>NC_137335.1:31324730-37282230 GCF_965287045.1 Carcharhinus amblyrhynchos | reverse complement strand
TGAGTTAGCACAGCCGACATCTATTATTTAGTCGCAATTTCTACAAAGAATGGTTGTTATGCTGCATATATTCCAAGCTTGAGTATTTCAGACCGACAGCATTTTGGAGAACTGACACATGTGACCCCGACTCAGCGAAGAATGCCAATTTGAATAGAGGAAGAAAGGTACCAGCTTGAACAGGATTATTAGATAGGGAGAAGCATGCCAGGGTAAATAAAGAAGGCAGGCAAAGAAGAAAGCCAATGTAACATGGGAGGGTTGGAAGGGGAGGACATTTCACAATGATTTGAGTCTGGAGCAGGTGTTGTGTGTTATGCACTGGGACGTGGGGATGTGCTTGGATATAGGAAAGCATGAGCTAAGGTATGTTTTGGGGAAGTGATACTACTCAATCTGTTGAAAATCCAAGCATTATTTCATTTTCTTAAAGATTGAAAATATAAAGTTAAAATTTAAAAATGCACTCAATTAACCGGAACGTGCCATTTTTAATTATTTCCTGCGGTGATGCCCAGACCATTAAACTTATGCTTCCAACACTCTTGCATTTTTCTCCCTCTAACACCATCATGGAATGGTTGGGTATATCTAAAGCTTGTTATCAAGCCTACAGCATCTACAGCCCAGCAAGAAAAGCCCAGTGAGCACATGGAAATGCCACCAGCTTCCAGTTCCTCTCTGTTATATATTTAGAAAGGTTGCAGGTTACTTTACAAGCTGATCACATGCTTTGATGGTGATGTCATTATACTGTTGCAGACTGCTACTTTAATTTTAGTTTTATACTTGGTGCTGTGCAGTGAACATCTTTCAATAAAACCTGTTGCATATTAGTTGAGTCTACATGTGCAAACAAAGCCTTTTCTTTCCATGTAAAACTCACAATCCCTAACATAGTTAGGACATTACACCCTACAATTCACACATCATCCTAACTTGGAAATATCATTGTTCCTTCATCAATCCTAGACCAAGATCCTGCCATTTCCTCCCCTGTGGATGCACCTTCTCCAAGTGCACTGCAACAGTTCAAGAAGGCAGCTCACCACCATCTTCTCAAGGCTACTTAGGGATGGATAATAAATTGTTAAATAAATAAATCTCAACAGCACCAACATCCTGTGAATGAAAAGAATTCCTCTGCACTGTCCAAGTGTAAACGATCTCTCTTTTTCCTGCACTATCTAAGATCCACATGCATGTTCTGTTCCTTAGTCTTGTCCAACCTGTATCCTATCTATCATTCTGTTCCCCCGAATCATGCAAATACACTTTGCCTCCCAATAATTTCCCTAACGCCACATCTAACAATTGTACTGAATGACTTTTGGACCAAGCACCTTTGCCATACCAACCAACAAAGTATCTATTGATGTATGCATTAATTTTAAGTTTAACATCTTTCTTCTCACTTTGTTCATCATCCATCCTGTTCCCTTTAAACTTTTCCAATTTAATGTCTAGATACATTGCCCATGAAATTGGACCCAAATCAAGTCATGACTGCAGTGAAGCACTTAATAAAGCCAGTAGACTGACCCTGGCAAATTAATCACCAGGACTCCTTCGTGCTAGTGAATTTGGTGGGGTGGGGGGGAATGTGGTTGGAGGCATTCACCATTTGAAACCCAAAGTGAATGTCACGGCTGAGTGCTGTGATGTCATTTTGCTGTCAATCTTTAAGTTCTCAAACAGCATCGTATCCAAAAGTTAAAAGCATCCTGAAGATCTTCGGGTATGTTCTCGAATTCTCAAGTGATGCAAAAAGTCCCCAGCCACGGCCTGTCAAGTTCATTTGCCCATCAAATTAATTAATGTAGTAAACATGATTAACCAAAGTCTTCTTTTTTTCTCTTGTTATTACTGACCACAGCAATAAACCAGAAAAGACAGTTTGTTCTCACTCACTATAGTATTCATAACTCTCATGCATGGTGCTGTAATACACTTGAGAATACATTGCTCATACATTATTCGGTTAGGACCATTCGGTGTACAAATATCATACACAAAAGGAAATCATCATACATGCTCTACGGATGTCACTCTGATTAAATTAGACATGTGAACCACAGGGGTTACAGCTAATACAATCGATACAACTACTAAATGATTACAGACATTGGTCAGCCTTCATTGCTTTTGTCTGAAGATTGAAATGATACGATTGTGTTTTATATAGGTTCACAAATGCTATAAATACTATTCAGTGCAACCACTTTGATGTGCAACTTTGTTTTTTTTGTATCTAGGTTACAAATGCAGATAATAAGATAATTTTTCAAATAGAGGAAGGTTTCTTATGGAAATATGTGGAACTTCATGAATGATGCAGGCACATGCCATACTGGGGTGACTCAGGAGATCATGTGACAGCTTTATTTCCCAGTGAGTCCTTTAACTAGTTGCTGTACATTCATAAACTCTTTGACCACTGTCCACTGAGAACAGCTCATGCTCCTTGCTATTTTTCATATTTTTACACACTCAGCTCTACAAAGCACACTGGAAAATGAAGTTATCTCATGTTATTGTCTCTGACGCTCAGTAATGCTGGCCAGTTCAGTCATTATATAGCTTTTATAGAATAAAAGAAGCCTCTGAATGTGCTCAAAAGTAGCAAATTATTTATGGTTATCGCAGAAGAGGTGCACAAGATTATTTACAATACTTGCAAAAATGTAAAAATAATCATAGCCACCTGCCTGAATAACTTTATTTTGCTCAATGACTTAAGAAACATAGAAACCCTACAGCACAAAGAGAGGCCATTCAGCCCATCGCGTCTGCACTGACCACAATCCTAGCCAAGCCCTACCTCCGTATCCCTACATATTTACCCACTAATCCCTCTAACCTGCACATCTCAGGACACTAAGGGCAATTTTTAGCTTGGCCAGTCAACCTAACACACACATCTTTGGACTGTGGGAGAAAACCGAAGCACCCAGAGGAAACCCACGCAGACATGAGGAGAATGTGCAAACTCCACACAGATCACACAATGACCCAAGCAGGGAATCGAACCCAGGTCCCTGGAGCTGTGAAGCAGCAGTGCTAACCAGTGTGCTATCGTGCTGCCCATCAAGACCTACATCAATCCAGCTGCTAGGCAGACCCACTAACACTAATGTTCAATTGTTTCAAACAGGGCACTGTTATCATTAAATTGGATGTTACTATTAAATTGTTTCACAGTACACATGGAAACTGTTGGAGAAAATTCTGAAGGAGAGGCAAGACTTGATCAGGGACCATCAGCATGGATTTGTCAGAGGGAGGCCTTGCCTAACAAACTTGATTGAATTTTTTGGGGGGGTGTGTATATGAGGGTAGTTCAACTGATGTAGTTTAAATGGATTTCAAGGTTCCATGGAGGAGACTGAAAAGAAAGCAAATTCACATGGGATAAAAGGTACGTTGAGGAGGTGGATTCAAAATTCAGTTATTGGCTTAGTTGTAGGAGACAGAGGATGATGACAGAAGGTTGCTTTAGTGACTGGAAGTCAGTGTCCAGTGGCGTACCATAGGAATCTGTGTTGGGTCCCCAATTATTCATCATTTATATAAACAACATAGATGACCGTGTGGGGGGTAAGATTAGTAAGTTTGCAGATGACACATAGATCAGCCCGGTGGCTAACAGTGAGGTTGAGTGCTTTGGGCTACAAGGAGATATAGACAGAATGGTTAAATGGGCAGGTAAGTGTCAGATGGAATTTTATAGAATGAAAGAATCCTACAGTGCAGGAGGAGGCCATTCAGCCCATTGAGCCTGCACTGACTGATAGAGCATCTTATCCAGGCCTTCTCCTCCTAACTCTGCAAATTTGCCCCAGTAATCCCCTAACCTAAGTATCATGAGGTACTAAGGGGCAATTTAGCATGGCCATTCCACCTAATCTGCACATCTTTTGACCCTGAAAATTGTGAGATGATGCACTTTGGGACTGATTTTACCATTTTCATTCTAAGTGCTGAATCTGGGCGCAATGCAGATCCAACTTAGAAATCTGCTTTCATAAGAACATAAGAACATATGTAGGAACTTTGGTAGGAATAATGGAATAATGGTAGGAAGGACTACTACTTACAGGGCGAAAAGCTGCAGCATGCGACGGTGCAGAGGGACCTGGGGGTCCTTGTGCATGAGTCACAAAAACCCAGCCTGCAGGTGCAGCAGGTGGTCAGGAAGGCAAATGGGATGCTGGCCTTCATAGCAAGGGGGATTGAATATAAAAGCAGGGAGGTCTTGCTGCAGCTGTATAGGGCATTGGTGAGGCCGCAGCTGGAGTACTGTGTGCAGTTTTGGTCGCCGCACTTGCGCAAGGATATTTTGGCCTTGGAGGGAGTGCAGAGGAGGTTCACTAGGCTGATACCGGAGTTGAGGGGGTTGAGCTATGAGGAGAGGCTGAATAGACTGGGCTTGTACTTGTTAGAGTTTAGAAGGATGAGGGGAGATCTCATTGAGACATATAAAATGATGAAAGGGATGGATAGGGTAGAGGTGGAGAGGTTCTTCCCGCTCAGAAAGGACAGCAGGACTAGAGGGCACAGCCTCAAGATAAGGGGGGAGCAGTTTAGAACGGAGTTGAGGAGGAACTTCTTCACTCAAAGGGTGGTGAATCTCTGGAATTCTCTGCCTGTTGAAGTAGTGGAGGCTACCTCACTAAATATATTTATGACGCAGGTAGATAGGTTTTTGGTAGGCAAGGGGATTAAGGGTTATGGGGAGAGGGCGGGAAAGTGGAACTGAGACACGACAGATCAGCCATGATCTTATTGAATGGTGGGGCAGGCTCGAGGGGCTAGATGGCCTACTCCTGCTCCTATTTCTTATGTTCTTAGTGGGGGGGAGGGACAAACACAGTAAGAAGTCTCACAGCACCAGGTTAAGACCAGGGGAGGGGGGCAAGGGTGGTGATCGGTCTGGGTAGCGGGGGGGTAGGGATTGATTAGGGGGACAGTGATGTATGTGGGTCGTGGGGCTGTGGATAAGGGGGACAGTGAAGTCTATGGGGGCCATCGCTCCCGCTTTTCACTCCCAGGCGCTTTCTCCACTTTCTGCTGCTCAGGAGAGACACTGGCGTGCTTTTTCAAATTTTTTCTAACTGCGCATGTGCAGTTCAGAGCTCCGATCGTTTTGGCTGTACTAAGCCCCACCCACAGTGCGAATGGGACTGCCATTTTTTTTCACGCTGAATGCATATGGGGGTGCTTGAAAGCAGATTTCTAAGTTGGATCTGCATTGCGCCCAGATTCAGCACTTAGAATGAAAATGGTAAAATCAGTCCCAAAGTGCATCATCTCACAATTTTCAGCGTCGAAAGATGTGCAGGTTAGGTGGATTGGCCATGCTAAATTGCCCCTTAGTACCCCAGATACTTAGGTTAGGGGATTACTGGGGCAAATTTGTAGAGTTAGGAGGAGAAGGCCTGGATAAGATGCTCTATCAGTCAGTGCAGACTCAATGGGCTGAATGGCCTCCTCCTGCACTGTAGGATTCTTTCATTCTATAAAATTCCATCTGTCACTTATCTGCCATTTAACCATTCTGTCTATAACTAGACAAAGATCTGGCCTCAACCCCCACCCACCCCCCCCCCCCCCCCCCCCAAGACAATGGTCTGGCCTCACTCACCACAAACCCCCCGCAACCTCCCAGACAACGATCTGACCCCACTCACCACCCCCCTACCCCCCCAGACAATGATCTGGCCTCACTCATCCCCCCACGTTTCCCCCCCCCCCCACCTCCCAGAGAATGGTCTGGCCTCACTCCCCTCCCCGCCCCCCACCAGGGAATGATCTGGCCCACCTCCCTCCTCTCCCCCCACCACTGATCGGAGTCAGAGAGCTGTTGGGAGCTCTGAACGCGCCCATCAATTCAGACTCTTATTCAGCAGGTCCATTACGGCGCAGTTCCGAATTGGCAAACGAGGTGGGAAAGGGGGAACTGCTGGTAAAGTTGGGCGGGCTATTCATTAATTCAATTTAAATGCATGCAAATGTATTTAAATCAAGTGGATCGCTGCCATTCCCGGGTTATGGTAAAGTAGCAATCTGCGCGGACGTGGGCGCTGATTGCGTTAATGGCCTCACACCTGACTTTACCACATTTTCACGCCTGAAGCAATGGTAAAATCGGACCCTTTGGAAGAAGTAATTTGACTAGGAAATATTCAGTGAATGGCATGATACTAGGAAGTTCTGAGAAACAAAGGGACCTTGACATGTTTGTCCATAGATCTCTGAAGGTGAAAGGGCATGTTAGTGCAGTGGCAAAAAAGGCATTTGGGACACTTGCCTTTATCAATAAAGTCATAGGTTACAAAAGCAGGGAGGTCATACTAGAGTTGTATATAATGTTGGTTAGGTCAAAGCTGGAGTATTGTGTGCACTGGGATGGTACATTTAAGTTATGAAGA
Organism: Carcharhinus amblyrhynchos; assembly: GCF_965287045.1. Taxonomy (NCBI): domain Eukaryota; kingdom Metazoa; phylum Chordata; class Chondrichthyes; order Carcharhiniformes; family Carcharhinidae; genus Carcharhinus; species Carcharhinus amblyrhynchos. Next base: position 37,275,799 of record NC_137335.1, on the reverse strand, counting down.
AAGATTGAATAGGTCTGGGTTGTTTTTGTTGGAGCAGAGAAGACTGGGTGGTGACCTGATCAAGGTGTACAAGATGATGAGGGGCACGGACCAATGGACAGAGAGCAGCTGTTCCCCTTAGTTGAAGGGTCAATCATGAGGGAACACAGTTTCAAGGTGAGGGGCAGGATGTTTAGGGGGAATATCAGGGGAAACTTTTTTGTGCTGCCTTTAAAAATTACTTGGATGAGCACTTGGCACGTCATAACAAGACTGATGTCCAAGTGTTGGTGAATGGGGTTAGGAGGTGGGTTAGATGGTTCTCACATGTTGGTGCAGACTCAATGGGCTGAAGAGTCTCTTCTGCATTCTGTGATTCTGTGATACACACACAGCAACATTGGTTGTGCTACATACAATAATTTTAACATCAATCTAACAGATCTTCTGTAGTATTGCTCACATTGAATTAGTGGATAGATTGTTTTATCGTAAGAATTTTCCTGTTTTCTGTTTTCGCAATTTCTATTGCTTAGAATTTTAGAAAGGTTTATATAGTTGAAAATACATAGCACATGGTCTGCAAAATGTACCATGTGTTAGATGTGTTTTTAGCTTTCCTGGGATAACGATAGGATTTAGCAGCCTCTAAGGATGGTCCTGGGTTTTGATTACACTGAGGTGATAGTTCTAGGCTTTGGCAACAATAGCATAGCTTCCTGAAACTCGGCAGCGCTATAGTAACAGGAGGAGGGTAGACTCGTGGTCTGGCACCATTGTGCAGGGGAAACTGGATTTGGCAGAACTATGGGGTTTTAGCACAGATGGAATCCTAAGGCCTGTGTGCTTTGAGAAGAAGGGGAGCAGAGAGAGTGTAAGCTTGACAGCTTTGGGGGGAGAGTGGGGCCAGGTTTCCACGTCTGGCAACACAAGAACTTGCCTTTCTAACAGAACTCTGCAAACAATGAATGCAGTGTTTGACCTGGATTTCAGGATCTATGTCTGTCTGCTCCGTATGTGTTTGTGTGTGATTTGTCTCCCTTCCAGTTGTCCTTTGCTGCTTACCTCCTACACAGTAGTCACTAATTAAAATGTTTACATTTGATCAATCAACAAAGCATATTGATCAATAATTATCCACGCGCTGGAGAAACGTTCAACATTTAACTCACTGGCTCTTTGAAGAAAAATAAAATTAGGATGAAGAAAGAAAGCATTGCCAGAATTCTACCCTTCAGAGCTAAGTCCCTTCAGAGAGGTCTTCCTCATACTTCTCTGAATCTATCCTCTGGTTTGTCCTGCATGCATTGCTGGTGGGCGGCACATTGGCACAGTTGTTGGCACTGCTGCTTCACAGTGCCAGGGATCTGGGTTTAATTGTGGCCTCGGATGTCTGTCTGCATTCTTCCCGTGTCTGCGTTGGTTGTCGCCGGGTGCTCCGGTTTCCTACCACAGTCCAAAGATGTGCGGGTTAGTTGGTTGGCTAAATTGACCCTTTGTCATAGGAATTAGCAGGGTGGACGCATGGGGTTATGGAGATCAGGCCTGGGTGGCACTGTTGTCAGAGCAGGCTCAGTGTTACCTCAGTGCTACTTAATGCTACCTTGATTAGGTTGATCTCTCTCTACACCCTAGCTATGAGTTAAACATCTGCACTCTCTCCTTTCCTTCTCTATGAACGGTATGCTTTGTCTGTATAGTGTGCAAGAAACAACACTTTTCACTATATCCCAATACATTCAACAATATTAAATCACATCAAATAAAATCAATGAGCCAAATGGCCTTCCCACTGCACGGTAGGAAGTCTATGATTCTGTGATTCCCACTGCCGAGAATTCCCTGGATGAGGCAGCAGGGTCACCACTATGGCATCGAAAGGTTTTGAATGATCTCAAACGGGAGAAGAACGTGAAGAATGCATTTGAGCTTCTCATGAAGGCTTCAACTGAGATCAAAGTCTTCATCAGTTGGCAAGTGCTTGGGACAGATTTCAGGGGTATTTCACGAGCTGTGATGCTACTTCCACTATTCACAAGGCACACCGTAAAGCAGAGATCTGTGAGACATATTGAGACTCAGACTTGAGCTCCCTTTGCCCTGCCCCTGCCCAGCTCCACCATTTATATATGGAAGGTGGGAGACAGCATCTAATAGTGATTCTGGTAGGATGGTCTAGTAGGATAGGGAAATGAAATCCCACCCAGGGCAGTGAGGCAGTGAAAGGTCCCTAAGTCTGAAATTTCATTCTAATGCGTTACAGGCCGAACTTTTACAACCCCTTCCACCTTCCACCCACCCCGGCACCCTCACATGGGCCTACCAGTCTTGCTGCGTCGAGACCCAAGACTTATTATTGTGTAGGAAAGGGGGGTTTTGAGCCCACATTCCACATGCGTGAGTTCGCCAATGTGAGCACAAAATCCAGAGAGCAAAGGAAAACACAAATCTTGCCGACAAGATTGCGATTTCTGACTTTCAAGCCCCCTCCTCAGCACAATAATGCGAAACATGCCACGGGAGCCCGGGAACCTCAGTTTAATACATTTCAGCATACCGTCAACCAGCGCTCACTCCGGGAATCCCCCACCCCAGCACTGAATATTCAGTGAATGTTGGTGTGACATCGTGCCATTTACAACAGGTCTACATTAATGTGAACCTGGCGGACTCGCATCTGAGGGGATTTCAGAGGTGAGCACTCAGGCTGCCATCATCTTCTAAGGCGTCCAATACTCAGGGGGCACCGGAGAGAGCATGGGGGACAGAGATAAATTCATCTTGGGGCTGGGGTGGGATTCACTGTCACAAAATGTGAGGGGGAGAGTTCCCTTGCAGGTCTTACCTTCCCTTTTTCTCATGGTGCCCCTTGTTTTAAGGGAGTCTGGTGGCTGGCATGCAGACGACACTCTCTGTGTCCTTTTTGCTGGGCTAGTGTCTAACTCACGGCTGAGGGAGTGTCCTTCCTTGGTGGGACTTTGACACCGGGTGGGAGGAGGTTAATATTGAAGGTCAGAATTGGGAGCAAATATGAGGTCCCTAAGTGCAGTTCTGAGAGAGGCCAGGCTGCAAGAGCAGAGTGGGGTTCCCAGCAAAAGGGTGCTTCCCCATCTCACGAGGCATGAAGACCCCCCCCCCCCCCTCAGCTGGGGGAGGGTGACTGCTGTGAGATTTGAAGCCCATACTCAGGTAACAGTGTGAGAGCAAAGTAAAGGTCCACTTGTCAATGGGTGTTTTCCTATCAGGGACAAGTCTGGGTGCATGGCTGTGGTTGATGGAAGGCAGTATAACCCAGGGAGAAGGAAGGTGCCCTCTCCGAATGTGCTCAACATGCCTTCTCAACAATCTGCTGTGTCTCTTCTGTCATATATCCCATTCCTGACTGATAGAGAGCTGAACGCATCCTGCCAATGAGCGAACCTAGTATAGGGCTTCTAAACATTGGAAGCTTAGCTTCAGCTCCTGAAAGCCTCTCCAAGGTCAGGGGTCCTAGTTTTTGTATGCATTTTACACTAAGGGGGGGGCAGGGTCTCAGCACTTAGCCAATTCATCACTGGAGAAGATTGGCAGACACAGGAGAGTGTTGATGCACATGGGGGAGGGGTGTTGCATCCTTCCATGGATGGGGGGTTTACGGGGGGGCGGGGAGAGCCGTGTGAGCTGAAATGTGACATTACTGCATCATCAATGTGGGAGAAACCTCGCGCTGCTATTCTGACACTTCATTGGGGTGAAGCGCTGTGTACACAGGGGTTCACTGAGTGTGGCAGCAGGAAATGACAGGGTAAAAACTCTGTGGGTGAACAAAGTGATTTTTAGTTCTAGAACTATGGTGATCTATCGACACTTGTATCTATGTTCACCCATTCCAGGAGGTGCCTATATTTTCTTGCCCTCACATTCCTGCTACAACGAGGTGTATCCCTAGGATCCACAGCTGAGGTTGAAGAGACCTGCTGACTTCCATGCTCTGTTACCTGAAATGACCTTAGCAGACATCCCCTGTGGGGGGGACCTGGACATTGAGAGTCCGGGCCTACAATCAGGCAGCATAGGTGTTGCAGTACTGCCCTCCTCAGTGTACTGGTCTGGACATGTATTCCTGACAGGGAGGGGGTTGTCAGATGGGCTGGACTGGCAGGAATCCCACCCCTGGGTGGAGGGCCTCAGGCTGTCCTGCTAATGATCTTCTTACCTTCGAGTGCCTAGGGCCCCTGTCCTTCTCCGTGGGATGGAGGGGCATCTAGAGTCAGATCCAGAAACCCCGCCATCCTCTGGCACTGACATTCTTGGAGACCACTAGTGCCTGCACTATGCAGTTGAAGCCCTGCACCATGCTCTGAGCTGCAGAGCGACCATCTGCCACCATGGAGTGCACCTCCTGTGCCAAGATCTCCACTGCAGATGCCACCCTTACAGTGTTGGCCTGGTTGCCTGAAAGTGGCAGAACCATCTCCTCAGACAGAAGATGGTGGGACTCCTCCAATTGGTCTTGCAGTCTGAGGAGGGCCGCTGTCTTCCTGATGTTTACAACTGTAGCAGCTGGAATGACTAGACCCACAGGCATGTCAATGGCCAGGGGCTCAGCTGAGTCCTGGGCCCTGGCATCTTTCTGAGCCAGTTTCCTGATACATTCCTTCCACTTCCTGCTATGAATCTTCAGCTGTGAGGTGTTCACCCATGAGTGACCCAGATGTCTGCCTGCGAGGTAATCCCACCAAGATGTGAGTACCTGCACTGGTGGAGGATACGGGTGACAGCTGTGACCCTTCTTCAATGGTGTGGTCTGGAAAGTCTCCCTTGGAGCTGTACATGCCCATGATCTCCAAGGGGCATGAGGCTGGTTCTGTCTGCTCAACTGATTGCCCTGCAAGGGAAGGGAGGTGGCATTAGGTCATCACAGGGGATAAATGAAGGGAAAAGGTTTACTCACTTGAGACATGGAGAATGATTGCGTGTCTTGGGGATTCACACTTTTGTGTGCTGCCCCCACTTCACCATTAGTGTGCACACTCTTCCTCCTCTCATGCCAGCTCAAGTGTCCTCTCCTCAAAGAGTGAGAGGGTTTTGAACTCTGGCGCAACCCCACAACACTGTTCCAACTGATATGGTGGAGTTTGCCCTGTAATAAAACAAATGGAGAGAGTATAGATGGGATTCCTGCCAGTTCAGATGATGAAGAGGTGTGGCATGCTTGTAACTAGAGTGGGAGCTGGAGAACATAGTAGCTAATAGGGGTGAAATATGGGGATTGGAGGCTGGGGAAAGAAGGCTTCATGATAGGACTTGGCAATCCTTGAGGTAGCAGGGTGAGAGATCAACTTGGAGGTGTGAGGGATGTGTGAGAGAAACCAGAGGAGGCAGGCTTAACCTGGCCATGCAGAAATCATTCATCTTCTTGCAGCACAGATGCCACATCTACAGCCTGCCGGGCAGGGTGGTCACCTTGCTGGAAGGACATCTGTGCCACAATGGGTAGAGGACATCCCTCCTCTGCTTCACCATCCAGGTGTTTGGTGAGGGCTCCCTCTGAGAAATGTAACACTGTCTTCCTAGCAGCCATCCACCCTAATGGACCTGGAACAAGTGTTAGAGAGGTGATTATATAGAGCTACCCAATAATTGCAGAGATTAAGTTGACCCAGAGCAAGAAACTCAGAAGGAGGCTGCCATAAGTGTGGTGTAAATCATGTGAGACAAAAAAATTGTTGAAGAGGTTCAAATTTCCATAAGATATTTGCACCATTTTTGTCACCGTAACTGACACGTTGCCAAATGCTGGTAAGATTCCTTCCTTTCAGTCCATGCTCCAGTGTCTCTTCTTCAGGATTGCCTGCAGTTCCAACAGTCACCACTGCTCCAAGTGGAGCTGTTGGGACAAGAAAGCCACTGGTCCTTTGATTGGCTGGCAGCTCTTGGAAGCAGAACTTTCTCTCTGGTGGGCGTGGAAGGATTGTCTTGAGCCAATTAGCAGCCAAACAGCCATTAAATAGCCACAGGGCAAACTGGCAACATGGAGGCAGGCCAGCTGTAGACTTTTACACTGGGGGTGTAGACCATTATCTCAAATCTGATTGGCTGAGGTGTTGCCATAAAGAAAGAAATGGCAAAATATAGACTCCTCAAACTCGAACTTCGAAAATGGCCAAGGCTTTAATAGATTCTTTTTGTTTGCAGGGAATGGGTTCCTGTACATGAATATATGGCACTTCGAGCAAATATAAATGAGCCACGTTTCAAATTCAACTGTGTCTTAAGTTAGTTGTTCATGTAATTACTTACATACTCAGGATTATTTGGCAAATTCTGCCCAATTACAGAATCATAGTTTTTGTTTTGGGTTTTTCAAGCATAGGTTGGGTAAGTACAGTCTGTATTCAACTACTATGAAGCAATGAAGGAATTCGCTCTTTGATTTGATTAACCAATTGTATGACCTCCGTACCTGGCATCACACCAGCACAGAAATTTATACACTATGTGGCTGAAGTGTGTGGTAGGCAGATCATCTTAATAGACAGACAGTAAAATCCTTTTAGCAGTAAATACCACTCACATAGCTGCAGCATATCAGCAGTGTGAAACAGCTTGCTTAACCTGTTGTTCAAATTTTTGAGATATTTTGCCTTTCTAGGAAATTGGAGGTAAATTGTATACTTTTCAACTTGAATGGAAATTACCCTTCCCGAACTCTGCAATTTCCTCCCAACTTTCTTCCTCTAACTCTGGTTTCCTATGCATCTCCCATCTCTGAACCATTTGCCCATTTTCTGAAACTTCCTTCCTGAAACTCCTTTATCTTCACATCTTTTTCTTTACGACCTTTCTGAAAACACATTTTTGATATAGTTACCCCTCCTGAATTGTTAGGGATAGGACTTGAGTGAGTCTCATGGTAGCATGCTAAAGAGATTGCACAATGTACAAAAAGCAATGATCTGGCCAGGATAACCGTTGTCCCGCGGGTAACTCTATTTCTGTGTCAAGGTGGACAAATGGCTATGCCCTATTTAAAAAATTGCTGATAAGGCCACTTTTAGAGCACATGGAGCTATATGAATCTCAATATGTATATTGACCAGTGGTCTATTGATAGACAGTAGTGAAGAACCATTTTAGCAGGTTTCTCAATGAGCATGTCAGGGAAATTACACCCTTTGAAAGTGCATTTGTTTACTATAGTGTGTGAAGAGATGGGAGCCGAGTACCGGAGTGCTAGACTGCTGCATCTCAAAAGTGAATCTGAGTAAGGACTGGAGTTTACTAAAGCATCTATGAAATTGCAGACTCAACGATAGCAAATGTCAACGCCTGGGCCAGAGTTAACTTGTCAACCAATCAACATTTTTTTCTTCTATTAAAGTTTAAGGTTTATTTATTAATCATGAGAAGGCTTACATTAACATTACAATGAAGTTACTGTGAAAATCCTCTAGTCGCCACACTCCAGCGCCTGTTCGGGTACACTGAGGGAGAATTTAGCATGGCCAATGCATCTAACCAGCACATCTTTGGACTGTGGGGGGAAACCAGAGCACCCGGACGGAACGCATGCAGACACAGGGAGAACATGAAAACCCCGCACAGTGACCCAAGCCGGGAATTGAACCTGGGTCCCTAGTGTTGTGAGGCAGCAGTGCTAACCACTGTGCTACCTTGCTGCCCATTGTATGAATCATTGTGATTTGCAATTCTTGCTTTTGCCCTCATAAATGTAAGATGAAAACTTCACAACATTTCTCTCTTTTCAGCAATACTTACGTCTAAATAGCTACCTGCATGGCTTTAAAGGGGTTCCTCACTGATATAAATGCAGAGGTAGTGACTAATGTTATGTCTGCCCCTGGGGAATTGACATAAGTCTGCAAAATGCCACTTAATACCTGTCCCTGCAATCCGAGCTTCTTACCCCCACCTCCCATCTCTTCAGTGCACCACCATCACAAGACTTACTCAAGCCCTACTCCCAAACACTCTGCTCAATGTCCACAGGGGGAGATATTAGGAGGGGCAACCATGTCAGAAGTGTGTTTTCAGAAAGATCACAAAGAAGAAGATGCGAAGGTAGGAAGTTTCAGAGAATGGGCCAATGGTGGAGAGATGGGAGATACACAGGAAGCCAGAGTTAGAGGAATGGAAAAACCGGGGGAAGGTTATGAGGCAGAAGGAAGTTGCAGAGTTCGGGAGGGGCAATTTCCCTATCTCACTTTCACTGGCGAGGAGATCAATGAGTTCCTTGTAAGGTTTTACTGAGATTATTGGCAATGGAGTAAAGAAACTGGGAGTTGTCTTTGCTTTCTGGGATGATACATGAGTTGTGGCTGGATTGGTAGGAGAAATGTAAGGATTTTTTTTAAGTTTATTTATTAGTCATAAGTAGGTTTACATTAACACTGCATTGAAATTACTGTGAAAATCCCCAAGAGACCACACTCTGTCGCCTGTTCGGGTCAATGCATCTAACCAGCATGTCTTTCAGACAGTGGGAGGAAACTGAAGCACCCGGAGGAAACCCGCAATAGACACGGGGAGAACGTGCAAACTCCACACAGACAGTGACCCAAGCTGGGAATCAAACCCGGGTCCCTGGCACTGTGAGGCAGCAGTGCTAACCACTGTGCTACCGTACAGCCCATTGTATGGATCGTTGTGACCAATTGAAATGATGTGTGATGAAGTCCAGCATGATCTGGGAATATTAGTTGTGTACTGAGTTCATTGAAATCTGTTTCTTTTGGATCTGAGAGATTGAGGAATTAATGTTAATGTTAAATAGTATTGCATATCTGGACAATAATGCTTATGCTAAGAATATGCGCAGTAATGTTAATACTGAGTTGTGTCAAAGAATCTACAAAGTTATGTTAACATTAAATTATATCACACTACAATCACAACAATGTTAATATTACAATATGTCATCATGCACACACAGTAATGTTAATATTAAATTCTGTCACCACATACATAATAATATTAACATTACTTGTGTCACCGTGTGTACACAGTATTTTTACTGTCAAATTGTACCACAATACGAATGCTGTATTAGCATTAAATTTTACCACAAGACATACCCAGTCAGGTTAATATTAAAGTATATCACAATACTTACACCATGATATTGATACTGAGCATGTCTACATATGCAACAATGTTACGATTCAAATGTTATCATAGTGCATGCATGCACATTAATGTTAATACTGAATTGTGTCACAGTTCATACACAATAATGTCAAGGATGAATTATACCACAGTATGTACAAGGTTATATTCATATCAAATTGCATTACTGTGCCTACACAGTTTTGTTAATATGGAATTTTGTCACATGCTCAGGGCTGATTATTAAATTATATTGCAATGCATGTTAAGCAAGGTTAAACAAACTTTCATCAGAATATAAACACATATTGAAATAAGTTTTTCTCACTGTAGACATGTAATCACATTAACACAGAATTATGTCACAGTAGACAATGATATTAAATGGTATCAGAATGCTAGCACAGCACTGTTTATATTAAACTGCTGCACAATGCAAAGATGTTAATACTTAAATGTATCATAGAGCGTACAGAATGTTGTTTATGTTGTGTTTTAACACAATGATAGGAATGTATTAATTACATGACATAAGAAATTGGATCAATAGTACATATCCGTAAAATATATCATATATAAAAAGAAAGATTTGCATTTATATAGTGTCTCTCATGGCCACAGGTTGTCCCAAAGCATATTACAATCAATGAAGTGCAATCACATTTGTACTCTGAGGAATTCAGCAGCTAATTTGCACACAGCAAGCTCCCACAGACAGCAGTATTAAAATGACTCGACAATCTGTTTTTGTCATGTTGTTGCAGCATAAATATTGAACAGAACACCAGGACTAATTCTGCTGCATTTCTTCAATATTGCGGGGTACAAAGAACAGTACAGCACAGGAACAGGCCCTTCAGCCCACCAAATCTGTGTCAATACATGTGCCTCTCTAATATTCTCTTGCCTCTACATGGTCCCCTCTATTCCCTGCCTATTCATGTATCTATCCAGATGCCTCTTGAGCATTGTTGTAGACTCTGCTTCTACCACCTCCTCCAGCAGCACAATCCAGGCATTCACCACCCTCTGTGTGAAAAACTTGCCCCTTATATCTCTTTTAAACTTTCCCCCTCTCACTTTCAACCTATGCCCCTGAATAATTGACCCTTTGACCCTAGGAAAAAGACTCTAACTATTCACTCTGTCCAAGCCTGTCATAATCTTGTAAACCGCTATCAGGTCCCCCCCTCATCCTCTGACCCGCCAATGAAAACAATCCAAGTTTGTTCAATCTTTCTCCATAGTCCATATCCTTCAAACCAAACAACATCCTGGTAAATCTCTTCCAATGCATCTACATTCTTCTGGTAGTGTGGCGACCAGAACTATACACAATACTCCAAATGCAGCCTAACCAAAGTCTTACACAGCTGCAACTTGATTTTCCAGTTTCTATACTCAATGCCCCTATCGATGAAGGCCAGCATACCATACACCTTCTCGAAAACCTTGTCCACCTGAGTTGCCACCTTCAGGGAATTGTGGACCTCCACGCCTAGATCCCTTTGTATACTAATATTTCTAAGCGCTCTACTATTTACTGTATACTTTCCTTCTGCACAGGAAGCCAGAGTTCACGAGAAAAAGCAAAATAGAGCTTTGGTTTAAAGTCTGATCCAAAAATAGTGCCTTGGACAGGATAACACTGCCTCAGTACTATATTGGAATGTTAGCCTAGGTTCCAGAGAACCAGTAGATATGGTGTATCTGGATTTCTAGAAGGTATTCGACAAGGTCTGCACAAAAGACTACTAAATAAGATAAAGGTGCACAGCGTCAAGTAACGCATTGGCATGGATAGGGGATTGGTTGACTAACAGAAAACAATAAGTGGGTATTTTTCTGATTGGCAATCAGTGATTAGTGGCATGCCTCAAGGATCTGCTTTGGGACCACAATTGCTTATAATTTACATAGATGATTTGGAGCTGGGGACCAAGTGTAGTGTGTCAAAGTTCGCAGATGACATTAAGACGAATGGTAGAGCAAAGCGTGCAGAGGACACTCGACATTTACAAAGGGATGTAAATAGTTTAAGTGAGTGGGCAAGGGTCTGGCAAATGAAGTACAATGTTGGCAAATGTGAGGTCATCCATTTTGATCAGAATAACAGCAAAATGGATTATTATTTAAATGGTAAAAAAATTGCAGCACACAGTTATGCAGAGGGATCTGGGTGTCCTTGTGCATGAATCACAAAACATTGGTTTGCAGGTGCAGCAGGTAATTAAGAAGGCAAATGGAATTTTGTCCTTCATTGCTAGAGGGTTGGAGTTTAAAAACAGCGAGGTTATGTTGCAGCTGTATAAGGTGCTGGTGAGGCCACACCTGGAGCACTGTGTACAGTTTTGGTCACCTTACTTGAGAAAGGATATACTGGCACTGGAGGGGGTGCAGAGGAGATTCACTAGGTTGATTCTGGAGTTGAGAGGATTGGCTTATGAAGAGAGACTGAATAGGCTGGGACTATACTTGTTGAAATTGAGAAGAATGAGGAGGGACCTTATAGAAACATATAAAATTATGAAAGAAATAGATAAGATAGAAGCAGGGAGGTTGTTTCCACAGAACTAGGGGGCACAGTCTCAAAATAAGGGGAAGCAGATTTAGGAGTGAGTTGAGGAGGAACTTCTTCACCCAAAAGGCTGTCAACTTGTGGAATTCCCTGCCTAGTGAAGGAGTTGAGGCTACCTCATTGAATGTTTTTAAGGCAAAAATAGATTCTTGAACAGTAAAGGAATTAAGGATTACGGTGAGTGGGTGGGTAAGTGGAGCTGAGTCCATAAGAAGTTCAACCATGATCTTACTGAATGTGGAGCAGACTCGAAGGGCCAAATGGTCTCCATCTGCTCCTAGTTCTTATGTTCTTATTTTTGTGCTCAAGAGTGCTACAAACTGAGTCACAGCTGACAGTCATGCATATTCATGTTAAACTAAATTGTATTGTTACACATACGTATAGAATTAATGACTTGTATTGTGTTGCATGCGTCATTATATTAATCTTAAAAGATATCATGATACATGCACAATAAATGCAAAGTAAAATTTATAAAGAATTGTATCATACAACATTCACAAAGTTATTATCTATCAAATTCAGTCACTATTTATGCACTTTAATGTTAACATTATCCTAATTCACAAAAATGTCGCAAGCACTCACCTCCCTTTCCTCTCTAGGTAAGGTTCTTAACTACCAGGTGCCTCCCAGCTCCATGATCACCTCCCTGCAAACTCCCTGTTGATCCCAGTCCAGTTCACTTTCCCCCAGCATCAAGAGCAACTCACGTGAATATTCATCAAGCCATGGTCAGAATCTATTGTCCCTCCTTGTCATGTTGGACCTCTCTGCAGCATTTAATATGATGGACCATGCTATCCATTTCCATAGCCTCCTTGCATTGTTCCATTCTTATCTATCTGATTGCATTCAGCGTATACCTATATCCTTTAATTGCTTTTCTCCCTTTAAAGCTCCCCAGGGATCTATCCTTGGCCCCCCACTTCTCCTCTTCATGACATGCCAACCCATAGCGACACTATCATCAACCTGGAAGTTAACTTCTAAACTCACTTCTACCTCCTTATCACCTGTCCTGACCCTGTGGTAATATCTGCCTGACATCAAACCATGGATAAGCAACAATTTTCTCTAACGTAATATTAGAACTACCAAAGATATTGATTCAGCCCCTGCAAAAGCTATATCCACTAACTCCAGCCCCTCCTAGTCACTCATTAAGATTAAAACTAATGTCCTGTTGACACTAAGCTGAGCTTTAAATTGAAATGTTCATAATTGTTATTCCTTTTGTTATTTTACATGTTATTTTATTTCAATTATTTTCTATAAGCATGTTAGGAATAATGATTTTTAAAATTGTATCATCATTACAATTTGGCACCTGCCGTAATTGTGATTTTTTTCAATAAACCAATTACCAATCTATTGACCTATTAATATATCTAGCTATCCTAACCATCACCATGATTATCTCTGTTCACGTTTATGACATAGTCCACCTCTAACCCTATCTCAATTCTTCTTCCACTGAAGACCTTCTTCAGGCATTTATCACCTCCCAACTCAACGAGTTATACAATGGCAGTAGCAAATTGACATCCCTTTGTCACTTCAGTCAATTATCCTTCCCATTGACTTCAATCAGGCCAAGCATAGTATGAGTAATATAATAAACGTACACTATTTATCCTCTTCGTCAAATCTCTTTCTAACTCTACAATATTATGCACTCTCCCCTCACCATAACCTTCAGATCTCTGACTCGATCAATCCCCTTGTCCCGACTCTGAGAAACTGCCTCTGTAAAGCTTTCTACCATTTCCCTTTCCATTACTACAAATGCACTTCTTGGTCAGGATTTTTTGTTTCCGTCTTGATTTCACCATCCATAACTGATGTCAAATTTTCCATTTCCATTTGTGAAGTGCCTTGGGGCTTCATTTATGTTAAAGGCACAATAAAAATTCAAGCATCCGTTGTAATTTTTGGACTGAGTCGGAGTGCAATAATAATAATATTAACATTTTTAACTATGCCTGTGTGCATGTTAATATCACTAATAATGTTATTAAGTGACACAAACTGTAACTAGCTAGACTCATTGTCAATTGCTAGAAATTATGTTTGTTTTGTACCACACCTTTTCCTGCCTCTACAATACAGTTTGCTACTTTCAATACTTGATAGCTTTTAGTTAAATAATCATCTTTATAATAATGCATCTACAGAATGTCTTTTTACTGACATTTTTGTTTGCTAGTTTCCTTCTGTTCTCGATTTAAAGTTCAATTTTATAAGTTTGCAATGTTTTTTTCTACATTTGCCTCAGTTTTAGTTTCATTATTCATCCTGCAAGCATATAATGCTTCCTTTTATGTTTTAAATTGGGTCTCATCTGTTTATCCATGGAATCCCAGCATTCAAAACAATCCTCTTGTTTTCCTTAATGGAATAAATTAAATATGGTCCCTTTCAATAACCTGAGTTGAATACTTCCGATTGCTGATCTATTGTCACAGAGTCATAGAGTCTTAGAGTCATAGAGGTCTACAGCATGGAAACAGGCCCTTCAGCCCAACTTGTCCATGCCACCTTTAAAAACTCCTAAATTAATCCCAGTTGCTCGCATTTGGCCCATATCCCTCTATACCCATCGTACCCATGTAACTATCTAAATGTTTTTTAAAAGATAAGATTGTACTCACCTCTACTATTACCTCTGGCAGCTTGTTCCAGACACTCACCACCCTCTGTGTGAAAAAATTGACCCTCTGGGCACTTTTGTATCGCTCCCCTCTCACCTTAAATCTATGCCCTCTAGTTTTAGACTCCCCTACCTTTGGGAAAAGACATTGACTATCTACCTCATCTATGCCCCTCATTATTTTATAGACCTTTATAAGATCACCCCTCAACCTCCTACCCTCCAGAGAAAAAAGTCCCAGTCTTATAACTCAATCCATCAAGTCCTGGTAGTATCCTAGTAAATCTTTTCTGCACTCTTTCTTAAAATAATATCCTTTCTGTAACAAGGTGACCAGAATCGCACATAGTATTTCAAGTGTGGCCTTACCAATGTCTTGTACAACTTTAACAAAATGTCCCAACTCCTGTATTCAGTGTTCTAACCTATGAACCCAAGCATGCCAAATGCCTTCTTCACAACTGTGTCCACCTGTGACTCCACTTTCAAGGAGCTATGAACATGTACCCCTAGATCTCTTTGTTCTGTAACTCTCCCCAATGCCCTATTGTTAATAAGAACATAAGAACATAAGAAATAGGAGCAGGAGTAGGCCATCCAGCCCCTCGAGCCTGCCCCACCATTCAATAAGATCATGGCTGATCTGTCGCTGCTCAGTTCCACTTTCCCACCCTCTCCCCATAACCCTTAATCCCCTCTCCTATCAAAAACCCATCAACCCGTGTCTTAAAAATATTTAGTGAGGCAGCCTCCACCACTTCAACGGGCAGAGAATTCCAGAGATTCACCACCCTTTGAGTGAAGAAGTTCCTCCTCAACTCCGTTCTAAACCGCTCCCCTTTTATCTTGAGGCTGTGCCCCCTAATCCTATTGTCTTTTTTGAGCGGGAAGAGTCTTTCCACCTCTATCCTATCCATCCCATTCATCATCTTATACGTCTCAATGAGATCTCCTCTCATTCTTCTAAACTCTAACGAGTACAAGCCCAGTTTATTCAGCCTCTCCTCATAGCTCAACCCCCTCAACTCCGGTATCAGCCTAGTAAACCTCCTCTGCACTCCCTCCAAGGCCAAAATATCTTTGCGCAGGTGCGGCACCCAAAAATTCACACAGTACTCCAGTTGCGGCCTCACCAATGCCCTATACAGCTGCAGCAAGACCTCCCTACTTTTATATTCAATCCCCCTCGCTATGAAGGCCAGCATCCCATTCGCCTTCCTGACCACCTGCTGCACCTGCAAGCTGGGTTTTTGCGACTCATGCACAAGGACCCCGAGGTCCCTCTGCACCGTCGCCTGCTGCAGTTTTTCGCCACGTAAGTAATAGTCCTTCCTACCATTATTCCTACCAAAGTGGACCACCTCACACTTGCCAACATTAAATTCCATTTGCCATTTCCTGGCCCATTCGCCCAGCCTATCTAGATCCTTCTGCAGACTCTCCACACCCTCCGCACAATTTGCCGTTCCCCCAATCTTGGTGTCATCAGCAAATTTCGACACTCTACACTCGGTTCCCTCCTCCAGATCATCTATATAAATGGTAAAAAGCTGAGGCCCCAGCACCGACCCCTGGGGCACTCCACTAGTCACCATCCGCCAATCCGAATAGCACCCGTTGACCCCCACTCTCTGCCTCCTATGTGACAACCAATCCTCTATCCACGCTAACACCCTACCCCCAACTCCATGTCCCTCGACCTTCTGCAATAACCTCTTGTGAGGCACTTTGTCAAACGCCTTCTGAAAATCTAGAAAGACTACATCCACCGGCTCTCCTCTATCCACTGCCCTAGACACATCCTCATAGAACTCCAGTAAATTTGTCAGGCACGACTTCCCTTTAATGAAACCGTGCTGCGTCTGCTCTATCAAGCAATTTCCTTCAAGATGCCTCGCAATTTCCTCCTTAATGACAGATTCTAACATTTTACCTACAACAGACGTAAAACTAACTGGCCTATAATTCCCCACCTTTTGCCTGGCACCCTTCTTAAACAACGGCGTAACATTAGCCGTTTTCCAATCATCCGGCACTTCCCCGGAATCCAGCGACGTTTGGAAAATAACCACCAAGGCATCCACTATCACCTCCGCCATTTCTTTCAGATCCCTCGGATGCATTCCATCCGGTCCTGGGGACTTGTCCACAATCAGCCCCTCCAGTCTGTCGAGCACTGCCTTTCTAGTAACAGTAATGTCATTAAGACCCTCCAGTCCTACCACCTTTCCATTGCTAACACCCGGCAAATTATTCACATCCTCCTCCGTGAAGACAGAAACAAAAAAGTTATTCAATACCTTAGCCATATCCCCATCCCCTACCACTAGGTCCCCTTTCTCATCCTTTAAAGGACCAACATTCACCCTAGCCAGCCTCTTCCTTTTTATATATTTATAAAAACTCTTGCTATCCTTTTTTATATTAAGCGCTAGCCCAGCTTCATAGTTTCTCCTACCCTTCCTTATCAACTTCTTTGTCAATCTTTGTTGACATTTAAACCTCTCCCAATCTTCTTCTCGCCCACTACTCTTAGCTACTCTAAATTCCTCCGCTTTTAGTTTAACACTTTCCTTCACCTCCTTCGTTATCCACGGCTTATTACCTCTCCTCCTACTATCCTTTTTGACCATCGGAATAAATTTCCGTTGAGCACCAAGAAAGATCTCCTTAAAGATCCTCCACTGCTCCTCAACAGACCCTCCCTCCAACGCGCTCTCCCAGTCCACATTCGCCAATTCTTCTCTCATCCTACCGTACTCCCCTCTATTCAAACAAAGGACGCATGTCCGGGAACCCACTTTCTCCTCCTCCATCCGCACCAGAAACTCCACCATACAATGATCACTCTCCCCAAGAGGATCCTTCACCACAAGGTTCCTAATTCTACCCGCTTCATTACATAGCACCAGATCCAAGATAGCTCGCTCCCTCATCGGCTCCAACACACACTGTTCGAGGAAACTATCCCGGCAGCATTCCAAGAACTCTTCCTCGAGCCCCCCATGTCCAACATGGGTCAACCAATCAATATGCAGATTGAAATCCCCCATAACTATGGCCATCCCATTCCTGCACGCCGCACTTATTTGCGCGTTAACAGCCCGCCCCATCTCCAGATCATTATTCGGGGGCCTATAGACGACACCCACCAGCGTCTTCCTCCCTTTGCTGTTCCTAATCTCCACCCACAACGATTCCACCCTCTGCTCCTTGGCTCCAATATCATCCCTTGCTACCACCGTGATGCTATCCTTAATCAGCAGAGCTACGCCCCCCCCTTTTCCCTCCTGCCTATCCTTCCTAAACACTTGATTAACACTTAACACTTAATATTGTTAACTGAGTAAGTCTTGCCGTGGTTCAATCTACCAAAATGCATTACCTTGCATTTATCTAAATTAAACTCCATCTGCCATTCATCAGCCCACTGGCCAATTGATCAAGATCCCATTGCAATTGGAGATAACTTTCTTCACTGTCCACTATGCCACCAATCTTGGTGTCATCTGCAAACTTACTAACCATGCCCCCTATATTCTCATCCAAATCGTTAGTATAAATGACAAATAACAGTGGGCCCAGCACTGATCCCTGAGGCACACCACTAGCCACAGGCCTCCTGTTTGAAAAGCAACTCTCTACAACCACTCTCTGGCTTCAATCAAGAAGCCAATTTTGTATCCATTTAGAGATCTTACCCTGGATCCCGTGAGATCTAACTTTATGCAATAACCCACTATGCAGTACCTTGTCAAAGACCTTGCTAAAGTTCATGTAGACAACATATAATTCTGTCTGTTAACATTCTTCCATTTTAGACAATGTTTTTAACTTATAAACTGAGCTTTATTTCGAGTCAAAGGACTCATTTTCCTTTACTTCTCCTGCTCTTCCTCTCAACTCCTCTCAAGGGATGGCAATGGTGGCACTGTGGTTAGCACTGCTGCCTTACAGTGCCAGGGACCCAGGTTCGATTCCTGGCTTAGAGTCATAGTGGTTTACAGCATGGAAATAAGCCCTTTGGCCAACTTGTCCACCACCTGCAAGTTCCCCCCAAGCCACTCACAATCCAGACTTGGAAATATATCGCCATTCATTCACAGTCACTGGGTCAAAATCCTAGAATTCCCTCCTTAATGGCATTGTGGGTCAACCCACAGAACATGGACTGCAGCAATACAAGAAGGCAGCTCACCACCACCTTCTCAAAGACAACCAGGGATGGGCAATAAATGATGACCAGCCAAAAACCGCCATGTCCCACGAATGAATTTAAAAAAATCGATGGCTTCTGATTATTTTCAACACAGAGGAGGCAATATTTTCAATGCGTCCACTCTGTCAAAATCTTTCTGCATTTTCAAGAACTTAATTAGGTCATCCCTCAGCCTTCTTTTTTTCAGGGGAGAAGTGACCCAGCCTGTCGATCCTTTCCTGATACATGTATCCAGGCATTTCTGGTTTTGTAAATCTTTCCTGTAATCTTCCAGATCAGCTTTATCCTTTTTATAATATGGAAACCTGAACTGCCCACAGTACTTTAAGAGTGTGTCTCCCACCACGGAGTCTAATATCTAGTCAGTCATGTGGTGCCAGCAGCAGTTGGTGCTCATGATTGTGCCTTATATCATCGGCAGGGAGCTAAAGCCATAGATCAGACTTTGTGGGAAAATGATGATGACTTACATGAGAACAGAGTGAAGCTCCTCTCATCCTCCGCAATATGTCTGTCTCCTGCCTGACAAAGAGCTGGACGCCTCCTGCCAATGAACAAGCTTATCATGAGATTCAGAGATACTGGATAACTAGCCTCAGCTACTGTAGCCCTCTCCAAGGTTAGGCGTTCTGGTGTTCATATACCTAGGTGGGCAGGCTCTCAGTACCTTGTTAGCCGTTAACCTCCTTGTCACTGGATATGAGTGGCAAATATGAGAAGATTGATCTTAATCAGCGGGAGGGGATCACCTTCCATGGATGGCTGTGTTGGGGGAAAGATTCGAGGTGAGGAGGGGAAGAGGTGTGTGGGGCCACGCCAGCAGCATTGTTGCTGTATTGTCAGTGTGTGGAGTGAGAGAGGCATAGTACTGCCATTCTCACACTCCGCTGGGATGAAGCATAGGGGTTTACAGAGCAGAGTGCCATGAAATGACAGGTTGGAGGATCTGTGGATGAACAAAGTGGTATAATTCTAGGATTATAACAAAGTGTGCCTCGGTTCACCCGTGTCCACCATCCTCGTCCATCTCTCCGCAGGATAAAATCAAGCGTAACAGGCGTGAGTGGATGCAGCCTGGCAGAGTAATGCCCAAACTGCAATATCTCAACGCTCTTTGAGGAATGAACTCTCGAGCTGACTGGAGAGGAGGAAGACCGTGCCTGCACTAAAATGTGAAGTGGGGGCAGCAGATACACTATCACAATTCAAGCCTCACTTGACCAAACTGTTCCCTATCACTTATCCCATGAAGCACTAATGCCATCTCCCTTCCCTTGCAGAGCTCTCAGTCAATCAGCTAGAACCATCCACACACCCTCTAGATACGGCAAACATGAGCAGCTCTGAGGCGGACATCAGCTTGGAGAGATGTCACATCTATTACCCATACCGTCCACCAGTACAGACACTGCACTGCGGCATGGTGGCACGGTGGTTAGCACTGCTGCCTCACTGCACTAGAGACCCGTGTTCAATTCCTGGCTTGGGTCACTGTCTGTGTGACGTTTGCACATTCTCCCCATGTCTGCATGGGTTTCCTCCGGGTGCTCCGATTTCCTCCCACAGTCCAAATGATGTGCTGGTTAGGTGCATTGGCCATACTAAATTCTCCCTCAGTGCACCCGAACAGGTGCCAGAGTGTGGTGACCAGGAGATTTTCACAGCAGCTTCACTGCAGTGTTAATGTAAACCTACTTGTGACACTAATAAATAAACTTTATACTTTTTAACTTTACTCACACTTCAGTGGGATTAAGCAGTAGGTTCACTCACTGATAAGCACTTCAAGCCAGACGATCCACAACAAGCGAAGGCTGGGCCATACCAGGGAACTGGCATTCGGAGGGATGCCGAAGCCCAGGACTCTGCTGGGCCCCTGGCCAATGATGTTCCCCTGGGCCTGGTCATCCCACAGCTGCTGGAGCTGCAACGGCAAAGTCTCCAGTAACAGAAAGGAATGTCAGCAACCCTCCTTCGAGCGCAAGGCCAAATGGAGGTGTCCCATTGCCTTCTGCCCAAGGAGATAGCGTCATCACTTCAGCATAACGAGGCTAACACCGTGAGGCTGGCGTCCTGACTGGAGAGTTTAGCGCAGGATGTTCACCCCATGCCGAGGTTTGTCCATACCATGGTGCAGCACATGGTCACTGTGATTGAGGATGTGAGCTCCATGGTGCAGGCTTTTAACTGCATGGTGCAGACACTGGTGGAAATTCATGAGTGTCAGTTCCAGAGGACAGCAGAGCTTCTGGATCTCACTCCAGCTGCCTCTCTGTCCAAAGAAACTGGGGCCCTCGATCACCCAAAGGGAAGAGGATTGTCAGGAGCGCAGCCCAGGGGCTTTCACCAGGAGACCCTGGGGGTGACCAGCCCATTTGACAACCCCCTGTGAGTGATACACCTCCAGCCCCATACTGAGGAGTGCAGCACTACAATACCTGTATTGCTCAAAACTAGGCCCTGGACCCTCAAAGTCCAGGAGCCCGAGGGACATCCATCAAGGTCATCTCAGGTAACAGGGCGTGGGAGGCAGCAGGCATTCTCAACATCAGCTGCAGTTCCTGGGGATACAGTAACTCGGTGAGGGCTCCCTCAGAGAATCGGGGTGCTGCCTCCTGGCTGCCATCCCTCTAATGGGTCTGCAACAAAGTGTTGGCAAGTGCTGCAGAAGTGTTAACATGCGCTCCCCACCAATCGCAGAGATTAAGTTGCCCGGAGCGAGCGAATTGGCAGGAGGCTGACATGAGCACAGTGCGATTCATGTGGAGAAAGAAGCTGAAAATTCTGTGAGATTTCCTGCCAGGATTCACATCGGTTTTCTCTCATGAACAACACTTTGCCAAATTTTGATAAGCTACCGCCCTATGTGAGGTAATCAGGGGATACATTCATGTTTGATAGGCCATAGCATCAGATAGATTAGTTTATTCTGATTGTGATATCAAGCTTTTGGGTTTTTTTTGTATACTTTTTAATGGAACAGATATACAGGTCAAGTACAGTAGTGTAACTATTCAAGTGGCCATTAATCCAGTTTAATGGTGTAAATAATTGAAGTGCACTGATATTATTTTAGAAAGTGCAAATTTTGCTGATTATGTTCAGGCTCAATGCCAAGCAATTCCCATTTTAAAGTAATAATTTTACAAAGATGATAAGTCGCATCCAAAAACAGGGAATGAAACAAGTCTTTTTTTTCCATTTTTGCATCTTTGTTTAATTTGTCTACCTCCCCTTTCCCTTTCTGTCTGTTTTTTTTTTCTCTGGCTCGATAATGTAGTTTTAGTTAACATTTGTCAATGTGGGGTTTTCACAAAGACACTATAGGTTCAAACTTTTAGTGTAAACAAAGAGTAATATGAGCAGGATAATGATTCAGTCAGTACATTCTAGATCACTATTACTGTGGTGCATTGCTTTTTTCAGAGTTGAACAAGGCATTTCATTATAATAGATCTTCAATGGCAATGTGCTCATTAATTTGTAGGTTTAGTTGTATTATAATATCAGAAGCATTTAACTATATGGCGGGCAGCACGGTGACACAGTGGTTAGTGCTGCTGCCTCATAGTGTCAGGGTTCAATTCTGGCTTGGATCACTGTCTGTGCAGAGTCTGTACCTTCTCTCCACGTCTGCATGAGTTTCCTCCCACAGTCCAAAAGACGTGCTGGTTAGGTGCATTGGCCACGCTAAATTCTCCCTCAGTGTTCCCGAACAAGTGCCTCAGTGCGGCAGCTTGGGATTTTCACAGTAATTTCATTGCAGTGTAAATGTAAATCTATATGTGACACTATAAATAAATAAACTTCAACTTATATAGCCACAGTGTGTTATTTTATTGGTAATGCAGATGTGTGTTAAACCAACTGGCCTAGTAGCACCTTTGGAAAGATTAACAGAGTTAATGTTTCAGATTGACAAAGAGTGGATGGAATCTTGCATTCCCTCTGTGATGAATTTGGTTATGGGGAGGCTCAGAGGGTGACAAGTAGGGACCTCAACACCTTCCCATCTCCACTCCAAATAAATCCATGATGATAAACCTGTGGAAGGCCATTCTGCTCCACTGCCAATTAATAACGACATAGAGGAAACATCTCACCATTGCTGGTACTAATCCAGCATCAGGCGAGATCGGTGAGGCTTGTTATGTGGAGATCAGGACCAGCAAAGCAGTTTGTAGGCTGCCGGGAGTGGGGAGTGGGGTAAGTCCTTTGCTGAAAGGCACTCAGTTTTTGATCAAGGGACCAGTAATGGGAGGAGAAAGGACCTGTTGAGAGTCACTCACCTGCCCTCTTGTCCTCACCTCTCAACCCTTTCCCCAGGTGATACCGGAGTTGAGGGGGTTGAGCTATGAGGAGAGGCTGAATAGACTGGGCTTGTACTCGTTAGAGTTTAGAAGGATGAGGTGGGATCTTATAGAGACGTATAAGATGTTGAATGGGATGGATAGGATAGAGGTGGAGACGTTCTTCCCGCTCAGAAAGGACAGTAGGACTAGAGGGCACAGCCTCAAGATAAGGAGGGGGGCGGTTTAGAACAGAGTTGAGGAGGAACTTCTTCACTCAAAGGGTGGTGAATCTCTGGAATTCTCTGCCCGTTGAAGTGGTGGAAGCTACCTCGCTAAATATTTTTAAGACGCAGGTAGATAGGTTTTTGGTAGGCAAGGGGATTAAGGGTTATGGGGAGAAAGCGGGAAAGTGGAACTGAGCCACTTCAGATCAGCCATGATCTTATTGAATGGCGGGGCAGGCACAAAGGGCTGGATGGCCTACTCCTGCTCCTATTTCTTATGTTCTTATGTTCTTATGTTCAGCCAGTGATTCCTTTCCATCATCATTCACCTAATCCTGGGTCTCTCCTTCATGCAAGGGTGGACGTAGTACCAGTAGCAGCCACAGCCTCCCAGTGGGACACTGCTATGTACCTAAGCACTGCCAGACTCTGGAAGTAGGGAACATCCTCCATGGGGCTCCTGAATCCCAGAGAAAGGTTCCCCACTGGCCTGGCAGGTATCTGAGTGACGCAACACGCAGTGGGCCTTTCCTTAAAGAGGCGACGCTGGTATTTTAATGAGTCTGCAGCCGGTGGCTGAGATTCCCCATCATTCTGCCCGTTCACTCTGACTCTCTCTCCACAGATACTGCCAGACATACTGAGTATTCCCAATGTTTTCTGTTTTTACTTCACATTCCCAGCCCTGTCTCTTTAAACCCACAAAACCTAATTGTTTTAAACAGGCTGAGGCCTGAGGTCAATTAGAGTTTATTCACTATTGGCGAGGGAAGTTTGCAGATTGTCCATTGGTTCCAGATTAATTTGTAAACTTGCCTAATTAACATTAATAACCTGTAATTGATTACAGAGCTGTGTATCTGAATTGCACTTCTTTCTTCCCTTTTGTAATTTGAAATCAAGTATTAAATGGCGATCGAGCTCTCAAAGCTTTGATATAATTTAAATATTATATCTCAGACAACTTATTTTTCCATGTTGACTTGCAAATTGCCCAGTTTTTAATTCTGATCACAGTTGATTTATCCTATACGAGGTGTTAGGTTACAGCCAGTCCATTCATCTCTCCAAATCCAGAAAAGAATATAGACCTGCTGGAAAATTGGTATACATTTTACTCACATTTGAAATATTTCTCATCTCCTGTACTCTTGGAAGAGATACATGTGGTTATTAACATAAGAACATAAGAAATAGGAGCAGGAGTAGGCCATCTAGCCCTTCGAGCCTGCCCCGCCATTCAATAAGATCATGGCTGATCTGTCGTGGCTCAGTTCCACATTCCCGCCCTCTCCCCATAACCCTTAATCCCCTCTCTCATCAAAAACCCATCAACCCGCGTCTTAAAAATATCTAGTGAGGCAGCCTCCACCACTTCAACGGGCAGAGAATTCCAGAGATTCACCACCCTTTGAGTGAAGAAGTTCCTCCTCAACTCTGTTCTAAACCGCCCCCCCTTTATCTTGAGGCTATGCCCCCTAGTCCTACTATCCTTTCTGAGCGGGAAGAGTCTCTCCACCTCTATCCTATCCATCCCATTCATCATCTTATACGTCTCAATGAGATCTCCCCTCATTCTTCTAAACTCTAACGAGTACAAGCCTAATTTATTCAGCCTCTCCTCATAGCTCAACCCCCTCAACTCCGGCATCAGCCTAGTAAACCTCCTCTGCACTCCCTCCAAGGCCAAAATATCCTTGCGCAAGTACGGCGCCCAAAACTGCACACAGTACTCCAGCTGCGGCCTCACCAATGCCCTATACAGCCGCAGCAAGACCTCCCTACTTTTATATTCAATCTCCCTCGCTATGAAGGCCAGCATCCCATTCGCCTTCCTGACCACCTGCTGCACCTGCAAGCTGGGTTTTTGCGACTCATGCACAAGGACCCCGAGGTCCCTCTGCACCGTCGCCTGCTGCCGTTTTTTACCAGAACTCCAGCCCATAAAGTACTTGTGTTGTCATCGCAGTTAGTGTAGGCCCTGCCCTACCACATGGGAATAACAGCAGCTGGGAATGACTGGAATCCCTACAGTGCAGAGAGCAGCCATTCAGCCCACTGAGTCTGAACTGACTCCTCCTGACAGAGTACCTAACCCAGGTCCCTTCCTCCACCCTATCCAGATAACCCCACACATTTACCATGGCCAATCCACCTAACCTGCACATATTTGGACATTAAGGGGCAATTTAGCATGGCCAATCTACCTAACCTGCACATCCCTGGACTGTGGAAGGAAATCAGAGCCACCAGAGGAAACCCACACAGACACTGGATGAATGTGCAAACTCCACGCAGTCATCCAAGGCCAGAATTGAACCCAGGTCCTTAACACTGTGAGGCAGCAGTGCTAACCGCCCTGCACAGTGCCGCCCACAATTTTTATTAGTTATTATCCCTAGTCCAACATTAAGAAACACTAGCCATGATCCAACCGTTTTGAATCTAAGTGCTTCTGCTGGTGGGAAAGCAGGTGTGAATGGTGCTGTTGCTGGCAGCAATGTTCACAAGCCACCCTGTCTATTCAAATGGGTTCTCCAACTCCAGCAATGGCTGATTCACTAGTGTCAGGATGACCTCAATCAGCAACAAGCGGGAGCAGTTTAATAGCGCTCCCTGAACACCTCACAGTCACATCACCAGGGAAGGTGGCCAGAAGGTTATCCATCCCACACTTCCTGGTGTGGATGTGGATTGGATGTTAGATGCCATTGAGGACAGGAGGGCCACCTTGTTCCCCGGAGTAGGCAGGAGACTACCAGCTAACATAGTAGCAGAAGCCTGGGCAACAGTGGCTGAGGCTGTCAGCTGCCCCAGCTTGACCCAGAGGACAATGTTCAATGCAGGAAGAAAATTAACCATCTCCATAGAGCTGCAAGAGTGAGTATTCACTTACACTCCCCTGGCACCCTTCCCCACCCTGACCACAGTCATCTAACAATCAACAGTTCCGGCCTTCAACCAACTGGCCTATCAACACGTCCCTCAGAATCCCCATTTTCCCACCTTCCAACATTCCCTGTCATAACCACCAGCACCTCTGCCCCCCAAGAACTGCCACTGATCCTTATAATTCTCTGCCCACCCCAGTGATTCCTATCATTATCATGACCCCTGACACTCATCAAGATTCCTGACAGAGTTGCCTTAGATCCCACACATGGTACTGATGTTAATCTCCCAAACCCACCTGACCACCATTGTAAATTTCCTTTATGAAATTTTTATGGATGCAGAAATATGCTAAAAGACAAGGAATCTCAAATGTAAATAGAACTGAAAATGAGCCACTTACATGTTTCAGTGGGTCTGTATTAATCCGTTGTTACTTTGCCCATGATATTTTCCTTTGAAGAAAAATTGCTACTGCGTTCCAATTACACATTGTAACAACATTTATTCAGTTCTTCTCCTGAAGCTATGATGGGCTATCAAGAGATAGCCTCCTTCTGTGCTGTAACTTTTCTGTGGTTTTTATAACGGGTCTCAAATTCCATGGGCTATCAAGAGATAGCCCATGGAATTTGAGACCCGTTATAAAAACCACAGAAAAGTTACAGCACAGAAGGAGGCTATTCAGCCCATTTTGTGTGCTGGAAGATTGGAAAGCGGCTAATGTTACGCCGTTGTTTAAGAAGGGTGCCAGGCAAAAGGCAGGGAATTATAGGCCGGTTAGTTTAACGTCTGTTGTAGGTAAAATGTTAGAATCCGTCATCAAGGAGGAAATAGCGAGGCATCTTGAGGGGAATTGCTTGATAGAGCAGACGCAGCACGGTTTCGTTAAGGGGAAGTCGTGTCTGACAAATTTACTGGAGTTCTATGAGGATGTGTCTAGGGCGGTGGATAGAGGAGAGCCGGTGGATGTGGGTGGTCTTGATTTTCAGAAGGCGTTTGACAAGGTACCTCACAAGAGGTTATTGCAGAAGGTCGAGGGACATGGAGTTGGGGGTAGGGTGTTAGCGTGGATGGAGGACTGGTTGTCAAATAGGAGGCAGAGAGTGGGGGTCAATGGGTGCTATTCGGATTGGCGGATGGTGACTAGTGGAGTGCCCCAGGGGTCGGTGCTGGGGCCTCAGCTTTTTACCATTTATATAGATGATCTGGAGGAGGGAACCGAGTGTTAGGGTGTCAAAATTTGCTGATGACACCAAGATTGGTGGAACGGCAAATTGTGCGGAGGGTGTGGAGAGTCTGCAGAAGGATCTAGATAGGCTGGGCGAATGGGCCAGGAAATGGCAAATGGAATTTAATGTTGGCAAGTGTGAGGTGGTCCACTTTGGTAGGAAGAATGGTAGGAAGGACTATTACTTACGTGGCGAAAAACTGCAGCAGGCGACGGTGCAGAGGGACCTCGGGGTCCTTGTGCATGAGTCGCAAAAACCCAGCTTGCAGGTGCAGCAGGTGGTCAGGAAGGCGAATGGGATGCTGGCCTTCATAGCGAGGGGGATTGAATATAAAAGTAGGGAGGTCTTGCTGCGGCTGTATAGGGCATTGGTGAGGCCGCAGCTGGAGTACTGTGTGCAGTTTTGGGCGCCGTACTTGCGCAAGGATATTTTGGCCTTGGAGGGAGTGCAGAGGAGGTTTACTAGGCTGATACCGGAGTTGAGGGGGTTGAGCTATGAGGAGAGGCTGAATAAATTAGGCTTGTACTCGTTAGAGTTTAGAAGAATGAGGGGAGATCTCATTGAGACGTATAAGATGATGAATGGGATGGATAGGATAGAGGTGGAGAGACTCTTCCCACTCAGAAAGGATAGTAGGACTAGGGGGCACAGCCTCAAGATAAAGGGGGGGCGGTTTAGAACGGAGTTGAGGAGGAACTTCTTCACTCAAAGGGTGGTGAATCTCTGGAATTCTCTGCCCGTTGAAGTGGTGGAGGCTGCCTCGCTAAATATTTTTAAGACACGGGTTGATGGGTTTTTGATAAGAGAGGGGATTAAGGGTTATGGGGAGAGGGCAGGAAAGTGGAACTGAGCCACGACAGATCAGCCATGATCTTATTGAATGGCGGGGCAGGCTCGAAGGGCTAGATGGCCTACTCCTGCTCCTATTTCTTATGTTCTTATGTTCTTATGTTCATGCCAGCCCAAGGACAGCCTGGTGCCCTTTCTAATCCCACCTTCCTGCACCCAGCCCTGTAGTTTACAGCACTTAAGCTGCAGATCCAGGTTCTTTTTAAAAGAAGATTAGGGTCTCTGCCTCCATCACCACCTCGGGCAGCAAATTGCAGACACCCACCACCCACTGCGTAAAAAAGTTCATCCTCGTGTCCCCTCCACACCTAACTGCCATTTATCTCAAATCTATGTCCCCTGGGTCTGAAACTCCAGCAAGGGAAACAATTTTACCCTGTCCACTCTGTCTCTTCCCCTTATAATTTTGCTCTGTTAAGTTAACCCTCAACCTTCTTTTTTCTAATGAAGCGGAGACTCGTAAAGACTCACATTCCAACCATTCTTCACATTCCAATTCGTAATTATCTTGCAATTGTGTCTTTGCTGGTAAATGCTGTTTTTGTGAACTAACCTCCGCTCACCTGAGGAAGGAACAGCACTCTGAAAGCTCGTGATTCGAAATAAACCTGTTGGACTTTAACCTGGTGTTGTGAGACTTCTCACTGCTCTTTGTTCTAAGGAAATAATGCCCTAGATTTTTCAGTAACAATAATATTTGGTTATCCAGCTTCACCATTGTTATGGAATAATTTAGAAAGCATCTTTCGGTTGTGTTTAAATGTAAAAATCCAACAGTTGCTATCAAAATATCTTGCTTCTCTTTAAGGAATACTGTTGCAGTCCTCACCAATGGACTTATCATCAAAAAGACTGCAACAATGTGAAGTTGGAATACTTTAATCACCTGTTCCACAATAAAGAAGGCTAGACATTTAGGGCAAGCGCATTCAGGAGTGACTTAATAGTAATATGACAAGGAATAATTACCGCTGAACAGAAGCCTGAAGTCTGGAAATCTACTCCAGAAAATGTAGACTTTGACCAAACACTGCCAAGACAGTCATTTCACCCTTCAAACTGAACAACTCGAAGGCCAGAGAAGAACTTAATGTCCATTTCCAGAGCCATCCACTCATCCAGGGTCCAATGCCAAAATGCCATAGCATCACTGTTGGCCAACAGGCTACATCTCCAGAACACACAGAGCCAAAGTGACAGAGTGAATCGCGTGCAGAAACTGGCAGTTACCACGAGGGGCAGCAGAATCAATGCACTGTGTACTGCTTCTCTCTCCCCGGTCTACCCACCAGTAGAATATTATTGACTCAGTCATAGATATAATAACATGGTTCAGGAACTGCCACACAAATGTGATGGACCTTCATATCCAGGAAGTCATGAGGGTTATTTCTGGAATGTTGAGACCATGTCCACCATCTAACGCCCTGCCCCACCCTGCTCCCCCATCCCTGCATCTTACCCACTTACCTTATCCATTTCCCTCCTCTGTCTTCTCAAAATGGTTACGACCAAATGAGGAGGGGTAAATTACTCCCTTATTCTCCCAATTCAGGTTTGATCCTACGGGACTTTTTTGTGAATTTAGAAAGGATGTGCTTTGCCATTTCTGTTGGAGTCCCATTATTTAAACTTTCAGATTGTAAAAAAAAAGACAGGTTTTCTTAGGTTAAACAAAGAACAAGGTAAGTTCAATGAAACTATCTTACTGATTATAAAAAACTAGGGAAATTGCAACCATCTTCATGCATTAGACACACACGTCTGGGCCCACACACATCAGCACAGACGACAGATAAGAGGATAGGCTTATAGGATTTTTACAGTTCATGAAAAATAAATCAGATGAGTATACAGTTAGCTGTTCCTTGGCTTGTCTTAATGTAGTGATTCCACATTGCAGCTGTTTGGTTCATTTGCCTTTCTGTAGTTGTATGAAGCAGATTTCCCCGTTTTATTGCAAAATGTTTCAGTTTGCATAGATTTCCCCTGTCAGGATGATCACTTTGCAAAACCAGGCAGCACCTCTGAGAGAGAGAGAGAGTAAGGAAGGGAACACATCTTCAGACCAGAGTGCAGTACAGCATTTTGTTCTCTACCCCCTGTTCGGTAATTTTTTTAAAAATTCATTTGTGGGACATGGGCATTGCTGGCTGGCCAGCACTTATTGCCCATCCATAGTTGCCCTTGAGAAGGTGGTGGTGAGCTGCCTTTTTGAATCACTGCAGTTCATGTGCTGTGGATTGACCCACAATGCCGGTAGGGAGGGAATTCCAGGATTTTGACCCAGTGACTGCGAAGGAACGGAGATATATTTTCAAGTCAGGATGTGAGTGGTTTGGAGGGAACTTGCAGGTGGCGGTGTTCCCATGTATCTGCAGCTCTTGTCCTTCTAGAAGGAAGTGGTCATGGGTTTGGAAGGTGCTGTCTAAGGACCTTTGGTGAATTGTTGCAGTGCATCTTGTAGATGGTATACACTGTTGGTACCGAGTATTGGTGGTGGAGAGCTTGAATGTTTGTCAATGTGGTGCCAATCAGGCACCTGAATGGTGCCAAGCTTCTTGAGTGTTGTTTAAGCGGCACCCATCCAGGTACGTGAGGAGTATTCCATCACACACCTGACTTGTGCCTTGTCAACAGTGGTTAGGCTTTGGGGAGTCAGGAGGTGAGTTACTCACCGCAATATTCCTAGCCCCTGACCTGCTCTTTCAGCCACTATGTTTATGTGGTGAGTCCAGTTGAGTTTCTGATCAATGGTAACCTCAAAGATGTTGACAGTGGGGGATTCAGTGATGGTAACACCATTGAATGTCAAGGGGCAGTAGTTAGAGGATCTCTTATTGGTGATGGTCATTGCCTAGCATTTGTGTGGTGCAAATGTTACTTGCCATTTGTCAGCCCAAGCCTGGACATTATCCAGATCTAGTTGCATTTGAATATGAACTGCTTCAGTATCTGAGGAGTCATAAATGGTGCTGAAGATTGTGCAATCATCGGCGAACATCCCCATTCCTGACCTTATGACAGAGGGAAGATCATTGATAAGCATCTGAAGATGGGTGGGCCTAGGGCACTGCCCTGAGGGATTCCTGCAGAGATGTCCTGGAGCCAGGATGACTGACCTTCCATAACCACAACCATCTTCCTATGTACCAGGTATGACTCCAACCAGCGGAGTGTTTGCCCCAATACCCATTCTAGTCTGGCTAAGGCTCCTTGACGCCACACTCCGTCGAATGCAGCCTTGATGTCAAGGGCTATCACTCTCACCTTAAAGTAAAAGTTAAAATTTATTTATTAGGCACTAGCAAGGTTTATATTAACACTGAAATGAAGTTACTGTGAAATTCCCCTAGTCACCGCACTTTGGCACCGGTTCAGGTCAATGCACCAAACTAGCACATCTTTCAGACGGTGGGAGGAAACCAGAGCACCCGGAGGATACCCGCTCAGACAAGGGGAGAACGTGCAAGGTCCACACAGATACTGACCCAAGCCGAGAATCGAAGCCAGGTCCCTGGCACTGTGAGGTAGCAGTGCTAGCCACTGTGCCACTATGCCACCCTTAAAAACACCATGAGCCTGATGTGACTTGAACAGGCAATCTTCATATGTGGAGTCACATGTGCTACCATTGCACCACGAGCTCACACAAGGTCACCTCACCTCTGGAATCCAGCTCTTTCATCAATGTTTGAACCAAGGCTGTAATGAGGTCAGGAGCTGCGTGACCCTGGCAAAACCCTAACCAAGCTTCACTGAGCAGGTTATTGCCGAGCAGGTGCTGCTTGATAGCACTGTTGCTGACCCTTTCCATCATTTTACTGATGATTGAGACTAGAACAATTGGGCTGGATTTGTCGTGCTTTTTGCGTACAGGACATAGCTGGGCAATTTTCCACATTGTTGGAGAGATGCCAGTGTTTTACTGTACTGAAAGAGCTTGGCTAGGGGAGTGGAAAGTTCGGAACACAAGTCCTCATTACTATTGCTGGAATGTTATCAGGGCCCATTGCCTTTACAGTATCCAGTGCCTCCAGCCGTTTCTTGATATCATGTGGAAAGAATCGAATTGGCTGGAGACTGGCGCCTGAGATGTTCGGGACCACTGAAGGATGCTAAGATGGACCATCCACTCAGCTCTTCTGGCCGAAGATTGCTGCGTATAATGCAGCCTTTTCTTTTACACTGATGTGCTGGGTTCCTCCATCACTGAGGATGGGGATATTTGTGGAGCCTCCTCCTCCAGTGAGTTGTTTAGACCTTAAAAGTACATTGCTAGCTGTTTATTCTAGTGAAATTCTATTTGTCCAAGTGTGCTACAATTATTGCTTCAGAACAGGTAATTGCATGTTGATGACTTATTCATTTGAAAAATCTCAGGGTGATGTGAACCAACAGAAACACTGATCATTGATGCTCCCCAGGGGGTTGGGTGTCTATTTCTTCATCCCACTTGGTGGAATGCGAGACTGTCTAGATTGCCACAGATGGGATAGTTTTCCTTTTGACTGTGTCCCAGTGTTATTTTTTAAATGCAGTCAGAACAAGAAAAATTAAAAATTGTATTTTGGGCGGCACGGAAGCACAGTGGTTAGCACTGCTGCTTCACAGCTCCAGGGTTCGATTCCCGGCTTGGGTCACTGTGTGTGGAGTTTGCACAGTCTCCTCATGTCTGCATGGGTTTCCTCCAAGTGCTCCGGTTTCCTCCCACAGTCCAAAGATGTGCGGGTTTGGTTGATTAGCCGTGCTAAAATTGCCCTTAGTGTCCTGAGATGCGTAGATTAGAGGGGTTAGTGGGTAAATATGTAGGGATATGGGGGTAGGGCCTGGTTGGGATTGTGGTTGGTGCAGACTTGATGGGCTGAATGGCCTCTTTCTGCACTGCAGGGGTTTCTATGATTCAGGTTTCTATGAAAAAACAGATCTTCGTATCAGGGAGCATTTAAACATAGAGATGTGTAAACTTACTTGATTTATGACAGCAAGTGCCATCATTTCACTTTTCCCGATATTGCTGCCCGACACTCGAAGGCCTCAGCAAGTAGATACTATTCTCAGCAGGCAAATTAGGAGAGCACGTGTGAAATGTTCAGCTCCCAGTCTGGGTAAGTGAAAACAAGCAAGTGATAATCTGACAGCTATTGTCAATCCTCAGAAGTTGTGGCCTGTTGTCTGTCTAAACAGAGAGAAGCAGAAGAAATGGGCTTGGAGCATTATATTGGTGAATGGTCATTATCCCGGTCACTCTCATGATCTTTCCTCTTGGACCAATCTGAAATTCCAGCCATCTTCAAATAGAGCGAGACTTCTTGCTGCTAAAGGCTGTATAACATTAATACGACTAATAATGCCCCTCTGCAACCCACTACACATGACCAGCACCTAAATAATGAGAACCATGTTGCCATGAGGGATGTAGTCTAGCAGACCATCAGGGTGCTGACACAATGGTTTCACTCCCTGGAATATTTGGGAGGAGAGCTCCAGTACTCACCGGAGTGGGTCTCCCAATTGACTGAATTCTGGCCATCGCGAGAGTGCAGCCCTTGGCACCAGGGTTACAGTAACAACCTGAGGAAGATGAGGAGAAAAAGGAGGAGGAAGAAGAAGGAAAGTTGCTGACACACCAGTAATCTGGACTGACTGTGTATTTATTATCAGACTCTAGTTCCCTTGAATCAATCCCCAGCTCCCCATTGTTCTACAATACCTCGATTTAACATCAGAGAAAGCATTTTGACTACAACCCTGAAATATATTTTTCACTCTACGCTAATACATGTGACAAGAATAAATCAAATCAAATCGTACAAAAAATCCACAAAAAATCTATTCTATATCAATTCTATCCAAAAACGCTTCCAACAATATGTATAACACTCAATCATCCACGTCCATTCCCTTAGGGTCTGGCCTGTGGGTGCCTTTCACTGGTCAAGTGCTTTACATAGTGATACTCAGAGGCTGCAAAATGGCAGGTGGAAGATTGACAACTAACACAGGGAAGACTGCAGATAGTTCTACATGGTGCTCCAAAGCAGCTCTGAGCCTTGAATGCCCAGCTTCTGACTGCACCACCACAGCATGGATGGCAGCAGTTTGGACTCTGCTCTCATGTACTTGGCCACAGCTTTCACGCTGGAAAGAATGAGTTCCAAGCAAATCCCTGTGCCAAGTTGGAGCCAGACTTCACCATGCCCCATGACAGCAACAATAGGCTCACTGGCAAGCCTGCCAATACACCAAGCATTCCTGCGTGCATGCCCATCAGCTTTTCCCTGTATGCTTCCCCAACAAGGCCTTCTACAGCAGGACATGCCTGCCATCTTGCCCTCCAGTGAGCTGGCACTTAAGCTTTCCTCCTGGCCTGGCTTCAGCCCGCGCTTGCCAAATGACTCACCATGTGTGGATCTCTCTCTGCTATACTATCCGCTTAGGTACGTACAGTGCCAGTATCAGCTGAATGGCTGTAAGTGTCAGATGATGCAAAGTGTACTCTTCTCTGGGGCCCTATCAATCAGGCAACACTGGCCAGCAAGTGACAAGTTTTGGGTACCTAAAAGCCTAAATGCACAACAGGTAGGTTTGGGCGGAGGGTGAGGGAGTTTTGTGTGTGTGCCAAAGCCTTCTATAAAGCTGTGGAAGGCATGAAACTAAAACCAGTTTGGCAGGATTCACAGACTGAGGCCGAGATTTTCTGGTTTCGTCTTTGTCAGGATGGGAAGTTCCCACCAAAAATGAATAGATGTTTTGTTGCTTTGCCAAGTTATCCGTCCAGCCAAGACTGTAAAATCCTGGGCAAGGTCTGGGGAGCCTACCTCTGACATGCCAGTGATCCTATTTGTGGTGGGCAGCAGGATCATTGGCACAGCTCAATATTAAGTGGCATGCACACTCCACCAGAGGTATGCCTGATCAAAGGAGGCTTTCAGGCCTCACTGCATCATCTCACAGATAAAGGGGGATCACTTGGGTGAAAGACTGAAGGGGATTCAGTGTCTGTGCAGTTAAAAGAGGATAAGGAGTAGACCTATGCCTTAAGACACGTAACAAATATAAGGCATTTCTTCGTACAAGCAGTTGGCAAGCCACCTAAATATGTTTGTTTTCTCACATCAAATTCAGTTCAAGAAACTAGCTGCTGTATCTTCAACAAATCTCATATTGCAAACTTAGGTTTGTGAAATATATTAATTTAAAAATAATTTTCCATTGAACAGCCCTGTAATAAAGAATTATTGACCATTTATTGATCCCATAGTCCTCGGGCAAAGTACTGTGACCTTGCAGACGATGTTATTGGCTTACTGTTCTCTTAGCCTTGGCAATCCATATCCCAGTATTAATTTATTATTACTTTCTTATTCTAGAATACTGAGCACTCTCCCACTAGCCCTAGCTCCTGGGCTTTCAAGGTTCTTTGCTACAGGATACTGTGCAATCAAGTGTGTAATTTAGTTTAGATCCTGAGACACAACAAAAAGAAAATGTTAATAGTTCTTTAGTAATCTTACGGATAAGGATAACCTTGAAAGATCTGCCTCACTGGTGATTCAACCCTTAAAGCTGAAAGCTGAAGATCTGAACATGAACCCAAAATGTTTGACTATATTTGAGAATGTGAGTGTTTTTCAATGATTAATACTGCAGTGAGTACTCTGTTAAATGTGTTGTACGTATTGCAAAGGCTGACTTCACTTAATGTTGATAAGTCACCAGGACTGAGTCAGGTGTATCCATGGATACTATGAGAGCTAAGGGTAGGAATTATGGAGCTATCAGTCCATAATTTTCCAATGCTCCTTAGTTACAAGGGTGGTGTATAGTTTGGCAGAGGAGATGAAGGGATATGTGCACTGGATAGAGGGATGGAGGTTTGTATGGAAGGTATGAGTGAGGGACCACTGGAGCTGGATAGAAGGGTAGAGGTTGGCATGGAAGGTATGAGGAACCATGGATGGGGAGGTGTTCACGGTGGAGGCATGTGATGGCACGTGTTGGTATGAATTGTGTGAATGGGAAGTGTATGGAGTGAAGGGGGTTTGAAGGGTGAGGGCTAGAAGGCTGGTTTTCTTTTCATTGTTTTTATTATACTGAAGATACAGTCCCAGAACACTGAGGCAAGTCTTATTAACCAGCCTGCCTCTGTCCATGTGGGCTCCCTCCGTACTCTTTTTTGGCATCAGCAGGCCCAACCTATGTTAGCCCTCTCTCCCCCAGAATGAAAATCCAAAAAATTGGACACATGTTCCTGCGTCAGGTCAGCTGAGTCAGGGACTATCCTAATCCGGCACTCCCACTTGGAAGTGAAAATTCAGCCCATGGTTGCAAAGTGACGATGATTGGCTTCTGAATGTTCAAGGGTATTTGGCATTTTGGATAAGTGGGAGAAAAGGAAAAGCCTCTGGGAATGTCCCCTTCTGGCATAAACACATCAAGTTCCCTCCCTACATCACCCACCAGTATCCGATTTCTCTTCCCGCCTCCCAGCCCTTTCCCACTGCACCCACAAAATTCCACCATGCTCATAAAATGACAGGATGTATGACTTCACCAAGGGTAGGGAAGGTGGTTGTGGGTGTTTCATGTCAATCATTTCAGCCTCAGGAGACTGTTGAATGTTCCTCAGAGTAGTGTCCTCAACCAATCATCTGCAGCTCCTCAGCCAACCATCTGCAGCTGCTCAATGGCCTTTCCTCCATCCTAACATCGGATTGGGAATATTTGTTGATGATTGCATATTGTTCAACACCACTTGTCACTCCTCAGATACTGAACTACTCTCTGCCCAGGTGCAGCAACAGAATAATATTCAAACTTGGGTTAAGTGGTAAGGGACATTTGTAAGTGTCAAACAATTTTCCTCCAGCAAAAGAATACAATTATCTATCCTCGATGTTTAATGGCATTACCACTATTGGATCCCCAGACATCAATATCCTGGTGGCCACCACTGAACTGAAACAGAACTAGCCCAGTGATATAAATGTTGTGATTACAATAGCAGTCAGAGACTGGGAATTCTGTGGTGATGTCCTCCATCTATAAAACCCAAGTCTTATGATGGGATACTTTCCACTTGGCTGGTTGAGTGCAAATCCAACAATACTAAAAACACTCAACATCAGCTTGCTCCACCACCTTAAGCATTCACTCTCTCCACCAAAGATGCATTGCGGCAATTCACCAAGACTTTTTCAAACCCATGATCTCTATCACCTGGAGGGCCAGGGCAGCAGATGCATATAAACACCCGCTGCAAGTTCTCCTCCAAACCACATACCACCCTGATTTGGAATTACATTACCATTCCTTCAGTATGGCTGGGTCAATATCCTGGAACTGTCTCCCTAACAGCATTGTGGGTGTATCTACACCAAGTTCTGGATGTGTCAAGCTGACTGGGCTCTCCAGCAGCCAGAGAGTTGGTGGGGAATCTCGCCAGTTCTATGGGGGAAGCACAAAGGGCTCAAATGACCTTAATTGGCCACCCACTGACTTCTCCTCTATTGAGGTCCTGGCAGCAGTTGTCCCACCAAGTAAGGGCTGCCAACTAATCAGAGGATGGCAGCTCATCATTGCCTCCAGCACCAGTGGGAGGAGTGGCCACTGTTGGCATTGAATTGACACCAGGCCCAGGATCAGAGGGTCCCCAAGGCATAAGTGAGTGAAGGTGGGTGGGGGTCATGGGGTGTAGGTCACGGGAGAAGAAGGTGAGAGGCAAGCCCAGGAGTGAGACAAATCCAGCCCCAGATGTACTGCAGCGGTTCAGGAAGATGGCTTGCTACCATCTTCTCAGTGGCAATTATGGAGGAGCAACTAATATTGGCTTTGTCAGTGATGCTCACATCCCATGAAGGAATGAAAAGACATGTGTAAATGACCACATACAATATCACACTGAGTGATTCTGATCAGGAATGTTCTAGATTTGATTTAACTCATCTCAAGTCAAGAAGATACTGAGTTGCCAGAATTGGGCTCAAGGTCCTCAGGCTAGGGTGGTCAGGATCCACTGTGGACGCCTAACCTCAATGTAAATGAAAATTGGGGAGACTTATAATGAGAATATCATCCATTTTACATCAGCACCCAAAGGCAACATTACACCTCCCCTCCCACCCCAGGGGGTATCAGGATAAATGAAAAATTTCAGAAGAAATTACTTTTAAAATGAGAATGAATATCTTGTTATGCCGACACTTTGAAAAGCATTTTGTTTTGGAATGAATTAGCATTTTCAATGCTGGAGGCCTTCAGAGCTCTGAGCACCGTTGTCATTATTTCTCAGTTTGTGGAAGGATGTCTACTACCATTTGTATCAGGCTTGCTCTGCTGCTAAAATCCACCTTTTATTACCTCAATTTCTCCAGCACTTTTTTTGCTAGCCTTCACCTTTAAACCATTAAAATTGTTCTATCCTTAACCTCAACCTAAGACCTCAATGGCATGGTGAGCAGATGTCCCAGTTTTCACAGAAAATGCTGGCGTCCCGACAACTTGCTCAAAATAGCTGAGATGGCCCAGTTCACAGCTTTTCTCTCTTACGTGAATCATATCAGATTTATGTCCGTGTTTCACCTTTTTGCACAGCATCGGCGTCTCTTCACCTCCACTCTCCTCCCCTTTGCCTTGCACGCCATATATTGTTGGCAATCCCCAAAAATAATCTATCTCGCACTGCACTGCAGGCTGCATTGGAAAGCCGAGCACTCACCCATCATAAACTGGCATGCCACGAGGCTCCCACATGCTCAGAAATCTTTCTCACTGAGACTGGGCAACCTTAGGCAGCACAGTGGCACAGTGGTTAGCACTGCTGCCTAACAGTGCCAGAGACATGGGTTCAATTCCGGGTGAGCGTCTGTGTGGAGTATGCACGATCTCCCTTTGTCTGTGTGGGTTTGCTCTGTTGTTCCGGTTTCCTCCCACACTCCCAAGATATGTGGGTTAGGTTGATTGGCCATGCTAAATTAACCTTTACTGTCAGGGGGATTAGCAAGATAAATACATGGCTTACGGGGATAGAGCCCGGGTGGGATTGTTGTCAGTGCAGGCTCAGTGGGCTGAATGACCTCTTTGTGCACTGTAGGGATTCTATGACATTCAAAGTCCTCGATGGGACAGCTCTCATTGTAAAATTTTTGTGTTCTTCCATCTGTTTTCTAGCACTATCTTCAGCTACATTAAGCTCGTTCAAACCTTACTTCTTATAAAAGATATAAACAATTTCTCAAATTACTTTCTCTCGCCTGCAAAATCTACACCCAACAGCCATCATCACAGTTCCAGTTGGTCAGCCAGAATCCACCAGTGTGTTCTGTGTGAACCTGTGACCTGTCAATCACCACCAGAAGTGATGGGTGGAGTTGAACATTGTAATAGGTCAAGTTTGATCTCTAAAGCTTCCATTGCCATGCAATGTAATAGACTGTGATGATAAATCTATCTTGTTTTGAAGATAAACCCTTTATAGTGCTTTAATTAACAGAGGTTGCATTGTCTCGCTGAGGAGGATGTGCGGATTGTTGTAATATGCTTTAAAATGATAGCAGCTTGCCATCACAAGTGTGTCATGTCATCCAGGCTCAGTTTCACTTTGGCCTATGAGTGGAAACCAGCACACAGAGCTTAGCTGCTGACGTCTTCAAACTTTTCGCCACGTACCTTGGTTTTTATGTGCCTAGTCTAAATAAATGAACCCACAAGGTGTTGACACAATCCATTATGAGTGATTGATGCATCGCCATCATTATAAAAACACAATGAGGGTGATTGACAGCAGTAAAACCAATCACAAAGGCCCAAGTGGAGCATGGTGCCATAATAGACAGCTGCGCAACCAGTGAGATCCAAGAATCAAGGATCACGGTCAACCAATGCCTTAATGGCATTACCAACTCTGGCTGGACATGTGGTTCCTCCCATCGGTCACACACCATGTAAATCATCCTCGAGCCAGGCCTTCCCAAGGCTTTTCAATGTGTCTCAATTTCTAAAAATCTGGTCACCCTACTCAATGGTGTCACCATATCCTTCCCGAGTTCAACGAACTCCCCACATCTAACAGACCAACTGTAGGATTCTATTCCTCGAGATCATTTTCACCTGTTTTGAGTATTTTTGCCTGATTCTGCTTTAATGAAGCACATTTGAACATTTTTCTACATTAACGGTGCTAACTAAATGCAAACTGTTGCTGCCTTCACAATGCCCCGGCTCAGTGATCGTCCCAGAAATATACCCCCTCATGCAATCTCTGCTACCCTGATTCTGTTCTGTTCCCTTTTAGCCCACACCATCTCGTCCAATGCTTCTGTCAATCACTTGCTCGTGAACCCTTTCCCACTTTACCTCTGTACTGCTAACTCCCTGCCTGCCTTCCCAAATCTCCAGCAAGGGCAAGTCAATAATATCTTTCACCTTTCAGTCATTCTGCCTCTTCCTGAATGTCCATTCTTTGTCCACCGCAAGTTAAAAATGGTGTAAAGCACTTCTCAATACAAGAAAATGGGTGTGGTAATAAGTTCTAACTCTTCACACAATGAATGGAATTTAGTTCTAGTGACACGGCTTACCCACTATCTGTTGGAGTACCAGTGGGAACCCCACATTACTTCTGTGCTGGAGACTTAATGCAATTAAATACACCCAAGTGCTTAACTGACCAGTACTAAGCCTCCCACATGATTAAGGCCCCCAGAGGGTGGTTATTGCCAACAGAACCACACGGCGGTCGCTGCTGTTGCAATGCTTTGAGGCCTGCCTAGACGATTGATGTTGAATCTCTGGAAAAAGCTGAGTTGGCTGGGATGGCTCGCCCGGAAGGGAGTTTCTGGTGAGGGTTTGTTGGGTGGCCTTTGGAAGTCACAGAAGACCTGTGCGTGCCCTGTTAGATCCCTGAGCCACCACCGAATTCCAGTAGGCTCGGAGATAATTGGCTTCAAGTGACATATTTATGAGCCCATTCGACATCCTGCTGCCAGTTAACCTGGGGAGATTTCCCAACACAGGGAATCAAACATGGCTGCTCCTAACCTCTGCTCCCCCCACCCTCCGCACCCGCCCCCCGCACCTCCAATCCCCACCACCATGGCAACAGGCCAACTCCAACAAACTCCACCAAGTTCAAACCAATGTTTTATCATTTAATGTTACAAAATGCCATTCTGTAAATCTGTAAAACTGAGTAGAATTAAGAGAAACTTACAGAACACGAGATGTTTTTCATTGATGGTAATTTGGGATTTAAATAAATGTATAATATGCAGCAGGCTCCTGCTGAGGGTGGTTATCTTTACTAATGCAGCTGACTGAATCACAAAGGTTTGCTGTCACATCTCATGCAAGCCCACAAGTTTTCCAAACTAAAACGGAAACCCTGCTCTTTGTTAGTGCCATCTTTCAACCTGGGTTGTTCTCACGATTCTAACTTCAAAATAGTCTTAGTTATTCTTTGAGGGGGTGGAGTGTTAAGCATTGAAAGACAGACTTTGGTTTTACTGTAATTTCAGTTGATGACATTGTCACGTTGGCTGATCACTTTACATATATAGAAAATAGAAACAGGAGGTAGGCCATTGGGCCCTCCCAGCCTGCTCCACCATTCATTATAATCATGGCTGATTATCAAATTCAATGTCTGGACGCTCAGGTCACTTGCGTCCTAGGACAGAAATTTACAAGGGCTGGGATGTGTATTATTTGTGCCCCATCTCTTGCACCCCCATCTCTTCGTCCACCCCCACCATCAGAGGTAAAGTCAGTCCCAAATGGACCAACTTTCTAAAGGACTGCCCCACAGCAATAACACTCCGGGGTCAGCCTAACAAAGCTGAGGGTGGAACCTCTGCCCATCAGTGGCAGGAGGTCCTGCCCTTGAGATCTGCTGGCCGATCAGATTAGGTGGCAACACTGGAGTCCCAGCAGTGTCAGAACTCAGTGGTGGATGCTGCTGGGACTACAACCAGGCCCCAGGATGAAGATAACATTGATCTCCAAGATAGGTAGATCCAAAGTTTTGAACAGAGAAAAACTGAGGAGACCTGGGGTGGGCGGGGGGGGCGGGTTGGTGTTGTAATGGCAAGGAGAAGGGTTGGACCTGGAATTTGATGGTCAGCTGCGAATAACAAAGTGGGGGGGAGGGCCTGTGGGTGACACTTCAGGAGGGTGCCCCCAGTACACACAGGGCATCTCCAGAAAGATACATTCCATTTCCTTCCTGCCTTATAAAGACTCATTTGAAATAGGCCTACCCCCAACTCCCTCCTGCTTACCTGTGCAAAGCGTATTCTGGCACAGACAGCATAATTTTTGGATTAATTGTCTTATTACCAAGCTCAGTTGCCTATTAATTTGGTTTTTCAAACTGGCGGATAGCCTGCCAATTTCTCAGCATCTACTGTCTAATGGGTCAGGGTGGGCGGGGAAAGTGGTGAACTAGCCACCCGTCATATTTGATATGCCCCATCGCTGAACACACACAGTGTGGGAGTGGAGAGACAGCGTGTCAAAAAATCCAGCCACTGGTGTTCCTGAAGGAGTAATCGTGCAATTGAAATCAGGAAGTTTCATCTTTGAGATAGACCTCGGATGCGGGAAGCCAATTGCTTTCGGCCACAGGTATGTGACAGTTCAGGAGGAAGAGGTTAAACACTTCGTTTAGAGTAGAAAGAGAGGACATCTTGAGCCCTGGAAAATGATTGGAGGAATATGTATTTTTCAAATCAATGTAACAATGTTTTTGATATTTATACTGTGGGCAAATGTGATGGGAGGTGGTGGCGTAATAACCCAGAAACTTCAGTGCAATTCTCTGGGGATCAGGGTCCAAAATCCACCATGGCAGATGGTGCAATTTGAATTCAATAAAAATCTGGCATGAAGTGTCTAATGGTGACTATGAAACCATTGTTGTAAAGATCCATCTGATTCACCAATTTCCCTTAGGGATGGGATTCTGCCATCCTTAAATGTGACTCTAGGTTCACAGCAACATGAATGACTCTGAAATGGCCTAGCAATTAGAGATGGGATTTAATGCTGGCCAGCAATGCCCACATCCCATGAATGAACAAAAGTAATCAAAGTCCAAAAACCCTCCCTTTTGACTTTGCATTTGTATTTCAATTCTTTTCCTTCATTCCCCTTTTCCCTCCTCATGCTATGGTGCAGAGGGACCTGGGGGTCCTTGTGCATGAGTCGCAAAAACCCAGTCTGAAGGTGCAGCAGGTGATCAAGAAAGCGAATGGGATGCTGACCTTTATAGCGAGGGGGATTGAATATAAAAGCAGGGAGGTCTTGCTGCAACTGTACAGGGCACTGGTGAGGCCGCAGCTGGAGTACTGTGTGCAGTTTTGGTCGCCGCACTTGCGCAAGGATATTTTGGCCTTGGAGGGAGTGCAGAGGAGGTTCACTAGGCTGATACCAGAGATGAGGGGGTTGGACTATGAAGAGAGACTTAAAAGACTGGATCTGTACTCGTTGGGGTTTAGAAGGATGAGGGGGGATCTTATAGAGATGAATAAGATAATGAAGGGGCTGGATAGAGTAGAGGTAGAGAGATTCTTCCCGCTCAGAAAGGACAGGAGGACTAGAGGGCACAGCCTCAAGATAAGCGGGGGGGGCAGTATAGAACGGAGTTGAGGAGGAACTTCTTCACTCAAAGGGTGGTGAATCTCTGGAATTCTCTGCCCGTTGAAGTGGTGAAGGCTACCTCGCTAAATATATTTGAATCACAGGTAGATAGGTTTTTCACAGACAAAGGAATTAAGGGTTATGGGGAGAAAGCAGGAAAGTGGAACTGATCCACTTCAGATCAGCTGTGATCTTGTTGAATGGCGGGGCAGGCTCAAAGGGCTAGATGGCCTACTCCTGCTCCTATTTCTTATGTTCTTATGTTCTTATTGTGTTCTCCTGCTTGGCAGCCATTTTTTTTTGCTTGATTAAGTATTTCAAGACAACATTCATGTGTGATATGAGCATTATTGAAATGTAAGATTGTA
The DNA here is from genome assembly GCF_965287045.1 of Carcharhinus amblyrhynchos. Taxonomy (NCBI): domain Eukaryota; kingdom Metazoa; phylum Chordata; class Chondrichthyes; order Carcharhiniformes; family Carcharhinidae; genus Carcharhinus; species Carcharhinus amblyrhynchos. The sequence goes on along the minus strand of NC_137335.1, from coordinate 37,231,763 downwards.
ATTGTGTAGACAATGTAAGGCTGAAGGTATGACGGGATCCATGTGCTTTTGCAATGGGTCCCAGTTTATACATTCCATCATTAAGCATTGAAGAAAATGTGGGAAAACTCACATCCAGTGGTCATTATTTCAGAAACTACAGCCTTGAAACAAAAACCGTCACCCTAGTATTTGTTCACGTGAGGGTTTCTCACATGCTTGAAGGATTCCACAAGAATTTATTAAAATGTCCAATATTTTATCAAATGTTAAAGTCACAGCTGTCATATTTCTCTGATGCACCTATAATGAGTTGAATGATACCAGGTTTGTTTGTTACTATTTATTTTTCATCATAGAATCCTACATTTAAAAGAGTCAAAGAATTATAATTTGATCTATTGGAGTTATACTATAATCAATGGAGAAATTACAATATGCCTTCCATACAAGAAATAATGGTCAAATTCACTGGCCATTCATGCCCTGCTGTCAACGCCAGCAAGAACAGAGAATTTGGTGCTGGGCCAAATCTCTGTTCACTGCAGCGGGACTGGAGAATCCCAGCTATGGGCAAGGTCAGAGAATCTGGCCCAATATCCGGTAATTAATATAACACAACTCATAAAACAACATTCTTGCTGTTTATTTGCAAGAGACACAGTTGAAGCCTATTCAGTATTGCAAGTGGTAGCTCAAAACTATAGGGAAATTGCAACAGATTGCCCCCCTTTTGAATCTAAAAGGTGCAGAGAAAAAAATAGCAAATGTGAGGCACTGATTCTTGCAGTGGTCATTTGATCAATGTGGTTCCGAAAACAATATTTTCAAAAGGGACAACTGTCTGATGAAAGTCAGCCTAATTGTTTAACGCTTTTAGTTTGAATTAAACTTTGCACCTGCTCTGACAGTGATGAATTAAAAGAGCTCCTTTTTCAATACAGTTATCCTCTTTAAGCAACAACTGAAAGGTGCATCCCCTCTTTTTCTCGGCGTCTGAAGCTGAAACTACCCCAGAGTGTAAACCAGCATAATTTGTCATTGAAGCTGGTGCCAATTAAATTGATTGTGTTGAACAGAACCTGGAGTTCTCAGCTGCAAACACTGGGGAAAATGGGCTTTTGTTTATGGTCTGTTCCTAGGTGTGAAACTAAGGCGATGCTCAGCTGTGGAAGGTGCTTTCAGTTTAGCAAAGGTTTAACTTTCAAGGCAACGATAGCATAATCAGACAGTAGACGTGTCCAAAGCTTGCACTGTGGATTTGTGCAAAAAAGCCTCAATCAAGTTGAAGGGAAATTAAAATGGCATTAAAATTGGAGATTTCAGTAACTAACGAGCGTTAAAGAAGGGTGTAGAGAACTGTTCCTAGATCTCACACAGCATTGCTTAAAATTCCATTTGCATTACCCCTTCATACACATTGCACATTTGGAAACCCACAAAGTAACCGTGGACACCTTAAAGCTTCCCATTTAGAAGCAGAGCATTCTTGAATCTTCACAAAGACCAAAACTGGAAAATCGGGAGGGGGCCACAAGAATTTAACCCAAGGTTCAGTGGCAGATCTTTCTGTTTCTTATACAAGAAGATTTCATGCAGTATATGTTCTTATTATTTCTCAAACAAGGCAGGTCATGCTGAAGTTCTAAAGCAATCAATAGTGTTGAAGAATCAAATGTTTTTAGAAGTAGTTTTTTTCACGCCCCTGCTTTTATATGCTCTCAGACATCTGCAAGTATATCCATGGAGACAGATTCAAGAACTCTTTCATCATTTCCATTAAAGTCCTCTCATATGTCTGTAGTCGAGTTCCAGCTATATATTTGTATAAACTGTGCAGTGAACTGCACGGGAAAACCAAAAACCCTGCAGACTAAATCAGGAAAGCTTTATGGACAAGGTAGAATTTGTCAGACCTTGCTAATTAAAAATAAGAAATTTTCCACACCACCCCCCACGGTGTGTTTCGCAGGCAATGCGGGCAGCCCACCATTGGCCATTGGCAGAATCTTCTGCGTCCCACTGCTGTCAGTGGGATTGCCCCTTCTATGCAATCCCCACCCACCCCCACCACCACTGGGGAAAGCCAAGGTGATGGTTCGCTGTCAGCGGGACTGAAACATCCTGCTGTGGAGAACTGCCAGAGGATTCCAGGCTATAACTTTGAGAACATTTATGTGGGTTCAAATAAGAATCAGTCCAGATGGTTTGGAATCTAATTTACCTGCATGGGGGTGGCACGTTGGCACAGTGGTTAGCACTGCTGCCTCACAGTGCCAGGCTCAATTCCCGGCTTGGGTCCAGTGTCTGTGCGGAATCTGCACATTGTCCCCGTGTCTATGTCGGTTTCCTCTGGATGCTCCAGTTTCCTCCCACAGTCCGAAAGATGTGCTGGTTAGGTGCATTGCTCATGTTAAATTCTCCTTCAGTGTACCTGAAAAGGCGACGGAGTGTGGCAACCAGGGGATTTCCACAGTAACCTCTTTGCAGTGACACTTATGAACTAACATAAACACATCTTGAAATAAAAAAGAAATTAATTCAATGTGTGTTGTTTGCTTAACTCTGTACCATATCTTTTAATCTTAAATGGTCACCAACACAGAAGAAAGAAGAGATACCTGATTTTATGAATTATTATTAATTAAATAATTAATTATTTAATTATATGGGTGCCTCTGAGAAGGTCAGCATTTATTACACTCCTTAATGACTGTTGAAAAGGTGGTGGTGTAGCATTTTCTTGCCAACTGAATGGCTTATTAGGCCACTTCAGAGAATGGTTAAGAGGTAAGCACATTGCTATGGTTAAGAGGCAATCACATTTAAGCTAGACCAGGTAAGGACAGCAGATTTCCTTGTCTAAGAAACTTTACCAACCTAGTTGGGTTTTTACAACAACCTGATGGTTGCACAATCATCATTACTAATCATCATATCCCAGTATAAGAACATAAGAAATAGGAGCAGGAGTAGGCCATCTAGCCCTTCGAGCCTGCCTCGCCATTCAATAAGATCATGGCTGACCTGAAGTGGATCAGTTCCACTTTCCCGCTTTCTCCCCATAACCCTTAATCCCCTTGCCTATCAAAAACCTATCAACCCGTGTCTTAAATATATTTAGCGAGGTAGCCTCCACCACTTCAACGGGCAGAGAATTCCAGAGATTCACCACCCTTTGAGTGAAGAAGTTATATTCTCAACTAATGCTTTATTTTTACATTTAAAAGAAATTGTCCAAAATAGTTGACAGACAACCTGAAGATAGCTTGACTTGTGCATTGAAACCAGTCCACTGTCTTAAGAGGGGAAAAAAAGGAACCTTCCAGACTGATGTATCAATGCATTTCCTGAAACTAATTCATAAAGGTTTCATCAGTTGAATTGGCCTTTCAAATGCAAAGGGATTAGATGTCTCGAACTCTCAAGGTATAAAATCCATAACACAGGATGTATAATCAACCTAAACATATGCCTAATTTGGAAAAGGACTTTGAACTTGTACAAGTTAGGTGGTGATACAACCATTTTTCTGTTTGCTTTTAAAATCAGCAGAAGCTGTTCTCACAAATTATCACTGAAAGCCATTCAAACAGCTTGGGTATTAAACAGCAGTACCTTCGAAATGGGAGAAGAATCCCCTTAAATGAGTTCCAACTTAGAATTCACCTGTGACCAAACTCCTAGGAATTAGATTACAAGAAGTCTTGCAGTTTACTGAGAGTCCTCTGCTTTAGGAGATCTCTACTTTGACTAAAGCATCAACTCAACCAAGGGTTGCCACAAAAGAGACCACAGCAATACAAGTTGTAAGCGTATTGTTTAATCTTCATCCTTACCTAATCCTTGTGTGTGTGATAGTGTGGGTGAGGCAAGAAGTGAGATACCACATTTTAAACATCTGGGACAAGTGTGTGAGATAATAAATAATCTTCTTTATGTCAAAACTCTCAAAAAGCTTGCTACTGGAATCATTAATTGGAACAATCACACTGAGAGTAAGAAAATACGGATTCCTTACCAGTAAAAAGGAATACTTAACTTCTGTTTGTGATACTGATACTAGCTTTTTTTTTCATTCTAGACGCTTTTAATTAACTGAATTTAAATCTCCAGACTGCCATTGTGAATCTAAAACTCAAGTACCTGGATCATTAGCCCAATTCTCTAGATTACTCTTGCAATATTTTAATTTTTTTGCAAGGAGTTGTTCTTATTAAAGATATTTAATATGCCATACTTCATTTATCTAACTAACAAATAGATTATCCTAAAACACTAAGTGTGGTTCTTGCAGGCATCATATGTGTATTTTTGATCATTATAAGTTGTTGGAAAGTGGCAACAGAAACAGTTTCATTGAGAGATAAACTTTGACTGGAATCTTACCACTGTTCACACTGGCAGAATTTTCTCATCCCACTGCAATGAACAGGGAATTGGATGGCCACCAAATTATCTGACCTCACTGCAGCGGAGCATGGCATGTACGGCAGGTAAGATTGCACCCATCATGTTTGCAAATTTTGTTTATAAATTAGATAGCATAAATGGTGTAATAATAAGAGATTTTTCATGAAAAGATACAGTAATTGCTGGAAATAAACAAAAACTTCAAGAAATTGTGATGGGTAAATGACCTGCCAACAGTCTTATGCATCCTCCACAAAACTGTTCAATAACTTTAGACCAGTTGTTAGGCATAAATAGTTAGCACGATTTTAACTGTATCTTACTTTGAGCTGTAAGGAACATTTTTCACCTTTTGATGATGCTGAAAACGAGAGATTATAAAACTAAAATGAACAAAGGCTATTTTGGTCTATAAAATCCATGCTTTCCCATTGTGCAGTGTATCCAATCATGGACAATTATTTAATTATATGGAAGGAAGATTTGCTCGGTGCACTACAGAGTAAATCCGATGAGACCTCCTACACAACCAGTGAAATTCAAAAAATTATGGGTAGCAAGCCTATAATTTTCCAACATGCACTAGTCGCAAGTGAGTTGCTTCTAGAGGTACTGGGATTCCGAGTATCTATTCTGATATATAATAAAAGCAGAAAACTGTTCTTGATAAAGAGATTTTCAAATTTGTCACAAATAGCAGATGTAAGTAAAGGTCCTTCCAGGATAAAAATAAGGCACTTAGGATCAATCCCACCAGAGATCAAAGAATTGCTCATTCACCAATGTTTCTTGATTTGGATTTCCATTGTAACCTTGTTCTCATGCATGTCCATGCATGACACATGTCCATCCTTGGCCTGTTGCAAAGCCCAGTGCAAGCTAGAAGAATACCTTACCTTATAATTAGACATGTTATAGACTCAACATCGAGTTCAACAGCTTTAGATCATGAACTTCCCCCTCCATCTTGAAACTCCACCCCCCCACCCACTTTTTGTTTTTGTTCCTTTGGCTTACCCCAGCATAACCCCACCCCTCTCCCACAGGGCCACCTGTCCCTTGTTGTTCAGTTTGACCTTTCTTCTCTTATTAATACATTCTATTATTTTATCTTTTTGCCACTATAGAAAAAAAGAGCAAACAGAAAGCGGGGATAAATGAGTATTTTTCAGGTTGACAAACTAAGTAGTGGGGCTGCGCAGCGATCAGTGTTGGGCTGTCAATTATTTACTATCTATACTAATGATTTGGATGAAGGGACAGACTGTACTGCAGCCAAACTGTCTGATAGCGCAAATAAAGGTGGGAAAGCAAAGTGAGGAGGACACAAAGATTCTGCAAAGATAGATCAGTAGACAAAAATTTAACAGAAGGAGTAAAATATGTGAAAATGCGAGATGCGAAGGCTATCAGAATATTATTTAAATTGAGGGAAATTAAAGAATACTGCAGGAGGGATCGGGATGTCCGTGTACACAAATCACAAAAAGCTAACTGCAGGTACAGTAAGTAATTAGGAGGGCAAATGGAATGTTGATCTTTATTGCAAAGGAGATGAAGCATAAAAATAGGGTTATCTTGTTACGACTGCACAGGGTGTTGGTGAGACCACACCTAAAGTACAGGTTTTTTTTGATTTGATTTGATTTGATTTATTATTTGATTTATTATTGTCACATGTATTAGTATACAGTGAAAGGTATTATTCCTTGCGCTCTATACAAAACATACCGTTCATAGAGAAGGAAAAGAGAGAGTGCAGAATGTAGTATTACAGTCATGGCTAGTGTGTAGAGAAAGATCAACTTAATATGAGGTAGGTCCATTCAAAAGTCTGATGGCAGCAGGGAAGAAGCTGTCCTTGAGTCAGTTAGTACATGACGTCAGACTTTTGTATCTTTTTCCCGACAGAAACAGATGGAAGAGAGAATGTCCAGGGTGTAGGGTGTTGGCTGCTTTGCCAAGGCAGCAGGAAGTGTAGACAAAGTCAATAGATGGGAGGTTAGTTTGCGTGATGGATTGGGCTACCTTCATACCCTTTCTTGCGGCCTTGGGCAGAGCAGGAGCCATACCAAGCTGTGATACAACCAGAAAAAATGCTTTCTATGGTGCATCTGTAAAAGTTGAGAAGAGTCATAGCTGACATGCCAAATTTCCTTAGTCTTCTGAAAAAGTAGAGGCGTTGGTGGGTTTTCTTAACTATGGTGTCAGCATGGGGGGACCAGGACAGGTTTTTGGTGATTTGGACAATTAAAAACTTGAAGCTCTCGATCCTTCCTACTTCATCCTTGTTGATGTAGACAGGGGCACGTTCTCCTCTACGCTTCCTGAAGTCGGTGACAATCTCTTTCACTTTATTGACACTGAGGGAGAGATTATTATCGCCGCATCAGTTCACCAGATTTTCTCTTTCCTGTACTCTGTCTCGTCATTGTTGAGATCCGACTCACTATGGTAATTTCATCAGCAAACTTGAAAATCAAGTTGGAGGGGAATTTGGCCACGCAGTCATAGGTGTATAAGGAGTATTGTAGGGGGCTGAGAACACAGCCGTGTGGGGCAAACTCCTTATTTAAGGAGGCTTATACTTGGGTGGAGGCAACTCAGAGAAAGGTTCACTAGATTTAATCCTGGGATAAAGGAGTTGTCTTATGATGAAAGATTAATGGGTTTGTATTTATGGGAGTTTAGAAGAATGAGGGGCAATCTTATTGAAACATACAAGATTCTGAGAGGACTTGACAGGGTGGATACTCGGAAGATGTTTCCCTTTATGGGGACTCTAGAACTTTGGGGGGAAGGAGGAAGGCACTGTTTCAGAATCAAGAGCCTCCGATTTAAGACTGAGATGAGGAAGAATGTCTTCATTTTTTTGAAATAGGAAAGGCTGGGGTATTGAATACATTCAAGACTGAGTTAAACAGATTTTTGATCTACACGGGAATCAGGGGTATGGAGGAACAAGCAGAAAAGTGGAGTCAAGGTCACGATCAGGTCATATTATTGAATAGCGGAGTATGTTTGTGTGGTCAAAATGCCTGCACCGTTCCTATTTTTATGCAGCTGCCACTAAATGTATTTGCAGAGATGAGACCATGCCCAGCAAGATTACCCACCTCCATGCAGCAGGCAGCTGATTAGGCTCATTAAAGGCTTCACTGAGACAAATTAAAGGAAGCCAACAAGGTTCCTGCTTGGTCTTCCAGTGGGGGGCCGGTTTCAAGGAGGCACCAGGTGTCAGGTCAGGGAGCCAGTACTTGCTTGACTGTTCGAGCATCTTATGAATGGATATTTTTCCAATATGACCCCTGCTTCCCCCTCAAACCAACCCCCCCCCCCACCCTCCCCATTCTCACAATGATGGCGGCCTGCTACTGAATCTGTTCTTTTACTGAAAGATTTTAAAAAGTTGGAGCAAGGATGCCTTCATGTTGAAGTGCCCTCTCTGTTACTTCCCTTCCTTTCCGGCCTTCTGCTTCTTCCATCTTGAGAACCTTCCCACTGCCCTTAATTGGGTGGAGGATCTATCTCTTTGCCAATTCAGAGAGTACCCCATGCAAATGTCAGGTCATTGACTGACTGCCTCCCCCCCTCCCCCCGCCTGAGGGACAGGGTGGGGATTCTGAAACATTCTTGACCTCTGTTTCCCACTGTCTGAGGGAAAATCTACATCGACTGAGATTTTTCTACAGTCTTGTTGCGAATTTCTAATGATCCCTATCCTTTCCCAGTGAATATCTCTCACATTCTCTTCGAGCACCTTTCTAATAATGGATGTTTATCCATTCAGCCAAATTCTCCATCCTCACCGGCAATGGCGGCAGGCCACGAACGACCAGAAAACTCCAACCGTGGTGTTTTAAGCCAGTGTTCCACTGTGGGATCATCCTGTGTAATGGCAACAACAACTGGGATCGTAACAGATACAATTTCCACTTTGCAATTTTTCTGGGATTTCTACAACTTTTCTGTTAAAATTGTCGTGACCAAGCAGGAGAATTCCTGTAGAAATTCCTCTCCTCAGTACATTGGTGACTCTACAGCAGCTGGCCGGACTGAGCCTTTGCTGGCTGTCTTTCGACAGTCACCATTCAATAAACAGACGATGGGTGAGATTTCAACTCAGTTAGAATCTACCCGGTTAACATTGGGCCAATAACTCAGTCAATGGCTGCAACTCTACTGTCCTGCCGGCCATGGGAATCGGGGGAGAGGGGTGGACAATGGAAAGGTCTGTTGACCTTGGGCGGATTTTACAGTTTCGGGGTGACTGAGACTGTAAAATCCCGTCCATTATCTCTGTGAAGGATCTATGCGGTGGAGGCAGTTGTCTTCCACAATGCCCAAGTGGTTGTGCCTGTGCCATGTGATACATTTTGCAATGATGTTTACGGCTCCTAACATGCCCTCCATGCCAGTGCACCTACCTTTTTCACCTCCGCTGGAGTTCATTTTCCATCCTCAATTTCAACATGACAGTGGGCAGACCCAGTGGGGTTTCCTGGTCAGCACTGCTTGCAGCTGCAGGGGAGAATGATGACTGTGGGAGATGCTGATGTTTGAGGTAAACATGCTGAAGGAAACAAGCAGAAAGTACCAAACAAGACAAAGGCAGCAGCTTTTGTACAGAAAGTTCAGATGCTCAAGTCATCAACAGCAGTCAAAATGCAAATCTCACTAATGTGCAAGCTTTAAGTGGTCGGGCTATTCAATAAATGCCTGCAGGCTTCCCAAAGCCTGTTTTATGCAAGTACTCAGCGGATCAAAAGCTGTGCTGCAATTCAGCCCAGGACTGGACCACTTTGCATCAATTAACATCATTTTAAAAATGGGCCAATACATATTGCACAACCTCAAACTTTTCCTGCTGTGGGAATCAACAGCTCAGTCCCAAGTGGCCTGATTCAGAGATGAGGAATGTCACAGAGACACATAACATGAGGACCATTTCTACTCCTCAGGTAGGATGCAGTACTACCATGGTTATTCTTGCATTTATAAATCACAAGATCAATGTTGAGGAAGGCCATTCAGCCCATCTTCATGTCTCCATCCATACATTCTATCATTTTGCGAACAATTCCAAGATTTTAATCTCCTGTACCACCACAAGGTTTAGCTGAATTTACTGGTTTTAGCTCTAAAATTATCTTTTATTCATTTGAAGCTGTATCAATTTGCCTTATTCTCACCATTTATTGCAAAGTAGTATTCCAGATTAGATGTTTGCATGTTGCTTTTTGTCTCCTATACCTCTATAAGATCACTTCTCAAGTGCCTATTTTCTAAATAAGAAATCTCTAAATCTTTCCTCATTAGTCAATGCATTGATAGCAGGGCCTTGATTGCTACAACAGACTGGGAAAGGGGGCGCAGGATCCCAGCAGCAGACAATGAACCCAGCAAGGGATATGGAGGCTCTACTGAACCCAATGGCAGAGTCTTGAGTGGATGAACAAAGGCCTTTCCCACACTCGACTGGATTGACTGCCTACCTTGCAAGGAAGACTGAAAATTTGATCACAACTGGGGACCGATGGGAAGAGTCGCCAGCAGTCAATGGCTGCACTCGGAGGGAATGGCCCTGGTTTTCTTTTCATACAGAATTGGGTCAGACTCTTTCTTATCCACAGGTAGTGCTAAATAGTTTCAAACTTACACTTCTGCTCGGTCAGCTCCATCTGTACTAACATTGCTGCTAGGCAGCATTCGCCACAGGATTCTCTCTAAGTGGACTTGCTGTGAATAGTGCAGAAGTCAGGAACAAGCCACATTCTGAATCTTCAGGATTGAATATCTCAGCCAGCCCTCACTTGCACATGGGGAGATATTCATCCTGGAGTTCAGTTACTAGGGGTGTACCACAAGGATCTGTTTTGGGGTCACTGCTGTTTGTCATTTTTATAAATGACCTGGATGAGGGCGTAGAAGGATGGGTTAGTAAATTTACAGATAACATTAAAGTCGGTGGAGACGTGGACAGTACGGCAGGATGTTGCAGGTTACCGAGGGACATAGATAAGCTGCAGAGCTGGGCTGAGAGGTGGCAAATGGAGTTTAATGCAGAAAAGTGTAAAGTGATTCACTTTGGAAGGAGTAACAGGAATACAGAATACCGGGTTAATGGTAAGATACTTGGTAGTGTGGATGAGCAGAGAGATCTCAGTGTCCATGTGCATAGATCCCTGAAAGTTGGCACGCAGGTTGATAGGGCTGTTAAGAAGGTGTACGGCGTGTTAGCTTTTATTGGTAGAGGGATTGAGTTTCAGAACCATGAGGTCATGTTGCAGCTGTACAAAACTCAGTGCAGCCGCACTTGGAGTATTGCGTACGGTTCTGGTTGCCACATTATAGGAAGGATATGGAGGCATTGGAAAGAGTGCAGAAGAGGTTTACCAGGATGTTGCCTGGTATGGTGAGAAGGTCTTATGAGGAAAGGCTGAGGGAGTTGAGGCTGCCTTCGTTAGAGAGAAGACGGTTAAGAGGTGACTTAATAGAGGCATATAAGATGATCAGAAGATAGATAGGGTGGATAGTGAGAGCCTTTTTCCTCAGATTGAGATGGCTAGCATGAGGGGACATAGCTTTAAATTGAGGGGTGATAGACATAGGACAGATATCAGAGGTAGATTCTTCACTCAGAGAGTAGTAAGGGCATGGAATGCCCTGCCTGAAACAGTAGTGGACTCGTCAACATTAAGGGCATTTAAATAGTCATTGGGTAAACATATGGATGATATTGGAATAGTGTAGGTTAGATGGGCTTTAGGTGGGTTTCACAGGTCGGTGCAACATTGAGGGCTGAAGGGCCTGTACTGTGTTGTAATTGTCTATGTTCTATATGGCAGTCATGGAGAATGGAGGCTGTTGGAGGGACTGAGGGGATAAATGAAGATGTAAAGGGCAGCTTGTGGCTTTTCTCCTGCCTTCTCCACTGCTTAATTGCCTCTTCTTCCCAAGTGACTCAAACTGGACATGTACCAAGAAGTGACATCTGACAGCAGCACCGCATGGTTTGAATGTGACTTCCTCTGGCTTGTGTTCTACCATTTTGGCTAGGTAGTTAAGGAGGACCTGCGGTTCAGTAGGTAGGGCCCTGCCTCTCAACCCAAAATCTTGGGTTCAAGTCCCAGTCCAGGACTTGGTGACCATGGAAGGAACATCAGCATGTGATTTGACAAATTGATACTCAGCCTGCCAGTCCTTCCAAAACTTCCCCACCCTTTCCCTAACGGGGAAAAATGCATGTAAAGATATGAAAAAACACAGGCAAATATTAAAACAGGAAATGCTCAGAAGGTCTGGCAGCATTGGAGAGAATGCAATAGAGTTTAAGAAGGCATATGGGATACATGCTTTTCTGAGCTGAGGCATAGAATATAAGAGCAGGGAGGTTATGATGGAGTTGTATAAAATGCTTGTTAGGTCACTGCTAGAGTAGCATCGGCAGATGCGGTCACTACACTATAGGATGCATGTGACTGCACTAGAAAGGGTGTAGAGAAGACTCACCAGGACATTGCCTGGGCTGGAGCACAACAGTTATGAAGAGAGGCTGGTTAAGCTGGAATTCTGAGGGATATAGATAGGGTAAATTGGAAGAAACTTTTCCCCTTAGTACTTGGATCGATAACCAAAGGGCATGGATTCAGGTAAGAGGCAGGATACTTAGAGGAAATTTGATGGAAGATCTTTTTATTCAGAAGCAGCCTGACACGGTGGTAGAGGCAGGAACCCTCAAACAGTTAAGAAGCATTTAAATGAGCATTTGAAACACCATAACATACAGACCAAATGGGATTAGAACAGATTGGTGTTTGATGGCCAGTGCAGAGACAATGGGCTGAAGGGCCTCTTCTTGTGCTGTAAAACTTCAGGTTATGACCTTGCAACAGAATTAAGAAGGAAATGTTAACTGTTATTCTCTTCAAAATACTGCCATGTGTTTTCTGTTTCACTTCATGCTTACAGCATTTTGCTTTTGAATCAAACAAGATCAGGAGTCCTCCTCCTATTGGCTTTGTTTATGCTGCTTTAGTTGGACATATTAAATGATGAGACTGCGAAAACTCCTTGAACTCACTCTATTTCACCCTTTTCTGTTTCAGCACCATTTATGGGTTATATGTACACACATTTTCCAATCCCATGTGCAATACATTACGTTTGTATGAATTAAATTTAATTTGCCATTGTTCAGCCGGATCACACATTTTGTCCAATTCATTCTGCAATATATGGTCTGCTTCCTTCAGCTTCACTGCCCCTTTTTGGTATCTGCTATAAATTTGACCAATTTACACAGCCAACACCAGTCTATTCTACGCTGCGGGGTTATGTCTACTGGGAAATTAATTGAAAATTTATTTTAATTGTGGTTCTTAAAACTTTCTTCTCCTTTCAATTCATATTTTCCTCCCGAGAGATGAATGATAGCAGTTATCTATCATCAGTAATTTTTATCCAGAATTATGACGTGACTACAGATTGGTTTCAATATGTCCATGTACAACAGCTGTTGTCATAGAACCAGTCAAGTGCATTTCTTATCTACTGCTAGCCCTTTCATCCTTGCTGTAAAGTGAGAGCAAATTTTAAGTTTGAATTAACATTTTTATTGAATTCTCTGGAAAAAATACAAGAAAAGGTTTTGATGAGGTACATGTACAAGGTCATTAAAATAGAGAAATGATGGACATACACAAGATTCAGCCAGCACAAACCACAAGACTGCAGTGCAATCGTTTAATTGAAGTAAATTTTTCCTATTCGTATTTAGTCACATTTTCCAAACTTGGCCACACATTTAGCCGTGTTCATATGCCTTCATCTTAAATATAATGATTGTTCACAGGTCATCACTTTCTGTATATCATTTTCCTAACTTTCCAATTTCATAGTGGCATGAACTGAGAATATTGATAGGAGATCTATTGATTGATTTGATTTCAAATACCCCAGACTTGTAGTGATGTTACATCTGATCTGCAAGGGTTGAATAGATTTCTACATTTGAGAATACAGCTCAGTGAAGAATAAAATAGGTTGGCAAATTACACAATTGTGAAGACCTGGGACTGGCGTTGCCCCACTAATGAAAATGGTTAAATAGGTGATGATCGAATGATTTAGCAGTCAGCGTTTTGGCTTCTCAGCCACAGAATATCAGGCCTGAGTCCCAGGCCCACCCATCCCTCAAACAAACCTGCTACAGTTGGAATAAGTCTTGACAGTCCACAGCCGTCGTATTCATGAACACTGCTTGCAGCTTCGTGCATCTTGGAATAAGGATACAAAGATAAAAACACTCCTAGCCTGGTGCCAGCTGATCTCAAATTTGATTGCGATATAAAAACAAGAAAAGTCAGCGTCAAACCACATTTCTTTGACCAATCAAGAAAATTGTGTTTTCCAGGGAGAATGAAGTAAATTGAACAATATAACTATGTTGAATCCCAACAGTAAAGATAATGATGACAGGGAGGGAATTAAAATAGGGTGGAGTGTGGGAATTTTAAACTGGCTTGCCATAAGGCAATTCCATAAAATCTGATGGAATCATGGTTTGATATTTTTCACAATAATACTCTTCATTGATGGAGATTAAATCAGGTGGGGTGCTGCACCCAATCCTGATCCTTTCCTGATGCGTGGGATAGGTTAAATCCCAAGGGATGGAATTTTCCAACCGTTCACACTGTTCACAGGATTTTCCCATCCCGCTGTGGTGAATGGATATTTGGCTGGTCGCTGAAATTCCAACTTCACTGCCACGGGAGTGTGGCTTGAACAGCGGTAAGATTGTGCCCAAAGTGTTTACCACCTGCCAGCGGTGATGTACCGTACAGTCACCCCTTTAACTGGTTCACCAGGATACATTGCACAAGAAAACATCATAAACATGCTTCACTGTCTAATGTGGTCTGAATTTCAATCGCAGATAAAATGCATGTATTTATAAAAGAAAGAATTGCATTTCTATATTGTTTTTCATGACCACCAGACATCCCAAAGTCCCTAACAGCCAATGAAGTACTTTTTGAAGTGTAGTCGCTGCTGTAATGGGGGAAACTTGGCAACCAGTATGTCCTCAGCAAATTCCCACAAACAGCAATGTGATGATGACCAGGTAACCTGCTATAGTGATGTAGATTGAGGGGCAAGGATTGGCCAGGACACAAGACAGCACTGCCTTACAACTTTTTAAAATAGTGCCATGGGATCTCTCACATCCCACCTGAGCAGGCAGGCGCTCTGCTTAACATCAAACACAACAATTCGGACAATGCAGTCCTTCCTCGTCCTCAGTGATTTTTGTGCCCAAGCCCTGGAAAAACAAACAAACAATAGGATTATCTTCCAAGTATGCATAGAATCAGAAAATAAAATTAAACTAATGTATAATAGCATTTTATTTCAGCTATTTGTAAATTGCTTGAAATGTTATTATTGACCCAAACAATTTTCCTCTCATTGTTCTGAGCTGAGAACCTTGCATAAGGCAAGGATCATTGTCTGTTTGGGTGTGGGATTGATGATTCAAGGGATAAGGTCACCACAAGCTCAGAAGTGGGGATGTTCGCTGATGACTACACAATGTTCAACACCATTCACGACTCCACAGATGCTGAACCAGTCCATGTCCAAATACAGCAAGACCTGCACAATATCCACACTTGGACTGACATGTGGCAAGTAACATTCGTGCACACAAGTGCCAGGCAATGAGCATTTCCAGGAAGAATTACCTTCACTGAATCGCCCACTATCAACAACCTGGGCATTGCCACTGACCTGGACTAGCCATATAAATACTGTGGCCACGAGAGCAGATCTAAGACTGAGCATCATGCGGCAAGTAACTTACCTCCTGAGCAACCCCCCCCCCACCCCCCGCCCACCCAGGAGTGTCCAACATCTACCAGTTAGTCAGGAGTGCAATGGACTATCCCCCACTTGCCTGGATGAATGCAATCAAGAAACTCAACACTGCCTCGGACAAAGCACCCCATTCACCACCTTCAACATTCACTCCCTCTACCAACTATGCACAATGGTAGCGGTGTGTCTACAAGATGCACTGCAGCAACTCCTTTGATAGGACCCCCAAAACCACAACAATTACCATCTAGAAGAACAATGGCAGCAGATACATGGAAACACCACCACCTACAGGGTTCCCCTTCAAGCTACTCACCATCTTGACATGGAAATATATCATCATTCCTTCACTGCCACTAGGTCAAAGTCCTGGAACTCCTTCCTCAACAGCACTGCAGGTCTACCTACACCACATGAACTGCAGTGATTCAAGAAGACAGTTCACCATCTTAAGGGCAGCTAACAATGGGCAATAAATGCTGGCCTAGCCAACATTGCTCACATCCTGTGGATGAATATAAAATAAAAGGTATGTGACAAATGATTAAGAACATGTCAAGCATATCAGAGAGGCTGCAATTCAGGTCTGGAGGGCAGACCTGAATTAAATGAGATGTGAGAATGGACAAATCTTTTGTGATTTTTTCTTGATGAATTCAGCCAACCTGGAGTTGAAATTATTGAGCCTGATTTTATATTTGTGGAAGGAACAAGACTTTGACTATCTAAGCCTGCCTCTTGTTATAGAACCTCTTCCTCAAGAAGAAACGAAATGCCATGAAATAACACAGATAGTGCATGGGCATGACATTGAGGGATATTCTCCCCATCCCAGCTTTTGGTGATAGGTGGCTCTCGCTTTTACACCAAACTCCAGAAAGTCGCTTTAGAAATGTTTATGGTAACAATCTTACGAAGATTTATGATCTCATTTTCCTTCCCTCTCAGCTATTGTAAGAGAACATTATAGCAAAGATGTTTCGTGGAAGAATGAAGACCAGTAGGGAAATAAACAATCAGAAGCATGGAGTTATGACACGAGATTTCAGTATCATAAACGCAAAGCTGTGGTAGGAAAAAACTTCTATTTGATTTTAATTTGATTTCTGATGGTAATGCATAAATGAAACCTGCAATGGTAATATTTTACAAAAATAACACTTCTGTCTATTCACAATTCAGAATCATAGAACCTCTACAGTGCAGAAAGAGGCCATTCAGCCCAGCAGGTCTGCACTGACCCTCCAGCAGGGCATCCTACCCAGGCCCTATCCCATAACCCCATGTATTTATCCTGCTATTCCCCTAACCCACACATCCTGGGACACCAAGGGACAACTTACCATGGCCAATCCACCTAACCTGCACACATTTGGACTGTGGGAGGAAACTGGACAATTCAGAGGAAACCCACGCAGACATGGGGGGAACATGCAAACTCCACACACACAGTCATCCAAGGCCAGAATCGAACCAAGGTCCCTGGAGCTGCAAGGCAGTGCTGCTCATCACTGTGCCACCATGCTGCCTATATTGTGAACGTTATTCATTTCTCAAACTCCAGCAGAAATTGTTTTTGTATGAGGGAGTTAAACATAGACACATTGTGGGGAATGTTGACATAGATTGATGCAGGTGAGGGGTTTAAATTGTGAAAAACTCTGAACTTGTCAGAAATTAGGTTCCAAATCACTAGTTTCCAGGTTTATTGAAGGCAACCAGGGGCAGGCAGCAACCTATTACCAGGAGGTGAGCTGGCTTTTAAACATGTGAATGGTCCGATAGCCTCTGACGTAACCTGCTTTGCAGTCCAGTTTTCCAAGCTTCAGAAAACCATAGGACAGCTTTGGAGAGAAGCTAGATGCTTTTACCACACTGCATGTGAGCCCAGAGCCCCCAAGCTGCCAAGCCCCACTCCACCCATGCCCCATCCCCGTTTGCTTGTCACCTCCAAACAAAAACCTCCAATGCTAAGAACCAGACACCCATTCCCAGGTTTGGACTTGGGCATTCCCCTCCTGAAATCGGGCATATTCCACCCACCCGCTCCCACAGGAATCAGACCACCCTCACCCCTGGGAGTTGGCGATCATATTTCATTGGTCCTGTTGCCTGATCTGGCGTATTCCCTGCCCAACTGGAGGTTAAACCTCTCAATAAGCCTGACTTCTAGGCATTAGAAGCTGTCGGCACCAAATAATCTGTAGCATTCAGTGAAACAGAAATTTACAAGTTTCCCATCCAGAAGTCCTTTCCTCCCCCTGCCCCCTCTTGTCTATATAACCTCCCCCAGTAAATTCCCAGGCTGTTACATAAGCAGAACTGAATAAGAGGCCATTATGAGTGCCTTAATATTCAGCCGAGCCATGTCTTGCTTTACATGGCATGTGGCAGAATCAACCTTTCACCATCAAAGAAAAGCTTCTCAAAGCCATTTGCCATCCATAACTCTAATTAGTATTTTGTTTTGCTTGAACCAAAAAATGCACAGAGTGCTCTAAACATTATGTTAACATGTATACGTATACATATTACAACAGGCGCCTGAGATAAGCTTATTAACTATACACACACCCACACATCTACCCACCCACATCTAATACCTGAAATCTGCTTTCCCTCTCACACATGCTCTGGCTTTCTGTTTCTAAGTATAGTTTCTGCTCAGTGAGAGGATCAGTGTTTTAAAAAGTCTATTTAGAAGACGTGAAATGCTCAGTAACTGATTAATGCAAAAATCTACGAAAAACATAAGCTATGACATTTGGGTTTCTCGTCTCTTCAGATACTAGCTTTCAGTTTCTACAGTCAAACTGAATTCGTTGGATTAAAATATTACATCCTCAAGGTTTCAGCCGAGAACACAATAGTAAGATATTCTTTTATCGCAGAGTGTTAAGAAATAGCTAGTGAGGAGATTTGTGAGTCACTATCATTATGAAGGAGTTAATGGACCCAAGAGAGATATATTGAAGGCCGACTAATATGATAGATACCTGGAGTTAAAAAGGGTGACCCAACAGATATTGTTGGAGATGATCCTACCTGACCAACTTCCTTGACTATTTTACGGAAGTGAAAACCCACACTGACTATGATAAATCTTGCAATGTCTTCCAAAAGGTATTTGATAAAGTTTCAAATGGAATTTCACTCATTATTGTATCCAGTTCTAAGCCACACACTTCAGGAAGGACATGAAGGCATTGGAGAGAGAAGGCAGAAAAGTTTCATGAGAATAGTTCTGAGAATGAGGACCTTCAGCAGCAAAGACAGATTGGAGACTGTTATGTGAAAAGGAAGAATGTGAGAGGTTATTGGAAGAAGACTGAAGAATGGCATGGAATAAATTGCTCATGTGGAGAGCCACAGCAGACAGCATGGGCTGAATGGCCTCCTTCTGTGCTGTAGCTATTCTATGATTCTGTGAAAGCCATGGGATTCTGGGTAAAAATGGGATTCGAATAAGTAATGGCAGAAAGCAACAGATTGCACTTACAAGGGTAATATCAGGGTGGTGAAAAGTTCTCCAAGGACTTGTGAGATCAATAGCATTTCTAATTTAGATTATTGACACACATTGGGAAACTCAGCTGCGAATTGGTCAAATTAACAGATGATACCAATATCAGCAAGGCAACAAAGTTGCAGGAGGAAACACACAGGAATTACAGAATGAATTAAAATATGTGAATGGGCCTAAGAAGGAAGATGAAATTGAACAAGTGGAAACTATTGAACATAAAGAGGAGAATTGAATTACACACATATTCCATGAATGATGTTGAAATAAATGAGGATGAAGTTTAAATAGACCAAAGGGTTATGGCGGATTTAATGCTCAACATATCCGACAGATTCACAGCAGCTGTCCTGGTCAAACCATAAAGCTGATCCCTGCAGTGCCAGAGGCTTATGTTCTGTGGAAAGGCTGGAGAAATTTGAACTTTTCACACTAAGAGATGACATTATAACAATACATAAGATAGTAAATGGTATGGAAAAGGGTTAGTCTAAATATGACTTTAAAATTGGAAATAATTTGTAACAGTAAATAGTTTAAGGGTTGATAATAAGACGTTCTTCACACAGCAAGCAATCAATGCTTGAAGTGGACTTCTGGACAAGTCTGAAAACATTGAAGAAATAAATTGATGCATCTGTATGGGGCTGAATTCTGAGAGCCTATTTCATCTTGTGATCTTGTGCATGTTGTGTGTTTCCTTTTCTCAGTGACACAGCATTGAGGGGCCTCCCCAACTGACATCAACATGAAGCATCCCTCCGACAATCATCAGTGGAAGAGGATTCCTATTCTGAGACAAATCTGAGACAAATTAGTACATGTGGGTGGTGAGAAAGCATTTAATTGCAATAAAGATATTAAAATAGGATGCTCTACCATAAAAACTTGTGAACAGAACATGTTAAGGTGCTTAAATGTCCTTCTAACTAGTGCAGCCCTTCTCTGTGCAACTACAATTCCTAACCATACGTGGCCTACCACAACATCTCAGTGACTCCCCAGAATGTACATCAGAAGGTAGGCCAGCCCCATTGCCTGTGATGTGCATGGTGGGCATCCTCTGGAGGCCTTGGACTTTGAGAGTGCTGGCCTGCTTCCAGGTGTCTGCGATGTTTCGTCTTCAGCCCGCTGCCTTTGAGATGCCCCGGTGTCAGGAAGTGGGGAGTCAGAAGGTGTAGCCACAGGCACAGGCTCTTGGCTGGAAGGCCTCGGCCTTGGCCCAAGCCCTTCCTCCTCTCTTGGGGTTCCTGTAGGCCCCTGGATGACTCCATGGGATGGTGGGGCTTCTGCAGTGATCTCCAGAAGTTCTGGCGTCACCTGGCACTGCCAATCCTGGAGAACCACCTGCGTCCTACCCATGGTGCTCGAGCCCACTGCAGTGGTCACTTGAGTGGGGACCCACTTCTCAATGGCCGCAGCTAGTGCCCTCTGACACTGGGCTGTGGTCTGCCACCCCTCAGCTGTGGCCCTCTGAGACTGGCCACATTCTCAAGGGCAGTTGCTGTAGCCCGTCGTGTCTCAGCACTGTCCCGCTGGGTCTCCTGCAAGCTTTCGAGCCTCTCAGCCATGCGCCGTAGAACCTCGAGAATTCTGTTTAGTCCCACAGCCGTGGCTCTCTGGGACTCTGCTGTGACACAGCCGTGGCTCTCTGGGACTCTGCTGTGACGCAGCCGTGGCTCTCTGGGACTCTGCTATGGCACAGCCGTGGCTCTCTGGGACTCTGCTGTGACACAGCCGTGGCTCTCTGGGACTCTGCTGTGACACAGCCGTGGCTCTCTGGGACTCTGCTGTGACACAGCCGTGGCTCTCTGGGACTCTGCTGTGACACAGCCGTGGCTCTCTGGGACTCTGCTGTGACACAGCCGTGGCTCTCTGGGACTCTGCTGTGACACAGCCGTGGCTCTCTGGGACTCTGCTGTGGCACAGCCGTGGCTCTCTGGGACTCTGCTGTGACACAGCCGTGGCTCTCTGGGACTCTGCTGTGGCACAGCCGTGGCTCTCTGGGACTCTGCTGTGACACAGCCGTGGCTCTCTGGGACTCTGCTGTGGCCTGCTGTGACTCAGCCATTGCTTAGAGCCTTCCACTCAAGGTGAGGATCCCTTGCCCCAGCTTTCCACTGCAGGTGCCACCTGGGAAGCACGCAAGACAGACAATAGCTGGTCCATCTGAAAGCTTTGGGACTCCTCCCAACAGCCTCACAGTTGGTCCAATGTGGCCATTAGCCCCTCCTGCATTTCCTGGCTCTGTTGCTGCATTTCCAGCAGCTGAGGAAGAAGTGATCACAGAGGCCCAATATGTAGCCTGGGGCCAGCTGTGTCCTCGCCTCTGGCACGCCCCCCGCATGCCAGAGGCCTTGGACGTTGCCTCCTTCACCTGATGTATATTATCAGATGTGTTGTGCTCACAAGAGAGTGACCCAGAAGCCCCACCACTAACTGGGCCCACCGACATGTCAGTATCTGGGATGGTGGAAGCTGACGCCAAAACAGTGCCACCCTCAGAGGTCCCTTCACCCATATCCTCCAAGGATTCGCCCAAGCTGCCTGGACCAGAATGGATGGGAGTTGCAGTACAGGCCTGGAGTCCAGAAGGCCCTGGGGCATCCGGATGTGTCCCTGTAACACATGACACAAGGTTAAGCGCAAGGGAGGGAGAGAAAACTGGAATGCAAAACACATGATTCACATTTCTCCATTGAACATAGATCAAAGCATCAAGAAAAGTATATCACAGGAACAGGCCCTTCGGCCTTCCAAGCCAGTAGTGACCCGGCTACCCGTCTGATTTGTAACCCCCTACCCTTCTGGGGACCAAAGGCCTCTATGCCATCCTATTCACATAGCTGTAAAGACGCCCCTTAAAGGTCACGATCGTATCTGCGTCCGTGACCTCCCATGGCAGTGAGTTCCAGGCACTCATTACCCTCTTTGTGCAAATGAACATGCCTCATACAACTCCCTTAAACCTTGCCCCTCGCACCCAAAACTCGTGCCCCCGAGAAGTTGCCTCAAAGTGAGTGGAGGAATGACAGGTAGCCTGACCGTGTCTCGCTGTCAGTCTTCATCCCCCCCTTTTCTTGACAGATCCAACGCCGGTTCCTCAAAAGGGGTGATGACCCAGAGGTCTGGCTCACCACCTCCCCCCTCCATCTACGCCCTCTCACGGGTATTATGCTCAGTCTTCTCCTATGGAGGCAGAAGGAGCCATGAAAGAAATGATGGCGTGACTCCTGCAGGTGGTGATCCCTAAAGGGTAAGCACAGTGGGACTCTTGAGGGGGTAGGAAGGAGGTGCTTGGGGGTCAAGAGCTGGAAGCATGCAGGGTGCGGGGAATGGGAGGATCCAGGGGAGCTCTGGGGGAAATGCAAGATGGGATTCGACACTCACCCTTGCTGCACGGATGAGGTCATTGAGTTTTTTCCGGCACTGAATCCCGGTTCAGTGCCCTGGCACTGACCGAGGCAGTGACTGCCTCCGTTGATGCATTTCCAAGTCTGCATCCTCTGGGAAGAAGAAGGTGTCCGCCTCGCCTCTGCTGCATCTAGCAGCCTCCCGCGGTCGCCCTCAAAAAATCATGGGGCTGGTTGTGTGTACATTTTATGCAGGAATGCCTGCCTGCCTGTCCGTTCCTGAGTTTTTAATGGAGCTGCCTCTCATTCGGGCAGATCAGCTGCAGGTAGTTTGGCAGAGCATGCCAGCAAATTTCATGTACTTTGCTTGTTAGCCTTGAGGGGAAGGCAAGTGAGCACTTGCAGGGGTGCTGATGGGGAGGGGTGGATGAGTGCCTCACAATGACTGGGGACAGGGGAGGGAGAGGGGGGTCTCACATAACCATCGGAGTCCGGAGGAGATGGGGGCCTTGTGCAGGAGGACCCAGGGTGGGGCTGAGGGGGGTAACCCTGCCTCATATCTGTAGGGTGGAGGGGGCAAGATGGATCTGTCTGCCTGAGATTCATGGAGGAGGGGGAAGGGAGGGTCTGTTGCCACTCTGTGTAAGATCAGTGGGAGAAGTGGGGTCCGCTGCCTCTGCCTGTGATCAGTGGGGGGAGGGGGTGGTCCGCTGTCTCTGCCTGTGATCAGTGGGGGAGGGGGTGGTCCGCTGTCTCTGCCTGTGATCAGTGGGGGGAAGGGGGGTCCGCTGTCTCTGCCTGTGATCAGTGGGGGGAGGGGGTGGTCCGCTGTCTCTGCCTGTGATCAGTGGGGGGAAGGGGGGTCCGCTGCCTCTGCCTGTGATCAGTGGGGGGAGGGGGTGGTCCGCTGTCTCTGCCTGTGATCAGTGGGGGGAAGGGGGGTCCGCTGCCTCTGCCTGTGATCAGTGGGGGGAGGGGGTGGTCCGCTGCCTCTGTCTGTGATCAGTGGGGGGAAGGGGGGTCCGCTGCCTCTGCCTGTGATCAGTGGGGGGAGGGGGTGGTCCGCTGTCTCTGCCTGTGATCAGTGGGGGGAAGGGGGGTCCGCTGCCTCTGCCTGTGATCAGTGGGGGGAAGGGGGGTCCGCTGTCTCTCTGTCTGTGATCAGTGGGGGGAAGGGGAGGGTCCGCTGTCTCTGCCTGTGATCAGTGGGGGGAGGGGGTGGTCCGCTGTCTCTGCCTGTGATCAGTGGGGGAAGGGGGGTCCGCTGCCTCTGCCTGTGATCAGTGGGGGGAGGGGGTGGTCCGCTGTCTCTGCCTGTGATCAGTGGGGGGAAGGGGGGTCCGCTGTCTCTGCCTGTGATCAGTGGGGGGAGGGGGTGGTCCGCTGCCTCTGTCTGTGATCAGTGGGGGGAAGGGGGGGTCCGCTGCCTCTGTCTGTGATCAGTGGGGGGAGGGGTGGTCCGCTGCCTCTGCCTGTGATCAGTGGGGGGAGGGGGTGGTCCGCTGCCTCTGTCTGTGATCAGTGGGGGGAAGGGGGGGTCCGCTGCCTCTGTCTGTGATCAGTGGGGGGAAGGGGGGTCCGCTGCCTCTGCCTGTGATCAGTGGGGAGAAGTGGGGTCCGCTGTCTCTGTCTGTGATCAGTGGGGGAAGGGGGGGTCCGCTGCCTCTGCCTGTGATCAGTGGGGGGAAGGGGGGTCCGCTGCCTCTGTCTGTGATCAGTGGGGGAAGGGGGGTCCGCTGCCACTGCCTGTGATCAGTGGGGGGAAGGGGGGGTCCGCTGCTCTGCCTGTGATCAGTGGGGGGAAGGGGGGGTCCGCTGCCTCTGCCTGTGATCAGTGGGGGAAGGGGGGTCCGCTGCCTCTGTCTGTGATCAGTGGGGGGAAGGGGGGTCCGCTGCCACTGCCTGTGATCAGTGGGGGGAAGGGGGGGTCCGCTGCCTCTGTCTGTGATCAGTGGGGGGAAGGGGGGGTCCGCTGCCTCTGCCTGTGATCAGTGGGGGGAAGGGGGGGTCCGCTGCCTCTGTCTGTGATCAGTGGGGGAAGGGGGGGTCCGCTGCCTCTGTCTGTGATCAGTGGGGGGAAGGGGGTCCGCTGCCACTGCCTGTGATCAGTGGGGGAAGGGGGGGTCCGCTGCCACTGCCTGTGATCAGTGGGGGGAAGGGGGGGTCCGCTGCCTCTGCCTGTGATCAGTGGGGGGAAGGGGGGTCCGCTGCCTCTGTCTGTGATCAGTGGGGGGAAGGGGGGGTCCGCTGCCTCTGCCTGTGATCAGTGGGGGGAAGGGGGGTCCGCTGCCTCTGTCTGTGATCAGTGGGGGAAGGGGGGGTCCGCTGCCACTGCCTGTGATCAGTGGGGGGAAGGGGGGTCCGCTGTCTCTGCCTGTGATCAGTGGGGGGAAGGGGGGGTCCGCTGTCTCTGCCTGTGATCAGTGGGGGGAAGGGGGGGTCCGCTGCCTCTGCCTGTGATCAGTGGGGGAAGGGGGGGTCCGCTGCCTCTGTCTGTGATCAGTGGGGGGAAGGGGGGGTCCGCTGCCTCTGTCTGTGATCAGTGGGGGGAAGGGGGGGTCCGCTGCCTCTGTCTGTGATCAGTGGGGGGAAGGGGGGGTCCGCTGCCTCTGTCTGTGATCAGTGGGGGGAAGGGGGGTCCGCTGCCTCTGTCTGTGATCAGTGGGGGGAAGGGGGGGTCCGCTGCCTCTGTCTGTGATCAGTGGGGGGAAGGGGGGGTCCGCTGCCTCTGCCTGTGATCAGTGGGGGGGAAGGGGGGTCCGCTGTCTCTGTCTGTGATCAGTGGGGGGAAGGGGGGGTCCGCTGCCTCTGTCTGTGATCAGTGGGGGGAAGGGGGGGTCCGCTGCCACTGCCTGTGATCAGTGGGGGGAAGGGGGGTCCGCTGCCTCTGTCTGTGATCAGTGGGGGGAAGGGGGGTCCGCTGCCACTGCCTGTGATCAGTGGGGGGAAGGGGGGGTCCGCTGCCACTGCCTGTGATCAGTGGGGGGAAGGGGTGGTCCGCTGCCACTGCCTGTGATCAGTGGGGGGAAGGGGGGGTCCGCTGCCTCTGTCTGTGATCAGTGGGGGAAGGGGGGGTCCGCTGCCACTGCCTGTGATCAGTGGGGGGAAGGGGGGGTCCGCTGCCTCTGTCTGTGATCAGTGGGGGGAAGGGGTGGTCCGCTGCCTCTGCCTGTGATCAGTGGGGGGAAGGGGGGGTCGCTGTCTCTGCCTGTGATCAGTGGGGGGAAGGGGGGTCCGCTGTCTCTGCCTGTGATCAGTGGGGGGAAGGGGGGTCCGCTGCCTCTGCCTGTGATCAGTGGGGAGAAGTGGGGTCCGCTGCCTCTGCCTGTGATCAGTGGGGGGAAGGGGGGGTCCGCTGCCTCTGTCTGTGATCAGTGGGGGGAAGGGGGGGTCCGCTGCCTCTGCCTGTGATCAGTGGGGAGAAGTGGGGTCCGCTGCCTCTGCCTGTGATCAGTGGGGGGAGGGGGGGTCCGCTGCCTCTGCCTGTGATCAGTGGGGGGAAGGGGGGGTCCGCTGCCTCTGCCTGTGATCAGTGGGGGGAAGGGGGGTCCGCTGCCTCTGCCTGTGATCAGTGGGGGGAAGGGGGGGTCCGCTGCCTCTGCCTGTGATCAGTGGGGGGAAGGGGGGTCCGCTGTCTCTGCCTGTGATCAGTGGGGGGAAGGGGGGGTCCGCTGTCTCTGCCTGTGATCAGTGGGAGGAAGGGGGGTCCGCTGCCTCTGCCTGTGATCAGTGGGGGGAAGGGGGGTCCGCTGCCTCTGCCTGTGATCAGTGGGGGAAGGGGGGTCCCGCTGTCTCTGCCTGTGATCAGTGGGGGGAAGGGGGGGTCCGCTGTCTCTGCCTGTGATCAGTGGGGGGAAGGGGGGTCCGCTGTCTCTGCCTGTGATCAGTGGGGGGAAGGGGGGTCCGCTGTCTCTGCCTGTGATCAGTGGGGGGAAGGGGGGGTCCGCTGCCTCTGCCTGTGATCAGTGGGGGGAAGGGGGGGTCCGCTGTCTCTGCCTGTGATCAGTGGGGGGAAGGGGGGGTCCGCTGCCTCTGCCTGTGATCAGTGGGGGGAAGGGGGTCCGCTGCCTCTGCCTGTGATCAGTGGGGGAAGGGGGGTCCGCTGCCTCTGTCTGTGATCAGTGGGGGGAAGGGGGGGTCTGCTGCCTCTGCCTGTGATCAGTGGGGGGAAGGGGGGTCCGCTGTCTCTGCCTGTGATCAGTGGGGGGAAGGGGGGGTCCGCTGCCTCTGCCTGTGATCAGTGGGGGGAAGGGGGGTCCGCTGCCTCTGTCTGTGATCAGTGGGGGGAAGGGGGGTCCGCTGCCTCTGTCTGTGATCAGTGGGGGGAAGGGGGGTCCGCTGCCTCTGTCTGTGATCAGTGGGGGGAAGGGGGGGTCCGCTGCCTCTGCTGTGATCAGTGGGGGGAAGGGGGGTCCGCTGCCTCTGTCTGTGATCAGTGGGGGGAAGGGGGGGTCCGCTGCCTCTGCCTGTGATCAGTGGGGGAAGGGGGTCCGTTGCCTCTGCCTGTGATCAGTGGGGGGAAGGGGGGTCCGCTGCCTCTGTCTGTGATCAGTGGGGGGAAGGGGGGGTCCGCTGCCACTGCCTGTGATCAGTGGGGGGAAGGGGGGGTCCGCTGCCACTGCCTGTGATCAGTGGGGGGAAGGGGTGGTCCGCTGCCTCTGTCTGTGATCAGTGGGGGGAAGGGGGGGTCCGCTGCCTCTGTCTGTGATCAGTGGGGGGAAGGGGGGTCCGCTGTCTCTGCCTGTGATCAGTGGGGGGAAGGGGGGGTCCGCTGCCTCTGCCTGTGATCAGTGGGGGGAAGGGGGGGTCCGCTGCCTCTGTCTGTGATCAGTGGGGGGAAGGGGGGGTCCGCTGCCTCTGTCTGTGATCAGTGGGGGGAAGGGGGGTCCGCTGCCACTGTCTGTGATCAGTGGGGGGAAGGGGGGGTCCGCTGCCTCTGTCTGTGATCAGTGGGGGGAAGGGGGGTCCGCTGCCTCTGTCTGTGATCAGTGGGGGGAAGGGGGGGTCCGCTGCCTCTGTCTGTGATCAGTGGGGGGAAGGGGGGGTCCGCTGCCTCTGCCTGTGATCAGTGGGGGGAAGGGGGGGTCCGCTGTCTCTCTGTCTGTGATCAGTGGGGGGAAGGGGGGTCCGCTGTCTCTGCCTGTGATCAGTGGGGGGAAGGGGGGTCCGCTGCCTCTGCCTGTGATCAGTGGGGGGAAGGGGGGTCCGCTGTCTCTCTGTCTGTGATCAGTGGGGGGAAGGGGGTCCGCTGCCTCTGCCTGTGATCAGTGGGGGGAAGGGGGGTCCGCTGTCTCTGCCTGTGATCAGTGGGGGGAAGGGGGGTCCGCTGCCTCTGTCTGTGATCAGTGGGGGGAAGGGGGGTCCGCTGCCTCTGCCTGTGATCAGTGGGGGGAAGGGGGGTCCGCTGTCTCTGCCTGTGATCAGTGGGGGGAAGGGTGGTCCGCTGCCTCTGTCTGTGATCAGTGGGGGGAAGGGGGGTCCGCTGTCTCTGCCTGTGATCAGTGGGGGGAAGGGGGGTCCGCTGCCTCTGCCTGTGATCAGTGGGGGGAAGGGGGGTCCGCTGTCTCTGCCTGTGATCAGTGGGGGGAAGGGAAAGGGCCCCATGAGCAGTCTGGGGGTGAGGGATAAGGGAGTCAGTAATGTTGTGGGGGTGGGGTAATGTCTGTGGGGTCAGGGGGGAGGCATGATCCATCCCGGGAGGGACGGGGCAGGGGAATGTTATTCTATCGCTTTTTTCTATGTGTGCACAGTTGGAGGCGCCGATCAGTGTTTCGGGTGTGTTAAGTCCCGTCCACAAGCTCGTGCAGCATGATCCGGAATCGCCGATATTTTTGCAGGCAAAGTGTGTATGGGGGCAGCTCAGAACAGGTCTAAAAGTCGGATCTGAAACACTCCCAGTTTCAAGTCCGCCCAGCACTTAGAACCAAAATGGTAAAAAAAAAGGGGCCCTATAAATCAAATCACATCAAAAATGTGCATATATCATTGAAGGTGGCAGGACAGGTGGAGAGAGCAGTTAATAAAACATACAGTTTTCTGACTTTTATTAGTAGGGGCATATAATATAAGAGCACGGCGATTACACTGAACTTATACAAGGCACAGGTGTACCTCAGCTGGCGTATACAGACTTGGGCACCAAACTACAAAGGATGTGAACACATTGGAGGGAGTGCAGAAAAGGTTTACAAGAAAGTCAGTGATGAGAAACTTTCGTCAGAAAGATCAATTGGGACTGATCTTGGAGACAAGGAGGATAAGAGGAGATTTGACAGAGATGTTCAAAATCATGATGGGGGGGCTGACAGAGTAGATAGAGAGAAACTGTTCCCACTCGTAAAAGGATCAAGAACAAGGGGGCACAGGTTTAAAGCGATTTGCAAAAGAAGCAAATATGATGTGAGAAAAGAACTTTTTCACACAGCGAGTGGTTTGGGTCTGGAATGCAGTCTGGAAGTGTGGTGGAGGCCTGTTCAAGGGGGCATTCGATGATTATTTGAATAGAAACAATGTGCAGGGGTGGGGCGAAAAGGCAGGAGAATGGCAGTAAGCTATGATGTTCATTTGGACAGCCAGTGCAGACATGATGGATCAAATATCCTCCTTCTGCACGGTAAAAATTCTGTGATCTATATTCTACGGGAAAAGGACACATATAACATAAAGAGAAAGGTGTTTAACTAAAATGGTGGAACAGCTGAGACCGCATGCCTGCAATTCCTGAACCATGGGGGACCACCAGGAATTTCCACATATGTTCTGGACAGCACATGTGTAGGAAGTGCCTCAAGCTGCTCAGGACATCAGCTCAGGATTTCTGCAGAGTATATGAGAGGCTGAAAATAGCAGTCACACCGCAGTCTCAGAGTTGAGATGGATAGTTATCATGCAGGGCAGAAATAGACAGGCAGTCCTTCAGCACTGTGGCACTCACAAGCTGGTATTCAGTGCTGAGGCTGACAATACCTTGGACAAGACATAGAACATAGAACAGTACAGCACAGTACAGGCTCTTCGGCCCTCAATGTTGTGCCGTGCTTTGCCCAAAACCAAGATCAAGCTATCCCACTCTCTATCATTCTGGTGTGTTCCACGTGCCTATCCAATAACCACTTGAAAGTTCCTAAAGTGTCCGATTCCACTATCACAGCAGGCAGTCTATTCCACACCCCAACCACTCTCTGAGTAAAGAACCTACCTCAGACATCCCTCCTATATCTCTTACTATGAACCTTATAGTTATGCCCCCTAGCAACAGCTACATAGCTACATCCTTCTGAGGAAATAGTCTCTGAACGTCCACTCTGTCTATCCCACATCATCTTATATACCTCTATTAAGGCGCCTTTCATCCTCCTCCGCTCCAAAGAGAAAAGCCCTACTTCCCTCAACCTTTCCTCATAAGACCTACCCTCCAAACCAGGCAGCATCCTGGTAAATCTCCTCTGCATTCTCTCCAATGCTTCCACATCCTTCTTATAGTGAGGTGACCAGAACTGAACACAATATTCCAAATGTGGTCTCACCAACATCTGGTATAGTTGCAGCATAACCCCACAACTCTTATACTCAAACCCCATGTTAATAAACACTAACACACTTCTTCTTGGCTTTATCCATTTGAGTGGTAACCTTCAGAGATCTGTGGATATGAACCCCAAGATCTCTCTGTTTCTCCACATTCCTCAGAACCCTGCCATTGACCCTGTAATCTGCATTCAAATTTGTCCTACCGAAATGAATCACCTCGCACTTAGCAGTGTTAAACTCCATCTGCCAATTTTTGGCCCAGCTCTGCATCCTATCAATGTCTCTTTACAGCCTATAACAGCCCTCCACCTCATCCACTACTCCACTAATTTTGGTGTCATCAGCAGATTTACTGACCCACCCTTCAGCCCCCTCCTCCAAGTCATTGATAAAAATCACAAATAGCAGAGGACCCAACATTGATCCCTGTGGTACATCACTGGTAAATGGTCTCCTGTCTGAAAACTTTGCCTCCACAACCACCCTCTGTTTTCTATGAGACAGCCAGTTATTTATCCAATCGGCACATTTTCCCTCTATCCCATACCTCCTTACTTTCTTCATGAGCTGACCATGGGGAACTTTGTAAGAAGTCTGACAACACCAGGTTTAAGTCCAACCGATTTATTTGATAGTAAACTCACAAGCTTTCGGGGTTTGCCCCTTCGTCAGGCGAATGGAGAGTTCTACAAAAGAATGGAGATTCTCCATTCGCCTGACAAAGGGGCAAACCCCAAAAGCTTGTGAGTTTATAAGAACATAAGAACATAAGAAATAGGAGCAGGAGTAGGCCATCCAGCCCTTCGAGCCTGCCCCACCATTCAACAAGATCATGGCTGATCTGTCATGGCTCAGTTCCACATTCCCACCCTCTCCCCACAACCCTTAATCCCCTCTCTTATCAAAAACCCATCAACCCACGTCTTAAAAATATTTAGCGAGGTAGCCTCCACCACCTCAACGGGCAGAGAATTCCAGAGATTCACCACCCTTTGAGTGAAGAAGTTCCTCCTCAACTACGTTCGAAACCGCCCCCCCCCTTTATCTTGAGGCTGTGCCCCCTAGTCCTACTGTCCTTTCTGAGCGGGAAGAGTCTCTCCACCTCTATCCTATCCATCCCATTCATCATCTTATATGTCTCAATGAGATCTCCCCTCATTCTTCTAAATAACGAGTACAAGCCTAGTTTATTCAGCCTCTCCTCATAGCTCAACCCCCTCAACTCCGGTATCAGCCTAGTAAACCTCCTCTGCATTCCCTCCAAGGCCAAAATATCCTTGCATAAGTACGGCGACCAAAACTGCACACAGTACTCCAGCTGCGGCCTCACCAATGCCCTATACAGCCGCAGCAAGGCCTCCCTACTTTTATATTCAATCCCCCTCGCTATGAAGGCCAGCATCCCATTCACCTTCCTGACCACCTGCTGCACCTGCAAGCTGGGTTTTTGCGACTCATGTACAAGGACCCCAAGGTCCCTCTGCACCGTCGCCTGCTGCAGTTTTTCGCCCTGTAAGTAATAGTCCTTCCTACCATTATTCCTACCAAAGTGGACCACCTCGCACTTGCCAACATTAAATTCCATTTGCCATTTCCTGGCCCATTCACCCAGCCTATCTAGATCCTTCTGCAAACTCTCCACACCCTCCGCGCAATTTGCCGTTCCACTAATCTTGGTGTCATCAGCAAATTTCGACACCATACACTCGGTTCCCTCCTCCAGATCATCTATATAAATGGTAAATAGCTGAGGCCCCAGCACCGACCCCTGGGGCACTCCACTAGTCACCAACCGCCAATCCGAATAGCACCCATTAACCCCCACTCTCTGCTTCCTATTTAACAACCAATCCTCTATCCACACTAACACCCTACCCCCAACTCCATGCCCCCTTACCTTCTGCAATAACCTCTTGTGAGGTACCTTGTCAAACGCCTTCTGAAAATCGAGAAAGACCACATCCACCGGCTCTCCTCTATCCACCGCCCTAGACACATCCTCATAGAACTCCAATAAATTTGTCAGACACAACTTCCCCTTAACGAAACCGTGCTGCATCTGCTCTATCAAGCAATTCCCCTCAAGATGCCTCACTATTTCCTCCTTGATGACAGATTCTAACATTTTACCTACAACAGACGTTAAACTAACCGGCCTATAATTCCCTGCTATCAAATAAATCGGTTGGACTTAAACCTGGTGTTGTCAGACTCCTTACTGTGTTTACCCCAGTCCAATGCCAGCATCTCCACATCATGGGGAACTTTATCAGACACCTTACTAAAATCCATGTATACAACATCAACTGCTCTACCTTCATCTACACACTTAGTTACCTCCGCAAAGAATTCAACCAAATTTGTGAGGCAAGACTTACTCTTCACGAATCTGTGCTGAGTATCCTGGATTAAGCTGCATCTTTCCAAATGGTCATAAATCCTATCTCTTAGGACCTTTTTCATTAGCTTACCGACCACCAAAGTAAAAGTAACCAGCCTATAATTACCAGGGTCATTCCTACTTCCTTTCTTGAACAGAGGAACAACATTCACCGCCCTCCAGCCTTCTGGCACTATCCCCGTGGACAGTGAGAACCCAAAGATCAAAGCCAAAGGCTCTGCAATGTCATTCCTTGCCTCCCAAAGTATCCTCGGATATATCCTATCTGGCCCAGGGGACTTATCAATCCTCAGGTTTTTCAAAATTGCTAATACACCTTCCCTCAGAACATCTACCTCCTCCATCCTATCAGCCTGTATCACACTCTCATCCTCAAAAACCTGGCCCCTCTCCTTGATACACACTGAAGAAAAGTATTCATTCATCATCTCACCTATCTCTTCTGACTCCACGCACAAATTCCCACAACTGTCCTTGACCAGCCCTAACCTCACCCTGGTCATTCTTTTATTTCTCACATGAGAGTAAAAAGCCTTGAGGTTTTCTTTATCCGACCCATCAAAGACTTCTCATGCCCCCTCCTAGCTTTCCTAAGCCCTTTTTTTAGTTCATTTCTTGCTACCTTGTAATCGTCAAGTGACTTAACTGAATCTTGATTTCTCATCCTTACATACACTTCCTTTTTCCTCTTGACAAGACATTCAACCTCTTTTGTGAACCATGGTTCCCTCACTCGGCCATTTCCTCCCTGCCTGACAGAGACATACCTATCAAGGACACACAGTATTTGTTCCTTGAACAAGGTCTACTTAAATGTCAGTACAGGACACACAGTGTGATGTGGTGTTGGGGATTCAATATTCAGGACAAGAGAGTTCTCTCAGCAAATCATCAACATGGCTCTCAGATGATCTTGCTGAATGGGTGCAGGGGATAAAGGGGAAATAGCAAAAAGTCACAGTCCATATTATGGGTAAGAAAAGAGCCGTGTTCCAACAGACGTAGGCCAAATCTTCCGACTAGTGGGATCTCCTAGTCCCGCTGACAGCGAACTTCCACCACAGGTTCTTTGGCAGTGGAGGGTGCGAATAATAAGAGGTGCTGTTGACAGTGGTGGGACCAGAAGATCCTGTTGGCACCATTGGTCAATGGTGGACTGCCTCCTTTGCTGCAAAACACGCCACAGGAGAGGCAGAAAATCCCTCCCTCCCCCATGGTTTCAACAGCTGGAGAGCAAATTAAAGAGCAAGGTTTCAAAAAGAGTCATTGCCCATTTACTTCCAGTTCAGGTAGATCAAATAACTGTGTATTAAAACAGGTTCAGATGTGACCATGGGACAGGTACAATGAAGCTGGTTCAGACTCCATGGGGAATTAAATCCAGTTCTGATGCAGGAGGAACCTGTACCAGATGGATGGGTTGCACCACACAGCTGGCACCAATGTCCTGGCAGGGAGGAGAACTGGTGCTGTGGGGGAAAGCCAAAATAATTTGACAGTGGGAGAGACTCAAGGATGAAGCATTTGAGAAAACAAAGTTTACTTCATTTATTAGAGTCACAAATAGGCTTACATTAATACTGCAATGAAGTAATGAAAATCCCCTAGTCGCCACGCTCCAGCTCCTGTTCGGGTACACTGAGGGAGAATTTAGCACAGCCAATGCACCTAAACACCATATCTTTTGGACTGTGGAAGGAAACTGGAGCACCCGAAAAAACCCACGCAAACACAGGGAGAACGTGCAGACTCTTCGGCAGTGACCGAAGTCAGGAATCGAATCTGAGTCACTGGCACTGTGAGGCAGCAGTGCCAACCACTGTGCCACCGTGCCGCCCCAGAAGATGGGGTAAGACAAATAGTACATTCAGAAAAGATACGGACGGAATCAAAAGGGGAAGAATGATTAATAAAAGATATAAAACTAAAAAGGAATGATGTATTTGAGGATTCAAAGTCAGAACCTGTTTGGTTGGAAATAAGAGACAATAGATGAACAATGAGAGCTGGCACAATAGGCTGCTAGATATTGGGAAGGAACTAAAAGAGCAAACTTGAAGATAATTCGCAAAAATATGTATGAAGTTTTTAAGTATTGATCATGGGGGATTTCAATTATCAACATATGGATGGGAAAATAACCAGAGAAGGAACTACAAAAGAATTTTCTTGATCCATGTGATTCCAGTCTGCTGAGGAAGGAATAAATGCTGTATCTCCTGGGGATCAAAGTGGGGGGCATTTGTGGAACAGCTACCACAGTGTTTTCGAATAGTTACACAAAATAACAATGAATATTCAAACATGGAAATACACAACAGAAGGAGGGCTAATTTCAGTGAGTTCATAAGGGATTGTCACTGGTAAACTGGAATCAAAGACTGGCAGATAAAACCCTGAGAGCCTTCAAGAAGAAGATATTTAGAGAGTCAAAGGAAAGGTGGAGCCGAACAGAGGTCAAAAAGGAGATCATGAGAAACAGAGGACGAGACTGAGGTACAGAATGAGTACATTTGTATCTGTCTTCACTAATGAAGGGAGCACTGCAAATATTTCAGTAAAAGAGGCGCTAGTAGAGGAATTGGACAGAATGCAAATTAAGAGAAGGTTCTGAAAGGTTGGCAGCTCTCAAGTTGAAAGACTGCCTGGATTGCTTGGGTTGCATCCCAGATTATCAAGAGGAATGAAAGTGGAAAATATGGAGTCTCTGGCCACAATCTTTCCAATCCTCTTTAGATATTGGAATGGTGCCAGCATAGTTCAGCCATGATTGGGTTGAATGGCAGGGTTGGCTTGGAGGGCTGATGGTCCATTCCTGCTTCTATTTCTTGTATTGCGTGACTAGAACATCGCAGGTATTACACCCCTGTCGACTGGCAATAAACACAGCAACTGCTGAATACCCAGCCTAATCGCAGATGGTGAAAAAACCATTTAGAGACACTAATCTGGGAAGAATTCATTTGGCACATGGAAACTTATGGGCTGATAAGTTAAAGCCAGCTTGGCAAATCATGATTGACAAAGTTGACTTGTTTGATGGAATATAAGAAATGATCATTGAGGCCGGTATAATCGATTTTTAATGGACTTTCAAGAAGTACTCTGTAAAATACATTTGTAGCAAAATTGATGTCCCTGGGATTTAAGGTCTAATGGCAGCGCATAACACTGGATAAGGGTCAGATAGGAGAGAGTTATGAGTGATAGAATGATTTTTTTCAGACTGTATGGACATGTACAGGGGTGTCCACCAGAGATTAGTGCTGGGCCAATGTTCCTTCTGAACTGCGTAAAAAGTCTGACAACACCAGGTTTTAGTCCAACCTATTCACTCTCCATTCACCTGACGAAGAGGCTGTCCCCTCGAAAGCTTGTGAGAATATTATCAAATAAATAGGTTGGACTAAAACCTGGTGTTGTCAGACTTTTTACTGTGTTTACGCCAGTCCAACGCCGGCATACCCACATCATGCCTTCTGAACTGCACAGCTCCTCTACTTGAGGAGCAGGAAACCAGAACTTCACCATTCAACCTTGACTAGAGCGAAGAGAAGAAGTTTGCTATTGCAAATGTAGCTGGTCAGCAGGTCTATCCTCAAACAACTCTTTTTCCCTTCAGTGGACACCATGGATTACATGCATCATTTCAAGTTTTCACCCCAGGCTAAAGCAAGTGTGACAAAGAACTCTTGAAATCCTGAGCTAAATGCGTGCCACTTTTCCAATCATATGCCACAATTTTGTATCTGTGTTCACTGCAAGTGCAGACAGCGACGTGGATGCAACATCTTGCGAGTCACAGGAAACAAGAATCTCACCAATAAGATCTCATTTTTTAGTTCTCCCCACCCCATGCCGGTGACATAATGAGGCTTCATCCATTGTCAATAGATTTTAAGTGAGCTGGACTATTGGTATAGAAACTCAACAAATGTTCTGGGGACCTGAATTCAAATCCCACCACAGCAGATGGTGGAAATTGAATTCAAAAAAAAATTGGAATTAAGAATCTACTGATGATCGTGAAACCATTGTCAATTGTCGGAAAAACCCATTTAATTGACTAATGACCTTCAGGGAAGGAAACCTGCCATCCTTACCTGGTTTGGCCTATGTGTGACTCCAGAGCCACAGCAATGTGAATGACTCTCAACTGTCTTCTGGACAAGGGCAGTTAGGGAATAAATGCTGGCCAGCCAATGATATCTATGTTCCACAAATGAATAAAAAGATGTTTTAATATAATTGCTGGATTTCTGCATTATAAATTCATAAAATATAGGAGCAGAATTAGGCCATTCAGCCCATCAAGTTGATCATGGCTGATATGCTCCTCATCCCTATTTTCCTGCTCTCTCCCCATAACCTTTCAACCCATTACCAATTAAAAATCTGTCTCACTCCTTCTCTAAATTTATTCTTTCTCCCAGCATCCATTACACTCTGGGGTAGTGAATTCCACAAATTCACAACCCTTTTGGAGAAATAGCTTCTCTTCATATCTGTTTTAAATTTGCTACCCCTTAACCTAAAACTATCCTAGAATGTCCCACCAGCAGAAGTATCCACTCCCCATCTACTTTATCCATACATTTTATCATCTTGAATACCTCAATTTGATCTCAACTCATTCTTCTAAATTCCAGAGACTATAGGCCTAAGCTGTTCAATCTCCCTTCGTCGAACAAACCCCTCATCTCTGGAATCAATGTGGTGAACCTCCTCTGCACTGCTTCCAATGCCTCCAATGCCATTATATCCTTCTTCAAATACTGGGATCAAAACAGTGCACAATACTCCAAGTGCGGCCTCTCCAATGCCTTGCATAATTGCAACAATATTTCCATACTTTTATATTCTTTATATTCCATTCCTTTAGATATCCTCCCCCACATTTGGAATTCCTCCCTTGCCAACATGACACCATGTCGATGAGATTTACAACTGTTTTTCAAAACCGAGACCCAGGCAAAGGGAAGCAGCCAGGGTACACAGGGAAGTCTAGCCCCCCAGAGGAGAGAGACATGTCCAGGCAGTACCCTAGCAGTGCCCCCGACCCCCCACGGAACTGCCTCACCAACATGATGGTGCGGACCATGCCTCCAGATTTTTTTCTGGACAGCACGCTGGATTATCTGCAGAAAAAAACCTGACTGTGCAGCCTTCGAGCTTCATGCAGGTTTTCTCACCTCAGCCAACACTCTGTTCAGCAAGTGTAAAATTCTGTGTATCATCTTTTTCGGATGTGTGTGTATGAACGTGTGAGTGGGTGTCGTTACATATATTTGAGTGTTGAACAATAAACATTTCTCTTTCTTTTCAAACATACGAGAATGTTTGAGCATAGGATTAGGGATGTTTTACTCCAATTGTATAGGGCGTTGGTGAGGCCACACTTGGAGTATTGTGAGCAGTTTTGATGTCCTTATCTGAGGAATGATGTCCTGGCTATAGAGGAAGTGCAGTGAAGGTTAATCTGGCTGAATCCTGGGATGGCAGGACTGTCATATGAGGAGTGACTAAGTCGGTTATGATTGTATTCATTGGAGTTTAGAAGAGTTAGGAGGGATCTCATAGAAACTTATAAGCCATACAGAATGCACAGAAATTGACGGAACCAGAAGATCCCACTGGCAGCCAATGATGAGCCGTCCCCAGCATCAGAAAACACACTACGGGAGGCAGTGCAGACCTGAAAATCCTGCCCAGTGTCTTTGATCAGTTGAGAAATGGGTAAAAAGGAGAACTATCATCTCTACCCTGTCCATAACAAAGGTCATGATGTGGGTATGCCAGCGTTGGACTGGTGTAAACACAGTAAAAAGTCTGACAACACCAGGTTTTAGCCCAGCCTATTTATTTGATAATATACTCACAAGCTTTCGGGGTTAGCCCCTTCGTCAGGTGAATGGAGAGTTCTGGCTTCAGACAGAGCATATAAAGCACAGACAGTTTAGAGATTACTGATTAGAATGCGAATCCTTACACCTAACCTGCTGTTCAAGTCCTGAAGTGGCTGATAATGTGAGTGGAAGGAGCACTGATCACAGTTTAAAGAGATGTGTATTGTCTCCAGACAGTACAGTAAGTGAGGCAACATGAGGATAAAGAATTTATACAGTAGCCGCAATTCTGAATTGGGATTAATTGCCTACGCCAGGTTTCCCGTTGGCATTAACTGCTAATCGATGCTAATTTATGCATCATGGACAACCCACCAGCCAGCCGCACTTTTCCGAGACCAGGCCACCACTGTTAGCCCCTCAGCAATGACAGCCTCCCCACCACACCACACAGGCATGAAGTTTATGCGACCTGACTCCCTAGTCAGGCCTCCTCCTCCTTAGACCCATCAATCAGCCCCCCCAGGGTCCCATTCAACCGCCCCTTCCCCATCAGATGCCCCGCTCAGCCCCAATTCCCGCTCAGAGCGCCACAGTCAGCCCCCTGCAGGTCTTGTGCCTTGGCAGCGCCAACGGTGTACTGCCCCCTGAGATGTGGCCTAAAAGAAGGCTGATTTGGGATCTGAGGGGGATGGGAGCTGCGTGAGGGGCCTAGAAGGGGTGGGGGGCTGTGAAGATCTGAGGGGAGACTGAGGGGCGAGGGGGCTGAGTAAGGAGTTGGGTCGGATAAAAGTCATAATTGTGTGGCGTAGGGGAGGGTGGATGCCTCCCTTTGCTAAGGGATTGGTGGTATTTTTTGGACCCTCGGGATCAATCACACCAGGTCCTTGCTTGTGAGGACCTGTACGAAAGCTCGTTCACTGCTGATCCTGCCGAGGAGGTGGGTGAATAGCGGGAGCTATTTGAATTCGGCTTCAAGCCTGCTAATTATAGGATTAAATTTGAACATGCATCTAGCGGGAACCTGATTGGGGCTGGCAATGCATCCTGAGTTCTCCAAGTCATTGAGATACCCGCCTGGACCCAGCAGACCAGGAGAAATCCCCCAAACAAGTTGCCATGACCCAGAATACCCTTCCGGAAAGGCCATGAGAACAGTTCCAATAATGGTGGTTAGAAAAGAATTGGATACATACTTGGTGTTATTTACAGAACTACGTTTCTCTGTCAGACAGAACTGTACAGATTTGCACAGCTCTCAGATAGAAACATGGATGTCTTACACTTTACTGAATCCTGCAAGACAACAGACTGGAAAAGAAAACAACTGACTTGTTGAGATTGCAAAGGATTTTGGCACAAATTTCCAAATATACATCAGGGCTGATTCTAAGAATGTACACTTTTGGGAGGCAAACATTAGCCACTATTCATACAGATATTAGGGAAATATTTGTATGTTGTTCTTGGATGGATATAGCTCATGATTAGATGCGCTGACAAGACACAGTTTGTTTTTCATTGATTTATGTGACCTTAGCTGAGGCTGAGAGGGGCGACAAGGGGCACAACAAGTGGCCTCATCACCCATGAGCTGAGAAGGGTAGAAATCAGCAGAGCTTCCAATCCCCATTACTGTTTAGATAGCCCTTAAAAGAATGACTGGCATCAAGTGAGGGCGGAATCAAGGACGGGCTTTGATATCCTTCTTGTAAATAACGTACAGACACCAGGGGTCAGGATTTTATGACCTTGCTCGACCCGGAGGTCAACGGACGTTTCCATGGTTCGCCACTCGCCCACTCCGATTCCTGTGGCAGGTAGGGCAGTGAAATTCCAACTCAGTTGTCCATATCCATGAAGCATGGCTAGTGGCACTTGTAGAACCAAACCATGAGAAGAGGGGAGAAGATTAAGGATAATATTGAAGTTAAATTGGTCTTTCTAAGTGTTGCATAAAAACATAATTTCAATTTAAATGGAGGCAACATACATATTTTGCATTATAATGCATGTCTTTCACTACACGTAATTATAGTTTTTAACCTAAGAAAGTAAACTAAATTGTACAGCCACAAATAATACCTTTCCATTGTTAATAATAT
Organism: Carcharhinus amblyrhynchos; assembly: GCF_965287045.1. NCBI lineage: Eukaryota > Metazoa > Chordata > Chondrichthyes > Carcharhiniformes > Carcharhinidae > Carcharhinus > Carcharhinus amblyrhynchos. Next base: position 37,191,732 of record NC_137335.1, on the reverse strand, counting down.
ATTTTGCCGGGTAGCAAATTCCCTTCATTTGAAAACAAAAGACTCAACACTTTATGCTCCTGAAGCTACGTAAAACGGTTCAAATTGATTGAAACACATCAGAAATCTGTGTTCACTTAACCTTTAAGTTTCCCAAGTGGTTTAGTGGGTAAATGTGTGGCAATAAGCTGTACAAACAAGGAAGGTTCCAGCTTTGATTCCCAGTCTCAACAAGAATAATGGCAGAGACGCAACACTGTCCTGAGTCAGAAAAGATGTCCGTGCTCCTGATTACAATTCCATGCTCCTTGCTTGGAAGTGAATGTTGTTATAAGACCATAAGACATAAGAGCAGAATTAGGCCACTCGAGTCTATTCCACCATTCAATCATGGCTGATATTTTTCTCATCCCCATTCTCCTGCCTTTTCCCCATAACCCCTGATCCCCTTATTAATCAAGAACCTCTCTATCTCTGTCTTAAAGACACTCAATGACCTGGTCTCCACAGCCTTCTGCGGCAAAGAGTTCCACAGATTCACCACTCTCTGGCTGAAGAAACTCTCTGTTTTGAAGGATCCTCCCTTCAGTCTGAGGTTGTGCCCTCTGGTTCTAGTTTTTCCTACTACTGGAAACATCCACTCCACTCTATCCAGGCCTCGCAGCATCCTGTAAGTTTCAATAAGATGCCCTCCTCATCCTTCTAAACTCCAATGAGTACAGACTCAGAATCCTCAACCATTCCTCATACGACAAGCTCTTCATTCCAAGGATCATTCTTGCGAACCTCCTCTGGACCCTTTCCAAGGCCAGCACATCCTTCCCTAGATATGGATCCCAAAATTGTTCATAATACTCCAAATGGGGTCTGACCAGTGCCTTGTATAGCCTCAGAAGTACATCCCTCCTCTTGTATGCTAATCCTCTTGACATGAATGCTAATATTGTAATTGCCTTCCTAACTGCCAATTGAACCTGCACGTTAACTTTAAGAGAATCTTGAACAATTGATTCCCAAGTCCCTTTGTGTTTCTGATTTCCTAAGCATTTTCCCATTTAGAAAATAGTCTATTGGACTCTAAAATCTTGCCAATGATCAAGGTCAGGCTAACCGGCCTATAATTTCCTGTTTGGTGCCTCCCTTGTTTCTTAAACAGTGGTGTTACATTAGCTACTTTCCAGTTCTCTGGTACCCTCCCTGCCTCCATTGATTCCTGAAAGATTGCCATCAATGCCTCCACAATTTCCTCAGCTATTTTTCTTTTAGGACCCTGGGGTGTAGTCCATCTGATCCAGGTGATTTATCCACCTTCAGACTTTTCAGTTTCCTCAGAACCTTCTCCTTAGTGATGGCCATTACAGTCACCTGTACCCCCTCACTCTCTGGAGTTCCGACATCCCACAGGTGTCTTCCAGTTATAAAGGGGAGGTAACACTGAAAGCCCCTGAGAGGAGTACCTCACTTTATCATCTGTTAAAAGTGAGTGTGAAGTGGTACAATCTGCTCTTCAGCAACCCTTTTAGTGGTTAAATCAAAATAACAACCTGAGAGGCTTGCTGTAAAATCAACAAATAACACTTTATTCATCTAACTAAAAGTGAAGCGGTTAACTAAACTATTAACAAACGAATAAAACACAATTCTAATGGTATGCTTTTCAGATAAAATACAACTCCCATTCATTAACAAAAAAAAATCAAATTTTAGTCACTCTTTAAATCACAACCAGGTTTTGTCTCCCGGAATCTTTCAAGCCATCTCTGTTGAAGCTTCTGTCTGGACTTCTTTCTTCTTTGCTATCTTTGATACTTTCGTTATTGAGATGGTGCTTTCTCTTAAGACATAAATTGGGCTATGAGAGCCAGCAAGTCTCTCTCTCTCTCTTTCTCTCTCTTTCTCTCTCTTTCTCTCTCTGTTTCTCTCTTTCTCTCTCTCTCTCTCTCTTTCTCTCTCTCTTTCTGTCTCTCTCTTTCTCTCTTTGTCTTTCTCTCTCTCTCTCTCTTTCTCTCTCTCTTTCTGCCTCTCTCTTTCTCTCTTTGTCTTTCTCTCTCTCTCTCTCTTTCTCTCTCTCTTTCTGTCTCTCTCTTTCTCTCTTTGTCTCTCTCTCTCTCTCTCTCTCTTTCTCTCTCTGTTTCTCTCTTTCTCTCTCTCTCTCTCTTTCTCTCTCTCTTTCTGTCTCTCTCTTTCTCTCTTTGTCTCTCTCTCTCTCTCTCTCTTTCTCTCTCTGTTTCTCTCTTTCTCTCTCTCTCTCTCTCTAAAGCTGTGAGCGCATACTACAGTTTGTGCCACTGCCTCTGTCTTTTATAACCCTGATGACATATCAATATTTCCCACAATAGGATTGGCTCTAAGTCGCCAAAACCATCAATTTCAAATTAAATAAGTGCTTGGTATCTAAGTGCCTAATTTAAACGATGAGTTAAATTCAAAAACAGCCTGTTGTCTTAGCAACACTATTGCCTGGCCTCTTGATACAAATGTTTCAATTTTGGATCTCCGTGCACCTTTTTAAAATTCTAAGCGCTGAAAATGCTTTCTATTCTAGCATTTTACAATTTACAAACACCAAATTCTAACATTCTAAACTTCCAATCTGTTACTACTCTCCCCAACTACACAACGTGGACGGGTTTATGGATAAGGACAAGATTAGACTCAGCTCTAATAAGCTCCATGGACAGCAATCATTCTTTCAGTTCATACATGGACAAGGGCAATTGGAGTCAAAGCAAAGAGGGCCACCGTTCCCCGTGGAACCATACTTTAACCTATGGTGCTTTCATGGTATGAAGGCAGAAATTGTGAGGATTTGCTTTCAATATTCAATGTACTGAAAGTAAGAATTGCAGAGAAGATACACCACAGAAACAGGCCATTTGGCCATTCAGTTCATATTAGTGTTTTTGATGCACATGAGCCTCCTTTCACTCCTCTTCATGTAATCTTCTTCATCTAGCCCTATCTTCTTGTCCCTTTCTCCCTCATGTGTTCAGCTAACTTCCTCAAACTGCATCTTTGCTTTTCACCTCAACTATTCCAACTTCCACATTCTTAACACTCTAGGTAAAAAGTTTCTCCGGAGTTCGCTGTTGAATTTGTTTGGTATCTTACGTTTACGGCCTTTAATTGTGATCTCCCTCACATGTGGAAACATCTTCTCTATATCTATCTCATCAAGTCCCTTGAGAATTTTAAAGACATCAACCGTCTCTTTTCAAGAGTAAGGAGCACCAGCTTGTTTAATCTCTCTCAATAGGCACAATTTCTCAGTTCTAATATCCCGGTAAATCTTTTTTGCACTTTCTATTTTGTACTTTTGTATGCTTTTTATAATATGGAGATGAGAACTATGCATGGATCTCCAAGTCTAATCAACAATCCGTACAAGTTTAACATCACTTCTGTGCTTTTCATTTCTATCTTGATAGAAAGGAAGCTTTGTTTGATTGTTTTAATGATTTCCTAACTCACACCATTATTTCTAGTTATCTGTGGATCTGTACCCTGAGTTCTTTTGTTCCTTCATCTGATTTAAACAGCTACTTTCCCAGCAGTGCATTTCCTTCTTATTCTTCCTACAAAACTCTGTCACCTCACACTTATCGATATTGAAACTAATTTCCCAATTACTTGTCCATTTTACAGGTTTATTGATGTCCTCTTGTATTTTGTCACAGTGTCCCTTAGTACTGAAAGCTGCCAAGGGTTAGAAACATTTATTGACAAATTGTGGCTCATTGTCAGAGACAGAAATATCCAGAATGTCGTGTGTGGAAAACACTCTTTTCAGACAGGTAACAACGGCTTTGGAGTTGAGGCCAAGGAGGTTTTGCATCTCTATCTAGTAGGAAAAATGATCTACTACTATAAGAAATGGAGGGCGATTCTCTCAAAAGAGATCTAAGTGCTGAATTTACGGGAAAAATGGCGTAAATCGTGATTGATTTTTCAGTGGGAATTCAGACTCGAATCTTCCACACCCACACTTATTGTAGGACTAAATTTGAATATGCAGCAGGCGGGAAGCTGATTAGGCCCAGCAGCATGGCCTGCGTTCTCCGAGCAATTCCAATACTTGCCCTGGACCGAGGAGACCCGGAGAAATCACCCAAGTACGCTGTCAAGACCCGGAATACACTGCAGAGGCCACAATCGTGATTATTATTTAAAACTTGGGGGCAGGGCCTATTCAAGCTGGAGTCTGAATATTCCAGGCCTCTAGGGGCCCCAGAATGTCAGGCTCCTGTTTGCTGGCCAGCTCAATCATTGGCCAGCCCAGGATCCCTGCAGTGCCACCCCTCCAGTTTCCTCACAGCCCGATCGCGACCCCCGTGGGCCAGCCATGACCCCCTCCATCCCCGTCCAGGACCGCCCCAGTCTCCAGCCATCCCCCACTCCCCAGCAGTGAAGATCCCTCCACCCGGGCAGAACCTCCCCCACGGGAGGCAGACATCCCTGGCAAACCACCCCAATGGCTGGCCTCACTCTAGCCCCAATCGATTCAAATGACAAAGTAGCCGCGGGAACTCCCACCACCATGGATTGCCCCTTAGGCCCTGTCCCCAGCTGGCCCCACCCCCAAAGCCCACCCACAATAAGCCCCACCCCTTTGGCACAGCCCACAGCCCGTTGGGCAGTGCTAAGGTGCCCTCTGGGTATGGGCGCTTTGCCCCTTGGACAGTGCTGGGAGCACAGGATGGCACTGCCAAGATGCTCATGCTCAGGGTGCATCATCCCTGTGTGGGGAGGGCCCTGAATACCCCCTTTCACTCCAGCGGTGTCTCTCGCTAGTTCCCCGAAAGTGGGGAGCTACTCTGAACCCCAGTGGAGTGAAATTGTATTGGTGGGGTGGGCGATGCTATCAAACTTAGAAAATTCAGTTCCGGGACTGATAATCACATTCAAATTACATTAAAACAAGATTAGAATTACTTACCTGCTGTTCCCGCTGATATCCAGCATGATCCCGACAGCACCAGATATCCATCACTGGGAGATAGGCATGCATCGAGAATGCATGTGCAAATCCTTGGATCGGCAGACTCACGAATCTCCCAGCCCAACTTGCCAAAAAATTAGTGGGTCAGAGTGGGAGAATTGCCCCAATAGTTTCTTTCTGAATAGGTCCATACCAAGGCATCCCCAAGGCCTGGATGGAAAAGAGGAGAGCAGAGGTAGCTCTGGATGATGCAGTAACACAGTTGAAGGGCACCTTTACAATAGAGTATGAGATCCCTGCTCATCATACTGACTGCTGCGGCCTGGTTTAACATTTGTTAATACCAAGATGTCTTTGGTGAGACTTCTGGAGGACTTCCAGGCAGAGAGTTTATTGTACCACCAATCGCTCATTGTAGACTAATAGGTCTTCTATGACATTGTTCAAAGTATTGCCTCAGGATGGGGTTAATTGGAATGCACCGTGGCCTTCCATCAAGGCCATATTCTTTCTCCGCTCAGTTGCTGGCAAGTATTAAATGGTTAAGGTGGTGAAGTCCTCCACTTCCTCAATAAAACGTATTTTCTCTTGTTCATTGACTTCACCTATTTTAAGGATCAGATTCAGGCCTATACAGGCTCTTCAGCTGATCAAAAGCCGTTCCTGGCTCTGAATGACATGTGGAGCAGAATTTTCCCTCCCTATCTGCAGTGCATTATGTGGCCCGCAGGAGTGAAAAATCTGGAGAAAGGCCAAAAATCAGAATCCCACCAACGGGACAACAGTTTGGAATTTCCCCTTCACCACTTCCACAGTGGGCTGATGATGGGTCGGGCTTCCTGCTGGTCCATGCAGGAATCTATTTGCATGTATTACCATGTCATGAATGCTCATTAAAAATGTTACTCACCAGAATCATGCAGCCCTTCCTAACCTAACATCACATCAGTGTGAAAGACATTTCGAATTAAATGGGCTCTCACTTTGCTCATAAGATGAGTGCAGCATTCAAAAGCTACGCAGAACAACATTGCTGTGAGTTCCCACCAATGCCAGTGAGATGCTACATTGGTGGGGGTGTAGGGTTACCCCGACTACTGGCTTCCTCCATTCTCCAGGTGGGTGTCACCTGCAGGGTTCAGGCAGGGCTGCACATGAGACCAGCATGGTGACCAAGTGGCGTGGGAGGTAGGAAGATGGAGACACTGAGGTTCAATGTGCAACAATATTGTTGGAGAGCAAAGGAAGGCGGAAGGAGACAAGTGGACAATGGGCAATGATAGAGTTGGAAGAGGCAGAAGGAGGCAGGCAGAGAGGCCAAGGGTGGGAAAGCTGGAGGCTGACATGGAAGGCTAGCATGCTGATACACTAAGGCTCCGATGGGATTTGCACAATATGAACAGGAGGACGCAATATGGATGCAGGCAGACTCCGCAGGATGAGGGGTCTTGTGTCAGTGTGGCACAAGAGAGATGGTTGCACAGAGATTCATGGAGATGTGGAGAGGAAAGGCTTGTAGGTTGTGCAGAGACTCACGGAGAGGTTGGAGGTGGGAGACAATGATGTCATCAGTAAAGAAGGAATGGGAAAGCTCAATGAGAAACAGTTATAGTCCCTGGTCTGGGGCAAAGAGGTCAGGGTGAGAGATGAAAGGAATCCCAGAGTTTAGTGGAACTTGTACTTAGGGTGAGAGATTAAAGGCAATCCTGGGGATTTGTGGACTATACTACAGGGCTATGATAGCATACGTGCCATGGTCCTGCTCCAGGAGTGTGTGCTAAATATGAATAAGGCACAGATTGATGTACAGGGCATGGTCCATAGTTATGATTGTGGCTAGCCATAGTTTTGTCTGGCTGATACTGGGCTGCAGATGAGATGGTCATGGTTAGTGGAGGCATCTGCAGACTGTATAGGGGAAATACATAATACTGAGGGGGACATTTAAAACTCTTCTGGTAGAGATCTTCACTTATGTGGCCATACACACGTAGTGAGATGGGGAAGGGGTGAGGTCCACAGCAGTAATGGGGATATCACCTGTGATGGATTTTCATGAAATGGTTGGAATAGCGACACATTTGATTTGATTCGATTTGATTTATTATTGTCACATGTATTAACATACAGTGAAAAGTTTTGTTTCTTGCGTGCTAGACAAAACATACTGTTCATGCAGAAGGAAACAAGAGAATGCAGAATGTAGTGTTACAGCCATAGCTAGGATGTAGAGAAAGGTCAACTTAATGCAAGGTAAGTCCATTCAAAAGTCTGACAGCAGCAGGGAAGAAGCTGTTTTTGAGTCGGTTGATACGTGACCTCAGACATTTGTATCTTTTTCCCAAAGGAAGAAGGTGGAAGAGAGAATATCCAGGGTGTGTGGCTGCTTTGCCAAAGCAGTGGGAAGTGTAGAGACAGTCAATGGATGGGAGGCTGGTTTGCATGATGGATTGGGCTACATTCACGACCTTTTGTAATTCCTTGCTGTCTTGGACAGAGTAGGAGTCATAGCAAGCTGTGATACAACCAGAAAGAATGCTTTCTATGGTGCATCTGTAAAGGTTGGTGAGAGTCGTAGCTGACATGTCAAATTTCCTTCGTCTTCTGAGAAAGTAGAGGCGTTGGTGGGCTTTCTTAACTATAGTGTCAGCATGGGGGGACCAGGACAGGTTGGTGGTGATCTGGACAGCTAAACACTTGAGGCTCTGGACCCTTTCTACTTTGTGCCTGTTGATATAGACAGGGGCATGTTCTCCTTAAGTCGATGACAATTTCCTTCATTTTGTTGATAATTGCAATGGGATCAGACATTACAGGAGCAGGTTGGAGAATAATGGGAGGGAGCTGTACCTGCACACGGTGGTGTTCCAGGAAGAATGGAACCAGAACACTCCTGGGAAGAAGGTTGAGTGGGGTGGAGAAGTCGAAGCTGGTCTCAGCACACCATCTTACAGTCACAAAGTTGTATTGCAGTTCGCGATCAAAGCTGAAAAAGAACCTGCATGGAGACACTTTGAGGCACTAGGTCCCATTTCAGGGCACCCCCTCAGACTGCTTGGTCATTAAACATTGAAATGGAGAAAGGAAGAAGACTTCCTTGAGAAGTCTTTTGTTGTGTTCTAACGGCAGGAGTCATTGGCTTGACAATGCAGTCGCTCCATTTGAGATTTAACAGACAGACATGTGAGAATAGAAAATGCAGGCAACCATGAAGGAAGCACATCGCTACATATTTGCCAGGTCATCAATGAAAATCTCGAATGTGCTTTTGTCAGTTTGCATGAATGATGGGTCAAAGGGCATTCATTCATTGCTGAAGTGCATGTTGAGCTTGAGCAGTTTACCAGATCAGAGGTTGCACACGTGCCTTTAGTAAGGTGGCACGTTGTGTGTCCAACTCTCTCCCAAGCTTTGTGGGATGGAGATGCCAAGTATCGGGATTGGCTTCAAGGTGGTCACCTAAATATGTGAGTGTGCAGCTCAGCTGCAAGGTTGTATCTGCAAAAGGTTCGTAGCACAGACACAATTCTGGGGCATGATCTCGGCTTTCTGTTTGTGAGTGGGAGATGTGTTCCATTTGCCCAAAATTCACTATCCGTGGCATCTATCAGTCCATGGTGAGAAGGAGCATTGAATAATGAAGCCTCGATGCTGCCTTTATCATGGCAGTGATCCAACTGAGGAGGAGACGGAAGGCTGAGAGTGACCTAGCCCAGCTTCAAGAGGAAACCCAGTCCATGGTCTAGGCACTCCCCAGCACTGGAGGATGAGGAGTTAGACCCATCCCACTGAGGCAACATGCACGACAAAGAGACAACTGAAGAAGACTTTCTGATCTGGCGATGAGCGAAAGATAATGCCACGCACATTGGTCCTTGTCAAGAGATGTGGTGAATCATATCTACCAGCTTTTGTGAGAGGATCTAACAGGCCACGGACTGAGAGGAAATCCCCTGTCAGTATCTCTGAAGGTCACCGCCATGCTCATTTATTGTCTGTGGATCATTCCATGGCATCTCGCAGTCGTAACGCTCAACATTATGTGAACTTCACATGTGATGAAATTAGTGAGATTCCTGGGGTTTGCAGCTATCTCAGGCTCCCCTGGGGCACAGGGTGGAATCGATTGTACACATTGAGAGCTCCAAGGCAGCAGCCCCTGATGTTCATTAACAGGAAAGCATTCCACTCCCTGAATGTTCGAATGATGTCTGATCATCAGAAGCACATCACGGACATTTGTGCCAGGCACTCTGGAAGTTCCCTTGCCTCCTCCAGCCTCAAGCGATCCCAGGTAACTCCTTAAGTGCCTGATGCAATTAAAAGTGCGTGAGATTGGAACAAGCAGAAGTGTGGCTTACCCTGGCAGAGTGAATGAAATTATTTATCCTCTTGCCACACTGGATGGCATTCCTTGGGCAATTACTCGATGCATCAACTGTCTTTGCAATTGATTTCTAGACAGACAAAGTGAGATTGTTGGGCTTTCTGGAGTCATGGTGGGGTAATGGACATCCCAGTGTTGGTGGACTCCATTGATGACGTTCCTCCAGGGAGCCATTACTAAACCTCGAAGCTTTCTTCTTCAATACTGCCTTCCGAGGACTTAGCCTTTACAAATCTGGGCTGGAGAGAATGAATTCTTGTGTTCAGCGGTGAGGTAGAAGAAGCAGTTCCTCTGACGTGATTGGGACAGATACTCAAATTAGCTTTCAAGCACAATTCAAGGTGTGGATCGGTGGGGTGGAGGGGTTGGGGGTTGCCCAGTGCTTGTTGGGCGGGTGGTGGTTCCTCCTGACTATGGGGGGAGGTGTCATTTTCCAGCACAGGTTGAGGCACCCTTTAAAAACAGTTCCCCGATCTCGATGGTGCCAGTCTTGCTGGCCCTATCAGGCCCCTCCCCACCAGAACGATGGCGGAATAATGGGGGTGTTTCTCCCAGCTCACTGCGCTGCTCTAACATCGCAATAGGCCAGGGAAACTCAGCGAAGGTCATTTCGCAGGCTCCCAGCTGGGCGTCTGGGTCTCCGCACGTCTCCTGGGTTACGATTTCTAGCATCACCAACTCCGCACCAGAAATTGGCACAGAGCTGGTGTCAATATGGAAATCTTCATCCCATTCTTCTGGGGCCTCAGGCTGAAGTCTCCAAGCTTTCTAGTATCTCCCCTCCCGCCAACTCCTGCTGGGAGTTTACAACTGCTCCAAACTACAGGGAACAGGTGGCCGATCCCGCTGGAGGGAGCAGCGGCCATTGAGGACCCCTCCCCCCCCACCTCCCCCAGAAGGTTGAGGGTATAGGGTGGTTGCCCCTTGGCAATGCCAGCCTGGAACCCGGGCACTGCCCAAGGGGCAAACTGGCCCTGCCAAAGGATAACCATCGGGCAAATGGCAGTGCCAAGGGGGCAGGGCCAGAGGAGGCAGAGCCTACTGGGGGTGGGGCCTATTGGGGGGAGTGCAATCAGTGGGGCTTGGGGGTCCCGCTGCCTCTCTGCATCGGGATCGGCGGCAGAGAGAGGGAGGACGGCGAGTAGGGCTGACCAATGGGTGTGGGGGAGGGGGTGTTGGCGCTGCCAGGAATGGGATCGGGAAATCGGGGATGGCCAGATGGGATGTTGGGGAGATCAGGGTTGGCCGGTGCAGGTGGACATAAGGGCTAGCCCGGGGATGTCTGAGAGGCCAACTATCTGGAGTTGGAGGGATTGGAAGGCCAGTGAAGGGGGATTGCAGGGCTGGCAGGCGATCAAGCTGCCCAGAGATCGGGATGCCGGCAATGCGGGGACCACTGTGCAAGCACAGATCTCGGCACTGGCAGGTCGGTGCATGTGCAGTGGCTCACTCAACACTATGCTGCCGGCCTCTCGTGCAGAAATAAGCCCCACCCCCAATTTTCAGAGTGAGTCCCACTGGGGCACTGTGCAATGCTCAGGGTGTCAGAGATTCTTTCTGAAAATCATGCTAATAAAACTAGTAGGATCTACTCCCATTTTCCCACACAATTGGTAACAGAGAATATTTTGGGAGAATCCTGGCCCATGTTTCTGGATTCTCTGTGCACTGAGTGCTGGAATGTGTGGAGAGAAAACTCAGCTGTGGAGCCGGGAAGATACACACCAGCTTTTTCACTGAAACCAACAAAATATCAGAAGATACCGCCCCGAGGTAGAATTTTGACATCTTTATGCAGAGTGCTGCATGAGGCAAGAAAACCAGTGTGTATCTCTCCAGAACCACAGTGAGTTTTCTCTCCAGATTTGTCACTCAGTGCACGGAACATCTAGGCCGTGGTTTTTACCATCACTCTGGTGGAGTGAGGCCTAACAGAACTGGCAAGGCCAGTTCCTCGGGAAACTGAGAGCTATCTTTAAAGGACGCCCCAATTTATGCTAAAAGGAAACTCCCTCCGGCCCCACATGGACATGGGGGCACCACCCTACAAGCACTGGGGCATCCCCACTCTACAAGAATCTGGGTACTCCACCCATCACAGAGGCATCAGGTCCCACCTCCCCACTCAGAGGCATGGGGCTGTCCCCCAACATCTACACAGGCAGCATACCTTCCCCAACACACACACACACACACACACACGCACGCACACACACATACACACACGCACGCACACACACATACACATGCATTGGGCCCCTGGCACAAACTGGTAATGCCCCCCCCCACTCTGGCAGACAGGCATTCGCTCCCCCCCGCAGGCATCAGGGCATTTTTGGGAAGGCCCCATGTCAGGAGAGGAGGGGAACCATGCCTCTAATAAGCGGGGGGGGGGAAGGGGAGGGTGCGGTGGTGGTTATCTGATGTAGTGAGGGAGGGAGAGGGTCTCCCGGTGCACTGAGATTGATGAGCGGTTGCAAAACAGCGCCTGAGTGCTCTGAAGACGGTCTCGCTGGCATGTTCATGGCCCCCACCCCTCACCTTCCCCCCACCCCTTGCCCCGTCCCCCCAGTACCACTGCAAAACTCTCAACTCTCCAAGAAAGTGACAGAGTAAGGGTGGATTGCGGTTCAGAGCGTGATCGAGAGGTTGGCGTGCAAAGCTGATTTAAATATTAATGGCATAAATTTCATCAATATGTCCGGCACAGCCATTTCTGGCCTCCCAGGTGTTTTTCCCCTTAGTAGCAAGAGGTCTCATCAAATCACTCAGGGTCCCCAGTGAGCAGACATAATGGCCACATCTCGGGGATTGGAGGCCAATGAAGCTCCTGGGTGGCATGGGCAGACAGTGCCCGTGGGGCAGACAGTGCCCATGGGGCAGACAGTGCCCATGAAGCAAACAGTGCCCATGGGGCAGACAGTGCCCGTGGGGCAGACAGTGTCCATGGGGCAGACAATGCCCATGGGGCAGACAGTGCCCGTGGGGCAGACAGTGTCCATGGGGCAGGCATCTTGGCTATGCTTACCAGGCACTGCAACTGGGCAGTAACTGTGCTAGGGACAGTGCCAGGGGGTGGAGCCTGTGTAGGGGCAGGGCCTGAAGGATGGAGGAAGCAAGGGGATGCTCCATGGGTTGGGGGGGGGAACAGTGAGCACTGCAAGTGGGGGAGGTGAGGGGGAGAGTTCTGCCAGAGTGGTGATTGGCAGGGAAGGGGGAGGAAGCGGCATAGGGAGCAATGGGTGAGGACTGGTAGGGAGGGACCAGCCCAGGGATCGACTGATAGAAGAGAATGGGACAATGTTTGTGGGGTAGCTGGAGGGGGTGGCAGAAGGTGTCCCATTGGTGCCCCAAGCGTTCTGCAGCCAGCTACACCAGCAAGCTTAGGCTCCACTCCTCCTACTGGTGAGAATCGTATCTGGGCTCTGTTTTTGCACTGAGTCATGATGTGGAGATGCCAGCATTGGACTGGGGTAAACACAGTAAGAAGTCTCACAACACCAGGATGAAGTCCAACAGGTTTATTTTCTTGTATCTTTGTAGAAATTTGATGTCTGTGTCAATATGCACGATCTTCTTGGAGATCCTCCAAGAAATAAATAAACCTGTTGGACTTTAACCTGGTGTTGTGAGACTTTTTACTGTGATTGCACTGAGTGCCACATCATTGCGATTCACGGTTTGCCCAAAAAACCAGTGTGATTCTCTCTGTTTTCTTGCTTGTTTTCTCACTTTTCTCATGTAAATAACACCCTTAGTTTAATTTGGGGGAAAACTCCACCCATTAGCTTCACTTATTTTTCCTAAGGATGTGATTTCCTGGTTGTCTGGTTCCTCAATCTCTTAAATGGAGGTTCCTTGGGCAGTATTTCCTTTTAAAATGACCAACCCTGCCGTACCCATGGCATCAGGCGGGGCTTCTGGACCTTCTTCCTGCCAAGAACATTGGAAAATAGTGGTTGGTGCTTTGCAGCATGGCTCCTGGCTGCTGCCACAATGTGCTGCCAGTTTTACAGCCCACACTGTTAACTCCATTGGAATGTTCCTGCAGGATTTTCCTTCCCTCTCTTACAAAGACACTCTATTGCCTCTGCTTTTTGACCTGTCTGAACAGTTGTGCAGTTTTATTTAAATTTCAATCTTCCTGAGATTGTTAGAAGCCAGAGAGGTTTTCATCTAGCAGAGCTACAGCTTTCCTACCTCTGACTGAGTCATCTTTTAATGTTGCATATCCACAATTGTCAGTCAAACATTAGAGATCACTGATTAATGAATCAGTTCCTTCACTCTGTTTTTGACTCATTGATTAGATTTTGCTCCCTCTATTACAATATTTCGATAGAGACTAAAGTCATAGCATGAGTGAAAAGCTCAAATGACATCCTCCAAGGAGGCTCTCTCTTCATTCATCCCCTATCTATCCAGTGTATCATCTGCAATGCTACCAACAGCATATAACAATGTGCTAGCCTTGCCTTTGTTATTTTTACTCACAGGACGTGAAACATTACAGTGCCAAGTGTAATGCCTTCTCTCATTTTGCCATTGCTCAGCCAGTCTGGGGCCCTCTACATTTTGGATACATTCTGCACGAGGTGTGTTGGATGTCATTATTCACCCTGGGGTTGAGGCTGACGTTTCCTGTGCCTTGTGGGCCACTCAGCTGGCTTTCCACCTCCAGTGTGGTTACTAGGTTAGCTTTGAAGTCCTTCGGCCGCTGTTTCCTGCTGCTGCTGGGCTTCTCTTTGGGAAGTTCTCCACCATTCCTTGCTGTTCCTCTGTGGGTGTAGAGGCTGCTGCCACCATCTGTTATTGTTGAGGTATCTCGGGAGGCTCTTGTTTTCTATTCTAGGAGAGATCTTGCTGGAGGCAATGGTCTTTCCTTCAAAACTCTTTTATTTACATAACTAACTGTATGCAAGATTACAGGACATGGCTTCATTTAGATGCTCCTCTTCTCTCAGTAAGCGAAATGACACTGACTTAGCTCCTTACACAAATGCTGAGTAGCTATTATTAGAGTTAACCCTTTACTCTACATCATCCTTCCCCCCAAGTCTTTATCCCCATTATTATTATCTACAGATATACAGGTATCCCCCCCAGAGATGTAACACTGTATCTAAAATCTTGAGGTGATTTTGAGCTTTGCTGAAGGGAACATGGGTTACGCAGATCGCGACCTGTAGAACGAAACGTAAAGCTGCCATAGCAGTGGTTCCAAATTGAAAATAAGGCTATTTACCCTGAACTTTTTCACACTGTAGCTGGTAATGTGATTTTTTTTTAATGCATCTTTTTTTTTTAAGCAGGCAGAGGATTCGCTGCCCCTGCTCTCCTGGCTCTGCGCTCACTGCTAGTCACAGCTTCCATCAGCTTCCTTACCCAAGAGGCCTCAGCTCAGCAGCACACAAACAATTTCATCTGTTTTCCTCGCTGTGCCCATTATAAGAACAAAAGCATCCCTGATCAATTGTCCCTCTCCCTCCGTGTCCCCAAACTCTCTAGCCCCCAGCTTGGAGTCGTGAGGCATAAATGGAGTGAAGCTGCCCTTAACTTCAAATTAGTGTTTTTCTCTCCTCCCCGTGCCATGTCAAAAATTAAAAAGTAAACAGAGGTCCCACAATTCCCCTGATTGCATTAATCATTCAGATGACGTATTAGCATTCTTCATACTCTGCTGTTGTGCTTCCAAATTAACACCTCCAGGTTCATGGGAATAGAAATTAACTGAATTATCTGGCAGCCCCAGATGTCCTGGCGTGTTCTTCCCCGTGACTGATTTAATATGCCTCAAGAACAGCTCTGATGCATAAAAACTGCTAATGGTCAAGAAATAATTTATGACATTTGTAACAGATATGCTGAGCTTTCCTGGCACACTAAAAATACCAATCATGTGTTGGCTCATCTAGCAAGCTTAATCTCTCCTAGAGTGGTGCCAGCTAGGCCAAGGCAGGCACCGGAACGGTCCCTTGGCATTACTAGATGCATGCCCAGAGTTTTATTTGCATACAATATTTAGGGCAAGTTTTTTTTTATTGTTCTTAATCAAAAGAGAATGACAACAAAAATAAATGAAGTTGCAAGTGTATGTGATTTTTTTTATCACATTGCGAATGTGCTTTTCTCCCGTTTATCACAGCCCATATTGAGAAAGTGGGATTTCTGCAGACGTGGTAATCAATGGAGGAGCTACATATGGCAGGGATCAAAGGTGTTACATAGTGTGTGGTTATGCTTTATTGCCAGCCAGTACTGTTAATTAGACAACAAGATCAGAGGCAATATTAAAATCCAATTAAATTGATATGAACAGATTGCCAAGTGATGTACACTAATGTATAATTGAGTATCAAGCAAATGCTAGTCCCCATCTCCTGCTCCTACCTTCTGAATAAATGATGGAGCCATAGAGGACAGAAACAAGTTTGCACATTAGCTCTGCAGCTCAGGGCTTTCATTTGCTTGTTTCAAATCGGTGGCTTTAGTTCTATCCCAGCAAATCAAGTGGTGACCGCATTTCACCATTATTCAGTCCACATATGCTGCTTTCAGAACACTTAAACCGTGCCAGGGAGTCCCACTCTGTTGCTTACAAGCATCCCATCCCATAAAACATTCTTCAGCATTCCTTTTTTTGTAAAAAATGTTTTATTCTATAATTTATTCACCCTTTTTTGTCATCCCTAATTTTCTTGAGAGGCCCTGGGGCTGCCGATAGCTATCACAAACTTCAAGCAAGTAACACTTGCCCGCCAGCCAAGCCCCACTTGGTGTATGTGGATGGACAATTACACAGTGGATGGTAATCAGCTAAACCTAATCTTGTCCTCAAATTGCAACCACACAGAAACACTTCTCAAAAGAAGATATAAGATAGTATTTAGTGTGATAAACTTGGTTGAGAGTTCTTCCCTGTCACAGCTAAACAGCCTGCTTGCGAACCAGTTAATTCAGCATACACTGGCCAGTGGACGTGGGGGCGAGTGGACTGTGTCCATTCTTTTTGGTCTTCTGTTTCATTTCTATGCAAATAATGTAAGGAGGCTTGTGAGCATCGCGCATACAGGGGATGAAATTGGATAACAACACTCTGCCAGCATGAATCCGACACAGGGATCAATCCCTACAGCTAGGTACTGAGGCCTGAGCCCACTTGGTGCATGATGACTACAATGTGAGCTGAGGAAGCCCACATTGACCCCAGTCAACCCATTGGAAATTTAGATTTCTAGCAGTGGCAACAGCCCTCATTGTTTGGAGTGGCAAACAGGATTGTGAGGAAGGGGGCTAAGCGGGTTTTGGAAGTGGTCCTTGGAAGTACCAGGGAGCTGGATGGTGGACTCCTGGTTAGTCCTGGTGATGGACTTGGTATTTCTGAACGCACTTAGCTGAAATCTGGCATTCAGGGCAGCACAATTTCAGGAAAGAGTCATGAAACCAGCCTTATTTCCCTCTATCTGCAGATGGAAAAGGCCTAAGACAGTCTAAGGTGCAGGTTGTGGATACCTTTATCAATATGGCAGATGATGCAGAATGTGGATGTACTCTGTACATCATACTGGACACCTAGGTGACCGTTTCACATTTGTAAAACAGGTGCAGCACGAACAAATTTCCAGGCCACAATGTTCTGCTGCTTGTTAGTGGAATATGAAATCAGTGCCACAATAATAAGATCTGATTGTGAGACCAAATACTAGCAGTTGTACTTTAATGTCATGGTATAACCAGCGAAATGCTCCCAATGACAGTGGCCAGAATTCTCCGACCTTCCCATTTCCACCATTCAGAAGAGCTGTTGAGAACAAATAAATTCTCAGCAGCCACTTCCTAACATTTTTACGCTGAAAATTAGAAGAAGCAGCAATGGAATCACAAGTTGCTAGGTATAAACTCTTTACTTAATCATAGAACAGAATCATAGAATCCCTACAGTGCAGAAGGAGGCCATTCAGCCCATCAAGCCTGCACCAACAACAATCCCACTCAGACTCCGTCCCCTTAACCCCACGTATTTACCCTGCTAATCCCCCTGACACTAAGGGGCAATTTACCATGGCCTGTCAACCTACCTGTACATCTTTGGTGTGTGGAAGGAAACTGGAGTACCCACAGACATGACAGCGACTCAAGGCCAGAATTGAAGCCATGTCCCTGGATGTGAGGCAGCACTGCTAACCACAGTGTCACCATGACCATTTGTATTTCATGTTTAACATTGATTCCTGTATTATGAATAATAGTCCAGACTTTTCGTAATCACCTTGTGTCAACAAGAGGACTGTGGACTGAATTTTCTGGATTTTCTGCAGAATGGTACATGAAAAACAGGGAGGAAGCCATCAACTCCAAAGGCAGCTTCCACTGTTGTATTGTTAGGCTCTTAGTTAAAAAAAATTGAGGGTTGGTTCATCCCAGCTACTTACAATTTTGAAAATTAATGAGGCCTCCCATTTCAAAAAATAAACATACATCACCACCCCTCCACCCACCGCCCCCAACCACGGAATGGTTCCCCCCTCACAGAGCCCCTCTTCAGGCAAGGAACCCCTCCCACCACCACAAAGCTCCACTCAAGGTACCCCACCTCCATGGGATTCCCCCCGAAACCCTCACCACAGAAACCACCCCCACCCCCCATGGGGTCCTCCCTGAAACCCTCCCCCCAGAAGCCATTCCCCACCCTCATGGGTTTCCCCCATGAATCCCACCCTGCTTCCGTGGGTTCCCCCTTGAAACCCTCCCCACAGAAACCACTCCCATGGAGCACCCACCTATAGGGCCGCACAGTTATACAGTGGTTAGCACTACTGCCTCACAGTGCCAGGAACCCGAGTTCGATTCCCGTCTTGGATCGCTGTCTGTATGGAGTCTGCACACTCTCCCCATGCCTCTGTGGGCTTCCTCTGGTGCTCTGGTTTCCTCCCACAGTTTGAAAGGCAAGCTGGTCAGGTGCACTGTCCATGTTACGTTCTCCCTCAGTGTACTCGACCAGGCACCTGAGTGTGGCGACTAGGGGATTTTCACAGTAACTCCATTGCAAAATGTTAATGTCAGCAGATTTGTGACACCAATAAATAAACTTTAAAACACAACACCTCGCACCCCAACCCTTCACTCCACCCCTCCTCACCACCACCACCACCCCCCACCCACCCTCCCCACCACACCCCCCCCCAACCCCATGGAATATTCCCTGGCACTGTACCCTGGCAGTTCTGTACACACTACTCCAGCTGGGGTCTAAATAGTGTCTTGCATAAGTCCAGCATAACCTCTTTGTTCTTGTACTCTGTGCTCCTATTAATAAATTCCAAAAGACTATAAACTTTATTAACTCCTCTCTCCACCTGTGCTGCCACTTTTAATGATTAATGCATATATACACCCAGGTTCCTCTGTTCCAGCACCTGCTTAAGAATTTCATCCCTATTTTATATTGCCTCTCCATGTTCTTCCAGCCAAAGTGCATCACCTCAAACCTCTCTGCACTGAGCTTCATGTGCCAGCTATCTGCCCACTCCACCAATTAGTCTATGTCCTTTTGAAGTTCCACATTGTCCTCCTCACAGTTTACAATGCTCCCAAGTTTCGTGTCATCCGCAAACATTGAAATTGTCCCCAACACACAATGATCCAGATCAATAACATATACCAGGAGAAGTACAAAGAACAACACACACAGGAAAATTCTACCAGATTTGTAAGGGTCTCAACACTGATATCTGGCAAATGTCTTTACAAACCATTCTCCAACCTATAACATACCCATTTTTGTCTGAAAATATCAGAAAATCCAGTTAAAGTGGAGTGGACACCAGTGATATAAGTGTTGCAATGTGAATTAGTAAAGCTTTATTATCAGCTTTATAATCAGACACTGTCTTTATAATCAGACAATTCATGTCCAACCTGAGCTAACAGCTAATTAGATCCAAAAGCATTGTGTGAATGTTGGTAGATCTAATAGATGTGGCGTGATTTGGGTTTTAACACATTCCCTTTGTGCCAATTGTTATAGTTCATGTTTTCTTCAATATAAGCCAGTGCAGATTGAACACTTCTGTACAGCCAGAATTTCACTTGAGACGTACCTTTGAACTCCAGTGCCATGGAGTGGAATATTCAGCAATCGTGACAGCAATCCCCTTTACAGTCATTCAACATTGCAAGACATGGCACCATGATGAGATGCCAAGCGGAAGCCAGGTGTTAGCCCACACAAAGGGAAGTCAAATGAGAGGGATGGGAATGACAGACCTAGTAACAAGTTCTAGTGGACCATTCATAGAGGCTTTGCCTCTCCTCTTGACCAGAGATAACACCTGTCCTTTCTGATAACAGGTGAAAATAGCCTGTAAAACACTGGACGGTAAAAAAATGGCTCCATATGTTACATGATACTGGATTTTGAGTCTGAATTGATACTGTTTTCTTCAGCAGGGTACATGCTCAGGGGATTTTATTGATGGTTCACAGATGAACGAGACAACAGCATGTCATGTACACATAAATAGAATCACAGAATTGGTACAGCATAGGAGGCCACTCGGCCCATCCTGGTCTGCACCAGCTACCTGAGTGAGCAATTCCTTCAGTGCCAATCCCCTGCATTCTCCCCATAATCCTGCACAACAATCCAATTCCTTTTGGAACATTGGAGAGCCCTACCTGAATCAGTGGTTTCTACCTGGAGCTTAGAATGATGTTAGTCTTAAGAGTACCCTAGAATGAAAGCTATTAATACAGGGAGTACAGTACTGCTTACATTGTGGAAGTTCTACCAATATGTCACCCCACTGATCAAAAGCAAAATGCTGTGGATGCTGAGAATCTAAAATGAAACAAAATGTGCTGTAATCACTCAAGTGTCAGCAGTATCTGGGAAGAGAGAAAACAGAGTTAATGGGCGAGATTCTCCGGTTTTCCCGCTGAGTCTCTCTCACGGCAGGAGGCAGCGGGCTATCCACCGGCAGCAGGATGTTCCAGTCCCGCAGCTATCAATAGGATTTCCCATTGACTCCACCGGGAAAACCGCTGGAGGGTGTTGGGGGGGGGGGCAGTGCCCCGTCAATGATGCCAGCCTGAACAGCTGGGCAGTTCGAACCAATGTTTCTGGTTGTCACCTTTTGGGGTGAATTTTACCACCCCGCCCGCCCGCCACGGGAATCGGAGCGGAGAGGAGCAGAGCGTGGAAAGGTCCATTGACCTCGGGCGGGATTTTCCCGTTTTGGGGTGATCGCTGCTGGAAAATCCCGCACTTTGATTTTTTTTTCCCCCAGCTGCTTAGAGCTGCTTTCCTGGATTCAGACCCTTCCATTCAGAAAAAGTGAACTTCCTCAACCTCCCCCCAGTAAACCAGGAATTTATCATCTGGGGAAAGGTGCTGGCTCTCTTTGTCTTCAGATGTTGCCACACTGTTGCTGTCAATCATGACCCTGCTAATATTTATTTCCTCTCCCCTAACCCGACAGGAGAAAACTTTCAGTTTCTGGAGTTTGCTTTCAGCATGCTCACTCTTCATTACTAAGTGCACTATTGTGAGGGGTGTTAAATAAATCAGTTACAATGAATGGGTTGATACCTGAAGAAAAATAGTGTGTACACGGATGCAGTGCAAGCTCAATATGCATGTTACCAAAGATCTCGCCCTAGTCTATAACCTTGCTATTGTATAACACAACAAACCCTTAAATTGTAATACACATATTCTCCAGGATATTGCCATCGGTATATGGAGCACTGAAATTCCAGTACTACTTTCAACAATAGAAATAACATGCTTTGTGTTTGCAGGTGCTACTTGTTAGAAAAAATAGGTCAGTCTACTAGCAAGGCACCGAGAAAATTCAACATCTGAAGGTGAACCTGAACGATTCTTACAGCTGAATGTGTACCAGACGAATCCAAACTGGCATCAATCACTTTCACATTCTGAGACACAGGACAATGGAGCTCGAAAGGCCCGCAATGCCAGTTCTGGGAAGGAAAGAGTTAACGCGCTGGCTCTGCAGAAGTGACTCCTCGGGAAAAAAAAAGCTCCTTCCAGCTGAAATAGCAGCATTAGGGCGAAGAAGGGGAAAAAAATTGGAGATTAAGGTAACAGGTAGAAGTGTGGCGAATCCCTCCGAGCTCCTGTTGGAAGCTGGGAGATTGGGAGAATCATCCCAGCGGGGAGCTAATACTCATCATCCCAAACTGCAGCTGAGACCCGTTTGAGTGACAAGCAGCTAGTACCTGAAAGAGCCATTGATATCCCACAATTGCTGGCATGTAGAGCTGAAAGAGATTTATGGCAGGATAATTAGCTGGGAGTATTGAGTGGCAGAAAAGATCAGCAATTAATGTTTAGCAAACAGAAAGAGGGATAAACTAACAGAAGTAATCTCAAATCCATGCCTGCTTGTTCGTCTTTGCAAAAGTGCAAAGTCGTATTTAAAAAGGGAATGTCTGATGAAAGTTTATAATGCTGTAAGGGTCTGAACAGGTGTCTATATTTGCCAGAATAAAGAGCATGGATCGAGCCAGGAGATAAAGGTATAGGTCATTAACATCTTCAGCCATTACAGGGACAGACAATGGAAAGGCTCTCACCACAGTGCTGGACAGCCATGCGGGTGCACTCGAATACTAAAAGAAAATAAATAAGATGCTGAATGGCTGTACAAAACCGTGGCTTGTGCTATTGATTCACTGGGCCAGCTGATGGTACTATGAGCCCTGTTCTATTCATTTCCAGAAGGTACATCTTTCTCCAGGCAGAATTGTCTTTAAACAGTTTTTTTCCATGAAATTGAATCCAGCTTAGGCACAGCTGTCAGGCTTTGCAGCCTGTCCTACCCACTGAGACTGCCTTACTGCTGCATAAATGAAACAAGTACAGTATGGTCCAAACATGATTTTTGATCAATCATATTAAAATTTGTTAAGTATTCACAGAGGGTTTTTATTTTAAATTGTATTCTAAATTAATTAGATTTCAGCTCGTTAGGCAAGTATACATAGCACTATATTGTATTTGCCTAAGTATTTGATAAGTTAAGCTACCTTAACCCTTTACAAAGTGCTGGACAATTTCATTACTAAATCGAAAATGTTTGCCATCACATGCTAGAATAAGGTCCAAGCTGGGAGGGGAGCATTGCCCCCCATTTCTCGCCAAGAAAATTAGATATACTGTATGTTTTTGCAACAATCGATTTATCTTTTGTTTTTTAACGTGCCAAATCTGAAGCATTGCTTTCATCATACTTATCATGGAATTTTGGCAGACCTATCAACTTCCATTCTGAATGACTCATTCACCACCAGCAACAGAAAAAGCAAGGAAGTGTTTTAAGAATGAGGAGGCACATCATTGTTCTTAGTGGTTTGAATGAGTGAGCGATTACAAACGTATTTCAGAATATATTCCTCGAATACGCAGAACAAATGAAAACAATTCTCTTTGAAAAATGCTCTGAAGAAAATGGAAAATTGTAGCCTTTTATATGCTTTGGCATGTTGCAAATAAAGTGATTGCTTTCTCGAAAGGTCAAATTCAGAGAAATTACAAACTCTTTATTTGTAGGTTTAGAATTATTACTTCAGCAAACTTCAAGTGTTTCTTTAAAGAAACTACAAATGACTTTTGTGAGCTAGCTCAATCATTTTAAAATGTATGTTATGCAGCTTTGCTTGTTTAATTATAGCCAAGATACTTCAATCATTTTTAATTAGAAAATTTATCCTTACAAGATAACTAATCTGTAAGCTGCATTGGAAAGCAACATATGAATTAAAAGCAATTGGAAAAGGAGATTTTGTACAGTAATTTAATTACTGAGTTGTATTACAGTAGATTTCTCTTAAGTATATATCTGATAAGGCTACAATGCCATTATGACCAACTTTATGGTGTTTAACTGAATTTTCCCAATTTTAACTCTTTGCTTAATAATTTCCTAAACTGATCCTGTGCTCAGTTGTGATTATTCAAAATAATATTTTAATTGAGTAAATAATGAATTATATATATGCAGTTTGCAATTAGGGAACTTGCTGATTTTAAGAAAACCAAGTCTTATTCTGAAGAATATTGTGGAATGATGGGTGGCATGATGGCACAGTGGTTAGCACTGCTGCATCACAGCACCAGGGACCCGGGTTCAATTCCAATCTCGGGTGACTGACTTAGTGGAGTTTGCACATCCTTCCTATGTCTGTTGGATTTCCTCTGGGTGCTCCGGTTTCCTTCCACATTCCAAAGATGTGCTGGGTTAGGTGTATTGGCCATATAAATTGCCCCTTCGTGTCCCAGGATGTGTAGGTTAGGGGGATTAGCTGAATGAATGTGTGGGCTTACAGGGGCAGGTCAGGGGTAAGATGCTCTGTTGGAGAGTTGGAGTAGACTTGGGCTAAAAGGCCTCCTTCTGCGTTGTAGGGATCCTATGACAGGTTTATTTGCAGTAATAAAATATCAAGCTGTTATATAAGTATGACAAGGATGGTCAGCCATGTTTATAGTCCTTCCAGCTCCCCGTGGTATATGTAGTTCCTACCCATGTGCCAGTGTGTCAGACAGCACAAATGGGCTTTGGGCCTAGATGAATAATTACAGGGCAGGGCCAAATAGTTCCTATTTTTTGTAAGAAGTTTCATAATATGCCCTTCAAATCTAAGGAACATATTATGATAATGAAGATTCAAAAGGCAATTTGACCAGAGACGTAGGAGCTGCTTTAGGCTCCAAGAAGCTTTTGGCATGTGAAAAATTCTTCTATTCTACTGTTGGTACAAAACAGAACAATAAGGATCTAGGGGTCCGGGTCCACAGGACTCTTAAATCGGCCTCGCAGGTGGAGGAGGTGGTCAAGAAGGCATATGGTGTACTGGCCTTCATTAATCGAGGGTTTGAGTTTAGGAGTCGGGAGGTAATGCTACAACTTTATAAGACCCTTGTCAGGCCTCATTTAGAGTATTGTGCGCAGTTCTGGTCGCCTCACTATAGGAAAGATGTAGAAGCTATTGAGAGGGTACAGAGGAGATTTACAAGGATGTTGCCTGGACTGGGAGGCATGCCTTATGAAGTTAGGTTGAGGGAGCTGGGACTCTTTTCCCTGGAGAGATGAAGGTTGAGAGGCGACCTGATAGAAGTTTACAAAATGTTGAGAGGAATAGATAGGGTGGACTCTCAGAGGCTATTTCCCCGGGTTGAAATGGTCGCTACGAGAGGACACAGGTTTAAGGTGCAAGGAGGGAAGTTCAGAAGTGATGTTAGGGGTAAGTTTTTCACTGAGAGGGTCGTGAGTGAATGGAATCGGCTGCCGTCAGTGGTGGTGGAGGCGAACTCGCTGGGGTCTTTTAAAAGACTTCTGGATGAGTATATGGGGTTTAATGAGATTGAGGGTTATAGATAGGTCTGTAGGTTGGTAGGTGTTGATGTGATCGGCGCAACTCGTGGGCCGAAGGGCCTGTTTGTGCTGTAGTGTTCTATGTTCTATGTTCTAAATCAAGATTTACAAAAAAAAGTTTAAATCCAGAAGATTACTCAGAAATGAAGGTATTACCCTTGAAATGAAGGTGAATTAGAATCTGTGCAGCCACAATCAATGAATCAAGGATGAATAAGATAAATAGATATTTGAGAGGTTTGCAGAATCTTAGGAGACTAAGAGGGCTTGGCGTATTCTGTATAGGAGTAGGTTGTATAAGGTCTCTGTAAGTAAAGGAATCAGTAGGCCAAATGACCATTTCTCATTCTGGAAGTTTACCCTGGTACAGCAGAAATGTTTTCTCAATATGGCACTCACCAGAATAGGAAAAATAAAGCCACTAACTAGAGTACTAATTTTATATAATAGTCCTTTGGTGGTACAGAACTTGAGTATTGGTGGAAAAGACATTTGCCAGGACTTTCCTCTTCTCATTTCATCGGGTGGATTCGGTGAGGGGAGCAGAAAATCTCACAAGGTGTCCAAATCACGTTTTACACTGACATAAAAGCGGGACGTGATTGTCCCTTCCCCCATCCGCCTCAGTGATGTTACCAATTTCCCAACATTCAACATCAGGAACATCATTTCCATACATTAACATCTAATTATCGAGTCTCTGTGCCACCACCCGCCCATCCCAAGCCCAGCCATCAGAAAGTCCACTCACATCAGCATAAGGATAGACCAATGTGAATCATGGCTGGTCCCCAAAGTGTGCACCTGCTCAGCAGACCTCCCAGAGTGGCTCAGGTGAGTGCATCATCTTAGGTGTAGAGGGCTGTGCCCGGGCACTATCCAGGCAATGGTTAGGGACTACCCAGGCTGTGCGTAAGCAGGCCCATGGCACTGTGTGAACACTGACTCATGACATTACTTCCAACAGGGCAGTGCCTGGACAGTGCCAGGAGGCAGTGCCAAGGGATTGCTTGAGTTGGAGAGGTTCCTGGCTGACCTTTGTGCACTTTGGTCTTTAAAAGTGGCATCCCGATTTTCAAAAAACAAAGTTTCTAGCAGGACAGGCTCAATCAGTGCCTTCCCCCTCAGTGTGACATCGTGCTCCTTGATAATTTTTTTACTGTGTCCTGAACAATATGAAAGAGAAAGGCACCATTGATACCAGTGGCTTTTCTTACCCTCTATCAGCCTTTACCAATATTTGGGAAAATTTCACCCATTCTGTCTAAGCTTTTCGCCTTGCAGTCATCAGAAGAATTGCAAGAAAACCAATGCCAGATGGAAACAACTTTAAGAAAGGGTGCTGATTGGTTAGCAAGTGCACTATGGTAGGTAGAGCTTTAGCTATGCAGAATGCACTAACTGATAGTGACTAACAGTTAACTGCCAAATTTAGCTTTAAATTTAAACCAGGCACCCTGATTCTGATTTGTCAAGACATTGCCCTGTGAAATAAATGAGTGAAGGGCTAACACTTACTTTGTGGAACTGAAACAGGCACAATGTGGGTACACGCTCTTTGGGTCTGCTAAGAGCAGGGCCCTGCATATTGTTGTGAAGTTGAATAGAATAATTGTAGATTCAGGTTTGTAAAAGTATAAAATGCTAGAGAGAAAACATTGCATGGTCCCTTTAAAAGTTGATGTTTTTTTCTGTGCTTAGAAAGTTAGAAAAAAATGCAAGGATAGATAGCATGCCCAGAGTGAAACATTTATGTCAGAAGGGTTACCAAGGCAATTGGATTTCAGGCATTTGAGTTTTTTGAATTCAGCCAATCAAACTTGAATCAGGCACTTAGATACCAAGAACCTATTAAATTTAAATTTGATGGTTTTGGCAAACGAGGGCCAATCATATTGTGAGGGATATTGATATGTTGTCACAGGTATAAAAGAAAGGGGGCAGTGCAACAGAGGAAGAGAGCAACTGCCATCTGCCACAGCTTATAGCTATTAATTCAAAGCGTCATCTCGATCGTGAAGGTACCAAGGAAGAAGAAGATATTCTGGAAGACACGAAACCTGGTTATAATTTACAGAATGATTAAAATTCCATTTTTTTGTTAATAAGTGGGAATTGTATTTATCTGAACAGCATTCCATTAGAATCATGTTTTGTTTGATTTGTTAATAGTTTAGTTAACTTGTTCATTATTAGTTATGTAAATAAATTGTTACTTGTTGACTTTAGAGAGTGTCAGGGAGTTATTTTGATTTAACCACTAAAAGTTGCTGAAGAGCAGCTCGAACTACTCACATACTTTTACAGATTACGAGGTGTGATACTTCTCTTTAAGGGGTTAGGTGTTAGTTTTCAAAGGAGGGATTCAACTCTGCTTCATAACAGTATTAACGCACCACACCTACCTCACAAAAGAAGTGCCCGAGTAGCAGGAGCTTCATTTCAGGGGGTAGTTACAAGATAAAGTCAGGTTTCCCACCCCTGAACACTGATCAAGGGTGGGTACATATTGGTTAAATGGTCTACCTCAGTTCTTTGTGGTTTCATCCCTGTTGTTTTCTTAAACACTGAACCTTCTAGGCCTCCCTGTTCATTCCCTCAGACTCCTATCCAACTCTCCATGCCAATTATTGCAACCCATTCTCTCACTCATCCCCATGGCCTCTTTATGTTAACTTAATGCCAACTTAGACACAACAAGCCAAATAGCCTCCTTGTCTGCTACAACAATTCTGTGATTCATGCCAACTAATGCCCACTACCCCACCATGGTCCCTTATCACCCTTATAACCACATAGTACAAATTCATATCCCCATCCACTAGCCTTTTCCTTTAAACCCTCCATGCCAACTCAGTATCTGCCATGGACAGACCTCAGGAGTCCTACTGAGATGAAAGAAAATAAAGTTCTGAGTATCTATTACAGATTTCACTATGTAAGATACTTTTTCATTCATGAGTGTCTATTCAGTAGATTTAAATCCCTCAAGCACCTAATCCCACATCAAAGACAACTAACCTTTAATAACCTCTTTGAGCTCTCAATCAGACGGTGTATTTACAGTTCCCCACTGTGATTATGATAGGTTTTGGAAAGACATTGGCTGGAATTTTACCACCCCACCTGCCACAGGAATTGGAGTGGGTGAGGGGCGGAGCATGGGAAGATCTGTTGACCTTGGGCGGGATTTTATGGTTTCGGTATGAGCGAGGTGGGGAAATCCTACCCATTCTGTATTCATCTAGCCAGCCCAGCCCAAATCCCATGTGATTTTAGTTTTTGTACCAGTCTGCTATGTGGGACTTTGCCAAATGCCTTACTGTAGACTATATAAACTACATCCACAGCCCTTCTCTCATCAAATATCTTTGTCACGTCGTCAAAGGTGGAGGGTGGGGGGAACAGACAAAGAAAACAAATCTTGAGGAGTGAGAGGAGGAACATAACTGAGAACCTGCACTATCACTTCTTTCTTGTCCATTCTCCACCAGCATCACAACTCGGATCTTGACAGATCTCTGTGCATAGCCAGAGAAGGTGAAGTGCACATCAAGGCACAAAGCTTTGGGGAGGCAGAGTTGCCTATGACCAGCGCCCCTTAGAAGAAGGAGGACAGGCGCAGGCCTGTTATGCTATTGAGGCATATACAAAAACAAGGATGTTATGGTTAACACATTTATAACCCTGGTTCAATCTCAACTGGAGCAATGTATCCAATTCCACATACCACACTTTAGGAATGGTGTGAGAGCTTTGCCAGAATGTTTCCAGCAATGAAGGACTTCAGTTACATGGATAGGTTGGAGAATCAGGCATTGTTTTCCTCGGAGGAGAAAAGGTTGAAAGAAAATTTGATAGAGGTGTTCATAATCATAAGGAGTGTGCACTGCAGTATGTGAAGTGGGTATATCCACAAGTTGCAAACCAAATCAGAAAGAATATGATGCCTATTGTCACATGACACAGCAGTTGAAATGTATTAGCTGATCAAGCAAGATGTACTAGTAAAGTAATCTTTGAATAAAGGACTCACAATATAGTTGAACAGAACTACTTAAGTTATTGTTTGAAGGGTAGAAGGAAATACAACTGGCTGGACAGAATAGGTAGAAACTGTTCCCACTGGCAGAAAGGTCAAGAAGTAGGGCACAACAATTTAAGGCAAATGACAAAAGAAACGAAGACAACTTGAGGAAAAACTGTTTTGCAGTTGGTTGTTTGGATCTGGAATGCCTGAGAGTAGGGGAAGATTCATTCATGACTTTCTGAAGGGAATTTCAAGAGGGACCTCCCTGAAGAGAAAAAATTGCAAGGGTATGAAAAGAAACAGGGGACTGAGACTAGCTGATTCATTCTTGCAGAGGCTAGCAGGGACTCAGAGGCCAAATGGCCTCCTTCTGGCTTATAACCATTCTATGATTCTAGAATTCTTAAACTGTAATGATATGAATCCCTTCAGTCAATGCTGTGAAATTTAATTATACAGAGTAACATTGGAGCCAGTTTCATATGTTGAGCTAGCTAATTTTGGCCAGGACAGTTGCTATATACAATGGAAGGGACAAAACAGCCTAAGCTTCCAATCACCATTCCAGTGAATCCTGCTGGAAAAATGGACCTTGGGTGAGAATGTGTGTGGAGCCCCACAGGGGAAACATCAGTTGTGGGGCTCCACAGGCAAACAGCCACAGATTGCTGTCCAAAATCACACATTATAAAATGGATTCCTCGGGGAGCAGATGGTAGCTAACACTGTGAAACTGTGAGCTAGTCTGAGCAGCACCTTTAGGAAGGGAGAAAATTGGAAGAGAAATAAATTGAAACCAGAGTGGTGATGCAGGGCTAAAGGGGCAGGAATAAAAGAAGTATCAACTTATAAAGTCAGCAGCAAAAATTTCCCTGCAAACTTTTGGCCTTCAGTGAAATATCACCAATTACAGAGGGTGGAATGTGAATTAGAAGAGAATGTGAAGGGCAGAGTACAGATAAGACAATTATAGGTGATGTGAATAGCCTTCAAAAACAAACCAAGGCACTGTGGAGAGAGGTGTCAAATAATGACACACAGTGCTCCACCTCCCTCTGCGCCAGAATAAAATAAAAAAAACTTAGACAAAAAAAAGCAGAGAATAAAATATTCTATTACAAAACTGGTATCATTAGTACAAACTGTGGTGGTGTATGTCCATGACCTCCTGTACAATGAAAAGGTTTCCTGGAATTATTCTAAAGCACCTAAAGGATGTAGGGGTGGTACAGATTCAGAGTGAATTGAATATCCTTCTTTAATCACCTTTTACAAGCTTATCTATGAAGAGATGTGCTTGATTTACCACTTTGAAAGGCTTACATTGTTAAATACACACACCCAATGAGAGACTGTTTTGCCAAACTCCCACCACTGAGAGACATTCACTCCTTTCAGAGAAAAAGCCTCCCGCATTATCTGAATGACAGTTCCATTTCACATGACACTTCCTGTAGCCTCTGTGTTGGAGAAAAATAAAAGGGTAAATTCGAAGAGCGAGAGATTCGGGTGAGAGCCTCACTCAATGAAAGGGCAGATGAAACAAGTAAACTCAGAGGTTTGTGCACTAACTTCAATTCTCCCATTTTTACCTTGTTGGGCCTCATCTTGATTTAGCTGCTGTTTCCAAAAGGTTTGATCAGCCAGGGAAGCCATCTTTGTTTCCCATCAAGCCTCAGGTTAGAATAACGTTTGATGCCCAAATGACACCATCAGAAACAAATCTGCATATTAAAAAAGGGTCCGTTGGACTGAGGTGGGTGCCCTTCTCACTTATGTGATGACCTCTAGCCCAGAAGTAGTACAGTAAGGAAAATTCATAATTTCTTTAATATAACTGTGGAATCTGCAATGGGTTTTGAGGATGTTTGAAATGGAATTTTAAAAGTTGGCACCATTTGTAAATAGATCATTTGCAATTTTCTTGAATAATCAGCAGTATTGGTCCAAGTTACCTCGCAATCTTTGCCCTGGAGGCAGGACCAACAAACAGGAAGCTAACATATAAAATGTGTGTGGGTAAACACAAAGCACAGCAATAGACAAATGAAGGCTGCAGCACAGGGGAGAACAGCAAAAGCACATTTGCAAGGAGCCATGTGTGTGTAAAATATTTGAATAAGACTGAAAACCAAAGATACGGTAGAGCAGGGAGTGTGAACTGGGTCATTTACTGCTGCTGTTTCAGTTTTGCTAGAGCAGACCAGACTGTTTTACAGGGTTCAGGTAAAGGGGTCTCAGTGGAATCTGTGCCATCCAGACTGCTATCAACCTAGCCAAGGAGGTTCTTCAGTAGTGTGCCATTTGGGCAATGACCATCTCCAGGATCTCAGGTGGAATATGGTTGCTGGTGAATGTGACTTGAGTGCCAAGCCAATTAAGTGGGCAAGTGAGAGACCTTATGTGCCAGGGGACAAGTTAGATAACTGTGGAACTGTATGTGGTGTGACATGTTTATGCAGAGTGATACAGGTGCTTATGATTGTGTAATACATATCTTTGTTGTATCCGCTATTTAAAGTGAACTTACCTTTTTATCTGAAGTGCTGTTTGCTTGTTATTTCATGTTTAGATTGTGTTGGTTCTGATTCATGTTAAAGTGAAAGTTACGAAAGTGAAGTTTTGTTTGTAATTTCTTCATTTGGGGGTTGTTTGGTAAGTTTGGCTATTTTGGTTCAGGGCTCCCCCACGGGAATGGCAACCAAATTGGGGACTTGAGTCTGGGTTCTGACCCAGAGCCTACAAGCATTTAAACAAACAAAATTCTATGTTAGCTTTTGCTATTTTGAATTGAGAAAACAACATGGGTATCTTTGAAGCTCAGGTCTTTGTCGAGAGAGATGATCTGACTTTCAGATAGTTGAAGCAGCTGTAGAAAGATGATTCGTAGACAGTAGTCGAACACATAGGGATTAATATAAGATCAGTAGTATGGCATCTGGTCCCTTTAAGGTCTTCCAAAAGTGTCACAAGACCTGGGCTGACCAATCGGGAACTGAGTTGGGGCTTCACTCCAACTTGTCTGGGCTTGACTCAGCAGTTAGATCCTAGTATCATGTCTAGAAGCATTGAGTCTGAATCGCCCTGAAAAGAGCTATTATTTGTTAATAAACATCTATAGTTTGCTGTTAATTGATGGAGACAAATTATTACAGGGAGCTAAGAAGCCAGGCAGCTGGGGCTCATTGAAGCAATGATCAATTCTATTAATGATCAAGTACAAATGGCCAGAATTGAAAAAAAAATAGAAGTAAGAAAGATTGACTTAGAAAGAAATAAATGAGCGAGGGATGTATGAAAAGATTCAAAATGGAACATGAGTTCTAATTATACAAATTTGAGTTGATGAGGAGACGTGAGACAGATTCAGAGTGAGCTCTTGGAGTTCTGACTTTAGTGAGGAGGAGTGATGGTACATCCTTTGATAAATTACCATGAATCTGAATTGGCTGAAGTAACCGTGGGCTATGTTCTACAAGGTATTTTGGGAGGGAAGGCTTTGAAGGTGTACTCATCACGTTCAGAGCACTTATGTGGATATGAGGAAGTAAAGAGTGTTGTACTCAATGCTTGTGAGTTTGTGTAGAGGCCTATCAAAAGAAATTTAGAAATTTGATCAAGAGAATGAGCCAGCCCTGTGTGGAATTTGCCGAGAAGAAGGAAATGGTTTTCAATAGGTCATGTGGGTTAACAAAGGTGGAACAGGGTTTTCTTAATCTTAGGGATATGACGTTGATGAAAGAATTCAAAAATAATGTCCCTTTGCAGTAAAGTCTCACCTGGAACATCACAAAGTCCATAAAGTCAGGGAAGCCTCGGTTCTGGCAGATAGTTACTCATATGATAAATAACAGATCCCAGTTTGGAGATATTGGAATGAGAAGGTGGTCGATGATGAGCAGAGGTAAGGCCCTGCTGAGAAACGTGAAGAAGATAAAGAGACTGGCACCTCTAGATTCAGAGGGCTGGTTTAGTTCAAGGGAACCAACACAGTATAGTTGTCATGAGAAAGGACATATGAAGGTTGAATGCTGGCAGTTTGAAAAAAACACGACTGTCATCTTTATTCAGTCAAGGGCTGTTCTCCCAGGTAGTAATGGCCTGAATGCTAGAGTTTACAAGCATGGAGTCTCCTCCACAGTCAACAAGAGGGTGAGCCTGGGGTTGCAAAGCTATGGAGATTTATTTTTCTTGAGAGTAGAGTGTCTCTATGCTCATCTGGTGAAGCAAACAAATTGGTTATTATCCTTGGAGGTATAGATCCACACAGTCACCAATGGTGTTTGGCAGGTATCATAAAGCTCTTTCCAATATTTGATTTGATTTATTATTGTCACATGTAGTAGTATACAGTGAAGAGTATTGTTTCTTGCACGCTATATGAACAAAGCATTCTATTCATATAGAAGGAAAGGAGTGCAGAATGTAGTGTTATGGTCATAGCTAAGGTGTAGAGAAAGATCAACTTAATGCAAGGTAGGTCCATTCAAAAGTCTGATGGCAATAGGAAATAAGCAGTTCTTGAGTTGGTTGGTATATGTCCTCAGACTTTTGTATCTTTTTCCCGACGGAAGAAAGTGGAAGAGAGTACGTCCAGGGTTTGTGCAGTCCTTTTCCAAGGCAGCGGGAAGTGTAGACAGTGTCAGTGTCAGTGGTCAGGCTAGTTTGCATGATAGACTGAGCTTCGTTCATGACCCTATGGAGTTCCTCGCGGTGTTGGACAGAGCAGGAGCCATACCACGCTGTGATACAACCAGAAAGAATGCTTTCTATGGTGCAGCTGTAAAAGTTGGTGAGAGTCATAGTGAACATATCCCCATGCCAGGTTCGCTGAATAAAAAGGAACTGATTCAGAATATTGATGGAAATTATTTACCTCTTCATTGTATGAGGTTAATTTCAACTCTGGCCTATCCCTGTTACTGTGGGTGACATTCTTATTTTACAGGTGTTGATTTCTTGTTAGGAAATGACCTGGTAGTGGTATCGCCATCTCCAGTACTTTCAAAAAAGCCATAGAACAATTGACCATAGAATCCTAACAGAGCAGAAGAGACCATTCAGCCTATCGAGTCTGCAGTATCCCACTTTTTTTTAAATCTTACCCAGGCTCTATCCCTGTAATCCCACACATTTACCCTGTTAATCTCCCTAACCCACACATCCCTGGACACTAAAGGTAATCGAGCATGGCCAATCAACCTAACCTGCACATGTTAGGACTGTGGAGGAAACCAGAGCACCCGAAGGGAATCCATGCAGACATGGGGAGAATGTGCAGACTCCACACAGACAGTCAAGCAAGGCCAGAACGGAAGCCGTGTCCCCGGTGCCATGAGGCAGCAGTGCTAAGCACTACGCCACCGTGCCGCCCCATTGAAAACCCTTTGGAAGGCCATTATTAAAATCAATGTTTTGATTCGAAATGTGCCCACAGAAACAGCCTCTTAGTTTGTGTGCTATTGGATCATTCAGCTGAAAAGAAGACAATGCTAAAACCATCTGAATTAAATATGCAGAAAATGTATGAGCAAGATGAGGCAAAGTAGATAGCAACAATACTGAAAGCTAATGATTGAAAGAGGGAAAACATGATTGAACGAAAGTGAAAAGGCCGACACTTTAGAGCTGCAAGGACAGAGATGTGTTCTTCAACATATACTCAAACCTCAAAAGAGACAATTGCTCTTCCAGGAAAGGAATTAGACAAAGCTCAAGTACAGAGGGAAGAAAAGGAAAACAAAATCAAGAAAGTACATGAACTGAGTTAAAACAAATATCAAGCTTTCTCAGCCGAACATTTACATTACCTTAACAAAGCTCTTAAAGCTGTGAAAGAGAATTTTATTTGACAGAGAAATGAACTGCTTGCACAAAAGCAGGCAGCATTAAACCTGTGTCTCAAGGAAAAGTAAACCGAAAGATCAAGTCATGGAGAAGTACTTGCCATTAAAATAACTCTGAATTTCAAAAAGATGAGGTGAATTCAATTGTTGTGAAGGGCAATTTGGCTGTCTGGTTGTTTGAAGCATTTTTCAAATACTTGAACGTTAATAAAGCATGCAGACGCGGGAGAAAATAGAAAGCAGGGCGGGATTTTCCAGCTGCGCTCACTCGAAAACCAGAAAATCCCACCCGAGGTCAATGAACCTTTCCATGGTCCGCCCCTCACCTGATCTGATTCCCATGGCAGGGAGAGCAGAAAAATTCATCCCCAGCAGTTAAAAACAGAACACAGCAGCCCAGAGTCTGTTTTAAAAAGTGAAAACCCGAAGGAGAATTGAGTGTTTAGCTTTAAAACAGAACAAATGAAATTGTTGGATCCAAAGGGTAAGGAGTGATGTGGCAGGGATTTCTCCTTGGACTCCAATTCACAGTCACCACTGCCCAGAAAACAGCAACTTGACAAAGTTAAGCAGACCAAATTGTAAAACAATTGGGTTAACCGTAAATGCTTTCACAGACTGCGCACCATCCAATACAAATTTTTTAAAAAACAACATGGAGTGCAAAGCCAATGTGCTAGTCTATGCAGGCCACAATTCCACGGTTCCTAGAAAAGTTTGCCATCAAGAACCAGAGGCTACTTCAGAGGTTTCTAATGCTGCAGCCATTTACATTAAACACTGTGCATGTCGCAGGCCAAAGCAATGTGATTGCAGATGTTCTGGTAAGAGTTTAAGGAATGGTAACAATGTCTGAAAGCCAGTGAATGGATTGGGTTTTATGAGATTGTAAAATAACAAGTATGTTTGTAATTAAGCTTGTTTTGTAAATACGGTGCAACATTATTGTTTCTTGTGCAACATATAAAATACATAGATGTTAAAGTGTTTAGGATGTTAACAACTTGTTGTACTTCGAATGCTGTTGTAAAGTAAGTGTAACAGAACTACTATATTAAAGCTTCTTTTTCCAAAGGGAGGGGACCTGGAAGGTCTCTTTAAGGGGGAGTTCCCTGAAGGCCACGTGAACGGGCCGGACCCGATGGCGTGCTAAAGCAGGAAGCTGAGCTGATAAGTGTGAAATCCTGGTGGTAATTTCTTCACTGGGAAGTTGTTTGGTAAATTGATTACTCTGGTTTATTGTGTCCCCCTGCGCAGGATCATAACTATTTAAAACATTAGTCCACTTGATTGGGTGGGGGATAAGTGGGTAAGCCCCAAGCCCACTTCAACTGCTCTGATCTCGGCCAAGTGGAGGAGTTAAAATCGAGAGCATCCTGACAGTTTTAGAAATGTTTACTTTGTTGTATTTGCTTGGTTTTATCAAACTGAAGAAAGTGATAAATTATGCTCACAATGATCCCTGTTAACAGATTATTGCGATTGTACAAACTAAAACTCAAGACTACCAAAATTTCTTGAAAATTAATCTGCTTGTTCCTTTTCTAATAATTTGAGAAGAGTGAGTCAACATAAATGAGTTAATTTATTATTCATGTACATACCTCTAATAGTGTGGAGTGGCCACATAGAAAAGATTCACTAAATGGAAAACATCAGGACGAAACATTTTAAGTCCCTATGTCCCAAAATTGAAACAGTAAAGAATGCAAACAGTAATGAGCAACTGAGAATAGGCCAGGCAGCACAAGGAGAGGACTATAGTTAACTGTCACCCTGTCAAAGGGATTCTAACTAGTGATTAATGTATTGCCTTCGTATACAAAAGTCTGTATGGAAATTCTTTATTTCCATCATTGTTTAACTTTGTAACTAAAATAACATGTGTTACCTCCTTCCATGCCCTACTACTTCATGTTATGTCCAGGGATGCTTAGCTGAGTGCTGACAATTTGGGACTCTCTCCTCCGAAAAGCTGTTTGGGCTGGGTGTATGGGAAATTTCAAAATTGATACTTTTATGTTAAGCAAGGATATTAAGGCTTACAGAAGCAAAGTGGGCAGATAAACTTAAGATACAGATCAGGCTTGATCTAACTGAATGTAGGAATAGACTCTGGAGGCTGAATGGACCTCTCCTGGTTCCTGTAATTGAATTTGCAAACATTTGTCTATAGAATGTGCTGATGGGATTCTGTTGTGAAAAGTGCTGTTATAATAATAGACTCTGTTCCATTATGTCTTCAAGGTTCTCCCATTGACTTAGCTACTATTCTTTCCTCCAATGAATATTCCAGGTATCTTTGTAAGTAAACAGTAAAACTGCGGAGACCCTACTTTGAATGTTCCAGTAATTACATTCTTATTGACATTCAAAATGAATTGTTTTAATTACATGTCGCTTTCAATTCACAAAATGTTACCGCTATAAGTTAAAACTACAACGTTTTTAATAGTATTTGTTTAAGAGAACTAATCAATTAAGAAATCATGTTGCTTGTCTAATTGAGAAGCGTCCATTGTGTAAAAGAAACACAAGGGTAACTGACAATTTGCTGACACTTCTCCATTCCCGTGTGTTGCTTTTAAAGTATGTATAGGTAACATTTATTTATTAGTCACAAGTAGGCTTACATTAACACTGCAATGAAATTACTCTGAAAATCCCTTAATCACCACACTCTGACACACCTGTTCAGGTACACTGAGCAAAACTTTAGCACAACCAGTCCATCTGGGGCGGCACGTGGCAAAGTGGTTATCACTGCTGCCTCACAGCGCCAGGGACCCAGGTTCGATCCCCACATTCTCCCCGTGACTGCATGAGTTTCCTCCGGGGTTGCTCCAGTTTCCTCCCACATCCTAGTTAGGTGCACTGACCCGAACAGGCACCGGACTGTGGCAACTAGGGTAATTTCACAGTAACGTCATTGCAGTGTTAATGTAAGCCTTACTTATGACTAATAAATAAATAAATCTAACATGAACATCTTTAGATTGTGGGAGGAAACCGGAGCACCCGGAGGAAACCTACGCAGACACAGGGAGAACGTGCAGTCTCCGCACAGATAGTGACCCAAGCCAGGAATCAAACCTGGGTCCCTGGTATTGTGAGGCAGCAGTACTAACCACTGTGCCACCGTGCCAACCCCATTTATATAACACATAAAGTTTTGTTTCAGAAATTGCTCAATGTCCAAACCTAGTGCAAACTGCTTTTCCTATTTTTTTTAAATTACTTCTACTACACTTGATGACTTTAAAGAAAAGAAAGTCTCACCTTCCCACCACCAATCATCTTTATACTCTTCTGTGTTCCCAGCATTTGGAATTGTTCCCATGTTTATGACTACATCATGCTGCTGTTATAACAAGAAGTGTTACCAGCCAGCCAGGCATCACTGCAACTGAGCTGTCTCACATGTGTGTGTGCTTATTGTTCATTAAATTCCCCAAAATATAAGATATTCTTTAACCCTTTGTGTAGAGTGCAGTAGTAACTTTACATTCAAATACAGAACTACTTCTTCACTGAAAATTGTGTTTTTTTTTAGTCTCCTGTTGTGTGGAGTATCAGACATTAGAAATGTATAATACCTGCATCTTTATTTTCAATCCCATTTATGACCAGCATAGAGCTGGTTTAAGTTTGGAAAGTTGCTTTGCCGGCCAGAAATGCCCCAGTGCAATGAATGAACAGCTTCAGACATAGGTACAGCCATGGATCAAGCTGGGGAGACATCATAGCAAGTTGATGATGGGGCTATAAAAACTGGGGAAAGTCGAGTGGCTAATCCTATGGTTTCAAAACTGTCAGTACCATTAGCATGTATGAGCATTTCAAATCTTAAAGATGGCGCAGATAAGTCTTCACAACTGAAATTTTAATGTGAGCCCTATGTCAATGACTGTGTTTGCGTAGCTTATGCCATTTTCCATTAAGTTTAATCTCAACACAGAAACTGCAGTTAATCAGATCACTAGTTGCATTTTAAGAAAACATTCTAAAGTTTCATCCTGATTATTATGTTCTGTAGTTCAGAATTTCTGTTGCAGCACAGATTCTTTTGAAATGCATGTTATCAAAGCAAATAAATCACTTTGACAATAGCTTTGCAGTTTCCATGCACACAAAATGTGTACACTATTTATGATACTTTTTTTGACTTTGAGAGATTTCCTCCATGCTTTATTATTATATTGAGAAGCCCTTACTTTCCTTCATAGAAGGTACTATCCTATGTAGGTCAGGGTTGCTCAAATCCAGCAGTTTGATATATTGGGAAGATCACGTTTTGAACAGATCTGTAGATTTTTGGATAGGGGAATGTTTATCTTGAATAAATCTTATTCCAATTTTCTCCAAACCCTTCATGGACATGCCTTTTGGTATTTCATTCATTCTTACATGTGAACTAGGCAGTGTTTTTAAAATATTCACTGTGGACTATTACCGTTGAATTCCACTATTGCTTAACCGCTGCCAATCTACATTTTCCAATTTGGTCACTAGATAGAATTGGGGAATGGGAATCCTAGATAATTCTTTAGCTGCCAAGCGCAAGTTCACTGTAATGAACTATACTTATCCAACTGAGGTCAACTAACTTGACATAAGCCAGAGTCTCCCTATTCATGAGTCATTAAAAGCTAAAATGTAGGTGCAGCAAGCCATTAGGAAGATAAATGATATGTTGGCCTTCATCACAAGGAGGTTTGGGTACAGAGGTAAAGATGTCTTGCTACCATTATACAAGGCCTTGGTGAGAGCACACCTGGAGTGCTGTGCACAGTTTTTGTCTCCTTAACTGAAGAAGGATATACTTGCCAAAGACGGAGTGCAATGGAGGTTCGCTAGACGAATCCCTGGGACAGCAGGATTGTCTTATGATGGAAATTGAGGAAAATGGTCCTGCATTGTTTAGAGTTTTGAAGAATGAAAGATAATCTCATCGAAACCTACACAATACTTACAGGGTGCGGAAAGATACATGGAGATGGATGTTTCCCCTGGCTGGTGAGTCTAAATCTAGGGGACACAGTCTCAGAATAAGGGACAGGTCACTTAAGAATGAGTTAATGAGAAATTCCTTCAATTAAGAGGGTGGTGAATCATTGGAATTCCGTACCCCAGAGGGCTGTGAAAGCTCAATCATTGAACATGTTCACGACTGAAATCAATAGGTTTTTAGTTACTATTGACATCATAGGATATGGAGGTAGTGTGGAAACGTGGCATTGAATGATGGTCAGCCATGATCTAATTGAATAAAGGAGAAAGCTTGAAAGCCTCAATGACTGCCTCCTATGTTTCTATGAATAAAGTTGAAGGTTCAGTGCCCTCATGCCTGAGTTGTGGGTTCAAACCCCACTTGATGTCTTGAGCACACAAGCATGGTTAGCACTCCAGCAATTACTGAGGAAATACTGTATTTTAGTAGTTGCTGTTGTTTGGAATGAGGTGTTAAACCAATGACCCTGTCTCTTGTTCCAATTGGACTTGAAGATCCCAAAATCCTACTTGATAAAAAGCAGGGAGAATGGGCAGGTCAGGACCCTTCATGCAGACTCGATGGATCAAAGGGCCTCTTCTGAACTATAGTACTCTGTCATTCTGCGTTTCCTGACCAACTGTTGGTCCTTCAACGCTAACGTTCATAACCAACATTCCTTAAGTTACCTGATCTTTATCTCAATTTTGTCATGCGTGTAAATTTCTGAGTTTCTTTACAATAGTTTCACACACAAGCATATTTTCACACACTTTCTACCGCACCCACCTCCCCTTCCCTTTGTGGGATGAGGGTGGAAGATTCCAAGACTGATTATCAGCCCCATTGAATTGGGGTCACCAAGTCCTAGCATGGGATTTGAACCTTGAGCTTCTGGCCCAGAGGTAGTGATGCTCACTGGCAAATAGAATTCAATCTGAATAAGTGTGAGGTATGCACTTGGGCAGGACAAACAAGGCAAGGGAATACATGATGAATGGCAGGACCCTGGAAAGCACAGAGGATCAGAGGGACCTTGACATATGTGTACACCGGACGTTTAAGAAAGCAGGACAAGTGGATAAATTGGATGAGAAGGCCTTTATTATCTGAGGCATAAGGTTTAAGAGCAGGGAGGTTATGTGGGGACTGTATTAAACATTGGCTAGGCCACAGCCAGAGTATTGTGCACAGTTCTGGAATCCACATTATAGGAGGAATGTAATGGCACTAAAAAAGGTTCAGAGGATATTAACTAGGATGTTGCCTGGGCTGGAGAATTTATGGCGTGAAAAGAGATTGGATAGACTGGGCTTGGTTTCCTTGGAGTGAGGAGACTGAGAGAGGACATAATTGAGATATACAAAATAATGAGGGGCATAGATAGAGTAAGCAGGAAGAAACTTTTCCCCTTGGTGGGGGGGATCAACGACCAAGGACATAGATTTGTCAGAGGCAGAAGGTTTAAGGGGGATGTGAGGAAAAACTTTTCCACCCAGAGGGAGTCTGGAAGTCACTGCCTGAAAGGGTGGTGGAGGCCGAGATCTTCATAACATTTAAGAAACATTTAGACATACAACGCTATGGGCCAAGTGTTGGAAAATGGGATTAAAAGTTAGGTCGTTGTTATTGTCCAATATTATCGTGATGGGCCAAATGGCCTTTTCTGTGTTGTAGACCTCTATGACTCTAAACCTCTATTTTACAATAGTGACTACATTTAAGCAATACTTGATTGGTTGGAAAATGCTCTGGGGTTGCTTGAAGTCAGGAAAGACACTAAAGGAAGGCCACATTACAAATTCCCTTCTATCATCACTGATGTCATCCCTCTCCTCAAGCTGAACAAGACCCATTAGCCAAAAGTAAAATGTATAATCTTTGGTTCGGCATTCATTGTTCTCAACACAGTCTGTGTTTACTGAATTCTAGGATCGTCACACTGTTAAATGATGTGCTATCTGATCAGTAACTTTCTCACTCCAGCCACTACCTCCAGGGCAACTTTCAAACATACATCACTGCACACCTGAATTTTAATACAGCAAAAAAAACTTTATTGAAAGGAATACAAAATACATGTTTCTGAATCCATGGTGACTCGCTGAAACAGAATACATTTCATAGCAGCATATATACACTGTCAATACAATGTCTAGGTACAGCATTGTAGAAAGATGACAAGGTGCTCAGTATTCTCATGGCAAGCTTAAATGATTGTTCAGAAAGGTAATAGAATTATGATTGGAAAAAAAACAATGTCATTTTACAAGTTTATTTCTATGATTCTTTTAAGTGGAGAGCAATTTGTTTTGCTTTTACATTTGTGACATTAAACAAGGGGATTTCACCAGGTTTTAGCTGTACTTTATCATCATAGCAACACACAGAACTACTAAGAACATGCTGTAAATAATGTCCTTCTGATTTTGGTACAGTAACACAATGGGTCATTCTCAGTTAATGAGCTGCCAATTATGGTGTCATCTGCGCGAAACTAAAAATCTGTAAATACAGCAGAATCCATGCGGATGCAACCCTGAGACCAGCATATGCCTGAAAGATGTCAATTGTTCCTGTGTCCCAGTTCTGAATCTTACACTCGGAGTAATGGTGCAGATTTGTCATGACTGAATCTGATTTTGTTGTCCATCTTTATGCAGGATTCCACTGCATTTACCTTTCCCACAATGCGAAGAATTGCACTAAAAGAAAATGGAGTTTAATCTTGCACCCTTGATGGTATGCCATTGCCTATCAAGTGGTAGGCTGTGGGTTTAGGCCTGGGAATCTTTACATAGCAAATGGTAGGCAGTGAAAGGGAGGTAAGGTGCATCCCCCACATGGAGGAAAGGAACATTAGCGTGTGAGACTCCTGAGTTTTTCCATCACACACACAGATTAACCTCCTCGTTGGCCAGTCACAGAGCGGAATTAGTGGAGTCCTGGTGATTGACTACTTGCCCACTCTCTCAGCCAGTAAGCAATGCACAGTGTGAGGCAGAGCCAAGAGAAAGAAACTAATCCAAGTAAAGTGGGTGCAACAAAAAGATTCACAAATATTCCCTCAGAAGATGTGTAGGATTTGATCCTGTTCACAAAAGAAAAAAAAATGGATGGACTTTTCCTCCCAGGGACTCTTCTTACAGAATATAAAACAGTTAAAAAGAATTCAGTATAATCTTGACATTCCTTATTTCTACACTTTTTTAAAAAAATTGTATGTGTACACAGTGCATATTGAGAATATCACCAGGGGTATGGCTTGGAGGAGATACCAAGCCCTGAAGTACAATGGAACTGAATGAATGCATGGGCAGCTGAAGCTGTAGCACTCTGGGTTAATGATGGTATCAACTGATGTTAATTGAGCTCCAGCATACTGTCACAATCAGTAAGTACTCCAAGATACTGCTCTGGATGATGCCATCGTGACAAAATGCTTAAATAATTACAGTTTAAAAAAAAACAGAAATAGCCACATAAAAACAAGCATTCAAGCAGTCATAGACCTATGCAATGATTTGATTCTTTTAAATGTTTTTTGATGGTGAGACTTTCTCATTGACAACTCTCAAAGCATTCATTAATTTTGTTTGCTAAAAAAAGTAAATCTGTCACGTTATCATGAACACTGTAAAGCTTGTTCGCTGGCCAGCAGGAAGGGCAGAGTGACCCGACTGCAATCCTAAAGGGGCCAATTAAGAAGAATGGAAAATGAGTTGTCAGGAATTTCTAACTTGCAAGCCAAAAATCCCTGAAAGGTAAAAAAAAGGAACAAAATCTGCTTGGCAGTATTCAAAAAGTGGCAGGTGTGAGTGCATGGCAATCATTTCAATAACAATTTAAATAGTGAGG
Source organism: Carcharhinus amblyrhynchos (assembly GCF_965287045.1). Lineage (NCBI taxonomy): Eukaryota > Metazoa > Chordata > Chondrichthyes > Carcharhiniformes > Carcharhinidae > Carcharhinus > Carcharhinus amblyrhynchos. The sequence goes on along the minus strand of NC_137335.1, from coordinate 37,148,305 downwards.
TCATCCTATAAAAACTAAGCTGCTCTAAGCAGTTACCAGAAGTGCTAACCTTCCCCCTCCCCCAGCAAATCAACAGTGTTCCTTTAAGGTTTGGGGAGGGGATGGTCTTTATTTCTTATATGCATATATCTTTGACACTAAATTTGTAATTTAGCTGTTAGCCCTATAAAAAGGCATTGTCCTGTTTTATGTGGAATGTCTTCATTTGCTTTCATTGATCTGACACTAGAATTCAATGAACCCACAAAATTGCTCTCAGACATTGGGCTGTATAGCATATCCTTCCCTTCCAGCCATTCCAGTGCAACCCCATTCTAAAATCTCCATAAGAGTGTGGAAATCTTACAGGATCCTATTGAATCCTATAAAACAATAAAAATCCTTTTAAAATTCCAACAGGATCCTTTAGGTTATTGAATAGGATATCCTTAGGGAATATTTTAATGGGATTCTAACTACTGACAATTGGAGATGTCTCACTGCATTGCACAGCTTCAAGTGTTACATATGAAAGTTCAATAGAAAAAACAGTGCATTTGCACAGAGAAATTCGAAGGAAAAAGTGCCTTACCAGAGAGCTTCTTTATATCAAATATTTAAATGTTTTAAGTTATGAATCTCATACTTTTCAAGCACTAACTTTAGAAAAATTACATTACATTGTTTCCCTTCAGAAGGGAGAATGTCCACATAGCTTCCGTTGGTTGGAACTTCGTCGATGGTGCTCCGGTCTCACCTTGCTGAGTGGGTGAGGCAACCTTGTCAGGTTTTACTCCAATGGCCCTGTCCATCTGTTTGTCCATCTGTATCACTGTGGCTGTAATTGAGACAGATAATAGCCGTAATACCTCACCTACAAGGATAAGATTTGGCGAATTAATAGACAAATATAAATCAAAGCATATGTTTGAATTCCAGAGATTTTTTTTTAGGAACTCTTTTAAAAAGAAGCAAAGCTTTAAAAATTGTAATCATTAGCCAATAGTCTGTTCATTCATCATGGATGGGGGGGGATGCCCATCCTGCAGAACTGTCCTGGATTCTCTAGGAATTAAAGGTTAATCTCTAGGTTGCTGCAGTGAGCCACTCAGGAGGAACATCAGAGGAATTTTTAAATGGTATGTTTTTTAATCATTTTTGGTTAATAGCTATAAAAATTTTGGATATGGGGAGTGGCGGTGGGTGGGGGGGGTGGTGGTTATTTGACTAATAATCAAGAATCATGCATCCCAGCATGGATAATTCAATGGGCTGAATGATCTTGTTCTGTGATGTAATGGCTTGAGAAAGCTCTGTGCTGAGAATGACATTTTGGGTAAACACTGGTTTCCTCCCACAGTCCAAAGATGTACAGGTTAGATGGATTAGCCATGGTAAAGGCGCAGGATTATGGCATTTGGGTGAGCCTTGGTAAAATGCTCTTTCGGAGAGATGTTGTAGACTTGATGGGCCAAATAGCCTCCTTCCGCACTGTAAGGATTCTATGGGATTCTATCCCTTTAACCCAGAAACCAGCAATAGCCTACCAATTTTCCAGCAATCAGTTTGGCACTTTTATAGCGTGCTTCAGAAAATCTCATCTTTCTTTTGCCTTCCACCTCTCCCAGAATCTCAGCTGCGACTGTCACAAGTAAACCAGACTCACAAATGCATCTGGTGCATCCGTAGTTCCAGGCAACTGCTGAACCTCAAACCCTACAACAAAATAGACGTGGTTTGTTTAATTCTGCTTCTGCATTATTACTTTCACCCCAAGCTGCCACTGTGCCGACTGCATTCTTTGCAGAAAATCTTGCACAGATTTATGTATAGGTATATGGTATAAAATTCCACTGTCACTCGTGTTCTGGTTTGAGTTAAGGGACTTCCAGTACTCTCAGGAGTTTAATCATTTACATGAGCTAATTTCTGACCTACTTTGTTCTGTGTCTGATTTTAGTTACATAAAATCAGTCGCAATGAATGAAAATGGTCCCCAAGCCAAACAAGGTATTTCATGGCTTGTGTTGCAATGAATTCAACTCATTCTTCTTTAGTCAGACACGTGAGGGCTAAATTAGATAGCTCCCAAAAATGGGCACAGGGATCGTTATGCATGATTACCCCGTGCCTGTTGATCGCAATACAGGCAGCACGCCAACTTTGTGTTGTCTGCTCATTTCAATTATCCAGCCGGCACTAACTGCCTTATTCATTGACTGGACACATCAGAAAGGAGCCAATATCATGAATGGCTGTAGCACCACATGAAACTAATCTAAACCTTTAAAAGGATTGGGAGACATGTTTGAAGATAATCTGGGAAATATTGAGGAATGGCGTAACAGGCTTGGAGAAAGAGCGGTACAAGGCTTTTGGATGCTGCACTAACGGTGCAGGAGGTGAAAAGGTGGGGAGATGCCCTGTATTTCAGATGCCCCGCACCAGGAGGCCCCCTGACACAGTCAAAATGCAATGGAAGAAGATATCCATGGAAATCAATGTCAGAATCAAGCCCTGCCAACCAGGATGCAGTGCCTCAAGGAGCGGGCCAAGGTCAGTGAATTCACCATCAATTGTCACATCTTACAAACTGCTCCTGTAACCTCAGCACTGCTCAAGTCCCTGCACCTACCACCAATAAAGCATTGTTCTGAACGTGTTTGTTCTTCACCTCTTTTTTAATTCACATATGGGACATGGGCATCGCTGGCTGGCCAGCATTTACTGCCTTTCCTCAGTTGCCCAGCAGCAGTTGAGAGTCAACCACATTGCTGTGGTTCTGGAGTCACGTGTAGGCCAGGCCAGATAAGGACTGCAGATTTCCTTCCCCTTAGGACATTAGTGAGCTAGATGGATATTTCCAACAATTGACAATGGTTTCAATCATTAGTAGATTCTTAATTCCAGATATTTTTTATTGAATTCAAATTCTACAATCTGCCATGGCAGGATTTAAACCCAGATCCCCAGAACATTGGCTGAGCTTCTGAATTAATAGTAATAATACCACTAGGCCATCACCATCCCTTACCTTGCCCTCATACACTGTGCATTGCTACAAGCCACAGCTCAGCTTGAACTCACTGCAGCTAATCAGTCATGACAGCCACATCAGGCAAATAATTGCACAACACTCAATGATATACTTCTCTCTCTCCTGCAGGAGAAGGTGGCAAACAACTGGAGCTAGGGGGAACTATCTGGAGGAGGATAGGTGCATCAGCATGTCCCAAACATGGTGGTGGAAATAGTGAGACTGTGGCCAGTGGGCCAGTGGCAGGGCGGAAACTACTTCAGATGATGGTATCCTCACACACAATCGTGCTCACATCACATCAAACCTCCATCTTATCCCACAATCTCTTTTGATTTAGGAGCTGCAGGTGGTATAAGTATGCATCAGTTACCTTACCCCGCCTCACCACAGCCTTATCCTTGTCCCTTTTCCCCTTTACATACCTGACAGATGCAACCTGGCTCTGCAGTGGAGTAACACCGAGACGAGAGTGATGCTGAACATAAAGCACCATCACTGGACCTCACACAAGCAGCCACCAGCTCAGATATTAACACTGTGCATATCTTAACGGGTAGCTTAGAGGCAGAATCTGCACACGGTGAGATTCTGGGCATGAGTGGGCTGCAGGGCATTGGATACTGTAGCTGGTACACCGCTTCCAAGGCCAAGAATTCATATGAGGATTTTAATGGGCAGCCTAGAGAAGAATGCTGACGGTACATACACTGAAATGCTTATTGCATTGGAAAGCCTGTAGTCAATGCCAATAGCCGGAAGAGGACAAGCAACAATGTGGAATGAGGCTTTGCACAGCATTACACACTGATTGATTTGCCCGCTCTGTATACTTGTGGCTGATGATCCTTCAGCACCTTTAGTAATGGCCAACTCCATTCCCACACTAATAGATCCAGTCATAATGCAGCATCTGATGGATAACGTTTCATCTTCCACCCAATATGAGTGCTGCAATCAAAGCTCAGACTGACATGCACCTTCAGACCACTGTCATCATGGCTGTGGATTACAGTCTGAAAATGAGCTTGCAGGGTTATCACAACAGCCCACTCTTCACAATCTGACATAATCACAAGGATTGCTGAGGCACTATTCCTAGTGGCTCTGTGGAGCAAAGATCTGCTGCCTTCCCTTGCAATGGCAGTATAGGTACTTTCACCACTGCAGCTCTGCCAGTACCCATGTTGTTGCCTCTCAGCCAGGCAGCCACAGACTGCAATCCAGCATGGGATCTTCAAAGCCCAAAGCTGCTTGACTTCCTAACATACCATCTCCTGTAGTCTCTTGCAATTTTAAACAACAAAAGAAAGCATTAATTACTTGTAGAATCATAGCAACAGCTGAATGAAATCGATTAGCGACAACCTGGAAGTAGCACTAAAGGGAAGGGAGAGTGGTGGTTCTTGCTGCTAAATACCATCAGTTAGGAGTGTTAAGAGAGGGCATTAGCTCAAGTGTTGAGTTCCAGAGTGGTACCAATGACAAAATCGGCATTACACACTGACTGGCATCATGATATACCTGCTCTGCACACCTTGTGGCAGACACACTCTGTGCATCAATATGGTGTCTGCTGCAACCCACCCCGCAAGTGCTTGTGCACACACACTCTATTGCTGAGCTATAAGTGTAATTGTAGCACACAAAAACAGAACACTAACAAGCCCAATTTCGTTTCCAAGGTCTGGAAATGAGAAAAAAAAAAGAGATGGCTTTATTTTTTCTTCACACAAAACTAAACAATTCAATAAAAAAAATTGTTTTGTAGATTGCACATAAAGACCACATAGCAGATTGTGCTGGATAGCATGATCTATTTAACTTGCTATAGTTTGTTTGAAATTGAGTTTGGAAAGCTGAGAGCTCTCAAAATGGACACTAGTTGTTGAATGTGTCATGACGATAGCTTCAAGCAAATGTAGCATAATCAGCTCCAACCATCCTATGTCTTACTGATGTACTACTTTGCTTTAAAATGGTATCTTAATAGGGCACTGTATCCTTCTCTATACAGCTCAGAGCATGAGTGCAGTGCTTATTTTGCTATTTGCTTTTCTACCAAGTCCAGCAGTTGATTTCCAAAGTACTTTGGAACCTACCATATAACATAGTTAAAATCTTCATTTGTGAAACAAAATTACAGACACCTCTACTATTTGATTTGGGAAAATGTTGGAAAAATAAAACTCACTCATGTAACAGAACAAGTATGGAGCAAAATTTGATAGCCCCCAAAATGGCAAAGGGATTGTGATGAGCAATTTACCTCCTGATGTGTAATTAACCCAAGCCTGTTGCTTCTGAAGCAGGCAGCATGGAAATGTCTTGCTACGTGCTATTTGAAATTATAAGGTCGTGCAGCATCGTGGTGGAATCGGCTGCCGTCGGTGGTGGTGGAGGTGAACTCGCTGGGGTCTCATAAGAGACTTCTGGATGAGTACGTGGGATTTAATGGGATTGAGGGTTATAGATAGGCCTGGTAGGTAGGGATATAATCGGCGCAACTTGTGGGCCGAAGGGCCTGTTTGTGCTGTAATGTTCTATGCAAACGTGATGTTAAGTATTTGCACACCTCAGCCCAGAGCCCTAAATGGGCCTACATTCCTGTATGATCCAACTTTATTTTAAAAATCACATGCCTTTGTTCTGGATTATCCCACTAAACATTCTACCAATGGTTTCCATTATTAAATCTTTTATAATGGACTCTAGTATTTCCCCTCCGCTAACATCAGGCTTACTGATCTATAATTCCCTGTTTTGTCACAACCTCCCTATTTACATAGTAGAGTTACTTTAGCTACCCTCCAATTTGTAGGATCTGTTGTAGAATCTTGGAAGATGACCATCAATACATCTACTATTTCTAGGGCCACTTCATTATTCCGCAGGTGGAGGTCCACCTTGTTGTCAAACGAGGGGCATGCACACAGTGGGTCGTGCGTGGGCTGCTCTTGGAGGTTCCGGGAGTGGCCTAGTACTTCGTGTCGGTGTGTGTGCTTGATCCTGGACCGGTAGACGGGCACCGCAACAGCTCGGTGACTAGCACTGCTAGCTGTGCAGATACACGGATTTGGGCCTGTGTCTGTGGGAGTTTGTGCATTCTCCCTGTGGATGCGTGGGTTTCCTCCGGGCGCTCCGGTTTCCTCCCACACCCCAAAGATGTGCTCTTAGGCTGATTGGTTTTACCAAATTGACACTCCCCTGAATCTGGCTAAGTCAGGGGTTCTATTCGTAGATACGCAGGGTAGAATAGGTGTAGGGTGATGCGGCGGCGCGGGCTTGTTGGGCCAAAGGGCCTGTTTCCCGTGCTGGGTTGTTCTTTGTTCTTTATTAAGTACTCTGAAATGTAGATTTTCAGGCCCTGAGAATTTATTGACCTACAATCCTATCAATCCCCAAAACCATTTCCCTACTAATACTGATTTCCTTCTGTTCCTCTTTCTTGCTAAACCCTGTGTTCCCCAACATTTCTGGTATGTTATTGGAGTCCTCCTTTGTGAAGACAGAACCAAATTATATATGCAGTTGATCAATCATTTCTTTGCTCCTCATTATAAATTCCCCTATTTTTGACTATAAGGGAACTACATTGGTTTTCACCAATCTTTTCCTCTTCACATGCCTATAGAAACTTCGACAGCCAATTGTTATGTCCCCACCAGCTTATTCCATGCTTTATTCCCCCCTTCTTAATCAATCCTTTTATCCACTTTTGCTGAAATCTTTGTCCTTTTATCCACCTTTGCTGAATGATCACCAACACTCTGTCCTGGTCCCCTCATGCCGACACGATAGTTAAGAAAGACCACTAATGCCTCTACTTTGTTAGAAGACTAAGGAAATTCGACATGTCAGCTACAACTCTTACCAACTTTTACAGATGCACCGTAGAAAGCATTCTTTCTGGTTGTATCGCAGCTTGGTATGGCTCCTGCTCTGCCCAAAACCACAAGGAACTACAAAAGATCATGAATGTAGCCCAATCCATCATTCAAACCAGCCTCCCAGCCATTGACCCTGTCTACACTTCCCGCAGCCTTGGCAAAAGCAGCCAGCATAAGTAAGGACCCCACGCACCCCGGACATTCTCTCTTCCATCTTCTTCCTTCGGGAAATAGATACAAAAGTCTGAGGTCATGTGCCAACCAACTCAAGAACAGGTTCTTCCCTGCCACTGACAGACTTTTGAATAGACTTACCTTGCATTAAATTGATCTTTCGCTACACCCTAGCTATGACTGTAACACTACATTCTGCACTCTCTCGTTTCCTTCTCTATGAATGGTATGTTTTTGTCTGTATAGCATGCAAGAAACAATACTTTTCACTGTATGTTAATACATGTGACAATCAAATCAAATCAGTTCTAAACTGCTCCCGGTCTGCAGGTCTGTTGTTTTTTCAGACCAATATGTATGTTACTTTTTTTGGAGCTAATGCTACCTCTAATTTCCCTTGTAAATCTGGTTTGACCACCTTTCTGTTTTATTATTGCACTGAACTGGAATGAACAATTGTTGCAGTTCACCCATGTGCTTTTTGGATGTTTGCCATTGCCTATTACCATTATCGCTTTAAGTAATGGTGCGACACCGTGGCAAAGTGGTTAGCACTGCTGCTAACTGCTGCTTCATAACGCCAGGGATCCAAGTTCAATTCTGGCTTTGGTCACTGTCTCTGTGGAGGTTGCACATTCTCCCCCTGTCCGCATGGGTTTCCTCCGGATGCTCCGGTTTCTCCCACAGTCCAAAGGTGTGCGGGTCAGGTTGATTGGCCATGACAAATTGCCCCCTACATCAGGGGGACTAGATATGTTAAATGCATGGGGTTGTGGGATAGGGTCAGGGAGGGATTGTGGTCGATGCAGACTCGATGGACCGAATAGCCTCCTTCTGCACTGTAGGATTCTGTGATTCTATGTGATGTTCCCCAATCCATCTTAGCCAACTCACACCTCATACCATCATAGTTTCCTTTATTAAGATTCAGGACCCTAATCTGAGAATCAGCTAAGTTGCTCTCCATTTTGATGAAGAATTCTACCATGTTATGGTTGCTCATACAGGCCTTGCACAAACTAGATTGCCAATTACTCCCTTCCCGTTACACAATGCCAAGTCTAGGATGACCTGTTCTCTAGTTGATTACTCAACACATTAGTCAAGAAAGCCATCCTCGAGTATACACTCCAGAAATTCCTTTTCTACGAGCATTGTTATTAATTTGATTTGCCTAATCTATATGCAGATTAAAGTCACCCATAACTACAGATGTTCCTTTATCACATGCATCTCTGATTTCCTGTTTAAAACCATTCCCAACATCACCACTACAGTTTGGAGGTCTATATACAACTCCCATTAAGGGACTCTGTAATCCCAACTATATCCAGATCCCTGACAGTAGGGTACAGAATGTGAGTCGTCTGACCCTGATTAGGACTCTCATTGTGAATGTGCAGTCACATCTGAGAGGAAAGCGCAACCACTTGTTCTCCTCCAGGATAATATCATCCTGCAAGGGGTGACTTTGGTATGCCATGGGGCAACTGGGGCAACTCAAGGCTCAAGGCTGGATGCTTGCCGTGTATATGGAAAAAAACTATTCAACAGGAACTATCATTGATTGCTGAATTGTATCAGTTCACTGATACAAGGAAAGTGTAGGCTACAGGCAAGGCTGCTTTCTTGATAGCTTCAATTAAAATGAGGTGAAGGGCCCATCACTGTTGGAGTTGGGTCTCCAAGGCAGCCAAAGACTTTGATGCGCTCACATTCTGGAGCCACGACATTAGACATAATGTGGATGGACCCCTCCATCCTTCCTTCCAGTCTGATGATGGCCTTTGACAACTCTTCCTGCCTGATGTTGCCCAGCCTGTCTCATGCATCTCCATGTATTTGTGAGGTAATCACCAGATTGTGAACCTGAGCCAATTCAAGAACTAGGAGCCACCAAGGTGCATATGTGTTAGTGCAGGTGCATGCAATGTCAGGACATCATCTGCCTCCTTGTCTGAGCTGGTCTGGGGCTAGAGTGCAGCTTTCCCCTTTTCTTGCTGGTAGCTGGAATAGAGAGAAAAGATCATTAGTGATTATCCAAGCTGGCTCTAGTACTATAGGTCACTCACAGTCATTGTCCCCACAGGAACAATCTCTATCCTTTCCAGTGAGCTCTGCTGCCTGCTCCTTACGAAGGACAATGTCCTCAACTCTGGAGTCCTGTCATTGACTGTGGGAGATCATGTCCTGTAGAGTGACAGATAGACTGGCTGTGAGCACTATGAATGAAGGAACGTTTCAAAAGCATGCAAGGCCTATTGTGTGTGCTGACCCTCCCAATAAGGGATTTACATGCAGGAATTTACATAAAATGGTGAGCTTAAAGTGTAGGTAAACATTCAGTGCTGGTATTCCATTTGCTGGTCGTGGATGACATCCCTGAGGGCTCTAACCTACAGGGGGCATCACGGTGGCACAGTGGTTAGCACTGCTGCCTCACAGCACTAGGGAGCCAGGTTCAATCCCCGGCTTGGGTCACTGTCAGTGTGGAGTTTGCACGTTCTCCCCGTGAGTGCGTGTGTTTCTTCTGGATGCTCCATTTTCCTCCCACAATCCAATAATTTGCTGGTTAGGTGCATTGACCATGCAAAATTCTCCCTCAGTTTACCTGAACAGGTGCCAGAATATGGCAACCAGGGGATTTTCACAGTAACTTCATTGCAGTGTTAATGTAAACCTATCTACTTGTGACTAATAAATAAACTCTAATTTATTTTTAACTTTTACCTTAGACTGTCTGAATCCCTTATGAGTGAATGTGTTTGGAGTGAATAGGAATAGAAATTTAACTGAAATAAAAACAGAAAATGCTGGGAAAAACTCAGCAGGTCTGGTGGCGCTTGTGGAGAGAGAAATTGAGTTAATATTTTGAGTCCAATCTAACTCTTGTTCAGAAAATTTCACTTACCCATTAATCAGATCATTAATTTGTTTCCTCCACTGTAGGATATGGATGGTTTTCCATGGGTACTGACCTTCCCAACGACATCCTGTCAAGCTGGCATGGTCAGGACGGAGGACCTCCTGCTCCCATCCCTAAGAGAGAAGACTCCCACCTTCCCTGGAAGAGAATTCCTTAGGAGCCTCACTGAACTGTAGAGCCGAGAGTTTGTTTCTTTGGGGTGCCATGGTAAAGCAGAACTTCACAACACAGCTGGCCTGCAGTGAGTGAATGTCTGCCCTCATGTCAATTCACTACGGTGCCAAGGCCTTTGACACCATGAGGTAACAGTGGGGTGGACGAAACACTGCCCACCACAACATTCGATAAGTTCCTCATTGATAGGTAATTATTGAGCTGAAAAATGAAAGATTGTGTAGATAAATCCAACTCAACCCATTCCCCCATCACTTTCCCAGATGCCACGACACTTAGTCTCCAGATTGGACAACTCCACACGTGTGTGTGTGTGTGTGTGTGTGTGTGTGAGGGGTATGTGTCTGTGGGGTGTGTGTGTGGGGTATGTGTATGACACCGTAGTGTAGGGGTGTATGTGTGTGGGGTGCGTGTGTATGGGTATGTGTGTGGGGAGGGGTGTGTATGGGGTTTGTGTGTGGAGTGTGTGTGATGGTATGTGTAGGAAATATGTGTGTAGAGGGTGTGTGTGGAGTGTGTGTGTGTGTGGGGGGGGTGTGTGTGGGGGGGGTGTGTGTGTGGAACGTGCGTAGGGGGTGTACATGGGTGTGTGCGTGTGTGAATGTGTGTAGGAGGTATGTGTAGGGGTGTGTGTGTGGGATGTGTGTATGGAGGGTGTGTGTGAGAGGTGTATGTGTGTGGGGTGTGTGAGAGGGATGTGTGGTATGGGGTGTGTGAGTAGGGTGTGTGTGTGTGTGTGGGGTGTGTGTGCGGGGAGGTGTATGTGTGTGGGGTGTGTGTGGGGGAGTGTGTGTGTAGGGTGTGTAGGGGGGGTGTGTATGGGGGTGCGTGTGTAGAATGTGTGTGGGGATGTGTGCAGGAGGTATGTATGTAGGGTGTGTGTGTGTGGGGGGGGGCAGTGTAGGAGGTGTGTGTGCAGGGTGTGTGTATGGGAGTGTGTGTGGGGGATGTGTGTGGGGGATGTGTGTGGGGATGTGTGAAGTTGCAATTATTCTCCCACCCCAGGCTGGATTTTGTGAATACACTAAATTTCTGATTTATTCTTAAAAGAGTTTCCTGCACATCACTTCAAAAATTGACTACACAAACAAATTGTTGTGGAATAAGCGTCACAACCTATTTTAAAATAAAAAAACACCTCTGCTAACAGATACACTGCAAGAGAATGGGCAAAGTTCAGAGAGTGGGCAGAGAACTGGCAGAATATAATGTGGAAAAGTGTGAAGTTATGCACTTTGGAAGGAGGAATGGAGGCATAGACTATTTTCTAAATGAGGAAATACTTAGGAAATCAGAAGCACAAAGGGACTTGGGAATCCTTGATTAGGGTTCTCTTAAGATTAACGTGCAGGTGCAGTCGGCAGTTAGGGAGATAAATGTAATGTCGAGAGGACTAGAATACAAGCGCAGGGATGTAATGCTAAGGCTCTGGTCAGACTCCACTGGAGTATTGTGAGCAGTTTTGGGCCCCGGATCTAAGGAAGGATGTGCTGACCTTTGAAAGGGTCCAGAGGATGCTCACAAGAATGATCCTGAAAATGAAAAACTTGTCATATGAGGAATGGTTGAGGACTCTGGGTCTGTACTTGATGGAGTTTAGAAGGATGAGGGGGGATCTTATTGAAACTCACAGGATACTGCGAGGCCTAGATAGAATGGATGTGGAGAAGATGTTTCCACTAGTAGGAAAAACTAGAACCGAAGGGCACAACCTAGGCTAAAGGCTAAAGAGACGATCCTTTAAAACAGAGATGAGGAGGAATTTCTTCAGCCAGAAAGTGGTGAACTCTTTGCCGCAAAAGGCTGTGGAGGCCAGGTCATTGAGTGTCTTTAAGACAGAGATAGTTGATTCTTGATTAATAAGAGGATCAGAGGTTATGGGGAAAAGACAGGAGAATGGAGATGAAAAAAATATCAGCCATGATTGAATGGTGGAGCAGACTCGATGGGCCGAGTGGTCTAATTCTGCGCCTATGTCTTATGATTTTATGATCTCACTCTCTTATTCATAACAGAGATGAAAGTAGAGGTAGAAGAGCAAATACGTAACCCTGACAATGCATAAAATAAGGAATTGAAACTCTGCTTCATGTCAAACAGAAAAGAAGTTTGCCCATCATCCAACTCAGCTCGAGTGAGCAGCCAGAGAGGAAAGGGGCTGGAATGACTGTGGGATGGTGCTGACCTTGCCAATGTTACACTGAAGGAGATTCCACAACTTGATGTCAACAAGCAGAATGGAGTTGAAGGTTGGGGCAAAGAGGCAGAATTGGATGTCATCAGCATACATATGAAAGCTTAGAGCCACAACCCAGAGTCAATGCCCTCGAGATGTGTGAAGGAAAGGAAAATAATAACAAGAACACTCTTTGTCAAATTCAAAGGTGCTTCAAAAATTGAACGTAGCACAGGGAAAGGCCAGGAAATGGAGAAAGATAAAGTATTTATGCTTTCACCTCAGCCCCACACTCACCCTGCATAATAACCATTACTATATTCACTCAATTAATAGAATGTAACTCCTTATATTATAGAGTGGTGGAAACAGACTATCTGGTCACTGACTGAAGAGCTGGATGAAAGCACTAATAAAGAATGTGATAGAGAGCAGCTCTTCTCACCTCACCATTTTACACACATCTTTAATAAAGTGCTGAATTTCTGTGCCATTGCAAACTTTGTCGCTTTTGCAAGTTTTGAATACTACTGAAGTTCTCCACGCTTCTCTTAATTGGTCTGAAGGCCGGCGGAGAACAGTGCAATTTAATGATCATGAAATGGAGTGGGAGGGAAAGGAAGAAGGGGTGAAAAAAAGGACTTGTTAAGTAAAGTTTAGTGATTCAGGAAAGGCCCCATATGTTGACTGCATTTCCTTTTTGATTACCGTTTAATTAGTTTCTACAATTGTTGGCACTGTTTCTCAAGGACATACATGTATACGATTGTGCCATCTGTCTGTAACATAGTTCTCAAGAATTTCAATTAGCTGCTTTATTTCTTCCTACAAGCAAGAAACAAGAAACCTAGCCCCACCTTTCTGCTGTCACTTTTATTGTTCGTCAGTAAAATAAAAGTGGCAGGGTTTTGTAGGCCACAGCTGATGGACTATTCTATATTGTAGCTGGCATTGTTGGCTGTGCCTCTTACAGTCCACCAGACAGAATGCTTTTTAACCTTTGAAGACGGGTGATGTGAAAATGTTTTCAGAGCTGCCGGCCCTAAGCTCACGTCTCTCCCAGTGCTGGGGTAGTGGGCCCAAGTCAGGCTTTGACAGCTAGCCCTGAACTCTAGCTGTTCCAGGGTAAATAATGTTCAATATATTGTTTTTCCAAACAATTCACAACGGGGCTACTGTTGTGAGTTAATACTAAAGGAGAATCGTTATTTTAAAAAAAGATTTTGAATCTGAATAGATAAAACAGGTCAATTTAACTGAGCTGTCGGAAATATCTAGCTTCTTGTGTCTTGCTTTTCTATTATTGTCTTTAATAAATGGGACAGTCCCAAAGAAAGTCTGGAGTTTTTGCTGTTATGTAATATCTATCTGCCCAGGCAACCAGCCTGCTCACCAACTAATAAATGAGTACTTTTAACAAAAGAAGGAGCAGGCTGAATTCTAGGATCAAATGGAGTAAAAAAACGTTTGCATGTGCAAAGTGGCTTCCTTGGTTTTACTCCAGCATCTTCTTAATTAAATTAAATCTTCCGAATAATTTGGTTTAATGCACTAAATCCAGGTTGAGAATTTGTGTCTTATTATTTCCCTACTTTCCTCTTCTACCTAGTTTCATTAAGGTGGTCCATTACATTTTGTTTCTTACAAATCTGAACAAGCTTGTCCCGTACTTTTTTCTTAGTTTTATCCTCTTTTGTCAAATTTTCTTCCCTCCTCTCTCGCTAACACCTTGCTGTCACCAATACCCAACCCAAGTCACTATTCTTCACTAGTCAAGACAATGTCAACGGGTCATTTACTGTATGAGGCCTGTTCATGTTCCCAACTGGCATTCTCTCACATGCACTTTCCAGGAACCATTACACAACAACAAGCAGAAGCAGCAAAACCAGTTGATCCTCTCTCTGTATCAGAGGGTCACTGAAGCATCTCACTGTATCACAGGGTTACTAATCCTCCCTCCGTATCACAGGGATACTGATCCTCCCTCCGTATCACAGGGACACTGATCCTCTCTCTGTATCACAGGGTTACTGATCCTCTCTCTGTATCACAGGGGTACTGATCCTCTCTCTGTATCACAGGGTTACTAATCCTCTCTCTGTATCACAGGGACACTGATCCTCTCTCTGTATCACAGGGACACTGATCCTCTCTCTGTATCACAGGGTTACTGATCCTCTCTCTGTATCACAGGGATACTGATCCTCTCTCTGTATCACAGGGTTACTGATCCTCTCTCTGTATCACAGGGATACTGATCCTCTCTCTGTATCACAGGGATACTGATCCTCTCTCTGTATCACAGGGGTACTGATCCTTTCTCTGTATCACAGGGATACTGATCCTCTCTCTGTATCACAGGATTACTGATCCTCTCTCTGTATTACAGGGATACTGATCCTCTCTCTGTATCACAGGATTACTGATCCTCTCTCTGTGTCACAGGGTTACTGATCCTCTCTCTGTATCACAGGGGAACTGATCCTCTCCCTGTATCACAGGGATACTGATCCTCTCTTTGTATCACAGGGATACTGATCCTCTCTTTGTATCACAGGGATACTGATCCTCTCTGTGTATCACAGGGGGACTGATCCTCTCTCTGTATCACAGGGGGACTGATCCTCTCTCTGTATCACAGGGGTACTGATCTTCTCTCTGTATCACAGGGGTACTGATCCTCTCTCTGTATCACAGGGGGACTGATCCTCTCTCTGTATCACAGGGGTACTGATCCTCTCTCTGTATGAAATCTCACACAACAGGTTTATTTGGTAGCAAACACCACTAGCTTTTAGGGCTCTGCCCCTCCGTCAGATGAGTGGGGAGTTCTGATCACAAACAGAGCATATAAAGGCACACACTCAGTTTACAGAATACTGATTAGAATGCAAGTCTTTACAGCTAAACAAGTCCTAAAGGTGCAGACAATGTGAATGGAGATAGCATTAAACACAGGTTAAAGAGATGTGTATTGTCTCCAGACAGGACAGTAAGTGAGATGTCTCTCGAGGCCAACCACAACATTGTCATCAAACCAGCAGACAAAGGAGGGGCCATCATCATACTGAACAGAACGAATTACCTCAAACAACGAGGAACATTACAGACAGTTACCCACAGATCCAGCCAAAGAACACACCCATCAGCTCAACACTCTGATCAAGACCTTTGATTCAGACCTTCAGAGCACCCTTGTGCTCTCATCCCACATACTCCCCATGTTGGCGATCTCTACTGCCTCCCAAACATACACAAGGCAAATACATACCGGCTGTTCCATCGTATCGGACAATGGGACCCTGTGCGAGAACCTCTTTGGCTACGTCAAGGGCATCCTGAAACCCAATGTACAAAGAACCCCGAGCTTTTGTCACAACACTACGGACTTCCTACGGAAACTCAGTACACATGGAGCAGTTGAACCAGGAGCGCTCCTCTTCACAATGGATGTCTCGGCACTCTACACCAACATCCCCCATGACGATGGCATTACTGCAACTGCCTCAGTACTCAACGCTGACAAATGCCAGTTTCTAGATGCAATTTTACAACTCATCCTGGACCACAATGTCTTCACCTTCAACAACCAGTTCTTCATCCAGACACACGGAACAGTCATGGGAACCAAATTTACATCTCAATATGCCAACATCTTCATGCACAGGTTCAAAGAAGGCTTCTTCACCACACAGGTCCTTCAGCCGATGCTATACACTAGAAATATCAATGACATTTTCTTCCTTTGGACTCATGGTGAACAATCATTGAAACAACTATATGATGACATCAACAAGTTCCATCCCACTATCAGGCTCACCATGGACTACTCTCCGGAATCGGTGGCATTCTTGGACACACGCATCTCCATCATGGACGGTCACCTCAGCACCTCACTGTACTGCAAGCCCACAGATAACCTCATGATGCTCCACTTCTCCAGCATCCACCCTAAACACGTTAAAGATGCTATCCCCTACGGAAAAACCCTCTGTATACACAGGATCTGCTCAGATGAGGAGGATCACAACAGATATCTCCAGACATTGAAAGATGCCCTCATAAGAACAGGATATAGTGCTCAATTCATCAAT
Source organism: Carcharhinus amblyrhynchos (assembly GCF_965287045.1). Classification (NCBI taxonomy): domain Eukaryota; kingdom Metazoa; phylum Chordata; class Chondrichthyes; order Carcharhiniformes; family Carcharhinidae; genus Carcharhinus; species Carcharhinus amblyrhynchos. The sequence goes on along the minus strand of NC_137335.1, from coordinate 37,131,852 downwards.
CAACAGTCCCGGCGCGCCACAGCAAAAAACTGCACCGACCTCCTCAGAAGACAAACATGGGACATGACGGACAGAGTACCCTTCATCGTCCAGTACTTCCCCAGAGCGGAGAAGCTACAAAATCTTCTCTGGAGTCTTCAACATGTCATTGATGAAGATGAACATCTCACCAAGGCCATCACCACACTCCCACTTCTTGCCTTCAAACAACCGCACAACCTCAAACAGGCCATTGTTCACAGCCTTCAGGAGAACAGTGATCACGACACCACAACCCTGCCACAGCAACCTCTACAAGACATGCCGGATTATTGACACGGATGTCATCATCTCACGTAAGAACACCATCCATCAGGCACATGGTACATATTCCTGCAACTCGGCCAACGTTGTCTACCTGATACGCTGCAGGAAAGTATGTCCCGAGACAAGGTACATTGGGGAAACCATGCAGACGCTACGACAACGGATGAATGAACAATGCTCAATAATCACCAGCCAAGATTGGCAAACACTTCAGCGGTCACAGGTTTTCGGCTTCTGTTCTTCGGGTAAGCGTTTTCCAAGGCAGCCTTCATGGCACACGACAGTGCAGAGTCGTTGAGCAGAGACTGATAGCCAAGTTCCGCACACATGAGGACGGCCTCAGCCGGGATGTTGGGCTCATGTCACACTATCTGTAACCCCCACGACTTGCCTGGGCTTGCAACATCTCACTTACTGTCCCGTCTGGAGACAATACACATCTCTTTAACCCATGCATAAAGCTATCTCCACTCACATTGCCTGCACCTTTAAGACTTGATTAGCTCAAATCGTAAAGACTCGCTTTCTAATCAGTATTGTGTAAACAGAGTGTATGTCTTTATACGTCCTGTTTGTGATCAGGACTCCCCACACACCGGACATGGGGCAGAGCCCCAAAAGCTAGTGGTGTTTGCTGCCAAATAAATCTGTTGGACTTTGACCTGGTGCTGTGAGACTTCTTACTGTGTTTAGCCCAGTCCAACGCCGGCATCTCCACCTCATGCCTCTCTCATTATCACAGGGGTACTGAACTTCTCTCTGTCTCACAGGGATAAAATTCTGTATCACAGGGGTAATGATTATCTCTCTGTATCACAGGCTTACTGGTTCTCCCTCTCTATCACAGGGGTACTGATCTTCCCTCTATATCACAGGGTTACTGATCCTCTCTCTGTATCACAGGGATACTGATCCTCTCTCTGTATCACAGGGTTACTGATTCTCTCTCTGTATCACAGGGGGACTGATCCTCTTTCTGTGTCACAGGGGTACTGATCCTCTCTCTGTATCACAGGGGTACTGATCCTATTTCTATGTCACAGGGGTACTGATCGTCTCTCTGTATCACAGGGTTACTGATCCTCTCTCTGTATCACAGGGTTACTGATACTCTCTCTGTATCACAGGGTTACTGATCTTCCCTCTATATCACAGGGTTACTGATCCTCTCTCTGTATCACAGGGGTACTGATCCTCTCTCTATATCGCAGGGTTACTGATCCTCTCTCTGTATCACAGGGTTACTGATTCTCTCTCTGTATCACAGGGGTACTGATCCTCTTTCTGTGTCACAGGGGTACTGATCCTTTCTCTGTGTCACAGGGGGACTGATCCTCTCTCTGTATCACAGGGATACTGATCCTCTCTGTATCACAGGGGTACTGATCCTCTCTCTGAATCACAGGGTTACTGATCCTCTCTCTGTATCACAGGGTTACTGATCCTCTCTCTATATCACAGGGTTACTAATCCTCTCTCTGTATCACAGGGATACTGATCCTCTCTGTATCACAGGGGTACTGATCCTCTCTCTGAATCACAGGGTTACTGATCCTCTCTCTGTATCACAGGGTTACTGATCCTCTCTCTATATCACAGGGTTACTGATCCTCTCTCTGTATCACAGGGTTACTGATCCTCTCTCTGTATCACAGGGTTACTGATCCTCTCTCTGTATCACGGGGATACTGATCCTCTCTCTGTATCACAGGGACACTGATCCTCTCTCTGTATCACAGGGACACTGATCCTCTCTCTGTATCACGGGGATACTGATCATCTCTCTGTATCACGGGGATACTGATCCTCTCTCTGTATCACAGGGTTACTAATCCTCTCCCTGTATCACAGGGTTACTGATCCTCTCTATGTATGACAGGGGGACTGATCCTCTCTCTGTATCACAGGGGGACTTATCCTCTCCCTGTATCACAGGGTTACTGATCCTCTCCCTGTATCACAGGGTTAATGATCCGCTCCCTGTATCACAGGGTTATTGATCCTCTCCCTATATCACAAGGTTACTGATCCTCTCTATGTATCACAGGGTTACTGATCCGCTCTCTGTATCACAGGGGGACTGATCCTCTCTCTGTATCACAGGGGGACTGATCCTCTCTCTGTATCACAGGGTTACTGATCCTCTCTCTGTATCACAGGGGTACTGATCCTCTCTCTGTATCACAGGGACACTGATCCTCTCTCTGTATCACAGGGATACTGATCCTCTCTCTGTATCACAGGGTTACTGATCCTCTCTCTGTATCACAGGGACACTGATCCTCTCTCTGTATCACAGGGACACTGATCCTCTCTCTGTATCACAGGGTTACTGATCCTCTCTCTGTATCACAGGGACACTGATCCTCTCTCTGTATCACAGGGATACTGATCCTCCCTCTGTATCACAGGGGGACTGATCCTCTCTCTATCACAGGGTTACTGATCCTCTCTCTGTATCACAGTGTTACTGATCCTCTCTCTGTATCACAGGGGTACTGATCCTCTCTCTGTATCACAGGGTTACTGATCCTCTCCCTGTATCACAGGGGGACTGATCCTGTCTCTGTATCACAGGGGTACTGATCCTCTGTCTGTATCACAGGGGTACAGATACTCTCCCTGCGTCACAGGGGGACTGATCCTCTCCCTGTATCACAGGGTTACTGATCCTCCCCCTGTATCACAGGGTTAATGACCCTCTCTCTGTATCACAGGGGGACTGATCCTCTCTCTGTATCACCGGGAGACTGATCTTCTCTCTGTATCACAGGTTTACTGATCCTCTCGCTGTATCACAGGGGGACTGATCCTCTCCCTGTATCACAAGGTTACTGATCCTCTCTCTGTATCACAGGGGGACTGATCCTCTCTCTGTATCACAGGGGGACTGATCCTCTCTCTGTATCACAGGGGTACTGATCCTCTCTCTGTACGACAGGGTTACTGATCCTCTCCCTGTATCACAGGATTACTGATCCTCTCCCTGTATCACAGGGTTACTGATCCTCTCCCTGTATCACAGGGTTAATGATCCTCTCTCTGTATCACAGGGGGACTGATCCTCTCTCTGTATCACCGGGAGAATGATCTTCTCTCTGTATCACAGGTTTACTGATCCTCACGCTGTATCACAGGGGGACTGATCCTCTCCCTGTATCACAAGGTTACTGATCCTCTCTCTGTATCACAGGGACACTGATCCTCTCTCTGTATCACAGGGACACTGATCCGCTCTCTGTATCACGGGGATACTGATCCTCTCTCTGCATCACAGGGTTACTGATCCTCTCTCTGTATCACAGGGGGACTGATCCTCTCTCTGTATCACAGCGATAATGATCCTCTCCCTGTATCACAGGGACACTGCTCCTCTCCCTGTATCACAGGGTTACTGATCCTCTCTATGGATCACATGGGGACTGATCCTCTCTCTGTATCACAGAGTTACTGATCCTCTCTCTGTATCACAGGGGTACTGATCCTCTCTCTGTATCACAGGGACACTGATCCTCTCTCTGTATCACAGGGACACTGATCCTCTCTCTGTATCACAGGGTTACTGATCCTCTCTCTGTATCACAGGGGTACTGATCCTCTCTCTGTATCACAGGGACACTGATCCTCTCTCTGTATCACAGGGTTACTGATCCTCTCTCTGTATCACAGGGGTACTGATCTTCTCTCTGTATCACAGGTTTACTGATCCTCTCGCTGTATCACAGGGGGACTGATCCTCTCCCTGTATCACAGGGGTACTGATCCTGTCTCTGTATCACAGGGGTACTGATCCTCTGTCTGTATCACAGGGGTACAGATACTCTCCCTGTATCACAGGGGGACTGATCCTCTCTCTGTATCACAGGGGTACTGATCCTCTCTCTGTACGACAGGGTTACTGATCCTCTCCCTGTATCACAGGGTTACTGATCCTCTCCCTGTATCACAGGGTTAATGATCCTCTCTCTGTATCACAGGGGGACTGATCCTCTCTCTGTATCACCGGGAGACTGATCTTCTCTCTGTATCACAGGTTTACAGATCCTCTCGCTGTATCACAGGGGGACTGATCCTCTCTCTGTATCACAGGGTTACTGATCCTCTCTCTTTATCACAGGGTTACTGAACCTCTCTCTGTATCACAGGGGTACTGATCCTCTCTCTGTATCACAGGGATACTGATCCTCTCTCTGTATCACAGGGACACTGATCCTCTCTCTGTATCACAGGGTTACTGATCCTCTCTCTGTCTCACAGGGACACTGATCCTCTCTCTGTATCACAGGGATACTGATCCTCTCTCTGTATCACAGGGACACTGACCCTCTCTCTGTATCACAGGGTTACCGATCCTCTCTCTGTATCACAGGATTACCGATCCTCTCTCTGTATCACAGGGTTACTGATCCTCTCTGTGTATCACAGGGACACTGATCCTTTCTCTGTATCACAGAGACACTGTGATACAGAGAGAGGATCAGAGTTACTGATCCTCTCTCTGTATCACAGGGGAACTGATCCTCTCTGTGTATCACAGGGACACTGATCCTCTCTCTGTATCACAGTGGTACTGATCCTCTGTGTATCACAGGGACACTGATCCTCTCTCTGTATCACAGGGTTACTGATCCTCTCTCTGTATCACAGGGGTACTGATCCTCTCTCTGTATCACAGGGGTACTGATCCTTTCTCTGTATCACAGGGACACTGATCCTCTCTTTGTATCACAGGGACAGTGATCTTCTCTCTGTATCACAGGGTTACTGATCCTCTCTGTGTATCACAGGGACACTGATCCTTTCTCTGTATCACAGAGACACTGTGATACAGAGAGAGGATCAGAGTTACTGATCCTCTCTCTGTATCACAGGGGAACTGATCCTCTCTGTGTATCACAGGGACACTGATCCTCTCTCTGTATCACAGTGGTACTGATCCTCTGTGTATCACAGGGACACTGATCCTCTCTCTGTATCACAGGGTTACTGATCCTCTCTCTGTATCACAGGGGTACTGATCCTCTCTCTGTATCACAGGGGTACTGATCCTTTCTCTGTATCACAGGGACACTGATCCTCTCTTTGTATCACAGGGACAGTGATCTTCTCTCTGTATCACAGGGGTACTGATCCTCTCTCTGTATCACAGGGTTACTGATCTTCTCTCTGTATTATAGGCATACTGATACTCCCTCTGTATCACAAGGTTACTGATCCTCTGTACCACAGGGGGACTGATCCTCTCTCTGTATCACAGAGTTACTGATCCTCTGTATCACAGGGACAGTGATCCTCTCTCTGTATCACAGGGGGACTGATCCTCTCTCTGTATCACAGGGGTACTAATCCTCTCTTTGTATCACAGCGGTTCTAATCCTCTCTCTGTATCACACAGGGACTAATCGTCTCGCAGTATCACAGGGGACCGATCTCTCTGTATATCACAGGCGGTCTAATCCTCTCTCTCTATCACAGGGGACTGATCTCTCTGTATATCACAGGCGGACTGATCCTCTCTCTGTATCACGGCGGTACTGATCCTCCCTGTTACAACTGGGGTCTAATCCTGTCTCTGTATCACAGGGGCTCTATCACAGGAAACTTGAGGAACTCACCACCACCAGCAACAACCCTCCCACGGTACCACAGTAGAAAACAGTACCACTGCAGGGAAGTCCATTGTCATCTTGTCAGACCACACACTTCAACCAGGTGAAATCGAAGTTCTCAGCCAAGGGCTCAATTTCTGCCCCACCACCAAAATAGACCCCATCAGTCTCGCACCACACACAGAGGAATTCATTAGGTGAATGAGATTGCAGAAGTTCTTCCACAAACCCCAAGAGGCCAACAACGAACACAGTGAGACAGCCAATGAACCAAAACAGCCGACAGAGAGATCCGCATTGCAGCAACCAAAGAGGAAAGAGTCAATTGGACTCCTCCGGAAGGCGCTGCTCTCGACTTGACATGTATGCCCAAGCCGTCAGGAGGTGCATCAACACCAGATTTATCAGCCGCACTCACAAGACAGCCCCGAACATCATCCAAGCACAACGCAATGTCACCCACATTCTCAAGACCAACCGCAACATTGTCATCAAACCAGCAGACAAAGGAGGGGCCATCATCATACTGAACAGGACAGATTACTGCAAAGAAGTGTACCGACAACTGAACAGCGAGGAACACTACAGACAGTTACCCACAGATCCGACCAAAGAACACACCCGTCAACTCAACAATCTGATCAAGACCTTTGATCCGGACCTTCAGAGCACCCTCCGTGCTCTCATTCCACGTACTCCCTGCATTGGAGATCTCTACTGCCTCCCAAAGATACACAAGGCAAACACACCTGGCCGTCCCATCGTATTGGGCAGTGGGACCTTGTGCCATTGAACCTCTCCAGCTATATCAAAACATCCTGAAACCCATTGTACAAAGAACCCCCAGCTTTTGTTACAACACTATGGACTTCCTACAGAAACTCAGCACACATGGAGCGCTCCTCGTCACAACGGATGTCTTGGCACGCTACACCACCATCCCCCACGATGATGGCATTGCTGCGACTGCCTCAGTACTCAACGCCAACAACTGCCAGTTTCCAGATGCAATTTTACAACTCATCCACTTCATCCTGGACCACAATGTCTTCACCTTCAACAACCAGTTCTTCATCCAGACACACGGAACAGCCATGGGGACCAAATTCGCACCTCAATATGCCAACATCTTCATGCATAGGTTCGAACAAGACCTCTTCACTGCACAGAACCTTCAACCGATGCTTTACACTAGATACATCGATGGCATTTTCTTCCTTTGGACTCATGGTGAACAATCACTGAAACAACTATATGATGATATCAACAAGTTCCATCCCACTATCAGACTCACCATGGACTATTCTCCGGAATCGGTTGCATTCTTGCACACATGCATCTCCATCAAGGACGGTCACCTTAGCACCTCGCTGTACCGCAAGCCTACAGATAACCTCACAATGCTCCACTTCTCCAGCTTCCACCATAAACACATTAAAGAAGACATCTCCAACAGACAAGACCTCCATAGAAACAGGATCTGCTCAGATGAGGAGGATTACAACAGACACATCCAGACACTGAAAGATGCCTTCATAAGAACAGGATATGGTGCTCGGCTCATCGATCGACAGTTTGATACGCCACAGTGAAAAGCCTCATCGACCTCCTCAGAAGACAAACATGGGATATGGTGGACAGAGTACCCTTCGTTGTCCAGTACTTCCCCAGAGCAGAGAAGCTATGGCATCTTCTCCGGAGTCTTCAACATGTCAGTGATGAAGACGAACATCTCTCCAAGGCCATCCCCACACCCCCACTTCTTGCCTTCAGACAACCGCACAACCTCAAACAGACCATTGTTCGCAGCAAACAACCCAGCCTTTAGGAGAACAGTGACCACAATACCACACAACCCTGCCACAGCAACCTCTGCAAGACTAGCCGGATCATCGACATGGATACCATCATCTCACATCAGAACACCATCCACCAGATACACGGTAAATACTCTTGCAACTCGGCCAACATTGTCTACCTGATACGCTGCAGGAAAGGATGTCCCAAGGCATGGTACACTGGGGAGACCATGCAGACGCTACGACAACGGCTGAATGAACACCACTCAACAATCATCAGGCAAAAGTGTTCTCTTCCTGTTGGGGAACACTTCAGCAGTCACGGGCATTCGGCCTCTGATCTTCAGGTAAGTGTTCTCCAAGGCGACCTTCACAACACAGGACAGCGCAGAGCTGCTGAGCAGAGACTGAGAGTCAAGTTCCGCACACATGGGGACAGGTTCAACCAGACTCTTGGGTTCATGTCACACTATCTGTAACCTCCACAACTTGACTGGGCTTGTAAAATCTCACTTACTGTTCTGTCTGAAAATAATACACATCTCTTTAACCTATGCTTAATGCTATCTCCACTCACATTGTCTGCACCTTTAAGACTTCATTAACTGTAAAGACTCACATTCTAATCAATATTCTGCAAATTGAGTTTGTGCCTTACATGCTCTAATTGTGATCAGAACTCCCCACTCACCTGACGAAGGGGCTGAGCCCCGAAAGCTAGTGGCGTTTGCTACCAAATAAATCTGTTGGACTTTAACCTGGTGTTGTCAGGTTTCTTACTGTGTTTACTTCTGTCCAACAATGGCATCTCCACATCATGCCTCCCTCTGTAGCACAGAGGAACTGATCCTCTCTCTATATCACAGGAATACTGATCCTCTCCCTGTTATTACAGGAGTACTAATCTTTCTTCTGTATCACAGGGTTTCTAATCCTCTTTCTGAATCACAGAGATACTGATCCTCTCCCTGTATCACAGGGTTACTGATCCTCTCTCTGCATCACAGGGGTACTGTTCCTCTCTCTGTATCACAGGGGGACTGATCCTCTCTCTGTATCACAGGGTTACTGTTCCTCTCTCTGTATCACAGGGGGACTGATCCTCTCTCTGTATCACAGGGGGACTGATCCCCTCTCTGGATCACAGGGGTACTGTTCCTCTCTCTGTATCACAGGGTTACTGATCCTCTCTCTGGATCACAGGGGGACTGATCCTCTCTCTGGATCACAGGGGTACTGTTCCTCTCTCTGTATCACAGGGGTACTGATCCTCTCTCTGCATCACAGGGGTACTGTTCCTCTCTCTGTATCACAGGGGTACTGATCCTCTCTCTGGATCACAGGGGGACTGATCCTCTCTCTGGATCACAGGGGTACTGTTCCTCTCTCTGTATCACAGGGGTACTGATCCTCTCTCTGCATCACAGGGGTACTGTTCCTCTCTCTGTATCACAGGGGGACTGATCCTCTCTCTGGATCACAGGGGGACTGATCCTCTCTCTGGATCACAGGGGGACTGATCCTCTCTCTGGATCACAGGGGTACTGTTCCTCTCTCTGTATCACAGGGGTACTGATCCTCTCTCTGCATCACAGGGGTACTGTTCCTCTCTCTGTATCACAGGGGGACTGATCCCCTCTCTGGATCACAGGGGTACTGTTCCTCTCTCTGCATCACAGGGGTACTGTTCCTCTCTCTGTATCACAGGGGTACTGATCCTCTCTCTGGATCACAGGGGGACTGATCCTCTCTCTGGATCACAGGGGTACTGTTCCTCTCTCTGTATCACAGGGGTACTGATCCTCTCTCTGCATCACAGGGGTACTGTTCCTCTCTCTGTATCACAGGGTTACTGATCCTCTCTCTGGATCACAGGGGGACTGATCCTCTCTCTGGATCACAGGGGTACTGTTCCTCTCTCTGTATCACAGGGGTACTGATCCTCTCTCTGCATCACAGGGGTACTGTTCCTCTCTCTGTATCACAGGGGTACTGATCCTCTCTCTGGATCACAGGGGGACTGATCCTCTCTCTGGATCACAGGGGTACTGTTCCTCTCTCTGTATCACAGGGGTACTGATCCTCTCTCTGCATCACAGGGGTACTGTTCCTCTCTCTGTATCACAGGGGGACTGATCCTCTCTCTGGATCACAGGGGGACTGATCCTCTCTCTGGATCACAGGGGGACTGATCCTCTCTCTGGATCACAGGGGTACTGTTCCTCTCTCTGTATCACAGGGGTACTGATCCTCTCTCTGCATCACAGGGGTACTGTTCCTCTCTCTGTATCACAGGGGGACTGATCCCCTCTCTGGATCACAGGGGTACTGTTCCTCTCTCTGCATCACAGGGGTACTGTTCCTCTCTCTGTATCACAGGGGTACTGATCCTCTCTCTGGATCACAGGGGGACTGATCCTCTCTCTGGATCACAGGGGTACTGTTCCTCTCTCTGTATCACAGGGGTACTGATCCTCTCTCTGCATCACAGGGGTACTGTTCCTCTCTCTGTATCACAGGGGGACTGATCCCCTCTCTGGATCACAGGGGTACTGTTCCTCTCTCTGTATCACAGGGTTACTGATCCTCTCTCTGTATCACAGGGGTACTGATCCTCTCTCTGCATCACAGGGGTACTGTTCCTCTCTCTGTATCACAGGGGTACTGATCCTCTCTCTGGATCACAGGATTACTGATTCTCTGTATCACGGGGTACTGATCCTCTCTCTGTATCACAGGGTTACTGATCCTCTCTCTGTATCACAGGGGTACTGATCCTCTCTCTGTATCACAGGGGTACTGATCCTCTCTCTGTATCACAGGGACACTGATCCTCTCTCTGTATCACAGGGTTACTGATCCTCTCTCTGTATCACAGGGGTACTGATCCTCTCTCTGTATCACAGGGTTACTGATCCTCTCTCTGTATCACAGGGTTACTGATTCTCTCTCTGTATCACAGGGTTACTGATCCTCTCTCTGTATCACAGGGTTACTGATCCTTTCTCTGTATCACAGGGTTACTGATTCTCTCTCTGTATCACAGGGTTACTGATCCTCTCTCTGTATCACAGGGGAACTGATCCTCTCTCTTTATCACAGGGGTACTGATCCTGTCTCTGTATCACAGGGATACTGATCCTCTCTCTGTATCAGAGGGGGACTGATCTTCCCGCTCTCTGTATCACAGGGGTACTGATCTTCTCTCTGTATCATAGGGGAACTGATGCTTTGGATTCCTCGAACCACATCAGCTAACCACATTTGTGAGTTGGGGAGTGGTGGAGATGGTGATCTCACTGGACCAGCAATCCAGAGGCCTAAGCTAATGCTCAAAGAACATCTGGACTTGAAACGTCAGCTCTTTTCTCTCCTTCCAGATGCTACAGACCTACTGAGATTTTCCAGCATTTTCTCTTTTGGTTTCCAGGAATATGGGTTGGTAACACACCATGGCAGCTGGTGAAATTTCAATTGAATGAATCGATCTTGAATTGAAAGCTGGTCTAATGGTGGCCATGAAACTATCAGCAATTTTCGTAAAACTCCACCTGGTTCACTAATGTCCTTTAGGGAAGGAAACCTACCGTCTTTGCCTGGTCAGCTCTACATGTGGCTCCAGAGCCACAGCAATATGAGATGACCAAGTAAACCACTCAGTTCATGGGCAATTGGGGATGGGCAACAAATGCTGGCCTTGCCCCCAGAAAAGCCCACATCCCATGAATGGATAAAGAAAACAAAATGTTAGCTCAGTGGAAATCAAATTATGGGCAGAACTTTCCCAAAAAAAAAGACAAAGAGTCATAATGCTGAGAAAGCTGGAAAGATCCGTGCCAGTGTGGCTGGTGTGTACAGAACTATAATTGTCCTACACTTAGCCATTTTTTTGGAGAGTGCTGGGAGGGATAGGCCCTAAACACACCAGTGAGCCCAGCTGGAAAGCGATTGGGCTCCATTTTGAAAGGGTTCCGTAATCTCTCAGTGCAGTGGAAGATCTGCTTCCGCTCCCCATGGACATCGTGACCCCCACCCCTATCAACGGTACATTTTCCCACCCCCTCCCCGACTCAGACTGCCAACATTGGACCCTCCCAACAGATGTCTCTTTATCATCCAACGTTTCACAGCCTCTCCTTCATAGTCCCCAATCGTGGGCCCCTCTTCTTAGTCCCAACATGCACCCTACATGTCCCCACTTCATGGCTCCCCCTTTAGGGAAGGAAATCCTTGCCCCCCCAACTCTTTGTGCCCCCCCCCCCCACACATGCCCTGTCCCTTCATAATCCCCACTCAGGCACTTGACACTGCCCCTGGCGCACAGGCAGTGCTCAACTGGCACTGCCAGTGTGCCAAGTTGGCTCTGCCCAGTCATGTTCCTGACCATCCAGGGGCTTCAATGTCCTCTGAGCCTCCCAGTCTGGCCATCACACCTGGTCTTCACTAGTGGAGAACAATAATGATTCTTGCCAAGTTCGCATTCTGCCAGAGATCCCAGAAGCTGGAAGAATCCAGTATCGAATGGGTTAAGGATTTTTTTTATTCATTCGTGGGACACAGGCATCATTGGCTGGCCAGCATTTATTGCCCATCCCTAGTTGCCCTTGTTCAGAGGGTAGTTGAGAGTCAATCACATTGCTGTGGCTCGGGAGTCACATGCAGGCCAGACCAGCTAAGGATGGCAGATTTCCTCCCTTAAAGGGCATTAGTGAACCAGATGAGTTTTTCTGACATTTGACAATGGTTGTATGGTCATCAGTAGATTCTTAATTCCAGATATTTTTATTGAATTTAAATTTCACCATCTGCCGTGGTGGGATTCAAACCTGGGTCCCCAGAACATCAGCAGAATTTCTGGATTAATAGTCTAGCAATAATACCACTAGGCCATCGCCTCCCCATAGTATAAAGTAGTACTTAAATACTACTTTAAATTTGCTAACCAGCCTTGCGCTCTTTCTGGTCGAGATCCAGATTGCACCAACAGCAAGGAACCAGGGTGATTGCAAACTGTTTGGTGCCAGGCACAAGCCTGTTTTTAGGCCCACACACAATTTTACGGGACTAATGTGATTTGTGCCAGGCACAGAGAGGTCGGAAAATCACAGTGTATAGCCTTGCTGACTGAATAATTCTCCCAAAGTGTCAAATGTCAATTATAATACACTTATGAACATGGTTGCTTCTCATACTGCGCCCTGCCCTCTGCACATGCTGTAAGGCAATCTTGGTGGGGGAGGACATACCCATCCAAGGACAGTGTCATTTGTTACCTGCACTGTTCGTGGGCTGATAACAGGGTATGTGGAAGTGAAATAGATCAGCGCTCTCTACTTAGCTTTAACTAACAAAATCTGTTTGCCCGAGGAAGTTCCAGTGCAAATATAGAGAGGTTTGAGCAGACAGCTAAACTGGGAACCCTACACTGCATTGGAACAACTCCTATCATTGGCAATCAACAGGAAAGTTCAATGTATTAGATTCAAACAGTGCAATTAACAAAATAGGTTAAAGTTTATTTACTGACGTAATGTATTGACTGATTTTTTTAAACTATTGCAAAAAATGCACATATGATAATCTGCTTTTAAATAGTTCACATGAAATACAACACTGTCAGGTTTAAAGCAAAATAAAGCTGTAATGTCTATCCCAACTATCATTCAGCTGACTAATAATTATAGGATTTACTATTACACCCCAAGTCATTGTTTATTTCAGTAAGGTCTGGCCCTTTGCAGAGAACATGGTAACTCCACCCTGCCCCCACCCCCCCCCCCCCCCAAGCCCTCCCCCACCCCCTGGCACGAAACCTTTATAACTGCGTGATTCCAATCAAAACAAGTTCCACTGGTACCTTGGGCTACTTTCCAAGAACCATGTACATTTCATGAGCTTGTCTATTTTGCCTGAAGCTAGCAATGTGCCTGGGCAAGAGAAGCTTGCTTTTGTGTGCAGGACTGACCAGAAAGTTTGAAACTGCAAAGAAATCCTCTGATCACTTTTGCATCTCTTTGTGTGAACCACTTTCATTTTAGGCATCGTCGTGACTGTTTGGATCTACATTAGCCATAATTCCGTGCTCAGAGTTACACTGAGGCTAGCATTAATTGACTGAGTCTCTCAAAGCAGTTGTAAAAAAAAATGCACTGTATATAAAAGGGAATACTATGAACAGTTCCAAGATACAGTTAAAATGAAGATAAGAAGATAGCATGCAAGATATTGTGCCAAGTTAAATGAAGGGCAAAGGTACATAAAACCACAGCCAAGCATTCACATGCTTGGCTGCAAAAAAGGGATCTTTAGAAGCATTAGAAGCATTAGCTCCACCTTGCCCCGCAGCATGCTAACCTCGGCTACAGCTGTACCATCTTTCACTCCAGTGGACTTGCCTTATAGACAAATTGATTTGCAAAGGTTCAAACTGGCAGCTCTGTCTGCTTTGCATACAGAATGCTCCTCTGTGTCACAATAAAAGTAGCCTGGCAGACAGTGGGACTCAGCGGGAACTGGCCGGTTCAAAGTCCAAATGACACCCTCCCCTCACCCCAGTCTGGTTTGAAAGGTCACTGCATGTCTGGGAAAAAAAATCTCAGGATCTGCGCCTTTATTAAAGGTCAGTATTATTCAACAGCAGTTAACACACTGGTGCGCAGAAAGAGTGCACACACACAAAAGACCCTAGAGCTGCTTAGTGGTTACAACTGGAAAGGCTGGGCATTTGTGAAACAATACGCCCTGCCCAATGTGCACACACTCGCGCAGTTACAATGGCAGAGATCAACAGAAGGCTGGAACGCCTTGGTGTAACCTCGCCACACCTTTACAAGGTTACAGCACCTCGATAAACAGTAGACTCCACTCACTGCTGGTCAGTTCTAACAGTCACTTCCTGGTGGTCTTGTTTGATTGATCCTCTACTATTTTGTATCTTTCTAAATTAAACGGTTTATTCTTGGTTAATTTCCTTTCCTATCTATCTACTCTTTGTTCTTGTCATTCTCTCCTTCCAGATTGACAGTTCATTCACAACATCCATGTTAACAGTCAGCACAATTACCCTATCTTAAGTATATCTTTATTGTGAAACCATTCCTCTTGCTGTTTGGAGAGCGGTTTCATATCAATATGAAACTTCACTATTGGCATTGTTTTGCTTTCAATCATTGTTTTTAGGGAAATGGACAACGGTAATTGATTTAATGGAAGTTAGATCTGTAATAATAAAAGAAATCCTCTATAGAATGGAAGAGAGGACAGTGGCTGTTTGGCAGCTTAAGGGAATGATGGGTGGCCGTGCTTTGCTGGATCATTTAGTACCACGTTTTAGCTTTCAACTCAACAACAATGGCTGCTAGCAAAACCTCCAGCACTCAAGTACATGTAGTCATCACCACTCAGCCCCATCTAACTTAGCACTGCCTCAGTACCAAGCCAGCAGAATCGGACAGGCCTGCTTAGGCCATGGTAGGGAGGCAAAGGATTCCTTTCTGCAGATGGGTTGATGTCAGAACATCCTTGAAGTGGCATTATATATAAATTAGGTAGACTAGTTTAGAAATGAACTGTGATGTTGCACCTTTAGGAGATTGCTGGCTGCAGCAGCAGCTGCCTTACGAGTCAAACGACAAATTCACTTACTGAGTGACACTGGCTTTGTTGAAAAGCCAATTCAATCAACCGCCGCAACCAACAAAGTAACAGGCTGCATTCCCTGAATAAAGAACATGGAATCATGCCTACATTTTCGAGTGCACTCAGACCTATCAGTACTACTACATGAGGCTGAAAAGGATGAATGAATTAGATGCAGTAGATTGTAATTAATGGTAAGGCTGTCACTGAATCTCTCCACAGAGTTCTGAGCATTAGCAGCCTTCATGTTCAGGGAGATTGTAAATCGCACTGAGCCTCAGTGCAGTGCAGTGGTCTTTTCCAACAAAGCCTTTGGTTCTAACAGTGAGTGTGAATGAAAAGAAGCAACATTGAATTTGATGCAAATCTGATCTGTCCAGTGGCAAATTTCTGTTAAAACATTAAAATGATATTTACCAATTCTCTTTCAGATTTTCTCTGCTTCCTTGTTGCTCCACTCCTGAAGGCAGTGACTCTTGCTGGAGGATAGTTCCATTGACACTGGTGGTTCTCTGATTCCTTGTTCAAGTAGCCATTCTTCATGTGTGAACCTAGATGCTGCATGTCAGCTTTTCTTAGTCTGATCCTGTCATCACCCATTGTCTACACTGGAACTCATCCAGCTCCACTACAGTAGATGCATGTCTGTCAGGAGTGGGACCCTGGGCAATTGCTCTCCTTTACAGCCCAGCAACAACCAAAGTTGTTATTCCTCCCTCCCCACTATTGGTTAACTGAGCACAGAACGTTATACCTGTCAGCATCTAGGGAAAGGTGCTTTCTTTGAATTGACGCAACACAAGGAAACAAAATATTGTAACATAACGTAAATCTACATCAGCTGGACTGCAGCAGTTCAAGTAAGTGGTCATCACCGCCTTTGCAAGGGTAATTAGGGATGGGCCATAAATGGTGGCCTAGCCAGCAACGCCTACATCCCATGAAAGGTTAAAAATGGGAGGGACTAGAATCAGGAGAAACCAATTAGGAATAAAAGGTTTACTGTTTAAGATGGAGATGACCAGAAATTCTCTCTCTCAAATGGTTGTCTGCATGTGAAATTCTCTTCTTCAGACAGCAGTGAGGCTGGGTCACTGAATTTATTCAAAGCAGAGTTAAACAGTTTTGATAGACAAAGGAATCAACAGTTTGTGTGTGGGGGGATAGCAGGCTCGGAGGGCTGAATGGCCTACTCCTGTTCCTAAATCCTATGTTCCTATTTCCATGAATAAAAAGGATACAAAACAATTTCCAGGTCAGAGCTGCTGAACTTAGAACCATTCAGATTCATCTAACTTCACCCAGATCAGAAATCCAAACTTCCTATTCACATTATTTACTAAAACACATTGGAATGTTTTATTGAATTAGAGGGGCTAGAGCTAAGTTGTTGTTACACTTAGTTACTGGATTTAGAATCTGATAACCAGTTGCTGACCCATTATTCAGCACATCAGCAAATCAATTCTCAACTTGTTACATCATCACCATGGAAAAGCAACGTCCTTCGCCATCTTGGTTCCCATCATGCAACTTATTTACTTTATGCATTTATCACATGCCAACCATGCATCTGTAGATGTAATGGTTTACTTTTGTTTACTTTTGTCTACTTTTATCACCCGATCAATTCACAACAAACTACCTCTATTTTTCATTTCCTGTTGGAATGAGAGAGAAATGACTTGCAGGTTCTTCCTGAGACTCTGATATTGATACTGAAGCCTGTAAAACTGATTTGGAATGGTTCAAGAGGGCTTTCAATTAGCGTTCATTTCTCCCAAAGCTCTCTTACCCGCACGATCCCCCACCACGCCCACTTCAGCTACACACATACAGGCAAAGCGGTGAAGCAGTTCACCAGTTTGTGCGTCAATAAGTCTAACCCCAACAACAAATGTCTGTTCATTTAGCACCTATCAGCTAATGACACATCCTACAATAATGCTCTGTGTCCAGTGTAAATTGGAGAAAAGTAACTAAAGGTGCAGCTAAAGAGATGAATTATGAGGGTGCTTTCTGAATCAAAGCGAGAGGAGGAATGGTTGAAAATCAATCATTTCTAAACCAAAATCCTGGCAGTGCCAGCCTGGCCTCTGGCGCTGCCCAAGGGGCACCTTGGTACTGCTTACTGGGCATTGGGCAGTGCCAAGGAGGTGGGGCCAGAGGGATCAGGGCCTATTAGGGGGCCTTTCAAGGGTGCAATCAGTGGAGGTGGTGGGCGGGGGGGGTGGTGTTCCGCTGGCATTGCATTCAGGATTGGTTTCAGAGGAAGGGTGGACGGTGATTGGTAGTAACCATCCGGATGGAGGGGTGTTGAATTTCAGGGAGATCAGGTTTGGCCAGGATCGGAGAAATCAGGGCTGGCTGAGTTGAAGTGGCGGGGGGAGGGACATCGGGGCTAGCAGGGAGGTCCAGGAAACCAGAGATCGGGGAGGTGGGGTGGGGGTGGTTAGAAGAGCAGTGAATGGGGGTTGCCAGCAATCGGGAGGCTGACAGTTCGGGGCTACTGCATTGATCTCTGCTCTGACAAATTGGCACATGCCCAGTGGCCCGCTCAGCACCATGCTGCCGGCCTCTCGGATGGGAGTAGGTCACCCCACCACCCCACCACCAACCCCCCCCCCCCCCCCCCACCTCCCCACTCCCCCACCTCTCCCCCACCCCCGTGATTTTCAGAGGAAATCTCGCTGAGGCATTCTGTGATGCACAGTGTCGGAGATTCATTCTGAAAATTCTGCTGAGAAAAACCAACTGTGGTTACTCCTATTTTCACATGATTTGGGGACTTTGAATTTCTTTTAGGAGAATCCCAGCTGAGGTTTTCGGCAGCAGTGAAGATAAGGTACACCAGAGGCGAGTGCAAGATGGGGGCATTGCTCCAATGAGAGTGTCAGCAGTGTGATCGAGTGACAAGAGGTGAGGTTTGAAGCTCAGCTCAGGATCAAACACAGCATCAAGTTTGCACACCTTTGGGTTTTAACTAGGTGAAAGGTCTGGGAGAAGTGAAATTGCCACTTGAAGCACCATTTTTGGTGAGAAGCAAGTGCAGTTCTAATGTAAACATTTGAAGTCCAATGCAATCCTGTGAGATCAGCTAGACAAATAAGGACCTCACAAATTGAAGGCAAATGTCAGCAACTTGTGGAAAAGTAAAAGGAGGAAACATTTAAATAGCCACTAAAACTCACCAATTATTCATGCAGAAGTAACAAGATTTAAATAGCTGCCATTTTGATGCATGTAGCTTCTGTATATGACATTGACTTGATTTTATTTATTGTCATATCTATTAATATACAGTGAAAAATATTGTTTCTTGCGCACTGAACAGACAAAACCTCACTGATTTACCTCAGGTCATCCACAGTGCATCCCGAGATATATAAGACATAAAAATATGCTGTTCAGACCTGGTCCAGTGAGGCTTATTCCACACAGTCGTTTGCCTCTGTCTGAACTAAAACAGGAACTTGTTCTCTGCACATTCATCACACATCCCAAAATGTACTGCTATAAGTACAACCAGTTGACCATTCAGAAGCAGGTTCTGGAGCAATATGGAAAATAATATGGTGGGATAAAATAATAGAAATAAGCTAGAAGTGGGTGTCTAATGTATAATTATTCAACACATTTGACCATTTTTTTAACTGTCTATAACCAGGATATTTAGAATGTGATATTCTACCACGTGAGGGTGTCTACTTCAGACACAATAGTGCTGAACAAGCAAGAATTTATATATTTAACATAGCAAGGGCTGTAACTAATACACTTAAGGGTGAAAAGCACAATACAACTTCTTGCAAATTAAACTAAAACCTTTTTTTTGTAAACACAGTCTATCAATCAACGTGAGGTCTAGAATTGAGTAGCAAGAAAGCATCCACCCAAGTGAATATTTCAGTCATGTGCCCCCAAACATGGCTATTATTGACAGCAAATCTATATTTAAAAATACTTTGGGTAGCCTAAAAGTTACATTTGTTAGAAACGATGTTTAATGACTTCACTTAACTTTATCCCTCGACTCTCGACCATTTCATATTCCTCTGGTTAGAATTAACACCTTGTTCATATTTTCAACTGACATTATTTGTCTTAGGACCTCTTCCCTGCAAACATCTGTAGCTAAAAATGCTCCGTGCAGTCTCATGGTTCATGGGATGGCAGCATTTGTACAAAGGCTAATTCCTTCACATTTTTGCTTGTAACAATCAGCAATCCAAATGATCTCCAAATTTAACACAAAAAGCTGTCACCATATGGGTTTAAAAAAGCATCCAAAGAACAAACAAAAAAATAATTAAAGGCAAGGAACAAATCATTTAATGGATGATCTGACTTCATTCTATCACAAATGGGGAGTTAAATTTGACTACCTCCAAAAACAGGATCACAATGCAGGATTGGGGACGTTTGATTTTCAAAATGAATTTCCCACACACTGTGCATGGCAGAGTGATGTGGAGATGCCGGTATTAGACTGGGGTAGGCGCAGTAAAGAGTCAACACCAGGTTAAAGTCCAACAGGTTTATTTGGCAGCACAAGCTCTCGGAGCCTCGCTCCTTCATCAGGTGAGTGAGGGGTTGTATTCACAAACAGGGCATGTATAGACATAAACTCAACTTACAAGATAGTGGTTGGAATGCGAGTCCTTACAGGTAATCAAGTCTGCAAACTGCCCTGGCGGGAATCTCGTGAAAAATCCGGGTGCAGGGCCGATTCCCACTGGAGAGGCTGGCAGCATAGCGCTGAGCGGGTCACTGCACATGCGCCTGTCAGTCAGCGTGCCGATTTCTGGCACGGAGCTGACAGTGCCGGAAATCTGGCACCCGAAGACTCGCGGAGACTGTGGCACCCAGTGGGAAGCCCATTAAACGGCCTCTGCTTGAGTCTCCCAGCCCATTGTGCTGCCAGAGCAGGGCAATAAGCTGGCAGAATCACCCCCCCCCAGGAGTCAAACCATGAGGGCCTGGATACCATTCAGCAAGAAATGAATTACCCTCAGGAGTGTTGTCAAGGTCAGCGAATACATTTCAAATACCATCTCCCACCAACTGCACCACATGTCTCACACACTGCTCAATATTTACCATCACACGTCAACCAACGCTCTCCATTAATCCGGACTCATATCTCACATTTAAAGCTTCACTTCTTGCCCAGACACCTAGCATTTCCGCCATTTACATCTCACATATACATTGCCAGCTATTCAACCATGGAAGCCACATCACCTAACGATATTGCTGCACCACATTCACTGACACAATTCCTTATCTCTCTCTCTTTCAGTATAAAGTGACACACAATAACAGGCAGCACATATTAACCAGCGGGACATGTCTTTATTACCCGAGATGAGACAGTACTCGCCTTTGTTGAACAGTTATTGCTGAAATTGCGACCAACAACAGAGCTAAAATGATAGAAGATGACAGAATCCTGCTAATCACACATCACTTCTTCTTCATCCCACAATCTCTATTGATTTACAAACTGCAAACAATGTTAGCCTGCACCTCTTACTTCCCCCACCCGTCCTTCATCACAACTCTACCCTTGTTCATTTCAGGAACTGCCACCAGGCCAGGCAGTGGAGTGGAACAAGAAGAGTAGGAAGAAGGTGAAGAAGCAACGGGCAGCATGGTGGCATAACAGCTAGCACTACTGCCTCATAGTTCCAGGGACTCAGGTTCAATTCCAGCCTACTGTGACTCTGTGTATGAAGTTTGTATGTTCTCCCCGAGGAGTTTCCTCCAGGTGCTCCAATTTCCTCACATGGTCTATATATGTGCAGGTTAGGTGGATTGGCCATGGTACATTATCCCTTAGTGTCAGGGGGACTAGCAGGGTAAATATGCGGGATTGTTGTCAGTGCAGGCTTGATAGGCTGAATGGCCTCCTTCTGCACTGTAGGAATTCTATAATTCTATACACCATCACACACTCACACACTTGCAGCAACCAGTTCTGATCATAACGCTCTGCATACTTCAAAAAAAAAGAAAAAGACTTGCATTTGTATAGCAACTGTCATGACCGCAGTACTGCCCAAAGCTGTGCTTTTGAAGTGTAGTCACTGTTGTAATGCAGGAAACATAGCAGCCAGTTTCAGCACTGCAAGCTCCCACCAACAGCAATACCATCATGACCAGATAACCTGTTCTTCTAATATTGATTGAAGAATAAATATTGCCAGAACATTCTAGATAACTCCCTGCTCTTCTTCAAAAATGTGCCACAAGATATTTTACATCCATCTGATAGGAAAGGTAAAGTCTTGATTTAACATGACATTCAGAAGATGGCATTCTAACAGTGTCGTACTCCCACAGTGGTGCATTTTTATGTTCAAGTCTGGGGACCTGAACCCATTACACTCCAACTCAGAGGCATGAGTGCCGCCAGTTGTACTATAGCTGGCAACTCCAAGAGGATAACAACGGCAAGATATGTGCCTAGTCAAATAGAGCAGAGGAAGATGGCCAACAAACAGGGAACGGGGCAAGAGCAATGCAAGTAGCATCTCCCTGGGGGTGAGGTTCCACAAGAGTATAGCTGCGTAGGACTCAAATGGGTACTCTGAAGGCTAAAGAAAGCAACTGTATATGACAAATTCCAAGATGTTTCAACTATCTGCAAATTGGAAGGAGCCCACACTTAAAACATTCATTGCCATGTCCATTCACAGCCAATGCTGATCAGTTTACACTGCGGCTGCAAGAGGTGAAGCTTGGACTTTTCACACTTTGTTCCCTACTGAGGTTCACCTAGGATTGCTCCCTGAAAACCCTGAGCAGATATGGTCAGCTGCTGAGAGCCCTTCTCACCCTCCACCTCTTCTCCCTTCTGGTACTTTGCCCTGTTCTGACAGCCCTCTTCTTATTCTCCTAGTCATGCTATATTCCAAGGGGAATGCTTACTGCTGCCCCCAGTCTCAGAGCAACTGGGTTGTGCAGAAGCCTTGAAGTCAGGACCAAGACCTTCAGAACCTGCCACTTCCTGTTGACTTAAAAAATATATTTAAAACTTAGAAAGCACCAAAGTCTTGTACATCGCAACAGCTAGTAGAAATCAAGCAATGACTAAGCTGAAAGTAGTTGATGATTCCTCGATATAGAACTACTTTTGCTCCTGGACATGCTGTTAATCTGAGCATGACTAAGAGGTGGTGTTAGGTGGGGTGCTGAGCTCCAAAATGGCAGCACAGGCTTCAAATCAGCATTACACACTGATTGACAACGTTATCTGCCCACTGTGCATACATCCAGCAGACACTCACGATGCGCTGTTTAACGCTCTCATCAATATGACATATGGTTAACTCGCACAGAGGTTTGTGCACGCAAAGCAGATGACATTTCAGATCCCTCAGGCCACTCTTCATGCCCAAAGGTACAATTTTTGCCAGCCATTTAAATGGGGAATTGTAAACGCGATTAAATTAAAAACTAGTAAAAAAATTAGTAAGGGTAAAAGGGAGATTTCCTGAACCTCTGGCTTTTGATATGGCCACAAACATATTAGCAGTTTTCAACACCTTCATTATCTATTTTGAAAGTTACACATCATCCACTGCTTTTTTTCTCACACTAGAAAGCTGAATGTGATTGTGTAAGGCCCTAGACACTTTACATATATTGTATAAAGACCTCACAATTCAGACGTCAGGCTCCCAGACTACAAAGTCCAGACAGCAATACTATACAGAAATGTTTGACAAAGGTGTCATGTGATGTTAAGCATGAAACCTAACACATGAACACTAACCTTTAACCCTCTTTCAGTATTTGAAATTTAGATTTGGTTTAGTTACAGAATCCCTTCTGTAGGGCTGAACTGAAACACTATGCACTAATACTTGTGCTGACTGTACTGTAAAAGGTCTCCATCTCACACAAGAGATTTAGGCCACTAGACATAATGCAGATTTGAATTTCTAAATGCCACCATGGGCACTGGACTATGATAAATCTCAAACTCCTGTAATCACCCCACATAATCTGGTTGCTGAAGCACAGTTTAGATGCAGAGGCTCTTGAAACTAGCAAGGAGATTTGCAATACGCATACATATTCATGTGGTTAAAGCACTTCTGCAAGAAACAAAGGCATAATGTTCTCTTAAAGTAACTGTAGCACTTGCTGCTAGCCTGCATTTCTGCCCCTACTAATTAATTAATTTCTCCAACATTTCCCCCATCCTCAAACTGATTCAATAAATGCCAACCTAGTTACTTCTGAAATTTTGTTGCACTGTTTCTGAAACAAGCCTCAAGAGAGTCTCAACGGATGATATGCATGATAATCATTTCGTGTTCAAAAATAAGTGCAATACCTAAAATTGTGTGGGATTTACTTTTACAGCTGTTAATAAAGGACCTGATTTAGCTCTCTTGGCTTCTGTAACGAGCAATCTTTTGTGGCTGGCAGAAAGACAAAGCGGGGATTTGCAGTACCAGTGGAAAATGATTTGTTATTATCTTAGTTAGGACTGCTGTCACGGAACTTAATTTAGGGCATGCCCTGCAGCACTCAGGGTGGGTCAAAGCTCCTTGACCCTCACTGCAGATTTCTGAGGTTATTGATGGAGAGTAATTCTCGAATATAATAAAAGCATGGAATGAAGTAATAGCCAATCTCCTATGATGCAAAATTTTCATATCAAAATCAAAAAGCAAATTCCTCTTTTTTTAAATAAAAAGGTGGAAAGCTCAATTACAAGGAAAACTGGTCCTCCACTTGCAAAAGGCAAGCATTGGCTATTGTATCTCTGTCCTGTGAGGCACAACAGATTCAGCAGTAATTCAAGGTTCGTTTATGTCTCATGGATATCCAGTTAGATGACCTCATGGGACAATGAGTTTTACCACAAACACAATGTGGCAAAAGAGGACAGGGTTTCCTTCACAATTCCTTCTGAGGGAACTTTCCAATTTAAGTTGGGTAGGATGGAGTAACAAGGCACATTGACTGGTAGAAGGCAAGTCATTCTGCACTTCTTTTTTATTCATTCGTGGGACATGGACATCACTGGTTGGTCAGCATTTATTGCCCTCCCTAGTTGCCCACGAACTGAATGTCTCACTCAGCCATTTAATTTGGGCAGTTGAGAGTCAACCACGTTGTTGTGGCTCTGCAGTCACGTGAATGCCAGACCAGGTAAGGACAGCAATTTATTTCCCTAAAGAACATTAGAGAACCAGACAACAATCAACAATTTCCAACAATCAACAATGGTTTCATGGTCATCAGTAGGTTTTTAATTCCAGATTTTTTTTACTGAATTCAAATTCTGCTGTGGCAGGATTTGAACGTGGGTCCCCAGAACATTCGCTGAGTTCCTAGATTAATAGTCTGGGGTTAATACCACTAGGCCTCAGCAATGCCTCTTCCAATGGTTAGTGGAGCTTTGACCAAAGCCTGCTTACAAGACATTTCAGTTGGGGAAAGCATGCATGACATGGGGTTGGGGATTCAGAAAAGCATCCCAAGTAAGCCAGGAAATAAATGATTTACTAAAGGAGGGAGAAGATAAACTGGCAACACAGAATACCACTAAGAATGCATAAGCATTGCAACTATATGAAGGTGCAATTCTTAGTACAATTAGAACTATATTTGTACTGGCATACAGAAAAACTTTGCTTGGCAAGACTTATTTATCTATTAAGAATGGTTTTAAATATTCACTATTCCTGCATGCACAATATTCCCATTGTTATTGTAACCTTGTCAGAACATTCTGGTATTTTGTACAATCTACAAATCTCATATGCACAAAAGTACACATGTGTAACATTTTGCAGCACTTAAGCGTAATTTTTAGAATGGCTTGGACAGTCTTACTGTAATCATGCATCCTATCACACTTAGCCTATTACCCTGCTTACATGGATACCATTTCACCATTTGCAAATTAACGTTTATTTGACATTCAATCAGACTCAATCAGGCAGTGCCTAGTACTGCTGCCTCACAGCGCCAGCTACCAGGGTTCGATTCCCAGCTTGGGTTACTGTCTGTGTGGAGTCTGCACGTTCTCCCCACCTCTGCATGGGTTTCCTCTGGGTGGTCCATTTCCCTCCCTCAGTCCGAAAGACATGCTGGTTAGGTGCATTGGCCATGCTAAATTTTCCCTCAGTGTACCTGAACAGGCACCAGAGTGTGGCGACTTGGGAATTTTCACAGTAGTGTGGTGTTAATGTAAGCCTACTTGTGACACTAATAAATAAACTTTAAAAAGCTTTAACTTTAAAAAACAAAGAGAATTATATTTTAAATTGCACAGCATTAAATATTATTCTCTCAGTAGCCTTTAAATGCATATCAAAACAATGCCTGTAATTCATTCATTCAAAGCTTTATTTACAGTAAGATCGGTAAAGTAGAGCTTAAACAAGCTATGATCGGGCTTTCTGTGGTCAGATTGTTTGCTGGCTTCCACTGTTATAGCTTACAGAAAAAGAATGGTTATTTGATTGAGATCCTGGGGTAGAGGAAGGGGTGGAGGTTGAAAGGGTGCAGCTTTCCTGGCACCAATCAGTCCGAGCTAGCACCACAGGGAGAAAAGAGGAAAAACAGAAATTTGGAAAAAAGAAAAGTTGGGGTAGATTAAAATAAACATCCTGAAGACATGTTTAATTGTTCTGGTGAGGTTTAGTGCAGATAGAGCAAGTAGAAAATGTCTGAGTTCATAAAAATAAACCCTTAAAATCCAGATAACATTGATTTAAGAATGTCACGTGTTACAAGGCATGCTACAGCATTTTTTATGATGGAGTTACTCTTTATTGGCAGGGCAGGGGTTAAGTCACATAATACTAAGCTCACTTCAGTTTACTTTGGCTTCTTTGTACTGTCTGTACCAGCTAACCTTTGGTCCCCAGCCCAGTAAATGCAAATGTCAAATGAACTTCACCTTCTTTCCCTCCCCTTCTAAGAAAAACCTCACAAAACCAAAACACACGATAAAATATTATCAGCTAGATGTAGTTCTTAGGAAGACTAAAGTCTCCTAATCTTTAAATTGGTCTCAAAGCCTTAGGGGCACTTGAAGACTGAATACTGTATTTATGAAGACCAGACTACTTCCCCTCCCCACTATTCCTTTTCAGACAAACAGTTGACCTTTCATCCTTTAAAATGGACAAAAAGCAGACACAACACATCAGCGTTCAAGCACTTGTTTACCTCAGCTGTCCACACCTTGAATTCCGGGACCAACTATCTATCGACTTTAACCTTGTGTGTTTTACAAACAGTTAGATCCTGAGCAAGGGCACCGACATGTAGTTTAATGTCACACTTACAGATGGGAAAGAACTGCTAAAAAAAAAACCAGTAAAAGCCAGTTTTGTGAGCCTGTAAAAGGCTTATCCTCGAGGCTGCAAATCAATGGGAAGAGCCGGTTTAGTTGCAGACAGGTTTTGTGTTTCACTGAGCTGACATCAACATCTCTGATAGCATTAATATGCATTAAAATCTGGACAAATAAACAATAGAAGTGATCAATAGGAAATTAATATCACTGTCTTAGATGATCATTGGGCAACTTCTATTTTTATTTTATTAGTTCTATGGCTCTCACTCTTAAAGAAAACCATGCTCTATAAACCTTTCTAGCTGAGCCACAACCTAGTTCCTGCTACCTCAAGAACATCATTTTTTTTAATATCTAAAATAACAGAGGAAATCTTTGGAAGTTACATTTTAGCTTGCAAAAAACTAACTAATTGCAATCTCTGAAATTGTCTCATAATGTTTTGATATTTGTTATTAAAATTACTGAAAACTTCATATGATTTTCAGATTGGATACATGACATCCCTTAACAAAAGAACTGTACCTTACTGGTAATATTATTTTGAAAAACAATACCATTCCTTTAAGTAAGGTACTTTCCAACAGCGTGAATCATATTCACCACAACTGATGACAAACCACACTACAGCTTCCACTATCTGTAGTATTTATGATACATTAGTCAATATCCCATATGCTGTGGTACACCAATGTTTTTAAATGTTTTTCCCTTCCTCTTGCAACGTTATGTCTTCTCAAATTATTCCTGGCGCCCTATCTATGTTTTTGTCTCATCCTGTCTTCCTTTCTCTCATCCTCTCTTGCTTACATGTACATCTCAGGAACATTTGTTATTCTTGCCACACTTGTATCTCTTTTGTTTGTCCATGATGCATTTTCACTCCCATAAACACATTTTTTGTGGCGTAAAACTGTAGCCACAGGCAAACGCACAGTTCCCTTGCTGTCAGATGCATTTTGAAATATATATTTGTTCTGGCAATGCCAGAGATCTACTTTTGAGGATTTGGAATTCATTGGTTCCTGTTCTAGCTGTTATCCAACAAAGAATAACATTAGGCGGAAGGATCAATGGGCAATAATAGCATCAGGATACAAATATAATGCCAACAATCCCAAACAATCCATGAAACAACAACTTAAGGTAGAAATTTGTCTTTGGCAGTTATGTTGCACAGGTGGTAAATAATTAAATGCCCATTTTGCACCTTACCGGACTCAATTTCATCAAAGTCAAAAGCTCAAGATGAATTTCTAACCCCTTAATCCTCCCCCTACTCCTCTGGTCTCTTGCACGAGTGCTTCTCATGCACTTATGCATCAAATGTTTGTTAGGACTTGTCTGACCTACTATGGAGCAGTCCTGAAGGAATGCTGCATTGTTGGAGGTGTCAACTTTTACAGGAATTGCGAGCTACCTATGCTTCAGGGTGCCATATTAAATGCTAAAACTTGGTCGGTGGGTCTCAGTGATTTCGGTTATCAGTAGAAATCCCTCAACAATTTTTCAAGAAGAGCACAGAATTCTCCTAGTGTTCTGGCTAAAGTTCCACCCTCAAACAATCCACCATATTCATTCAATATGTTACTCTTTATGGAGGACATATATAAGCATTTATTGTTTATCACTCGTTCTTTTCTCTTTTTGCCACCATCACCTACTTCATCTTATGGAAATCTCGACACAGACTCAGCTTTCTACAGAAAAGATTTTAAAAACATAAAAACATAAGAAAAGAGTGGGATTAGAAATTTGGCCTTTCAAGTCTACGCCACCATTCAATACAATCATGGTTGACCCTCTACCTCAGCTACAACTTCCTCAACTATTTCCACATCCCTTGCTTCACTTAGTATTCATATTGATTTCCAATTTAAATGTATTCAATGACCGACCATGTACAGCTCTCTAAGGCAGAGAATTCCAAAGGTTCGCAAACATCTGAATGAAGAAATTTTTCCTCATCTCAGTCTTCAATGGCCCAGGGTTAGCAGGGGAACATTCAGAGGGCAGTAATTATTGTAGTATAAGGTTTAGATTGGCTATGGATAGGGAGCAGAAGCAATCCAGGTAATAATTATTTGGGGAAGGGCAAACTTCAATGGGCTGAGAACAGATCTGGCCAAGATCAATTAGAATCAAAAACTGGCAGGCAAAACTGTAATGGAAGAATGGGTTGCCTTTAAAGAAGATACAGTTAAGGTATTTTCACAAGGGAGAAAAATATTTATAGGATCAAGAGAAATCAGAGTGTAAAGAGAAAAGTAGAGCTAACAAATCTAGAGGTCTTTAGATGAAAGAGATAGCGATTAAGATGGAGATGAAAAAGGGTGCATGTGATAGATGTCTGCTGGATAATACAATTGAGAACCAGGCTCAATACAGAAGGTTCAGGTGGGCCTTGAATAAACAAGTAAGAGAGGCACGAGAAGAGACTGATAGCTAACATGCAAGAGAATCCAAGTCCAACTATAAATATAATAAATGTAAATATGAATGGTAAAAAGATTATGAGGAGCAGGGGGCATGGCTGAGATAGTAAATGAGTACTTTGTATCTGTCTTTACCAAGGAAGAAGATGCTGTCTCAGTCACGGAGGGCCATGATGTGGAGATGCTGGCGTTGGACGAGGGCAAGCACAATAAGAAGTCTCACAACACCAGGTTAAAGCCCAACAGGTTTATTTGGTAGCAAACACCACTAGCTTTCGGAGCACTGCTCCTTCATCAGGTAAGTGGGAGTTCTGTTCACAAACAGGGCATATAAAGACACAAACTCAATTTACAAAATAATGGTTGGAATGCGAGTCTTTACAGGTAATCAAGTCTTAAAGGTACAGACAATGTGAATGGAGAGAGGGTTAAGCACAGGTTAAAGAGATGTGTATTGCCTCCAGCCAGGACAGTTGGTGAGATTTTGCAAGCCCAGGCAAGTTGTGGGGGTTACAGATAGTGTGACATGAACCCAAAATCCCTGTTGAGGCCATCCTCATGTGTGCAGAACTTGACTATCAGTCTCTGCTCAGCGATGTGTGTCGGGTGTGTCGTGAAGGCCGCCTTGGAGAATGCTCGGAGTTAAGGAGAAACAGGAGATAATAGATAAAAAGGAGATATTAGATAGGCTGGTTGTAATTAAAATTGACAGATCTTCTAGACTGGATGAGACGCCGCCAAGAACTCTGAGGGAAGAAAGGAAGAAATTGTGGAGGCTCTGGCCATCATTTTCCAATCTTCCTTTCAAATACAGATGGTATCAGAGAACTGGAGAATTGCAAATGCTTGTTCAAAAATGAGTGGTAAAAATATAACCTTGGCAGTAGGAAGCTTCTAGAAACGATAATTCAGAGCAAAATTAATGTCACTTAAATAAATGAGAGTTAATTAAGGAAAACCAATATGAACTTGCTACAGGTAAATCATGTTTAACTAACTTGCTTGAGTTTTTTGATGATATAACAAAGGGTGTACATGAATGTGATGCAATTCATGTACTGTACATGGGCTTCCAAAAGACATGAGAAAATTCCATGCAACAGACTTGTAAGCAAAGTTCATAGAATAAAAGGAACAGTGGTAACATGAATATGAAATTAGCTGAGTGACAGAAACAGAGAATAGGAGTGAGCAGTTATTTATCGGGATGGAGGAAGGTTCACAGTAGCGCATTCCAGGCTTGGGCAATAGTGCCACTGCTTTTCATGATCTGTGTGAACGACTTAAATTTGGGTGCACAAGGCACAATTTTGAAATTTGCAGATGACGCAAAACTTGGAAATATTGTGAACGGAGGAGGATAATGTTGAACTTCAAAGGCAGGTGGGTGGAATGGGAGGACAAGTGGCAGAGGAGTTTTAATGCAGAGAAGTGTCAAGTGATTCAAATTGGTAGGAAGAACGGAGGGAAACAATACAAAATAAAAGGTCCAATTCTGAAGAGAATGCAGGAAAAGAAGGACCTGTTGGTGTCTGTGCACAAACATTTAAGGTGACAGGCCAGATTAACAGTATGGTTAATGAAGCAAAAAGGATTGTCAGCTTTATAAGTAAAGGAAGAGAGCACAAAAGCAAGGAAAGTGTTGGTTTGGCCTCAACTAGAATATCGCATCCAGTTCTGGGCAACACACTTTTGGAAAGATGACTATCGTTCTCTGACATCCTCTGACATCGATCATTATGAAGTGCTTCAACAGGATAGTCATGGCACAAAACAATTCCAGCCTCCCAGATTACCTGGATCCACTACAGTTCACTTATTGCCACAACAGGTCTACAGAGAAGCCATCTCCCTGGCCCCATACTCAAGCCTGGAACAGCTAGATAACAAAGATACCTATATCAGACTCTTATTTATTGACTACACCATTATTCCTACAAAGTTCATCTCAAATTCTGTAGCCTGTGCCTAGACTTCTCCCTCTGCAAATGGATCCTAGGCTTCCTAACCCACAGAATGCAATCAGTAAGGATAGACAACAATACCTCCTCCACGATCATCCTTAACAGTGATGCCCCACAAGACTGTGTCCTCAGCCCCTTGCTATACTCCCTAAACACCTATGACTGTGTGGCCAAATTCCCGTCCAACTCAGGTTTGCTGATTATGCCAATGTCAAACAATGATGAGATGGAGTGCAGGAAAGAGATAGAGAATCTGGTGAACTGGTGCAATGACATTAATCTCTCCCTCTATGTCAACAAAACAAAGGAGATAGTCATCACTTCAGGAAGCATAGTGGATGACATGTCCCTGTCTACATCAATGGGGACAAAGTAGAAATGGTCGAGAGCTTCAAGTTTCTAGGTGTCCAGGTCACCAATAACCTGCCCTGGTCCCTCCATGCCAATGCTATAGTTAAGAAAGCTCACCAACCTCTACTTTCTCAGGAGGTTAAGGAAATTTGGCAGGTCCACTACAACTCTCACTACCTTTTACAGATGCACCGCAGAAAACATTCTTTCTGGTTGTATCACAGCTTGGAATGGCTCCTGCTCTGCTCAAGACTGCAAAAAACGACAAAGGGTTGCGAATGTAGCCCAGTCCATCACACAAACCGGTCATCCATCCATTGACTCTGTCTACACTTTCCACTGCCTTGGAAAAGTAGTCAGCATAATCAAGGATGTCACACACCCCAGACATACTCTCTTCCACCTTCTTCCATCAGGAAAAGATACAAAAGTCTGAGGACACATACCAATCGACTCAAGACAGTTTCTTCCCTGCTGCAATCAGACTTTTGAACTGTACCTACCTCATATTAAGTTGATTTTTCTTTGCACCCTAGCTATGACTGTAACACTACATTCTGCACTCTCTCCTTTCCTCCTATATGTACAGTATACTTTGTCTGTATAGCGAACAAGAAACAATACTTTTCACTGTATGCTAATCAAATCAAATCAGGTATTAGAATGATTCACAAGAACGGTTTCAGGGCTGAGCAACTTCAGCCAATTATAGATTGGAGAAGCTGCTGTTTTCCTTGGAGAAGAGAAGATTGGAAGGAAATTAGATAGAAGTGTTCACAATCATGAGAGGTCTAGACAGAGTAGACAGAAAGAAACCTTTTCCATTGGTGGAAGGATCAAGAATCAGAGCAACTGATTTAGGTTGCATGAAGTCATACCTGGCATAAAGGAAGATGGTTGTGTTTGATGGAGGGCAATCATCTCAGCTCCAGGAGTTCCTCAGGGAACTGTCCTAGGCCCAACCATCTTCACCAGCTTCCTCAATGACCTTCCTTCCATAAGGTCAGAAGTGGGGATGTTCGTTGACAACTGCACATTATTCAACATCATTCATGATTCCTCAGATGCGGAAGCAGTCCCTATCCAAAGGCAGCAAAAACAGGACTATATCTCGGCCTAGGCTGACAAGTGGCAAGTAACATCCATGCCATACAAGTCCAGACAATGACTATTTCCAACCAGGGAGGATCTAACCATCGCCCCTTGACACTCACTGGTATTACCGTCACTGAATCCTCTGCTATCAACATACTGAGGGTTATCATTGACCAGAAACTGAACTGGACCAGCAATATGTGCATACCAGAGCAGGTCAAAGACTAGGAATCCTGCAGTGAGTAACTCACCTCCTAACTCCCCAAAGTGTATCCACCATCTACAAGGCAGTCGGGAGTAAGATGGAATACTCTCCACTTGCCTGGATGAGTGCAGCTCCAACAACACTCAAGCTTGATACCAGCGACTGTAAAACAGCTCTCTTCTTTGTTACCCATTCAACAAACATTCAATCTCTCCAACACTGATGAACGGTGGCAGCCATGTGTACCATCAATAAGATGCACTGTGCCAACTCACCAAGGTTCCTTACGCAGCACTTTTCAAACTCATGGCTAATACCATCTAGAAGGATAAGATCAGTAGAAAAAAGAAAAATACTGCGGATGCTAGAATCTGAAACAAAAACAGAAAATGCTGGAAAATCTCAGCAGGTCTGACAGCATCTGTGGGGAGAGAATAAGACATGTTTTGAGTCTAGATGGCCCTTTGTCAGAGTAGTAGATACTTGGTAACAAAACCGCTTGGAGGCTCCCCTCCAAGTCACTCACTATCCTGATTTAGAAATATATCACCGTTCCTTCACTGTTGCTGGATCAAAATCCTGGAACTCCCTCCCTAACAGCACTATGGGTATGTCTACACTGCAGGCACTGCAGTGATTCAAGAAGGAAGCTCACCACTTTCTGAAGAGCAACTTGGGGATGCCACATCCCATAAATGGATGAAAAATATGAATAAAACAACAGCAAGATGAGGAAAAATGTATTTATGCAGCAAGTGGATAGGATTTAGAGTGCATGTTGTGGTTGTGTGCTGGAGGTAGACTCAATCATGGCTTTCAGAAACAATTGGATCATTATCTGAAGAGGAAAGGTGTACAGAGTTGTAACAAAAAGACAGAGAGTGACATTAGGAGAGCTGTTCTTGAAGAAAGTCAGCATAGATATAGTGGGGGAATGGCCTCCTTCTGTGCTATAATTATTCTATGACCTTTTATTCTGAGACTGTGTCCCCAAGTTGTAAGCTTCTTAGACATTTTATTCTTCTGAACTCAAGCGAATATCAGCCTATTCTACTCAACCAAGCTTTATTGGATAATTCGTTCAACTCAAGGATCAGTCTGATTAAACTTAGACAAAAACAGAAAATGCTGGAAAATCTCAGCAGGTCTGACAGCATCTATGGAGAGGGAATAGAGCCAACATTTGGAGTCTGGATGACCCTTCATCAGAGCTGACAGCATTTTTTGCTTTTGTTTCAGATTCTAGTATCCATAGTATTTTGCCTTTATCTAATAAAGCGTAGTTTCACTCCCTCAAAGGCAATTATATCTTTCCCTAGATAAGGGGACCCAAACTTTGTACAGGTTTCCACATATAGTGTCATCAAACCCCTATACGGTTCCAGTCATTTTTTTACTGTAACACTTCAATCCTTTTGTAATAAAAGTAATCATACCATTTGCTTTCGTAATGCTTTGCTGTACATGAACACTAATATGATTCTTGTACAAGGCCGTTCTGAATACTAACAGTATCCAGCCTCTCATTATTGAAAATGTATTCTGCTTTTTAATTTTCTGACTGAAGTGGCTAACTTTTCATCTCTCTACATATTCCGTCTGCCACACTCTTGCCTGCTTATTTAACATGGCTAAACTCCTTTACAGTCTTTTTGCATCCACTTCGCAGCTCACCACAAAACTTGGATATGCATTACACTTAGTCTAAGTTATTGATGTGGATTTTAAATAGCTGAGGTCCAGATACAATATACTTGGGCATTGTCAGGTCGACGCTAGTATTGTAGCTTTACTAGAACAACTTGGCTAAGGGTGCAGCTAATCTGTTGCACAAGCTTTCAGTGTTACTGCCAGGATGTTGTCAGACTCCATAGCCTTTGCAGCATCCAGTACCTTCAGCCATTCTTGACATTGTTTGGAGTGAATTGAGTTGGTTGAAGATTGCATCGATAATGCTAGGGACCTCAGGAGAGGATCGAGCTGGATTTTCCACTTACCATTTGGTGCTGAAGATGGTTGCAAATGCTTCAACCTTGGGCAGAATTTTCCCATCCCACCCGCCATGGGAATCATAGCAGGTGGGGGCAGACTACGCAATGGTCCATTGATCTAGTGGCAGGAACTTCTGGCCTTGGGCAAGCGTGGCTGGAAAATCCCGCCTTTTCCACTGATGTGCTGGACTATCCAATCATTGATGATGGGGATATTTGTGGAGCCGCCTCTTACAGTTAATTGTTTAATTGCCCACCACCATTTATGGCTGGACTGCAGAGCTTTGATTTGATCTGTTGGTTGTGGGATCGCTTAGCTCTGTCCGGTACATGAGGCTTCTGCTGTTTGACATGCAAGGAAGCTTCACCAGGTTGACAGCTTGTTTGTAGGTATGGCCTGTGCTGCTCCTGACACGGCCTCCTGTACTCTTCATTGAACCGGGATCGATCCCTTGACTAGATGGCAATGGTGGAGTGAAGGCTATCCATTGTCATGATGTCACAGGTTGTGATTGAATACAATTCTGCTGCTGCTGGTGGCTCATAGCCAAGGCTGATTCAGTCTTTCACAAGTCATTCAAATACACACACACACACATTCTGGCAAGTCTCAGAATAGAGATCAGGATTAGGAACATTGCTCGATTTTTTTTCCCTTTATTGCGGATAAAAGTATAACCCCTTCTGTTGCATAGACTTGTATCAGCTAAATAAGTAATGGTGAGATGTTTGAACTGAGGCTTCCTGATCTATTTGTCACAGTACCACTCAGTGTTCTATTTATTCATTAAATTGGGCAAACTGGAGAGGAATATGGTTTGGATTCAGATACCTTTAGTCATGCTGAAAATTTCAAATGATTACATGAGGTGCTCTACTGGTGTTCTCAATTCAGCCCTCAATGTAAGCTAACATTTTAAAATAATTTCACTACCTTAGCCACAATTTCAAAAGTTGTTCATTTTTTAAAATTCTTTTATGAGATGTGGGTGTTGTGGCTAGGCCAACATTTATTGCTTATTGCTAATTGCCCTTGAGAAGATGATGGGGAGCTGTCTTCTTGAATCACTCAGTACAGGAATGCCCACGGTGCTTTCAGGAAGGGAGTTCCAGAATTTAGACGCAACAACAGTGAACACACATGTATCAAATTTTGTTAGTTCAATTAGTATGAATACCATACTGATTGATAGATGTAAAGAAAGATGATGGGTGGGATTTTACAGCCTTGCTCATCCCTAAACCATAAAATCCCACCCGATCAACAGACCTTTCCATAGTCCGCCCCTCATCTGCTCCAATTCTGACAGTGAAATTCTGGCCAATGTACTAATATTAGCAAGGTTCACCTCATCTGCATGGTGCACCCAGCAACGAACATGCACACTAACCACCTTGGCACTGCTTCCTATTTGTGCATTATTCTGAACGTGCATACAGCACAACTTTTGCCTTTGCTGCCAAGTAAGTGAAGACACCATCAAAACAATCTTTAATGCTCCAGTTCTAATGTGTACTTGACCATTCTCAAAAGCATTGCAGTTATAACAAGGACGGTTCACAGATAACATGCTGAATGTCACTATGCTGAACATGAACCTGGATTAAAAAATACCATGCACAGGAGAAGCAACGACATTGAATGAAAAATATGAGAGAATGCTTCAACACCCATAATCATATTGCAGGTTAAATCAATATCCCTTTTCATTTCAAAATGCTAACTGTATACCAGTGTAGAAATCTTCCCAATAGCCTGGGCGTGCATAACAATAAACAGAAAGAACTGCAATAAAGCACAAAAACTGTTTCTGTGCAGTTTTTCTAGTATTGGAATGATTCTATTCAACGGTAATTGAGTGAGTGAAGATCAGCATACTGTTTGGCCAACATGTAATTCCTTATATGACTTCTTCCCACAGCTTGACAAGATCTTACATTGGTTGACAAACTATAAGAGGACCTAGCATTGGAAGGATTTTTCACCAAGTGGTGCTCTATTCAGGGACTACTTTAGCCACCCTGAAATTAGGTGATGTGTCCAAAATCATCAGAGGACTTCAGAGCCCCAAATAGCAATACTGCAGAGGAATGTGGAAATGAGTTGCTGATTTTGTGACAGCATGTTAAGTAAAGAATGGCTTTTTGGTAAAAAGCTTTGCACAACCTCATTGCATATAATCAGTGTGCATCTGGGATTTACCAGAGGCACACTAGTATGACTCAGAGATAACATTGGCTGTTTCAAAAGACCTGTGGCTTTTTTGTGTGGTTGCTGGGTCTCTGCTCTCTTGGCTATTACAATGTGCTCAGAAAAGAGTCTGTTGAAGATATGGTGATAGGTGAACTGTGTTCTTGCATCTTTGTCCATGGTTGCATTTCTTTAGTTGAAATTCTGGTATCTTTGTATCTTTTTAGGTGCCCTCACTGGAGATGCTTATAGTCTCAATAATTGACAAATGAGAATGAAGAAAACTCTTCTGCAAGTACGTGAAGGGCATTGCTGTTTACTGACTTCAGGCCCAATGTCTGAAACTGGCTGTGAAGGACAAGGAAAAGGATAAAATATGTGCTCATGACTTTGTTCAAATGATTTAATTTTTACAGGTTTATACTTTAGTAAGCTAAGTGGACTAGACATTACAAAAAGTGATTTAAAAATATTTGTACTTTAGAGGGGTTTGTTATTAAAGAACACATTATATCATACTTAGCAGGCTATTTAGACTTTAATGATGCACTCTCTCTCTCATGAAGCAGATGATACTGTTTAGTGAACATTTACCAAGGCTGTTTTGTTTTGATAGTTTTATTTTAATGTGGTATTTTGTTATTTTCTTTGCCATAATTTTGGCAATCCTGTGAGTCGTGCAGCTTCTCAATGTTTCACTAGCTGCTTGAGAAATCATGGCCCGTGCCTGTCTTTGACCTTCTGTGGTTGTTAATATTGATTGTTTTCCAAAGAAAATAGCCTTGCATTTAGTAAATTGCATTATAAAATAAATTTGTTAACCCCTGTTTAAAGTGATCCTTTTGCAGTTCAGATTTAGTCTCCATTGTGTATCTTTTATCAGAATGATTTTTCTAGTCAGCTCATTATCCAATACTCACAGAAATTGTATCACTGTGAGAAGTGTCTTCAAATAAAACAACGGAGAAATTCACACATCTAGACTCTCCCTTTGTGGAATACACATTCTTCCCCGAAAGGCACATTGATAAGAACATATAAAAACATATTTCTTCGACCCATCTCCAGTCGCCAATTGAGCCTTCAGCTGTCTAGGTCCCAAGTTCCGGAATTCCACCCTTCCCCCAATAAACCTCAACTTTGTCTCTTTCCTGCTTTAGTATGTTAATACCTCTTTGACCAAGATGTCAATGGTACTTGTGTGAATTATCTTGAGATGGTTTACTATGTTAAAAGATGTTATACAAATTCAAATCGCTGCTATACTTAAGAGTTATAGTCATAGCGCACAGAAAAGACTCTTTGGCCCATCGACTCTGCACCAACAAAACTAGACTAAATCTACACTAATCCCACTTTCCAGCACTTGGCCCATTGCCTTGAATGTTAGGACATTTCAAGAGCTCATCTATGTACTTTTTGTAGGTCGAGGTTTCCCACCTTTGCTACTCTCCCAGGCAGTGCATTCCAGATTTCACCACCTCTGGGTGAAAACATTTTTCCTCAGATCCTCTCTGAACTTCCTGTTCCTCACCTTAAAATTGCACCCCCCTCATTACTGACTCTTCAACTAAGGGGAACAGCTGCTTCCTATCCACTCTGTCCATATCCCTCAATCTTATACATCTCGATCAGGTCCCCCTCAGCCTTCTCTGCTCTAAACAAACAACATGAGCTTATTTAGCATCCCTTCAAAGTTCAAATGCTCCATCCCAGGCAACATCGTGGTGAATCTCCTCTGTACCGTCTTGAGTGCAATCACATTCTTCCTATAGAGAGGCGGCCAGAATTGCACACAGCACTCTAACTGTGGCCTAACCAAAGTTTTGTACACCTCCAACACAACCTCCCTGCTCTAATAATCTATGCCACATTTGACAAAAGTAAGTGTCCCATATGCCTTCTTCACTATCCTATTAACCTGTCCTGCTGTCTTCAAAGATCTGTAGACTAGTATCCCAGATCCCTCTGAACTTCTTAGTATCCTGCCATTCATTGAATACTTCCTTATCTTGTTACTTCTTCCAAAGTGCATCACTTCACACTTCTCAGGGTTAATACATGTCACAAACAAAAAGCGACCTAGCACTGATCCCTCTGATGTGTCACTGGGCACTAGCCTCAGAGCACACAAGCAGCCTTCTACCACCAACTTCTGTCTCCTACCACCAAGCCAGTTTTGGATCCATCTTGCCAAGTTACCCTCGATGCCATGTGCTTTTACCTTCTTAATCAGTCTCCATGTGGGACTTTGTCAAAGGTTTTGCTGAAACTCGTATACACGACATCAACCGCAGGATCCTCATTTACAGACACAGTCACCTCCTTGAAAAATTAAATCAAATTTGTCTTTCTGACAAAGCCATGCTGACTATCCCTGATCAAACGTTGCCTCTCCAAGTGGAAATTAATGTTTTCCTTCAGAGTTTTCTCCAGTAGTTTCCCTACCACTAATGAGAAACTCTGATCTGTAATTCCCAGGTTTATCTCTACCAGCTTTCTTGAAAAGTGGAAACACATTAGCTATCCTCCAATCCTCTGGCACCTTTTGTGTGAAGTCTCACAACACCAGGTTAAAGTCCAACAGGTTTATTTGGTAGCAAATGCCACTAGCTTTCAGAGCACTGCTCCTTCATCAAGTGAGTGGGAGTTCTGTTCACAAACAGGGCATATAAAGACACAAACTCGATTTGCAGAATAATGATTGGAATGCGAGTCTTTACAGCTAATCAATTTTTAAAGGTACAGACAATGTGAGTGAAGAGAGCATTAAACACAGTTTAAAGAGCTGTGTATTGTCTCCAGACAGGAGAGTTAGTGAGATTTTGCAAGTTCATGCAAGTCATGGGGGTTACAGAAAGTGTGACATGAACCCAAGATCCCGGTTGAGGCTGTCCTCATGTGTGTGGAACTTGGCTATGTCACTACTCAGCAATGCTACAACAGCGGATGAACTGACACTGCTCAACAATCACCAGGCAAGGCTGCTCTCTCCCTGTTGGGGAACACTTCAGCAGTCACAGGCATTCGGCCTCTGATCTTCAGGTAAGTATTCTCCAAGGCAGTTTTCACAACAGACAGCACAGAGTCGCTGAACAGAAACTGATAGCCAAGTTCCGCACACGAGGACAGCCTCAACCAGGATCTTAAGTTCATGTCACTCTATCTGTAATCCCCACAACTTGCCTGGACTTGCAAAATCTCACTAACTGTCCTGGCTGGAGACAATTCACATCTCTTTAACCTGTGCTTAATGTTCTGTCCATTCACATTGTCTGTGCTTTTAAGACTTGATTAGCTGTAAAGACTCACATTCTAATCATTATTTTGTAAATTGAGTTCATGTCTTTATATGCCCTGTTTGTGAACAGAACTCCCAATCACCTGATGAAGGAGCAGTGCTCCGAAAGCTAGTGGCGTTTGCTACCAAATAAACCTGTTGGGCTTTAACCTGGTGTTGTGAGACTTCTTACTGTGTTTACCCCAGTCCAACACCGGCACCTCCACATCATGACTTTTTGTGTGGTCAGACAGGAAATAATAATTTGGGTTAGAGCCCCTGTAAATTCATCCTTTGTCTCCACAGCAGCATGGGATAAAATTCATATGGACCTGAGGATTTCTCCACTTTTAAGTCAAAACCTCCAATATCTCCTCACTGCCTATGTCAAACTGTTCAAGAACCTCAAAGTCCCTCTACCCAAATTCTATATTACATCCTTCTTCTCCTCAGGGAAGACAGAAGTAAAGTATTCATTTAACACCTGATCAATGTTTTTCAGCCCCACGCGCAAATGGTCTTTAATGGGTTCTAATCTTTCACCAGATTTCCTCTTCCTCTTAATATACTTATGGAATATCTTGGGATTCTCCTTAATCTGACTCACCAGTATCTTTTTCAAGCTCCCTCTTTGCTCTCCTAATTGCTTTCTTAAGTCCCCCACTGCACTTTCTATACTCCACTCAGGCCTCCACTGATTTGTTCCCTTTGTACTTGCTAAAAGTGACCCTTTTCTTTCTTATCCAGTCCTGAATATTCCCAGACATCCAGGACTGTCTGGGTTTGTTGCCTGTTGCCCCTACATTTCACCCTAAAGGGAACATGTTGTGCCTGTATTCACCCCATTTCATTTTTCAATGCCCCCCACAATTGCTGATTTTTCCATGAGAGGTTGTTCTCAGTCTACCTTTGCCAGATCCTGCCTTATCCGAATAAAATCTGCCTTCCCTAATCCAAAACCATTGTTTTACAGACCGTCTTTTCTCGTTTCCATAACAAACGTAAATTGTACTGTGTTGCGGTTATCACTAAAATGCTCCCCCACTGACACATCAAACATTGTCCAGCTTCGCTCCCCAGAATTAAATCCAGCATTACATCGTCCCATGTTGGACCTTCTACATATTGACATAAAAATCTCTCCAGAATACATTTCCAAGAAATCTGCCCTCCTCTAAACCTTTACACTATGACTATCCCAATCAATGTTGGGGAAGTTGAAATCCCCTAACATAATTACCCTATTATTTTTATATACCTCAGTGAATTGTCTACATATCTGCTCCTCTATTGCCCGTTGACTATTTTGGGTCTATAATATGCCCCCAGCAAGGTGGTTGCCCCATTTTTATTCCTAGCCACTATCCACAAAGCCTCATTTGAAGATCCTTCCACGCTATCGTCCCTTCTCACTGCAATAACTGACTCCTTAATTAGCTATGTAAAGAGAAAAAGCTTGCCAAAATGAATGTAGGTCCCTTACAGTCAGAAATGAGAGAAATCAGAATGGGGAACAAAGAAATGGCTGAGGAACTCGGACTTTGCTTCATGTTTTCAGAAAGGAAAACATGAATAATGTACCAGAAGTTCTAAGAGAAGCAAGTTTTAGCAAAGAGCTGAAGGAAATCAATATTAGCAGAGAAATGATTTTGGGAAAATTGATGAGATTTTTTGGTGAATAAATCTCCAGGGCCTGATAATCTTCATCCCAAGGTGCTTAAGGAAGTTGCCCTGGAAATAGAAGATCCATTGGTGGTCATTTTACAAAATTCTTTGGACTGTGGACCAGTTCCCACGGATTGGAGAGCAGTTAATGTAAGCCCGCTATTCAAAAAGGAAGGTCGAGAGAAAACAGGGAACTATAGACCAGTGAACCTAACATCAGTACTGGGGAAGCCATTAGAGTCCATTATCAAGGATTTCATAACTCAGCATTTGGAAAGCAGTGGTGTAATCAGACAAAGTCAGCACAGAATTACAAAAGGGAAATCATGCTTGACAAATCTAATGGGATTTTCTGAGGTTGTAACTAGTAGAATTGACCAAGGAGAACCAGTGGATGTGGTTTATTTAGACTTTCAAAAAGTTTTCAATAAGTTCTCACATTGCAGACTACTATGAAAGTTAAAACGCATGGGATAGTGGGTAGTGTCTGGAGACAGATATAAAGTTGGTTAGTAGACAGAAGCATAAATGGATCTTTTTCTGATTGGTTAGCAGTGACTAGTGGGATTCCACAGGGATCTGTGCTAGGAAACCAACTATTCATATTGCATATTAATAATTTGGAAAAGGGAACTAAATGTATTATCTCAAAATTTGCTAATGATGCAAATTTGGATGGGAGGGTGAGCTGTGAGAAGAATGCAGAGATACTTCAGCATATAATGCTAAGTGAATGGGAGTATGCATGGCAGATGCAGTAAAATGTGGATAAATGTGAAGGAGGTTATCCACTTTGGTAGCAATAATTGGTAGGCAGATTATTATTTGAATGGGTGTAAATTGGGAGAGGTGAATACTCAGTGAGACCTTAGTGTCCTGGTGCATCAGTAAGTGCACAGGTACTACAAACAGTAAAGAAGGCAAATGGTATGTTATCCTTCATAGTATCAGGATAGGAATGTTTTGCTGCAACTGTATAGGATATTAGTTAGGCCACACCAAGAGTATAGTGTGCAGTTTTGGTGTCTTTATGTGAGAAAGGATGTCCTTCCTATAGAGGGAGTGCAGCAAAGGTTTACCATGTTGATTCCTGGGATGATACAGAGAGACTAAGTCAGTTAGGATTATATTCATTGGAATTTAGAAAAGGGAGAGGGA
Source organism: Carcharhinus amblyrhynchos (assembly GCF_965287045.1). Taxonomy (NCBI): domain Eukaryota; kingdom Metazoa; phylum Chordata; class Chondrichthyes; order Carcharhiniformes; family Carcharhinidae; genus Carcharhinus; species Carcharhinus amblyrhynchos. Next base: position 37,088,833 of record NC_137335.1, on the reverse strand, counting down.
GAAACTTATAAAATTCTAACAGGATTAGATAGTGTAGATTCGGAAAGAATGTTCCCACTGGTGGAGGAGTCCAGAACTGGGGGTCATAGTTTGAGGATAAAGGGTAAACCTTTTAGGACTGAAGTGAGGAGAAATTTCTTCAACCAGAGAATGATGAATCTTGGAATTCGCTACCACAGAAAATAGTTGAGGGCAAAATGTTATGTGATTTCAAGAAGGAATTAGATAAAGCTCTTGGGGCTAAAGGGATCAAGGGATATGGGGAGGAAGGGGGAAATCAGAATATTGAATATGATGATCAGCCATGATCAAAATGAATGGTGGAACAGGCTCAGAGTGCAGAGGAGGTTTACTAGGCTGATACCGGAGTTGAGGGGGTTGAGCTATGAGGAGAGGCTGAATAAACTAGGCTTGTACTCGTTAGAGTTTAGAAGAATGAGGGGAGATCTCATTGAGACGTATAAGATGATGAATGGGATGGATAGGATAGAGGTGGAAAGACTCTTCCCGCTCAAAAAAGACAGTAGGACTAGGGGGCACAGCCTCAAGATAAAGGGGGGGCGGTTCAGAACGGAGTTGAGGAGGAACTTCTTCACTCAAAGGGTGGTGAATCTCTGGAATTCTCTGCCTGTTGAAGTGGTGGAGGCTGCCTCGCTAAATATTTTTAAGAAGCGGGTTGATGGGTTTTTGATAAGAGAGGGGATTAAGGGTTATGGGGAGAGGGCGGGAAAGTGGAACTGAGCCACGACAGATCAGCCATGATCTTATTGAATGGCGGGGCAGGCTCGAAGGGCCAGATGGCCTACTCCTGCTCCTATTTCTTATGTTCTTATGTTCTTATGTTCTTATGTTCTTATGAATGGCGTACTCGTGCTTCTATTTTCCATGTTTCTATGTTTCTCGGTAATAATAAAACATCCGCTCCTTTATCACACCCTCCCCTGAAGGTTCTGTTCCCCGGAATGTTGAGTTGCTAGTCCTGCCCCTCCTTCAACCATATCTCTGTGATGGTAACCATATCACAATTCCACATGTCAATCCATACCTTCAACTCATCATTCTTGCACATCCTAAGACAATTCAGGAGACTCAAAATGACACGTATTTGGGGACAAGCAGCTCAGGAGTAAATAAGTTTCATTTTTTTGATTTCTGGCAAAATGTTATGAGAACATAGAGTTAAATGTTTCTCTTTTGCTGCATAACAGAACTAAAACTGCTTCTATAGCCAAATCAATGCAGTCTCCACACAGAATGAAAACTGAGCCACAATGGTTTTTTTGACCATTAGAGTCACTTAGATGTGTCATAGCAACCAGTGCATCTTATCTGAAAGATACGGTAGTAACAGGCAGCCTTCACCACAATCCACCCCAAAAAGTCATAGTTGTTGAATGCGTATTAAGAACAAATTTCATTAAATTCCCACGCAGAGCAAAGATCGCACAACAATCTAGGTTTTCAGCTGTATTTCAAATCACCCATAGCAATTTCAAACATAAAGCCTCCAGGTTTGCATTCTGCAAAATGCAGTCCCATGACATGAATACATGATTTTTGAGAATTACCAGTCTATAGCTAAAGCTACCAGGCCATCGCCTTAACAAAAAAACTCGGAGAGCATTTAAATTCAGTTTTATTAGAAAAATGGCATGGCTGAGGAGAATCATCACTAAAAGCATCCTTCTATAAACTAACATTAACTGCTGTACATTTTACACTAACAGTTGAGAAAATGTGATTTTACTTTTGCCCAGCCAAATTCTTATGCCCTGGTATCGAAAAGAAAAATCTACCTCTATGGTTTTACAGGTGTAAATTAATGGTAAGGTTCAACTGGATTTATTTTAATCATCACCAGGTTTCTGACAAGAATCAGTTAGTTTCTGAGGCCACAGTGGTTTTAACCCATTCCCATGAACCAGTTTAAATCAAGCGACCAACAATCAGGCAGGTGTCAAGGATAGGGTTCCTGGACGATTACATTGCAGGGAACAGAGAGAGGAGTTCCAGGGCAGGGAAGGCCTAATTTTCTATTGTGGGGCCTGGATCTTGATAACATAGAATCATGGAATCCCTTCAGTACAGAAGGAGGGTATTTCTCCCATAGAGTTTACACCAACAACAATCCAACCCAGGCCCTATCCCCATAATCCTACATATTTACCCTGCTAATCCTCCTGACACAAAGGGGCAATTATTTAGCATGGCCAATCCACCTAACCCGCACATCTTTAGTCTGCAGGGGGAAACCAAAACACCCGGAGGAAACCCACGCAGATACGGGGAATATGCAAACTCCACACAGACAGTAATCTAAGGCTGGAATTGAAACCTGGGTCCCTGGCATTGTGAGGCAGCAATGCTAACTGTGCCACCAGTCTAATGGTAGTGATTAACCCAGGCTTCCAATTTTGCTAGAGTTGGATTGATGTTATTGGATTCCTATTATCATTTGGAAGGTTGGACCCTGCTGGTTTCAGATAGTGCCTGCTGAGAAGAGCAGGGGAAAATCAGGAATAGTGGATTCAAGCAGTAAGTGACTCAGGATATTTTAACTATTCATCTGCCTCATTCCTGCAGGGAGATCAGAGTTTAAAATTATCCCTAAAGTTGTATTATTCTGTCAATTCAGAAAAATAGTTCCACCCCATTACAATTTTTTTTGGGGCAGGCTTTAATTGTAGTTTCATTCTGGAAATGTACAAATATAAAAGCTGAATAACTAACTTGACTCAACAAAATTTTTATATGTTCTTTCCTTCCTTGTCTGACCAAAACAATTGCAACAGAAACATGACAAGTCTGGAAATTAATTTACAAGTTTTTAAACACATTAGAGCCGATTTAGTATTCACTTCACCTGTAAATTGATCCTCTGAATTGTAATGATTGTAAAAATGGGCAAGGACCCGTCCATATCATAGAACCCTACAGTGCAGAAAGAGGCCCTTCAGCCCATCAAGTCTGCACCGAACACAATCCCATCCAGGCCCTGCCCCCATATCCCTACATATTATACCCACTAATCCCTCTAACCTACTCATCCCTGGACACTAAGGGGCAATTTCTTAGCAATCAACCTAACCCGCACATCTTTGGACTGTGGGAGGAAACCGGAGTACCCGAAGGAAACCCACGCAGACACGAGGAGAATGTGTAAACTCCACACAGACAGTGACCCAAGCCAGGAGTCAAACTCAGGACTCTGGAGCTGTGAAGCAGCAGCACTAACCACTGTGCTACCATGCCGCCCTAATCTCTGTTCATATTCCATGCTGTTCTAGTTTGCAATCTTACTTAGAGCAAGGGATGGGAGTTGGGTAAAATGTCACTGGAAATAGGAGGAATCTTCGTACGAATGTTTCAGTGATGCATAAACAATGCTTCCCATGCCAGTTTCCAACCTTTACACCACTAAGTGTCAGATCACAATAGCAGCCATACATGACAGACATTAAGTTGCACAGCTCAAAGAGTTTAGTAAGGAGATATAGTCAACAAATCCAAGGCCAATTCTATATCACTTTGCTTCATTTTAAAAATTATTTTTGTGATTCCACTTTTTTTATAATTCCTCAGCAGCTTTCTTCTACCTTTCAGCTTCAGTCAAGGTACTAATAGGCCCCACAAAGGGAATTCCCTCATTTCATGTTTTTGAAGGAGGAAGAAAAACACAGTGTACCTGAACAAGTGCCGGAGCGTGGCGACTAGGAGATTTTCACAGTAACTTCATTACAGTGTTAACTTAAACCTACTTGTGACACTGGTAAATAATAAACATCACATGCAGGTGTTGTCACACCTACCTAGGGATGACCATGGGTAGCTGATTTCATAGGATATAGTTGGAGAGTTGTGCCCTCTAATTAAAGTTCACAAGCTACCAATATACACCATCTGGCTGACTCAAACAGTGAGAGTGGGGGAGATTTTCAGGATCTGTTCCCCAAGGAAGCAAATCTCATTGTGGCTGGAAACTCTTACGAGAGGGCTATAATGGGATTTGCGACAGGAGATCTCAGTTTGAGGTCTTCCTCACGGTGGCGTAATCAGGCTCACGCTCAGAAAGGGCAGCAACCAGATCACCATGTAATTGACCACATTTGGGGATGGGGAGCAGTGGTCGGGTCATCCTGATGCCTGCATGGTGTGACTGGGGGGGGTTGATCCTGACATTTACGGGGAGGGGGGGAAAGAAGGTTGCCCCTCTGTGGTCAAGAATTGAGGATTGGGGTATTCTCCTTGTCTATGTAGGATCATGCTGTCCATTGAGGATGAGTGGGCTATCACTTACTTTGAGATCGGGCACCCTTTAAATATGGGTGGAGCCAGCCTTGCCAGCTCTGAGGCCTCACCCTACCAGAATGACAGTGCAAAACCCTCCTGACACCCTCCACAGCCCCCAGCTTTTTTCTGACGAAGTGTCAGAAGATCTGGAGTGAAAACCTGGCCGTGTTTCTGGAGCCAGTTTCCAGTCAGAATATGACACTTTGCCATCTTTTGGAAAATTTCACCCAGTATCAGTCAGCTGCAGCCTCGTGTTTAGATATAACACATATATGATCTGGACACAAGATCATAGGGGCTACTGTCCTTGCAACTATCCTTCTTTTAGCAGCCACAAGTATGGTGGCTGGGTGATGAGCTACTCCATTACTTGTCTGGAAAGATATACCTGCAGACCAGATTTCCATTCCCTTTACCTTTGGCACTCACTTCTTTGCACTCTCTCCCTTCAAGCTGGGAACAGATCAGCAATTGAAATAGAGTCTTTTGAACTTTTCTGTCTTCCTTTTCTGCCCATGCCATTAGTATGTTCCCTGAACGCAACCAAAATCTGAACTTGCAGCAGGCAATAATCATGCAGATACTTTTCACCCAACAAATTAGTAGCGATAAGCATATTGCCATCATGATGAGATTTAAAAGGTGACTTGCACTCGCATAGCACTGTGTCATTACCTCAGGATGTTCCAAAGTGCTGTTCAACACAGCAGTCAGTTTGCATACTGCAAGCTCCCACAAGCAGCAGTGTAATGAGCAGATAATGTGTTTTGGTGATTTTGATTGAGGGATAGATATTAGCCAAATAACATCCATGCTCTTCTTCAAAACAAGTGCCTTTTAGGTCCAACTGAATGGGCAGTTGGGGCCTCAGTTTAACGTAACACCCAAAAGTCAGCATCTCTGACAGTGCAGCAGTCCCTCAGTATTGCACTGGAGTGTCAGCCTAGATTACTGTGCTCAAGTCTCTGGCTCAGAGGCAAGAGTGCTACCACTTGAGCCGTGACTAATACTTTTTTCATATCAGTTTTTAAACAATTAAAACTGAATTACACCAGTACATGAAAACCAGCCATTTTTTTAATGCATTGGCAAATAGTAATTATAGAAATATACACTGGATGTATTTTAGATATCTTGTATATACATTTCTGTAAGAAGCAGAAGGGATTAATGCAACATTGAACAGGTTGACTTGCTGACAGAAGCGCAAATGTGCACAAGGAGCAGAATTGTTTTGTAAAACAAGGATCCTGCAGAGTCAGCCCATCTCCCATGGAAAGACAAGCAGCCGTAACAATTTGTCAATGCATTTAAAATAATGTTGAAATCTCAAATATGGCAATTTCAAGTTTCTTTTATGAAACAACAATAATGAACTGTTTTCATTAAACTTAAACTTGGGGCATGTCATTCAATAGTAAACCAACACTCATTTCAACAAAAACTATGCTTTCTTGAGTAGGAGGTATGAAAGGACTGGCTCCTGATTATCAGACTTCCAAAACTATTCAATAGGCTACCCCAATTTATTAGCTCTGATGATGAAACAGCCCTAGTGAGTGTTATGCGGACTTGGAAATGTTCATGCTCACGCTGGAAAAGGTTGATTCAATTTCAGAACCAACAGCTTTGAGTATAGATGGGATAATAGATTAGTAGCATGGCCAAAATAATGTTTTCCATCTTTATCAGGCGCAGAATGAATGATAGGTTCCTGCAAACAAGATTAATGTTCCAACAGTTTCTTTAACAATACAAGTGAAGACAAGTCATAGATACTTGGGATATAAAATTACCAAAATAAGAGCAGCTCTTTGCCAAAAGTAACAAGATGGAATAGTCAAAGATTACCTTTCGAGAGTTAAGGTCTTAAACTCAAAAGGTCAAGGCTTAATTAAAAGTTAGCTTGGGATAGACAGTGTGAAAGCAAGCCCAATCATCAAACTCCATAATGAATCAGCCACGTGATCCATTAATGACTCTTGCAAATATCCTGTTTGGAAAATAAACCTTTTCAATTAAAACAAGCAGCCAGAGCTGGTCACCCACAATCAGAGAAAAGAGAAGGTATGGCACAGAACAATATTACACAAGAGTACAAGAAAGATTCCTTCTCCAGGGATCCATTGGCAAGTTTTTTTTAAATAATCATGAGGCCTCATTAAGGAATCCAGGAAAATCACAGATGCGAGGGACATACCCAAAGATCATTACTGTTCCCACAGTAAAAAGTGTGGCTTTCCATTTTGTCCAGCAATTTCCATCTTATCCAGAAAATTGTTACTTAGGATGTTCAGCTGCATGTTTTACAAGAATTCTATTCTGAACAGACAGGGTTAGGTTGGAACTGAACAGTTATCTCCTTTATCTAAAGGAGAGAAATGCTCTGTTTCATCAAAGAACAAACAAACCACACTTTATTTGAGCCTGATACAAATTATATTCAGGCAACAAAAAAAGCATTATCAAACCTTTGCCAGAGTCTAAATTGCTGACGACGCAAATAGAAAACATTGTATAGAAGTAAATAATTCAATGGGGTAGATTTTCAACATATTGCGTGGATGTTGGAGATTGGCCACCTATTATCAAAACCATCTGATTGGACTGAAATCGTCCATTCCAATAAAACAGTGAACTTACCCTTTGTGACCTTGATGCTAGTGCAGGGGATCAATGGTCTCCTCTTCTGAGTCACTTCTCAACAACATTTTGTCAAAGTCTCCTGTTATCTCTAGACTGAGAAGACTGGAAACTTGATAAAGAGAGGAAGTGAGGTAAACAATTTGATGCCCTCTTCCTGATTGCATAGAGGCTTTGTGTGTTTAGAACACAGTAAATTGATGGTATATTCACAAGAAAAATCTCCAGCATTTAGGACAATCTTTTTTGAAGTTGTATGCCTTTAGCAAATCAGCAAAATTTCAGCTGTTTCAGCAGCAAGCTATACCTGTCTGACCCAAAATAAATAGAACTCTGCAGTAAGCTAGAACTAGGATCTTAGTGCGTGTGCAAAGAAAAGGTTAAATGTCTACTTGGACGCTGGTCAACTGACTAGTTTTAACAGGCTAGTGAGACACAACTCACATGAATCAATTTCCACTGACCTATGCATATTATGAATTCAAAGTCATGAAGTTTGGAATCATTTAAGATAGATAAGGAATGTACAAGGGCATTCATCTTTAGATAAGCAATTCACCCACCCACTGACTTATCCTGGTACTTTGGGATATTAAATACACAAACCAGTATCCAAACACCTAAAGATTTGCTATTTGAATGTAAAATGATAATATATATATCAAATTAAAAGATGGCTTAACTATTTATTGTTCTTAAATTTTCTTTCTAGTATGTGAAGCATTTTGTCACCCAGTCATCAGATAACACAATATGCAATCATTTTAGGGAGATAAGGCCTGATTGATTCTGAAAAGTAAATAGTGTTAGTTTGTTTCTTATTTCTAAGAAAACGTACTCTGGACAAGTGGGTATCTGAATTGATTCAAGCAATAAAGTGTCCGAGGACTGACTGTGCATGGTAATAAAAGTTAATTGCAATGCTTTTTCTAGTCAAGATCTGATATTGTTCATTCATACAGTTACCTGGAAGTTACATCACCATTAATGTTAATGAAGGTGGGGAAACAATGTGTCATGGTTATCAAAATTAATGATGTTGAATGGCAATTTTTGAAACAAATATTTTTTATCTTTAACTTTCTGAAGGGTTATACTTTTTATCCAAGGATAGAGTAAGTAGTTCCTTAATATAAATCAATGGCCTGGATTTCTAGATCCCACCGAGTTGGAAGCAGAAGCTTTCCCATTATTGTTCCCACTGCCAGCAGGGTTCACCAGCACAAGGGGCAAGCTGGCCCAGAGACCAAAGAAGCTGGTTAAAGAACTGAGTACTCATAGAGGGCCAGTTTGAGATTTTGATGGGGACACAGACTGCATGTTGGGTGCAGAACAGAACAGGTGCATGAAGGTAGCAACGTAGCAGGGAGCCAGCGAGTAATAGCGACCCCAAGGAATTAGGTGGGCTTCTAAAGGGAGAGGAGCAAACTCAGCCATTGACATCATATGTTACAGGTTACCATGTTAGTTATGTGCTTGGGCAGTGCAGGGGTCATCACCTTTGTAGCATCATGGGCGCATAAGACAGCAAGCCTTCCAGACACATTTGGAATGTCACAAGAACACAACAAAGGTAGCAGCTGGTATTGGGAGCACAACTCTCAAATTTTGGACCTGGCAGCGATGAGGAGCCACATCCTTTGTGCAAAGGGCAGATCCTCGGACATGAGAAGGAAAGCGGAGAGGGACAAGGGCAAGAAGGCAAAGAGGCCATACCGTCAGTACAAGATCAACTGCTGAAGAGGATGTGACCAGGAGAAGACAGAGAACCAGTGCCACAGGATACTGCAGTTCTTGAGGCAGATGACCAGAGAAATTTGTGCTCTCATCATTGAAAACCTCACACCACTCCTCACTATTGAGGCCAGTAGCCATCAAAGTTATTGTGGCCTGGTAACGGATACCCTATTTGCTACATTGGACACTACACCCAATTCCAGGAAGATGAAGTTTTGCAGGGACGGGGGGCAGTATTGCTTCCACAGCTGTACCTCCCCAGGTGAATGACATTATCAGTTGCACCCACATGGTTATCAAATCACCCAGTGAGATTTATCAACAGGAAGGACTGCCACTCCTTGAATGGCTAGCTGATCTGTCACACAGACCATGTGTGCACTCACTTTCCTGGCAGTTGTCATAACTCCTTCATCCTCCATCAATCCAGGCTGTCATAGCTCCTCACTCCACCCCTCAACCCCATTCTCTCCTCAACTATGCAGTTGGTTTTAGGGGACAAGAGTTATCCCTTGAAGAGATGGCTATTCACCCCTTTGCGAGAATCTTGAGACTGAATCACAAAGGTGCGGAACCAGTGCCATTTGCTCATAGGGACTATCGCCAAGCAGATCATTGGACTTCTGAAGATACCGTTCTGGTGCCTGAATCAGTCAGGTGGTTCTATGGGTCTCATAAGAAATAGGAGCAGGAGTAGGCCATCTAGCCCCTCGAGCCTGCCCCACCATTCAATAAGATCATGGCTGATCTGTCGTGGCTCAGCTCCACATTCCCGCCCTCTCCCCATAACCCTTAATCCCCTTGCCTATCAAAAACCTATCAACCCACGTCTTAAAAATAGTGAGCGAGGCAGCCTCCACCACTTCAACAGGCAGAGAATTCCAGAGATTCACCACCCTTTGAGTGAAGAAGTTCCTCCTCAACTCCGTTCTAAACCGCCCCCCCTTTATCTTGAGGCTGTGCCCTCTAGTCCTACTGTCCTTTCTGAGCGGGAAGAGCCTCTCCACCTCTATCCTATCCATCCCATTCAATATCTTATATGTCTCAATGAGATCTCCCCTCATTCTTCTAAACTTTAACGTCTACAAGCCTAGTTTATTCAGCCTCTCCTCATAGTTCAACCCCCTCAACTCCGGAATCAGCCTAGTAAACCTAGTTCTTATGTTATGTTCCCTTTGAGCTGTGTTTGAAGATGCGGCCTGGAATAGATCCACTCTTACTATCAATGGTGGATGTATGTCTGTTCAGAGGTTTTACTGTCCTGTGCAATAATGCTTACTTCCCTTCAACATGTCACCCCTTGTCTCACCATTAATAAATGAAAGCTCACACATCTGTCATTATGTGTCAATATTCATATGATGTTCAAGGCGGCAAATAGTGCCCAGTTATATGTGGCAGTATTGTCACATCTAGCCATGAATGGTGGTAGACAATTAAATAATTCACTGGAGGAGAAAGCCCCACAAATGGGCACATCTGTGCAAAAGGTAAAAGCTGAAGCATTTGTAACAATCTTCAGTCAGAAGTGCTGAATGGATGATACATCTTGGCTTCATCTGGAGGCTCCTAGCATCACAGATGTCCATCTTCAGCCAATCTAATTCATTCCATGTGATATCGAGAAATGGCTGAATGTACTGGATATTGCAGAGGCTATGGGCCCCGACAATATTCCGTCAATAGTCATGAAGACATGCTCCAGAAGGCCCTTGGAAAGCTATTTCAGTACAGCTACAACACTGGCATCTACCCAGCAATGTGGAAAATTGCACATGTGCTGTGCACAAGAAACAGGACAAATCACATCCTACCAATTACTACCCCTTTAGTTAACACTCAATCACCAGCAAAAAGTGAAGGAAGGGGGTCAATAACAGCGCTATCAAGAGCACTTACTCAGCATAACATGTTCGTGAAACGTCAGTTTTAGTTCCGCCAGTGTCACTCAATTCCTGGCCTCAGCCTTGCTTCATATGTAGCAAGACCTCAAGACCTGGACAATAGCCAGGCCAGGGCTGACAATTGGCAAATAGTGTTAGCGTCATCTAATTGCCAGGCAATGACCATTTCCGATAAGAGAGATCTAATTATCACACCTTGACATTCAATGGCATCACTGAATCCCCCACTAGAAACATCCGGGGGGGAAGCAACTATATGCTGACTGTACTTGAGCTGGTGGGGAATGTAATCGGTAAGATGTAACAGTGCTTGCTGAGTTTTCTGATCCAGCATGTGCCCTAGGGCAGACACAAATCTCTCCTTCCCCAGTGATGTCTGCATATGTGGGAGATACAGGAGGAGACAATCAGAATTCAAGAATTCCTACAATACAAAAGGAGGCCATTCAACCCATGAGTCTATACCGACCACATCCCACCTAGGTCCTATTTCCCTAACCCCACACATTTACCCTGACACTAGGATCAATTTAGTGTGGCCAATCAACCTAACTCGCACATCTTTGGACTACAGGAGGAAACCAGAGCACCCAGAGGAAACCCACACAGACATGGGGAGAAAATGCAAACTCACACAGACAGTGACCCAAAGCCAGAATTGAACCTGGGTCCCTCACTGTGAGACAACAGAGCTAATCACTGTGCCACCAAGGAGAGCAGCCCCAAGGTTTCCCAATGCAGCAGAGTTTTTGGCATGCTGCCAGACCAACTGGAGTGCAATGCCCCACTTCATCCACACCTTGCAGTTTCTATTCTTCCACCTAAGGTGGACATGGTTAGCCTGACAATCTCTCTCTTCCAACGGTATTGACTATATGAAGGGTGGGATTGTCCTTCAGTCCAGGCTCATTTCTGGGCAAAGGCGAGAGAGACCAGGTAAAGCACTGTTGACCTCTATAGTCAATGTCAATGACTAACGTATATAAACAGTATCATTCCATACTGGCAGGTCCCCAACAGCACTATGCTCTGAGCTATTCTGGAGTGTCAACAAATTTCCACGTTCAACAGCAGCATGCATTATTAGGTGGCTGGAGGTTGAATAGCCAGAGATTTGTCTTGAGAATTTGACATTGCACTCACTTTGCCAGATTGAATAAGGCCATTGAATTTTTTCCGGGACTGCACCAAGTTTGTCCTGACCATTGTGTCTGCTCATATTCTCAGTTTCCTCTATACAGACCTGCTTGGTTTGGGAGGGCCTCCAGGTCTGCATCTGCAAAGGGGGTGGAAGCCCTACCCCAGGTTCCAGTCCTCTATCCTTTCTGCTCCATGTCCCGCACTGCAATTAAATAATTAAAACAGAAGCCGCAGGAATGTTTGCCATGGTCTGTTAAAATGGGCCATTACTCATTGGGGCTGGATTCTATTCTTATTCCCCGTGGCTGCGAATTGACCACCCAACCTGCTTTCCAACCAATTAACAGACCATCCCGATGAAAATCAGAGCTAGTAAAGTGCTGCTTAGTCCCTCAGCACCCAAAAACAGATCCAGCATTTGCTTCCCTGACCCCAATGTCTGCATTTTGAAATAGGAGTTTATACAATACATGAAAAGCTAGAATTGGATCTCTAACCCTGAAATACAAGCAAGCTTATCAAGATAAACTCCTAACTCTTGAGGTAACCCATCAGTTGTCATTTGTAATTTCATGGCTTAGAACTTAATCTAATCCGATTTGTAACATGGAGAACCCATTATTTCCTATCTGGAATATAAGGTTTTGCGTTTTGACATTTAAAAAATAATTAGTGGAGCAGATACAGAACTGAAACATTTATCTCAATGAAATCCTTGTAAATAATTCACTCTGTTCAGATGTAATAAATATAGTAGCTCTGTATACAGAGAGACATCTATGCCATCAACCATACTTTTTCCATTGGAACATATATGTTCCAATGGAAAAAGTATGGTTGATGGCATAGATGTCTCTCTGTATACAGAGCTACTATATTTATTACATCTGAACAGAGTGAATTATTTACAAGGATTTCATTGAGATAAATGTTTCAGTTCTGTATCTGCTCCACTAATTTGTACTTCCTGACTCCAATTTATTCAAATAATCAACTTTTGCCACAAATAGAACAGATTTGCTGTATTATGTCTATGCAATTCTTCATTATGATTACTGTACTGTGATTTTCTTTGTGATGCAATGTTCACAATGCATCATTCAAGTTGAGGATGTCTATTAAAATTTTCCAAATTGCTAACCTTATTCATTACGTTCTCAACTCTCTGACTATTGCTGAGTCTATTAGAAGAGGTTAAAGGACCTCCTCATCAAAAAGCCAACCTCCCACCCCACTAAATGTTTCAGTGGATAAATACAAAATGTGGTGCGGTACTCAGGCATTGGAGCCTGGAAGGTCCCAGGTCCAACCATTGCTCTTTACTGAGTTAGATGATCTCAGCTGTGATAGACGTGATTGATCTTGGCACAGTAGGCTAGGAAATAGGTGAGAAATTCATCCAAGATTTTCATTCTTGGTCACTATCCAATGACCCTGACTGAAACGATGTTAGAAGCAGTGGTTGGATGAGGACAGGATCAGGCAGAGTTATGATGTTCCCCACAGACAAACAGCCTACCGGCATTCATTGTCTAGGCTCACATCTGAAGATTGGCGACATAGATAATGTACTGTAGGACTGCTAGCACTCGTGGATCTGTATCCCAATATCAGTCACTGCCTTCAGGAATAAGAGGTAAGGAGATAAAAATTGAAAGATTAAAAAAAAGGTTAAAAAGAGTTTTATACTATTTTCAGGTAAATGTGAATCAAGTTTAAACACACAAGATAGCAAAGAAAGAAATGATAGAACTGCAAGGAAACAAAAACATCAATTGCAATGGATCAAGATTTTGGACAAAATGGCAGTTATTAAAGTTAGTAACATTAACAGCAATCACAAACAGTTTAAAATCTCAATTTTCTACCCACCCCTACCTTTGACGGTTTTACACTTTTAACGTATAAAGTACCCAGGATAGGCCAGCAGCATTCATTACCGAATCCAATCTGCTTCGGAACAAATGAGCTTGCATAGGACCACTTAGCCCTGAAACTTCACAGCGTTTACACACTTTATAAAATGTAACTTTGTTGACTCTTGTACCATAAACAGCAAAAAAAACACCAGATTCACGCTTAAATAATAGTAAACAAATATGCAAACCGTATACAAGTATCATGCTATAATTTCTCCATGGTGGAAAATGCACTCTTTGGAAAAGCAAATGCATCATGAAAGCCGTATTTACAGTTTGCAGCCATGCCATTCTCTAGTGCAGTATTAATACTTCGAGTGTGTTTAGTAAAAGAAGCATTGTGTGTCAAACAACATTCTGAAACATATTTGGTAAATCCTGTTGAGTAAAGATTTGTTGTTCAAAGTTCTTTGATTTTAACTAGGTCAAATAAGCAGCAGAATCAGTGCTTTTTATTTGGATAGGTTGAAAAAACGTTTTCTCAGATGTAATGTAATTTACAAAATTTTGTTCGTTTTTTTAATTAAATGCTCACAATGCAGGGACTTTTCCTCAATGCACTGTTTATTGAATTTATAAATCCATTTATAAAGAGGCACTACACAGATAGAACTTTCCTCATGTTTCTACATTTGGCCACAAATCAAGAAAGAAAAATGAGTTTAAAAATAGTCAATGTAATTTGACATTGGCTTAAAATTAAATTTTTAAAAAGATGTTATTTTGAAATTATTTATAGATTCATGCGCTATTAACTGATGAATTCCACATCATTTTACCTGGTTACCACACCTTCATAACGATCACTCTCTTTTTCCCTCATGAGATTATTCAATATAATGATGAGGGAGGTTGAAATATCCAATTGTGATGGTGCAACTAGCTCCATTATACAGTGCTACAGGATGTAAAACATGCATTCCAATCTTGACTGTGTTGCCTAGAGTGGTTGGCACCCACTTGAGTCCTAGATGCTGTTCCAAAATAAGAAAAAGATAGCACAGATAACAACCTACCATTGGCCACTCAGTCCAAAGAACAGCTCCGATATAGGCTATGAGGTCAGCTATCTGCTTTGAAGGGAATGGCGGATGGCCTTGAAAGACTAAAGCGAGGGAGCCAAGTCAAATAATTACAATAAATTAGATAATCTAGGTAAACAAATTGATAAATGAATATGCTTAAATGGGTTATTTGACCTGCTCTGACTAAATAGAGGATTGTGATTCTTATTTGGTCCTTTTAATAGGGGAGGATTGACTCAACTTACAAAGGGAAAATAAATCATAATCAGCACATCTAATAATAACTTTTGCCATCAAAAGTGCAACATTGGTGCAGTAACTTGTGGGTACCAACATGCACTAAATTTACTCCACATTGTCGAAATATAATTAAGTGATGGCTAAATAATTAACACACTACAGATAAATTTCTGGTTGAAGCTAAAAAGATAATTTCCATTTTATTGTTTATGACTTATCCAAATAAAGGCCTCATTAATGCAAAGTTGAATGAGAACAAATGTTATTAAAGGAAAATATCAGGTTTCAACAGCATTTATTTAATAGACAGACCACTCTCCAGTACCTACTTCTGGGTTGCAAATTCATTCTCATCATTTTATTTCTAAAAACTTGCAAAAGCAAGTTTTAGTCTGAGGATCTTCCATTTAGCACACAACAGTCATAACTGTTTTGAAGAGATCAACAGAATTTTGCCACAATGGAAGTAAAAGATCTGAGTTCACTAATTCTAGCAAGAAAAAAGAGACAGAAAAGTGTTATTCTACTTTGTTTTTGTTAAGGAAAACAGGAAGTTCTTTCCCTCAATAATGAAGTCAGGATGGTCACAATTGTTGATTGAAATATCAAAATTCAGAAATACCAACAAAAAAGAAAAACTCTTTATGGAACACAAGAAGAAGAGCAGGCATTTCATCCCCTCAAGCCTGTTCTAGTCATTTAGTAAGATCGTGGTTAGTCTGTGCCTTAACACTTAGTTCCATAATCCTTATTATCCGAGACTAACAAAAATCTATAAATCTGTTTTGAAATTGTCAAATGACCTAGCCTCAATAGTTTTTTGGGTAGGAGGAGTGTTCCAGATTTTCACTAACCTTTGTACGATGAAATACTTCCTGACATCTCTTCTGAATGGCCTAATTTTAATTTTTTTAAGATCATGCAACCTTATTCTGGACTCCCCACCAGAAGAAATAGTTTCTCTCTATCTACCCTATCAACCTTAATCACCTCAACTGAATCATCCCTTAATCTTCTATACTCAAAGGAATACAAGGCTAGTCTATGCAATCTGTCTTCATAATTTAACTCTTTTAACTCAGTATACTGGTGAATCAGCACTTTGGAGAAACTGTGCAAAAAAAGCCAGCACAATCCATCTCACCCATGAACTGTTGGCATTAGTATTGGTAGTGAGGTTAATTAGCAAAATATAACTTTTTTAAAAGGATAAAAATAGCCGATTAGCTACATTTACAAATACTTGTGAAACTGTATGAAAGCAAGATTTACTTCATCGTATCTTTCCAAAATATCCTGAAGCCTGTACAAGGGACCACAAAGCTATTTGATAGTTGTAAAAATCCTGTTCTTTAGCAACTTGTATTTACATAGCGCCATTAATGTAGTAAAACTTCACGGAAGGGTTATCAAATAAAATTTGACACTGAACAACAAGGAGCTATTTGGTCAAAGGCTTGGTCAAAGGGGTAGGTTTTAGGCTTGTCTCAAAGGAAAAGAGAGAAGAGTAGACATTTAAGAAAGGAATGCCAGAGTTTAGCACCTATGCAGCAAGAAGCACAGACTTGGTGCAAGATAGGATATGGGCAGCTTTGGGACGGACACCTGCTAGCCTTATCTAGTCTACCTAAATGTGACTCCAAAACAAGATGTGATTGGCTCTTAGCTGCCTTCTTAAAAGACTGAGCAAGCCACTCAGGAGAAACTAGGGACAGAGAATAAATACAGGCTTTTGCCATTAAAAGTCACAATCCCAGGATAACATTTTTAGGGCACATTTAATTAGTTTGAAGTACAGTAATTGTTATTTGTATCGACAAGGTAGTCATTTGCCAGGTAGCAGGATTCCACAAAAAACAATGAGATGGAATGATGAGTTAATCTGTTTTTGATTTTATTGGTTGAGCGAGGAATGTTATTCAGAGCAATAGGATAACTTAATGCTCTTCTTCAAATTCACCGTAACCAGAACGCTAATTAGAATTAGTCAATAAAAAATGTGAAACTCAAATTTATATTTTGAAAAACAAATGATTTCTGAGTATAAACTGTATAGGTTTACCTCTGTATTATGAGTACAGAGCCTCTTTTCCCCCTTTTCAAATACTTATCTTTTTTCTCCCTTTTCTTTCTGTGTCTCGAACACTAGTCATGGGCCCTTATTATATGTCAAGTCAAATCTACACTTCTATGAGCATCTATCAAACTGCAGTATAGGAATTTAAACTATGTATGGGGTAGAATCTTATATTCCCTAGCCAATGGGTTTGTGGGTGGGTGGGTGGGCACATAAAATTCTTCAGACAACCTTCCCACTGGGCTAACATTTAACATGCCCCAACTTCTCCGCAATTTTAAAGTGGGACGGGGAATGTCCAGGCCACACTGGTCCCTGTTGCAACCTTTAAATGGCCAATTAATGACCACTTAAGGGCTGTTTCCAGTTTCAGGCTGGCTGGAGGAATTCAGGGGCAAGGTGGAAGCTCAGAAAGTGACCTTGCTCAGGTCTTGGAGGGAAAGGGTTGGTGCCTCCATCAACAGCCTTCTTTCAACTTCTGCCCCCCCCAGCCCCAAAGTCTGGCTCCTGCACTCACTTCCTCCCCTTGGCCCCTCCACCAACACCCCTGCACTTACCTTGCTCTGGACCCCAGAACCTGAATTCTTGGGATTGTTTGCAGTCCCAGTCCCTGCAGCTGGTAGTGCTGGGACTAAAGTGCTGCCAGCCAATCAAGTCTTTGAGGTGAGACTTCCTCCTAACCAAGGGGCAGTCAGTCATTCCACCTCCAGCCAATTAACTCTCCATAGAGCAGCAAATTGTTGAAGGGCAGTGATGCACTGGGCACCGAGTTTTTGAGTGGTGAAAAGGGAAACGCTGCAATCCTAAAAATTTTGGCCATGGATTATTTTTTCTTCTCTTCCATCCAAACTGGTCCCAAAATTAAAACCCATAAAGGAGGTCCAAGGTGCGCCCAACACATAACCAAATTATCATATAATCTAATCCCAATAGCTCTGCATTTGTTTGCAGTTTTCAAAGGCTGGCAGTTACATAACTTTTGAATTGGATTGGTTAAACTGCTCCAGTTGAAAAGTAACTCGATAGCAGCTTAAACAGAGCAAGCACAGCCTTACCCTTTAAAGCAAGGTGCTGCGACATCTGCAGCTTGTATACCTGGGAACATGGGCTTTTATATCCCTTGTGAGTCAAGAGTGCAGAGCATTGCAGGTGTGGTTCCCCGACTTCCTCCCGTCTCCTTTTACAAAGCAAAAAAAAAAGAGGCTGTTGCTTTATAAATGTATAGATGAATTCAAATGTGACATTGCAGTTTTAACAATTCAAGTAACATGTAACAAAGAAAATATATATATATATTCCAAATTTACTGGAACATAGGGTCACACTTGTATATAGTTTTACAATGGTGCCTAGCATGTTATGCTTGTCACATAAATCTGCTCATGAAATTCTCATAAACGCACAAAGGCCTCACAGGTTCACGATTTTATAATGCAATTAATGTGTAACAGTTCAGGAAAGCCACTGTTTCCTTTTGCCACTTTGCTTGTGGTATTTAGGATACAAGGTGCATGCACCAATGAGTTGTTTGAATTATGGTTGTTGGTGTATGAAGAGATGCCAACAGAAACACGGCCACAGGCACACTAAGGTTTAAGGCTGCAGTGTCCTCCATTTGGCAGGACTAAATCCAGAACAATCATAATTATGATAAGTCTAAAAAAAAGAAATAATCTATTAAACAAAGTAAACTTTTTTATATTAAAGGGGAAAATAATCAGTAAATGCTGGACCTTTTAAATATACTCTGAAAATCTTGGAAATGTACAGCAAATCTGTTAGCATTTGAAAAAGATGATGTTTTAGGTCTAATTTCTGTTTTCTGCGATGCAATTCTAGAATTTTATTACCTACGATTTTTAAAATACAGATTTAAATTTTTAATGAACGTACTGTAATTGTTTTCTCTGCTAGTGAAGTGCTGCATGCCTACTGTTCAAAGCAGAAGAAGAAAGTCAGGAAATGAGGGTTTTCTGCTCAGGATAAGTGAGGTCTAGACAAAGACTAACCTAATTTGTAAGTTATCCACTAAAAGATTCCAAAACTCTTCAATATTCAGTCAAGCATGATTTCTGCATGAGAAGCAGATCCAACATTTTTGCCATAATGATTTTAAACACAAGTAGAAAAATATTTACAAAAAACATTAATTGCATTTCAATTTCATAAATGAATCAGGATGGGTTCTAAATAATCATCCCTTAGTTATACTTCAGAGTTTCCTACCTGTTTTACAAGAGCACAGAGAATGATTATCTACTCACTCCCTTTTCTAAAAGTAGAACAGGTACAACAAAAGGAAGTGTGCACCAGCATTAATCTCTCTTTTTTGAACACATTTGAAAAGGACAAAAATGAATGGTATCCTAGTTATTGTACAACATGGAAAGATTAATCTATTGCCTGGTCTAATGTCAAAACTTTGCACAAACCAGATACTGAAAAGATTTAGTTAGTGCTACAAAAACATAATTAACACTAAAGAAAATAAAAACGTCAGCTAAAAGCGAACATTGCAGTCTTACCATATAGGGATTTTTTTTATTATTTTAACTCAATAAGAAGTCTGTCAGAATAGCAGACAAAGGAAAGTCATACAAACATTGTAATTACATATAGTATTACATATAATATGCTAATATTCCCAAAAATAATTTTTCACTTTTTTTAGTGTATTCAAATCTAGCAAATCAGTCATCTTTCATTTTGAGTTTCAACTCAACATAATATTTTTACTAATATAAAAATTGTCAAATTTGCAGGCTCCCTGATGAGTGAGTTGGGAAAGACAGAAGGGGGAGGAAGGAATGAAATTGGTCTTTGTCACTTACGGCAAGCAGGTTTGCAGCAAACCAGTAGTCTGGTTTACAACAAGTGTAATTTTCTGTTCCATCGGAAGTCAATGGACAAATAAGACATTGTGCAAATATGCTACTGCTCCATTAGGAGCTGGTTTTTATGCCAGTGGCAAAATCCAATTTCAGCCTGTTATATAGTTGAGCCATACAAACTAGAAAATCCCAGGTAAGAACCCTAATCTGTTATTGGTTAGCAGATATCAACCAGAGTAACAGTAGAATGTTAGTCACTGCTCACAGGTTAAAAGGGAAAGCAAGCAGGGATCCCAGCTCCTGATTCGTATCCAGTGACTCTTGTTGGAAATGTAAGTGAGCACTGGATGAGGACAGGATTAGGCTTGTAATGGGCAGATACTGCCTGGTCACAAATGAATAATGGCCACTCGAGCCAAGTACATGGGGGATCATGTGAAACTGATCACTAGCAGCAGTCAATGCTTTCAGATGAGGGAACAAAATGTTAGAACGTACAAAATTAAATATTTTAATCCATAATATTGACTAAAAAGGAAAGCATATATGTGAATGCTTTTTTTCTTCTGGTTGCACCGTTGTATGAAAATCCTGAAGTTATTTGTAATCTCTAATTTACTTATGGTGATACAGTAAATAGCTAGTCCTCGGTACTATTTTATTTAGGTGTTGAGCCCACCTCACTCCCTTTATGTTAGTTTTGCCATTAACTATACATTTTATGGATACCAAATGAAAAGGAACATCTGACTTAAATAAAATTTCAAATTATTTGCCACTTTTGAGTTTATTTCAACATTTTTTACTTTGTTTCAGGTTTAACGTACCTATGCATCTAATTTCATTTAGGACCTCCAATCAATCCTGCCACCAAGCAGTTAACATTAGTAGTAGCTTAATGGAATTTATGGTGAACGTTATTTAAAATTGCTTGTGACTAGAAAGTGAACAGGAGGGGGATTAAAAAGCAACATATAACTTGAAATGTTACCCCGCTTTTACCTCAATAAGATCATTTTAAATTAACTTTTTTTTCTTAATGAAGTAATATATACAAATTAGGGCCCCACATACTGGAATCAAAGTCAAAAGTGATGCAACATTTCAACATCAGTCTCAAACATAATTATGTTGCTCCTATTTGATCTGGATTGTGATATTCAAGTTATGGAACTGGGATATAGCTCTGAGTAGCATAGCTGCCCCTTCCAGGCTTGACTCCCACAGGGACAGCCTTCTCTCCTTTCCTTCTCTGCTTCTCATGGTGTTCCTTCCCTCTCTCTCTGCAATTCTAATGTGGCCATTGATGGCTATGATTTTATCAAGCTTACAAAAACAATTCAAATCAGGTTCAGTAATTAAAATGCACTATCCTATGCAATACAGAGCCACGCAAACCAGATACAATCCATACCCTACATCAAGTCAGTTTATATAGGCAATGGAGATAGTGAATTCATATAATCAGCCTAAACATTGGGACTAGGATTAAACCAGTCTAGGCTGTCATCTGTTTACTATCCATTAATCCTCACTGGAAAGATACCTTTTGGCGTCACAGCTTATTAGTCACTGCGCTAAGACACTTAAAGGAACAAAGCGAAAAAACATGTTTGAACACACACTGGCGTTGAAAACAACATTTGTGATGGTCACTAAGTTACAGGATAATATTTTAATACCATAAGAAGACCCCATTGCAACTCATGAGTTATTACGTTTTCCCACACCTGCGTGAGATAAAGTAAATACCCACCAATCCTTTGAGCATTTGCTTTTTATCTGTATCACACCATACTCCTTCATCTTAGCTCACCAGGGTTTCAACTATTAAAAAAAATGGCCTGGATTCTGCGGTCCACAGCGAAGCGACAGCTCTGACCGTTGACCTTGAAAAATGCTTCCCACAAAGATCTAGTGATCTCTGTGGTGTGAATTTGTGGCACCAAATCAAGGGGATCTCCGGATGTCCAATAACACTGATGCCATCGAGATGTTCTGACAGACAGCAGAAAGTAAAATGCACAGATTAACCTTCACTTTTGATAAATTCTACAGAGTGAAAAAAATTGGGACATACACATTAGAAACTGAAATATCAAACAAACTTTAAAAAAATTATATTACTAAAATGTGAAATGTTATCATAATGGAAGAACTTTACATTGTACAAATATAAAATTAGTTTCCAGGGTCAGGAGGGTTCTTCAGCAAAAGATATGCCATAGTATGATATTTAGTCACACCTTATTAACAAGCAGGAACACTCTACAGGATATTTAACAATGATATTACAGTGTGAAAGGGAAAGTTCTCTTCAGTTTAGTGATTTCTAGGAGATTGCAACAATGTAAATCGTGGAGGTGCAGGGAATCACTGACAGTAACTTCTGGATTTCCGCGTTTAACTGCGCATGTGCGGGCACCAGAACTTGCTGTTAATTTCACAGTTGTAACAGCAGCGAACACTGACATGTTCGCTATCATTATAACCACAAAATCTGAGCCCACGTCTTCTAAGCAGAAGGTGCAACATTGGCTGAGCAAGTAGAGCAGCTATACTCAACTGTTTCACATCATGTCAGGTCCATATATTTGGAGTTTAGTGATAAATTGATGTGGTGCAATTTAATTAAACAGGTAGTGCCTGCATTTTCAACTGCTACCTGACCAACAATTAACTCTAAATGTTCATACTCATAGCGTGCACAAATATTAAAATTAATCATGTACCCTTGGGAGTGGAGTTAAAAGAAATAGACATCAATTAATAGTTCTATCTGGAAACTTTGTTAGTAATGCAGAATTAATTGTATTCAATAAAATATTTTTTAAAAATTAATTTCCAATGGTCTATACAATCTAGCCATATGGTCAGTATCCATGGAGGATGCAAATCTGCTTATGACACTCTACAAATTTGCTGGTTATCTGACATGTTGAACCCTTACAGAAGGCAGGCAATTTTCTCCGGCATGCTACCAAAACTTATATAGGTCAGAGAAAAGGGACACTGCAGAGAAAAACCTTAGCTGGAGCAAAAGCTACTTATTTGGAGTAAGCCATATAAAAACAAATAACTAAATAAATTAAAAAATTAAAAAATGAGGAAAGCAATAAATAAGCACACACAAGGTTCACCAATTAGCTTTAAAATTTTTATTAATTTTTTTCATAAAGGGACAAAATGGGCATGTGAACAGGATAATGCAGACAACTGCCAAAACACAGACAGTGGTTTCCAATAGACTCCTGAACTTAACACAGACCAGAAACAAATACAATAAAAGCCAGGTTGTAATGACCTTTGGTCATCTAAACAAAGAAAAAAATTAAAAAATAAAATGGAAAAAAGTTCAATTTAGTGCATCCGTTTTGAACAGCGCACATAAGCAATAATAAATAGTGAATCCCATAGTAAAAGATAAATTTCAAGTTACAACAACAGCTTTTATTACAGGAATAGAAAAGGCCGATAACAAAATATTCTGCATTGCCATTTACAAAAATGTATTGACTCAAGCGGCTTTAATATGCTTTGCATATGAAATTTTCCCAATCTAAATATAAAGCACCATTTAGTTTTTGGCAATGAAAAAACTGCAAACATTTAATTTACTGCATATGAAGTTAGATGCTGGAATGTAGTAGGTGAGAGGTTAGGAGACAGAAGCACACTACAGAACAAACATTAACTTGCAGTACTGTATACAGTATGGCAGCAGGAAGGGAAAGATATGTACAACCATCCGCTTTGACCATTGGCGTGACTTTCTCAAGTTACCCCCAAGTGGCCGTTATACGACCTCTTATCTATACAATGTCACGGGCGTGTACTTTTTTTGTTTGTTTGTTTTTTTTTGTTGAAACGTACAAATAATTCGCACTATATTATCCTGCCAAATTAAAAAAATATACTGTGGCAGCCTGTGTTTTTTTTCCACTACCAAAAAAAGGTACGTTGATACCTTTAAAGAACAAGCAACAGTTAAAAATACAAGCTTCAATATAAATACTATAGTGCCTACACTAGGTGAACATTTATTTCAAATAACCATTCTAGAAATACAGAAAAGTAGAGACCATAAATGTGTTTAGCATAGGAATCAACATGTGTGCATTTTCCTATAGTTAAGTACTATATATATAATCTTAAACCTTTCCCCAATGTGAGTTTTATACAACCTGAAGAGCTGTGTATCCAAGGCAGAGTATCCACTAACTGTATAACATGTATGAGTCTTGACAACCACCAAGACACTGGAACCCTAAAATATAGTTCTCCCTAACATAATGAAGTGTCTTTTAAAAAAAAACTTACCATTTATACTTTTAAAAAAATCTGTACAAAAATTCTTGCACTGTAGGAGCGAGATTATTTATTCTAAATCCACTGCAGTCCCATTATCGTCCACTGAGGAGACGTGCTGTTAAACTGTGTTTCTTTATATTTTATATTCTTTTTAAGTTTAGCCAGGTGCACTATTCTAGTCAATGACTGGCAAATTGACACTAAACAATCTGTTCATTTTTCTTTCCTTAGTATTTTAGTAAGTTTTTTTTCCCTTAATTATATGTTTGTAAACTGGGAAAATTGTACAGTGCACTTAATTGTCCTATCTGAGCTGTCTTTTATCCTTTTGTCTTTTTGCTCAGCCTCTGTACCCCTGATTAAAGAAAGGGCATAGAAGTCACAAGCGTAGTCAAGTGCGATTTAAGTACAAGCTGGGGGTGGGCGGGTGGGCTGGTACGAGCATTAATGTATCATCTTTATGTTTATACAACTGCTATGTTGAGTGTGAACCAAGCATGACTTTAGGGATCACAGATGGATACTGTGACATTAATGGAATTGTCAAGACATTTTTTTCCTCCTGTTCAGTTACTTTCATTTTGCTTCAATATTGAGAATTGGTTAACTCACTGGTAGCCAAAACAATCAGGTGCATGATGTGGAACCATCTCTTGGGTCAACACAAACCCAAGGCTACTCCTCCAGTACTGAACTGAAGAGTAGAAAGAAAACCAATACAGTTTAAATAGATGCAAGGCACTCAGATTATTCTTATTCCTTTAACCAAACAATAGTATTCATCCAATCATCTTCATCAAATTTATTTTCTTCTCCAAAAGTCAAGGCCAGCAATTGTTATGTTCTAATTTAATATATTAACCCTTTGAGGACAGATTTTTCTTTTTGAAAATAAAAGACAGCTTTAACAGTGCGAATTCCAGTCTGTCCATAGAGGGTTAAACAAAGGAAGAAATGGGGAGGGTTGTTTTCCCTCATTTTTGTTTTCCCTCTCTATGTTACAACCTAAACTGTACATGATATGTGTTACAGGACACTATGCAGCATGGTAATCTTTTTTCAAAAACCAAAAAAAAATCAAGAGAAGGGTAGTTACTCAACACCAACTGAGGACAGAATCAAACTGCCGAACATACCATACATGCTGTCTAAAAAGAAAAAAAAACAATAACATACACAACACGTAAATTATTGCACAAGAGAAAGGCTCGAGTTTGCGTAAATGCAATAGTATTGCCCCGATACAAATCATGCATTCATCAGTGACATTAAACCAGTCGTGCTGGCATCAAGCACATGTTCCTTACGTCCTCAGCTTCCACTTCGTTTTGATCACAAGAGAATAGAAAAAGCTATAGGGAACTTGAGCATCAATACACCTAATCAGTTTTTATATCATTATTTAACAAGCGCTCACTGTGCCATTTTTTCATGTGTTTCTCGAGGGTACTATACACGCTAAAAGGCATCTGACAAATTTCACATTTGTAAACGTCTTTCCCCACCTGACCGTGCGTTTTCATGTGTCGCGTGAGCTTGCTACTCTGGGCACAGGCGTAGTTGCACAGGTCACATTTGTATGGTCTCTCGCCTGTGTGGCTTCTCCGGTGGACTGTGAGATTGCTGCAGTTCTTGAAGATTTTGCCGCAAAATTCACACGTGTCACTTCGCTTGCCCTCTTTGGAGCTGGGCCGCCCAGGACCAGGTCCAGTGATGTGGGGCGTGCTTCCACCACTTCCTGTGCCACTGCGACCTGAGATCCCACCGTCCATTTCTCCTGGCGGAGTGGAAAAGCGTAAACTTCCATTTTCTGAAGAGTGCTCAGATGAAGTTGCAAAAGGTGATTGTCTGGAGTCTCCAAAACTGAGGAATGGGTCTTTCATCTGTCGTGAGGCTGCATAACCAGCAAGCCACTGTGAGTAAACATTGTCCGTGGGAGCCAAAGGTGCTGATGGCAGGTCAAAGTCTTTCTCAAGTTTAATGCGTTTGGAAAAAGGGCTGAGGGAAGTCGGGCTTCCCAATATAGGCTTTTTGGATAAACCCCCAGAGGCCGATTCACCTGGAGAGGAACCTCTACCGTTGACTGTACCATCATCTGTGCGATCGGATTCACCAGCAACTGAATCTTCATCATAATTATCTCTCTGCACTTCTGTTTCAGATGAGTGATGAGTCCGCTTGTGTTTTTCAACAAGAACTTGGTGGAAAGCCTCACCATAATGCTGCATTGTATTCATGGCAATGCTATGCATCACTTCAGGCAGAGACCGCTTCTCCTCCACAGGCCTTGAGCTGTTCTCATGGTGACGCCCACCCTCTAGACTGACACCAAAGGCAAAATCAGACCTATTTTCATTTTCAGGTTCCTCCTCTTCTTCCTCCTCCTCCTCCTCCTCTTCTTCCTCCTCTTCTTCCTCCTCCTCTTCATCCCCATTTTCTGGAATCATATTGGCGTCTGTTTCACTTTTGTACTTGGCTACTGCAGACTTGAGGGCACTGCTGGCACTGCCAACAAGATCACTAGTACCCGGTTCAGGAGAGCTTGCAGTGGAAAGTCCATCGTCTGACTTGACTGTCATGGGTGAGGACTTGTGCAAGTGTGTTTTCATGTGCCTCTTTAATTTGCTGGCCTGAGTGCAGGCATGATCACAAAGGTGGCACTTGTATGGTTTCTCACCAGTGTGGCTTCGACGGTGCACTATTAAATTGCTCTGAAACTTAAACGTTTTCCCACAAAATTCACAGGACTTAGACTTGAGTACAGTTTGGGCTGGAGGTGCTGCGGGCTGGAGGGCTGGGAGGGGTGGTGTGCTGAGAAATGGGGATTTGTTGCTTGACTGGAATGGTTGCAATAGTCTTTGCATAGGGTTAGGCCGGTTCGGTGACAATGGAGGAGTGGAGGTGTTGCCAGCCAATTCTCGAAGTCTCCTAGAGAAATCCATGGATGGTGGCTCAATAGGTATGGAGTTAAGACGCAGTACCCTGTCAAAGGCACTGGTGTGATGTGCTGCCACCATAGCCATCTCCTCAGCACTCAGCCGATCCATTCGATGCTGGTCTAGGTGATGCCGGGGTGGAGGACTAAACAACGGAGGTGTAGGGGGAAAGCGGCCTTCTCCAAGCCCTGGAGTTTCCCGTGTGACAGGCCCAGACATTCTCAGCAGGTTGAAAGGACTATTGTCTGCTACATGAAG
The DNA here is from genome assembly GCF_965287045.1 of Carcharhinus amblyrhynchos. Lineage (NCBI taxonomy): Eukaryota > Metazoa > Chordata > Chondrichthyes > Carcharhiniformes > Carcharhinidae > Carcharhinus > Carcharhinus amblyrhynchos. Next base: position 37,061,522 of record NC_137335.1, on the reverse strand, counting down.
TCCATGAAGTGGAGGTTGAGGGGCACAGTCTGCCCCAAGTCCTGAAGGAATGCCAACCCGTGGGGTTAAGGGACTTCCATGCTCAGTCTCCAAGTAAATTCGGAATCCGTGGGTGTTCTGGGCATGTTGGAGGAGAAACCATGCGCTATTGAATGGCTGTTTGCAAGTTGTGCAAGTGTAACTGCTCGGCTCATCTTTTCCTGCAAGAGAAAACAAACAAAGTCAGCTCGAGGGTAACTGAATACCAGGTTCAACTGCTATTGAAAGGAAAAAGTTTTAAAGAAACTCACTACACAGATTTAATGGAAAATTAAAAAGCACTGTGAGGCAACTTAAAGTAAGCCAAAATAGTCACCATTTTCTCACCATTCAAAGTGGCTGTGAACATTTTTTTTCTATCTTGTCAAACTGCTCAGGATACTGATTCCCTGCCCCACCCCTCAAGATTATAGACCAACTTAGTTTCAATCACAGAACCCCTACTGGGTTATTCAGCCCATCAAGTCTACACCAACTCTCTGACAGAGTACCTTACCTAGGGCCCTTTCCCTCGCCATATCCCTGTGGTCCCACACATTTACCATGGCTAAGTCATCTAATCTATCTGGTCAATCCACCTAACTGATACATCTCTGGATTTTTGCTGTCCACCCTTTTTAGGGCAAGTTTCTAATATATAAATCGGATACCAATATAAATGGTCACATTTTTCCATTGTGACTCAGGATCTAGAGGCAACAGTTAAGGCTTTTAACACTGCAAGCCTGGATCCTAACCCTCCTATGCAAACCTATTCTGCCGTACCCAATCTTGGGGTTGACAAAAGATGAGAATCACAACTGTTTTATTTTATCTTCGCTCCTCTCCTGAAAACAATGGCACATGTTGAGGTGAGGCATTATGGACACTGGGTCATCCTCCAGAACCTCATCCTACTAGCCCATTCCTCATATAAGAGTCAAGGCATTGAGTGCTGACCAGATTCTAATCAACATTCACTTCCATCAATGCAAAACTGCGGAGGCCTAATGTAGAATCCCACTGCTGACCACCGAGAGCAAACAATTCAGTGCAGACCAGATATTAAACTGGAATCTGCTCATCCGAATGGCTCAGCTGCGAAATCTGATTACCAAAAGGGCCATCAGGGAGCTGTGCATCTAATCCCTACTGAAATAAGTAAACAATTGATTGAAATTGTAAGGTGATTACATTACACAGAACGAACAATATTTTGCCCATAAATCTGAAATGGAAAGAGCAATGTGGTCCAAGTAACAAAAAAGTACAGAACACACTAATCAAAGGAAAAGAAAAGAGCTGCCCAATATTTACATAAATATATAAATAGAATAGTATGTAGTGTCATTTTCTGTTACATGATGAATGCAGACTCCAAAAGTACATTATGTGGCACTGACTAAAGCATATTTTTTATTCATTTATGGGACGCAAATGTCATTGGCAAGGCCAGTATTTACTACCCATTCCTAATTATCTATACATGGTTCTAGTCAGCTGCTTTCTTGAACTGTTGCAGTCCATGTGGTGTAGATACATCCACAATGTTGTTCAGATGGGAATTCCAGGATTTTGACCCTGCAACAGTGAAGAAAGCTCAACATATTTGAAATTTCTTTCCCCGTTACATTAATGGGGGGAGACCAACTCATTATTGGAGATTTGGGTGAGGCCTTCAAAATAATGAATGGACTGAATTCAATCTCTGCGGATTAGTTATCAAGCTACAAAGGGGCATGAGTATAAGTTGCATCATCACAGAATCAGGTTAGGAGTGTCAATGTGCTCCTTTTCAGAGAAAGCAACTGCTGAAACAAGTTGAGCACAGAGTGAGTGTCTGTTGCGAGCATTAAAATTCCCCAGTGTGCCCATTTTAACCTCACGCACATATCTCCCAGTCACCATCATGGTTGTTACAATTATGAGGTTTATAAAATCATATTTTGGGACTGTAGTTTTACATTTAGGGTACCTGAAGGGGAACATACGACCTGTTCTATTGTCTCCCTGGGCAGTAAGCCTGGATGATTGGATTGTGAGAAATCAAAGGAAGGCTTAAATTGTTTTACTGAGAAGAAGGTGGAAGGGATTTATGCTTAAAGACAATGGCAATAGTCACTGTATTCACCCATGAGTCAGCTCTGTGTCTTCCAAAGTCCCAGAAAGGTGTTGAAGGTACCGAGGTTGTTAACAGGTGTGCTGTAAACTGTCCGTTTACTTCCAAGATGAAAGGGATTTGGGATCAAAGATAGCTAATTAGCATTTCTACCTAGTTACAAAGTTAATGCATTTCACATCACAGAGAAGAGAGTAGAAGCAGCCATTTTTGAGATCAAGATACAGGTTTTCCTACAAATCAATAAATAACTCAGGCAGTCAACAGCAGTTCTGTGTAGTCAGCAGAGGGAAGAGGTTGTTTGTCTTTGCGAATTACCACAGCCAGATGCAGGAGGGAGATGATCTTTCATAGATGGCTGCAGGATTAATTTCTTAGGATTCCAGAAGAATCACCCTAGCATGGCTGAAGGCACTGATGGTGGATTCAAGAAGCTGTCTGAAAATTGAAGTATGTACGTGCAGACAGTCACTTAAAGTTACTATTCAGCAAAAGAAGATATAAGAACTCTATGGAAAATGAGAGCAACTGTGGACTCTTTCCAAAAGAACTGTGATTCTGGGGGAGTGCAACAAATGATAAGCTTTAAAGGGGAATGTTCTCTACAGTTTAACATACAAGTTGTCTACAAATTAAATATGGTGTTTAGTCAATAGTGTTTTTATTCATTTGTTAATGTAAAAGTTTTTTACTTTTGTTAAAGGAAAGTAAAAGGGGATTATGTGATCTCTTCTATATTTTGCCTGGCAGTAAGCTAAGATGATTGAATTGTGAGAGGTCAAACAAAGGCTTAGATTGTTAGTTAAAGTAGTATTTTATCAATGTGAAATGTTGATGCATCATTCTTTAAACTGTTAACTGGAAGTTAAGCATTATCGTTTTCCATGGAGATTTTAACAACTTAGAATTCTGGGAATTCCCTGAAGAAAATCATTTTCCTAACTCTTTTAGGCACAATAATAGTAGTGGATGGGGAAGACAGCAATGGTGAGCGTGGGTGCTGTGGCTGTGTTGGTGAAAGCACTATAACAAAATCTGGTGGAAGCAATTCCATCTCATAAATCATTGAGTGAGATGCAAACATAAAAAGATTATGTGATGGGGTTATCAACAAGTTCACTAATCAGTCCATTCCTAACCTTCATTTTCAGGTGTTTGGTGAATAAATAAAATGTCTGCTAGTATACCACTGTGCAACGTGACGACCATAGTTTATCTTAGATGCTGACCCTCAATATGACATCATGCTTTCAAACTGCAGTGATCCTTGATTTGGAACAAATCAGCATCTAAATAAATTGTAAATTACCTTGCATCTGAGTTCTAACAAAACTAGAATTGAAAAATAAAAATATTACTAACGACAATTTAAATTAATTTAATAGAACTATTAATTTCCTGTATAAAATCCATGATCTGATTTCTCAGAAATATTTTCTAGCAGCAACTCAGTTCCACATAGATGATAACAGAGGTAGACCTGGCTGGATAAAATGTCACCATATGCCATTCGTTTTAATATTTCCTATGAAACATGACAATGATCTATAATTTATACTGCTTTATGACTCCTTCGGATTGTTATTTCTTGGGATCAGATGTTAACAAAATTATCTTGGCTAGAACTACCAGTCAATACTGGACAATATGTAAAGATCAGTGGAACAAAATAAGGTGTATGCTTAAAGTTCCATATACAAACTGAAAGACAAATAAAGAGATGCTTGAAATTGCATATGCAAAAAGAACTCTATAAAGTGCCATCCAGAAAGGAAATGTCAGTATTTTAGCCATCTGATCAGATCTGAAAAGCTCTTTTGTAGAGGCCAAAGTTGAGGGAAGCAGAAAGAGGGGCTGACCTAGCTGGAGTTGGATGATGGATGGCACAGAGTAGTTGCAGACAAGCTACAGTGCATGTGTGAGGACGGTGCAAACAGACAGACACACCATGACAGCAGATCTCCTGGTAGGAATAGTTACAAATAACAGCAGTGACTACCATAATTAAACCCCAATTTCCTCAGTGAATTGTTAATAAGTGATGTTGGGGCAAAAATGACTAAAGTGTCTTTTTCTCTCTCTTGCAAAGCTTAGATAGAAAACGAACATAACACACATAACTGTGTTTATACCTTAATTTAAAGACATATGCCTTGATATGTCCACTTCATCCTTTTCACGTCTTTAAAATTGTCCACAAATATATTTTAAAAGCAAGATTTGCTTAACGAATCAAATGCTACTTGTGGCAATGGTAGCAAAATGTTCATGCATCTTGACTTCCTTTTCAAACTCTCCCTAAAACCCTCCATCTTCTTACTTCTGTACCTTTAGAAATCTTCTCAGAATTCATCTCTCACCAACCTTTAGAAATTGTACCATAATAAGCAGACAGACATTTGCATTAATGTGAGCACCATAATCAAGCACCTTGATATTTAAATCTGTGCTGGACTACTTTCTGAGACATGCTCCAGATTCCATATAGAATTAAATGAATGGAATTGATGACAGAGTGTGCCAACTGTAGCATTACAACTACAGAGTACAAACTGACTAGCTCCGAAAAACACGTGTAATTCAAATTCCAGCCAGGAGTGACAAGGAATCCAGACTCTCCCTTCACCATCATTCTGCCTTGTCTTTAATCTCCATCATTGGCGCAAAGGTTCTGGTTCAGAATCCACTGCAGTGCAATTTAAACATACACCAGATTTTTAGTTCAACGTTTTGGCCCCAACTGCTTTCTGTGATAGCGAATTCCACAGGCTTACTATTCTCTGGGTGAAGAAATTTCTCTTCATCTCAGTCCAAAGTGATCTACCCTGTATTGTCAGACTGTGACCCCTGGATCTGGACTCCCCTGTCATTGGCAACATCATTCTTGCATCAACCTTGTGTAGTCCTGTTAGAATTTTATAGGTTTCTATGAGGTCCCCCCTCATTCTTCTAAACTCCAGCAAATATAATCATAACTGACTCAATCACTCCTCCTATGTCAATCCCACCATCCCAGGAATCAGCCTGGTAAACTCTGCTGCATCACTCCATAGCAAAAACGTCCTTCCTCAGATAAAGAGGCCAAAACTGCACACAATATTCCAGATGTGGTCTCACCACGGCCCTGTATAACTGCAGCAACACATCACTGCTCCTGTATTTAAATCTTCTTGCTATGAATGTCAAAATTACAAAATCATTGTAATTTGGTTATTTTGCTCTAGTTATATATTTTACTAATGTGTTCATTAATGACAACTTTAATTCTTGGTATAGTTAGTTGAAAACATTTGAACTGATTAATTGAAAACAATAGAAAACTTACACTGAACAAAATACACAGACCCTTAATAATTTGATAACAGAATCACCAGTAGTAGGAAGAAGGTGAGGTCAGGTCAGGAGAGCCAGGTATCCATTCAAGTCCTCTTCTTAGTTGAAGACTGTGTCATAGCAATTATTGTGGGAACATGGCAGCGGCAACGCTGGAAGATGTACTACACACGGTTCTTGGCAATCTTGTCTTTTTTTAAAGAAATCTCTCAAAAATGGTGTCTGACAAAATGCAGCAGCCACTCAACTGTCTACTTATCCTTGACAGTAAAAAGCCAATTCTCACCCCTTTGTTCCCTTTTAGGTGACGATAATATACAGTGCCAAAAACATGAATAGTTGAAAGAGGGTAACACTCATAGTAACACAGCATCACTCAACCTTATCTTAGCAAATACTAGCTCAGAGACTGGCACTACACATACTTTAGCGGTTAAATAAGAAAGGTCTGCACTAGTCTATCGGAGCAAGGGCAGGGTGACCCAGAAATCAGAATGTCAGAGAGAATCCATCCTAGTTCTGCTGCATAACAGGTAGAGGGTACAGCATATATTAATATACATCAGGATCAGGATTTCTAAATGCATTGAGCAGCAATACACACAATGAGAAATATGAAAAAGTCCAGATACATCTTATGTGGGATAGACCAGTCATGGCATTGAGTCCATGCAGTCAACCATAGACACTGACAGCTCTACCGGTTTTGCTAAGAGCTCATACTGTTACCCTAGTGGCTCTGGTGATTCGCAATTGTTCAAGTTTTCCTTCCACAAAGAACAGTATGGATAGGAGTGTGGGGAGCATTATAAGGGCTTTCAGAGCAATGCTTCAATCTTCATGCAGAGCAAAAGTAGTGCAGAGACACACTACTATGACTGTGACATTGACTCTGTAGGAAAGACATACTGTCAGCACAGGATGACAGCATACCTGCAGACTCTAATCCAGTGTCCATGTTGGTTCCACATTGCCAGCTGGGCCAGCCTGTTCCAGCCAAGCACTCAAAAGCCATAGCTACTTGAGGTCACCTGCTGCAGCCTTCTGTGAATGATCAGCCAACTTCATCCTCCCAGCTTCCAGCGGCAGATAAACCTCCTCGTATTTTAGTTTAAATAAATGAGTACAGAAAACAGGCACTGAGAGATTGCATTATGATGATTTCATGTAGTCAGACAAGTAAAATTTGGCAAAACCACAATGCTTAGGTAAGGAGCTTTTTAAGCATTGACATTGCTCCTTATATGCAAGTTACGTAAGGAGGGCCCAGGAGGTAAGAGTTTTGGAAGATGGATAGAAGAAATGCATCAAATGGGAAGTGAGAATGTAGTGACACAATAATAGGTAGACAGGCAAGTTGCAAAAGAGACATAAAAAGTTTACAAAAGGAGATATTTATAAGTGAGCAAAATGTTGGCAAATAAAGTTTAATGTGAAGTTGTTCTTTTTGGAAGGGAGAACAAAATAACACAGGATTATTTAAATTGAGAAAAACTGCAGAAACTGCAACACAAAAGCATCTTGGGGGTATTGTGCATGAAACACAGAAAGCTGGCACATAGATGCAGCAGGTAATCAGGAAGGTTTGGAATGTTGGCCCCTACTTCAAGAGGGTTGGCGTATAAGAGTAGGGAAGTCTTGCTGCAACTGTACGAAGTACTGGTGTACCCATATCTGTGATCTTATTAAAACATACAGGATTCTTAAGAGGATTGACAGGGTAAATGCTAAGCGGTTGCTTCCCCTCATGGGAGAGTCAAGGACCAGGGGATATAGTTTCAGAATAAAGGGGCACCAATTTAAGGCTGAGATGAGGAAGAATTTCTACTTTGAGGGTTGAGACACTTTGGAACTTCTTGCCACAAAAGAACTGCGGGGACAGAGTTCTTAGTATATTTAAGGCTGAGATAGATAGATTGTTGACCAGCAAGGGAATCAAGGACAGGACAGGAAAGTGAAAGTGAGGAATATCGGATCAGGCATGATCCTACTGAATGGGGGATCACATTCAAAAGGGTTGAATGGCCTACTCCTGGCAGCATGATGGCACAGTGGTTAACATTGCTTCCTCACAGCACCGGATTTGATTCTTAGCTTTGGTCACTGTCTGTGTGGAGCTCACACATTCTTTCTGTGTCTGCAGGATTTCCTCCAGGTGCTCCGGTTTCCTCCCACACTCCAAAGATTGCAGGTTAGATGGACTGGCCATAATAAATTGTCCCTTAGTATCAGGGGGACTGGCTGGGATAAATGCAAGATGCTGTAGGGATGGGTCTTGGCTGGAATTGTGATCAGTGCAGACTCAGTGGGCCGAATGACTTCCTTCTGCACTGTGGGATTCTATGATTCCTGTTCCTATTTCTTCTGATCTTATGGTGTGTTTGAAGGGAGTGTTTGCTTTACAGAACTTTTCTTCAATCACTTGGCTGGCAGCCGCCAGCTCGATCTTGGTCTTCCACATCATTCTCTTCTTCCTCATCCCTTTTTTCATTATTTTTCATCACCATTTGCTCTTGTGAAACCTACAAGCTTTGTCCCCTTAGAATAACAGAGCTGTGCAGCATGCAGCAAACTACTACTAATCTGGAGATTCTCTTGGGATTACACTGAAGAACTCTGCCAGATCGGAATAGGAGCTTTCCTGAGAATGCTTAAGAATTCTCTCTGCCAGCAAAGTGACAGGGTGCAGCTTCAGCCAAAAGTCAGCTGTCATTTATGTCAACAGCCAGGGTGTCTAAGGATCATTTTACCAATTTGGCAGCTACTGCAATTCATGCGCACTTCCAGCATCTGCCAATGCACCACAATATTGGAAATTGGAATGGCAATTTCATGCCAGAAATTTAAATAAAACATAATTGAATGTCTATCCTATCTATGTTATGCTTACTATATTTTGCTTTTTAGATATTTGAAAATTGCATCACAAATCTTAACCAGCAAACTTTCTAGTGTACATAACTATCTAGGACATGTATGCAGAAGAGCCCAAAAAAATTGGTCCTTTCAGATAACATGTACTGGAAAATATTTCAATGTTTTATTGTCTAGAGTAAAAATATGTATTTTAGTATTAAATCTATTTATACCACTTCTCACCATGCCACAAAGTCCTAAACCAATGCCTTTCTCCTTTTATCTCTTCACACAATTCCTTAAAAACACATGATGTACAGTAAACAATAACTCCATTTCAAAAATCAAAAGAATTGTCTGAAAGAACAATCATCTTTAAACGGGACTTCAATTGACCCATAATTTAAAACACAAAGAAGACATAATCTCATTATATTTACACAATTTCTTTAAAGATTCCCTATTATAGGATTACATACTAAACATAATCTGGAATTTATCTTTTAAATGAGTGAAACAAATGGGGGAAGAAAAAAGAGACATCTTCAAAAAGGCCCAATCTATTTACATTTCCTTTTATTGTAATATCTTTCAGAAGTTCTCTGATAAACTTCTTGAAATTTGGCCAGTCTGCTGAGTCTAGAACTGCAGATAAGACTAGTTCTTAACAGTCTGTCAAAACACATCACGTTTTCATTAAACACTCCTTGTACAAAGTAAATGGAAACTATCCAGAGGAAACTGCATGAGGAATTATCTGCAACAAGGCCACAGAATGAAAGCATACCTCCTATTTTGTTATTTCTAGGTGTTGATGAAACCAGGAAATAACTATATTCAAATATTTACCTCCATGAACATGCTGTGCAGGCCCAGGGCCACTCAGGTATAAATTTTGTCATGTTCCAAGACCTTCCACTAGATACTGCTAGTGAGCTTGATACATACTCTGGTGACCTCCAGTGGCTAAAAGGGGTACATTGCAACCACATAGGGCTGAAACCTTCTGATCTGAAACCCCATCTTGCCAACAAGCAGAGAAGAAAAACAAGTGCTGGGATTACACCTTCTAAGATTACATCTTTCAAAGCATCTCCAACTTCCTGAAAGAGAAAGTAATTGAGTTGTGCATCTGATCGTGCTCTATGCTTCGCCAGCAAGTAGTACTCTAGCGTTTGTGTCCCATTAGCTTTGAGGTTTCAGAGCAAATCCAGCACAGATGAATGGGATGATTGCCACTCTTCTCTGTTGCCTACTGAGGGCCCAAAGAAATTATAAGGCAGGCCTTTAGGTACTGAGTAGTCCCACTCCAGATCCCAGAAGAGATAACAAATCTGGCCTCATAATTCACATTTGGCAGAAATAAAGAAAAACAATGCAACTATGATTTTTTTTTTGGTTTTACATTTTGTGATGTTTGGATGTCCTATAGCACGCCAGTGCAGTAACATATACAACACAATACTGGGATGCAGTTTCTAACCCTTCCCTCCCAATTAAGAACAGGAGTAGGCCACTCAGCCCTTCGAACCTACTCCACCATTCAGTAAGATCATGGCTGATCTGATTGTAACCTCAACTCCACATTCCTGCCTATCCCCAATAACCTTTCACCCTCTTGCTTATCAAGCATCTATTTACCTCTGCCTTAAAAATATTCAAAGACTCTGCAACCACTTTTCAGGAAAAGAGTTCTGAAAACTCACTACCCTCAGAAAATAAAATCTCCTCATGGGTGACCCCTTATTTTTATTTTTTAAACTGTGACCCCAGTACTAGATTCCCCCACTAGAGAAAATATCCTTTTCACATCAATTCTGTAAAGGCCCTCAGGAACTTACATGTTTCAATCAAATTGCCTCAATCTTCTAAACTCCGGTGGATACAAACCTAGTCTGTCCAACCTGGCTTCATAAGACACCTGCCCAATCCAGGTATTGGTTTAGGAAACCTTCTCTGAACTGCTTCCAATGCAGTTGTATTCGTCCCTAAATAAGGAGGCCAATGGTGTACAAAGCACTCCAGATGTGGTCTAACCAATGCCTTGTTTAACTTGAGCACAACTTCCCTAATTTTGTATTTAATTCCCTTTGTAATGAATGATAACAATCTATTACTTGCTGTTTCTGCATACTATCCTTTTGCAATTCTCCTAGATAACCTAGGACACCTAGGTCTCTCTGCATCTCAGAGCTTTGCAATCTCTCACCTTTTAGATATTTTGGACAATTTCATACTTTCCCATTATACTTCATTCACTCAACCCATCCATCTCCCACTATAGCCTCCTTGTGTCCTCTTCACATCTTACCATCCATCTACCTTTGCCTCATCCGCAAGTTTAGCACCCCATATCTTTGGTCCTTTCATCCAAGTCATTCATATAAATTGTAAAAAGTTGAGGTCCCTCCACTGATTCCTGTGGCACACCACTCATTATATCTTGACGATCAGAAAAAGACCCATTTATGCCTATCTAATTTCCTGTTAGGTAGCTAATCATCTGTCCACACCAATATATGAGCTTTTATTTTTTGTAATAACCTTTGATGTGACACCTTCTGGAAATTGACCATTCCCTATATAATGATGTCTTCAGAAATGCTCAATCTTCCCAAAGGAAAGAAGTTGTGAAAAAATAAAATACTTCAATAGGGAAGGTTCCTCCCATGCTCAGCTTAGCACCCAGTTTAAGAATAGCAATAAATGAAACCTGGGGACAAGATTCCTGAATGACTTTGCAACTTCAATGTGTGGTAAAAGAGTTAATCTGGCAAAAGAGAATATGTCTACATTTTTACAATGTGGTCTTGTAGATAACATTTGCGTAGGTTAGTTTTTTATTGCGTTTATACAAGACGTGTGGTTTCTTTGATTTTTCCTCTTAGCAGCGTTACCAGAAACTGCCAAAAGCTTCTCTAACATGAGTGCAAAAGGAAGTCATTTGGCCCATCAAGTCCACACCAACAGAATATCTTTACCCAGGCCCACTCCCCACCTATCACCGTAACCCCAATATTTATCCCGCTAATCCACCTAAACCTACACATCTTTAGACACTGATGAGCAATTTATCATGGCCAATCAACCCAACCCGCACATCTTTAGAATGTTTGAGGAAAAAGGAGTACCTGGAGGAAACCCACGTAGACATGGAGAGAACATGCAAACCCCATAAAGACAGTAATCCAACGTCAAAATCAAACCCAGATCCCTAGTGCTATGAGGCAGCAGGGCAAACCACTGTGCCGCCGTGCCAAATGTGGGACTCAGATTTCAAGGTCATTTCATTAGGTAATGATGCAAACACCTTAACAGCAATATCACTGGGAAGCAGGATACCTCCTTGTACTGTCTGATAAACCAACAAGTCTATTTCCAAACTGTGATCTGGTTAATGGCTGTTCACTGGCTAGGTATTCAACAAGAAGAAATGAGCTATAAAACCAAAGTTCCTGCGCATTTATATCCTAGCATGAGATTTTCATTGAATCTATGCTACTACTATGAGATTATTTGCTAGAGCCTGAGTGTTTTCTATTCAGACACAATATTGATGCCATTTGGCATCTTTATGGGATCAGAGGCTACAGTAGGAGGCAGCTGAATGTTGCCTTTTGTAGTGAGAAAAATGAAATGGTTCAGATTCAAATAGCAGTATTCTGTCTTATTATAGAGAAAAATTGTAAAGCAAACAGCATAGAGCTGGCTATATCAAATATACACTAAATAGAATATGTTGCAATTAAGTAGCATATTTTACAAGGCAAGGGGAAAGATCAGAGTAGCATGCAGAGTTTCAGATAAATATTAGTGATATGCATTGATGAACAATCTGATTAAATATGACTGTATTTAAATGGCAAAAGATTTTAATATGTAATCATCCAATTGACAAATTCACATGGGCAGTATGAATTTCATCTGCATGAATTTGACTGAATTGAGAAGCTAGTGGGCTTACAAACACAATGTGACCTTCTCCTTTCTCTTAGTCTTATCACAAGGGTTAGATCAAGAAAATGACATTTTCATGCAAAAGAAGGGTATAAGAAATTGTGCAATCAGTACAGTCATAACTTCAATTAAAAAGAACTGATTGAATGAAAACATTTCAACAGTGAAGAACTGCTAAGAAACTAATAGCTAATATTAAAATCTTTGCTTTCCAGTCACCAGAGCTTATTTTTTCATGTCAAATATATTTACAGCATCCACACTGCACTCAGTGGCTCCAGTAAAATATTTGTATTTTTGCTCTACAGAAACCTTCATCATACTCACTTAAGAACTTCTTCTCCTAAAGCTATAAAGGTCCAATATCACCCTTTGAAGCAGCCTCAAATTTAAACAATTAAACTTTTTTCAGCATTAATACTGTATTTGTAGGTTTAAGAGTGTGCAGCTAGAAATAGGCTATTTGGGATCTACCATTGTGCTTCACTCTTCCGTCAGGAGGGTAAAACAATCTTGACCATAAGCTTCTTTATTAGTTCTGTCAATATCACTGCTGTGATTGACCTATGGAGGGGAAGGGTGAGTTACTTCAAAGCAGTCCTGACCCTGCTTACCTAACCCTGTGATAATTCATTACACTTCTAAATAAGTTTAAAGTCACATATATATTTGAGCTTTGGCTCAAATATAGTGCAAGTATGGACCTACAATACTCTCGGCATCCAGCTCAATTCAAAGCCATTTCATCAGGTAATGAGGCAGTTATCACTGTGGACCCATGGTTATCCACCAATCAAATTTCCATTCAATGCAGTTAATGGTTGCTCACTGCCTACATCAAAGTGAAATAAGCTTTAAACACCAAAGTTACTGCACATTTATATCTTACCATGAGATTTTCCACTGAAGTACATATCATGCTGAACTATTAATACAACATACGTTAATATCTGGCATTAAAACGTGTTCAACGCGACTGTCCCCTTTTTAGTGGCTTTGTGTGTTTTCTGGTCCTCTGGAAGAGGCAAAAGAAAGCAGAAATTATAGTCCAAGCCTTCACTCTCTATCCCATGAAAGTTAGCCTTTTGGCTCTTGGGACATAGCAGGATTTTCATTGAGTCTGAGAGATTCCACAGTGGGTTGAAAATGGTGTTTGGGAACCAAATCCAGGATTCCCAACCTCCTTTCCAGGGGGTTTCTGATTTTCAACAGTTAAGGGTGTGGACTGATTTGGTTCAAGTCTATGCCCTGTATTCCCAACCTAGCCAACTCCATTGCAAAGTTGGACAAATCCTAGTCTTCCACAATTTTTGTGGAGTCCACCTAGCTTTTCAAAGAGTCGTGGTTCACAGCACCTCAAGGTGTTTTGAACCACAGTCTGCAAAAGGAAACCTTTTGCAAGACAAGTTCAAAAGGTCCTGCTCATAGCCCTAATGGCTATGCCCCATGGCTCCTCATGCCCTCCATTCCAAGGTATGGCTTGACCACGATTTGCACTCGTTCGCACCCATCACCCTCAGAATGAACATTCCATCCTTCCTGGTGGTTTATCCCAGACTGGGCAGGCCAAACTAGGAATTTTCAAGCCACCTTGGGGATGAAATTCAGCCAACATACTCAGCCTGCTTCATACTACAGCTTGCCAGTTACAGAAAGAAATACCAGATTCCTGTCATCAATGGCACACTATTATATCATCAAACATTACGCCCTTGATCATAGAAAGGTCATGAGGATAAGCCCAGCAATTACAGACCAGCCAGTATAACTTCAGTGGTGAGGAAGCTTCGAGGGACAATTATTCAGGATAGAATAAATCGTACTTGGTAAAATGTGGGTTCATTAGAAGGAACCAGCATGGATTTCTAAAGTGGAAACTGTGTATAATTAACTCGCTGGAGTTTTTTGGAAAGGTAACAGAGAGGGCTGGTGATAGTAATGATGTTGTGGTGCACACGGACTTTCAGAAAGCATTCAATATAGTGCCATGCAACAGACTTGAGAAAACTTATAGCTCATGGAATATAAGGGACAGTAGCAATGTGGGTACAAAATTGGCTGAGTAATAAGAAACAGAAAGTAATGGGCGATGGATATTTTTAGGGTGGAGGAAGGTTTGGAGTTTCCCGGGGTTTGGTACTGAGACCCTTATTTTTCATGCTATATATTAATGATCCAGATTTTGATATTTTAAAGTTTGTGGATGGCACGATACTTGGAAGCATTGTAAACTGTGAGGAGGAGAATGCAGAGTTTCAAAAGGACATAGACTGACTGGTGGAGTGGGCAAAATGGTGGCAGATAAAGTATGAGGTGATGCATTTTGGTAGGAAAAATATGGAGAGACAATACAAAATAAGGGGTAAAATTGTTAAGGGGATATAGAAGCAGAGGGGCCTGGGTAAATCTGTGCATAGATCACTGGAGGTAGCAGGACAGGTGGAGAGCAGTTAACAAAACATAGAGCATTCTCGACATTATTTATAGGGACAGAGAGGACAAGTGCAAGGAGGTTATGCTGAACTTATAAAAGACACTAGTTGGACCTCAGCTGGAGTACTGCCTACAGTTTTGGGCACCACATTATAGGAAGGGTGTGAACACATTGGAGAGAGTACAGAAGAGGTTTACATGAATGATCCCAGGGATGAGAAACTTCAATTATGAGGATAGCTTAGAGAGGTTGGGACTGTTCTCCTTGAAGAGGGGAAGATGAAGCAGAGATTTGATAAAGATGTTCAAAATCATAAGGGGCTGGACAGAGTAGATAGGGAAAAACTGTTCCCACTTGTAAAAGGATCAAGAATGAGAGGACACAGATTTAAAGTAATTTGCAAAGGAAGCAAACGTGATGTGAGAAAAAGCTTTTTCACACAGCGAGTGGTTCAAATCTGGAATGTTCTGCAAGGAAGTGAGGTGGAGATAGGTTCAATTCAAGGGAGCATGAGATTATTATCTGAATGTGCAGCGGTATGGGAAAAAAAAGCAGGAAAATGGCACTAAGTTATGATGTTCATTTGGCGAGCCAGTGACGGACCAAATGGCCTTCTTCTGCACCATAACAATTCTATGATATTAATTGAACTTACTTTCTGGTCAGCATAATACTATGGATTACAATGGTTCAAGAATCACTAATCTAAATCAAACCAGACTGTGGAATATTGCTGTACATTTTATGATATAGGTGCCAGATTAGCAAAGGCAAATTGAAAAGAGTTTACCATCCCCTGAAAATAGTTTCTGAATCACATCACAGTCACAAAAATAAGGAAGACCTCATTTTTATTTCACTAATGCTCCAGTCTTATGCCTTAAAAGGACTCAAAGAAAGAATCTCCCACAACCACCACCACTACCCCCCCAACCCCCAACTTCTGTTGCTCATGCATCATATGCTATTACACTCCTTGCCAAATCCCATCTGTATTTCATTCAGCAGAAGAGCTAAAGAAAAGGCATTATAAATGAAAACCTCCAGTGGAAGGAACTCAGAACCTGCCAGTAGCATTCTGGGAAACTGAGCAATTTTGAAACACTTTTTGCTAGTAGTGTTATGAAACACATTGTCCCATTATTTAGAATTGTTACATATTTCTCACTCATTGTTGGAAACCTGACACAAATGTCAACTAAACACAATGATAATACAGAATTTTATACATTGTCTTTGTTCGTTCCTCAGCCTCACTCAACCACTTTGTTACTTAGCCTGCATTACTGGTGTAGCCTTAATCATATGGGAAATGCCCACAAATCCTAGTAAACACAATTCAAACAGCTTAATACGGAACCATTCCAATCTCATGGAAGTAGCATCTCTCTCAAATCCCCTGGTTATTAAAGGATGTCGCTGAATTTCATATGTCCATTACAATTAACCTCAGGTTGGCATTTCTGCCGTAACCTCCAGTGTGTGACCCAGGAAGGTTCTTAGCAATAATCTTCCTAATGGGGGCAATACAGAGCACAATCCAGTAAATAATCCTGGTAATGTAAAGAATGGGACATAGCATGAAAGTTCCTCACTTTTAAACACCTACTCTTCCATTAAACATGGTTCTGCTACTTTGTTTCCTCACATTCACTCACTGCTAACATAAATCATTCTTTTGTATTCAAATCTATTTGAATTTACTGCAAACAGTTTTGTAACAAAATTTTAAAAATCTACTTTTTTTTGTGCTGGGCTTTGTTTGTAAGACAGAAAGAGAATGCCAGGTGCCCGCAAAACAGTGCATTTTGCTGTAACCACTCCTACTGAATGTACAATAGCACAGAAACATTTGGCTAATTTATCTTGTGCTTTGACGATTATCATCATCTCTTCACAAGCTGGGTGTGGATGGATTCCATTCAAATTAGAATTATTTGCTTTCATAATGAAGCATTATTATTAGAGAAGGTGCTCTCTTCTCCAATGCACATTGTATCAATTTCTCTTCCCCGCCCCCACTTTTGTGATTGTGTTGATACATTGATTCCAAGGGTGCCATAAAGCCAAGGGTCTTCCCTCAAATGTCTATCTAGAGGGCGGCACAGTGGTATCGCTGCTTCATAATGCCGGAGATCCAGATTCAATTCTGTTCTTCTTGGGTGACTGTGCGAAGTTTGTGCAATCTCCCCACGTCTGCACAAGCTTCCTCCAGGTGCTCCAGTTCCTCCCACAGTCCGGAAGTGTGGTTAGATGGATTGGCCATGGTAAACTGCCCCTTAGTGTCAGGGTGTCTAGCAGGGCAAATCCGTGAGACTACAGTGATAGGGCCTGGGTGGAACTGTTGTCAGTGCAGTCTCGATGGGCCATTATCGGGATTCTATGAGTCTAGAGAGAGAGGGCATGCTGGCAAGGTATTCAACTGTGGATGCATCACAGATAGCTTCGCTGCTACTGTCATCCAACAGCCATACAAACATTCCTTTTCCAGCTGAAGCAATTCAGCAGAAGGGACCAATTCATTGAATCATACTTTGGGAAGAAATTGCAGCACCCGGAATAAACCCAGGTAGATATGGGGAGAATATTCAAACTCCACACAGACAGCCAAGGCTGGAATTGAATGCTGGTCCCTGGCGCTGTGAGGCAGCCGTGCTAATCACTGTGCCACTGCGCTGCCCCACTCTCCTCCTTCTTAGTCTAAGGGTACTGAGGTCAATTGCGAGATCTCTTTTATCACCACACTCTGATAAGCACTTTAGGATGGCTCTTTAATACCATTACAAGAATCATATTGTAATGATACACACAGTATTTATTAACAAGGAAAAACTGGACAGAGGCCTGCAGTTGTCCCAGTTGCCCTGGTGCACCTACCAGCTGTCTTCTAGATGCCTTCTGCCCAAGACAGGACACACCCCTGGTGTGATTACCCATTCTGTCCTAATTGGTCCCTCAAACCAGGATACCCTCCTCTACTGTGTTGCACTTAAAGGGAGAAACACTTATACAATCTGTGCTAGATCAGAGATTAACGCAGTGTAAACGTATTTTGCATACCAACCCACCGGTTCAAGTTTGACAACAAAAGGTGTCAGGATGTGGAAGTTTGCCAATGGCCAAAATATTTTTCTGAACCCAGGAAGCGAACACAAGGAGGTAAGGGTTTCTGTTAGGTTCTGCTGGTTTTATCGGCACAATTCATCTGAAAATAGCCAGAGTAAAAGATTAAGGAGTTTCATGCACTAGCTTTGCCCAATGCAAACTGAATTATCTGTTCTGTTGGTTCACAAAACATTGGATGGAATTCTCCCTAAATATTTCTAATTGTTGTCCTCAGCAGGGAAAAAAAAAGGGTGAGATTCCCACTGGGTCAGTGCAATTCATAAGAACATAAGAAATAGGAGCAGGAGTAGGCCATCTAGCCCCTCGAGCCCGCCCCGCCATTCAATAAGATCATGGCTGATCTGTCGTGGCTCAGTTCCACTTTCCCGCCCTCTCCCCATAACCCTTAATCCCCTCTCTTATCAAGAACCCATCAACCTGCTTCTTAAAAATATTTAGCGAGGCAGCCTCCACCACTTCAACAGGCAGAGAATTCCAGAGATTCACCACCCTTTGAGTGAAGAAGTTCCTCCTCAACTCCGTTCTAAACCGCCTCCCCTTTATCTTGAGGCTGTGCCCCCTAGTCCTACTGTCTTTTTTGAGCAGGAAGAGTCTCTCCACCTCTATCCTATCCATCCCATTCATCATCTTATACGTCTCAATGAGATCTCCCCTCATTCTTCTAAACTCTAACGAGTACAAGCCTAGTTTATTCAGCCTCTCCTCATAGCTCAATCCCCTCAACTCCGGTATCAGCCTAGTAAACCTCCTCTGCACTCCCTCCAAGGCCAAAATATCCTTGCGCAGGTGCGGCGCCCAAAACTGCACACAGTACTCCAGCTGCGGCCTCACCAATGCCCTATACAGCTGCAGCAAGACCTCCCTACTTTTATATTCAATCCCCCTCGCTATGAAGGCCAGCATCCCATTCGCCTTCCTGACCACCTGCTGCACCTGCAAGCTGGGTTTTTGCGACTCATGCACAAGGACCCCGAGGTCCCTCTGCACCGTCGCCTGCTGCAGTTTTTCGCCACGTAAGTAATAGTCCTTCCTACCATTCTTCCTACCAAAGTGGACCACCTCACACTTGCCAACATTAAATTCCATTTGCCATTTCCTGGCCCATTCGCCCAGCCTATCTAGATCCTTCTGCAGACTCTCCACACCCTCCGCACAATTTGCCTTTCCCCCAATCTTGGTGTCATCAGCAAATTTCGACACCCTGCACTCGGTTCCCTCCTCCAGATCATCTATATAAATGGTAAATAGCTGAGGCCCCAGCACCGACCCCTGGGGCACCCCACTAGTCACCAACCGCCAATCCGAATAGCACCCATTGACCCCCACTCTCTGCCTCCTATTTGACAACCAATCCTCTATCCACGCTAACACCCTACCCCCAACTCCATGTCCCCTGACCTTCTGCAATAACCTCTTGTGAGGTACCTTGTCAAACGCCTTCTGAAAATCCAGAAAGACCACATCCACCGGCTCTCCTCTATCCACTGCCCTAGACACATCCTCATAGAACTCCAGTAAATTTGTCAGACACGACTTCCCTTTAATGAAACCGTGTTGCATCTGCCCTATCAAGCAATTCCCTTCAAGATGCCTCGCAATTTCCTCCTTAATGACGGATTCCAACATTTTACCTACCACAGACGTTAAACTAACCGGCCTATAATTCCCTGCCTTTTGCCTGGCACCCTTCTTAAACAACAGCGTAACATTAGCCATTTTCCAATCTTCCGGCACTTCCCCGGAATCCAGCGACGTCTGGAAAATAACCACCAAGGCATCCACTATCACCTCCGCCATTTCTTTCAGAACCCTCGGATGCATTCCATCCGGTCCTGGGGACTTGTCCACAATCAGCCCCTCCAGTCTGTCGAGCACCACCTCTCTAGTAACAGTAATGTCATTAAGACCCTCCAGTCCTACCACCTTTCCATCGCTAACACCCGGCAAATTATTCACGTCCTCCTCCGTGAAGACAGAAACAAAAAAGTTATTCAATACCTTAGCCATATCCCCATCCCCTACCACTAGCTCCCCTTTCTCATCCTCTAAAGGACCAACGTTCACCCTAGCCAGCCTCTTCCTTTTTATATATTTATAAAAACTCTTGCTATCCTTTTTTATATTAAGCGCTAGCCCAGCTTCATAGCTTCTCCTACCCTCCTTTATCAACTTCTTTGTCAATCTTTGTTGACATTTAAACCTTTCCCAATCCTCTTCTCGCCCACTGCTCTTAGCTACTCTAAATTCCTCCGCTTTTAATTTAACACTTTCCTTCACCTCCTTTGTTATCCAAGGCTTATTACCTCTCCTCCTACTGTCCTTTTTGACCATCGGAATAAATTTCTGCTGAGCACCAAGAAAGATCTCCTTAAAGATCCTCCACTGCTCCTCAGCAGACCTACCTTCCAACGCACTCCCCCAGTCCACATTCGCCAATTCTTCTCTCATCCTACCATACTCCCCTCTATTCAAACAAAGGACGCGTGTCCGGGAACCCACTTTCTCCTCCTCCATCTGCAACAGAAACTCCACCATGCAATGATCACTCTCTCCAAGAGGATCCTTCACCGCAAGGTCCCTAATTCTACCCGCCTCATTACATAGCACCAGATCCAAGATAGCTCGCTCCCTCGTCGGCTCCAACACACACTGTTCAAGGAAATTATCCCGGCAGCATTCCAAGAACTCCTCCTCGAGCCCACCTCGTCCAACATGGGTCGACCAATCAATATGCAGATTGAAATCTCCCATAACTACTGCCGTCCCATTCCTGCACGCCGCACTTATTTGCGCGTTAACAGCCCGCCCCACCTCCAGATCATTATTTGGGGGCCTATAGACGACACCCACCAGCGTCTTCCTCCCTTTGCTGTTCCTAATCTCCACCCACAACGATTCCACTTTCTGCTCTTTGGCTCCGATATCATCCCTTGCTACCACCTTGATACTATCCTTAATCAGCAGAGCTACGCCACCCCCTCTTTCCTCCTGCCTATCCTTCCTAAACACTTGATAGCCCTGTACATTCATCTCCCAGTCCCTGTCACCTTGCAGCCACGTCTCTGTAATGGCCACCAGATCGTATCCATTTGTGTCGATCTGCGCCACCAGCTCATCCACTTTATTCCGAATGCTTCGTGCATTCAGATAAAGCGCTTTCATCCCAGCCTTCACCTGGACCCTATTTGCCGTAACGCCACCAATTGGGACATCCTCGGCCTCTTCCCTTACCTGTACCCTATCCTTAACTTTAGACCTCGTAGCGTCACCTACCCTCGCACCCTCCCCCCCCCTAATTAGTTTAAAGCCCTGTCTACAGTCCTCTTTACTCGATTCGCCAACACTCTGGTCCCAGCACGGTTCAGACCCACCCCATCCCGCCCGAACAAGTCCCACCTACCCCAATACTGGTGCCAATGCCCCATAAATTCGAACCCATTCCTCCCACACCAATCCCTGAGCCACCCATTCACTTCCTTTATCCTGTCAACCCTACGCCCATCTGCACTCAGTTCAGGCAGTAGCCCAGAGACGACCACCTTGTCGGTTCTACTTTTTAATTCCATTCCCAGCTTCTCATACTCCCTCCCCAGATCCTCAGTCCGCACTTTGCCTACGTCGCCGGCACCCACATGTACAACAACGACCGGGTTCTCACCCTCCCACTCCAGATTCCTCTGCAGCCCAGCTGTGACATCCTGTACCCGAGCACCAGGCAGACAACACACCCTTCTGTGCACTTTGTCATTGTGACAAAGGACAGTGTCAATACCCTTCACCCCACTATCCCCAATCACTACTACGTTCCTTTTCCCTTTCTCTTTGCCTATGTCCTGCTGCATCACTGTACCGTGTGCAGTTTGCTCACCAACCTCACCTGCCTCGTCCTCTTCCAGAGTGGAAGCAAGAACCTCAAACCTGTTATGCAGATTAAGAGGCTGAGGCCTCCGCTCCTCACCCCCCTTCCTCCTCCCAGCAGCCCCCTTTTGTCCCTGACCCTTAGATTTAGCCAGTCTAGCAGGGGTGGATGTCACTTGCACCCCATTGACAATTCGGTTTGTAATTCAACTACACTTAGAAATATTTTTGGTGCTTGGGTCAATTCTCATTGCATTCTCGCACACTTCAAATGTTTTTTTTAAGAGTGGGTCCCTAAAGATGGCAACAAGGCTGGCCCCTCAGAGATCATGACACCATTTTTAAAAGACACCCCAATCTCCAGTCAACCCTATACTCACACTCACACACATCCACCCCAGCCACAATTTCCTGGCACAATCAACCCCCCAACACAGGTATCGGCACCCCTTCCCCACAAGCGAGTGACACCCCACTGTGAGGTCGTCAAAGGTCTCCCCCTTTAGGAGACCCCCCGCCTCTCCCCTCAGGAGTTTCCCCATAGTCCCCCTTCTTCATGGCCCACCCTTTCAGGAGACACACCCATCCCCAACATAGTCTCCATGGAGGTTTAAATATGTTAATCTGGTTTCTGCCCTTACCGGGCAGGAAACAGAAAATCCCAAAGGGGGTTCGTGTTGGCACTAAATGCACTCAGCAATTCTCTGGCCCTGTGATTACATTACTCTTGAAGTCTGTGCTGTCCACAAACTGGCCTTGCCACCAGATCAAT
Organism: Carcharhinus amblyrhynchos; assembly: GCF_965287045.1. Taxonomy (NCBI): domain Eukaryota; kingdom Metazoa; phylum Chordata; class Chondrichthyes; order Carcharhiniformes; family Carcharhinidae; genus Carcharhinus; species Carcharhinus amblyrhynchos. Next base: position 37,039,049 of record NC_137335.1, on the reverse strand, counting down.
TTAATAAGCATAGGGAATCTCTGCTAACTGTACCACTTTGGGGGCCTTCAAATTAAGCAGTTTTTTTGCTTAGTGTACAGATGCCAAGTGGGCACCTTTGACATTACTTTAAAGTATTAAGAATATGTAAGACGTTGACCAGTGTACATCAATAAAATTAGACAATAATTCTATGTAGTTTTTTAAAAGTCATTTTCAGTTGCTTAAAATCTGATTATCAAAAGGTGGCAACCTGAAACTTACTAAAAATGTTACAATTTTGTTATAAACACATTCCCACTTTGCTAAATAAAACTGCACCAGGTATCAATCTTGATTACATCAAGGAATATTTTTAAAAGAAAAAAATCATGTTGTAAAACACAGCCCAATTGCAATTATTCATGAAAGATTTTATATATGTGATTATGCAAATAAGTTTGAACTGAACCTTGAACTACAACTTCAGTTTGGAAAACCAGAGCAATTTGTACCCAGATTGCTGGCACAGAAATCCAATCTCCTTTCTTGGAACTGGTAAAAAAAAAATGGGGGAGGGGGCAAAGGGCAGTTTGAGTCAAAATTCTTCCCAGCAGGTGTGAATGCTGCTTTCTGACCACACACACAGACTATATGTTTTGTTGCCCAAGTCAGGCAAATTTTGTTGCCCATTTGAGAATTAAAGATTTAATTCACCTGAGTTATCAATCCTGCAAACTTTGAAAATGAGATTTACTTCTTTGTGCTATTTTAGCAGACACATTTGCATTTAATTCTTGTCTGCACAATTTTATGGTAGCCATTTCAAATAATTAATATAAATGGTACCCAAAGATATAAGCTCCAGCATATCTAAAAGAAAATCACCATAATACTGCAAAGATGGATGCAGAACAACTTGTGTTGCAACAGGTTAGATTGTGACTTTTTTACTTGGGGATCACTTCTTACATCATTCCTGTTCAAACTGTTTGAGGAATTGTACTACTCGCATAACAAGAATAGTCATTTTCCAAGAGTTATCTCAAAAAATTTAGGCTCGTCTGGACATTTCAGCATTTCAAGTTATGTATTACAATTAGGCTCATCAAAAAAGCTATCAGACATTTACTATTTTATTGATCAAGCTCAAAAAATTGCCTTTTAGAGCACACTGGATTTCTTATTCACCAATTAAATATTTAAAATTAAGAAGTTACCATATATTGCGCAACTCAATCTATACGCTATTTTTAAAATGATGCATATGAATTAATCTCTCTCAAAAAAAATGAAAAACATCTCAGTTTGTTCCTCAACCAATTATTCCTGGCATAAATCATTCCTGTGAAGTATGAGATTAATTCCAGTTAACTTTTCGTGGCATGCCCTGACATGATGCTCAAGATCTGAGCTTACGTGCTATCTTCAAAATCACATATTTTGATATATAGCATTTTAAAAATATCAATTTTAACGAGAAAGATCTAATCATAAAACCTGATGCGAAAACTGTCTCACCAAACCAGACAACTCCAGCAAGACGGAAGGGTGGGGCCTTCCTACTCTAAGCCAGATTCTCATGAGTTTAGAAGTTACCAATACAAAATGTTGGGCCCTGCTCTTAGTTTGCTCATGTTGTCTAATACAATTGGGCAAGGCATTGGAAACCAAACTGGTCAGTAAAATTCTTTACAGGAAAAGCATTTCTACAGGACAGTTTTATGCACTAATACTTTAGTAAAGGGGAAGAGCATTCTTATCTAGAAAGCAGTGATAAATGTTGGTTGACCAACTCACTACTAAACACCAAAAAAAAACTTTTGCAATCCATCCTTTTTTGGGAATGTTTTTCTATTATTTCACTGTTAATGATTTTCTTGCGACACTGGGCCACATTGCCTGCCTGACCCCTGGATCATCGACCATTTCGAAGGAAGGTGATACTCTCCTCTCCTCCGCAGCATCCAGTAGGTATACCAACTTTACCTCTGTAAATCATGGAACTGCTCTATGAGGTGCTATCTTCCTGGGGTGACGAACTGTATGTCATCATTAGTGTTTAAGTGCAACTCCCCCTGCTTAACAATGCACAACTGCGGCCCCTTTGGGGCATGGCACATGTTTGGAGCCTCCAGGGTGGTCTGATTCATATGGAGGCTTTTTCATTTCACTAAGTATTGAAAGATTGTGATGCCTGAGGGATCAGCACGGAACACTCCTGTTTTCACGCTGTTATGACACTTAGAAATTCTTTGGGAACATTCCACCCATTGTCTATGTTCAATTTGTTCCAGTCCAAAATATTAAGCAGATTAAGAAAGAAGGACCAGAGGAGACAAGTGATAAGTAATTTTAAATGTGAAGAACTCAACTATTCAAACATCAGATCTGGAATAATATACCAACAAAAGCAATAGATAGAACATTAAAATTATGCAAAACAAAATTAAAGTGGAAACTGAAATACCAAATATTCTTATGTTCTTGATTTTCTTAGATTTTCTTAAAGGGCAATCAATGGCTCACAACAATATCCAAAGCGAAAACTCAACCAAGTTATTCTGATGCATACCTGAAACTCGGTCCACCAAATGTCACTCATTAGAAGTGTCAATCACTTAGTTAAATTTAAAATTTTAACCTATTTTGATGCATGTCAGTCTTATAAATAAACACAGCTCCATATGTTTAAATGGGTTTGCAAGCCATGTCACTCTTACTGCTCATAAATGCCACTCCTAACAATCCCCTACTGTTGACAGCTGTGGAACAGGTTTATGAGCATCAGCAGAACTGAGACTGAATTATTACCTTGCATCTCACTGTCAGATATTTGTCATTCTCTCTCAAGTTTACTTGAGATGGCATAATACAGGTGAAAGGGCGATAAAGAGGGTGATGATGTGGGAGCTGATGTACATGACTGTGTAAAGATATCGTCAGCTCCCACATCACATTATATTCACAAGGGGCACAGAATTGGTTGGATGATGATCAGCTTGCAGATGAATTGCCCCTCTAAGCCATGCCATCATGGTGAATCACTGAACAATGAGGCCAGATACTTACTCATACGTGATCTGGGGGGAAGTTTGGAACTGGATCATTGGCCCTTTCTTTCATCTGATAACATTGCACAATGCGGAAGGAAGGTATAAATAAAAAATACCACTAGAATTTAAACTCTAGCACTGAAACTAACAGTAAATTATCAGGGGGTCTCTTTCATTGTACAGATTGTGTTGATATTCTGTGATAGATCACATATTTGATCTTATTACAATCAGCCATACAAAATAAACTGACTGTCTCAAAAACTCAGGAAGCCATCAAATGATTTAAGTAGCTCCCTACATTCTGCAGCAATTCTTACAGCCAAGAATCACTGCTTTGACAGAGTTGGATAACTCACAAACCAACAGCAAAGCCAATTTCCCCTCAGTAGCTGTCGTCCCTCCTGTATAGATAAAAGCTCATTGAGGTATCCGTCCATTTTCCCATGACCTCCTAGCTCCTCAGTCCAAGGTCATCTGTGTAGCTTGTCTCTGAAAATATGAGAGCACCAGCCTTTCTCCAGTAAATAGCCATCTCTTTTTGATGGCATTTAAAATATTCATCTGGGCCAGTAATTGCAGCCATAATTGGCAGTCCTGTCTACCCAGAAGATTACATGATTATTGATCAACACCGTTCTAGTTTAGGCAAATAAAAACAGTTTATTTCATTTAGAAGAATTGAGCTTTGGCAGTGTAATTATAGCAGCTTACTAAAAGAAGCATTTTGGCAAAAATGGACTAAGTTAGGAAATAATCACTACCAAGCCAATAAAACAATGTGCTTGGATATTATTGAACAATGAGATGGATAGCTAATAACTACAAATCTGCCCAAATCAAACACAAAAATGAGAATTACAGCCATTGACATTTTTTAAACAATCTTTTCTCATGTTTCTCCCTTCCCTTTGTAGTTGTTCATTCATGGGCCTTGACAACAATTGCTGGCAGGTTCTAGCCAAGCCCGATTCTGTCCTAACCTAGTGTTAACACAGACACATTTAAGGATCACTATTGTGATCAGCACGAACCTTGCCCAATTTGCTCCTCTTTAACTCATGGGTGCTACAGTACCCCACCCGTAACACTGCTTTGGAGGTGGTACACCAAATATTCACTAGATTGGTCCCTAGGATGAAGGGCTTATCCAATGATGAGAGGCTGAGAAAATTAAGCCTGTATTCCATGGAGTTCAGAAGAATGACGTGATCGCATTGAAACATACCCAATCCTCCAGGGGACTTAACAGGATAAACACTATGGGGTTATTTCTCCTAATTGGGAAATCTAGAACATGGGGCAGAGTCTCAGGATAAGGGGATGATCATTTTGGACACAGAGGAGAAATGTCTTTACCCAAAGGGCTGTGAATCTTTGGCACTCTCTACCCCAGAGGGTTGTGGATGTTTTATCATTGAATATATTTAAGGCTGGAATAAAAGAAGCCTTCCTACAATTATACAGAGCTTTGGTGAGACTACATCTGGAATAACCTGTGTGGTTTTCACCTCTGTATTTAATGAAAGATATACTGGGATTAGAGGCAATACAGCGAAGACTCACTAGCCAGTCCAAAAGATGTCCAAGTTAGGTAGATGAGTCATGGTAAAGGTGTGGGGGGTTGCGCACCAGCGTAAGATAATCTTTCGAATTGCCACAGACTTGATAGGCTAAATGGCCTCCTCCTGTGCTGTAGCAATACAATCGTTCTGTGCAATGAGGGGTTGTTCTATGATGGAAGACTGAGTAAATTAAGCCTGTATTCTCTAGAGTTTAGAACACTGAGTAGCAATCTCACTGGAATATACAAGACTCTGAAGGGGTTTGAAAGGATAGACGCTGAGAGTGTTTCCACTGCTCAGGGAACATTAAAATACAGAGCACAGTCTCAAGATAAGGGAGTGACTATTTAGGACAGAGATGAGGAGAAGTTACTCTTGTGCATTGTGAATCTTCAGAAGTCTCAACCTCAGAGGTTTTGGATGCTACATTTAAGGTTGGAATAGACAGATTTTTGATTTTTCAAGATATCAAGGAGTAAGAAAAGTGGGTTGGAAAGTCCAAGATCAGCCAAGTTTGAATTGAATGGTGAAGCAGGCTCGATGGGCCACATGATCTACCACAGCTTCTACTGCTTTTTTTTAATGGGAGATCAGACAACTTGGTAATTAATAGGGATAAATACTAGGACCTTCCTAGGCCATTTGTCTCTGAAAATGGAAACATAACTTAGTTTGCATGGCAAGGCAATGTTTCTAAAAAAATATAATCAGAGCCATTTTGTCACAAATGGTCTGCTGGTAATGGAAAGAAAGCTGGGATAAGCTCAAGGTGATCAACAGGAAGTAGGTCATCCAAGTAGAGGAGCAGCATTAACTGCAATTATGGAGAACGTCTGAAGACTAGAATGTCTCACCTGAAGAAAGGTTTGCCTATATATATAGGCAGAATGTTACCTCAAGATAGTTCAATTTGAAAGAAAAATAAATCTAAAACGAATCCATTTCACACGAAACTTTAATGAATTAAATTCAAAATGACATGTTTCTTCAGATCTGTAAAATCAGATATATCTACCAGAAGGTAGTTGATTCAGCAGTTAGGCAAAATAGTGAAAATGAATGTAACTCCAACCAAACTGGCTCTCTAGGGTAATGGAGCATTAGTTGGTATAATCTGGATTAATCCTGGTTAATACAGCACTGCACCTCTGCAACTGTGATCCACCATCCTGTTTCATCTTAAACAAAGATTATAGCCTGTTTTGTAGGAGCACCCAGACTGTAGATTAACAGGATCACATTTCTTATAAGTAATGAGAATGCCTAGTGATTAAACCTGGTCTAATATGGTTAAACTGTTGGGTAGTAGCATCTGTTTTACCCACAGGACTACATTTTTATTGTTGGATTAAACTGCGTCACATGAGTCAGCTCATGAGATCCAATTAGTTGCCAAGGAAAGGGTTCGATATCATTTGTTTCACATTTTGCTCTCTTAAAGTCGATCTGGTCTCTAAGAGGCTGCTAAAGTTGCAGTTTGTTAGATGTAATGATTAGCTGCAGCTCGACATGAAGTGTTGGAGGCGAATAGCAGTGGAGCTCTGCTCTAATTTGCAGATCCTCAGTTAATTAGAAAGTCCTCAGATTCACACAGATGTGGGTCACTATTGACAGTTCTATCTGTGATGCTTCCTGTGTGACAGTTGTTGAGCTGACCTTCCATGAAGTGGCAGGATTACCCAGAATTTTAGTGTGGGGAATTCAATCACTTCTGCCTTCTATAACAGGAAGCTATTGGCAAGGTTACTACACTGTGCAGTGCTCAACTTCCTCATGTTAAACAAGTGCTGACGACATCTGTATTGCCCTCAAACTTAAAATTGGTCACAAAAAAGTTCTAAGGAATTTTGAAAAACTTTTTTTTTCATTGTGTGGTGAAATAATTTCCTTTGAGAACTTAATGTTTTTTGTGCCCGATCTTGTGGTTTGATTTTACTGTTGTGAGACAGTGCAGCTAACGTAAAATACCCCACTGGTATATAGTAGTATCTTGTCACCTGCACAGTTTAGACTCAAAGTCACTGGTTGTGGTGACCAAATTTCAATATTTTTGCTGGTTTTTAAGGATTGTATCTCAGGATTTCATCTGTTCATAATTACAGCTAATAGTTAAAAGTGATTGAGTTAGTCCAATTCTGTTTCTCTTACAAGAGACTCCAGAATCACATTCTGAGATTTTGTTCCTCATCCCATGAAAATCGATAGACTTGTATAGACTTATAACTATTAAACTATTTTAACTATTTATTACTATTTATAGTTTAACTATTTATAACTATTAAACTATTTTAACTATTAAAAGAAAGAAAATAGGTCAGATAATTGCATTTTCTTGTATTTCAGGTTGTCAAAAAGGATGTGTCATATGATCCAACATAAATTCAGATCACACATCCTTAATCCTTATCCAAAATAATGCCACATGATTTTCACATTGAACGGGAAAAAAAAACAGATCAAATAAACATACCAATTTGCCAGCAAGAATTCATTTATTTTTAAAAGAAAGATTCACCATCTGGTGTACTGTACAAACAGTAACACTAATGGAAACCTGTAAATGAATTTAAATCAATAATATAATTAAGAGGGCTCTGGTGACAAGTATAAACTGACTGAGCATCAGAGGGGGAGGGGGTGTCTCTGATGACAAATATAAGCTGCCACAGCTTCTGGGCATGTATGAAGCTCTGGTGACAGGCATATACTATTGGGGCCTCCAAGGGATTCAGGTGGAACAATAAGCCAACTGACCCATGATGAGATGGGTGACAGGTACAAAATGTGAACAATTTGAGGGTTTTGATGACACAAAAATTAATAGATCTTCAAAGAGCTGGGGGAAGATGATGATCAATTAACAGGCCTGTACAGATTTCACCTGGGCAGCTTCTTACAGTATCAGAATCCTTGGATTGGACTGCTCTTTATAATTTATTTCAAGATGCTAATTTTTCCCTGAAGCTTTTCTTCCCCACTGAAAGAATTGGAAGATGATTGCAGTCAGCATTTGAAGGGTTGGGTCAAACAGAGGCTTTTCACCTCTGGGACCTAGGTTCAGTTCCAGTGCAAATTGAAGGGATGAAAGTCTCCTCACTCTACTGGCTATGAGGCTTTTGTATAGGCAGAGTCCATTACAGGTATGGATCAGCAATATAACAATGCTTACTTCAGAACAAAAGTATTACCAATATGATTGCATCCAGAATGCTTGAAGCTAATATTCCACATTTGATAAGATACAAAAATGTGTGTGTGTACACCAAATGGACCATATTTGAAGACCAGGGAAAGAACAATGTACATATACAAATTGGTGGGCTTGAAAACACTGGGCCAGGTTCTACAAACTCACTCGCAGCTGGGATCCTCTGGTCCTGGTACAGTGAACGGAGATTTGGCTGAGCACCAAATTCTCTGTTCATGCTGGCAATGGCAGCAGGGCGTGAACAGCTGGAAAATTCTGACCATTATTTTTCAATGAAAGTTGCACTGAGTCCACCACTAAGCAGTTAAAAGATACAATTGCATCTCAATTAGACCTTATTGCCCCATTTCAAGAAATAAAGCTTTCCAGTTAATCTGGGAATGCATTTTCTAAACTCACTTCTGTGTGCTTGATGAAAAGCAGAAAACAAGTTGTCAAAGTAACAAAAGCAAATACATGCTGTCAAAGCCCTCTGCACTCACTCTCAGTTGTATTTTTTGTGGATATAGCATCTCATTTACCAGATCCAGTGGAAAAAGTACAGGATTTTATTTAAAGTGGTAACAATCATCACAATCTGATTCTCTTGTCTAGATTTCAGAACATACTTTATTGGAATGCTGGTGGTAATCCATTTACTTTGAATGGGGTACCACGGAATTAAAATAATGCCAATCAAAACCTAAACTTTAGGCTCTTACAACTATTGCAAAAAATACATCAGGACTTAGGATTACTGGCTGAGATAATTGTAGGTGTGCACTGTAAAAAATTTCAATTCACCAGTTACCTGATAGATTTCCAACTAAAGGGAATGTAGTTAAGTCTGTATATATATTTCCCATATTTTAAATAGTTTTAACTCAATGATTTTTGGCTTACAGAGCACAATTATTAACAAAGATGCACCTGAACAAATGACAAAAATTTTCTAGGATAAACACATTATCAACCTCCACTAGATATTAAATCTCAAGCCTTCAGCACTTGCATCTCCCTTCAGTAAATTCTAAATTGATCACTGTTGTAAAATATGCCTTTTTCATGCAATAAAAGTGATCAAATGTTGGGTCTATTTACAGGTTAAGTAATGACAAGCCCATGTCATAATGCACTCTCAGTCTAACTCCTTGTCTTCACAGATCATAAAGTTTATATCCAGGGCAGTTGTTCGAGTTTTAAGCTTTTTGGGGCCCCAGTCCATCATTTTGAAATGGGTGAGCTTTATTAGTTTCCTACCTGCTGTGTATGTCACTTACTTCAACATGAGGGAAGGTTTTATAAACTATAAGGAATTTCTTACACAACGTACATCACAGTAGGTAGAATGGGGGATAAGCATACAATTTTGAAACATAAGAATTGGAATTCAAAACAATGTCACATTTCTTTGATCCTCTATATAAACATTTTCAACTAATTTCCCGTCAACGTATTGACAGAATTTAACTGATACCAACCGGATGGAATTTTCCCATCGCGCCTGCTACGGGAATCTTAGCGGACGGGGATGGACCATGCAAAGGTCAGCTGATCTCGGGTGGGAATTTCTGGTCTTGGGGCAAGCACGGTCAGAAGATCAGGCTTCAAGTCTCCAGTACAACAGTAACTACACTTCCAGAGTACTTAATTGGCTGGAAAGCACTTTGGGACATCCTGAGGTCATGAAAGGTGCTACTTTCAATGATATAACAATTTAACACCACTGGCTACCTGGCCAAAAAACCTTGCTACCGTTCCCCCTCATATTTACCCAAAATGGGAAAGCAAACTTCCTTGAAAGGGAGTGCTTATCCCTCAGTGCTACACTAACAGGTTTACAGATTCCGGAGCAAGGCATAATATTCATACTTGTGGAGACATGGCGGGCAGCTCACCTAAATTATTGAAATGAAGCCAGAAGCTCATTTTGGACAGGCCTCGAACCTCCTGATTGCCTTGCACCCTAATTCAGAGCCTGAAAAATCGAGCCTAAAAAAACTTTTAACTGCTAGTGACAAGATAAAAAGTGTGAAATAAACTTCTCAATGCACAAGTGGATACATTTCTGACCCTAGTAAAACAGAAGTCTTTTATTAGTTTCTCTGCAAGCTCTAGCTTGTATATGCTGGTATTACTCCAGATAGTGTTAAATACAACTGTCGGCCTTCTAAGATCTGAATGGATGTGCCATGCCTCTCTTATGAAGAATCCATTTATCTTTCCTTCACTTCCAATACACTGGCCATGGCTTCCTTGAAGAAGGGATTTTTGTCTGCAATCCTATCATGTCATTAGCCCGTTGTGTTACTAACTACGTGTTTCTTAGGAAAGTTTTCAAAAACAAATTTGCTGTAATTAAAAAGGCAATCTCCAGTACATACTGAAATTAATTTTCTTGTTTAGTGACTTGAGGTAACTATGCAGAACACAATAGCCCAGGTATTAAATTCAAAAGCTGCTTTTATATTGTGCCAGTCAGGCCCAATGTCGGCACTGACTGATAATCCAGAACATTGTTCCTCATTCCAGGCTCTGCATGCTTAGCCAAGGCACGGCCCCAACATACACACACCACCCAATCACTCCATCCTGACACCTCGATTCCTTCCAGCCATCAAGCTTTCAAATCCCACTTCTCTCACAGTAGAAAATGGCCCATATTTGCCAGAGCATGCAAAGACCAGAGGTGGCATCCCCAAGCTGAGCATCCTAACCATTTTCAAGAAGCGAGCAATGGAGCTGTTAGGGGATAGAGCTGTGACCAACAGTTAGGTCAGGGCATGCCACAAAGTGAGGAACTACAAAACCTCAAAACATATTACCTTTGTAGAGTAAGTTGCAATCAGCCCAGATACTTGTCCCTCCCTTGCGCTTACCCATGTGTCTTTTGCAGAGGCAGAACCTGATGAGGCTGGGCCCTCAGGAGTCAGTGTCCCCTCGCTGCCCCCACTCAGATCCCCAGAGGAAGGCTTCAATGACACCTTGGAAGAAAGCACCCAGCAGTTGACACAGACATCATAAGCACCATCCATCAGTGCAAATACAGTCACCACGTGGAACATGTTAGTGGTGAGGTTTCATAGCCATTTTCTGGTGAGCGCATAAGTCATGATGCACATCAGGTGGAGGCAGAAATGTCCAAGGGTTGGAAACACAGAGGTCTCCCAGAGCCAAGAAATCACCTGACCCCCAGCTAGTTACCGAACCATTGGCATCAGTTCTCCAAATACTGCTGGAAATGTGGAGCCAGTGATTGCAGGAGGGACCGTCAGCAACACTGCAGCAAATGTAATGCTGTTCTGAAGAGATCCACAACTTCTGGTTGCAGGAGGTGGTGCCAGCATTGCACAGTGCTTAGGCCAACACTGCAAGGGTGGCAATCGTAGTGGAAAGTCTGGGGCAGGAAATGGTTATCATGGGTGGCAGGGTCCAAGACATTGTCGAGTGTCAGCAAGCCATTGCTACAGGCCTCGGAATCATGCTCAAGACATAGTGGGCCATGGCTGTGGGCCTTGAGAGCTCCGCCCAAGCTTAGTGGGTACTTTCTGCAGGGATCCAGAACTTGCTCCAGACTCGGAGGTCTATTGCTGAGGGCTCACACAACATGAGGCAGAAGCAATTGGACCTCCATGACTGGCAGGGCCCGGTGACATGGGAGTAGAACAGACAGAAAGAATGAATCAGTAAGGTTACACAACCCCAGCTCCACATTCCCTCCCAGCCACTCGTATCCCGAATCTGGACACTGGCAAACCAACAATATTTCCGGTGCCATGCAATGGAATGGAATGCCATTGCCACATCCTCACCATAGTATGCTCGGAGAGCACTTAGGTGGCTGAGAGGGGGTCCCCAATATGAACTCCTGAGTGCACCCACCTGAATTTCTGGGCAGTGGCTTCCAGATACAGCTTGCAACTCCAGCCGACAATGGAGAAGCACCCTCGTAACTATCATGAGATGAGTTGTCTTTGTATCGAGCACTGCAGAGACCATGCAATGTGAGGAATTGTGTTGTATCTGCAGAATTCCTTTGATTGAGGTGACAGCTGCCAGACGTGGTGTTTGTCACTATTAGTGAAGTCTGGGATGGAATGTCAACAGAAACCACAGGTCCTATCCAGCAGACAGGTGGCAGGGTAGCCAGAGCGACATCAGTGGGGTTGGGGAATCAACTTCATATTTAACCCCTCAGGGGTCATTCAGTGGCCAGGCAGAATGAGCTCATCACGAGACCAAGCCAGCAGTGACACCCAAGCTGGGGACCCCCCCATATTGGCATGAGCACCCCCAAGCCCTGCACCCGTGCAAGCCCCTCAGCCAACCCCACAGTGTCTGAGAGCACCCTCCCCATACACTCTAGGGGTTGGTGCTCAGTGGTACACTCCTCACTCCCCTTCAGTACTGTTGTGCCTGACCACAGTTTTATAGAGCAGTAATGACTCACACCAGCATGACGATACACCAGAGAGATGGGAATCTTGCAGCCTCCTTTTGTTTTTAAATACAGTTTCTCTCTCAGGAGCCAGCTAGATTGAGAGCATTGTCAGTTGCAGGGAGGGAACTCCAACAGTGGAAAACCGCAGTTGGCATACTGACAACAAGCAAAAGATCTGGGGAGATCAGCAGATCAAGGAAGAAGACTTGCTGGAAAGGCTTGGGGAAACAACCAATGTTGATTCTGTTGACCCATAAGCATTTTTCTGCTGGAGTTGGCAGTCCCCCTCTTCCCACCACCGATCCCTTTAGTTACCATGTTTGCTGCATTAAATTTAAATAGCTGCTAACATTGGTGGAACAAAATTTATTTAAATATTATAATTACAGACTTGCCTCTCCTGAACAGGTTATCCCAATTGCCAAAATCTGGCACCATTAATTGGAAGCAGGCACTTTCATGTTGGAATGTGGTCAGGTTTCACATATTTACTAATTTAACACACCACCCCTTCGCACCCCCATCACTCACCCCAACCCCACCAATCTCCTGCCAGTGGGAGATTAAAATTGCTTGCAAAAGATCCAAAGGTACCATAAAAGAGCAGTGAGTTCTGCCAAAGCCCAGAACATATTTATTTGTCAAAAGACTAGGTGGCCATTTATCTCCATTTTATATGGGACCTAGCCGAATGCAGGTTGGCTGCTGTAGTGACCTTTAATTACAGTGACCCTCATATTTCAAAATGTCATTTATCTAACATGAAATAAAGGTATTATTACCAAATGCACTCTAACCCAAAAACAACTTCCTCACATCACTCTCACATTTTAACTTTTGAAGACTGCTGCAAATCCCACACAGGCCAATTGAATCCATAAGGCAGTTAGTTTCAATGGGACATCAACAAACCTAACAAAAAGTGGACATTCAAGGCATGATTGGTCACTTTTTTGTGAAGCATAAACTAAGACAGACACAGGGAGAAGGGGGGTATTTTTATGGAACCTGCAAGAGCAGGAAACATGGTGTGATTTAATGAGGTGGAATGTTAAATCATGATTTTCCAACAGCAGCTGAGATGCAGAGATAAAGTCAGCGGCGTGTGTGCAGCGTGTTGAGCATTATACTGGACGGTGGCGGATTCATACTTTTAATAAGTATATTTGCATGCCGTGAGCATGAAGCCATTTTCAATAATGTCCCATCTCAAGGATATAATCAGTGGCATACACTCATAAGAATGTCATAATGGCTGGTTCCCAGTCATTTAAAGATGGTGTGTAGCTGTCAGCTTTGTATATTTATAAAACTGTCAGCTTTGTATATTCTGTGGAATAGTGAAGGAGAGCAGGAGAATGGCAGTTTACACTGAGGCTCAGGACCAGCAAGGGTGAGTCAGTAGAGTGGAGGGATATGGATGGGGTCAGAAGCATGGAGAAGTGAGGAATCAGAGCAAGAGAAATGTGCCAGCAGTTACAAAGAACTTTGAGGCAATGAGACCTCTGGATATTCCAATTCATTAAGTCATCTCACAACACCAGGTTAAAGTCCAACAGGTTTATTTGGTAGTAAACGCCACTAGCTTTTGGAACGCTGTTCCTTTGTCAGGTGCAGCAGGTGATCAAGAAGGCAAATGGAATGTTGGCCTTTATCGCGAGAGGGAAAGCAGGGAGGTCTTGCTGCAATTGTACAAGGTACTGGTGAGGCCGCAACTAGAGTACTGTGTGCAATTTTGGTCCCCTTATTTGTGAAAGGATATATTGGCTTTGGAGGGAGTGCAGAGAAGGTTCACCAGGTTGATTCCGGAGATGAGGGGGTTAGCTTATGAGGAGAGATTGAATAGACTGGGCCTGTACTCGTTGCAGCTTAGAAGGCTGAGGGGAGATCTTATAGAGGCATATAAGATAATGAAGGGGCTAGACAGGGTAGAAGCAGAGAGATTATTTCCACTTAGAAAGGAAACAGAACTAGAGGGCACGGCCTCAATATAAGGGGGAGTCAATTTAGAACAGAGCTGAGGAGGAACTTCTTCTCCCAGAGGTAGTGAATCTTTGGAATTCTCTGCCCATTGAAACAGTGGAGGCTACCTCGTTAAATGTGTTTAAGTCACAGGTAGACAGATTTTTGACCAATAAGGGGATTAAAGGTTATGGGGAGCAGGTGGGTAAGTGGAACTGAACCACTATCAGATCAACCATGATCTTATTGAATGGCGGGGCAGGCTCGAGGGGCTAGATGGCCTACTCCTGCTCCTATTTCTTATTATGTCAGCTGAGTGGAGAGTTCTGATCACAAGCAGGGCATATAAAGGCACACACCGTTTACAGAATACTGATTAGAATGCGAGTCTTTACAGTTAATCTGCTATTCAAGTCTTAAAGGTGCAGACAATGTGAGTGGAGATAGCATTAAGCATAGGTTAAAAAGATGTGTATTGTCTCCAGACAGGACAGTAAGTGAGATGTTGCAAGTTCAGGCAAGCCTTTGGGGTTCCAGATAGTGTGACATGAACCCAAGATCCCAATTGAGGCTGTCCTCATGTGTGCAGAACTTGGCTATCAGTTTCTGCTCAGCGACTGCGCTGTCGTATGTCGTGACTTCAGCGGTCATGGGCATTTGGCCTCTGATCTTAGGGTAAATGTTCTCCAAGGCGGCCTTCAGAACATACAACGGTGCAGAGTCACTGAGCAGAGACAGATAGCCAAGTTCTGCACACATGAGGACGGCCTCAAACGGAATCTTGGGTTCATGTCACACTATCTGTAACCTCCATGGCTTGCCTGAACTTGCAACATCTCACTTACTGTCCTGTCTGGAGACAATACACATCTCTTTAACCTATGCTTAATGCTATCTCCACTCACATTGTCTGTACCTTTAGGACTTGAATAGCAGATTAGCTGTAAAGACTTGCATTCTAATCAGTATTCTGTAAATGGTGTGTGCCTATATGTGCCCTGTTTGTGATCAGAACTCTCCACTCACCTGATGAAGGAACAGCGTCTGAAATCTAGTGGTGTTTACTACCAAATAAACCTGTTGGACTTTAACCTGGTGTTGTGAGACTTCTTACTGTGTTTACCCCAGTCCAACACCGGCATCTCCACATCATGTATTCCAATTCATCACAATCTCTATGAATTTCATTTACATTCTAAATTATCCTGGACATCATAGTGCTACTGTCATTAAACTAGTAATCCAGAGATTCAGGGTAATGCTCTAAAATTTATTAATCACAAGTAGGCTTACATTCACACTGCAATGAAGTTACTGTGAAAATCCCCTAGTCGCCACACTCCAGCGCCTGTTCGCGTATGCTGAGGGAGAATTTAGTACGGCCAATTCAACTAACCTGCACATCTTTAGACTGTGGGAGGAAACCGGAGCATCTGGAGGAAACCCACACAGACAAGGGAAGAATGTGCAAACTCCACACAAACAGTGGTCCAAGCCAGGAATCGGGCCTGAGTCCCTGGCGCTGTGAGCAGCTCTGGGAACCTGGATTTGAATCCCACTACAGCAGATGGTAAAATTTGAAGTCCACAAAAGTATAGAATCAAAATTCCATGGAATTAAAAAAAATGACCATTGTTATAAAATCCATCTGGTCCATTAATACTCTTCAACAATATGACTGCCATTTCAGACAGTATTTAAGAGTCAATTGGGGATCGGCAATAAATGCTGGCCCAACCAGCGACACTCACATCCAATGAATTAAACAATGTGTATTTCAACAAAATTATGAGAGAAGGGATAGGAAAAAGTGATTTTAGATATTAAAGTTAAAATGGAGAATAACCACCAGGTTAACTGATGTTATATAACAAATAAACAAATTTTTAAAATGTTCTTTAAATCCAGTTGTTACAATTTATCAAAATAAAACTTTAACATTAAAATCCACCAATTACATAGCAGCCTTGACTTAGCATAACAACGGCCACTAACACCACCTGTTGATTCAACCACCTTTAGCCACCTCGATATCAAACCTTATTGACACATTATTCTGCAACTGAGCTCTTGACCACAGAATCTACACTGATATCAGCACTGAAGGAATCCTGCAGATAAGACATCAAACATGATCCCATCTGTCTAATCAAATGAATGTAAAAAGATTTGAAGAAGGGCAAGAGAGCTGTCCCAGTATTTGGCCAACACTTATCCTCAGCCAACAGCCCAACATTCCAAAAGCAAATCAAACATTGTTGTCCGCAAGACTTTATTTGGCGCAAGTAGGCTACATGTAATAGTAGCCCACTTAATCGTGACTACACTTTGAAAATAAACCACTGGCTGGAACCACTTTGGGATGTGCTGAGTATGTGAAAGGAACTGTAGGAACACAGGTTTGCTTTTTCTTTTTCCAACTATTATGTTTTGCCCTTTCTTTTTCAACATTATGTGGATTTACCTCGGAGTTGCAAGAAATCTCATAACTTAGTTCTAAGTAGTTTGTTGTCCACCCTCAAATCTAACAGGCAACCACATGTAAGGTTGGGTTTTTATGGTTCCACGAAGGTCAATGGATGTTTGGCTGGCTCACTATATCCAGGCACTAGAGCTGGAAAATTCTGGCCATGGAGTGTAAGAGAAGGAGGAAAATATCAGAGCAGTTCAAAAATCTATGGAAGGGGAGATGAATTTCTGACAAAGGTTTCTGGAGCAGGGACACAACTGCATTATCGCCCTTACCTTTCGATTAAAATGCTCACTGCAACCATAACTCAGCCTGACGAAGCTCCTTTCATATCATAACGCTGTTATTCCATATACTATTTGCTTTTATACCTTCACAGGAATGTTACAAAAACAACAAACCGAGGCACTCAGATCTCAATTGCAAATGCAATACTAGGGATGAAAAAAAATACACTGATACTAAACAACTACTAAAAATTACAATTAGGGTAGAGAGGAATAAACTTAAAATTCAACAGTCTTTTTCCTTCGACAAAATGCAGTGTTTTACTATCTCCATGAAAATGATCACAAGATCAAACTTTAAATGAATACTGCATGTTTTAACAGGCCTCAATCCAATGAGCCCACATTTTCTTCTTATGATTTTAAGCAATCCTAGGTAATCACGTACAGGAAATTACAGCAGGCCTATTAGCAAATGCAAAGCAAAATTTTCTAAACTTTCAGGTGTAAACCGTGATCTCTTCTGGAAAATGGGTCAACCACCAAAATTTCTCTGACATTTGCAGTTTATTTGTATTGCCTATCACAATGCAAGTATACTGTCATGCTGATATTTCAACTGGATCCTCTCTTCAGGGTAAATTCTGTAAGACTGCACACCTGGACAAAAGGCTTACGAAATACATCCTTATATTTTAGAAGAAAAATGGCTACCATCACCTTCACAGAAAGCAAGTAGGTTTTGGCCAGAAATAGAAATACATGCAAATCCAATAATAGTTGGGCTGTTGAAAATATTACATTTATTCTTTGTGGCTGAAAATTATACAGCTGCCTTAGCCTAACAACCATCCCTCACCAGCTGATATAACAGTGGCCGCTAACACCTCCTGTTGATTCAGAGTTTAGCACAAGAGACCCAACCAACAATGGTAAATAGGGAGCAGTTACCAACTCCTTGCACCTAGAGGTGTGCTTTTTAAGCTCATCCCAATCACTTGGAGAAAGGCAGCATCATTCTAACAAGCATCTTTAAACTGCACCAAAATACTGTCAAATTAAGCAGTAAATCCTTATTAGATTTTCATCTGCAGATTCTGAACAAAGGTTGCTCTTTTAATCAAATTCACCTTTTCAATGAATTATTTAGATGTTCAATTATTTGTTTGGATTTATGAATTAAAAATATGCGTTTATGCCAAGAATTTGTGCATTTGTGCCAAGAATCTATGCTATTTCTCAAAGAAAAAGAAGTACATTTCTGTAGTGTGAAAGGTCACAGTTTCCATTCATATATAAATCACTTCAAAGTAAAATCTTTTTTTTAAGAGAAAGCGCTGCACACTTGAGACAGACAGCAGTAAAAAAGTTTGCTCAGTTATCGAAAAAAAAACTGTCAGGATTCAACACCCGACCACAGCTGAGAAATAACAAGTCTGACTGAGAGTGGAATGTAATGAGAGCCAGGCCAGGACCAGAGACACACACAGTAGAGGCCAAAATACCAGCAGCGCACCAAACAAGGGACAAGCTATCAGTGGCACAGGGCATGGGCCCAACCATCGGTGGAGCCCACTAATTCCACATTAATTGAATGTTTAATATATTCAGGTGGTGGGCATTAACTAGAATCACATGCTCATTATGCAAAACCAAATTAAAGCTGTGATTTTGGGATTGGAATTGTATGTTTGTAAACTGTATCTCTGTAAATAAAGGCATGTAAAGATTAAGTTCCAAATCTATCTTTCACTGCTTAGCTTTCTGGAATAGCACAGATTGAGCCATCAGAGGAGTGTGCAGCACGGACTGAACTAGGGAAACAGAATGCTTAGACAGAACATAGATTGCATTCTGAAAAAATACACTCTGAACAAACCAGGAAAGCACTGAGGGAATGTACAACATGGACGGTTCCTGACAGCACTGGTAAAATGCATTGTGTAGAAAGAAACAGTCTCTTTCTGCTCTCATAAATTAATGGGCCAGCAAAGAGGAAGGAGCGTGTCTTAAGTTGCGTTTACAGTCCACTGAGACCTGTGCCAGAGCTGCTGGTATTTGACTCGTGGATCTAACAGTCATTTCAAACCTATAAATAAAGTTGCTGAGATTAGCAAGTGGGCAAATCCAGGTTAAACCACCAGCCACAGTGGAACCTACCAGGTTTGCCTTTGGATTATGGCAGGCTGCAACAAACTTGCTCACTAGAAGTTAGTGCCATTAGCATGAGCCTTACAGATCACAAATGCAGCATCAATCACCATGGGAAACCAAAAAGTTCAGATTGACAGGAGGATGTGCAAGCAGGATGTACAGAATTCTGAGGGCATCCATGCTCTTTACAAACAAGTCTGGCATTATGTGACAAATAAAAGATGGATGGAATCTCCTGTTAGAAAATAACTTGGTTATTGAAATAGTTATGACAATACAATTTTTTCAGATCAAGGGGCAATAGAATTTTGGCCCATCAAGCCTAATCCTTCAAATGGGAAAATATAATCTAACCCACCTTTGAATTTCCTGCTTACATAATCTCCTGAAGGAAAGTGCTGCATCACTGGAATCTGATACCAAAAACTCCATGCATCCCCTCTCCACATCCCCCACTGTTAATCCTTATCTGGCTGGTGATACCTCCATCCCCACAGTAACCATGGAGAATATAAATAATCAAGCTACAAGTTACTGCCAGATTTTTTAACATTGCTCTTGACCATAATTTATCCAACTCCTCTTATGAATTATCTCAAGAATTTTGCTTGCTTCTGGTCTTGAGTGAGCCTTGCTACTTTGAATTGGTGTTCTCTCATTCTACAGTATCGGTTAACTTGCTATAAAGGGAAAGGTGCCTCCATTGGTGTGACTGAACAAAACAATGTTATTTTGGGCTGTTAGATCTTTCAAATCTTGATATTGTGTTTGTCTCTTCCTCCATTCATCACTTTGTGCTCCAGGCCAGCAAAGGACTCAAAGACGATACAGTTCATTCATCCATATGAATATGATTAGCAGCTTTCATTCATCGCTACAATCCAGTGTTTGCTTATTCTGTAACTTTGCCATTCACAAAAAGACAGATGCAATTTCATCAAAATGGATCTCCATGGCTTCTGATCAAAAATTGCTGAAGCCCAAGCAACTTTTCACTAATTAAACATACTTCACAAGAAAAATGCTTTGAAAAAAAATGGTATTTGCATTACTTCTTCACTCCACCCCCTCACCTTTTCTTCCTCGCTTCTAATCATTGAAACTACAGTTCCTTCGCTTGCTTGGATTCACTCAGCCTAATTGTCCAGCTAATGCCCAGTGAGTCACTGTACTATCACAACTGTCCCTGTATACCAGCAAAACAGCTTTCTCATTGTCCGATGCTTGAGGCTTTGTTTGTGGTCAGTTGCTCAGCACACAACAAAAACTTGTTTGACCAACAGTGGTTCCAAAACAAAACCATGTTAGAGGAAGTGTTGCTATGGGCCTAAATTGATGTTCAGACAGCTCCACACAGCTTCACATCCAAACAGCATTATCCTCAAACATATATATTAACAAGCTCACAAAAGCATTTGTTATCCTGATAATGAAAATGGGCAAATCAAAAGGCTACAATTAACAGTGACAACAAGGCTAGGAGGTTCCCTTGACAATTGCAGTGCTTTAAAGTCTAACAATTTACAGATTTCTAAGTTCTTTACTTAAAAGGGTTATGTCCACAGATACAAGCCATCAACAACTGACAGAAAAGACCCACCATGCCACACATAATCAAATCAAAATGGCCTTTTACTTTACTATCAGCTCACACTGATCTAATTTTCTTCTGTTCTCTCCTGATGCCAGTGATGTTTTCGAGTACAGTTCCACAGGCACTGGCAGTTCCTCCAATAATTCACCAGTATGGGAGTGCAGATAGTAATGCCAGCATATAACAACTGAACCCAACCTTGCCCTTATTCAGAAACTGCAGTTCCACACTTTCCAATGTCACAGCTGATTCAACCCTACCTCATCCACAACCACTGTAGCCCCTTGCCCCGCTGATCATCACAAATCCCAACCCCTACTCTCAAGGCCACAATCACCAATCTACGACATATGGTTTGCATAATGGAGTTACTCACCTTACAATAAAATGATCATTTATGGTTTTGCTGTCCATCAACTGATGGAATCTTTCCAGTCAGCAACAGGTGCTACTAAAAACTGCTGTAATGGTTCCTAATTAGGTGTTGATTTGGGGCTAGAAAAATTGCTATTCGCAAATTATAGAATCATAAGAACACAAGATCATTCAGCCCATCGTGCCTGTGCCAATCTTTGAAAGAGCTATTCAGATAGGCCCATTCCCCTTCTCTTTTCCCACAGTACTACATTTTACTTCCTTTTCAATTACGTATCCAATTCCTTTTCAAAAGCTATTATTGAATCTGCTTCCACCACTTCTTTGACATAGTGCATTCCAGATCATAACTCATCATTAAAAACAATCCCCCTCATCGCCCTCTGGTTCTTCTGCCAATTATATAGACAACATTCCCGACGTTAACAAGCTCTTATCAAGACCCATTTTATTTGTCAACACATGTATCACTATTCTCATTACACAGGGGAAGCTTCGTGTCTATTCAACATGGCTTGGTTCAACATGAATATCATGGCATACAAATGCAAACTGTACAGATTACAGACCCTGTTTACCTTGTCTGCAACAATGCCATTCGTCTGCTCAACTCCAACATTAGAACACTGCCTTTAAAGTTTCACTTTGTTGGCAAACTACACAAGGCAGCACTTGCAAGGAGCAGAAGCGACTTGCAGAGCAGCTTTATATTATGCACTCAAAGCTTCATTTAACCCCTTGTATAAAGTCCTCAGAACTCTGGTTAGCTGCAGTCAACTGGAAAAGAATATTGTGGCAGGATTATTATTGAAAACATGTGTTCCTATGTTTATAAATGAATGTAATTTCCAGATGTAAAAATACTTTTTGCCATTACACAATAAAATAAAATCCAGAGACTTGTCTGCACAGTGAGTTACAACAAGCTTTACACTTTTGGGATCTAGATTTGAATCTTGTCCAGTCTGATAGAGTTATATTTTTTCTCTGATAGCACTGCCCCATAATTTGGTATCTGCATTCAGAAAGGTTACATGGATGGGTGGAGGGAAATATAAAATTATATTTTAGAAATGTTATTTGGATTGAGGCAACTTGCTGGGAGCTCTTTACCCTGCAAGTGGCCCACAATAGGGGAATGATAGTGTAATAATTATGATATTGGATTTGTAGAAAATAAGTTCAAATCTCACCACAGCAGCAGAAAATCTTCACATAAAAGTTGCTGCTTTGTTGAGGAAAAAGGCGACTTTTCCATTAATGACCTAAACAAGCAATTGGATGGTCAGCATTCAGTGGGAATGCTGTGAGCAGAGTGTGGGGCATTCAGCTTCACCTGAAAGTAGGAATGATTGGCAAAGCATTAGGAAAAAGCAGGTCCATTTCAGCGTGTAAACTAATTTAAAATGAGATCTATTTATTTCAATGAATAGGATAGTAATTTCTCAATCTGTTATTTCTGCGTCGTCATATGCAATGTGCCTGTCCTGTAAGGGGACTTTAAACTGCCCTCCAGATTTGTGGAACTGATGGGGTTTCTAGTAGGACACATTATCCCGCTTGTCCCACCACTTTTCACTGACGTAACAGAAGAATCAGATCCCCCACTGCTGTCAGAATTTTGCATGACTGGCAGAAACGGGCAGAGATCCAACAGAGCCAGTTCCACCTCAGATTCCCCCGACCAACATTGCACAATGTTTGTTCCAATTTTGTTTTGAGATTTCTACCTCCTACTATATTCTAATAAGTTATTTTCCACTTTTGTAAGCCACTATTCATATTAAACCCTTGTCTCAATCAGATTCTAACTGCCAACAGTTTGTTATCCATCACATTATTACCCAGGTGTAAGTGTCATAATTTTTAAAAATTCTTTCATGGGATGTGGACGTCATTGGCAAAGCCAGCATTAGTTGCCTGTTCCTAATTGCCCTTGAATTGAACGGCTTGCTAGGCCATTTCAGTTAAGAGTCAACCCACATTGCTATGTTATCCTGAGTCACAAGTAAGCCAGACCACAAAAGGACAGCAGCATTCCTTCCTTAAAGAACATGAGTGAGTAGCTGGGTCTTTACAACAATCGATGATGGTTTCATGATCACCATTACTGACAGTAGCTTTCAATTCCAGATTTATTAAATGAATTTAAATTCAACCAGCTGCTGTGGTGGGATTGCAACTCGTATTCCCAGGGCATTAGGCTGCCCTCTGGATTACCAGTCCAATGACATTACCACTATGCCATCATCTACCACTAAACAATGACACAAGAAATCACTTAGCTACAAGAAGTACTTGAATTGCTCAGTAACTGTCATCAGTCCACACAAATGGCCTTGTCAAGCCTCCTGAACATTTATAAATCCTTCATTTTGTATCTGTGAACCTAACTGGTCAACAGAGACACAAAAATCCGAGTCAAACAATCTCATAAGCCATCACTGTCCATCTTCTATCATGTCATCTACTAAAAGTGTGCAATTGTACAATGAAGTAAGCCTGCAACCAAACTATAACCCCTCAAGAGACAATACACAACCCAGATCTTGCATCTCCCCATCTTTCCATACGACATCCTGGTCTTGATGCAGATTTTGGCTCCTGGGTCAGGTTCGCAGACCGGGCGCATTTCTCAGCTCCGCAAACTCATCCCATGAAAATGTGGGTATTGGGAATTTCATTCCGGTAAGGGATGGGCTGAATTTGAAGTCAAACCTGCTGCCCCTGGAATGGACGTGGAGACTCCTAAGTGCAGAGCCGGGCTGTCCAGAAAGCCTGCCTCTGAGCATTGGCACCAAGTGAAAGATTGAAAGAAAAACGCAAAAAAAACTTCAGCAAACCCCCTATACCTTCCATGTCAATTTATGCCCCTTTATCTACTGCCAGACTATCCATGCCAACCTATGCCCCAAAGCATCTTTTAAATACATCAGACATATTTTCCACAAAATAATTAAAGGGTGGGTATTTTAAATGCCTTAACAATTTGACGTCTCCCTTTGGTAGATGCTACTGACAGCTCCACTTGACAGTTCCTGTAGGTTCTCCTCACTGTTTTGACAGTTGATTGTGACAAGGCCATTGATAGTTCCAATTAGCTTGACTGTAATGAATTTATGTACATTTATGCTGACTTCTAACAATTCTAAAGGGCACTTGATCTAGCCGAGAGGGCACCTGACCTTTATTAATGGTGTCATGGGACCAGTTCCAAAACAGTACTTTACCTCTCTAAAATAGTACCATCCTAGCTATCCAAACAAGTCCATGAGGCTTAGACCGTCATCTTGTCTCATCCACAGAGTCCCAGATTTCACACTGTGGGCCTACCAAAGTCCCATTTCAGTGGAGGTAACTTGTGATTTAAATGGCTAGCTGTCTCCGTAAACTGTGCATACACAAACCATGGCCAAATATCATTTCCATTCCTGGGAAAATAGAATACACCATGTTAGGAGTTAGGAGTTTCAATTTTGGGGCTTGTCCACCATTTTCAACACAAGGGAGAGGTGCTTTCTATTGTAGTGAAAATCCAGTTCTTAATCACTACACGATTGCCTGCTGCTACCAAGTCCGTTTACTTTATTTAGAAGTTCAACTTAAATTGCTCACATTCTCCCTATAAGCTCAACTCTTGCCACTCAATATAAAGCCCCCTCCTGCTGCTTTCCCACCAGATGTTCTTCTGGCTTCAGCTCCAGGTTCCACTCTAGCCCCACACTTCACTGGTTGCTTCTTTCACTCCCTCCTGGCCCCTCACAGACATGACTTCACCACTCAAGTTATTTTTTGAAGTTTTTTTAAAATCTGATTTAATTACAATTTATTTTGCAATGGGGGGGTACATTACCTAAAAACATACACATATTGCCCTTTTTTGATTTTGTAAATAAGGCAGAAGTATAATAAAGTAAATTATGGATTTCTTATTTGGGAGAAAATATAGACCTGGAAAATAAAACAAGACCAAAGGAAAACCCAGTAAATTTACTTTAACATTCTAATTGCAATCTTAAAATTATTTCATGAAGTTAAATAAGAACAATGAACCAAAGTAGGTATTTTTGTAATTTACTTCAACAATAGCTAGAACGAACAGGGCTTCTGTAGCAGTAATGTTGGTATAATGTAATTGTTTAGTCATAAAAAGTTACCAATTATATCAAAGAAGAAAAACTGTATGTACTTTTGACTGTTTCGTTCTCAAAGATGACAAGTAAGGCAAGGCTTTATTTTCTGACCATTAGCAGTCACAAGACTATACCTGCCAGAAAGTGTAACAGTCCACATTAACCCAAATCAGAAAGATCCTGCACAAAATTTTAGATAGCAAAGACAAACAGAAACATTCTCTACATCAATGGCTACTAGCCCCAGATTTTACCTAGCTATAGTTTCTTCACTTAAATTGTGGCAATTATTTCCATCTTGGCAAAGTGGAAAATGGCAGCAATAGATCTCAGGCATCTGTGTTGGTGGAGCAAAGCAGAACCAACTGCTTGTGGGGCAGTGCAAAAAGAGAACAACCTTTCAAAACTTATACTGCTGAGGCAAAATGAGATGATCACCCTGCAATCGATTCCAACAGTCATGGAGGAGCAATTTTATTTATTTTTTAAAGAGTCCTTCATCAATGCTGGAGCCAAGTAATATGTTGCCAATGTTAGTGCTCACCACTGCTATGGGAGCAATGGCAGAAAATCCACTGTATGGTGTTTTATATCTGCCAACATTCCAGTAAGGAACCCTGCAAGTGGTCATGATCAAGGAAAGGCTGATTCAGGCTCTAGAATCACCAACATGATGAGAGGTAAAGAGTAAATCTACAGTAGCACCCAGCAGAAATATTTCACATATCTGAGAGTTCTAACACTTTCCTCCACTTACAGGAGGGGAGTGTGGTAAGAAATGCAACGTCTATGACTGTGTGTTTTAAATGTTTGGAAATAACATTGGAAATTATAAAAAGGGACCAATCACAAGCGCAATCAGTAAGGAAAGAGAAAGCATGTACACAGAGATCAATACAACATGAATGAAAAAAGAGGATCTCTGCAGCAATGGTAAGTGTGAATTATATCCAGCAATAGCACTCAAGTCACACAAGAGCTCAGCTATAAAATTAAAGAACATAAATGTCCTACGTGGAGCTGTTTGTATTTCTGCTGTTTATGAGTGCCTGAGCATTTTTAATCAATTACCTGTTATGATACATTAATCATCCACTTGCTTTTACTGTACTTAGAACAATTTAGTGATTAATATGCATTAGCCACAGTAGCCGATATAACTGGGATTTAATTAACCTAACAGATTGCGAACACTGATCAACTATTTAAGAATGTATTAAACATATAGAATGGAATTGGCTACAATTACTGCCTCAATTCAGAGAGTTGTTAAATCAGTGGCTGAAAAACAAAGGAGTTATGTGCAACGAGGCAGACAGTCCAGAATCATCAGTCGGAAAATAACATCCTAACTGAGTGAGAACTGAGCTTAAATCTGGAATAGACTCAGCTGCTTCCAGCCATTTCACTACTTTATTTCAATATTTTATGAAATAACATTCTAATAAATAGACAAATAAGAGAAATTCACCCAGTCCTTCTCACAAAAAGTATAGATTTTGACAGGCAAAAGGAGGCCAAACATAACTTTGCCAGTTCATTTCAAGAGCTGGCCAGTTACACTTCCCTATGCTTACCCTGTAGCTTTGCAAATTTTGCTTTTTACTTTTCAAGTACTTATTCACCTTCCTTTTGCAAGTTGCTATTGAATCTATTTTTCCCAACCATTCAGGCATGGCATTCCATTTGACAATAACTATATAATAAAATAAATATTCATCACTTAAAAAATACCTCAGCTAAGAATTTAAGTAAAAGATTTAGGTGCAAAAGGCTTTTATTTCAAATGGTCAGATTTACACAACTGCAAACATATGAAAAAAAGATATTGCATTCACTCCTCCCCCCACCCTCCATCAAGGGCAGGGACGGAAGCAGATAGGCTTGAAAATGATCCATGCCAGCCAGTGTGCCAGTTCCTTGCAGAGGTAGAACCATGGTACCAAATCAGGCTTTGTGGTGCCTCTAGTCCAATTAAAGAGGGCTAACTGGTACTTTCCAATCTGCTGCAATTTTGGTCCCTAGAGCAAGCACACCAGGCCAGTTTCAGGCAGCCCAAGAGGTCCTCCCAGCCTGCTTTGGTGCAAAAGAAGTAGATGCCACCAGCTAGAGAGATTCTCTAGCAGTGGTGGCTAAGCTGCATCATCTGTCTTTTAAGTAATTAGTTAAAAAGGCAGAATGGTATCTCCATGTTGAAACACCCTCTCTGTTACATAATTTCCTCTGCAGCCTGTTGCTCTGCTCAAGCTGGAAGACCTCTGATTAGTCCACTCACTTCAAGAGCCTATCTCCACTTATTTGGAAAAATAACTTGTCTCTGTCACAGTCAAGGGAATGAAAAATCCAATAAACGACCCCCATAAGTCCTCTGTTTCCTCCCTCAGAGGGAATGCAGCCCATGAGCAAATTGTTTTTGAGTTCTGGGTCTGCTGCCATACTCTGGTTTCAAACATAAAACCTCAAACAGTCACTTTATTGTACAGAACTTCAGTATTGCTGAAAAGAGACATGTTGTTGAAATTTTTCATCTTGCACTCACCAGTACAGATGTGCAAGAATGCCAAATCTCAAAAGGAACAAAAATTTATGAGAACAGGGTGCTAGTTCATTGACAAGTGGACACTGATTGGTGGAAGAGTTAGCATGGAGAATGCACCAGGCAACAGCTGTCAAACTTTTGATCCAATTCAAACCAAGAAATTTGACTCTGAAACTGGACTGATATAGTCATTAATATACTGGAAAAAGGGGTGAGAGAGGGGACCCGAGTAGGACAGGAATAAAGAACATTTCACCTATTGCAGTCGCCCATAGCAACACCTTTTATGCTTTTTGGAAAATAACATGCAGCTATTTTTGCACCAACCAGTGATGGTTAAGTGGTATTAATGTGGCCCGAGTTCAGTACAGTCTGCTGAAAGCTTTCATTTGGTCTGGAGCACCAGCAGAAGTGTCCAACCTTCGCTGAAAAACAATTACATTTAACTAAGTGTGTTGCTCCATAATAACTTTTCAAATATTGAGTTGTCCAAGTAACTTTCCAAAAAGAGATCATTTAAAAACTCCTTTAAATTTTAAAAACACCATTCTAAGAGCTGAGTTTCAAAGTCCAATTATTGTGCTCTATTAATCGAACACTTTAATTTACTAACAACTTTGTCACTTCTTTAAGGACTGAAAAAAATAAGTAATGCAATGGTATTCAATGGGTTAAATATTAAACACCAATGATGGTTTCCACAAACACGTCAAATTAATTAAAAAGGTATGCACTGCTGTGCAAAGCCCCAGGGATTCACCCCCTGAGCAATTTTCTTCTACAAAAATAGACACTACAGAGTACAAGGCAACAGCAGTCTGATACAAAAAGGTACAAGGCACTTTAAAGTTATATTAGAAGCCTCTTACTGGTAATCGGAAAACCCCTGTGGCAACGTCATTGTTGCTTTTATCCCGCCATTACTATTGCAGTGTTGGGAATTGACAAATAAACGAGCGACAGTCATCATCGAAGAAGCACCCTCATTAAATGTTCTCTCTCTATCAATTATTCCAGATTATTTCAAAAGCCAGCATTAACATTGAACTTTTACTGCCTGAATGGCTCAGTAAATAAATGCACTGCATTGTGAGATGCTTAACCATATAGACTTTCCAGTTCCTTAGTTTGATCCCTGATTTTTGATAAATTTGCTGGAAACTCTATACTTTCAGTCACATGGACTGGAAGAGAAGAGGTGGGAAGGGGTGCTTGAGGTGGGGGGGGGCAAGGTCAGGATTCTCATTGTTAATTGTTAGCCAGTAACGCCTGCTAGAAAATGTTTTATGATTCTGTGAGGCTAAGTTCAAGGTCAATTGCCCTTCATAGCCAAATATCTTGCTGGCTCTCACTATCTAGGACTGCATATGAAAGACAGCTGCATGCTTGAGGTACTAGGGAGCTGTCAGTGGTTGTGGAATCAAATAGGCAAGTTAGCAACTAAAAAGTAAAAGACTAAAAGAACTAAACTTAACACTTCTTCATGCATCTCCTTTATAGCAAATCACTCTTACTGAATGGGTTTATTTTGTTGCAAAATTAAACCACAAAGTTTCACAATTGACTGGTCAGCGTTCAGAGGCTTGGCTAAAAGGTGCATTTGTAAAAGAATATATCTGCCTGAAGCAGTGTCAGGGATCCTTGGAGGAATTCCCAGTTACATCATGCCTTAACAGATCTTTAACACAACTGTTTACCACAGTAAATACAACATATCAGTTTTGTTAATACTGTAGTACTAAAGAAACGTAAAACGTATTATATATAATGAAGCAAAATTTTGGACTGAATTCTACTGTGTCAATGTCATCACAGAGCCTCCAGGCAACATTCTCATCAAATCCATTTGGCAGTGCTAACCAACCCCAACAAAAATTGTGATTTGCATGGCAGTCCAGAAAGTTCCAAGGAAAGAAATAGATTTTAGCACTAATACTATTCTCTAAATCACTTTCTAAAAATGATGAAGAGGGAAAAAGGTGAAAGAAAAATTAAGGGTAAATCAATGTTAGCAAATGCCCAAAGTGAAATAATGTCCCTTACAGTGGCCACAGCCAGCAGGCCATTTGAAAATACATAGGATTCAGTTATTGCCATTTATTTTCAGTACACAATAAGTGTGGAACTATTGGTTGGAGAGTGGAGGGAGGGAGGGGGAAAGGAAAATAATTCAACTTGCATTTTGCAAAACATCCTCAGCACAAAGCTATACCATCACTACTATTAGGTCACAGCAAAATAATCTTACTTTGTGCCTGTGTACTCATACACTGAAAACATGGAAGCTGGTCTTATATATGGATATACCATAACCTTTAAGTGTCCAATTTACAATTCTTTCAAATATAGGAACCATAGGAAAATATTTTTCTTGCAAGATGATTCTTTAAAAATGATACATTTTTAAAAGATAGTTCAAAGCCAGTTTTGAAGCGTAGCTTTCTTGTAAATGGTAAACTCACAAATTGAATGGTGGTGATTGGTAACTGTGTGCAATAACATTTCATTTATTTTACTATCAGCACTGAAAATTGTGCACGCAATCACATTTCATGGTTATTCAAATACAGCTTCTTTCTATTAAGCGACTATGGCTTCCTAAATGCTGTTTTTATTAATTAGCGTCTAAAAGGTGGTAGTCATTTCCTCGCATCTTCCTCTTCTCGAGAGCTAAATTTAACCTTGTTCGTGCTTAAAAATATACAGCAACAGTCCTCGTCAAACAACTGGCCCTCTTTGGCTCAGACCAGCATTTTATCACAATTAAATAGAAATTCTGCCCAGACAAATGGAACAATCATTCTAAACTTTATTCTTACAGATTTAACAGGGGCAGTAAATATTTGTGAGTCTCTGATTTCTAGAGGTTTCATTAATGGCAGTGGTATGAGATGGCTATTGTCACTTTGTAAAAGGCAAATTGTTGCCCATTGTGATGACATCATGTGCAAGTAACAGTTTTGCTCAAGTATGCCATTGCAAGCTGAATTGCATCTTTCTGTCACATATTTACAAAACACTATTATTTGACTACTGCTTTACAGTAACAAAAATTTCATTTTAAACCTCATTTTTGAGCATTTTGAGGAAGTTCTCATCAAAAGTAGCATATAGTTTGTCACTGATTAAAATGGAATTGGTTACACCTTTATATAAAAAAAAACTCATTGCCCATTTTCACTACATTTAAGCTGAAAAGTTAACTGACAATTCTGGGTGGGAGGATTTTGTACTTGGGTCCTAATTGAGCAAAGATGTGAATGTCATAGAACAGAGCAAAGTAATCTCACTTCTTATTCAGAGATGAGGATGCAGCTGTACACAGCAAGAATTTTAAATAATCTCCCATGGCATCTTCATTCTGTTAAAACCATTTATAGCTGCCCTACCCCCTCCCCACTTCTTACAATTCTTGACATGTCTAATTTATACAACTATCCAAGAGCCAGTTTACATATAGCCATCTCCCAAACAGGAAACACTCTGATAGTTGTAGCCCAGTGCTAGCAGAAAATGATCAATTGTGCCTGAGGTAACTTCATTTCAGAAGACATTTCAGGAATTTCACAGTATTTCAAAGAGCAGACAATTTGGTTAAATATTCTAAATGCATTATAATATGTCACAAAGTACACACACCCTTCCAACTCAGGAGGTCTGCCAAAACCACATTTCAGTGATCAAGATTCATGCCAACCAGTGTCAATTACATTTAACCACCATGCTGACTTACCTGGCTCGATATGAGACAAAATGATACAAGACTCTTTTCTAAAATCACATGATATTCGAGGTCACTAAGTTTTTCAATTTCTTTTTACTATTCACAAAAACAGCAAATGGCTAAGTGCAACGGCAATAAATTTAAACTAAAGCAGGTGTCGCAATTGATTACGAGTGTGTGTTGTGATTGAACTGGCTCTTTGAATTATGAAGAGGCCTAATTCCACATGTTATATGGTATATATTGAAGCACATACACTTGGAAGAGACCATCAAGACCCTGCAAATTAGATAAAGTTCAGACTGAAATTAAATGCTGGGGCCATGGGGTGTGCAACAAGATAGGCAGCTCATTAAAAAAATATGTAAAGCACCTGATTATTAGTCCACTCCAAAGGGGAGTAGGGATTCACAAGGGCTCATATATATTGCCGTAAAAGTGCTCAGGTCCAATTAAGAAGATACACAGTCTGAAAATGCTTAGCTCATCCACTCCCACCATTACCTGAAGGGGAATACAGCAGAAGCACTGTAAAATAGGCCACAACTCAGGTAGATCGGGTTACAGCTTGTGGCTGTTTTTTTCCAGATGCCTGCCCATCGCAAACATGGCTATTTACATAGAGAAGTTGGGAATTCTGTACATAAAGAGGATCCCTGAGAAGCCTAGTGCATTTTGGATATCAGCCTATTCTACATAGGGCCACTGGAACCATTTTAAACCATTTCAGGGTGTCTGAGTAGATTCAGCATCTTCACCTGCCACCCATGATGCTTCCAGAATAGCACATGCCAGCAGTAAATCCCATGATTTGCAGTGTAGTGCCTAGTAAAGATCAGTGACAGGCATTTTTTTCATGCAATAGAACTTCAACGCAGGAGTTCTGTTCAGGTAAACATAGAGAGACATTATTCAGAACACCTATCATCCTCCATAAACTTGAGCAGGTCCAAAATTTCACTCACTGCCCAAGCCCTAACTAACAGTAGATTCCGAATATCCATCTCCCCTCTTCTTGCTGACTTAAATTGGCTTCAGATCCAGCAATGTCTTGATTTACTCTTGATTTGGCTTTCAAATGCATTTGCTACATTTGCTGATGACACAAAAATAGACAGGAAAGTAAGCTGTTTCGAGGTTAGACGGGATCTGTTAAGGGAAATAAATAGGTTAAGTCAGCGGCAGAGATTTAGCAGATGGAGTGTAATGTGGGAAAATGTGGAGGTGTCCACAGTAGGAAGAATAGAGAGAGATTAAAGAATTCTGAGATATAGAGGGATCTGGATGATCAAGTACATGAATCATAAAAGATTCATGTGCAGGTACAGCAAGTGATTAGGAACGGAATGTTCTTGTTTATATTCCATTTATCTTGCAATAATAGTAGGGATGATTTCCTACAGTTAAAAAGGGCATTGTTGAAGCCACATCTGCAGTTGTTTGTACAGTTTTGGTCTCCATATTTAAGAAATTATATATTACATAAGCAGTTCATAAAAGATTCACTCAACTGATTTTTGGGATGACAGTGTTATCTTATGAGGAAATGTTGGACAGGTTAGGCCTGTATCCATTGGTATTTAGAAAAATGAGAAGTGATCTTATTGAAACATACAAGAACTTGAAGGGGCTTGACAGAGTGAATGCTGGAAGGATGTTTCCCTCTGTGGAGGAGACCAAAACTAAGGGACACAGTTGAAAGATAAGGGGTCTTCCATTTAAGTCAGTGATAAGGAGAATTTTATTTCTTTCAGAGGGCCGTGAGTCGATGGAACTTTCTTCCTCAGAGTGGCTGAGGCAGGTCATTGAATATTTTTAAAGCAGAGACCAATAGATTCTTGATTAACCTGGAAATCAAAGACTATGAGATATAGGCAAGAAAGTGACATAGAGGCCACAATTGGATCAGCCTTGACCTTTGTAATAACTCAGGAAGCCGAACTGGAAAGGAACATAGTTTTTTACAGAATGCCAGGTCAAACCACTTTCATGGTGAATATACACTAGTCCCTGCCTGGACTACTGTTCAGCGGGTCAAGTCCTGGGCCTGCCTTATAAAAGGTAGGTAATGGGTAGGCCTTTACCTGTTACCAGGGGAACTCATACTCAACAGGTCTCACAGGGAGATCAATCAGTAATTTCCTATGGACTTCTTGGGGGTTATCACAATCTTATTAAATGACAGAGCAGGCTTAATGTGCCTACTTCTGCTCCTAATTCATATGATTGTATGTTCCACTCTGTAGAGAAAGCAGGGAGCAGAACTTGGAAGTGTTTACGCAAGTTAAGCAGTGCAATATTTAATGAGTTACACATTTTCCTTCTTGAATTTGCTCCTGTACATTTAGCTTTCATGAGGAGGGAAATTAATTTAAACATCATGGCTATTCATCGTCAGACATGAATTGGATGGGATCAGCTTTTCAAGTTAAATGCTTCACACAAGAAATAGAGGGCAAGTAGGCAGCAATTAGGATGAAACAAAACTGGGAAAGATACAGCCTGAAAAATCTCAACAACTTTGAATTGATAACCAAAGTGATCCGTGAACAACCTTTTAGTCTCCACTAAGCTAGATTTCCAAAAGGCATTTGGAAAAGCTCCACACAAAAAGCTAGTGGTTAAACTTAAAGCTGTAAGGAAGGCTATGCAAATCTTAGAAATGGATAAAAATTGGCTGAAAGGTGGAGAATAATAGGTACAGATTAAAGTTTTGTCAGTGTTGGGAGAGGGAAAGATGGGGAGCACCAGCGCTAAGCATTGAGACAACAGCTATTCTAATTTACATAAATGACCTGTACTCCAAAACTCAATGCATAGTACAATTTTCAAATGGTGGGGGGAGCCAAATCAAAGGAGACAGCTCAGAAATGAGGGTTAGTCGGACAAAATATGTCTGCGGGCAGAAAATGACAGGAAATTAAACGCAGACAAATGCAAAGTACTTTGTACCAGGAATGTATACTCTCAAAATGTCTAGTATCTAGGGGTCTTAGTAAATTCAAAACCAGAAAGTCTAACTGTGCAGAGCAGCAATCAATAAAGCCGATAGAATGTTGAACAAAAAGCCAAAACAACAGAGTAAAAGTCAGAGGAAGTAGTGATTCAACTGTTATGATCAGACCACACTTTTGAATCTTATATCGAATTCCAGTTGCCAAGAATTAACGAAAACACTCCACTGGGAGCAGTACAGTAAAGATCTGCTAGACTGATCGCTAGAGTGAAAAGGTCGACATTATAAAAAGATCTGCCAGAGAAAATTAGACATTCCAGTTTGGAAAGGACGAATGAGGAGTCATGTAACTTAGTAACAACACCTCCGGGACCCACCAGGCCCTGAACAGAAAGCAATTTATGCTGGGACGGGCAAGGCCTTGGCAGGAGGGGGTCTCCTTGCCTCATTTAAGGCCCCTAAGTGGTGCACTCAATTTCAATTTTTAGCTGGCAGGCAAATGAGTTCCCTTCTGATAGAGAGCACCATCCTCTGAAGGCCTGGGCTTCCCCTTCCTTACTTCCTCAGACCCCAATAACACACCCTAGTGACCACCCCCACCCACCTCCAGGGCAGTGCCCGAAGGTTTGAAGACTTGCCAGCCAATCTGATTGGCCAGCAGCACTCTAAGGCAGGTCTTCAAACCAAGTGAGGATGGATGTCCTTCCTGCTGCCATACAGTGCTTACTGATGGTTTAAATGGCAGTGGGTCTGTCAGAGTTGGCGGGGATGTGTTCACGCCAATTCTAGGCCCCTGCCATCCAAAGATTTCAGGCCATGCAGGGAATTCTGTAGTTAGCACAACGGACAGGTGTTTCTGTGCCACAAACCTCAATTTAGGATGATATGTTGCCTCCCTGGTGTTGGCCAGCGTCAAGGAAATTACTGAACAGCTGCAGTGTACTTTTGAGAAGGGAGGGTGAACAGTTAGCAGTCATGGCCATACTACTGCCAACATATGTCAAAGGAGGGATGAAGTGCAGCAGGCAAAGTTTAGGGAGCTAGTAAGGAGATCAGCAGATAGGACTGAAAAGTAGTAATTTTCCAATTACTCATCCTACTGAGTATAGAAATAGGAGGATATAGCATATGAGTGTGTGGCTGGAACATTTGTGCAGGAGGGAGGGCTTCAGATCATTGCGACATCGGGAACCGTTCATGGGGAGATGGAAGATGGGAGATGAGCAGGCCAGAAAGATTGCACCTGAACAGAGCCAGGAATCAATGTCCTTGCAGGGCTGTTTGCTGGTGCTATTGGGGAGGCAAGTGAGTGAAAACCAGGAATTAACATTAGGGATAGAAAACCAAGGTGCACAAAGAATTAGGAGAGACAGATAGCACTAGAGTAAAAGATACTGTGGTGGGTTCAGAGTAAGAGGGAATGCAGTAAGATTTAAATTAGGTTTATAGTGCATTTATGTGAATTCACAGAAAAATGCAGGTAGCATGTGGGAGGATGTTATTACAATAATGGAGACCTGTAAAAAGATAGGACTGGGTGTACTAATTATTCTTAGATACAAGTTCCAGTAACATATGGAAGGAAAGAAACGAGGAGGAGGAATCACATGCTAATTAAAGGATAATATTATAGTGCTGGAGACAGACGATGTCCTTCCAACCAGTGGGAAAAATATTGAGGAACAAATTTGCAAACAAGTTACAATGATACGTGAAAAATATTGAGTAGTTATTATGGGGGATTTTATTTGATGGAGGTACTAAATGAATACTTGCATCTATCTTGGCCCAGGATAAATATGCTGCCAAAGGCACAATGAAAGAGGAGGTAGTTGGGAAATAGGGAAAAGGTTCGTAAGCTCCTATTTAATGAGAATATCTCATCATTATATACAGTCAGCATAGAACTAACAACTCTGGTATATCTGGGTTAAGAAAAATTGATAGACAGAAGGTATTCAAAATCATGGCTATACTTAAAAGTTGACAAATCACCAGGATCCGATGAGATGCAAACTCATCTGTGGGACTCATCTGTGGGATACTGTGGGACCTGCAGAGGCAATTATCATAATTGTTCCATTCTCTTTAGATACAAGGGTGGTGCTCCAAGACTGGAGAATGACATATGTTAGTCTTGTTCAAAAAATGTGCGCAAGGATAAACAGCAACTACAGGCAAGTGTAATTTTGGGGTGGGAAATCTGTTAGAAATAATAATCTGTGGTTAACAATCACATGGACATTTGAATTAATTAAGAAAAGCAAACACGAATTTTGTTAAGAGCAAATCATGTTTAACTAATATGCTCAAAGAGGCAGAGGGCAATGTGATTGATGTACATGAACTTCCAAAAGACGTTTGATAAAGATGCCACATAACAAGTGTCAAAATTGAACCCAATGATATAAAAGGGACAGTGGCAACATGGATATAAAGTTGGCCAAATGACAGGAAACAGTAGGTATGAATACTGTTTCTCCAACTTATTAAGATTTATAATGGGATTCTCCAGGGTTTAGTTTAGGGCTACTATTTTCCTTGATATAAGTTAGTCTTGGGTGTAGAGGGCACAATTTCAAAATTTGCTTGTGGCACTGCCTGAAAATTAGGTGGAGACAAATCTAATCACAGTTTTCAAAACTGAATGGGATAATTATCTAAAGAGAAAAAGTGCAGGAATATTGGTGAAAGATAAGAGGAATGAGACTAGCTCACTAACTCTTAACGATGTGACAAGCTGAATGGTTACAGCACAGAAGGATGCTATTTTATGATTCTATATTCACTATGCTAAAATACCTAGAAAATGCAGAACACAATAACTGCTGCAAACCACTCATAACATTGAGTTCTAGTCAGTCCTAAACCAAATATCCAAAATAATACAGAATTTTATAACTACTACGATGGGTCACCTAGATCAAGGATTCTCAACTGGTGTCCACATGAAGGCTTCAAAGGCATCTGCCATATTTTGTAACCAGTAGGCATGAAGATAAAGTTGTAACCAGTTTTCTAATGGAACAACATGAGGAGGAAATCTAATCTATATTAATCAAATCTATATTCACAATTATTTTAAAAATAGTCTATTTTCCCCTTGGTCACTTGCACATCCAAGAATAAACAGACAGAACTAAAAGGAGTAAGACAATTAGTCATTTGATAGAAGAGATAATGGTTGAGTATTACTGAAAAAAGACACGTGTCAAAGCTTTTTGTATTGCACTCATCATGACAATTTGCAAGAATATCAAATATAAAGGGAACAGCAGTTGAGACTGCATGAAAAGAGAGAGTGCTGGTTGGTAGAGGTGTTGCCATGGAGAATGCACCACTTAGCTGATGACTGAGTTACTGCCAAGTTTGTTGTTTACATTTAGTATTCTTGCAAATTGTCCTGATGAGTGCAAGAAAAATTTTTTTTGACAGTGTCTTTTTTCAGCAATACTCAAACAAGACAATCAGTACAAATTCAAATTACCAAACTGTTGTACCTTTTGCAAATCAATTATAAAGAATAACACAAAATCAAAGTATTGTATAAATCCTAGAATCATAAAATCCCTACAGTGCAGTTAAGAGGCCATTTGGCCCATTGAGTCTGCACCAACTATCTGAAAGAGCATCCCACCCAGGCCCACCCCTCTCCCCATCCTCATAATCTCACACATTTACCATGACCAATCTATCCAGCCCAGACATCTTTGGACGCTAAGGGACATTTTATTTTTATCATGACCAATGCACTTAACCAGCACATCTTTGGACTATGGGAGGAAACCTCCCCCCCACCCCCCACACACAAGGAGAACATGCAAACTCCACAGTCATCCAAGGCCAGAATGGAACCCGGGTCCCTGGTGCTGTGAGGAAACAGTGCTAACCACTATGCCACCCTAAAATAAGGACATTATATGTAGCTGAATTATCTGTACACCTAGATTTAATTTTGCTTTTTCTTTAAATTGCACTTTGCCTAAAAACTATCTTGTTTCCCAATGCATCATCATGGAAGCTTGACCAGTAGGATTCTTATGCACATATCTTTTTGATCCCTTCTTATTATAAGAACATGACCACAAGGAAGTTATACTGCTAAAATAATCCATGAATTCAGATAACGTTCAGCGACTGCTTAAGCTTTCCTCTCAGATTTATTAGCCGGAATTTTACTGCCACAGGAATTGGAGTGGGTGAGGGGAGCATGTGGAGGTCTGTTGACACAGGCAGGATTTTATGGTTTTGGGACGAGCAAGGCCATGAAATTTCACCCATTATGTCATCTGAGCCCCTTACCAAGTTGGTGTATTCCAAATCTCTCACAGGTATGTATTATTGTGTGCGTGTGGGATTGGCATTGCCAAGTGGATGTGATGTGAAGTGTTGCTTTTAACCATACTGCAGAATCAAAACAATTTTTTTTAAAAATCACTGTGTCAATGTCATCACAATTATCAATGCACAGTTTATTTAACCGGCTTTTCATTTATGAGTTCTGAAGCAGCCAATGAAAACATTAAGAACAAGGGCCATTAATCAGGAGACCAAAGCACCATTCATTCAATCACTGTTTAGCCAAATATTACTTTCAGGTCAATGATATGCAGCGTGGTCTTGTACATCAGTAGAGTAGGCACTGCTCTTAAATCTCAATGCTCAGATAGTTCAGGAACAGAGTTTGCACACCTTTTCCAAACCTAAATGCCAGCCCCACAGATGTTATATCAGACTGTGCTTCACAACTGTCTTCCCCCTCCCCCTTTATGGCAGCTCAATTGCTGAGAAATCAAAAGGACAAAGCGAATGACAATATAAATATTTAACAATAAATGGGAGAGGATCTTAATTTTTTTGGTTGTTGATTTTTGATTAGGAAACTTTTTGTAAAAAAAGAGCAAGGAAGCAGTTTTAGATTTCAAAAGTAATAAAGGAACTTGAGTATTACTGAAAAATTAAGATGCTGTTAAAGTTTTTCATCTTGCACTCATCAGGACTGCTTGCAAGAAACTACCAAGCTAAGTTGTTTTTAAAAATTACAAACAAATAATAAGATAAATTGATCATTTCTTGTGAGCTGTCCTGATGAATGCAAGATGAAAAGCTACAATTTCTTCTTTCAACCATACTCAAATAAAGGTTTAATAATTTGCACTTTCTGGAGCTAAGTCTTAAATACAGAATATGAACAGATACAGGTATTTCCATTTCACTTTCTTTGCAATTTACAAATACACTGACTCTTTCCCCTTCTTTGTGTTAATATAAAGCTCGAAGTCACAGCTACACAATGTATAGCAAGTCCAGAGAGATTTATGAAATCCAAAAAGGTGTACTGTACAGGAATATATAATAACAACTGGATGCTGACAAACTTTTACTACTGAACGTAGGAATAGTTAACTTTGTAGTTTTATTTCAACTTCCTTTTTGTTGTTTGTTTAGTTCAGACCCCCACAGAAATATTCTTAACAAGCTAAAGAAAAGATGATGGTTGTATAGGCACTGCCATAGTTTTAAATGAGGTGGTTGGTCTCTGATGGTACACTTGCTGATTCTGAAAAGTGACCATAAAGCAAGGATTATTAACATATGGACCCTGGTGAAGAAAGCAAAACACCAATCAAGTTACACAATTTCCACGAAGGCTAGATCTGGAGTTTTGTGGCTGAGCAGCATTTCCAACCTCAGCAACAAGACCACAAATGCACTCTGCAATTTCTCAGTCAAAACTATTATCCTATAATTGTAGTTGCTTTGACTTGACATGGACTTTCCTGAAAGAAAATGTTAGCGTGGGGTTAAATGTCATCTACAGTAGCTCAGTTACAGCACTTAATGCTATTCTGAAATGTGGCTTTTTAAAATTCTCTTAAATAGCAAATTTTATTTCAAAAATGAGTTTCAATTTTGTTTCTCCACTTTAAAAGTGAAACTAAACTATCCAGGGAACTGAATCCGGAGTTACACCTGGTGCCCTCACTCTCACACCAACATAGATAATTATGGTTCATATGTGAATATAATAAAATTTGCACAACAGAAAGAAAAAGCCCAGCTTTGGAATATAGGTAAGGCGCAATAGATCAGGAGTAGGCCCATTCAGCTCCCTGAGACTACATAGAACATAACAGCGCAGAACAGGCCCTTCGGCCCACGATGTTGCACCGACCAACTAAGAAAAAAGCAATGACCCTCTAACCTAAACCAATCCCTTTCCATCCATAAACCTATCCACGGACCCCTTAAACGCCCCCAAACTAGGCGCATCTACAACTGCAGCAGGCAGGGCATTCCATTCCCCCACCACCCTCTGAGTAAAGAACCTACCTCTGACATCCGTCCTATAACTACCACCCCTTAATTTAAAGCTATGTCCCCTCATGCTAGCTTTCTTCATCCGAGGAAAAAGGCTATCACTGTCCACCCTATCTAAACCTCTAATCATCTTGTATGTTTCAATAAGGTCTCCTCTTAGCCGCCTTCTTTCTAACGAAAACAACCTCAAATCCCTCAGTCTCTCCTCATAGGACCTTCCCTCCATACCAGGCAACATCCTGGTAAACCTCCTCTGCATCCTCTCCAATGCCTCTACATCCTTCCTATAATGTGGGGACCAGACTGTACACAATACTCCAAGTGCGGCCGCACCAGAGTTTTGTACAGTTGCAACATGACGTTGCGGCTCCTAAATTCAATCCCCCTACCAATAAACGCCAAGACACTGTATGCCTTCCTAACAACCTTATCGAATTGATTTCCAACTTTCAGGGATCTATGCACATATACACCTAGATCCCTCTGTTCGTCAACACTATTCAGAGTCCTACCATTAGCCCTATACTCTACACATCTGTTATTCCTGCCAAAGTGAATTACCTCACACTTTTCCACATTAAACTCCATCTGCCACCTCTCGGCCCAGCTCTGCAACTTGTCCAAGTCTCTCTGTAAACTACGACACCCCTCTTCACTATCTACTACTCCTCCGACTTGGGTGTCATCAGCAAATTTACTAATCCATCCTTCTATACCCTCATCCAGATCATTTATAAAAATTACAAACAGCAGTGGCCCCAAAACAGATCCCTGAGGCACACCACTTGTAAGCGAACTCCAAGACGAATACTTTCCATCAACCACCACCCTCTGTCTTCTATCAGTTAGCCAATTCCTGACCCAATTAACTAAATCACCCTCAATCCCATAAATCTGCATTTTCTGCAGAAGCCTTCCATGGGGAACCTTATCAAACGCCTTACTAAAGTCCATATATACCACGTCAACTGCCTTACCCCCATCCACCTCTTTGGTCACTTTTTCAAAAAACTCAATAGGGTTAGTAAGGCACGACCTACCCTTCACAAAACCGTGCTGACTATCTCCAATCAATTCATTACTCTCTAAATAACTGTAAATCCTATCCCTAATAATTTTTTCTACTATTCTACCATTCAATTAGAAATTTGATTATAGTCTACACCTAACTCACACCTACCTATTTTCCATATCCCTTATTATCCTTAACCAACAAAACCTTTCAGTCTCAGCTCTACCTCCCTCACACTCAGCTAGAAAGACTGGGAATGCCATGCAGGCTAAGTAATGATTCCTTATTCTGAAAAGCTGCTTGGGGTGACAAAATACCATCAAAATAAAATAAGTTTTTCATTCTCTTCCCTGCTACCCTCTCCCTCATGCAATTACTTCCAATGGCAATGGTGCTATATTAACATGATGTGGATGTGCCGGCGTTGGACTGGGGTAAACACAGTAAAAAGTCTGACAACACCAGGTTTTAGTCCAACTGATTTATTTGATAGTAAATGCACAAGCTTTCGTGGTTTCCCTCTTTGTCAGGTGAATGGAGAGTTCTGGCCTCAGACAGAGCATATAAAGCACAGACAGTTTAGAGATTACTGATTAGAATGCAAATCTTTACACCTAACCTGCTGTTCAAGTCCTAAACTTGCCGACAATGTGAGTGGAAGGAGCACTGATCACAGGTTAAAGAGATGTGTATTGTCTCCAGACAGTACAGTAAGTGAGGTTTTGCAAACCCAGGCAAGTCACGGGAGTTACAAGTAGTGTGACATGAACCCAAGATCCCTGTTGAGACCGTCCTCATGTGTGCAGAACTTGGCTATCAGTCTCTGCTCAGTGACTCTGCACTGTCGTGTGTCGTGAAGGCCGCCTTGGAGAACACTTACCCGAAGGTCAGAGGCTGAATGCCCGTGACCACTGAAGTGTTCGCCAACAGGAAGGGAACAGTCTTGCCTGGTGATTGTCGAGCGATGTTCATTCATCCATTGTCGTAGCGTCTGCATGGTCTCCCCAATGTACCATGCTTCGGGACATCCTTTCTTGCAACGTATCAGGTAGACAATGTTGGCACCGATCTCCTCAGAAGACAAACATGGGACACAGTGGACAGAGTACCCTTCGTCGTCCAGTACTTCCCCGGAGCGGAGAAGCTACGACATCTTCTCTGGAGTCTTCAACATATCATTGATGAAGACGAACATCTTGCCAGGGCCATCCCCACACTCCCACTTCTTGCCTTCAGACAACCACACAACCTCAAACAGACCATTGTTCGCAGCAAACTACCCAGTCTTCAGGAGAACAGTGACCACAACACCACACAACCTTGCCACAGCAACCTCTGCAAGACATGCCGGATCATCGACACGGATACCATCATCACACGTGAGAATACCATCCACCAGGTACACGGTAAATACTCTTGCAACTCGGCCAACATTGTCTACCTGATACGTTGCAAGAAAGGATGTCCCGAAGCATGGTACATTGGGGAGACCATGCAGACACTACGACAATGGATGAATGAACATCGCTCGACAATCACCAGGCAAGACTGTTCCCTTCCTGTTGGCGAACACTTCAGTGGTCACGGGCATTCAGCCTCTGACCTTCGGGTAAGCGTTCTCCAAGGCGGCCTTCACGACACACGACAGTGCAGAGTCGCTGAGCAGAGACTGATAGCCAAGTTCCGCACACATGAGGACGGTCTCAACAGGGATCTTGGGTTCATGTCACACTATCTCTAACCCCCGTGACTTGCCTGGGTTTGCAAAACCTCACTTACTGTACTGTCTGGAGACAATACACATCTCTTTAACCCGTGATCAGTGCTCCTTCCACTCACATTGTCGGCCACTTTAGGACTTGAACAGCAGGTTAGGTGTAAAGATTCGCATTCTAATCAGTAATCTCTAAACTGTCTGTGCTTTATATGCTCTGTCTGAGGCCAGAACTTTCCATTCACCTGACGAAGAGGGAAACCTCGAAAGCTTGTGAGTTTACTATCAAATAAATCAGTTGGACTAAAACCTGGTGTTGTCAGACTTTTTGCTATATTAACAAACAGCTGGACTGTCCATCATCCATAATGTTTTCCAAATATTGACCATCTTCTTAACAACCCCAAACACGGGACTGAAAAGTATTGTGTTAACAAACTTTAATGGTTCAACAACTTGTAAATTTCTTTAAAAACTCAATAAAATTCTTCAACTAACTACAATGAACAGTTTAGCCCTACTTTGCACTTGGTCTAATCCCTGAAGCTATCCCAAAATAGCTTATATTGGAATTGACTAAATATACCCATTTGGTATGAGGTCAGTTAACCTTCCAACAAGAATGCAGATCACTATGATGTTCAATATATTACTTTCAAAAAAAATGTCTTTCAGAAAAATAAAGTAGTAAAATACAATAATGGAAAGAACACAGGGACAAAAAAATTACTTCCAGTAAATGTAACTGTGCATTTAGTACATTCCATTCACAAGTCTACATTTTCCAATGGAAAGTGACAGGCAATTAGTTTTAATGAGAGAGGTGTGGAAGACAGTAGCTTGAATTAAATATTCCCATTCGTCACATACAGCACGGGTTAGCAGATTCACAGCAACATGAGAGGCCAGCCACAGCTAAGGATTTGTTGGGACTTGCAGC
Organism: Carcharhinus amblyrhynchos; assembly: GCF_965287045.1. Lineage (NCBI taxonomy): Eukaryota > Metazoa > Chordata > Chondrichthyes > Carcharhiniformes > Carcharhinidae > Carcharhinus > Carcharhinus amblyrhynchos. Next base: position 36,994,721 of record NC_137335.1, on the reverse strand, counting down.
TACTGTAGAGGCAGCCCAAAAGCAGCTGTCTGACCTAGAATCACTCAGCAGCTACAGTATCAGGGTGGGATGAGTTCAGGCTGGACAAACATTTCAACCAAATTAATTCATGCAGCACTCCCTGCCCTTCTAAATCTGCAGTCTCCACCTTTTCTTTAATCTTTCAATCAGCACTGCATACAGGTGCTTGTTATTTTGTACTGCAATGATGAGCATTGGTAATGCAAACATATAATACAGGCAGTGGATTTAGATGGACTCAGCACTGCCAAGGGACAACAAAAACACAGCAACAGCTTTATTCTGCAGAACATTACACACTAATTATTTGACTTTTTGTTATGTATCTTTTTCTCATCTCAAGATACTGCCTTCATTTTTTTTTCCCCTTCAAGTGAAACTTGCATTACAAATTCAGTTTTCTGCATTTTTATGCAAACTTTGATTGAGAGCATACAAAGGACTGGAGCTAGTAAAAGCTGAAATACAGATTAATTTATTCAGGAAGCAACTTTGGACCTAAAAATAGACTTGTTCAGGTGCAGTGCTTTAAGCCTTCAGAAATCAGGACTAAATATTCTCTCCAGGCCTTTAAATAACAGAGGGTGAATATTAACGAACATTTAACATATTCACAGGATTCTCCTTCACTCTTTTTTAACAAAGAGTTTAGTTATTCAAAAATAAATAGGTTAACTTTTCCACTACAATAGGGAAAAAAGGAGCTTTGTACGAAGCATTAAGCACAACATTAACCTCAGATTTCTCCATCAAGGAGAAGGTGAAATCCGGTACTGCACAGAGTAGCTTTGCATGCTCTTGGGCTTCACAGAACTCTGATCAGGGACACAGTATATTTTATTGACCTAAAATCATTCTCAGGTGAAAACTTCCATAAACCCACTGAGCTGAGAGAACTTAATTTTTTTTAAAAAAGTACACAGAGGCAAATAAGTATCTCTATTAACTATTCCGTGCATGAAAATAAGAAGATTTGAACATGAAAGAAAGACACATGGGGCAATTATGAATTAATATAAAATTAAAAGTCACTCAAGTCAAAGTTACTTGAATAATCCTGCCTTTTGCGTAATGAATTATATTCTCAATAAAAATATTCGTATCTTGGGATTGGACACTCGTGACTCAAAGTTGCCATGGAAGCCAGATACATTCTGCTCAAGACTGTATATTCTATCCTAGTCTGAGTATGTTGAAAGCATTGTCTAACATCATAACTCCTGATTGCTCAGGATCACAGACACAAGGCATTCTTTGCAGGAATGCATGATTCTAATCTCAGATATCCACAATTCAAAACAAAAAATGGAATGGAGAAGATATTGACCAATTCGCTTCTCAACATTTGTGAATTCAAAAGAACAAAAAAAAGGTATATTTATCACCTGTCTTTAAAAGAAAGACTTAGATCCACAACAGATAACTTGTTGGTTCAACTGTTTGGGCATTGGACACATGCCAAATATAGTTGAATCACAGCTGGAACGGTTTTGGCTTCATATAATGACTTAGATCAGTTCTTGTTTGGTTGTTAAATTGAGAAGTTTGCACTCTCTAATCTGGGGATGGTGGTGATGAGAAACATAGAAATAGTAGTTGTAGTAGGCCAGTTGGCGTTTCAAGCCTGCTCCACAATTCATTATGATCATCCAACTCAATACCTTGATCCCATCTTCCCCCATATCATTTGATCCCCCTTACCGCCAGAGCTACATCTAACTCCTTCTTGAAAAGTGTGTTTTGGCCTCAACTGCTTTCTGTGGTAACTAATTCGGCAGGCTCGCCACTCTCTGGGTGAATAAATTTCTCTTCATCCCATTACTACATGGTCTATCCCATATGTTTAGACTATGACCCCTGGTCCTGAACACAGCTACCATTGGGAACATCCTTCTGACATCTACTCTTCGTAGTCCTGTTAGAATTTTAAGCTTCTATGAGGTTCCCCTTGTTCTCCTAAACTCCAGCGAATATAATCCTAACTGACTTAAAGTATCCTCATGTCAGTCCTGCCATCCCAGGATTCAGTCTGGTAAACTTTTTCTGTACTCCCTGTAGAGCAAGAACATCCTTCCTCAGATAAGGAGATCAAAATTGCACATAATATTTCAAGTGTGGTCATTTCAAGGCCCTGTATAATTGCAACAAGACATCCCTGCTCCTGTATTTGAATCCTCACACTATGAAGGCCAACATTTGCCTTCTTTACCACCTGCTGTATTTGCATGCTTACAGCAGTTGGAGTACTTGGACACCCAGGTTTTGTTGCACAGTTCCCTTCTCTTAATTTATAGTCATTCACATAATAATCTGTCTTCCTGCTTTTGCTACCAAAGTGGATAACTTCACATTTGTAGAGAATGGGGATGGTGTATGAGGAAAATAGAGGAACTAAGAATACAGTTTTATGGCTAGCCCCATATAAGCAGAGAACCACACCTATCACAGAGCAAGAGAAGTAAAGAAACAATTACATAACGAGGTTGCAATGTAAGAGGGAATTAAAATTACCAGGGGCAAATAGAAATCAATGTTGTAGTCATTTTGTTGGGAATAAAATCAGACATTTTCTTCAACTTTAACCTTAACAAATCTGACAAGTTTCTGACTATATGCAAAGTTGCCTTCGTGAGTTCTGAGTGCAGTGGATATTTATAAGTTGGAATCCTTCACACTGCATTGAGTGAATGGTCACAGTGCAGCGAATGTAGAAGTGATCTATTTATTGCATTTTCTGGTAACTTTCTGAAGTACATAATACAACACAAGCCAACACTCTGCAATTGGGGGGGTGTGGAATTGAGGGTGGGGAGACAGTAAATTAAGCAAAGCACAGAGCAAAGGAGAAGAAGCTCACAAGGATTTCCCTGGCATCTGCGCATGAAGAGAGCCCAGCACCAAATCACCACTCTCCTGGAAGGCATTTAGGAGATTGTTCTCAGAAAACGTCAGGAGGGTGGGGTAGGATAGGAGCAGAAATGATAGAGCAGGTTGGGAGGGGGCGGAAGAAGAGGGAGATCAAAGCCGGGTCATGTAATGAGTTACCCTTTCCCTGCAATCGTTTTTCCCTGCGTAAGTTGAATAGGACTTGCAATGGTTTGTCTGTCTCAGGTGAACAACTACTTTGTTTAAAGTTTATTAGTCTCCTAAGTAGGCTTACATTAACTCTGCAATGAAATTACTGTGAAAATCCCCTTGTGCGGAAGTAATACAGCCATGTTAAAATCAGATAGACCAGAGATGCAAGACAGGGTAAAAGCAGGTTTGCGGGGGTGGGTCTGATTGAATAGCATTCAAATGAGCAGAGTTCTGCTAAACTGGTTACCCAGTTTCTGCAAAAACCACCATTTAAAGCACTTCTGCTTCCACATTTCAAACACCTGCAAAAACCCCAGTAGACAAAACTCTGTGTCAACAGAAAGGAACACAGTGCTCACTGCCAACTATGTTCTACCCCTCAAAACAAACAGAAAATTTTAGAAATGCAGGAGCCACACTACAATTCTGTGTGTTTTCATAGCGAATTCAAATATTCCCTACATTTCGACCTCTCCAGCTTGGTTACAATAGCTGACTTCTCCCCAAAGAATTATTCTCATGGCCTTCCTATAAATCTATTCTGAAAGGAAAAAACTATCCCATCCATCCCTCTTAGCGCTCAAAAAAGTCTGCACACTCGAAGGCATTTTGATTGAATTTTGGCATAGGCCCTTATTTAGTGTTGCATTCACTCTCAAAAATCCCTCCACATTGGGACTATAGCTTCTATGGCCCAGCTGCTTCACTTCCCATTAAAATAGGAAGTAGAACCATAAAGGTTTCAGCCTGTTGGAGAGGCAGCAAAATCTCTTGCACATTTAAATCACTTATGGGGTGTCAATCACTGCCTCCATTTAACTAAAGAAACATTACTTACAAATCCTGAAATAGAGTAACAACATGTCCATATTGGCATGAGCCAGACAGATTCTATATCCTGGGTTTTCACTCCCAAGGTAGGCGCACAGTGCCAGGAAATTTAACAGCTCACCACACCTGCCTCAGGAAAAAATGACCTAAATGGCAAAATGGAATCAGGTACCCAGTGGCAGATTGAAGGTGGCCACGCGAGTTGCCCCGTGCCAAAACAGGTTGGTTAAAAGGTCCACCATAGTGCTCCAGGACTTTGTCCAACTGTTTTCTTAAACACTAGGTTTTCTAGCTCTCACCCCTAATGCACCATGCCCATACATGTCATCTCATGCCAACACATTCCCCACCCATCCGAATGGCCTTGCACAGCCTCCATGCCAACTCATGACACCCATCCATCCCATAGCCCTTTTATAGTCCCTATATCAACTTACCCAGTATCCACTATGAGCAGACTTCAGGACCCATGTTAAGTTGAAATATAATAAAGCTCTATCTATTACAGACCTTACTACAGTACATAAATAAACTGGAATTCATGAAAGCCCATTCAATGAATTATGTCCCAATTTACCAATCTCTTTGAGCTGTCAGTCAACTATGAACATACAGCCGCTCCACTGTGTTAATGCTAGGTTTTGGAAAATATTAATAATGATAGCGTTTAAGGTTATGTAAACAAACAGCTAGAACTGATTTTTTTCAACCCTCAGGCAGAGGCAAGCAGTGTTTTGTTTTCAATTTTTAATGGGCTGGGCATTTAAATAACTTGACAGCGCTACATACTAAGCTCTCCTTCAATAACATTTACATCAATTCAAAAAAGCCATAACTCTCAAGCTGCAGAATAAGGCCCTTACTCCAGCACTGATTTTAAATAGGCGCTACTCAGTTTGGTTTCCCTAATATGAGAGTCACTGCCTGCCCCTTCCACCCCGCCCCCAAGTCCTTCTCCCTAGTGAAAATGGGTTCTGATGGATATAGGGACAGAACTTTCAGATCAGCGGTCTATCCGTCATTTTGGATACATCGTACAGTTTCCACAACTCTGCAAAAATCTAGGCCTCTGTTTAAAACAGTAAATTAACGGAAGAAGCAGGGGATGGGAATAATTTGTACTTACTTTTCCAGCTTGTATACAGGTTTTCTAAAGCAACCTCCCGTCTGAAAGGATTTGACATTCTAAGTATAGCAAAAAATGTCAACGTAAGAAACAGAAAAAAAGAATTGGTCAGAAAGAACTAAAAGCACTATAATAACAGAAAACAACTGAAAAAACTCTTGCAGGTATTAATATATTTTATGTAGGTTGATGTTTTACCTTGAAGAGGTCAACCAATTTAAATGATCAAATCAATGAGTATAAACATGTTTTGGCCTGCCCTTTTTGCAGTGATGTCCCATAACACGTTTTATTTAAAGGAAAAACAAAGATTTTCAGAATGGCTTGTTTGGAATCCTGATAGAACAGATACAGCATAAATGTACTAAAATCAGTCAGTCTTCAGTAATAAACAGCATCCTCCAAACTTTTATCAAAACTGTGACTGAAAATTTTCACATTTGTCAGTTTCAATCAACAAATTTGTAGCTAAGGAGAATGAAAAGAGGTCACTAATTTGCCACAATTGTTATGATGGCATGCTCCATTATTCATTCATCACACTTACAAATAATTCTTTGCTCTATTGTACTTTTGTATTGATAGGATCCCAATGTGACCCAAGTAACCCCACATCCATAAATAGTTAAAATAAATTATTTGTTATCACTCAGATCCGATTAGGAATCACCATTTTCATTGTCTGTGGATCATTTTATGTAAGGTAACAAACTATGCAGCAAATGGGATAAAAATGCTGCATTTGTCACATTGCATTAAAAACACTTGGCCTAATGAGGAATAGATTTTTCACTCCAGCTAACAGAAACTACAAATCCATTAGGTATCATCAGTGCAGAGAAGACACATTAATTTGAAACACTGACCCATGCACATTTTTTAAGACCTCTGGGGATCATGAGCCTTTTTGTTTCAACCGCCTCATCTGGAAGTGCAAATACAATTCAAACTGTGATCTGCAGGAAGTGGGCTGAATTTTGAACCCCAGCCACTCCTAGATACCCACACTCACCCTGCTGCATGTGAAGAGGAGAAAAATCTGTCCCTATACACTTTGTAAAAACAGTTCATAATAGTTTCCTGGCATGGCTTACTGGGTAAAGAGACTATGTAAAAAGTACTCTGCCACCCAAAAGTTCCTGGTATGTGTTGAGCTAGCTTAGCTCCATCAGACAGGTAGTGTCAATTAATGTAATAGCCCATTACATTACAAGGTCTATGAAGGGGAGAAGCATAATGAGGCAGGGTTCCCAATCTGGTTGCTAACTAGCAACCTCTGCTCACAAATGCATGTTTGCAAGACACAGAATTGGGTTTGATTGTGGTAGCCCATGAATAGGATTTAGCCAGTTAAGACTCAACATTAAACTTCTGTTTAAGAAACAGTCACTTGGGCAAGGCACCTAAGGGCTTCATGAGTCATTCCCAGTAAAAGTGTCTGCCACCAGGAGAGAAAACTGGAAAAAAACAAGTTTTAAATTAAGCCTAAATGGCCACAAGTCCTCACCTTTCCCTTCAGAGAGGGCTAATCACGTTATGTACTGAACGAAAATGGCAGGCAAAGTTAAAATAATGTTTAGATCTGAACTTTAGTCAGCTCAAGTAAAGCAGGTGCCTCTGGCAATATTGTTCTTGGTAACACAGGCAGACGTTTCAGGAGGTTTGGATTAAAACTCTCCCATGGTGCTGAGCACACTGGTGACATTGTAGCAGTAGCCAGACAAGCAGGTTTTCTGCTTTATCTGCTGCCAGAAAATATTTTACAGTAGCTCCTCAGTACAGCTGTCTGCTTTATACTATGACATACAACAGAGCACACAGCATTTATGGCTTCTACACAGAAACCAGATAAAACAACCCTAACTACAACACAATGCTCACCATAATAGGGTTTGGGTAGAATTTCCAATCATAGCCTTAGATATTCACTGTATGTCACATGCATAAAGCTTGTGATAATAAGCAATCTGTACATCAAAATGCAACAGTCATTCAGTTGCCAGAGGAATGCCACAGACCATTTTTGTGAACCCCAACCTTGGCACCAATTTCAGATCCTAAACCTTGTTGAATTAGTAGTTATTACTCAGTATGTTAGGACATATTTCATGAATCATGTCTGAAGTTTCCCTTCAAAATACATTTAAGGTTTCTGGCTTTTATGTTCACTGATTCTTCTTCCCGGTTATGCAAAAAGTATCCACACATCACATCCACACTTCAATCCCTTTCTTTATAATAAACAATTATGTTTCTCCCCCAGGTTCCACCAAGGAAATCATTTAGCCAATGAGAACTGACAGCTTTAATATTTGGAGTATTTTCTGCCCATAATACAAATAGACAAAAGAAAACAGGAAATAAATTTCACCCAACAGTGTTCTGTTCCTTTGCCAAATGGGAGGTCAAACCACGATCATAAAAAATGAACACTTCACATTTGCCACCAGAAATTCTATTGAAATAGCTTTCCAATCAACATTTATAGAAAGTACTTGTTGCACGAGTATGAAAATACAAAGAAATGGAAGAGTCATGTTGTACTGTAGGTTAAAGACTCTAAGCAACAGGAAAAGATGCAGAACTTCCGCTGCAGTGAAAACATCTTTGAGACAGTGGCAAGGTCCAGCACTGGAGCCAGAACCTATTGTGTGTGTGAAATTTAACACTAATTCTAGTTGGTAAGAAAAACATCTGCAAAACAGTAGATTTGCATTCACCCACAAGTTAAATAAAAATAAGATTTCATTTCAAGAAAAATAAAAGTTCCTTATAGGAAAATCTAACATTATGAATGAAGAAACATAACCAGGTGGCAAATATTGAAGCAACAAAGAATACAGTTACTACATACAATCACTATTAACCAACTGGTGAGTAAAACTTCCACTACCGACCACACAGATTTGAAAAAAAACTCAATGATTGAATTGCATCTCTGCCAAAACTTAGCAGATATATGTACCTGCTCAGTTTTGGCTGAGATGCAATTCAATCATCATAAAATGAGGGTTTTTTCCCCTCCAACGTCCACAAGATCATCAGATGCAGAATCACAAAAATGCTTCAAGTACCAGCATCTTTCCCCACAATAGGTTTCCCACTCGCGGGTGAAAGGGTGGGAAATACGGGCATCCTCTTTGTCTAAAAGGAACACACAGTAACTAAGCCAACCTCATGACAACTGCTAAAGATAGTAATCAATTCATGCCACTTTAACACTTTCATATGCACATATTGCAATGCAAAGCAAGAAAAATACTTCAAGACATTTCCAAGCATTTTTTCATTTCATGACGCTGTAGAAAGACTGTGGGCGGGATTTTCCCACCTACGCTCAGCCCAAAGTCAGAAAATCCCACCCGAGGTCAATGGACCTTTCCATGGTCTAACCCTCGCCCGCTACGATTCCCATGGTGGGCAGAATGGGAAAATGCGTCCCATGGTATTTTTTCATTGATCCCGTCATGATTTTGTCTCCTTATTGCTGCCAAGTTATTTGAATTAGAATTATTCCAAAAAATTTCCGAATTACAAAACAAAAATCAAATCCTTCCTTATTTTAATGGGTATTGAGATGGATGTACATGAACTGCTTCTCAGTGTTCTGAAACTTTGGATCCAACCAACATTGGGAGTGCTGAAGGTATAGTGTCTCAGGTTAACAGCAAAATGTACCATTGTAATCAGTGCACATCATATGTAATTCCCAGACAACTGAAATTATGTCCATCTTTCTAAGAAGTAATTCCAGGATTAGAGAATGCAAGTTCTTGGTTCAACCTGCATTGATTAGTGTACTGCAAAAACTTGGAACTCTTTCCATGTTGAGTTTAGAGGTCGTGATTCTGGCCCATTTATTCTTAAGGAAAATCATGAGTGCTGGCGAGCAAATGAGGTTCATTTCAGTTGCACAGATATACATTACAATTAACTATCAGCACTGGACTATAGCGCAAGAATGAATAGACAATTAAAGACTGTATGCTACTGGTATTTGGCACTGCCTGCGTGATTCCCAATCTACATAATGTATAAGGGAAAAGTAAAAAGAAATGACAGCACACATTTCAACATCAAAAATATCTAGTTATATTTTCTATCCCCATTCCCTCCTATACAGGTGCATACATTCAACATAATTATAACTATAACTTAAGTATTCAAAAATCATTGAAACCAATCTTAAAAAAGTACCTGATATATTGGTTCTTCAATGGGTGGATCCACCACAGTGTTTCAATAAACCACAATCATCAGGCAAATTTCAGCTCTGATCCTTGGTCTGCAAAGTCTTCTGAAGATATTGATGCAAATGGTGTAAATTTCTACAAATGGCCTTAACTTTTCTGAGTTGCACTTCTCCCCACAGTGGAATAGGCTGCAGCCATATACCTTCTCAGCTAACATCTTGACAGCTACCACTTGGGCAAGGAACTAAATGAATGACAGCTCCTTTGCACCAGTCAGCACCTTCAGGTGAGGAGTAGGAGAAAGAAAATTAGACAACTTTCAAGATCTTGTCAAAGATCAGAATGGGATTAGGAACTCAGAGGTCATCTCCACCACAACTAACTACTGCCATCACCAGCTCCCCTTCCAATCTGTAGTGCCATATGTCAAAGTTCCTGCTTACTGCAGTATGTAAAACAAATCTACATTACTTAATGAAGACTATAGCTGATTTAGAACAGTCTGGGTTTAAAAGCAGATTCTAAAATCAATTTGTTAAATAGTTTAATCAATTACAAATTAAATAAGGAATCTGTCATCGTGCCAGCAGGTATTGGCACGCCACAATGCTGTGCACACACTGGACCCAGTCATTCAGATCCTGTTCTACAGGAAACAGCTGATGTTAAGCTAACAAAACAAGCACTAAAGTAGATTTCAGATCTTCAGCTGGGCAATTAACATACATGCCGGCCAAAATGTGCCATCTAAACAACCTGGGATATCTTCCCTGGGCACAGTTTGGAATCTAAAATGTACCACAAAGCTGTAATATTTTCATCATGATTTGATATAGCTGAATGTATTATTCAACGTCTTTTGTTTCACTCACTGAACATTCCATTTATACAATCTAGAGTTGCCAATTTCATTGAAATTCCACCCTCCCACTCTCTATCTCATTCTCCACTTGTTCCTCAAAAGATGTACCTTGACGCACATTAGCTGCAGCAGTAATATCGCTGAATGAATCCACTCAGTGCAAGCATTAATGTCAGCAATTTCAGTAATAGTTCAGGACCTGAAACCCAGAGGTATTCTATTGTAGAAGATAGCAAAGATTACAATTCTAAATCCAGAGTCACAGAATCCCTGTGGTGCAGAATGAGACTTACTCTGATAATAATCCTCCAAATGGTTGAAAGGAACTAAACCTCCTCACAATTTGTTTACCTTTCAGGTTCACTCTTTGAAATCCCACTACCCTACTGGGATTTCACCTCCTGTCCCAGAACCATGCTGAACGTCACAAATCAGCAAACACCGAGCTGGGCAGTCAAATTCACTCACCAATGGGCTGACAAGGCTGAATGAAACTGTCATACAATGGTTCAAGTCCAAATGTTGGAGCAACCAGACCCCTTCCCTCTCTTTGGTCTCCGTGTTTACGAATAATCAATAACAGTGAATCTTTCTACCAACTCAACAAATGTGTAACACATATAAAAAGACCTACAGAAAGCAAAATCTGCAACACTTTCAATGAAAACTAACCTCATCATCAATGCTAGGAGTTGTTACGACAAAATCACCAACAATCCATTTCACAAAGAAGGGGAAAAAGCAAATAATTTAAGCACTCGAGTTAGGACATACATCTCTAACTTCCTCCAACTTTATAGCACTCTTGGATACCTGTGTTCTTCCAATTCTGGCCTGTTGGGCACACAATTTAATCACTTCACCATTGGCAGCCATAACTTTGTTTGAAAGCCCTTGAATTTCCTTCCTAAATCTTTCCATTTCTTATTTTACTCGAAACTTTACGGACATTCCTAAAACTCAACTCTTGCTTTTGACCATCTGTCCTAATACCTCGCTTTTGTGTAAAATTTTGTTCAAGAATGCTCCGGTGATGTAGGAGGTTTTCTAAAAGTTCAAAGGTGCAATATAAATGCTAGCCTTAAAGATCAATCTGGTCCTCATGCTCACTGCCCAGATATAAGCCTCTCTTCTCTTTCCAGGAATCTCCCTCAGGGCATTAGGGATCAACCATAAAGAATGTATATTGAAGAGAGCCATTTTGACTCCCCTCACACTGTTGCCATCTTATACGTTTCTTTCAGCCCAATTTGCATACTTGCAACCTCCCTCCACCACTATAATTAATTTAATCTCAAAGCTTTCATTTCAACTCAAATGGAACATAAACTTAAAACATACTAACACTAAAAAGTTAATATTGTAACTAACAAATGAAAACGACATATACTTTGATAACTCAATGTCAACAAAACAAAGGAGATAGTCATTGACATCAGGAAGTGTAGTGGAGAACATGCCCTGTCTACATCGATGGGGATGAAGTAGAAATAGTTGACAGCTTCAGGTTTTTAGGTGTCCGGATCACCAACAACCTGTCATGGTTCCCCACCCACCCCCCATATGCTGACACTATAGTTAAGAAAGCCCACCAATGCATTTACTTTCTCAGAAGACAAAGAAAATTTGGTATGCCCACTACAACTTTCACCAACTTTTAAAGATGCACCATAGAAAGCGTTCTTTCTTGGTGTATCACAGCTTGGTATGACTCCTGCTCTGTCCAAGACTGCAAGAAACTACAGAGAGTCGTGAACAAAGCCCAGTCTATCTCTCAAACCAGCCTTCCACCCATTGACACTATCTACATTTCCCACTGCCTCAGAAAAGCAGCTAGAATAATTAAGGGCCCCAAGCACCCCAGACATACTCTCTTCGGTCAGGAAAAAGACACAAAAGTCTGAGGTCACATATCAACCGACTCAAGAACAGCTTCTTCCCTGATGCCATCAAACTTTTGAATGACCTACCTCGCATCAAGTTGATCCTTAGCTATGGCTGTAACATCATATTCTGCACTCTCTCCTTTCCTGCGCTATGTACAGCATGCTTTATCTGTATAGCGCACAAGAAACAATACTTTTTACTGTATACATATGCCAATAATAAATTAAATCAAAAATGGAAGAATCAAGTTTGTTCCAGCTTATTTTGCTGTACCCAAAATAAATTCCCTTTGCATTTTTATGACAATTGAGCCTCCCCCCCAACACACACACACACACACACACACACACACACACACACACACACACACACACACACACACAAATGCGGGACAACTGTCTCTCTGGAAATCTTCTCAACACAAATCAATTTTCTCACTCATGCTCTTATTTTCTTATGAATTTAAGCTGACTAAATCAGTCCAACACTGAATCCAAACACTTGATAGGGATTTAAAGAAGCACTGTCTTTGTGAAAGCTTTTTATTTTTGTTTGTGAAGAACAGTCTGACATCATTACCCCAATAAATGACATAATGAAAGCAACTGTGAAAGTGTTCACCAATATAGCTAATCACTTTTTCATAAAGGTAGTACACCTTTAGATAATTTAAAAGGGGACACAATTAAGCAAAAGTGCCTACCAGAACAGCGAAAGAAAGTGTAGATAGGACCTCTGGGGAAATAAAAAAGTAGTAAAAAGTCTGACAACACCAGGTTTTAGTCCCACCGATTTATCTGATAGTAAACTCACAAGCTTTTGAGGGGACTCCCTCCTCGTCAGGTGAATGGAGAGTTCTGGCCTCGGACAGAGCGTATAAAGCACAGACAGTTTAGAGATTACTGATTAGAATGCGAATCTTTACACCTAACCTGCTGTTCAAGTCCTAAAGTGGCTGACAATGTGTGTGGAAGGAGCACTGATCACAGGTTAAAGAGATGTGTATTGTCTCCAGACAGCACAGTGAGTGAGGTTTTGCAAACCCAGGCAAGTCACGGGGGTTAGAGATAGTGTGACATGAACCCAAGATCCCTGTTGAGACCGTCCTCATGTATGTGGAACTTGGTTATCAGTCTCTGCTCAGCGACTCTGCACTGTCGTGTGTCGTGAAGGCCGCCTTGGAGAACACTTACCCGAAGGTCAGAGGCTGAATGCCCGTGACCACTGAAGTGTTCGCCAACAGGAAGGGAACAGTCTTGCCTGGTGATTGTCGAGCGATGTTCATTCATCCGTTGTCGTAGCGTCTGCATGGTCTCCCCAATGTACCATGCTTCAGGACATCCTTTCTTGCAACGTATCAGGTAGACAATGTTGGCCGAGTTGCAAGAGTATTTACCGTGTACCTGGTGGATGGTATTCTCACGTGTGATGATGGTATCCGTGTCGATGATCCGGCATGCCTTGCAGAGGTTGCTGTGGCAAGGTTGTGTGGTGTTGTGGTCACTGTTCTCCTGAAGACTGGGTAGTTTGCTGCGAACAATGGTCTGTTTGAGGTTGTGTGGTTGTCTGAAAGCAAGAAGTGGGGGTGTGGGGATGGCCCTGGCGAGATATTCGTCTTCATCAATGATATGTTGAAGACTCTGGAGAAGATGTCGTAGCTTCTCCGCTCCGGGGAAGTACTGGACGACGAAGGGTACTCTGTCCACTGTGTCCCATGTTTGTCTTCTGAGGAGATCAGTGCGGTTTTTTCGCTGTGGCGCATCGGAACTGTCAATCTATGAGTCGAGCGCCATATCCTGTTCTTATGAGGGCATCTTTCAGCGTCTGGAGGTGTCTGTCATGATCCTCCTCATCTGAGCAAATCCTGTGTATACGGAGGGCTTGTCCATAGGGAATGGCTTCTTTAACATGTTTAGGGTGGAAGCTGGAGAAGTGGAGCATTGTGAGATTGTCTGTGGGCTTGCGGTACAGTGAGGTGCTGAGGTGACCGTCCTTAATGGAGATGCGTGTGTCCAAGAATACAACTGATTCTGAGGAATAGTCCATGGTGAGTCTGATGGTGGGGTGGAATTTGTTGATATCATCATATAGTTGTTTCAGTGATTGTTCACCATGAGGCCAAAGGAAGAAAATGTCATCAATGTATCTAGTGTATAGCATCGGTTGAAGATTCTGTGCAGTGAAGAAGTCTTGTTCGAACCTGTGCATGAAGATGTTGGCATATTGAGGTGCAAATTTGGTCCCCATGGCTGTTCCGTGTGTCTGGATGAAAAACTGGTTGTTGAAGGTGAAGACATTGTGGTCCAGGATAAAGCGGATGAGTTGTAAAATTGCATCTGGAAACTGGCAGTTGTCAGCATTGAGTACTGAGGCAGTCGCAGCAATGCCATCATTGTGGGGGATGTTGGTGCAGAGCGCCGAGACATCCATTGTGACGAGGAGCGTCCCTGGTTCAACTGCTCCATGTGTGCTGAGTTTCTGTAGGAAGTCTGCAGTGTCGCGACAAAAGCTGGGGGTTCTTTGTACAATGGGTTTCAGGATGCCCTCCACGCAGCCGCAGAGGTTCTCACACAGAGTTCCACTGCCTGATACGATGGGACGGCCAGGTGTGTTTGCCTTGTGTATCTTTGGGAGGCAGTAGAGATCTCCAATGCGGGGAGTACGTGGAATGAGAGCACGGAGGGTGCTCTGAAGGTCCGGATCAAAGGTCTTGATCAGATTGTTGAGTTGACGAGTGTGTTCTTTGGTCGGATCTGTGGGTAACTGTCTGTAGTGTTCCTCATTGTTTAGTTGTCGGTACACTTCTTTACAGTAATCCGTTCTGTTCAGTATGACAATGGCCCCTCCTTTGCTGGTTTGATGACAATGTTGCGGTTGGTCTTGAGAGCGTGGATGGCGTTGCGTTGTGCTTGGGTGATGTTCGGGGCTGTCTTGTGAGTGCGGCTGATGAATCTGGTGTTAACGCACCTCCTGATGGTTTGGGCATACAAGTCCAGTCGAGGGCAGCGGCCTTCCGGAGGAGTCCAATTGGATTCCTTCCTCTTAGGTTGTTGCACTGCGGATCTCTCTGTCGGCTGTTCTGGTTCATCGGCTGTCTCATTGTGTTCGCTGCTGGCCTCTTGGGGTTTGTGGAAAAACGCCCGCAGCCTCATTCACCTGATGAATTCCTCTGTGTCTGCTGCGAGACTGATGGGGTCCATTTCGGTGGTGGGGCAGAAATTGAGCCCTCGGCTGAGAACTTCGATTTCATCTGGTTGAAGTGTGTAGTCCGACAAGTTGACAATAGACCTCCCTGCGGTAGTGCTGTTTTCTACTGTGGTGCCGGGGGAGGCTTGGTTGTTGCTGGCGGTGATGCCGAGTTTCTCACGTTTCCTGTTCTTGGTGTGCATGTAGGTGGTGTAGTTTCTTTGTCTCATCTGCTTGGCAGAGTTTCGCAGTTGGTCTGCATCCTGAGCGCAAGATAAAAATATGCATTCCATTTTAGTCTCCAGGGTGTGGCGTTTGCTGTAAAGCTGGTGTATGAGGTGGTTGAGGAGTGTGAGAGAGGTGCACACATTGTCGGCCACTTTAGGACTTGAACAGCAGGTTAGGTGTAAAGATTCGCATTCTAATCAGTAATCTCTAAACTGTCTGTGCTTTATATGCTCTGTCCGAGGCCAGAACTCTCCATTCACCTGACGAAGAGGGAGTCCCCTCGAAAGCTTGTGAGTTTACTATCAAATAAATCGGTTGGACTAAAACCTGGTGTTGTCAGATTTTTTACTGTGTTTACCCCAGTCCAACGCTGGCACATCCACATCAGGAATTAAAAAAAAGGCAGAGCCACTGAAGTCAGGAAGGTAGAAGCATAAGTGTATAAGTGAATGCAAGGCAGATGTGAGAGGAAAGGGGTAACAATATGAATAGTGCAGAAACAAAAACAGACTGCCTAACAATGACATAGGCGGAGACACTCGTACAGAGAAACAGGGCCTAATTTTCCCGGTTGGGTTGAAGCTCAACATCAGGGCCAATACCAATTAAGATGTTGCATCCAGGAATCCTGCCCAGTTAAGTGTGGGAAGCTGAGCAGGGAAAAGGGAGGCTCACCAGAAGAGCCTGTAGCAATGGCCAGCTGGCAGGAAAGGTGGGTGCCAATGAGGCAGCCAGGGATCATGCAAGGGTGCCTCAAAACAGAGATAGTCTCTGCAGCAGCAGGACAAAAATGAAAAGTCCCAGATTGTCCCAGCTGTCAGACTATCATTGTGGAGCCATCACTCTAGACAGTACACCACAACTCTATCAGCCTAGCTCTATGTTAGGATGACGGAGTGGAGGCACAATGATTCTTTGCAGGCTACAGCCAGGAAGTGCCTCCAATCTCCTGATTCAGCAAGAGTGGACAAATGCCAGGTAAATGCCAACAGTAACCTCACTCTGCCCCAAGTGTACCTTTGATTGGGCTAACTGGCTAGTCACCCCTACCAAGCAGGTGGCTCATGCCACATTAACCCCGGCTGACAGCAAAAGCATTGCAAAGTGAACCTCACATGATACTTTCAGAATTTGATCCCAGTCCCATCTCCAGACTCATTTCCATGGGGCCAGGGATATACAGCCCAGAAAATAGACATAAAAAAGAGACACACATCAACTAAGTTTGTATACAATTGCATCATGTGCTCATACCATGGTAGTGTACAGTTGGGCAACTCCACAAGTGTGCTAGGGCAGTGACAATGGGGTGGGGCTATGCACAATAACCTGAGGAACCTATGCAAGGGAGGTGGTTGTACAAGGAGGTGGACATGTCAGGAGTCTACAAGGCAACTCATCATGAAGGTCCTGATGCCCAAATGTCAGGGGCTGATGTGGGTTGTTTTGGGGGGGGGGGGGAGTGGTGGTGGACGAATGTGGCGATGACAATGCTACCAATGATGGCAGGACGGGGATCACCCGGTTCACCAGCAGATTGGGGGGGCTTGGTGTAATGGTGCCTGAGTGCTCTGTAGATGGCTTCCCTGGCGTACTTAGGCTCCATGCCCCTACTCTGATGCAAAGCTCCCAGCTGTCAGAAAAATTGACAGAGTGCTGGAAGATTACAGTGCCGGCTCACCAAAAAGAGGGGCACAGAAGACTCCCATTGTCATTCTTATGACACTTAGAAACTTTGAGAGAATTTCGTCTATGGTGTTTATATGTAAACTAACTGGTTAGACTCATTGCCTCAGAGAGAAGGACAGAGAGAATCTGAGACCGAGGCTTATTTTGGTCTCTACTAATTTGACATAGATGGATGCAAACATTTTAATAAGTTAATACAAGTTGCTTTTTCCTCAAAAGCTAATCAAAAACAACTTTTTGCGGTCTCTAAATTTTTTCAATCATTAGTTTCTTTTGTTAAGTGTTAAACACGCCTACTTTCTTTCCGACTACTTGTTTATAATTTACTTGCACTCCTTTTGGTTATTTGCCAGGAAAAGGTGCGAGAGGTTTCAGCAAATGAATAAAGATTGAAACAAGTGAAGAAGGTACTCAGTAGAGCACATAACCTCCATCATGCCGTGTTAACTCAACATTATTAATATTACAAAGCTCTTCCTTCAGGCTTTTCCCTGCCTGGTTGATGCTCTGTAACTACAAAGCTGAAAAAAAATCTTGACATCAAGGGTTTCCATCTCACTGAGGAAGCTTCAGACCAAACTACATCCAGCAACCTGCTCTGAAAACTCTGCTCACATTTGGCAGCTGTGACAAATTAATGTGGGGCAGTTGAGACAGTTCTAAAATAAGCAACAACATTCTAAATAAAACAAACCCACAACATTCTAAAACAAAACCTATTTACCCTATTGCTCAATGTTAACAAATCCTTTAAAGAAACGTACAGGATATGGATCCAGATTTTCACCTTCAACAAAAAACAAGATCAGTTCTTTCTTGGCCATATCCTATTGGTGTAGCAGGTTTTGCTGTAATCTGACCATTAGGTTTTAAGATATATTGTTTTCAAACAGACTAACAAACAGGACAAAAATATTACCTCCGCCCATCTTCAGTGGTGGAGGTAATAAATGAACTGCCCAGTTTATTGTTAGTCAGAAATCCTACCTGACCTTTAGACGCCACTCATTCCCACACATGTATTTATAATCTAAAGAACCAGAACAGATGTGAAAAGAAGTCCAAACATCACTGGAAAATTCCCTGGAGGCAGCAAGAAAGCTTATATTCAAATTCTCAATAGAATTTATTTACTCTGTCAACTACAAAGTCTGAACTGAGACAGGAGAAGCAAAATATGAGGAGCTCAGTGATTGGTTGTTTAGCCTTTCCATGAAAAAATGGATACTGCAAGTCCACAGGCATGCACTCAGCACATATTTTTGTCATCAACTCTCAGTAATTCTATAGCTACTTTTATTTATCACAATGTCTTGACTGACTGAAGGTTAACCTAACATTGCATGGACAGGGAACTGAGGATGGTAAACAGATCACAGTGACTAGACAGTCGACTAAAGCTGGCCCATCCAGACCAGTACATCTGATTCGAAAATGCATCTAAAAGAACAAATCAGCTCAAGTGAAATCTCAGCAATTTATTATGAAATGGTGCTGCATATACTCTCCCTGAACCACACTATTTACCAGTGCTGATTGAGCAGGGAACATGCTGACATATTTGTATTTTTCTCTCATCACTGTAGTTTTGTCACTAAAGTACATAGGAGCCATTTAGCTTGTCCCAGAGAGATCAACAATTTTCCTCCTCACATCATCCAAGTGACTCTCCGATAATTCCAGAGCTGCTATATCTACTATCTTCTTCAGTGTTATTCACCACTTTGTTTGAAGATATGCCTCTTGACATCAGTCCTGAACTTGCCTTGACCAGTTCATACTTAAGTCCTCTTGCACAACAGTTGCGGTTTAACTTGAAAGATTGCTGAGGATTTAATCTGCTTTATTCCACTGAATATTTTACTTGAAATAATATAGAACTAAAATTCTGGAAAAACCCAGCAGGTCAGGCAGCATCTGTGAGAAGAAACAGAATTAACATTTCAGGTCAATGACCTTTCAACAGAACTCCCAGTGTATTTTGTTTGGCTCGACATATTTCAATACAGATCAATACAAAATCTTACACATCAGAACAAAATATTGAGCCATGATAAATCAGTGGTGTTCAACCAGTTGGGATGAGGCTGAAAGAGATCTGATCCTCTCAGTCATCTTTTCACCACACACCCCAGGCTGAAAAGTCCCAAGGTTTTCTACACTTTCTTTATAAAGCTGATCCTTTGTCACAAGTCAGCTTAGTGGTGATTCTCTGCAGCTTTTGAAATACTTGGGTATTTTGCTTGCTCAGTGACCAGAAAAATATAATGGAAGTGTAGCACCATTAAAAAGCTTCAATGGCACAGTAGTCCCTTCTGACTTGGTGTACATCTAAGCATTGTTTGTTTTTTTTTTAAATTGTTGTGTGATAATTAAACACAGTCAATGATCAACTATCACCTGTATTCTCAGATCTCTTTCAGCCTCATCCCTATTACTTGAACACCATTCATTTAGCATGCCCCAATATTTTGCTCCAATGTGTAAGATTTTGCACAGATCTCTATTGAAATATAGTTGCCATATAGATTTTCTCATTTACCTATTGTTCAGATCCTTCTGTAGCTTCTTGGCTGCTTTATCCAGCCCTATAACCTCCTTCCTCCATCCAAGTTTAGCATGATGTGCAAATCTAACCAATTTATTATGTATTTCCTAATCCATATCATTTACATAGACCATATAAACCTCTCTTCCAGATCTCTTTCCTGAAGCACTGCATTCTGTGCAATAGATCACCCTGTATCAGCATATATCCAATTCTTGATCCATCTTCTTAACTACCACTAGATCATTGTTACAAATTTCGGGGCTAGGTAGAGGTTAGAACTCCTGTTTAACTACTGTCTCCACAGGGTCATTGGAGTAACTTCATGACTCGGCATCGCAGGTGGAGCATTTCAAAAATTTAGGGAGGATTCTACCCATAATTTTCTGTTCAAATGAATGGTCAGAAAATCATGGGCCACGCAGTTGCTAATGTCCAATTTGTGATGCGCCTACAGGCAGCATAAACTTTTAAAGTATACACCTATTTATGTTTTAATGGAATAAAAGTAACATTATTTTTTCTTATGATCAAATTGTGGCTTACCAGCCCCCATATTTGGTGACTGTGTCTCTTATTCAAATCTAAATAAAAGTTCTTTTGTACAGATGCAGGTTAGCCGTGATCAGATTGAATGGGAGAACATGCTTGTGGAGCTGAATGGCCTGTTCTTGAATATATGCTCCTTGTACAATGAACAGCAATTTAAAGCTGACTGATTGCCCTGTGTTCTTTTTAAACAAAAGGACATATTTTCATTGGAAAGTAAAACAAAAGAATGAATTCTGTATTTACCATGTAAAAAACTGGCAAGAGGAACATTAAAAAGTGTGGTGGAGATGTGGTAGAAGATCAGCCATGAACTTACTGAATGGCAGTACAAATTCGAAGAGCTGAAAGGCCTACTCCTGCTCCTGTTTATGTTCTTAATATCATTTATTCCAAACAAGAAATTGAAAGGTGTGTATCCCAGAAGGCCCCAGCAGGCTGCAATTCAACAAACTGCCCACATTTCTGTGTTTAAAATAAACACTATGGTGCGGCTCTGCAGCATGCAACAGTTGTGTCTGCACGCTCCCACTATGCAACCAACTATTACTACTGACTGTTCTTTCACTGGGTATTCAGAAAATTATTTTGCATTTTAAGTGATTAGCTAGCCAACTCCTACAGCACAATTGTAGCAGGAGGATCTGGCAACCTGAACACAAATTCTCTTCTCTCCAGAGTTGGATAATTGCAAAAAATTCAAAATTACCCATCCCCAAAAAAAGGTTTCAATTGACAAAAGTCTAAACCATTCACCTGCACATTAAGTGTTTAATTTTTTTTTAAAGTAATATGTCAGTCATGGCACCCTGTACTTAATGCTAGATTACATTTCCATGGCAGCTGTTCCTTTTGTCTACCTTCAGTGAAGCCAAGCCAGCCTAAAATTTCATTTAATCTGCTCTAAACCAAGTGTCAGATACTTAAATGGCAGCTAAAAGCGCCACTCAGATAGACACTTGCTAATAATAGCAATACATGCCAAGAGCAGAATCAGGCATTTTGTGAATATAGGAATGGTACAGCAAAAATAAAGAAACCCTAAATTACCAAGCTCAGTGTTACTATTACCAGCAGTGACCTTCCCAGCTCTTTCATGTTAGTGCTTTTGGTTTGGCGGGGGCGGGGTGGGCTGATGGAGTAACAACCACAATCTGCAAATCTGTAATGTAAACTTTTCTTCCATAGTTACAATGCAAAGGCAAATTAAGAGGGATGGAACTTTTAAATGTTCCCTCAAAGTAAATATTTACTTGAATGGAATCAACATAAATTAAGAAATCATTTGCTTTACAGCACTGTACCAAACTGAGTTAACATTTTACAGCATACAAAGGAAAATCATCATTTAATAATGCAAAATATGCACTCTGAAAAATCCCCAAATATCCTATCCAGTCTTTAACAGATACTTTCTAGCAGACACTGGCACCAATGCTGTGTGGAGGTATTCACAGCAGTTTACAATGAAACAGAGCCCATCGACAGTGACTTTGATCACTGATGATCAGCAAACAGATCATCAACTTGAAAGTTTATAATGCTGTTATATTCACCAAATGTTGACCGTTTTGCTTAGTTAGCAACTTTTGCTCAAGTTGGCACAGAACGATAAGGATTTTAAAAATGTGTTCATGAGATGTGTGTGTTGCTAACCAGACCAGTATTTATTGCCCATCTCTCAATGCTCTCGAGAGGTGCTGGAGTGCTACCTTCTTGAACCACTGCAATTAGGAAGCAAATTCCAAGATTTTGATCCTGTGACAGTGAAGCTCAATTTAAATATAAAAATAGAAAATGCTGGAGAGCGCAGCAGGTCTGGCAGCATCTGTGGAGACAGAAACCGAGTTACTGTTAAGTCCTTATGGCTCTTCTTCAAAATGTTAACTCAGTTTTTCTCCACAGATGCAGCCAGACCTGCTGATTCCTCCAGCACTTCTTGTTGCTATTTCAGGTTTCCAGCATTCTCAGTATTTTGCTTTTAGTCAATTTAATGAAGTTCATTCCTGGTGTCATGGCTCAGAAATCAAGATATTAAGATGACATCACTTTAAGTAATCTTCCACTTGGAAATTAAAACATTTTTGACTCTTACCAATTACACAGCAAGAGAAATCTTGGGTTTGTGGGAGGAAGAGAACTTGAAATATTATAACTGTAAGATGGCACAAAGAAACCTGTTCATTAAGAGGTCAAAGCTTTATTTTAGAATTTATTTATACATCATCTCAAAAGATTCCACGGTGTCCTATGCAACTTCACAAGCAAGAAAATGACCTTTACTTATGTAACAGTTCCAGCACTGCAAATGTGGCAGTCATTTGCACAAAGCAATACAAACAGCAATGTGATACAAGACCAGTTAACTTTTGGAATTATTGATTGAGGGACAAATATTACTTGTAATAACCTTCTTCTTCAAGCAGTGCCATAAAATCTTTTGCAGCTGAACAGGCAGACAGAGACCTGGTTTAATGCCTTATCTAAAAGATGACAACTCTCACAATGCAGCACTCTGTTGCCACTGCATTGAAGTGTCATCTTAGATTACAGCCTGAGTCTTCCATTTGGATTGAAACCCCTATTCTGACTCTTCTGATGGAGGATCGGGCAGAACTCAGTCAAGAAGTCTCACAACACCAGGTTAAATTCCAACAGATTTATTTGGTAGCAAAAGTCACTAACTTCCAGAGCACGTCAGGTAAGTGGGAGTTCTGCTCACAAACAGGGCATGTAAAGACACAAACTCAATTGATTCAGTTGAACTCAGCTAACGCAGGAAACCTGAGGTAGCAGCAGGGAGAATCCATGCAGAAACTACACCCTTTTTTTCCCCTGGTACTAGATACCATGTCCTGGGAAATAAAGTGTATAAGTGTCCCAAAGCTTCTTTAAAAAACAATAGAGAGAAAATTAGTGGGAAGTTAGGGTGGGCAAGTGGATAAGGTGATCAGGTGGGGTGGGTAGAGAGTTGGGGGGGGGGAGGGTCAGGGTAATCAGTTGGATTGGGATGGGTTAGGCTAGTCAGGTCAAGGAGTCGATTCTATAGTTACCAAGGGATTAGAGTAGGTTTTAATAGGGCAACATTTATCCAGGTTAATAAATCAGAGCTGTCGAAGTCTCCAATTCTTAAAAAAAATTGGAGACTTTTTCGGAGGATTGAGGAGATGGGGAACTGCATAAGTTCAATTTTTCCAGACAGCTTCCAAGGAGTCGCTATATTGGGGCTTCTTAGGATCTCGTAGTGTAAGGTGGGGATGGGAGTTATCCTCAGACTCCAACTATCTAGAGACCAAAAGAAAGTAGGGCTTGAACCACAAACTTTGCAGAGTCAAAAGGCAAGCCAGGTCCACAGAAATTACAGTGACAATAGGTAGAGGGAAGCAGGAAAAAGAATTCTAGTGTTACCTCCAAATATAAAAGTTACATACAGAATTCTATTTAACAAAGTTTACCTTACAGAATTCAACAAGTTTGAAAGTAAACCATAGTTTTCCAGCTGTGCTACAGATTGTCCATTTTCTACAAGTATCAAGAACAGATATTGTACATGAGGCATATAAATGGTGTCAAAATGTATTTCTAGCTTCTTTAGTGACATCAAGTAACATTACAAACAACACTACCAATGGACGGTTATACATTCCATTCCCCAAATTCCCCCTACTATGCTACCAGAGCTGCCAGTCTCCTTCATGTGCTGAGATGTGGTGAGGGAAGGATAGTGGCTGTCTCCATTAGTGAAAATGTTGTGATCAGTTTGCAGAGTACTTTGCGTGGGAGGGTCACTGCAGTTCCCAGACATCAAGCACCTGAGAAATTATAAACAGGTTTGATCACAGCCTTGAAAAAAATGCAAAACAAAGTGGAATCCTGTTCCAAGCAATAGGTCAAGATCAAACAAAAGGCTTGTGTCTAACCGCACTCAGTTACCAGGAATGGTAACATACATCTACTAAGTGCAAAAGTGGCACTCAGTAATAATTTGCTTCTTTCCGAATTACTTTTCACTGGGGTGGCCTGACAGCACAATCCTGCAGCAAAGAGCTTTCAAACAGGAGTCCAGAGTTCAAATCTGAGTCTGGACTGTTCACATTCTGGAAATCCCTAGAGAGGCCAGTCTCACACTCAGACATCAGGAGAAAACAGATTAAACTGGATCCTCTGGAGCTGGTTTGGAGGGGTGGGGGGGGGAGGAGAGGGTGGTGCTGGCTGTGAGTCCCCTCCTCACTGCTCAAAAGCACCTCCTGGCGGATGAACCAAAGTGCAGCACTGCCTGAATTCAGAGTTTTAATGACTGATGGTTCTTCCCCTCTCCATTATGGATAGGGCAGGAAAGGGGAGTAAGGCAAAAAGAGAAATCATAAATATTATTTTTATTACATTTACTAAAACAATGCAAATACTTTACTCTATTTTCCACCAGTCTCAGTCAGTTTTGAACGACAGAAGCAATTGCATGCTATTCCACTGAAATGACATACGCCATATTTTTTAAAATGAGTCACTGGAGAATTTTACCCTACTGTTCCTGGTCCTAAAACCAATAATATCGTCAAAGAAAACACGGTAGCTGTGTGTTGAATGATGGCAATGTCCCTCTAGATGTATTATTTCATAAATTGGACCATCATCACAAATTAGATCACAAGGATGCTAACTGCAAGCATTTAAATTGGGGCACTGATACCAACTTGATGGCAATCCATTTAGTGAGGCAAATTTTGAGCTGGCATTTAGAAGGACATGGATTCATTCCATGGTCACACCATTTATGTTAGCGATGCCCATTTTAAAAAGTGCAATTAGATTTGGAATAGTTGCTTATCCAGAATAAAGCTCATATTACATCTC
Organism: Carcharhinus amblyrhynchos; assembly: GCF_965287045.1. NCBI lineage: Eukaryota > Metazoa > Chordata > Chondrichthyes > Carcharhiniformes > Carcharhinidae > Carcharhinus > Carcharhinus amblyrhynchos. The sequence goes on along the minus strand of NC_137335.1, from coordinate 36,969,669 downwards.
CAGACATCAGAATCAGCTTGTGAATATAACAATGCCTCTAAAGAAGCTTTTTGCAGGTCAACAGTGCACAATAGCACCCTAGGTTTCATTTTCAACCCGTGTCATATGGATACTAAGAAAATTCAAAGGTCACGTTCAACTAACCAGACATTGCCATAGATAAGGGTTGAATGTCAGTGATCCTATCAAAAGGGAAATTAAAAAAAACAATTAAGAATGGCATGCTTCACACAGTCCTCTGAATCTTTAGTGAAATGTGATCAGACAGAAAGTGAACATAATGAAGTACACAGTGTAGCCGAACAGGCCATCTAAAATGGCGTTTTGTAAAGCACTCTGGGATAACTGGGCAAGAAACTAAACTGACAGGCTGCAGTTTAAAGACAGAGACAAACAGGCTACAACCCTGATGAGTGAATACACAGGATATGGGCCATCTCCAGGATGAAAGAGACTTTCTGATCACACTGGGTTGTGTGCCAGACGTAAAGGCACCGTGAATCCTTATTTAGGAGGAAGGTATGTGACCTATGTGCCTACAACACCTACAGGCATGGCCACCGGGGACACACCCAGAGATCGGTGTGGTAGCACCTGATTGGACTCTTATCGATCAGGGTGATCAAGTCCTGATCGATTGATTGGCAATGGCCAAAAAAAGGGCGTGAAGCCAAATGGGGTATAAAGGATGCTGCACAACCAGGAATCGCTCTCTCTCTCTCTCTTGGACCCCCATGAACAAGCTACAACGACGGAGAGCCACCACACCTGAGAAGGGAGGAAAGAAAGAAGATCAGAGCCAGGGTACCACACCAGACTAAAGGACCAGACTACGCAGACAACTACCAAGACCAGCACACAGATAAAGGCCAGTATCTGTTTGGGTATTTGTCAGTCACACACAGTTAAGTCAAGGTCTTGTATTGTACTTGAATTCTAGCATTTCTGTAAGATAACTTATTGTTGGTCGGGTGGGTGATTATTGATTGTGTGGGTTTAAATAAATATTGTTTGTACTAATAAGACGTCTACTCAAAGTTATTTGTCCACCGTATAAGGGTTAAAACAGGCTGATTTTTACAACATTTGGCGTCCCTGGGTGAGCATCGATAAGAAGTAACTTTGTTGCTCCAATATCGAACCCCACAGACTTTAAATTGAATGGTTATTTAAAACTCAGAGCCAACAGGTGTGAACTCCTTATTGGACAAATAACTGCTTTCGGGAAATTGTTTATTGTGCATGTATTGTTACTAACAAGGAGGGTAGGGTAAACTCTGTAGGTTTGTATTAGAACCCAGAGGGATTAGGACCGGAACATAGCATAAAGCCGTACCCGCAGTCCGATCGCCTCCCTACCCCTTGTCATTAAATATAGAATGGCAGAGAAGTGTCCCATATGGGAAAAAAAAATCAGGGAATATATTAAGAAGAAAGGGTGGCCCCTATGGGCAGAATCTTGTGCCAATACTGAGACGGGACCGGGATCCCTAGGGCAGAAGTATTGGGATGATCTAAGGAAAGTTCAGGGAAAACAGGCAAACAAATATGAGAAACAGATTGCTATTGTGAGCTGCTTCGGACAGCTGCTAGGTACAGAAAAGGAGTTAAACACAGTTCGTAAGGAACTGGAGGAATCAAAACAGGCACAGGTGAAAAAGGAGGAGGAGATTAAGAGACTAAAGGAACAGCAGCAGGAGAGGATAGAACAGATAAAAGCCGAAAAGGACGGAGAGATACGTAAGGCACTGGAGGAATCAAAACAGGCACAGGTGGAAAAGGAGGAGGAGATCAAGAGACTAAAGGAACAGCAGCAGGAGAGGATAGAACAGATAAAAGCTGAAAAGGACAGACAGATAGATGAATTAAGGCGAACTAACCAGGCAAATTTATTACATCTGGGCAATTTCCAAACCCAGTATGAGAGAGCCTACCAAGATGCCCAGCGTGCTGTCTTGGCCAGAGACGAAGCTGAGCAGGCAGTAGCACGATTGGAAGCTAAGTGCACTGATCTGCAGGCTGCTATAAAAGCTCTACATCAAGCCAGTAAAGAACAGAGACAGGCAACTGCTGACCACTCCAAATGCCAACGAGAAATCTCAAGGCTGGAATCCCTATTATCAGTTCAAAATGGATTTTTCTGTGCCTTTGGGACAGAAGAGGAAAAGGGGATAGAGAGTGCAGACTGGGGACAGTTAAAGGAGAATGCTAGACTTTATGTTATGCAAACCGAGGGTTGGGGTCCACCACCATCTTTCCCAGGGAAGGTCATACCCACGGCATCCCCAGATTTACCTCCAGTACCGATGTCCCCTGTGACGACTGAACGTCGGACAGGAGGGGGTCAGGACTCAGCTGTTACATACACCACTCCATTTACAGTGGCACAATTGGCTGAGATTGCAAATAAAATCACAACTTTTGAGCCATCGGCTGACCCATACAGTTTCTTTGAGGATGTTAGGCAGCAAAAGATAATGCATGGGCTAGATGAGAGAGAGGAGGTGAAGCTGATAGTCATGTGCTTAAGCAAGTCTGTACGGTCTGCCCTGCCAGCCCCTCAAAATGTTGGGGAAAGAACATTAAACGAAATTAAGGAAGCGATGTTGACTGCGATAGGATTTAATAAAGGGGATCCTGTAGATGGGTTAAATAAATGCAGACAGAGGAAAGGAGAACATCCCACTGCCTTTGCCAGTCGTTTGTGGATCCACTTCACAGGAGTATATGGGGAATTAGATCGGACTAGATTAAATGAAGCTGATTCATCCAAATGGGCTAGGACATTAGTGTCGCATGCTACAGAGGAAGGTAAGAAAGCCTGTGCTAATTTTGACCCTGCAGAAACCACACACAATGAAGCGTGGGTTCTCCGACGCTTAGCTCGAATCTGGGAACAGGAAGTTCAGGGAGCCCCAACGTCACGGCCAGAAAAGGAGGCAAAAATGCTTCCGATGAGGGCTCGTCAGGGTCCAGTATGGAGAAACAAAGGTAGAGGGAATCACCAATACCAGAGAGGTACACGTCTACCTTACACGGCAGCCCCAGGGAGAGATAGAGGGACATGTTTTAATTGTGGACAGTCGGGACACTTTGCCCGAGATTGTAGGGCACCAAATTTCAGAAGGCCAGCAAACCCTGCACACCCATACAACCCTGCTGATCGCCGACACAGGGGACCACGAGGCCACACAGAACATAGGCCCAATCCCCGACACCGAGAACGATATAGAGCTGAGCCCAGAGGCCCACGCCCACAAGTACAGTGTTACACCTGTGGGCAACCCAACCATTTTGCCCGGGACTGTAGGGCACCACCCAACTACCCCACACCACCATCTCAGAGGTTCCGACGATGGACCCCAACCCATGTCCCTCGCAGGACCGGCCCGACAAGCAGCTACAACCCCCACCCAGTATCCCCAGGACCAACAGATACACCCACGGTCCCCGCTCCAATTTACAGAGCTTCAGGAATAAAACCATGGCCCGGGCACCCCGACGAAAAGGATGGGGAACCCACAAACCTTACCCCCTACGGCACCCCTGGTACCAGGACTCCCAGAACCGTTTGACCCGGCGCTCACTACCAGGGATGGAGCCTGGCAGCCAAAGCCTGCCCAAGTAAGGTCCCTTCACTCAGGAAGAACCAGGACATCACAGTCCAGATTGTGAATAGCTTTATCCGTCCACTCCACGCATCACCCAATTGACATTCTATTTTCACGTTCTGCAAATTCCTCACCCCACTCAACCCCATTAAACACTGATTGCCAACCAACCCTTCGTATGGCACTATTGGGCCTTTATTATTCATTTACTTATTTCTTTGTTTTTTTTTGGAAAAAGTTGAGGGGGAGTCATACGACATTCTTGTAATGAAATTGGAAAGAGAATCAGATATTAATAAGAATTAACAGGTGCTACCTTGATCTCCCCTAGAATGAACAACATACTTCTCTGCTATCTGGGATTCCTCGTCTCAGACCGAACCACAGACACCACCTCAACCAAAGACCAGAAGAGCAGCCTACGATACCCTGGATATATGTGGTTCATCCCACCAGAAGCAGGCAAATGTGAGGATGGCATCCTATGGGTACACCCCAATAAGAGTATCACCAATGGATGTAATATCCAAGGAGTGGTGTACAGGAAAGATAATAGGAGCTCTGATTACTGCTTCCTAAGGACGACCCTCACTAGTGACTGGTGGGCATACACTAACCATGGGTGCACGGAGCTAGCCCGTCTAGCCTATAGTCCAGAAAAGGGCTGGAATTAGGAAAGAAGGTTATTCAGAACGAGTATAACTACTATGAAATTAAGAATGGGTTAAGACCAACTGTTGGCACACCCATCTCCACTTGTCCCGAAACCACTCCAGGGCCCCAAAATGGGTTGATACTAAAACACACAGGGAAAATCTTGTATGATTTAAATGAGCAAGCACTGTGTGGCTTCAGAACAAACACCAGCCTAAATTGCTCAGTAGAAGCTCATAACCTGGACACAGACATAACTCGGGTAGCTTACAAAGGAGCAGGGAGATACTGTCTTACCACCTCCCTGAAACAATATCAGTATGGCACAACCCATTGTAGCATTACTAACACTACATTCTGCATCAAACCAGACATACCAGCCAGAGTGGGCCTCATTCAACTAATAGACATTCATAAGAGGGAGAGGATAGATGTGAACGCCACTGACGAGCTCCAACAGACTCGAGGGGAGAACCATGAGAAATATGATACAAGCTTAAACCTCCTGCCGGAGGAATTGAACCTGATTCGGGCAAAATTGGCTACAGCCCACAGAACCTTCACCAAAGTAGTACAGCAGACCCGAGAGGTAAAAAAGAGGATTAAGGAAATCAAAGTCACCACTTGGTGGGATGACCTTTGGAACTGGGGCTCAAACATCCAAATCCATCCATTTGTTCGCTTAATGTCACACCTGGCTGTAGTACTAATTTTGTTTACCCTAGTATATCTGATCATCCTCACAGTCCAATTCAGCCGATGGAAAAAGAGGATGACCCGGAGGCAGAATGTAGGGTTTGCCCTTGAATCATGGCCTCCTCTAATTCAGCAGAACAATGTTTATAGGAAGGCTGCCATTTTACCATTTATATTAATGAGCCATTAGAAATTCTACTACCAAAATGTGTCTCAGATATGCGAATACTTTATTCTAATGTTTGTTTAAATGTTGGTTTATAATTAATTTATTTGTTTGGTGTTTGGAATATCTGATTGTCTGTATTTGTGGGTAACTAGTTTATTATAATAATGGGGTTTAGAATATGTGGTTGTTTATATTTGTATTGTAGACTGTTGTCTGTAGCTTCTGGAATATGTTGTAGGGATGCATTATTACTGTACAGGTCAATACCTGGGCCTTGCTTGACTGTTGAGTGACTGGGGAATTCCTGACAGATATTGGTCCTGAATTTGTGATCCATCACATAAGAACATAAGAACATAAGAAATAGGAGCAGGAGTAGGCCATCTAGCCCTTCGAGCCTGCCCCGCCATTCAATAAGATCATGGCTGATCTGTCGTGGCTCAGTTCCACTTTCCCGCCCTCTCCCCATAACCCTTAATCCCTTCTCTTATCAAAAACCCATCAACCCGCTTCTTAAAAATATTTAGCGAGGCAGCCTCCACCACTTCAACGGGCAGAGAATTCCAGAGATTCACCACCCTTTGAGTGAAGAAGTTCCTCCTCAACTCCGTTCTAAACCGCCTCCCCTTTATCTTGAGGCTGTGCCCCCTAGTCCTACTGTCTTTTTTGAGCGGGAAGAGTCTCTCCACCTCTATCCTATCCATCCCATTCATCATCTTATACGTCTCAATGAGATCTCCCCTCATTCTTCTAAACTCTAACGAGTACAAGCCTAGTTTATTCAGCCTCTCCTCATAGCTCAATCCCCTCAACTCCGGTATCAGCCTAGTAAACCTCCTCTGCACTCCCTCCAGGGCCAAAATATCCTTGCGCAGGTGCGGCGCCCAAAACTGCACACAGTACTCCAGCTGCTTTGCGTTCACGCTTTGCGTTCAGGATCAAAGGGGGGAATGTAGCCAAACAGGCCATCTAAAATGGCGTTTTGTAAAGCACTCTGGGATAACTGGGCAAGAAACTAAACTGACAGGCTGCAGTTTAAAGACAGAGACAAACAGGCTACAACCCTGATGAGTGAATACACAGGATATGGGCCATCTCCAGGATGAAAGAGACTTTCTGATCACACTGGGTTGTGTGCCAGACGTAAAGGCACCGTGAATCCTTATTTAGGAGGAAGGTATGTGACCTATGTGCCTACAATACCTACAGGCATGGCCACCGGGGACACACCCAGAGATCGGTGTGGTAGCACCTGATTGGACTCTTATCGATCAGGGTGATCAAGTCCTGATCGATTGATTGGCAATGGCCAAAAAAAGGGCGTGAAGCCAAATGGGGTATAAAGGATGCTGCACAACCAGGAATCTCTCTCTCTCTCTGATCCCACGAACGAGCTACAACAATGGTGAACATCGCCAGCAAGAGGAGAGCCACCACACCCGAGAAGGAAGAAAGAGAGACTACAGCCAGAATGCCAGACCAGAGCAAAGGACCAAACTACACAGACAACTACCAAGACCAGCATACAGATAAAGGCCAGTATCTGTTTGGGTATTTGTCAGTCACACACAATTAAGTCAAGGTCTTGTATTGTACTTGAATTCTAGTATTTTCTGTAAGATAACTTATTGTTGGTCGGGTGGGTGATTATTGATTGTGTGGGTTTAAATAAATATTGTTTGTACTAATAAGACGTCTACTCAAAGTTATTTGTCCACCGTATAAGGGTTAAAACAGGCTGATTTTTTTACAACAACAGTAAAACTGACAGAGACAAAAACAGAAAGAGTGAAACAGAAAGTATAAATTCAAAAATATTGGCAGATTTCCCACAGCATATTCATAGAATGTAGGATGATATGCTGTTTCTGTAAGGACAGGAGTGTTGCATCATTTTTTCAGTTATTCATTGACTGGATGTAGGCATCACAAGCTGGGCTAGTATTTACTGCCCACTCCTAATTGCCCTTGAGAAGATGGTGGTGTACTGCCTTCTTGAACCACTGCAGTCCATGTGGTGTATGTGCACCCACAGTGCTATTAGAGGGAGTTCCAAGATTTTGACCCAGCGACAGTGAAGGAACTGCTGTGTTGCACCTAATTGCCTGCAATTTCCTAGAAATCAAAAAAGGCACAACACTGGAACCAAGTTCCCCAAGGAAATTCATACAAACCTGATTTATGCTAGTTTAATGCCAAAACATCACTGTGCAAAGAGTTCTTCAAACATTTACACATTATTAAGTTACATCCACAGAAATTCCATTTAACTTATTAACATAGTTTATCACTATGCAAATGATCAAAGAATGCATGTTTCCTGCATTGACACCTGTTCTGAAAGGGTTCAAACTTACACCCATAATTTACAGTGCAGCAAGGTCATTATAGCTGGTGTTTTAGTGCAATTTGTTTTAGTGATTTTTTTATTTCTCCTCAGAGATACTTGCACTCTATTTTCTATAAATGCTTTCTATGGCATCAAGATCTGTTGTATTAAAAAGAGAAGCCTCCTCAATTGCATTTTTATGAACGTGCTGTGAGTAATCTACATATATGATGATTTGATAGCTTCAAGTTTTAATTTTCATTACATAAGTAAGATAGGAGCAGCTTAAAGAAGACGTTACATGTCCCATGCTTTTCTCAGGCCTAAATTATTTACTCCAATTTCTACATTCTGTCATTTACTAAATCAGATTTACAGGAAATTGCTGCGAACAGGATCATGTTGGAACCAAGTGCAAATTTAGGCATAATATCTACAAAGGTTGATCGAGGAAATTCTGGACCATACTATCAATTTAGTTGCAAATTGGAATTGTGTCTTTTCATGGCTATACAATTTCAAAATTGTTCACTAAACAACCTCCCAATTGAATTGTTTTCTCAGGAAATTGTGCAAATTGGAAAATGGTTACTTGGAATACAAATTGGGAATAAAATAGCACCGGATCACATAGGCAATGCCTGTCTTTGCCTCCAAAAAACATTCTTCCAGGGCATAGTAAAAAAATTAAACAAAATTTACCAAAATCAGGCCCGGCAATAAACAGACAAATCAATCATACCTATGCAGACGAACAAAAGCACTTGCATCATAAATAACATTGAAGTGTTAAACAGTGGGCTAAAAAAAAAATCAAAGGATAAGGGTTTGCAACAGACATTTTGTTCACAAATATCAGCCTCCGAACAAAAATATTTATGAAAATATTCAAAGACTATGGAGGCAGTTATTAAGGTACATTTAACGATGAGCTTGTCAAATTATTTAATTAATTTCTTATGCTAGGGAACGTATTTTTAGCAATATGTTATTGTCTAAGGAAACAAAGATGGCAGTGAAGAAATATTTGACTGGTTCAGTTCATTCATTTATTGATAGATTTGACTCGCTGTTTCCATACATACCTAATAGACCTTCATTGATAATCTGTCTGCCCATTTTCTTTGTATTTTGTTCTTTATGTTCCTTTCCTCTTAGAAGTCAATTAAATGCAAGTTAACACAAATTTGTATATGTATGTGAGAAACCTAAATGCAGTCTTGTAAAGGGAGGGGGTGCCTTGCAGGGGTAGGTTGTAGAGGGGGTCATGAAGAGGGTGGTACATGTTAGGGGTCTGCCAGGTGACTCATTTGGAGTGTTCTGGTGCTCCAATGCAGGCGACCAATGTTGCTGTGGAGGGTAGCAATGCAGCTAAGATGGGTAGGCGGGAGGAGATCTCAATGCTCCCAGCTATCAAAAAAATTGACAAAGAGTGCCAGAAGATTGCAGAGCCAAGCTCGCCCAAATGACTGGTGCTGAGGGCTCCCATTTTGGAAACAAAAACATGATGGCAAAACTTGGAAAAGTGACTAATTCCTTTGGATTTAAATTAGCTTATGATCCTGATCAACAATTTATGGCTTTTTTTTCAGCGGCACTGTGTGGTCCAATATTTAAAAACGGTAACAATACTTTCACCTAAACAGTGACTTTTAACAATAAAATGTCCCAAAGCAATGCAAGCAACAAATTACATTTTCAAATGTAATGTGTGTTACTAAGACAGCAAAAACACAACATGCATAGCACAGAGAGAGGGCTTAAGAGAGAAAGAATAACCAAGTCAGTGAACCTTGCTTGTGCACAACTCTCCACAACTAGTTCAGGAAACATAGGTAAATCGATCTTGAGGCAGGTTATTCACCCCTCAGCTGATTTTCTGTACAAAGTAATGGAAACATGGTGCAGTGGAAGTTAATCGACTGGGAGTGGTAGGGGACAATACGGAAGAATTGATTTGAGAATTAAAAATAACCCAGAGAATACCAAGGAGGTGTATTATAAACAGCTAAATGAAACGTCATGATCTTATCACTTATAGGGTTACCATCTGTCCAATCTCAGACCACAGAATCTGGTTTTGATAATGAAAGCTTTTTCCCCTTCCTACTTATTTTGTACATCATGGCGTACAGGTAACGGTTTTTGAAAGATAGATTGAGTTTGCCAATTAGCCTCAGAACTGAGTATGTTCTAATCCTTTGTTTCCACTCCCTTCTTGGCCATCCCCAAAACCCATTTGGGTTTTGGACTTGGAAAATAGAGACAAACCTCTGCTAAGTAAACGGAACCATTTCCCTTCCCTAAAGCAGAACCCCAAAGCCATTTAGACCCCTAAAAAATGAACTCTGCATCATCAGCATAATTCATGCTGTGAAAATGATTTCAATGATATTGGGGACTGTCAGAGCTTGGGGATGAGTGAGGAGATGGTGATTCAACCTTCTCCTTTATTTTCATAATCTCCTTGATTGTGGGAACTCCGGCATGTCACAGTGGAATTCCATTTAGGAGATCAAACAGACAGAATACTCTGAGAAAGAAAACAAACTATGTTTTAATTCAAGGAAGAACATATAAGATACAATCCATATAGATGCTGATAAAAGGACCAAACACATCAAAGGATCATTGGTTTTGGGAGATCAGGTCAGAGTTAGAATTCTAGAACTTAGCAAAATATATAATTCAGAAATCGAGGCCAATGTTGTCTTTTTAAGTTCAATGTATTAAGAAAATGCCATAATTGTTACAGAATTATGACGATGGGATTGGCTTAACCTTTTAGCAACTGTTAGCAGATCAAGTACAGGCAACAATTTTGGCTTGGGTTTCTTCCATTCTTTCTGGCAGTCAACAGGACTCAATGCTGGTTCTATCCTTTAATGTGGAGTATTAGGCACTTTAGATTTCACCGCTCTTGAATTTAATTTTGAGTTAGCACCAAACTTGTGGTCAGGGGTCTGAAGTAACGTCCACTCTATCTTGTTTCAGAAGGTCTTTCACCATTCATAATTTAAGTTCCACAACTCGAAGCAAGTCATATACACTTAAACATCCTCTGTGGCTCATAATGAGTCTTACTGGTTTAGAGATTGGCAACTGCAAAGATTACTGTGAAACAGGAGGCCATCTTCATTTATCATCACCACCAATCACACAGCCCAGTTGCAAACAAAATATGCCATATTAAACATAATTCATACATCACTTTCTGACATTGGCGACCCCATTAGAGAGCTACGGCTGGCCTAGCAAAAGCATCCTACTGTACATTAACATTAAAATGCCTGGAACATTTTGACAGTCTTTTGAAATACATTTTAAAGGGCGAATGCTTTGCTTCAAGTAGTTTCATTCAGAATCTACAGACCCTATAGGTGTGTAGTCTTCATTTGAAAGCTTTTCAGACTGGCTGCACTGGAGGAATGTGCCCGTTTACTGTGAAATAGAAACTGAGCCAACAGAAAGCCTGCAGCATGGGCGGCAATTTAATGAGAGCACATGAGTGCTGTCCAGGTGCTCTTCGCATCAAAGTCTTTCTTTCCTTTCAATGATTGGAAATAGGTTCACCTTTTTGCAACTCTGATTTTGGGAGAGGTATTAGTAAACATTCTAATGTTTTCACTGAGCAAATAAACAGCTCAATGGGCACAAGTATAGCAATTTGTGAATATGAAAATGTGCAGATTGCTTCAGTGTAGAAAAGGAGATGCAACACTATTTATCAAATGACAGCATGGCAGAACCTTTTCAGAAGAGCTTTAAAGATCTTGAGAAAACATGTAAATAATGCAATTTATAATATTAGTATCAATATAGTGCCACCACTATGCCTGGTAGCAATGATGGCTGAGCCAATAAGCCACTGGGTGGAATAAAGTTTTGCTGCTTTTGTTCCTTAAGCCACACGAGAAACAAGTTTCCTGCCTGCACTAAAGTCTCTTCACACAACTGCACACAATGGAAAAAAGACGAATCACAATGTTTAAATGCTGCTGTTTTAATGGATCATAGCATTAGCCCGCTTTAATTGCAAACTTTTTTCTTCAAATGAACAACGTGATTTTCAAAAATGTTCCTCTCTCGGTTCAAGGAAACTTTAGCTGGGGATAAGAAATGATGAGAGAATTTTATTGGTGATCATATTTCAGCCTCAGAGGGCCATTTAGGGACCTGCAAAACCCAATCACACTCGGTAAATTTCTCAAAAAGAAAACTAAATAAATACTTGCGTTCCTAAAATTACTCAACTTCTACAAATCAAGAGCAAGTACAACCTCAATCAGGCCCCAGGTTGTTTTACAAACTGCACCATACTCTCAAATTGTAATGCATGCATTCATTCTGTTTAGTTGAAGATAAAAAAAACTGACACCTTCTGTGTTCTGGAAATAGAGCACAAAATGACAAGTGGTAATACAGAAGCCCTTTAAGTAGCAGCGAGACAGTCCATTTGGAGTTTGTGAAAATGCAATATCAAGTTAGATTTCCTTTATTTCCCTCTGAAAATTACTTAAATGCTCTGAGATCTAACAATGTCTTTAAGTTTTTTTTTAAACTCGGCAATTCTTTTTCCCTCCCCAGAAACATCATATTTCATTTTAATAGGAAAATTTCATTGAACATGACACCAAAAATCCATCTTTACTTAAAAACCCCAAGGGTCAAACATGAGCAGATGCTCACAATTCAGAATCTGAATGCCACATGTGGTCATTTGGAATAACACAAGTTTGAATTTTGTCACTATTCTACATTTTCAGTATCTATTTTGTGTAATCACTTAATGCAGTAGCTCTTCTTCTTTTATTACAGTTTTATGCAGCTGAGCTGCATCTGAAGATGTATCTACAAACTTTTCCTGCTGGTTACTTCCTTCTATTGGCAGCGGTGGCGAGCGAAGCTCCCTGAACTCTATATACATCTAAATATGCTCCTGGGGTGACATCCAAGTCCCACTCAAAAAGTGAGATGAGGCTATATTTGCAATCTCAAACATGTGGTTCAATTCCAGAACAAACTCAGCCTTACTATAAACAATATTAACTTATTTCATCCATTTCATTAGGTAGGCTGAGGCTTCCTTAATAAAGGCACAATGAATCACATCTTTGTCATCAGTTATTAAAAATTATCTTGTTCTAATTACTTTAAAAATAATTATTTTAATTTAAAAGGCTAATAAGACAGCAATTCCCACCTCCCTCCTTGTCTCTATGTGACAGTAAGCTTCTTACACTGATCTCATACGAAAACATAGAACATTACAGCGCAGTACAGGCCCTTCAGCCCTCGATGTTGCGCTGACTAGTGGAACCAATCTAATGACCTTCTAACCTAAACGATTCCAATGTTATCCATATGCCTATCCACTGACCATTTGAACACCCTTAAAGTTGGCGAGTCCACAACTGCTGCAGGCAGGGCATTCCACGATCTTACTACCCTCTGAGTAAAGAACCTACCTCTGACATCCGTCCTATAATTACCACCCCTTAATTTGAAGCTATGTCCCCTTGTGTTAGCCATCACCATCCGAGGTAAAAGGCTCTCACTGTCCACCACATCCAATCCTTTGATCATCTTGTATGCCTCAAACAGGTCACCTCATAACCTTCTTCTCTCCAATGAAAATAACCTCAAGTCCCTCAGCCTTTCCTCATAAGACCTTCCCACCATACCAGGCAACATCCTGGTAAACCTCCTCTGCACCCTTTCCAATGCCTCCACATCTTTCTTATAACGCGGTGACCAGAACTGTACGCAATACTCCAAGTGCGGTCGCACCAGAGTTTTGTACAGTTGTAACATGACCTCACGGCTCCAAAATTCAATCCCTCTACCAATAAAAGCTAACACACCGTACGTCTTCCTAACAACCTTATCAACCTGGGTGCCAACTTTCAGGGAGCTATGCACATGTACCCCGAGATCTCTCTGCTTGGCAACACTACTAAGAGTCCTTCCATTAGCCCTATATTCGGTACTCCTGTTATTCTTACCAAAGTGAATCACCTCACACTTTTCCGTATTAAACTCCATCTGCCACCTCTCGGCCCAGCTCTGCAGCTTATCTATGTCCCTCTGCAAACTGTAACATCCATCCTCACTGCCTACAACTCCTCCAACTTTGGTGTCGTCAGCAAATTTACTAATCCATCCTTCTACACACTCATCTAGGTCATTTATAAAAATGACAAACAGCAGCGGCCCCAAAACAGATCCTTGAGGTACACCATTTGTAACTGAACTCCAGGTTGAATATTTCCCATCAACCACCACCCTCTGTCTTCTATCAGCTAGCCAATTCCTGATCCAAACTGCTAAATCACCCTCAATCCCATGCATCTGCATTTTCTGCAATAGCCTACCACGGGGAACCTCATCAAACGCTTTGCTAAAATCCATATACACCACGTCAACTGCCTTACCCTTATCCACCTCTTTGGTCACCTTTTCAAAAAACTCAATAAGGTTTGTGAGGCACGACCTACCCTTCACAAAACCGTGTTGACTATCCCTAATCAATTTATTTCCCTCTAGATGATTATAAATCCTATCCCTTATAATTCTTTCCAAAACTTTGCCCACAACAGAAGTAAGGCTTACTGGTCTATAATTCCCAGGATGGTCTCTACTCCCCTTCTTGAACAAGGGGACAACATTTGCTATCCTCCAGTCTTCCAGCATTATACCTGAAACCAATGACGACATGAAACCTAACTGGGAAACAGTGTCTGAATCCAGGTGAACACACACAGACAAGTTCTCCCCACCCCAACATACATGTCAAAACTGGCAGTACAGTGGTTCGAACTCCTGCCTCACAGCACCAAAAGCCGGGATTCAATTCCGACATTAGGTCACTGTCCATGTGGAGTTTGCACATTTGCCCCGTGTCTGTGTGGATTTTCTCCAGATGCTCCAGTTTCCTGCCACAGTCCAAAGATCTATGCGTTAGGTTGATTGGTCATGCTAAACTTCCCCTTAATGTCATGGGGATAAGCAGGGGAACTACATGGGGTTACAGGAATAGGGTCTGGGTCGGATTGTCAGATGGGCTTGACTGACTGTCTTTTGCACTGTAGGGTTTATATCAATGGTCAGCTCCCTTGATAAGTTGCCAAAAGGACACTCCTAGTTTTCAATATTTCAAATATATACTGGATTTTTTCTTTTCAAAATCAATATACTTTGTTTTTAATTTCAGCAATTCCCCACACAAAAAAACCAACTGTAGGCACACTGCTCCTTGTAGGAATTTCTCCCATTATATCGGTATCCATGTCTGTACCAGCAATGTAAGAATTCTCACAATACCAGGTTAAAGTCCAACAGGTTTATTTGGAATCACAAGCTTTCGGAGCACCGCTCCTTCATCAGGTGAGCCACTCACTCACCTGATGTAGGAGCAGTGCTCCGAAAACTCATGATTCCAAATAAACCTGTTGGACTTTAGCCTGGTGTGTGAGGTTTCTTATCATGCCCACCCCAGTCCAACAGCAGCACCTCCACATTACATACCAATAAAGTAGAAAGTTGAAAGGGTCGAGAGTTCAAGTTTTTAAGTGTCCAGGTCACCAACAACCTATCCTGGTCTCTCTTCCTCCCTGCCCCACCCCCCAATGCTGACACCACAAGTTAAGAAAACCCACCAAAGCTTCTACCTTCTCAGAAGACGAAGAAAATTTGGCATGTCTGCTACAACTCACCAACTTTTACAGTTGCACCATAGAAAAGATTCTTTCTCGTTGCATCACAGCTTGGTATGGCTCCTGCTCTGTCCAAGACTGCAAGAAACTATAAAGGGCTGTTAATGAAGTCCAGTACTTCACTCAAACCAGCCTCCCACCCTTTGACACTGTCTACGCTTCCCGCTGCCTCGGAAAAGCAGCCAGCATAATTAAGGAACCCATGCACTCAGAACATTCTCTCTTCCACCTTCTCCCTTCAGGAAAATGATACAAAAGTCTGAGGACATGTACCAAACGACTCAAAAATAGCTTCTTCCCTGCTGACATCAGACTTTTGAATGGACCTATCTCACATTAAGTTGATCTTTCTCTATACACTAGCTAAGACTGTAACACTATATTCTGCACTCTCTCCTTTCCTTCTCTATGAATGGTATGCTTTGTATAAAGTGCAAGAAACAACACTGTATACTAATACATGTGACAATAGTAAATCAAATCAATGGAAAAACATGGAACTGCCTATTTGTATGAATAAAAGCACCCAATTGTGTTAGTTTGCAATCTAAGTAAACCTTCCCTTGAAATACAAGCCAATGCAGCAAAAAGATAAGAGTAGACCAATGAAGTAAGTAGTCAATCTACAGCAACTACATCAGGATAGAATTTGCTGATGCTTCCGACAGGTAGTCAAATCAAAAGTCAGTCTGTTAATCTTTGGGACGATCAGTGTATTTAGCTAAAATTGATCGTAAGGGTTTAATTGGAGTATGTGAAAAAATATTGCACGTGAAACATTGTGTACACCCTGCACCATTAAACTCACTGCTGTACAACAGAATGAATTATAGTTCATAATGGAGTCTAATACTTAACTAATGCTTTCTTTAAAAGAAAGTAACAAATGAGTGATGGGCAAAAATAAAACCCAAATTCAATTCAGAACTGCAGAATTACCCACATCCAAAGGCTGTGGCACAATATTGATATCTATCGTACTGAATACTGAATCATGGCTTTTGGGGCAAAAGAAAAAAGCTGCTTTCTCAAGAAGTCTTTAGTATAAATATTTTAGAGCCACAGCTTCAGAAGAACTGTCAGTTCCATGTTGGAGTATTGATTAGATTTTTGGTTGTGAACCTGAGGCATTTCCTTCCATTCTTAGCAGCACGTTAAGCTGATCAGAGAACTAAAAATATAAAACAAAAAAAAGGTTTTCCATGAAACAAGAATTGATATCATTGTTGTGAGGCTCCCACCTACACACCAAAAGTAAACTGCAATAAAAATCCTCAGCGTGTGAAGGTACTCATAAATTATACAAGAACAGCGTTAAGATTTTGAGAGTTTTTTTTAAAAGGATGACCTACAGCAGGCATGATGCATAGTGACAGAAATAAAATGCTGGAGAGCTGCTCTTTGTGCTGGGAGCTCATCATCGAGCACTAGAGTAGTTAGCACTCAGAGTACTGTAAATTATCACTAGTCATGGTCATTGATTTTCTGTGTATTATTTCTTTGGGATTAGAGGAACAATGCAGCCCTGCTAACACCTCACCAACAGCTCCACATCCTGTTCGTGAAACAATGTTCCAGAAGTCAATGCCAGCTCCTTTAAAACATTTTTTCACCCACTTTCCCTCAATCTTGTGTCCATCAATTACAAAGCATCCTTTTGTCCTAGTACTCACCCTCCCTTTGCTGTCACATCACGTTTCAAGACACCACGTGTGGATTAGTTTGTAGATGATTTCTATAGGGCAAGTTCAACCTCTCCCATTTGCTAAAGACTCTCAATTTAATTTGCTTCTACAAATATCAAACCCTCCCTCCTCCTCTCTCTCTCTCCCTCCCTCTCTATACCAGAACCACCCCACACCCCACTTCCCCCACCCCCACCCAGAGCCCTCAGGTTATTGGCTTTATCACAAGTCTTTACAACGTAAGCCGGGAAAGACGATAAGAGCCCGCCCGCAAGGCCAGGCAGACCAGTCTCAACTGGTTCCAAGATAAAAATTGAGCCGTGTCGTTTTTTTCTCCCCCCCTCAGCCAAAAGACCCAGAAGCATTAATGTACTGTCAGCAGGTAAAGAAAAAAAAAGCTGCTCACTGACTAGGACACTTTCATCAAAAGTCTGGATCTAAGCCAAGTTCATCTGTTAATGGACAGCCATCATCAGGCCCCCCCCATTCCTCTCCACTCCCAACAACCCCCTCCCCCCAGCAACCCAAGCTCTCATCAACCCTGCCAGTCTACTGTGCTCTTCTACCTCTCAGCTCCTAAAAGCTAGACATAGATTATGTCTGCCTTTCCCTTTCTATTCGGGATAAACAAAGTGCTTCAAGTTCAGGGCACACCCTGGGACCTATGACAAAGCAATCTATCATTCTGTCTGCTAAACCAGTCTGGCTGCACCAAGGCTAAAGAGACTAATGGTTCAAATGTACAATTTCCCTTTGTGCTGCTGCCCCTGTGCTGCTAACCCTTTTTCTTTACTGTCTTCAGACGAGCAGATGTGCTTGACCGCTCTGCATAAGCCCCTCCCGGCCAAGTCAGGTTTAATAAAAAGCTGAAGGAGAAGGAAAAACACAAAGATATATTAAAAGAAAGTGAACAGTTCCTCTTCTCAGTTTTGAAATGTAAAATAAAAGCCCATCTCCATTGAAAAAAAAGTAAATTGTAAGTAATAGATTTTGAAAGCTGCTACTAATGATCCAGAGAAAGAAAACTGATTAATTATTTTAGGATGTCCTCACTCACTTGGAGTGTTTTATTAATGAAAAATAAATTTGGAAAGCATTTCATCTACTGAAACTCACCTTGCTAGAAAAAAAGCTTTTGACACACTATTCATTCTGTGCCCTTACACGCACGCCCTTCCCTCCCTTGCTAGCATCACAGGTCCCTAATTCTGCTTGCCTCTGTGTACATTAGAGACTTTAAAGTACTTCATTTTGCTCTTGATCACTTGTATCTGTGCACGTTTAGGGCAGCATCAGGTTCAGATTGATCTTTAATAAATCTACTCTGGGGGTGGTTTATTTTAGATAAACCATTTTCTGTGCTAGTGTGCACAGATTGGTTCATTAACAGCTCATGCAGTGAGCTGAATCCATTCATGTCTGCACAGGGAAACCAATTCAGATTGATCTGAACTAGGGAAATTACCATAGGGAGCATACAGCCAAACAGGTCGGACTCAAGCTGTCAATAAGCTGATTTATTAAAGACCGATTCAAACCGATGTCGCTACTCACACAGTCTTTGAGCAGCGACACCCATCGTCTCTCTCAGCCTCGTACTATCTGTACCACCACATCTGAAGTGGACTCATCAAGACTAAAAATTAACCAGCAAATATCAAATTAAAAATCTTAAGGAACGTCCATATAATCCAAAGCTATTAGACTGTTTATAATTACCCATGTTTATTTGCTGAGTTCGATTGATTCAATTTGGATTTGTGAGGAAAGTCACAATGCAGCAATACACAGGACAGAACAACTCTCACGTGTTTACTCAACCCAAGCTGGTTTCCCTTTAGTGTGAGAATCACAAACCACAAGAAGAGGAGATTGAAGCAATTGAAAACAGTTCAATATCTACTGGAATACACTGCTCAACTTCAAAAAAAAAGGCCCAAGGAGCAATATTCCCAAATTAACGCAATATACTGAATGGGAAACTGCTCAGGAGGAATTACATTCAACGGTTGCACCTTAAGTAATTATTGTTCGATCCAAACAGGAGCCACAAGCATTCAACCTGTGTTCATTTGAATAGAATTTCAACTGTCATCAAACCTCTTTACATCGAGAAATTTTTGGTATAGAGCTACCTTATCAAAACAGATCCTACAGTCCTTCAACTGGCTCTTTCAATTCAAAAATGTATTTATAAACACAGAATTAAAATTTCCAACTGAAGTAACAGAACTACAAATCTTACAACTTTTCAGAGCTGGATTGTCTCCATCAAAGACTGGGAATATAGTCCGCTTAGCTTTTTCTGTTATGAGGCATGGCAGTATTCAATGGCTTAAACAATTACTAACGAATCTCCAATATATTAAAGTGTTCCTGCATTATCAGTGATCACTGAAGGAAGGGAGCTTTTTATTTTCCTTCCCCCAAATTGCATAACAACCATTTTTATGAAATTATAAAAAATAATAGCATTTAGTTTAGTGCATTTAACTATGTTGTTGCAAAAAAGAGGGCATAATGTCAAAGTTGAGCCATTCTATTTGCCTCGCAGACACGCAACAGTGGAACAAATAATGTGAAATGGGGCACCTTGCTCACATTGTAACATCACTGGACCTTTCATCTGGCCCCCTATCCTCTCCAGTTTTAATTTTTTTATTGTTAAGAAAGGGGAAAAATGTAAATCATCTATTAGATTTCATCATATCTTACTAAAGCAATTACATCAAGAAAATGATAGCGCGTGTGGAATCAATTATGCATGCACTTGGATTGGGACCAAAGGCTACGAAGTCAGATAGGGCTGCACACAGAAAAAAAACCTGGAACTCACAGATGGACCCCATCAGTTCATCTTACTGTCTAAAAAGTTCATGCACTTAATAATTTATTTGTGTTCTGGATACTGTTTCTCCACTGAATATTAACAACTTTGAAGCGTGCTTTCAGCATAGCAGAACTGGAAGGAAGCAGGCGGCTTGCAGCTTTTGACTACAGCATCTTTGGGAAAAGAGCCACAGAGGCAGCTTCTGTGCTAATGCAGAAAACATGATCAAAAGTGATTAACAACAGCTTCATATGCAAATTACATTAATAAAGGAGTGAAAAGTCATCATGTAAATTAAATATGTCGAATCTCTTGGTGAACTTTCAATCTTGAGGAAAGAGGGAAAAAATAGCACTGCTTTAATTTACATCATCAATTTTCCGAAATACTCAAATCTTGGCGATACAAACAATTTTCACCTTTTCTTCTGCAGCATCCTGACAAGCCAGCCTGATGCGTGCCGAATGCACATGTTAATAGGCCAATCAAAAATGCAAAACAATTGGCAATTACAGCGAGGACCTAATGGTCATTAGAATTTACAACTAGGTAATGAACTAAAGTCTGCCCACACCATGCATATTCATAAAGCAATTTAGCCTTTGAAGATTAAAGAAGTGCTTAAAATTCAAATGAGCTTTGGTAAATTATCAGCAAGATTCATCCAGGAAGTGCAGGTTATTCTAAGCCATTTCTTTAAGTTTTTTTAATGACAAAAATATTAGGTCTGTTAATCTAAGCTTTCTACAAGCAAGGATCGTCAAGCCAAAGCATAGGAACAATAAAAACACCAGAACAATTACATTAGCATCCATGGATCCCAACTTCTATTTAGAATCCTGACAAAATATCTAACAATGTGTCCCACATACACATTTATATATATATATTATATATAAAGGCAATTAGCTTACTTGAAAACTGCTGTTACAGTCGTGATAAGACTACAGCATAGATTGTTGCACTATCACTTTACAACCACTGGGCATTTGATAGGAGTATCTCCACAACAACATGCACCAAGGGCAAATAAATTTCAATTTTTTGGTTTATGTTAGGTGTGCTAACATATTCATGACCACCCCACACTTCACTCATTCAGTGCCTAACACCTTTCAGTACACGTCCTGTAATCTTATCAGAATATTTAGCAAGATTACATGCTGGGAGGCAGGCAGTAAAATGAGCAGATACTACAATGGTTTAAGTAAAAGAGTGCAAAATTTTCACAATTCTTTGACAGTTAATTTGTGAACACATAAATGTTTACACCCTGTAATATTTTGCCCCAGTGGTGTTATTTTCTATTAGGGTTTATCATGGAATTCCACAAATCACCAACCCAAAAAGAGAACTGTGGAAATGAGAAGGAAATGACAAGCCATTACGCCAACAAAATAGCAACAATCATTTCTGAATTTCAAAAGAAAATCCACAAGTTGAGAGCATGATACTCATAGGCATCCATTCTAAATTTTCTGCTGCTCTTGTACATTAATGACATTGCAAGAATAAGGCAGCTTCCCAAGGACAGGAGCTCACCATGTAATAACCCTTCATTCTCCAAATATCTAGAAGAGAGTTGATCTCAGTCTCTCCATCTTTCTCACTGCCAATCCAAGCCAACTGATTTCTCAGCTTAAAGAACAATAATGGCTTTCCATGTTGGACGATGCCACAATCAAATGCGTAAAGCAAGTAACAGGTCTTCTATTAAAATCAGCATTCAACATTAATAGACAACTGATATTGAGAGCTGATTCAACAAACTACTTGTCTTTATAATGCACAACAAGAAAATCCACTTCCCCGGTTTCCTCTCCCTTCCCCCACGTACATACTAAGGCTGCAGTCACTGTTTATTTGGAAGATCAAATAATATTCTCCTCATTATTGAAACGATTCATTGGCTTATTTGGATACTACATTAAACTGTCATAAAAAATGGCACAACTTCCCAGTTAAATATGCGTTGAGAGTCTTACAGAATGTGTTAACGTCACGCTGAATGAGCCTCAGCTAATTGGCATCATGTTTTTCAGCCAATACAGACGACAGTTGTTTAGTTTAAGGAAATATATATTAAAAATATTAAAGTAATGATCAGAATGATTATTTTCAAATGTGGTTTGAATTTGGGTGCCTTCTCTCGTAAAGCATCTTACTGCTCAGATACAAATGTAGACAGCACTATAACAAACACTGCTGACAACTTGCAATCTAGCAAAAAAAATTGGCAATGCGCTGCAAATTGCAATTTATTTATTGTTCATCAACATTCATCATACGACCGTGAAACATTGCAGGAGAATTCTTATTTCTTTCTATTAAAAAAAGGGCTGTGCCCATTTCCCAAAAGGTGGCATACCCAGAGCTGCCACTTCCAGTGCAGAACAATATTACTGTGCACTCATGAATAACATTAATATTACAGCATCGCATCTCACAGGACATTTACATGATCCCATCTGAGCTCACACCTGAGGGCCACACTCAGGCTTGATAATTGAGCTCTGATTGTAAAGGCAAATGAAGAACACTAAAACCCTGCTGGGATCTAGGTTGACCTCATCCACCCTGCACCTTGCTCTTTCCCGTGCCAAGGTGTCTCTCAGACACTGAATAAGGAACATGTCAAGACACTGGTGCCAAATCACTGAGAGAGAAAAAAAAACATCATAAAATGAGAAGAAGCCAGTGGCCCTGGTCAGTACTGTTGAACCAGTGTTCAATACGTAACCAGCACAGAGCACGATGCTGAACGCTCAAGATGCCCAGTGCTTCGAGCTTTAGGGAAAGAAATGGCGTGGTGCCAGGAAATGGCCGACTAGGCACTAAATGCCTTTATTTCACAAAGGCTTGCCAATATGAATATAAAAATTCAGATGGTAAATTATCTGCTACATAATGCAATTCTTTTGACAACTTTTTAAAACTGAATAATATATAAAATAAACTCGCCACTTAATTTCATATTTGTCAATTAGCTAATTACAACAAAGAGAACGGAGTGCAGACGCTTCTGGCTAGGATGGTATCCTAAGACAGTGGCTGATTACCCTGGCTAACAAATGATGTACCACATTAGGCAGCCAGCCTTGCTTCTAATTTTTTACAAAGCTGAAAATACAATAAAACTTTAATCTAACCTGATTTATCAAAGTAAAGCACAATCTATTGTCAAGTTGGTTAAAGTAACAAAAATACAATGTTTATTTCCTACATCACTAAGAATAAACATACCGTGTACACTACAAAGCTCACCACCACCATCAAAATGGGCAATAAATAAACTGTTTAATGGTCAATCTGTTTAATGTAATGAAAAAGCCCATGATTGCACTTCCTTTACAATCTTCCACAACTGGCAATGACAAACTTGAACATGACACCTTGGTCAGAATGCTAGCAATTTCTCAGGGATCTTTTAGTAAAATGAAAGCACATTATCAACACAGACAGAAAAAACAAGTTTGTGAACATAGGCTGTAAAATTACAACAAATTAATCAAGAGAAACAATTTTAACTTTTCTATCACTTAGTGCCAGGGCAGGGAGCTCTAGCATATGTGTAGACACACAGTTACTGTGTAAAATATAAAAATTATTAAAGGCCACATTATAGAATTTTGTTACAGAATTTTCAAATATTTACAATTTTGAATAATAAATGAGCGATACTGATTGAACAAAACATCTTCCACCATTTAACTCCCAAAAACACACGTCTCAAGGCAACATTATTTGCTTTCCATTTCTCAAGCGAATCAAGTATCATATATATATTATATATATAATACACCCTATTTGTGAGTGTGACCGCATGTTGTCCTACTGCATATCTATGTGCCTATCCAATGCATATAAATCTACTGTGCACTCTAGACTTTCAGGGTCCATTCTGAGCAATCTAGATCACATTTGTTTGACGGTGTCTGTGTGGTATGTCTTTTGAGCTGCTCTCCTCAATATGTAAATAGGAGGTTGCATCACTTAAGCAATACTCCATATTTGGCCATTTAGCATGGCTTTTTCAGTCTCTAAAGGCTAGAAGCCCCTTCCGCCAGACTCCTGATTCATTAATCATGCCCTGTATTTGTATTCATTTTCCTTCATATCTCAGACAACATATATAAATGGTTGCTGTATTATTTGTCCCCGCAAAGAATCTCTAACTCGCTTCTCACTGCAATACAGAAGCTTCACATTTATTGGAATGATAATGCAACCCACTAAATCTTCAGAGAAAAAGTAGAAACATAATTTATCTAAACAGTGAACGAAAAAAGTCAACTGAAGGAGGTAAAAGCCTGAATTACATTTTCAATCTAAATAAAGCATTTTTCTCCTGTAAGTATGTGCTGGATATCTTCCTGTATAATTAAATATCATTAAATAAATATCTGAAATACATTCCTATATCGAAGTTTTTTTGTGATTTTGCATCTTTGATTAAGCAATTATAAACTATAATTATTATAATAAAATTAGATTCGATACAGCTTCAGTGGTTAAGGAACTAATGTGCATACAGACTTAATATTTTTAATAAAAGGAAAATAAGATTTCCAACGACGACTCAGCAACAAGGAATCGTGACACACATTTATTCTAAGCTCTCTAATTTTTTCCCCCCAAATTAAAAACATTTTCATTAAAAACAAGGAATAATTCATTCAATTTTTATTTTTGTATTTCCCATCACAAAGCACTAGCAAAGAGAATTTACAGAGATTTGATTATTTCATATCAGAGTTAAGAGAACTGAGCACTGTAACAGTGATAATTTACACTCAGTATGAACTTAAAAGGATAATGATTTGAATTTATACAGTGCTATTTTTGCTACCAATATTCTGGATAACTAACTATAAAAATACTAATCACATTTAAAGAAAAACTAAATTTAACCACTCAAAAGAAAAACTGGAATTTCTGCAAGAACTCTTAAGTAAATAAAATTTGGTGAATTTTGATTTGACATCAGGAGAATGAGAGAGAAAGATAGGAAGAGGAGAGTCAAACGCAAACAAAAAGGAGAGAAAGAGATAGGGAGAGCAACACTCATGCAGTGACAGAGAAAGAGACAGCACAAGAGGGTGAAATGTAGCAGGAGAAACCACAGCAGAAAGAAAAATCAAGATACATCTGTCAGAACCACATCACAAAACAGAGAGAATGCGAGAGGCATTTATCATTCCACTGAAGAGACTTGGTGCATCGAGTGGCCTTTCCTGTCAAACCAACCTTTGAAATTTCTAACATGCCCTTAAACTTTCGAATAAGCATGTCTGTGCGCTTCAGCAACTGCCCTCTTAACTCTGGCCTGGCGAGTATAAATGGCATCTTAAAGTCAAGGTCACCCATGTCATTTTGCCAAGGGGCTATGTTTAATTACAGTGCAAATGCTGACAGCTGATAGAGACTCAGGGACTAGCAGCAGCACTCTGATTAAAGCAAAAACAGGGGAAAAAAAGGATACAAGGCTTGTGTTTTTCTCTGGTTATTTCTGTTTGTGTATGGATGTTAGTTTGGTTTGATATTGTGTTTGGTATTTTTTACCTGCCGCTGTGCTTTCCTGTTTGGGGCAAACTCCCTTCGATGATGTAGAAAGGCAATCATCATCATCTGGTGTGACCTGTATGCCAACCTCGACAGGTGTGGATGCCTTTTTCAGCTCACTGGGAGATGGTGACGGTGGCTTATCCACAGCTTTGTCCAAGCAGAGGCTGCCATTGCATTGCTTCCTTTTGTGCTCAATAAAGATCAGAATGTCTCCCAGTGGGAAATTCATCTGACACTGGCCGCAGGTAAGGAGGTCGTGGTCACCCTCAGGGGCTCCCAAGGTGCCATGTTCCTCTTCTTCATCTGTGAGAATGGCTTCCAGGGAATCAGCTACAGTAGAGGAACAGGGGAGGAAAAAAAAGCAAAAAAAATCAGACAATTCTTCTCAACAAGCAACTTTAACTTTAATCTTTCTTCTTCAACTTTCCCCACAGGGCTATATCAATAACAGAATGAATATGAGAGGCTGTATTTGGAGGGAAGGTCTCTGTCCTCCTGCTGAACTGTGCAGCTTCTCCAGGAAACTTAGTGCATGGCAATTTATGCACAAAAGCACAGAAGTTTTAGGGAAAGCAGTATCTGATTTGGATCGCATCATCTTTACCCACACACAGTAAAACATGCCAGTGAAAAATGAGTAATTGTTTTATATGTGGTGTTACTTCACATTCCCTTATAATTGACCTGATTGCTTTGGGAAGGCTGGGCATATTTAGAGTGTAGTGGTATTACAGCAAGAGGGGACTTTTCAGCTGCTTTTCTCCTCCTCAAAATTATTTTTGATTATTTTAATGTTGTAGAAATAAAGGGATTTGTTCAGCACGGAGGAACTGGCTTGATTATTTCAATTTTAGTGCTCGTTCAAACAGCTGGTAGCTTTACATTACATAACTCTACATGCCAAGGATGGGCTTTGTGACAGAAGCTATTGCCTCTCTTCCTCCTTTTGTTAAAGGCTCTTGGTGGGAGCCCCAAATACCTATTTTGACACTTAGCTGCACTAAATAGAAGCATTAATTTATTAATATTTTACCGTAAGTGTTAATAGCATTGGAAAAGCTGCCCTCCCTTTACAACCACTTGCAGCCCTTTTCCAAGGAAAGCTAATAAATTGGTTTTAATTACCTGATATCGCAAAGAATCACACCAAGATTTTAATTCCACGATAACAGACTATACAAGTTTCCTAAACATTTTGGCAACTAAAGGAATTTGATCAGTACCAGTCAAATTTGTTCCTTGGTATTGAGAGTTGCAACCACCTTACAATATCCTTCTCATAACTCCTAATTAGACCAAACGTGAATACACCTCCCCTATCCTCACACACACCTAGTGACCAGTTGTGACACAGCCATCAAAACTAGTGCCCAAAAAAAATTTTACAAATCAAACAAAATTTAAAATTCAAAATATTATCATATTAAAGTAAAAAAGTGCAAATTCATGTCTGCTTGTAATGGAAATTTATATAGGCAAATCAAGACAATTGATAAGAATTTCACTGGCACTTTATGGAGAAATACAATTGTAGAAGAATAATCTTGCAAACTTTATTTTTAAGCTTATTTAACAGAGGCTTGTGAGGAAGGGGCAAGAAAGGTTACACCTTTATTTCAGTTATTTGTCATGATTTTCTGAGATTCCAATACTGATTGGAAAAAAACCTTATATTTTGTTTTCAAGTGACACATAGATTTGAATTCACATTAACCAATGGTGTGGTGCAACCCCAAGAAAAAAGCACCCACATATAGTAAATCACTTTTTCATTTTAAATCACAAAATACTAAATGAGTTATGCACTTTAATCCAAGTGATTAGCCCTACATATTTTTGCAATGAATGTGAAATAGTAAAGCATGTTATCATAAATATGCAGAAGAATGTGTACACAGATACACTGAATTACAGAATCGATGGGCTATCCATTCACCAAGTTAACAGCTTTATTGCCACAAGTATTAGAATTCTACACTTCGATGCATTTGAAGATGTAATTTTATTGCTACTTGTACTGGGCTTATATGGTACCACTTCGAGAAGGATGATTTTGGGCTTTAATATAGGTTTCAGAAACAAAAATGGTGTGCTGTTCTGGACAATGTAAAAGTGGAAACTATCCGTTTCAAATCATGCGAAGAAATATATTAACGCTGTCAGAGAGTTTGGGCTCCTTTTCGGTTATTTTAATTCGTTGTATTGAAAGATAAGGAAGAAAATCACGGGATGTAATTCAAACAGATATACATACAGTCGAGTCAAGCGGCTTCAACATTATTACTTTCAGCTCTCAATAAATCCAAGAAAAAAGTACTAGCATACTAATGTGTCCCCAATAAAGTCTCGAGTTTCAGCTGTCAAAATCTATCCAAACAATATCACGATGTATTTTCCTATCTGAATAGAAGCGTCCGCAACTACCGCTGGACCGGCTTGCTGCGAATTGTTGGAAGCCTTACTTGATTTTCATACAAATGCCATTCCGCAAAACTGTAGGGAAGTGTCGGTTTGAGAAGGGGTTTGCAAATAGCAATAACGTTACGAACAAGATAAAGCGCGAGGTGAAATCTCTGCAAGTGTTGGGGAGAGAGCGGGAGCACTGAGCCTTGACAAGCCAACACTTTGGTTTGGAGCCGAAGCTACAGACATCCTCATTGTTCCGGGCTTGTGTTTTGTTTCAAAGTACTTCCCCACAATAATAAAACGCCCGGGAATCACCGCACTCCACACACGTGGGTCAAAGCAAAATATCCCCACGGCAAACAACCGGCTGCCATTACTGAACAAACTTTGTTTTTGTATTGTATTAGTACCTATATTGATTTTTAAAAAACAAATTCCCTTTTACTCCACGTTTCTTATCGTTTGTGGAAAGAGGGTGGGTGACATTGCAGTTGTAAAAAAAATTGCTTTTATTCGATGTTTGATACCTCTTAAAGCAGTGAAATTTGGGGCGAGTGCATCTGGAACCCTCATGCAGGTAAAGTTTAGCATCAAAAAGATTTCTTTACCTGGAAGATCATCGTATGGAAAACGGCCATTGAAGCAAAGAGTATTTTGGGGGGGGAGAGGGGTTCAATATCTTTCGGTTATTTTTCTGGGGGGTGGGGGACATAAAGAAATGCGAGCCGTCGAGAGGAAATACTGTTGAAACGTATACAGGTTGCAGCCTGGACTTGTTCCTGAGGTTACTCTGCCTCCTAGCGACACAAACCAACTGCGCTGTCCCCCACCCCCATCCATTAAACAACTTGACATCTCCCTTGAAGAACCGAGCAGTACAATACTCTACATTTACTCAATCTAACCTGGACTTTCTCAAACATAAATCTTTAGAAAGCCAAAAGTCAATGGTCTTTATTGGCAAGTGGAATCACATTTTACTCCCCCTTATTTTGCACTTCACTATCTCGTTCACGGCACTTCTGAATTAGGAAAATTTAAAAAAAACGCGAGGGAAACTCCCACTTCTTAAGGCGACTGCACTTTATTCGCCAGGTATTCCTTTTGTTTGGCCCGCCAGCACCGTCCCGTTCCCCTGCCCCGGAATATTTCATTGTGAATTCCCATCAGATCGCACACTGACGGCAACACTGGAGAATCTGACAAGAAACAGGCGGGTTTCCCCCAATAAAATCTAAAATAAAATTAGAAAGCTGCCTGATCCCGGGCAATGTGGGGAACCAACTTCCTTGTGAGCCCCGGCCCCAACACCGCCGCCCCAGGGAAGTCCGCCTCTCCTCCCCGGGACCTCAACCTGCTCCCCACTACTCCCCCACCCACCAGGCTTTCAGACTCTCACTGCTCGGGACCCTGGATCCTTTCCCCCAGGGGTCTCGGTGCCCGGGATCCTCTCCGCGGCTCTCGGTGCCCGGGACCCCTCTCTTTCTCCGGGCTCCTGGCGCACAGGACCCTCGCCCTCTTTTCCCCGGGCTCGGGGACCCTCTTCCCGGTTTTGGGTGCCCGGGACCCTCGCCCTCTCTCTCTTTCTCCCCGGGCTCCGGGACCCTCTCTTTCGGCTCTCGATACCCGGGACCCCTCGCTCCCCTCTCCCAGGCTCCGGGACGCTGTCTCTGGGCTGCTCGGTTACACGTGTCCCGGAGAAGGAGCCGCTTCCAGCCCAGCTTCCCCCCCCCCCCGGGAAGAGGGACCCGGTGTGTGACCGGGGGAGGGGGAAGCTGGGCGATCAGAGGGGGTTAAGCCGGGGAGTTAATTCGGTGTTTGAATGAGTATCGGAGCCGGGAGGATTGGCGGTGCGGAGCAGAGCGGGGCGGGCGGCTTCTCCATGAGGTTTCCGCACACGCGGAGCTGCAGCTTGTTGTAAACATTCAGCACGAGATTTTTCCCAATCACAATCTACTTGCAGCGTTTTTGAAAACCTTCCAAAAAAATATAGTGAAGAGGAGGGAAGGCGAAGTTGAGCGGTAAATAATAAAAAAAAAGTTACGGCGGCTAAAAGTGAGGGGAGGGAGGAAGGAGGGATAGTGAGAGGGAGATGTGCCTCGGACAGCGGACTGATGCCCTTTGGCGGGGCGGTGGCAGGGGATCAATCGAGCCGCCGGCAGGGTTGGAAAGTACCGGGGCTGAGAGTGTCCGGAGCGGGGCTGAGGAAGGGGGAGAGAGTGTCCGGAGCGGGGCTGAGGAAGGAGGGAGAGTGTCCGGAGCGGGGCTGAGGAAGGGGGGAGAGTGTCCGGAGCGGAGCTGAGGAAGGGGAGAGTGGCCGGAGCGGGGCTGAGGAAGGGGAGAGAGTGTCCGGAGCGGGGCTGAGGAAGGGGGGAGAGTGTCCGGAGCGGGGCTGAGGAAGGGGAGTGTGTGTCCGGAGCGGGGCTGAGGAAGGGGAGAGTGTGTCCGGAGCGGGGCTGAGGAAGGGGGAAGAGTGTCCGGAGCGGGGCTGAGGAAGGGGAGAGTGTGTCCGGAGCGGGGCTGAGGAAGGGGAGAGTGTGTCCGGAGCGGGGCTGAGGAAGGGGGGAGAGTGTCCGGAGCGGGGCTGAGGAAGGGGGGAAGTGTCCGGAGCGGAGCTGAGGAAGGGGGGAAGTGTCCGGAGCGGGGCTGAGGAAGGGGAGAGTGTCCGGAGCGGGGCTGAGGAAGGGGGGAGAGTGTCCGGAGCGGGGCTGAGGAAGGGGAGAGTGTGTCCGGAGCGGGGCTGAGGAAGGGGAGAGAGTGTCCGGAGCGGGGCTGAGTGTCCGGAGCGGGGCTGAGGAGAGAGTGTGTCCGCCGGGTTGAGGAGGGGAGAGTGTCCGGAGCGGGGTTGACCGGCACTTTCGGACAAGGAGTTTGTGAGGAGGAAGGAGGGGGGGGGGGGGTTGCAGCTGAAACAGGCGCGGGCTGGGGGGGGGGCAGGGGGGGGTCTCGGACTCCAGCCGCTGTCCCGCTCCCTCTCTCCGGCCACTTGCTGTCAAACGGTCCGGACAGCCCGGCGCTCCCCCCCCCCCCCCCCCAAACCTTTCCTCACTAAACTACCTCCACTTTCCTAAGAGGGCAACCACCAGCTTTGATTTTCTCTCTTCTTCCCTTCCTCCCCTTTTCATAATTTATTTTTTTTTAAAAAAAGAAAAATCGGTGGGGGGGGGGAGAGAAAAGTAACAACAAACAAGAAGAAAAAAAAATTTCCCCCCAAAAGCTACTCACGTGAAAATTCCCGTTTACTCAAGTGCTGAGGGTTGCCTTGCTTGCGGCGAGACATGCTCGGTCACATCGGGAGCGGGAAGAAGGAGACTCCAGAGAAAATATCTTCATCAATGGCTTGACATAAAATAAATTAGAAATAATACAAAGATGGCGGCTGGAGATGGATTGTGGGATAGCCGTCATGGCTTTAAAACCACCAAGTTCAAGTGCGTACGTGACGTGCCCGCGAACTTGAACGTCAGGAGGTGGCTGGGCAGGGCGAGAGGAGACAGCAAGCCAATGATACATACCCAGGGACACGGGGCTGGACAAAGCCCACTGATCAGAGACACACACTCACACTCACACTCACTGCTACAGCTTACCCAATAGCAGCTCCAGGCAGCTTTCCAATCAATCCATCATTCCCCCCCCCCCCCCCTCCACCCATCCACAGCACCTCCTCCTCTCTCTCTCAAAAAACACTCCAATACTCCCCACCCCCCCCCAAACCACCATGCCAGCCACCCATCTTTCCCACCCACCCCCCCACACACACACACACACACACACACAACCCCCAAACTGCCTGCAACTCATGGGCACAGGGCGACTGGTCAAATGCACTCCAAAAAAGCTTAACATTCGTGTTCTGCACAAGTACAAGCAGGGCTATCAGGAAGAAGGCATACACACACACACAAACACACAGTTATTTTGACTGCGTCCGTTATTATTTGTCAACTCGCAGCAGAAGGATGACATTATTCACAAGAGTTCATTTCTTTTTAGGGGAGTAGGGGAGGGGTGGTGGGGGGAGAGAGAATGGACCAGGTTTGCAAAGTGTTTCGTGGTATATAAATAGCAAAGCGGGGTGTTAGAATTCCAGACTACTGAAATGTCGACGGCGTACACGTGAGCCAGATTGTGCACTTGGACAGACAACAGATATTTACATTTGTATATTATTTTAAATTAAAATCATAAATCTAGTCAATGGGTTTCTTTCACTTTCTAACACAAAACCAACTGCTCCTGGAGGTTGCTGACCCTTTATGTGTGTATGTGTTTCTTTTAAAATGTATATATTATATCATGTTCATTTTGTAAAATAAAATGAGTGTCCTCGACAGTCTATTTCCGTGACGTTACCTGTTAACCAGGTCTCTTATTTTCGGTCACTTATCGGTGGATATTTCACAAGACTGTGGAAATGCATCAAGTAACGTGAATATAAAATATAAAGTGAACATGTTAATCCTATTATTTCTCTACCCTTTGTGTCGCTCATTCTATACAGTATGTTAAACGCAGAACGGCTTGATAATTGATCTTCACACAGTTCATTCTCATTTTTCAATGGATTTGCAGGTATTTTAGTTGCAGGTATTTGAGTTGAATGCAAATCGTGTTTAAAATAGCCATGCTGCTTCTCATTTCAAGATACACATACGGCCCTTCTCATTTATGCGAGGTGAGAAAAAAGTGTTCGAGTAACCTTTGAAGATTTTGCACCTGCATCGACCGTTTTATTTTAAAAAGTAATAACATTTCAAAGCACATGATTTTTTTAAAGGGAAAAATGATTTTATGTTAATCCTGTTGCCCTTGGTGATACTTGGATGGTTTCATTAAATACGATGGCTGGAAGTCTAGTAAATCAATATGAAATAAAACATTTTTTTCCAAATCAGCCCTTCCATGTTGATTTAAAATAAAATTTGCACAACAAACTAGAAAAAGATCATGTGTAACATAATGCTTTGCAATTAGGGAACGGTAAATAAGGAAGAATTTATTTTCGCGCGGATCCAGGATTGGGGAATGCAGCGAGATTGCTTGCGGGGTAGAGAGTTTAAAGAATCTTGTTTTTATAAAACTTGTACTGCTCAATAAATCTGTACTGATGCAACAGGGACTGTATAATATGGAAGATTTCAGAGTCGTTTAAAGTCATTGTTTCCATGAAGTATGAATGTGCTCCCCCCCAACCCCCCACCGTAACCTTGTGTATATGATGGTGCTTTTTTTTATGAAGTCTAAATGCTTTTAGCTGGAGAGCCCCGAACGTGAATATGGCCAACCAAACAGTTCAGGCAGCAGAAGTGAAATTGAACTCATTTGTGATCAATGGTAAGATATGTTAACAGAAACTGCGCCATTTTTTTTCTTTTCACCAGCTGGAGCAAGTGGTTGAAGGGTTAACTATTTTTACTGACACTCAACGATCCGGTAAGATCTGCGGTTGCAGCTGTACCATCCCTCTTACACGAGGAAGTTAGGTTACTTAAAGTCATGGATATAAAACAAAATGGTTTTATAACTCTTAAACTCAGGGTGGATGGCACTTCTTTTAAAACGGTGAAAGTACATTTCCCATCTGCAAGGGTTCTAAATGACTGTAGGTTGATTTTTTTTAAACGTGCGGTTTTCTGCAGGAGAGGGTCCTGTAAATTTATAGTGAGCGAGGGCAAAGAGCTGCAGAACTGCCAGAGCCAAGTTTCTTCGAGCAGACCTCCCCCACTTCTAATGCAAAATGATTTCTGATCTAATCTGCATCTGGGAGCTGGCTGGCTGCTAACCTGGTCAGCTTTTATCTGCCATCTTGTCCAGTAGTTACTAAACTGAGTTAGCTGATCCATGCATTGCCCAGTCTCAGGCAAACAACGTAGCCCACACCAACCAACTCCCCTCCACCCCGCCCCCGTCTCTTCTATACTTTCGCGATTTACATTAGCGACGTGGGCAAATAAAAGTTACTTTTGTGTGTAATGTCCGCCGTCTGCGATTCGGACCCAGCACAATCATTCCCCACTACCCGCTCGAATGGCAGGGAGAGTGAGGAGAGATGGTGGTTGGGGGGAACGGTGGACGCATTCAACTGCGAATCTGATGATCACTTTGTGGACAAGTCCGTAGTGAAGAAATTAATTCCATCTTTTGATTAGCTCAGTAATTATAACTTTATGCCATGTACCCAGTGACTGGAGTTGTGTATTCAAAGTCGGCTGATTTGCTTAGTAAATGTTCCGAGCGCGGATCTGTGTGTGTGTGTGTATATATTTTCTCAAAGAAGAATTTGGCTACTCGTTTTTAATGCATCCTAATAATTATTTTAGCATTCAGAGCAGCGTCGAAGCGTTTCACTTGTGACTCCTTTTATTCGCAGAAACCCCTATGGGTGCCTCCGAGCAAAGCAAGTCAACGATCTATCACGCAGCCGATTCAATAGCAGGCTGAGCTAACCTTGACCTTTACCTAGACCTCGCTCCATCTGGTGCCAGGGTGTTTTTCATAATGTTGATGCCTTGCAGTCAAAATTGATCAACGCGGAATCGACCGCCTGACCTCCTCAAGGGGCGTTGCGAGGTAACCTGGCTGCTTGAAAATCGAGAGAGCCATGTGCAAAACATGGGCAGGAAAATTGAGTGTCCGCTTGGTCGCATTTCAATATGTAAATGATCAGGCATTAACAGTCGCGACCCACTCGCAAAATAAATCAAATCACTCTGCTGTTTTGTCATTATTTTTTTCTCCCTCGATCATTCAGTAAATGTACTCTTTTTTTATTGTTTTCTCACCGGGTATTTGCAGAAGTTACACCCCCCCCCCCCCCAACACATACACACCCACCCCACCGCCGCCAACCTTTGCTCGGTGATCAGGGCCTTGTAGTTGCTGATTGTAATCAAATGTTTTGCATAATCTACATAGCTGCTGCGGTCAGTGGTCAACAGCATGCATAATTCGAAAGTTTAATTCAATTGTCAGGATGATAAAGGCAGAGTCTTAGTTTGTAACATGACAACTAATGCTTGATTAACTAATTGATTTGCTCGCGGATATCTAACTTCGAAGCGCGTTTTTGTTGCAAAAGAGATTATAAATTTGAATGAACTATTGTATTTTGGGTTAGTGGACAGTTGTGGCAACATGCGACTTTACTCGCTTTCAGTACATTAAACTGAGAGCACTGTTTGATGTCTGTCCGCTGACAAGACTGATCTATTAACAATAATACAACACTTTCGGCCACATTTTTTTCTCATTACCACACATCCGACGAGCTTTACTGCACAGGTTCGCCGCAGTACCTATTGAAGATAAAGGCGAAGTTAGCGATGTTTTCTGTATTGTCTACAGAGTCTTGAAGACGTGCCAGCGCTTGCCAGTAAAAATGAGTGTCAATTACAAGCTCCCATATTCCATCCCACATATTAGGAGGCACTTGAGCAGAAAGCGCTCAGATGACGTTTGCACTATATTCAGAAGTGCAAATCGTGTAGGCTTTGTACCAAAACTAATCGCGAACAAAAGATGTGTGTCTCGGCATACAAAATTGAGTGA
This sequence comes from Carcharhinus amblyrhynchos, assembly GCF_965287045.1. Classification (NCBI taxonomy): domain Eukaryota; kingdom Metazoa; phylum Chordata; class Chondrichthyes; order Carcharhiniformes; family Carcharhinidae; genus Carcharhinus; species Carcharhinus amblyrhynchos. Next base: position 36,934,458 of record NC_137335.1, on the reverse strand, counting down.
GAAAGTGTAGCATTTGAAATGCCCCTGCTGTACAATCCAAACGTAATTGGTGGCATGCATGCTGTGTGTTATGTTATACATATGGATCTGGTGCTATAATATTCATTGCCTTTGTTCAAGATGAGACAGGCAACCGAGAGGTAGTAGTACAACAAAGATTGTTTTGTCTGTAGCTGGATCTGTATTGCTCTCCCCCCTCCTTCCCTCCCCCGCCCTGCCGTCCAGGTGTGAAAAAAAAGAAACTTGTAAAACTGGATTTTGGCTTTCACCAAATAAGATGAAAACAAGTACCTTTCATTAGCTTGGATATACCGTGAGCATTCTCCTCTCTCCTCCCACTCCACCAAAACCTAGGGATCATCTCTTGCAAACTATAGCAACCTTACAGGAATGAGAAACCGGTTGTGCCATGCTGCATTTATTTTCTTTTCCCTAACTTTTTAGAACTGCACATCCAAATGTCAAAGTTGCCCCACATATGTGTCACTTCAATATTTTCTTGCGACTATGTTTTATCGTTTGCATATCCTCTTTCTACTGCTCACCAACTGGCTTTTGTACAATTTATAGCACAGTATCGTATTTACTGGATCCTAATGTCTTTATGTCTTATCGGACTTCTTAGGTTTATGTATATCATTTCCTACCAGGAGTCATTGATTACATTTTGTCTCAACAGAAAGTTATTCACTAAAAAGTCAAATCTAACAATCTTTTAAATTTCATTGATGGGCAATTTAAAAATATAAGTTAATTTGTGTTTTAATAATAGCATCGTATATCTCATTTACTATCCCCTCCATTTCAATGTATTTACAGGTGTTTTGTCGGTCCACATATTGTCTAGGTGTGTTTTATTTACGAAGACACTATTAACTATTTGCTTTTAATTTCCTGGAATGCCCACACATCACGAGAGACACCATTCTTGGACATCATTTTAAGTTTCTTTTAATCCAACGGTCACTACTATGATAAACACTTGAACAGTTAGCTAGTCTTAATACAGACCATTTCACCTTTTTGCGGCCAGACATAAGCATACAAGGACCTATTGAATCTGTCTGGACTCAAGTGCAGACAGATGGACGGCGCATAGAGCCAAGAGGTTACGTTTGCCAAGCCCTGCATCGACCCTTTCAGGGGGACCCCACTCAGCCAGTCTGTTGTTAGAGTTGAATTATAGTCATGCACCGGCACACAAAACATTCTTAATAACAACACTGCTGCACATTATTAAACGACCAGCTACCACTTTACATAGGAGATTCACTTCGAATTGCATTACTTCTTTGGAAACATCTTCCAACTATTTAGAATATTGGGTCAAAACGTGTCTCAGAGTGTTCCTAGACTTCATGTATTTGGGCAGTAATATATCATGGAACTTGCCATTGCAAAATAAAAACTTGACATTTGTTAGAGTTTCTTTCTACTGTCATATCAAGTTGTATTGTGAGACACAGTGTGTCTAGCAAGCAAGGTAATTATATTTTGGGCGCTGGGATGGATGGAATAAGGACATGGATTTATTTCTAAATAAAGTATTGATCAGAATCTAAATTGATTGCATACATCCCGCTAACCGCTACAGGACACATTGAAATCGTTCCAAATAGCCAAAGCTCCCGAAGTCATTTAAAAAAAACACCTGAACTTTTCAGTAAAGTGTAATATTTAGCCCACCTGTGCACACCTCGTAACCAATAATCTTTCGTCAACTGATCGTGATGTTACATAATGCTTTGTTGTCTTTCTGATATATCTATATGCCTCTATATATAAGCAGATCTTTGGTGGTACCCACATAAAGCTGGAATCATAGAACAATTGCATAAAAGATATTGATTGTTGTTATTTAACATTTCAGTGGTTTAAAATAAAAAAAATTAACTTAAAATCTCATCTACGGCAGGATATGTATTTTAAAGACAATCGTCAGATCTGGCAATTCACTTATCAGAACAGCTTTAAATCGGTGGCTGGCAATGAATATTAATGTGAAGATTTCGCACTGGGCATTATCATACTGTGTAACGGGGTGGGTATATGATCCGGGTTTTGGCAAGCATTAGCAGTAATCAAAACGGATTACTTGACCAGAAAAAGTATTTGAATAAATTTGATATGTTTTGGCCATTTCCTTTAATTCGTTTTTTTACAGTGTTTGTTGACAGGATTTGTTACTAAGACATATGAATACATAACATAGGCAGTCCCATTCTCCCTAACGATAAATTACATTACATTTTACACATTTTAAGTGGACAATACTGTTGTGTGATAAGAAAAAAGCAAAGTTTAGACGTTTCTTCCACGCCATTGAAATGTACTATATTGCAATAGATTAATATGCAGTATGTAATAATTTATAAAAACAAACTACTTATACATGAATTCGGGCATTTAAGTTATACATAACTACACAAGTCACTCTTGAACGGTGCAATATGTGTGAATGTTACTCAGGTTCTTAAAAAAATGAATTTAAGATTCTGAAATAAAATACGTTTAGAAAGGCGCATAAAACATGTTATTTTTTGCGCATGAATTTACAGCATATATTCACCTGTCAAATCAGAACCCTGGCACGTGAAAAGTCTTAAACTCGGTATATTTTACTTTTGTTTTAAAAATCGTTTGTTTCACTCCATACTTGGCTGATTATTGCTGCCCACTGTCCATCAATCTATCGTAATGCATGATCTTGTTTATAACTGGTGTAGTTAAGTTGTTGTTAATTTTACACTAAACGGTTGTTATGATGACAAATGAGGAGGCTGTGATCACACACATGGGACCACAAATTTATCTCACGCGTGAAAAGCGGGATTTTGATTCGGAAGATTGGTGTTCCTTCAGCATTTCTCGCGTGTGAAGTGGCCGAAGATCCGGCAACTCAGCCAAAACCCCTCACCTTTGAAATCTAGGGAAACGAACAAATAAAAGTCAGTCAAATCAACTTAGCAAAAATGAAATTTATTTTAAACGGGGCTATGCAGCGCTGTGGTTCAAATGGAAATATGTAAACTGATATATTGCACCGCTATATTGCAGGTTAAATTTACAATATTATTCCTATTACAAAGAGATACCATGATATACTTTCTAATGTAGCTCTAAGATTTATATACACATATATGTGGGCGTGTATTCAGTGTATAACGTTTATATTTAGTTATTTTCCCTAATAGTATCTGAACATATTTTACCCTGAACATGGTTTGAAACAAAAGTTTGCTGATCATTTAAATAGTTTGTTTTTTCTTTGCGACTACCAGTTCTTAAGAATCGTTCTACCCCACATATGATTAGTTTTGAAAGAGTGCCGTGCTCAATTGCTAATCAGGAATATTGCAGATCAAATAGAGAAAGAGACAGCGAACGATAAAGATCAATTTCAATTTTGTGTAGATAGATTGAATAAGTTATTCTTTAGATCAGCTCAGATAAGGCGTGAGCACGCCTTTCAGCGGTGAGGAGATTGGCAGAGAGGGAAAAAAGGGAGTTTGAGTTTCTTTGTCAGAGGTGCTGCACTGTCCGGCAGTTTGTAATGAACGCGCGCCATCAACAGGGCAAAGGCAGCACTGTACACCCACCGCCGCAGAACTAGGTCACAGCAAACATCAAACACAGTAGCAGTATTAGATGTCTGGTCAAGCGCCAATCTATGGGAGGTCTGTTGCTAAGACAATTATGTCATTATAAGATATTCAAGACATCAAGAAGTCCCCGTTTCTTCGAGATTTGTCTGGATGCTTGTGATGTAAAAACATTAATGCTCAAATGAGTTTTGCAAATGTTAACTCACTGTTACAATTTCTATTAACAAATCCCGTCTGTTTAAGTCAGATAGTACAAGTTGTTAATAATCATCGGACGCAGATACAATAGTAACGGGTTAGGAAACTAAAATTGGAAGCATTTTTAGTTCACCGAAGGAAATAAAATATATTTAATAAATTGAGCTTTACAGTAAATGTATGCGATTACAAACACTTCTTCTGCAAAGTTCAAAGATACTTAGCGTTTTATATGTACTTGTGAACATTGAAATAGGTACGTATATAGTTTTACAAGTTATTTTTCTCATGAGGTGCAAACATCAGGTCATATGATTTATTTCACAGTGAAAAGAGTTGAAAAAAAAGAGGTAAATGTGACGACTACATGGTAGTTAAGATGAGACCACCTTTTTTCCATTCGATATACTGACCAGGGAATAAATTAAAGCAGGTGTGAAGGTGAAACAAGAACTAAGATAATCTTAAACAGGAATCTTCTAAACAGGTTGACAAAGCAACGAAGTTCAGAATCAACGTTGCCACAGAATATTTTCGGTACAAGTTCAGGAGGTAACCTAAGGGTTGACTGCCTTCTAAGTGAAAATTAGCACACAAATATTAATTCATGGGGTCTGGTGTATACAAGATGTAGAGTAGGAAATGTTAGTTGCAATTACAAATGTGCTTAACTTCAGATAAGGCTAATCTAGTACTTGGGCTATTGCTCATACATAAGATAAAAGGAAGTATACATATTGTGTGGCATGTGAACTAATACTAAATTCATAGTGGTTAAATTACTGGTATTAATTCAGAGTAAAACAGAAAAGGCTGGAAATAATCAGCAGGTTTGGTAGCATCTGAAGAGACAGAGAAATGAAGTTAATGTTGCCCATTGCTAACCTATCATCAGCAATCTAAAGGTCTGGACTAATGCTTCAATTCAAAAGGAGTTCAATATCCCACCACATCAAGTGAAGAATTTATTGAATTCAATTAATTCAATAAATCTAGAATAAAAAGCTAGCATCACTAATGATGACTATGAAACTACCAGATTAATGAAAAATTCCATCTGGTTCACTAATGTCTTTTAGGGAAGGGAATCTGTCATCCTAACCCATTTTTGCTTATATGTGGCCAGATCAACAGTAATATAGCTGATTCTGAAATGGCTGATTGAACCACTGTTACAAAAAAGTCAAATAAGAATAAAACTTAGACAGACCACTCAATATTGACCTAGATGCTAGATAGGACAAAGGCACACCAGTTATGTTGACTCCGCAAAGCCTTCCTGAGTAACACTGTGGGACATACCAAAATTGGGGGAGCTGTCACACAGATTGGCCAAACAACAGCATGCTATAGTCATACTCTCAGAATCATGCATTTCTGCCAACATCCCACACTCATCCATAACAATCCTTGGTTTTGTCTTGTCCCACAACAGATGGTGGCACAGTGGTATACAATTGGGAGGGAATGTTTCTGGGGGTCTTCAACAGTGACTCCAGACATCGTGAAGTTTCATTGAAATACAGGAAGTCCTTCAATCTACAACACAATCGGTTCCTGAAAACCACCTGTTAATTTGAAATGTCATAACTTAGAACCGATTTTCCCAGAAAAACAATGTTATATATTGGGGGTTGATACTTGAACCAAGGTTCGATACCTTATTTCACCAGATTAACCCAGAATGTTGTACTCCATCATTTACAAAGACAGTAATATAGCAATAAATTAATATCACGAAATATAAACTTTAAGAAAGAGTTTGAAAAGACAAAGATTCACCAAGTTAAAAATGTGTTGGAAAAGCAATTGAGCATTTTGAATCAAGGAGTTGTGCACTGCAGAACAGCAATGTGCATGGATGAATGGTTGAACTTAGTCACTGGCGTGGCGTTGTAAAGTCACAACTGACATCGTAAATTCAAAACAGAGTGTCAATTTCTACATGTTATAAGTGCCTTTCATCACAGCTCGAACATCATAAAGTCAAGGACTAGGTCAAACGTGGGGAGGAAAAATCCTGCTGATTATCACCCACCATTTCCGATCCCTCCTCCCTCCTCTGCCAACTCCTCAACTGATGAATCTGTACTCCTCCATGTTGAACACCACTTGGAAAAAGTACTGAGGGTAGCATGGACGTAGAATATGCTCAGCTTGGGGGACTCCACTGCCCACCACTGAAAGCGGCGCAGTAGCACCACTATTAGTTGACCTGGCCAAGTCCTGAAGGACTGATCTGCCAGACTGGGTCTGCAATAGGTGGTGAGAGAACCACCATGAGAGAACCTGGCTCAACGAAATGTGTAGGAGAGCTTGCCAGGGGTAGATTCAGGCATATCAAAAATGAGCCAACCTATTGCAGCTGCAGCACAGGATTACATGCATGCTAAACAGCAGAAGCAGCATGCGATAGACAAAGTTCAGCAATCCCACAACCAATGGATCAGATCAAAACTCTGGAATCCTGCCATAACTAGGCATGAATGCTGATGGATAATTAAACAACTAACCGGGGGAGAATGCTCCACAAACATCTCCATCATTAATGATTGTGGAGGGCAAAGTCAGTGGAAAAGGCAAGATTGAAACGTTTGCAAAAACCTTCAACCAGAAATGTCACAAGGCATTGAGACCTCCTGAGGTCCCCAGCATCTTAACAGTCTTCAGCCAATTTCATTCATGCCAAACTAAACAGAGTACAGTTTGGCAACATCCCAGCTGTAATGCTGAAGAGGTGTGCTTCAGAACGAGGTGCATCACCAGTCAAGCTGCTTCAGTACAGGTACAATACTGGCATCTACCTGGCAATGTGGAGAATTGCCCAGTTGTGTCCTGTCTACAAAAAGCAGGACAAATTAAATTTGGCCAATTACCTTCCAATTAGTCTATTCTAATCATCATCAAAGTGATGGAAGATGTAATTGACAGTGTTGGTATTTACACCCTCGTAAACCATTCACTGATGCTCTGTTTGGATTCCACTCAGCTTCAGACTTCATTGCAACTTTGGTCCAAGTTTGGACAAAACTCTAGTGGTGATATGAGATTGAGTGCCTTGATCTGAAGGCAGCATTTGACTGAGTGTAGGATCAAGGAACCAAAACAGTCCTGTAAACAAGGCACCCTCAGTTTGAATATATACTGGAATTGTGAATTGATTAGCTGCTGTCTTATTTATAGAATCATAGAAACCCTACAGTGCAGAAAGAGGCCATTTGGTTCATTGAGTCTGCACCGACCACAATCCCACCCAGGCCTTACCCCCATACCCCTACATATTTACCTGCTAATCCCTCTATGCATCTCAGGACACTAAGGGGCAATTTTTAGCATGACCAATCAACCTACCCCACACATCTTTGGACTGTGGGAGGAAACCAGAGCACCTGGAGGAAATCCACGCAGACATGAGGAGAATGTGCAAACTCCACATAGAAGTGACCCAAGTTGGGAATCGAACCCAGGTCTTTGGAGCAGTGAAGCAGCAGTGCTAACCAGTGTGCTACCATGCTGCCCTTACTGAGGAATGTATGAACATTTGAAATCAATTCTCTGTTTGATAGATTTATTTAATTGTCAAGATATCATTTTGATTTTCACATATCTTAGTTTGCTCTTTAAAGCAAATATAGCAACTTCCTGAAATAAAATTTTGCCAGGAAACTAGTAAGCTGAGGCGTACAGAACAGTATTAATATATGTACTGGCTTCACATTGCATGCATTTGTCCAAAGCAGAAGTGTAAAACCTGGAGAATGGATAGGACTTTAAGATGTTCTGTTACTTAGGAATAGAGGATGTGAACTGAATTAAGCTCTATAATCCAGTGAAATATGCAGTATGCTCTTGCTTCAGTGTAATGTAATTTCTTAGTAAATTTGATTCAAAGCTGTAGTCCGAGATACATTATTAATCAGTGTTATTTGCCCATTAGTGAGAGATGTCTGCTGTTACTCCCCAAACAAATACAGCCCTCTCCCCCATCTCTATTACTTCACACATAAGATCATGTTTCAGTTCATAGGAAGTCTGAGCAATGAAAAGTATCTGAATGGTACTAAATTGTAACGCTCAGCACGTAGGAAGTCTCAGACATAGTTAGTGATTTGCACGATGGTGCCACTAGCAATTCATTTTTATTATTTTTCTTATATGGACTACAGTTCCACAATCATAAAGACTTTCGCCTTTATCCATTTTTCTCTTCTCTTGAACTGGAATAATTAAGTTACCAATTCCTTTCCTCTATCTACTTATCAGTTGGTATTTTGTTTGGTTTTCTGTATTTTAAGGCTAGCTTTTCTACAGGAGCTAATGTTTTTGGGAATTAAAAATTATATCTCCACTGTGTTGTGAGTAAGAACCGTTAGGCTCAGTTAGGTGGTTAATGTGTGGTTCAGAGTAATGCCAACAGTGTGGATTTGATTCCTGTTCCAGCTGAGGCAGACTTGTGACTGCCTCTTTGCCCTGCCCCTGAGAATGGAAGGCAAGGGCAAACCTCTGACAAAAACTGCCAAGAAAACAGCACGGGATGAACCATCAATGAGCCAAGGACCTGCCTTCAGACAGAACACACATGACATGATAAAGCGTTGCTGATGTTCATGGAAGTGCTGCACTACCTTAGTTATTCAGTACAAGTTCCACTAGTGTCCTCTTTTGTCAGTTCTTTTGGATTTTCTTGTAACCCAGTGAGATGTTTTTTGTCTGCATTTATACAGTAAATTTATGAATTGTGTTAATGTTTCAGATCCACATCAGTACGAAAGGGAAGATGCAGTCCAGCAGTCAGGTTGCTAATTAAACTCCTGAGTACACTAAAGTAATGGATGTGACCAGCTTCAGTCAGTAGTTTCACATCAGGTACTCCATGACTCCAATATGAATCCATGTTTTAAAAGTATACAGGCTGTCACTTAACTTCTTGGTGAATTGATAGGTTTAACCTTTAAAAGTTTTTAAGGTTATAAGCATGCACACAGTACTCAATATCAATTATTATGAGGCTGTTTCTCATTTTGCTGTCATCCCTTTTATTTTTAGAATGACTTGTTTCATCAGAGAATTTTTTCCCTTGTCATTCAGCGGAATTTTAATGGCTGGAGGCCAGACTGGGTAAGGATGGCAGATTTCTTTCTCTGTAGGGGCATTTGTGAAGCAGATGGGTGTGAAACAACAATTATTGGTAGCTGTCATGATTACCATTACTGAAACTAGTTTTCAATTCCAAATTTAGTAACTAATTTAAATTCCACCGATTGCCACTATGGGATTTGAACCTATATCCTCAGAGCATTAGTCTAGGCCCTCAGATTGATGACCACACGACTTTACCACTACGACACCATCTGCCCCTGATCAACATTGGTGAAAACCTGAGAACGTGTTAGCAGCGTGCGTTGACCAGACTGATCACGGAAGATAAAGGGGAATTTGTAAGTTTAAAATAGAATAAAGTGTAACACTCTAAACCTTAATTCTAGCCAGACTAATACAAAAAAAAGTCATGAAAGAATTAAGGTAAATTTCTATTTGCATTACCTTGAATATCTAAAAAAAACCAAAGTTAAGTGTTGGTCAATCATTGCTCTTTTGCCAATATGCAACTGTAGAGAAAAATTAAGAAAAAATACACTCAATTATCACCAAAAATAGTAATGCATCTTTTAAAAAATAAACAAGATATTTCAGGTGCTGGAAATCTGAACTAAAAACAAACAAGTAAGAGAACAGGCAAGTTGGTGTTTTAATATTAAATAAAAGTTTTAAGTTGTATTTTATTACTGTCATAAGGAGGCTTACATTAACACTGTAAAGAAGTTACTGTGAAAATCCCCTAGTTGCCACATTTCAGTGCCTGTTCGGGTACACTGAGGGAGATTTCCAGCACCTGAAAATATTTTGTTTATTTTTTAAAAGATACATTACTATTTTTGGTGATAATCGAGTGCTTTTTTTTCTTAATTTTTCTCTACAGTTGCATATTGGCAAAATGGTGATGGGGCAAGAAAGAAACAGAGTGCCAAGGACAGGTTTTTGATTTGATTTATTATTGTCACATATATTGATATATAGTGAAAAGTATTGTTTCTTGCATGCTATACAAAGCGTACTGTTCATAGAGAAGGAGAGAGTACAGAATGTAGTGTTACAGTCACAGTAGAGTGTCAACAAAAATCAACTTAATGCAAGGTAGGTCCATTCAAAAGTCTGATGGCAGCAGGGAAAAAGCTGTAATTGAGTTGGTTGGTATGCATTCTCAGACATTTGTATCTTTTTCCTGATGGAAGAAGGTGGAAAAGAGTATGTCCGGGGTGTATGGGGTCCCTGATTATGCTGGCTGCTTTTCTGAGGCGGGAAGTGTAGACAATGTTAATGGCGGAGGTTGGTCTGAGTGATGGGCTGGGCTTCATTCATGACTCTTTATAGTTTCTTGCGGTCTTAGAAAGAGCAGGAGCCATACCAAGCTGTGATACAATCAGAAAGAATGCTTTCTATGGTGCATCTGTAAAAATTGGTGAGAGTCGTAGTGAACATACCAAATTTCCTTAGTCTTCTGAGAAAGTAGAGCATTGGTGTGCTTTTTCAATTATAGCCTCGGTATGGAGGAACCAGGTTAGGATTTTGGTGATCTGGACACAAAACCTTGAAGCTTTTGACCATTTCTATTTCGTTCCCATTGATGTAGACAGAGACATGTCCCCCACTTTTCTTCCGGAAGGTGTGCTACTCTTTGAAAGCAAAAATAAGAAAAACTGAATCATGCAAAGGGAAAGAAAATAGTGGCATAACGTTTATGGTCTGAAATTGCTGAACTAAATGTTGAGTTGGTTAATCCAGCTAAACTGGGCTAAGGGGCAATTTATCATGGCAAATCTACCTAATCGGAACATCTTTGTACTGTAGGAAGAAACTGGAGCATCCAGAGGAAACCTATACAGACACGGGGATAACGTGCAAACTCCACACAGACAGTTACCCAAGGCCAGAATTGAACCTGGATCCGTGGCACTGCGAGGCAACCACTATGCCAACATACCACCCTATGTCTAATTGAAAGATGAGGGGTAGAATTTTATCTGTGGTGTACAATTCCACAGGATGTGGGCTTTGTTGTAGGATGTTGGATACTGTTCAGTCGGTCTTATTGAAGTTCTCACTGTCTGAATGAAGTAGGTTAACTTATGAACTACAAGATAAATGTTCATATATAGAGTAAAGGATTCAAGCTAGGAGCTTTCTCCGTGTTTATTTGTGCACATGCCTCTGTCCAACATTAGATTGGCCCTCAGGTGTAGGTCATGTGTTCTCTTACATCATTGTGTGGGTGGCACTCTACTCCCTGTTAACCCTTTATGTTCCAGGCACTTAGGCCACATGTCCCCCTTATACTATACCTCCTCCAAATCTTCATCTAATGTATTTCAAGTTATTCTACTTTACCCCTCGATTTTACATTGTTATTAATACCCTATCTCCTTTCTTCATGTCTAAGTTTATAGATTCAGGCTGTCTAAAGGCTTTAAAACACTTCCCTATCTCATTCACACCACTATCAGAGGAGTGACAGGTTCAGTTGCCGCAGGAAAATTGAGTTGATTTGGAGCTTGTCCTGGCATTTGAGTATTTTTTCATCATCTTTTTCCATTCCTTGGTATTGAACTGCTTTTTGTCAATTCGGCAGTTGTGGTGATAGATGGTTGTTGTGCCATCTTGTTACTTGCGGGTAAATGAATGTTATAGTCATCTCCATGTCATTTTTTTCTTCTTCTTTCAGCATGTGGGTCATTGTGATATATATACTCTGTGACAGAAGATAGCCTCTCCTGTTATAAAGATTTGTTACTTTGGTAAGCTACCCATGAGTTTGCCTGTGTGCTGTTGGTACTGAACATCTGCTATTTGGTTCTAGCATCTATTGTAGCATTAGCATGCTGGCTGGGAGTTGCAGCATTTGATTATGGTCGCAGTGTTGGCCTCATCAACACTCATCAGAAGCCAGAGACTAAGGCTGTTCTGGTTGTTGGTTGCTCTCTTGTCTTTCTTCATATGGAGGCATCGTGGTAATCACCTGAATGGATGGCTGGTTTGACCAAGAGATTTCCAGCATCTGTAATGACCTTTGCCCTGCAAAGAGAGAAGGGAGTTCAGAGGCAAAGTCCCAGTCAGGAGACTCTTTCCTGTTTGAGTTCTTGAGAACTTGCAGTTCTGTATAATTTACAACAGTGGTTGTCATGATATCTTCTGCTGTTTTGAGGAGATTCTGGGCTACACAGGCATCTCAGCTCAAGAGATCAAAAGACCAGTTACAGATGACATACATCAGCTTGAAAATTTGTTTGCTGCCTTATTTTAGTGGTTCTAGAATTATACCTATGACTGGAAGTTGGATTGCTCTGGGCCCATATAGTGGAATGTCTGTTGTTCGAAGCTAGGGGTCTTTCAGCCATGGTTCTTTGTCAGATAGGACTGTGACACTGATTCCCACATCCAATTTAAAGTTTGTGAGATGTCTACTAACCAAATGTCCGTGCTCTAATATGATTCCAGAATCTTTTCCTCACCCAAGAGCTATTATAGTGTATCGTCTTAGTATACAGTCTCAATCTCATGAATCTTCTGTGTACTTAGATGTTTTGGCTTTGCATAGTTTTCTAAAGCATCTAATTCTGTTCCATTGAAAGTATTGGGCTGAAATTTCAAAATTGAGGCACTTTTCTCCATGACACTGGCATAATCGCTGTATTGGTCAGTTCAGGTAATGCTTCCCTTGATGTGGAATGTCCTTGTTTCTTTGCTGTTTTACCAACTGGACTGTGGGTCTTCCTTTGTACCAGTTTAATTTCTCCTCTTAAAATGAGCTTGTGCCGCACACAGAGTTCAGACTGCTTAACAATATATATCATTTTCTCAAGGTTTTGATCGTCCTTCACTTGCAGCATGTCTGAGAATGTATTGTCCAAAGCTCCTATAATGATTCTATCCCTGATATGTTCAGATTTTAGCCTACAGCCAACGTGTACAGATCATTAATGAGTGAGTTGACAGGTTATTTTGGTTGCTGGACATACTTGTTAAATTGAGCCATTTCAAGGATTTTCTTAAAATAAGCATTGAATGATTTTAGTACTTCTTCAAATTCAGCAGATGATTCGCCAATTCCTTATCTAGCAATAATGTTGCCATCGGGCCTGTTGAATAGAGCATTGTATTATCGTGTTCAGTTTCTGTCTTTTAATCCAGATCCGAAGCAATCCTGTATCTAAGGAATCTTTTTCTTCAAAGGCCCCAATTATGTAATTGATCTAGGTCCTGGATAAGTCCAAATTGATCTGGAAGAGTGGATTTCTGATCCAAGGTCTAAAAAATTAAATTGTGTGTTTGGTTTATGAAGTTGCTGTAATTCCAGATGTTGCCATTTGAAGTCAAAGTATGTACCCATGCTTGCTGATCCTGGTGGGTTCCTGCTGCAATGGTGCTCAGCTTTGAAAAATGTTAAACTGGCTCCTGGATCGGTTAGCTGCACATTTCTCTGGTTTAGTGCTATATTTTTAAGCTGGTGAAAGCTTTGAATTCTAGTTTTTGCTGGCCTTCAAAGCTGATTCTTTAGTTGTGTTTTGTTTGAAGTAATTATTCTTTTTCTTTTAGGAACAAGATCAGATGTCATGTGTTTTTTTGTCAACTTGGGAATCTGGTCTTAAACGACAATTTCTGACCACTGAACCATTTAAAAATTTCTCGGACTTAATTTCCTGCAATTTAAGTTTTAGCTCACCCCTGCTAGGCCTGCTAACTCTCAGCAGGGATAATTGTAATGTTGTAGATGGACTCCAAGCCCTATAAGGATTCTGCCAGCCAACATCCTGAGGTGGACACACATTTGAACAGTAGTGACACCACCCTTTAGGCCACTCATTCTCTTATCTTGACTGAATGTCCCCTCGCCTCCTCTCAACCACAATTAGGACATCAGTTACTTCATTCTTCCACTGCTTCATGCCCCAGTCCAACCTCTGTTCTTTCTTGGAGCCCTAATCCACTCCTTTCCCTCCAGCCAAACGCCACACCCCCTTTAACATTGACTCACCCTTGCCAGTCCCAAACCTCTATCAAGCTGCCCTCCTCCTGGTCCCGTCCCTTGCGTCACAGAATTCAACAAGGAAAACCACTCACCTTAGACACAACTGCGTAAAGCTGACTTGCGCATGACACCCTTAAACAAATGTGAACCAGGTACCACTAGATTCTTCTGCACCATTGACTTTATCTTGAAGGTAGGAAATAAATAAAAATGTTTTATGTTACTTAATATTCACAGCATACATTACAAGTGGAAACACATCACAGGCTGGTGTGAGGTCCAACATGCCACAACCACACTGCTGACTTCATCTCTGCATCTCAACCTAATGTCAGGAAATCAAATTTTTGCACCTAATTCAGTCATCCTGCTGTTTCAGGCTAAATAAAATTTCATCCAAGGTGCTGTTCCTCAAGCTTTCATCGAGCTTCACTGGAATAGTGCAGAAGTCTGAAGTCTCACAACACCAGGTTAAAGTCCAACAGGTTTATTTGGCAGCGCAAGCTTTCAGAGTCTCAAGCTCCTTCATCAGGTGAGTGAGGAGTTGTGTTCACAAACAGGGCTTATACAGACACAAACTCAATTTACAAGATAATGGTTGGAATGAGAGTCTTTACAGGTAATCAAGTCTTAAAGGTGCAGACAATGTGAATGGAGAGAGTTAAGTACAGGTTAAAGAGATGTGTATTGTCTCCAGACAGGACATTTAATGAGATTTTGCAAACCCAGGCAAGTCGTGGGGTTACAGAAAGTGTGACATGAACTCTAGATCTCAGCTGACGCCATCCTCATGTGTGTGGAACTTGGCTATCAATTTCTGCTCAGCCATTCTACATTGTCATGTGTTGTGAAGGCCACCTTGGAGAACACTTACCTGAACATCAGAGGCTGAATGCCCGTGACTGCTGAAGTGTTTCCCGACTGGAAGGGAACATTCCTGGTGGTGATTGTCAAGTGGTAGTTCATTCATTCATTATCATAGTATCTGCATGGCCTCAACCAGGATCTTGGGTTCATGGCACACTAACTCACGACTTGTCCGGCTTGCAAAATCTCACTAACTGTCCTGGCTGGAGACAATACACATCTCTTTAACCTGTGCTTAACGCTCTCTTCACTCACATTGTCTGTACCAGTAAGACTTGATTACGTGTAAAGACTCTCATTCCAACCATTATCATGTAAACTGAGTTTCTGTCTGTATAAGCCCTGTTTGTGAACACAAGTCCTCACTCACCTGATGAAGGAGCGAGGCTCTGAAAGCTCCAAATAAACCTGTTGGACTTTAACCTGGTGTTGTGAGGCTTCTTACTGTGCTCACCCCGGTCCAATGCCAGCATCTCCACATCAGTGTAGAAGGCTAAGAACAGAAAATGAAGTATGAGAGCAAGATGGAGAATTAAAGTGACAGGACACCAGAAGCTCAGGGTCATGCTTTCAGACTGAACGGAGGTGTTATCCTGAAGAAAGAGAAGAAACTTAAGCTAGTCTCTTCTATCAACAAATACTGACAGACAATGCCAAGTTTCCAGCAATTATTGTTTTTGTTTCAAAGACAGTTTGCTTCCTAGTAGTGAGCTAAACAAATAGGAGCCAGGACGACAGTGTGAAGTACTCTAAAGTAGAGACCTGCAGACATTCAACAAAACTTGCATTACAATCAGAGGATTAGTTAACCTTAAGCCAGAGAGAAATGCTTCAAAGCTTGTAGGTTAAACTAATAGTTAAGGAGAAAAGAGTAAAAGTTGTTAGTTTCTTATCAGTGGGTTTCAGTGATACCAGTTAGCATGCAGCACCCAAACGAGCAGGCAAAGAGGAATTACCATGAGCCGAATACAGATCAGAGAGCTGGGAGATTGTACAGAAGCAAGGTGAAAACTGTATTGGTGGGACTGAGCCTGTGGGGGCCCTGGACGCAAGCACAAGATATTAGGTATTGAGGACAGGGATAGAGCTGCAAAGTCATTTTCATTAACTGAACAAGAACTGAAAATAGCACACAGAAATGGTAGATGGTACCACAGGAGATGCATGCCTTCAGGCAAAGGAAAATAAGGAAAGTCTTCCTCAATCTGTGGAGGTAGCCAAGTCAGATTACAGATACTTCTGAATCTATCAAAAGGCCAGTTTGACTGGAGAGGCTGAAGATTCACTCACCTCTCAACGATAGATAAAAATATATAAAACACATCAATAAATATAATTATGTCATGAATTCAGCCTAAAAAGCAACACACAATATTTGAGTGAACTACACAGCCAACTCTACATGAAAACTCTATTCGATGATATTATAAAGAGCCAGATATTAAGACTAGTGGTATATGTCCCTTTATGACAGAAACACAATATGTTGTGACTCTCGATGTCAGTGAACCTGACCTAATTGCACTGCGAGATGAGTTCTACAGATGCAGTACAGTAGTTGCAGCAGGAACAGTACAGTTACAGTTACTTAAAGTCATGGTTTTTACTTTCTAGCAGCACACTTTCCACAATGGTCAAAGGTTCTGGCCCCTCCGTGCAAGCTGATTACTCATCCTGCCCAAAACCAGAAACCACAAGTAGTGGTTTGGCAGAACACAACTATATTTGCTGGTGTTACAGACACAAGGGGACTAATCTGAGCAGCCCTGATTTCTCTCCTCGCCGCCCCTCCCTAAACAGAAAGGTGTTTTGATTTTGATTTCCCCCTTCATAAACACTGGCATCTTTCCCAAGCTTTCAGTTTTGGTGTGATTCTATTTCTACTAATCACCCACAACAAACTTGAGATACAATGAACGTAACGGGATTCGTTCATTTTCATCCACTCAAACACGAGAGGAGGGTCTGGACGGAGGTCATAGTGGAGGTGAGCAACCTTGGGCCCACAAGCAAAATGGAATCAAATGTTGGGAAAGGGACACCAAACTTCTGCGCTACACAAGGGTAAATGTGGGGTGTAGTTTCAACAAAGTTGCTCTCATGAGGTCATGAAGCAATGTATATGTGCTAGTGGCGAAATATGCGAGCTGGCATTTGCATTTAAGGCCTCAGCACCAGATGGAACATGAGGATTGAATTTTTAGAAGCTAGTTCATGCTGATTGTTTCTGTCAGTTGCAGGAACGTGTGTGGGGCGTGCATGTGCGGGGTGCGTGGTGTGTGTGGTGTGGGGTGCAAGTGATGTGGTGTGTGGGGTGTGTGTGTAACATGGTGGCACAGTGGTTAGCACTGCTGCATCATAGCACAGGGACCCGGCTTCAATTACGGCTTTGGGTGATTATGTGGAATTTACACATCCTCCCCAGGCCTGCATGGGTTTCCTTCAGGTGTTCTGGTTTCCTCCCACAGTCCAAAGATGTCCATGTTAGGTAACTGGTCACACTAAATTGCCCCTTAGTGTCAGAGCATTAGCAAGGTAAATTTTGGGGTTACGGGGATACAGCGTGGGGGGATTGATTTCAGTGCAGGTTTAATGAGCCAAATGGCCTCCTTTGGTAGGGATTTTATTCTATGATTCTACAAGCACTTCCCAGGAAGGTGCCATTAGCTTTCATAGGACTCCATCTTCATAAAGGGGTTAAACACCCATTGAGATAGCATTCAATCATCTCAGGCTATCAATTCATATTCATTATAGGTCCATTGACTCCCATAGCATCTTAATTAGACCTCCTCACACCCTACATCCTGTAAGGATTCCATTCCATTCTCCATCGCATCTGTCCTGATGATACAATCTTCCACACCAAAGTTCTAGAGATTATCTTCCTTTTTTCTCAACTGAAAATCTCACCTCTACATCACCCATCATGGCGAACAGGGCTTTCATCAGTGTCAGTCATCTTTCCTGCACTTCTGCTCCCATCCTTTCACCTCCCTCACAGAAACATGATAAGGTTCCCTTTGTCCTCACTTTCCACATGACCAACCTCCATATTCAATGATCATCCTCCACCATTTCCACCAGCTCCGGTGTGATGCCACCACCAAGCACATCTTCCCTTCCCCACTTTTCAGCATTCATAATGGACCATTCCCTCCATGGTTCCCTGGTCTACTCCTCAATCAACCCCAACACCCCATCCCCTTCGCACTGTACCCTTCCTTGCAAATGCAGAAGATGTCACACCTGCCCTTTTACTTCTTCTCTCCTCACTGCCAAGGCCCAAATACCCTTTCCAGGTGAGGCAACACTGTATTTCTTTCAATTTCGTATACTGTATTTGCTGCTTCAATGTGCTTTCCTCTATATTGGGGAGGCCAAATGCAAATCAGGTGGTCACTTTTGTAATAGCTTTGTTCAATCCACAATCATGACCCCCAACTTTCAGTGGCCTATCATTTGAATTCACTATCTTGCACTCATGCACTTGGCCTGCTGCACGGTTCCAGTGAAACTCAACACAAGCTTGAGGAGCAGCACATCCTCTTCCAGTTAAGCATTTTGCAACCTTCTCAAATCAACAAAGAGTTTAGCAATTTCAGACAATACACTGTCTGCCTATTTTCTTTCCCTCTCTTTACATGTTTCTCCCTTCACTGCCGCCCCCCATCCCATCGTCACCCCAAACTTATTTCCAATTTCAGGTAGTAGTACACCTTCTGTAAGCATGTATTTTATTTCTTTTTTTGCCCCATCACCATTTCCTTTGGCCCTGGAAGATTAATTCACAAATTATTCAATCACAAATGGAGGGAGGTGCAATGTTTCCAGTGTGCAAAAAACAACTGACCAAATACCTGTGCTGCTGAAATTATTATATGACATTCCCCCTCAATTTTATGATTAGAAAAGGTTTTCATTCTATTAGTGCCAAGCCAGCGTGCAACGCCAACCGCCTTACACTGCATCAGAACCAGGAAATGGTCATAATGCTTTCATCATTCACAAATCTATCATTTGACTCAGACCCACATATCCAGGTAATAACAAAAATATACATTAATATCATAAAACATCCCAAGGTGCTTCACAGGAACGTAATCAACCAAATTTGGCACCTAACCACATAAGATATTAGGATTGACAATCAAAAGCTTGGTCAAAAAGGTTTTAAGCAGCATCCTAAAGGAGGAAGAAAGAGGCAGAGAGGTTTCGATAAAGCATTCTGGAGCTTAGGGTTTAGACAGCTGAAGGCAGTGGAAGAACATAGGAAATCATGGCTGCACGAGAGGCCAGAATTGAAGGATCTTCAATATCTTGGAGAGCTGTGGGGCTAAAGGAGACTGCAAAGATAGGAAAAGGAAAGGACATGGAGCAGCATTAAAACTAGGATATGAATTTTAAAATAGAAATTGCTGGATTAGGAGCCAGTCAAGGTGAATGAACGCAGATATGAGGACAAAAGGGACTTGGTGCAACTAAGGGAATTGGGTGAGCTACACAGAATGCAGATGAAAGGCCAGCCAGGACAGTATTGAGATAGTCAAATCTAAAGATAACGAAGGCATGGATGAAGGTTTCAGCAACAGATGAGCTGAAGCAGGACCAGAGATGGGAGGTTTTACAGAGTTGCTGATGGAGAGGATATGGGTTCAGAAACTGAGCTCAGTGTCAATTAGGATCCAAGGTTGAGAGAAGTTTGGTGCAGCCTCAGACAGTGGTGGTGAACATAAGAAATAGGAGCAGGAGTAGGCCATCTAGCCCTTCGAGCCTGCCTCGCCATTCAGTAAGATCATGGCTGATCTGAAGTGGCTCAGTTCCACTTTCCCGCTTTCTCCCCATAACCCTTAATTCCCTTGACTACCAAAACCCTATCTACCCGTGTCTTAAATATATTTAGTGAGGTAGCCTCCACCACTTCAACGGGCAGAGAATTCCAGAGATTCACCACCCTTTGAGTGAAGAAGTTCCTCCTCAACTCCAATCTAAACTGCTCCCCCCTTATCTTGAGGCTGTGCCCTCTAGTCCTGCTGTCCTTTCTGATCGGGAAGAATCTCTCTACCTCTACCCTATCCATCCCCTTCGTTATCTAATACGTCTCTATAAGATCCCCCCTCATCCTTCTAAACTCCAACGAGTACAGACCCAGTCTATTTAGTCTCTCTTCATAGTCCAACCCCCTCATCTCTGGTATCAGCCTAGTGAACCTCCTCTGCACTCCCTCCAAGGCCAAAATATCCTTACGCAAGTGCGGCGACCAAAACGACACACAGTACTCCAGCTGCAGCCTCACCAGTGCCCTGTACAGTTGCAGCAAGACCTCCCCGCTTTAATATTCTTATATATGCTTAATGGAGCATGGTAGCAGGTAATGAAGTCAGAAGCTGAAGCCAATGTTACGAGAATTTGGCAGTGTGTCAGTTCTGGTGAGAAAACCAATGTGAAACTCCAGCTCCACTGGCTAGTTTTCTCTTTGGATCTTGTGACTTAAACTGCAAACGAAAATGAGCGTGGATTGCGTTGTCAGTCTGGTGAGGTGGGGATTCTTTGAGCCAGGAACCAGCTCCTCCTGCATTAGCTCCCCTCGCAGCCCCCATCCCCCGATCATCCCAACATCAGCCCCCTTCCAGCCCAGATCATTCTGGGTCACCCCTCACCGCACCCCCCCCCCTCCCTTCCTTTGGTCATCCCAAGCTTTGGCCTCTTTTCCCAATCATTGCCGGCATTCCTATTACTTACATGTCTGCTTCCCCTCACCAACACAAATAAGTGAATCTCCACACAGGAGGCTACCTCCAGGGGCTGCTCTGGCACTGCCCCCTGCCACAGGTTGGCACTGCCAGCAACCTCGATTACAATTGTGAGACAGACGCACATCTGCATATGATCATTCACTGGTTTGAGCCAATGTCTCACAGTGGAGCCTGGCTGCCAATCATCTCAAAAACTCCTTGTCATTGGACCAAAATCCCATTCTGTTGAGATTGTATGGCAGTTGGTGTGCAATGACCAACCCATGTTTAAAAAAAAATCATGCACAGCCATCTTCCACTCATCCAAATAAAGTTTGGAACTTGGAATATCAGGATCCTCACGGAAAGCCTCAACCCTAACAATGACAAACCTACGATCCGCATCGCTATTACAGCTTAGGATCTCAGTTGCTTTGACATCAACGATGTCCGAAATGGAGCATGGTGTGCAGGAGAAGGTCAACTAAAAAAACAAAGCAATGGGCACCTCTTGTTCTGGAAGGGCCTTTTTCCGCACTGTGTCCATGCCATCACGGCTACATATTGTGTGCCGCCTGCATCGGAAATAACTGAGCTGGGTTAATCCCATCATGATCTCTATGGCCATTTTGAAACCTTATTGAGTTTCACAGCCATCGTGACTTTATAGATCTCTTGTTTGACTTACCTATGTTCCAATGTTTGGGACATCATTGGAGGTGGAAAAAATGGCAGATAGGTTTCTATTGAATCTCTGGCTTCACTGCATTACCAGATATTGGGTGTGTAAAGGCACACAAAGGGAGCAAGGTTCATGTATAGGAGTAGGCTTTGACACAAGAGAAATATCTAAGTAAAAATAAAAAAAAACAGAATCTGGCAACAGAATCAAGGTTTAGTCAATAGTTCTGTAATGTAAGGGAGGAGACGGTCTTGAAAGAGAGGCAATAAACATCACACTCTTGTCTCAATATTTAAAGATGCTTTTTATCATCATAAATTGTTTTAAAATTAAATATGAATGTTAGGGGGGACTCCAATTTTAACAGGTTGTCTTTGCTCTGTAAATGTTGACATATCACCATCTCGATTTAAAGCCCATATAACACTTCACATCTAATGCAATCAGCCAACACTTCATCAGAAGAAACTCTTGATAAAGTAGAAATTTCCACTTGAGGAATTACTGTAGTATGAAAACTCCCCTTTCCCAAGAAATATGTCCATTCTGTTTCAAAAATATTTTTTTGCTGTACTTAAGTCACCCAGATTATACACCTGAACTGTGCAAAGGATCTCTGTCACTTGGGACTGTGATACTCATGCCCCTGAAGTCTCCATGTGCTCCAAGCCAGACTACATTTCAGATAAAGATATATGTGCAACTGCACAGATTCTGGCAGTGAAATCCTCCACAGTCATTGCCAGACATTGCATAGTACTTGGCATAAAGACAGCAATAGATTAGGCAGATTACATCCATCTTTTTCATTTAAACCCTGCAAGGTAGAAATCCCAGGGTTATATTGTTGAGGAAGGATACAAGCTGGCCTTCTGGACAGTAGGTTTTTCATGTCCCACTCTCAATTAAAATTGCCTCTAGTCCCCCATGCACTGTTTTTTACCTCGTAAAATCCCATTCAAACTAGTTGTCTAAATGTTTTTACAATGGATGTACCTGTGCTGCTTTATTATCTTCTTGCATAGTGTTGTGAGGCGCTGAATTGTTGTCCATCTGGGTCAGGGGTCAGGTTCTTTTGGGAAGGGATGGGTTCAGAGGTGGGGGTGGTGTGGGATCACATACAAATGTCATCAGAATGCTGACTGAAACAGTAATTAGATGATGTGTGCAAAATGCATGTGCTACTGGTATGGCAATGAGTGAGTAGGGAAGGAAAAATAAATGGACAGGCAAGATGCTAGATCTTCATCTTTAGGAAGACCTCCAGTCTCGGCCTGCCATCCTCTCTGCATGTTCTCTCATTTCAATTAGATAAGCATGGCCTCCTTAAAAAAAGTTGATGTGTTCAAATTCCTGTCTGGCTTTTGTTTTCATTTGTTACGTGCTGTCTTGTCTTACAAGTGGAGAAGTAGGTTTGAGATTTTGGGAGTTTGAAGGCATATGAAATGGTACTGAACAAATACCCTGTGTCCTTGTATCACAGCTTTTGTGTAAGGAGAATTACATGCTCCATGCACAAGCAAAGAAAATCCAGTCCTCCATTATCTTCTACTTCTTTCCTTTACTCTTATTTGGCAAAACCTTACTCCTCAATTTACATTTATCTTCCAAAGAAACTACACAATCACGTTCTACTAATAAGATTCCAAGTGAGAATGACAGAATCTCAGATAATGTTTTATTATCCCCAAAAAATAAAATTTACTTGATAATGTATATAAATTTGTCTCCAATATCTCCTTCTTCCACTTTCCCACAATCAGAACAGTACATCATACTAGGCTTCTCAGCATCCTGCATTTGGCAACATCCTCAATTGCACCATTACCCATACTTCACAAACTTCCCTTGGTCAACTGACTCCCCAGTGCCATTTAGTTCTCTTGTTTTGGTTTAGAAGATTGAGTTAGAGCTTGAATATGCAACCATGGTGGTCAGTTAGTTCAGTTTACCGGACATTTGGATTGTGATGAGAGAGTTGGCAACAGCACAAGTTCAATTCCCATAATGGCTGAGGTTATTCATGAAGGCCTGCCATCTCAACCTTGCCCCTTGTCTAAGGTATGGTGGTCCTCAAGTTCAATCACCACTACTCAGCTCTCCCCCACAAAGAGGGAGCAGCCTATGGTCACCTGGGACAATGGCGACTTCATGTTTTATAATCTGGACTAACACCTAAATCCATTGCTGAAGGGATTTTGCATTGTTGAAAGTATCATTCTTTAGAAGCATTGTTAACTTAAAGCTCCATTTGTATGTTTCAGTGGTACAAGTGGATATTTAAGGTGGTGTTGAGCTTCTGAGTGTTGTTGCAGTTGCACTCACTCAGCAAGTGGAGAGTATTCCATCACACTCCTGACTTGTGCCTCATAAATAACTTTGGGAGTCAGCGATGAGTCACTCAGCACATAATTCCCAGCCTCTGCCCTTCTCCTTTAGCCAAAGTATTTACATTTACACAGTTAGCCCACTTAAGTTTCAGGTCGATGGCAATTCCAAGGGTTTAAACGGTGGAGCATTCAGCTGTGAGATTGCTGTTGAATCAAAGACGTTAGAATCTCTCCTCTTGGAGACGGTCGTTACCTGTCATCAGCGTAGCGCAAATATTGCTTGCCACTTATCAGTCTATGTCTGAATTTTGCCCAGGACTTGTTACATATGGACGCAGTCTGTTTCAGGATCTGGTGGGATGATGCAAATGGTACTGGATTCTGTCCAATTATCAGTGAACATTCCCATTTCTGACCTTATGGTGGAGGGCAAATCATTGCTGAGATAATTGAGTATGTTTGGTCTAGCTATCCTGAGGAATTCCTTCTGCAGTGTCCTGGGGCTGAGATGATTAGTCTCCAATAACTACAATCATCTTCCTTGTACTAGATATGACATTAATGAGAAATCATAGAAACCCTACAGTACAGAATGAGGCCATTCGGTCCATCGAGTCTGCACCGACCACAATCCCACCCAGGCTCTACCTCAAATCTCCACCCACTAATCCCTCTAACCTAAATTAACTCTAAATGAGTGGAGAAATTTCCCCAGATTCCCATTGAGTTCAATTTTTGCTAGGATTCCTTTGATGCTCCACTCAGCCAAATGTTGCCTTGATGTTCAGGGCAGTCATTCCCACATCACCTTTTGAATTCAGCTATTCTATCCATGCTTGGACCAATATTCTAATAAGCACTTGAGTCAAGTGCCTTTGGTAGGACCCAAATTAAGCATCAGTATGAAGGCTATTACCTCTTGATAGAATTGTCAATGTTACATTCCATCACTTTGATGGAATGGTAATTGGCTGGATTGGATTTGTCCTCTTTATTGTGAACAGGTATACTTATCAGGTAGGTACTACTGTTGTAGCTGTACTAAAGCAGCTTGGCTGGAGGTGCAGATAGTAATGGAACACAAGTTTTCAGCACCACTGGTCAGCAATACTTCCTCAGCCAAAAATACCAAATATCAATTAATCTGCTCCTTCATTATGATTGTCAAATCTTTCTGTATGCAAAGTAGCCACTGCATTTATCTCCATGACTATGGTCACAGCGCTTAGTGTAATTATTTATATGTCAAGCACTTTTTGATGTTTTTCAGAATCATAAGGTGCTAAATAAAAGCAAGTTCTTTTTCCTTTATGTTCGGAGATCCCCTGACCTCGTGAGTGTGACCTAGATTAAAAATCAGGGAAGGCAGTGGTGTATTTTCACTGGACTAGTAATCTAGACACCCAGGGCAATGCTCTGAGGATCTGGGTTTGAATCCCATCAGAACAAATGATGAAATTTGAATTCAATAAAAATCTGTAACTAAAAGTCTAATGACTATGAAAACAAGGTCGAAACAAAATTCATGAAAACTAAACTCATCTAGTTCACTAATCTTCTTTAGGAAATCTTACTTGGTCTGGCCTAAGTGTGACTCCAGATAAACAGAGTGTGATTGACTTTTAAATGCCCTCTGAGCCCATTCAGTTCAGGGGTAACATCCACATCCAATGAATAAATTAAAGGATCATTTCCACTTAGACTATAATCCCCAGGAATGACTGTTGCTCTGGAGAGGAGCTGAATTCCTTGCTTCAGGTGTTGGCACCACTTTGGCAGCAGCAATTCAAACCTCATGTTGATTTGGTGATTGCCAGTCTGATTGCTCACTAAGCTGCCAGATTCAAAACTCCATTTCTTTGTCCCTTCTTCACAGAGCCAAAGCACTACCATCTGGTGCTGAATGACAGCTGGCCCACATCAGGAATCAGCAACATCTGCAGCTACAGCAAAGTCTAAAAACCGGGCAAAGATTTTGTTTTGCAGCAACCTAAAATGAACATCACATTGTGTGTTATGGTAACGTATTCGTCAAAGCACACGATTTGGTTGGAGGCATTCATGGAGCTTGATCGTGTACTAGTTTACCACATGACATGTGACCATGTTACATCTAATTGCATGATGTCTGATCATTTCCACAAATGTTACTGCATTGACTTGACAAAGGTTGAATGTTCTGTGGTTCGGCGCTTGTGGTTTTGTGCCAGGTTGAATATCTTTTCCATTCAACTGAAAACCAAACCATTTTTTAAACAGTGCTGCAGTTAATTTGTATGTTAATAAAACAATATAATAAATATTACATTATCAATTCAATAAGTGTCAACAGGTAAGAAGTAGGGTGTGAGAGTTGGCAAATGGAGAAATAATCTAGCAGTTGTAGACTAGCTGACCTTGGCTTTAGGCTGCTGTAATGTAAGTAGGCCTTGGCCTATCATGGATACAGTAAATCCGAAAACCAAAAATGTTTGAATCTGGAAATGCAATTGGCTCCAAGGGTTTCAGACAAAGGATATTTGATATATAGTTGTAATGCCACAGTTTCCAAGAATGAGGAGTCACCCATGTGCGAGTGAAGAGAGGAAACATAGGGCAAGAAAAAGGGGGAAAATATAGGTCAAGGAAAGATGGGACTGGGGGTGGGGAAAGGGGGAGGGAAACTAAGCTCAGGAATAGTTCAGTTTGCTGAAGGGGGCGCGGGGTAAGGGAGGAAATCGAAATTGAGGAAGGGGGAAACTGAGGGTGAGGAGAAAGGGAAATTGAAGGTATGGGTGAGGTTCCATGCTCCAAAAGTCAGAGTGATGGCCAGAGTGATGGCACAAAACATGCCTATTCTTCATTTGAGATGGTGAAGTGAAAAGATCTGGACAGAAACCTGGTCAGTGGAGCTGGAGAGGTCCAAACCAGTTTTCTCACCAGAACTGGCACTTGGCCAAATTCTCGTAAATTTCCACCCATAATAATCAATGTAATGCTCTGATATCCTACCTATAGCTAGTAATAATCCTACATATAACCCTATTAATATTTACCCTGAAGCCACAGTCAGAATCAACTACACTCTACAGATGCGGTCAGTTTCCCCAGTTGATGCCACATTTAAAAGCTCCCATCTCTGTCCCTATCACCTGGGATTCTGCTTTGGGCCCCAGTTTCTTACAAAGGTGACAACTTTGCGCTGGAATTCTCCTTGCCATTCTCCCGCTGCTGCCCACAGGAACAGACAATGACACTCAGCCAAATCTCCATTCACTGCAGTGGACCTGGAGAATCCCAGCTGAGGGCGAGATCAGAGAATCCAGTCAGAGTTGATCAGTACTTGGACTTCACACATTAAACCTGGCAGCACAGATTTGTTTGAACGAAATGAATGATTGCACAAAGAACCGTAAGGTCAATGTTGGGGGCTTCTCACAAGTCACATAGAGTTCAGCAAAAACATTGCTAAACCATTCCCTGAGTCAAACTCAATTAATGAGAATTTTATAGCATTGTAAAAATTACAGAATAGGAGAAGGCCATTTGGCCATTCATTGCTGGCACTCACTTCATAATCCATTGCTCCTTAGACCCTTTTATATTCCTTCTTCTCAAATATTTATCCATTCCCTTTGAAATCAAGTTTCAGTCCCTACCTCACTATCCACACTTGGTGAAATATCCCACAACCCAGTAACCCTCACACACCTTCATTTTCCCTTTACTTCCAGCAGGAGTACTTGGTTTCCATTCCCAAGTACTCCATTTGTCTACTAGTGGAAGAAATTTTTCAGTCTCCACCCACTGTAAAGTCCCCAGGTTTCACTCATTCACTCATCCTTTTGCTTATCCCACCCCACAAATCTCCAAAACTTCCCATGGCTGAAAGTCTGATGCTCCAGTCCCCTGGGCCTGCATTCCATTCTGGTCAAGAATCAAGTTGTGGGTGAAGGATGTTGGAGTAGAAAATTTAAATCACTGACTTCTGGATTTCTGGACGCAGCGCTTTGGGAAATAATTTCTGCTTCTGGGAAATTTCCAATCATGAGAGTTGGGAACACTACCATCATAGCTTAGGTTGCTTCTTCTTTTCCCCTGTTGGAATCTTGGAAGTTCTATGCAAAATGCTGGACACATGTGATGGCCAATAATGAACTAAGACTGTATAATGCTACAAACCGCATACATCAGCATAAAAGACAAATAATACCTGACTGACCAGCTAGTCAACTGGACAATAAGCCTACGTTGCTGGTTAATAACATTCCTGGTAAATCAATAATTGAACAATCAGACAACAGTAACATACATCAGGCCAATCAAAAGGCAGTTCATTTCAATTTAAAAGAACTTTGATGAAAAGTGGTGGTGAGTTTTTAAAAATTGCCACCCTATTCAATAAGCAGACCCACAGCGGAACCACAAGAATGACTCGCTGTTTCATTTCCCTTCTCACACCTAGTAATGCACATGGCAGACTTTCCATCTGCTCCTATTGTGAGGTTTTTCCTGGAACAGGTCACCAGGTTGTCACCAGAGGCTTATAGCTTGAGAGGTGCACTCCACATCAAGCATGGCTGACTATGAGTCCCTCAAACTCATTGGTGGTACATTGGTGTGCTGTAAGGATTTTGCAGGTTGTTTCTCAATCCGTTTGGCCGCATTATGCATACACCTTCCTTGATCATCAAGCCTTGGGATGGGACTTGAACGTAGAGCTTCTAGTCAGAGGCAGAGCTGCTACCCACCGTGTTACAAAACCTCCTAACAGCGTAGTGACGAAAGCCTAATTCAAGTGGGAGACAAGAGAAGGGTTAGTGTGCACAGGAGGCTCAGCAATTCATGATGTGCCACACACGGTCTGCAGTATGTAAATACTGACAGTCAGCTTCGGATTCAGTTAAAAATCTTAAATAACATACATATTCATCAAATGTATTATTTAAAATAAATCACTATCATAGTTAATTCTGTTTCATCTGATTTTTATTCAGTTGCAAGAGGAAACAGCGATTTCATCCAATCTACATGGAAGAATCAAAATAATCTTCAATATGTAGCAAATGATGTAAAACTGATATCTTTGAACTGATCACTGGTTGTGAAAGTCAACGTCAGTAAGGATTTGAAGGGTGACTTGGAGATTGAATTGTAGAGATGGCAAAGATTTGCATTCCAGCATTTCCTTAAATAATCACTACTTATGTATTATCTATTTATTTTTCATCGCCTTATAGTATTATTTCTAATTATATAACAAGCACCAGAAGCATGGGAATCATAAATTAATTTATGTAATTTTCAGCAGATTTATTTATTTATGTAACTGCTGTACCTGAGGGGTCTAAATTTTCATTAACTATTCACAATTAAATTAAATTAAAACTTTAAAACTCCTTTTGATCCACATACAATCCATTGAATGAGCAGAACATTTTTTTTATTCTCAACAAGCACCACAAAGATCCACTGGTAATTTAAAATCATGCTTGTGAATATTTGACAATTGTATTTACAATCTATTGCATTCAGAGGTTATTGCTTTTGAGTTGCTTTTTCTTTAAAATTGACACAGTGAATGGACTTCCAACAATTAATCAAGTTTATTTTACATATTATTACATTTTCCCCCCATTATTCACTGTTGTTTTGTAACATCTTTTCCTGGCTATGATAGTTTTCCAACTACAGTTCCAACTTGGCAGAGTAAACTGAGTTCTGCTTTTTCAATTTTTTGCAATTTAAAAATTCAAATCCTTGTTTTCAAATCCCTCCTTGGTCGCAGCCTTCTACTTCTGTAATCTCTTCCAGACCCACAATCCTCCAACACATCTGTTCCCTGCCCCATGAACATCCCCAATTTTAATTGCCCCAGCATTGACAGCCATGCCTTCAGCTGTCAAATCTCTAAACTCTGGGATTTCCTCCCGAAACTTCTGTGCTTCTAAACATTCATTCCTCCTTCAACACATTCCTTGAAATCTACCTCGTTGTTCTGGCCTAACATCTCTTTATGTTAGTGGCGTCATGTTTTGTTTGATAATACTCTTGCAAAAGCACTTTGGAACGTTGTATATTGTCAAAGGCACTGTATAGATTCAAATTGTTGTTGCTGAACAATATTGAAACCATCTATCGTATGGGATTGTTTTGCATTCTGTAGGTCCTGCTTTTACTTATATATATATATTATAAATGGTATCAAAAATTAGATATGTAATCAGAAGAATTGCAGGATCCTGTAAGATCTGTGCTGTAAGATTAAAGTGTGAAATCTGAAAAGGACTGTACAATGTTACCTGTGATATTTTTCTGCTAGAGTAGTTTAGATTGGTTTATGCTTCTTGCTAGATATTAGCATCCTTGCCAGGCACACAAAAGAACCAAATTTTATCCATGTTACTTTATTTTATTGGTTATTCAATATTTTATTGTAAAGGAAAATTATATGTTGAACATTGGCATAAATTTAAAAGTGAAATCCCAGCAGTTAAGTAATCTAAAAACTAAAATCCTATGGATGGGGCTTCCAAATACGAATCATATTCGAATGTACACAGCCAACTGCAATTTGCTTCATGCAGGGTCAATCCTCCAATATGACTGAGCCAGGTCAGTGCTTTCTTGATAAGTGCAAGTGCTGGAAATTGGAAACAATGTGTTGCACATTACCTTGAAAGAATGTGATTTTAATTTAATTGTAATAGTATTTGCCCAAGAAATTGCATTGCACATCAGCTGCAATATTTCCATCCTTTTATCAGGCAGTGTATAGTTCTTAACATTATGTAAGATATTTAAAACTGTGCAAAAATATACAGTAATGATATTGGTCAAAGACCAGGCAGAAATTAGGGGTCCTATAAATAAACTTGTAAATTTGTTGTGTTTTAGTTTTACATATATTCATATTTTTTCTACCTCTTAATTTAATATATTATGCTCCTTAACATGATATGCAATCGGCATTCTTCAGTACTTCAGAAAATAACTTTTAAGGTGAGGCTTGCCTTATTCTTCTGTTTTCCTCCAATCAGTAATCAGTGAGAAGTTTCAACTATGGCTCACTGGTAGTGCTCTTGTCAATAAGGGTTAAGGCCCACTCCAACAAGCTAAGCACATAATCCATTTTTGCACTTCAGTGCAATGCTATTGTGTTCAAAGGGCTGTCTTTAACAGAACAGATGCTAAACTGAGGCTTTGGCTAACCAAGTTATACTTTAGGGATGTACTGAGGATGTGAAGGGATTACATACATGCAAGTTTTTCTTACTTGAGAATAAAATCTATTTGTTTAAGTGATGGTTTTAAAGGGAATATTTTTGTGCAGCTGACTTTTTGAGGAAGCTATGTAATCTGTAAAGTAATTTAGAATAGGGTGCGCCTATAGCAGCTAGATATTTATAAAGTCACCCACTGATATGACTAAACCATAACTGATATTCAAAACATTCCTACAAGGCAAAGCATTAGATGCCGAGATGTCAAAGAGCAAGAGTATCTTCAATTTACAATTTCAATTCCAAGCTCAGAACAAAAAAAGTAATATCTTTATATTGATTTTTAAAACATACACCCTGTTAAATTGTGCTTCATGAAATTCTCAAAATATGCATAGAATATCTAATCTGCAAGATGAAACACTTCTGCAGTTATTGTCTTCATTGTTATTACTGAACCACTAGAGGGAGCAGGGTGACATTGTAATGGGCTGAAAGTGTTTTCATCCATATCTGTGGATAACATTATTATTGCAGTTATTGAAACAAATAATCTCAGGGATGAGCAACTTCACAAATTTTATCATTTGATTAGAACGTCTAATTGCATTTCAATCCAACATTTGGTGCAATTGCATTAATAATAAATCAAATCAAATCAATGGAGTAAAAGCTATGTTCCACAAATGCATTACTGATTCTGAACATACTTCAAAGTCAGCAAACTGAATACAAAAAACTACAATTGCCATGAGACTTTTTCTACATTTAAATCAGTTAGAGAATATGGTACATACTTCTTCCACAGGATTTCCTGAATTCATTGACAAGGATTTATTTTAAATATAACTTATAATACAGAGCAAGCTACTGCAACAGTTTTGCCTGTCTATTATCTATCTGAGACTTTCTAAACATAACCCAGGTGAAAGAAAAACTAGGTTGCTTAAGATGACCAAATGTAAACCACAGTGAGAAATCTGGAGAAAATAACCACGTTCAGTGGTAGATTGTGCATTGGTTACCATCTTCTTGCAATGATTTAGACTATAGGTAAACTATCTGTTCAATACTTGTACTCTGGCCAGTCAAACAAGAATACAATCCCGTTTAATGCATATTTAAATTCTATTTATATCTTCAAAACTTTCTGCCATCCATAATCTGCCTAAGTGTATTGCAACACACACTAACACAAGCATGCAAAATCACAAATTATACAGTAAAGGAGATTAATTTTTGACCACATTAAGATACAATGATAAAAAACAAAAATTAGAGAGCTCAATGTTTATGAGTCCTTTGTTGTTGTTTGTGGCAGAGACAGGTTTTATAACAATGGTCCAGTTGTATTTTCCCTGGAAACACTGCTTTGAGATTTTGAAGTGTCCTTCAAACTGCTATGTCTGTTGAACCCAATATGAAATAAGCAGTCAGAATTCCTTTCGATTTAAACTCGCTATTTCTGTGATGCATTTCAAAACGTAACCAAGGTAGCACTCTGAATAGCAACGAGAGAGATGGTGTTACAAGTCCATTGGCAGACTTATTTTTCAGACTGCTCCGATGATAGCAGTATGGGTGGTCTTTTTCTGCACTTGGCAGTAAAGATGAATGCTGTCATATGACTGGCTTTCAACTGCACAGTCGTTGTCACCTCTGGCAATGGGATTCTCTCTCACCTGTTAGAAGCTCAAGAGATCACTAGTGGTTTCCAACAGATCAGACGATTAATTACTTGTATCCAGTTAGCCAACAGCCAAAAGTAATTGTATCTTAATATCTCAGCTTTTTACTCCATGAATCGTCCATTTCTTCTTTGATATTGTCGATAAGGGACTTTAACACCTCGAAGGGGAACGCCATTGTCTGTCTGAGGGTTCAGCAGGCTTGATGCCTCTATGACGGGGAACGTGACTTTCACAAATTCAGTTCAGCAGCTGTTTTAAGGCAAGGAAAAAGTTAATTTAAAGAAGTTCAGTACATATTTGACCAGCTGATGAAATTAAAATTACTATTTCACATACGCATATCACATCATCATGACAAATTGCATTTTGTTTAATGAACTGGTTATTATGTATCAAATTTGTAGTGAAGGTAGAGCATATCATTTGAAAAGTAAGACCATTACGTGTACCATGAGAAATGCTTGAGTAACAATGTCAATGAATTTCAGATTCTTTGAGGGTGGGAATACAAAAATCAAAAACCATGGTGTGGCAAGTTGATAACTCAAATCCCCATCTTTAGTCAGTCAGATGTCAAGTTTCAATTATACATCCAAGAAGCTTGGCAAGGGAAAATCCTTGTCTGTATTTAGTGTTAATGTTGAGGCAAATGGTCCAATTGACTGAATATGCAGAAAATTGGGGTGTTATATCTCACATGCAGTGAATCAAAAAAACTGTATGGCAGGATGTTATTGGCATATGGAATGTTAGTAATTTTTTTGGTTAAGTAAATTGAAGAATCCTTTGCTCTGTTAGGCAAGAAGATTATTAAAGGTCGTGTCTGAGAGAATATAGTCGCGCTACACATTGAAAAGCTGAATTTTATTCAATGGAGTGGAGACTGGGGAACTAGATGAGAGGTCAGCACTCTGGCACTCTCAACCTTAATGACTTTAATGGTCAGATTATTGGTGAATCAAGCACACTAACCTCCATGCATGATTCTTCAATATGTGATTACTTAGGACAGAAATCTTTGTGCGCTTATAGTAAGCAGCAATGTCAAGTTTGGGAGCAATTATCATGATTGTCTCCAAACGTCTAATATGCAAAAAAAGGAAATATGAACAATAACAAGTCTTTGATGAGCAAGATTGCAGAAAACTTTTAAAGTTCATTAAACATATTCTTTATAACCAAATTTACAATTATTTACAAAGTAATGTACAGAAAATATCTTACTAGCCAGCAGATTAGTGAGATCCAAACACAAAACAGAGAGAGAGAACCACAGAAACTCTGCAGTTAAAGCAAATTAAAAATGAGTGTGTCTCATAAATGAACATGTGAGGCACACAACTTAAGCTGCAGTTAGAGAAAAATAAATATGATTTGTGTTGGTTAGTCAAGATTAGGAAAAGAGAAACAGGTCCGATAAAGTAAGAGCCATACACAGCCTGTGGCAGATGAGGGAGTTGGAGTCAAAAGAAGAAAGTTCTTGGTCACAAGCTTCAACAGCCAATGGCGGGGGGAGGGGGGGTGGGGGGGGGAGAATTCGGCAGGAGGAGTGAATTTACAATGGAAACTTCCACTAGTATCAGCGATGGTGGTTCAGGAAACTTGTTGGAGGCTGGCCTGAAACTAATTTACATCTGTTATGTATTTAAAGTGGTTGCATCTCTCCTGCGTATACCATCATGTGATCTGTAGTGACATTAGTAGAGAGAGATTCACTTCTGTGGTTCTTCCATTTTAGACAAGGAACATCTTAATAAACCTCCATTGTGTTTTACTACAACACCCTAGCATTGCAGCTCATTGCTTTTTCTCTTTGTGGCAGCTATTGATCAAGATATAACAAAGAACAGCTAATGTGGTTCCGCTATTCAAGAAGAGTTGTCGTGATAAGCCACGGAACTACAGACTAGTGAGCCTCACATCAGTGGTAGGGAAATTATTGGAGAAAATTCTGAAGGAGAGAATCTATTTCCACTTGGAGAGGCAAGGCATGAGCAGGGCTAGTCAGCATGATTTTGTCAGACAGAGGTCATGCCTAACAAATTTGATTGATTTTTTTTTGAGGAGGTGATCAAGTGTGTAGATGAGCAGTTGATGTAATTTATATGGATTTCAGTGAAGTGTTTTATAAGGTCTCACATGGCAGACTTGTAAAGAAAGTAAATGCACATGTGATGCCAAAACAAGTTCAAGAGTTAACACTCGGAATGTTGTCAGTATACGGAGATTCATGTTTTTGGTTGTTTCCAAAACTTGATGGTAACCAAATCAAAATAGAAGTGGACACAAAGGCTGTGGTTTTGTTGATATCTGAGACAATCTATAATGAGAAGTTAAAACATTCACCATCAAAACCATCAAATGTTATCCTAAGGATTATTGGGGTACCAATCAGAAACCCCAATGTATATTATGAAGCCCAACTAGACCCTAACAGTTTTTCTATTTTCTAGTGTGACGATAAAGTGTTTCACTCCAGGTGTGATTCTATTGACAAACAAGGAGTTTTTACCAAAACTGTATTAAGTTGTTCATCCGTTCATTCATCGGATGAATGAACATCGCTCGACAATCACCAGGCAAGACTGTTCCCTTCCTGTTGGCGAACACTTCAGTGGTCACGGGCATTCGGCCTCTGACCTTTGGGTAAACATTCTCCAAGGCAGCCTTCACAACACACGACAGCGCAGAGTCGCTGAGCAGAGACTGATAGCCAAGTTCCGCACACATGAAGATGGATTCAACAGGGATCTTGGGTTCATGTCGCACTATCTGTAACCCCCATGACTTGCCTGGGTTTGCAAAACCTCACTTACTGTACTGTCTGGAGACAATACACATCTCTTTAACCTGTGATCAGTGCTCCTTCCACTCACTTTAGGGCTTGAACAGCAGGTTAGGTGTAAAGATTCGCATTCTAATCAGTAATCTGTAAACTGTCTGTGCTTTATATGCTCTGTCTGAGGCCAGAACTCTTCATTCACCTGACGAAAGCTTGTGAGCTTACTATCAAATAAATCGGTTGGACTTAAACCTGGTGTTGTCAGACTTCTTACTGTGTTTACCCCAGTCCAACACCGGCATCTCCACATATAGGGGCATTGCCATGGAAAACACAGCAATTAATGGCAACTGATAGTTAACTGCTAAGAATTGTTTGAAAATTTAAACTAGGTAGCTTTATTCTGTTTAGTCAACACAGGTGCAATGTGTGTACATGTTCGTTCAGTCTGCAAAGAACAGGGCCCTAAGAATTAATAAATATACCTTCCAGTGCACAGAAATGCACCACACTGTGAGCTTGATTGATAATCTTAAATTGGCTGTCAGCGTAATTTTTAGCACACTGAGGATTACTTTGCAAATATTGTTCAATCACAGAATCATATCTATGTTTGTGTTTTGAAAACACAGACTGGTTGGATATGGTCTGCACATTGCCCATTGCAAACAGTGGCTGGGATGTATTGTTTGATGTGATCTGTCAGACTTTGGGACATACCTGTTACATACCTAGCATCACACTGGTATAGTAGCAATATGAAACAGTTAGCTTCACCTGTTGCTCAAATGTTTGAGATACCTTACTCTTTCAGGGTAATCTGAGGTAGACTGGGGACTTTTCCGAATCGAAATTGATAGCCTTAGGCCCATTCATGCGTTTTTGTGATACGCAGTGCAAAGTGATTGTGATAATGACTACCCTGATCAAAACATTTTGCACTTTAACTCACACAGAAAAAAATTAACAGTCACCACTGCTAATTAAATCCAGAAAGTAAGATTAACATTTGGAAGAGCTCTTCTCCTGAAAACCCAAGGAAAATCCAGGAGCTAATTAATTTCTACAATGCTTACTCAATTTGGTCATCCTAACCTCAAAATTCCTGTATTGTAGCAATGAATGAAGATCGCTGGAAAATATGGTTTTGGGTCAAGATTCACCAACAGAGTCTTCATCTGTTTTCCTATCTCAACTATCAGCAAGAAAGATGGTGAATGGTTTTTGCATTGCCTCCTGAGTGAACATAAATGACAGGAGCACAGTGACATGTGAAATGATGTTAACCACCCTAAATCCAGCTGGTTAAGCTCCTGACACCTCCAACACCATGTACAAACATAAAGCTTGCCTCGAGCTGACCTTGGTTGAAGTGGGACAGCGATTACTTCATAGGTCAGTTTCCTCTGATAATCGATTGTAGTCCGGCAGTTCCAAATGTGGTCACTTTTAAACATTTTAAGAATTCTAGGCTGCCACAACAGTATTTTCCTTCCTCCTGTTCCCCGACCCTCCCCTCCCCAACTAAGAAAGGCACACACCAGTATCACAGAAAATAGTCACCAACCGACTACCACTGATGGGTTTGGAACGGGGCCAGGGGTGTATCTATGAGTCAGAAATCCCAAATCTGCCTCAAAAGGATTTTTCAGCTCCTATCTTAAAGGCAGACTCATTCCCATTTGGTGAAATAAATCACAACCCCTAGCTAAAATGACTGTATAATCTTAAATTATTTCTCACTGCAACCAAACTGAAATATCTAGTGGTCACCAAATGAAACAAGGTAATTTCTTTTTCTACTGGTCCTTCTTGAGTTTTCACTAACTAGACTAAATCCCAGCCAGAGATTATGAACTAATTTGTCACTCAAGGAGCCTTGAGCTTTCATCTAAAGGGATGGCGATAATTATCCTGGGGAATATTGAACAATCAGTTTTTTTTTTAAAGACAAAAAGGAAGCACAGTTCCTTTTGTTGGATAAAGAAACAAAGTCCCCCAATTATTTTTCCAATCCCAATGTGTAAAATAACAATGCAATTAGATCCACTAATTACACTAAGAAATAAATGAGCTGAATAAATTGATTGGAGGTTTTGGCCCATATAAATGTATGAGATTTCCATATTAACAAGGCGTTATAAGTACACTTGGAATAACAATCAGTAGAGAAATGCAAAAGAACAAGGAGCTCAGAAACTTAAATAAATTAGTGATGCAAACAACAGAGCTTTACGAAATTATGTTTACCGAACTACAGATGGAGATAACTAGAATTTATAACATAGCTTCTTAAATGCCCAATTATTTTCAAATAGACAGTCTCGGGAAATGAGAAAAAAAATCAAAGTTGAGCCTACTAGTAAACTGAGAAAACACAAGAATTTTCCAAAGGAATTTAAATTACTATTTTAAGGCATCAGCAATCGCCCAATTGCTTTGATCTGTGTTGCTCAATAATGAGCAAATAATGAGCAAAACTGACCAGCAATTGGGATAGAGTTGCATGACACTGTATTTTAGCCCATTTAGTGCCTCACCCTGATATTAAATTTGAAAGGTGCCATTTCGCCACGAATGATCAAACAAACAATTTCCAGTGTTCAAACCAACAAAGAGCTGTTTTATGTATCCACCAATATAAAATGGAGTGCCAAATGCCCAGGGTTGTATTATTTATGGAAGTTAACTTGAATATCCTTTAAAGAGATTGAATTGGACATTTGTATTTGACATTTAATTCTGTCATTTTCTTGTTTTTTCTGTTTTTCCCCATTACCATATCAGGCCAGGAACCTTTTAAGCAATTGTTCGAGCACTGTCATTTTTCAGTAACACCACACAACAATTATTCAATGATTTTCCTTTACTGCTTTTTTATGCAACAGTGATATAAAAGGGCATCTGACTCACATCCAGGGCCGGTCAAGTGTTGGACAGAGCTGTGTATGCCAGCAAACATGGAGACAGCTTTTAGCACATACGCTTTACTGTATATTTATAAATAGTTCTACAAGTCAGTAAAAACTTAGTGAACCTACATATGAGTACAAAGACTTATACAAAGATTACCAAACAGTAACCAAACCCTACAACATCAGACAAATTAGATATGTTCTGCTTTGGGTTTACTCAGAACATTGGCAACATTAAACAGCTGTATAAATGTTTCTATGATATAGACATATAAAGAAAGTGGTATAACTTGTTTGGTTGAGCAAGTAATTTCATCTCCTTCATCATGAATAACCAATAACATCACAAAAAGGCTATTTCATAGAAAAGGGGGGGTTTCTGATGATCCAAAGTGTTAAAA
This sequence comes from Carcharhinus amblyrhynchos, assembly GCF_965287045.1. Classification (NCBI taxonomy): domain Eukaryota; kingdom Metazoa; phylum Chordata; class Chondrichthyes; order Carcharhiniformes; family Carcharhinidae; genus Carcharhinus; species Carcharhinus amblyrhynchos. The sequence goes on along the minus strand of NC_137335.1, from coordinate 36,895,966 downwards.
ATTGCAGCACTCCCTCTGCTTCCTTGCACAATATCACTAGCTACAGGAATAGAGAAGGATTCCATTAATGTTCATCATCACTGGATAAAGGCAGCAATGCTCCTTTCTAAGGCAACTATCATGTTGCTTTAATTCTCAAATATTTGTTGAAGAAACTTGGGCAGTCAAGATTATCTGAAGCTGTAGCATTTACCATCTGTGTGTGATTCCAGGGACAGTAAGAAGTCTCACAACACCAGGTTAAAGTCCAACAGGTTTATTTGGCAGCAAAAGCCACTAGCTTTCAGAACGCAGCACCTTCATCAGGTGAGTGGGGAGTTCTGTTCACAAACAGGGCAAATATAGACACAAACTCAATTTACAAAATAATGATTGGAATGCGAGTCTTTACAGGTAATCAAGTCTTAAAGGTACAGACAATGTGAGTGAAGAGAGGGTTAAGCACAGGTTAAAGAGATGTGTATTGTCTCCAGCCAGGGCAGTTAGTGAGATTTTGCAAGCCCAGGCAAGTCGTGGGGTTAACAGATAGTGTGACATGAACCCAAGATCCCGGTTGAGGCCGTCCTCATGTGTGCGGAACTTGGCTATCAGTGTCTCCTCAGCAACTCTGTGTTGTCATGTGTCATGAAAGCCATCTTGGAGAACACTTACCCGAAGATCAAAGGCCGAACGCCCGTGACTGCTGAAGTGTTCCCCAACAGGAAGACTGCCTGCTGATTGTCAAGCGGTGTTCATTCATCCATTGTCGTAGCATTGGCATGGTCTCCCCAATATATTATGCCTCGGGACATCCTTTCCTGCAGCGCATCAGGTAGATAACGTTGGCCGAGTAGCAAGTGCATATACCGTGTACCTGGTGGACTGTGTTCTCACGTGAGATGATAGCATCTGTGTCGATGTTCCGGCACGACTTGCAGAGGTTGTTGTGGCAGGGTTATGTGGTGTCGTGCTGCAGACAATGGTCTATTTGAGGTCGTGCGGTTGTTTGAAGGCAAGAAGTGGGGGTGTGGAGATGGGCTTGGCGAGATGTTCGTCTTCATCAGTGACATGTTGAAATCTCCGGAGAAAGTATCGTAGCTTCTCCGCTCCGGAGAAGTACTGGAGAACGAAGGGCACTCTGTCCGCCCTGTCCTGTGTTTATCTTCTGAAGAGGTCAGTGCGGTTTTTCTGTTGCGTTGGAACTGTCGATCAATGAGTCGAGCGCCATCTCCTGTTCTTATCAGGGCATCTTTCAGCATCTGGAGGTGTCTGTTGCAATCTTCCTCATCTGCACAAATCCTGTGTATATGGAGGGCTTGTCTGTAGAAGATGGCTTCTTTAACGTGTTTAGGGTGGAAACTGGAGAAGTGGAGCATCATGAGGTTATCCGTGGGCTTGCGGTACAGTGAAGTGCTGAGATGACCATCCTTGATTGAGACATGTGTCCAAAAATGCAACCAATTCCGGAGAGTAGTCCATGGTGAGTCTGATGGTGGGATGGAACTTGTTGATGTCATCATATAGTTGTTTCAATGATTGTTCACCATGAGTCCAAAGACAGAAAATGTCATCAATATATTTAGTGTATAGCATCGGTTGAAGGTCCTGTGCGGTGAAGAGGTCCTGTTCGAATCTGTGCATGAAAATGTTGGCATGTTGGGGTGGAAATTTGGTCCCATGGCTGTTCCGTGTGTCTGGATGAAGAACTGGTTGTTGAAGGTGAAGACATTGTGGTCCAGGATGAAGCAGGTGAGTTGTAAAATTGCATCTGGAGACTGGCAGTTATTGCCGTTGAGTACTGAGGCAGTTGCAGCAATGCCATCATCATGGGGGATGCTGGTGTAGTGTGCCGAGACATCCATTGTGACAAAGAGTGCTCCTGGTTCAACTGCTCCACGTGTGCTGAGTTTCTGTAAGAAGTTCATAGTGTCGCGACAAAAGCTGGGTTTCAGGATGCCCTCGATGTAGCCGAAAGGGTTCTCGCACAGGGTCCCGTTGTCCAATACGATGGGACGGCCTTGTGTATCTTTGGGAGGGAGTAGAGATCTGCAGCAGAAGGAGAAGGTGGGATGAGAGCACAGAGGGTGCTCTGAAAGTCCAGATCAAATATCTTGATCAGTGTGTTGAGTATGTTCTTTGGTCGGATCTGCAGGCAATTGAACCTGGGTCCTTGGTGCTGTGAGGCAGCAATGCTAACCACTGTGCCACAGGCTCAGCGAGAAATGACTAAGAGGATGAGAAGCAGCTTGAGAAGCTTGTGGATAGAAGCTGTTGCCAGCTGTCTCAGCTTTTCATCAAATTCTAACAGGTCATGTTCTGAGATGCAGAAAGAGCTAGAAGTGCTAAGGCCTTACTTCTGCAGCACACCTGCAGAAAACAAGAAAAAGATGTGTTACAATGATGTCCTAATGAGTAATAATCACATAAATTTCAGTAAAGTTAGAAACTATACATTCAGTTTTCATGAATTGCCACTAGATAGTTCAGAGAACAGACAGAACAATACTGAACTGCAAACTGATCTGGCAGCAGTCCTACTTCGCCATCTTCAGAATTTGTTAATATCACCCATCTAAGGACTTGAGGGGCTTCCCATTTTTATAAAATTAGAAGTTAAATATGACAAGGACTTTTTTCTGCATGTGTCTCTTTTCAGCTGTTCTGGACTTTCCACCTGCAATCATAGAAAAAAAGTGAGAACATCTAATTGTTAAAAAAGTTGCTGTGGTGACCTTTATATATAACATTTCACTACAATGCAGGAGGATTCTTTAGTGTGAAATGTATGTAAGCCTGTGAGTAAAGGAATATTTCTAGGTGAAGGCTGGGAATACAACATGTCTAAGTTGCGTAAAAAGCACTCACAGTAAGGTGTGAAAGTACTTTAAAACTGGTGGAAGTAGGAGGTAAATGTAGCCGTACATAGGCTTAGTCAAGCATTTTAATTGAAGATATATGCCTTATCCTGTCTTGGCTGACCCTGTGAAGTAATTTAGTTTCTTCAAGCATTGCTTCAGGGCGTATGCCAGATTTGCTGAAAAATCAACATGGTGAATTATGGACTGGAACTGGAAAAATAACCACGCTGTATAGTTGTAAATATCTAACTGGTTCACTTTGTCCCCCTGAGAAGGAAGCCTATCGCTCCTACTGTGTCTGACCTACTTAACACCAATCCCAAACTTCATGGTAAACCAATCACAGCCCTTTGCTCCTGCAAAGTCCTTTTTGTTAGCCCCTTGCGACTGGTTCCCTTGTTCAAGAGGCCAAGCAAATAATAGCCTGACAATCTTAATTATTAAGTCATATTTATTAGCTAACATTCCTGGTTTTTCCACTACACAGTTGGATGTGAATTGCCCTACCATCAGAATAGACTCACAATAGATGGATCCCAGTAATATAAAAATGTAGGAGTGACCTGGAAGTCTTCAACATTGACGCCAAATCCTAGAAAGTCTCACAGCTTTAGATCAAACAAGCTCTTTAGATGGATCCATTAAAATACTTTTTGGTTTGTTAGGGTACATGGTCCATACTACTGTTGTTTTCCTGGCCCTGGGTCACAGGACTGGTGAAGGGAAGGGAGGGTTTGTGTGTCTGCGCTTTAGCTGAAGTGGTTTGTTAATCAGGCTGGATTTTATGGTGGTGGGAGGGGTGGGGTTAGTTATTGAGGGAGTGTTTTATTGAGAGGGTTTATTGCACGGGCAGAGTTTTATTACTCAGGGGGCTTGGTTATTGTAGGGGTTTAGTGCTAAGGTAGGAGTGATTTAATGTGGAACTTTGGAGACTCTTGGGCACGAACAGGTGCCACAAGATGGAAACAGCAGAAGAGGGGGAAGTCTGCAGCTATTAAAGTGAGCAGCATCTGTCACCAAGTGATCCACCCGCACCTCATGTAAACTCAGAGGGCTTGTGTTTTACTCCATGGGCTAGCAGCTAGTATTCAGAATTCAGATTGTTTCAGCAGGCTGGGTCAAAGATGATACAGCATCTGAATTGACTCAAGAACAAGTGAACTGATGGATGGAAACACAGCTATGGGCAAATAACTCATCTGCATTCATGGCAGGATTTTGAGAAGAAGAATAAAGGAACGGCACTCTGACAGCTTTGAGGCTTCTGCAGCCATCTCTGTTGCTGAGCCACTGTGGAGAAATGCTTACCAAAAGGAAGTTGCCTGTGTGAACTGATTTTCACTTTAAACAAGCTTATTGTAGGTAAGAGGAAAAGCTCTACAGTGATGGGTGAGAGGCAGAATCAGCATGTGCAAGATGGCATTAGAGACCACAGTTTTGATCCCACATGTAGGAAACTCTGTTGTTTGGGCCATTTGACTGCTTTTTGATTTGATTTATTATTGTCACATGCATTAGCATACAGTGAAAAGTATTGTTTCTTGCGCACTATACAGGCAGAGCATACCATTCATAAAGAAGGAAATGAGAGTGCAGAATGTAGTGTTACAGCTGACCTGAGACAACAGCATTACCAAACAGCACCCAGTGTTACCAAGCAGCGTGCTCTAGGGATAGTACTGGAAATGGAAATTGGCTTAGAAAAAGTGATTCAAACATTGCTTGGCTCAACTTACCTGGTTGGCTTACTGCAGCCAATCAGCATCTCCCAGTGCGGTGCAAAAGGAAGAGGTAAAATCTCGAAAGAGACAAACATCTTGAAACTTCCATGATGTTTTATTTTTACACACAATATCAGATTCGGATAACCACAGGCATCCTGAAAGACGTTTAACTCATAGCAAGAGAATCCAGCTGTTTGGATATTGACATTGCAGCACTCAGTGAAGTTCATTTCGCAGAGCATTGATCTTGATAGTGTACGAAGCAGGTTATATGTTTTTCTCATCAGAGGAGGGTAAGGATAAATGACAGGCGTTGGATTTATAATTCAGAACTCCATAGCCAGCAGGCTTCAGAACATCCCTACTAGTTTTTTTCGATTGATTCATATTGCTATGATTACCAATCTGAACAAATAGTGCACCACCATTATCAGCATGTATACTCCTACCTTACAAGTCGGTATAGTAACCAAAGAAGGCTAATATCATGACCTGCACAACCATCTACTGAAGTTTGACTCCAAGGATAAACTCGTAGTACTTGGAGATTTAAATTAAAAAAGTGGGTGTGACTAAGAGCATAGGAAAAATGACTTAGGCAGACATGGCATTGGCAACAATAATAACAATTGGTAATTTTTGCTGGAATTCTGCACGAAACATGAATTCAACATCATTACTTTTCTATTTTAGTAGAAAGCTATCCATACTCAAAGCTTAGGCATCTTCAGGGTAATATTCCTGTCTGCCAGACTAACATGAGACTTGTTCCACACCAGGGTTATGCCCAGTTCAGACTGTTACACCAGCCAGAGGCTGCTTCAAGCTAATCTTGCCTTCAAAATCGAACCATCACCCAAAAGAAAAGTCCATAAGGAAACTGCAAGTCAATAGACACCAAGTAAAAACAGTTTTCCTGAACAAGCTTGACAATTGATTCTGCATTGACCTAACTCCGGGCACTAATATTAACCCAGCAGGGCAATGGGATCAATCAAAATCCTCCAACAAGAAACAACAACAGAAGTGGTTAGCTTCTCAACCAGAAGAAACCAAGATTGGTTTGAAGAAAAGACGCAGAAATTTAATAGTTTCTTCAAAAGAAATACTTCTGCCACAGCAGAATACTTGCAAGGCCAGATGACCAGATTACAAATGCCCCATAAAGGGAAGCCTGCAGCACTCTGCACACCAACTTCAGAATCAAATGGTGACAGTACTCGCTGTGAGTATACAAATGTATGTAGATATAGAAGATATAGATCTTGAGTATCACTGAAAAAATCAGATTCTAGGCAGCATTATCTCAAATGATACCACAGCCAAAAAGGGCATAGATAATTCAAAGTCATAGGCCAATAGCTCCTTTAGTTATCTTGAGAAGTGTCACTAAAGAAACCATTCACATCACATCTCAACTAAACTCAAACATATTAGATGTTTATCATCACCACCTTCTTGTGTGGGTCAGAATCATAGGTTCTGCACAAAAAACATACAAACATACTGTCGTAAATTGGTCACAAAAAGGTAGTCAAATGCATTGTAATATTCAACCTTATAAAAATATTGAAATACAGTAGTGTGGTCTCAGCATGGAGGCAGCTGGTTACACAGGTCTCTTGCGGTAAGACTAAACCCATGAAAGCCCGCATTAGCAATGTCACTTACACATGCTCATAACCGCTAAGACATCAGTATGTACATTCAAATAGGAAAATGCTTATTATGACACTCTATAACACTTCTCCCCCACTTAATTCAATGTTCTTAAGGAAAGAAACATCATATTACTCATGGTTCAATCTATCAGGAGCTTTGCAATTATGCTGTGATTTGCGCAGTACCACTGGTGACTCCATAGACATAGGTGGGGCTTGTTTCAATGGAGCTGGATCTTTGGGCGCAGGATTAGATTGAGTATCTGCCATATCAGAGGTACTGATCAAGCTCCCCATCACCAGAGTACTTGAACAATTTTCCATCAAGGAAACACCACTAGCAAAGGAGAGATACGACACTAGAAGGAGGTGACTTATTCTCCAGTCAGCCTAATTTCCAACTGAAGAGAGGCTCCAACAATGCTGAAGTGAAGCATCAAATCCCACAAACAATAGAACAAAGAACAAAGAGAACAAAGAACAACACAGCACGGGAAACAGGCCCTTCGGCCCAACGAGCCCGCGCCGCCGTCCCACTGTCTCAGTGACCTATTCATGATTTTAGTCTAGGCCTAATGTGCGAGGATCAGGGAGGTCCAATTGAGGGACAATTTAGTACCAATCAATCAGCCTAAAATAGGATGCTACAATCCCAGGGGAACCAAGTCTCAGGAGAGGGAGAGTCCAGAAGCCCCCAAAACAGAACATTTTGGGGAGGGCAATCTACTTCCCCATCAAACATACTCTCCACTTGAGCTGAATAAACATAGCCACTACTATCCTAACCTGCTCAACAGCACCCAAAAATAAGGACCAACAAGCTAAGAACGCTTACATCACCCCTACACAATGAACAAAACTAAGTATTTATTTCCCTAGCTGCCCCAAAAGCATCATTTAGGCCCTACTGCCAACAAGATTTGACCCATTTACCCCACCCTCCCCGCAACAATCGGATAATATGCCCACCATCCTTTCCTGAGCCAAGAAATCAAACAACCACTGCCACCACCCATGCAGCCAAACTGAAATAGTTGATCAACTTAACAAGGCTACATATCCAAGGATGAAACAGCAATACTGAGGCATGCACCAGAACATAATTCCCCCATCCCAACAACACCAGAGACAGCAATGACAGAAAAAAACAGCCTAGACTTTTCCAAGATGCATGATCTGTCTAAACGTTCTCAGGAAGCAAGCAAGGATTTCCCAAAATGCAACCCTAATAGTTCTAAGAATGCATGAGGATTTATCGGGCAAGACCAACCATCGCTACACCTGTCACCCTGCTATGGCGCTACTCATCCTATCTAAAAAAATAAAGTAAAGGGTAGTAAAGATTGTATTCGCTTAGTGTAAATGCAAAGATTACAGCTCATAAAAAAACTAAAAGGGTAAACACCACACAACTCTAATGTCGTACTCCCCAATGGAAAGAAGGAGACCCACAGACAATTAAACTACGGCCTCCCTTGTTCTACCGTCTGAGCATGCCACTGTCAAATACCATCAAAAATAAACATGGACAATCCTGATTTTCACAGTATAACAGGTGACAAATGGCTCTGTACTCATATCATACATCCTTGTCAGGATAAAAGACAGCATCACAAAATCAGGATTAAAATCTCAAGGGAACAAAGTTCAGGATTCATGATGAACTGCAGGATAATACACTATCTGCGGAGCATGAAAATGCCAAAGCCATGACAGGATCCGAGAGAAACATCCCCAAGATCCATCCAAAGTTTCACCAAAGCATCTGTCATGTTGTTGTCCCAAAGTCCCAACGAAAAGAAGCTTTGGCTTCATCAGATGGTAAGTCTGGATGACATGTCCAGCTGCCTCCAACCCTTCTCAATGAACACTGAGTTCAACACAATGCAAGACCAGTGCTTGGAGTTTTTGACCAACCCCCAAGCCCTGAAGACTGGATACAATGTACTTCACTGAATTCAAGACGCCCATGCCTCAAATCAAGATTGTGAAAACATGATGGCCAATTCTCAAATTCAGCCAGGAATTCATGCCCAGCACCCCTCAGGAGACCAGGCACAGGCATCCTCCTTCCCTTGCCCTATTTCCCTGAGTCAGCCAGAATGAACAACACCATGCAACACGATTTCCAAGAATCAGAGGTTAAACTTCTGACAAAACTGCCTCTCAATTGACAGGATTCTTTTCTCCACTTCATCCATTCTCTTTGGGACATCTCACTGTTCATTAAAATAAGCATCAAAAATCAGTGCTGAGGAGCGAGACAGTTGTCCGGTCATAATGGTGGCCATTCTCAACACCAAAGAATCACTGAAGTATAGGCCCGTTGACCAGTGAAACCATCTCTGAGCCCCCTTTGCCAAAATTTAGCCAGGAAGTTCCAGGAAAATAGCACAGACTATACACATTAGATTATAGGTTGTGAATCAGGATAAAAAACGGATTAAAAGGTGAGTAATGCAAAGCTCACAAAAATGCAGCCTCATGTGACCCCTGCATGTGCAGTTCTGATTGCCTCCAAATAAGAAGTTCCTGTGCTCAACTGCTCAAGAGTCCGTAAATCAAGAATTTCCCCCTTCTGTCACCAACAATCAATCCAAGTATCACAGAAATAACCTTCTTCATGATTTTCACATAGCAAGAACCAGCCACCGTCATTAAAGTTAAAGTTTATTTATTAGTCACAAGTAGCCGTACTGTAAGTCTAACATCACTGTAATGAAGTTACTGTGAAAATCCCCTAGTTGCCACACTCCAGTGCCTATTTGGGTACACTGAGGGAGAATTTAGCATGGCCAATGCACCTAACCTACACATCTTTGAACTGTGGGAGGAGACCGGAGGACCCAGAGGAAACCCACGCAGACATGGGAAGAATGTGCAAACTCCACAAAGACAGTGACCCAAGTCGGAAATTGAACCCAAGTCCTTGGCACAATGAGGCAGCGGTGCTATCCACTATGTCACTCCTAATCACATTGCACAAAACTGATGTGTGTCATTACAAGCTATTTCAATGTCAACAATAGAACATATTCTGCACAGCAAGGAAAGAGTTGAAAGGTTGCCTTTATGCTTTGGATTCTGCCTCACTGATGATGCATCAGGCTAAGAGTAAAGATTTTGCAGCACATGCAGGAATAAGCTTTCAAATTCTTGCACATTTTGCCTTGGCATCCTACTGAGAGAATAAATTTCATTGCACTGATGTAACTTAATAGCTACAGTTAGTTAGACACAGTGCTCCCTTTTAGACAATTAAATCTAATATTAAAATGGATGGATCATCTCTTTCAACTTTCATCTGGAAGATTAATTTTAGTCAATGTTAACTGGTCTAGCTGCAAAATTCAGAACGGTTGTCCTTGCTGCTCCCAGTTAGCCCTTCATCCATGCTTCATTATTGGTGGCCAGGCCTTCAGCTTCCGTTTATGAAGTAAATGCCTTGCCTGTCAAGCTCTCCTTCCTGCTTAAGATGTACTTTAAAACCTAAATCTTCGAACAAACTTTGACTGCCTATCCTAACATCGCCTTATGTGATTTGCTACCAAATTGCGTTTGAAACAGTTTGGGATATTATAATATGTGCAGATAAATAATGCAAGTTGTTGGTAGTGGATAACATCTGTCTAAAGAAAGCACTGAAGCCAAAATAAAATATCTGAAAAGAAGATCAAAACGAAAAGCCATAAGATCTGATAAAGATCAGCAGCCAGCTCACTGCTCATTCAATTCCCAATATAACTTCAAAATGAGTCAGGTATCTATAATATATTTTTCATACATTTTGTAGCTTTTCTTCATATGAGCATTCCTAATAGTTCAGAAATGTACCCTTTAAACCATAACTGCCCACAGCGTTGATGATTACATAAAAACATAAGAACATAAGAAATAGGAGCAGGAGTAGGCCATCTGGCCCCTCGAGCCTGCCCCGCCATTCAGTAAGATCATGGCTGATCTGTTGTGGCTCAGTTCCACATTCCCGCCCTCTCCCCATAACCCTTAATCCCCTCTCTTATCAAAAACCCATCAACCCGCGTCTTAAAAATATTTAGCGAGGCAGCCTCCACCACTTCAACGGGCAGAGAATTCCAGAGATTCACCACCCTTTGAGTGAAGAAATTCTTCCTCAACTCCGTTCTAAACCGCCCCCCCTTTATCTTGAGGCTATGCCCCCTAGTCCTACTATCCTTTCTGAGTGGGAAGAGTCTCTCCACCTCTATCCTATCCATCCCATTCATCATCTTATATGTCTCAATGAGATCTCCCCTCATTCTTCTAAACTCTAACGAGTACAAGCCTAGTTTATTCAGCCTCTCCTCATAGGTCAACCCCCTCAACTCCGGCATCAGCCTAGTAAACCTCCTCTGCATTCCCTCCAAGGCCAAAATATCCTTGCGTAAGTACGGCGCCCAAAACTGCACACAGTACTCCAGCTGCGGCCTCACCAATGCCCTATATAGCCACAGCAAGACCTCCCTACTTTTATATTCAATCCCCCTCGCTATGAAGGCCAGCATCCCATTCGCCTTCCTGACCACCTGCTGCACCTGCAGGCTGGGTTTTTGCGACTCATGCACAAGGACCCCGAGGTTCCTCTGCACCGTCGCCTGCTGCAGTTTTTCTCCACGTAAGTAATAATCCTTCCTACCATTATTCCTACCAAAGTGGACCACCTCGCACTTGCCAACATTAAATTCCATTTGCCAGTTCCTGGCCCATTCGCCCAGCCTATCTAGATCCTTCTGCAGACTCTCCAGATCCTCCGCGCAATTTGCCGTTCCACCAATCTTGGTGTCATCAGCAAATTTCGACACCATACTCTCGGTTCCCTCCTCCAGATCATCTATATAGATGGTAAATAGCTGAGGCCCCAGCACCGAACCCTGGGGCACTCCACTAGTCACCAACCGCCAATCTGAATAGCACCCATTGACCCCCACTCTCTGCCTCCTATTTGACAACCAGTCCTCTATCCACGCTAACACCCTACCCCCAACTCCATGTCCCCTGACCTTCTGCAATAACCTCGTGAGGTACCTTGTCAAACGCCAAACACCATTACTTTGAAACTTCCTCATAATTTTTTATCCTCCCAAGGACTGTGTCAAATTATTTTGCACTGGTGAAATTAAAACTGTGCAGCAGTCAAAAGGGACTTTGTATCTTTTAAGGGCCCAGCATAAGCAGCAATTTTTTTACTTGCAAATATCAATAGTTGCTACTATGAAAAATATAAGGATTGTGACAATAAATGATAACTCAAACAGCCCAGCAATAATTTACCAACATCTCTGAGATTGCAAGCAATCTCAATAGAAATACCTGCTTAAAATTATTTTATATGAAGATTTCCATTCTGTTTGTTATGTTTGTAATGCATACTACATCACTATTATGGCTCAGCATTCTGCTCGTACCTTCTGTTGTCCAGGTTTGTCAACATAGCAATCAAATGGGACATATAAACGGTGGACAAAACTGATTGTTGGATCTTCCATTATAAATCAATTGCTGTCCAACTGACCGTTTTCAAATACCTGGGAAGGAACAGATATGAAACCACAGATATGGTCTTTCAAATGAATTGAACAATATGTAAGTAGTTAGGTAGACGGGGTGCAAATCAATCAAAAACAGGATGACTTGATCCTGCCAATGTCTATCTGTGTTTATCTCCGTTTGTGTGTATACCTCTTTGTCAATGTGTGTCTGTGTGTGGCATCTGTATTCATCATAGTGTACATCTGTCTGTCATTATCCAAATATGTATATCTGTGTCTATTCATATCGAGAAATATTTGTCATGAGCACACCTGAACTTAGTATAAGGCATTAATTCTAACTGTGTGATATGCTAATGAAATACATTATACATCATCACAAGAAGTGACGCAGCATCTCTGAGAGGGGATTAAGAGTTATGGGGAGAGGGCGGGAATGTGGAACTGAGCCACGACAGATCAGCCATGATCTTATTGAATGGCGGGACAGGCTCGAAGGGCTAGATGGCCTACTCCTGCTCCTATTTCTTATGTTCTTATGTTATGTTCTTATGTTCTTGTGGAACTCATAGAAAGATGAAGCCATAGTAAGAAATGTTTCATTACAGTTAATGTTTCCCTTATCTCAGCAGACTTTATGAATATGCTTTGTTAGCTCAATGGGTCTAAGAATATGACATGGTGGCACCAAGCTTAGGAACAAGCATGGAAAAGTCTCGTCCATCATCAGAAAGCTTTCAGCAGGCTGTAGGCCTCAACCAGGCAGAAGCATGGCTGAACTGGTGCAGATGATTTGCCAAATATCACACTGCATCAGGCTTCACAGCAAATTTGAATGGCAAACAGGTCAGAATGCTAATGTATTCAATGGGTGGCTGCACAGACAATATCCTAGTCAAGCAAAGGATTGAAGAACAACAAGTTGGGGATGATTAAGCAATAAAAGCACTTGTTGCCTACTTCTATCAATGATCTGCTTGGACTTTAAGAGTACTGTGAATGCGGCAACTTAAAAGATTAACTAATCAAGTACAGAATTGTTGTCGAAGTCTTCGGTGAAGCATTGTCTGACCATTTGCGGTCAATGGATGATTTAACCTGAAAGAAGGCAATTCAACTGAGCAGACAAGCTGCCGTCAGGAAGCAAAATTGATTGGTGGTTTGTAGTAATAGGGAGAACCATATCCCAAAAAAGACTGATTCAATGGAGTATTTTGAACTTAAAAGCAGAGAGGTGACCTTTAAAATGCAGTGGAGGCAGAAGGAGAATCCTTCAACTACCCGTTAACTATAATTGGCATGGCGGGCAAAAACACAAGCACAAAAATTTTTCTGCCAAAGGACTGAATGCCAGTTTTGCAGAAAGAAGGGTCCCTTTCCAGCTGTGTCGCAGAAAGGAGCCTACACAGAATAAGAAAAAAGAGGTGCCTTCAAAAGGTGACAAGATTCACAAAATAGAAGACATTAATAAAATTAAGATGCCTTTCCTTGGGGAGATCCAGGGACCAAGCAAAAGCAACTGAACATTGATCCTAGTAGAGGGAAACATGACACAGGTGCAACAGTTTTGGTTCTTTCTTATGGAACTTTCTTTGGTTCTCTTAGGCATCATGTTAGGAGGGATGGAACGCAAGGTCTCAAGACAACTGAATGGATAGATTCAGTATAGAGATAGAGAAATCAATGAAACCTTATATGTGATCCTAAATTAGAGTTGTTCACTCTTAAGCAAAAAGCTTACACTGACTTCTATCTGATTTGCAGAGTCATGGCACTGGAAAGCCAAGAAGATCATCTGAAAAAGCTCAGAGCTAATTTTCCACTGCTGTTCACAGGACCAGGAAAACTAATGAATGCATACCACATCATTCCCATTTGGGAGGTTTTGTTTCAACACATTACCTTTCAGCATTACATCTGCCAGAAATCTTCCAGAGGACAGTGTCATATATCCTAGAACGTCTGGATAGAGTCGTATGTCACATGGATGAAACTCTGATCCACGATCCACTCAGAGAGAACATGACACCAAAATGTAAGTTGTGCTGTGACACCTACAGGAAGCAGCACCAACACTCAACAAATACAAATTCTTACAGCCAACTTTGGGCATGTTGCATTGAATCCAGTGTAAACGTTGATCCACAGAAGACAAGCAATCAAGGAGGTTCCAGCTCCTCAGAATGTGAGTGAGCACCATGGGTATGGTCAGCCAAATTGGAAAGTTCTTGCCCAGCCTAGCTGTCATCCATGAACCAGCATATCAGCTGTTATAAGGTAATGTATGATTCTGGAAGGAAGCACAACAGAGCTGATATTACCTAATGTTTTAACTCCCCATGACCCAGAGCCACCCACTATCATTGCTGCGTGTGCATCTTCAATTGGCCTGGGAGCTATATTCTTTCCAATACAGTTGGATAGAAAGGGTAGTCCAGTTTACTAAGTATTTGTTTATTGACACAGACTGACAGAGATATGCAGTGAAGGACAAAGAAGCATTAGCTGCTACATGGACTTGTGAAAGATTTACAGATTTGCTTTTTTATGTAGATTTTACCCAACTGAACAAGGTAGTTGAATGTAAAGTTCATCCTATGTTACCTGTGGTCTCCACTTCAAGACAAAAGCAAACCACAAACCTTCAGTGATACTTCAGATTCCAAACAGTTAGCAAAATGTATCCATGTGTACAGTGATTCAGACTGAAGATATTGAAGTTTGATGCAAAAGCAGAGTATGTTCCAGGGAAACAGGGGAATACAACATTATTGATAGGGACATTGAGTTCAAGACCAAGGAGGTTATGTTGAACTCGTGTAAGTCATTTAGGATAGCCTCAGCTGGAGTAATGTCTCCAGTTCTGTGAATCACACTTTAGGGAGGATTTGAAAACATTGGAGAGAATACAGAAAAGATTCATAAAAATGGTTCCTGGGATGGAGATAGATTACAGAAGTTAGGATTGTTTTCCTTAGAGAAAAGAAGATTGTAGAAGATAGTAATTAATAAAAGAAGCAATAGGGATATGAGGAAAAGTTTTTTCATGTAGCCAGTGGTTTGAGTCTGGAATGCTCTTCCTGGAAGCATGGTGGAGGCAGATTCAATTGAAGCATTCAAAAGGGAATTATACTCTCTTTTGAAAATAATGAGAAGGATTGTGGGGAAAAGGAAGGAGAATGAAGCTGGATGAGTTGCCCATTTGGAGAGCTGGTGCTCTATGCCAAAACAGTTCTGTGGTTCAATAAATGTTTTGTCCTGTATCTCAGTAGCAAAGTTGAACAAGCTTGTTTCATCTTATTGAAGAGATAGCAACCTTTCCATTTACAACAACCACAACTCTACCAGCAACAGCTCAACAACTGAATGAAATCAAATGAACATAGGTCATAAAGTACTGTGTCCAAGGATGGCCAGCACATTTACCCAATTCCATTCTCAGAGTAATATGAATAAAGAGGATACCTCAGTGTAGTTGATGATTTATTCATCTATGAGAACAGACTGGTCATTCCGAGAGTTCCAAGACTCGATATACCACAACGATTACACCAAGGACATTTGGGCGTCACCAAAATGTCAAGCCAGAGCAAGACATTCAGTTTGGTGGCCAAATCTCTCAAATCTCATTGCAAGAGATGATATCAAACTATGTTACTTGTGATTTTCATCACTAGGGGATGAGAACACCATTGATGTCATCCTCCTTTCCATCAAGATCATGGGAACATTTCTTTGAACACAGTGGCAAGATGTTCTTGGTCATAATAAGCTATTACTCAAGATGGATGGAACTCAAGCAGCTGCAGAGCCACACTCCTGAAGCAATGATTACATCACATGAAGGAAATATTTGTAGCACATGGAATCTCAATGATGTAATCTCAGACGAGGGACCACAGTTCGCCAATAAATATTTTCAAGAGTTCACAACATCGCGTGGAATTGTCCATATCACCAACTCACCAGCATACCCACAATTCAGTGCTGGAACTGAAACAGGAGTGCATACAGTGAAAGCATTGCTGAACAAGAATGATATCACCCAACTTGCACTTCTGAGCTATTAAACTTCATTCCATCATGGTTTAGCACTTTATGACATCCTAATGGAAAGAAGATTGAAAATGCAGTTCCCTACACATGTCCAAGAGGATCTCTTGGATGAGGTGAGGGGGAAAGAGAATGAATATTATTTCACCTATCAGGAGAACCAGTTAGGATCCATGACCAAGCTCATTATGGACAAGTGATTAAACAGACACCACATCTATTGTCCTATCTTATCCAAACATATAATGGTATGGTCAGACAGAACAGATGTGCACTATTTGCCTGAGAAACCACAAGCAGAATTCAAATCCCCAATCTACTCTAAAGGAACAGAGGACCTGTTTGGGTAGACTAGTGATACTGTGATAGCATGTTCCCGTGAAAAAGAAATGGAAGTCAGAGACGTGAGGGAAGGTGCAGCATAAGGGATTAATTCTCACTGCACGATCAGCCACTGAAACACAGTATACATCGAGGAAAGTGATGCAACATCACATGATCTTTCTCTCCCTTTCAGAACCTCATGGCAAAGTGAAGCCACAGTAAGAAATGTTCCAATTAAGTTTATGTTTTCCATATCTCTGTGAATACTCTGTATTAGCACAATAAAATAAAGAATGTGTAATGTCAAATTTTTGCCTTTGCAGATTGGCTCAGCAAATTGGAAAGAGACAGAACATATAGGATTAGAGTTTCCATTTTGGCAACAGTCATAACATCATGAGAAGCGGGTACAGGAATAGACCGTGCAGCCCATTGAGTCTGCCACCATTTAATAAGATTATGGCTGATCTTGAACCTCAAATAGACTATTTTGTCCTATCTCTAAATTCCTTGATTTAAACAGAATCTAAAAGTTTGTCCTTTTGAAACTTAAATATATTTAATGATTGTGCAGTACAGTTCTCTATGTAGTGAATTTCAAATGCTGTCACCTGTCAAGCCCCCTCAGAATTTTATATATTTCAAATAATAACAGCTCTCATTTATCTAAACTCCAAAGAGTATAGGCCCATTCCATTACAAACAGGGAATGTGCTTGAAATTGTCTTTGGTTATGCTTAAATTTCCAATAAAATTTATCTGCATGATCATAAATGCAAAACCAGCATAACTGAGCAGCAGAATAAAATGTAACAATTTCATTTATTTTTCTTTGTCACAAAGTATTCATGTATGTAAATGGTAAGTTGGTGCTGTCTTATTAATTCAGCTAAAAGTAGATTTTTCACCAAAAATAACTATCTTTAGTACCAGTGACCAGTCCTCCATCTGTGAGTAACTCCATTTAAAATC
This sequence comes from Carcharhinus amblyrhynchos, assembly GCF_965287045.1. Taxonomy (NCBI): domain Eukaryota; kingdom Metazoa; phylum Chordata; class Chondrichthyes; order Carcharhiniformes; family Carcharhinidae; genus Carcharhinus; species Carcharhinus amblyrhynchos. The sequence continues at coordinate 36,878,888 of NC_137335.1, read as the reverse complement.
ACAGCAAATGGCTTTAAAAAAAACTACATTGGACTATTTATTAATTTCAATGCTGGGCACTAGTTAGATTCTTGGTAAATTAAATGTTTTTGATGTGAAAGTCTTTTAAAATGCACCTACTGTTAATCGAACAAAATAAATGTAATCTGAAGAGCCTTTCAAAACCCATCAATTGGTGGAAACTCCCAGTTTTGACCAGCATGTGTGGCCAGTTATGAGCGTGGGACCTGATTCTGTCAAATTAGTTCCTGAACCAGTGCAAAAGGTTGTGAAAAACATGAATGTTAGAGGCTTTGCATATAAATCACCTACATTTTAACTCCCCCAATCTGTTTTGCTGGGGTCTGATCAGGATCACAGCAACTCTTAAAGGTAACTTTCACTGCTTGAAGAGAGGCACCTGGTTTAGATTGGAAGTTACAGATCATAGAATCCCTGCAGTACAGGAGAAGGCCATTTGGCTCATTGAGCCCGCAGCTGACAACAATCCCCACCCAGGCCCGATCCCTGTAATCCCATTTATTTACCCTGTTAATTCCCTGAACACTAAGGGACAATTTACCACGACAATCCAGCTAGTCTGCACATCTTTGAACTATGGGAGGAAACTGGAGCACCTGGAGGAAACCCACGCAGGCGCAGGGAGAATGTGCAACTCCACACGGACAGTCACCCAGAGCCAGAATTGAACCCGGGTCCCTGGCACTGTGAGGCAGCAGGTCTAACCACTGTGCCATCATGCTGCTGTAAAGTCGACCAAACATGGATGATGCAGCTGCCATAGCTGCATCATTCACAGAGGACAGTCCAGACATCTTGGTGAAAAAGTTACCCTGTGAAAAAATTTTTATGGTGGGGGTCCAACAACAATTTGTATTTATACAAAGAACAAAGAACAACCCAGCACGGGAAACAGGCCCTTCGGCCCAACGAGCCCGCGCCGCCGCATCACCCTACACCTATTCTACCCTGCATGTCTACGAATGGAACCCTACTCAGTCAGATTCAGGGAAAAAATAGTGTCAATTTGGTAAAAACCGATTAGCCTAAGAGCACATCTTTGGGGTGTGGGAGGAAACCGGAGCGCCCGGAGGAAACCCACGCAACCACAGGGAGAATGCGCAAACTCCCACAGACACAGGCCCAAATCCATGTGTCTGCACAGCCAGCAGTGCTAGTCACTGAGCTGTTGCGGCGCCCGTCTACCGGTCCAGGATCAAGCACACACACCGACATGAAGTACTAGGCCACTCCTGGACTTCCAAGAGCAGCCCACGCACGACCCGCCGTGTGCATGCCCCTCGCTTGACACGAGGTGGACCTCCATCTGTGGAATAAAGACAAAAAATATTAATCATACAGCCTGCCCTTCCGGTGTCTCCCGAGGTTTAACCCTATTTAATAGCCCCTACCATATCCCTCCATTCTCGTTTCACTCATGTGCCTATCTAACTGCATCTTAAACGAGTCCAACGTTCCTGCCTCCACCACCCTACTCGGTAGCGCGTTCCAGACCCCCACAACTCTCTGCGTAAAGAACCTTCTTCTCACCTCCAAATTATACCTCCCCCCCCTCACCCTTAAATGATGACCTCTCGTGTTCGTACCCAGTCTAGGGAGCAGTCTCTCACTATTAACTCTATCTATTCCCTTCAGTATCTTATATACTTCTATCATGTCCCCTCTCAATCTCCGTCTTTCCAAGGAGAATAGCCCCAGTTTCTTCAATCTCTCCTCGTAACCCAGTCCCCCCATGCCAGGCAACATCCTGGTAAACCTCCTCTGCACCCTTTCCAGAGACTCCACGTCCTTCCGGTAGTAAGATGACCAGAACTGGACGCAGTACTCCAAATGCGGTCTAACCAACGTTCTGTACAACTGAAGCATTAGACGGCAGCTTTTATACTCTATGCCCCTTCCTATAAAGGCTAACATCCTTCTCCACTTGTGATGCAACCTTCATGGATTTGTGAACCTGCACTCCCAGGTCCCTCTGTATGTCTATACTCCTAATCGGCCTACCTTTTATCACATAGCTCCTCTCTGCATTATTCTGTCCAAAATGCATCACCTCGCATTTGTCAGGATTAAATGCCATCTGCCATCTATCTGCCCACTGCACCAACCTATCTATATCCTGTTGTATCACCTGACAATCCAGTTCCGTACCCGCCAACCCTGCCATCTTGGTGTCATCAGCAAACTTGCTGATCACACCACCTACGCCCTCTTCCAAGTCATTTATGTAGACTACAAAGAGGAGAGGTCCCAGTACTGAGCCCTGCGGCACACCACTGGTCACTGGCCTCCAGCCCGACAAGGTCCCCTCCACAACTACCCTCTGTCTCCTATTTCCCAGCCAGTTCTCAATCCACCTAGCTACCTGGCCTCGTATCCCATGCGCCTTAACCTTTTCTACCAGCCTACCATGAGGGACTTTGTCAAACGCCTTACTGAAATCCATATAGATGACATCAACGGCTCTCCCATCGTCAACCGTTTTTGTCACCTCCTCAAAGAATTCCACCAGATTCATAAGGCAAGACCTCCCTCTAACAAAGCCATGTTGCGTATCCCTAATCAGATCGCAACGCTCCAAATGCTCATACATCCTACCCCTAAGTATTTTTTCCATTAACTTCCCTGTATATTCCATGTACTATTTCTTTAGATGGCTCGGTGTCACTTTTTGTTTGATAACGCTCTTATGAAGTGCTTTGGGATGTTTTCCACATTGAAAGTGCTACATAAAGTCAAGGAAAACATCACAGTAGGGACTTCCCTACCACCGACGTCAAACTCACCGGCCTATAATTCCCAGGGTTATCCCTACTACCTTTTTTGAACAACGGGACCACATTTGCTACCCTCCAGTCTTCTGGGACCTCACCTGTGTCCAAAGAAGAGACAAAGATGTGCGCCAGAGGCCCAGCAATTTTATCTTTCGCCTCCCTAAGCAGCCTGGGATAAATACCATCAGGCCCCAGAGCTTTATCCGTCCTTACGCTACCTAAAAGCCCTAGCACTTCCTCTCTCGTAATAACTATATCCTGCAACTGAACCTCCGCTCCCTCCAAGAGACCGCACGATTCCGAACCCCTCTCCTTCGTGAATACCGACGCAAAGTATTCATTCAGGAGCTCCACCATTCCCTCCGACTCAATACACAACTCTCCACTCTTGTTCCTAAGAGGACCAATTTTCCCTCTAACTACTCTCTTGCCTCTAATATAGGAATAAAATGCCTTTGGATTTTCCTTAATCCTACCAGCCAAAGCCATCTCATGCCCTCTCTTCGCCCTTCTAATTCCCCTTTTTAGCTCCCTCCTACTCTCTCTATATTCCTCCAGCGCACTCTCCGTACCCATTTGTTTTGACCTAACATACGCCTCCCTCTTCTTCCTGACCAAGTCTTCAATATCCCCCATAATCCACGGCTCTCTAATCCTACCTTTCCCATCCTTTCGCTTAACCGGAACATACCTCCCCTGCAACCATTTCATTTTGTCCCTAAAAGCCTCCCACTTGCCAACCGTGGACTTGCCAGCTAACAGTCCCTCCCAATCAGTTTGCTGCAGCTCCCTCCTAATCCTGCCATAGCTCGCCTTTCCCCAGTTCAGCACACTCCCGTTCAGACGGCACTCGTCCCTTTCCATTTTTATCCTAAAGTAGACGGACTTGTGGTCACTGTTCGCCACATGTTCGCCTACCTCTACCTCACCCACCTGCCCCGGCTCATTTCCCAACACTAAATCCAGTATAGCCCCTCCCCTAGTCGGGCTAGTTACATACTGTTCTAGCGACCCTTCCATAACACATTTCACAAACTCCTCTCCCTCCGTACCCCCAGCTCTAGGCCCCCTCCAATTCACTCCGGGAAAATTAAAATCACCCACTACAACCACTCTATTCTTCCTGCACCTGTCCAAAATGCCCCTGCAAATGCCTTCCTCCACTGACTTTGGGCTGTTGGGTGGCCTATAGTACACCCCTAGCAATGTGATCTCTCCCTTTTTATTCCTCAACTCCACCCACACTGACTCAATCCCTATCTCTTCCATATCGTCCTCCCTCTGCACTACTGTGATGTTTTCCTTGACTTTATGTAGCACTTTCAATGTGGAAAACATCCCAAAGCACTTCATAAGAGCGTTATCAAACAAAAAGTGACACCGAGCCATCTGAAGAAATAGTACATGGAATATACAGCACAGAAACAATTGATTCAGCCCAACTAGATATTGGGGAAAATGACCTAAAACTGGTTAAAGTGGTAGGTTTTAAATGAGCATCTTAAAGGAGGAGGAGGATAGAGAGGATTAGAGATTCAGCCACGACCACACAATGCACACCTCTGACCATTCATACTCGCTGAACATCAATTTCAGCTTTACTTCTTTGCAGCACGAATTACTGGAGAGAGTCAATGTTCCAAGTAGAACAAGTGTTCAGCCAACAGGGCTGAATGTGGATAATTGTGTGAATGCTGTCACTTCTGTACATTTTCATGAAGGAAAATAAGAATCAAAACCTCAAGTGGGAAGAAGATGCCAAATTAAGGAAGAGTAATGAATGCCCTCGAACAGTAAAGAGTCAACTATAACAAGTTCGCAGCCCACAAAGAACTGCCACATCTGCCATGCAGCCAGCAAAACAATGGACCTGCCTCAAGACCCCCAAAAACTATCCTTGGAGCTCCATATCCACCTTGAAGATTGTTGCACACATAATTCAGGCAGACTGTCTTTCTAAATCACTGTGGTTAATGTAACTGTTTGTGGACTCATACATGGTCAAATAGGTTGCTCACCATGGTGTTATCTCACGCTACCTCCTTATTATCTCAGGGTTTCTGTTCTCTTTTCAAACAGAAGGTTGCACATAGGCATCAGCAGTGAACCTGAACTGATGGTGGACCAACCATCCACTAAACACTTAACTATGAAGAGAAACAGAGAAATGAAGGAATGTGGGGTTTCATATTAACTCTGCTAATTAACTCTCTTTTATTTCATCTTTTTGCCAGCACCTAAATCTTCAACTACAGACTAATAAGTATTCATTGCAACTCTGCTAGAAATCAAAATATGGCCTAAGATTGACAGGAAGAGACAGTGAATCTGGCCAGAATTTTCCAGACCTTCGTGCTGGTGAGATCTTCCGGTCCCACTGATAGCGAAACCTACCACGGATTTCCCAGCATTCAAGTGGAAACCTTATTGACAGCGGTGGGACCTGAAAGTCCCACAGCAAGCCAATGGCGGGCTGCCTCCACTGCCACAAAACATGTACAGGGGCACGTGGAAAATCCCATCCTACAAATCCAATAGTAAATTAGCAAGTAAGGCTAGAAGGTACACAAATAATAAAAGGAAAAAAACTAAGGCTCTGTATCTAAATGTACACAGCATTTAAAACAAAACAGGTGAACCAATAGCTCAAATAGGAACTAGTAACTACAATCTGATAGCCATTACAAAGACAGGGCTTTAGGATGACACAGATTGGGGCCTGAATGTTGAAGGATACGTGACATTTAGGAAGGACAGAAAGTTAGGAAAAAATGGAGAAGTGGCTCTGTTAATTAATAATGGTCATAGCACAACAGAAAGGAAGGTTGGAAGTTCAGGGAGCTAGGATGCAGAAGTAGTTTGGCTAGAAATGATAGATGACAAAGTCAAGAGGTCACTTGTGGGAGTGGTGTACAGCTAATACAATACAGTAACTAATATTTTAAAACTAAATAATGGCAATTAAGAGGCATGAAGGCACAGCTAGCTAAGTAAATTCACAAAGTGCTTAACCAGTAGGTCAATAGAGGTTCAGTAGCAGAAATTTAAAGGGATATTTCAGAATACATAGAATAGACATATTCCAATGAGAAAGAAAAGTTCTAAGGGGAGAGCCCACCATCTGTGGTTAACTAAAAAAGACAGTAACAAACAAAGAAAAGACATATAATTGCACAAAGATGGGTTGCAGGTGAGAGGAATGGAAAGAAAAAAAGGAACAGCAATGAATGAAAGAAAGATTAATAAAGAGGGAAAAATAGAGTATGGGATAAAGCTAGCTAGTAATAGAAAGACAGATAATAAAAGTTTCTGTAGATAAATGAGAAAACAGTTAACAACGTGAGCATTGGTTCTATAGAAAGTCCATCTGGGAAATTGATAATGGAAAATAGGGAGATAGTGGATTAATTAAACAGGTACTTTGCATCAGTCTTCACTATAGGGACCACAAGTAGCATCCCAGAAATAGTTGTAAATCAGGAAATGGAAAGAAGGTGGAACTCAGGAATATTACAATCACCAGGGAAGGGATACTAAGCAAATTGTTGGCTCTGTGGGCTGACACAGCTGCTGGTCTGGATGGACTTCACTTAAGATCTTGAAAGAAATGGCTAGTGAGATAGTTGGTGTATTGTCAAATTCCTGAGATTTGGGGAAGATTCAATCAGATTGGAGAATGGCAAATGTGATTTTTTTATTCAAAAAGGGAGAGAGACAGAATACAGTAAACTACAGGCCAGTTAGCCTAACATCTGTCACAGGGAACATGTCAGAAGCCATTATCAAAGATGTTATGGCAGGACACTTAGAAAAATTCAAGGCAATCAGACAGAACCAATGTGATTCTGTAAAAGGGAAATCAAGCTTAATAATTAGTTTGTAGCTCTTGAAGGAGTGGATAACAGAGGAACTGGTGGATATATCACACTTAGATTTCCAAAACTCATTGACATGGATAGAATATTGGCTAGCTAACAGGAAACAGAGGCTAGGATTTTCTGCCACCCCCATTCCCCGGGGTGGGTTTTGCCATGGCTGTGGCAGCTTGCCATTATCTGGCAGCAGGATCTCCTGGTCCCACTGAAATCAATGGCCATCTGCATTCCTCACTGGCCACACACCTAGAGAACTTCCTGCATGGGGTTGTCTCCAGCAGGGCCAGAGGATCCTGCCGGCCGGATAGGCTGAAAAATCCCGCCAGAGATTTGGCATCAATGGGTCTTTTTCTGTTGGCAGGATGCGACAAGTGTGCCACATGGATCAGTGCTGGGGCCTCAACATTTTACAATTTATATGAATGACTTGCCTGAAGGAACTGAAGGTATTGTTTCTAAATTTATGAACAATGTAAAGATAGGTAGGAAAGTAAGCTGTAAACAGGACATAAGGAGGCTACAGAGGGACACAAATAGGTTAAATGAATGGGCAAAGATTTGACAAAAGGATTATAATGTGGGTAAATGTGAAATTTTCCATTTTGGCAGGCAGAATAAAAAAGCTTATTATCTAAAAGATGATAGATTGCAGAGATCTGAGATTCAGAGGGATCTTGGTGTCTGGGTTCATGAGTCACAAAAAGCTAGCATGTGGGTACAGCAAGCAATTAGGGGGTCTAATAGGAAAATTCATTACAAAAGTAGGGAGGTTATGCTTCAGTCATACAGGACATTGGTGAGGCCACAGTTGGAGTACTGTGCACAGTAGTAGTCATCTTATTTAAGGAAAGATGTGTATATATTATAGATGTAGTTCAGAGGAGTTATACTAGACTAATACCTGTATTGGGTGGTGTGATAAACACAACTAGATCCATGTGGAATCTTTGGTTGATTTCCTGGTGGGGCATGTTGAGTACGAGTTCCCCTAGTAACAGGCAATAGCTTGCCCAGCTGGAACTGTATTCTGTAAATATTTTGCATTCTGTAAATAAACAAGCTTCCTTTCCAGTCAGGTTTTCTGAGTTATTAGAGGTAGGGGTTGGCTCAGGAGGAAAGGTTGGACAGGTTAGGCTTAGATCCACTGGAGTTTAGAATAGGTATCTTGATTTAAACCTTTAAGATCCTGAGTGGTCTTGGTGAATATGGAGAGGATGTTTCCACTTGTCAGAACTCTAGGAGCAGAGGTCACTGTTTAAAAATAAATCATCCTCTTTTGAGGCAGAGTTAATTTTTTTTCTCACAGGTCGTCATGTGTCTTTCCACTCTCTTCCTCAAATGACAGTGGAAGCAGAGTCTTTGAATATTTTTAAGGCAAAGCAAGATAGATTTTTGATAAGCAAGGGGGTGAAAGCTTAGGCAGGAATGGGGGGTTGAGGTTACAATCAGATCAGCCATGATCTACCTGAATGGCAAAGCAGGCTCGACGGGGCCAAGTGGCCTACTCCTGCTCCAAATACATATGTTCATATTGTGTGTACAGCCCATTGGCTTCATAACCTATATTAATCTATGTTTTTTTTTCCTATTATCCCAAGGTGAAGCTCTGGGTACCAAGGAGCAGGAATCAGCATGGTCACGTGAACATCCATCAGGTACTCCAAACTGTGCAAACACCAGCAGAAGAAATGTACATGAGGGAATCAAAAAAGTCAGGAATGGACACTAGGTGAAGATCAATTGAAACTGGAATGAGAGAATTAACTGCCCAGGGAATGGGGGATATGGGTCAAACAGACAGCTTGTACAAGACCCAGGGATTCATATCTTAATAGGATCAGGAGCAAATACATAAGGCACAAACCTGAAGGCAGGGGAGATTTAGCATAGTAATATCAAGTAGACCAAATGGCTGTTCATGTAGTAGCTTAAGGCACTATTCTTAAAACAAAATTCTGTCAATACCTCCTTAACATACCATGCATCAATATCAGCCACGTTTTCATTATTTTCCTCGCCCCCTTATGCAGCTAAGGCTTTAGACAAATCTTTCTGCCCATCCAGCTGCAGGCACTTCCTTCTTCAAATGGCAAAACTATAGAGTGCACACCAGACACAAGTGTCTTTGACATTTGCCAGGCTATAGAATTGGACCCCACCTATATGTCCAGACATTGGGAGCACTGCTTCAATATATTAATCAAAAATTCCACAAGCATTTCAGTGGTGCTCACTGCAATTTCTTTCTGTCTCAGTGTGGAGGTTCCTCAGTATTACCAATGGCCAGGACAGTAAGAGATATCCTTGCTCATTGCCAAGTCCTTTGTTGTACTGAGCAGTGGGATTTTCTTGCTTGGTTCCATAGCCAGCATTGACTTCTCATCCCATGTCCTGTATCATTGCCTCTGGATATCATCCCTATATCCCCACCACTTTTATTTTCCGTTCTGTTCTTAAACTGACTTGCTGTCTGTGGTTTTCCATGTTAGCTTTCTTTCAGAAAGATCCAACTCAATGCCTGCCACATATCTAGCCTGACACAATAGGATCAATTACAAAGCTGCCTAAATGCCCTTCTCTAGGTAGTCAATTCAATGCTACAATTTCTGTTACCATTCCTGCTCTTCTATCTCTACAAGTTTCAGTTTTGACATCCATAATTTCTATGCTACTTATAAATGTTTTTGGCAATTTTTCAGTCCTCCTACACTTTCGCAGAATGGCTGCTAACTCTTCAGCCATTAGACATAGGCATATATTGGTTGTCATGATGCCATGAGGTGCTTCTGTGCTTACAATCAAAAAAAAGTGAAAATATGTCAAGATATTCAAAATATATTCAATATATTTCTGGATCAGGATATTGAATTTGATTATCAGCCATGATCAAAACGAATAGTGATGCAGGCTTGAAGGGCCAAATAGCCTCCTCCTGCTTCTTACTCTTTGATACCCTAATCACAATGAAAATCAGCATGGTATGAATTTTATTACATTCATGAGGATAACTATAAAACATATTTTCATCAGAAAGCCTTGCATTTTTTAAGTTAGTTACTTGATTCTAATAACATCAACTCAGAAATTATCCATTAGTTGTATCTATTCAACTACAGAATAGATGTTGGCGATGCAAGTTACCTCCATTATTCATCAGCAGCCTGTTTGATTTCATCCTCATTAAATTCAGTAGCTCACCCCAAAACTTTGCAGCCAGTATCACATAATAATGAGATAGCCCATTCAGTTTTTCTAGTGTCTCTGGCTGTCATTTGAAGGTTAGTAATAATCACTTCAGAGGTAAAATAATACACATTTCAACACACTTTCTAAAGCTTAAAATATAGGAGCCCTGCAAATATTCTATTACTTCATGCTACTGAACCACAATAGACTTTGAACCTGGAATATTATAAACATGTGCTAGGAATTGTTAAAACAAGCAATTATAAAATGCCATTATAAATTGAGGCAACCTTCACTACTTCACTCAAACATGACACTTTGCTGCTTCAAATTATAACATGCTTTGGAACACTAGAAGTGCTTTTTTTAATTACGCTTATCTGACTTCCAAAAGCATGACAAATAAACAATGATGTTAACGACCACGACTTTGATAGGGAAAACCAACCATATAAACATGATAACAATTTGCAGACTTTCAAATGAACATTTAAGTGCATTAATCAATCATTCATGGAATTGCATACAGGGAGTGAAAACTAAAACTCTGACTTTAACTCAGGTGAGGAATCAAGCGGGTGGGAGCTGAGGCAGCTCACAAGTTGTTCTGACTTTGCCAATGTGAATATAGTTCTTGGGCTTCCTCTGAATGTCTCCAACCAGCTTCCCTATGGGAAGTAGCTGCTAGTCAGTAGAGCAACGTCAGTCAGCGCAACAGCATAAGGTACTAGGTATTTGGGTAAATCACATGGAAAGGGTGGGGCCAGGGAAGCCAAAACCTTTTTTTGTGGGACCCAGAAGAGCACACTAACTCCATTTGTCACCATAGGTAAAATGAAAACAAAGCAAGTGCACTTGTTTCTTGGGACTCTTCATGTCCAAGCCATCTTTACCTGGCAGGAAAGGCACTTACTCAGGGACAGCAGTTAAATACCTGATTTACAGCAGGGTATTTCCACCCTGATCACAAGAACAGGTTTAAAACCGGGGACATGGGAAGAGCAGAACTCTTGCAGTTAAGCACACTAGTCTTTTGTTCATGTGATATGGGAATCACTGGCAAGTCCAGTCCCATATTACCCTTCAGGAGGTAATAGAAGCCACTTGCTTGAACTACTACAGGCTGTGTAGTGTAGGTACACCCACAGTGCTATTAAGGAAGGAGTTCCAGGAACTTAACCCAGCAACAAATGTGTATTTCCAAATCAAGATGATATTTGAGGAATTTATACGTGATGATGTTGCCATGTGACTGTTGGTTTTGTTTTTTAGGTGGTAATGGTGTGGGTTTGGAAGATGCTGTCAAAGGAGCCTTGGCAAGCTGTTAAAGAGAATCTTTTAGATGGTACACTCTGTTGCCATGGTGCACTGTTAGTGAAGTGATAAAGTAATGGATGGATTGTTTCATTATCTGAGAAGTTGCCAGTGGAACTAAATAATGTGCAATTATTGTAGAATTTCCTGATTTCTGACCTTCTGATGGATGAAATATTATTTAAGAAATAGCTGAAAATGATTGATCTTGGACATTGCCTTGAGAAACTCCTGCAGCCATGTCCTCAGATTGATTCCAAATTTCCTTTCATACAAGAAACTGTAAGCCATGTATAATATATCAAGTTTGTTTTTACTTGGGGTATCTATCTGGGACAAACCTTTGTGAGCTATTGCCATCCAACGCTTCAGTCTGAGGGTCATTATAAGCATTATAAATACATATTCTCAAACAGGTAAAGGTTTGGTACATTATTACATATACAGATATTAAGATCCCTGAATTTATGTCATCAGTTTCAACATAGCATTTAATATTTGAGAGAGAAATGTTTCCCCTTGCAGTTTCAAGTCAATGCAAAGCAACCTGCAAAAGCATTCCTGACACTGCCTCAACAATGCTGTGTCATTGCATACTAGGTATTAATTTCTAACTATCACATCTCCAATTGGAGATGATTGGCCTGATAGTAACTCGAAGGTGGGAAGAGAGTGGTGGGCACAGGGCAAGGATTTGTGGACAAGAAACCCAAGGTTTCATGTAGGTCTTGGGCTAATTTAACAGCATGAAACTTGTTTCAAATTATTTCAACAACTTTCACATCCGACAGTAAATCAGATTGACAAGAGGACCACTCCCGGGCTGGGAAGCAGCTGGGTAGTGGATAGCAGGCAGGTAAATCCAACATCACAGTGAACAACCGAGAGGCAGGGATGGGTATCAGCTAACATGTATAAAAGGTTAGTTTGTCAGCTGGCTGCAGGGTAAATACTCTTGCTCCTCCTAGGTCACAGGCTAAGCATTTCTCGGCCTTTTGGCTAAGGACAAGCGTCAGATCAAGCCCAAGATGGGGTGAATTACCTTCACGTGTCAGCTTGGATCTTGTTTGTCTTTCTTGTGGGGACTGTGAATTGGATTCAATTGGAATTTGAATTTGGTTTTTGGAGCAAGCAAGGATTCAGGCTTGCCTCGTCCACTCTGAGCATTGGCCTTGTAATTTCAAGAATGGAGTAAAGATTTAAAAACTTCAGTCATGATTGGCTCTTCTTCATCTCTGGGTCCTCTCTCTCTCCCTCCCCCTGCCCAGGTCCCTAGAAACCTATACTGCAAAAACATAAGACACTGGTTAAATTGTTGTAGTGGACTGACCTGTCTCCTGAGAGGAGATTGGTGGCCCACATCCCAAATCCACCTCTACTGAAACCAGATGTGGGATTTTAAAAGTAGGTTGAGGATGTGATTTCCATCTTCCCACACCCACCTTTAGAGTTAAAATTCCCAACAATTACATGCTAAAAAATGGGTGTTTTGTTTAAAGTTTATTAATTAGTGTCACAAGTAGGCTTACATTAACACTGCAATGAAGTTACTGTGAAGTTAATACATTCTAAATTTAGGTTTCTCAAGAAAAACGGCAGAAACTCTGGGCATTGTATGAGTGAACTACATTAGCAGCACATATTGTAGCTACAGTTTAAATGATAAATGAAACCATTATCCCAAAGTAACTGGGAACTATGCAGATTAAATTCGATACATGGCATCCTGGAGATACTCAGGGGAATTGTCAATGATATTAGAATTACTGCATTTCACTGTTGTTTTGTGTACTGAAAGATCACTGTTGTATGTTTGATTCATCCTGATGAAAGTCACCGCAAAAAGCACAGAATACAAAGTAAGAACAACAGTAAAAAGATGATGCCTGTGAAGTTAAATCAAACACCCCCTGATAATGATAGAATAAGTCACCAACAGGCTGATTAACATGCATCAATCAAGAATTCCCTTCACACCTCTCAGAAATGTAATGATATATGAGAAGTATAAATAACCAGAAATGCATTTTGAATTTTACGAGAGCAAATGAAGATTACACAGGATTGATCTAAATATCCAACATGTTTCAAAAGCACTGAAGACAACAATATAAAAATTCATTTGCTTGATAGTATTAAACCAGGTCATCTGCCTATATTTCCTATGTTAAAAGAATAGTGTATGACATCCTACAAGTTCATTTATTTCCTGTATCACTGGTTATTTGCATTAATGGTATTTTTGTTCTAAGTGTTTGTTTTGCTTAAACATATCCATTTATTATTCCTACCATTGTTTGAGCACTCCCAGCTCCAATTCACCACACACAATTATTCTTCACTTTTACCATGAGTTAACAGTTGTGAAAATTAAGCCTGTTTAATTTTCACAATTTTCACAACTTCTTCTGTTGTTTCTCTTGCCCCATCCTGATCACCAATCAGCAAACACCACTTCTGGAGCGACAAGAGCTTTTTCCATACACACCCTGGATCTTACAACCCAAGCCTTCATCACAAGTGCCTATACTTACCCATACTCCTAATGAGAAAAACAGTATATGTTGCTAAAGTGACATTTTTTCTGTCATGTGTCTACTATGTCTTTACAAAGCTAGGCACAAGTGTGACTGTTTCTCAGGTGGGGTCACAAATCTACACGGGCTCTATAAGCACTGAGTGAGAACCCTTTCTGAATTATTTAAAGTTTAAATTGATAAAGAGCTGGTTGGTAAGATCCAGAAGGAATATGGAAAAAGCATCCTGCGGCTCTAGAATGTGGCTGGGGATGAGATGAATGACAAGCAGGAGAAGCAACAGAAGAATGGGCACCTGATTTGAATCTATATTACTAGTAGAGGTAGTCCTATGGAAGCTGCAGGCCATCAATATGGCAGGTGCAGCACTTCGGCCACTTCCAGCAAGGCCTGTGTGGTATCACATGCTTGGGAGGGTGGTCGGCACGGGCGTGTCATGTGTGCATCAGGGCCATGCAGAATGGTCAGATTGTCAGACAGTAAATATTTTAGACCATGTGGACCCGTGGAGTTTATCGATCTCCTGCTATCACGTGTGATCAGCCACTTTGGGGGGGTAGGGGGGTTGCGGAATTCTGTGTATTTTCTACCAGAGTTACAACAGTCGTAGAAATTCAGGATATTTTTTCAGATTTTTTTGTCAAGTTGTAAGTCAAGGAATTACTGCTGGAGATATCTGCAAATAAATACTTAGCATTTTTGTATGATATCCCTCTGTTCACTATTTTAACGGGTGTTAACTCATTTAATCTATATGGCTTAGTGTCATTCAGTACCTTAGTAAAAATAAATTTCAGGTACAATGTAAAACTAATTTTGCATTGTTAAAATCTAAATCTCACCAGACTCTATATAAAACCATTTCATTAGTTTTAAAGTATCCACACCACCCAGTACCAGCTGATTGGTCTGTGAATTACTTTAGAATTAATCATAAAAAATAAATGTTGGCTGTCCCCATATTTGACATAGCTTTTACACTAGAGACATGCCCAAACCAACCTATCCTGGTGCTGTCTCATTTCCTGAAATTATTGGAGAGAAGATGAATTAAAAACTTCAAACCTCCTGTGCATTGTACATTAACGGCCTAAGAACAGGCTTAACATAGGACCAATTTATTATTTTGAAATGCAAAGTATGTCATTGCCAATGTTTGACTCAATCCTCTGGCATTTTCTTGCTAGATTTAAATTAAACTAGTAGTATTTTCTGTGCACAAATTCTGTACCTAGATAACTATTTATAAACTCAGTGGAGAAAATAATATACTGTAGGTATATAAATGCATTTCGAAACCCAGGTACTGTGCTGAATAAGTAGTATTTCTACTGATTTTTGCTGTATTTAGGTTAGGAACGCCTAGAACTGTGGAAACGTATTTTGGTTTTTGAAGAAGGCAATCATTACTTATGTAATAATTTCCCCTTTTATCGCCACTTGTTTAGCGTACCCCCAATTTCTTGAGATGATCCATCTGCAGTTGTCTTTATAATCCCAACAGGAAATTATGACATTTGTAACTCTTTCAAGACTTACAATCATGATCCCCTAAAGAATGCGACAGTTATACTACTCACAAGCATTATTACAACTTACCCTGATAGGTATTTTTTGCAACAATTAGTCAATGACTAAAGATTATTGGTGAGCATCATGTTTAAAGTTCCCATGCAGCATTTCTGTGATGCACTGCAATCGAAATTAAAGTGTCACAGAAAAACCCAGAGAATCCCCTTTTATCTTGCTTCAAATATTTAAAGTGACTAAAAAGTAAAACTGTTTTTAAAAGTCATGTTTAAAATAAGAGCTAATGTAATAGTCCAATACTGCTGTAAAGCTGACGATTAATACAGGAAGATTATAATCCATTCATGCCTTTCAAATTGTATTCCATCTCAGTAAGTTTCTCAAACGTCAAATTAAATAACAGCCTCCAAATTCTGTAACAATTTATCATACTTATCAAGCATTTTCTATGGAAATCAGATTTGGATTAAAAAGTCCAGTCATGAATTCTGTATTTTGAGTTGATTCAGTGGTAGAAACCCCATGACAAAGCATATGATCTAATTTTATTAAACTGTGCTTTAGGCAACAATACTTCTTTGGTTAGGGAATAACGCTTTAATGACTTTCCGAGTATTATAACTATCTCTTTTAATGATTTAATGAACTGTTTCAGTATTTAGTGCAATAGCCTTTAATTGAATACTACTTAAGAAATATTAGCTAATTTTATCTATTTGCTCAGAAATGTTTGACCTGTTTCTCTGCTAATAACCTCAGTTATGAATATGCCCTTAATCTACAGCCTCCACAGCTGAGAAATGATGCCACTGCCTGTTAGAAATGAAAACTGTATGTGGACAGCAAGTAGCCCAGCATTGCTCAATCTCTGTTAATGTATTTGATGTATATCTCAAACATTGAATACTAACATAAGCAGACTGAGAATCTTATGTTCAGTGGTCATGTTTGATTCCAACTGAAATAAGTAGACAGAACTCTAATACCAGAATCAGAGGTTTGCAGATGGAAACAGGTCCTTCAGTCTAACTTGTCCATGCCACCCTTTTCTCTTAACCACTTAGCTAGTCCCAATTGCTCGTGTTTGGCCCATATCCCTCTATATCCACCCTACCCATATAACTGTCTAAATGCTTATTAAAAGACAAGAGATCAGAAAGTAAACAGTACTAGATGCCATAAATACACTAAGAAAATTTCCTCTATTTAGCATTTGTAATAAAACAATAAACATGCCCTTTTACAACAATTTTGCTAGAAATTATGAATTTTCACCAAAAAAAGGAATTATTCTTCTGAGAACAGAAAAACACCTGTTCTTTCCAAGCTGAGATAGGGCAATTAAACTGCTGATGTTTTACTTTATTTCAAGTCAGAAAGGAAGTTGGGAAACATTTTGGCCTAGTCTGAACCAGCCTTTCAAGCTCAAATTACTTCCTATTTATGGGCTCTTCCTGACATGCTCCAAATACATATGGATCATCTCACTTGTTACAGCAATTGGTATTTATTCAGGTTATTATATAATACAATTTCTGAACTCTGATAGTACAATCGAGCTCAATTAGTAGGGATGCAATAAAGTAAGATTCTCAATAATGCATTCATTCACTCTGCTGTTACGAGGCTGGAGTTGCCAAAGTAGAGGATTTTTTCATGAGAAGATTAATGAGGAGATAGGGTGGAGCCATTAATTTCTCTTAAATTGTGTAAGGAAAATGCTGGAGACTTGACAGCTCTACTTTGCTATGGCTGACATCCACTTTGCAACAATGACCCCAACTGGTATCTTCCAAGGAACTGCAGTGGGAATGACTTAACATAGCAGTGGATGAGTTACAGGGATTGTCTCTTTTCTTACAATGGCTACACAAATCACCTTGCTTTCGTCAGTAATTCAAGATAAATTTGTTCTTTTGCAAAATGTAGATAGTGTGGTGAGAATTCAAATATTCACATTTCTCTCAACTTTAATTTTGTAGGACCTTGTTGCCTGGCTCAAATTGTATTTGATTCCATTATACATTGTTTGTCTATTGATTCTGAAAGAAAACAAGCTAAATAGGAACAAAATTGTAATCAGTAAGATGAGTTACACACAGCTTATTAATATATTTATCAGGCTGTAGCTGAGCGACAAATAGCCCTATTTTGTAACATTGTAGTTATTGTGTAAAACAAAACGCTGAAAGTGTAAGGCATGAGTTTTTTTTTAACACTTGATCCTTACCTATCATAACAAGTGACCATGAACTGAGGCCTCACATGCTGCAATATTACATTGATAATGAGTGCTGCAGCTCACTTGGTATCTAATGCAAGATATGAAATGCCATCAAAATGAAATGCAGAAATGTAATTTGATAATAAAACACAACAGGACAAGATTTCTAAAACGAATGCATTTGAAGGTTAAACTTTAGTATTCCTCATTAATCTGGCTCTCTACACTTATATGGTGTCAAATTAAGCACAGTATTGAATGGTATCACATCAGGGGCTGGCGATACATGACTTTTACTCTCTAATGGCTGCACTTTGGATCTTTGTAAAATTATATAGTTTCACACATTGTTCGCACACATTTAGTCACACATTCTCCAGTGATGGGAAGACCCCCAAAGTATAATCAAACTAGATCCGAATAAGAATTGGGAAGGAGAGGAAGGAATAGAAAACACGAATATGGAAATAAACTGACTATTAAAAGAGGTACCAAAGGTCAGCGAATGTATGAAACATGATGGGGCCAAACTTTAGGCTGGGTGGTGAGCGGAGAGATTATACCACGAGCCTAATGACAGCAGCAGGAGACTCAAATCAATTCATAATTGAACCATAGTTGCTTAATTTCAGCAAAGTTCCAGTGCTCAGTGAACATTGACAGGCAGCTCACCAATCAGGGGAACCTGGAGATGCCTCTACAGAGGCAAGCCAGACATACTCAGTGAGAAGGTTTCTTTCTACATCCACCTACCCCAGGACCAAGCAGCCAGCAGGAGGTGGGAAGACTTTTGTTGGTGCAGGATGCGTATTCATGCTCCTGCCAACCCTCAATAGCACCTCTTTTTTGCCATTTTCAAAGCAGCCTACTGCTGCTTAAGGACCATTTTACCTCCAATACCACTGGATGCAGTGCTATTCGTCTGCTGGTCCTTCAAAATATTACAGTGAAGAGATCCTGTTTGAGGTATTTTAATAAAGCTCCCATATTTTTCACTGTGCTGCCACTGTTTTTAATGTGGCAGGCAAAAACAAAAGTCATATTAAACAAAATGTTTAACAGAACATTTATTTTTATGTTTGTTCATGCAAAAATATATTCTGCAGACCAGTTTGGTTAGAACCAAGAATACCAATAAGCACATGCTCTTCATAACAACGTTGATCTACCATGAATTTTGATGTTTTTTAAAAATGTAATCGATTGATCTATCCAGCAGCAAATTGTTGAGTTGGCCTCGACCCACTTTACAGAATCTATTTTATTCCATCGCCAAAGAAATAAAATTTGGTCAGATTCTATGATGGTGGGCAATTAGCAGGCAATAAAGCTGAAAATCTACCCTGAGCATTATCGATGCATCCCTCACTAACAGTTTGACAAGCAAACTTTTCATGCGAGTCACTAAATAAATCTGGCCCAGTGGATTTGACATAACCACCACTGACTGAAAACGGTGGCACATTAGGGCAACACGGTGGCACAGTACTGCTGCCTCACAGCGCCAGGGACCCAGGTTCAATTCCCAGCTTGGGTCACTATCTGTGTGGAGTCTGCACATTCTCCTTGCGTCTGTGTGGGTTTCCTCCAGGTACTCCAGTTTCCTCCCACAGTCCAAAGATGTGTGGGTTAGGTTGATTGTCCATAAATTGTCACTTAGTGTTAAAGGGACTAGCTAAAGTGAATGCACATGGGTTACAGGAATGGGACTTGATTGGGATTGTTGTTGGTGCAGACTTAATGGGCAGAATGGCCTCCTTCTGCACAGTAGAGATTCTATGAAAATGATTCAGGATAAAGCTTCAGCAGACAATGAGCCAAAGACTTGACTTTGGGCAAAGCATGCAATGAATGAATTAAATCCATTTGCCGTGTGCAACATGCCAGCAGCAAAGTCAATATGGCAAGGTTTGCAAGACATAACAAGCTACAAGACGAAGGCTGGTAAAATCACCGGACCCAATGCACCCTTCCCTGATGAGCTCAATGCACTATGGCTGTTTTGAACAAGAGGTCAGCGAAAGCACGCCCTCGATCCCAAAAGCCTCGGACAAACCTGTATCCGAGATCATCATTGCCAACGTCAGAGCAGCCTTCTCAAAAGTCAACCCACAGAAAGCAGCTGGCCCAGATGGGGTATCTGGACAAGCATTCAGATCCTGCACAGGCCAGCTGGCTGGGGTATTCACAGGCACCTTCAATCTCTCTTTACACCAATACCTGTTTCAAGGTGAGGACCTTCATCCTAGTACCAAAGAAAAGCCAGGCAGCATGCCTTAATGACTATCATCCAGTGGTTCTGACATCCATTATTATGAAGTGCTTCAAAAGGTTAGTTATGGCACAAATTAATCCCTGCCTCCCAGACTGCCTGGATCCAGTACAGTTCGCTTATCACTACGACAGACCCACAGCAGACGCCATCTCCCTGGCCCTACACTAAACTCTGGAACACCTAGATAACAAAGATATCTATGTCAACTTCTGTTCATAGATTACAGCTCAGGCTTTAATACCACTATTCCTACGAGATTCATCTCCAAACATTGTGGGCTGGAGCTTGGTTCCTCCCTCTGCAACTGGATCCTAGACTTCCTAACCCATAGGCTGCAGTCAGTAGGTATAAGCAACAACACCTCTTCCACAATCATCTTCAATACTGGTGCCCCTCAAAGTTGTGTCCTCAGCCCCTTGCTATACTCCTTATATATCTTTGACTGTATGGCCAAATTCCCTTTCAACTCAACTTTCAAGACTTTTGATGACACAACCATTGTGGGTCGGATCACAAACAATGAAGAGACACAGTACAGGAAAGAGATAGAGAATCTGGTAAACTGTTGCGATGACAATAATCTCTTTCTCAATGTCAACAAAACGAAAGAGATTGTCGTCAACTTCAGGAAGCACAGTGGAGGGCATGCTCCTATCTACACCAACGGCAAAGATATAGAAGTGGTCGAGAGCTTCAAGTTTTTAGGTACTCACATCACCAGTAACTTGTCCTAATCCTTCAATGCCGATACTATAGTTAAGGAAGCCCACCAATGCCTCTACTTTCTTAGAAGAGTAAGGAAATTTGGCATATCCACTACAACTCACAGCAACTTCTACAGATGCACCATAGAAAGCATTCTTGCCAGTTATATCACAGCTTGCTTTGGCTTCTGCTCTGTCCAAGGCCGCAAGAAACCACAAAGGGTTGTGAACAAAACCCAGTCCATCACTCAAATCAGCCTCCCATCCATTGACATTGTCTACAGTTCCCACTGCCTCAGAAAACTAGCCAGCATAACCAAGGACCCCACGCACCCCAAGCATTCTCTCTTCCACCTTCTTCCATCAGGAAAGAGATACAAAAAGTCTGAGGACATGTACCAACCAACTCAAGACAGCTTCTTCCTTGCTGCCATCAGACCTTTGAATGGACCTGCCTTGCATTAAGTTGATCTTTGTCTACACCCGAGCTATGACTGTAACATTTCATTCTGCACTCCTTCTCTGTGAACGGTATGCTTTGTATGTATAGCGCGCAAGAAATAAGACTTTTTACCGTACACTAATACATATGACAATAATAAATCAAGTTAAATAATCAGATATTTATTTATAGGAAGATGATTTTACTCATGTTTCTGGAAACAGTTAAAAGTGTACAATTAGCTATCATACAATTCCTGCCTGGTGAGGGGGTTGGTGGCAGGGAATCACAATCACAGGATCACAGTCAGGGCAACTATAACCCGGATTATTTTTCCTGGGATGAAGGGAATCACTCCTGCTTCTCCAGGCCTCACAGGAATAACTTAAAACAAAATGTTCTTGGCCACATCAGCACTATTACTATTGAAACTGTTTTCCTAAAATAACAATCGAGGTGTCAGTGGACCTTGATTTCTATATTAAAAGGGGCATACCTTCTGAAACAGGTAGGCACTTTGATGACCCACAGAACCACAGGTTCCCTACAGTGCCGAAAGAGGCTATTCGCCCTTGAGCCTGTACTAACTCTCCAAAAAAGCATCCTACTCAAGCCCTGCCCTCTACCCTATCCTCATAGGCCCATACATTTACCATACTAATCCACCTAACCTATACGTCTGAGGATATTAAGCATGGAGCAATTAAGGAGCAATTAAGCATGGCCGGAAACACCTAGCCTGTGCACCTTTGGCGTGTGGGAGGAAACCGGGGCACCCAGAGAAAACCCATGCAGATACAGGAGAATGCGCAAACTCCACACAGTCACCCAAGGCCAGAATCAAATCCAATGCCTGGCGCTGAGACAACAGTGCTAACCACTGTGTCATCCAGAGATAAGCCACTTTAAAAGTGGGCAATGGGCACAGCATATGTGCTAATGAGGTGGAAAATCTACAAACTATATTTCAAGGCCGTTATTGTCCCACTAATGCTGACTTCAGCAAGATAAAACTGATCCAACGTACAGTATGTAAGGAATATATGGATTTAACAACATGGCCGGAATTCTCCAACCTTGCCCCTGTCTGGGATTATCTGGCCCAGCTGCTGTGAATAAAGATTTGGCTGAGCGGCAAAATTGCCATTTTCACCTTTAGTAGGGTATACGAGACTGGAGAATTGCAGCACACAATCAGTTAACTACTTACAGTATGTGTGCAACAAACATGTAGTATCAAACACATTCCTTTGATGTGCCAGTTGCAATGTCTGCGTCTGCTCTTGCTACCCTTTCCCAGCATTCAAATTATATTTTAAACAAAGTTTAAGTTTTGTCACCAAATTTAAACAGAGGAAATATGAATGCATGCAGAAGATGCCAAAGCATTTGTTTCTAAAGAGAATGAATCTCAGCAGAGAGGCAAAGTATTTCTGATGCAAACGGAAAAGGTATTGCCAAACTATTTAGTTTTCTCATTTTCATCGGCATTACATCAATAATCTCCTGCTATCCTCCTCACCCAAAGGTAGTTTTTACATTATTGTTCTCAAGTTACACTCTGAGACCAGAAATATATATCCTTATATAGCTTTCTGCTCCATCTGAATAGGGCAGATTCAATGTAAACTGGACTTAATTGTTACAACATCTCATCAATATGAATACAATTCATCATTAAAAAAATACTTCAACCAAAAACACTTCAATTTTCTGGGTTAATGTGTCACACGGGTAAGAGTTCTCTGCAGCATGTAATAATTTCATTTGGCCAGGAGGCTGCAGTGTTTCCTTTTACATTTGTTTTCCTTCCACATAGCACCTAAGGGCACATGAGATACGTGCACTGGAAATACAATGGGCTGATTTGCCTGCAGTTGGGATTTTCAATCCCACTACAGTGAATGGAGAGTTGGCTGAGCACTAAATTCCCCATTTCCGCTGGCAGCAGTGGTCGGGAGTGAGTGTCAGGAGAATTCCAGCCAATATTTGTATTTGAAGATAGAGCGCAGAGTCACATCTCACCTTGCATACACTGCCAGCTATTCAACAATGACAGCCACAGTCAAACATATTGCACAACATTCTGCACTGTCTCCTTGCCTTCTCTATGAACGGTATGCTTTGTCTGTATAACATGCAAGAAACAATACTTTTCACAGTATACTAATATATATGACAATAATAAATCAAATCAACACTCACGATTCCCTTTCTCTTGCAGGAGAATGCAGCATACAGTCAGACAGCAGGAATTAACTGCAGGAGCTAGGTGAGCCTTCAGGTCCTAAGACCAATGGAGACGGTGTTGGTCATTACGGAAAGGCCCATTGCTGTGGCCATGGCCAGTGGTGGAACTGTAATTGAAGATTACAGTGTCCTCATATTTAATCCTCCTTTTCAGAACCCACTTCCTCTCATCCTACAATCTTGCCTGATTTACAATCTACAGAAGCTGTAAACATGTGTTTCTTACCTTATCTCCCCTCAACACAACCTACCTGATTCCTTTTTTCCTATTGGATTCCCAAGCAATCTATACGGGCAGTGGAGGAAGAGGAAGAATGCAGCAATGATGAAGCCACAACATCACTCATATACTCCCATTCTGCGAAATCCAGAAGAAAACACTGAGATGGGATTTGCCTGTACAAAGAACAAAGATCAGTACAGCACAAGAACAGGTCCTTTGGAAACACTGGGCACATATCTCCTACATTAGGACAGGAGGAATGGATAGCCTGTGTACCAACTCACAGGAGGGCAAGATCACAAGTGTTCTCTGGTTCAGTCAACTCAGTTTAAGATTCAATGGGCCAGACTAAAGAACAGGTCCGATGGGTATGCACACCAACAAGCTTGGATCTGCCAGAAATCCTGTGTTCAGTGTTGAGAAGCATGGAAGAGTCCTGAAGCAACTTGGCACAGGGTTTTGAGTAGTGCTTGGAGCCTATTATTTCCAGCATGAAACTGGTGGTCAACTCCATCAACATGCTTGTGTAACCAACTGTGATGCAGTACCAATGTCTCAGTTTCAATTTCAGCATTTTGACCTTCTGTCGCTTCCAATGTCTGGGAGCGACAGAAGGTCAAACTACTGCCCTCTTGACTTTGGAAACCACTGTTTAAAAGCAATTCCAGGGTATCATGTCAGTCCAGCAATCTTTCATCCAACATATATTCAGGTAGTTGAGACATCATTTTGGGGAAGTGAGACTTGGGAATGAATAATGGCAAACAAGGGCATGGCAGGTGCCTAGCAAGCTTGAACAAGGAAAATTAGGAACGGGCAACAAAACTTGGCCTTGCCCACATCCCATGAAAGGATTTTAAAAAAGAAGAGGCGGTTATATTTGTAGCTTTTCCCATGTCTGGGACCTTTCCCGAATCCAGAGAATTTAGGAAGATCGCATCCACTTTCTCTGCAGTCACTCCTTCCCGGACCCAAGAACGTAGGACACCAGGTCCAGATAATTTATCAACCTTCAGTTCTGACATTTTTCCCAGTACTTTTTTCCTTGTAATAGTGATTGTTTTAAGTTCTTCCCTTCTCTGCTTGGATTTTCAACTGTTCTTGGGATGCTTTTTGTGTTTCTACAGTGAAGGCTGATACAGTATACCTGTTCAACGCTTTTGCCATCACCTTGTTTCCCATTATTAATTCCAATTTGTTTTTCACATTCTGCCTGGATTGCACCCTTCCTTCCTCCTGTACTTTTTCCTCATCCTCCCCTTTTACCTTGCTCCCTGTGCCCCAGCTTCTCATCTGTTAAGTAGACTGTTCCCTCATGGTAGCCATGATGTGGAGTTGCTCGCATTGGACTGGGGTAGAATCTAACAGGTTTATTTGGTAGCACAAGCTTTTGGAGCATTGCTCCTTCATCAGGTGAGTGCAGGATTTCTTTCACAAACAGGGCATATATGGACACAAACTCAATTACAAGGTAATGGTTGGAATCGCATTTCTGGCCATTATGTTAGATGACCAAAAGCTTGTCAAAGACGTAGATTTTAAAAGTATCATGAAGTAGGAAACTGAGAAGCAAGGTGTTGGGAAGGAATTCTAAAGCTTTGAACAAGGGAACTGAAAACACAGCCACCAACGGTGGAGCAATTATATCTGGCAATGCACAAGAGGGCAGAATTTGAGGAGCAGTGATATATCATTGGGTTGTGGTTTGGACGAGACTCCGCCCCTTCCCAAACTGTGAGAATTGTGCTTCTATCCAAAAAAATGAAGACCTATCATCAGATTGCATTTTCAAACTCTCCCAAAAAACAGGTCTGAAACTCTCCCATTTTCTCGCTTGTTCAGCGCTTAGAATTTTTTCGTAAGATTGCACTCAGAATGTGTGAAGCTGACTAGGAATACATTGACATCTTCAAATTTAGAGAGTCAGGTCATCCATCCTAATAATTCTGTATGTAGCTTGGTGTCAAATTCTGTTGGATAATGCTTCTTTAAAGTGCTTTGTTTTGTTGTGCTTTGCTTTGTTAAAGATACTGTATGAAACAAAATTGATGCACACGTTTCTTGATCAGATTTCTAATGGCAGCTGGGATCCCATTGCATGCATGCTGTGTGTGGGCAACATCTGGAGTCATGAACCATGTTATCAGCCAATAGCCTTCTATCTAGTAGCCACTCTTTAATTGTCATGGTAGCTGAAATATTGAGGATTTCTGTGGAATGAATGCATGACAGTTACTGCCAGGATAGCACATATCAATCCGCACGATGTAATACCTATGGTCACACTCCAGCAGCACATTAAGGGTGTTGTATCCTTTTCAGTTCAGGTATATAATAGCACTGACATGAGACACAAAGTAACATCCATGCAGTCATTGGCACCTCTGCACCATGGGAAGTCTGCACTCCTTGCAAGCTCTTCTGCTCACTATTTACTTTCCCCTGATACAAGAGGAATGAAATAAAGTCAATGAGCAGGATTTTACGGCCTCACTCAGGCAAGACCAGAAATTCCTGCCCAAGGTCAATGGAGATTTCCGTTGTCGGACCTTCATGTGCGCTGATTCCGTGGTGAGTGAGGTGGTCAAGTTCCGGCCAATATCTTCCTAATGCAACAGAAATGGCAGTGTTGGTGTCAAATCAAATTGCACCTTGCCATCATGATCTGCTGCTCTCCACACTTCCTGTGGTGTCAAATGTGCACACGATCATTCTTTTACCAATATGGCATCTAGCTCACTTCATGGCATTTTGGAGCCCTAAGCTATCTGATAGTGCCCATAGAATGAAATTACCAAACCCAATTTTGTGCTAACATGGCACAGAAGAGAATTCCCTCAACAGTCTACAAAAATCAATACAATTTACTCTGCAAATGCAGTGTGCAAATCACTGAGATAGCTTTGCCATTTTTGTTACGGTATCAAATAATTAAACAATTGTCCACATGTACAAACCCTGCTGATGTTCAATACATATCAGTTGTAACTCTATCAGTTATATCTGCAAAGACTACATCCTTCCTTTCCACAGCAATAACACATTATTTTGATGAAACCTTGAGAAAGTAGTGAGCATTTTAGATGACAAATGCAGCAAAACTATGAAATGATGCAGCATCCTATACAGGACATCTGCGAGTTGTATGAACAGGGAAAGCAAATCTGTATCTCCTCAATGAAACTGAAGAATTGTTAATGAACAGTACAGCATCAGAGCCAGGAAGTGTAAGTTAGACTAATGAATCAAATCAGGCACAGGAAGTAAAATAAAGGGATAGAAAGATTGAATTAAGAGAGACAGAAATAAAACATAGAAAGCAAAAGATTAAAAAATAAATTGAATCTAGTGTAACAATTAAAAGCTGAAGGAATGAAATATGAGATACAGACTTATACAAGTTAATTTTCAATGTTAAGAGCTTGCTTGGCAGTAATTAAGACTTATCACACCATGAAAACGGATACTTAAATTGAAATGAACAACCCTAACCTGCTATGGCAAGTTTATTTGTAATTACCATTCAAGTTTATACCATTCAATGCATTTCAATAACTCAGTCAGCGAGATGTCCCCACAGACATGCTGAGTTTATTCAGCATTTTCTGCCTTCACATGTCGTTTTTGTTAAACTAATGGAGTTGCACATCAGGTTTTCGCATTTAACCACATGTGCCCTCATCTGTGGCCTTTGCGCTATTTGCGTATAAATAACAATGAGTGGTGTTAGCCACACTGCTATTTTGAATTAAATTCTATCTTTATATTGTCCCTGAAATAGGGCAAATTCACTTTGTGCCCATAGCTAAAGTCCACAAGTTTTATCACCACCGTCAACCAGACCTCCTCAAAAGTGTATCCATCTCAGCCCTAAGATTAATCTGATACAACACAGTCAGTATCTATTCAACCTCCTTTGAGACAATACCTGCCATATCTCCCTATTGTCACAACATATAATTTAGGTCCAATAATGTTCTCAGAAGGCAACAGGCAGAAATCCTAGATTAAAAAATGAAACAACTTTCTATATTGTGAAAGTTCCCATTATTTATAAATTTCCATTGTTCATTCTGTGAATAGGAGTCCTGTGTAGGCAAATGTCTGAATTATCTAACTACTTATTTCCTTTTTCATATTTTATGACATTAAAGGTCATTTACCTTGAATTTAATTCTGTCCATTTGGCCTACAATTTTAGTTGAATATGCAAAATTATTCAACATTTATAATGGTATTATTTATTCAAGAGGTGCTGTATCCATTTCTTGACCTTGATGAACTGCAGCAAATGTAAAAGATCTAATATTCTCCATTAAATGGACAGCTCATAAGGATCTAAATAATTCCACATTAATTACTTTAAAAGTCATAGCACAAGATTTTAAAGTCCAATGTCTGTATTGTTTCTGCTCTAAGTTTTAAAGAGGAACTGCCTTTGTATAAAAAATGATAATACATTTTGCTTATTTGTTGAGCACAACAATACGATCCATTCTGACTTGTTATCGCAAAATCTTTCCTGATTTGTGGCACTGCCTGGTGTGGTACTGAACTGTACAAGACAGAGATCCCCTGCTATAAATGCCAAATCAATTTTATTCATGCCACATACAAAGATTTCCCACTCCACAGTGCCATACTTTGACATTCCACACTCATGGAATGTTATTTCATTGGAAGAGTTATTGTCTTCCATTGATCATTTGTAGATGTCATGATATCTCTGTAGGTTAGGAGGATTAGTGGGGTAAATACGTGGGGTTATGTGGATACGGCAGGAGGGTGGACCTGGGTAAGATGCTTTGTCAGAGAGTCAATGTAAACTCAAATGGGCCAAATGGCCTCCTTCCGCATTACAGGGATTCTATGATTCTCCCAGTTCATTACCCTGATCACCCTCAATATACCAGACAAGACCTGCTCCTCAACTTTCTCATATTACATCATTACACAAAGCACCACACTGCCAATGTGGACATGCCTTAAACTACATATCACACCCCAAGATAATTCATTCAGACATTGGAATTCTCCTCCCACTATTCCCAAGCTCCACCACACTCTGTACTTACACATGGCAAGATAATCATTGCTCTATCCTAAGTCCCTTTCTCATTCTCCTGACTCCAATATTTCAAAGTCCAGGATCCCACTCCTAATTTTACCACAGTAACTGGTATGGTGAGTACAGGAAATATTGCTTTCAGATATTACATTTTTTGGGGGGGGTCGTTGTCTACTTTCTGCAGACAGCAGTTTAAGTTGGAGATAAGTAAGGATCACTTTGTTAGATGCACATGCGGCACTCCATCTTGGGACGAGCAATAGGAGAGTCTGCACAATCTAACCACACACACATTGATCTCACTAAAAGAATCCAAAGCAAAAAAAATTGATCTTGGGTCATTACAGAGAGGTTTTTCTTTGGAAGGAACATGATTCCAGATCTTTGATCAGCCACTATCAATGCATTGCCAATCACGTTGGCCTTGGCAATGTCCAATCTATCACATTTTGATGCGCATACAGAGGCATCATCTGTATTCCCATGGTGGAAAAAATACTGCGATTTTTCAGAGGCATGATTGCAGACACAGATAATAAGTGGCAGAGGCCCTTTCCTCTCCACTATAGAGATGAAAAATTGTAAGGTATCTTTGAGGCATGTACGCCTGCAACATGGGTCCTGGAGGTGATCCATGACCTCCAGAATTGTTACAGAAATATTGATATATTTTTCATGAGCATAAATAAAATATTCGAAATGTGGAAACTACATTTAAACCTAGCTGGACTCTGTAATTTGCAAACTGCAAAACTGTGGGAATGTACTTAGAGTGCACCCAAACATTGATTTGATTTATTATTATCCCATGTATTAGCACACAGTGAAAATTATTGTTTTTTGCGCATTATACAGAAAAAGCATACCTTTCATAGAGAAGGAAAGGAGAGAGTGCTGAATGTAGTGTTACAATCATGGCTACGGTGTAGAGAAAGATCAACTTAATGCAAGGCAGGTCCATTTAAAAGTCTGATGGCAACAGGGAAGAAGCTGTTCTTGAGTCAGTTGGTACGTGTCCTCAGACTTTTGTACTATTTTCCCAAAGGAAGTGAGTAGGACCAGGGTATGTGAGGTCCTTAATTATGCAGGCTGCTTTTCCAAGGCAGTGGGAACTGTAGACAATGTCAGTGGATTGGAGGCTGCTTTGAGTAAAGGACTGAGCTTTGTTCGCGACTCTTTGTAGTTTCTTGTGGTCTTGGACAGACAAGGAGCCATACCGAGCTGTGATACGACCAGAAAGAATGCTTTCTATGGTGCATCTGTAAAGATTGGAGAGAATTGAAGTGGACATGTCAAATTTCCATAGTCTTCTGAGAAAATAGAGGCGTTGGTGGGCTTTCTTAACTATAGTGTCAGCATGGGGGACTAGGACAGATTGTTGGTAATCTGGACACCTAAAAACTTGAAGCTCTCAACCATTTCTACTTCATCCCCATCGATGTAGACAGGGACATGTCCTCCACTATGTTTCTTGAAGTTGATGACTATCTCCTTTGTTTTGTTGACAGTGAGGGAGAGATTATTGTCTTCGCACCAGATACTCTATCTCTTCCCTGTACTGTGTCTCATCATCGTTCGAGATCCAACCCATTACACTCTCCATCAAGGAGAGTCACCTCAGCACTTCACTCTATTGCCAGCCCACGGACAACCTCACAATGCTCCACTTCTCCAGCTTCCACCCTGAACATGTTAAAGAAGCCATCCCCGATGAACAAGCCCACCTTACACACAGGATCAGCTCAGATGAGGAGGATCGCAATAGACACCTCTAGAAGCTGAAAGATGCCCTCATAAGAACAGGATATGGTGCTTGACTCATTGATCAACAGTTCCAACGCACCACAGTGAAAAACTGCACTGACTTCCTCAGAAGACAAACACGGGACACGATGGGCAGAGTACCCTTCGTCGTCCGGTACTTCCCTCGAGCAGAAAAGATACAACATCTCCGGAGCCTTCAAGATGTCATTGATGAAGACAAACATCTCGCCAAGGCCATCCCCACACCCCCACTCTTGTCTTCAAACAACTGCACAACCTCAAACAAACCATTGTCCGCAGCAAACCACCCAGCCTTCAGGAGAACAATGACCACAATGCCACAAAACCCTGCCACAACAACCTCTGCAAGACATGCAGGATGTCATCATTTCACGTGAGAACACTGTCCACTACATACACGGGATATATCTTGCAACTCGGCCAATGTTGTCTACCTATTACACTGCAGGAAAAGATGTCCCAAGGCATGGTACATTGGGGAGACCATGCAGACGCTACAAGATGAATGAACACTACTCAACAATCACCAGACAAGATTTTTCTCTTCCAGTTGGAGAACATTTCAGTGGTCACAGGCATTCAGCCTCTAATCTTCGGGTAAGCGTTCTCCAAGGCAGCCTTCACGACACAAGATAATGCAGAGTCGCTGAACAGAGCCTGATAGCGAAGTTCCTCACACATAAGGACAGCCTCAACCGGGATCTTGAGTTTATGTCACACTATCTGTAACCCCCATGACTTGCTTGGACTCACTAACTATCCCATCTGGAGATAATACACATCTCTTTAACCTATGCTTAACGCTCTCTCCCCTCACATTGTTGGTACCTTTAAGACTTGATTACCTGTAAAGACTCACATTTCAACCATTATTTTGTAAATTGAGTTTGTGTCTTTATATGCCCTGTTTGTGAACAGAACTCCCACTTATCTGATGAAGGAGCAGTGCTCCGAAAGCTTGTGGCTTTTGCTACCAAATAAACCTGTTGGACTTTAACCTGGTGTTGTGAGACTTCTTACTCTCTTTAAAGCCAGTCATTGCTACTTTACGTTTCTGGCTGCCACTCTTTGATTCCAGATTGTGGAGGATTCTGGCCTGGGCAATTTGCTGAATTGGCACAGTGGTTAGCACTGCTGCCTCACAGTGCCAGGGACCCAAGTTCAATTCTAGCCTCGGGTTACTGTCTGTGTGGAGTTCTCCCCGTGTCTGCTTTGGTTTCCTCCCACAGTTCAAAGATGTGTGGGTTAGGTTGATTGGTCATGCTAACTTGCCCCTTAGTGTCATGGAATTATGACGATAAATGTATGGGGTTGTTGTCGGTGCATGCTCAATGAGCCAGATGGTTTCCTTCTGCATTATATATTCCATGATTCTATGAAATCAATCTTCCTCCAGTTTATATTTTTATTTAAGGTTGTTCTTTTTCTTTTTCCAAAACAAATTTAAATTTAGTGATTCTATGATCACTATTCCAGACATTCTCCCCATGATGCTCTTATTTTCGCAGGACTAGATCTAAGAATGCTTCTCTGCTCCTTAGGCAAGAAACAAACCAATCCTGAAAATTCTCCTGAATGAACATCAGAAATTCCTCCCTCTCTTCCCTTAACAAAATCACCGCTTAATTCAACATTGGAGTAGTTTCAATTTGTCATTATTATTATTCTGTAGTTCTAAGACCTCTCAGTAATCTTACAAGCCTTTTTCTCCATCTCTTTCCAACTATTTGGTGGTCTATAAAACGTACCAACTGAAGAAATAGCTGCATTATTATTTGTCAGCATCAACCAAATATATTTTGTCTTTGACCCCTCAAGGGCATTCTCTCTTTTTCACAGCTGAGGAAGATGTGTGGGTCTCCAGGACGCAAGAAGCATCCGGAAGCTCCCATATGGTGCAGAAATTGCAGGCTATGGGTCACAGCTGTCCCTCCATTCTAATTAAAAACTTAAAATAAACTCTTTGGTATAATGTGAATATTTATATGATTGATGTTAACAAGATCTAAACTATGTGAGTTTTTTCATTCACACCTCCAGACAATCTAACCAAAGACTAATTATCAACTCAAGCTTAGCAGAACCACTGTGAAAATTAAAAACCTAAATATTAGGTACATAGATACTTAACAGAGATATTCATCTAAGAATCCTCGGGTTCTACAGCTGAACTTTTGAGTTGGCCATGAAAAAATGCCATTCTCCTTTCCATCAAATTGCAATGTGAACCAAATTATCTGCTTCCACTTGATTTGAGAATCATCCAACTCTGTCTCCAAGTTCTTGTGTGATTATTGCTAATACTTCAATACCTGAGATTGGGAAGTCAGCATGTGGGGAACTGTAGAAATAAGACCATGTCCTACAGTTGTACATAGTGTCAAAGTCCTGCGCAACATTCAGCAGAAAGAAATTCATCCTAGAATGGAACCTTGGCTCAAAAGACTGTAACTTTTACTTTTTTTATACAGAACATGGAGGAACAGAGTCACAGGGCTGTTATTAAGTTTTAACAATAAGAAGAAACATTTATTAAAACATTAAAATATTGACTTAATGATAGAAAACAAAGGAAGTTTTAAGGGAGTTAGACTTGTATTGGCAAACCTGAGAAATAAGATATAGTTTTAAGTATCTTTGATTTAATGTATCTGCAGAAGGAGGGGTAAAACCTATAGTTAGATTTATGCTAGACAAAGATCCTTGTATGTGTGGGGGTTGGTTCAGTTCCAACTGTGTTTCTGCTGTGCTTAGGCTGTAGTGTGAAGAGTAAATAAACTGGCAATTGTTGCTTAGCAACTTCTACCCTGTAAGATAGAAATGCTTTTACGTTTTCATTTTAGATGGATATATTGCAGCTAAAGGAGGATGCCACGGAGGGAACACATCTA
Source organism: Carcharhinus amblyrhynchos (assembly GCF_965287045.1). Taxonomy (NCBI): domain Eukaryota; kingdom Metazoa; phylum Chordata; class Chondrichthyes; order Carcharhiniformes; family Carcharhinidae; genus Carcharhinus; species Carcharhinus amblyrhynchos. Next base: position 36,845,792 of record NC_137335.1, on the reverse strand, counting down.
AACTCTGCCAGAAGAAAAAATAGACAGGATGGGAACTGCTAACAGGCAGACTTCCCAAAGAACTAGTTGCTGTCCAGATAACCAGGGAATTGGGACTGAAAGAATGCCTAAAGATGACTGAAGTTAAGAGAACAGACACCAAGGTACTATTCAGAAGAACTCAAGGAGGAATTAAACAATGTGTTGAGTTAAAGCGATAATTGCAGTACCCAGATTTAAAATGCAAAAGCAGACTTCAGAGGTAAATTAAAGGTGCGATGCCATTTCAATAGAGTCTGGGAATTGAGAGTTAAAGCAATTGTAAACAGTTTGTACAACAGTTAAGACAAAGAAATCATAAAAGAGGTATGTAAAACTTGGAAATTGGATCGATTGTTAAAGGTGGAACAGAAACTTTGTTTAAAAGAGTAACTTGGAAAATCTGGACTGCATTTTGGAAATCAAACCACTAATGGAATACATCATTGTGAAAGAAGATTTTAAAGCATGTTTTGGGAGTGGAAACTCTCACATGACAATCATCTGGGGGATTCGAAAGAGAAATTCACAGATACTAATGGGTTCAGAGCGGCATGTGTGTATTTGATCACAACCAGTCTGTGTGCTTAAAAGAACTTGGTCTTAATGAGACCTTTACAGTTTAAGATGTACTTTGTAATCTCTATTAATCTTATAATCTGTTTGTATTTATTAAACTAAGGGGGAATAAAGGAATATTGTATCATAATCCAATATTTTCACATTTAATGTTTTTTCTTATTGTTAATGCTAATTTTATATAAAAAAAGTAAAGATGACAGTCTTTTGAGCCATAGTTTCATTCTTGGGCCTTCTCATCCAGTGATAACACCAACTGGGATCATAATATAAATGAATATTGTCCTCAAAAAGGTTATTTGGGAAATGTTATTTATTTGCAAACATACAGCAAGGCAATTTGCATCAAAATATATTAATGCACCATGTCCACATTAAAAATAGGTTTAAAACAGGTTTCCCAAACACTTGTCATAAAGATAGTGCCCTGAACTTTATCATTAAGTAATGGCCTAAAACCGTGTAAATAAAGTGCAATCTTTCCTTGTCCCACTTGTACTTAATTTGCATAACAGTAATTCCACTAATTAGAATAGGTGGGAAGGGTTGTTGGTTCTTTCGATACCACAATTGCCAATTTAAAATGATGTAGTGTATAATGTTATTAATCACCACTTTAGTAATTAGCAGAGGATACATGTGAAAAGATTGCTGCAATTAGTTACTTCATTTGGTAAGGACTGGCATATTTGCAGTCTTGTGCATGAATAACTGTGCCTATTCCTCCTAAATCGAATAATAAGTACATATATTTGTATACAAGTTAAGAACTTAAGAATAACTTAGCAAAACTTGGTTTCCAGTTTTGGGGATAGGTGATGGGTTGCGGACTCGGCAGTGTGATGTTAAAGCCCCAGCTCCATTCTTTTCCAGTTTAATTAGCTCCGCACCACAAATGGAACTTCACACAATCACAGTTTTATGTAGGGTGCATTTTTAAAATTAAATATGCAATTAATTTGTTTTTTTTCATGTGTGGCATTTAATGTGGCAGGAATTCGTAAAGGTAACTAAAGTAGGTGGGTAATTAGCCATAGCACATGAGGGACAATGGGCATTGACTCTCAGTTATAACTCCAGCACTTTGCATCAAGCTGACAGGCCACAAGACTACCTTAGCTATAACAGGAATTGAACCCATGGTATTGGCATCATTCTGAACCACATGTTAGCCATCTAGCTAACTGAGCTAATTGGATCACGAAGGTAAGTTGAGGGGGTTGAGCTATGAGGAGAGGCTGAATAAACTGGGCTTGTACTCGATAGAGTTTAGAAGAATGAGGGGAGATCTCATTGAGACGTATAAGATGATGAATGGGATGGATAGGATAGAGGTGGAGAGACTCTTCCCGCTCAAAAAAGACAGTAGGACTAGGGGGCACAGCCTCAAGATAAAAGGGGGGCGGTTTAGAACGGAGTTGAGGAGGAACTTCTTCACTCAAAGGGTGGTGAATCTCTGGAATTCTCTGCCCGTTGAAGTGGTGGAGGCTGCCTCGCTAAATATTTTTAAGACGCGGGTTGATGGGTTTTTGATAAGAGAGGGGATTAAGGGTTATGGGGAGAGGGCGGGAAAGTGGAACTGAGCAGCGACAGATCAGCCATGATCTTATTGAATGGCAGGGCAGGCTCGAAGGGCTAGATGGCCTACTCCTGCTCCTATTTCTTATGTTCTTATGTAACTGAAACATAGCTAATTTTATTTTGAACTTCATAGAAATTATTTGCAACACATTTGATTTTTATATTTATCCTGAATTTAAGCCCTTCAACCTTTACACTGCACCATTCCCCAACCTAAATAACTTATTCAAAGACTTTAATCAATATTGCTTAGTAGTGGGTCACTAGAGTACATGCAGGTCTGTAGGTTACAAATAAACATATCAATCATTACAGTAACAATTTTGTCACAAAATGATTTGTTATTTGATTCTTCCAGATTTAGTACCTTTTTTGGTGCTCCCATATTTGAAAGGTTTCCAAATGATTAATAAAACCAGAACTAATCTTTCATAAAATTATTAGTTTTTATTTTAAATCTTTCTTGGGATGTGGGTGTCAATATTCCTCATGAGAATGTAATGGCGATCTGCCTCCTTGAACCGCTGTAGTCAATATGCGGTGTAGCTACCCATTTAGTGCTCCTGGGATAATCTAAAAGAGAAAAACTATTTATGGTAATTGGCGATCTTGGTTTGTCTCCTTGTACTTTGTGATTATTGCCTTGACTATACAAGGTCTTCCAGAACACTGTGACCCATTCTCTGATATGATTTCTTCAGATGTGCCAAACAAACTGAATTTTGCACTTGGTGTGTCTGTTCAGATGCATGTCTTATGTCCTTCAGTTGTCTGATGATTGCAAACTTAGAAAATAATTCAGGGATTAGAAGAAAGTCATCGCCACAAACAGTGAATAAACGTTACCATTTTAGATCAAGGGAATGATAGAATCCCGTGAAGATATACAGGTGCAGATGTAATTAATGACTTTGACATGCTTCATACATCTTCACTATCTTCTCAATTTTGTTGTTGATCCTTGGCAATGTACAGTTTCTCTTGCTATGTATCTTGTTTGCATTATGCCCATCTGCCCCTGTTGTAACTGTGACAATATGTTCTGGCGAAGTGCTTCAGCACCCATTTTCCTTTGAAAATCACACCTCTTGAAATATCTAGTTCATCCCTGGCCAAAAACATCTGGGTGTGTCTGGAACAGCTTGTATTGTCTTGCTTTGCCTGGACTTGCAAAATCTTACTAACTGTCCTGGCTGGAGACAATACACATCTCTTTAGCCTTAACCCTCTCCCTACTCACATTGTCTATACCTTTAAGACTTGATTACCTGTAAAGACTCGTATTTCGATCCTTATCTTGTAAATTGAATTTGGGTCTATATATGTTTTTTGTGAACACAACTCCTCACTCACCTGAAGAAGGAGTGACACTCCAAAAGCTTGTGCTACCAGATTAACCTGTTGGCCTTTAACCTGGTGTTGTGAGATTCTTACTGTGCTTACCCCAGTCCAACGCTGGCATCTCCACATCATAGCTTCTATAGTACCAGGCCAACTGTCTACACTACTCTCCATAGTACCTTCAATTGTGGATTATTTGCTGCTTCTTTCTGAAGTTGGTTGCATTGGTGTTAACCAAAACATTAGATCAACACCCTCAATGTCCATTGTTGGAGTGAAATCAAAGTAAAGGACACAAAATGGTTGCCTGGCACACAAAATGGACTCTGGGAAGGGACATTAAGAGGCACTGACTTTGGGCACAGACATTACACAGAGTTAAAACCTGTAGTGTTTAAATTATTTGCAGGAAACAGGTCAGACCTTGAAGCACCTTAAACTTGAGATAAAAGCAGACCCAGCCACTGATAGAGGGACATAAATGCATAAATATATATAACAAGATCAGCACTGAGAGAGGACATAACTGCATAAATGTATCTACTCTATGTACAATGATGTGATAACTGTCAATGTCCATACTTGTCTGTGTATAACGATGTGTTAACTGTCAATGTCTGTACTATCTACTCAACTTATAACGATGTGCTAATGGCTAATGTCTGTATTGTCTATTATCTAAAATGTATAAAAGATGCTCAACTACCATTGTGTAGTTGAAAAGGTGGCTGCCTGTACTGCGGAATGCCAGCGCTTCTCCCAAAGCTCTGTCCAAATAAAATAGTTTGTTGAACCTCCAAGTCTGACTCCGAAGTGGTGAACTTCCCACAACAAATTGGATCTCACTACTGGTGGTAAGTTCGATTGATTGGTCACGATTGACAAACTGGGGTAGAGATCATTGAATCTGTGGGAGTCAGATGGAGTCAACAATACAGTTTAAAAGGGTAAAAATTAAGGGGTATTATACAGATATGTACTGATTGTTGATGATATAGTAATAAGTATTGATTGACTGTTACTTGTGCTGACCAACTGGAGGACAAGGAAGTGAATCTGTCTCAAACGCACAGCCTTAGACTGGTTGTTAACAGGGGAAATCCCCCACATGAAGGTCAGGACCCTGAAGTGGGCATACAGGCACCAAAGACACTTAGGATCATGAAGCACGAGTGGCTACACAAACCAGACAACTGGATTAACCCCTTATGAACTAATGACAGGAAGGGCGATGCAATTATCAGAAAGCATCATAACAGGTGGGACCGATGTAGGTCCACTAAAAGATAAAATCAAAAGATATGTTTTGGAACTAAGCGCCCAACTAAAAGGGATGCGTAAATCAGTAAAAGATAATCAGGAAGAAAAAGATGCACAGAGAGAGCTTGAAATGCTCCCTGATGTCCCAACAGTGGGAAGTCATGTCCTAGTAAAAACATTACCCAAAAAACCAGGGTTTGCACCAAAATGGAATAGGCCATATCAAGTTATAATTAGTGGAGACAGCTCTTCCTGTCTACACATAAGTGGGAAAGGTATATGGAAACATTGGACCCAGCTGAAATTACAGACAATACACATTTCTTTAACCTATGCTTAATGCTATCTCCACTCACACTGTCTGCACCTTTAAGACTTGAAAAAGCAGATTAGCTGTAAAGACTCGCATTCTAATCAGTATTCTGTAAACTGTGTGTGCCTTTATATGCCCTGTTTGTGATCAGAACTCTCCACTCACCTGACAAAGGAACAGTGTTCCAAAAGCTAGTAGCATTTACTACCAAATAAATCTGTTGGACTTTAACGTGGTGTTGTGAGACTTCTTACTGTGTTTACCTCAGTCCAACACCAGCATCTCCACATTAAGATTATACACACAGCAGACCCGATATACAGTAGACTACCAGTTGACCCAACAGGGGGGAGTATGCACAATAATAGGAGATAAATGTATAACACGTCACAGATGAATCCTATAACATTACCCAGGTCATTAATAACATAAGAAAACAGCTTGATAACTTTAGATAAGGACCCAAGAAAGGGAGTAGCTGGCTGGAATGGCTAGTGGGGGGGATCCAGAGGATCCTATTTAATTCATGGACTAATCATTCTCATTGCAATAGTAATTGTCTGTTGCCTAATTGTTGGATGCTTTAATGTCTATTGCAAAGTAACGATGACTCGAATTGTGCAGGAGCCAGTGTAACCATCAAGAAAGAATACATGATGGGAACCCCTGAAGATACCAAGGACTATGAGGAAGGAAAGAAGATAAACATCTACCTGTGAACAATGCTGCTGTTGTTGGTCTGTGGATTATTAAATAATAATCCTGACCAAAAGGGGGAGTTGTTGGCATGAAATCAAAGTAAAGGACACAAAATGGTTACCTGGCACAGAAAATGGACTCTGGGAAGGTACATTAAGAGGCACTAACTTTGAATACAGACATTACACAAAGATTTAAAACCTGTAGTGTTTAAGTTACTGCAGGAAACAAGGCAGACCTCAAGGCACCTTAAACTTGAGGTAAAAGCAGACCCAGAACAATGAGTTTGATAATGAGATCAGCCACTGATGGGGACATAAATGTATATAACAAGATCAGCCATTGATAGAGGACATAAATGCATAAATATATCTACTCTATGTACAATGATGTGATAACTGTTAATGTCTGTACTTGTCTGTGTATAATGATGTGTAAACTGTCAATGTCCATACTGTCTACTTAACTTGTAACATTGTGCTAACGGCTAATGTCTGTACAGTCTATTATTTAAATTATTATCTATTCCCATTATCGAATGGGAAACTTCACCCCATAGTCTTTTTTCCAAATTTAGTAATCTGCTCAGTGTGCTTGAAGCAACCGTTTTGCTACCCGACTTCTCTCTCTCTTGCTGTGGCTGCGGTTCACGTATTTTCTCTTTTGCATGTTTTTTTTCCCTTTACACAGGATTGGTACATAAAGATGTTAGAAAGACCCTGAAGCTTTCCTTCCTGATTCAAAACAAATTGCACAACATGACTGTGAACCCACTTGCTACTCCTATTGGGCTAGTCCACAAATTAGGTATTCACTGCCCTACAAAGCACTCTCAGGACTTTGCCTCCCAGGGTTTGATGTACATACATCTACTCTCCTGTCTGTGGTTTGTCCTGTGATCTTTAAATTTGTATCACTGCCACCATGTTGCATTTCAATGCTTGCTTATCACAAATTCACCAATCCAAACACAGAACTGATAGACCTGACATAGATTTGCGTTATCTAAAGATATGAGAGAGGATGACTTGGCAGAAAGTTCTAATTTATTACTCATAAAGACACCACCATTGCAATCCTGCACACGCATTACCATCTGCTGGTCACGCACTGCTCTACATTTTGGTTACTTCACCATTTGCAGATTTCCTTAAAGTTATACCGCAGCACAATTATCCAGGTGTGTTCTATCAGGGTTTGTATAGCTGAAGCATGACTTCTAGTCATCTAGATATAAAGCATAGAAGGCATACGGCATGCTTGCCTTCATCGGCCAGGGTATGGAGTTTAAAAATTGGTAAGTCATGTTGCAGCTTCATAGAACCTTAGTTAGGCTGCACTTGGAATATGATGTTCAATTCTGGTCGCCACACTACCAGAAGGATGTGGATACTTTGGAGGGGATACAGAAAAAATTTACCAGGATGTTTTCTGCTATGGAGAGCATTAGCTATGAGGAGAGGTTGGAGAAGCTTGGTTTGTTTTCACTGGAGTGACAGAGATTGAGGGGAGACCTGATAAAAGTCTACAAGATTATGAGAGGCATGGACAGAGTGGATAGTCAGAAGCTTTTTCCCAGGTGGAACAGTCAATTACTAGGGGGCATAGGTTTAAGGTGCGAGGGGCAAGGTTTAAAGGAGATGTACGAGGCAGATTTTTTTTTACACAGAGACTAGTGGGTGCCTGGAACTTGTTGCTGGGGGAGATTGTGGAAGCGGATATGGCAGTGACCTTTAAGGGGCATCTTGACAAGTACATGAATAGGATAGGAATAGAGGGATATGGTCCCTGGAAGGGTAGAGAGTTTTAGTTAAGTCAGGCAGCATGGTCGGTGCAGGCTTGAAGGTCTAAAGGGCCTGTTCATGTACTGTAATTTGCTTTGTTCTTTGTTCACAGCATTCTGTTAGATCTTTTGATTATTTTTTGGACCTATATGTGACATTTTAATTACCTCTTTTGAAGTATGCTGCCAACTTCACCAAACAGCAAGGAATGCTGGATATGGGACACATTGGCCAAGTAAAGCTCCGCAAATCGCAAACCCAGGAAGTAGACACAGTGCAAATACAGAGGCCAGGTGGTAATGACATTAGGACAGTGTAAAAGGACACATCTTGTCAACAGTTATCTGGACAGACATATCCCCAACAATGTATCAACCAAAGGAGGAATGCATATTTTCAACCAAAAACTATACAGCAAGGAACTCTGGCCCTGCTACACAAAGAAATAAACCTTAGGAAGTCATCTAAACGATTGACAATGTTTCGAACTATTAAGCCAGTCCCTCTGATTGGCCCGAACTATAGAAAATTACAGAAACTTTCCAAAAAGGTTTAAAAACAGGGCTCACCTGCAGATCACTCTCTTGGATCTTCTAGAGACGAAGTGGTTGATGTGACAGCGGCAAAGACCAACTGACCATCCGCAGGAACAAAGAAAACAACAGTTTCGTGAACCCGGCTCAAGCTACAAGGGACTCTGGGAAGTATCATAATGACTAAGGTGATGAGGCAGAATTATTATTATTGTTCCATAATAAAGTTGTGATGGCTTGCATCAGAACCTACTTGTGTCTGTAACGATTTGTCTGAGCCTTTAGGCCAAAGGTCAACACTTTGCATGAACCTCTAAGTCTCTTTGAGCTCCAATTTTGTTATGTTCTCCCATTTAGAAATTACTGATGTCTTTTTTTTAAGATCTGAAATGGATTACTTCACACTTATTGAAATCTATTTTCCCCATTCACTTAATCTCTTAATATCTTCTTGTAATGTTATGTTTCTGTCTACTCTCGCCACCAACTTAAGGTCAATTAGGATACACAATAAATGCTGCCTTTCCAGTGAACCCACATCCCAAAGATGAATATAAAAAACTTTCCTTTTATTTTGCCATTTGGAGAGAGGTGACACAGGCACTCCCTACCAATGTCTCCTGCATGATGCCTATTCTCCCTGTTTCCACATACTTCTGTTTCACTTTCACCTCCATAAGAATGGCACATAAACATATTCTTATATATCGTACCATCTCCAGAATTGTTCTGAGCTTTTGGGAGGGATTGAGGGTTGTAGTGAGATTTCAGCATTTGGTTGTGGGCAGGGGGAGGAGAAAGTATTCAAGTGCAAGTGTTACCGAGCAAAGTTATGGGAAATAAGGATTTGGAAACCGCCTGTTAAGACAGAAATGACGAAGTGAAGTTATCTGATTCTTCAAAGCACTAAAATTCTTTACTTTCATCTGAATCAGGTGACTACCGGGTGTTGGTGAAGTGCCATTGTGCTTGTTTTATTTGTGCCTACCTTAATAGAGTGCCATAGTGATTTCAAAACTAATTTTCCTGGACATGCTGGGACCAAATGGGTGGTCCTTATGCAAATAAGCTCCACTGGATTTGGATGAGCAAATTGGTGAAACTGATAAAAAAAATTAAGGAAATTTATATGTGGAGCACTAAAGACAGGAAAAAGTCTGACAACACCAGGTTTTAGTCCAACCGATTTATTTGATAAATAAATCAGTTGGACTAAAATCTGGTGTTGTCAGACTTTTTACTGTGTTTACCCCAGTCCAACGCCGGCACATCCACATCATGAGCACTAAAGACACAAAGCAAGCAGCAGTGAGCATTGCCTCAAGAGTGCGAAGGGTAGACGTTGAATAGAGTGATTTGTACTTTCCTACATAGCAAGAAGATATATCAAAGATGAGAATTAAAGATGACCCATGGTGACTGTCTCATTAGATACCAGTGGTGACATTCATCTATTTGATTTCAGTGCTTTTGGCAAGGGTGAAGCCCAATTGCACAGTTTCACATAGGGAGCAGTAAGACTGGTGGGAACAAAGTTTTAAGAATTTTAATGGAAAGAACAAAGGTTGAAAGAATGCAGAAGTCAGAGATGATGGAGGAGTGCTGTAGCCAAACAGGCCATCTAAAATGGCATTTTGTAAAGCACTCTGGGACAATTGGGCAAGAAACTTAACTGACACGCTGCAGTTTAAAGACAGACAAACAGGCTACAAACCTGATGAGTGAATACACAGGATATGGGCCATCTCCAGGATGAAAAAGACTTTCTGATCACACTGGGTTGTGTGCCAGACATAAAGGCACCGTGAATCCTTACTTAGGAGGAAGGTATGTGACCTATGTGCCTCTAACACCTACAGACATGGCCGCTGGGGACACACCCAGAGATCGGTGTTGTAGCACCTGATTGGACTCTTATCGATCAGGGTGATCAAGTCCTGATTGATTATTGGCAATGGCCAAAAAGGGGCGTGAAACCAAACGGGGTATAAAGGGTGCTGCACAACCAGGAATCTCTCTCTCTCTGACCACACGAACGAGCTGCAACAATGGTGAACATCGCCAGCAAGAGGAGAGCCACCACACCTGAGAAGGAAGGAAGACAGACCACAGCCAGAATGCCAGACCAGACCAAAAGGTCTTGTATTGTACTTGAATTCTAGTATTTTCTGTAAGATAACTTATTGTTGGTCGGGTGGGTGATTACTGATTGTGTGGGTTTAAATAAATATTGGTTGTCCTAATAAGACGTCTACTCAAAGGTTATTTGTCCACTGTATAAGGGTTAAAACAGACTGATTTTTACAACAGTTGACACCCCAGATGGGACATCGATAAGAAGTAATTTTGTTACTCCGATATCGAACCCCACAGGCTTTATATTGAATGGTTATTTAAAACTCAGAGCTGACAGGTGTAAACTCCTTATTGGACAAATAACTGCTTTCAGGAAATTGATTATTGTGCATGTATTGTTACTAACAAGGAGGATAGGGTAAACTCTGTAGGTCTGTATTAGAAGTCTGACAACACCAGGTTTTAGTCCCACCGATTTATTTGATAGTAAACTCAAGCTTTCGAGGGGACTCCCTCTTCGTCAGGTGAATGAAGAGTTCCATTCAGCGAAATGTCGTTAAATACAGAATGGCAGGAAACAGTATAGAGACAGAGAAGTGTCCCATATGGGGAAAAAAAGAATCAGAATATATTAAGAAAAAGTGGCCCCTATGGGCAGAATCTTGTGCTAATGCTGAGATGGGACTGGGATCCCAAGGGCAGATTTTGAAGTAAGGCTAGTCAAGGGGAAGAATGAACTCTATTGTCGACCATGAGGCAAGGCTCAAACCTAACTCTGGAGTAGAGAGGGGTGTTCATCATACCCTTGATACTAACTGACTTAGAGGGACTGATTGGTAAATTAGTAGGCACTGTACCCTTTCAGTCACTTCTTGTTCTCCTGGGACTATGCCTAGAGAAATATGTAGAATATTATAGTGAGTTTTTGGATCTGGGATCCATGAGTCAGATGTTTTAATGAGAGAAACAGAGAAATGTTATTGTGATTATTAGTTTAGAAGAACTACAGAGTGAGAAGTCAGAGAAAATTAAGTTAAAAGAGGAGTTAGAAATTGAGAGTTAGTTGAGAAGTTAAGAGAAGAAATAAGTAATTTTGTGGGAAGTAAACAAGCAGGAACAAAACAATGAGGTAAATATATTGTCTGAGTCAGTTTTACGTATATCGAGTTAGTGAAAAGAATCCAAGTTCTGATTACTACAAGTTCCAGCAGGAGATCAATCAATTAAAATCTGAAGTTGTCAATGCAGATAAGGATGTTGTCTGTGATCAGTTTGGGACAGTTGAGTCTGAGAGAGATGGTGTTTATGGATTGGGTTGTGGCATTGACTGGGGATCCCCCCCACCCCCACCTTTTTTTGGAGGCACCTGATCCCACACTAAGTTTAGAATTTGCCCCTGGTCTGATGAATTCTGTGACTTAGTTGCAAGAAAGGCATGGAATTACCAGGAGATGTTGTTGATTGGGAGGGAATGAATGTTTTCAAGAATCTTAGCACTGTATATAGTCACACCCAAGTGGTCCTTTGCTTTTTTTAAAAGGAGGGAGTTTGCAGTGTGTGTTATAGAATTTTGAGAGAAAGACTATGTTCTCTCAACTTACTGGGAAATTATAAATTAATTGGCAAGATGGAAAATTGATTAGACTAAATCTAAGGTTCAGCTAATAATTCAAGTGGTTTTTTTATTAGTGTGTTTGTGTGGTCTGGTTGCTTGTTGAATGTAGGTGATTGTTGTTGCATTAGATTACCAGCAGGAGTTGTTAAGTCTGTTTTGTGGAGTATTATACAATGCTTTACACTTTGGTTTAACTACAAAGGGGCTGAGGAAGTGTTAAAACTGTTAAATTTATGTATAAGATTTCTTGAATTTACTTGTTTTTTGAGTTTAGTTACAGTTTAGAAGAATGAAGACGCCTGTCTTAGTCGATTTTCTTTATTTTCTTTCAATGTTTTATTTTCATCCTAGTTTAAAATGTTGGATTTGAATGAAAGATAATGTGGAATGAATGTTGGAAGCTTCTGTGTATGTCTGTGCGTGTTTGGTAAAGTGGTTGTATCAATGTTTTTGTTTTGTTGTTTATTTAATGTGTTAATGTTCTTCCCCTAATTGTGATTTTACAACAGTGAGTTTGATACAGATGTTAAATACAAATTGGAAATTGGATTAGATTAAATTGAAATAAATTTTTGGAATTTTCCTAGCCTTTTGAGTATAATCAATGGCCATGATTGTGCTTAAAAGGTATAGAATAAATGTGGGATGTTACTTTGAACACAACGTTTGGAAAGTAAATTGAAATTTCAAAATCGAAGAACATAAATTGAAGTTTGAAATAACCAATTTGAATTTTGAATAATCCTGAGTTTGAATTTTGTTAAGGATTTAATCCTTGGAGGGAACTATGTGCTCTTTCCTTTGTCTTGAAGAAATTGTGACATCATCACATTGAAATGTTTTATTTCTTGGGTTTTCTTAATCAATAGAGATTTCACCATCTTCTGTTCCTAATCCAGCAATTAAATATTATATATATTGGAGGTTCTAAATTTTATTTTTGTTTTAATTTGACAGTTTTTGAGACCAATTAATTCATTTGGCCCCAAGCCAAATGTATTTTGCGTGTTTTGTTTTAAATAGATGGCTGATGAATAACAAGCCCAGCAGCTTCAAGACAAGCAAGATTGTTTGTCACAACCTAGTGATAACAGACTTGAAGAGTTTGGCTCATTTAGATTTTCTCACTATTAACTTTCAAACTAAAGTGATTGGTTACACTTAAGCATTACAGTTTGTGACATTTAATTGATAGAACAAATTGAGTACACAAAATAACCAACTTATAAATGGGAAGTTGCTTAAATTCTAAAGGGATAAATAATTTTGACAAATAAAGGGTAATGGAAAGAGAGTCTGTATGAGTTTTGTGTTTCAAAGAAGGATGCATTGAAACATATTCTCAGCTTATGATGTAACCATTTGAATGTGAGAAAGTTTTACAAAATAATATGTTTTGTGACATTTGTATACCGAGTAAATGTTATCTGTGGTAATCCTCGTGTTCACATGTAATGTTTGTTCCGTTCAATGTACGTAAATGCTAACAAGTTGGGAGTTGATTTTTCTGGAAAGTTAAGGGCTCTGGAGAGTGTCAATGACTTTACAACAGATGACGGGATTTTCCTAGTATTTAGTTATTTGGGGTTACAAGAGTTAAAATGCTTAAAAGGGGAACAAATAAACCATTTGTGCAAATTATGTTATTCATAAATAAAATTGGTAAAGTAGACAGAATGCTGGAGGAGTTTCCTCTATAATTTGTTAAACAAGTAGAAAATTATTTGAATTACTTCAACTTGTACATTGGTTACAATCTATTAATTGGGTCATAAAAATATAGTATGTGTATGCTAGGAGATTTTGAACTGTGACTGTGGAAGTTTAAATCTAAAATGGTAACTGTGACAAAAGGTGTTTATTATGCAAATTTGGATAATTTTTAAATTACAAATACTTTGGAGCGTTAAACCTACTGCTTCAGCACTTTTCAGTTCATGAGCCTCCAGTCCAAATTTAAACATTATTTCCCTTTTGCATCTGCATCAAAGATTTATTATTGTCCTATGCATAACTCTGAACCTAAAATGGTGTTTAGAATATCTGATTGTCTGTATTTGTGGGTAACTAGCTTATTGTAATAATGGGGTTTAGAGTACGTGGTTGTTTGTATTTGTAGGCTGTTGTTGTCTGTAGCTTCTGGAATATGTTGTAGGGATGTATTATTACTGTACATGTCAATGCCTGGGCCTTGCTTGACTGAGTGACTGGGGAATTCCTGACAGATATTGGTCCTGAGTTTGTGATCCAGCACGCTTCGCGTTCAGGATCAAAAGGGGGAATGTAGCCAAACAGGCCATCTAAAATGGCATTTTGTAAAGCACTCTGGTTCAATTGGGCAAGAAACTAAACCAACAGGCTGCAGTTTAAAGACAGACAAACAGGCTGCAACCCTGATGAGTGAATACACAGGATATAGGCCATCTCCAGGATGAAAGAGACTCTCTGATCACACTGGGTTGTGTGCCAGACATAAAGGCACCGTGAATCCTTATTTAGGAGGAAGGTATGTGACTTATGTGCCTCTAACACCTACAGACATGGCCGCTGGGGACAGGTTTTTCACTAAAACCTGTTGTCAGACTTTTTGCTGGGGACACACCCAGAGATCGGTGTTGTAGCACCTGATTGGACTCTTATCGATCAGGGTGATCAAGTCCTGATTGATTATTGGCAATGGCCAAAAAGGGGCTTGAAACCAAACAGGGTATAAAGAGTGCTGCACAACCAGGAATCTCTCTCTGACCACATGAATGAGCTGCAACAATGGTGAACATTGCCAGCAAGAGGAGAGCCACCACACCTGAGAAGGAAGGAAGAAAGACCACAGCCAGAATGCCAGACCAGACCAAAGGACCAAACTACGCAGACAACTACCAAGACCAGCACAGAGATAAAGGCCAATATCTGTTTGGGTACTTGTCAGTCATGCAAAGTTAAGTCAAGGTCTTGTATTGTACTTGAATTCTAGTATTTTCTGTAAGATAACTTATTGTTGATTGTGTGGGTGATTGTCGATTGTGTGGGTTTAAATAAATACTCTTTGTACTAATAAGACATCTACTCAGTTATTTGTATAAGGGTTAAAACAGACTGATTTTTACAACAGTGCACAGTAGATTTTTGAGGAGTGGTGATGAAACCAGAGAGGGCAAGCCAGAAAATAGAGACAGTGTCATTAAGGTACTGATCATAAAAATGAAAAACAGAAGTTTGGGTAATGAAACTAAAAGAGCATCAAAAAGACAGCAGTTTTTCTTTATGAAAGGGTTATGTTTACTATCAGTTTGGGAAGACAAAATGAAGGGAAGTAAGCAGAGTGGGTGCTCAAGGGAAAGGACAGAACAGAGGCAAACTGACAAAATGCCAAAACAGGAGACATAAAAAGAATCCACAGGTTTTTCAAAGTTAGATTCTGCTAGTTGAAGAGGAGCATGAATTAAAAGCTATGCTGGAGAGTCTGCTGGTTGAAGAGGAGCCTGGAGACATTCTTGCTCTGTAAATTAACTTTGAACAGGAAAAGTATTCGGTGGTGAAAAGGCAGCAATGGCAGACCTGGAGTGCTTAATGTTAGTGTGAAAATGAGATGAAACAGTTTATGTTGACTAGTGCAAGGTCATCCATTTTGGGCCAAAAAAGGTTAAGTCAAGGGTATTTGCTTAATGCTGAGAAACTAGAAACTGTGGAGCAGCAAAGAAACTTGAGTCTGAGTATTCAAATCATTTAAAGTTAGTAGTCAGGTCCTACAAGCAATCAAGAAAGCCTTTACCTCAAGGGGGCTGCCGGAAAGGAAATTATACTTCAGTGGTACAGAACTTTAATCAGACCCAAGCTGGAGTGCTGCATTTATTTTGGGTAATGCATTGCAGGAAGGACATATTTAAGACAGATGAAGAGGAATTTCTTCTGAAGGTAGTGAATCTGTGGAATTGCACAGAGGGCAGGGCTATTAAGTGTGTCGTTGACTCTCAACCAAGGGTGTCAACTGACATGGTGGACAAAAAAACAAGATATTTCATACAACTTATTCTTTATTAATGTTTAAAACACTAGTTAAACCAGAAACATTGAACTACTCTTTATTCCACTTATTAAAGTGCTGATTATAAACACTAAATTGTTCCTTATTTCACATTCAGGCACTGATTATTTGTTAGTTACAATGATTCAGAAGACTCACTGCTTGAATACAAGTTGAAGTGATCAGTCTTCCTTCAATGGGTTGTCTTCTTGAGTCCCAAACTCAAAGTGGTCTTCATGATGGTTTGTCTTGCAGGCCTTCACTGCTGAGGCTGCTAACTTTTTTTATCCAGTTTCTTCAGCTTTGAGAATACTTTTCAGCCATTTACACCCATGACCTGGTCAGTATCAGTTGCAAAAACAGGACACATCTGCTATCCTTCTTTATTTGTTCTTGCCTAGCGAATCTTCAGAATTTAATAAGTGCCTGATTGAAGTATTTAAAATTTGAAAAAGATTTGATAGTCTCTATCTATCTGATCCCCTCTGAAGGGGGAAATCAAGAAAAAGGGTAAATAAAATTAGGGCTTGGCAATTTAGGAGGTAAATCAGAAGTTACTTTTAAACACAAATGGTAGAAGAAATCTGGAACTCGGCCCAAAAGATTATGGACACTGAAATGTTCAGATCTTTCTGATCTGAAAGCAAGCCGACTTTAAAGAGAGCGAGCCAAAGCACTTAAACGGAGCTGAGGTAAATCATCCACGATCTGACTGAATGACGGAACAAGTTCAAGGGGCTAAATGGCCAGCTCTTGTACCCAAGTTCTTTATTGAAAAGAAAGTAAGCATTTGCATTTATCTAACACTTCATAACCTCGGGGCAACCCAAAATACTTATCTGCAAACCCAGTACTTTTAGTGTAGTTATGGCAATGTAAGAATACGTTGTAGCCAATGTGCATACTTTAAAATCCCACAAACCGCAAAAGATCAGATAACTTTAAAAAATAATATTCGACGGGACAACTCACCAGCTCTCCTTTAGTGGCACAGGATCTTTAAAACCACCTGAGAACATACATATTTCATAGCCCAAGGGCAGTACCTCCAGTGCAGCACTCACTCCCTCAGTAATACACTGACGTATCAGCCAACTTGTGTTTAAGTCTCTAGTACGAACTCACCTTCTGACTCAAAAGTGACGATCACAACTGGACCACGGGGAAAACCCCAGAACATTGATTCACCTTTTACTCTTAAATGCTGAGAAGGAGCTGCTGTGAGTTGCATTTACAAGGTGGTTACACACAAACTTTACTCTGCCTTTGCGGGCAGAGTAAAGATGCGCATGTGCAGAATAACGGCAGGCGTGCGCACGCTGTGCGGGATGACGTAGGCGGCAGGGGCTCGCCAGTTGTGCGGGATGACGCAAGCGGTAGGAACGCACACGCTGTGCGGGATGACGCAAAGCGGTAGGAACGCACACGCTGTGCGGGATGACGTAGGGCGTCAGCAGCGCGCGATGTATGCCGGGGCAGGTCCGCCGCCATGTTGGTGGTGGGTCTGGTATTTATGAGAATTGAGGTGCGGCGGTGAAGTAGTAATTCTGTGGATATCGCTGAAAAAGACAGAGTAAACCTATAAACCCGGAGTGGTAGTAGTTTTCCGTGAGGCGATGAAAGAAATGTCAGCGTAAGTGACTGTTGTGTGCGTGGGGGGGGCGGTGACTGGATTTCCGGCTTTGGTCTCAGGTTGAGCTGCGGATAGAGCGCTTCCAGCGGAGGCCCCAGCCTGGGCCTGCTCTCTTCATGTTGAGGGCCCGCCCGGCTTCTTCGTGAGAGAGGAGCCCGTGTGGTATCTGCACGGAATCTGAAAATCGGGCGTCTTCCAGCTAACGGGGTCCGGAGAATATGTGATTAGGCCTCAGTCTTTTCCTTCTTCGTTTTGTACCCAAAATAAGAAAGTAAAATCTCTTTGAATGTATTATTCAGTTCTCAGCCTGTTTATACATTGTCCTGTGGCACCGTTTTGTATGATGATGATCAGCCGCGTAATGAACGCAATGACGCTTGTGAAATATTTAAAGTAATTTTCGAAAATGCGATTTAATGTTCCCGTCTGTAAATGTAACCCTTACTTTTGGGAGAGTATGTCCAACTTTTGATAACGTTTGGAATTATTAATCTGTATGTTCTGCGTATTTTTGAACTTGTTTTACGGGCGAGCAGATTTTTATAACGTGGGCAGCCTAACTGGTTTTGTTTTTACATGTTTGAATAGCGACACTTGCGCGCCTATTTTATTTACGTCGGAAATAAACCCTCATTTCAATTTTTTGATCCAAGTACTTTATAACTACAGACTTTTGATGTCCAGTGGCGGAGATCTGTCTCCCGAATCTATGACTGCACTACTAAATTCAGGGTTAGTATACTTTATTTTTAGGAAACATTAACAATTGTTTAAAGGAGGAAGATTTTTAATCTTGAAATATTTGATAAACTTGTCTATAAATTGCTGTTATTACAGAAACTTGCATACAGCGTTACGAAGAAACGTGGATGATGAAGTCAATTAAAACCTGACTTGGGGTGTCCGAACCTACATTTGGGCGCCAGTACATTGTCATATTTTTCCATATTAGTCGGGGGGGAAGTGTTATACTATGTGAATTTTTTGTTTTTATTTATGATATATATTAAGAACAAATACAACAAACTGGTGAAAAAGTTTAATTCTACACTGGGCATGTTCTATGAGTGCATAGTAAGAAGTCTCACAACAACAGGTTAAAGTCCAACAGGCTTATTTGATAGCACAAGCTTTTGGAGCACTGCCCTTTCATCGGGTGAGTGGGAGTTGTGTTCGCAAACAGGACATATATGGACACAGTCAGTTCACAAGATAATGGTTGGAATGTGAGTCTTTACAGATAATCAAGTCTTAAAGGTACACACAATGCGACTGGAGAGAGGGTTAAGCACAGCTTAAAGAAGTGTGTATTGTTTCCAGCCAGGACAGTTAGTGAGATTTTGCAAGCCCAGGTAAGTTGTGGGGGTTAGAGATAGTGTGACATGATCCTAGTTGAGGCTGACCTCGTGTGCGGAACTTGGCTATCAGTTTCTGCTCAGCAATTTTGTGTTGGTGTGTGTTGTCAAGGCTGCCTTGGAGGACGCTCATCCAAAGATCAGAAGCTGAATGCCCGTGATTGCTGAAGTGCTCCTCAGCAGGAAGAGAACACTCCTGTCTGGGGCCTGAGTGCATATCCCACTTTCAAGATGGAGTTAGATAAACTTGGGGTGGAAATGTTTATGGGGAAGAAAAGCCAAATTAGGCTACTGATTTGGATGATCAGCTACGATCATAACAAATGGCAGAGCAGACTTGATGGACTGAATGACCTACCCCTGTTCCTATTTTCTGAGTCTCTAAATGCATTCTCCTGACCTATGATGTTTTGTCCAGCTCATCAGATTTAACAGTGGGAACCTCTGCATTTTATGATGTGTGTGTGCCAGATGTGCATAAGTATAATTTTTACTGTGGAGTAGGATAACTGGTCAACAAGGGGACACTAATTGTTCATCATCCAGCCTGGGAGCTGATCTTGTGTAATGTATTGATTTGCAGTAATAAAAACAGGAAATGCTGGAAAAACTCAGGTCTGACAGCGTATGTGAAGAGAGAAACAGTGTTAACATTGGAATTAGATGGGGGGTCAGGTATTTCTTGCATGTTGGGGCACACTCAATAAGCTGAAGGGCCTCTTCTGCGCTGTATGATTTCAAGTCTGCATGACTCCTGCAGACCCAATTGCAAATGTTACTTATGAAGTCACTGTTGGAAGGGTGGGTGAAGAGTCACTGTGTGACCAAAAGAGAGAATGCTGGAAAATCTGACCTGGCAGCATCTGTAAGGAGAGAAAAGAGCTGACGTTTCGAGACTAGACAACCTGTCGTCAAAATATTCACTGCATCTGTGGCATGCTTGAAGAGGCACTGTTTGTTGCATGCTTGCTTCTGTAGAGACATGTCTCTATTCTCTACAGATGTTGAAATTGCTTGATGACAAAGACGTCATCATTTGGATCCATGCTAGGTGGTTTTTTTCCCATACAGTGGGGTCCAACTTGCCAGCTTTGAGATTTGGCTTTCAAAATTGCTTTGTACCTGAGTTTAGGATGTTCCATGGTGCAGCTTCTCGAGCTCAACTTGCTGTAAAATGCTGCCATTGATCTGCAGGAATCTTTCATGTATATATTAAATTGCTACCTACATTTTCTATGAAGAATGCACAGTCAAGTGTCCTGCCCACAGTGCCTCATGAATGTAATTAGCTGTGGATGCTGTTCTTAAATTCTGATATTTAGATTCTGAAATGAGAAAATATTCAAGCAGCTAATTCTATTTGTACCATTTTGGACTTTGGCAGACCTGTTGAATTAATTTTCCCTCTTGCCTATGCGGTGTTGGCCAGGATTTTGCAGTAGTCATGACAAAATTGTCAGCATTCACTATTCCTCTGAAACTGACAACTTCTGGAGTCCATGCATGTGGTTAAACTAGAAGAATCACTCTAAATTTCTCCATTGGGTATACTGATGCCCCTGGAGACGCCAATCAATTCAAAATCACTAACCTGACAACTTTACACTGCTAGTCTGTCAGGAAAAAAAACTTACAAAGTTGCATCTTGTTGAATGAGGTGTAACTGTGTTTGGAGCAGTCTGCTAAATTCATAATTACTGCTAGAATCCCTGCATTACAGAAAGAGGCCATTCAGCCCATTGAGTCTGTACCAACCACAATCCCACCCAGGCCTCACCCCCCTATCTCTACACATTTATCCACTAATCCCTCTAACCTACACATCTCAGGATACTAAGGGCAATTTTAGCATGGCTAATCAACCTAACCCACACATCTTTGGACTGTGGGAGGAAACCCACACAGACACGAGGAGAATGTGCAAACTCCACACGGTGATCCAAGCCAGGAATTGACCCAGGTTCTTGGAGCTGTGAAGCAGCAGTGCTAACCGCCTCTTTGTCCCTGAAACAAATTTATTTTTGTGGCATGACAAATTTCTCCTTTCTGAAAGCATTCTGCATTTTTTTAAATGCACAAAATACTATGGATGCTGGAATCTGAAACACAGACAGGGTGCTGGAAAAACTCACAGGTCTGGCAGCATTAGTAAGGAGAGAAAGCAGAGTTAACATTGAGTCCTTTTTGGCTGTTCAGGACTGAAGAGAAGGGAAGATGTTATAAAATGTTGTGAAAGATTGCAGCAAAATGTAACAATTTTAAGAACGAATCAATATTGAGTCCTAAGGACTTCACATCCAACTGGAAGATACGCTGAACCTCCAGCTTGTGCTGGGCTTCACTAGAGCATTGCAGCAGACCAAGGACGTGGGCATGAGAATAAAGTGCTGAGTTAAAATGGCAAGCGACAGGAAGGTTGGGGTCAGGCTTGTGGACTGAGCAAAGGCGTTCCATAAAGTGGTCAACTAGTTAGCCTTTAGTCTCTCCAATGTAGAGGAGACTGCATTGGGAGCAGTATGAGGTGCAAGTGAAATGCTACTTTACCTGGAAGGGGTATTTGGAGCCTTCAGTGGTGAGCGAGGAGGTAAAGGGGTAGATGTTCTACTTTTGATTGCAAGGAGAAATGTCATGGGATGGGATCTTGGGCATGATGTAGGAGTGGACTTGGGTTTAAAGCCTAACACATTCTCCCCCTCTTCAGTTCGGATGAGTCAAGGAACTCTGTTAATTCTGCTTTCTCTCCTTACAACTGCTGCCAGACCTACTGAGTTTTTGCAGCATCCTCTGTTCTTGTTCCACATGTTTTAAAGCTTGTTTATATATGGAAGAATTAAGACTTGGAAGTCACAATACCCAGTAAGAGGGTAGAGTTCAAGTCGTTATAGAGTAGTTTACTAAGTCGTGTATTAACAAGCATGAGCTGAGTAGACTGGAAAAGCATACAACCCTTGACAGTTGATGGGAAGGCCAGTTTCTCCTGGGGGCAGCAAATTCTAGTCTGTTCATTTTACTGCCTTTTTTTGTGTTCTTCCAGGCCAATTGAAGTGCTAGGAATCGCTCTCGCGCTCGCTCATTATTAAACTAGAAAGAGCGCAGAACAGATTTACTAGGATGCTACCGGGACTTGATAGATTGAGTTATAAGGAGAGGCTGGATAGACTGGGACTTTTTCTCTGGAGTGTAGGAGCCTGAGGAGTGATCTTAGAGGTATTTAAAATAATGAGGGGAATAGATCAGCTAAACAGCCTATCTTTTCCCAAAGGTAGGGGAGTCTACAACTAGAGGGCATAGGTATAAGGTGAGGGGGAGAGATACAAAAGTGTTCAGAGGGTGGTGAGTGTTTGGAACAAGCTGCCAGAGGTGTTAGTGGAGACAGGTACAATGTTGTCTCTTCAAAAGCATTAGATAGTTACATGGGTATAAATAGATCTGGGCCAAATGTGGGCAATTGGGATTAGTTTAGGGGATTTCTTTAAACAAAAAGGATGGCTTGGGCAAGTTGGGCTGAAGGACCTGTTTTCATGCTGTAAACCTCTGAGATTCACCTTTATCAGGAATGTGTGCTGGAGACATTAGCAGAGATACTGTTTGTACTTGTTTTGTGTTTTTTCAGCCAGCAAGCTGTTATGGAAGCTTACTTCAGAAGATGTCTATAATATTCAATCAATTTTAAGGTTTTTAAGTTTATCTAGTGATTTCTTTATTCTAAGTGTACATCTCAATCTTGATTTTGCTTTGTGTAAAATAATTTGATGCATTTTACTTCCTGATTTGCAGTCTAGAAATTCTTCAATGTGATTCAACTCCTTACTCTACAATATGATTTCAATGTTGCTAGAAGTCTGGAGATCTCCTTCACATTGTTTTTGACATTAATTTGAATTTAAAACAATGCAATCCTCGTCCCAGAGATGGCTAGATCTTTGGGAAGCTCCCTTAAGGTCAGCAGCGAGCGCAGTCACCACATTGCGGACTACAAAATCCCAGCCACCGTTTTGTGTCTCCTGATTGCAGTTATGACATTTGGCTTCAGTACATGTTTTGCAGTGACATGAGTGGGCATTTACTTGATTATGCTGTGACAGCTTGAGCTTCTCTCCAAGAGGGCTAAATGATCTCTTGGCATTGGTGGAGCTCCAATTGTCAAGTTACAACTAGTACTTAAATTGGTTATTGCTGGAAAGGAAGTTAGTATGCTTTTGTTTTTTTTCTGGCTGAATGTAACAGGTTTATAATATTCAAAAGGTAGCTTTGCATTAGTTGTGCTTTTGCCAGAGTCCAATGTTATTGATTCCTGATGTGCTGGTAGTATTACTAACTCATGTAAGTGGACCACCCCTCTGGGTCCAATAGTAATAGAAGTCTGCATTTTTATGCTTGTGTGTTCATCTGGCCATGTTGGCATGATTGAAATATGTTGGAAAAGTGAATTTGCAATATATTCACTTAAGAAATTAGATTCTCAGACATTTTTTCCAATCCCCTCTCTGCGCTCCAGTGACATAGTGTGATTTGGCAATTATGGGTGAACACAGAGCAGATTTTCAACTTTTATCCCAAATCACTTAAGTGCAATCAAAAGGCAGATGCCAAACCAATGGAGAAGGAGGAAAAAAGAGTGTGGGTGCTGTTTTCATCTGTAATGCAGTTTTAGTTGGGTCACTTGCTGCAACTTGAAACTGATTTAGGGAGGTGAAGTGTTAGAGATCTAAGTATGAGAATGAAAATTTTAAATTTGAGGTATTGGCAGGCTAAGAACCAGTTCAGGCCAGCAAACACAATGCTGACAGGTGAGTTGGGGCTGAAGCATTGTTGGGTAGTGTGAGCTGAATTTTGTTTCAGGTCTTTTGGAGAGAGGCTGGAACCCTCGCAGCTATACTGTTTGTCTCTTCTGTAAACCTCTAGCTTTTTCTCACAGACCAAACGATTGAGTTTGACATTGCTACTCTCCGTGTTTCCACTCTTTCCCTTCCTCTCTTCCGTTGCCATCTTATAATTGAAAGTTATTTTAATTGCCGACATCAGTTATGTAGCTTGAAGTTCTGCTTGAGCATATCCTTCTATATGTGATACTTGCACATAGTCTTGCAGCTCATATCCTTTTTGGTACTCCAGATTCTTGGGTAGACTAGATAGGCAGGATGAAGAACACAAGGACAGGCAAAGTCTGGAATTCAGTCCTTAAGCCAGAGATTCTCCATTCATGTTTAATTAAATTGAAAAGAAAATAAAGCAAGTGCTAGAAATCAGAAATAAAAACAGAAAATACTGCGAAAACTTAAGTCTGGCAGCATTTCTGGAGAAAGCCAACAGAGTTAACGTTTTGAGTTTGTATGACAGGAGAAATGTGATGGATTATGTATTGTACGTGAGGAGTTGAAGCAGAGTAGAAGGTCAGTGATAGGTGGGAGTAAGAAGATTGCAAAAAAGATATGTGGGCTGAGACAAAAGAAACAATGGCAGTGTGAAGAACTATGGAAGATGTGGAATGTGGGCATAAAGGTAAGATAGCAGAATATGTTGATGGGAGAACAAAATAGTTTTGCTTTTTTTCAGCACTTTAAAAAAACAACTGACAGATGACCCGGAGGGAGTTGCAAGTGACAGTGGGGAGTTTACATGTTTTGGATCAAGATGGAAGTGAAAGTTCACTGTATAAAGTTGTTTGATCCAGATGGATATAATATGAAGGTGAGGTGCTGCTCCTCCAGTTTGCATTGGGCTTCACTGGAACATTGCAGCAGGTCAAGTACTAGCATGTGGGCATGAGTGCAAAATGCTGAGTTGCAACAAGAAGGCTGGGTCATGCTTATGGATTGTGAAGGTGTTCCATTGTCCTATGTAGAGAAAGCTGCAGTGGGAGCAACAAATTATAGTAGACCAAATTGAAGGAGGTGCAAGTGAAATGTTGCTTCACCTGAAATGAGTGTTTGAGGTCTTGAATGCATCTTTTGTGGTTTTAAAGGAAGGTACAATGGGAAGGGGATGAGGAGCTGGGGGTGATAGAGGAGTGGACTGAGGGGAAAAAAGCAGTCTGCAGAATGCTGGTCGTTGGCGGGGGGGGGGTACATTTCATAGTATCACGCTGGAGTTGACACATGTCAGGCTGGTGGGGTGTGAGGGCAAAAGGGACCTATCATTCTGGGAGGGAAGGGTGAAGGTAGAGATTTGGTGAATGCAGTTGAGTGTTTTGTCAGTCACAGTGGGGGAGAGGGAGACCTTGGTTAAGGGGAATCTCAAATGCCAGGTGCACTGTTTTAGAAAGTGGCATCATTGGAACAGGGACACTGGAGGCTGAGAAACTCGGAGAATGGGATGGAGTCCTTCCAGGAAATGTAAAGTTTTTCCACAAAAACATTCGATGTAGCTAGTTGGCTTAATTGGAAGGAGGAGTTTATTTAAATTTTCAGATTACTAATTGACTTTTTTTTAAACGAAGTGACCTTGAACCAAATGTTCCAGCAATCTCTCTTGAGAATTGATCGCATCTTGGGAATCTCAGTTCCTGATTAGATATCATCAACTGAATAATCAAACAGATTTTATGGAAGAAACTGTTTGTATGCAACACATAGGCTAGTTGTTTTTATACTCCTTTTCATGGGGTGTAGGCATCACTGGCAAATGATTTATAAACACTTATTGCCCATTCCAGTTGTCCTCGGATGATGGATTATCTGCCTTCTTGAACTGCTGCAGTCCACGTGGGACAGATGCACTCAATGCTATTAGCAAGTGAGTCTCAAGATTCTGGCCCAGCAACAGTAAAACTATGGCAATATATTTCCTGTAAGAAGTCTCACCACAACAGGTTTATATGGTAGCAAACACCACTAGCTTTCGGGGCTCTGCCCCTTCGTCAGGTGAGTGGGGAGTTCTGATCACAAACAGGGCATATAAAAGCACACACTCAGCTTGCTGTGTTTACCCCAGTCCAACGCTGGCATCTCCACAATATATTTCCAGTTCAGACCATACAAGAATTTCTTGTGTACATATTATAGAGAAGGGGGTGCTGGAAGTCTTAGGAGTATCAAGGTAGATAAATCCCTGGGACTTAATGAGATATATCCCAGGATGTTGTGAGAGGCTAGAGAGAACATTGCAGGTGCCCTAGCCAACATATTTGAATCATCAGTTGTCACGAGTGAAGTGCCTGAAGATTGGAGAGTGGCAAATGTTGTGCCTTTTTTGAGAGGGCTGCAGGCCAGTGAGCCTCACATCTGTGGTGGATAAATTGTTGAAAGATATTTTGAGGGACAGGATCTACAGGCATTTAGTGATACAAGAACTGATTTAAGGATAGTCAGCATGGTTTTGAGTGGAAAATCATGTCTCAAATTTAGTTTTTTGAAGGGGTAATCAAGAAGGTAGATGAGGGCAGTGCAGTTGATGTTGTCTACATGGACTTCAACGAGGCCTTTGACAAATTACCACATTGTAGGTTGTTGCATAAAGTTAAATCTCACGGGATCTCCAGAGTGAGGTATCTAAATGGATACAAAATTGGCTTCTTGACAGAAGCCAGAGGGTGGTTGTAGAGAGTTTTTCAAACTGGAGGCCTGTGACCAGCAGCATACCTCAGGGATCAGTGCTGGGCGCACTGTTATTTGTCATTTATATTAATGATTTGGATGAGGATATAGGAGGCATGGTTAGTAAATTTGCAGATGACACCAGGATTAGTGGCATAGTGGACAGTGAACAAAGTTTTATCTCCAGTTGTAATGGGATCTTGATCAATTAGGCTAGTGGGTTGATGAATGGCAGACAGAGTTTAATTTACACAAATGCGGGGTGATGCATTTTGGTAGATTAAGTCCTGCCCTAGTTCAATGGTAGGGCATGGGGGGAGTTCTAGAACAGATCTAGGGGTACATGTTCATAGCTTCTTGAAAGCGGAGTGACAGAGTGGCGAAGAAGGCATTCGGCATGCTTGGTTTCGTCGGTCAGAACACTGAATACAGGAATTGGGACATCTTGTTGAAGTTATACAAGACATTGGTACGGCCACACTTGGAATATTGTGTGCAGTTCTGGTCACCCTATTATAGAAAGGATATTATTCAAAGTACAAAGAGTGCAGAAAAGATTTACTAGGAAGCTGCCGGGACTTGATGGATTGAGTTGTAAGGAGCAGCTGAATAGATTGGGACTTTTTTCTCTGGAGTGTAGGAGGCTGAGGGGTGACCTTATAGAGGTCAACGAAATGATGAGGGGGCATAGACATGGTTGATAATCATATCTCTTCCCAGAGGTGGGGGAGTCTACAACTAGAGGGCATGGGTCTAAGATGAGAGGGGAGAGATACAAAACTGTTCAGAGGGCCAATTTTTTCAGAGGGTGGTGAGTGTCTAGCACAAGCTGCCAGAGGTAGTGGTAGAGGCAGGAACAATGTTGCCTTTTAAAAAGCATTTATAGTTACATGAGTATAGATGGATATGGGCCCAATGCGGGCAATTGGGATTAGCTTAGGGGTTTTAAAAAAAAAGGTGGCATGGACAAATTGGGCCAAAGGGCCTGTTTTCATGCTGAAAACCTCTGTGACTCTGACTCTAATTTGCAATTGATTAAGGACTGAACAAATGTAAGAATAGATAACTTGAACAATATTGTTTCTGTCAAGCCAGCTTATTCATTTTAATGCAAGCAGATGATACTTTGACGCTGATAGAGGCAGCAACTATGCACATGCAGGAT
The DNA here is from genome assembly GCF_965287045.1 of Carcharhinus amblyrhynchos. NCBI lineage: Eukaryota > Metazoa > Chordata > Chondrichthyes > Carcharhiniformes > Carcharhinidae > Carcharhinus > Carcharhinus amblyrhynchos. The sequence goes on along the minus strand of NC_137335.1, from coordinate 36,818,284 downwards.
GTGCGCTAATATTGTGGCACAAATAAACTGCCTTCTATTTATGCCTTAACATTTACCTACACTCTTTCCAGTAGTCTCAATTTTGTTTGTTTGATGTAAATAGCCAATTTGTGATATTGGGAAGATTCCCTTTGAAGGCATTCGGTCAACCTTTGGCAACAACTGTGGTGCAGTAATGAATAAAATAAGTAAACTATGCTGGATATCATTATGTGTGTGTGTGATCTCCATACAAGATGTCGTGACTTACACTCGTTGACTGTGATCTTAATCCTGTTATTTTTAACATTTTAGTTTGAGCTGTGTTTAGATTACTTTATTTAATGGCATTTTAATTCCTCTTAACAGCAACAGTGTTGTGCTGGGACCTCAACCTCAGCAGGCTCAGAAGCATTATGGGATAACTTCTCCAATTAGCCTTGCCTATCCCAAAGACGTGGATGATACTTCTACTCGCAGGTTGATTGAAGCCTTGAAACCATTTGGAGTATTTGAAGAGGAAGAGGAATTAAACCACAGGTGATAATTTTAGAATGGTAGTTTTTTTTTGTCCTTTGTACTTAAACTAAATAGTAAATTAGTATAATCATTGAACAATTTTAATGGTTTCTCTTAATATTTCAGATTAGTTGTTCTGGGTAAATTGAACAATTTAGTTAAAGAATGGATAGCAGAAATCAGCGAAACAAAGGTAATATCATTTTTGGTTAAAGTAAAATATTTTGTGAATAAAATTTCAACGGGCACGAGTGGCTACGTTGTGAATGTTGTGGTAGTACTTTAGGATTCTTTTCAACAAAATTTCTGACGTGTTGTAACGCTGCTGCAATTTACTTTTTGTCGTGCTGTTGTGTGTTCCGTCGTTAATAAAATTTGGCGGTACAATCCACAATAAATGCATTTATCACAATACAGATGGGGAGTTCACACTTTAAATAGCAGTTTGGGACCCTGTGATGAGCTGAATTTGTTAGTTTAATTGTGGTAAATGTTTTGATGGAAGCAACTGCTTTTAAAAGCTTGAGTGTTTTATTTTCTGCACAATTGAGTACAAACTAAATGTTAGATAAGAACATAAGAAATAGGAGCAGGAGTAGGCCATCCAGCCCTTCGAGCCTGCTCTGCCATTCAATAAGATCATGGCTGATCTGAAGTGGATCAGTTCCACTTTCCTGCTTTCTCAGCAGGAAAAATCTCTCAACCTCTAACCTATCCATCCCTTTCATTTTATTATACATCTCTATAAGATTCCCCCCCCCCCCCCCCCATCCTTCTAAACTTCAAGTACAGACCCAGTCTATTTAGTCTCTCTTCATAGTCCAACCCCCTCACCTCTGGTATCAACCGAGTGAACCTCCTCTGCACTCCCTCCAAGGCCAATACATCCTTCCGCAAATGCGGCGACCAAAACTGCGCACAGTACTCCAGCTGCGGCCTCACCAACACCCTGTATAGTTGCAGCAAGACCTCCCTACTTTTATATTCTATCCCCCTTGCTATAAAGGCTAGCATTCCATTCGCCGCCTTGATCACCTGCAGACTGGGTTTTTGCGAGGCTTGCACAAGGACCCCCAGGTCCCTCTGCACCGTAACATGCTGCAGCTTTTAGCCCTTTAAATAGTAATCCCTCCCACTATTATTTCTGCCAAATTGGATAACCTCACACTTGCTAACATTATACTCCATCTGCTAGGTCCTTGCCCACTCAGTTAGCCTATCCAGATCCCTCGGCAGACTTTTCACACCCTCCATGCAATTTGCTTTACCACTCATCTTCGTGTCATCAGCAAATTTCATCACCCTACACTCAGCCCCCTCCTCCAGATCATCTATATAAATGGTAAATAGCTGAGGCCCCAGCACCGATCCCTGTGGCACTTCTAGTCACCAAACGCCAGTCAGAATAGCACCCATTGATACCAACTCTCTGCTTCCTATTAGACAACCAATCCTCTATCCACGCTAACACCTTGCCCTCAACTCCGTGCACCCTAGCCTTCTGAGGCAACCTTTTATGAGGCACCTTATCCAACGCCTTTTGAAAATCTAAAAACACCACATCCGCCAGTTCCCCTCTGTCTACTGCACTAGTCACATCCTCATAGAAATCCAATAAATTCGTCAAACATGACTTCCCCTTAATGAATCCATGCTGCGTCTGCTCGATCAAACCATTCCTTTCTAGGTGCCTCGCTATTTCTTCTTTGACGGATTCTAGCATTTTTCCAATTACAGACGTTAAACTAACCAGCCTATAATTCCCTGCCTTTTGTCTGCTACCTTTTTTAAACAGCGGCGTGACATTAGCCGTTTTCCAATCTTCCGGCACTTCCCCGGAATCCAGCGAATTTCGATAAATAATTACTAAGGCATCTACTATCACCTCTGCCATTTCCTTCAGAACCCTGGAATGCATCCAATCAGGCCCTGGGGACTTGTCCACCTTCAGTCCCATTAGTCTATCAAGCACTACCTCTTTAGTGACAGTAATCGCACTCAGGCCCTCAACTCCTACCGTCCTTCTATCTTTAGTATCCGGCAAACTATTCATGTCGTCTTCCGTGAAGACCGAGGCAAAAAACTTATTTAAGGCCTCAGCCATTTCCTCATCTCCCATCGCTAAATCCCCCCTCTTACCCTCTAAGGGCCCAATATTCACTCTAGCCAGCCTCCTCCTTTTATATATTTGTAAAAACTCTTACTCTCCTTTTTTATATTTAGTGCTAGTTTAGCTTCATAGTCTATCTTTCCTTTCTTTATCAACTTCTTAGTCATTCTTTGCTGATTTTTAAACCTTCCCCAATCTTCTAATCGCCCGCTACTTTTAGCCACTCTGAACACATCAGCTTTTAATTTAACATGGCTGGTTATCCCTTCTCCTACATTCCTTCTTTACCATTGAAATATATATCTGCTGAGTACCGAAAAAGATCTCCTTAAAAATCCTCCTCTGTTCCTCAGCCGTCCTACCAACCAATCTGTGCCCCCAATCTACATGTGCCAGTTCCTCTCTCATCCTATCGTACTCCCCTCTGTTCAAACATAGGACACAGGTTTGGGTCCCTACTTTCTCATCCTCCATCTGCATCAAAAACTAAACCATACAATGATCACTCGTCCCAAGAGGATCCCTCCCAATAAGATCCCTAATTCTACCTGCCTCGTTACACAACACCAGATCTAAGATAGCTTGCTCCCTCATAGGTTCCGTCACACACTGTTCAAGGAAACTATCCTGACAGCATTCCAAGGACTCTTCCTCAAGCCCACCATGCCTGACTTGGGTCAACCAATCAATATGCAGATTAAAATCCCGCATAATTATTGCCATTCTATTTCTGCACGCATCATTTTATTTTTTTTATAGCCCACCCCACCGCTAAGTTGTTATTTTGGGGCCTATAGACCACACCCACCAGCATCTTCCTCCCCTTACTATTCCTTATTTTCACCCACAACGATTCCACATTTTGCTCTTTGGAGCCTGTATCTTCCCTTACTACCGCCCTGATATTATCCTTAATTAACAGAGCTACCCCACCCCCTTTTTCCTCCCGTCTATCCTTCCTAAACACTTGATACCTCTGGACATTCAGCTCCCAGTCCCTGTCACCCTGCGACCACGTTTCTGTAATGGCCACCAGATCATATCCATTTGTGCTGATCTGCGCCATCAGCTCATTCACTTTGTTCTGAATGCTTCGTGTATTCAGGTAAAGTGTCTTTATACCAGCCTTTATCTGGACCTTATTTGAAGGAACGCTACTAACCTTTCTCATGCCCCCTACTCCCTTTTTTATTATTGGGACATCCTCAATATATCTACAGTCCTAGCTATACAATTTGCCAGGACTCTGGTCCCAGCATGGTTCAGACTAAGACCATCCCATCTGAATAGATATTTTGATTAAATTAGTTTTGAAAATTAATACTTGTTTTCCCCAATTTTAAGTCTCGGTGAACGATTCGTTACGAAGAAAACATTTTAAGCAGCAGCTTAGTATTCTGCAGGCTTTTTCTTTGTTGCAACCATTCGGATAATTCTAGGTTAAACATTTTCATTAGGGGTCTCCTATCGTGATTGATCTTTCTAAAATATACAAGAAGTATGTGTCAAAATTGAATTGTGTAAATTTTTACTTTGGTTATTTCAATGTAGAATTGAAGAAGCCTGTAAACTTGCAAAAATCTGTGCTTTGCTGAAATGGAGGATACGAATACATTTGACCATGTCACTAAATCACGCTTGGTTATTATGCATGTTTTCTTTACTGAGTAGGCTAGAGGATTAAAATGTTTGATTTCCTCAAAGAATGTAGCAAATGTCATGTCTTGACTGGTTTTAATTTTTTGTTCTCAGAATCTACCACCGTCAGTTATTGTAAATGTTGGTGGGAAAATATTTACATTTGGCTCATACAGGCTAGGAGTGCATACAAAAGGTATGCTTCAATTATTTTCTCATTACAGTAATAATAGTATAAATTACTTAAGGTGATTGTCAAACTTACTGACCTGAAAAATGTTGGCACTTTCTGGGGTGCCCAAATCACTTGCAGGTGCTGATATTGATGCACTGTGTGTTGCTCCACGCCATGTAGAAAGGAGTGATTTCTTCCAGTCCTTCTTTGAAAAACTAAAGCAACAAGAAGGAATCAAGGACCTGAGGGTAATTTATTTCCTATAATATCGTATCCTCTTACTGGCTGTTATCCAAACTGTAATTATACATGCATTACATATTTGGGCACTTAACATTATGTTCCTAAATTTCCGTTTGTACATGCCATTTCTTATGTTCTGAATATTTAGTACATTTGGTGTGACTATAATGACTAAAGTTTTTACATGTCTCACAGGTCTGACTAGAAATTGATAACTGCTTTATAGTGAAATAATGTGTTTTTAGTGGCTCTTTCCTGGGCTCTAACTCTTTGAAAACACTTCCATCAACCCCTTCTCAGAACTATTTTGCTTTTCCAACTACTGTCCCAAATCTTAATTTTTTTTAGTGGCTTTCAACAGCATTATTGTGTCCTGCCCTATGCTGATGTCTAACATTTTCTGTATCAATCCCAAAAACCACACTCTGCTGTGCAATATTCCCCTATGCTATTTGACACGGTAACCTTTTGGTGCCTTTTTCCTATTACCAACTTCCACTCTCCATGGAATTTCTCTTGCATGATGGAAATGGCTGCAACAATATCTCTTTCCTGCCCCTGCACTGTCATTCCCATAATCTCTTTGGAGTATATCTCTGGTCTTTTCTTTTGAAGGTTACTCTCCACTCCTGTCTGCTGTTTCATCAGGTACAGAGCCAGCTTCTATATCTGTGCTGATAATGCCAAGCTCTGCGCCACCACTATCTCTTGATACCATGCCAATCTTTGTACAGATTTTAAAGCTTGTCTGGCATAAAACCATGGCTGACTCATAACTTCCTCAAATTTGCTTCCATCAGCTCCTTTCGCTGTTAACTTCAACTTGTTTGCAGTTGCTCACAAGCTGGAAAGAACCTCAGTATCCTGTTTGACCTGGAGCTGAATTTCAAGATCATCTATTGAATCATTGAAAAATGTCCACTTCCATCCTCCTCAATTGCTGCTTTCTTCAGCCATACTTATTTTTTTAAAACCTTGATTATTTGCTCTCATTTCACCCAGCATGAATGCTTATCCAAAACTGAATTACCCATACCCGGTCCTGATGTTTCACCAATGTTTGTCATTAAAGAGTAAATCGCTGTCTGTCAGGATTCTTCAGTCTGTTTGGTTGAGGGTATGCGCTGTTGCTTGCTTAGTTCATGCAGATCTCCGATTCCCTATAGAGGATGCAGAGCTGTTTGACGCTGTAAATACCAGAATTCCCAGTACAAATAAACCGACAATCTGTGGGCAAACAACCAATCCAATCGATAGCAAGAGTTGTTTGCTGCTGATAGCTAAACTCAGGCCTGTTTATTTCTGTCATCGCTGACCTGCATTGGCTCAAGGCCCCACTGTATTGAATTAAATACAGCGACTTATTCTTGCTTCCTTTTGTGAAGCTATTATTAACAATTAGCTACTTTTGGTGACCTGGTGAGGTGACATCGGTTTTCTGGTCTTTGGAACACCTGTGATATTCCTGTTTATTATTTGATAAGCTACTTAACAACATAGAGCTTTACAGCGCCAGAAGAGATCCTACGGTGCATCATGCCTGTGTCAGCCATCAAACACCCATCTATCCTAATCCCATTTTTCAGTACTTGCTCCATAGCCTTGAATGCTATGGCATTTCTAGTGCTCATTTAATTGCTGAGGGCTCCTTCACTGTTTTTTTTCTCTTTTACTTTACTACAGCAAATGTGTAAGTCTACTCCTTGCACTAATGTTCTGTTCTTTGGCCATCTACTGAAATGCAGGTGGCTCTGTGAGTCTTTTTGTTGCATCTATTTCTCTAATCCTCTTGCAGATAAATTATAGAACTTAACCATAAGAAATGTGATGAAAGATCCACTAATGATCCATTGGTCCGAGTGTCTATTTTAATTGAACTTTTTGCACCAGGCCACATGGGAAAAACGTTTTTTTTTTCAAACTCTTGTTTGTTTGGAGTTAAACATTGTCTATGGGCAGCATAGTGGTTATTACTGCTACATCAAAGCGCTGGGGACCAGGTCCAATTCCAGCCTTGGGTGACGGCAAACTCCACACACACTTCTCCCAGTGTCTAATTTGATTTAATATATTATTATCATATGTATTAGTATGTAGTGGAAAGTTTTGTTTGCGCGCTAAATAAATATACTGTACACAGGGAAAGAAAGGAGAGGGTGCAGAATGTGGTGTTACAGTCATCGCTATGGTGTAGAGAAAGGTCAACTTAATGCGAAGTAGGTTCATTCAAAGCTTGATGGTAGCAGGAACAAAATTCTTGAATCTGGTACATGACCTCAAATCTTTGTACCTTTTTTCCTGACAGAAAAGGTGGAAGAATGAATGTCCAAGGTGCATGGGGTCCTTAATTATGCTGGCTGCTTTTCCAAGGCAGTGGGAAGTACAGGCAGTGTCAGTGGATGGGAGGCTGGTTTGAGTGATGGACTGGGCTTCATTCATGATGGTTTGTAGTTTCTTGCCGTCTTGGCAGATTAGGAGTCATACTAAGCTGTGATACAATCAAAGAATGCTTTCTATGGTGCATCTGTAGAAGTTGGAGAGAGTTGTAGTGGACATGCTAAATTTCCTTAGTCTTCTGAGAAAGTAAAGGCGTTGGTCGGCTTTCTTAAGTGTAGCATCCGCATGGAGGAGCCAGGACAGGCTGTAGCTGATCTGGACACCTAAACTTGCAGCTCTCAACCTTTTCTACTTCGTCTCCATTAATGTAGATAGGGGCATGTTTTTCCCTTGGCTTCCTGAAGTCGATGATAATCTTCTGTTTTGTTGATATTGATGGAGAAATTAGTGTCGCCGCAGCAGTTCACCAGATTCTCAATCTCATTCCTGTACTGTGCCTTGTCACTATTTGAGATCTGTCCCACTACAGTAGTGTCATTTGCAAACTTGAAAATCGAATTGGTAGGGAATGTGGCTACAAGGAGTACAGTAGGGGGCTGAGAACACAGCCTTGTGGGGCACCGGTATTGAGGATGATCATGGAGGCATTGTTGTTGCCTATCCTTACTGATTGTGGTATGAGTTAGGAAGTTCAGGATCCAGTTGCAGAGGGAGGAGCCGAGGCCCAGGCCACAGAGTTTGGACATGAGTTTCATGGGTATAATGCCATTGAAGGCTGAGCTGTACTCGATAAATAGGAGTCTGACAGATGTCTTTGTTATCTAGGTGTTCCAGAGTTGAGTGCGGGGCCAGGGAAATGGCAAAAGGAAAAATAGCAAAATCTCAGGTCTGGCAACATCTGTAAGGAGAGAAAAGAGCTGACATTTCAAGTCTAGATGACCCTCTGTCGAAGCTAAAAGGCATAGAAAGTGGGAGATAGTTGTACTGCAGGGTGAGGGATGGAAGAATGAATCATAGCCACAGAAACCAGGGGAAAAGACTGCTAATGGCAGTCCATAAAGAGAATAAAGGATGTGAATGGCCAAACAGAGAAGCTAAAATCACAGGATAAGCTGTGACAGATGAAAATGTTGGGGGTGGGGTTGGATAGGACAGAGGTAAAATTTAGAAAAAGTAAGGGAAAGGACATAAAGCGAGGGGAAGAAAAACGAAGGATAATAAAGAAATAAAAGGTAGAGAACAGTAAAATAAAATGAAAACAAAGGGGTCGAGGTGGGGAAGAGCTGAGGTAGAGCTAATCATCTGAAGTTGAGACTAGAAGGCTGTAAAGTGCCTAGCAGGAAGATGAGGTGCTGATCTTCTTTGTGTTGAGCTTCACTGGAACTTTGCAGCAGGCCAAGAACAGACGTGGGTGTGGAAGCATGATCATGTGTTAAATGGCAAGCAAACGGAAGGTTAAGGTCCTGATTGCCCACTGACTGAAGGCACTTAACAAAGTGATCACCCAGTCTACGTTTGGTCTCCAACTATAGAGGAGACCACTTTGGGAGCAGTGAATGCAATACACCAAATTGAAAGAGGTGCATGTGAAATACTGCTTCACCTGAAATGAATGTTTGGAGTCTTGGATGGTGAGCACGGAAGAAGTAAAGGGGCAGGTATTACACCTGCATGGGAGGTGCCATGAATGACGGGAGAAGCATTGGGTATAGTGGAGGAGTGGACTTGGTTATCCCAAAGGGAATGGTCTCCACCGAATGCTGACGGAATGAAAGTAAGATGTTTGGAGGTGGCATCACACTGGAGTTAATGAAAATGGTGGTGGATTATGCTTTGCATATGGAAGTTGATGGGGTGAAATATGAGAACAAGGGGGACTCTATCCTTGTTCTGTGAGGGGGGTGGTGAGAGTCATGGAACGGGAAATGGACTACACGTTGAGGGCCCTGTCAGCAACTGTAGATGGGAATCCGTGGTTGAGGAAAAAGGAGCACATATTAGAAGCACCATTTTGGGAAGTGGCATTATTGGAATAAATGCGACAGAGGCAGAGGAGTTGAGAGAAAGGGATGGAGTCCTTATAGGATGTAGGGTGTGAAGAGCAAGTCAGATAGCTGTGGGAATCAATGGGCTTGTAATGGATATTGGTAGTCTATTGCCGGAAATGGAGACAGAAAGATCAAGGGCAGGGAAGTATCGAGATGGAACAGGCGAAGGTGATGGAAGGGTGGAAAGTGGAAGCAAAGTTGATGAACTTTGGGGCCTGGACGAGAGCATAGAGCAGCACCAAAATAGTCATTGATGTACTGGTAAAGGAATTGTGGTAAGGGACCTGGGTAGGGCTGGAACAAGGAATTTCCACATACCTCATTAAAATGCTCTTTTATCCAGGGAGATGCTGTGGACCTGTTGCGGCAATAGGCAGTTGTAGTGGATCTAGGCAGTCCGGGAGACTGGAATTGATTCTTGCCATGACTAGCCTTTCGAAGCGCTTCATAATGCTGGCTGTCTGAGCCACCTGCCAATAGTCATTGAGGCATGCTGTTTGGTTTTTCTTAGGGATGATGATCGTATTCTTAAAGCAGATAGGGACCTCTATCCAGATAGGATAGCAAGAGTTTTTATAAATACATAAAAAGGAAGAGGCTGGCTAGGGTGAACGTTGGACCCTTAGAGGACGAGAGGGGGGACTTAGTGGTAGGGGATGGGGAAATGGCTGAGGCCCTGAATAACTTTTTTGTTTCGGTCTTCACGGAGGAGGACTTGAGTAATTTGCCGGGTGTTAGCGATGGAAAGGTGGTAGGACTGGAGGGTCTCGATGACATTACTGTTACTAGAGAGGCGGTGCTCGACAGACTGGAGGAACTGATTGTGGACAAGTCCCCAGGACCGGATGGAATGCATCCAAGGGTTCTGAAAGAAATGGCGGAGGTGATAGTGGATGCCTTGGTGGTTATTTTCCAGACGTCGCTGGATTCCGGGGAAGTGCCGGAAGATTGGAAAACGGCTAATGTTACGCCATTGTTTAAGAAGGGTGCCAGGCAAAAGGCAGGGAATTATAGGCCGGTTAGTTTAACATCTGTTGTAGGTAAAATGTTAGAATCCGTCATTAAGGAGGAAATAGCGAGGCATCTTGAGGGGAATTGCTTGACAGAGCAGACGCAGCACGGTTTCGTTAAGGGGAAGTCGTGTCTGACGAATTTATTGGAGTTCTATGAAGATGTGTCTAGGGCGGTGGATAGAGGAGAGCTGGTGGATGTGGTGTTTCTAGATTTTCAGAAGGTGTTTGACAAGGTGCCTCACGAGGTTATTGCAGAAGGTAAGGGGGCATGGAGTTGGGGGTAGGGTGTTAGTGTGGATAGGGGATTGGCTGTCAAATAGGTGGCAGAGAGTGGGAGTCAATGGGTGCTATTCGGATTGGCGGTTGGTGACTAGTGGAGTGCCCCAGGGGTCGGTGCTGGGGCCTCAGCTATTCACCATTTATATAGATGATCTGGAGGAGGGAACCGAGTGTATGGTGTCGAAATTTGCTGATGACACCAAGATTGGTGGAACGGCAAATTGTGCGGAGGGTGTGGGGAGTCTGCAGAAGGTTCTAGATAGGCTGGGCGAATGGGCCAGGAACTGGCAAATGGAATTTAGTGTTGGCAAATGTGAGGTTGTCCACTTTGGTAGGAATAATGGTAGGAAGGACTATTACTTACGTGGCGAAAAACTGCAGCAGGCGACGGTGCAGAGGGACCTCGGGGTCCTTGTGCATGAGTCGCAAAAACCCAGCCTGCAGGTGCAGCAGGTGGTCAGGAAGGCTAATGGGATGCTGGCCTTCATAGCAAGGGGGATTGAATATAAAAGTAGGGAGGTCTTGCTGCAGCTGTACAGGGCACTGGTGAGGCCGCAGCTGGAGTACTGTGTGCAGTTTTGGTCGCTGCACTTACGCAAGGATGTTTTGGCCTTGGGAGTGCAGAGGAGGTTTACTAGGCTGATTCCAGAGTTGAAGGGGTTGAGCTATGAGGAGAGGCTGAATAAACTGGGCTTGTACTCGTTAGAGTTTAGAAGAATGAGGGGAGATCTCATTGAGACGTATAAGATGTTGAATGGGATGGATAGGATAGAGGTGGAGAGGCTCTTCCCGCTCAAAGGACAGTAGGACTAGAGGGCACAGCCTCAGGATAAAGGGGGGTGCGGTTTAGAACGGAGTTGAGGAGGAACTTCACCACTCAAAGGGTGGTGAATCTCTGGAATTCTCTGCCCGTTGAAGTGGTGGAGGCTGCCTCGCTCAATATTTCTAAGACGCGGGTTGATAGGTTTTTGATAGGCAAGGGGATTAAGGGTTATGGGGAGAGGGCAGGAATGTGGAACTGAGCCACGACAGATCAGCCATGATCTTATTGAATGGCGGGGCAGGCTCAAAGGGCTAGAAGGCCTACTCCTGCTCCTATTATGTTCTTATGTTCTCTGTTGTAAAGAGAGGTCGAAGATGTCTGCGAATACCTCCACCAGCTGATCCGCACAGGATCTGAGTGCTTGTCCAGGTACCCCATCTGGGCCAGTCACTTTCTGTGGATTGACTTTTGAGAAGGTTGCTGTGACATTTGCAATGGTGACCCCAAATACAGGTTCTTCCAGGTGGACGTGCTCTCACAGACCTCTTGCTCAAAACCAGCATAGAATGCATTGCGCTCATCAGGGAGGGGTGTGTTGGAGCTGGTGATTTTACATTCCTTTATCTTGAAGCCTGTTATGTGTTGCAGACCTTGTCGTAGTTGGCAGGGGTCTGTGTGGATAGTCTGGGACTCTAGCTTGGCCCAGTACTGTCTTCTGGCATCTTTGGACCTCATTAGATCGTATCTGGCTTTCTTGTACAGTAAGATGTCTCTCCACAACAATTTAAAGTCCAACAGGTTTATTTGGCAGCACAAGCTTTTGGATTTCTGGTTCCTTCAGGTCATGAAAGTTTACAGCATGGAAACAGGCTCCTTGACCTAACTTGTCCATGCTGCCTGCATTTGGCCCATATTCCTCTATACCCATTGTACCCATGTAACTATCTAAATGCTTTTTAAAAGATATAACTGTAACTGCCTCTACTTCTACCTCTGGCAGCTTGTTCCAGACACTCACCACCCTCTGTGTGAAAAAATTGCCCCTCTGGACACTCTCACCTTAAACCTATGCCATCTAGTTTTAGACTCCCCCACTTTTGAAAAAGATATTGACTATCTACCTTGTCTATGCCCCTTATTATTTCATTGACCTCTATAAGGTCACCCTCAGCCTCCTATGCTCCAGAAAGAAAAGTCCCAGTTTATTCAGCCTCTCCTTTATAATTCAATCCATCAAGTCCTGGTAGCATCCTAGTAAATGTTTTCTGCACTCTTTTCAGTAATAGGGTGACCAGAATTGCAGACAGTATTCCAAGTGTGGCCTTACCAATGTCTTGTACAACTTCTTCAACAAGACATTCCAACTCCTGTACTCAATGTTCCGACCGATGAAACCAAGCATGCCGACTTCACTCTGTCCACCTGCGACCCCTTTCAAGGAGCTACGAACATATACCTCTAGATCTCTTTGTTCTGTAACTGTCCCCAACGCCCTACCATTAACTGAGTAAGTCCCGCCCTGGTTTAATCTACCAAAATGCATCACTTTGCATTTGTCTAAATTAAACTCCCATCTGCCATTCATCAGCCCACTGGACCAATTGATCAAGATCCTGTTGCAATTGGAGATAAGTTTCTTCATTGTCCACTATGCTACCAACCTTGGTGTCATTTGCAAACTTACTAACCATGCCCCCTATATCCTCATCCAAATCATTAATATAAATGACAAATAACAGTGGGCCTAGCACTGATCCCTGAGGCACGCCGCTGGTCACAGGCCTCCAGTTTGGAAAAACAACTCTCTACAACCACCCTCTGGCTTCTGTCAAGAAGCCAATTTTGTATCCATTTAGATACCTCACTCTGGATCCTGTGAGATTTAACTTTATGCCACAACCTACCATGCAGCACCTTGTCAAAGCCTTGCTAAAGTCCATGTAAACAACATCAACTGCACTGCCTTCATCTACCTTCTTGGTTACCTCTTCAAAAAACTCAATTAAATTTGTGAGATGTGATTTTCCACTTAAAAAGCCATGCTGACTGTCCCTAAGTCAGTCAGGTGAGTGAGGAATTGTGTTCACAAACAGGATATATACAGACAAAAACTCAATTTACAAGGCAATGGTTGGAATGTGAGTCTTTACAAGTAATCAAGTCTTAAAAGTACAGACAATGTGAGTGGAGAGAGGGCCAATCACAGGTTAAAGAGGTGTGTATTGTCTCCAGCCAGGGCAATAACTGAGATTTTGCAAGCCCAGGCAAGTTGTGGAGGTTACAGATAGTGTGACATGACCCCAAGATCCCAGTTGAGGCTGTCCTTGTGTGCAGAACTTGGCTATCAGTTTCATTGTGTGTTGTGAAGGCTGCCTTGGAGAACGCTTACCCAAAGATCAGAGGCTGAATACCCATGACTGCTGAAGTGTTCCTCAACAGGAAGAGAACACTCCTGCCTGGTGATTGTCAAGCGGTGTTCATTCATCCATTACCGTAGCATCTGCATGGTCTCCCCAGTGTATCATGTCTCGGGACTCCTTTTCTGCTGGTATCAGATACACAACGTTGGCTGAGTTGCAAGAGTGTGTACCGTGTACCTGGTGGATGGTGTTTTCATGTGAGATGATGGAATCTGTGTCGATCTCCACTACTTGTATAAGTCAGGGTCACCTGAGTTGAATGCCTCAGACTTGAACTTCAGCAAGCAGTGGATATCCCAGTTTGCCCATGGTTTCCAGTTGGGGAATACAGGTTTGCTTTTTTGGCGCACAGTCTTCTACACACTAATGAAGTCAGGTACTGTAGTGGCGTACTCCATTCAGGTTGGTCAGTATTTTTAAATACTGACCAGTCCACAGACTCCAAGCAGCTCTATAGGGGATCATCCGATTCCTCAGACCAACATTGCACGATTTTCTTTGGGTTCTTCCACTTCAGTTTTTACTTGTAAGCCAGGAGCCGAGTCTTGTGATCTGATTTGCCAAGTGTGAGTGGGCAGTAGAGCAGTGGCATGTTTGATAGTTGTGTAGTAGTGGTCTAGAATGTTTGGGCCTCTGTGACAGGAGACGTGTGAGTGGTAACTTGGTAGTACGCTCTTGAGCTTGGCCTGATTGAAGTGCCTGGCCATGACGAACAAAACCTGGGGATGTTTTGTCTCAAGGTTACTGGTTGTGTATATTTTGTCCAGAGCGCTCTTCATATCCGCATGGGATGGGGTATAAACTGCCGTCGGGATAACAGATGAACTCTCACAGAGGGTAGTAGGGGTGGTATTTAAGAGTCAGGTATTTTAGATCTAAGTTTCTGCTCCCCAATGTTGCTACATCTAGGCATCATAAGGTGTTGATTAGGAAACAGACCCTATCTCCCCTTGCCTTGCCTGAGGTAGCTGTACAGTCCATTCGATGGATTGAGAAGTCCTCTGATTGTAAGGCACAATCTGATGAAACGGGAATAAGCCATGTCTCCGTGAAACAGAGTACACAGCAGTCCCTCGGTCCTCTTTGGAAAGTGAGTCTGCTCTTAAGTTCGTCCAGCTTGGTTTCCAGAGATGGGACATCTTCAAGCTGTAAAAGCTGGGGAGGGCAGCCTTGGGTCTGTGTTGTTTCACTCTCTCCTGCAGGCCTACACGTTTTCCACACTTCCGGGAGTGACTGCTTCTCTGAGTCTGGGAAATGGTGAGAATAGTTTGTGGTGTTGAGGCTATAGTTGTTTCAGAGAATCAGTGCAGAGTCAGGCTGTGTGGCATCTTTCTGCACTGTAGGGATTGTATGGTGTAATTTTTGTATTTTACTTTTGCATCAAGTTGGCAAGTTGAATGGCTTTTTATGGAAGCTAACTGATATTTAAAAAAAAGTCGAAAAACATTGTCACCAGCATGTTGATCATAGAAATTATAATTGCGACTTGCTTTTTGCATCATTTTTTCCCCACTTTTGATTTCAAAAGGTTTTTATTTCAGTTAAGAGCAAGCTTTTACATTACGATGACCTTTGTCATCGCAACATTTCTAAGAGTAGTTTATTTAATGCCATTGGATTTACGTCAGCAACTTTGATTGCTGCCTCTGTCTCTTACACTTAACTATTTTTAACACTTTAGAATTTTTCCTTGAACGTAAATGATGGAACACACTGATCACAGGATTTCAACTTACACAATTCTAAACCTTATCTGTACGTAATTTTAAAAAATCTGAAGTGTTAGTCGTTTTGAGGAGTGCCAAGCCAATGATTGTCCCCTGTCTCTTTTGTTATTTTGTTAAATAAGTTATTCATAATTGACCAGATCTTTTTGTTCTGTCCTTTGTTTTTGCAGGCTGTTGAAGATGCATATGTTCCAGTTATCAAATTTGAACTTGATAATATTGAGGTAAGACTGCTCATGGCAACCTAATCTCAAATTTGTAAAATAATGTGGCACACCATTTTTTTCTCTAATAATGGCAAAAATAGCTGAGTTTCTAGTGCACAAATGTCATAAAGTATGAGCTTTTATTTCACTGAGTACAAATCAGTGTCTCAAATTGGGGTGTTCAATGCTTGAATATGATTCTGCCATGTGTGATTCATTTATCCTCATGGGGAAACATCTTTACTCCCTTAATCTGCTCTCCAATTGAGCAACAGAGGCCGCAAGCTCTCTTAGTGAAGGGCAAATCCATGGGAGGGATCTTTTCTTAAGCAGTCCGTCAGAGTTGAGGATGGCTTGCTTCCACACTGAAAATTAGTTCAAGTGGCTAAAAGTCCAATGTGTGACCTAGATTCCATCACAGGTTGGGCAGACAGTCGATGGAGGAGCAGGTGGGCGAGGTGCCCAGATTGCCATGTGCTTCATTGGCTGTTGATACTTGAGTTCAGCTTACTCGCGACAGTGAAACTCTTCAGCTCCTTCCTAGATGCTTTTCCTCCATTTCAGCCAGTCTTGGGTCAGGAATTCCCAGATGTTGGTGACCAAGGTACACCATTTTAAAGGGGGTGTGATGTGTTTTTGAAGCATTTCCTTTGTCAATGTTGAAGCTCTACATAAAGCGCTTGTCTTGGGAGTCTCATGCGAATGGTGTGGCCTGCCCAGCAAAACTGATGGAGCATGGTCAGTACTGGGGATGTTGGTCTGAGCAAGGACACTGATTATAGGTGCACTTATGCTTCCAATGGCTTTTGGGTTCATGTGCAGGCAACACTGATAGTTCTTCTCCCAGTGTGTTCAGGTGCCTGCTATACATAGACCAAGTCTCTGAGCTATATAGGAGGTTGGCAGAGCAATAGCACTACCCAACTGTGAGCTTGGAGTTGGGTGCTGATATTCAAACACAAAGACCATGGCTGTGCTGGCACACTAAAGCCAGTGTTAAACCTTGGTGTCAATGTCTGCTCTTTGTTGAAAGTAGGCTCATAAGATATGGATAGTGGTTCATGTTGTCTTATTGGGGGCAGTGCTGTATGGCAGGGACAGGTTGGTCAAGGACCTTTTGTCTTATATGTTTAGTGTAAGGCCTATGCTCTCAAGATTTGGAAGTACTGACAATGGCTTAGAGCTTGGCCTCCAAGTGTGCGCAGGCACAAGCATAGCCTGCACACTGGCAGAGGATGGATGAACTTGCTTGTATCCTGTAGGCGGTGGAGGTTGAGCAGAGTCCCATCCACATTTTAGCTCCATTTCAGTGGGAAGTTTGCTACGGTTGAGATGGAGTATTGCAGCAAGCAAGATCGAGAAGAACTTTGACGTGATGACACAACTTATTTTGATCGCAATCCAAATCTGAATTGGGTCTGTGGTGGATCCTTTTATCAGGATCATGGCTTGCATGTTATCCTGCAGCAGGTGGAGGGTGGTGACAAATTTTAGGCGCAACTGAAATGGAGGAGGACACTCCATAATCAGTGTCGAAAGACTTTGAGGTCAAAGAAAGCCAGTTCCAGTGGTTGGTGCTGTTTTCTACATTTCTCTTATAGTTGTCACATGGTGTTGATCATGCCCATTGTGTCCTTTAGTGGGTGAAATCTGCACTGGGCCTGTGGGAGGAACTGTTCAGTCACATTGGGAAGGCATTTAAGGACTCTTGCGGTAACCTTTTCCTGCAGTTGACAGAAGGGAAAATTCCTCTGCAGTTTGACTTGTCACCATTCTTGAAAGTAGCCAGACTTACACTGTCTCTTATGTTCTCCTTCCAGATAACAGAAATGAGCTCATGTATTTGTGCCACTGGTGCTTCTTTGCCATGTTTGTGTTTCAGATGCCTTGTTCTTTAGCTATTGGATGACTAGCTCTGTCTCATGCCGGATAGGTGTTGTGCTGAAATTGCAGTGCACAGCAAGCTGGAGTCAAGGACGCTTGTGTTGAAGGCGCAGTTTTTGTTAAGGAGATCTTTGAAGCGCTTTTTCTAGCAGGTTGCTGTTCTTGATGAACACTCTGGTTAGCAGTAGGGTAAGGCTTCGGGTGTTGGGCTGTAGGTGGCCTTTACTGCTGTAAAGGAACATTGTACATCATGCTTGTCACCTAGATTATGGATCTCTGCACTTTCTCCACCTGACATCTGTTCTTTAGGTTACAGGGAACGTAGCAGCAAGCTATGTTTTTACATTGCGTTTTTTTTAAAAGCCCAAAGATGGGACGTAAAAAATTTTTTGAAATAAAGGCGCATATAGGAAAGCAAGTTTCAAGCTGCATGTTATTTTATAATGTATACATTATTTTAATATCAAACACCCACAAGATACAAGTCAGGAGTACTTGTACTTGGATGAGCGCAGCATCAATAACACTTGAAGCTTGACACCATTCATCACAAAACTGCCTGTTTGGCACCCCATAATCACCTCAGCATTCACTCCCTGTGACACACAGGTATCAGTGTGTGCCATCTGTAAATTGCACTGCAGCAGCTCATCAAGGCTTCTTTGACAGCAACTTCCAAATCCGCAACCTAGAAGGATATGGTTAGTGGCTGCATGGGATCACCACCAACTACAAGTTTTCTTCCAAATCACACACCATTCTGACTTAGAACCTATGGTGCTGTTCACTGGATCAAAATCCTGAAACAACCTCCTTAAGAGCATTGGGGGTGCCTACACAACATGGCCTGACAAGGTTCAAGAAGGCAACTTGCCACCACTTTTTCCAAGTGCAATTAGGGATGTTGGCCTAGGCAGAGATGCCCATACGCTGTCAACAAATAATTTTTCTAAATCATTATGTACACTATATTTCTAGAAAAAAATTGGTTAGATTAACTAATTCCATGTTTTCAACACAATTCTTCTGAACGCAATTACAAAACATTTGCTTTGGTGATTTTTTTTTTAAACTCTCTTTCAGATTGATCTTGTATTTGCTAGGCTGGCTTTGCAAACCATTCCAGACAATTTGGACCTCAGAGATGATTCTCATCTGAAAAACCTCAACATTCGATGTATACGAAGTTTGAATGGTATGCAAACTGTTTACTTGTTCTTCAATGTTACTTTTCAGTGTTCAAACTAATATGTTTTTCTTCTGCCTGCTTAGTGTACATATTAGTGTTTTTTTTTGTTAATTCTGAAATTAACTAGTACAAATCATTGAATGTAATTTAAACCAGGAAGGCTTAAATGGAGGATACCAATTACATTAGCACCTACAATTTAGTTGAAGTATTAGAATGCTACAACTGAATTGATTAAACACTAATAAACCAGGAAGTTCCCATCAGGGTAAACTGTAAATCATAAGCGGTTAAAATATCTAGCATGAAAGTATTATAGTTTGTTACAAAATACTTTGACTTGTTTTCATATGTTATACATAGGCTTGATGTAAATTTTGGATCATATAATCCAAAACTAGACTATGGTCATTAGTGTTTTTGGTGAAAATTTGCTCCACTTATAAAATTTCGTTTCTCATAGGTTGCAGAGTTACGGATGAAATTCTTCACTTAGTGCCAAATAAAGAGAATTTCAGGTTAACGCTTAGAGCCATTAAACTTTGGGCAAAAAGTAAGTAGCAGATACTTAAATTTACAAACTAATCTTTAAGCAGGTGTTAAAAGAAAAGAAGTGCTGAATGCTGTTGTAAAAATCTGTTCTAGGGCGTGGAATATACTCTAATATGCTTGGATTCCTTGGTGGTGTTTCATGGGCCATGCTAGTAGCAAGAACCTGTCAGTTATATCCTAATGCAGTTGCATCTACTTTAGTCCACAAGTTTTTTCTAGTCTTTTCCAAGTGGTAAGTTGAAATATTTGGAACTTGCAATAACTTTCTACTCAACTGGAAAAACAATCACGGGAGTTGTATTTTAAAGAGGATGAATTGTACAAATATATGTTGAGTAAAAACAAAATACTGCAGGTGCTGGAGCTATTCAG
This sequence comes from Carcharhinus amblyrhynchos, assembly GCF_965287045.1. Lineage (NCBI taxonomy): Eukaryota > Metazoa > Chordata > Chondrichthyes > Carcharhiniformes > Carcharhinidae > Carcharhinus > Carcharhinus amblyrhynchos. The sequence continues at coordinate 36,798,830 of NC_137335.1, read as the reverse complement.
TGGGCCGCGCAGGATCTGTGGCAAAGGGAACAGTTAACATTTGCAGTTGAGACTGACTTAGCTAAAGAATTGAAGAGTCATGTTTGACTATAAACATTATCACTGGTCCCCTCTTCACATTCTGCCAGATCTGCTGAGTATTTCCAACACTGTTTTTATTCCGTTTTTTAAAATAGCTCAGTTTCCCTGTATGACACAGATTTCTTTCAGAATATATCAAAGCCAGGGTTCCAGAAAGTCTGTTGTACAACAGATGCAGTTTGACCATAGAAACTTGGGTAATGTCCACCAGTAATACCAATACTAAAAGCTTGCATAGAAATCAGCTTTCTTGTTTTGTTCTAATGTGCTGTATCTATAAAGATGTTCATGAAGGACAAAACTTCTTACTGCAACACTGAAAAACTGTACTCCATGACACACATTTGTATTGTCCTTTAACATTGCAAATAAACCACTCATCGCTTGGTCTAAAAATTGTCACTTTATCGTGGAACTGAAATCCTCAGGACCTGGTATAAAACCAGACCAACTTTTCTAAATTTACATATCCTGAAGTGATCTGAATTGAGAGATGCTCTGGCAAAGGCGGTCTTATACCACGTGGTTCACGTGGTATAATTCCCAGCATAATATCATGCTTGATCTTAGCAAGCACGTTGGGCTTTCTCAGACTTCCAAAGAAATTTTAAAAATAATTGGAATAGATTAAACTATCTTAAATTTGTGTCTGTTTACACAAAGTATTCTTGGTTTGATATCCTCTTTATATTGCCCAGTTGGTTATTGTCCGGCTGCACATTGGTAATTGCATTATGAATTGCTAGAAACATTACTGTTAGGTTAGCTTTGAAACTAAGGTAGTGTTGTCTTTTTGTTTTGCTTTTAAAGTGATATAGTCAAATAGACATTTAGTTGTCCTGAAAATTTTGGCTTTTTTGTTTTCAGGGAATGGCCAAACCCGGTGTTGCTTAAACAACCAGAGGATAGTAACTTGAATCTGCCAGTTTGGGATCCACGGGTATGAGCACAATACAGAATGCTAATCTGATTTGATGTTTTGTTATATACTGTTGCTTATGACATTTGTTCTACAGGTAAACCCATCTGACAGATACCATTTGATGCCAATAATAACTCCTGCCTACCCACAGCAAAATTCCACATTCAACGTGTCCTCATCAACTCGAACAATAATGATAGAAGAATTCAAGCAAGGTTAAACTTTTTTCTTTTAGCAGAATTTTTATTGTTTGTTATTGGTTGCTAGTTTCCTATAGGTGACCAGACCTTTACATTCACACCCTGTCTAAATAAACCATAATCTTTAAGGTATTTTTTGAAATCATTTGTAGCTTTTGGCAGAAATATTATTTGTATGGTATCAATAACATTCCATACGTTCATGTTGCTTTAAGTAAGCTATTACTATAAAACATAAATGGCATCTTTAAAAAAGCACTATCTACAAGTCAACTCGCCCCTGATTCCTTTGTAGCAATATTTCTTACTTTCAGTGGCTTATCTGTTATGGTCCCTTTTCGATTTCAGCTATCACCAAAGTAAAGAATTTTGTTAACTTCTTTCATGTGTTCTAACACCCCCTTTTAAAAACTTGGTCCAAAGCTAAGATATTTAATTCCTTCTCCAAAAACAAATGTTTAATGAATAATAATTGATTTGTGGTTTCACATACATATATTTGGTTCCAATGGTCAGACTTCTTAATTCCCAAAGGCTGTTGAGCTCTGAATTGTCCAATTTATGCCCGTGGCTGCCTGTCTTAAAACAAAATTCTACAAGTTAAAGCTACAGTTTTGTGCTTTTAAAATACTTTGCTTTATACTCTAAAGGTGTGATTTTTAACCCAAATCCACAGTAATTTGGTTTTGCATGTTCAGGTCTTGCTATTACTGATGAAATACTGCAAGGCAAGACAGACTGGTCTAAACTCTTTGAACCACCTAACTTCTTTCAAAAATATAAGTAAGTATATAGTCTTTCATAATATAGCCTACATAGTTCTATTACAGTACTGTTGTCCTATTTTGGCCTGTTTCTGGAGAGACGTATTCCAATTCAGAATGCATGAAAAGCATTGGTTGGATTTTAAAACCTATTACGTATTAACAAAGTTGCAATACAACACTGCTTAGGGAATATCTGAAATTTGCTTGCCGTGATGATATCATGCCAGCTGAGAACTCCCTACAATTTCATTACTTCTGTTTTGTTGGCAAGCTGTTGTATTTATGTATGATGTTGATACTTACTCATGTCATTGTCACAGCTGGACTGTTGAAACTGTGCATGTCCACATCCAGCACCTGCCTTCTGCAGCTCAGTCCTATTGGGTATATTTTGTGAATGAATCAATTGCTAGTATGGGTAGCCACCCTCATTTTGTGGTTCCTAACAAAAGGATTGACACTGCCCTAATTTTATAGGGAGCATCATAGTTAAATTCAGACTGTAAATGTTAGCTATGTTCTCACTCTGCAAGTACTCTACAGACTTGCTGAAATTTTCCAGCGTCTGACTTTTTTTTCAACATTCAGTATTTTGCTTTTATCTATGTGTGATGAACTCTGCACTTTGTAAAAACCGTCATTTCCATTCAAATATTGTTTGTTTGATGAGCATTTAATTTGCATTGATTTTGGATTTCCCTTTTGCAGTTTAAAAAAAATTAAGTGAAATCTTGTCCATCAGTTCCTTCTATTGGGGTAATTTGGGAATTCTTTCCAAAGTTTTTGGTTTGCAGAGGGGTTGGAACAGTATTTCACCAGTATTTCTAGTGAACAGATTTCACCATCAGAAAATACCTTTTCTACTTTTTCATAAACAAGGAATAAAGATTTAACTCTGTGAAACAGAATATTACCGTCTTCACTTATTCCTTCAAAACTAAGCTGGATCAGACTTTAAAGACTGGCTACTAAAATTTGAGGCATTGTGCCAGAGACGGACTGTTTCTATTGGAAATACTCCTCTTTAAGACGCTATTCACTTTAAGACAATTGTACCAGGCTTTTGCTTTTTCTTTTGACTTGTATTTCAATTTGAGAAGCCATCTTTTTACTTGAGACTGAGCTGCCAAAATATGTTTGTGTGCTCATTAACAATCTAATGCTTGCCCATTTTGTGTTGTAAATTGGAGCATGCTTAATATGTCAATTAGTGACTTAATTTTGAAAATCATATGACAAGGCCAGACAAAGAATTTCAGAATTTTAAAATCGGGCTTTATTTCTGAGCTAGCAAGAAATCTGGTGGTGCAATCCAGAGCACTGGATACAGCTTTACACAGACAGATGTACTTCCAAATTTAATTACAAGTAATTAGCATATGCTAATCAGATGTATATTTGCATAGAAGTTATCTATACCCACTCAGCTGTCGATTTGGGTTTACATTTTGTGTAACATAAGGGTATAAATGTCCAATTACAACTTGTGCACGTCCACATAACTATTGACACAATTGTGATAGTGATATTTCTAACCAGTGGTATATCAACTCCCCTATCCCATTGTCTCTTGTTAGACACTGATAAGCTGCAGCTGCACAATTCAGTGGAGGTCTAGTGTGTATACTGGACTGAGGCCTCCCTTGTAATGGAGTTTTACGGTCCTTGACTCTTGGGTCTGCTTTAATCAAGACCTGTGGGTTGTTTTCATAGCTTTCCCTGTGTGAATGAATTTAGCAACTTTTGTGATTTTTAAACTTGTGTAATTGTTCACCCTTTCAGTGAGTGATTTACAATAGGCTCAGCCCGCTATACAGTTAGTATTCATAATGAGGCAGTTTTAGTTATATTCTGAAGTATTCCTTTGTGAGGTTCTCAACTGACAAGAGAATATTAAAACCTTTTTTTATTTGTTTACAGGCACTACATTGTATTAACAGCAAGTGCATCCACTGAAGATCATCACTTAGAATGGTAAATACTCTGGCTTTTTAAAAAAAAATGTATGGCTAATGCCAGAATGGCTAGGCCGTTCTGATTTGGAAAGAGGCAATTTGGCTCAGTCCTCCTTTTGAAAAGAGAAGGCTGAGTGGTGACCTAATAAAAGTCTTTCAGGGTGAAAAGTTTTGATAAAGGCAGTGTTTTGTGGGAGTGAACAAGAGGAAACTCGGATGCAACCTAAAAACTGGTAATGGATTAGTTGGGCTGAACATCCTGTTTCTGTGCTGCGTATTCTACTAAAATTTTGTTTTAGTTGATTCCTAAACTAAAAATGTTCTTATTTTAGGGTTGGCCTTGTCGAATCAAAAATCCGTGTACTTGTTGGCAACCTTGAGCGAAATGATTACATTACTCTTGCCCATGTAAACCCACAGTCTTTTCCTGGCTTAAAGGAACATCACAATCTGTAAGTTGGACTTTATGTTGAAATTGGATGGAGCTCATATATGACTGCTTAAAATAGACGAGTTAATTAAACTCATCTATGGCTTTTGTGTACTACTTTTAGGAAATATTCTGAATATGATGCATGATAGTTTTAAACCTGATACCATGGTACATTGCATACAAGAACTTATCCCAGATATTAGTGTTCAATCATCAATTCAGTTGTAGCATTCCAATACTTAAACTAAATTGTAAGTGCTAATGTAATTGGTATCCTCCAATTTTCATAGGCAAGTGTAATGGACCAGATCAGAAACTTCAAGGAATCTTACGAACTCAGCCTAGGCCCTAACTTTTTATGATTTTGGCATTAGGATGAGCATAAGGTATATTATGGGAGATTTCAATCTACATATTGGTCGACCCAGGTTGGACGCGGTGGGCTCGGAGTTGTTCTTGGAATGCTGCCAGGATAGTTTCCTTGAACAGTGTGTGTTGGAGCCCGACGAGGGAGCGAGCTATCTTGGATCTGGTGTTATGTAATGAGGCGGGTAGAATTAGGGACCTTGCGGTGAAGGATCCTCTTGGGGAGAGTGATCATTGTATGGTGGAGTTTCTGGTGCAGATGGAGGAGGAGAAAGTGGGTTCCCAGACACGCGTCCTTTGTTTGAACAGAGGGGAGTACGGTAGGATGAGAGAAGAATTGGCGAATGTGGACTGGGGGAGCGCGTTGGAAGGTAGGTCTGCTGAGGAGCAGTGGAGGATCTTTAAGGAGATCTTTCTTGGTGCTCAGCAGAAATTTATTCCGATGGTTAAAAAGGACCGTAGGAGGAGAGGTAATAAGCCGTGGATAATGAAGGAGGTGAAGGGAAGTGTTAAATTAAAAGCGGAGGCGTTTAGAGTAGCTAAGAGTAGTGGGCGAGAAGAGGATTGGGAGACGTTTAAATGTCAACAAAGATTGACAAAGAAGTTGACAAAGAAGGGTAGAAGAAACTATGAAGCTGGGCTAGCGCTTAATATAAAAAAGATAGCAAGAGTTTTTATAAATATATAAAAAGGAAGAGGCTGGCTAGGGTGAACGTTGGACCCTTAGAGGATGAGAGGGGGGACTTAGTGGTAGGGGATGGGGAAATGGCTGAGGTCTTGAATAACTTTTTTGTTTCGGTCTTCATGGAGGAAGACGTGAATAATTTGCCGGGTGTTAGCGATGGAAAGGTGGTAGGACTGGAGGGTCTCAATGACATTACTGTTACTAGAGAGGTGGTGCTCGACAGACTGGAGGGACTGATTGTGGACAAGTCCCCAGGACCGGATGGAATGCATCCGAGGGTTCTGAAAGAAATGGCGGAGGTGATAGTGGATGCCTTGGTGGTTATTTTCCAGACGTCGCTGGATTCCAGGGAAGTGCCGGAAGATTGGAAAGCGGCTAATGTTACGCCATTGTTTAAGAAGGGTGGCAGGCAAAAGGCAGGGAATTATAGGCCAGTTAGTTTAACGTCTGTTGTAGGTAAAATGTTAGAATCCGTCATCAAGGAGGAAATAGCGAGGCATCTTGAGGAGAATTGCTTGATAGAGCAGACGCAGCACGGTTTCGTTAAGGGGAAGTCGTGTCTGATGAATTTATTGGAGCTCTATGAGGATGTGTCTAGGGCGGTGGATAGAGGAGAGCCGGTGGATTTGGTCTTTCTTGATTTTCAGAAGGCGTTTGACAAGGTACCTCGCAAGAGGTTATTGCGGAAGGTAAGGGGGCATGGAGTTGGGGGTAGGGTGTTGGTGTGGATAGAGGATTGGTTGTCAAATAGGAGGCAGAGAGTGGGGGTTAATGGGTGCTATTCGGATTGGCGGTTGGTGACTAGTGGAGTGCCCCAGGGGTCGGTGCTGGGGCCTCAGCTTTTTACCATTTATATAGATGATCTGGAGGAGGGAACCGAGTGTATGGTGTCGAAATTTGCTGATGACACCAAGATTGGTGGAACGGCAAATTGCGCGGAGGGTGTGGAGAGTCTGCAGAAGGATCTAGATAGGCTGGGCGAATGGGCCAGGAAATGGCAAATGGAATTTAATGTTGGTAAGTGCGAGGTGGTCCACTTTGGTAGGAATAATGGTAGGAAGGACTATTACTTACGTGGCGAAAAACTGCAGCAGGCGACGGTGCAGAGGGACCTCGGAGTCCTTGTGCATGAGTCGCAAAAACCCAGCCTGCAGGTGCAGCAGGTGGTCAGGAAGGCTAATGGGATGCTGGCCTTCGTAGCGAGGGGGATTGAATATAAAAGTAGGGAGGCCTTGCTGCGGCTGTATAGGGCATTGGTGAGGCCGCAGCTGGAGTACTGTGTGCAGTTTTGGTCGCTGTACTTACCCAAGGATATTTTGGCTTTGGAGGGAGTGCAGAGGAGGTTTACTCGGCTGATACCGGAGTTGAGGGGGTTGACCAATGAGGAGAGGCTGAATAAACTAGGCTTGTACTCGTTAGAGTTTAGAAGAATGAGGGGAGATCTCATTGAGACATATAAGATGATGGATAGGATAGAGGTGGAGAGACTCTTCCCGCTCAGAAAGGACAGTAGGACTAGGGGGCACAGCCTCAAGATAAAGGGGGAGCGGTTTAGAACGGAGTTGAGGAGGAACTTCTTCACTCAAAGGGTGGTGAATCTCTGGAATTCCCTGCCCGTTGAGGTGGTGGAAGCTGCCTCGCTAAATATTTTTAAGATGCGGGTTGATGGGTTTTTGATAAGCGAGGGGATTAAGGGTCATGGGGAGAGGGCGGGAATGTGGAACTGAGCCACGACAGATCAGCCATGATCTTATTGAATGGTGGGGCAGGCTCGAGGGGCTGGATGGCCTACTCCTCCTATTTCTTATGTTCTTATAAGGTATTCCACTACAGTATGATTCAGTTGACCCACGAGAAGGTTTTTATCAAAACAAAATTTATTTAAGAATGTGGTTAAAGTATAACACGCACAATTAGCATGACTCTTGCCAATTTAAATTTGAAATGCCTTTGTTTTACCCTTAATCACTTGGCTTCTGTAGTTATGTGGGGATGATTTTTGGAGTTAAATTTTACATTTAAAATCAAAGTGGAGGAGTCCATTCTATTTTCAATTTAAACGCATGGTTAATTTGCAGATTTCAACTCTTGTAGTTACCTAATGAAACTAGTTCATAGCATCATTGAAACTCTATAGTGTGGAAAGAGGCCATTTGGCCCATCAAGTCTGCACTGACCACAATCCCACCCAGGCCCTATCATATCCTTACATATTTACCCACTAATCCCTCTAACCTACGCATCTCAGGACAGTTAAAGGGCAATTTTAGCACAGCCAGTCAACCTAACCTGCATATCTTTGGGCTGTGGGAGGAAACCGGAGCACTTGGAGGAAACCCATGCAGAAGCAAGGAGAATGTGCAAACACCACATGGACAGTTACCTAAGCCAGGAATTGAACCCAGCTCCCTGGAGCTGTGAAGCAGCAGTGCTAACCATTGTGCTACCATGCTGCCCATAGTTGTTGCATTCTCCACATAATTGCTGAAGGTACAAACCGGTAAAATGGATCCTGGCCCAAATACACGAGTGTCACAAGTATTATTTTTAATAATACATTTGAAAATGTGTTTGTTAGCACCCTTTTTAATGTAGAAAAATATCCCTCCGCACTCCAGGAATGAAAGAAAAAAGATCACCCTTTACAAGTTTCATTTGATTTAGTTAATTTTCTAAATGTTCTAGGTTTGCTTTGGCCTGATCATCCAAATTCCGCGTTTGTTTTTTTTTAAAATGTGAATTACCACCTTTCTTGCCATCACTTTCAGGCAGAAGTGCTAGACAGCAACAATAACTAAAGCCATATATCTTCAATCACTCCCATTTATGGATGGGAATGGAGAAGAGAACACCAGATGGGAGTCTTCAATTAATTTCTGATTTATCAGCTATTTCAGCGTGTTGCTAGTTTGCAGAACTTCTCCTACAACTGTGACTGAATTTATAGTTTAGAAATTCTATATTGGAAGGCAGCATTGGTCATAACTTGCAGTACGTAGCAGTGCTTTAACATTCTAGGAAGTTGAGCTTGCAGGTAATTTAAAATGATCTCTTTAATCAAGTGGTAGGTAGTTTAAAATTATCATTTTCATCAAGTAGTGCACAAGCCAGATAAGATCTAAGGCGATCCATCAGATATGCTAAAAGACATCACAGGACCGAGCTAGAGTCCCAGGCGAGCCACACGGACCACTGCCAACTATGGCAAAATCTGCAAGATGTAACAGGCTACAAGATGAATGCATGTAAAAATCACCAGCACCAATGCAGCCCCTCAATGTGCTTAATGTATTCTATGCCCATTTTGAACAAGAGGCCAGTAAAAGCATGCCTCCACCCTGGAAGCCTCAGATGAACCTGTACCTGAGGTCACTATTGCAGATGTCAAAGCAGTGTTCTCAAAGGCCAACCCATGGAAAGTGACTAGCCTGGATGGAGTACCCAGATGAGCACTCCAATCCTGCACAGACCAGCTGGCAGGGGTATTCACAGACACCTTCAATCCCCGTCCTCAACAATCTTTGGTCCCTATCTGCTTCAAGAAGATGACCATCACCCTGGTACTAAACAAAAGCTTGACAGCGTTTAAGTACTATGTCTAGTGGCTCTGACAGCCATTATGAAGTGCTTTGAAAGGTTAGTCATAGCACAAATCAATTGTGGCCTCTCAGATTGCCCAGATCCGTTACAGTTAGCCAACTGCTGCAAGTCCACAGCAGACACCATCTCCCTGGCCCTACACTCAATCCTGGAACACCTCGACAACAAAGACATCTATGTCAGACTCCTATTAACTATAGCTCAGCCTTCAACACTATTATCCCTATGAAACTCATCTTCAAATTAGTGGTCTAGGGCTCAGCTTCTCCCTCTGACTTCCTAACCCACAGACTGCAATCAGTACAGAGAGGCAAAAACAACACCTCCACAATCACCAGTGCCCCACAAAGTTGAACTCAACCCTTTACTATACTCCTTGTGTGCCTATGACTGTGTGGCCAAATTCCCCTCCAACTCGATTTTCAAGTTTGCTGATGATACCACCATAGATCTTGAACAATGACGAGACGGAGCATAGGAGAAAGAGAATCTGGTGAACTGGTATGACGACAACAATCTCTCCCTTGATGTCAGCAAAACAAAGGAGATAGCCATCGACTTTAGGAAGCGTAGTGGAGGACATGCCCCTGTCTACATCAACGGGGACGAAGTAGAAAGAGTCAAGAGCTTCCAGTTTTTAGGTCCACATCACGAACAACCTGTCCTAGTCTCCATGCCAATTTAATAGTTAAAGCCCACCAACTCCTCTACTTTCTCAGAAGACTAAAGAAATTTGGCATGGTAGTTACTACCAACTTTTACAAATACACCATAGAAAGCATTCTTGTTGTATCACCAGCTTCGTATGGCTCCTGTTCTGTCCAAAACCACAAGAAACTCGAGAGTTGCGAACGAAGCCCAGTCTCTCATTCAAACCAGCCTCCCACCCACTGATGCTGTCTATACTTCTCGCTGCCTCGGAAAAGCAGCCAGCATAATTAAGGACCCCATCCACCCCATACCTCCTTCCACCACCTTCTGTCGAGAAATAGACAAAAATCTGAGGACACGCACCAATTAACTTAAACAGCTTCTCTGCTACCATCTGACTTTTGAATGGACCTACCTTACACTAAGTTGATTTTTTACTACACCCTGGTTATGACTATAACACTTAATTCTGCACTTTGTCTTTCCTTTTCTATGAACAGTATGCTTTGTCTGTATAGTGTGCAAGAAACAATACTTTTTGCTGTATATTAAAGTGACTAAATCAAACAAGTTGTATCTTACAGTAACCCCACTGGTTCATATTCATGATGTGGTTCTAAAACTTAAACGGTGTACTTGTGTCATACACTTATTCACTTACTTTGGAACTAAAGTTGCTAATGCAGTTTTGTCATACTGAACTTGATAACAAGGAGTTACAAGAATGGTACATAGAAGATCATAGAATCATAGAAATCCTACAGTGCAGTAGGAGGCCATTCAGCTCCTGAGTCTGCACTGACCATAAACTCACCCAGGCCCTACCCACATATCCTACATATTTACCCCCTTATCCCTCTAACCTACGCATCTTATGACTAAGGGACAATTTTTAGTATGGGCAATCAACCTAACCTGCACATCTTTGGACTGCTGAAGCCATAGACAGCATGCCTACCTTTTCCCCTGACTCTACTACGTCCTGATGGAGTACGTTACAGATTCTCAGGAACTGAGATCAAAATTGAGTAATCTCAACCAGCGTGAACCAAAGTAAGAGTGATATCATAAGAGTCCCTTTTTTGAAAAAAAAGGAGCTCTAGTGGAAACTCAAGGCCCAATGCTTTGGGGACAAACGGTATCGTGGATGCACAACAATCCAGATACAAATGTCAAATATTGGTTAAACCACATCAGTTCCATATACTGCCACAATCAGCAGGTTGAGTCTGAAAATTAATCCTGTCCATTGCATTCCTGTTAACCACAGGCAGAATGACGAGCTTCAATTTCTAAATTCCAATTACAGTTGAAGCTGCTTTCAATCCATCAGTTTTTTTTAAAAAGAGTGCCGAAGTAATGTATTTGGACTTTGTGTAAAGGTCAACAGACACTAAGCATCTGAAGAAAAGGTTATCCTTCAAAATGAAGATCTGAATTATCTAGAAGCTAAACAGTACAAACTTTATCCAAGTGCTTTCTGAAATACAATAATTAGTTTGCCCCTAAGACTTGAGACTGAACTTTCTGAGCAGCAGTAATGCTGTACGCACTGCTGCTGTTTGCAAAGATTCGCAACCTGACATTGCTGCACATTTATTCTGGGATTTCCTGATCTCATGTCAAATGTTCAGTGGCAGCTGGGAAACTCCACCAGGACATAGAGTCAGGGGAAAGGTAGGCTTTAGCAGCCTTAATCCAGTTGGTTTAAATATTCGGTCTTTCGAGTGTGAGTTTGTCGCTAAGGCAAAGGGCCGGTTGGAGAGCTGGGTGGCAGAGATAGTTGGGTCCAGAGGTGGGGTTGGGGAATGGAGCAAGTAGATAAGTGGCTGATTGTGAAGTTGCCCAAGTGCTAGACCAGGTTTTAAATGGTCTAACGTTTCCTGGATAACTTTCAAGCAAATTGGCAGAAATCCATCCCAAGTCTTTGATTCTAACTTTGGTCAGAGATATTCATGCAGGATCACAGGCAACAGAGGGATTGCTCATAAGTTTTTATACTTCCTAAGAAGTTCACACACCAGAATTTCTGCAGAACCCTAGCGTACAACTTCAGTCATATGTCCAGAGACCAAAACAAATTAGGCTTTGTTTTTTTTAAAAAGCTGGGATTTTTATTCAATTCTTTCATGGCATGTGGGTGTCGCTGGCTAAGCCAATGTTTACTGCCCATCCCTAATTACTCTTTATAAAAGTGCTGGTGAGCTGTCATTTTGAACCTCTGCAGACCATATGATGCAGGTCCACCTACAGTGCTGTTCAGAAAGAAGTTCCAGGATTTTGATCCAGTGACAGTGAAGGAGCAATGATATCATTTCAAGTCAAGCTGGTGTATGACTTGGAAGGGAACTTGCAGGTGGTAGTGTTCCTTGCATCTTTTGCCCTCATCCTTTTTGAGGATATACAGGATATAGATTTGGACTGTTTAAGGATTCTTGTTGTGCTGCTGCAGTGCATTTTGTAAATGTGAGTGGGGGAGGGAGTGAATGTTTCAGATGGCATATGGGGTGCCAGTCAAGCATGCTGCTTTGTCCTGGATGGTGTTGAGCTGCTTGTGTTGGAGCTGTACTCAAGTGCAAGTGGAGAGTATTCCATCACACTGCTGACTTGTGCCTTTATAGATGACAGGTTTTAAGGAGTCAGGAGATGAGTTACTCACTGCAGAATTAAATGTCTCTGACCTTCTCTTGTAGTGCATTTATTTGGCTGGTACAGTTTGGTTTCTGGTCAATAGTAATCTGCAGGATGTTGTTACATGGGGATTTGGTGATGGTAAAATGCAATGAGGAGCTGGCTAGATTTTCTCCTGTTGAAAATGATCATTGTCTGGCTCTTATGTGGTGGAAATGCTACTCTTCACTTGTCAGTCCAATTCTGAATGCTTTCTTGATCTTGCTGCATATGGACACGAACTGCTTCAATATCTGAGGAGTTGCAAATGGTGCTGAAGATTGTGTGCAGCCATCAGTGAACATCCCCACTTCTGACCTCAGATCATTCATTGATTCAGCAGTTGAAGATAATTGGGCCTTGGTCTAGTCTGCAAAACTCCTGCAGTGGAAAAATTGGCATGAAAGCAATTACAAGTATCATTGGTAAATATCATACCAGGGATAGAGACTTGGTTGAGAAGCAAGTACAGCCATTTTATAGTTGTAAATCCCTCTTTTGTTTTACTGCATCATTAGAAGACTCTTTGTATAATTTAGATGGGCATCTGTGATTACTCATTTGAAAAGGGATCTTCAACCAAAGGTGTTTGAGAATCACTGTTGTAACCTACAGGCAATGAACTAAGAGCTGGAAAGTTTGAGTCTGCACAAACATGATGCCTCCTGTACTGTTGCCTGTCTTTGAAAACTCTTCAATCTGAATCTGGTTGTTCAGCTTCTAGATGGCATTACTGTTGCTGGATTCTGAGCTGATGGTAGAATGAAACTAACGATTTGAACATGAAAATCGCATCTCAGATTCTGCTAACCTTTTTGAGGTTTCTTCCAGTTGACTGACAAATGCTATCATTTTGTCACTGATTGCAAAATCTGGCCCAAATGTCTTACTTTTTTAATGTATTGAAATAATAGCACCAGTAATTTAAATATCTTCTGAAAGGTTGTTTTTCTCCCCCTTTAGGGATGACTATATTACCATCTGGTTTATTGGAATCATTTTTAAGAAGGTGGAAAATGCAGAAAGTGTAAACATTGATCTGACCCAAGATATTCAATTATTCACTGATACAGGTAAAACGATTATTCATGCATTTTGATCTGTTCACTAGTGTCTTTGTAAATTAGCAGCTTTATGGTACCCATACAAAAATAGAGTACAATGGACTCATTTTGGCACCTTTTTAAAAACTGCAGCTAGAATTTGTGCAACTTGTTTGTATTTTCTGACTCGGATCCTTTTTGTCTTTATAGCTAAACTCCTGAAATTTGCATGATGCTATCCACTCTTTCTCCAGTAACTGTATTATGTTTTATCTGATATACTGTTCCCTCCAAGACAGTCCTCTATATGCTTTCCCAGTGTTCTCCAATCCTAGGGTTTTGTCACAATTTATCATCCATCTTTTATCACCAGCTGTGGATGTGTAATTAGTGCCATGTTCTGGTACGCATAGAAATAGAAGGTTAAAGCTGATGAATGCATGACTAGAGAGATGATGTAGGAGGTAGGGTTTCCAAATCCTGGAACAATGGAACTGGTTCTGGGCAAGATAGGACCTGTACAAGCTGGACAGTTTGTGCCTCCATGGGGCTGAGACCATATCCTTGCTGGGAGATTTGCTGGTTTTGTTAGCGATTGACCACAATAGAAGAAATAATTTATAATCAAAAGCTGTGTATGAGGAATTCATGATACATCAGTGATTTGGAGTAACTTTGGAGCCGTAGCAATAAAGCAGGAACTGGTAAAAGTTTGAAGAACAGAATACTGCAGATGTTGGAAATCTGAAATACACTGGGTAGAAACACAAGGTGAGTAACTGCTTTGCAACACGCCTCCATTCAGGTTTGTAAGCATAACCTCAAACTCCCATTGGCCTGTCATTTTAATTCTCTACCTTGCTCTTACACAGGCATCTCTGTCTTTGGCCTGCTACACTAGTCCAGTGAATCGCAACACAAGCTTGAGGTTCTTTTGCTAAGGCACTTTACAGCCTTTTGGACTTGACTTTGACAATTTCAGACTGTTCCCCCTATTTTGTTTCTATTTCCTTCGTGTTTTAGTTTTTCTCTGTGCTTACTTTCAGAAATGGCACACCTCAAGGCGTTTTTTTTTTTGTTTCCTTGTTTCTTTCCCATTACCATACCTTTGGTCCTGAAAGACTAATTATTTTTCCACAGTTGCTGCCTGACCTGCTGCATGTTTCCAGCATTTTCAGTTTTTATTTCTGATTAAAATTTCAATGTTTAAAACGGCAAAGCAGCTGGAGACCATTCTTTCTGAAATATTGGTAACTGCAGGAAACACAATGAGACAAATTATAAAGTCCCAACTAACAACAGATTCCAAATGTCATATTCGTACTTGCGAAGATGTCAGTGGCTAGTTCTGCAGTAAAGATTGCCTTACAAGATGTATAGCTGGGGACTGTAGACAGAACTTGTTTAATGAAATACCAGTAACTAGGCAAATGTGTGTGCAGTAGCTTGCTGGTGGCATTGTGTGGATGTTATGGATTCTGATATTAAGGTGCAAGTTTTGCTCTGGCATATAACCATCAAGATTTGACTTGCTCAATAACAAGCATTGTGGTACTCCTGAGTTTGAATTTGATTTGTTAGTGTCACAAAGCTTACATGAATGCTGCAATGAAGTTACTATGAAAATCCCCTGGTTGCCACACTCCGGCACCTGTTCGAGTACATTGAGGGAGAATTTAGCATGGTGAATGTACCTAATCAACACATCTTAGTTGGTGGGAGTAAACTGGAGCATCCCAAAGGAGCCCACGCAGATGCGGAGAGAATGTGAAAACTGTGACCTCGGACAAGAATCAAACTCGGGTCTCTGACTATACGTGAGGCAACAATGCTAGCCATTGTGCCACTCCTATGTCTCCATGTTGGGAAAGGTACATTTTGAAATGGAGTTGTTTAACTCTTTTCAGTTGTTGAAAGGAATAGCATCGAAGATTGGATAGTTTTCTTTACAAGCTGCTGACTTCAAAATCCATTCGTAAACTGATGTAGACCAAGTAAATAGCACATTATCAGTACCAACTGTAATGCATAGCTTTCATATTTCTGTAAATAGTTTTTTTATGTACTGATTTGCATTGGTCTGGTCCATCTGTTTTTCAATGAGGTTACTACTGTAGCAGTGAGTTGAAGAATTAGAGGAAAGTTGTTTTTTGCTGTTTTTGGATTGTTGGATTTGGAGGTCCAGATTGAAAGCGTAGCGCAAAGTGAAGAATGCAGAAGGACTGAGAAATTAAAATACCATCATTTGATTGTATCAGCTGTTGTAAAAGATTGCATCCCAAATTCAACATGAGGAATACCCTTGATTTTAATACAGGATGGCACAGTGGTTAGCACTGCTACCTCACAGCACCAGGGACCTGGGTTCGATTCCCAGCTTGGGTCACTGCTTGTGTGGAGTTTGCACTTTCTCCCTGTGTGAGTGTGGGTTTCCTGTAGGTGCTCCAGTTTCCCTCCAGTCTAAAAGATGTGCTGGTTAGGTGCATTGACCCAAATAGGTGCCAGAGTCTGGTGACCATGGAAGATTTCACAGTAGCTTCATTGCAATGTCAATGTAAGCCTTACTTGTGACTAATAAACTTCTTAATTTTAACTTTTAAAAAAACTGGATATTATGGGAAAATACATGGTTACGGTATCAGAAATGCAGTGTGCCAATTTGAACATCACTTTGTAACATGGAGAATGCAAATTTGCCTAAGACTGCCTGGAATTATTGGACTCAACATTAACTCCCTGTTTCTCTCTCCACAGATGATGCTAATCCTACTGAGTTTTCCCAGCACTTTGTTTTTATTTCTGGAATTAGCCTGCTTTTCACTTTATTATGCAATTCTGATATTATAATCACAAAAATAAGACTCTGAACAGAGGCTTAAATCTGTAGTACATTGCTAGAATTTCTTTTAAAGTGAAATCACTATACTGCAATAGCATTGTTTAAGTATTATATAAATTAACCTCAACAAATCATCTCTTTTTTACTTAGTTTTTGCTCTTGCCTAGAAACAATTCTTGTTTATATTGCAGTGTACAGACAAGCCAACAACATTAATATGCTGAAGGAGAAAATGAGAATTGAAGCTACACATGTCAAAAAGAAACAACTCCATCAGTATTTACCAGCTGAAATACTACAGAAAAGAAAGAAGGTAAATGTGGAGCATGGCACTGAATTTATTTAACATTTTACCTTTGTGTTTTTGTTTTTTATTTTGAGTCCCTTTTCTGTTTGCCTTCCAGCAAAGTATTCCTGACATTAATCGGAACTCTTCTGGAAATGTTGGTAACCTAAATCGCACTTCTTTGGAAGGAAGCCCTTTGGATAATTCAAGGGATACTGATGTTGGCACACCTCTTGGTTCTCCTGCACTGTTACAAAAATCTTCTACATCAAATATTATGGGAACAGAGGACTTGCAAAAGTATGAGACTTGATGCAGAACATATTGGTATTCAGTGTCATGAAGTTATGGTACTGAAGATATTCCATTTTTCTTTATTAGGAATAGTATTTCACCTGGAAAAGTGCAATTTTCAGATGCAACGAAGCTAATGGCTAATGAGAGTGCTTCTCCAGAAACACAGCTTGGCCAAGCAAAGTCTAGATCTGCTCTTTGTGCAAGTATGTCAACTTATCATAACTGATTTGTAGGACTACATGTTGTGACTTCACAGATGTTAACTCTAAACCTTTCCTTGCAGAGAACGATGTGATTTCCACTACAAATCCCACTCCTTCTCAAGCACTCTGTACCATTCCCACTGTTGTTGGGCGTAGTGTAATTCCTCGTTTGACATCTCCATGTAACCAGCCACTACCAAATGGGACCAAGCTAAATCCTAGTCCAAACAGCTCTTCATCGAAAAGACCTCATTCACCTACTTTGGAAGAATCTCCAAAACGGCTTAAAGACCTCCCATTGGTAAATATCTGTAGGGTTTAGTTTTATGCAGAAACTAACAGTAGTCTGTCACATTTACTTTCCTTTTGATTAAATTGCAGTAATTTACTACCAAGTTTTAACATTGCCTTGGAGGAATGTTCTTTTTACAAATCAGAAAGAATTGCCAAAATTAGTTTATGTCCCCACTTCTTTCCTCACTTTTGACATTTGGAGATTACCAAACCAGAATCATCTGAGTTATTTCTAATGACTTGTGTTCATTGAAAGTTTGTAGCAAGCAAAAGTGCTCTTAATTTAAATGATTAATGTTGAGCTCCACATCGAAGTGTGGTTTATTGCTACCAAATTGACACTTAAGTTAGAGATAAGAGCATTGGTCTTTCAGGCAGTGCTATTAATTCATGTATTTGGGGCAATAATTATTGTATAAAGATGTAAATGCAAATTACATCACAAATGGTGGGTAAGTGTCGCTTAAACATTACGTTTTCAGTACGTGTCTATGCTGGAAAGGCCTTATTTATCGCCCATCCCTATTTCTTTCAAAATTTGGATATGAACCTAATTTTGAACAGCTGCATCTCTCTGGGCAGAGATGTTCCTGTAATGCTGCTGATTGAGGAATTCCAGGATTTTGACCCAATGACTATGCAGGTTTAGGTTAACATGTCACCTCACTTTGAGGTGGTGATGTTCTCATGACATTACTGTTCTTGCCATTCTCAGTCATAGAATTTTAGAGTGAGGGTTATTGCGCAGTCAAAGTAAACTCAAGTTTATAGAATCCTACAATGCAGAAGGAAGCCGTTTGACCCATCAAGCCTGTACTGACCACAATCCCACCCCAGGCTTTATCCCATAATCCCATGCATTTACCCTAGTTTACCCTGACACAAGGGGCAAGTTAGCATGGCTAATTCAGCTAACCTGCACATTTTTGGTTCAAGTTGAAGTGCATTCTCTAAATAGCCTTTGATGGAGAGAAGCTATTAAGCCCGAGCTACTGATTTGTCTTGCATGGTGTTTGCAACCAAATGGCGAGCTGTGTATGTTCTATTCGCACTCCTGCCTGAGCCTCATAAAGAATGGAAAATATATCCACTACTATGGATTGCAAAGCAGTCTCTGTCAATAAAGTTCATTCTTTGAGTAGAAGCTTGATGGAGTCTACAGTTTTATTTGTAATTTGCATGTTGCAAGAATAATATTAAAACAAAATCCTTCCAAGAGCCACAGTTAGTATTGGCACTGTTGGGCTTTTTAAATGTTACATATTTTAATCGAGTTGTAGATTAAATTTAAACTTTTATTGCACTAATAATACTCTGGAATGTTGTTTCAATGTTTTTCTTTCTTGTCCTTCCAGATGTGTGCCACTGAGCCAGATGATTCAGCTTTTAAACAACCTTCTTCATCAAATGAAGAGGATGGACAGCCCCCTCAGAAAGATGGACAGGTAGTGGTAACTACAGCTGAAGGCTGACAAGGGTGTTCATACTGGTTAAAAGGGACCATTCACTTGCATCTAAGACTGCACAGCTTTACCCTTTAAACTGGGAACCTATCAGTAAATATCAGTTCATTTATCTGTAGTTCTCTACATAATTGTAAGGTTCCCCCTCAAGTTTATCATTGCTCAATTCAATGTTAATTTTAATTAAATATTTGAAGTAAGTGAAACATATATTCAACATCCAGCCTAGGTAGAATATTCCTGAAGACAGTACTTGTTGGCAGGAGCTATGATGAAGTGTTAATATGTCCATTCACAATAGCTGTAGAAATGGTATGTCTTCTGCATGAAGTTTATGCAAGATGTTGCTCTTGTAATCTTGCTTTATATGCTGCATTTTACGGACTGTGTACCATAATGTTGTAGACTACAAATTATTGCACAAGGTATATAAAAAAAAAATTGCAGCTTTGTTTAATTTCACTATCATGTGCACATTTTTCTGCTGCTCTCTTCCCCTATAGGGAAATACTTGTTGTGCTTCAGCATTTAGCCTGTTGTCACAGCTGGCACCAATCTGAGTGATGCAACAAATAGCTGGAATACCCGGATGCATCAGTGGATATCCCTTAATGTCAATTGTTTATCGTTTCAAGTAATAGTATCAGGACATTGAATGTAGTAAATTGTTTTAAAACAATATCAAAGTGAATGGAAACAAAAGTTAATTAAATTATATAAGTTTTATATAGCGGGGGGAGGGGTTTCACCTATCTGAAATTAGTTTTGCTTCAATTGATTAAATTGTTGTCTGTATGTAACAGGACAACCACGGAGAAGTGAAATCCATGCCTATTCCAACAATTGATACAAGATCACAGGTACTACCCATTAAATCTCTTTCTTCACAGGAAACGATGATTCTCCGAGTAAATGCCTGCACTCAGAACTTTCTGAAGATTCTTTAAGGAGCTAAAATGATTTTTCACTCTTAAGTTTAAAACCTCTTTTACTTCTAGAACTCATTTTAACAAATGCAATTTAACATGCTTCTTTCTGTCCTTGTTTTGGTGCTGTTTTTATTTTTACAGAGACTACCTAGCAAGGAGCTTCCAGATGCATCATCTCCAGTTCCCACGAGTAGCATACGTGTCATTAAAAATTCCATCAGACTAACCCTTAATCGGTAGCAACTCTATCTTGTCAGGTAAATGTAAAATGTAATTCTTAAACCATTCAAGCATGTCAGTTGTGTTTTGTTAAAATTTACCCTGATGTGTAAAGTGGAGCACTTCTATGTAATTGTTACCCTGACTTGGTGTTGAAGCCAGAAGGTGGGTTGGACGAATCTACTCCACTATTCGTTTTGCAGACCAGATGCTAGAAGCACCAGATGTTTTGGTTTACACTTCTTCAAAGTATATATGTACTGGTGACTGACTACTGGTTAACCAATGTCCTAAACCTGAGGCCTTTTTTTAGAAAATGAAAAAGGAGGGAGGAAAAAAATCAAAGCCTTAAATGGATGGAATGGCTTCTGGCCTAGTAGATCAACCAGTAGCCCCGGACACACTTGTCTCTGCCCTGAATTATGCATTGTATGTGTAAATATTTGTAACAGCCTTTTATTGAAAAAAATCAGTATTGAATTCACAGTTCTTTTCTGAAGGCTGATATGTAATTTTAATAATTGTAAAATAACAAAAAAAATGTCCTGTGATGTATTTTTATGTTAACCACTTCTCCCCCACCACCTCCCATTTGTTCTGTGTAAATAACAAAAAAACAAAAAATATGTAGTCTATTTTAGTTTTTGGTATAGGGTTTTGAGGTTAAATTGCATCACTCTTCAGGAAAGCATTTACGGGCAATTGTTTTTCTAATGGCCAATGACAAGTCTGTTGATTTTTCTAGTGTGTGTGTGTGTGGGTGTGTGTGTGAGAGAGAGTGTGTGTAGCACTGCATATAAATGTCTACGAAGCAGAATGAAAAGTTTATTAATTGCCTAAAAATGTCTGGTTTTTCTGCTGTAACTTCATTGTCACTGATTTACATTCTCCAGTGCATCCAGTTGATTGTTTTGTAGGCCTAAAATCCGTATGTATTTGAAAGAATATTTTTGTATTTACTGTATATAAAAAAAAAACTTCAGAGTAAAAAAAATTTAAAACGTTAGTACGTGTTTTGAGTATTGCATACTTTAGTCATAACTGAACTTGCCATGGAGCATTAATCCTCTCCTTGAAATTTTGAATCCCCATCTCCATTAACACTCTCTCTGCTTGTATTATTATCATAGCAACTAGCATCAAGCATAAACCAGTGAGAAACTGGGCTTGAGTCTGCACTCAGAGCCAGATTCAGCAGTATTTGCCGAGCATTCGCTCATGAATGCTGATTTTTGACTTAAGCACTATACAAATATATAAAGAGCTACCTTTAAAGTCTTACCAATCTAAGCCAAACTTAGAACCCTACAGTGCAGAAACAGGCCCTTTGGCCCATCAAGTCTGCACCAACCACAATCCCACCTAGGCCCTATCCCCATACATTTACCTGCTAATCCCTCTAACCTACACATCCCAGGACACTAAGGGGCAATTTTAGCGTGGCCAATCAACCTAACCCGCACATCTTTGAACTGTGGGAGGAAACCGGAGCACCCAAAGGAAACCCACGCAGACACAAGGAGAATGTGCA
The DNA here is from genome assembly GCF_965287045.1 of Carcharhinus amblyrhynchos. Taxonomy (NCBI): domain Eukaryota; kingdom Metazoa; phylum Chordata; class Chondrichthyes; order Carcharhiniformes; family Carcharhinidae; genus Carcharhinus; species Carcharhinus amblyrhynchos. The sequence goes on along the minus strand of NC_137335.1, from coordinate 36,777,396 downwards.
AACTCCACACAGACAGTGACCCGAGCCGAGAATCGAACCCAGGACCCTGGAGCTGTGAAGCAGCAGTGCTAACTACTGTTCAGGGAATGACAGTCCCTTTTTCATAATAAAAACGGAAAATGATGAAAAAACTCAGCAGGTCTGGCATTGTTTCTTTAGAGAGAAAGAGTCAGCATTTCAAGTCTGTATGACTTTTTCAGAGTGGTTTCCTTTTGCTGCTCAACATGTCATTAGCTTGTATCTGAGGACTGGCTAACCTGTTCATAGATGTCATGAAATTTTGGCTTGTTTATATAATAGAATCAAGAATGATGGATAATTTTATACTGAAGTAGTGTAAATGTCACCTACTAGAAAGTTGGCTCCCTATGTGGAAAAATATTTAGCCAAATGATCGCAGGATGGGATCAAGTCGACAAGAAGGAGTGTCTCTGCAGTACTAACAATGGCGGGGTTCAGGACAGATTTTAACCCACATGTGGATTTCAGTCAGGGTGAGATGTGAATTTTTTTAAACCTCCAACAAACCCACATCTGATTGTAATGGAGTCATTACAGGATACAGGCAACCAACCTCCCCACCAAAACTCTTGGATTTCTGACTGCTTCCTAGTTGTTCCTGAGCTGTAATCTTTGGAGTCAAGCCTATCAATCAGACTGGGTTCAGGGCAGGGAAGTTCTGACAAGAGAAAAAGAAAAATGTGTACACTGCATGTCAGGAACCACAACTGGAAAGCCTGTCCTTTTTTCAAAACTCTGATCAAAGCTGCTTGTAATCTATAATTGACCACAAGTTGTGACTGGCAAAGATCAGCTGGCTGTCAACTCCACTGTTCTGGTTGGGTAAAGGAGAGATGGAAGCATACAAATTTCAAAAAAGAAATGCTCAGCAACTAGTGGGATACATAGAGGAACAAATTTGCAAAGAAATTGGAGAAATGTAAGCATTATAAAGTAGTTTGACTGGGCTAACAAATCTTTAAAATAGAGTTTATTTATTAGTGTTCCCATTATATGTTAAGGTGATGGTGTAAAGGGCAGTGTGTGTATTCAGGGCAATTTTTACATCGTCTCCAATCCAATAAGAAAGTAGGCATTGCTGGATCTACTTCTGAGGAATGAGGTATATGAAGAGCTAGTATTTGAATATTTAGCAGATAGTGACCATATAGTATCAAAGTTTAGGTTGTCTATGGAAAAGGACAAGGAGCTAACACAAGTAAATTGGAATCAAAGATTGGCCTGCAGAACTCAACAATGGGCTATCTTTTAAAGACACTTGATCGGGTACATATCAATGAGGCAAAAGCCACACCAAAAAATCCATAACTCCCTAGGTGTAGACAAATGAGATGAAGCAGCAAAGGGCTACATTTGACAGATAAAATGGTGGATGATACAATTAAGAACCAGGTTGACCATAGAAGGTTGGGGGAGTGGGTGATGGGAGTGAGAAATCAAAAAGGAGAAACAGAGGAAGTTGAGAAGAAACAGGCAGTCAATATAAAAGGAAATCCAAAAATCATATTTCGGCATACAAATTGTAAAAGGTGTAGGACTTAAAAGGAATCATAGAAACCCTACAGTGCAGAAAGAGGCCGTTTGGCCCATCAAGTCTGCATTGACCATAATCCTACTTCCATATCCCTACATATTTACTATTTACCTGCTAATCCCTCTAACCTACACATTTCAGAACACTAAGGGGCAATTTTAGCAACCTAACCCGCACATCTTTGGACTGTGTGGAAGGAAACCAGAGCACCCGGAGGAAACCCATGCACACGTGAGGAGAATGTGCAAACTCCAGACAGTGACCTAAGCTGGGAATCAAACGCAGATCCCTGGAGCTGTGAAGCAGCAGTGCTAACCACTGTGCTACCATGCTGCCCCTTCTTTGCTCTTCCCACCAAAGTGAATTATTTCAGTTTGTTGCGTTAAATTGCATTTGCTTCATGTCTGCCATTCCACCCGTCTATGTCCTCTTGATGTTAAAGGGAATATTCGAATGGAGAGGGGGCATGGCTAAGAAATTAAATGAGTACATTGCATCTGTCTTTACAAAGGAACAAGATGCACAAGTCATAGTGAAAGACTGGGATTGGATCAGATGCATCTGAGGGTATGGAGTAAGCAAAGAGATTGCAACAGCCTTTTCCACTTTTTCAATCCTAAAAGAACTGGAGAATTGCAAATGTTACACCGTTATTCAAAATAAGCGTAAGGATCAACCCATCAACTCCAAGACAGACAATTTAACCTCAGTGATGGGAAAACTTTAGCAAAAATAATTTGGGGCAAAGTTTACAGTCACTTTCGCAAAGAAAGCCAGCATGGATTTGTTGAACAGTTTAGCTGAACGTGACTTTCCCTTGAGTCTTTTGATGAGATGAAAGGCTGATGGTAAAGTGGTGCACGTGGATTTCCAAAATGCATTTGATAAAAGGTCACGAGTTAGAACTCATGGGATCCAAGGGAAGTAGCAGTATGGTTATAAAATTGGCTGAATGACAGGAAATAGGGTAGTGATTGTTTCTTATGTGGGAGGGAAGATGTATAGTGGTGTTCCTTGGGTTGGTGTTGAGATCCCAGCTTTTCTTGGTGTATGTATTAATGATCTAGATTTGGTTGTACAGACACAATTTTAAAATTTGCAGTGGACACAAAACTTGAAAATATTGTGAATTACAAGGAAGATGGTAATAAACATCAAGAGGACATAGACTGGTGGAATGACAGACATGAGGCAGATGCAATTTAATGCAACAAACTGAAATAATTCATTTTGATAGGAAGAGCAAAGAAGAAGGCAAGAGTGCAGCTCTGAAGGCAGTTCAGGAAGAAATCCTGTGCTTTATAAATATGGATACAGAATACCAAACCGAAGAAGTTACGATACACTTGTACAACATGCTAATTTGGTGTAAGTATTGTGTCCTGTTCTGAGCACCACACTTCATAAAAAGGATGTGAAGGTATAGAGAGTGCAGGAACAATTCACATCAATAGTTCCAGGGATGAGGGAATTCAGTTAGAAGAAACTATAGTTATGATATGGTTTAATAGAATCTACAATCATGAGGGAAAAAGCAGATGAAAAACCTTTCCCATTATCAGAAGAATCAAATTGTTTGGATGCTGATTTTTTTTTAAGTGATTGTTTTCGGTTCTTTTGCAATGTGAGGAAAATCTTTTTACATTCGGGGTGTGAGTAAGAGCTGGAGTGCACTGTCCATCTGTTTTGAAGGCCAGTTCAGTCGATGTCCTCAAAGAGAATTGGGTATTTATCTGGAGAGAAATTTGCAGGGCCACAGAAAATGCAGGGGCGGGGGGTGCTGGTGGGTGTGGGAAAATTAGTTGCTCCTACAGAGAGTTGATAAATATAGTGGGCTAATGCCTTAGCTGCTGCAACCATTTTATAAATTGTTTAGTATTTTCTGTATATACAAAATATGTCTAGTTGCTTTTAAGAGGCCATTCACACTGGGTGCTTCTGATTTGAAAGCTTTAAAATTAGACACTTTTGAATATGCTGGGCAATTGAATTCTGATCTGAGCATGTATTTACTTAATTGACTTAGTAATATTGAAGGCACAAGGCTCCATTTTCACAGCAGCATAATGTTGTGTTCTACATTGTACAGCAATCTAGTCCTTAGAACAGCACATCACCAAAGCAAGTGGAAGTAAAAGAAAATCTTTGCCTGATGTCTCTGGAATAGAGTTGTTCTATATACAGATTGTGCCTATTGTTGTCAGCAATATTTGGAAATTATAATATTTAATAATAAATAATATAAATATACATAATATATAATTATAATATTTGGAAATTGCAAACGTGAATGAAAATCAACAATTGTGAAGCTCTAAAACCAAATCAAATTGGCAGTTAGCAGCACTGAGACTATCAAAGTAAACTTTAAATCGTTCTTTAAATCACTTATACCATATTACAAACATTTCTATTGATAAGATTCAAAATTTGGAAGAAAATAGCTAGATCTCTATGATGGCATTTTTTTTGTTGGGAACTAGTACAATCTAAAAATGTGTCAATTTAAATCCTCAGAGCAGTCATGATTAGCCATCTAAAGACTAGCCAGTGTAACAAAACAGACCCCAGCTTGCACATGCATCTACAACTTATAAAATCATTTCTAGTTGACATGAATGATGATCACAGCATGCAAGGACTTGTTTTTAAGCCGTGCTCTTCTAATAGAAAACTACTGCAGTATGACAACTGAGAATCATTTAAGATGTTTATGGAAGATTTTTTGAAAGTGTAATTTTCAGTGTTTTAGGTATTTTTTTTCTGGGGGATAGGGAGAATAAAATGTATTATTCAGTGAGTTGTAACACATATATGCATGTCAAATTCCAAAGTGCAATCTTTAAAATTTTATTTATTAGTGTCACAAGTAGGCTGACATTAACACTGCAATTAAACCACACTCCATGGTTATTCGGGTACACTGAGGGAGAATTTAGCATAGCCAATGTACCTAACCAACACAGACTTTGGGAGGAAACCAGAGCAGCTGGCGGAAACCCACATAGACATGAAGAGAACGTGTAGACTCCACACAAAATGACCCAAGCTGGGAATCAAACCTGGGACCCTGGTGCTGTGAGGCAGCAGTGCTAACTACTGCCACTGCGCATAATTTAAATATTAACAAATAACAGTTCCCATAACTAGGGGAACTCCATATTCATAAGCATATATCTCTCGAAGGACTGAAGCATTCAAACTAGAAATGTTTTGAATAGAGTTTAAAATAGATTAAGAAATGAAAATAGTACATTTACTGATGAGGCTTTTTTAAAGTGCAAATTATATTTTGATATTGTGGGCTGAAAAGCATGAACCTTAAATGGACAATTAAATACTGCCCCTTCATGTTATACATAACTGATATTTCATTATTGACCTGCAGTAGTTAAAATAATTTTTCTTTCCCTATCCCAAATGGAATCTGACTTGTTCTGAGTAATGCCATGGAGATTTACTGATGTGTGTAAATGTTTTGTCTCATGTTGCAAGCAGAGTGTCATTACTTGATATATTTTAAAGCATGCTGCCTTCTACACAGTTGAACAACACTGCATATGAATTTTGGTGCAATGCCGAGTACATAGGCCCTATGATTCAACAATCGGTTGATCAAATTGAATAACATATTTCCCTGGCTGTTCATAATAGGCTACAAACTATACTCGACCAGCCCCTGTTCGCAAAAGCCTACAACAAAATATCTGCTGTTAGATGTGATTCCATGATTGAGCTGTACTTGCTGACCAATCTGGACTGCATTAATCACTGCACTAACAGCCAATTTAAGATAATTGATTTTGTAACATGGCACATTTACACTTGCTAGAAATGACATATATTCAAATGCAGGGACCCATTCTAGCTTTTTTGAATTGCTCAGAAGTATAGGGAGTCTTTAATTTCTTACAGCATTCTCCATGGCAACACCTCAACCAATCAGCATTGACTTGCCAACCAATTAGCACCCATTTTCTCTCGCAGTGTAAGTTGTTATCCTTTGAAATTTGGCATTCTTACATTTGTCCTGATGAATGCAAGATGAAAACATTTGACAACTCCCTTCAGCAATATTGAAATTCTGTACTCAAAATTACAAAAGGGCTTGACAGGGTAGATAATGAGAAGTTCTTTCTACTGGCTGGGAATCTAAAATAAGGGGTAACAGTCTCAGGATAAGGAGCCAATTGTTTAAAATTGAGATGAAAAATTTCTTCATTCAAAGGATTGTGAATCTTTGGAATTATCTATACCAGAGGGTTGTGGATATTTGGTCATTAATTATATGTAAAATTGAGACAAATTTTTGCTACTTCAGAATCATAAGAGTGTAAACTTGAAGCCAAAGATCAGCCATGAGCGTACAGAATGGACCACATGGCTATTTCTCGTTTTCTTATTAGCAAGGGCTAAACATTCCTTCTAGTCTGCTCCGGTTAAAGAGCACCATTGCAAACTTATTCATTGTTTGAAGATAATTTAGTTTTCTCCTGATCGCGGATTTTTTCTGGCAAGTTTTAAATCAAGCTGTTACATAATGTGTGCAGTACACAATATTTATTTAAATACTTTACAAGTTTGCAGGTGCAATGTTCATATGTCGTACTGAATTTTTTTTATCATGAATCGCACTCTTTATTCTCCTGCAAGTCTTGCACATCACTTAATGTTTCTTGTCATTGTTATAAATAATAGGCCTACCTAGCATATCCAGGTGGTATTTCCCTGTAGATTGCTACTATGACATTCACTTATTCAAAATATCAATGTGTCCTCCTTCCATTGCGGCTTCAGCTTAACAGCTGCCTTAGTTTGACCATCCTTCATTAATAGGAAGAAATAGGAGCAGGAGTAGGCCATCTAGCCCTTCGAGCCTGCCCCGCCATTCAATAAGATCATGGCTGATCTGTCGTGGCTCAGTTCCACATTCCTGCCCTCTCCCCATAACCCTTAATCCCCTCGCTTATCAAAAACCCATCAACCGGCATCTTAAAAATATTTAGCGAGGTAGCCTCCACCACTTCAACGGGCAGAGAATTCCAGAGATTCACCACCCTTTGAGTGAAGAAGTTCTTCTTCAACTCCGTTCTAAACCGCCCCCCCCCCCCTTTATCTTGAGGTTGTGCCCCCTAGTCCTACTGTCCTTTCTGAGCGGGAAGAGTCTCTCCACCTCTATCCTATCCATCCCATTCATCATTTTATATGTCTCAATGAGATCTCCCCTCATTCTTCTAAACTCTAACGAGTACAAGCATAGTTTATTCAGCCTCTCTTCATAGCTCAACCCCCTCAACTCCAGCATCAGCCTAGTAAACCTCCTCTGCACTCCCTCCAAGGCCAAAATATCCTTGCGTAAGTACGGCGACCAAAACTGCACACAGTACTCCAGCTGCGGCCTCACCAATGCCCTATATAGCTGCAGCAAGACCTCCCTACTTTTATATTCAATCCCCCTCGCTATGAAGGCCAGCATCCCATTAGCCTTCCTGACCACCTGCTGCACCTGCAGGCTGGGTTTTTGTGACTCATGCACAAGGACCCCGAGGTCCCTCTGCACTGTCGCCTGCTGCAGTTTTTCTCCACGTAAGTAATAATCCTTCCTACCGTTATTCCTACCAAAGTGGACCACCTCGCACTTGCCAACATTAAATTCCATTTGCCGGTTCCTGGCCCATTCGCCCAGCCTATCTAGATCCTTCTGTAGACTCTCCACACCCTCCGCGCAATTTGCCGTTCCACCAATCTTGGTGTCATCAGCAAATTTCGACACCAAACACTCGGTTCCCTCCTCCAGATCATCTATATAAATGGTAAATAGCTGAGGCCCCAGCACCGACCCCTGGGGCACTCCACGAGTCACCAACCGCCAATCCGAATAGCACCCATTGACCCCCACTCTCTGCCTCCTATTTGACAACCAATCCTCTATCCACGCTAACACCCTACCCCCAACTCCATGCCCCCTTACCTTCTGCAATAACCTCTTGTGAGGTACCTTGTCAAACGCCTTCTGAAAATCAAGAAAGACCACATCCACCGGCTCTCCTCTATCCACCGCCTTTCCTCTATCCACCGCCTTAGACACATCCTCATAGAACTCCGGTAAATTTGTCAGACACGACTTCCCCTTAATGAAACCGTGCTGCGTCTGCTCTATCAAGCAATTCCCCTCAAGATGCCTCGCTATTTCCTCCTTGATGACGGATTCTAACATTTTACCTACAACAGACATTAAACTAACCGGCCTATAATTCCCTGCCTTTTGCCTGGCACCCTTCTTAAACAACGGCGTAACATTAGCCGTTTTCCAATCTTCCGGCACCTCCCCAGAATCCAGCGACGTTTGGAAAATAACCACCAAGGCGTCCACTATCACCTCCGCCATTTCTTTCAGAACCCTCAGATGCATTCCATCCGGTCCTGGGGACTTGTCCACAATCAGCCCCTCCAGTCTGTCGAGCACCGCCTCTCTAGTAACAATAATGTCATTGAGACCCTCCAGTCCTACCACCTTTCCATCTCTAACACCCGGCAAATTATTCACGTCCTCCTCCGTGAAGACCAAATGAAACTCCAAGTTCTAGAACTTCTCCCATTCAAGCAAATTTGCAACACATATTGCATATTTTTAAGTACTTTGAACTAGAGGCTTCTCCTTTGGGAAACTACAGATTTTCACCCTGAATAATACTTGTTTTTACTATTTGAATGCAAATAAATTATTTCTCATTGATTACTGTTCTAATGAGAACATTGAGCAGAGTATTGTGACACATTGAGAAGAAACTTGTGGAAAATAACGAAGATGTAACTTCTTGAGTGAGCTGTCATTTAATGTCCCTCATATTGCTTGATAGGTTTGATTTGCCTGGAAGGAGGGAAATGTAATGAGAGGGTTTAGGAAGAGACAGAACTGTGACAATGAGTGATTTGCACGTGACCTCGAGAGAATGGGAGTCTATGGTTTAAAAAAAAGTAATTTTATTGCTGGTGAATGGCTGCACATTTTGCTATCAAAATCTAATATCTCACTCATGGGTCAATTTTTGAATTTTACTGCTGACTAACACTTTGGATATATTTTGATAGTTGAACTTTTATATTTGATATTGTTTGAAGTTGATTTTGGGAGGGAATAAGATAAAATGTTTCTTTTCCTAAATAATGTAATTCTTTGGGAATCCTTTGTTGCTTTTAAGATTCATTTAGTGTTATGGTTGATGTGCTACTTGCACACTGTTCTCCATCATTAATATTGACCAAGCTGGAAGTGCCATTAAATGAATGAATTTCTGCCTTTAATTCCTGGAAGCCTTGTCATTCTGGAGATACCTTTTTCGAAGAAAAGGGACATCCCCTTTTCCAAAGATTTTCCCTGCTTACCAAATTTAAAATGATGGAACCTGATGCATAAAAATCAAAGGTAAGAGATGAAATTTGAGGCGAGCACATCTCTGAAGAATGAATAAAATTCTAAAATAGGAAATTGAGGAATATGGTGTAATGTGTACTAACTGAACAAAGTACCAACTGGATCTCAAATTGGCTTAAAAGTAAGTTTGGGGGAGAGCATGCTCTTGCGGCTTTGGAGCAACAGTCAGCATGACATTTCAAGATGGGACTGAAGGAATGGATTTTTTATCTTTAAAAATATTACTCTAGCTGAAAAGCAAATCCAGCATTACTATATACTGATCATAGCACCCTTTTCGGGGAGAGAAAAATAATTTATGGAAAGTTGGTGTTGCTGCTAAAGCCAGTATTTATTTCTGTCATTGCCTTATAGAGAAGGTGGTAGTAAGCCACCTTCCTGAATACAGTTGGATAACCATTTTAAAAAGATAATTATGTCGAACACGTTGACCCAGTAAGACAGGTAGCATTCCTTCCCTAAAGGGCATTAAGGTTTTTAATGACAGTCCCGTAGTTCCATGGTCTCCATCGCCTACTTTTTATTCCAGATCTATTTTGAATTTAAATTCCCCAGCAGCCACTGTGGGTTTTCAACTCATGTCTCTGGATTACTGGTCTAGTAACATAAATGTTATACTAGCGTACCCATATAAATTGAGAGTATTCGGTGATCTTTCTCCACAGCACAGCAATAACTGTAACACAACATTCTCTATGAATGGTATGTTTGTATAGCATGCAAGAAATAACAATTTTCACTATATTAATGCATGTGGCAATCAAATCGTTAGGGTGAATATAGATACCTCTGCCTCTTAAAAGGAGAAAATTATATTCACAAGATGCAAGTTTTTAATCCTTTTTTGTGTTTGGATGAGTTGCTTTGATCAAAGATAATTTTCCTTCAGGAGATCATGTAAGGAGTTTGAGAGTTTAGGATCAAATGTTTGAGGGTGCGTACTTGGCAGTTGAACAATACTGCAATAAAGTTTTAGGTATGAAAAGAACAATCCCTCCTGGGTTAAAAACAATCCTGAAGGAAATCCCTGGTGTGGAAATGCCAGCATTGGACTGGGCTGGGCACGGTAAGAAGTGTCTCAACACCAGGTTGAAGTTCAACAGGTTTATTTGGTACCAAGAGCTTTTGGAGTACTGCTCCTTCACTCACCTGATGAAGGAGCAATGCTCTGAAAGCGTTCCAAAATATCAACACTTGTTATTATTCTACAATTTTAAAAAGCAAGCTTCATGTAAGAGACAACATTTGAACTAAATGTCTTACAATCTTATGTAAGAAGTGTTTACCTTTAGCTCCATAAGTTGCGATGCCAACCCACAGCCTTTTATCTTTGAGGCGAAATTACAACCCCAAGCTAAAAGACTGCAAAAGTTGTAAGTTCCTTTCCTTCATGCACTCACTCTGATTATGTGCCCAAGTGATATCATTTTATTAGACAAAAACTGCAGCTGCTGAAATCTGACAAGAACAGAAAATGCTGGAAAAACTCAGTTCTGCCAGCAGAGAAACACATCAACTCGTCTTTTGACTATCTATATTTACTATCTCATCACGAGATCTTCATGGCAGACAGGTAACACTCCAGCTTACTTCCCTACTCTCAGCAATACAACCCCCCATGCATACAAACATAACCATTTGCACCTATGCTAATTTTAACGTTTTCCCTTCTCTGAGACTGCACCAGGCATCTTACTACATCTAATAATACGTTTATCCACTAACCCATTGAAGAATCTTTAAACAGATACCGGTAAATCTTGCATGTCATCTTTTGTAAGATGAAATTACATTGAGCCCATAGCAAACAAATTTCATCATGTTCGTTAAAATGGCCCCATAACCAACAGGTCAGATTCTCTCATGTTCCATCTATTTATGATTGTTGGACAGTGTACAACTAACAGAGGGAGGAAATTCCTTGCTCATTCTAATCCTAAATCCTTCATTGAACCAGCCACATGTACTGTGGCGGCAAGAACCGTTAGGCTACATATTCTGCGATCAGTGCAGCTCCAACAGCCCCCAGGAGGCTCAACACTATCCACAAAGCTTGCTGTTTGTTTTAAGGTGACGGGTGAGGTATCAATCGTTAATTCTCTCCATCACCAGAGCAGCATGGTTACAGTGTGTATTATTTAAGAACATAAATAGGAGTAGGAGCAGGCCATCTAGTCCCTGGAGCCTGCCCCGCCATTCAATAAGATCATGGCCGATCTGAAGTGGATTGGTTCCACTTTCCTGCTTTCTCCCCGTAACCCTTAATTCCCTTGTCTATCAGAAGCCTATCTACCATGACTTAAATATATTCAAGAAGATAGCCTCCACCACTTCAATGGGCAGAGAATTCCAGAGATTCACCACCCTTTGAGTGAAGAAGTTCCTCTTCAACTCCATTCTAAACTGCTTCCACCCCCCACTTTATTTTGAGGCTGTGCCCTCTAGTTCTGTTTTCCTTTCTAAGTGGAAAGAATCTCTCTACCTCTACCCTATCTAGCCCCTTCATTATCATGTAAGTCTCTATAAGATCCCCCCTCAGCCTTCTAAACTCTGTTGAGTACAGGCCCAGTCTACTTAATCTCTTTAATTCTATTTAATCTAGAATTTGGATTCTAGAAAACTCACTGAAACACATTCTTTGGCCAGCACCTCCCAAACTTGTGACCTGTAGTACCTTGAAGGGTAGCAGTTGCATGGGATTACCATCAACTCTAATGAATGCCTCTCCCAGGCTGCAGCATTCGTTCATCTTTGCCAGATTAAAATCCTGGAACTCCATGCCTAATAGCACTGTAGGAGTACCTTTTGCTAGTTAGGTGGCAGGTGTTCAAGAAAGCAGTACAACTTTTTGAGGGCAACACAATTAGAGAATGAACAACAGAAAATGCTGAAAGTTCTGGCAGCATATATGAAGAGAGAAACAGTTAATGTTTCAGGTTTGTGACCTTTCATTATTAGGTTTTAAGCCAGTACACGGAGATGAGTGGGCAAAAGAACAAAAGGGAATGTTCAGTAGAATGGAAATGAGAGAAATTAAATGACCAGTGGCTTCATGTTGCAAAGCCAAAGGAAATGATGAGGAATCGATGCTGATTTACTAGTGATGCCTCTAGCAATCAATTTTTTTTAAATGGTTCCTCTATCACGTAAACTTAAAACTCATTTTCTCCTCTTTTATTGTTTTTAAGTTTCCAGCCAATAATACTCAATATGTTGTAGGTTCAGAACTTGGCAATAGTCATGCCCCTGAGGGGCAAGGATAAGCTGGTTGGATGTTTTCAGGCATGTGTCGTACATTACCTGATCAAAGGGATTATGATTGAAGTATCTAAAGGTGTTTGATAAGGCTCCTCTAGTGATGCTCAGGGTTTGCAATAAGTAGTTTCCAAGGAGAAGTCTGACAATTTTTCTCCTGTACTGAATATTTTCCCTTTTAATCCCCATTAATCTTGTTCTGTTACTTTGGTACCATGTTTTATTTATTACTGCCCTGATGTCAAAAATTACTACATGCAGTCAAAGCTGTTGAATAGTTCTAGTAACCATAATGGGAAGGTGGTTGCATACTGGTATTATTACTGGACTAGTAAGAATGCCAGAATGTTGTTTGGCCCATCAAGTCTGCACCGACTCTCTAAAACCACATCTTTACCCAGGCCCTATCTTGTGATTTACCATGTCTACTCCATCTAACCTGTACATCTTTGGACTGTGGGAGGAAACTGAAGCATCTGGAGGAACCCATATGACACTGGGAGAACGTGGAAACTACACACACGCACACGCAAGACCAGAATCAAACCTGGCACTGAGACAGCAGCACTAACCACTGTGCTATTCATGACAGATGGTAAAATTTGAATTCAATTAAAATATGCAATTAAAAGTCGCAGGTGGTCAGGAAGGCGAATGGGATGCTGGCCTTCATAGCGAGGGGGATTGAATATAAAAGTAGGGAGGTTTTGCTGCGGCTGTATAGGGCATTGGTGAGGCCGCAGCTGGAGTACTGTGTGCAGTTTTGGTCGCCGTACTTATGCAAGGATATTTTGGCCTTGGAGGGAGTGCAGAGGAGGTTTACTAGGCTGATACTGGAGTTGAGGGGGTTGAGCTATGAGGAGAGGCTGAATAAACTAGGCTTATACTCGTTAGAGTTTAGAAGAATGAGGGGAGATCTCATTGAGACATATAAGATGATGAATGGGATGGATAGGATAGAGGTGGCGAGACTCTTCCTGCTCAGAAAGGACAGTAGGACTAGGGGGCACAGCCTCAAGATAAAGGGGGGGGCAGATAAGAATGGAGTTGAGGAAGAACTTCTTCACTCAAAGGGTGGTGAATCTCTGGAATTCTCTGCCCGTTGAGGTGGTGGAGGCTGCCTCACTAAATATTTTTAAGACGCAGGTTGATGGGTTTTTGATAAGCAAGGGGATTAAGGGTTATGGGGAGAGGGTGGGAATGTGGAACTGAGCCACGACAGATCAGCCATGATCTTGTTGAATGGCGGGGCAGGCTCGAGGGGCTAGATGGCCTACTCCTGCTCCTATTTCTTATGTTCTTATCATTGTCAAGAAAACCCATCCGGTTCATTAATGTTTGGGAAATCATATTGCAGTGATATGAAATCTTGGTTAGACCGCATTTGGAGTATTGTGTACAGTTCTGGTCACCACACTACCAGAAGGACGTGGAAGCTCTGGGGAGAATGCAAAAAAAGGTTCACCAGAATGCTGCCTGGTCTTAATTGCATGGTTACAATGACAGAGTGAATAAACTAGGATTGTTTTCATTGGATAGATGGAGGCTGATGGGAGGCATAAATAAGGTGGATACTCGGGCTTCTTTCAAAGATGGACGTGTCAATTACAAGGGGGCACAGGTTCAAGGTGCAGGTGAGAAAGTTTAAGGGAGATGTGGAGGGGAATTCTTTCACAGAGTCGTGGGTGCCTGGAACATGCTGCCAGAGGAGATGGTGGAAGCAGGTACATTAGTAACACTTAAGATGCGTCCAGATAGGTACATGAACAGAAGGCTATGGAACAAGTAAGGAAAGGTTTTTTAGTTTGGGGTAATGTGGTCAGCACAGGCTTGGAGGGCCTGGTCCTGCACTGTACTGTTCTTTAAAGTTTAAGGAGTTTTATTGTCAGAAATAAGCTTACATTAGCACTGCAATGAAGTTACTGTGAAAATCACCTATTTACCACATTTTGGCACCTGTTCAGGTACACTGAGGGAGAATTTTAGCATGCACCTAACCAACACACCTTTCTGACTGGGAGGAAACCCATGCAGACACTGAGAGAAGGTGCAAATTCTGCACCTAACCAGCACGTCTTTTGAACTGTGGGAGTGACCCAAGCTGGGAATCAAACCCAGCTCCTTGGTGCTGTGAGGCAGCAGTGCTGTCACTGCCATCATGCTCTGCTTGTCTTATTGAATGGTGGGGCAGGCTCGAAGGGCTAGATGGCCTACTCCTGCTCCTATTTCTTATGTTCTTATGTTCTTAAAAGGAAATCTGCCATTTATTAACTGGTCTTGTCTACATGTGACACAGCAATGCCCTCTGAAATGGCCTGGCAAACGACTCAATTCAAGGGCAATAACAGCCCACATCCCATAAATGAATAAAACTAAAATACCACATATTTTGGGAGAGAGATTCCTGATTGATTAAGACAGTGATAGCATGGTTAAGTTTGCCTTTATAATGACATTATTGCACTTCAAATGTCTAAAACTTTTGGTGTCATGGTGAATGTTTTATCTACTTTCCATGCTTTGAGTAGTTCCCTCAAATACCACATTACATTTGGTAATGTATGGAGCTGTTTTGGGATTGCAGGTGTACTGTTATTAGTTTATCATTCAAATATAATTTCCTATTGAATATTCATCCTCTAAGGATTAACATTGAATGGTAGATAGTAACTCAAAGAATGGACATGTACGCTGATCATAGGAATTAAGGGCTGGAGTGGGCCGCAGAGGCTGCTTGCCAGTCAGTAAGCTCATGGCTGACCATTGCCTTAACTACTTTGCTACTTAACCTCATAATCCTCAACTTTTCCTCATAAAATAAACTTAGTCTGACAGTGGAAATATATTAAATCCCTTCAATAAATACTACCAAGAGCCTGTTTGGAACTTGCACTGCGACCTGAAGTTAACGAGAAATCATTCAATAGTTTAAAATTTCAACATGGGGACATGGGGTATTTTGAGGATTAAGCAGAATGTAGACACGTAGAATGTTTTAAATCATGAGAACATTAACTTCACCAACTGGCCTTGAATCCCGAAAAACCTGTGCATTTCCTGCCTGTGTCGGTAATCAAAGACTTTAACAATAGTTACAGCTGCCAAAATGCAAAGAGACTGTTCGGCTGTCCAATTAAGGATGATGGCCCGAGTTGGTGAGTTTGATTTTTGGTCCATGCAGTTGGCTTGTAAGAAAATAGTTCGCTTTCAGACTTTCCTGTAACACTTTTGTAAATCAAGAGACACGGGAGTGCTTTTGTTGAATGCACTGAAACAACAGCGCAGCCGGCTGGATTGGTAACTGTAATGCCAGACTGCAGGAACAAAGTCAAGTGTATGGTCCAGCTGAGCCTTCCCGCAGCGCCGAGCCAGCCCTCCTGCTGTTAATTACATCTGTGACCAGCAGTCGGCGCTCATAGGAAACAGTTGGATGAAGCTGTTGCACGAAGAGGATTTTTATAAAAACGGAGCAAATTGGCTGTTAAACAAGCGTCAGACTCTTGATTATATTACAATATTGTAAATATTGACAATAGTGTATTGTCCAAAGATATGCGGGTTAGGTTGCTTGGCCATGCTAAATTGATCCTAGTGTCGGGGTATTAGCAAGGCAAATATGGGGTGGGAGGTGTTATGGGGATAGGGCATGGGTGGGATTGTGGTTGGTGCAGATTCGATGGGCTGAATGGCCTTTTCTGCGTTGTAGGGATTCTATGAATATCCTGCTGCACTCTAGTTATCTGAGTGGTCATTTCCTTTAGCTTCACTTACAATTTATAAGGTGCAATTTTGACTTTTTAAGAAATATTTAAATTATTTGTCACAGAGAAATTTCTCCCTTTTTTCTACAACTGCATCAGTGATCACCATTCAAATGTTCTGGATTCAAGTGTGTATTTCTGATGCCTACAGTAAGTTTTCCCTTAAAGTTGTGGTTGCATTCCTGAACATTGCAGCTTTAAGTGAATCATAAGCCCCCATAAAAAATTTAGGTTCTTTTGGCCATTTTTCACCCAGAACCATAGAATCCCCTAAAGGAAGCAGCCATTTGGCCCATTGAGTCTGCACTACTTCTCCAAAAGAGCATCCCACCCTGGCCCCCTCCTCTGTCCTATCAGGTTTGCCAGTGGGTGTGGGGGTGGGAGGGAGAGTGGGAGGGTTGTGTGCATACCCCATTGATAGCGGCAGGGCCAGAAGATCCTATGGCAGAGGGGGGTGCGGGGTGGAAAATCCCACTCCCATGGAATATAGCTGTATGAATTCACCCTTTTTCATTTAAAGCTTTTATTGTTTTGGTTTGAAATGGCGCATGTTCTGAACAACTTTTGGAATTTTGCAATCACCACTTGGTTTGGCTCTCTCATAATTGCAGTTTTGAGTTATAACGCAAAGCATGTACAATTGCATGTTGTGAAAACTGTTGCTTTTATTCCTAATGTTATTAGATGCACTTTGGGGACAGAGTTGCCTTCACTAGACATCTTTTCAAAACTAGGTCAATCATGTTTAAATATTTAATATAATTATTTTTAATTTACACATTAAGATAAAGAACAAAGGACAACACAGCACAGGAAACAGGCCCTTTGGCCCAACGAGCCCGCGCCGCCATTTCAACATTGTGAGTCCCCTCTCCACCCATGACCCTTGTCTATGCTTATAAATAGGAAACTTTTGCAATAGGGTGCAATTTCTTTAACCTGTGCTTGCCTTTTCTTAAGTATTCATGGGGCAAGGGGATTTAAGCAAATTATTTCTAGTTTTTAAAGCAAATGTCATTTTTATTTTAAATATCACTGTCCAAACTTTGGTAACTACTGAAAACAGCAACGTGCCAGACCTAAGAATTTTCAAACTTTTTCTTGCTGCAGTATGGACTCCAAAATAATTTTTCTGTATAATGGTGGAGAAGAATTGAACAGTCTGATGTTTTGGCCAAGTTGCAATTTTCTGTTCAAATGTTGCTGGTCGCTGTTAGTGTGATTCTTAACATTTTTATTTTTAGTGTTAAGCAAATTAAAGAGCTAAAGGAAGTGTAGGGCTAAATTTAAAGTTTTTGAATTTTTAAGTGGAGTATTTTTTATATTGACACATTCTGATTCAAGGACAATTTTCAAATCTCAAAGAATATTTCCAAGTCTAGAAAAATCAACAATGGCAGTCATACATTCTCCTGTCCAAGGTCTTCCATTCGATTACTGCCATGCTAAATTTCCCCTTAGTATCTCAAAATGTGTAGGTTAAGGGTATTTGCAGGATAAATACATGGGGTTATGGGGATAGGGTGGAGGGTTTGGCCTATGAAAGATGCTCTGTCAGAGTCAGTGCGAATGTAAATGGGTTGAATGGCCTCCTTCAGCACTGTAGGATTCTATCCCCACAACCCTGTGCATTTACCATGCAGAGAACCTGCACATCACTGGACTGTGGAAGGAAACCAGAGTACCCAGAGGAAACTGACATTGATACGGGGAGAATGTGCAGACTCCACATACTGCCACCGTGATGCCCAGATAAATAATGTAGAAATTGAAATGCTGTACCAACCATCTGTGCACGTTAATCCCACACCAATCTCACTGAAACTTGGCCTTTCTCACAAGCATTTGCAGTCTCCACCTTTTGAAGATCTCTCCTTGGAATCTCTCCTAAAGTCACTTCCACTTGCACAGCTTTAACAATGGTCCACTTCACAGGGTCTCAATCTCTTCTTCCGCGATTCCTTCTCCCTGAATCCCTGAGTACATTCAAGTACTAATTCACAAACACACTTCCAGATCTGTGGGTGTGCCTACCAAAGCGGCTCTGTTCCAAAGGGCTACCTTTGCCCCAATGGCCTTCTTAAAGTTTGCTGCCCACAGCTCTTTTTATCTCCACTGGGACCTCTGCCTGCCCCTGTCTCTGTGACACTGGTTGGCTGGCACTCACCTCAAAATTGACAGTCTCAGAGTTATGTCATTGACCATTGGACTGATCTGGTGACCTATCAAAATACTCACTCCCAGAGGGTCCCATCTTTATTACTAGGCAAGAACCAATGTAACAAGAATTTAAATGTTCCAAGCTCCACAGACTGCTCAATTAACCCAGGGACCCACACATCAATTATTTTATGTCATATGTGCAAATCAAATTTTTAAAAATACTAAGAGTACACAATAATTTTAGATTGACCAGGCTCTGTAAAGTTGGTTGGTGCAATTAGCAGCTAGCTATTTTGATCAACTTCTGCCACTAGATAGGGCCCAAGATTTAATGAGTTCAGGAATGGAGGTAGAAGCCAGAGCCACAGTTCTTATTTGAGGCTTTGGGGTCTTTTTCGGAGGCCAGGAAGCAAGGCCAGGAGTCAGCAAGGTGCAGAGAAGTAGTTAAGGCCAAGTGTTGGCAAGCTGGGGAGAGGCACAGCCTAGAGCAGGAGGAAGAGGGACTGAGGACATGGGTGGAGGAAAAGTCATGTGAGCAAACAGGTCACAGAGGAACAAGTCTGGGCAAACAACATTAAAATGAAACTGACATTGTTAATAAAATACTGCCAATATATCCATTTAACAATGTTAAAGTGAATCAAAGTTAAGTGATACTAAACTTTGGAAAATATAAGAGGAGTTTTTCGCTGTCTGTAAACTGTGTAATTCCTAATGGCCACATGGTGCTGCTCTTCCCCTCAAGTTGCTTGAGGCCAACATTTTAAAATGTACGATTTTGACACCAGTCTTTAAATCTCTTTGAATTTTAGTTTAATTAGTTTGTGTGATTTCTAAGCAGGCCTGTGTCATTGACCATTGGACTGATCTGGTGACCTATCAAAATACTCACTCCCAAATACTTACTAGACAAGAACCAATGTCACAGAATTTAAATGTTCCAAGCTCCACAGACTGCTCAATTAACCCAGGGACACAGATCAATTATTTTACGTCATACAACATGTGCAAATTAATTTTTAAAAAATATTAAGAGTACACAATATTTTTAGATTGGAAAAAAAAAGTACTTAAAACATTCTTGATTCAACTTAGCAATATTGGTACACTATTTTCAATAGAATCCATGAATCAATCCAACCACATGCCTCGCATTGCTACTTATTTGTTCCTTGCATAGCATCCATGAGAATGTATGAAGGAAAGTGATGAGGCCTCAGAGTAGATAAAGTCCAATATGATTTGTGCCTTCCCCAAGAAAAACCCCAATTTAAAATGACCTATATATTAGTTCAGTCTTAAGTAGTTATATTTCACAGATACAACTTTCTATGGCCGCTACATGGTACCAAGTGTAGCGTTCTGTAGAAAATATTATAAATTTGCCTAAACCTATCCATATTCAGGCTAATTTAAAAATAACACCAGGTTCATTAACCTTGCTTGCTTTGAATTTCTTCTACGCACTTACCATTCCTGATGACTGGTTTCCTATGTCCTCCAAAGGAATCAATTTAAAAATGGATATATGTTGCTAATGAAGACTAATGAAATTTTAAATGTCTAGATTCTGTCTCTTTCTCAAACATCCTAATGAAAACTGCTGATATTTTTAAGTTATGAAGACAAATTTAGTTATCTCCATTACTCTTCTGACATTCTCCACCATACTAACATTCTTTTGAAGATAATTTGCCAACTGTATTTTCCAAACATCAACCTTACTGATTATTCAGGATTGAACAGCTTGCTTCAATTTAACATAAGAACATAAGGAGTACAAGCAGGAGTAGGCCATCTGGCCCCTCGAGCCTGCTCCGCCATTCAATAAGATCATGGTTGATCTTTCTATGAACTCAGCTCCATTTAGTGGCCTGCTCACCATAACATGTACTGACAGTGATTTTTCTTTGTTCCACCCTTGACTTGAGGAATAGGTGTAAGGAGCTTGCATTCCTCCTTTTTAAGGTGTTGTGCTCTGATTGCATGATCAGTTAGGGTTAATAATCTAATTATCTTTTATGTATGTGGAATGTTCTGTAAATCTGGAAGGTCTTTCAAATAAAATTGTTGACTTTCAAATGTTTCAGAAATTATCAATACTTGTTTTATGTTGTTTTCTCTATTACTGGATTAATTGTTGCAATTTTAGTAATTCTGTTGTGACTCTTATTGTGATCAGTCTGTTTCATACGTTTTTTTTATCTGAACAGTGGGGATTTAGAAAGAAAGTCGGATCAGAGAAGAACTGGCCATAGTACCAATAATAAAAGTGAAGATAGTGAGAAGCTTCTGATGGAGAGATTTACCTTATGACAAGTTCTTGTGGTAGAGTGCAGCACTCAGTGTACATGGCTGAAAACTATTTACATCCATCAAACTCCTCAGGACACCCCCAGAGCACTTCACAATTAGTGAAATATATGCACTGACTGCTATTTTTTTTTAATTTCATTTGTAGGATGTGAGTGTCACTGGCTAGGCCAGCATTTATTGCTCATTCCTAATTGCCCTTGTGAAGGTGGTGGTGAGCTGCCTTGTTGAACTGCTGCAGTCCCTGAAGCGTAGGTACACCTGCAATGCTGTTAGGAAGAGAGTTCCAGGATTTTGACCCAGCAACAGTGGAGGAACTGCAATATATTTCCAAGTCAGGATGGTGTGTGACTTGGAGGGGAACACCCAGATGACAACCACATTGACAATTTGTACACCACTTGGTCCTATAGACATCAAATGAAATGAAGTAATCAATAATCTATTTCTGATCACATTTGTTCATGAACATCATCGACAACTCTTATCTACATAGTGTTGTTAATGTAATAAAATATCCCAAAGTGCTTTACAGGAGCCTTATGTCTGGGACAAGATATCAATCAGCATCCACTGTAAACCCACTGACTCCCACAACTATCTCACTGACAGTTCCTCATGTTCTACCTCTTAAAAGTAGTCGATTCCATTCCAAGTTTCTTGGTTTCCATTGCAACTGCTGAGGTTAGTCCTGTTGAGTATTTACAACATTTTTAGTTTTCCAGCATCTAAAGTATTTTGCTGTGATAACAGCAAGTTGTGTGTGCCATTCCACCTTGGTTAGTCACATGTTTTTTGTACACTCTGAAGTCTTAATGTTTTTTTCTGGTGCAAAGAAATTTTAGTTTATTTATTAGTGTCGTAAATAGGCTTATGTTAACACTGCATTGAAGTTACTGTGAAAAGCCCCTAGTCACCACACATTGGTACCTGTTTGAGTACACTGAGAGAATTTAGCACAGCCAATGCACTTAATCAGCACATCTTTCTAACTGTGGGAGGAAAATGGAGTACCCACACAGTCACAGGGAGAACGTGTGGACTCCGCACAGTCAGGAATTAAACCCAGGTCACTGGAACTGTGACGTAGAAGTGCTAGTCACTGTGCCACCATGCTGCCCTCTGTTATCTAACTATCCCTTGTTCTTCTGTTAAGTAGATCACAGGTAATTTCAGCAATACTTTACTTTTATGTTTATTTCCCCTCTGCATTTATTGATTCTCTTGTAATTAATTTCCTGTTCTAAAGAAGAGGCCAGGTAAACTATGAACTTGTCTTATTGCTACAGATGCTAACTGAGCAGCTGTGGATTAGTCTGTTTTGCTTATTATCTCTGCATGGCTGCGGTGCTCTTGGCCTGAACATTACTGACACTAATCAGAGCAGACGAGCAGTCGTTGACCTTGTGCGGGAATTTCTGGTCTTGCTCAAGCAAGGCTGTAAAATCCTGCATGGATCTTTCCCATCTAGAACTTCATACTGTATGGATAGTAGAAACAAAAGCAAAATATTAAACTATTTTTTAAAATATTTGCAACTAACTCGAAGACGTGAAAGGTAGAACTTTTGCTAAAGATATGTGGGTTTTAAATAAGGATTTAAAGATCCCCAACTACACCCTAAGTATTAGTTTGTGGTTTGTTATGCATTCTCTTGACTGCTGATATTGTTCCATGCAACTTAGTCTGCTTGACAATATGAATTAAATTGCAAACAGCAGCATTCTTTTAAGGGCATTTGTTGAATATTTTAATGAAATTATTTGGAATAAAGTAAGTAATTATAGAATCAAAAATCCAGAGGGTTATGTCAACTGGTCATTGAAATATCCAGGCATTAAGTGGCTCAAATCTAAACAGCAAGACAGCTTGTAGTCATATAGCACCTTTTAGCAGAATGAAACATTTCCAGTCACTTCATGTTATAAGACAAAATATGTTGCTTAGTCATCTAAGGAGCTATTAGAATAGATGGCCAAAAGCTAAACCAAAGGGGTAGGTGTTAAAGGAGAGCCTTTAAGGAGGAAAGAGATGGGAAGCAATGAGAACATGGAGGGTCTTGAAAACAAAGATGAGGATTTCAAAATGGAGATCATTTAACTGGGAACCAGTGACGATCAGTGAGCAGAAGGGTGATTGGTGAATGTGATTTTGTGCCAGCTGTGACACATACAGCTGCATCTGGGAGCCCACCAGCAGCATGTTTGAATAGTTACAACTGGAGATAATAAAGGCCCGGATGAATGTTTCAGCAGCAGATGAGCTGAGATAACAGAGTTGGGTGATATTATGGAGATGGAAAGAGGTGGTCTCAGTGATGATGCGGATAAGTAGTTGGAATGGGATGTGAACAGTCTGATTCTGCCTAGGACAGTTGCCAAAGAGTGAGAGTCAGCAGCTAGGAAGAAGAGATTGTAGCAGGGATTTTAAAAAAAGGCTTCTCTCTTCCCAGTATTTATAGAATCCCTAAAATGAAGGTGGAGGCCATTTTGGCCCATCAAATCTGCATCGACAACAATCCCACTCTGACCCTATCCCCATTGCTTCACTTTTTTATCCCACTAATCCCTCTAACCTACACATCCTGGGATGTTAAGGGGCAATTTAGCATGGCCAATGCACATAACCCACATACCTTTTGGACAGTGGGAGGAAACCGGAGCACTTAGAGGAAATGCGTGCAAACACAGGCAGAATGTGCAAACTCCACACACACAGATAGTGACCCAAGCCAGGAATTGAACCCAGGTCCCTGGAGCTGTGAGGCAGCAGTGTTGAGCATTGTGTCACCGTGCCACCCAGGGCAAAGAAGAAATTTCTACTCATCCAGTACTAGATGTCAGACAAGCAATATGACAACTTAGAGAGATGATGGTGAGGTAGAACTAGGTGTGATCAATGTACATATGAAAGCATCACTTTGAACTTTTGGATGAACAACTCAGAACAGAGTTGGGGTTTCAGGAAGCAATTTTTCAGGAGTTTACAAGTCACTCAAATTGGGTATTTGATGAAATTGCAGATTGAATTGATAGACCACACCACAATCTGTCCATTTAACTAGCATTTCCTGCTAGTAGTTTTGACTACCTTGTGAGATAACCTCAAGTGCCAATGTTGTTGATGTCCCATACTTCCAGACTCAGATTCAGTGGCGATTCCTAACAACTGCGATTCGCCAAATATTGGAATTTTTAAAAATGGTTCACAACTTTCAATTTACTTTTTTATTATATGGAAAACAATTTTTTAAAATTAAAAATCTAAGTCCTTTCCCCTCAATGCCAGAATATCATTTTTTGCTCTTCAGTATAAACATCGTAGAAGGAATCCGGTAGAGGCGGCTGAAGGACTTCACTGGTGCATTCTGGGAGAAGTTGGCCCAGCAACATCTACAAAGAAATGGGAAGCAGAAGAAGCCCTCCAGTGATAAACAGGAGTTAGAATATCCGGTAGAGATGGATGGTGCATTCTGGGAGATCAAGCTATGTGCAGATCCTTAGTATGCTAAGTGCCACTACTTTTTGAGGTTCTACCTATCCCAAGTGTTGCGGAGGATGGGTCTGGCCGCATTGCTGCAGAATGAATTGTAATAGGTTGTAATAAATGTAATGTCTTGGAGCGGAGCACTGTAAAGTTTTATAAATTTGACTTTTTTTGCACTGTTTGTAATTATTGGAAATGTTGTCTTGCAATGGTTTATTTCAGAGTATTTATGAATAAAGTATATTTTTGAAATAAAAAATTCTGAGAGAAGTCAGCCCAGCAACATCTACTAAGTGGAAAGTGGAAGATCTGGTGTCAAGGAGTGGTCGTGGTACATATTGGTACTAACGACATAGGTAGGAAGAGTGACGAGGTCCTGCAGCAGCAGTTTAGGGAGTTAGGTAGGAAGTTAAAAAGCAGGACCTCTAGGTTGTAATCTCAGGATTACTTCCTGTGCCATGTACCACTGAGGCTAGGAATAGGAAAATAGTACAGCTCAACATGTGGCAAAACAGCTGGTGTTGGAGAGAGGGTTTCAGATATCTGGACCATTGGGATCTCTTCCAGGACAGATGGGACCTTTACAAGAAGGACAGATTGCATATAAACTGGAAGGGCATAACTATTCTGGCTGGGAGGTTCGCTAGTATCACATGGGAGGATTTAAACTAGTTTGGCAAGGGGGTGGGAACCAAAGCAAAGGTGATTTAGCTGAAGGGGAACCAGAGAGTAGGACAGTAAGACTTGGAGGAAGAGCAGACAGAGTGTGGTTGCTAATCAAAGAAGGTCTGGTGGACTGAAGTGCATTTATTTCAATATGAGAAGTGTAACAGGTAAGGCAGATGAACTTAGAGCTTCAATTAGTACTTGCAACTATGATATTGCTGCCACTACAGAGACTTGCTTAAGGGAAGGACAGGATTGGCAGCTTAACATCCCAGGATACAGATGTTTCAGATGGGATAGAGAAAGATGTAAAAGGGGTGGGGCAATTGCACTACTGGTTAAGGAGAACATCACAGCTGTACTGTGGGAGGACACCTCGGAGGGCTCATAGAGCAAGGCAATATGGGTAGAGCTCAAGAGTAGGAAAGGCGTGTTAACAATGTTGGGTGTCTTACTATAGGCCACCCAACCAACAACAGGAAATGGAGGAACAGATATGCAGGCAGATTTTTGCAAGATGTAACAGGGTTGTTGTGATGGCAGATTTTAACTCTCCCTATATTGACTGGGACTCACTTCGTGCTTGGGGGTTTGGTGGGGCAGAGTTTGTAGGGAGCATTCAGGAGGGCTTCTTGAAACAGTATTAGGGAAGGGGCCATACTGGACTTGGTATAGGGGAACGAACCCAGTCAGGTGGTCGACGTTTTAGTAGGAGAGCAGTTCGGGAGCAGTGACCACAACTCACTAAGCTTAAGGTACTGATGGACAATGACAAGTGTAGTCCCCAAGTTAAAGTGCTTAATTGGGGGAAGGCTAATTACAACAATATTAGGCAGGAACTGAAGAATGTAGATTGGGGGCAGATGTTTCAGGGCAAAACTGGCATGTGGAAGGCTTTCAAGTGTAAGTTGATGGGGATTCAGGAACAGCACATTCCTTTAAGGATGATGGGTAAGTATGGCAAGTTTTGGGAACCTTGGATAATGAGAGACATTGTGAGCCTGGTCAAAGAGAAAAAGGAAGCATTTGTCAAGGTTAGGAGGTTGGAAAACACATAAAGCAAGTGTGGAATACAAGGAAAGTAGAAAGAAACTTAAGCAAGGAGTAAGGAGTGTTAAAAGGGATCTCGAAAAATCATTGGCCAGCAGGATTTAGGAAAATTGCAGAGCTTTTTATACATATATAAAGAGCAAGAGGGTTCGCCTACTCAAGGACAGGGGAGGGAATCTACGTGTGGAGCCAGAGGAAATGAGCACGGTATTAAATGAGTACTTTGCATCAGTATTCACCAAAGAGAAGGACATGGTGGATGATGAGTCTGGGCAAAGGGTGTGTAGATAGTTTGAGTCATGTTGAGATCAAAATTAGGGTTCTTGAGAAACATCCTTTAGAGGATGAGAAAGGGGAGCTAGTGGTAGGGGATGGGGATATGGCTAAGGTCTTGAATAACTTTTTTGTTTCTGTCTTCACGGAGGAGGACGTGAATAATTTGCCGGGTGTTAGAGATGGAAAGGTGGTAGGAATGAAGGGTCTTAATGACATTACTGTTACTAGAGAGGTGGTGCTCGACAGACTGGAGGGGCTGATTGTGGACAAGTCCCCAGGACCGGATGGAATGCATCCGAGGGTTCTGAAAGAAATGGCGGAGGTTATAGTGGATGCCTTGGTGGTTATTTTCCAGACGTCGCTGGATTCCGGGGAAGTGCCGGAAGATTGTTACGCCGTTGTTTAAGAAGGGTGCCAGGCAAAAGGCGGGGAATTATAGGCCGGTTAGTTTAACGTCTGTGGTAGGTAAAATGTTAGAATCCGTCATTAAGGAGGAAATTGCGAGGCATCTTGAAGGGAATTGCTTGATAGGGCGGACGCAACACGGTTTCATTAAAGGGAAGTCGTGTCTGACAAATTTACTGGAGTTCTATGAGGATGTGTCTAGGGCAGTGGATAGAGGAGAGCCGGTGGATGTGGTCTTTCTGGATTTTCAGAAGGCGTTTGACAAGGTACCTCACAAGAGGTTATTGCAGAAGGTCAGGGGACTTGGAGTTGGGGGTAGGGTGTTAGCGTGGATAGAAGATTGGTTGTCAAATAGGAGGCAGAGAGTGGGGGTCAATGGGTGCTATTCGGATTGGCGGTTGGTGACTAGTGGGGTGCCCCAGGGGTCGGTGCTGGGGCCTCAGCTATTTACCATTTATATAGATGATCTGGAGGAGGGAACCGAGTGCAGGGTGTCGAAATTTGCTGATGACACCAAGATTGGGGGAAAGGCAAATTGTGCGGAGGGTGTGGAGAGTCTGCAGAAGGATCTAGATAGGCTGGGCGAATGGGCCAGGAAATGGCAAATGGAATTTAATGTTGGCAAGTGTGAGGTGGTCCACTTTGGTAGGAAGAATGGTAGGAAGGACTATTACTTACATGGCGAAAAACTGCAGCAGGCGACGGTGCAGAGGGACCTCGGGGTCCTTGTGCATGAGTCGCAAAAACCCAGCTTGCAGGTGCAGCAGGTGGTCAGGAAGGCGAATGGGATGCTGGCCTTCATAGCGAGGGGGATTGAATATAAAAGTAGGGAGGTCTTGCTGCAGCTGTATAGGGCATTGGTGAGGCCGCAGCTGGAGTACTGTGTGCAGTTTTGGGCGCCGCACCTGCGCAAGGATATTTTGGCCCTGGAGGGAGTGCAGAGGAGGTTTACTAGGCTGATACCAGAGTTGAGGGGATTGAGCTATGAGGAGAGGCTGAATAAACTAGGCTTGTACTCGTTAGAGTTTAGAAGAATGAGGGGAGATCTCATTGAGACGTATAAGATGATGAATGGGATGGATAGGATAGAGGTGGAGAGACTCTTCCCGCTCAAAAAAGACAGTAGGACTAGGGGGCACAGCCTCAAGATAAAGGGGAGGCGGTTTAGAACGGAGTTGAGGAGGAACTTCTTCACTCAAAGGGTGGTGAATCTCTGGAATTCTCTGCCCGTTGAAGTGGTGGAGGCTGCCTCGCTAAATATTTTTAAGAAGCGGGTTGATGGGTTCTTGATAAGAGAGGGGATTAAGGGTTATGGGGAGAGGACGGGAAAGTGGAACTGAGCCACAACAGATCAGCCATGATCTTATTGAATGGCGGGGCAGGCTCGAAGGGCTAGATGGCCTACTCCTGCTCCTATTTCTTATGTTCTTATGTTCTTATGTTCTTAAGATAGACAAGTCCCCAGGGCCTGATGCAATATACCACAGAATACTGAGAGAGGCAAAGGAGGAAATTGCTGGGGCCTTGAGAGAAATCTTTGAATCCTCATTGGCTATTCACCAATCCTCTGGGATCTCCCCTGTAAAAAGTCTGACAACACCAGGTTTTAGTCCAACCGATTTATTTGATAATACTCACAAGCTTTCGAGGGGACTGCCTCTTCATCAGGTGAATGGAGAGTTCTGGCCTCAGACAGAGCATATAAAGCACAGACAGTTTAGAGATTACTGATTAAAATGCGAATCCTTACACCTAACCTGCTGTTCAAGACCTGAAGTGGCTGACAATGTGAGTGGAAGGAGCACTGATCACAAGTTACAGAGATGTGTATTGTCTCCAGACAGTACAGTAAGTGAGGTTTTGCAAACCCAGGCAAGTCACGGGGGTTACAGATAGTGCGACATGAACCCAAGATCTCTGTTGAGACCGTCCTCACGTGTGCGGAACTTGGCTATCAGTCTCTGTTCAGCGACTCTGCGCTGTCGTGTGTCGTGAAGGCCGCCTTGGAGAATGCTTACCCGAAGGTCAGAGGCCGAATGCCCGTGACAACTGAAGTGTTCGCCAACAGGAAGGGAACAGTCTTGCCTGGTGATTGTCGAGCGATGTTCATTCATCCTTTGTCGTAGCGTCTGCATGGTCTCCCCAATGTACCATGCTTCGGGACATCCTTTCTTGCAACGTATCAGGTAGACAATGTTGGCCGAGTTGCAAGAGTATTTACCATGTACCTGGTGGATGGTATTCTCACATGTGATGATGGTATCCATGTCGATGATCTGGCATGTCTTGCAGAGGTTGCTGTGGCAGGGTTGTGTGGAATTGTGGTCACTGTTCTCCTGAAGACTGGGTAGTTTACTGCGAACAATGGTCTGTTTGAGGTTGTGTGGTTGTCTGAAGGCAAGAAGTGGGGGTGTGGGGATAGCCCTGGCGAGATGTTCGTCTTCGTCAATGATATGTTGAAGACTCCGGAGAAGATGTCGTAGCTTCTCCGCTCCGGGGAAGTACTGGACGACAAAGGGTACTCTGTCCACTGTGTCCCGTGTTTGCCTTCTGAGGAGATCGGTGCAGTTTTTCGCTGTGGCGCATCGGAACTGTCGATCTATGAGTCGAGCACCATATCCTGTTCTTATGAGGGCATCTTTCAGGGTCTGGAGGTGTCTGTCATGATCCTCCTCATCTGAGCAAATCCTGTGTATACGGAGGGCTTGTCCATAGGGAATGGCTTCTTTAACATGTTTAGGGTGGAAACTGGAGAAGTGGAGCATTGCGAGATTGTCTGTGGGCTTGCGGTACAGTGAGGTGCTGAGGTGACCGTCCTTAATGGAGATGCGTGTGTCCAAGAATGCAACTGATTCTGGGGAATAGTCCATGGTGAGTCTGATGGTGGGGTGGAATTTGTTGATATCATCAATTAGTTGTTTCAGTGATTCTTCACCATGAGGCCAAAGGAAGAAAATGTCATCGATGTATCTAGTGTATAGCATTGGTTGAAGATTCTGTGCAGTGAAGAAGTCTTGGTGGATGGTAAATACTCTTGCAACTCGGCCATCATTGTCTACCTGATACGTTGCAAGAAACGATGTCCCGAAGCATGGTACATTGGGGAGACCATGCAGACGCTACGACAATGGATGAATGAACATCGCTCGACAATCACCAGGCAAGACTGTTCCCTTCCTGTTGGCGAACACTTCAGTGGTCACGGGCATTCAGCCTCTGACCTTCGGGTAAGCATTCTCCAAGGCGGCCTTCACGACACACGACAGCGCAGAGTCGCTGAGCAGAGACTGATAGCCAAGTTCCGCACACATGAGGACGGTCTCAACAGGGATCTTGGGTTCATGTCACACTATCTGTAACCCCCGTGACTTGCCTGGGTTTGCAAAACCTCACTTACTGTACTGTCTGGAGACAATACACATCTCTGTAACTTGTGATCAGTGCTCCTTCCACTCACATTGTCAGCCACTTCAGGTCTTGAACAGCAGGTTAGGTGTAAGGATTCGCATTTTAATCAGTAATCTCTAAACTGTCTGTGCTTTATATGCTCTGTCTGAGGCCAGAACTCTCCATTCACCTGACGAAGAGGCAGTCCCCTCGAAAGCTTGTGAGTATTATCAAATAAATCGGTTGGACTAAAACCTGGTGTTGTCAGACTTTTTACTGTGTTTACGCCAGTCCAACGCCGGCATTCCCACATCATCTCCCCTGTAGCCAATGTTGTTATTTTGTTTAAGAAGGGTAGCAAGGATAATCCAGGTAATTACAGGTGAGTCTTATGTTGGTGGTAGGGAAATTATTGGAGAGGATTCTTTGAGACAGGATTTACTCCCACTTGGAAATAACTGGACATATCGTCCGTAAGGCAATATGGCTTTGTGAAGAGAAGGTTGTGTCTCACTAACTTGATTGAATTTTTTGAGGAAGTGACAAAAATGATTGACGAGGGTAGGGCAGTGGATGTTGTCTACATTGATTTCAGTAAGGCCTTTGACAAGGTTCCTCATGGCAGACTGCTGCAGAAGGTGAAGTCACATGGAATCAGAGGTGAACTGGCAAGGTGAATTCAGAACTGGCTCGGTCATAGAAGACAGAGGGTAGCAGTGGAAGGGTGTGATTTTGAATGAAGGCTGTGAGGGCGTTCCTCAGGCATCAGTGCTGGGACCTTTGCTGTTTGTAATATATATAAATGATTTGGAGGAAAATGTAACTGGTTTGATTAGTAAGTTTGTGGACAGCACAAAGGTTGGTGGATTGTGGATAGTGACGACTGTCAGAGGATACAGCAGGATATAGATCGGCTGGGTGGAGAGATGGCAGATGGAGTTTAATCTGGACAAATATGCCTGGAACTCATGCCGGGGGAGGTAATGGAAGCAAATACAATAGTGACTTTTAAGGGACTTCTTGACAAGTACATGAATAGGGTGGGAATCGAGGGATATGTTCCCCAGAAGGGTAAGGGGCTTTAGTTCAGTTGGGCAGCATGGTTGGTGCAGGCTTGAAGGGCCTATTGCTGTGCTGTAATTTTTTTTGTTCCTTGAATGCTGCTAAAAGTGTCTACTGCACTTTTTGAATGCATTCAATTTTTGACAAATGGCACGCCTTTATCTCCTGACTACTTACTTCTTTACTGTATGTACATCGGAGGCAACATTGGCACAACCGTTAGCATAATGACACCAGGGCTATGTCAGAATCCAGGAATACCAGAGTTAATCACATGCCTCTAAGCGATTTGGACTCGGTATGCGTCTGAGTCTCTGAATGCCACCCAATCACATGATGGTAAACTATCTCTTTCCCTTTCTATTGTAACTCCTAACTCTGACTGACCAGGTGCCATGAGAACTTGCCCTGCAATGTGGCCATTGGTACACGCTTCATTTCTCCAAATAGCTGGTGAGTGCATGGTGTATTGGACCTGGACCTGCACCAGCACAACACTGCAGCTTTTATCATGTCAATGGAATGTCAACTGTCAGATTTTAAATATGTTTTGTTCTGACATATTGGCCAGACTTTTACCGCCATACCTGTGCTGGAATCGGAGTGGGCACAGCTCGCACAACGGAATTCTCCATTGGTCTCGGGCAGGATTTTACGAGCCTCACCCAAGCAAGATCATAAATTACCAGCTGTTGAGTATTCTGGTGGACAATCAATTTTCCCCCACTTAATCAACACAGCTACATGATCAGGTTATTTCTTAAATTCTCTGAATTCTGGATTTGCTAATGAAAGGTATACTAATTGCTTTCCAACCACTGAACTGGTACATAAAGATAGACAAATGAACTATTAGCTAATTGTGGAGTGCAGAAAGCTTCATAAAGTTGGTGAACAAATTAGAAACATATGTACAGACAATTCTTATGTAACCTAGCTTTGTTCACTTGGTATAAAATGGAGCTCCTAATCCCAGGGATGTGGTTTTGAGCCACACATTGGGTATTGGATATTTTCTTTCAAATATTTTATTTAAATTACATTTTTATTAATTTTTACCAGCTTGTTGGAAGATTATAAATTGAAAGTCTGAGGTAGGAGTCGACATCTCTCTTTGCAAGTGCAATTCCAAGATCAATCTGGATTCATTCAAAGATTAATTTGTTATTGATTTTTAAATAGCATTTTTACTTAATTATTTATTTTTAAATATAACTCTAGTGCACATGTATTTCTCCCAATCGTGCCACATTTACTTTTTATTTTATCTTTAAAGCCAATGAGTACCAATTCCCAGATCCATCTAGGCAGAATGCCACTGACAGCTGTGGGATGTCCTCTCCCTATTACTGTGTCAATAACTTAAGTCTTTCAGGGCAATGAGGACTCTCAGGGACTTTTCCAAGCTACTCAAAGGGATCATTTACAAGTACAGTTCGATGTAAATGCCTAAGTGTAGAATGTCTATTCATGTATGATTGCCATGACATGTATGCAGGAAGGGACGTGGCAGTAGGGCAAGAGTTCTAACCAGTGTGGCTTCAAACATGGCGTATAAGAGCTGCTGAGGATCTTATAATAAACCGTTTAAGTTGTAGACCTTTGACATCATTCCCAGCAACTTTACATGATGGCAGGAGATGGCAGAGATGGTACAATGACTTTGGTGCATCAACCCGCTCATCTTCAATGAGAACATTGTCAACAATTGGAAAAAAGAATGGCGTGTATACTGCCATGCTGGTCTTGTTGATAAATCAAAGTACAAACATATTGAAACTATGCAACATATGAAACTAGTTGAAATTAACAGGCCTGGAGACAAGTCAAAAAATCTGAATCCTTGATCTTCCAAGGGGAAGTACTATTTTAAAAATTTGAATAGATATGTCTATCTGTAAAAAATATCATAGAAACATTTTTAACACCACGATGAATTGGGGCAATCATATTCCTCAACATTGCAAATTCTGGCAAAACAGTTCATATTCTGCACTCTCGCCAATGAACTCATAAGAGACCATATAATGTATGAAATACATAGCGATACTGTGCGCAAGTGGTTGCTCCAAGAAAACAAACTCCTGTTAGAATCTGACATTAGTATCTACATGCTAAATGAGCAGTCCAAGAGGAGTACCAAACAATTAAGGAGAGAAATGGAAGGTTAGATGGATAGGCTGTGCTAAATTGCCCATTAGTGTTCCAAGATGTGTAGGGCAGATGGACTAGCCATGGTAAATGTGCACGCAGGGTTACAGAGATAGGGCAGGGGATGGGCCTAGGTAAAATGCTCTGTTGGAGAGTTTTGTGCAGACACAATGGGCTAAATGGCTTCTTTCTGCGCTGTAGAGTTTTCTCAATGCGGAACACACTCTGCCCAAACTGCGATGGCCAGCATGCACAAAAAAAAGTGCATGCTTCACATTTAGTAAGAATTGTAATAACAGTGACAAATGGAATCAGTTTGCCAAGTGTTCCAGGTCAAAGCCACAGCAGCTTGCCACTGCCACAAGTCACGTTGCAGCCAGCTACCCCTCCAAGTCTTGGAACATGAACAAAATGAATGAGCAGGAGCAAAATTGAAATGACCAGAGCATTGAACACCTTAAAACATTCTACTGAAAAAGTGTCAACTTTATCACAGGGAAAGATGAAATATTCACAACATTAAACATTACTCACAGCAATATCAAATTTAAAGTCAAAATCGACACCATGGCAAAATGTAATGTATTGTTGAAGATGCTTCTGCGGGAAATCAAGCCCTGTGCAGCACTAGATTCCACAAACAAAATAGCTCATTGCATGCGGTGGACAGACAAATGCACAGAAGGGATAGTCACCTTGCACTGCATGCAGGGTGAGTTCCACATAGTTGACCAGGTCTTCAAACCGCTGCTGGATCTCCAGACAGCACTGTGCTGGGGATAATCCACCTTGGGCTCAATGTACATTGATAAGCCCCAGACATACTAGAATACAAAGACCTGTTTGACTTTGATATTATTGGGAAGCTGCCTGTCATATATCACATGCGGCTGGATGACTCAGTATGGCCCCTTGTCTGAGCTCCAAAAAGGGTACTCCTTGCCATGTAACAGAAAGTAGTTGACAAACTGGATTGAATGACGAGATTTGGCCATAGAATGGGATTCTGCAATGGTAGCTGTGGTAAAGAAAGATGGCACAGTCAGGATCTGCACCAACCCAGTTCATTTGAATAAAGCACTTCTGAGGCCCCACCATCCTATGAAGATGGTTGAACAGGTCACAGCTGACATGCCTTTTGCTAAAATTTTCAGCATCCTAGATGAAAAATGCAGATTTTGGCAAACCTCATTACATTCATGTGTCCAATGGACACATCCAGGTTTCTCCACGTGTCCTATGGTATCTCCACTTGAAGTGAGTTATTCCAATGGTCTGTGGAACTAAAGAATCACTGCACCTCCGTGGAATCCCATGATCAGTCACCACGGCAAATATATTTGAATGGAATGGGAATCATATGAGGACTGACTAAGTCAGTTAGGGTTAGATTCACTGGAGTTTAGAAGAGTGAGAGGGGATCTCAAGAAACTTATAAAATTCTAACAGGATTAGACAGGGTAGATTCAGAAAGAATGTTTATGATCGGGGTGAGTCTAGATCTAGGGATCATAGTTAGAGGATGGGGGTAAACCTGAGGTGAGGTGAAATTTCTTCACCCACAGGGTGGTGAATGCATGGAATTCACTACCACAGAAAGTAGTTGTGGCCAAACAGTTGTGTTATTTCAAGAAGAAATTAGATAAAACTCTTGGGGCTAAAGGGATCAAGGGATTGGGGAGGAAGGGGAGAATCAAGATATTGAATTTAATGATCAGCCATGATCATAATGAATGATGGAGAAGGCACAAAGTTTCATAGGTTCTAGTTTCTATGAGAACATCCGGTCCTTGTTGATTTATTCTTGGGGTGATATGAAGTTTATTACATGAAGAGCACCTCAGCAATTGGAAAGCTGATGAGACACTTTGCTGCACAAGGTATCCCACAAAGGCTAAAGGCGGATAACACCCAACAGTTTGTCTCCAGGGAAGTTCGAGGATTTTGCACATACATGAGACTTTGAACATATTACAAGCAGCCCTTTCAAATGGTTTGGTGAATAGTGCAGTACATTCAGCACAGCAGCTCATTGGAAAATGCTTCCGTCACAATACTGACATCTACGCCACACTGTTCACTCTGCCTAATTTGCCAAAAGAAGGTCTGCCCTTACCAGCAGAGAGAATGTTCTCCAGATGCAGAAGAATAATGATCTGTGTCGCCAAGGCTTTGTTACAACCTTAAGTGGAAAGGAAGCTGAGGAGCACCCTTATACAACAGCAACAAAGAGAGAAAAGTTATTGTGACCATAATGCCCACAAGTTCTGCACTCTGGAGGCATGTCACACTATCTGTAACCTCCACGACTTGCCTGGGCTTGCAAAACCTCACCAACTGTCCCGACTGGAGATAATACACACCTCTTCAACTTTGCTTAACTTTCTCTCCACTCACATTGTCTGTACCTTTAAGACTTGATTACCTGTAAAGACTCACATTCCAATCATTATCTTGTAAATTGAGTTTGTGTCTATATATGCCCTATTTGTGAATACAACTCCTCATTCACCTGAAGGAGGAGCGACACTCCGAAAGCTTGTGCTACCAAATAAACCTGTTGGACTTTAACCTGGTGTTGTGAGACTTCTTACTGTTCTGGAGACAGGCCAGATAGTCAGAAAGCAAACTATTAGTGGCTATGACAAACTGGCAGTGGTCCACAGCCTTATCCCTCCATCAGACCTCTATGTGGTCACCTCAGATAGTGCCCTGTGTGTCAGGAATCAGTGTTCTATGTTACAGGTACCCAAACCAGCACCGCCAACTGCCACAAAGGTTGACATACCCAGTCCACAATCTATATCCACTGCACTGGTGGAGATGGAGCCCCCTCCTACTACCAATGTAGCAAGCCCTGTAACTGCTGTGCACACACCAAGCAATCTGCCATGTGGACAATAACTCAGGCACACCCTGAGCACAGCCAACTGGTATAATGTTACATACTCAGGGCGGCGAAGTAGACCAAAACCCAAGCTCAGGGACAATGTACTAACTTAGCTGTGTATATGTGCCAGGTTTATCAAAGATGTAGGGGAAAGGAGAAGCTTGGGCTTTGTGATAAGTTTAGTGGCCCAACCTCATGCTTTGTACAATTTAAATATTCAGTATTATGTTACTGCAATCACTGCAGTAAATATGAAGCAAAGGCCTCATGATTTATTTGCAAAATGTTACATTGTGGAAGATCTGTGGTTGATATTAAAGACATGTAGCAGGGTACATTATTAAACTTTGCAGAGAACACTGATAGGTAACAGACTTTTTGTGAACGTGGGTGTTGCTGGTTGGCCAGCATTTGTTGCCCATTCCTAGTTACGCTTGAATTGACTGTCTCACTTAGCCATTCCAAAGGTCAGTTGAGAGTCAACCACATTGCTGTGGGTCTGGAGTCATACATAGGCCAGACTGGGTAAGGACAGCAGGTTTCTTTCCCTAAAGGAGGGAGTTGTAGTTAATAGACTGATGAGAAAGCTTAGAATTGTACTCAATCAATTTGTTTATAAATCAGCTCAACAACAGCTTCTAAATGTTACTCAAGGATATATAGCTCAGGAAATCTCAATACCAGTCACATTTGCAACAGAGTGTATCTTGTACCTTCAGGTACTTTGTTATTAGAATCAAGCATTGAACCCAAAGTCACTTCATGGAATTTTTGTTTGCTGCTTTCTCACATCAAAAAGACATTAATGGTCAACTCAAAAGGACAGGTGACTGTGAGGTAGAACAAGTTTCTTTTTAGTTGATTATTTGGAGAACACAAACAAAACATGCCAGTGTGCTGTGCTGTGCTACATTAAGTTGCAGAAATTAAGTTTACTTCACTAAAGAGTAACCTGTCTTTGAGGGAACATTTCCATTGGTGGAGCCTGGCATGATACATGGCAAGAACCATGGGAGATTTAATAGCAATTCAAACAGGGAGGTCCAATATGTTGATGTTGAACATCAATGACCTTTAAATAAAAATAGATGAATCATAGTGACAATGAGGTCATCTGAGGCAGTGACATATTTTATTCAGTGAGTGGGAGCTGAGAGCAAAGGAACTGAAGAGAAAATGGAATAACTAACGTGGAAAATGCACCTGCCATAATGATGACTCTGTGATTACTTTTCTGTCTCTACACATCATGGGACCACTATAGGATAACACCCATTTTCCTAGCTTGCTCCTAATTATTCTTCCAGAAATCTTACCTCTCCTCTGCCTCCAGCTCCCCAGAAAGAAATCTCATAACACCAGCTTAAAGTCCAACAAATTTATTTGTAGCAAATGCCCCAAGCTTTCGGAACACGTTGTTCCTTCGTCAGGTGGATGGGAGTTCTCAGTAACTCAGATTGACTGTTCTCAGATTTCTTTCTGTTTTACCCCAGTCCAACACCGGCATCTCCACATCCAGTTCCTCATTCAGCCTAGATTTTTCCAGCCATACATCCACCTCTCCTCACCACGCCACCAACCTCCCCCCCCCCCCATGCTACATGTACTACAGAACTCTCTGAAGAGACTAGTATTTTATATCCTGTCCCTCTTATCTGTTAATCTTGACTATAATCTTTAACCTCCATGTCCAACTTAACCCAAACTATATCTGTGACTGTCGTGATGTGTTTTGCCATTTTGAAAATGCCAGGTTCTTCAGTCTCAATTGTCTCCTTTTCAGCGTGATCTTGCCATCACTACACACACCTATCCTTCACCAGGATCGAGGCTCTCCTGTGTTTATTTGAACTATGGATCAAGTCATCCCCATCCACCGTTGCCACAACAGTAAAATACTGTGGACGATGAAAATCTGAAACAAATGTTAAAAACATTCAACAGGCCAGGCAGCATCATCAGAAAGATTATCGACCCTGAGGAGTTAACTCTTTCTCTCTCTCTCTCTCCTCACCAATGTTGCCTGCCAGACCTGTTGAGTATTTCCAGCACTTTCTATTCCCCCATTCACCACTCATATCCCTCTATCTTCTGATTTTGAATCACTTCTGTTTCAATTCCAATCACTATGGAAAGTCACATGTATCTCAGCAATGTCTGCACTCACAGCACTTAGTAACAGGGGTTACCCATAAGACGTTCTCACTCTTTATTGGCCACAGCTTGATAACCAATGCGGTAGGAACGTCAGTCAATTTCTGAGGCGGAGGGGGAATTCCCCTGCTGAACTTGAGTACAACCTTACAGTGCCTCTCCTAACTTTGCGACCAGTTCGTTTTGGAGTGAGGACAGCGCAGTTACAAATCCGAATAATTGTGTAGGGGGTTGTAACAGGGGAACGCGGCAAACAGCCATGGACGGTAAGCTGAGTTAATAATCAAATATTTTGGTAGCTTGTGTGCTTGAGTTGATAAAGATTATCTGACATTACCGGCAGAACTAAAAGATTAATTCACTTTTCAAGTATCCGCGGTATTTTGTTTTTGTGTTGTTGGCGGACCTGCGTCTACAAAGGGACTTTTTTTAAAAAAAAACTTTTGAACCTCTTTTAAGTGAAAATAACAAGTCGACGAGTTAAATTAGTGAATAAATCGCTCCTTTTAAAACCGGACTGTTTCACACGCCGATTTTGCGTTTATTATCAATTCCGAATTAGTCCTTCAGTATGTATGTTTGGAGATCACACTGTTTGGGTGAGTTTGTTCGCTGCTCCGACAGTGTTTTGACTTGCGCTGTTTTCAGACAGTGGCCAAGTGTTTGTGGAAACTTTTTTTGTGGACATTGGCGCCAATGAGAGAGAGAGAGGGAAACCCAGAACCTGGAACAAGCTCAGCCCCGCGAACGCCATCAATGTCTTTTAAAATATCACAAGCAGTGGGTGGGAATTAAACTGAAGACATTTCAGCTGCATTTTGAAACGACAAGCGCCTGGCCCCGGCGACATTTATTTACCATTTTTACCGAGAGCTGTCTCCATATCTTTTGGCAATTCAGAGAGAGCAGGGACGGTCTGTAAAGCGAAGCTGTTGCATCACCTCCCAACTTAATGAGGAAGTATCTACTGAAAGTCAAATGTGTTTGAAAGATCTCTGAGTTCCTACCGTGTCCATAAAATGTCTGCTGAAACTCACAGATGATACGCTTGGTGAAACTCTCGGGGGCGATGATGAGAACAGATCTGCCAGAAACTTCCCTGCAGTTCACCAGTTTGAACTAGGGGATCTTTGTCCGAGGGATGAAGGACCGTCCATCCAATAGGCACGGAGAATATCTCATGTGTAGTTTTATTGATATTCTGGTTCTCTAGAATGGAACATCCCTTAAACAAGTGAATGTTGTGACTGAAATTCTGAGTTGGATTGGAAGCCTGACATTTTAAGTTGTAATTGTAGTTGGTTGTGGCGGGGTGGGGGGGGGGGGGGGGTCAGGTAGAGGGAGAGTTGTTAGCTGCAAACAGTCTCGTCTGACTAAAGGGAGATGCTTTTCCAGCCAACTCCTCTAAATGGGGGCACTTTGTGATATTGAAGTGGTTCAAACCAGCCCCAAAGCGGTTGGGAGTTGCTTTGATGCCGCCGTGCGCGTTATGAGCCAACACCCCTCGCTTTCCTCACTGAACAAGACGAGACTAGATGTTGGAAGGCAGCCATTGGTTTACTTTCTTATTTTAAACCTTAAACGAAAGCCATCTGTGTATACCCACTTACTCTGGACACGCGATCTTCCTCTTCTACACAGGGGTAGTAGTCATGAGATTACTATCAAATAAACTGGTTGGATTCTCACCCGGTGTTGTGAGACTTCTTACTGTGCATAGAGGTAACCAGGAATTAGGCGTTGAAGCAGTGGATGATGTCTTACTTTCCACTCTGAAAACGATGGGACAGGGTTTCGAACTCCCCTCAGCAGGGTGGGTGAGATTTCTCTGCACATTGATGCTTCAATGCAGCCACTGATTTCTAATGCTGCTTTTTGATTAAAATATAATCAACAGGACATTAAATAAATAGTACTTTTTTAAAAAATTTTTCACTCCATCCTTGAAGTTATAAAGTCAATGTTCAGAGTGGACCAGGCCAACCCAAATGCAATTCTTACTTCAAAAAACAAATTCAAAATTCAATTGATTCCAATTCATGGTCCTGCAAAAGAGATAAACAAGATTCAAGCTGACAAGATAAGTTAAGGCATTGCACCCCATCCTAGGCTTGATCTGACGCTTGGTCTTAGCCAATTTAGAGAGCTAATGTCGAATATACAAGAAAATAACTGCAAGTGGCGCTTGAGGCTTAAAGACATATTTTCAACTCCGTCCGCAGAGGGATGGTGATGACCATGGATACCATACATCTAACTAGTGATTTGATTCTGTCTGGTACATACTCTTTAATGTGTCAGATTCCTAGATTTATTGGGTATGGATTACTATGATCACATCTTCAACTCGCTGGTAACTGCACAAACATTTAATTGAAAGTAAATTAATCACATTGGATAACTCTGTTTTAATTATCAGTAAATGTTAGATTTGCTTTAGATTCATAACCAGCCCCTCAGTAAAACAATAGAATATCAAGTGAAACCAAAAACATATGTCACTTTCAACAGCTTATCATTTTAAAAAGTACTTACTATAAAAATTCACATAGTTAAGCATGTGATCTGAAAACCATACACAAGATACCAGAGAATTATGGAAGTTGGAACTATTGTCTAAAAACTTGGCAGCTTTGTTTCCACTTAAGCCACAGCATCCCCATTGTGTACCCCAATATTTGGCTCAACTTCATAATTTTTAACATTGTTGTGTTGGCAATTGGATATTTACAGTCCTGAATAGAAGATATTTTCTTGTTTTATTGGCAGGACTACGCAAATTAATATTCTCTGTGACTAATTAATGCGATTTTTAAAAAAAATCTGCTGGTGAAATTATGCAGAGTTGTGGCTGTCCCAGAAAGGTATTTTTGTAAAATCAGAAGAATTATTGAATATTCAAATAAATAATTATTATAATTGGATAATCTAATTCAATAGCTTTGAGTTCAACTGTTTTGACTCTGAGAGTAACTGATTTGTGACCAAAAAAAATCTACAAAGCTATATTTATAATGTATAGAGAATAACAAAAGGAAGAGGAAAAAGTCTTGAGGAACGTTTTTTTTGTTTTTAGTGGGTGCATTTAGCAGGACCTGCATCACTTCTGTTTGAGTGCACACCCACCATCTAGTTGTGGGTGTAACTCAAGTGACCTTTAATTTTACAGATAAATAATTTCATAGTGATTACATTGGAGGGTAACACCAGCTATCACTTTGGATCTTCCTTTAAGTATACTGTATAACTTTGTTTATTTAAATATATATTTGTATCTCTTATACAATTTAATTTTAATCCAAGCACATTGAAAACTTGCCAGGGAGATGTGTTACTCTTTTATTCCTTATAATAGATAATAAGCAATAATTATTTCTGGAATCCTATCTTTACAGTGCGAGGTCACCTGCCTGCTGTGTCAAGACTTCCCATTCAAGGTAAGAGACTTCTCTATGTTGTAGGAAAGATCTTAACCCTAACTTGTCTTTCTATTCGTGTGACTGATTGCTGTGGTGTACTTTGTTGAATTCCATTTTGCTGCAATTGTTTTTACTTAAATTTTAGGTGAACCTTATGTTGAAATTGTCGAGCAACCCAAGCAACGTGGCATGCGTTTCCGATATAAATGTGAAGGACGATCGGCTGGTAGCATTCCTGGGGAGCACAGCACAGATAATAATAGAACATATCCTTCCATACGGGTATAATATTACAATACATAAATAACATGTTTTAAACTTTCTGTGAAAATACCTTCTATTTTGTAATCATTTTAAAGCTATTAAAAACATAATTAATACATCAATGGGAATGAAAGGCTAATGCTTTAATACAAAAGTAAACCCCACTTCTGTATAGCAGAATTCGGAAGAACTGTGTGAACTGTTTCCTCTTAAATCCATTCGTCAATAAAGAACATAAATGAAGTAGCTTCGACAACAAACTACCCATAATGGGAATATTATAATTTTTTGCTAATCATTTGGTTTTAAGCACAATAACCTGTAAATCATATCTTGCTGGATGTCTTTTGCTGATGTGTTCATTTGAGATTAGCAACTCCCTGTATGGGTAATTAAAGTTTGACTCTACATTGCATATAGATTATTGATATGACAATATACTGTACTACCACAGCACACTGGTAAATTGCTGCAATTCACCTGATTGTGGAAGAATTATGATTTAATATTGGGAAAATAAATTACTGTTATTATTATGTTGACAGTTATTTATAAATAAATTTGAAACAGAAACAACTAACTTACCAAAATATTATTGTCATCCTGGCTTTTTTATTCCCAGTGAATTTAACTAAGTTAGCTGTTGGCTTTCAGCACCATCTCTAGTTCGTTCAGTACATTCCAATTCTCTCACAGTTCTTGATTCCTTGCTTTGCTTCTTGATGTTTTCGATACTTAATTAGAGTAATTCTCCTCAAGGTTAATTTTGAAAAAAAAATTTGAAATCATTTACAGATTAAATTGTACATCAACTGCTTTGATCACGTCATGATTGAAAATGAATCTAATTTGTACTTGAGGAGCCAGAATCATCTAGGAGCTAGACCTATTTATGTTACATTCACAACAGATCTCTCTTTATAGATAATCCTGCAGAGGCTTCTACTTTATTAAAATTGTACAATTTATGATGTTAAACCTTGCAACAAATCTGTCAAAATTAACATTGAATTTCAGAGATATCTGGT
The DNA here is from genome assembly GCF_965287045.1 of Carcharhinus amblyrhynchos. NCBI lineage: Eukaryota > Metazoa > Chordata > Chondrichthyes > Carcharhiniformes > Carcharhinidae > Carcharhinus > Carcharhinus amblyrhynchos. The sequence continues at coordinate 36,734,676 of NC_137335.1, read as the reverse complement.
GTGCTGATTTTTGCAGTTGTCAGCATAGCAGAAATAAATGCCATAGAAGCAATTGGAAATCAACCATCCCAAGAAAGGAGAGAGTGGAAGATGTTTCAGTATGTCAAACTGTGTTTACGTGACTAACTTTGTAGCTTGTTAGCCCCAGTAAAGTACCATTTGTTTGAATGGGGATGTTTCCAAGCTAAAGTTTTGAGTTATTCTAATCTGTCAGATTTAGTTAGAAATTTAAACGTAAGAATGTAATTTTACAAGATTTCTTTGCACAGTTTAATTAAATTATCCTTCCCTTTTATAACATTATGGTTCTCATCTAAATGTTCTTTTATCTATGCAGGTTGTAAACTACTTTGGCAGAGGGAGAGTTTTAGTTACTTTAGTAACAAAAGTTGAACCCTTCAAGCCCCATCCTCATGACTTGGTTGGGAAAGATTGTAGAGATGGGTTCTATGAAGCTGATTTTGGCCCTGATCGTAGAATTCTTTGGTAAGTATTCAAGTTTAAGCTGGCACTTTTTATTTTGTTTTCGTCATTTTGTTGTAAGAATGAAATGTGCATAGATGTTGGTTTGATTTTTATTTCATGGGTCTGATAACTAGCTCTATACTTAAAGATTATTTCTTCACTGATTTGCATTATGATTTAGGTTGACAATAACAACAAAAACACTTGCAATTTAGATAGATAATGTTGTAAGTCACACCAAGGTGCATCACAGTGTGCAAAAAACAGAAATTAACGCAGCCCAAAAAAAAATTAGGATAGATGATCAAAATTTCAGTCAAAGAGATGGGTTTTAAGGAGTGTCTTAGTGGTGAAAAGGTGATGAAGGTTAGGGGGAAAATTCCAGAGTTTAGCGTCAAAACAGCTGAAGACAGTATTGGGGTGAGGAAAGTGGGATGATGCATAAAAGCCAGAGTTTAGGAAAAGTAAAGTTCTTGGAAAGTTTTAGGGCTTGAGGAGGTTACAGAAATATGAACGAATAAGGTCATGGAAGAATTTGAACAAAAAGACGAGAATTTTAAAATCAAGGCTCTGTTAAACTGGGTGAATGGGATTGGTACAAGTTAGGATCTGAGCGGTAGAGTTTTAGATGTGGTTATGTTTATGGAGGATGAAAAATGGGAGGCCAGCCAGGAGAGCATCAGAATAATCAAATCTGGAGGTAACAAAGGCATAGATGAGGGATGAATATTGATTGACCTGTAGATTTGTTGATTATATTTCAAGATATGTTTTCTTTTTAACTACTATTTAGTCAAACAGAATTCTTATATTACATAAAATCGCTCACAGCAAATTATTTTTACATGGATATGATTATGGAGGATTGTTACCCTCAATTTCTGCTGTATGCTTGATTGTCTCGGTCCTTGCAAATATATCAGTGCAAATATAACATGATAATAGGTAAAATATGTAAAATCTTAAAGTAGGAGGCCTGAGATTGATTTGACTAACATTGTCAAACTAATTTGAAGGGTTGTGTGGGCTTAATTGCATGCATCTCGCACAGTATGCTATGGCAATTTGATGAGGACCAGCATTGATATTGATTGTAAAGATATTAAAGAGGAGAGTGTGTGGTACAATGGGTTAGCACATTTCCTTTTCACATCTAGTTCCTTGATTTGAAACCTCACAAACTAGTTGGACAGAGGTCTAATTCTGGTCGTATAAGTGCTTTTTAAAATGAATGTAGGTAGTTTCAACCCACTTCCTAGTGGGTGTGAGCTCACAGCACAAAACTGGTCCCAATTTAACACCATAGCTTTAGTATTAGCCATGACTCAGTAGGAACATCCTCACCTCTGAGTCAGTAATTTGTGGGTTGAAGTTTCACCCCGAAGACCTGAGCACACAATGCTAGACAGACACTCAGTACAACGCTTAATGAGTGCTGCACATTGTCACAGTGCCACCTTTCATTGAGTGAGTGATACGAGAGTCTGCCCTCAGATGGATGTAAGAAAATTTTCCTGGCATTTTCAAAGAAGAGTAATGGAGTTAGGTGTCCCAACGAATTTATTTTCACCAAAAATCTAAGACAGAATCTGGTAATTTTTGCATTGTTGTTGCTTGGAGCTTTTTTGTCTGCAAATTGGCGGTCGTGCTTTCCACATTGTAACGTGACTATTTTTTAAATGTATTTCATTGACTATAAAATGTTTTGGGACATTAATAAGGTTACAAAAGGCACAATATGAAAGCAGGCCTTTATGTCTTCCTTAAATTGTCCATCTGCCTGAGAAAATGCATGCAACATTTATGACGTTTCTTGGAATGCTCTTGCCAAGATGCAGTTGGAGTTTCTTCTCCCTTTTCGCTGGTTTTCTTGACTCCTTCTCTCCTGGAAGGTTTGACAGCTTGCTGGAATATGATTCCATGGGCACCTTGGCACCTGACTGGTGTAGCCATTTTTCATGTGTGGGTGTCAGCAAACCATTTGACCAAACCTATCACAGCTGTTTCTGTTTATAACCAACACCTATACACATTTCCAGGTGGAATCAGGAGAACAATTAGGAGTGAAAATTTCATCTGATCACTTTGTTAAAGCAGACATATTGAATCAGTGAAGGTGTTGTAATTTTCAATAGTAGCCTTCAAGAAGGAATTGGATAAGTAGTAGAAGGGTAAAGAATTACAGGTGCATGAGGAAAGTGCAAAGAAGTGGGCGTACAAGATTTCCCCGTGAAAGAGTTACTACAGAAATGAAGGGGTGAATGGCCTCCTTCTGTGCTCTGATTTTATAATTTATTATTATGATTGCAAAATTGCCAACAAAGTTAACATTGAAGGAATGCCTCATGAATTAGCTATCAAGTAGAAAGTATAGTACACAGATCCAGACCAAATTGATACCAATTAATACCTTGATGAATGGCCAAGTAAATAGTGGATTCTATTACATCCATGTGTGTCTGCTTATGTAGAATATATATTCTCCTGAATGTATTAGCATTTTGGCCTGTGGGAAATAGCCACAGCCAAGTCCCATTCCATCTTTTTCCCCTTGCTCTGTGACAAAATATACAACAACAACTTGTATTTATATGGCACTCTTAATGTCAAATTATCCCAATCCATTTTTGAAGAGGTGCAAAGAGACAAAAATGGTAACTGAAACAAAGCAGGAAGGGTAACCAAAACTTTCGTCAAAGAGATGTGTTTTAAAGAGGGTCTTAAAGAAGGAGGGCTGTTAGAGGGGTGACATCGACACTAGCTAGACGTAGCAATTGCAGGGGAATATGAAGGGAGATGCATATAAGGCCAGAGTCAGGAACAGTAAGTTCAACAGGTGGGAAGATGTAGGAGAGTGGAGATGTTTTGGCTGCAATTAGATCAGTAAGAACAGAACTGTACAATAATATTCCCACTCAGTTTTGGTGCGGAGGAAAGGTGTTGGAGGAGGGTGCTGTGGTCAATCATGGCAAAGATTACAGAAAGTTTGAGAAAAATACAAGGAAGGAATTGCACTATGGGTTGCAATTAAAATTGTAGGGAAAATTTAAAAGTAAATCTATTGGGAAATATCAAATCCAAAAGCTGGCTGATTTTCTCAGTGAGTATAAGTAATTGAGTTTGTATGGCTATTGATTTGTTTGCTCCATACAACAAGATTTGTCAGAATTAATGGTAAGAACATAAATACGAACAGGAGTAGCCCGATGGCTCCTTAAGCCTGCTCCGCCATTTGATATGATCATGACTGCTTTTTAACCTGAATTTCAATTACCATTTGCTCTCCATAGCCCTTGATTTCCCGAGCACCAAAAATCTGTCGATCTCAGCCTTAAATGTGTTCCACAATGGAGCATCCACAACCCCCTGAAGTAGAGAATTCCAAAATTCACAACCCGTTAAGGAAATTTCTTCTTATCTCAGTCCTAAATTGGTTGACTTCTTATCCTGAAATTATCCTTCTACGTTTTTTATTTCCCAATCAATGGAAACAATCTCTCAGTCTATCTCCTTCATAATGTTGTATGTTTCAATGACACTGAGCCCTATTTTACCATTTTGATTCTAAGTGTAGGGCGGACTTGAAACTGGGAGTGTTTCAGATCCGACTTTTAGACCCGTTCTCAGGCACCCCTATACGCGCCGTGCCTGAAAAAATAGCAGCGATTTGGAGTTGCGCTGTAGAAGCCTGTAGGTGGAGCTTAACAAGCCCAAAATCCTGCAGCTCCGACTGGTGCCTCCCACTGTGCATGCACAGGAAAAAAAAGTTAGAGAAATGCTCCCCTGCCACATTGCTCCCAGGCTGGATAATGCCTCCCATCTGGAGCCCACATACATTGCCTCACTGACAACGTTACTGACTCTGCCATCCAGACCCATTTTCTACCCGCCACCCCCACCCCCACAATCACACACACTCCCCTGCCTCCCTCACCATCTGAGTCAGAGAGCCACTTCCCCCATCATCAGTCTGAACCAGAGAGCTGCCTGAAGTTCGAAACGCATCTCCTTAGAAGCTGGAAGGCCCGAATCGGACCTTTGCGGACTGTGTCTATTTCGCGCCGAATCTGGATGGACGAACGCGGTGGTAAAGGGGGAAGTGCCGGTAAGTTTGAGCATGCAATCTGTTAAATCAATTTAAATGCATGCAAATGCATTTAAATGGATGTCACGCCTGTTTTGGGCACAGTCCCAACAGTGGCCATTTTTGGCTCTTGCTAAAGGAGGAACCGGCATGGAGGAGGGTGCGGATCGTGCTACTTGCCTCACATCCGACTTTACCAAGTTTCTGTGCCCAAAATCGGGTGCAACTTGATGGTAAAATCGAGCTCATCTCTCATTCTTCTAAACTCCAGAGAGTTTAGACCCAATTTACTCAGCCTCTCCTCATAAGACACCCTCTCGACCCAGGAACTAATCTGGTGAATCTTCATCCAAACACCTCAAGGACAACGATATCATTCCTTGGGTCTGGAGACCAAAATTGTACACAATACTTCAGACGTGGTTCCACCATAGCCCTATACAATTGTAACAAGACTTCTTTTCTTGTACATAGGCCAGCATCCAATTTACTTTCTTAATTGCTTGTTGTACTTGCGTTCAAATTTTGTATTTCTTGTGCAAGTATACCCAGGTTTCTCTGAACATCATCAAAGAGACCTTTCATGCCTTTAAAAAAAATCTGCTGTTTTGTTCTTAATACCCTAGTGAATAACCTCACCCTTTTCACCCACATTTTACTCCATTGCTTGTTGTTGACTCTCATAAACTATCCATATCTTTTTACAGTTTCTTTATACAGTATCTTCCTTTATAGTTTATATTCCCACATAGCTTTGTATCACCTGCAAATATTGATGCATAGCTCTCTACCTCTTTGCCGAAGTTTTTAACATAATGTAAATAAGTGGCATTACAGCAGTGATCCTTGTAGCATACTAGTAGTTATGGTCTGCCAACTTGAAAATGTCTCATTCTGCTTCCCATACATTAACTAATCCTCTATCCAAGCTAATCTATTAACCTCAACTCCATGAGCCCTTATCTTGTATCTTAACTTCTGGTGCGGTCCCTTATTGAATTGAAGTATACCATATCTACTGGTTCCCTTTATTTATCCTACTAGTTGCATCCTGAAAAAAAACTTGTAATAAATTTGCCAAACATGATGTCCCTTTTGTAAAACTATGCTGACTTTATCTGATCAGACAATGATTCACTAAAAGCATTGTTAAGACTTCCTTAACAATATATTTCAGCATTTTGCTGATGCCTAATGTTGGACTAACTGGCCCATTGTTCTGTTTTCTCACTTCCTCCTTTCCTCAATAGCAGCAGAGTTGCATTTACTAACAATCCATTAGAATTATAGAATCTAAAAAATTTTGGAAAATCATAACTGGCACACCCATTATCCCTGCAGTTACTTTGTTTAGAACCAAGGGGTTAGGCCATCAGATCCTGGGGATTTGTTGGATTTTAGTCCCTTAAGTTTCTCCAATATGTTTGTTCTGCTGAGATTAATTGACTTCTTCACTCTTTAAGCCCATGGTTACACTGCATTTTTGGTATGTGTCTTCTCCTGTGAAGAAGACAAAATATTTGTTCAATGTCTGTGCCATTCCCATCATAAAGGGCGAGATTCCCTGGTCTCCCCCTCAGAGTTTTTAATGGCAATGGGAGGCAGTGCACTATTCGCTGGCAGTGAGATCCTCTGGTCCCACTGCTGTCAATGGGAATTCCCATTGAAACTACCCCATACTGCTAGTGGGACCAGAGAATCCTGTCGGTGTGAACAGCTGGAGAATTCCAGCCATTGTCTCCTGTCTGTACTTCTCATAGACTTTAGCTACTCTCCTTTTTCATATTCTTGTAAAAGCTTTTCCAAACTGTTTTTATATCCCTGGCTAGTTTACACCTTGATTCTAATTTTTCTCCTTTGGTCAACTTTCTGGGAGTCCTTTGGTTTATAAAACACTCCCAGCCTCGGGCTTACTACTGTTCTTGCAACATTATAAGCCTCTTCTTTGAATTGAATACTATCCTTAACTTCCTCTGTATACCGTGGATTAATTTTTCTTGCTGAGTTTTTGATTTTTTATGTCATATGCCTTTGTTGAACATTTTGTCCCTTCCTGGTTCATTCTGTTGTATTTACTCAAATTGCTGGACTGCTCTGTTGTTTCAGTTTTTCTCTTCAGAGTTCTAAGTCACCTGATCCCTCTCTTCCCTCTCTTCCCACCACCCCCGCCCATTTTTTTTTTAGTTTAAGGCCCTATTCTAGTTTAGTTATACAAATTGCCAGTTTGTGTGAGCCCATCTCAATGGAACAGCCTTCTCTTTCCAGTGCACAGATGCTAGTGGCCCATGAATTAAAACCCCTTCCCACACTACACCTTGAGCCATGCGTTCAATTCTCTAATCTGCTGGTACTGTGCCACTTGGCATGTGGCTCAGGTAACAATCCACAGTTTATTACGTTTGAGGCTCTGCATTTTAATGTGTGTCTGGATTCCTTTAATACTCACATCATTCCTAGTTCTATGTCATTTGTTCTTATTGGAACAGGATAACTGGATCCACCCCTCCCACTCCAAGTTCATCTCCAGCTACAAGTTGTCCTTTACCCTGGCACCAGACATGATGCCGCGGCAACAGGTTTATTTGTAGCAAATGCCACTAGCTTTCGGAACTGGCTGTTCCTTCGTCAGGTGGGCATGTAACATAGACATGTAGCCAGACATGTAACACAGCCTTTGGAACTCCCTGTCATGCAGAAGCAGAGAACAGTACTAACTATACTGACTCCTTTCACTACCACATTCCTTTTTATCTCCCTACCATGGTGCCATGGTCAGTTTGCTCATCCACAATGCAGTCCTGTTATCCACCGTGTACGTACTCCTCCATTGCTTTATCCCTTACACCCAGATCTGCCTGACTCTCAGCCACACCCTCCTGACCATTGAGCATCTCCAAAGTGGGACTTAACCTAAGTGGTGTGGCTGTATCTCAGAAGAAAGTAGCCAGGTAACTTTCATCCCTCCTAATACCCCGTAATGTTTGCAGCTCGGAATCCAACCTAGTAACTCTGAGCCAAACTTGTTCAAGCCGCAGAGACTTTCTGTGGGTATGATTGCTGGGGCTACAAAACATTCCAAGAATTCTCCACGTGTTGCAGTAATGACACACTACTGTTCTGCCATGTCTGTCTAAACTTATTTATTTATTTGATTAGTTAACTAGTTGCTAATTTGGTAAATTAAAGCAATATGTTAATTTCCCAGTTTAGAGGCAAAAGAGGAACTCTCACCAGCTGCTGGAGGTAAAATAAAAAGCAGCACCTCCTCACCCTCTCTGTGCCACATTCCTGATTTAGCACGCAGTTCATGAAGCGCTCTGGTCCCAGATTACTGTTGTGTAATAGCAGACACTGAGTACTTATTTCAAGAGTTTACATTGAAAGCAGACCCAAGTTACAGCTGCTAAATCAGCTTCCTGCTCCAATAATTAACATTTATTTGACAACAAATGTTGGTTGATGGACAGGTAACTGCTACTGCTAGACAATTCAATTAACTAGGTGTCTTGACTACTTTGCAGTTTTAATGTTCTAAATCAGATTCTAACTGTTAATCTAAATTACAACTTGGGAAATACTTAGGAAATTTCCATTTGCATTTCTAGCTTGGCACATGGTTCATGAAGCACTCATCACTTTTTGCTGCCCTACTCTCGTGTATGGAATGAACAATTGGCCTTGTCACTCCAATTTGTCATTTCTGTTTTAAGTTCACCTCAGCGTGCAGACAATACCTTGGTTTAACATCTTTTTCAAAAAAATGGTGCTTACAATGCAGAAGTCCACCAATGCACTGTGAAGTTCAGCTTGTATGTACAAATCCATAAAGTAGCTTGCACCTGCCACTTTTATGTGTCAGAAGCAAGATTACTTCCAGAATGTGGTGGTGTGTTATCATTCCCCAGGTGGGAATTTTCCAACTCTGGTGTTGATAACTGGATTTCCTTTTACTAAGACAAACCCTCAAACTTTCTCGTGTTAGTCAGTTGTCATGGTGCTGGACATCTTGTTATTGATTATTGATATTAGCAGCTACAGTGTCACAACTTTTATATGAATCCACCATGTGAGAATCCAAAAAGAGATTTTGAAGAGCACAGAACAGAGTTTCACCAACAGTTACAAAAATTTACATTAGGATACCTCGGTGCAGTATTGAGGTGCCAGATAATAGCAAAGTTACCACAAAGTACTTTGGAACACGCCTAGAAGCTTTTGTTTATGTACATCACATGTCAAAGCTGAGAGGCTGGAACCTTCACATTATATCATGTGAAATGCAGGCATCTCTTTTAGTAATTTCTTGTCAGTTAAGATACTGAGCTTGACTAGACTATCCAGTCTAGTGCAATATTAAATGGGAAGTTTCCAAGCTCAACTGAGTCATCAGGGACACTGGTCAATGAATGGCAGGGTACTTTCCCATAGAGAAACATAAATTCACATGTTAGTCATCCTGGGCAAGATTTGTATATTTCCACACAGCTGATTCCTGAATAGCATTGGCAAAGGCTAAGAAGAAAATAGTCTGCTTGGCCTCTCATAGATCAAATGGGGCAGGAGTAGGCCACTTGGCCGCTTGACCCAGCTCCATCATTTAGTAAGATAATGGCTGATCTGTCTGTAACTTCAGCCCCACATTGTTGCATACTGTTAATCTTTCACCCCTTGTTCATTAAGAGTTATCTAGCTCTGCCTTGAAAATATTCATCTTTGCATGTAGGATCAAACCCAAAGTGAGTGGGTGTTAGCACACTAAAGTCTTTCAAATCTATGCCCTATCGACATCATTATTATTGTTTAGTCAAACATTATTGATGACAGAATCTATTGGAAATTTTCCTTGATTTTTAATGGGAAGACCATTTTATCCAAGAACAGATAAAATGAAAGCTGTTGCCTTATCATTGATTTGATGGACCTTGATAGAAGTAAAGGGCTTCATCAATCAAATTACATTTTCAATGTATGTAACAAGTCAGTTTTTTTATCTTACACACCCTACTACCATGAAAAAAGCTGAATGAACAATGCAAACTTATATTCAAAAACCTAAACATGTTTATCTATGTGAGGATATAAAGTATCTTAGAATTGGGCTTGGGGAAATATGTTAGTTTTGGTATTTCAAATGAGAATGGCAAGTTTGAAACTAATCCTAATCTTGTGATAATTTACTTGATGCAAATTTCCTTCTATTCTGGGACTCCTTGCTTCAACTGATGAAATCCTGTCGTATGTTTGTCCATCACACCAGTAATGTCTTGAATTATAGTAGGTTCATTTAGCATCATTTTCCTTCCCTGATTCAGCACTAACTTTTGACAAGTTATGTCTTCAAGTGTTTTTCTTTTAAATTGTTTTGAGGTTCCTTACCAACATAGTTTGTACATCCCTTTTTAAAATAATAATAATGGTAGACACTTTTCCAATCCTTAGGAGTTTCTGATAAATATAGCACAAAGTTAGTTAAGCACTATTAACACTAATTTATTTCCAAAATTCACTAGACAAGCATAATTAAAAGCTCATAATGGTATGGTATCATACTACATCCAAACGCAGGCAACGTGGGAGGGGATTGTGTATTTTGTAAGTAAAATAAATACTGAAAGCATAAAAATCTATAATTAGCCAAGAGTGAAGCTGAAAAATACATAGGTGGTGCACTTGACAGTAAACATGTCTAGTCCCTGTGGAACAACAATGTTGATCCACATTGTTAAATTGGTAGATGGCAAGTTCCAAGATGTCATTCTTGCACTGTAGAATCTTCTGATCTGACTGCAGTTTTAGTTATTAAAATGCAGAGGAGCCATTCAAGCCTGGGAGACAGTGCATTGAAGAGCCGTAAAGATGAAGCCCAGGGTGATTTATAAGGCCAGACTAGAAAACTTGTGGCCAGAAAATGTGGTAATTTCTGAAAACAGACAAGGGAATCACAATATGTGAGTAGCAATCCCCATTGCTTTTGTTGCAATCACCACAGAAACTTTATTTAGTCCTCTAGTCTAAATGATTGCACCGTACAACCTGTGCTAAGCACACTGAGTGACTGCATGCCAGAGTAAAGTCATGAAAGGCGAGCAGGAGATTAACCTAGCCTGCACCACTTAAAGGGGTGTATTTTGGCTGGAACAGGTGCTGGAAGTCATTGTGAAAGTGACTTTGACCATGGCAATACACAAGAATGGCAGAATATGGCAAGCAGCGCGTTCCCAGGTTTTATTATTGATGCAGGAGGTGAGGAGCAGCTAAGAGGTAATCTAACCACAGAACACAAGGAGGTGTTCCAGATAAACTTTGCGAGAGTAGTATATTTGGTTAGATCATGATCGGTGCCAGGTGTTCAGCCCTGAAGACCTGGCTGCAGTGTCACAAAGATTCAGTGACCTGACTGAAGAGACACGGTCAGGTCAGTATGATGAAATGCTATATCATCAACTGCAGCAGTAGCCTCACACACTTCTCATTATTCCACATCCCCATCAGCAACGATGTCTATAGATTATGACTCATACCTAACTAATTTTCAAAGCTTCACCTCATCCTCACACACTTAGCACTACTGCAAGCCTTACACCCACATCTCTCAGCTTGCACAAACTGCCAGCCTGGCACACTGGCGGTGTTCAGTGGGCATTGGACAGTGTCAAGGAGGTGGGGTGGAATTAGATCAGGGTTGTGGGGAAGTGGGAAGTAGGAGAGGGAGGTAGGGGCTGGTGGGAGACTGGGGATCATTGGTCGAATCTGACCTTCAGGAGGCTGACCATCGGGGATTGGAGGGGGTGGGGGAGGGGGGCATCAGGTCTGGTGATTGGGAGGCCGACGATTGGGTGGGAGGTGGGTACTTGTCAGTTGATCACTGGGAGATCAGTGTGTGCGCACTGGTCTCCCCAGCATGCTGCTGCCGGTTTCTCAGGTGGAATTAGCCCCTCCCTCCCCCGGGGTAAATCGCCTGACGGCTGCTGTGAATCTCCACAACTTCTGTCCGCATAGAATGGTGGAAATTCATTTCACTAAGGTTGCCCAAATGATGGGCAGGAAAAACTCCCATATTCCTGCCTGTTGGGCACTTTGTTTATTTTTTGGGAAAATTGGCCCTATTTTACCATTTTCATTCAAAGTGCTGGGTGGACTTGAAACTGAGTGTGTTTCAGATCTGACTTTTAGACCCGTTCTCGGGTGCCCCCATACGCACTCTGCCTGAAAAAAAAATTAGCAAGTCCAAATTGCGCTGTACAAGCCTGTGGGCAGGGCTTAACATGCCTGAAACACTGCAGCTCCTATCGGTGCCTCCAACCGTGCACACGCAGATTAAAAAAAGATAGAATGCTGCTCCGTTGCCACGTCCCTCGCAGGTCGGATAATGCCTCTCCCTGGCCCCCACCCCCCTGTCAGCATTATTGCCCCCCCTTATCCCCCCCACCCCTTCTTCCACCCAGACAGATCGCAGGCCCCTCGCCCCCGCCTCGGTTTTCCCCCACTAATATCAGGCAGAGTGGCAGCGGACCCGCCCTTTCCTCCTCACTGATCTCAGGCAGAGTGGCAGCGGACCCCTCCCCCTCACCACCGATCTCAAGCAGAGATGCTCGGCACTTACCTCTTCATTAACTGGAGTGCCCAAATCAGACTTTTGTACAGCATGTCTGTTTCGCACTGATGCTGGATGGTGGTAAAAGGAGGAGTGCTGGTAAGGTTGGGTGTGCAGCCCATTAAGTCAATTTAAATGCATACAAATGCATTTAAATGGCCATTGTAGTTGTTTCGGGTGTGGTCCCTTTCATGGCCATTTTTGGGCCTCGGTAAAGGGGGGGAGCAGCGCGGAGGTGGCCGCAGATCACGCTACTCTCCTCGCGCCTTGCGTTACCAGGTTTTCACGCCGGAAAACAGACACAACTTGATGGTAAAATCGGGCTCAGTGTGTCTAATTCTGAGGAGCACACAATTGTCGGATGTCAAGGCTTCAGAGAAATTGTGGAGATTTACTCGAATGGTACTGGGGATGTGGGACTTCTGTTACGTGGAAAGGCTGAAGGAACTATGGATGTTTTCCTTCCAGCAGGGAAGTTTGGAGATTTGATAGAGATAGTAAAAATCATGAATGGTGTTGATTGAGTAAGTAAGGATAAAGTGTTTCCAGTGACAGAAGAATCGATAAACAGAGGAACTTCAGGTATTTGAGAAAAGCATCAGATACACAAGAAATGCTCTCATTACATGGCAAGGTGTTACATCTGGAATATATTCAAACCTATATTGCTAACTGATTTTGAAGAGGAGTCTATAAGAGGAATATTGTTTGAACTGGAACTAAAAGAGATAGGTTAGCAGTTAAGAATTATATCTTGTCACGTTTATGTACTTCTTAAAAGTATTGTATTTGGGCTGCCAGTCTTCGAGCCTCTAGAATGCCTGTGGAGAGAGAGACAGAGAAAGAGATCTGTTTCTTCTAGCGGGCCCCAAACAGCAGACCCCATAGAGAGAGAGAGAGAGATACCTCTTCTTTCAGAACCTGGAAGTAAATGCCTGCTTTTCCCTGTAAGCATAGTTCCTCCCCTTAAGCACATGACTGTCTCTGCCAATCAATCTAATCAAAAACTTTAATGTATATCCTCTGGTTCTTGATTCCTCTATCCAAGGGAACAGTTTCTCTTGATCTACTCTGTCTAGACCCGTTATGGTTTTGAACACTTCCATCAAATCTCTTCTCAACCTTCTCTAAGGAGATCAATCCCGGCTTCTCCAATCTACCCATGTAACTGAAGTCCCTCATCCATGGAACCATTCTTGCACATCTTTTCTGCATCCTCTTTACTGCTTTACACTCTTCCTAAAGTATGTTGTCCAGGATTGGACACAATATTCCAGTTGAGGCAGAACCAGTACTTTGTAAAGATACATTGCCATGCCCTTATTTTTGTGTCCTATGCCTCTTTTTCTATAAAGTACTGGATCCACTATGCCTTTTAACCCACCTTCCCTGCCAGCCATGCCATCTGCCATGTTTTATGCACGTACATGTCCAAGCTTCCCTGTGCCTTCAGCCCTTTTGGAATGATACCTTCCAATTTAAATTACTTCTCCTCATTATTCCCACCAAAATGTAACACTTCACACTTCTCTGCATTGAATTTCATCTTCTACCCATTTCACCAGCCTTTCTACATTCTTTTGAAGTCTATCACTATACTACAGTTCACAGTATTGCCAAGTTTGTCACCTGCTTTTGAAGTTAAAAATTGCAACAGACTTCCAGTGAAATTCACTAAATTTGATTGAATATTAGATGACTTTTTTGAAATGTGCAAAAAAATCCATTATGAAAAACACTAATGCAACTTATAATATTAAAGGTACAGTTTTAATTCCTGGAGTCTGTAATGGTGAAAACTGAACAGCTCAATTTTGAAACTAGAATATACTCTTTATTTTAATGTGAATGATGCAAATGTTCCATTCTTCAAATGTTGTGCTTTGTGATGTTCTTAGGGCTAATAATGGGTGAGAAGTATTTAGAGAGAATTTTACAAAGAGGTAAAATATTTCCTGTCTGTGCTGTGTGATTTGAAACAGTTCTTCTCAAGGTATTTATTTTGACTAGTAGATTGTGTGTTGATTTAGTAACAAAAAGCAAGTCATAATATAGATAAATACAGCATTAACACTATAATATTAATTCTCCAAATAAAAGTTGAGTTATTCCAACCCAGCATTTTGAAATAACTACTTCCTAGTTGTCACATCCATTATGCTGTGATGATGTCATGGTTTTTCCATGTGGGAAATATAATGGGGAAGTCCCAAACAGTGAAATAGAGTGTTATGCAAATCAGTCAAGAAATGGACTCCTGCACAATTTTCCATAGCTCTACTTTGTGCTTGATATAGAAAAGAATTAGCATTTATATTTCAAGAAAAGTGAAAGATATGAAATGGAGTTTTGCTTGTACGTGGCTGATGCTGTTGTTTAATAAGTAGCTTCAGTTTATTTCCATTGAGAATTTATTTGTTTGTCACAAAGTAACCATTGCTGCTGCTGTTGCTCACCATTCAGACAATGTACTGGATTTTATGGCCTTGCCAGAGGTCAATGGACCTTTCCATGTTCCACATTTTACCCACTCTAATTCCCGTGGTGAATGGGCACGGTGATAAAATCCCAGCCAAAAGGCAATTAAAATTTATTCAAATATTGATTCTAATTTATCCCCTAGATGTACAGTATAAGTGTGGTTTGCTTTTATTGTTGTACTGTGTATTAAATTGCTCCATATTCTTTTAGTTTTCAGAACTTGGGAATTCAGTGTGTGAAGAAGAAAGAAGTAAAAGGGGCAATTCTGCTTCGGATTCAGCGACGCCTCAACCCCTTTGTGGGTAAGGAATTCTCTTCCCCCTGCCCTGTAACCATGTTCAGTTTATCACTTCACTTTACATGTAAAGGGGAATACTGGCATGATCACCACTTTGAAACCCTTGATGCTCAGGATATTTCCCAGGATAAATGTACATTGGTTGCTTGCAGCTAATTGCAGTTGCTCGGTACCCTGTGATTGCTGCTGTAAGCTCCATTTGCAAATGCCTTGAATTTTCAGTCAATTTGAGGACTCTACTCCAGTTATTGGGAATTCGCTAAACAACTTGTTAAGCACGTGTGCTGTTATGGCTGCTTGGTGCGAACTTTAACCCCAGGTAGCATCAAGGGGAGACAATTCACAAGAGTTTTTCAATTGGATATACAGAATAAAGGAAAGCTCATACTTTTACCATAAATAATATGATTGCCTATGTGTAATACAAGTTTAAATTACTGGCAAGGACCTGTGCAGTTCAAACTAAGATTGACTTTAAACATCATGAAAACATTTTGTTTGGTTGCTTAGTTTAGAACATAGAACAGTACAGCACAGCACAGGCCCTTCGGCCCTCGATGTTGTGCCGAGCTATGTCCGAACCCAAGATCAAGCTATCCCACTCCGTCATTCTGGTGTGCTCCATGTGCATATTCAATAACTGTTTGGAAGTTCCTAAAGTGTCCGACTCCAATATCACAGCAGGCAGTGCATTCCACATCCCAACCACTCTGAGTAAAGAATCTACCTCGGACATCCCTCCTATATCTCCCACCATGAACCTTATAGTTTTGCCCCCTAGTAACAGCTATATCCACCTGAGGAAATAGTCTCTGAACATCCACTCTATCTATTCCCCTCATCATCTTATAAATTTCGATTAAGTCGCCTCTCATCTTCCTCCGCTCTAAAGAGAAAAGCCCCAGCTCCCTCAACCTTTCCTCATAAGACCTACCCTCCAAACCAGGCAGCATCCTGGTAAATCTCCTCTGCATTCTCTCCAATGCTTCCACATCCTTCTTATAATGAGGTGACCAGAACTGCACACAATATTCCAAATGCGGTCTCACCAAGGTCCGGTATAGTTGCAGCATAACCCCACGGCTCTTAAACTCAAACCCCCTGTTAATAAACGCTAACACACTATAAATCTTCTTCACGGCTCTATCCATTTGGGTGGCAACCTTCAGAGATCTGTGGATATGAACCCCAAGATCTCTCTGTTCCTCCACATTCTTGAGAACCCTGCCATTGACTCTATAATCCGCATTCAAGTTTGTTCTACCAAAATGAATCACCTCGCACTTATCAGGGTTAAACTCCATCTGCCACTCTTCAGCCCAGCTCTGCATCCTATCAATGTCTCTTTGCAGCCTGCAAGAGCCTCCACCTCATCCACTACTCCACCAATCTTCAAATATTCAAATGTCCACACACTTCGACTGAAATCTTGCTGTCTTGCCCAGTGTCCGGGACCTTTCTGGGGGCTTTCCAACATTTACAGACAGCCCTCTCTGATAGCAAACAGTAAAATTAATGCATTCATTCAAATTCTTGTTTGCAAGAAGCACAAACAGACGTGGGCTTTATATCAGGCAGTCACAGTTAAATACAAGTTACTCATTAGTGCTGATATCTGTGCACTGTCTAGAAAATAGGTTTCCTGCTTTGCACTCACACCGCTTCATGAATGTTAGAGAAGAAGGGAAACTGATCCCAGTGTCAGCTGGTTTATCTGTTCCTTAAACAAACAAATGTCACAAACCACCAAAAGAAACAAGGCCTTTGTTCATTCCCTGCTCCACCCACCATCTCGTCTTTTGACCAAGAATTTAGCATGATCACAGAAATATCCACTTATTTAACGTCACGGTTTCATAAAAAGGGAGCAGGAGTTGAGAGAAAGGTGAAGGAGGCAACAGCAGCTCTGCATCTTACCAGGGTTTTGACACAGGAAGGCAGAGAGGTTTCGGAAGAGAATTCCAGAATGAGGGGCCATATTGATGACATGGAATGGCGCTGTTTGGAGCAATGGGAAGGGGCGCAGTGGACAAGACTCAGAAGAATGGAGGATGTGAGCTGAGATGTAAGGTTAGAGGGCATTGTAGGTGGGGAAAAAGCTTGTAACTGTGATTGAGAGTTTTGCAATCTTTGTGCTCGGAGACAGTAATATGGAAGATGTGTTGGTTAGGTGGATTGGCCATGCTAAATTGTCCATTAGTCTCCAAAGATGTGCAGGTTAGGTGGATTGGCCATGCTAAATTGTCCCTTAGTGTCCAAAGATGTGTAGGTTAGGTGGATTGGCCATGCTAAATTGTCCCTTAGTGTCCAAAGATGTGTAGGTTAGGTGGATTGGCCATGCTAAATTGTTTGAACCAAGTAAGATTATAGAATAATTGTAACCCTTTCTGTGGTTTTCAAAATCAGCTAAAGATGCTGCACTTGAAGGAATTAGATTTTGTGTTTTTTTTTTCCTGAAGAAGCTAAAACAAAGTGATCAAACTGTTATTTCAAAAGCTTAAAAACACTTTAATCATTTTGCCCCATATGAATATCCAACCTCTCCTAGCACCCCCCCCCCCCCAAACTTTGCTTTTGCCCCTATCTCTCAGGCTATATACCATCTACAGGTAAATGGGTGAGGTGGTCCAATACTCTGCCACTACCACTCTACTAGTAACAGGTAAACAAGACCAGCCTAGCAATGGCCTTTTATTAGTATCTTTTACTTTGTTGCATTGGCTTTCTTCAGCAATCTGCTGAGTTGATAAATTCTCAGAAATGTGGGAGTGTGCTGGGTATTTGCCCAAAGTATCATATATGTTTAGACTTAGCTAATTTGACCAATTGTAGCCCACAGACGTGGTCCACCCATAACTCTAGCTAGATCAGCTTTATGTTACTTACCTTCTTAATTCGTATTCAGCTGAACTAAAAGGTGAAATAAGAACATTTAGTTTGCACATGTTGAAAAGTCAAGATGTTCACTATAGCTAACATTGAGTTAATCCCCCTACGTCAAACTGGCAGCAGCTTTAAATTGGGAGTTGTGATGGAGTACTCGAGAGGTATTTCTTAGTTTTGTTAGCCCTCCTCCCTAGGCTTCTGAAAGGGCAGATGGAGAAACCAATGAAGAAGTTGTTATAATGTATTATAATTTTATATTGAAAGAAAAGTATTCTCTTCAGTGACATAATTTGTAAATTGCTCTGATTTTTTTTTCACCATTGCTATATGCAAAGCAGATATAGGTAAGAATTATGGCTTATATGTAATTTAGCATCTTGTTTTAGCAACCTAAGCATATAAAGAGAATGATTTTAAAGACTTCTGTTTGTGTCTAACTAAGTACTGTATGAAAATTTAACAATTTCCTGCACTTCCTGTCAACTTTTCCTGTTAAAAATTCCTAACTTCATGTTTATGATGGGAATGGTCTTTATAAACTGCTGTAATTACATTCAAGTTAGTGGAAGTGCAGCAGCCAGAGTATAATGACAGCATGATATGTTTACTTCGGCAGTTTCTATTTCATAAGCAAATATAGGAATTTAAAATGGAAATATCATGACAGTAGAACTTTTAAAACCGGTACTGAATTATGTCCTGATCCAAGTACCCACACCATTAGAATTAGCGATAGACTCTTTGTTATTTGAGTCTGTACAAGCTATAGTTGTGTCCTCTCATGACTGAAGAGTCCCCTGAGGGATTGGCATGGAGTTCCACAGAACTGACATTTCATTTTGTGTTTATGCTTGGAGGAGCTTCTGTATCTGCTCTCCCTTTTGGTTTTCCTCTGTGCTTGTTGAATGTTATGAGTTTTGCATAAATGCTCTTCTAAATATGCTGAACCTAATTTCAGTGCTTGTCTTCTCATGGTTTGGTTGGCTGTAGAATCATAGAAATCCTACAGTGCAGAAGGAATACATTCAGCCCATCAGGTCTGCAACGACAGTAATCCCACCCAGGCCCTATCCCCGAAACCCCACATATTTATCCTGCTAATCCCTCTAACATACCCATCCCAGGACACTAAGGGGCAATTTAACATGGCCCAATTAACCTACCCTGCAGATATTTGGACTGTAATGTTGGCTGTAATGTTTACCCAAGATACACAGTCTGCCACAAATAAGTATGGCCATTTCTTAGGGTGTCCGTCTATCTTTTGCACTGATGACCTTGATGACATTTGCCCTGATATTGCACCACATGGAAGATCTGTTTGGGGATTCTGTAGTTATCCATGTGGGAGAAATGACTCACCATGGTACTTTAACTTTGAGTTTGGTCTCCATGCTGTTGAGCCCTGCATGGTGATGGCCTTGTTTGTGATTTTGTTCTGTCGTTAAATTCTGATGATGGACTTTGGGTGTCTTTAGTTTTAATGTGGCAACTATGCAGCAGAGTAATAAGAATAATGGCACACTTGATAACCATACTTTACCCTAAAATCATACCTGGTTTTCTTTCTGGAGTCATTTTTACTGTTTATCATGCAGGCAGTAATCTGATGGAGTGAATCGCCCACCTAATTTCCATTCCATTGATGTCAGTATATAATGTTCTATAATGAAAAGGTAACCCGTTCAATGAGAATGAAATTTACATTCCTTCCCCCACTGTGTGCACTGCCACAGGTCAACTAGTATATGCGTGTAGATTGGTCATTTGTTCCTTCAGTGGTATAACTAAAGACATGTGACTATTTTAAGCCACCCAGTGTGTGCTGTGAAGAAAAAAAATCTGTTTCCTTACCAAACCACATGTAACAGTTATAAATACTGTCGTATATTGCAAAGTGTAATGTTAATTAGAGGAATCTGCTTTAACTGCATAGTTTAAAACAGGATGCAGATATCAGAACAGCACAATAAACAATGTAGCAAAAAGAGTGGAACAACAGCTGTTCCTAAATTTGAAGCATTTGAACTGTCAAATGTGTGTGTGCATCAAAGTTTTTGCTACATGAACCTGTTGGTAGTAATTGTGCAGTAAGCATATATCAGGAAGTTGGTGTCTGTGAAACTGTGGTGTCTAAAAGGGAACTGAATGCAGGAAATGAGCCTCGAGTCTGAAACTTGTTTTACTGTCTGTAGTAAAACTAAATGTGAACTGCGCAAGTATGGTCCAAAGTGAATCTGTTTCATTTTAACATTAGCGTTGTTGGTTAAACTGCGTAATTGTGTGTCTTATTTAATTAAAAGTTAGATTGCAGACAATTTGAAAAGGCTTAAACAATATGTTACTTAAAAATAGTACAAGAGGAAATGTAGTTTCTATCTGGTTTCCTTTTAAAATGGCACAGGTTGTAAATAAAAACCACTTTGGTAATAGTTTGAGTCTGCAAAGTTTTAAAAATTGATGTACAATAATGTATAAATATTTTCCATTTGGTATATAGCTTTGCAGAAGAGCTGATGCATAACATTTCACTGTTCAGTAGCTCTCAAAAACTTCTTGGACTTGTAACTTGGCAAGTGCTGGCATTAATGCTATTTTAATTAACACTTTTCATAAGTTTGCAATCACATAAAATAAATCACCATGTTCATTCAGGTGAGATTTTTCTTTCAGCTCTTCTTTCTGCTTGAGGTAACTGCCTGTAAATGGAATCCAAAATCTTGATACTTGCTGTATGGTTTGCTTACCTTTTATCAACTGTTTTGCTATACATTATCCTTGTGAACACAGTAGATTCTACATGAAAATTATTATTATCCAATAGTTTTACATCATTCCTCACTCTACAAGGTCTCTGTCTCCTTCATTTGGAATCACTCGGCATTATTTCAGAATTTTTACAGTGCAGAAGGAGGCCATTCAAACGGTGAAATGTTATGCATCAACTCTTCTGCAAAGCTATATACCAAATGGAAAATATTTATACATTATTGTACATCAATTTTTAAAACTTTGCAAACTCTAAAACTTTTACTAAAGTGGTTTTTATTTACAACCTGTGCCATTTTAAAAGGAAACCAGATAGAAACTACATTTCCTCTTGTACTATTTTTAAGTAACATATCAGTTAAGCCTTTTCAAATTGTCTGCAATCTACCTTTTAATTAAATAAATTTGACCCACTGAGTCTGCACTCTGAAAGAACGTTCTATCTTGTTCCGCTCCCCTACCTACCCTTGTAACCTCGCACATAAGTGTGACGATGCCAGGGAATAGCTTGCGAGCCTAAAAATTCACTTCGTGCCTGGCACCAAACAGTTTGCAATTCCCAAATACCCTTTCTAATGGCATGAACCAGTTCATGCCCAGAAAGAGCGCTAGGCTGATTTGCATCAGATTGACTCCATTTCAGGTGAATCACTACTACTCCTTTAAAGTGTGGTTCCATGCAATAGTTGTCAGAGAGTGTGAAGAGATGAGTACTGCTGTGTACCAACTCCAGCATGCAAAAGGATGTTTCATCTGCTGTCATGGTGCGGGAGGCCTATTGGCGGAGGGGCTGGGGGTCCTCAGATTGGGGATCATCACTGGATTGGGGTTGTGCTGCGAGCATTATCCCTACCTGCTGGTTCTAGAGATCAAGGTCTAATGTAGCACCCTCCACTCTGCCACCTCTTGGCTGGAAACACTCCATGGTTTATCGTGGACATCCCATCCAAGACCCCACTAACAGTCTCAAGAACCCAGCAGATGTTAACACAATGCAATGGCACCTGTGCCATACTCTTGTGAGGGAGGAGGACAGCACCAACTTCTATGCCACTGGATCATTCCGGGGCTCGAGGACTTACGAGGAATATCATTGATCCACACGTGCATCCAGGAGCTGACTGTTGCCCTGTACGCCTGGGTAGGCCATTATAACCACTTTGATCCATGTCAGGCCCAACAAGATGACTGGGCTACATGCTTTGCCAGCATGCCTCAGGTGCAGGGGGCTATAGATACCATTTCAAGGAATGCGTGTCATCAGCTGCAAGGTGTTCCACTCCCTGAATGTGCAGACTGTGTACAACCACCTGCTCAACATCATGCACATGTGTGCATGCGATCCAGGGAGCATATGTGACAACTTCATCGTGGGGCACTCAGAGATTCCTGGGGTCTTTGAGGATCAGGTCAGGCTGCTGGGATAGCTTGTGACCAAGGCTGCTCACTGAGATCATGGCTGATGATGCCAGTGTGGAGGCCTGAGACCACTATAATGAGCCCCACAATGTCACCTGATCTGTCATTGAACAGCACATTGGCCTGCTCAAGATGCAATCCCAATGTCTGGACCACTCTGGGGGGGGCTCTGCAGTACAGCTGCACATAGGCTCTCCCCCATCATTGTGGTCTGCTGTGGGGAGACAGCCTGGAGGAGGAGGACTAGGTGGATGCCCCTATGGAGGAGGACAAGGCAGAGGAGGATGCTGAGGGACTGTTGGCGACAAGGGCCCATCAAATCAGGAGGACAAGGGAAACCCTCATCATCACGCTGGTTAGGAGGCATGGTGTCTGGCAGCCTAAGCCAACCCAACCCCCAGGCAGGAGGGTGATGATGACTCACCGTGAGGCAAGCTGTGATGCTTCACTGATGCTGCCTAAGTCTCACTCCAGCCTCTAGCTGCACACAGACACCTAGGCCCATGACTGAATGAGGGTCGAGGGCACCACTTCACGGCCCAATGCTCTAGGAAGAGGGGGAAGCTGATAGGGGATGAGTCACAAGATTGCAGACCAGTGAGTTGTATGTCAGCGGTGGGGGCAGTATTGCTGAAGATTCAGAAAGGGGGGCGTGAGTTGATTCATGTGGGAAGTGCGTGACTTTGGCGGGGGAGATCAGGCCTTACAATTTTGATAGGTTTTGGAGAAGCAGTCGGGTGCGAGGATGAAGCGGTAGTGGGGACACGTGGAACCCTTGTCCGCATCAGTTGCGGCATAGGGTCGAAGGGCAGGAGGTCATGTCAGCGCTGCACGGAATGATGGTCAGGCCAGAGCTGGAGCACTGTATTAGGTTCTGGTCAACTCACTATAGTGTGTGTGGTTGCAGTGGAAGGGCTACTATGGGGCTCCAGGCTGTTGCCTGGAATGGAACATTTGTGCCATCAGGGGAAACAGGATGGGTTTGGACTGTTTTCTGTAGCACAGAGGAGGCTGGGAGGGGACATGGTCAGGGTGCATGAGGGGTGTGTGCGTGGTGCACGGGGAGCAGGCTTTCCCCTTATTTGGGGGCTTTCACCAGGGGCACAGTTTTAGGATGTGAGACGAGGTCTCATGGGGATCTGCACCCGGCGAGTGGTGGGCGTCTGGAATGCACTACCTGGAACAGCAATGGGGCCTGGCATCCTAACAACTTTTACCACGAACTTGACTGAGCAATTGGAATACCACGGCATCCTGGGATATGGCGCAGATGCTAGATGATGGGATTCTTGTGGCTTCAATGGTAGTTATCGTTACTGCAGCTGTAGGGCCTTTTCCATGCTGTACCATGCTCCATGCCTCTATGGGTGTGGGTATTTATTAGTCACAAGTAATAAATAAACAAGTAATAAATAAACAATGAAATTACTGTGAAATTTCCCTAGTCGCCACGTCTGGCACCTGTTTAGGTCAATGCATCTAACCAGCACGTCTTTCTGAATGTGGAAGGAAACTGGAGCAGACTCGATGGGCCAAATGGTTCTGCACTACAGGGATTCTATGTGGAAGCTCCTGCAGTGACCTGAGAAACCCACTTTCAATGAGTGAGAATGTGAATCCTACTATGTGAGCAGGAACTGTGGAAAATTGTATAGAAATGAAGCTCCCAGTTATTTCAGGCAGGAGCTTACTTTAAAATCTAATTTTATGTGAGCTCTAATGGTAACTAATTGGTAATGCACAGATGTCAAATACAGTATTTTAATTACTAATGTCTTCATTCCTAGCATTATAGAGGACAACTCTTGTTAATATTGAGGTTGTGACACTGACCAGTTAGGATGCTAAATGTTAACTAATGTTTAAAACTCCAAAACAGCATCAGTTAAACTTCAGCAAACCTAATGGCTGTTGAAGTAAAAGGCACCATCTACATTTTGTTTTTAAATGGGAGTGGTGTTGACAAAATGAGGAAGTTCTGAATTGGCTGATTTCCAGATATAGCTGTTCTTGTGGTACACTTTTGGACAAAACAATTAATCATGTCATCTATATAGGATTTTTTTTCTGATTTTTTTTTTAAACAATCAGTTTCATGACACTGACACAGTTCCAACAATGTATCACTGAACATCCCATTCAGTATTCAGCTGTGAAAGAAGCAGGGTGCTGCTCTGTCCCACCACAATGGGACATGGGTTTGTCCCCACTGTTTCCCATGTAACTTTACAGATTTCAACCCCTGTCATTAGGAGTGACGCTGAATGGAGGGTGGGTGTTTCCCCCATAGCAAGTTCTGGCTAAAATGATTTTAAAAATGCTGGAAGCCTGTTTTAAGACCAGTAACTCTTTACAATTTTATAGTATTTACAACGATATAACTGAACTTTTTAAGGTTACTCATTTACCATTAGATACCACATAGAGCTATTTTTTTTAAAGTTTCCATTAATTTAGTTTCTGATGAGATTATTTTTTAAAATTGCTCTTTCCTTCAGGAAAATGTACTCAGCTGGAAATAAGTAAGGCAGATGATTTGTTCCACTAAATCCTGTGAATTACTGCAATTTTGCATACAGTGCCCAAGTGTCGAGTAAAAAATCCCCATAGACAGTGACATGCCGGTTTCTGATCAGATCTCAGTGATAATAAATCGCTTGCTCTGTCTCTGAGCACAACTTGACTAATATACAAAGGGAGTAAATATTTTTTGTTGTAAGAACCCTGTATTCTTGCAAATTAAAGCAATTTTAACTTCCAAAGAAAATTCTTTATTCAGATATTCAGGATTGTTCTGAAAATGTAATACATATTATACAGCATCTTTAAATATATTTTTGCATCTAAATTGCTGTGTTGCCTTAGCTGAAATTTTAATAAGGTAAAATGTTAAATCCACAGCTTACTTTCCTGCCAGTGTTGTAAAAAGTACTATGCAACTGAGATGTGGTTAAATTATTTTGCCATTTTAGCCAGAGAGTGAAAATACAATCTACCATTTATAGTTGCTGCCAATTTGTATAGTAGGCTTGACATGAAAAATACATTAAATTCAAAGACTGAACTCTGTAACATAAAATATTGAACTGATTCTTCTTAGTACTAATATCACACTGGTATACCATTTAATTTGTGCTCTATCATTGGTGATGCAAATATTAAAAGCTGTAAATGTCAACATGGTTCACTACATTATATGAGAAGCTCTGGTAACTCAATGTGAGAATTCTTTTCAAGCTTGAATGTGAAATTTTCTGCCGAAAAGCTGACCTTTTTTTTGGATTAAATAAAAAACTGTTGACATTAGCAGAAGGTGTTCCTCTTGTTGCGTAGATTGGTTTGAAATAAACCACCAAAAAAATAGAGTAGGTATCAACATTGCCTATTCACAACTGGGGGTGGAATGACTCGGCTGTGACAAAACTTTTACGTTTAGCTGCCGCATTATTCAAAAGGAAGTGTAACCTCATTTATGGTTTGACCTTATCAGGCTTTGCGACTTTGTTGTGAGGCATAGATTAAAATTGGATGGCTTTGGATGTTCGTAGATGTCAGTGATACCTGAGGAGGAGGTGATAATTATTAAGTGTAGGTTAGTGTTGTTGGCTATTATTTCACCACTTTGTGATTAGTTCTTTTTTATGATTGCTTCTTAATTTTGTTTTTGCTCTTAAAATGTTAAGGTATTTATTATATTGTAATGTATTATTATATTATAACGGAAGCCTGCAGCTTGAAGGCACAATGTGAGATTGTAATGCTTTGTTTGTGATGTCTTATGCTCAACATTTTGGAAATGGGGTACTGGTCATCCAAATAGCCTGTCACTTTATTGAACTTTCTTGTTTCATTGGTGAAACTAAATTGTTATTTTAATGTAGTCAAAAAAATCACAGAAATGCAATTGGGACTTTACCATATAAGAAATTGTAGCTGTCAAGACGTGTCATGTTGTGCTGCAGTAGTGCCTTAGAATATCGACAAATGTAAAGACACGTAATCTGCTGTGATACAGTGTAATATGACGTCCACAGATGTAAGGCCATGATATATTACTACATGGCACAGTGTATTAGAATGTCAGCGCACCAATATTACATCCTTTAATTAACAATATAACACTTTGTAATTCTACAATTTCAAATTCTATACATCTCAGTATTTTTTTTTATTTCAGTTCCACAGGAACAGTTGCTTCAAGTTGAGGATTATGATCTGAATGTAGTGAGGTTGTGCTTCCAAGTGTTTCTTCCAGATGAACATGGCAGCTTCTCAAGGGCTCTTCCACCAGTTGTGTCTAACCCCATATATGATAACAGTGAGTTTCAATAATTATTACCTAATCACTTTGTCCTGTGTATTGCCTGTATAATAAACATAGTCTCATTTAACTTTCTTCTACAGTACTAAGAACAGGAGTCGCCACTTAGTCCCTTAACTCTATATTATCATTCAATCAGATCAAGACTGATCAAGATCTAATTCCAAATGTCTGCAATTGCTCTATAGCCCTTACTGTATTTGATTAACAAAAAACTATTAATCTCAGATTTGAAATTAACAATTGATCTAGCATCAATTGCATTTGTGGAAGAGAGTTCCAACTTTTACACTTCTGTCACCCTTTGTGCGTAAAAAGATGTTTCCTGAATTTTACTCAGCAAAGGACTGGCTTGTAAAAGATTTCCTGGTTCTATATGTGAGTTTTCTCACATCATAGCAAATACAGACTGCCCAACCAGCATCAACAATGTAGATGATTTGCTCACGTGTCTCATTGCTTTTTCTGGGAACTTGCTATGCACAAGTTAGTTGCATCATTTCTGACGATACAATTGTGACTACATTTCAGAAGCACCTCAATGGCTTTAGAAGTGCGCTGAGATGTACTGAGATTGTGAAAGTCGCTACATTTAATGTACCTCTTACTTTCTACACAGATAACAATATTTAAGACATGTGTAAAGTTCTCAAAAGCTTACTAATATAACGAACCATTCTATATTACTGTATCTTCAGCATCTTTTAATAGATCTTCTCTCCTCGTAATGGCTTCATCTTTCCATTTGCATTGTCTGCAAGGGTCCAATTAGTTTCTGCTGTACTCTTGTGCTTTAATGTTAAGTTAATTTTAACAATGTACTCTGATGTTTGTTGTTCTTCACTCAATGACTGGACACTCTGGATACATGTAGCACTTGACTCCCCAAGTGGATCTTTTATGTCCTTGTGTACATGACTCATGTCTCACTTTAGTAATAAAAACACAGTTTATTTTTCCTGTATCTATTATTTTATGGCAGTAATTCAGTCCACCCTCTTGGGCATGCTTTACTTGATGATTCTGGAGGTTCACTTCATTCCATGCTTGATGACTGAACCAATATTTTTACTGCGAGGCGGTAGAATTCCAATACATAAGTTTATTTATTTTACGATGAGTTAGCTATTTTAACGGAGGGGTCTTATAGATGCTACGAGTGGCCTGGATTAGAGAGTGGAAACTAACCAAGATTTTTCTTACCTAGCGGCACATCCTCACCCAGTTGCCTGGGGCACAATCATTCAAGCAAAATAAAAGTTGGGTTGAGATTGGATGTTATATTCCCCAGACTGAATGGTCACTCAGAAAAATTAGCAGAGAGCACCAGTGAAACCCCATTCCACTATGGAGTGTCTGCCTTCCAGAGCAGAGTTAAAAAAATTAGCAGAAAATTCGTACTGTCCAGAGAATAATCATTGCATTTTACTTTGAAAAAAAGAAAAGCAGTATAGATATAGCAAGATGAGAGCTACAAGTTCTGTAAACTGATGTATGTATACAATTATCATGGAATGAGTAGTTTATATATATATATATTCTTGATTTACAGGAGCACCAAACACAGCAGAGTTGAAGATTTGTCGTGTCAACAAGAACACAGGGACTGTTAAGGGAGGAGATGAAATTTTTCTTCTGTGTGATAAAGTTCAGAAAGGTAATTCATTATCTTTGGATTTTTAAATTGTATTTCTGTAATACCTTTGTAAAAAAAAAAGCGCTTGAATGGATGGCACCGTGGTTAGCACTGCTGCCTCCCAGTGCCAGGGATCCAGGTTCGATTCCAACCTTGGGTGACTATCTGTGTGGAGTTTGCATATTCTCCCCGTGTCTGTGTGGTTTCCTCCCACACTCCAAAAATGTGTGGGTTAGATTGATTGGCCGTGCTAAATTGACCCTTAGTGTCAGGGCAATCAGCAGGGTAAATACTTGGGGTTATGGGGATAGGGCTTGGGTGGGATTGTTGTCGATACACACTTGATGGGCTGAATGGCCTCTTTCTGCACTATAGGGAATCTATGACTCTTTAAAAGCTGGGTAGCTTTGACTGGATTCAATCACCTAAAGAGATTGATGAACAATTTTTAATTTTCCCCCTCTCCTTGATTGGCCTGAATTTTTATCCATCTTTTGCCTCACCTTATTACATGACATTTGCTTGGGTTGGGGTGTCCCTATCCTGATGCATGAGGCATCCTGACTGTATAGGTCTGGCTAAATGGACCAGATTTGTTTTTTTACTGTATGATTATTTCATACTTTCAGAGTAGAATAGAAATTGTGCTTTTTATGTGATGAATTGAAAGATTCAGTGCCACTCAAAATGAAGGATGTTGATATTAGTAAATGGACTGTACGACCAGAACCCAGAGTGAATTTCAAACATTTCTTCATTAGGTTTACACAACCCTACACGTTGAATGTCAGAAATCCTAAAAAGCAGGCATGGAATTTTCATTGCCAATTACTAAGATATGTACAAGAATTATAAAATGTTTAACATTTCTGTTGTCGGTGATCTTTTAATATTTAATTGTTTTAATTTATACTTGAAGCTACAGACATTGGTTCTAACATTTTTTAGATGAAGGATTGAATTTTTACTATAAGTTCTATTTGTTTCAGATAAAACCACTAATAGGGCTATTACTGGGTTATCCTAAAATCAGTAGAGCTGTAATTCAGGGGGAGGAAAGAGGAGCAGAGACTGCGTGGCACAGTTTAAATGTCTATTTTAAAATTAATAAAAAAGGTCAACTTTATATTTGCTATTAAACTCCAACCGTGGGTAAACATTGTGTGTTTAAAATCTTTTTATGCATAGTGTTGAACAAACATTAATATTTGCATCCATAGATGATATTGAAGTTCGTTTCTTCACTCAAAACTGGGAGGCGAAAGGTTCGTTTTCACAGGCTGATGTCCATCGACAAGTTGCTATTGTTTTTCGAACACCAGCATATTACCAAGTAAACATTACTGAGCCAGTATCAGTGAAAATGCAGCTTCGACGACCTTCGGACCAGGAAGTCAGTGAACCTATGGAGTTCAGATACCTTCCAGATGAGAGAGGTATTATATAATAATTATTAAACTGTACAATAACATTTGTTCTGTATTTAATAGAATTATTTCACAGTATTCAGCTGCGGCTAATCAAGCAATGTTTGGTACCTAATGTTTTTAGATATTCAAGTGGAATGTTACGCTCCACTTCTCCCGCACAAACCACAGACCTGGAGTGTAATATCAGGTGGCATGGAGGCAGTGCAGTGTCCCTTGCCAACCTGCTGCTGTTTTACCAGTGGCAGAATGGGCACAGGGTGGCACACTTGCCCAAAGGGTAGTTGAGGCCCTAAAAGCTTTATCCCACTGGTGTTGGAGGGTGCCCGGGCCAATGACTCCTAATGGCCTTGATGTTGGTATGGAAGGGTGACTTCCTGTTTGGGGCACTGAGTTTCCTTGCATTTCCTTCCTCCCCCCATGTTCCCCACCACCTGCCCAGCTGAACTTAGTCCCCCCCCCTCCTCCACACCTCTTTGGGACCAGCTAGCCTGGCCTGGCAAAACCCCAGACTTATAGGTGTCTGGCACTATGGTTCCACTTTGTTGGAGACTGTCCTTAGTCCCAGCAGTGACCAGCACTGCTAGAAATTGACTGACAGCTGTTGGAGGTGGGACTTATTCGTCTCAGATGGGGACAGTCTCACCCTTGAGCAACTCAACAGCCTGAAGACCCAGGGCATATTGGCTCAACCCAGCTTTTAAGTTGGAAGAATAATTCCTCTGATTATTACTACATTTTGAGTGTGCCTCCTGAATTGCATCTGTATAGAATATCCATTTTTTTTTCCTGGCATTTGCTTGTATCTTAATCCCGAACAATCTTAATTGTTTTGGACCAAGGTAACCATCCTTCACATGGGGATTAGACTTTAGAATTGAAAATCTATTTAACTGTACAGATATCAAAAGATGAACACGATCCTGATCTTGCCGAGCTTGCACTTTCCAGCAGTGATCGCAGGATACAATATGGGAGCACTGGCTACATTGTTTCCTCACACTAGATAGCTCAGGCCAATTTTATTTAATTCAGTCAATTAACTTATAAAATTTGGCATCACTCCAGTTTTTACAGGTGATCTTTGTTGTTATTTTACTTTGAAGGGGTTTATATTGACATATGCTTCTTCTGATTACCTAGTACTTGTGGGAGCCGTATGTCAGTAGGGCTTTCTGTCCGTGTTAGTAATTTGCTAACACAGTGGGTACACTTGACACCCTGGTGTTGACTTCTCAATCTCTCCACCATCCCTATATATTGTCATACTGCTTATTTGGCATCCAGTACTGGATGAGCAGAAATTTCCTTCAAGTAACTGTTCAAATGACCAAAACAATGTCTTTCAGCCCCATGACAAACTCCGTTCCCTGGCAATCAAGCTTCCATTCCTCTCTGCAACTGCCTGATGCTAACCCAGAACGTTTGCAACCTAAGTGTCCAATTTGATTTTTGAGTTTCTAAACACACGTGTCACCTGATTTTGTCCCTGCCTCAGTTTATCTTCTGCTTAAACTCTCAATAACATTGTTCCCTTTAGATGACTATTCCAGCACTTTGCTGGCTGATCTCCCAATTTGCACCCCCTACAAACTTAAGTTTATCTCAAATTCTGCTGCCCGTATCTTCCTACCATTACCTCCGATCACTGATCATGGCTGGCAATCTGAATTGTGGTTCAGAAACGTCTCAATTTGAAAATTTATCTCGTTGTTTCCAATTCCCTCCATAGCCTTGCTCTTCCCTATCTCCAGAACCTCCCACTTCCTCTGAGATTTTTGCTTACCTCTCATTCTGGCCTTTTGTGCATCCCTATTTTAACCCTCCACCTACTAAATTGTAGAACTCCCTCCCCAAAACCTCTACATTTCTCTGTCTCCATAAGTCACTTCTTTAAAACCTATATCGTCGACTTAAGCTTTTGGTTATCTGTCCTATTATCTTCTAATGTGATTTGGTATCAGATTTTGTTTGATAATGTGAAGCGTGTTGGGACGTTCTCTGTTAAAGATGCGATAAAAATTAATGTTGTTCATTCTAGAAAACAAGGTCAGAAATGTTCTTGTATTTTTACTAGTATGATGTTTGAGTATTAATGTTAAATATGATATTTGAAATAATTTTTTGTATCTTTGTCTTCATTATACAGAAAACTGTTTTTACGAAAAAAGAAAGAGGACAGCAGTTGTTTTTCAGAAGTTGCTGCAGGATTGGGCACCAACAGGTAAGGATCACAGTAAATTCCACACCACCTGATGTGAATTCATTTTACTTTTAGGGTTGCATTTGTCTGTCCTGTGTGCACAGCATCCTAATAGAACCTCAGGTCACAGCCTGTTCCCAGTATGCTATTTTCCAATCAACATTCACTGAAATTTAACACTTGTTAATATAAACTTTGGACAAGTTACTCCAATCTTTGATTTCCAGCAACTATTTCTGAAGTAATGCGGGTACTAACTTAGGGCAGCCTGTAACATTGCTCAGAATATTCAGGGTGACTTTCTACTTGCTAATAAAAGCTGCGAAAGTGATTTGAAGTTGTGAAGTGGGTGGCGTGGCATTGCATGCACACCTGGACAGCTCCTTCTCGATGTCGTCATATACTGACAGCCAGAACACAGTTTCTTTTGCCCTATGCTTTGTCGCTTCCATCTGAGTGTCCTTGATGGAGTTGCTGGTGTTTGTATTTTCCTATGATAGCTGATGTACATTAGCTAAAATGTAATTAAGTTAAACTTGGCTGAGTGTTAGGCTCACAATCACTATGGTTCAGTTCCATGGTTTTAAACAAAAAAGAACTAAATAATGCTGGCGATAAATGCAATGAATCAGTGCCAACTCTCTGACACTTCCTCCTACCTTCCTCTGGATGATGACCCCACCAGTGAACATCAAGCCATTGAGTCCAGGACTGTCACTGATCTCATCTACTTTGGAGATCTTCCCTCCAGTGCATCTAACCTCATAGACCCCCAACCCCAAACGGTCCTTCCCAAGATCAACAAACAGGACAGCCCTGTTGTCCTGTCAT
This sequence comes from Carcharhinus amblyrhynchos, assembly GCF_965287045.1. Classification (NCBI taxonomy): domain Eukaryota; kingdom Metazoa; phylum Chordata; class Chondrichthyes; order Carcharhiniformes; family Carcharhinidae; genus Carcharhinus; species Carcharhinus amblyrhynchos. The sequence continues at coordinate 36,702,262 of NC_137335.1, read as the reverse complement.
TTGTCTATTTCTGCCCCACTGAATTAATTTGAACTGACTTGGAACAGTTGCTGGTCAAAATCCTAGAATTTTCATCATAATCACACTGGGTGTATCTATGCCACATTGCAGCAGTTCAAGAAGGCAACTCGCCATCAGCTTCTCAAAGGCAATTAGGATTACTTAGCCAGCTATGCCTGCATCCTGTGAAAGCATTTTAAAAATCTCTTCCTATCTTGGCTATTTTTTCCTCCCCTTGTCCAGTCTTCCCACCTACATCTGATTCTTCTGATGCTGCCCATCACTCATATTGTCCAGGTTTCTAGCCCTAATTATCTTCTCTTCACCATGGGCATTCAATCTCTTTCAGTCTTCACCAGGATGGTTGCAACCCTCCTTCCCTGGTGGACCATGTTCTCATATTGAACAGCTTCTTTAGCACCACTCACTTTGTCCAAATGAAAAGTGTTGCAATGGGTACACGTGTGACCTAGAATTTGTGGGGTATATGTAACTTTCCTTGTTCCAGTCTTATATTGGGCTGTCTCCCTCACTTTTATCATTCTGGTACATTGGTGTTTCCTGCTCTCTGAACTGGAAAACTTCTTCAACAATGTTTCCAATTTCAATCCAGCTCTCAGCTTTACATGGTCCACCTCCAACTCATTCCTTCCCTTCCTCAACTTCACACTCTTCACTTCTGCCATGAACAAATATTTACTATAAGTCCACAAACCCCCACAACTATTTTGACTACATCCTCACATTCTGAGGATTACTTGGAATCTGGTTGACAGGATCTTGACCATTTATCTCCAAGTTCCCGCTCTTCTGCTTTCAGTCCTTTTCCATCCCTCCCCGAACACTGATCAGCTTCCCTTTGTGCTCACATTCAGTCCACAAGCCTCCACTATTCAATAGATCATCTTCTGCCATCCCTAGCATGATGTAACCACAAAATGCATTTTTACTTTCCCTTCTCTCTCTTTTACATTCTTTCAATGGATGTGAACATTTCTGGCAAAGTCAGCATTTGTGCCCATCCCTAACTGTCCTTGAGAAGGTGATGGTGAGTTGCCTTTTTGATCTTTGTGTTCTGAAGGGACTGTTCCTCCTGGTTCACTCTTCTTTCCTCACCATTAAAAACACGCCTTTCTGGTAAAATAGCAATTTTTGCATGCTTTGAATTCGATTTAGTACACTGTGGGCCCGATTTTATCATTTTCATTCTAAGTGCTGAATCTGGGTGTAATACAGATGCGATTTAGAATGCTTTCAGGTGCCCCCATACGCACTCAGCCTAAAAAAAAAGTCGCCAGTCCCATTCGCGCTGTGGGCAAGGTTCAGTGTGGCCAAAATGATCGGAACTCTGAACTGTGCATGCGCAGTTGGAAAAAAATTTGAAAAAGCATGCCCATGTCAGGTCGCTCCCGAGCTGCAGAATGCAGAGAAAGAGCCCGGGAACAAAAAGCAGGAGTGATGGCTCCCGCACACATCACTGTCCAATCATCCAGCTCCCCCCACTACCCACACATATCTCTGTCCCCCTTATCCACCCCCCTCGCTACCCAGGCCGATCAACACCCCTGCATCCCACCCCCCCCACCAATCCATCTAACCCCATCCCCCTCACCACCAGTGAGCAATTGGGATTACCTCCGCACCCCCACCCCACCCCAGACAAGAGAATGGTTTGGCCTCACTCATCATTCCCCCGCTTTCCTTCCCCACCCAGACAATGACCTGGCCTGATTCATTCCACCATCCCGCCCCCACCAAGAGAATAGTTTGGCCTCACTCACCACCACCCCCCTCCTCGCAGAGGAACATCTGAGCCGCCTCTTCCTCCCTCCCCACCAGACAACAATCAGCCCTTCCCACCCACCACCTGCGGACAATGATTCCCTCCGCTCTCCAACCAGAGATACATCTGACCCGCCGCCTCCTCCTCCTACCCCCCCCCCCCCCCCCCCCCCCCCAAACCAGACAACAATCTGGCCTCACTCCCCTCCCCCATCAAACCAGGAATAATCTGACCCGCCTCTTCCCCCCACCAGTCTGAGTCAGAGAGCCGTTGGAAGCTCTGAACGCGCTCTTCAGCACCCAATTCAGACTTTTATTTAGCAGGTCCATTACGACGTGATTCCAGATTGGCGAACGTGATGGTAAAGGGGGAAATGCTGATAAAGTTGGGCAGGTAGTTCATTAATTCAATTTAAAGACATGCAAATGCATTTAAATTGCCATTGCGCCCATTTTGGGCATGAATCTAATCGCCACCATTCTCGGGTTTCGGTAAAGTGGCAATCTGCGCGGACCTGGGCGCAGATTGCATTAATGGCCTCACACCCGATTTTACTATGTTTTCGGGCACAATGCAATGGTAAAATCGGGCCCTATATTTGCAGCTCACACTGTGGTCTGATATACATTGGGAAGACCAAACACATACTGAGCAACCACTTTGTGAGACATATCTGTTCAGTCCCCATGCATGACCCTGAGATTCTGTTCATGTCATTTTAATTCGACACCTTGCTCTCACGTTGATCTCTCTGACCTATGGTGTTCCAATGAAGCACAATGTAAGCTTGAGGAACAAAATTTCATCTTTTGATCAGGCACTTTGATCGCCAAAAAGACTCAACATTTTCAACTATTTCAGACCATAAATCTCTGTCCCAATTTTGCTTCCTTTTTCTTTGCATGTCTTTGTTTCAGTCTCATTTTCCCCTTGCTTTCACTTTCAGATAGCAGCAATCTGTCATTCTTATCCCCTCTGGACAAGCCTTTTGTTCTTTATTAGTCCCATTACCATTGCATCAGCAGCTGTTTTGTTGTTTGATCTCTCATGTCTCCCACCGTGCGATCCTCCCTTTTGTTTTTTTTTTCCATCCTCCCCCCTTTCACTTGTCTAAAACCATTATTGTGTAACTTTTCCCAGTTCCAGAGAAAAGTCATCAACCTGAAGCATTCATTCTTTTTTTTCCCTCCACGTGTTGCAGGATCTGTTGAATATTTCCAGCATTTTCCATTTTTATGCCTGGATCAATATTTTTTACTACCCAGGAAAAACTAGCTCAAACACTGATCAAGCTGTTCTACATTGGCAGTAACACATTGGTTCCTAAATGGGACACTAGTTCTTACAATCTTGAACATTATAGATCTGACTAAGGTTCAGATAATCAAACACATGAATTGTATGCCCATTTACTTCAACTTTTTCTCTGTATCAGATTTTTGTTTTGTTAGGTTAGGGCAAAACAAATGTTCCTTGGAATTTATCCTGCCATTTTCTTTTACAAAGGCCAGCTGGATGCTCAGGGTAGCACCATCATGCTCTTGGTGAAGCTTTTGGTACTTTCATTTTCACAGAATCATTACAATACAAGGCCATTCAGCCCATCCTGTCTGCAGCCATTCTCCATATGAGCAGTTCATTTAGTGTCATTCTCCCATCTTCTTTCCATAAAGCTGCATGGCTTTCCTTTTCAGATGACAGTCTAATTCCCTTCTGAATGTTTTGATTGAACTTTCCTCCATCATATTCTCATACATTCCACATCTCAATCACAAGCTGCGTGAAAACGTTTTTCATATCACTTTTTTGCTATTTATTTTAAATCTGCACCTTCTTATTCTCTCCCTATCCTTTCACAAGTGGGAACAGTTTCTCGCTATCTGTTCTGTCCAGGCCTCTCATGATTTTGAATACATAGATCAAAATCTCCTCTCCATCTTTTCTTCTTCAATGAAGACAGTCCTAGCTTTTCCAATCTGTTTTCATAACTGAAGTTACTCATCCCAGGAACCATCTTGTTAATCTTTTTCTGCACTTGCTCCAATATCTTCCTTCACACACTTCCTAAAGTTTGGCACCCAGAACTGGATGCAACACTTCAGCTGAGGCTGAATAAGTGTCTTCTACAATTTCAGTATAGACTCCTTGCTCTGGTGTTCTATACCCCTTTTATAAAGGTGATGACACTGTATGCTTTAATCACTCTCTCAACTTGTTCTGCAACCTTCAATGACTTGTACACATTCAGACCCAGAGCTGTACCCTTTCCTTTGTGGTGTCCTTTCATTTCCTTCCTACCATGGAAATAAATTTAACATTGCATACTATTGTGATGCCCCCATGCACTTTGTGAATGAGTGCATCAAGTTCTTTATACATTTTCTTTATTGTTTCAAAGCAAGTACAGTGGTTGGCATTGCTGCCTTACAACACCAGAGATCTGGGTTCGGCTCCAGCCTTGGGTCACTGTCTGTGTGGAGTTTGCACATTCTATCTGTGTCTGTTTGGGTTTCCTCCATGTGCCCCAGTTTCCTCTCACAGTCCAAGGATATACAGATTGGGTTGATTGGCCATGCTAGATTGCCCCTTAGTGTCGGGGGATTGGCAGGGTAAATGTGTGGGGTTACGGAGATAAGGTCTGGATGGAATTGTTGTTGATGCAGGCTCGATGGGTTAAATGGCCTCCTGCACTGTAGAGATTCGATGATTCAGGCGTAGAAAATTCCTCTATTCGTACTGCAGCTAGGAATAACTTGTCTAATTTCACCAGTGGGAGCAGACAGACATTTTTGGGATGCTTCTTCCAGCTCTGGTCCTGAGATCCATGCTGGCAAGTGACTAGCAGCGAATTGAGAACAAGCATCTGATTTCTGCACTCTTCTTTGATTTTTCCATCACTGTCAGCCGTGCCTTCAGCTGCCCCGGCCATAAGCTCTGCAATTTCCTCCCTAAACCTCTTCAACTCAACCCCTCTCTCCTCCCTAAGACACTCCTTAAAAACTATGGGCAGAATTCTCTACTTTTGATACCAAATCCAGTGACCCGCTGGCTCCACTGGTGCCAGCCCCATTGACCAGAACAGTGGGAATTTGCACCAGATTCTGCGTATGACAGACTCGAAATGTTGACTCTATTTCTCTCTGCACAGTTGCTGCTGGACCTGCTGTGTTTTCCAGCATTTTCTGTTTTTATTTCAGATTTCCAGCATCCATGGTAGTTTGCTTTGATTTTACTCCTTGGCCTCAATAGAGGTAAAGTTGGGTGGTTTTAAGTTGGGAGTCTGCCCCATATCCACCCATTGTCCAGCTGACTGGGATTAGGGTCTGGGTAGGATTGTTGTTGGTGCAGACTCGATGGGCTGAATGGCATCCTTTTGCACTGTAGGGATTCTATAATTCGGGATTCACTTTAATGCTGGCTGCCAGTCTCTTTTCACGCTCCCTCTTTGCTTGTTTTATTTGGTTTTTCAATTTGCTAGGAATGATAGGAAGGAATTCTTGGGTCTCTGTGAATGCAGTTTCTGGGTAAACCGTAATTTGTTTTCCCTACGTACCCATAGAAAGGTGCCTGATCTATGCTTGGCATCTTGCCACCCAATTGTATGATTTGGATAGAAGAACACCCTTGTGAGGAATCTAGCAGCCTAGTGTGACTTAGATGTTTTGGTGTTTGACAGAATTGTGGATTTGCCTGCTGTGCTGCACCAACAAAAGATATTAAGCAGAAAATTATGAAGACAATTGGAATGTGATTTAGAGCCCATAAATGGGCTGATCCAGGACATGTCAATCTTGATTTAATGCCATCTCGCTAAGATATGCAAATACTTTATGGAATAAATGTTAGAATATATGTTAGAACGTTGGGTTCATTCAGATTAAAATTTCTGAATGTGTGTGGTTTTGCTACCACTATTCAGTTGGCTTTGCTTGTTCGATGACATTTTTCCCTAACTGGATTTTGACTTACAGTTTCAAATGCCACAGATGTACAACGTATGCAAAACCGACCAGATGAGGTCACAGTTGGTGTGCCTACTGCTAGAAGAGCTTTTACACTCTCAAAGGCCATCAAGCAAGGTAGGAAAGAAATTCATCACAAACACAATCTGATCGGAGTACACTTTACAGGAATTGTAACCTAGATTCAGAATTACTTTTACTATTTGTTAACATTACAGATCGGCCCTTTTTTTCTATAGTGTAGTGAAATCAATCTACTCTTACGTCATCATATCCTGTTACAGGTATCATTTATTTCAGGAGAAAATTTCAGGACAGTGTTGCCATAGCACAAGGGATTTTGCATATCATGTAACTTTGTGTATTACGTATTTAATGTAGTATGTTATATAACTTCCCGATTCAAGTCAACATTTCAAAGCCTGACTTGCACCAATTCATTTATTTATAGCTGATCATTTAACTTAGAAATGAATCAGAATGTTTCCTTGGGTAGTCATGGTAAATGTTTCAGATTGACAGATATTTGGAGTGTAGTGTATCTTTTATTTATTTTAAACTCAATGATTACTGGATGCACGATCAGTTCAAATCTATCAATATAACTTGCTGACTCTAAGCATAAACCATAGAACCATAGAAAATTACAGCTCAGAAACAGGCCTTTTGGCCCTTGTCTGTGCTGAACCATTTTGTTTTTTGCCTAGTCCCACTGACCTGCACTTGAACCATATCCCTCCACACTCCTCTCATCCATGAACCCGTCCAAGTTTTTCTGAAATGTTAAAAGTGACCCCACATTTACCACTTTATCCGCCAGTTCATTCCACACTCCCACCACTCTCTGCGTGAAGAAGCACCCCCCTAATATTCCCTTTAAACTTTTCTCCTTTCACCCTTAACCCATGCCCTCTGGTTTTTTTTCTCCCCTAGCCTCAGTGGAAAAAGTCTGCTTGCGTTCACTCTATCTATACCCATCAAAATCTGATACACCTCTATCAAATCTCCCCTCAATCTTCTACGCTCCAGGGAATAAAGTCCTAACCTATTCAATCTCTCTCTGTAACTCAGCTTTTCAAGTCCCGGCAACATCCTTGTGAACCTTCTCTGCACTCTTTCAACCTTATTTACATCCTTCCTGTAACTAGGTGACCAAAACCATACACATACTCTAAATTCGGCCTCACCAATGCCTTTTATAACCTTACCATAACTCCAACTTTTATACTCAATACTCTGATTTATAAAGGCCAATGTACCAAAAGCACTCTTTACGACCCTATTCACCTGTGACATCACTTTTAGAGAATTCTGTACCTGTATTCCCAGATCCCTCTGTTCAACTGCACTCTTCAGAGTCCTACCATTTTAGACAACATCCACTGCCGTCCCTTCATCTACTTTCCTGGTGACCTCTTCAAAAAACTCTAATAGATTGGTCAAACATGACCTACCACACGCACAGCCATGTTGATTCTCCCTAATAAGTCCCTGTCTATCCAAATATTTGTAGATCCTATCCCTTATCACACCTTCCAATAACTTGCCAACTACCAATGTCAAACTTACTGGCCTGTAATTTCCCGGATTTCTTTTGGAACCTTTCTTAAACAATAGAACAACGTGAGCCACCCTCCAATCATCTGGCACCTCCCCCGTGAACAGTGACATTTTAAATTTAAACATTTTTTAAAATAGCTCTCATCATTTGTCAGAGGATTCATTGTTTCGTTCCTTACTTCATAGAGCCCCAGGACTCATTTATTGGACTCCAACAGGCACAAGTAATGTCAAGTCAACAGCAGACCAAAAGTGTGGCGGCTATGAACGAGAATCATATTTTTAATAGCACAGTTCTCAGAAATTCAAATCAGGTTTTCAATTCTGGCCAACAAACATTGGTATCGACAACCACAACACCAGTTGCCCCTCCAAGCTGGCATCAGATAACTTCTTACAATGCTCGAAAAGATGACTTGCATCCACATGCTCCTGCAAATCATAATTCCCTGCCAGTGCTTAGTGATGATGTGCTGCAATGTTTGGAACCTCCTAAACAGAACTGTCCAGTAGATTCAGTGGGATTTAGACATGATGTTAGAAACAATGGTATCGGAGCTCAATGCATTCAACAACCTGCTACTGTTTTGAGCACTTCCAATACCATGGTAAATCAGAACCCACATGTAAATATGCAGATACTTGCCCGTAATAGCATTGACCATAATGATGGACATTTGATGGGTACAAACCGTGAACAAAGATTGCAAATGGCAGATCTATGGAAGCTACCAAATCAGCAACAACCACCATCCATTCAAAGTGTTCAATTATCTCAAAATACCTTTGGAAACACTGCTGCTATCAAAACTGCTCAAGCAAATTCACAACTACCTACTGACATTCAGATGGATGATGTCCTTGGACACCTGACCAACGACCTATCTTTTAATGGAGGCATGCAGATGACAGACAGCATGACAAATAATATATTCAGTGTTGATGGATTTGAAGGTAATGATTGTATGAATCCAGTCATCTCCGACCCTGTAGACATGGGTTTTATTAATGAACTCCAGAACCCTTCTGGCGATTTCAATGACTTCATTCAGACTCTTTGACAGTAAAAAGAAAGTGAACACCTTGGGTGGAATCTTGTCCCCTTTAAAAATAAGGTTGCGACCTTACACTTGCTGGCAACATGCATGCTGGTGTGATATTCTGGGAGGCCACCTCCATGTCTGCTGTCCAATTGAGGCCAACGGGCAGGTTCCTGAGGCCCAATCATAGGACCTGCAACCATGAAAGGATGGCAGCCCTGCTGACAAAGGTGGATTCTGCTTCTGCGGATGGGGACCACAAGGGTTCCTCAATATTGAGGCACTTTCTGAAGAGTTCCCCTCCAAGTCACATACTATCCTGACTTAGAAATATATTGCTGTTTCTTCATTGTCACTGGGTTAAAATCATGGAATTTCTTCCCAACTTGCACCGTGGTGTATCTTCACTACATGGACACAAAGGACCATCTCAAGGGCTATAAATACGATGAAGCTGTCATCTCATGAATGAATGAATGAAGCTTGAATTCTATAATAAAAACACTGGCACACAAGCTGTCCCTTAATTTTTCCTGCCAGAGTTGCTCACCCTGGTGGAAGCCCCATGCCAGTCACCTGGATCTTGATGGTGTCCCCAAACAACTCTCAAATGACTTAGTTAATTATTTAAATTGGTTATCCAATCCTGTCAGCTGGATAATAGTTACCAGTGACATCCCTCCTCTGTCAAGCTTGTCAGAAGCAGAAACACACCTGACTGTTGACCGGAAACCCTGAAATTTCTTCCTGGTCAGTTGTCAAGTCCACCTCTGTGAGACTAGGAAGTTTCCACCCATTAAATGTGGATCAGTTCAGGAATTCCAGTTGCTCCTTTTAGGTGCGAATTTTTACAGATACATTAAAATGTTAAGAATGTTGTTGCAATTATAAGGAATGAGTTGGAAGTAGTGTCCAAAAGAAGTAGTTAATGCTATTCCTGAAATCTCGCTGATCTTTCAACTTCAGATTTTTAATATAATCTGTGCAGCAAGTGTTGCTATTCTATGCTGTTCAATTCATTTTTCCAATTTTATCATAGTATTTAAGTTCTCAAACGAAGTGAAAGCCTAGGCTAAAATTCAGAATGGTGAATGTTACATTGTAAAGTTGTAAATTCATTGTTTTACATAAAAGGGACTTCCCTTATTGTCTGTAATGACTGTGTCAATCTAACTACTTAGCACAGAAACTTTGCAAATTAAGTTCTCAATTTATAAATCTGTTTCAGGGAATTCGAATGTACAATTATAATATTGCTTATTATGAATCTTTTTGTGATGAGATTTTTTTAAAAATTACCATACTTCATTTTTTTCTAACATTTATTAATTTTTTTCATTGTTTATATGCTACTTTTTTGAAAAAAATATAATCACTGCTAGTATTGAGTTTAATTTTATTCCTCTGTATCTTTAAATAAAATTAGTTAAAAGTTCACCCAATTGTGTTTCCATTAATTAATGTTAGAGAGTAATTCATTGGATGCAGAGGGAGCAGAAATGGAACAGACACAGCTCAAGGCCCCATCAATGACAGTTGTGCGGGGGCAATGAATTGTCAGTTGAGGATATATCTGAAATACGGGTTTGGAAGTTTAAGCTGTTAGAATAGGTCTGCAAAGATGGAAAAACTGGGTGAATGGAATAAAGAGCTCATGGGAAGTGGGGTGTGAGGAAATGTGTTCAAGTTACCTGTGGGAGTTAGTGAGCTTAGAGTGACTGCTGGTTGATAGCCTAGCTGCAGAAATAAAGACAGAGGTTGGGCAGTGAAGTCAGACATTGCTTCCAATTTCTATCCTTCCCACAAACAGTCAAAATTAATCATTTTTCAGTTCATGGCAAAAGCAGGAAATGTCACTATATAGTCACTGATATTCCAGAAAAGAAATAAGGAAGGGAACCTGAATAGGATTGGAAGAATGTTTTAACATATCCCACAAAAAAACAGGCATGGCTGAGATCCACATGAGTTCCCATACCAACAGCCTTTAATTAGAGGAAATTAATAGAGTTAAAAGGGAAGTTCTTAGAACAAGTTCAGTGATGTGAAGGAGGATCAAGACTGGGCTTCTGTTCAAGGAAGAATTGGAGAGCTCTCAGGCCTTCTGGTGGGGGATGAAGGTGTAGAAGTGGGCATCCATAGTGAAGTGAGACTTAAGTCTAGGAAACTAGAAACCATTAAAGTAGGAGGGGGCACTGGAAGAATCATATATAGCTGGTAAGAGACTGGTTTGAGGTGGGAAAAGAAGAGTTGAGATGGAAATATATCAGTTCCGTAGTGCAAGAACAGACTGAATTGATGAGTCTATTGGGTGGTCTTGAAGGAGGCAGAAGCAAGCTGCTCCTGTACGGAGGACTGAAGTTGGAGGTTATGGAGGGAAGATCTCCAGAGGAAATGAAGTCTGTGATAATCATGGAAGTGAAGGCTTAATGGTTGGTGGTAGGGTTATAGGCCAGGGATAAGTAGGGTGAAGTGCAGAGAGTTAGCATTCAGCCTCCAAGAGGTAAGTTCACCAATCAACAGGCCCCTTGTCAGTAAGTTTGATGACAATCTTAGAGCTGAACGTGAAAGCTCAAGAGTGTTACAAATTCAGAAGGAGGTATGCTGGAGTACGTGTAGGGAAGCAGAGAACCGTAGAAAATTACAGCTCAGAAACAGGCCTTTTGGCCCTTCTTGTCTGTGCTGAACCATTATTTGCCTAGTCCCACTGACCTGCACTTGAACCATATCCCTCCACACTCCTCTCATCCATGAACCCGTCCAAGTTTTTCTGAAATGTTAAAAGTGACCCCGCATTTACCACTTTATCCGCCAGTTCATTCCACACTCCCACCACTCTCTGCGTGAAGAAGCACCCCCCTAATATTCCCTTTAAAGATTTTAAAGATTTTCTTAAAAGTGACCCTGCATTTACCACTTTATCCGGCAGCTCACTGCCACCACTCTGTGTGAAGAAGCCCCCGCCTAATATTCCCTTTAAACTTCTCTCCTTTCACCCTTAAACCATGCCCTTTTTTTTTCTCCCCTAGTCTCAGTGGAAAAAGCCTGCTTGCGTTCACTCTATCTATACCCATCAAAATCTTATACACCTCTATCAAATCTCCTCTCATTCTTCTACGCTCCAGGGAACAAAGTCCTAACCTATTCAGTCTCTCTCTGTAACTCAGCTTCTCAAGTCCCAGCAACATCCTTGTGAACCTTTGCACTCTTTCAACCTTATTTACATCCTTCCTGTAACTAGGTGACCAAAACCGTACACAATACTCTAAATTTGGCCTCACCAGTGCCTTTATATAACCTTACCATAATACTCCAACTTTTATACTCGATACTCCGATTTACAAAGGCCAGTGTACCAAAAGCACTCTTTATGACCCTATCCACCTGTGACGTCACTTTTAGGGAATTCTGTACCTGTATTCCCAGATCCCTCTGTTCAACTGCACTCTTCAGAGTCCTACCATTTAGCCTGTACATTCTACTTTGGTTTGTCCTTCTAAAGTGCAATACCTCACACTTGTCTGTGTTAAATTCCATTTGCCATTTTTCAACCCATTTTTCTAGTTGGTCCAAGTCCCTCTGCAAGCTTTGAAAACCTTCCTCGTTGTCCACTACACCTCCAATCTTTATAGCATCAGCAAATTTGCTGATCCAATTTACCACATTATCATCCAGAGCACTGATATAGATGACAAACAACAACGGACCCAAAACCGATTCCTGCGGCACTCCAGTAGTCACAGACCTCCACTCAGAAGCAATCCTCCACAACCACTCTCAGGCTTCTTCCATTGAGCCAGTGTCTAATCCAATTTTCAACCTCCCCATGTATACCTAGTGACTGAACCTTTGTAACTAACCTCCCATGGGGGACCTTGTCAAAGGCCTTGCTGAAATCCAGGTAGACAACATCCACTGCCTTCCCTTCATCCACTTTCCTGTGCCCTCCTCGAAAAACTCTAATAGATTGGTCAAACATGACCTACCACGCACAAAGCCATGTTGACTCTCCCTAATAAGTCCCTGTCTATCCAAATATTTGTAGATCCTATCCCTTATCACACCTTCCAATAACTTGCCAACCAGCGACATCAAACTTATTGGCCTGTAATTTCCCGGATTTCTTTTGGAAACTTTTTTAAACAATGGAACGACATGAGTCACCCTCCAATCATCTGGCACCTCCCCTGTGAATATTAACATTTTAAATATGTCTGCCAGGGCCCCTGCAAGTTCAACACTAGCCTCCCTCAAGGTCTGTGGGAATACCCTGTCTGGTCCTGGGGATTTAACCACCCTTATTTGCCTCAAGACAGCCAGCACCACCTCCTCTTTAATCTGTAAAGGTTCTATGACCTCCCTACCTGTTTGCCCTATTGCTGTAGACTCTGCTTGTTTCCTCAGTAAGTATGGATGCAAAAAACCCATTTAGTATTGTTTTCCCGCCACCACCTCCCCACCCCCAATCTCTTTTGGTTCCATACACAATCTACCACTCTGGTCTTCAAGAGGACCAATTTTATCCCTCACTATTCTTTTGCTCCTTACAGACCTGTAGAAGCTCTTTGGATTTTCCTTCACTCTGTCTGCCAAAGCAACCTCATGTCTTCTTTTGGCCCTCCTGATTTCCCTCTTAAGTAGCTTCTTGCAGTTTTTACACTCCTTGAGCATCTGATCTGTTCCTTGCTGCCTGTATATTTCATACAACTCTCTCTTCCTCTTAATCAATGTTACAATCTCCTGTGAGAACCAAGGTTCCTTATTCCTATTTACTTTGCTTTTAATCCTGACAGGAACATATAAACTCTGCACTCTCAAAATTTCTCCTTTGAAGGCTTCCCACTTCCAACTTACATCCTTACCAGAGAACAGCCTGTGCCAATCCACACTCCCCAGATCCTTTCTCATTTCATCAAATTTGGCCTTTTTCCAGTTCAGAACTCAAGCCAAGGACCAGACCTATCCTTATCCATAACCAGGTTGAAACTAATGGCATTATGATCACTGGATCCAAAGTGTTCCCTTACACGCATATCCATCACCTACCCTAACTCATTTCCCAAATTGGAATTGAAATGTTTGATGTCATGACAGCAGTTCTAAAATATAAAGACCTGGAGAGAGTTGGATGTCAGAGGTCCAGATGGAGGGAAAGCTCTGAAGGCAGGAGAAAATGCCCACGCGGTAGGTAGAAGTCCTAGCAAAAAAAAATCCTGGGGCAAAGAGAACACCGTGCAGTCCATTCATTGAAGTGGCAGTGGAGGATATCACAGAGGATGCTATTGCATATTCTGCAAGAGGAAAAGAATGAGTCAGACATACTAATCGATATGAAGACAGCAGATATTGAGGCCAGGCTTTCAGGCGATGGTTAGGGAAGAAGTTAAACCTCACAGGTAGTGGAGCATTTTTGTTAAGAACATAAGAAATAGGAGCAGGAGTAGGCCATCTAGCCCTTCGAGCCTGCCCCGCCATTCAATAAGATCATGGCTGATCTGAAATGGAGCGGTTCCACTTTCCCGCTTTCTCCCCATAACCCTTAATTCCCCGTCTATCAAAAACCTATCTACCCATGACTTATATATATTCAGCGAGGTAGCCTCCACCGCTTCAATGGGCAGAGAATTCCAGAGATTCACCGCCCTTTGAGTGAAGCAGTTCATCCTCAACTCTGATCTAAACTGCCCCCCCCCCCCCCCCCCCTTATCTTGAGGTTATACCCTCTAGTCCTGCTATCTAAACGGGAAGAATCTCTCTACCGCTACCCTATCTAGCCCCTTCATCCCCTAAGAATTCTTGATGCTACTTAATCAACTGATGCCTCAGTGCCAAGAGCATTCACTTCACTTCTCCCCAACAACAAATGCACGATGACACCCACTCATGCAGGTCAATGAGAGGCAAATGTGCGAGAGGAACAGCAAGTAATTTGAGGAACAATTTATTTCTGAATTTTCCACTTCACTTGCCAGCATTTTGAAAACTACCTCTGGGGGTCACGTTGAGGCCGTTATGGGCAACGTACAGCCCACAGGCTGCATGTTGGACAACTGTATTTTAAACAGTAAATTGGCATGGTATGTTGAAGGCTTTCCATATCTTGTAATTTGCCAGGGTCTGTTCTTTGAGTACAGTTTTTATCTTTTATATTGTAAAATATAGGGAGACACAGGTGTTGTGTTGATGTTATTGGGCTAGTTACCTAGAAGCCCAAGTTAATATTTTGGAAACACAAGGTCAAATCTCACCATTGCAGCAGGTGGACTTTAAATTCATTAAATAAATAAAACCTGGATTTGAAAGCCTTGCTGGTGATTACCATGGCCAAAATACATGGAATCGTTTAACATAAGCAAGGCATGACAGAACCACACCCAGATATGGGCAAAGGCAATGTAATCTATGTGGCATTTAATCAAAGCATTATGGAGTTTTCTGTGAATAACTCCAATGGCCTAGTTGGACAATGTGACCAGTTTAATGGCTGTGTGGGCTCGTTGGGCCAAAGGGCCTGTTTCCCATGCTGTGTTGTTCTTTGTTCTGGGTTACATAATTGGCTGAGTGCCAGAGAACCTTCTAGCAGGTTGGGACACTTCTTTGTCTTCAACAATAACTCAGAGATCAACCATTGCAGAATGTCATGAAGAACATTGTCAGAGAAAAAAACACCAGAAATCTATGTTCGGAATGGACCTGGCCATTTCATTCTAAACTGGGTTGTACGGTTATGTCTGTTTTCAGTTAAAGAATTAGAGTTAATGTTTAGTTAAAGAGTTAATGTTCAGCGAAAAGTTAAGTTCAGTTGAGAGTTAACGTGTTGCAACTGTTGTAAGTTTGCGTTTGGTACCTAAAGTGTTAAATATTGAAGTGAATCTGAGTTGACACCCGTCTTTTGCTTTGTCATACATAACCGAATGCTTGGAAAGAGTTTAAGCTAATAGCCAAATAACACAAGTAATTACTATTTTGTTTAAGTAACGGATTCATCATATTGCAGAATGAAAGATTTATCTTGAAAACAAAATTTTTTTGGTGATAGATATCAGTTTAACAACATATTCACCCGTTCAAAAGCTTCAGAACAACTTTATTTTAAATGCAGAATGCCAGATTACTAGCTGCAGTGCAACTAGGCTATTGGTCAACTTTGTACAAAAACAGACACGTATGTAAAAACAGGCCAATTTATTTCATATTTGTTGTTCATAAGCCACAGATATTCCTGTTGATTTAGCTTGCAACTGATCCATTAGGGAATGAAAACAAACTATACGTAAAAAAATACTGTCTAATGTCTGTTTTCTTCTTCACGCATATGAGTTCCCATGATACATCTGGTAGTCTTTTTGGTGGAAGCTAGAACTGGGCTCAGTAACCCAGCAATTGTACAAACACCAGGACTTCATTCATCCAATTTGGGTGGCCAGTCAACATCTACAGACTAAAGGAAAGAAAGTATAACATGTAAAATTCATGGCATTGACTGACACTTCAAGGCTGTGGTTAGCCAATATTAATCATCCGAGGAGATTTACAAAACCAATTTAATAAAGCAGCACCATTACACTATCCTACAGTTTTGCACTCAAATTTTTAAATTTGAGACGTGCAAAGGGATGGCGAATGATGCACCATTCCTGTAAAATGGATGGGGGGAAGAAAGAGGCAGATAAACATAGGGCTGGCCACGCACTGCATTTTATCAGACGCCCCGCCTTCAAACACACCAATATCTCACCCCATGTGCAAAAGTGCAATTACAAATTTAATTGTAGACAAAACATTTTAAGTGAAGAGAGTTGCTCTCATACATAACGCCAGCTTGGTTCATTTGTTTTAGGGTCAAACTTTGCTACAAACCAGAAAACACAATCAGACAGGCAATTTAGTGGAATACTGAAGATGTTCTTCATTGTGAGAGATGTGTTCGTTCAGATGGGATGCTAAACCAAGGCTGTGCTATTTCAGTGGTAGCAGGGAGATCTCCTGGCCAACATTCCTCCCTCAACCATATCAAAAACAAAACAACTGGTGATTCAGCTATTTTTTCTGTAATCACCCTTGCTGTATGCAAATTAGTCACTGCATTTTCCTACAAGTGACTATACTTTAAAAATAAACTGGTTGTAAAGCATTTGAGGAATATCGTGAGGACATTTAGATACAAGCTCCTCGTTGCAATATTCAGCATTAGTAACTCATAACCAGGTAATGTATATTTTGACATGTTCACAGAAATCCAGCATTCAAGTATTCAAATTCAGACTGGTGAAACACTCAATCATGTCCACGATCGGGAGCCCGATTCAAAAATCCTTGCATAAATTCTTACATACAAATGTTTGACATAAAAATAACAAACAAAATTGGAAAGGTCTCTCACCTCTACGTCTAGTTCAAGAATATCTGTTGTCATGTTCATTAGAGTGCCAAGATTTGGTTTTGTACGTCCAAAGTCTCCATGCACAAACTCTTTAACATAGCTATTAGACAGTTCAGAAAACTTCTACTTGCTGAATGGAATATTTAAATCAAACCATCAGCACATGTAATCATCTTATACAAATTAAAGTTTAGTCAGCTTCAAAAAGTTCTAGGGCAACCAGATGCTATTTTGTATTTTTTAAATAGTCAAACAATTCTAGTACCACAGATCCGTCATTAAGGAGGAAATTGCGAGGCATCTTGAAGGGAATTGCTTGATAGGGCGGACGCAACACGGTTTCATTAAAGGGAAGTCGTGTCTGACAAATTTACTGGAGTTCTATGAGGATGTGTCTAGGGCAGTGGATAGAGGAGAGCCGGTGGATGTGGTCTTTCTGGATTTTCAGAAGGCGTTTGACAAGGTACCTCACAAGAGGTTATTGCAGAAGGTCAGGGGACATGGAGTTGGGGGTAGGGTGTTAGCGTGGATAGAGGATTGGTTGTCAAATAGGAGGCAGAGAGTGGGGGTCAATGGGTGCTATTCGGATTGGCGGTTGGTGACTAGCGGGGTGCCCCAGGGGTCGGTGCTGGGGCCTCAGCTATTTACCATTTATATAGATGATCTGGAGGAGGGAACCGAGTGCAGGGTGTCGAAATTTGCTGATGACACCAAGATTGGGGGAAAGGCAAATTGTGCGGAGGGTGTGGAGAGTCTGCAGAAGGATCTAGATAGGCTGGGCGAATGGGCCAGGAAATGGCAAATGGAATTTAATGTTGGCAAGTGCGAGGTGGTCCACTTTGGTAGGAAGAATGGTAGGAAGGACTATTACTTACGTGGCGAAAAACTGCAGCAGGCGACGGTGCAGAGGGACCTCGGGGTCCTTGTGCATGAGTCGCAAAAACCCAGCTTGCAGGTGCAGCAGGTGGTCAGGAAGGCAAATGGGATGCTGGCCTTCATAGCGAGGGGGATTGAATATAAAAGTAGGGAGGTCTTGCTGCAGCTGTATAGGGCATTGGTGAGGCCGCAGCTGGAGTACTGTGTGCAGTTTTGGGCGCCGCACCTGCGCAAGGATATTTTGGCCCTGGAGGGAGTGCAGAGGAGGTTTACTAGGCTGATACCGGAGTTGAGGGGATTGAGCTATGAGGAGAGGCTGAATAAACTAGGCTTGTACTCGTTAGAGTTTAGAAGAATGAGGGGAGATCTCATTGAGACGTATAAGATGATGAATGGGATGGATAGGATAGAGGTGGAGAGACTCTTCCCGCTCAAAAAAGACAGTAGGACTAGGGGGCACAGCCTCAAGATAAAGGGGAGGCGGTTTAGAACAGAGTTGAGGAGGAACTTCTTCACTCAAAGGGTGGTGAATCTCTGGAATTCTCTGCCCGTTGAAGTGGTGGAGGCTGCCTCGCTAAATATTTTTAAGAAGCGGGTTGATGGGTTCTTGATAAGAGAGGGGATTAAGGGTTATGGGGAGAGGGCGGGAAAGTGGAACTGAGCCACAACAGATCAGCCATGATCTTATTGAATGGCGGGGCAGGCTCGAAGGGCTAGATGGCCTACTGCTGCTCCTATTTCTTATGTTCTTATGTTCTTATATAAAATACTTTCATATATCTATTAAACAAGGAATTAAAGTTCATCTAAAATTTCACTGATATTTGTACATTGGGTATCCTATTTAGCTTCAAGTTTCTGAGGCACCAGGTATTCCCAAAGGTAGTCATAAATCAAAATACTGCAGGGCTGGATAATTGGGAATGAACATTGTAAATTCTTGTCTGCACCTTGAAGGGTATAAAATGCAGGGTACTGCAACCAGTCTCCTCCATTCAAGAAATGCCCCTCAATGTCAGGGAGAGAACACATTTCCTTTTTTCTTAAATCTTCCCTTACCCTCCTTCTGTTTAGACCACAATTCCAGCCTAGATCCTAATTGGGATCACTTACATAGATTAAAACCCTGGTTCCACCAGCTTGAGCAACAGCAATTTTTCAGTGGTTTGTTTGAGGACTAGGGAAGCAGAACTCCCAGCCAGTAGTGAGAGTTCTCACTTCTTTCTATGCTTTGCTTGCCTTGTAAGGGTTCACATCTCCTCCTGCCTCTTTTAGGGTTCTGATGAATTCCAAACTTTAGTCCAGAAACCAGCTGAACACACAGGCCACTCCTACCAGAATTGCAACTTGACTGCGCCAGAAGGCCGAGGAATTTTGACTCAAAGAGCCCTCATTGCCTTCAAAGCTTCAGCTGTGCTTCAAGAATTTCAAGTTTCAGGTCAATTTTGTTTTGGCAATGTCAAAGTCTAATATGGTTTAAGGTTGGTGTTTAAAAGTGAAGCACAGTTCCTTTCTGACTGTATCATCCAGATAGGAAATGGATCAAGATCTTTCATTTATTTCTCTACTGAGTAGTTGACAGTCTCAGAGATAACATGGAAACAGGAGACTGGGTTTCTCCTTCAGCCCCTGAACAATTTATTTATGAAAAGTTCTGGTTATGAATGACAGGGAGAAATGGTAGACTTCAAACTGTTGAACTCTTAGAAAGCAGTTAGAATCAAAGACAAATAACTGGGGTCAAAAAGCAAAGTCTTCTGGTAATGAGGAATAAGTAACCCACAGTGGAGAGAATATGGAAGTCCCATTTCACTAAGTGTGGTTATAGAGGTGATTCATCACTCAGTAACAGCACCCAAAGGTAGCAAGAGGCACCAGTGCTAATGCTGGGCAAGGACTGACCAGTCCTGGTCCTAATGCCTCGGCACACTAACATAAAGCTTTCTGTTCGTGCAGCAAAACACACAGCTCAAGGATTCCACAGTCATAATCTTTGTCTTGATTGCCGCTGTGCTCAAAACTTCTGCATGCCTCATTTCTTGCTGAGTCTTCTGACCTTACTCCTTCAGAAATATGGAGTATAGCATTCGTCAAAGAATTCCATCACAGTGCTGTAGCAGCAGGAGGAAGACAGGATAAGCCCTTCCTTTGTAACATTCGCTGCTATACGTTAAGAACATAAGAAATAGGAGCAGGAGTAGGCCATCCAGCCCTTCGAGCCTGCCCCGCCATTCAATAAGATCATGGCTGATCTGTTATGGCTCAGTTCCACATTCCCGCCCTCTCCCCATAACCCTTAATCCCCTCGCTTATCAATCCAGTGTGAATGTTAGTGAATGGGTGAGTGGGTAAATGGGGTAGATAGATGGGTGAGACAAGTAGGGAGGGTGGGTGGATGCCAGTTGGGTAGCGTGGCAGTGGATGAGATGGCAAGTGGGTAGACAGGCAGTGGATGAGATGGTGGGAGTAGGTGGCAGGTGGGTGAAGTGACAAGGCTAGCACGAGTTGAGGTGGAAGCTAGGCAGATGGTGGAACTGACAAGTCAGTTTGGTACACCCAGTCTCCGACGTTCTGGAGACCGGAAAATCTGGGTCATAATGATGTATCTGGTGGAAATGACCGCCCTGCCATCAAAGGAATGATCAATCAGTCAGAAAAGAGATAAGGGAGACTCTCTGCATTGCCAGGAGCTTCTCAAAGTGACTTACTCTCTGAGCTGGCATCCTGGATTTAATTGTTGTACTACAACTTTGTTGTAGATGCTGAACGAGTCAGACTAAAACAATCTAGTTTCAGCTTTTAAGTTCTGAAAACTGAACACAATCTTAAAAGTACACACATTCTCTAAAATGATCACTGTTACTGAAATTTTCCAGCTTTCACTTGATTTCGTAAAAGGATACGTCCCAGCCTGAGTCTTCAAATAAAGATGAAAATGGTGCTGATCTATATACTCCACTTTCATGCTGTGTATTAACCGAGTTCTTACAGCCAGAGGCCTTCGGTGAAGAACTCTCAGTGGAGTCTTTTGGTCAAGCTTTAGGTCCTATAGAGAAGTGTTAAAACATTCAATTCACAAATCATACATTCTCTTACATTTCATGTATGTTAACATTTTCTTTCAAAAATATTGCTGCAAGTTTCGCATTTTTAAAACTGCTTAAATATTTAGGAAATTCACCATCCAGCTGCAAATCCCAGACCATCACCAGCTATCCTTCATTTAACACTAATCAAAGAAGCTTTGCAAGAAAAAATGCTTATCCCTTAGAAGGTCTGTGGGCAAAATTTACAAATATATTTCCTTTAAACTCTATTTTAAAAACTTAAAGGTCATTAAGACCAACAAACCAGTCTGTTTTGAAACCTTTTCCAGCACCATACTCCTCAATCCATTTATTCTCTAGAAAGACTTACAATCAAAGCTATTTATGCTGTCCAATTCATCATCCTTCCTTGGTATCTTATCCTCTAATTGGCTTTAATACATTAAGTCAAACATCCTCTCTTACTCCCATCTTGTTCATTTTGACCCATGCACCCAATGCTTGATCCATTTACCAAGGTGAACAATTTGCTTGGATTTTATTTTTGCCTTAATAACCTTGGAAGTTTCACTGGCATTACCTTGAAGTTTCCACTTCTGTGAGGAAAGCAAGCCCTGCATTTTCAACATTCCTAATATCATGGCACTCCAGTGTTTCAGATGGTCTTAGATATTTAAATATCTGATTCTGAGAGCAGGGTCCTGAATCTCAATAAAGGTAACTATAATGGTGTGAGGTGTAAGTTGGCTATGATGGACTGGAAAACATTACTGAAGGAAGGAGAGTGGAAAAGCAAAGGCAATAGGCGTCAAATAGGTGAACTCCAAAAAGTTGTTTAGTCCTGTTTGATGCAAGAATGGAAACGGTACTGTAGCCAAACCATGATTTAGAAGGGAAATTAGAGATGGTATTAGATTCAAAAAAGATGCATGCAAAATTGGCAAGATAAAGTAATAGACCTGAGGATTGGGAGCAGTTTAAAATTCCACAAATGCAGGCCAAGGGATTAAGAAGAGGGGAAAAAGTATGCAAGTAAGCCAGTAGGAAGCATAAAAACTGACTGTAAAAGTTTCTATAGATGTGTAAAGAGAAAAAGATTGACAAAACGTTGGACCCTTAGAGGATGAGAGGGGGGACTTAGTGGTAGGGGATGGGGAAATGGCTGAGGTCTTGAATAACTTTTTTGTTTCGGTCTTCATGGAGGAGGATGTAAATAATTTGCCGGGTGTTAGCGATGGAAAGATGGTAGGACTGGAGGGTCTCAATGACATTATTGTTACTAGAGAGGCGGTGCTTGACAGACTGGAGGGACTGATTGTGGACAAGTCCCCAGGACCGGATGGAATGCATCCAAGGGTTCTGAAAGAAATGGCGGAGGTGATAGTGGATGCCTTGGTGGTTATTTTCCAAACGTTGCTGGATTCCGGGGAAGTGCCGGAAGATTGGAAAATGGCTAATGTTACGCCGTTGTTTAAGAAGGGTGGCAGGCAAAAGGCAGGGAATTATAGGCCGGTTAGTTTAACGTCTGTTGTAGGTAAAATGTTAGAATCCGTCATCAAGGAGGAAATAGCGAGGCATCTTGAGGGGAATTGCTTGATAGAGCAGACGCAGCACAGTTTCGTTAAGGGGAAGTCGTGTCTGGTGAATTTATTGGAGTTCTATGAGGATGTGTCTAAGGCGGTGGATAGAGGAGAGCCGGTGGATGTGGTCTTTCTTGATTTTCAGAAGGCGTTTGACAAGGTACCTCACAAGAGGTAAGGGGGCATGGAGTTGGGGGTAGGGTGTTAGCGGGGATAGAGGATTGGCTGTCAAATAGGAGGCAGAGAGTAGGGGTTAATGGGTGCTATTCGGATTGGCGGTTGGTGACTAGTGGAGTGCCCTGGGGTCGGTGCTGGGGCTTCAGCTATTTACCATTTATATAGATGATCTGGAGGAGGGAACCGAGTGTATGGTGTCGAAATTTGCTGATGACACCAAGATTGGTGGAACGGCAAATTGTGCGGAGGGCATGGAGAGTCTGCAGAAGGATCTAGATAGGCTGGGTGAATGGGCCAGGAAATGGCAAATGGAATTTAATGTTGGCAAGTGCGAGGTGGTCCACTTTGGTAGGAATAATGGTAGGAAGGACTATTACTTACGTGGCGAAAAACTGTAGCAGGCGACGGTGCAGAGGGACCTCGGGGTCCTTGTGCATGAGTCGTAAAAACCCAGCCTGCAGGTGCAGCAGGTGGTCAGGAAGGCAAATGGGATGCTGGCCTTCATAGCGAGGGGGATTGAATATAAAAGTAGGGAGGTCTTGCTGCAGCTGTATAGGGTACTGGTGAGGCCGCAGCTAGAGTACTGTGTGCAGTTTTGGTCGCCGCACTTACGCAAGGATATTTTAGCCTTGGAGGGAGTGCAGAGGAGGTTTACTCGGCTGATACCAGAGTTGAGGGGGTTGAGCTATGAGGAGAGGCTGAATAAACTAGGCTTATACTCGTTAAAGTTTAGAAGAATGAGGGGAGATCTCATTGAGACATATAAGATGATGAATGGGATGGATAGGATAGAGGTGGAGAGACTCTTCCCGCTCAGAAAGGACAGTAGGACTAGGGGGCACAGCCTCAAGATAAAGGGGGGGGGGGGGCGGTTTAGAACGGAGTTGAGGAGGAACTTCTTCACTCAAAGGGCGGTGAATCTCTGGAATTCTCTGCCCGTTGAAGTGGTGGAGGCTGCCTTGCTAAATATTTTTAAGACGCGGGTTGATGGGTTTTTGATAAGCGAGGGGATTAAGGGTTATGGGGAGAGGGCGGGAATGTGGAACTGAGCCATGAGAGATCAGCCATGATCTTATTGAATGGCGGGGCAGGCTCGAAGGGCTAGATGGCCTACTCCTGCTCCTATTTCTTACATTCTTATGTTCTAAAATGTAAGCTCCTTACAGTCAGAAAAGGAGAATTCATAATGGGGAACAAAGGAATGGTTGAGCAACTAAATTCATACTTTGCTTCTGTCTTCACAAAGGAAGACATGAATAATGTACTGGAAGTTTTCAGAAACACAAGTTTAGTGAGGAGCTGAAGGAAATCAGTATTAGTAGAGAAATGGTTTTGGGGAAATTTATAGGATTGAAGGTGGACAAGTTTCCAGGACCTGATAATCTTCATCCAGAGTACTTAGGAAAGAGGTTTTAGAAATAGTAGATCACCTGGTGGTCATTTTCTAAAATTCTTTGTACTCTGGAATGGTTCCTACAGAATGGAGGATAGCTAAGGTAAGTCCACTATTCAAAAAGGGAGGCAGAGAGAAAACAGGGAATTATAGAACAATGAGCGTAACGTCAGTAGCTGGGAAGTTGCTAAAGTCCGTTATCAAGGATTTCATAGCACAGCATTTGGAAGACAGTGGTATAATCAAAGTCAGCATAGATTTACGAAAGGGAAATCATGCTTGACAAATCTGCTGGAATTCTTTGAGGATGTAACTAATAGAGTTGACCAGGACAAATCGGTGGATGTGCTTTACTTAAGACTTTCAGAAGGCTTTTAACAAGGTCTCACATAGCAGATTACTACGTAAGGTTAAAGCATGTGGGCTTGTGTGTAGTGTCTTGAGATGGTTAGAAAGCTGGTTAGCAGAGAGGAAGCGAAGAGTTGGAATAAATGGGTCCTTTCCCAACTGGCAGGCAGTGACTAGTTGGGGTACCAGGGCAGCCTATTAGGGTTGCATGGAAAGAGTTACTGAATTTGCCTACAATGTTACTACCTTCCTTCCATGTGACAAAACTGCTAAGTGCATGATAACGCAGAATCGCTGAGCAGAAACTGATAGCCAAGTTCTGCACACATGAGGACAGCCTCAATTGGGATCTTGGGTTCATGTCACACTATCTGTAACCCCCACAACTTGCCTGGACTTGCAAAATCTCACGAATTGTCCTGGCTGGAGTCAATACACATCTCTTTAACTGTGCTTAACCCTCTCTCTATTCACATTGTCTGTACCTTTAAGACTTGATTACCTGTAAAGACTCGCATTCCAACCATGATCTTGTAAATTGAGTTTGTGTCTTTATATGCCCTGTTTGTGAACAGAACTCCCACTCACCTGAAGGGGCAGTGCCCTGAAAGCTTGTGTATTGTCTCCAGCCAGGACAATTAGTGAGATTTTGCAAGTCCAGGCAAGTTGTGGGGGTTACAGATAGTGTGACATGAACCCAAGATCCCTGTTGAGGCTGTCCTCATGTGTGCGGAACTTGGCTATCAGTTTCTGCTCAGCGATTCTGCGTTATCATGCACTTAGCAGTTTTGTCACATGGAAGGAAGGTAGTAACATTGTAGGCAAATTCAGTAACTCTTTCCATGCAACCCTAATAGGCTGCCCTGGTACCCCAACTAGTCACTGCCTGCCAGTTGGGAAAGGACCCATTTATTCCAACTCTTCGCTTCCTCTCTGCTAACCAGCTTTCTAACCATCTCAAGACACTACACACAAGCCCACATGCTTTAACCTTACGTAGTAATCTGCTATGTGAGACCTTGTTAAAAGCCTTCTGAAAGTCTTAAGTAAAGCACATCCACCGATTTGTCCTGGTCAACTCTATTAGTTACATCCTCAAAGAATTCCAGCAGATTTGTCAAGCATGATTTCCCTTTCGTAAATCTATGCTGACTTTGATTATACCACTGTCTTCCAAATGCTGTGCTATGAAATCCTTGATAACGGACTTTAGCAACTTCCCTGCTACTGACGTTAAGCTCATTGTTCTATAATTCCCTGTTTTCTCTCTGCCTCCCTTTTTGAATAGTGGACTTACCTTAGCTATCCTCCATTCTGTAGGAACCATTCCAGAGTACAAAGAATTTTAGAAAATGACCACCAGGTGATCTACTATTTCTAAAACCTCTTTCCTAAGTACTCTGGATGAAGATTATCAGGTCCTGGAAACTTATCCACCTTCAATCCTATAAATTTCCCCAAATTTAATATAAAATTTAAAAATTAATATAAAATATAAAATTTCCCCTGGTATGGAGGGGAGGTCCTATGAGGAGAGACTGAGGGATTTGGGGTTGTTTTCGCTAGAAAGAAGGCGGCTAAGAGGGGATCTTATTGAAACATATAAGATGATTAGAGGTTTAGATAGGGTGGATAGTGATAGCCTTTTTCCTCGGATGGAGAAAGCTAGCACGAGGGGGCATGGCTTTAAATTAAGGGGTGGTAGTTATAGGACGGATGTCAGGGGTAGGTTCTTTACCCAGAGGGTGGTGAAGGATTGGAATGCCCTGCCTGCTGCGGTTGTAAATGCGCCTAGTTTGGGGGCGTTTAAGAGATCCGTGGATAGGTTTATGGACGAAAAGGGATTGGTTTAGATTAGTGGGTCATTGTTTTTTTTTAACTGGTCGGCGCAACATCGTGGGCCGAAGGGCCTGTTCTGCGCTGTAATGTTCTATGTTCTAAAACCATTTCTCTACTAATACTGATTTCCTTCAGCTCCTCACTAAACTTGTGTTTCTGAAAACTTCCAGTACATTATTCATGTCTTCCTTTGTGAAGACAGAAGCAAAGTATGAATTTAGTTTCTCAACCATTCCTTTGTTCCCCATTATGAATTCTCCTTTTCTGACTGTAAGGAGCTTACATTTTGTCAATCTTTTTCTCTTTACACATCTATAGAAACTTTTACAGTCAGTTTTTATGCTTCCTACTGGCTTACTTGCATACTTTTTCCCCTCTTCTTAATCCCTTGGCCTGCATTTGTGGAATTTTAAACTGCTCCCAATTCTCAGGTCTATTACTTTATCTTGCCAATTTTGCATGCATCTTTTTTGAATCTAATACCATCTCTAATTTCCCTTCTAAATCATGGTTTGGCTACAGTACCGTTTCCATTCTTGCATCAAACAGGACTAAACAACTTTTTGGAGTTCACCTATTTGACGCCTATTGCCTTTGCTTTTCCACTCTCCTTCCTTCAGTAATGTTTTCCAGTCCATCATAGCCAACTTACACCTCACACCATTATAGTTACCTTTATTGAGATTCAGGACCCTGCTCTCAGAATCAGATATTTAAATATCTAAGACCATCTGAAATAAACCTGTTGGACTTTAACCTGGTGTTCGTGTGAAGATACATAGGCCACACTAACACTAGAGACTAAGCTAGTGGCATTAGAGCTGAATGGTATCAGAGCCACTCAGTTAAAGCTGCATTTATTTGGGTTTCAAGACAATGTCATTAAAAGGACATTGTTTTTAGACTGAACTGCAAGAAATGCAAATACTCGAACAGATTACTCCTACCGAAGTTAATTCACATTAAGGCACAAGTCAAAGCCCCAAAACTCACTGGACGTAACAACATTTATAAAGATGCAAGTGATAAACCAGATTCATGGTGTTCATCTCAGAAGAATGTTTCTCTTTTGATGCATCTTGCACATAACATGCGATTCCAAATATATGCAAACAGCTTGGTTATTTTAGTACCTTTAATTCCTCGAGAAAATCGATATCACTTTTTCCTATAGTTTTCTCTGTCCATATTAGGGCACGGTATGACTTTGTCTTCTCTTCCTCACCTTCTTTCATATGTCCTATTGCCTCCCTAAACACAAGTATTAGGAACAAGTTACTTGCTTGCTGAGTTAATAAACCATTTTGAAGTGTAGGGCCTGACCTAAATGCCAGATTGGTTGGATATGCTCACCTGGTCACTATCTGTAAATCTCGAACTCGGATTTTATCAGTTGAACCATTAATTTTCTGGAAAGAACATTCCACGTTAGCACATAAGTAAACCAGCTCAAGTCCCAAGGAATTCAATTTTTAAACCTTTTAATTACCTCCTGAAGTTCCTTTAGCTCTTGCTGAAGAAAGGATGTTCGATGTGGGTTAAGCAGCTCAATTACAAAGGGTCTGCCTGGAACAAAGGGAAAGGCGGAGACAAAAGATTCAGTCTCACCCATTTGCTGAAATATTGAAAATTCTTGATGTAGGAATTGCTGTTATCAAACAAATTGGGCAATTATTCAAAGCAAATGGAACTTTCATATTTTCTGAGCACCAAAATAATCCATAAAAACCAGTACCCAAAAATATCAATGGTATAAAGCCTTAGTTCAGTGGTACCACCCTCATTCCTGAGCTAAGCACCTTGCGCATAATCTAGACTGGCATTTCAGTGCAGTAATGAACGGGTGCTCACTGTAAGAAGTTTTTTTTTTAAATCAAGGACACATCCACATGGATGCCAAAGGCTCCTGATTGGAGCAGGGAGATTTTCCTGCTGTCCTTGGCAACATTAAATCTACAACCGGCATCACTAAAGTATTTATTTTACAAGTTATGGAATCCTGCTTTGTCCAAAATGGCTGCTGTGCTTGCCAGAGAAATACCAGTGGACTCAATTTCAAAAGTAATTCGTCTCCTGCGAAGGGCTAGTAGACATCCAGAGGACATGGCAGATGCTACATACATGCAAATTCTTTCCTTTTATTCAAACTCACCAAATTTTTCCAACAATAGCTCAGTGAACTCGAATGCCACACACCCACCCTGTATACACTTTTTAATGTATGACTCTCACACCTTTTCCTTTGAAATACAATTCAAGAGTACACTCACAGTTGTTATTTCAGCCTTCAGCTCTGAAATATCTGGCAATTACATATGACAGAAGCAGGAGTAGAACTTTCAGTCCCCAGTCCCCTTAGCACAGAATCTGCATGTTGTGATTAACTATCAGCTGCACTTCTGCTTTCAATCTTCTCACTCTGACTGTCTGGTTTGCTCAAGAATGTTTCCTACTTTAACCACAGGCCTATGTTCACTGTTGCATGTACTACCTCCTCAGTACATGCTAACTATCCATAAGAACATAAAAAATAAGTGCACAAATGGGCCATACAGCCCCTCAAGCCTCCTCTACCATTCAATAAGATTATGGTTAGCCTGATATAAAAGGAATATGCTGCAGATCTGAGAAATCTGAAATTAAAGCAAAAAATGCTAGAAAAACTTAGCAGACCTGTGGGGAGAGAAACAGAGTTGATGTTTTGAGTCTGTATGGCTCTTCCTCGAACTGAGAAGAGGAGCTCTGAAGAAGACATTCTGACTCAAAGTGCTAACTTTATTCCCCTCTCCAGATGCTGCCCAAACTGTTGAGATTTCCCAGAACTTTTTCTTATTATGGCTAAGCTGATTTTGGCCTCAATTCCATTCTCCTGTCTGCTTCTCATATCCCTGATAGTTCAAATATAGAAATCTAACTCAGCCTTGAATATAATCAGTGACAGCCTCCACACAGCTCTCTTGAGGTAGAGAATTCCAAAGATCATGACCCTCAGAGAAGAAATGCCCCCTCATCTCCACCTTAAATGGGTGAAACCTTTGGTCTGAAACTTTGCCCCTAGTCCTACATTCTCCCATGAGGGATAACATTCGCTCAGCATTCGCCCTGTCAAGCCCCCTCAGAATCTTATATGTTGCAATAAGATGGCCTCCTGTTCTTCTAAACTCCAATGAGTATAGACCCAATCTGCTCAATCCTTCAGGGAACATTTTGAACCTTTAAAAAACTGCCGTTCAATCAAATATTATGTTCCATGTAAAGTAAGACATATCATATGAGGCAAAAACATAATTACCATTTCCTAAGGCTCTGACATCAACATCTTCCCTTCCTGAAGATGAAAAGTTTAAATCTGTGGGTATAGAAATTTTGCAGAATATCAACTAGTGGAGTTTTACAATCCAAACTATAAATCATACAATTTTTAAAAATATTGTTTCATGAGATGTGGCATTGCTGGCTAGACCAGCATTTTTATAGCTTATCCCTAATCACCGTGGAGAACATGGTGATAAGCTATTTTTTTTTAATCTTCTTGAACCATTGCAGTTCCAGTGGTGTAGATACATCCACATTACTGTCTGGAAAGTGATCCAGGAACTAAGTTACTAATTTATTACATTAAAGCTATCAGACAGGGGTATCAAGTGTTTAGGAAGGATAGGCAGGAGGGAAAAGAGGGGGGCGTAGCTCTGCTGATTAAGGATAGCATCAGGGTGGTAGCAAGGGATGATATTGGAACCAAGGAGCAGAACATGGAATCGTTGTGGGTAGAGATTAGGAACAGCAAAGGGAGGAAGACGTTGGTGGGTGTCATCTATAGGCCCCCGAATAATGATCTGGAGGTGGGGCGGGCTGTTAACGCACAAATAAGTGCGGCGTGCAGGAATGGGACGGCTGTAATTATGGGGGATTTCAATCTGCATATTGATTGGTCGACTCATGTTGGACGTGGTGGGCTCGAGGAGGAGTTCTTGGAATGCTGCCGGGATAGTTTCCTGGAACAGTGTGTGCTGGAGCCGACGAGGGAGCGAGCTATCTTGGGTCTGGTGCTATGTGATGAGGCGGGTAGAATTAGGCAACTTGCGGTGAAGGATCCTCTTGGGGACAGTGATCATTGTATGGTGGAGTTTCTGGTGCAGATGGAGGAGGAGAAAGTGGGCTCCCGGACACGCGTCCTTTGTCTGAACAGAGGGGAGTACGGTAGGATGAGAGAAGAATTGGCGAATGTGGACTGGGGGAGCGCGTTGGAAGGTAGGTCTGCTGAGGAGCAGTGGAGGATCTTTGAGGAGATCTTTCTTGGTGTTCAGCTGAAATTTATTCTGATGGTTAAAAAGGACTGTAGGAGGAGAGGTAATAAGCCGTGGATAACGAAGGAGGTGAAGGAAAGTGTTAAATTAAAAGCGGAGGCGTTTAGAGTAGCTAAGAGTAGTGGGCGAGAAGAGGATTGGGAGAGGTTTAAATGTCAACAAAGATTGACAAAGAAGTTGATAAAGAAGGGTAGGAGAAACTATGAAGCTGGGCTAGCGCTTAATATAAAAAAGGATAGCAAGAGTTTTTATAAGTACATAAAAAGGAAGAGGCTGGCTAGGGTGAATGTTGGTCCCTTAGAGGATGAGAAGGGGGACTTGGTGGTAGGGGATGGGGATATGGCTGAGGTCTTGAACAACTTTTTTGTTTCGGTCTTCACGGAGGAGGACGTGAGTAATTTGCCGGATGTTAGAGATGGAAAGGTGGTAGGACTGGAGGGTCTCGATGACATTACTGTTACTAGAGAGGCGGTGCTCGACAGACTGGAGGGGCTGATTGTGGACAAGTCCCCAGGACCGGATGGAATGCATCCGAGGGTTCTGAAAGAAATGGCGGAGGTGATAGTGGATGCCTTGGTGTTATTTTCCAGACGTCGCTGGATTCCGGGGAAGTGCCGGAAGATTGGAAAACGGCTAATGTTACGCCGTTGTTTAAGAAGGGTGCCAGGCAAAAGGCAGGGAATTATAGGCCGGTTAGTTTAATGTCTGTTGTAGGTAAAATGTTAGAATCTGTCATCAAGGAGGAAATAGCGAGGCATCTTGAGGGGAATTGCTTGATAGAGCAGACGCAGCACGGTTTCGTTAAAGGGAAGTCGTGTCTGACAAATTTACTGGAGTTCTATGAGGATATGTCTAGGGCGGTGGATAGAGGAGAGCCGGTGGATGTGGTCTTTCTTGATTTTCAGAAGGCATTTGACAAGGTACCTCACAAGAGGTTATTGCAGAAGGTCAGGGGGCATGGAGTTGGGGGTAGGGTGTTAGCGTGGATAGAGGACTGGTTGTCAAATAGGAGGCAGAGAGTGGGGGTCAATGGGTGCTATTTGGATTGGCGGATGGTAACTAGTGGAGTGCCCCAGGGGTCGGTGCTGGGGCCTCAGCTATTTACCATTTATATAGATGATCTGGAGGAGGGAACCGAGTGCAGGGTGTCGAAATTTGCTGATGACACCAAGATTGGTGGAACGGCAAATTGTGTGGAGGGTGTGGAGAGTCTACAGGAGGATCTAGATAGGCTGGGTGAATGGGCCAGGAAATGGCAAATGGAATTTAATGTTGGCAAGTGCGAGGTGGTCCACTTTGGTAGGAATAATGGCAGGAAGGATTATTACTTGCGTGGAGAAAAACTGCAGCAGGCGACTGTGCAGAGGGACCTCGGGGTCCTTGTGCATGAGTCGCAAAAACCCAGCTTGCAGGTGCAGCAGGTGGTCAGGAAGGCAAATGGGATGCTGGCCTTCATTGCGAGGGGGATTGAATATAAAAGTAGGGAGGTCTTGCTGCGGCTGCATAGGGCATTGGTGAGGCCGCAGCTGGAGTACTGTGTGCAGTTTTGGGTGCCGTACTTACGCAAGGATATTTTGGCCTTGGAGGGAGTGCAGAGGAGGTTTACTAGGATGATGCCGGAGTTGAGCTATGAGGAGAGGCTGAATAAACTAGGCTTGTACTCGTTAGAGTTTAGAAGAATGAGGGGAGATCTCATTGAGACATATAAGATGATGAATGGGATGGATAGGATAGAGGTGGAGAGACTCTTCCCGCTCAGAAAGGATAGTAGGACTAGGGGGCACAGCCTCAAGATAAAGGAGGGGCGGTTTAGAACGGAGTTCAGGAGGAACTTCTTCACTCAAAGGGTGGTGAATCTCTGGAATTCTCTGCCCGTTGAAGTGGTGGAGGCTACCTCGCGAAATATTTTTAAGACGCGGGTTGATGGGTTTTTGATAAGAGAGGGGATTAAGGGTTATGGGGAGAGGGCGGGAATGTGGAACTGAGCCACGACAGATCAGCCATGATCTTATTGAATGGCGGGACAGGCTCGAAGGGCTAGTTGGCCTACTCCTGCTTCTATTTCTTATGTTCTTATGTCCTCATGCATTCTCACTCAACAGTGCGAGTCTGTAATGTATTGCTGGAGTGTAAGACTAGTTCCTGGTTGGGGCAGAAATTGCATCATATAAAAGTTTAAGTGAATGTACAGCAAACACACACATGATCAATATGATTATCTGAACTGGTTTCAATCACCTGTGGAGGTTGAGGAGGAATTATCTAGATTCCGCTCCACCACCACCCATTTGGCTTTTTATCTCTTGCAGGGCATTACTTACTGCAGAGGAGTTAGGAAGTGTTTGGCTACAGGCGTCATGAGTGTCAGGCAGGCTTGATGGACTAACAAGACTTACTGCATGCTCATATATAACACGTGTAAACATGATAACAACAATAACTTGTTGGGATTCCTTGAACATTTCAGGTAAACGCACACAAAGTGAAACTTCATTGAACTGTAATATTGCAGCAGTTGAATTTAACAGATTGGAAAGGAAAACGTCACTCTGTCCAGAATGATGCTTCACTAGAGTTAGTACAATCAAATTGCCTTACGCTTTTGTAAACAAATTGTGCACAGAATTTCTTAAGTTTTAGCATCTACTTAGTTGTTTGGTATTTGATATTTTCCATCTTCTTGGTTAATACTGCACCTCTGAACAACTGACTATAAATATAGAAATAAGAACATAAGAACATATGTTAGCTTTGGACCATGTATATTAAGACTGAATTCCACATCACAAGCTTGGATTGTGGGAAGTCAGCCATCATCATTGAGTCACACAACAATGGGGAAAAAAATAAGCGTTTTGTTTTATTCAGGTAACTTACTTTCAACTTTAAACATCTTCTTTAGTGGCTCTCCTATAAGTTCCTCAACTGAAGACTCCATTTTTCTTTCTCCATCTATTACCCAAGGTGTCTGTGGCAGAGTCCTGGAGAACTTGTTGTATCTGCCTGAGAGAAACACAGGTATTTACTTTTAAATCATCAATAAGTTCTCCTCTTGTGGATTATTTACCATTTTCATGTCCCAATTGCCAACAACAGTACAACATGTTATTATCAAAGCCCTTTAGTACCCCCTTTAATACCCTCACAATTAGTACTGTTCTTATCTTAATGCCACTATCAGAATCTTTCTCTAGCCCAACACACTGCCATTAACATTTCCTCCGTCTCACCCTACACACTTCTGTTGCACTCTCTCCTTCCTCCCACCTATTACTGACCTTTTACTCTGCTCCAGCTGCTCCACCCACTCTTGTACAACATACAATCTATCACATTTCTTCCTCTCTTATCTTTGAAGAGTCATATGGACTCTGTTTCTCTCTCCACATATACTGTCAAATCTGCTGAGTTTTTCTGCATTTTCAGGTTCCAGCATCTGTAATATTTTGCTTTTATTTTACTATATTTTAGAAGAGGCAAAATTCAGCTAACTGAGTTGCCACTGGCTGTATGCTCAGTCTTGCATCAAAAGTGAGTAGGATTTAAGCTGCTCCTGAATGAGTTGGGTCCAACAGTACCTAGATTTCAGATCTGTTATGTGAAATTACAGGGCCCTCAAGTTATAAAACAGTGTTAAATAGGACTGGGTTCTTTTGCATTCAAGCCTTGTTTTGTCTTGCAGACTTTGGCAAAAATGCACTAATTGACCTGCCATTGCCCATAAAACATAGAACATTACAGCACAGTACAGGCCCTTCGGCCCTCAATGTTGTGCCGAGCTATCCCAAGATCAAGCTATCCCACTCCCTATAACTCTGGTATGCTCCATGTGCCTATCCAATAACCACTTGAAAGTTCCTAAAGTGTCCGACTCCACTATCACAGCAGTCTATTCTACTCCCCAACCACTCTCTGAGTGAAGAATCTACCTCGGACATCCCTCCTATAATCCCACCATGAACCTTATAGTTATGCCCCCGAGTAACAGCTACATCCACCTGACAAAATAGTTTCTGCACGTCCACTCTATCAATCCCTCTCATCATCTTATAAACCTCTATTAAATCACCTCTCATCCTCCTCCGCTCCAAAGAGAAAAGCCCCAGCTCCCTCAACCTTTCCTCATAAGACCTGCCCTCCAAACCAGGCAGCATCCTGGTAAATCTCCTCTGCACTCTCTCCAATGCTTCTACATCCTTCTTATAGTGAGGTGACCAGAACTGAACACAATATTCCAAATGTGGTCTCACCAACGTCCGATATAGTTGCAGCATAACCCCACAACTCTTAAACTCAAACCCCCTGTTAATAAACACTAACACACTATAGGCCTTCTTCACGGCTTTATCCACTTGAGTGGCAACCTTCAGAGATCTGTGGATATGAACCCCAAGATCTCTCTGTTCCTCCACATTCCTCAGAATCCTGCCTTTGACCCTGTAATCCACATTCAAATTTGCCCTACCAAAATGAATCACCTCGCACTTATACTAAAATATTATGATTCGCCAATTTCTCAAAGTAAAATTTAATGTAAAAATTATTAACAGCATTCCTTCCAGAAGCAGACATGATGTTCCCAACATACATAGCAGTTTTCATTACCCTCAGACGTCTCAAAGCATTTTGCAGGTAATGGAGTATTTCTGAGTTGTAATCACTGATATTCCAAATGTTATAAATCACTGATTTACAAATCACAAGCTGAGAGGGAATTGCTGCAATGTCTTACCTGCCACATACACTGAATCGTGTGTGCACTGAATTTCCTGAACAACAACAGAGCCTTTAGGTGGTTCAAACCGATAAGGAAAGTGCCTGCCAAAGATTAAAACACAATGGGTGGGATTCTCCCAAAAAAATTCGAAGTGCCAAATTCGCCTAAAACATGGAGTAAATTCCACTGTTTTTTCAGCAGGATTTTGAAAATAAATTTCCCACACTCTGCATCACAGAGACCCCAAACAGGAATCACACTAAAAATCAGTGGGTGGGGCCTATTCCCCTTGGAGAGGTTGGCAGGATAGTGCTGAGTGGGCCACTGCACATGCACCAAAATTGGCGGAGGTGTAGTAGACCGCAATGCCGGCCTCCTAACTGCTGGCCAGCACTATGACCCTGCATCACTGCCCCACCGATACCCCCACAGCTCAACTGTTGGCCTCCTGGACATGTCTGGGAGCCCACAACCCCTCACAACACCCCCGCAGTCAAAACTGACCCCTCCCCCCCACCCCCACCCCCACTGCAGTCCTGATCACCCCCCAGCAGGCTGAACAACCATGGTGGCCAGCTCCAATTACTGGCCTCCCTCTCTCTGTCACTGATCCCACAGAGTGGCAGCAGGACCCCCACCCCCACTAGTCATGTCCCAATAGGTCCCGCCCTCTGGCCCCAACCCCTTGGCACTGCCCAAAGCCTGGTGGGCAATGCCATTTTGCCCCTTGGGCGGTGCCAGGGGGTCAGACTGACAATGCCCAGGGAGCACCCTTCCTTAACCTGACCTCCTGGGAAGGGGCCTCCATAACACCCCTTCACTCCAGCAGGGTCGGGCGATCAGCTCCCAGCTAGTGGGGAGCTGTTGTAAACCCCAGTAGAATGAAACATTCCTGGTGGGGGTGGGATGGGGCACAACTTCAGTCCTGGACCCAATAATGACCATTGCACAAATGAAAAGTAGAGCTTGTTCAAGGAACAAATACTGCGTGTCCTTGATAGCTACGTTCCTGTCAGGCAGGGAGGAAATGGCCGAGTGAGGGAATCAAGGTTCACAAAGGAGGTAGAATGTCTTGTCAAGAGGAAGAAGGAAGCGTATGTAAAGATAGAAAACAAGGTTCAGATGGGTCACTTGAGGATTACAAGGTAGCTAAGAATGAGTTAAAAAAAGGCCTTAGGAGAGCTGGAGGGGGCATGAGAAGTCCTTGGCGGGTTAGATCAAGGAAAACCCCAAGGCTTTTTACTCTTATGTGAGAAATAAAAGAATGACCAGGGTGAGGTTGGGGCCAGTCAAGGATAGTAGTGGGAACTTGTGCATGGAGTCAGAAGAGATAGGTGAAGCGATGAATGAATACTTTTCTTCAGTGCTCACCAAGGACAGGGGCTACGTTTTTGAGGATGAGTGTGTGATACAGGCTGATAGGATGGAGGAGGTAGATGTTCTGAGGGAAGATGTATTAGCAATTTTGAAAAACCTGAGGGTCGATAAGTCCCCTGGGCCAGATGGGATATATCCGAGGATACTTTGGGAGGCAAGGAATGAGATTGTGGAGCCTTTAGCTTTGATCTTTGGGTCCTCACTGTTCACGGGGATTGTGCCAGAGTACTGGAGAATGGTGACTGTTGTTCCTCTCTTCAAGAAAGGAAGTAGGAATGACCCTGGTAATTATAGGCCAGTTAGTCTTACTTCGGTGGTCGGTAAGTTAATGGAAAGGGTCCTGAGGGATAGGATTTATGATCATTTGGAAAGATGCAGCTTAATCCAGGATAGTCAGCACAGTTTTGTGGGGGGTAAGTCTTGTCTCACAAATTTGATTGAATTCTTTGAGGAGGTAACTAAGTGTGTAGTCGAAGGTAGAACAGTTGATGTTGTTTACATGGATTTTAGTAAGGCGTTTGATCAGTTTCCCCATGGTAGACTCATGAAGAAAGTAAGGAGGTGTGGGATAGAAGGAAATTTGGCCAATCGGATAAGTAACTGGCTGTCTCATAGAAAGAAGTCTCACAACACCAGGTTAGAGTCCAACCAGTTTATTTGATAGTCATCTTCATCAGGTATGTGAAAGGTTCTTACTGTGTTTACCCCAGTCCAATGCCGGCATCTCTAAATCATGTGTCATAGAAGTCAGAGGGCAGTGGTGGAGGGAAAATTTTCAGACTGGAGGCCAGTTACCAGTGGTGTACCACAGGGGTCCTCTGCTATTTGTGATATCAATGAATTGGAAGAGGGGGCTGAAAGGGGGATTAGTAAATTTCCTGATGACACCAAGATTGGTGGAGTAGTGGATGAGGTGGAGAGCTCTTGTAGGCTGCAAAGAGACATTGATACAATGCAGAGCTGGGCCAAGAAGTGGCAGATGGAGTTTAACCCTGATAAGTGCGAGGTGATTCATTTTGGTAGGACAAACTTGAATGTGGATTAGAGAGTCAGTGGCAGGGTTCTGAGGAATGTGGAGGAACAGAGAGATCTTGGGATCATATCCACAGATCTCTAAAGGTTGCCACTCAAATGGATAGATCCGTGAAGAAGGCTTATAGTGTGTTAGCGTTTATTAACAGGTGGTTTGAGTT
Source organism: Carcharhinus amblyrhynchos (assembly GCF_965287045.1). Lineage (NCBI taxonomy): Eukaryota > Metazoa > Chordata > Chondrichthyes > Carcharhiniformes > Carcharhinidae > Carcharhinus > Carcharhinus amblyrhynchos. The sequence continues at coordinate 36,664,680 of NC_137335.1, read as the reverse complement.
TACGAGTCATGGGGTTATGCTGCAGCTATATAGGACTTTGATGAGGCCAAATTTGGAATACTGTGTGCAGTTCTGGTCACCTCACTATAAGAAGGATGTGGAAGCATTGGCGAGAGCGCAGAGGATGTTGCCTGGTTTGCAGGGTAGGTCTTATGAGGAAAGGTTGAGGGAGCTGGGGCTTTTCTCTTTAGAGCGGAGGAGGATGAGAGGCGACTTAAAAGAAGTTTATAAGCTGATGAGGGGGATAGATAGAGTGGACGTTCAGAGACTATTTCCATGGGGTGGATGTGCCTGTTACTAGGGGGCATAACTTTTAAGGTGGGAGATATAGGAAGGATGTCCAAGGTAGATTCTTTACTCAGAGAGTGGTTAGGGTGTGGAATGCACTGCCTGCTGTGATAGTGGAGTCGGACACTTTAGGAACTTTCAAGCGGTTATTGGATAGGCACATGGAACACACACAGAATGATAGGGAGTGGAATAGCTTGATCTTGGGTTCGGACATAGCTCGGCATAACATCGACGGCCGAAGGGCCTGTACTGTGCTGTACTATGTTCTATTACAAATCCAGCAGCCAGAGACGTGCAGAGGTCATGGTGCCCAGTGGGAAGCCCAATTAACGGCCTCCATTTAAGTCTCCCGGCCTGCAGCGGCCTGGGAGAGTCACTCCCCTATGAGTCTGAGATTTAAAAGACACAGATGTTAGGACAATATTCCATTACAGTCACAGTTAAAATACAATTCACCTCTACAAATTACTTTCCAAAACAACTTCAATGATCATTTTGTGCATCAGGTTACATATTAACTCATCCTTTATACATTTAAATCTGTAGAAGTGATTCTGTGCAAATAATTTTCAAAACAATTTACAATGTAAGTAAATTTCAGTTTGATTTCATGAAATAAATTAGTTCTGTGATCAGAGCTTTAATCAAATACTGATATTCTTTAGGATTTCTGAGTTTTAGAAATGCCTCTTAAAAATAGCTTGTCTTACTCATTCAGTCTCAATTTTTGAGTTGGTTGCAAGGGGGGGTTGGGAAGCCAGTACTAGTTTCCTGCTCCATTGCCATGTGCTACAATGGAGGGTTGTCCCAAGTGACTCTACCATATGATTTTCATTCTTTCCCCCTCTCTCCCTGGTCACAGTTTGATACCTGTATGTGGCTGTTTAACTGATTGCCAAAATTTAAAACTGTGTCAGCAGAATGTCCATCTGAAAGTTATCATGCTGATCAGGGATGGTGATGCAGTGGGGGGGTTGAATCCGAGGAGCTAAAAACCAAAACGCTTTTATCTACATTGTACTTTTCATTTCCCTTGGGCTCCTTAGAGCGCTTTATAATGAATGCAGCACTTTTGATGAGTGTTCACTACTGTAATATAGGAAACACAACAGCCAATTTGCACACAGCTAGCTCCCGCTAAATGCAACATGATAGTTATCGAGGGTTAAATATGGGTCAAAACACCAAGAATAATTCCCCTGCATGTCCTCAAAATAATACCATGGAATCCTGTTTGCCCCATCAAGAGGGTAGAAAGGGCTTTGGTTTAACAGTCATTCGAAAGATGGCATCTCCAATGTTGCACCACTCCCTCCACATGGCACTGGAGTGTCAACCTTGATTTTTATGCTCCACAAGCTCTGCCTACGTTCTTGACTTGTAACAACTTCTGTTCCCTTATGACTCCTATGCTCCATGACCTACTTTTCAATCAAATATCTTGATGTTAAAATTCTCATCTTTATTTTCAAACATCACCTGCCCCTGCCTATCTCTGTAATCACCTCCAATGTACCAGCTCAGTCTTAAGTCAAGTGAGGAAAAGAATATTTGAGGACCATGATCTTAATCTTGATACTAAAGTCATAGTTTACTGGTTCAAGATGCTTTGAAGACTTGGACAGCTTGTAGCAGACATCTTTAAGCACTGGAGAATTATCACCTTGAAAGAACCTCCACATTGGTGAACAGCAGTTCTCTCCCAAGCCAACTTGTCTAGCATTGAGATGCTACTAAGACCAGCTCCGCTGGACACAGAACATAGAACATTACAGCGCAGTACAGGCCCTTCACATATGGCATGTCATCCATATGCCCAACACCAGGCTCCCAAAGCAATTGCTCTCCTTGGAACTTGGTCATGACAAGAGACTCCCAGGAGGACAGTGGAAATGCACTGGGGTTCATCAAAGCATCTCTGAAGAGGTCAAATGTCCCCACCGATTCATGGGAGGCCCTGGCTTGTGACCAACCAAAGTGGAGAAGATTTATTCGGGAAGGCAACAAACACATTAAGAGACTTTGTCAGGAAGAGCAGAGGTGAAGTCAAGGTGTTGGAGGGAGTGCACAAACCCCTGAACAACCTATCTATCCAACCCTTCAAGTGTCTTCTGTCTGCATGCGGCGCAGTCTGCAGATCAAACACTGGATTATCAGCCATCAAATTAGTATGAAAGCTAAATATCCTCGATTCCAAGGGGCCGCCTAAGAAAAAGCAGAATCTCCTTGAAATTCTGGACTCATTTATTTCGAGCCTCTTGAGCAGGGATTTAATTGAAATGTATAAAATTCTGATAGGACAGACCAGATGCAGAAATGTTTCTTCTGGCTGGGGGTGGGGTCTAGAAGAAGTTGTCACAGTCTCAGGATATGGGCAGGCAACTTATAGAAGCATAGAATCCTTACAGTGTAGAAGGAGGCCATTCGGCCCATCGAGCCTGCACCGACAACAATCCCAATCAGGCCCTATCGCTGTAAACCTACATGTTCATCCTGCTAATACCCTGACCAAAAAAGGGCAGGTTGCCTTGGCCAATTCTCCTAACCTGTACATCTTTGGACTATTTACGACTGTGATGAGAAGAAATTTTTTCACTCAGAGGGTGGTGAACCTGTAAAATTCTCAACCACAGAAGGCTGTGGAGGTCAAGTCACTGGGTATATTTAAGAAGAAATTAGATAGTTTTTTTGAATCTAAAGGTGTCAAGAGGTATGAGATGAGTATGGGTGTATGGCATTGAGCTAGGGGATTAGTCATGGACATACTAAATGGCAGAGTATCCTTGCAGGGCCAAATGGCCTACTCCTGCAAGTAGTTTTTTCTGTGTTTCTATCCCTGATTTTATTCACTCCACCACTGATCACCAAGCCTTCAGTTGCCCCAGCCCTAAGCTCTAGAATTCCCTCGCTTTCCTCTCTGCCTCATTTTACACATTTAAGACACTTTTTAAAACCTCTCTCTAACCAAGCCTTTGGTCTTCTGACCGAATATCTCCTAATATGGCATGTTTTGCAATTATGACATCTAATCCTTCATTATACCCGAAGCTCCATAACCTACTCCATTGATCTGATATTCCAATTTATTGCTCCATCCATTATAGTTTTACATCATTCAAATTCTTTTGCATTTTTCTATGTGCTTTTCCTTCTCTGTGGGGTTTTTCCTGAAAGTATTTGTTCATTACCAGTGCAATAATAAATTTATCTCATTATCAATTCTGCATAGAAACTGTCCATTTACGAAGAAATACATAAAATCAATTTGAGGGGAAAAAAAGCTACTGTGCACTCACTGAAGGAAGTCATCATCTTTTATCTTTTCCAAAGCTTTCACCACTGCCATTCTAGTGAATACTGACTGAAAAAAGAAACATCCGTTAAAATTGGTTCTCAGAACTGTAGGTATATATGCAGGATGTGGCGAGGTGAGTTACATCATAGGCTCACTTTAAGGCACAACATTACCAACAAGTCAAATGACTTAGTGATCAAGCCTAATTCACATTTAGTCTCGGTCATCCAGAGAAATTCTCTGGAATTTTCAGAGAATCACTGCAGCACTTCTGGTCAACTGCATCACCAAAGGCTTCACCACAGCTTCTAGGGAGAATTTTCCCACAGGCAGCACAGTTCGTAAACAGTGAGCATGTAGCTACGATAACACCAACTCATTTTTTCTTTATGGGTGTAGAATTTAAACAAACAAAGGGGAAGTTCAAAAGGCTAAGAAAGAGTTAAGTATCCTTCACCCCTCCCTTGCCTTTCATCTGCTTTCCTCTTTTCCCTCAAACTCTTAGCTCCAGCTGATAGGTATTTACCTTGTATCAGTCCATCCATCACTGATGATCCACTGTTTAAACTTGTTTGTTCCAACCAATTGATTTGTCTTGACCATTCTTTCAGTGGTTTGAACACGTGAAAACATCTATTTCCAAACCACCAAAATCATCAATTTTCCAAACCTAATCCTATATCTTGAACTCCTTTTTTTCAGTTTATTTCAGTGAAATAATGACCACAACCAAAATAATTTGTAGGACTCTCATGTGAACTATGGCTGACATCATTGCCCTCACACAGCTCAAGAGGGATGAAGCCGAGATCACTGGGGAGGACACGGATTGCCCTTGTAGGGAAAAGGAGATCGGATTGTCTTAGCAACCAAGTATGGGTCACTCCTCCATTAGTTCAGCACATCCTGACAATCAGTAAGTGACATGCCATTGTATGTTCCTCATGCTCGTGAACTAAAACTTCATCCTCCATTTTGTAGGCATCTGCTGACAGAGGCTGACAAGGGACACCACCAAAACTCCTAGCCTCCAGACCACATCTATGGAGAAAGATGATGACAAACTGTCACAGCATTTACCTTAATGCCCCCCAGCAGTGCAGAGACACGCACCTTGGTGGAACACAGTTCTTGGGGTCACTTTCTGGAGAAGGCTCTTACTGACACAACTTTGAAATAGCTGGAAGCAGAGACAGGCCAGGTCTCTAGCTCAATCCCAATCAGGTGATAAGCCTCTGGAAATGGCATTCCAATTCATGGTAAATAGTCAGCAAGAGACAAGGGATCATCACACAGTGGTGTTTGAAGTGCCCACAAAGAGGACAACCATTAAAGTAATCAAAAATAAGAGGGCAAACAACTTTGCAGGTTGCCTTTCCCCCTGCTGCGGATGTCAAGGCAGAATTTAGAAGTGAAAGGCTTAGAAAAATAAGAACAATTTGGCTCGCAATGTGTTGCGCAAGTGAACACAAAAATTGTAAACAATTGAACATCTGAAAATATGTTCACTTTCAATGCAAATTGTTCCTAATGGCTAGGATGGGAAAACCCATTACTTCATATGAAAGTATTTCAGACAACATTCAGAAGCAATGAATCAGACTCAGTCGATGCAAAGAGTACTGTATTTTCACTATTAAACAATCAGGATGCTATCTGAACAAAAATAAAGCTGGAGAAACATGTAGAATTAATTCAGGTGAACCACGAAAAATGACTTTAAAAAATACCTGCTTGTTTTTTGTTGGTCTAAAGCAGTCTCGACATACAGTGGCCCTAGATTAATAACAAATACCATAATTAAGAACATTCAAACAAAAAGTGTGACCAGGCGCTCAAAAGACAGAAGAAATTATTCGCTAACAAAATGATGAATATTAAGTAGTGTGCACCTTAAAGGGTATTCCTCTTGCTCAAGATCAGCGTGGCAGACCTAGCAGCAAACCATAACATGACATGGAAATAAACAGCTTTGCTGATCACCTTTAGGTTAGTTAAGGATTTTTGCAGTTAAGGAAACAAAACCAGCCATCAACGCTTAAAGGCAAAAGTTGCAATGTGTGATTAACCCCTCAGATACACAAGATCATATTTACAGAGGATGACTTTGGTTTATATTTTTTCCTTAAAAATACATGAGGTAACACTGAGGTTCCACTCAAGAATCTCAAAAGTTCTAAGGGTAGCAGAATTCTTATTGATAGAGAACAGTGCATACATTGATTCTCCAGTTTTATTCCCCCTATCTCGAGTTAGTCAATATATAGCCTGGAAAAGTACCACAATTACTTTCTTCTCCATTAGCTAAATACAGCTGTGGAAAAGCACAGCATACAGGATATTTAGGGAAGTGTTTAGAGTTTTATCTAGAACTACCTGGGTTCAATTCCGGGCTTGGGTCACTGTCTGTGTGGACTTTGCACATTCTCCTCGCGTCTGCGTGGGTTTCCTCCAGGTACTCCGGTTTCCTCCCACAGTACAAAGATGTGTGGGTTAGGTTGATTGGCTGTGCTAAGAAATTGCCCCTTAGTGTCCAGGGATGCGTAGGTTAGAGGGATTAGTGGGTTTAATATGTAGGGATATGGGGGTAGGGCCCGGGTGGGATTCTGTTCGGTGCAGACTCGATGGCCGAAGGGCCTCTTTCTGCACTGTAGGGTTCTATGGTTCTACGGTTACAATATGTGCTTACACACATACCAGTAATTGTGCAGCCCATCCATCTCAATGTCCCCTCTAAATTTTTTAGTTATGTACGCCTGTTATTCTTAATATGCATATTTTAAAATTCTTTTGTATGGCCACGTACATGTAATATCTTAAAGAGGGCAACTGGTCAGTGGCCTATATGGTATGATGGAGTTGATAGCCAGTTGCCCTCACATGTGGCTTACATGCTTGTTTTTTGTTGGTCCAAAAAAATTGTAATATGTTGAGACAGGGCAACATGGTGACACAGTGGTTAGCACTGTTTCCTCAAAGCTCCAGGGACCCGGGTATGATTCCAGGCTTAGGCCGCTGCCTGTGTGGAGTTTGTACATTCTCCCATGTCTGGGAGGGTTTCCTCAAGGTGCTCCGGTTTCCTCCCACACTCCAAAGATGTGCGGATTAGGTGGATTGGCCATGCTAAATTGCCCCTTAATGTCAGGGAGACTAGTTAGGGTAAATGCATGGGATTATGGGGATAGGGCCTGAGTGGGATGTTGTTGGTGCAGACTCCATGGGCCAAATGGCCTTCTTCTACACTGTAGGGTTCTATGATTCTATGTTAAGGAGACATATCAGTAATAAGTATCAAGATTGAAAGAAATCTGACAAAATCACAGTATCTTAGCTGCGTGGCTATTTCCTGTTCTTGAAAAAGCTGCCCAACTCATCACTGTACGTTAGCCTGTATAGTGTTCAACTCAAAGTGGATAAAATATAGGCATGAGAAGTTGCGACACTGTACAAGGAATGCCATAATGGTTCCCCAAACATCTTGCTTCTACTTCAGCAAGGCATCGTTATTGCATCTAACAAAAAGTAACAAGCTTCTGACGCAAGTGTGACCAGGTACTCAAAAGCTCAAAAGACAGTAGAAATTATTCGCTAACAAAATGATGAATATTAAGTAGTGTGCTCCATAAAGGGTATTCCTCTTGCTCAAGATTAGCGTGGCAGACCTAGCAGCAAACCATAACATGACATGGAAATAAACAGCTTTGCTGATCACCTTTAGATTAGTTAAGGATTTTTGCAGTTAAGGAAACAAAACCAGCCATCAACACTTAAAGGCAAAAGTTGCAATGTGCGATTAACCCCTCAGATACACAAGATCATATTTATAGAGGATGGCTTTGCCTATTACAGAAATTGCTGCTGGTATTAACTAACCCCGAGTCACTTCACCAACTGATCAGGCTCATTTACTTGTTTTCCTCACGTTAAGGAGGAGGCACGGCACTCTCAACTGGACTCTTACGAAAGTTTCAATGGAACATGGATGCCCCCATGACAGGTGGCTCCTTTGTTTATGTCATGAAGAAACTCACGCACCGTGAAAAGGTGAACAAAAAAAACCGCAGCACAGGAACAAACCCTTCGGCCCTCGAAGCCTTTAGTGGCCATGCTGCCCAGCTGAACCAAAACCCCCTATCCCTCTGCGGACCATATCCCTCCGTTCCCATCCTATTCATGTATTTGCCCAGACGCCCCTTAGAAGTCACTATTTTATCCTACCTCCCCCGGCAGTGAGTTCCAGGCACCCACCACCTTCTGCGTAAAAAACTTGCCTAGTACATCTCCTTTAAACCTTGCCCCTTGCACCTTAAACCTGTGCCCCCTAGTAACTGACTCTTCCACCCTGGGAAAAAGCTTCTGACTATCCACTCTGTCCATGCCCCTCATAATCTTGTAGACTTCTATCAGGTCTCCCCTCAGCGTCCGTGAACTGGAAGAAAATCTTGAAGAAACAGACATAAATCTTAATAGCACTACTCTAATGAGAAACACATTGTGTGCCATCATAAATGAATAACGAGCTAGAGGGAAACTGGAATCAAAATTAAAAGACAATACAAAATATAAGAAATATTTTGATGCTAAGCGAGAGGAGGTCAAAAAGAAATAAGAACACTTAGGACAGAAGTTAAAAAATAATGCAGGCAAAGAGAAATTATTAAATCAAATTATCAAGGAATACAAAGTAAAATAATAAAATATTCTACAGATACATGAATAATAAAAGGAAAATTAAAGTCCTGGTTCCGACCCCATGGAAAGACCCACTGCTTGTCAGTCAACTATCTGATTGGCACATACTGGTGACTGGCCCTCCTGGTAAGATATACGCTGGGGTCTCTGAGACCCTGTGGCCAGCAAGGATTCTGCCCATTAAATCATTACTTTTTTACCTAAAAAGGTTACAAAATAGACAGTTCATTGCAGGATGAACTTAAAAAGAATATTAATCCAACTGGGATAGAAAAGGAGAAGATTAATAGACAAAAAAGCAAAACTAAAAGAAGATTAACCCCATTTCCAAATAGTATGCATTCGTCAGTGATAGGAAAAATACCAGGATCTATGCAAAGTGTGCATCTAAAATCAGAAAATTAATAATTAGCATGGATTCCAAAAGGGTAACTCACTTGACGAAGCACATAGCATTCTTCAAAGAGATTAAGGAAAGATAGACAAGGGTAATGAGTAGAAGCCATACACTGAGTTTTCAAAATTCCCTTGATAGCATATCACATAGTAGGTGCATGACAAGGGTTAGGGCATGTGGAGTCAGGCGACAAACAGCTGATTGGAAAATAAAAAGACCTAAAAAAACCATAAAGGAGAGAGTAGGAGTAAAGGACAGATTAGAAGTTAGAAAGCAGTGTTCCACAAGAGTAATGCTGGGAACACTATTGTTCGTAATTTACATGAATGATTTGATCACTTGCATCTGGGTTGGTACAGAAAAATCACATCTGCATTATGAGACACTTGGCTGAAAATGCATTCTGTAGTGTGTATCTTAAATTTTTTTTGTCACAAACAAAACCTGATACAACAAAGAAGTTAAAGTCAAAAGTTCTTTCAAGCACTCTGGAAACATGATACAGTACTCATAATGAAAAGAAGCCTAATTTACTCTCACACAAGTTTTGCAAGTGATTATTTGCCTATATATATTAAATAAAACAAAAATATGTCAGCATTACGCAGCAAACAGGGGAGTGATAAATAGGGCAACTTACAGAAAGTGGCAATCCCCATCTGTTTCAGGGTGCGCGAAGATCACACTTACTTCAAATAAACCCTAGTATTGAAACAAAGACAGTTTATCTACCAGCAAAAAAAAGGCCATTTTTTTATAATCTCAAAGCTTTTAATTGACCATTTCAGAATACTGTATCAAAAATAAAGCAAACCAGCTTACTTCTAATTTAAAAGAGTATCATTTCAAATAGTCGTGTGTTTTCCTTACATTTTTTTCCTTCAAAATATAGATAATTCTTAAATGTTCTCATAGGTGAATAAGATTTTATTGATTAGAAAAGCAATCAATTTAGCATCCCAGAAGTTAAAGTGTAACTATCCTATAATCTATCCACATAATGCACTGCATTACATTTTTACATTCCAACATATTCAACTTTGAAACTATAATAGTAATAAAATAAACACTGCCAAAGATCATCCTGAGTTTCTGGAGACATATACTCTACCTTTCCATCCACAGGTACACCAAGTTCCTCAGAAAGCAGAGGATGGGTTATCCACTTGTAGACTTCTTTAAGTTGTAAAATATCATCTTTTGCTAAAACGCTTCCTTGTTGTCTGTCAAACACAGAGCATGATACTTGAAAATCTCACTTAAGCCTTATGTTGATTAGTGCTCAATTTTATGCAGTAATCTTGTAATGACCAGAATAGAATGAGAATTTGAAAAATTGGGTTGCTTGGTTTCAGCTGCAGTGAGAACAGCAACTTTAAATGTGATCAATAAAGAAAACTGTACAAATGCCTTAAGACAGGAACTTGATTTGATTTATTATTGACACATTTACTAGTATACCATGAAAATTATTGTTTCTTGCACGCTATGCAGACAAAGTATTCTGTACATAGAGAAGGGAAGTAGATAGTGCAGAATGTAGTGTTACAGTCGTAGCTAGAGTGTACAGAAAGATCAACTTAGTGTGAGGTAGATCCATTCAAGTCTGATGGCAGCAGGAAAGAGCTGTTCTTGAGTCGGTTGTACATGTCCTTAGACTTCTATATATTTTTCCTGACGGAAGAGAATATGTCCAGGGTGTGAGTAATTATGCTGGCTGCTTTTCTGAGGCAGTGAGAAGTGCAAAAGGACTCAATGGGTGGTAGGCTGATTTGAGTGATGGACTGGGCTTCATTCATGACTCTGTAGTTTCTTGCAGTCTTGGACAGAGCAGAAACCATACTAAGCTGTGATACAACCAGAAATAAAGCTTTCTATGTACGATGCATCTGTAAAAGTTGGTGACAGCTGCAGCAGTCATGTCAAATTTCCTTAGTCTTCTGAGAAAGTAGAAGTGTTGGTGAGCTTTCTTAACTATAACATCCACATGGAAGGATCAGGACAGGTTGTGGTGATCAGAACACCTAAAAACCTGAAGCTGTTGACCATTTCTACTTTGTCTCCAATGATGTAGCCAGGGACCTGTCCTCCACTATGACAATCTCCTTCATTTTGTTGACGATGAGGGAGAGATCATGGTCGTCACACCAGTTCACTAAATTCTCTATCTCTTTCCTGTACTCCGTCCTGTCATTATTTGAGATCTAAGGTGGTGTCATCAGCAAACTTGTAAATCGAGTTGGAGGGGAATTTGGCCACACAGTCATAGGCATATAAGGAGTATAATAAGGGGCTGAGGACGCAGCTTTGTGGGGCACCAGTGTTGAGGATGATAATGGAGGAGGTGTTGTTGTCTATCCTTACTGATTGCAGTCTGTGGGTTAGGAAGTTCAGGATTCAGTCGCAGAGGAAGGAGCTGAACCCCAGGCCATGGACTTGGGAGATGAGTTTTGTAGGAGTAATGGTGTTGAAGGTTAAGCTGTTGTCAATAAATACAAGTCTGACCCAGGTGTCTTTGTTATTTAGGTGTTCCAGGGTTGAGTATTGGGCCAGGGAGACGGCATCTGCGGTGGACCTGTCGCAACAGTAGGCAAATTGCAGTGGATCCACGCAATCTGAGAGGTCGGAATTGATTCATGCCATGACTAACCTTTCGAAGCACTTCATAATGATGGATGTCAGAGCCACTGACTGATAGTTATTAAGAACATAAGAATATAAGAAATAGGAGCAGGAGTAGGCCATCTAGCCCTTCGAGCCTGCCCCGCCATTCAACAAGATCATGGCTGATCTGTCGTGGCTCAGTTCCACATTCCCACCCTCTCCCCATAACCCTTAATCCCCTCGCTTATCAAAAACCCATCAACCCGCGTCTTAAATATATTTAGCAAGGCAGCCTCCACCACTTCAACGGGCAGAGAATTCCAGAGATTCACCACCCTTTGAGTGAAGAAGTTCCTCCTCAACTCATTCTAAGGCAAGCTGCCTGACTTTTTTTTGGTACCAGCTAGGTTTGCTCTTACTCTAATATTAGTTTTCACGGGACAAGAGGTGAAAAGGAAATAATATTGAACGAAAATAGATAACACAGACGAATATAAGTTACAGAATCTCCCTTCTCCTTCAAACCTTCCAGAAATTAAATAGGTGATATACACCTTTGTAGAGAAGTTAACTTTGAGACAATCAATTAATTTTAAACAAAGTTAGCTGTGTGTCTGCTTATAAACAGAATTGAGAATGATAAAGGTGAAAGTGCCTTTTGAAATGTCATAGCAAGGAAGATAGCAAGTAATCAACATATATTACATAATGTAAGATTTAATAGGTGTTTTAGAGCTTTGCTGAAATTTACAGGGTGAAACTTTGCTGGAAGTTTTCTGAAAAGACTAAATGCATTGGGTACAGTTTGCAATGGAACTGAATATCAACTACAGAATGCACTTTAACACTGGCACCTGCCGATTCTGGCAGCATTCTTTACATTGCTAAATCTGTAATTTTGCGGTTCTATAATTTTACCGGTGGGCCAAGAGGGTGGATCTAGTAAAGAGCCACAAGTTGGTGTATAGACGCAATCAAAACTGAATGAACATAAGTATAGAAATATCAAAACAAATGGTCCTGTTAAACGCAGAGAATTTTACTTCTTCCACATTTTCTTACTTGATGACTCACTGCCTTGTAATTCCTTGCTTCTTTTTTTAAGTCAGCTTGTTTCTCCATTTCCTTCAAAAAGCCCCAACTCACAGCTGAAATGTATTTTCTTGGAATAGAGGTAAAGGGTTTTGATTTATTCACATGATTGCACTGTATGGGGGTGATCTTACCGTATCGTCACCCCAGTCAATCAGCATGGTGAGCTGGTAAGATCCACGAGAGGCTAAAAACTGATTTTGCACCTGGTTTCACGCCCCTCACAATCTTACCAGCCTCAATCTGCAGGTGTAATCAGCCTTGCGTCCAAGAAGGGTGCAAGGCTGATTTTAATATTTAAATCTGCGGGGTGGTGCTTGGCCGTTGGGGGGGTTTTGAGGTGATTGGCTGGGGAGAGGAGCCGCAATCTGCAATCAAGGGCAGCAATCGAGGGGGGAAGGGGAGAAGGAGGAGGAGGAGGCAGTGTCCACGGGTGGGGAGGGGAATAATGACAATCTCCCAGTGCACTGTGTACTCTTGACACACTGCAGTGGGACATCAGGGTGTATGTACAATAGCGTCCTCTAGCAGTCATCAGCTGGCTTCCCAGCATGAATGGACTCCGTCTACTCTCCCTTCTGACGAGAATCATAGTTTGCCTCTTTTTTTTCAAATGTGTGGTAAGATTTGATTCTTTTCTCTCAGCGCAAAAAGGGTCAGAAACTCTCCTGTTTTCACGCTCACTTAATTTTTGGAATTTTTTTGGTAAGATAGTTCCCTATATGTTTATCACAAGTAGAGGAGACAAGACTTCATGTCACTGGAAACGTTCATATGTTGCACATAACTTCAATCTACTATTGCAGATTGCTCCAAGTACAGTCAGGTGTCCGGTACAACCCACTTCTACATTCACATCAAAAACTTACTTAGTTGCGTTCATGGTTTTGTCAAACTGTCATTTGTAAGTTTTTAAACGGTCAGAAAGACATTTGAAATGAAAAAACAATTCTGCCAAATTTATTCCCAACTCCAAGTGGATTGCAGCAACCAGGAATAACAAACAAGGCAACAAAAAACATTTAACTGTATATCATTTGAAAGAGAAAGTACGAGGAAGTTAAATTAACAGAAGTTAAATGAAATAAATAAATGCTTTTAACAAAAAAAACAGGGGACAAAAATAGAAAAGATATGGGTTAATTGAATTTTTGTTTCTAGCGTGTCCTTCGTTTCCATTAGTTAATTTCGTAATAAAGCTATTCCTGATATTATTTTATTAAAATACCGAACTTCATTTCAGCATCAGTGTAAGATTTGTAAATAAAAGGAAGATTAGTAGCTAGGAATTCTGGATTTTAAATTTCATAAATCTGTCACAGTATTAAACATATTGCCAACAAAAATTAACCACACAGATGTTCTAACACATTGACCTATCTACCATGCTACTCTATATTGTAACTGCAACAACCACCTGTGCTGACTGCCAATCTCATCAGTAATCTGGGTTGAAGTGAAGAGTTTATCATGTGAGGTGATCACAAAGGGGACAGGGCAAGAATGAGAGCCAGAATGTGGATAGAATCTAGGAACTCTATTTTAGTGGAAGTAGCGAATGTCAAGTGTATTTTGTGCAGAACTGCAGAATATTACCCTTTGTTGGCCAAATAACAAGGCTGAATTCAAGTTAATTAGATTTTTGTTTTGAATAACAAAATATCTTATTGAAGGCTGTTTGCTCATCCTTCCTCCCTGTCCCTTTCCCACATTACCTATTATGTGCAGACTCGAAGAAGTATCAGAATACTTAGCCAAAGAATCCCATTTTATTTGTGAGTTTCTACATCACAGATTATTGATTCACAATGTTATTAAAACCTTATTTAGCCTTTGTCAATGAATAAAAATCAAAGCTCATTATTCACTCATATTACCAGTCCTAATATGAACAGTAGCTACTTTCACATTAATTACTATTTTGAAAACTGCAGTTAGCACCACAAAGACAGTATGAAGTTTTACTTCTCCATTTCAGACTTATAAAAGAAATATTGAACTATGACTCATTAAATCCAGAGCCATTTGCAAATCTTTGCTCTGACTACACTGCTAGTCATGTTACTTTCAAATTAAGATATTCAAATGCCATCTATTTAGGCCTATTTAGGAAAGCAAAATTAAATGTCCTTCACAGTATCATTTGGGAAATGATTTTCAATCTTTGTTCATCTGTTAGAGACTGCATCTTCCCCACAGATTTTGGATGGTTTCCTTTTCCCTTCCCTCTCCACCTTATCAACCTTTTTCTTCCTGCACGTGCACCTCAAAACATATCTCTTTGGTGACTCCTCAAAATTCTGAAGCAGTCTGCACTGGTATGCAGCAAGACCTAGACAACATTCAGGACTGGGCTGAAGAGTGACAAATAACATTCACACCACACAACTGACAGGAAATAACCATATTCAACAAGACAAAATCGAACCATCTCCCTTTGACATTCAATGGAATTATCATCACTGAATCCCCCATTATCAACATCCTGGGGATTACCACTGGTCAGAAATTGAACTGGACCAGCCATACAGATGCTGTGGCTACAAGAGCAGGTCAGAGCCCGTGAATACTGTGGCACATATCTCTCCAAAGGCTGTCCACCAACTTTATGGCACAAATCAGGAGTACGATGGAATACTCTCCATTTGCCTGGATGACTGCAGCTCCAACAATACTCAAGCTCGACAAAGCAGCTACTTGTTTGGCACCCCATCCACCACCTTCAGCATTCACTCTTTCCACCATGGAAACACAATTGTAGCAGTGTGCACCATCTCCAAGATACAGCAGCTCACCAAGGCTCCTTTGACAGCATTTTCTGGACATGTGACCTCTACCACATGGAAGGACAAGGGCAGTGGATACATGAGAACACCACCAACTGCAGGTGCCCCTCCAAGCCACACACCATCCTGACTTGGAAATATATCAACATTCCTTCACTGTTGCTGGATCAAAATCCTGAAACGCCCTCCCTAACAGCACCATGGCTGTACCTACACCACATGAACTGCAGGGTTGGCATCCAAATCTGCCAAGGGCTCCCAGCTGAAGCTAAAAATCTCAACAAGCTAATAAATGTTTTCTTTGTCAGGTTACATTCTTAATTGCCTATGCAGTGATTGATAGAAATGACAGAAAATCTATTTCCAGCTGACAAGCAAAGATTTCAGTGCAGATTCAGTCTTTTTTGCCAGTGTTGTGTTTTCTTTCAGAATTAGTGAATCTGTTCACTTTACTGATCCTAATAGAGTGACACCTAATGGTTCAATTTAAAAATGCAACTAATAAGTTGGGACTGTTACATTCTCAGCCTTATCCCTCTGAGGTGTGGTCACCCTCAGGTTAAATCATCATCAGTCAGCCACCCTGCTCAAAGACAGGAACTGCCATGGTTATCTGGGATTTATGGTGACTTTACCTCTACCTTATGACGCATTGCCTCTCAACAACTTAGGGCCACAAATGTAACTGCATCATGCATCACATATGAACTGCACGGAGTAAAAAAAAATTCATATAACTTGCACCATTAAAACTGTTCAGCTGCATTCCAAAAGTAGAAAACACAAGTAATATGATAAATAATCATTAATTTCTGCATATTGTTGACAATAAAAAATGGCATCTTTCTTGTTAGTTTGAAAACTGACTTGAGTTACCCATATGAATCAATTAACTCTTTTCAGTGACTGTGAATGACTCACACGTTGCTCTCAATTTGACGTCCAAAGCCTTCACCATATCACTGACGTAGTTTCCTGCTTTCCCCCCTCACCAGCTCTGCCTAAGCCACTTTGTGGCCAAAGTCTATTTCTATGACTTAAAATCAGTTCAGTTCCACCAGTTCACAAGCAAATTAGTGACACGCCACCAGCCTGGCTTCACAAAGATCACAGTGTCATTTTTAAAGGTCTCCCCAGTCTCAGAGTTCAGTGACAGACTCCCCTCCTGCAACCCCACGGATTCCGCACCCACCCCCCCCCTCCCCCGGTGATCAAGGGAGTATCCCCAAACCTTTCACTCTTGAGGGGCAACCTCTCCCCCAACACTAAATGGACAGATCACTGTACCCGCACCCTTCCCACCCCTCCTCGTGACACTCCAAATATGATGTCACAAAATTCCCACTCCTCTCAAGCTCCCCCTTTAACCCCCAGCCTCTGGCAGTGACACACAGGCGATGCCCCTTGCCATCACAGCCACTGTCAGTGCCAAGGTGTCAGGATGGGGAGCAGTGCTAGTCTGCCCTATGCCTGGAAGCTACCTCCAGTGCAGGCATGCTATTCCAGCATAAGAGGTTGAAGAAAACCCACTATGAAATGAAAATTCAGTCAAGATCTTCAGAACATAAACATAACATAAGAACATAAGAAATAGGAGCAGGAGCAGGCCATCTAGCCCTTCGAGCCTGCCCCGCCATTCAATAAGATCATGGCTGATCTGTCGTGGCTCAGTTCCACATTCCCGCCCTCTCCCCATAACCCTTAATCCCCTCTCTTATCAAAAACCCATCAACCCGCGTCTTAAAAACATTTAGCGAGGTAGCCTCCACCACTTCAACGGGCAGAGAATTCCAGAGATTCACCACCCTTTGAGTGAAGAAGTTCCTCCTCAACTCCATTCTAAACTGCCCCCCCTTTATCTTGAGGCTGTGCCCCCTAGTCCTACTGTCCTTTCTGAGCGGGAAGAGTCTCTCCACCTCTATCCTATCCATCCCATTCATCATCTTATACGTCAAGTGCCGGAAGATTGGAAAGTGGCTAATGTTACGCCGTTGTTTAAGAAGGGTGCCAGGCAAAAGACGGGGAATTATAGGCCAGTTAGTTTAACATCTGTTGTAGGTAAAATGTTAGAATCCGTCATCAAGGAGGAAATAGCGAGGCATCTTGAGGGGAATTGCTTGATAGAGCAGACGCAGCACGGTTTCGTTAAGGGGAAGTCGTGTCTGACAAATTTACTTGAGTTCTATGAGGATGTGTCTAGGGCGGTGGATAGAGGAGAGCAGGTGGATGTGGTCTTTCTTGATTTTCAGAAGGCATTTGACAAAGTACCTCACAAGAGGTTATTGCAGAAGGTCAGGGGACATGGAGTTGGGGGTAGGGTGTTAGCGTGGATAGAGGACTGGTTGTCAAATAGGAGGCAGAGAGTGGGGGTCAATGGGTGCTATTCGGATTGGCGGTTGGTGACTAGTGGAGTGCCTCAGGGGTCAGTGCTGGGGCCTCGGCTATTTACCATTTATATAGATGATCTGGAGGAGGGAACTGAGTGTATGGTGTCAAAATTTGCTGATGACACCAAGATTGGTGGAAAGGCAAATTGTGCGGAGGGTGTAGAGAGTCTGCAGAAGGATCTAGATAGGCTGGGCGAATGGGCCAGGAACTGGCAAATGGAATTTAATGTTGGCAAGTGTGAGGTGGTCCACTTTGGTAGGAAGAATGGTAGGAAGGACTATTACTTACGTGGAGAAAAACTGCAGCAGGCGACTGTGCAGAGGGACCTCGGGGTCCTTGTGCATGAGTCGCAAAAACCCAGCTTGCAGGTGCAGCAGGTGGTCAGGAAGGCGAATGGGATGCTGGCCTTCATAGCGAGGGGGATTGAATATAAAAGTAGGGAGGTCTTGCTGCAGCTATATAGGGCATTGGTAAGGCCGCAGCTGGAGTACTGTGTGCAGTTTTGGGCGCCGTACTTACGCAAGGACATTTTGGCCTTGGAGGGAGTGCAGAGGAGGTTTACTAGGCTGATGCCGGAGTTGAGGGGGTTGAGCTATGAGGAGAGGCAGCATTCCAAGAACTCCCCCTCGAGCCCACCTCGTCCAACATGGGTCGACCAATCAATATGCAGATTGAAATCCCCCATAACTACGGCCGTCCCATTCCTGCACGCCGCACTTATTTGCACGTTAACAGCCCGCCCCACCTCCAGATCATTATTCGGGGGCTTATAGACGACACCCACCAGCGTCTTCCTCCTTTTGCTGTTCCTAATCTCCACCCACAACGATTCCACTTTCTGCTCCTTGGCTCCAATATCATCCCTTGCTACCACCCTGATGCTATCCTTAATCAGCAGAGCTACGCCCCCCCCCTTTTCCCTCCTGCCTATCCTTCCTGAACACTTGATCCTATCCTTCCTGAACACTTGAAACCAAGAATAACCTGTTTCAAAAAATTGCAGTTAGAACCAGCTGACACTAGCAAGCACTTGAGATCAAAGAGAAAGCCTGTTTTACAAAAAAACTACGGTTAGAAAAGAGAAAGCACTTCAAAAACAAACAAAGTTACTACCTGCTGTGAAATAGCCTGAACCTGTCAATCAGGTGGCTAGTAAAAGTACTGAAGAATGAAATTGAATGTAAACAAAGCTCTTCAAAGCATTTACGCTTCTCAGATGGCTAGAGACATGAAAGTGTAGTGTTAGAGAAATGGAGCCAGACTGAACAGATGTGGTGAAAAGAGGAAATACTTGAGGCTTTCTGGAACGTGAACTGATTCTATCAACAATAAACTGTTTGATCTACTTTGGAGTTGTCAATCAAAACAGTTCAAAGCTGGTCAGGCAGCACTGCCCCTCGTTCAGGCTACAATGGGGACTCACCCAGTTAAATCCTGTCCATCAGTCTACTTCAAAGAGGTCTGTTCATACCTGGGGCTTCTGAAAGAAGGCAAGAAAATCCCCCTAATGAAACTGACATGTCCTGTCAATCAGACTACTTCAAAGGCTTCTAATAACAATTGGGGCTTCTGAATCAACCAAGGGCAATCCCCTCTCTAGAACGGTAAGCTGCTGTGATTTGAAGACCTCTAGGTATTCAGGGGACATGGATATTAAAGAACCAGGCC
This sequence comes from Carcharhinus amblyrhynchos, assembly GCF_965287045.1. NCBI lineage: Eukaryota > Metazoa > Chordata > Chondrichthyes > Carcharhiniformes > Carcharhinidae > Carcharhinus > Carcharhinus amblyrhynchos. Next base: position 36,645,467 of record NC_137335.1, on the reverse strand, counting down.
ACTTTAAATGTTTTACAGAACACAGACAATAATAAAGATTTTTTAACAGAAAATTGCCCGAAACCATCAAGATAAGAATGATCTGAGCATTTTCCAGGCTGAGAGGAGGAAGTCCAACCACAAGACCTTAATTCCAGAGGACAGGCGAGGTCAATCCCTCTCTTCCCAGCCTAACCCTACCCAGTTCCCAGGTCCGTTAGGGTACCCTTCCTCTGCAGTCTGGTACCAGTAGAAGGGCACATCAGCACATACTTACCCTCCCTTGGAGTCCAAGGTGCCAAATCCATGCTTGTCAGGACCAGTATTATTTGGTGCCTGCTGGGGTGGGGGTGGCAGGAGCATACCAGGAGGCCGGAGCATCTGGCCTCAAGCCTAATAATTAGATTATAATGTATATTCATGATTATTCATTGGGTTCTCAGCCACTGTGGGCAAGGACCTGATTAGGGCAGAGGCAGCGGACCAGGAGACTCCCAATGGATTTCACGCTCATCATGAATCACATTATGACTCTCACACCCAATTCAACAGTCTATCGGGAATTTTGCTTGGAGTTAGCGACCCCAGTGAATGTCCCACCTACCCTGCATACTCATCAACATATACACACACCCGTGCACACATGCCCACACCAACATGCACACATGCACCAACACGCATACACACCCATGCGCACACAGGTACCAACACACACCCACACACGCACACCCACCCACTCACACACCTGCATGCCCGTACACCCGATGCTCGTGCGCATCCACGCCCACACGCACCCATGCTCGCGCACACCCGCGCTCGTGCATACCCACACTTGTGCACACCCACGCCCACCCATCCACTCACCCATGCACACCCACCCACGCACGCATGCCCACCCACGCATGCCTACCCACCCAAGTGCACCCACCCAAGCGCGTCCACCCAAGAGCACACACACGAGCATCCCCTCCCACATGCACCCACGCACACACACAGTTTAAGCCTTTCTTTTCCATGTGACTATGTGAAAACAATATCTGAAATGAGAAAAATTAGTTGTCTGGCAAATTTCATTTTTACCAGTTTACAAGAACCAGAAGAGTTTGGAAAGTGCAGGGTTGGAGCAGAAAGTGAATATATTGCATATTAAAAATAAAATTGACAGGTTTCTTAAATAAGAAAAGATTTTCAGTTGCAGAAAGGTTTTAGCCAATTTTTAAAATGCTAAGTAATTTCAAAGAATAGCTTATTTGAACATGAAATCAGTTTCAGATGCTGACTTATGTTATTGCAAAACAAGCAACAAAGAAAAATTCCCTGCAATGATTACTTACCCTACTTCCTGTTTTACCAGCAACCACGTGGCATGCTATTAGGAGGTGGTCACACCCAGAGGCGAAAGGAAGAAAACAAGTGTAAACAATTAAAATGAGGTAATATTCCTTGATATCTGTGATTGAGTGTCTAAGCTCATCACGAGAGATACAAATCATAGAAGGTACAGCCCATTCAACCAAACATGTCATAAAACAGGAAGTGAACCCCACACATTTGATACATACCAAATGACATCCCAAACCAGTTGTACAAGGATTTTAGAAATCTCCTTTCACTCTATACAACAATAATATGGTTATATTTTCTGGAACATTTACATTTCTATCTATAGTTCTCAACTTTTTTTCACATTGAAACCCCTTTCTTATTCGTACTATTTTTACGAATATAAGGAAAATATTTTAACTAGAATATTCAGGAGGACTGGAAAAAGAATTTTGGTCAGTGATGGCATTTTCAGCACTTAATGTCAGCATCAAGCGCCTTCAGATCAGGCACCAGGTATAGAACAATACATAGTTTCTTCTCTCCCACCCCATTGTAGAAGACCACACTACAGCGAAAAAGTTTTCAGTGTTTTATTCTGAAGCTCTGCTGCTAGTTTATAAAAGAACCACAGAGTTCCAGTACTTTTTCTGCATTAAAACTGGGGCCTAGGTTCGATTTCCAGCTTGGGTCAATGTCAGTGCAGAGTCTGCATGTTCGCCCTATATCTGCGTGGGTTTCCACCCACGAAAGATGTGCTGGTTATGTACATTAGGTACCATGCTAAATTCTCCCTCAGTGTACCTGAACAGGTGCCAGAGTGTGGCGACTAAGGGGTTTTCATAATAACATCATTACAGTGTTAATATAAACCTACTTGTGACACTAATAAATAAACCTAAACAAAAGTTAATTAAACGTACGTTTTTATTACTTATATTTTACTTACAACTTAACAGCTATCCTTCAATCTTTCCCCTTCTTTGTTGGGCTTGTTAAGATTATCTCTATCCTCCAAGTTCTGATTTACCAGAAATCTCTATCCTTCCAAACTGAAAATTTATGCCTTAACGAAGCATTTTTATTTGGCACAGCTCTGTTGCGAGAAGTTCATCTAGATGACAAGGAGCATCTCAAACTCAAGAGGGACTGAATGGGGCAGAGATTTATTAAATCTTTCTCATCCAGCAATCGAAGGAGAGCAGTATTAGTATTGGTTAATAAAAATCTGCGGATTAGTTTCAAAAACTATGTAGTTGTCAAGGGACTGGTATATGGGGAGTATGTGTATGTGTCAAAAATGAATGCTTATGGTTCTCCTAATTATTCCTCGGACTTTATCACTAAGGTCTTTATGTACTTTGCTAAACTGGCTTCCAATTATTCATTTATTGGTGGTGATTTTAATTGCCATCTTAACCCACTGTTTGATAAACTCCGTTATGAGCAACCTAACATCTCCTAACAATTGGAATACTTCAAAGGGGTCTAATCACAACTGAGGCTTCTGAAATTAACCAAGACCAATCTCCTCTCTGTAGTGGTAAACTGCTTCCAAGCGTTCAGGGCATTGGTCTCAGCTTCTGAAGAGGTGGGTCATCTGGATGCGTGGAGAACTTTGCATCCCAAGGAAAAAGAGTTTACTATTTTTTCACCCCTCATTTGTGTCACAGCAGGATTAACTACTCTTTTGTGCTGAATGTGATATTGCAGTCAGTTGTCTTATACCATAGGGAGTGCTGTGACCTCTGATCACACTCCAATTTTTCTAGAATTTTGTCTCAAGAGGGCTTACCTATCGGCACAAGTCCTAGAAATTTGCTGCAACTTTACTGAAAAACCATCATTTCATCTTGTATTTCAAGACCAAATTTGATGTCTTTTATTGGGTTAATTCTCCTTCTGATGCAAGTCCCTCTATTCAATGGGAGACCTGCATGACCATTACTAGAGGTTTGGCTATCTCATTCTCAGCCAGAAAGAGGCACAGATTAATGAGAGCAGCGATGTCAGCTGGACGTCTGGCTAGCTGAATTGGAGACAGAGTACAGTAGGAATTTGTCATGTGAAGCTGAAGGAGATTGGTGTAATTCTTTGTTGACCAGCATGCAAAGAGGAGTTTGAGATCTGCTAAGTAGAAGCTATCTAACTTTTGGAATAAACCAAGTAAGTATTTGCTTTTTCTTACTAAGAAGAAATCACAACTTTAGGATGATAGCTTTGGTGGTGGACTCCAAAGGTAATAGGAGGATTAGGGCAGAAGATATTAATAGGGATTTTATGCCAACATGTATAGATCAGAGCAAGCTGAGGATGCTCTGGTACTTATGGTGCATTGCTTCTCTTCAGCTTCCCGCTGTCTCAGAGGATCTGAGAACAGCTTTGAACGCTCCGGCCTCTGGGGAGGAGGTGGTCTCTGACATAGAGGAGCTTCAACCTAGTAAGGCACCCACACTTGATGGTTTTGGTGTGAACTCCACAAGGAATTCAAAGACTTGCTATTAGACTCATTAATTGGTATGTACAATCATTCATTTGGCTTAGGTTTGCTCTGTGAGGTGAATATTTTATAGACCTATTTCTTTATTAAATGTTGATTTGAAAGTGTTGTCTAAGGTTCTGGTTTTGCACCTGGAGAGTTCCTGTGATTATCCTGGGGGATCAGACTGAATTTATTAAAGGTCGGAATGCATGCAATAATGTTAGCAGATTGCTGAATATTATCCAATATTCCTGCTTTGGACGGGTTAGTGATCTCCTTGGATGCCATAAAAGCCTTTGATAGGATAAAATGGATTATCTGTTCTATATGTTGCATAAGTTTGAACTGGGAGGGGACTTTGTGAAGTGGATTCAAGTACTCAATAGGGACTCAATGGTGGAGGTCCTCACAAATAGTTATAGATCAGAGAATTTCAGCCTTCAGAGAGAAATTAGGCAGGGATGTTCTGTCTCCTCTTTTGGTTGCATAGCTATTGAACTTTTGGCTGAGGCCATTAAATGTAACCCCCAAATTTATGGGTTGTCCGATGGAGTAGCAGCATAAAATTTTGTTTCATGCAGACGACGTGTTGCTGTTTGTCTCCAAGCCGAGTATCTCTGTTCTGCTATTACTGATGTCGTGGCTCAATTTGGTCTTTTTTCAGGTTATAAGATTAATTTCACAAAATTGGAGGCTATATCCCTGGGCCGGTTAAGAGGTAGACCGCCTCCTTCTTGTTTTCCCTTTATTTGGTCCCCTTTGGGGTTTACTCATCTGGACATTCATACTCTCCTGGTTTTCGGTAGCTATATGAAGCAAACTTTCCTCCATTATTGGTTTCTATTAAGTGTGGCTTACATTATTGGTCATCTACCAATATCCTGGTTGGAAGAACTGCCTTGATTAAAATCAATGTGTTGCCTAGGCTATTTTATCCTTTGCAAATGCTACCTATCCTGTTGCCTGCTAAGATCTTTAAAGAAATTGATGGGTAGTTTAGTTTTTTGTTCGGAATAATTAGAAGCCAGGTTTAAAATGAGCAAACTTGTCTGTTGCTAAAGAAGGGCTAGGGATACCAAATATTAAGATGTACCAGTTAGGTTCTGACCTTAGATTTACATAGGTGAATGGGTTAGGGGAGACCACTTCTCCATATGACTTGACATTGAAGCTGATCAATCCACGTACTTCCTGCAGTCACTTTTATTTCTTAGCAAGCCTAAGGTGGTTTTAGGTAAGTGCAATAATCATTTAATTGCTATTAACACTCAAAACTCGGAGTACAGTCCGGGAGTTGGTGTGGCGGTCTAATTTTACTGCTGCTTTTACTTCAGTTTAGAGTCATCCGTATTTCCTGCCAGGTCTTATGGATCACATCTTAAGGGACAGAGGACTCTGTAAGCTGGGGATAGTGTTTGCTATTATCTTCTGAGCAGTGGTGTCAAGAGTTTGTTCTTTTGAAACTTTTTTTTGTAGATATTTGCAACTTAGGGACTTGGTCCTTAATAAAACAACTCTTCTTTTTGATGCTAAGATTTCCCTGGTGGAAATAAATCCTACTATCTGTAGAGACATGACACTGGTGAGAATACATTGGACACACTGTACTCTTGGGAGAGAGACCTTGCAGTAAATATTGAAGAGGAGATATGGGGTGATATTTGGGAACGTGCTAATAAAATTTCAGTTTATAATAGAACAAAGGAAATTCAGCTTAAGGTCTTGCACCGTACATATATTACTCCAAGCTTGCAGCAAAGGTTTGACCTAGCCATATCCTCATTACATCAGAAGTGCAAGGTGGCTATGGGGGATTACCTGCATTGTTTTTGGTCCGGTGTCAAGATTAAGGCCTATTGGTTTAATGTTCTTAAAGAGCTTGAGAGGATTGTTGAAAGGACCTTGGGGGGGTAATTCCTTACATCTGATACTGTGACTCTCAGACAAAAAGGTCAGCAATGTGAATGGCAAAACGCTGTACAATATCCTAACATCTGCAGCACAGAAGAATATCCTTTGCTCATGGATTAGTGATGAGCCTCTTTCAATTGGGAAACGGCATAAAGTCATTCTGGAATGTGTACCAATGGAATTTTTGACTTGATTACCTCAAGCTAAATTGGATACATTCTGTCAAGTTTGGGACCCTTATCTTAAAGTTCTGGGCTCTGCACTGTCTAATTTACTCGTGCAAGGTATTCCATAAGTTCTGTGGCTCTGTTGCCATTATCTTGTGAGCTCGGTTGTGCACTGCTGACTCAATTGCAGCTGCATCCTGTAATCTGATATCTCCCCACCCTTCAATATAGCCTTTTGTTACTTGTATGGTGGGAGGCACTGGATGCAACAAATAATCCAAACCAACCATATTGGTACTTTTTTTTTCTCTCGCTCCCTACTTGTATTTGTTGGAAAATGATCCTGCTGCACTAATATTTGAGAGTTTGCTGCTTTTTTTGTATAAAATGAAAAAATCTTCAACAAAATTATGTTTAATAAAACCAAGCATTTGTATATGTAATGGTACAGTAGACTGTAACTCAACATTGGGGGGTGGGGGGGGTGGAGGCGGAGGAGAAGGAGGAGGAAAAGGAAGATCAGCCATGATCATAATGTATGGGGGATAGGCTCGAAGGCCCAAATGGCCTACTTCTGCTTTTAGTTTCTATATAACATGACCATGACGGACAGTGTGGAGGAAAGAGAGTAAAATAACACACACAAGTGGAACTAAAGAAAAATGAGAAATGTGATGGAAACATGGACTAAAAGAATTTTGCCAATTGAGTTGACGCAAATCATCACACCACAGGGAAAACAAAATATAAAGCTTTAAATCAGCCTCTCTCTCTCTCTCCAAAACCAATCCTCCACTCAGTGTCTTATCTTCTTGGCATAGCCCCTCCTTCTCTTTGATGTCTCTCTCAATGCATTACATCCCAACCTCTACCTTGTTTATTCTCCCTTTCACGTCTTCTCGCTCACCACATTTCAGCCAAAATCTATGCAAACACAAAGACCTGGGTCTCTGATTCAATCTCAACAGCTGCACTCTATGACTGACAAGAAATCACGGCCACCACTTTTTCCAACCAGATTCTGATTGTGTAGAGAAGATAGACTAATGTGACAATAGACCATTCCCTGGTTATTTCTGGCAGACCCTTTGAAATTCTCTCACTGAGCAATGTGGCTCCATAAACTCCTGATTGAGAGCCTCTACCCTTGTGCAATATGTATACACAAGGTAATCATGATGTAGAGATGCCAGCATTGGACTGGGGTAAACACAGTAAGAAGTCTCACAACACCAGGTTTAAGTCCAACCAGTTTATTTGATAGCAATCCCACAAGCTTTCGGAAACAGTGTTCCTTCGTCAGGTGTGTGGAGGGTTCTGATCAGAGAAGGGCATATAAAGGCACACACAGTTTACAGAATACTGATAAAAATGCAAGTCTTTGCAGCTAACCTGCTATTCAAGTCTTAAAGATGCAGATAATGTGAGTGGAGATAGCATTAGCATAGGTTAAAGAGATGTGTATTGTCTCCTGACAGGACAGTAAGTGAGATTTTACATGGGGGTTACAGATAGTGCGATGTGAACCCCAGATCCCGGTTGAGGCTGTCCTCATGTGTGCGGAACCTGGCTATCAGTCTCTGCTCTGCACTGTCGTGTGTCGTGAAGGCCACCTTGGAGAACGCTTACCCGAAGGTCAGAGGCCGAATGCCCATGACCGCTGAAGTGTTCGCCAACAGGGAGGGAACAGTCTTGCCTGGTGATTGTCGAGTGATGTTCATTCATCCGTTGTCGTAGCGTCTGCATGGTCTCCCCAGTGTACCATGCTTCAGGACATACTTTCCTGCAGCGTATCAGGTAGACAACGTTGGCTGAGTTGCAAGAGTATGTGCCTTGTACCTGGTTGATGGTATTCTCACGTGAGATGATGGTGTCCGTATCGGTGATCCGGCATGTCTTACAGAGGTTGCTGTGGCAGGGTTGTGTGGTGTTGTCGTCATTGTTCTCCTGAAGACTGGGTAGTTTGCTGCAAACACCGGTCTGTTTGTGGTTGTGCGGTTGTTTGAAGGCAAGAAGTGGGGGTGTGGGGATGGCCTTGGCGAGATGTTCGTCTTCACCAATGATGTGTTGAAGACTCCGGAGAAGATGTCGTAGCTTCTCTGCTCCAGGGAAGTACTGGACGACGAAGGGTACTCTGTCCATCGTGTCCCGTGTTTGTCTTCCGAGGAGGTCGGTGAGGTTTTTAGCTGTGGCACATCAGAACTGTTGATTGATGAGTTGAGTGCTATATCCTGTTCTTATGAGGGCATCTTTCAGCGTCTGGAAATGTCTGTCGCGATCCTCCTCATCTGAGCAGATCCTGTGTATATGCAGGGCTTGTCCATAGGGGCTGGCTTCTTTAACATGTTTAGGGTGGATGCTGGAGAAGTGGAGCATCATGAGGTTATCTGTGGGCTTGCAGTACAGTGAGGTGCTGAGGTGACCATCCATGATGGAGATGCGTGTGTCCAAGAATGCCACCGATTCCGGAGAGTAATCCATGGTGAGCCTGATAGTGGGATGGAACTTGTTGATGTCATCATATAGTTGTTTCAGTGATTGTTCACCATGAGTCCAAAGGAAGAAAATGTCATCAATATATCTAGTGTATAGCATCGGTTGAAGGTCTCTCCCTGTTGGTGAACACTTCAGCAGTCACGGGCATTCGGTCTCTGATGTTCGGGTAAGCGTTCTCCAAGGCGGCCTTCACGGCACACGACAGTGCAGAGTCGCTGAGCAGAGACTGATAGCCAAGTTCTGCACACGAGGACGGCCTCAATCAGGATCTGGGGTTCACGTCGCACTAACTGTAACCCCCATGACTTGCCTGGGCCTGTAAAATCTCACTTACTGTCCTGTCTGGAGACAATACCCATCTCTTTAACCCATGCTAATGCTACCTCCACTCACATTGTCTGCATCTTTAAGACTGAATAGCAGATTAGCTGCAAAGACTTGTATTCTAATCAGTATTCTGTAAACTGTGTGTGCCTTTATATGCCTTTCTCCGATCAGAACCTTCCACACACCTGATGAAGGAACACCATTTCCGAAAGCTTGTGGGATTACTATCAAATAAACTGGTTGGACTTAAACCTGGTATTGTGAGACTTCTTACTACATAAGGTAACACAGGGCATATGGCATTGAAACTGGCCATTCGACCCAACCAGTCCATGCCAATGTCTGTGCTCCAATTGAGCTTCTTCCAATCTTGCCTCATCCAAGTGTATCATTCTCTCTCAAATGCTTGTCTGGTTTTGCCTTAAATGTATTTATACTATTTGCTTCAACCATTTGATGTTAACAAGTTCCACATTCTCACCACTCTATGGGTAAAGATTTTCTGAATTGTCTACTGGATTCTTGATGACTCTTTTATAGTGATGGCCTCTAGTTATGCTCTTCCCCAAAAGAGGAAATGTTCTCTCTGTATCCACTATCAAAATCTTTCATAATTGCGTAATTTTAAAGATCTCTATTAGGTCACCCCTCAGTCTTCTTTTTTGAAGCAAAAAGAGACAATTTATCAATCTGTTCCTGATGATGTATAACCACACATTTTTGGTACCATCCTTGGGAATCGTCTCCGCACTCTTTCTAATACTTCTACATTATTTTGTTATATAATACCCAAAGTCACGCACAGTATTCTAACTGTGGTCTAACCAAAGTTTGATACTGGTTAAGTAATAACTGCCCTACTTTTCAATTCTATTCTTCTAGAAGTAAAGGCTGACGTTTGTTTTTTTTTCTAAATGGCCTTGCTAACCTGTGGCACAACTTTTAGGGATCAACATACTTGCATCCTTTGTTACTCTACCTTACCTAGACTTGTACCTTGCAAGAAAGAAGTGAGTTCCCTATTCTTCCTACCAATCTCACATTTATCTGTGTTGACCTTCATTTATCAATTATTTGCCTATTCTGCAAATTTAATGCCCTCCCATAATGAATTTGTTGCAGTTTTCCTCAATATTGACTATTCTCTTCAATTTGGTGTTATCTGCAAATTTATAAATCCTATTTTTCACTCCAAAGTCCAAATTCTGAATGTAAATTCTGAATAACTGTGTTTCCGGTATTGATTCTCCCACTTTCTGCCACTTTGAGTAACTACTATTAATTCCAACTCTCTGTTTTCTGTCAGCAAGCCAATGAGCAAACATTCACATGATCTAACCTTATTCATTATTCTATTAAGGAACACTCTATTGAAGATCTTTCGAAATTCCACATAAATTACATCTCCTGCATTACCATTGTTCATTCTCTCTCTCTGTTACCTCCTCAAAAAAAGTGATATAATAAGACGACTGGTTCTATTTTCAACTCCAACTGTCCTTTGTGGTCTGAGTGGGACAGTAAACCTGTGCTGAATTTTGAATAGTTTTGTGCTAATAGGAATTGTGTTGAGATTACTTAAATATTATTTTATTTAGGCTATTGGTAGAAAAGGCAAAGCTTTGTGCCATTTTCAAACCTAGAACCCAAGGTTGAAAAAGAATTGTGTTGGCCCATCATGCCATCAAATTACCTTAGATACCTATTTTTAAAAAGTTCCATCCAACTTGAATGGGAAAAAACTCAAAGGACAACCATTGTAACCATGTAGTATTGGAAACTGAGATTTACCTATTTTATACAGATTTTAAACTCAAAATTACTTTCCCAGTTAACAACATATATTTTACTAGCAATCCAAAATGAAGTTGCATTCAGTGAAATGGCATTGATTTGTGGGCCAAATGGCAAATGTAATAAGTGAGAGGTATTGAGCTAATGGTTACCCGTTCTTTTTCAGGTGAGCGGAGAAAAGAATCATTGATTGAATCACTCATAGCTACATTTTCACTCTCTTTCCAAGTGGAATCCAAGAAAAACATCCACAGAAACCTATCATATCTCTCGCTTGACAAGAAACAGTATGATGCATTTTGGCAGCAGCGGATTGAGGGGAAAAGGAACTGGGCTAAAGGATGTTTGCACTGCAATTTTAAATTGAAAATTTATTCAGGAAACAGAAGGGTGAATAGTGTAATACAAACACATTAATAACTTAATTAATGGCGAAAGTGCACTGCTAAAAATAGTTATTACGAAGCTATTAAAGTGATGTAAGAAACAATTGCCAAAAGCCCAAACTATTTGGCAGACAGTATGTTTGCACAAAACTTATTTCATGCAAGACTGTGCAGTCAGTTGCCTGTGAAATGAATCAACCATTTTCTAATTTCAAAAAGCACATGCAATGCTGTCTTCTGCTGGATAGCCTAGAAATTAAAGAAAGGAAGACACACGCACACACATATTATATATACACACATATACTGAATGTCTCAAAGCATTTTACAACTAAGTAATTTTGGCAGTAGTAGTCAATGTGATGTAGGAAATGCAGCAGCCAATTTGCACCCAGCAAGTTCATACAGACAATATTATAATGACCTAATTTTTTTTTAATGTTGATTGAAAGATAAATATTGGTCAGAACACCGGGAATAAATCCCTGCGCTTCTTTGAAATAGTCCACATAATCCATATCTGAAAGAATGCATCTCCAACAGTGCATTTCTCCCTCTGTATCATACTTCTATTTTTCATGCAGTATCACCTAACATCTTTTGATGAGACCCCAAATTGACCGTTAAATATTTAAGAAAAGAAAAACAATTGTACAATAGCAAATGTTTGATTAAAAATACTTGTGTGGAAAGGCAATAAAAACAAATCTTCAGTTTTAGAGATTATTCTCCCCCGTTAGCCGTATTCTCGAGATGGTCATGTGGCTCAGTGGATAGCACCTCTGCCTCTGAACCAGAAGCTGTGGGTTTGAGTCCCACTTTAGGGCTTGATGGCCATGGAAGGTGCGTTCATAGGGTTTCAAACAGGTTGATTATTAACCTTTACAACCCGCAAACCAATCACCAGATCTAGAAACACAAGCTGTATGTTGTACTTGTACTTGGAAATTGACAAATGACACTTCACAGATGAAGATCTGAAAAAGCACAACAGGAAGAAGGGTGAAGTAAAAATGAAAAACAACAAAAGGCCGCTGCACCAACAAAATCTTTACTCTCTTCCGTGGCAGTCACTCTCCATGATAATGGTCCCAGCTTTGCTCCCTCAAATCCAAGAGGCACAGAGATGAGGCACATGTGACGCACAAAATTCTCCTCTAACAACACCACCCACTAGTCCAGAATCATCTCACATTCCACCAACCCCACCCACCCCTACTTCCAACATCTATTCATCTATTAAAAGTCTTACAATGATTGAAATCATAATTTTTATTTGTTTCTAACCTCTGAATTTCAAGTAGAAAAATTACAGTTATGTTTGCAGCACAGAAAATGGACCAGAAACAAAAAGGAGTGGGATGAACTGATTTCAGGCTATCAGCTTAGGATCTTACAGTTGGTTTTAAAAGCTAAAATACCTTTGATCCTGCATTTCCAGAATGTATCCCATCCCTCACTGAATATCCTGTCAGTAATGTTGTACCAAAAAGTTTCAGATTGCGATCCAAGCTGATGGTGCAGTTGTAGACCAGGAGATAGGGCCATATTCTGGCTCCATCCCACCCAATGGAAACCAGAAAAAAATTACAGCTCAGAAACAGGCCTTTTGGCCATTCTTGTCTGTGCTGAACCATTTTTTGCCTAGTCCCACTGACCTGCACTTGAACCATATCCCTCCACACTCTCTCATCCATGAGCCCGTCCAAGTTTTTCTGAAAGTGGTAAATGCGGGGTCACTTTTAACATTTATCTGGCAGCTCATTCCACACTCCCACCACTCTCTGCGTGAAAAAGCCCCTCCTAATATTCCCTTTAAACTTTTCTCCTTTCACCCTTAACCCATGCCCTCTGTTTTTTTTTCCCCTAGCCTCAGTGGAAAAAGCCTGCTTGCATTCACTCTATCTATACCCATCAAAATCTTATACACCTCTATCAAATCTCCCCTCAATCTTCTACGCTCCAGGGAATAAAGTCCTAACCTATTCAATCTCTTTCTGTAACTCAGCTTCTCAAGTCCCAGCAACATCCTTGTGAACCCTCTCTGCACTCTTTCAACCTTATTTACATCCTTCCTGTAACTAGGTGACCAAAATTGTACACAATACTCTAAATCCGGCCTCACCAATGCCTTATACAACCTTACCATGACACTCCAACTTTAATACTTGATACTCCGATTTATAAAGGCCAATGTACCAAAAGCACTCTTTATGACCCTATCCACCTATGAACATAAACATAAGAACATAAGAAATAGGAGCAGGAGTAGGCCATCTAGCCCTTCGAGCCTGCCCCACCATTCAATAAGATCATGGCTGATCTGTCGTGGCTCAGTTCCACTTTCCCGCCTTCTCCCCACAACCCTTAATCCCCTTGCATATCAAAAACCTATCTACCCGCGTCTTAAATATATTTAGCGAGGTAGCCTCCACCACTTCAACGGGCAGAGAATTCCAGAGATTCACCACCCTTTGAGTGAAGAAGTTCCTCCTCAACTCCATTCTAAACTGCCCCCCCTTTATCTTGAGGCTGTGCCCTCTAGTCCTGCTGTCCTTTCTGAGTGGGAAGAGCCTCTCCACCTCTATCCTATCCATCCCATTCATCATCTTAGATGTCTCAATGAGATCTCCCCTCATCCTTCTAAACTCTAACGAGTACAAGCCTAGTTTATTCAGCCTCTCCTCATAGTTCAACCCTCTCAACTCCGGTATCAGCCTAGTAAACCTCCTCTGCACTCCCTCCAAGGCCAAAACATCCTTGCGTAAGTGCGACGACCAAAACTGTACACAGTACTCCAGCTGCAGCCTCACCACTGCCCTATACAGTTGCAGCAAGACCTCCCTACTTTTATATTCAATCCCCCTCGCTATGAAGGCCAGCATCCCATTCGCCTTCCTGACCACCTGCTGCACCTACAGGCTGGGTTTTTGCGACTCATGCACAAGGACCCCGAGGTCCCTCTGCACAGTAGCATGCTGCAGTTTTTCACCATGTAAGTAATAGTCCTTCCTACCATTATTCCTACCAAAGTGGACAACTTCACACTTGCCAACATTAAATTCCATTTGCCCGTTCCTGGCCCATTCGCCCAGCCTATGTAGATCCTTCTGCAGACTTTCCACACCCTCCGCACAATTTGCCATTCCACCAATCTTGGTGTCATCAGCAAATTTCAACACCCTACACTCGGTTCCCTCCTCCAGATCATCTATATAAATGGTAAATAGCTGAGGCCCCAGCACCAACCCCTGGGGCACTCCACTAGTCACCAACTGCCAATCCAAATAGCACCCATTGACCCCCACTCTCTGCCTCCTATTTGACAGCCAATCCCCTATCCACGCTAACACCCTACCCCCAACTCCATGCCCCCTAACCTTCTGTAACAACCTCTCGTGCGGCACCTTATCAAACGCCTTCTGAAAATCAAGAAACACCACATCCACTGGCTCTCCTCTATCCACCGCCCTAGACACATCCTCATAGAACTCCAATAAATTCGTCAGACACGACTTCCCCTTAACAAAACCGTGCTGCGTCTGCTCTATCAAACAATTCTCCTCAAGATGCCTCACTATTTTCTCCTTGATTACGGATTCGAGCATTTTACCTACAACAGACGTTAAACTAACCGGCCTATAATTCCCTGCCTTTTGCCTGCTACCCTTCTTAAACAACAGCGTAACATTATCCGTTTTCCAATCTTCCAGCACTTCCCCGGAATCCAGCGAGGTTTGGAAAATAATCATCAAGGCATCCACTATCACCTCCGCCATTTCTTTCAGAACCCTTGGATGCATTCCATCCGGTCCTGGGGACTTGTCCACAATCAGTCCCTCCAGTCTGTCGAGCACTGCCCCTCTAGTAACAATAATGTCATTCAGGCCCTCCACTCCTACCATTTTTCCATTGCTAACACCCGGCAAACTATTCACGTCCTCCTCCGTGAAGACCGAAACAAAAAAAAGTTATTCAAGGCCTCAGCCATTTCCCCATCCCCTACCACTAAGTCCCCCCTCTCATCCTCTAAGGGTCCAACGTTCACCCTAGTCAGCCTCTTCCTTTCTATATATTTATAAAAACTCTTACTTTTTTTTATATTTAGCGCTAGCCCAGCTTCATAGTTTATCCTACCCTTCTTTATCAACTTCTTCGTCATTCTTTGTTGATATTTAAACCTCTCCCAATCCTCTTCTCACCCACTACTCTTAGCTACTATAAACGCATCCGCTTTTAATTTAGTACTCTCCTTTACCTCCTTCATTATCCACGGCTGATTATCTCTCCTCCTACGATCCTTTTGAACCATCGGAATAAACTTCTGCTGAGCACCAAGAAAGATCTCCTTAAAGATCCTCCACTGTTCCTCAGCAGACCTACCTTCCAATGTGCTCCTCCAATCAACATTCGCCAATTCCTCTCTCATCCTATCGTACTCCCCTCTGTTCAAACAAAGGACACAGGTCTGGGAACCCACTTTCTCCTCCTCCATCTGCATCAGAAACTCCACCATACAATGATCACTCTTCCCAAGAGGATCCTTCACCACAAGGTCCCTAATTCTACCCGCCTCATTACATAACACCAGATCCAAGATAGCTCGCTCCCTCGTCGGCTCCAACACACACTGTTCAAGGAAACCATCCCGGCAGCATTCCAAGAACTCCTCCTCGAGCCCACCGCGTCCAACATGGGTCGACCAATCAATATGTCGATTGAAATCCCCCATAATTATCGCCGTTCCATTCCTGCACGCCGCATTTATTTGCGTGTTAATAGCCCGCCCCACCTCCAGATCATTATTTGGGGGCCTATAGATGACACCCACCAGCGTCTTCCTCCCTTTGCTGTTCCTAATCTCCACCCACAACGATTCCACTTTCTGCTCTTTGGCTCCTATATCTTCCCTTACTACCACCCTGATGCTATCCTTAATCAGCAGGGCTACGCCCCCCCCTTTTTCTTCCCGCCTATCCTTCCTGAACACTTGATACCCCTGTACATTCAGCTCCCAGTCCCTGTCACCCTGCAGCCACATCTCTGTAATGGCCACCAGATCGTATCCATTTGTGCTGATCTGCGCCAGCAGCTCATCCACTTTATTCCGAATGCTTCGTGCATTCAGATAAAGTGCCTTCATGCCAGCCTTCACCTGTACCCTATTTGCCAGAACGCCACCAACCATACTCACGCACCCCACTCCCTTTATTACTGGGACATCCTTGGCCTCTTCCCGTACCTGTACCCTCTCCTTTACTTTAGACCCTGTAATTTCACCTACCCTCGCACCCTCCCCCCCCAATTAGTTTAAAGCCCTATCTACACGATTCGCCAGGACTCTGGTCCCAGCACGGTTCAGACCAACCCCATCCCACCTGAACAGGTCCCACCTACCCCAATACTGATGCCAATGTCCCATAAATTCAAACCCATTCCTCCCACACCAATCCCTGAGCCACCCATTCACTTCCTTAATCTTATCAACCCTACGCCCGTCTGCATACGGTTCAGGCAGTAATCCAGAGATAACCACCTTGTCAGTTCTACTTTTTAATTCCATTCCCAGCTTTTCATACTCCCTCCCCAGATCCTCAGTTCGCATTTTGCCTACGTCGTCGGCACCCACATGTACCACATGGACTGGATTCTCACCCTCCCACTCCAGGTTCCTCTGCAGCCCAGATGCGACATCCTGGACCCGAGCACCAGGCAGACAACACACTCTTCTGTGCTCTTTGTCATTGTGACAAAGGACAGTGTCAATACCCTTAACCACACTATCCCCAATTACCACTACATTCCTTTTCACCTTCTCTTTGTCAATGCTGTGTCTGCATCACTGTACTGTGTGCAGTTTGCTTACCAACCTCACAGCCCTCATTCTCGTCCACACTGGAAGCAAGAACCTCAAATCTGTTATGCAGATTGAGAGGCTGAGGCATTTGGTCCCCACCCTCCTTCCTCCTCTCAGCAGCCCCCTCTGGTCTAGGGGGTGTGGATGTCTCTTGCACCCCATTATCAATGGCACCCTCCCTCCCCCTGATGAGCCTCAGTGTCTGAAGCTCAGAGGCCAGCTCATCTACCTTGAGCTGGAGCTCCTCCAGCAACCTGCACTTACTGCAGACATGGTCACTGGGAAGGACCCTGGGGTCCACCAGCTCCCACATCATACAGAAACAACACATCACATGCCCCTCCATTATTCCCTTTAGTAATACTGAACACTGTTTTCAACTCAAACTTACCTGGCCCTTTTCTCCCAAGCCCATTGATTCTAAGCCCTTGCAGCTCACTCTGCTTCCCTCTCACTGTGACGTCACTTTTAGGGAATTCTGTACCTGTATTCCCAGATCCCTCTGTTCAACTGCACTCTTCAGAGTCCTACCATTTACCCTGTACATTCTACTTTGGTTTGTCCTTCCAAAGTGCAATACCTCACACTTGTCTGCATTAAATTTCATTTGCCATTTTTCAGCCCATTTTTCTGGTTGGTCCAAATCCCTCTGCAAGCTTTGAAAACCTTCCTCATTGTCCACCACACCTCCAATCTTTGTATCATCAGCAAATTTGCTGATCCAATTTACCACATTATCATCCAGATCATTGATATAGATGACAAACAACAATGGACCCAACACTGATCCCTGCGGAACACCACTAGTCACAGGCCACCACTCAGAGAAGCAATCCTCCACAACCACTCTCTGGCTTCTTCCATTGAGCCAGTGTCTAATCCAATTTACTACTTCCCCACGTATACTAGTGACTGAACCTTCCTAGCTCACCTCCCATGAGGGACCTTATCAAAGGCCTTGCTGAAATCCAGGTAGACAACATCCACCACCTTTCCTTCATCCACTTTCTTGGTAACCTCCTCGAAAAACTCTAACAGATTGGTCAAACATGACCTGCCACGCACAAAGCCATGTTGACTCTCCCTAATAAATCCCTCTCTATCCAAATATTTGTAGATCACACCTTATCACACCTTCCAATAATTTGCCCACCATCAACGTCAAACTTACTGGCCTGTAATTTCCCAGATTTCTTCATATCCCGCTACTGTAAACAAATAGCAAGGCCCAGGCAATCTAAAGTTGGCTTCAGATCAGGAAATGAAAGGTCAACCTTCAAACCACAATACTGCTTCCCCTGAGGGGCAGTGGATTTTTAAACAAATGAGGAAAATGTCACGTAAAGGACTTCAACTTAATCCACATAATTTAGATTCAGATATTAAAAAAAGGAATATTGTAGCTGAACGGGAGCAGAGCTTTTAACCCATCAGTTTAGATTTGTAGAATCAGGGTATATTTTGTCCCTAAGGAAGAATGCGAATATAGAACTAAAAATGAGTGAACATTTGCCGATGCTTGTAACACACCCCGTAATGAATTTGGGACCACAGCACAAAACTCAATTATTTGGCACTAAACTGGTGTCTCATTCAGATAACAAGAAATGCTAGTGCAGGAAGAGTTAACTTCTGAGGCGGAGGTTAAAGCAAATTGAAGTACCGCCTTGGTGTCTTTACTTGGCATCTGACCCAAGTGTTTCTTGATGCTGATGTAGAGAAGTTCTATATTTCCGTGTGTGAGCAAGCCTTGCTTTGTTGAGAGGAATTTGGTGGGTGGGTAGGGGGGGTGGCAGGGGAGTAGTATCATTTACCAAACCCTGAATACATACCAATTAGGTCAGACTGTTCACAAACTCACAGTTTTAAATTTTTTGACGTGCCTATAATTTAGTGGAAATAAACTGAACAGTTGGAAGTGGAAAAACTTGATGGAAAAGGCAAGTCATTCGGTAAATCTAGTTTAGTACGCCACCTGTTGTTCAAAAATTATGAAGGGGTCAAACCAAGAAATGATATGCCATAAGGAGGAAATTGCGAGGCATCTTGAAGGCAATTGCTTGATAGAGCGGACGCAGCATGGTTTCATTAAAGGGAAGTCGTGTCTGACAAATTTACTGGAGTTCTATGAGGATGTGTCTAGGGCGGTGGATCGAGGAGAGCCGGTGGATGTGGTCTTTCTGGATTTTCAGAAGGCGTTTGACAAAGTACCTCACAAGAGGTTATTGCAGAAGGTCGAGGGACATGGAGTTGGGGGTAGGGTGTTAGCGTGGATAGAGGATTGGTTGTCAAATAGGAGGCAGAGAGTGGGGGTCAACGGGTGCTATTCGGATTGGCGGATGGTGACTAGTGGAGTGCCCCAGGGGTCGGTGCTGGGGCCTCAGCTTTTTACCATTTATATAGATGATCTGGAGGAGGGAACCGAGTGTAGGGTGTCGAAATTTGCTGATGACACCAAGATTGGGGGAACGGCAAATTGTGCGGAGGCTGTGGAGAGTCTGCAGAAGGATCTAGATAGGCTGGGCGAATGGGCCAGGAAATGGCAAATGGAATTTAATGTTGGCAAGTGTGAGGTGGTCCACTTTGGTAGCAATAATGGTAGGAAGGACTATTACTTACGTGGCGAAAAACTGCAGCAGGCGACGGTGCAGAGGGACCTCGGGGTCCTTGTGCATGAGTCGCAAAAACCCAGCCTGCAGGTGCAGCAGGTGGTCAGGAAGGCGAATGGGATGCTGGCCTTCATAGCGAGGGGGATTGAATATAAAAGTAGGGAGGTCTTGCTGCAGCTGTATAGGGCATTGGTGAGGCCGCAGCTGGAGTACTGTGTGCAGTTTTGGGCGCCGCACCTGCGCAAAGATATTTTGGCCTTGGAGGGAGTGCAGAGGAGGTTTACTAGGCTGATACCGGAGTTGAGGGGGTTGAGCTATGAGGAGAGGCTGAATAAACTAGGCTTGTACTCGTTAGAGTTTAGAAGAATGAGGGGAGATCTCATTGAGACGTATAAGATGATGAATGGGATGGATAGGATAGAGGTGGAGAGACTCTTCCCGCTCAAAAAAGACAATAGGACTAGAGGGCACAGCCTCAAGATAAAGGGGGGGCGGTTTAGAACGGAGTTGAGGAGGAACTTCTTCACTCAAAGGGTGGTGAATCTCTGGAATTCTCTGCCCGTTGAAGTGGTGGAGGCTGCCTCGCTAAATATTTTTAAGACGCGGGTTGATGGGTTTTTGATAAGAGAGGGGATTAAGGGTTATGGGGAGAGGGCAGGAAGGTGGAACTGAGCCACGACAGATCAGCCATGATCTTATTGAATGGCGGGGCAGGCTCGAAGGGCTAGATGGCCTACTCCTGCTCCTATTTCTTATGTTCTTATTCTGGGTAAACTTCTATGTAACGTGAAATAAAAACATCAGTGAACCTGTAGAAAGGCATAATTTAACCACAGACAATAAAAAGACAATAGACTGGACAGGCATTGACAGATGCAGTTCAACATCAATATATATGAAGCTGTAGATTTTGCAAAAGAAAACAGCCAAAATAAATGTATTGTGCATGTTTCTTAATGTTGAGAAGTGAGAATAGAATCATAGAATCCTACGGTGCAGAAGGAGACCATTCAGTCCATCAAGTTTGTACCAACCACAATCTCACCCAGGCCTCATCCCACAGAGTCACACACTTACCCTAGCTGGTCCCCCCGACACTAAGGGGCAATTTAGCATGACCAATCCACTTAACCCACACATCCTTTGGACTGTGGGAGGAAATTGGAGCACCAAAGGAAACCCATGCTGACACAGGGAGAATGTGCAAACTCTACAAAGACAGTGACCCAAACTGGGAATCGAACCTGGGTCTCTGGTGTTGTGAGACAGCAGTGCTAGTCACCATGCCACCCTGTTGATACTCAAGACTTAAAAAAAAGTTGGCAATGCTGGTAAAACCTGCAATGAAATGCAAATGGAAAATCTGGATTTTATACATTGGAACATGAAGTTCCTTTTTTATTCAGTCAGTGGATCTGGGAATCACTGCTAAGCTCAGCATTTGTTGGCCATCACTAATTGCTCTCAAGAGAGTGGTGCTGAGTGACCTTGATGTGGTGCAGTGCAGGCGGTGTAAGCATACCCACAGTACTGATTGGAAGGGAGTTCCAGGATTTTGACCAAGCAACAGTAAAGGGACAATGAGATATTTCCAAGTCAGGGTGGTAATGCACTTGAAGGGGAACTGCAAGGGTGGTATTCCCATGCATCTGCTGCTGTTCTCAAGCAATGGAGGCTGAAGGTTTGGAGGATATAGTTGAAGGAACCTTCCACTGCTCTGCGTCAGTGGTAGCAGAAATGAACATTTCAGCGTCGGAGGCGGTGTCGATCAAATGGGATGCTTTGCGTTGGTTGGTGTCGAGTTTCTTGAGTTTTGTTGGAATTACACTCTTCCAGGGTAAATGGAGAGTGTTCCACTTCTGACTTACATCTTGTACATGGCACACAACTTTTGGGAGTCAGGTGTTCTTGCAGAATTTCCAACCTCTGACCCACTCCTGTGTTTATAGGTACAGTATTTATGTCGTTGACCAACCTTGGGAATGTTGATGCTGGGGGATTCAGTGATGGTAATACCATTGACTGTCAAGGGAGATGATTAGGTTCTTTCTTGGTGGAGATGGTCATTGCCTGATGCCTACGTGATATGAATGGTACTTGCTACTTAGTCGCCTAATCTGGGTGTGGTCCAGGACTTACTACTTTCAGGCACAGACTGTCTCATTATCTTATGATTTGTGAATGGAACTGAACAATGTGCAATCATCAGTGAACATCTCCACCTCTAACTTTATCATGGAGGAAGGACATGAGGATGTAGCTGAAGATAGTGGGGCCTAGGACACTACCATGAGAAACTTTGGCAGAAACTGAGGCAGAGGTGAATAGCCTTCAGCAACCACAATCACCTTCCATCATGCTAGGTGTGATTCCAGTCAGTAGAGAGTTTCTCTCTTATTCCTTTGAATTTAATTTACTAGGGCTCCTTGATGCCACACTTGGTCAAATGCTGCCATGACGTCATGGGCAATAACTCTCACCTCACTTCAGAAATTCAGCTCTATTATCCATGTTTGGACCAAGGCTGTAAGGAGATCTGGAGCTGCATGATCCAACCAGAATCCAAACAAAGTATCAGTGAGCAAACTATAATGAAGAAATGCCTCTTGATAACACCACCAATGATACATTCATCATTTTGCTTTGCTGAAACTAGTTAAGCAAATGAGGAAGAAGGAAGTAAATGGATATGATGGTTGATTGAGATGAGAAAAGTCAGGAGGAGATGGGTTTGGCCAAATGACATTTTTCTGCATCATATATCGCATATACAAAGAACAAAGAAAATTACAGCACAGGAACAGGCTCTTCGGCTCTCCAAACCTGCACCAACCATGCTGCCTGACGGAACTGAAACCCCTACCCTTCTGGGGGCCATATCCCTCTATTCCCATCCTATTCATGTATTTGTTCAGACGCCCCTTAAAACTCACTATCGTATCTGCTTCCACTACCTCCCCAGGCAGCGAGTTCCGGGCATCCACCACCTTCTGTGCAAAAGAATTTGCCTTGCACATCTTCTTTAAATCTTGCCCCCCGCACCTTAAACTTATGCCCCCTAGTAATTGACTCTTCCATCCAGGGTAAAAGCTTTTGTCGATCCATTCTGTCCACGCCCCTCATAATCTTGCAGATTTCTATCAGGTTGCTCCTTAATCCAGTCCAAAGATGTGCGGGTTAGGTTAATTGGCCATGCTAAATTGCCCCTTAGTGTCCCGGGTTGTGTAGGTTAGAGGGATTATTTGTTAATATACAGGGATAGGGCCTGGGTAGAATTGTGGTCAGTGCAGACTTGATGGGCCGAATGGCCTCTTTCTGCACTGTAGGATTTCTATGATTAATCTCTGTCATTCCAGCGAGAACAAACCAAGTTTCTCCAACCTCTCCTCATAGCTAATGCCTTCCATATCAGGCAACATCCTGGTAAATCTTTTCTGTATTGCATCCTCTCTAAAGCCTGTACATCTTTGTAGTAGTGCGTCGACCAGAGTTGAATACTATATTCCAAGTGCAGCCAAAGTTCCATAAAGCGTCAACATGACTTGTCAATTTTTAAACTCAATGCCCCATCCGATGAAGACAAGCATGCCATATGTGCTCTTGACTACCTTCTCCACCTACATTGCCAATTTCAGTGATCTGTGTACCTGTACACCCAGATCCCTCTGCTATCAATACTCTTAAGAAATATACAGTAAATAGCAGAACCCTTATTATTAGTCCTTCCAAAATGCATTCTCACATTTGTCCAGATTAAACTCCATCTGCCATCTCTCTGCCCAAGTCTCCAACTGATCTATGTCCTGCTGTATCCTCTGACAGTCCTCATCACTCTGAAGATCCACCAACTTTTGTGTCGTCCACAAACTTACTAATCAAGCCTGTTACAATTTTCTCCAAAACATTTATATATATTACAAACAGCAAAGGTCCCAACATTGATCCCTGAGGAACGTCACTTGTCACAGCCCTCCATTCAGAAACACACTCTTCCACTGCTACCCTCTGTCTTCTTTGACCGAGCCAGTTCTGTATCCATCTGACCAGCTCATCTCTGATCTCATGCGATTTCACCTTCTGTACCAGTCTGCCATGAGGGACTTTGTCAAAGGCCTTACTGAAGTCCATGTAGGCAACATCCACTGCCCTACCCTCATCAATCATCTTCGTCACCATCAAAAAATTCAATCAAGTTAGGAAAACATGACATCCCCTTCACAAAACCATGTTGCCTCTTGTCCACTTATTTCTAAGTGAGAGTAAATCCTGTCTTGAAGAATCCGCTCCAATAATTTCCCTACCACTGACGTAAGGCTCACCAGCCTGTAATTACCTGGATTACCCTTGCTAACCTTGTTAAACAAAAGAACAACATTGGCTATTCTCCAATCCTCTGGGAGCTCCCCTGTAGCCAGTGAGGATACAAAGATTTCACTCAAAACCCTAGTGATTTCCTCCCTGGTCTCTCAGTATTCTGGGGTATATTGCATCAGGCCCTAGGGACTTGTCTACTTTAATGTTTCTCAAGACTCCAATATCTCCTCCTTTTTGATCTCAAACTATCTACACATCTTTCCCCAGGCTGGATGGATTTGCCCTTCTTTTTGTCGGTAGGGCATACCTGGGGAATTTTCCACATTGTTGGATAGATGCCTGTTTATAAAAGCAGATCAGTGATGTGAAGTTTGTGCAAAGCATTGATCTGATACAGAATAGAGTTCTTTATGGCACAGAAGGCAGCCATTCAGCCCATCAAGTATAAGCCGGCTCTCTGCAGAATGATCCAATTAGTCCCACTCCTCCATTCAATTCCTGTAGCCCTGCAGGTTGATTTCCTTCAACTACCCAACCAATTTCCTTTTGAATCATAATTCAATTTTTGGTTACAATTCCAAGTTCCCAATTAGAGAAAAGATACGATAGCCTTGGAAAGAGAATAATGAAAATTCACTTGAGTGATACCAGGAATGAGGGGTAGTAATTCAGGCAAAAAACCTGCAGGATTCTTCAGAGAATGTTGTTCGGAGAATTCAAGCGATTTTCTAAATTAGGAAAGCTTTTCAGAGGGTAAATAGTAAAAGATTGTTTCCACGGCTTTGCAAAATCTGTGACCACAGAG
The DNA here is from genome assembly GCF_965287045.1 of Carcharhinus amblyrhynchos. Lineage (NCBI taxonomy): Eukaryota > Metazoa > Chordata > Chondrichthyes > Carcharhiniformes > Carcharhinidae > Carcharhinus > Carcharhinus amblyrhynchos. Next base: position 36,621,017 of record NC_137335.1, on the reverse strand, counting down.
CAAAAATACAAAACAAAAACTAGGAGAATGAGGGTGGCACAGTAGCATAGTGGTTAGCACTGCTGCTTCACAGCTGCAGGGCCCTGGGTTCAATTTTTGGCTTGGGTCACTGTCTGTGTGGAGTTTGCACATTCTTCTCGTGTCCGCAGGGGTTGCCTCCGGGTGCTCCGGTTTCCTCCCACGGTCCAAAGATGTGTGGGTTAGGCTGATTGGCCATGCTAAAATTACCCTTAGTGTCCTGAGATGCATAGGTTAGAGGGATTAGTGGGTAAATATGTGGGGGTGGTGCCTGGGTGGGATTGTAGTTGGTGCAGACTCGATGGGCCGAATAGCCTCCTTCTGTACTGTAGAGATTCTCAGAAGGTGGATTTTTTTGTTTTATTCCAATTGAATCAAATCAAGTCCAATTCAGAGTCTCAACAAGTTGAGACATTCCCAATCCAAGCTGACAAGACAGGGCTCTCACCTCCTGTCTTGGGCTTGATCTACATGGTCCAAGCTGATTGGAATAGGCACAGCTCCTCCTCCAAGGCTTGATCTCATTTGCATCTTAGCCAAAAGGCCGAGATGCTGCTTTTAAAAATTACTTCAAATGAAGCTAAAATGTAATCTAATGACTTCAACCAAGCACAGCATGTCAATACTACACTTGATCTTAGTCAAAAGGCTGAGAAGCAGTAACGATGGTGGAAAGTAAGAAGAATTCTTTATCCCACAAAAATCCATAGAATCCCTCCAGTACAGGAAGCTGCCATTTAGTCCATCGAATCTGCACCAACTCTCCAAAACAGTATCCCATCCAGGCCTTCCCATCTGCCCTATCCGCGTAACCCCACGCATTTACCATGGCTAATCCACCTAACCTACACATCTCTGGACACTAAGGGGCAATTTAGCATGGCCAATCCACCTAACCTGCACATCATTGGAGTGTGGGAGGAAACCAGGTTACCTGGAGGAAACCCACACAGAGATGAGGAGAATGTGTAAATTCCACACAGATGGTCACCCGAGGCCAGAATTGAACCCGGGTGCGAGGCAGCGGTGCTAACCACTGTGCCACCATGCCACGATGTGGGTATGCCGGCGTTGGACTGGCGTAAACACAGTAAAAAGTCTGACAACACCAGGTTTTAGTCCAACCGATTTATTTGATAATACTCACAAGCTTTCGAGGTTTCCCTCTTCGTCAGGTGAATGGAGAGTTCTGGCCTCAGACAGAGCATATAAAGCACAGACAGTTTAGAGATTACTGATTAGAATGCGAATCCTTACACCTAACCTGCTGTTCAAGTCCTGAAGTGGCTGACAATGTGAGTGGAAGGAGTACTGATCACAGATTAAAGAGATGTGTATTGTCTCCGGACAGTACAGTAAGTGAGGTTTTGCAAACCGAGGCAAGTCACGGGGGTTACAGATAGTGTGACATGAACCCAAGATCCCTGTTGAGACCGTCCTCACATGTGCGGAACTTGGCTATCAGTCTCTGTTCAGCGACTCTGCGCTGTCGTGTGTCGTGAAGGCCGCCTTGGAGAATGCTTACCCGAAGGTCAGAGGCCGAATGCCCGTGACAACTGAAGTGTTCGCCAACAGGAAGGGAACAGTCTTGCCTGGTGATTGTCGAGCGATGTTCATTCATCCGTTGTCGTAGCGTCTGCATGGTCTCCCCAATGTACCATGCTTCGGGACATCCTTTCTTGCAACGTATCAGGTAGACAATGTTGGCCGAGTTGCAAGAGTATTTACCATGTACCTGGTGGATGATATTCTCACGTGTGATGATGGTATCCATGCCGGATCATCGACATGGATACCATCATCACACGTGAGAATACCATCCACCAGGTACATGGTAAATACTCTTGCAACTCGGCCAACATTGTCTACCTGATACGTTGCAAGAAAGGATGTCCCGAAGCATGGTACATTGGGGAGACCATGCAGACGCTACGACAACGGATGAATGAACATCGCTCGACAATCACCAGGCAAGACTGTTCCCTTCCTGTTGGTGAACACTTCAGTGGTCACGGGCATTCGGCCTCTGACCTTCGGGTAAGCATTCTCCAAGGCGGCCTTCACGACACACGACAGCGCAGACTGATAGCCAAGTTCCACACACGTGAGGACGGTCTCAACAGGGATCTTGGGTTCATGTCGCACTATCTGTAACCCCCATGACTTGCCTGGGTTTGCAAAACCTCACTTACTGTACTGTCTGGAGACAATACACATCTCTTTAACCTGTGATCAGTGCTCCTTCCACTCACATTTTCAGCCACTTCAGGACTTGAACAGCAGGTTAGGTGTAAGGATTCGCATTCTAATCAGTAATCTCTAAACTGTCTGTGCTTTATATGCTCTGTCTGAGGCCAGAACTCTCCATTCATCTGACGAAGAGGGAAACCTCGAAAGCTTGTGAGTATTATCAAATAAATCGGTTGGACTAAAACCTGGTGTTGTCAGACTTTCCACCATGCCACCCCAGGGAGCATTACTGGAATATAGAATGTTTTGCTACAAGCAGTTGCCGAGGTTCCAGCATTTAGAAAGGAACTAGAATTGGGTAAGTATTTCCAATTTCCACTAAGAAAAGAAACCACAGAAAAGGGGATTAGAGTCAAATGCACAGTTCATGAACCAGCTCCAAGACAAAATGGTCTCCTTTTGTTCTGTGATTTCTGATATAATTAATCCTTTCACAAATGACATTAGGCCAATAGAAAAGCAAACTGACCTAAAAGACTGAAGATAATATGCTCTGTTAATTATCCAAAGCAACTAACATTGCATTAAGCAAACAACTAAACAGATATGTTCAGTAACAAAAGTGGCTAAATATTCCATTTCTACTGAGAAGAGAGTTTTCATCCAAAGTTTAACCAGTTCCAGTCTAGGATTCTAGACAGAGATTTGTTGGGTGGGTTAAAAGAAAGAGAACAGACTAACTTGGAACAGGCACCGAATGTGGTGGCAAGGGGATTTCCACAGTAACTTAATTGCAGTGTTAATGTAAGCCTACTTGTGACTAATAAACAAACTTTAAATTTCACTTTGGATTGTGAAAGGAGGTGCCAAGAATATCACCTCTCCAGTGGAGAGTTCATCACTTGTACCATCCTGCTGCCTTTATACCAGATTACTCTGGCTGACAAGCAAATTTCCAGTCAAGTCAATTAACAAAGAGAAGCTAAAAAGATTTAACTACACATTTTGTGCCACAAAGAAAAGTTTGAAAAATATATATTGGGAAAACTCACCTCTCTGACTAAGAGCTGCGGTGGCAGTGAAACTGAAAGTACAAGGCTGCTAAAATGATAACCAGCAGAGTCCACTTCACTACACACCTGAAAGTAAACAAAATTTTCCATTCAGAGCAAAATAGATTTAAAATAACAAAAATCGGCTAGGTACAATGACTTTTTTCCATCAAGAAATCCCTTTAATGTCTGACTGTCTCTCTTACACCCAACTAACTGCATTAAGGTCATGCATACTAAAAGTGCAATTTATTTTTTGTTTTTCTTTTCCTCAGTACTGACTCATTGTTTTCACCTTCCATCATAACCATTTGCTGTACATATTTTTATACATGTAATTTTACCAATATTGTCCAGGCAACCAATGTACATGAGTCATACTAAACGGTTGATTTCTCCTACTTGTTGTTATCAGTTAAGCAGGTTGGAGGTCACTGGGGCGGCAGATGCCAAGTCAAGAAGCATTGTTAATGCAAACTTAACTGCTCATGTCAAGATAATTAGTATCAAATTAAGTCACTGGATATTGTGAGGCCAGGTTAGAAACAAACTTTACAACTAATTGTGTTTTCTGTAAATTAGATACAGGGAAGGCTATACTCATTCTGGGAGCATTTACACATTCAGTATCCTGAAGTCTTTCTCCGTAGCTATGTGCCACATTACATAGAAATCATGTGATGGGAAAATGAGGTATTAGCAGGCAATGTTGCAGAAGTGGAAACTTTGAAGTCTTTGGGATGGAAAGCATTTTGGGGTGTGAAACTGAACTCAAGGTCAAAAGGAGGTCACATTTGCCAAAAAGTAACTGGGTGGGTGAGTTGAGGGAGGGGGGGAATCTGTGGGAAGGGAGGAGAGTTTTTGGCACACAATGCTTTTGGTCTTCTCAAAGGTGGGCCGACAAAAAAAAATGGCTCATCCAGGATGGGACCAGTTAAGGAAGCTGGTGGAGAGGCGCAGTCAAATGCCAAAAGTATGTGGAAGCTTACCTCAAGCTGTAAAGAGCGTTATCAAAGGGCAAAGGGCAATATTACTGATATGGAACTGTGTAAGGTTAGGAACTGATTCTAAAGATGGCAGTGCAGAAATGAGTGGAAAATCTATCCTTGTAATCAGAAGGAAGGAAACCACAAAGCAATGTGGAGAGAACGGGGAATCATACAGCATCTTAGGTACAGTCACAAAGAATGCCATTCAGGTTTTGGTGAGCATCGTTTCAGGACTGTGACAAGGGCAGATGCTGGCCAGGGGGGATTTGAGCAAGAAGTTATGAGAACTGGGAGATGATAGTAGACCTTAGAGAAGAGAGAGAGGTTGAAGATGGGACAGTAATTGGCAAAAACAAAGAGGAAGGATGTTTTGAGGAAGGAAGCAAAAGTTATTTTCAAGGAGAGAGAGAGCACAAGGGCCAGAAAGTGGAGTTAGGAATGTTATGATTTGGTAGAGATCAGTAACATTTTTTAAAAAATAAATTTTAACTCCCTATTAACTGAAAGCATCATGCTACAAGATTTCATGTTTTAAAAGAAAAGTTAAACAAAGCAAACACTTAATACCATATTCTGTAAATACTTTCACTCTATTCAAAACATATACTTTCCAAACTACAAGTTATACACCTAAAACATATCAATCATAAAATTAGATAATAGTAAGAGTGGTCATGTGTTAAGTTATAACGGATTTAAAAGAGTGCAACTCAGACTATATCAGTTTAGCAAGGACAATGCACAATGCAGAGCAATAGTGGTTCAGAATGCAAATGGCTGGGAGACCAGACAGGTTTGAATCTTGGGGCAAGAGAAAGATGTTTTAAAGGCTGTTGTAGATATAATCTTAGTCATCATGATGTGATTTATGCATGAATGATATTAATTTGTAATTTCGCCAGTTTACCAAACATATAATGAACTGTTTAAAAAGGAGTTTCTAAATACAAGAAAAGGCACCAACCAGAAAAGACTGCCACAAGTCACCCAATGTCTGAAATTGCAGGTTGACCAGCTGGAAAGTTCCACAGTGAACCGCAATTCAGACACGTCACAATATCCTTCTCTGGAATTTCACAGCTGAGGAGCACTCACATCTATAAGATCACCTCTCCATCATGGAGAGAAAATCTGCTAGAACAATCATTATACGGAGATATGTCTCCCTACCTCATCAAGATGGATAATTATTTATTCAGGCGGTTGGTTAATGGCTGGGACATTACAGAATCTACTCACCGCCACCACCCACCACCACTACCAACCCCACCCCCCCGCAAACCCTCAAAAGCAACTGCCAGTTCAGACATCAAATAAACAAATCCCTTCTGAAGTTATTATGGAGAGAAAGTGGTCATGGGCAGTGCCAGGGTGCCCATAAAGCATTGCAAGGAGGTGAAGCTGACACTGCTCCGAAGGCACCATCCCCCTTCTCTAACCTCTTGCAGGGGCCTCCATGACCTCTCTTCACCCCAGCAGGGTCAGGCGGCCTGTTCCCTGTTAGTGGGGAGCAGTTGTGAGCCCCGCTGGAAGGGAGATGCTAATGCAGATTATGTTGAAATCAGCTCCATGCCAATTTCCAACACGGAACTGGATGAAGCTCAAAAGCTTTGCCTGCGAGACTTGCGGAGGCCAGGTGCGCAGCAAGAAGCCTGCGAAGCATCCTCCACTGATGTTCACCAGTTAGAGAAGTGCAGCGGGCTTGGACAATTGCCACCATTGTTTGTGAAACCCTAACTCTCCAGAAACAAGTTATGATGTTGGGAGTTTCCTGAACTTCACTGGTGAAATATTTTTGTTCAAAGTAGCTTTCATTGTTAAAATTGTCTCTCGTATCCAAAACAAATGGCTGTTAAGTGTCTGACTAGTGTCCACCATCTGAAGATAATCAACCTTGTCTGACATCAGTGGTGATAATGCTAGTAGCATTATAAGCTGAGCATCAGCTTTTACTGAGAGATTTAAAGTAAGAATTCCCTATGAATAATTGTGATCAAACACTATGGGCGAGACTTTGTGACCCTCCTGCAGAGTGCTTTCCGGCAGCGGAGGTAGCTCACAGTTGGCCAGCGATGGGATGAAAGATCCTGCTGATGTCTTCGGAATTTTGCATGGCTCACCTGTCCCACCCTCAGGGAACCAGCCACAGAGTGATCTTCAGTAAGTCTGCAAGATCCCACCAGTGGGAAGGGCCAAAAAGTCCCACCCTATATATAATTATTTGTGCCCAAAACCCTGAATAACCTTTACCATAATCTATTGTTTGATCTTTTGCCACTCACTGTCCATGCTATACAATACTCATTGTTTATTACTGTAATAAACATATTGAATGAAGATGTTTAATTTATTTTTCCTTTATAATACCTGGTTGCATTACATGCAAGGAACTCCAACACTATGTTACGGCCACATGACTGGGGTACCACCTCAAAAGTCTTGACTGTGAGGTTTTGAAGATCCCGCTGTTTTATTTGGCAGGATTTTCAGATTGAATCTCCCACACTCTGAGCACTGCTCCCATTTTTTAAAAAAAGTTTTCAGCATTGAACTTTAATTTGGCAAAGGAAGTAGGTACCTTCAGTAATACTTGTAAATTTTGGATATGTGAATGTGGGTTGCAAAAGTTCAAGAAGCATGGATTTACTTTTTCAAATATTTGGCTATCTTTACCTAGGTGGGTTTTAACTCATTTTTAACCCATTTTTGGTTTAAACCTTATAGAAGTTAGTCAGACTCAATTGTTTGCAATCTGCATGTAATTTATTAATCACGGAGTAAATTACTTCATCCTTCAAAATTTTTCAAAACGTCATTACAGTCAAGACTTTGAGGTGACACCCCACTCATGTGGCTGGAACATAGTGATGGAGTTCTTTGCACATATTGCAACCTAACCTGCACAGGGCATAAGAGCTAGATGGCCTACTCTTGCTCCTATCTTTGGACTGTAGGAGAAAACTGGAGCACCCAGAGGAAACCTATGCAGACACAGGGAGAATTTGCAAACTCCACACAGACAGTGAACCAAGGCCAGAATTTAACCCATGTCCCCAGCTCTTTGAGGCAGCAGTGCTAGCCTCTTTGAAGTTAACACAAATGCACAACTACATGAGAGCACTTAAAGGTCCTGTGCACTTACATGAATAGGGCGCTCACAATAAAAATAGGGGGTCATTACATGACAATGTTATTCTGCATTTAGCAAAAAGAAACTGAAGGAAAAGAAAAATGAGAACAGTTTCTTTCATTTGTAATCAGGGTATTCCTACTGTCCATTAACATGGCTTTCAAAAGGTTCAATAAAAGTTATTTCTGAAGACCAGGAAACATTGAACATAAGGCCAAATGTTAGCGGATTAACATTTTCAAAGGAAACTGGATTTACATTATGGCAATCCATTCAGGAATTGAATATTTCTCAGGAGTATTAGTGAAGAGTTTCTTTCAATGCAGTACTAACGAAGTGGGTACAGTGACTGAATTGACTGTCAAAGTACCTTGGGGTGGCACTGTGGCACAGTAGTTAGCACTGCTGCCTCACAGCGCCAGAGACCCGGGTTGAATTCTGGTCTCGGGACACTGCCTGTGCGGAATTCTCCCCATGTCTCGTGGGTTTCCTCCAAGCACTCCGATTTCCTCCCACAGTCCAAAGATGTGTGGGTTAGGTTGATTGGCCAAGCTAAATTAATCCTGGTATTAATCCTAGGATTAGCAAGGTAAATACGTGGGGTTACAGATTAGGGCCTGCGCGCGATAGCGATTGCTGCAGACCTGATAGGCTGAAAGGGCTCGTTCTGCACTGTAGGATTTTATGATAATTTAACATGGAAACATTTGGATTGTCCGGAAAAGTTTCAGGATTTCTAATCTTACAGAGCACAGGGGCCCAACTCTGTACATGGAATCTGCAGAACCCAGTATTTTCTTTATTGTACTAACCAATGAGCATGAAACAAACACGCTATAGTCTAAATAGCCTGGTTAAGTTCAGCTAAAGGTTACAAGTACAAGCCTTCTTACATTATACAATTTTGATTTGTGTTCATCAGGTGAAGAGGATAGAGCATTTCCACTTTAGGAACCCAGTGTCCAGCTAGTTAATTAATAAACCTTCCCCTGCTCTGCCTCAATCCAAAATTAGTAGAAAAAAAATTTCCAAGGCACCTGTATAAATTTTCCATCTTTCACACCTGCCTTTCTCACAGCTTAATCAATTGAGATACAATTGTCCTGGAGACTAAGAGATAGAATGCTTGACTGTTCATCTTATTGGAATCAAATAGCACTTCAATAATCCAATCAACTCCACCCCCCCAACCACTACTCAACCTATGTAAAGCAGAACACGGCTTTCCTTTTCAACTCTGATAAATGTGCTCATCCCACAATTTGTTAATGAATATACGATTTAAGCTGGCCACTGACACATGTGAACAGAGTTATCCATTATAGTCTATATGTCACTGAATAAATGATTAGTACAAGTTTCCAGGGTACAATTAACGTCCTTGCTACCTAATCTAATACAGCCAGTGTTGAAGACTTTTTTTTACTTTTGGCTCTAATTATTCAGGAAGAAAAACAATCATTAATCACTGTAAAGTCTGAAACAAAATCTAAGATTTGCTGCAGTGATCAGTCACACCTACAAGTGTCTATACTGTGAACATAAAGTAATATTTAGCAAAGTGACCATGGCATAATATTAATTTGTATATGTTAAAAAATATCAAAAAGTATTATCATCGAATACTCAAATATAATAAGACCACTAATGGCAGAAAATTAAGACAAATCAAATAAGACACTGAATTAATGCCTGATCTTGACTTTCTGAAACATTCAAATTCCGTGCTAATTAGTATAATTTATGACTTAACTCACCATGCAAAACCTGAACTGTAATTATCAGCATCTTTTTCTGAAGATTTATAACAGATCATAACTTAATTTATCTAACAGCACTATAGATAAAACATTTTACCTTTTTTACAAAATCCTTTTCACATAGGTCTTGAAGAATACCCAGGCACACAGTACAGGTCTGAACCTGGTCACTGCGAAGTATATATTCATTCGACAGTAATTTGGTTGCTGCATTCTGATCTCCATCCTCATCATTCTTTTCAGAATCCTGCAAGCGGATTTTCTTACAAGGAGGTTGATTACATTCCACTACTTCAGGGTTACTTTCCTCATCGTTCAAGAACTTGTGCAACTCACTGAACAATTTCTGCAACACAAATGTTTCTGTTAGTGATTGTTCAGTTTGTAGTACTTGGAAAAGCAAACATTGCTCCTCTTTAGATTTTCAAAGTACAATATTGCAAATTGGATTGCTGGAACACTTAATTTTCAATATAGCGTTTCGCAATGATGCTAAGTATTCTCAGCAAACATGGTCAAATGTGTAGGACCATGAAAAACGTGAAACTGTTCATGGTGCCACCATATTGTAGCTATAGACCAAATTAATCTGTTTTATATTTGAGTGCATTTCCACAATAGAGTGCAAGACACTGATGACATTATATTGCGGGGGGTTGGGGGGTGCTCACCAAAAGCAGAGGCATGGGGCAGAATTTAATAACCTCCCTGTGGCAAGGTTGGTGGTAGGGGGCATTTAATCAGGCAGGCGGGTGGCTGGTTGGAACCCTGCCGCCTTCTTGCCCAAAATTAAGTTGCAAATGCAGCACCTTGAAATATAAAAAGAAAAAGAAATGCAAGGCTTGAACTTGAACTCCTGAAAGTGAAACTAGTGAGGAAGAAAGAAATAGAGAAGCAGAGTTTCAAAGAGAGGAAAAAAACAAATCAACTAGCTAAAGACAAGTTTACTCTGTATGTTAAAAGAGGGCCATGGATTCAGAAGATGAACTGAGCCCCACTTTCAGCTTTAGCAAAGATTCTTCACCTAGTGCCTAACTTCACTGAGCATGGAGTCGAGAAATATTTTATCTTGTTCAAAAAAAGGGACTACAAAGCTGGAGTGGCCAAAGGATGCGTCGACTCTAACGTTCAAAGTGTTGAAAGCAATTGATGTTTATCCTAGTCTTCCAGAGGAACAATTGTCAAATTATTAAGAACATAAGAACATAAGAAATAGGAGCAGGAGTAGGCCATCTAGCCCTTAGACAGTTAAGACTGCAACATCCAATGCTTATAAACTTGTTCCAGAAACTTATCAATTCAAATTTTGGACTGAAGAGGAGGCTGAATGAAACATTTGTAGAATTTGCCAGGGACAAGGAGGTGCTGTTTGACAGGTGCTTTCAATCAGTGAAATGAGAACAGACTTCTGAGAATGTGAAAGAGGTGGAAGAATGGAAGAATTTTGAAATAGCATCCCAATGGCCATTGGGTCACACCTGGGAGAGAGCAAGCTAAAATAACGGAAGTGGCAGTTCTGGCTGATGGGTACAATATCACATAGGCAGCAAGGGGGCAGCAGATCTCCATTTGTAAGCCCATAAGAAAATGGAGGAACAGAAAAGGTTCTGACTTTAGGAAATAGATAGAAATGATTCTAGTCAATAAAAATGATCGAATAGAGAACAAAGGTGATGTAAAAAGTGCTGTAAAGAAAGCAGGAATATTGATAGACAACGTGAATGAAGGCAAGTGTGAGGTTATCCACTTTGGACAGAAAAAAGATTGATCTGGGAACTTTCTACATGGTATGAAGTTAAATACAGCGGATGTCCAAAGAGATTTGGAGTTCTTTAAAATGCCACGAACAGGTGCAGAAAATAATCAAGAAGGCTAATGGAATGCTGGCCCTTAAATTGAATGGCGAAGCAGGCTCGAGAGACTGAATAGGTTTCTAAGTTCAATCTGGAGAACTAAAAGGATGAGATGTATGACAAGGAAGAGCTGATGCAGACTTTAGAAGCAGCTACAGAAATCTTTGAGAAACAAAGTAAGGATTTAATGAGTAAATTGGAAGAGTATAAGGAGCAGTCAGCAACCATGGAAGAAAAATCCTGAAATGAACTGAATGCCTATATAAAATTATCACAGACTCTGATACAAAGGTAACTCTCAAGAGCAGTTGGTTAACTTAACAGTCTACTGCAACAAATCCATAAAAGAAATGAAGGTTGACTGGTTGAGAAACATACCTCTAAGACCTGAGCAGTTGCTGAGCTGAATGAAAGGATCAACAAATTTTGAAAAAGAATTGGAAAATAAGAGAATAAATAAATAAATAAATATTGGAATGAAACTGTAAAGAAGTGGAGACGAATGTTCCAATTTTGAAGTGCTGGCATGAAGAGTATGAATGTGTGCAGAAGGCTGAGGCACATCTCTTGGCTAAACAAGAAAATGGCTTGAATCTTGGTGCAACTTTATTCATCTGATATTGAACAAAATAATAAAATGAAAAAATCTTAAGGAAGTGACTGGGGAAGAAATTTTTGGTTTTGACAAAAGGTCATCTGGACTCGAACCGTCAGCTCTTTGCTGTCCTTATAGATGCTGCCAGACCTGCTGGGATTTTCCAGCATTTTCTCTTTGGTCCCAGCAGCCGCAGTAAGTTGCTTTTATCCAAGATAATTTTAAAACTGACTGGAAATCAGAAATACATACATGTTGTAGAAAACTTAAAGCACCAAGTGAAGACATACTTTCAATGAAAAAAGAAATAAGCCCCCACATTCTTCTCTGTTGATGCTCGGAAACCTTTGCAAAAGTCAATGCATCATATAGCGTGACTATATTGTTATGTGAAGTGGGGAGGCCGCCAGAATATTGGCTTGCATTTCTGTCAGAAAGGCTGAAAAAACCATGACACAAAATAGGAAATAACCAGGTCAAGAAGTCTCTGAAGAAAATCCCGATGTACCTTCACTATATTTAGCTGACATTGATAAGATTCTGGGGAAAACAATGTAATTGTTGATGTTTGTCCAGAAAGGTGTCGGAGAAAATTCTGACTCAGAGTCATGGTAATTTTGTGATGTTTAATCCTACTTGTCACATGCATGTGCTGTTGTTTTGGTTAAGCTCTTCCAACTATGTAAATATATATGTACAATTGTGAAAAATGAAAAGATTTCTTGTGCAGTATGTAATAAGCTATTTGTTAAAAATTAGAAGAGGTAATGCAGTCGGCAGACTAGATTCCCATTGTCTCCGTTAAATCCAGTCCATAGTTTCCATTTTTTTCAATTGGTTAATGGAATATGGGAGATGCCGGTTAAGCTCTTTATTCATCACTAAATGCCCTCAAAAGTGGTAGTTACCTGCTTTTTTGAACTACATGTTGTGTAGTTCAAAAAAGTGCTGTTAGGAAAGAATTGCTGAGCAGAAACTGATAATCAAGTTCCGCACACACGAGGACGGCCTCAACTTTGATCTTGAGTTCATGTCACAGTATCTGTAACCCCCATGATTTGCCTCGGCTTGCAAAATCTCACTAACTGGCCTGGCTGGAGACAATTCACACCTCTAACTTGTGCTTGGCCTTCTCTCCACTCACATTGTCTGTACCTTTAAGACTTGATTACCTGTAAAGACTCACATTCCAACCATTATCTTGTAAATTGAGTTTGTGTCTGTATATGCCCTGTTTGTGAATAGAAGCCCTCACTCACCTGATGAAGGGGTGAGACTCCAAAAGCTTGTGCTACCAAATAAATCTTTTGGACTTTAACCTGGTGTTGTGAGACTTCATACAATAAATGTTGGCCAGCCAGCAACACCCATGTCCCACGAATGAATAAAAAAAAGATGGTTGATGAATTGCTGCAGTGCATCTTGTACATGCTGCAGACTGCTTGCCACTCTGCGTTGGTGGCAAAATGAGTAAATGTTGAAGGTGGTGGATGGTGGGCTGTTTTGTCTTGGATGGTGTTGGGTATTGCTGGAGCTGCACTTATCCAGACAGTAGTGAGTGTTCCAACGTGTTCCTGACTTGTGCCTTGGTGGACAGGCTTTGGGGTCTCAGGAGGTAGGTTACTCACCTATTATTATTTTTGCCTTTTGCTAACAACAGGCCAACTATCTTTGCCATTCAATTAGATGAGTTCTGTAACATTATAAAAGGGAAAGAGGAAACAAGTGAAGAGAGAATTATCAAAAGGTGGCTGGATGACAGCAGGAGATAACCAAAATTAACATTTAACATAGATTTTAAAAATCTTAAGTTTGGAATATATCAATGGCTCAGCGAGTAAACATACAATCATGGAAACAGGTTCTTGACTAAGCGGTTTTCTCTTTAAAATGCAGACACAATAATTATAGAATTTGAAGCCATTTGCAGTTAGAGAAAACAACTATGGCCTAATTCATTACAAATGCTGAAAGGCTAACCCAGAACTTCGAGGGCCAAAATTATTTTTGAACAAACACATATCCTGTGATTTGTTCAGTTTAATTTTGCCAAATTACCAACTGAGAATTAACATTGATCCTCCAAACAACTCATACCATAAAAACATAAGAAATAGGAGCAGGAGTAGGCCATCTAGCCCCTCGAGCCTGCCCCGCCATTCAATAAGATCATGGCTGATCTGTCGTGGCTCAGTTCCACATTCCCACCCTCTCCCCATAACCCTTAATCCCCTCGCTTATCAAAAACCCATCAACCCGCGTCTTAAAAATATTTAGCGAGGCAGCCTCCACCACTTCAACAGGCAGAGAATTCCAGAGATTCACCACCCTTTGAGTGAAGAAGTTCCTCCTCAACTCCATTCTAAACCGCACCCCCCTTTATCTTGAGGCTGTGCCCCCTAGTCCTACTGTCCTTTCTGAGCGGGAAGAGTCTCTCCACCTCTATCCTATCCATCCCATTCATCATCTTATACATCTCAATGAGATCTCCCCTCATTCTTCTAAACTCTAACGAGTACAAGCCTAGTTTATTCAGCCTCTCCTCATAGCTCAACCCCCTCAACTCCGGTATCAGCCTAGTAAACCTCCTCTGCACTCCCTCCAAGGCCAAAATATCCTTGCGTAAGTACGGCGCCCAAAACTGCACACAGTACTCCAGCTGCGGCCTAAACAATGCCCTATACAGCTGCAGCAAGACCTCCCTACTTTTATATTCAATCCCCCTCGCTATGAAGGCCAGCATCCCATTTGCCTTCCTGACCACCTGCTGCACCTGCAGGCTGGGTTTTTGCAACTCATGCACAAGGACCCCGAGGTCCCTCTGCACTGTCGCCTGCTGCAGTTTTTCGCCACGTAAGTAATAGTCCTTCCTACCATTATTGCTACCAAAGTGGACCACCTCGCACTTGCCAACATTAAATTCCATTTGCCAGTTCCTGGCCCATTCGCCCAGCCTATCTAGATCCTTCTGCAGACTCTCCACACCCTCCGCGCAATTTGCCGTTCCACCAATCTTGGTGTCATCAGCAAATTTTGACACCATACACTCGGTTCCCTCCTCCAGATCATCTATATAAATGGTAAATAGCTGAGGCCCCAGCACCGACCCCTGGGGCACTCCACTAGTCACCAACCGCCAATCCGAATAGCACCCATTAACCCCACTCTCTGTCTCCTATTTGACAACCAATCCTCTATCCACGCTAACACCCTACCCCCAACTCCATGCCCCTTTACCTTCTGCAATAACCTCTTGTGAGGTACCTTGTCAAACGCCTTCTGAAAATCAAGACCGACCACATCCACCGGCTCTCCTCTATCCACCGCCCTAGACACATCCTCATAGAACTCCAATAAATTTGTCAGACACGACTTCCCCTTAACGAAACCGTGCTGTGTCTGCTCTTTCAAGCAATTCCCCTCAAGATGCCTCGCTATTTCCTCCTTGATGACGGATTCTAACATTTTACCTACAACAGACATTAAACTAACCGGCCTATAATTCCCCGCCTTTTGCCTATCAGGTATTGACTCAGTTTATGAAGCAGGGTTACAAGGTAGTAGAACTGATTGGAATTGTCACAAGACAAGGTGAATAGTTAACTTTCACAGACAGAAAAAAACGATGGCTCAGATTCTCCAATCTCATTCACCCTGCCATTGCTGCCAGCAAGAACAGAATCTGGTGCTCAGCCAAAACTCTATTCACTGCAGCGGGACTGGAGCCACAGGCGAGGTCAGAGAATTCCAGCTGACAAGTTTAGGACGACACACAGAGGAGAGAATGGAGCCAATGTTGAGTTTAAATGACATTTTGTCACGTCAAATGCATTATTCCATGTTCATTATTTAGTTAATTTGCTTATATTTTAATTTTAGAATGAACTCTGAGGTGGTGCTCTGTCACTTTCAAAAGCTTGAAAAGGTTGAAAAATAAAGAGGAAGATTTGTACTTATATAGAAGCTTTTATAACATCAGGATGTCCCGAAGCTCTTTAGAGCCAATGAAATATTTTTGAAGTGTCACTGTTAGAAAACACAGCAAGCTCCCACAAACAGCAATGTGAAAATGACCAGATAATTTGTTTTGGTGATGTTGATTGAGGGTTAAATATTGGTTAGGATACTTTTCTTCAAAACAGCGCTATGCATCTTTTACATCAGCTCAAGAAAGCAAAAACCTAGAATTAACTGTTTGACAGAGCAGGACTTTTTCAGTACTGAAATGAAGCCTAAGTTTTCATAAGAACATAAAAACTTTGGGCGGCATGGTCGCACAGTGGTTAGCATCGCTGCTTCACAGTTCCAGGGATCTGGGTTCGATTCCCAACTTCGGTCACTGTCTGTGTGGAGTTTGCACATTCTCCTCGTGTTTGTGTGGGTTTCCTCCGGGTGCTCCGGTTTCCTCCCAAAGATGTGCGGGTTAGGTTGATTGGCCATGCTAAAATTGCCTCTTAGTATCCTCTGAGACATGTAGGTTAGAGGGATCAGCAGGTAAATATGTAGGGACATGGGGATAGGGCCTGGGTGGGATTGTGACCAGTGCACTTGATAGGCCAAATGCCTCTTTCTGCACTGTAGGATTTCTATGATTTCTAATAACTAGGAGTAGGCCATGTGGCCCCTCAAGCCTGCTCCGCCATTCCAATAAGATCACGGCTGATCTTTGTGGACTCAGCTCCACTTACCCACTGCTCACCATAACTCTTAATTCCTTTACTGTTCAATAATGTATCTATCCTTGCCTTAAAAACATTCAATGAGTTAGCTTCAACTGCTTCACTGGGCAGGGAATTCCACAATCCTTTGTGTGAAGAAGTTCCTCCTCAACTCAGTCCTAAATCTACTTCCTCTTACTTTGAAGCCATGTCCCCTAGTTCACGTTTCACCCGTCAGTGGAAACAACTTCCCTGCTTCTCTCTCATCTATTCCCTTCATAATTTTATATGTTTCTATAACATCTCCTCTCATTCTTCTAAATACCAATGAATATAGCTCCCATCTACTCAGTCTCCCCTCATAAGCCAAAATTCCTCAATTCTGGAATCAACCTAGTGAATCTCCTCTGCACCCCCTCCAGTGCCAGTATATTCTTTCTCAAGTAAGGAGACCAAAACTGTACACGGTATTCCTGGTGTGGCCTCATCGACACTTTATAAAGCTGCAACATAACCTCGCTGTTTTTAAACTCCATTCCTCTATCAACGAAGGACAAAATTCCATTTGTTTTCTTAATTACCTGCTGCACCTGCAAACCAACTCCTTGAGATTCCTGCACAAGGACATCCAGGTCCCTCTGCACAGCAGCATGCTGCAATTTTTTTACCATTTAAATAATAGTCCATTTTGCTGTTATTCCTACCAAAAAAGATGACCTCACATTTCATGTTTAGGTCTCGAGTGGGACTCAAACCCACAACCTTCTGATCCAGCAATTCTGAGTGTTACCAACAGAACCATGATTGACAGTTGGAAGAAAAATAAATTCCAGTATTTTAAAAACTTTCAGCTCATTATCTATTGAAAGCTTCACTAGAGTTCAGTTAGTAGAGACATATTCAGAGATGCATAGAAAATGGGAGCAGGAATAGGCCATTCGACCCTTCAAGCTTGTTGTGCCATTCATTATAATCGTAGCTGATCATCCAACACAATAGCCTGAACCCACCTTCCATCAATATTATTTGATCCACTTTGCCCCAAGAGCTCTATCTAACTACTTCCGGAAAACGTACGATGTTTTGGCCTCAAGTGCTTTCTGTGGGAACAAATTCCACAGGATCACCATTCTGAGTGAAGAAATTTCTCATTATCTCAGTCCTAAAAGGTTTACCTGATATCCTTTGACTACGACCTTTGGTTCTGGACTCGTCCACTATCGGGAATATTCTTTCTGAATCTAACCTGCCTGGTCGTGTTAGAATTTTTATAGGTTTCAATAAGATCCCCCTCTCATTCATCTGAACTCCAGTGAACGTAATCCTAACCAACACAATCTTTCCTCAGACATCAGTCCCCCACCATCCAAGGTATCACTCTGGTAAATTTTGCTGCACTCCCTCTATAGCAAGAACATTCTTCCTCAGATAAGGAGGTCAAAACTGCACAAAACTGCTCGTTGGGCCGAAGGGCCTGTTTCCCGTGCTGGGTTGTTCTTTGTTCTAATATTGCAGGTATGGCCTCACCCTGTATAACTGTAGCATGACATCCCCGTCCCTGTACTTGAATCCACTCACTATGAAGCCAACAAACAATATGCCTTCTTTACCCAGCTTAAAAGAAGTGAGACTCACCCATGAATGGTTCAAGTAGCAACAGGGTCAGTATTGGCTGAAAGGAAAATAATGAATGTAGTCTATCAAAGTCACAGAAATGAGGTGATAGAATATTCTACTGTTCTGCTGGCTGGGAGTGTCATCGCCTAGTTCCATTCCTATCTAATAATCAAATCCAATCTCCTGCAATAATTTCTCTTTCTACTCCTGCACTGTATTCTCTGGGTTACCCCAAAGAATCTATTCTTGATCCCTCCCATTTCTCATCTACATGCTGTGGCTTGGGCAACAATCTGAAAAGATGTTAGATTCCACACCTTTATCGACAACACCCAGTTCCATTCCACCTCTACTTCTCATGAACGTTCTACAGTCTCCAGGTTCTTTTGCTGTTTTAATTGTATTCAGTGAAAATGAAATTTTGAGTATTCATATATTTTATATAAATTAACATAATGGTATTCGGAAGACATGTCTTTTCTCAGAATTATAGAATCTCCACACTGTAGAAGAGGCCATTCAGCCCATTGAATCTGCACCAACTCCCCAGAAGGCCTTCCCCCCCCAACTCCATCCCATAACCCCATGAATAATCCATCCAACCCACACATCCCAGGACACTAAGGGGCAATTTATCATGGCCAGTCCACCTAACCTGCACATCTTTGGACTGTGGAAACTGCAGCATCCAGAGGAAACCCACACAGACATGGGGAAAACGTGCAAACATCACTCAAAGCTGGAATTGAACCCAGGTTCCCTGGAGCTGTGAGGCAGCAGTACTAACAACTGTGCCACTTTCAGTATAGGCCAGTTTCATTTGGTCTTCCCTGAAGGGAGGGGAACACATGAGCTATCACTTCCTAAGATATTAAGGAAAAATGGCACATTAGATTGTAAAGGACAAAACAAATCCCTTTATGATCAGTGGCACCCTACCCAAGAAATACCTTGTACATAAAAAAAAATTGTCTCTCTCCCTGCCCCCATGAACCTTCTTCTGTGTTAAGGATAGAATAAATCCTCTTCCTAGTTTCCTATAAAATTACATTACTGAGAAAGCAAAGGGACAAATCATTCAAAAAGGAGGATATCAAACAGGCTTTAACTTGGCTCAGTGATAGAACTTTAACTCCGGAGTCAGAAGATTGTGGATTCATGTTCAACTGTTAACTTGAGCATATAAGGAGGGCACTTTAGTGCAAATCGTATGTGAAGTACTGTGTACAGTTTTGGTTACCATGTCACCTACAAGATATAAAAGCATTTGTGAAAATACAGGAAAGAAAAGGAAAAATTATTTAAAATGTAATTAGGATAACCAGTGAGTAAGGCCACTGGTGATTCATGAAGTACAGTTCACTGGATTCTGATGCTGTTACTGGTGCTTGTGGAATGCAAGTTGTAATCATTAATTCTCGGAACACAAAGATTGCGAGCAAGGTCAGTCTGTATGGCTACTCCTCAGAAGCCTGAAAAGTTGCTTCTCAGCTTTTGTGAATTTGATACAACTGACTGACTTTCCAGGTCCCTTGGGAAGAGATTTAAGAGTTGATGTGAGGTTTGAATCAGCAAGCAGGCACATCATTTTCTCATGGCAACTAAGGATGGGCACTAAATACAGGCTTTGCCAGCAATACATATGTCCAGAAAAATTATTCTTTTTAAAGTCAGAAAAATATTTTAAATTCTGAGAAAATCAGGTAATGCTCAAGATGAATGAAAATAAGGGTTCTTGTAATTTAAACTGCCTAAGTAATGCATCAGGAACTTGAAAAACAGTCCGTCAAAGCTGCTGAACAAATGGGTTATAATAGAAACAGAAAATGCTGAAAATTCTAATACCAATGGGCTATTAAAAGAAATTAATAATTTATCCAGAAGATTTTGATTAATACTGCTAACACAGTTTACAGACTTACCTGCCACAGAATTATTAAAATACCTTATTAAAACAACTTGAATTTGAATAGCATTTTTAACATAGCTAAACAGTCCACTGTACCTCAAAGCTGGGTATCTACCAGGGAATGATAAGGAGATGGAGGCCAAAATTGAAGCTGAAGAGATAGATTAGCAAGGGATGGTTAGCAAGATGATTTTGAAGGTAGGAAAGGATGTACCAAGATGAAGGGTGGGATTTTCCAGCTGATCCTGCCGAAGGCAACCCCAGTGGCAGGTTCCCCTGTGGCATGGCTGTTGAGCAATGCAAATTGCCACTAACTCCTTTCCTCCACTCCAAAGATGTGCAAGTTAGGTTGATTGGCCATGCTAAATAGTGTCAGGAGGACTATTTGAGTGGGTTAACTGGGATAGAGCCTAGAGTTGCCAATGCAAGCTTGATGAACCAAATACCCTCCTTCTGCAGAGTCAGGATTCTATGATTCCAATGCAGGATCTTCTGGATCCATGGGCTGCCAACAGTAATCTGCCTCCACCATCGGAAAGCCCACCGTAAGCAAATCAGAAAATCACGGCCAAAGCCGGGACTTTTGGGAAGGAACTTTCAGACTGTTAAAGCAAAATACTGCAGATACTGGAAACTGAAACGTAAATAAAAAATGCTGGAAAAGCACAGCTGATCAGGCAGCATCTTTGGAAAGAAACAGAGTTAACCTTTCAGGTCATGACACCTTTCATCAGAACTGAAGAAAGGCAGAAATGTTAAATGGATGAAAGTGCTGCTACCAATGCTGGAACAAAGGGATCAAATTAAACTTGAGATGGAATTGCAGAAAATACAGGTGTGCAAATAGGACTGGAGCAGTCAAATGCAGAAAGTGTTAGGCCTATAGAGAGATTTGAGGATTATAAAATTAGTATTTTCTGTGTGTCCAAACAGTTGTTTTTTTAAAAAGAGGAACTTTATCACACATGAAGATGCACTTTCAATAGAAGTAAAACCTTGCGTGAAAGCCTGTATGTAGTCTGGATCCCAACACAACAGAATCTTAGTACACATCGGGGACAGCACCCTGCACCGAGCAGCACCCGGACCACTCTCCTGTCCTTCTCCTTTAATGGAAACATGACTTCTTATCCTATTTGACAAAAACAAGGCAGAAGTAGTAGCTTTATTAAAGCTTACAGGTTTTTCATTGAAATTATTTTTCAATATTCTTCAAAAACAAAATGCTTTATCAGAAACATTTAAATTTATATGAAGCAGTTTTAAAGCTTTTGTTCAATTTCTACCTTTTGTTTAAGCAGTTAAGCTTTTTGAGGAATGACATGCTCAAATATTTCCCTTTTCTATCAAATTATGGCAATCTGTGTCAAATTGTTCAGTTCTTGCTGTGAGTTAACATGTCTACAGAAACCGCAATGAAATTGTCCAACGTTGTGTTACATTACATTCTTAGAACATTGCTGAAAAGAGAGTCTTTTGCCAAAGCTTTTCATCTTGCACTCGTGAGGGCAAAAGCAAGAATGTCAAATTTCAAATAATCACAACGACTTATACTACAGGAGAAGAGCGTGCCAACTGGTTTGCCTTAGCCCTTTGGACAATGGAAAACTATATACTCCCCAAGCTCAGGTAATTCAGAAAAAGATGCATATTCCTTTTGTTTGCAAAGAATGGGCCCTGTATATGAATGCATGTCATTTCTAGCAAGTGTAGAATCATTAAATTTTCTAAATCAAAGGAGGAAGGCAAGCAAATCACATTTATTCTAACTCAAAGGACTGTTCATTTCATTCCAATTCTCCCATCCTTTTCCTATGCATCCTCTAATTTTCCCCCTTTCATTTAAGCCATGATTGATTCTGCCTCCACCCTTGTTTGTGGCAAGGTATTACATATACCAATAACTTTCTGCATGAGGTGCAAGGAGAATGAACATTCTTTTTATCTTGACAATTTGGCCTGAATTTGAACCTTGGGACCATTCAACCTATACTCTAGCCTTAGAAATAGTTTAAGATTCCTCACACACAGTAGATAAGTAGCTAACTTCTATATATTCTTTCCATTCACGTTCAGAAAATTATTATAGGGATGTTAAAGACCCATGGCCAGAATTTTATACTGCCCCTCCCTCCCACCCATCAGTTCCAAGGCTGGATGAGAAGGCGCATAAAATTGCCTGGATGGGATTCCCTCCAGGCTTTCGCCTGCCCTGACCCAAATTCCATTTCACGGTAGGCAGACAGGGCCTCAGACAGGAAGCCTGCCTGTGCTCGTATTAAGGTGCTTAAGTGGCCACTTAAGGTCCTTTTCCCATCCGGTCTGAATTTTTAAGTTGATGGGCGCCAGTTCGGTCATGACACCAAATAGATAAAAAGTGAGCTTTCTTAATCTCAGGTGGGATTGGGGGGGGGGGGGCCCTCAATTTGAAGGCCCCTCCAGATTGGAGCACTCTCCTCTCAGGGACTTGGGAGCTCTGGCACTCCATCCGCTGCCTCAACAACCAGCCAAGCCCAGATATCAAGATCGTACCCCCTCCCAAACTCTCTAGGGTATCCTGACCCTCCTGCCCGAGACCCCTCTGCAACTTACCTGAAGGGCTCAGGTAGGGCGCTGCAGGACCTCTTCTGGCCGATAGCTCTCCAAGGCAGGACTGTTAACCAAGGCAGATAAAAGTCCCGCCTGCTGCCAATCAACATTCAATTGAACATAAAGTGGCAGCAAACCTGTCAGAATCGGCAAAGATGTGTTCCTGGCCAACTCTCAAGGTCATGATGTGGAGATGCCAGCATTGGACTGGGATAAACACAGTAAAAAGTCTCACAACATCAGGTTGAAGTCCAACAGGTTTATTTGGTAGTAAACGCCACTAGCTTTTGGGATTTGCCCCTCCGTCAGGTGAGTGGAGAGTTCTGATCACAAACAGGGCGTATAAAGGCACACACAGTTTACAGAATATTGATTAGAATGCGAGTCTTTACAGCTACCCTGTATTCAAGTCTAAAAGGTGCAGACAATGTGAGTGGAGATAGCATTAAGCATAGGTTAAGGAGATGTGTATTGTCTCCAGACAGGACAGTAAGTGAGATGTTGTAAGCCTAGGCAAGTCATGGAGGTTACAGATAGTGTGACATGAACCCAAGATCCTGGTTGAGCCGTCCTCATGTGTGTGGAACTTGGCTATCAGTCTCTGCTCAGCAGCTCTGCGCTGTCGTATGTTGTGAAGAACGTTTACCCGAAGATCAGAGGCCGAATGCCCATGACCACTGAAGTGTTTGCCAACAGGAAAGGAACAGTCTTGCCTGGCGATTGTCAAGTGGTGTTCATTCATCTGTTGTCATAGCTTTAAATCCAACGTAGAGACTTCCAACTCTCCAGATGGCAGGTGCCAACTGTTGGCCAATTTGAATATTCAGGCCCACTTCTTCTTTCAAGGAATGTGGGAGTCACTGGAAAGACCAGATTTGTTGCCCATCCTGAATTGCCCTTGAGAAGATGATGGGGAGCTGCTTTTTTAAACCACTGCCATCTATTCGGTGCAGGTACAACCATAGTGCTGTTGGGAAAGGAATTCTAAGATTTTGACCCAACGAGAGTGAAGGAAGGCGATATAGCTCAAGCTCAGGACAGTGTGTAGCTTGGAACGGAATTTTCCACGTGAGTTTTATCCATGTAGGTGGTAGTGACTGGCTTGGAATTGCTGCAGTGTATCTTGTATATTGTATAACTGCTGCCAGGCAAGTGGAGAACATTCCTTCATACTCCTGACACACGCCTTGTACACAGTAAGAAGTCTCACAACACCAGGTTAAAGTCCAACTTTAACCTGGTGTTGTGAGACTTCTTACTGTGTTTACCCCAGTCCAATGCCAGCATCTCCACAACATGCCTTGCAGACAGTGGACAGACATCGGCAAATCAGGAGGCAAGTTACCTGCTTCAGAATTATCAAGCTCTCAATCTGCTCGTTGTCACTGTATTTATTTGGTTGGTCCCGTTGAGTGTCCGTTCAATGGCAATCTCCCTCCAGTGGATATTTGTACTGTCAGATTCAGCAATGGTAATGCCATTGAATACCGGGGAGAGTGGGAGCTGGTTTTAGATTCTCTCTCGTTGGAGATGTTCATTGCCAGGCACTTGCATAGCGCAAATGTTACTTGTTATTCATCAGTCCAAGCGTGAATGTTATCCAGATCGTGCCACACGTGGACTGCTTCCGTATCTAAGGATTTGTGAATGGTATTGAACATTGCGCAATCAACAAACATTCCCACCTCTGACCTTATGATGGCAGCAAAGTCCTTGATGACACAGCTGAAGATGATGGGTCTCGGACACTACCTTGAGGAATTCCTTAGCGATGCCCTGGATCAAAGTTGAAGGGTGTCCACCAATCACAATCACCTTTCTTTATGTTTGGTATGATTCCAACCAGGGTGCATTTCACCCTGATTCACATTACTTGTTTGGACAGGACTCCTTGATGCCACGCTTTGCAAAATACTGCCTTGGGCACTCACTGTCACCTCCCCTTGCCACTGAACATAGCTGGTGTCTCAACATCCTATATTACTTCTGGTGTCTTTGAAGTGTCTCAATTACAAATAAAATTTCAGCTAATTAATGTATATTGCAATATTCTCCAAGTGTGTATTTAATAATATTCTATGCTCAAGGGAGAACTAGGTTCCTTACATTTGGCAGGCTTTTCAAACCCAAAAAGGAAGGAAAGGACAGTAAACTCAGAAAGGACAGTAGGACTAGAGAGCACAGCCTCAAGATAAGATAAGACTTTGGTAGGAAGAATGGTAGGAAGGACTATTACTTACGGGGCGAAAAAGGGATTAAGGGTTATAGGGAGAGGACGGGAAAGTGGAACTGAGCAGCGACAGATCAGCCATGATCTTATTGAATGGCGGGGCAGGCTCGAAGGGCTGGATGGCCTACTCCTGCTGCTATTTCTTATGTTCTTATGTTCTTATGAGAGGGCGGGAAAGTGGAACTGAGCCACGACAGATCAGCCATGATCTTATTGAATGGCGGGGCAGGCTCGAAGGGCTAGACGGCCTACTCCTGCTCCTAATTCTTATGTTCTTATTATGTTCTAAAAAATTCATGCCAATACAAAGAAAGCATTACCATTATCATATTTTCATACAAGTATCATATTTTCTACAGTAGAAGAAAAAATGAACTGCACTTTGATTTATCATGTAACCTATTCCAATTGTCTATTTCAACTGAAAAGATTATTAAAACATTAAGCAATTGGATTCCACCTACAACACGATATGCCTTCTTGCAAATAGAACCATAACCATAGAAAAGGTCATTCAGCCCATCTTGTCCATGCCATCCTGAGGACATCCAGATGCCCTTTCCAATCCCACTTTCCTGCACCCAGCCCATAGCCCTGTCGTTTACAGCACTCAAGGTGCAGGTCCAGGTACCTTTTTTCAAAAGGAAGAGTTTAGGGTCTCTGCCTCCACCACCAACTTGGGCAGCAAATTCCAAACACCCACTGCATAAAAAAGTTCTATCTCGTGTCCCCTCTACATCTTCTGCCACTTGTCTTAAATCTATGTCCCTGGTTATAGAATTCTTCACCAAGGAGAACAATTTTATCCTCTCCACTTTATTTCTTCCCCTCAATTTTGTATACCTCAATCAGTCCCTCAGCCTTCTTTGTTCCAAGGAAAATAACCCCAACCTATCCAATCTCTCTTTATAGCTACACTTTTCTAAGCTTTGACAAAAAGTCATCTGGACACGAAACATCAGCTCTTTTCTCTCCTTACAAATGCTGCCAGACCTGCTGAGATTTTCCAACATTTTCTGTTTTGGTTTCAGATTCCAGCATCCGCACTAATTTATTTTACACACTTTTCTAGCCCTGGCAATATTCTTGTAAACCCCCTCTGCATTCTGTCCAGAGCAATTATGTCCTTCCTGTAATGTGGTGACCAGAACTACACACAACATTCCAGTTGTGGCCTCATCATAGCATTATACAATTTCAACATTATATCCTTCCTTTTGTCATCTATACCTCTGCTGATGAAGAAAAGCATTCAATATGCCTTCTTTGCAACCTTGTCTACTTGAACTGCTGCCTTTAGGGACCTGTGTATTTGTACGCCAAGGTTTCTCACTTCATCTACCTCTTTTAGTATGTTCCCATTATTGTGTACTCCCTTAACTGTTTGAGCTTCCTCAATATATGACCTCCACTTCTGTGTTAAAATCCACCTGCAATTTTACTGCCCACTCTGCCAACACATCCATATCATTTTGAAGATCTTAGCTATCCTCTAAACTATCCACTACTCAGTCAATCTTTTGAGTCATCTACAAATTACCCAATCATGCCCCCCACCACGTTCACATCCAAATCATTAATATATAGCATAAACAGTAACATCAAGTCCTGTGGAACACCACGGGGCGGGGGGGCTGTTTGGGTCTAGATTTTGTCTGCTTTGTGTATTTAGGATCTCACGTTGTAGTGCTTCCCACTGGATTTCCACTGATTTATCCTTTAGCAATGCTGTCCAGTCCACCTCCGCCAAGTCCCTTCTCATCCTTGCAAAATTTGCCTGACCTCATTTCAAAACTTTCATTTCTAATTCATCACTGTCCGTTTACATGTAATGCTAAATCTAACTGAATTGTGATTATCCCCAATATAGTTGTCAACTGTTATTTCACCCACTTGCCCTTCTTTGTTCCCCAAAACTGGGTCCACAATTGCATTCACCTTGTTGAGTTTGCCACTAATCGGTTGAAAAAAACTTTCCCGGACACACTGCATGAATTTTCCCTCCTCAGTACCCCTTATATTGTTTGAATCACAGTTGTTCTTACAGGCAGAAATTTGCTTACATATTTGTCCTTCGATCTCTTTTTCACTATTTGGGGGTCTGTAGTATACTCCCAGTAGTGTGGCTGCCCTTTTTTATTTCTAATATCAACACATAAAGCCTCGTTTATTGAACCGTTTAGTATATTATCCCTCCTCACAACTGAAACAGATTCTTTAACATGTGATGCTACTCCCCGACCTTTCTTATCCTCCATCTATAGTGTCTATAACCAGGGATATTGAATTTTGCCCCTCCTTTAGCCAGGTCGCCATATAGCAATGACATACTTTTGCCCTGTGTCTACTTGTGGCCTCAACTCAGTTAACTTGTTTGTAAAACTCCTTTTAATCCATTGCTGGACACTTTTTAAACTTTACTTCTCCTGTAATTCCAAGTCCATCACTTCATCTTCGACATCACTAGCTGATGTTCTATCTCCATTTTCCTGATCTGAATCTAACCTATCTGATCCTGCTCCTGGGATTCCATTCCCTGACACACCAGATCAAACACTCCCAACAGAACTAGCAAAAGTCCCCACAAGGACATTGGTATTATATCTACCTGGGGTGGGGGGGGGGGGGCGTCTTTCGGGTATTAAATCTACCTGGGTGCAGCAGGACTGGTCCCACCTTCCCCAGAACTCCTCCCTGACCTCCTTCCCCAGACATGGGTGGCATAGTGGTTAACACAACACCAGGGACCTGGGTTTAATTTCAATTTCGGGTCACTGTGCAGAGTTTGCACGTGGGTTTCCTCTGGGAGCTCCAGTTTCCTCCCACAATCCAAAGATGTGCAAGTTAAGTTGACTGGATATGCTAAATTGCCCCTTAGTGTCCGGGGATTAACAGAGTGAATGTGTGGATTACGGAAATGGGGACTGGATGGGATTGCTGTCAGTGCAGGCTCAATGGGCTGAATGGCCTCTTTCTGCACTGTAGGGATTCTAAGATCCTAACTGGTCAAAAATCTGAATCCCTCCAGCTTGAAGTCAGATTTCTCTACATACTGACAGTCACAGATGTTTTATAATGATTCTACTAACACAACGTGCATCAAGTAAACACATATAAACCATCATATATTTGTAAATGAAGGTCAATCGAATTATACTCGATTTACTTCGCCCTCAAAACAATTAACATTTAGACATATGGATCCATCACTAAACTCACATTTGTTCGTTACTGCTCAGTTCCGGAAGTGATTCTCAAAAACCTGAAGCGACTCGGATCTCACTTTCTGCCAGTTCCTGACTCAGACCTAACTCTGTATCCCATTGGTCAACATAACTCTGTCTCCTATTGGTTAATCTAATTCTGTAGCCTGCTGGGTAATCTAACTCTGTCTCCCATTGGTTAATCTATCTTTGCATTCCATTGGTTAATCTTGCGCTATGTCCTGGTATATATGTATCTCTCTCTCCTATTGGATAATGTATCTGTTTGGATGTATTCCTCTCTCCTATTGGTTAATGATGTGGCAATGCTGGCGTTGGACTGGGGTAAACACAGTAGTCTCACAACACCAAGTTAAAGTCCAATAGGCTTATTTGGTAGTACAAGCTTTCGGAGCGCTGCCCCTTCATCAGATAAATGAAAGATAATATGGACAATGTGTCTGTTTGGATTATTCCTCTCTCCTATTGGACAATGTGTCTATTTGGATGTGTCTCTCACTCCTATTGGACAATGTGTCTATTTGGATCTATCTCTCACTCCTATTGGACAATGTGTCTATTTGGATGTGTCTCTCACTCCTATTGGATAATGTGTCTATTTGGCTGTGTCTCTCACTCCTATTGGATAATGTGTCTATTTGGCTGTATCTCTCTCTCCTATTGGTTTGTTTAGAGCAGGGGGTGAAGTTGCTCTGCCGAGAGGTCATTCACTGGGTGAATGTTTTTGGGAAGAAGAATATGGGGTCACAGCCGCCTCCTAAACCCTGGGAAAGACGGATCCCGGGGAACATCAGTGCTCCCTCTTTCCAGTAAGTGTTACTTAGTCTTATTGACGCTGCCGTTTCCGGCCGCGATTCCGAGTGAAGCCTCACTGGCCTTTCTGCTGAAAGCAAGAGGATTTTTGGGAAATATTAACATCTCTAGAACCGGATTAGGTTTGAAAAGAACATTTGGCTCTTGCTCATTTGGAGTTTGAAAATTGTGTATTGGTGGTTTATAATGAGTGTGAGCGAGTTGTGCAAATGTTTCCAGAGCCCGTTTTATGAATTATTCCAAATGCTTGACGAGCTGTTTCCAACATTTCATTCCAAGTAGTTTGTTTTTCCAAAGTACAAACTGCACCAAGCGCTTGTCTAGAGTAAAAGCAATAAAGATTGATGGTCAGGCCCAGTGTTAACCATGAGTTAAGCCTGTTCCAGTCCAGACACATTCACAGCAGCAAGTCCACATTCTGCTGTGGCTAGATTCCCAGACAGACAGAGACAAATAACAAACCTTGGTTATCCTTTTGATGTGGATGTAATTTGTAGGATTCTTAGAAGATGTCCCGATAATGAGGCTGAAGTGCTTTGGGGGCAGTCACCTCACCTGATGTTCGGAGGTTGTAGCAGAGCAATATACAATCAAAACTCGCAGCGAATGCTTCAGGCTTTAACTAAACTGATAATTAAATAATTGCTATTACTTTCCTAATGTTGTCTTCAATGTAGGCTTCATCAAACAAACTTGACAGCTGGCCACAAACGTGACATCAGGGAAAATGACCAAAAGCTTGACAAAGGGAAAGGCTTTAAGGAATGTCTTAAAGCAAGAAAATAAAGTAGAAAGGCAGAGATGTGTTGGGAAGGTATCCCAGAGCTTTTAGGCCCAGGCTGCTGTCATGAAGCAATGTTCGAAATACCAGAATTACAGGAGCTCAGGAGACAAATAATAACTTTGAGGTGGGGCGGGCTATAAACAAGCAAATAATTGATGCGTGCAGAAACGGAAAGGCGATAACTATGGGGGATTTTAATCTGCGTATTGATTGGATGACCCAAGTCGGACGTGGTGGGCTTGAGGAAGAGTTCTTGGAATGCTGTCGGGATAGTTTCCTTGAACAGTGACGGAACCTACGAGGGAGCGAGCTATCTTAGATCTGGTGTTGTGAGGGATCCTCTTGGGACGCGTGATCATAGTATGGTTGAATTTTTGATGCAGATGGAGGATGAGAAAGTAGGGTCCCGAACCTGTGTCCTCTGTTTGAACAGAGGGGAGTACGATAGGATGAGAGCGGAATTGGCGAATGTAGATTGGGGGCGCAGATTGGTTGGTTGGTAGGACGGCTGAGGAGCAGTGGAGGATTTTTAAGATCTTTTTCGGTACTCAACAGAAATATATTCCGATGGTAAAGAAGGACTGTAGGAGAAGGGATAACCAGCCGTGGTTATCAAAGGAAATAAAGGAGAGTATTAAATTAAAAGCTGATGTGTTCAGAGTGGCTAAAAATAGTGGGCGATTAGAAGATTGGGAAAGATTTAAAAATCAACAAAGAATGACTGACTAAGAAGGTGACAAAGAAAGGAAGGATAGACTATGAAGCTAAACTAGCATTAAATAAAGTTTTTATAAATATACAAAGAAGAGGAGGCTGGCTAGAGTGAATATTGGACCCTTGGAGGATGAGGGGGGGATTTAGCAGTGGATGATGAGGAAATGGCTGAGGCTTTAAATAAGTTTTTTGCCTCAGTCTTCACGGAGGAGGACACGAATAGATTGCTGGATATTAAAGATAGAAGGATGCTAGGAGTTGAGGGCCTAAATGCAATTACTGCCACTAGAGAGGTAGTGCTTGATAGACTAATGGGACTGAAGGTGGACAAGTCCCCAGGACCAGATGGAATGCATCCCAGGGTTCTGAAAGAAATGGCAGAGGTGATAGTGGATGCCTTAGTAATTATTTATCAAAATTCGCTGGGGAAGTGCTGGAAGATTGGAAAACGGCTAATGTTATGCCGCTGTTTAAAAAAGGTAGCAGACAAAAGGCAGGGAATTATAGGCTGGTTAGTTTAACATCTGTAGTTGGAAAAATGCTAGAATCCGTCATCAAAGAAGAAATAGCGAGGCACCTAGAAAAGAATGGTTTGATCGAGCAGACACAGCACGGATTCGTTAAGGGGAAGTCGTGTTTGACGAATTTATTGGATTTCTGAGGATGTGACTAGTGCGGTAGACAGAGGGGAACTGGTGGATGTGGTGTTTTTAGATTTCCAGAAGGTGTTTGATAAGGTGCCACACAAAAGATTGCTACAGAAGGTTAGGGTGCATGGAGTTGGGGTAAGGTTTTAGCATGGATAGAGGATTGGCTGTCTGATAGGAAGCAGAGAGTTGGTATCAATGGGTGCTATTCTGGTTGGCGGATGGTGACTAGTGGAGTGCTGCAGGGATTGGTGCTGGGGCCTCAACTATTTACCATTTATATAGATGATCTGGAGGAAGGGGCTGAGTGTAGGGTGACGAAATTTGCTGATGACACGAAGATGAGTGGAAAAGCAAGTTGCATGGAGGGTGTGGAAAGTCTGCAGAGAGATCTGGACAGACTGAGCGAGTGGGCGAGGACCTGGCAGATGCAGTATAATGTTAGCAAGTGTGAGGTTATCCACTTTGGCAGAAATAATAGTAGGAGGGATTATTATTTAAAAGGCGAAAAGCTGCAGCATGCTACGGTGCAGAGGGACCTGGGGGTCCTTGTGCACGAGTCGCAAAAACCCAGTCTGCAGGTGCAGCAGGTGATCAAGAAGGCGAATGGTATGCTGGCCTTTATAGCGAGGGGGATAGAATATAAAAGTAGGGAGGTCTTGCTGCAACTGTACAGGATGCTGGTGAGGCCGCAGCTAGAGTACTGTGTGCAGTTTTGGTCGCTGCGCTTGCACAAGGATATATTGGCCTTGGAGGGAGTGCAGAGGAGGTTCACTAGGCTCATACCAGAGATGAGGGGGTTGGACTATGAAGAGAGACTAAATAGACTAGGTCTGTACTCGTTGGAGTTTAGAAGGATGAGGAGGGATCTTATAGAGACGTATGAGATAATGAAGGGGATGGATAGGGTAGAGGTAGAGAGATTCTTCCCACTTAGAAAGGATAGCAGGACTAGAGGGCACAGCCTCAGGATAAGGGGGGGGGTGCAGTTTAGATTGGAGTCGAGGAGGAACTTCTTCACTCAAAGGGTGGTGAATCTCTGGAATTCTCTGCCCGTTGAAGTGGTGGACGCTACCTCGCTAAATATATTTAAGTCACGGGTAGATAGGTTTTTGATAGATGGGGAATAAAGGGTTATGGGCAGAAAGCGGGAAAGTGGAACTGATCCACTTCAGATCAGCCATGATTTTATTGAATGGCGGGGCAGGCTCGAAGGGCTAGATGGCCTACTCCTGCTCCTATTTGTTATGTTCTTATTTGTCTAAAATCTCCTTTCACCCCACAACCTCCTTAGATTTCTGCCAGTTATGATTTTGAAGTTTCCGGGTTTTAATTGTTATATCATTGGCTGTGATGGCACAGGTGACATGGGTGGCACGGTGGTTACCACTGCTGCCTCACAACGCCAGGAACCCGGGTTCAGTTCTGGCCTCTGGTCACTGTCTGTGTGGAGTTTACGCGTTCTCCCCATGTCTGCATGGCTTTCCTCTGGGTGCTCCAGTTTCCTCCCCCAGTCCAAAGATGTGCAAGTTAGGTTGATTGGCCATGTTAAATTGACCTTTAGTGTCAGGAGACAAACAGGGTAAATAAATGGGGTTATGGGATAGGGCCTGGTTGGGAACGCAGGTTCAGTGGGCCAAATGATCTCCTGTACTGTAGGGATTCTATATTCTGTGACTTCAACTACCCAGACCCCAAAATATGGAACTTCCTATGTCTTTTTGATTTATTATTGTCACATGTATTAACATACAGTGAAAAGTATTGTTTCTTGTGCGCTATACAGACAAAACATACTTTCATAGAGAAGGAAATGAGAGAATGTAGAATGTAGTATTACAGTCTTAGTTAGAGTGTAGAGAAAGATCAACTTAATACAAGGTAAGTCCATTCAAAAGTCTGACAGCAGCAGGGAAGAAGCTGTTCTTGAGTCGGTTGGTACATGACCTCTGACTTTTGTATCTTTTTCCTGAAGGAAAAAGGTAGAAGAGAGAATGTCTGGATGTTTTGCCGAGGCCGTGGGAAGTGTAGACAGAGTCAATGGATGGGCGGCTGCTTTGCCTGATGGATTAGGTTACATTCGTGACTTTTTGTAGATCCTTGCAGTCTTGGGCAGAGCAGCAGCCATATCAAGCTATGATACAACCAGAAAGAATGCTTTCTATGGTGTGTCTGTAAAAGTTGGTGAGAGTCGTAGCTGACATGCCAAAGTTCCTTAGTCTTCTGAGAAAGTAGAGGCATTGGTGGGCTTTCTTAACTATGGTGTCCATACATTCTTTCCTCTGAAATGTACCTTGGAACATACCTCGTTGGCCAACTTTTGGTCTGGCTTAATATCTTCTTATGTAGCTCAGTGTCAAACCTTCCTGTGAAGTGCCTTTGGTGTTTTTATTATTACAAGCAGCACTGGGCATTACATGGATAGGGAATGGTGGAGCCATGTTTTCATTTGAAAACAAGGAAATGAGTATTAAAATTGAGGCATTTCTTAACCAGAAAACCCATGTAGGTCACAAAAACAGAAAATGCTGGAAAATCTCAGCAGGTCTGACAGCAACTGTGAGGAGAGAATGGAGCCAACATTTCAAATCTAGATGACCCTTCATCAGAGCCGAGAGATTTAATAATGGGAAATGAGGAAATGGCTGAGACATTGAACAGATATTTTGTCAGTCTTCACAGTGGGAGAAACAAATAACATGCCAAAAATTGATAACAAGGTGGAATTAAGGGTTATGATGACCGTGCTGAGTCCACGAAAAGATCAGCCGTGATCTTATTGAATGGCAGAGCAAGATGGCCTACTCCTGCTCCTAGTTCTTATAGCATAGAGGTGGTGTTGGAGGAATGAAGTTTGGTGTGAATTTGAGAGTGGGCATCAGAGTTTTGGTTGATCTCAAATTTATGAAGGGGAGAAAGTTGGAGGCCAGCCAGCTGAGCATGGGAATATTCAAGTTTAGGGTTAACAAAGGCATCAATGACAGGCTATGGCACAGGAGAAGGCAGACAATATTAAGAGGTGGAAATAGGTGGCCTAAGTGATGGCATAGTTATGTGGTCATAAGCTCATATTGAGGTCAAATATGACACCAAGATTATGAGCAGTCTGGTTCAGTCAGTTGTCAGGGAGAGGGCTGAAGTTGGTAGCAGTTATGGTATGCATCACATGCCATGGATGCCAGACTTCTCAATATTTAGATTAAATTTCTGTCTCCCATGATTGATTGATTGGACAACGTGTGTGACAATTTAGAAACAGTGGCGATCTTGAGAGACATGTTGGTGAGGCAGAAGTGGGAGTCGTCAGCATACGTATGCTGTAACTACAATGTGACAAAATGTGTATTCGCTTTGGTAAAGAAAATTTTAAAGTCCTACACAAATCATAAAGTTAATATACAAGTTCAGCATGCAATTAGTTGGCAAATAATATGTTAGCTGTTATTACAAAGGGATTGGAACATAAAAGTAAAAATGATTAACAACACTTGTGCAGGACATTGGTGATGCCATATCTGAAGTACTGTGTGTAGTTTTGATCTCCTTGTCTAAGGCAGAATGGACTTGCCCTTGAGGAGGTGGGACTAATATTTAATAGACCACTTTCTGAGATGAAGGAATTGTCATATGAGGAGAGATTAAATTGACTAGGTCTATATTCCCTGGAGTTTGGAGGAAAGAACCCTATAAAATTTCTAAGGGATTTGACAAGGTATTTGCTGAGAAACTATTTCCCCTAGTGGGGAAATCTAAAATATGGGGTCACAGTCTCACAGTAAGGGTTCGACCATTTAACAGTGAGATGTGGAG
The DNA here is from genome assembly GCF_965287045.1 of Carcharhinus amblyrhynchos. Taxonomy (NCBI): domain Eukaryota; kingdom Metazoa; phylum Chordata; class Chondrichthyes; order Carcharhiniformes; family Carcharhinidae; genus Carcharhinus; species Carcharhinus amblyrhynchos. Next base: position 36,586,435 of record NC_137335.1, on the reverse strand, counting down.
AAATGTTCTTCATTCAAGTGACTGTGAATCTTTGGAATTCTGTCCCCAGAAAGCTCTGGAATATCAGTATTCAGAATGTTCAAGACTTTCAATCGGTTTTTTTGGGTGCTAGCAGAAGATAAGGGGATATTGTAGGAAAGTGGTGATGAGGATGATCATACTGAATGACATGGCAGAATCAAAGGAAAAATGGCCTACTTTAGCTTTAGTTTCCTAAGTTTTGAATGATATCGCCAAGGATCCACATACAAGTGAGAATAAGAAAGGGCCAAGGATAAATCCTTGGAACAGCAAAAGCAATGGTCCTGGAGCAGAAAGAGAAATGATTGCAGGTAAATCTCTGGCTATGATAAGATATGATGTGGAGATGCTGGCGTTGGACTGGGGTAAACATAGTAAGAAGTCTGACAATGCCAGGTTTAAGTCCAACCAATTTATTTGATAGTAAACTCACAAGCTTTCAGGGTTTGCCCCTTCATCGGGTGAATGAAGGGGCAAACCCCGAAAGCTTGTGAGTTTACTATCAAATAAATCAGTTGGAATTAAACTTGGTGTTGTCAGACTTCTTACTATGATAAGATAGACAAGAATGAAGTTTACCCAGTATGCGGTAGCATGGTATTCAACCGTAATGACAGCCTTTGGATTTAGTGACTATGTTTACAGGGGAAGACAAAGAGAGAATTGTAAGTCCTCAGTGTTGTTGTATGATGATCATTCAAGTTGGGGGAATAAATAGGAAAGTAGGATGGTAGAGGGACAGTATAGTTAGGGGAAGAGATGCTGTTCTTTGCAGTTGTGAATGTGAGTTCCAAAGGCTATGTTGCTTGTCTGGTGCCAGGGTTAAGGACATCTCTGCAGGGCTGGAAAGGAATTTGAGTGAAAAAAGAAAGATCCAGTTATTGTGATCCATGTAGAACCAATTATATGGTTAGGAAAATGAAAGGGGTTCTGTTGAGATAGTCTGAGCAGCTATGGGTTAAATTTTTTTTAAAAACCACTGCAAACACTATAAGCCCTGGATCACTACCTGGGCCACAAACAAATTCAGTAAAAAAAAGTCTGACAACACCAGGTTTAAGTCCAACCAATTTATTTGATAGTTTCGTCAGGTGAATGAGGGGGCAAACCCCGAAAGCTTGTGAGTTTACTATCAAATAAATCGGTTGGACTTTAAACCTGGTGTTGTCAGACTTTTTTCTGTGTTTACCCCAGTCCAACGCCGGTATATCCACATCATGACCATAAGCAAATTGCCATAGGGTTGATAAGATCAGAGAGTTGAGAGCGTGACTGAAGGATCAATGTGGGAGAAATAGGCTTCAATTGATGGGTTACTATCACCATACTTTGGAAAGAGGGAGCTGTTCTGTTGGAATGGGCTTCACTTGACCTATCCTGGAAGGTGTCCTCATCGATTAACTAGAGTTGGGTGGACAGAAAGACAAATGGGTGGGCTAGATCAAAAGTTGAAGTTCAGGAATCAAAAGGGTTGCTAAATAAAATTAACCTAGAAAATTTAACCAAGTACGGACATTGGAAACTAGTGATTCAGCCAAATGCCAGTTTCCTATCAGAACCCCCTTTATTGTGCACAAAGGAAAACGCCACGGCTGCAGCTTACAGTCAAGTAGTCTTCACCTCAGGACCTTCAATAACTGCTCAGCTAGAGTAACATGTTTAAAACCCCCCTTCTGACTGCTTCCTATTGGCTGAATCTCCACTCACTCAGCAAGGTGGCTTGTACTCTCCAAAGCCCATCAGAAGAATATTGATAATCCTTCGTGGCCATCATAACAGAAACAAAGAACCAACAGCCTTGTCCTGGCAACAACTAAAGGAGAAATTGAGGCAAAATTCAGAAGAGGTAGGTGAAAAATTGGATGGATGGTAACTAGCAAGAAATGCAAAAACTGATGAGAGCTTTCACAAATATATAAAAGGACGGTAGAGGATGAGACTGGGGAAACAAGGAAAAGGCTGAGACTTTGAATAAATATTTTGTATCTAAACAGTGGAAGATGCAAAAGCATCCAGTATTTTCTAGTATTACTGGGAAAAATCAGGGTCAAAAGGGAGGGAGGAACTTAAAACATTGGGGAAAAAGTCATAGATGGCAGCTGTCCCCCGATTCTAAGATGACATCTACTCAGGTTTGCAAGTTTCTGCCATGGTCTAAAGATCCATTGAGATTGTTAAATTGGCAGTGAAAGATTTGTTAGGATGTTGAGACTCAGTGTGATGCAGCTTGATGGACAAGTTGTTGCCGTTTTGAATGATTCATAGAAAGCTCCTCCCAGTCATTCATATCAATGTTATCACTTTTCAAGGAGAACTTTAGAGTGTCTTTGAAGCATTTCTTTGTCCTTCCCTGGAATGCTGGCCATTGAGAATTGAGAAAACAGGACTTAGTGGGTTAGATGCTTTTCAACCATGCAGACAGTATCCAGTCCATTGAAAGCAAATTACTGCGGGTGCTGGAATCCGAAACCAAAAGGGAAAATGCTGGAAAATTTCAGCAGGTCTGGCAGCATCTGTAAGGAGAGAAAAGAAAAAGCTTTGACAAAGAGCCATCTGGATTCAATGACAGCTCTTTTTTTCTCCTTACAGATGCTGCCAGACCTGCTGAGATTTTCCAGAATTTTTCCTTTTGGTTTCAGTACATTAAAGTTGATTTTTGCAAGAGTTTTGGCTGAATGCTTGTGAAGCTGATTTTATAAAAGATACTAGTGTTTGTTTGTTGAATTTTGAGAGTGCGGCAGAGGCATTGCTGAATTCTTTAGCACTTTTCTGTGTCACTGATACAGAGTACAGAAGTGTGGTGACAACAGCTTTATACACTTGGACTTTTGTTGACTTGCAGAGGTCTCTGTTGTCAAACATTCACTACCATGATCTCTCGGAGGCTGAGTTGGGTCTGCCGATTTGGTGTTGGATCTCCATGTTAATAGTGGCCTTTTGAAACATATGGCTGCCGATATATAGAAGTGCTCAACGTACTCCAGAGTTTCTTCTTCAACATATATGAGAGGTGGAATATTTGGCTGACCAGGTGTGAGTTGATGTATGACTTCTGTTTTGGCCACATTCAAGAACAGGCTGATGTTCTCAATATTTTCCTTGGATTCTTCCAGCAACAAAGATCATGTCAGAGATTCCTCTGGAAAATCTAAAGTCGCACTGTCTCTGGAAGGATTTCACCAGCCATAGGAAGTAAGTGATTCAGGAGAATGACAGGATTTTCCCTGTTATGGGCAAGAAGGAAATATCTCGATAGTTTCCATAGCATGATTTATCTTCCTTCTCGAAGGTAGTTACAATTGTCACTTTCCTGAAGTCACCTAAATCTGTGGTGGAAGTGTATGGAGTCTTGACATGAGCAAAAGCCCACCATCATTTGAACTCCTCAGCTGGAATATCGTTGGGGCAACAAGAGTTTTTTTTTCCCATATGTTCGATTGCTTGTTGCAGCTCTTCCACCGATGATTTAGCCACGGATTCTACATCAGGGTACTGGGCCATAGCTGGAGAGTATCAGCAGCCACTGTGGATTCATAGTTGAGTTGTTCAAAATGTCTTTTACAGCATTGATAGATGGAATTATCCATCTTTAAGAAGAGAAACACTATCCTGTGAGCAAATAGAATTTTGTCCATTTGGTCTATTGGCCCTGGTGGATTCAGAAATACTTTGCCCATCATGCCGGTCAGCATATTTTTGAATCTCTCGGGTTTTCTCTTCCCATCACGTGACCTTTATCTTCCAGATTTTGGCTGTGACTCTCAAGCCATCTGAATGTTGCCTTCTTGACTTGTGACCATGGGGCCTTCAGCCAGGCAATGAAGACTGATTATATTTATTCTCAGAGGTCACCAACCAGTCCTGGTGATGGCAGCGCTCAAACCCAATAGTCAAGCATTAGCCTAGTACAGCTCACTTTATTTGATCCCACTATTGTGGAATTTAGTTGGTTGTGTGAAGATTTTCTAAATTAGTCGTGAGCTGCACTTGGAATTCTCTTCTTGTAAATAAAACCCAATTCAGATTTTTAAGTTTTTTTGATAATGTTGTTCTGGCAATAACATTAGCACTCCTTCTCTTTAGTTAGACTGCTTTCGGTTGAGATATTGATGATCTTTGGGCTTTTAGGCTTTTTGGTGTCTTGGTGCTACGTGGATGTTCATCACCGATTGGGCAAATCTAGTATCTGTTCAGCAGACACCAGCCCCCGTATGGTTCAAGTAATACAAACATGACTTGGATTGTTGACTCAAGCAATGACATAATCCAGGAAGTGCCAATGCTTTGACTTAAGATAACTCCATGTTGTTTTACATTCCTCTTTCTGGCAGAAGAGGTGTTTGTTATAATGAGACCATTCTGAGCACACTTTGTTAACAGGTAGATGCCATAGAGTCATAGAGGTTTATAGCATGGAAACAGGCCCATTGGCCCAACTTGTCTGTGCCATCCTTTTTTTTTTAAACCCCTAAGCTAATCCCAATTGCCCGCCTTTGGCCCATATCCATCTAAATGCTTTTTAAAAGATAAAATTGTACCCGTCTCTACTAGTACCTCTATGGAAAAAAATGCTCCTCTGGACACTTTTATATCTCTCCCTTCTCACCTTCAACCTGTGCCCTCTCGTTTTAGACTCCCCTATCTTTGGGAACATATATTGACTATCTACCTTGTCTATGCCCCTCATTGTATAGATCTCTATAAGGTCACCCTTCAGCCTCCTATGCTCCAGAGAAAAAAGTCCCAGTCTATTCAGCCCCTCCTTATAACTCAGTCCATCAAGTCCCGGTAGCATCCTAGTAAATCTTTTCTGCTCTCTTTCTAGTTTAATAATATCCTTTCTATAATAGGGTGACCAGAACTTCACACGGTATTCCAAGTGTGGCCTTACCAGTGCTTTGTACAACTTCAACAAGACGTCCCAACTCCTGTATTCAGTGTTCTAACTGATGAAACCAAGCATGCCAAGTGCCTTCTTCACCACTCTGTCCATCTGTGACTCCACTTTCAAGGAGCTATGAACATGTACCCTAGATCTCTTTATCCTGTAACTCTCCCCAGCGCCCTACCGTTAACTGAGTAAGTCCTGCCCTGGTTCAGTCTACCAAAATGCATCACCTTGCATTTGTCTAAATTAAACTCCGTCTGCCATTTGTCAGCCCACTGGCCTAATTGTCAAGATCCCATTGCAATTGGAGATAACTTTCTTCACTGTCCACTATGCCACCAATCTTGGTGTCATCTGCAAACTTACTAAGCCCCCTGTATCCTCATCCAAATCATTAATATAAATGACAAATAACATTGGGCCTAGCACTGATCCCTGAGGCACACCACTGGTCACAAGCCTCCAGTTTGAAAAACAACTCTCTACAACCATCTTCTAGCTTCTGTCAAGAAGCCAATTCTGTATCCATTTAGATACCTCATCCTGGATCCCGTGAGATTTAACTTTATGCAGCAACCTACCATGCAGTACCTTGTCAAAGGTCTTGCTAACATCCATGTAGACAACATCACCTGCACTGCCCTCATCTACCTTCTTGGTTACCCCTTCAAAAAACTCAGCTAAATTTGTGAGACATGATTTTTCACTCACAAAGCCATGCTGACTGTCCCTAATCAGTCCTTGCATCTCTAAATGCCTGTAGATCCTGTCTCTCAAAATACCTTGCAACAGTTTACCCACCACAGATGTGAGGCTCACTGGTCTGTAGTTCTCACGCTTTTCCCTGCAGCCCTTTTTAAACAAAGGCACAATGTTTGCCACTCTCCAATCTTCAAGCACCTCACCTGTGACTATCGATGATTCAAATATGTCAGCTAGGGCACCTGCAATTTCTTCCCTAGCCTCCCACAACAGGCTGGGATATACTTCATCAGGTCCTGCAGATTTATCTACCTTGATGTGCTTTAAAACTTCCAGCACCTCCTTCTCTGTAATATGTACACTCCACAAGACATCACTATTTATTTTCCCAAGTTCCCTAACATCCATGCTTTTCTCAACAGTGAATACTGATGAGCAATATTCATTTAGGATCTCACCCATCTCTTGTGGATCCGCACATAGATTACCTTGTTGCTCCTTAAAAAGCCCTATTCTCTCTTGTTACTCTTTTGCCCTTTGTAGAAGCTCTTTGGATTCTCCTTTGCCTTATCTGCCAAAACAATTTTGTGTCCCCTTTTTTGCCCTCCTGATTTCTCTTTTAACTCCTACACCCCCTATACTCTTAAAGAGATTTACTTGATCCCAACTGCCTATGCACATCATGTGCCTCTTTCTTCTTCTTGATGAGGGCCATTTGTATTGGCTTTTTCCACTCAATTTTTCCCAATGGTGCACTTCAGACATTGAAGTCACAGACAACCTTGGTATTAAAGTCTCCCAAAAGGATGATATTTTCTTGTGGGGTGGTAATGAGGACTTCATCAGTCAGAACTTTCCAATAACATTTTCATTGAAGTCAAGAGTCAGGGAATAAGTGCTAATAATGGTGGCATATAAATTACAGCTATGCTGTAGCATTCCTTCTTTCCTTCTTTATAGTATGTTTTGTCTGTATAGCACATGAAAAACAATACTTCTCACTGTATACTAATTCATGTGACAATAAATCAAGTGTCATGAGCCTTTCATTTATACAAATTGGTGAGGGGGTTGGGTGAGAAGGCTTGATGTTCTGGCAGTGCATCCACAACCCTACTTCAGATGGCAAAACCAACTCTGTGGACACGAAAGATGCTGCCAATCTTCCCTTGCTAGTAAAAGTATATCCTCCTGTTTGTTCATTCAGTAAAACCATTTTCAAAACCTGACATTCCTAAAACTCCCTATGAGACTTGTCAAGACAAAATGTAAGTCTTCAAACATAACAATCTAATAAACTTTGTATTTGTATCAAACCGTACAAGGCATTGGTGAAATCACACCAAGAACCTGCATACAGTTTGTGCCTCCTTATTTTAGAATGGGTATAATTGTATTGGAGGTAGTTTAGAGAAGACTCACTAGCCTAATTCCTGAGTGAGTTCAGATGAATGAGAAGAGATCTTGTTGAAACTTATCAAATTCTGAGGAGGCTTGACTGGATAGATACTGAGAGAATCTTTCCCCTCATGGGAGAATCTAGATCTAGGGGACACACTTTCAAAATAAGGGTATAAATAATGTGTCCACATTTATGCTGGAAATGAGGAGAAATTTCTTCTCTGAGTTGTGAATTTTTTCCAGCGAGCAGTGGAGATTGGGTCATCGAACAAAAGCATTGATCCACAGGGAAGTGGAGAGTTATGGGAACAGACAAGAAAGTGGAGTTAAGACCAAGATTGGATCAACCATGATAGTATTGAATGACAGAACAGTCTTGAGGGGCTAAATTGCCTAATACCCAAATTTCTTATGCAGACTCTTCTAACATGTTGCTTGTAGACTGTATGATGCCAGGCCGCCTTACCAGCAAAAGATCAATCACTGCCAAGGAGATAATCAAACAAAGCATTCGTAACCCTAGAATTATTTCTCACTTCAGAATTCTCTGTAACAACAAAATCACATGGTAAGTAATTAAGTACTTGCATTATGGCTCATGTTACAAAAAGTGACTGGAAGCCTTTAAGATTTAATTACTCAGATTTTGTCTTAACTGATCCACTTGTGAACAAAACTCAGATTAAAGGATTTTAAAGTTTTTTGATAATATTGTTCTGGCAATAACATTAGCACTCATGCAGGAACCATAATTGTCACTATCTTCATGAAAAGCACATTCTTTGGCAAAGCTTTTTTCATCATTTAGAAGTAAATGCTGTAGTGCAAATTCCAAAGTATGCATTACAAGGCTTGAATAATGTAATTATGGAAAACACATGAGACTCTCTCTCCAAACACGTTTGCCAAACGTTTTTTAACAAATTTTCCTTTAAGATAAGTGTGTAATGATGCCTTCTCTTAGCAGAGCAAACTAGTTTTATATTTTAAAATTACTTCTGCATTTTTTGTATTTCAGATCTGCTGAACTGTTATCTGGCCTATCAGTGAGACAAGGACAGCCGGTTCTTACAAGAGTTCCACCACCTCTTCCCCCAAGACCAGCACAACAGACTGGAATTGGCAATTTCAGCACTTACAGATCTGCTTATAATACTTTCTCTCCGGCATATTCACCATATGGAAGCTCTTTATATGGAAGCTATAGCCCTTATAGTTATGGATATGGAGGCCTTGGCTACAACAGATTTCGAACTGATGATGTTCCCCCCAGTAGGTTTGTACGCCAGGCTGAAGAAAGCAGTAGAGGAGCATTTCAATCCATTGAAAGTATTGTTCATGCATTTGCTTCTGTCAGTATGATGCTAGAAGCTACTTTTTCAGCAGTATACAACAGTTTTAGAGCCGTCTTGGATGTTGCTAATCACTTTTCCAGACTTCGAGTGCATTTTACCAAAGTTCTCTCAGCATTTGCATTGATCAGAACTTTGAAGTATATGTATAGGAAGTTACTGAGATTACTGGGCCTGCGGAACAACTCTGAGGTTGACGATTTATGGGCTGATAGTGCAGGTGCTGTGGTTCCAGCTGGCATTGAAGACAAACTACCTGGGTCAGGCAAATCCTGGCCTATCTTTTTGTTCTTCGCAGTTGTTCTTGGAGGTCCGTACCTCATATGGAAATTATTAAGTTCAGCTACTTCTGAAGAACCAGGTGAGAAAATCTCTGATTAAAAAAAGTATATAAATTATTACGAATGAGGGCAAACAGTAAATACAATCAATGATATTTATTAGTAATTGTTACTATTCTAGGCTATAATGCTTTTTAAATGGAACAGATGAACACAATAGATGTAATATGAAATTCTATGTATTCAAATTTGACTTTTCACACTTCTAAGGTGTATTTTGGTTATTTGGTTGTGATGTCAATGAGGGAATGTTGTGTACTGGTTATGAAAGCAGCAGAACACTTTAGTAATATCAATTCTAGTTGTTTCCAGATCAGACTGGAGATTGATGAATTGGATTTGAAACAGGTGGGTTTACAATACTCTGCAAATTAACTGAAGTTCATAAGCAACCAATGTTCTTATATAATCCAAAACATTTCAAAATTGACTTTGCATAAATGATTGAAAACATAATTCAGTGTACTTTTGGTGAATAGTGACATTTTAGATAGGGTAAAGAGGACGACAATAAAGATAACAATGCTTAGGTCTGTTAGTTACAAGGAGGGGCTTGAAGAAAGCTCATTACTTTGAAGAGTCGTAGACTGAGGAGAGAACATAAAGAGGTTTATATAACAATTGTGGATTTGATTAAGATATTTTAATTAGATCAAATATTGAAACTAATGGGTATGCCTTTTAACTTATGCAAGCAGAGAATCAGAATAAATGGCAGGGTGAGGAGGGGGGGTTTGGTTGGGTGGGGTGAGGGAGATTGTTTCCCAATGGCAAATTTAGAGATGTGCAGAAGTATGAACAATGTGATGAATACTGTAACCTCTGCAGTGAAATAAATCACACAGTGATTAATGGGATGCTGAACAACCAAGTTATAAGCTAACATCTGCCTTAGCATGGGCAGTCCGTGTGAAAAATTCACTTCAAATGGTTAGAATCTGTAGTCTGTATCAGTTGGTCTTTGGGAGAAATCCAGAAATGCCTTCAGTGGCGTGTGATCATCCCTCAGCCTTTGAAGGTGCTATAATTAGTTTGACCTTTTATACGCACTTGAATGCCCTACAGGCATGGAGAAGGATATTTAGCAAGCAAGAAGTTTTGAAGAAAATTCAGTGAACCATACAGTATTGCACAAAACCATCAGAGATGAACTTTAGTCCTGGAGATTTAGTGTACTCTAAAAGAGAGGGTTGGAAAGGTCTGGGTAAAGTAAAAGGGTGTCATGGGACGTCCGTAATTCTGCAACATTGTTGTCAAACTACTAGGATGCATTCACCTAGTTTGATTGGGATTGATTATAAACTTACTGAATCTAATAGCAGAAGGTGATCAAGCATCCTGCACTTCACATACTCATATGTTTGACAGTTATGAAGAGCAAAACACAGCAGATAAGGGACTGGGTGGTGATAGGTAAAGTGATACCAATGTACAAGTACAGCTGTTTATCCCAAAAGACGACAATGGAAAGTCAGCACTGGGATAATACACATACAGATGGGGCCAGTGAATGAAAGGATGCAACTATTGTATGGAGAGCAGGAAAAGCCACTGGCAAATTCAAACATTGGCTAAATGTTGATGAAGAGCTAAGATCTGTGACTGGCAAAATGAGGTGGAAGGCTAGAACATGCAATGCAAGTTCCTATAGTGGACCTGGGATGGCACAGTGATTAGCACTGCTGCCTCATGGCGCCAGGGACCCGAGTTCAGTTCCAGTCTTGGGTCACTGTCTGCATATTCTCCCCCTGCATGGGTTTCCTCTGGGTGTTCTGGTTTCCTCCCACACTCCAAAAAATGTGCAGATTAGATTGATTGGCCATGAGATTAGCAGGGTTCATATGTGGGGTTATGTTGATGGGTTTGAATGGGATTGTTGTCGGTGCAGGCACAATGGGCCGAATGGTCTCCTTCTGCCCTGTAGGGATTCTATGATTCCATGAACTGGAAGTGACTCCAGCCCTAGGAAAAGATCATAGTGGACTGCATGTGGGTTTAATGGTACAATCTTTGAATAAAATTTCATCTGTCTTAACACTTTCCTTTTCTGATTTTGCATAACAACCAGGACAGTTAGATTATATGTGTGGATTATACTTATGGCAATGTCTAGCCAAGAAATTACTTTACATAGACATTTAAATACTTGTAGAAATTGAATTCTTCACAATTTTTGCAGAAAACATTTTTTAAAAAAGTGTTTGATTTCAAACAGTTTGTTTTAAGGAAAAACTTGACATCACCCATTATCCTTAAAATAATGAGGAATAGATTTAGGAGAAAACAGTATATAAAAAGCTAGCTAAAGTAAACTTGGATCTCTTCAAGCCAGAGAGCGGAATGAGGAAATGGCAGAGATGTTGGACAAGTATTTTGTCTGTCTTCGCTGTGAAAGATACAAATTACATACCAGAAATAGTGGGTAACAATAAGCTAATAAGAATGAGGAACTTACAGTAACTAATATCAGCAGAGAAAAAATATTGGAGAAATCTAAGTAACTAAAAGCCAACAATCCCTGGGACTTAATGGTCTTCATCCTTGGATTCAAAAATAAATAATTTCAGATATAGTGGATGCCCTAGATTCTAGAAAAGCCCCAGCACTTTGGAAGTTAACAAAAATAACACCACTATTCAAGAAAGGAAGGAAAGAGAAAACAGAATGACAGCTCAGTTAGCCTGACTTTGGTTGTCATGCAAACACTGAAATTTGTTATTAAGAAAGTCTTAACAATGCACTTAGAAAATTATAGTATAGACAAAGTCAGCATGGTTTTATGGAAAGGAAATTGTGTTTGATGAAATTTGTATTTGAGGGTACAACTAGTAAGGTCGACAGAAGAGTAACCAGTAGATGTGGTATAACTTTATAAGACCCTTGTCAGGCCTCATTTAGAGTACTGTGCGCAGTTCTGGTCGCCTCACTATAGGAAAGACGTAGAAGCTATTGAAAGGGTACAGAGGAGATTTACAAGGATGTTGCCTGGACTGGGAGGCATGCCTTATGAAGTTAGGTTGAGGGAGCTGGGTCTCTTTTCCCTGGAGAGACGAAGGTTGAGAGGCGACCTGATAGAAGTTTATAAAATGTTGAGAGGAATAGATAGGGTGGATTCTCAGAGGCTATTTCCCCGGGTTGAAATGGTCGCTACGAGAGGACACAGGTTTAAGGTGCGGGGAGGAAAGTACAGAAGTGATGTTAGGGGTAAGTTTTTCACTCAGAGGGTGGTGAGTGAATGGAATCGGCTGCCGTCAGTGGTGGTGGAGGCGAACTCGCTGGGGTCTTTTAAAAGACTTCTGGATGAGTATATGGGGTTTTATGGGATTGGGGTTATAGATAGGTCTATAGATTGGTAGGTGTTGATGTGATCGGCGCAACTCATGGGCCGAAGGGCCTGTTTGTGCTGTAGTGTTCTATGTTCTATGTTCTAACTGGGTTTTCAAAAGGCAGCTGATAAGGAGCCACACAAAATATTAATATGCAAGGTAAGGAGTTGGGGGTAATGTACTAGCATGAGTGAAGGATTGGTTAATTAACAGGTAACATTGGTTAATTGACAGGTAGCAGATTACGGATAAACATCGCATTTTCAAGTTGCCAGGCTATAATCGTGGACTGCATTTGTATCAGTGTTGAGGTCTCCATTATTTACAAAGAGACAAAGGGTAATGTATCTAAGTTTACTGATTATACAAAGGAATTAAGCCATGAGGAGGATGCAAAGCGACAGTAAAGAGATGTAGACTGGTTGAATGGGCAACAAAATGGCAGATGGACTATAATGTGGAGAAATGTGAGATTATTCATTTCAGTAGTAAGAATAGAAAAGCAGAATTTTAATAAGGGGTGAAGCCTCTAAATGTTGAGTGTGTACTTGTGCCAGGAAAACACAGTTAGAATGCAGGCACAAGAAGCAATTAGGAAGGTAAATGATATATTGGCCTTTTATTGTAAGGGGATTGGAGCACAGTGCTATAGGGCTTTAGTGGTGCCACATTTGGATGCAGTCTTGTTCTCCATATGTAAGAAAAGCATTACTTGCTGTTGACAGAGAAAGAATCACTCCAACAATAATGGCAATATCGGCTTTAAAATGCCCATCCTGGCTGAGAATTAATCATGCTGAGATTTTTGGTCAAGAACATAAGAAATAGGAGCAGGAGTAGGCCATCTGGCCCTTCGAGCCTGCCCCGCCATTCAATAAGATCATGGCTGATCTGTCGTGGCTCAGTTCCACATTCCCGCCCTCTCCCCATAACCCTTAATCCCCTCTTATCAAAAACCCATCAACCCTCTTCTTAAAAATATTTAGCGAGGTAGCCTCCACCACTTCAACAGGCAGAGAATTCCAGAGATTCACCACCCTTTGAGTGAAGAAGTTCTTCCTCAACTCCGTTCTAAACCGCCCCCCCTTTATCTTGAGGCTGTGCCCCCTAGTCCTACTGTCCTTTCTGAGTGGGAAGAGTCTCTCCACCTCTATCCTATCCATCCCATTCATCATCTTATACGTCTCAATGAGATCTCCCCTCATTCTTCTAAACTCTAACGAGTACAAGCCTAGTTTATTCAGCCTCTCCTCATAGCTCAACCCCCTCAACTCCGGCATCAGCCTAGTAAACCTCCTCTGCACTCCCTCCAAGGCCAAAATATCCTTGTGTAAGTACGGCGCCCAAAACTGCACACAGTAAAACTAGATGCAGGTCATAAAGTTACTGAATTAGGATTCTAGTCTGAGAACTGACCTGAAGCTTCCTGTGTTAACTAAATAAGGGAAGTTGTTTACTTTTGAATAGACATGGTGGCATCTGGTTTTATTGCTGTTATGTAAGGGACATGCAATCTGAATTAGGCATAATTGCATCGTTCACAAGTAATAAACAGCCAAGTGATCAGTTTCTTACACAGTTGGCTGGATGACAGAGAATCTTCTGGAAGCAGGAGAAGAATTTGTAGATAAAAAACATGTGCAGTCCTTTGTTTGCCAGTGACAACTCTATAAAGATTAACCATTGTAGAAGTGTGCCTTGAAGGAATTTTCCTCAGAAGACTATGAAAATAGATTCTACATCAAGGATATTTCTCTGTCAAGGTTTTCCTAAACCCAGTAATATACATTTACAGTTAAATAATTAAAGTTCAGTAAAAGAGTTGCAACTATTTGAATTGGCACCTAAAGTTTTAAATAAAGAGAGAAATTGTTGGATTAATTAAGAATCCACTTCTGTTCTTGTTTGTCTCATTAAACTGGAATGCTTGGAAGGTGTTTAAATTAATAGCTGTGTAATATTTCATTGGAGCCAATACAACAAAGGTTCATTAGATTGATTCCTGGAATGAGAGGGTGGCACAATGATGAGAGACTTAAGTGAAATCAAGCCAATTCTCTTTAGAAGAATGCGAGGTGATTTTATTGCGATATATAACATATGGGCTAGACAGGTTACACACTGAGAGGTTGTTTCTCCTGACTGAGGAATCTAATCTACAACATGGAGGCACGGTATTGGTCTCTCTGGAAGTCGAGGGACATGGAGAGCTGGCAGGTAAGTGGAATTGAGACTGAAGATCAGCTGTGATCACATTGAATGTTGAAACAGGCTCAAGGCGATGTGCAGACTACTCCTGCTCCTATTTCTTACATTCTTATAATAGAAATAACAGCCCAACAAAAGGGGTACCTATACTGTCATGAAATGCGATCGCTGCTGCACAGTTATGTGACAATGAAGGCCCCATTATTAAAGATTCACTGTAATTTTTATATGTTTAAACTACTATCAATGGTGGTCACATACTGCATTACAGAATATTTCTACTGTTTGTTCTTGTTTTCATGGATTGTTATTGTACGCATTAATTCGCTCATGTCAATGTGTATTTCCTCTATTTTCAAATAAGAATCAACAAATTGGGCAAATGGAGAAGATGATCATGTTGTAGCGAGGGCAGAATATGATTTCGCCGCTGGCTCAGAAGAAGAGCTCACAATTCATTCAGGTGACCTGCTGAACTTGGCTCCAAAAGGTGAGTTCATCAACTCGGGCAAGTTCAAGAATGCCAAATATTAAAGGGAGAAACAGTTTATACTGCATAAGAAAAGGGTGCTGACTGGTTAGCAAATCGAGTCTGGTTAAAGCATTGTCATGGAGAATGCACCAAGGAACTAATGCCCCTCATTACTTTTGTTTATTTTTTAAAAATGCCTGGACGTGTTCTTTTTGACTGCACAGGACAGGTCCCTGTGTTTGATTATATGTAGGTTCTAGCAAATGTAAGTGAGCCACATTGCAAGCCTAACTCATAATCTTAATTAAGTCTTAGCCTATTCAGAATTGTTCAGTAAGTGTTGTCCAATTGCAGAATTACATCTAACATTAAACTTTACGTTCTGAGCTTTTCAAGCAACGACCAATTGAGTATGTCTGCCTACTATGAAAAGCAGAAGGAAAATGTTGTTTGATATGATCCACAGGGACATAACAGCCTTCATACCAGGCATCACACAGGCACCAAAATTCATAGACCACACTACTCATTCATGTGGTAGGCAGAACATCTTTTAGAAATGTAGAATAAATTTTTTGACCAAGAGACATCAATCTTCAGGATTAAAGCCAGACAAATAAAATAGAAAAAAGAGCAAGGTGGACAAATAACTGGCTGTGCTGCTGAATAACATTTGAAGTAGGTTGAAAGAAAGGGTAAATTGTATGCATAAATGGTTCTGATGTGGTATTACATATTATAATCATCTGTACTTTTATTAAACAAATGAAGATATTGGAAGGTTTAAACATGTTGTACAGCAATCTTAATTGGTTTCTTCTTAAATTGTTAAAACCCAGTTGAACATGAGTCACATACTAACATGTGAATTAGGAACAGCAGTAGGCCATTCTGCCCCTTGACTCTCCTTCACCATTCAGTGAGATCATGGCTGATCTGACTGTGGCTGTGAATCCACATTCCCTACCCTAGTAACTTCGACTTACTTGCAGTCAAGAATTTATCTACCTCTGGACCTTAAAAATATTCAAGATCCCAACTCCACTACTTTCCAGTTAAAAGGGTTCCAAAGACTCACCATCCTTTCAGCATCCAGTCTATTAAGTCCCTCAAATCTTGCATGTTTCAATAAGATCACTCTTGTTCTTCTGAACTCCAGTGGATATAGGCCCAGTTTGTCCAGCCTTTCCTCACAAGGTAATTCTCTGTTCCTAGATATCGACCATGTAATCAGCTTTTAACACGTTTATATCTTCTCTTAAATAAAGAGACCAATTTATCACATTTACCCCTTTTTGTCTAAATGCAGAAAACACTGAAAACTTTTCACATTAATTGAAGTTTGAGTAGGCTTTTCAACATTTAGGAAGGAATTAATCAAACACTTGATTAATGTAAGACCCAGTCCTAAAAATTGCATTTGGTACTGATGTAAAACATACTTAATTATTTTCCTTCTCTTTTCAGAACAACAACCCAAAGTACGTGGGTGGTTGCTGGCCAGTTTGGATGGTCAAACAACAGGATTAGTGCCAGCTAATTATGTCAAAATTTTAGGTAAAAGACGGGGCAGAAGGCAAGCAGACCTGGAGCGCATGGCAGAGAAACAGCCACATAAAGGTTCAGCAAATACAAGTGGAACTAATGGCATGGAATCACTGGAAGAACAAGAGGCAGCCTTTGAATCAGTTTTTACGGAAACGCCAGAACAAAATAAGGGTTCTATCTCTACAGAATCTGCAAATGTTGTGAATGACTGACACCATTAATATTGGTAACTGGCAAAAACTTTCCCTTTTGTAAAGCTGATGTACTAAATTACATTAATAGCTTTTAAATTTCTGTTGTACTGAATTATGATCTTTTCATCCTCAACCCAGCAATGCGTACTTTGAAAAATGAATCAGGTGTATAAGACGTTTAATTTATTTGCCATCTACTAGTCAGTATTTACATCCTTTGCCGATGTAGACCAGGTGACTTATATCTTTGGTGAGTATAGAACAGGTAATCATCCGTTGTTAAAACCTCTGGACCTTTCCTTTAAAGTCCTGAGATTTCAACAACTTTTGATGATTAGCTCATAAGTCAAAAAACCTACTCTGTGATTTGGTTTGTGAATAAGTTGTCATTCTTGATAGACTAGGATTTTGTTCAACAAAACTGGCTACAGTTGTTTATCTTGATTTGAAAGCATAATGGAAAGCTCTATCCATGCCTAAAATTTTTATACTCAGGTTTTTTGTATCTGTGGAACTGACAATATTCTGGTAAATTTGGTAGTAGACCTGTAGCTCGTGATATACTACTGCTTGATGAAGTTAACTAGATCGTTATAATACAATGTGTATTAACTCAAAAATATATTGGTTATAGCAAACATTTGAACTAAACTTGTGATTACTTTTAAACCATTCACATTATCCATAAGTAATAATTTCACAACCTAAGTTAATATATGTCTGATGATATCTTTAGTTAATTGGATAACCATGAAACTGGTACTAGTTTGCTGGTAGTTTATTGAATTGTTATTATTTGTATCATAATTCCAACAATGAGAATAGTCAAACTTTAGCAATCACAGCTGAGTAAAACTATAAGAACTTACTTGTGATGAAGAGTGAATGTAGTGTCTGACTCATTGTGACAGTATGGATGTTACCTGATGAAAGTAATAAATATTGAAACATAACTATACAGTAAGAATGTAGGAGGTCCACTGAAAATTATTTGTATAAATTAATATAAACTGGTCTTTTCGTTAAAGTTCTTAGCCAATTTTCTTAAACATTATTAAATAATATCAGTCAATAAAATATACAGAGATTGGGAAGTTTCCATACAGAGTGCTCTTTACATTATGAAAATATGCCCATTTTTGTTGTTTCAGGCTTTCCCTTTCACGTATTGTTTCATATTCTATGCTCCATCCATTTTCAAGAGGATGTTGCAATTTATCATTACCTTTGAGATATACAACAAAAGATAGCTGAATCTCTTTAAATTAGTGTAATGCACAACTGTATAACAATGTAATTATAAGAGCCTATGTTTAAAAAAAAATCGCGGGTGCAAATATATAAATTGCTTCCATGGATTTAAAAGTTTTCCCCTTTTTATGATCCCTGTGAATTTGAATAAATACACCTGCATTTATGTGCTATTGAGTCTATGAATCAAGAGGGTCCTCATTTCAATCCCTGAATTAAGATGGAGTAGTAATCAATGTAGTTGAATTGACCCCAAACCCCTTTAAGGCTCGAGAGGTGAGTGATCAGCCACGGTTTGGGGATTTGATGTTAAATCCAGAATTTATTCTAATGGCTGTTAAGGCCTTGTGAGTGAATTAAGTTTAAAGCTATTTCAGTCTAGATCCAAGGAGCAAAAATCCAAAAAGGGGTTGATTGAAGGTATTAGCATTTATTGTATTAGTAGCATGGCTCTTAATACTTAATGTCGTCCCTCAAATGATAATGGGCAAAATTCAAAAATTAACTTTATTCTCAAATTTCCACAATTGCAGTTAACTCAGCAGATAGGCAGTTTAGAGTATTTTTGGTAGGAGGTGAGTTTTGGAATTTGTATGATTAAGTTATAAACACTCATGAAAGTAGTTGGAAGATTCTTGGTAGATCTGATGATTAGATGAAAAGGAAATGTCAAAATTATTCCCATCGCAAATTATTTATTTGATCCAGAAGGTTTGGAGACCATTACAAGCAAACAGGATTAAGTGATTTTCTTTCATTTCAACAGCCTATTGTATTCATTAAATCATCTTCTACAGTTTAATATTTTAAGTACTCTATTTGGTGTTTATATTTAATCGTATGCAGTTTAATTTTAGCAGAGGTTTCCACAAATAATAAATGATCTAACTGGTGGATGTGTGCCAACAATTTCTACAAGGTTACTTTAGATACCACGAAAAGGATCCAGGGTATTAATACAATAAATTAAATGTCTTCAATTAGTCCTTTTAGGACATAACTTCTATTAGGGCTACTATTTTCAGATGAGATAGAGGAGAATTAAAAGGCGGGGAGCGTGGCAATTTTGGTTAGAGAGCAGAGTGAAGAGGGATGATGTTGGAAGAATCATCAATTAAGACCATATGGATTGATTTTAGGACAAAAAAGGGTGCATTAAAGACCCCCAGTCAACTGCAGATTAAAGAGAAAATATGTGAACAAATCTCTTGAATTGCAAAAACCGTAGGACAGCAATTGTAGGGAATTTAACTACCAGTATATTACAGAAGATATTTTTAGAGTGAGAGGAATGAAGGGAACAGAGCTGTTGAGGGATGGCCAAATCTAGAGCCCTTTGGATATTGAGAGGAGTTACAGGGTAAGATGAGGCAGAAAAGGAAAACTTACTTCAGAACAATAACTCAATACGTAGAGAGTCAAGGGGTGTGCAAAAAGTGGCAAGGTGTAGTCTGAAAGGAAATTAGGAAAGCAGAGAAGGTATGAAAGTATGTTGGCAAGCAAAATATATTAAGAGTGAGGTACACAGAAAACCAAAAATGTAAAATTAGCTGTTGTGGAAGCAGAGGATGCGAGTATAATTCTCAATGAATATTTTGTGCTTTGGGACAGTACATACATTATAGTCAAGGAGGAAAGTGAAGTATTGGATGTGGTAAACATAGCAAGAGGGAAAGTATTAAGAGGCTTTGCCTCCTTGAAAGTAGATAACAGGGCTGAACGAAATGTACCCCAGGCTGTTAAGAGAGGCCGAGGAGGGAATAGCGGCGGGTCTGACCATCATTTTCCAATCCTCACTGGATGCAAGTGTGGTGCTGGAGGATTCAAGGTCTGCTAACATTGTACTTTTGTTTAAAAGAGAAGTGAGAGACTAAATTATTACAGGCCAGTCAGTTGACCTCAGTGGTGGGTAAATTATTGAAATCTATTTTGAGGGACAGGATAAACCATTATTTAGGCACAGATTTTCATGTCTGACTAATTTGATTGGATTTTTTTGAGGAAGTAACAAGGAGGATTGATGAAGATAGTATAGTTGATGTGGCCTATGTGGATTTTAACACGGCTTTTGACAATGTGCCATTTGGCAGACTAGTTAACAAAAACTAAATTAGCAAGGTAGATACAAAATTGGCTCAGTGGCAGGAAGCAAAGGGTAATTGATGGGTGTCTGTGCGACTGGCTTTTTGCAGTGATCTTCCACAAAGTGCTTGATCCCCTGTTTTTTGTCATAAATATTAATAAATTGGATGTAGATGGAAAGGAGTCATCAAAACGTTTGCAGACGACACAAATTGGCCACGTTGATAGCGAGAGGGTTAGTTGTGGACTCCAGGAAGATAACAATGGACTAGTTAGGTAGGCAGAAAAGTGGGAAATGGTATTTGACCCCGAGAAATGTGAGAGGGTGCATTTGAGGAGGTCAAAACAGGCTTGGAAATACATAACAAATGGGAGGAATCTGAGAGGTGTAGAGGAAGTGAGAGACTTTTGAGTGAATATCCACAGATCATTGAATGTAGCAGCACAGTTCAATAAGGTGGTTGAGAAAGCATTTGGAATCTCTTAAGTTATACCTGAGGGATAGAATATAAGGGCAGGGAGGGTGCACTGGAATTCTAAAACATTAGTTAGGCACAATTCAGCTCACCTCATTACAGAAATAATATAATTGCATTAGAGAGGGTATAGAGGAGATTTACAAGAATGGTGCCAGGACTGGAAAATTGCAGCTATGAAGAAAGATTGGATAGATTGTTGTTGTTGTTCTCCTTGGAACATTGGAGGTTGAGGGAGAAATGTGACTGAAGTGGACAAAATTGTGATGGGCTTGAGTAGAGTGGGTGGGAATGAATTAATTTACCTTAGCAACGAGCTCAGTGGTTAGGGGGCATAGACTTAAGTGATTGGTAAAAGGATTAGAGGGGAGATGAGGAAAAGACTTGCAGCCAGATGGTCGTGGGGGTCTGGAACTCACTGGCTGAAAGACAAATAGGGGCAATAACCCTTGTTTCATTTAAAAGATGTTCGGTTATGCACCAGAGGTGATGCAACCTGCAGAGTTACAGACCAAATGGTGGAAAGTGGGATTAGGCTGGGTGGCTAATTTCTGACTAGTGCAGAAAGGCTGGGCCAAGTGGTCTCCCTCTGTGCATAAACGTTTTATGGTTCTATTTCTCAAGATGTTTTGGGGCAGCATTTCATAATACTATCTTGTTTTAAATTTTGATTTTCTGAACTTAATATCAGATTTTGAAAGTTAGCCATGAGATTTTGATTTAACTTCTAGATCAAACCACCATTTAATCAAATCAAAATTACTTAAAGTAAACTAAAAATGCACCTCAATTTCTTGTAGCTATAAATTTCTGCATCTATCAATGTTTTCTGCATATATTCATGTTCTCAATAAAATGTTGAATTCTGTAGCTTACCAACAATGTTCAGTTCAATGAAATTAAGTTTCAAAATCAGGTGATCAAAGCAAATAAGATCAACAGATGATCAGATTATTTCTGAAGAAAGATGGAATCAAAAGATATTGATGAAATGATGAGGTTCAGATTTACCAAACCAAAAGGAGGCTTTTTAAATGATTCTTCTTGACCTGTGAATGACTCTGGCAGCTTGAGAACTTATTCTTGAACTGCTACAGTCCTTGTGGTAATGGTGCTCCTTTAAACATGCAGATAAGGAACATTGACCCAGCGCAATGGATTTCACAGTGGTGATGAAGGTAACTTGGATGTGATACTTCTAAGGTATTGCTTCTTTTCTACATCTGTAGAAATCACAAGGGAGGGTATTATTTCAATGTGTCCCGTAAGTTGTAAGCTAGTGACAGGAATTTCATTACGACAAATCGCACTTTTCTAACATTTTATCTTTCTTTTATGACATAGAATAGGAAGATGGATTAAGAGTGATGAAATTTGACTTTGATCAAGAGAAATGTAGAAAAGGACAAAAATGTACTCATGTTTCATTCCCAATTTTCTCTCCTGAAGGCATTGATTCCTTGCTTGAAGTACAGTTCCATGAGCACCAGGCAGCCTCTGTTAGTGATCATTATTTATTTGTGAATTTAGATGATGAGTGTCAGTGGACAATTTAATTTCAACCCTCCTTTCAGTCTTCTTCCACGCATCAGCACTTATCATAGAATAGAATCCCAATAGTGCAGAACAGGCTATTAGGCCCATCAAGCCTGTACTGACTCTCTGGCAGAGTATCTTACACATGCCCTCTCCCCTGCCCTTTCCCTATAACCCCACACACATTTCCCCCTCCGACACATCTAACCTACACATTTTTAGACACTAAATGGCAACTTAGCATGACCAATCCATCTAACCTGGGAGGAAACCGGAGCACCTGGAGGAAACCCACACATACACAGGGAGAACATACAGACTCCACACGGACAGTCACCCAAGGCCAAAATTGATACCAGACCCATGGTACTGTGAGGCAGCAGCGCTAACCGCGGTTATAGCAAGCATCACTTTGCAGCTGGTGGACAAGGAAACCTGGTGTTGAGACCAGTAATTGATCAGTGAACCCAGTATAGATCAAACACACAACATAGACCTTCCTGATCTATAAGGTTCAACCTAGATAAATTTGGATCATCATAAACACCGGAACCTCACCTGTACCAAAGTCATTAGTTTACAGTAGCCATTTTCATGCAGCAGAGATAATTTTAGCAGAGTTGAATCTTCAGTTTACCTGTTAATTATGATTTTGAAATGGTGAATGATGAGGTGAAAATAATGGGTGCTTTGAACATCAGTTGGAACTTTCTAACTTCTTAGGATAACTTCTTTCTAACTTTTTGAGATCATAGTTCTTTCAGACTAAAATTGTGTTGGACGGCTTTTTGCTCTTACACATCACGCACTGATAGAAATCAACTGTCCTAGGTTTGTTCTTACTGTAGCCTTGGTGGGGCCATTTCCATCACCATCTTTCTTCTCCTGGTTTTTCAAGCCTCGCTGTATACATCTCACATGTTACCTCCCCATCAATTTTTTTCTTCCTCTGTTTTTACCCTCAATTTCTCTTTCAATTGTTACCAGAGCAAGGCTATTGGATCTTCATTTACTGATGGGCAAAATTAAATATCAGAGGCATAGGAAACACACACGGTCACAAGTACATCCCTGGAGAGGAGGTGCCAGCGATGCCAGTCATAAAGGAGAGGTAACCAATTCCTAACAATTAAAAAAAGAGGGGGAAAGAACAAAGAGCACTTAATGCTTTGCACATAGTGGCCATTGCTTAAAAAGAGCTTGCTAAGAGTTTAATATGTAGGCACGGGGCAGTCGGAAATGCATATTGAGGGGTGCTGGCAGCCATTACAGTGCAGCTGGTAGAAATTTAGCCCTCTAGTCGAAGATCAGCTACTTTGAATAGGTGATGAGCAGCAATGAGGAAGAGCCACTCCAATAACAATAATCTCTCCCTCAATGTCAAAAAAATGAAGAAGATAGTCATCAACTTCAGGAAGCACGGTGCAGGACATGCCCCTGTCAATATCAATGGTGAAGAAGTAGAAGTGGCCAAGTCCTTCAAATTTTTCGGTAGCTAGATTGCCAACAACCTGTCCTGGTCCCTCCATGCTGTCGCTATAGTTAAGAAAGCCAACAAAGCCTCTACTTTCTCAGGAGGTTAAGGAAATTTGGCATGTTCACTACAACTCCCACCAACTTTTACGGATGCACCATAGAAAACATCCTTTCCAGTTGTTTCACAGTTTGGTATGGGTCCTGCTCTGTCCAAGACCGCAATAAACAACAAAGGATCGTGAACGAAGCCCAGTCCATCACTCAAACCAGCCTCCCATCCATCAACACTATGTATACTCCCCGCTGTAGGAAAAGCAGCCAGCATATAATAGCCTCAGCTATTTACCATTTATATAGATGATCTGGAGGAGGGAGCTGAGTGTAAGATGTCGAACTTTGCTGACGACACAAAGATAAGAACAACCCAGCACGGGAAACAGGCCCTTTGGCCCAACGAGCCCACGCCGCCATTTCAACAAAGCATTTTCCTACACCTACCCTGCCCCGAAAGAACAAAGAGTGGAACAGCAAATTGTGCGGAGGGTGTAGAAAGTCTGCAGAGGGATCTAGATAGGCTGAGCGAGTGGGCGAGGACCTGGCAGATGGAATACAATGTTGGCAAGTGTGAGGTTATCCACTTTGGTAGGAATAATAGTAGGAAGGACTACTACGTACAGGGCGAAAAGCTGCAGCATGCTACGGTGCAGAGGGACCTGGGGGTCCTTGTGCATGAGTTGCAAAAACCCAGCCTACAGGTGCAGCAGGCGGTCAGGAAGGCAAATGGGATGCTGGCCTCATAGCAAGGGGGATTGAATATAAAAGTAGGGAGGTCTTGCTGCAACTGTACAGGGCACTGGTGAGGCTGCAGCTGGAGTAGTGTGTGCAGTTTTGGTCGCTGCACTTGCGCAAGGATATTTTGGCCTTGGAGGGAGTGCAGAGGAGGTTCACTAGGCTGATACCGGAGTTGAGGGGGTTGAGCTATGAAGAGAGGCTGAATAGACTGGGCTTGTACTCGTTAGAGTTTAGAAGGATGAGGGGGGATCTTATTGAGACGTATAAGATGATGAAAGGGATGGATAGGGTAGAGGTGGAGAGGTTCTTCCCTCTCAGAAAGGACAGCAGGACTAGAGGGCACAGACTCAAGATGGGGGGGGGGGGGAGCAGTTTAGAACAGAGTTGAGGAGGAACTTCTTCACTCAAAAGGCGGTGAATCTCTGGAATTCTCTGCCCGTTGAAGTGGTGGAAGCTACCATGCTAAATATATTTAAGACGCGGGTAGATAGGTTTTTGGTAGGCAAGGGGATTAAGGGTTATGGGGAGAAAGCGGGAAAGTGGAACTGATCCACTTCAGATCCGCCATGATCTTATTGAATGGCGGGGCAGGCACGAAGGGCTGGATGGCCTACTCCTGCTCCTATTTCTTATGTTCTTATAATTAAGGCACCCCAGACATACACTCTGCGTTCCTTCTTCTGTCGGGAGAAAGATACAAAAGTCTGAGGACACACACCAACTGACTCAAAAACAGCTTCTTCCCTCCTGCCATCTGACTTTTGAATGGACTGACCTCACATTAAGTTAGTTTTTCTTTAAATCCTACCTTTGATTATAACAATACATTCTGCACTCTCCTTCCCTATTTACAGTATGCTTTGATTGTATAGCATGCAAGAAACACTACTTTACACTGTAAACTAATACATGTGACAATAATAGATCAAATCAAAAATGCAGTCCTTTGGTCTTGAGGCATGCAGAAGTTATGCATGAAAGGCAGGCAGAGCACAAAGGCCCTCATCATTGTGTCTATTGTCAAATAATCAGCTTCTGGACATGTCAGAGCAGTGCTGCCACAACTGCATATCAAAACATATCAGTGCATATCAAAACGATTGCTAACTTGTATGTCTTCCTGATCGCATGGGCACATCTTACTGTGAAATTGGTAATGGCGCTGAATTCCTTTGCTTCTGATTCATCGCAAAAGGCAACAGCAGACATAAGTGACATATCACAAGTGACCACTCATCACAGCATCAAACAAGTGATGGGTGCCCTGTGTGAGAGAATATTGGAGTACACGGGTTCTGCTATGTTTCAAAAATATTTCTTATTTAGACTCCTCAATATGTTGCACAGCCTCCAGCAGACACTTGGGCACACATCTCTTGCTGTGGTGCCACAGGTGAGTGCAATAAAATACACAGATAACAATCAAGTCTCCACTTCTGTAAGCAGCAGCAGTCCCTTGAGCTGAGTGGCTTCAGGGTACATACTGCTCAGGGAACGTAACCATATCTGTGCCCAGAGGCATGCCTGAGCCAGGAACAAAGATTTGGTGAAAGAGGACACCATTGTCTTAACTCTCTTGTTCTTGATTTTGCAGGAAAAAAGAGCAATCTTACTCATGCTGATGGGAGGTATTTAACCTCAACAGACACCCTGTTGGACGTTTTTACCAGACTGTTAATGATTGACAGTGTGGTGACTATCTCTGTGCAGACTGAGTGGATTCCTATTATGCTTTCCAACTGCACCTTAGTCTTTCCATATTTCATTACAGCTCCAAACCTCTGCATGAGCTCTCCTGCATTTAAGAACATAAGAACATAAGAAATAGGAGCAGGAGTAGGCCATCTAGCCCTTCGAGCCTGCCCTGCCATTCAATAAGATCATGGGTGATCTGTCGTGGCTCAGTTCCACATTCCTGCCCTCTCCCCATAACCCTTAATCCCCTCACTTATCAAAAACCCATCAACCCGCGTCTTAAAAATATTTAGCGAGGCAGCCTCCACCACTTCAACAGGCAGAGAATTCCACATCACTTCTGTAAATCTATCATCAGATTTTGATCTTGGTTGTTGCAGGTAATCCTTGCATAACACTTGTTGTTATCTATTGTCTGATGTGACTATGTTGTCTCAGATGTATCTTTCTTCTATAAGTAGATGCGAAGTCGCATTGTGATGCTTGAGACTCTTCCACAACTGGTTCTGCAAAACACAAAGGATCCGATTTTACCATTTTGATTCTAAGTGCTGAATCTGGGTGTAATTCAGATCCAACTTGGAAAACTGTTCTCAGGCACCCCCATACACACTTATCTAACAGAAAATCATGAGTCTGAACTGTGCTGTGGGTGGGGCTTTTCATATCCAAAGTGCTGCAGCTCGAATCAGAGCTTTGAACTGCGCATGCGCAGTTAAAAAAATTTGAAAAAAAGCACCCCTCTCCCATCGTTTCTGGGCTGCAAAAAGCAGATAACGCAGCCCGGGAACAATGGCCCTCACATATATTGCCCCACCCTCACAACATTACTGTGCCACCACCCCCCCCCACTATCCAGACCAATCGTGACCCTCTGCCCCCCTTCCCATCCCCATCAATCACCTGCAGAGTGGCAGCAGACACTTCCTGCCCCTGCCCCCCGATGTAGAGATCCATCTGGCCTCCCTCCTCCACCCCCCACTGACCCATTTCCCTCCCCCACCCACCACCACCACCGATTTGCGTCAGAGAGCCTCTGAACTTATCTCTTCAGAGGTTGAAGCGTCTGAAATAGATCTTTGCCAGCAAGTCTGTTTCGTGCCAAATCCGGACAGGCGAACGCAATAGTAAAGGGGGAAATGCAGGTAAAGTTGGGCAGGCAGCCCATTAATTCAATTTAAATGCACGCAAATGCATTTAAATCGCCGTTGCGCTCATTTCGGGCGCAGTTCAGACCGTGGCCATTTTCGAGCCTTGGTAAAGAGAGCATCTGCGCGGATGCAGTCACATTGCACTAATCACCTCATGCCCGACTTTACCAAGTTTTCATGCCCAAAAACGGGCACAATGCATTGGTAAAATTGGGCCCAAAGACTTAGGGAAGTTTTACTGGCAGCAGCTGTTTCTACAAAGCTGCAGCTGGTCATTAAAGCTTATGTATAGACATGGAGAAAACATGGGAGGAAGGCAAGATCCATTCAACTTGTCTTGAGCAGACTCATAAAAACATAAGAAATAGGAGCAGGAGTAGGCCATCTAGCCCTTCGAGCCTGCCCCGCCATTCAATAAGATCATGGCTGATCTGTCGCTGCTCAGTTCCACTTTCCCGCTTTCTCCCCATAACCCTTAATCCCCTCTCTTATCAAAAACCCATCAACCCGCGTCTTAAAAATATTTCGCGAGGCAGCCTCCACCACTTCAACGGGTAGAGAATTCCAGAGATTCACCACCCTTTGAGTGAAGAAGTTCCTCCTCAACTCCGTTCTAAACCGCCCCCCTTTTATCTTGAGGCTGTGCCCCCTAGTCCTACTGTCTTTTTTGAGCGGGAAGAGTCTCTCCACCTCTATCCTATCCATCCCATTCATCATCTTATACGTCTCGGTGAAATCTCCCCTCATTCTTCTAAACTCTAACGAGTACAAGCCCAGTTTATTCAGCCTCTCCTCATAGCTCAACCCCCTCAACTCCGGTATCAGCCTAGTAAACCTCCTCTGCACTCCCTCCAAGGCCAAAATATCTTTGCGCAGGTGCGGCGCCCAAAACTGCACACAGTACTCCAGCTGCGGCCTCACCAATGCCCTATACAGCCGCAGCAAGACCTCCCTACTTTTATATTCAATCCCCCTCGCTATGAAGGCCAGCATCCCATTTGCCTTCCTGACCACCTGCTGCACCTGCAAGCTGGGTTTTTGCGACTCATGCACAAGGACCCCGAGGTCCCTCTGCACCGTCGCCTGCTGCAGTTTTTCGCCCCGTAAGTAATAGTCCTTCCTACCATTCTTCCTACCAAAGTGGACCACCTCACACTTGCCAACATTAAATTCCATTTGCCATTTCCTGGCCTATTCGCCCAGCCTATCTAGATCCTTCTGCAGACTCTCCACACCCTCCACACAATTTGCCGTTCCCCCAATCTTGGTGTCATCAGCAAATTTCGACACCCTACACTCGGTTCCCTCCTCCAGATCATCTATATAAATGGTAAATAGCTGAGGCCCCAGCACTGACCCCTGGGGCACTCCACTAGTCACCATCCGCCAATCCGAATAGCACCCGTTGACCCCCACTCTCTGCCTCCTATTTGACAACCAACCCTCTATCCACGCTAACACCCTACCCCCAACTCCATGTCCCTCGACCTTCTGCAATAACCTCTTGTGAGGTACTTTGTCAAACGCCTTCTGAAAATCAAGAAAGACCACATCCACCGGCTCTCCTCTATCCACCGCCCTAGACACATCCTCATAGAACTCCAGTAAATTTGTCAGACACGACTTCCCTTTAATGAAACCGTGCTGCGTCTGCTCTATCAAGGAATTCCCTTCAAGATGCCTCGCAATTTCCTCCTTAATGGCAGATTCTAACATTTTACCTACCACAGACGTAAAACTAACCGGCCTATAATTCCCCGCCTTTTGCCTGGCACCCTTCTTAAACAACGGCGTAACATTAGCCGTTTTCCAATCATCCGGCACTTCCCCGGAATCCAGCGACGTCTGGAAAATAACCACCAAGGCATCCACTATCACCTCCGCCATTTCTTTCAGAACCCTCGGATGCATTCCATCCGGTCCTGGGGACTTGTCCACAATCAGCCCCTCCAGTCTGTCGAGCACCGCCTCTCTAGTAACAGTAATGTCATTAAGACCCTCCAGTCCTACCACCTTTCCATCGCTAACACCCGGCAAATTATTCACGTCCTCCTCCGTGAAGACAGAAACAAAAAAGTTATTCAATACCTTAGCCATATCCTCATCCCCTACCACTAGGTCCCCTTTCTCATCCTCTAAAGGACCAACATTCACCCTAGCCAGCCTCTTCCTTTTTATATATTTATAAAAACTCTTGCTATCCTTTTTTATATTAAGCGCTAGCCCAGCTTCATAGTTTCTCCATCCTGCCATCACATGATGAGTTGCTATCCTGACAATATCTCCATCATGGACATCAGAATAGTAAGATATGCCATTTCACCACTAGACTAATCCCTTTCTCATGAGTTGTGCTCTTTTTTCCTGTGAAGTCAAGGGTAAGAAAGTTGAGACAAAGGTGATGTCCTTCATCGCATTCAATTGCAATTCATTCACTGTCTTCAGTGTAGCTTCCTCCACAAATCTTGTGTTAGCTTTGGGAGCAGTCAAAAAATGGATCTAGAGACAATACCACCACCTCGAAGAGCTATCCAATCCAGTCCAATCTGTGGCTCCAGAGAAGTATAGCTGGGTTCTAAGAGAAATCAAAGTGTAACATCACAAGAAAACAAATAAATTATTAATTGGTGAATATTTTGCTTGTTTATCTTCAAAACCCAGGTAATTTATTGGTCATGAGGTTTTATTAGTTATAGTTAACCTTTACTACTAGTAGTAACCTACTGGGAGTAGCAGTACTTATTATGAATTTTTTTAGAATGAATTAACACATAATCATGAAGGTAGGGCAGATGAGATATATTGCAGCTGCAGAATTTGGGAGCTCCTGGACACTGGGGTGATGCAGGGTAAACATGTCAGCAGTAAATATCTGCATCTTGAGAAACCATGGCTTAGAGTCATTGATCTGGGGGTTGTGCTGCAGACACTGATGCATCAGGAAGGGGGAAAGTTACCTGGACACTTTACACTCGGAGGCAGTCACATTCTTTAGGATAGGGTCTTTGCTGAGTTGTCAGGAACAGGAGGGTGTGACTGTGAGTGAAATGGTATGAGGATGCAAAGGGTAGAAGTGGGGAAGCCACAACTTTCACAGTTGTCCAACAGATTTGAGGTTCTTGCTCTCTGGATGGATGAAAGTTGTGGGCAGGGTGGATAAGCAAACTGGCCATGGTACAGGAGGCCATTCAAGCAGGGAAAGTGAAAGGAATGCAGTGGTAGTTAGGGACAGTATTGCCAGGAGGATAGACACAGTTCTTTGCAGCCAAGAGCATGATCCTTGTGGTGTGTTGCCTGCCCAGTGCCAGGGTTTGGGACATCTACTCTGGACTGGAGAAAACCTATAATGGGAGGGGGGAAGATCCAGGTTCCAATGACATAGGTAGAACTTGGAAAGAAGTTCTGCTGAGCAAATATGGGCATCTAGGACTAAATTATAAAGCAGACCCTCAATGGAAATAATCCCTGGAGTGGGGTGGGAAACAGTGTGTGCTGGGGTAAGATGGGGAATAGAAAGTGTGTCACATCAAAGGTTACTTCGCAAATCAGTTTTTGGGGTAACTTATTGGTCTGGCTATGAGATCGCTATTTAACAGGAAGCAGAGAGTGAGGATAAATGGGTCTTTTTTGGGCAGGCAAGATATGAGCAGACTGGTCTTGACCATTTAACTTTATATGAATGACTTAGAGGAAGGGACTGAACATATGTTCGCTAAATTTGTTTGTGTCAAAGGTAAGAAAGTAAATTGTGAAGTGCTGATAAGGAGCCTGCAAAGGGATATAGACAGATGAAGTGAGCGGGAAAATATTTGGCCGTTGGAATATAATATGTCTATATTATGTATGGAGAAAGAGTGGCTACAACAGCAATGGCAATAGTGACTTTAAAATGGCTTTTCTGGCTGAGAGTTAAGCATGCTGAGATTTCTTGTGGCCAGTGACCTGGAACTTTTCAGAGGACACAAGGTGTAAGATTTTACAGCTTGTCCATGGCAAGGAATATTTCTTTACAGACCTTTGGAGCTAGTGTTCCTTATCAGAGCATTGGAATGTAAACAATGTGCACTTAAGGGGCCTAAATATGAAGTGAATAATGCCACTACTCTGGCTGTATTTGATTGACCTAATCAAATGATGCATTTGGGGTTTCTGATCAATTCATTGGCTGGATGATAGAGAATCTTCCAGAAGCGCATGAAGAATTGTGGATAAAAAGATATATGAGCCTCTGTTTGTCAGCAATAACTCAAAAAGATCAACCATCAAAAGAAGACCTGTACTCTGAAGGATGCTTCAGAGAAGAAGATAAATTCTACACGAGGATATTTCTTGACCAAGGTTTTCCTAAACTTGGTGGTATCTATTTTTGGTTAAATAGTTAAAGTTGATGTTTAGTTAAAGTTGATGTTCAGTTAGAGTTAAAGTGCAAGTTAGGAATTAAAGTTCAGTAAAACGTTAATGAGTTGCAACTGTTTATGTTTGAATTGGTACTAAAAATGTTAAATAAAGAAATTGCTGAATTACTTTCCTTGATTGTCTCACTAAACTGGAGTGCTTGGAAGGTGTTTAAAAGCTATATAACAATACTGAAGAATGAATAGAAAATTGGTATGTTACTTAAATGATGAGAGATTGCAGAAGTCTGAGATATGGAGGGATTTCTGTGGTGTCTTGACATATGAATTAGGAAATGTTAGTATGCAGATACAGCAAGTGATTAGGAAAATAAATGGAATGTTGTCACTGAGGTTCTTAGGGAATCTGATGATCTAGGGGAGGCGATGGCCTAGTGCTATTATCACTAGACTATTAATCCAGAGACTCAGCTAGTGTTCTGGGGATCTGGGTTTGCATCCCGCCTCGGCAGATGATAGAATTTGAATTCAATTTTTTAAAAATCTGGAATTAAGAATCAACTGATGACTATGAAACCATTGTCGGAAAAACCCATCTGGTTCACTAATGTCCTTTAGGGAAGGAAATCTGTCCTTATCTGGTCTGGCCTGCATGTGATTGGGCAATAAATGATGGCTAGCCAGTGACACCTATGTCCCACGCATGAATTTAAAAAATGACAAAGCAAATGGAATAATAAAAGTAAGGATCCTTTATTACAGTTGTATAGAGCATTACTATGACCACATTTCAAATACTGTTTATAGTTTTGGTCTCATTTAAGAGAGAATGTAAGTGCATTAGAAGCAGTTCGGAAAAGATTCACTTGACTTAATGTCCCCATCCCTTCCCCCATCCCATTATATGGGCCTGTATCCAATGGAGTTTAGAAAATTGAGAAGTAATCTTACTGAAACATGAGGGTTTTTGACAAGATGGATGCTGAAAACAGATAATGGAACAGACTATAACTAGGAGACACAGTTTAAAAATAAGGAGTCTCTTATTTAAGATGGAATTTAGAAGAAATATTTCTCTGAGGGGTTTGAATCTTTAGAACTTTCTTCCCCAGAGTGTGATGAAGTCAGCATCAATTAACATTTTTAAGGCAGAGGTAAATAGATTTTTGACGAACAAGGCAGTTGAAGGTAATTGGGGCTAGGCAGAATGTGGAGTTGACACCACAATCTGATCAGCCATGGTCTTATTAAATGGCAGAGCTGGTTCAAGAGGTCAAATGACCTATTCTGAACCATATGTTCATATGTTTGTTCACTGCACAGGAATGAAATGGTCACTGTTCTTGAGTACCAGGTGCTCTTATGTTGCTCAGTTGTGGGTCTGTTGGTAACTATCATAGAATTCCTATAATGCAGAAGGAGGTCATTCAGCCCATTGAGCCTGCACTGACAACAATCTCACCCAGGGCCTATCCCCATAGCTCCATGTATCTACCCTGCTAATCCTGAGGGGCAATTTAGCATGGCCAATCAACCTAACCCGCATATCTTTGGACTGTGGGAAGAAACCGGAGCACTCAGAAGAAACTAACACAGACATTTGGACAACGTGCAAACTCCGCACAGTCACCCAAGGCTGAAATGAACCCAGATCCCTGGCATTTTGAAGCACGCAGTGCTAACCACTGTGCCACCGTGCCTTTTTCAAAGTAAAGGTCTGACATCTGGTTGATGCATTGCATTCATCTTGCCATGTCTCAGAAAGTCATTCAAGCACTTCTTGCACTTTACCCAGGTCCTGCTGACAGCACTGTGGCTGCCCCCCTCCTGAGCCACTTCCAACCACGCCTACTTTGTTTGGCTAGTTAACTTTCTCTTGAAATTCTCAGCATGCTCCACCAGACTAAGAACACCTGCAGGGACCCATTGGTAAATTGTGATGCTATCATTTCAAATGTGAATGTTGGACCCTTAGAGGATGAGAGGGGGGATTTAGTGGTGGAAGATGAGGAAATGGCTGAGGCCTTAAACAAGTTTTTTGCCTCGGTCTTCACGGAGGAGGACGCGAATAGTTTGCCGGATATTAAAGATCGAAGGATGATAGGAGTTGAGGGCCTGAATGTGATTACTGTCACTAGAGAGGTGGTGCTTGATCGACTAGCGGAACTGATGGTGGACAAGTCCCTAGGACCGGATGGAATGCACCCCAGGGTTCTGAAGGAAATGGCAGAGTGGATGCCTTAGTGATTATTTACCAAACTTCGCTGGATTCCGGGGAAGTGCCGGAAGATTGGAAAATGGCTAATATTACGCTGCTGTTTAAAAAAGGTAGCAGGCAAAAGGCAGGGAATTATAGGCCGGTTAGTTTAACGTCTGTTGTTGGAAAAATGCTTGAATCCGTCATCAAAGAAGAAATAGCGAGGCACCTAGAGAAGAATTGTTTGATAGAGCAGACGCAGCACGGATTCGTTAAGGAGAAGTCGTGTTTGATGAATTTATTGGAATTCTATGAGGATGTGACTAGTGCGGTAGATAGAGGGGAACTGGTGGATGTGGTGTTTCTCGATTTTCAAAAGGCGTTTGATAAGGTGCCGCACAAAAGGTTGCTTCAGAAGGTTAGGGGGTGTGGAGTTGGGGGTAAGGCGTTAGCGTGGATAAAGGATTGGTTGTCTAATAGGAGGCAGAGAGTTGGTATCAGTGGGTGCTATTCTGATTGGCGGTTGGTGACTAGTGGAGTGCCACAGGGATCGGTGCTGGGGCCTCAGCTATTTACATTTATATAGATGATCTGGAGGAGGGGGCTGAGTGTAGGGTGACAAAATTTGCTGATGACACGAAGATGAGTGGAAAAGCAAATTCTGCGGAGGGTGTGGAAAGTCTGCAGAGGGATCTGGATAGGCTGAGCGAGTGGGCGAGGACCTGGCAGATGGAGTACAATGTTAGCAAGTGTGAGATTATCCACTTTGGCAGGAATAATAGTAGGAGGGATTACTATTGAAAGGGCGAAAAGCTGCAGCATGCTACAGTGCAAAGGGACCTGGGGGTCCTTGTGCATGAGTCGCAAAAACCCAGTCCGCAGGTGCAGCAGGTGAACAAGAAGGCGAATGGTATGCTGGCCTTTATAGCGAGGGGGATAGAATATAAAAGCAGGAAGGTCTTGCTGCAACTGTACAGGGCATTGGTGAGGCCGCAGCTGGAGTACTGTGTGCAGTTTTGGGCGCCGTACTTACACAAGGATATTTTGGCCTTGGAGGGAGTGCAGAGGAGTTTCACTAGGCTGATACCGGAGATGAGGGGGTTAGACTATGAAGAGAGACAAAATAGACTGGGTCTGTACTCGTTGGAGTTTAGAAGGATGAGGGGGAATCTTATAGAGACGTATAATAGGGATGAATAGGGTAGAGGTAGAGAGATTCTTCCCGCTCAGAAAGGACAGCAGGACTAGAGGGCACAGACTCAAGATAAGGGGGGGGTGCAGTTTAGAACGGAGTTGAGGAGGAACTTCTTCACTCAAAGGGTGGTGAATCTCTGGAATTCTCTGCCCGTTGAAGTGGTGGAGGCTATCTCGCTAAATATATTTAAGACACGGGTAGATGGGTTTTTGACAGACAAGAGAATTAAGGGTTATGGGGAGAAAGCGGGAAAGTGGAACTGAGCTACTTCAGATCAGCCATGATCTTATTGAATGGCGGGGCAGGCTCAAAGGGCTAGATGGCCTACTCCTGCTCCTATTTCTTATGTTCTTATGTTCACAGGTGACAGTCTTACTCTGCTCCACTGTTCTCTACTCTCTGCCATTCCAAAAAATCTGGCATGCACAATAATGGCTACCAAATGCCCTTTAAATCGGACTTGCCACATCAACAACCATAAGACATAGGAGCAGAATTAGGCCACTTGGCCCATCAAGTATCCTCCGCCATTCAATCATGGCTGATATTTTTCTCATCCGCATTCTCCTGCTTTTTCCCCACGATCATTGATCCCCTTACTAATCAAGAACCTTTCTATCCCTGTCATAAAGACACTCAGTGTCCTGGCCTCCACAGCCTTCTGCGGCAAATAGTTCCGCTGATACACCACTCTCTGGCTGAAGAAATTCCTCCTCACCTCTGCTTTAAAGGATCGTCCCTTTAGTCTGAGGTTGTGCCCTCTGGTTCTAGTTTTTCCTATTAGTGGAAACATCCTCTCCACGTCAACTCAATTCAGGTGTCGCAGTATCCTGTAAGTTTCAATAAGATACCCCCTCATCCTTCTAAACTCCAACAAATACAGATCCAGAGTCCTCAGCTGTTCCTCATATGACAAGCTCTTCATTTCAGGGATCATTCTTGTGAACGTCCTCTGGACCCTTTCCAAGGCCAGCACATCCTTCTTTATATCTGGGGCCCGAAACTGCTCACAATACTCCAAATTGGATCTGACCAGAGCCTTATACAGCCTCAGAAGTACATCTCTGCCCTTGTATTCTAGCCCTCTTGACTTGAATGCTAACGTTGCATTTGCCTTCCTA
This sequence comes from Carcharhinus amblyrhynchos, assembly GCF_965287045.1. Taxonomy (NCBI): domain Eukaryota; kingdom Metazoa; phylum Chordata; class Chondrichthyes; order Carcharhiniformes; family Carcharhinidae; genus Carcharhinus; species Carcharhinus amblyrhynchos. The sequence goes on along the minus strand of NC_137335.1, from coordinate 36,550,655 downwards.
ACTGCCGATTGAACCTGCATGTTAACCTTAAGACAATCTTGAACAAGGACTTCCAAGTCCCTTTGTGCTTCTGATTTCCGAAGCATTTTCCCATTTAGAAAATAATCTATCAAAATGCATAACCACACACTTTTCCACATTGTTTTCCATCTGCCACTTCTTTGCCCATTCTCCTAGCCTGTCAAGGTCCTTCTGCAGCCTCCCTTCTTCTTCAATACTACCTGTCCCACCCACCTTCTCACTGGTCCACAACCCCCAGTTGGACAAACGATGTGCCATTCAGAGGCCACCTGTTTGAAAATAGTGTTAGATGTCAGGTGCTGACATGTAACAGGGTCTAGATGCTGTCCCTGAAATTAAGATCCTTAAATTGGAACTGAAAATTCCACAGAATAGTACTGAACATTCAAGAATTGCACGCCTGGGCACAGAAATCATGCTACTAAAGAGTTAAATAAAGTGGGTTTGGATCCATTCAAAGAGTATTAAGGTACTTGAAAACTGATTACATTCCAGTGAATCAATTTATTAACTTTTGAGAACTTTGAGAGCTTTAAGTTGTAGCTGGGAAATGGTTTTGTGTAATCCATATTCTATACATAGACTATTAATCACTCTGTCCTGCCTCAGCATTTATAAGTGCAGATTTCAACACCTTTATGATATTTTTATATTATAAATGAGGTAGATAAAAACATTGATAATATATGTTTATTTCTGTCAATTTGGAAAGTAACAGTTCAGCTTATTTAGAAAGTAACATCTGTAAGTCTGCAAAACAAAAATCGGTATTTTTCGATCATTTTGTGAACTCGTGTACTAAAACAATGTTGAATCATCATTAATCTCTAACTTGCAGGAACATTCTGAATGTCTTCATTAAACAGTTTTGGTAGTGCATGATATTGTGGCTAGTTACAAAGTATTAGAAAAATGAAAAGAACTATTCCCAATTTTTAAATGAAACACATTAACCGTAATATAACTGGAGAAAGGGGAGGTATGGTGATGATGTCACTAGCCTAGTAATGTTCTGGGGATTGGGTTTCAAATCCCACCACAGCAATCTGAATTCAATTAATTAATAAATCTGTAATTAAAAGCTTGTCTTAGTAAAGGTAACAATGAAACTATTGTCATTTGTTGTAAAAACCCATCTTTGGGTTACCCTATAGGGAAAGAAATCTGGTAAAAAGTCTGACAACACCAGGTTTTAGTCCAACCGATTTATTTGATAGTAAACTCACTAGCTTTCGAGGGGATTCCCTCTTCTTCAGGTGAAAGCAGAACTCTCCATTCACCTCAAGAAGAGGGAATCCCCTCAAAAGCTAGTGAGTTTACTATCAAATAAATCGGTTGGACTAAAACCTGGTGTTGTCAGGCTTTTTATGTGTTTACCCCAGTCCAACGCCGGCATATCCACATCGGGAAAGAAATCTGCCATACATACCTGGTCTAGCCTAGATATGACTCCAGAACAATGTGCGTGACTTTTAAACGCCCTGTGAAATGGCCATTCACTTGTTCCAAACCGGCACAGAAAACTGAGAAAGGAATGGAATCAGGGTCGAAATTCTGGAACTTCCTTCCTAACATACCTAGACCACATGGATTGCACAGTTCAAGAAGGTGACTTACCACACTACCTTCTTGAGGGATAGGAAACAAATGCTGACCTGGCCAGCAACACCCAAATCCCATGCAAAAATAAATAAATATATATTGTATTTTCCCCAAGCAGCATTTGACAGCATCTTACATGACTTAGATATTTTAATATACATGGAACAGTTATGAGTACTGACATCATAATTATGCTTTGAATAGTTGTACATTGGACACAATATCTGAAGAAAGAGAGAAGTGTTCATTACAGATTAAGAGCAGCAGGTATGCTCATCACTTGTTTGGATATGATTTATGTACATAATGTAGAAATTATTACAGAAAACCTATGATTTTCTTGTAAATGAGCTTTGAATTACAAATTGTATCAGAACTTCTGAAAGATCACAAAGTGTAGCTTTGACTTGAAATTCACAATCCAAATATATATGGGAGGAGAGAGAGGTAAATGTTATTCTAATTATATTACTTAATTGTAATTATTGGAAAATTAAATTTTTGTGCAATCATGACAATTACCAGGAGTAGATTATACTGTATAAATTTCAGTTTAACATTGGCTGTCAAATGGAAGTGTGGCAAGTTATTGGTGCTTTTAAAATGACACATTTTCCATTCCATAATGTTGGTAAATAAGTATTTATTTTAAGTAGTATATGTCACATATTACTGTAAAACCTGAACATTTTATAGTGTTATTGAAGTCTCCGTTGAGGTGAAAGTAACTTGGATAAACTTGGCAGTCAAAGGAAAGTGCCATCTTAAAATTAGTACTATATTTAACACTATCATGTTTTGAAAAATTAGTAGACAATTATTCATCCATAGAATGATAGGTAGTACAGTGTTATTGATAAAAATAGTAATTTATATTGGCAAATATAAAAGCCCCAATCATCACTAATGTGGCAGATACATGTATGCACCAAAACATCTCAATCTCTGGGCTGAAATTGTAAAATTGGCAACAGATTATTGCATTTTTCTAAAGATACTTTTCTCGTTCAGTTTTTGCAGCCCTCAGTGCTAAAATAAAGAACTATCTTCTGAAAGAATGACAGCTCACATTGGTCACTGTTGAAATTACAAATGACCTTTGATAAATAGGAAAGAGTTTATTTCTGTTACAACAAATCAAAAGCAATATATCTCAAAATGTTAAGGATAATTAAACTGATTTGAAAATACAGAAAATGGAAATACCAATTTACTTGCTGTATGTTTCTGTGTACTTGCTGTAAAAACTTCAAGTCAATGGAGGCTGCTTTGTCATTCATCAATTGTTTTACATACGAGTCTTACTTATTGGATCTCCTCTTCAATGTCTGAGATTTGCAGCTTTTACATTCCTAAAGAAAACCAGCAATGTATAAAATTATTTGTACCTTCAGTAGCAACTCTACGACCAACAAAACCTTTTTCATTGATTTTCAAAACATACAAATCACAAGCTTGTAATTATTTGTTGCCAATTTTCTATCCCTGAATGGTAAATTCCATTTCCCTTCTGGCCATTCTTTGTATGTAAGCCTGAAAAGCACCTCTGAGTAGTTTTTTGTTTTGTTGGGGCATCACAGCTGATCCTTCTCCTCCTTGCCCAACATATGCATTTTTCTATGAAGGCACTGGATAGTGACAGCAATTAACACTTTTCTCACTGTGCTATCTCTGTAATTCTGTCTGACATCTTTCATTTGTCTCTATCTCATTTTGCACTTTTTCCCAACCTCTTCATTTTTTTATCTTCAATATCTCTGTGTGACTCTTACATATATCTTAGATCTATATGCTCTACATCTATCTACCTCTTTTGTTTTTGAGACCCAAGGGCTCACTGTGAAGTAGAAAACCAAGTTAGTTGAAGGTGAGGGTAAGAGGATGCTGGTAAAGTATGACAGTATATGTGGCTCAGAGAGGAAATGGGTTGACACTCAAGCCAGGAAGAACTGGGTGAAAATGATTGTGGCCAGGTAGAAAGAATAGTCAAAATTTTCCCATTCAAATCACGAAAATGCAAGTTACAGGGCATCAGATGCAATCTTCCCAGAGGAGACCAATGCTTCCAGCAGTGCTGCCCAATTTGCAACATTGGATAGCCTGAGAATGTGGAGCAGTGAAGGGTAGTCAGCAGACCCATTGTACATGCTGAGTACTGCTAGATGAATGGAGGAGAGGGTGGCACAAGATGTAGGAACATATTGCTAGCCGGAGTTTTTTCAGAGACCAAGCATTAAGAGGGCTTTCATGTGAAAGATTTCTCTTAATTATGGCAGAACTAATACAAAAGACTCACAGAGACCATATTCTGGTTGAAGACATTCTCTTTACTGTCCAAGCTTGGTCCATGTTTGCGGGAAAGCAATTTGAGACAGCTGAAATTACTCTAACCTGCATCACTTTCAGTATTACAATTATACAATTTTCAAAAATCATTGCCTACCCTCTTTGCTCATCCCAGCTGGATGTGAGCCAATCATTATTAGAATGAATTATTTACCTTGGCCAATGACATTTTACTCTCTGACATCATCGGAATACATAGGTCTGTGGATTTTGAAAGTTCTTTCCCTCAGTTTTCTAGTATTCTCTAATTTTTCCTTAGGTCGTGTACTTTATGGCCTATTCATATTAAATTGTCTGGGACTACAGGATCATGTAGAGTCCATACTGATAAGAATTGTGCTCTGTGGCTGCATTGTTTTTAAAGAATGTGGTTCTTTCTACTTGATTTTTGAGTCTTTTAGTTAATTAATTAGCTCTGCCATAATTAAGAGAAATCTTTCAAGTCCCACCATGCCAAAGTGTGCTTTAAATACAGAATACAATATATTTTCAAAAATACATGTTTAAATTCTCTAACAGTAATTATATGTGTCTTTATATGTGTCTTTATAAAAAATGTATCTTTGTAAGATATTTCCAGGCACTCTAGTGATTTTGTTCTAAATTAAACTACTCTGATTTATTAATCTTTTTATTCTCAGGTTATTCTAAATTCCCTCTAGCAGCCAATTCCTCACACTTTGCATTATCTGATGGATCCGGCTTCAGGTGACAAGAAAACAATTGCAAGTATTTGTCTGTGGATGTCCCTGAGGATGGATGTCCATGAGGATTGCTTGTTTTGTCCTTTAAACTGACCACTGCATACACATCTTGTGATGCTCCGGCCTCCAATTTGAGTTTCTTCTCCTTTGGGTAGATGAGCTGCAGAAACAGCAGGGTCCTCTCTGCTGCCAACAAAATTCCATTGCCTGCCAAAAATGCAGCTAACTGCCTCCATAATTACCTTAATTGGCTTCCTGCTGCTGCTGGGAAGATTGCCATCACTGCTCTGAAGCCACCTCTAGTAAAAGTGTGACGGGGAAGGAACAAGCTGGCTTGATTCATATTTTGGCCTTTTTCCTTGCCTCTCTAACTTCAAATCAACCTCCAAGATGCTAGGAAAATTCCCCTCAAAGGATTGGATTGAAATATGCAGGAAATAGGTAGAGAGAGTTGCAGTTTAAAGGAGAATGATAGTTTGTGAGGTCTGAGGTGTGGAAGAGGACACTGAGTCCTGGATAAATAGGAGGAGGGAAACATGGAAGAATTTGATTCTGAAAACAGAGAAGGTTTAGTTGACACTTAGTCTTTGGGTAGTTAGTGAGGGAATGTGGAACTGAAAACATGGATCACTGAGGGTCTGTGGGCACAATGATTCAAATTAAGGTGTGGAAATATAGGTTTCCATTGGATAGGAACTGGGTTGGAGGAGTAGGGAACACGGAAGTGGGAAAAAGCAAGTTCTTAGTTCTCTGAAAGAAGTGATGAGGATTAGAAACACTTAGGAAAGAAAGCATAGACTGAATTAATACCGCAGCTTTCAAAACTGCAAGACATCCAAACTGCTTCACAGATAATTAATCAATTAAAGACTTTCCCTAAACACTGACCAGTTCAGGGACTGAGAAAAATTGTCTAGGTGACATGGATTTAATCTGAACCTGAGGGTACCAATGTACTTGTAAAAAGGGTAGTAAGATAGCAGGGATGAATTTAAACATGTCTGTCAAAGGATCAGAAAAGCCAATTTGCTGTAAATTAGAATTAATTAGGAAAGTGGCAGTAAGGATATTAAAGGATAACCGGAATTGTGCTTGCGCGCATGAAATTAGGAACCAAATAAATAAGAGCTGGAATCGGCTAATTGGAGCTTTCAGTCCACTCTGCTTTAATCCAGATCAGGATTTATCACTTATCAGGACAAGTCCACCTTCTCGAGTTCAGGAAGAGCAAACAATGTATCCACGACCTATGCAACTAATATGCCTCTTTTAAAACCCCGAGAGGCTCCAGCTCCAGGGATTTGTTCCTTCATCTCACTTATTTCTCCAATATTTCAGCTACGCTGATTTCTTTAAGCCCCTTATTCTCACTAGACCCTTTGTTTCCATTTTTAAAAAATTGTCTTCCGCTGGGAAGACAGAAGACAAACAAGTATCTGTTTAATGTCTCTGCCGTATTCTCTATTATAATTTTGCCAGTTCCAGCCTCTATTGGGTCTGCATTTACTTTAACTAATCTCTTCCTAGATACATGCTTATAGAAATATTTACAATCTGTTTTAATGTCTCTCACTAGTCTACGTTTATACTTTATTTCTTTCCTTATAAAATATTTAATCATTTGCTAAATTTGAGAATTCTCTCAATCCTATGGATCACTGCTCTTTTTGGCAACATTATTAACATCTTTGATCTAATATTATCCTTAATTCCTCATGTTAGTCTCAGTTGTACCACATTTTTGTGGAGTTTTTGTGCATTAACAGAATGTATATTTATTGCATATTATATATTAATTCTCCAAACATTGCTTGCTTTTTGTCATTTTTTTGATGTAGTATCCCAATCTACCATAGCCAGCCCGTCCTTCACATCTATGAAGTTTGCTTTGTTTAGCTTTAAGACCATAGTTTGGACTTAACTATATCACTTTCAAACTTGATATAAAATTCTATATTATGGTCTCTTTTCCTTAGAAACCCACTTTACTAGAAGATTATTAATGAACCCTTTTTTATTGCTGAATACTAAATCCAAAATAGTGTTACGAATGCAGGACTTTACTAGATGGTTATGTCTTCCCAACCTCCCTATTTCTTTATTAGTTTTAAACTCTGTTTACTTCCTTAAGTTATTCATCAGGATACTGGTCCCAGCTGACTTAAGTACCACTTGTCCCAAAAGAGCAGGCCTCTCTTTTCCCAGTACAATTGACAGTGGTCTACAAAATAAAACTCCAGGCTCCTACATTGCTTTTACAGCCATGCATTTAACCTTCTAATCTGTTTAGTCCTATGCCAATTTAAGTATGGTTTAGATAACAATCAAAGATTGTTACCTCTGAAGTTCTCCTTTTTAATTTGGACCCTAACTTCTCAAACTCTCTCAGAAGAACCTCATTCATTGATCTATGTTATTGCTTCTTAAGTGAAGGATGAAATCTGGATCATCCCTCTTTCCAAATCTTTCTTCAGCCATCAGGAGATATCTTTAGTCCTAGCATCAGACAAGCAACACAACCTTCAGGGCCCCTGGTTGTGGTGGTACAGAAAAATGTGGTTCCATTACTATGTTGTTCTATATCACAAACACCCTCTTTTTCACTCCTATCATTTGATAAGTGCTAGGGTTAGTTTGCTTATTCATCCTGAAATCATTGTTTTCATCCACACAAGTTTTAATTTATTCTTTCATTGGATGTGAGCATCAGTGGCCAAGCCAATACTTGTTGCCCATCTTTAATTGCCCTTTGAGAAAACAATGGTGGAGCAGTTTCTTGATCGGCTGCAGTGAATCTGGTATAGGTAAATCCATGATACTGTTAGGAAGGGAGTTCCAAGTTTTTAACTCAATGGCAGGGAAGGAAGAGTTCCAAATCAGGGTGGTGTGTGGCTTGGAAGTGAACATGTAGATGCTGGTGTTTCCATGCATCTGCTGCTGTCCTTCTAGTTTGGAAGATGCTGTCGAAGGAGCCTTGATGAGTTGCTATAGTGCATCTTGTATATGGTACACACAGCTGCCACTGTGTGACTGTGCTGGAGGAGGTAAATGTTTAAGATGGTAGCTTCGGTGTTGATCAATTGGGCTGCTTTCTCCTGGATGGTGTCAGGCTTTATGGGTGTTGTTGGAGCTGCATTCATCCAGGCAAGTGGAGAGTATTCGAACACACTACTAACTTCTGCTTTGTAGACCGTGGACAGGCTTTGGGTATCAAAAACTAAATTACTTGCTGCAGTTAAGTTTCTGGTCAATGATACCCCTCAGGAAGATGATGGTGGGGGATTCAATGATGATAATGCCATTGAATGTCAAGGAGATGGTTAGATTCTCCCTTATTGGAGATTGTCGTTGGCTGGCACTTGTGCGGTATGAATGTTACTTGCCATCTAAGCCTGGTCTTCCTAGGTATGGACATAGACTACTTCTGTATCTAAGAATTCGTGAAAAGTAGTGAACAATTTGCAATCATCATCAGCTGTCTCAACTTCTGGCCCAAATTTGAAGAGAAATTCACTGATAAAGCAGATGAAGATAGTTGGACCTAGGACACTACTCTGAGGAACTGCTGCAGCGATGTCCTGGAGCTCAGATGAAAGGCCTCTGACATCCACGATTTTTCTTTACACTGGGTAAGGCTCTAACCAAAGGAATATTTTCCCCTGATACCCATTGACTCAAGTTTTGCTATAGCTCTCTGGTGCCACACTCAGACAAATGCCATGGTATGGTGACACAGTGGTTAGCACTGCTGCCTCACAGTGCCAGGGCCTTGGGTTTGATTCCTGGCTTGGGTCACTGTCTGTGTGGAGTTTGCACATTCTCCCTGTGTCTGCGTGTGTCTCTTCTGGATGCTCCGGTTTCCTCCTACAGTCCAAAGATATGCAGCTTAGGTGGATTGGCCATGCTAAATTAGTGTCAGGAGGACTAGCTTGAGTAAGTGCATGTGAATGGAGATAGAGCCTGGGTAGGATTGTGGTTGGTGCCTCACTGGGCCAAATGGCCTCCTTCTGTACTGTAGGATTCTATGATTTTATGTCAAGCACAGTTACTGTCACCTCATCTTTTGAATTCAGCTCTTTTGTCCGTGTTTGAACTCAGGCCATAGTGAGATCAAGAACTAAATGGCCCCGGTGGATCACAAACTGAACATGAGTGAATAAGTCATTGTTGTGCAAGTGCCACTTAATATCATTGTTGATGACATTTAAGAACATAAGAAATAGGAGCAGGAGTAGGCCATCTAGCCCTTCGAGCCTGCCCCGCCATTCAATAAGATTTCCACCACTTTACTGATATTTGAGAGTAGACAGATGCAGTGATAATTGGCCAGATTAAATTTGTCCTGCTTTTCGCAATGTATCTTCTAGAAATTTTTTGAATGGTTGGGTAGATGCCAGTGTTATAGCTGTACTAGAGTTGCTTGATTAGGGACACATCTAATACTGAAGCACAAATCTTCAGCAATACTGCTGGGGTATTATCAGGACCCAATATCTTTGCCATATCCGGTGTCTTCAACCATTTCTTGATATTGGTAGAGCCTCCTCGTCCAGTTTGTTATTTAACTGTCCACCACCATTCATGACTGAACGTGGCAGGGCTGCAAAGCTTTGATCTGATCCATTGGTTATGTGATTGTTTAGGTCTGTCAATGCATTTTGCCTCTGTTGTTTAATGTAGCATCTCATTTTTAGGTATGCTGCTCCTTGCATGCTGTCCTGCATGCCTGAACCCAGGTTGATCCTATGGCTTGATGGTTATGGTAGAATAAGGGATATGCTTGCCCATAATGTTATAGATTGTGGTGGAATACAATTTTGCTGCCGCTGTGCCCATAACGCCTTACAGAAGCCCAGTTTTGACCTGTTAGATCTGTTTTGAATCTATTCCATTTAACACAGTGGTAATGCTAGACAGCCTAATGGACAGTGTCCTCAATGTGAGGATGGGACTTTGTCTCCACAAGGACTATGCATTTCTACCATATTGTCTTGGACAGATGCATCTGCAACAGCTAAATGGATGAGGGTTCCCTCACCATTTGCCACAGGGAGAAGTGATGGCCTAGAGGTATTATTGCTAGACTATTGATCAGAAACTCAGCTAATATTCTGAGGACCCAGGTTTAAATCCCGCCTTGCCAGATGGCAGAATTTGAATTCAATAAAAATATCTGGAATTAAGAATCGACTGATGACCATAAAACCATTGTCAATTGTCAGAAAAATCCATCTGATTCACTAATGTCCTTTTGGGAAGGAAATCTGCCATACTTACCCAGTCTGGCCGACATGTGACTCCAGAGCCATAGCTATATGGTTGACACTCAATTGCCCTCCAAGGGCAACAACGGATGGGCAGTAAATGCTGTAAGAAGTCTCACATCATCAGGTTAAAGTCCAACAGGTTTATTTGGCAGCACAAGCTTTCGGAGTCTTGCTCCTTCATCAGGTGAGTGAGGACTGTATATGTCCTGTTTACAAACAGGACATATACAGACACAAACTCAATTTACAAGATAATGTTTGGAATGCGAGTCTTTGCAGATAATCAAGTCTTAAAGGTGGAGACAACGTGACTGGAGAGAGGGCCAAGCACAAGTTAAAGAGATGTGTATTGTCTCCAGCCAGGACAGTTAGTGGGATTTTGCAAAGCTAGGCAAGTCGCAGGGGTTACAGATAATGTGACATGAACTAAAGATCTCAGTTGAGGCTGTTCAGATGTGTGCAGAATTTGGCTATTAGTTTCTGCTCAGCGATTCTGCATTATCATGTGTCATGATTGGAAAACGGCTAATGTTACGCCGTTGTTTAAGAAGGGTGGCAGGCAAAGGGCAGGGAATTATAGGCCGGTTAGTTTAACATCTGTTGTAGGTAAAATGTTAGAATCCGTCATCAAGGAGGAAATAGCGAGGCATCTTGAGGGGAATTGCTTGATAGAGCAGACGCAGCACGGTTTCGTTAAGGGGAAGTTGTGTCTGACAAATTTATTGGAGTTCTATGAGGATGTGTCTAGGGCGGTGGATAGAGGAGAGCCGATGGATGTGGTCTTTCTTGATTTTCAGAAGGCGTTTGACAAGGTACCTCACAAGAGGTTATTGCAGAAGGTAAGGGGGCATGGAGTTGGGGGTAGGGTGTTAGCGTGGATAGAGGATTGGCTGTCAAATAGGAGGCAGAGAGTGGGGGTCAATGGGTGCGATTCGGATTGGCGGATGGTGACTAGTGGACTGCCCCAGGGGTCGGTGCTGGGGCCTCAGCTATTTACCATTTATATAGATGATCTGGAGGAGGGAACCGAGTGTATGGTGTCGAAATTTGCTGATGACACCAAGATTGGTGGAACGGCAAATTGCGCGGAGGGTGTGGAGAGTCTGCAGAAGGATCTAGATAGGCTGGGCGAATGGGCCAGGAACTGGCAAATGGAATTTAATGTTGGCAAGTGCGAGGTGGTCCACTTTGGTAGGAAGAATGGTAGGAAGGACTATTCGGGGTCCTTGTGCATGAGTCGCAAAAACCCAGCCTGCAGGTGCAGCAGGTGGTCAGGAAGGCTAATGGGATGCTGGCCTTCATAGCGAGGGGGATTGAATATAAAAGTAGGGAGATCTTGCTGCAGCTGTATAGGGCATTGGTGAGGCTGCAGCTGGAGTACTGTGTGCAGTTTTGGTCGCCGCACTTACGCAAGAATATTTTGGCCTTGGAGGGAGTGCAGAGGAGGTTTACTAGGCTGATACCGGAGTTGAGGGGGTTGAGCTATGAGGAGAGGCTGAATAAACTAGGCTTGTACTCGTTAGAGTTTAGAAGAATGAGGGGAGATCTCATTGAGACATATAAGATGATGAATGGGATGGATAGGATAGAGGTGGAGAGACTCTTCCCGCTCAGAAAGGACAGTAGGACGAGGGGGCACAGCCTCAAGATAAAGGGGGGGTGCGGTTTAGAACGGAGTTGAGGAGGAGCTTCTTCACTCAAAGGATGGTGAATCTCTGGAATTCTCTGCCCGTTGAAGTGGTGGAGGCTGCCTCGCTAAATATTTTTAAGATGCGGGTTGATGGGTTTTTGATAAGCGAGGGGATTAAGGGTTATGGGGAGAGGGCGGGAATGTGGAACTGAGCCACGACAGATCAGCCATGATCTTATTGAATGGCGGGGCAGGCTCGAAGGGCTAGATGGCCTACTCCTGCTCCTATTTCTTATGTTCTTATGTTCTTATGAAGGCTGCCTTGGAGAGTGCTTATCCAAAAATGAGAGACTGAATGACCATGACTGCTGAAGTGTTCCGAACACAAGTCCTCACTCACCTGATGAAGAAGCAAGACTCCAAAAGCTTGTGCTGCCAAATAAATCTGTTGGACTTTAACCTGATGTTGTGAGACTTTTTACTGTACTTACCCCAGTCCTACACCGGCATCTTTACATCAATAAATGCTGGCCAGCAATGCCCATATCCAATGAATAAAAAAAAATCTAATGGATATATGGGCATAGTAGTCCTTTGCCCAGAGTGCATCTTCTGCCCTTGCTACCCTCAGCATGGAAAAATGCTGATTCATCAGATGAGGAGGGCAGTATATGGTAATCAGCAGGACATTTCCATGCCCATGTTTAACCTCACAAGTACCTCATATCTGTTGGTCAAATCAAGGGTTGAGGCTTTTCCATCTCTACATCTTGAATCCTCATACCTGCCTGACTCACAGTGGCACCCTCCTATTCTTGACCATTGATTACTGTTAAGCTTTACATAACCTAGGAGAATGCAAAGAATAAAATGGGGGAGCTAAACATGCTGGTACACAGAGAGGTATTTAGAGTAACGGAATCTTAGTTGAAATCAAATGATAATTGGGAAGTTATCTCACAGGGTTTTTGTATGGCTTAGGAATGACTGGAATGGAAGACCAGATGTGCAGCAGTATTTGTTATCAAAGGACTAGTTGCAATACTGGGAAATAAAGTATTGTGGAAGAACACAGGCAGATGAATGCCAAATCACAGAATTGTTATGGTGCAGTAGGAGGACATTTGGCCCATCATATCTGCACCAGTTCTCTGTATGGACATTATAATGTTGTGCCATTCTCCTGCCTTTTCCCCATAACTCTGCACATCATTTCTATTCAAGTAATCATCTAATGCGCTCTTGAATAATTCCATTGAACCAGATTTCCAAGCAATGTATTCCAGACCTGAACTGCTCACTGTTAAAAAGCTTTTTCTTTTGCTTCTTTTGCAAATCACTTCAACTCTGTCTCTCATTCTCGATTCTTTTACAAGCAGGAGCAGTTTCTCCATATTTACTCCATCTAGGCCCCTCATGACTTTGAACATCTCTACCAAATCTCTTCTTAGCCTTCGCCTCCCAAGGAGAACAATCCCAACTTCTTTAATTTTTCCTCATAATTTAAGTTTGTCAACTCTGGAACCATTTTTATAAACCTCTTCTGCACTTGTTCACATGCTTCCTAAAATGTGGCACTCAGATCTGTGCACAATATTCCAGCTGAGATCCAACTCGTGTCTTGTATAAGTTCAACGAAACTCCTTGTGCTTGAACTCTAAGCCCCTAGGATACTGTATACTTTATTAACCTCTCTACACCTATCCTGCTGCCTTCAACGACTTTTGTACGTATATACCAGGTCTCTCTGCTCTTGAACACTCTTTATAGTTGTAGCCCTTATTTTATATTGTCTGTCCATGTTCTTCCTATCAAAATAATTCACCTCATACTTCTCTGCATTGAACTTCAATTGTCACTTATCTGTCCGCTCCACCAACTTATCTATATCCTTTTGAAGTTCTACACTCTCCTCACAGCTTACAATGCTTCCAAGTTTTTGTATCATCCTCAAACTTTGAAATTATCGTCTGTATGCTAAGATCTAGATCATTAATATATAAGAGGAAAAATAAGGGTTCCAATACAGACCCCTGCGGAAATTGCAAACCTTTAAAAAATATCCATTAACCATTACTCGCTTTTTCCTATTACTCAACCAATTTTGTATCCAAGTTACTGCTACCCCTTTTATTCCATGAGCTACAACTTTTCTCACAAGTCTGCTGTGAAACACTGTATCGAATGCCTTTTGGAAGTCCATTATGCCACATCAACAACATTACCCTATTCAACCCCCTATGTTACCTCTTCAAAAAACTCCGGCAAATTAATTAAACACTATTTTCTCTTAAAATAAATGTTAAGTAGTAAGCCTATGGGACTTTATCTTTCCCAAATTGACTGGCGTGCACAATACAGACATTCTGCTTGGAAGATGGAATATTGAGGACTTTCTTTTCAATCAATACATCAAGGAACCCACAAGAATAATTGTAATATTGGATTTAGTTCTAACAAATGAGGAGGAAATAGTAAGCTTCTATTGTATATAGCAGACCTCCGTGGCCTAAACCTGACACCACCCGCCCCCCCCAATGTTACCGTGTGGCCCCGCTGCCGATCACGAGCCCCCCCTCTCTCTCCTGGCCAGACCAATCAACACCCCCAGCCTCCAACTGACTGCAACTGCAGAGTGGCAGCAATGCCCCCCTCCACCACCAATTGTAACTGCAGAGTGTGCAGCAGTTCCCCACACCCCCAGTAGGCTCTGCCCCCTGGGCTTTGCCAGGGTGCCTGGTGGGCAGTGCCAGGGTACCAAGCTGGCATTGCCAATGGGCACCCCCACTTTGCCCCCAGTCTCCCGAGGGTGGCCTAAGTGGCCTATGGTTTAACTGGCAAGGCCATCACATCTGGTCCCCATTGATGGGGGATCATACGTAATCCTCGCTGGAGAGAACCTGCCCCTGGCAAGGCCACACAGGCAAGTGAGCTCAGACAATATTGTATTAGACTTGCTAGTTCTATTTAAATTACATTTAAATTCTATCTACATAGTTTATTCAGTCTTGTGCCAGATATCTGGTATCAGTAAAATCGCAAGAAGCGAGAAATCGTGCGTGATTTTGTGGCTGTCCTGCAATCTTACCGGCTCACCCCACCCATCGACCAGCGGGGTGCAATGGTAAGATCTCTCCCAAGATTTCTTAATGATACAGATGGCCATATCTAAACTCATAACCATTACAAAAATAACATTCTTCCACCTGCCCCATTCTATAGATAAACAAAATTTTAATAAAAATATCATTATCTATTTCAACTTTTACCTTAAAATGAACATTTTTAAGAGAAGGGATACAATTTTTATAACATAGTAAGGGAGTGCAAACTGATAAAGCTGTGGATACTGTTGGTTTGGTACTGAAGGGCTAATTTTGAAGAAATCAGGAATTTCAGATGTGGACTTTGATATTTATTGGGATATCATGCTAATATAAGAACCAGAATAGCTTGAGAGTTTTTTGTGGAAGCAGAACAGATGGAAAGAATGGTGATATTATTTAGGATACTTTGGCCACATGAAGAAAAAATTGTCAAATATGTTGCCAGAAGTTACAAAGAAAAGAGTGTGTACCCTAAGAGAACATTCAATAATAGCATTAAAATTTAATATGGAAGAGTAATTGGCCAGCACAAGATTAAAGTTTTGTCTTTTCAGGGAGGGCAGAGTGGAAAGAAGATGTTCGGTTAATTTTGCAGTCTCAAATCCTTCAAATCCAGCAAAAATGATAAATGGTTGAATGAAATTATATCAATAGGGACAAAACTTATCTTTCAAATTAAATTGATAATATCCTGAATATTTACAACATTTACCTGTTTCAGAGACTTTTGCAACGTTAATTCTCTCTGAAGTCTATTGATTTCTTCCGATAACCGCATTACTTCCTGTTTCAGTTCATGTAACTGTTGCTGTCGTTCCCTTTTTGGATTAGGAAAACAAATGTACAGTAAATTCCAAAACTAAAATGCCACAATTTATTTCATAAAGCACATAATAATCCATCTGAAAGTAACCTAAACGTAAATGAAACTCTTGAGCTCAGGAAATAACACAATTTCTCCACAAAATATTCAATCTTTATTGTGCAGTTTTTCTGTCTCTCTGACATATTTTCAATCTACTTTTCATTATAAAAACACATAGGAATAGACTAAAACATGTTCAAGCAATAATGCAATTAAGGCAGGTAACTATAGGCCGGTTAGCTTAACTTCTGTAGAAGGGAAAATGCTTGAATCTATCATCAAGGAACAAATAGCAAGACATCTAGATATAAATTGTCCCATTGGTAAGACGCAGCATGGGTTCATGAAGGGCAGGTCATGTTTGACTAATTTGGTGGAATTCTTTGAGAACATTACATATGCGGTGGACAATGGGGAACCTGTGGATGTGGTGTATCTGGGTTTCCAGAAAGCATTTGACAAGGTGCCACACCAAAGACTGCTACATAAGATAAAGGTGCACAGTGTTACAGGAAATGTATTATCATGGATAGAGGATTGGTTAACTAACAGAAAGCAAAGGGTGGGGTTAAATGAGTGTTTTTCTGGTTGGCGATCAGTGACTAGTGGTGTGCCTTGGGGTCAGTGTTGGGACCGCAATTGTTTACAATTTACATAGACGATTTGGAGTTGGGGACCAAGTGTAGTGTACCAAAACTTGCAGATGATACTAAGATAGGTGGAAGAGCAAAGTGTATAGAGGACACTGAAAGTCTGCAAAGGGATATAGATAATCTAAGTGAGTGGTCAAGCATCTGGCAGATGGAGTACAATGTTGGTAAATGTGGGGTCATTTACCAACACACTGGTAAATAGACTATTATTTAAATAGTAAAAAATTGCAGGATGCTGCTGTGTAGAGGGACCTGGGTGTCCTTGTGCAGGAATCTCAAGGAATTGGTCTGCAGGTACAGCAGGTAATTAAGAAGGCAAATGGAATTTTGTCCTTTATTGCTAGGGGGATGGGGTTTAAAAACAGCGAGGTTATGTTGCAGCTGTAAAAGGTACTGGTGAGGCCACACCTGGAGTACTGTGTACAGTTTTGGTCTCCTTACTTGAGAAAGGATATACTGGCACTGGAGGGGATGCAGAGGAGATTCACTAGGTTGATTCCAGAATTGAGAGGATTGGCTTATGAGGAGAGACTGAATGGACTGGGGTTATACTCATTGGAATTCAGAAGAATGCGAAAGATCTTATAGAAACATAAGATTATGAAGGGAATAGATAAAATAGAAGCAGGGAAGTTGTTTCCACTGGCAGGTGAAACTAGAACTAGGGGGCATAGCCTCAAAATAAGGGGAAGCAGATTTAGAACTGAGTTCAGGAGGTACTTCTTCACACAAAGGGTTGTGATTCTGTGGAATTCCCTGCCCAGTGAAGCAGTTCAGGCTACCTCATTGAATGTTTTTAAGGCAAGAATAGATAAATTTATGAACAGTAAAGGAATTAAGGTTTATGGCGAACGGGTGGGTAAGTGGAGCTGAATCCACAAAAAGATCAGCCATGATCTTATTGAATGGCGGAGCAGGTTCGAGGGTCTAGATGGCCTACTCTTGCTCCTAGTTCTTATGTTCTTATTTGTCATTTTCTGGTATTGTTCAGTTAAAACAGATTGGATATGATTATTACAGTTTTGTTTACTTGGCTTTCTTCTCACTCGCTGCTTTTGTTCTGTTGGTTCTTAATTGACATGCTGTTTGCATATCTGCATTTCTTTACTGTCTGCTTTCTCGCTCAGACTTTTCTGACCACTTTTTTTTGTTTGATACTGCTGTTCACCACTAAGCCTTTGTTCAAACATGGATAAAATAGCTGAATTCTATGGGTGAGATTAGAATCACTGTCCTCGACAGCGAGACACTACTTGATTGAATGTGGTATCCAATACTCCTAATGGAATCAGGGGGAGCTCTTCACTGGTTGGAGTCATACCTAACACAAAGGTAAATATTAGTGGTTATTGGAAGCCAATCACCTCAGTCCCAAGACACCAATGCAGGAGTTATTCAGTTAATGGGAGTCATTGAATTTCTCTCCAATCTAAAAACCGAAGTGAAGATGCTCAAAAAGGATTGCACGCTTTATAACTGCTCAGTACAGAAGCAGTTTGTAGCCATATGAAGGAAGACCTGAATAATATTCAGGCTTCAGCTGATAAGTAACAACTAACATTTGTGCCACACAAGTGCCAGGTAATGATCATCTCCAACAAGGAAGAATTTAACCATCTCCCTTTGCCATTCACTGGCATTATCATTGTTGAATACCCCACTATCAACATTCTAGGAGTAATCATTGACCAGAAACTTAGCTGGAGCAGACAATAATGAGACAACAAGGACAGGTGATGGGCTGGAAATTCTGCAATGAGTAACTTTCCTCCTGATTCTCCAAACTCTGTCCAACATGTACAAGGCACAAATCAGAAGTGTGATTAAATATTCTCCATTTGCCTGGATGAGTGCACTTTCAAGAACATTCAAGCAGCTCAACATTATCCAAGACAAAGCAGCCTGATTGATTGGCACCCCTATGCATGATATAAAACATTCACTCCCTTCAACACTGGCAGTGTGTTGCATTTGTATGATGTACTGCAACAACATAACACGGCTCCTTTGGCAGCTTCTCCAATTTTATAACCTGTACCTCCTAGGATAAGGAAAGCAGACATATGGGAATGCCACCACCTGCAAGTTGCCTTCCAAGTCACACAACTTGGAATTAAATTGCCATTCCTTCACTGTTGCTGGAAATTCCTCCCTGATGCCACTTTGGGTGTACTTAAATCAAGTAATGTCTCAAGTCAAAAAGGCACCATTACCTTCTCATAAGCAATTAAGAATGAGAAATAAATGCTCAACTTAGCAATGATGCTGGCATTCCAAGATGGATAACAAAAGGAAAGTAAACAGGTGATCAATCATGTAATTTTCATATGCAATTAATATATGCCTTCCTCAGGATTCACATGATTGGAAGTATTGATCGCAGCCCTTTATTAGACTCCAAACCACCCTTGCGGATCTTAGGAGCCAATCAGTTTATTTTTTGAAGGAGGTTGCAATTTTAAAGGAGGTATAAGAAGAAATGGCCTGAAGTGTCTGTGCATTATTCTTTGAGACTAATAGGACAGAATAACAAAACAGAGAATTGAAGGAAAAAGTTGAAGAAGAAAAATAATACAGAGACATGGGGCAAGATTGAGGGAGAAGGATTAACTGAACTGCTCTTTAAAAGAGCTGACAAAACATCAATGAGTTGAATGGACCCTTTCAGTGCTGTACTATTCTGATTCTATAGGTGTGCTATCACACAAACATTAGACAACCAACATGTGCCACAACAGTGTAGAGGAAAACAAGTTTAGTTTTACTATTCATTTCCTAATTTCTGCCATGAAAAGAGTTTCCGAATATAAGTAGAGGGTAGCATAGGGACGAAGAGAAAATGGGGAGTTCCCACTGGAGTGTAACAATGCACCCTCTAGCAGTTGAAAAAATGTTTCATTAGCTGCAGACTAATGCAAAAGGTGCAACAAGGTACATAGTTTTAAGAAACAAGGTGAACTTCTCTTCAGTAGAATATAAATATAACCTGAAATGTCAGGAAAATGAAAAGAAATTGCTAATCCCCAAAAATGGATATGGGGACCCGTGGCATGCCATTAACACAGGTCCGTTTATTATGCTGCAGGTATAATAATTTGTGCTGCTCACTAGTTTACATGACTGATTGCAGCTGACACTACCTGTACTGTTCAGTGGCAGCATACGTAAAAAAGGAGACTGTTATTATAAATGGCTGGCGCTACTTCAAGGCAACCTTTGTTTCTTAAAGCAGACGTACATTGTAGCTGCAAGAAGTCAGAGTCTTTTGAAAATGGAATCCCTCTGAAAATTTGTGCAATGGCTGAACACCAAGTGTGCACCAAGATTTGCAGTCACTGCATTGGAGATTTTGGTGGAAGAGGTGGGAACTGGAGAGAAGCTATGTGTGCACATGAGGCAGTGGGAACAAGTATCATTGGTCAATCACAGCTCCTCCAAGAAAATGGACACGCTATAGGAAGGGTTTTAACAATCTCACATGAATGCTTAAGATCTATGAATTCGTCAAAAAATGGCACTACCCAGCACTGCACCACTAACCTCATCCGCTGCTCAGTTCACTAATGCCCCACGCATCTTCCAACAACTCTATCAATTAATATCCAACTCTGAAATTAAATGTTTACCTTATCTTACATTACCCAGTACTGTTGCAAGCCTCACACCCACAATGCCCAGTTCACAAATGCTAGCAGATATTCAACCATGATAGCCACTTCAACCAAACACATCACACATCTGACATACTTCCTTCTAGTGATCAATAGTGTATGATGTCTCGTATATAATGCATTCCTAACTCTCCTCTCATCTCAGTTCTCCCTCATTCCTCAATGTCATCTGAATTGGAAGAGGCAGAGGGCATAAGTGCACACACTTACCTTCTCCCCTCGCTTCACGTTTGTCCTGTACTTCAGGTATCTAAGAACTGGAAACTGCTCATTCAGTGGAGGAACAAGAAAGCATATGTGAACTGATACTGTCACTGGATTTCACACTCACAGCCATTTGTTTAGAGGCTGAGATTGTGTATATTTTAGAGGTTAAGTTGGAATAAGAACTTACCCATGGTGAGACAGCAGGCACAAGTAACAGGAACCAGGTGGATGTGTATAGCCATATTCTTATTGCATGGGAAAGCCTGCTAGAAATTCTCCACTCAATAAAAGGAGCACGGGGGAATTCTGCTAAAGCTTGACATAGAACTTTGTTTGGAACTTGGACCTCCGTCCTTTCCAACATGCAATAGTGGACACTTGCACCAGCACACCTGTAAAACTAACCATAATGCAGGTTCTGCAGCAGGCCATACAAATATTAATATCCATTCAGCAGAGTACCACAGGACTCCACCAGACTGGTCCAGGCAGCAGAAGCATTACTTGTGAATGGTGATCGGTTGTTATATGTTACTTTAGGCAGCATGGCTCTCGTTGTTGGCCTGTTACGCATATCTGAATGGATTGCAGGCAGGAGTTTTAAACCACGCCATCAGTGGATCAGCCTTGACGCTCAATAGCCAACCTCTGATTCGCCGTGATGTTTCAAATCCAGGTGACTCAGAAAACTGTACAAAAGAAAAGTATGACTCTTGTCAAGATAACAGGTATTCACCTAAATAATGCCTGTGGTCATAAATCAGCTCAGCATTCATGGAGCAAAATCCCTTTGCTTCATGGAAATGGCTGAGATGATATGAGATACGTATAAGGCAATGTTAGTGCAGACAATGGCACCCTTCCCTATGGGATTGTTTGAAATCTGGGCAAATCCTTATGCTCGTTCTGCTTGCTTGTGTTTGTATGGAGAGCCTAATGACTTCTCTTATAAAGAAGTATACAGCAAACTAATGTCCTTTTCTCCAGCAATTTTCTCCTGCAACAGCCTGACTCTTTTAGTGAAGTGAAGACATCTTTAGCAATAGTCCTCGCAGAAGTTAAATGAAGACAACTGCTTCCTAAAGATTCTCATGTATATGGCCTCCAAAACACTTCTTCCATTTTTCCCTCTCCCCAGCACCTTGACCTGCCCTGCTCTGTGTGGATTCCACGCATTCTCCCAGCAAACTCAATTTTAAGAGGAAACCTACCAGGTCACTCATGTCTGAAAGCAACTTGTTTCAGTGCTAGCTATTAAATCAACAGAGCAGTACAATAGCACCAACCAGCCCACACATACAGACTAATTAAACTTGAACCCAAGTGTAGGAAAGCTCTGAAAATGTGTGTACTTTACCAGGAACCAGAAGTAATCCAGCAACTAATTTCTAAATACTTCATGAGCTCTTAAGCAGTGTTGTTGGAGGTATCGTTCATGCCATTTGACATGTTCAGCTGTCCGAGGTTAAACCAGAGTAAAGACATTTGAAAATGACAGCACTGTTGTCAAATCAACATGGTATATGATGGACATCATTATCTGCCTACTTTGGACTGTGCAAGATGGTGTACGCTGCGCTCCCCATCAAAGGTGTGCACATGCATTTGGAATTGAATTAATTCACTATGTCACATGAAAGAGAGTCATTCAGAATAGGGAGGGATCTAACTGGATAATGATCCTGCTGGATCAATCGTGGACGTGTTACAGTTGGCTTGCTGTCCCCACAAGGGAATGGCACTCTTGGGAAGGTAAGAAAATGAATCAGAATACAAAGTATGAGCAAAGGCAGCATCACACCCAATAGTAATGTCTCCAATTTCATTAGCTTGCTCCCATTTACAGCCTAACCTCACATATAAGGAATAATCCCTTAGGCCAGATACTAGACGATTGCTGGTACCGTGTAAAAATACAATCCAGCATGAGTCACTACCTTCAAAAGAGGGAGAAAAAGCTTGCAGGGAAAAAATATACCAAGATTTTCCTTGTAAAATTTCTGCAATTTGTTGCTTCAGCTTGCTGATCTTCTCATCTCTGTAACTGATTTCTGAAGTGTTTTCTCTTAGCATTGTGGTTAATTTTTCCTCATGCTGTATTAAGCAAAAGAAAAACACAGTAAGGTTTGGAAAGGATGGATCCCACCAACACTTATGAAATGCTACTATAAAAACATACCAACCATCTTTTTGAGGTGCTCAGTTTTTTCTTCAAACTCCTTTCTACTTTCATTAAGTAACTCTAACGTTTCTGCTGTTAATGTTTCTGCTTGTTTTAACTTCTGTTCTGTCTGTTCATGGCTTTGGTGTTCTCCTTTAACCAACTGACTGCACTCAGACATCTGTGGAAAATGTTAACAGAGATACAAATTTGTTTTATTCTATTCTCATACTTTCTCTTTACCAGTCTTATTTTCTTTTTCACTACTGCTCACAACTTCTTGTATTTGGCCTGGTTCTCAACTGGAGAGTTCACCAAGCATGCATTAGTTCCTTTTCCTTCCCCTCTTGTTGGGATACGCCTGACAAGCACCTGAAACTTCTATTCCTTATAGATCATCCATTGTTTTGTATTGTTTTTCTTGTCAAACTTAGGTTCCATTATATCTTGGCTAGATCCCCTCTCATCTCATTGATTAGCACTCTTCCAATTTAGAAGCTGTACTTTAGATTCTTTGTTGCTTTTCTCCATTACTAATCCAAATGTTATGATACAGTGATCACTCTTACCCAAGCGCTATCCCACAAACACTTGGTTCACTTGGTCCACCTCATTCCTCAACACCAGATACAGCAATGCATCCTTCCTCATTAGAATGGGAACATACTGTTCAGTAGTTCTCTACATTTCACACATTCTTCTCGTCTTTTCCTTTTACTCTAACATTATCCTAATCAATGTTTGAGGAATTAAAGACACCAATCCTGCCCCTATCCCATAATATCACACTTTAAAGTTGTTAATTTCTGATTTATCTGCAGATTTGTTCCTCCATCTCTCTCTCACACTACTCGGAAATCTATAGGATATCCCCAATTGTGTCATCATAACCCATTTGCTTCTCAACTCTAACCAAAAGCATTCTGTCTATGCCACTTCAAGGAAATCCTCTCTTTCTACCTCTGCAATGCCACCTCACCTCCCTTTTTTCTTCTCTATTTCTCTTTGAACACTTTGTATCTATGAATTTTCAGTCACATTTCTGTTGTTGTCACAACATCATATTCCCACATAGCTATTTATGCATGTTGCTCACCAACCTTAGCAGACTTTGCGCATTCCAAAGCCTGTCTTTGTATTCCTCATAGTCCTTCTTAATCTATTCCTATCTAATATGGAATCACTTCCTTCTCTAATACAATCCAACAGTCACTCCTTTATGTACCTTGTCCCTCTTTTCACCTTCTATAATCTAGTATCCATCTCCATACCAATTCAGTTTAAAGTTCTCCCAGGCATGCTAATGAACTTCTCCATGAGGACATTGGTCACAGTTCTGTTTGGGTTCAACCTGTCTCTTTTGAACAGGTTCTTTCTGCCTGAGAAATGGCACCAAGGCCCCATAATTTGAAACCCTTACTCTTGCACCTTGCGTCTAGCTATACATTTTGATCCTTCCTGTCTTCCTGTTTCTGTTCTCACTGGCACATGGCACAGGGAATAATCCAGAGATCACATACTACCTTTGCGATCCTCCTTTTTAACTTCCTTCTTAGCTGCTGTAACTCTGACCTTAGAATCTTAACATCTGTCTCTCTATAACGTTGGTACAAATGTGGCTCACTCCCTTCCCCCTGCAGAATACTCTGCACACTTTCAATTTCTTTCTTATTTAGTTCAGTACGTTGTTGTCTATTTTTCATTTGCTCTTTTTGTTTATGAAATTCCCTCCATTGCTGTTTTGCCCATTTACAAATTTTATCCAGCTCCTCATCAGATTCACTTTATTCTCCCTCAATTTGCAATTTGAGTTTCTAAAGTTGTTGTTAACTAGAAATAGTAGAAGCTCAGCAATAATCCCTGAGGCACTCCACTTTCTACTTCTCCTCACCTGGTCTCATTCTGTAACAAGACATTCTGTTTTCTATTCTTTGCTATTGTTTTAAATATCCCTAAACAATTCTCACACATTCAAATTTAAATAGCAGCCAATTGTGAGGACATTTCAAAAGTTTTCTGGAAGTTTAGGTGTGCCATGTTGTAAAATTTTCAAAATCACACTTAAACCAGCAATTCCTCAAAGAATACAGGAATCTGAGTTAATGGTTTGCTTACAACAGTGGTAATACTGGTGCCACATGACGATAAAGATCAAGGGTGGAATTTAATGCACAAGATGCAGGTCCCACCAGTGAATCCAGAAGGTGGAACTGTCGCTCACATTGGGAAATGCTGACCATCAATGATTCAGCAATGGCTAACCAATCAGACATGCAGAGGCATGGGCCCAACAAATTACTCAGCGGGAACAGGCAACAAGTTGGTAAACCTGTCATTAATTGACAGGATTGGAGGTCATGGCATTATATTTAAATAGCACTTGGACATGTATGTATTGCCTACAAGTCTACTGGCAAAATATAAGCTACAAGATCCTCTAATTGGCCTTCAGAATATGTCTTCATCTTGAATATTTAAACACTTTACCTCCAGTTGGCCTCCAGACACTGCTTTCATCTGTGAACTTGAGCCATATTCACCTCCATTTAACCCCCAGGCCTCTCGGATAAGACAGAACATGACTCAGAGCTGACGTGTGGCCCCACAGTTCAGTGATGCCACCCTGCAAGTTCTCCTCCAGGCTGTTTGGGAACAGCGATTCTTTCCCAGTAATGGTACCAGACAACTCTTCCAACTATCCAAGGAAGTTATCAGCCATAAGGTTCACTGGTGCATCTGGGTCCAGTGCAGGAAAGGATCAATGATCTAATCTATGCTGCCACGATGAAACAGCAGCAACATTACATCAGTTTGGTTCTCATACAGGTATCAAACAATGATAAAAGGTGGGGTTCCTCCATCTCAGCAGCTGGCAAGTCCTTCTGTGGTGTCTGCAGGTTGTGGATTGGCGTCAGTAGCCATATTTTCAATGGATAGCTGTTATCGCTCAGGATCCATTGTGCAATTATGCGAGGACCTCAAACTTCCTTTGCACCTACAGAATCATGAGAGCTCCTTGGGAACTGAAAACACACCGGGAGGATTTGTTTATGTAGTCATTAATGGAATGGAACTTTTTGCAGCTGAAGAATGCAGCAGGCAGGCCTCAAGGAGCTCTGATGGTCACATGAATGATAACCCATTGCACCTGTGGGAAAACTGCGGTAATCCCCAAAGCCTGGCCATATGGATCTGTGCTGAATTGCACATAGTCTTGAGTCCTTTTAAATAAGCCATCAGTGACCTTCATGCTTGTGATATGTCACACAAGCCTCCTGGAAGGTTTTGCTTGCAGGTGTCCACCCTAATTCCAGAGTTTGTGCCCTATTTACCTATGGAAATCTATTTGCTGAATCACACTCGATCTTCTCTCACACACCGTCATCCTCTCCTCCCCCCAAAACCCTCAACTCTCCTTCATCCACCCTCAGCTTGATCTCCATCACCTTCTACTTTCCCTTGATCAATCTTGACCTGCCCTTGATCAACTTTGACCCACTGTAGCAGGAGATACAGAAATTCCTCTGTTGGTGAGGTTTCCAAAGTGGCTGGCACTGCTGAAAATTTTGACAATATAAAACTCACGAAGCCGATGACTCAGTTTAAAGATGTAACTTTTATTTAGACCAGCAGCCGCCAGGAGAAATCATCACAGGGTCAGGGCAGCTCAGAGATAGAGCAGCTAGATCTCTTCAATGAAATTTGACTTGTACAATTCAAAACAGATCAATTATATGTTTTCTTATTAATTACTCCTGTCTTTCATTAGCATTAAATCAATCATCTTCAATATACATAAATCAACAACAATACCTGTCATATACTTTAACCAATCGCATCTTACCCTCTGGCATACTGGTATTTTATTAGTTCGTAAAATCAGGGAGCTAACTCCTGTCTTAGCTGACCCCATTTCCTGTGTTGCCTAGTAACCTCAGACACCAGCCCAAAGTTCAAATGAATGTTCCCATTAGTTCCCCTATAGGACACTGCCAAACCAGATTAACACATGACACCACGTCTGGGCATGTATCCATCTTATCTGGACAGCGAATAAACCCTATTCATGAAATATGATTAAGTATTCTAAATGCTTTCTTCATCTGAAACTCTACTGATAAAACTTGCATATTCTCAGGGCTTAAACATTCTCTTAGAATATGGCTTTGCCCTAATGCCCTTTACCATGATGCTTTGCAGCAAATTGCCTTTGGCTGAAGTGAACAATGATTCTTTTAAAAATGCATTAATGCACTCAAAAGATCAGCATATGTGTTTTACAATCATAATCACTTGTTTAAATTTCTCATATGTGCGTAAACTGCTTTCCTGTTAGGTCATAAGCCTGTTTTAAAAGTCATTTAACTTAATGCTGGTACTGCTATCAGCACCTTAATGTCAAATGGTTAAAAATTTTACTAACCTATTAGGATGCCTCCCTTACACTCTGCTTTTTGAAGACTATTAAAACAAAGTAGACTAGTTTAGAATAGGGACCACAGTGTGCGCTATATATATCAATGGTATCACAATGTCTCTCACTTATATATCATAAGAAGGTATTGTCTATATAAGCACATAAGTAATCATTTTTGAACAAGTATTATAGGTTTAAACTGTATTTTTGTATTTTCTTGTGAGCTTTGGCCAACAAGCAATTTACTCTTCCAGCATAATGGAAAAAAAGCTTAGTTAGACAGACTGCATTTTTTTGGAACAATGAAATATATAGCATATACCCTATTATCAGGGGCAGGCCAGGCAGCTACAAACTACCAAGGCTTTTGAAAATGAATAGAAAAATTCAGCTTCTAATTGCAATGAATAGACATATTCAGCCTCCACTGATAAGAGAATAGAAATCAGACAAGAAAAATGACTCCCTTCTTGCTGGTGTTTGGAGCCACTCTTGGACCTACTGGATTTGCATAGGTAAGATTTCTAGACAGCAGAAGAAGAACCTCTGGGTTCAATTGACCAATGAATTCCTAATACATATTGGTCAAATAAGAACATCTTTAACTGCTAGTCTTTGCTAGTCTTTGTGTTAGCTGAGATCAGCTGAATACAAGATCTCTCCAGAGGGATGCCCCAAGAAAATCCTCTTACACCCACCCACTGTCAGGTAGCACCCTCCCCTCCCCCTGTCAACTAGCAACCTTCCTCCATCAACAATGCCCTGCATAGTGAAGCTTCTCACCCCGCCTCCTAGTCCTCCATCAACCTGTCCAATTAATGAAAAATAGGTCCAATTCACTCCAAATCCAACTCAAGGATTGCCTTGTCTTATCAATGTCATTGATAGCATAAGATGATTTGATGGGATAGCTGATTTTGGTCATCATTTGTTCTCTATTGAAAGGATAGTTGTTGGTTCATTGTCATGTCTCTCTTTTTATTTTCTAATAACTTCTTTCAACTTTCAAGCAAACCAGTACTGATATTCTCTTCCCCCTTCTTTCTCTTTTTGCTTGAAATCGTCCCTCTACAGTCCCACACTGGTCTATTTCCTCTGAAATTGTGCCCTGTCCAGTGTCTCTGCCTTTTTCTAATTAGGTTCAGCGAATTTCTTTCTTCATTCACCTTTCTCAGCAATTCATCATTTGTTACTTTTTCTATCCGCTGATCCTTTCTATTGTCTTCCAAACATAAATTTCAAAGCTTTTTAGCAAATTGCTCTCCTCTTTCCTTCAGTTCCTAGTGCCGCACTCATACAAAACAACACTTCAAATCCAGCTCTTTTGTGAGTTTATGCTTGAGTTGCTTATTTGAGTTTCCAGTTAGGAACTGTCCCTTCTTACTAAATACAGCCTTTCCCATTGCTTTCTTTGCACCTTCCATCTGCAGATATTATGCTTCTGTTGTTCAATATTCTGCAGCTAACATAACAGATTTAAGTAACATACTGTAAGTGAAAGTCTTTCTTTATTTGTAGAATGGGGTAAATGTAGGCAGCATTTAATGCTAAAGTCAAAGAGCGGTGCTTTTTCACTTTTTTCAGTGAACAGAAATCTATTTTACATTTCAGTCAGCAAGATTGACACATGCCCAGACTGAGTGGTAAGCAATCTACCACTTCTTGCCTGGATCTGATGAGAATGTAACAAGAAAATTGAGTTATGATTAGTTCATGATGTGATGGTGTGGCAACGAATATTCCATTTTTCAAAGTCACACTTTTGGCTGGTCCTTTAAGAAGGATGCCAAGAACATGAGAACATGTTGATGTCCTAACGATAATTATCTCTCAATTGGCAAATTGTTCCTTCTGATTTGAAAATTATGCATATTACTCCACTATTTTGTGAAGTCACAGGTAAATCAAAGAATCACAGACCAGTTAGCCTATCTCTGCTGTGAGGAAACCTATCACCTGATGCTCATTGACCTACATTTGCTTGGTCACTTAACTTTTTAATTAAAAAAAGCCTCTGAATTTTCAAATCTGTCTGTAGCCTTGCCCCTCCCTATCTCTGTATGGCCTCTTGGGCATCCCTGTTTTAATTGGTCCACAAGAGCTGATAGAGACTCAGTGGGCCGAATGGTCTCCTTCCTTGCTGTGAATAACTCTATGACTTTACAATCATTAGTGGCCACGCCTTCACAGGCCCAACCTCTGAAATTCCCTTCCCTACACATCTTTGGGTCTCTTCCTTTAGAGCCAGATCTTTCAGGAGTAAAATCACATAAAGGGTGACAGAAGTTTGGAATTCTCTTTTGCAAACAGCAATTGATGCTGGATCATTTGTTAATTTTAAAACTGACATTGATTGATTTTTGATAGCCAAAGGAATTAAGCAATATGAAGCAAAGGTAGGTAAAGGAGTTAGGTTACAGGACAGCCTTAATTTCGTTGAAGGGTGGAACAGGTTCAAGATGAGTGAATGACCTACTTGTCCCTATGTTACTGTGACAATTATTCTGAATAGCCAGATAAGAACACTCTTTTAGAATGAAACTAAGTTGGGCACTAATGGATAGTGCTGATCTGGTACTTTACCTTGTGTTGCATTAGTTTAGTGACACTGGACAAAGCTACATCCTTTTCCTTCAGCTGTGTTTTCAATTGTGCAATTTCTTGTTCCAGCATACTGATTCTTTCCTTCAACTGTTTATGGTCATATACAGAAACCTACATATGTGCATATTACAAGTTACAAAAGTTGTAATAAAATGTAGTTAACATATCTTTTGTACGCAATAGATCTTTTCAAATGATCAGGATATTTTCATCAGTCTAAGAGTTCAGAATGACATTTGTAAGTAAAAACAGAAAGTGCTGGAAATAATCAGCAGGACTGACACCATCTGTGGAGAGAAAAACAGAGTTAACATTTGAGATGAATATGACTCCTTTTCTTCAATGTTTTGAAGTCAACTCAAATGTTAACTCTTATTTCAGATTTTCACCATCCTCAGTATTTTGCTTCTTGCCAATGAAGTGCAGCAGAAAAATATATAAGTTTATATCATCATTCAGTGGTCCACAGTACATTGCCTCACCATTGCAAAAAGTACAGCTTAGAAAACAAGGAATATCAGATGACCAGCAATTTTACATGAGTTTGGGTACATCTTTGGCCATTATTAATAAATGTTACATGAAAATAATATTTTGGTTGTGTAAAATTTGTAGGAAGATAATGAATGCAGAATGAACGTTTTAAAATTCACTTATGGGATGTGGGCATCATTGGCTAGGCCAGCATTTATTGCCCATCCCTAGTTTCCTTGAAAAGGTGGTGGTGAGCTATATTCTTGACCACTGCAGTATCTGAGGTAGCAAAGTAGATGATCAACAGTAATGTTATTAATAGGGAGAATAATGCAGTGGGAGTAAGCCTTCCTGAATTTGTGAGAAAATTGCCATCAGTTGAACAACTAATCACAGTTAAGGTAAGAATAATTTGAGAAGAAAGAAGGTAACATTGCTTTAAAGAAAGATCTTACAATAATTGTATGTTTAGAGGCAAATAGAGGCAGGCTTTATCAAAGACTTTGGAGATGCCTCAAGACAATGACAAATGATTCACTAAAGTGTTAAAGGATAAAATTTCAGAAGTGTACAATACAAAAACAAATTTACCTGTGGAAAGGACATGCTAAAGAATATATTGATTATTAATGGCCTGTAACTTCCAAGCTCGGGGACTTGTAACTGCAGTACGCCAACGATGCATGGGAAACCCCCCTAGATATCCCCATGTAAGGATTGCAAGGCTGTTGCCTGGGAAATCCAAACTTCTGTTGCATAATTGCCTTACAATGGAAACAATTTAAATCACAAACTTCAGATGGTTCCTCCCTCTCCCCCATTTTATTTCCAAGTCCAAAAGACCCGCTGGTTAGGTGCATTGCCATGCTAAAATTCTCCCTCAGTGTACGTGGAGTGTGGCGATGAGGGGAATTTTCACAATAATTTCATTGCAGTGTTAGTGTAAGCCTACTTGTGACAGTGATAAATAAACTTTAAACTTTAAGTAAGTGAGTAGGAGCAGAGTGGCAATCCAACCCTGACTGCCACTCCATGGAAGTTGCAGGCCAATCATGTTAAGTGGTGTTTCAGTGTTAGTATTTTCACATCTTGAGTTAGGAAGTTATGCATTCAAATTCCACTCCAGAGATTTGGATACAAATGCTAAGCTGATAATCACTGAGTGTTGTATTGTCAAATGAGATGTTAAACCAAAAGCACATCTGTCACCTTAGATAAATGTAAAAGATTACACGGTACTATTCCAAAGAACAGAAGGGGTATTCTTCCCAGCTTCCAGACCAATAGGTATCCCTCAACTGACATTATTAAAAGAAGATTGTCATGTCATTATGAGATTCCCACTTGGGGGACCTTGGTGTGTGCAAACTGGTGTTAAGTGTTCTATATTGTATTAGTGGTGACGGTGACACTTCAAAAGTATTTAATTTGCTGCAAGGAGCTTTGGAACAACCAAGCACTATAGAATGAGGGCACATCTTTAATATGATAAATAATTTGAGAGTTAGTAGCAGCTTTCATAACTTTGGAAAGCACAGGTATAATAATAGTTGAAAAAGTAAAAGAGAAACAGGAGCAAATTTTCAAGAAGGGAAGAAATGCTGGGAAATACTGATCAGGCAGCATAGAACAGGAGTAAATCTAAACATTGTAGGCATAAAGATGATATTGTTAATAAGTCAAGATATTAAGAGAATTTAATCTTACTTTAATTGAGGCATCCTTGGCAGAAATGTCATGTTTTTGTCCTCCAAAGTTAATTTTCCTTGATCGCCCCAACTTTTGTATTTTAACAGCATCAAAATGTATGGTTAATGATTTTGCTTCTGGAATGGACACGGCCATACCAGTTATGCCTGTAAAATCCGGAGGTTCTTTGATCAATACATCAGGTCCTGAAGCTAGGCTGTTGTGTGTCAGGTTTTCAACTGGTTGCATTGCTCCTCCTTTAATCCTCAGCATTTTAGTTTTGATGTTAGACATTTAGCGCCTAGATGATAATGAAGGAGTAATGTAATTTTTTATTATTTCTTCCTAGTTTGCAAGAGAATCAAGCCAATAATGAATAGAAAATAACTATAACTACCAAATTTTAAATAAACATTTCATTCCTAGCTAGTCATAAAACTTTACTCTGTGTTAACAAAGGTATTGATTGCTTTAATTAGACAACACACATACATATTTAACTTACTATAAAATGGATGATGGGGTGACTACTGCTTCAGTAGTTACGGTTTACACTTTCATCCAGAGGGGCAGATTTTACTGAGGACAGCTGACATTCAGATCTACCCATTTAAAGGAAATAGTTTGTTAGCCAAGCTCAAAGAAGGGGAAAACAAATAAATATTATTTTCTTTGTAATAAAGTTTTTGATAGAATTAATTACTTCACTGCGAATTAAAACATTCTCCTTCCCAAAATTACTAAGCTTCTTTCACAAAACTATTTCATGTTGGGGGTACAATTTCTTGGGTACCAACTGCCCTTCAGCATCTTACCCAACAAGCAGATGGTGATGCCATGATGCCTACCACATTAATACCTTTGTATCTCATAACGATGGATATACTTTCAAGATTCAAAGAAACCACAATGCCTCTAGGCTTTCATCAAAAACCATATGTAGGTGTGTAACTAACACACACATTTATTCCGCCCGGTCTAGATGCTTTTTCGTTCTTCATCATTTAGTGGGAGGCGGTGGTGGTATACTAGCAATCCAGAGATCCAGGATAATGCTTGAATCCTGTTTGAATTCTACCACAGCAGATAGTGAAATTTGAATTTAATAAAAAATCTGGAATTAAAAGTCTAGTGATGACCATGAAACCATTATCGATTGTTGTAAAACCCATCCGGTTCACTAATGTTCTGTAGGGAAGGAAATCTTACCTTGTCTGGACTACATGTGATTCCAGACCCATAGCAATGTGGTTGACTCGTAAATGCCCCCAGGGATGGACAATAATTGCTGGCCCAGCCAATGATGCCCATATCTCATGAATGTATAAAAAAAATTCCTGACACCCTTCTTAGTTTCTTTTACTGTGTGTGTGGGGCGGGGGAGGAGGGGATTCAGGGAAGGTGGGTCTGCATTATATTTATTGAACGAGTCTTTTCTTGAAAAATTGCTGCTGGAGTGTGATTCATCTTGCCACTAGAAATTCTCTGCTCAGTATCAATATTTTCTGGGGTACACTTTGTCCTTAATGTGGCTGCAATGTTGTCACAGAGTTCTAATTAGATGTTTAGATCTTTGAGATGCTTGATATTAAATTGCTTAGTTGGTTTAGATGCTTCTTGTCAGTGAGGTTAAAAATGAACAATAATGTGTTGCCTTAATGTTTTGACAGTTTGCATATACCTCACTATTGAGCGATGGGGTGATTAATTATGAACCAATGGTTTACAAACATATGGTAAAAAAAACGAGGAAAGGCCGCATTCCCATTCCATCCAGACATGGTACAGCATATGTGCACCATCAATCAACCCAGTCACACAATCTCCTGGGAGAGAGGATTTTAAAAAAAACCCTCTGAAAGCAATCAAATAAACTCCATGTTACTATCTTAACTGATAATCTAAATCATTGCAAGACACAGCTACCTTCTATGATTCAAGATTTCTTCTATTCAGAGGAACTCATCCAGTTTCCTTTGTAAACTAGAAACAGCAAATCTGTAACCATCACAATCCATGGCAATCTGTTCCAGGAATCAATGATTAGAACTACTGCTCAGTGTTGACATTGCCTCCATGTCTTCTTCTTTGAAATGTTGCTTAGACTATCTCCCTCTATCTGGCTGAAATATCTTATCCATCCAAAAAAGAGCTATTCCTTTCTTACTTTTGAAGAGCTGTGTCATACAGCCATGCATTTATGTTTCTCCAATGAAACAAGTTGCAGTTCCTTTGGTCTGCCGTCACAACCAAGA
This sequence comes from Carcharhinus amblyrhynchos, assembly GCF_965287045.1. Lineage (NCBI taxonomy): Eukaryota > Metazoa > Chordata > Chondrichthyes > Carcharhiniformes > Carcharhinidae > Carcharhinus > Carcharhinus amblyrhynchos. The sequence continues at coordinate 36,516,982 of NC_137335.1, read as the reverse complement.
CTTGGTGTTAATCTGGAGGCCTCAATCTAGGGCCTAGACATCTTACCACATATGGGGCAAAATTGAGTACAAAACACATGATGGGGCTGAGATGGGGACATGTATTTATCTCTAGTTATTCTGGTTATGTATTTCACTGTTCTGGCTGTATGTTCTGACATCCCATTTGTTTTTTCTAAATGTAACTGATCACAAACCTTCAAATTTATATACACTATGAGGCTGGCTTGGTTCACAGCCATTATAATGTAACCTGGCATACCATTTATATGAATATGTGTATATACTTGAAATTACCATGATCCAAATGCATCACTCTGGAATCTGCAATTATATCGTGCCTTTAAAATAAAATGAATGTCCAAGGCACTACACAAAGAAGTAAGGGAAAAATGAACACTGAGGCAAACATTGAAATACTAGAAGGGATTACAAAACCTTGGTTGATGAGGTGGATTATGAGGGCCACAGGAGGACATGGAGGTGGAAAAGTGGAGGGGTTCAGGGAACAAATTCCACTGAGTGGGGTCTAGGTAACTGAAGAATAGCCCAATGAGGGAGCTATGGGTAGGGGGAATGAACAAGAGGCATCAGGGACCTGGGAGCTAATGTAGGTCAGAGAAAATTAGGGATAAAGGGTGCAAAGATCTTCCTGCGGCATAAGGTATAGACAGCAGAGTTTAGATCAGCTTAAGTTAAGGCAGGTGATAGGCTGGCCAGAGAGCATTGGAATAGTTGAATCCGGAGGTGACAAAGTCATGAAGGAGGATTTCACATGCAGACTGGTAGAACACGGATAGGTCAGACAGTTTTATGGAGGTGAAATAGTTGCCATTGCAGGACACATACATTAGTCCCCATGTGTTGCCAGCCTGGCAGCCAATGTATGTAAGCAAGCAGAAGGGTGATGGATTAACAGGATTTGATTCTGATTTGATTTACTATTGCCATATGTATAAGCATACAGTGAAAAGTATTGTTTCTTGCGCACTATACCAACACAACACACATATCTAAAGAACAAAAGGTGCAAAATGTAGTATTATAGTCATAGTTCTGATATAATAAAAATCAACTTAATATAAGATAGGTACATTCAAAAGTCTGATGGCAGCAGGGAAGAAGCTGTTCTTGAGCCAGTTGGTATGTGGTGTCAGATTTTTTAATCTTTTTCTTGATGGAAGAAGTTGGAAGAGAGTACGTCCAGGGTGTGTGGAGTCATTGATTATGGTGGCTGCTTTTCCAAGGCAGTGGGAAGTATACACAGAATCAATGGAAGGGAGACTGGTTTGCATGATGGACTGGGCTTCATTTACGACTGTTTGTAGTCTCTTGTAGCCTTGGACAGAACAGGAGCTATACCAAGCTGTGATACAACCAGAAAGGATGTTTTCTATGAAACATCTGCAAAAGTTGGTGAGAGTTGTAGCGGACATGGCAAATTTCCTTAGCTTCCTGAGAAAGTGGACGTATTACTGGGCTTTCTTAACTATAGCATCGGCATGGAGGAACCAGGACTGGTTGTTGGTGATTTGACACCTAGAAACTTGATGCTCGCAACCATTTCCACTTCTTCCCTGTTGATGTAGAGGTTGCTGTGGCATGGTTGTGTGGTGTCGTGGTCACTGTTCTCCTGAAGGCTGGGCACTTTGCTGCAGACAAAGATCTGTTTGAGGTTGTGTGGTTGTTTGATGGCAAGAAGTGGGGGTGTGGGGATGGCCTTGGCGACATGTTCGTCTTCTTCGATGACATGTTGAAGGTTCCGGAGATGTCTTATCTTAGCTTCTCTGCTCTGGGGAAGTACTGGATGACGAAGGATACTCTGTCTGCCGTGTCCCATGTCCGTCTTCTGAGGAGGTCAGTGCGGTTTTTCGCTGTGGTGCGTCAGAACCGTTGATCAATGAGTCAAGCGCCATATCCTGTTCTTATGAGGGCATCTTTCAGCATCTGGAGGTGTTTGTTCCGATCCTCCTCATCTGAGCAGATCCTGTGTATACAGAGGGCTTGTCCATAGGGGACAAGGCATGGTTTGTTGGGGAGACCATTCTGAGCAGCACAGTAGTAGTGGCTAGCACTGCTGCTTCACAGGTCTCGGTGCCTGGGCTCGATTCCCAGCTTGGATCACTGACTGTGTGGAGTTTGCACATTCTCCCTGCGTCTGCGTGAAAGTGAGTTTCCTCTGGGTGCTCTGGTTTCCTCCCAGAGTCCAAAGATGTGCAGGTTAGATTGATTGGCCATGCTAAAATTGCCCCTTAGTGTCCTGAGATGTGTAGGTTAGAGGGATTAGCGGGTAAGTGTGTAGGGATATGGGGGTAGGACCTGGGCGGGATTGTGGTCGGTGCAGACTCGATGGGCCAAATGGCCTCTTTCTACATGGTAGGGTTTCTATGATTTCTATGCAGACGCTACGACAACAGATGAATGAACACCATTCGACAATCACCAGGCAAGAGTGTTCTTTTCCTGTTGGGGAACACTTCAGCAGTCACAGGCATTCAGCCCCTGATCTTTGAGTAAGCGTTCTCCAAGGCGGCCTTCATGACATACGACAACACAGAATCGCTAAGCAGAAACTGATAGCCAACTTCCGCACACGTGAGGACAGTCTCAACCAGGATCTTGGGTTCATGTCACACTATCTGTAACTCCCACAACTTGCCTGGGTTTTCAAAATCTCACTAACTGTCCTGGCTGGAGACTATACACATCTCTTTAAACTGTGCTTAACTCTCTCTCCACTCACATTGCCAGTACGTTTAAGACTTGATTACCTGTACAGACTTGCATTCCAACCACTATTTTGTAAATTGAGTTTGTGTCTTTATGTGTCCTGTTCGTGAACAGAACTCCCACTTACCAGATGAAGGAGCAGCGCTCTGAAAGCTTGTGGCTTGTACTACCAAATAAACATGTTGGACTTTAATTTGGTGTTGTGAGACTTCTTACTTTTCTTGAACCATTGCAGTCCATGTAGCATCATCAGTGTTCTATACAATTGTACCTGTCATTTCAGTCTCTTTGAGGCACATACCACAAATTTATCACTAAGTCATATTTAACTGGATCATCTACCTATTTTCAATCAGGATGTCAACTACTATTACATGTCTAATTGGTACAAATAGTTTTATATCTGAATATGTGTACAGGTGTCACTCTTATCTCAGAGATAGTATCTTCACTCTGAGGTCAGGGGTTTTTGAATTGAAGCCCTGCTAAGTGACTTGAGCATGTAATCAATCTTGTCTAACATTTTGGTGCAATACCAGAGTTGCAATACTTCATTGCCAGTGGTGCCACCTTTCAGGTGAGTTAGTTGCTACTTTCTTTGCAATTAAATCAGTAATTACATTGAAACATAATATTGTTAAATGTAAAGGGTGGTCTGAGTTGTGAAAGATTCTGTAGTAGTGCAAAATATTTCTTTACGTACAGCAGACAGGATACCTGATATGAAATAAAGTTTCAGCATGACCGGGGCGGGTGGGGTGCTGCAGGAAGAAGAATGCTGCAATGCTGAGGTTTAATTTTTGTGCTCCAATTCCTGGAGTGGTGTCTCTGACTCAGAGGCAATTGTGCTACTAGCTAAGCTGCAACTAACATCTTAACACGAATCATAGAATACCTACAGCGCAGAAGGAGGCTATTTGGCCCATCAAATCTGCACCAATCACAATTGCACTCAGGCCCTATCTACATAACCCCATGCATTTACCCTAACTAGACCCCCTGACACTATGGAGCAATTTGGCATAGCCAATCTAACCCACACATCTTTGGACTGTGGGACGAAACCAGGGCATCTGGAGGAAACCTATAGACACAGGGAGAACGTGCAAACTCCACACAGACAGTGACCCAAGCTGGGAATCGAACCAGGGTCCCTGGCGCTGTGACGCAGCAGCACTGATGATTGTGTCACCATGCTGCCCAATGTGGTGTAAACCAAAATGGCTGACTTTGATTCAAAGTTTTGTTTCACTGACTAATTAGTATTAACTTGTATATGTATTTTGCCATTTGGCTACAAATCCAAACTTCAAATTTATCTCAATTTTTTACATAATTAACTTGACTATAGTAAAATGTTTTAGAAGTATCTGCAGTGATAGAAGATATGTGCTTCCATTGCCTTCTTCCAAACTATAAGTATCATTCTGGATTAAATTTTTTTCGATTAATAGGATATTTAACTTTGCTGGTATGGCCAGCATTTATTTCTCATTCTTAATTGTCCTTGATAAGGTGATGGTGAGCTGCCTTCTTAACACTGCAGTCCATATGATATCGGTATATCCATCATGCTGTAATGAAGGGAGCACCCGGATTTTGATCCAGTAACAGCGAAGGAATAGCAATACTGTTCCAAGTCCAGATGGTGTGTGACTTGCAGGGAAACTGCAGGTGGTGATGTTCCATGTATCTACGTCCCTTATTCATTATGTCAAAGAAACCTTGACAAGTTGCTGCACTGTATCTTGTAGATGGTACACACTGCTGGCACTGAGCCAGTGGTTGAGGGAGTGAATGTTTAAGATGGTGGATGGGATATTCCTCAAGTGGGCTGCTTTCTCTTGGATGGTGTTGAGCTTCTTTAGAGCTTTTGGAGCTAAACTCATCTAGACAGGTGTGGTGTGTTCCATCAAATGCCTGACGTGTGCCTTGAATGGATTGGTTTTGGGGAGTTAAGAGGTGAATTACTTGCTGCAGAATTCTCAGCCTCTAACCTGCTCTTGTAGTCTCAGTATTTATATGGCTGGTCCAGTTAAGTTTTTGATTAATTATTACCCCCACAATGCTAATAATGGGGGGTTCAGTGATGAAAATGCTGCTGGGAAGATGGTTAGATTCTTTCTTGCTGAAGATGGTAATTGTCTGCAAGGCACTTGTGTGGTGTGAATGTTACACCACTTAGAATGTCCCATTGCCTGGGGCAATGTAAGGAACAACATTTTTATGCAGCGAGTGGTAATGCCTGGCACTTGTTGCCCATGAGATTGGAGGATGCAAAAGCAATCAATGCTTTCAAAAGGAAATCAGATGGGTGCTTGAAGGAAATAATCTTGCTGGACTAGGAGAAGCCATATGGAGGAAACTGGGGAAGATTGGGACTTCTTTCCCTGGAGTGTAGGAGGCTTATGGGTGATCTTATAGAGATCTATAAAATAATGAGGGGCATAGACAAGATAGCGAGTAAATATCTTTTCCCAAAGGTAGGGGACTCTAAAACTAGAGGGCATAGGTTTAAGGTGAGAGGGGAGAGTTACAAAAGGGTCTTGAGAGACAATTTTTTCACACATAAGGTGGTGAGTGCCTGGAACAAGCTGCCAGAGGTAGTAGTAGAGGCGGGTTACAATTTTGTCTTTTTAAAAAGCATTTAGACAGTTACATGGATAAGATGGAGTATAGAGGGATATGGGCCAAATGCGGGCAATTGGGATTAGCTTAGGGGTTTAAAAAAAAGGGCAGCATAGACAAGTTGGGCTGAAAGGTCTGTTTCCATACTGTAAACCTCTACGACTGTATTGCTCTGTGGAGAGTCGACGTAGACTTGACGGGCTGAATGGTCTCCTTCTGCGCTGTAAATGACTCTTCGACTCGCAAAAAAAATGCAACACCAGTCCTGTGAGTGTGGTGCCCATGAATGAACTTGAGGCGCTATTGGCACGGCTCTGGCTGCATGCAAGCGCGTGTGCGCACGCGCGGTGGGCGCTCGCTCTCCAGTCAGCGGCTGCTGCTTCGGACGAAAGATGAAGCAGATAAACTGTAAACAAAAGACGGGTGAGAACGAAGCGGCGCGGTTTTACTATCATAACCATATTCGATAAAACTTACACTGTGAGGTCTATAAGTTATAAGATACATAGGACGTAAAAGCGAACATTAGAAATTAGTACCAAGGTATGACCGTTGACAACGACACACGATTAACGAATCCTTTGACATTTTGCCTGAGCGCCTGTGGGAGTTGAGAGATCCCCGAAGGGTTTCCTCAAACACTGCTTTGTATGGGAGAACTTTCTACAGATAGGTTTTCTTTTACCTTGGAAGGCGGCAGCTTTAAATAGAATAGTTAATTGGGATTTCTGTGTAAATCGTGGCCTATTCCGGTAGCGAGCTCCTTTCGCAGCCTAACAACAGCCCGGTTGCCAGGTTACGCGGACGCAGGTCTTGCTGCACTGCGGCTCCGCTCTGAGGGCGGAGGTTGAGCCGCTCCGAGGCTGCCCGAGTCTTCTCATGCCGCCCCGAGGCAGTTCGAGTCTCCTCGTGCCGTTCCGAGGCTGCCCGAGCCGCCCCGAGGCAGTTCGAGTCTCCTCGTGCCGCTCCGAAGTTGCCCGAGCCGCCCCGAGGCTGTTCGAGTCTCCTCGTGCTGCTCCGAGGCTGCCCGGGCAGCTCCAGTCTGCCCACCCCGATTGGACGAACCCGTACCCGAGCTCCTGGCTGCCAGCCTGAAGCAGCGTGCCGATTGGTTGTGAGCGATGTCAGCCACAGGGGCAAGTTGCTCCACCTGTCCCGGCTTTGGAGGTTGTTGTGATTCAATGGAGGGTGGAGCTGTGCCAGGGGTAATGGCTGGAACCGGGTAGTTTACATGAGAAAGATGCGGTGTTTCCCCGTTTCCACCCCTTGAAAACAATTCTAAAGGCACCAATGCGAATTTAGCGGAGCGCAGTGTGGTGGGGGCTCTGCAGCCGGTATATCCACTGCAGTACCAACCGGAAGAACGGGCAGAAATCTAGTGAGTGGTTTACTATTCGTTGCTGCTTTAAGGCACTGTTGTCGAGGGAAAGGGAACGACGCCTCTAGGTCAGGTACTGGTTGACTCGGACAGATATTGAAATTGGATGTAAAACTGATGGTTGAATTCTACAATCGAACTTCAGTAAGACTGCAGTAATCCAGGTGTTTGGTTTAAATCCTACTAATGGAATGTTTGCGTCTTCGTGAGGTCGAATAAGTTATATTCAATTAGTCTTAGCAAGACGATGTTTTATAGCCAACTATTTGTAAGACTGCAAAATATAGTTGTGTGTGTATATATAAAATAAACTGCTGCTTGAGCAAATACATTTTAATTGTAAGAAAACAGGGTAAATGTGATCATATGTATGCGTATGGACCTCGAATAAATAAAAATACAATTTCAAGTTTCTGAACACCATGAATCTCATAATCAAATAGTTAAGCATTCAAGGAGACCATTTGGCCTATCGTGTCAGCAGATTCCTGAAAGAGCAACTCATAGTGCCACTCCCCGTCTTCTCCATATTACATGCAATTTATTTTCTGTTTCAGATACTGATTCAATTCCTTTTTGAAAGCCTTAATTGACCTTGCCTCTTCCATACACTTAGTGCATTCCAGATCCTAACCACTTCACGAAGTTTTCCCACATGTTGCTTTTGCTTCTTTTGCCAGTTGCCTCATCTGTGCCCTCTCATTCATGATCCTTGCACCATTTCACCCATATACTCTGTCCAAGGCTGCTTGTGATTTTGAATACCTCTATCAAATCTCTTGACCTTCTCCAAGAAGAAAACTCCCAACTTCTCCAATCTATCTTTGCAACCGAAGTTCCTCATCCTTGGAACCATTCTTGTGAATTTTTTCAAATGCTGCATATCCTTCCTAAAAGTGTAGTGTCCAGACTAGAGCAATACTCTGGTTGAAGTTGAACTAGGATTTTATAGAGGTTTAACCTGACTTATTTGTGTTTGTACTCTGATAAAGCCCAGGATGTTACATGCTTCATAAATTGAGCTCATTCCTGACCTGATGTCTGCCCACATACACCCAGATCATTATCAGATGTTAGTTAAGAGTAAACAAATTAGTGTATGACTGGAATCACTTTAAGGCCAGAGCAAGTAGGTTTCTTTCCTTAAAGGATGTGAGTTAACCAGTTGGATATTTGAGGATCCAACAGCTTCTTGATCACATTTACTGATAGCAACTTTTTCTTTCCAGATTTTTAAACCGAGTTCAACTTTAAAAAAAAGTGGCATTTTTTAACTTGTGTTCTCTGGATTATTAGTCCATGTTTCTAAATTATGAGTTCAATGATGATATATATTGTGTTATGTAGAATGATAAAATTTAGAATCCTAACTTTTTACCAAATTTGAATATAGCAGCTTGCTATGTTTTCTAGTAATTTAGCACATAGTTTTGAATGGAGTAGAGGTAAAGACTACAAAAATAAAAAGGTAGTCTGTAGCTCAGCCATGGTTAGAGCACATGTTTTAGGGGCCCATTAGAAAAAGGATATTAAGGCACAGAGAATGTAAAAGAATGGCCAAAATGATGCCAGAGATGGAAACTATACTTATGAGAAAATACATGAAATAAAATAATTGGAATCATAGAAGGAAGCCATTCAATCACATCCGTCTGTACCTGTTAGGTGTATTTACCCAAACAGGCACCAGATTGTGGCAACTAGGGTAATTTCACAGTAATTTCATTGCAGTGTTAACGTAAGCCTTACTTGTGACTAATAAATAAACTTAAACTTATAAAATGTCTGTGGCAGCTCTTTGAAAGAACTGCCAAAATTAATCTTACACTCATTTTCCCATAACACTCAATTAGTTCTCTTCAAATACATGTCTAGAGGTCTTGTGGTACAGTTGGTAGTGTTCCTGCCTCTAAGCCAGAAGCTCCAGAATCAAGTCTCACCCCAGGACTTGATGGTCAGGGAAGGTGCATTCATAATATGATCAAACAGGTTGAGTCTGTAAGCCTACGACAGTGGATGGTGGTATAATTTTCACTATGTGACATGGTTTTATTTGGAGCTGGTGTACTTGGTCACTGCCTTTGTCCCCACTAACACAGCATACTTGACCTGGGCAGCAGCAGGTGCACAGTGCTCTGGGTCTCCTGGGAGCTAATGGTCTGCCACTTAAAAGTTTGCTAAAGAGCTAAACAGGATAATCAGTACAAGTAGAGAGAATAGTTACAATCTGGAATACACTTCCTCAGAATCAGATTCCAAAGGAAAATTTTAAAAGGCAATTTGACACACATTTCCATTCCAATTATCTTCCTGTAACTAGTCGTGCACTAAGGCAGATTTTCTTCACTTTCCATAGCTACGTTGTGGGAAATTACCATCTCGGAGTCAGACTGGGGGTGCAATAATAGTTCTATTTAACGAAGCTTTGTGCAGAAAAGGCACTGGCACTCCGCAGTACTGGGCAACTACCTTCCCTCAATAATACAATAGGAGCGGTCCATCTTTATAACTTTTACACAATAGGTGGACCGAACATCACTTACACATCGTTGTAATCAAGTAGGTGAACGATCGTTTAACACATTGTTATAGACAGATACAGACATGAGCATTTTAATATCGCATTGTTCCATGAATGGATAATTTCCTCTTTATCAATTACTTAGTTTTGGTCTATTCATATATTAATTGATTTTCCTGCATTTATGTATTCCCATTCCCATTCATGGCTAATCTCTCTATCAAACCCCATTGTCCCAGGACTGTCTTTATCTTTAAGATGCCTAGCTTCCTGCAGTATTTGTTCCCTGTATGTTTAATTCAAATTCAGGCAGGATGTCAGAGTAACAAGGCCATGTGTAGTGCTGACTGCTGGACAGATTACAGGCTCATTGTCCCCAAAATGAGGCTCCGCATCAGACCCAAGAGGCGACCACAAGGAAGCAAGGTTATGAAAAGAATCAATGCGGCCAAGCTAAAGAACCCCAGCATAGCTTCAGCACTGGCTGAAGACTTAGAAATCAAGCTTGCTGACCTACACCTCGCACGCAACTCTGAGGATGACTGGGAATACTTCAGGGATGCTATCCATACATCTGCGCTGTAGACGCTTGGGCCCTCCACCCACAAGTAGCAAAATTGGTTTGATAGAATGATGAGGAGATACAGGCTTTACTTGTTGAAAAGCACTGTCTTCATCAGGCCTGTCAGAATGACCCATCTTCAGCTGCCAAGAAAAATGCTTTTATCAGTGCTCGCAGGACAGTCCAGAATAAACTATGTAAAATGCAGAATGCCTGGCTGAGCGCCAAGGCAGATGAAGTACAGGGATATGCTGACAGAAATTACTTGAAACGGTTCTATGAAGCCCTCAACACTCTGTATGGACCTCAATCTTTCGGGAGTTACTCCTCCTGAGTACAGATGGTACAACTCTTGTTACAGAGAAAGCTCAGATCCTGCAGAGATGGGCTGAACACTTTGAAGCCATCCTCAACCGACCGTCATCTATTAACGATGAGGCGATAGACAGGATTCCCCAGGTTGATATCAACAGCGCCATGGATGACGCACCGGTAGTAGCCGAATTCATGAAAGCTGTCAGCCAGCTATCCAGTGGCAGAGCTTCAGGGGCAGATGCCATATCTGCAGAGATCTATAAAGCTGCTGGTCCTGCACTTATCGAGAAGCTCACCGAGTTATTCCAGTCCTTTTGGAAGCAAGGATCCACTCCTCAGGAACTTAAAGATGCTTCCATCGTACAAGTCTACAAGAGGAAGGGCAATTGGCAAGTATATGACAACCACCGAGGAATCTCGCTGCTCTCCATCGCAGGAAAAATCTTCGCACGAGTCCTACTAAATCATCTGGTCACTCATCTGGAGCTGGGCCTGCTTCCAGAGTCACAGTGTGGCTTCTGCAAAGGTTGGGGACGACTGACATGATTTTTGCTGTGTGCCAACTTCAGGAGAAGTGTCAGGAGCAGAATCGTGAGCTCAGCAAATCTTTGTTGACCTCGCGAAAGCCTTTGATATTGTACGCCAACCAGGCCTGTGGAGGATCATGTCAAAGTTTGGCTGCCCCCCCCCAAATTCATTCAGATGGTACGCCAGTTCCATGATGGCCAGAGTACTGGATGGTGGAGAATCCTCTGAGGCATTCCTAGTCACTAGTGGCGTCAAACAGGACTGTGTGGTCACTGTTTACTGCCACGCTGAATGATGCCTTCCAGGACAGTGTTGCTGGAATCAGCCTCAAGTACAGAATGGATGGGAAGCTTTTCAGCCTGCGGAGACTTCAAGCTATTACCAAAGTGAAAGAGACTGTTCTGAGAGATTTCCTCTTTGCTGATGACTGCACCCTGTATGCTGGCTCAGAGCTAGAGATGCAAGTCAGTATGGACAAATTTTCCATGGCTTGTGACAACCTTTGGACTCACCATCAACATTCACCAGCCTGCTCCTCATGCACCATACACAGAATCCACAATCGTAATCAAAGGGCAGAAACTACAGGCAGTGGACCAGTTCACTTATCCTGGCAGCACCCTCTCCCAAGCAGTGACTATTGATGCAGAAGTTAACTGCAGCATAGCAAAGGCAAGTTCTGCTTTTGGTAGACTGCGCTTCACTGTATGGGAACATCGAGGAATCAGCCCAGCAACAAAACTGAAGGTCTACTGTGCCATGGTACACACTACCCTCCTGTATGCCTATGAAACATGGACTGTGTATCGAAGGCATGCAAGACAGCGCAATCATTTCCACATGACTCGTCTTCGCGGAATATTATGCATCCTATGGCTAGACAAAGTACCAGACACTGAAGTTCTCTCTAGAGCAAGTCTACCATCAGTCCACACATTGCTGGTAACCTGCCCACCGGGTCTGTGCTCTTATGTCACACGAGCGCATACCCAAGCAGCTCCTTTTTGGGGGAACTCTCTGCTGGAAAACGCTCACATGGAGGGCAGAAGAAACGTTTCAAAGACACTCTCAAAGTCTCCCTGAAGTCACTTGACATGGACACGACCACCTGGGAAACACTGGCACAAAACCGCCCTACCTGGCACTGCCTCGTCCTCAAAGGCCGTCAAGCTCACGAAGTAAGATGTATTGCTGAAGCACAACTTAAGCGTGAGCTGTGCAATTCCGGAGCCACCAGCACAACAATTACAGTGTCTACGCAAGTCTGTCCAATATGTGCCGGGACATTCCATGCCCGAATTGGCCTGATCAGTCATCTTTGGACACACTGCAACCAGCCTCAAAATGACTAATGGTGTCGAGGTCCTCATCAATGATGATGGACGAACAACAATTCAAATAACTGTCTGTCCTGCGTGTTTAAATTTTCAAGTAGCTGTCTGCATTAGAAGTCAGTGCCTTCTTAATGTCTTTCAACCCTTCATGTGTTGTGCAGCTATTTTATGCCAAGTATCCATCTTTATGATTTTTTTCCTCCACCACAGCTAGCAATTCCTGGAACAGGTCACTAGTCTGTCACTGGAGGTTATATTTTCAGGAGCACTGCTCACATGAAGCACTGCTGATCAGGAGTCGTTTAAAAGTTTGCTGAAGAACTCAACAGCAATCAAGGCTTCCCGCCTGGCCCGATGTGCTGGGAGATGTCAGTGACGAATGAGCCCATAATGGAGGTGCTGGTGTTGGGGTGAATCTACTTTAATAATGTTGTAGATGGTGTAACTCTCTCTTTCCTGGATTTCCTCAGGGTCATTTTCTTGGTGAATTTTTTTTTGAGCCTTTCTTCGGAGATCCTGCTTTCTTGTCGTCAGCCATGGTGCTATTTCATGGCTGGTGGTAAGAGTGGGAGGGATTCCTGATCAGCAGTGCTTGATGTGAGCAGTGCCCTTGAAGATATAACTTCCAGTGATAGACTAGTGACCTATTCCAGGAATTGCTAGCTATGGAAAGTGATGAAAATCTGCCTTAGTGCACCACTAGTTGCAGGAAGATGATTGGAATGGAAATGTGTGTCAGATTGCCTTTTAAAATTTTCCTTTGGAATCTGATTCTGAGGAAGTGTATTCCAGATTATAACTATTCACTCTACTGTATTGATTATCGTGTTTAGTTCTTTAACAAACTTTTAAACATCTTCTCAAATACTGCTGCCTTACGGCGCCAGGTTCAATTCCGGCCTTGGGTGACTGGAAATAAGATTTATGAATTAGACGAAGACCAATTTTAATAGGATAAGTCAGGATCTGGCCATAGTGGACTGGGAGCAGCTACTTAGAATCATAGAATCCCTACAGTGCAGAAGTAGTCTGTTTGGCCCATCAAGTCTGCACTGACTCTCCAACGGAGCATCTTACCCAGGTTATATCCCTATAACTTCCTGTATTTACCTCACTCATCCCCCTAACCCACACATCTAGGACACCTAAGGGACAACTTTTAGCATGGCCAATCTATTTAACCTGCACATCTTTGGACTGTTGGAGGAAACTGGAGCACCAGGAGGAAATCCACGCAGACCAAAAAGGGGGCTTACAGTAGATTCCAGGAGCTCAAAACAGTGGATGGCCTGGAGGAGTATAGAAATTCAAGGTCACTTTAAAAAAAATAGGAGAGTGAAGGGGGGCATGAAAAAGAGTGGTGGGTAAAATAAAGGAACTGATGCAGGAACCTCCCTCTGTGTCATCACTTCACTCAGCCAGCTTCGCATCCATGGTGCCACTATCTTTTTTTGTTACTTTGGCTTCAACTTGCTGTCAAACATATATTGTGGCATTTTATCAAACAGCTTTTGGAAGTCCAACTGCAACATATCAACTACATTGTCCTCATCAGCTCTTTTTGTTAAGTTATCAAAAACACAGTCAAGTTAGTTCAAGATTGTCGACATGGCTGTTCATTTTGTCCTGGATTATCATTTCTAAAATCTGTTCCACCACCAAGGTTAAACTGACAAGCCTGTAGTTGCTGGCATATATTTGTACCCTCTTTTGAATTAGTGTTTTCAAATTTGCAATTCTCCAGTCCTCTGGCACCACTGGGGCAGCACAATGCTTAACACTGCTGCCTCACAGCATCAGGGACCTGGATTCAATTCCGGCCTCAGCGACTGTGGAGTTTACATGTTCTCCCCATGTATGCGTAGATTTCTTCCAGGTGCTCCAGTTTCCTCCCACAATCCAAAGATGGTTAGGTTGATTGGTCATGCTGAATTGACCCTTAGTGTGAGGTGGAATTAGCAGGGTAAATACATGGGGTTAAGTGGATATTGCCTGGGTGAGATTGTTGTAGGTGCAGTCTCGATGGGCTGAATGGCCTCCTTTTGCATTGGAGGAATTCTGTGATCCGAAGTAGGATTAGAAGATTACGGCCAGTGCTTCAGCAATTTCCAGCCTTCCTTCCTTAATGTGTTGGGATGAACCTGATTTGGTCCTGCTGACTTAGCCAGAATTTCTAATGCTTCTTTATCAATTTTTAGCCTACCCAATATCTCAATTACCTCCTCTTTCATTAGGACTTTGGCAGCATGGTCTTCCTTGAAAGACAGATGCGAAGTACTTACTACCTCAGCCAGGCCTCCTCCATGTGAAAATCCCCTTTTTGCCCTTATTGGCCCCCTCCTCATTTTACTACTGTTTTGTTATTGATAAGTCTATAGGAAACTTCTGGTTGTATTTTCCGGTTGTTCCCTCCGGTGGGATATTCTGGTGCCGCTGACTGTGAACCCCTGCTGTGGGTTTCCCAGTGGCAGGGAAAAACCCCATTGACAGCAGCGGGACCAGAAAATCCTGCTGCCGGCCATTGGTGGGCCACCTCAGCTGCCACAAAACATGCCACAGGAGATGTGGAAAATCCTGCCCTTGGATTCCCTTTTACTTTAGCTGTCAGTTTTTTTTTTCTTATTTGCCTTTGTCCCCCATTCCTTTATTCACTTCCTCTCTGAACTTTCTATATTCATTCTGGTTCTCTGTGACACTTGATCAATGTTTTTTACATGTCCATATATGCAACATCTTCTGCATTACCTTCATCAACCTCTATAGTGAACAGACCATTTTCATTGGAGCAAAGAAGGCTAAGAAAAGATTGAAATGGTATTAAAAGTTATGAAGGTATTGATAGAGTGAATAAGGAATTATGATATATTTGATTTGGGAGTTAATTTTTATGTCAGTAAGATTGAGGAAAGAGTTGAGGAAAAATTTCTTGGACTTGCGTGAATAGAATGTTTTGCCACAGGAAGTAGTTGAGGCAATGATTATTGAATTGTAATGAAAAAAAGGGGATAAACACTTGAATCAGAGAAAGTTAAACTTGGGGAGGAACTTAAGGCATTTTGATTAGCTGCAGTATTCTCTAATAAAGAATTCTCTTCCCACACTTCTCCACCTCTTTCCTCCCTTCAAGATAAAAACCTATCTTTTTCACCAAATCTTTGGTTATATAATATATCTGTTTTTGGCTTTAATTTTGGTTTTAATTGGTTTTAATTTTAATCTGATGATACTGTTGTGGTCCTTGGGCCATTTTACTATGTTAAAAGTGTTGTATAAATACAAGTTCTTATTGTAAAGAACCAACACTGGTATGTGACTGGCCTATGTATTAAATATCTATGGATAAACACAGTTTGAAACTCTTTGTAAATAGCCAATGGAAATATAAACTGATGTGGCTGCAAGGAAAGTCTGAAAGTTTAAATGTCTAGTCACATGAAATGAGCAATGGTAGGAAGATGATATGCTGATATGTTGAAGATATCTAAATATTTATGATCAAATTAATATGAAGGCTGTTACAAATATGTTTCATATAATTGAAAATTATAATCTTGGAAAAAGGTTTTGAACTTTAAAGCAGCTGTCTTCTCATCACAATGTGACACATAGACAGATTAGCAAACTCACAATTATTTTGTAGTTGATCATATCTGTACAATATATGCCAGGCCTGCCATTGTTGGCAGATGCATCAATACTGTTTGCCAGCAGTGTCAACCTAAATACTTTGTTGGATTATATTGATGAATGAGCAAGTAACATTCAGGTAACTATAGCAGTTGGGGTGGCGGGGGTGAACAAGAAGGGATAGCTGTTGGTTCAAAGAATATAAAATGATGGTGAATCAACGTGCTACATGATGTTCTGATGGAAAATAAATTGAACCTATACATACGGTGAGATCCCGATCTTGGTTGTGTATTGAGGAATGTTAACCTGCATAAAAGGCAGGAAATTAACAGTTCTGTACGTCAACTAACATCTGCATTAAGCAACATAACGGACATTTGGGAGTGGGTACGCTGCCCGCCCACTGACCCATAGAAAAGCGTATGAGTATAGATATTTATCCTTCCTTGCTAAAGATGGAAAAATAAACTGCTGTAAGAAATAAATGACTGTCAAGAATTTGCCCTAGGAAGGGCACATACTATTTTTGGTGCTAGAATTTGCATCTTTTGTCTGTCCTCCCCAAATTAAAATCATTGTATGTGCATTTTTATGTGCTTTGCCAATAATAATGTACCTTTTTTTTCCACTTTCCCTGTATGCTTTGAATTTTATTGACATTCTACTAAGTGCAATGTAAGTAGACTTAACTAAATTAGCTTCAATGTTCCAGATGAAATTCTATCAGTTCAACGCAATTATTTCCATAAATTAATTATGTGTACATTATCTAGTTGATGAACTCACTAATAAAAGATACTAGTGCTTCTCACACAAAGAATATAAGTGTTTTTTAAACTTGTAGCTGGTAATGTAACTAAAAGCTCAAATCCAAAATGCTCAACTGGGGCTGCCTGTTATAACTAGTGATGCTACTGACAGTACTTGTTAAAATTTTTAACTAAATTGCTACTTTTTCTCAGTTTAGTAGAAAACAAGATGAGTCACTCGTGTTCAGTAAGTGTCCCATTTCTTTATGAGAATCGAGGATTGGTGTTGGATATGATTCTCCGCTCTTTGTTAGGAGTAGCTCAGACCAAGACTATCAACTGGGAAAGTGTAGCTAAACTCATACCAGGAGTCACAGCCAAGCAGGTACTGTAAGTTGCTGTTTAGTCTTTGTGATCTAAACAGCTTTCTACTTTTCCAATCAGAAATAAAGAATAATATATTGAAATTTATTGAATTAACAAATCCAATTGATTATTGTTGACATTACTATTTTTTTTCAAATATTGGTAACCTTTAAGATTGGTTTCATGGAAATGCTATTAAGCAATCTGGCTTTCTAACATTTAAGACCTTAGCATATATAGAAATTTGTCTTCAGATTTCTGGCATCATTTTCAATAAGGTCATATATTGCAATGATGGTTTCTAATTGTTTTGTAAACTTATAGATTAATATTAGTTTCTCAGTGGATAAGTTTAATTTTGATTGAATACTTTTTTTGACAAATAAGGTAGAATATGTTTCTTTTCACATTCCTTTTTAATTAAAGTTTTTCAGACAAAGGTATAAATTAAATAATTGCTCAAATATAATTAAATGCCAGTTTTCTAATGCTTAGCTACCCTTAAGATGGGAAATAACTTGTTATACAAAAGAAAGAAGGAGATGTATATGCAAAATTCTTGGTGCTCCTTAAAACATTATTTGCTTTCACTTATGATAATTTTAATCATAATTTTGAGGATAGTTTTCTATCAATTTGGAAACAGTGGATGGGATTTTCCATACCTCCCCACAGTGCTTCGCGGGGGCGGGATCTTCTGATCCTGCCGCAATCAATAGGGTTTCTTGTTGCATGTAACCCCCACCACCAGGAAACCTGCAGTGGAGATTCGCTGTCGGTGGGACCAGAAGATCCTGCTGGCAGGAATGGCTGGAAAGTTTGGGCCATTAATTTGACATTCTGCCTCATCTGGAATACTGCACTCAGTTTTGGTCACTGCACCTCAGAAAAGATATATCTGCCTTGAATGAGGTGCAGAGAAAATTCACCAGAATGATAATCGGGCTTAGGGTAGTAAGTTATAAATGAACATGTATTCCCTCGAGTATGGAAGTTTGAATTTCCTGGGTTAGAACAT
Organism: Carcharhinus amblyrhynchos; assembly: GCF_965287045.1. Taxonomy (NCBI): domain Eukaryota; kingdom Metazoa; phylum Chordata; class Chondrichthyes; order Carcharhiniformes; family Carcharhinidae; genus Carcharhinus; species Carcharhinus amblyrhynchos. The sequence continues at coordinate 36,499,223 of NC_137335.1, read as the reverse complement.
AGAACATAGAACATTACAGCGCGGAACAGGCCCTTCGGCCCACAATGTTGCGCCGACCAGTCTTATTTTTAAAAAAAAAACATTGACCCACTAATCTAAACCACTCCTTTTTCGTCCATAAACCTATCCACCAATCTCTTAAACGCCCCCAAACTAGGCGCATTTACAACTGCAGCAGGCAGGGCATTCCAGTCCCTCACCACCCTCTGGGTAAAGAACCTGCCCCTGACATCCGTCCTATAACTACCCCCCCCTTAATTTAAAGCCATGCCCCCTCGTGCTAGATTTCTCCATCCGAGGAAACAGGCTATCACCATCCACCCTATCTAAACCTCTAATCATCTTATATGTTTCTATAAGATCCCCTCTTAGCCGCCTTCTTTCCAGCGAAAACAACCCCAAATCCCTCAGTCTCTCCTCATAGGACCTCCCCACCATACCAGGCAACATCCTGGTAAACCTCCTCTGCACCCTCTCCAAAGCCTCCACATCCTTCCTGTAATGTGGGGACCAAAACTGCACACAGTACTCCAAGTGCGGCCGCACCAGAGTTGTGTACAGTTGCAACATGACGCTGCGAGTTTGATTGCATGCACTTCAGTATTATTAACCCACCACCCTGCTGAATCTTGACCCCTTGACCAGATCTTCAATCACGCCAATGTGATGTCTTCCTGGGGACACAAAGTTCTGGATCTAATGGAGTTGCTCATAATGTTAAATATGTTTGCTAGGGTAGATGAAGATAAATTATTTCCTCAGGTGGAAGTGTCCAGACCAAAGGGACATAATTTAAATTAGAGCTAGGCCATTCAAAAGTGAAACCGGGGAGTACTTTTCTCATGCAGCAAAAAAAGTCTGGAAAGCTTTTTCCAAAAAATACTGTGAATGCTATGACAAGTGGAAATTTCAGGACAGAGAGGAAGAATTTTGTTACTTAAAAGGTATTGAGAGATATGGAACAAAGGTGGATAAATAGAGTTGAGGTACGAATATGCCATGAGCCTAATAGACACATCATATTTGAAGGGCTAAGTTGCCTATTCCAGTTCCATATATTCCTATGACTGTTATTGGCAGTGTAGTTATATGAAGCAAATGGGTACTGGAATTATGAATCATATTTAATGTTAGTATAATACTGGGTTTGCAAACTGCAATTTAAATGCCTTTTTAAATGAAAATACAGATATGCAGGAGAAAGACTATAGGGTTTCAGATGTTGTTTATAAACAATTTAACAATTACAACTTACAGACTGACATCACCTGAACTGTCATTGTAATCATTTTTAGTTGCATGGTTTCTTATAATGAAGGAAAATGAGGATATAGATTCTGGACAAGAAGTTGCCCATTTAAGATGGAGATAAGGCATTTCTTCTGAGGGTTGCGAAGCTTTGGAATTTTTCTCTGAGATAAACATTTTTGAACCATAAGATTGTCAAGGGGCTATGGAGAATAGACGGGATGTGGAGGTGAAGCCACATTCAACTTATCTATGGTTTTACTGAATGGCAGAGCAGGCTTGAGGGGTCACATGGCTTACCTTTTCTTATGTTCTTTTGATTATTTTGAGAATTCACTGCATTCTTCTGTCAGAAAAATACTGTACTCTTGTGAAAATAGTGTGTAGCATTTTAAGTTCAGAGTTCGCTTTCACAGTCCTAAAGAGGTACCGGGAGCTGCTTATTTATTAATATTTTATTGCATAAATGTCTAGTAACCCCAGTTAGGGTGGCATGGTGACTAACTGCACCTCAACACCAGGGATCCAGGTTCAGTTCCCAGCTTGGGTCACTGTGTGGAGTCTGCATGTCTTCTCTGTGCGTGCATGGGTTTCCTCTGGTGCTCCAGTTTCCTCCCACAGTACAAAAAACGTGCGGGTTAGGTACATTGGATCCACTGATGATGAATTTAGCATGGCCAAACAGGCGCCGGAATGTGGCGACTGGGGGATTTTCACAGTAACTTCATCACAATGTTAATGTAAGCTTCCTCGTGATACTTAAACTTATCTCATAATTGGTATTTCAAATATATAATGTTGCAACATTCTATTATGGTGATTGAAAAGGAAGAATCTGACCTCTGCACCTGTGCTTAATTAAATTGCAACTTAGAATTGTCATCAGGAAAGCAGTTTGTTAGGGGTTAGGCACTTCATCCCTTTTCTCAGTTTTGAGTGTTTTCAAGAGTGTAAAAAAGAGAAGTGCTAGTCGTAGTACATTCACTTGGGCAGAGAGCACATCAAGTGACGTGGTTGCAGATTGAGTTTGGCTGGATTGGAATTTAGAAGCAGAACGTATCTTAGTTAAAGTCATAAGGGGGCTAGAAGGTATACTTTTATTTAAATTGAGGATGCTCAGGATTGAGACTAACAAATAGATTTTGGACACTCTGGACGTTGAGGGATATGGAAATCTGGAACGTTAAGGTAGATAATCAACAATGATATTAAATGATAAAGCAAGCTCGCAGAGTCATATATTCTAATACAACTCATTTTTCTTTTCTCCTTTGAGCAGAAGTATGTAACCATATGGGCTACAATAAAATCAGAATAGAAGTACAAGAATGGACGGTGTGTAATCCCTGCTAGATATTGCAGTTTTAAATTCCAGTCATTGACTCAGGAAGGCACATTCATAGGAAGTGTCTCCAAATCTAATGACCTGAGCTGAAGATTTCAGAACTTTAGTTGGAGACATTCAAATACATTAGAGGTTTTTGGAGCTAGAGTTTTTGTATTGGGCGTAGTTTGCATGCAAACTGAGTCTTTTGATACTTTGTTGCTTCCCAGGTGGTAAAATGGGGATTATGGAAGGGGAATGAGAAGAGCCAATCATAGGATTATGCGAGGTATTTTCACTAGTTCTGAGGAAAATGGGAATGCTTTCACTAGGATTAAAACTGCATCTGACAAAATGAATAAATAGAGAAATGAAATTTCATTTTAAACTAACAACAAACGGAAAGGGAAAATAAAAGTAATCCAAATAAGTAAGATAGGTTGAAATTAATATGATTTGATATGCAAATATGAAGGTATGCCAAAGGAAATAGGAAGTAAAGGATGAAATTGAAATTGAGTTATAAGCAAGTTAAAGACATGACGTATTGCAACAATGAGGTGCGGGAAAGGAACTTTGGAAGGAAGAAGCAATTATGTTTAAAAACATATAAATTTAACATAAAAGAAAACTGGATGCAAATAGTGGCCGTGTAAGATTTCCTATTGGGAAAATAACTGAATATTTGTGAATGCCAATTTTGATCTTAATTTATGCTGCTGTTTCCAGTAATACTAATTGCACGACACCAGGGTAAAGGAAATCATTATTAGATATTAGATATTATAATATGTAAATAATTGGAGGATGTTCCTGAGATGTGTATATTTTAGAATAAGCAAATTCAGCATTTTTTTGAATTGGACAAAATGTTCCATCTCTTTCTATTCGATGACCAATGGCGTCAGACAGGGCTGTGTGCTCGCACCCACACTATTCAGCATGATATTTACTGCCATGCTGAATGACACCTTCCAGGACAGTGTTGCTGGAATCAGCCTCAAGTACAGAGTGGATGGAAAGCTTTTCAACCTGAGGAGACTTCAAGTTATTACCAAAGTGAAAGAGACTGTTCTGAGAGATTTCCTCTTTGCCGATGACTGCGCCCTGTACGCTGGCTCAGAGCCCGAGATGCAAGTCAGTATGGACAAATTTTTCATGGCTTGTGACAACTTTGGACTCACCATCAACATTAAAGAGATCAAAGTCATGCATCAGCCTGCTGCTCATGCACAGTACGCAGAACGCATAATCACAATCAAAGGGCAGAAACTACAGGTAGTGGACCAGTTCACTTATCTTGGCAGCACCCTCTCCCAAGCAGTGACTATTGATGCAGACGTTAACTGCAGAATAGCAAAGGCAAGTTCTGCTTTTGGTAGACTGCGCTTCACTGTATGGGAACATCGAGGAATCAGCCCAGCAGCAAAACTGAAGGCCTTCTGCGCCGTGGTACTCACTACCCTCCTGTATGCCTGTGAAACGTGGACTGTGTATCAAAGGCATGCAAGACAGCTCAATCATTTCCACGTGCCTTGTCTTTGCAGAATATTACGCATCAGATGGCAAGATAAAGTACCAGACACTGACGTTTTCTCTAGAGCAAATCTACCATCAGTCCACACACTGCTGATGAGAGCACAAACCCAGTGGGCAGGCCATGTCATCTATATGTCAGACGAGTGCATATCCAAGCAGCTCCTTTTTGGGGATCTCTCTGCTGGAAGACGCTCACATGGAGGGCAGAAGAAATGTTTCAAAAACACATTCAAAGCCTCCCTGAACTCACTTAACATTGACACAACCACCTGGGAAACGCTGGCACAAAACTGCCCTACCTGGCGCTGCCTCATCCACAAAGGCTGTCAAGCTCACAAAGCAAGGTGTATTGCTGAAGCTCAACGTAGGCATGAGAGGCACAATTCCAGAGCCACCAGCGGAACAAATAGAGTGTCTACACAAGCCTGTCCAATATGTGCCAGGACATTCCGTGCCCGAATTGGCCTGATCAGTCATCTTCGGACATACTGCAACCAGCCTCAAAATGACTAATGGTGTCAAGGTCCTCATCGATGACGACGGACGAACAACATTCGATGATTGCTTTGATTAACTATTCTCCAATTCCTCAAATGTATACAAATATTGTCTGTTTGTAACACTTATCCAAAAGTAGCTAGTTATCCAAAAGAGCTAGTTTTTTGTGTTTCTTGTGTTTAAAGCTTTGCAATTAATTCCTTTTGATCTGTGTTTATTCAACAGTTGGGGACCTACTAAATTCCAAACCCCCATATAAGCTCTTCTAACTATTTTCTTAAAATTGTTGATAAATGACAGTATCATTGAACAGGACATTTATCTGATCCTAACGGTAGCAATTATATATTTTGCCATACGTTTCAAAATTTATTGCTACAATTTGGGGATAAAGAAGAATTGGATTGTAACTCTTATCACATTTAATGACTTTGTACTGAGAAATTATTTAATGATAATTAAATCAGAAGGGATAGATTTGAAGTGCTCCCAATTCGTAATCATAAGAAAATGAAGGTGAATGTTTTAAAAATAGTGCAATGTGAAAATATTGTCATTTTTAAATTGTCATTGCCACAAGCAATGACAATTTAAAAATGCATGTCTTTTATGTGTTGGAAAGGGACAAATAGCTTTGGTTAATCACGTATTTTTGAATTTAATTTATAATTTAAAAATTTAGAATGGTAGGGAGCTAAATGAGTCTGATGAATAAATGTTTCATTTTTCTCTGTATGTTATAGGCAGTGTAAGAAAAGGCCTGAGGTAAATTTGTTGTAACCCACCCTACGAATATGAAGTTACTGGGTTTTACTACAATTTCTGCTGGTCTGGTTTTTAGACTTACGCATCATAAAGTAAAACCCAATTTTTTTTTCTCAGTTTTTCCCCTTGTATTTTTTGTGTATTGATTATTTTATTAACTTAGTTTCAAAGTAATCATTGATTATGATAAATAGAAACCTTTGGCTCTGTTTATTGATATGTTCGATGATCTCATTAAAGTCTGCAATGACCAGCACATTTGTTCACTACAAATAATTTTAAAACATCTACTTACTCCAACCCTTTTGCTCTCTTTCTCTCTCCCACCTCCACCACCCACCAGAATTATTTCTCAGGATGTTTAAGGAATGCTGTAATAGTTTTCCAAAAAAAGTCTCCTTGAAATTCACATAGTTGTAATCACATTAAGTTTACCAGTCTCACTGAAGAGATCACAAATCCAAAGGACACCTGTGCACTGAAAGGTTTGAGTACAAATTTACGCCCATTCTGAATGATATGAATGAAGGAAATGTAGTTTGTACAGTTGGGGGAATAGAGCTATGCTGTTGTATGATGGAGACTCTAAGAGAAGATTTTGGAAAACTGATATGCTGAATTTTCTTTGATTTTTTTTTGGTATCATGAGTCAATTACACCCAAATTTCCATCACCTTTTGCATCAGAAATCAGTGTTGTGGTCCTATTGAGCCATATTTTGGATGCAGGTTGAAAGGAATCCCAGACCTTAATATTTTTATGTGAGATGAAATAGTTAAGAAATCAAATAAAAACAGAATACTGGAAATACTCAGCAAAGTCTGGCAGCATCAGTGGAGACAAAAACAAGAGTTTATGTTTCAGGTCTGCGACCTTTCATCAGAACTCCAGTTTTACTTTCCATAGATGCTGCCAGAGTTGCTTTGTATTTCCAGCATTGCCTGTTTGTAATTTCAGACTTCCAGCATTGGTAGTATTTTGCTTTTGTAGATGAGAAACCAATATTGGTGAAGGAACACACACATCCTGTAGAGAGGGCTGATGTACACAAAATGTTTAGAGTTAACATGGTTAAATTATATTCCCTCTAATTGTAGGAAGGAAGTATCAGAGGAAATCTGGAGATAGTTGAAGAAATAGATAGGAATAACAGTTGTTCTGTGATTTTTAATTACCAAGTCACTGACTGGGCCAGGAAAGAATGTAAGAGGAGAAAAAGGAATCTTGCAATGTGCACACTTCTTGCGAGTATTATGGTATTCCTATATGGAGAGAGGCATTGCTGGATAATAGTTTTGAGTAGCAAAATAAATTGAGTAGATCAGTTAAATGTGGGTGAATTAATGGCCATAATATATTATGATCCACTGTGTGTATAGAAAGAGGAACAGATAGCATTATAAAAAGCACACAGTTGTGATAAGGGAGAAGTTATGCAGATGGCTGGCCTTGTTTGAATAAAGAGAGAAATTTGACATCAAAGATAACAATCATTGAAAAGCAGGTTTCAAAGGGTCAGCTGAAATAAATACCAGTAAAATAGGACTGCTTAATGTTTCAAGATACTGTGGACAAGTAGAGGTCAGAGCAATCATATCTTGAAGAAGACGGCTTGTGTCGTTATGGAAATGATAAAGATTGACAAAGTGGTTTACAGAGTGAGTATGAGGAGACAATCTCAAACAAAACTTAGATAATGTATTTTACAAATCAGTTAAAAAGTGATGTGACGTGGGACTTCTGAGGGGAGAAAAAGTAGTTGAGAATGAATGGCAATTGGTGGATATATTTCAGAGTCATAGAGTAATTTACAGAAGAAGGTCATTTAGCATATCAGGTCTGTGTTGGCTCTGCTAGAGCAAGCCAGTCAGTCCCATTACTGTGCTTTATCCCTATAGCCCTGCAAGAGTTCTTCAATGGTACATTCAATTTTTTTTGTTATTGATCATCTCTGCATCAATCATCCGTGACAAAAGTTGCAGATCATTACTGTTTGCTGCATACATATGTTCTTCTTCATATTCCCTCCTGTATCTCTTGCCTAAAGCTTTGAATATGTGTTCACTAGTCTTGTACCATCATGTAATGGGGGAGCAGTTTTTCCTTGTCCACCTTTATCCAAACCTGTCAAAACCCCCTTCGATCGCCTTTGCTGTGTCAAGAACATCCCCAGCTAATGGACTCTGTAGTATTGAGCCCCTTTAAGACGTGAGGTTTGAGGGTCATGTGACCTGTTCAACCAATTGGGCCAAAGCTTAGACTTGAGCGTGGAATCACCAGGCAGTCTGGATGCTGGAACCAAATTAATCGATAGCACCTTTCTTACTCTCTGTATATAGTTTTTCCTGTTGATAAATAGTTCTTTAGTTACTCCACTTAGTGGTCGCCACTCTTTCCAAGATATTACAAAACCTATTCATGTAAGTACAGTATCCCATCATGGAACCATTATTGGAAATCTCCTCTGCACCTTTTCAAAGTGCCTCAAGTCCTTTCTAAATTGTGGTGACCAGAACTGGATTCAGTACTCAAGTTGTGGCCTAGCCAGAGCAAGAAAGCATAACCTCCTTGTTTGTATTCAATACCTCTACTTATGCAGCCCAAGCTCTCGTATATTTTGCCAACTGCTCTCTCATTATGTTCTGTCACCTTCACATGCATCCAACAACACACACCCCCCCCCCCCCCCAATTCCCCGGTCTCTCCGACCCTGCATGCATTTTAGAACTATGCCTTTAAGTCAATATTGCATCTCCCTATCCCTTCTGCTAAAATACATTACCTCATTACCTTTATGCCTCTCTGTATTAAATTCTGTTTGCCGATTCCGCAAACCTATCTGCCCTGTTGTATTTGATTGGTATCATCCTCACTGTTTGCCACCCTCCAAGTTTGTATCATCAGAAAATTTTAAATTTTTACTCTGCATTTCAATTACTTGATCAAAAAATTCAATTAAATTAGTCAAGCATAATATGCCTTTTATAAATCTGAATCATTGTTATGGGCAATGACCTTGCATCCCTTCTTGAATATGGGTGTCACATTTTCTGCTCTCCAACTTTCTGCATCTCCCTGTACCTAAAGTAGAAGAATATGGCAAGCACTTCCATTATCCCTACCCTCATTTTCTTTAGCATCTGGAATACAAACCATCTGGATTTATCCAGTGTAAAAATAGCCAACTTCTCCAGTATCTTCTGCCTCTCAATTTTCACCCCATCCTTAACCTCTTTTATCATTGTTTCTATCAATATGTTGACAGCTTCATCTTCCTTAGTAAATATCAATAGAAAATGCTTATTAAATATTCTATCCTTGCCCTGTATCTTCTAGTATATATTGCCCATTTTTTTGCCCCTAGTACGATCCCTTCCACCTCTTACTATTTACATGCCAGAAGATTGAGTTCCTTTTTATAGTGACTGCAATTTTATTCCCATTTTTTCTTTGCCATCTCATTTTCTTCTTCATTACCCTCTCAACCTATTGTATTTGCTTGCTGACCGAGAGAGAGCAGTCAGTGTACAGAAATCTCCCTGAGAGATAGCAGTGAGTGCCAGAATTCTCCCTCAGAGATGGAGGAGGTGACAGAGAGAGAGCAGTTGTGTACAGATATCTCCCTGAAAGAGAAGAGGGGTGCTGACAGAGAGAGCAGTCAGTGACAAATATCTTTCTGAAAGAGAGAGGGGGCTGATTGAGCGACAACAGTCAGTGACCAATATCTCCCTGAGAGATGGAAGTGTGCTGCCTGAAAGAAAGCAGTCAGTGTACAGATATCTCCCTGAAAGAGAGAGGGGTGCTGACAGAGAGAGCAGTCAGTATACAGAGATCTCTCTGAGATGAAAGGGTGCTGATTGAGAGAGAGCAGTTAGTGACAGATATCTCCGTGAGAAATGGAGGGGTGCTCTCAGAGAGAGCAGTCAGTGGACAGATATCTCTCTGAATGAAAGAGGGGGGCTGGCTGAGATTTTACAGGTTAGCCAGGAAGGACTTAAAGAGAGAGCTAAGAACATAAGAAATAGGAGCAGGAGTAGGCCATCTAGCCCTTCGAGCCTGTCCCGCCATTCAATAAGATCATGGCTGATCTGTCGTGGCTCAGTTCCACATTCCCGCCCTCTCCCCATAACCCTTAATCCCCTCTCTTATTAAAAACCCATCAACCCGCGTCTTAAAAATACTTAGCGAGGTAGCCTCCACCACTTCAACGGGCAGAGAATTCCAGAGATTCACCACCCTTTGAGTGAAGAAGTTCCTCCTCAACTCTGTTCTAAACCGTCCCCCCCTTTATCTTGAGGCTGTGCCCCCTAGTCCTACTATCCTTTCAGAGCGGGAAGAGTCTCTCCACCTCTATCCTATCCATCCCATTCATCATCTTATACGTCTCAATGAGATCTCCCCTCATTCTTCTAAACTCTAACGAGTACAAGCCTAGTTTATTCGGCCTCTCCTCATAGCTCAACCCCCTCAACTCCGGCATCAGCCTAGTAAACCTCCTCTGCACTCCCTCCAAGGCCAAAATATCCTTGCGTAAGTACGACGCCCAAAACTGCACACAGTACTCCAGCTGCGGCCTCACCAATGCCCTATACAGCCGCAGCAAGACCTCCCTACTTTTATATTCAATCCCCCTCGCGATGAAGGCCAGCATCCCATTCGCCTTCCTGACCACCTGCTGCACCTGCAAGCTGGGTTTTTGCGACTCATGCACAAGGACCCCGAGGTCCTTCTGCACCGTCGCCTGCTGCAGTTTTTCTCCACGTAAGTGATAATCCTTCCTACCATTATTCCTACCAAAGTGGACCACCTCGCACTTGCCAACATTAAATTCCATTTGCCATTTCCTGGCCCATTTGCCCAGCCTATCTAGATCCTTCTGTAGACTCTCCCCACCCTCCGCACAATTTGCCTTTCCACCAATTTTGGTGTCATCAGCAAATTTGGACACCCTACACTCGGTTCCCTCCTCCAGATCATCTATATAAATGGTAAATAGCTGAGGCACCGACCCCTGGGGCACTCCACTAGTCACCATCCGCCAATCCGAATAGCACCCATTGACCCCCACTCTCTGCCTCCTATTTGACAACCAGTCCTCTATCCACGCTAACACCCTACCCCCAACTCCATGTCCCCTGACCTTCTGCAATAACCTCTTGTGAGGTACCTTGTCAAACGCCTTCTGAAAATCAAGAAAGACCACATCCACCGGCTCCCCTTGATCCACCGCCCTAGACACATCCTCATAGAACTCCGGTAAATTTGTCAGACATGACTTCCCTTTAACGAAACCGTGCTGCGTCTGCTCTATCAAGCAGTTCCCCTCAAGATGCCTTGCTATTTCCTCCTTGATGACAGATTCTAACATTTTACCTACAACAGACGTTAAACTAACCGGCCTATAATTCCCCGCCTTTTGCCTGGCACCCTTCTTAAACAACGGCGTAACATTAGCCGCTTTCCAATCTTCCGGCACTTCCCTGGAATCCAGCGACGTCTGGAAAATAACCACCAAGGCATCCACTATCACCTCCGCCATTTCTTTCAGGACCCTCGGATGCATTCCATCCGGTCCTAGGGACTTGTCCACAATCCTCCAGTCTTGAAGAGCCAGAGGGCACTTGAGAAGTCTTTGGCAGGTAGGATCAAGGAAAACCCTAAAGCTTTTTATAGGTATGACAAATAAAAGAATGACTAGGGCAAGATTAGGGCCAGTCAAGAACAGTAGTGGGAAGTTATGCATGGAGTCCGAAGAGATAGGAGAGGTGCTAAATGAATATTTTTCGTCAGTATTCACACAGGAAAAAGACAACGTTTTCAAGGAGAATACTGAGATACAGGCTATTAGACTAGATGGGATTGAGGTGCATAAGGAGGAGGTGTTAGCAATTCCAGAAAGTATGAAAATAGTTAAGTCCCCTGGGCGGATGGGATTTCTCCTAGGATTCTCTGGGAGGCTAGGGAGGAGATTGCAGAGGCTTTGGCTTTGATCTTTAGGTCATCGTTGTCTAGAGGAATAGTACCAGAAGACTGGAGGATAGCAAATGTTGTCCCCTTGTTCAAGAAGGGGAGTACAGACAACCCTGGTAATTATATACCAGTGAGCCTTACTTCTATTGTGGGCAAAGTTTTGGAAAGGATTATAAGAGAGGATATATAATCATCTGGAAAGGAATAATTTGATTAGGGATAGTCAACACGGTTTTGTGAAGGGTAGGTCGTGCCTCACAAACCTTATTGAGTTCTTTTGAGAAGATGACCAAAGAGGTGGATGAGGGTAAAGCAGTTGATGCAGTGTATATGGATTTCAGTAAAGCGTTTGATAAGACTCCCCACCTTACGCTATTTGCAGAAGATACTGAGGCATGGGATTGAAGGTGATTTAGCGGTTTAGATCAGAAATTGACTAGCTGTAAGGAGACGGTAAGGTGGTTGACGGGAAATGTTCATCCTGGAGTTCAGTTACTACAGGTGTACCACAAGGATCTGTTTTGGGGCCACTGCTGTTTGTCATTTTTATAAATGACCTGGATGAGGGCGTAGAAGGATGGGTTAGTAAATTTGCAGATGACACTAAAGTCGATGGAGTTGTGGACAATAAGGCAGGATGTTGCAGGTTACAGAGGGACATAGATAAGCTGCAGAGAACATAAGAACATAAGAAATAGGAGCAGGAGTAGGCCAACTAGCCCTTCGAGCCTGCCCCGCCATTCAATAAGATCATGGATGATCTGTCTTGGCTCAGTTCCACATTCCCGCCCTCTCCCCATAATCCTTAATCCCCTCTCATCAAAAACCCATCAACCCGCGTCTTAAAAATATTTAGCGAGGTAGCCTCCACCACTTCAACGGGCAGAGAATTCCAGAGATTCACCACCCTTTGAGTGAAGAAGTTCCTCCTCAACTCCGTTCTAAACCGCCCCCCCTTTATCTTGAGGCTGTGCCCCCTAGTCCTACTATCCTTTCTGAGCAGGAAGAGTCTCTCCACCTCTATCCTATCCATCCCATTCATCATCTTATACGTCTCAATGAGATCTCCCCTCATTCTTCTAAACTCTGCTGGGCTGAGAGGTGGCAAATGGAGTTTAATGCAGAAAAGCGTGAAGTGATTCACTTTGGAAGGAGTAACAAGAATATAGAGTACAGGGCTAATGGTAAGTTACTTGATAGTGTGGGTAAGCAGAGAGATTGTAGTGTTCATGTGTGTAGATCCCTGAAAGTTGACACCCAGGTTGATAGGGTTGTTAAGAAGGCATGCGGTGTGTTAGCTTTTATTGGTGGAGGGATTGAGTTTCGGAGCAATGAGGTCATGTTGCAACTGTACAAAACTCTGGTGCGGCCGCACTTGGAGTATTGCGTACAGGTCTGGTCACCGCAACATAGGAAGGATGTGGAAGTATGGGAAAGGGTGCAGAGGAGATTTACCAGGATGTTGCCTGGTATGGTGGGAAGGCCTTATGAGGAAAGGCTGAGGGGCTTGAGGCTGTTCTTGTTACAGAGCAGAAGGTTAAGTGATGACTTAATAGAGGCATATGAAATGATCAGAGGATTAGATAGGGTGAACAGTGAGAGCCTTTTTCCTCGGATGGAGATGGCTAGCACGAGGGGGCATAGCTTTAAATTGAGGGGTGATAGATATAGGACAGATATCAGAGGTAGGTTCTTTACTCAGAGTAGTAAGAGTGTGGAGTGCCCTGCCTGCAACAGTAATGGACTTGCCAACATTAAGGGCATTTAAATGGTCATTGAATAAACATATGGATGATATTGGAATAGTGTAGGTCAGATGAGCTTTTGATTGGTTTTACAGGTCGGTGCAACATCAAGGGCCGAAGGGCCTGTACTGCACTGTAATGTTCTATGTTCTATAATTCACTGAGTAGCAGATAGCATATTAGCATGAATAAAAGATTGGATTGTATGGTGGAGTTTCTGGTGCAGATGGAGGAGGACAAAGTGGGTTCCCGGACACGTGTCCTTTGTTTGAACAGAGGGGAGTACGGTAGGATGAGAGAGGAATTGGCGAATGTGGACTGGGGGAGCGCGTTGGAAGGTAGGTCTGCTGAGGAGCAATGGAGGATCTTTAAGGAGATCTTTCTTGGTGCTCAGCAGAAATTTATTCCGATGGTCAAAAAGGACTGTAGGAGGAGAGGTAATAAGCCGTGGATAACGAAGGAGGTGAAGGAAAGTGCTAAATTAAAAGCGGAGGCGTTTAGAGTAGCTAAGAGTAGTGGGCAAGAAGAGGATTGGGAGAGGTTTAAATGTCAACAAAGATTGACAAAGAAATTGATAAAGAAGGGTAGGAGAAACTATGAAGCTGGGCTAGCGCTTAATATAAAAAAGGATAGCAAGAGTTTTTAAAAGTATATAAAAAGGAAGAGGCTGGCTAGGGTGAACGTTGGACCCTTAGAGGATGAGAAGGGGGACTTAGTGGTAGGGGCTGGGGAAATGGCTGAGGTCTTGAATAACTTTTTTGTTTTGGTCTTCACGGAGGAGGACGTGAATAAATTGCTGGGTGTTAGAGATGGAAAGGTGGTAGGACTGGAGGGTCTCAATGACATTACTGTTACTAGAGAGGCGGTGCTCGACAGACTGGAGGGGCTGATTGTGGACAAGTCCCCAGGACCGGATGGAATGCATCCGAGGGTTCTGAAAGAAATGGCAGAGGTGATAGTGGATGCCTTGGTGGTTATTTTCCAGACGTCGCTGGATTCCGGGGAAGTGCCGGAAGATTGGAAAGCGGCTAATGTTACGCCGTTGTTTAAGAAGGGTGGCAGGCAAAAGGCGGGGAATTATAGGCCGGTTAGTTTAACGTCTGTTGTAGGTAAAATGTTAGAATCTGTCATCAAGGAGGAAATAGCGAGGCACCTTGAGGGGAATTGCTTGATAGAGCAGACGCAGCACGGTTTCGTTAAGGGGAAGTCGTGTCTGACAAATTTACCGGAGTTCTATGAGGATGTGTCTAGGGCGGTGGATAGAGGAGAGCCGGTGGATGTGGTCTTTCTGGATTTTCAGAAGGCGTTTGACAAGGTACCTCACAAGAGGTTATTGCAGAAGGTCAGGGGACATGGAGTTGGGGGTAGGGTGTTAGCGTGGATAGAGGGTTGGTTGTCAAATAGGAGGCAGAGAGTGGGGGTCAATGGGTGCTATTCGGATTGACGGTTGGTGACTAGTGGAGTGCCCCAGGGGTCGGTGCTGGGGCCTCAGCTATTTACCATTTATATAGATGATCTGGAGGAGGGAACCGAGTGTATGGTGTCGAAATTTGCTGATGACACCAAGATTGGTGGAACGGCAAATTGCGCGGAGAGTGTGGAGAGCCTACAGAAGGATCTAGATAGGCTGGGCGAATGGGCCAGGAACTGGCAAATGGAATTTAATGTTGGCAAGTGCGAGGTGGTCCACTTTGGTAGGAATAATGGTAGGAAGGATTATTACTTACGTGGAGAAAAACTGCAGCAGGTGACGGTGCAGAGGGACCTCGGGATCCTTGTGCATGAGTCGCAAAAACCCAGCTTGCAGGTGCAGCAGGTGGTCAGGAAGGCGAATGGGATGCTGGCCTTCATCGCGAGTATGAATATAAAAGTAAGGAGGTCTTGCTGCGGCTATATAGGGCATTGGTAAGGCCGCAGCTGGAGTACTGTGTGCAGTTTTGGGCGCCGTACTTACGCAAGGATATTTTGGCCTTGGAGGGAGTGCAGAGGAGGTTTACTAGGCTGATGCCGGAGTTGAGGGGGTTGAGCTATGAGGAGAGGCCGAATAAACTAGGCTTGTACTCGTTAGAGTTTAGAAGAACGAGGGGAGATCTCATTGAGATGTATAAGATGATGAATGGGATGGATAGGATAGAGGTGGAGAGACTCTTCCCGCTCAAAGGACAGTAGGACAAGGGGGCACAGCCTCAAGATAAAGGGGGGGCGGTTTAGAACGGAGTTGAGGAAGAATTTCTTCACTCAAAGGGTGGTGAATCTCTGGAATTCTCTGCCCGTTGAAGTGGTGGAGGCTACCTCGCTAAATATTTTTAAGATGCGGGTTGATGGGTTTTTGATAAGAGAGGGGATTAAAGGTTATGGGGAGAGGGCGGGAATGTGGAACTGAGCCACGACAGATCAGCCATGATCTTATTGAATGGCGGGGCAGGCTTGAAGGGCCAGATGGCCTGCTCCTGCTCCTATTTCTTATGTTCTTATGGATAGCTACCAATGAAAAGAGAATAGGCATAAATTGGTCTTTTCTGCTTGGCAAAATGTAATGAGTGTTGTTTTTCTAATTTATATAAATAACTTGGATGAAGGGACTGAGGTATTGTTAAATTTGTTGATGGCACAGGGATAGGTAGTAAAGTAAGTTGTGAATAGGCTACAAAGGGATAGATAGTGTAAGTGATTGTGCCGTGATCTCCCGCAAGTGGAATATGATGTGGGGAAAATGTGAAACTGTCCAGTTTGGCAGGATGGATAAAACAAATGTTATCTAAATGGTGAGAGATTGCAAAGCTTTCAGATGCAGAATGATCTGGGTGTCTTAGTGCATGAATTGTAAATCGTACGCAGATACAGCAAGGAATTAGGAAAGCTAATGGAATGTTGTTGTTTAATGTGAGGGAATTGAATACAAAAGTAGGGAGGTTATTCTTCAGTTATACAGGGTGTTGGTGAGACCATTGTTCAGTATTGGTCATCTTATTTAATGAAGGGTATAAATGTGTTGGAAGCAGTTCAGAGAAGGTTTACTAGACTAAATACCTGGAATGGGCAGGTGTCTTATGAGGAATGATTGGACAGGCTAGACTTGTATCCACTGAAATCTAGAAGACTAAGAGACTAATTGAATCATATAATATCCTGAGGAGTCTTCATAGGTGGGTGTAGAAATAATGTCTTTTGTAGGAGAATCTAAAGCTAAGGGTCACTATTTAGAACTTAAAGGGTCACCCATTTAAAACCAAGATGAGGAGAATTTTTTTGAGGGTCATGAATCTGGAACTTTTTTCCTCAAAAGGTAGTGCAAGCAGAGTCTTTGACTATTTCTAAGGGAGAAGTAGATTCTTGATTTGCATGGAGTGAGAAGTTATTCTGCATTCGTGAGGAGAATGTTTTAAATTGTTTAAAAGCAAGGTAAAGTATTTGAGAGAAGTTGGGAAGAGAAACAATTTGAAACCAGTGTTCTAAAACAAAGAAGGGATGGGACAGAGTAGTTAAACTGTTTCCAGTAGTTGAGGGGCCTATAATAAGGAAATATAGAGAGCAAGAAAAACATTTTTTAACCAAAGTTTTGTGATGCTGTGGAAAATTGAAGTTGATGATTTAAAGCACAAATCATTTCAGCTTTTAAGTATGGATTAGGTGGTTGAAGTAAATATGGGATAAAGAGAAGTTGAGAAAGGAAAATCAGATGGGATCAGAATTATTGCTCATGTGAAAGATAAATACTAATTCAGACTGGTTGGACATGTAGTCCATTTCTTGTTGTAATTACTGTTCTCTTCAAATTCAAAGCTGTTGAATATTTTTATGGGAAAGGATATTGAGATGCAATTGGAAGGGTGTTAAATTATTTATTATTAAAGCCAAGCTTTAAATTATTTGCAGTGTGCCAAGAGATTTGAAGAGATGAGAAACAATGGAACCATGCCCCATATTTGTGATGAAAACAAGTGTGAAGGGAGTCCATCTAAATCATTAGCAACATACATTAAATCAACATTACTCGACCATGAAGAAGATGAAAAATCTAGATTATCCGTGGTGCAGAATAGCATTTCCACATCAGGTCAGTTTTCTGCTTAGTGTTTAAATCTTTAAAACATGACATCATGTTTTTTTTTCATTAAATGGTTCTTCAAAGTTTTGAAATAGCTAAAGAGGATTCCATATGTTCAACCAGTATTGCTGAAAAAATACATTTTGTCAAAGCTTTTTGTCTTGCATTAATCAGGACAATTGTGAGAATACCAAAGTTTAAGGGAAACAACTTTATGCTGTGAGGAGGGTGAGAGGATGCTGATTGATTGGTGAGTGGACTCTTATTGGTGGAGGCATTTCCATGGAGAATGGACCAGTTGATGGTGACTTATAGAACATAGAACATTACAGCGCAGAACAGGCCCTTCGGCCCACGATGTTGCGCCGACCAGTTAAAAAGCAATGACCCTCTAACCTAAACCAAACCCATTCCATCCATAAACCTATCCATGGATCTCTTAAACGCCCCCAAACTAGGCGCATTTACAACTGCAGCAGGCAGGGCATTCCAATCCCTCACCACCCTTTGGGTAAAGAACCTACCCCTGACATCCGTCCTATAACTACCACCCCTTAATTTAAAGCTATGCCCCCTCGTGCTAGCTTTCTCCATCCGAGGAAAAAGGCTATCACTGTCCACCCTATTTAAACCTCTAATCATCTTATACGTTTCAATAAGGTCCCCTCTTAGCCGCCTTCTTTCTAACGAAAACAACCTCAAATCCCTCAGTCTCTCCTCATAGGACCTCCCCTCCATACCAGGCGACATCCTGGTAAACCTCCTCTGCACCCTCTCCAAAGCCTCCACATCCTTCCTATAATGTGGGGACCAGAACTGCACACAATACTTCAAGTGCGGCCGCACCAGAGTTTTGTATAGTTGCAACATGACGCTGCGGCTCCTAAATTCAATCCCCCTACCAATAAACGCCAAGACGCCGTATGCCTTCCTAACAACCCTACCTACTTGATTCCCAACTTTCAGGGATCTATGTACAAACACACCTAGATCCCTCTGTTCATCCACACTATTCAGAGTCCTACCGTTAGCCCTATACTCTACACATCTGTTAACTGTTATGGTTAACTTTCAATCATTGTTTGAAATTTAAACCAGGCAGCTTGACCCTGATTATTCCACATGGCTATGCCTTGACCAATCTAGCAAATGACTATCATTTACCTTGTTTAGCTGAAACAGGCAGAACGTGTACACGTGTTCTCTCTGTCTGCAAAGAATAGGGCCATATGTAATTTCCAGTACATCCAAATGCACCACATTGTGAACATGACTGACCACCTTAAATTTGTTATCAACATAATTTTGAGCACGCTGAGATTTATTTAGCAAATATTGTTCAATCATGAAATCACATCTACTGTAAAACACTGTTATTTGCAAGCATCAGCTGGTTGGGTACTTTGCTTGTTGCAAACCATGGAAGTGGCATGTTGCATGATACATATGACTTGTGTGCCTACTATCGCACTGACGCTGAAATTCATATACCACGTTACTTTTATGTGTGACAGGCAGAATGTCCTTTTGGCTTGATGGCAGCAAACTGTTAGTGACGAATACCACTCTGTTGCTACTGAATAGTCGTAGCGTGAAGCAGCAAGCATAGTAGCAAGCTTCAACAACATGTCTTTATTCAGCAATACTCAGGTTAAAATTATTTAGAATATTATTGAGGAGTAATGAGGTATGAATTTACTTCTATGAATTGCCTTGCTGAAAATTACCTGATTAACATTTATTTACCTGTGTAGTTGTACATGGCTTGCCGAGTAATGTTCATTGTACTGTTTGAAACCATATAAAATCACAGTGCTAAGGGAGTCTATTTGGTCTATCAGGTCTCTTTCAAAGAGCTGTCCAATTAGTTCCACTTCCTTGCTGTTCCCTTACTGCTGTGCAAGTTTCCCTTGCTCATAAAGAACAAAGAACAAAACAGCCTGGGAAACAGGCCCTCCGGCCAAATGAGCTCACGCCGCCATTTTGAGTCCCCCTCCACCCATGACCCTTGTCTATGCTTATGGCATTCCACATTGAGGGAAGACTAATTTAGGGACAATTTGTTACACCAATCAGCCTAATAGCACATCTTTGGGGTGTGGGAGGAAACCGGAACACCTGGAGAAAACCAACGCATGCACGGGGAGAATGTGCAAACTCCTGCAGACACTGGCCCAAATCCATGTATCTGCACAGCAAACAGTGATAGTCACTGAGCTGTTGTGTTGCCCAGCATCTGGTCCAGTTTAAGCGTACACTAACGACGTGAAGTACTAGGCTACTCTCGAAACAGCCAAGAGCAGCCCTCATATGACCCATCATGTGTATGCCCCTTGTTGGACAACAAGGCGGACCTAGGCACCTGTGGATTAAAAGACAAAAACATCAGTATCATCCACATCCTTATACACACATTCAAGGGAATCCCCAAGTGAAACAAGTGAGCCAGAAAATATGTTGGAAGGTCCATAGGAATCAGCTGATTCCCAGGGACGTCCCAAGGCTCCTGAACCTTATTTAAAACAGTGTCCTATATCCCTCCATCTCCATCCCGCTCATGTGCCTATCTAAGTAACTCTTAGTGGGCTTGGAGGGTTGGACTGCGTCTGTTTCAATGCGAGGAGTGCGAGGGGTAAAACGGATGAGCTTAGGGCCTTGATGTTCGTGAGGAATTTAGATGTGGTGGCAGTGACGGAGATGTGGTTAAAGGAAGGGCAGGACTGGCAGCTGAATGTTCCTGGGTACAAGTGTTTTAGGTGTGACAGAGGAAAGGGATGAGTGCTGTCCGAAGGGGAGGGTGCTGAACTGGGGGAAGGCGAGCTATAGCTGGATTAGGAGGGAGCTGAAGGACACTGATTGGGAGGGGTTGTTAGCTGGCAAGTCCACGGTTGGTAAGTGGGAGGCTTTCAAGGGCAAACTGATAATGTTGCAGGAAAGGCATGTGCTGGCAAAGAGGAAGGATGGGAAAGGCAGGATTAGAGAGCCGTGGATTACAGGGGGTATTGAAGACTTGGTCAGGAAGAAGAGAGAGGCATATGTTAGGTCGAAACAAATGGGAACGGAGAGAGTGCTGGAGGAATACAGAGAGAGTAGGAGGGAGCTTTAAAGGGGAGTTAGGGCAAAAAGAGGGCATGAAATGGCTTTGGCTGATAGGATTAAGGAAAATCCAAAGGCATTTTACTCTCATATTAGGAGCAAGAGAGTGGTTAGAGGGAAAATTGGTCCTCTTAGGGACAAAGGAGGGGAGCTATGCATCGAGTCTGAGGGAATGGGGGAGATCCTGAATGAATACTTTGCGTTGGTATTCACGAAGAAGAGGGGTTTGGTGTCGTGTAACGTCTTGGAGGGAGCTGTAGATCATTTGAAGGAAATATCCATTACGAGGGAAGAAGTGCTAGGGTTTTTAGGTAGCATAAAAATGGATAAAGCTCCAGGGCCTGATAGTATTTATCCCAGGCTGCTTAGGGAGGTGAAAGATGAAATTGCTGGGCCTCTGATGCAAATCTTTGTCTCTTCTTTGGACACAGGTGAGATCCCAGAGGACTGGAGGGTAGCTAATGTGGTACCGCTGTTTAAAAAGGGTAGTAGGGATAACCCTGGTAATTATAGACCAGTGAGTTTGATATCGGTGGTAGGAAAATTATTGGAAAAAATTTTTAGGGATAGGATGTATGGAGCGTTGCGATCAGATTAGGGATACGCAACATGACTTTGTTCAGGGGAGGTCTTGCCTTACGAATCTGGTAGAATTTTTTGAGGAGGTGACAAAAATGGTTGATGATGGATGAGCCGTTGACGTCATCTATATGGATTTCAGCAAGGCGTTTGACAAAGTCCCTCACGGTAGGCTGGTAGAAAAGGTTAAGGCACATGGGATACAAGGACAGGTAGCTAGATGGATTGAAAACTGGCTGGGCAATAGGAGACAGAGAGTAGTAGTGGAAGGGTCCTTTTCTGGCTGGAGGTCAGTCACCAGTGGTGTGCCGCAGGGCTCAGTACTGGGACCTCCTCTTTGTAATATATATGAACGACTTGGAAGAGGGTGTACGTGGTGTGATCAGCAAGTTTGCAGATGACACCAAGATGGCAAGATTGTCAGGCGACACAGCAGGATATAGATAGGTTGGTATATTGGGCAGATAGATGGCAGATGGAATTTAATCCTGACAAATGTGAGGTGATGCATTTTGGAAGGAATAATGCAGGGAGGAGTTACATGATAAAAGGTAGACCGATTTAAGAGTATAGAAATACAGAGGGACCTGGGAGTGCAGGTGCACAAGTCTCTGAAGGTGTCAACACAGGTAGAGAAGGTTGTGAAGAAAGCTTAAGGAATGCTAGCCTTTATAGGAAGGGGTATAGAGTATAAGAGCTGTCGTCTAATGCTTCAGTTGTACAGAACGTTGGTTAGACCGCATTTGGAGTACTGCGTCCAGTTCTGGTCACCTTACTACCGGAAGGACGTGGAGACCCTGGAGTGAGTGCAGAGGAGGTTTACCAGGATGCTGCCTGATATGGAAAGACTGAGATACGAGGAAAGATTGGAAAAACTGGGGCTCTTCTCCTTAGAAAGACAGAGATTAAGGGGGGATCTGATAGAGGTGTATAAAATAATGAAGGGAATAGATAGAGTCAACAGTGGCAGGCTTTTCCCTAGATTGGGGACAACTATTACGAGAGGTCACGATCTAAGGGTGAGGGGGGAGAAGTATAATTTGGATACTAGAGGAAGGTTTTTCACGCAGAGGGTCGTGGGGGTATGGAATGCGCTACTGAGTAAGGTGGTGGAGGCAGGCACGTTGGACTTGTTTAAGGTTTACTCAGATAGACATGAGTGAAACAGGGATGGAGGGTTATAGAAGATGGTATTAAAAAGGGTCAGAGCCTCGGGACGACTCTGGATGTGTAATATTACATGTTAATGTTTTGTCTCTTTTAATCCACAGGTGTCGGTCCACCTTGTTGTCAAACGAGGGACATGCACACGGTGGGTCTTGCGCGGGCTGCTCTTGGAGGTTTCGAGAGTGGCCTAGTACTTCGTGTCATTGTGTGTGCTTAATCCTGGACCAGCAGACGGGCACCACAACAGCTCAGTGACTATCACTGCTAGCTGTGCAGAGACATGGATTTGGGCCTGTGTCTGAGAGAGTTTGCGCATTCTCCCTGTGGTTGTGTGGGTTTCCTCCGGGTGTTCCGGTTTCCTCCCACACCCCAAAGATGTGCTCTTAGGCTGATTGGTGTACCAAATTGACCCTACACTATTCTCCCCTGAATCTGGCTACGTTAGGGGTACCATTCACGTACACACGGGGCAGGGTGGGTGTAGGAAAATGCTTTGTTGAAATGGCGGCGCGGGCTTGTTGGGCCGAAGGGCCTGTTTCCCGTGCTAGGTTGTTCTTGTTCTTGTTAAACAACTCCAGCGTGCCTGCCTCCACCACCTTGCTTGGCAGAGCATTCCATACCCCCACTACCCTCTGTGTGAAAAACCTCCCTCTAACATACGAATTATACCCCCCCCCTCACCCTCACCCCCCCTCACCCTCACCCTAAGCCTGTGGCCCCTCATAATGTGCATTTCCAACCTAGGAAAAAGATTACCACTGTTTACTCTATCTATACCCTTCATAATCTTACATACCTCTATTAGATCTCCCCTCCGTCGCCATCTTTCAAGGGAAAACAGCCCCAATTTGCTCAATCTTTTCTCATAACCCAGGCCTTCCATACCAGGCAGCATCCTGGTAAACCTCCTCTGCGCTGTCTCCAGGGTCTCCACGTCTTTCTGGTAGTAAGGCGACCAGAACTAGACGCAGTACTCCAAATGCGGCCTAACCAACGTTCTATACAACTGCAACATTAGACTCCAGCTCCTATACTCTATACCCCTTCCTATAAAGGCTAACATACCATAAGCTTTCTTCACAACCTTCTCCACTTGTACTGCCACCTTCAAAGACTTGTGCACTTGCACCCCCAGGTCCCTCTGTGTTTCTATACTCTTTATAGGTCTACCCTTTATCATATAATTCCCCCCTACATTATTTCTGCCAAAATGCATAACCTCACATTTATCAGGATTAAATTCCATTTGCCATTTATCTGCCCAATATACCAGCCTATCTATATCCTGTTCTATTGCCTGACCCTGCTCCTCACTGTCTGCCAATCCAGCCATCTTAGTGTCATCTGCAAATTTGCTGATCACACCACTTACTCCCTCTTCCAAGTCATTTATGTATATTACAAATAGAAGAGGTCCCAGTACTGAGCCCTGCAGCACACCACTAGTCACAGACCTCCAGCTAGAAAAGGACCCTTCCACTACTACTGTCTGTCTCCTCTTACATAAGAACATAAGAACATAAGAAATAGGAGCAGGAGGACGCCATCTAGCCCTTCGAGCCTGCCCCGCCATTCAATAAGATCATGGCTGATCTGTCTTGGCTCAGTTCCACATTCCCGCCCTCTCCCCATAACCCTTAATCCCCTCTCTTATCAAAAACTCATCAACCCGCGTCTTAAAAATATTTAGCGAGGTAGCCTCCACCACTTCAATGGGCAGAGAATTCCAGAGATTCACCACCCTTTGAGTGAAGAAGTTCCTCCTCAACTCCGTTCTAAACCGGCCCCCCCCTTTATCTTGAGGCTGTGCCCCCTAGTCCTACTATCCTTTCTGAGCGGGAAGAGTCTCTCCACCTCTATCCTATCCATCCCATTCATCATCTTATACGTCTCAATGAGATCTCCCCTCATTCTTCTAAACTCTAACGAGTACAAGCCTAATTTATTCAGCCTCTCCTCATAGCTCAACCCCCTCAACTCCGGCATCAGCCTAGTAAACCTCCTCTGCACTCCCTCCAAGGCCAAAATATCCTTGTGTAAGTACGGCGCCCAAAACTGCACACAGTACTCCAGCTGCGGCCTCACCAATGCCCTATACAGCCGCAGCAAGACCTCCCTACTTTTATATTCAATCCCCCTCGCAATGAACGCCAGCATCCCATTCGCCTTCCTGACCACCTGCTGCACCTGCAAGCTGGGTTTTTGTGACTCATGCACAAGGACCCCGAGGTCCTTCTGCACCGTCGCCTGCTACAGTTTTTCTCCACGTAAGTAATAATCCTTCCTACCATTATTCCTACCAAAGTGGACCACCTCGCACTTGCCAACATTAAATTCCATCTGCCATTTCCTGGCCCATTCGCCCAGCCTATCTAGATCCTTCTGTAGACTCTCACCACCCTCCGCACAATTTGCCTTACCAAGCCAGTTATCAATCCATCTAGATACCTGGCCTTGTATCCCATGAGCCTTAACCTTTTCAACCAACCTACGATGAGGGACTTTGTCATATGCCTTACTGAAACCCATATAGACGACATCAACGGCTTTTCCTTCGTCAGCCGTTTTTGTCACCTCCTCAAAAAATTCTACCAGATTCGTAAGGCAAGACTTCCCCTTAACAAAGCCATGCTGCGTATCCCTAATCAGATCGCAACGCTCTAAATGCTCATACATCCTATCCCTGAGAATCCTCTCCATCAACTTGCCTAGCACTGACGTCAAACTCACCGGCCTATAGTTACCAGTGTATCCCTCCTACCCTTTTTTTAAATAGCGGTACCACGTTCGCTATCCTCCAGTCCTCTGGGACCTCACCTGTGTCCAAAGAAGAGACAAAGATTTGTGTCAGAGGCCCAGCAATTTCATCTCTCGCCTCCCTAAGCAGCCTAGGATAAATGCCATCAGGCCCCGGAGATTTATCAGTTTTAATGCTACCTAAAAGCCCTAACCCTTCCTCCCTTGTAATGGATAATTCCTTTAACTGGTCTACAGCTCCCTCCAAGACAGTACCAGACGTCAAGCCCCTCTCCTTCGTGAATACTGACGCAAAGTATTCATTCAGGATCTCCCCCATGCCCTCGGACTCTAAGCACAGTTCCCCTCCTCTGTCCCTGAGAGGACTGATTTTTTTCTCTAACCACCCTTTTGTTCCTGACATAGGAGTAAAATCATGTATATATCTTATCCCTTTTCAGCACTCCTTTCAGGCAGTACATTTCAAAACCTAATAACTCATTGCATTTAAAAAATTCTAATTTCTCCTTTGGATTTATTGCCAATTTTCTTACATTTGTGATTTCTGGTTACCAAACCTCCTGCCCTTACCAAATTTCTCTGCATATACTATATCAAAACCCCACATAATTTTGAATGCATCCATGAAATCTCCTCTTAACCTTCTCCACTTCAACATGTTTGGTTGTTATTCGTGAATAACTAATGCCATCTAGTCAGTTAATGCATCAGCTTTGAAGACTTGTAACTCTTGCAGTGCAACATCCAAGATAAGTTGAAAGTTGCTCAGACAACAGAATGATGCCTAAACCAGTAACATTTAAACTTCCTCATTTAGAGGAGTTAGTGCAAATACTATCATCTCTTTGTGTCCTATCTACCGAAAGACAAAATCAACTACCTAAAGGAAAAATGGCATCACTAAATAGAACACGCTACCATACAGCAACAAAAATAATGTGCTAAAATATTAGCAAATACATAAGTTTATTACTTGTTAATAAAACATGTAAGTACATAGAAAAAAAATATTTGGAAGTTGTGTCTTTGTAATGCTAGTTATCCTTTAATATAAGCACTCAGACTTGCTGAAATTCCTGAATTTTGCTCTGTTGATTCAGGTGCAGTGGAGCAAAACCCTGAGTTTGTCCAGTTTTGTGGGAGCAGAGCTATTAAAATGGCCAGAGGAGCTGTACATGTTTAAAAGGTTGCTGCATTCACTATTTGCTACTCTGACAGACGAAGAGAGGCATGCCAAGCGCTCATCCCAGAATTTTTCATGTGGTCTCCTCTGAATAGAGAAAGTGGGCCTTTTGAAGGCAATGAGACCCTTCCAGGGTCTATTATATTTTCTGATTTAAAGATTTGAGATCTTGAGGCCTTCACAGAACTTGTCACTTCAGCTGGCAAGTGATCCCCTAAGGCCTTATATGGTCACACAATATATTTGTATAAGATATAATTTCACAGAAACTACACTAGGTACATCCATTTGATTTGGAGAAGGCAAGGCAGACAGAATATTGCCCTTCACCCCCACAACAATTTCAAGGACTGTAATAAATTGGGTAGAAACCTGAAATAAACAGGTCCCTCTTAATATACTGCTGCTGCATTTAAGGGAGTTGGAATGCAGGGGTTGGGGCATGCAGAGATTATTATTTCCACTCTCCCAGAATACAACATTTTGGGACTTCTATTTCAATCTGCTCACTTTTTCATCTTGTATACATTTGTCCTTTATATAGTCAAAGTTGAAATGTTAGTGTTTAGTACAACCATTGATTGATGAGATGGGAGGGCATTTAGGTGGCTTGCATTGCATTTTATTGTCAAACTTTACTCAAATTCTGGAAAGAAAAAATGATTGTCTTAATCAAAAAGTCAAATGCATGATTCAGTGTCATTTGGTTTACTATGACTTTGTAATGTGTAGCTTTAATACCCTTAAATATTCAAGGACGGACTGGAGTATCTTCAGGAAGAAATTGCACTCTAAAAGAAAATGGTTCAACTGATAAAGATGAAGACAAACTGGATGAAAGCCAAGGGTGGGTAACAAGAAAATGCATCTGAAAAGGGATATAATCAGACCGTACTAAGTCACCCTGAGTATTATTTGTTTAATACAAAACCATATTTTTGAACTGAATGGATACATTTAGATGGGCCAAATCCAAGATGATGTAGGTAAACATATGTACAAAAATGTAAAAGTGTTACAATGGTTAGAAAAACAAGTATTAATCCTTTGACAACATGTTGAAATGATTAAGATTAGGAGACTTTGAGTAATTTACATTTAATTGTGGAATTACATAGGCTTACATTTATGTAGTTATTGAATTTGCTGCAGCAATCGCCAATGGTATTTTACAGGAAAAATGGAAATGGCAGAGAAATTAATGGAGGTAACTAAGGTGCAATGAGGTCTTGGGAGAAATGTCGCATAGTAAAGCTGTTAATGTAGAGAATTTCAGTACGTAAAAGCACGGTGGCTCAAGGATGTGATAGCAGTTATGAAGGTAGGCACATTTTCTACTGAAATCTGAAGAATTTGTCCTTTGACATTGGGTTGCTCAAAATTCCAGAGGCACAGTGGAGCAGTAGCATAGAGGGAATTTGCAAAATGGATATTGAAGTTCCCATGCCGGGAGACATGGAGCCAATAGTGGAAGGTGAGAGTAGGAATGTATTTTGAGGACCAGATAGTGTAAAGACGCTAAAGTCCTTAATTAGTTTAAAGTTTACATACAAAGATCAAAGAGGCTTGTAAGGATACTGGTGAAGAAATAATATCCATGGTGATGTTTATGTTTGGAATATAAGAAAACCCAACCCATATGAGTGTAAGATTCATATGAGGAGACATCTGTTTGTTCACTTGGGTGCTAGCTGCGATGCCTTGCAATAAAGGAAACACTATCATGCTGAATGCTTTATACCTGTGCAGCTGGTGTCTCCTTTCCGCACACGGTAGAAAAGTAATTGCTGTTTCCAAATACAATATTTGTTACTTATCCAATACATATATGCAATGCACATGTTGGTGTAAAAGGAAAAACTGGCATGAAAACAATGGTCATCTTATTGCTACATGACAGGGCTATCCTGTTCCAGCAATTGTCTGTAGATTATTCTGCAGCAAATGGTATAGCTATGATGGCCTATTTTGTGCAACAGAGATGGCGAAGATCTATCTCTGACTTGTCTATGAGGTGTGATCTATAAGTGTGGATTTGAGGCAAGGAATGGTGCAGGCAAAATATCTCTCAACATCGTGGTTGATTTGGAACCCATTAGGAATACTCAATGTTACACTTTATAATTTGAATGATAGCTGCAACTAGGAATGAAGGAAAGCACGTCAAGATCCCCAGAAAATGCCTAAATGGTGCACCTCCTAACAAAGGCATCATCTTGGTCACTGAAGTTTGGTGAAACTATGGAGAGGAAATCCGAGTTAAGCAGAACAGAGGAGAAAATGTTGACTGCATGCTTGGTGTCTGTCTATAGTGAGAGTCTGGGGATGGGAGTGGAAGTATTTAGGCCTGACAACATTGGATGATTAGGAGTGAGAAATTATGTTAAAAATAATTTAAGATGCAATATTTTTACTCAAGCCTGTGTTTTTCATAAACGTGATTTTGCCATGTTTAATTTCTTAAAAAGGCAAAAAAATTAACATATTTCAGTGAAGTGGTGGGAACCACAGCATCTAAAGCTACGCAGAAAGTACAGTCCAAATGAGAAAGTGTTATACCAAAGAGACACATAGGGCAAGATTCTCTGGCGCCTCAGCTGCGTGTTTCCTGTGGTGGAAGGCAGTGTGCTGTCCTCTAGCAGTGGGATTTTCCAGTCCTGCGCCGTCAATTGGATTTCCTATTGATGTCACCCCATGTTGCCACAAAACCCGCAGGTTGGGTGTGCCTTGCTGGTTAGAGCTGAGACTCCCGCTGGCGTGATCAGCCAGAGAATTCCAGCCATTGTGTTGATTACCTGTGATAGCTTGATAATGCACTAGATTGATCAGAGTTTTACTTCGATGAATGTCCGTACCTTTTTTGTTTGGGCGCATATCATCAAGCGAAAGGGCTTACGTCTAAAATTTAAACTTGCATCCCTATTTGTTTGCATATACTTTTAGCCACGTATACAGGCAGAAATATTAGAATGTATGTACTAATGAGGCAAGAAAAGTAAACACACTGATTTCCAAAGATTATGGTGTTAAAGCAGGACAATCTAGCTAATCTTAAAGTAAACACAAATACAACTGAACATCTTGGCCTTAATTCGTCAGATTGTCAGAGCCACAAGCTTAATATACACTGTACGTTAGGCTGCATAACCTCCCTGTCTCTCCACCCTCCCCCAACATCACCACCACCACACCCCTTATTCCTCACCATGATTAGTTATACAAAAATGCTATCTGTAATTGAATATGTCTGCACAGGTGAATGGGAAAGTGGTGGACGTGGAACTGATGTTGCAGACTGATTAAAAATGTCATCGCATACAAGATGTAAACTGTAGGTAGTTCAGCTTTAATACATATACTAATGCAAATCTTGAATCCTAAGCACTTTTTAAATATAGTTGAATAAGCAATTGAAAATGGGAACCATGTCTTTGTTATACCCATTGTTTCAAGATGCTTTTATTTTCATAAAAGGCCCAACATGGTAATCCATGTTTGTGATGAAGCCAAAAACCTGAAGCGTGATTTTGTTTGTCCTCGGAATCTACTAGTCAGTGAAATGAAGTATTTTGCTGAGTATCTGTCTGTTGATGCACAACGCTGGCAGGAAGTTGACATATCGGTGCACTGTGATGTCCATATCTTTGCCTGGTTGATGAGCTATGTCAAGAGGAAACTAAAACATCAAGGACAAACTGAACAACCAGAACTAGGTATGTTTTAGGTTTGCATATTAATTAGCAGATATTTGTACTGTATAGCAAAAAATTAGTCAAATTGTTAAAGAACTAAATTTTCCTTAGTGACAATATATTTATGCATTTGTTTAGTTTTTTTGTGGCACCATGACTTTATACTGCCCCGTCCACCCTCAGTTGCAAATCATTTTTATCAAAAAACTATACATTCATGCTGGTACATAGCACTGGCTTTAGACACTTTTACATCCATAATTGCACTTTTTTTGCTATTGTTAAGTTCTCACATTGTGAGACATTTTTAAAAAAAAGAGCCTTGTGCACTAATTGGGGATTATCACACTTATTTGATTTGTGATTGTACCTAATGGTCTTGCTGGTTCATTTGTTTTTGCTTGTTGTGTTGTGTCATATGCATATGTTAATAAGCATGTGTACCTTTCAGCCAAACTTGACAATCTTCAGTTGCATTTACTATAATGTATCCAAAGCAAGGTGATGACAGCAAAAGGGGAAATTAAAAAAGTTGTAATAAAATTTAATAATACATCTGTCAATACATAAATTTGCTTTTTAAAAATATGAATGGAGCATGAGTCATAATTTGGCTTCTAGATGTTAGACAAGCAATTTGATGAAGTAAACATGCAGCTGACTATAACATGATGCCAAGATGTGGCTTTATAGTGCTACTCCCTGCATTGCATTCTCTGTCTTAGCAGTGGCAGTTGAAGGAATTACCAAATGGTATCCACCATTTGTATCACCAACGGTATCACCAAACCATCCTTGTCATATTTGTCTTCAAGTAATTAAATCAGATTGGGACAGCTTTCATGTCCAGCATCATAATGAGGCATTTATAATTCATGTAGAAGTACTTAAAGGGCATGTGGCAAAGTGGTGAAGAATCATCAATGGCAAGAAGGGGAACAAGTTGGTGTACAAGTTCCACCTCATATAAAAAATCATAGGAATGTGTGAAAATGCAATCCATATGTACATCATACCTTACAATAATTACTTTTACGTGCAAGACCAATCTCCTGCCAGTAGTTTTTAATAGGATAGGCAATTATCAAATTAAAAAATAAAGAAACATATTTGTTCTGACGTACAACTTTTTTGCCTTGTCCTTAATTAAGCATTGACCTTTTTTGTGTTTAAATGCTTTCAATTGATTGTAACCATTCATTGGCTGTAGGTAGTCACATTTTAACTTTTTAATCAGGAAATTCTGGAAATTTCTTTCCATTCTGTTTACAATTCTGGTCTTTTGTTTCCACAGTTTTGGGCAGTATATAAATTTGTAAATCTGCATTTTTAAATTCAGTTCTCTTGTGCCTAACCAGTTGGGTACAATTATTGAGTCATTCCAAAGGAGCTAAAGTATTTTTGCATGATTATTTTGTGGTCCGGGGCACTCTGATAGATTTGTATTAATAGAATCAAATTATTAAATAATTTGATTTCAGCAATAAATTAAATAACCCAACTGCATTGAAATTTAGTTCTTTAAAAGTCAAGCTACCAGATTATTTAAATTAGCCAACATGAATTACAGATGAACTGTGATTCAATTATACAGTAATGTAATTTGCTGTGTAAGTAAATTATACATTTATAACTTAGTGCTTCGCAAAATTTTGAGCAAAATCATATATTGGAGTGAAACCCAATTAATTTGCATATTTTGCTCAAAATAAGGGACAGTACAACCTTTTATTAGAATTTATTAATTTAAAAAATCAGACATTTTACTCAGGGTGTGTTCTGTTAGGTAAATAAACATTTGATTAAAAATTTTTATTCACATAGTGTTTTATTAGTTCAGAATGAATGAAACTAGGAGAAAATTTGAAACACGTCAAATGATAAATACCTTTTCAAGTCTGAGGCAGTTTTTAAACCTGGGCAGGCAAAAACGCTCAATGATCTTTGCCCTTCAAGCCAAAAATGATGCCCATCATTTGGGGTGTTTGGTAAAGTATCCACAGGTATATAGATTTCTGATAAGACCAGCCTGCATTCAGAAGGTTCTGGTGCAAATGGGACAGGGCTCTGCAGATGGTAGAATTTTGGATGAGCTGCTGGTGTGGGATTTTCTGTCCTTGCGTTTTCTGTTTGCCCCTGATCTGTACTTGCACCAGTTTTTATTTACTTGTCGTGTGCAGCGATCCTGGACGCATTGCTCCCAAAGCAAAATTCTTAAGCAAAGTCTTCAGGATGTCCTAATAAGTGCTTCCTTTAATTGTTATGAAGGTATAACCATATTTCAGTTTTTTGTGCTGTGGAAGATTCTCTTTGGTAAGTGAGTGTCAAGCATTCTGGTCACATGACCAGCTCAATTTGGTTGTGACTGTCTCAATATGATATAGATGCTTGTCACACCAGCTTGGTTGGGCATTTCTCAATCTGATATTTTGTCCTGCCATCTGATCTTCAGAAGCCATCAAAGGTAGCTCAAGTAGAAGTGGTTAAACCTCTTGATATGAGGCTGGGACATAGTGCAAGTCTCTCATGTGCAGCAGAGTAGCAGACGTAGTTGTTCTATAGACTGTTTGATAGGCAAACTTATTTCGAGACTCATATTCAAAGTGTGCCAAAGGCTACACTTGCTCTGACAATTCTTGTGAGTGTCTTGTTACAAGCATGCAAGTTTATGTGATATATTTTGGACACTCTTTTTAATTTAAAGTGAAATGGAGTAATGAAGAGAGACATGTGATCTGCTTTGAGTATTGCCCCACAATAAGCTTGCATGTCTTGATTCCCATGAGTATAGAGGGGGCTCCAGTTCTTATGCTATTGAAATGCTGGGTTTAACACTTGAAAACAAAGGCAGAGTAGATATTCCTGTTCTTACAAACTTTCTGTCTTGGACACTTTGAACTGCAATAGACAGAGAAAATAAACAGCAGTTGATGTGACCTACGGTGGGTGGCTGGGTGGGGGTGGAGGTCGTTTGGGAGCTACCAGACAGAATACGGTAAGTTGATTCACTGGTTGTACAGCAGGAACGTGCAGCTATATAAGGAATTACCCTGGCAATGTAAGAGAAGGAGTCACCAGAGCGGGCCTAATTGCTGAAAGCTGGTTCAGGAAATCTCAGTATGAAGGGACAGGACCTTCGTTCACAGTGCATGCACAGTTCTCTCAACAAAATAGGGAAAGTGAATCCATTGGACAATGTTCTGATTTGGTAGCTAGTGTACCCATTGGTAAACAGAAAACGTGAAATATGTCCTTGGAGACCTGGATCTCTGCCTGGAGTCGTCTCGGATTGAGTATCTTCCCATCCATGTACATGATGAAGATAAGTATGTCCAAGAGGCTTAGTGCTAACAGGCAACCCTTATTAACTTCATTAGTGACTGGGAATGGGTCAGAAGACTCACCATCATTGAGGGTATGCATCAGCTTTCCGTTGTGCAACTGTTGAACCATTGTGATGAATTCCCCAGGACAACCAAATTTAAAACTTAAAGGCTTAATTTTCTATTCATCAAAGTTGGTCAAAAGGATTTGACATCCGTGTAGTACCTGCATCTGATGGACTAACAGTTGCCAGAATGGTAGTTTCCTGCTTCTGAGGCCAAAAAAGTTCAGTTCTGCCCTGATCCAGACAGTCCCAGTGAGTGGAAACCAGAGCACCATCTCTGAATACTAGGTTGATACTCAGTGGAAGTACTTGGATTTGCTGGGTGCAGATAGAAGTTTGCCATCATAAAGATTAAGTTGACTCTTTAGCCTTGATTGAACTCAGTAGAATATACTCCACAGTTAAATAACCTTTAGGAAGGCAGTGGAAAATCATAACAGATACTTCACCCTAGTAAGTGGCTTAAGAATCGTTTGAGTTAGCACCTGACCTAGGGAGAACATTATGATCAGCCACAATAGGAGAAGTCTGCATATCTCTATAATCATAATCGCCATTACTAGCTGTCATACCATAGGTCCAAAAGAATAAACTTGATGTAAACTCACAAACAAAAGAATTATTACTAACTGGTTGTCCATGTTGTTTACAAGTAAATTAAAATTCTTTTTTTCCAACTGCCACTTTATTTCTCTTGAGGAAAGAGCCTTCCAGTCTTTATCAATGGCTCATCTCCAAATTTCATTCTTTGTCTTTGATTTTTTGATAAATCTGTCTTCTGTTTTTAATTATGCCTGTTTATTCTTGTATTGAACTTAAATCCTTTATATGTTTAATATGTGGAACATTTGGTAAGGTGGAATAAAAGTCGCTGACCTGGGTTAGGTAGAGGATAGGCTGAGGTTGAGTGGGAGGAGGCAATTTTTACAGTATTGTAACATGCATGGATGTAAAGAGAAGTTGGATTGATGCCAAGATGCAGGGGCAAATGGCCAGAGACTATTGTGGGAGAAAACAGAGTTTGGTATGGAAAGTGATTGGGAGGGAGAGGAAGGAGTGGTGTCTCTAGAGAAGCATTACATAATCTAGAGCTTATATTTTGGGCCAAATACTGTTCCTACTCAGAAGATGAATCTAAAGTACTAACTGTGAGTGATACACATCCACAAACATCTGTACTGCACATGGATATCCTTGGAGAATTGGATCCAGGTAAAAGTAGTGAGATCTGAAGTTGGATCATACAATAGAATCACAGAATCCCTATAGTGCAGAAGGAGGCTGTTTAGCTCATTGAGCCTGCATTGAAAACAATCCCACCCTATCCCTGTAACTCCACATATTTACCCTGCTAATCCTTGTGACACCTAAGGTCAATGGAGCATGGCCAATCAATCTAACCTGCATATTGTTGGAATTTGGAAGGAAACCAGAGCACTTGGAGGAAACCCACGCAGACACGGAGAGAGTGTGCAAACTCCACACGGACAGTCACCTGAGGCCAGAGTTGAACCCAGGTCCTTGGTGCTGTGAGGCACTGTGTCACCACGTCACTAAGTGAGGGAATGCAGAGTAGAATGAAACTCGGAGCAGGGAAGGCGTGCATTGCGACCAATAGCTGGCAACAAGAAAGAATGGAATATTTTGTTTGAATGGGAATTGTGATGCATAAGTCAGTGGTGGTCTGATGTAGCCAGATAGCATGAAGTTGGCAAACTCAAGTTCTGTCAGGACTAGACAGGCTTGCGCTAATAAGTGGCAAGTAACATTCGCATCACAGAAGTGTCAGGCATCTCCAAGAGAGAATTCATCCATCTCCCCTTGATATTCAATGGCATTCCCATCACGCAACACCCAGTATCAACATCCTGGGGGTTACCATTGACCAGAAATTGAACTGGACAAGCCATATAAATACTGTGGCTATAAGTGCATGGTAGAAGCTTGGAATTCTGCTGAGATTGACTCGCCTATTTACTCCCAAAGCCTGTTCATCATCTGCAAGTTACAAGTCAGGACTGTGATGGAATACTTTCCACTTGTCTGGATGAGTGCAACTCCAGTGATACTCGAAGCTTAATACTATCCAGGACAGTGGAGTCCACTTGATGATTGGCACCACATCTGCCAATTTAGCACCCACTTCCTCCACCACTGATTCACAGTTGCAGCAGTGTGTACCATTTACAAGATGCTCTGCAGAAACTCACTAAGTGCCAGTAGCTTCCACCTGTGACTCCTACCACAAGGCAGCAGATGCATGGGAACATGACCACCTGCAAGTTCCACTCCAAGCCACACACCATCTTGACTTGAAAAAATATGTTGCTGGTCCTTCACTGTTGCTGGGTTGAAATCCTAGAACTCCCTCCCTAACAGTAGGTGTACCTACATCACATGGTTCAAGAAGGCAGCTCACCACCATCTTCTCAAGGGCAATTAGAGATGGACAATAAATTTTGGCCTAGCCCGTGACAGCCCATATCTGATGAAAGAATAAATAAAAGAAAGCTGTTTAGTATCCTGAACTTCAATTCTACTGCTCTTCTGTTCAATTTCTGGTGCCAAGTAGGAAAAACAGGGAGCTATCATCCTGAACTAACCTTATTGATCAATTGTTAGTAGGCAGTAGTGTTTGTCTAGAAAAAGCAAATTGACTTTCTGTTTGTGTTGGTGTAAGTCCCTAAAAATCATTTGATAAATTTTTTTCTTCCCTATGTGTTTTCCTATTAAGAGCCAGCTGTACATCTTCATCAAATTTGTGTGATTATTCTAATAGAGTAGAATTACAATCGCTGTACCACCGAAATGCTGCAAGTTTATTGGCAGTATATTTTCAACCAGAAAAATAAATATTCTGTGGGTGTTAAATTTTTGCAAAATTCCTGTATGGTGTTTTAACAAAAATGGTGGCATCCATGGTGATTGGAAATAATTTTGAATGTGTGTAAAATGTGCAATTTGTTTACAATGCTTGTGGTCACAGTTAGGAGCTGAGCGGCATTTTTCATTTTTCTTTATTTTAGAGCCCAATAATGTTATTTCGATACTCATTTCATCTGAATTTTTGAAAATGGATTCCTTGGTGAGTGTATTAACTTTTTAAACTTTAAATAGGATAAAGTATTACTTAATTCGATAGTTTTTGTACTATGTTATGATTTATTTGCCTTTTAATCTTATTGCAATGTGTGCTTATTTGAAATGAAATCAACTTTGTTTTTGATATAGAGCAATAAAAAAAACACCTTATTTGTAAAAAGATTACTGATGGATGGCAATTACAACTTTGATGTCGGTACTTTGTATAAATGTAAAGTTACAATTGTATGCACATTATAGGCACTGTATAAGTTATAATTGTTCATTTTTAAGGGAGCTGAGGGCAAGAGAATGGTTCAGCTGACTTCCTCAATCTCTAGAATAGTCAGCTTTTTTTTTGTTGAAGCAGGAGCAGATATGAGAAAAAATATTGCCCTGTTCTTCCGAGCACAATGTGGATATGTCCAATATATCCACGTGTACATAAGTTGAAATACTCCCATTTCATGCAAGCTGATACCATATTACAAATCTCATAGACT
This sequence comes from Carcharhinus amblyrhynchos, assembly GCF_965287045.1. Classification (NCBI taxonomy): domain Eukaryota; kingdom Metazoa; phylum Chordata; class Chondrichthyes; order Carcharhiniformes; family Carcharhinidae; genus Carcharhinus; species Carcharhinus amblyrhynchos. The sequence goes on along the minus strand of NC_137335.1, from coordinate 36,462,640 downwards.
GCTGCTACTGCACATATTGTTGGTAGTTCATTGAATACCATGGAGAAAACATGAAGTGTGTTATCATGGCTGAATCATTGTCTATAGCATGTGGTTCCTATTGGCAGTTAAAGAGGAGAAATTGTGACTTAATGTGAAAATAAAAATGTAACTGGTGTAACACTGGTTTGTGTTGCTTTGGAGATGGTTCTGATTGCCATTTTAGCAGTAAATATGCTTGAATCTACCTTTTCAGCATGCAACATTTTGTGAGTAAAGTACGGCACAATAAAGAAATTGTGTAGCGTTTTGTATGATTCCTGTTAATTATTATTATTTTGAGTGCTTTTGTTGTGTTCATGTTTTAGGTTGAAGAATGTATGCGTTACTGCCATAAAAATATGAGCGCCATTGTAGCTACACCTTGCAATATGAACTGTATCAATGGAACACTGGCCTCACGTATTGTTGACCTTTTCACACATAATGAAGCTGATGAAGTAAAAGACAGAAAAGATAAATTTAAAAGGTAAAAGTACACTAATTGATTTGTTCTGATATTAGAATGTAGAATATGGATCAACACTGGGGGGGTGGGGGGAGCTGTGATTCCCCCCAAAAAATTCTAAGTGTTGAATTCATATAAAAACTGGAGTAAATCACACTGGTTATTTTCAGTGGGAGTTTCAATAATGAACCTCCCGTACTCTGTGCACCACAGAGTGCGCTGGTGTAAATTAGTCCAAAAATCAGTGGGCTTATTCTCACTGGAGAGGCTGGCAGCATAGCACTGAGTGGGCCATTGCACATGTGACGATCTGTTATAGCAAAGATCAGCACAAGCGCAGTGGCCCCACACTGCTGGCCTTCCCATAACCCCTGTGACACCACCACGGATCAGTTGCTGGCCCCTCCGAAAATGCCCAGGCCAGCCTCGACCACCCACAGCCTGCCTCGATTTCACCCCCCACCCACCTCTCTTCAGTCTCTCAATTTTCCCCACTGCCGATGCCCCAGTTGCTGACCCCCTCTGTCACTCAGCCCAAATGCAGAGTGGCAGCAAGACCCCCTACCTCCACTGATTGCCACCCCCCCCTTACGCTGCCCAATGCCGAGGGGCAGTGCCGAGGTGCCCTCTGGACATTGGCACTTTGCCCCATGGGTGGTGCCAGCAGCCCAGGCAGGCACTACAAAGATGGCAATGCCCAGAGGGTGCCCCCAGAGCCTGGCCCTTTTGAAGGGCCTCAGTGGGCCCCCTTCACTCCAGTGGGGTCAGGTCACCAGCTCCCCGCAAGTGGGGAGCTATACTAAACCCTAAGGAGTGAACAGTCCTGGAAGGGGGTGGGTGGGGGGGGTAGGTTTGCGGGCAGACGCCGGCAGGTCCGGAGATATCAGTTTCGGGCCCGCCCACAGGATTTAAATTGTATTGAAATTGTCATTTACCTGATTTTATACAGCTCTGCGCCGATTTCTGGTGCTCGGAAGCTCACAGAGGCCATGGTGCCCAGGGGAAAGCCCGCGAAACATGTTCCACGTCTCCCGACTCACTGCACTATTAAAGCAGTGCAGTAGGATGGGAGAATTGCCCCGTAGATCTTTTCTCAATAAAATCTGAGAGTTGAATGATGAGAATCATAGGAATGTGATGGATTTTGTTCATAGAAATCAGTAAAAACCGTACAGTACTGAAAGGGGCCATTCGGCCCATCGAGTCTGCACCAACCACAATCCCACCCAGGCCCCACCCCCATATCCCTACATATTATACCCACTAATCCCTCCAACCTACACATCTCAGGACACTAAGGGACAATTTAGCATGGCCAATCAACATAACCCACACATCTTTGGACTGTGGGAGGAAACCTGAGCACCCGGAGGAAACCCATGCAGATATGAGGAGAATGTGCAAACTCCACACAGACAGTGACCTAAGCCAGGAATCGAACCCAGCTCCCTGAAGCTGTGAAGCAGCAGTGCTAACCACTGTGCTACCGTGCCGCCCACGTTTTCTTTTTGTTTTTCTTTCTCCTGTAGAGTGCCTATGCTGTAGATAGAATTTTTTTGCCTTTTTGCCAAATTTTTAAATAAGACATGGTTCACTCTTCATAGGTCTGTTGCAACTGCAGTGCAGAAGATTTGATAATTTTTTTCTTATCCATCCAAAAGCTTTCATAAATAGGATATGTTTATGATATGAAAATGTAGCACAAATGCAACATTTTCATGTTAAATAATGCATTCCATTAGTTTGATCTATATTCCAATCTTGGCCAATGAGAAGAGTATGCTACGTATGAATCAACTGAGTCATCTTTGTTCTAGTTCTTGCCGTTGTTATTTTTAGCAGAACTTTTTTGAGCTGTATCTTCAGCTCTACTTCTGAATTAAAGGGCAAGATATAATTATTGATGATAGCTAATGAATTTTGTTTCAGTGGATGACTTGAGAGCAAACAAAATTATATATTTTTAAAATATGATTGGGTACTGTTGGGAATTAAACAAGTTGAGAATAACTGTTGGAGACAAAATGTTACATTAGCCCTGACCCAAAAGGACATAAGCTAATGCTGTATTGAAATTGATGACATATAATTACATTGTGCCTTTCATGACTTCAGGATGTACCAAAGCGTTTGGCAGCCAATTAAATACTTTTGAAGTGTATATACAAAAGGAGGTTTTCTTTACATATTGTAGTATAGGTTAGGCAGTCATAGATTACTAAAATAGGGAAGCTGTCTTCTCAGACTTATGATTTTCTGCTGCTTTTTTGAATGAATGTCGAGCAACATACTCAAGCCCATGCATTGGTGTAGTCAATTGGTGCTGGTCCCCAGCTCAGATAAATAGGAAAGGTTAGTGGCAGGGTTGGCATCTTACGATAACCACCAGCCATATTGAGAGAAAATTATGGTTGATATGAAGGGTGATCAAATGATATTGTGACGACCTGAGTAACATGGGAAAAACTGAAAGAGAAAAGACACATTCAGTATGTGATTTGTTCTGTTAAATAGTCCAATGGAATTATGAGAAAGGGAAGTGATAGTCGTATTTACGGTGCTTTGAATGAAAGGGGTGAAGATTATGAGCAGACATTATGGCCCAGATTATTAGGCTAGGAATGACAGTGAAACTGTCAGTATTTGTAATCATTATTTTACTGAAACTGAGAGCCACTTTGGGGAAACATGGAAACCAGATATTGCTTTCATTGACTCTGTACTTCTGTGTAAAATTCACTCAGGCATCACAGACTGTAATCAATGCAAAATTGATTAAACTGATGAGAACACCCAATTGTGCTGGCAGCCTTGCCTTGAAAATGTTACACCTTGTTAAATGTGAGAAATTTGTGGAATGTCAAATATAAGAATAATAAATGCCACTTTTATATTCAAAGGTCTAATATTTATTTTAGAAAAATAGATTAACAAAGGAACTATTTATAAATTTAAATTCAAAATGAAGGAAGTTAAATGCCTGGTTTGCTGCGTGCGTGTGAATACCTCAATGTGATTGCCTGCTTTTCTGCTTACTGTTATAATTCACCTGAACACAGATATCCCTTTGACTTGACAATTGATTTAAACTGCTGTCAGAAAAGGAGAAAACAATGCCATGGAGATTGCTGGACTTTTGTGGTTAGCTTTAGAACATAATACAAGAACATAAGAAATAGGAGCAGGAGTAGGCCATTTAGCCCCTAGACCCTGCCCCGCCATTCAATAAAATCATGGCTGATCTGTCGTGGCTCAGTTCCACATTCCCGCCCTCTCCCCATAACCCTTAATCCCCTTGCCTATCAAAAACCTATCAACCCGCGCCTGAAAAATATTGAGCAAGGCAGCCTCCACCACTTCAACAGGCAGAGAATTCCAGAGATTCACCACCCTTTGAGTGAAGAAGTTCCTCCTCAACTCCGTTCTAAACTGCCCCCCCTTTATCCTGATGCTGTGCCCTCTAGTCCTACTGTCCTTTCTGAGCGGGAAGAGCCTATCCACCTCTATCCTATCCATCCCATTCAACATCTTATACGTCTTAATGAGATCTCCCCTCATTCTTCTAAACTCTAACGAGTACAAGCCTAGTTTATTCAGCCTCTCCTCATAGTTCAACCCCCTCAACTCCGGTATCAGCCTAGTAAACCTCCTCTGCACTCCCTCCAAGGCCAAAATATCCTTGCGTAAGTGCGGCGACCAAAACTGCACACAGTACTCCAGCTGCGGCCTTGATGTTCTCAAACTGTGAACCATATCAATTGAAACTTCCTATTCGTTCTACCATCCTATCAAGCCTGGGAGGTGTCCTTCACCCTGACATCAGGCATGCGACAATTTATGTGGGGCCAGATGCTATTTGTTCATCCCCAATTCCAGACAACCTCCTGCTCTGAGTTGCCATGGTCTGCATTTTGGCATTTTTTTAACCGTGGTTTTTACCTTTTTTTCATAGTTCGCAAGTGCATCTTGCCTATTGAACAAGATCAGTTTAAGCACCTTGTTCCCGTTACACTGTACATTATTGGTCAGTCACTCGAACCCTGTCCTGAGCTTGCATCTGTCTAAAATGTTACTGAAGTTTGGGGCCAGCTATCCAAATACTGCTTCTCACTTATGTGTCAGCGTGTTTCCAGCTTGATTTGAAATTACTTTTAAACTTGATGGCTAGCCAGGCCTCAGTTCTAGATTAGGTCTTTAACCTTGAGTGTGTTGGTTCTAGCTGAGACACTGACTGATGTATCCCTGAACTTGGGATGAGAAACATTAGCTAAGGAACCTATTTACTATCCAATTATGACTGAGAATTTGTGTTTCTGTGAGGATGTTGGGTCCACAGAGGGTCAGGCTTGACTATAATGTCACATGATCAAATATCCAACTAACTCTGTGGCACTGTATGTTAAAAAAGCACTTGGGTAAAGGACTGGAATATTCCCAGCATCTACAAATTTATATTCTAATAAATCACTCTCAGGACAGAAAAAATGAATTGTAGAGGATATTTTAAAAAAAGTTATATTTGATGGAGAGAACTAAGAAAGTCTCACAGGTTGACTTTTTAAACCATAATGATGCTTGAGCGTGATCCTTTAGGGAATTAAGTTTATAATTGGGTTTTAGAGGAGTTGGATCCCTTTGTATAAAGATCATAGAGTTATATGTGAGAAAGTCTGAGCGTCGACTTAATTTGTTATGAAAATGGGCATTTTGTCTGAATTAACTGCATTGTGTCTACAAAGACTAGACTTTAGTGTGCAAGGCACAAATTCAAAATTTGTGGATGATACAAAACTTAAGATTTGAGCTGTGAGGAAGGTAGTGATAGACTTCAAGAGGATATAGATATGCTTGTGAAATGAATGGGCATATACGTGTCAGATGAAATTTTAATGCTGAGAAGTGTGAGGTGATAAATTTTGGTAGGAAGGAAGAAAAGAGGCAACAGAAAATAAGTGACAATTCTAAAGAGGATAGAGGAGCAGACGATACTAGGCCTAGGGATACCTAAATAAAGATAGCAAGGCTGGTTGAGAAAGTGGTTAATAAAGCATGAGTACAAAAGTATAAAAGCAAGCAGGTTATGACGAACCTTTGTAAACATCAGTTCAGTCTCAAATTGAATATTGTGTCCAATTCTAGGCACCATACTTGAGGACGAATGAGAAGGCATTGGAAATGGTAGAGAGGGTGCAGAAAATATTTACAAGAATGCAATCGGGTATTTTTTTTTCATTCATTGGACATGGGCATCACTGGCTGCCCAGCATTGGTTGCTTGAGAGCAAGCTATGATTCTGGAGTCACATAAAGGCCAGAATAAGTAAGGATGGCAGATTTCCTTCTCTAAAGGATTAGTGAAGCAGATGGGTTTTTCTGACATTCGACAATGGTTTCATTGTCATCAGTAGATTCTTAATTCCTGATTTTTATTATTGAATTCACATTCCACCATCTGCTATGATGGGAATTGAATCCAGGTCCCCAGAACATTTTCTAGATTAATAGTCTAACGATAATACCAGTAGGCCATTGTCTCTCCATAATTTCAGTTACACTGAATAGATTGGAGAAGCTAGGGCTGTTCTGCATAGAGAAGAAAAGTTTAAGAGGGGACTTGAAAAAGGTGTTCAAAATTATAGATAGGGAGAAACTATTCCCACCAGCAGACGAGTTAAAAAAACAAAAGGACACCAATTTAGGATAAATGGCAAAAGGATCAATGGTCAAATGAGGAAAAATGTTTTTACTTTTTGGAATATACTACCTGAGAGTCTGATAGAGGTAGCTTCAATTGAGGCTTTCCAAAAAAAGCATTACGTTAATATCTGAGAAAAAAAAATTGCAGGGCTACAACCAAAGTACAGGAGAGTAGGATGAGAAATGTTGCTCTTCCAGGAGTTGGCATGGTCACAGTAGGTTGAATGACTACCTCCTGTGCTATAGCCATTCTGTGATTCTATTCTATGATTAACATTAATTTAGTAACCTTGGTGATTGCGAATAATAAAAATAATTCATTTGTCCAGTTATGAAGTTGGGTACAATACCTATCCATGTGCACTATAGGTAGAGAGAATTGACTGTACCTCTGAATTTGTGTTACTTGACCTGGGAGTGCTGGATGCTTATGTTAATGACATTGTGTGTGAAAAATATTACGTTTCCCAGCACTCCCCTCTGCATCAGCACATAAAAGCTCAAAACTACATTAAGTTTTTCTTAAATTCTCAATTTTTAAAATAATGTTATTTTAAAAATTGTTATTTAAATATTGTAGTACAGTATTCATTTTTTTTGTGAAACAGTAAAATATTTTGCAAGAAGATTGAAAGGCTGTTTGATCCAGAGTACAAGGACCCAGACTCCCCAGCAAATGCTGATACATTGTACAGGTAATGCATGAAAATTTTCAATTTTTTTAAAAAAAGTGTGTTTAACTATTAATCTTGCCTAATGAGAACTTCATACTGTATTTCATGTTTTATTTCAGATGCAGCATGTGTAAGAAACTTCTTACCAAAGAAACTGAGAAATTGCTTCCTTGTACTCCCCTGAAAATAAATATTGATCTTCGTGGGAATATAATATACTTGCACATTAGGTATATTTTTAATAACTTTACAAGTTTTTGAACCAGAATATTCACAATTTCAGTGCTGTTCAGATGCAGAATTAAATGTTGTGACTTCTGGTCATTTTGTGGCTCTCTAGTGTAAGGAATTGTACAACCTTAGGTTTGATCAAGCTAAGTGGGAACACAAAATATGTGTTTACTGTATGTGTGCAGAAATGCACAAATCATAAATTTGTAGAGCTGGCAAATGCATGTAATCACGTGGGATTATGAGACAGCAATAAAGAAGGCCTGGCTTCAAAAGAAGACATAATTGTATCCAGGAATATCTAGTACCCAAAGTGTTCAGGAAGGATAGGGAAGGAAATGAAGGAGGGAAAGATGTGCAATACTAATTTAGGAAAATACTTTAATTCAAGGAAGAGTTCATTCAGTTAAGAGCAAAAAACCATTGAGATAACATTATGCTACTTGAGTACATATTATAGAACAACAGCTGGTGGGAAAAACATCTGCAGGGAAATTGCAGAGAGATTGAAGAACTATAGATTAGTGATAAATGTGGACTTGATCCTAATACGGACTGGTATAAGATTAGTCTAAATGGCAGAGAGGGAGAAGAATTTCTAAAGTTCGGGAGAACTTTCTTACCAGTGTATTCCCAGCCCAAAAAGGAAAGAGGTTATGAATTTGATTCTGCGCAATGAAGTGGATCAAATCAAGCTGATGACAGTAGGGAAACGTGAAGAGAACAGTGATTATGCTATCATGAATTTTAGATTATGTCAGAAAGGACAAGGAACAATCTGGAGTAAAAAATACTTAATTGGAGGGGAGATGGATGCAGTTGCAGTGATTTGGGAATAAGTACATTATCAAAGATTAGCAGCCAGAAATGTATTTGAACAATGTGCAACCTTTAAACAAAAGATGATTTGGCTACCAGCTGGGTATATTCGCACAAGGGGGAAGGGTAGAGCAATCAGAGTCACAGCTGCCTCAATGATGAAAGAAATAAAAGAATAAGTTGAAGCAGGAAAGAGAGAATATGAAAAATGTCAGGTTAATTATACAAATGAGTGCTGAGCTGAAACCATAGCAAGTTCAGAGACTGAATCAAAAAGGAAATAAGAAGATCAGACAGAGAATGAGAATAGACTAGCAGCTAGTGTTAAAGGAATCCAAAGTCTTCTGTAGGCATATAAATGGTTGACTGCCAGCAAGAGAAGAGTTGGTCAATTAGAGACCAAAAAGAACAATGGAAGCAGAGAGCATGGTTGAGGTACTAAATAAGTACTTTTGAATCTATCTTTACCAAGGAAGAAGACACTGCCTTAGTCATAGAAGGAGAAGGTAGTTGAGATACTGGATGAATTAAAAGTTGATAAAGAGGTGCTGGAAAAACTGGCTGTACTTAAAGTTGGTAAGTCACCAGGTCTAGATGAGATGCATTCTAGATTGTTGAGGGAAAGTAAGGTAGGAATTGTGGAGGCACTGATCATAAATTCCAGTCCTCTTTAGTGGAGTGGAGGATTGCAAATGTTACATCCTTGTCTAAAAGAGAGCTCCTGTGTTCACTTTGGTAGAAGTGTCTCGAAACCAGAGGTCAAAAGATTTAAGGTGTTGGCAAAAAAACCCAAAGGCAACATGAGGGAAACATTATTTTATGCACTGAGTGGTTATGATGAGGCAATGCCTGAATTGGTGGTAGAGGCAGATTCAATTATGGTATTCGAAGGAGAACTGCATTTTACTTGAATGGAAAAAGAATGGAAGGCAATGGGAAATAGCAGGGTGATGGGATTAGTTGAATTGCTTTTGCAGGGAGACGTCTAGATTCATGGGTCAAATGGCTTCTTTCTGTGCCATAACCGTTCTATGATTCAGTGATTCTATGATATTTATGTTGCTTTCACACTCTATTCATTATCTGTGTCCATATTTTGTCATTTGCTCCAATTAAATGCAAAATTTAAAAAAATTGTCACAGTATATTTAGTTCAGACGCAAAGTTTATTCCGATTGATCTCTACACGTTTTGTAAAATCTGCAAGAGGCACTAAGTCCTGACACCCAACAATCTCCCTGGTCTTGAACTTCTAATTTCTCCTTCTTTAATTATTCTTGCAACTGAATTTACCCAGTTTATTGTGAGGGTAAAATGTTTGTGACATAGAAATTGATTAAAATCAACAGAATTTTTCCATTTCCCCTGCCCTTTCCAATAGATGTGAAAGAGACTTTGAAGAAGTTTTAGGTGAGCAAAGTAGGGTCCACTTTGGTACTTCATGAAATTTAACTTCTGAAATTTGCTTCTAACAAGTATGGGTAAAAAATTACCACTTCCTCCTGGTCACCAATAACTGCTAAAGAGCATCTACATCTTTCTGCAGGGCAGTATAAATTAGTGAAACAACGTACATGATTATCCCCTATTTGTTCTACAGGTGCTTTAAAACCTTGCTTTGCTCTGATAGCTCTACTGTATTCCCTTTTTTTAAAATAGTTAACAAGTTTGGTGGTGATCTCATAAAAGTTTACGCTGGTATTAAATGTCATATCTGATCATTTTCACTCCCTCAGTGCAAAACTGCTATTTTTTTTAAATATTGGTGATATCATCATCCTAGTTTACAGGATGTCATTGATGTCCATTATTTCACTTAATTAGCCATAAACTTTCAGATTCTGGTACAAGGTGTTCAGATGTGTGAAACAGTCAGATGTGGTTGAAATTTATTGTATTTTTGTTTGAAATGTACATTAATTTTTAGAGTAACCACTTTTTGTAAAATAGCACATCCAATACAAATTACAACAGAAATAGTCTACCCTGGTAAAATCTTCACGTTTATTGCAATTAATTTCTAAATGCCATGTTCTTCTAACAAATGTTCTAAACACAGCATAAGTTTTAAACCAATTAGCTTAACGGATATAATTAGAAACATTATTTCATTATGCCCTTGCCCTGTTCAATGTGAGCATTTTGAACTGTTCTATCACCAGTATTCAGTTCATCACGTTTGCAATTGTTTCAGCCACCTTGACCCAATACTTCGCAAATCTGTCTCTCTCAATGCTTTCTTTTTTTCTCACACAATCTCACTCTCCCTCACACTCGCTCCCTCACACGTACTCACAGTCTGTCGCACCTACGTGTATTTTCACACTCACTCGTCTTCTGACATTCACTTGCTCTTCACACACTCACTCACGCTCTTTCTCTCTCTCCCTCCCTCCATGTATTTGACCAACCTTTTAGTCCATTCTTCTAATATCTCCCCTCCAGTGCTAAAGCTGCTTCTTACTCCCATTTGTAACTCATGTAGCAACAGTTTGCATTAAAGATAGTATATAAATGCACATTATTGTTGAACAAACTTTGATCTAGTTCTAAACAATATGCTGATTTTTAACTCCTTTAGAGATAAAAGCTGGGATGTGCATGAGTATCTTAATAGTCTTTATGAAGACTTGAAGTCTTGGCAAGATGTATACTGGCGTTTATGGGGAACTATAAATTGGTTGCCCTGCACAAGATGTAAAAAAGTAAGTTTTCACTTTCACTTGAATGTTGATTTTAAAAATTCTTTTGCAAAACTCATTATTGTACATAACTTGTCAGCTATGATTTATTTTTAGCCTGATTGTACAGACTGAATTTTAGCCAAGTTATGAGATGGACTGGTTTCATCGAAGTATCTGTTTTGGCCCCTTCCTATCTCATATCAACATGCTGCCCCTTGATGTCATAGTCTAAAAACATATCAGTTTCCCCCACACACACGTGTGTAAAAATGCTTATTCACACATGCACGTGCAAGAATGCACTTGCATTCATGCACACACTCACATTTGCGCGCATAGGCGTTCATTCATGCACTCGCGCGTGCACTCATGGGCGCACAGATGCTCACGCAAGCACAAGTGCACACAGGCAGGCTTGCACAAGCCAGCGTATGTGCACCTACTGTTAACAAATGTTTCTTTTTCCAAATCTTTATTACAAAAATGGTTATTTAATATTGTTGCTACTACCATTTCAATTTGTTTCAGGTTTTCCAATGTACCGAACTCTCCCATTGCCAGTATCACCCAGAACAAGTGATGTATCCTTCAATAAGCAATCAGTTGACCTCTCCTGGCATTGGTTTCTACCCTTGCTGTAAGCAGAAAGTACTACGGTTTGATCCTCTTCAAACAAGCACAGTAAGTATGAAGATTAAACAAAAAATGTAAGTAATACGTATTATAACACTAGAATTATATTAAGCCATGTAAGTTTTCAGCACAGAGACCATCATGGCTACGTCGGCTGTATTATTCTCACATCTAACTCTATTTTCAACGTGTAGTATATCCTTCCTCTTGTGCGACAAGAAATTGCTGTTTGTTTGGGCCCTTTGCCATATGGTGATATGGTCTCATTTACTTGATGAGAGTGCTGGTCTAAGCAGGGCTTTTGCCGCTGGCTGCCTGAAACCTGGGTGAAGCAGACTGCAGCGAGAGCATGTGATGCACTAGTCTGCTCTTTTAAAGCATAATTTACCTCACTTAAAAGGGAACTGCATTGAATGGGAAGGGGCTGCTCCTGAATCCTATTATTGCTGCAATTGTGAAGAAGGAAAATAGGACATTAAAGCAGAGGGAAGATTCCCACATTCATGGATGTGGTGCTGGAGACCCTAGTCATTAAAATGGAGAGAGATGCCATTGTTCCTTAATGGGCAGGAGACTGCCAAGGCCCACCCTCAGAAGAGCTTGGGAACAGGAAGCCTATAAGATCAATTCTCAGAGTTTGGCCCATACGACCTGGCAGCAGAGCCACAAGAAGTCTGAATGAATGACCTTGTGGGTGATCAAGGTCAGCAAATACATCTTCACATGATACCCACCACCCTACCAACGTCTTGTACTCCTCAATACTAACACCTCCATTAGCAGTCCCTGGCAGTGTCATGTCCATTTCATCCTCACAGGTTTCTATCATGTGAGCCTCAAACTCATCTCCCACTAATCCTCTACACCACCAACTGTTCAGGTGTGATAGCCAGATCACCTAAACACAATGCACAATAATCATTGACCCTTTTCTGTCTCATGCAGGATAAGGTGGCACACCAGAGAAAGGAGTGCTGCAGAACCAGATGTAACCAAGGACCTCTGCATCTCCTGTGACTTGCAGAGGATTTGGCATCATGGTTCTGGCTATGACAGAGCTTGAGACCTCTGATATTGCTGAAAACGTGGATTTTTCCCTCCTCAGCTCAATATTACATTTCTGATTTTCCTGCATTTAGGCACACAAGCTGCCATCTCATCCACTACAGCACTCCCTGGAGGAGAAAAGAGAGTAACAGCATAGCCCTTGTGAGAGGCATCATGCTTTGATTGGATGCTTGCAGCCACCAGCTCAAATACTGGCGCTGCTTGTGCCTTGGGGGCAAGTATAGAATTAGGATTGACATCTGGTGCATCAGTAGGCTGAGTGGGCTGCAGCCAGGCCAAGGGGACAGGATAGTTTTTGTGCCAGCTCGCCAAACAGTAGGTAGTTGAGACATTCTGCTGCAGGGAACTCAGATGAGGATCATGATCTGGTGAGATACAGTGCTGATGAAGATTCACCCAAGATACTAGGTGAATCGGTTTGACTGTTTAGACAGCCTCCTGTCATTGTAGGTGGGCATGGAGGAGTCTGCCTCTAATTTGGTAGGGATATCACACAAAGAGTTTGCCCTCTGCAGGCCTTGTCTCATCATCTTGTCCTCCAGAGGCATTGGAGCCCCATGATGGGTTGCCAGATCTTCTGCCCTCCATGTGAAGATGTTGCAACCTCAGATCAGGCTGATAAATAGCAAATAAAATTCACATCATGCAACATCATGGCAATGTCTATTTCTAACAAGAATCCGGCCATCTCCCCTTAACATTCAGTACCATTGCCAAATTTTTCGCACTTTACCATTGATCAGAAACTTAACTGGATCTGCCATTAAATACTGTGGCCACAAGAACAGGTCAGAGACTGGGATTTCTGTGTCAAGCAATGCACCATCTGATTCCCCAAAGCCTGTCTACTATCAAAGAACAAAGACAAGCAAAGCATAGGAACAGGCCTTCAGTCCTCCAAACCTGTGCCGATCATGATGCCCTAATTAAAAAAAACCTTCTGCCCTTATTCGGTCCATATCCCTCTATTCCCTCCCTATTTGTGTCCCCATCCAATGTGCCTGCTTCCACCACCACCTCTGGCATGCATTCCAGACAGCCACCACTCTGTGTGAAAAACTTCCATATCACGTCTCCCTTTTAAACTTTTCCCCTCTCATCTTGAAACTGTGCCCCCTTGTATTGACACTTCCACCCTGGGGAAAAAGCCTTTTGACTATTCACCCTCATAATAGATAGATCTCTGTCAGGTCTCCCATCAGCCTCCATCTTTCCAGTAAAACAATCTTAGTCTATTCAACCTCTCCTCGTAATCAATGCCCTTGAGACAAGGCAATATCCTGGTGAACCTTCAAAGATTTCAAAGAACATCCCAGCACGGGAAACAGGCCCTTCGGCCCAACAAGCCCGCGCCGCCGCATCTTCCCACACCTACCCCGCCCTGTGTGTATGTGAGTGGAACCCCTAATGTAGCCAGATTCAGGGGAGAATAGTGTCTCCAAAGGTTCCAAGTCCTGATAGTGTGGCGACCAGAAATGCAGCAATATTCCAAATGCGGCCTAATCAAAGTTTTATATAGCTGCATCGTGATTTGTTAGCTCTTGTACTCAATGGCCCGGCTGAAGGCAAGCATGCCATGTGCCTTCTTAACATGTTGTCCACTGCATTGCAACTTTTAGGGAACTGTGGACCTGTTTGTCCAGATCCCTCTATGTTAATTTTTTCTAAGGGTTCTGCCATTTACAGTTTCATTCGCATCTAAATTGGATCCTCCAAAATGCATCACCTCGCATTTGTCCGGATTAATCTCTATCTGCCATTTCTGTGCCCAAGTCTCCAACCTATCTATATCCTATTGTATCCTCTAACAATCCCCAGCACTACCAGCAACTCCACCAATCTTCATGTCGTTTGCAAACTTATTAATCAGATCACTCACATTTTCCTTCAGATCACTTACATACACTACAAACAACAGAGGTCTGTGGAACACTTCTTTACTTATAGATCTACATTCTGAAAAACACTCTTCCACCACTACTCTGTATCTTCATAGAATCTCTACAGTGCAGAAGGAGGCCATTCGGCCCATAAAGCCTGCACTGACAATAATCCCACCCAGGCCATCTCCCTGTAACCTCACATATTTATCCTGCTAATCCCCTGACACTAAGGGAGAATTTAGTATTGCCAATGCACCTAACCTACGTGTCTTTGGGTTGCGGGGAAAAAACCGGAGCACCCGGAGCAAATCCATGGAGAGAATGTACAAACTCCACACAGATAGTGACCCGAGGTCGTAATTGAACCCGGGTCCCTGTTGCTGTGAGGCAGCAAAGCTAATCACTGTGCCACCCTCTTCTATGACCAAGCCAGTTCTGTATCCGTCTGTCTAACAGGTACAAGTCAGAAGCGTGATGGAAAATTTCCCACTGCATCTCCAACTACACTTGAGATGCCCAATACAATCTGGGACAAAGCAATCCTCTTGGCACCCCATCCATTATCTTAAATCATTCACTTCCTTGACCACTGGTGCACTGGCAGCAGTATGCTCTGCTACAAGATGCACTTCAGCATCTTGCCAAAGTGCTTTAGACAACACCTTCCAAACCCATGACCTCTCCCACCTATAAGGGCAACAGAACAGATAGGGCCACCATCTGAAAATTGTCCGCCAAGCTACCCACTATCCTGACTTGGGACTATATCAATGTTACTTCTCTATCACTGAGTCGGAATCCTGGAACTCCTTTCCAAACAGCACAATGGCTGTATTTATATCACATGGATTGTACTGGTTCAAGAAAATGGCTCACCACCGCTTAAGCAATTAAGAATGAGCAACAAATGATGGCCTAGCCAGTGAGGCTCACATCCCAAAAGATAAGTGAGAAAAAAACTCTCCACATTTCAGAAATTTGACAATAGCATAAGTTACTTTAGAAATTCTTAACTTTGTTGCATGACTGGTCCTATAAATAAGGCTAATGCTGGGTCTTTTGCAGTTGTGACAAGCGAATATGTTAAATGGACCCACGTAATCTAATTTTGTAAACAAAGCGTCAAATCAATCACTGGTCTCAGGACAACACCAATTTGGAATCTTCCAATGCATGCGGTGGATGTCCACACAAGTGCCCTTCTCAGTATGAGGTGCTGCACTGACAGCAGATGGACACACAGCATGCTCCACTTGAAAGACTTTCAGTTTCCTGTAGCACCATTGGAGACAGTGCTATAGATCTAAATTTTGTACTGCACAATTTTCTGCTTCAACTACTTGCAGTAAAAGATTCCATTCTTGGACAAATTGTCGGAAAACATTTTTTCTCACACCTCTCCTCACACACTGGTAGTTATAAGTTGCTGACCCTCTCAACCAGAAAACTTTTACTTGTTGGAAATCAACCAGAACAATTCATTATTTTATGTTGTCCAAAGGCATCTGCCATTAGCTAGACCTGTCCTTGCACTTTTAACTCTGCTCACTGAATTGCTGGAAATGTGAGCTGATTACAGTAGGAAAAACAGGGCACCTTGGACCTGAGTGATCAAGACAACCAATTGGATTGAAGGATCGCAAAACAGTCAGTGAAAAGACTGAGAAGAAAGTCAACTACGTGAGTTCAATGCCACGTCGGGTATAGGAAGAAAGTGTAAAAGAAGTTTGAATAAGAAAAGAAAACAAAAATAAATAGTAACATTTTTTTGAATTTACATTGCTGGTGACCGGTAGTGGGAACTTTGGGTTCTGCCACTGTTAATAGGATTTCTCATTGAATCCTTCCCCCACTGCCAGGAAACCCACATGGGGGTGTGCTGTTGTTGGGACCAAACAATCCTGCCGACATGAATAGCCAGAAAGTCTTGCCCAATGTGTCAATGCTGACCCCCTGAAGGTGACATACCTGCCTTTTTCCTGTAGCCCTGCAAATCTTCCCATTTCAGATAGCGATCCAATGTCCCTTTGAAAGCCTCAATTGAACTGGCCTCCTCTCCACTCTCAGCCAATGAATTCTGGATCTTAATCAATTGCTGCATCAAAATGTTTTTCCTCATGATGCTATGGCTTTATTTTGCTAATAGCCTTAAATCAGTGCCCTCTTGTTCTTGAATCTTCCATCAATGGCAACAATTTTTCCTTATCTTCTTTGACCTACACTCAAATTATGAATACCTCCAACAAATTTCTCGGCTTTCTCTAAGTCTAACAGTCCCAACTTCCTCAGTCTGTCTACTTAAATGAAAATCCTCATCTCTAGGACCGTTCTCATTCTGCACCCCCCTCTAATGCCTTTAAATACACTCAAATGTGGCACCCAAAACTGGACATAATACTCTAGTCCATCTAGAAGGACTAGGGAAGACAAGATGCATGGGAACATCACAACCTTGCAAACTCCTCTCCAAGCCACACACCATTGTGACTAGGAACTATCTTGCTGTTCCTTCACTATTGTGTCAAAACCCTGAAACTTCCTTTCCTAACAGCACTGTGTGTACCTACACCATATGGACTGCAGCAGTTCGAGGGCAAATAGGGATGGGGAACAAATGCTGCCAGCAGAACCACATCCTGTAAAAAAATTTTTAAGAAGTTGAGGTTTTACAGGTTTAACATCATTGATTTCGTACCCTGTCCCCCTAAAACCCAGTTTCCCTTATATTCTATTAACCACAGTCTTTACCTATCCTACTAATCCATTGATTTATGTCCATATGTATCTAGGTGCTTTTGCTCCTGTACTCTGTTTAAAATTGTACCCTTTTATATTGTCTGCGCTGTCCCTCCCAAAATGAGTCTCACACTTACAATGCAGAAGGAGGTCATTCAGCCCATCAAGTCTGCACTGATTGTTCGAGAGAGTCCATCCCTAATTGCCCTTGAATTCAGTAGCTTGTTAGGCCATTTCAGAGAGTCTGCCACATTGCTATGGGTCCGGAGTCAGTCACATGTAGGCCAGACTGGTAAGGATGGCAGATTTTCTTCTCTAAAGGACATTAGTGAACCAAATGGTTACTATGACAATTGACAGTGGTTTCATCATCATTAGACGTTTAATTACAGTTTTTTATCAAATTCCAATTTTACCACATTAATGGTGGGGTTCGAACTGGATAGTCAGAGCATTACTGTGGATCTTTGGATTATTAGTTCAGTGACAATACCACTATGCCATCGCATCCCCACAATTGGCGATAAGAGGCAGACAATAAATGCTGGCCACGCCAGCGATCCCATGAATGAATTTTTAATTTACAGTATGTAATGGACAAGTTTACTTGGTAAGGCATAATGTTTTGTGAACTGCCTGTGAGTTTCCTCCTTTCTAGTAAAATACATCTTGGGTTTTAACGGCAAGTTTTGCATCTCTTGTACCAGTCACTGCAATTGAAAAATCAGTAGTACTTCATTATGGAGCTTGACGAAAGATTACTGCATTGATGTACATAAGTTAGATTACCAAATATATATTTCCTTATTATTTACCCCATAGAGAAACTTAGACAACCATCTCTGTTTGCTTTCAACAAATATTAGTGATCATTTAAACAGAATGAAAGTGCCTTGGGATTAATTGTTTAAAGGAGCAATGTCTCCTTGGGTTTTTTCTCATCGTTCTGCATTTAGTATTCATCATATTTAGAAGTGGGAGTTGAACTTTCTAAGTTGAGAAAGATTATGCCCATGGTAGCTAGTTTAACAGATGCTTTTTTTTGTGATTTTTTTTTTAAAAAAAATTTCTCCAGGGTTGTAAAGTGCGGGATCATGTTGTCAAATTAACCAGTCAGCTTCAAAATGGTAAACTTACTTCAGTACCAGTCAGCCAAGTGTACTGTGATGCCCTGCAACACAAGGATATTGTCTGTGTGCCGTTCTGTAAAACAACAGAAAGGTAATTTCTTAAAAAGAAAGGCTAATCCCCAATTTCAGCACTTAAACTTGTTGCAAAATTATATAAAACTTACTAATTTTTATGTTATGCTTGCATATTTTGGCATGTATTGAAATTTTGCATAGTGATTACTATTTTCTTGTATATTCAACTTACTCTTTGTTTGGGGGGGGTGTGGGGTGGAGGGAAACATGGGCGGTCAAATGAGCCTTGACCAACATCAATAGTATGTTTTGCATATATGTTAAATATGTTTGAAATTTTATGCTTAGTGTACATGTGTATTTGCATGTCAGATGTACATTTATCAATTATTCAAATATATTTGCATATAATGTTATATATGTTCTACATACAAGTATGTAGGAATGTGTGCATATGTATAAAATGTATATTGTGTATGTGTATATATATGAAGTTCTATATATTTTCCTAAATGTCAAATCTGTTGTTTTTAGCATATTATAGCATGTATTTGCTAGACCATAAGATATAGGAGCAGATTTAGGCCATATGGCCAGTCTAGTCTGCTCTGCCATTCAATCATGGCTGATATGTTTCTCATCCCCATTATCCTGCCTTCTCCCCTTAACCCTTGATCTCCTTATTGATCAAGAATTATCTATCTCTGTCTCAAAGACACTCAGTGACCTGTCCTCCACAGCCCTCTGTGGCAATGAGTTCCACAGATTCACCACCCCCGGCTGAAGAAATTCCTCCTCGCCTCAGTTTTAAAGGAACATCCCTCCACTCTGAGATTGTGCCCTTCTGTTCTAGTCTCTCCCACCATTTGGAAACATCCTCTCCACGTTCGCTCTATCTCGGTGCCTCAATATTCTGTAAGTTTCAATTAGATCCCTCCCCTCATCCTTCTAAACTCCATCAAGTATAGACCCAGACTCCTCAGCAGCTGCTCAAATGACAAACCCTTCATTCCTGGGATCATTCTTGTGAACCTCTGGACCCCGTCCAAGACCAGCACATCCTTCCTTAGGTATTGGGCCCAAAACTGCTCACAGTATTCCAAATGAGGTCTGACCCAGAGCCTTATATAGCCTCAGCTTTACATCTCTGCTCTTGTATTCTAGCCCTCTAGAAATGAATGCTAACATTGAATTGTCTTCCTAACTACCAACTGAACCTGCATATTATCCTTAAGAGAATTCTGAACCAGGACTCCCAAGTCCCTTGTGCTTCAGATTTCCAAAACCTTTTCCCATTGAGAAAATATTCCATGCCTCTATTCTTCCTACTAAAATGCATAACCTCACACTTCCCCACATTGTATTCTATCTGCCACTTCTTTGCCCACTCTCCTAGCCTGTCCAAGTCATTCTGCAGCCTCTCGCTTCCTCAACACTGCCTGTCCCTCTACATATCTTTGTATCATCTGCAAATTTAGCAACTTGCCCTCAGTTCCATGTTTCAGATCATTAATGTATATAGTGAAAAGTTGTGATCGTAACACTGACCACCACTTGTGACAAGTTGCCATCCTGGAAAGAGTCTGCTTATCCCAATCTCTTTGCCTTTTATCTGTCAGCCAACCTTCTATCCATGTCTGTACGTTGCTTCTAATACCATTGGCCCTTAGCTTATTTAGCATCTTCCTGTAAGGAACCTTTGAATGGACGTCCACAGATTCAAAATAATCTGCAAACCAATATTAAACAGCAAAAATCATTGGTAACTTCCAGATACTTAATTTTTAATAACTTACTCATTCACTTCTGAATGTTCCTAAATTTTTGCTCAGGAAATAAGATTCTCGCCAGCTTTGTACAGCAATTATCATGGGGAATTTTAATCTACATATCAATTGGTCAAACGAAGTCAGTCAAGGCAGCCTTGAGGAGGAGTTCATAGAATGTATCCGCGATAGCTCCCTTGAACCTACAAGGGAGCAAGCTATCCCAGATCTGGTCCTGTGTAGTGAGACAGGAATAATGATCTTGCAGTTAGGGATCCTCTCGGAAGAAGCAATCACAGTATGGTTGAATTTAATTAATATAGATGGAGCATGAGAAGGTAAAATCCAATACCAATGCCTTGTGCTTAAACAAAGGAGACTACAAAGGGATGAGAGAGGCATTGGCTAAGATAGACTGGGAGCAAAAACTTTATGGTGAGACAATTGAGGAACAGTGGAGGACTTTCAAAACGATTTTTTTCACAGTGCTCAGCAAACTTTTATGCTAGTGATAAGGAAGATCTATAGAAAAAGAGAGAATCAACCAAGGATATCTAAGGAAATAAAGGAGGGTATCAAATTGAAAGAAAATGCATACAAAGTGGGAACCTAGAGGATTGGGAAATCTTTAAAGGTCAACAGAAAGCCACGAGAAAAGCTATACAGAAAATAAGATGGATTATGAGAATAGACTAGCTCAGAATATAAAAACAGGTAGCAAAAGTTTCTACAAGTATATAAAATGAAAAAGAGTGGCTAAAGTAAACATTGGTCCTTTAGAGGACGAGACGGGGGATATAATAACTGGAAATGAGAAAATGGCTGAGGCATTGAACAGGTATTTTGTGTCGGTCTTCACTGTGGAAGACACAAATAACATGCCATTTACCATTTTAAATAATAGTCCATTTTGCTGTTGTTCCTACCAAAATGGATGACCTCACACTTACCAACATTGTACTCTATCTGCAGACCTTCGCTCACTCAACTAGACTACCTATATTCCTTTGCAGACTTTCAGCATCCTGTGTACACTTTGCTGTGCCACTCATCTTAGTGTCATCTGCGAATTTTGATACACTACACTTGGTCCCCAACTGCAAATCATCTATGTAAATCAAAAACAATTGCAGTCCCAACACCAATCCCTGAGGCATACCACTAGTCACTGATCGCCAACCAAAAAAAGCACCATTTATCCCCACTCTTTGCTTTCTGTTAGTTAACCAATCCTCTATCCGTGCTAATACACTACCCGTAACACCGTGCACCTTTATCTTATGTAACAGTCTTTGGTACAGCACCTTGTCAAATGCCTTCTGGAAATCCAGATACACCACATCCACTAGTTCTCCATTGTCCACTGCACATGTAATGTCCTCAAATAATTCCACAAATTAGTCAAACATGACCTTCCCTTCATGAACCCATGCTGCATCTTACCAATGGGACAATTTATATCTAGATGTCTCGCTATTTCTTCCTTGATGACAGATTCAAGCATTTTCCCTACTGCAGAAATTAAGCAAACCAGCATATAGTTACCCACCTTTTACCTACCTTTTTTAAACAGTGGCATCACACATGCTGTTTTCCAGTCTGTGGGAACCACCCCAGAGTCCAGCGAACTTTGGTAAATTATCACTAGTGCATTTGCAGTTTCTGGATAACATGCCAAAAATTGATGACAGGATGACTATGGCAGGTGAGGACCTAGAAACTATCATTATCATGAAAGAGATAGTGTTGAGCAAGTTAATGGGGCTAAAGATAGACAAGTCTCCTGGTCCTGGTGGAATGCATCTCAGGATTCTAAGATGGTGGGAGAAATAGCAAATTGTGTCTGTGGAACCCTGAAACTGCTGTTTTTTTTAATATGTAATTGGCAATCCTGTATAGTATTTCACCTGAGTAGTCAAGACCAAGGGCATGTTTTGGGATGAGCAGAGTTGGAAAGTAGGTGAGTTGTTGAACCAAGGGGAGTGAGAGAGAGAGAGAGAGAGAGAGAGAGAGGGGAGGGGAGAAAAGATAAGTCAAGTAATGGGGTGGGAAATGAGGAAAAGAAAAGAAGTAGCAGAAGGAAGGAGACAAAGTAGAGTGAAGGTGGGAGTTCATGGTGGGGAAGGTGATGGATTTTCCTCATTAATGGCAGTAAGCGTCAAAGGTTCTGCTGGGTGATTCTTGCTTCAATTGTGGGAGAGTGGCTCTGGTCTGGAATATGGGCAGAATTTTCCCAAGCCCACTGCGTGTTTAATAATGGGCATGTTGGGAGAAAATGATGGGAGGACCAAAAGTCATCTCCATATTAGCACAAATTTGCAGCAGGATCTTCTGCTGGCGCCTGCCATTGTGGGTTGTAAAATCCACCAGAGGATGGTGTGAACCTCATTTACCTCCGGTTAATTGGATGCAGATGAAGGCCTAAGCCCCCACCATATCTGTGACGCTGGCAAGATAACATGCCGTTCATAGAATGTGGTATGTAGATGTCAGGACTCATCTGAACAATGTGACTGCCTCTGGAACCCTGGGTCTTGGACCACCATAGTAGTGGGTTGAAAGTGACTGGTGAGCCTGTCAAATCGGGTGTTCTGGAGCGTTTCCATCTTCCAGCCTCTGTTCCTGGAGATCCACCTTCATTCTTCGGTGATCCACCATCCTTCAATAGTGGGTCAAACAGTAGAAGGCCTCACAATTTAGATTCTAAAATCTGGACACCTTTTCAGCATGGCACCCAGACACAACTGGATTGTTGATTACACAACAATCCAGGCCTGCTGCACTGCTGCATACAGAGTGAAACACCCAGGAGCATAATTAATGAGGTTGGGGTTGGAAGATTTGGCATGTTTTTCTGCCAGCTGACAGTGGGAAACACTCCACATTCCTAATCCAGCACGGCACTTGGTCTCAAATTGGGAGATCTCGACTCGCTGTCTTAGTAGGTAGACTGATGAGCAATAGTCACTGTAAGCTGCACAGGTGTGCTGCCAAGTAGCAATTAGGAATGTGCCACGTAGGGAACAATCAGACCGCGTACAAGAACATTCCCTTTAAATGACCACAGAGTGGGTTAATCTTAAAGGGACTGCACAGTGCAATAAATCAGCTGCTAATTGAAGTTAGCAGGTGAATTCTTTTTCATTTAAGTGAAAAGGTCAGTATGTAATTTTTAATACAGCCTGAGCAAGAAAAGACTTCTCAGCAGACATGAGTCTTGAGTTTCATTGTGTTTTGTAGGAGGTAAAAGTGTATGTTGTTGACTCATAGGTTCAATATCAGGCTAGCAGTAGTTGTTTTCTTTTCCTGGGAATGCAATTCTTCATGTTTTTGGCCTGGTGTAACAGAAAGACTGAACATTTTAGTAAAATTGTAGAGGGAGATTTTTCTGACCACAGATTTTTTGTTGCCATTTCAGTTACTGCTTCTGTTGTTAAATCTGACCACAGTACCATCCTTTTGCAATTTAAATGAACGTTTAATTGATTTTTCAATTAAAAATGAAGCTAAATGAAGCTATGAAGCTAAACTAGCACTAAATATAAAAAAGGACAGTAAGAGTTTTTACAAATATATAAAGAAGAGGAGGAGGCTAGTGTGAATGTTGGACCCTTAGAAGATGAGAGGGGGGATTTAGTGGTGGGAGATGAGGAAATGGCAGAGGCCTTAAATAAGTTTTTTGCCTTGGTCTTCATGGAGGAGGACGCGAATAGTTTGCCGGATATTAAAGATAGAAGGATGGTAGGAGTTGAGGGCCTGAATGCGATTACTGTCACTAGAGACGTAGTGCTTGATAGACTAACGGGACTGATGGTGGACAAGTCCCCAGGACCGGATGGAATGCATCCCAGGGTTCTGAAGGAAATGGCAGAGGTGAAAGTAGATGCTTTAGTGATTATTTACCAAACTTTGCTGGATTCCGGGGAAGTGCCGGAAGATTGGAAAACAGCTAATGTTACACCGCTGTTTAAAAAAAGTAGCAGGCACAAGGCAGGGAATTATAGGCCGGTTAGTTTAATGTCTGTAGTTGGAAAAATGCTTGAATCCGTCATCAAAGAAGAAATAGCGAGGCACCTAGAAAAGAATGATTTGATCGAGCAGAAGCAGCACGGATTCGTTAAGGGGAAGTCGTGTTTGATGAATTTATTGGAATTCTATGAGGATGTGACTAGTGCGGTAGACAGAGGGGAACCGGTGGATGTGGTGTTCCTTGATTTTTCAAAAGGTGTTTGATAAGGTGCCGCACAAAAGGTTGCTTCAGAAGGTTAGGGGGCATGGAGTTGGGGGTAAGGTGTTAGCGTGGATAGAGGATTAGTTGTCGAATAGGAGGCAGAGAGTTGGTATCAATGGGTGCTATTCTGATTGGCGGTTGGTGACTAGTGGAGTGCCGCAGGGATCGGTGCTGGGGCCTCAGCTGTTTTCCATTTATATAGATGATCTGGAGGAGGGGGCTGAGTGTAGGATGACGAAATTTGCTGATGACACGAAGTTGAGTGGAAAAGCAAATTGTGCGGAGGGTGTGGAAAGTCTGCAGAGGGATCTGGATAGGCTGAGCGAGTGGGCGAGGACCTGGCAGATGGAGTACAATGTTAGCAAGTGTGAGGTTATCCACTTTGGCAGGAATAATAGTAGGAGGGATTACTATTTAAAGGGCGAAAAGCTGCAGCATGCTACAGTGCAGAGGGACCTGGGGGTCCTTGTGCATGAGTCGCAAAAACCCAGTCTGCTGGTGCAGCAGGTGATCAAGAAGGCGACTGGGATGCTGGCCTTTATAGCGAGGGGGATAGAATATAAAAGCAGGAAGGTCTTGCTGCAACTGTACAGGGCACTGGTGAGGCCACAGCTGGAGTACTGTGTGCAGTTTTGTTCGCCGCGCTTGCGGAAGGATATTTTGGCCTTGGAGGGAGTGCAGAGGAGGTTCACTAGGCTGGTACCAGAGATGAGGGGGTTAGACTATGAAGAGAGATTGAATAGAGTCTGTACTCGTTGGATTAGAAGGGTGAGGGGGGATCTTATAGAGACATATAAAATAATGAAAGGGATGGATAGGGTAGAGGTAAAGAGATTCTCCCCGCTCAGAAAGGACAGCAGGACTAGAGGGCACAGACTCAAGATAAGGGGGGGTGCAGTTTAGAACGGAGTTGAGGAGGAACTTCTTCACTCGAAGGGTGGTGAATCTCTGGAATTCTCTGCCTGTTGAAGTGGTGGAGGCTACCTCGCTAAATATATTTAAGTCACGGATAGATAGGTTTTTGACAGACAAGGGAATTAAGGGTTATGGGGAGAAAGCGGGAAAGTGGAACTGAGCTACTTCAGATCAGCCATGATCTTATTGAATGGCGGGGCAGGCTCAAAGGGCTAGATGGCCTACTCCTGCTCCTATTTCTTATGTTCTTATTCTCAAGTCCTTAAATCTTGTATTATTTTAGAGGGATCTTCTTTCAAAACGTTCCCTGTTTGGTGCAATCCCGAAGGCTTGCATACTACTTGCAGTGTGGGCTCACATGTTACATTGGCATGTAATTTCATGCTCACAGTGCCACCGATGCATGCAATACCATTGAAATGTTGAAACCATACGCAGTCCTTAATGGCTTAGATTTTGTGGTCAGCAACAAAGTGGTGGCATTTGCTGTTGATTCGTTGGCAAGAACTTGAGGGAATGATCTACAAGGACTCAAGGTCCATTCTTGGTGAAGCAATGCCTCCTAATAATGTCACTCACTGAAGATGTGCCCCTTGAGGTCAGTCAAAGACAAATTGGTTATTGATTAAATACTTTTAAATACTTTGAAGCATTTTATAAAACTATTACAAACCTTTAAATACTGAGACAAAGGGAGGGAGGGTGGTCACACGGTGAAGCCTTCCATTGTCTGCTGGAGCAGAGAGCCAGATAAGAAATTACCTGTTAAAAACCTGTTTAAATAAGCTTAAAGCACTTTGTAGTAAGAACTTACCTTGTAGAACTGTTTAAATCATTTAAAAGCATTTTTGCAGGCTTTTTGTATTTACCGCTTTAAGAATTCTGAGGGAGTGGTTAGAAGGGAGTTGTGGGCCAGCAGGCTTTAAATCAGCACCAGGTTTAAAAGGAGGCCTGGTATAGACAGCGGGCAGCGGAGTGAGAGGGCAGCAGAGTGAGCTACTAGGGCGTAAGATCAAAAGGGCTGGGGAGAAAAAGAGCCAGGTAAGTTCGTGTGGAAATTTTCAATACTACTACAGTGAATAATGGAGGGGCATGTGATGTGTTGTTTCTGTATGATGTGGGAACTGGTGGACCCCAGGGTCTTTCCCAGTGACCATGTCTGCAGTAAGTGCAGGTTGCTGGAGGAGCTCCAGCTCAAGGTAGATGAGCTGGCCTCTGAGCTACAGACGCTGAGGCTCATCAGGGGGAGAGAGGGTGCCATTGTCAATGGGGTGCAAGTGACATCCATCCCCCCTGGACTGGCTAACTCTAAGGGTCAGCAACAAGAGGGGGCTGCTGAGAGGAGGAAGGGGGGTGGGGAGCGGAGGCCTCAGCCTCTCAATCTGCATAACAGGTTTGAGGTTCTTGCTTCCAGTCTGGACGAGAACGAGGGAGGTGAGGTCGGTGAGCAAACTGCACACGGTACAGTGATGCAGCAGGGCATAGGCATAGAGAAGGTGAAAAGGAACGTAATAGTAATTGGGGATAGTGGGGTGAAGGGTATTGACACTGTCCTTTGTCACAATGACAAAGTGCACAGAAGGGTGTGCTGTCTGCCTGGTGCTCGGGTCCGGGATGTCGCATCTGGGCTGCAGAGGAACCTGGAGTGGGAGGGTGAGAATCCGGTCGTTGTGGTACATGTGGGTGCCAATGACGTAGGCAAAATGCGAACTGAGGATCTGGGGAGGGAGTATGAAAAGCTGGGAATGGAATTAAAAAGTAGAACCGACCAGGTGGTTATCTCTGGGCTACTGTCTGAACCGAGTGCAGACGGGCGTAGGGTTGATAGGATTAAGGAAGTGAATGGGTGGCTCAGGGAGTGGTGTGGGAGGAATGGGTTTGCATTTATGGGGCATTGGCATCAGTATTGGGGTAGGTGGGACCTGTTCAGGTGGGATGGGGTTGGTTTGAACCGGGCTGGGACCAGAGTCCTGGCGAATCGTGTAAAGAGGACTGTAGACAGGGCTTTAAACTAATTAGGGGGGGGAGGGTGCGAGGGTAGGTGACATTACAGGGTCTAGAGTTAAGGAGAGGGTACAGGTAAGGGTAGAGGCCGAGGATGTCCCAATAATAAAGGGAGGAGGGGGCGTGAGTATGGTTGGTGGCGTTCCGGCAAATAGGGTCCAGGTGAAGGCTGGGATGAAGGCACTTTATCTGAATGCACGAAGCATTCGGAATAAAGTGGATGAGCTGGTGGCACAGATCAGCACAAATGGATATGATCTGGTGGCCATTACAGAGACGTGGCTGCAAGGTGACAGGGACTGGGAGCTGAATGTCCAGGGGTATCAAGTGTTTAGGAAGGATAGGCGGGAGGAAAAAGGAGGGGGGGTGCGTAGCTCTGCTGATTAAGGATAGCATCAGGGTGGTAGCAAGGGATGATATAGGAACCAAAGAACAGAACGTGGAATAGTTGTGGGTAGAGATTAGGAACAGCAAAGGGAGGAAGACGCTGGTGGGTGTCGTCTATAGGCCCCCGAATAATGATCTGGAGGTGGGGCAGGCTGTTAACGCGCAAATAAGTGCGGCGTGCAGGAATGGGACGGCCGTAATTATGGGGGATTTCAATCTGCATATTGATTGGTCGACCCATGTTGGACGCGGTGGGCTCGAGGAGGAGTTCTTGGAATGCTGTCGGGATAGTTTCCTTGAACAGTGTGTGTTGGAGCCGACGAGGGAGCGTGCTATCTTGGATCTGGTGTTATGTAATGAGGCGGGTAGAATTAGGGACCTTGCGGTGAAGGATCCTCTTGGGGAGAGTGATCATTGTATGGTGGAGTTTCTGGTGCAGATGGAGGAGGAGAAAGTGGGTTCCCGGACACGTGTCCTTTGTTTGAACAGAGGGGAGTACGGTAGGATGAGAGAAGAATTGGCGAATGTGGACTGGGGGAGCGCGTTGGAAGGTAGGTCTGCTGAGGAGCAGTGGAGGATCTTTAAGGAGATCTTTCTTGGTGCTCAGCAGAAATTTATTCCGATGGTCAAAAAGGACCGTAGGAGGAGATGTAATAAGCCGTGGATAATGAAGGAGGCGAAGGAAAGTGTTAAATTAAAAGCGGAGGCGTTTAGAGTAGCTAAGAGGATTGGGAGAGGTTTAAATGTCGACAAAGATTGACAAAGAAGTTGATAAAGAAGGGTAGGAAAAACTATGAAGCTGGGCTAGCGCTTAATATAAAAAAGGATAGCAAGAGTTTTTATAAATATATAAAAAGGAAGAGGCTGGCTAGGGTGAACGTTGGACCCTTAGAGGATGAGAAGGGGGACTTAGTGGTAGGGGATGGGGATATGGCTGAGGTCTTGAATAACTTTTTTGTTTCGGTCTTCACGGAGGAGGACGTGAATAAATTGCCGGGTGTTAGCGATGGAAAGGTGGTAGGACTGGAGGGTCTCAATGACATGACTGTTACTAGAGAGGTGGTGCTCGACAGACTGGAGGGGCTGATTGTGGACAAGTCCCCAGGACCGGATGGAATGCATCCGAGGGTTCTGAAAGAAATGACAGAGGTGATAGTGGATGCCTTGGTGGTTATTTTCCAGACGTCGCTGGATTCCGGGGAAGTGCCGGAAGATTGGAAAACGGCTAATGTTACGCCGTTGTTTAAGAAGGGTGGCAGGCAAAAGGCAGGGAATTATAGGCCGGTTAGTTTAACGTCTATTGTAGGTAAGATGTTAGAATCCGTCATCAAGGAGGAAATAGCAAGGCATCTTGAGGGGAATTGCTTGATAGAGCAGACGCAACACGGTTTCGTTAAAGGGAAGTCGTGTCTGACAAATTTACTGGAGTTCTATGAGGATGTGTCTAGGGCAGTGGATGGAGGAAAGCCGGTGGATGTGGTATTTCTTGATTTTCAGAAGGTGTTTGACAAGGTACCTCACAAGAGGTTATTGCAGAAGGTCAGGGGACATGGAGTTGGGGGTAGGGTGTTAGCGTGGATAGAGGACTGGTTGTCAAATAGGAGGCAGAGAGTGGGGGTCAGTGGGTGCTATTCGGATTGGCGGCTGGTGACTAGTGGAGTGCCCCAGGGGTCGGTGCTGGGGCCTCAGCTATTTACCATTTATATAGATGACCTGGAGGAAGGAAACGAGTGTATGGTGTCGAAATTTGCTGATGACACCAAGATTGGTGGAACGGCAAATTGTGCGGAGGGTGTGGAGAGTCTACAGAAGGATCTAGATAGGCTGGGCAAATGGGCCAGGAACTGGCAAATGGAATTTAATGTTGGCAAGTGCGAGGTGGTCCACTTTGGTAGGAATAATGGTAGGAAGGATTATTACTTACGTGGAGAAAAACTGCAGCAGGCGACGGTGCAGAAGGACCTGGGGGTCCTTGTGCATGAGTCGCAAAAACCCAGCTTGCAGGTGCAGCAGGTGGTCAGGAAGGCGAATGGGATGCTGGCCTTCATCGCGAGGGGGATTGAATATAAAAGTAGGGAGGTCTTGCTGCGGCTGTATAGGGCATTGGTGAGGCCGCAGCTGGAGTACTGTGTGCAGTTTTGGGTGCCGTACTTACGCAAGGATATTTTGGCCTTGGAGGGAGTGCAGAGGAGGTTTACTAGGCTGATGCAGGAGTTGAGGGGGTTGAGCTATGAGGAGAGGCTGAATAAATTAGGCTTGTACTCGTTAGAGTTTAGAAGAATGAGGGGAGATCTCATTGAGATGTATAAGATGATGAATGGGATGGATAGGATAGAGGTGGAGAGACTCTTCCCGCTCAGAAAGGACAGTACGACTAGGGGGCCTCAAGATAAAGGGGGGGTGCGGTTTAGAACGGAGTTGAGGAAGAATTTCTTCACTCAAAGGGTGGTGAATCTCTGGAATTCTCTGCCCGTTGAAGTGGTGGAGGCTACCTCGCTAAATATTTTTAAGAAGCGGGTTGATGGGTTTTTGATAAGAGAGGGGATTAAGGGTTATGGGGAGAGGGCGGGAATGTGGAACTGAGCCACGACAGATCAGCCATGATCTTATTGAATGGCGGGGCAGGCTCGAAGGGCTAGATGGCCCACTGCTGCTCCTATTTCTTATGTTCTTATGAGGGAGGTAGAAATGGAGACAGAGAAAGAAGCGAGACATTGAAGCAGATAAGAGATGAAGAGAAACTAGGCTGAGACCTTAGACACTGAGGGAGAGAGACCGAGAGATAAAGGGGTCATGAGAGAGGAGCCTCTTATACTGTAGAGGAGAGAAAAGTGAGCATTCATTTCTTCAGCCCTTTTTGCTCCTGCACAGCCTCACTAATGTGTTACTGGAACCATTCAGAGGCAGCTGCAATGGATTTATTTCACCCAGACACCCCACTTCATAACGCTAGAGAACCAACTTGCCATGAAAATATTAAACTCTCAAAATAGCTGTTCTCAACCAGAGACTGTTGGGAAATACATTTGCTGTTCATCCCAGACTCTGTAAATTATAGAACTGGAAATGGTGGAAATAATTAAAGGCAGTGAATATCTCATCTGTTAAACCACACAATCAGCACCAGCTTTACACCCTGAATATTACTAGCATTTAAAAGCGCTGGATTGTTGGAGATATTTTCGAAAAAGTCAAATGAAGAACCCAGCCTTTTAGGTTCTGACATTCTTCTGGTATAAATAAAATCCGGATAAGTATACATGTGGTCAGAAGGTGGTTTCATAAAATGTGCACATCTAGAATATTTAATTCATTTCAAAGAGAATTTGACATCCATTACATACTTATCTGATTCTGTCATCCAGTAATGTTTCTGTAATTTACAACAGTGAATGTATTATATTGTAAAAACTACTTTCAATTGCCTTTTTTAAAAAAAAATTGGGTAGTAAACTTAAGTGCTTCAAATAGGGCATATACATTGCAAATATTGTTTGGAAATATTTTGTGTATTTAGATGTATTTGTGTAGAGTGGCTTTAGGTTAAAGCACTTGTTAATTTGAAGCTCTGGTCCTGCTAATATCAGCTTTCACAAAACAGGTGTTAAATCAGTGCAACTATGAGCAATCACATTATTGAATTAGAACTCCTTGCTGCTTTACAGAGCAGCTCGGTGGGACCAATGTTAGATATTCCTTTGGAGCCCATTGAAGCACACCGTAACATCTGGCAAGTGCGCATACTGGAAGTTATGGAATCACTATTGGGACTGCAAAATCTAGGCCAATAAATATCTGTGATCTTCTATAGATAGAATAGGGTATCAAAGCCAAGAATATTTTTCAGCTGAAACAAAGTTAAAGGGTAGATATAATTTGGATATAAGTTGGACTAAAACCTGGTGTTGTCAGACTTTTTACTGTGTTTACACCAGTCCAACACCGGCATACCCACATCACAGATATAATTGGGCCAGGGCTAGAGGCAGATTTGCAATGAAACACACTGAGCCTAGGCATAGGACCTGACCAGTAGAGAGGCCCTGTGCCAGTGCATTGGTCATTCAGTTGGGAGCTGATTATGCTGCACATCAGCAGAAAACACAAAGTGGAATCACGCTGATTAGTGAGTTTGAAAGAACAGGAAAACTGGTAACAAATGATTAACTTGAGGTGCATATGTGAGACCATGTGAGAAGTGAGCTGAGGCCGCTGAGGTTTGTGAATCAAGCCACAAGGAGCCAATCAGGTTTGTTCCAGAAGCTGGCACTACCTGATCCAGGCCAACAGCAGGCGCATGAGGTGTGACTGCCAAATCAAGCCACAAAGCCAGCCGCCGAGTAGGCAAGGCGAGTGGGTTTGCACTGCATGCTGATTATGTGAAACCTGGCCAGCAATAGCAAAGTGTGACCCCTGAATTGAGCTGCTGAGCAGGTTTGCGCCTGCATTTGCGGATCCAAGCCATCAAAAGCAAGGTGAGTAAGATTGTGAGAATGGTAGCATCTGAAGAGTGGGGGGAAACAGAGGGGTTGAGGGTGTGGGAGAGGAGACTATGTGATGATATTGAGTTGCAGACTTGCAGGGAGGGAGAGTTTATGATGAGATTGGGGGTCCATGTAGAGGGATGGTTTGAGTGGATTGTGCGAAAGGAGAGAAGTGAGTGTTGTTTGAAATCCATGTTCAGAATCACAGCTTCATAATTAAAAGGTGAAGCCAATTTTTGCAGAGCTTGAACCTGCTGCTGCTGTAAGGCTCAGAGGAAGGGTTTATCAAGATCCTTCAAGTTCTGAAGTGGTCAGGTCACTTTAACTTCCATACCACCACCACCACCACCACCCCCACTGCCGCCCCACACTGGTCACCTGGCAGGATTTGAAATTATTGCAGCACTCCATTCTGCAGCAGGGTTTTTCCTTTTTCCTTGTCAGAAGCCACAGGTGAGATCATGCTGCTTTGAAGTCCTCTGTTTATAGAGCAGATGTTAATTTCACCTTGAGGGGATGAAGGGGTGGAAGGTTTAATTCTGCCCAGCTTTGTACTCAGCCCTGATGTATGCACACAGCTTTGATTTGAATTTACTGTGGCTTCCCAGCAAGTAGATGTTGTTGAAACCCTCTCTTTTGCAGTTGAAATCTTTGACCTGAAACATGTTCATGTTCGGTGCTTCATAAAAGATTCAACTGTCAGATCAAGAGATTTCTAATATCCTCTAGCCATCTGTTTTTAATTTGATTGCCCTTCACAGTAAACTGCACCTCAAGTGCCCCATTGATCCTGACCACAGTGTAGACAGAGTCTATAATTCTCTTTGACAGCAAGGGCCATTTGACCTGGTGCTGCAAGCCTGCTAATTGTATTTAAATATGTATTTGACTATTATAAGGCTTCCTGAATGCTTTGGCCAGGAGCCTTATCAGCACTATCAGCTAGGAGGGCCACAGTGGGTCTGGTGCTTAACCCACTGGTCTGGAGAAACACCCCATGGGAATGAGAGTTGGTGCGGTCCACCGTCTGGTAAAATGAAGAATTACTGACAGCAACTTTTGGATTTTTACATTATTCAGCGTGTTTCCAAGTTCCAGAAGTTACTGCCATTTTATAGGAGTAATGATAACCAGCACTACAGATTTACTGTCATTCCCATCTATGTAATGACCAGCCAGATGTGTGAATGTGGAATGGCAGCAACCTGCAAGTAGAATTTCTTTTTTTTTCCCAAAATATCAAATAAAAGCCTAAGGCGATGGTCATTACTAAATAGAGTTGAGAGGTTGGATAGCTGGAAAAGTTAAAAATTCAGAAACATTTCTTCCCTTTAAACACATTCTTTTAAAATAAAGTAGAACAAAGTGATGACTTTAAAACAATTTGAAGTAAAGAAAATATTCCTTTAAAAAAATTTAAACGTGTCTATGTATGAACATTTTATTAATGTGTTTGTGAACATATATTTAGAAGCCTGTTTGCTAACTGCAAACAGTAAATCAAGTTGGTGGCCGAAGTGGCACAGGCAGCTTGGAACTTTTCTCTAGGTAGCTATTGATTATAAAATATTTGTGACAGTTTACATTGATGGAACTTGTTATTGGGTTCCTGGGACATGAAAATAAATCCAGGACTATCAGTTATTTTAATTCATTTCTTGTTGAACCAAAATATGGCTTCTACAAGTCACATGATTACAAGGTTGGCCCTTTATTCTGGGAGCTACTACCAGGAGTTACAAGAACAAAATAATTATTCCCCAGCCAGTGATATCCCACACCTCATTATACAGAACCCTTGTAATTTAAAAAAAACCTGGAAACCCGCACATTGAAACTTGTTATGCTTACAGAGCTGCTAACAGATTCATATCACACCTGGAACTGTCCAGGCCCAAAGGGACAAGGTTTTTATCTCATAAACTCACATTCAATGAGTCTGCCTAGACAATGGCTTCCAAACACCAGACCCTCAATATGGGTCGCAGCTCTTTCAACAACTGTACACAAAAAGCTAGACAACTCCAACCTGATGAGGTTCCACCCCATTATTCTACTTGCAGTAATCATAAAGGCTCACCAACAGTGCTATCAAGCAGCACTTGCTTAGCAATAACATATTCACTGACATTCAGTTGGGTACCACCAGGGTTACTTAGCTGACCTCATTACAGCCTTGGTTCAAACATGGCACAAGAAATGACCTCCAGAGGTGACATGAGAGTGATGTTCTTGATGTCAAAGCAGTATTTGACCAAATGTCACATCAAGGAGCTGCAATAAAAATAGATGAAAATCTGAAGGAAAACTCAGCACTATTTGGAGTCATACAAAGGTTGTAGTTGTTGGTCAATTATTTCAGTTCCAGAACATCACTGCACAAATTCTTGAGGGCAGTGTCCTTGGCCCAACAATCTTCAGCTGCTTCATCAATGACCTTCCATCATAAGGTTAGAAGTGGAGATGTTCGCAGATGATTACACAATATTCAGCACCATTCATGATGCCTCAGAAATTGAAGCAGTCCATGTCCAAATGCAGCAACACCAGGAAATGGTATCCAGGTTGGAAGTAATACTTGTGCCATGTAAGTGCCAGCGAATTGCCATCTTCAACAAGAATGAATGTCATGGGGCAATGGTTAAATCCTATGACATTACCGTCACTTTATCTCCCACTATCAACATCCCGAGGGTTACCATTGAGCAGAACTTGAACTGGAGGAGCTATATAAATACTATGACAACAAGTGCAGGTCAGAAGCTAGGAATCCTGCAGTGACTAACTCACCTCACTCCCCAAAGCCAGTACACCATTTACAAAGGCACAAGTCAGGAGTGTGATGGAACACGCTCCACTTGCCTAGACAAGTACACCTTCAACAACACAGAACAAGCTCAACACCATCCAGGACAAAGCACCCTGCTTGATCAGCACCCCATCCACAAACATTATCCTCCAACACCAAAGCACAGTGGCAGCAGTGTATATCACCTCCATTGTAGGAACTCACTAAGGCTTCTGAGCCAGGACCTTGTAAACATTTGACCGCTGCCATTTAGAAGACAAGGGCAGCAGACATGTGGGAACACAGCCCCTTCAAAATTCCTCTCTAAGCACATACCATCCTGATTTAGAAATATATAACCATTCTTTCACTATTACTGGGTCAAAACCCTAGAACTCCCTCCATAACAGCAGTGTGTGTGTGTCTATAGCACATGGCTGACAGCCATTCAAGAAGGCACTCACCATTACCCTCGTGAGGGCAATTAAGGATGAACAATAATTGCTGGCCTAGCCACATCCCATGAATTAACAAAAAAATCAATTAGGACCATTTAAATTTGATTCAAGTATTCCAAGCACTTTGTGATATGGACTCAATATATCCACAGTAATAACCAACAGGAGGAACAGGAAAGTGATGCACAGAGTGGTGAATGTCTGGAACAAGCTGCCAGAGGTAGTAGTAGAGGCGGGTACAATATTATCTTTTAAAAAGCATTTAGATAGTTACATGGGTACAATGGGTATACAGGGATATGGGCCCAATGCGGGCAATTGGATTAGCTTAGGAGTCTTTTTCAAAAAAAACGGGCGGCATGGACATGTTGGGCCAGAGGGCCTGTTTCCATGCTGTAAAGCTCTATGACTCAGCTGCAGTATCCCTCATTTATTCTCCTTGATAGTTGATCTGGCAATCCCCATCGTCTATACTCTGTTGCTCATAGATTGGTGCAGGACAGAAGGGGACTCTTTTTTATATAAGGTAAATTTAAAAGTCCAGTCACTTTCAAACCAGGGAGAAGATAGGTTTTTAAAGTAAGTGGCTAGGAATGATGTTCTGGTGGTCAATGAAAGGTGATAATTTGGGATAATAGATTTGGGTGGTCACTGAGGAGGGTCGGGAGGTCATTGAGAGAAGATTGGTGTGAGAGATTTGGTTGGTCTGAGGGGATGTGCAGTTGTTGGGGTGGGGATGTTGCAGACAGGTGGGGAGTCCAGTGCAGATGTCTCATGAGGAGTCATCCCATTAGGGGGTGGGATGAAGGGTGTGTTTTGTGATGGGTCCAGGTGGGGTGTTGTATTATGTGGGGTGGCGGAGAGGCGGGGGTGGGGAAAGCTGTTGGGTGTTGTGGAGGGTGATCAGAAGAAGTCAGTTCCCAGAAGTAAGAGGTATTTTTAATTCTTCAGGCATTTTCTGGGTAGCTATTACTGTAACACAGCTGCCATATCTGAAGTTTGTAATTTAAATCACATTTTCTGACGATTCCCATCGCAATATAATTGCCCATTGGAAGTTTGAAAATCCTGGAAAGTTGCTATGCTGTCTTTACCTAGCAACTTCCGGGGATGGCTCCCAGTGCATCTTTGGAATACACCCTCGGGTGCACTGTCCTGGAGCTCAGAAGTTACAGGCTCAATTGTAACACTGGTAGTATGTAAGCTAAAATTTGCTTTCTAAAGCAGTAAACTTTTTTCGTTTCTCTCCAGTGTAAAGGTCAGGTAAGAATAAATAAACATTTCAAAATTAACATTGTAGTAAATTAATTTCTGAGGATATGTTTTCTTGGAATAAAATATTTGGTTAAAAATAGTGATTGGCTTCTCATAAAGTTTTAATTCAAATCTTGTTACAGTAATTCAAATACGAATCTTTCTGGGGAGCAGGACCTTGATTTTGATATCTTAGCTGACCCTAATTCATGGAATGGACAGCAAGTGGGAGATGTCACAACTGTAAGTATTTACACTTTCCAATAGTTGCTTTCCAGATGTGGGAAATGGTATTTCAAAAGTCAAGTTATATTCTACTGAATGTTTTATAATAGAAGATATCTGCATTCTTAGTGTTTCAGGAACTTTGTGACATTACACATGAAAAAAGAGCAGTAGGCCATTTGGACCTTTGAGCATATTTTGCCATTCAGTACAATCATGGCTGATAGTTCTGTGTTTTCTGTTTGCCTCCTTTTGTGAATAATGGTATTATGTTTGCATTTTTCCAATCCGCTGAGACATTTCCAGAATCTAGTGAATTTTGGAAGATTACAAACAATGTTACTATTCACTATCTCTTATGACCTCAGAATGAAGGCTATTAGATGTAGGGAACTTGTTGGCACTCATCTCCTTAGTTTCCCTAGTACTTTTTCTCTCATGAAAGTGATTGTTTTCAGTTCCTTATTTCTTTTGCTCCCTTGCTTTTTTGCTATGTTATTAGGAAGGATTTAGTGTCTTCCAACAGATACAAGATGCTTGTCAAAGCATTGTTCTTGTTTTCCATTCTTAATTCACCAGTCTCATCCTCTAACATTCGCTACAGTTACTCTCTTCTTTCCTTGCAGAAGCTCTTAGTGTCTGTTTTTACGCTTCTTGTTCATTTATTCTCATTTTAATTTTTAATTTTTTTTAAGTCATCCTTTGCTGGTTTGTAAGATTTTCCCAATCTTCTGGCCTACTACTAAATGGGCAGCATGGTGGCCCAATGGTTAGCACTGCTACCTCACGGCATCAAATTTGACTCTGGTCTTAGGAAACTGTGTGGAGTTTGCATGTTCTCCCCTTGTCTGCATGGGTTTCCTCTGGGTGCAGCAGTTTCCTCCCACAGTCCAAAGACGCGCGGGTTTGGTGGATTAATTAATCCTGTCGCATTATACATTAACAGGTCTAAAATTGTCTATTCCCTGGTTGTTTCACAATATGTTGTTTTAGCAAACTGTCTCAAATGCGTTCTTTTGAGCTTTTCTAAAGGCTACCTTTGCCAATTTAATTCATCCAATCTACAGTAAAGGTTCATTACCTAGCATGCACTGGGAATGGGTGCTTCCCGTTAATCAGTAATGCCAGTTAACAGAGAGTTGTATTTATCAATGGAACATAGCACAACACTTGTCACATGAACTAATATGCAAGCACACAGAAAGTAATGAAGTGTTCTTTTTACTTTTCAATCTCCAACAGTGCACTAAAACATAAATTAAAGATTAGAAGTATACACATACAGGTACAGAATAACTTCATAATTGCTTCCAGTTGGTAAAGTGATGATTTGTATGGGGGAACATCAGAAATTCTGGTTGACAGAGTGCCAGATAAAACAATTTATATATTTTTACACGCTAGGAGGTTGGGAACCCGCGAAGCAACTGTGGAATACAAGGAAAATAGAAAGAAACTTGAGCAATGAGTAAGGAGGGCTAAAAGGGGACATGAAAAATCTTTGGCCAGCAAGATTAAGGAAAATCCCAAAGCTTTTTATACATATATAAAGAGCGAGAGGGTAGCCAGGGAGAGGGTTGGTCCACTCGAGGACAGATGAGGGAATCTATGCATGGAGCCAGAGGAAATGGGTGAGGTATTAAATGTGTACTTTGTGTCACTATTCACCAAAGAGAAGAACTTGGTGGATGATGAATCTAGGAGAGGGTGTGCAGATAGTTTTGAGTCATGTTGAGATCAAAAAGGAAGCGGTATTGGGGTTTTTGAGAAACATTAAGGTAGATAAGTCCCAAGGCCTGACGGGATATACCCCAAAATACTGAGAAGCAAGGGAGGAAATTGCTGGGGCCTTGAGAGAAATCTTTGTATCCTCACTAGCTACAGGGAAGGTCCCAGAGGATTGGAGAATAGCCAATGTTGTTTCTTTGTTTAAGGAGGGTAGCAAGAATAATCCAGGTAATTGCAGGCTGGTGAGCCTTACGTCAGTGGTAGGGAAATTATTGAAGAGGATTCTTCCCATTTGGAAATAAGTAGACGTATTAGCAAGAGGCAACATGGTTTTGTGAAGGGGCGGTCGTGTTTCACTAAGTTGATCAAGTTTTTTGAGGAAATGATGAAGCTGATTGATGAGGGTAGGGCGGTGGATGTTGTCTACATGGACTTCGGTAAAGCCTTTGACAAGGTCCCTCATGGCACACTGGTGCAGAAGGTGAACTCGCATGGGATCAAAGTGAGCTGGCAAGGTGGATACAGAACTAGCTCGAAGACTGGGACTTCTGCTGTTTGTAATATATGTAAATGATTTGGAGGAAAATGTGACTGGTTTGATTAGTAAATTTGTGAACAACACAAACGTTGGTGGATTTGTGGATAGCGATGAGGACCATCGGAGGATACAGCAGGATATAGATTGGTTGGAGGTTTGGGCGGTGAGATG
Organism: Carcharhinus amblyrhynchos; assembly: GCF_965287045.1. Classification (NCBI taxonomy): domain Eukaryota; kingdom Metazoa; phylum Chordata; class Chondrichthyes; order Carcharhiniformes; family Carcharhinidae; genus Carcharhinus; species Carcharhinus amblyrhynchos. The sequence continues at coordinate 36,423,635 of NC_137335.1, read as the reverse complement.
CAGATGGAGTTTAATTCAGTCAAATATAAGGTAATGTATTTTGGAAGTCTAATACAGATAGGAAATATACAGTAAATGGCAGAATCCTTAAGAGTATTGACAGGCAGAGGAATCTGGGTGTACAGGTACACAGGTCACTGAAAGTGGAACACAGGTGGAGAAAGTAGTCAAGAAGGCATACAACATGCTTACCCTCATTGGCCGGGACACTGAGTTTAAAAATTGGCAAGTCATGTTGCAGCTTTATAGAACCTTAGTTAGGCGGCACTTGGAATATAGTGTTCAGTTATGGTCGCCATACTACCAGAAAGATGTGAAGGCTTTGGTGAGGGTACAGAAAATTTTTACCAGGATGTTGCCTGGTATGGAGGGCATTAGCTATGAGGAGAGGTTGGAGAAACTTGGTTTGTTCTCACTGAAACAACAGAAGTTGAGGGGCAAGCTGATAAAAGTCTACAAGATTATGAGAGGCATGGACAGAGTGGATGGTCAGAAGCTTTTTCCCAGGGTGGAAGAGTCAATTACTAAGGGGCATAGGTTTAAGGTGCGAGGGACGAAGTTTAAAGGAGATGTACGAGGCAAGTTTTTTACACAGGGTGGTGGGTGCATGGAACTCACTGCCAGGGGAAGTAGTGGAAGCTGATATGATAGTGAGTTTTAAGGGGTGTCTGGACAAGTACATGAATAGGATGGGAAGAGGGATATGGTCCCCGGAAGGGTAGTGGGTTTTTGTTTTTTCAAGCAGCATGGTTGGTGCAGGCTTGGCGGGCCGAAGCGCCTGTTTCTGTGCTATAATTTTCTACGTTCTATATTAAGATTAAAATTACCCACAAAAATGGCACAAGTTCCTGTTATTTCTACTTCTATACTCTGTCCCAGTGTAGATACTAATAGGGGCTTACAAATTACTCCCACCAGTAACTTGCTATTTCTTATTTCCACCCAAATTGATTCTAAATTTTGATCTTACAAGTCAAGATCATCTCTTACTATCCATCTCATCCTTTATTAATAGAGGCACTCGCTTCTTTTTCCTTGCTTCCTATCTTTCCAAAATGTCAAATACCCTTGAATATTCAGTTCTCAGACTTGGTAACCTTGCAACCACATCTTTCTGATGGTTGTTATTATCATAACTATTTATTTCAATTAGTGTTATTAATTCATACACCTTGTTATAAATGCTGCGAGCATGCAGATAAGGAGCCTTTAAATTTGTCTTTTTACCAGTTTTCCATATTCTAACCCTATTTGTTAGTTCACTTCTACGTTTGTACTCTCTATCCCTGATGCTGTGGTTATTATTCCCCTTATTACTTCGCTGCGGTATTGCTGTGTCCTTTCTCATTAACTTTCTAAACCTCCCCTCACTGGAACCCTCCCCCTCATTATTTATTTTAAAGTCTTCTAGTTATGCAATTTGCCAGGTCCCTGGTCCCATTGCTATTCAGGTGAAAGCCATCCCAATGTTACAGCTCCCATTTTTCCCACTACTGGTGTTAGTGACCCATTTCTTCCAGATCAATCTTTGAGTCATACAGTCAACTCTCTGATCTTCTGTATTATATGCCAGTTTGTTTGTGGCTCAGGTAGTTATCGAGAGATTATTACTTTTGTGGTTCTGCTTTTGAATTTAGCCCGTAAAACTGAATACTCCCTCAGCAGAAGCTTGCTCTTTGTCCTAGCTAAGTCATTGGCATCTATGTGGACCAAGACAACAGGATCATTCCTCTTCCATTGCCACATTCCTTTCCAGCCCTGAGGAGATGCCCTTAACCCTGATGTGAGGTGGACAACACAGTCTTTGGGACTTGTACTCTTGCTGCAGAGAACAGTATCCTTCCGTCTAATTATACTGTCACTGCTAACACATTCCTTTTTAGTCTTTCTACATGAATGACCTCCCCACAGTGCCTATCCTTGTTTCCACAGGCTGTAAGAACCTTAGGCCTGTTGGACAAATATAAGTATTGCAGCTCCACTGGAGCTACCTCCTGGATCCCCAAAACTACCTCACTTGTAGTCACAGCCTCCTGTCCCTGACCATGAACCAAATCTAAAGTACCTAGCTTAAGGACTGTGTGACTGCCTCCTGGAATGAAGTGCTCAGGTAATTCTCCCACTCTCTGATGCATCACAGCATCCAAAGCTCAGACTCCAGCTCGTTACCTCAGTCCCTCAAGCTGCAGACGCTTACTTTGTTGATGTTTTTTGCTTCTAAACGAACCTTGTGTGTATGTAGGATTGTAGCATATTTTCATATTCACAAAGCACTTTATCGTTAATTGATTACTTTTGAAATGCAGTGTAAATTGCAAAATGTAGCGCAGCCATTCAGTATATGGCAACTTGCAATAAACAGTGATCACATAATGTTTCCGTGATATTAGATGAGGGCAGACTGTTGGCTCTGACAATATTTCCTTCCCCTAGATGGGATCTGTTCACAACTTAATATTCCATATAGTGGACAGTTGTGTATTAGTAACACCTTTTTCCAGTAAGTTCCAGTTCAATTTTTTGCAAATGTGTTTCAAACTCATGATTGCTCAGGCTGTGAATAAGGCAGTTTGAATTATGGAACTACAAGGTTACCTTTTTTTGAGAAGTTCACCAAAAGAAACAATGAACTGTCCAATTCATTTTTAATGCTTAAGAATTAAGTTTTCTTATTTTTGTAATAAACTTTGGATCTCAATTTATATTTAATTGTGGCTTTGATTGTAAACCAGAACTTAGCTTAACCACTTTACAAAGTTTTCAGGTTAGTAAATATGAGTAATCACTCTATTCAAAAGGTATTTTTTGCAGTTATTTGTTCATGTGAAACAATTGTTCTAAATAACTTTTTAAAAAACATGTGGCAGAAAACAAGACTGTTTATCATGTTTCAAATTGTATGTTAAAATGTTTTCAGCTCTATTAATTGTTTAAAAATGTTTATTAAGGTTATTTACAAACCTTTTGAATGGATTGATTACAAAGCCAGTAAAATTAGTTAGAATGCAGATAAGTTCTATTTTCTTGCTGATGGTGTGTTTGTTTTGGGGACCTTCTGTAATATTTCCTTGTTTGATTTTTTTTTACAGTTTTCACTTTTGAAAAACTGGAGTTTGCAGCTGGTATGTTAAATAGCTACTGATGAGTATTATAAAATTGTTCTGTATGTTGATACTTAAATGTCCAAATCAGGTATAAGCATCTGGTTAACAAGATTTGTTAGTTTGTCTGCAAGGGTAAATATTGTCTTCAGTTTTGAATTACTCTTTAAGATTCATGTCTAAATCTTGCTCTTCACATAGGAAATTTAAACTCTCTAAAGGTTGTTTTCATTTCCTACATCAGACATGAACATTTTAAGTTGTGTGAATTAAATAACCATTAACAACAACTTGCATTTATATGGCATCTGTAATGAAGTAATGGAGTTTCACAGGAGTGTTATAGGAGAAAAATTTGGACCCAGCTGAAAAAGAAGCCTTTAAATCAGGTTTGTTCATAGAGGTAGGTTTTGAGAAGCATCTTAAAGGTATTAAAGGATTTTGAAAGAAATTGTCTATATAACTGAAGATGCAGGGTGTGGAAAGGAGAGTTAGAATGGAGAAGTAGGAAAACAGAAGTGAAGAAGAAGGATGATAAAATGGACGAATGAAATGAAATAAAATAAATGGAAATGGGGTGAAGGTGGGGAGAGTTCATGTTGAACTCAATGTTCCCAATCGGAATATGAGGTGGAATCCACCCACAGTGGTTGACAAGGCTGTCAACCACATCCATTTCATCCCCGGATCACTTCTCAGCCCCTCCCCTCCCTCCCAGAACCAGGATATGATAGGAGAACTTTATCCCCACTTTTCACCCCATTGGTCTCCACATTCAAAGGATCATCCTCTGCCATTTCCACCAATTCCAGCATGATGCTACTACCCAACACGTCACCTCCTCAATCCCACTGTCAGCATTCCACTGGGACCGTTCTCTCTGGGACATCCTTGTCCACTCCTCCATCATACCCAACACCTCACCTCCTGTCCACGGCTCTTAGCTCTGACAAAGGGTCATCTAGACTTGAAACGTTGGCTCTATTCTCTCCCCACAACTATTGTGAGACCTGCTGAGATTTTTCAGCATTTCTGTTTTTGTTTCAGATTCCAGCATCTGCAGTATTTTGCTTTTATCTTAAGACTACTGTTGCAATAAAGATATTAATTTGATTGCAGATGTTTTTCACGTCTCTGATCTTATCTCATAACTACCAATTTCCTTCCAATTGTGGCTGTTCTTATTATTGCCCTAATAGCAGAAGGTAGAATGGAATGCATTCACAGTTGTCTGTTAACAATATTTCTATTATTCTCCCTTTTAAAATGATTAACTTGAATATTGTTGAAAAAATAAACATGTCAAAACTGTCTGTCTTGCATTCATCAGATGGAATACAATGTGGGAAAGTGTGAGGTTATGAACTTTGGTCGGAATAGAGACATAGATTATTTCCCAAATGGGGAAAGAATTCAGAAATCAGAAGCACAGAGGTACTTGAGACGCCTAGTTCAGGATTCTCTTAAGGTAAACTTCCAAGTTAAGTAGGTAGTTAGGAAGGCAAATGCAATGTTATTTCAAGAGGATTAGAAGCAAAAGCAGGGATGTACTACTGAGGCTTTATAAGGCTCTGATGAGATCACATTTGGAATATTACGAGCAATTTTTGGCTCTATTGTAAGGAAGGATGTGCTGCCCTTGGGGAGGGTCCAGAGGAGGTTCACAAGAATCATCCTGGGAACGAAAAGCTTGATGTATGAGGAGTGTTTGAGGATATTAGGTCTATACTTGATAGAGTTTAGAAGGCTGCGGAGGGATCTCATTGAAACTTCCAGAATACTGAAAAGGCTGGGATACAATAGACATGGGGAAAATGTTTCCATGAGTAGGAGAGACTAGGATCCAAGAGCACAGCCTCAGAGTAAAGAGTGACCCTTTAGAATCAAGGTGAGGAGGAATTTCTTCAGCCAGAGGGTGGTGAATCTGTGCAATTCATTGCCACAGAAGGCTGTGGAAGCCAGGCCATTGAGTGTATTTAAGACCGGGATAGGTTCTTGGTTGGTAAGAGGATCAGTGGTTATGGAGAAAAGGTGGGAGAATGGGGTTAAGAAACTTATCAATCATGATTGAATGGTGGAGCAGACTCGATGGGCTGAATGGCCTAATTCTGCTCCTATATCTTGTCACGATACTTGCAAGAATGCCAGCTAGCTGTTTCACACTGCTACTATGCAGTAATAACACAAGTGGTATCTGCCAGTAATAAGATGCTGCCATCAAGCCAAAAAGACATTCTGCTTATCTCACAAATGAGTAATGTGGTATGTAAATTGCAGTGCCAGTTTGTTGCCAGGTATGTAGGTTGTATGTTCCAAGGACTGATGGATGAAATCAGACAGCTTGTCTCAACCACTGTTCATAACAGGGAAGGTACAGACCATATTGATCCAGCCTGTGCTTGCAAAACAGTGTCCAGCATTAGATGTGATTCTTGGTTGGACAATATTTGCTAAGTAATCCTCGTTGCGTTAAGAATTATGCTGACTACCAATTTAAGATTGTCAGCCAGGTTGGCAGTGTGGGCACGTTTATGTGTACAGGAAGTTGCATATATTAATGCACAATTCTTTATCGACAGAATGAACACATACACAATTGCACCTGTTTCAGCTGAACAAAATTAGTGACAGCCGTACACTGATTCATTTCCCAAGGAAAACCTTTACCAATCAAGGTCAAGCTGCCTCATTTAAATTTCAAATAATGCTTGGCAGTTGTCTATCAGACACCATCAATTGGTGCATTCTCCATGGCAACGTCATGTGAGAATATTATCAAATAAATAGGTTGGACTAAAACCTGGTGTTGTCAGACTTTTTACTGTGTTTACGCCAGTCCAACGCCGGCATACCCACATCACAACGTCTCCACCAGTCAGAGTCCACTTGCCAAGCATTCTCTTATCTTCTTTAGCATAAATTGCTATTTTCCTCTTTTGTTGCAAAGTGCCCAGACGAGTGCTAGTCAAAAAGCCTTAACATTTCTTTCAGCAATATTCAAATGACAAAATGATTGTACTGATCCTTTTTCTAATCGTCAGGTTGAATAAGTAGTCCTTATTTCTTAAAAAATGTGCAAAACCATACCAGAAGTAAAAATATTAAATACAGTATTAAAACTTAGCGATTTCATATAGAAATAAACTCATTGCCATACAGCCCAGAACATTAAAATGTGATTTCCTTTAGAAGCAGCAAGTAATGTATTCTGAAGATGAAGAATATACCACAGGTTCAGAAGTAACTGAAGATGAAGTGGGAGATGAAGAAGAACTGACCAAGAAAAAAGGTAAACAAAATAAAGGTTGGATGAAAATGTTTTTATATTGATGCATATTTTGGATACTTGTGAGTTCTTAACTGTTCTAATGTATTTTCTATTGCTTTGGAACTATTTAAACTGTCTTGTGCATGGGTTTAAAAAAAACTTGCATGTTCAGTAATTTCCAGGAAGAAATTCACTCCTTTTTTCAAAAAACATCATTATTAAGCTGAAGGATGTTAATGCTGTGGAGCAGACTTTTTCCAAACATCACTTAAAAACAGATTATCCTGTCATCGTTAATTTGCATTTGGCGCAGTGTCTACAAATTGGCTGCCTTGTTTCCAAAGTTGCAACAGTAACTTCACATCAGATGTTCTTATTTGGCTGTAACAAGCTTTTGAATCATCCTGAGGTTGTGAAAAGTGCAAAATAAGTACAATTCTTTGAAGATGATTGGGTCGAGACTGATAGGTCAGGTTGAATTTGTTCTGCTTCTTTTATGGATAGCACTTAACCTGTCACGTGGTCAGATAGATTCTCGCGTCTTCGTAGCACTGAAACCACTTGGCTAGCAGAGCGGCTGAGTCTCGTGCTGAGATCTTGATCACATCTGTCAGAATAGTGTCAACGTCCAAGTGTCCAGTCACTCTTCCCAACTCTTAACTTTACATGGAAGGAACCAAATTATCTGGACACTGATGGTAGTGATCATCATTTGGACACTCTAAACTGAAAACACATGCAAGCATTCCGGTTTTGTTTCTTGTACTTGAATGTTCTATGTTCTTGAATATTTTTGATGAACAGTTGATTTTACTTTATCACATGTCATACAAACAGGGGTCTGTGATATTTTAAATCTTAAAACCCTCCTACCGATAGCAATTTATGGAATTTTTTATGTATTAATTTCAAAATGATTACTGCAACAGAATAGCCAAAATATGCAAACGTCACTGGCCAATATCCATGATCTTTCAAGCTTACTTGGATGAGAAAACTACTTACTAGACAAAACATTCCTGTTGCACAAATACATTTTGATTGAAAACTTAAATAAAGACTGGCACAGCTCAAATAGAAACCGACTAATCCTGCTGCTTTGTCTAGTAACCATTTGTTTGTGTCAAAGCAGCTTTGTAACTACATGAATATTATTTTTGTGTCTCACATCAATTCCATAGTTTGGATCAGGGCCGGCTAACATTTGGAATAACTGCCATGGAGAAGCCATATGAAGTTGCAGAATTTTTCTCAGCAGGTGTGATTGACTGGGCGTTTCTAATGGAGGGGTTGATAAACAACTCTATGCCTAGTTAGGGAGATGTATTCAGCTGCCAGAATTTGCTCCTCCTTCCATTGATTTAGAAGGAAATACATGATGGCACTGTTAATGTTTTTGGAAGTTAGTGAAGGATAGATGTTTTGGTACTTTCTGAACAAAGAGTGCAGTTAATGAGGTATATTGATCTTTTGCTACTGGCTAATTTCTATCTTTACTGAATCTAATTTGTTGATTTTATGTCCCAAATTGCATGCTCAGGGTGTGGTATTTCTTTTGCTGCAAAAGATCGGAGAAGAAAATTAAATAACAGCTCGCTAAGAAAAGGAGAGGGGTCAGAATATAGTGTTACAGTCATAGGGTGTAGAGAAAGATCAATTTAATATAAGATCGATACTGTTCTGCGTAGAGGGTCATTTTGGTCCTAAGTAGAAAACTCCAGACCCAAGCCCATCACTTCTGTACCTTTTTCTCTTGTTTTAAAACATTTTCACCCCTCTCTTTTTTTCTCTTCCTGTACCCACTCAGGCTACCTATGTCCCGATGTATTCCTATTCTAGTCCTTTACAATTACTCTCCTTCCCACGCTCTCCTGCAATTGTCCCAGGCTTGAACCTCCCCCTCGCATGACCCTGCCATGGACAGTTGACAGCCAGGAGAAATGCCTCACAATGTTTTCCACACAGCCTATCAAGGCACCCATTGAATTCTTTTCTAAGTAGCAATTTGACTGTCTCTTGAGACAACCTTACCACTCAACGTAACCACAATGCACCTACCCATGTTACAGCCTTGGACTCTGTCAGCAGATCACTATCCCTCTTGAGAATGTGTGTTCATTTCCCAGCAAAGCCCTTGCCACCCACAATATTATTCTAGATAATTATATTGATATTGTGGCTTTGATAGCATATCACCCATGGTGACACATTGCCCCTTACTGAAGCCTCCCAGCCTCGCTATACTTTAAATCACCAGACTCACCAAGAATGATAGTGGCCCATATCACCAAATCTCATTTTGGCCTCCTTCCCCTTTTTCAGCTGGCACCTCCTTCCTTGAACAACTCTTGTTCCATCCTTCTTACCTACCCTTTTAAAACCTCTGCTGCCTTTCTAAGCCACAACTTGGGTTAATTCTCATTCTTAATTTCTTGAATCTTTATCACAATTCACCTTTCTGTTCTGTGATTGCATTGCCTTTCAGTTCTCCCTCCATATAAACTCTTTGACCCATATTCATGGCCATCCCCTCAATCATCGTATGTGGCCTTTTTTCATCTGCTGTTCACAGACAAGGCCATCTACAATCTTTTCCTTGTATACCCAACCCCTCTTCATCACTTCCTTCTGCAGCGGGCCAGAACATGGAGGGATCGGAGAGTTTTATGCAATTTCTGATATGACCAACCACACCATTTACTTTAACACTTCTCTTGTCTAGTTGCCACTTGATTGCACTTTTATCTGGCCAGTAGCAATCATAGCAACTCCAGCAGTAGCTTTTCCTCCCAGTCCTGTATCTTTACTTCTGAAATCCTTGAGCGATATATCTTTAGAGGGAGTAAGGGGCGTGAGTATGGTTGGTGGCGTTCCGGCAAATAGGGTCCAGGTGAAGGCTGGGATGAAGGCGCTTCATCTGAATGCGCGAAGCATTAGGAATAAAGTGGATGAGTTGGTGGCGCAGATCGACACAAATGGATATGATCTGGTGGCCATTACAGAGACGTGGCTGCAACGTGACAGGGACTGGGAGCTGAATGTCCAGGGGTATCAAGTGTTTAGGAAGGATAGGTGGGAGGGAAAAGGGGGGGCGTAGCTCTGCTGATTAAGGATAGCATCAGGGTGGTAGCAAGGGATGATATTGGAGCCAAGGAGCAGAACGTGGAATCGTTGTGGGTAGAGATTAGGAACAGCAAAGGGAGGAAGACGCTGGTGGGTGTTGTCTATAGGCCCCCGAATAATGATCTGGAGGTGGGGCAAATAAGTGCGGCGTGCAGGAATGGGATGGCCGTAGTTATGGGGGATTTCAATCTGCATATTGATTGGTCGACTCATGTTGGACGTGGTGGGCTCGAGGAGGAGTTCTTGGAATGCTGCCGGGATAGTTTCCTGGAACAGTGTGTGTTGGAGCCGACGAGGGAGCGAGCTATCTTGGATCTGGTGCTATGTAATGAGGTGGGTAGAATTAGGGAACTTGCGGTGAAGGATCCTCTTGGGGAGAGTGATCATTGTATGGTGGAGTTTCTGGTGCAGATGGAGGAGGAGAAAGAGGGTTCCCGGACGCGCGTCCTTTGTTTGAACAGAGGGGAGTACGGTAGGATGAGAGAAGAATTGGCGAATGTGGACTGGGGGAGCGCGTTGGAAGGTAGGTCTGCTGAGGAGCAGTGGAGGATCTTTGAGGAGATCTTTCTTGGTGCTCAGCAGAAATTTATTCCGATGGTCAAAAAGGACCGTAGGAGGAGAGGTGATAAGCCGTGGATAATGAAGGAGGTGAAGGAAAGTGTTAAATTAAAAGCGGAGGCGTTTAGAGTAGCTAAGAGTAGTGGGCGAGAAGAAGATTGGGAGAGGTTTAAATGTCAACAAAGATTGACAAAGAAGTTGATAAAGAAGGGTAGGAGAAACTATGAAGCTGGGCTAGCGCTTAATATAAAAAAGGATAGCAAGAGTTTTTATAAATATATAAAAAGGAAGAGGCTGGCTAGGGTGAACGTTGGTCCCTTAGAGGATGAGAAGGGGGACTTAGTGGTAGGGGATGGGGAAATGGCTGAGGTCTTGAATAACTTTTTTGTTTCGGTCTTCACGGAGGAGGACGTGAATAATTTGCCGGATGTTAGAGGTGGAATGGTGGTAGGACTGGAGGGTCTCGATGACGTGACTGTTACTAGAGAGGTGGTGCTCGACAGACTGGAGGGGCTGATTGTGGACAAGTCCCCAGGACCGGATGGAATGCATCCGAGGGTCCTGAAAGAAATGGCGGAGGTTATAGTGGATGCCTTGGTGGTTATTTTCCAGACGTCGCTGGATTCCGGGGAAGTGCCGGAAGATTGGCAAACGGCTAATGTTACGCCGTTGTTTAAGAAGGGTGCCAGGCAAAAGGCGGGGAATTATAGGCCTGTTAGTTTAACGTCTGTTGTAGGTAAAATGTTAGAATCTGTCATCAAGGAGGAAATAGCGAGGCATCTTGAGGGAAACTGCTTGATAGAGCAGACGCAGCACGGTTTCGTTAAAGGGAAGTCGTGTCTGACAAATTTACTGGAGTTCTATGAGGATGTGTCTAGGGCGGTGGATAGAGGAGAGCCGGTGGATGTGGTCTTTCTTGATTTTCAGAAGGCGTTTGACAAGGTACCTCACAAGAGGTTATTGCAGAAGGTCAGGGGACATGGAGTTGGGGGTAGGGTGTTAGAGGACTGGTTGTCAAATAGGAGGCAGAGAGTGGGGGTCAATGGGTGCTATTCGGATTGGCGGATGGTGACTAGTGGAGTGCCCCAGGGGTCGGTGCTGGGGCCTCAGCTATTTACCATTTATATAGATGATCTGGAGGAGGGAACCGAGTGTAGGGTGTCCAAATTTGCTGATGACACCAAAATTGGTGGAAAGGCAAATTGTGCGGAGGGTGGTGAGAGTCTACAGAAGGATCTAGATAGGCCGGGCGAATGGGCCAGGAAATGGCAAATGGAATTTAATGTTGGCAAGTGCGAGGTGGTCCACTTTGGTAGGAATAATGGTAGGAAGGATTATTAGTTACGTGGAGAAAAACTGCAGCAGGCGATGGTGCAGAGGGACCTCGGGGTCCTTGTGCATGAGTCGCCAAAAACCCAGCTTGCAGGTGGTCAGGAAGGTGAATGGGATGCTGGCCTTCATCGCGAGGGGGATTGAATATAAAAGTAGGGAGGTCTTGCTGCGGCTGTACAGGGCATTGGTGAGGCCGCAGCTGGAGTACTGTGTGCAGTTTTGGGCGCCGTATTTACGCAAGGATATTTTGGCCTTGGAGGGAGTGCAGAGGAGGTTTACTAGGCTGATGCCGGAGTTGAGGGGGTTGAGCTATGAGGAGAGGCTGAATAAATTAGGCTTGTACTCGTTAGAGTTTAGAAGAATGAGGGGAGATCTCATTGAGACGTATAAGATGATGAATGGGATGGATAGGATAGAGGTGGAGAGACTCTTCCCGCTCAGAAAGGACAGTAGGACAAGGGGGCACAGCCTCAAGATAAAGGGGGGGCGGTTTAGAACGGAGTTGAGGAGGAACTTCTTCACTCAAAGGGTGGTGAATCTCTGGAATTCTCTGCCCGTTGAAGTGGTGGAGGCTACCTCGCTAAATATTTTTAAGACGCGGGTTGATGGGTTTTTGATAAGAGAGGGGATTAAGGGTTATGGGGAGAGGGCGGGAATTTGGAACTGAGCCACGACAGATCAGCCATGATCTTATTGAATGGCGGGGCAGGCTCGAAGGGCTAGTTGGCCTACTCCTGCTCCTATTTCTTATGTTCTTATGTTCTTTTCCTCATTATTCTCATATAATACCATCCCTTGACATCATTATCCGTGACGTGGCATCATGTTCCATGTGCACCCTGATGAATCCTAATTCTGTCACTCCACCACTGTTTCTTGAACCATTCATTGCCTCTACACTGTTTGGCTTCTTGTTCAACATCCAGCTCTGAATGAACCACAATTTCTTCCTGTTAAATAATGGGAAGATTAAAGTCACAAGCTCTGTACCTGGTCTCTGACTTTGACTTTAACCTGCAAGCTGGCAGCATTCTCAAAGTGAAGACTTTGCACTCTTGGTCTGTTTACAATATTGGACTATTTGCAATCTCATTGCACCAAAGAATCCCTACTGTGCAGAAGAAGGCCGTTTGGCCCATCAAGCCTGCGTCAACAACAATCTCAACCAGGCCCTATCTCCATAACCCCACGCATTTACCCCCCTAATCCCCTCGACACTAAAGCCGAAATTCCACTGGCCCTCTTGCCACAGGAATTGGAGTGGACGGGGGCGGACCATGTGAAAGTCTGTTGGAGTGGGATGGGATTTTATGATTTTGGGAAGAACAAGGCTGTAAAATCCCATCCTATGGTCAATTTAGCATGGCCATTCAACCTAACCCACACATCTTTGAACTGTGGGATGAAACTGGAGTACCCAGAGGAAATCCACCCAGACGGGGAGAATGTACAAACTCCACACAGACAGTCACCTGAGGCCAGAATTGAACCTAGGTGTCTGGCACTGTGAGGCTGCAGTGCTAACCACTGTGCCATCATGTCATCCTATGCAGTGTTGGTCTACTATATGATCCCATGGTATAAAAATTACGTAAGAAGTCTCACAACACCAGGTTAAAGTCCAACAGATTTAATTGGTAGTGGTCTTTCTTGATTTTCAGAAGGTGTTTGACAAGGTACCTCACTAGAGGTTATTGTAAAAGGTCAGGGGACATGGAGTTGGGGGTAGGGTGTTAGTGTGGATAGAGGATTGGTTGTCAAATAGGAGGCAGAGAGTTGGGGTGAATGGGTGCTATTCGGATTGGCGGTTGGTGACTAGTGGAGTGTCCCAGGGGTCAGTGCTGGGGCCTCAGCTATTTACCATTTATATAGGTGATCTGGAGGAGGGAACCGAGTGTAGGGTGTCGAAATTTGCTGATGACACCAAGATTGGTGGAACGGCAAATTGCGCGGAGGGCGTGAAGAGTCTGCAGAAGGATCTAGATAGGCTGGGCGAATGGTCCAGGAACTGGCAAATGGAATTTAATGTTGGCAAGTGCGAGGTGGTCCACTTTGGTAGGAATAATGGTAGGAAGGACTATTACTTACGTGGCGAAAAACTGCAGCAGGCGACGGTGCAGAGGGACCTCGGGGTCCTTGTGCATGAGTCGCAAAAACCCAGTCTGCAGGTGCAGCAGGTGGTCAGGAAGGCGAATGGGATGCTGGCCTTCATAGTGAGGGCGATTGAATATAAGAGTAGGGAGGTCTTGCTGCAGCTGTATAGGGCATTGGTGAGGCCGCAGCTGGAGTACTGTGTGCAGTTTTGGTCGCTGCACTTACGCAAGGATATTTTGGCCTTGGAGGGAGTGCAGAGGAGGTTTACTAGGCTTTCAACGGGCAGAGAATTCCAGAGATTCACCACCCTTTGAGTGAAGAAGTTCCTCCTCAACTCCGTTCTAAACCCCCCCCCCCCCCCCCCCCCCCTTTTTATCTTGAGGCTGTGCCCCCTAGTCCTACTGTCCTTTCTGAGCGGGAAGAGTCTCTCCACCTCTATCCTATCCATCCCATTCATCATCTTATATGTCTCAATGAGATCTCCCCTCATTCTTCTAAACTCTTAACGCGTACAAGCCTAGTTTATTCAACCTCTCCTCATAGCTCAACCCCCTCAAAAGGACAGTAGGACTTGGGGGCACAGCCTCAAGATAAAGGGGGGGGGGGGCGGTTTAGATCGGAGTTGAGGAGGAACTTCTTCACTCAAAGGGTGGCGAATCTCTGGAATTCTCTGCCCGTTGAAGTGGTGGAGGCTGCCTCGCTAAATATTTTTAAGACGCGGGTTGATGGGTTTTTGATAAGCGAATGGATTAAGGGTTATGGGGAGAGGGCGGGAATGTGGAACTGAGCCACGACAGATCAGCCATGATCTTATTGAATGGCGGGGCAGGCTCGAAGGGCTAGATGGCCTACTCCTGCTCCTATTTCTTATGTTCTTATGTTCAAAAGCCTTTAGCCAATAAGTTTATTTGGTAGCAAAAACCATTAGCTTTTGCTAGTGCTTTTGCTACCAAATAAACCTGTTGGACTTTAACCTGGTGTTGTGAGACTTCTTACTGTGTTTACCCCAGTCCAACACTGGCAACTCCACAGCATAAAAATTATGTTCAGCTTTTTAATGAATGGGGTGATCTCTATGCCCAATCTTAAAGAAGATGCATCCAGACTACACAGATAGTATTTAAAAAAGGCTTTCAGGAAATGAAGAAGACTCCCAAGGAACAACAGGCTAGAGAGAAGGTTCCCAGGTTCTCTGATGAAATTCTGGCTGTTGAAAGAAAGAGAGTGGTCATATTTCTGCAGAAGCCCTCAAAATATACACTGCAAAGGGCACAGTGGCCAGGGATATGAATTCCAGTAATCTGGCCCCGAGGACCTTACCTTGAACTGCATAGGGAATTTTACACAAGCCTCACATCCACATCTGTCAGCTTCCACATAATTCCAATTATTCAGCTATGACAGATACATCATCTAAGCATAATCTTCACTTTGATACCTGTCCTGCTCTTGCAGGACAAAATTACACACAGGAGGAAGGTATCAAGAAATCTCTTTAGTCCCTTGGAGTACTTGGTGCTTGGCATTGTAGGGCTAGCAGTAACTGAGGCTGCTGAATTTGTCATTACCGAGAGTATTCCAGACAACGGTAAATTCCTACCTTTTGCATTCTCTCAAATTGCACTTCATTCTCTTCCATCTTATCTGAAGTGCAAGCTGCAAATGGTATAACCATGAAATACCTGCTTTCTATCCCATCTCCCTTCCCTCACCTTAACCCTTGCCTGCATTTTTGCTTCAGATATCCAAGAACTGCTGTCAGATATTGCAATTTCACCTTTGAAAGGTACAAACAAGAGTAAACGTTTGATGAAGCACCATCACATGATCTGGACCTGGAAACACCAGCTCAATATTGATACTGTGCATACTTTAGAGGGTAATACAGAAGTGGGATCACCACTTAAGTGAGTCACTAGGCACTAGTAGACTGCAGCCAGGATAGGGGGAAAATATAACATGTATGCCAGCTCCTTGCCAGATGAATTTGGGTGGCACAGTAGCACAGTGGTTAGCATTGCTGCTTCACAGCTCCAGGGACCTACATTCGATTCCTGGCTTGGGTTGCTCTGTGTGGAGTTTGCACATTCCTCTTGTGTTTGTGTGGGTTTCCTCCGGGTGCTCTGGTTTCATCCCATAGTCCAAAAATGTGCAGGTTAAGTTGATTGGCCATGGTAAAAAAAAAATTGCCCTAAGTGTCCTGAAATGCGTAGGTTAGTGGGATTAGTGTAGCGATATGGGGGTAGGGTCTGGGTGGGATTATGGTCGGTGCAGACTTGATGGGCCGAATGGCTTCTTTCTGTGCTGTAGGGTTTCTGTGTTTCTAATTTGCTTCAGGGAATCCGGATAAGAACGTCAGTGGGACGGTGTATAGAAGATCACTAATGGTTATGCACACAGAGCTGTTTGGTGCATTGGTTGGGTGCCACAGAGCCTGTCATCACTGCTGAGAAGCTTGGGAGAGTCTGGCTTGAACTTGGAACAGAGCTTCACACAGAATTTAAAATCAGTCCTTCTAGTGAATGTACTGGCCAATTCTCTGACAGCACTTACCAACCCAGCTGTAATGCAGTAGCTGATTGTTTATGTCTCAACTTCCAGTGCTGGCTGAACTAAAGCAATCTAGTTTCCAAGTGCTGTGGTGGAACCCCAAATTATGAGTTCGATGCTTGTTGCCTTGCAAGTCCAGCTTGGTGCCGAGGTTCAAATTGCTGTCATCATGATTCTGGGATGCTTGCTTCTCCCCCTTCCTTCTCCTTGCCCACCTACCACACCCTTCCCCACTTGCAAATTTAGAAATTGTCTCCAAATGCACGGCAGTCTGCTGCATCCTTTGCAACCTTGCTGTCATGAAGGTCCTTGTTGCAGTGAGTATTGGAGCGATCTGCCACACCCCCCCCCCCTCCCCGCCCCGACACCCTCACCTCCTCCCCAAGAACCCAGACAGCTGAATTGTAATTTTAAAATGCTAATGGTCTGTTCCACAGTGTTCCTGATGGCAATATGACTCCTGTCGTGTGCACCTTGCCCATGAGTGGCAGATTGGAGTTCTGTGTCACTTGTTGAACTGGTAACCATTGTCACCAAGCAGCCAACCTCTGTTTCATCCTAGTGCAGGAACAGCTTGACAGGTGTAGGATGAAAATGCCTTGGATACTGCCAGGAGAATGAGCATTCACTGATACGATGGTATGTGCATAGTCATATAAAACTGCATATGGAGAGCCAAGCCATGTGCTTCCTTCTCCTCCTCTCTAGTTATAATGAGTATGAAGCTTCCTCTCCTAGCTAAAGGACCTCTGTGTGCACCCTGATGCAAAAGTGCATGGCAAACCGAGAGATGTTGGCAATGGTACTGGCTTCTGTCTGAAAGAAACTGCTTGCATAGAAATTGAAGCCTGCTGTGATCCTCGTAACCACCAGTGGTGCCTTGCCCTACCTGTGCCGATGTAGGTCCGGGTAGAGGAAATGGCACAGTAAACATCATGTTGGTGAATTGCAGCTGCCAGAGGCATTGCTCCTGGTTGAGGTTGAAGTAGTAGAAGTGCTCACTGAATATCTTAGGTGTGTGCAACCTTCTATTTCAAACCTTCTGCTTCCTCATCTATATACAGCTTCCCCCTCCGTTGCTTGTGCTCCATTTCCCTGTTGTACTGCAGTTTAAGAGGGACTGCAACTATTGCATCCATCTGTGATAGCAGACTTTCTGCTGACTTACCTTCAATGTCCTGTGAATTCCTTGGTAAAGTCCAGCACCACTCCCTTCTGACTCCATTAATTTTTCAGAACTCCAAAAATACTGAACACAGTACTTCCACTGACTGCAGCAGCAAAAGAAAGTCAAAAGCACCTCATCTAAAAGTCCCACACTGGCCCTTTTTTTTAGTGCTACTGGGAGTTATCCTGTGCACTTGAATACATGGTTTAAATGAAGGCATGAACAGGTCCAAAATGATAGGTTGATAATGTTTGATATTGCAGTTTGTCTACTCTGCATGCTTCCGGTAAATGCACGGATGTCCTTATAAGGATATGCCCTATGGGCTGAGATGGAAATGGTTTGACTACTGTTGTCAATTCTTCATGCTTTGTACCGTCAACATCAGCCATGGATTGAAGCTCACCGATCTACATCACAATGACTGACTGCTTTCAAAACATCATCCCTCTCCACCTCATCTTCTGTTGAACGTTAAGCCATGTTTTTGTTGCCATGCTCTTTCTGCTGGTAGCCCATCTTCCACCATTTCTGACGTTAACCTAGCCCAAAACTCTTCTGCTCAAATCCTAATCTGCCTCACATCCAACTTGTCCAACTTCCTCATCTTTCATTGACCTACATTGATACTTGGTCCCTCAATGCCTTGAATTTAAAGTTTCATCCAATGGGAGCAGTTAGTATATCCACAATGCTATTGGAGAGGGAGTTTGACCCAGTGACAAAAGAATGGCAATATATTTCTAAGTCAAGATGGTGTGTGAGTTGAAGAGAAACTTGCTGGCAGTGGTGTTCCTATTTGTCTGCTGCCATGTGGCTACTGCCTTGGCTTTTATAGGTAGCAGACATGCAGTTTTGGAAGGTCTATTGAAGGATCCTTGGCAAGTTGCTCCAGTGTATCTTACAGATGGTACTCATTGCAAGCTCTGTGCACTTATGACAGAGGGAATGGATGTTTAAGGTGTAGATGGGGTGCCAGTGTACTGGATGGTGTTGAGTGAAGAATATTCCATCACGCTCTTGACTTGTGCCTTGTAGATAGTGGGCAGGATCTGAGGAATCAGGTGACGATTTTATTTACCACAGAATTCCCAGCCTGCCCTTGTAGTCAAAATATTTGTTGTTGGTCCAGTTAAGTTTCTGATCAATAGTGACCCACAAAATGTTGATGGGAGAGTCAGCAAAGATGACGAGTATCATGGGGAGTTGGTTAGATTCTGTATTGCTGGTGATAACTGTTGCCTGGCACACATATCGCACCACATATCAGTCTCAAGTCTGAATGTTGTCCAAGTCTGGTAGCATGTGGAGACAGACTGATTCAGTATCTGAGGAGTTGTGAACGGAACTGAACACTGCAATAATCTGTGAACGTCCCCTTTTCTGACTTTTTGATGGAGGGATGCTAAAGCAGTTGAATAAATTGGGCCTTAGTGATCTGCCCTGCGGAACACCTGCAGTGATTTCCTCAGGCTGAGATGATTGACTTCAAACAACCACAACCAGCCTCTTTTATGCTAGATATGACTCCAGCCTTTGAAGACTTTTTCCCGTGAATCCCATTGACTTCAGTTTTACTGATGCTCCTTTTATGCTTCTTGGTTGAATTATGTCTTGATGTCAAGAGCAAACACTACTGTGTCATCTCTGGAATTCAGCCTTTTTGTCTATGGACAAATCCTGAAATGAGGTCAGGAACTGTGTGGCTGTGGCAGAAACCAAGTTTAGCGTTGGTGAGTAGGCCACTGTTGAGTCAGTGCTCTTGGTAGCATAGTTGACAACAACTTCAAGGATTTTGCTGATGATTGAGGGCAGACTGGAGCAGTAATTGGCTGGATTGGCTTGGTTCAGCTCTGTGTCCAAGACATAACCTGGATATTTTTCCATGTTGTCAGGTATGTACCAATGTTGTATCTGTATGGAGCAGCTTGGCCAAGGGAGTGACTAGTTCTGGAGTACAAATGTTTAGCACAGCAGCCAGGATATAGCCAGAACCCTTGGCCTTTGCTGTATACAGTGTGCTCAACTTTTCTTGATATCACATGGAATCCATTGAATTGGCTGAAGATTGTTTCTGCTGTTTAGCATGCATGTGGCTCTATTGTAACTTGACCAGATTGACACTTCATTTTAAGGGGTGCTTTGTGCCTTGCATGCTCTCCTCATTATGCCAGCTGTAACCCCCTAGCGCGATAGTAATGGTAGTTTGAGAGATATGCTTAGCAACGATATTACATATTGTGGTGGCAAACAGTTTAACTGCTACTGGTATCAGACAGTACATCATGAGTGCCCAGTTTTGAACTGCGAGATCTGTTCTGAATCTATCCATTTTGCATGGCAGCACTGCTATATAATATGATGGAAATCTCCTTTCTTCATAGCTGACTTTAGTTCCAGAAAGACTGAGTATTGGTCACTCCTACCAATGCTGCATTGGGCTGATACATCTGTACCAGTTAGATTGGTAAAGCTGAGGTCAAGTACGTTTTTCCCTCTTGTTTATTTTCTCACCATCTGTCACAGGCCCAGTCCGGCAGATATGTCCTTAACAACATAATCAGTTTAGTCCATACTGGTGCTATCACACCATTATTGGTGATGGACATTGAAGACTCACAACCAGGGTATGTTCTATCCCCTTTCTACCCTCATTGCTTCTGGAACAGGTATGGGGAAGCAGTAGGTGGTAATTGGAGACTTCCTTGCCTATATGTGGCCGGATGACATGAAGTGCATTGTGGTCTCGAGTCAATGTTGAGGAATCCAAGAGCCACTTTCTCCTAAACGTGTATCACTGTGCTGTCAACTCTAGTGGGTCTGCCCTGCAGAGGAGATAGAACGTGCACAGAATGGATGAGAGATAGCGAAGGTGGAGTTTGGGACATTGGCTGTAAGTTACAATTCAGTGAGTATGACCACACCAGGCTGTTTGACACTTTTGTGCACTGCTATTTCAATTACATCACAAGTCCTAGAAGTCATTAAAAAATTTCAGCGTATGTGGAAGCCATTTGTCCCAGCATGTCTGTGCTGGCAGAGAAGGAGCTAATTCCAGCTTCCTATGCTAAGTTCACACCTTTGCAGCCGCAGCTCTTAAAGCAGTCATCCAACTATTTTTTTAAATATAGTCAGAGTTTCTAGCTCAGCAACCCTTTCAGGCAATGAGTTCCAGGTCCCTAGCATTGTCATAAGCTCTTCTGCTCCATCCCATGAATTAATTCCTCTGTTATGCTTATGTACCTGTCAACATGCACTGTTTTCATCATCATCATTATCAATCTTATTTTTATTCATGATCATTTCGGATATTCTACTGCCTCTGAGTTGGAGGTGAACCAGAGGATCATTGTCAACAGCTGCCTTGCCCAACAATTTGGCTTCAAGCACATTACAAAAGTTGTGTTTATGCCAATAAATCTTCAATGACATTTTTCTTCTCAAACACAGAAACCATTAAAACCAGGTTCAATTTCATCTTCACCATTTAGGAACATGGCAAATGGCCACAGGTTGTGCCAACCATTTATCAAAGTATATTGACCCCGGCCTTTGTAGTACTCCAGAGTGTATCTTTAACATTGAATTATTTTTGGAATTCCTTAAATCCCAAGCCTATGTTGCATGCATTTTATGCAGGAATTCACCCTTGTAACTGACCTTAAACATCTGCAAAATTCTTGGCCCATGGGCTGGATGAGGGGGAAAATAAACTCCAAAAACCTCATCTCTTTATGAGGTGTTTTGCATTGGGCTGTGCAGCACAGTTATTAATGAGTAACGTACCTTTGCAGCCCCTGGGAAGACTCACAGGCGGAAAAGAGCGCTGGCTTCGGTGATAAAATGGTTCTCATTCCAATCAAGGAAAATTAGTCTTGTCATCCTTGTGTGCTTATTGGCCTTATAAATAACAGAAAGACTTTGATCCCCTTGACTTAATTCAAATTTAACTACCTACCAAGGTGGGATTTGATCCTACAATCTCAGAAAATTGCTACAAGCTTGGGTGTACCAGATAGATGACCTATACCACTGGGCCACAGGAGGAAGCATACAAAATCATTGATCCCATAGACTTAAACTCAGGGCCTTCTGCTTGTAAAGTAGACGTGATAAGCACTACACCTTGAAAGATCTAGGATCCTGGCTTTTACCAATAACAAGCAATTTACACATGTACTTATTGCATTTGAATATCTGAATAAAGTTAGCCATTCCTTAGAGCCTTTGAATCCCATTGGTGCTGCTCACAGTTAGAGGTTTTCCTGGGAATGTTTGTCCAATGTAATGAGGTCTCATTAGCATTATACACTTGCTGTGCTATTGGACTCCCTTCTGACGTTTTCATGAAAAATTCATCCAAGTATGCCTGTGCAGCTTCATGGTCAATTGAAACTTTTTCACTGCATACTTTTAGCAGATGTACACCATGATGTCTTTAAAATTTGTTATAGCATTCTGATGAGTATTCACATGATGGTGTTAGGACCAGCTCTTCATGGAACAATTTTGTTTGGATCATAATTAAGCAATCCAATGGGTATTTCTCCTATGCTGCTTGATCTTCTCTAGTAACACTTTATCCATGTGAACAGCCTTTAACTGATGAAGTGTTTTTCTATTATCTGTTAATTTGGGCACATCATTGTCAGCATAAAATTTAAGTGACATCTCTTTTCGCTTCAAATCATAAATGGTGGATGTACCAACATCATACTTTTCACTTATGTTTTTCACTAAGGTGCCTTTCTCTAGATACACTAGAAACTCCACTTTCTGCTTAAGTCTCAGCAAAATATGCTTTCTCCTGGCATTCCTGCCAGCCACGGCACTTCTCTGACATAAATCCAAGGCTAATAAAGACTATAATTGCAGAGAGATACTGGTTTGGACAGTGTTCAAGCAGTAATCAGTGGCACCACCCAATAAAGTGGTAGCTCGAAGTATTCTGCACATCAGTTTCAAGTTTCTACCCTAGGCACCATTGTCAAGTTTAGTCAGTTTCTGGTCTCTTCCGGATTGTGGGACGCTGGATAAAAGGTCCAGTACCTGTTTAAGGATCTTTCAGTATGGTCACAAGCAACGTTGCACTCACGCTTTACATCCATTAGCTGTATTTTGGTTCCTTAAAAACCTCTTTATTCGTTTAAGCTTCCCTAAAGCTTCCAGTTATCTCTCTCAAGTTAGAACTAACTTCATGGATCATAAATTTGCCATAGCAATCAGTATAAGCAAACTGGCTAGTTCCACAGCAAAATATTTTAAAATAAATCGGTGTGAGTTCAACCTATAGAGTGTTAGCTTTCTGAATTAAGATTGTAATATTTCCACTGAAGGAGAACTTCACAGACTTCAAAAACCGTGTAAGTTTACTGATTTTTCTCCTCTCTCACAGGTACAAAAAAGATTAAGAAAATTGCCAACCAGGCAAAGAAGTTAGCGGCATCTCCTACCACACAGAAAAAAGAAAAGGTAGAAAATGAACTCGTAAGAGATAGGATAACATAAAGTAGTATTTTAAAAAAATAAAACAAAATCAACACAAACTCTGTTCCATTGCAAAGTATATTTTTATTTCTGTTGAACACAGGTGATGAACTTGCCATACCTCTGATAGGGGAGCAAGATGACATAATAAAATTCAAGCTCAAGAATTTGGGAGTTTAATCAAGAAACATTTTTTCACACAGGGTTATGTAAATCTGCTACCCACTTATGCTGAAAAAATGAAGTTTTTAAGATTTGAGATTCATGGATTTTTATGGATAAAGATATCAAGGGATAAAAACAATGGGGTAAATCGAGTCAGGCGTGATCTAATTGCGTGGCTAAGCTCCAATATACCATGGAGAGATGCTGAAAATAGTCTTGTTTATGCAGCCTTTTCTCATATCTAATTTTTTTGTCATTTCAGGGATCTCTTCGAGATGTATCTCCTTTCACGTTAGTGTTATATTTATTTCTAATTTCTTTTAAGCTGGCTAATTAACATATTTTTCTGTATCTATATTCAATAATTAGAATAAAAGCTTTGGTGTTCTTTCTAAATTCCATAAAGCTCAATTTAGTTTTCGGCTTAATATATTCTCTCGTTTCTGTGGGTCATGAATGATTTTAAGTTCATCAATTCATACTATTTTTAGCATTGCTCCTGCTTAGTGGGGTTCCCAGTGGAATAACATTCTGTAATGGGATATCTAAATCTTTTAGAAAACAGGAGCAATTATAACTGTAGAGCTGTTGTATTAGACACATTGGCTTTCATATATTGTAAGTAAGCCAGTGGTAGGCAACGTCCGGCCCTTTAGACCTCCAGTGTGGCTCACGAGACGTTTTGTTGACTGTCGCCCATGTGCAGAATTGCTGCATTCTATTGGTTTCCATCCAAGTAGCTTTTTTCCTATGGGTATGACTGAAGTGATATGCTTGTAAAGGAAGGGCACGTGAAGTGAGATGTGTGCTGACTGAACGCAACATTAACGTGCACTCCCTCTGTGTCCAATCAAACATAAATATTTATTTTGTTTTACCACTACAAGTTGCTAGTTTTATTAATATGTGAACAATTAAGCACATTCTATAACTTACAAAATATTCAACGTGTATTAAATGAAGGGTCATAGTTAATGAACATGCCTGATTTCATTCTTATGACCCACTGAGATGGAGGGCCACTCATGCAGCCAACTTACTAACCTAGGTTGCCCATCATTGATATAAACTATTAGGAAGCAGCAATTCTCTAGTCCTTCAGTCTTAGTATTTGGCCTGCTGAGCCAATTCTTTCCTTGCATAAAAATACCCAACTTTGACATAATCTTCATCAGTGGAATATATTCACTCCTGTCAATTTAAGTCACAAATTATTCTTGTATATCTCATCTTGAATATGGAAAAGATTCCCAGGTACTGCATGCAAACTTGAGGAAAAAATGATGCTGAACCAAAGGCAGAGTTATTAGAAGCAATGACAAAATGTTTGGTTGAATAGTTGAATTTTGAGAATGATTAAAGGAAGAGAGAGAGCGTTGAAGAGACCGAAAGATTTAGGGAGGGTGTAGGGATATCATTGGTAGGTTGAAAGATATGGACTGATACAAATGAGAAATGCAAGGTTGTGGAAGAGTTTCTTGTAGGAAAGAAGTTTAAATCTGAAGTGTTGTAAGATCTGGAACCAATGTAAATCAGCAAGAACTGGGATGTTAGACAAGTGGCATTTTGTGTCGGGTAGAAATACAGGAGCACAGCTTTGGAAGAGCTGAAGATTTTGGAGAATACATGGACAGTGAACTATGGGTGGGAACAATTGAGTCCAGAGTTGATAAAGGCAGGGACAAGCATTTCAGCAGTAGATGTCCTGAGGCAGGAGCAAGGTGGTTAATGCTAAGGAAGTGGGGTAGGCCATCCTTGTGGAGCATATAATATGGTTTTAAGGAAGATGCTTATAGTGCACATAGTCTTTTTCAGCCTGAAACAGTCTTTGAGGGAGGAGGAGGAAGCTAGAGTCGGTGATGAGGGTGTAGAGTTTGTGTTGAGACAAAACAGTATGTTTTGAGTCAAACCCTAATTAAATTGAGAACTGAAAAGGAAACTGATCCTTCCAGTTTCTGAGGAAACTGAGATTGGAAGCCAAAACTTCTGAGGGACTGAACCAGGTTGCAATCATATAAAAGTACTGAGCCCTCAGAGCTCAGTGGAAGTTGATGAGACCAGTGGTGCAATACAGGCAAACTGAAGAAGACAGGCTAGATCCAAAGCTGAGAATAAGCAAAGCAGTTTCTCTAATTTTTACTGCTATTTCATTATAATGTTGATGGATCTATCCAGACAGAGTTGAGGAGCTTCTGCAGACGTGTGAAGACTACCTGTGGAACTAGGTAGGTTGTGCACTGCTGTCAGCTCAGGAGCGGGCTAACTCCAAGAAGGAGGGGAACTGAAATTCTTCGGAAGGACTTTGTAACTTGAGTTTGACCTGTAAACTGAGTGGAATGCTGAGCCAATTTGTAAGAGCTAGTTGTTTTTACTATTTAATAAGTAATTTGTAGTTCATAATTGACTTGATTTGCCTGTTGATTTATGTTTAACTTGGGTTGATTCTGGGTTTTAGAGCATAGATAGTTACCCAAGACAGTATTTAGTGGACTCTTGTCTCTTAAAAATTCTTGCATTCATTTTTTTTTTCATTTTTTAAGTAAATAATTGAGAAGTGTCGTGGTCAGTGAGCACGATGTTGTGGCTGTGCCTGGCAGCAGTGCCACAAACGGTACAATGAACTTCTGCAATCAGAAAGGATGAGTGCAAAGATGGAATGATTATGTGCAGAGTGGTGTAATCGGATGATCATTCCCCTGTGCACTTAGGGATCTGAATGTGTATGCCAACTGACAATGAAGCCTATGCTGAAGACTAGACTGTCAGTACAATAGGCTGCAATGCACCAGAACTGGGAGGTGTAGCACAGTGAAATGGCCATGTGGCAGTATGGGTATCTGGAATGTTCCTCAAGGAAGGTAGAACTCTAATGAGCCTTTCAGTTGTTCCCTGTCAAGAGAATTCAAGTCACAACAATGTGGAGTGCTGCGGGACTGATGCTGAGTCCCCAGTCTGTTGTTCCTGGGTAGGAGTGAGAGTAATGTTCTAGATGTGGATTGTCACAGTCTAGCTTGCTCCCACAGTACTGGTGAGATGTCTGGTCTGGGATGAAGGTAGGTGTGTAAGTCCCAGATGCATGTGCTGCAGGTACAGGAGATTTTGCAGGCCCCTGTCATCAGCAAGTGAGCTGACCCATGCAGAGTATCTATTGAAACTCCAATGCATGTGTGTTGCCATGCTGCATCTGGCCATTGTCTCAGCAAGCTAACTAGCATGTAGCGACGATGATAATTTAGTTCATTGATATTGAGACGTTCTTCTGCAGGTGAGCCAAGCTCACTGGATGCCAGTGACCCCAAGGAACCCCCATCGGGTACATAGGAGGACATAATTCCTGTACCTTCATCATGCTGTCTTTTGGCACCAGACATCAATGCAGACACTCTTGTTGTCATTAGATTGTTGTTCTGTGGGTAGTGCATAGTGGTGTGGGCACATCACACTCGCTTGAGGAAGTGGCAGAGGCAGAGAATTCCCTGGGCTCCAACAGTGGGAGCAATGCTGGAAACCAGTATCGGGCTGATTTTGTTCTTTGTTCTTTGAGTTGAATGAAGGTGACGAGCTTCTGGAGACGTCAATCTGGTGGCTCTTTGTCCAGCGGGATTCACATGGAGATTTAGCAGAGCTCCTTGACAGTCTATATGCCATGACGTCAACATTTGAGGAGTCCATGCAAAGCATAAGCGCTATGTTGACCCTGAACACTGAGTGTGCATCCTCCTCTATTGAGAGATTGGTGAATCGCATGGAGAGTTTGGTTCCAGGCATCAAGCTTGTACTCCAAGTCAGCACACTGGCTGTGATATTTGGAGGTCACTGCCAGTGTGAGATGGATGGAGCACCCAGTTATTTGACAGGTGCCCATCAGTCAATGGTGAGCAAGAGGTGCAAAGACAACTCACGCTGGTGGACAAACTGTCTGTCGTTCCTGTGGGCATCTCTCAGCCTGTAGCACTCTGGTGTGGGGAAATCCAGCTGCCGTCATAAATCCTCATGCTTTCTCCACCTGGCTGCCTTTGTCTGCCCAGTAGTTGATGAAAGTGCAGGCAGGTCTGAAGATGGCATTAGTCACTAGCTTGACACAACTGTGTGCAGCTGATTGAGACACACCACACAGATACCATACTGAGACCAGAAATGAACCAAAAATGTAGATGTTGAGGGCCACTATGATCACCAGTGTCACTAGCATGGGGTGATTGCCCACGTGGATGGAGTACCCATCATGTCATGAAGGCATGCCCCTGTGTCCTAGAGATGAGTAGCCTCCTCTGGCAATGGACCTTGGACATTTGCAGATTGTTGTTGCACTGCCTTGAAAACTCAAGCCACAGGGTAGTGGCATCTTTGGTGTTGCCTCCACCTTGGCCCCTCTGCTAGCCCTGCACCAACTGAGCCCATGCCTCTTGTCTTGCAGGTCTCTGCCTGGGACGCTGTCTGCACTTACCTTGCCTCCTTTTCCTCTTGCCCTCTCTTCCTCTTCAGGGGTGGTCCCACCAGCAGAGTAGACTATCCCCATTGGAGCAGGTGTAGAGGACCAGTGCCTTGCAAATGATGAAACACTGTTCTTCAACCCTCAGGAAAACCTTCCAGGGAAGTCCTGAAATGCTGAAAGTCACACTTCAAATGCTAAACATTTGAGGAAACTCGAACTAACCTTTTGTACTCTTGTAGCTGCAAGCTGGTATCAGAGAAACTGCTTGTACTCCAGGGGACTTTAATCCTGCCCTTGGATGAGGAAATGAATAAAACTTAATGAGTGTCCACCATCTGACTCGCTAAAAATAGCAGGGGCAGTGTAAAATTCCTGTAGATTTGACTTTTAATGGCCTCAATTGTCCCTTTAATTGTTGGTGGATCCGCATCCAATTCAGGCACACCGACCTTGAAATCATGTGCATTCACGTGATGATGTCAGAAAACACTCCTGGCCGAGGTTGATTGGCCATGCTAAAATTGCCCTTAGTGTCCTGAGATGTGAAGGTTAGAGGGATTATTGGGTAAACTGGGGGTTGGTCTGGGTGGGATTGTGGTCGGTGCAGACTTGATGAGCCAAATGGGCTCTTTCTGCACTGTAGGGTTTCTACAATGGTTGCAGACTTTGGAGAGGAAAAGAGTTTGTGGAAAAAAGAGGGCACTTCCCAGGCAAAATTGAAGGCATTCAAACGCATAGCCACTACACTTACTGACTTTAAAGTTGATATCTTTCAAGTTAACTTTACAGCAGTGATGTATATTTCATATTTGCTGGAAATTACTGTTTGGCCGTGCTGCATTATCTCCTCTATTGGTTTCAATCAAGACAATAACTGCTCTTTCAGAAATGTATTATGTGGTGGTGTGGAAAATAGTAAAATAAATTGCAAATAAAGGTAATTATTTAAATAAATTCACCAATTGCAGCAATAGTCTAACCTAAATGAAAATATTTCTTGTGGCAGATGTTGGATTTGCACCATTGCTTACAGTGGCAAAAAAAAGTCCAATTTCTCTCCAAAAAATCTCCATTTTTTATTAATGTGAAGCTACTAATTCTGGATCAAGAAACAGTAACAAAGTCACCTCTGAGCAGGATTCCTTTTGGTGTCTATGTGCAAATATGCAGGTTCTTGTTCTGGTAAATCAGGAGTTCAGTTGTTACTGTTTCTTCTGTCGAATCACTTTTAATCCATTTTGGCACCCTTCTCTTAATCTGTGCTCCTTAAGCTTCTCCAATATTGTCCTCTACAACGTCTTGTTGAAAACTTTCTGAAAGTCTCTGCGCACCACATCCACTGATACCTGTCACCTTAAGAAAACAATTCTGTCACTTCTGCTGTAACCATGTATTTGACCAGCACCAACTTTGGGCTCTCCAAGGCCAATTTTGCAAATGCTAGCTACTTGTACAAAGGCTCATCTACTGACGATAAATGTTAGGAAATCATGGCCTGCAATTTTCTGATGTGTACAGGCAATGAGAAAAACACCTTATCATTAATGCACATTCATAAAATTGAATGCAAAACTGATACTTGAAACTAAGCTCCGGTTTTGTTCTTTAAGTCAGTATTACCCAATATGTGTATTTTAAGACTTTGAACTTATTTCTTAAATGAGAAAGAATATTGAATTGCATGCCTGTACTATGATTATTGATTTTATTGTGTTGTTTACTCTTTCATGGGATGTGGGTATTGCTGGCAAGCATTTGCTGCCTGTCCCTAATTGCTTCAAGAGGGCAGTTGTCGGCTAGACTTCCCTAAAGGACATTGGTGAACCAGATAGGTGTTTTGTGGTGATCAGTGTTAGTTTCATGATTACCATTGTTGACGGCTAATTTTATATTTCAAATGTGTTAACTGAATTCAATTTCCACAAGCTGCCATGGTGAGATTTGAGCCCAAGGCCCCAGAGCATTTGAGTTGGTCTCTGAATTACTGTCCAGTGACATTACCATTATATCAAAACAAAGCTTCTCCCACGCCAATTTATCATTCTGAATTCAAATACCTGCTGTTTGGTGCCTGCTTCATTCACATTGGTTTGCCTTTTCTCCTTGGTCCTTTTGGAAAAGTCTTCTCTACATCTCATATGGTGAAAGCAGTTTATTAGCAACATTACTAAAAAAAACTAAGGAACAGTTTTAAGTACATCATATTATGTGACAGAACTAATGCATTAGCAAGGATACTGCAAAAAACTAAAGAACAATTTTCAATTAAGATAATGTTACATTGCTGTGATTTTGAGCATTTTAGGAAGAATTGGCTTTTCAATATCTGTTTATGATGAACTAATGCAGGGAGGTACTTATTTACAACGCATAACTCAATATTTTCTTATGTTAGTGTATGTTTTCAGAAAAGCAAGTGGGACAGCAGTCGCTCAATGCGATTTAACCAGGACGCTCAAAGAGAGGAAGGTACATCAAATGATATATAGTAAATAGATGAGATCTGTAAATTGCTAAATGAGAATTTATATGGCCTGGATTCTGCTATCAGTGATTCACCTCATTGACAGTGGCCACAGACTTTTGGCAAACCTGTTGGAATGAATTATCTCTAATCTGGGGTCTTTTCCAGCACAGTGTCCATGCAGGGGATATTTAGTGTCTGTGAGCAGAGTACGAAACAGCAGGGTTCTTCAACAGTTCAGATTTGAGTTTGTGTAATTTTGTTATATTCGTAACTAGAATCTTATATTTGAACAAAACCATGTCGGTATGAGAATTGCATTGGTTAGGGTAGATTGGAAAACTAGATTTTAAAAATGACACTAGATAAACAATAGCAAAATTTTAAGAATTCATTTAAAAATTGTCACAAATATGCATTCCCTTTAAAGGAGTGAGGACTATGGGAAAAGTGATCCAAGTGTAACTGACAAAAAATTAAGGATAGTATTTGCTTAAAGGCAGAGGCTTCTAATGTTGCAAAAAAAGAATATTGGAAGAATTTTAGATTTCAAAAAAGGCTGAATGAGAAATTGATATAAGAAGGAATGAAAGTAAAGGGGCAAGAGACATAAAATGGTAAAAGCTTCTACACGTATGTAAAGTTGAAGAAAAGTAAAGGTTAGTCCCGGTGAGCCAGAGACAAGAGAAATTACAGTTTTATTTATTCTTTTACAGCAAGTGGGGGTCATAAGCATTTGTCGCCCTTGAACCTGGTGGCTTGCTGGGCCATTTTGGAAGGCAATTATAAGTCAACCACATTGCTGTAGCTCCGGAGTCACATGTAGGCCAGACCAGCTAAGGATGGCAGATTTCCTTCCCTAAAGGATATTAATGAACCAGATGGATTTTCTCAACAATCAGTGATAGTTTCATTGGTCCCCAATACTTGGATCAGTTTTCAATTCCAGATTTTATTAATTGAATTTAAATTCCATCAACTGGATTTGAACCCATGTCCTCAGAGTTTTGCCTCTGGATCATTAGAACAGTGGATTGGAAGGTAAAGAACACAACACACGTATTCATGAAAGAAGGAAAAGAAAAATTGGAAACTATAGATCAGTTAGTCTGATATCAGGAGTAAGAAAAGGCTAGAATCTATTTTTAGGAGTATAGAAAATCATAATGTGATTGGACATAATGGGCCCAATTTTTACCATTTTGATTCTAAGTGCTGAATCTGGGCGCAATTCCGATCTGACTTGAAAACCTGTTCTCAGGCACCCCTGTACGTACTCAGCCGAAAAAATAATCGTGAGTCTGAATTGCAGTGTGGGCTGGGCTTACTGGGCCCAAAACGCTTCAGCTGCAGTCAGAGCTTTGAACTGCGTGTGCGCAGTGTGAAAAAGAAATTTGAAAAATGCGCCCCTGTCACATCGCTCCCAGGCTGCAAGAAGTGGACAAAAGGCCTGGGAGCGAAAAGTGGCAGCGCTGGCCCCCCACAGACGTCACCCCTCCCCCACAACATAACTGTTTCCCTTATTCACTCCCCCCGACATCCCACCAGAGAACCATCTGGCCTCCCTCCTCCTCCCAACCAGAGAACAATTGCCCCCCCCTCTCATCTGAGTTAGAGAGCCATTGGAAGCTATGAACTTATCTCTTCTAAAGCCAGAATACCCGAAACAGATCTTTGCCGAGCATGTCTGTTTTGTACCGAATCTGGACAGGCAAATGTAATGGAAAAATGCAGATAAAGTTGGGCAGGCAGCCCATTAATTCAATTTAAATGCATGCAAATGCATTTAAATTGCCATTGTGCCCGTTTCAGGCATGGTTTGGATCATAGCCATTTTTGGACCTTGGTAAAGTGGGCATCTATGCAGACGCGGATGCTAATTGCCTCACACCTGACTTTACCAAGTTTTTGGGTGTGACGCAATGATAAAATCGGACCCAATAAAAAACATGGAATTATGAAAAAGAAATCATGTTTAATTATGCTGTTGGAGTTTTTATGAAGCTCTAACTAGCAGGGGAGAGCCTGTAGATATGGAGTCTCAAAGAATCTGACAAGATAACAAGAGTACACAAAACTAGGCCTCATGAGATTGGGGGTAATATATTAACATGGATTGACAATTAGTTAATAGACCAAAAACACAACAGAATTGAGCAGGTTATTTTCACATTAGCAGACTGTAACAAGTGGAGTAGACAAAGATCAGTGGGGCCTCAGTTATCTACAATCTTTATCCTTTACTGAAAGGAACAAGTATAATGTATCCATGTTTGCTAATGATATAAAGCTAAATGGGAAAATAAGTTATGAGGAGGAGCTAAAGAGGCTGCAAAAAGATATAAACTGCTTAAGTGAGTTAACAAGAACATGGCAGATAGAATAAAATGTTGAGAATTATGAAGTTATCCATCCAGAGAGAAGAAATGGAAAATGTGAACCTTTTTAAATAGAGACTGGGAATTGTTTGGATCCAGAAAGAGAGTGGTTTTGTAAATGAATACAAAGATGTGCGGGTCAGGTGGAGTGGCCAACCTAAATTGCCCCTTAGTGTCCCTAGTTGTGCAGGTTAGGGGATTGGCAAGGTAAATCTGTGCAGTTACGGGGATGGGGTTGGTCTGGATAAAACATTGTTGAAGAGTCGATACAGACATGATGGGCTGAACGGTCACTCTCTACACTGTAGCTACCCTGTGAATCAGGAAGTTAACATGCAGAAACAGCAAGCAAATGGCATGCTAGCTTTGTACAATTTTGGTTGCATTACTTAAGGAAGGTTTTATGCTTGGCTTAGAGGGAGTGCAGTGAATGGTCAGTACTCTGATTGCTGGGTTAAGAAATATATTCTATGTATTCTGCACATGT
Source organism: Carcharhinus amblyrhynchos (assembly GCF_965287045.1). Taxonomy (NCBI): domain Eukaryota; kingdom Metazoa; phylum Chordata; class Chondrichthyes; order Carcharhiniformes; family Carcharhinidae; genus Carcharhinus; species Carcharhinus amblyrhynchos. The sequence continues at coordinate 36,391,025 of NC_137335.1, read as the reverse complement.
AACATCAAAAGTTCACAGGGCCAGAAAGGTTGCTTCTCAATAATTATCACTTATCACATCATTAAAAACTTAATTGCTCCTGAATGCACCAGCCCTGACTTTTTCAGTATCGTTCGTGCAGTATCAGTGGGCAGTCATTTTGTTGCTAGATCTATTGGAAAGGATTAAAACAGACTTTCCTGTAGAGGAGTTGAGTATCTTTGACAGCAACCTCCAGATTGTTGCGTATAATTGTACATTTGTGGCTACCAAACGTTGTTGTCTGATTTAACCAATGCGGTAACAATTTCTGAGCCTCATCGCTATTATCACAAAACCTGGGCCATATAAATAACAAATTGTGTACCTTTGGCAGTAGGAACCTTGGATAATCAGTAATAATTTTAGAATATATTTGGAAATTTTAGCTTTGACTATCACAGCATGTACCAGAAACACACTACAAAATTATGCATCCTCAGCTTGTAATTTTCAGCCTGCTGCAATTTTGTAATATTCTCAACATCAAAATTGGACATGTTTTTTTATTTTCTATTTAACTGTAATTATTCATTGTTTCATTTCTATAACATAACAGTGTATCAATTTATTTGAAGTTAATGCAAGTTTGCAAATTTCAGATCAACGAAGAATGGTTGAAATAATTGGACATCTGACAAAAATAAGGTTTGGAGAAAAAATTGATCGCACCAAGTCAAAAGAAGGAAAAGAGGTAAGCAGTTTTTGTCATAGCATTGTCCAAAAAGACATGGGTGTCTGATCCCAAGTTCCTTTCTTTTAATCAAATTGTGAAATTAGATGGATAAATAAACTCTTAGACCATAAGACATAGGAGCAGAATTAGGCCACTTGGCTCCACCTTCAATTATGGCTGATATTTTACTCATCCCCCATTCTCCTGCCTTTCCCCATAGCCCTTAATCCCCTCATTAATCAAAAATCTATCTATCTCTGTCTTAAAGACACTCAGTGACCTAGTCTCCACAGCCTTCTGTGGCAAAGAGTTCCACGGATTCACCACTTTCTGGCTGAAGAAATTCTTCTTCATCTCTGTTTTAAAGGATCATCCCTTTAGCCTAAGGTTGAGCCCTCTGTTTCTAGTTTTTCCTATTAGTGGAAACATCCTCTCCACATTCACTCTATCCAGGCCTTGCAGTACTCAATAAGATCCCATCTCATCCTTCTAAAGAACTCCTTCTAATAAACTCTTGAAGAGTGTGACTTAATAATTTTCTTCTGTAACAGCAACATTTCCTATTAATTTGATTTGTGGCTATCTGTGCATTGGCTCATCTTAATAGAAAGATGCATTTTGGATGGGAGGAGTGGGAGTAAAGGACCACATTGTTGTGACCTGTTGTCGATGCACTTGTTTTTAAGTGACCGGATAATTTTAAAGGGGTCTTCACCTATGTCATATTCCTAACAAAAAAATTTTGAAACAAGAAAACTCTTTCATGTACACTCAGCTACTTGTATACTGGTGAACAACTGATACTGGCTTTAAAATTTGGTTCCCATTCAGAGAATGACAACTTGGTTTAAGACAGGTTCAGCATATCTTTAAAAATAGCAAAAAAAAAGTTTTAAAGACTAATTGAATTCGCACCTTCCTTTGTCAGCAACTATAATAGTTTAAGGATATGTATAGGCTTAATTCCATGCTATGCTGATTATCATATCTAATGTATTCATATTATAACCTCATCTTGTTAAATTATATTGGATTAAATGCCATACATTTCTGTAACAGGAATTTTCTGAAGGGAGTTCCCCTCGGAGTGCCCTCACTCAACCAATACCTAGACTGCAAAATACAGCGTATATTTAAAAAATGAAAAGGAATTTATTTGCTAATGCATGCATCAGAAGAGACACACAGTCATTGAGGGATGACTGTGCTCGCTGACCTAATATTGCCCTGAAAAATTATATATATATAATATGTATTAACACTTCAATATCCTGCCTAATCTCATCAATCAGACTGGAGAGCCCAATCACAACATTACACATTATTACCTTAGCCAATAATGTTCTCCTGTCAACAGGAATAGGAACTTATTAGCTTATTGCCCATGAACTAATTGGAACTTATTAGCTTCCTTCCCCTTTACCTTGGAAACCTAACCCATGTCATTACCAGTAACCAAGGCCATTATTAACATCTGTAATTAATTGGTGAAAGGAGTCACTCTTTTGTTGGAACTTGAGAGACTGTGCCAGCTTCGCTACCCGTGAATGAATCCACTCCCTTACATACCAGGCCTGTGATTAAACTTGTCTCTCGCATGCCCAGAAACAGATAAGGGAAGCTGCCATTCTGTGCTCCATTGTATTAATAGAATTTGGCCTGTCTACCACTGTATTTCCCATCATGCTGCATTCAGAATGAAGTTGGCCAAGGCACACAAGACAGGGTTGAAAATACAGTTTAGGCTTATAATACTTGGTTAATTTGTGGATATACAGTTTATAATACCTTTGCATGTATTGTTCCAAACACATTGTGAGTTCTTACTATACATACATAAGGCACTTTATAATTATCTTAACCTAGTTTTTCTTATTATGGTAAAACTGAAATGAAGGGCCTGATACTGGAATTCTTTACTACTACTACCACCACCACCACCCCCACCAGCCCCAACGCCCCCACCCCCCAATCAACTTCCATGATGCTTTGAAGTCCTTCAGCGCTGCTTTTGTATGTGAGAAGCCTACTGCTGTCACGTTTCTGGTAATGTCCCTGCTTCCGCAATTTTTAAGCATGTAAACGTTTCCTCAGTGCCACATTAATCTACTGTCACATTTGTATTTCCTGGATAGCATAATCAGAATTACAATAAGTTTGCAGAGTTAGTGATCTATTTTTCTCTTGCCACCTCCCCAACCCCCAAAAACATTGGCTGTTTGCTAATTGTCCATATTATTCAGGAACTGGAAGGACTACAGGCGATAGCTGAGCCAATACCAATCCTGCCACTTTATTCATGCATTCATGCAAGAGAGGATAGCAATTGGGAACAGCAAATCTGTTTGATTTTTCCCTCTTCTAATTCAGTTCTGCGGAGGCTAGTTGTATTGCCCTAACCACTTCTTCAGACATGGGAATTGCTTGGTCTGTCCAGCTTACTTATTCATTGGATAAACTAACTAGTAGGAATGGAAATCCGACGGTTATTGTTCTTCTATGGAAGATTGGGCCCACTATTTCATATTTTTATGATCCCAGTTGATGTTATAACTGGACAGGACACCCCTAGAATGGAACCCTGGCTCCAACTGCTTTAACTTTCAAGTCCTTGATTCTTATTAAAATTACTTTAAGCATTTCAGTTATCTCTGAAAGTTTGCTCCCTACTTTAAATCTAAGTAAATGCAATTGTCTTTTTAACTCTGAGCACTTGGTCCCCTCTTTCTTAAGTTATCTTGAACTAAGCCTCTGTTGATTTAACTTCGGTTTTCTGAAATCTTCTTTCTGTCACAGTTTGCTGGGTCTCTGGATTGTCCAACTGGATTAGGCTTTCTCCATGTACAGCTTTTCCAGCATTGAGGAGAGCTGCTTTCTAGCTCCTTCCCAGTCTCCAACTTCCTGCCACTGCTGATAGCTTTCAACTAAAAACTAAGGAACAAAAGAAGCTGATTAATTTACATTACAGACCCCTAGTTACTAAGCAATGGTATTTATTCTTCATGCGTAGCGCTCTCTATCACAGTAGAACCTCAGCTGGAATTGAAACTAACCCTCACGTAGACAAACACTTTTGTTCAGCATGAAATCTAACTACAACTCTCTTGCGGGCACAGAAACATTAAATCAAACCTACCTAAAACTGTATGTTATTTCTAAAGTTTACCCATACAAATATAAATCCCTTAAAACGACCTTTGATTTCCTAGCACTATATTAAAATATCTTGTGTTGTACCACAAATCTTTCCAGTAATTCCTTTATATTTGGATTATTGTGAATTATATTCCAAAGCAAAAGTTCCGATCACCCAAAGTAAGACAACTGGTGATCATAGAAATTTCACCATAGCAGAATTTATGCAGATACACCGTCAGTATAAAACTGTACAAACACTTATTAAGACGATCTCTTTTGTGTCACAAATACTGCATCATCAGCAATATGAAAAGCAGTTTAAACAACTCTGCAAAAGCATCTCACTAGCTTGCAAATGAATTTGGCCTAACTGTCATCTAAGAGGACGCTGATGATTGCACATTATGGCAGTAAGATTTTCAATAGCCACGTAAACATTTTGCGATGTAGGATCAATATTACCTGTTAATTCCTCTCTAATTGACCGACCAAATTCTATGTTGAGAAATGCAGGAACCATATTCAGTGAATTAACTGGGCATGTGTATAATAATTGGAAATGAATAAATCTGTCTTCTGGCTATTCTGCTATATGGTATTGAAACCTGGACCAACAACAATTTGCATTTGTGTGGCGTCTAAATTGTGATAAAATGTTCTAAGGCCTTTTGCAGACGAAATATTTTTTTAAATGACACCAAACTACAGGAAGAGATGTTAAGGAAGTTGACAAAATGTTTCAAAACCATAAGATTTTAAAGAATGCCTTGAAGGAAGGAAGAGAGGTGATAACATTTTAGGAAGAAAATGCCAACATTTTGGACCCAGACAGCTAAAGAGAGATATCAATGATGTGATTTAAAATTGAGGATGCTCAGGAAGCCAGAATTAGGGAATTACATAGGATCCAAGACCTAAATAGTCCATTTGGCCCAACTAATAAATGCCTGCATTTCTGCTTCACTCTTTGCTAATCTAAACCTATCATCAGAACACCCTTTCTTCTTTATATGCTCATCTAGCTTGTTTTTAAATGCATCGAAAATGTTTGCTTCAAACACTCTCTGTAGTATTGGATTCCAAATTCTCACCACATTTTGGATAATGAAATTTTTACTGTGTTCCCTATTGTATTTCTTGATGATTAATGATCTGGAGGAGGGAACCGAGTGTATGGTGTCGAAATTTGCTGATGACACCAAGATTGGTGGAACGGCAAATTCTACGGAGGGTGTGGAAAGTCTGCAGAAGGATCTAGATAGGCTGGGCGAATGGGCCAGGAACTGGCAAATGGAATTTAATGTTGGCAAGTGTGAAGTTGTCCACTTTGGTAGGAATAATGGTAGGAAGGACTATTACTTACGTGGCGGAAAACTGCAGCACGCGACGGTGCAGAGGGACCTCGGGGTCCTTGTGCATGAGTCGCAAAAACCCAGCCTGCAGGTGCAGCAGGTGGTCAGGAAGGCTAATGGGATGCTGGCCTTCATAGCGAGGGGGATTGAATATAAAAGTAGGGAGGTCTTGCTGCAACTGTACAGGGCACTGGTGAGGCCGCAGCTGGAGTACTGTGTGCAGTTTTGGTCGCCGCACTTACGCAAGGATATTTTGGCCTTGGAGGGAGCGCAGAGGTTTACTAGGCTGATACCGGAGTTGAGGGGGTTGAACTATGAGGAGAGGCTGAATAAACTAGGCTTGTACTCGTTAGAGTTTAGAAGAATGAGGGGAGATCTCATTGAGACATATAAGATGATGAATGGGATGGATAGGATAGAGGTGGAGAGACTCTTCCCACTCAGAAAGGACAGTAGGACTAGAGGGCACAGCCTCAAGATAAAGGGGGGGTGGTTTAGAACAGAGTTGAGGAGGAACTTCTTCACTCAAAGGGTGGTGAATCTCTGGAATTCTCTGCCCGTTGAAGTGGTGAAGGCTGCCTCGCTAAATATATTTAAGACGTGGGTTGATAGGTTTTTGATAAGCAAGTGGATTAAGGGTTATGGGGAGAGGGCGGGAATGTGGAACTGAGCCACAACAGATCAGCCATGATCTTATTGAATGGTGGGGCAGGCTCGAAGGGCTAGATGGCCTACTCCTGCTCCTATTTCTTATGTTCTTATCTTACATTGATGGCCTCTAGTTATGATCTTTCTACAAATGGAAACATTCTCTCTCCAGCCACTCTATCAAAATCTTACATAATTTTCTTTAACTGTTTTTGCTATTAGATCACTACTCTTTTTTTCAAGAGAAGTGACTTTTTTTTGGATGATTTAATGCAAATATCTCACAGGATTGTGTGGAGGAGGTTACGCAGTTAGGGAGATCAAAAGAAATACGAGCAAGAGAGATCAGAAGAAATAGGGCAAGGGTAGGTAATACAGCCCATCAAGTCTATTCCACCATTCAGTAGGATCATGGTGGTCTTGATTATGGCCTTAACTTTCTTTCTTGTCTCCACAACTCTCGACTCCCTTATAGATCAGAAAGTTGTCAAACTGTGGCTTGAATTTAATCACTACTCTCTGGGGAAGAGAATTCCAAAGACTAATGGCTCTCTGAGAGAAGAAATTCTTCCTGATCTCAGTCGCAAATGGTTTGAGACGCCTTATTTTTAAATCGTGGCCCCTGAGTTCTAGATTGCCTTACAAGGGGAAATATCCTCTCAACATGTACCCTACTAAGTGCCCTCAGAATCTTGTATATTTCAGTTAGAAAGCCAGGATTAGAAGGATTTGAAAACAATGATGTTTTAAAATAGAGTTGTTGCTTAACTGGATGAATGAGGTTTGGTGAAAATTTAGACATGGACAACAGAGTCTTGGATGATCTTAGATTTACAGAGGAAGGTTTAAGCTGGCTTGGAATAGTCAAGTCTAGAGATATCAAAGGTATGGATGAGAGTTTCAGCAGCAGGTGAACTGAGGCAGGGGCGGAGTTGGGCAATGTTATGGTAGCCTTAGTGATGACACCAATGTGTGGTTGTAGACTCAACTTGAAGTCAAGTCTGATACAGTTTGTGATCAACTGATTCAGCCTCAGATGGTTGCCAGAGAAGAGAATAAATTTGGTGGTTAGGAACATTTGTGAAAGGAATGAAAAACAATGGCTTCAGCCTTCCCATTATTTAGGTGGATAAAATTTCTGCTCATCCTGTGCTAGATGTTGGACAAGCATTACAACAATTCAGACACAATGAAGGGGTTGAGATTGGTCTTGATGTAGAAATTGGATGATGGATATCACCAGCATACATGTGGCAGATGACATGTTTTTGGTTGATGTTACCCGGAGTCAGCATATATATGAGAAATAGGGGGCCAATTATAAATGCTGGGAGATATCAGAGATTATGATGTGGGAAGAGAAACCATTGCAGGGTGACTCAGACTTTGGATAGATTCATACAAGTCCCACCAAGTTGGACGATGGTGGAGAGGCTTGGAGGAGGATCAATGGACACGGGGCAAGAAGGACAAACAGAGAGTTTACCTTTGTCACAGTCATGTAGAATATCATTTGTGACTTTGATATGAGCCATCTTGGTAATGTGACCGAGAAATTCAAACATGGAGGTCGGAAAAGATTAGCGTGGATTTGTGAGGTGATAATACATTCACAAAAAATTTAGAGAAGAAAAGATTTAGGACCATCAAGTGTATAGAAACACAGAGGGACCTAGGTGTGCAAGTCCACAAATCCTTGAAGGTGGCAGCACAGGTGGAGAAGGTGGTGAAGAAGGCATATGGTATGCTTGCCTTTATAGGAAGGGGTATAGAGTATAAAAGCTGGAGTCTGATGAGGAACTTCTTCACTCAAAGGGTGGTGAATCTCTGGAATTCTCTGCCCGTTGAAGTGGTGGAGGCTGCCTCGCTAAATATTTTTAAGAAGCGGGTTGATGGGTTTTTGATAAGAGAGGGGATTAAGGGTTATGGGGAGAGGGCGGGAAAGTGGAACTGAGCCACGACAGATCAGCCATGATCTTATTGAATGGCGGGGCAGGCTCGAAGGGCCAGATGGCCTACTCCTGCTCCTATTTCTTATGTTCTTATGTTCTTATGTTGCAGCTGTATAGAACGTTGGTTAGGCCACATTTGGAGTACTGTGTCCAGTTCTGGTTGCCGCACTACCAGAAAGACGTGGAGACTTTAGGGAGAGTGCAGAGGAGGTTTACCGGGATGTTGCCTGGTCTTAGCTATGAGGAGAGATTGGGTAAATTGAGGTTGTTCTCCCTGGAAAGACGGAGAATGAGGAGAGACCTAATAGAGGTATACAAAATTATGAAGGATATAGATAGAGTTAACAGTGGGAAGCTTTTCCCAGGTCCGAGGCGACGATCACGAGGGGTCACGGGCTCAAGGTGAGAGGGGCGAGGTATAACTCAGATGTCAGAGGGACATTTTTTGCACAGAGGGTGGTGGGGGCCTGGAATGCACTGCTAAGTAGGGTGGTGGACGCAGGCACGCTAGGGTTGTTTAAGACTTACCTGGATAGTCACACGAGCAGACTGGAAATGGAGTGATACAAACAAATGTTCTAATTGAAGATCAAGACCCTCATGACGTTCCTGGGAATTAATAGATTCCCATCAGTCGTCCAACAAATTTCAAGGCTCACTTGTCACTTACATTGGAGCTATTGGGGATCTTCAATGACGAATGATAGATTATCTATGCCGCAAGACAAGCTTGTCACTTGTCAGACAGTAGGGCTCACAGCCTGCCAGGAGGCCATATGAACTTATATGGAGGACTCCATCATTGTCTGTAAAGCCTGTTGTATGTCTATTTATGTTTATTGATGTCTCCTTTTACATCCACAGGCGGTTCGGTCCACCTTGTTGGCCAACAAGGTTCATATACGCGCTGGGTCGTACAAGGGTTGCTCTTGGGTGTTGCTTCGAGAGTTGCCCAGTGCTTCACATCCGTTCATGTACGCTTACTCTGGACCGATTGACGGGCAACACGTCAGCTCAGTGACTGTCACTGTCTGCTGTACAATTACAGGGACCTGGGTCTTGGATCAATGTCTCTGGGAGTTTGCACATTCTCCCTTTGTTTGCTTGGGTTTTCTCTGGGTACTCCGGTTTCCTCCCACATCCCAAAAACGTGCTTTTTAGGCTGATTGGCGTCAATAAATTGTCCCTTAATTGGATCTCCCTTAATTTGGCGTACATATAATTCCCTAAATTTCCACTGCCTTTATTGTGGAGTTCCACTAGAGATAGACAAAAACATCGAGCAACGTAAAGACTCGAATAAGACACTCACTGAGTGTGTTAAAATGGGCGGCACAGGCTTGTAGGGCCGAAGGGCCTGTTTCCTGTGCTGCGCTGTTCTTTGTTCTTTGAAAGGGAAGTTGGAATTGAGGCAGTAGTTTGCAAGAACAGGGAAACAAGGTTTGTTTGTTTTTTAAGGAGATGGATGAAGACAGCAGACTTGAACGACAGGGGAAATTGGGTAGCTAGTAGTTTAGGGGGAATAGGGTCGAAAGAGCAGGAGGTGAATCTTATAGACATGGTGAACTCGGAGAGAGCATGATGGGAGATGGGAAAGAAAGAAGAAAAAGACACAAGTTTTGACTAGGGCAGAAGGGAATCTTTATAGGAAATTTGGCCTAGTGGGCAAGGGGAAGAAAGGAAAACAGCAAAGGCAGACGAATCTTTGGTAATAGTGGCTGACGTCAGCCACTTCAGGTCTTGAACAGCAGGTTAGGTGTAAGGATTCACATTTTAATCAGTAATCTCTAAACTGTCTGTGCTTTATATGCTCTGTCTGAGGCCAGAACTCTCCATTCACCTGACGAAGAGGCTGTCCCCTCGAAAGCTTGTGAGAATATTATCAAATAAATAGGTTGGACTAAAACCTGGTGTTGTCAGACTTTTTACTGTGTTTACGCCAGTCCAACGCCGGCATACCCACATCCTGATCATGTACGACAGGTCTCTATCCCTCCCCTGCACTTCATGGTTCAGCTTGTTCAATTTTGCACTTGTCGATAAGAAGCGCCAAGTCTAGTAAACACACATCTGACAGTTCGCTGTACACCTCCATTTCTTGATTTAAGAAAGATGACAATTTCAGGAAGCAGATCTAAAACCCTCTGGGGGACTCTTCCTCAACTTAACCACATCAGACCTGCATGAAGGATTAGCTCAACATAGGTGACATCAAGCAGAAGTCTAACACAAAAGTTGACCATCTTCACAATAATTGCATTACATGAAAAAAATCAATAATCTTGCTCGCCAGCGCTTGTTGTTGGATAACAGTGATAATTGTCAAAGGAAGAAGAATTCAGGATCATTTTCTGCGAAGTGCTACAAAACTTGTGTTGACACCCAGCACTGATGGTGTATCATAAGTCGTAATTGATATCAGTTTCTTGATTGGAATGTTTTTCTCAGTTGAATACCTTTTAAATTGGTTATAGACATCCTCAAGAGTGGCAAGAGAGTGAGGAAGTCCTTCTTTGTTGTTGCATCTTTGTTTTCTGGGCCATATGCATCATATCTACTGACTCAAAACTGCAGTGAGAAACATTTACAGACTGATCATTCTTGGTGTATTTGCTGACAACAATTCCACCTTTCTGGTTACATTAGGCTCTTGTTGGGTGTTATAATTTTACCTTTGTTTTTAAAATCTTCGAACAAGCAATCCATCACAGCCTCCTTGATAATTTAGCCTTCAGTGACCTGTTTCTTATGTTTTGCCAGCAGATAGCTAATATGAAAAGATGCATTTTTGTTACCTTGCCTTTTGCCACAGGTTTTGAAAAGAGTGGCTGTTGAACTTTCAACATTTCCTTTAACCCCCCAACGTCCTTTATCTGAATGACACTGTTTAAAGGAAATTTACTCAAGGCTTTTATTCTGTTGACAGAATTGCCTTTGACATTCATAAAAGGAAATTCGCTTTCCTGATCTTGGTAAATGGAGGTCTCTGACTTCTTGCTCATCATTTTATCTTCACCCAGTTTAGTCCATGATGAGCTGAATTGCTCATCACGAAAAGCCAGAGTCTCACCCATTTTTGACAGCAGTTCGGCCACCAATGACAATCAATTTTGAGACTCCAGGATTGACCTGTCGACTATTTGGAGACCGCTGCCTTAGACCTAAGACGGGGGTGAGGGTGGAATGGGTGATGTGGCGTGGGGGTGAAGGCTATACTGAAGAAATGGGAAAGGCCTAGTGTGTGCGGTGATTTTAATGGGGCCTAGAGCCCTGAAAGTGGAAGCGAGTATGCAGTTGAGCAGATCAGTAGCAATATAAATACCATGGTGAATGAGTGTCTAAAGACTAGACGGATTTGTGATTGTGAGAGTTATGAATTTTTTTTCAGGACAGATGCAGAAGTGAATGGGCTTCAGTTGTAGAAGATAGATGTGGATGGACATTCAAGGAATTGACCAGAGATCGTCTTATCTGTGATTAATATAATGGGAATAGTGAAGCTGTAGGGAGGATTAAAGGTAGACAGGAGAGTAATGAACACAAGAGACAAGAGGTCATGATAAATTGAAATGGTGATTGTGCTCCGCAGTTTCTCATCCTCAGTGATTTCAGAGGTCAGGTTTTCATTAAGGCCATGATAATGCAATTATCCATTGGATAGCAAAGGTCTTGTTCTCAAATGGACTGATATTCTGCAGAGAGATGCTGAAAGGAGTGATGATAGCTGATCACTGGCAGAATTCACTCTGGACACTGGGATGAACAAGTTTGACACACAGCCAATCAGCAAGATCAGTTTCCAGAAGCTTTATGAGGCAGAAGGTTTAGCAAGAAAGTAGAATGGATAAATTGAGGTTGTCATTTGTAATGAAGCAATGATAAGCTCTTTGCATTCTATAGGGGATGCCAAGACAGAAACTGTGGACTTGTTTAAGAGGCAGTCAAACCTTAGACAGGCAGCTGGAGTAGGAAGGTTAAGGAGTATTGAAGGAAGTGCTGGAAGAACAGTACCATAGAGGGGAGAGCTAAAAGGAGGGGCATAACAAGAGGAGAAATGGGTCTTGGATTGGGAATGGAGGGGTAAAGAGAAAAATGGAACAGGTTGCAAATTAATGTGATGAGCTTGGGTCAGGATCAATAACCAAAATCCACATACAAATGGACACTGGCAAAATTTAAATTAGATAGATAAAAGCAAAATATTGCGAATGCTGGAATCTGAAATAAAAACAGAAAAAGCTGGAAAATCTCAGCAGGTCTGACAGCCTCTGTGGGGAGAGAATAGGGACTGTTTCGAGTCTAGATCAGAATAGAGCTAACATTTCACGTCTAGACTCGAAATGTTGGCTCTATTCTCTCAGCACTGATGCTGTCTGGCGTGCTGAGATTTTTCAGCTTTTTCTGGCCTGGTTGCATAGCATTTGTTAGGATATCCTATGTATGTCTTAAGCAGACATGACAAAGCTTCAATGCTTTTAATTCTCATTGTCTTCAGTGAATTTTGAGTATTAAATGGAAGGTAAAATTCCAGACTTCGAAGCACTTGATACTAAATTGTCAAGTCAACTAACACGTCACACAAAGGTGGCTTGATCATCTATTTCTGGTGTAGGTTGTCATGTTCAAAGAGTCTCTTGTGTGAACAACTTGCAGATGCTGAAAGGCTACTGTGACAATCTATTGAGTTAAAAAAAAATGTTTGCAAGAGGATTTGAAAACCTTTAACTTTGATACTGGGAAAGTGTGTGAACATCAGACTACATTGAAGGATTACATTGCATCAGGGAGCTCAAGAGCTTAGAGAGAGAAAAATAAGAGTTTCCAGGATCAATACTTACTTGTGTGGACTTTATTGCTTGACTCTGATTTATACCTGAATCACTTTTGGCACAAACAATTGTTCAAGAATTGTATTCTTTTGACACTAACATTGCAGAATGGTAAAGTAAATACAATACCTTGATTTCTCAGTCAGTATCTATTTAGACAGGAAGTTGATAGAAAGGAGCATTAAATTGAAAAGCAGAGAAGTTGGCTTAAACTTGTATAGAACTTTGGTTAGGCCAGAGCTGAAGTTCTGGTCTCCATTTATGTGGGGTAGCACAGTAGTTAGCACTGCTGCCTCACAGCACCAGGGACCTGGGTTTGATCCCAGTTTTGGGTGACTGTTTGGAATTTATGGGTTCTCCCTGTATCTGCATGAGGTTTCCTCTGGGTACTCTGGTTTCCCCTCATAGTTCAAAGATGTGCAGGTTAAGTGGATTGACCATGTTAAATTGCCCCTTTAGTGTACCAAAATGTGTAGGTTAGGGGGATTGGTAGGGTAAATGTGTGGGTTGTGGGAATGGGGTAAGATGCTCTGTAGTAGAATTGGTACAATCCTGATGGGCTCCTTCTGCACCCTGGGGATACAGAGACTGTAGAAGGTGTGAAAAGGATTTGCTAGGACGCTACCAAAACTGAGAATTTATACCTATCAGGAAAGATTGAACAAGTCAATATTATTTAATCTAGAAAAGAGAAGATAGATAACATGTTCTGATCAAGCTATTTAAGATTATAAGACCATAAGAAGTAGTAACTGGAATAGGCCATTCAGCCCCTCCACCATATGAAAGGGTTTAACAGAGTATATGTAAAGATGATGTTCTCACTTTAGGAGAAGATCAGAAATGGGGGCCACCAGTCACCAATAAAGCCAATAGGAAATTTAGGAGAAACTTTTTTGCCCAGAGAGTGGTTAGAATATGAAATCTGCTACCATGAGGACTAGCTGAAACCAGTAGCACTTGTGGAGAAATTGCATAACCATGAGGGGAAAAAAGGAATGGAAAGGCATATTGATGGTGTTAAATGAAGAAGAGTGAGAGGTAGCTTGCTTGGAGCATGGATCTTTGGGTCGAATGTCCCTGTTTCTAGTTTGCAAATACTGTGTAATACAATGTAAATATATAGCTAGATAAGCCCATAATCTTCACTAATTTAAAATATAATTCATTTTTTACAGTTTGCTGGTGGCATTTACTGCAGATTGGAGTCCCAGCTTAAAGCCTGTTCACCAACAACTTCTCGTCCGAATAATTCATCACAAAATACAAGGTAAATCGGTTAAATTAAGATTATTGTCGCCACACCAGTTCACCAGATTCTCCATCTCTTTCCTGTAGTACGTCTCATTATTGTTTGAGATCTAACCCACAATGGTTGTGTCATCAGCAAACTTGAAAATCGAGTTGGAGGGGAATTTGGCCACACATTCAAAGATGTGTAAGGAGTATAGCAAGGGGCTGAGGACACAACGTTGAGGGGCACCAGTGTTTAGGATGATCGTGGAGGTGTTGCTGATTGCAGTTTGTGGGTTAGAAAGTCCTGGATCCAGTTGCAGTGGGAGGAGCCAAGCCCCAGACCACAGAGTTTGGAGATGAGATTTACTACTCACTTGTTTGAATCTTTTGTTTGTTCATAATTTTAAAAAAAGGAAATGATACACATTAATTAATCAAGACAACTAAATAAGCAGTAATAGGTTTGAAAGTGATGTCAATTCCATAAAAAAAAATTCAGCAGAGCACAAATCATGCACTTGCTGTGAACAGAACTTAATTCATTCTCATCTTTGACATCGACAGCTACAGTGAAAGCTTCCTTGTAAACTATCTGGAAGTTTTACTATCTTGAGTTTATCTTTCATGGTGAAGGTAGTAGTGGGACCAGTTACCACTCTCCATCCTTCTTATTTTTGGGACTTAAGGATTAAAACTAAGTTTTTCTGATCCACCAAAACTCTTTCTGACGCTCCTATAAACTTCTTTGCTGCTGAAACCATTACATAAGAACCTAATACTGTTAAATGCTGTTCGAGACAGTGAAGTGAAAAGCCTACACAAATTCTCTTACACATGCAACAGGTCTCCCAGTGAACCATCTGTCAGTACTGAGCAGAGACCGACTGAGTCTCTAGTAGAGACAGGAAACAAAAGGAAGAATGTGGCTTTATTGTTGTGCAAGGGTACGATACATGAATGTAAGATGAAGTGGTAGTGAAAAAGATGTTGTTTTCTGTGTAAAGACACTTAAATGTGTCTTGATTCACCAATTCTTGTGGTCACAGATTACTTTAGAGTCTAATTTGGCAATCAAATCTGTTCACTGGTAATCTTGAGGAACTTTTCAATAATGCAACACAATTCAGCAGCTTAATGTACAGAGTGCATCTTGAAATCATTCTGCAATTTGATGAAGCCCAAAATAGTGAACAGAATATCAGCGTAATGTCTATCCAAATCCAAGTCTGTAATCTACTTAATTCTTAATATTAATTCTGGAGAATTGAGTTGATAGGAGAAGCATGCAGCTATTCATGATTCATTGGAAGCCACTGAAAATACATTTGATGTTTAAAAACCCAGCCATTAGAATCAAAATTGTTTGATAACTAAGTAGGACTGTCTGGCCCAGTCTTGCTGCACAGAAGTTTACTTGTGAACCGAGCATGGAAGTAATACATAGCCTGGATTGAACTTTCATTTTATTTTAATTTTCCTTGTGGACCACGACATTCTCAACATATTTAGAAAATGTCTTTATTTTCCTTCAGGCTGTTAACCTTTAAAACACTACTTAGCCTTTGACATAGGATAGAAAAAATATATGCCTACCATGAAATTGTTCATATATTTCCTATTTGGATTGTTTTTAATATTTTTTAATAAATCTGTTGTGAAATATCTTTAAGCCACAATTTTTTTTAACCAAAATGATAATGTTAACAATCATGATGGAAGCAAGATGTAAGGCTTCAAGTCTGCATCAAAAGTACAAAAATTATTTTTAATTGTTGAGTGGGAACTCGGTACCTGTATTCAAACTGTAATATAAATGTGTTCTTTCTGTCTTGCCTCTTTCCTGCTGTTATGGCTAATGTTAGCTACGTTGCTAACCCATCTTCCCTGAAGACTTTTTTTACTGGGTAAACGGAAGTTGGATCTCATCATTGTCAGTGCCAGTTCTTTAGATAGCTTGGCTGCACTTCCAAAGATGTTGACTCCTTCCTGACTAGTTCACAGGCAGTTTCTCTTTCATCCTCCATAATGCTACAAATGGAGGATCGCTTGCAAGGACAGGCGTATGGATGAGCATTATATCAGATGCATGAATTAAGGAAAAAAGAGCCTCCAACTTTGGCTTCATATGCAGTCCCCTTTTCCATCACCCCAACATTGACAATGCCCTCTCTGAGTCACTTCTCCTTTTAGACGCTGCTTAAACCTACTTCTTTAACTAAGCTTATCAGCTGATGTCATTTTTCTTTCTTTGGCTCGTTGTCATTTTTTTTGTCTGGCAACACACTTGGAAGCTCCTTGTGACATTTGACTGTGTTAAAAGCAAAGTATAAATGCAATTTGAGTTCTTGACTTTTATCGGATAGTGTTTTAAATAACTGGAAATCTTATTCATAGATATTGTAAATAATGAAATAAGCAACCTTTTATACTTGAAGCAGAGAAAGTTCTTCAGTATTTCAGTTCTGAATTTTTTAGTACAAAAAGTCAGACCAGATATCCGGGTTAACTTTTCTTAAAAGAAAGGGAAGTTCAAGATTGTCACTCTACATCATATTCAAGCATATACCCTGGAGCTTGAATTTTTTTTTTAATTAGTGTTTTGTTATTGCTGGTGGTCAGAATGACAGATTCAGACTTGGCTGGTGAAATTTTTTCTCAATGTATATTTTCACAGCAAATTTCTGCTGATCAAATTTATTGAGGTTTCATATCCTTGAGTAAATATTAATCTTCACAGGTACCTCCTTTCAGTCTTGGATTTCCTGTGAATGTGCTCGTGAAAACACTTGCTGGTTAAAGTAGGTTACCTATGCTCATCAAAATACCCAAAATGCTGAACAAGTGATCAACAGATTCTCGGTTTTGTGTTTTTCTTGTCAACTGAGAAATCTTAGTGTCAAAGGAGAACTTATAATTCTTTATGCACCCATTTTCAAACTACTCTGGAAATCATCTCTTCATTGGCTTTGTACTTCGTGCTTTTCAGTGCTGACTTTCCTTTATAAGATAACATATAAGTAACAACGGTGAAGTACAATCGTGATTCAATCTAAAGAGTGCTTTGAAGAATCAGAACCATGTAACAAATGGACTGAATTTGTTTTATTCTGTTGAACCTAGGTCCAAGGCCCGCTTTTCACAGATGCGCCCTACATAGTGGACTCCACAGACAAAAGAGGCTGATCTTTTGCTTGATAAATACCAAACTGCACCACAATTTAAATCTGCATGTTTAATTGCATCATTAAATATCTAATCACATACAATTAGCAAATGGTTTTCATGATTTTACAGTGGTACATATTTGAACTATAAAAGATAAAAAATGACGACATGAATGAGTCCATTTAAACTGTTAACTGTACTGCATACATCATTATTCAGATTCATTAATTGCATTTATGCTATGTGTTTGAACCTTTTTCCACTCAACTTTTCAATGTTGCTTTTCTGGTTCTTCAAAAATATAGTAGGTACCAAGAGCTACAAGTAATTCTCCAAATGTTATTCAATGTTAAAAGCTTTAACTTGCAAAATTTTGAAGTTTAGGTTGCTGGACAACTAATCCTGAAATGAAAAATCTTCATTTAATAAAAACTGGTTGGCAGCCATCTTGTCTTTGGGGAAATGGGTGTTCTATATATTTATAACTACTTGAAGTTCTTGTTGCTTTGTAGTATTGTTCCAGATGGTCTTTGAAATAATGTGGTGCAAACCCTTATTTATAAATAAATTGTTTTCACCTTTTGTTTTTACCTTCCATTTTAGTTTCTGAAATCTAACTATTAGTACTTTAAAATTCTTTGGAATTAAATTTTGTACTGTAATTTCTGAAATAAGTTTATGGGGATTTTAAAAGCCATTTCTGGCATTCTGCACTGAATTGATATAGTGAAATAGTTTATATAATGTAATAGGGACTGTATCCCTTTTAAAGGTTCCCAGTAGAATAGCTATTAAGGAAAATAAGTCCTAAACATTCCTTGTTTGTTCCCATTTTTCACAAGTTGCAAAATAAATACATTGAGGAAAATAAATGGATAGGAAAATCTACTGTCTTTTATTCTACTGTAATTGAGAATACTGGAGATGTTTGAGCTATTATCTACTCTCTTGCCAAAGAAAGGGGTTGATCTCACACATTTATTGTGTTAATTTATGAAACTCCGTTCAACGTTCATGTACATATTTGCACACATCTAAATGATTGACAGTGAAGAGTAACTTCCTCAATGAAATACCTAATAAGCTAATACAGTACTTTGCTAAGTTAATTTCTTAAAATGCCATATTCAAGAAACCAACAACCTTTCATTGCTTATGACCATCTATCTGTACAAGTTGAATAGCTATTTTTGCCTTGATAAGCAATCAAGGTAATTTTGAATGGTTATGTTCAACACTTCATATAGATGTCATTTTTGATAAGCTGTATGTTTTCTTCATTCTCTCATAACTAAGTCAATTATTTTGTTTAGTAATTTCTAAAAGTGAACTATTTGAGTGATCTTCACCCAAATAAATGTTACAGCATCATTGTAAGGTTGGTTATAAATGCAACTGCTGTACAGCCTAATAGACATCCAAAGTGACATGAAAATTTGCAGTGACATTAAAGCTTATTTTGATTCTCAGACATCATGTAATCTATTTTTAAACAAGCATTACTTTAGCATATGTCATCAAACCATTTGATTTTGAGCAAAATTTGTTGTATGCTGTCTTTCAGATTACTGTTAATATTCAGTGTGACTCAGTTTTTAAAGCCGGGGCTTTTAAGGTATTTCTAACATTGAAGTTTATGTGACTTATTCTGTACCATATATAATGGTACTGTTCCTGTGACTTTTGTCTCCTATCGCTATACCTGTGTTGTCTTCAGCACAACTGTTTTCTGTCCTTTTTTATTTATATCACTATAGTGCAACAAGTTTTAAAAGGCATTTGAAGCATTCTGCAAGCATAGAAGGGTGTGCTAATATTTGAATATTCTACTCTCTCTCCAAACCATACTGTTAACAATATTTCTCTGAAAGGATCCCCAAGAGTTCTTTGGAGAGCTGGTATAAGTCATAATGAATACCATGCTATGTGTGAAAGACTGGAAATTTCATGATGTGAACAAATGGGCATACATTAACTGAAGCTGTTTTCCTTTTTTATCTACTTCAATTTCTGTCCAGAAATATTATTGGATATTATGCAATGTAATTATTATAAATGCAACTCCTTCACTCCCTGTCTGTTTACTTTAATCCAGCATGGTGGCACAGTGGTTAGCACTGCTGCTGAACAGCGGCAACACAACATATCTACAAAAATTAATATCAGGAAATTCATGTGTGAACCTTGCTCATATAACTAGTCAGTGTGACATTTAAAGATTTCTTAAATGTGGAAATTTGACTGCAAGATAAATCATTGTGCAGCTGTGCTATATATTTGAACATCCTAACACTGAGTCATCATGACAACAAAGAATTCTCCTCTTTGACTGGACAATAGATGCACCGCGTACTGTGGTAATGAATCCAAGTAACCCAAAAGGTCATAGCTCTGATAGCAGTTCTGTTTTGAGTTAGTTCACGGTCATTGGAGCCTAGATTATCCCCCCATTTATGAAATGTGTGTAGGTTTAGGATAGGATAAGCTTTGATATGATATTCACCGTTCAAATAGCTTTACCAAAAAGGCCACTTACATGTGAAGCTAACAGATACAAATTGATAGAACCAATAATATTCTACTCCCTTAGAATTCTTGCTTTCCTCTAGTGGGTGGGTGGGAAGAGGGGAGGGGCTCTTACTATGATATCAAAGATATTTTTAAATTCTTCTTCCTCCATTTGAGGTTGTAGAACCATATAATGAAGCAATTCTAGGATTTGGTAAGGATGGGATTCTCCAATGAATATCAGTGTTCAGAAATTTTTAGTTATGCCCCATTTTGGAATAGCAACAGCAAACATCATTTTCAGGATGACTAAAAGTAGGTAACAATGCAGTTTACAAAGTGCTTTCTCAAAGTATGGACTCAAATCAAACCTCAATTAATGTAAAGAGTCTTCTCTAGTTTATAGTCTTGTGATGTTAGTTATGAGAACACAGGACAAACCGGATACTTATTAGGATCTGGTTTGATAAACTATGCACATCTGAAGAATATAATTTGTGGAAGAACCCTGTGTAAGCAAACAAGTGTGAAAACTCAGGTTTATGGTATATTCCTACCAATGATCTCCCAATCCAAGTACAAGTGTTGATTATGGTCACACGCCATGGCCCAACAGACTTGTAGGCACTACCTTGATGTATTTTCTGTAGCTGTACTTTCTTTAAGTTACCCAATTCTCAGGAACTCCCTCTCTCTGAACGTAAAGAAGACGCTCTGGTTAAACAAAATAGACTACATGTCTACAGCCTCCATGTCAGCTCTTGCACTTAATTTTTCCTTCTAAAAGCATCTCAACTGGGTCAAACATTAAAACATTATCTCCAATTCATCTTAAATTGAAACTAAAACTCTATATTCTTAACATTTAATATTTCTAACAATAGAGACTGTTGTAACAATAGTTCTAGGAGTCCCATGTAAAATTAGAGTTCTTTTACAGAACATAAAATCTTGTGTAAAATTGATTCACATCGTAGAACAAATGAATATACAGTGAATTGTTGTATTTCTTCACAAAGGGCATTGAATCAGAAATTCCAGAAGATGCATTATAAATCCTGTCATAATTTTCAGCTTTTCAAATTAAAATGCATAACAATACTATTGCAGCTAATGAAAGAAAAAAATATCAATATATATTGTAAATAGCTGCGATTTCCTAGAATGTCAGATACGACCACTTCGATTTCAAAATGGTCACCTAAATCAGCATGCTGAGACAATCCAAAATAATTTGACATTCCAGAGATCATTCGTGTTTATTGTTGCCCCCCCCACAAATCTATTAATTTGAATTCAAAACATTTTGCTAAATTAGACTTGAATGGTGCTCTGAAGAAGGTAGTCAGTTTGACTAAAAGCTGGCACTGCAGTCAGGATTTTAAATGAACAGATGGAGGAAAACTACTGCAATTGAAAGATTACAGGAAGGATAAAATACAGAAGAGAAATTGGGCTGTTAGCTTTAAGTCAGCAATATGACCCACTGTGTTTATTATTTTAACATTCAAAGTCAACTTGTATTGATAGTGCATAGATTATGTTCTTTATTTCTGTTTGATAAGAAATGATTTAGCTCAAGCCTCATTTCACCAAGTGTGAACATGAGTATCCAGTTTAGATCACAAGGGAATGCAATTGTTAGAACTCTGGGTTATGCTGTTATACAAATAGTTATAGAGCAAAGTCAATTTCCAACAAAGACACAGGAGGAAGCAACTGAAGCCAAAAAGATATTTGCACAAGATCTGATTTTTTTTGTACCAATAACCAAGTCTCAAGATATGACTAGAAACATATGAATTGCTTTGTTAGAGTTCACCAGTTTTCCTTTATATATTTTAACTACTGAAGCAAAATTAAATTGTGGCTGTCAAATTGAGTTTTGTGTGACTTGCAAGAGAATTCCTGAGGAAATCCTGGAATAGTTTCACACATGCACAAATAACTATCACTAATGATATCATTTGACATTGGGTACTGCCACTGAATTGTGCAATGCTGTAAGTGAATGCAGATGAGAAAGGGAACCCTTAAAAAAAAAGTGACATTTCTCAATATTAGCAAAGTAACTTGCATTCTTCCATACACCTGGATACAACAGACAACATAACCAGAGCAGTTCTACAGAGGTCTATTAGCATATTTCTGTTTCAAGTCAAGAAACTGAAGTGGTTAAGATGAGGAACACAGTAAATTTACAGTTACCATTAACTGGCAGAGCCAAGGAACACTGATTTTAAATTGCCTTGCATGTATATCTAATAATTCAATCACATTTTTGGAAGATCAACCTTTGTCAAACATTAGTTGAATAAACTAAATGAATTGCATTTATCTGCATTTATCTTAAAAACAATTTTCCCATATGAACTGTGCCCTAAATCTTACACCACGGTATATTGTGGGAAATATTGCAGTACATAGGGGGATACTCCTGCAGGTCAAAATGGCTGCTTTGATCACCAAAAAATGATGCTAAAGCATTGAAAATAGAACCACAAACAAAATTGTTCCCTTATGACTTTAAATTTTGACTTTTTGATGGCCAATGTAGCTCCCTCCTGTGCTTGTTTCAGGAGCCAAGGATCTTTTTCAACTGCATTGATGTCCCATTGTTGTTACATTAGTCATGATCTTGAAAAGGAATTTTCCCCTCAGATTGGAAAATTGTCAATTCCACTATTTAAAAAGGGTAAGAAGAATAACCTAGGAAATTATAGGCCATTCATCTGTCAGTTTTGGAAAAATTACCAAAATGTTATTAGGGACAGAGTGGCTGAGCATTTGAACAAATGAATTAATCAGAGAGAACCACCACAGATTTGTAAAGTGTTCGTCATGTTTAAGAACCTAACTGAATTTTTTTTGGTGATCATTAATGTAGACAAGGATGGACCTATGGATATTAATTTATATGGACTCTCAGAAGCAATTTGACAAGATTTCACATCAGAGTTTGTTAAAAGCAAGAGCTTGTGTAATTGGAAGCAATCTATTGATGACACTTTTAGCAATATCCTCAAAGCATCAATGAAGAGATCATATATCTTTGCCAATTCATGGGAGTCCCTGGCTGACCAAAGTGGTCAAGGTTCATTTGGGACAGTATCAAGCACATTGAAGACTGCATCAGGAACATGTAGAGATGACATTGGAGTGAGTGCTGAAACCTCAAAGTATCTGCGCCACACCCATCTCAGAGCCCATCAAGCTAGCGTGGAAGCAAGTCATTCTCAATCCCAATGGACTGCCCAAGAAGAAGATTGGCTTGTGGGGAATTGGTTAGGAGGGAAGAGACAAACTGAGGGTAATGGGCATGCACTGCGGTTATCAGGATATGACTAGTATCCACCCTCACTGCCCCAAAGATCTGTACTGGGGCCAGATTTTTCAGTATTTTGATTACTTAGATAAAGTTTGCTGGTGTCACAGGTCTAGACATAAGTTACAAACATAAGAAATAGGAGCAGGAGTAGGCCATCAAGCCCCTCAAGCCTGCTCCGCCATTCAATAAGATCATGGCTAATTTGATAGTGGGTTCAGTTCCACTTACCTGCCCACTCCCCATAACCCTTAATTCACTTATTGGTTAAAAATCTATTTGTGACTTAAACACACTTAACAAGGTAGCCTCTACTGCTTTGTTGGGCAGAGAATTCTAAAGATTCACTACCCTCCTCAACTCTGTTCTAAATTGACTCCCCCCCCCCATTTTGAGGCTATGCCCCCTAGTTCTTGTTTCCATTGTAAGTGGAAATAACCTTGCTGCTGCTTGCTACCCTGTCTAGCCCCTTCATTATATGTCTCTTCCTGCTTTTATATTCCAATCCTCTTGCAATAAAGACCAACATTTCATTTGCCTTCTTGATTACCTGCTGCACACACAAACTGAGTTTCTGTGATTCATGCAGAAGGAGCCCCAGGTCCCTCTGCACAATAGTGTGTTGTAACTTTTCACCATTTAAATAATAGTCCATTTTACTATTATTCCTTCCAAAATAGATAACTTCACACTTACCAATGTTATACTCCATCTGCCAGATCCTTGTCCACTCACTTAGCCTATCCAGATCTCTCTGCAGACTTTCTGTGTCCTCCATGCAATTTGCTTTCCCACTCATCTTTGTGTCATCCACAAACTTTGTTATCCTCGATTCGGTCCCCTCCTCCAGGTCGTCCATGTATATGGTAAATAGTTGAGGCCCCAACACCGATCCCTGCAGCACGCCACTAGTCACTGATTGCCAACTGGAAAAGCACCCATTTATTCCAACTCTCTGCTTTCTGTTAGATAGCTAATCCACCATCCACGCTAACACTTTACCCCCCACCCCCAACTCCACGTACCCTTATCTTACGCAGCAACCTTTTGTGAGGCACCTTATCGAATGCTTTCTGGAACTCTAAATACACCACATCCACCGCTTCCCCTTTGTCAACTGCACTCATTATAGCATAAAATTCCAGTAAATTAGTCAAACATGACTCACCCTTTATGAATCCATGCTGTGACTGCTGGATTGAACCATTCTTTTCCAGGTGTCCTGCTATTGCTTCCTTAATGATAGATTCCAGCATTTTCCCAACTACAGATGTTAAGCTAACCGGCCTGTAGTTACCTGCCTTTTGTCTACCTACTTTTTAAACAGTGGCGTTACAGTAACTGTTTTCCAATCAGCAGGCACCTCCCCAGAGTCTAGTGAATTTTGATAAATTACAACTAATGCATTTGCTATTACTTCTGTTTCTTTTTAGTACCCAGACCAGGGGTCTCATCTAGTTAGTCCCATTAGCCTACCCAGAACTACCACTTTAGAAATAGTGATCGTTTTAAGGTCCTCACCCCCTACAGTCCTATGACTGTCAATTATTGGTATGCTATTTGTGTCCTCCACTGTGAAGACTGACACAAAAAACTTGTTTAAGGCCTTGGCCATTTCCTCATTTCCCATTATTAAATCCCCCTTCTTGTCTTCTAAGGGACCAACATTTACTTTAGCCACTCTTTTCCATTTTATATATTTGTAAAAACTTTTACTATCAGTTTTTATATTTTGTGCTAGTTTACTTTCATAATCTATCTTTCCTTTATTGCTTTTTTTAGTAGTTCTTGTTTTTTTTAAAGCTTTCCCAATCTTCCCAAACAGATATCAACAGGTTAAATGAGCTGACAAAGTTGGCAACTGGAAGTCAATGTGGATAAAGGTGAAATCATTGAGTTTGGAAATTAGATCATAATAAATTCTAAATGGTGCAAAACTAGAAATTGCATGGCTTAGTGGTCCAAATACAGCAATCACTAAAAACTGCTAGAAATGCTAATGAAATACTGGGTTTTATCTCAAACAGAAGTACACTGAGGTGGAATGTATAGCTATTACAAAGCTCGGATTAAACCCATCACATACTGTATTCTGTTCTGCACATCAGACCTTAGGAAGGATCTGTTGGCATCACAGCTTCACTGGTATGATATGGGGCTAGAAGGGTTAGACAGGTTACAGAGGTTAGGCTTTTAGCTCCTTGAATATGGAAAATTGAGTGATCTAATTGAGAAGTTGATAATTAAAGGATTTGCCACAGTAGATCAAAAAACTTTCCTCAGAGAGAGTGTAGAACATGGTGATGTAATCTCTGAATTATAGCTAGCCTGGTTTGAGGTGATAACAGGGAGCATATAAAAGCTAGTGGAAATCTTTAACTCCATCACCGCCCCTGCCCCTGCCCCCACTACTGTTTAGGATCAGTCAGCTGAAAACTTTAAAATTGAGACAGAGTTTTATTAGATGTATAAAGATTACCCAACCAATTTAGGTAGATGAATTCAAGTTGCAGATGGCTTTAGTCACCAGTTCTAACTAAGTCACATGAATCCTGGGAACAATTATACAGAGTGCTGTGGGTGAGTTCTCAAATGTGGCAGATGCTTTCTCCCTACCTACCTATGTGCCCTGATCTGACTATGATTTAACAGGCTGTTGGTAATGCCTTAGTTGGTCCCTCTCACATTTGTAGTACTTAGGTGGACAAGTAAGTGGCCCATTCACCCATAATTATTCAGCCAATGGGAGGAGATTGAGGATTGGTGGGTAAGCCTGTTTGAACCTCAGCTAGAATTCAGTGTGGCGACCAAACCCCCCAAAGTCTGTCCCCTCCTGGTATCCACACCCTGCCACAAACTGGCCACAACTTTACCTGTTGTCCAATTCCTGGCTCCTCCTCTTCTGGGACTGGATGCAGGCCCACCAGTGGCCATGCAATATGATTGGCTAACAGCTCTCTGAGGTGGGGCTTCCTCCAGCAAGGGGGTGGGAGGCCTGTGTCAAGCCAATTAACATTTTGGACAATTTGTTGGCTTCATGCAGCCCATCAAAGCTGGGGCAAGTTTTACATTGGTTTCGGTGTGTGAGAACAACATGTTGAGCACTATTTCTAGCTATTTAAAGGGATGATCAGCTGCTCTTTAATAAATGGCTGAGGTTTATTGGGCTGCTTTCTGAAATTTTTTGCTGCTGGAACAGTAATATTTTATGAAAGCAATTTAGTGTGTCAACAAATGGTTTTTGGCAAGATTTGGTGTTTGCTCTGCTATATTGAACAAAAACCAGGCTCAACTCCTACGATATGTAGCCAGACAGATCAGTAGAGACAGATGGAGCTAGCTCCGAGGAGACAGTGCTCCATACAGATTCAGAACTTCTTGCTTGCAGTTCTTTGAGAGGCAGTGCATGAGGAGGCTATATTTTACCAAGGAGCACGTCACACCACTTTGTTCCCTTGTGCAGTGCAGCATAAACTGTCATTACCTTTCAGCTGGCCTGGAGTTTAAGGTTGTCATTGATACTGTGATGCTGAACTATAATACTCAGATTATTGCAGCATTCGACGTCTAAAACATTGCCAATCGGTTACACAGGCTTGCATTTACCAGCTGATGGCTGCTTTTTATTAAAGCAAGTGTCTAGGCAATTAATTTTTTTTTCTGATCAGTGGCAATGAAGTCATGCTGATAAAAATGAAGCAGCTTGATTTCTTCCCAATTGGAATTTTAATTCTGCTTTTGGTGGAGATGAATGTTGATGTTGTTAAGTACATGCTTGAAACAGTTATCACTTTAGTCCCACCACTTGGTGAGCCTATTGGAAAGCTAGCAAAGCCCCTAAGAATATTTTTTTTAAAGCAAATTAACTTCTTTGGTTAAGGAAGCCATCTTAAGTTATTTTGGGGTGACTGCTTAAGAGCAAAAAGATTGCACTACTGACAATATTATAATACTCAAATCAATGAGATTCCATTAAGCACTGAATCTTGCATGTTCTATTGTAGCCAGTAGAGAGAAATGAAGAAGCAACTTTATTGGTATAAGACTGGTGTCACATGTATGCCGGATTGGCAGGTTGTCTTCTGTGAATGGAAGATTAGTGAACCAGTTTTATGATAACTTTGTGGTCACTTTTACTGATACCAAATTCTTAAACTGACATAGGATTTGAATTCATTTTTTTCTGGATTATTAGGTCAAGTTTATGTTTTAAATCTTAAGGCACTTGGCAGCAACAAGGGGTAGGCAACATATTCTTATCCAAAGGACTGAAAGTACTGATCCAACTCATTTTCTCCCCTTTTCTCCCTTCCTACCTTGAAGGCATCGGAACACATGGATGCATTAGCCCTCTGGGAATCTCACTTGTGCAGGCAGCCTCTACATTTATGGAAAGCACTTTAACCCAGCCTAATCCTGTTCTCATCCAAACATCACACACACACTTTTCAATAGAGGTTCTTCATCCACTAAATCAGTGTTGTTTTGATTTGATTTATTATTATCACATGTATTAACATCCAGTGAAATGTATTGTTTTTTGCATGCTATACAGGCAAAACATACCGTTCATAGAAGAGGAAACAGAATATAGTGTTACAGTCATAGCTAGGGTGTAGAGAAAGATTGACTTAATGCAAGGTAAGTCCATTCAAATGTCTGACTGTTCTCGAGTCCGTTGGTACGTGATCTCAGACTTTTGTATCTCTTTCCCCGCTGAAAGACAGCGGAAGAGAGAATGTCCGGGGTGCATGGGGTCCTTAATTATGCTGGCTGCTTTGCTGAGGCAGAGGGAAGTGTAGACAGAGTCAATGGATGGGAGGCTGGTTTGCGTGATGGATTGGGCTACATTCATAATCTTTTGTAGTTCCTTCTGGTCTTGAGCAGAGCAGGAGCCATACCAAGCTGTGATATAACCAGAAAGAATGCTTCCTATGGTGCATTTGTAAAAGTCAGTGACATGGAGGGACCAGGACAGGTTGTTGGTGATGTGGAACCTAAAAACTTGATCGCCTGGACTTAACGTCAGTTCTTTTCTCTCCTTGCAGATGGTGCTGAGATTTTACACCCGCTGGACTGTTACTTGTTAATCATCCCTAATTGCAAATGTTCTTAGCAAAGCGATCACCCTTTTTGTTTTTCCTCACATAGTGGACACCACCTGACCCTTTACCTCTTCCATGCTTACCATCCAAGGTCCAAAACACTCATTCCAAGTTAAGCAGTGTTTCACTTGTACCTCTTTCAGTTGGTGTACTGCTCCCAAAGTGGTCTCCGCTATAGTAGAGAGATCAAGCATAGACTAGGTAATCATTTTGCTGAACACCTTTGGTCTGTGTGCCATCAGAACCCTGACCTTTAGTTCTTTGCCATTTTAATGCATGATCCTGCTCCCATACCCACGTGTCTGTCCTTGGCCTGCTGCAATCTTCAGTGAAGCTCAACGCAAACTGTAGGAACAGCATCTCATCTCCCAGCCATGTTACAGCCTTCTGGACTCAACATCAAATTCAACAACTTCAGATGATTAACCTTTGTTTTCATTTTAATTTTTAAACTGTCCTCTACCTTTTATTTCCATTGCTCCCTCCCCCCCCCCCCCCCCCCCCGCTTCCCTTTTCCCACTTTTTCTCAATTTTACCTCTCTCCTACCCATCTCCCCCCTCACCCACATCTTCATCTGTCACAGTTTACTCTCTGATTTCAGTTTCTCTGCTGTTTGGCCATTCACACCTCCTATTCTTTCTATGGACTGCCATTAGCACCTCTTAGCTTTTCCCCTTGTTTTTGTGGCTATGACTGTCTTTCATTCCCCCACCCTATAATACAAATAGCTCCCACTTTCTGTACCTTTTTAGCTTTGATAAAGGATCATCTGGACTCGAAACATCAGCTCTTTTCTCTCCTTACAGATGCTGCCGATTTTACAGCATTTTCTCTTTTGATTTCCAATTCCAGCATCCGCAGTAATTTATTTTTTATTGGGTTTGGGTGGGATGCCATTGGTAGGAGCTTCTACACTATGATTCAATGACGGATCAATTGACTCTGTGGGGACATTGAGGTGAATTCATTAGTCTATTATAAATTTGGAAGAATCTTTTACTGTACCTGTATTTTAACATACTATGAAGAGAATATTGGTATACAAGCTATATATAAAGATAGGAATGAAGAGAGATAACAGAAGATACATTACTTGGTTTGGAGTGAAAAAGACTCACTTGCAATTGCATTTTCATTTTGTTTAAGGAAGGAGATGTTATAACTCTATTGTGGATTATATTAGGGGTTTTGGTTCAAGGTGAATTGACAGTTATCATAGAACCATAGCACGCTACAGCACAGAAACAGGCCTTTTGGCCCTTCTTGGCTGTGCCAAACCATTTTCCTGCCTAGTCCCACTGACCTGCACCTGGACCATATCCCTCCACACCTCTCATCCATGTATCTGACCAAGTTTTTCTTAAATGCTAAGACAGAGCCTCCATTTACCACGTCATCTGGCAGCTCATTCCACACTCCCATCACTGTGTGTGAAGAAGCCCCCCCCCAATATTCCCTTTAGACTTTTCCCCCTTCATCTTAACCCATGTCCTCTAGCTTTTTTCTCCCCTATCCTCAGTGGAAAAAGCCTGTTTGCATTCACACTATCTATACCCATCATAATTTTATACACCTCTATCAAATCTCCCCTCATTCTTCTACACTCCAGGGAATAAAGTCCTAACCTATTCAACCTTTCTCTGTAACTCAGTTTCTCAAGTCCCAGCAACATCCTTGTAAACCTTCTCTGCACTCTTTCAACCTTATTAATATCCTTCTTGTAATTAAGTGACCCAAAACTACACACAATACTCTAAATTCAGCCTCACCAATGTCTTATACAACCTCCCCATAACATTCCAACTCTTATACTCAATACTTTGATTTATAAAGGCCAATGTTCCAAAAGCACTCTTTATGACCCTATCTACCTGTGAGGCCACTTTTAGGGAATTATGTATCTGTATTCCCAGATGCCTCTGTTCTACTACACTCGTCAGTGTCCTACCATTTACCTTGTATGTTCTACCTTGGTTTGTCCTTCCAAAGTTGTTTACTTTTGGAGTGCTTTAGTATGCCTGTTCATACTTAGCAACCATACTTGAACTTTTGACCCACATCAGAGGCTTTAGAAGCTGGAAAGATCTGAGCTTGTGATGAAAAATATTGCTGAGGGTAAGGCTATGCTCCAAAAAGAAAAACCAGTGAGTTTAGGAAAAAGTGCAAGAGAAGTTGACCTAGAGGCTACAGACTACTTGTGTTTAAAAGCAGAAAACTCAGTTCTGTGTACTTAGAGAGGAAAAGGGGAGAGTTCTAGAGAATTGGCTAGGTCCATGTAGTTCTGTAAAGAGAAATCCAGCTACATAATAGATGCTAAGGGCCCTATAAGGATCCTATGATACATATATCTGGTAAGTTTTGGTTTGTGACCATCGATCAGTTCTGTACTTGGACTAGGAGTCCAAGAGGCGTAGACAAAAGTCGTAGGTAGGAGGAAGATTGGAATGAGGCACTCACTGAATGTTAAATTGGGCAGTGCTGGTTTGTAGGGCCAAAGGGCCTGTTTCCTGTGCTGGGTTGTTCTTTGTTCTAGGGTAGAAATATACTATAGACCTGGGATATGACCTGTGCAGCTAGACACAGAAAACAGAGCTGCCATGATTACAAGTATGTCTAAAAGCCCATCAAGATGGAAGTCACAGTATAAATTGAGAGTTGGGCTATATCTGTTGAATAGTAGTGTAAAGAAGAAATTCACATGGTTTGGAATCATTATCTTATTTTCTCAGTCATTATTCCTCCTATTTTGTGTAAGTTACTAGTAAATGTTCTTTTGGTGTTTCAACTTATCTTAATTAAGGTAGATCCTAATAAGTATCAGGCTTGACCAGTAATCACACAGCTGGGATCATACCAATTTCCACAACCACACATTCAACTCTCAATGATCCTATTTCTATACTCGCTAGCATATCTTATTGGGTAAAACCTGGAGATTATCATCTTTGAGGCCCTGCTTGCCAATTCCTTTCCTTACTACCTCTATTCTGGCGAAAGGACCTCGCCCCTTTTTCACCCCATGCCATTGGTATCAATAGGGATCAAGACTTTTGGCTGCTCAGCCTCCCTCCTCAGAATGCTCCGCAGCCAGTTAGTGACATCCTTTGATTTTGATTTGATTTATTACTGTCACATGTATTAGCATACATTGAAAAGTATTGTTTCTTGCGCACTATACAGACAAAGTATACTGTTCATAAAGGAAAGAAAGAAGAGAATGCAGAATGTAGTGTTACAGTCATAGTTAAGAGTGTAGAGAAAGATCAACCTAGTGTGAGGTAGGTCCATTCAAAAGTCTGATGGCAGCAGGGAAGCGGCTGTTCTCAAGTCAGTTGGTACATGTCCTCAGACTTTTGTAATCCTTTTTCCTGATGGAAGAAGGTAGAAGAAAGTATGTCTGAAATGCATTGGGTCCTTAATTATGCTGGTTGCTTTTCTGAGGCAGCAGGAAGTGTAGATAGAGTCAATGAATGGGAGGCTGGTTTGCATGATGGATTGGACTACATTCATGACCTTTTTGTAGTCTTGGGCAGAGCAGGAGCCATACCAAGCTGTGATCCAACCAGAAAGAATGGAGAGAGTTGTAGGTGACATGCCAAATTTCCTTAGTCTTCTGAGAAAGTCGAGACATTGGTGGACTTTCTTAACTATAGTGCTGGCATGGGGGGAACCAGGACAGGTGGTGATTTGAACAAAACATGAAGCTCTTGACCATTTCTACTTTGTCCACATTGATGCAAATAGGGCATGTTCTCCACTATGCTTTCTGAAGTTGATGATAATCTCCTTGATTTTGCTGACATTCAGAGAGTTTATTGTAATCGCAGCAGCTCACCTGGCTCTCTCATTCCTGTACTGTGTTTCACCATTGTTTGAGATCTGACCCACTACAGTGGTGTCATCAGCAAACCTGAATATCCTTGGCACCAGGAAGGCAACACTCTGTCTGCAACCACAAAAACACCTGTCTGTTCCCCTAACAATTGAATCCACCATCACTATTGTTTTCTCAATCTTCCTCATGCCCCCTGAACAGGTGAACCACCAATGTTGCTGAGGACTTAGCCCCATCCGCATTCCCCAGAAACCATCATTCTGACCAGTATTCAGAATTGAATACTGTTTGAAGAGCGAGTTCACTCAGGAGTCATCTGCAACAACTTACCTGATCCCCTTTGACTGCCTGCTGGTCACTCATTCCCTCTCTGCCTGCATATCCTTAAGCTCTGGAATGACTGCATCTGTCAATGTCCTAGCCTGAAAAATCTCCGCCTTGCCAGTGATGCCAGCTGTTTGGGGTAGCACAGTGGTTAGCATTGCTGCCTCACAGCGCCAGGGACCTGGGTTCGATTCCTGGCTTGGGTCACTGTCTGTGCGGAATCTGCACATTCTCCGTGTCTGTGTGGGTTTCCTCCGGGTGCTCCGGTTTCTTCCCACAGTCCAAAGATGTGCTGGTTGGGTTGATTGGTCATGCGAAATTGACCTTAGTGTCAGCTGCTTAGTAGGGTAAATAAGTACGGTTATGGGGATTGTGGTCAGTGCAGACCCGATAGTCTGAATGGTTTCCTTCTGCATTGTAGGGATTCTAAGATTCATAAGAACATAAGAAATAGGAGCAGGAGTAGGCCAACTAGCCCTTCGAGCCTGCCCCGCCATTCAATAAAATCATGGCTAATCTGAAGTGGATCAGTGTTCCTCCTCAACTCCGATCTCAACCCCCCCTCCCTTTATCTCAAGGCTGTGCCCTTTAGTCCTGCTATCCTTTCTAAGCGGGAAGAATCTCTGCCTCTACCCTATCTATCCCTTTCATTATCTTATACGTCTCTATAAGATCCCCCCTCATCCTTCTAAACTCCAACGAGTACAGACCCAGTCTATTTAGTCTCTCCTTATAGGCTAACCCCCTCATCTCTGGTATCAGCCTAGTGAACCTCCTCTGCACTCCCTCCAAGGCCAATACATCCTTTCGCAAGTGCGGCGACCAAAACTGCACACAGTATTCCAGCTGCGGCCTCACCAGTGCCCTGTACAGTTGCAGCAAGACCTTCCTACTTTTATATTCTATCCCGCTCGCTATAAAGGCCAACATTCCATTCACCTTCTTGATCACCTGCTGCACCTGCAGACTGGGTTTTTGCGACTCGTGCACAAGGACCCCCAGGTCCCTCTGCACCGTAGCATGCTGCAGCTTTTCGCCTTTTAAATAACAATCTCTCCTACTATTATTCCTGCCAAAGTGGATAACCTCACACTTGCTAACATTATACTCCATCTGCCAGGTCCTTGCCCACTCGCTCAGCCTATCCAGATCTCTCTGCAGCCTTTCCACACCCTCCATGCAATTTGCTTTTCCACTCATCTTCATGTCATCTTCAGTTGCTCAACCTTCAAAACCCAGGGTTCGAAGTGTTGAGCTGATCACACTTCCTGCACATGTGGCTAGCCAGGACAGGAGAATCCCTGGAGTTTCCATATGAACAGGATTCGCACTCCACGGTCTGAGCTGCATTGCTAAGCCTCTATTTATTAAACAATAAATCTTACAACTTAAATAAAAGGCTGCCCAGTTACTCACAAATCAACTGCTTCTCTTGTGCTGATGGTCACTTTGCTTTATTGGGAAAATAACTGAAATAATTTATTTTTATTATTTAAATACCATCGATTTAAATTTCTTGAAAAATTAAGAACCTTCGACTCTCAACTCCTGAGCTTTTTAAATCTCTGCTCTGGTTCTCAGCTCCCGCTGATTATGAATCTCTGCTACCAGACAGTCGAGGGTGACAGATGCATCAGCTAGAGAGAGAAGACAATATGATTTCAGAAAGTAGAGAGATAATAATTATATTTTAGTTGTACGCATCTTTTTACAAGAAACTGAAGCCCACACTGATTAACTTAAATAAAAACTGACAATCCCATATCACATTTCCTAATTTACTGACTTTTTTTGTAATTATCCGTGTAAGAGCGCCCAAATTAGCCTCTGGTAATGATATTAAATTAAAACATATTCTCAGATGTTAAAGATTATGAAAAATAGAAAATATACAGTTTGGGAGACCATTCACCCTTGTAATAGAAATTAGGTAAAATTATTTGTTTAAATGTCTTGCAACATTGAAGTTGGTGAGAAATTAAATTCTTTAAATATGTTCTCATTGTATAAGAGACAAAAAGGATACTGGCTAACACCAAGTCCATTGAACAATAAATCCATCCTTCTTGTCACAGAACTTGTTTCTTGATGTTCTGTAAATGATTGACAAAGTATATACGTCAATGCCTACCTAGTAAGCGAACAGAAAACTAAACAACACTTTCAAAAAAGTTGATAGCTTGACAACAATCCAAAATATAATTCTAAGACACACATTAAAAGAAAAAAATACACTTCCATTTGCATCAAAGATGTTTCATATTTGGGTTTTATATACAAGATATTTACATTAACAGCTTTACTCTATCAAAATTTTTCTCTATCTACCCAGTCCAGGCTCCTCAGGATTTTAAACACCTCTGTCTCCTCAACCTTCTCTCCTCTGAGGAAAGCAACCCCAGCTTCTCTAAACTGTCCTTGTAACTGAAGATCCTTGCCCCCAGAACTATTTTTGTAAATCTTTCCTGACCCCTCTCCAGTATTTCACAACTTTCTACAGACTTGATGTCCATAATTAAACACAGTAACTCTGAGGCATAAGCAGTGTTTTATTAATGTTCACCATAACTGCCTTGCTTTTGAACTCTACACCTTAAAGACCAGAGGTCCTCTATTATTAAATGCGTTTTCAACCTGCACTGCCACCTTCAATGAGTGTGTATGTTTTCACAGGTCTCTGTGTTTTTGCACCCACCTTTAGAATTATATCCTTAATTTAAATTTCCTATCTTCATTGCTCCTACCAAGATAAATCAATTCATGCTTCCCTGCAGTAAATTTCATCTGCCATGTGTCTGCTCATTCCACTAGCCTATCCTTCTCACTGTTGAAAATGCTTACACGTCAATTTTGTATATTTTGAAACTGGGCCCTGCACACCCATTTTTAGATCACTAATATGGATAAAGGAAAGTGGTAATCCCATTACTGGCATTTGGGAAATATACTTTATACTGTTCTCCAGTCTGAGAAACAACTGTTCACCCCCACTCCATTTCTTATCACTCAGCCATCTTCATAGCCATGATGCAACTGTTCCTTGAATTCCATGGGCTTTAAGTTTGTTAAGGAGGATTGGAAGATGATGATCAGTGCCTCCACAATCTCCAACCATGTTACCAGAGGTGACTCTTTTGCAGTTGAGGGAACCTGGGAATCTGGTGAAAGCTATTCCTCACGTTCAGTTGATGCCTACTTTCCAGATAATATGATAGAGTTCTCCATTAAAAAGCCATTGTGTAACTTTCCAGATACATTTGTGCACAGTAAATTAGCCCAGTATGGTAAAGCTTTCCAACAGTACTGTGGAGCACGCAGCATGATGTCTTCCTTCAATGGTAACCAACTGTTCAATGGGCAAGTCCACTTCTGATCCAGGTGCGTGCAAGTCACTATCATGCACAGTTCAACTCTGTGATAGCCTGTCTTATGAAGGCAAAAATAAAAGCACCTCCAGAAATCCAATGCACATCTTTAAGGAGCTGATTTTAGCTAACTGGATCACGTGATTGCAGTATACCCAGTTTATAAATGCGCAAAGGTCACATTCTGCAGGCAGAACCTCACTTCACAATTAAAAACTTAGTTGTTCCAGTATTAAAAATGTGTTACTATTCCAACGAGGATGTGCAGGACTATGGCTTCATTACTAAAAACCCCTGGGAAAACCAGTTGTCCTATATATCAGTTGAGAATGCTGTATACCTGGTTCCTCAGCTGCAGCTCACAAAATTTAGCTGGGGAAGTTAACCAATATCAAAAGTTCAAATGTGAATTTAGAATGAGACAGCATTTTTATAGATATGATATCCCAAATGGAGCACATGTAGATTCAGAAAATTCAGGAAAGCCTATTGATTCTAGCATATTATCACACCTATACTGTAATAAAAACTGCAGATAAAATTGTTAAACTTCTACCAATACTTGAAATTCATGACATACATGGAAATGCTACACAAACTAGTGCAACTGTTGATGGGCCATAGAATGCAGACGGCTTAGACTACCTACTCAGACCAAAAATGAAAGAATTTCCACATCAGTTCATGTAATAGAAGCAACCAGGAGGTGGGTGGCCAATTAATTGTCAGAAGGTGACTTGTCAGGGAACAGAGTTTCTGCTGACATATTAGTTAAACAGCTGTCAGCACACTCCGAATGCTGCTGCTGCCTTGAGGATCCCTGTTCCCATCAAAACGAACTCCATTAAAAGTCTAAGGAAGGAAATGCACCTTAAGGCATGACCAAAGGGAGATCCCGAGTGGCCCCCAGGGTTCAGTGAAATTTCCCTACAGGCTCCTTTCCAGGTTGCTCAGGAAATGTGGGTGATTCTCTGCTCAGGTTCTTCAGGAGACGGCCACTTAGAGGAAATCAGTAGCCACAGAGTCAGCTGTAGGACTTAGCTGCAGAGTGGCAACTGGATAAATAACCTTGTTCATTGAGCTAAAAGAAATCTTCACGTTTCCCCCAGAAGCTTACTGTAGCAAAGTCTGAGAATGAGTTTGGAGGAGAGGGAATGCCTACCCAATCTGTGGAAGAAATGTAAGGCAGTAAAATGTTCTGCGAGGCTACACTCTGGCAACAAGTGCTCGGTCATCAGGGCCCACTGTGACAAATTCACTCCACGGTTGCTGCGCACAGTAAAATGTGATTTTACAAAATCCTGCTGATGTTATGTGCGAGTGTGTTCCAACCTGAAACACTGGTTTTCTGTGTTTCTTTTCAGATATTAGCAAGAAACATTTGCGGAATGCCCACTCCTGACACTGATATCAATACCTGTGCTGTTCTACTCTTCCTTCCAAGTCTCACTTGCTGCTGAGTGAAGTCATCATTCAGCTCTTAATTGCTAGCTGCTTCTTTCAACTTGTTAGAGTTCTGAAGGCCCGCAGTGCCTGTGCACTTCCAGGGAAATTCAAAAAACCCTTTAAAATAGCTTTCAATCAGCAACTTAATTTCTTTAATTATACTTTGGTAGTATCAAGATGTGCTGTCCTCCCTCCCTGAAAAATCCAGACCTGCTGTGAATACATTTTCACACAGAGGGTAGTGGGGGTATGGAATGCTCTGCCAAGTAAGGTGGTGGAGGCAAGCACGCTAGAGTCCTTTAAGAGTAACTTAGACAGGCACATGAGTGGGTTGGAGATGGGTGGATATAGGAGATTGTTTTAAATAAGGTTCATTAGCATTGGGGCGTCCCTGGTAAGGTAAATGGATATGGTATGATAATAATGTTTTTTCTCTTTTCATTCACAGGTTTTAAGTCGGTCCGCCTTGTTGTCCAACAAGGGGCATATACGCGATGGGTCGTACTTGGGCTGCTCTTGATTGTTCGAGATTGGCCTAGTGCTTCATGTCGTTAGTGTGTGCTTAAACTGGACCAGATGCTGGGCAAGACAACAGGTCAGTGACTATCACTGTTTGCTGTGCAGACACATGGATTTGGGCCAGTGTCTGTGGGAGTTTGCGCATTCTCCCCGTGCTTGTGTGGGTTTTCTCCGGGTGCTCCGGTTTCCTCCCACACCCCAAAGATGTGCTATTAGGCTGATTGGCAGTAATAAATTGTCCCTAAATTAGTTTCCCTCAATGTGGATGGCCATAAAACAATAGATAAGGGTCATGGGTAGAGGGGGGGACTGGTAGTGTTAAAATGGTGGCACGGGCTCATTGGGCCGAAGGGCCTGTTTCCCAGGCTGTTTTTGTTCTTTAGTAGACACCTGTTCCAATGTCACCCAGTGCATATTCCAACCCACCCCGTCTTCTCACATCTGAGCCAGTCCCCAGAGGAGCTGCAGAATTTGAAAAGTCTAGAAATTGATATATATTGTGACTGGCAAAACAACTGGGGGATGGAGAATAATATGGAAAACCATGTGGTTATCCATTTTGGTAGGAAGAATAGAATGGCAAAATGTTATTTGAATGCAGAGAGACACCACAAACACTACAGATACAGAAAGATCTTTGTACATGAAACACAAAATGTTAGCATGCAGGATCAGCAAGTAATTAGGGAGACAAATAGAATGTTGGCCTTTATTGCAAGGAATTGTAGTATAAAATAAGGGGATCTTGCTACAATACAGGATGTTGGTGAGACCATACTTGGAGTACGATGTAATATTTTGATTTACTTATTTAAGGTAGGATATAGTTGTATTGGAGGCTGTTCAGAGAAAGTACTGCGAGTTGATTCCTGGAATGAAAGTGTTGTCTTTTGAAGAAAGGTTGAGCCTATATTCATTGGAGTTTAGAAAAATAAGATATGATCTTGCTAAAATATAAAATTCTGAAGGGGCTTGATAGGGGAGATGTTGAGAGATTCCTCCTGTGGAGCAGTCTGGAACGCAGGAGAATAGTTTTGGAATAAAGGATTGCCCATTTAAGACTGAGATAAGGAGGAATTTATTTTTAGAGCGTTGTGACTGTTTGGAATCCTCTATCCTATTGTGGAGACATAGGCTGGGAATTTCCCAAAAGATTCCAAGTGAAAACTTGAGTAAATCATACTGATTTTTTCAGTAGGAGTTCAGAGAAGAATCTCTTACATTCTGTGCACTGCAGAGTGCACAGAAGCTGGGGAGGGGCACAATTCCCACTGAAGAGGCTGGAATCAGCGTGCTAAGTGGGCCCCAGTGCATATGCACATACATCTCTGGGAGATTGCTAAATAAATCCTCCCAGCATTGAAATCGCTGGCCTCCCCATCCCCCAGTTACCCGGACATCGCTGGTTTGTACACAAATAATGCTGTGTTGCCATGTACAACTTCTGCTGCGAACATTCCCCCTTATTGAGTGACAGCCTTGACCATTGCACTCGCCTGGCCACAGTACCTTGCTAACTGAACCCAATCAGCACCTTTGGAGACGACTCACCCTCTACTCAAAGCAGCTGGCCTCAACATTTCTCACGGAATTTTAACTACCTTGCCCGTGACTGGCCCATCTCCCTTAACAAGCTTGTATACAAGCTTCAATGATGGACACACAGGCAGTCACGCCGGGAAGGTGGCCCGAAAGAAATCTGCCCTGAGATTCACAGAAACTGAGCAGACCTGCCTGCCTGACACAGTGGAGGAGAGGCACCAGCTGCTGTTCCCCACCCAAGGGGTCATGTAGCAAAGGCACTGTGGGAGGCGGTGGCATCCATAGTTAATGCCAGGACCTTGACACCTCGGTCCGCAGAGCAGTGCCACAAGAAACTGAACTACCCTCTTGGGACAGCAAGGTTGAGTTGGCATTTCATTCTGAAACCTGCACATATGTGTGCTGTATTAACAATGGCATTCATCAATCACCCCCTCCACCCCCGCGAACTGCATTCAACCCCTATGCTACCATCCCCCGCCTGCCCCCCAATCCCTCCAGCCCCCACAAGCAGCACCTCCCAGTGGTAACCCATTTCCTGGAAACGGACAACACAAGCTCCCCAACTCAGACACCTCTGTGGCACCCAAGCCCTTCCATACATCTGTGCTTTCGATCCCCCTTATGTCCCCATAAAAGAGAAAAATAAACACAACTGTTGTGAGAGGGCAAAGACTGATGGCGGTGCTCCTGAGTTGCAGCTTGCTGATGATCTATGAGCAGCATGCCCTGGATCTGGCAGAGGGAGATTTCACACCTATAATGGTGACCGACAGTCTGTGCAGCATAAGGCATGCCAGTGAGCAACAGCTCAAACTTCTTCCTAAATCTTCTTTGAAGCAAATGCTATGCTGCGTGGGCGGCTTTCCCTCCCTTCCCTAACGTGTGTTTTCTTTTAACAGTCTTGGATCCGGATGCTCCAGGCCCTTTGGGTGCCGGCACCCCCTGCACTGCTCCCCAACCAACACCTCGGAGGGAGACCCTGAAGAATTGGCACAGGCATCAACCACACGACCCTCCAACATAGAGACTATCACAACAGTGGGTCATGTTAGTGCTGAGTCACTTTCTGGTGAGCACATCACAGTTGCCGATACACTTTGGGTGGAGGCAGGCACATCCGTGGGCTCAGGCACACGGAAATCTGGCAGAGGTGAGAATTCAGCTGGCCCCAAAGCCAGATGCTGGGCCTCAGGGTTCATTCATCCCGAAGCTGGTGGATATACATCAGCAAGCCCAGGGATTTGTGGAAGGGCTGTCAGCCGCCATGCTGTGACTGCAAGGCTGTTTAGAGGAGTCAAACGGAGTGCTGTTGCAGGAAGTGGTGCCAGCACAACGTGGGAGCCAGCCACTGTAAAGATGGCATCCACAGTGTAAAGTCTGGCTCAGGGATCTGGCCTCATGGGTAACAGGCTCCAGACCATCCTAGAGAGACAGCAGGCCACAGCCAAGGGTGTCGCTGGCATCCTGGAGGCACACTGGTCCGTCGCCACACACGTTGAGGGCATGTGGGAGAAACTGCTGGCCACAGCTGTGACTGTCGCTGGGATTCTGGAGACACAGCAGGCCGTGGCTGAGAGCCTTGACAACTTAGCCCAGGCTCAGAGGGCTACTGCTGAAGAGCTCCAGAGCCTGGCTTGCTCACAGAATGCTGTAGCAGAGGTGCTCCAGAGCTTGGCTGAGTCTCAGAGAGCCAGGGCTGAGGCATCGCAGACCATGGAGCAGATGCATCAGGGCCTCCAAGATTGGATGACGCCGGAGTTTCCGGAGCTCAGTCCAGCTACTCTGGTGTCCCATGGAGTGTTCCCTCTGGGCACCCAGAGGGAGGAGGAAAGGCTAGCGCCCATGCTGGGCCTTCCATCCAGGAGACTCCGGATGTTCCGAAACCTTCTGATTCTCCCCTTCCTCGCACCAGGGCATCTCACGGCCAGCTTAATGAACAGAGTGGCACAGAAACATCAACACCATTTGCAAGTTGGCCAGGGCCCTCCAGGTCTCAGCTCCGCAAAGGATGCCACCAGTGACATCACAGGCAACAAAGTGCAGATCACAGTTGGACCTCTCCATCTTGATGTGCATCCTGGAGAAGCATACGGTAGTGGAAGGTATGCAGCAGTAGCCCATACAGGAAACTCCTCTGTGCAGTGGCAAAGGGCACTGAGGGCATTTCCACGAGATGAATAGAACTGTGGGGCACCTGACTCAGGAAGGGGCATCTGGGCTTAGGGCCAATGTGAAATTCCATTCCAGCAGGAATCCCACCGCACACTTGTGCCTCCGAGACTACATGTGACATCGGGTCTGCGCATGACTATTCTAAGGTCTTGGATGGCATTGGCTACAAGCCAGACATCTACCCCATGCACTCGACAAGCTCGTGGGATGTCATCCAGCTCACTTCCCTGACCCTCGTCATCACAGCAACCACAGCCTACCCCTCTGCCAGCCACTTGAAATGGTTTTAGTAGAGGAGCAGAACAACAACCGCTTCCCTAGATGGGGAAGAGCTGCAGTGCGAGGCAATTGTGTCACAGACTTTGACTAGGTTCTGGTAAAAGATGGACAATGCCTGCAGGGAGTTTCAAAGACCCCAAAGTCTATGTACAGGAGCTGCATGGCATAATTTAGATTGTGCACCTGGCCAAAGAAATACGTCGCCAGAGCATGCCATCAAGGGCTCAACGTAAAGCTATAAGGTCTGAAGGCGGAGGTCACCAGTAGTCAGGGTTAACTTTTGAGAAATGTTAAGAGCACAACAAATTATTTCCACTTCACAGTTATGACTAATCTGTCTCTGATTCTCCCCATAGAGTTGAGTGTTCTATAATCCCACACATTGAGGGGCAGACTGCTGTGTTGTGCAATACCAGCTCCTTAGCCAAAAGTTATTGACCGCTGCACTACTTTGCCAACCATACACCCTTGTCAAACATGATTTCCCCCCACCCTGCCGTTCTAGCTCCTGACCCATTGTCCTACATGTTTGGTTTCCCAACCCTTACTGCTAGGTGGGCCCAGATGGCAGTCTGCATTCGGAGAACTGGTATAAGGGCAGGATCCCAGTGTGACATCATCATCCACCAGCCTTCGTCAAAGACTCGCTACCAGTGCTAGCCCAGACCCATTAACCGATTGGCTGTTTCCTGTGGTCCAGAGGGGTCGCGTGGGTTGAGCAGCCAGCTTTGGATAGTGGGGATTTGCGGCTGCAGTGGCTCCTGGGGTGTGGTGAAAGGATGTTTGGAGCAGTCCCTACAACAGATAGGTTAAGCAGGTTGCTATCAAGACCTCCCTTCATCCTCCAGTTCTTCTTGCTGCCGATCCTCCTTTGGCAGATGCTCTCCCCACTGCTGTCCAACATCAAAATGTTGGTGTTGGCTTGCCTGGCTAAACAAGGTATCTGTCACCTGGTGAGCACATCTGTAAGAAGTCTCACAACACATCTGTGGACAGAGCTCTGGGTGATTCTGCACAGATCACCAGTGGGTGCC
Source organism: Carcharhinus amblyrhynchos (assembly GCF_965287045.1). Taxonomy (NCBI): domain Eukaryota; kingdom Metazoa; phylum Chordata; class Chondrichthyes; order Carcharhiniformes; family Carcharhinidae; genus Carcharhinus; species Carcharhinus amblyrhynchos. The sequence continues at coordinate 36,348,553 of NC_137335.1, read as the reverse complement.
CGAAACAACCCTATTGCATAGGAATTGTTAAGGGTCGCCGTTGCCGTTGACACCCTGGCAGCGGGTGTCCGTCCCTCCGCCCAGATGCCAGGCGTGTGAGCACCTCACACAAGTGCCAGGCCATGTCCTTGGACAGGTGGAACCAGCAACGGCACATCACTTCTGACAGCCCCTCCAATGATGCTCTGGTCTGGTACATTCTGGCCCTCCGCATCTTCCTTCTCCTGGCACTCTTTCGGGAGACTGCTCTCCCACCTCTTGGACATCAGTGGCAGCCCCCTGCTCTCCTTCCTGAGGACCTGCCACTGGTTGTTCCTGCAGTGGCTTCCCAGCACCCGCCACCTTCTGAGCCGCCTCCTCCTCCTCAGCCACCACGATGGCCAGCTCTAGATCAATGAGAACAAATCCATTCTGCATGGTGGGGGTTAGAGAGAGAGAGAGAGAGATTGGGAGACATGTCATTGCTTGCAACTACCCCAGCATCTCTCCTCCTCCCATCCCCCACAGCCCCAGTCCCTCACTGGGACCAGTTCTCCCACTTGTGGATGCCGGCAACACAATTTGGGATGCCATGCGTCACCTGATTAGGTTGTCTGCCACTGGCATCGTCAACACGGCCAGCAGGGAGAATATGCAGGTTGGTGTGCAGGTGTGATCGTTGCGATCCCTTGAGCCATTGCCATGAGTGCAACTACAGCATTCCCTTCCGGGCATGTGTCCAGGTCACGCACACAGGGCAGGGACAGCCTCCTTTTTATTGCAATATGGATTTCCATTCACTGCAGAGTACATGCAATTTGAGTGTCTATGTTAACATGAGCACCCCCACTTGGAGCACCAGCTGCCTGAACTAAGCCCTCAAGCAGGACGTGGTGCAACCACCCCACTCCCTAAAACTAAAATCCCCCCTCCCAGTCAGTCCAGTCCCTCAACACATCTCACAGCTAAAACAATGGAACAGTCCAATGGCTGCAGACAGCAGCCTGACCAACAGTCAGCAAAGGACCACACTTCACAGAAACTACATGGAACATCCCTGCGCCTGGGGTCAGCACTTGCAGCTCTCCAAGGAACTCCCCACAGCAAGCAGAAAACTTCCAGAATTCCTCCAACCTCCCCTGCAGTCCAGGAACTTTAGTCCCATGACATTACCTCCTTACTCCTGTTCAAACGCTGCCACACCAGCTCCCAACCTTTATACAGCCCCACCAATGTGATGTCACGCCAGAGATGGGGAGACACTAGCGGAGGCAGAGATTCTAGTCACGGACCCACTAATTACATTTAAAAGTGTGGAAACACATGCTAACCCCTTTACTCTCATTTTTAGCGTGGATTCCTCCACACCAAAAAGTCTTAAGTTGGGAGATGAGCTTGGGGCCAGATGCCCAGCACAAATCAGCCGGTGCTTGAATCTCCCAGCCTGCTGGACTAAAACTTTAAATGTGGAGATGCCAGCGTTGGACTGGGGTAAACATAATAAGAAGTATCACAACACCAGGTTAAAGTCCAACAGGTTTATTTGGCAGCACAAGCTTTCAGAGCCTCGCTCCTTCATCAAGTGAGTGAGGACTTGTGTTCACAAACAGGGCATATATAGACACAAACTCAATTTACAAGATAATGGTTGGAATGCAAGTCTTTATAGGTAATCAAATCTTAAAGATATAGACAATTTGAATGGAGACAGGGACAAGCACAAGTTAAAGAGATGTATATTGACTCCAGTCAGGACAGTTAGAGAGATTTTGCAAGCCCAGGCAAGTTGTGGGGGTTACAGACAGTGTGAAATGAACCCAAGATCCCAGTTGACGCCATCCTCACGTGAGGAACTTGGCTATCAGTTTCTGCTCAGTGATTCCACTTGTCGTGAAGGCCACCTTGGAGAACGCTTAACTGAAGATCAGAGGCTGAATGTCTATGACTGCTGAAGTGTTCCCCGACTGGAAGGGAACATTTTCGCGCATGTTGAGTGGTGTTCATTCATCCGTTGTCGTAGCGTCTGAATGGTCTCCCCAATGTACCATGCCTCGGGACATCCTTTCCTGCAACATATCAGGTAGATAACGTTGGCCGAGTTGCAAGAGTATGTACCGTGTAACTGGTGAATGGTGTTCTCACGTGAGATGATGGCATCCATGTCGATGATCTGGTACATCGTGCAGAGGTTGCTGTGGCAGTGTTGTGTGGTATTGTGGTCACTGTTCTCCTAAAGGCTGGGTTGTTTGCTGCAGACAATGGTCTGTTTGAAGTTGTGCGGTTGTTTGAAGGCAAGAAGTGGGGGTGTGGGAATGGCCTTGGCGAGATGTTTGTCCTCATCAATGACATGTTGAAGGCTCCAGAGATGTCGTAGCTTCTCTGCTCCGGGGAATACTGGACGATGAAGGGTACTCTGTCCACCATGTCCCGCGTTTGTCTTCTGACGAGGTTGGTGTGGTTGTTCGCTGTGGCACGTTGGAACTGTCATTTGTTGAGTCGAGCGTCATATCCTGTTCTTATGAGGGCGTCTTTCAACATCTGTAGGTGTCTGTTGCGATCCTGCTCCTCTGAGCAGATACTGTGTATATGGAGGCTTGTCTGTAGGGGATGGATTCTTTAACATGTTTAGGGTGGAAGCTGGAGTAGTGGAGCATCGTGACGTTATCCGTGGGCTTGCAGTACAGTGAAGTGTTGAGGTGACCATCCTTGACGGAAATGCATGTGTCCAAGAATGCAACCGATTCTGGAGAGTCTGATGGTGGGATGGAATTTGTTGAGGTCATCATATAGTTGTTTCAGGAATTGTTCACTATGAGTCCTAAGGAAGAAAATGTCATCGATGTAGCTAGTGTATAGCGTCACTGAAGGTCCTGTGTGGTGAACAGGTCTAGTTCGAACCTGTGCATAAAGATGTCGGCACGTTGAGGTGCGAATTTGGTCCCCATGCCTGTTCTGTATATCTGGATAAAGAAGCGGTTGTTGAAGGTGGGGACAAAAGAGGGGCTACTGTCATATCGAACAGAACAGATTACTGCAAAGTGTACCGACAACTGAACAATAAGGAACACCATGGTTACCTGCAAATCCAACCAAAGAACACACCCGTCAACTCAACAGATAGATCAAAACCTTAACAGCACCCTCCGGGCTCTCATCCCACATACTGCCCGCAATGGAGATCTCTAATGCTTTCCAAAGACACACAAGGCCAACACAACCGGCCATCTCATTGTATCAGGCAATAGGACCCTGTGTGACAACCACTCCAGCTAAGTCGAGGGCATCCTGAAACCCATTGTGCATAGAACCCCCAGCTTCTGTCGTGACACTACGGACTTCCTACAGAAACTCGGCACACATGGAGCAGTTGAACCAGGGGTACTCCTCGTCACAATAGATGTCTCGGCACTCTACACCAATATCCCCCACGACATTGGCATTGCTGCAACTGCTTGCTCAACGCCGACAACTGTCAGTCTCCAAATGCAATTCTACAACTCATCTGCTTCATTCTGGACACAACACCTTCATCTTCAACAATCAGTACTTCATCCAGACGCACGGAACAACGATGGGGACCAAATTCGCACCTCAATATGCCAACATCTTTATGCACTGGTTCAAACAAGGCCTCTTCACCGCACAGGACCTTCAACCAACGCTACACACTAGATACATCGATGATATTTTCTTTCTTTGGACTCATGGCAAACAATCATTGAAACAACTATATGATGACATCAACAAGTTCTATTCCACCATCAGACTCATCATGGACTACTCTTCAGAATCGGTTGCATTCTTGGACACGTGCATCTCCATCAAGGATGGTCACCTCAGCATTTCACTGTATCGCAAGCCCATGGGTAACCTCACGATGCTCCACTTCTCCGGCTTCCACCTTAAACATGTTAAAGAAGCCATCCCCTACGGACAAGCTCTCCTTACACACAGGATCTGCTCCGATGAGGAGGATCACAACAGACATCTGCAGACGTTGAAAGACGCCCTCATAAGAACAGGATATGGTGCTCGGCTCATCGATCGACAGTTCTGTCGCACCACAGTGAAAAACTGCACCGACCTCCTCGGAAGACAAACATGGGACACAATGGACAGAGTATCCTTTGTTGTCCAGTACTTCCCTGGAGCGGAGAAGCTACGATATCTTATCTGGAGCCTTCAACATGTCACCGATGAAGACGAACATCCTGCAAAGGCCATCCTCACACCCCCATTTCTTGCCTTCAAACAAATGCACAACCTCAACAGACCACTGTCCGCAGCAAACCACCCAGCCTTCAGGAGAACAGTGACCACAACACCACACAACCCTGCCACAGCAACCTTTACAAGACATGCTAGATCATCGACACGGATATCATCATCTCACATGAGAACACCATCCACCAGGTACACGATACATATTCTTGCAACTCGGCTAATGTTGTCTACCTGATACGCTGCACGAAAGGATGTCCCTGGCATAGTACATTGGAGAGACCGTGCAGACGCTACGACAACAGATGAATGAACACAGATCGACAATCACCAGGTAGCAGTGTTCCCTTCCAGTTGGGGAACATTTCAGCAGTCACAGGCATTCAACCTCTGATCTTGGGTAAGCGTTCTCCAAGACAACCTTCACAACACACGATAACGCAGAATCGCCGAGCAGAAACTGATAGCCAAGTTCCACACAAGGACGGCCTCAATGGGATCTTGGGTTCATGTCACACTATCTGTAACCTCATGACTTGCCTAGGCGTGCAAAATCTCACTAACTCTCCTGGCTGGAGGCAATACACATCTCTTTAACCTGTGCGTGGCCCTCTCTCCACTCACACTGTCTGTACTTTTAAGACTTGATTACCTGTAAAGACTCACATTCCAACCATTTTCTTGTAAATTGAGTTTGTGTCTGTATATGCTCTGTTTGTGAACACAAGTCCTCTCACACTTGATGAGGGAGCGAGACTCTGAAAGCTTGTGCTGCCAAATAAACCTGCTGGATTTTAACCTGATGTTGCTAAACTTCTTACTAAAAGTTTAGCACAGCGGGGTGGGAGAATTGTCCCCATAATCACTGACTACATTAAAGGCTGAGATAGACAAATTTTTGAACTGTAGGTGTGGCAAGGGTGATGGGGAACAGACAGAATGCGGAATTGACATGGAAAAGCCAAAGTCATATTGAACGATGCAACAAGTTCGAGGTACTATATAGCCTACTCCTGTTCCTATTTACGTTTTTGTGAACAAGTGATAAACAGCTAAGACACATCTCATAACATGTGAAATATCAGAGTCAACGTAAAAAAAGAGCCAAATGAAAAATCAAAATCTACAGGTGGTGGTGACATGGTCCATTATGCCTGTGTTATTTTGTTCAAAATAGTAATCCAAAATTAAATCCTCTGCTGTATTTCCTCCCTGTACCTGCCTTCGTCTTAAATATTTACTCAGTATGACCAAAGATGAAATTGCTTAGGCCTTAAATACTTCCTTTGGCAAGGAATTCCATGCTTCCAATAATCCAGTGCGCATAGAAATTTTCCCTAACTTCGGTCTTCATTTTTAATAATTTTAAACTGATGACCAAACACCACAGATGGATCAACCAAAGAAAAGTCTTTCCCCAGCCACCTTATCAAATCGATTATAATTTTTAAAAATTTTCAACTATTTTGTTCCAACATACTCTCTTCATAGCTGTAGTTCCTCCAACCCATGGTATGACTCCGATGAATCTACAATAGATACATAGTTTTAATGTGGATATGCCGGCGTTGGACTGGGGTAAACACAGTAAAAAGTCTGACAACACCAGGTTTAAGTCCAACCGATTTTTTTGATAGTAAACTCACTAGCTTTCGAGGTTACCCCCTTCGTCAGGTGAATGGGAAGGGGGTAACCTCGAAAGCTAGTGAGTTTACTATCAAATAAATCGGTTGGACTTAAACCTGGTGTTGTCAGACTTTTTACTGTACATAGTTTTAATCAGAGAATCCCTACAGTACAGAAAGAGGCCATTCAGTCCATCAAGTATGCTTTGACCACAATCTCACCCGGGCTGTATTCCCATAACCCTCATTTACCATCTAATCCACCTGACACAAGGGTCAATTTAACATGGCCAATCAACCTAACCCACACATCTTTGGACTGTGGAGCACCGGAGGAAACCCACGCAGATATGGGGAGAAAGTACAAACTTCACACAGATAGTGATCTGAGGCTGGACTTGAACCTGGGTCCCTGGCGCTGTGAGGCACCAGCGATAGCCATCCATACCCTTTCTGTAACGGGGCAACTGAAATTACACCAATTAAACTAGAAACCAAAGCTTGAAATAAAAGTGAGCAGTCCACAAGATCAAACGAAATACAATGAGGAAGATTTTGCAACAAAACAGATTACGTAAACCAAAATATCAAATGAAACCCAGCCAGCAGTCCATCAGAATGGAGCTAACTCAACCAGAGTCTGAAATCTACTTACAGATTTATTGTGTGATAATCATAATAACCCAAGTACGATTTAGTTTTTCTGAATTAACATTTCTTGAAGGAAAGTGAGATGAATTGACATAATAAATGAACAGAGAGAAGGCATCGGATTGATATATAAAGACCACATACTCAGAATTAACAAATAAGAATGCTGCATAGTTTGAGATCTTTTGTTCAAAAACGATACAAACTTTTATGGTTGTGGGTCCAGCACAGATTGTGCGGGGCTTACTCCTTCCTTTGCTTCCTCTTAAGATGACCACTCCTTGAAAGATCATTTCAGTAATAGCTTGGCAGTCAACACGAAGATTTTCTGAAACAGGACAAATATAAATGGCTTTTATTTAGCAGCAAAATTTGGTCAATACAAATAAACTAAATTTTATTCTTTCCCATCGTTATATAAATTTAAATTACATCTTTGCTTTTCAAATTCAAGTTTCTTTACATTCCCTTAAATTATCAATGTTGTATCTTGATTACTCAGATGGAAAACACATTCATCTCCAAATTGTAACAGTATATTTGATAAAAAGTTTAAAATAATTTTTTCCCCAGACTTGCCTTTTCTTCTTTATTTCAACGCTACATTCTGATTTATTTCAAACAGAGCTCAGAAAATGTAGCACAGCATCTTCTCATTCCTCAGGAAATGGTCTCAGTGATTCTGGAATATTGTACCATCTGTGATATCCTTTATCTGCTGAGTTATCCTTCTGTATATAATTGCCACATCAGAAGTTTAATTAACTTAGCATCTTTTTATTCAGAAATGTAGCAGATGCAAACTCTCCCTGTTCATAATGTAAAAATTTGACATATCTGTCAAACAAATTACATAGCACAGGAATGTGGATATGACTTTTTCTCACAATGCATTAAGAATGAGTATGATCTAAAGACTTCTGCATGGGGAATGCTTTCTGATTATCAAAAAAACTTCAACTTTAACTGTGTCAAGGCCATGAGCACTTTCAATGCATGTCCAAGTTTCATTAAGGGCAGGGAGAATGATCTGTCTTTAATAACTGCTGGTCGATTTTAGTACTGTAACAGTGAACCATTAGTGTTAGGTAAAATCCATAAAAATACTTTAAAAATCCATTAGGCCTACTTTTTGTTTGAATAAATGTAACATCACTCGTCAAATGGAAAACTCTACGGTTGTGTGCGCTTGTTACAATGCAAAATGGAAAATGAGACCGCGTCAGTGAGAAAAACAACTTAATTTGTGATCATCAAGATATGAATCCAATACTTACTTTACTCCTTTGTACAGAATAGTTGGCAGTTAACTTTGTGTATGCAATAAAACATTCTTGAAAACAAAATAAAGTTCTAATTTTTATTTTGTGTGCTTTATTTCCGCCATGGGAAACCTGTCAGATAAAGCACCTCATTTATGCCAGTTGATGTCTACAGAGGATTCTTAACAGAATCAAATTAATCGTGGTTGGTTTAGTATACAAGTAAACAACTTAATTTGGATAATAGAACCACGGAGATTTGAGGCAAAGTTGCCTCCTTAATAGAGTACAAAAACCGGCAACAAAAGACACAATATTATACACAGTAAAAATGCAATATCTTTAAATTACATCATACAATATGAAGAACAAAAATCTCTGTAACCCTTCACCCGAAGATGCACCTCAAATCTGGATGAAAAGCCACAACAAATTACTTCTATGTAAAAGCTGACCATTAATATGATTGCCCTTGAGAAATGTGCTGTAAATGCCTTTGTTTTAAGTTACCTAGAAATTTGTGTTTAGATTTCCACTTATCACATCTTCAAGCGCATAACCCTAACACACTGGATTTCTCTCATGGCTGAGCTGCTTCTTCATACAAACAACTAACAGGCATTCAAGCAGAAAAATGTCACTTGACAGTGAAGCACAAAGCATCAGACCCAACAGGCAAAACTGAATTAAACAAAAACTCAAACTGTATTTAAAAAAGACAAAACTAGTCATGCTAGTAGTCTCATCAAGAAGTGGGTTGATTCCCTCTGTTCAATATTCTTGTGACTGCACTAATCGTGGATTCAATGGTCCTGCACAAATTATCTAAAAGATCTTGCTGCTGCATATTAAAGAGTCCTCTGGAATGGGTACAGCTATTGGATAAACTGGTCTCTGGGTCGAAGGGTAGATTTTGAGTCTCACAGTTTCTAAGGTCAGTCAGATCGGGCAAAACTGTAGCAACAGGTGGTGGTGTAGAGGGAGAGTCAGAATCATCTTCATTCACACTTGTTTCCTTTTCAGAACTTAGTAGATCCTTCACCACTTTGCAATCTTCCACTGAATCCTCGCCTTGCAACTGTTCTAAAGAGTCCTGGGGTCTGTTGCTGATTAATGTCTCATGTGCACTTGAAGAAAGTTCCATTTTATCTTCTTTCACAGAAATTGGATCAGGAGTTGGTGGGTCATGTTCGGTGCCTGGATCAATGACTGCTGAGTCTCTAGTCTCAGTGTCTGAGGTACTGGCTGGGGTTAATGCCTCTCTAGGTTCTGTCCTAGTGTCACTGGGAGTGCTATGTCCAGTGCTGTTGTCCAGAGGATGTTCTTCATCGCTGCTAACACGCCTCCTTTTCACAGGAGTGGCTCCTTCATCATCTGCAAAAGGAGAGAAATTAAATTCAAATTTTGTCTGTATCTCCTGAGAAAATGTTGGGGAATGGGAGGACAATAATGATCAAGATCACTCGGACAAGGATTGATAGCACAGCAGTGTTCTTCAATGTTCACTAAGGAAAGGGATCATGTTTTTGAGGATGTGTGTGTGATACAGGCTGATAGGATGGACGAGCTAGATGTTTTGAGGGAAGATGTATTAGCAATTTTGAAAAACCCGAGAGTTGATAAGTCCCCTGGGCCAGATGGGATACATCCTAGGATACGTTAAGTGGCAATGGATGAGATTGCGGAGCCTTTAGCTTTGATCTTTGGGTCCTCACTGTCCACGGTGATTGTGCTAGAGGACTGTAGAGTGGCGAATGTTGTTCCTCTCTTCAAGAAAGGAAATAGGAACGATTCTAATAATTATAGGCCAGTTAGTCTTACTTCGGTGGTCGGTAAGTTAATGGAAAGGGTCCTGAGAGATAGGATTTATGACCATTTGGAAAGATGCAGTTTAATCTGGGATAGTCGGCATGGTTTCATGAGGGGTAAGTCCTGCCTCACGAATTTGACTGAATTCTTTGAGGAGGTAACTAAGTGTGTAGATGAAGATAGAGCAGTTGACGTTATATACATGGATTTTAGTAAGGCGTTTGATAAGGTTCCCCATGGTAGGCTCATGAAGAAAGTAAAAAGGTGCGAGACAGAAGTAAATTTGGCCGATTGGATAAGTAACTGGCTGTCTCATAGAAGACAGAGGGTGGTGGTGGAGAGAAAATTTTCCGACTGGAGGCCAGTTACCAGCAGTGTACCACAGGGATCAGTGCTGGGTCCTCTGCTATTTGTGATTTTTTATCAATGACTTGGAAGAAGGGGCTGAAGGATAGGTTAGTAAATTTGCTGATGACACCAAGATTGGTGGAGTAGTGGATGAGGTGGAGGGCTCTTGTAGGCTGCAAAGAGACATTGATAGGATGCAGAGCTGTGCAGAGAAGTGGCAGATGGAGTTTAACCCTGATAAGTGCAAGGCGATTCATTTTGGTAGGACAAACTTGAATGCGGATTATAGGGTCAATAGCAGGGCTCAGAATTGTGGAGGAACAAACAGATCTCGGGGTTCATATCCACAGATCTCTGAAGGTTGCCACTCAAGTGGATAGAGCCATGAAGAAGGATTGTAGTATGCGTTAGCGTTTATTAACAGGGGGTTTGAGTTTAAGAGCCATGGGGTTATGCTGCAACTATACTGGACCTTGGTGAGATCACATTTGGAATATTGTGTGCAGTTCTGATCACCTCACCATAAGAATGTGGAAGCATTGGACAGAGCGCAGAGGAGATTTACCAGGATGCTGCCTGGTTTGGAGGGAGCTGGGCCTTTTCTCTTTAGAGTGGAGGAGGATGAGAGGCAACTTAATAGAGGTTTATAAGATGATGAGGGGGATAGATAGAGTGCATGTGTAGAGGCTATTTCCTCGGGTGAATGTAGCTGTTACTAGGGGGCATAACTATAAGGTTCATGGTGGGAGATATAGGAGGGATGTCCGAGGTAGATTCTTTATTCAGAGTGATTGGGGAATACACTGCCTGCTGCGATAATGGAGTCAGACACTTTAGGAACTTTCAAGCAGTTATTGGGTAGGTACATGGAACACACCAGAATGATACGGAGTGGGATAGCTTGATCTTGGGTTCAGACATAGCCCGGGACAACATCGAGGGCCGAAGGGCCTGTATTGTGCTGTACCATTCTAGGTCCTATGATAGGGGATGGGAACCTGAGAGGAAATTAGGAGTGGAGAGGAGAAAAACTGGCAGTAGAAATTAGGGAAGTTTTAAATGAAGAAGATATCAGGGAGTATCAAGGTGAATAAAATACTTTGAGAGTATGATAGAATTAGAGTGTGCAATAGTAAGTTATTAGTTGGAATAACAGTATGGGAGAAAAGTTAAAAAAAGCCTAGATCAGGGTTAATTTACATGTATGTCAATTCACAGACTGTGCCTAATAAAACTGGTGAACTACAGACGCACGTTGACAATTGGAATTATTATATTTATGCTGTAACAGAGACCTGGCTCGAAGGAGGGCAGGACTGAGTATTAAATATTCCTGGGTACAAGGTGTTTAGGAAAGACAGGAAAATAAGAAAAGGGGCACTACTGATTAAAAATGGCAAGATGGTATTACAGAACCGGAGAGAGGGGGGTTAGGGATAGAGTGGTCAAGAACAGAATCTCTCTGCCTAGAGGTAAGGGATGAAAAAGGTGCAATAACATTGATCAATGTAGTAGATAGATCACCAATTAGTGGCAAGAACGTAGAGAAACAAACTTGCAAGGAAGTGAGAGAGATACAAGAATTGTGAAGTAATTATAATGGAGGACTTCAATTATCCAAATATAGACTTTGATAAGAATAGTGTAAAAGGACAAGAGGGGCAAGAATTCCTAAAACGTATTCAAGAAAATCTTCTGCAGCAGAATGTTTCTAATCAAACAAGAGGGCAAGCACTATTGGACTTGGTTCTGAGGAATCTGTTGGCCCAAGTGGATCAATCAATGGGACAGCATTTGGTGACATTTTTCATAAGGTTTAAGTTGGCCATGGGAAGGGACAAGGAACAATCCAGAGCAGGGATAATTAATTGAGGGAAGTCAGCTTCAATGGATTGCATGCAAGTATAGTGAACTGGAATCAAATGTTGGAAGAAATGATGGTGGCTGAACAATGGGCCACCTTCAAAGAAAAAGCATTGCAGTCAATGTCAAAGTATATTTCCTTGAAGGGAAAAGTAGGACAAATAAAGCCAGAGCACCCTGGATGAAGACAGAGTTAGAGTTGAAGATGAAAAGGAAGAAGTATGACAGATGTCAGGTAGAAAACAGAATAGAGAAGCAAGCTGAATATGAGATCAGAGAAGTGAAAAAATTAATATGAAAATTAAGGAGAGATCATGAAAAGACTGGCAGCTAATATAAAAAAGGAATCCATTGTCTACTATAAGCATACAAAAAGTAGAAAGGTGGTAAAATAAAGAGAAGCAACAATGAGGGATTTAAAAAGTGGTCTTGCACGTGGAGGCAGCAGAAACAGTGGAGTATGAAACAAGTACTTTGCATTTGTCTTCACAAAGGAAGAAGATGCTACCCAGGCCAAAGTGAGAGAAGAGGTAACTGATTTATTAGAAAAATGTGTAATTGAGAAGGAGGCAATGTTAGAAGTGATTTCTTTAATTAAAATAAGGCACCAGGACCGGACGAGATACATCTAACACAGTGCCACACAACAAACTTGTGAGCAAACTTATAGTCCATGAAATAAAAAGGAAAGCAGGCACTTGGACAAGAAATTGGCTGAGTGACAGGGAACAGTAGTGATAAATGGCTGTTTTCTTTCCAGATTGGAGGAAGATTTGTAGTGGAGTTCTCCAAAGTGCAGTTTGGGACCCTTGCTTTTCCTGATATATGTTAATTAACTAGACTGTGGTGTTCAGGCAGGATTTCAAAATTTGCAGGTGATATGGAGATTGGAGACATTGTGAACTGTGATGAGGATAGTCTTGAACTTCAAAAGGACATAAACAAGTTAGTGGATTGAGAAGACAAGTGGCAGATGAAATTCAATGCAGAGAAGTATGAGATAATTCATTTTGGCAGGAAGAATATGGAAACACAATACAAAATAAAGGGAGAATCTCTGAAGGGGTTGCAGGAGTGGCACAGCAGTTAGCACTACTGCCTCACAGCGCCAAGGACCCAGGTTCAGTTCCAGCTGGGGTCACTGTCTGTGTGGAGTTTGCACGTTCTTCCTGTGTCTGTGTGGGTTTCCTCCCACAGTCTTAAAGACGTTCTGGTTAGATGCATTGGCCATGCTAAATTCTCCTTCAGTGTACCCAAACAGGTACTGGAATGTGGCAACTAGAGGATTTTCACAGTAACTTCATTGCAGTGTTAATGTAAGCCTACCTGTGACACTAACAAAAAAAATTTAACAAAAACTTGAGGAAGGATGTGAAGTCATTGGACAGAATACAGAGGAGACTCACAAGAATAATTCCAAGAACAGTAGCTATGAAAACATATTGGAGGGGCTGGGACTGCATTCCTTGGAGAAAAAACAGTCTGAGAGCTCTTGTTGAAGTATTCAAGATCCTGAGGGGTCTGGACAGGGTAATTAGTGAGAAACTTCCCACTCAGGACTAATCAAGAATTAGCCTGCAAAGGCAAAATAATTGGCAAAATGAATAAAAGTGACGTGAGGAAGAAGATTTTCACCCAGAGGATGGTTGGAGTTTGGAATGAGCTTCCTGAGAGGGTGGTGAGGCAGATGTGATCGAGGTATTCAAAAATGGGGATTGCTATCTGAAAAGAAAGAACGTGCAAGTTACAGGAATAAGGTATTTGAGTGGGACTAAGTAGACTGCACTTTTAGAGAGTTAGTGCAGATTTGATGGCCCAAATGGCTTCCTTCTGCACTATAAAGATTCTGGGTTAAATATTGATTATCAAACTCTTCATACCAAACATATTTTACTTACAGAAGCTGATACAACAGTCTCTAGTTTAGCAAAGAGGACCAAAGTCTGAAGAAACCGTGAGCTACAATCCCTGCCAATAATTGATTCAGGTACAATTAATGACAAAATGTCCATTTGAGGACTGGAAAGGAATCAAGATACTTATTCAGAATCTTGAAACATTTAAAAAAACTGTGGCAAGAGCTGATGTTTTTAAAATATATTGACTGAGGCACAGGGAGTCCATGCTCTACTGAATTTAGCTTTATCATAGTTAATATAAGTTTACAATCAAATTCTTTCACAGGAATCTTGCCTTGCATGAGGTGAATTCTGGGGACTTTGTACTTTCAGTAATAGGACGTGCGATGGTGGTGGAGGAATGGATTTATGTCTCACATTTAAAGTAATTTGTTCCTTTTCAATGCACCAGGACAAAACCTGGCATTCTATCCAAACATGCTTTAGGCCAGGTACAAAAATGCTGCACTTAATGCCAAAGTTCCTATGCAGTTACGTTGCTTTCAAGCTTCATTTTATCAATAGTTATTAGGTGCTAGCACTTTTGAACATTTCATTACATTTTATAAAATCTATAACCTCCTGTATAGGAAAAACATATTTGTTGTTACAGATATTTTGAAATTTATGTGCGCAGCACCTGGAAAAATACCTACTAGAAAAGGAGTACCCTGTAAATGGAAGTAACTCATTAGATAACTAAGTCACTGGTATATCACTAAAGTTCAAACAACGAAGCTTAAGGGGATGTAAGTTATGCTACAGAATAAAGCCCCAGTTAGACTACATCTGGAGTAGTCTGAACAGCTATGGGCACATCTTAGAAAGGATAACTGGACTTGGAAGGAATGTAGCCTACACTTATCAACATGATACCCAGATTCCAAGAGTTAAATTGCAAGAAGAAATTAGGTAAAGTAGGGTTATTTTCCCTTGAATTTTGACAGTAAAGGCATGATTTGATAGAAAATTTCAAGATATTAAAAAAAAACACATTACGTGGAAAACAATATTTCTTCTGGCTGGAGAGACTTGGCAGAGTCTAAAAATTACAGTCATGCCTTTCAGAAGTGAAATATAGAAACGCTTCGACACAAAGGGCCCTATTTTACCATTTTGATTCTAAGTGCTGGGCAGACTAGAAACTGGAAGTGTTTCAGATCTGACTTTTAGACCTATTCTCAGGCACCCCCACACGCACTCCTGCCTGCACAAGCATCAGCAATTCCAAACTGCGTGGCAGAAGCCTGTGGGCAGGTCTTAAAACACCCGAAATCCTGAAGCTCCGATCGGCACCTCCAACTGCGCATGCGCAGAGAAAAAAGTTAGAATGCAGCTCCCTGCCATATTGCTCCCAGGCCAAATAATGCCTCTCCCTGGTCCACTCCCCCAACATTGCTGAACCCCTTATCCCCCCCCCATCCTTCTGCCACTCAGATTGATCATGGGCCCCACCCATTCCCCTCCACCGACCTCAGGCGGAGCGATAGTGGACCCACCCTTCCCCCTCACTGATCTCAGGCAGAGTGGCAGCGGACTCCCCTTCCCCTTGACTGATTACAGGCAGAATGATAGCGGATCCACCGTTCTCCCTCACTGATCTCAGGCAGAGTGGGAGACGACCTCGCCCACCCCCCAACCGAATCGGACTTTTGTGGAGCACATTCTGGACAGGCAAGCGCGGTGGTAAAGGGGGAAGTGCCGGTAAGGTTGGGCATGCAGTCCATTAAGTCACTTTAAATACACGCAAATACATTTAATGGCCATCCCACCTGTTTTGGGTGTGGTCTCGAACGCAGCCATTTTCGGGCCTTGGTAAAGGGGGATCCAGTGCAGAGGCAGGCGTGCATTGCACTACACGCCTCACACCCGACTTTACCAATGTTCAGGCTCCCGAAAATGGATGCAACTTGATAGTAAAAATCGGGCCTAAAGAGTGAAAGAAGTTTGGAACACTCTTCTGCAACTGGCAATTGATGCTAGATCAACTCATTGTTTAAAAATCAAGACTGATAGATTTTTGTTACCCAGAAGTATTAAGGGACAAAGGGGAAAGGCAGGTGCAAGGAATTAAGTTACAGATCTGTCATAGTCTTACTGAATGGAAGCACAGGGTTGAGGGACTAAACAGCCTACTCCTTTTGCTGTTTTTCTACCACTTTAACTTGGTAAGCACACCAAATGTATCTAATCCCACAGATATTGATAAAAGCAAAAATGAGCTCTGGTGAAGAGTCTTCCAATGTAGCATACAAGTCCACGTAAAATATGGTAATACTGCACAGATAGGAATATTAGTAACATGTGTGATATTGGTTTAAAGGAAAAATGTCAAAATTATTTTACAAAAATTTAAATAAATTATCTAAATAATCTATTATACATACCTTTTGTCTTTCTTTCCTTTGCTTCCTGTTCCTGTAGTGCACTTCTCTGTTGCTGACAAGTTCTGCATTTGTGTAACAAGTCCTGTAATGTCTGGATTAGTGCTGAGTCCAGTAGTTTAGGGGTATGTATGGAAAGCAGCAAGGCAAGAGCTCGAAGATCCTGTAAATAAGAAAACAAATCACACTTGTCTACCAATCTTTTTAAATAGATATCATAGAGTGTAATTAGTTATTACAGAACTGGGTTGGGAATGCCCAGACACATTTTATGAACGAAGCTCAGAAAAAAGAACAAGATTCGGTACATATTGGTTTGGTTATACTCTCACTCATGCCCGAAGTGGTGAAAGCATAAGATGCTGATCAGCTATGAGTCAACTTGTCCCATGAGCACAAACGCAACGTGTGCACAAAATATTGTGCGATTTAGAAAATGGGAATCTCATCAGTGAGATCTCATTTTCCAATTCTCCCTTCCAATGATGTAACAAGATTCCATGGAAAGATTGGGAACCCCAAGGAGCAGTGCCAAGAGGCAGCTCTCTGGGAAGCTCCAGTGAGGAATGTTCCTCTTATCCAACGTGGGGGTGAGGGGGGAGATGCATGCATGCATTCTACAGAAAACAGAAATTCCACCCCGTGTTTAATCAATATAAGAACAGTACTGAATGTACTTCATACTAAGAGCCTATTACCTAATTAGTTCACATCCTGACATGACAATTCAGATTCATGGTTTAAAATAATTCAGACTGTGAAAGACACAGGGTGGAGGTGCAATTTTGTGTCAGTGTTGGACATATTGTCCAGGAACCTCCATCATTGACTTCAGCAAAGATCATGGAATTAGGGCAGGGCCCCATTTTTACATTCCAACAGCAGAGTGCCTGCCCAGTCCCTTGTTGGTGGAAAGTCTAGTCTTTAAGCCAAAAATATAGCCACTGTGGTAAAATCCCACCTGAATTATAGCTGGAATGCACCAGATGGGCTGTTGATATGGAAAATATGTTAAAATGCTGTAGCTGGCATAAACTCTTATAATAACATTAAATGGAAAACTAGAAAAATAAAGTTTTGATTTAATAGAGGAGCATCATATGCAATCTTACCCCATTTAGAATAGCACCAACTTTAGAGATTTCAACACGCTGTCCCAGAAGCTCTGGTTCAAGGTTATGGTACTCATTTATTAGATTTGAGATTAAATTATTGATCAAACTAGAACAGTTTGAACTGGAAAATACCTGATTCTGAACCTGAAAAAACATAATTTCAACAATTAAAGTTATACAATTTCAAATAAAACAAACAATTTGATGGATTATTCAGTTACAAATGTATTTCAGTACATCATTCATTTAATACAAATGCCTCCTTCAAAACATTTTTGAAACTTTATAGTGTCATAGATCATACAAGACTGAGAAGGTCATTGGCCCTTAACATCTGTGCTGCCCCTTGAAAGAACTATTCAATTAGTCCCACTTTCTTGCTCTTTCCCCACTATTCTGCAAATATCTTACATTCAAGTGTACACCCAATTCCCTTTTGAAACATATGGTTCAATCTGTTTTCACCTCCCATACACAACATTTAGGATCGTAACTTGCTTTGTTGTTATAAACAATTCTCATTTTCTCCTCTGGATTTTTGCCGATTATTTTAAATCTGTGCTTTGGTTACCGGCACTCCTGTCAATAGGGAGAGATTTGTCCCACCTACTTGATCAAAACCCTCAATTTTCAGAAACTGTATTATATCTCCCCATAACATCCTCTGTTCCAAGGAGGAAAATTCTGGCTTCTCTAGTCTCTCCACAGAGTTCTTCATCACCGGTACCATTCTAGTAAATCTCCTGTGCATTCTCTCTAAGTTGATGACATCCTTTAACAATGTCAATTTGTCCTGCCATCTTCAAAAGTCTGCATGTATGAATCCCATGTCTCTCTATTCTTGCACTCTTTTAAAATTGTACTATTCAATTTATGCTGCTTCTCAGTAATTTTTGAACATGATTCCCTGCATTTCTTCCCTTACCACCTTCAGTATTTCAAAATGGAGAATTTGAAAATTAATTTTTAAGCCCAGTTTCTTATTTAATATTCATGGCTATTAGCTTGCTCATTTACATATTATTTTGGAGTCCTACCCTCACCCTCCTCTGCTAAGAATTTCTACAATGTGGAGATGCCGGCATTGGACCAGGGTAAACACAGTAAGTCTCATAACACCACATTAAAGCCCAACAGGTTTATTTGGTAGTACAAGCCACTAGCTTTCGGAACACTGCCCCTTCATCAGGTGAGTGGGAGTTCTGTTCACAAACAGGGCACAGCAAGACACAGATGCTTCTCAAGTGCTTCAGAGCACCCTCCGTGCTCTCATCCCACGTACTCCTCGCGTTAGAGATTTTTACTGCCTCCCGAAGATACACAAGGCAAACACACCCGACCGTCCAATTGTATCGGGCAATGGGGCCCTGTGCAAGAACCTCTCTGGCTACATCGAGGACATCCTGAAATCTATTGTACAAAGAATCCCCAGCTTTTGTCGCAACATTACTGACTTCCTACAGAAACTCAGCACACATGGAATGTTGAACTAGGAGCACTCTGCGTCACAATAGATGTCTCAGCGCTCTACACCAGCATCCCCCACGGCGATGACATTACTGCAACTACCTCAATACTCAACGCCGACAACTGCCAATCTGCAGATGCAATTTTACGAATCACCATTTCATCTTGGGCCACGATGTCTCCACCTTCAACAATCAGCTCTTCGTCCAGACACATGGAACAGCCACGGGGACCAAATTTGCACCTCAATATGCCAACATCTTCATGCATAGGTTCGAACAAGACGTCTTCACCACATGGGACCTTCAACTGATGCTATATACTAGATATATTGATGACATTTCCTTCCTTTGGACTCATGGTGATCACTGAAACAACTATATGATGACATCAACAAGTTCCATCCCACCATCAGACTCATCATGGACTACTCTCCGGAATCAACTGCATTCTTGGACACACGCATCTCCATCAAGGATGGTCACCTCAGCACTTCACTGTACTGCAGCCCATGGATAACCTCACAATGCTCCACTTCTCCAGCTTCCCCCCAAACACATTACAGAAGCCATCCCCTATGGACAAGCCCTCCATATGCACAGGATCTACTCAGATGAGGAGGATCGTGACAGACACCACCAGATGCTGAAAGATGCCCTCATAAAAGGAGGATATGGCGCTCAACTCATCGATCGACAGTTCCGACGCACCACAGTGAAAAACCGCACCGGCCTCCTCAGAAGACAAACATGGGGCATGACGGACAGAGTATCCTTTGTTGTCCAGTACTTCACTGGAGCGGAGAAGCTATGACATCTTCTCCGGAGCCTTCAACATGTCACTGATGAAGACGAACATCCTGCCAAGGCCATCCCCACACCCTCACTTCTTGCCTTCAAACAACTGCACAACCTCAACAGACCACTGTCTGCAGCAAACCACCCAGCCTTCAGGAGAACAGTGACCACAACACCACACAATTCTGCCACAGCAACCTCTGCAAGACGCGCTGGATCATCGACACAGATGCCATCATCTCACGTGAGAACACCATCCACCAGATACACGGTACATAACCTGCAACTTGAACAATGTTGTCTACTTGATATGCTGCAGGAAAGAATGTCCCGGGGCATGGTACACTGGGGAAACCATGCAGATGCTACGGCAACGAATGCATGAACATTGCTGAGGCAACAGTGTTTCCCATCCTGTTGGGGAATACTTCAGCAGTCAGCTTCAACTGGGATCTTGGGTTCATGTCACCCTATCTGTAACCCCTACGACTTGCCTGGGATTGCAAAATCTCATTAACTGTCCTCGCTGGAAACAATACACATCTCTTTAACCCGTACTTAACCGTCTCTCCACTCACACTGTTTATACCTTTAAAACTTGATTACCTATAAAGACTCGCTTTCCTACCATTATTTTGTAAATTGAGTTTGTGTCTTTATATGCCCTGTTTGTGAACAGAAGTCCCACTCACCTGATGAAGTGGCAGCACTCTGAAAGCTAATGGCTTGTGCTACTAAAGGATTTCTACAACAAGACCGCATAGTTAATTCTATTCCCTTAATATTGTAGGTTGCCTGATGATAATGTTGTCAAACAATCCTGTTTGCTTCAGGCTCAATAATTTTTAAAAATTAATTCAAGACTGAGATCGATAGCATTTTCATAGCCAAGGGAGTCAAGAGTTGTGGGAGGCAGACAGGAAAGTGGAATTGAGAGTTGAGACCACAACCAGATCAATGATGATCTTATCGAATGATGGAGGAAGTTTGAAGGACTGCTAAGTCCTTTGTTCCTATAATGCTTTTGCTGTTTCTGTAAGTAGTGCGCTACAAGTTATTACTTCTTCAATTTTACTCATTAGGTTTCTATTTTGAAGCCTGCTGTCAAGCTTACTCTTATCAAAAAGGAGAGATACATTCAAGTCATCGATTTTTGAACAATCAGCAAGAAGATTTGTTTTCCCCTTTCCAAAGTTGTGTACCCTACTACTTTAGAGTGCCGAAGTCCAGTAATTTGTGCAAGGGGAGCTGCAGTCATTTACCAGGCATTGGCCATTTTAGTTTGATTTTAAATTAGGGCTATGAGGCTCCTCAGCAAGAGGCCTACTCAAATTAGAACCACAAAGCTAATGCTTTTGATCAACAGTCAATGCTTGTTCACTGGAATACAGAAAAAAGTAAAAAGCAAAGTTTAGAAAGCTAACCCAATTAAAAAATGAACTAACATTAAAATTGCAGCAAGGCAATCAGAACAGTAGGCCTAATGATGATGCCTAAACAAAATAAAAACGAGTATCAGGCATCAGAAACAAAGAGATGCAAGATCTGGAAGATAAAAGGCAAACTGAAAAATATAGTTAATACGGAAACAGTATTTCATGATGTTCATTTAAATTTAGCATAACTGAAGATCATAATGAAATGATACAAAATACAAAATGATATCCAGGAAAATTCTCAGAAAAACTGTATATTCAACTTCTAAACCAGCAAAATAAAATGCCTGTAAATCAAGATAACACTTGGGATTATAAGTGCCATACATTCGAAGTCACACTTCTAAAGTGCAGCATTTTAAATTTCCTGGAATAATAACGTTGAGTTTAATCAATAGAATTGGCCTAAAGTTTGAGATTTTGTTTTCTGAGTGACTTGAATATACTTAATAGGCATGTTTGGCTAAGTATATCCTGAAATATGGAGAAATTGTGAATCTTGAATTATTCAAATCAGTATCTTTTCTTCTTTACCGATTTCACACCTTTATTTTCTTCTGTTCCTTTACAGTTGTTTAGATTAAATTACATACCTCACCAAACTGTTTATTATTCACGTAATCTTTGATCATTTAATTGCTTGAGAGGGGACAATTAGCTGCTCTTTCAACAGCAACGTTCACTTCCAGCTATTATACATGGAAATCTCTTCCTCCCAAGCTAGGTTCACTGAAGTCACACATGTTACCATTTGGATTATCATCTCAGATGAGATTGGCTAATTTAGTACCAAACATCAAACCTACAAACTCTTAGTCTTTATGGTTCAGTTAACCAATGGAGAAACTCACCAAAGCATCTGGGAAGTTATCAATATTTTTTAAAAATTGGAATTCAGTACCAATGGACTGCAATAGCAGAAATAAATTTCCATAATTCTGTACAGCAATGAAATCTCATTGTTCAACTGCATCAGGCAAGAAATAACATCTTATTTATTAATACAAGTTAAGGTACAGAGACAAACGCTACATCATACCTTAGGGAGGAAACAAGCAAGAAAGGTATAAACTGCATTGTTATTCAGACAGATCCTCTCGTCCATTAGAATGCATTTAATATATTCAGCAAATACTGGTTCATCACACAGCAGCTTAACACAATTCTTTGCCATGGGTGACTGAAAAAAAGACATGAAGATAATGGTTCAGCCAAACAACTTAGATGAAGTTTTTCTGTGCACAGTTAAGTGTACAATTTCCCTTCCTTACTTCCCTTCCCCACTCTCTACTTCAGATCAAGCATCATGCCCAACCACAAGGGCTGAAGCGTGACTGACTTTCAGCTCTCCAACCAGATAAAAATGATTAATACAGCTTCCCCGTGGAGAAAATCCTGTCCAATGCACAGAGCCTCAACACTACAACTGAGCTTACTATTGGAAACATTGGTTACAATTTTAAGGATGAGCGATCCCAAGGATCGATGTCTAACGTGCAACTGCTAAATCTCTAAGTCCCACTGCCATTAAACACTCACTTGAGCACTGATTGGCTGTGGTGGGAGTTCTATCTGCTCTTGGGAAGGAAGCTCCATCTGCGAGAGCTGCTGCCGAGATTATCTCAAACCTCAACAACCCAGCCAGACATAGCACTGCAGTGGCCAGAAGCAGTACTGCAATGCTCTGTCTGGGACAAAATCCCAGGACTTTTGAAAAGCTAACTTTTGGGGGCGGGAAGTAGGAATTGCCTGGACCCAACTCTGAGGAGGCCTTCAAAGTGAACCCTCATTCTCCCCTCACCCACACTTCCACCACCACTACCAGAAATGGGGAAAAGTGCACCAACCTAAAGACTGAAGTTGAACAGAATAAGGCCCTCACTGACTATTTAAGGCCCTTAATAGGTTAATGGACGGATTTCTCACCCACGGCCTTGCCCACCCAAGCATGAAATTCTGACTAGGTTTGGGTGAATGGCTTCTTTAGGGAAATCCTGTCCACTCAATTTATGCTCCCTTCCATCTCAGAAACTGCTATGGGGGAAAGGTAAAATTCTACCATTGTATGCTGAACAGTTTACAATAATTTTGGCACAGGGCAGTTATGACATGCTGTATCAGCTGTTAAATGTACATTCCTTATGGACAGATTTCATGGCATCACAGTAATGAATGCTTTGGGTTAAAATTTACATTGCATTATTCACATCATTTCTTGTCATGAGATGCAAGTTTGCAGTAATTGCTGAGAAAACAGTCACAACTAAAGGCACCCTTTCTTAATCTTATCAAGTACATACAAGGCTTTCATTATCAAATATCATGTGACTTCAAAAGTTATTGGCCCAATTATAGTTACAGTTACAGAATGGGACTTCAATCTGGTAACCAGTCAACTGTGGGTGACCTAATGGTAAATGAGGCGGCAGTGATGCCAGCAAATTACCAACATTATCAAAGACACACAAAATTTGAAGTAATAATTTATTTTTGCCATCCTTTTCTTTTTCAACTAGTCAAGTGTGCCAATTAAACATCAGTTTTTTCATTCTCAAAATTATAGAAGAACACTCCAACAATTTAAAAAATCATAACAATAACAGAAATGTAAAATACCTGAGACTGGTAAATTTCTGTCCACAGTTTAGGGAATAATGCCAAATGAAGAGGCAAGCCCTCATATGCTATCAGAACACCTGTATATCGACAAAGTAAACTGCAGAGTTACTGGAGGAACAAAGGGACAATCTGCATATCAGTAACACTGGGCACAAAGCATACCACACAAATCCTCTGCATATTTTGAAGTTTGACATCCAATGGAAAAATGACATATCCAAGTAAATTTCAAGTGGAAAGGATTGTAATTTTGTGGCTGTCTTAATTTTTTTACGATAACTTCTTCAAAAATTAGCAATTTACATATACAATACTAAAAATGGTTTTTGTTAGCATAAAGTAAGTGGCAGAATGACTAATCAAACTAATTTACATGGGTTCAAATGAAATTAAGAATAAATTACAGCTCGTTACTCAGTAGTTATAATTTCAACAAAATTGTGAGAATTCAGCTTAATAAAAATTACACTGACTGAAGACAAACATTTAGATTTTATAACTACAAATTATAATATTACATAAGTATATGTTATTTTACAGTTGAACAGGAGTATAAAAGACTTAATACCTCCATAATAAAATGTATGAGTTGAATCTATCTGCAGTGTCTTTCTCCTCATTGGTTAGATATTTAGATTTATCTGATCCTTAATCTATTTTTGATAACGTTACACTTTCACCCACTGGCATTGCTAGGAGTCACAATTTTCTTTAGCCGAGGAACTCCCAAGAGCAAGTCCCAATTATCATCTCCTGACAGCAGAAGTAAAGGGCATGTATTTCTTTAGCAGAAAAGCTCAGCAACCACGTTGTAATCACTCCCCAAAGCATGAGAAGCAGAACATTTAAAAAATGTACTAGCTGGGAGTCTGTTGGTCTGCTGCCTGCATTAGAATTACAATTCAAAAGGAACATTCCCAAAGAGGACTTCCACAACCCAATTCCTCTCAACTGGCATGCTGTTTTCAGTTGTACTACTTCTCCTGGGCCTAAACATAAATTCTCCTTATGGCTAGAAGAAAATGAAAAAAGCAAAACTACGAAGTGCCTTTTACAGCATTCACTGCATTCAGGAAGCACAGGGCTGCCTCACTCACCTTTGACCGACAAGGAAACTTGTTGATCATGGCTTCTCCCTCCTGCCTGCCACAGTCAACAGCTTGCTATAATGCCTGATGCTGCTCTTTCAAAAGCTGCTTTGCCAGGTCAATGCCAGGGTTAAGGACATCTCCTCAGAGCTGGAGAGGAACTTAGGAGTGCGAGTGGAAAGATCTAATTATTATGCTCCACATACTTACCAATGGCATCGATGTGGCAATGGAAAAGGTTCTGCTGAGTAGCTTGGAGTTAAAATTAAATATCACTAGATTGCTGCCTGCGTCATGAGCAGATTGATAGAGTAAATAAGAAAAAGTACTGCTCAAACATCGTGTGGAAGAAAGGAATTTGGATTTTAAAGATGTTAGTGCCCAAGGCCCAAGTGTCTTCAGTTGCTTCATTAATAACTTTCCCTCCAATAGAAGGTCAGAAGTGGGGACGTCGTTGATGGTTGCACAATGTTCAGTACCATTAGATACTGAAGCGGTCCACGTCAAAATGCAGCAAAACCTGGTCAACATTCAGACCAAAACTGATAAATGGCAATTAATATTTGTGCCATACAAGTGCCATTTCCAAAAGAGAAAATCCAACCATCTCCCCATGACATCATCATCACTGCATTCCCCATTAACAGCCTGGCGGGGAGAACAGTAACTGGACAAGCCATATAAATTTTATGGCTACAAGAGCAGGTCAGAGTCTGGAAATTCTGGAGTGAGTAATTCACCTCCTGACTCTCAAAGCCAGCCCACTATCTACAAAGCACAAGTCAGGGGAGCAATGGAATACTCTCCACTTGCCTGAATAAGTACATTGCCAACAACACTGGTGGCATGGTGGCACAGTGGTTAGCTGCCTGACAACTCCAGGGACCCGGGTTCGATTTCCAACTTGGGACAATGTCTGCGTGGAGTCTGCACATTTTCCCCATGTCTGCGTGGGTTTCCTTCAGATGCTCTGGTTTCCCCCCACAGTCCAAAGATGTGCAGGTTAGGTTGATTGGCCATGATCAATTGACCTTCAGGTGTCCTGGGATGTGTTAGAGGGATTAATGGGGTAAATGTGTGGGGCTGTGGAAATAGGGGTGGGATAGTTGTTGGTGCAGACTCGATGGGCTGTACAGCCTCCTTCTGCTCTGTAAGGTTTCTATGATTCTAATGCTCAAGAAGCTCAATACCATCAAGGACAAAGCAGCCTGCTTGACTGGCACCTTTGACAATACATTCCAATTCTGTGACCCTTCCACCTAGGACAAGGGCAGCAGACACATAGTAGCACTACCACCCAGACATTCCCCTCCAAAACACATACACACGATCTGACTTGGAACAGGATTATTTCTTCACTGTTGCTGGGTCAATATCCTGGAACTTCCTTCCTAACAATACTGTGCATGCACTACACCATATGGACTACAGTGGTCAAGGCAGTGATTCATACCACCTTCTCAACTACAATTAGAGATGGGCAATAAATGCTGGCTTCGCCAGTAATGCCCACATCCTATGGAAGAATTTTTAAAAATCATGGTACACTGGCACCAATACTGCGGAAAGACAGAGCTATTCTATTTGAACAGTATTTGCGTGAACCACACCGAGACCAGTAGCCCGATGAACTGAATAGCTAGAGATGAGGAGAGGGTGTTAAGGTTTAAACAATGAGGAAAAGAGAAATGGAGGAGTGTTCAGGTGAGGGGGAAACTTAGGTTAGTAATATATGCAATAATAACTAGAATTTGGCAGGAAGGGGCAGAGCATACAAAATAGGGCTGCACCAGCCATTAGAGTCATTAACAGAGATAGATGGTAAAAAGACAAAGTTAAAGCTCTATCTGAATGCACGCAGAATTTATAACAAGATAGATGAACTTCTGGTGCTGTTAGAAATCGATAAATATGATCTGTAGGCCATTACAGAGACATGGTTGCAAAGTGGTGAAAGTTGGGAACTGAATACGTAAGGATAATGGCTATTTTGGAAGGATAGGAACAGCAAATTTTTATACATCACTTTAAATGTAATCAAACATCCAAGGTGCATCACCAGAGCATTATAAAACAAGGAATGACAGCGAGTCACAAAGGTGATAAGGTCAGATGACCAAAAGCTTGGGTTTTAAATAAGTATATTAAAGGAAGAAGCAGCATAGAGAGGTGTATGGAGGGAATTTCAAAGCTTGAAATAAGGGAAATGATGAGGTAGCATTATTAACAAAGGACGAGATCAGTACACTACTGAGAAATTAGCTGGGTTTGGAAGATCAAATAGCAAGGGAAAGAAGTCACCGATGGGAGTAATTTATAGACCCACTAACATTACCTATTCTTATAAAGCGTAGGTCAAGAAAAAAAAGGGCTTGGGAGATAGATACTACAATAATTAAGGATGATTTAAATCTTTACACAGGCTCGACAAATAAGCTGGCAAGAATAGCCTTGAGAATGAGTTCATTAAGCACATTCAGAACAGTTTCTGAGAACAATGTATGTGGAACCAACTAGGGGAATATTTGGTTGGCTGCAGACCTGATTAAACTGTAAATCAATAGGATTAATTAATGACTTCAGAGCAAAAGATCTTCGACAGAAAAGTGATTGTAACCTGATGAATTTTACATTCAGTTTGAGTGTGAGAAACTTGGGCCTGAAACTTAAACATAAAAAAAGGCAATTACAAGGATGTGCAAACAGAGTTAGCTAAAATGAACTGGAAAAATAGATTAAAAGATGATAGAGGAGCATTGGCAGACATTATATGTCGTAACTCTCAAAGATATATTCCATTGAGAAAGACCGATTCTCCAAGAAGGATGATGAATCAGTGGCTAACCAAGAAAGATGAGGATCATGTTATGCATGTCATATTCATAACTTTTAAGATAGGAACCACATTTAATGTGGACTCTGAAATTAACCTTTTCTTTTTAAAATTAACATGTGCTTCTGCAAAGATGATCTGCCCTAGGTATTAAAAAACAAACTCACTGCCTAACAAAGACAAAAGGGTACATCCCAATGAAAAAATGTTAACTACACATATCCTCAGGCCATCAAAAGCCATTTCTGAATTGAATGGGTCTTTTTCAAACAAATAATGTGGTTTTCTTAAACAATAAAACTGCATGTAGCTAAACAACCCAAGACTACCAACATATTTGGAAAAGGAACCGCAATTGTGAGGAATCAGATGTTAAGGCAACCATGTTTATTCCTTTCTAATTTTTAAAACATAAGAACATAAGAAGTAGGAGCAGGAGTAGGCCATCTAGCCCCTTGAGCCTGCCCCGCCATTCAATAAGGTCATAGCTGATCTGAAGTGGATCAGTTCCACTTGCCCGCCTGCTCCCCATAACCCTTAATTCCCTTATTGATCAAAAATGCTGACTGCAGAAAGAGAGAGACAGTAGCAGCACGAAGGGCAATTACATATGCCTTAAGAACTGGAGGTCATCTCTAAGTCTGTTCCTTTTTGGGTCCAATAATAGAGAAAACTGTCTCCTTGGTAACAAGATAATATGCAACTAACTTTACGATCTGCAGAAAACCCATCTCTAAGGGAGTCCTGAAAACGACCTCAGCTGTTGAATTCATCTAAGCTACCATTCAGGAGCGAAGACATACTTTCATCAGGCCTGCAACGCACGTTTTTCAGAACAAAAAAATCACGTGAATTATGAACCAATTCTTCTTGCTTGCAACCTGTAAAAGTATGCAGTCTCTTCAGCAGTACTTTTGAGTGTGTTTTTGTTCATGCTTGTACGTGTGAGTGCCGTGGCATTAGATTTCAGAGTGAGTGCATAAATAAACAATCTTCCTCCTTTATTTAAACCCATGAAAGGTTTGTTGCTGGTTACTCAGATTGTCTAACACTTGAGCTAAAAAAAATTCTCTCAAAAATCCACTGATTATAGACATTTAGGAAAGGGTCAAGGATCACAATACAGTTGAATTTCTGATACAGATGGAGGGTGAGAAAGTAGGGGCCCAAACCAGTGTCCTCTGCTTGAACAGAGGGGAGTACGATAGGATGAGGGCAGAATTGGCTAATGTAGACTGGGAGCGCAGACTGGTTGGTAGGACAGCTGAGGAACAGCGGAGGTTTTTTTTTAAAAGGAGATTTTTTCAGTATGCAGCAAAAATATATTCCGGTGATAAAGAATGACTGTAAGAAAAGGGATAACCAGCCATGGATAATGAAGGAAATAAAGGAGAGTATTAAATTAAAACCGACGCGTACAGAGTGGCCAAAAACAGTAGGGAATTAGAAGATTGGGAAAGCTTTAGAAAACAACAAAGAACGACTAAGAAAGCGATAAAGAAAGCAAAGATAGATTATAAAACTAAACTAGCTCAAAATATTAAAAAAAAGTAAAAGTTTTTAACAAATATATAAAAAGAGAGTAGCTATAGTGAATGTTGGACCCTTGGAGGACAAGGGGGGGGAGTTAATAGTGGGAAACAAGGAAACGGCTGAGACTTTAAGTTGTTTGTGTCAGTCTTCACGGTGGAGGACACAAACAGCTTACTGAATATTAACGATTGCGGGTCGGTAGGAGGTGAGGTACTTAGTACAATTACTGTTACTAAAGAGGTAGTGCTTGGTAGGCTAATGGGACTGAAGGTGGACAAGTCCCTGGGCCCGGATGGAATGCATCCCAGAGTACTGAAAGAAATGGCAGAAGTAATAGCAGATGCTTATTAGTTATTTATCAAAATTCGCTGGACTCTGAGGAAGTGCTGGCTGATTGGAAAACAGCTACTGTTATGCCACTGTTTGAAAAAGGAAGTAGACAAAAGTTGGCTAAGTACAGGCCGGTTAGCTTAACGTCCACAGTTGGGAAAATGCTGGAAACCATCATTAAAGAAGAAATAGTGGGACACCCGGAAAAGAATGGTTCGATCAAGCAGACGCAGCATGGATTCATGACGGGAAAGTCGTGCTTGACGAATTTACTGGACTTTTATGAAGATGTGACTAGTGCGGTTGACAGAGGGGAACTGGTGGATATGGTGTCTTTAGATTTCCAGAAGGTGTTCGATAAGGTGCCTCACAAAAGGTTGCTGCAGATGATTAGGGTACACGGAGTTGGGGGTAAAGTGTTGGCGTGGATTGAGGATTGGCTATCTAACAGAAAGCAAAAAAGAGTTTGAATAAATGGGTGCTTTTCTGGTTGGCAGTTGGTGACTAGTGGCGTGCCGCAGGGATTGGTGCTGGGGCCTCAACTGTTTACCATATACATAGATGGTCTGGAGGAGGGGACCGAGTGTAAGGTAACAAAGTTTGCTGATGACACGAAGATGAGTGGGAAAGCGAATTGCGTGGAGGACGCGGAAAGTCTGCAGAGATTAGGATAGGCTGAGTGAGTGGGTGAGGATCGGGCAGATGGAGTATAACGTTGGCAAATGTGAGGTTATCCACTTTGGAAGAAGTAATAGTAAAATGGAATATTTTTTAAATGGTGAAAAATTACAACATGCTACTGTGCAGAGGGGCCTGGGGGTCCTTGTGCATGAATCGCAAAAACCCAGTCTGCAGGTGCAACAGGTGATCAAGAAGGCGAATGGAATGTTGGCCTTTATCGCAAGGGGGGTAGAATATAAATGCAGGGAGGTCTTGCTGCAACTGTACAAGGCATTGGTGAGGCTGCAACTAGAGTACTGTGTGCAATTTTAGTCCCCTTATTCGCGAAAGGATATACTGGCCTTGGAGGGAGTACAGAGAAGGTTCACCACGTTGATACCGGAGATGAGGGGGTTAGCTTACGAGGAGGGATTGAGTAGATTGGGCCTGTACTCGGAGTTCAGAAGGCTGAGAGGTGATCTTACAGAGACATTTAAGATAATGAAGGGGCTAGATAGGGTAGAGGTAGAGAGATTCTTTCCACTTAGAAAGGAAACCAGAACTAGAGGGCACAGCCTCAAAATAAGGCGGGGGGGGGTCAATTTAGAACAGAGTTGAGGAGGAACTTCTTCTCTCAGAGGGTAGTGAATCTCTGGAATTCTCTGCCCATTGAAGTGGTGGAGGCTACCTCGTTGAATATGTTTAAGTCACGGGTAGATAGATTTCTAATCGATAAGGGAATTAAGGGTTATGGGGAGCAGGTGGGTAAGTGGAACTGATCCACTTCAGATCAGCCATGATCTTACTGAATGGTGGGGCAGGCTTGAGGGGCTAGATGGCCTAATCCTGCTCCTATTTCTTATGTTCTTATTTGATTAATTCTCTCTCACTTGGTTTGTAACAATGGTAACACTGTAACAATTATAACACCAGTGCCCCATAAGACTGTTCTCAGTGCCCCATAAGACTGTTCTCAGCCCCCTACTATACGCTTCATACACCTATGACAGTGTGACCAAATTCCCCTCCAAATCGATTTCCAACTTTGCTGATACTACCATAGTGGGACAGATCTCAAACAACAAGACAGAGTACAGGAATGAAATAGAGAATCTGGTATGGCAACAATAGTCTCTCCCTCAATGTCAACAAAATGAAGGAGATTGTCATTGACTTCAGGAGGTGTACAGGACAGGGACGAAGTGGAAAGGGTTGAGACCTTCAAGTTTTTAGGTGTCCAGATCACCAATGACCTGTCCTGGTCACCCACCTGCTCCCATTAATTAAGAAAGCCCACCAATGTTCCTACTTTCTCAGTAGACTAAGGAAATTTGGCATATCAGCTATGACTCTCACCAATGTTTACAGATGCACCATAAAAAGCATTCTTTCTAGCCGTATCACAGCTTGATATGACTCCAGCTCTGTCAAAGGCCGCAAGGAACTACAAAAGGTTGTGAATGTAGTCCAATCCATCATGCAAGCCAGCGTCCTATCCGTTGGCTCTGTCTACATTAAGTTGATTTTCTCTACACCCTAGCTATGACTGTAACTCTACATTCTGCCCTGTCTTGTTTCCTTCTCTATGAATGGTATGCTTTGTCTGTATAATGAATAAGAAACAATACTTTTCACCGTATGCTAATACATGTGACAATAACAAAATCAAGTCAAATTCAAAGATATCAAATTGAAAGGAAAGGTGTTCAGTGCTGCAAAATTAGTGGTAGGCCAGAAGATTGAGAAAATTTTAGAAACCAGCAAAAGGGAAATTCAAACGAGAGTAAACTAGCAAGAAATATAAAAACAAACAGGACCTCGGGGTCCTTGTGCATGAATCGCAAAAACCCAGCTTGCAGGTGCAGCAGGTGGTCAGGAAGGCGAATGGGATGCTGGCCTTCATAGCGAGGGGGATTGAATATAAAAGTAGGGAGGTCTTGCTGCAGCTGTATAGGGCATTGGTGAGGCCGCAGCTGGAGTACTGTGTGCAGTTTTGGGCGCCGCACCTGCGCAAGGATATTTTGGCCCTGGAGGGAGTGCAGAGGAGGTTTACTAGGCTGATACCGGAGTTGAGGGGATTGAGCTATGAGGAGAGGCTGAATAAACTAGGCTTGTACTCGTTAGAGTTTAGAAGAATGAGGGGAGATCTCATTGAGACGTATAAGATGATGAATGGGATGGATAGGATAGAGGTGGAGAGACTCTTCCCGCTCAAAAAAGACAGTAGGACTAGGGGGCACAGCCTCAAGATAAAGGGGAGGCGGTTTAGAACGGAGTTGAGGAGGAACTTCTTCACTCAAAGGGTGGTGAATCTCTGGAATTCTCTGCCCGTTGAAGTGGTGGAGGCTGCCTCGCTAAATATTTTTAAGAAGCGGGTTGATGGGTTTTTGATAAGAGAGGGGATTAAGGGTTATGGGGAGAGGGCGGGAAAGTGGAACTGAGCCACGACAGATCAGCCATGATCTTATTGAATGGCGGGGCAGGCTCGAAGGGCTAGATGGCCTACTCCTGCTCCTATTTCTTATGTTCTTATGTTCTTATGTTCTTAAAAGCTTCTACAAGTATAGAAAAACAAAACAACTAAATACTGATTGTTTAGAGGGCAAAACTGGGGAATTAATCACAGAAAATACAAAAACAGTAGTGATTTGGGACAAATGTTTTCCACCTTCACAGTTGAAAACATTAAAAGCATTCCAAGAATAGCAGAAAATCAAGGGGAAAAAGGGGAAGAACATAAAATAATCACACTAGAGAAAAAGAACCAAGCAAATTGATGGGAGCAAAGTCTAAAAATCTCCTCAACCCATGGGCATGCATCTTGTGATTTTAAAAGGAGTGGCTGCAATATTCCATAATTGCCTCGAGTCTGGAAAGATTACATCCGATTTGAAAACCACAAATGTGACACTCAAATGCAACAAAAGAGGATGACAAAAAGCAGGAAATTATAGGCTAGCTAGCCTAACACCTGTCATTGCTGGAGTCTAGTATTTAAGGAAGTTGTAGGAAGACAGAGAACTTTAAACAATCTTGCAGAGTCAACATGGCTTTGTGAAAGGGAGAGTTTGACAAATATAATACCTTTCTTTATGAATGTAACAAGCAAGTAGATTTTAAAAAATTATTCAATCATGGGATCTGGGCATTGATGGCTAGGCCAGCATTTATTGCCCATCCCTAATTGTCCTTGAGAAGGTAGTGACGAGCTGCCTTCTTGAACCATTGTAGTCCATATGGTGTAGGCACATTCACAGTGCTGTCAGGAAGAGAATTTCAGGATTTTGACTTAGTGTCAGTGAAGGAATGGCAATATTTTTCCAAGGCAGGATAGTGTATGACTTGAAGGGGAATGTCAGGTTGTGATATTTCCATGCATCTGCTGCTCTTCTTCAAGATGCTGTGGACATTGGGTTTGGAAGTTGCTAACTAAGAAATACTTGAGTCCCTGTATTGCAGCTTGTGGATGGCACACACTGCTGCCAGTGTGCTTTGCTGGTAAAGGGAGTGAATGTTTGTGAATGGGGTGCTGATCAGGCCATACTGTCCTGAATGATGCCAAGCTTCTTGAGTACTGAGTTCCTTTACGCAAGTGCAGAGTATTACATCAAACCCTGACGTGTGTCTTGTAGATGGCGGACGTGCTGTGTGGAGTCAGGTGAGTTACTCTCTGCAGAATTTTTAACCTCTGAACTGCTCTTGCAGCCACAGTATTTATATGGATGGTCCAGAACAGTTTCAGGTCAATGACAATCTCCAGGATGTTTTTGTGGAGGACTCAGTGATGGCGATGCCATTGACTGTCAACAGGCGATGGCTATATTCTCTCTTGTTGGAGATGGTCATTGCCTGGCACTTGTGTGATAGGAATGTTAGTTGCCATTTGTTAACCTGAGCTTGGATTTTGTTCAGGTCTTACTGTAATGTAGTATATTTACATTTTCAAAAGGCATTCCTTAAAAGTGTCATATAAAAAGTTGCTGCATGGGATAAGAGTTTACAGTGCTAAGGTAATATATTAGTATGGAAAGAGAATTGGCTAACTGGCAAGAAACAGAATCAGAATAAATTAGTTACTTTTAAGGTTGGCAAACAGTAACGAATGTGGTTCCACAGGGATCACTGTTGGAGCCTCTCCTATTTACAATTTATATTAATCACCTGGTTGAAGAGACAGAGTGTATTGTCAGATGATATAAAGTTGGGAAAGCAAATTGTGAAGAGGACAGAGTCTGCAAGAGGATATAAATAGGTTAAAGGCAGGCAAAAATTTGGCAGATGGAGTATAATGTGGGAAAATGTGCAGTTACTCACGTTGATGGGGAAAATTAGAAAAACAAAACATTATTTAAATGCAGAGAGACTACAGACTGCTGCACCTGCAGAGGCATCAAGGGATGCATGCATGTGGCCAAAAATTGAATTTACACTGGAGGCAGGGGATATGAATATTTTGCATCCATCTTTACCAAGGGAGAAGATATTGTGCATGTCAGGGTGAAAGAGAAGGCATTTCAGACACACGAAGCGTTGAAAACTGATAATGAGGTGGTACTGGAGAGGCTGTCTGTATTTAAAGCTGATAAGTCACCAAGACTGGTTGAGATGCATCCAAGGTTATTTAGCGAAGCACGAGGGAAAACTGCCGAGCTACTGGCTATAATTTTCCAATTTTTCTTAGAGTCAGAGGACTGAAGAATTGCAGGTGTTACACCCTCATTCAAGAAAGAGTGCAAATATAAGTCTAACAATTCTAGACCAGTCAGTTTAACCTCAGTGGCAGTGGAAGCAATGATAATTTGGGATAAAAATCAATAGTCACTTTGGCTTAATTAAGAAAAGCCAACATGGATTTGTTAAGGTTAAATTGTGTTTAACTCATCTATTTGAGCTTTTTGATGCAATAACAGAGAGATTTAACGAGGGTAATGCTGTTGATGTGGTAGGCATCATAGACTTAAAAAAAGTGCCATACAATTGATTTGGGAGCAAGGAACAATTGTGGCAACACAGATATAGAATTGATTGAGAACTAGGAAACAGTAGTGGTTAATGGCTTTCTTTCAGGCTGAAGGAAGATTTATAGTGGAGACCCCCAAAGATCGATGACGGGACTCCTGTTCTTCCTGTTAAATATTAATGATGTGGAGCACTATTTCAAAATTTGTACACAATACAACACTTATTAGGTAGATAGTGATAAACTTCAAAAGAACAGACAGCTAAGTGGAATGGACAGACGAGTGGCAGATGAAGTTTAATACAGAGAAGTGTGAGGTGATTCAAGTTTGTTGGAAAAAAGCAAACAAACAATATAAAACAAGTACATTTTTAAATCAGGGTGCAGGAGCAGAGGAGTCTAGGTGTACGTGTGCATAATTCATTGAAGGTGGCAATACAGGCTGAGGATTTGGTTAATAAAGCACAGGTCATCTAAGACTTTATTAATAGGTGCACAGAGTACAAAAACAAGGAAGTTATGTTAAACTTCTATAAAACAGTGGTTTGGTCTCAACTGGAGTACACCATCTATTTCTGGGCATCACACCTTTAGGAAGAACATGAGGGCATTAAAGAGGGTGCAGAAAAGATTAATCAGAATGGTTCCAGGGACTAGGAACTTATAAGGACAGTTACATAGATTGGCGATTTGGGACTGCTTTCCTTAAAGAGACTTGATAAAGGTGATCCAAATCATGACGGTCAGGATAGAGTAGACAGGGAGAAATTGTTCACATTGGTGCAAGGGCTGTTAAACAGAGAGCACAGATTTAAGACAACAGGCAAAATAAGTAAAAGCAAAAAGAGAAAGAACTTCAGCAAACTGTCAGGATCTGGAATGCACTGCTTGAAGTGTGGTGGAGGCAGGTTAAATCAAGGCATGAGGGAATTGGATTCTTTTCTGAAAAGGAAGAATGTGCAAAGCATCAGGAAGATGGCAGGGGATGACACAACATGAATTGCTTCTTCAGAGAGGCAACACAGACACTACATGTCAAATGGCCTTCCCTGTTTTCATCATTCTACAATTCCATAGCAAATAATTAGAAAGGCAAATGGAATGTTGGTCATTAATGCAAAAAGGATGGTGCAAAGACCATAAGACATCAGATCAGAATTAGCCACTTGGCCCATCAAGTCTGCTCCGCCATTCAATCATGGCTGATATTTCTCTCATTCCCATTCTCCTGCCTTTTCCCCATAACCTCTGACCCCCTTGTTAATCAAGAACCTCTCTATCTCAGTCTTAAAGACACTCGATGACCTGGCCTGCACAGCCTACAACAGCAAAGAGTTCCACAGATTCACCACACTGGCTGACAAAATTCCTCCTCATCTCTGTTTTAAACAATCATCCCTTTAGCTTGAGGTTGTGCCCGCTTGTTCTTGTTTTTCCTACTAGTGGAAACATCCACTCCATGTCCACTCTTTGTAGGCCTCGCAGTATCCTGTAAGTTTCAATAAGATACTCCCTCATCCTTCTGAACTCCGACAAGTACAGACCCAGAGTCCTCAACCATTCCTCATACAAGATCTTCATTCCAGTGATCATTTTTGTGAACCTCCTCTGGACCCTTTCCAAGGCCAGCACAGGTTTCTTAGATATGGGGCCCAAAACTGGTCACAATACTCCAAATGGGGTCTGACCAGAGCCTTATACAGCCTCAGAAATATATCCCTGCTCTTGTATTCTAGCCCTTTCGACATGAATGCTAACATTGCAATTGCCTTCCCAACTGCCAACTGAACCTGCATGTTGTGGCACATGTGGGCGCCAACGACGTAGGCAAAACGCGAACTGGGGATCTGGGGAGGGAGTATGAAAAGCTGGGAATGGAATTAAAAAGTAGAACCGACAAGGTGGTTATCTCTGGACTACTGCCTGAACCGTGTGCAGACGGGTGTAGGGTTGATAAGATTAAGGAAGTGAATGGGTGGCTCAGGGATTGGTGTGGGAGGAACGGGTTTGAATTTATGGGGCATTGGCACCAGTATTGGGGTAGGTGGGACGGGGTTGGTCTGAACCGTGCTGGGACCAGAGTCCTGGCGAATCGCGTAGATAGGACTGTAGACAGGGCTTTAAACTAATTGGGGGGGGGGGGTCTAAAGTAAAGGAGAGGGTACAGGTAAGGGAAGAGGCCAATGATGTCCCAGTAATAAAGGGGAGTGGGGGGCGTGAGTAAGGTTGGTGGCGTTCCGGCAAATAGGGTACAGGTGAAGGCTGGGATGAAAGCGCTTTATCCGAATGCACGACGCATTCGGAATAAAGTGAATGAGCTGGTGGCGCAGATCAGCACAAATGGATATGATCTGGTGGCCATTACAGAGACGTGGTTGCAAGGCGACAGGGACTGGGAGCTGAATGTCCAGGGGTATCAAGTGTTTAGGAAGGATAGGCGGGAGGAAAAAGGGGGGGGGCATAGCTCTGCTGATTAAGGATAGCATCAGGGTGGTAGTAAGGGATGATATAGGAGCCAAAGAGCAGAAAGTGGAATCGTTGTGGGTGGAGATTAGGAACAGCAAAGGGAGGAAGACGCTGGTGGGTGTCGTCTATAGGCCCCCAAATAATGATCTGGAGGTGGGGCGGGCTGTTAACGCGCAAATACATGCGGCGTGCAGGAATGGAACGGCAATAATTATGGGGGATTTCAATCTACATGTTGATTGGTCAACCCATGTTGGCCGCGGTGGGCTTGAGGAAGAGTTCTTGGGACGCTGCCGGGATAGTTTCCTTGAACAGTGTGTGTTGGAGCCGACGAGGGGGCGAGCTATCTTGGATCTGGTGTTACGTAATGCGGCAGGTAGAATTAGGGACCTTGTGGTGAAGGATTCTCTTGGGAAGAGTGATCATTGTATGGTGGAGTTTCTGATGCAGATGGAGGAGAAAGTGGGTTCCTGGACATGTGTCCTTTGTTTGAACAGAGGGGAGTACGATAGGATGAGAGAGGAATTGGCGAATGTTGATTGGGGGAGCACATTGGAAGGTAGGTCTGCTGAGGAACAGTGGAGGATCTTTAAGGAGATCTTTCTTGGTGCTCAGCAGAAATTTATTCCGATGGTTAAAAAGGATCGGAGGAGGAGAGATAATCAGCTGTGGATAACGA
Source organism: Carcharhinus amblyrhynchos (assembly GCF_965287045.1). Lineage (NCBI taxonomy): Eukaryota > Metazoa > Chordata > Chondrichthyes > Carcharhiniformes > Carcharhinidae > Carcharhinus > Carcharhinus amblyrhynchos. The sequence goes on along the minus strand of NC_137335.1, from coordinate 36,310,530 downwards.
AGGAGGTAAAGGAAAGTGTTAAATTAAAAGCGGATGCGTTTAGCGTAGCTAAGAGTAGTGGGCGAGAAGAGGATTGGGAGAGGTTTAAATATCAACAAAGAATGACGAAGAAGTTGATAAAGAAGGGTAGGATAAACTACGAAGGGTAGGATAAACTGGGCTAGTGCTTAATATAAAAAAGGATAGTAAGAGTTTTTATAAATATATAAAAAGGAAGGAGGCTAACTAGGGTGAACGTTGGACCCTTAGAGGATGGGAGGGGGGACGTAGTGGTAGGGGATGGGGAAATGGCTGAGGCCTTGAATAACTTTTTTTGTTTCGGTCTTCACGGAGGAGGACGTGAATAATTTACCAGGCGTTAGCGATGGAAAGGTGGTAGGACTGGAGGGCCTGAATGACATTATTGTTACTAGAGAGGCAGTGCTCGAAAGACTGGAGGGATTGATTGTGGACAAGTCCCCAGGACCGGATGGAATGCATCCAAGGGTTCTGAACGAAATGGCGGAGGTGATAGTGGATGCCTTGGTGATTATTTTCCAAACGTCGCTGGATTCCGGGGAAGTGCCGGAAGATTGGAAAACGGCTAATGTTACGCCGTTGTTTAAGGAGGGTGGCAGGCAAAAGGCAGGGAATTATAGGCCGGTTAGTTTAATGTCTGTTGTAGGTAAAATGTTAGAATCCGTGATCAAGGAGAAAATAGCGAGGCATCTTGAGGAGAATTGTTTGATAGAACAGACGCAGCACGGTTTCGTTAAGGGGAAGTCGTGTCTGACGAATTTATTGGAGTGCTATGAGGATGTGTCTAGGGCGGTGGATAGAGGAGAGCCGGTGGATGTGGTATTTCTTGATTTTCAGAAGGCGTTTGATAAGGTGCCGCACAAGAGGTTATTACAGAAGGTCAGGGGGCATGGAGTTGGGGGTAGAGTGTTAGCGTGGATAGGGGATTGGCTGTCAAATAGGAGGCAGAGAGTGGGGGTCAATGGGTGCTATTCGGATTGGCGGTTGGTGACTAGTGGAGTGCCCCAGGGGTCGGTGCTGGGGCCTCAGCTACTTACCATTTATATAGATGATCTGGAGGAGGGAACCAAGTGTATGGTGTCGAAATTTGCTGATGACACCAAGATTGGTGGAATGGCAAATTGTGCGGAGGGTATGGAAAGTCTGCAGAAGGATCTAGTTAGGCTGGGCGAATGGGCCAGGAACTGGCAAATGGAATTTAATGTTGGCAAGTGTGAAGTTGTCCACTTTGGTAGGAATAATGGTAGGAAGGACTATTACTTACATGGCGAAAAACTGCAGCATGCGATGGTGCAGAGGGACCTCGGGGTCCTTGTGCATGAGTCGCAAAAACCCAGCCTGCAGGTGCAGCAGGTGGTCAGGAAGGCGAATGGGACACTGGCCTTCATAGCGAGGGGGATTGAATATAAAAGTAGGGAGGTCTTGCTGCAACTGTACAGGGCACTGGTGAGGCTGCAGCTAGAGTACTGTGTGCAGTTTTGGTCGCCGCACTTACGCAAGGATATTTTGGCTTTGGAGGGAGTGCAGAGGAGGTTTACTAGGCTGATACCGGAGTTGAGGGGGTTGAACTAGAGGAGAGGCTGAATAAACTAGGCTTGTACTTGTTAGAGTTTAGAAGAATGAGGGGAGATCTCATTGAGACATATAAGATGATGAATGGGATGGATAGGATAGAGATGGAGAGGCTCTTCCCGCTCAGAAAGGACAGTAGGACTAGAGGGCACAGCCTCAAGATAAAGAGGGGGGGGGCGGTATAGAACGGAGTTGAGGAGGAACTTCTTCACTCAAAGGGTGGTGAATCTCTGGAATTCTCGGCCCGTTGAAGTGGTGGAGGCTGCCTCACTAAATATATTTAAGACACGGGTTGATAGGTTTTTGATAGGCAAGGGGATTAAGGGTTATGGGGAGAGGGCAGGAAGGTGGAACTGAGACATGACAGATCAGCCATGATCTTATTGAATGGTGGGGCAGGCTCAAAGGGCTAGATGGCTTACTCCTGCTCCTATTTCTTATGTTAACCTTGAGAGAATCTTGAACAATGACTCCCAAGTCTCTTTGTGTTTCTGACTGCCTAAGCATTTTTTCATTTAGAAAACTGTGCATGCCTCCATTCCTCCTTCCAAAGTGCATAATCTCATACTTTTCTGCATTGTATTCCAATTGCCACTTCTTTGCCCACTCTCTTGACCTGTCCAAGCCCTTCTGCAGCCCACCCTGCTTCCTCAATACTACCTGTCCCTCTACATATGTTTGTATCATCTGTAAACTTACCAACAGTGCCTTCAGTTCCTTCCTCCAAATCGTTAATGTATATTGTGAGAAGTTGTGGTCTCTGCACTGACCCCTGAGGCACACCACTAGTCACCAGCTGCCACCTTGAAAAAGACCCCTTCATTCCCACACTCTGCCTTCTGCCAGTCAGCCAATCCTCTACCCATGCCAGGATCTCGCCCTTAACACAACTTAAGGCACTTAACTTATTTAACAGACACTACATGTCAAATGGCCTTCCCTGTTTTCACCATTCTATGCGGCACCTTGTCAAGACCTTCTGAAAATCTAAATAAATCACGTCCACTGCTTTTTCTTCATCTAACTTCCTGTTACCTCTTCAAAGAACTTAAACAGATTTGACCTCCCTTTGACAAAGCCATACTGACTCAGTCCTACTTTATCATGAACTTCCAAGTACCCTCCAATCTCATCTTTAATAATGGACTCTAAAATCTTGCCAAAGACCGAAGTCAGGCTAACTGGTCGATAATTTTCCATCTGCTGCCTCCCTCCGTTCTTAAGCAGCAGTGTTACATTAGCTACTTTCCAGTCCTCTGGAACCCTCCCTGTGATCCCTGAAAGATCACCACCCATGCCTCCACAATTTCCTCAACTATCTCTTTTAGAACCCTGGAGTGTGGTCCATCTGGTCCAGGTTATTTATCCGCCTTCAGGCATTTCAGTTTCTCCAGAACCTTCTCCTTAGTGATGGCTACTACATTCACCCTGTGCCCCAACTCTCCTGGACTCTCTCATCACTCTGGTGTCTTCCACCATGAAGACTGATGCAAAGTAACTATTCAGTTGCTCTGCCATTGCTTTATTTCCTATTATTATTTCTCCAGCCTTATTTTTCAGTGGCCCAATGGCTATTTTTGTCTCTCTTACCTTTCATATATTGGAAAAAACTCTTTCTATCTTCTTTTATATTAGTATCTAACTTAAACTCATATTTCATCTTTTCCCCCCTTATTGCTTTTTTAATTGTCTTCTGCTCACTTTTAAAGGCTTCCCAATCCTCTGGCTTCCCACTAATCCAGCCACTTCATGTGCTTTTCCTTTGCTTTTGTGCTGTCCTTGATTTGCCTAGTCAGCCATGGATGCCTTGTCCTTCCCTTAACAAGTTGCCTCCTTCTTGGGGTGAATTTCTGTTGTGCCTCCCAAATAACTCAAAAATTCTTGCCATTGCTGTTCCACTGTCTTCCATGCTAGTTGCAGTTTCCAATCAACTCTGGCCAGCTTCTCCCCCATGTGTTTGTAGTTACCTTTATTTAATTGTAATACCATTACATCTGATTCCAGCTTCTTCCTCTCAAACTGCAAAGTAAATTCTATCATATTGTTGTCACTGCTCCCCAAGGGTTCCTTCACCTTAAATTCCTGAATCAAGTCTGCCTCTTTACACACCACCAAATCCAGAATTGCCTGTTCCCTTGTAGGCTGTCACAAGCTGCTCCAAAAAAAAAGCCCATCTCTTAGACGTTCCACAAATTTCTTTTCTTGGGATCCACTACCTACTTGATTTTCTCAATTCACCAGCATATTGAAGTCCAACATGATTATTTAATACTGCCTTTTTTATATGCCTTTTCTATCTCCTCTTTTATTTCCTGCCCCACATCCTGACTACTGCTAGGGGGTTTGTACATAACTCCCATCAAGGACTTTCTACCTTTGCGATTCCTCAACTCCACCCATAGAATCTATGCCTTCCAATCCTATTTCACTTCTTGCTATCAATTTAACTTAATTCCTTACTAACAATGCAACCCCGCCCCCTTTGTCCATCTGCCTGTCCTTCTGATAGGACACATTTCGTTGGATATTTAGATCCCAGTCCCGATTCCCTTGCTGCCATGTCTCTGTGATGCCCACGACATTGCACCAGCCAATTTCAATATGCACAACAAGCTCATTTACCTTGTTGCATATACTGCGCATTTTTACTAAAAACGTAGGGATGTCTTGTTATAACTTTACAGAGCAATTGTGAGGCCACACTTAGGAGTACTGTGTAAAGTTTTGATCTCCTTATTTAAGGAGGGATATACTTCCATTAGAGGTAGTTCAAAGAAGGTTCACTAGGTTGACTCCTCAGTTGAAATAGTTGTCCAGCAAGGAAAAATTGAGCAGGTTGGGATAAGCACGTTTAGAAAAAGGAGAAGTGATCTTACTGGAACATTAAATTCGGAGACTAGACAGGGTAGATGCTTGAGAGGACGTTTTTCCTCATAGGGGAAATTAGAACAAGGAGTACAGTTTTGCATTTAAGATGAAGATAGGGAGGAATTTCTCTCAAGGATCATTAATCTTTAAGAGGGCTGGATCATTGTATAGATATAAGACCAAGTTAAACAGATTTTTGATCAACAAGGGCATCAAGGGATATGGGGGGATAGAAAGGTAAATGGAGATAAAGCCACTATCAGATCAGCAATGATCTGCTTCAATGGTGGCATATGCTTGAGGGACAAAATGGCCTGGTCCTGCTCCTATTTCTTTTATTCTGATGCAAAAAACAGTTTTGTAACATAAAAGCCTGTTCAAAATGCTATCTTACAAGTCATAAACATCACTGTAAGCACCATCACCTTCTTATAACATGGGTTACTGGTGATTACTTTCACAAGAAATCCTACCAGTCAGTCAGTAAAAGAATATAACGTTACTGGGAAAAATGGTAAATTTTTAAAACTAGCTCAGAACACAGACCAGAACTTTCACATATGTCCACTATAATCATTAATGTTTTCTATTTTAAAGTCATTTTGGTACATACTCAATTTCACCAGAGTTTCTGTGAATTTTTCACAGTTCACTGCTACTCGACACAAGAGATGGATGAATTGATGGTAAGAAAGGAAGTAATCCAGTAGAACACGGTCATAAACATCATCTTTTCCCTGCAAAACAAATTTGCATTATTTAAAAAGATAAGTGTTTGCAAAATTTAATCTTAGACACATAAACACATCCCCCTTAGACCAGTTTGATGACAGAAAATATACTTCAAATATTTATGCTTTCTGCTTCACGAAAATATATATTTCAGTGGGTATAAAATCAGAGAGATCTTTTGAAATCTTTGGCAGTGTCAATGTTCGTTTGTGGAGAGAAACCTGGAACCAATTTGTTTAACACTTGAAAGCACAGATAGTATTTTTTAAAAACATATTTTAATCCTACTTATTGGCTATTATCAATGAACAAAAAAAATGAGCAATTATAATCTTGGCTAGTACCTCAAGCTTAAGCTTCAAAATAGACAGAAATATTCAGTATTACTTCAAAATGGCACCAGCTTTCTAAGATCTATGCTGAAGCTGGGTCAAAATTCTGGAGCTTCCTCCTCAACAGCACTGTGGATTTACCTCCAACACATGGACTTCAGCAGTTCATGGTGATGGCTCACCATCAATTTTCAAGGCTGATTCATGCCCACATCCCATGAATAACTTAAAAGAAATCCATGCATAAGCTGCCAGATGCAATATTAAGAACAAAGGATGTTGAGGAATGAAAAAAATGAACTGGCAAGTTTTGGGACAAAATAAAAGCCTACAAACGATAGACACATTAATGAAGGAAATTGTTTAAGATGTTGAAGGCAGCAATTAGGTAGGTTGTGAACAAAATAAAGTCACACAAGGCGAGGGAATAGACCACACTGTGCTCAGTTATAAAAATGCGATCATATAAATGCAACATTATGTTGAATGTTAAAAACTAAAATTAACTCAAAACATCTTACTATAAATTTACCAACCTCTACACAAAGCACTGTTTAATTTGCAACTTTTGTAATGATTGCCAGTCATTCAGTCATGAACAGAATGTATGACATTGATATATAAATTGGTGGAATGAATGCTCAGGCTGCTAGCACGTTGACAACATCTTCCTCGTTGGTTGGACCTGCACTTGTCTTGGAGTTGCTATCAAAAACTGCTTTTGTAGGTTGAGGCACTGCTATTATCTCAAATCTCCCACTGGTAGCAGCATCTTGGCAAGCAGAAGCCCATGAATTGTAATCCTGAATCCATCTCGACAAAAGCATTAATTTTTTGTAACTGACTTTTAGAAAAATTACATACATAAATCTTATGTTGCACAGAAATCTATATAGATCTCTACATACCTTACTAGTTTCCACCATTGTGGGCAAGAGGCACATATTGAGTTCTGGACGAGGAGGACGGATATTGTTTTTTCCACCCATTAACTTTATGTTCTCACGACAGGGGAAATAGGGCCCTAAAGACACTGAGTTTGAAAGATGAAGAATGTAACAGAATCTTCAAAACCAAGGAAGAGATCCAATGCTTTAACTATCTGCTGGCTAATCACATAAAGATTGCACTTACTTGGTATGCTACTGTGGTGGCAAGTGCAATGATTGTGCTGAAGGAACGGTACCAAAGTATGAAGGAAATCATGAGGACTCAGAAGTACAAGTTCTTTTAAAACATCTAAAAAGCAATGATAATCTTCATTAATTTGCTGAGAAACAGTTTATGGGCAATATTTGTATCAAATCCCACGTTTGACAAGCTTGAGCGGTTTTAAAAATGAATTTACTGAATGCGTTCATTTGGAAGCAGAGTACTGTAGTCATAAATGTTGTCAAGATGCAGATGTTAAACATAAAAGCACCTACTTGAATTCTATGCTGATACAAATTCCAATTATTCTGGTAGCTGAGTGCAATAAAGTGGCCAGCCAAAAAAAAAATTATTTTCTTTAAAATATTCCTCAGTTATAAAAATTATCGCATTTTTATAACTGAGCACAGGCTTCCAAAAATGTGCACTATACAGTTTCTTACTGGGTTGGATCAGTTGTAAAGGGATCACTTGCAATTTTCTTGGATTAATAAAAGAAATCCGGTCCAAGTGACCCGGTGCCCCTTGAACTGGAAACCGTACAAGCAAGAGGTCAAACTAAAGACTGTGTGGTCAGGCACGCAGGACAGCTGGCGGATAAAGGCAATCAGCACACCAATACAGGAGTTCTTGGGAGCAAACTGTGTTAATCTGTGTTCTAACTACTTCTCTAAAACAGTGAGCATCTGCTTCAAGATTCAGAATATAATCTCTTTCATATGTATCAGTTTTAATGAAAAATAAAGTTCTGATATTCTCAATTTCAGATCAGATCAATCCCACGTCATCCACCTTACATTTAGTTTTTCCATCTACAGTCACTCTGATATGTATAATTTTTAGTAAATCTTTTGGAAGACAAATGGAACAACAGATGCATCATTGAAGTGTTAAGACTTTTCAATGTGTACACTATAAAAAGTCATGAAAACTGTACCAAATTAAACAGAAAAATGACAAGTGATATTTAATCCTTCTACAACTCTGTATTATTGTTGTATGAAATACACCATCCTTTTGCCAATTTTCAATGCTGCTACAGAGGCCCTTTGATAGTGAGTGAGCATGACCCAGATAGGTTCACCTACTGCCTTCACAAGTTGCGAGAAAATAACTCAGCTTCTCTAATGCCACCTAAGCTGAGGTCAGGAACTCATTGGATGGTGAATTGTGGGTAAAAACCAATGTTCTGCAACATTTTGGAACCAGTGCAATACAACACTGGGCAAATTCATTAGCTGTTTTAGAACCAGAAAGCTTCACAAACTAGATTGTGGACAGTTTCAGAATACAATAACTGCGCTATTCATCACTAATGCACTCAAAACACACATAACATATTTTCCCTTTTCCTGATTTTCTTGAGGCCATTGAAATTATGAACCAGAATCTGAATCAGAAATAACCTACTGGTCAACCTTGTTAGGGTTTGGAACACAAGCGCTACCAACTCTGCAGGGAAGTATTTACCAAAATAATGAAGTTTACTCCCAAGAACTGCTGTATTGGTGCGCTGATTGCCATTATCCACTAGCTCTCCCAAGTGCCAGGCCACACAGCCTTTGGTTTGACCTCTTGTTTACACAGTTCAAGGGTCACCAGGTCACTTGGACCAGATTTCTTCTTTTATCCAAGAAAGTTGCAAGTGATCCTTTACAACTGATCCAAACCAAATATTTTAAAAATTAGGTTCCCTAGACATGTTAAAGAAATTACAATTTTCCTTACTGCTTCCAGGTCAAAGGTAATCACAAAAGACGCAAAAATATAAAAAGAAAAACTTCTAGTGGACAAATGTTTTTGGTTTATGCCCTGCCATTTCCTGCACCAACCAAGAAACTTACGTCTGAGCAGCAAGTGCTTAATTATGATGAACTCTGCTTTTATGATGTGGGGCAAAAATTAAAGTGAAATTGGTCAAAGTCAGTTCACACAGAACACTAACCAGTAAACAGATGTTCATCTAGTTCAATTGAACACAAGTTCCACATCATAAAGTTAATCGCCAGTACCAAGTTGCTGAGCAACATCTTCGTAACATTAATTATGAAATTATTCTACCCAAATGAATCGTAGGTTCCAATGTCAACTTATTTAGTTGCAGCTGAAGTGTAATCTAATGGTACTATTACCTATACAGGCATTTCGAAGTTCTGGAGGGCTATAGGAATTCAATAACGTGAGAAGCTTGTGAGCAAATTCAATTCTTTCCTGCCACTGGATCAAGGCTTGCTTCACATCTATAAAAGTAAGGTTAAAACATAATCATCTCAACTTGAAATAAAGAAGCCAATACTAAATATACTATGTTGTATAGTAGATAGAACAAACTATTTAAGAAATTCCACCACCAAAATAAACTAGAAATACTAAAAACACCTTAAAGCACCCCCCCCGAAAAACCAAACAAAAATTCAGACACAAGATGGAAAGATTTAGTTGCAAATCCTTGTAGAAGACAATACTCTATTGTGTTGGTATAGTCATCTTCTAACAGCTGAAATATATTGTAAGGGTGAAATTTATCATGTTTTTAAAGGCATTTGTAACTAGGAAACCTGCACACTTCAGAAACTGTTTTTGAACAAATATCTGAAGATATCATTAATAAATTTAGTCCTTCACACCTCCAATCACCCATGCCATCCCTCCCATTAAAAAAGATGAGAGAATGCACCAAAACATTAATCCTGCATTAGCTAGCCTACTGACATTCATTTAAAAGACACATCGAGAAAACTAATGCCACTCCAAAAAAAAACAAGGTTCAGCAAACCTTTCCGCTGCAAATATGGACGAGTCGATTTCAGAACAGACAGGAAAATAGAGAGAAGTTCCACCAAGTCCCCAGTTACATGGCAAGCTGTAGCCTCATGGTACATCATGTGCAAGGTATTAAAAGACTGAAAAATTTAAAAATTGAGAACTTTTTTGATTTCTTGATATCAAAAGAATTAAGGTCAACATAATACAATTACAAAAAAAGCAGGCTGGATTCCACAAACTCAGGTAGTGCAATATTTGTGCTGCATATTCCAATAAAAAGTTCCTGAAAATCATGATTTTTATTCAGACAGGCACACCTAAGCAAATTGGCATCAAAGACAACCATGGACCAAAAATGTATTAGCGACCAGAGGTTCACTTACAAGAGTGGCCGTGACACTGAACCCAAGGAAATTATTCAGTGGAAGTAACTGCTACACGTTAACTGAGATGCACAGAAGACAAAATAAAGCTTCAATAGATTACTTAATTGTTGATGCTTGTGAAACATGGATTATAGGTCAGAAACTATTAGCTGATACACATTATAGTTTGGCAAGTTCACAAACCTTAGGGCAGGCCAGGGACATGGATGTTTCAGGAATATCTCCGGTCTGTGTGGTTTATTTGTTACCTTTCTATTCTTTCTACTTGGAAAGGAATCACCAAACTGATCAAAATATTCCATTCAATTCAAACATTTTAGGAAATTAACTGACATCCCATCCTTTTTGTTATTGGTTTGTGGGATGGAAGTATCGCTCTATGAGGCCATCTTTAATTGCTCTGGAGATGGTGGTGAGTCATCTTCTTGACCTGCTGCGTCCATGTGCTGCAGGTACACCCACAGCATTCCCATGCATCTTCTGCTACCTTCTTCTAAGTGGTAAAGGTCATGGATTTGAAAGGTGATGTTGAAGGAATTGCTGTAGTACATTTATAGTGCAGGAGCTGCTGTAGTGCATCTTCTAGATGATACATACTGATGCCACTGTCTCCTGGCTCTGGATGGAATGAATGTTTGAGCTATCCAGACATTGTACTTTTTTCATTCTTTCTTAGAATGTGGGCATCACTGGCAAGACCAGAGTTTGTTGCCCAGTCCCAATTGCCCTTGAACTGAGTGGCTTGCGAGGACATTTCAGAGGGCAGTTAAAAGTGAACTATATGGGTGTGGCACATGTGCCAGATCAGGTAAGGACATTAGATTTCTTTCCTAAAGGATATTAGTGAACCAGAAAGGTTTCTCCGAAAATCTCTAACGGTTGTCATGGTCACCAGTACAGAGGTCAGCTTTATATTCCAGATTTACTGGGTGAATTTCAATTCACCAGCTGCCATGGTGGGATTTGAACCCATGATGGTTAGATTCTCTACGTCAGAGATGATCATTGCCGGCACTTGTGGGGCATGAATGTTACTGGTCAATAATCAATTCAAGCCTGAATGGTGTCCGGGTTTTGCTCCATGTGGATACGAACTGGTTCAGTATCTGAGAAGTTGAGAGTGGAGCCAAATACTGTGCAATCATCAACACATATATTCATTTCTGACTTTATGATGGAGGATAGGTTAATGATGCTGCTCAAGATTGGTCAGACTTAGAAATCACCATGCGGAATTCCTACAGTGACATCCCAGGGTGAAATGATTGGCTTCCAACAATCAAAACTATCTTCCTTTATATGACTCCAACCAGTGGAAACTTTCCTACTGATTCCCACCATTCAAATCACAGCTCTGGCTACATGCAGTCATGAATGGTGGTGGACAACTGAATATCTAACCAAAGCAGGAGGCTCCATAAACATCCCTATCCTCAAGGGAGGTCCAACTCTCCAGTTTAAAAGGTAAAGCTGAAATATTTACAACCATCTTCAACCAGAAGCGCTGAGTGGATCCATTTTGGCCTTCTCGAGGTTCCCAACATCATACATACTATCTTTAGCTGACTCAATTCATTCCAAGTGATGTCAAGAAATGGATGAATACAGTGAAAGCTATGGACCCTGACAGTGATTGACAGTGCTATCAGTAGTACTTACACCAATAACCTGCTTACCAATGCTCAGTTTGGTTTATGCTGAAGCACAAGGTTGCAGACCTCATTATAACTTTGGTCTAAACATGGACAAAAGTGCTGAATTTCAGAGGTGAGGCCTGTTCTTGACACTGAGGCAGCATTTGACCAAGAATCAAAGGGAAATCTCTCCACTGGTTACAGTCATACCTACCACAAAGAAAGGTGGCTCTGGTTGTTAGAGGATGCCAACCACCTCAGCTACAGGACCTTACTGCAGAAGTTTTCCAGGATAGTATCTTGGGTCAAACCATTTTCAACTGCTCCTTCAATGACTTTCCCTCAAACACAAGGTCAGAAGTGGGTACACTTTCTGATCACTGATCAGTGTTCATTTTCTTTTGCAACTCCTCACTTATTGGCATATTCTGTGCCTTTATGCAGTAAGATCTGGACAACTTTCAGTCTTCAGCTGTCTGTAGCACAGTTAGTACTGCTGCCCAACAGCACCAGAAACCCAGGTTCGATTTCTCGCATGGATCATCGTCTGTATGGAGTCTGTACATTCTCCCTGTGTCTCATGGGTTTCCTCTGGGTGCTCCAGTTTCCTTCCACAGTCCGAAAGACATGCTGGTTAGGTGCATTGGCTGTGCTAAATTCTCCCTCAGTGTACCCAAGCAGTCACTAGAGTGTGGCAGTTAGGGGATTTTCACAGTAACTTCATTACAGTGCTAATATAAGCCCACTTGAGTCAATAATAAATGAATTTTAAACTAGTGGAAGTAACACAAATATCAGGCAATCACCATCTCTACTTAATATTAACAGCAGTAACATTACTAATTACTCAAAACCGAATTCACGGTGCTTACCATAGATTAGAAAGTTAACTGAACCAACCATATAAATACTACAGTTAAACAGCAAGTCAGAGGCTGGAAATTCTGTAATGAGTAACTCATTTCCTGACTCCACAAATCCTGTCCATCATCTACAATGCACAAGTCAGAATATTATATTCTCCAACTGTTTGGATGAACGCAACTCCAACAACCCACAAGTTTAATACTATGCAGGACAAAGCAGCCCACTTGATTAGCACGCTATCCACAACCACTGTAGTTGGCAGTAGTACATAAGAACATAAGAAATAGGAGCAGGAGTAGGCCATCTAGCCCTTCGAGCCTGCCCCGCCATTCAATAAGATCATGGCTGATCTGTCGCTGCTCAGTTCCACTTTCCCGCTTTCTCCCCATAACCCTTAATCCCCTCTCTTATCAAAAACCCATCAACCCGCGTCTTAAAAATATTTAGCGAGGCAGCCTCCACCACTTCAACGGGCAGAGAATTCCAGAGATTCACCACCCTTTGAGTGAAGAAGTTCCTCCTCAACTCCGTTCTAAACCGCCCCCCTTTTATCTTGAGGCTGTGCCCCCTAGTCCTACTGTCTTTTTTGAGCGGGAAGAGTCTCTCCACCTCTATCCTATCCATCCCATTCATCATCTTATACGTCTCAATGAGATCTCCCCTCATTCTTCTAAACTCTAACGAGTACAAGCCTAGTTTATTCAGCCTCTCCTCATAGCTCAACCCCCTCAACTCTGGTATCAGCCTAGTAAACCTCCTCTGCACTCCCTCCAAGGCCAAATATCTTTGCGCAGGTGCGGCGCCCAAAACTGCACACAGTACTCCAGCTGCGGCCTCACCAATGCCCTATACAGCTGCAGCAAGACCTCCCTACTTTTATGTTCAATCCCCCTCGCTATGAAGGCCAGCATCCCATTCGCCTTCCTGACCACCTGCAAGCTGGGTTTTTGCGACTCATGCACAAGGACCCCCAGGTCCCTCTGCACCGTCGCCTGCTGCAGTTTTTCTCCACGTAAGTAATAGTCCTTCCTACCATTCTTCCTACCAAAGTGGACCACCTCACACTTGCCAACATTAAATTCCATTTGCCATTTCCTGGCCCATTCGCCCAGCCTATCTAGATCCTTCTGCACCCTCTCCACACCCTCCGGCAAATTGACACCAATCTTGGTGTCATCAGCAAATTTTGACACCCTACACTCGGTTCCCTCCTCCAGATCATCTATATAAATGGTAAATAGCTGAGGCCCCAGCACCGACCCCTGGGGCACTCCACTAGTCACCATCCGCCAATCCGAATAGCACCCATTGACCCCCACTCTCTGCCTCCTATTTGACAACCAATCCTCTATCCACGCTAACACCCTACCCCCAACTCCATGTCCCTCGACCTTCTGCAACAACCTCTTGTGAGGTACTTTGTCAAACGCCTTCTGAAAATCTAGAAAGACCACATCCACCGGCTCTCCTCTATCCACCGCCCTAGACACATCCTCATAGAACTCCAGTAAATTTGTCAGACATGACTTCCCTTTAATGAAACCGTGCTGCGTCTGCTCTATCAAGCAATTCCCTTCAAGATGCCTCGCAATTTCCTCCTTAATGACAGATTCTAACATTTTACCCACCACAGACGTTAAACTAACCGGCCTATAATTCCCCGCCTTTTGCCTGGCACCCTTCTTAAACAACGGCGTAACATTAGCCGTTTTCCAATCATCTGGCACTTCCCCGGAATCCAGCGACGTCTGGAAAATAACCACCAAGGCATCCACTATCACCTCCGCCATTTCTTTCAGAACCCTCGGATGCATTCCATCCGGTCCTGGGGACTTGTCCACAATCAGCCCCTCCAGTCTGTCCAGCACCGCCTCTCTAGTAACAGTAATGTCATTAAGACCCTCCAGTCCTACCACCTTTCCATCGCTAACACCCGGCAAATTATTCACGTCCTCCTCCGTGAAGACAGAAACAAAAAAGTTATTCAATACCTTAGCCATATCCTCATCCCCTACCACTAGATCCCCTTTCTCATCCTCTAAAGGACCAACATTCACCCTAGCCAGCCTCTTCCTTTTTATATATTTATAAAAACTCTTGCTATCCTTTTTTATATTAAGCGCTAGCCCAGCTTCATATTTTCTCCTACTCTTCTTTATCAACTTCTTTGTCAATCTTTGTTGACATTTAAACCTCTCCCAATCCTCTTCTCGCCCACTACTCTTAGCTACTCTAAATTCCTCCGCTTTTAATTTAACACTTTCCTTCACCTCCTTCGTTATCCACGGCTTATTACCTCTCTTCCTACTATCCTTTTTGACCATCGGAATAAATTTCCGCTGAGCACCAAGAAAGATCTCCTTAAAGATCCTCCACTGCTCCTCAGCAGACCCTCCCTCCAACGCACTCCCCCAGTCCACATTCGCCAATTCTTCTCTCATCCTACCGTACTCCCCTCTATTCAAACAGAGGACACGTGTCCGGGAACCCACTTTCTCCTCCTCCATCTGCACCAGAAACTCCACCATACAATGGTCACTCTCCCCAAGAGGATCCTTCACCACAAGGTCCCTAATTCTACCCGCCTCATTACATAGCACCAGATCCAAGATAGCTCGCTCCCTCGTCGGCTCCAACACACACTGTTCAAGGAAACTATCCCGGCAGCATTCCAAGAACTCTTCCTCGAGCCCCCCGCGTCCAACATGGGTCGACCAATCAATATGCAGATTGAAATCCCCCATAACTACGGCCGTCCCATTCCTGCACGCCGCACTTATTTGCGCGTTAACAGCCCGCCCTACCTCCAGATCATTATTCGGGGGCCTATAGACGACACCCACCAGCGTCTTCCTCCCTTTGCTGTTCCTAATCTCCACCCACAATGATTCCACCCTCTGCTCCTTGGCTCCAATATCATCCCTTGCTACCACCGTGATGCTATCCTTAATCAGCAGAGCTACGCCCCCCTCTTTTCCCTCCTGCCTATCCTTCCTAAACACTTGATAGCCCTGGACATTCAGCTCCCAGTCCCTGTCACCCTGCAGCCACGTCTCTGTAATGGCCACCAGATCGTATCCATTTGTGTCGATCTGCGCCACCAGCTCATCCACTTTATTCCGAATGCTTCGTGCATTCAGATAAAGCGCTTTCATCCCAGCCTTCACCTGGACCCTATTTGCCGTAACGCCACCAACCGTACTCACGCCCCCTACTCCCTCTATTATTGGGACATCCTCGGCCTCTTCCCTTACCTGTACCCTCTCCTTAACTTTAGACCTCGTAACATCACCTACCCTCGCGCACCCCCCCCCCCCCCCAATTAGTTTAAAGCCCTGTCTACAGTCCTCTTTACTCGATTCGCCAGGACTCTGGTCCCAGCACGGTTCAGACCAACCCCATCCCGCCCAAACAGGTCCCACCTACCCCAATACTGGTGCCAATGCCCCATAAATTCAAACCCATTCCTCCCACACCAATCCCTGAGCCACCCATTCACTTCCTTAATCCTGTCAACCCTACACCCGTCTGCACTCGGTTCAGGTAGTAGCCCAGAGATGACCACCTTGTCGGTTCTACTTTTTAATTCCGTTCCCAGCTTTTCATACTCCCTCCCCAGATCCTCAGCCTGCATTTTGCTTACGTCGCCGGCACCCACATGTACCACAATGACCGGATTCTCACCCTCCCACTCCAGGTTCCTCTGCAGCCCAGCTGCGACATCCCGTACCCGAGCACCAGGCAGACAACACACCCTTCTGTGCACTTTGTCATTGTGACAAAGGACAGTGTCAATACCCTTCACCCCACTATCCCCAATCACTACTACGTTCCTTTTCCCCCTCTCTTTGTCTATGTCCTGCTGCATCACTGTACCGTGTGCAGTTTGCTCACCAACCTCACCTGCCTCGTTCTCGTCCAGCCTGGAAGCAAGAACCTCAAACCTGTTATGCAGATTAAGAGGTGAGGCCTCCGCTCCTCACCCCCCTTCCTCCTCCCAGCAGCCCCCTCTTGTCCCTGACCCTTAGAGTTAGCCAGTCTAGGGGGGGTGGATGTCACTTGCACCCCATTGACAATGGCACCCTCTCTCCCCCTGATGAGCCTCAGTGTCTGAAGCTCAGAGGCCAGCTCATTTACCCTGAGCTGGAGCTCCTCCAGCAACCTGCACTTACTACAGACATGGTCACTGGGATGGACCCTGGGGTCCACCAGTTCCCACATCATACAGAAACCACACATCACATGCCCCTCCATTATTCACTGCAGTAGTTTTGAACAAAATTTTTTTTGATGTTTTTTTTTCTTGTTTTTCAAACGAACTCACCTGGCCTTTTTTCCTTCAAGCCCTTTTTGATATTAAGCCCTAATAGCTCACTCTGCTTCCCACTCACTCCGCTGCCCGCTCAGACACTGCCCGATGTCTACACCAGGCCTCCTTTTAAACCTGGCGCTGATTTAAAGCAGACTGGTCCACAACTCCTTCTAAACACTCCCTCAGAATTCTTAAAGCAGTAAATACAATAAAATAAATGCTTTAAACAGTTCTACAAAGAACAAAGTGCTTTAAACTTATTTTAAACAGGTTTTTAACAGGTAAAATCTTAGCTCTCTCTGCTCCTTCACTCGTCTGCTCCAGCAAACAATGGAAGGCTTCACCGTGTACCATTTACAAGATGCACCGCAGCAACTCGGCAAACCTCCTTCAGCATCAACTTCTGAACCCTACAATTTCTACTACTTGGAAGGACAAGAGCAGCAGACACATGGGGACACCACATCTGGCAAGTTCTCCTCCAAGCTACACATCTTGACTTGGAACTATGTCACTGCTTTCTACTGCCCTTGTGTCAAAAGCCTGGAACTCCCTTCGTAACAGCATTATGGGTCTACCAAAACCACATGGATTACAGTGGTTTGAGAAGATGGTTCACTTTCTTAAGGGCAGTTAGGGGTAAGCTATAAATGTTTGCCTTACCAGTGATGTTCACATTCTATGAATGAATAAATAAATAAATTTAAAAATACTGAAAATAGTTTGGTTTTCCAGATTTATTAATTAAATAATGGGGCTCCTTGATGGCCCACTCAGTCAAGTGCTGCCTTGATGTCAAAAGCAGCCACTTTTGCCTCCTCTCTGGAGCTCAGCTCATGTCCATGTTTGGACCAAGGCTGAAGTCTGATATGGCGAGCACTCTTTCGCCTACCAAAGATGGAGAG
Organism: Carcharhinus amblyrhynchos; assembly: GCF_965287045.1. NCBI lineage: Eukaryota > Metazoa > Chordata > Chondrichthyes > Carcharhiniformes > Carcharhinidae > Carcharhinus > Carcharhinus amblyrhynchos. The sequence continues at coordinate 36,292,986 of NC_137335.1, read as the reverse complement.
GGCAGCATTGGCTAACTCAAGACAAATGTTTCACACAAAATACAGTACAATGAATAAGAAAGAACCAATCAATTTACTTTACCTCAGTCATCAGAATCAGTCCCCGATTGAAAACAACAAGCAGCCTGTCTTCATCAGTTTCTAGAAGAATTCTGAAGGCACTGCAATAAAACAAGGAGGTACTCTGGATGGAATGTCAACATTAACTGAGTTAGGACATCACAACTGGTGGCTTACTTTTCTGTCATCATCATTACTTCTTATAATATCAATCACCAATAAGATCACAAAACACATGCCAGGTTCCACTTGATCACTATCCATTTTCTCATGTAACATTAGTAATGGACAATCTCTTTGAATCCACCCAAAATAATAAATTCTTGAGGCATGAGTTTAAGGAACAATAGCACAGACTGATTCATCGTATTTGATTAATTTAAACTTTTCTTTGATTGTATAAAGGAAGGGCAATCAATGTATCGTTCAGGTGATTTTTTTAGAAGGCAATAGCAAATCATAAAACAAGTTAGAAAAAAATCAGGTGCAAGATACATGGAAATGTGGATGTTGATCATTGGAAAACAGTTATGGTAATCAGGTGTTTCTTGAATACAGAGCTCAGCAAATGATAAGGAGAACAATCTTTAATTAATGGAACAGACAAACTTGCAGCAGGTATTATTTAGCATGCAGATGAATAGGTAGGATAACATTTTGGGAGAAAAAAATAAATAGGAGTTTATGCTCAATGAAAAGAAGCTGAAGGGTGTAAACAAACAAAGATCCCTCGAGGTTCAAATTCATAAAGATGAAATTCAACATCAGCGGGGGCGTATGGTGGATGGGTAATCTGCAACCACCTATTGTGCAGCCCTACCAAAGTTCATTTTCACCCCGTATTTATTTGAAAATAAGTGTGCTAGTTGATAATGGCCATTTGGGATTTTATAAGTGGGAAATTGTTTACAAGATTAAAAATCGCAATTATATATTGTGAAAAACACTGATTAGGACATAACTAAAAACAGCAATTACTGGGGTATGGAGCAAGCTGAATGTCACTTGAAGAGATTATTTGACATGTGTACTCAAATAACATGCAGCTCACCACCTAAGCCACTGAGAATCTTAAAGTTCTGCTCTGCCCCGCCCCGACTGCACTTGTGGTATTGAGATGGCTCAGATCCGAGCTGACACTTATTTAGAGGAAATTTATCAGTGTCAGGCTCCGAAATCCTCCTGGGGAGCATCAGCCCCACAACCCAAATCTTCTCTCGGAGGACTGTGTTTATTTGTGCCACAACACTAGGGGAAGAACCTTCTGTACATGCATTTAAGTGATGGGAGTTACGGTGTTGCATTAACTAAATGCTCCACCCTATAAGTGAAGTTCAGGATAGCAAAAACCATGATAGAGTACAAGGGGAAAATGTCAATGAGAAAGTAATGGCAGTGACAGCAACAATAAAAGATTGCCTAGGTACTGAATTCAGATGCCTTCCGATGAATCTTCTAACTACATTTCATCACATAATAAATCACATCTGTTAAAGAACAGTGCCCAAACTATCTTTCACAAGTTTTTCAGTTAATTGAGTACTATTTCTTATCTTTAAAAAAAAAAGTGGTTGCCCAATGTGGATCCAGGGACCATGATGCTGGCATTAGGGTGCCCAACTCCCATTGGCTATCATCTGAGCTAGTGAGGCAATGGAAGAACTTGCTCCCACATTTGTTGCTGATTCTGAGTCTCCCAGATATGGGGATGATCTTCCTCACATTAAATCACACTCGTGATTAAATTTTCTCAGCCTTTTAAAGGGGCTTTTAAAGGCGAATTTGCTGGCTGCCCTTGTGTATTTTGAACCCTGCCATCAATGAGTCCAGACAACGAGCAGCCAAGGGGATTATTGGCCTGACTGCCTGCTTCTCTTCCACAATTATGTTTGCACCCAGGTGTCCTTGGATGGGAGCATGCAGTACTTGACGGTACACTTCATGCCTTCTCTCAGCATGGGCACTAAGTGCAAGGTACTGGAGTGCATCACTCCACCATGGAATGTCACTTTAATCTGATCAACCAAGTGTCCCATAAACATTTCAGTTTTTAGTTCTTGTCCATCAATGGTGCCTTTTTTTTGGAAGGGACACCTAAAGCCTAGTCAACCATCGAGATGGACAAAAGAGGTACAAATCAAGAGATACAAATCAGTGGTTGGATTAAAAGATGCATGCTTTAATATATAACACTAAGTAATTTCTTTAGAAATGGGCAATGACTGGTTCCAGTTCTATCCTGCACCAAACTGACTTTCTGGAGTAAAACAGTGACAGGAAACATACTTGAAGTTCTTTAAACTTAAAAAGGGCTTTGATCAAGTAAATAGGATTTTGATCAAGCAACTATTTTCTCTGGCTAAGTAAGTAGTGCAAAAGAGACGTTAAAGGAAATGCTTTTAGATAGATAGTTGATAGACTGTGGAAAACACTGGTATAGGACGTGATTGAGGCAAATAACATTGCAGCTTTTAATGAAAAATGGATAAATATTTGAGGCAAAGAAGATAAAAAACTATTGGTTGCAGAGGGGCAAGCTGTTTTGCATTTTCAGCAAAAAGCTAGTACAGACATGGTGAACTGAAGGATCTCTTTCCATGTTGTAATCTTCTATCAACTTTGAAAAAAATACTGTATTCACTAAACTGGAATAATTTTCTTTGCAGCTATATTTTCTTCTATAACTAGACAACTTTCACAGCAGATTTCCACATCAAATTCAAGACCCAAACCCTATTGCTTTGTGACTCTCTTGATCCCCAAGTCCTACTTACTCACAGCTGGGTAACTTTCCGTTGCTCACAGCAATGAGGGCTATGAAGCCAGAAGTATTATAGTACTTCCTTAGTCACCTCGTGTTTATTCCTTCTCAAGCAACTGAAGATACTGGGGTAGCCACAGTACCTCTCCGCTAAGAGCTGATGGAAATAGGATCTAAAATGGTCACTGGGTAGAACATGTAATTCTGAAGCAAAGAGTCAAACTTTAAGACATTGGGTAGCAACTGGGGTTTGACTGCTTTTAACAAGACAAAATAGTATGTTAGTTCATCACAGGGACAACTAAAAATCAGTAATTTATTTTTGACTTTTCCACAACTGTGCCTCTGCAGTTCAATCTTGCTCGTCTGTGTATGCACATACCAAATCATCCCAATAACATAGCATATTTGAGCATTTCTTTCCCACTGATGAAATTTATTCTACAGATCTCTGACAATTAATTCAGTTAAAAATCAAGGTAAATATTGGAAACAGTAAGTAATTGACTGAAGTATAGAAAGCAGTGGGCACTTGTTAGAAACATTGTCAGAATGGGGTACAAGTCAGAAAAAGTCATAGCTAAACCGCACAGAGAACACATGTTCGGAACTCCGTCAATTCTTAACTACTGAAGCACAGGGAATAAAATGAAATAAAATGACATAATTTGCTTATTTACATCTGTAATTAATGTGTGAACTGTTCTTGTTCCTAAAACCAGTCATACTCATGATAACATACAACCTTTGTGGAATTTCAATGTCAGAGTAGGTCATCTCATTCACACTGAATTGAAGTAAATTTTCAAAATCATGAAGGGTCTAAGAGTGTGGATAGGGAGAAACTGCCTCTATTTGTGGAAATGTTGAGAAACAAAGGGTGCCAATTTAAGTTGACTGCAAAAAAAACCAAAGACAGCTTGAGAAAAAAGTTTTTTTTTAAATCCAAGAATGATAAGGGTTTGGAATACAACACCTGAGTGTTGCTTCAATCATGTCTGGCAAAAAGGGATTGGATAATTATCTTAAGTGAAAAGAATATAGGACTATGGGGAAAAGGTGGGGGAGTAGGGCTAGCAGAGCTGCTTTCGTAGACAGCATACACAATGGGCCAAATGGTCCCTCCCAAGCTGTAACCATTCTATGGTTCCAAAGGCCAACTGACACGCTACTAAAATTCAGATCCTACACTGCTATTGGACGCCAAAAGCTGATTAAATTTGTTCAAAAAGGTAGACTTCTAAAAATAAAACAAGTTGCTAACATGTACAAGATACAACAAAAAAGGTTTGTTTCCCAAAATATATCCAAGAAATAAAGGCCAACTTCTTTTCAAATCTTTAACTTTGTTCCCAAACAACCATTTTCACAGATATCATCAACCTTGCACCAGCTTCACCAAAATCACTTCCAAAAATTATTCTTGTGAGGATTGCTCAAGTTAGGCATTTTGCATATCCTAGTCCTTTATGATGAATCTTAAGTATTTTGTTTGCCTTCTCTACCTAATAAGCGTAGTCCAACATGAGCGCCCATCCAGACAACGTAAATAGCAGCTAATGGTGGTTTTCTTGAATTGTTTAATGTCTTCTAATTCCTCTTCTCTCATATCTGGTCTCTGAGCTACAAACAGTTGCATAAGGTTGAATAGTTCTTCAACTGCCTATATAATGAAGAAAAAGAACAGCGCAATTAGTTTAACACAGAAGTGGGATATTCAGTAAACACTGAAAATCATTTTTAAACCAAACCATTTACTTTAATATTTGAATGCATTGATCAATCAGCTACATAAAATCACTGACCAGAACTACAACAACTTGCTTTTTTATTTGTTCTTAAGACATTAACATTGCTATCAAGACCAGCATTTGTTGTCCATCCCTAACTTTGAAAAGGTGATGGTAAGCTGCTTATTTAAACTGCTGCAATGTGGTGTATGTACACCTACGATGCTGTTAGGAAGTTCCGGTTTTTGACAGTGACAGTGAAGGAACAATTATATATTTCTCAGACAGGATGCTGAGAGGCTTGGAAGGGAACATGTCGGTTATAGCGTTCCTATGGGTCTGCTGCCCTTGTCCTTTCATAGAATCATTCACAGGGTCCCTACAGTACAGAAAGAAACCATTCAGCCCATCGAGTCTGCACCAACCACAATCCCAACCAGGCCCTACTCCCATATCCCTACATATTTTACCCACTAATGCCTGTAACCTACACTTCTCAGGACACTAAGGGGCAATTTAAGCATGGCCAATCAACCAAACTGCACATCTTTGGATTTAGATCCAGATGGTTCAGATCATGGGTTTGGAATTTGTATAGTGCCTTCAATGTAATAAAATGAAGGTATGTCACAGAAACATTATAAAGCAAAATATAACACCCAGATATTAGAGCAGATGAGTTTTAATGTTAAATGTGATGCATTTACATATGGATGTTAGTATGTTTTGTGCATACTTTCCAATTTCAGCCTACAACACTAACAATGCAAAAAGGACAGAAAAATGTGCAAGTCTCTCCCTATCAGACTGTCTATTGGCTGCATCTCCTTATGATGATAATGGAAGCTGGGCCCCTGATGTCACCAGGCTACTGCTTTTAGGAACTTGGAGAAGGGTTTGGCACCCAGGCATGCAACGACAGGCCGACTAATGTGGAAAAACAACCTCACTGCCCTGTGGGTATCTCAGGAGAGATGAAGGCTAAGAGAGCAAACACCGACAAAAAAAATCTGGAGTGGAACCCAAAGGTGGACTGATGCTTAATTCGGTTATCTTTCTGGCAACTCATAAGAAAGAACATAAGAAATAGGAGCAGGAGTAAGCCATCTAGCCCTTCGAGCCTGCCCCGCCATTCAATAAGATCATGGCTGATCTGTCGTGGCTCAGTTCCACATTCCCGCCCTCTCCCCATAACCCTTAATCCCCTCTCTTATCAAAAACCCATCAACCCGCGTCTTAAAAATATTTAGCGAGGCAGCCTCCACCACTTCAACGGGCAGAGAATTCCAGAGATTCACCACCCTTTGAGTGAAGAAGTTCCTCCTCAACTCCGTTCTAAACCGCCCCCCCTTTATCTTGAGGCTGTGCCCCCTAGTCCTACTGTCCTTTCTGAGCGGGAAGAGTCTCTCCACCTCTATCCTATCCATCCCATTCATCATCTTATACATCTCAACGAGATCTCCCCTCATTCTTCTAAACTCTAACGAGTACAAGCCTAGCTTATTCAGCCTCTCCTCATAGCTCAACCCGCTCAACTCCGGTATCAGCCTAGTAAACCTCCTCTGCACTCCCTCCAAGGCCAAAATATCCTTGCGTAAGTGTGGCAAACAAAACTGCACACAGTACTCCAGCTGCGGCCTCACCAATGCCCTATAATTCCTGCAACCAAGCTGGGTTCTGCATTCTTCTGGACCCAACCAGGAAGGCCAAATGTCAGGAGATCCTGACATTTGGGAAACCCAGGGTCTCCTTAAATTCTGTCCAGATCTGCACCCTGGAAATACCTTGGTTTCACTGAACACAAGAATTGCCACCCAATCATGGTTTCCAGAGATGAATGGCTGCCAGAGAACGAGGATGGGTTTTAATAAACATCTCAAAAGGAGGACAATAAGATGGTAGAGGATGTCAGGAGGGTATTCCAGAATCTATGGCTTTGGTTGCTGAAAGCATGGTTTGAATTGTGCAGCGATTAAAATTGGAGATGCTCAAAAATTATTAAGGCAGCACAAATATGGTGGCAGACCGTGGGGCTACTGGAGACAAGAAGTGGCAGGGCCATGAAAGGACTCAAAGATGAGAATTTTAAAATAGCAATGTTGCTTAAGTAAAAGCCAATGTAGATCATTGAGCACAGGGCTGATGGATGAACAGGATTTGGGCGAGTTAGGATATTTGAGGGGGGGGGGCTCAAACTCACAGAGGACAGCGCATGAGAAAACAGTCAGCAGTGTTGGAATAGTCAAGTCCAGAGGTGACAAAGGAATGAATGAAGGTTTCAGTAGTAGATATGATGAGATGGGGGTAGAACTGGGTTATATTACAGAGGTGGAAATAGGTTTCCTTAGTCATGGGACAGATGTGTGATTCGAAGTTCACCTTGGGGTCAAATATGACATTGCAAAGAGTCTGGTTCAGCCCCAGAAAGCAGCAGAGGGAGGGAAATATATGGATATTTTAAGTAGTTCCTATAGTAGGTTCAGTCTAGGGACAAAATTATTCTGATTGTGTTTATTGCTGAAGTTTGCACAGTTTACCTATATCAAAAGGTACTCACTAGCTTTTACTTGAAACCTGTATTCTAACACACCATAAGTTAATGTAACTTCTGAACTAGACTGTCAATGTGCCTAAACAGTGGTGCCAACAATTGGATACCAGACCCTGACTGCATTGAAACTGTGTTTTATAAAAGGTTCACATAATTTCCTTCCTTTTGCATTTGGATGTCCTTATTTACAAAGCCTAGGATCATGAATGCTTTAGTAAAAGTTTACTCAAATTGACTTGCCACCTTCAACAATTTCAGCATCAATCCCCAGGACCCTCTCCTCCTGCATTCATATCTTTTCTTTTATACTTATTAGATACATTATTTTATATTGTTCACCCACTCCACTAGCCTGTCTATGTTCTCTTGAAGTCTATCATTTCTCCCAACAAATATCATCAAAACAAATTATCTGGTCATGGCCTCACGACTATTTGCATAATCAGCAAAAATTGGCTCGCAAACAGAAAATCTCAGCAAATCTGGCAGATACAGCCAATGTTTCAAGTCAGGATGATCTACAAAAAGGATTAATAAGGGGCAAGAGTGAGGAGGAGAACAAAATGAGACTAGGTGGCTCACACTGAGTGAGTTACTATTACAGATAGATTAAGTGAGACAAATAGGTATGTTTTGTGCTGTAACTTAAGAAGTTGGATAAAGCTGTTTCCAAAGTTCTATAACTGTTTCCAAAAACTAGTTGGTTAATGTTTGGTAACAGACTACATCCTGCACGACTCTTCCTTATGTGTCCTGCATTTACTCCTCCTAAGTAGCATGAGGATAGATCATAGCGTTGCCTTCACAGAGCCACACTTCAGCTATGAAGTTTCAAAAGCAAATGGTTTCCGCACTTTGCCTGTTTCTTGCAATCCGCTTCACAGTAAGTCAGGAGTTTCTGGGCCTGGGATATTTGATTGAAATTGAGGATCAAATAAGCTGCTAAATAGAATGAAAACAAAGTCTCATTTTGCATAGAATAGCTTCCCAACCTATCAAAGAAAAAAACTTTATAAATTTTTTTTTCATTCTCTACCCTTTGGCATCCTTCATACAATCTCCCCCATATATCCTGCTTCTTTAGAAAATGCATTTGTAGTGTAACCAGTACAACCATTGCTTTGTTCAACTTTAGGTATTCTTCTCTGAAAGATTTTCATTCAGCAAAAGGAACTTGCACAAAATATTCAATACTATTTTAATTAGCCAATGAACTCATCTGAGGGGCCATGAACTGGTTGTCATCAGGTGTCTGACTAATAAAATGAACTCCAACATTTTCAACAATTTTGAATGCTCACCAGTCCATTCTTGAGGGATTGGAAGTGAGAGCAATACAACCCAACTGGACTGATGGTAAAGCTATTCCCATAGATCAGACTTGAACTATCATCAAGCCCCAACAAAATTGGCATCTATAAACCACTGGGGTAAACTTAATGGAGAGCTACCCTTGACAATTGTATATCTCTTTTAAGGCGCTTGGTCTGGTATTCTTTATTAACCCGAAACAAAGGCCAATCCTTCACATGCTGCTGCCATCACCACTCCCATGATATAGGTCAGTGAGCACTGACCACTCGGATATTCAGCACTGACGTTAGAAAGCATGTTTAGGGGTAATATTTCTCTGCACATACGGTAAAGGATGTCAGTGTTGGGAGACTGCATTTTTTTTAAAGTATTGGTAGCTTTGCAACCCCCATCCCAACCTATCTGTGCTTAGCTAATTGGGGACTTTTAAGCATCCCTGGTTTAATTACACCATCATTTGTAATCATAATTTCAGTTGCCTAAGCCCAAATCTCTGAAATTCTCTGCTTAAGCCTCTATCTACCTCTTTTCCTTCCTTTAGGATATACCTTAAAACGTGGCATGTGACGAAGCTTTTGACCATCTGCACTAATATCACCCTATATGGCTTAATGTCCAATTTTGCTTTATAATGCTCCTGGGAAGAACGTTGGGCAGTTTTATTATGTATTACAAACACAAGCTGCTGCAGTTGTCAAACACTGGTCCAGTTAATACTGGTTAAATTTTAACTGTTCACTGTTAATGCTACATTTAGGCCTGCGAATGAGGAGGAACTTCTGCAGAGGGTGGTAAATCTTTGGAATTCTCTACTGCAGAGGCTGTGGAGGTTTGGTCATTAGTATACTCAAGACAGAGATTGATAGATTTCTAGATAGTAGAGCTATCATGAGATTTGGGAATATTGCAGGGGAGTGGCATTGAGGTAGATGATCAACCACGATCTAATTGAATGATGAAGGAGGTTTAAGTGGCCAAATAACCTATTTCCTATTTTCCTATGACAACTCAGACATCACCACAACATTTTCAATTTCTGTACAAGGTCTATTTCTCAGTTCCAAATCATGTAGAGTTGCAAAGCATGGATTTCCTAACAGGACTGGGTTAAAGCTGCCAAAATTTCTACGTACTGACCACAACTATCTCATAATGGGCATCAGCATGGCAAAGTGGTAAGCATTGCTATGTCAGTTCTGATGACCCTGGTTCAATTTCAAATTTGGATGATTGTCTATGTGGAATTTGTGCATTCTCTCCACGTCTGCGCAAGTTTCCTCCAGGTGCTCCAGTTTCTTCCAACAGTCCAAAGATGTGTGCAGAGTAGGATGATAGCTATGCTAAAGCCTCCTAAGTGCCCCAAGATGTGTAGGTTAGCAGGATTGGCAGAGTAAGTAGTGGGATTAAAGGGATAGGGTCTGGACGGGACGCTGTATCGGAGGGCTGGTGCTGACTCGATGGGCTGAACAGTTGCTTCCTGTACTGTAGGGATGCTATGATAATGTTCTGGAATCTCCCTCCCCAACCAGTCCCCAAACTGAGCCCTGTAACCTCTGTATCACAGACAGCACATATTTCTACTTCTCCAACATTGCATGCCTCAGCCTGTTATTGAAATGCTGAACCATATCTTTGGCACTGCCAGAATCAATTTATCCCAATGGATCACGGTACATTTTCTGACAATGGGTGATATAAAGCCCCTTTGGCAGCATTTTTCAAACCAACAAGTGCTGCTCCAAGTCACATACCAACCTCCTTTGGCACTATACTGTTTTTCCTTCACTGTCACATTCCTGGCAAGTTGTGGAAGCAAATTAACTTTTATACTTTTCAACCTTGTTAAACCTAACCCTACAGCATATGCTGCACTGAATATGATGTCAGAAAGTGTCCCATTCCTCAATATTGGCATCCAACCTCTTGATATAAATAATAGGAGTCAGTCATTCAGCCCTTCAAGCCTGCTCTGCCATTCAATATGATCATGACTGTGAGACTGCACGTGACCCCACATTTGCGCAGGAGGTAAGACGAGTGCTTGCAAATACCTGAGACCATTCAAAATAAAATTTACCTTTTAAGTTATATTTGATTTTAGCTGGTTTGTTACAATAAAAGTTTTAAAAAGTGAAGCCTATTACAGTGGTTTTCTTTCCATTGGTGTCATGGAATTTCCTTTCTTTTTAAAAGGTTACTGATCTCCATGGAGATCGTAATAATGCACTTTCAGATAATATCCACTTACTAGTGTCAAATGCAAACAAAAGTTTGCCCAAAGTTGCCCACTGTAATGCACAAATTCTTTTAGATTTTAATTTAGTAAACACATTACTAATATAGCACTGGGTGCTCAAATTACTGTGCAATTCTGCTGGGAAGCTACTTGTTTAGACTTGTATTTCAAAAACACACTGGTTTCATCTATGCTACATCTATAGTATATGAAACAAATGAAAATATTTTTGCTTAAAAAGTAAAAGAACATAATTTAAATGTAGGTATCTGTCATCAAAGGGAAATATGTACAGCTTCAAATTAGAATTTTATGTCATTAAGTGAAAAATTTGATGCTCTACATTTCTGGATGTTCTAAATCACTTCCACTAGATTAAGTTATACAATATTAAGAGCAGCTAATTCTGCTTACTAAAACATCTCACACCAAGTAAGAACTAGTAAATCAATTCAAACACTTACCCCTGGGTATTGGCTTGCATGGGGTGTTAGATTTTTGAAAGCCCACTGAATATTCTGATGCGAAGCCAATTGCCGTGTGAAAGCAGGGGATTGTTCACAACACAGGCGTAAAATCCCATAATATGCAGGCAGCATTCCTCGATTAAATAGAACAACGTCTTGGTCATCATGATCGGCCAAGATGTAATTAAAAGCGATGTTTTTTGTCACTATGGGATTCTGTACAATGAAACGTACATTTTCTGGGCAATCCACACACACATTGTACCAGAAGATAAGTAGTGCCTGTTTATTGTGATTTGTTGCAATAGCAGGTTCCGACAGCTTAGGCTGAAAGAGATTCCAAAGGTCCATGAAGTAGCTAGAGAACATCAACTTTTCAGTCTTTGAAACCAAACAGTAGGTCATAAAACTAAAATAAGGAACTAATTTTGTGGTGCCATGGACAGCAGCATCAACATACAGCTTGGCTCTTGAAAGTAGACCCAGGAGAATATTATACACCTGATGAAGGACAACAGTAGTGTCTGGACTAAGAGGCAAATCACGTGTAGGATTATGCAAAGAACGTGTAGATCTGAACATCTGACGGAAAGAATTACTTGGAATGAGAGAAACCAAAAGGTAAGCTGCAGCTGTAGGAAATAAACAAAATTACAATCAATATAACGAATCACAGTAATTAGCTACACATTGATTGCAAGACATTTAGCACTTCTTGGTTCTTGAAAGAAAGAATATTTGCTTTTATATAGCATTTATCATAACTACAGGACAACCTAAAGCACTTTACAACCAGCAAAGTACTTTTTGAAGTGTAGCCACTATTGTGATATGGAAAATTTGGCAGCCAATTTACACACAGATCCCACAAACACGAATTTGATAATAACCAGATCAACTGTTTTGGCAACTGTGACTGAGGGATGAATATTGGTGAGCATAACTCCACTAGCCAATCTTCCAATAGTGTCATGGGATGTTTTGCATCCACCTGAATGTGTAGACAAGGCTTTGATTTAATTTCTCATCTGAAAAGTTGGCAGTCATCAGTGGACAGTGGAGTACCAGAGCGGCACTTGAACACATAATCTTCTAACTCACAAGCATGAGAGTTACAAACTGAGTCACAGCTGACAAAACTGATTCATCATTCAAATGAATATGTTTGGTACCTAGTACAGTAAGTAATAAACAGACTATATATGCAACCATTGTATTTTCATGTTGCTGTTCTATCAAAACCAAATGGAAATGTGGTTAAGGGTGGGGTAAAGACAGCAAATGTTCAAAGGCATTAGGAAGAATTAACAGTGTGGCTCTATGTGGACATAGATAAGCGAGTAGGAGCATAAACTAAAAAGCAGAAGCCAAACTCAACATATTCATTTTTATTCAGTGCAGTGAATACAGATTTGATTCAGTCAAAAATTTTATTCTAAGTTGAATAAAAGATATTTGGGTTTGGAATAGAAATAAATGACAAATAGTCAAGTACAACTTGGAAAGTGATCATTATTGATAGTGTAATAAATGCAATATCACAACCCCATCATATATAAATGATTTAGAAAACATATAAATGTAATAACAACTCAATTACACTCTAGTGCACAAAAACAAGTACCCAGCACCTGCATAGTTTTTTGCAATGTTGTTCTTTCCATCAAGAGGGAACTTACATGTTCTGACTCTAGGATAGTTGTGCGCCAGCAGAAACCTCTCCACCCAGTTCTCCATATTTTGAAGTACCCAGCTGTGAGCTAGCTTATTGCGAGGTGTTTGCATTGCCAGCCAATCTAAGCACTGAGAAGGATTGTACTCAATGACCTAATCAAATGGAAGAGGATAGGTGTTAATTGTTTTAAGAGTATAAAATACAATTCAAAATCGCCCAATAGAAACTGTTCGTATTCAAATAAGTAATGCATCTTTCAATTTGATAGTGTAACTATGTATGCAACTGATTCTTAAACTGAAGTAAATTGATAAATGTATATGTTATACTTTAATAAAACCATTAATTCAACTAGTACTTATTAAAACATTTCCTGATAAAACAAATTCAGTGTTTCAGATTCTACTGCTTGTGAAAATTAATCACTTAAATTTGTCATACTGAAATAAGTTTTCGTAAGAAGTCTCACAACACCAGGTTACAGGCCAACCAGTTTATTTGATAGTAAACCCACAAGCTGAACTGCTGGACAATCAGATGCTGGAGGCAGTGGTAAACTGGTTGGACTTTAACGTGGTGTTACGAGACTTCTTACTGTGTTTACCCCAGTCCAACGCTAGCATCTCCACATCATGACCACCATCGAAATAAATTTTAACCAGGCGATATATTTATGCATACCTCCCAAATTCTCTGAAGAATACAAGAAGCAAAGGGAGGCATTCCAGGTGGTCCACCAGCAAACTCCATCAACATAGATAGTAGCTTAAAGAAAGGCTGTGCAGCCTAGAAATAATATCAAGTATATATTTTTATATGTGAGCAACATTTTTGACCTCAGATCATTTTATTATAAAGCTTTAAATGACCAGAGAAACTGGCACATTCTTAATATCCCAGCCTTCTCAGACATTGAAGAGCTTAGTCATACAAATGTGGAAACATTGATTCCTTGTTGAGGCTGAATTAGCTAATTTTAGCTAGACTGCTGGTGGGGTACTATAACTGTCCTCAAACAACCCCGGAATAAAGTAGCAGAAAATCTGACAAGGTTCTTAGTTGCTTTCTATTGACCCCTATCGGAACTGTTTAGATAAATGTTGAGTGAGGCTAAGACCTAGGATAAATGCTGGAATCTGAAACAAAACTCTGGCGAAGGGTCATCTAGACTCGAAACGTTGGCTCTGCTCTCTCTCCCCAGACACGCTGAGATTTTCCAGCATTTTTCTGTTTTTGTTTGAGGCCAAGGCCTTGTTTAGCTATGTCATGCCAATGTCAAATAGCTTGCTGATGCTCACTATAGAGGCCCACACAAATAAATTCCACTTGGGTAAGGCACCAAATGGTGAGTGATAGCCAGGGGTCCTATCCAGCAAGAAGACAACAACTTCAATCTCACAACTGAGGGGGAAAAAAATGAGGAATATATAAGTTAGAGAGTTGTGTAGAAGTTTGCTATCTTTAGTACTAAAGCTTACAGGACAAATTTGGAATAAGATTTCATATTTCCTCTCAACATTAAAAAATACAATAATTTAATGGACATACCTCTGGAGTCAGCTTTGCTATTGATGTGAATAGCATGGACACAATCTAAATACACAAAGAAAAAACCTTATTAAAAACATTTGCAACCTTCTCCCACATTATTCCAATGAACATCTATGAAAATGCAAAGTATTGGTCCTGAATTATACCAACACAAAAAAGCTCCATACATGTTCTGCAAGTCGGTTGTTATAACGACAGAGGCTGAAGATCAAGTTGCATGTTTGTCTGATGTTAATACCATCTCGGATATGTTGGAACAAAAATGGAAAACCCTGAAAAAGAAAATAAAACCAGGAACACTAACCTTCAGAAGTATCAAAACAAATACAGCATCCAAGCACTAACAGCAGCACAATTTTGAATTACTACCAATGAATGAAGCATGTACAACATGTCCAAAAATATACATTGAGACTAAAACAAATAGTAAACTTGACCCAGTCCAATGAGAATTAACAGTGGAAAAATGTGCACTTCCTTCTGCAGTCTGCTAGAAATCCCTTTGCGTAATCTTGAGTTATTTAAATTTTTTTTAGTTTATTTATTAGTATCACAGGCTTACACTAACACTACAGTGAAGTTACTGTGAAAATCCCCCAGTTTCCACATTCTGGCACCTGTTCGGGTACACTGAGGGAGAATTTAGCATAACCATGCACCTAACCAACACTTCTTTTGGACTTGTGGGAGGACATAAGAACATAAGAAATAGGAGCAGGAGTAGGCCAACTAGCTCTTTGAGCCTGCCCCGCCATTCAATAAGATCATGGCTGATCTGTCGTGGCTCAGTTCCACATTCCCGCCCTCTCCCCATAACCCTTAATCCCCTCTCTTATCAAAAACCCATCAACCCGCGTCTTAAAAATATTTAGCGAGGTAGCCTCCACCACCTCAACGGGCAGAGAATTCCAGAGATTCACCACCCTTTGAGTGAAGAAGTTCCTCCTCAACTCTGTTCTAAACCGCCCCCTCTTTATCTCGAGGCTGTGCCCCCTAGTCCTACTGTCCTTTCTGAGCAGGAAGAGTCTCTCCACCTCTATCCTATCCATCCCATTCATCATCTTATACGTCTCAATGAGATCTCCCCTCATTCTTCTAAACTCTAACGTGTACAAGCCTAATTTATTCAGCCTCTCCTCATAGCTCAACCCCCTCAACTCTGGCATCAGCCTAGTAAACCTCCTCTGCACTCCCTCCAAGGCCAAGATATCCTTGCGTAAGTACGGCGCCCAAAACTGCACACAGTACTCCAGCTGCGACCTCACCAATGCCCTATACAGCCGCAGCAAGACCTCCCTGCTTTTATATTCAATCCCCCTCGCGATGAAGGCCAGCATCCCTTTCGCCTTCCTGACCACCTGCTGCACCTGCAAGCTGGGAAGCCAGAGCACCCTGAGGAAACCCACGCAAACTTGGGGAAAATGTGCAGACTGCACAGACAGTGACCCAAACCGGGAATTGAACTCAGGTCCCTGGCATTGTGATTGCTAACAACTGTGCCACTGTACTGTCCATCAAATGTGGTATCAAGTTCATATTTCAACATACAGAGCACTCCAATGTTACTACTGTTAATTATTTTAGCCTAAATAAATAACTGCCAAACTCTCACTTAACAGGCTTATTAGGAGACCATTCTAAAGTTGGAACTTAATGTTTATGATGCTGGACTTATTTATTGGCTGGATAGATAGTGGCATCATGTTGGAGTCACTTTCAGGAGCCTTGTTGGGACTAAATCCTAATTAGGCAGTTTGCTGACTACCATTGGGGTCACCAATCCTTGTAGGGGTGAGCTTCCAGCATGAAATTCTTCCATAGGGCAGATATCCCTCCTAAGAGAACTGCTGGTCAATCAGATGCCGGAGGCAGTGGTAATTGCTGGTACTTCAGTCAGCTTGAATCCGAAGGCCACTGCTGGAGGCCCAGGCCTCAGATAATGGTGGTAGGTTCAGCAGGGTCAGTCATGATTCTCTCCATTGACAATTACTCAGCTTATCATGGTTACACATGGGTCCCTCGTGATTCCAGGCTAAAATTCAAAGGTACTCTGGGAGATTTGCCCTCCAGACCCCATGCAGAGTGCAGGCTCACCAGTATACAAACAGGTCCTGGCATTTATGAACCAAACTTCCAACTGTGGCTTTACAGCTCCATTGCCGTGTAGATACCTCAGTTTAAACACTCTGTTTTGCTATCCTTTCCTTCAAATTGGGTAACCTCACATTCTCTCAGATAGTTGCTCTTTGGGATTCTGTATCCCTCAGGACAGTAGCGGCTGCGGACTTGAATACGTTCAAGGCCAAGTTAGACACATTTTTGATCTACATGGGAGTTGAAGGTCATGTAAGTCAGGCAGAAATGTGAAGTTGCTTCTGTGATCAGGTCAGCCATAATCTTCTTGAATGGCATTGCAGGCTTCAGGGTTGACTGGCATATTCCTGCTTATTTGCTTGGTTCTTGTAGGCCTGCATGCAACAAATCTTGACAACGTGCTATGCACTTCCAGTGCCTGGCATACATCATTACTGGATTTTTCAGATAGCTTTCAGATGCTGAGGAAATTTTAGTACACATGGACTTACATAGGGAATTAAATATTTCCAATGTTACTATGTCTAAAGCAATGCATGTATATCATAAGAATTAAATGATCTGTAGCTTCGTTGGTAGGCTGGGAAAAGCTCAGTGAAAGAAAGGTGAAAAATGCTGGCAATCTGAATATAATAAACCTGAATAAAATATATTTCTCTGAACACATCTTACTAGCAAACATCACAGTAAAGTATTGTTGTCTTTAGACATTCCTGATGAATTTTCACTGATGTGCAGAGTGGAACGCATGTCTAGAAAAAATGAGGGCATGGTGTATAGAAAAGTTTTGCTGTGATTGCACTGTATTTCTCAACTCATTTGTTAAACACTGAGCATATCTTCAAAACATTTATGGGGATCAAAAAAATTGGAGTAATTTAAAAGTACCACAAAAGTTGAAATGGAAGATTGACTTGCACAACCAGGTATTGAGATGAATAAATGTGAAGCAATAGCTGCAGGATCCAACGTGCAAAGACAACATATGCCCAACAATTACATTTTATGCTTTGAATAACTGAAGATTGACAATTTCTTGATCAATTTTGTAACATACATGAAGAACAGGTTTTTGCTGTAATCCTATGCTGTCATTGAAATCTTACACAAGGATTGCTAAAAGAAATAAAGAAATATATATCACCAGTTCTATGTCTATTGACGATACCTTGCCTCCTGTCAAGGCAGCCATGTCATTCTGCGACAATGTAAGATGCCTATTTAAAAGAGACAGAGTTAGAAAGGGTAAACACTAGCCCTGAGTCTGGATATTAAGACTCGGATACACACAAGATAGTACACTTTGCTATTATAAATCTTAATTTCCTGATAAATAGAACATTGTAACTTTTTATAAAGTGCTAATTAAAAAGTTAGACCTATTACTTTACTGTCAAATTCAAATGATTACACTTAAATAAATGACAATCATGCCAATTAAAAAAACTACTCAATTCACTTTTTAGTTTCTCCTGAATTAAAATAAATTAACAGATATTTAGCACTAACTTAATTCTGCGATATGTAACAAATACTTACAAGAAATTTTTGCAGGACAAACTTTGTTGGGGAAGGAGCAGGTGAGTGGGATTAATTGGATACATCTATGTTTGTGCCGTACCTTTCGGAATGTGATTGCTCAACCAGAAGTGCAATCATCTTCTCCAGATACATCTACGTATATGCCTTACCTTTCTGGATACAGCTATGTATATGCCTTACCTTTCAGAACGTGATTGCTCAACGAGAAGTGCAATCAAGGCAATCATCTTCTCCAGTGCTGCAGGACGGTATTTCTCTTCTGTCAAGGATAAAATATCTTCTTCCTCCTCTTCTTCCTCACCTTCTTCTTCAGATAATACCTCAACTTGTGGCTGGGAAAACTGCTAAAAATTTGAACAAACAAAAATTTAAGTGATACCGAAGCTCAACTGTTAATTTTTTGTCATTATAAGATTCAATCCTATAACTAATTATTAAAGTTATACATTTGTATCATTCCCTTAATGGAAACACAATAGTCACTGGCACATAAAAAATGTTGCCCTAATATTTCTGTGCATTTTACAAAAAGAGTGAATTCAGTATGAGCAGAATTTGAGAAGTGACTGCAAATTTGAGTCCTATACATAAAAAGGAAACTCAACAATAAGGAAATGAGAAACCTAGCTTTGCTAAGTTATAGGAAATTAAAACGTATGACAACCAGATATTAGAATAAAAACACATTGCGTAGCAGTATATTAGTCAACTTCAAATGGATGGCTGAAAAATTCTTACATTTTCTGGTCCCTTTGTTCCCATGTAAAAATGTACCATTGTCGATATAGCTTGCAATGACAAAAGAAATTGGCTCTGAAACAATTAAACAACAATTAATAGAGTTATATGGAAAAATGGGATAACACATCTAATTACTCCTCTCTCCAGTGCTGTTTAAAGACAATATGTATCCATTTACCTCTTCCTCTCCCATTTTGGCAAACTCAAACAAGAACGCGAAATACTCGGTGAGATGCTTGCTGTGAGGTTTGACTCCATGCTCCATAATAGACAACAGTGTCTTCACAAACCTAGTTACACATGAACGACTTCCAATATCTTCTACCGGACCATCCATGTCATCAGAGCTACAAAAACAGAAATTAATGTATGTTATTGCATTATCCAAGTTTGTGAACAATATTTAAATGCAATAAAATGTCAAATAAATAATGACTTTACAGTTGCTTTTAAGTTTTTCAACTGAATATTTAAACCTTACATAATTCTTCACCTGAAAATAAATGCTCATAACTAATTATGGCATAATCTTTCTCTTCCTAACTGGTAAACCAGATCTGAATTCTCAACAACATCATGAGATTCAAATGATAAATAAAGTCACTGCTGACAGCTTTCACTTTTCCAAATGGAATTTATATTTGGAAAATAATTGCTAGAAATTATACTCTAAACATAATTAAATAATTTTATAATAATTTCTAGAATCACAGCTGTATGTCGTAATAGTCTTGCATACAAGAATACAAGATTAGCAACATTCTAGAGAAGTCATTCTACTACATTCTCATTATTGTGTACAGTTGAAAATCAATTAACATGCGGAAACCAGTTAACATCTAAGCAAATTCCTGCCACTTCACTCTTTATGAAACGAGAAATTTCCAACTACTTTTTATTTTTAAAAAATGCTAAAACGACAGAAGAAATCAACTTTCCCACAGGGATGCCATTTCTATTAACCACAAATTCCATGACAGAAAATACTAGTGGAAGCAACAACAAGCAACTGGCCTTATGTGAATAGCTAAGGTTTAATAAAAAGATTTTCATTGATGTTACAATAATGAATGTCTGGCATCACTCTCAAAATTGAATGATAAAGCCTGATCTATTTCAGAATTTGACAGTGTTTTCATTCTTTTAAAATGCATGCCAGCACATAATCAGAATATGCTTTCATTACTATTCCAACTTTAATATGTAGCTACAATTATACGGTGATATTGAACCCATGTTGCTCCCTTTCGTACCATAAAAGGACATGCTCCTGAAGACTTCATTGTTTTCTTTCCCAGGAATACTGAACACCACAGCACAGCCAAGTAGCCAGAAACCATAATAATAAAGGTTCAACATAAAAGGTTTCTGGTAGCTTCTGTCCCATGAGATGATGTGTCTACGACTTTATAGTCAACTCTGTGTTAAACATCCCCTGGTGTGTCTCAGGAACTTCATCCTGGCATGGCAGTCTCTCCTGCACCAGCTGCAGTTTAAGGTGGCAGGCTGAGAAGGTGCAACATTCACTAAGCTTGATTTCTCTGAGCCCTCTTCTCAGCCAGCTGGGCTAATAATTTCTCTTTGCCTCTTCCAAGGCCCCTCTGTATAGTCAACCTCCAAAAGTTCTGGCCATCTCCCAGTTGTCCTTGTCAATGTCCATCATCTACATGCTGCACTTGCAGGTATCCTTGCAGCAGGGACACAGATGTCCAGCAGGTTCTGAGCCAATGGCCAGTTCATTGTATTTAAGATCTTTGAATACAAGGCTGCCATCCATTCGATGTATGTGGTTCAGCCTTCGCAGGTGTTGTTGGCTTAGTAATAAGTTTATGCAGATGCTTTCAGCACCTTCCGGGATCTCTGAGTTGTGAGCTTGTGCTGCCAAGAGATGCCGAGGATACAAACGTTTACTTTCATTTTAATAATAAGTATGTGCTAACTGGATATTTTAGGTAGGGGATATCTGCAAGATTCTTCCTATGTGATCATTTTGTCACAAAAATGATTCAGAAAGAGTAACTTTTATTGCTGATTTCTTTGTTAAACACAATGCATATTCTCATGCATTTAAAACAAGACTCCCAGACAAAGGACCGTTTAGACAGCAAAATTGTTTTTCTCTGAGACCAAAATGATGCATTAGTTTTCCTGGGGTTGGAAAAACAGACCTTGCCTGTTATGATGGAAAAAAAACATTGGTTTTATCCCATTTCCTGGGCAGAGATGAAACTGACACTTAAATGGCAGCAGAAAAGATATTGAGCTAGAAAACACATTCAAAGAGTCAGAATGCAGAAAAATCAAGTCTGTTTAAGTCAAGCAAAGCAAGTCACTGAATTTGGATGGTAAGGAATTGCTTTGCTTAAACAGTATTAGGTGAACTAAATTGCATCAACCAAACCAAATAAATCTAATAATCATTGCTTTGTATATTCACCTCCTATAAAATAAAGCAACTTAATGATTCAACCAAGTCTATTGTCAACAGTCATATCGATGAAACAGAATAAATAACTGTGCAAAAGACAGGGACATCTGTTTCAAGATACAAAGCAGAATCTGTTGTCACAACCTCCAGGTCATACCACTATACAATGTTGGGCAGTGTGGATCAACAAGAAACTTATGGAAGAGACTGATTCTACTGAATCACAGACATATGCTTAACAGATCTAAACTGATAACATTAGCTAAAAGTAGGTAATGAAAATCGGTACTGCTCTCTCAAATCTAATATTCTAGAGACACCAGCAATGAGTGAGAAAGATAGGGTGCATAGAGAAACCTCTTGCTTCATTATACTGATTTTTAACCTTATCAGAGGAACAGAATAAAAGCAATGCTTTAACTGCAAAGTTCACAAATGAACTCATAAATAAGCAAGTGTGAATGTGCATCCAACAGAAAGAGAATAAGAGTAAATACCCAATAATGATGGCAACAATGCCTCAGGTGGGATTAGAACTATGTAGTGTTGATGCAGCAAATGGCAGTTTTTGGATTTTTATTTCAAAGATTGCATCATTAAAACTGGAGTTAGTACCGATTCCTACCTCTCGAGTGGACTAATAACTGATCCTCAAAACTAATGTGCAATATGACCTCCCTACAGCATCTGGCTGGTTTAGCAATTTCTAGTGATCAAAATAACTTGTGGGACTTTTTTTCTGCTTTCTAGACTTGGTGAGCACCCCCTTCAATTGAGCCCATTACTTAGGATCAATTTCAACCATATCACCCAAGTTGATCACCAGATCATTGTGACATTAGAGTTGCTTTCAATACTGAGTGGCAGCAAGTGATCAGCTCTAGTGACTTGTAACTATCAAATGTGATAATTAGCCATGTAGCTAAAGAACTAAGATTAAAATTACTCAGATATCTGGATAAATTAGGGGATTATTCAATAGGAGAAAGAATTTAATGCTCATAAACTGAAGCAATACACAATTTAGCAAACGCACGTATCATTAATTAGCCATGGGCAATATGAAAATGAATTTGGATGTGGGTTATCGATCAGTAAAAATATTTAAGCAACATAACATCATGCCATTGTTAATAAAGTATTGGAATGCAACTTGAGGACATGAACTTTGGCAAATAATTTGCTTTAATTTAATGAATGGAAAAGACCATAGCTTGATTGGGTGTGAAATTCTGATCACTAGTTCCAAGGGGAGAGAGATTCATCACAACCATAACAGGGTAATCCGAGACCTGAAACTGCAAGCTATGAAGAGAATTTCCAAAGAAAGAATTTGTCACAAGATCCAGGTTTACATAAAATCAAAGAAATGATAGGAACAAATTATTGGTGCAACTTAAAACACCGAACTAGACACTTGTTTTTCAAATGTCAAACTAGTCTAGAAATTCAAATTTAACCCATGACATTATATATACATGGATCAGACTCTATTAAAAGCAGCCAAAGCAGTCCATAAGGAACCAGAGGCAGATCTGATTTACAAGATTACTCATGAAAAATGTCATTTGGTCATTCTTAGTCCATTCACTTGGGCAGGTGCAACTGTCATTCCCACTGTAGCATCTGATTATTTCTTAAATCACCCTGTGACTGAAAGTTTGCCCCAAACATTCATAAATCTTGGTATGAGGGAAAAGGTCCTCATATTACTCCTACACTTATCTCTTAACATCTCTTAAATCTGTGGTTCTTTGTAGTACATTTGCAATTTAAAGCAGCATTTCATTTTTTTCCATCTTTCCTGATTTCTCAAATTTACTTTTGCAACATCACCTCTCAAACACCTTTCAAGGATAAAAAACCCAAGTTTAAGTCTTCAGTCATTAGTCAGGTCTTGGATGGACCTGTCTCAGTTGTTCTCTGCCTCCAGCACTTTAACATTTGATGTTCATGTAAACCATCAATATTCAAGGCAAAGCCTGACCAAAGCATTATGAATTTTACATCATGACCACTTTAGTCTTGCGTTCGACTATCTTGGTCAATCATAAAAGTAATAGAAACACTACAGTGCAGGAGGCGGCCATTTGGTCCATCAAGTCTGCATGGATAACAATCCCACTGGGCCCTATCCCCAGCACCCACATATTTACCTTGCTAATCCCTCTAATTTTTGCAGCCTGGGACACTAAGGAGCAATTTAGCATGCCAATCAATCTAACCCACACTTTCGGCTGTGGGAGGAAACCTATGCAAACACGGAGAGAACGTGCAAACTCCGCACAGACTGTGACCCAAGCCGGGAACAGAACCCAGGTTCCTCGTGCTGTGAGGCAGCAGTGCTAATCATGTGCCATCGTCCCTCCCAATGCTATCGGCATTGTTGATTATTGCTTTGTGTACATGTAGGAGGGGATTTTAACTCCAAAGATCAGACAAGAAGCAAAAGCAAAAAAAATTAAATCTCAAACCTGACCCCAAAGGAGGGGGAGAATCAATCTGCTTTCGGGAAGAGTTTTAGCTGTAATAGCTTAAGGAGGCTGCATTTCTTCACCTTCATCTGGAAGCTGGGTTTCCCAGGGGTCCAAAAATCATGTGCGTCTCTCACATAGCACTGGAGGTGAGATGGTGGGGAATCGGGTAGAGTAGGCAGAGGTAGTCAGAGAAGGGGAGTCATTGAAGAGTTGGAGATTATGCACACCTTTCAGAATACTGGAACAGCAGCAAGGATTTTGCCATGGAGAGGGAGCATTTAATGCTTCAGATGGAAATCAAAGCTTATTCTTTACCAAATACGTTCAGAGATATAGAAAAAAGTGATTTTGTCATTACCCATCTTCCATTCCTGGTTGCAGGTAGAGGTGTGCATGCACTGGTCGGAGTCTTTGAATCACATGAATGCATAAACGCTGGAACATCTGCAGAGCCCAAAGTAAGGTGCAAAGGGAGAGGATTTTATAATCATATTTTAAATTTTATCAGAACAATTTTCTTGCTGAAGATATTAACCACAAACTTGCTACAAAGGTATCAAATTAGAATGATCATGGAAAATAATCTCTGAAATATGTTTAATGATGAAAAATATTGTCATTAATTACATTACTTCAACTGAACTAAAGCACTTCATACCTGTCTCACAATCTGATTTGGACACTTAATGAGGATTTGCATTGGCCACCAATCATCATCTGCCATTCGATCCAAAAACCACTGTTCAGATAGAAGAAAAAGTTAGCATTTTGAAATTACCTTTGAACAAAAGTTCCATGTTACAATTCTCACTATTTCATACACAACACTGAAATTAATATAGCCATGTGACAATATCATCAAATCAATAAGTTTCCACTCTCAGGATTATAATATTGTTCATTATGTGACTCAAATATCTATGTACAAAACAACTAATTATCTGTATTCTGGAATTGTCAGGAAAGAACAGTTGTTTAAAGTACACAAATCTTTCAGCATTAACAGCTTGCATTTCAGCCTAATTTACAGGGCACAACAGCAACAAATTAGGTTGCAATATTGTCCAAGTGATACTCAAACAAAGTATTTTCAGCTCCACAATTAAATTCAAGGTGTGGAAACAAACAAAGGAATTTTTTTTACCATGGTAACACAGAGGCTCCAAGGGAGGTCACGAATGATGTGGTCATGGAATATGATGTTTTGTCTCTGAATAGTAGGTCTTCCACACCAATTCTTTATGCACCAGCTATGGCTGTCCAGGAGCCAAAAGATAGGCTGAGCTAGGCTAATCCTCAACCTGTGGAGAGTTCAGTGTCTATAGTAGGACCATCTAGGAATTGCGCTCGAGAAGCCTGAGGGCCAAATCATTCCCTTCACCACATTCCAGATACATAGCTTAGTCCCTCTATAAAAGATGTGTATATTCACTTAGGCGCAATGACACATAGCCTTGGGGAAAGTGGATAAGAGGGTAGTGTGATAATGATTTTTTAAAAGGAAAAAAAGTGGACATGTACACTACAAATTTGGAGATTGGAGTAGATTTGACTGCAATGTTCTCTCTTTATGGACTGTAGGATGGAGCAATTGTATGGAAAGATTGATGGAGAATGCCTGCTGGCCTTCGTTAGTGAAGCAGTTGAAGATGGCATTCAAGTGGGCCAGATAAATATGTTCAGCAACCACTAAATGGATTTATTACCACTATTCCTTTTCTACTTCCAAAAAAGCCACGTTTCAAAAAAAAGCTAACATTTATAAAGAATCTTTCATGATCACAAGACATTCCAAGCACCTTATCGTGCCCAAAATAATAGCTGTTGTAATATTAAAAAAAAACTACTGCATCACATAAGTCTTAAACATTTGTGCTAAAGAGACAATCTGCAACAGTTTGGGACTGAAAATCTCTTATTCAAAAAGTTAAAAATAAAGACCCTTCTGAAAAAGAGCAGTCTGTCATTTCAAGACATAAATAGTGGTTCAAAAATACAGACAAGATTTTGGGGCAGCAGCTTGCTCTAGAGCAGTACCTAGTGGAGAGCAGACAATCTGGCTACACAGGTTTCTGATAGTCATTTCCATGCAAGTTACATCAGTGCACTCTTTGTAAGCACCGAAAATGCAACAAATGAAAAACCAGAAAGAAATTCAGATCAGTTCTATGCATTTGTCAAATGGGGAAAAGATAAGCACCTGATTTTCCTGTATAGAGTGGTCATTTTTCTGGTAGCACCTTCTTCTATTTTGTAGCACTACTTGATTATTATTGGGAATCAGATCTATTTATGAAGATATGCTCTGAGGAGATTAAATAGAATCCTCGATGAGGTACATGGTTGTGTAAGATGGGCTCAGATGGTGAATGGCCCTTTCTCATTTCAAGCTTTAATTTCTTCTAATATAAAACAGTGAAATATGATAGGAAGAAAGGGGGAAAGAGCATTCACGAGAGTTAATAAACAAGAAAATATTGCTTCATATTTTAAACTGCATAAAGTACTTAATTTAGCATTTTATTGTTCACTTGTGCACACACGACTCAATGGTCTATTTATGGATAAGTTTAGTTCTTCTGCTAGTGTGTGTAATTTTTATATTATTAATGCTATATAAAACTTAATTCATGTGTGAATAAACAACACACCCACTTAATCATCTTAAAAGTTGTTTGAATGACTTTAGAGTTTTGTGGAGCTTGTTAGGCAGTAAATGACAGCTTCGAGTAAATAACTATTTGTTAATTGCTTTTTATACATGTCTAGTGATGGCCACAAGCATAAGGAACTTAAAGACAGCGGTCACTTGAACAATCACATCTTCTGTTGGAAAAATGCACAATATTTAAGATGCATTGTCTTTGGGAAGTATGAAACTACAGGTGCCTACAAGATGCACAACATTTAATGATTTAGTACTGCTTGCTAGGAGTTTGCCTGCTGCTATGTGGATTTGAAGGGAAACAATAAAAAGTCCAGTCTCTACTGGAGACTATAAAATATGTTGGTTGAAGATGAATGAAGAGATTTTCCAACATCAAATAAATTGCTTTTAAACCTATAAATGTTTTAAATTAATCTATAATCCTAAAATTAGTAAATGAAAGGTAGAAATATGTTCAAGCAGAGTCAACTAGATGCAAAATGTTTTAAAGGGACAGAATCCTCTGTCCCTTTAAAACATTGTTGCTCCTCTGTCTTCTGGTGCTTGGGGTTTTGAGGTTCTTGAATACAACAAAAGAAGAATAGGCAGTGAAAGTCCAGCAATACCACAGCGGTCAGTCTAATTATTGAGTCAGAAACTCTTTTCCTTTAGAACTTTAAAAGCAGTAATTTAGAACAAAGTTAAAGAACATTACCAGTGGATCCAATAGCTTCCTCACCTCACAAGCTGCTTGGCTGTTATTAAATTGTTTTGTCAACAGCTCAATCCATTGTAACATAGTGGGCTACGGAAAGAAATTGTAATACCATATTATGACATACCATCCAAAACTTATAAACTCCAAAATTTATAAACTTGATCCTTTATGAGGGAAGGAAAAAATCTATTGAAAAGTCGATTAGTTTATCTCTAAATTCTCTAGATAAATTTCCCAAACCCTCAAAATATGATGTGGTTAGCAGATGCATTTCAACAGTCAAGATTACAATGCTAGATTCTGAGAAGTGACAGAACCCAATAGGAAAAAGTCTTTTCCTCTTTAACCAATATATTCGACCATTTCATGAAAAACACTCCTTTGTTAATGGAAGTAACTCCAAATGCAACATGACTCGATAGATAGCAATAATGCTTCAAATATGAATCTGAACAGAGAATTTTGGCAACAAATCCCAATAATATCCTTATCTAACATTCTGACTTATGCACATGCTAAAATTGCAGCAAAGTAACACTGAGCATGAAGCATGGCTGCTTCCCCACCCCAATCCTGCATCTGCTCACTCACATGGGTTTCCTAGCTAATATTGGATAACTAGCCACATATCAGAAATTAACGTAGTACTCAGTTACATGCCTATCAGAGACCATATCCACATTTTTGACATACTGCAAATTCATAAGGTAATATACTGCTCCACTGAGTTAACAGATTAATTTTAAATTACAAATTTAAAAACAAGGTACGTATTTTATTTCTCTCTCAGGTGCTGCCAGACCTGCTGAGTTTTTCCAGCACTCTTTACTTAAGGTTTTCAGCAGCTGCTGTTTTGCTTTTATTATGGAAGTACTTGCACCTTGCTTATGCATATTTTAGTCATGTACTTTATATGCAATATGACGTATTAAATAATTTGCACTTGCCTTTTCTTTGGAATGGATGAATGTTTCCAGGACAAACGAGGTGCTCAGCTACAATCAAAGAAACAGTTAGTGTTAATGGCTTGACAATCTCTTTGTTTTATATAAAAATGAAGTCTTTGTTTCTGAAGTTTTATCTGCAAAAGTCAACCATGAAAAACACACACTCACCTTAGCAGTCATAAGCGATACTGCTTTCGGATCCGGTAATGTGCTAGGGATACTACTGCATAACTGCCACATGAAACTGGAAAAACAGAATTTATTTACATTTTTTCCCAATATGACTCACGAATAATCTAGACATGTTAAATTGATGAAAAATTAGATTACATCCAATAGCACTTACCCAAAATAGGTATGCTCAAAGATGTTCTTGTCCTGCAAAAACTGCATGTTGTCATGCCAGATCCACTACAAGAAAACAAAATCACGGGGAACAATCCTCAGAGTGAAGCGGTAGCAAAAAAGAGTAGTTTTTGCACAATATATATCATCGGAGTTCAATTATGCACAACAAATCAAGAAAGAAGCTCAAAGTAATATCTGATTACGCTTCAAAATTGTGAGCGATTATAGAGTGTTAAGCGGTTCTGCTAGAATATAGAACATGAAACATAGGCCTTATAAGTTTCTGGTATATTCATACGCACAGCTTCTGTACTTAATAAAGGATACTGAGCCTGCAGAGAATGGCAACCAATACAAGATCAAATCTTTTGAAATTTTAGTTGCAAAGACAAGGTAAAAAAGATGAGGGATTAGAAATTGGACATTGTTGTGACTGTTCTACAGACATAAAACTGATGCAGTAAGATTCAGGTTTGGAGGCCAAAATCCTGAAATTGAGGTTGTGCCAATTATTGGTCATGCCTGGTGGCCACCTAAGTTAGTTGTTAGACACTGCATTTTCATGTGCAAAGAACTTACTATTTTAGAGCACCTACACAAATACAGAGTTTGTGTCAGACCTGCCTCTGACAAGATTCCTCTGTCGTTGTAGCCAACCAAAGGCAGGTTTTTATCTTGCACAGTTTTTTACAAAAGCTTTTTTTGGATTTAGAAGGAACACGAGTGCTTCCATTACTCGACAGTCGTCACCATCATCCTTCACCCGGTTGTCTGTTTTAGCAACTATGACCCCCTGCCCTCAATCCTCCACTGGTACTCATCCCAGAACCACAGGTAGCAGGGTAAGTAGTCAATCGTCCTCATGCCTATAGGCACTGATTGCTCACATTTGAACTATTAATGAGGCTTGAGGTTCAATTTAAGGCTTTCATGAGTCATCCAGTTAGGCCTCATTTTCTACACTGACGATTCAGGACCCAGAAATGGGTACAGACTGTTTTGATGTCCTTTGATGTTGCCAAGCATTGGTGGTGTTTCATTAATATCATGCTTTCTTAACCCTGAGGCTTTGCTTCACTTTGAAGGACCTGAGATGGTCGGCATAGTTTAACTTCAAATCTTTTATTAAGAATTAAGGGACAGCATGTTGGCACAGTGGTTAGCACTGCTGCCGCACAGCACCAGGGACCTGGGTAAGTAAGATGCTCTTTCAGAGTTGGTGCAGACTCTATGGGCTGAATGGCCTCTTTCTGCACAGTAGGGATTCTATGATTAAACGGTCTATTAATTATTTACAAAGACGAGCATGTGGTATTTGGGAAACAAGGCTGTTTTGCTCCCAGCTCTCTAGGACCTTCTCAGTATCTGACTTTTGATGTCACAGTTACATCATAAATATCGTGGTCTCATTAACATAATCATTAACACATTTCTCATGATAGACTTAGGGAGTTGGGGTCCAAACTGAAGAGCAGGACCTCCAGGGTGGCATTCTCTGGGCTGCTGCCTAATACTGGTAGGGCTAGGAATAATGAGATCATGCAGCTGAATGCATGGCTGAGGGATTGGTGCAAGGTAGAGGGCTTCACTTTTGTAGACCACTGGGAGGTATTTGTGAGAGAAGGGCAACTGTATAGGAGGGATGGGGAAAATTTGAATGGGAGGGGGACAAATGTCTTAGCAGGGAGGTTAGCTGGAGTGTTTAGCCAGGGTTTAAACTAATAGGGAGGGGGGGTGGGGATGTGACTGATAGCTCAGTAGACACTGGGGTCGGGAGGGAGTTGGGTAATAGGGTAGGTTTGGGTGAAAGGAAAATTATCAGGGAGAAGGAGGTTCTGAGAGGCACTGGTGGGTTGGACTGCGTCTATTTCAATGCGAGGAGTGTGACGGGTAAGACGGATGAGCTTAGGGCCTTGATGTTTGTGAGGAAGTTAGATGTGGTGGCAGTAATGGAGATGTGGTTACGTGAAGGGCAGGATTGGCAGCTGAATGTTCCTGGGTATAAGTGTTTTAGGTGTGACAGAGGAGGGTTGAAGAGAGGTGGTGGGGTGGCGTTGTTAGTAAAGGAGCACATCACAGCAATGCAGAGGGAGGACAATATGGAGGAGTTAGGGATTGAGTCACTGTGGGTGGAGTTGAGGAATAAAAAGGGAGAGATTACGATGCTAGGGGTATACTATAGGCCACCCAACAGCCCGAGGTCAGTGGAGGAAGGTATTTGCAGAGGCATTTTAGACAGGTGCAGAAAGAATAAGGTGGTTGTAGTGGGTGACTTTAACCTTCCTGGAGTGGATTGGAAGGTGCCTAGAGCTGGGGGTATGGAGGGAGAGGAGTTTGTAAAGTGTGTTGGAAGGGTCCCTAGAGCACTACGTAACTAGCCCGACTAGGGAGGGGGCTATACTGGATTTAGTGCTGGGAAATGAGCCGGGGCAGGTGGTTGAGGTTGAGGTAGGCGAACATGTGGCTAACAGTGACCACAAGTCTGTCTACTTTAGGATAAAAATGGAAAGGGATGAGTACCGGCCGAAGGGGAGGGTTCTGAACTGGGGGAAGGCGAGCTATAGTCGGATTAGGAGGGAGCTGAAGGACACTGATTGGGAGAGGTTGTTAGCTGGCAAGTCAACGGTTGGTAAGTGGGAGGTTTTTAAGGGCAAACTGAAAATATTGCAGGGAAGGCATGTGCCGGTAAAGAGGAAGGATGTGAAAGGCAGGATTAGGGAGCCGTGGATTCCAGGGGGTATAGAAGACTTGGTCAGGAAGAAGAGGGAGGCATATGTTAGGTCGAAACAACTGGGAATGGAGAGTGTGCTGGAGGAATACAGAGAGCAGGAGGGAGCTTAAAAGGGGAGTTAGAAGGGCGAAAAGGGGGCATGAAATGGCCTTGGCCGACAGGATTAAGGAAAATCCAAAAGCATTTTACTCTTATATTAGGAGCAAGAGAGTGGTTAGAGGGAAAATTGGTCCTCTTAGGGACAAGGGAGGGGAGCTATGTATCGAGACTGAGGGAATGGGTGAGATCCTGAATGAATACTTTGCGTCGGTATTCACGAAGGAGACGGGATTGGTGTCGTGTAGTGTCTTGGAGGGAGCTGTAGATCAGTGGAAGGAAATATCCATTACGAGGGAGGAAGCGCTAAGGTTCTTAGGTAGCATAAAAACGGATAAAGCTCCAGGGCCTGATGGTATTTATCCCAGGCTGCTTAGGGAGGTGAAAGATGAAATTGCTGGGCCTCTGACGCAAATCTTTGTCTCTTCTTTGGACACAGGTGAGGTCCCAGAAGACTGGAGGGTAGCTAATGTGGTACCGCTGTTTAAAAAGGGTAGTAGGGATGACCCTGGTAATTATAGACCAGTTAGTTTGACATCGGTGGTAGGAAAATTATTGGAAAAAATTCTTAGGGATAGGATGTATGAGCATTTGGAGCGTTGTGATCTGATTAGGGATACGCAACATGGCTTTGTTCGGGGGAGGTCTTGCCTTACGAATCTGGTGGAATTCTTCGAGGAGGTGACAAAAACGGTTGACGATGGGCGAGCCGTTGATGTCATCTATATGGATTTCAGTAAGGTGTTTGACAAAGTCCCTCATGGTAGGCTGGTAGAAAAGGTTAAGGCACATGGGATACAAGGACAGGTAGCTAGGTGGATCGAAAACTGGCTGGGAAATAGGAGACAGAGAGTAGTTATCGAGGGGACCTTTTCTGACTGGAGGCCAGCCACCAGTGGTGTGCCGCAGGGCTCAGTACTGGGACCTCTCCTCTTTGTAGTATATATAAATGACTTGGAAGAGGGTGTACGTGGTGTGATCAGTAAATTTGCGGATGACACCAAGATGGTAGGAATGGCAGATACTGAGGAGGACTGTCAGGTGACACAGCAGGATATAGATAGGTTGGTATATTGGGCAGATAGAATTTAATCCTGACAAATGCGAGGTGATGCATTTTGGAAGGAATAATGCAGGGAGGAGTTATGTGATAAAAGGTAGACCGATTAAGAGTATAGAGATACAGAGGGACCTGGGAGTGCAGGTGCACAAGTCTCTGAAAGTGTTGACACAGGTAGGGAAGGTTGTGAAGAAAGCTTATGGAATGCTAGCCTTTATAGGAAGGGGTACAGAGTATAAGAGCTGCCGTCTAATGCTTCAGTTGTACAGAACGTTGGTTAAACCGCATTTGGAGTACTGCGTCCAGTTCTGGTCACCTTACTACCAGAAGGACGTGGAGACCCTGGAGAGGGTGCAGAGGAGGTTTACCAGGATGTTGCCTGGCATGGAAGGACTGAGTTACGAGGAAAGGTTGGAGAAACTGGGGCTCTTCTCCTTAGAAAGACGGAGATTAAGGGGGGATATGATAGAGGTATATAAAATACTGAAGGGAATAGATAGAGTAAACAGTGGAAGGCTTTTCCCTAGATTGGGGACAATTACGAGAGGTCACGATCTAAGGGTGGGGGGGAGAAGTATAATTTGGATATGAGAGGAAGGTTTTTCATGCAGAGGGTCGTGGGGGTATGGAACGCACTACTGAGTAGGGTGGTGGAGGCAGGCACGTTAGACTTGTTTAAGGTTTACTTAGACAGACACATGAGCGAAGCAAGGATGGAGGGTTATAGTAGAGGGTATTAAATAGGGTCAGAGCCTCGGGATGACACCGGAAGTGTAGTTTTATATGTTAACGTATTGTCTTTTTATTCCACAGGGTCGGTCCACCTTGTTGTCAAACGAGGGGCATGCACACGGTGGGTCGTGCGTGGGCTGCTCTTGGAGGTTCCGGGAGTGGCCTAGTACTTCATGTCGTTGTGTGTGCTTAATCCTGGACCAGCAGATGGGCACCACAACAGCTCAGTGACTATCACTGCTAGCTGTGCAGATACATGGATTTGGGCCAGTGTCTGTGGGAGTTTGCGCATTCTCCCTGTGGTTGCGTGGGTTTCATCCGGGCGCTCCGGTTTCCTCCCACACCCCAAAGATGTGCTCTTAGGCTGATCGGTGTACCAAATTGACACTATTTTCCCCTGAATCTGGCTACATTAGGGTTTCCACTCACATACACACAGGGCGGGGTAGGTGTGGGAAGATGCGGCGGCGCGGGCTCGTTGGGCCTGTTTCCCATGCTGGGATGTTCTTTGTTCTATATTTTTTTAAAAAGTGCAGGCATTTAGAGAATTTGATTTGCTTCTCAAATAAGGAAGCTGGATACAGTTTAATTGTCTAATTATCTTTAGGGTTGGAGGATTTCCAGGAATTTTTCAGCATTAAGCCACTTTGGTCTCCCAGGATATTGTGCTGATAAAGGGTATGTGGAAGGTTAATTGGTTGTACCATTAATATAATGGAGCAGACTTGATGGCCTTTTCTTGTACAACTACAAAACATTACTTCCAATCTTTTCTGTCAATATTTTTTTCCAATAATCTAGAGTCAACATTTCAGAAGAAAAACACAATACCTCCAAAAGCTCTGGTGAAACATCAAAACTGTACTCCTTCCCATTTTCTTCCTCTGTGTCGACACGCTTGTAAAACAGCATGTATGCGCTATGTGTCTAAGATCAAAATACATCAGTGAATTAAAACGTCAGACATTCCTTCCGTTGGCAAAATATATAACTGCTGCATGTTAAGTTTGTACTTGGGGTGTAGGTTAGATTAAAAATTTGCAAGTGCAGTAACTGTTCCTCTTACAGATGGCACTATAATGAATATTTGCATTGCTAAGGTGCCACACAATTGCTAATTTATAGTCAGAGTGTATCAGTGATTGCAATAAACCTACCATTAACATTTCAGAAGTTCATGCATTAGATTTTTCATCAGTAACTGAAATTTCTGTTATGAAAATAAGCCTTAGCCAAAATAAAATTGATCAATGTGCAATCAGTTGTACTTATGGGATATTTTTCCAAAGCGCCAGCACTTTCTCCCTAGGCACTTCAGATAATTTTGGAAAACAAATGGACCAATCAAAAATATTTATCAAAGGTAATAATTTATATTTCTTTTATTAAAGAATCTGAACCTGAACTTGAGAAAACGATTGACAATCAACCTGTCACAGCTTTAGTGTGTTCCAAAAATTTGAAACAATATATTAAACACGGTGAGGGGAGGGGGAGATCAATGGATAGTGTGTTAAGAGTGAGGTGAATAACACTAAAGCAATAAGTCGAATCTTTGGTCAGAGCAAAGAGATGAAGGGCTTAGAGACAATGGCAAAAATTAGGTGGAGAAACACAAGTAATTGGAGGAGAAAGGGAAGGCAGCTGCAAAAGACAAGAGTTATTCTCCCCATAATATCACATTATGTGAAAGGAAGGAATACAAAATGGAGCGAGAAAAACAAAGGTGAAAACAAGCTGATGCATCAAGAGAAACAGATGGGAGAAAAAGGAAAAACAAAGCAACAGCAGCAAGAGACAGCTAAGAGTTACTAAGTTTCCTGCCTTACTGTATGACATTCAGGAGATCAACTAGTAGTTAAATAATTGTGCAGGATTACCTTTAAACACCATTCACTTTGGCCGAGGAATAATCTCAGGTAAACAATGCAAGTAAAATGACTTTCCTTCAAATCAGTTTATTTCTCCCTCAAAAATTGGCATCACCTTCTCAGTACCTCTCCTAATTTAATAAATGATTCCAAAGATGCAATAACAATGCCTCACCAAAATGACACTCCGACAGGATAACCTAGACAATGTTGTAACAAGTGGGATGGAAAGAATGGTTGTGTTGTAGGCAATATGAATTTCATCTTGCAAATGACTTCATAATCAAAAACCAAAAGTTTTTCAGCTCTTGAATAATATTCGTCTGCAATTATCATCCATCGACAACAACATTAATTCACTAAATGGAGACCTGTATATCTAAACAACAGGCAGTGGAAATGCAGCCAGTCCAATGAACAACCACAAATACAAATCATATCATGGATTTTCTGTCCCTGTAACAAGGGAACAGAAATCCTCAACTAAATTAAAAAAGGTTTCCAAACCTTTCCTGTTTATCCCTATTAGTGGTATAGATTTTCCCCATTACACATTTTATCACAAGTATACCTTTAACAGATATCCAATTCAGTAGTTCTTAGCAAATAAGTCAACCTCTGAAACCTCAAGTGATGCCCCCCAAAAACAGAAGTTGCCTTATACTTCAAATATAAAAATGGAATGTGGGAAATCACCACTTTTTTCACATGGGATCTGCTCTGTATGGGTGTGCCTTAATATCACATTTATCTTTGCAACAGCGCATCAGCTGCTTGCTCCCTCGTACTCAGTTATAAGGTACCAGTAAGTAAAACATCCAGTTGCAGGGTGAAAAATTGAGGCCAACTAATGCGAGTAAAGCATGTGGCAGTTGTAATGGGGCGGGGTGGGGGGGTTAGCTTATGGGTCAAGTACATCAAAAACACGATTTTTGGACCAAAATATGAGATTGCCTTGTACAACAGATTTCTACAATGTATGTAAATATTGTACAGGTACTTAACACAAGCAATGACTACCCTGCTGAGAAGGAAAATCACACCCATTACCTCAAAATTTAGAGATCCTAATCTGAGCCACGTGGATTAGTAGTTGCAAACATAAACTCCAGGTTTCCTTGGTAATTTGATAAAATAAAAGCTACTCTTATTAGAAAATATGCACAGATAAACAAGGCATCCCTTTGTCATTGTAGGGAAGCACCTGGTTTATTTTTTTTCATGCACCCTGCTTTCTTCTTGGTTCTCTTCCACCCTTTCTTCAGTCCTCCTTCTCTCTACATCTTCCTCCCAGACTTGGGTTGATCTGCACTTAGTCTTTACTCCTCATGTGCAATGCCAGTCAATATCAACAAGTGATAGAATAAAAATTGTATTAGCATAATAAAAATCAGATTAGCACAATTAAAATCATATTCTCATTTTCAGGACATAGGTTTCCAAGACAGAGGGGGCGATTTTCAAACCTTACTGTGCTTCTTGCAGAAAATAGCTTGCGGGCCTAAAAAAAAATCGGTTCCATACCTGATACCAAAGGTTTGCAAGCATCCTGGTCCCTTTCTACACGCATGAAACGGATCGCAGACTTATTAGCATGAGATTAAGAGATTGAAATCTAGTCAGTGAGTTTGGCACACGATTGTGCCCCCTCCTGGAATGTTCCTACCTCTCCAGTGGGACATCACATAGGAGGCCATTGAAGCCCCAGGCGGTGGGTGGAATGCCAGGCAGTGGCCACATAGTGCCCTGGCAGTGTGCCATAACCAAGGGGTTGGTTATGACAGGGCGGGCTATGGGGGCCAGAAATCATGCAGGGGTCATTACTGGGGAGAGGTGGGGGCAATGCTGGTGACCCATGTGGGAGAGGGGTGGGGGAACATGTCAATGAAGCGGGGTCTCCCAGAGCACTGAAAGATAGGGACAACCTTGTGAAACTGCTCTTGAGCAGCCAGGCTCCACAAAACTCACCACTGTCCCAAAACGTGACTGAGTGTGAGATGACCATAGTCTGTAGTGCGCCTGATGTACCAGTGCAATTACTCTGGTTTTTCACCATTATGACATTTAGTTTTTTTGGATGAAAAGTTCTGCCTAAAACTTAGTGTTCAAGTTAAGGATGAAAAGGTTTTTCACATTAAAACTGAAAATATGCAAATTAGTTATATTTATCTCTGTTAAGTGAACAAATATATCTGCCATATTTTATAAAGAGCTTGTCAGTAAAAACGCTTGTTCCAATGGTCAGTCAGTATACCCCAGCATCTCCACATCAGTCAGGTCCTCCCGCTGCTTTCAACCAAAAGGAATGCAATACCAAAAGTGGGGGGTTAAAAAGCATTACAAAAGATGTAGAACTATTCGATAATGATCATCATCTCCAAATAGCAATAACTATAAAATATTAAATCCTGATTATTTGCTAAAAAATTTACCTTTTCAAAGGAAAAATCCATGAACTTGTCCGTGACAGAATCATAAGTCTTGGTCTAAACAAAATAAAAAATTTTAATTACGTTTTTACCTAATTCAATATCTGAAACTTTATATATATTATGTAATATACATATACCAAAATCTTAAGTGTCTATTACTATTGGTTGCACAGAAACATGTTAACTGGACATTAAATAGGTGTCCTAAAGCTTGATTTAACGAAATAGTGTAGTTGATATTTGGAGGGAGCTCAGCAAGTGGGGTAACAAAGGCGCTAATTACTGAAAGGTATTGTTAAACTCTACAAAACAGATTGCTTGTAGAGAATGATGCAAGGAAGAAACTGTTATGTGAACAGGATGAAAGGAAAACAAAAAGGGGTCAAAATTATTTTGTGGATACATTACTGGAGCTACAAAAAATTATAAAGACCTTCTGCACTGGTAAAGAAATAAAATATTTTGCACTGCAAACATCCAATACAGGGATTATGAATTAGATTTGGCATTGAAATTTTATTAAATATTTGGACATTCTTGAACAAAAATTAGAATGCACCTGGCAGATAGCCTAGTTTTACAGTACAATACTGGTAAATTGAGATTTATCAATTTTTCTCCCAATGGCAGCAGAGTGGTTAGCACTGCTGCCTCACAGCTAAGGTTCAACTCCTAGCTTGGGTCATTGTCTGTGTGGAGTCTGCGTGGGTTTCCTCCAGGTACTCTGGTTTCCTTTCACAAGTCCGAAAGATGCACTAATTAGGTTTACTGGTGATGCTAAATTCTCCCTCAGTGCATCCAAACAAGTGTCAGAGTGTAGTGACTCGAGGGTTTTTACAATAACTTCACTGCAGAGTTAATGTAAGCCTACTTGGAGGCAAATTCGATAGGATCTTTTAAGAGACTTCTGGATGAGTACATGGGACTTAATAGAATTGAGGGTTATAGGTAAGCCTAGTAGGTAGGGATATCATTGGCACAACTTGTGGGCCAAAGAGCCTGTTTGTGCTGTAGTTTTCCTATGTTTTATGTTCTAAAATAATAATTTGTCGATTCCTCACATCCAGGGTCTCAAGACACATTCTAATGCTTATTTGAGAGACTGGCTGGTGACTTTTGGCATGCTGTTTGAACAGAGGGTGCAACAGATGG
Organism: Carcharhinus amblyrhynchos; assembly: GCF_965287045.1. Lineage (NCBI taxonomy): Eukaryota > Metazoa > Chordata > Chondrichthyes > Carcharhiniformes > Carcharhinidae > Carcharhinus > Carcharhinus amblyrhynchos. The sequence goes on along the minus strand of NC_137335.1, from coordinate 36,254,625 downwards.
TGGGAATGGATATACTAATTAATCCTCACTCAGAAACTTCCAAGTCAAAATCAATTAGGAGTAGGAACCATGATTGCTTATTCCCCCCTTGGTCCTAAGTGTTGATGTTAACCGTAGGACCACCAAACTCCAAACCCCAACATGTTCAATCTTTCTTTCTTCCTTGGTTAAGTCCTTCATCCCAAGAATTAGTCCAGTGAACCTGCTCTGTACTGTTTCTAACACAATTACATATTTTTTCAACACACATTATTCCAGATGTGGCTTCAACAATGTCCTTGTTCAGCTGCAGTAAAATTTCCCTACTTTCATTTGTCTTAGTAATTACTTGGTGTACCTGCTTACTAATCTTTTGAGATTCATGTGCCAGGATGCCCAGATCCCTCTGCACCATTGAGTTCTGCAATCTCTCTCCATTTAAGTTGTATTTTATTATTTGATACATGTACGCTTTGAGATAAGGAACCTTTTGACACCTTGACTGAGCTGCACATTATTTTTCCCAGTGGCACCATCAATCCAGCTTTGAAAATCTCCAATCCAAGCTGTTATAGTCAACCGATGAACCCAAATGATTATCAGAGTTCCCAAAATTAGAAAATTCAGTTTACGGTCATTTTCATTACCACCTTCCTAATCAACATAATCTATTCTCATCAGTAATAAATTATCACAAGCACAACAGAAAATGGGTTATTAGGCAAAGGCCAGGTGAATTAATTTGTAAAGTTGGCATTGCTTCTTTTCACAATGCTATCAGCCTCAAAATTTGGAAAAAGAGATTTTTTGAAAAAACAGAAATAACCCAGAAAAATTATTTAACACATATTTCAATGCTAGTCTCTTCTACCCAAAACATGCACTGAAAATAAAGGAAATGCTTCTGTAAAATTATCAACTTGCTTAATTTATTTATTCTTTTTAGCATATTTTTGCTCTAAATTACTTAGTTTCTAGACAAATAATTTGGTGCTCACTTCCAACTGCAACATATTTTTCCTACTAGGGTAAATGATGTCATTATGGATGTACATATTTCCTATGTAATGGCCTGCTTTGTGAGCACCCAACTAAAAGGAAGGACTTGAACAGAAATAACGTTCTCAATCATGGGGCTTGCTCAATTCAACTAAGTATTCTAATTAAGCAGAGGAACAAAATATGCTGAAGTACAATTATTGTGATTCGAGGGACAGAAAAGTGAATGCTAGAAAAGGAGTAACATTACCACTTGCATTTACTTCTCTTTTACAGAAAAAATAATATAACTTACTGTCATTTCTCCACCAAAGCATTCAGAGGCAAGTTGGGTAGAATCAAATGGCTTTACCTCAGCATCATTAAATAGATACCTAAAAAAAAGGCAAAACTACATCTCTTAAAACCAATGCTATTAAGTTTGTAGCCAGAGTGTTACTCAGAATCTTAAAAATACTTGTGCACAAGTTTCATTTAGTTGGTATAATTAAGGTATTTTAAGCATTAATAAATACAGAAATGTTACAAGAAAGAAAATACAGAACGTTGCTGTCTTCATTACTAGTTCATATAACTGAATTTTTAAAATATGGCACAATAAAAATCTGCTTACCATTTGTTATTTTTATATCCATGAAGATTCACAATATCTCTGATAAAACTGTAGTAATGGCCTCCATCTGCTGTCCCTGTGTGCACTGTTACTCCTATCAAATCATACTCAAAGCTTTCACTTTGTTTAACTTCACCATTCTCTTTGAAACCTAGAATGACAATTCAAAACATAGTTCACTTCAGCATAGCATTACCAGGTACAGTTTTTTTTCGTTTAATTCTAAAGATTGCTATGCTCTTGACTTAAATACTGGAAAGTCCTTTATCAATGAGCATGTAGCAGCATCAAACTGGTGGAAATTGATACAGTAACTCCAGGACAAAAGAAAGAAGCCCTTTTAACTTATTCTGTCAGGGCAATAGGTAAAGGAATCAGATACAGGAAATCTTCAATGAAGCTAAAAGACACATAAAACAATATTTTTGACCAATTTATGACAAATGGCACTGTGTATTTGAAGGACAGCTCAAGAATACAACATTTTTCATAATTTACCAAAAAATACATGTTAGAAAGAGAACTTGCACAGATTTACCCCACTTAGCTTTCTAATTCCTTTTAAAGATGGATCAGTGTTAGCCTTCTTTAACCTACTACAAGAATCTGTAGCTATAATTTTTGTGATTTTGAAGTTTGCATCTAAGGCTCAATTTCAGAAAATGCAAAACCACAAAAAGAAAACCTCAATTAGTAGAAATCATTGAAAGAAACTGCATTTTATATCTTGAAAATTACCATCAGTAAGACGTATCAAAAGTAATTACTTAAAATCAGAGAATGATGAATATACATTTCAAAGCAAAATTGAATAATTAAAATTATTTTAATTTGCAGTGAAGCTGTACTATTAAACTGGATAAAATCATTACAGTACCATCTATGCGGTCATTTTTGCCCATTAGATAATCTTCAGTATATGGTGTCATGTCAAGGCGCAGAGGAAAAGAGAAGTGAGTATTGACTTTTTCTTTCATCATTGTAACCATATTGAAAGTGTATCGCATGGTATTGAAACTTAATATTCGAGGTAATTTCTTGAAACAAGCTCTGTGAAAGACAAAATATGTCTCGTCACTATAAATGCACAATGGAACGGAATGAGCACAGTTTATGCCTTTGTTAAATTATTGAGTGATATTGGGGCAGGTCTTACAGCATCTGTGGAAAGCTCCGATGAAGAGTCATCCAGACTGGAAGTGTTATCTGTTCTCCCTCCACAGATGCTATTAGACCTAGAGATTTTCCAGCATTTTCTGTTTTCTACAGTAACTTGCTTTTATTTAGCAATAATTTGTTTAACTTAAAACAGATTATTATATCTCAGGCAAAGACATGCCATCTACTTTTTTCCTATTTCACACAGGTAACATCAAAATTGAGGTGTAGTACCATGAAGCTGTGGAAATATTTTCCTCCCCTCCACCATGGTACTACATCTCAATTTTGATGTTACCTGTGTGAAATAGGAAAAAAGTAGAAGTAAAATCTTTACTTGAAGCTGTGGAAATATTTTCCTCCCCTCCACCAAGTAAAGACTTTACTTCAAGCACTTCCAAGGGGCAGAGAGAACCTCAGCCAGCCAAGGAGCTTCTCTCAAAGCACACTGTCCTTCTCTTCCTACTTTTCATTACAGGTAAATGCTATTTTTACGAAATGGGTCAGGGCCAAGTTCATTCTGTGAAAAAGGATTTTCCTTAAAACCAGTATTGAGCAGTTCACCCCTAAAGTTTAGTAAAATACACAAAGATATTAATATCTTAATAATGTTTCCACTTTCTTGCATTGCAAGAGAAACTCGTTTCTTTATAGTAGGCAATGATGAGGATGTAAAATTTAGAGATCATTTTTTGGAAATAATTATGTTGATTATTGAACAAGATAGTTTGTATTCGAGTGATTTCATATGTTTGAGGGGAGCGGCATGTGTAACTCAGTTTAGAACCTAATCAATCACTTTCATTCTGTAAAATGATATCATGTAGAAACAGGATTTAGCTGCATGATGTTTCTCATTAATTTCTTAACTAATCATACTATTCCATCATCAGATGTTCCTATTATTTCAAACCTCAGCCTTGGGGATGGCTTTCAGTTCACCCTCATCTCCTTCTTCTGTATAAAAATGAACCAGCTGTTGATGCACTCTGTTAAAGCGTAATTGCCAACTACAATGCCAGTATCCCTAATCATTTAGTTAAGTACCCCACCATGCTGAGAAAGAGCTCTCATATGCACAGTATCAATAAATATGAAATCATTTCAGTTCTCCGGGTGAGGAGCCAGAAGTCGTTGTACATATTGGTACCAACAACATAGGTGGGAAAAAGGATGAGGTCCTGAAATGTGAATATAGAGAATTAGGCAAAAGGCTAATGAGCAGGACCTCAAAAGTAGTAACTTCAGGACTACTACCAGTACCCACGTGCTAGTGAGAGGAGAATGAGGAGGATTATGCAGATGAATGCCTGGCTTGAGAGCTGGCGCAGGGAGTAGGGATTTAGATTTTTGGATCATTAGGATCTTTTCTGGGGAAGGGCTGATCTGTTCAAGAGGGATGGGTTATATTTGAACTGGAGGGGGACTAACATCCTGGCAGGGAGAGTTGTTAGAGCCACTCAGGAGAGTTTAAACTAGTTTGGCAAGGAGGTGGGATTGAAAGCAGTAGGGAGACTGAAGAGAAGTTTGAGGTCGGCACAGAAGTTAAAGAGAGCAACATTAATTAGTAAAGGCAGTATCAGTAATCCTAGTATCAGGAAGATCAGATAGAAGCAAAACAGAGACCAAGGGAAATCCAGATTAAACTGCATTTAGTTCAATGCAAGAGGCCTGATGGGCAAGGCAGACAAACTCAGAGCATTGATGGGTACATGGGACTGGGATATTATAGCAATTACTGAAACATGACTAAGGGAAGGACAGGACTGGCAGCTTGATGTTCTAGGATACAGATGCTGTAGGAAAGATAGAACAGGAGGTAAGAGAGTAGAGAGAGTTGCACTTTTGATTAGGGAAAGGATCATGGCTGTACTGAGAGGCGATATATCCAAGGGTTCGGCCACTGAGTCTATATGGGTAGAACTGAGAAACAAGAAGGGGGAAATTACCGATTGGGGGCCTGTAGTACAACCCTAATAGTCAGCAGGAAATTGAGGAGCAAATATGTAACGAGATTACAGATAGCTCCAAGAAAAATAGGATGGTAATAGTCGGAGATTTTAATTTTCCCAACATTGACTGGGACAGTCATAGTACTAGAGAGCTTGTCGGAGGGAAATTTGTTGAGTGTGCTCAGGAGGAATTTCTCATTCCGTATGTGGATGGCCTGACTAGACAGGGGGCAAAACTTGACCTCCCCTTGGGAGATAAGGAAGGGCAGGTGACAGAAGTGTTAGCGAGGGATCACATTGGGACCAGTGACCATAATTCTATTAGTTTTAAGATAACTATGGAGAATGATAGATCTGTCTCAAAAGTTAATATTCTAAATTGGGGCAAGGCCAATTTTGATGGTAACTGGCAAGAACTTTCAAAAGTTAATTGGGGGAGTCGGTGGGAAGGAAAAAGGAGTCTGATAAGTGGCGTGCTCTCAAGAGTGAGTTAACCAGGGGTCAGGATAAACACATTCCTCTCAGCGTGAAAGGCAAGGCTGGCAGAAATTGGGAACCCTGGATGACTCGGGATATTGAGGCCCTGGTCAAGAAGAAGCAGCACATGACGTGCATTGGCAGCTGAGATCAAGTGAATCTCTTGAAGAGCATAGGGGTTGTAGGAGTAAAGTTGAGAGAAAAAGGGGGGCACATGACTGTTTTGGCAGATAAGGCAAAGGAGAATCCGAAGAGCTTCTACAAATACATTAAGGGCAAAAGAGTAACAAGGGTGAGAATAGGGCCTTTTAAGAATAAACACGGTCATCTATGTGCAGATCCACAAGAGATGGATGAGATCCTAAATAAGTATTTCTCATCAGTATTTACTGTTGACAAAAGCATGGATGTTAGGGAACTTGGGGAATTAAATATTGATGTCTTGAGGAGTGCACATATTATAGAGGAGATGGTGCTGGAAGTCTTAAACCGCATCAAGGTAGATAAATCTGTGGGACATGATGAGGTATATCCCAGGATGTTGTGGGAGGCTAGGGAGGAAACTGCAGGTCCCCTAGCCGAGATATTTGAATCATCGGCAGTCACAGGTGAGGTGCCCAAAGATTGGAGAGTGGCAAATGTTGTGCCTTTGTTTAGAAGGGGCTATAGGGAAAAGCCTGGGAACTACAGGCCAGTGACCCTCACGTCTGTAACAGTTAGATTGTTGGAAGGTATTTTGAGAGACAGGATCTACAGGCATTTAGAGATGCAAGGACCAATTAGGGGCAGTCAGCATGGCTTTGAGTTGAAAATCATGTCTCTCAAATTTGATTGAGTTTTTTGAAGGGATAACCAAGAAAGTAGATGAGGGCAGTGCAGTTGATGTTGTCTAGATGGGCTTTAGCAAGGCTTTTAACAAGGTACTGCATGGTAGGTTGTTGCATAAAGTTAAATCTCACGGGATCCAGAGTGAGGTATCTAAATGGATACAAAACTGGCTTCTGTCAAGAGAATTGTTTTTCAAACTGGAGGCCTGTGACCAGCGGTGTGCCTCAGGGATCAGTGCTGGGCCCACTGTTATTTGTCATTTATATTAATGATTTGGATGAGAATATGGGGGCATGGAGATGACACCAGGATTGGTGGCATGGTGGACAGTGAGGTAGGTTATCTCCAATTGCAGCAGGATCTTGATCAATTGGGCCAGTGGGCTGACGAAGGGCAGATGGAGTTCAATTTACACAAATGCAAGGTAATGCACTTTGGTAGACTGAACCAGGGCAGGACTTACTCAGTGAATGGTAGGGCGTTGGGGAGAGTTACAGAACAAAGAGATCTAGGGGTACATGTTCATAGCTCCTTGAAAGTGGAGTCACAGGTGAACAGAATGGTGAAGAAGGCATTCAGCATGCTTGGCTTCATCAGTCAGACCAATGAATACAGGAGTTGGGACGTCTTGTTGAAGTTGTACAAGACATTGGTAAGGTCACACTTGAAATACTGTGTGCAATTCTGGTCACCCTATTGTAGAACAGATATTATTAAACTAGAAAGAGTGCAGAAAAGATTTACTAGGATGCTACCAGGACTTGATGAATTGAGTTATAAGAGGCTGAACAGACTGGGACCTTTTTCTCTGGAGCGTAGGAGGCTGAGAGGTGACTTTATAGAAGCCAATGAAATAATGAGGGGCACAGAGAAGGCAGATAGTCAATATCTTTTCCCAAAGGTAGGGGAGTCTAAAACTAGAGCGCATAGGTTTAAGGTGAGAGGGGAGAGATACAAAAGTGTCCAGAGGGGCAATTTTTTCACAGAGGGTGGTGAGTGTCAGGAACAAGCTGCCAGAGGTAGTAGTAGAGGCGGGTACAATTTTATCTTTTAAAAAGCATTTAAATAGTTACATGGGTATGATGGGTATAGAGGGATATGGGCCAAATGCGGGCAATTGGGATTAGCTTAGGGGTTTTAAAAAAAATAAGGGCAGCATGGACAAGTTGGGCTGAAGGGCCTGTTTCCATGCTGTAAACCTCAATGACTCCCAGTTCCTCAGCAATTTCCATTACTCAAAATCTATTAGCGGTCATACTGTTGAACGTTTAAGAACTACCATCATGCTTATTGATTTTAAAATTTTACACTGTAAAGGATATTACAGTGGAACAGTTAAGTGAAAGCAGCCAAATGTTTTTACAGTTAAATCAAACCTTTTCTCAGCCCGTACTTTCTTTCCACATTGGGAACAAGTATACATGTTATCACCTTCCAGAGTATCTTTGATAGTAACTTCATCAAGTGACTCCTAGAAAAAGAATCACATATTTATATATCACCTTTCACAACCACCAGACAATCTCAAAGCACTTTACAGCCAATGAAGCACTTTTTGAAGCATAGTCATTGCTGTAAACTAGGAAACAAAGCAGCCAATTCGCACACAGCAAACTCCCACGGTGTGATAAGGATAGATGATCTTGAGTTTGTGTTGTCATATGAAGAAAAATTTTGATCAGGATACCACAAGATAACTCCCCTATTCTTCCTTGAAATTATGCCATAGGATCTTTTACATCTACCCGAGAAATCAGACGCTGCCTCAGTTTAACTTCTCATCAGAAAGGCAGCACCTCTGACAGTGCAGCACCCTCTCCATATTACACTTCATATCAGTGCATATTTTTGTGCACAAACCTCAGAGTTAGATACAAACCCAGAACCACGTAACTCAGAGCTCAGAGTGGTACCAAATGAGCCGAGGCCGACCCAGACAGTAAAATATATCTAAATGTTGTGCTATAGAATTAAAAATAAGCGCAACATATTATATTGACTTCAAGGCATTTAAAAGTCAGATCTAATCCATGTCAATAAGAACCACAGTGCAATTTTAGTAGAATCATAAAATATCCCTTTTGGTGCAGAAAATTATTTAGTCATGGGAAAGCAAAATATCTGAGATTACAAAGAAATACAATTATTTTTAAAAATGCTAGTTCTTTTTCTCCTGCAATAGTTATCATTGATTACATTTTAAAGTAGGCAATAATTCAACGAATAAACAATAACACATGTATAGTTTTGTTGGTTACAGGGCTCACCAACATTGTGCCTCATTATATTTTATTCTAAAAATATTAAGCAGACATGACATGAGGGGTGATGGTGGGCATTTTGAAATATCCTGTAATGCTTCCATTTTTACTAGCCTTTTGAAAATCTTTCATCTTCATTGTTTTTGAAAATTAATACATAAACAAATTTGCATTGCTTTAATCTTACAAAATTAGACAAAACTCACATAGATGTTTTTCATGTCAGCTACTTGGCATCTAACTGTGTAGAATTCCTCAGCTGTCTGGCTAACATGTTCACAATCCTGGATTTTAAAAAAAGTTGCAATTTTAAAATTTACCAGACACTACTAGCTTTCATTAGAAAAGATGCTGAACTTTCTGACATTTCAAACATTAAGCACACTTACCAATGATACTACATTATTCGTTATAACGCCTCCAAATAAGCTTTTCACTGTGTTTTTCTAATTTAAAAAAAAATCAGGACACTTTTAGACAAATAATAGCTTTTTTCTGATTTTAAGCAAATACAAAAAAAGTTTCAAATTTACCAAGTCATGTGACATTTCTTCAATTTTTGTAATCAAATCAGTGAAAAATTCAGTCATATCTTTCTGTTCCCCAGTGTTCAATGGTTGTTTGTCCATGGTGTAGGTTTTGCAGAATGGTCTTGGATTATATGCTTTGCGCTCACTTTCCTAAAGAAGTAGATATTTCAAAAAGAATTAATCATTTAGAGTATTAAATTAATCTCTGCTATCAATATTAGTCCTTATTACAAATGGAGACTGGAAATATTCAACGGGTCTGGCAGGATCAAGAGATAGAGATAACATTTCATATCTGTGACCTTTCATCAGGATTTGGAAAATTTGAAATGTGCCCGAGCTTCACGTGGCCTGGCATTTTAATTCTGCTTGCTCATAAGCTGGCCTCTGTTCTCAGTCCTCTGCAATATTCCAATGCAAGCTTGAGGAACAGCACTTCACCTTTCAATTGGGCACATTACAAACCTTCTGGATTCAACAGTGAACAATATTAAGAGTCAGCCTCTATTCTGTTCCTTAATTCTTTGCAGTTCAGTTTTTTTTCTCTCTCTCTTGCTTTTCTTTTTTACCCTTTCTTCGTGTTTGGACAGCCACTATTCAAGGACCTGCCTTCCAGATGACAGACATACAAAAGCAAAATAAGACAGATGCTGGAAATCTGAAATAAAACAAAATGCTGGAAATACTCAGCATGTCAGGCAGCAATTATAAGGAGAAACTGAGTTACGGCTCATTCACCTGAGGGGTTTTAAAAAAAATAAGGGCAGCATGGACAAGTTGGGCTGAAGGGCCTGTTTCCATGCTGTAAACCTCAATGACTCCCAGTTCCTCAGCAATTTCCATTACTCAAAATCTATTAGCGGTCATACTGTTGAATGTTTAAGAACTACCATCATGCTTATTGATTTTAAAATTTTACACTGTAAAGGATATTACAGTGGAACAGTTAAGTGAAAGCAGCCAAATGTTTTTACAGTTAAATCAAACCTTTTCTCAGCCCGTACTTTCTTTCCACATTAACTCTGTTAACTCTGTTTCTCTTTACAAATGCTGCCTGGCCTGCTGAATATTAGCAGCATTTTCTGTTTTTACAAACCTCAAGACATATCTTTTGATTCATTTCTTGTCCGATTACCACTCCTTTTGGTCTTGTACCATGAGCCTCTTTGCCATTTAATCTTTCGTGTCCTCCACCCCAGAGGACTTCCATTTTGTTCTTGTCAATTTTTTTTTACTTTTCCAAGTTTTGATGATAGGTCATGGACCTGAAATGTTGTGTCTGTTGCTTACTCCACAAATGCTGCCAGATGGCTGAATGTTTTGATCAATTTCTGTTTTGATTTCTGATTAGAAATTAATCTGATTTGTAGCATGTGCAATATTTTCCTTCTGTATGAATTGTATAATCCAGTTAAACACTCACCATGAGATACGTGAACATCTTTTGTAGTTCCAGTAGAGTTGTTTTATGCTTTATATCCTCTGAGTACTAAGAAAAAGGAGAAATTTTTTTAAAAAATTCTTAAAACACACTGCCATTTGATTTGCATATATGTATAGAAACAAAAAACTAGTTTATTGAATAGGTAAAAGTTCAAGCCTCATTTCAATTTCATAGACATGGGTCAAATTTGACAAATAAAATTGTGTCAGTTCCAAAACTGTAAAGTCCATTTAAACAGATAAATGACAAATAATCTGCTTAAATTTATCACCCCAGTCCTGGGGTGATATATTTTAATGACCTTCAACATTGTTCCTATGAACTGAAGGCAGTGATTGTTCCATGTTTGCTGACTCACCTGTTATATTCAAGTCAACTGTGATGTTCTACCTGCTATACTGTGAGGCCTTATACCTAGCACATCCTCCAAATTTTAAGTTTAAATCTGCAGGAGGCAAGGTGTTGTTAAGTCACAGAACCTGCTGGACAGGAAATAGGAGGTGGAAGAGTCAAGTGGGAAGCAGTATTACGTCAGGGATTTGGGCGGTAGACACCTGCAGAAAGGGAGTATTTGAGCAACTACATTCTAATACTTCCATTAAGATGAAAACATGCACTCTGAAGAATATTTCATTATCCAAGTGTATACTCATCCCTGAAATCTGAAAATCATTCATTACAATGTGTCTTCATCGGAAGTAAAACATTTTGAAATATTATGAAAGGTATAAAAATGCAAGAGCCTTATTCATTTAGGTCTTTCCAAATCAATGCAATTATGTGTTTGCATAATCTGCTTACATAAATACTTTTCAGCAGTTATATTGATTTTGAAAATCTATTCTCAACGCAATTTCCTTTTCCCCTAAAGAAAATAAATGTAACTATGGCCATTCATGCCCCACCACTGTTGCCAATGAGGACAAAAAATGTGGTGTTCTGCCAAATTTCCATTCACAGCAATGGGACCGGAGCATCCCGCTGGTATCTTCCCAATTTGGAGTCTGAGTTCCAGAGTCATTGCTGGCCTACTTCAGTACATTTATAAAAATAAATTATCCTGTAAACTAGGCTCTATAAACTAATTGCCACCTTTTTTTGAAAAGTAAATTGAGACAATTAGGAGAAGCTGCAAAAGTCATAGGCAAAAACACAAAAGGTTGAAGAGATGTGATTAAAACTGTAGTCATGATGGGGGAAATATCAATTTGAAATATTATTATAGAATGAAGGGAAAGGAATTCTACTGTTCTCAGACCATATTGTCTCTATTAAATCTACTAATAGCAAGATGTACATAAAAAAGGAGGGAAAGAAGGGTTAAAGAAAGCAAAATGAAGAAAGGAAATGAAGAAAAAAGAAACAAAGGAAACAATTATTATTTAACGTAAATAAAAGAGTGACTATGAATAGAATAGATTGGTATAGTAAACAACTGTAAAACAAAATAAATTTAGCAAAGAGCGCAAAGCATTATACATATCTATGTTACTCATTCTTTTCCACAATGAAAGAAGAAAAAAACTGCAATTTCTGCCACGAGAGATAAAGATGAAGGGGGAGAAAATAAAAACTACAAAGCCCTGAATTGATGGAAACTGTTTCAGAGGATAAGTCATTAACTCCTGAATAGATAAAGACACTTACGAAGACGGTGTAAAGTATTCATGGGCAAATTAAAAAAAAACTAGAAGCGCTACCAGTAGAATATTCACGTGAAACTCCACACTGATGATCAAAAGAAGGGTAATAAAGTATAATTATTAATTAATTAATTAGAGTGTTAACAGAGATTCCCATAGCTTTGAAATGCACTGGCAATCAGGTGGCTTTTAGACAGGTGAGATATCATGCTTTTTAGCGGTAGGATAAGCACAGATAATTTTGCAAATAGAGGAAAGGTTGACTGGGAGTAATAGAAAGAAAGATATCATGAGTTCAGATCTACAATCTTGAGCATTATTGGAAGGATACTAACAACACAAGTATTATTGGACACCAGACTGCATAGGATCGGAAAGATGTGACTATAGTTGCAAAACAGAATGAGACAATTGAGGCAGATTTTTTGAAACACAATTATCAAGAAATGTGAGCCAACAAAGGGTCAACTTTCCCATTAGAAGATTATCAATTAAACCAGTAGGGGGAAGATGATGGACAAGATTTGCAGAAGTTTTCAGAAACAACAGTTGACACTTTTCAATAAATTACATTCAACGCCTTTACTTACAGATTTAGAAGTTAGCAAGCAGAAAAAAAGCTGGCTCGAGGTGCTTTAGCCTGATCAAGACATCAATTGTGATGATAATTTTATTGTAAAAGGGGCAAATCAATGTTTATTGATAGAAGGGGAAAAAATAACAATTGTCCAAACCAGCAAGGATCACAAGTTACTTCTCTAACACAAGCAGATGGATCAGAATAATTTGAAGATAGGGCAGCAAATGCATATAATTTTCTAATATAATGTTAAAATAGAGAGAAAAGACCTGTCATTACCTCTAATGAAATACCTTTGAGCTGCATTCTAAACCTCGATTAGTATAGTTCATGAAATAATTGTACTAACTGGATGCTGATAGCGAAAATCAGGTATGCCTGTCTGTCACATGGTGCACAAGTAGCCATTCATGATGTTTTCTTTTCCTCTCATTGTATTATGTGAAAGCTTTCTGTTTACAAATTGAATGGTTTGATTTTCCAAAAAGGACAGAACAAAATCGCTACCCATGGAACTCCTGTGCAAAGTTTTCAGAAACAACAGTTGATACAGTCACAGCCTCGAGAGGAACAGGAGATAAGAAAAAAAATGTTGCTGTTACCGATACATTGAGTTGTAAACTAAAATCAAATAATCTTTTTAAAATCCTAGGTAGTTTTGTATTCGTAACAGTATATAGTGGACTATTTTTCAAATTAATACATAATAAAACATAGATTGGAAATTTTATTTACAAAACTAAGAATTCATTTGCCATTCTGTATTGCTGTGTCCGAAATATAGAACTGACTTGATGTAGAATCATTGTATTGAAAATGCTATTAACAGGAGCTACCACGATCTTACTTGTCCTCAGGATGACACTAAAATCTAAAAATAATTACAAGGCTTATTATTCTTACTTGCTGCAGTATTTTTCAGAATATTACAGCAAACACAACTAAAGATACAATGGGCCTGAACTTCCTCAGGATGGTAATCAGTATTGGATTGCCCCTTCGCTCCCAGTTCTTTATCTGGGATCCTGTCGCATCCTACCTTCCAACTCAAGCCTGGTAAGGTCTGGGCAGTGCCTTGTGTCCTCACATCGAGTGCAGCACTATCGAAGGGAAGGAAGCCATGCACCCTATTTTACAGCGCTAGCTGCGGGTCACAGGAGAGTCAGGCCCAGCAGGGGAAAACCCCTGTGAATTGAGGAATTCTTGCAAAAGTTTGTTGCGAGTCTGTACAATCGTTACCCTGAAGTTAGAAGGTGTTTCTTCTAACATTTTCTGGGTAACCTAGGCAAAACCATCTGAAGTTTGAGATTTAAAATTGCATTTTTGGATGGTTCCCAGTGCAGTAGTGCAAACCTTAACTGTGAACTCCTGAATGGGATTCCCTGTACATCATTGGGGTACCAATACAACAACCTGGAGCTCAGCAGTAACAGCCCAATATTTCACAATCTTAATATAATTGCAGGTGAGGAATGCTTTTTCTTGTCTTTTTACCCATCCCAAAAAGTCCCAATATTCTCTCCTTCACATCACAAAATTTATTCTTAGATCAAGATTTTCAACTTTACTACTCTACAGTTCATTCAATATGTTGATCACTTTCTTTGCTCAAGTAATTGCTGTGACATTCACTCTAAATTTGCCTTCTACCAGTTTGAATCTCGTTCTACCAGAATTTAAATTTTAAATAATATTTCAGCTTTAGCTCTTCTACAGCCTTACTCAATGCGTAAAGTTAAAACTCTCATCTGTTTAAAACCATTTTAGACCTTTACCTCCAATAACCTTGACATCCTAGTCTAGCCTAACCTGCCCCAATAATGACCCTTACCCCACCCCAAGCTATCTATTCCTCTGACTTGAGCTTCAAATTCCTACCTTTCTTAGTTCCACCATTGTTAGCTGCTCTTTAAGATGCCTAACCCCTATGCAATTTGGTCTAAACTAGCCTGGCAGTGGAAGGAAATCTGAGCGTAGAGTCAGGAAGAAGAACAGCAAAGCTGGAATTAAGGGCAATAAATTGTAAGTTAAGCATGGAAGGTCAAGGACACAAAGGCTAGAAAATAGACAAAAGGAGGTATTCAGTCGTTAGTGCTATATACTTCAGTGCAAGGAATCTAGTGACTAAGACAGACGCTAAGGTACAATACTTCGAAGTATTATATCATAGCCATTACTGAAACATGGCCTAAGCAAGGACAGGAACAACATTCAACATTCCTGGTTACACAGCTATGCAATTGTATGGGATAGAAAGAGGATTAAAAAGGTTGAGGGGTTTGCAATACTGTTCAAAGAAACAATCACAGTTGTGAGGAGGATGATATGCTGCAAGGAGAATCAAAGGAGGCCATTTAGTTTGAACTAGGGAATAAAACAGAGAAAGAAGTCTCACAACACCAGGTTAAAGTCCAACAGGTTTATTTGATCGCAAAAGCCATTAGCTTTCGGAGTGCTGCTCCTTCATCAGGTAAGTGGGAGTTCTGTTCACAAACAGGGCATATGAAGACACAAACTTAATTTACACAATAACGGTTGGAATGCAAGTTTTTACACGTAATCAAGTCTTAAAAGGTGCAGACAATATGAGTGGAGAGAGGGTTAAGCGCAGGTTAAATGAGATGTGTATTGTCTCCAGGCAGGACAGTTAGCAAGATTTTGCAAGCCCAGGCAAGTCATGGGGGTTACAGATAGTAACCCAAGATCCCGGTTGAGGCCGTCCTCATGTGTGCGGAACTTGGCTATCAGTTTCTGCTCGGCGACTCTGCATTGTCGTGTATCGTGAAGGCCACCTTGGGGACTGCTTACCTGAAGATCAGAGGCCGAATGCCCATGACCACTGAAGTGTTCCCAAAAGGAAGAGAACACTCTTGCCTGGTGATTGTTGAGCGGTGTTCATTCATCCATTATTGTAGCATCTGCATTGTCTCCCAAATGTACCACGCCTCGGGACATCTTTTCCTGCAACGTATCAGGTAGACAACGTTGGCCAAGTTGCAAGTGTATGTACCCTGTACCTGCTGGATGGTGTTCTCACGTGAGATGATGGCATCTGTGTCGATGATCTGGCATGTCTTGCAGAGGTTGCTGTGGCAGGGTTATGTGGTGTCGTGGTCACTGTTCTCCTGAAGGCTGGGTAGTTTGCCGCAAGCAATGGCCTATTTTAAGGCTGTGCAGTTATTTGAAGGCAAGAAGCGGGGGTGTGTGGATGGACTCGGCGAGATGTTCGTCTTCATTAATGACACATTAAAAGGCTCTGGAGATGATGTCGTAGCTTCTCCGCTCTGGGGAACTACTGGACGACGAAGGGTACTCTGTCCATTATGTCTGTCTGTCTTCTGAGGAAGTCGGTGTGTTTTTCAGTGTGGTGCACCAGAACCATCGACGGATGAATCAAGTACCATATCCTTTTCTTATGAAGGCATCTTTCAGCGTCTGGAGGAGTCTGTTGTGATCCTCTCATTTGAGCAGATCCTGTGTATACAGAGAGCTTGTCCATAGGGGATGGTTTCTTTAACATGTTTAGGATGGAAGCTGGAGAAGTGGAGCATCATGAGGTTATCTGTGGGCTTGCGGTGCAGTGAAGTGCTGAGGTGACCATCCTTGATGGAGATGTGTGTGTCCAAGAATCCAACCAATTTCAGAGAGTAGTCCATGATGAGTCTGATGGTGGGATGGAATTTGTTGATGTCATCATATAGTTGTTTCAGTGATTATTCACTATGAGTCCAAAAGGAAGAAAATGTCATCTACATAGCTAGTATATAGCATCAGTTGAAGGTCCTGTGCGGTAAGGAGGTCTTGTTTGAACCTGTGCATGAAGATGTTGGCACATCGAGGTGCGAATTTGGTCACTATGGCTGTTACGTGAGTTTAGATGAAAAACTGGTTGTTGAAGGTGAAGACATTGTGGTCCAGGATGAAACGAATGAGTTATAAAATTGTATCTGAAGACTGGCAGTTGCAGCAACGTAATAGTCGCGGGAGATGCTGGTGTAGAGTGCCGAGACATCCATTGTGACAAGGAATGCTCCTGGTTCAACTGCTCCATGCGCGCTGAGTTTCTGTAGGAGGTCCATAGTGTCGCGACAAAAACTGGGAGTTCTTTGTACAATGGGTTTCAGGATACCCTTGATGTAGCCGGCGTGGCTCTCGCACAGGGTCCCATTGCCCGATACGATGGGACAGCTGGGTGTGTTTGCCTTATGTATCTTTAGGAGGCAGTAGAGATCTCCAACGCGGGGAGTACATGGAATGAGAGCATGGACGGTGCACTGAAGGTCCAGATCAAAGGTCTTGATCAGTCTGTTGAGTTGACAGGTGTGTTCTTTGGTCGGAACTGTGGGTAACTGTATGTAATGTTCCTTGTTGTTCAGTTGTCGGTACACTTCTTTGCAGTAATCCGTTCTGTTCCTTATGATGATGGCCCCTCCTTTGTCTGCTGGTTTGATGAAATGTTGCGGATGGCTTTGTGTTGTGCTTGGGTGATGTTCAGGGCTGTCTTGAGAGTGCGGCTGATGAATCTGGTGTTGATGCATCTCCTGACAGCTTGAGCATACGTATCAAGTCGAAGGCAGCGGCCTTCCGGAGGAGTCCAATTCGACTCTTTTCTTTTCGGTTACTGCACTGCGGATCTGTCGGCTCATTGGCTGCCTCATCATGCCCGCTGTTGGCCTCCTGGAGAGGAGGGGCTGCTACATCTTCTCCGGATCCTTCAACATGTCATTGATGAAGATAAACATCTTGCCAAGGCCATCCCCACACTCCCACTTCTTACCTTCAAACAACTGCACAACCTCAAACAGACCACCGTCTGCAGCAAGCTACCCAGCCTTCAGGAGAAGTGACCATGACACCACAGAACCCTGACACAGCAACCTCTGCAAGACGTGCTGGATCATTGACATGGATGCCATCATCTCACGTGAGAACACCAGTTATACGGCACATAGACTCGCAACTCGGCCAACGTTGTCTACCTGATACACTGCAGGAAAGGATGTCTCAAGGCATGGGACATTGGAGAGACCATGCAGATGCTATGACAACAGATGAATGAACACTACTTGACAATCACCAGGCAAGAGTGTTTTCTTCCTGTTGGGGAACACTTCAGTGGCCATAGGCATTTGGCCTCTGATTTTCGGATAAGCATTCTCCAAGGCGGCCTTCACCCCATACGACAACGCAGATTCGCTGAGCAGAGACTGACAGTCAAGCTCTGCACATATGAGAATGGCCTCAACCAGTATCTTGGGTTCATGTCACACTATCTGTAACTCCCACGACTTGCCTGAGCTTGCAAAATCTCACTAACTGTCCTGGCTGGAAACAATACACATCTCTCGTCCTGGCTGGAGACACATCTCTTTAACCTGTGCTTAACCCTCTCGCCACTCATTATCTGTACCTTTAAGACTTGATTACCTGTAAAGACTCGCATTCCAACCGTTATTTTGTAAATTAAATTTGTCTCTTTATATGCCCTGTTTGTGAACAGAATTCGCACTTACCTGATGAAGGAGCAGTGCTCCGAAAACTAGTGGCTTTTGCTATCAAATAAACCTGTTGGACTTTCATGTGGTGTTGTGAGACTTCTTACTGTATTTATCCCAGTCCAACACCGGCATCTCAACATCATGAATAAAACAGAGGCAGCCATCCAGCCGGCAGTATACTAGACACTCAATCAGCAGGAATTAGAAGAATAAATATGTAAGCAAGTTGCCAAGAAGCATAAACTGAGATAAATTGAGTGCAACAGGCACAAAAGGGGACAAATTATTAAAATGCATTCTGGAAAGCATTTCTAGCCAGTACATAGCAAGGGCAGCAACAGACAATTTTATACTTAATTTAGAGAATGAATCTTGGCTGGTGGAAGGGGTATAAGTGTGAGAACATTTTAGTGATAATCATAATTGAGTTAGATTTACAGAAAACTACAGAAAAGGATAAGGGTGGACAGGAGTAAAAGATATAAATTAGGTAAAGACTAATTTTAATAAGTTGAGCTGTGATTTAGCACAAACAGACTGAAAACTACTACCGTAGTTCATGAAGAGCAGTGTGAAATAATCAATGGAGTAAACACTGAGGAAGGAAATCTAAAGATGTTTAGCAACCTTTAAAGTGCATAAATCACAGCTGAATTAAATGTATCCGGGGGCAGGATTTTCCAGCTGCATTCAGGCCAGAAAAATCCTGCCCTCGATCAACTGACCTTTGCCTGATGCTGTCCACACCGTTACAATCCCATGACGAGCAGGACGGGAAAATCCCACCCAAGGTTGCTAAAGGAAGAAATAGTGGAAGCTCTGACCATCATTTTCCAATCCTCTCTGGCTACCAGTGTGGTTTTGGAGGACCGAAATGTTGTAATTTTTTTTTAAAGGGAGTGAGGCTCAGGACAGTCAGCATTGACTCAGTGTTGGGAAAAATACTGGAAGAAATTCCGTGACACGGTATAAAATCATTTAGAAAAACACAGGTTAATGAAGGGTAGTCAACATGGATTTGTTAAGAGGTCAGGACCGAAAGGAAGCCAATGAGGGTAACACATTTGATATAGTCCACATAGATTTTAGCAAGTCTTATGTCAAGACCTCACATTGTAGACTGGTCAGAAAATTAAAAGTTGAGGGGATCTAAGGAAAGGTGGCAAGAGAGATCCAAAATTAGTTCAATGGCTAGAACAAAAGGTAATGATTGACAGCTGATCGGAAGACTGTTTCTAATGGGGCTCCTTAAGACTCAATACTGCTATTTGTGACCTGTATCAAACAGCATAAGATTTAAATGTTGGGGGTTTGATTAGTAAGTTTGCAAATAATATGAAAATTGACCATGTGGTTGATAGTGAGGAAAATAACAACTTGAAAATAACAACTGATCAAGTGGGCAGAAATATAATAAATGGAATTCTATCGGGAGAAGTCTGAATAATGCACAAGGAGGGCAAACAAGGCAAGGTAATACACAAGAAATGATAGGATGCTGAGAAGTGTAAAAGAATAAATAGGTCATGGAATATGTCCACAGATCCCTGAAGATAGGGCAGGTCAAAAATTTGGATAAGAAAGCACATAGGATACTAGTCAGACTGCAGATAGAGTACCACATACTGTTCTGATCCCAATGTTACAGAAAATATGTAATCACACTTTACAGGGATGTTGCCGGGGTGGAGAATTTTAGCTACAAGATAGGATAGTCTGAATTGTTTTTGGTACAAAGGAGGTTGAAAGGAGATTTAATTAAGGTGTGTAAAATTATGAGGGGCCAAGATAGAGTGGACCTATTTCCACAAACAGAGAGGTGGGTGGGTGGGTGGGTGGATGAGAACCTGCTGGTCTAGCCAGTGACATCCATGTCCTGTAAAATGAATTGTACTATTGAATCGCATTGTACTATTGAATCAATTACTTGCCGTTTATTTTATGTTGAGGAACGAAGGTTAAAGTTAAAGCTCCTAAGTGCTATCTGTGATGGCAAACTTGGGTTTTAAAAGCTTGACTATCACAGGAGGAAAGACTAACAGAAGTAAGGCATTGCACAGGTTTGAGGTCCTGAATGGCAGAAGACTGCAGCAGATGTTTTGTGTTTTTCTTAAAAACTGCATTAGATGGTCTTTGCGGCTGAGAAAGAACAAAAGGGAAGGCTCAGAGAAATTACAAACAAATGTTGCACATACGAAGGAAAAGTTGGACACAAGAAATGACAGTAGGATTACCTAGGTATTAGTTTACTTGACTTTTCTTGTACCCTGGAAGAAGGGAGAGATGCCTTAAAAAAGAAACCCAAATGGGAGCGAGAGTCAAGTATTAAAACTAATTCTCTAGATTTGCTAGGTCTAGTTAAAAATAAATTAATAAAGTAAATATACATAAACCCAATGTATGACTGTAAATAATATTCCTATAATTAGATTATATCAATAAATCTATCAGTAATACAGTGTAAACTTAGGTGTCTATCTTCTGAGATAAAATCAAGGCTGAAAAAAAACAAAATTAATTTTTATGTTGGATCACAAGGAAGTTCTTTTAATTTTCACTTGTTTGTTTAGTTTAATGCTTAGATTGATTTGAATAGATTCATCAAAATACCTGAGTTGCTGTATATATCAGTTTCAATGTTTCATCAGTACTTACTTTAGCTGTAAAAATGGCCTGCCTGGCCTCTGGTATCATGTATAGCTGTTGAATGGTGGAAGCCAAATAACAGGTTGCTCCAAGATTCGTCAAACCAACAAATCTGCACTCGGCTCGTACATCATCATGAGGCCAGTAATCCCATTTGTATGGTGCATGAGATGCTATATATAAAAAAGTGAATTTAGTTCAAAATAATTGTGCTGCTCTTCATAAGAGATTCCATTAACTTGTGCCACACAATGAAAAATATATCTCTGAATTAATAAATTTATCTTTTTATTTGTGGTTACTCCTTTCAGATATCAAATGGAAACAATACCAATTTTTAGTCTTTAAAACTTTCATTGTGGCATTGTGTACGTGTAATTCTATATCTAAAATAATTCAAAGGCATTAATAAAATTAAAAACGCTGTGAATTAAGAAAATAATTTAGATACCCCAGTGGTCAGAACCAGGCATACAGCAATGACTTAAACGTTGAGTAAGGCATGTAAGGAAAAGAATATGGTGAGGAAAAGAATAATTTAAACAAGATAAAATTTATCCCGTAGACAAAATACTAATTTTTGTGCATGAACATGCAACTTGTACCATACAGCATACAATCAAAGCAACTGAAGAAACATATAAAGACAATTTCACTTCATACTGAGAAAGTTTGCCTACTGAAATGCACGCTATGTGGTCAGAGACCATGTTTAACAGCAGGATTTGGTTGACATCCCAGCTTGGGTAGACAAATGCTGGCAACATTCATGCTGCATTTAAATATTACTTTGATACGCTAATTAAAACAGAACATCCTGTGATCTCACTTCAGTTTAAAGGACACCACTATTGCTGAATCCCCCAATATTACCTTGGTCATTATCACTCCCCAGCTTAATTGGTCCATTTGTGCTCATACCAAGGTAACAAGAGTAGGGCAAAGGCTGTGCAGTCAGCCATGAGTGGCCCATGTGAAAAAGCTAATTTTTCAAGCCACCTTATCTTTTCATTGACGTTCACAGAGCTATAATTTAAACTCTTTTTACATTCACTGCTTTTGCAAGGTTTAAAATTTAAGACATTGTCAAAAAACACTGGTGTGATGAAAAATCAGCTGCCAATCCTCTACAAGTCACTCTTGCAGTGCGAGCATGGACCAATTCCATTCCTAGAATTCCTTGGTGGGGCCAGTTTTCATGTGTAATGTATTCTATGGCTTACAAGGAGCAGAAAGATGCAAATCAAGGATACAAAGTCAAGAATTACAAATTGTAACAGCAGTTTATTTTTTGCAAAGAAATCTATTATGAACCACAACCCTATATATTTTACTAAATTTACTTGGTCAACATAAAGGTCGAATATTATCGTTTTTTGACTTGAGTATTAAGACAGGTAGGAAAAGCCCCTGCCACAGACAATCCCCTCCCCAACCCTGCCATGGACCTACTCAACAGAAGGCCCTTCATTGGCACTGCCATGGTGCCAGGGAATAGCCTGGGCTTGATTCTCACCCTACTTACCTGTGCAGCTTGACTCTCTCCCCACTTACCTGTGTGCCCACACAGGGACTGTTTGCCAGTTCCTTATTTGTCAAAAGTGGCTGTAAACCACGTGCCATGCCATCATTGCAGTAACAATGGGAACTGGAAATCCTGCCAGCATAATTGCCATTGGATTCTTCGCCCCCACCAGCTTTACCACCCACCAATGTGGTGCCCTTGGTTTAGACAATTTAATGTCTCTTTAAAAATGGAAAATACATCAAAAACTCTTAAGCATAAAAAGTTGTGATTTTCTTCCAAATAAGTAGGATTAAGTTCTCAATTCAAATGGTAATATGATCGTTTAAAAAATAAATTGACAGCATACTTAGGAATCATTTACAATGGCAGAGATCCTTATAAAATCAAAAAGATGACTATAGATTGGGAGAACTGTTTAGTCTGTATTAACAATACCTAGAATGACCCTATGGTACGTTCCTCTCTCATCCATCTTCCGATTGTTCCATCTAATTGTTTTTAAATGACTGCAGGATTTTCAACCTTTCTACCCAATTTGGAAGTTAACTTCATCTGATAATCTGCATGGTATTAGTCCTAAATTTACGTGTTGCAAGTTAAACCCATAGCACTTCATCCTACTCCCATGATTTAAAGTAGTATTCCAGATTTAACATTTTCATAATGATCTTGGATAATCTGAGGCTGTTTTTCTCCCCCAAGCTGAAAAATCAAAGTTTCTTCAGCTTTTTCTCACATTTCAGACCCTTGACATAGGGGATGAGCTCATTTCCAGAGTCTCCAGCAATTGAATATCTCACTTGTTTCCTGGCAACCAGAAATGGATACAATACTTAGGATGTCTACTGACCACAGCACTGTGCAAATTGAACATGACCTCCCCTTGTCTGTATTCCGACATTTTGTCTATGTAGTTCAACATCTAAATGGCTTCATTGATTGCTACTTTATTGATTGGACATGTTGAGCATTAACTCCAATAAGGGTCCTTGGTCTCCTTCTGCTTTATCAGTAACTAATTCAATACCATTTATGGTATGTGCATTTTATCCATTTTTGCTTCCACTGAGCAGTACTTCGCATTCTTCTACAAGAAGTTTCAAATCCAAATGGTTTGCGTTCTCATTTTGTCAACTTTGTTCACTATCCTACTCACCTCCTGCTCAAGTTTTAGATCAACTCCAAAATTTGGCAAACTTGTCTTGAATTTTTGAATCCAAGTTTTGAGTGAAATTAGAAATGGTAGTGGTCTCAATTTGAAGCTCTGGGACATCCAATTTAGTACTTCCATCCACCTTGGTATAACTTGCAACTTATCAAAAGTTCTTGTTTTCTACACTCCAACTTAACTATTCACAAATTCCATCTGTAATCCTACAGTTTTGATGATATCTATTTGTCTCTCATGCAAAACCATTTCAAATGCCTTTTTGAAGTTGACTAGTATTTTACTCCCTCAATGTTCAAGGAGCATGGTTATGGAGGATCTCTCTCCTAAAGCCATGTTATTTAAATTCACATCCATTTAGTCTTGAGCATGCTGATCTATGTTCAGCATAATTCTTTTTAAGATATTATATTTAGCCTTCATGGAAAAGTTTGTTTCCTCATTCTTCTGAATTTAGCCCATTTTTTTCATGGAGATATAAATTTTCCTTACACTGCATGTGCTGTGCCATCACCCAGTTGTGTAGCAACCTGTAGTTTTCTGCTGATCCTTTCACCATTTCCACCAACAAATCGTAGGCTGCTGCTCTGGAGGAATGTGACTTGCACTTTGGTTGTTGTCTGTCCTTCAGGCTTGGTAGCAAAAACAGGAGATTGAACACATCTCTCAGAAATTCCTACAATAAAGCAGAAGAAATATTGCTTTGGATTGTCGTATTTCGCAAGCACTAAAATCCACTGAGCTACTGACTAAACATACCCTGGATAATGTATTTTGTACTGCTATTAAAATTAATATTTTAATGATTTAAAATGTGATTTAAATCTTGAAGGGAATTGCTTGATAGAGCAGACGCAGCACGGTTTCATTAAAGGGAAGTCGTGTCTGACAAATTTACTGGAGTTCTATGAGGATGTGTCTAGGGCGGTGGATAGAGGAGAGCCAGTGGATGTGGTCTTTCTAGATTTTCAGAAGGTGTTTGACAAAGTACCTCACAAGAGGTTGTTGCAGAAGGTCGAGGGACATGGAGTTGGGGGTAGGGTGTTAGCGTGGATAGAGGATTGGTTGTCAAATAGGAGGCAGAGAGTGGGGGTCAACGGGTGCTATTCGGATTGGCGGATGGTGACTAGTGGAGTGCCCCAGGGGTCGGTGCTGGGGCCTCAGCTTTTTACCATTTATATAGATGATCTGGAGGAGGGAACTGAGTGTAGGGTGTCGAAATTTGCTGATGACACCAAGATTGGGGGAACGGCAAATTGTGTGGAGGGCGTGGAGAGTCTGCAGAAGGATCTAGATAGGCTGGGTGAATGGGCCAGGAAATGGCAAATGGAATTTAATGTTGGCAAGTGTGAGGTGGTCCACTTTGGTAGGAAGAATGGTAGGAAGGACTATTACTTACATGGCGAAAAACTGCAGCAGGCGACGGTGCAGAGGGACCTCGGGGTCCTTGTGCATGAGTTGCAAAAACCCAGCTTGCAGGTGCAGCAGGTGGTCAGGAAGGCAAATGGGATGCTGGCCTTCATAGCGAGGGGGATTGAATATAAAAGTAGGGAGGTCTTGCTGCAGCTGTATAGGGCATTGGTGAGGCTGCAGCTGGAGTACTGTGTGCAGTTTTGGGCGCCGCACCTGCGCAAAGATATTTTGGCCTTGGAGGGAGTGCAGAGGAGGTTTACTAGGCTGATACCGGAGTTGAGGGGGTTGAGCTATGAGGAGAGGCTGAATAAACTGGGCTTGTACTCGTTAGAGTTTAGAAGAATGAGGGGAGATCTCATTGAGACGTAAAAGATGATGAATGGGATGGATAGATAGAGGTGGAGAGACTCTTCCCGCTCAAAAAAGACAGTAGGACTAGGGGGCACAGCCTCAAGATAAAAGGGGGGCGGTTTAGAACGGAGTTGAGGAGGAACTTCTTCACTCAAAGGGTGGTGAATCTCTGGAATTCTCTGCCTGTTGAAGTGGTGGAGGCTGCCTTGCTAAATATATTTAAGACGCGGGTTGATGGGTTTTTGATAAGAGAGGGGATTAAGGGTTATGGGGAGAGGGCGGGAAAGTGGAACTGAGCAGCAACAGATCAGCCATGATCTTATTGAATGGCGGGGCAGGCTCGAAGGGCTAGATGGCCTACTCCTGCTCCTATTTCTTATGTTCTTATGTTCTAATCTGTAAATTGGTAGTATATCACTGGATGGTATAGATTTCCTTGATATGATTCCTGCTTTGTACTTGATTTAGGTCAACAGCAAAATTGTATAACAATGAAGTAAGCCAACATGGGCTGCACATCCTATCATTCCAATTTCACATTTTGTTTTTGTAATTTTTTTTGTGAATTAATATTTACATTTTAATAACATGCAACATTTATTAACTGGAGCAATTAAAAGGGAAGCATGCAAAATTAACCTCTGAGTTTATCTGCAATTTTTTAGAACATAAGAAACTATTTGGATTGTGATCCTCCACTTTTGAGGGGCAACTGTTGGCTTCAGTATATTTTTTTTATATTAAATATTATTGCAGATACCAGTTTGTGAAAGTAATTCAACTTGAAATTATGGGAATTCTAAGAATTCCTCGTTTAGTTGAAAATATCTATGATTTTTGCCATGGGTATTCTGCAAGTCCCTTGCTCTCAATGAGACAAGAATATTGAGCTTTGTGATTGGAGAAATTCAGGCACAATATTTAAAAGAATACGAATGTCTCATTGCAATTTCTTGCACCTCACTTGCTTCAAATGTTTCTTTTTAATGATTCTTAGCAAAGTAATGGTTGAATCCATCTACAACAATATTGGAGTATTTCTCAAATTCAAAAATACTTATTGGTATTTTCTCAAAAGTACAACATTTTATGGAAAATGAGCTGAGATTTAGTAAGTAAAATACTAGTAAATCAATCACCTGTTTTAGCTTCAAACACATACCTGTATACACACATTCTGTCTACTTTCTCTATGTGGGTTCAGGAACTTGGGAATAGGAGGGGGGCAGTCGGATCTGCAAATCCAGTCTGGAATATATCATAGCAGACCTAGACAACAGGTAAGCTTGCCCAGTTTTCCTCTGCATCCCTCAGATACTTTTACTCTCAGTCACATCCACACCCCTTCAGGGAAGCAAGCTCTAGGTTTCCACGGCCCTAGGAAAACTTTATCCGCTCAATATCCTTTCTCTAACGTTAAGATTAGGCCATTTTGTTTTGGATTTCCCAGCCACAGGATCGACCCTATCAAATCATTTTATCAGATCACGTTTGCCGCCAATGCCATGCTTGTGCAGTTCTACAGTTTTACTCTAGGTGGAGTTCAGGAGCTTGGGGCAGAGAAATGGCTCAGAAGCCAGGAATCATGGATTTGATGGTCTTTTAGTGATTTGCTGTAATATTAACTGTTATAGAAATGTTGATCTATAATAATGTGACTCTAACACAGTGTACTGTAGATTTTTAGAATAATGTTTCTCTAAGCAACACAGAAAATTGTAAAAGAGATTGACCCTGATGGCTATAAAGCAGACTAGTGAAATCCCTCTTCCATGAACTCCCCATCACTGACCCAATCTCAATCATCACTGCCCTGACCCCACTCTTCCCTCCAGTCACAATATTAGCATTACTGCTGCTAAACTGCAGCCTTTCCTCGGGCCTTCTCCACCCAACACACAGCCCATACCTCTGGAGCGGGGGGGTTTATTGTGGACAATTCAGGGCACCACACTTCAGGAAGGATGGAAAGGACTTGGAATGAAATAGAGATAGTTTATGCATGTTACAGGAGATGAAGGACTTCAGTTGTGATGAGAATTGGAAAAGTTATGACTTCATTCATTGGAACAAAAAAGGTTAAAAAGTGACCTCATCAAGATTTTTAAGATGATTAGAGGTTTTGGTGAGTAAGTTGGAAAAAATACTTCCTCTGGCACATGGATCAATAACTAGTGATTATGGATTCAAAATCATTAGAAATAGAACATAATGGGAGATGAGGAAGAATTATTAACTCAGTTGCTCAGACCTGGAAACCTCTAGTTGACAAAGGTGAAGCTGATTCTATGAATAATTTTGAGTGAGTTGTGCAGGATTTAAAGATGAACAACTAAGATGATTATGACAAAAGACAGGAAGGGGAGCAACACAAAACTGCTCTAACAAAAAGCCTGGAAAGGAACAAAAGGCTGAGTGGCCTCCTACTGTGCCATAAATTTTTGTAATTTCTATAATAATCACTTAAAAAAAGAGCTGCCTACCTGTCCCTCTCGGGAGAATTTAAATGGAGGCTTGTGCTTTATGACTACAGTGCAGAGTCGCAGGAGTCCTGTAAGTCCATCATCTTCAATACTACTGTCCTGTTGATCAAGAATTTCCCTGCTACAAAGAGAAAATGAACATTAAGATGCAGCAATGCATATTACAAAACTGCGAAAAACTTCAAAATTTATGTTGACCAACCTACGAATGCAGTCAGCGAGATGTCTTGCCAAGGCATCCAGATCTAGCAGCGTTGTCTGCAGAAAAAATTCAACACTTACACATGTACAGGAATAACGTTTATACAGTTATGTTACAAAATGTCCCAAGGCACTTCACAAGAGCATGACCAAAAATAATTATAGGCGCCACAGCACATAAGGAAACAGGAGATATCACCGAGGAATTGGGCTTCAAAGAGTATTTTGAAGGATGAAAAATGTCAAAAGTGGGAAAGGTTCAGGGGGAAAGATTTAGGGAAGGAATTCCATTGCAATCTCAGGAGTTTAAAAGCACAACTGCTAACAGTGTGAGCATTTAAAATTGGTGATGCACAAAAGGCCAAAATTGGAGGAGCTATAAAAGAGCAGTCATTAAATTTTGTTTCACTCAAAATAATTGGAAGACTACTCCAATTTAATAATACAAACATAATCAAAATTTGCTAGACTGGGCCGACAGCAGGTGATGATACACCAACCTGAGGCACAAATAGACCTGACCTCATCCTTGCCAATCTACCTGTGACAGATGCATCTGTCCATGATGGTACAGACACAAGTGATTGCTACACAATCCCATCTTTGCACTGAAGACAGTTGTGCAGCATTACATCATGTTAAACAAGATAATTCAGAACAAATCTAGCAACACAAAATTTACGAGGCACAGCAGCAAAATTGTGACCTACTACAAACTGCAACCTCATGGCATAGTAAATCCCTCATTCTATCATTTCCAGCAAGTCAGGCTCAATGAGGAATGTCATGTATATCTAAATACAAGTGCAATTTGGTGAAGCTACAACTCAAAAACTACATGCATCCTAAAAGACAGGTGTGTTATCCCACAACTAACAGATCAGATCAAACCTCTGCAGTTCTGCCACATACCTTGTGAATGGTAGTGGCCAAATCAATAACCAATTAACAAGTGGAGGTGGTAACTCCATGAATATTTCCATTCTTAATGATGATGCAGCCCAGCATGCCAGTGCAGAAGACAAAGCTGAAGTATTTGCAAACATTTTCAGTCAGAAGTATCAAGTGAATGATCTGTTGTTGTCTCCTCTTGCAGTCCTCAACATTGGGAGTTTAGTTAGTCTTTAGCCAATTGAACTTACTCCACTAGATATCAAGATATTGCTCAGCACACCTGAAACGGCAAAGACTGTGTGGCCTGACACCAGTTATCTGTAGTGAAGACTTATGTTCCAGAACTAGCCACACTGAGCCAACTGTTTCAGGACATAGTATTGACTCTGGATTTCATAAAGTCTCACTGCGTTAGGTCAAACGTGGGCTGCATACCAAATACCATATCCCCTCAGCTGATGAATCAGTAGTCCTGCATGTGAACATCACTTGGAGAATGCAATGAGGGTAGCAAGGGTGTGAAATGTACTCTGGGTGGGGGACTTCAATATCTAACACCAAGAGTGGCTTGGCAGCACCACTACAGACCAAGCTGGCCAAGTCCTAAGGGATATAACTGCAAAACTGGGTCTGTTGCAGATGGAAAGGGAACTGAGAAGGAAAAACATGCTTGACCTCATCCTCATCAACCTGTATCCCACAGATCTATCTACCATGACAGCATTCATACCAGTGATCACTGCAGTCCTTGTGGAGAAAAAATCCTGTCTTCACATTGACAATCCAGCATGCTGAGTGGCATTCCCACCAATCTAAAATGGGGTTGACTTCAAACACATCTAGCAACTCAAAACTGGGCATCCATGAGGCTCTGTGGGCAATGAGCAGCAGAAACGTACTCAACCACTATCTATAACCTCATGGACCGCCATATCCTCCTTCTATCATTATCGCCAAACCAGGGGATCACCCTTCATTCAATGAAGAGGGCAGGAAGGCAGGCCAAGAGCAGTACCTGGCATAGCTAAAATGAGTGTCAGCCTGATGAAGCTATGATACAGGACTACCCTGCACGCTGTAGTCTTAATTAAAAACTAACTTGATGAGGAGGCTCCACAAATATCCCCATTCTCAATGATGAGGGAGCCTAGCACATCAGTGAAAAAAAGGCTGATTCATTCGCAAATGTCAGGAAAATAGCAGTGAAATGAAAATATCAGGGAAATCCAAGAAATAGGAATATTTTCTGCTGGTTATATATCTTAAAAACTGTGGGAAATGTAAGTTACTTAAAGCAGGGACAACTTAGGAACTAGTACCTTTGATATGTTGATGTGTGGACAACAATGGGAAGCAGAATATGAAGGAATTTGAATAAGGTATTAGAAGTTCAAATGAAGAGGCCAGATGTGAAGAGGGGGTTATAAAGGGAGTAAACTTTGCAGCTATACTCTAAAGGCTAAAATTAAGAAATGAAGGTAATTAAATATGACTTATGAAGAAGTTAGGCCACATAAGGGAAGGTCAAAGGGGAAAACTACATACATGATTAAACCTATGCAGGGAAGCTGTTAGTTAGACCTCAATCAACAACAGGAATATCCGGTTAACTCCCAGCAAGCAGTGTCTGTGAAGAAAGCCCATCTTAGAAACCCTGCTGTTTGGTCTACCTCAAAGTCAACTCCAAATTGATATAACTGCCTGGTGTGGTGACTGTTACTGGATTTGTAAAAGAAATCTATAAGTGTTGTGGAACATTTTGGGGAGAGTTAGCTCTGAAAGTAGTGAAATAAAGATTGTTTCAAACAGTGTAAAATTAGCAATAATCATTGTCTAGTTAAGTGTACTTCTAGTTTGCTTTACTACTGTTTATTTTATTGCTTAATAAACATTGATTTTGTTTAAAATCATCACCAATGGGACATCATTGTCCGGATTCCAAACATTTCCTCACATTACACCAAATTGTAAAAGTACAGTTAAGGCTGTTGTTTCAAGTTTTGCTTTTGGGATTTGGAAAGACTCAGCATTTAGAAACATATATAGAACATTAGAAACACAGAACATTACAGCACAGTACAGGCCCTTCGGCCCTCAATGTTATGCCGAGCTATGTCCAATCCCGAGATCAAGCATACAACTGTGCTCTTAGCACAACAATTTTCAGTCAAAAGTGAAGAATGCATGATGTATCTCAGCCTCCTCACAGATGCCAGTCTTCAGCCAATTCAATTCACTCCAGGTGATGTCAGGAAACAGGTGAAGGCATGGAATACTGAAAAGGCTCTGCCAATATTCTTGCCATAGTAATGAAGATTTGTGCTCCAGAATTTGCCACATCCCTAACCAAGATGTTCCAGTATACCAATAACACTGGCATCTACTCAGCAATGTGGAAAATTATCCAGGTATGCCCTGGATGCAAAATGTGGACAAATCCAATCCGACCAATTACTACCTTGTCAGTCTACCCTCAATCGTTAGTAAAGTGATAGAAGGGGTTATTAATGGTGCAATAAAGCATCACTTGCTTAGCAATAAGCTGTTCACCAACTCTCTGTTTGGGTTCCACCAGGGCTTCTCAGCTCCTGGCAGCTTTGGTTTAAACAAACAAGAGAGCTGATTTCCAGAGGTGAGACGCAAGTGTCTGTCCTTGACATCGAGGCAGCGAGTGTGGCATCTAGGAGCTCCAGCAAAACTGGAGTCAGTGAGAATCAGGAGGAAAATCCATACTGGTAGGACTCAAACCTTGCATAAAAGGAAGATGACTGTGGTGGATGGAGGACAATCATCTCTGTTCCAGGACATGCCTGCAAGAGTTCCTTGGGGTAGTGTCCTAGGCCCAACCACCTTCAGATTCTTCAACAATGACCTTCCTTCCATCAAAAGATAAGAAAGGTTGTTCACTGATGACTGTTTATTCCATTCACGACTCCTCAGATTCTGATGCAAATCAATATCCAAATGAAGCAAAACCTGGACAATATTCAGGCTTGGGTTGACAAATGGCAAGTAACATCTATGCCAACAAATGTCAGGCAATGAACATCTCCAATAAAAGAGAATCTAACTATCACCCAATGACATTCAATGGCGTTATCATTGCTGAATCCTCCATTGTCTTGCGGGGGGTTGCCATTGGCTAGAAACTGTGACCATATAAATACTGTGGCAAGGGCACATCAGAGGCTAGGCATCCTGCGTCTTCTCTGTTCATCCCCCCTTATTGAAGAAGTGATTTAATTCTTAATTATTATGAGGTGGCATGGTGGCACAGTAGTTAGCATTGCTGCCTCAGTACCAGGGGCTTGGGTTCGATTCCTGGCTTGGGTCACTGTCTGTGTGGAGTTTGCACATTCTCCCTGTGTCTGTGTGGGTTTATTCCAGGTGTTCCGGTTTCCTCCCACAGTCCAAAGATGTGTGGGTTAGGTAGATTGGCCATGCTAAATTGCCCCTTAGTGTCAGGGGGACTTGCTAGGGTAAATGCATGGGGTTATGAGAATAGGGTCTTGTAGGATTGTGGTCAGTACAGACTCAATGGGCCGAATGGACTTCACCTGCATTGTAGAAATCTACGATTCTATGATTAAGGCTATTCCTTTCCCTCCTCTATTTTCCCTATTGACTTTACAATCTGGTACATTTAGCTTCCATTCTAACCATCTTGCAGGCATCTCAATAATAACTATTGCCTCATATTTCCACACCACTATCCTCCACCCCCAACTACAAATTGAATTTGTGCCCGCAATTTATTCTGTTTTTTAATCTGATTTATTGTCACATCATTAGTATCAGCAAAAAGTATTGTTTCTTGCATACTATACAGACAAGGCACACTATACATAAGGAAGGAAAAGATAGGGTGCAGAATGTAATGTTACAGTCATAGACAGGGTGTAGAGAAAGATCAACTTAATATAAGGTAGGTCCATTCAAAAGTCTGATGGCAGCAGGGAAGAAACTGTTTTTGAGTTGGTTGGTACGTGATCTCAGACTTTTGTATCATTTTCCTGACGGAAGAAGATGGAAGAGAGTATGTCCGGGGTGCATGAGGTCCTTGATTATGCCGGCTGCTTTTCTATGGCAGTGGGAAGTGTAGACAGAATCAATGCATGGAAAGCTGGGTTGCGTGATGGACTGGGCTTTGTTCATGACCTTTGCAGTTTCTTGCAGAACAGGAGTCATAACAAGCTGTGATACAACAAGAATGCTTTCTATGGTGCATCTGTAAAAGTTGGTGAGAATCATAGCAGACATACTAAATTTCCTTAGCCTCCTGAGAAAGTAGAAGCATTGGTGGGCTTTCTTAACCATAGTGTCGGTATAGAGGAACCAGGTCAGGTTGTTAGTGGTCCAGACACCTACAAACTTGAACCCCTCTTTCCACTTCATGCCCATTGATATAAGACAGGGGCATGTCCTCCACTACACTTCCTGAAGTCAATGACTATCTCCTTCATTTTACTGACATTGAAGGAGAGGTTACTGCCATTTCACCAGTTCACCAGATTCTTCATCTCTTTCTATACTTTAAAAGCATAAACTTTAAAAGCATAAACTTTAAAAGCATAAACTTTAAAAGCATAAACTTTAAAAGCATAAACTTTAAAAGCATAAACTTTAAAAGCATAAACTTTAAAAGCATAAACTTTAAAAGCATAAACTTTAAAAGCATGTCCCTCATTATCCCTATGCCCAGTGAGCTACAATGGCTCCCAGGCTACGCCCATACTGTTTTATTTGTCAATGGAAAGCTTTTAAACTGACAGCCCCTCCCAGCTGTGAATAACCACACTAAAAGGTCACCCAGACTCAAGACATTGTTTGAAATCCAACCTATTATGGCAATGTCATCAGTAAACTTGAACATTGAGTTGTAGGGGAATTTTGGCCACAGTCATAGATGTACAAGGAGTATAGTAAGGGCCTGAGCTTGTGAGGCACTGATGTTGAGGATAATCATGGAGGTGTTGTCGTTGCCTATCCTTACTGATTGCGGTCTGTGGGTTAGGAAGTCTAGGATATAGTCGCAGAGAGGAGACGAGCCGTAGGTCACAGAGTTCCTTAAACTCTGCCTTTGCATTGAACACTTGAACCACATATAATGCGGACTTCAGTTCTAAAGTTTTACTCTCGTATTTCTTATTACTTGCTCCTTTAATTACTTTACATATTTTAGTTTTCCTTCTACCTTTAAATGTCTAAGGCACAATTTCTGATCATAATTTTGTTTTGTGTGTGTGTGTGTGTGTGTGTCTGCTTGGGGGGGGGCGGTGGTGGTGGTGGTGGTGGTGGTGGTCTCTGATCTCAACCCAGTCCAGGAGAGCCCATCTCAAACTCAAAAGGTGCAATTCCTTCCTGTCCCAGTACTTGTATATATGTGCCAGGAAAAGGAAGCCCCTTTCCCACACCATTCCTGCAGGCACATGCTTGTTTTTCTAATCTTATCTCCCCGCCACAGACCCTTTATCACCAATAACTTTTAAAAGCCTGCTAGGGATACTCCTCGCCCTTACGTTAGGTAGACAATGCATCATGTGGGACTCTCAATCATGCTAATGAAGGATGCTATCTCTCATCCTAATTATTAAATTCCATTTTGAGCAGGTACCTGACCAAGGTGCCTTAATCAACATTCAGGCCTTTAGCACTATCCTTACAGGTAGCGAGTACATTGCACGCATTGAACAGAATTGGTTTCTGCAGGTCCTTGTACTCTATCCCACCCAAACTCCACTAACTGTGTATGCTATTAGTCACCCCAACCCTATTCCGAACCTGTGCCTCTCTGCAAGGTGTGACCAAAGTCTGAAGCAAATTGTCCAGATAGTTCTCCCTTTCCCATACTTCAACTCAACAACTTTTGAGTAGAGACACAAGACAAGGCACACACTGACTGCGGGTATACTCATCTAGGGTATTCTCTTGTCAGGTCCCACATACAACAGTCCAGACGCACAAACTGCTATGCAAGAACTGAGCCTAGATTATTTATATTATCTACTTTTTAAAAATTTATCAATTTCTCTTTTTCTACAAGCTAGCTTACACAAACTATTACAAGTGTTGGACGAAAAAGATATTTCCTGCTTCCTCATCTGCATTGAATTCCCACTCCCACCAACTTGCTCAACTTTTACAGTTTCTCATGTCCTCTATTCATGACCACTACAAGACTACTCCCAATCAAATAAAAAATTACTTCAAAGATCCTTACTGATAATATATCAAGAACGTTGCACTTTTAGTGCCATGCTTACTACTAAAATTAATAGTTTTGTTCTAAACATTTATCTCAAAGTTATTTATCCTGAAATTCATCATGAGCCAAGACATGTGAACGCATGCATTTAAAGAGATATTGACTTGTATTTCAGAAAACAACCTTCACTGACTCCATTATCAGCCTTTATGCTGCATGAACTCGATCTTCTCCTTCACCTTCCCCCACCCTTTGTTCCTTCATTGCTCACTAGCCTCCACCTTTCACAATTCTCTCTCTCGCATTCCTCACCCAGAGTTTTCAACTATTAAACTGGGAACTTGATTTCCTGTAATCAAACACACTTACTTTATCATCTTATTTGCTGACTTAGAAAGAAGGAGCAGGTGGAAGAGGAATGCATCAGAGACTAGTTTACAGCAGCCATCATGTCAGCTTGAGTAAGGAGTATTACAGTGTGCCAGGTTGGTAATGCAGAAGCCTATTGAGTGTTAAAAGTTTGAAACATTTTTAAATGTTCAATTAAATCTAACCAACTGGCACAAGCTGGTCCACTAGGCTTGAGATTAAATTCAAGTAATTAAGGTAGCTGTGGCAATAAAGTAAATGACAAATAAAAATCAATAGATTAATAAAACGCAAAAGCAATATGACAGTGACAGAAAGGATATTGAATAAAG
Organism: Carcharhinus amblyrhynchos; assembly: GCF_965287045.1. Taxonomy (NCBI): domain Eukaryota; kingdom Metazoa; phylum Chordata; class Chondrichthyes; order Carcharhiniformes; family Carcharhinidae; genus Carcharhinus; species Carcharhinus amblyrhynchos. The sequence continues at coordinate 36,219,073 of NC_137335.1, read as the reverse complement.
TGCTACACAAGTAGTTTATGTATACATAACATTGGTCGATAGTTTAAAAATTTGAGACTCTGAAGGGAATAAAGCTACAATTTATTTCAACCTTCATGTGATCTACAAATTTGGTACTGAATTTATCAGTACTCGATACTTTGTTCTACAAATCCAAAGTTTGATAGTTATATAAGATTAGGAAATGTTAAACGTGTAAACAGCGATAATCACCATGAATCAAGCTGATAAAAAAAATTTCAAACAAGTTACTGAAAATCATCTACTGAGAGAGAAAGTCAGCTGGATGAGAATCTTGGCCAAGTCCAATTAATATGCAGGCCTGTAACTAGGTAAGACTTTATCTAGTAAAGCAGAAGTAAAATCAAGTTCAAATCCAGACAAAATTACCCTCATATCTCATATATTCTAATTTTCAATGCTACTTTCAAATAAATTGCTCTGTTAGTCTGTATACAAAATTTAACATTCTATGTTGCATTTTTCAGGCTGAGCACAAGTTGCTAAAAGTTGCTTTATAATCCTCAATATCTTAAACATGAAGTGGAAAAATATCAAAGATATATGGTTAAAAATGGCTTTAATCTATGCTACACCTGTAAGCAATGTTTCCCTTTTTTCCCATCAGCATGGAATTACTTTTATGAGCACGAATATCAAGGTAACATGCAGATTTGCACCACCGATAGAAATAAAACAACCTTGACACAAGGTATATTTTTAAACCCATTCATAGGTGTGAAAGAAGAAAAACATACCACCCCAAGCTATTGGCATAATATGACGTTATTCCACAAATTATCAAATTTACTGAATTCAATCTCATGTTTACCACAGTGGCATTTTAACTTATGACCTCTAAAGTTTAAAAGTGCAGTACATGATCATACATGAGGCGCCCAATTGTTAGTGTTTATACTGTAGTTGTATTTTAATCACTGCAATAAAGGAAACATTGAATTGCTAGAGATGGTTCAAGATAAGACAAGAAGCTTCTGTTCCAATTTGACAAGCTCAAAACAGAAACAGCTAAGGAAGCTTGCCTTTTGAATTGACAAACTGTGGAAAAGGAAATTTATTTATTCAGCTTGAGTGCTTTCTTCACTTAAAACTGCAACAAGTAATGATGAAAATAACTCAGTAATTTCTTCATATCAACATTCAGGCAGAGATAAGTGTCTCTGTGAACTTGGAGAGAGGTTGGCTCTTGTAAACCGGACAGTGAAGGAGGAGATACTTTGGGAACTGGGGAAGAACTGGGAAATGGCAAATGGAATTTAATGTTGGCAAGTGCGAGGTGGTCCACTTTGGTAGGAATAATGGTAGGAAGGACTATTACTTACGGGGCGAAATACTGCAGCAGGCGACGGTGCAGAGGGACCTCGGGGTCCTTGTGCATGAGTCGTAAAAACCCAGCCTGCAGGTGCAGCAGGTGGTCAGGAAGGCAAATGGGATGCTGGCCTTCATAGTGAGGGGGATTGAATATAAAAGTAAGGAGGTCTTGCTGCAGCTGTGTAGGGCATTGGTGAGGCCACAACTGGAGTACTGCGTGCAGTTTTGGGCGCCGTACTTACGCAAGGATATTTTGGCCTTGGAGGGAGTGCAGAGGAGGTTTACTAGGCTGATACCAGAGTTGAGGAGGTTGAGCTATGAGGAGAGGCTGAATAAACTAGGCTTGTACTCGTTAGAGTTTAGAAGAATGAGGGGAGATCTCATTGAGACATATAAGATGATGAATGGGATGGATAGGATAGAGGTGGAGAGGCTCTTCCCGCTCAGAAAGGACAGTAGGACTAGGGGGCACAGCCTCAAGATAAAGGGGGGACGGTTTAGAACGGAGTTGAGGAGGAACTTCTTCACTCAAAGGGTGGTGAATCTCTGGAATTCTCTGCCCATTGAGGTGGTGGAGGCTGCCTCGCTAAATATTTTTAAGACGCGGGTTGATGGGTTTTTGATAAGCGAGGGGATTAAGGGTTATGGGGAGAGGGCGGGAATGTGGAACTCAGACACGACAGATCAGCCATGATCTTATTGAATGGCGGGGCAGGCTCGAAGGGCTGGATGGCCTACTCCTGCTCCTATTTCTTATGTTCTTAAGAGTGTGTCATGATGAGAAAGAGAATGAAACACACAAGGTAGAATGACTATTAAGGTTTGAAGTAGTTTTTGTGGAAGTAATGGCATGACTTCATCCTACAGTGCTTTTAGGATAAAAAGCAATGAATTGTGAAATAATCAACCTGTTCATTATTTTGAATTAGATGGTGTCTCACAATACAAAAATGAACTGCAGAGAGGTGGTATTTGCAAGTATGCACAATTCAGAATGTCCCATGAAATAAGCTCAAGAATATTTGCATGCATTGTTATCTGGAGATCTGGCTAAGAATCCAAAATGTTTCACAAACGCACTAGAAATGGTGCTATGTTTTTAATGTGTTAAATACCTTTAGGATCAGTCTTCTATCAACAAGTCTATGAAATAAGCTGCAGCAGAATGACTAGATCAGTGGTATTAACAGGCCCAAAAATCATTTTACTATCTCTTTATAACATTTATTTTTATTCATTCATGTGATGTGGGCATCATTGGATGGAGCAGCATTTATTCTTCATCATTAATTGCCCTCCAGATCTCCAAATTTTGGTGGTGAGCTGCCTTGTTGAGCCACTGCAGTCCATGTGGTGCAGGTACACCCACAGTACTAAAGAACAAAGAAAATTTCAAGCCTGCACTGACTCTGCTGCCCATTGAACTAAAACTCCCACCCTTCCAGGGGCCATATCCCTCCAGTCCTATCTTATTCATGTATTTGTCCAGATGCCCCTTAAAAGTCACTATCATATCTGCTTCCATTACTTCCCCCAGCAGCGAGTTCCAGACACCTACCATCCTCTGCATAAAAAAACTTGCCTCATACATCTCCTTTAAACCTTGCCCCTTGCCACCTTAAACCAAATCCCCCTAGTAATTGACTCCTCCAGCCTGGGAAAAAGCTTCCGATTATCCACTCTGTCCATGCCCGGCTAGTTTAGTGGAGAGATCGAAATTCAGGTCTTTTCAGCTAAGCTGCTGTGTATGATTCCTGAACGGAACACTTGCTGGAGGGACCTGGGACGGCGCATGTTACAGTGGTCAGCATTGCTGCCTCACAGCACCAGGGTCCCAGGTTCAATTCCGGCCTTGGGTCACTGTCCATGCAGAGTCTGCACATTCACCCTATGTCTGTGTGGGTTTCCTCCGGGTGCTCTGGTTTCCTCCCACAGTCCAAAGATGTGTGGGTTAGGTTGATTGGCGATGCTAAATTGCCCCTTAGTGTCAGGGGACTAGCTAGGGTAAATGCACAGGATTACGGGTATAGGGCCTGGGTGGGATTGTGGTTGGTACACAGCCAATAGGCCAAATGGTTTCCTTCTGTACTGTCAGGATTCTATGGTTCCATGACTTTGGTTTCCAGTTCGCAGCTGCTTGTTAAAACGACTGACAAAAGAAATCAAAAATACCTGGGCCCAGACTACTTTCCTTTATCCTTTCTTGCATGTCGCTGGCAAGGTAGAGCATTCCTTACCCTTCCCTAACTGCCCGTGAACTGAATGGTTTGTTGGGACATTGTCAGAGGGGCAGTTGAAAGTCAACCACGTTGCTCTGGGATCTGGAGTCACTTGTAGGCCAGACGAGGTAAGGATGGCAGATTTCCTTCCCTGAAGGACATCAGTGAACAAGATTATTATGACGACAGTTGTCATGGACATCAGGATGAGTTTATCAATTCCAGATTTGATTCATTGAGAATTTAAATCCTCCCCACTAGCTGCTATTGTGGTATTTGAACTCACGTTGTCTCCCATAGTATTGGGCTGGGCCTCTAGATTAGTATTCCTGTTTAAAATACCACCAAGCCCTCATTTTTCCTCCCTGCATCATGGTCAGAAACTTTTCTGGACCTCCCATGATCTGACATCCTACAGCAAACCCCACAACAATCCAATTAAATGTCACTGTTTTGGTACAGCAATACTCAGTGGACAAGGGGGGAAGGGGTGGGGTGTCAGGTAAACACAGTGGCAGTCACAGAAACCCTGTAAATACACTCCAAAGTTCACTACGACTTGTCAGAGCACGGGGTCAGCGGCAGGGAATGCACAAGGCAGGACATATTACCGACAGCACCATCGTACACAGTTGACACCACCTCACAACATCATGGCACGTTCAGGAACGTGCTTGTACCCTTCTGTAGCGTACTGGCCAAACGATTCCCCAAACCAATCTAACCCCCAAGAGATATTTAAATGTTCTGTAGGCCTAGGTTGCCAGGATGGAGGGATGGGTGTAACTGGCTGCAAAAGACCATCACAGCTGCTCAACAAGGGGCAGCATTGCAGAGTCACCACACTCCTTCCAACATCCCAGAGAATGAGAAGGGATCCGATTTCTGTTCACCCCCCACAACCCCTCCCATCGTGCGCACCACTCCCCAATACAGTGTAGCCGATCCTAATGGCAGCCTCCATTCCCTGCACCCCATTCTCTCTCCCTAACACACTGTAGTCAATCCCAATGGCAGCCTCCTATTCCCATGTCCTTCTCCCCTTGTCGTCTAACCCCCACCCCCATGCATGACACCACCACCCCTGGTGGCGATACACTGGACTCAAGTCCATTCTGGTCTCTGTGCCTCTGGATTGGGATCAAGTTTAATCACTGGTCAGGAACCTTTAACCCTTCCCAAAGTCTGAGCAACAATGTCACTGTTAGGGAAGGAGTTCCAGGATTTTGACCCAGTGACAGTCAAGGAACTGCGATGTATTTCCAAGTCAAGACAGTGTGTGGTTTGGAGGGGAACTTCCAGGTGGTCATATTCTCATGCTGCCTTGTCATTCTAGAACATAGAACACTACAGCACAAACAGGCCCTTCAGCCCACAAGTTGCGCCGATCACATCTATACCTACCAAGCCATAGAACTATCTGTAACTCCCAAACCCATTAGATCCCATATACTCATCCAGAAGTCTTTTAAAAGACCCCAGCGAGTTCACCTCTACCACCACCGATGGCAGCCGATTCCACTCACTCACCACCCTCTGAGTGAAAAACTTACCCCTAACATCTCCTCTGTACTTGCTTCCCAGCACCTTAAACCTGTGTCCTCTCGTAGCGACCATTTCAGCCCTGGGAAATAGCCTCTGAGAATCCACCCTATCTATTCCTCTCAACATTTTATAAACCTCTATCAGGTCGCCTCTCAATCTTCGTCTCTCCAGGGAGAAGAGCTCTAACTCCCTCAACCTAAGGCATGCCTCCCAATCCAGGCAACATCCTTGTAAATTTCCTCTGCACCCTCTCAATAGCTTCCACATCCTTCCTGTAGTGAGGCGACCAGAACTGCGCACAGTACTCCAAGTGGGGTCTGACAAGGGTCCTATAAAGTTGCAGCATTACCTCCCGACTCCTAAACTCAATCCCTCGATTAATGAAGGCCAGTACACCATACGCCTTCTTGACCACATCCTCCACCTGCGAGGCCGATTTACGAGTCCTATGGACCCGCACCCCAAGATCCTTCTGCTCTTCAACACAGCTAAGACTCCTACCCTTAATATTGTACTCCTTCATCCTATTGGTCCTGCCAAAATGGACCACTACACATTTATCCGTTGACATGAAGTCCATCTGCCACTTCTCTGCCCAGTCTTGCATCCTATCTATGTCATGCTGCAACTTCTGACATCCCTCCAGACTATCCACAACACCACCAACCTTCGTATCGTCGGCAAACTTACTAACCCATCCCTCCACTTCCTCATCCAGGTCATTTATGAAAATGACAAACAGCAAGGGTTTGACAGCAAGGAACAGATCCCTGGGGCACTCCACTGGTGACTGACCTCCATGCAGAAAAAGACCCATCCAAACCATTCTCTGCCTTCTGCAGGCAAGCCAGTTCTGGATCCACAAGGCCAAAGCCCCTTGGATCCCATGCCCTCTCACCTTCTCAAGAAGTCTTGCATGGGGGACCTTATCAAACGCCTTGCTGAAGTCCATGTAAACCACGTCCACCACTCTTTCTTCGTCAATGTGTTCAGTCACATTTTCAAAGAACTCAACTAGGCCCTTAAGGCATGACCTGCCCTTGACAAAGCCGTGCTGACTATTTCTGATCATTCTAAACTTCTCTAAATGCTCATAAGTCTTGTCCCTCAGAATCCTCTCCATCAACTTACCAACCACTGAGGTCAGACTCACTGGTCGGTAATTTCCCGGGCTATCCCTGTTCCCTTTCTTGAAAATAGGAACCACATCCGCAATCCTCCAATCCTCTGGATCCTCTCCCATCTCCATCGACGATGCAAAGATCGTCGCCAGGGGCTCTGCAATCACTTCCCTCACCTCCTACAGTAACCTGGGATACATCCCATTTGGTCCCGGCGACTTATCTATCTTGATAGAATTTACAAGTTCCAACACGTTCTTTCTTAACATCCACAATCTTTTCAGTCTGCCGCAAGCCTGTAGTACAACCTCCCAGATCACTTTCCACCGTGAATACCGAGGCAAAGTACTCATTAAGCACCTCTGCCATTTCTTCCGGTTCCATACAGACTTTTCCCCCTTTACCTTTTATAGGTCCTATCCCTTCTCTTCTCATCCTTTTACTCTTCACATATTTGTAGAACGCCTTGGGATTCTCCTTAATCTTACCCGCCAAGGCCTTCTCATGACCCCTTCTGGCTCTCCTAATTTCCTTTTTAAGCTCCTTTCTACAAGCCTTAACATCTCCTGGCTCTTTGAACCTTTTATATGCCTTTCTTTTCTTCCTGACTAGGTTCACCACAACCTTCGTGCACCATGGCTCCCGTGACCTACCAAAACCTCCTTATCTTATCGGAACGTTGTCGTGCAGAGCTCCAGTCAAACATTCCTTGAAAATCTGCCACGTTCCTTCAGTACTTTTCCCCAAGAACACCTCCTTCCAGTTTACTCATCCAATTATCTGCCTGATGTCTTCATATTTCCCCTTACTCCAGACAAACACCTTCCTAGCCTGCCTGATCCTATCTCTTTCCAATGCTATCGTGAAGGAGATAGAATTATGATCTCCATCCCCGAGATGCTCTCCCACCGAGAGATCCAACACCTGTCCTGGTTCATTAGCCAGCACCAGGTCCAGTTCAGCCTCTCCTCTCGTAGGCTTATCCACGTGCTGTGTCAGGAAACCCTCCTGAACACACCTAACAAACTCCTCCCCATCCAAACCCCTTACCCTAGGGATATTCCAGTTGATGTTTGGGAAATTAAAGTCTCCCATCACGACAACTCTGTTATTGCTACATCTCTCTAGGATCTGTTTCCCTATCTGCACCTCAACTTCCCTGTCACTACTGGGTGGCCTATAGAAAACACCCAAAGTTATCAACCCTTTGCTGTTCCTAACTTCCACCCACAGAGACTCCGTAGACAGTCCCTCCACAGTATGCAGCTTCTCTGCAGCCATGACACTGTCCCTGATTAACAGTGCCACTCTGCCACCTCTTTTGCACCCCCCCCCCCCCCCACCCCCACCCCCGTCCTTCCTGAAGCACCTGAATCCTGGCACCATTCTAGATGGTAGTTGTGGGTTTGGAAGGTGCTGTCTGAGGTGAGTTCCAGCAGTGCATCTTGTAGATGATACACACTGCTGCCACTGTATATTTGAGGTGGAGTGAATGAATGTTTGTGGATGGGATACCAATCAAGTGCTGTCCTGGATGGTATTAAGCTTCTTCAGTAGTGTTGGAGCTGAATTTATCCAGGCAAGTGGAGTGTGTTCCATCAAACTCCTGACTTGTGTCTTGTCAGTATAGAAGCTTGGCAGATTTTGGGGAGACCGATGATGAGTTCCTTGCCGCAGAATTCCCAGCCTCTGACCTGTTCTTGTAGCCACAGTGTTTACATGGCTAGTCCAGTTCAGCTTCTTGTCAACAATAGATCTTAATAACTTACCTTGTTGCCTCTCTTGAAGCCTTGGTGTGAGCATGGGCTTGGAGGCCAGCCAGATGAGGGGAGTGGGCGGGGAACAGGCTGCAGGAAAAACAAGTACTGACAGATTTGAACTTCAAAAACTGACGATTCAGCTGTGAATTTCAGCTGTTAATTCCATGCAATCATTCATGTCAGGCTTGGCTCTTGTTGGTTAATTTCCTGCTAGTTATTTACTCGTGGTCTAGAGTAGCAGTGAACCCCATTTAACCATCTAGACATGTAGCAATAATAGTTTTTACATAGCACTAGATGGATTGTTGTGCAATGCACAAGCACACAGCTTAGACTGAACACAGAAATACACAAACTCATGATCAGATTATGAAAACTAGAATCCATCTCTAGTTGAAACAACAAGCTACTGTTAACTCATTATTTTTCAACATTGGGGAACAAATGGAGTCACAACTGCGTACCTGACTAGCATCTTTTACATGAATGTTATCAATCAGTTTACAAAGTAACCAGAAATATTCCTTGCAACCTGCTCGTAATAGTGGTTCCTCTTCATAATCTACCTCCTGAAAGAAAACAGAACAATGGCTTTAATAGCAATGCTGCACGATTAAGTTTACATTAAGTTTACTTTTTATTTCAGCAATTTTCTCCCAAAGTTCACCTTATGTTGTATTGCCCCTAAAGGGATAATGGTATAACTGTCTCCCTAGCACTTTACAATACATACAGCGGACGTAGAAACCATAGAAACCCTATAGTGCAGAAAGAGGCCATTCGGCCCTTCAAGTCTGCACCAACAACAATCCCACCCAGGCCACTAATCCCTGTAACCTACATATCCCGGGACGCTAAGTAGCGATTTAGCTTGGCCAATCCACCTAACCCGCACATCTTTGGTCTGTGGGAGGAAACAGGAGCACCTGCAGGAAACCCACACAGACACGGGGAGAATGTGCAAACTCCACACAGACAGTGACCCAATCTGAATTAAAAATTTGATCAAGAAGAAATTGAAATAACTTCCAATAAAAATTGCTAGTTTTTTTGCAGTTATCATTTTTCATTACACTTTTGTAATGTGATGCCAGTCCTTTGATGCACAGCAAGTTTATCCAGGTTAAATAGTAATTATAAAAAGGAAAAAAATTGAATTCAAACTTCCTCAGTTTTTCTCCCGGTACAAAAATTCCACTGCACAACAGCATTTTATAGCTGTGATGGGAAACAAGATGCTCCTATGGCTCTAAGTCAGCTAATGGAAGCAGTTGCACCTGACTGGTTGGAATCATAGAATTATTACAGCACGGGAGGCGGACACTGGGTCCATCAAACCAGCTCTGTGGAACAGCAATTCACCCACATCCTTGTCTTTGCCCTTCACCCTTCAAATTTTTCCTTTCCGGATAATGATCCAAATATGCTTTGAAAGGCACTATTCAATCTGCCTTCACCATACGCCCAGGCAATGAACTCCAGGTCCTAACTACACACTGCAAAAATATTTGGTTTCTTTTCCCAATCACTTTAAACCAGTGCCTTCAGCTTGTCAATCTTTCCAACAATGAAAACAGCTTTTCTTTACCTCTGTCCAGACACTTCATGATTTGGATACCTTTATCAAAACTCCTCTCAACCTCTTTTTCTCCATCTCTCTAATATATCTATGCAATTGAAGTTCCTCATTCCTGTAGCCATTCTTGTGATTTTTTTCTATGACCTTTCTCATGACTTTATATCCTTCCTGAAATGTAGCATCCAGAACTGGTTGAGGCTAAACAAATGTTTTATGCAGGTTTATCAAACCATCCTTGCTTTTGTGCTTCTGTTGATAAAGCCCCAGGATCGTGTATGCTTAGTTAACCATGCTCTTAACCTGCCCCACATAACCCCCAGATTCCTATGTTCTTGTTCTTTAGAATCGTATCCTTTTATATTGTCTCTGTTCTTCCTACCAAACTGAATCACTTGACACTTCTCGGCATTAACTTTCATCTGCCACTTCTCCAACCATTGCAACAACCTGATAAAGCCCACTACTCTCTTCATAATACTTCCAAGTTTTGCGCCATTGGCAAACTTTGAAAGTATGCCATTGGCAGTGAAAGTCTAGGTCATTAATGCATATCCAGAAGAGTAGGGATCTGAAAAACAAATGGTCCTTGCCCCCCACCCCAAGTCTCCTGTCACTCATCCAATCCATGTTGCAACCATCCCTTTCAACTCATGAACTCTAAATTTTGCTCAAAGGTTTTGTTTAAGCACACACACCTTTTGGATGTCCATGTACACAACAAGAACATTACCCTCATCAACCCCCTATGTTACCTCATCAAAATACTCAAGCAAGTTAGTTAAATACAATATTTCTCCATCAAATCTGTGCTGGCTTTCCTTAATTGACCTGCATTTGCCCAAGTGATTATCAATCTTGTCCCACATTATCTTTTCTAAATGTTTCCCAATGACTGAAGTAATGTGCTTGCTGGGCTTAATCCTCCACCTTTTGAGCATACATGGAACGTCTGCAAAGCGCCGGTCCCCTGACACCATCCCTGTATTGAAAATAAAAGACTAGAATACAAAATAATGGCTGGTGTCTCCACACCTCCCACGTCTATTTCCTCTCAGTATCTCTCGGTAATTTATCAACGAACATTACTACAAAGTAAAGATAGCCTAATGTCCGCCTTCCCCACTGACTTATCAATATTTAACCCATCAAAAGTCTCAACAATCTCCTTTTCCACCATGACTTGGCAGTATCCTCTTCCTTGGTAAAGATAAATGCACAGTACTAATGTAGAATCTCAGCCACACCTTGCCTTCATGCGAAAATCCCCAATGAGGTCCTGAATTGACTTCTCCTTTAACTACCCTTTTACTATTTATATACTTAAGCTGCCAGTTTCTTCTTACATTCTTTTTGCTGGTCTTATTTGCCTTTCCATTTTTCTCTGAACCTTCTGTATTGAGATTAAATCTCAATTGTATTATCTGCCTGACATCTGTCATATGTAACCTTTTCCTGCTTCAGCTTAATCTCCTTCTCTCTTTTATTGTCCACAGAGGTCTGGATTTGTTTGTTGTACTTCATGAGAATGTACCTTGACTGGACCAAAACTCTTCTCTTTACAGACAACCATTGCTTCATTACAGTTTTACCAGCCAGTCTTTGGTTCCGATTCACCTGGATGAGACACAGAGGGAGGGATGGAGGGCGCGGGCGAGAGCAGGGAAAGCGGAGAGAGCAAGAGAGGGGGGGGGGGGGGAACCGAGAAAGCGGGGACCAAGAGAGCGCGCGAGTGGGGTGGGGAGTACAACATTGTGTGGGATTGTGGGGTGGAGGAGTGCAGCATCATGTTGAAGATGTTTAAAACTTCACCATCCCAGCCAGCCCAAACCTGTCTGTTTTTAAGCGGGGGAGGGGGTTAAATCCCCCACCTTTGAACCCAGCACCAAAAGAACTAAGAGTGTATCTAAGCATTTTGCTATTGGTCAGTAATTACCATCTTTTCCTGCAAGTGATCAAAACGAATCTTACCCTAACTGGCTTCAAAGCTTGGGCATCAGGAAGAAACTTGAGTAATGTTGATGCAGCTAATAAAAGGAAAGATCGATTTATTGATTCTCCACCATCCAAGCCCGATAGACACAACTTGTATAAACCATTGCAAGCTTCATGTCGAACTGAAGTCTAGAACAAAAGAGTCAATTACCAACAAGTTATTAAAAACCATTTGTACAGTCAACTGGAAGAAAAATTATAACTAGTCATATTCATAGATTATTATAATCTAAGTTTGAAGATTTAATCTTACCTCTGGTACAAGTAGAGTTAACTTTTTCAACCAATCATGCAAATGTTCACTGTCTGCCAAGCTGGATTTTACCAGCGAACAACAGTGAGCCCAACTCACTAATAGCCACATAGCATAATGAGTAACTGGAAGATAAAATAAGAATTTGTCTAGTAAGCAAGAGAAGCAAGCATGCTGAAAATATATCCAAGGATTTGAGCGGACGACTAAGCTTTTTATAAATTTTCCTTTCCAAATAGCTGGCGAGTGTCTCATCTGTGGTACTTACAAATTATATTTCAGTTGCTTCTTTCGTAATTGACAATAGTTAAAATGTTTTTGTCATAAAGCCTGTGCATTTAACTCAGTAAATTACTAAAAAATTATCTATTCTAATTAGGTTTTCTTAAAACAACATTCTTAATGGATATAATTACTTCTAAGAAACTGCTGCTGCAAGACCAAACACTGATATTCATAAATTGCAAGCTGCAACTTCGCAAATATTATCTATTATTACAAGTTTATTAACAATGTAGTATATAAACTGATTCATAACCTACCCTCGTGCCTGGATCGGTGATCTGATTGAGCTTTAAGTACCCTGGTTTTAATTTGAAAAAAGATGAGAAATTGAAAAATAAATCACAAAGATATAATCTGCTATGAATACAATGGTGTGGATATGCCGGCGTTGGACTGGGGTGAACACAGTAAAAAGTCTGACAACACCAGGTTTTAGTCCAACCGATTTATTTGAGACAGAGCCAGAACTCTCCATTCACCTGAAGAAGAGGGAAACCCCTCGAAAGTTAGTGAGTTTACTATCAAATAAATCGGTTGGACTAAAACCTGGTGTTGTCAGACTTTTTACTATGAATACAATGGGCCAAATCTTGCTAGAGTAAGGCATCTTTCAGTGTCCCCTGTTAGGCCTTTTCCTGCTCCTGTTTTATTTTTATTTTATTTTTCTTTGCAGCATGACTTGCTGAAGAACGGGCTGATAAACAGCACAACAATGTCACCAGGGCAGTAGCAAACAAGTCCAATGTTTCAACTTTATCAAGGAAATTAAATTATTATAAAAGAAAAATGGGAGAGGAAGTAGGTAAATTAGAGTCAAACTGAAAAAGAGATGAAAAGAAATACTGAATTGAGGGAGATGAGAGATATTTTAAAAAGTTGAAATTATTTTAAAATTTCATACAATAATTTACATATGCAGGCAGGAGCCAATAGTTTAAATTGATCCCTTTCTGGGCAAGAATGGCATTTAATTGACAATTATCACATATTAGAAATCTATTTATATTTATAATCATAAGCTTTAACTTTCTGGGGAAAATTAATGTGCAATTATGTACAAGTTCAGGAAGTTCTTAAAGATAATTGGATGTTAATGGTGAGATGCCATAATTGACCAGCAAGTTCGGGAGATTCACAGTTTGTGGTATATAGCTTCATCTCCTGAACTTGCTTGCTGATTTGTGAATTATTAATTGCATGAGTCGTTAACATGCCATTGTTTTTCCAGAAGGATTTGGCCCAACATTTTGCACTCATTTGTTTGCTTCAGGCATTGGTTCAACAAGTAATATTTAAATAATTAAAAATGATTTTACCTATGAGCCAAGTTGTTATAAGTGTAAGCAACAGACATTAACCGATAGATCAAACTGGATCCGTGTACCAGGCTGAGAAATACCTAAATAAAACAAATTCATATTTTGTTGTATGCAGTATACAATACAGACAGATAATTGAATGTACAGGTGAACCCTGATAAAACTGCAAAGTAATTAAAAAGTACTAGCCTCTGTCAAACGAGGTATATGCAATCCTTTTCCATGATCTCCAGCTCCTTTTCTTGATTTACCAGGCCAAGTCCTTTTCCTATGGCTATCTGACATACCAGACCAGGCATAGATATCATGATAAGCCAGATCCAAGTCAGCTGGATCAACTGCAAACTGGCACATTAACTTCAGCAGGCAAGCAAGGCAGTCCAGCTGCCACTGGGAAAATGCAAGGTAGCAAACAAGTAAAATTTAATTTTTAACATGTTTGTTTTAAAAGAACAGAATCAAAATTTAAGTACCAAATATAGGACATAAGGCAATATATGAAGCTTAAAATAAAAGCTGAGGCACAAAGCCATTACTAGTAAAATAAAAAAAGCAGTATTTTGACTAAGATTATCTGTAAACGATGCTTGAATATTAGGATATTACAAATAACTCTTACCACAGTCCATGATTCCTGCTCTTTGGGCTCCAGAATCCCTGACAGAAAAATTTCCAATAATTGCTGAAGTCCCCCAGCAGCAACAAACTGAAACATGGGAGAACATTTCAAATAAGGGAGGAAGATGCAATAAGCAACAATAACTCCAAGCTCTGTCAGAAACCCTTTATGAAGTTCTTAAATGACCTAAGGGGCCAACATGATTTTCCATGTTGTTGAACTGTCCAGCTACATTGCCACACAGCTCCATTTTTGCAACAGTTTTAGTTGGGGATATGGCAGGGATAAAAAGAAACTTGTGCTGAAAGCCTTTCTGCTAATACTTCCAGCTCCTAATCATGCAATGCATCACTCTCCTCTGATAAATCTCCAATCCAAATTGGTGGCAGAATTTCTGAACTGTCCTTTGAAAATTAAAAGCATTTCACTGCTTATACATGCTAATGTTTTGATGGATTTTTCACTATGATTGCAGCAGGAACTTTGAAAAACATGAAATCATTTAAAATGCCTTTCAGTGCGATAGGTATCAAATAGCCCCTAGATATAATTGGAGACAAAGGAAGCAAGAAGATAGTACTAAAAAATGAAATGGGTGAAAAAGAGACAGATGGGACACCACATCTATACACTTTGGGTAGTGTAGCAGGTTAAAAAGGCAAAATAATTATAGTTCAAATGGCAGGAGCTTGAGTTACACAGAAGAATAGAAAAATTTAGGGATTAGGTTAAAGGAAATTAACAAAAGATTAAAAATAAACATTTATTTTAAAGAAAATCTTTTAAAATATTGAAAATGAGTTTCTATTCTACAAGTGAAGTTCTGATGGTAAAACAGTCAAGATATTAATAATGTAAAACAACTTGTTAACAAAAATCAGATTTGTCAGAGTACCATGTACAACAATTTAGTACTTGGTGAACAGCGGGCATAAATTTCAAAGAATGAAGGAAAAAAATGTGTTGTTATCAGATAAACTGACTGGCACAGTAATATAATTTTGCCCTGATTTAAAAAGTAGAAAATGCTGTAAATATGCAGAAGGCCAACGGCTTCACCTGAAGACGACAGGAACATTTCTGCTAAGTATCCTACAGGTGAATTATGAACTTTCATTGAAGGATTACAACCTGAAACACATTCTGTCACATGAAGATAACACTACATACGTATTTCTAACTGGTAAGGTGGTCTGAAATAACGTACAGAAAATTGCTGGCAACTGCATCAACCACTATGTGCTGTAAATGACCAGGGCTGATTTTACACATGTAATTTGTAATATGCAAGCTACGCCTCATTGCATCTTCTGGAGAAAAAATCCTGCAAGAGCATGTATAGTTTCAGTCACAAGTCTTCCCCCACCTCCCAACTCTTTGGGCTGACACAGTGATGTTACTACTCCCTCCATTTGAAGAAAATATGAAGCAAACCTTGCAACTCCAGGAATTTTTACTGTTCTCGATCTGATCTTCACTTGAATCATCAGAGTCAGGGTATAGGTCACTGTAACTACCCTGAAATTAAATTAAATTCAAAATTAATTCCAATAATTCAGTAAATAACAAGACAGTATTAATTTGGTTTCACTATAAAATATAGTTATATTTTGTAGACAATTTGCCCTAATTGAATTTTGATAGTTACATCAAGCAAGCAGTAAAAAGAACCCAGGATTTAAAAAAAAGACAAGAACTTTCCCAAAAATGCACAGTGTTGGCTCAAGCAAGAAAATCAGTGTGAAGCTCGCAGGCTGCACAACTGCTGTTCTTCCCATATTGAACAGCAATCTGCAATTCCAAAGGCAAACTGAGAATCATACAGTAAGCTGGAGGGGCAGGGCCTAAGAAAGCCAGCAACACCAAATCTGTGTACCATTTGTAAAGGGCATCCCAATCTTCAATTTAAATAACACCTCCCTCCACCCCACCCCAACACATAGAAAAGGAGGAATGCCAACTCCCTGATAGTGTCCAGGGGGCTCTGCCAGAATCTGGGAACAATGCAAAGGGGCATTGCCAGAGAGCAATGCCCAGGCACGTCCTTCACCACCTGAGGGCTATAATTATGTGCGCTCCAGCATGGTCATCTTGACTGGTTTTCATTTATTTCATTTACCAGTAGTGATTTTCTTTTATTTCATCACCAGTAGTGATTTTCACTGGCATGATATCAATCTAGCTGGGCTGGAAGCTGCAACAAGGGTGGAAGTTGCGGCACCAAGCCCACTAATTAAAGTGCTAATATATGCAAATCAAGTTCATGCCTTACGGGGCATGAACCTGATTACATCACTGGTGCGGGGTGGGGAAGATCTAACAAAATCCCATTTTTGACCAGGGCGAGTTTTAGCAGCCATTACGAAATTTGCACACATTTAATGCAACCACTAAATCGTGGCCATTTAGTGCATTCATTTTCTTATGGTTGAAAAGGCTTTATGCTTTTCTGTACTCTGAACAACTTTTTTTTAAGAATGGTGAGGTGGGCGACAATGAATTATACTGGTGTTTAACAACAATGGGGTAGGATTCGATATAATCGCAGTTAGAGACAAACAAAATACTACAAATGATTATCTCAATGTCGAGAGAGAGAGAGAGATTTAGTTAGTTTTTAATAGTAACATTTCGTCAGAACTGGAAAATGCTCAAGAAAGTTTAAAGTCACATATAGAGAGAGAGGGAGTTTAAAGTCACATATATAGAGAGGGAGAAAGTATGAGATAGAGAGAGAGAAAGAGCAGCAGAAGTAGCATGAGTGGGTGTAAAGAACAAAAGGAAGGTCTGTGATAAGGTTGAAAGCAAAGTGACTAAATGAACAGAATATTACTGTGCCTGCTTTTCAAAGAAAAATGAGAGCAGAGGTTATGATCTGAAATTATTGAACTTGATGTTGAATCTAAAAGACTAAAATCATCGAAATCCAGAGCATGAAAGGAGACCATTTGGCCCATTGAGTCCATGCTGGTTGACAAGTAGCCTTCCAGCCTATTCCCACTTACCAGTTCTCAAGTCCATAGCCTTGTAAGTTATAGAACTTCAAATCTCAAGTATCTTTCTAAACTGTTAAGAGGATGTCTGCCTCTAGCACCCTTTCAAGCAGTGGGACTTCCAGATCACCACCACTCTGGGTGAAAAATAGTCCCCTTGAATTTTCACTAAAGCGCCTACCTCTTAGCTAATTCTATGCTCCCAATTATGAACCCTCAACTTATAAAGCAGTTAATCAAAAAATACCATGCTATTTCTCAAGTATACTCAGCACTCTGTTAGAACATGGTGGGAGATTGAAGTTATGGTGGTCAGGTGGGAGAGGACTAAAGAATTAAAATGGCAAGTGACTACAGACTCAGAATTATATTTGTGGACTGAATGGAAGAGCTCAAAGCAATCATTCAACCTACATTTGTCTCTCCGTACCATGAATATAATAAAAATAAATCAGTGTTTCACATGGAATAATTGTCAAAACTTTCCAAAACAAAAGGATTTAAATCAAGCAAACAAAAATGTCAATTACCGTAGATGCTCTTCTTATTCTCCTGTTAGGTTTCCCCAAGGCCTCAATAATTTCCAGAGCATATAGGAGTTTATGAGGACTTTTTATTCGAAGCAAGTCCTTCCAACAAACTCCATCATTGCCCTTCAATGGAAACACAATTAAATAATGTTTACAACAATGTTGAAATACAGAAAAACATATAACCATGAACAAATTTTAAAAAATCACCAAAGAGGTTTGAATAATTTATGCATTCAATGAGTTGTACTGAACTGGCATGTGGTTTTGAGACAGGCATGGAATAACTTCATTCAAACATTTTCATTTATATATTCCCTACGAAATTAAAGGTTACATTTAAAAAAAAACCAATGGTAGAAGATCTGCAATCTCTCCAACTCCACTCCCATCCCCATAAGTAAACTATTAAACCATCCATGGAGATGTCCTCAGGGTGTTTCACTTTTTGCGGGCTGGATAAGTAAAACAAATTTTTGGTTGCAGTCAAACAGTCCATGATTTAATTCTAGGTTCTCTTTCTATTAGTTTGATACAACTAAGTGCTAGGCCACTTCATTGCCACTGTAAGCAGCTAATAGTAAACCACATTAGTGTGGGACTGGAGTCACTTAAAGGACAAACCATCAGCAAGATTTCCTCCAAAATGTTCTAAGGACAGGATTTTCCAGCCCCGTTCACCTCAAAACCGGCAAATCCCACCCGAGGTCAACAGATCTTTCTGTGGTCCATCCCTCACCCGCTGTGATTTCCATGGCAGCCAGAATGGGTGATTTCGTTCACGTGTCAAAAAATTTGAAAACTCGAGTGTTTCACTCCAGCTTTTTCAGTGAGCTACCCCTCGGAATTTTCCCACACATTGCCTTTCTTTTTGTCAGTTGAGGGTTTCACACGGTGGTGGTGGGGGGGGATTAAGCTTGCCAGTGAAGCTGCAGAAAATTGCTTGAAGCACCATTGTACAGGCACCTTGCACCATTCCACCCCCCCCAACTGTCCGCAAAGCACCCCCTTGCCTCCTACCCCTGGATCTCCCTCACATTTTGCAGCAGCCCTGCCTATCTCCCCTCCACCTCAATCCCCCTACAGACATCACCCCCCGTGCCTCAGCTCCCTCTACAGACATCACCCCCCCCGTGCCTCAGCTCCCTCTACAGACATCACCGCCGTGCCTCAGCTCCCCCTACAGACATCACCCCTGTGCCTCAGCTCCCCCTACAGACATCACCCCCATGCCTCAGCTCCCCCTAAGGATCTTTCCCCCCAATACCTCAGCTCCCCCTATGGATCACCCACACCACCCACAGCCCCAGCCCCCTCGCACTGCTCCTGGTACAGTTATGGTGCATTTATGCTGGCACTGCCCATGGGCACTTCCCAGACATGCCCCCATCACATCTCATCCCTGTTGGTGGGAACCAGCTGTGAAACATATGAAAGGCTAAAAACAGCCATGCTGGATGCGTTGTTCATGCAAATCATGACGTTAATATTTCAAATGGCTTCATGCCCCTTTTGGGTACGAAGCCAATCACGCCAACAAAACAGGGCTGGGAGGATGGCTTTCGGTGCAAGACCAGTTCATGCCCCGTACAAAAGCCTCGCCTGCTACCTTCCTGGCTCACTGTGCCAAACAACCATGGCAGAGGGCCAGAAAGATTGCACCCCATATTTGGATGACAGTTTTCTTTCACTAAATGGAGATTATTGAGCCTGTTAAATTGTATGACAAAATAACAGCTTTTATTTCCAGATTATATATTTTTATGTAACTGGAATCAAATTCTTAAACTACCTTGGATGGATGGAAACTTATATCCTCTGGATTACTCGAGGCATCTGGATCGCACATATGAAGCATAAACACTGTTCAGTCAAATGGGCTGTTTGCCTGCTGTACATTCTATTAATTCTACACTACTATAGCAACTGGTTAGGTATGAAAACATTAAACAAATGAATCACAAAGGCTTTAAATTATAATAATTTCCAGCCATCAGCTCTAAGAGAATAAAATAATTAAAGTTCCTTTCTATTATAACTTGAACTTCCTATACTAAGCTCGAGTAATCCACTGCAAAATTTAAAGTAAACAATGTATAATAGTTGCCTCACCGGTTCATCAGAGATGTTTTGAAAAGCCTGTAACATGTTTGGACATGTAGGAAGCAGCATTAACAGTTCCCAAACACGTCTGGACAGGTTTTCTGCATGAAGATGCAGTTCTTCACAGTGTGCAGTCTGATTACAACATCAGAAAATAAACATTTTGTTAGCCCAAATTATGAATCCAACAACACTTGAAACAAAATAAGTCCACGGAATCCAATTATTAAATGTATCCCTGTGCAACTGAAATTCTTCAATATTTCTTAAAAACCCCAATTGAGTGGCAGGCATGGGATGAGTAAAAGGTGCACAAATCTTTCACTTCAACACTGAAGCTTTAATAAATTAGCTTTTTTTTCCAGCCTGATGCCCCCTGTGGATTACGGTAGCCATGGGCTATGATTAAAGTCGCATTAATAAAGTAAAATGTAAACACTTACAATAAACTTTCAAGTGGTTGAAGTGAAGGAAAATGTCACATTCATATCTAATCAAATATATCATGTTTACTTTTCCAATCCAATGAAACTAAATGCTGTACAATGATGTCAAAATGCTTCAGCGATCAATAACATAGACATAACTATCCTTGTCTTTATTTTCTTGTTCTGAAAATTAATTTCTATGGAATGGGCCATTTAACTGACAGAATTCTCCTCACTTTTCTTAAGTGTATTCGAGTCATGTGATAAGCCTAAAGTACTGATTTTATTATATGAATCAAACACTTTTTGTCCAATGCAGGCTCCATGAAGGAATAAGCCAAGGGCATCGTAGTCATGGAACACAGCTGACTGTCTCTACCTCTGATGTACATAACATTAATAGTGTAGTGTCACCAAGAGAGCACAGGAGAAGGCAGAGCACCGTAGTTTGAGAGAGGTTTATCGGCTCTTCTAGATAATCACTATTAAGTGATTTTGTACCCACAGCTGTGACTCATCTGTCTTGTGATCCACCTCCCACAAGAAGTTCCGTACCTGCCTGTACCCAAAGGGACTTCATTCAGCACGAGATAGGGCCTTAGGCCCACAGAGTGTGCACTGACGATACCTTCTGATGATGTTATGTGATCCCCAGTTCCCAGCACTTGGGCCAGATCCCTAACTGCTGTGGTACTCCAAAAACTCATCTGAAAACCTCATTAAGGTTGCAAAGTCAGCAGCCCCCACCATTGATGCAGGATTCAGTGGCCTGAGCTGCTCTGCTCCAGTCCCCATATAGGCCCAAACTGACAGACAGCTTGGGATGGCATCCTCACCAACCACCGGACACTAAGACACCCCCCCACCCACCTCTCAATCTCTGGGGCATTCCACATGGCAGACTGGGCTCAGTACTCTGGCACTCGTGTGGAGCATAAGGGTGGCTGTGAGGAAGTCCTCAATGGGAACCTTTGCAACATAGACCTGCATGCACTCACCTGAGGGTCTGGCACGTTGGCTTCCAGGGATGGCTTGTACTTCAGATAGATGGAGACGCACCCTCGTGACTATCACAATATAGGCAGCCATTGTGCACTGCAGTAGCACACAGTGTGAGGAGCTATGTTAACACCAATAGAGCTTCCTTGATTAGGGCGATAACTGCCAGAACTGATGCTCATTACATACATACCACCCAAGCCCCAAATCAACAGAGGCCCCGCACTGTGGCTTTCCAGACATGCCCGAGCCGCCCCCAATCTCCCACACCCATGCAAGTCCCTTCCCCCCACTCCATCTTGCACAATGGCAGCATCAGCACCACACACTGCAACCCGGAGGTTGGTACTCACATCCTCTCTCTTTCGCCACTACTGTCTCTGACTCACTTTTAAAGTCTTGTACTAATTGGCCTCTGTGTGAAATCATAAAAAAGTGGGAATCCCATCCCTCACACCCATCCCGTATCACAGCAGTGTACCAACCAATGCCCGCCTGCCCCCAAACCTCCCCACCTCCACTACACCACAGACGTTGGTGCTCAGCAGTAGTTACCTCACTGGCTCTTCTTTACTATAGAGCCACACTTTTAAAGACCTGTTATATTCAGCATTGGCGTCACACTGGAGAGGTGGGAAGCCTCCAGGAATCAAGGGAACAATTGTATCCTGAGTTGGCTAATGATATTGAAATCCAATCTCATACTAATAGGCCTTGTACCCAGAATGGGCACAAAGTGGCTTGCACCATTTGAAAAGGGCTAGGAAGATTGCAAATCATTTGGAGCCGAGTGCAAATCAGATTTTTAGCTTCTCATGCTATTTCATGCTCAAAAAAGACAGTAGGACTAGGGGGCACAGCCTCAAGATAAAGGGGGGGCGGTTCAGAACGGAGTTGAGGAGGAACTTCTTCACTCAAAGGGTGGTGAATCTCTGGAATTCTCTGCCCGTTGAAGTGGTGGAGGCTGCCTCGCTAAATATTTTTAAGAAGCGGGTTGATGGGTTTTTGATAAGAGAAGGGATTAAGGGTTATGGGGAGAGGGCGGGAAAGTGGAACTGAGCCACGACAGATCAGCCATGATCTTATTGAATGGCGGGGCAGGCTCGAAGGGCCAGATGGCCTACTCCTGCTCCTATTTCTTATGTTCTTATGTTCTTATGTTCCTGGATTGCTGCCAGTTGTGGCAGGTCATAGAGTCAATGAGGTTTACAACATGAAAAGGTCCCAATCCGGGGCAGTATGGTGACACAGTGATTAGCGCTGCTGCCTTACAGCACCAGGGACGCGGGTTCAATTCCCGGCTTGGGTCACTGTCTGTGTGGAGTTTGCACGTTCTCACCGTGTCTGCATGGGTTTCCTCTGGGTGCTCCGGTTTCCTCCCACAGTCCAAAGATGTGCAGGTTGGATTGATTGGCCATGGTAAATTGACCCTAGTGTCAGGGGGATAAGCAGGGTAAATGGGGGTTATGGGAATAGTGGCTGGATGGGACTGTGGTTGGTGCAGACTCGATGGGCCAAATGGTCTCCTTCTGTACTGTAGGGATTCTATCGAGCTCCTCCTTATAACTCAAACCATCAAGTCAAACTAGGAACGTAGCAATTTTTTTCTCCACTCTTTCTAGTTTGATAATATCCTTTCCATAATAAGGTGACCAGAACTGTACACAGTATTCCAAGTGTGGCCTCACTAATGTCTTGTACAACTTCAACAAGACATCTCAATTCCTGTACTCAATGTTCTGACTAATGAGGCTAAGCATGCCAAATGCCTTCTTCACCACTCTATCCACCTGTGACTCCACTTTCAAGGAGCTATGAACCTGCACCTCTAGATCTCTTTGTTCTATAACTCTCCCCAACACCCTATCATTAACTGATTAAGTCCTGCCCTGGTTCAATCTACCAAAATGCATCACCTCACATTCATCTAAATTAAATTCCATCTGCCATTCGTCAGCTCACTGGCTCAATTGATCAAGATCTCGTTGCAATCCAAGATTCCTCACTGTTTCACTATGCCAATCTTGGTGTCATCTGCAAACTTACTAACAAACCTCCCAAATTCTCATCCAAATCATTAACATAAATGACAAACAACAGTGGACCCAGCACTGATCCCTGAGGCATACCACTGGTCACAGGCCTCCAGTTTGAAAAATAACCTTCTACAACCTCTCTGTCTTCTGTCATCAAGCCAATTTTGTATCCATTTGACTACCTCACCTTGGATCCTAAGAGATTTAACCTTATGCAACAGTCTACAATGCAATACCTTGTCAAAGGCCTTGCTGAAGTCCATCTAGACAACATCAACTGCACCGCCCTCAACTACCTTATTGGTTATCCCTTCAAAAAACTCAATTAAATTTGTGAGACATGATTTTGAACTCAAAGCCATGCTGACTGTCCCTAATCAGTCCTTGTGCCTGTAGATCCTGTCTCTCAAAATACCTTCCAACAACCCACCCATTACAGATGTGAGGCTCACTGGCCTGTAGTTCCCAGGCTTTTCCCTGCAGCCCCTTTTAAACAACATTTGCCACTCTCCAATCTTCAGGCACCTCACTCGTGACTATTGATGATTCAAATATCTCGGCCAGGGGCCCTGCAATTTCCTCCACAGCCTCCCACAACATCCTGGGACATACCTCATCATGTCCCACAGATTTATCTACCTCGATGCGCTGTTAAGACTTCCAGCACCTCCTCCTCTGTAATATATACACCCGCAAGACATCACTATTTATTTCCCCAAGTTCCCTAAAATCCATGCTTTTCTCAACAGTAAACTTAATGAGAAATATTCATTCAGGATCTCACCCATCTCTTGTGGATCCACACATAGATGATCTTTTTGATCCTTAAGAGGCCCTACTCTCTCCCTGGTTACTCTTTTGCCCTTTATATACTGGTAGAAGTTCTCTGGATTCTCCTTTGCCTTATCTGTCAAAACAAACTCGTGTCCCCCTTTTTGCCCTCCCGATTTCTTTCTCAACTCTACTCCTATATCCTCTATATTCAAGGGGATCCACTTGATCCCAGCTGCCTATGCATGTCATGTGCCTCCTCCTTCTTCTTGACCAAAGCCTCAATATCCCAAGTCATCCAGAGTTCCCGGCTTCTACCAACCTTGCCCTTCACTCTAAGAGGAATGTGCTTACCCTGAACCCTGATTAACACACTTTTGAAAGCCTTCCATTTACTAGACATCCCTTTGTCTCTCCACAGACTCTCCCAATTAACTTCTGAAAGTTTTTCCTGATACCATCAAAATTGGCCTTGCCCCAATTTAGAATTTTAACTTTTGGGCCAGACCTATCACTCTCCATAGTTAACTTAAACCTACTGGAATTATGATCACTGGTCCCAAAATGATCCCTTACTGACACTTCTGTCACCTGCCCTTCCTGATTTTCCAAATGGAGGTGAAGTTTTGCCCCCTCTCTAGTCGAGCCATCCACATACTTAATGAGATACAATCAACAAATTTCTCTCCATCCAACCCTCTAATATTATTGCTGTCCCAAACAATACTGGGAAAGTTAAAATTCCCTAGTATTACCATGCTTTTTTTTTGGAGCTATCTGTAATCTTATATATTTGCTCCTCAATTTCCTGCTGACTATTTGAGGGCCTATAGTACAGCCCTATCAAAGTGATTTTCCCCTTCTTATTTCTCAGTTCTATCCATATAAACTCACTGGACATGCCCTTGAAGATATCCCCTCTCAATACTGTCGTAATACTTTCCCTAATCAAAAGTGCAACTCCCCCTCCTCTCTTACCTCCTGTTCTATCTTCCCTTTAGCATCTGTACCCTGGAACATTGAGCTGCCAGTCCCAACCCTCCCTTAGCTATGTTTCAGTAATTGCTACAGTATCCCAGTCCCATGTACACACCCATGCCCTGAGTTCAACTGCCTTGCCCCGTCAGGCCTCTTGCACTGAAGTAAGTGCAGTTTAATCTGGACTTCCCTTGCTCTCTGTCTTGCTTTTGCCGATCTATCTAGTACTAGAATTACTGACACTGCCTTTACTATTTAACATGGTCTCTTTAACTTGTGCGCTATTCTCAACCTTCTCTTCTGTCTCCCTACTGTTTTGGGTCCCAAACTAGTTTAAATTTCCCAAGTGGCTCTAGCAAATCTCCTCTCCCGCGTATTAGTCCCTCTTGAACAGGTCACCCCTTTCCTAGAAGGCATTCCAATTATCCAAAAATTTAAATCCCTGCCCCAGCTCTCAAGTCATGCATTTATCTGGCTAATCCTCCCATTCCTATTCTCACTCACACGTGGCACCGGTAGTAGTCCAGAAATTACCACCTTCGAGGTCCTGCACTTTAGCCTTCTGTCTAACTTTCTATATTCACACTTCAGGACCTCATCCATTTTCCTATTTATGTTGTCGGTACCAATACATATAATGACCTCTGGCTGCTCACCTTCCCTCTTAAGAATGTTCTGCAGCCGCTCAGAGACATCCTTGACCCTGGCACAAGGGAGGCATCACACTATCCTGGAGTCTCAATCGCGGCCACAGAAACGTCTCTGTGCCTCTAACTAGTGAGTCCCCTCTTATTACTGCTCGCTTGCTCTTTGGCTGACCCTGTTCTATAGCAGGGCCAGATGTCATGCCACAAGCCTGGCTGCTGCTGGTATCTTCCCCTGACAACTATCCCCCTCAACAATATCCAAAACGGTATATCTGTTTGAAAGGGGAATAGCTACAGGAGACTCCTGCAATACCTGCTTGCCTCTCCTGGTGGTCACCCACCTACCTGACTGAATCTGTGGTATGACAACCTCCCTGTAATTAATGTCTATCACACACTCTGCCTCCTGTATGCTCTACAGTGTACCCAGCTGCCCCTCCAACTAAACAATGCAGTCTGTGAGGAGCTGCAGCTGGACACACTTACTGCAGACAAAGTTATCAGGGAGACTAGATTGCTCCCTAATTTCTCACATCTGGCAGGAGGATCCTATCACTGCCCTAAACTGCCATACAGCCCTTATATAGGCAAAAGTATATAAGAACTTGAACTCACCTTTCCCTTGCTTGTGGACCTCCTGGTGACTTTTTTTTTGGTTAGAGGTGGTGGTAGGGGGAAAACACTGTAGTAGGGTTTGGGGTTTAATTGTCCCTTTACAACAGCTCCTCCACAGACCACGTTCTGGTGGTCTGCAGGTGTGACAAGTTGGTAAATTTTCACCTAAAGAGGCAGAAATTTACCAACATGAACATGATTCTACTAATTAGTCTGTGTTGTTGAGCTGACACTTGAAATTATTCCTTATATTAGTTAGTGAAAATCATTTAACGCCTTTCTGTTAATATTGCAAAATTCAATTTTAGCCCAATTAGACTTATTTGCGAACTCTGGACCTGATATTTCTCATCAGTGGACATCCAAATTAACCAAGGGTATCTTTAGTACTACACAGAAAACAGATGGAAAAATTGCTTTAAATAATTATTCAATAAGTTTTCTTAGTCAAACCATTATGATCTAATCATGAGGCTTTCAATTGTAAACCAAAAACACTTAAGAGGTATTCAAATGCTTTACCTCACTATCTTCCATAGCTTGATCTACAGAAGGTGGTTTAAATGATGCTAGCATTTCAAGCAAGTCAAACAAGGTAGTAAGATGTGGTTCTTGAAGCAACAAAAGCATTGGAATATTTTCCTTTTGGGGTGGAGGAAGACAAGATGCAGGCAACTGAATGCCATCTCCCTTGCGTTCTCTACGTGGGGCTCCCAGTGATACAAATACCATCTGAAAAGAAACCCAAAAAATTAAGGCACTATCAAACAATCATGTATAAAATTCTAAACTATTAAAAACAGGCTTTTTTTTTTGATCCAGCAGAATCTATTTTAGAAAGGATTTGGGGGAACTATATATTCAGGTTTGTACTTTGATACTATTACTTTTAATTGTACAACACAGCCTTATTCTTTAATTTGAGAATAAAAATGAATCAGCATTTGAAGTACCTGCATATCTTTAAATCCAAGTTCGTGGAGTGTTTTCTCATCATAATCTGTAGTCAGCTCATGACCTGAGGATATCATTCTAACAGGCCCCATAAGACCTCCTTAAAAAAAGCACAGAAAATTGAAAGTCAACTATTCTTGTATAGTTTATTTGGCTCGATCCAAATCAACAGCTGAACTAAACCATTCATCACCCATTATTTCTCCCCACTCATAACTTCTACAGATGTACTGTAGAAAGCATTCTTTTTGGTTGTATCACAGCTTGTTATGGCCCCTGCTCTGCCCAAGACCAGAAGAAACTACAAAGGGTTGTGAATGAATCTCAGTCCACCAGTCAAACCAGCCTTCCATCCACTGACACCATTTACACTTCCTGTTGCCTTGGAAAAGCAGCCAGCAAAATCAAGGACCCCACGTACCCTGGACATAATCTTTTCTACCTTCTTCTGAGATCACGTACCAATCGACTCAAAAACAGCTTCTTCCCTGCTGCCATCAGGCTTGCGAATGGACCTACCATGCATTAAGTTGATGTTTCTCTATACCCTAGCTATGACTGTAACACCACATTCTGCACTCTCTCCTTTCCTTCTCTAAGATATGCTTTGTCTGTATAGTGCGCAAGAAACAATACTGTTCACCGCATACTAATACATGTGACGATAATAAAATCAAGTCAAAAAATCAAACCAATACAATAACTACCATCACAGTGTTTACAGCTGAGAGATGTAGAAAAAAAACAATATTCATAGAACCCTACAGTGCAGAAAGAGGCCCTTTGGCCCATCAAGTCTGCACCAAACACAATCCCACCCAGGCCCTACCCCAATATCCCTACATATTATACCCACTAATCCCTCTAACCTACACATCCCTGGACACTAAGGGGCAATTTCTTAGCACGGCCAATCAATCTAACCCGCACATCTTTGGACTGTGGGAGGAAACCCACGCAGACACAAGGAGAATGTGCAAACTCCACACAGACAGTGACCTGAGCTGGGAATCGAACCCAGGACCCTGGAGCTGTGAAGCAGCAGTGCTAACCACTGTGCTACCATGCCGTGCCCTAATAAAAAGATTGGCACAGGAGCTGAAGAAAAAGATTTGGGCTTCGGCAAATAAAGATGAAAACTGGCACAGAGGGACTGGGCAAGCAGGTGAGAGAGACTAGCTTACCAGGAAAATCTCCCTGTCGGCTGCTTTGGCCAAATTCTTGGAGTTGAGCTTGTTGACTCATTTGTTCCTTTTGTAGATTCTCATACCAGTGGGTAACTTCAGCTCTCAAGTCTGCAACTTGGTCACTAGGATACATTTCAATGGTCATCTAGTAGTGAAGATAAAGTTAATTTAATAAAGTTTGGGATATTTACTTCTGTAACAACTAGTACTGCATTTATTTCCCAACATTAAACATTTGAGATACAATTAATTGCATCAACCACCTATTTGATAACAATATTATCAAGTGGTGGCAGGAAGAAATGAATTTGAATCTGCAAAGCTCTTTTTGTTCAGACTATTTTGGCTTAATGCACATTCAACCAATTAAGTATGAAAATGCAATTAAAACTGGGACCTGTAACAAAGAATACATTTTTAAAAATGGATAGAAACAACAATTGTACAGTCATAACCAAGAACCCTTTGAAGAAGTGAAAAATAAGTAATGCTTGAATTAAAGAAAGAGATTGTGTTAACACAACTATAACTTGGACCCTTCAATGCTGCTTTTTATAGAGTCTTCTTTTTTTTCAATGGGAATCAGATATCCAAAATGGAAAGAAACCATGAGGACACACTTAGCTTTTGAAAGCGTATGCCTCAACATAGGTCACAAGTGCTTAAATAGTTTCTATCTCCTACTCCATACAGGGTCTTCTGCTATCATCATATTTCAGTTTTCTAAAGAATAATATAGCCTCAAAGGACTAAATTAATGTAACAAAACAAAAAAACAAAATGCAAACTGTAGGAATCTCCAAACGTGTGTTGAGAAAAATTAACATTTCCACACGTGGCTTCCACTTGTCTAGATACATTCAAAGGATAAGGAAAACTATATCAAATATGAATAGAAAATCATATTTGTATAAAATTGTATAATCGTCTATGACACAAAGATAGGTAGGAAAATAAGTTGTGAAGTGGACATAAAGAGTCAGTTCAAAGGGATATAATCAGGGTTAAGTGAGGAAGCAAAGATCTGGCAAAGGGAACATAATGTGGGAAAATGTAAAATTGTCCATTTTAACGAGAAGGAAACAAAGCATTGAAAGGATGTTTCCTCTTATGGAGGATCTAGAACTGCTTAAGAATAAGGGGTCGCTCATTTACAACAGAGATGAGAAGAGTTTTTTCTCTCAGAGTGTCATGAATCTTTGGAACTCTTCCCCAAAAGGCAGTGGAAGTAGAGTCTAAGCAAGGGGTGAAAGGTTATTGGGGATGAGCAGGAAGGTGTACTTGAGATTACAGTCAGATCAGCCATGATCTTGCCGAATTAGCAGAGCAGGCTCGAGTGGCCGACTCCTGCTCTAATTAGCACGTGCATTTGTTCATATTCTTCCTGTTCATTCTCCTTCTTACAAACCAATTCTGTTTTACTTCAAGAAAGTAGAGATGTAAATCGACGGTTTAATTTTTTTTGAAGTTTTATTTATTAGTGTCACTAGTTGGCTTATATTAACACTGTAATGAAGTTACTGTGAAAATCCCCAAGTCGCCACATTCCAGCACCTGTTCAGGTACACTGAGGAGAATTTAAGATGGCCAATGCACCTAACCAGCACATCTTTCAGACTGTGGGAGGAAACCCATGCAGACGCGGGACAGCACGCAGATTCCACACAATGATCCAAGCTGGAAACTTGAGTTTATCAAGATTATTATAATTCATTGAAGCAAGGTTTTGCTATCTACGAAAACGTCAAGACTAGATTTACTTGAACTTTTTCATCACTCTGATACTTTGCCAATTTGGTTTATAACTGTTTTCTCTTAACAGGTGTTGGCTGACTTGATTTGCATTAACAGTATGTTCTGTTATTAGCTCCCATTTACATTGCTTTAATATTAATTAATTCTGCAATTTCTATTATTTATATTCCATTAAAAGTAACAAACTCACAAATGTGCTAATTTATTGCATTATCAAATGCAGATAGAAGAAAGCAAGAATGAAACATTCTTAGCAGAATTTCACGCAAGTTTAATTACCTTATCAGGCAGCCCAGCTGGTTGACAAACAATTCGTAATGGTAAAGACTGCTTGTCACTAAGCGCTTTTAAATGACTGCTAATACCTGTACCCTCGATCTGCCATTGTCGCAAATGGTATGCAAACCTAAGGAAACAATGCAAACCAAAACTACCATCAACAAACATCATATATTGTGCCCTTAATTTAGAAGTGTTGAAAATCTTGGATAAGTATTTTCCTTTACTCTGTTCAGAACACAAAATAACCAAGTTGAAAATTATCATTCTGTAGATGTAATAAGGCAAATGTTGATAAGGTTGACAACCAACTAATTGAATAAAGTATCTGATGCCAATGAAATTTATCAGCTCCAATTTTTCAGTAAACTACTGCCAAATTATTACATGACTAACATCCCTATTGTCTTCTGACTTAGTCAATTCAACATTAGTAAAATTCAGAGCCTAGAAGTTTAACAGGCCTCTATGCCACAGTATGTATACACCACAGGAAAACATTTAAATGCAGGAAATTGCAATTGTGCCCCGAGTGCTGTAATTACTGCTAATGCTGCAAGTCATAGTGGTGAAAAGGAATCAGCCAAGATCATCAGTCTGATTTGGTGTCCAGTGAAGTCTAGTGCATTATGTGGGACAGTAAAACCAAGATTTGGTGAATAATAATTCTTCCTCGTCAAAAAACATGGTTATACAACAGGTGAGGTGAGTCAAGGAGCATGAATAGTCCAATGTTCCACCATGTTGTGATCAAATCATAATCATACTCCACGCAAATACATATCTATACAAAGCAAAAAAAACAAATGCTTTCAGAGGCTAAACAGTAAATAATTTGGGCATTTGCTACACAGTCTAGTTGCATATATTACAACTGGAATCAAAGTGATTGGAGTCAGAGGTTTACAGCGTGGAAACAGGCCCTTCACCCCAACTTATCCATGCTGTCTAGTTTGTTCCATTAAGCTAGTCCCAACTGCCCGCATTTGGCCCATATCCCTCTTTACCAATCTTACCCATGTAACTGTCTAAATGCTTTTTAAAGGACAAAATAGTACTTGCTTCTACTACCACCTCTAGCAACTCATTCCAGACACTCACTGCCTGTGTGAAAATAATTGCTCCCTGGACCCTTTATTAATCTCTTCTACTCTACTTTATATCCTGAATTCCTCTGCAAAACTCGCTCCTCACTTGCCTCGCAAAGAGTCTGAGGTGATAAGCAGTTTCATCATTCTACTTACTTACTTAATTGCTGTTTAACATTTAATGTGGGAGCTGTATTTTTATTCATTTATGAACTTGTGGAAACCTCAGCTGGACCAACAGACCATCCCTAATTGCCCCTGAAGGGCAAATTAAGAGTCAACCACATTGCAAAGTCACATGCAGGCCAGACCAGCTAAGGATGGCAACATTTCCTTCCCTGAAGAACATTAGTGAACTAAAAGGATTTTTACAACAGAAAATGGTCTCGTGGTCATCATTAGACTTTTAATTCCAGGTTTCTTATTGGATTCCGACTTCACCATCTGTCATGGTGGGATAGATGTTTGCACCGAATTTTTGTGCGACTGGAGACTTTTCAGATAATTATGTTTATAGGAGCTCTTTACGAGAACGATGCAAAATAA
Source organism: Carcharhinus amblyrhynchos (assembly GCF_965287045.1). NCBI lineage: Eukaryota > Metazoa > Chordata > Chondrichthyes > Carcharhiniformes > Carcharhinidae > Carcharhinus > Carcharhinus amblyrhynchos. The sequence goes on along the minus strand of NC_137335.1, from coordinate 36,187,140 downwards.
ATCCTAATGCCCTATTTTTCTTCTGCTTCAAGACTTTATTCAATTTTTCCCTTAAAAGCAATGTTGTCTACCTCACTACAGCAAAGCATTCCAACATTTTTCTCAGATTTACCTGAACCACCACTTGAATGAGGATCAAGCTGCAACTCCCCACAAGAGAAAACATTCCCTATCCCAATCCATTTGAATTTTTAAATCTTCTCTTAGGATACTACTTTCACTTTCTGTGGGCACTGGTAGTATTGTCATGCTTATTTCAGCGCAAGGCTACTCCACTGTAGGATGGGATGATGGTGTCAACATCAGAAACTAAAACTATACTATTTTCAACAATGGAACCAATTTCTAGAACTGACTCAAGATGAAATTCCTGTCCGGGATTCTTCAGCAGTAGAAGTTCTGTAGCTTTGGTCTCTGCTTCTGCACTGGAGAATGACTTGAATGGAAAGATGTCTTACTTGGGTGTCAACCTACTTCACACAAACCAAAGAATCAAGGTGGTGAGAATACAGGATAAAAGGGGTTGCAAACCAATATTGCATCACAAGCTGCATTGTTGGGTATCTACACCACAGGAATGGCAACAGTACAAGTTGATAACTCACCGTTATCTCCTCAAGGGCAATTAGGGGTGGGCAACAAAGATTGGTCTAGCCAGCAATCCCAAAAATGAATTTAAAAAAATTTATTAATCTGAAAGAAGAAACTCTCTTGATTTTGTCCTAAGTACAAGAGCTAAATGTGATTGACTAACATAGCCTGCAGCAATTTATAAATAGGGTTAAATAGCAAAGTGAACATACATGGCCTTTAGGAAATGAACAAATACTTACCTCCTTCTAAATGCTTCTAAATGTGTTTTCAGCATCAAGAGTCCCCTTTCTATGATAGTAAGGCTGGACTGAGGTTCTTTATCAAGATTTTCAGAGGCCATCATAAGGCTCTCCATACATTTACTGATAAATTCTTGCTCCTTCTCCAAGCCAGTTTTGCCTGCAAACATTGGCATTTTAAAATAAAATAGATAGACCAGACAGAGTTCCCAATTCAAATTCACATATTCAGCTCTTAATTTTATGAAATCCTCTGTTTAAATGATAGCAAGCCTTTTGGCAACTTGGGAAATAGAAAACTAAAAGTTGGCTTGGGCAAAGGAGTTCTCAGGCCTACAGGCTAACGAGCTGGGAGATGGAAAACTGAGGTATTGTAATGCTACCATAGGCAATGGGGCTTTTATTAATATGACAAGTTTATAGAGGCTCCATTTTCTACTACCAATTTGGGTATTTTCCTTAACTATGCTTCCATTAGTAAGGTGGGCATTGGAATTGATAATGGAAAATTTTACATGGATGACAAAAACATGGCAACTGGAAGAAGGGTGTTGTGGATAGAAAGAGCAATCACAAGATTTTTGATACATCAGTTTATCTCCCGTACCCATTTCATAAAATAAGTTGAAGGGTATCTTATTCTTGTTTTTGTGTCACTAGGTGAGATCTTAAAATATTCAAGAAAATAAAGAAATAAATATAAGAAGATGACAGCCTTTCCCCTGCTTTGCAGATATTGGAAAGTATAATCGTATGAAATTAATGCTGATCTTCTTCTAATGGTCAAAAACAGAAAGTGCTGTCTTCAAAATTCAGGGTTTTTTGGAAAAATGAACTTTTACAAAAAAAAAATGCTCCTGTTCATTTCTGTCCCACTCCTCTGTCAAATTTCAGGGTGTCTCTCTCCCAACAGGACAGACAGGCTACAATAAGTGTGGAACATTTTTCCCTTCACACATGCAACCTATTTTTAAGTTTTTAAAAACTTTAAGTTTTAGAAATGCTTTCCCCAGTTTTCCTCTAAATAATTGGCAGTTGTTAGGAACTAAGAAAGCTGACTTCACAGCATTGATAAACTTATAAATTTCAGTACACATCAAACATGTACAAGTTAAATTCAGCTCACAGCTCTGGTCAAAAACATTAATTCCATGCCAGACTTTTGGGAAAGGTTAAGACAAGTTAAAAGCTTTCATGAAGACTTAAAGATAAATTATGAAATTTAATAATAATAATAATATGGCAGGTGAAAATAAAAATCATCTGGGAGAATTGTTGGAATCCAGTAACTAAATTATGTAAACAGATTGAAAGAGTTTACATGGGCATGTTCCAGCGTAATGTGGACATTAGAATTTATGAAAAATTGGTCAAGACTACACCAAAAATTTAACAGCAAGTTAAGCAGCATAAGCAAAAATAATAGCATCTACAAGCGACATGACACCATTCATTGCAGTTTCCTCTTTTCCCTACTTCATGCCAAAGACCAAACATGTAGTTTTCAAATGTTGTACTGCCCAATTAATTATTTTTAAAATAATTCTATAATTCAGAAAATTAAATAGTATCTAGAACGATTATAACTAAAACAAGTTACTTGCCGTTAATATAATAGGAATTGATGTACTGGATAGCTGCTCGGCTGACATCAGCTGTTTGAGCCCTTAGTGCAATGCCCCAGAGTTGATCCATTCCACAAAGCTGTATGAAAGAAAGGAACTTTTTTTATATTTATGTAAAGGAAAGTACTAACTTGTATCAAATTTCATCTGGTTTAGAAGCAGGAGTGTTCATAACCTCTTTAGTGATTTCACTGTTCACGTTAAGTCTTGCAGGAGTTGAAAAATATTAATAAATAACAGCTTTAGTGAAATTATCCTTTTGCATTGTCATGAAAAAAAAGGAACGGAAACACGTTCATGCCTATAATCATCGTGTTCGTCCAATCAACAAGAAAGCAAAAGCAACCTCAGATGGAAGACTGACATATACAAGTTCAGTTTACTATAACAACTTAAGAAATAACAGTAGGTATAAGTTACAAGGCCATTCAAGCCTGCTCCGTTATTCAACAAGATAATGGCTGATCTGATCTTGACTTCAACTCCACTTACCTGCCAGTTTCCCATAAGAGTAGTAAAGACTTGTATCATTACCTGGGGAAAAAAATTGCAGGGCTATAGGGAAAAGGCATGAGATTGGTCCCGGCTGAATTGTTTCTGTATGGCACCAGCATGGAAAATAAGTCGAATAGTCTGCTTGATGAGTTTATCTTGTCACTCCTCATTCTTCCTTGCAAACGTATCATTTCACACTTTACTACGTTGAGTTTCACCTGTTGTACATCTGCCCTTTTTAACCAGTCTTTACCCACTTTTGACAAAGGGTCATCTGGACTAGAAATGTCAGCTCTTTTCTCTCCTTACATGTGCTGCCAGGCCTGCTGAGATTTTCCACTGTTTACTCTTTTGGTGCCCTTTTTGCCAGTCCATCTGCATTCTCCTCATGACAGGTCACCTTGATCTGAAGTATCAACTCTGTTTCTCTCCAAAGGTGCTCCCTCCCTGACCTGCTGAGCATTTCCAGCTTTTTAAAATTTTATTATATTCTCAAGTCTGTTACTATCCTCCTTATTACTTACTACATTTGAGTTTCATTACAGCTCCAAACTTGAAAACATGCCCTTTACACCCAGGTTCAGGTTGTTAATACCGATCAAAAAGAGCAGTGGTGCTAATTTAGACCTCCGCCAGATTGAAAAGCAACTGTTCACCACTACTCTTTATCTGTCTTAACATCACTTCATTAAAAGTTGGTTTGATGTAATAGAAAGGTCTGAAGTTATTGGATCACCTATAATTCTGGTTTTTCAAATAATCTTCAGGTCATAATCATATTGTCCTCACAAAACAGTCAAATTTAGACTCCATACACAAAGTGGGTGGTTGCGTTTAGTTTGAAAGCATCATGAATGAGGAAGCAACAATGGCACCTTTCTATCAGCTGCTACATGGACCGCCAACAGCTTTGTGAGGCAGAGGTCTAACAGGTATAGCAGGTCAATGAACTCAAAAAAAAAAGTATCAGTATCATAACTATAGCATTATATGGTTTTATGCAAAATATTTTTAAAAAGCTAGATTCCCTGTTTAGCAGGTTGGGCACCACCCATGTTATGAACCAAGCAGAAGAGGAAGATTTTGCCTTTAATTTGCAGTGATTGTTAATTAGGGTCAGGGCAGCAGCTTCAGGACTACGACTAATCCTGCATCCCAAAGCTAGAAAGGAATGTTAAGGGAGAAAATTGATTATGATTCCCTTTTCTTGCTTCTTTCCAGTGGCCTCTGCTGGAAAAAGCATACATAAGGAGGTCAGGTCGAAAAAATGCCTATTTGCTGGGGCCTTTGACAACATATTATTTTGTAGATGAAGTCTCAAAGAATTGTCAAAGGAATTTATCAAATGTGATAAAATGTGGAATGAAGGAATCTATTACATCTATACATCCTTGTGACTTAAACGTTCTTGGGTCTTAAACAATAACACTTATGGGAATTGTTCACCTTAGCCTTTACGTAAATTGCCTTCAACTGTCTCTCAAGAGGCTGTAGAACCACAAACTCAACTGATGTTGGTTTAAAAATTGGTTAGTGACAATTAATATGTATTTTACCAAGTGTTGGAGATATTTTAGATAATGGTTTTCAATAAATATATACCAACTGAATACCAATTTGAAGTGAAAACTTGTTCTGGATTTGCTGCATGATTTTCTTGATCATGCAAAATAGCTCTTGCCAACAAACCGTTAAGAAGCAAATCTACTAGAAAAGATTGAAAATTCCAATCAAGATGCTTAAAATCATCTGAAATGCTTTTGGTTTTCAAAAGAAAAAGTAGTCCAAGTTTCCTATGGTGAGCTTGCATACTGGAAATTCAATTGGTACTGCAGTGAAAACTAAAAACTTGCAAACAACCCAAAAGCATCACAAGTCAACATTTCCCACAGCTTCCAGCCAGAGCTGTCCTATGACAATTTCTCAAGTAATATTTATAATGCACAGTTTGAGGCAACAACGTAAAGTCCTCTGAAAAGGGATTGTAGGAAGTGACATCGTTATTCAAATGACTTTGCTCAATCCTTACTGGGCTTACACTAACTTTGCACAGAAATCTCTTGTGTAATTTTCATTATTCTCTCACCTCGGAGCTGGAACCACCATCATAAGCACTGGTTGCAAGCCGGGCCAAATTGCATAAATGCTGGAATAGATTTAAACCAGTCATGCTGATAGTTTCTGGTTTTAACTGCGGCATCTGAAGTACACAATGCACAATTTGACAAAATGAGAAAACAATTGAAATTCATATCTATTCAAAGCTATGATGGGATATAGCAAAAATGTTACAAAATACAAAGCACATTGGCTATTTACTCTTGATTGACACTTCATTCATTACATACGCACACCAATATGCATGAAAAGCTTGCAGTCACCTCCTACGTTGTTTTGCTTTACAAATTAAAAATTCTAATTTATTTATTAAATTCTTAATTAAGCTAGCACTTTTTCTGCGTTCCCTTTAGCAAGATTTGTCTATCCTCCAAACTGTAAGAAGGTGAAATGTTTGAGCCAATAAACTTTACACTACTGCTGTTCACAGGCAAAATAAAAACTATGACAGCAAAACCTAAGGATATAAATGGCAAAGTGTCACTAACCTTTTCTAAAAAAAGATGCTTGTATGTTTCCATGCCCATAGCATGCTGGTCTTTACTGCGAACCTGATTTAAGAACCAGTGCAATGCATCATCATAACATTCAGGGTCCTCCACAAGACAATGCCACAAAATGTCAACCTGGTCAAGACTCAATCCTAAGTGAAATATTAATAATAAGTTAAAGCTGGGCTCTAGGCATGGAGAATAGAAAAATACTTAAAAGTACAAATTTTAAATCCAGGCTTTCAAGATAAATGCAAGTTGAATAGGTTTGGACTGTCATGCAATCAGATAATGAATTATTGCAAAGTGGTGCACCACTTAGATGGTTCATCACATTCCAAAATGGGTACTAATATAATAGCAATAAACAGTGTCTTTAGAGGGTCCAGCGTTCAATGCACATATTGATAATTAAAAATCATACATCACGTGCTTTAACAAGCAACAAAGAAATAGCACTCTGAAATGAAATAAAAGATAAAGTAGTCAACTTGCTTCAGAATCTATTTATACTTTTTAATATCCTTAACATGCTGGAAGTATGAAATGTTCCAACTTTTATACCCTGTAGCCACATAAAGTACTTTCTAATCAAAAACAGATGCAACATAAAGTTCCTTCAACCCTGTTCACAATTGTATTGCAATACTGCATTGTATAATTGTATAATTTTTATTCCTCAAATCACTCATTCTTCTACAGTAGTCTCTGAAGATGCAAGTTGGTAAGCACCAAACTCTGGCTCAATTAGTGCTGTGACAAAGAGTTCCTTAAAACGAATGCAACTACTAGATGCAGATTCATGCCCAGCAGTAGTTTTGTGAGCAACTGGTTCCTTTTTTGGAATTAACTATTTGCAGTAGATAAAAATGTCAGTTTGACTTTCCAAGATAAATGAGGCATAACCTGGGATCAAATTTTCTATGTGATTTGAGGTCAAATTTATAACATGCACTCACCCTACACAAAGCTGACTCTCTAGAATACTAGCAAAGACAGGGAGTTTAAATATCTCCATCATGTTTGTGTTAAACAAGATTCAAATGCAATACATTTCATTTGTCACTTAATTACTCAACTCTGCATATTTCATGGCTATGTTCACAACTATATTTTCAGGACCCACACTTCTTATTGGAAGCGAAAAGTAGACTGCAACAAAACCAGGTGTAAGATTCTATGTAATTAAAGAATACAATGCATTAAAAGGATCAGATCTTCAAACCCTAAACAGCTCACTTTCAACAAATTCAAGAATCAAGCTTTATTCAACGAACATAGAATCAACAGAACTATGATATTCTTTTCCTCATGAAATTAGCACAAATTATGCAAAGCTAGCACAGGAGGATCCTTTTACACAAATGTATGTCCAATGCTGTCAAATATTAACAACAATTTATTTTCAACAATTTGTACAAAATAAATAACTGGGCAATTTTATCAATCAATAGTTATCAGGACTGGTTCTAGGTCTACTCTTGCAGTTGGATCCTCAGCCAGCTCAAGGGATCTGCTCTAAAATTCTCCATCTTTGTGAAACATTAAGTAGCAAAACCATTAGGCTATGACAAATCGGATATCATATCTATTATGTAGGAATCCGAAATCTGTCACTTCCTGTTTTGCTTCTAAACCTCACTGTAAAGCTGGCATACACCCAGACATTCTCAAGCTGTTGTAAATTTACCTCTTAAATACTGCAAATTCCCAATCTCCTCAAAGGCTAAGTTTTGGTTAACTAACAAAACATATATTACACCCCTTTAGCTCCATGTTCCCATCATCTTGGCTGTAATGAGTTTACTCAGTGATGCATTCCAGAGCCCTTGGGTCTATGCTGGCTCAGTGTTACACCATTTAATGCATTGCCAATAAGTCAGAAAGAACTTTTCTTAAAGAAATATAGTAATTATTAAAGTAGCAGAATAAAAAAAACTTACTAAAATGGTCTGGAGATCCTAGAGTTGAAAAAACACACGTCAGAAACTGCAGGCGAACCTGCACCTCTGCGCCATGGCTGTACCTATATTAAAATAATCAGATGTAGAATTATTTTTGGGAGATTAGTAAGAAAATGCTGATTTCTTTTTTATAAGCCATATTGCTATTCTTAAGGTTTTCATATATTCCAAGAGGAATGCAGATCTACAAGAATGCAAACATGCACTTGAGTATATTTGAGTATTACATTAGATACAGTGGAAGTTTCACAAGATTTTAGTTATTACTTATTCAGACACAGTCAGGCTTCAGGGGTGAACAATGCATAATTAAGGAAAACATCACCAGCTTCTTTTCAGGCATTTTGGCTAACATCTATATTGAAATTCAATTCAGGGGCTTTCATCTGGTTGGAAAAAATCAGTCTTTAAAATCATAATCAGAGTTTTGAGAGAAATGGGAAGGGGAAGGGACATTAAATATTATGCTCATTTATTTATAATGGTTACCAAGAGGCAAAGATGGCTAAAGTGGGGCAGTGTGGTCAAGTCTGACAACACTAGTTTGTAGTTTTGAGACATTTGCATAAAAGTGCAGTGTTTCTGACTGGTTCTCGGAAGTCTATATGCCCATCTAAAAACGTGCCAGTAACTTACATTTTTAAACCAACTCAAGTGGTAATTGTGGCAATAATTAGGCTTGGACTGCTTTAAAAAATGTTAAGTTCTGGAAATTAAAAATTCTCAGATGTGGATGAGGAAAGACACTGCCTCTACTCCACAATACTTCTTTGATTTTCAGTATACATAGTTCAAATTCAAGGAAGGTAAGTGAGCAGTATGATGATCTATATTACATATATAATTATTCAAATATAGACCCCATTTTCACAAACTGAATATAGACTTTATCTGTAGAAGTTTAAAATTTGTTCTTTAACTTTTCTTCACATCATTTTGAAAAACCAAATGAGATTTCATTTTGGACTTAAAAAGAAGTATTTCATTATCTATTCTTGCATCCTGGAACCTCCACACAGGGACTGTTCTCAGGCTACAGGGTATAAATTTCTAACAAGGGCCATCAATCCAAAGCCAAGTGAAATGACACTCTCATCCATGGAGTATCATTCATTTAATTTCAAAGATGAATAGAGCAGAGAGGCTGGACAGCCTTATGATAAAAAGGCCTTGACCACTCACTGAAAATTTGGCAGAGATAGTCATACAATTTGAACACTTAAGTGGAATTTAACATACTCTGCTACTGAAGGTGTGACAAACATGTCCTTACAATTCCTGAAAACATGGCAAAACTATATACATATATATATTTCTCTTGTGAGTACAAGTCTCCCATTTCCTCTAACTAATTTAACCAGAGTGGCCAAACAAAATTGTGCATAAACTTTAACTTAAATAATTCAAAAGGTGGAACAGTCTGAACACTATTTTCATTCTCTCCCAATATTCCTTTAGCATTTTGATATATCTTTCATTTAAGCTTATTTCCAAATTCATTTTGCATTTGATGACTGGAATTTTCAAGTACAAAGTTCACAATACCAATGTGTAAAGTTGATCTCTGAAGAAAATGAAATGCACAATGACAGCGTATGATGCTTTTGGAATATCTACAGTCTATAATGTCACTTTTGTGTTTCTAACATAGAATAAAATAGATGCTTAAATCGGCACTAAAAATCAAAAAGGCTTTAAGGTATTAGTTGGATATACTTACAACAGATGTTTATGCACTCCCTCTCTCACTGCTTGAATGTAGTGTATCAAATTGTCAAAGAAAAGTTTCATCATGTTTAGTTCCTTTTCTGCCCACCTGTACATAATTTTAAAAATAATCAATTTACAAATAGATATTTCATATTATGGTGCATATATAATCCACAACAGAGTTTTGATTTTTTTTAAAATCACATTTCTGCAGCAGTCATAGAATCTCAGTGCAGAAGAGGCCCTTTAGCCATTGAGTCTGCACTGACATGTGAGAAATACTTGATCTACCTACTTAATCCCATTTCCAGCACTTGGTACATCATAACATTCAATGTTATGGGCCAAGTGCTCATTCAGGTACATTTTAAAGGATGTGAGGCAATCCAGCTCTACCACCCAACAGGGTAACAGTTGCCCCATTACAATATTACACTACTGAAGCAAATCACTCATGACAATTTGAGGGAAAATGGTTACACATTCTACCAATAGCAATAATTAATATGATAAATACACCTACAAAGCCTGCACCTCACACTTTATGAAACTTGTCTAAAGTATAGGCAACTTTGCTCTTCTGTCCTTTAAATTACTCAATTCCATTTACTTTCCTTGTATTTTTCTAATTTGTACATTAATAAAATGCATTTCTTCTCATCTGAGCCCGATCACTTTTTTTTAAGGTCACAATGCTCGACTCCAGCTGCTATGTACAAAATCAGCAGCAATTTGTCATAGCATACATATCCATCATATTTTACTAAAACACTATTTCATTACATATCAGAAATTTTATTTAATGATTTAACAGTATATAATGGTGAAAACAAACATGAAATATACTCCAGTATCCTCCCAAAGCTTGGCAGTTCAGATCTCCGAATTGCCTACCTGAATCTTCATTATATATAAAATATTGTTATTGCACAGGAGCAAGGAAAAAAAACAACTCCAAAAGTATAACAGTTAACAGAGAATTCCTCACTTGTCTCAGATATTTAGTTTGTAACAAATGCTTATTTCAGCCAATTGCTAATGCAGATACCTCAAATGCTACCCTTTCAGGTATAATGTTCTTTAAAGTTGTGGAGTAATGGACACACGCTAGACATAAGACTTAATTATATGGATAGGCACTTGAAACCAACATCCTACTATTCTTGTTTGAGAGTATGTGGCAATTTATTTAAGTGCACAGCCCCTTTAAATTCCTTTCTGTGGCTGCGCAGACATGGTAACTTAAAGAGCATGTCCTGTATAGGAGTCTCCAAACTGCTACACAGCTTGGAGGGGACACTGCTCAGATTAAGAAAATACATCATTCACTAACATTCTCACGAGTCAGAAAGCTGCAAGTTCAAACACAGAATTTAAGTACATAGGATGGCACATCACTGAAGGAGTACGGTACTTCCAGAAATGTAGCCTTCATTAAAAGTCATGTGTCATGGTTCAAAAGCTTAAGGACACTATTTGTTTAATCAACATTCTTCTCTCAATTAAGTCCAGAAAAAATAAATTAAATGGTCATTTCACTCCAGTTGCACTTTCCTTTGTCTACATTAAAACCATTGCTCAGTTTCTGAATACATGAAGCATCACCATACTTGGGAGGTGTAATAAAAATGAAAAATGATCTTATATTATTTGTTATTTAAGTTTAAGTAAACTGAACAACATCAGCTTGAAAAAATACACAATTTGACAATCTTAGATTACTTACATAGTTATCCAATGTGTGTCATAACTGCTTCCAAATTGTTGAAAAGTGCCAAACAGTTTTGGCAGAAGACGAAGTGAAACTACCACTGACCTGAATAAAGAAAATTAATCCAGACTCTTTTAGTATTAAGCCAAACAATTATTTAATTTTGAATGATAAAAATCACATGATGAGCAAGATTTTTTTGTTTTATAATAAACCATTTTGTAAGAAATGTTTCTGAAGGTCTCATGTTTAAATTTGCATTCAAAAATTGTGACAGATGAATTGTTAATTATCTAGTTTTAATACGTCTTATGATTAGAAATTAAGACTCAAGCACTTACTGCATATTCAGAGTTTCAATAAATTAACTATGTATTGGGAAATATATCACCTTTATTCCTTACCTATCATTTGCTAGGTTTTCTAAACAACCTTCAATGAATCGCATTCTAATCTGCCGGTCAGTAAACCAGCATACAAGGGAACAGAGCAGCTTCTCAGCTTCATTTATCAATCCCTCTGACAGATGAACCTATAAAAACAAACAAAGAGTAACTAACCGCACTACATCCAAACAATTCTAAATTGTTGTTATGAAGAATAACATACCGCATCTTCATCCTGCACCAAGTCCCAAAGAAGAGTATTACCCTTCTTGCAAACATTGTCTAAATTGATGTCTGTGACTGCATTGGAGTTGTATTGATGCTTATGAACACTAGGAGCTGAGAAAAGAAGGTACAATATTCATGTGAATAACGATCTATTCTCAAATAGGTATTTTGTTTTACTGCTTAAGGGACAAGAATTTTCATTCTATATCCTAAATTCTTCAAACATTTGTAATGATCCAAACTCATTTTACTTTCAATACGGAATCACAAACCCTGCCTCTTTCATAGGGAAGATATTAAGTATACTATGTTACCTTCCTCATCTACTTATAAAGAATATTACCCACAGAAGAAAGAAATTATGGGCCTGAACTTCCTCAGAGTGGCAATCAGTGTTGGATTGCCACTCCATATCCACTTGTTTACATGATTTTTTTTTTTGCAGCCTGTCTTGCCTGATCTTCCAAGGCAAAATACAGGTAGTGCAGCATATCCTCAAGGCCCAGCGTTGAATTGCAGTAGAGTCAAAGTGAAAAGGCCCTTTTTCAGAACAGCAGCCGTAAACCAGGTTGCTGGGAAATTGGATTCCTGGGGAGGAATCAGAGGTGGAGAGAGAGAGGAAGAGAAAAAAAAGAGAGAGAGAGACCTGTTGGTGTTGGCTGTGGGATTGTACAACAGTTATCTAGAAGTCAGAAGAGATTTTAATTCTTCTAACTTGTTCTGAGTAGTTATTACTATATCCCAAAGTGGTGGCAAGGTTGCATGGTGGTTAGCAGGTTAGCATTGTTGCCTCAGCGCCAGGGACCATGGTTCGATTCCTGGCTTGGATCAGTGACTGTGCAGAGTCTGCACGTTCTCCCCGTGTCTGTGGGGGTCTCCTCTCACAAGAACGAAAGCTCTGCTAGTTAGGTTTATTGGCCATGCTACATTCTCCATTAGTGTACCCGAACAGGTGCCAGAGTGTAGCAACTAAGGGATTTTCACAGTAACTTAAGTACACTGTTAATGTAAGCCTACTTGTGACACTAATAAATAAATTTTAAATCACATTTCCAGATGGTACTCAGTGCAGGGCAATTGTCCAGAGGAATTTGCACTTCTGTGTAATTGCTATGTAAACCTTACCTGAGAACTGCCAAGAGGTATTCCCCAGCGCATCCCCCCCAACCCCCCTTCCTGTCAAGTAACATAAATGTCACATTACACAAGTAATAAAAGAAAATCATACACATTACTTAAGGATGACTGCAATTACAGTTGTCATCAAATATCTTTCCAAGCTTTACAGCAGTGATCTCCAACTAACTGACCATGGTGTTAAATGATTATCAGACAAATCATTTGGCCATTCTGCCCTGACCTTCAAAATATGCCTGTATTTATTTGTCCCAAGTAGCTGTTGTTTATAATTAATGTACCTTTATTTTTAAGTGGCACAGTCACTAACACATGCTTGAATTCCACTAGCTAGGTAATGGCAACACAATAAGCAATACTCCCCTATTTTCTCAATGAGAATGCAGTGGACTAATGCATAGCTCCCACTCATGCCGATTTCTCTTTGTGATTAGGAACTGCTGCAATGGTAATGCAGGTTCTATTCCACTATGCTCCCATCGAGAAAATCACATGAAACAATTGTCTTTTTGTTCCGACGACCACGCAAAGATCAGCCATTTCTGTCAGTAGATTTTTCCAAAGTAATTTTGGTCTAATGATGTATCACCCTGCAGGCTATTTAAAATTGGGAAGCCACCTAAATTGAGCCTGGCCAGGCAATGAGCATGCCCATTTTTGACTGTACGAATTGCAATAAAAAGTTTATTTCTTCAAATTATCAGGAGTGTTTGCTCTTCAAAAGAGGTATAAAAAAAACAGGCAATTTGGCCTCTTCCCAAAAGATTGCTGTTACAGACCTATTAAATTCTTGTGCCCTCTCTGAAAACCATCATTCTTGATACTGTTAAACAAGGAACCACCGCTTGCAAGGTAAGACATGTAATAGTGGTAAGATTTGCCAAAAAAAGCCCACATACTAAAACCCTGGAAATAAAATTTTGGTTCACTTAACAGTCCTGTTATTATCCTCTTCTAGCTCCTTTTTCCTAAAACCTTCCCAACCACCCAAGCTTGCATTTTCCTCTAGTTTCTCTCCCATCTTCACTTATGAAAGTTAATTTTATCCATAAGATCCACCTCACCTACACTGACTCTTATTCCCACTAAACTGCTAACCAGCCAGCTTCTCTTCTACATTCCCACGTTAATGAATATTGTTAGTGGCTCCCCCTCTCCTTCATAGAAACACAGAACAGTACAGCACAGTACAGGCCATTTGGCCCTCGATGTTATGCTGAGCTATGTCCGAACCCAAGATCAAGCTATCCCACTCCCTATCATTGTGGTGTGCTCCACGTGCCTATCCATTAATCGCTTGAAAGTTCCTAAAGTGTTCGATTCCACTAAAACAGCAGGCAGTCCATTCCACACCCCAACCACTCTCTGAGTAAAGAGCCTACCTCAGACATCTCTCCTATATCTCCCAACATGAACCTAATAGATATGCTCACTAGTAACAGGTACATCCACCCAAGAAAATAGTCTCTTAACGTCCACTCTATCTATCCCTCTCATCATCTTATAAACCTCTATTAAGTCACCTCTAATCCTCCTCTGCTCTAAAGAGAAAAGCCCTAGCTCCCTCAACCTTTCCTCATAAGGCCTACTCTCCAAACCAGGCAGCATCCTGGTAAATCTCCTCTGCAGTCTCTCCAATGCTTCCATATCCTTCTTAGAGTGAGGTGAGCACAACTGCACAAATTATTCCAAATGTAGTCTCACCAAGGTCCTATACAGTTGCAGCATAACCCCACAGCTCTTAAACTCTAACCCCATGTTAATAAACACTAACACACTATAGGCCTTCTTCACGACTTTATCCACTTGAGTAGCAACCTTCAGAGATCTGTGGATATGAACCCCAAGATCTCTCTGTTTCTCCATGTCCCTTAGAACCCTGCCATTGACCCTGTAATCCGTATTCAAATTTGTCCTACCAAAATGAATCACCCTGCATTTATCAGGATTAAACTCCATCTGCCATTTTTCGGCCCAGCTCTGTATCTTATCAATGTCTCTTTGCAGCCTAAGACAGCCCTCCACGTCATCCACTACACCAATCTTGGTGTCATCAGCAAATTTGCTGACCCTCCCTTCAGCCCCCTCCTCCAAGTCATTGATAAAAATCACAAATAGCTGAGGACCCAGCACTGATCCCTGCGGCACACTGCTGGTAACTGACCTCCAGTCTGAAAATTTTCCATCCACCACTACCTCTGTCTTCTATGAGGTATGATGTGGAGATGCTAGTGTTAGATTGTAGTAAACACAGTAAGAAGTCTCACAACACCAGGTTAAAAGTCCAATGGTTTATTTGGTAGTAAACACCACCCAGCTTTTGGGGTTTGCCCCTTCGTCAGGTGAGTGGGAGTTCTGATCACAAAGAGCGTATAAAGGCACACACAGTTTACAGAATACTGATTAGAATGCGAGTCTTTACAGCTAATCAAGTCTTAAAAAGTGCAGACAATATGAGTGGAGATAGCATCAAGCATAGGTTAAAGAGATGTGCATTGTCTCCAGACAGAACAGTAAGTGAGATGTTGCAAGCCCAGGCAAGTCATGGGGGTTATAGATAGTGTGACATGAACCCAAGATCCCGGCTGAGGCCGTCCTCATGGGTACAGAACTTGGCTGTCAGTTTCTGCTCAGCGACTCTGCACTGTTGTATGTCGCGAAGGCCACCTTGGAGAACGTTTACCCAAAGATCAGAGGCCGAATGCCCGTGACCGCAGAAGTGTTCACCAACAGGAAGGGAACAAATAAACCTGTTGGTCTTTAACCTGGTGTTGTGAGACTTCTTTCTATGAAATAGCTAGTTACTTATCCAATCGGCCAAATTTCCCTCTATCCCAGACCTCCTTACTTTCTTTGCGAGCCGACCATGGGGAACCATATCAAACGCCTTACTAAAATCCATGTATGTGACCACCAACTGCTTTACCTTCATCCACACGCTTAGTTACCTCCTCAAAGAATTCAATCAAATTTGTGAGGTAAGACTTACCCTTCACGAATCCATGTTGACTTTCCCGGATTAAGCTGCATCTTTCTAAATGGTCATAAATCCTATCCCTCAGGACCCTTTCCATTAACTTACCGATCACCAAAGTCAGACTATAATTACCAGGGTTTCCTATTTCCTTTCTTGAGCAGAGGAACAACATTTGCCACTCTCCAGTCCTCTGGCACTATCCCCGTGGACAATGAGGACCCAAAGATCAAAGCCAAAGGCTCTGCAATCTCCTCCCTTGCCTCCCATCTGGTCCAGGGGACTTAACAACTCTCAGGTTTTTCAAAATTGCTAATACATCTTCCCTTAGAACAGCTACCTCCTCCAGCCTATCAGTCTGTATCACACTCTCATCCTTAAAAACATGGCCCCTCGCCTTGGTGAGCACTGAAGAAAAGTATTTATTCATCGCCTTTCCTATCTCTTCTGACTCCATGCACAAGTTCCCATTACTATCCTTGACCTCACCCTGGCTATTCTTCTTATTTCTCACATAAGAGTAAAAAGCCTTGGGGTTTTCCTTGATCTGACCCGCCAAGGACATCTCATGTCCCCCCTAGCTTTTCTAAGCCCTTCTTTAGCTCATTCCTTGCTATCTTGTAACCCTCAAGCAACCCAACTGAACCTTGTTTTCTCATCCTTACATAGGCTTCCTTTTCCCTCTTGACAAGACATTCAACCTCTTTTGTGAACCATGGTTCCCTCACTCAGCCATTTCCTCCCTGCCTGACAGAGACATACTTATCAAGAACATGCAGTATTTGTTTCTTGAACAAGCTCCACTTTTCATTTCTGCAAATCTGCCATTGTCACCTGTTTCCTCAAAATAAAAACAAACAATGACCATATCTTTGCAAATAACACTGCTTTGTCTCCAGCATCTCTTCCTTCTCTAAAGTAAGTGACCAGGTCGTCCCATCCAAACCTGCACCCATTTTTTCCTGGAACTCCATGTTTGAATTCCTCTAATCAGACTTTATTCTTGTCTCAGTAATGACATGGCTCTCAAAGTCAGAAATGACATCCTGTGTGACCATGGCAACAGTAAACTCATCTTTCTTGACTCGTCTGTAGTCTCCGACAGCCCCCTTCCAAGACCTCTCCAATACCATCAGATAGGTAGAACTGAGCTTGTCTGGTTGCATTCTCGTTCACCTAACTTCAGCTACAATGGTTTCTCTTTCTGCTCCTACATGGTGTCCCCCAACAACGTATCCTTGGCATCATCCTTTGCCCCATTTGCATGCTGCTTTTCAGTAATACCATCTAAAAACAAAGTATCTGTTTTCACATATTTACTGATGACACCCATCTTTACCTCACCATCACATCTCTGAACTGCTCCATTTCCTTTACATTATTCTACTGCTTGTCTGTACTGAGGAGTAGGAATTTCCTTCAGTTGAAACACTGGGAAAACCAAAGTCATTATCCTCTATCCCCAGTACAAACTTCCCATTCCCCAGGCAATACTGCATTCCTTCCAACTATGGTTTGAGCCACTATACAAATCCAAGTTGTTGTTTTGCTACAGGCAGCAAAGGAAATACAGCCATCATTACTCCATAGTGTTTTGGGATAATTAATCTTACTGCACTGTCACATATAGTAAACTCCACCATCCAAGATTTCCAATAAGCTGAGTGTCACTGGCTTTCAAGTCAAAATAAAATGCATTAAAAAAAGAAACCAAAGTTATTTTGGATTACTATTCACAAGCAACAGTGGTAGAAAACAAAAACAGAAAATGCTAGAAAATCTCAGCAGGTCTAACCGCATCTGTGGAAGGGCAATGGAGCCAATGTTTCAAGACTGGATGAACCTGCCTCAGACCTTGTCCTCACTTTTCATCGCACCAGCCTCTGTATTCAAAGGATCAACCTCTGCTATTTTCACTTTTTCCAGTGGCACAGTGGCATAGCGGTTAGCACTACTGCCTCACAGCACCATGGACCCGAGTTTGATTCCTGGCTTGGATCATTATCTGTGTGAAGTCTGCACCATCGCCCCACGTATGCATGGGTTTCCTCTGGATGCACTAGTTTCCTCCCACAGTTCAAAAGATGGTTAGGTGCATTGACCATGCTAAATTCTCTCTCAGCATATCCGAACAGGTACAGGAGTGTGGTGACTAGGGGACTTTCACACCAACTACACTGCAGTGTTAATGTAAGCTTACTTATGACTAACATTTAACTTTAACTTTTAAGCATGATGCCACCAAACATATATAAATCTCATCCAATTTCTTTGTCTTTGGCTCTGATGAAGGGTCATTAAACTCAAAATATTGGCTCTACACTCTCCACAAATGCTGTTAGACCTGCTGAGATTTTCCAGCATTTTCTGTCTTTGTTTCAGATTCCAGCATTCACAGTATTTGGCTTTTATCTTAGTGGTAGAAAACATGCAGCTTTTCAATTTTTCCACTTACTCTGAAAACATATGTATATGTATATTTTCCTTACCTTGACTAAGGTGTTCATGGTAGATAGAGGCAAGATTGGGCAGATGTTGTTGAAGATGAGATGTAAGTTCCGCATGAGAATTGATCTGCACCAGTTCTTCCTCGCAACCAGACTCCTCCCCATCAAAGTCTGCCATATTCTTTTCAGACTTTGCACTGACCTGAGAACTGCTACAACTGACATCATCTGCACTCATCATATCATCACCCAAGTGTCTGTGAGGTAAACAGATCATAAGGTAATAAAGTTTATTTGTGGAATCTTATTTGTACAGAAGGTAACTGTCATGAAACAAGTCAATCAATATTCATACAATGCAAGTATTATTTCATATGCATGAAACAGCAATCAGTAAAAGATGACAGTTCCAGAAATTAAAATTATTCTGACAGAAACTAGTCTGCAGTATGATAGACTGGATACAAACATTAGTTTTCCCTTTGTTTACCTTCTATTCTGTCAAGATTATGAACCAATGTATTAGTATACAATCATCAGTGACCTCAGTATTTAAGGCACTTAGTGTGGACTTCATGTACTAACAACAGAACATGATCTTGCTGGACATGCATTGTGAAGCAATGGACTATAGCAGCACTTCATGAACTATTTTCTAATGCGATCCCATTTTAACTCACCACCCCCTTCTCAAGATAATTAGTGATGGGCAACTAAGGCTGGCCTTGCAAGCAATGACCACATCCCATAAATAAATACATACTGAAAACCATGAAAATTAGTATGACCCCAGATGTCAGCAGAAACAGAACAGCAATAAAGCAGCATTGGCATATTCAGTATGCTATTAATGTTTTGCATATTATAGATGAACATATAAAAAAAATGAAAATAGTTGTTTGGTAGTTCAGAACCAGAGTATTGCTAAAAAAAAAAAAGACCTGCAATTGAAGCTGTGTCTTGCCCTCAGTATCTTGGGACAGATGTGGGAATGTCAAATATCAAAGGGAGTCACAACTTATACTGCGTCAGAGAAGGGTGCTGATTGGTTGACAATAATAAGTACTGGACTCTCAATTTAAAAACAAATGCTGATAGATTCTCTGGTTATATATACAGTGAGTTTATCCATTGGGAAACCGGACCATAGAAGCCAAGAGGTTCTGGTATGATATCTGGTGCTAGGTTAGCTGATCTTATCTGAGGTGGTGATCCGAACGGTGACACATGACCTCAACAAACATATGTGGAGATGCCAGCGTTGGACTGGGGTAAGCACAGTAAGAAGTCTCACAACACCAAGTTAAAGTCCAATAGGTTTATTTGGCAGCACTAGCTTTTGGAGTCTCAGGCTCCCTCATCAGGTGAGTGAGGACTTGTGTTCTGACCTGCTTGAGAACACAGGTCCTCACTCACCTGATGAAGGAGCCTGAGACTCCAAAAGCTAGTGCTGCCAAACAAACCTGTTGGACTTTAACTTGGTGTTGTGAGACTTCTTACTGTGCTCAACAAACATCACATAGGGAGGAAGATGCATAATTGCTACAGACTGGAAATATGTATGGCTGCTGAAAGAGCAGAATTAAATTGTGATGCCCCTTCCCAAGCAAATGATCAAGCCTGGCATGTGAACAAACAGTTGGGAGAAGTAGTTCAACAAATCTGTACAACCATAAAGAAGCAGGGAGGAAAGGGATTAAATCAACAAAGAAGAACTGATGCTGATTCCAGTAACCAGAGATTCATAATTTCTTATGTCTTCAAGAAAAGCCTCGTTAACCTAGCATTCCTGTTAAGTATATTTAAATTACTCACATTAAATCTCTTACATTTTAGGCTAATTCTATTGATTAAACTCAACATTATTCCAGAATATTTAAAACATATATGTATATTAGAAGGCATATTTCATGTAATTTTATGTGATATACTGATATACAGATGTTCAGTTGAATACACAATTTTTGAGGATGTTCCCAGCTATCCCTTTATTTCACATAATATTATATAATACTTATGATCTGCATTATATTATATTTTAAATGAGCGCCCTAAAATACAGCTTCCTTATAAGCTACATGTTTCATAGTTTGCCTTTTATCGTTTAGATCTTGGACATTCATTTTTTTTGTTTCGTCATCATCACTAGGCCTGCTGTTCCTGACTGCCATGCTCCAATTTTTTATACTATTTCTTTTTTTCATCTGGTTAACTTGCTAACCTTTTGAATTTTTACTTTCTTCTGAGTTTACTTCTCTTCCAATTCTTATGTTTTCACTATTCTGCATCTGCTGTTTATCAACAATGTTGGCTTGTTGCCCTATTGCCAAAGTAGGTCTCTTGCTAAGGCTCTCACAGACCTCATTTAAAATTAAAATGGCCAATGCCTGGTAAATGAATTGCAGCTATTCTTTGCTTGACTTCAGCAAACCGTAATAGTGGGATGCACATTTTAGTCTGGGATGGGCCAATCCTCTTCCATGGGAAAATGTCACCTAAAAGTCTATAAATTGAATGGCTCCCTGTTTTTTAGCTACGAGACAGCATGGAAGCCAGCTTCAAAATAGACGCCTTATGATCAAAACTGCAGGAATAATAATCTTATAATCCATTTTTAACAGAAACAACAAACGCATTATAGGAACAGTGGGGTTAGGAGCAGGAATAGACCATTCAACTCTTCAAGCTTGCTCTACCAGTCAACAAATCATGTCTGATCTGGTTGTGGTCTCAACTCTATTTTCTTGTCTGCTCCCTTCGACTCCCTTGTTGAGAATCTAATTTAACTCAGCCCTGAACAAATTCAATAAAACCATGGAGCCAGAAGAGAAACAGGACTGCTTCTAACATTTTGAATGCAGGCAGTCTACACTATCAAGAGAATAAAATAAATGAGGCAGTCATGTTATACATTTTTTTTGCCAGGCATTACAACTTTTTTGAATTGAAATGAGAGACACAGTAGCTCCTTGGTATGTTCTCCACAGCAATGCTTCAACCAGTGTTTGTTTTCACCATACCCTTCCCCCCAGCTTTGAAAATAGGCATTCTTGGGCATCTCTCTTGATGAATGCAAGAAAAAAAAATTAAAAGCATATTTTTTTTCAAGCAATACTCAAATGTAAATTTTTTTTAATCTTTATAAAAGTTATTTTATGTCTTCAGCCAAGCTCTCCATATTCTACAATGTGAAGCCCCCTTCCTTACCCCACAAATGCCCCAACATGTTCATTCACCCAGTAGCCCCTCTTCCCAAACCCCTTCCCAATTCACTCATGTCCTTCCAACTCAACACCCCCACACCCACCACTCACTCAGATCCCTCCTCCTACCCCACCCAATTCCTACTCACTCAACCCATTCCTCAACCCACAAGACACAGCCCTTTCCACTCGCATAGCCCTTCCCTCTTTTCCCATCCAGACATTCACTCGTCCCCTTCTTCTCATCCTCTCCCAAAACCTGGATTTCTCCACCTTGCTCAGACTGGATCGATGGATCATCATTACTGCTGCCCGGCTATGAAGATATGTAGATAACACCAGTGCCGTGTGATTTTGCAAGCATGTATGGGGCAGAGTTGAACAAACATCCCTAACTTCTGCCTTGTTATTGGTGGAGACTCTATCTTTTTTCTTACTTTTAATCTATTTCACACAAGTGGACTTATGCAGGACTCTGTCAAACGCTTTCTGTAGGTCCAAATATACCACATCTATTGGTTCCCCCTTCTCAACTCTACTAGTTACATCTTCAAAGAATTCCAACAGTTTTGTCAAGCATGATTTCCCCTTCATAAATCCATGCTGTCTGACCCTGCCATTGCTTTCTAAATGCTCTGCTATAAGTCCCTGATAATGGATCAAGAATTTACCTCCCCTCAACTGATTTTAAGTTTACAGGTCTATAATTCTCAGTTTTCTCTCTATGAGTCATGACATCACCCAACAAAGAATACAATATATTACTGTCACCAACGCAGCTTAATCATTTGAAGCTTAGAAGAGGAAAAAAAGTAGAGAGAAAACAGGCAATTATAGACCAGTAAGCTTAACATTGGTTTTGGGGAGGAGAGGGGGGTAGTCTAGCAATAATACCACCATGCCATCACCTACCTGTACAGGAGCATAGTTTAATCACAAGTGGCAACTCCCTCATATTAACTGATAAAGTACGACAAGTGTTTAGGTTGGCAGGTAGCGTACATTGATGGGTACAGCAGTCCCTGCACAAGTGGCACGGATTTAAAGGATTTAAAGAAACAAAGTTTTTGCATTTTACTATTATGGTAAATTAAGTATAACCAGATTACAAATACTACATGAATTATGTAGTTCAAAGCCTCAGGCCAAGGACTGGTCACCTGTCTAATTCAGATTTGTGCACCCAGATTAGAATAATCATTACATTTCACCAGTGGCTTTTAGAAAAATACAGATTCCATGCTCTATCAGTTTGAAAACAGAACCTGCACCATCATTTTTAAATTTAGCATCAACCATTTTAAGATTAAAGCAAAAATAAGACAGGCGAAACTCACCCATCATGATGATGATGTTGATGCTGCTGACCGATGAAGCGTCTGCAGTTAAATATTTCATTCCCTATTGCCTCGCCTAAAAAATCTCCTGTTTGTGTGATACACGAGTCCTGAGAACCTTGTGATATGTGTGCAGTATTTATCTCCCCTGACATGTCATGTTCAGAGTCTTCAGGGTGTGAGCAAGTATCCAGCAGTCGGATTCGATTTTCCCCTGATGGAACTGCATCAGTGCTATATGAAATATCCCTGCTTGATCCACTATTAGGTCTGTCACGTTCGACTCCACCTGGCGATTCTGTCATACAAATTCCTGACTGCAATTCAGCACTCAAAGTTCGTAATTCAGGATTCCTGCTCTCATTTTGGGGGCTATGTTCTCCCTCTTCCTCTTCATCATCTTCCTCTTCTTTGAGAGCTTCACTATCTGCCATGTCCTCCGAGTGCACTTCACTTCCTGGACTTCCAGCTGACTGGCTGGCATGACTTGAATTTACTTCATTACTAGAGCCATCACTGTGTCCACTGCTACTGCCAGGTCCACTACTGGCATCCTCACCACTATTAGCAGTCTCATCAGAGCTTCCTTGCATAGACTCCTAGAAAAAAAACTTCAGTCATTGTTGAATGTAAAAACTCTATTCATTAAGAATACTCCAACTGAACTTTTAAGTCAAATTAATGCAGCGTTATTATTGACTTTTTTATTAAATCAATGATCAAAATCTATTATTTAAACTTGCCATCTACTTAATCAATGGATACCATTGAGCCTAGAGCCAAATTGCAACATGACTGCCCAATCAATAAGTCAGAGCATGATCAGCTAAATCTTATGGCTAATTGTCTTTTCCAATGAATTTACTTCCATTTTACTTTCTTACCTCCGTATCTGACAATTGTTGTTGTGCACGCTTTGCTCTGTTGATCATTTGCTCATCCATTTCGATGTCACTGCCACCACTATGATGAGTGTCACTGTTGTCACTGCTCTGTGGACTGGCTGCAGGGGATCCTAAATTTAATTTGTAAAGTTTAATTTAAATGAAAAGCAGTTAGATACTGAGAGTAGTGTTGGAATACTTGCTAAAAACAGTAGTAGGTGTCAATGGATTTTTTTCAAAATAAGTGGGTGCACTTATTTATCAGTAACTGAAACCTTTAGCAACCACTGTATGGAAATGTTCTGGGCTGAGCCCTAGTTCTTTTGACACAAAGGAAGTTAACTGGAATTAATAAATGTTTATTAAAAAAACTTTATAAAGTTTTTCATACATGCGTACACAAAGGAACAACTGAAAAATTTGATACATAGAAAATGGATCAAAATGAGAAATATCTCAAGACGAAAAAAGTAGTTTCTTTATCAAGGGAATAGATACTATTCCCTGCAGCGAAGAACACAAGTCCAGGCAACTATGTTGCCTGCCCAGTGCCAGAATTTGGGATATCTGCTCATGATTGGAGAGGATCTTGCAGAGGGGGGAGGGAGAGAATCCAGTGATTGAAGTCTAAGCAGGTACCAACAACAGATATAAGACTTAAAAAAACTTCTGCATAGAGAGAATGCACTAACTTAAACAGAAGCTCAGAAGGTAATAGTCTCTGGATTATCAGCTCAGCCACATGCAAATTCACATATGGTAAGTAAAATTAAAGCGGCAATGGTAAATAGGAAGAGAGCAAGAGATGAATGCACAGCTCAAAGACAGACACAGGAGGTTGCTTCCGGTTCATGATGCACTGACACCAATACTGAAAAAAGTGTTGGAACCAGAGTTCTAGCGAGCTGCAAAACTAGAGAAGTAGCGAGGGTTTTAAAACTAAATAATGGCGGCAAGCAATCAACTTTGGGAAGATATCCCAAAGAATAGAGAGAAGGCAAGAGAGAAAGTTATTAATATGGGAAATGATAAAACAGATCATGACAGGCAGTGAAAGAGCACAAATCTAAGAGTAGATCAGCATGATGAGAGAGGTCCCAAAAATGATAAAAGGATAAAACTAAAGGCTCTCTGCTTGAATGCATGTAGCATTTGAAACAAAACAGATGGACTGATAGAAATATGATTTGAGAGCCATAATGGAGGCATGGTTGCAAGATCACAGATTGAGACCTGAATATTGAAGGGTATGTGACATTTAGGAGGGAAAGGAAGCTACAAAAAGATAGAGGGTTCGCTCTGTTAATTAATGATTGGCACAATAGAGGGGGATAAGAACACAAGAAATAGGAGCAGTAGGCCACCTAAGCCCTTCGAGCCTGCCCTGTCGTTCAATAAGATCATGGCTGATCTGAAAGTGGTTCAGTTCTAGTTAGCTGCCTGTTCCCCGTAACCCTTAATCCCCTTATTGATCAGAAATCTATCTACCTGTGACTTAAACATATTCAACGGGGTAGCCTCCACCGCTACCTCAGGCAGAGAATTCCAGAGATTCACTACCCTCTAAGAGAAGTTCCTCCTCAACTCTGTTCCAAACTGACTCCCCCTTATTTTGAGGCTGTGTCCTCTAGTTCTTGTTTCCTTTTTAAGTGGAAAGAATCTCTTTGCCTCCACCCTATCTAGCCCCTTCATTATATGTCTCTATAAGGCCCCCCTCAGCCTTCTAAACTCCAACGAGTACAGGCCCAATCTACTCAATCTCTCTTCATAAGCTAACCCCCTCATCTCTGGTATCAACCTGGCCAACCTTCTCTGCAACCCCTCTAAGGCCAATATATCCTTTCGCAAATAAGGGGACCAAAAATTGCTCATAGTACTCCAGTTGCGGCCTCACAGTACCCTGTACAGTTGCAGCAAGACCTCCCTGCTTTTATATTCTATCCCCCTCGCGATAAAGGCCAACATTCCATTTGCCTTTTTGATCACCTGCTGCACCTGCAAACTGAGTTTTTGGAATTCATGCACAAGGACCCCCAGGTCCCTCTGCACAGTAGCATGTTGTAATTTTTCACTATTTAAATAATAGTCCATTTTACTATTATTCCTTCCAAAGTGGATAACCTCACACTTGCCAACATTATACTCCATCTGCCAGATCCTCACTCACTCAGCCTATCCAAATCCCTCTGCAGACTTTCCACGTCCTCCACACAATTCGTTTTCCCAATTACCTTTGTGTCATCAGCAAACTTTGTTACCCTACACTCGATCCCCTCCTCCAGATCGTCTATGTATATAGTAAACAGTTGAGGCCCCGGCACCGATCCCTGCAGCATGCCACTAGTCACCAACTGCCAAACAGAAAAGCACTCATTTATTCCAACTCTCTGCTTCCTGTTAGATAACCAATCCTCAATCCACGTTAACACTTTACCCCCAACTCCTTGTATCTTAATCTTCTGCAGCAACCTTTTGTGAGGCACCTTATGGAAATCTAGAAACACCACAACCACCGGTTCCCCTCTATCAACTGCGCTCGTTACATCTTCATAAAAATCCAGTAAGTTCGTCAAACACAACTTTCCCTTCATGAATCCATGCTGCGTCTGCTTGATCGAACCATTCTTTTCCAGGTGTCCTGCTATTTCTTCTTTAATGATGGATTCCAGCATTTCCCAACTACGGGTGTTAAGCTAACCTAGGTTCAGAAAACAGAAGGTAGGAGTGGTTTGGGATAGAGATGAAAAATGATAAAGGCAAGAAGTCACTTGTAGTAGCGGTGTACAGGCCACCTTACAGTAAACCCACAGTAGGACAGGGTATAAGAGAAGAAATAATAGGAACTTGTCAGAAAAGTACAGCGTAATCATGGGGATTTTATTCTATATACAGATTGGAATCATAGCTAACCTAGATGAGGAACTCACAGGACATTTTCGGTATAGTTTCCTAAAAAAACTAGAGAGCAGGCTACACACATGGTACTGGGCAATGATATGCAATTAATTAATGAACTCAGTGAAAATGCCCCTAGGCAGCACCAATCATATGATTGAACTTTATTTTGAGTTTGAGACTGAGAATAGTGGGTCTCAGACTTAAACTTAAATTAAGTCAACTATGAGGGCTTAAAGACAGAGTTAGCTAAAGTGAAGTGGCAAATAAGGTTAAGTGATAGATTAATAGAGATGTAGTGATAGACATTTGAGTGGTATATTTCAGAGTAGATACATTCAATGAGAAAGAAATAATAAAGGGGAGGGCCCACTATCTTTGATTAACCATAAAAGTTAAAGACAGTATCAAACTTGAAGAGAAAGTGGGTTTTCTTCAGGTGCACCCACATTCCCAAAATGTGCAGATTAACATGCTAACTTTCCCTTAGTGTCAGGGGGATTAGCAGGGTTAATATACAAGGTTACGAGGAAAAGGGCCTGATTGGGATTGTGATCGGTGCTGGCTCAAATTGGTTAAATGGTCATCTTCTGCACAGTAAGGATTCTATGAAGAATACAATTACACAGAGATGGGTGGCAGGTCAAAAATTGACTAGAATATTAAAACAAGCAAATTATTACTAAAAGATTAGTAAGAAGGGAGATATAAGAATAAAGCTAGCTAGAAATATAAAAACAGTTAGAAAGTGCTCCTATAAATATTTAAAGGTGTAACATACAATGCACAAGGATGTGCACCACTTTGCTAAGTGTCCATGGCTTTATCCCCTTTTCTCTCATCCTGTTACTTGTACTCTTTTTTATATATGTGGAAGCACCAGGTATACTGAACATTCCGAACCAACTGCATTGGTTTTCTTCCTCCCATCTTTTTCTATATTTATATAATTTAATAGCACTTAACATTTTGAGAGTGTGTTGCATTATTTGCGAAAATAGAAAAACTCTAATGAAAATATATTTCAAAAAAGAGTTAACAAAGTGAGCACTAGTCCTACAGAAGGCGTGTCTGGGGAATTAATAATAGAAATTAAGAAGTCAGATAAATAGAACAACTATTTAGCATCGACCTTTACTATATATGGAGAATATAAATAACAATTCAGAAATAGCTGTAAATCAGAAAATGGGTGGGGGGAGGAAAATCAGGAAAATTACAATCACCAACAAAGTGGCACTGAGAAAAATGTTGGAAGTACAGGTTTGCAAATCCCTAGATCTTGATTGACTTCATCCTATGGGTCTTAAAAGAAGTGGTTAGTGCAATAGCTGATGTGCTGGTTTTAATTTTCCAGAAATCCATAGATTCTTGGAAGATTCCATTAGATTGGAAAATAGAGTCATAGAATCTCTAAAACGTAGAAGGAGCCCATTCGGCCCAGAGTCTGCACCAGCCACAATCACATGCAGCCCCTATACCCACAGCCCAACATATTGATCCTGCTAGTCCCCCTGATACTAAGTGACAATTTAGTATGGCCAATCAACCAAAACTGCATGTCTTTGGATTGTGGGAGGAAACCTACACAGACATAGGGAAAACATGCAGACTCTGTACAGGAAGTGACCTAAGGCTGGAATTGAACCCAGGTCCCTTGCGCTGTGAGGCAGTAGTATTAACGACTGCGCCAGCATGCCGCCCACTTTGATAAACGTAATTGCTTTATTCAAAAAGGGAGGGAGATAGAACACAGGAAAAAGAGACCAATTAGCTTAACATCTGTCAGAGGTAAAATGTTAGAAGTTATTATTAACAACATTATAGCAGCATCTTGGAAAAATTCAAAATAATCAGTCAACATGGTTTTGAGAAAGGGAAATAATGTTTAACTAATTTATTGGAGTTCTTTGAAAAACTAACATGCTGTGCATAAAGGAGAACCAGTGGATGTACTGTACTTAGATTTCCAGAAATCATTGATAAGGGGCCTCATCAAAGATTACTGCAGAAAATAAAAGCTTATGGTGTAGTAGGTAGAACATTGGCCAGCTGTCAGGAAACAGAATAGGCATAAATGAGTAATTTCCCAGTTGGCAAGAGTGGTGTGGCACCAAGGTCCATGCTGGGGCCTCAATTTTACACAATTTATGGATATTGGGATAATCTAGAACCAGGAGTTCCTGTTTGAATCTAAAAAGTTGCACATTTAAGACATAAGAGAAGAATTTATTTCTCTTAGAGGGTTGCTGGAAGCAGAATCTTTGAATATTTTTTAAGGCAGAGTTACAAGGGGGTAAAAGGTTATTGGAGATAGGCAGGAATCTGGGGTTGAGATTACAATCACAGCAGCATGATCGAATTGAATGACAGTACAGGCTTAAAGGATCAAGTGGCTTATTCTTGTTCTATTCATATATGTCCATATGTATGTATGTAAATGACCTGGACGAAGGGACTGATGGTATGGTTGTTACATTTGTGATGAACAAGGATAGGTAGGAAGTAAGTTGTGCAGAGGACATAATGAGACTACAAAAGGGATATATAGTTAGCTTTAGTGAGTAGGCAAAGACTTAGTAAATGGAGCATAATGTGGGGAAAATGTAAGATGTCTTCTTTGGCCAGAAAATAAAATAGAAGCATATTATTTAACTGGTGGGACATTGCAGAGCTCTGAAATGCAGAAGGATCTGGGTGTCCTTTACATTAATCACCCAAAAGGTTAATGTGCAGGTACAACAAGTAATTAGGAAAGTTAATAGGATGTAATGATTGTGAGGGAACTGAATACACAAAAGAGACTTATGCTTCAATTATAAAGGGTGCTCGTGAAACCACAGCTGGAGTACTCTGTACAGTATAGGTCCCCTTCTTTAAGGAAGGATACAAATGAGTTTGAAGCAGTTCAGAGGAGGTTTACTAGACTAATACATGAGACTGGTCAGGTTGTCTTATGATAAAAGGTTAAACAAGCTCCTTTCTATCCACTGGTCTTTTAAAAGAGTAAGAGGCAACTGGATTGAAACATAGAAGAATCTGCGGGGTCTTGACTGAGTAAATGTGGAAAGGTGATTTTTTTTGTGTGGGAGGGGTCACATTTTAAAAATAAAGGGTCATCCATTAATGACAAAATGAACAGAAATGTTTTCTCTTAGAGGGTCACAAGTATTTGAACTCTTTTCCTCAAAAGGCAATGGAAGTAGTGCCTTTGAATATGTTTAAAGCAGAGGTAGATAGATCTTTGATAAGCAGAGGGCTGGAAGGTTATATAGGGTAGGCAGGAATGTGGAGTTGAGGTTCAGGTTTGCCATGATCTTATTGAATGGCTGAGCAGGTTCGAAATCCATAGTGGCCCGCTCCTACTCCTAAATCATATGTTTGTATGTAATACGTTGGCAGTTTTTCATTTGTCGAAAATGTATCTGTTATGCCATTTTGAGAGATTGTAACTAGTTTAATACTCCCAGTTTCCACTAGAATCTTAGAAGGCACCTCTGAAAAATAGGCACGGATAAAGAGTTCAAAATGCATTAGAATTTTTGGGAGTGTAACTACTTTGGTAGGTAAAGTAGAGTATAACATGGTGAAGTGAAGGGTTATTCATTCAGTGGTAAGAATAGAAAATATGATGGAACTTCTAACTGTTGATGTTGAGAGTTAGATGCACTCAAAACAAAAGGGAGCCTGTAGATGAAATATATTTGGATTTCAAGAAGGTATTCAACAAGGTCCCCACAGAAGGTTAATTGGCAAAATATGGGTTCTTGGAGTAGGGGCTAATATATTAGCATGGAAAGGGAATTGGTTAACAGGCATGAAGCGGGAGTAGGGATAAATGGCATTTTCAAATTGGCAGGTTTTGACTGGCGGAATGCTAAAGGGATCAATGCTGGGATCTCAGCTATTTCCAATCTGTATTGATGTCTTAAGATGTAGCAGCTCAAAGTAAAGTATCCAAAATTACTGATGATGCAAAGCCAGTGGAAATGTAAGCAGGAGAGGATACAAAGAGACTGCAAAGAATATAAGTTTAAATGCGTAGACAACAGTATGGAATATAATGTTGGGAATTGTGAAGCTGTTCACTTTGTAGTAATATCAGAAAAGTAGAACTTTTTTTTAAAAAAGGAATGAAGCTTCTAAACGTTCATAAAGACTTTGCCATACTTACGCAAGGAACACAAAGTCAGCATGCAGTAATACCAAGCAGTTAGAAAAGCCAATGGCAAGTTGACCTTTATTGCAAGGGGACTGGAATAAGAATGAGGAGTCTTGCTGCAACTATATAGTGTTTGTGAGACCACAACTGGAATATTCTGCGCAATTCTGGTCTCCATCTCTAAAAAAGGAGTCTTACAGGTTCATTTGAAGATTCATTCGATTGACTCCTGAGATGAGAGGGTTTTCCTATGATAAGGCACAAAGCAAACTGAACTGGACTCTCTGGCAATTGGAAGAATGAACAGTGATCTCATTGAAATGTACAAGATCCTAAAGGTCTTCTTGACAGGATGGACACAGAGGTTGATACCCTGGATGGGGAATCTAGAACATTGGGACACACTCTCAGGCTAAGGGATCCATCATTCAGGGCTAAATAAGGAGATATTTCCTCACTCAACAAGTTTTGAATCTTTGGAATTCTACTGCAGAGGGTTGCAATCAGCTATCGTTGAGCATATTCATATTGTTGAGATCAACAAATTTTTATCCAGCAGGGAATCAAGAGATATGGAGAGTGAGCGGGACAGTGAAGCTGAGGCAGAATATCACCCATGATCATATTGATAAGCATGTTCAAAGGGTCAAATTGTTTTCCCCTGCTCCTATTTCTCATGTTTTTAAAACATTGTATAATCTTTTTATCAATTCCTTATTAATTTGAGCAGAAGTTCATAACGAATACAGATTTAGACATTCTGGCACTTTATACATATAAACACTTTCCTAAAATAACAGAATATATCAATTCTCTAAGCATTGCACTTACCTTTTTTATTTCCCATTGGGAGGTTTGTATTAAGGAGAGAAGCAAAGGAGCTCTGCTTGGATAATTGAGCCTTAGCAGCAAGTGCATTATTCCAGAGGGCTTTAATAAGCATTGATGCCAAGTACAAAGTCTGTAAATAAGGCCAAAAATGAGGTACTGAGTGAATACATTTTACTTCAGTTGAACTGCAGATAATGGAGAAAACAAAAAAAGCAGTCCAAGGAACCACAATTGTGCATCAACTCCTGATCAAACAAAAATGTAAAGAGGCTGACTACTAATGCCAGTATAGCTGAAGAGAAGTGTTAACTTATACATCACATGTTTGTAAAATCACAGTTATTGGGTCCAACAAAATGGGATTGTTTTATACAACTGACTTATACACCACGAATTACTGTAAGCACTACAATGTAATGTGATTGAGAATTTACAAAGTAACTCAGTCAACCTGCTGTGGCAGTGCTCATAGGTCAGAGTGCTTGTAACTTAATGATGAATGGGTTCTTGATGGCAGCGCAGCAGCAGCAAAGCAAGTTGATGACTTTTCACATACATCATGCTGCACTGGGAGGTCACAGATAAGGCACCACTCTTGTTTTCAATGGTAATTTGGAATACTCACACATCACTATTGTTTAAATGGACATTCATAGAGTCCTTACAGTGCAGAAAGAAGCCACTCAGTCCATTGAGTCTGTATTGACTCAAAGGAAGCTCTCTTTGATTCAATGCTCGACCCGCCTCTCTGTCCCCATAATCCTGTGCATTTTACAATGGCTAATCCAGCTAATCTGCACATTTTTTGATTTTGGGAGGATACTGGAGCATCCAGAGGAAAGGTACACAGACATGAGGAGAACATGCAAAGCCTACACAGATAGTCACCCGAAGCCAGAATCAAACCCAGGTCCCTGGCACAATGAGGCAGCAGTGCTAACCACTGTGTCACCATGCCACCCTATATGCACACAGTTAAAAGGATTTTCTGATCTGTTTAATTATTGTTAGACTAATTAGAAAGTAAATAGAAGGGCTTTTTACAGTTCCCCATAAAATATACCTGTAAGCAAGCCATTATGCCCTATAATTTGAAATGTAACTCGATGTGCATATCTCAAAATAGCAGTTTCCAGGAATTTCACAAAAATGTTTTTGTTGATACTTTGACAGGAAAAAATCATTTAGGGATGGGGGCATAGCTGGCTAGACCAGAATTTATTGCCCAACCCAAGTTACCAAGTTGGTGGTGGAAAGTTGCTTCTACAAATTGCTACAGCTCCTCAGAACATAAGAACTAAGAGCAAGATTAGGCTATCCGGCCCCTGGAGCCTGCTCCACCGTTCAATAAGATCATGGCTGATCTTTTTGTATACTCAGCTCCACTTACCCGCCTGCTCACCATAACACTTAATTCCTTTATTGTTCAAAAATGTATCTATCCTTGCCTTAAAAACATTCAATGAGGTAGCCTCAATTGCTTCACTGGGCAAGTAATTCCACAGATTCACAACCCTTTGTGTGAAGAAGTTCCCCCTCAACTCAGACTTCCGTCAGTGGAAACAACTTCCCTGCTTCTATCTTATGTATTCTCTTCATAATCTTATACATTTCTATAAGATCTCCCCTCATTCTTCTGAATTCCAATGAGTATAGCCCCAGTCTACTCAGTCTCTCCTCATAAGCCAACCCTCTCAACTCTGGAATCAATCTAGTGAATCTCCTCTACACCCCTTCCAGTGCCAGTATATCCTTTCTCAAGTAAGGAGACCAAAGCTGTACACAACTCCAGGTGTGGCCTCACCGGCATCTTACACAGCTGCAACATAACATCGCTGTTTTTAAGCTTCATCCCTCTAGCAATGAAGGACAAAGTTCCATTTGCCTTCTTAATTATCTGCTGCACCTGCAAACCAACTCCTTGTGATTCTTGCACAAGGACACCCAGGTCCCTCTGCACAGCAGCATGCTGCAATTTTTTACCATTTAAATAGTAGTCCATTTTGCTGTTATTCCTACCAAAATGGATGACCTCACATTTACCAATACTGTGCTCCATCTGCCAGACCCTCGCCCACACACTTAGACTATCTATATCCCTTTGCAGACTTTCAGCGTCCTCTGCACATTTTGCTCTGCCACTCATCTTAGTGTCATCTGCAAATTTTGACACATTACACTTGGTCTCCAATTGCAAATCATCTATGTAAATCGTAAACAATTGCAGTCCCAACACAGACCCCGGAGGCACACCACTAGCCACCGATCTCCAACCAGAAAAACACCCATTCACCCCCACTTTGCTTACATCCACAATGCTGTTGAGGAGGATTTCCAGGATTTTGATCCACAACAGTGAAGGAACAGCGATATATTTCCAAGTCAGGATGGTGAGTGGCATGGAGGATTATCTTCAGTTGGTGACGTTCCCAGATATCTCTGCTCTTGTCCGAGATGGTAGTGGCCATGGGTTTGGAAGGTGCTACCTACGGAACTTGGTTCATTCCTGCAGTGCATCACGTAGATGGTAAACACAGCTGCTGCTGTTCATCAGTGGTGGGGTTGAATGTTTGTGGAAGAGGTAGTGATCAAGCAGGCTTCTTTGTCCTGGATGCTGTCGAAACTGCACTCATGCAGGCAAGTGGAGCGTATTCCATTAAACTCCTGACATGCCTAAGAAACCATAGAAACCCTACACAGTGCAGAAAGAGGCCATTTGGCCCATCAAGTCTGCACCAACCACAATCCCACCCAGGCCCTACCCCCATATCCCTACATATTTACCCACTAATCCCTCTAACCTACGCAGTTTAGGACACTAAGGAGTTATTTTTTAACATGGCCAATCAACCTAAACTGCACATCTTTGGACTGTGGGAGGAAACTGGAGCACCCGGAGGAAACAAACCCTTCTAGGTGGTGGAAAGGCTTTGGGGAGTCAGGAGCTCAGATACTTGCCACTACTCCTATCCTTTACCCTGTGCTGGTAGCTACAGTATTTATATGGCTAGTCCAGTTCAGTTTCTGATCACTGCTAACCCCCAGGATGTTGATAGTAGGGGATTCAGTGATGATAATGCCATTGAATGTTAGGGGTGATGATTAGATCCTCCCTTGTAGGAGATGGTTATTGCACAGCACTAGTGTGGTGCAAAATGTTACTTGGCATTAAACCTGGATATTGTCCAGGTTTTACTGCATCTGGACATGGACTGCTTCAGTATCTGAGGAATCGCAAATGATACCGAACACTGCTCAATTGTCTGCAAACATCCCCACTTCTGACCTTATGATGGAAGTCATTGATGAAGCAGCTGAAGATGGTTGGGCCTAGGACACTATCCTGAAGTACTGCTGCAACGATGTGCTGGAGCTAAGACGATTGAAATCCAAATGATCACAACCATCTTCCTTTGTGCCAAGTATGACTCCAAACAGTGGAGAGTTTTCTCTGATTCCCACTGACTCCAATTTGCTAGGGTCCCTTAATGCCACACTCAGTCAATGTTGCCTTGAATTCAAGAGAAGTAACTCTCATCTCACCTGTGGCACTCAGCTCTTTTGTTCATGTTTGAAACAAAGCTGTAATGAGGTCAGGAGCTGAGTGACCCTAGCGGATCGCAAACTGAGCATCCATGAGCAGGTCTTTGTTGAATAAGTGCCACTTATTAGCACTGTGGATGATCCCTTCCATAATTTTATTGGTGATTGAGAGTTGACTGATAGGGCAGCAATCGGCTGGTTTGGGTTTGTCCTGTTTCTTGTGTACAAGACATACCTGGGCAATTTTCCACATTCAGAGGGAATGCCAATGTTGCCACTGTACTGGAATAACTTGGCTAGGGGCATTTATCTTATTTTCCACAAACATTTCTTATGCTCCACATTCTCACCATTTTGTGCACAGCAAGATCCCATATCAGGATTGATGACCAGATAATAATATTCCGGCACTGTTGGTTGAAGGATAAACATTCCTCAAGCTACCGGGAGAATTTCACTGCTCTTGCTCATATAGTAAAATGCTTTCTGCTCACCTGTGTGGTCCAGACAGTGACTGCAAAAGTGAGCAATATGAAAGAAAGAAAGATCCATGTCTATTATGGAAACATTGGGCATGTCCATGAAGGTGCCTTACCTGTTCTGTGTGCACACTTGGATGAAGAGCAGATACTAGATTAAGAAGGTGTCGAAGTGGTACAGGATCCAGGTGCTTAATAAGGGAAGGGAACAAATCATGGATGTACCGACTACAGTGTTTCAACTGTGGGGGAGGAAAAAAAAGAGAAAATATCAAAAAATACAGTTGCACACATCTAAGATATGAAGAATCAGTGAATGGAGATGTTAGAGATAAACGTACAATTAAACATTATTTGAGTTCCTCATTTTCACTCAATTTTTTAAAAAGTGAATAAAAATATCATTTTCCAGTTACCACTAAAGGAAGCCCTTCAATCAGATGGCAGCATTGAGCCATTTTAACTAATCTGGGACAAACATTGCACCTCTGGAACTGATGCAACATTAGAAAGAAAGAAACAACTACAGTGAATAAACACAGAAAAATATTGATAAAAGTTAAATCCAAAGCTTAAAAGCAGCCATAAAATCAGAAAACATTGAATTAGAACCAAACCAAAATGAACCTAGAGTGACATGAAAATATTATCCAAAAGAAGATAGAACTGAAAAAAATGATGGGAAAGTTCTAAGTACAGTTTTAACCTAAATAGTATAGTGTTAAATTACGAGATAGTGATATGGAAATATAAAATACAGACTCTTGTGTTTACTGTCAAACAAGTCCTTTCACTGGTAACCTAAAAAACCCCAAAAATCTTCACATACAACTGGATAGCTAATATTGCACTGATGCCCACTGTACACCATTCTTGACACAATACAGTCAGATTACTCAACTGGGAAAATCTAGTTAAATCCATTAATATTCCAAGATTATTTCATCACATAAAGGTGAAAGATTGCATAGAGTTTTTCAATAAAAGGAGGTTAGTAGCAGCCTCTAATGGTTGACAGGCATGTGCTCAAATAACACATCAAGGATTACATAAGCTCTCTACTACACACAGCAAATTAGGTTCAAAGGAACCAACAGGAATTCAAAAATAATCCAAAACAGTGACAGTCTAAGTTTCCAGAGCTGCTAAACTGGTTGCTGATTCTTCTCTTTGGGGAAGTGAAATTTATGCAAGTCATCAAAACACAGCCAACTAAATTCCTTTTACTATTTCCAATTATAATGAGAACTCATCGTTATCAAGGTTCTAGGTTACATCAACAACATGGGTACAGAAAAATCATGTAGTACGGCTAACAAGTGGATAAGGGAGATCCAAGGCCCTTGCTGGTTTCTGAGGTATATCCTAGCAGGTTTGCAACATTGTAGAAGGGTCCAGACAGATGCAGATATGTACAAGAGTTGGAGGAACAGGAAATAGGCAACATATTCTAAAATTAAAATATTACCTGTACAATTTTGTTTGTCTCTTAGTAATTTTGGCATTTATCTAGTGGTTCCATTTGACATAAATAATAAAATTAAAACATTACTTGTGCAAATTACTTTCTTCAGAAATACTCTCCAAAGAAATGACAAAGGGTCATTTTTGTTTTATCTTAAAAAAAATTACACTGTGACATTTATATTATACATTACCCCCTATGGTTTAAGCAACAATTGTCAGCAAAGCAACGAATTTAGTTTATTAGTACCTGTGCTGCCGCCCAAATACAGTCTATATGCTGTGTGCTAAGTCTTCCTTCTGCAGCCAGAAAGTTCAGGATGACTTGGCATTGTTTGATGATCTGCAAATCAATAATGCAAAATTTGAGAAAGGCAAAAACAAATTTTGCAAGCTTTTCAGTGGGTGGGCGGGGGGTTGGTGGTGGGAGAAGAGAGAAAAAAGAGAGACAGTGGAAGAAAGACTGTTCCACACAAACCTCAATGTGCAAATTTGGTCCAAAGATATGTTCAACAACACTATTATGAATTAGCCAGTCTGCTAGTTCTTTTGCAATTGACCTACGTGACAGAAAAAAAGGGAAGAAGTTTACACAAAAAGTTCTCTTTCTTCATCCTATTATCCCACTTGCCCAGTACTGCATCGTTGGTTTTCTTTCAAGAGGTTCAGGGACATTTGGTTAGAAAAGCATCATAATTCCTTTACCCCACATTTGAGCTTAAGAGTCATCTCTAATAAAAGTTAAAATATCATTACTTACGTTTCAGTGTCTGACACCAAAGATTCATTATTACAAACATCATTGAATGTGTGAAGTTGATTCTGTTGAAAAAAAGGTGGAAATGACTTGACTTGTCTATTTTATAGCCACTTTACATTGACTTGTCAATCAATAACAAGTTTATTGACCAAAGTTCATCAATGAGTACAACTGAGCCAAAGGAAAAGTGACTAAAGTAAGGAAGTTTAGTGGATAACCTGACTAGAAAGCAAAGTATTTATTAAAAAAAAGCAACGCCAAGAAGATGTTTCCCCAATAGGCAGGATTTATCATAGACTGGAATGCATTTTTTAACACGACAGTAGTAATGCAAAATGAACATAAGCAGAGGAAAAACCTCAATTTAGAACTGATTATAGAGAAGCTTTCTATTCCTGCCTCAGCACCACTAATACATTTCATAAAAGTACAGAAGATAAGCAAAAAGAGAAACAAGATCCTGCTTGTATTCTCATTTTAAGAAAATATTTGTATTCCAACTCAGCCAACCTATTCTTCGTAAGTTTGTCAAAAGTATTTTGTCAAAGTATCAAAATGAGGTGGTATTGGGGTCCTTGAGAAACATTAAGGTAAACAAGTCGCCAGGGCCTGATGGGATATACCCCAGAATACAAGGGAATCCAGAGGCAAGGGAGGGAGTTGCTGGGGCCTTGAGAGAAATCTTTGTATCCTCACTGGCTACAGGGAGGTCCCAGAGGATTGGAGAATAGCCAATGTTGTTCCTTTGTTTAAAGAGTAGCAAGAATAATCCAGATAATTACAGGCCGGTGAGCCTTAAGAACATAAGAAATAGGAGCAGGAGTAGGCCATCTAGCCCTTCGAGCCTGCCCCGCCATTCAATAAGATCATGGCTGATCTGAAAGTGGTTCAGTCCCACTTACCCGCCTGCTCCCCATAACTCTTAATTCCCTTATCGATCAGAAATCTATCTACCTGTGACTTAAACATATTCAACAAGGTAGTCTCCACCACTTCAATGGGCAGAGAATTCCAGACATTCACAGAGAATTTCCTCCTCAACTCTGTTCTAAACTGACCCACCCTTATTTTGAGGCTGTATCCTCTAGTTCTTGTTTCCTTTCTAAGTGGAAAGAATCTCTCTGCCTCTACCCTATCTAGCCCCTTCATTATCTTATATGTCTCTATAAGATCACCCCTCAGCCTTCTAAACTCCAACGAGTACAGGCCCAATCTACTCAATCTCTCTTCATAAGCCAACCCCCTCATCTCCAGTATCAACCTGGTGAACCTTCTCTGTAATCCCTCCAAAGTCAATATATCCTTTTGCAAATAAGGGAACCAAAATTGCACACAGTACTCCAGTTGTGGCCTCACCAGTACCTTGTACAGTTGCAGCAAGACCTCCCTGCTTTTATATTCCATCCCCCTCGCGATAAAGGCCAACATTCCATTTGCCTTCCTGATCACTTCCTGCACCTGCACTGAGTTTTTGCGATTCATGCACAAGGACCCCCAGGTCCCTCTGCACAGTAGCATGGATTCATGAAGGGAAAGTCGTGTTTGACGAATTTACTGGATCTTTACAAAGATCTAATGAGTGCGGTTGACAGAGGGGAACTGGTAGATGTGGTGTTTTTAGATTAGTAATTTTTCACCATTTAAATAATAGTTCATTTTACTATTATTCCTTCCAAAGTGGATAACCTCACACTTGCCAATGTTATACTCCATCTGCCAGATCCTCGCCTACTCACTCAGCCTATCCAAATCTCTCTGCAGACTTTCCACATCCTCCATGTAATTCGTTTTCCCACTCATCTTCGTGTCATCAGCAAACTTTGTAACCCTACACTCGGTCCCCCCCTCCAGGTCGTTTACGTATATGGTAAACAGTTGAGGCCCCAGCACCGATCCCTGCAGCACGCCACTAGTCACCAGCTGCCAATCAGAAAAGCACCCATTTATTCCAACTCTCTGCTTCCCGTTAGATAACCAATCCTCAATCCAAACTAACACTTTACCCCCAACTCCGTGTACCTTAATCTTCTGCAGCAACCTTTTGTGAGGCACCTTATGAAACGCCTTCTGGAAATCTAAAAACACCACATTCACCAGTTCCCCTCTGTCAACCGCACTCGTTATATCTTCATAAACATCCAATAAATTCATCAAACACGACTTTCCCTTCATGAATCCATGCTGCATCTGCTTGATCGAACCACTGTTTTCCAGGTGTCCTGCTATTTCTTCTTTAATGATGGATTCCAGCATTTTCCCAACTATGGACGTTAAGCTAAACAGCCTGTAGTTACCCGCCTTTTGTCTACTCCCTTTTTTAAACAGTGGCGTATCTGGACTCTGGGGAAGTGCCGGCTGATTGGAAAACAGATGGTAGCTGTTTCCCAATCAGCCGGCACTTCTCCAGAGTCCAGTGAATTTTGATAAATTACTACTAACACATCTGCTATTACATCTGCCATTTCTTTCAGTACCCTGGGATGCATTCCATCCGGACTCAGGAACTTGTCTACCTTTAGTCCCATTAGTTTACCAAGCACTACCTCTTTAGTAATAATAACCATTTTAAGGGCCTCACTCCCTATAGTCCCACGACCGTTAATGTTCGGTAAGCTGTTTGTGTCCTCTACTGTGATGACCAACACAAAGAACTTGTTTAAGGCCTTAGCCTCTTCTTTGTTTCCCATTATTAAATCCCCCTTCTTGTCTTCTAAAGGTCCAACATTTACTTTAGCCACTCTTTTCCTTTTTATATATTTGTAAAAACTTTTACTATCAGTTTTTAATATTTTGCACCAGTTTAGTTTCATAATCTATCTTTCTTTTCTTTACCACGTTCTTAGTCGTTTTTTTTTCGTTTTAAAGCTTTCCCAATCTTCTAATTCCCCACTAGTTTTGGTCACTCTGTACGCATCAGTTTTTAATTTAATACTCTCCTTTATTTCCTTCGTTATCCACGGCTGGTTATCCCTTTGCTTACATTCCTTCTTTAATCACTGGAATATATTTTTGCTGAGTACTGATAAAAATCTCCTTAAAAATCCTCCACTGTTCTACCAACTAGTCTGCACTCCCAGTTCACATTAGCCAATTCTGCCCTCATCTTATCGTACTCCCCTCTGTTCAAGCAGAGGACACTGGTTTGGGACCCTATTTTCTCACCCTCTATCTGTATTAGAAATTCAACCATATTG
This sequence comes from Carcharhinus amblyrhynchos, assembly GCF_965287045.1. Classification (NCBI taxonomy): domain Eukaryota; kingdom Metazoa; phylum Chordata; class Chondrichthyes; order Carcharhiniformes; family Carcharhinidae; genus Carcharhinus; species Carcharhinus amblyrhynchos. The sequence continues at coordinate 36,146,269 of NC_137335.1, read as the reverse complement.
TGATCACTCATCCCAAGAGGATCCCTCAAGAAGATTTTTAATTCTACCTGTCTCATTACACAGGGCTAGATCCAAGATAACTTGCTCCCTCATAGGTTCTGTAACATACTGTTCGAGGAAACTATCCCGACAGCATTCTAAGATCTCTTCCTCAAGTCCATCGCGTCCGACTTGAGTCGACCAATCAATATGCAGGTTAAAATCCCCCATGATTATTTTTATTAACTGAACTACCCCGCCTCCTTTTTCTTCCTGTCTATCCTTCCTAAATGTCTGATACCCCTGGATATTCAGTTCCCAGTCCTGGTCACCCTGCAACCACGTGTCTGTAACGGCCACTAGGTTATACCAGATTATATCAGATTATATACTAGATTATATCAGATGGTACTGATTCTTGCCATCAACTCATTCATTTTGTTTCAAATGCTTCATGCGTTCGGGTAAAGTGTCTTTATGCCGGCCTTTATCTGGACCCGATTTGTTGAAACGCTACTAACTTCTCCTGAGCCCTCTACTCCTTTAACTAGCTGAATGTCCTCAACATTAACCTGCACTTGTATCCTCTCCTTTACCTTTGATTTTGTAATTCCCCATACCCCTGAACCTTCCCCCCCCGCCCCACCATTTAGTTTAAGGCCCTATCTACCTGAAGCCTAAATCAGTGGTAGAGAAATTATTGGATAGGATTCTTCGAGACAGGATTTATTCCCACTTGGAAATAAGTGGACATATTAGTGAGAGGCATTGGTGAACTTCATTAGTGTGAAGTTCATGTCTCACGAACTTGATCGAGTTTTTTGTGGCACAGATGATTGATGAGGGTAGGGCAATGGGTGGTACCTACATGGACTTCAGAAAGGACTTTGACAAGGTCCCTCATGGCAGGCTGGTGTAGAGGGTGAAGTCACATGGGATCAGAGGGAAGCTGAAAAGGTGGATACAAAACTGGTTCGGTCAAAGAAGACAAAGGGTAGCACTGGAAGAGTGCATTTCTGAATGGAGGGATGTGCCAAGTGGCATTCCTCAGGGATCAATGCTGGGACCTTTGCTGTTTCTAATATATATCTATAAATGATTTGGAGGAAAACATAATTGGTTTGATTGGTAAGTTTGCAGATGATACAAAGATTGATGGATTTGCAGAAAGCAAAGAGGACCATCAGAGGATACAGATTGGTTGGGGACTTGGGCAGAGAGATGGTAAATGGAATTTAATCCAGACAAATACGAGGTAATGTATTTTGGAAGATCTAATACAGATAGGAAATATACAGTACATGGCAGAACCTTAGGAGTATTGATAAGCAAAGAGATCTGGGTGTATAGGTACACAGGTCACTGAAAGTGGCAATGCAGGTGGAAAAGGTAGTCAAGAAGTCATACGGCATGCTTGCCTTCATCGGCTGGGTCACTGAGTTTAAAAATTGATTAGTCATGTTGCAGCGTTATAGAACCTTAGTTAGGTCGCACTTGGAATATACTGTTCAATTCTGGTTGCCACACTACCAGAAGGACGTGGAGGCTTTGGAGAGGGTACAGAAAAGATTTACCAGGATGTTGCCTGGTATGGAGGGCATTAGCTATGAAGCTTGGTTTGTTCTCACTGGAACGACGGAAGTTGAGAGACGACCTGATAAAAGTCTACAAGGTTATGAGAGGCATGGACAGAGTGGGTAGTCAGAAGCCTTTTTCCCAGGGTGGAAGAGTCAATTACTAGGAGACACAGGTTTAAGGTGCAAGGGCAAGGTTTAAAGGAGATGTGCGAGGTAGATTTTTTTTTATACAGAGTAATGGGTGCGTGCAACTCGTTGCCGGAGGAGGTAGTGGAAGCGGATACAATAGTGACTTTTAAGGGGCGTCTTGACAAATACATGAATAGGATGAGAATAGAGGGATATAGTCCCCAGAAGGATAGGAGGTTTTAGTTAAGTTGGGCAGCATGATCGGTGCAAGCTTGGAAGTTGAAGGGCCTGTTCCTGTGCTGTAATTTCCTTTGTTCTGTTAGTCAGCTTTAATACTTCAAAACAGAATAGGTATTACACAAATCTCTTAACATCTAATTTTTTTTTTACTTACAAGTAAACATAAATTTAAAGTTTGGGAAGCACTTAAGTTGGAGTGCATGACAACTCATTACGTCCACTAAACAGTCAAATTAAAAGCAAATTTCTGGGAGGTTCTCTTACTCATCTGCCGTAACCCTTCATATTTGATTTGAGAAACCCTAGAAAAACCAGAATAAGCACTATTTATGCTGTTATTCCAGGGTTTACCCGCCTTTTCCACTGAATACGTTGAACAAGCAGAAGAACCGCCACAGTAATTCACTCTCATTAAGTTTAAAATAATACATCTGCATTTACTTAATTGACATTAGAAACAGAAATGATTTGAGAATATTAATGTAGGAAATTAGAACAGGTTTAAATACAGCTTGTCAGTAACAATAAACTACAATTGTATATTGAAAATAATAAATGATTTGGATTCTGAAATCAGAAGTAAAATTTCAAAATTTGTGGACAATACTTAGACAATGTTTAATTAATACTGCATAAGACTAACAAAATGCAAAGACATTAATGAACTTTCAGAAAGGGCACATATTGGCAAATTCATTTCAACACAGGCAAGTATGAAGTCGCGCAATTTGGTGGGAAAAATAAGGCCACATACTGCTTGGAAAATAGCAGAGTAAATGGGATGGAGGAACAAAGGAATTTAGGGATACAAATATGCAAAAATAATAAAAGTAGCAACAGAGAACAATAAAGCAACAAAATAATGGAGCTAATTTCTAGAGTTGAAAAGCAGAGAATCTATGTTAAACCTATACAGAACTTCAGTTACAGCATACTCCAAAGACTGCACACAGTTCAGGTCACCACATTATAAAAAGGATATGAAAACACTGGAGAGGGTGCAAAAAAGATTCACAAAGATGATAGCTGAATGAAGAGAATGTACTCATCAGGGAAGGCTAAGCTGGGGATCTTTACTCCAGAAAAAAGGCTGAAGAGTGAGCCATTGAGGTCTTTAAGATTATGAAGAGGTTTGAAAGAGTAAATGAAGATGTTTGTGTGTGTGGAAGAAACCAAAATATGAAAGTAAGCACAAATAAATCCAATGAGGAATTCAGGAGAACCTTCTACCCACAGTGGGTAGAACGCAAAACTCCATAAGACCATAAGATATAGGAGCAGAATTAAGCCATTCAATCATGGCTGATGATTCCCATTCCCATTCTCCTCCCTTCTCCCTGTAACTCTTGATCCCCTTATTGATCAAGAACCTATCTATCTCTCTCTTAAAGATGTCCAATGACCTGGCTCCACAGCCTCTGTGGCAATGAGTTCCACAATTTTACCACCGTCTGGCTGAAGAAATTCCTCCTCATCTCATTTTTAAAGGAGCATCCTTTAACACTGAGGTTGTGCCCTCGAGTTCTAGTCTCTCCCACCAGTGGAAACATCCTCTCCATGTCCACTCTATCTAGATTTGCCAATCTAAATATTTTGTAAGTTTCAAAAAATCCTCCCCTTATCCTTCTAAACTTGATCGAGTATAGACCCAGACTCCTCAACCACTCCTCATATGACAAATAAACTCATTTCCACAGAACATAATCGAGGCGAATAACATAAAAGCATTTGAGTGGAAGCTAGATAAACATGAATGGAGAAAGGATTGGATTGAGTTAAATGGGGTGGGGTGGAATGGCTGTAGAGGTTCGTATGGAGCACAAACACCTGCATGAACCCATGAGACTGAAAGGCCTGTATCTGTGATATAGTTCCTAAGCAATTCTAAATGAAAGCATTTTTTTTTTAAATAGCAGATTTGGAGACTATAATAAAATGCAGCAACTGCCCAAAATCACTTGTAGGTCACAAAGAAATCAGTTTTCAGCGAACAAATTGATATTTACGAGTTGACAACTTACTGTAATCTGACTCAGTCCAGCCAACCTCATAGTTAGAGTTGGTGACATGAAATACTTGAATGCAAGATCCAAACTTTCTTTGTCAAAACACAGTGCCGTATCCAAGGGTTCCTTAACCGTACTCCACATTAAATCTGCCATATTGCGTGCAGCACTTTGTCGCAATTCCTGGTCTGAAAGTTTACACAAATACCTGGATTTGAACATGTAAAAGAAATACAAGATATTATTTTGTTGAATAAAACCTTGTATTTTTCCAAATAAAACTATGTTAATGAAATATTCGAAAGGTCAACTATAAATATAAAAGCTATCCTAAGTATTAATCTCATCACTCACCTTATAACATAAGTTCTAAAGGGTATAACATGCTGCATAACAGCAGGGATGTGTAACCATATCCTGATCTGCAACATAAACAAAACACACTGTTAAAATTCAGTAACAAATCCTTCCTTAAAAGTACAATATTATTTTGCAAACACATTGGTACTCTCCCACATTAAAAACATTAACTGTCACTTTCAACAACAAATAAGATCAGTTAAGGACTTTTGAAAGTGCAAAAAAATCATAGGCCAGCACATGTCTCAGAAAGGCAACAAACAACATCAGCTGTTAATTAAGACTTAGTCTTTCCCATTTAACCAGTTATTTTGTGCAGGTTATTGCAAGAGCAAGATGGAAACTACATGGTGCCCTTGGCAGAGCATCAGAGCTGACCAAGAAAAGATCTGATCTGATAGCATAAGTGAAGACACATCTCCTGATCCAATTAAGATTATTACAAAGAGGGGAAAAAAGCAAAAAAGTGGAGGACCTGATGAAACAAGGGTTAGCAGCAACTCAATGATACCATGCAAGAGGCCCTTCAGCCTATCGTCTACTGTTAACAACAAACACACAATCCCATTTACCAGCACTTCGCCCATAGCCTTGAATGTTAAGGCGTGCCAAATACTCATCCAGATACTTTTTAAAGGATGAAAAACAACTTGCCTCCACCACCCTCCCAAACTGCACATTTCAAACCATCATCACCCTCTGGGTAAAAAAGTTTTTCCTCATATGCCACCGCCCCCCCTACACCTCTGTCCTTCACCTTGAAAATGTGTCCCTCAAGACAGATCCTTCAACTAAGGGGAACAGCTGCTCCCTATACGTTCTGCTCATGCCCCTCAATCAGGCCACCTCTCAAGTCTTCTCTGCTCCAATGAAAACAACCCAAGCCTGTCCAACCTCTTCTTAACTTAAATGTTCCACCCCACACAGCACCTTGGTGAACCTCCTCTGCACCCGCTCCGGTACAAATCACATCTTTTCTATCATGTGGCAAACAGAACTGTACTCTGGCTGTGGCCTCACCGAAGTTCTATACAACTCCAACATGACTTCCCTGCTTTTGTAACCTATGCCTCAATTGATCAAGGCAAGTATACAATATGCCTTTTCCACCACCCTACTGACATGTCCTTCCATCTTCAGAGAACTATGGACAAGCATGTCACGGTCACTTTGTTCCACAGAACTTCCTAGTGTCATGCCATTCACTGAATACTTGTCAAATTACTCCTTCCAAAGCATATCATCTCACATTTTTCAGGGTTAAATTCCATCTGCCAGTTATCTGCCCATTTGACCATTCCGTGTATATCTTCTCGTAACCAAAGACGCTCAATCTCACTGTTAACCACTTAGCCAATTTTTGTGTCATTCGCAAACTTACTAATCCTATCCCCCTACATAGTCATCTATGTTGTTCATATAAATGATGAATAATAGAAGACCCAACACAAATCCCTGTGGTACACCACTGGCTTCCAGTCACTAAGGAGTCTTTTGTCATCACCCTCTGTCTTCTACAACTGAGCCAACTGAGTCCACTTTATCAAATTACCCTGTATCCCATCTGCATTTGACTTCCTTACAAGTCTCCCAATGTGGGACCGTGTCAAAAGCTTTGCTGAAATCCATATAAACTATATCAAGTGTGTTACCTTCAACTACACACCTGGTTATTTCCTCAAAAAATTCAATCTAATTTGTTAGGCATGACCTTCGTCTGACAAAGCCATGCTAACTATCCTTGATCAAGCCTTGCCTTTCCAAGTGGAGATGGATACTCTTCTTCAGAATTTTCTCCAATAGCTTCCCAACCACTGACATGCAACTTACTGGTCTGGTTTCCCTCTACAACCCTTCTTTAATAATGGCCATAGTTCAAAAAACAAAGACTAAAAATGTTAAAAAGACAAGATAAAGACACCATCTGAATGCACTGAGCATTCTCAATAATATAGATTAATTAACAGTGCAAATAGATGTAAACAGGTAAGATACGATTGCACTTCCAGAGACATGGCTTCAGGGTGACAAAGGCTCGGAACTGAATATCCAAGGATATTTGATATTAAGGAAGGACAAGCAAAAAGGAGGCGGGATGGTGTTATTAAAGGATTAAATCAGTGCAATAGCTAAAAGATATTGGCTCAGAAAATCAAGATTCGTCTTAATGAATCCAAAAAGCAACAAGGGGGCAGAAACTGAGTTTTCTATTGGCCTCCAAACAGTAGTGATATTGTAGGGGATGTTATTAAGCAAGAAATTTGAGGTGCATGTAACAAGGGTGCTACAGTAATCATGGGTGACTTTAATCTACATACAGACAGGGAAAACCAAATTAATAATGCTGCGGCAGATGATTTCTGCCGCATATAAGATGTATTTTTAGACAAATACATCAAGGAATGGAAACGGGAACTGGCTACACTGGATTTGGTATTGCACAATGTGATGGGGTTAATTAATAATCTTGTTGTGCAGGGTCCTTTAGGAAAGAGTGACTAGAAAAGAATTCTTTATTAGCATGGAAAGTGAAGTACCCAATCAGAAACTAGGTTCCCAAATCTAAGCGAAGGAAACTATAACGGTATGAGGGGAGAGTTGGCTACAATATATTCAGGAACTTCATTCAAAGGAATGATGGTGGATAGGCAATGGCTAATATTTAGAGGAATGAATGCAGGTACTGCAGTTATAGATTCCTTTCTGGCACAAAAATCGCAACACGAAAAGTAGCCCAATGAAGGCTACCAAAATAAATTAAGAATATTATTAGATCCAAAGATGAATCATAAAATTGCTAAATAAAGTCACAAGTCCAAGTATTGGAAGTACTTTAGTATTCAGCAAAGGAGGACAAACAGATTGATCAAGGAGAGCAAAAATAGAGTATAGAGTAAACTTGTCAGGAACATAAAAGCAGACTGTAAAAGCTTCTCTTAAATTGTAAAAACTCCCTCAAACTGAAACAAGAGAATTTACAATGGAGAAATGGAAACAGCAGAGCAATTAAATGACTACTTTCTTTTGCCCTTCATGAAAGACGACAAAACAAAAACCCAGAAATGCTGGATAACCAGGGTCCAACGAGAAGGAGGAATTGAAGGAAATTTGTGTTCGTAAAAAATAATGCAAGAAATTCATGGAACTGAAAGCCAATAAATCCCAAAGGCCTCATTATCTACATCAGGCTACTAAAAGGGTAGTATCCGCGGAAATTGTGGATGCCTTGATTGTCTCTGGAATTCTCTGCCCGTTGAAGTGGTGGAGGCTGCCTCGCTAAATATTTTTAAGACGCGGGTTGATGGGTTTTTGATAAGAGAGGGGATTAAGGGTTATGGGGAGAGGGTGGGAAACTGGAACTGAGCCACGACAGATCAGCCATGATCTTACTGAATGGCGGGGCAGGCTCGAAGGGCTAGGTGGCCTACTCCTGCTCCTATTTCTTATGTTCTTATGTTATCTTTCAAGGTTCTATAGATTACAGAAGAGCCCCAGCAGATTGGAGGGGACAAATGAGGGAGGGAGGGAGAAAAACAGGGAATTACTGGCTGATTAGCCTAAATAGTAGGGAAAGTGTTTATTATAAAGAATTCATTATAAAGAATGTGATAACAGGGCATTTAGAAAATATCAACTGGGTTAAACGAAGTCAACATGAATTTATGAAAGGGAAATCATGTTGGGGACCTTCGCCAATATCCAATGAACTCATACCTTGTTTCTCTTGAGATCGCAGATAAAGCTTTCAGTATTTTAAAATCTGCCTTTATTCAAGCTATAGCAGGGACGTCTGCCTCCACAAGCTGATGTACAAACATTTTGAGTGATACATTGCTTGAGCATCTTACATTTAATTTGCATGTAGAACCATAGAACCCCAACCGTGCAGGAGGAGAATATTCGGCCCATCGAGTCTGCACAGACATTTCATCCAGGCCCAGTCCATATTCCCCCCGCCATACTATCCCCATAACCCTGTACATTTGCCATGACCAGTCCAGCTAACCTACACAACTTTGGACATATACGAATCACAAGTATACATTTCTTCTAAAGTCACTGATAACCATTTACAAAAAGTTCTGATTACTTAATTTAGGTGAATATAGTTAATCAGTTGCAGCCTCAATATACTTGCCCAATTATAATAATTAATTACTAACAAAACATGCCCACATGGCTACATCATTCAAACCTGCTGCTATGACTATCCCCTTGTGGTTATGAGCCTTCGCATTCTCTTGTGTCTTTTTCAGCTTGTTTGTACAGCCCATCTGTAACTGTGGGAACATCACAGAAACACCTCCAGAGCAGCTGCCCAGGGAACTGTGCTGTATTCAATTCACAGGGGAACCCTGCTGCACTCAGTGATTTTAACCCCTTCGATGTCTAACAAACCTACTGCAATTTGTTGAGGACATAACTAGTAGAATAGATAAGGGAGAATCAGTGGTGTGGTGCATTTGGACTTTCAGAAAGCTTTTGATAAAGTCTCACATAGAAATTTAGTGTACAAAATTAAAGTACATGGGATTGGGGGTAATATATTAAGCATGGATTGAGAATTTAGAAATAAATGGGTCTCTTTCAGAGTGGTAGGCAGTGACTAGTGAGGTAATGCAGAGATCAGTGCTTGGACACCAACTATATGCACCACAATATAAACCAATAATATAGAAAAGAAACAAATATTTCCAAATTTGCTGACAACACAAATTAGGTGGGAATGTGAGTGGTGAGAAGAATGCAAAGAGACTTCAAGGCGACTTAGACAAGTTGAGTGGGCAAACGCATAGCAGATACAGTATAATGTTATCCACAGAATGGCAGAGTATTATTTAAATGGCAATAGATTGGGAAATACTAATGTACAAGGTTGCCCTCATATACTTGTCACTGAAAACAAGCATGCAGATGCAGCAAGCAGTTAGAAAAGCAAATGGTATGTTAGCCTTCATTACAAGAGGATTTGAGTACAAGAGCAAGGATGTCTTACTACAGCTATACAAGGACTTGGCAAGACCACATCTGGGGTCTCCTTACTCAAGAATTTTTGATTTATTGTCACATGTATTAACATAGTGAAGAGTATTGCTTCTTGCTTGCTATACAGACAAAATATACCATACATAAAGAAGGAAATGAGAGTAGTATTACAGTCATAGCTAGCGTGTAGAAAAAGCTCAACTTAATGCAAAGTAAGCCCATTCAAAAGTCTGACAGCAGCACAGAAGAAGCTGTTCTTGAGTCGGTTGGTACGTGACCCAAGACTGTATATCTTTTTCTCGAAGAAAGAAGTGAAAGAAAGAGAATGTCCGAGGTGCATGGGGTCCTTAAATTATGCTAGCTGCTTTGCCGAGGCAGCAGGAAGTTGAGTCAATGGACAGGAGGCTTGTTTGCATGATGGATTGGGCTACATTCATGACCTTTTGTACCTTCTTGCCATCTTGGACAGAGCAGAAGCCATACCAAACTGTGATATAACCAGAAAGAATGCTTTCTATGGTGCATCTGTAAAAGTTGGTCAGAGTCGTAGCTGATGTGCCAAATTTCCTTGGTTTTCAGAGAAAATTGGTGGGGTTCCTTAACTATAGTGTCAGCAGAGAGTGACCAGGACAGGTTGTTGGTGATCTGGAACCTAAAAACTTGAAGCTCTTGCCCCTTTCTGCTTTGTCCCCATTGATATAGAAGGGGCATGTTCTCCTTTATGTTTCCTGAAATCAATGACAATCTCCTTCATTTTGTTGACATTGAGGGACATTATTATAGCCATACCAGTTCCTCTGTCTCGTCACTGTTTGAGGTCCAACCCATTATGGTGGTGTCATCAGCAAACTTGAAAATCAAATTGGGGGGGGAATTTGACCACACTGTCATGGATGCACAAGAAATACAGTAAGGGACTGAGGGCACAACTTGTGGGGCACCGGTGTTGAGGATGATCGTAGAGGAGTTGTTGTTGCCTATCCTTACTGGTTGCAGAGGGAGAAGTCAAGGCCAAGGTCACAGAGTTTGGAGAGGAGTTTCATGAGAATAATAGTGTTGAAGGCTGAGCTGTAGTCAATAAATAGGCATCTGACATAAGCGTTCTTATTATCTACATGTTCCAGGGTTGAGTGTAGGGCCAGGGAAATGGCGACTGCTGTGGACCTGTTGCGGCGATAGGCAAACGGTAGTGGATCCAGGCAGTCCAGGAGGCTGGAACTGATTCATGCCTTTTGAAGCACTTCACAATGATGATGTCAGAGCCATTGGCCTATAGTCATTAAGGCACACTGCTTCGTTTTTCTTAGGTATGGGATGATGGTCCCCTTCTTGAAGCAAATTGGGACCTCCGACTGTTGAAAAGAGAGGTTGAAGATGTCTGTGAATACCCCCACCAGCTGATCCACACAGGATCTGAGTGCACATCCAAGAAAGGATATACTTGTCATAAAAGAAGTGCAGCAAGAGTTCATCAGCTTGATTTTTGACATGGCAGGATTGTCATACAAGGATAGTCTGAGTCAACTAGGCCTGTATTCCCTGGAGTTTAGAAGAGGGAATCTCTGAAACATAAAATTCTGACAAGGCTGGATGCAGAGAGGATGTTTCAGTGGCTGGGTAGTCTGGAACAAGTGGTCATAGTCTCAGGATATGGAGCAGATGATTTATAACTGAGATGAGAGATTACTTCATTTAGAGGATGGTGAACCTCTGTAATCCTCTACTACAGAAGGCTATAGAGGCGAAGTCACTGAATACATTTAACGTGGAGTTAGAATTTCACACACTAAAGGAATCAGGGGTATGGGAAGAGGGCAGGAATATGGCATTGAGATACAGTATCATATTGAATGGAGGAGCATGTTTGAGATGCCAAATTCCTGCTCTTATTTTATCCACAGAATGACCCAGTATTATTTAAATGGTGACAGGTTGGGAAATGTTGAGGTACAAAAGGTGGCCTTGGACCAGTCACCATGTGTCTATGATCTGTATGTGAAATGATGCTTATTGAAGAAAAGTTGGTTTTGGAACTTTTAATAAAAAAGCACCACAGAGCAATTTTAAAAAGCAGTGTTCAATTAATGTTGTTTATTGATACTTGTATCATAATTATTTTAGTTAATTATTGCTGCTGCCCTTAAATCATGGATTCAGAAATCAGTTGGAATAGTTTCAGTCACATTACAACTTTGCTCCCAGAGTAGAAAATGCCTGATAGCCTATATTTAAAATTTTCAACTAATCGTCACACCAATTATGCTACAATAAAAGTTCACTGTCAATTTTGTGTGTCCATTTGTGTGCTTTCCTTGTTTTCTAAATAATTGAGCTACCTTAACCTCTATAGCCATGGGGTGACACAAACTATTGCTCCAGGAACATCTAGATTTTAAGCCTCCACTTTGGCAAATGCCACAAGCATAACATCTTCTTGCTTGAGAACAGTCTTTTTGACAGGAAGAAATTATATTGTGCACAGCATATCGCCATAATCCTCACCACTTTGTTCGGTGAGCACAGGCCTACCCATTGTGTTCAGACAGTGGAAGCTTGGGTTCACTGCCACTACCATGCTCTCCACTACTTACTATGTGTGCAGGCATACCTTTCATTATTGACTAATCAAGAGGGAGTCAGAGGCAAGGCATCACCACTCAAGATCCATCAGGATACTTGTCACACTCTGGTGACAGGATCATCTCAATTTCTTGAGTGAGCTCCATTGACATCTGTAATCCAGTTGGGCATCACAAAGGCTCATCTCACTTCACAAACGGTACTCTTTCCTGTTGATGATGCTTCATACATGGATTCTACCAAGATTCCCTACCGTTTGGAGAATCCAATAATCCTGCAGAATGTCAAAGGTTTCACCCTATGCCATGCTGAGGACATATCACAGGTAATGAAGTCAGAAGCCTTGCAGAACGTGATGTAACCACTGATTGCAGACTTTTAATGCATCTGGGTAATAGTCACTGAATTGCTTAACTGAAATGACCATCATGCATAAAGTGAAGGTGCAGTTCTCTTCACTGACCACCAAGACCCTGTGAGCATTAGAATGTGTCTTAAAGTCCCATTTTATCATTTCTAGCTGACTGCATTCTTATTAAAGTGCAGCTTCCCGTGGAAGTGTCTTCCTACATGTGCTCTAGGATAGATAATTGCCAGTCCCAGCAAGCCTCTTGGCATGGTGCCTGACTTGTTGTTTCATACTGTATAGTAATTACACCAATAATGGGAAACCTCCTGAAAAGGGCAATTTTTTTCCCCTCTTTTCATTGTCTGACAGGCCTCTTTAAATACTTGCAGAGTTGCAATGTCATATAAATGTGAACAGACCTGACATCCTGGGTCTCAGTCATTTCTACCAAAGAGTGGAGAGCAGCGGCAGAAAATCATTGGCAGCTTAAAGCTCAACTTTAAATAAAGGCCTAGATATAGATGGACCTTAAATAGTGTCAAATTAGTTTGTTCATCAACTTCAGACAAGCCCCAACTTTCTGTGGTGAGTTTAAGTATCAAATTTTTTGAAGTAACAAGTCTCTCATCATGGTCCATATGAAGAGTGTCATTATACCAACATATTTCTTTAATGATAATACTTAATATTTTCTTTACTTTTCTAGTTGGCTAATTACCAGTTGCTAAAATTTTGTCATGGCCTATTTGAAAGAATTACACTAAAAAGCGGAAATTTTTGGTGATGTGCTAAAATCAGTAAAGAAAAGCACTGCAGCACAAATGTAGTTGGTTCAGTATCCCAACCGTTCAATTCCCCAGGGTTAGATTTGTAAACTGTCCCAGTCCTTTGGTGGAAACAGAAGAGATTTGTATTTCTAGAGTGGATGTGAGGAAGTGGATGAAAGAGAAGCTTTATGAAGGACTGTGCACCATTCTAAAATGCTGTGAAGATGTTTCTGAATAGGAAACAAGTCAGTTACAATAAGGAAATAATCCACGGATAGATAGGTTGTTGACAGACAGGGGAATTAAGGGTTATGGGGAGAAAGTGGGAAAGTGGAACTGATCCACTTCAGATCAGCCATGATCTTATATTGAATGGTGGGGCAGGTTCGAAGGGCTAGATGGCCTACTCCTACTCCTATTTCTTATATTCTTATGAATGGTTTAAGTGTCACTGCCAGATTTCTTGGGAGGGCAATTATTTTGCTTCTGCAGTTTTAAAAACTTGGGCTTAACTACAGACTCATTCAGCATTTTTCAATTGATTTTTATATCACCTCTGCAAAAGAATTGAGATTCTCTTAGTCACAGCTAAAGACATGATACAGCTGTTTGCTCAAGTCTCACACTTGTCATCTTCCTCCACTTCTATCTCATTCAACATCCTTCATTTAATACATTCATACAAGCTGTTGTCCTTCACCTTTTGTAAGCTAAGAACCAACAAGATAACAATCTGAGGTGTGTCAGGAACAGTTGAACCAAGAAGCACTCAGGTTACGTAGGTAGACAAAACAGCAGTTTGAAGCAGTCGAGGTGGAAAGGCAAGTTGTTTTCACCTTTCATGCTGAATTTGCAACAACCTATTCTGCCACCACCCATCAAAAGAAAAAACAGAAAACAAACAAATACGCAAAGCTGATCAGTAACACCAAGTCTGCAATAAATAGGAAGGACAAGAAAACCAAAGCAGCATGCCAAACAGAAAGGTTAGTTTTCTGCATACCAGGAACCACAAAACCAGTGGTAGAGAAGCAGCTGAAAACTTGGGCAAAAAGGGCAACTGAAAATGCCAATATTTACAGAAAGTACCTGATACAGAATTTGAAAACCACATTTTATGTTTATGTTCAATTCATTAATGCTGGGAGATTGTTTTCAGTGATTGAGGAATCTAAAATACAGGGAGATGATCTCAAGATAAGAGGACAATCATTTGGGACTGAGATAAGGAGAAATTTCTTCACTCAAAAGGATTGTGATACTCCGGAATTCTCTATCCTAGAAGGTTATGGATACTGCACTGTTGAATGCATTTAAGGCTTGGGATAAACTGATTTTTTCATCTCAGGGATTAAAGGATACAGGCAGCAGACAGAAAAATGGAGTTGAAGCCCAAGACCTTCATTTAATACATTCATACAAGCTGTTGAGTCTGCAGAAGGATCTAGATAGGCTGGGCGAATGGGCCAGGAAATGGCAAATGGAATTTAATGTTGGCAAGTGTGAGGTGGTCCACTTTGGTAGGAAGAATGGTAGGAAGGACTATTACTTACGGGGCGAAAAACTGCAGCACGCGACGGTGCAGAGGGACCTCGGGGTCCTGGTGCATGAGTCGCAAAAACCCAGCTTGCAGGTGGTCAGGAAGGCAAATGGGATGCTGGCCTTCATAGCGAGGGGGATTGAATATAAAAGTAGGGAGGTCTTGCTGCGGCTGTATAGGGCATTGGTGAGGCCGCAGCTGGAGTACTGTGTGCAGTTTTGGGCGCCGCACCTGCGCAAAGATATTTTGGCCTTGGAGGGAGTGCAGAGGAGGTTTACTAGGCTGATACCGGAGTTGAGGGGGTTGAGCTATGAGGAGAGGCTGAATAAACTGGGCTTGTACTCGTTACAGTTTAGAAGAATGAGGGGAGATCTCATTGAGACGTATAAGATGATGAATGGGATGGATAGGATAGAGGTGGAGAGACTCTTCCCGCTCAAAAAAGACAGTAGGACTAGGGGGCACAGCCTCAAGATAAAAGGGGGGCGGTTTAGAACGGAGTTGAGGAGGAACTTCTTCACTCAAAGGGTGGTGAATCTCTGGAATTCTCTACCCGTTGAAGTGGTGGAGGCTGCCTCGCGAAATATTTTTAAGACGCGGGTTGATGGGTTTTTGATAAGAGAGGGGATTAAGGGTTATGGGGAGAAAGCGGGAAAGTGGAACTGAGCAGCGACAGATCAGCCATGATCTTATTGAATGGCGGGGCAGGCTCGAAGGGCTAGATGGCCTACTCCTGCTCCTATTTCTTAATGTTCTTATGTTCTTATGACCAGCAATGGTGGTGTTGAATGCACAGCAGGTTGATCAGGCTGTATGGTCTACTTATGAAACTTAGCCTCTTCAAAAGAAATAGTCATTAGTAGTCTGCCACTGTACTGCTCTGCCATTTTCATATTGGAGGCATTGCAAAATATTTTCAGGTGACCGTCAATATTTAAGCAGCAGCAGCAGCTGTCAGTGATCTGATTCCCAAGGTAACTGTCATATCCGGCTTTGAATCGTCTCTGCAATGGAATTTCAAGCTCATTGTGTTTTGCATCAGGTGTTCTAAAATGTCAACTTAAAAGAGTACCCAACTTCTTCAGTGGTCTACCTGATAGCTTCTGCTGATAATTTATCTTGCAATTTACATCTACATAGTATTGTTAGCAAAATGTCAGTGCTTCACAGGGAAGTTAATAAAATTCAACACCAAATTACAGGTCACTTGCGCAAAGATTTCAGAGAGATAGGTTATTGGGAGTATCTTCAAGAACAAAAAGTAGAAGAGGATACAGAGTTTGGGAATTCCAGAGATTAGGAGCAAAGCAGCTGGTGGAGCAATGAAAATCAGGGAGATTTAAGAGCTCAGAACTGGAAGAGCATAGGGATCTTGGAGGATTATACAGAATTTAGAAGAATGAGAGGAGATCTGATGGGGTATCATAGAATCCCTACAATGCAGTAGGAGGCCATTCAGTCCATCAAGTCTGCACTGACCACAATTCCATCCACTCCTATTCCCGTAAGCCCACATAGTTACCCTGCTAATCGCTGACACTAGGGTCCATTTAGCATGGCCAATGTACATAACCCACATATCTTTGGAGCGTAGGAGGAAATCAGTGCACCTAGAGGAAAACCACACAAACGTAGGGAGAATGTGCAAACTCCACACAGACACTGACCCAAGGCCAGAATTGAACCTAGATTCCTGGCACTGCGAGGAAGCAGTGCTGACCACTGTGCCAGTATATATGATAAAAGGTACTGGCAAACGTAGAGCGAATGCTTACTTTTCTGGGGCTAACTAGAATAAGAGTTGATTGTTTTAAATCTGCTACCCCTTATCCTAATACTGAGATGAAGAGATACTACTTCTCTCAAAGGGTAGTGAATCTGTGGAATTCACTACTCTAAAGTGTGTGGGATGCCAGAACATTTAGTAAATTTAAGGAGCAGATAGACATGTTTTTAATTAGTAACAGGTTGAATGGTTATGGAGAATGGGCAGGAAAGTAGAGTTCAGGTAGAGACAAGATCACCTATGATCGTATTGAATGGTACAGCAGGCTTGAAGTGCTGCTCTTAAACTTGCACTCAACCACAATCTATAGCTTTATTGCCTGTCATACCCCAACTCTCAGACCATTACCACCAAGCAAGGGGATCAATCCTGGTTCAATGAAGAATGCAGGTGGGCAGGCCAGGAGCATCACCAGGCATACCTAAAATTGAGGTGCCAACTTGGTAAAAATACAACACAGGACCACTAGCATATCAGACAGTAAAGCAGCATGTAATAGACAAAGCTAAGCAATTCCACAATAAACATATCAAATTCAAGTTCTGCAGTCCTGCCACATCTAGTCATGAATGGTGGCGGTGGACAATTAAACAACTCACTGGGGGAGGCTCCACAAATATCCCCATCCACAAGCAGCATTTGACCAAGTGTGAAATCAAGGAGCCATAACAAAATTGGAGTCAACGGAATTCAGGTGGAAAATTTTCCACTGACTGGATCATAGTACAAAGGCTGGTTGTGGTTGTTGTCAGTCAATCATCTTAGTGCAGGGCATCGCTACAAGAGCTCCTCAGAGTAATGTCCTAAGCCCAATCATCTTCAGCTGCTTCATCACGCATTTCCTGGCCATAAGGTCAGAAGTGGGAATGTTTGTGGACAGCTGCACAATGTACAGTACCATTCGCAGCTCCTCAAACACTGAAGGAAATCTATGTCCAAGTGCAGCAAGACCTGAACAATATCCAGGCTTGGTCTGTCAAGAGGCAAGTAATATCCATGCCATTCATGTGCCAGACAATAACCATTGTCACCAAGATTTAATTTATTGACACATGTATTAGGATACAATAAATCGTTTCTTGTGTGCTATAGAGACAAAAAACATTCTGTTCATAGGAGAGAAGGAAAGGAGAGGATGCAGAATATAGTGTTGCAATTACAGATAGGGTAAAGAGAAAGAATATATACGATAGGGCCATTCAAAAGTCTGATAGCAACAGGGAAGAAGCTGTTCTTGAGAAGTTGATTTTTTGAGTTGGTACTTTTGTATATTTTTTCCGAAGAAGGTGAAAGAGAGCTTGCCGACGGTGCGTAAGGTCCTTGATTATGCTGGCTGCTTTTCCAAGGCAACAGGAAATGTAGATGGAGTCAATGGATGAGTGGTTGGTTTGTATGAGGACTGGGTTACATTCACAACCCTTTGTAGTTCCTTGTGGTCTTTGTCAGCAAGAGCCACACCTAGCTGTGATACATCCGGAAAGGATGCCTTCTATGGTGCATCTGTAGAAATTGCTAAATCGTGTTAGACATGCCGAATTTCCTTAGCCTCCTGAGAAAGAATCTAACCACCGTCCCTTGACATTCACTAGCATTAACATCATCAAAATCCCCACTATCAATATTCTAGGCACTACCATTGATCAAAAACTGAACTTGATAGGCTATATAAATAGTATGGCTACAAGAGCAACTCAGAATCTAGGAATCATGCGGCAGGTACCTCAGCTCCTCATTCCTCAAAGCGTGTCAACAAGGCACTACAAGGCACACATCAGGTGTGTGATGGCATACCTCCATTTGCCTGAATGAACTTCTGGAGTGTTCCAACACTCACGAAGCTTGACACCATTCACAACAAAGCAATCCATTTGATTGGCATCCCACCCAAAAATATTCGTCCCTCCATCGCCAACACATAATGGCAGCGATGTGCAAAATCTATAAGATGCACTATACGGCAAGTCCAGAAATAAGCACGTACTGTTTTAAAATTAGGGGTCATCCTTATAGGGCAGAGATGAAGAGATTGTGCAACTTTGGAGCACTCTGCCCAGAAGGCGGTGGAAGCAGGATCACTGAATATTTATGGCAGAGGTAAATTGATTCTTAATGGGCAAGGGAATCAAAAGTTAACGTGGGAAGGTGAAGCATGTGGAACTCAACACAAAGAGATCAGCGATGACCTTACTGAATGGCACAGCAGGCTCAAGGGCCAAGTGGCCTACCTCTGCTCTACTTCGTATGTTTGCAGCAATTCACCAAGACTCCTTTGACAATTTCTTTCAAACCTTTAACCACTACCATCTAGAAGGATATGGCAGCAGACCATCTGGGAACACCACCACCTGAAAGTTGTCCAAATAGAATGATGTTTCTTCACTGGGTCAAAATCCTGGAACTCCCTCCTTAACAGCACCGAGAGTGTACCAACATCACACTGACTGCAGCAGTTCAAGAAGCCAACTCACCACCATCTTCTCATGGGTAATGAGAAATGGACAATAAATGCTGGCATAGCCAGGTAATGCCTTCACCCATGAATGAATAAGAAGCTTCAGAGGGCAATAAGAATTCACTACACTGTTTGGAACAGTCATGTGTTTGTCAGAGTACGTAGGTCCCTGAAGGACATAAAAATGAATCAGATGTATTAGTCTTCTTGGTAATTTCCCTGGTGCTATTATACAAATTAGTAATTCAATTAAATTCACAATTTATGAGTTATGCTTTTTTAGCACTATAACCAGTAGGTCACTGTACCCTCTACTATTGTTGGAAAATGCAGTTAGACAAATAAATACATGGTAATTCTGAAATCCCACACTCCCATTGCAAATAACCAATCATGTTATGAGTTACATGAAGAATGAGTGAATTACTGGCAGGCTGCCAATATTTATGGAGCTCTACCCTAGTTTAAAAAGAATTTACAGGGAAACGGGAATAAAATTTTAAACAAACATCAGCAAACAACATTTTATCTATATTCCTTCCAAAACAGAATTTCAGAGACAAAGAAAACACATCCTACTTATGCAAAATTATAGAATATTTTGTTCCACCAACTCTTTGCCTTTAAATTCCAATCATGTTATGGGCCATGAACAAAACGACATCACTTGCTGACTTCTTCTCCCAAAGACATATTATACACAAGACTGCAACATCTAATAACTAACCCATCTGTAAAGTCTAAGCAAGCAGTTAGACAGGTATAAAGCCAACCAACCCTTTGCCCTCACTGACAAATTAAAGATCAACTGAATTTTACTCAAAATCTGCTAACCACAGCTGTGTGTGTTTGGCTTTCTCTTAATCACTGTTCTAGCAGTTGCTAAGTAACAAACCAGTACTGTGGACTATCATAATACCTTGCGGATAATATAATCATAGCATTGCCTTACATAGTTCAATCAGCAGTGCTTTCTTTCAAAAATCAATTTTGTGTTCACTTTCAATTGCAGACTTGCAGCCTATTTTTGGAGTACTAGCTTAGCCTGTGTTTACTTCAGAAGATCTCACTTCACTATGAACTTAAGACTATCAATTCAAGTACTCAAAATTCCAGTGACACAGAAATTTTACCAAATAATCAGCAAGGGCAGGAAAGCTTTATTTGAAATGGGTTACAAAGCCAGAGGACTATCAGAGGATACTACAGGATACGGATCAGTTGGAGACTTGGGCAGAGAGATGGCAGATAGAGTTTAATCCGGACAAATGTGAGGGAATGCATTTTGGAAGGTCTAATACATATAGGAAATATACAGTAAATGGCAGAACTTTAAGAATATTGATAGACAAAGGGATCTGGGTGTGATAGGTACACAGGTCACTGAAAGTGATGAGGCGGGTAGAATTAGGGACCTTGTGAAGGATCCTCTTGGGAAGAGTGATCAT
Organism: Carcharhinus amblyrhynchos; assembly: GCF_965287045.1. Taxonomy (NCBI): domain Eukaryota; kingdom Metazoa; phylum Chordata; class Chondrichthyes; order Carcharhiniformes; family Carcharhinidae; genus Carcharhinus; species Carcharhinus amblyrhynchos. Next base: position 36,126,070 of record NC_137335.1, on the reverse strand, counting down.
TGTATGGTGGAGTTTCTGATGCAGATGGAGGAGGAGAAAGTGGGTTCCCGGACATGTGTCCTTTGTTTGAACAGAGGGGAGTATGGTAGGATGAGAGAGGAATTGGCGAATGTTGGTTGGCGGAGTGCATTGGAAGGTAGGTCTGCTGAGGAACAGTGGAGGATCTTTAAGGAGATCTTTCTTGGTGCTCAGCAGAAATTTATTCCAATGGTTAAAAAGGATCGTAGGAGGAGAGATAATCAGCCGTGGATAACGAAGGAGGTAAAGGATAGTGTTAAATTAAAAGCGGATGCGTTTAGAGTAGCTAAGAGTAGTAGGCGAGAAGAGGATTGGGAGAGGTTTAAATGTCAACAAAGAATGACAAAAAGGTTGATAAAGAAGAGTAGGATAAACTATGAAGCTGGGCTAGCGCTTAATATAAAAAAGGATAGCAACAGTTTTTATAAATATATAAAAAGGAAGAGGCTGGCTAGGGTGAACGTTGGTCCCTTAGAGGATGAGAGGGGGGACTTAGTGGTAGGGGATGGGGAAATGGCTGAGGCCCTGAATAACTTTTTTGTTTCAGTCTTCACGGAGGAGGACGTGAATAATTTGCCGGGTGTTAGTGATGGAAAGATGGTAGGACTGGAGGGCCTGAATGACATTATTGTTACTAGAGAGGCGGTGCTCGACAGACTGGAGGGACTGATTGTGGACAAGTCCCCAGGACCAGATGGAATGCATCCAAGGGTTCTGAAAGAAATGGCAGAGGTGATAGTGGATGCCTTGGTGATTATTTTCCAAGCGTCGCTGGATTCCGGGGAAGTGCCGGAAGATTGGAAAACGGCTAATGTTACGCCGTTGTTTAAGAAGGGTGGCAGGCAAAAGGCCGGTAATTATAGGCTGGTTAGTTTAACGTCTGTTGTAGGTAAAATGTTAGAATCCGTCATCAAGGAGAAAATAGCGAGGCATCTTGAGGAGAATTGTTTGATATAGCAGACGCAGCACGGTTTCGTTAAGGGGAAGTCGTGTCTGACGAATTTATTGGAGTTCTGTGAGGATGTGTCTAGGGCGGTGGATAGAGGAGGGCCGGTGGATGTGGTGTTTCTTGACTTTCAGAGGGCGTTTGATAAGGCGCCTCACAAGAGGTTATTACAGAAGGAAAGGGGGCATGGAGTTGGGGGTAGGGTGTTAGCGTGGATAGAGGATTGGCTGTCAAATACGAGGCAGAGAGTGGGGGTTAATGGGTGCTATTCGGATTGGCGGTTGGTGACTAGTGGAGTGCCCCAGGGGTCGGTGCTGGGGCCTCAGCTTTTTACCATTTATATAGATGATCTGGAGGAGGGAACCGAGTGTATGGTGTCAAAATTTGCTGATGACACCTGGTGGAACGGCAAATTGTGCGGAGGGTGTGGAGAGTCTGCAGAAGGATCTAGATAGGCTGGACAAATGGGCCAGGAACTGGCAAATGGAATTTAATGTTGGCAAATGTGAGGTTGTCCACTTTGGTAGGAATAATGGTAGGAAGGACTATTACTTACATGGCGAAAAACTGCAGCAGGCGACGGTGCAGAGGGACCTCGGGGTTCTTGTGCATGAGTCGCAAAAACCCAGCCTGCAGGTGCAGCAGGTGGTCAGGAAGGCAAATGGGATGTTGGCCTTCATAGCGAGGGGGATTGAATATAAAAGTAGGGAGGTCTTGCTGCAGCTGTATAGGGCATTGGTGAGGCCGCAGCTGGAGTACTGTGCGCAGTTTTGGTCGCCACACTTACGCAAGGATATTTTGGCCTTGGAGGGAGTGCAGAGGAGGTTTACTAGGCTGATACCGGAGTTGAGGGGGTTGAACTATGAGGAGAGGCTGAATAAATTAGGCTTGTACTCGTTAGAGTTTAGAAGAATGAGGGGAGATCTCATTGAGACGTATAAGATGATGAATGGGATGGATAGGATAGAGGTGGAGAGACTCTTCCCGCTCAGAAAGGACAGTAGGACTAGAGGGCACAGCCTCAAGATAAAGGGGGGGCGGTTTAGAACGGAGTTGAGGTGGAACTTCTTCACTCAAAGGGTGGTGAATCTCTGGAATTCTCTGCCCGTTGAAGTGGTGGAGGCTGCCTCACTAAATATTTTTAAGACGCGGGTTGATAGGTTTTTGACAGGCAAGGGGATTAAGGGTTGTGGGGAGAGGGCGGGAATGTGGAACTGAGCCACGACAGATCAGCCATGATCTTATTGAATGGCGGGGCAGGCTCGAGGGGCTAGATGGCCTACTCCTGCTCCTATTTCTTATGTTCTTAAGTGGCAATGCAGGGGGAGAAGGTAATCAACAAGACATATGGCATGCCTTCATCAGCCGGGACATTGGGTTTAAAAATTGGCAAGTCATATTGCAGCTTTACAGAATCTTAGCTAGGCTGCACTTGGAATATAGCATTCAATTCTGGTCGCCACACTACCAGAAGATGTGGAGGCTTTGGAGAGGGTACAGAAAAAGATTTGCCAGGATGTTGCACAGTATGGAGGGCATTAGCTATGAGGACAGGTTGGAGAAACTTGGTTTGTTCTCATTGAACATAAGAACATTCAGCCTCTCCTCATAGCTCAACCCCCTCAACTCCGGCATCAGCCTAGTAAACCTCCTCTGCACTCCCTCCAAGGCCAAAATATCCTTGCGTAAGTACGGCGCCCAAAACTGCACACAGTACTCCAGCTGCGGCCTCACCAATGCCCAACACAGCCGCAGCAAGACCTCCCTACTTTTATATTCAATCCCCCTTGCTACGAAGGCCAGTATCCCATTCGCCTTCCTGACCAGCTGCAAGCTGGGTTTTTGCAACTCATGCACAAGGACCCCGCACCGTCGCCTGCTGCAGTTTTTCGCCACGTAAGTAATAATCCTTCCGACCATTATTCCTACCAAAGTGGACCACCTTGCACTTGCCAACATTAAATTCCATTTGCCAGTTCCTGGCCCATTAGCCCAGCCTATCTAGATCCTTCTGTAGACTCTCCACACCCTCCGCACAATTTGCCGTTCCCCCAATCTTGGTGTCATCAGCAAATTTCGACACCCTACACTCAGTTCCCTCCTCCAGATCATCTATATAAATGGTAAATAGCTGAGGCCCCAGCACCGACCCCTGGGGCACTCCACTAGTCACCAACCACCAATCCAAATAGCACCCATTGACCCCCACTCTCTGCCTCCTATTTGACAACCAATCCTCTATCCACGCTAACACCCTACCCCCAACTCCATGTCCCCTTACCTTCTGCAATAACCTCTTGTGAGGTACCTTGTCAAACGCCTTCTGAAAATCAAGAAAGACCACATCCACCGGCTCTCCTCTATCCACCGCCCTAGACACATCCTCATAGAACTCCAGTAAATTTGTCAGACACGACTTCCCTTTAACGAAACCGTGCTGCGTCTGCTCTATCAAACAATTCCTCTCAAGATGCCTCGCTATTTCCTCCTTGATGACGGATTCTAACATTTTACCTACAACAGACGTTAAGCTAACCAGCCTATAATTCCCTGCCTTTTGCCTGCCACCCTTCTTAAACAATGGCGTAACATTAGCCGTTTTCCAATCTTCCGGCACTTCCCTGGAATCCAGCGACATCTGGAAAATAACCACCAAGGCATCCACTATCACCTCCGCCATTTCTTTCAGAACCCTCGGATGCATTCCATCCGGTCCTGGGGACTTGTCCACAATCAGCCCCCTCCAGTCTGTCGAGCACCGCCTCTCTACTAACAGTAATGTCATTAAGACCCTCCAGTCCTACCACCTTTCCATCTCTAACACCCGGCAAATTATTCACGTCCTCCTCCGTGAAGACAGAAACAAAAAAGTTATTCAAGACCTCAGCCATATCCCCATCCTCTACCACTAAGTCCCCCTTCTCATCCTCTAAGGGACCAACGTTCACCCTAGCCAGCCTCTTCCTTTTTATATATTTATAAAAACTCTTGCTATCCTTTTTTATATTAAGCAATGGAGGTTGGAGGGGAGACCTGATAGAAGTCTGCAAGATTGTGAGAGGCATGGACAGAGTTCTCTTGATTTGGACATCACTGATAATGAAAGAAAGATGTGAAATCTGTGACCTAATGAGCTCTTCCATTCGGATGGCTCATTTTTCATTTCTATCTGGAATTTAAAATAAATGCCAGGCAGATTACCTAATATCCCCATCCCTAAATGTTAGATGTCATAATTGGGCTAATTATTAGCTTTTTCCCAGGGTGGAAGAGTCAATTGCTAGGGGGCATAGGTTTAAAGTGTGAGGGGCAAGGTTTAAAGGAGATGTATGAAGCAGATTTTTGTTTTTTTTACACAGAGAATAGTGGGTGCCTGGAACTCATTGCCGGGGCAAGTAGTGGAAGCGTATATGGTAATGACTTTTAAGGGGCATCTTGATGTACATGAATTGGATGGGAATAGAGAGATATGGCCCCGGAAGGATAGGGGGTTTTAGTTAAGCCAGGCAGCATGGCCGGTGAAGGCCTGCTCCTTTGCTGTAATTTTCTTTGTTCTTTTGTTCTGTCCAGCATCTGCAATATTTTGCTTTTATATTACTGTATCATGGTGGTTTGTCCTTGGTTTATACCCAGCTCCATGGAACAACATTTTCATGGTGATTTGGTTCACAGAATTTAGAAGTGGCGCCTGGGTCTACACAGTCCTAGTATCACAGCAACTACAATGCATTCAAATAGAGCAACTGTTATGATTACAGGAGGAGTGGTGAACTGGCTTCTCTCTAGTCAATCTCTTTGGTTGGTCACAACATAGGATTAAATATCTTTCTCATAAGGATATGTCCTTTCTAAATCAAAATGCATTTAATTATTTATGCAGTGATTAATAAAGAGCCGATCAAACAGGTTCTGAGTTAAAGAAGATGAAAACTCATTAATCATTAAACTTCAGAAAATAATAACTCAACATCACACGCAGGTATCAGAAAAAGGGGAGTTAAAGATTCCAAAAAAGAGAGTTAAAACAATATACAGTTAAGTGTCCTTTGATTTTCCTTGAGGCGCAGATTTTAAATGTTGCAGCCAATTTAGGTTAACTGCTTTCTTAGATGCAGTCATTTGCAAATGTTGCAACTATTGTGCAGTTGCAAGAAACAACATTTTTCACTGTACACAAATACATGTGACAATAATAAATCAAATCAGCACTGACAAAGTGGCTGCAGTGTGTACCATCTACAAATTTCATAGCAATGGATGGCATGATGGCATAGTCATACAGTGGTTAGAACTGCTGCCTCACAGCACTAGGGACCCAGGTTCAATTCCATCCTTGGGTGACTGTGTGAAGTCTGCATGTCCTCCTTGTGTCTGTGTGGGTTTCTTCCAGGTGCTCTAGCTTCCTCCCACAGTTCAAAAAGATGTGCAGGTTAGGTGGATTGGCTATGCTGAATTGGCCCTTAGTGTCAGGGGGATTATCAGGGTAAATCCATGGGTTTATGGGGATACAGCCCAAGTGGGGATTGTTGTTAGTGCAGGCTCAAATGAGTCAAAATGGCCTCCTTCTGCAATGTAGAGATTTTATGATTATATGAACTTGTCAAGCTGTTTTGACAGTAGCTCCGAAACCTGTAACCTCTATCACGTGGAAGGACAAGGGCAACAGGCACCAAGAAACACCACACTTTCAAGTCACACACCACCTGACTTGGAAATATATAACAATTCCTTCATTGTCACTCAGTCAAAATCCTGAAACTCTTTACCCAGCTGCACTGCAGTTATATCTTTACCACATGGATGACAGCAGTTCAAGTTGTGACCCACACCTATTACTGATGGATAATTTGAATTTGGCAATAACTGTTGGCCTCGGCAGCAATTGTAAATAGCAGTTTTCAAAGGATATATTCTCAACACAGCCAAACTTCAGCGGAGTAAACCTAGTCTCTGGAAGTTCCCAGTCTACAGACTTCAGAGACAGAAAGGGATAGCTCTCCCCCTGCAGCTTCCAGAACATCAACTTTCAGAGAAAGGTCCAATCTCATACAGCAGTATTTCAGCCTCCAACTGCAGAGAGGGCAGAGACACTGTTCTCTTTCAACTCAAAAGTAGCAACTCAGCTTGATACTCCATGTAAGCTTAGCTTCACTCCATCACATGACCATACCTGTCAATTATTCCAATCAAGCCCCCCCTCCCATGCAAATCCCAGGGGAATACCAAGAACAGGAGAACAGCATTAATTCAGATTAAAACAAATATTTCTAGCAATTATACTGCTGCAGTAACATACAGGATGCAGACTGTAGTCAGAATGGGATCGTACACAGAACGGCACTCGTAAAATGGAAGAGACTGTTAGAAACATCCAGCATAGAAAACATATTTTTAAAGGCACAGTATTGTAACATTACAAATTGATTTCCAATGGAATTACACAAGCACAAGTCAAAACTATGGAAATATGAAAACAAGGGCAGAGCATGAATTATTTTACCCATCCTTATAATGGAAGCTAGCTACGGAAACTTGTCATACTGCAATTACACCCTTTCACCATTGGTGTTGATGGAGAGTCACAAAGAGAACAGGTAAAATTACACTATAAGAAACTTACAGAGGCAGTTTCCATTCAAATTGTGGGCATAGGAATTTATAAATGCAAAATGCTGACATAAAATGTACATATTGCAAACAGCAGTTTTCAGAGAAAGATGTATCCTTCTCATGATACAAGATCATGACAGAGCACAAAAGATTTTTAAAAATGGATTTTGTAATCGACAGTGAAGGAACTGTGCTCACCAGAAACCTTGAAGAAAGCTGTACACAGAAATCTAACCATCTTAGTGCAGAATCACCTTTCATGACAATGGTTTCAATCTGGTGCCAAGGAACAGGGATTCCCAGGCAAACAGCAGCAATGATGGCAGTAAGCATGGTAAGCAGTTGATCAGATAGGAAGTATTCTCATTGACAGCAAACCAGGAAGTTGAAAGTGCTAAATCCTTTCAATTTAAATTTATAATTTCAAATCACAAAATAAACGATAAGATTAGAATCCAAAATGTTATAAACATACTTTAAAAAAATTAAAACGTGGATTTTTATTATAATGGAGAAATTTGACATTCCAAAAATTTAAATTTGCATTTCAGGACCATCGAAAGGGGTTTAGCAGCAACTGTGAACTTAGTATTCCTTTAAAATCCCAGTTAAATGTTATTCAATATTTCACAACATTTTCATGGGTTTGAAAGAGCGAGAATAAGTGTAAAAGAAGGAGGTTCCATCAGTTCACTCATTGCTTCAGAATTGGACTCGGGAATTAGAGGTATCTTCTAAAACAATGCATCCTCTGCAGAAGCATAGAATCACTGACTGAAACCTCTGGATTCGTGCGCTATTCTTCACATATACATACTCCCAATTTCAGTGGCATAATGATGGTGAATGCTGACAATTTCACTGTCTTTACCACTGCAAAATCCAGAAAAGGTTAAACAAGTGTGTGATGTAGACAAGGGAGCTGTGACTTAGATCCTCAACAATACACACCTGATTATAACTCAATCAAAATGGTGATTACAAAACTGTCCCACAGATTTTCAAAATGAATGTTTATACACAGGTTACACAAGATGATTCTTCCCCCTCACCCCCAAATTTCTAAAATATAATCCTTCACAGGATTACACATACCTGCAAGTGAAGACACCTGCAAATGAATTACTTGGAACTGTATATTCTAAAGGATGAGTGAACTAATACAGTCAGCCCATCAAGTCCATGCCAACTCTCTACACAGCAATCCAGTCAGGCCTATTCCCCGACTCTATCCCATAGCCTTGCAAGTTTATTTCCCCCAAGTGCCCATCCAATTTCTATTTCAAATTATTAAGTGTCTCTCCTTTGAGCACCCACTTAGGCAACGAGTACAAGGTCATTAGCACTTGCTGCATAAAAAAGCTTGGGCACGATTCTCCCACCCCGCCACGCAAATTTTTTAGCACAGCAGGATGGGAGTATCTCATGACTAGGCATAGGCAGGATTCGCGCATGTGTTCCTGCCACAAGCCATCTCCCAGCACCTGATTTATGACGCCATCAGATCTGCGCTGGAAATCAGTGGAAAGACCAGGTAAATTACTTAAATCTGTTAATAAAATTTAAATGTAATTAGCGGGCCCAGAATTAAATTCTCCAGGCCCACTAGCCTCTCCTACCCCCAGAATGTTTCAGTCCAGCAGGGTTTACAGTAGGTCCACATTTTTCCCCCTCGGGGGTTCATGGTGGGGGTTGGTTCCCCCTGGTTATGGGCACCATGGCAGTGCCAGCCTATGCCCCCAATCCTGCCTAACGGCAAGGTGCCCATGACCAGGGGCACTTGGCACTGCCCATTGGCCCTGAGGCAATCAGTGGGCTGGGGGTCTGCTGCCACTCTGCATAGGGATTGGTCAGGGCAGGAGGAAGGCCAGTGATCAGAGTGGGCTGGGCAGTGGGGGTCAGCCCACTTTGGGAGAGGGCAAACTGCACAAGCCCCGGGCTTGCCAGTCCCAAACTATTAGCTTCCCCATTTAATGATAAGTGATTGAGTGGCCAGCAAACGAGGAGGCTGACAGTTCAGGGGCCATTGCACATAAGCAGACGCCCGCTGGTTTCAACCTCCCGGCCTCCTGAAACCTAATGATATTCACACTGGTGGCCTCCGCATTGCACGGAGTGTGAGAGATTCTAATGTGAACTTCCACTGAAAAAACCAGCATGAATTACTCCCATTTTCCTGTGAATTCAACACTAAACCTTTTTGGGAGAATTTCAGCCCTTACAGTTGTGACCTTTAGTCTTTGTGCCACCTGCTAATGGGAACAGCTTTGCTTATTTTAGTGTTAAATATTTATCCCACTTTTCCTTAAAGGCTTTCCTCCCTCAGCCTCTACATCAAGTTCCTTCCTATCCTTGGCAATTCCAAACTCTACCTCAATTCTCCTATTCTCCCTCGGTTTCTTTATAAACTCTCAAACCCATATTCACAGACATCCATTGACCTTGCCATTGCACACTATTATCATGTCAAACACAAAGGCAGATCAAATTGTTTCCTTCATCACTCTCCACGCTCATCCCACTTCACCCTCCCAATTCTACCCCTTTCTGTGCTCACTTCTTAAAAAACATCTCTCCTAATTCACTTACAATTACAAAATCTCAACTGTTTAGTCATTGGTCCTCCACACAATGACATTTCTACAGCTATTGACCTGCTCAACCATACCCTCACTTCCGTCTTTGACTAGATCATTAACCTCTCTCACCTTGAATCGTCTCTGGTGCTGTCTCAACTCCATTCTCAAATACAAAAGGAAGCAGACTTGATCAGGTCTAGCAGTCAACTTGTTAGCCATTCCCTGCTAGATCTGAATCAACTACATAAAAGCTCTGCCCTCATCCTTTAAAACTGCTCACTATTTTGAGATCATCCTTGAATGCAAAGATAACCCCTAGCTTCTTTTCTTTACCGTAAAACGTTCTCTTAAACCCCTCTCCCTCGTCTCATCCATCCTCTCTTCCAACAAGTACAAAGAACTCATGAATATCTTTGTCACTAGGTTTAAGACCATTTAAGCAATTTGTATACATTTTCCTTCCTTCCCAGCCACAAAGCAAAAACGTCCTCCAAGATCCCTTCCTCCCTTAACTAAGTTTGCATCTTTCTCCAGTTTCTCATCCATCCCTTGCCCTCTGCATTCGTCCTGTCCACTAAACTTACTTGTTTCTCCCATGATGCTATTTTCATTAGACTGCTGACCACCTAACTTCCCTTCCTAGCTCCTATTATAGCCAACAACATTGAAGGCCCACTGTGCCCTCCTCTTTTAAATCTGCAGCCGTCACAGCTCGTCTCAAAACAAACCTTTCACCCTGCATCCTTGCAAACTACCACCTCATCTCTAACTTCCCCTTCCTCTCCAAAATCCTTGAACGTGTTGTCACCTTTCAAATTTGTGCTCATCTTTCATCAAGCTCCATGTCTGAATCCCTTTAATCAGTTTCTATCCTTGCCACAGTCATTGTGGATCACTTGATATATTCAAGACTGAGGTAGATCTACAAGGAAGTCAAAAGTTATGGGAAACAGGCAGGAAGGTGGTGGTAAAGGCCAGTCAATTAACCATGACCTTACTGAATGGCAGAGCAGGCTCAATGAGCCAAATGGTCAATGTTGGCTCCTATTTCTCATGTTCTTACGTACACAAATTGTTCTCAATGCCAAACATTATTTCCTAATATTCATCCCACCCTTTTAAACTTGTCTAAAACACTGACAATGGTGACCACGCTATCTTTGTTCAACCCCTCTCCACTATTGCACAGTTGGACAGGATTGCATTAATCTGGGTGCATTCTTATCTATCCAGTTACAGCCAGAGAATCACCTGCAATGAATTTTCTTTCTGCTCCCACACTGTTAGCTCTGGTGATCTCCAAACATCTATCCCTGGACCCCTTCTATTTTTATCTACATGCCATCTCGCAGCATCATCTGAAAATATCTAAACTTTCCATATGCACACCGACACACCCAACTCCTGCAACCACTTCACTGTGGTTTTCCAATTAAATCCTGGGTGTACTGAAGCCATTGTCTTCAGCCTTTCTCACAAACTCCGTTCCTTAAATAGCTACTCCATTCCTTTCCCTGGTTACTGTTTGAAACTGAACCAGAGGGTTCACAACATTTGTACCATATCTGACTCTGATGAGCTTTCAACCACATACTCATGCCATCACTAATATCTCTGTAACACTGCCCAATTTCATTCACAACTCAGCTAATCCCCTGCTGGAACACATCTTTGATTTTGCTATCTCTCAACTTGAAAATTCCAACACTTTGGTTAGCCTCCCATGTTCTTCCCACTGTAAATGTGAGGTCATCCAAAACTGCTCCTGTATCCTTACTCACACCAAGTCCTATTCACCCATCATTCTGCCCTTTGCCACCTACATTGGACCCTAGATAATCAAGACATCAATTTTAAAACTCCCATCAGTTTTCAAACTCCTCCATGCCTTCCCCCTCTCTGTAATCTTCTTCAGGCTCACAACTCTCCAAAATCTGTGCTCTTTCAACTCTGGTCCTCAAGAATCTCCAATCTGAATCACTTCAGATGCGGAGGCTGACAGTTCTGGAAAGCCCTCCCTAATTTTCCCCATCTTGCTGCTTCTCTTTTTATTTAAGACAATCCTTAGGACCTACCCTCTTCAGTTCTGATATCATCCAACGTGGATCCATGTCACAACTTGTCTAATAGCACTCACCAGGTCATTGAGTGTGTTTAAAACAGGGATAGACAGGTTCTTGATTGATAATGGGGTCAAAAATTGCAAGGAAAAGATGGGAGAATGAAGTTGAGAAACTTATCCGTCATGATTGAATGGCAGAGCAGATGCGATGGGCCAAATGGCCTAATTCTGCTCCTACATCTTATGGTCTTACACGCAAACACTCAAGACATATTACGTTGTATAGGTGCTACATAAGTACTAGTTGCCACTGTTGTTTGTAGCAAAGCAACCCAAGCTTCATCAACTCTATGCAAAGACAATGCTCCTAAATAATTTAATTAATGAGATTTCATCATTGTTTCGCTAATAGATAAATGAGACTGAACAGGGGAACTGCATCAAACTCTTCATAAGTTTTTTAACGATATTAAATCTCAGCTTAACTGTCTAGGTTCCAATGGTTTGAATCCCAGTAGGTTGAGCATCTCCTCAATGATATTCCCCAACACAATCCTGCTAAACATAATCAAATATTTTCCTTTTTTTTAAATATAAAAGGGAACAAGAAATTGCACATATCTTAACTGTAGCCTATCCAATGCTTCATACAAATTTACAACTGCTTCTTTACTCTTGTGCTGCAAGCCCCTTCTCAATATACCATTTCCCTTTTACATAGCTTCAGCTATTTGCTAATGGACATGAAGGATGAAATTTGATACATTAGTCAGGTAGCTAGCTATTTAATACAATTAAAGGTTTTTTTAAAAAAAGTTCACTACTTACATTGGATACTATTGTAATAAAAGCATGCGCTATTGGAAATGGAAGGGTTTCAGGCATTCCATATTCAAAACAATCTTTCATAAGTGATAGCCCATTTTTCCCACAAAAGAGGCAGACATAACGAAGCAAGTGCAAAGGTACTTCCACATCCTAAATAAATGACAGAAGAAATGCAAATGGTTACGACTGTGATCAGTATAAAGGAATCAAAGAAATAAAATTCTCACAAATTATTCAAAAGAAAATTGTGATTTTTTTTCTTTCCCTCCCCATATCTCCCAAAAGTGTGGGTGTCTTTTTAAAAAAAAAAGGAACGCCAAGCTAATATTAGAATTAGAAATTAGGGACTTTTCAGGGAGCAGAGCTATTCCTTGACACTTTTACAAAGATTACGTTTTCCACTTAGCTTCTCTCAATCTATGTAGAAAGTTAAAATTAATACATAGATTCCACAGGTTTAAGTGCAATAAAACTGTTCATCAGCACAGAATTTGCATTCTTACAACATTTTCTTTGCAATTTCAGTACAGACGCAAACATGTAATTGGATTCTAATAAGTCTATGCATGCAAATATTTCTTTTTGTTTCCAAATTATCAACTTCACCTTAATTTCAGGTTGGACAAAATGTCCATCCAAAAATGTCAATTTCTCCATTTTCATCACAGATGCTACTGACACTTTTTCTTTTTATTTCAGACTTTTGGCAGGTGCAGTCTTGAGCTTTCTATGCTAAATGCAACATCTCATTCAACTCGAGGGGTAGGGAATATAAAAGAAACCTCATTGTGGATTATTAAATTGAATGCCCACTTTAAATGGGTATTTACCCTTAGGAAAGTCCAGCAATAATTTACCAGGCTGATGGAGAAGATGTAGGGACCTGGCTATGATGAGACATGGAATACAGCAGAGTTACAGACCAGAGGGTTCAGAAGTTTAAGAGGTGATTTGATTGAAGTGTTTAAAATAAGGAAGCCGACAGGGTACACTGGGAATGATTCTTCTATAAAAATCCTTATTCACACAAGAGGTCACAGATGCAGAATCAATTGAGGTTTTTAAACAATGTATAGATCATTACCTTGGTGCACATGAACACTGGTCCCTTAAGATAGCAGGACAGATGGATAAAGTGGTTAAGGAGGAAAATGGTATACTTTCCTTTATTAGCAAGGTAATAGTTTAAGGGCAGGAAGGTTATGTTGGAACTATATAAAATGTTGGTTAGGCCACAGCTGGAGTATTGTGTATAGTTCTGGTATCCACATTACAGGAGGGATGCAAGGTGCACTGCAAAGCATACACAGGAGATTTATCAGGATATTGCCTGGGCTAGAGAGCTTTATTTATGAAGAAAGATTGGGTAGGGAATTGCCCTTGGAGCAGAAGAGACATGATTGACATGTACAAAATTATAAGGGGCATGGATAGAGTCAACAGGAAGAAATATTTCTCCTTGATGGAGGAATTAATGGGTAGGGGACATAGATTTAAGGTAAGGGGCAGGAGGTTTAGAGGGAATGTGAGGAAAATGTTTTTTTACCCCAAGGGTGGTGGGATGCTGGAACTCACTGCCTGAAAAGGTGGCTCAGGCAGAGACCCCTGTAACATGCAAGAAGTATTTAGGTGTGTACTTGCAATACCAAGGCATACAAGGTTGGAAAGTAGAATTAGAATAGTTAGGAGGTTTGTCTTTGACTGGTGCAAACGCATTGGGCCAAAGGGTCTTTTTTTTGTGCTGGATACTTCTGACTACTTCGAACACAAATGTCTTACAAATTTTGACGAAAGAACGTGGCACTGGGATTAAAATGCTCAACAAAATGGTAGTACCAAAAATGGACCAAACTTGCCACTTTTATTCATGCAAAGATATACTATTTTTAAACTCAATTAAGAATATTTTTGTCTTACAATCTGCATTTTACATTTAACAAGCAAATTTGATTACTTAACTGTATTGCATTAAAAACTGCAGTTTCAGTAGACATCTTCTGACATACTAGAGTTGCCAAGAAATTGACCCATACTTTCACAATAATACCTTGTAGTCAACAAACTCAGCCCCTTATACAGCCAGGAAAATAATGAGAGGTGTTTTGAATGCGAGGATTTCACATATTGCATCAGCTTAGTTTTCTTGAAAAAAATTCTACTACAGCCCAGAATTGTTATTTTTGGTAAAGTAATCTCCCAATGTGCTTTTCTCTCTGAACATGAAACAGAATAAGTCCCGGCATTTGGGGCAAAGGCCAAGATTAGAATATTGTAAATTCTAAAACCAAACACAAACAATATAAAATTCAAAAATGTGTCACTTACATTCATATCACAAAACGCCCCTAATAAGTTGCTTTCATGTGCTGAAATGTCCTAGTTTAAAGAAAAGTTGGTACAATTTAAATAAAAATGAACATTCTTCAAAACGTCTTTGAAAGCACAACACATTCTATCAGACAATAGTAGAAACAAACCACGAAACTGACCAGACCTACATTAGGTTAAAAAACAAGGTTTCTCATTGACTAATAGAAAAACATTTAATTTCAACAGCATCGGCATCAGGTCAGTGGTAGTATTTTCACCCACGTAAGATGGTAACGGATATAAGCCCAACTACAGCAACTGAACACATGATTTAGGCTGATAAGATGTTATGTCGAGGCCCAGTCTGCCTACACAGGTGGAGATAAAGAGGTCCTATTGCATGAATGAGAAGAACAGTGGAGTTCTTCCTGAATCCTGGACAATATTTATCCTTTGACTCAAATAATCTGCATTTACATAATGCCTTTAACATAGCAAAAACATTCTAAGGTACCTGGACGGAAAATTATCACACAAAATTTGACACAGAACCGCAGAAGGGTCATTACAGCAGGTTATTAAAAGATTGGTCAAAGGTGTATGTTTAATGCAGTGTCTTGAAGGAAAAAAAATGTGGTAGAGAGGTGGAGAAATTTCAGGAGTGAATTGCAGAACTTGGGCCAAGCAGTTAAAGGCACAGTCAACAATAGTGCAGCAATGAAAACTGGAGGCACTGGAGGGTTTGGACAGCTGGAGAAGATCACAAACATGGGAAAGGGTGAAGCCAGAGAGGGATTTGAAAACAAGTATGAGAATCTCATACTGTGTTGCCAGTGAGGGGGTAACCAAGGCAGATCATGGAATACAGGGATTATGGGTGAATATAAGTTGGCATTTAGGCAGCAGAGATTTGGATGAGCATTGGATGAGAGGAGAACAAAACAAATTTAAAAATTTTTATACATTATTCATATGTTTGTACATGGAAGATTTCCCATTCATTTCAGCTACTAACGAAACTTCATAGGGATCTATGTAGGTCAAATCCTGTTATGTCACACTGGCATACCAATTTGTTCATGTGTTAAACTAAAATTTCTCTAACCAGTGCCTTAATCTGCATTTTAACCAATAAATTTTTGAAATTATGATTTCCTTTCATTTGAATACAACATAACTACAAACACAGAGCTTTTGGTCAATCATGAGTAAAACACTTTTTTTAAGTTAGAATCATTTGATGAAAATGCCCTCTAATGTTGGTCATAGTTTCTTTATGCATTTTATTTATCAGTAGTAAGCTGCTACCAGGGGAGAAACAAAGTCTGATTTCAAAAATATTACCCTTCAGAGTACTGTTCTGTTCCCCACCTGCAAAATTAGTTTGGTGTAGAATTATGTCTAGAGGATAAACACCCAGTGAAATTGGTGGCACAACAAACTTTTTTCAGTTACTATAAAAATTCATTTCATTTACTCTATTATTCATATCTAACACCAACAGTTTGCTAAGACACTCTGTTCAAAAGGTTGCACGACCCCAAAACAACAAAGTTAGCATGGAAATATCAAACATTATAAAAAGACTTTCTGAACTGTCTGAAACAATTTACCTGACTTTCTTTTCTATCCTTGCATTATAATTTATACATTTAGTATTTTAACAGAAAGTGGATGTTTTCTACACCGAACCAATCTTGGGCAAATTAAAAACACAAGTTATAAAAATGCACAAAATGATGTGATTCTTTTAGCCCTCAAAACAATGGAAACTTTGCAAAGGCTAGAATTAACGGATCACATGTATTAACTGATAGTGCAAAGAAATACATTATACCTCTATAGTGGCATGAGTGTTATGTTTGTAGGCAGTATATAAAGGAAATTGAATCTGAAAAATTTTTGCCACACATAACAGCAACTTTTCTTTCTCCTCTGTACTCCATGTGCTAAATGGATCAGTGCTCCGTGCAGAAACCTCCTCAGTCCTCCCATATGTTCTATTATCTGCTTTTTTCTCCACAAAATCCTTTGATTTTCGACCAATATCTTCTTCATCTTTATTACACTCGCCTTCCTGATTAGCCTGTTCATGGATTTTCTGATTCAGATCCTGCCACGATGAATCACTACTAGTGCAAATTTTACATAACTGGTCCTGGAGAGCCTGGACTTGGGCAGTCACCATATTAATAAGGGCATAAACAACCTGATTGAAGATTTCAAGGTGTTTGTACTCTTTGAAGCAACAAAGACATTGCCTAGAAGAAGGAAACATAGCATTAATAGTTTTATAGCAAACATAAAAATTGGACAAAATATTGGGGAAACTTAATTTTGTGTAAAATCTAGGCATCTTATTACTTTCAGATGGGAGTGAGGTTGGGAAGAAGAAAAAATGTGAATATAATTCTGACTGTTAAAAGTAATTTGCAAAAATCTTTAGAATCTCTAGATTGTGCTGTAAATATCATCACGTGACAAGGGCATTTAATGCAACTTGGGCATCAGATTTGAAGGCAAGGATGAGAATTTGCATTTTATGCAACAGTAGACTACCATATCATGCACAGATTTCAAAGATTTGGCAGGCCCAAGTATGGAGGCCTTTTGGTTCATTTTGATGGATAAAACCTATTGCATATATCAATGATAAAGAGCACACCACATAACAACAGGCCACAGTTGGGCACATACACAGTGTTGATGCAGAGAACAAGGGCATGATTTTCTGAGAAGCTAGCTGGGAAGCCCAAAATTCTCTCAATGATTGGAAGAAAACTTCTCCATGTTTAAATAAGATATGTGGGGGAACTTTTTGCTTTTATAAATTTCAACGTGATTTCCTTCTTACCTTTACAAACATGACTGACCCACCAGTGGAGAACCAAAACCCCAGGCTGCCCACATCGACACCTGCTGGCCAAATTTGTAATTGTATACAGATTCAAAGTATAAAATAGCAGCTATTGTGTTTGTTAGCCTCCTGGATGTTACTATGCTCACTATTGCTAACATTAGTTAAAAATTTAATACTGGAAACCCCAGTCACACCACCACCATGGGTATCACAGGGAGAAAAGATGCCTGAACACAATCATCCTAAGGCCTTTTAATGCATTTTTAAATGGAATGTTGCAACCCACTAGTTATTTTCATGATGAAGTACCAATATTATAAGTCTACCTTGTCTATTAAAATTGAAATTCAGGAAAGCCAAAGTACACGTTAAAACTTCCGGTTTTCTCCTAAGACTTCACTATAAATTGAAAAGAAAGATGAACTAGTAGCTCAGATAGCGATAAATATTTAGATCTAACCCACCATTAGAGACATGGTTATCAGGTGACAATGGTTGGGGAATAAATATTCCAGGGTGCATAACATTTCAAAAAGACAGGAAGCATGGAATGGGAGGAAGAATAACCCCGATAATAAAGGATGATATGTGGCCAATAGTGAGAAAGGATTTTGGTTAAAATCAAGTAGTAGAATCAGGATGGATAGAAAATCAAGAATAACAAGAGTCTGAAAACAATGGAGAGAGTAGTTTATAGGTCCCGCAGCAGAAGTTGGACAGAACATGAAGCAAGAAATAAATGGAGTTTAAACAAAGACAACATAATAATTGTAGGGGTTGGGGAATTAAATTTGCATACACTGGCCCAATCAAATTGGCAAAAATGGTCTGAAAGATGTGTTTCCAGAATGCTTCGTGATAGTTTCCTGGAACAACATCCTTATTTTGTCTCACACCAAAAAGATATTTTAGAAATACTATTTGCAATGAGGCAGGGTTAACATTAGTAATCACAGAAAGCTGGGGAAAAGTGCTTTCTAACTTTAAGAATTGAATAAAGAAATTTTTAAAAAACCATATAAATGTTTGAAAGGAACACAATCAAATTCCAAACTAGGATCTCAAACTTCAAGCTAATTACATAAGGGAGAAGTGGCTAAAGTTTATTGGGCAAATAAACTAAAAGGCCCAGCAGCATATCAACAATGGAAACAGTTAAAGACACAATTCAAAATTTTCAATAAAAATACATTCCATTAAAGAACAGAAAAGAGACAAGAATTTCCATCTATGGCTTTCTAAGGAAGTTAAGGATTGTATTAACATGAGAGGCTTATAATTTTGCAAATAAAAGTAGTAAGCCTTTAGAAAACAGCAAAGAACCATCAAGTAATGGGTAAAAGGTGAAGTAGGACATGAGAGTAAGCTAGCCTGGAATATAAAAACAGATTGTAAGGGCTTTTTGAAGTAAAGGAGGGTAACTGAAGTAAACCCTGGTCCCTTAGATGCAGAAGCAGGAGGAAATTTTCATGTGAAGTGAGAAAATGGCACAGACATTAATGAATATTTTGTGTCTATCTTCATCGTAGAAGACACAAATAAAAACAAAATCAGAGGGTAACCGAAGGGCTAATTAAGAGAAAAATTTAAAATATCAGAAAAATAATTAGAGAAACTTAAGGAACTTATCCCAAGGACTTGACAGCCTACAGCCTAGAATTCTAAAAGTGGGAGCTGGTTATTATTTTCTGAAATTCCCCAGATTTTAGAGCAGTTCTTTGAATTTGAATATTTCAAATGTATTGCTACTTTTATGAATAGGAGGGAGAGAAAACAGGCCAGCTAACAGGTAGATGCTGAAATTTATAATGAAGGAAGTCTCAACAGTGCACTGAATAAATCATTGCCTGATCAGACAACATTAACTTAGTTTTATAAAAGGGAAATTGTATTTGCAAAACATATTAGATTTCTTGACGATAAAACTAGTAGGATAGATACAGAAAAAAAACTTAGTAAGTATTGTATAAATACATTAGATAAGGTGTTATAAAAAGGTTTATACACAAGGAATGGTCTCACGAAGTTGAAGCAAAAAACACTAGTATGGATTTGTTAACCAACAGCAAGCAAAGAGCAGGAATGAACAGACATTAAGTTGGCTGGCAAGAACAGTGGGCCTCAAATATTTGTATTCCACATTAAATGACTAAGAGGCAGTATAAGGTAGCTAAGTTTTTTGACAATACAAACTTAGATGGGAAAGTGCACTACAAGAAGGACACACATGCATAAAAAATGCTTTTGAGAAATACGCAATTATTCACGTTGGTAGCAAGAATAAAAGAGCTGAATATTTTTTGAAAGGCACAAAACCTGTAAACATTGCTGTTCAAAGAACCTGGGTGCATTCTTACAAGAAGCACAGAAAATTAGTGTGCAGGTGCGACAGACACTTATGAAGGCAAATACAAGTTGGCCTTTATTGCAAGGGGATTGAATAAGGAAGTCTTTCATTCCCTATGAAAATTTTCTTGTGCTTCTAAGGGACCAACATTTACTTTAGCTACCCTCCTTTACTTATAAAAAGTTCTTACCATCCGTTTTTATATTCCTGACTAGTTCATTCTCATATATCCATTAAATATAGATTAAATATCCAATATTTGAGGTCATTTGCTGATTTCTAAGGCTTATTATTTTGATTTGCAACACTACAAACTTCTTTTGTGCTAATATTATCTTTAATTTTCTTAGTAAGCCATAGATGGATCTTTTCTTGTGCAATTTCTGTTCAGGATTTTGGTGAGACCATATTTGTAGTACTATGGACAGTTTTGACCTCCCTCATTAAAGGAAACAATACTTTGCACTGAAGGCAGTATAGTGAAGGTTCACTAGATTGGTTCCTGAAATGAAAGGGTTGCTATATGATGACAGACTAAGAAAATTGTGCCTATACTGTCTGGAAATTAAAGAAATGGATGATGATCCTATTTAAATATAAAAGACTCTGAAGGGACTTGACAGGTTAGAGAATAATGGAAATACCATTTAAGACTGCGAAATGTCTTCACTGAAAGGGTTGTGAATTTTTGGAATTCTCTCAGAGTTTATTAATATTTAAATCATCGAATGTATTTAAGGCTGAGATAGATTTTTGGTCTCTCAGGGAATCAAGTGAAATGGGAAAAAGGCAGGAAAATGGAGCTGAGGCTGAAGATAAAACATGATTGAAATGAATTGCAAAGTGTCGAAATTTGCTGATGACACCAAGATTGGTGGAACGGCAAATTGCGCGGAGGGTGTGGAGAGTCTGCAAAAGGATCTAGATAGGCTGGGCGAATGGGCCAGGAAATGGCAAATGGAATTTAATGTTGGCAAGTGCGAGGTGGTCCAATTTGGTAGGAATAATGGTAGGAAGGACTATTACTTACGGGGCGAAAAACTGCAGCACGCGACGGTGCAGAGGGACCTCGGGGTCCTTGTGCATGAGTCGCAAAAACCCAGCTTGCAGGTGGTCAGGAAGGCTAATGGGATGCTGGCCTTCATAGCGAGGGGGATTGAATATAAAAAGTAGGGAGGTCTTGCTGCGGCTGTATAGGGCATTGGTGAGGCTGCAGCTGGAGTACTGTGTGCAGTTTTGGTCGCTGCACTTACGCAAGGATATTTTGGCCTTGGAGGGAGTGCAGAGGAAGTTTACTAGGCTGATACCGGAGTTGAGGGGGTTAAGCTATGAGGAGAGGCTGAATAAACTAAGCTTGTACTCGTTAGAGTTTAGAAGAATGAGGGGAGATCTCATTGAGACATATAAGATGATGAATGGGATGGATAGGATAGAGGTGGAGAGGCTCTTCCTGCTCAGAAAGGACAGTAGGATTAGGGGGCACAGTTTAGAACGGAGTTGAGGAAGAACTTCTTCACTCAAAGGGTGGTGAATCTCTGGGATTCTCTGCCTGTTGAGGTGGTGGAGGCTGCCTCGCTAAATATTTTTAAGACGCGGGTTGATGCGTTTTTGATAAGCGAGGGGATTAAGGGTTATGGGGAGAGGGCGGGAATGTGGAACTGAGACACGACAGATCAGCCATGATCTTATTGAATGGTGGGGCAGGCTCGAGGGGCTGGATGGCCTACTCCTGCTCCTATTTCTTATGTTCTTATGACTGCATGATCTACTCCTGCTTCTTTTTCTTATATTCTTACATTACCTCATGCCTCTCTGTATGTCTCAATAAACAGAAAAATGTAATCTCATTATGACAAGGTCACTCGCACAGACATTATAAATAACAAGTAAACATACCTTTGTGTCCAAGAGTTGATGTAATTGAATATCTTGAGAGCATGTTCCTTTTTAAGCTGCAGCCCTTCATTACTTTCTGTTTCAGATACTGTAGGGAGAGAACAAAAAAAAAATCACACTCATCTAGAGCACAAGAACAGTTTGACCAAATTGACCTAAGTTAGCATTTATACTCCAATACAAGCCTCCTCTCATAACAATATTCTCACTCTGCTTCTGTACTCTTCTTCCCTCTGCCTCATGTATGCATCATATTTCCCTTTAAATGCTTCAACTACTTCCTGTGTCAGCAAGTTCCTCATTTTCATCATCATTCTCTCATGGAGGAACATTAACATTCAGAGAGTTCTATCCATCATTGCAGTAACTACAGTCAAGTATTGTCTATCCACCTCCAGAGAGGGCAAAAGAACTAAGAATAAAAAGTTGATCAATTGGGGAAAGGCTAATTTTAAGATGAGATGTGATGTAGTTAAGGAAAGTTATAAACAGCCAAAAATCAGTCAGTGCCAGATCAGTGGGAGGCATTCAAGAAATTAGCGAAGATTCAGAGCAATGGGAGCAACAAATCCTGAGCTCATTGATGTGAAGGTGGAGAGGACAAAGAAAGAAAAGCTTATTCTACGATAGCAATTGAAGACGCAATGCTGTAAAATATCTAGAGAAGTGTAGGGGTGAAATTAAAAAGGGAAATTAGGAAAGCAAAGGGGGCATGAAAAAATGTTTCCAAACAAAATCAGGAAAATACAAAGACATTTTAAAAATATATAAAATACAAGAGGATAATTCAAGAAAATATAGGGCTATGGGTACCATTTGTTTGCAAGCAGGCATGGGCGTATATTTATAAATTAATACTTTGTGCCTCTTTTCACAAAACCGAAAAATAGTGCAGACATTGCAAACATGGAGGAACGTGAAAAATTAGGGAAATTAATAGTGAAAGAGGAAGCGATTTTAGCATTTTTGGAAGTGGATAAATCCCCAGGCCCAAACAAACTGTCCTAGCCTGTTTTGGGAAGCAGGAAATTTTACCATCATTTTCCATTCCTCAATGATTGCAGGCATTGTTCAAAAAGAGAGATAGGGTGAGTAATTGCAGGTCAGTCAGCCTAACTTCAGTGCTGGGAAAACTATTGGAGAAAAATTCAGAGGGACAGAATAAATACTCATTTAGAGGGGCATGATTTAATCAAAGAAAGTTACACAAATCTGTTATGGAAAGGAAATGTCTTACAATTTTTTTTAAAAAGAGGTAACAAGGAGTCTCAGTTAGGGTATTATACATTTAATGTAGTCCATGTGAAGCTTAGAAAGGCTTTTGACAAGATTTCACATGGCAGACTGATCATGAAAGCAAAAGACCAGGAAACTCAGGCAAAAGTGCCAAGTTGAATCTAAAACTAGTTCAAGATGCAAGAAGTAAGGATAATCGGTCGATGGGTGTTTGTGTTACTCAAAGATACCTTCCAGTGAAGTTCCACAGGGTTCATGACTAGGTCCCTTGTAAGGGGAGTATGGACAAGAGATTTGTAGATGATACAGAAATTGGCCATATGTTTGATGATGAAAGGAGGAGTATACTGTAGGAAGACATCAGCGAATTAGTCAGGTGGGCACGTGGAGTTCTATCCAGAGAAGCAGGGCGTAATTCATTGGGGAAGGCTAACTTGGTATGGGAATAAATGGTAGGATAGTGAAAAAGATGGAGGACAGAGGGATTTTGGAGTGCATGACCACAGGTCCCTTAAGGTGACTGGACAAGTGAATCAGATAGATGACAAGACATACAAGATATTTGCATTTACTAACCCAAGACACAGAATGAGGCTGTCCAGTCTATTTTAGTGCTGTAAGCAACACTTGATCTTACCTGATCCAAACCACCCAAACCAAATTCTGGTGAGATCTGAAATCGGCAAAACATCAGTCAAGGTTGCTGATTGGTATCAATGGGTGCTATTCTGATTGGCGGTTGGTGACTAGTGGAGTGCCGCAGGGATCAGTGCAGGGGCCTCAGCTATTTACCATTTATATAGATGATCTGGAGGATGGGGCCGAGTGTAGGGTGACGAAATTTGCTGATGACACGAAGATGAGTGATAAAGCAAATTGCATGGAGGGTGTGGAAAGTCTGCAGAGGGATCTGGATAGGCTGAGCGAGTGGGCGAGGACCTGGCAGATGGAGTATAATGTTAGCAAGTGTGAGGTTATCCACTTTGGCAGAAATAATAGGAGGAGGGATTACCATTTAAAGGGCAAAAAGCTGCAGCATGCTACGGTGCAGAGGAACATGGGGGTCCTTGTGCATGTGTCGCAAAAACCCAGTCTGCAGGTGATCAAGAAGGCAAATGGTATGCTGGCCTTTATAGCGAGGGGGATAGAATATAAAAGCAGGGAGGTCTTGCTGCAGCTCTACAGGGTACTGGTGAGGCTACAGCTGGAGTACTGTGTGCAGTTTTGGTCGCCGCACTTGCGCAAGGGTATTTTGGCCTCGGAGGGAGTGCAGAGGAGGTTCACTAGGCTGATACCGGAGATGAGGGGGTTGGACTATGAAGAGAGTCTAAATAGACTGGGTCTGTACTCGTTGGAGTTTAGAAGGATGAGGGGGGATCTTATAGAGACGTACAAGATAATGAAAGGGATGGATAGGGTAGACAGATTTTTCCCACTTAGGAAGGATAGCAGGACTAGAGGGCACAGCCTCAAGATAAGAGGGGGCAGTTTAGATCGGAGTTGAGGAGGAACTTCTTCACTCAAAGGGTGGTGAATCTCTGGAATTCTCTGCCCGTTGAAGTGGTGGAGGCTACCTCGCTAAATATATCTGTCATGGGTAGATAGGTTTTTGACAGACAAGGGAATTAAGGGTTATGGGGAGAAAGCAGGAAAGTGGAACTGATCCACTTCAGATCAGCCATGATCTTACTGAATGGCGGAGCAGGCTCAAAGGGCTAGATGGCCTACACCTGCTCCTATTTCTTATGTTCTTATTTTGAGAGACTACCATACAAGAGCAAACAGTATATGCAAGAATTCTATAAAATCATCAGTCAGGACACAACTGAGGTCTTGTGTGTAGTTCGTGTGTGGGCAGCATGGTGGCACGGTGATTAGCACTGCTGCCTCACAGCGCCAGGGACCCAGATTCAATTCCTGGCTTGGGTCACTGTGTATGCAGTTTGCACATTCTCCCTGTGTCTGCATGGACTTCCACCAGGTGCTTTGTTTTCTGCCCACAGTCTGAAAGACATGCTGTTTAGGTGCACTGACCTGAACATGCGCCGGAGTGTGGCAACTAAAGGAATTCCACAAAACTTCATTGTAGTCTTAACGTAAGCCTTATTGTGACTAATAAACAAACTTTACTTCTCATCACAATAAAAAAGATACAAATTTCTTTGGATCCGAGGAGGCCAAGTGGAAAACTAATTGAAATGTATAAAATTATGATGGGTCTCAATAGAGTGGCTTGGAAGACCCAATTCCCCTTTGTTGAGGGGTCCATAAATAGGGGGCAAAATTTATAGCGGGGTGTAGCTTGATGTGAGCATAGGAATGGCTGCGTTTTTGCGAGCTCTAGCTCTATTCATCTTTCAATACTTTCTTTTAACCTGATGCATACTTGTAATTAGTTGATCCTGGTATTATATAATCCTTGCAATGTTTGTGGAAGACCCTGGTTAAACTTTTCTGTGGGAGCTAAATTAAGTTGAAGAAATTCTTGTTTGAGTATTGTGGTCAGAGCTGACTTGGGTGGGACCTGGTTCACAGTGACAATGTCACTGGTGAGCAGGCCTATGAACAACAAACAAAGAACAAAGAACAACCCAGCACGGGAAACAGGCCCTTCGGCCCAACGAGCCCGCACCGCCATTTCAACAAAGCATTTTCCTACACCTACCCTGCCCTGTGTGTATGTGAACGGTACCCCTAATGTAGCCAGATTCAGGGGAGAATAGTGTAGGGTCAATTTGGTACAACATCAGCCTAAGAGCACATCTTTGGGGTGTGGGAGGAAACCGGAACACCCGGAGGAAACCCACGCAACCACAGGGAGAATGCGCAAACTCCCACAGACACAGGCCCAAATCCATGTCTCTGCACAGCTAGCAGTGATAGTCACTGAGCTGTTGTGGTGCCCATCTGCTGGTCCAGGATTAAGCACACACAATGACACGAAGTACTAGGCCACTCTCGAAACCTCCAAGAGCAGCCCACGCACGACCCACCGTGTGCATGCCCCTCGTTTGACAACAAGGTGGACCAACACCTGTGGATTAAAAGAGACAAAAAACATTAACATGTAATATTACACTTCCAGAGTCGTCCCGAGGCTCTGACCCTTTTTAATACCATCTTCTATAACCCTCCATCCCTGTTTCACTCACGTCTATCTAAGTAAACCTTAAACAAGTCCAACGTGCCTGCCTCCATCACCTTACTCGGTAGCGCATTCCATACCCCCACGACCCTCTGCGTGAAAAACCTTCCTCTAGTATCCAAATTATACTTCTCCCCCCTCACCCTTAGATCGTGACCTCTCGTAATAGTTGTCCCCAATCTAGGGAAAAGCCTGCCACTGTTGACTCTATCTACTCCCTTCATTATTTTATACACCTCTATCAGATCCCCTCTTAATCTCCGTCTTTCTAAGGAGAAGAGCCCCAGTTTTTCCAATCTTTCCTTGTATCTCAGTCTTTCCATACCAGGCAACATCCTGGTAAACCTCCTCTGCACTCACTCCAGGGTCTCCACGTCCTTCCAGTAGTAAGGTGACCAGAACTGGACGCAGTACTCCAAATGCGGTCTAACCAACGTTCTGTACAACTGAAGCATTAGACGACAGCTCTTATACTCTATACCCCTTCCTATAAAGGCTAGCATTCCGTAAGCTTTATTCACAACCTTCTCTACCTGTGTTGACACCTTCAGAGACTTGTGCACCTGCACTCCCAGGTCCCTCTGTATTTCTATACTCTTAAATCGGTCTACCTTTTATCATGTAACTCCTCCCTGCATTATTCCTTCCAAAATGCATCACCTCGCATTTGTCAGGATTAAATTCCATCTGCCATCTATCTGCCCAATATACCAACCTATCTATATCCTGCTGTGTCACCTGACAATCTTCCTCAGTATCCACCAATCCTGCCATCTTGGTGTCATCTGCAAACTTGCTGATCACACCACATATGCCCTCTTCCAAGTCGTTTATACATATTACAAAGAGGAGAGGTCCCAGTACTGAGCCCTGCGGCACACCACTGGTGACTGACCTCCAGTCAGAAAAGGACCCTTCCACTACTACTCTCTGTCTCCTGTTGTCCAGCCAGTTTTCAATCCACCTAGCTACCTGTCCTTGTATCCCATGTGCCTTAACCTTTTCTACCAGCCTACCGTGAGGGACTTTGTCAAACACCTTGCTGAAATCCATATAGATGACATCAACGGCTCGTCCATCGTCAACCGTTTTCGTCACCTCCTCAAAAAATTCTATCAGATTCGTAAGGCAAGACCTCCCCTGAACAAAGCCATTTTGCGTATCCCTAATCAGATCGCAACGCTCCAAATGCTTATACATCCTATCCCTAAGAATTTTTTCCAATAATTTTCCTACCACCGATGTCAAACTCACTGGTCTATAATTACCAGGGTTATCCCTACTGCCCTCTTTAAACAGCGGTACCACATTAGCTACCCTCCAGTCCTCTGGGACCTCACCTGTGTCCAAAGAAGAGACAAAGATTTGCATCAGAGGCCCAGCAATTTCATCTTTCACCTCCCTAAGCAGCCTGGGATAAATACCATCAGGCCCTGGAGCTTTATCCATTTTTATGCTACCTAAAAACCCTAGCACTTCCTCCCTCGTAATGGATATTTCCTTCAAATGATCTACAGCTCCCTCCAAGACATTACACGACACCAAACCCCTCTCCTTCGTGAATACCAACGCAAAGTATTCATTCAGGATCTCCCCCATTCCCTCAGACTCGATGCATAGCTCCCCTCCTTTGTCCTTAAGAGGACCAATTTTCCCTCTAACCTCTCTCTTGCTCCTAATATGAGAGTAAAATGCCTTTGGATTTTCCTTAATCCTATCAGCCAAAGCCATTTCATGCCCTCTTTTTGCCCTTCTAACTCCCCTTTTAAGCTCCCTCCTGCTTTCTCTATATTCCTCCAGCGCTCTCTCCGTTCCCAGTTGTTTCGACCTAACATATGCCTCCCTCTTCTTCCTGACCAAGTCTTCAATACCCCCTGTAATCCATGGCTCTCTAATCCTGCCTTTCCCATCCTTCCCCTTTGCCGGCACATGCCTTTCCTGCAACATTATCAGTTTGCCCTTGAAAGCCTCCCACTTACCAACCGTGGACTTGCCCGCTAACAACCCCTCCCAATCAGTGTCCTTCAGCTCCTTCCTAATCCAACTATAGCTCGCCTTCCCCCAGTTCAGCACCCTCCCCTTCGGACGGCACTCATCCCTTTCCATTTTTATCCTAAAGTAGACAGACTTGTGGTCACTGTTAGCCACATGTTCGCCTACCGCAATCTCAACCACCTGCCCGGGCTGATTACCCAACACTAAATCCAGTATAGCCCCCTCCCTAGTCAGGCTGGTTACGTACTGCTCCAAGGACCCTTCCAACACACATTTTACAAACTCCTCCCCATCCGTACCTCCAGCCCTAGGCACCTTCCAATCCACTCCAGGAAGATTAAAGTCACCCACTACAACCACCTTATTCTTTCTGCACCTATCTAAAATGCCTCCGCAAATACCTTCCTCCACTGACCTCGGGCTGTTGGGTGGCCTATAGTATACCCCTAGCATCGCAATCTCTCCCTTTTTATTCCTCAACTCCACCCACAGTGACTCAATCCCTAACTCCTCCATATTATCCTCCCTCTGCACTACTACAGTGTGCTCCTTTACTAACAATGCCACCCCACCACCTCTCTTCAACCCTCCTCTGTCACACCTAAAACACTTATACCCAGGGACATTCAGCTGCCAGTCCTGCCTTTCCTTTAACCACGTCTCCGTCACTGCCACCACATCTAAATTCCTCACGAACATCAAGGCCCTAAGCTCATCCGTTTTGAAACAGACGCCCTCCAGGCCCACTCGGAACCTCATTCCCCCTAATAATTTTCCTTTCACCCAAACCTACCCTATCACCCAACTCACTCCTGACCCCAGTGTCTAATGAGCTATCAGTCTCATCCCCACCCCCCCTCCCTATTAGTTTAAACCCTGCCTAAACACTCCAGCTAACCTCCCTGCTAAGACATTTGTCCCCCTCCCATTCAAATTTTCCCCATCCCTCCTGTACAGGTGCCCTTCTCTCACAAATACTTCCCAGTAGTCTACAAAAGTAAAGCCCTCTACCTTGCACCAATCCCTCAGCCATGCATTCAGCTGCATGATCTCATTATTCCTAGCGCTGCTGGTACTAGGCAGCAGCCCAGAGAATGCCACCCCGGGAGGTCCTGCTCTTCAGTTTGGACACCAACTCCTTAAATTGCCTGCGGACATCTGCCCTAGTCTGCCTTCCCAGGTCCCTCTCTCCTACGTGTATTATTACTTCTGCCTAGGTCCCCTCCCCTTTCAAAATTCCCTCTATCCTCTCCGATATGTCCTGTACCCCTGCTCCAGGGAGGCAGACTACCATCCTGGAGTCACGCTTTTGCCCACAGAACCTCCTGTCAATTCCTTTGACCCTCCCATCCCCCACCACTATCTCATTGCCAGCCCCCTTTCTTCCCTCTGAGTCATTCTGGCCCTCCTGTCTTTCCTTTTGCACCCCTGTCGATGCCTTTTGGGGGGGCCACTGGGATGGTCTTTGGACCAGGACTATTCTCCTTCTTCCTCTTGGTGCCAAGACGAAAACTGCTTTTACGAGCGAAAATATGGAACACGTATTCGGTTCTCCAGCACAGATCATGAGTGCTCACATTAATGAGCTGCAAGATTTTCTACAAAAAAAATGAATGGTGCAGATATTCCTTTCAGCGGAGGGAGATTTCCTCAGAGAAGGCTCACCTTCGATCCTTGGAAATCCTGCTATATGATAGGTTGAAATTCCTATCTGAGGGGACCTGGCTGGACAAGGACTGCCTGCCAGCTTTCCCCTGGAAGGGGGAGACATGTGGTCAGATTCCCAGCTAATTTTGCCAACTGGCTGCCTTGCTTTCACAACCTCAATTGGAGGGCTCAGCATCAAGTCCTGGGTGTTCCTTGATGATCCAGTCATAGCTTCAGCGTTTTACGACTCTATGCATAGCTTACAATCCTGAACTTTGTTCCTTTGCAATTTTGTTCCTGATTATATGATGTTGTCTTTTATCCTAACAAGGGTATGTGTTGTTGAGCACAGAGGTTTAGAATGCTTTTTGTTTTCAATTGTCTGTTATCCTGTAAAGTCAGAATCATTATCTTTTATGTCCTTGCTGATGGCTCTTTCATTGGTGTGCTCTGGCGAAGGGAAGGGGAAAGGGCCTTGGTTCTTTGGCCAGAGGCACTTTTTAGTGTCAACGAGCGCTCCGATTGGGTTGTATTAAAAGGCCATGTGATGCATATTTAATTATTAATGTACCATAATTGTTGCATTTGCACAGAAGGACTACATTATTTTGTAGTACCTTATACTTGCAGAAAAGATGAGTAGAGGTGGCTGGTATGGCCTCAAGTCCTTATTTTTGGTGACAAAAGATCTCTGCCACACCATTAGAAATCTTGTTCTTTGTGAAATATTCTGAATTCCTGTGCTTATCCTATGGTGGTACAGACAGGCTAAATATCCTGGAGTCACTGGACTTCTTTTCCTTGTTGTTGACATTTCTGATTGGTGGTAGTGTGGGGAAAGTGTATGGCCGTGCATGCCAAGCACAGTTGACAGGCCTTTGGGTTTTGAGTTTCAAGTTTCAATTTTATTGCTTAGGTGAAAAGTTTTGCACCATAGTGCCATGCATGCACATAAGTGCCACATTTCTGTGGCCTTATACTGTTGTTCTGATTACCCACACTTTTATTATCCTTTCAAGAGCCATACAAAAGCAGGCACTGCCTGCAACTGCAGGGGTTATGATGTCCGATGCATTATTTGTATTGATCTTTTCTGGTCCTCTTCTCTATACATATATGAAATGATGATTGTTCTATACTGTGCTGAATCCTGGGAACTTGTTGCATATCATAATGAATATAAAAGTTGAAAATTCTCAATAAAATATTTAAAATAAAACCATGTTCAACTCATCTCTTACTCCTTCTCAGAACCATGACAAGGTCCCTCATCATCATTTTTCACCCCACCAGCTTCCACATTCAAAGGATCATCCTCTGCTATTTCTGCCAATTCCAGCCCCATGGGCAACACCTATCTCTTTTCTCCTCACAATCCAAGGGCCAAAATATTCCTTTCAGGTGAAGCAGCATTTCACTTGCATCTCCTTCAATTTGGACCACTGTGTTTGCTACACCCAATGTGGTCTCTTCTACACTGGGGAGATTAAATGCAGGCTAAACGAATGCTTTGCTGAACACCTGCGCTCCGTCCACAAGCACGACCCCCAACCTTCTGTCGCTTGCCATTTCATCTCAGCATCTTGCTCTCTTGCCCATCCTTGGTCTGTTGCAGTACTCCAGTGATATCCACCACAAACCAGAAAAACACCGCTGCTTAGAATAATAGAATCCTACAGTGCAGAAGGAGGCCATTCAGCCCATCAAATCTGCATCGACCACAATCCTACCCATATATTTACCCTAATTAATCCCTGACACTAAGGGGCAATTTAGCATGGCCAATCAACCCACACATCTTTGGACTGTGGGAGGAAACCAGAGGCCCCAGAGAAAATGCAGATACAGAGAGAATGTGCAAACTCCACACAGACAGTGATCCAAGCCAGGAACTGAATCTGGGTCCCTGGTGCTGTGAGAGACCAGTGCTAACCACTGAACCACCACGCCACCCGATCTTCCCATTACTTGTTGGACTTAATGTAGAGTTAAACAATTTTAGACTGTGAACTTTCCTTTTCAAATTGACACCCCCTACCCCCCCCCCCCACACTTTTTTTTGGTTCCTTTGACTTGCCCCTACACAGTTCCACCCTCTCCCACATGACTGACTGTCCCTTATTTTTCCATTTTGCTGCCACTGAGCGCTGACCTTTGCTCTCCAATCAACACTGGTCGGTTAGCTCAACTGGTTGAATAGTTGGTTTGTATTGCAGAATGACATCAACAGAGTGGGTTCAATTTCCGTACCAGCTGAGATTATTCATTAATGCCCATCTTCTCAACCTTGCCCCTCCCCACCTGAGGTGTGGTGGTCCTCAGGTTAAATCATGACCAATCTGCTCGCCCCCTAGAGGAGGAAGCAGCCTATGGCATTTGGGATTATGGCAGTTTTACCTTTACCACTTCTGTTACTTTACTTTTAAGCCACCATTAGCACTTTTTCAGTTCCTAATATCACCATTAACACCCCTTCATCTTAAAGGTCCATGACGTTTTTGTCAATTTCTCCTCATCTCTGACTTATTCCTGATCTTTCATTCTGCCCCTTTCCAACTATATAATTTACTACATTTCTTGCCCTCTTCAGTGCTGCAGAAGGGTCAAACGAACTTGAAACGTTAACTGTGTTTCTCTCTCTATAGATGCTGCCAGACCTGCTATGTTTATCCAGCATGGCATTTCCAGCATCTGCAGCATTTTGCTTTTATTTAACAGATTCAAAGTAGTTTTCTAATAGGGTTAAATCACATTTAGAAAACCTGATTTGAGCTTTTTATAAATTAAGTAACGGAGGGTGGATGAGGGCTATATACATTTTCAAAAAATACATACACGCTTGTTAGTGAAACTGAAGCCCATGGAATTAAAGTTATAGAGGCAGCATGGATACAAAATGGGCCTAAGATAATAGTTATGGTGAATCGCTATTTTTCAAACTCGAAGAAGCTATACATTGATGTTTCCTGACATTTTGAACCGGAACCACTGCTGTTTTTGATATATCCGTATAGTATACTAATGGCTTGGGAAGGACTTCAGGGTAGAGGATTTTTTTTTTAATTTTTAAGATTTGAACAAGTGCCTATGTAGCAAACAATGAAGATCATGGCAATAGGTTTTGAAAGGGCAGGCAGTCTGGTGGAATAGACAGATACATTGCAGATAAAACTTAATAGACCAACTGTACATTTTAGAAGGAAGATTGAGGAGAGAACACAAGCTAAATGTAGTTTTAAAAAACGAGTACAAGAATAGATACCTACGCTTAGGTAGTAATCTTTGGAATTGATAGGCTGGGTTAATAAACAGTACAAAAGTTGGTAAGTTATGCTAAATAAAACTTTACTTCAACCTCAGCTGAATAATTGTACCCAACTCTGGACAATTTATGGATATTTGGCTCTAAATTAGTATAATCTTTCACAAAAGGAACTGGTGTCCCTTTTCTGAAAGAAAACTTTGTAAATGAAATGAAGTCCAACTGGAATATGGCATTTCACCACAAACCATGTACAGGATATGTACAAAAGTAGATCTCTCACACAGTTGCTCATAATACAAGTAGGATGACATAGTATCGAATGAACCAAAGATTATTTTGTTACTGCAAACCTAGTCCCTTGAAAACCAACCTTTCTAATTACGCTCAAGTATACACTCATCCATTTTTTTTTCCTTTGAGCTATTTATTGGCTACAAGAAATCTGAGTACAACACGGAGTGTGATAGACAGGGAATGCATGATCACAACTAAACATTGATAGTACTGTAGGGTGTCACTGAGGTTTTGCAAGACTAGGAAGAGGAAACCAGACATCTGTCTGAACTGGAGTTATATGGTCCGTGCGGGGAGTTTTGGGGGGGGGGGGGGGGGGGTGGGTGTAGCAACAGAGAGAAGACTGTGGAACATGGAAAAGAGCAAACCCAATACATCTGAGAAATAAATGGTTTAATACTTTTGATATAAAATAGCATATACTCTAAACAGTAATAAGAGATTCAAAACAAATGTTACAACATTGCCAGTAGTAAAAACGGGCAAGTTAAGTGCGATAGTTTCCTGCACAGCACCCATCATAAAAAAATTACAATGGATAAAATTTGTCACAAACACATGACAGAAGAGACAGGAAGTGCCTTCATTTACAGGTGCTGCAACTAGGCAAAATATTTGCTGAATGCATTAGGGATAAAGTTGGGAGCAGTGTTTAAACAATATTTATTTCTCCTAAAAGGTAATTTTAGAATGTGTGAAAGTGTGTGTATGAATAATGGAGGGGAAGGAAAGTTGGTAACTTTGGATTCTGTGATGCAGTTCATGGTGGCTTTGTAGGGAAGTAAGCGGTAATGTTGACTGTCACTTGCAAAATTTTATTATTCAGGGAATCTTGAAAGAACGTGAATGAAGAAAACTAGAAATGAACTTAAAAGTTTATTGGCAGATGTATAAGACAAATGATGGAGAGGTGCAAGGAAGGATATTAAGGGCAATAATAAAGGAGAGAAAAGCAGCACAATCCTGGGTGGGTGCTTTGGCCCGAATTTCACAGTTATTGGGAAAGTGACAGCACTCACCGCAGACCTCAAAAAGAAAGTTGCCCACAAAGTTTTAGGAATCTTTGATTTGGATTTCTCCTTTCCCAGTGTCAGGTTGAATCTGGCACCAAGTCCAGTGGATCTCCAAGCAACTGACAACACAGTGTTGTCATTAAGAAAGATAAGCAACTAATTACAAAAATATTCTCATAAAGCAAGCTAGGGAAAAAATTCAATGCAATCTTAATCTTTAACTGCAATTTCACAGAGAACACAACAAAATTGAGATGTACAAATGGGATTACTGATCAGCAGTAAATATGACTTTACTTCTATTAAAAACCCCATTACACCTCATTAACAAGGTGCAACTTCTACATGGGGTTCCGAGAGAAACTAATGGGATAACTGCACAGCACCTCATCATTTCAGTGATTTCTAATGGATTGCAGTCTGGAGAGTCTTTAACAATATATCTACAATGAAATTAGGGCAGCAACTTCTAAATTCCAGCATCCACAGTATTTTACTTTTAAGAAAGGAAACCATGTTGTGTGAGATTTGGCAGTATGATACAGGAGTGTTGGATTACAGTACAGACAGAAGAACCAGTTTGGAACCAGACAGAATAACCAGGCAGAACAATAAAAGGAAGAAAAGATGCTGGTTGCACCAAGGAATGAGGAAGATTAAGAACTTGGGCCTTTCGCTGCAATGTTGGTTGTTAGCCTAATACAGGGATTCCCAAACTGGGTTCTGTAAAACTCCTGGAGGAGTTTTAGATTTTAAAAATAGCTTTCTTTGTAGCTTGTCCAACTGGAGGCAGTTGTTTCACTTTGTTGGCTACTGATGGGCACACTAGTCTGCTCGTCAACAGCCAATGAATTGAGGAGTTGGAGATAATTGAGGTAACTGAGATTTGGGAGCCACAGGGGCTGGGCCTTGTTAATGAGGTGCAATGGGGTTTTCATAGTACTAAAGTCATAATTACTGCTGATCAGTAATCCCATTTGTACATCTCAACCCAGACCTGCTGAGTTAATCCAACATTTTGTTTTAATTTCAGATTTCCAGCATTTGCAGTGTTTTGCTTTTACATACATTTTT
This sequence comes from Carcharhinus amblyrhynchos, assembly GCF_965287045.1. Taxonomy (NCBI): domain Eukaryota; kingdom Metazoa; phylum Chordata; class Chondrichthyes; order Carcharhiniformes; family Carcharhinidae; genus Carcharhinus; species Carcharhinus amblyrhynchos. The sequence continues at coordinate 36,090,945 of NC_137335.1, read as the reverse complement.
GCTGTTGCCCTATATTCTGTAAGTTTTCCTGAACTGCTGTAATCTCAAATTTAAAATTAATTCACATAGCAGCAATGGCCATTTGTGCAAGAGGGTTTCAAACTTCCATCACGCTTTGGACACAAAGCTTTCTTAATTTCACTTCTGAGAGGTATGGCTCCGCGCCCCACAGACTCATCATTCAGTTTACCTCTATCCGATTCCCTTGATTTTCTTTTAGAAACTTTGATAAAATTACCTCCCAATCTTCTAAATTCTAAAGTATACATTCCCTCCTCTAGGAGTCTGATAAATTTACACTGGACTCTCTCTCTCTCCCCAAGGTCTACAAAATCCTTTCTAAATGTATGGCATCCACAGCTGTTCACAACACTCCAGTGTGGTCTAACTAGGATTTTGTATAACTACAGCATAACTTCTACCCCCTTACAATGGTCATTGTATTCCATTCCTTTGGATATAAAAATCAGCATTCAAATCAGCCTTTTTGAATATTTTCTAAATGTCATGACATTTTAATGATCTGCACCTCCAAATCTCTTTGAACCTCCAGTTTCCAATTTTTCATCAACTGGGTCCAAAGCAGATGATCTCAGATTTGCCTGCACTAAATTTATATTTCTTTGCAATTTGATACTTACATCTATACTGTTAACCAATGACATCCATCATTGCACCATCAGCAAATGTGGATACTTGACTTTCTTTCCCATCTTATTTTTTAACAAATGCAGTGAATATTTGAAGTCTCATCATTGAGGGACACCACCGATCACATTCTGCCCATAATCTCTTCTCTCCGTTTCATGCTACCTAGACAATTTGCTAACCGGGTCAATAATTTGTCTTCAGTTCTATGAACGACAACTTCAACCAACAGTCTTGAGGAACTTTAACAAATACCTTCTAAAAGGTCCATACAAATAACAGCCATAGATAGACATTCCCCTGTTCACTACTTTAGTCCGTTCTCAATCAGGTTCATCAGGCATGATCTAGACTTTATAAATCCAAGCTGACTTGCTCTGATCAGCTGAAAATTGAAGATGTTTAGTCCCCCCATCCATATTTATAGTCGCTAATAATTTCCCCAACAATAGATACTAGGCTAACTGGCTTATAATTCTCTAGTTGCCCTCTTTCAGCTTTAAATGCCAGTAGTATTCACATAACTTTTCAACCTAATGAGGAAGTTTTTGAATTGAGAACACCATGGAACATAAAAGTTAAGGCACCAATATTCTCACCGACTTCCTTTAAAATCCTGGGATGGAAACTATCTGGTCCTGGGATGTGCTATTAGTTTCTTCATGACTATTATTTTGTTTATGTTAATTTTGCTGAGTTCCTATTTCTAATTTATTAGTTTCCTTGGAATCTCTAGCATGCTTTCCTCCACCATAAAAAAAATGCAAAATAATTCAACTTGTCCACTATTTCCTTATTTTCATTGCAAATAATGATATTGTCAAAGCACCTCTATTGCTCCTAATTAGGGACAACACAACGGCACAGTTGTTAGCACTACTGCCTCACAGCGCCAGGGACCCAGACTGAGTCACTGTCTGTGCAGAGTTGCATGTTCTCCCAGTGTCTGCATGGGTTTTCTCCAGAACATCTGGTTTCCCTCCACAGTCCAAAAGACATGCTGGTTAAGTGCATTGGCTATGCTATATTGCCCCTTCAAATGTACCCAAACAAGTGCCAGTGGGCGGTGACTAGGGGATTTTCACAGTAATTTCATTGCAGTGTTAATGTAAGCTTACATGTGAAATTAATAAATAAACTTCCGAGTTGATTTGCTATTCCATGCAAATTTCATACTCTCATTATTTAAAAAAAAAAATCACCTTTTGCATATCTCCAATGCATTAGGGTGTGTGCAATTTTTGCATCTTTGTTTGCTTTTCCTTTTAGGTTTATGTTGTCTTTTACCTCTTTACTGTCAATGATGTTTTCTTTGGGCAAATGAAGCTCTTGCCCTTGAGTGTGAACCGGTTCTGTGAAAGTATCTCTTAGTGTTCTGGTCTGTCTCATCCCATTGAAATCAGTCTTACCCAATTCTAGAATCTCAGATCTCCCTTTCAAACAGTATGTTCAATTCTATCACATTATCCTTAAACAACATGTGCACACAGTTAGGCTATTAACTAAATCTAACTCATTAATAAATTTAAAATGGCATACCCATGTTGGAACTATGACATACTGTTGCAGAAAAACCATCAAAAACCTTCATTTTTTGCTACATGCTTGTCTAATCACTGCATTTAAATATCTCACAGTTGCCATCAGGAGTGCAAAACAAAGCTCCCAATACATCCCTAAATCTTTTTCCACTTCTTAATTCAACCGTATTAGCTCTTGCTATACCCTCCCTTATCACTGAAGTGATTTCATCCTTAAACACTAAGGCTACTATTCCTCTACTACCATTGCCCTCATCTTCCCATTGACCTCAGGAGCCAAATATATTTATATCATAGTCCTCAACATTTTGCAACCACACCTCATGTCATATCTGCCAATTTGGACTTCCGACCATAATTCATTCGACTGGTTTCTTACACTCTGCACGTTTGTACAAAAACTGCTCATCTGGGCCAAACATCCTAATCTGCCCTCCTACTTGATGTTTTACTCACATCTTGACTTCTCTCTTACTTGTTTGGTCACTATACAGCTTTTAAATTTTCCCTTTACATATGGTGTCAACTGCAGAATTTCTGACTGCAACTCTTCCCTTTTGTTTTCAAACTATTACGTGTCTTACTTTTTCAACCTGAGCCCTCACCTCAACAACACCTCTCCCTCAATAAATTTAAAGTTCTCATGGCCACCTTATTTGTCCTGTCTGATCTCGCTCAAGTTCAGGTGCAGCCCATGCAAATAGCTCCTTCCTGTCCCAGTGCTGCTGCCAATGTCCCACGAAATGGAATTTAGGAATGGAGTTTAGAAGTGAGAGAGGATTTCGTAGAAACTTATAAAATTCTAACAGGTTAGACAGGGTAGATTCAGAAAGAATGTTCCCAATGGTGAGGGAGCCCAGAACTAGGGTTCACAGTTTGAGGTTAAGGGGTAAACCTTTTAGAACTGAGATGAGGAGAAATTTCTTCACTCAAAGGGTGTGAATGAGTGGAATTCACTACCGCCTAATGTAGTTGAGGCCAAAACATTGTCTATTTCAAGAAGAAATTAGATATAGTTCTTGGGGCTAAAGGGATCAAGGGATATAGGAGTAAGGAGGATGAGGATATTGAATTCAACAATCAGCCATAATCAAGATGAATGGCAGAGCCGAATGGCCTACTCCTGCTTCTAGTTTCTATATTTCTATGAATCTCTCTTTCCTATACCACTCCTCCAGTCACGTTAGTCTCCCTAATCCGCTTATTCGTGTATCAACTTGTATATGGCCTGGATAATAATCTAGACGCCCTGAATCTTGGTTACAAAAGGATGTTATCTGGCATCCCAATGAATCCGCAGTAACAACATTTGCTTCCCCTCTTCTGTCCCTTTTCACGCAGTTTCCTGCTCCAAGATGTCATGGCAGCATTTTGGCTGGCCCGCTGCCAATCCAACAACCGAGTGATCCCACAGCCAACAGGTCCTATCAAAGCTCTGCTATCCTGAATGATAACGGAAAAACAAAACAGGAACAGAAGACTTCACTAACATCCACATCTTCAAATCTAAAATAAGGTGAACTGACGGAACTGTCCTTATCATCAAAGTAGCATTTCACTGAATATGGCATTAAAAAAGCCCCATCAAAACTGCAATTACTAGAATCAGAGGGGAAACTCTCGACTGGTTGGATTCATACCTAGTTGCTGCTACCGCTGAGCCCCCCCACCCCACACACAGGTCACGAAAATTAAAACATGTAATGCTGGAAGGAGACTACTTGAATATCTTCATCATCAACAACGGCAGAATCTAGCATGCGTGCAAAGGAAAGCCTGAAGCATCTGCGAAACAACATTCAGCCAGAAATGCCAAGTGCATGATCCATCTTGGCCTCCTCCTGAAATCCCCGTCTTTCACCAATTTAATTCACATGATAGCAAAAAGAGTCACGATTAACCTTAAACGCAAGTGGTCAGCTACATAAATTCAGTAGTTACAAAAGTAGATCATTCTGTGATGAATAACTCACCTTCTGACTTCCTAAAGCCTCTAAGAATATGAGTCAGGCATGCATTGGAATGTTCTCTCCACATGTCTAGATAAGTGCAACAACACTCAAAAAGCTCAACACCATTCAAAGCAGCTTAAATTGCCAAAATATCTACCTCAAATATTCACTTCTACCATCACAATCAACATAACTGGCTGCTGTGTACTTCATTTATTACAGGATGTACTGCAACATCTCACCAAGGCTTCATCAATAGCATCTCGCAATACATGACCTCTACTGCTCAGAAGAGCAAGGGCAGCATGGGAATACCACAATCTGCAAGTTCCCAAAGTCATACACCATGTTGACCGAGGGGGAAAAAATTGCTCCATCATCATTGAAATTCCAGGACTTTGACCCAAACAACACTGTTGGTGTACCTATACCACAAGGACTGCAACAGTTCAAAAATGCAGCTCAGTGTCACCTTCTCTAGAGGAATTAGGATGGGCAACATTGACTGTGTCAGTGACATCCACATCCTGTAAATGAATTAAAATGCTTTGGTCTTTAACCTCACTTATAACAAGTGCATCGGTTGGATTGGATCAGTTTCTGCAGATCCTTGTTTTCTATTCAATTTGGGTTCCTTTACTCTATATGCACAGCAGTCTTGTTCTAATTCTGCACCTCCAAGAAGTCTGACCAAAGTTTGGAGGAAACGACAAACTATCCAGCTAATCCTTGAATAATAATACAAGCTTTGCAATTAGTAATTTGTCTATCTTTTAGTTTGTTTTCTGTTTTCCTGCACATTAATTTTCAACTAGCACTAAGACACTGGACAAAATTATAAACACTTATTTACATGAATACAAGTATTGGAGGCAAAATGAACTGCACCATATTCGCAACTTTAATTATGTTGCACTCCACTTATAACCACTCTGTGCGACCACTTAAGAGTACATGTGTACTGTGATGATAGATATATACGTTTAAGGGGAATATTTAAAAATTCAGCTTTATTCTACAGATAGTCAGTATATCTGGAGGGGTGCCAGTCAGACACTGGGAGGTCAGGATAGTTCCTCATTTCAGAATTTACACATGTTTAAGTAGAGTTAATGGACTTTTGTTTACTTAGGCTCCCCTGGGATTTCTGATTAGAGTGATTGATGGGGTCACATGATTGTGGTTTTGTGCAGAGCTGAGTCTGTAGCATGAGAAAGAGGCTTTTGCATTTTAAAGTTGGAGTTCTGGCTGGGAATTATTTGAAGGCAGAGGTTTCTGCAAGCTGCTCTGAAACTGTGAAAGCTTCAAGACTGTTTACACTCATTATAGCAAGTATATTTATGATATTTAAAGTGTCATAAGTCTGCAAGTTCAACTGCTAATAGCTAAGTTGCTTCATTTGATGTATTTAAACTGTCTTGTAAAATAAAGTTTGTTTTAATGGAACTACTGCTGGAACAAAGCATCCCTATTCTCATATTTTTGGTAAAATAGAAAAATTATTGGAACCTAGTTTGGCATCCTAATGTAACTTGGGGTTCTGATCCAGTACCCTAACAGTATTACACAGGATATTTTCATTAATTATAAAAATATTAATATAAATCAGTTGCAAAATATATTTTTGTAATTAATCCCCTTTGCAATTCTCAAAAATAGTTCAGAATTCTACCTTTAAGCAACAACTCACTGCAATCCACGAGAAATTGGGCAAGGAAAATGGGCTTAGACAAAAGGGTCTCACCTGGAAAAAGTCTTTAATAATATCGAAAGATACAAAATCTCATTATTTATCGATGCTACTCTCTGAAATTTGAACATGCACACATTTCCCCTATCATAAATGCCATCTTCCACGCTGTTGGAGACTGAGGCAGACCACTCAAAACATCAACATTCCACCTGATTTAGCTGAGCTTCTAACCCCATATGCACAAGACAAAGGCTGCCTAAATCCACCTCCATAACATAACATAACCAGTCTTTACCTGAAATCAGCCATCTGTTGCTGAAACCCACCCTCCAGACTGCATGAACCGGAGCTCATGCAAAACTCCGAATACCCAAATCCTAACCACGCAACCCATACCCATGTGCTCATTAGCCAAACTGGCTTATGGTTCACTAATCTCATCATTTTAAAAATTTTTCCCTTCAGTTTCCATCTACTTCTTTTACTATTGCCAGCTCTACAACCCTTCAACTCTGCATTCCTCCAATTCTGTTCCTCTACATATCCCCACTCTCTGCTCCAATTATCAGTGGCTTTGCTTTCAGGAGCCTAGGGCACAATCTTTGGAATGTCTACCCTAAATCATTCCACTTTTCTCACCTTCTTTAAGGCATTCTTCAAATTTACCTATTTGACCAAGATTCTTGTCACCCTTCACTAGATCACTGTGATAACCCCTATTGATCCATGGAGAATCTCTGATTGATTTACAGTGCGGTGGGGCATATTGAGTATGAGTTCCCCTGGTAAAAGGGAATGTTCACCCAAATGGGACTCACTACCTAAGCCTTTTATAACACAGATCCAGGATTGGGCCTACAGAACTATTTGTCCCAGGCAGGGTCCAGTGTGTGTATACCATAATAGTGGTTTTACTTTGCATTCTGTAAATAAGCTATGTTCCTTTCCAGTTGGGTTTCCTGAGATATTACAATCACCTTCTTTGATTCAACATCAACTTAAGTCTGATGATGCCTCAATGAAGTGAGCTGGGACCTACTTTAAATGGTGCTATATGAATGCAGTTTTTATTGCCCTACTTCCTGAGGCAAGCCTGTTTACAGGAAATAAGAACATAAGAAATAGGAGCAGGAGTAGACCATCTAGCCCTTCGAGCCTGCCCCGCCATTCAATAAGATCATGGCTGATCTGTTGTGGTTCAGTTCCACCTTCCCGCCCTCTCCCCATAACCCTTAATCCCCTCTCTTATCAAAAACCCATCAACCCGCGTCTTAAAAATATTTAGCGAGGCAGCCTCCACCATTTCAACGGGCAGAGAATTCCAGAGATTCACCACCCTTTGAGTGAAGAAGTTCCTCCTCAACTCCGTTCTAAACCGCCCCCCCTTTATCTTGAGGCTGTGCCCCCTAGTCCTACTGTCTTTTTTGAGCGGGAAGAGTCTCTCCACCTCTATCCTATCCATCCCATTCATCATCTTATATGTCTCAATGAGATCTCCCCTCATTCTTCTAAACTCTAACGAGTACAAGCCTAGTTTATTCAGCCTCTCCTCATAGCTCAACCCCCTCAACTCCGGTATCAGCCTAGTAAACCTCCTCTGCACTCCCTCCAAGGCCAAAATATCTTTGCGCAGGTGCGGCGCCCAAAACTGCACACAGTACTCCAGCTGCGGCCTCACCAATGCCCTATACAGCTGCAGCAAGACCTCCCTACTTTTATATTCAATCCCCCTCGCTATGAAGGCCAGCATCCCATTCGCCTTCCTGACCACCTGCTGCACCTGCAAGCTGGGTTTTTGCGACTCATGCACAAGGACCCCGAGGTCCCTCTGCACCGTCGCCTGCTGCAGTTTTTCGCCACGTAAGTAATAGTCCTTCCTACCATTATTCCTACCAAAGTGGACCACCTCACACTTGCCAACATTAAATTCCATTTGCCATTTCCTGGCCCATTCGCCCAGCCTATCTAGATCCTATCTAGATCCTTCTGCAGACTCTCCACACCCTCCGCACAATTTGCCGTTCCCCCAATCTTGGTGTCATCAGCAAATTTCGACACCCTACACTCGGTTCCCTCCTCCAGATCATCTATATAAATGGTAAAAAGCTGAGGCCCCAGCACCGACCCCTGGGGCACTCCACTAGTCACCATCCGCCAATCCGAATAGCACCCGTTGACCCCCACTCTCTGCCTCCTATTTGACAACCAATCCTCTATCCACGCTAACACCCTACCCCCAACTCCATGTCCCTTGACCTTCTGCAATAACCTCGTGAGGTACTTTGTCAAACGCCTTCTGAAAATCCAGAAAGACCACATCCACCGGCTCTCCTCTATCCACCACCCTAGACACATCCTCCTAGAAATAAATGCACGTACTTAATTTTCCCTAACTCCTACCTCTTTTCTCTCAGATCTGTGCATGCTGAGAAAAATCAATTCCATTCCCACAATAAATCTACCATTCATCACTGATGTTTCACTACAATTGGAAGACCCCTCCACTATGAAACTTTATTCTCGAAACTGTTGTTGCATGAGAGCAGCAGGATGAACTCCAACTCCAATGGTTTCTCTTTCACACGTGCAAAATTACTCAAAGGCAGTTGGAAATCCTCAGTATTTGAGGTTCAAAAGAATGTTCCAATTCTGAATGGATACAAAAGCTCCAGAGAGAGAGGTGCAGACAAAAGCAAAGAAAACTTCATCCTTCAAAATTCAAGATGCTCCAGAGCATTTTAGGACAAATTAAATATTTTTTGAAGTGTAATCACTGTTGTAATGTAGGAAAAATAGCAGAGAATTTGCACACAGCAAGTTCCCATAATGAGAAATGGGAAAATGACCAGACAAAGGTTAAGAGTAGTCTGATTCAACATCTGACAGATGCCAAGGAGAGGGAAAGAGTCAGCAGCTAGGAAAAGGAATTTGTGACAGCATTAAAAACAATTTCCTCAGATTTTTCAATATTTAATTAGACAAAATTTCTGTTCATCCAGTACCTGATGCTGGACAAGAAGTTTAATAATTTAAAGATAGTGGAGGATTCAAGAATGGCAAGGTTAGAGTTGTATGTCATCAGAATACAAGTGAAAACCAATGTTGTACCTTTGCATGATGTCACCAAAGGACAGCATGTAAAGATAAATAAGAGGGCACCAATGACAGACCCTTCGGCAGATCAGCGTGGGACTGGGAAAAGATTCTGTAGTTATTCTGAACCTGAGAATAGATCCACATTGCATGTCGTCCCATGTAGCTGGATGATAATGGAGTGATCCTGGAGCAATTGGAATGATCAAAGTAGCCTCAAAGGCTACTGTTTAAGAAAGTCAAGGGGGTCATAGTTTACTTTTGGTCACAGTCACACAGGGTGTAATGTGCGATTGAGAATTATTTTGGTACACTGGCTGGGGTGAAAATCTGATTAGGAGGGATTCACCAGTGAGTTCCCAGAAAGTTAGGAAAGGATTCAGGAGATGAAAACAAGTTTAAGGACTTGAGAGGAAAGAGGGGCAAGAACAGAGAGGTCAAGGCTTGAAATCTTTGCTCTGCTCAAGTTAAGGATCCCAGGGGAAAAAATACTAAGCTGTTAAAGCAAGTTTTATATCAACCACATATACACGATGTCTTATTACTCTACTCATCTACTGAAAATAAAACAGATTTCTCAATTGGTTAAAAAAACAAATGCCAAGACTCAAAAGTTCACTGCAGTGCAGTTTCAAAATTTAGAGACCTCAAGAAAGTGAGCAAAATTGTGTAAGGAGTTTTTATTCAGAGCAGTAAGCACAAAAAAGGGGGTGGAGGAGAAGAATGCATCGGTGCTCTCATTTCAGGTGGATGTTGAGTAAGCCACCACAGTAACCAACTTCATTAGTAAGCGTGCAGAAGACTGCCAAAGAAGCAAATCTGTATATTCCCCAACTGGAAACCATGGGTGAAGAAGGGTATCCACTGCTCACTGAAGTTCAGGTCTAAAGCATTCAAGTCAGGTTACTCTGGCCTACACAAGAAATCTAAAGATGATCTACAAAAAACCAAAGATGCCAAGAAACGAGCTAGAATCCCAAGCTACCCACACAGACCCCCGACTATGGCAAGGTGTGCGACACATAACAGGTTATTAGATGAAGACATGTAGAGTCGGCAGCAACAATGCACTCTCTCCTTCCTTTCTTCTTCTTCTTCTCTCTCTCTCTCTCTTCCCCCCCCCCAATGAACTCAATGCATTCTAAACCTGTTTTGAGCAAGAGGTCAGCGAGAGGACACCTTTTACCATGGAAGCCTCGGCCAAACTGGAATCCGAGGTCCTCACTGCAGATGTCAGATCAACCTTTTTGAACATCAAACCACGGAAAACAACTGGCCTCATTGGAGTAGCAGGACAAACATTCAGCTCCTGCATGGACCAGCTGGCCAACGATGAGGCGGAGTACAGGAAAGAGATAGGGAATCTGGTGAACTGGTGCAATGACAATAATCTCCCCCTCAATATCAGTAAAACAAAGGATAGTGCCCTTGTCTACGTCAACAGGGATGAAGTGAAAATGGTAGAGAGCTTTAAGTTTCTAGGTGTCCAGATCACATTTCTGCAAGTCTGACAAGAGATCATAGAAACCCTACAGTACAGAAAGAGCCCATTCGGCCCATCAAGTCTGCATTGAACACAATCCCACCCAGGCTCTACTCCCATATTCCTACATATTTTACCCACTAATCCCTCTAATCTACACATCTCAGGACACTAAGGGGCAATTTTAGCATGGCCAATCAACCTAACCTGTACATCTTTGGACTGTGGGAGGAAACCAGAGCACCCGGAGGAAACCCACGCAGATATGAGGAGAATGTGCAAACTCCACACAGACAATGACCCGAGCTGGTAATTGAACCCAGGTCCCTGGAGCTGTGAAGCAGCAGTGCTATCGTGCCGCCCACAAGATCCCATAGGATTATTTGAATCACAGCAAGGAAGTGCTCGCAGTGTCATAAGATAGAATCATAGAATTCCTACAGTGCGGAAGGAGGTCATTTGGCCCATTAAACCAGCATCGCGAACAATCCCATCCAGGCCCTATCTCTAATCCCATCTATTTACCTTGCTTGTCCCCCTGACATGAAAAGAATCCATTTACCATGGCCAAATCAATCTAGCCTGCACATCTTTAGACTTGGGAGGAAACCGGAGCACACAGAGGAATTACATGCAGACACTGGGAGAATGTTCAAAGTTCACGCAGACAGTGACCCAAGGCTGGGTCCCTGACACTGTGAGACAGCAATGTTAACAACTGTGCCAGCGTATCCTGACCAACATTTATGAAAGCAAATTATCTGATCATTTATCACGTTACTGAGGTTAGTATGTGTAACCTGATGCCATGACACTTCATTATAATATTAAGGATCCCCAATGTCATACCCTTCTTACTGTAGACCAGTGTGCCACCACCTCTGGTGGGTCTGCACTGCAGGTGTGACAAGACAAACTTAATGATGGTGATGGAGGTAACCTAGATCATTGACTGCAAGGTATGATTTTGAGTATGACTTTGTCAGGTTCTTGCTTGATCAGCACATGAGACAGCTCTCCCAATTTTGACATCAAGTCTCTAGATGTCTAGCAGCCATTACCAAAAGGTGGTTATAAGGAAGTCAAAAGCTGGGAACCAAATACTCAGATATATGACTTTTTTTAAAGACAGACAGGAAGGAAAGGATGGTGGGGTATCTTTGTTAATATGAGATGAAGTAAGTGTGATGACAAATTATCTTGGATTGGAAGATGTAGAATCCATATGGTTGAAAGAAATAAATGAGAAGACAACATTGTTCGGATTAGATTATAGGCCTCCTATTCTAAATTCTCTGTAGGATAGAGAATAACTCAGGGGATAATGAGAGCATGTAAAGTCATCTAGGTGACTCTAATCGTTCATGTGGATTGGGAAAATCAAATTGGCAGAGGTAGCCATAAGGAAGAATTCATAAAGTGAATTCAGGACAGTTTCCTAGAACAATATGTTGTGGATCCAACTAGGGATCAGGCTACTTTGGATCTGCTAATGTGTAACGAGGCAGGTTTAGTAAACAATGATTAAAAATCACTTAGGAAACATTAACACAATTTAGCACTCAGTTTGAGAGTGTGAAAATTTCTAGAATCACAGAATCCGACAGGTGGCGGCCATCTGGCCCATCTAGTCTGTATCGACCACAATCCCACCCTGGCTCTATCCCCAAAACAACATGCATTTACCCTGGCCAGTCACCCTGACACTAAGGGGCAATTTAGCATGGCTAATCCACCTAACCCACACCCACATAGGGATATCAGACATTTAGGAAGGATTGACAGGAAGAAAAAGGAGGTGGGGTAGCTCTGTTAATAAAGGATAATATCAGGGCAGTAATAAGAGGAGATATAGAGTCCAAAGAGCACAACGTGGAATCATTGCGGGTGGAGATAAGAAATAGTAAGGGGAGAAAGTCACTGGTGGGTGTGGTCTATAGGCCCCCAAATAATAATTTTGAGGTGGGGCGGGCTCTAAACAAGCAAATAATTGATGCATGCAAAAATGGAATGGTGATAATTATGGGGGATTTTAATCTGCATATTGATTGGTTGACTCAAGTCAGATGCGGTGGACTTCAGAAAGAGTTCTTGGAATACTGTCAGGATACTTTCCTTGAACAGTATGTAATGGAACCTATGAGGGAGCAAGTTATCTTAGATCTGCTAGTGTGTAATGAGGCAGGTAGAATTAGGGATCCTCTTGGGACAAGTGATCATAGTGTGGTTGAATTTCTGATACAGATGGAGGGTGAGAAGGTAGGGTCCCAAACCAGTGTCCTCTGTTTAAACAGAGGGGAGTGTGATAAGATGAGGGCAGAATTGGCGAATGTAGATTGGGGGTGCAGATTGGTTGGTAGGACAGCCGAGGATTTTTAAGGCGATCTTTTTCGGTACTCAGCAGAAATATATTTCGATGGTAAAGAAGGACTGTAAGAGAAGGGATAACCAGCTGTGGTTATCGAAGGAAATAAAGGAGAGTATTAAATGAAAAGCCGATGCGTACGGAGCGGCTAAAAATAGTGGGGAATTAGAAGATTGGGAAAGATTTAAAAAGTAAGAATGACTAAGAAAGCGATAAAGAAAGGAAAGATACAGTATGAAGCTAAACTAGCTCTAAATATAAAAAACAATAGTAAAAGTTTTTACAAATACATAAAGAGGAGACTGGCTGGAGTGAATGTTGGACCCTGGAGGACGAGAGGGGGGATTTAACGGCGGGTAACAAGGAAATGGCTGAGACTTTAAATAAGTTTTTTGTGTCAGTCTTCACGGAGGAGGACACAAATAGCTTACCGAATATTAAAGATAGAGGGATGGTCAGAGATGAGGTCCTTAATACAATTACTGTCACTAGAGAGGTAGTGCTTAGTAGACTAACGGTAGACAAGTCCCTGGGACTGGATGGAGTGCATCCCAGGGTTCTGAAGGAAATGGCAGAAGAAATAGCAGATGCCTTAGTAATTATTTATCAAAATTCGCTGGACTCTGGGGAAGTGCTGGAGGATTGGAAAACAGTTAATGTCACGCTGCTGTTTAAAAAAAGGTAGCAGACAAAAGGCAGGGAATTATAGGCTGGTTAGCTTAATGTCCGTAGTTGGAAAAATGCTAGAATTCATCAAAGAAGAAATAGCAGGATATGTAGAAAAGAATGGTTTGATCAAGCAGATGCAGCACAGATTCATGAAGGGGAAGTCGTGTTTAACAAATTTACTAGATTTCTATTAAGGTGCGACTTGTGCGGTAGAAAGAGGGGAACTGGTGGATGTGGTGTTTTTAGATTTCCAGAAGGCATTCGATAAGGTGCCTCACAAAAGGTTGCTGCAGAAGGTTAGGGTACGTGGAGTTGGGGGTGAAGTGTTAGCGTGGATTGAGGGTTGGTTATCTAACAGGAAGCAGAGAGTTGGAATCAATGGGTGCTTTTTTGGTTTGCAGTTGGTGACTAGTGGAGTGCCGCAGGGATCGGTGCTGGGGCCTCAACTGTTTACCATATACATAGACGATCTGGAGAAGGGGGCTGAGTGTAGGATAACAAAATTTGCTGATGACACAAAGACGAGTGGAAAAGCAAATTGCGTGGAGGGCGCGGAAAGTCTGCAGAAAGATCTGGATAGGCTGAGTGAGTGGGCAAGGACCTGGCAGATGGAATATAACGTTAGCAAATGTGAGGTTATCCACTTCGGCAGAAATAATAGTAGGAGGGATTATTATTTAAAGGGTGAAAAGCTGCAGCATGCTACTGTGCAGAGGGACCTGGGGGTCCTTGTGCACGAAATCACAAAAACTCAGTCTGCAGGTGATCAAGAAGGCGAACAGGATGTTGATCTTTGTAGCGAGGCGGATAGAATATAAAAGCAGGGAGGTCTTGCTACAACTGTACTGGCACTGGTGAGGCCACAACTGGAGTACTGTGTGCAGTTTTGGTACCCTTATTTGCGTAAGGATATATTGGCTTTGGAGGAAGTACAGAGAAGATTCACCAGGCTGATACTGGAGATGAGGGGGTTAGCTTATGAGGAGAGATTGGATAGACTGGGCCTGTACTCGTTAGAGTTTAGAAGGCTGCGAGAGGATCTTATAGAGACTTACAAGATAATGAAGGGGCTAGGTAGGGTAAAGGTAGAGGGATTCTTTCCGCTTAGAAAGGAAAACAGAACTAGAGGGCACAGCCTCAAAATAAAGGAGGGGGAGCAGTTTAGAACGGAGTTGAGGAGGAACTTCTTCTCTCAAAGGGTGGTGAATCTCTGGAATTCTCTGCCCGTTGAAGTGGTGGAGGCTACCTCGTTGAATATATTTAAGTCACGGATAGATAGATTTCTGACAGACAAGGGAATTAAGGAGAAAGTGGGAAAGTGGAACTGATCCACTTTAGATCAGCCATGATCTTATTGAATGGCGGGGCAGGCTCGAAGGGCTAGATGGCCTACTCCTGCTCCTATTTCTTACGTTCTTATCTTTGGACTGTGGGAGGAAACTGGAACATCCAGAAGAAACCCATGCAAACACAAGGAAAATGTGCAAACTCTGCACAGACAGTGACCTGAGGCTGGATTTGAACTCAGGTCCCTGGCACTGTGACATAACAGTGCTAACCACTGTGTCATTGTGCCAACCCTTGGATCAGAAACAGCTATGCTAAACTAGGGGTAATGCAAAGGAATGAAAGCAGAGTTGTCAAGAATCGAGTGGAAAAGGAGTTTAATGGCTAATCAGCAATGGCAGACATTTATAAAATAGTTGATGACTCACAACAAAGATCTATCCTAGTGAGGAAGGAGGATTCTGGGAAAGGGATAAATAACAATGGTTAACCTAGAAGCCAAAGATAGTAAAAAAGTGGGAAAAAAAATTGTGGCAAAGATTAGTGGTAAACGAGAAAGTTGGGAAGGTTTTTAAAACCAAATAATGACCAAAAGAGGGAGAAAATATGGAGGGTAAACTACCAAGTAATATAAAAACAGACAAAGAGCTTTTAAAATACAAAAAAAAAGGGCCCAAAGTAAACACAGGCAGTTTATAGAATAAGACTGGGAAATAATAACGAGAAGCAGAAAATGGCATACGAGTTAAATACTGTGTGTTAGTCTTCAAGGTAGAAGACACTAGTATTATTCCAAAACTACTGAATATTCGAAGGGTAAAAAAGAAAATTAATATTACTAGAGAAAAAATACTAGGGAAACTAAAGGCCAATAAGTCCCCTAACCTGACGGGTTGCAACCTAGGATGTTAAAAGGAACAGAGATAGTGGATGCACTGGCAGTAATCTTCCAAGAATCCTTAAATTCTGGAGAAGTCCCAGAGGATTGGAATACTGCCAATGTAACAACATTATTCAAAAAGGGAGGGAGACAAAAAACAGGTAATTATGGACCAGTTGGCTTACCATATCATAGGGAGCTTCCATTGTTTGCTGGAGCAGACGAGTGAAGGAGCAGAGAGAGAGCTAAGATTTTACCTGTTAAAAACCTGTTTAAAATAAGTTTAAAGCACTTTGTTCTTTGTAGAACTGTTTAAAGCATTTATTTTATTGTATTTACTGCTTTAAGAATTCTGAGGGAGTGTTTAGAAGGAGTTGTGGACCAGCCTGCTTTAAATCAGCGCCAGGTTTAAAAGGAGGCCTGGTGTAGACAGCGGGCAGCGTCTGAGCGGGCAATGGAGTGAGAGGGAAGCAGAGTGAGTTAATAGGGCTTAATATCAAAAAGGGCTTGAAGGAAAAAAGGCCAGGTGAGTTTGTTTGAAAAAACAAGGAAAAAAATTTTTCTCAAACCCACTACAGTGAAAAATGGAGGGGCATGTGATGTGTGGTTTCTGTATGATGTGGGAGCTGGTGGACTCCAGGGTCCTCCCCAGTGACCATGTCTGTAGTAAGTGCAGGTTGCTGGAGGAGCTCCAGCTCAAGGTGGACGAGCTGGCCTCTGAGCTACAGACACTGAGGCTCATCAGGGGGAGAGAGGGTGCCATTGTCAATGGGGTGCAAGTGACATCCACCCCCCCTAGACTGGCTAAATCTAAGGGTCAGGGACAAGAGGGGGCTGCTGGGGACAGGAAGGGGGGTGAGGAGTGGAGGCCTCAGCCTCTTAATCTGCAAAACAGGTTTGAGGTTCTTGCTGCCAGACTGGACGAGGACGAGGCAGGTGAGGTTGGTGAGCAAATTGCACACGGTACAGTGATGCAGCAGGACATAGGCAAAAAGAAGGGAAAAAGGAACGCAGTAGTAATTGGGGACAGTGGGGTGAAGGGTATTGACACTGTCCTTTGTCACAAAGACAAAGTGCACAGAAGGGTGTGTTGTCTGCCTGGTGCTTGGGTCCGGGATGTCGCAGCTGGGCTGCAGAGGAACCTGGAGTGGGAGGGTGAGAATCCGGTCGTTGTGGTACATGTGGGTGCCAACGACGTAGGCAAAGTGCGGACTGAGGATGTGGGGAGGGAGTATGAGAAGCTGGGAATGGAATTAAAAAGTAGAACCGACAAGGTGGTCATCTCTGGGCTACTGCCTGAACAGTGTGCAGACGGGCGTAGGGTTGACAGGATTAAGGAAGTGAATGGGTGGCTCAGAGATTGGTGTGGGAGGAATGGGTTTAAATTCATGGGGCATGGGCACCAGTATTGGGGTAGGTGAGACCTGTTCGGGCGGGATGGGGTTGGTGTGAACCGTGCTGGGACCAGAGTGCTGGCGAATCAAGTAAAGAGGACTGTAGACAGGGCTTTAAACTAATGGGGGGGGGTGGGGGTAGGTAAGGTGACCTTACGAGGTCTAAAGTTAAGGAGAGGGTACAGGTAAGGGAAGAGGCCAAGGATGTCCCAATAATAGAGGGAGTAGGGGGCGTGAGTACGGTTGGTGGAGTTACGGCACATAGGGTCCAGGTGAAGGCTGGGATGAAAGCGCTGTATCTGAATGCACGAAGCTTTCGGAATAAAGTGGATGAGCTGGTGGCGCAGATCAACACAAATGGATATGATCTGGTGGCCATTACAGAGACGTGGCTGCAAGGCGACAGGGACTGGGAGCTGAATGTCCAAGGGTATCAAGTATTTAGGAAGGATAGGCAGGAGGAGGAGGGGGGGGGGGGGGGCGTAGCTCTGCTGATTAAGGATAGCATCAAGGTGGTAGCACGGGATGATATTGGAGCCAAGGAGCAGAACGTGGAATCGTTGTGGGTGGAGATTAGGAACAGCAAAGGGAGGAAGACGCTGGTGGGTGTCGTCTATAGGCCCCCGAATAATGATCTGGAGGTGGGGCGGGCTGTTAACGCGCAAATAAGTGCGGTGTGCAGGAATGGGACGGCCGTAGTTATGGGGGATTTCAATCTGCGTATTGATTGGTCGACCCATGTTGGACACGGTGGGCTCGAGGAGGAGTTCTTGGAATGCTGCCGGGATAGTTTCCTTGAACAGTGTGTGTTGGAGCCGACGAGGGAGCGAGCTATCTTGGATGTGGTGCTATGTAATGAGGCGAGTAGAATTAGGGACCTTGCGGTGAAAGATCCTCTTGGAGAGAGTGATCATTGTATGGTGGAGTTTCTGGTGCAGATGGAGGAGGAGAAAGTGGGTTCCCGGACACGCGTCCTTTGTTTGAATAGAGGGGAGTATGGTAGGATGAGAGAAGAATTGGCGAATGTGGACTGGGGGAGTGCGTTGGAGGGAGGGTCTGCTGAGGAGCAGTGGAGGATCTTTAAGGAGATCTTTCTTGGTGCTCAGCAGAAATTTATTCCGATGGTCAAAAAGGACTGTAGGAGGAGAGGTGATAAGCCGTGGATAACGAAGGAGGTGAAGGAAAGTGTTAAATTAAAAGCGGAGGAATTTAGAGTAGCTAAGAGTAGTGGACGAGAAGAGGATTGGGAGAGGTTTAAATGTCAACAAAGATTGACAAAGAAGTTGATAAAGGAGGGTAGGAGAAACTATGAAGCTGGGCTAGCGCTTAATATAAAAAAGGATAGCAAGAGTTTTTATAAATATATAAAAAGGAAGAGGCTGGCTAGGGTGAACGTTGGTCCTTTAGAGGATGAGAAAGGGGACCTAGTGGTAGGGGATGGGGATATGGCTAAGGTATTGAATAACTTTTTTGTTTCTGTCTTCACGGAGGAGGACGTGAATAGTTTGCCGGGTGTTAGCGATGGAAAGGTGGTAGGACTGGAGGGTCTTAATGACATTACTGTTACTAGAGAGGCGGTGCTCAACAGACTGGAGGGGCTGATTGTGGACAAGTCCCCAGGACTGGATGGAATGCATCCGAGGGTTCTGAAAGAAATGACGGAGGTGATAGTGGATGCATTGGTGGTTATTTTCCAGACGTCGCTGGATTCCGGGGAAGTGCCGGAAGATTGGAAAACGGCTAATGTTACGCCGTTGTTTAAGAAGGGTGCCAGGCAAAAGGCAGGGAATTATAGGCCGGTTAGTTTAACGTCTGTGGTAGGTAAAATGTTAGAATCCGTCATTAAGGAGGAAATTGCGAGGCATCTTGAAGGCAATTGCTTGATAGAGCAGACGCAGCACGGTTTCATTAAAGGGAAGTCGTGTCTGACAAATTTACTGGAGTTCTATGAGGATGTGTCTAGGGCGGTTGATAGAGGAGAGCCGGTGGATGTGGTCTTTCTGGATTTTCAGAAGGCGTTTGACAAAGTACCTCATAAAGAGGTTATTGCAGAAGGTCAGGGGACTTGGAGTTGGGGGTAGGGTGTTAGCGTGGATAGAGGATTGGTTGTCAAATAGGAGGCAGAGAGTGGGGGTCAACGGGTGCTATTCGGATTGGCGGATGGTGACTAGTGGAGTGCCCCAGGGGTCGGTGCTGGGGCCTCAGCTTTTTACCATTTATATAGATGATCTGGAGGAGGGAACCAAGTGTAGGGTGTCGGAATTTGCTGATGACACCAAGATTGGGGGAACGGCAAATTGTGCGGAGGGTGTGGAGAGTCTGCAGAAGGATCTAGATAGGCTGGGCGAATGGGCCAGGAAATGGCAAATGGAATTTAATGTTGCAAAGTGTGAGGTGGTCCACTTTGGTAGGAAGAATGGTAGGAAGGACTATTACTTACGGGGTGAAAAACTGCAGCAGGCGACGGTGCAGAGGGACCTCGGGGTCCTTGTGCATGAGTCGCAAAAACCCAGCTTGCAGGTGCAGCAGGTGGTCAGGAAGGCAAATGGGATGCTGGCCTTCATAGCGAGGGGGATTGAATATAAAAGTAGGGAGGTCTTGCTGCAGCTGTATAGGGCATTGGTGAGGCCGCAGCTGGAGTACTGTGTGCAGTTTTGGGCGCCGCACCTGCGCAAAGATATTTTGGCCTTGGAGGGAGTGCAGGGGAGGTTTACTAGGCTGATACCGGAGTTGAGGGGGTTGAACTATGAGGAGAGGCTGAATAAACTAGGCTTGTACTCATTGGAGTTTAGAATAATGAGGGGAGATCTCATTGAGACGTATAAGATGATGAATGGGATGGATAGGATAGAGGTGGAGAGACTCTTCCCACTGAAAAAAGACAGTAGGACTAGGGGGCACAGCCTCAAGATAAGGGGGGGGTGTTTTAAAACGGAGTTGAGGAGGAACTTCTTCACTCAAAGGGTGGTGAATCTCTGGAATTCTCTACCCATTGAAGTGGTGGAGGCTGCCTCGCTAAATATTTTCAAGAAGCGGGTTGATGGGTTTTTGATAGGCAAGGGGATTAAGGGTTATGGGGAGAGGGCCGGAAAGTGGAACTGAGCCACGACAGATCAGCCATGATCTTATTGAATGGCGAGGCAGGCTCGAAGGGCCAGATGGCCTACTCCTGCTCCTATTTCTTATGCTCTTATGCTCTTAAAATGTTAGAGTCCATTATAAAGGATGTAATATCAAAGTATTCAGAAATACATAATGTAATCAAGCAGAGTCAGCATGCCTTCATGAAGGGGACAAAAAATTGTGGTAACAAGCAAAAAAGATAAAAGAAAAATTAGTAGATGTAATACACTTGGATTTTCAAAAAGCATTTGATAAAGGTACTGCACAAAAGGCTACTTACAATAAGAGCTCATGGTGTTGAGAGTAGTATTATATTAACTTGGATAGAGAATTAGCTAACAATTCTCCAAGGTAAGGTGGGAATTTTTAGGATAGCAACCTATAACTAGTGGAGTGTCACAGAGATCAGTGCTGGGACCACAATTATTCACAATACATATTAATGATTTGGACAAAGGAAGTGAATATACTATTGCTGAGTTCATGGAGGAAACAAAAATAGATGGGAAGCGGTGAGAATGACAGAGTCTACAGAGGGATATAGATGGGTTGAGTGGGCAAAGGTGGAATATAAAAGGAAAATGTAAAGCCATGCACTTTATTTGACAGAATAAAAGAAGCTGAATCTTTTTTTTAAATGGAGAAAGACTGCAGAAAGCCACAGCGCAGAGGGAATTGGGTGTCCTCATTCATTTCTCACCGCAACAGGTCCACAGCAGACGTTTCCCTGATGCTGCACTCAACCCTGGAACACCTAGATAACAAGGACACCTATGTCTAACTCCTATTTATTGACTACAGCTCAACCTTCAACACTATTACTCTCACGAAACTCATCTCCAAACTCCACGACTTAAGCCTCAGCATCTTCCTTTACAACCGGATCCTGAACTTCCCAACTCACAGACCACAAATCAATAAGGATAGGCAATAACATCGACCATCCTCAACACCAGTGCCCCATAAGGCTGTGTTCTCAGCCCCCTACTATACTCCTTATATATCTATGACTGTGTGGCCAAATTTCCCTCCAAATTGATTTTCAAGTTTGCTGACAACACCATCATAGAGGGTCAGATCTCAAACAATGATGAGACGAATACAACAATGAGATTGAGAATCTGGTGAATTAGTGCTGCAATAATAATCTCTCCCTCAATGTCAGCAAAACGAAGGAGATTGTCATCAACTTCAGGAAGCATAAAAGGAGAACATGCCCCTGTCTACATCAACGGGGATGAAGTTGAAAGGATCAAGAGCTTCAAGTTTTGAGGTGTCTAGATTACCAACAGCCTATCCTGGTACCCCCATGCCAACACTATAGTTAAGAAAGCCCATCATCAACAACACCTCTCCTTTCTCAGGAGACTAAGGAAATTTGGCATGTCAACTATGACTCTCACCAACTTTACAGACACACCATAGAAAGCATTCTTTCTGGTTGTATCACAGCTTGGTATGGCTCCTGCTCTGCCCAAGACCGCAACGAAGTACAAAAAGGTCGTGAATGTAACCCAAACCATCATGCAAACCAGCCTCGTATCCATCGAGTCTGTCTACACTTCCCGCTGCCTTGGCAAAGCAGCCAGCATAATTAAGCAACCTGAACATTCTCTCTTCCACCTTCTTCCAACAGGAAAAAGGATATAAGAGTCTGAGCATACATACCAAGAACAGCTTCTTCCCTACTGCCTTCAGACTTTTGAATGGACTTACCTTGCATTAAGTTGATCTTTCTCTACACCCTAGCTATGACTTTAACACTACATTCTGCATCTCTCATTCCCTTCTCTATGAACAGTATGTTTTGTCTGTATAGCGTGCAAGAAACAATACTTTTCACAACTATTGATACACGTGACAATAATAAATCAAACCATAAGTCACAAAAAGTTAGCATGCAAGTTCAGCAGGTAATAGGAAAGACAAATGGAATGTTAGCCTTCATTTCGAAAGGAATTGGAGTATAAAATAAGGAAGTCTTACTAAAACTATATACGGCACAAGTTAAGACCAAACTTGGAATACCATGAACAGTTTTGGTCTCCTTATCTAAGGAACCATGGACTGCCTCCAATGTCAGTACAGAGAAGGGGATCAACCGAGTGAACAAGTATGGAAGGATTCTCTTAGGAGCAAAGGTTGAGTAGGTTGAGCCTGTACGCATTGAAGTTTTAGAAGAATGACAGGCTGCTGTATTGAGACAAAGGTATCTCAGGGAGCTTGACAGGGTAGGCATGGAGAAGTCAATTCCACTTGCAGATGGGTCTAGGGCCAGAGGGCATAATCTCAAGAGAAAAGGGTTGCCCATTTAAGACAGAGGTAGGAGGAATTTCTTCCCGCAGACAGGCTTGGTCATTATGTTCAAGGCTTAGATAGACAGACTCTTCATCAGGAAGGGAATCATAGATCATGGGGATAGGTGGGAAAGTGGAGTTGAAGATTATCATGAGACCTGTCATGATCTCATTGAGTGGCAAGGCAGACCCGATGGACCACATGGCCCACTTCTGCTCCTATGTCTTATGATGTTAGAGAGGAGGATTTTGTGGGATTGACTGTGCAGGATGTGCCTTTGTCGTAATCACCCAAGCGCAATCTGATTTTGTTATTGGATTGTTCTTTAATTGCTTGATACAACTGAGGGGCTTGCCAGTCACTGCCAAGGGCAATTAAGAGTTAACCACATTGCTGTGGATCTAGAGTCACAGGTGGCCAGACTGGTTAAAGGGGAGACATTTCCTTTCTTAAAAGGACATCGGTGAACCAGCTCGATTTTAATGGCAATCCAGTAGTTTTACTGTCATCATTACTGAGACTAGTTTTTTTTAAATTTCAGATTTAATTGGAATTTAAATTTCCCCAGCTGCCATGGCACAAGTTGAACAAACATCTCCAAATCATTAGTCAAGGCCTTTGGATTACGAGTCCATTAACAGTAACAGCAGTGATATTGTGCCCATTGATTAGCACCCATCACCCTACCTCCACTGATCAATGCTCCTTCACGTTGAACACCAATTGGAAGGCTAACAGGTGCACGGAATTGAGCAACCACAATTTCAGAACAGATAAAGTAGCTCAAAATTGGGCATCCATGAAAAGGTGCTGTCGGCAGATTTGTATTGGACCACAATCCATAACCTTGTGATTTGGCATAGCCTTCACTCTGTTACCATCAAGCTAGGGGACCAAACCTGGTTTAAACGAGGAAAACATGACAGTAATTGCAAGATGCGTATCCAAAAATGAGGTGCCTCACCTATGAAACTACCAATCCGAACTACATCATGCTGGATAGCAGAAACAATATGATAAAAGAGCTAAACTATCCAACAAGCAATGGATCAGGTTGATGGTTCGCAGTTCCACACATTCAAATGTGAATGAACAATTAACCAAAAAAACATACACATCCTCAATGACGGTGAGGCTCAACAGTGAAAAAGACCAGGCTGAAGTCAACAAAATGGTTAAGTGGGTGATTCATCTTAGCATCTTTATTTGGTACCCAGATCTCACCAATTTGATTTCATCCAACTGATAAAGAAACAGCTGAAAGCATTAGATCGAAAGCCCTGACAACATCCAGGCTGTACAACAAAGACAAGTGCTCCCGAACATTGGTCATGCTAATCCAGTACAGCTACAACATGTAAAATGCCCAAGTGAGCTACACACCAAAAACCAAGTACAGTCTGCCAAAATCACTGTCGTATTAGTATATCAATTAAGTAACAGAATACGTCATAGTGCCATCAAGTGGCAATTAACAACCAACCCGCTCACTAGGTTCTGCCATGGCCACTCCCACTCAGCTCTAGATTTCATCACAACCTTGGTCCAAATACAGACAAAAGAGCCAACTCTAGAGGTAAGATGAGAGTGACATCTCTTGACATCAAGACAGAGACAGCATCTAACCAAGTGTGGCAAAAAGGAACCCTAGCAAAACTCTAGACAATGGGAATCAGGGGAAAGCTTTCCACTGTGTTAGCTATGATTCCAATCAAAGTAAAATTGTTGTGGTCGTTGGTCAATATCTTATCCCTCAACACTGGAAAAACAGGAGAGACGACAGGGAAAATTTTAAAAAATGTTCCCAGGAAGGGAAGAAACAGGAATATTTTAAGTTAAGAAAAGGAGAAACGGGCTCCAATTAGAGAAAAGGCTAGGCGGAGCTGATCTTTAGTGACTTTGATTCGGGAGAAGCACTGCCAGTTGAATGAGAATGAGAACCCAAAACAATCTCCAAAATTCTGAGAAGGCAACCGAAGTTCGTAATACTATGCTCATGGCACTGGAAAAATATATACCTTTTGAAGGATAGATTTTGGCTGGCACGACCGAAGAGCTGAAATATGCTTATAAGTTGACGATTCACATCATTCATTGTGTAGTGTGGTGTATTTGACCAGTTTGGCATGGATAAATTCTTTGAAGAAGTGAAGAATCCCGCTTTGATTCAGATGCGGCCAAAAAAATGGAACCTCAGAAGAAAAAAAAAGGCTCATACAGCAACAAGTACTTGGCCACTGGATTTTCGTGGACTGGTAATACCTCTTACTGTGCTCCAGGATGCCTAATTTGTAGGGAAAGTCCTTAAATGCTGTAATAGTACCTAGTTAAGTTGAAGCACTGCTTCAATACAAAACACCACTCATTCTTCAGCAAGGATATACATTATACTTCAAAACACAAAATGTAAAGCAGAGGCAACACATGATTGTGCGCGCAGGTTTTGGATAAAATGCAGGAGATGAGGTACCTGGTGGTTGAACACATAACAAAATCAAAGCCACCAAACAATATTGTCGAAATCTGTCGATAGGCAGAAGGATTTGAGAGTAATGCTGGGAGCCAATACTGCCAAAGAAATTGACACGTTCCTCTTCCTGACAGGGCAAACAGTGGTTGAGCAGGTGGCTTCAACAGTAACGTCTGGAAATTTGCTCTGCAAATTGATGATTCCACAGATATTAGTGAGCACTGCCAGTTTTTAGTCAATGTCAGGTATGGCCACTCAGAGAATTTCTTCTTTTGCAAAAGAATTACCCAGTTATGTGACCAGAGAAGAATTCTTTCATATGTCAATTGCTTATCTGGAAGGAAACAATCTTAGCTGGACAAGTGCAATAGCATCTGCATTGATGGATTTGTGAGTAAGTGGAAGAACAGAACCCCTACATCCAGGTCAGCAACTGTATCCTGCCCAGTGAAGCTTTTTTTGTCAAAACAGTGCCATCCAAGTTAACTGCAGTGTTAAACCAAAATGGCGAAAATTGTGAATATGAAGTCATACTCACTTACTCTTGCGTGATGGGATGGGAGCTGAAAAATCAAGCTTTACTCATACACACAGAAGTGTAACTGTTATTTCACAGAAAGGTCCTATCTCGTATTTATGAGCTCTATAATATGGCGAAAGAGTGTT
Organism: Carcharhinus amblyrhynchos; assembly: GCF_965287045.1. Lineage (NCBI taxonomy): Eukaryota > Metazoa > Chordata > Chondrichthyes > Carcharhiniformes > Carcharhinidae > Carcharhinus > Carcharhinus amblyrhynchos. Next base: position 36,065,383 of record NC_137335.1, on the reverse strand, counting down.
TTCAGCTCCGCCTGAATTGCCACACAGAGATTTAATGTGTGATGATTCTTGGTGTGCTAGCTGTACTAAGTTTGTGTATCTTTCAGATGTATGAAGCCACGTGAATGAGCTGAAAGTCAAAACAAAGGGAGAAAACGAGAACACTCTGACTTCCACTTTAAGGCTTCAGATCAAAGCTGGCCCTTTTTCCTGCCGAAGTGGCAAGTGGGGCGATTGAGGTATTCAAGTTAACATTAATAAATCCTGCTGACAAAACCATATTTCACATCATCTCCATACAACATAAAACATTATAAATTCAAATGCCACTTCTTCTCCATGGGTATGTCATCTAATTAGTTTAATTTCCTTAGAATCAAAGAAAGAAATTGTCGTTAAAAGAACAAGAGAATTTTGCTGAGCTCAGGTTGAATCATACATCGAAAGCAAAGTTTGCAGAGATACCTCTGGACATATTTTGGTTGCAAGACAAGAACATTCATCCAGTTCAGATCATGCTATAGCATTACTCTTCAGTTTTCTACAACCCATCTGTGAGCATTGGCATTCTCAGTATTGGCTTATATATAAAAAAAATTGAGAGAGCATCTGTCAATGAAACAAAACCTGCGAATCACCCCGTCCAGATCAAAAGACTTTGCTTACGGAGTGTCACACTAACATTGTCAATAAGATGCTGCTCACAGTATTTCAGTCTTTTAAAGAACTTTCATATTGAGAAGTGCAGACTTAAAAATACCGAAATTATAATGGGAAACACATTAATATAGTGAATATTTTTAATTACAATATTGTATTTGACATGCAACTGGTGAAAAGGCTTTGTTGTAAACCTTTTAAATCAATGAAAACTGCATTAATTGGTAGATTGATGGGTTTTTAGAAGGCTGTATATATGAAAAGATTTTTGCTAGAGGGCACATCAGTTGGAGAAAATAGGAAGTGTGCTTCAATATGTTTTATATTATGAAATGATTTAAAAGGGTCAGGAACCATTGGCATAGAACTACTATCATCAGAATGCCAGGCAGGTAGATGCACTGTAAGAAGTCTCACAACACCAGGTTAAAGTCCAACAGGTTTACTGGTACCAAAGATAAGTGACAGTTCTGTTCACAAACAGGGCATATAAAGACACAAATTCAATTTACAAAATAATGATTGGAATGCAAGTCTTTACAGGTAATCAAGTCTTAAAGATAAAGATACTGACAATGTGAGTGGAGAGAGGGTTAAGCACAAGTTAAAGAGATGTGTATTGTCTCCAGCCAGGACAGTTAGGTGAGATTTTGCAAGCCCAGGCAAGTCATGGGGGTTACAGATAGTGTGACATGATCCCAAGATCCCAGTTGTGGCTGTCCTCACGTGTGCGGAGCTTGGCTATCAGTCTATGCTCAGCGACTCTGTGCTGTGTGTCGTGAAGGCCGTCTCAGAGAATGCTTACCTGAAGATCAGACGCCGAATCTAATAGAGGTATATAAGATTATGAAGGGTATAGATAGAGTAAACAGAGGTAAGCTATTTCCTATGATAGGAACACATAGGACAAGGGGCCATAGGCTTAAAGGTGAGGGGGGAGAGGTATAACACAGATATTAGAGGGAGGTTTTCCACACAGAGGGTAGTGGGGGTATGGAATGCTCTGCCAAGTAAGGTAGTGGAGGCAAACACGCTACAGTCATTTAAGAGTAACTTAGACAGGCACATGACTGGGTTGGAGATGGGTGGATATAGGAGATTGTTTTATATAAGGGTCATTAGCATTGGGGCGTCCCCGGCAAGGCAAATGGATATGGTACAAATGTTTTTTTTTCCTCTTTTCATTCACAGGTTTTAAGTTGGTCCGCCTTGTGTCCAACAAGGGGCATACACGCGATGGGTCGTACTTGGGCTGCTCTTGGTTGTTCGAGTGCTTCATGTCGTTCGTGTGCGCCTAAACTGGACCAGATACTGGGCAAGACGACAGCTCAGTGACTATCACTATCACTGATTGCTGGGCAGACACATGGATTTGGGCCAGTGTCTGTGGGAGTTTGCGCATTCTCCCCGTGCTTGCGTGGGTTTTCTCCAGATGCTCCGGTTTCCTCCCACACCCCAAAGATGTGCTGTTAGGCTGATTGGAAGTAATAAATTGTCCCTAAATTAGTTTCCCTCAATGTGGATGGCCATAAAACATTAGACAAGAGTCATGGGTGGAGGGGGGGACTGGTGGTGTTAAGATGGCGGCAAGGGCTCGTTGAGCCGAAGGGCCTGTTTTTGTTCTTTGTTTTGTTCTTTGAATGCCTGTGACTGCTGAAGCATTCCCCAACAGGAAGAGAACTCTTGCCTGATGATTGTCCAGCTGTGTTCATTCATCCGTCATCGTAGCGTCTGCATGGTCTCCCCAATGTACCATGCCTCGAGACATCCTTTCCTGCAGCATATCAGGTAAACAATGCTGGCCAAGTTACAAGTGTGTGTACCATGTACCTGGTGGATGGTGTTCTCACGTGAGATGATGGCATCCATGTCAATGATCCGGCATGTCTTGTAGAGGTTGCTGTGGCAGGGTTGTGTGGTGTCGTGATCACTTCTTCTGACGACTGGGTAGTTTGCTGCAGACACAATGGTCTGAGGTTGTGCAGTTGTTTGAAGGCAAGAAGTGGGGGTGTGCGATGGCCTTGGCAAGATGTTCATCTTCAATGACATGTTGAAGGCTCCAGAGTTGTCATAGCTTCTCTGCTCCGGGGAAGTACTGAACAACAGAGGGTTCTTTGTCTGTTGTGTCCCATGTTTATCTTGAGGAGATCAATGTGGTTTTTTGCTGTGGCGCGTCAGAACTGTCAAATCGACGAGTCGAGCACCGTATCCTGTTCTCATGAGGGCAACTTTCAGCGTCTGGAGGTGTCTGTTGCGATCCTCCTCATCTAAGCAGATCCCGTGTATACGGAGAGCTTGTCCGTAAGCGATGGCTTCTTTAACATGTTTAGGGTGGAAGCTGGAGAAGTGGAGCATCATGAGGTTGTCTGTTGGCTTGCGGTACAGTGAAGTGCTCAGGTGACTGTCCTTGGAGATGCATGTGTCCAAGAACACAACTGATGGTGAATCTGATGGAACTTAATGTCGTCATACAGTTGTTTCAGTGATTGTTCACCATGGAGTCCAAAGGAAGAAAATGCCATTGATGTATCTAGTATACAGCACTGGCTGAAGGTCTTGTTCAAACCTGTGCATGAAGATGATGTTGGCCTATGGAGGTTCGAATTTGGTCCCCATGGCTGTTTTGTGCGTCTGGATGAAGAACTGGTTGTTGAAGGTGAAGATATTATTGTTCAGGATGAAGCAGATACATTGTAAAATTGCATGTGGAGACTGGCAGCTGTCAGCATTGAGTACTGAGGCAGTTGCAGCAATGCCATTGTCGTGAGGTACGCTGATATAGAGTGACGAGACATCCATTGTGATGAGGAGCGGCACTCAGCACCACGTGTGCTGGGTTTCTGTAGGAAGTCTGTAGTGTCACAACAAAAGCTGGGGGTTCTTTGTACAATGGTTTTCAGGATGCCCTCGACGTAGCCGGAGAGGTTCTCGCACAGGGTCCCATTGCCCAATTCGATGGGACGGCCAGGTGTGTTTGCCTTGAGTATCTTTGGGAGGCAGTAGAGATCTCCAGCGCAGGGAGTACATGGGAATGAGAGCACAGGGGTTGCTCTGAAGGTCTGGATGAAAGGTCTTGATCAGTCTTTTGAGTTGCTGGGTGTTTTCTTTGGTCAGATCTGTAGGTAATTGTCTGTAGTGTTCCTTGTAGTTCAGTTGTCAGTACACTTCTTTTCAGCAATCTGTTCTGTTCAGTTCGACAATGGCCCTTCCTTTGCCTGCTGGTTTGATGACAATGTTGCGGTTGTCTCGAGAGCACAGATGGCGTTGCGTTGTGCTTGGGTGATGTTCGGGGCTGTCTTGTGAATCTGGTGTTGACGCACCTCCTGATGGCTTGGGTATACATGTCAAGTTGAGGGCAGTGGCCTTCCGGAGTCCAATTTGACTCTTCCTGCTTCGGTTGCTGCACTGTGGATCTCTCCATTGGCTGTTCTGGTTCATTGGCTGTCTCATTGTGTTCACTGTTGGCCTCTTGGGGTTTATGGAAGAAGTCCCGCAGCCTCATTCGCTTGATGAATTCCTCTGTGTCTGCTGCGAGACTGATGGGGTCTATTTTGGTGCTGGGGCAGAAATTGAGCCCTCAGCTGAGAAAGTCAATTTCCTCTGGTTGAAGTGTGTAGACCGACAAGTTGACAATGGACTTCCCTGCAGTGGTACTGTTTTCTACTGTGGTACCGGGGAGGCTTGGTTGCTGCTGGTGGTGATGCTGAGTTTCTTAAGTTTCTTGTTCTTGGTGTGCATATAGATGGCATAGTTCTTTTGTCTCATCTGCTTGGCAAAGTTTTGCAGCTGGTCTGATTTAGATGCAGCCATCTATATCACAACTTACAATTTGCAGGAATCTCACCTGGGATGTAGACTATCACGGGAGTTGTTGCATGCTGGCCATAGCATGCACTATCCAGGAGAGCACATGCACACGGTTACCAAAAGGTCAATCATATAGCATATGGAATTTAACTGACCAATAAAGTGTAGGCTTGTGGTAGGAAAACCTCCTGGCATGAATGGGCCCAAAGTTGTCACTTTCAGCCCTGAAAAGTGCCCAGTCTACTGCAAATTATGTGAATGAAGCTAGCCGTTTAACACTACTACTGTGTATAAGAACATAAGAAATAGGAGCAGGAGTAGGCCATCTGGCCCTTTGAGCCTGCCCCACCATTCAATAAGATCATGGCTGATCTGTCGTGGCTCAGTTCCACTTTCCGGCCCTCTCCCCATAACCCTTAATCCCCTCTCTTATCAAAAACCCATCAACCCGCTTCTTGAAAATATTTAGCGAGGCAGCCTCCACCACTTCAACAGGTAGAGAATTCCAGAGATTCACCACCCTTTGAGTGAAGAAGGTCCTCCTCAACTCCGTTCTAAAACGCCCCCCCTTTATCTTGAGGCTGTGCCCCCTAGTCCTACTGTCTTTTTTGAGCGGGAAGAGTCTCTCCACCTCTATCCTATCCATCCCATTCATCATCTTATACGTCTCAATGAGATCTCCCCTCATTATTCTAAACTCCAACGAGTACAAGCCTAGTTTATTCAGCCTCTCCTCATAGCTCAACCCCCTTAACTCCGGTATCAGCCTAGTAAACCTCCTCTGCACTCCCTCCAAGGCCAAAATATCTTTGCGCAGGTGCGGCGCCCAAAACTGCACAGTACTCCAGCTGCGGCCTCACCAATGCCCTATACAGCTGCAGCAAGACCTCCCTACTTTTATATTCAATCCCCTTCGCTATGTGTAGCAGCAATAGGATAGCACCACTGAAAGGCTGCTGCTGTTAAGCTAAAAGAACAGTCTGCCTGTCACACAAATGAATAATGTGGTATATCAATTTCAGCGCCAGTGTGATGCTAGTTATATAGGCCTTGCATCCCAAACAACATATTCTGTTATTTGCAACAGACAAGGTACAAGCCAAACCCAACTAGCCGGTGCTTGTAAAACTCTAAACAGTGTTCGATGCTTAATGCAATTACATGATTGGACACTTTTGCTAAATAATCCTTATTGTGCCGAGAAATAAACTGACAACCAATTTAAGATTGTCAGTCAGGCTCGCAGTGTGGTGCATTTGCATGTACTAGAAGATACATATGTTAATAGATAGGACACTGCTTTTTGAAGCCAGAAAGAACATGTAAACATATTGTACCTGTTTCAGTTAAACAAAATAAATGGTTCATTCCTGAGGGGATTGCATCAACCAGAGTCGAACAGCTGGTTTAAATTTCAAATGTTGATCGGTTAACTGTTAGTCACCAGTATTCTCCATGGCAGTGCCTCTACTAAACAATCAGCACCCCTTTCTCATAAAGTATAAATAAGTTGATTTCCCTTACATTGTATTCTTATGTCCTGATGAGCGCAAGGTAAAAAGCTTTTACCAAACAAACAAACAAGTCTCCTTTTTCAGCAATATCAAGTTCTGTACCACCAAACAACGTTGAAGATCCTTGTAAGAAATTAATGGACATTACTCATTGTATGCCATCAGAGGTACACAGCCTCAAACAGAACTAACCAAGAACGACTAAGATATAACCAAGCTACTTGGTGTGTACAATGCTCACAGATCCTACATTCCTGACAAAAAGAAAAGCTAGATACCATCAAGCAAAACACATGCAGCAATCCAAATTAAGTGATAAGAACAAGGCCATATACAGGGCTAAAGCTGCTTTTGAGCATGACCGAATACACTCCATGAAGGTTTATCTGCCAATGGCCCCGAAACCAACAGTATGACACCCATCCTCTCAGCAGACAGCAATCAGCTCCTAACAAACAGGTCTGAAATTCTCTCGCATCAGGCAAAGCATTGTAACAATCCACACTGTACAACAGCATCACTGAATCACTTCTACTTCACTTTCAAGCCAAAGTCACTAAGGCCATGAAGTAGGTAAATACAAAAGCAAAATACTGCAGATGCTGGAAATATGCAGGTCAGACAATATCTTGATGAGCTTTCATCAGAACAGTAATGAATGGTTTCACAGAACACTAACTGTTTCTCTCCACAGTTGCAGCCTGACCTGTTGAATGTTTCCTGCATTTTTGGGTCATTGAATACATCTCCAGGTGGTGATGGCATTTCACCGTGATACTTAAGTACAAAGGAATTCATTTGGTTAGGAAATTCAAGTCTCTCCTGCCTAATCTGGATCCAAGACACTGTGCCCTAAGATTACAAGGATGCTTCCATAACTCACTTTTACAAACAGAAGGGATGCAAATCCATCTGTGACAATCATTATGGTATTTCACATCTCTCCAAAACAGGAAAATTATTAGCAAGGGTTATCCTCAAGAAGGCTGTCACTTACTTCATTGGCTTGGTGTATCCTTTGCTTTGAGGCTGGATGAGGAACAGTCTGCGCGATCTTTGGGGCATGCCAAGTTCAAAACAAATGCCAGGAACAAAACCAGGGCGTCTATACAATATCTGCTGACCTGACCAAGGCCTTCAACACAATAAGCAGTGAAGGTCTATAGAAGGTACTGTACAAATTATGGCTGAGCTCAATCATCCATTCATTTCATGACACTGTGCTGACACATCAGATGCCTTTCCAGTTACCAATGGCACCAAGCAACATTGTGGTTCTTTTTGCGATGCTCTTCTAAATACTCAAAAAGCTCCACGTAGGAATACTCATTCGGGTTAAGGGCAGATGGCAATCTACTAAGTGGGCTCATTTGTCAATGACTGTGCTCTCACAGCACGCACTCCAAGAGCTGCTTATTGACCACTTTGTCAAAGCCTCAAAATGCTCCAGCCTTACAAAATCTTGCCTGAGTATAAACTCAAAATTATTCTGCTATCAAGTGTATTTATTTATTTATGGGACATGGGCACAGCTGGTTGGCCAGCATTTATTGTCCATCCCTAATCACCCTTGGAGGGAATTGAGAGTCAACCACATCGCTGTGGCTCTGGAGTCACACGTAGGGCAGACCAGGTAAAGATGGCAGATTTCCTTTCCCAAAGAACATTAGTGAACCAGATGGTTTTTTCCAACAATCAACAATGGTTTCACAGTATTCTCTAACAACACCACGTTACATGATAAAAATTGCCCAACACCAGCTCACCAACAGGCTTCGGGAAGAGTACAGTTTGTCTCAAAACAAAGATCAAAATCCATCAGGTGATGTTTCTCAAAACATTTCTCTAAAGGCTGTGATGCACAGACAAACTATTGGCATCACAAAAACAACTCCAGGCATTCCGGCTTTGCTGCTTAAGATCCAACGGCAACATCAAGCATCGCAACAAAATCCCAAACACCCATGTTCTTGCAAGGTACCACATAATTGTTATCAAAAGCAAGTTAATCAGAGCTCAGCTTTACTGCATCAGTTGTGTGTCTCACAGAGGATTTTACATACCAGAGGCAGTACCCTATAGCCAGTTGACCCATAGAACACAACAAACTCAGACACAAAGCTAATATCAAGAATCTATAACACTAAACACATCCAAACGTAGAAGTCTGTGTTATCAAGCAATCTTAACATTTGAACAGGAGAGGATGAAATCTCTACAGCTGCAATAATCCTCCAACATAAATTTCAAATGTAATGTTTATAATTAAATCTGTAAATGAAGAATTGGTTTAACAGCATGACACGGTGGCACAGTGATTAGCACTCTGTCTCACACGGCCAGGGACCCAGGTTCAATTCCCAGCTTGGGTCTGTGTGAAGTCTGCATGTTCTCCCCGTGTATGCGTGGTTTCCTGTATCCTCTCCTGTTTTCTTCCACAGTCCAAACATGTTGGCTAGGTGAATTGGCCATGCTAAATTCTCCCTCAGTGTACCCAAACAGTCGCCACACTCTGGCACCTATGGGATTTTCACAGTAACTTCATTGTAGTGTTAATGTAAACCTATTTGTGACTAATAAATAAATTTTGTTACACAAGACACCAACCTAGACGATGAACAAATGGTCTCCTTGCTGAACATTCATCCACCCAATCACAACACATAGCAAGGTCTTAAACTGGAATGAAATAAAATGGTCAATTTAATTGTTTTGGTGATACTGATCGAGAAATAATTGTTGGCAAGACTGTCCTACTATTCAAATACTGTCACAGAATCATCTTATATCCATCAGAACAGAAAAGGTCTCAATTTAACATCTTATTCAGAGAACACTTTCTGAAAATGCCTTAGTATTACCTCAAACTGTCAGACTACAATGCACAACTCTGACTCAGAAACAAGTACTATCAAAACAAGCAGGCATTTTACTCAGCGGTACTGCTTCTGAGACAGAAAGCAATTAAACAGCCAATGATCAAAAAAAGTAAACTAGTGAAAATGTGCATTCTGTACTTTACAAATAACAGAAGCAGGATTGTCATTTTATGCATTATTTTTAAAAAAAAGAGCATCAATGAAAATATGCATCAAATCTGAATAAGTTTTATGATGTCTCACATCCACTTAGACAGCATCTCCACAGAACAAGACAGTAGCGTTCCCCCAATTATGTGCTGCATTCCAGTCTAAAATAAGTGTACAACCCACTATCTTCTTACATGCAGGACGGTGTAACACCAATTGTCAAGCAACTTAAGCCCCAATAATAGATCCCTTTAAATCTAGAAAACAAATATCTTATTTTTCGTACTTTATGGGCCTGTCCCATTTAAATTAATTAGGATAGGAAAGGGCTGGTTTTAGCACTATTTCTTCATTAAATAGAGAAATTCTAATCAGAATATATTGTTTGCATCAGCAACTGAGATATAGAACCTTTATGTATTCAAGACCCCAAAATTACACTTATGCAGCTCATAATAAAGGGAAGTTTGGGCATGTTTAGCTTGGAGGATAACAGCATCATTTTGGTAAGCCATGCAAACTCATTTCACCTTTTCTCAAACAAGCAAACTTCTTTTTTGAAACCTGAACTGTCTGTCATACCGATATACATTCATTTAGTGTGTTATGTCACAAATCTCAGCTGAATCTACTTACAGAATTGTATACCCATCTCATTAACATCATATACTCTCAACAAGGATTTGTTACAGCTAAGATAACTGTACCCTATTTGGGTTTTGAACACTTCAGCAGGAAAACAATTTTATTCATAATGGTTACCCTATCATCTTAATGGCAGCAATATACCAAATTATCTGAACTGGTCTTGAAACAAAAACTATTGGAGTCAAGTTACATCAAGCATAGATCCAGTGAGTCTAAGAGACTATAATGTTTACATAGCAACAGGGAAAAAAGAATAGTTGACACCTGCACCAGGTACTAAGATTCAACTAGCAGTTGAGCATCCTTTCTGCTCTGTTAGGGAACTGGAATTCAAGGTGCATAGTATTTTGTAAATTGTTATTTCCCCTTTTTTCTTCCATTTTCACAAAATTAGAAAGAAAATTATTTTAAAACCAACCCATCTGAGCAACTTGCACCCTACAAGCGATTACTACTAAGTTTACTAAACATGAATATTACAAAATACATAACAAGAATTACAACTCAAAATCAAAGTTTCTGCATGCATATCCTTTGTTGGGCACAATTTCAGGAAAGTTGAAATGCTTCCATTATCAAAGCTTAGGTTGGACTGATAATTGTCCTCCTGGATTGTCAACACCAGCAGTTGGTTATTTCTAGGCAAGGTAGCAGACACCAATTAGAGAAACATGAATCCTATGCATAATCAAGGAATAAAGTAACCTAGATTCTCCCCAAGAGAAAGAAATTCACATAGCTTAATTCTATACAGAATGGAACAACGTTCTCTAAAATTATGAAAGTCCTGCAAACTTACCAAAAGGATCCCAATGACAGTGACAAATAAACCCATAATTGTTAATCCCTTTCAAAAACAGATGGTTACTTTTATAGAACAGAAAAATGAAAATAATTTAACTGTTGTTCACTGAAATATCTAGTGTTATCACTTGAAAAAAGTGAATGATAGTCATACAGCCAAACTGAGGCCTAGCTCTTCAAATTGCAAAGGAAATACATTCAGTGTTAACCACTAAAAGGATGACTCAGCTAGATCCAAAAGAAAGGCAACCACTACAGTGAATGACTGATTTTGCCATCACATCTAACTTAAGTTGTGCTTAAAAGCATGATTGCTGCTGGACAGTGTACAAGTCACTAATGAATATAATGTAGCAATTATCAATGAATTCAACACTATATACACACAATCTCTGTATTCCCTTAACAGCTGTAATGTTTTCAAGTAAGGCACTGTAGCATTTTGTACAGTGTAGACAAGTTTAACAATTTAAAATATACTGTAGACAAGTTTAACAATTTAAAATATACTGTATTTAATACAGCTGAAAGAAAGAAACACGTTGAAGTCTTGCATTCATCAGGACAAATACAAGAATACGAGGTTTCAATCACAACAATTAACAGTGCTGATTGGATGACAAGCCAATTATAAATGGCTGAGGTGTACCATAAAGAACGCAAGGGGGGCTGCCCCTCTTAATTTGTCCCTAAGTTAATGAGTTTGTTTACTTGTTGGGTCATTAGAAGAACTACCATAAAGAATGCAGCAGGATGCCATAGGCTCCTCAAGCTGTTGTCTAATTCAAAAACCACACAAGTTTTGAACATATTCCAGTTGTTTGCACAGAATGGAACCATATATGAATCTACATCATTGCAAGTGCAAAAGAGCCACATTATGAGCTTCAGACAGCATTGTGAGGAAAGAATATAGCCAATGTTGAGTCTACATGATCCTTCAAAGGGTCATTTAGACTTACACATTGGCTCTATTCTTTCTCCACAAATGCTGTCAGACCTGCTGAGTCCAGCATTTTCTGTTTTTGTTTCAGATTCCCAGTATTTTGCTTTTATCACATTATGAGCTTGGCTGATTATCTTAAATTGTTAGTGTAACATTAGCACACTCAGGATTGTTCAGCAAGTGCTGCCTGATCACATAGTCACATCAAACAATATTTTGTTTTTACAGGAATGATCTGGTTGAGAATAGTCTGCCCTCTGTTTATTATGAACAAATGAAGTAACATGCTACTTGATTCAATCAGCCAATCAGTGGGATGTACAGCCTACATGCCCATATCACACCAGCACCATAATTCTTACACAATGTTGCTCAATTGTACGCTAGGCAGAATATATTTTTGGATTGACAGCATTATCCTGTCAGAGGAAAATATCACTTGTATAGCAGCAGTAGGTAAAATGGCTTGCTTAAACTGTTTAATTTTGAGATACTTTGCCCTTCTACAGTATTATGAAATAGATTGGGACACTTTGCACGTCTGAAAGTGGCAGTCTTTGGCCAATTTGTGGGGTTGCATGATACACAGCAAACAGTGATGTGTTCAGGATAACCACTGGCCAGTACAATAGCTTTGATGTGTTCTGTGTACACACATCAAGCTTGCAATGTAAGTGAGTGGTTAGGGTCCTATTCACACAACTGCTGATGACATCAATGTTATAGCACATGGAGTTATACAAATTCCAATGTTTACATTGACTGGAAAAGTTAGGCTTGCGGTAGAGAGTAGTGGACAATCCATTAGCAGATTTCTCATTGAGGAAGGAGAGCACATTAGATGTTCCATCTCAAACATCAATTAGAGCATGGAATAGAGTGAATTGTGCGTAAACAATCCTTCCACAAAACTTCAGATTTAAAGATTCTGAATATATCATTTATTATCAGAAATATGCATAGGAGATTACAGTTCATTCCATCAAAACTGTTTCTTTTGTAAGCCAACAAAAATATTATTTGGATCCATAAAATTGAGGCTACAGGGTGTGATTTAAAGTGCACCTCATTGCAAAAGTTGCTAATTCAGATAGTGATGCATGTATATTGTCATGATATAGTGGTGTGGCGCAAATATTGATGGCTTGCTTTAGCAACATGTTCATCATAAGCCTGGAATGTCCAAAGAGCACATGATCTACATATGGATAGCCTTGTTTATGTATAGTCTTCAAAATTGAAGAAATGATTTCATTGCGTACATGGCAAACTCAATAAGAGCTTGCTATATTAATTTACTCAACCATTTGACCAATTCATACTGTGCAGAATCAGTCAATGATAAAATAGGGCATAATGGACATCACTTGTGTCCCTCTTCAGCAGCGCATGCATGTACTGGCATATTCAACCACGAGGATGAATCCTATGTTACAAGGCAGCTTTTGAATTCAATCTTGTATGAAGTTGAACAAGTACAGTATACCAAAATTACAATAGAAAGTAGACCACTTGACCCAGCTAGTTCAGTTTGGCATTTACCCTCTAAGTGAGCAAATCATTCTATCATTAACCTGCCCTTTTTCCTCATTCATCTATTCATTCTTGTTTTGGTATTGACAGTTTCTGTCTCAATCATCAAGCCTGGAAGCAAATCATATTGCCTCACAATTCTGTGGAAGTTTCCTCTACCCTTTGTGCAATGTCTTACATTTAATCTTGTATCTATGACACCTCATCCTTGAGTCTTCAACCACTAGTGAGTCTGCTTTCAGCTAACTTGTCCCATTGATTGTTAATTTTCTACTATATTTCTCCAGTATGTGTTGTTGTAATAACACATACACACAATGTAGAGTCCAGATTTCTTAGGCAGTACAATAGAATACAATTTGAAAACACAGCCAATAACCACTAGATCATATCAGTCCACAATATCACATAGAATGGCTTACTAACCTTGTCTGTTCAGATGGTAAAGAAATTAAAGGCCTGACATGAAAAAACAGGCAGCTGGAATTTCAGATATAATCAATAATAGATCTTCTCTTAAAGACAATGAAGATCAGCTGTCAATGCATTTTGCACACGTGTTAATTAATTCTAGTGAGATAGACAGTAACTGAACCAAATGATTTTTATATGCGCCAACCAAGACAATTCTTAGGTGAGTAAACCTATCATAATTTGCTCAAGAACAAAGCCTTTTGGATAAAATCTGCTAATAATTTCTAGTATACAGGAGCTTATTTCAATCTTAGAGTCAATGATTTCTACAAAAATGTGGTTTTCAAATAATTGAATTGTCTCAAATTCCATGTTATCTAAGAAAATCTCTATACATGCTTAAATCATAAAATGCACACAAAAATAAAAGAATTAACGCTAGCAAACTTTTAACTGATGAAAACTCAGTTTCCTACAAGAATGCCAAAATTTACATCACAATTTCTCTAACCAAAATGAATGTTGCATATATGTACTAACACCAAATAAATTTATTGGTGTATCTTACACCACTTTTCAAAACGTACTTGGACAACCTTGGAATATTTGGGGACGATATTGACAATTTGAAAATGATTCAAGGTGTGTTTATTCATTAAGACCAACGTTTTTAAACTAATTAGCCTCACTTTAAGTGTGCAAAAAGATTATTTATAAAATCAAATCATGACATCAATAAACTAATCTTATGTTAAATAATTGAGTAAACTACCTTCCTCAGCTGCTAACCTTTAATCAAAGTGAAATCAAAGCAACTTCATGATAAAATGTGCATCTTCTCCCACAATACAGTTTAGTTGCAAATCACTAGAATTGGGAAAGCAACGCATGCATCTCATTTACACACTTACTATCAATAAAAAAATTGCGTATACATACGACATTATTCAACTCAAGGCAATATTTTAACCACCAACCATAATAGTAACCATCATTTGTTGATGTAAAAATATCAGCCTGACTTATTAGGCCACAAAAACTGCAAGACATAAACTAAATGTATTTAAATAATACTGCAGTAAACTTGAAATGAACATTAAATACTGCAGAACTTCAATTTCACGTGTAAGTAATGGCAAATAGCGAAAGTAACATTTTTAATACAAAATGCCTTGAATGACCGGAGCACTTTTAAGACAGTGTCTAGGCCTGCACGAAGGCTGAAGACCCACGGGCCGGAACCAATGGCTATGCACTACTGCAGATTATTATTTTCCACACAAATACCGACAGGCCCATGCAGCAACAAGGACGTAATTTTACCACTTACTTGCATTTAACACGTCCAGCAGCTCTGCACAGTTTTCGCACATCTTTCGCTAATTTAACCATTTATCTGCCCTACCGCGTCTTATTAACTTCAATTGTTTGTTGTGTGATCGTTCGTTGTTTTGAAAAGGCGCCGAGGGAGGGGGAAGGGAGGGTAAGAGAGGGAAAAAAATCTGAATGCAAATTAACCGATCCGCACCACAACGACCAGCTCGAACCTCCGCGCCATTTTGATTTGGACAAGTCGGACGAACAGCTTCGGGTGTTTCCGCCAACAATCGGCTCCTTCTCCTGCACCGGGCGCCACACGCAGCGCCCAAGATGGCCGCCCCTCCCCGCTAGAGGCGGCGCGCTGCGTTCCCATGTCATTACCAGGGCAACCTACCTAATCACGGACCACGGCCGCCGTGCTCCGCCCAGAGTGATAAAGAGTGGGAGGCAATTCCTGTGAGAGTGTCAGATAGAGGTTGTAACTGGGTTTAAACAGTGTGTTTTTACTGCTGCCTGTTCATTCTTCACTGAATCGCGTTGCTGGCTTATTAGATTTAGCTGTTTCATTGATGAAGTGGTGCACTTTTTTTTGAAGACCAGCGTCTCTAGAGAGTGAGGGGAAAAGGCCTCTTACTCCGTGTATCAAACACGGTTCCTCAATGTGACTGACGGTGGTGCAAATGTCCCTGGTGGCTGTTCTGGAGGAATAACTTGTTGATGTCCGCCGGAACATCGTCCAACTCCAATTTAAATGAATGGCGTATTTCCTGTATGAGCTTGTTAAATCGTCTTTCGAAATAATTAATTTAGTGTTGCGATGATTGATTTATAAAACATCCATAGAAACCGTTTGAATGGTTAGAACAAAGCACGTCCATAGGCTTGTCGAGCCGGGGTCGATTCTACAAGAACTCGTCTAGCCCCTTTCCTAATCTCTGTGGTTTTGCATTTTTCCTCTTAAAATGATCACATTCTCTTTTGAAATTGAATATGCTTTGTGTATTCCAGATCCTAACCACTCTGCACAAAATAAGTTTTTTTTCCTTATGTTGCAGTTACTTCCTTTGTCAGTCTTTTAAAATGTGTCCGTTTGTTCTAGATCTTTCCACCAATGGAAACAGTTTTTGCCTACAGCAAACGCAGAAAATGGTGGAAAATCTCAGCTGGTCTGAGAGCTTGCTTGTTCCTCCCTATACTCTGTCGAGGCTGCTGCCCCCGCCCCCACCCGCCACCGCCAATAATTTCTCTATCAAATCTCTTCTCAACCTCCTCTTCTTCAAGGAGAACAGCCCTATGTTCTTAAGTTACCCATATAACTGACGTCCTTCAACCTTGGAAGTATTATAACAAATCTTATTTGCAATCTTCCTAATAATGCCACACTCTTTAAAATGCTCTGTCGTTAACACAAAACTCCAGTTGAGGCTGAACCAATGTTTTTATACCAATTTTTCATAGCTTCACTGCTTTGGTACTCTTTTTATAAAGCAGGAGGATTCCATTAGCTTTAATGACTGCTCTCTCAACTTGACCTGTCACCTTTTTCACTTTACCCATTAAATTGCATACCTCTATACAAAGTCACTTTTCAGATTTTGACATTCAAGGCTGAAAGGCCTGAATGTCTCCTGTCTTTCATTATAACTCAGCTGACACTACAGAGCAGCTGAGTTCTGCAGAAGAGTCATATTCAAATTCAAAGCATTTACTTCACAGTGCTAGATTTGCTAAGTATTTCTGTTTTTTCCAAATTTGCAGCATCTGCAGTATTTTGCTCTCATTAATCCCGATCGGCTATCTCCACCCCTTCCATGTCTTCCAGGTTTCTTGGTGACCAGAACTGAATGCATAACGTAAGAAATAGGAGCAGGAGTAGGCCATCTAGCCCTTCGAGCCTGCCCCGCCATTCAATAAGATCATGGCTGATCTGTCGTGTCTCAGTTCCACCTTCCCGCCCTCTCCCCACAACCCTTAATCCCCTCGCCTATCAAAAACCTATCAACCCGCATCTTAAATATATTTAGCGAGGCAGCCTCCACCACTTCAATGGGCAGAGAATTCCAGAGATTCACCATCCTTTGAGTGAAGAAGTTCCTCCTCAACTCCGTTCTAAACCGCACCCCCCTTTATCTTAAGCCGTGCCCTCTAGTCCTACTGTCCTTTCTGAGCGGGAAGAGCCTCTCCACCTCTATCCTATCCATCCCATTCATCATCTTATACGTCTCAATGAGATCTCCCCTCATTCTTCTAAACTCTAACGAGTACAAGCCTAGTTTATTCAGCCTCTCCTCATAGTTCAACCCCCTCAACTCCGGTATCAGCCTAGTAAACCTCCTCTGCACTCCCTCCAGGGCCAAAATATCCTTGCGTAAGTGTGGCGACCAAAACTGCACAAGTACTCCAGCTGCAGCCTCACCGGTGCCCTGTACAGTTGCAGCAAGACCTCCCTACTTTTATATTCAATCCCCCTTGCTATGAAGGCCAACATCCCATTCGCCTTCCTGACCACCTGCTGCACCTGCAGGCTGGGTTTTTGCGACTCGTGCACAAGGACCCCGAGGTCCCTCTGCACCATTGCCTGCTGCAGTTTTTCGCCATGTAAGTAATAGTCCTTCTTACCATTATTTCTACCAAAGTGGACAACTTCACACTTGCCAACATTAAATTCCATTTGCCAGTTCCTGACCCATTCGCCCAGCCTATCTAAATCCTTCTGCAGACTTTCCACACCCTCTGCACAATTTGCCGTTCCACCAATCTTGGTGTCATCAGCAAATTTCGACACCATACACTCGGTTCCCTCCTCCAGATCATCTATGTAAATGGTAAATAGCTGAGGCCCCAGCACTGACCCCTGGGGCACTCCACTAGTCACCAACTGCCAATCCGAATAGCACCCATTGACCCCCACTCTCTGCCTCCTATTTGACAGCCAATCCCCTATCCACGCTAACACCCTACCCCCAACTCCATGCCCCCTGACCTTCTGTAATAACGTCTTGTGCGGCACCTTATCAAACGCCTTCTGAAAATCAAGAAACACCACATCCACCGCCCTAGACACATCCTCTTAGAACTCCAATAAATTCGTCAGACACGACTTCCCCTTAATGAAACCGTGCTGCGTCTGCTCTATCAAACAATTCTCCTCAAGATGCCTCGCTATTTCCTCCTTGATGACGGATTCTAACATTTTACCTCCAACAGACGTTAAACTAACCGGCCTATAATTCCCTGCCTTTTGCCTGCCACCCTTCTTAAACAACGGCGTAACATTAGCCGTTTTCCAATCTTCCGGCACTTCCCCGAAATCCAGCGACGTTTGGAAAATAATCACCAAGGCATCCACTATCACCTCTGCCATTTCTTTCAGAACCCTTGGATGCGTTCCATCTGGTCCTGGGAATGCAGTATAAAAGATGTTCTATAACCAGAAATTTTGTCATGACTTTCTATAACACGTTCTGTTGCTTTGGCTATTTGACTCTACATTTGGATTTTGATTAGATGTGTTACAATAATTCTAAGAATTCTGGATCATTTTCAATTATATTATAGAGTCAGAGGTTTACAGCACAGGAACAGGCCCTTTGGCCCAATTTGTCCATACCACCCAGTTTTTACCGCTAAGCTAGTCCCAATTGCCTGCATTTGGCCCGTATCCCTCAATATCACTTTACCCATGTAACTGCCTAAATGCTTTTTAAAAGACAAACAAAAATGTACCTGCCTCTAGCAGCTCATTCCGGACACCGCTCTCAGTGAAAGAATTGCCGCCTGGACCCTTTTGTATCTCTCCCCTCTCACTTTAAACCTATGCCCTCTAGTTTCAGACTACCTTTGGGAAAATATGTTGACTATCCAGCTGATCTATGCTCTGTGTTATTTTATAGACCTCTATAAGATCACCCTAAGTCTTCTATACACCAAGGGAAAAAAGTCCCAGTCTATCCAGCCTCTCCTTATAACTCAAATCACCAAGTCCTGGTAGCATCCTAGTAAACCTCCTCTGCACTCTTTCTAGTTTAATAATATCCTTTCCGTAATAGAGTGAGCAGAATTGTACACAGTATTCCAAGTGTGGCCTTACACAACTTGTACAACTTCAACACAATGTCCCAACTCCTGTATTCAACGTTCTGACAAATGAAACCAAGCATGCCAAATGCCTTCTTCACAACCCTGTCCACCTGTGACTCCACTTTCGAGGAGCTATGAACCTGTGCTCTTAGATCTCTTTATTCTATAACTCTTTCCAATGCCCTACCGTTAACTGAGTAGGTCCTGCCCTGATTCGATCTACCAAAATGCAGACCCTCACATTTATCTAAATTAAACTCTATCTGCCATTCATCCGCCCACTGGGCCAATTGATCAAGATCCTGTTGCAATCCTAGATAATCTTCACTGTCCACTATGCCACCAATCTTGATGTCTTCTGAAAACTTACTAAGTATGCCCCATAAATTCTCATCCAAATGATGTATATAAATAACAAGTAACATTGGACCCAGCACTGATCACTGAGGCACAGTACTGGTCACAGGCCTCCAGTTTGAAAAACACCCTCTGTCTTCTATTATCAAGTCAATTTTGTATCCAATTGGCTACCTCACCCTGTATCCTGTGAAATTTAACCTTATGCAATAACCTACCATACAATACCTTGCCAAAGGCCTTGCTAAAGTCCATGTAGACAGCATCAACTTCACTGCCCTCATCTTAATTACCCCTTCAAAAACTCCTGAAAGTTCTTGTCTATTACCATCAAAATTGACCTTACCCCAATTTAGAATTTTAATTTTTGGGCCAGACCTCATGCTCTATAGCTGTCTTAAAACTAATGGAATTACGGTCACTGATCCCTCACTAATACTTTTGTCACTTGCTTCTTCCTTATTTACCAAGAGGAGATCAAGTTTTGCCTCCTCTCTAGTCAGGCCATCCACATACTGAATGAGAAAGTGAGTACATCTGTGACTTAGGCACCACAGGGAGTGAAGTGCCTAATAGACACACTAGGAATATGATTTATTGTTTCATTTTGTTTTGTTTAACTTGGACTTTATTTTTCAATTGTTTTATTGTGCCTCCTTACAAGGAAACACATCATTGTTATATTGGAAATAAAAGCTATATTTGATTATTTAAAAAGAGTGTCACTCATTTTTCCTTCACATGTACAGTACTTTACAAATCTAAGTAACTGTTGCTTGGAACATCCTTGATTTCAGACTGAGGACTATGCCCACAGATTTCATGAATGGGATCACATAACCATTCCCATTACATCAGGGAAGATGGATGCTGTTTAGAGTAACATAATTTATAAGGTGTATTTGAGAGTTTGTTTTTAAATGTGTTTCAAAAGCTTTGGCCTAATGCCATCATCTTAGTAGTGCAGCTGGAAAAGAATGCTGCAGGTTATGTATCCATTGTAATAAACTTAGTAGAAGTTATCTTTTTATTTTTGTGTTCCTGTAACTGTTACTAAGTTTTAATTAAAATAAAAGCAAATTACTGTGGATGCCGGAATCTCAAACAGAAACAGAAAATGCTAGAAAATCTCAGCAGGAGTGACAGCATCTGCGGCTCAAAGAAGAGGAGGGGATTTTATCCAATGCCCTGTCCAACATTTATTCTTCAGCCAACACCTTAAACAGATAATCTGGTCATTAATTTTTGTTTGTGTGTCTTACTCTGCACAAATTGGATGCAATAATGCTACAATGATAGCAACAATTCAGCAAGTACTTCAACTGTAAATGCTTTGGGACGTTCTGAGGTTGTGAAAGGCACTACATAAAGGCAAGTTACTTCTTTCGATGAGGAACAGCAGTTGCTCTAAAGTGACATCACTAGACAGTAGTATTTGAGATCTCAGCCGAAGAATAGAATGTACTTGAAGGGAGACAGATGGAGGAAAAAGTTAAATTACAAAAGATATATCAATATAATCTGTCCAAGCAAATACTCCTCCTGATCTACTGTACAAAAAATTAGGAATGTGCCATCATAAAACTATATCCTTTTGTTTACTTAAGATAAAATATTCAGCTCATTTTGGTGCCATTACATTTCTATCCCTGCTTATGACAGGTGAATACAAAGTTCTGCTAAATGAAATATGACTCAAATTATTTCATTAATGCTAAGATATGCTAAGATAAGAAAGGAAGGAAGGATAGACTATGAGCTAAACTAGCACTAAATATAAAAAAGGACAGTAAGAGTTTTTACAAATATATAAAGAGGAGGAGGCTGGCTAGAGTAAATGTTGGACCCTTAAGGGATGAGAGGGAGGAATTTAGTGGTGGGAGATGAGGAAATGGCTGAGGCCTTAAATAAGTTTTTTGCCTCGGTCTTCACGGAGGAGGACACGAGTAGTTTGCCGGATATTAAAGATAGAAGGATGATAGGAGTTGAGGGCCTGAATGCGATTACTGTCACTAGAGAGGTAGTGCTTGATAGACTAACAGGACTGATGGTGGACAAGTCCCCAGGACTGGATGGAATGCATCCCAGGGTTCTGAAGGAAATGGCAGAGGTGATAGTGGATGCCTTAGTGATTATTTACCAAAATTCACTGGATTCCGGGGAAGTGACGGAAGATTGGAAAACGGCTAATGTCATGCCGCTGTTTAAAAAAGGTAGCAGACAAAAGGCAGGGAATTATAGGCCGGTTAGTTTAACGTCTGTGGCTGGAAAAATGCTTGAATCCGTCATCAAAGAAGAAATAGCGAGGCACCTAGAAAGGAGTGGTTTGATAGAGCAGACGCAGCATGGATTTGTTAACGGGAAGTTGTGTTCGACAAATTTATTGGATTTCTATGAGGATGTGACTCGTGTGGTAGACAGAGCGGAACCGGTGGATGTGGTGTTTCTAGATTTTCAAAAGGCATTTGATAAGGTGCCTCACAAAAGGTTGCTTCAGAAGGTTAGGGTGCACGGAGTTGGGGGTAAGGTGTTAGCGTGGATAGAGGATTGGTTGTCTAATAGGAGGCAGAGAGTTGGTATCAATGGGTGCTATTCTGATTGGCGGTTGGTGACTGGTGGAGTGCCGTAGGGATCGGTGCTGGGGCCTCAGCTATTTACCATTTATATAGATGATCTGGAGGAGGGGGCTGAGTGTAGAGTGACGAAATTTGCTGATGACACGAAGACGAGTGGAGAAGCAAATTGCGTGGAGGGTGTGGAAAGTCTGCAGAGGGATCTGGATAGGCTGAGCGAGTGGGCGAGGACCTGGCAGATGGAGTATAATGTTAGCAAGTGTGAGGTTATCCACTTTGGCAGAAATAATAGGAGGAGGGATTACTACTTAAAGGGCAAAAAGCTGCAGCATGCTACGGTGCAGAGGGACCTGGGAGTCCTTGTGCATGAGTCGCAAAAACCTAGTCTGCAGGTGCAGCAGGTGGTCAAGAAGGCAAATGGTATGCTGGCCTTTATAGCGAGGGGGATAGAATATAAAAGCAGGGAGGTCTGCTAAGATGATGAATGGGATGGATAGGATAGAGGTGGAGAGGCTCCTCCCGCTCAGAAAGGACAGTAGGACTAGAGGGCACAACCTCAAGATAAAGGGGGGGCGGTTTAGAACGGAGTTGAGGAGGAACTTCTTCACTCAAAGGGTGGTGAATCTCTGGAATTCTCTGCCCGTTGAAGTGGTGGAGGCTGCCTCACTAAATATATTTAAGATGCAGGTAGATAGGTTTTTGATAGGCAAGGGGATTAAGGGTTATGGGGAGAGGGCAGGAAGGTGGAACTGAGACATGACAGATCAGCCATGATCTTATTGAATGGCGGGGCAGGCTCGAAGGGCTAGATGGCCTACTCCTGCTTCTATTTCTTACGTTCTTAGGTCTTGCTGCAACTCTACAGGGTACTGGTGAGGCCGCAACTGGAGTACTGTGTGCAGTTTTGGTCGCCGCACTTGCGCAAGGATATTTTGGCCTTGGAGGGAGTGCAGAGGAGGTTCACTAGGCTGATACCAGAGATGAGGGGGTTGGACTATGAAGAGAGACTCAATAGATTGGGTCTGTACTCGTTGGAGTTTAGAAGGATGAGGGGGGATCTTATAGAGACGTATAAGATAATGAAGGGGATGGATAGGGTAGAGGTAGAGAGATTCATCCTGCTTAGAAAGGATAGCAGGACTAGAGGGCACAGCCTCAAGATAAGGGGGGGGACAGTTTAGATCGGAGTTGAGGAGGAACTTCTTCAATCACAGGGTGGTGAATCTCTGGAATTCTCTGCCCGTTGAAGTGGTGGAGGCTACCTCGCTAAATATATTAAAGTCATGGCTAGATAGGTTTTTGACAGACAAGGGAATTAAGGGTTATAGGGAGAAAGCGGGAAAGATCAGCTATGATCTTATTGAATAGTGGGGCAGGCTCGAAGGGCTAGATGGCCTACTCCTGCTCCTATTTCTTATGTTCTTATAGAACATAGAACATAACAGCGCGGAACAGGCCCTTCGGCCCACAATGTTGCGCCGACCAGTCTTATTTTTAAAAAAAAAACATTGACCCACTAATCTAAACCACTCCTTTTTCGTCCATAAACCTATCCACCAATCTCTTAAACGCCCCCAAACTAGGCGCATTTACAACTGCAGCAGGCAGGGCATTCCAGTCCCTCACCACCCTCTGGGTAAAGAACCTACCCCTGACATCCGTCCTATAACTACCCCCCCTTAATTTAAAGCCATGCCCCCTCGTGCTAGATTTCTCCATCCGAGGAAACAGGCTATCACCATCCACCCTATCTAAACCTCTAATCATCTTATATGTTTCTATAAGATCCCCTCTTAGCCGCCTTCTTTCCAGTGAAAACAACCCCAAATCCCTCAGTCTCTCCTCATAGGACCTCCCCTGCATACCAGGCAACATCCTGGTAAACCTCCTCTGCACCCTCTCCAAAGTCTCCACATCCTTCCTGTAATGTGGGGACCAGAACTGCACACAGTACTCCAAGTGCGGCCGCACCAGAGTTGTGTACAGTTGCAACATGACGCTGCGACTCCTAAATTCAATCCCCCTACCAATAAACGCCAAGACACCGTATGCCTTCTTAACAACCTTATCTACTTGATTCCCAACTTTCAGGGATCTATGTACACATACACCTAGATCCCTCTGCTCCTCCACTCTATTCAAAGTCCTCCCGTTAGCCCTATACTCAACACATCTGTTATTCCTACCGAAATGGATTACCTCACACTTCTCCGCATTAAACTCCATCCGCCACCTCGCGGCCCAGCTCTGCAACCTGTCCAAGTCACCCTGCAAACTTCGACACCCTTCCTCACAATCTACCACACCTCCGACTTTGGTGTCATCAGCAAACTTACTAATCCACCCAACTATACCCTCATCCAGATCATTAATAAAGATTACAAACAGCAGTGGCCCCAAAACAGATCCCTGAGGCACACCACTCGTAACCGAACTCCATGATGAATAATTACCATCAACCACCACCCTCTGTCTCCTATCTGCTAACCAATTCCTGATCCAAGTACCTAAATTACCACCCATACAATCCCATACAAATGCATTTTCTGCAGAAGCATACCATGGTGAACCTTATCAAACGCCTTACTAAAATCCATATATACCACATCTACTGCCTTACCCCTATCCACCTCTTTGGTCACCTTCTCAAAGAACTCAATAAGGTTAGTAAGGCACGACCTTCCCGCTACAAAACCATGCTGACTATCTCTAATCAATTCATTACTCTCCAAATAACTATAAATCCTATCCCTAATAATTCTTTCTAAAACCTTGCCCACTACAGAAGTAAGACTCACTGGTCTATAATTCCCAGGGAAGTCTCTGCTCCCCTTCTTAAACAATGGGACAACATTCGCTGTCCTCCAATCATCCGGTACTATACCAGAGACCAACGACGACCTGAAGATCAGAGCCAGTGGCTCTGCAATCACCTCTCTTGCCTCCCATAGAATCCTAGGGTAAATCCCGTCAGGACCAGGGGACTTATCTATTTTCAACCCTTCTAGAATATCCAACACATCCTCTGTATCAACTACAATACTTTCTATTTTACACCCCTTCACCCCAGTGACCTCCTCAGCTACATTCATATCGTCCTGTGTGAACACCGAAGAGAAATAATGGTTCAATGCCTCTCCAATCTCTTCCGGTTCCACACACAACTTCCCCCTACTGTCTGTAACTGGCCCTAATCTTGCCCTGACCAACCTTCTATTCTTGACATACCTATAGAACGCCTTAGGATTCTCCTTAATCCTATCAGCCAAAGTCATCTCATGCCCTCTTCTAGCCCTTCTTAACTCCCTCTTCAACTCCCTCCTAGCCAATCTAAAGCTTTCTACTGCACTACCCGAGCCCTCAAGCCTCATCCGAACATAAGCCTCCTTCTTCTTCCTAACCAACAAATCAACTTTTTTCGTGCACCACGGTTCCCTAGCCCTACCAATTCCTCCTTGCCTGACAGGGACATACCTATCACAGACCCACAGTAGCTGCTCCTTGAACAAACTCCACATTTCAGACGTTCCTAGTCCCTGTAATCTCCTAGTCCAACCAATGCTTCCTAATTCTCTCCTAATGGCCTCATAGTTACCCTTCCCCCAGCTAAAACTACTGACCCGAGGTTCATGCCTATCCCTTTCCATCACTAAGGTGAACGTAACCGAATTGTGGTCACTATCACCAAAAAGCACACCAACTTCCAAGTCTAGCACCTGGTCTGGCTCATTTCCCAGCACCAAGTCCAATATAGCCTCACCTCTAGTTGGCCTATCTACATATTGAGTTAAAAAACCTTCCTGCACACTTTGAACAAAAACTGACCCCTCTAACGAGCTAGAGCTATAGCTATTCCAATCAATGTTAGTAAAGTTAAAATCCCCCATAACAATTACCCTATTACTTTCACTCCTAACCAGGATCGTCTCTGCAATCCTTTCCTCAACCTCTCTAGAACTTTTTGGAGGTCTATAAAAGACTCCCAACAGGGTGACCTCTCCTCTCCTATTTCTAATTTCTGCCCATACTACCTCAACAGACAAATCCTCATTAAACTTCCTCTCTGACACTGTGATATAGTCCTTGACCAATAATGCTACTCCACCCCCCCTTCTACCTCCTTCTCTACTCCGACTAAAGCACTTGTACCCTGGCACCTGCAACATCCATTCCTGACCCTGCTCTATCCACGTCTCTGAAATGGCCACAACATCAAAGTCCCAGGTACTGGTCCACGCTGCAAGTTCATCCACCTTATTGCGAATACTCCTCGCGTTAAAGTATATACATTTCAAACCTCGCTCCGCCCCACCCTCACAATGCCGTGCAATGCCATCCCCTTCTATGCCCCCCTCACTTTCACCCCCTCTACCCAGGATCCCACCCCCCCTCTGAATCAGTTTAAACCACTCCGCATAGCCTTCACAAATTTACCCCCCAGGATATTTGTTCCCCTCTGGTTCAGATGTATACCATCACTCTTATAGAGATCCCATCTTCCCCAGAATGAGCCCCAATTGCTCAAGTAATTAAACCCCTCCCTCCTGCACCATCCCCTCAGCCACAAGTTCAAACTTTCCCTCTCCCTATTCCTCTCTAAACTATCCCGTGGCACAGGCAAGAGTCCAGAGATAACCACTCTGTTTGACTTGGCCTTTAGTTTCCATCCCAACTCCATGAAACTCTGCTTAATATCCCCTTCCCTTAGCCTCCCTATGTCATGTGTCCCCACATGAATTATAACTTGGGGTTGATCACCCTCTCCCCTAAGAGTCTTGAATATCCTCTCTGACACATCCCGGACCCCAGCCCCTGGTAGGCAACACACCAGCCCTGAATCCCTACCCTTACTACCAACTCTCCTATCCGTCCCTTTAACTGTAGAGTCCCCAATCACGAGGCCCAATCTCTTGCATCCCCTAGACACCTGAGCTTTTACAATAGGCTCACCCCCAGAGTCCTGCTCCCTCTGGCTATCCCCAGTTGATGCTTCCTCAACTGTAGCCTCCAGGACCGAAAACCTATTTTGGAGGGGAACAGCCCCAGGGGATTCTCCTCCCACATGCTTCTTTCCCCTCCTCTTGACATTGACCCAAGACTGATTACTAGGAGTGACTATTTCCTTAAAACTCCTATCAATGTCTCTCTCAGCCTCACGAATTATGCGGAGCTCATCTAATACCACCTCCAGCTCCTTAACACGCTCCTCCAGAAGCTTCAATCTAAGACACTTCCTACAAGTAAAATCCCCTGAAACACTACTGGATTCCCTCACCACATACATCCCACAGGAGATGCAGCACACTGCCCGAACTGCCATCCCTGAAACAGGTAACAGCAAAAAAAAAAGTAAAAAATATAACAAAAAAAAATATATGTTTGGAACAAAAAAACCTAAGTAGAACTTTTCAAGTCCATATGATTCTTCATCAGAGCTAAAGAGAACTAGAAATAGGATTAGATTTTTATTGTTGGGGAGTGGGGGAGGAGGGGAGAGCAGTAGTGGGTGGATAGAAGATCAGTGATAGATGGAAGCTAGGGAGAGATTGACAAAAGTCAAAGGGAATGTAAATAGTGGTGTTGGTACATGAAGAGGTCAGCATGTGTTATAAGTAGTGTAACAAAGGACAGCCTGGAACAGGCAACAGATAGCCATAGTTGAGTGAAGGGAAGGGAAGATGGTAAGGTAAAAAAAAGATAGAAAATGGGACAAAAGGGATTGAAAAAATGGAATAAAAATAAACAGAAATAAAAACTGGGAGGAGAGTTCACAATCTGAAGTTGTTGATAGGCTGTAACAAGCCAAATTGGAAGATGAGGTGCTGTTCCTACAGTTTGCATTAGGCTTCAGTGGAACATTGCAACAGGCCAAGGACAGACCGGTAGACATGAAAACAGGATGGTGTGTTGAAATGGCAAGTTATAAGAAGGTCTGTGTCCTGTTGGTCTACAGACCTAAGGTGTTCTGCAAAGCAGTCACCCAGTCTGCGTTTAGTCTCTCCAATGTGGAATAGGTTGCATTAGGAGTAGCGAATGCAGTAGACCAGATTAAAGGTCAGTTTCACCTGAAGAGGGTTGTGGCCCTTGGATGGTGAGCACGGAGGAAGTAAATGGTGTTACAGCTTCTGTGATTGCAAGGCCAGGTGAGGTGTTGGAGGAGTGGACCAGGGTATCCTGGAGAAACAGTGCCTGCGGATTGCAAGGGGAAGATGTGTTTGGTAGTGTCATCATGCTGGAGTTGGTGGAAATGGCAGAGAATGACCCATTGAATGTGAAAGCTGGTGGGATGAAAAGTGAGGATGGGGGGGCCCCTATCCTGGTTGTTGGAGGGAGAGGAGTGGGGTGAGAACAGAGGGGTGGAGATGGGTCAATCACAGTGGGTGGAAAACCACAATTAACGAAGACATCAGCAGCATCATTTTGGAGAGTGGCATCTTCAGAACAAATGCAACAGAGGCAAAGGAACTGAGAGGATGAGATAACATCCTTAGAAGATGGGGTGTGATTTATTGTCACATGTATTAGTATACAATAAAAAGTATTGTTTCTTGTGCACTATACAGACAAAGCATACCATTCATAGAGAAGGAAACAAGAGAGTGCAGAATGTAATGTTACAGTCATAACTAGGGTGTAGAGAAAGATCAACTTAATGCAAGGTAAGTCCTTTCAAAATTCTGATGGCAGCAGCAAAGAAGTCGGTTGGTACGTGACCTCAGACTTTTGCATCTTTTCCCAATGGAAGAAGATGGAAGAGACATTATCTGGGGTGCATGGGGTCCTTAATTATGCTACTGCTTTGCCAGACAGAGGGAAGTAAAGACAGGAGTTTATCACCTTCACTAGGTCCATCTTTGAGACTTGCCTTCCTTTTCTTTACCTCTGTTTCCATTTCTGGTGATAGACCGTACACTAGTATCCATTGCAAGCCTACTGACCTCCACAGCTGCGTAAAGACAGGAGTCATTGGATGGGAGGCTGGTTTGCATGATGGATTGGGCTACATTCACAATCTTTTGTAGTTCCTTGCAATCTTGGGCAGAGCAGGAGCCATACCAAGCTATGATACAATCAGAAAGAATGCTTTCTATGGTGCATGTGTATGGTACATAGCTAAGGAGGTCAGTAGGCTTGCAATGGATACTAGTATACAGTCTGTCACCAGAAATGGAAACAGAGGTAAAGAAAAGGAAGGCAAGTATCAAAGATGGACTAGTGAAGATGATAAATGGATGGCAATTGGAAGCTAAATTGATCATTTTTTCCAAGACCAGACAAGAACATAAAGCAGATCTGAAACAGTTGTCAACGTACAGAACAAAGAATTGAGGAAGGGGGCCAGAGTAGGACTGGAACAAGGCGTGTTTGACACACCCCAGAAAGAGATAGGCAAAACTAGGACCCATAGCCACATCTCACTTTTTCCAAATGAAAGGTAAGTTAAAGGAGAAATTTGTTCAGAGGAAAGACAAATTCAGCCAAAGGAGTGGTTGACTAAGTTTTAATTGTTGGTATAATTTTCCACTGTCCCACACAAGACTGAAGGAACTAAATAATTCAATATTGGAAAGTTTTTTGATGAGATCAGATTGGTTTAATCAGGATCTAAACATTTGTTAATGGTTTGTCTAGATTTTGTGTATAGACACTTGGTTTAGTCACATTGGAATGTGCAAAATTTGTACTTTTGGGATTTTGATACAGCTATTGTTAATTGTAAATACCAATTACAAAGGACAGATTTCCATTGGTTTAACATCTTTCATATCCTGATCCTGGAGTGCATTCCACCCAATTTACTACTTCGGAAATTTAGTTATGTAAATTAATGAGGTGGTAAAATGTATGGGAAAATGACCAACTACTTTGAGAGGGCAGATAGGAATGGAAAATCATTGCTGACACTGCCAACACCCTAATAAATAAGATAAACAACTGTCAGCTTTGGCTCAGTGGTGGCATGTTGACCCAAATCAGAAAAATCTCCTTCAGAGATCTGCAACATCTAGGTTGGCACTTCATTGCCAAGCAATGAAGCTCGGATGAACCAAGCTCTTAGGCCTATCAGATTTTTTTTTGTTTTTTATTCCAATTCAATCAAATCGAGTCCAATTCAGAGTCTCAACAAGTTGAGACATTCCTGATCCAAGCTGTCAATTTAGGGCTCTCACCTCCTGTCTTGGGCTTGATCTACATGATCCAAGCTGATTGGAATAGGCATAGATCCTCCTCCAAGGCTTGATCTCAGTTGAATCTTAGTCAAAAGCCGAGATGCCGCTTTTAAAAATTGCTTCAAATGAAGCTGAAATGTAACCTAATGACTTCACACGATCAGATCCCATACTATAATCCAAAGAAGAAGAGGGGATTTTATCCAATGCCCTGTCATAGAATCATAGAACCCTATAATGCAGAAAGAGGGCCTTTGGCCCATTGAGTCTGCACCGACCACAATCCCACCCAGGCCCTACCCCCATATCCCTACACATTTACCTGCTAATCCCGCTAACCTAAGCATCCCAGGACACGAAGGGGCAATTTTAGCATGGCCAATCAACCTAACCAGCACATCTTTGGACCGTGGGAGGAAACCGGAGCACCCAGAGGAAACCCACGCAGACATGAGGAGAACATGCAAACTCCACACAGTCACCCGAGCCAGAATTGAACCCAGGTCCTTGGAGCTGTGAAGCAGCAGTGGTAACCACTGAGCTACCATGCTGCCCAACATTTATTCTTCAGCTAACATCTTAAAACAGATGATCTGGTCATTTATTTAATTTTTGTTTGTGCACCTTACTCTGCTCAAATTAGATGCAATAATGATAGCAACAGTTCAGCAAGTACTTACTGTTGACATTGTTGACAAGAGTTAAATTACAAAAGGTATATCAATATAATCTGTCCAAACAAATATTCCTCCTGATATTCTACTGTACAAAAAATTAGATGTGCCATCGTAAAATTATATCCTTTTGTTTACTTAAAATATTCAGTTGGTTTTGGTGCCATCACATTTCTATCCCTGCTTATATCAGGTGAATACAATGCTCTGCTAAATGAAATATGACTCATACCTTAGCATTTATGAAATAATTTATGGTTAGAACCAAAAAAACCAAAGTAGAACTTTTGAATAATATTTCCAAATGACCCCAAATTTATAACTCGGCAAGAAGAAAAATAGAGTTAATGTTCTGAAACCAGAATTTTATTTGGCACTCTATTTTAATTTGGTGCTGTCAATTTGATGGAATTAAAATTGTACTAGGAGAATCTTTTCAAATATTTAGGGTGTCTGTTGAAATAGAATGGTTATTTATTAAAATTAAACACTTTAGAAAAATGAAGCATCTGATAATGTTTTATAGCATTAGGACAATAAAATTTTACTTCCTTTCAATTTTCAAACCTCGTGCTAGTGCAATGGTGTGTGTCACTGTTACAATCTACATAGAGACCAATGTTTAAAGAGAGCTTGGAATTTTCAGTTACTAACTGAAAGAATGAGATGGCAAGATTTAATGTATTGAAACTTTTACTGTTACAAATGCCTAAAATATTCACCATTGACAAAACATTCTTCTTCTAGGCAACATATAGTAAAAATTATAGAAAGTGACATTCCACTTTTATGTTTGCTCACCCATGGAATTTTAGTTCTTTTAGCAGACAATCTAGTCACTCCCAACTTCTAATGAATTCCTGAATCTGTCTCCAGCACATTCCTCAGTTTTTGGAGAATTCCTTAAATCCACCATCAGCAATAAAGTATTTGCTAATGATTCTTGATCCCTCTTGTCCTGCTAGGAAAATCTCCCAGAATCCTCAGAGTACTGCACGATGCACCTCTTTAATTAGAGACCATTTATTTCTCATATCTGGCTGTGGCGGTTTGCAAAGCCAGTTAGCCTCCTCTCTGCTTACCACACAGAACCACTGTCTATGATAATTTATTCACAGGAAGCTTGTAACCCAATCTTAAACATGGCTTCCTCTGCCTTCTTCCCCACTAACATGATACGCATTAACTTTGCATCCAGGTAGAACTGCTGATTATAAAAGCAAATTACTGCAAATGCTGGAATCTTAAAAAAAAAATAGAAAATGCTGAAAAATCTCAGCAGGTCTGACAGCAATTCTGGAGAGAGAATACAGCCAATGTCACAAGCCTGGATGGCCCTTCATTAGAACTGCTGATGAGCTATTCTGATCCTACTTCCCTTTCATCTTAAAAGTAAATGCACATTTTCCAGCAGAACCACACCCCATTACCTAAAGCGACTTTGAGTCCCAGGAAGTAAAGGAACCTTCAAGAGTCTGGTATGTAGCCAACAACTTTCTGTGGGAGGCAAAGTGGAAATTCAACTGAGGATTTCAGTTTTAAAAGTACAATTGTGTTTTTTTTTATTATAATGTATTATTAAGTTAGTGTTTAGAGCACTGTTGGCTTTGCATTATAGTATACTTTATATAGTAAAATAAATTTGCTTTAAACCATTAAATTCTGAGGCTTTGTTCATTTTGTGGAATTTTGAATTTTTTTTAAAACTTGCCATTGTAATAACGTATGCCATCTTTAATGCACACAGCTGCCTAGGATATTGCTGACTTTGAAATCACAGGCTTGCAACTATGCGTGAATGGTTGTGGCGTCAAAAAATAAATGCAGCCACACATTTTGAGACATAATGCCTAAAATTGAAAGCTGGGTTCTGACCGAGGTTCTGTACAACTGAAAAAAAATCACCGTCTTTTGAATTTCAACCTTCCTCTCCCCTTGCATTAATTACTAACTTCAACCTTTGCGATTACTTTTTTGAATCTATGCACTAGATTTTATCCAAATCTCATTGGTCTTCCTCTATTAAGAAAATATTCCAATTTGTCTTTCTCATACCTCCTCACCCAGAACTCTATTTACTAGTGTTGCCTACTCACCTTTAGTCCATCGGCTCTTCAGAGATGCTGATATAGTTCCAAGTCAGCATACTGTGGGAATTGAACAGGACAGGAACTCACAGGTGATGGTGTTCCCATACATCTGCTGCCTTTGTCTTTCCAGGCGGTAGATGTTGCAGGTATGGAATGTGCATTTGAAGAAACCACAACGAGTTGCTGCAGTGTATCTCGTAGCATTCTGTTGCCACCATGCATTGGTGATGGAGGGAGGTGGTGTCAAGCTTGTGTTGTTGGAGCTGCATTCAACCAGGGAAGAAGAGTATTCCATCAAATCGCTTACATCACTCCTGACTTGTGCCTTGTAGATGGTGGACAGGCTTGAGTATTGGAAGGAGTTACTCAACAAAATTCCCAGCCTTTGAACTGCTCGTTGCCAGTGTATGGCTGGTCCAGTTAAATTTCTGGTCCATAACCCCAAGGATGTCAAGTGACAGTAATGCCATTAAGGGTTGGCTTCTCTCTCGTTGGGACATGATTATTGCCCAGCATTTGTGTGATGCAAATGTTACTTGCCCCTCATCAGTCCATCACCTGAAACTTGTCCCAGTCATTACCTCCCAGAGAACTGTTGATCCTGACTTTCTGCTTCCAATCTCAAAGTTACGTCCAATTTTGGGTCTTAATTATGAACTTATGAACATTCATGCATTCCTCTATCCACCACACTAGTGACTGCCTCAAAAAAATTCAAACTAAAATTAGACGTGTGATGTACTCTTTACAAATTAAAGCATTCTCAGACCTGGGATTCAAATACTGTCCCTGTTGCTGTTTGACATCTTCTCTGGAGTCTTCAACATATCATTGATGAAGATGAACATCTCACCAGGGCCATTCCCACACCCCCACTTCTTGCCTTCAGACAACCACACAACCTCAAACAGACCATTGTTCGCAGCAAACTACCCAGTCTTCAGGAGAACAGTGACCACAACACCACACAACCCTGCCACAGCAACCTCTGCAGACATGCCAGATCATCGACATGGATACCATCATCACACATGAGAATACCATCCACCAGGTACACGGTAAATACTCTTGCAACTCGGCCAACATTGTCTACCTGATACGTTGCAAGAAAGGATGTCCCGAAGCATGGTACATTGGGGAGACCATGCAGACGCTACGACAACGGATGAATGAACATCGCTCGACAATCACCAGGCAAGACTGTTCCCTTCCTGTTGGCGAACACTTCAGTGGTCACGGGCATTCAGCCTCTGACCTTCGGGTAAACGTTCTCCAAGGCGGCCTTCACGACACACGACAGAGCAGAGACTGATAGCCAAGTTCCACACACGAGGACGGTCTCAACAGGGATCTTGGGTTCACGTCACACTATCTGTAACCCCCGTGACTTGCCTGGGTTTGCATAACCTCACTCACTGTGCTGTCTGGAGACAATACACATCTCTTTAACCTGTGATCAGTGCTCCTTCCACACACATCGTCAGCCACTTTAGGACTTGAACAGCAGGTTAGGTGTAAAGATTCACGTTCTAATCAGTAATCTCTAAACTGTCTGTGCTTTATATGCTCTGTCCAACGCCAGAACTCTCCATTCACCTGACGAAGAGGGAAACCTCGAAAGCTTGTGCGTTTACTATCAAATAAATCGGTTGGACTAAAACCTGTTGTCAGACTTTTTACGCTGTTTCATAATACAGGAGTTCTAACAAAGTTCTGGTGGGTTTTTGAGCTTCTGCAATTTCGTGGATACCTACAGCACTCCACCACCACCAGTTATCCTGCACTCAAGCTAATGAACCAAAATCATGAACCCTTTAAATGTGAATTCCAACTACCCATTCAAGTGCAGAATGACCATATATCCAAAGGCTTCAATGCAGCAGAAAATGACATTCCAATATCAAATAGCTAAATTACTATTTAGCTACTTCCTTCCAGTTCTGTTCTTAATTTGAAACAGTATCTGTTTCTCTCTCTACGGATGCTGCCAGAACTATGTATATCCAACATTTAATGTTTTTAATTCCAAGTAGCTAGACCCTTTCTCAAAGAATGCAATTAGTTTATGTTAGATACTTCTGAATGAGAAAAACAAATGAATCTGGTATGACACATTTCTTCAGTTATCATTGCTGATTAGCAGTATAAAAACTGCTCAACCCTGAGCTAATGAAAGTAAAAAATTGAGTACATCAACTCCTCTAGTTCACCACTAAAATGAAAAGCACCAGTAAAAATATTGGAAATATACTGCATCTGAAGGCAAAAAAAGACAGGTTGATAGTTTGGATGTTGATCCCTGATCAGACATTAAATTGCTTTATTTGAACCAACAAGGATCAACTGCATTACAAAAAAAGATAGTCTGTGAAGAATATATCGGAAGAGAAGCTAGGTTTGGAAGCTTTGTTCACACAGAAGGGAAAGACATACAGTAGCCCAGGGCAGTAATTGCTTCAACTGAGACATGCCAAGGGTGATCCAGTAATACGTGGACAATATTGTATTAGAATGCAAATAGATCGATTTTTCCTTTGCACATTTTAACATCAGGTACAATCTGCTAGATATGCAAACCAGTCAAAAATGTATAGACAAATAGATCTGCAAATTAAGCCAACTAAAACAAGTCATGCCTTAAAAAGGTGACACAAAAGTACAATAAGTTTACAGAATGGCATGCAAATGGCAAATGAATTTCATTACGGGCAAGTGTGAGGCGCTGCACTATGATAGAAGAGTCGGTCATAAAGAGACCACATACTACGCAAGCGTAACTGGGATACAGAAGCAACAGGATTGGTACAAGATTATTTAAAAATCACTGAGATCAACAATGCTAGATGAAATGCAAAGAATGTCCCTGGGTTTATTTCTAGCAAAATAAAACTGAAAATCAGAAGAAATCCTAAACTTACAGAACTTGGTTAGACATCAAGTATTTTGCAGTTGTCTTTATAGTAAAAAGTGATTACAGAAGCTTTTCACAAAACTCAAAATATTTTCAAGAGTGATATCAGAAGTGAGGTTGAACATGCATCAGCTGTTTTCTTTATGAAAAGAAGGCTGTGAGCTGACCCAGTAAATCTTTACAATTATGATGGGGTAGACTAAGAGACTTATGGGGGTAAAAAATATGGGTCACGAATACAAGTCACTAATAAGTCCAACAAGAAATTTAGGAGAAAACTTTTTTTAAAATCCAGAGCTTAGTTAGAATGTGAAACTTACTACCACAAAGCAATTGAGGTGAAAATGATGCATGAGAACCCAGCTAAGCACAAGAAGAAAGGAATAGAAGGGTGTGCCAAAACAATGAGTTGAAGTAGGGGTGGAAGCAGGCTGACGTGAACATTACTCTGGGCATAAGTAGGGTGGGCTTAGTGGCCTGGTTTTGTGCCTTTAAACATTAATGCATTTTGTGCAATTATAATATATTAGAGGAAAAAAGGGATGAAACAAGGTGACATTTCAAGTCTCAATGACATCCAAAACAAAAGATTTATAATTCAACCAGTGCAATAAAAACTGCAGCAAATATGGCCAAATGTATTGGTGGATAAATGTCAGCGGCGTTAAAACTTGGAACCTGTCAAAATTTGATATTACATCTGCAAAATAATTTTTAAAGAATCACATTAATTTTAGAAAAACAACATCAGAAGCCATACTTTAAATGTAAACCAAATTTATTTTGCTCTTTAGTAGTGTTCTGGAAGCACTACAGCATGGTAAACAATGTAAATTAGTACAAGTCATCAAAAGCCATCAGTATTTTCATGAGCTGTTTATAAAGATGCAGCCTATGCTAACTCGATAAATATTTAACCACTTTCACTTAGAATTAATGAAGGCTCACAAATGAGCAACACTCCTCATTGAGGAAAACAAAAAGCTGTTGTCGACAAAGCGACAGCACATACATACACAAAAAAAATCATAAAAAATAACAAAGTGTACTGTGTTCCCAAGTCATTCAAGATGCTTTACACTGGGATGATATGCACATGATCTTGCCGCAAACCTATCTGGCTAGAATTGCATTAATTCAGTCAAGCATTACCATTTCTTCCAACTACCCATGGAGACAATTGAAAAGCAGCACTGGGACATGCCTGACACACAACCCTTTGAACATGTTTTTCCACAGATCACTTTCAATCCTAGGCTGCAAAAAAAAGGCTATGCTACAAAGTAACACACCTAATTTAAGAGTTTGGTAATCAATTACAGAAAATAATTCCTATATCTGTTGCACACTTCGCAAGCAGAGGCACAAGCAAAGTACACTTTTCAGCTCTCTGTTTTCCTCCCCCTCCCAAAACCATAAAATGGGGCACAAGTGATCTTTAAAAAGTGATTTAATTCATACAACTGCATGCAAATCTAAACAAAGATGACAAAACTTTTAATTTATAACAATGGAAAAAAGGTATTACACAAGAAAACTGCCATAGAAATTGCATACTAAGTAAAAAGAGCTACCAGGTGACAAAGGATTTAATATACACATTGGCATTGTTTTTGGTCAACACAGATGTGCTATTACCTTCTGCAAAGCTACATTAATAGTGGCTGAATAGAAGAAATAGCACAACTCGGTTTACTCCATATTTCTCAATCAACCATTTCCTCAGGAATTTCATGTGGGTTAAGGATACCAGGAACAGACATCTGAATTTTATGCTTCTCTTCTTGGGCCTGGCGTAATGCAGCTTCTCTTTCTTCCAAGAACAAGTCAGCGCTATCTTCTCCAGCAAATTCCTGCAGATAAAAACATAATAAAAAAAGGAGAAAAATAGAATACTCTAGTTTAAAAAATGTTTTTACACATCCAACTTGGAACAATTCCATTCTTCAGCTGCAGAAATAATCTCCAATGCCCCTTACTGTACACTCGATTCTATCAATACAAAACTACTTCTAAAAACCTATGCCACTTATGCCAAGTCATGAGGCAAGATTGTTTCAGATGGTTTACATTGGACAGCTCATTTAGAGAGATCAGTTGGCTTTCTATCAGCTCTCAATGCATTTATATTTCCACGCCTAGAGTTTTCATTTTAAGCTCACTCCATCGATCTACAAAGCTAGTAGCTCCTTATTACTTCCTTAGCATAAGCATTCAAGCTTACTGGGAGGGTATGTTTTCACACAAAGCACTAGAACTATGCCATTAAACACGTGTTTAACCAAAAAAAAAATCCACTAGTCAGCAACTAGTACCATCAACCCGCTCCAGCTATAATTCAGTGATAACGGAAGATGAGTGTTTAAGCTGAAAACTTTTTGGTTCTGAATTGTTCTCTCAGCAGTTAAATGCACACTACGTAGTGCAGTTTTAAGACAAATCTACAAAACTTTGTTCAGTACTTAATGTTGGGCAACCAAGTTTTAATTAAGGTGTCCATTTACAAAGTTAATTCTGCCTAATATTGTGATAACCCCCATGATTCCATGTGGAATTTCCAATTGACCTTGCTGTGGGGCTCATTGAATTAGAACTCCCTTGGTAACAGGCAATGGCCTGTCCAAGTGGAACTAGTCACCTGAGCCATTTTTAAGGCAGACATTCGGAAGGGTCCACAAAGGTATTGTCCCAATTCAGACTTATGTATACCACAAAGTAATGGCTTTACTTTATGTTTAAGAATAAATATTATTCTTTTTCAGTCAGGCTTCCTGAATTCTCATTGGCGATGAGGAACAATTAAAATCTTTATAGTGCAGGAGGCCATTGTTTGGCGATCAACTCTGCAATGAAGCATCTTACCCAGGCCCTATACCTGTAATCTCACATATTTATCTCGCTCATTTCACTAACCTATACATCTTGGGACACTAAAGGACAATTTAATATGACCAATCTAATTAATCCACACATCTTTGGACAGGCACTGTAAGAAGTCGCACAACACCAGCTTAAAGTTCAACAGGTTTATTTGGTAGCATGCACTTTCAGAGCACTGCCCCTTCATTAGATGAGTGGTGAGTTGGATTCACAAACAGGGCATATATAGACACAGACTCAATTACAAATAATGGTTGGATAATGGTTCTCCTTCAGGAGAACAGTGACCAACGACACCACACAACCCTGCTACAGCAACTTCTGCAAGAGGTGCTGGATCAGCGGCATGGATGCCATTATCTCACATGAGAACACCATCCACCAGGTACGTGGTTCATAGTCTTATGACTCGGCCAAAGTTGTCTACCTGATATGCTGTAGGAAAGGATGTCCCAAGGCATGGTATATTGGTGAGACCATATAGACGCTATGACAACAGATCAATGGACACTGCTCAACAATCACCAGATAGGAGCATTCACTTCCTGTCAGGGAACACTTCAGCAGTCAAAGGCATTCAATTTCTGATCTTTGGGTAAGTGTTCTCCAAGGCAGCCTTCAAGACACAACGCTGAATCGCTAAGTAGAAACTGATAGCCAAGTTCCGCACATGAGGATGGGCTCATGTCACACTATCTGTAACCCCCATGACTTGCCTGGGCTTGCAAAATGTTACCAACTGTCCTGGCTTGAGACAATCCACACCTCTATCCTGCGCTTAACCCTCTCTTCAATCACATTGTCTGCACCTGTAAAGACTTGATTACCTGTTAAGACTCACATTCCAACCATCATTCTGTAATTAAGTCTGTGTCTATAAATGCCCTGTTTGTGAACCCAACTCTCCACTCACTCGATGGAGGGGCAGCACTCAAAAGTTTGAGCTACCAAATAAACCTGTTGGGCTTTCTAGTGTTGAGAGACTTCTTATTGTGCCTATCCCAGTCCAATGCCAGTATCTCCACATCGCATCTTTGGAATGTAGACGGGGGAGCCCATCATGTGGAGATACTGGCATTGGACTGGGGTAAACACAGTAAAAAGCTAGTGGCGTTTGCTACCAAATAAACCTGTTACTTCAACCTGGTGTTGAGAGACTTCTTACTGGGGAAGCCCATGCGGACAGGGGAGAAGATGCAAACACCAGAGTCACCCATGATTGTAATTGACCTCAGTCCCTGGCACACAGAGGCAGCAATGGTAACAACTGTGCCACGGAGCTGCCCAACAACGAAAGCTGTGGATAACTTTACCTTTCAACGGACCCAGTAAGACAGTAACTGGGAGATATAAAAATGCCACTTCTTGGAAAATTGGAACAGGTGTGGGTGTGGAGGATTGACCCCTGTGCCAAACAAATATTTCTTCTAGGCAACTGGGACAGAAGGGAATTAACGGAAAAATGTCGTCCTCCTAACCACGTGAGACCTCAATTTTCAGTATCACGAGAGTTTAATGTACCCGACAACTCAGAACTCAAAAAACTTTAATAATCTGATATATTTGGAAATGACTGGGTTTCCCCAGTAAGAAGTCTCACAACACCAGGTTAAAGTAACACAGGTGTATTTGGTAGCAAACGCCACCAGCTTCTTACTGTGTTTACCCCAGTCCAACACTGGCATCTCCACATCATGGGTTTCCCCCCACAGTCTAAAGGTGTGAAGTGGAGATACTGGCATTGGACTGGGGTAGACACAGTAAGAAGTCTCTCAACACTAGAAAGTCTAACAGATTTATTTGGTAGCTCAAACTTTGAGCGCTGCCCCTCCATCAGGTGAGTGGAGAGTTGGGTTCACAAACATGGCATATATAGATACAGACTTAATTACAAGATAATGGTTGGAACGCAAGTCTTACAGGTAATCAAGTCTTTACAGGTGCAGACAACGTGAGTGAAGAGAGAGTTAAGCACAGGTTAGAGGCATGGATTGTCTCAAGCCAGGACAGTAAGTAAGATTTTGCAAGTCCAGGCAAGACGTGAGGGCTACAAGTGTGTTGTGACATGAACCCCAGGGGAACCGGTTACAGAATTCTTGGTGTGGGCCCAGAATTCTACAGAAAATGGGAGAACACTGAATTTGGGCCTGCACTTCAGAAAATGTTACTGGACTGTTTGATATGTGGAATAAAGAATATATCGATCCAAAGGAAATGTAATCTGGGCCATGGCTTTCTCATGAAAACGTGAAGGCAGGCTCAAGAACTTCAAGGATCCATAAAAGATACCATCCTCAGCCGTGGGCAACCCTCACAGAAGTTCGTTCCAGGAGATAACATTTGCTGCCAAGAAAGGGAGATTGGACAAGATGATCATGAAATTCTGGAACTGGATGGTGGGTTTCGTCACAATATAGTGCAGAACAAGCACATCCATGCTGTACTTGGAATCATCGGGTCCACCCCAGACAAGGCTGCCAAAATAGGCAAAAGCATATCCACCCAGGCCATAGCCACCTTAAGACAGGGCTTTGCAAATGATCCGGAAGATGAGGAATTGTTGCAACTAAATTGCATCACTACATCCAAAGTGGTCGCAATCCAGATTCATCTACAGGCTAAATGGCCTCCCCCTAGAAATGAAAGTAGACAGGTGTCACAGTATCTATTATTTGGGAGCACACCTTTGGGTGACTCCAATTGGGCATCATGCCTTTAAGCCTGTGAGTCACCAACACTAGGTTGGCTGTGTACACTGCGGAGCCCTTATGCATTATTGGGACCACTGCAGACCCAGTTACAAATGGGCAACAAACAGTCCAACTCCCCATAATGGTGCTGCAAAGACTAGGGCTCAACCTCTTGGGAAGAGACTGGCTCACAAAAATCTGCCTGGATTGGCAACAGATCGTTAAAATGGCTACTGGCAACCTGTATTCAGAAATACCCTGAAGTGTTCCAAGAAAACCTCGGGAAGATTAAAGATGCCAGGACCAAGATCTACGTGGGCCCAGAAGCTCAATGTAAATACTCCAAGACAGAACAGTCCTCTATGCCCTACGTGCCAAAGTAGAAGCCAAATTGGAATGTCATTAGGAACTTGGCATTACATGTCCAGCACAATAAACCAAATGGGCCGTGCCAGTAGTCCCAGTTTTAAAACTGGACAGCTCAGTCTGTCTCTGCAGAGACTACAAGTTGATTGTCAGAGCTTCCTACTTGGTTAGATACTCTCTATGCCACGCATAGAATATACATTTCCAAATTGGATACGAGTCACAGCTACCTCCAACTGGAGCTTGAGGCGTCATTCAGGAAATACATCACTATAAATACTCAAAGGACTGTACAAATGAGTACACTCACTTGCCTTTTGGGGTGTCTTCAGCTTGTGTCATTTTCAAAGAGTGATGTAGAACATTCTTCAAGGGGTACCCAGAGTTAGTCCACCTGGATGAAGTTTTAATTGCAGGTGTAGGTAAAAGGAACACAGAGTTTGGACCAGGTTTTATAGCATTTTTCTGATGGTGTCAGGATAAAAAGGGGCAAAAACGTGTTTCAGATAAACAAAGTAATGTGCTTAGGGTACAGAGTCGACAAGGATACCCCATACCATCAAGGAGAAGGTAAAGGCCATGAAAGGGCTCCGATTCCAAGGAGCACTATGGGAAACTTGTACTGAACATGGCAACCTTGCTGGCAGCTCTGCATGCCTTGCAAAAAAAAGGTTGTGGCAAATGCCACAGAAGAAACCCTTCGCAAGTGTCAAACAGCAATTACTGTTGACAAACATATTGGTTCACTACGATCCAGAGACCACTCATCGTAACTTGCAACGCTTCCCCAAGTGATGGGAGTGGTATTGTTGCACCACTGAGATGATGGCACAGAGCGTCCAATTGCACATGCAGAATGGAGGTACACCAAAATTAAGGAAGGTTTAGCTATGGT
Organism: Carcharhinus amblyrhynchos; assembly: GCF_965287045.1. Classification (NCBI taxonomy): domain Eukaryota; kingdom Metazoa; phylum Chordata; class Chondrichthyes; order Carcharhiniformes; family Carcharhinidae; genus Carcharhinus; species Carcharhinus amblyrhynchos. The sequence goes on along the minus strand of NC_137335.1, from coordinate 36,023,042 downwards.
ATTCGTGGTGAAAATATTCCATTAATACATCAATGGTCAGCATTTCACCATAGCAACAGACAATAAACCTCTGTTGGGCCTCTGCGCATCAACTCGGATCCAATGCCAGACACTGCCATTAGGCACCTATGCATACACCCTAGATCATCCAAGGAGACAGACTGCCAGCCTGGATGCTTTGAGCCATGTTCTACCACCCACCAGCCTATCCTCACCTCCAAAAAGGTGGATGAAGTCATCATGACGTTGAACCTCATGGACACTGCTGGTATGTGCCAAACAAATTCAGGCTTAGACCCAAAAGGACCCCACATAGGATAATACGACATAGCTTTGCCAAAGTGGCGGACCACAAGGGAATCCACAGAGGATCTAAAATCTTATACTTTCAAAATGTCCAGAGCTGAGCATTGAGAATGTTATTATCTTGAAGGGAGCCTAGGTGGTTTTCCCACATCCAGGCCAGTGGCTCATATGCCACAAATTACATAATGGCCACCCAGGCATTTCTAAAATGAAAATGCTTGTAAGGAACTGTGTGATGGCCTGGAAACCTGGTCAAACGGTGTTAAATCTGCGAAGAAAACCAGAAGGTCCTACCAGCAACCTTGTTGTACCTCCAGGAATGGCCAGGGAAACTTTGGGTGAGAGTACAGACAGACATTACAGGACCATTTATGGGCTCCATGTTCTTATCCTAGTTGATGCCTATTCAAAATGGAAAGATGTGCACAGGATGACCTCTACGTCTTCAAATTCCACAGAAAATTCCGGCAATCTTTCTGCACACATGGTATACATGAGGTCCTTGTAACAGGTAACGAGACCCCATTTACCATCGGGGAGTTTCAAATCTTCACGAGTGCAAATGGAAATGGAGCATCCATGTGCACTATTACCCATTTTCAAATGGCCTGGCTGAGCAAGCAGTCCAGGTATGAAAACACAAATGGTGGGATCCCTGAAAATGAAGTTGGCATGTTTCCTTTTCAATTACAGGACAACACTGCACATGACAACGGGAATAGCTCCGGTGAAGCTACTGTTGGGCCTTTGGACCAGGTTTAGCCTCACTTTCCCAAGCCTGGGCAGCAAAATTGAAGAAAAACAAGCAGCCCAAAAAAGGCCCACAATGGACATAAGCCTGACAGCACCTTCAAACTGGAAGACACCGTCCACGTATAGAGCTTCAGAGATGGCTCCTCGTGGATTCCAGGAATTGTTCTCTCAAAAAAAAAACAGGACCAGTGTCATACAAGGTGAAGACAGGGGAGAAGACCTAAAAAAAATGTTGACCACCTTCACTGCTGGGAATCCTCCACTGGGGCAATGGTTGCGCCAGACTACCTTATTAGGCACCTAATGCAAAGGACCAAGGACAGGAAATTCTGCCCAAGAGGGGTACTATGAGGAAAGCCTCAGAAATGGAGTCAGAGTCACTGCAGTCAGAGATCGACACCAAGGACGAACCCCGTTCAGTGGTCGGTGCAGACACGATGGGCCAAATGGCCTCTTTTTGCACTGTAGGGTTTCTATATGGCCCTTTGATGCTTCACAAGGGAGAGACGTTTGCCCATTTGGTACATGCCTCCCCCCTCCCCACTGGACTGTGCAAACACAACAGACCAGGAGCCGAATGACAAAAATGGTCCCATCACCATAGAAGTAGGGGGAGCTCTTGCACTGTGAAGAGGAAGGGTGTAATAATCCCCTTGAGTTCCATAGGGAATATCTAACTGATCTCCCTGTGGGACTTGTTAAATTCAAGTTCCCTTGATAACAGGCAATGACCTGCCTAGGAGGAACTCATCACCTGAGCCATTGATAAGGCAGACATCAGGAAAGGTCTGTAGAACTATTGTTCCAGTTGGCACTTGTGTGTGTATGCTAGAGTAGTGCCTTTACTTAATGTTTAACAAATAAATACTGTTCCTTTCCAGTAGGGCTTCCTGAATTATTACACTATGTACAGTAAAATTTCATTCAAATAAGTTCCATACATATACAAATCAGTTAAGACATTTTCATCTTTTCAAAAAGAATCAAGTCATCAAATTCTATTTGCTTAAAGACTGAAACTTTTAAAAAATGAACAAACCATTTTTTCATAATCAGATATCGAAGATATATTTCTAGAAACAGAAAAATTGAATTGATGTAGAAGAGTAACCTATATTCATACCTAATTTAGACTCTGTATGCAACACAAATTTTAGTATAATTGACAAGAGAGACATATCATATGACAGTTTAGAAAACATCTTAAGGGCAACCCACTGATTCCTAGCCATGCATATTGGAGCCCACCGTGGAGCAAGATTAACATTGGTAAAACTGCAACAACCTTTTCCCTCGCATGCCTTCCATTAAGGTTAGTTTATATTGTAACAGTCAATACAACTCAGCTTTCCATGCAAGTTTGTGAATGATATTCAACGAAGCCTGGGATTTGTGTGTGATAGTTATTAAATATGTATTCGGATATATTTTGATTAAAGTAGAATTTCTTTACCTTGATTTGCACGAGAAAGTCTCTCAGATGCTCTTTAAAAGCTGCAATGTCTTGATTTAAACTGAAAAGTCCTGTTACAAATAACTTCACTTGTGCCCTGTTAGAAAAAGAAAATGTATGTTACAAAGCAGTTAATTTAAAAAAAACTTGTTTTAAATCAATTAAGATCAACTTACTCTTGTAGGTGTGGAAAAGCAGATTTCAATAAATTGGCCACATAATCCTGAATGAATACATGATTAGTCACAGGATTTGTTGGGTTAAGGGGCACTGATATTTTTCCTTCCTCCACCAGGTTAAACATGTACGCAAGTATTGATGCATGCATTGTCAAACCTACAAACAAAAGTAACAAATACAAAAATGTCATCAACTTTCACTAAACCTGTTAGACATTAATCTGCTGTTGAAAGACTTCATTATACCCAACCCAATCCAACACCAGCATCTCCACATAACTTTCACATGAACAAAGACCGCCAAACAAAATCATTTTTAAATCTACAATCCTCAATTTAGCAGAGACTGTGATTAGTTTAAACTTGTACAATCAGTTACAAATAAGTTTAGAACATGCCACACACTCCCATCTGATGTAACTAACTACTGTAATCACAAATTTTAGCATTAAGTCAAGCAGCAAGTTCAATTCATCCATCATCCTATTCTCAGTGACCTAAATTGGGTCCCAATCCCAAAACTCAATTTTAACATCCTTGCACAGGTCTTAAATTTTTTGATCTCGTCCCTCTCCATTTCTGGAGCATTCTCCAGTCTTACACTGAAGAAGCTCTCCAGTCTTACACTGAAGAAGCTCTCCAGTCTTACACTGAAGAAGCTCTCCAGTCTTACACTGAAGAAGCTCTCCAGTCTTACACTGAAGAAGCTCTCCAGTCTTACACTGAAGAAGCTCTCCAGTCTTACACTGAAGAAGCTCTCCAGTCTTACACTGAAGAAGCTCTCCATTCCCCTGCTGTGACCATATAAGGCACTAGTTAAATCTCAGCTAGAACAGTACACAGTTCTGGAGGCCACACTATAGGAATGATGTGAACACATCGGAGATAGTTCCAGGGATGAGAAACTTCAGTTAGGAGGATAACTTGAAGTGGTTTGGACAGTTATCCTTGGAGAAAAGACTAAGAGGTGATTTGATAGAGACGTCCAGAAGTAAAATGCGTTCTTCACACAACGTGGTGGTTTGGGTCTGTAATGCACTGCCTGGATCTGTGACGGAGGCAGGTTCAATCGAAGAACTCAAGAGGGCATTAGACAGACAATTAATTGAATAAAGTACTACGTGCCATTCAGACATGGGCCAAAATGGTCAGTTCCTGTATTGTAACAATTCTGTAATTTCTAGGTTTGTTATAATACCTCACCTGTGAAGTGCTTTGCTTCTTTATTTTGACTATTTACGATTTTTCTACTAAAAGGCTCACTTCATAGAAATTTTGTAGATTAAATTTCAGTTGTTAATTTCTGTGCAGCTGGGAAGCAAATAGCATAAACTAGCCTAACTGAAAATTGAATGAAGCTTAGAGTATAACCTCAAGTGCTTAAAAAACTTGATATACTGCAAATTGTATCTTGGACATGCTGCGATCATGAGATAATGAAAATAACATTACTGTGTAATCCAGTTTTTACTAATACTTTATCACTTATTTAATCTTTTATTTATTAGAACACTAACACATCAAACTGGCAATTACCATTAAGCAACTTGTTAAAATAAAATTTGATTTCCCAATTTTGCAAATATTTCTTAACGCACATAATTTATGATCTTAAACACATATGCAATCTTAGGTCACAAATTTAAAATGCAGGAATCCATTTCCACCATTCAAAGGCATCTTTAATACTACTAACTCAGACTGGAAGAATTCATTAATCCCATCTTCATGTGCTAGTCCTACAATTCTTTTCAGTTTATCAAACTCCAGTAAATACTTAATTCCTTCAGCAACCACCGGTAGCAATCCATTCCTTCTAGCCTTAAGGAAGAACTTGTGTTTACATGATGTCTTTCGCAACCTCAGGACAGTTATCAAATCACAGAATCCTCACAGTACAGGAGGCCACAATTTGGCTCATCAAGTCTGTACCGACCACAATCTCACCCAGGCCGTACTCCCGTAAATTTCATTTACCCTGCTTGGCCAATCAACCTAACCCGCGCGTTTGGACTGTGGCAAGTAACCTGAGCTCCCAGAGGAAACCCATGCAAACACAGGGAGAAAGTGCAAACTCCTCTCAGACAATGAGGAGAGATCATAATTGAACCTGGGTCTCCGGCTCCGCGAGACCACTTGCGCTGTCCTTATTGGCCCAAGTCAATAAGGGGCCAATCATTATTGAAATGCAGGAAATCCAGCAGTCAATTTGCCTAACAACAAGGTCCAAAGTTTCTGTTCTAATCCTAATTTTATGGAAATACTATTTCACTCCTATGATCTCGTCATTTTACATTGTTGAACGCTTCTGTTAACCTATTCTTAACCTTTACTGATTCAGTGAATATAGTCGCAACATGCAAGATTACATCTGACTGGCACAGTGACAGCGATTAGCACTGTTACCTCACAGCGCCAGGGACATGGGTTCGATTCCTGCCTTGGGTCACTGTCTATGCAACATCTGCACATTTTCCCCATGTCTATGTGGGTTTCCTTCAGATGCTCCAGTTTCCTCCCACAATCCAAAGATATACATGTTAGGTTCATTGGCATGCTAAATTGTCCCTTAGTGTCAAGGGGACTAACAGAATTAATACGTGGGATTACAGAGATAGGGCCTGGGTCGGACTGTGGTCGGTGCAGACTTGATGGGCTGAATGGCCTCCTCCTGCACTGTAGGGATTCTATGGGATTCAATATTATCTTTACAGAAGGACAACCACAAATACATTTGAAGAATCCCACCCTGGATTTCTTTTTAATGGTCCCAATATGACAAGTTTCTCTAAAATGCCAATTTACAGCATCAAACCAGACTTGCCATAAAACGTTAAATTAGAAAGAACGATTTCAAAACATTTAGCTCACTTCACAAATAAGAAAAATTCACATGAAAGATGAATTTAATCCAGAATTAGTCTACAAGTGAAATGACAATAATTTAAAACATACTATTTGCTTAATCGCTAGTCATAGTACGCGAGAGGTTGTGCTGATTTGTGAATGAAGATCTGTGAATATACTAATGCAACCCAGCCTTGGATTCCTGGATTGTTTGATTTTAGCGGAGGCAATTGTTGATAAAACATAATAGCAATTGATAAGGAAAAGCTCTGGTTACTATTTCTCATCATTATCCAAGAATAATTGGGCTCAGCTATAATTGTCTCCATATACAGTCAATAGTTAGTCAGCATTTGTGTGTTCACATGCTGATCCACTTGAGTAAAGCACCAGGGGCCTGTTGATCCCTGTGAACTGTATCCTATTAGTAACCAATTCAAAATTAATTGGGTGGGATGGTGCCAGCAGAAGCCACAATTAAAACAAACATTGAATGAACAGTTGTATAAGAACAAAAAACAATCAACTTCATGAGCACCAAATCAGATCAGCTGACTAAACCTTTCCAACTCTATATACAAAATTGTGACATCAAGTCATAAGTTCAATGCTAAAGCCAAACTTGGGTTTGTTCAGATATTTCTTTCCCAGAATAAAGACATTGTACAAGTTGAAATAAATAAGCACTGAATTCTTACTGAAGCAACCTGCAGAGTAAAATATATTAACAGGAGAAATACAATATACAACGTTTTGAAGAAAATTAGACTAAATTTGTGCTTTATCCAGGCTCCATCTAGTGGCAGAAGTGGGTTGGCACAGGTACCAATTGATGATTCAGGACTACATACACTGATGAACTTCTGGCAGCAGATGGAGCTTAAAACTTCAGTGCAAGTTCCTAACAGCAATTGAAGAACACACTTCAGGAACAAAAGCAAAAACAAAGCAGGGTAAGAGGGGGAAGAGGGACTGACAGTGGGAGCAAAAGCACTGTGGGAAAAGTCACGTGAGCAGGCAGCACAAAAGAGGTGGCCTGTGGCAAATGACTTTCAACTGAAACGGGCAATGCTAAATGGATATACTGACACCATTTTATTAAAAAGGTTTAAGTCACTGTGAAAGTGGGACTTGTTATAACCTGACATAGCAAAAGCCCACATTAATAAATCTCCAATTAGACAATCTCCATGTAGATTGGTTTCCAAAACTTCTATACCAATTATAAGTCAACTCATTATAAGCAGATAACATAACTAATAGTTAGCCAACTTCAACAAAGCTCAGAAGTAGTGAAAACAAAATAAACTATGTTGCTCATACAAAGTAAACTTACCAGCAGTGTGAGATGTATCTGTGACAACTGAAAATATGTGTTGAAGAATATCACAAAAATATGTCTGATAGAAACTTTGTGCAGCTGCCTCTTCCTGGGCAACGTTTTGCAGCAGTGTATAGAGAATTTGTAGACCTGTTACAGAAAACAATTTAGTTGCAGAAAGTTGTCAGATTGATTTAATTTCATCAAATTTAGTAATGTAATTTTAACAAACCTGTATCAGCAACATTTCTCATGGTGTGTTTAAAAGCCCATATTATGGAATCTAAAACTAGCTTAAATTGTGCTGGAGGAATGGCTAGGAATGCTGGAAAACAGTGCGAATTTACAGCTTGTAAAAGCAAGAAGAAATTTGTTCTATGTTCAGGGTATTCCTCAAAGTCCTGAAAGAAAATAAATAGTTTTGAGATATTACTGGAGTTTAAAATTATTCAGCGGAGAACAGAATGCAAACATTAAAACCCCAGAGCGCCAAAGAGTAAAATTACGCAATACTCATTAGGATTTCTAATTAGAGCTACATTCCTGCAAAATGAAAAGGTTATTTTAAAAAAAGCATTAGGCCAATGCCAAACTAATCTGCAACTTGGTCATTTTTAAATAGGGGAATAGAGAAGACCTTAATAATTGGTGATTTTGCGCACAGCCTAGGAGCAAGAAAACAAGATAAGAGGATTCATAATTTCAGATATTAAAGACAAAAATCAAAGAAAAACATTTCCCTAGGATGCACAGCTTAAAAGCTACAAATATTAACAATGGAATAAACTGAGTTAGTTTTGATCATGGATGATTTTGAAAGTCCTCACCGGACTTTTTGTTTGCTCCTTTCCTGAGGGCAAAGCTCATCTTGTGGTAACAGGAAAATCATAAATTTTTCAAACACACAATGGCTTACCATCTCAAAGTTGAGAACATTAAAGGTTGTAGCAAGATAGGCCTCAAGTCCAGCCTTTATCAACTACTTACCTCATGACCTTGGCCTAGATTTTGCAGTCTGCAGGGAATCAGTGCTCACTATTGTTCTTAAATGAAAGCTGGCCCCAAACCTCCCTCTACCTTTCCTTCGCCGTGGGCGACTAGTTTGATCTATTACGCAATCCCCTCAAAATTGCTGCACAGCCAAAAATTTTAAAGGGGAAATGTTACTTTATTCTTTGCTTTAATATTTTAGAGATCAAAATAAATAATTGGAACACAAGTTAAACTAGAAACTAAAATACTGAATTTGAGTACAACACAAATGCAGAAATTATGAACTTGGTCCATCATTTATCCAGTTAGGCCACATTCAATAAGGTGCAACTTTTTCCAAGGATTTTTGCAGTAAAACTAATGTAACAGGGAAAATTCTCATCAACTCAAATGGAGTGATTTTTATTTGAATGCAGACTGCAGAGATTTCAACTGTGCACCCTTTGGTTGTACAGTAACTATTAAGAAATGGATGTGTGTTTAATTGCACATGTGGACTTCAGGAATTGCTGTGTTTCAAAGCAGTAATGACAATAAAGTCAATGTTTCACATTATTACTACTGCAAAGTCTCAGCCATCAACTTGAGACATATTGTTTAAATCAAATTACTGTAAATGACATACAAAATAACCCAATTTTTTTCAGCCTCAATCATGTTTTTGCATATCCTCAGCATACCTTTCAACACCGCACCCCCTCTCAAAACAGCTAAAAAGTGAACTGCTAGCAGTTCAATTTTATACTGTGTACAAGTCAAACCCTGTTTTTGCAGACTTGAGGCTTCAACTTTCGATCAGCTGTATAATATTCTCTTATTCTAAAACTGTGTTCCCAATAATTGCATCTTTCACGAGCAAAGACATACAGCGATTCCCAATAGTTATAACGTTTGTCAGTTCACCTTCCTGTGACCAGATAATCAGGTAACATTTGGGATTCTGGCTAAGCACTTTCTGCAGCAATTTTTTTTTGCATTTTTTTTCTGTATCCAATCAGATATTCACACTCATTTCAACACTCCCTCCCCCTTCCAAGCTCTGTCAATTAGCAGGTTTTAAATGCTCCATTTACTTCCTTGTTTCATCAAAATCATGTCACAAGAATTTATACTAAGCTGAATCTACCACCAACTTGACCACTACTTAAAAAGGTACAATGTTTCAGTATTATATATTTTAGCACCACCCATTAACAAGTGTTGCTTTCAATCCAGTACATTCATGAGGTAACAACAACGGCAACAATACAATCTCAGATTCGTTATGGTACTTGGCCAGTCATGTCTGCACTGGCTCTCCAAATGAACAATTTACCTAGCACCACTCCTGGCTATTTCCTAGTATCCATTTTTCAGATTATAATCACTTACGAACATACAAATTAGGAGGAGGCCATTTGGCCCTCCAATATGACTAACCTGATTGAGTCATACAGGTTTACAGCATGGAAACAGGCCCTTCGGTTCAACTTGTCCCTGCTGCCCCTTTTCTAAAAAACTCCTAAGCTAGTCCCAATTTGTCCCGTATCTCTCTATACCCACTGTACCCACGTAACTGTCTAAACGCTTTTTAAAAGACAAAATTGTACCTGCTGGCAGCTTGTTCCAGACATACTACCCTGTGTTGGAAAAATTGCCCCGCTGGACCCTTTTGTATCTCTCCCCTCTCACTTTAAACCTATGCCCTCTAGCTTTTGACTCCCCTACATTTGGGAAAAGATATTGACTATCTAGCTGTTCTGTGCCCCTCATTATTTTATAGATATTTATCACCCCTCAGCCTCCGACACTCCAGAGAAAAAAGTCCCAGTCTATCCAGCCTCTCCTTATAACTCAAACCATCAAGTCCTGGTAGCATCCTAGTCAATCTCCTCTGCACTCTCTCTAGTTTAATGATATCCTTTCTATAATAGGGTGACCAGAACTGTACTCAGTATTCCAAGTGTGACCTTACCAATGTCTTGTACAACTTCAACAAGACATCCCAACTCCTGTATTCAGTGTTCTGACTAATGAAACCAAGTATACTGAATGCCTTCTTCACCGCTCTGTCCACCTGTGACTCCATTTTCAAGGAGCTATGAACTTGTACCCCTAGATTTCTGTTCTGTAACTCCCCAATGCCCTACCATTAACTGAGTAAGACCAGCCCTGATTCAATCTACCAAAATGCAGAACGTCACTATCTAAATTAAACTCCATCTGTCATTCGTCAGCCCACTGGCCTAATTGATCACGATCCCGCTGCAATCCAAGATAACCTTCTTCACTGTTCACTATGCCACCAATCTTGGTATCATCTGCAAGCTTACGAACCATGCCTCCTATATTCTCATCTAAATCATTAATATAAAAGGATAATCAATAGTGGACCCAGCACTGATCGTGAGGCACAGGCATCCAGCTTGAAAAACAACCCTCTACAACCATTCTGTCTTGACATCAAGCCAATTTGGTATCCATTTTGCTACCTCACCCTGGATCCCATGAGATTTAACCTTATGCAACAAGCTACCATGCGGTGCCTTGTCAAACAATATCAACTGCATCACCCTCATCTACCTTCTTTGTTACCCCTTCAAAAAATTCAATTAAATTTGTGAGACATGATTTTCCACTCCATGCTGACTGTCCCTAATCAGTTTTTGCGTCTCTAAATGCCTGTAGATCCTGTCTCAAAATACTTTCTAACAATTTGCCAGATGTGAGGCTCATTGGCCTACGGTTCCCAGGCTTTTTCCTGCAGCCCTTAAGCAAACGCACATTTGCCACCCTCAAATCTTTGCGAACTCATCTGTGACTATGATTCAAATATCCCCGCTAAGGGACCTGCAATTTCCTCCCTAGTCTCCCACAATGTCCTGGGATACACTTCATCAGGTCCCAGGAATTTATCTACCTCGATGCGCTTTAAGACTTCCAGCACCTCTTTTTCCGTAATATGTATACTCCTCAAAACATCACTATTTATTTCCCCAACTTCCCTAACATCCATGCTTTTCTCAACAGTAAATATTGATAAGAAATATTCATTTAGGATCTTACCATTTCTTGTGGATCCACACATAGACGATCTTGTTGATCCTTAAGATCCTTCCCTAGTTACTCTTTTGCCCTTTGTGTATTCGTGGAAGCCCTTTGTATTCTCCTTTATCTTATCTGCCAAAACAATCTCATGTCCCCTTTTTGCCCTCCTGATTTTTCTCTACTCTTACACCCTCTATCCTCTTCAAGGATTCACCTGATCCCAGCTGCCTATGCATGGTCATGTGCCTCCTCCTTCTTGACTAGGGCCTCAATATCCCAGTCATCCAGGGCTCCCTATTTCTACCAGCCTTGCCCTTCACTTTAAGAGGAATGTGCTTACCCTGAACCCTTATTAACACACTTTTGAAAGTCTCCAGATGTCCCTTTGCCTTCCCAGACTCCCCCAAATAACTTTCAAAAGTTCCTGCCTGATACCATCAAAATTGGCCTTACTCAAATTTAGAATGTTAATTTCTGGGCCAGACCTATCATTCTTCACTGCTAAAATTAATAGAATTACAGTAATTGACTCCAAAGCAATCCCTTACTAACACTTCTGTCACCTGCCCTTCCTTACTGTAGCTTGGTGAAGTCAAGTTTTGCTCCCTCTCTAGTCGAGCCTTCCACATGCTGAATGAGAAATTCCTCCTGAATACACACAAATTTCTCTCCATCCAACCCTCTAATACCATGTTGTCCCAGTCAAGTTGGGAAAGTTAAAATCTCCTACAATTACCACACTATTTTTCTTGGAATTATTTAATCTCTTTACCTATTTGCTCTGCGATTTCCCGCTGACTATTTGGGGGGCTATAGTACAATCCTATCAAAGTGATTTCCCCCTTCTTATTTCTCAGTTTTTACCCAAATAGACTCAGCAGGCGAACCCTCAGATATATCCCTTCCCAATACTGTTGTAACGCTTTCCCTAATCAAAAGTGCAACTCTCCCTCCTCTCTTACCTCCCGTTCTATCTTTCCTATAGCATCTGTACCTTGGAACATTGAGTTGCCAGTCTGGTCCCTTCCTTAGCCATGTTTCAGTAATTGCTACAATATCCCATCCCATGTACTTATCCATGCCCTGAGTTCATCTCCCTTGCCTGTCAGGCCTCTTGCATTGAAATAAATGCAGTTTAATCTGGACTTCCCTTGCTCTCTGCTCTGCTTTTGCCTGATCTGTCTGGTACTAGATTTACTGACCCTGTCTTTACTACCTAATGTGCTCTCTAACTTCTGTGCTGTCCTCAACCTTTTCTTGTCCCCCTGCCAAACTAATTTAAACCCTCCCAAGTAACTTTTAGCAAATCTCCCCTCAAGATATTAGTCCCTCTCTAGATCAGGTATAACTTGTCCCTCTTGAACAGGTCATCCCTTCCCAAGAAGGGATCCTAAAGATCTAAAAATCTAAATTCCTGCCACATGCACCAGTTCTCAAGCCACGCATTCATCTGCCTAATCTTCCTACTTTCACTAGCACGTAGCATCGGTAGTAGTCCAGAAATTATTAACTTCAAGATCCTGCAATTTAGCCTCCTGCCTAACGTTTTATATTCACACTTCAGGACCTCATCTCTTTTCCTACCTATGGCATTGGTACCAATATGTATAATGACCTCTGGCTGCAATATTGTATACTACCTTTAATCTTTTTAGTTAACTACAGATGATGGCTCCTCCAGTTAAAATGTTTCTATTCTATGTATTGGAATACCCCCTTAAATGTCTGCCACTGCACCTCTTCTGACTTAGCCCTTAACCTAATTTGCCAGTTCACTTTGGCTAGCTCTGTTTTCATATCCTCATAACTGATCGTACTCAAGTTTAAAATACTAAACTCAGACCCACTCTTCTCTTTCTCAAATTGAATATTAGATTCCATCCTATTATGATCACTGCTATCTAGAGGCACTTCATGAGGTTATTTAATTAATCGCATCCTTCTACATAATACGAAGTCTAGCGCAGCCTGTTCTCAGACTGGCTCCAGAACTTGTTATTCTAAGAAACTACCCCAAAAACGCAATACGAACTCATTTAGGCTACCATTGCACATCTGATTTTTCCAATTTATATTTAGTTTAAAATCCCCAATATTATCACTGTACTTTTCTGGCAAACTACCATAATTTATTTCTATATACACCATCCAACTATGTGGTTACTGTTAGAAGGGCTGTACAAAATTCCCACAAATGACTTTCTTCTTTTATCATTTCTCATCTCTATCCAAACTGCTTCTTCATCCTGGTCTCCTAAACTAGGGTCACCCCTCTGTATTGTGTCAATACCATTAACACAGTCAACCTTCCACCTTTTGCTAACTTCATTACCTTCCAAAAAGCACCCTTCAACATTCAGATCCAAATCCATGTCATTCTCTTACCATGTCTCTAATAGTTATCAAATTATTTACTTATTTTCATTTGTGCTATCAGTTCACCTGTCCTGTTTCAAATTGTGTGTGCAGATTAGAGGGTCTTTGGTTTTATCATTTAGAACTGTGTTCTCTATCCCTTCCTGTCACAATCTGTTTTATTCTTTCTCTCTTGCCTTGTCTCTACTCTGATTTATCACAGCTTCCCAAATTTAATCTGTTGACCCCACCATTTAATTTAAAACCTTCTCTACATCCCAAGTAATGCGTTCACTAGAACGCAAGTCCTAGCACATTTCAAATGTAGACTATTCCAAAGTTACAGCCCCACTGGCCACTGCACTGGAATCCACTCCTACCACCCCAGTCTTCGAGCCGCACGTTTAATTTCTTTAATCTGATTTTCTTTATGCCAATTTGCACATGGCTTTGATAATAAATCAAAGATTACGAGCTTTGTGGTTCTGCTTAACGTGGTGCCGAGCTCCTTCTTTTGACTTTGCAGAACCTTGTTTCTTGTCCTACCCAAATCATTGGTACTTATGTGGACCACAATGACTGGATCCGCCCCTTCTCACTCAAAACTTCATCTTCACCCCTGAGTAGATGTCCCGAATCCTGTTGCTAGGCAGGCAACACAGCTTTCTGAACTCTCATGCATTGCTGCAAAGGACAGTGTCAATCCTCCTCACTATATTGCTAGCTACTATCACTATATTCCCTTTTGCTTCCCCCACTTGATTGTCTTCCTGTTCCAGTGTCCTGTCAGATAGCTCATTAACCGCACCGCTCCCACTCTCATCCAAACAAAGGCAAGAGAGTCTCAAACCTATGAAACAACTGAAAAAGACCAAAGTTCCTACCCTCTGGGTCCCCTTCCTTGCAGTTACATCCTCCTGTACCTGGTCACTGATCAAAGCAGAAGACCCTACAGTAAGGGGTGTGACTCCCTCCTGGTACAAAGCATCCCGTTAACTTACTTTCTCTCCGATGTGCCTCAGTGTCTGCAGCTCAGCCTCCAGCTCAATGATTGAGCTGAAGCTCCTCAAGCCACAATCACTTAACACTGAAATGTATGCCCCAAGATAATTTACGGGACATAATTTTGAAAAAAAATCTTCCAGTTAAATTAAACAATTGAAAATCACCACCTGGTCTACAAAGGTCTGTGCAAGTTATAGTATGATGTGGAAATGCCAGCGTTGGACTGGGGTAAGCACAGTAAGAAGTCTCACAACAACAGGTTATGATCCAACAGGTTTATTTGGCAGCACAAAGTCTCACTCCACCAGATGAAGGATGAACTGGGATCTTGGGTTCATGTCACACTAACTATAACCCCCACGACTTGCCTAGGCTTGCAAAATCTCACTAACTGTCCTGGCTGGAGACAATACACATCTCTTTAACTTGTGCTTCACATTGTCCACACCTTCAAGATTTGATTACCAAGAAAGACTCACATTTCAACCATTATCTTGTAAATCGAGTTTGTGTCTATATATGCCCTGTTTGTGAACACAAGTCCTCACTCACCTGAAGGAGCGAGACGCCGAAAGCTTGTGCTGCTAAATAAGCCTGTTGGATTACAAGTTATAGTAACCAGTAACTATGCATTTAAGGATTTGCTTCAAGTTTTTAGGATAAATTGTACAGTTGGCACTTCCGACAATGGTGCATTTTCAAATGATTGCCAAAATAGAAGGTTTAATATTTGCCAGAGTTTACAGCCAGAAACGTCAAGAGGATCCCAATCAGCCTGCCCCCAAGATCTGCACTGCAGAAGCAAGCTATCTGGTCTTTCACACCTCTTCTGCCATTCAATAAAATCACAGTTAATCTTGTTGCGTTGAGCCCAAAATTCCTCTCTCCCCAACAACTTTTACCTCCATTGCCCAAGAATCCATCTACCTGCGCCTTAAAAATATTCAATGACCCCTGCTTTCACCACCTTCTGAAGCAGAACACCCAGTACAGAACAAGCTTTTATCAGCCAACACTTTGGGACAGCACAACTCAAAGGCTTCTGGGACTGACGCGCCCCAGCAAGAACCTCACAGTATTTATACAATGCAAGTCACATAGGCAAGGCATTATTTACATTCCAACATTCTCTGGCTTAGGTTTTATATTAAGCAATTTGCAGATGTTCTCAAGGTTCGGTGTCTACCATTCCGAGAACTAACTGTCTTTCTTCATCTTCCTTCAGTTCCTCACAACCCCCTTCCCTAGTGTGCACTGTGACCAGATTCAGCTTTGCACAGCTAGCTTTGACTGTTAATTCAGGTCATCTAAGTATTAGAGGTCTTCAGGCACACAGGCTACTGATATGGACCCTGAAAATGTTTTATGTTTACTGGTACTGCTTAGTCGCATTTGTATGCATTTGGCTAGCATGCCTGTCTTTAGTCTTGCTCCCCATGTGAGGAGAGTAAGACTGTACACAGTAGTCCTGGTGTGGTCTCCCCAATGTCCTGCACAGTTGTAGCAATACTTGCCTAATTATAGGCACCCCCTTGCAATAAAAACCAACATTCTATTTTCATTCCTAACTAATTGTAAAAAATTAGCTTATCCACACATTTTTCTTCATGTACACAAGTCTAAATAGCCAAGTACTGCTCTATTGATGATCTTAGTAAACTAGTTAAGCCAGGGAATCTACCAACATTGCCATTAAATCACATCTGCTAAGTAATAATCTGCTTATGCATGCCCAGTTTAGGTTCCTGGATGTTTCATACCCCGTAAGAAGTGAATGACAGGGATGAGATAAAGCTAGCCACCCTCAATATAAAGGAAGCACTCAATTGAGTATCAAAAAATTAAGCGAGCAGATCAGAAACTCCAAGATATATTATGAAATTAGCCTAGTCCCTAACTTTCCCTTTTGATTTTGGTATTAGGATAAACATAAAAGGTGTTTTGCTCCAGGTAGGATTCAACTGACCCACGAGGGAACTTTTATTATAAAAAAATTAACACAGTTAAAGAACAAAAAAAAGAGTCAGCATAACTTCTTCAATTAAAAATATTTAAACAGGACAAAGTATAATTCTTAACAGCTATCTATCCCTATTGTTCCAAATTAAGCAGGATCCCCATAGACATAAATTCCTTTTTTGAATCAGCACAAAAACAATTATGTTCATTTGGATGCTAGGCTTCCAGCCTTTTAACACTTCTCAGAGATCCAGAGAGGCCCGTCTTCTGACTCTCATACAGCAGAATCTCAAAGATCCATCACCAAACAGCAGAATCTTAAAGATGTTATTTCTTGACCAATTCCAGTCTCCAACTCGAGAAGGAGAGGGGCACTGCTCTTTAACAACTCCACATAGCATTTAAGCTTGATTTCTCTGTGCAAGCCTAGCCCTGTCCAGTTACCTGATATTACTGCCAATCAAGTCCTATTTTGCAAAACCCCAGTGGAACACTAGGGACAACATAACAGCAGTAGTCCAGAATAAACAAACATTCCAGCAATTAGGAGCAATTATGCCACTGCAGGAACAAGAGAGGATGCCAGTTACAGACCCAGTGGCACCAATAATAAGAACTGCTGAAACAGATCGTGTACAAGAAACATGACTAAAATATATTTCTTAAAAGGCACAGCATTGTCACAGAATCCTGGAAAAAGAGATCAATAGGAATCAAGAAGGAAATCCTTCAATGAGCGAAGAAACACTGCGTCTGACAAAGGAAAGATGTTCATGAGAAATCAATCACAGCCCTAGCATATCATTGGAGATTCTTGGAAGAACCCGTAACCTGCCATGGTCAGCTGCTTTAATGATCTGCATGTGTCAAAAAAATGTTGAGGATGGTTTGTTCCCTTACAATTTTGGTATCAACTACATGCTCAACATTTTTGATCACTAAATAGACCATGCTGGCCCACAGGAGGAACATTTAGGTTTGGGTTGCAAAGTATATTTGCATCACATTGGGCTTTTCTTTGGGAATGCCAAGAAACAACTTCCAATAGCTCTACCATTGCCAAATGTCTAATTAACATATCGGGGCAAGTTGATCAGAAGTTTAAAAGAACTAGCCATATCAATATCATAGCCGTAAAAGCAAGGCAGACACAGATGGCTCATTTTCAACCATTTAAAGGCTATTCCGAGGCCCAAGTATGATGGAATACTCTCACAGAAATGTAACAAGAACTCTCTACTATGAGCAAACA
Organism: Carcharhinus amblyrhynchos; assembly: GCF_965287045.1. Taxonomy (NCBI): domain Eukaryota; kingdom Metazoa; phylum Chordata; class Chondrichthyes; order Carcharhiniformes; family Carcharhinidae; genus Carcharhinus; species Carcharhinus amblyrhynchos. The sequence continues at coordinate 36,005,592 of NC_137335.1, read as the reverse complement.
GTTCCCTAGATTGACGTCCTGGCCAATGGAATCAAAATCAGGCCCCTTCACCACCAGCACACACAGGCTACTGGAAGTACTATCATACCTCAAACCTGCATTGACAATACCTCCCAATATAATTTCAAAGTTCTTTTGTTTTAAAAAGGGGTGAATGTTTCAGTCCTGCCTGCAAAGGGGAATCGTCCTAGGTGGTCAGGCAATTTGACAGACCATTGAAAGGAAGGAATTTCCAGTCTCATGGCGGATGGGATTGGAAAATCCCATACTCAAACACAATTGAATATATTTCACTGACACACAATCCTGAAAGCTGTCATCTAACACCATCAAGAGGGCATCACTACAAATATCAGGCATAGATAGTTTATCTTCAGTGAGTAATACTGGGTGGGTAATAAAAGTGGACTTGCTACCCCTCTTTCCATGTAGAAATATTTAAAAACTTGCACCAACAATGCTGTGTGAAAATACTGTACCAATTAAGAATCTAGACCATTGTAATTCCCAAAGCTCTATTCATGCAGAAATATATTCTTCTACTTATTTTTTAAGATCTAAATATGTCCAAGGTATCCAACAATCCTTTAAGCTTACCTTGTTAATCATATTTAAAGTGCATTCAAAGACAGCATCAAATATCTGAGGAATTTCAGAAGTGATATGTCCACCCAATTTATTCACGATGGTTGCCATGGTGCTAAGTACTTCTGGTTCTCTAGCAGCTGGTACATTCCTCTGGTAGTCAATAAGCACCGCATCCAGCAATGGAGGAACAAAATTTTCACCTACCTAAAAATAACCAAAATTGTAAAGTTAAGGTTTGAACAACAACCATTCTTGGGGGAAAAAAGGCGCTCCTGCATTTGTCAAATATACAAATTCAGGATTTTATTTGAAGTAACCATATTTGCAAATCAAAAAATTAACTTCAGTACATTAACTGAATGGTATTGAAAAATTGTGTTAACCTCCTCTAATGGGAGATTCCAACGTTAAGTTTCATACTTAACTGCTACACCAATAAGTGCCACTGCAATGACTTTCAATGCTAAAGGTGCTTCAGCATATTTGTTCCTCCCATTCTTCTTAACCAGTTAGTTTGCCATCACCCCACCGTTTGATTTTCCCCATTGATCCATTTTCAATAGCACTGCAGCCTTTGACCCTGGTCCAATTAACAATTAATTCTGCCCCCCGCCATTCAGCCTGCTTGCTCTCAAGACTCATTGCTTCACAACAAAAAAGGAGTGTAGTTAATTGAAAAGGGAATGTAATCTTTAGTTTATAAAAAGCGGCATTAATTGCAACTTCAAAAGGATATCAAATATATATATTTTAAAATACAACCTATAAACCCTATAAGTAATTGATTAGACCAAAAGTCTAGGACGCAAATTGGGATGCCTTACTCTAGAATTTACTAGAATTACTAGTAAAAATAGTAAAGAACCAAGTGTCTAATGAGAATGAGGAATTTCAATTAGAATCATACAGTGCAGAAGGGTCAGCCCATCAAGTCTGCACAGACATGTGAAACACCTGACCCCATCACCTAATCCCATTTATCAGCACTTGGCTCACAGTTATGCTGGTTGATATTGAAAGAGGAAGTACTATGGCTAAAATCCTGACAAAATCCCCTGCAGTTGACAGCCTACATCCTCAAGATCCAAGACGTGGCTTCAGAGATAGTGGACATACTGGCTGTGATCTTCCAAAGTCCCCTAGATTGTTGAATGATCCTAATACATTGGAAGGTAGCAAACTTAACATTATTCAAGAATGGAAGGAGTGTAAAACCATGGAACATTAAGTCTGTCAGCCTGGTAGACACTGGAAAATGCTCAAGTCCACTATTAAGGAAGTGGTAACTGAACACTTCGAAAATCATAATGCGATACCAGCAGGATTGATTACATGGGAAACAAGAACAGATAATGCTGGAAAATCTCAGCAGCTCTGACCGCATCTGTGGAGAGAGAACAGTGCTAAGACTCTTCAACAAAATGGGAAACATGGTTTCAGGGAGTTTTGAAAAGCACTCAATAAGATGCTACACAAAAAGGATGTAAAACAAGGACTCATGGGGTTGGGAAAAACATATCAGCCTGTATTAGAGGATTGACTAAATGATACCAAAGTGTAGGAATAAACAGATCATTTTCAGGTTGGCTACAAAGATCAGTATTGGGGTCTCAGATATTTACAATCAATATTAATGACTTAGATTAAGGGATTAAGTATAACGTACCCAAATCTGTCAATGTTATAAAGATAGGTAGCTGTGAGGAAGACAGGTTTTCAAAGGGACACAAGGTTAAGCGAGTGGGTAAAATGGGGGCAGATAAGCATAATGTGGGAAAATGAGAATTTTGGTAGAGAGAATAGAAGGACAGTAGAAGAAACTGAATGGTTTGCAGAAGGATTTGGAAATCTCTACATGAATCAAAATTAAATTGGCGAGTACAACAAGCAACTGGGAAGGTAAACAATATGTTGAATTTTATTGCAGATTGGTTAGAATAAAAGTACAACGAAGTCTTTTTCCAATTGTACTGCAATTTGGCATGATGTCACCATGTACATTTTGAGCTCAACACTTAAGGCTGTGCCTTAGAAAGGGAGCAACAACAGTTCAGCTGATTGCAAGGATGATGGGATTCTTCCAAGGAGGACCTGAGTTTAGAAGAGTGAGGTGTGATTTCATTGAAATTGAGACTGAGGTGGTCTGACATGACCGATGTTGCATTCCTAACTGGAAAGTCTATAGCTAAAGAGGCACCATTTCAGGAAAAGGGTCAGATGAGGGAAAAAGAAAACCCAAGAGTACGACAAACAAAACAGAAGATCACATGGCCTGTCAAGCCTCCTCTGCCATACAAATATAACCATGGGCTTGAACTCCACTTTCCCATCCATCTGATTCTGAGACTAAAACTTTTGTCTACCCCAGCAATAAATAGTTCAGTACGATTTTTGCGTGGTTCGGCAACCAATGAACTGATTCAATCATAAGTCTGAGTCCCGCACACTTTTGGCAGCTGTTCAGCAGCCTTGGAAGACAGAGTTTGAGACTACGGGATCCACCTGTCGATTGCAATCGACTACTTGGAGATCTCTGTTCTGATTCTTAATAAAGAAAAGAAAACAAATGGGCATAAGAAATACCCATTGAAATGGGAAAGAAAATTCTGAAGATTCTCGATGTGCTGGAAAGCTCTATCCTGGAGGGTAAAGTGGATGTGGTTCCAGCACATCGAGAATCTTTAGAATTTTCTTTCCCAGAAGGCTGCAGATACTCAGTTAAATATATGCACAAAACAGGTCAATAGATTTTAGGATACTATGAAAATCAAGAGGAACAGGGATTAGATGATTAGACAAGTGAGTGGAATTGACCGAGATCAGCCATGACTTAATTGATGGTGAACAGGTGTATTTCATATGCCTATTTGTTTCCTTTATTAAGAATCAGAACAGAGGTCTCCAATTAGTTGATCGCAATCGACACGTGGATCCTGTAGTCTCAAACTCTCTTCCAAGGCTGCCGAACAGTTGCCAAAAAAAGTGTGCGGGACTCAAGACTTATAATGACTGAATCAGCTCATTGACTGCCAAACCACGCAAAAGACATACAGAACTCTGGTTTCTTGTGATGACAAGTAAATCAGCTCATTGATGGCTAAAACACAGATGCCAAAATGCAGACTATGCTGGGTAAAGACAAAAAGAACCAAGAGCTAAGAACCTCCAAAAGGGCAAAAATCTAACAAAAGAATGGAAAAGTGAATTTCTTTTCAGAAATGAAAAAGGCAAGACCATTTGTCAGTAGTGAGTAAGGGGTAATTTGGAACAGTATCACAAGACAAATGCATGCAAAATTTAAGAAAATTTCCCTTTAAACAGGGTCTTTTAGACAAAAAGTAGTTAAAGAGAATGTTGCAAGCTCAACAGGCATTCTTTTCAAAACCTGTGCTAAAGGCAAGGCTAGCAAAAAGGCATCTTTTTGCATTAGCTATCTGCTGGCAAAACAATGATTGCTGCTGACTCCTTGTTCAAAGACTTTAAAAGCAAAGATGAAATTATGACTGCCATCAAGAGCTTGCCATCTGATGCTTTAAATAACAAGAATGGAAATGTTGTCGAGGATGTCTCTCAGCAAACATACTTCTCACTAGTCTAAGGAGTCAGTAGACATGACAGATACAGATCAACTGATCATTTTTGCTCACATGGCATTCAAAGATGCAACAACAAAAGGAAGACTTCCTCACTCTTTTGCCACTCAGAAGACAAGAGGCAAGAACATCTACAACAAACTTTAAAAAGTATGCAACTGAGAAAAACATTCCGATCAAGAAACTGCTTTCAATCACAACTGATGGTGCACCATCAATGTAAGCACTTTGCAGAAATAATCCTGAATTCCTTCTTTGTCAATTACCACTGCTATCTACCATGAACTAGTGAGCAAGATCACTAATTTTTCCTCATGTAATGACAGTTGTTGTCAAGATCAACTCAATTCACGGTTGAACTCTGCAACATCGTTTGTTCAAATCGTTACTTGATGAGCTTGATGCCACCTACTGTGAGCTAATCCTTCATGTAGATAGGTGGTGGTTAATTCAAAGTCCCCTAGAAATTTTTAGATTTGCTTCCTGAAATTGTCACCATTCTTAAATCAAAAAAATGAGGTGTCAGATCATGTGTGGTTGCTGGAATTGGCGTTTATTACTGACAAGTGCAAAATTGAATGAGCTAAACCATGAATTGCAGGGGAGGGATAGGCTTGTCACACATGATCAGTGCAGTGAACGTGTTCAAGTTGAAACTGGGCTTGTGGTCCTCCCTGTTAAAGAACAAAGTTACTGAGCACTTCCCAAATCTAGAGAAAATCCAATAATAGGTCAAACAGAAGGGGCTCCATCCAAACAAACTGGAAAAGAAATTCAGAAGACGATTTCAGGAGTTAAAGATGGAATAAGTTATCTTTGTCTCAAATCCTTTTCTTCAATGGATATCAGAGAACTGACAGCAAAATTTCAGAAGGCATTCAAACAAAGCAGTGGACTTGACACGGAAATAATCACCATACAAAATGACACAGCTGAATGCTTGGTCAATGGACAAAGACTTCTGGGGACTTGTAAACAAAGTTTATTTATTAGTGTCACAAGTAGGTTTACATTAATACTGCAGTGAAGTTACTGTAAAAATCCAAAAACCCTCTTCAGACATCACACGCACTCAAGGTGAATGCATGTTTTGGTTCCACATGCCACTGTGAAGTGGCTTTTCCAGAAGGAAACTATCATGTCCCCAAGTATTACACTCATCTTGCAGATGCCCATCCGATGGGCTGCCCAAGACTGGTCATCTCAAAGCTATGACCCAGATTTCACAGTACTCGCAGATACTGTGCAAGCAAAAGGTGTCACAATAAGAATAGGTGAGCATTATGCACAAGTACAACTTGGGAGGTTCAAGTAAAGTCCAGTTTTTTTACCAGCAGATCTCACACTGTATTTTGATGCCAAAAGTCATCTTGGGAGACCACGGAATTAGAAGAACTGTATGCCACCTCATCAAAACAAAATCTTAGTTGACCTAATACATCATCTCAAAAGATCTTGGATAAACTAAACTGGGAAAAAAGAAAACGGTCAAAAAAAAGCAATTAGGAATGGTCTTGTTGGAGCTAATGAAAGCAGAATTCAAACAGCTTCAATTGTTGCATGGAACGTATGCATGCGTCAATGGCTAGAACACCATTTATGGTCCATCCCCAATTTCCTTCGAGATGGTGGCAGTGAGCTACCTTCTTGAACAGCTGCTGTCCATTCAATCACAGTGCTGTTAGGGAGGGAGTGCCATCATTTTGCCTCAGCAACAATGAATAGCTTATATAATGAGGGAAATGGCTATGTATTTTGAAAATAAGATTTTTAAATGCAATAGATAAATAACAATTTATGTCACAAGTAGGCTTACATTAACACTGCAATGAAGTTACTGTGAAAATCCAAGTATCCTCTTACAGATGCAATAGATAAATATCTTCCTCCTTTGCTTTTCAAGTATGCTGTGATTTCAAAATCAATTATAGTCTATTCTGCCCTAACTTATGCCATGTACTTTCCTGTCAAAATAAGGTAGGAGGTAACTTAGGCATCTACCGTGACATTAAAACACACGGCAATTAACTTTTTAGATTGAACCCATGCAAATCTCAGGGTTTAAATGGCTGCCACCAGAGACTCAAATGAATTTAACCAAAAAAATTAACTGTAATTATTATAACCGCCCATATCTTGATAGTTTCCAAGGCAACTATAATGGACTGCAATACAGGAAGTACATTTATTGAGAAAGGGCAGGCAAAACAAAGTAGCTTTAAAAGCAAGACACTCATGCTGGAAATCTGAAATAAAAACGAAGTACTCAGGTTTGGCAGCTTCCACAGAGAGAGAAGTAAGAGTTAACATTTCAAGTTGTGATAATTTCTTCAAAGGGTTGCAAAGCTGAAATGTGACACTCCATAAAGTCACAGACATAATCGCTTGTGGCACTTATAAAATTTTGGAAAGTTAGCAGATTAAAAAAAAAAGATTGAGAACCAAAATACTGAAGCCCTTGTGAAAAGACTGGAGTCACCTAGAAAAGAATGGTTTGATCAAGCAGACGCAGCACGGATTTGTTAAGGGGAAGTCACATTTAACAAATTTATTGGATTCCTATGAGGATGTGACTAGTGCGGTAGACAGAGGGGAATCGGTGGAGGTGTTGTTTTTAGATTTCCAAAAGGCGTTTGATAAGATGCTTCACAAAAGGTTGCTACAGAAGATTAGGGTGCACAAAGTTGGGGGTAAGGCGTTAGCATGGATAGAGGATTGGCTGTCTAATAGGAAGCAAAGAGTTGGTATCAATGGGTGCTATTCTAGTTGGCTGTTGGTGACTAGTGGAGTACCACAGGGATCAGTGCAGGGGCCTCAACTGTTTACCATTTATATAGATGATCTGGAGGAGGGGGCTGAGTGTAGGGTGACGAAATTTGCTGATGACACGAAGATGAGTGGAAAAGCAAATTGCGTGGAGGGTGTGGAAAGTCTGCAGAGAGATCTGGATAGGCTGAGCGGGTGGACAAGGACCTGGCAGATGGAGTATAATGTTAGCAAGTGTGAGGTTATCCAATTTGGCAGAAATAATAGTAGGAGGGATTATTATTTAAAAGGCGAAAAGCTGCAACACGCTACGGTGCACAGGGACCGGGGGGTCCTTGTGCACGAATCAGCAGGTGATCAAGAAGGCGAATGGAACGTTGGCCTTTATAGCAAGGGGGATAGAATATAAAAATAGCGAGGTCTTGCTGCAACTGTACAGGGTACTGGTGAGGCCGCAGCTGGAGTACTGTGTGCAGTTTTGGTCGCTGCACGTGGAAGGATATACTGGCCCTGGAGGGAGTGCAGAGGAGGTTCACTAGGCTGATACCGAACATGAGGGGGTTGGCCTATGAAGAGAGACTAAATAGATTGGGTCTGTACTCGGAGTTTAGAAGGATGAGGGGGGATCTTAAGAGACATTTAAGGTAATGAAGGGAATGAATAGGGTAGAGGTAGAGATTCTTCCCGCTTAGAAAGGACAGAACTAGAGGACACAAGCCTCAAAATATGGGTGGGGGGGGTGCAGTTTAGATCGGAGTTCAGGAGGAACTTCTTCACTCAAAGGGTGGTGAATCTCTGGAATTCTCTGCCTGTTGAAGTGGTGGAGGCTACCTTGCTAAATATATTTAAGTCACAGGTAAATAGGATTCTGATAGACAGGGGAATTAAGGGTTATGGGGAGAAAGCGGGAAAGTGGAATTGATCCACCTCAGATCAGCCATGATCTTACTGAATGGCAGGGCAGGCTTGAAGGGCTAGATGGCCTACTCCTGCTCCTACTTCTATGTTCTGTGGCCAATAAAGAAAGTGGAACAAGTTTGATTGGCAATTGAGAAACAAAAGGGTGGATCAAAAAAAAGCGAAGAAGAAAAGTTATTTCGAATTGCAACTGGATCTTGATCAATTGGGTCAGTGGGCTGACGAATGGAAGATGGAGTTTAATTTAGACAAATGCGAGGTGATGCATTTTTGGTAGACTGAACCAGGGCAGGGCTTAGTCAGTTAATGGTACGGCATTGGGGAAAATGACAGAAAAGAGATCTAGGAGTACATGTTCATAGCTCCTTCAAAGTCGAGTCACAGGTGGACAGAGTGGGGAAGATGGCATTCAGCATGCTTGGTTTCATCAGTCAGAACACTGAATACAGGAGCTGGGATGTCTTGTTGACATGGTACAAGACATTGGTACAGCCACACTTGGAATACTATGTGCAATTCTGGTCATCCTATTATAGAAAAGATATTATTAAACAAGAAAGAGTGCAGAAAAGACTTACTAGGATGCTACTGAGACTTGATAGATTGAGTTATAAAAGGAGCGGCTGAATAGACAGACTTCTTTCTCGCGTGTAGGAGGCTGAGAGGTGACCTTATAAAGGTCTATAAAAATAATGAGGGGCATAGACAAGGTAGATAGTCAATATCTTTTCCCAAAGGTTGGGGAGTCAATAACTAGAGGGCATAAGTTTAAGGTGAGAGGAGGGATACAAAAGGGTCCAGAGGGGCAAATTTTTTCCCCCCCAGAGGGTGGTGAGTGTCTGGAACAAGCTGCCAGAGATAGTAATAGAGGCAGGTACAATTTTATCTTTTAAAAGGCATTTAGATAGTTAAATGGGTACGATGAGTATGAAGGGATATGGGCAATTGTGATTAGCTTAGGGGTTTTAAAACAAGGGTGGCATGGACAAGTTGAGCCGAAGGGTCTGTTCCCATGCTGTAAACCTGTCTTTGAATATCAAAATTTCTGTAGAATCACTTGAATATTCAAAATGTTACGTTGTGGGAAATGGAGACAACGCTCAATAAATATGCAAAATCAGTATCAAAACACCTGTGTCTCTTAATTTGTCAATAATGGATCAGATTGTTATTTTTAAATTGGGATTTGAATTCAGATAAGAATGTTACAAAGTAGTGCTAAGGTGGTCTCAAATCTGTCTCGCATGGCTATGAGCCAAAAACAAAATTTTCTACTGTTCCTCAGGAGGAGGATAGAATAGGATAAAAGTATGATGTTATCGAAGAAGCATGCTGACGATGGGGCACATTTGATCAATGCATTTCAAATGAACATAAGATAATCAGCATTTAAACTCTACATCTTCAACACAAAACAATATTTTACTTTTCCACATTCATGATTTGTGACTAAGTTATTGTTCATATCTCACTCACCATCTGTGGGTCATTGGATCTGCTCACCCAACCTGAAATAAGTTTCAGGGTCTCCCTTTTCACTGTTCGCATACTTCTGATCAAGGGCTGTTTTGTAACCACATCACCTATGATAGGCATCAATAAAATTCAATGGCTCAAAAAAATTAGAGACATTTATTTTGCTAAACAATTCACCTTTTCATGCTCAATTCACTTCTTAATGCTCAAGTTGATAGACACAAAGGCAATTTTTACTTCCTTTAGAAGGAAGCATCTCAAAAAGGAGCAATGAAATAATTCAAACATCACAAACTTGAGTGTTCACACACAACGCAAAGTAATTGCTGTCATGCCACATCCATTGTTTTACACCACAATTTTTTTGGAAATACAAAAACAAATGTTCAACCAACCATTTGTTTGAATTGCTGCTGAAATATTTTCACTGAGGCACTTGTACACATTCAACATATCCAGATATATTCGACCAAGCTGGATGACAAATGGGTGACCAACTGCTTTGCAGGCTCGAACATTAGTTTTCAGAATACTGCCAAGCTGTTTTACAGTTTCAGGATCCTTAAGAATGTCAACATTCTAAAGATGAAGGAGAAAGAGAATCAATCAACTGGCCCGGATATTGGATTTCTACTCTCCATACCCCCAATTTTTTTTTCTTTTGCTGCTACTTCATCTTTTAGACCGAAATGAGATATTGATAAGAGCCCCTTTGCCCCTATTCATCTATTCTAATCCCATTTCCCAGCACTTGGGTTCACAGCCTTGTATGCTATGGCGTTTCAAGCGCTCATCCAAATACATTGCAAATGTAGTGAGGGTTCCCACCTCTACCACCTTTTCAGGAAGTGAGTTCCAAATTTCCAACATCCTGTATAAAAAAAGCTTCATCCTTCAAATGCCTTCTAAATCTCCTGTCTATTACTTAAAATCTATGCCCCTTGTTATCACACATCTACAAAAAAAAAGTGAGAAATAGTCCCTGAAGACCATAGGCTACTCTTCCTTTTGAGGAGAACTGACCAGTGGTGATTTAACCTGAGGATCACCACGTGAGGGGCAAGACAGGCCTTTCATGAATAACTCCAGCCAGTATGGGATTTGAACCCACGCTGTTGGCATCTCTCTGCATCATGAATCAGCCACCCAGCCAACTGAGCTGAATCATGTTAGATCTCTCACCTTGTCAAAATGAAATTTAAATGTCAGGATTTTACTGCGCTTCGCCAAACTTCTCCTTTAACAAATTTAGTAATGAATCGTTCTGTCTGGAAATCTACATGCATTGCCAATTCAATTAGCCACCATAAATATCACAAACAACAGCAAGATGCTAAAGAGGACCACTACCTACGTTAAACATGTCACACCAAAATATGCTGATTGATCAGTCACACATTATTAAGTACTAACAGTAACAATGGACTTTCCATATAGTTACCTTGAGCAATTAAAAATAAATCAGGTTTACCAAATCACAAAATAAAGCATCTATTTTCACATGATCAACAATGCTGCAATTATTCCTATTCACCCATTATGCACCATAAAGATATAAACTGCAACTCAAGGGCATACCAAAATCACAAGTCTGAAATTCAGCTAGTTTACAATAACAAATCTATGATTGGTACTTAAAATTCTAAAAATTTATGATTGCTTTGCAAAAGGCTTAATTTCAGTACAGGAAAATACAAGGAATAATTCAATTAATTTTACTTTTATTTACAATTCTAATTTCCAATGTCCACAACATTTGATGAAAAACTGATGTAGGGAAAAATAATATGAATCAGCCTGTAAAAAACAACTACTACAACAAATCCAGTCAACTATGTCTCACAATAAAAAGATTATTCAGGGCTTGCTAGAAAAACTCAATAAACAGTTAAAAAAGAAATAAAAAACAGTAAGGGGGGGGAAGAAAGAAAGAAGAATTCATAATTCATGTAGGATCAGTACGCCATTCAAATGTAATGAAATTTCAAGAATCACACTTACGCTTAAATATTTGTAAAATGTATATAATTTATTAAATGTTAATTTAAAACACCACTTACTTTAGTTGCCTGTTGAATTATACTGTCCCAGACCTGATTTGGCAACATCATATATTTTTCTATTAAATGTTCTTGTACTGTTTGGTCAGTTTGAGCACCTATCATATAACCAACTGCTTCATAAAACGTGTGAACCTATTGACAATAAGAACAAAAATTTATTTTAAACTAGAATTGTGTCAAGGCTTTGGGAAAATAAAATTAAACGAGATTCTATTTGAAATCACGTATATATCAGCCTTTCCATCCACAGATTTTTGTCCCCCCCCACAAATGCTTGAGTATACATATCTAAGTTATTTTCAAAACAATATTTGTAACCGTACCTGTTGTGGTTGAAGATCACAAATGATAGTATTAATATTATTCAGGATCTCATCAATGAATGGCATGACTTCCCCAACTTGAACCTGAACAAAGTGTCGACGACATTTTTGTGCAATTTTAATAAAAGTATCACAAGCCATGTCTTGAACTCCATCGTGAGTTTCTAAATTCACAAAAATCAAAATATTTATATTTAAATACAAATATGATTAATGCAAAAAACTAATGTCTCAAAAGAAAAAGATCTGGTCAGCAAAATTCAATTACAATTAATTCAGGAACAACTCGCGCTCATGCTCATCTTTCATTATTAGAGAAACCACAAGCATAGACAAGGGTCATGGGTGGAAGAGGGGACTCGCAATGTTGAAATAGCGGCGTGGGCTTGTTGGGCCAAAGGGCCCGTTTCCTGTGCTGTGTTGTTCTTTGTTCAGAGGTAGATTAAGGGTATGAAACTTCATCTCGCCCAAAACACTGTCACCTCAAAACCAAAAGGATGTTAGGATTTCAATTCCTACTTTTGGACTGGATGGCATTTCATAAACTAACACTAATGGAAGAGTGTTGCGTCATTGTGAGATCTTTAAATCAAGATATCTGCCTATCCAGCAGATTGTATGACACTTTCTTATTGCTGCTGTTTGGAATTTGCTGGACACAATAGCAATAAGAGAGTCTGCAAATGTACAACTGTTCCTCCTCAAAGTAATTATTTGTGCATGAAGTACCTGAGATCTTTCTGTGCTGAAACTGACCAGATAGTCACAAACAACCCAATTTGATTTTCTAAATAAATCTGAAGCGTATCTCTGTCCTTAGTTCTCATTAAATGAGAACGAGAAGACAGATCTATTTGTTTTTTTAAAAAAAATGAACGCACCAGCTTAGGCAAATAGCCCATTCCTCCAGCCAAAAAACATTTTCTCTTGCAGTTTCAAATAGCACACAAACAGAGTTTGCATGGAAAGTTCTGTCATGAGATTAAAAACGTGCATTATACAGGGTTCTCGGAAGAAACAACCTGAGGGGCCAGGTTCTAGTTCTGTGCTCATGTTATGGCTTTAAACATCTGGGAGTCCCCTTTCCTTTTATATGTAGGCTAAGGATCCAAACTCTCAAATTTACTTGTAATACACTATTTTCAAAAATGCATTTCTTCCATTTCCATCTGACAAACTTACCATGCATAAATTCAAACAGTTTGTTAACCACAGTCTTTAAAAACTTCCAGTGAGCTCTCAAGAAACGTGGGTACTGACCCACAATGTACATGATATTTGAAGCAATAATGGCTTTGTTGTCTTTACCCCTTTTCTGCTCGCACAGTCCTAAAAGATCCTATGGAGTTAAAATAACTGATGTTACGACTTAAATCCAAACAAAAAATTAGCACGATCACGCTTATCTAGGATTTATACACAAGATTCAAAAGTTCTTTGTTTGCTCACAAAACACCTTAGTAAGAGCTTAAATAACAGTATCCCATGCAAAAGATTAAAAGAGATGAGAAAAGGTATATATAAGAAACTACATAAAATCCTTTTTAAAAAAGTTGGAATAGATCATTGAAAGGAAGGCTGGGTGAGGAAAAATGCACATTTAACCTATTTCTACTTAAAACTGCTTTTAAATGTCTTAATTGCCCTTGTATTTAATAACAAAACATTAGGATGCAGGTAAGCAAATAATAAGGAAGTCAAATGGAAGGTTGACCTTTATTACATCCATCCTTGCATTGGATGCTGTTCAGAAAAGCTTCATTAGGTGCAGTCCTCAGATGACGGGTTTTGTCTTGTATTGGAAGCAGTTCTGAATAGGTTCAGCAGATAAATCCTTTAGATGAAGGGGCTGTCGTAAGAGAAAGGTTGAGCAGGTTGGGCCTATACTCACTTGAATTTAGAAATGACAGGTGATTTTATTGAAAGAAAGATTGAGGTCACCTGACATCGTAGATGATGAGGACATTTCCTCTTGTGGGTGAATCTAAAACTAGAGGACATAGTTTAAAAATAAGGGGCCTTTCACTTTGTATGTGCAAATGAGGAACTCCTTCCCTCGATTTCTTTGGAATTAGTTTGCATGGAGTATGATGGAGGCTGGATCACAGAATACATTCAAGACATAATTAGATCTTTGATTGATGGGAAGTCAAAGATTATGGAAGACAGGCAAAGTGCAGTTAAGGCTGCAATGAGATCAACCATTACCTTACATGAATGTTGGTGAAAGCTCAATGGCCTGAATGGCTTATTCGTGCTCCTTTTTTTTACACTCCCAAATAAGCATGAAGGACAATGGGAAGGATTTGCATATATGATTGAGTGGAAGTAGGCTGGACTTGATCATAACTAGTTAGATGAAATGATCTGTTTCTGTACTGTAAATTCCACACAGTTGCTAAGGGACAGGGAGGGGACTAAAATTCAACCCTCATTCAATCATTAAAACACAAATTATCAAAGCGTATTTCTGTTATAGGTTGCAGCTGTATAGAGCTTTCAACAGAAAGATAACTCAATAGCAAGACTCTTATGACGACTTAGTGCAAAGTTGCAGAAACTTGTTTCTCCTTCCCACTTCAGATTTTACCATTTTTGAATAAGGCAACAAAAAAACCACAAATTATCAAAGCGTATTGTTACAGGTTGCAGCTGTATAGAGCTTTCAACAGAAAGACAACTCAATAACAAGATTCTTATGACTACTTAGTGCAAAGTTGCAGAAACTTGTTTCTCCCCGCACTTCAGATTTTACCATTTTTGAATAAGGCAACCAGTTTCTGCCTAGTAATTTAGGCCCATCATCATGCTGACCATATGCTATCAAAATCCTCAAATCTTGCTGGTAAAATCTAAAACACAAATCCTCAAAATTCATCTGCAAGACCTACATCAAACCTTTCAATTTATCAATTTTATTTATACGAACCAGGACTTCTTACTGAATAGAAACAAAATACTTCTGATGCTGGAGATTGAAAATGAACAAAATGGTTAGTTCTGGAATAACTCAACAGGTCTGGCAGTCCAAAGTCATCAAAACATTAACTATTTCTATCTCCCAGATGATGCAGACTTGCTGAGATTTTCTAGCACCTTTTTCCACTTTATGATTTTTTAAAAAACGGCTTTTGAAATCTTTCCACAAGCCTATTTATGGGTTTTCCCACAGAATTCAAGATTCCTGGTTGAACCAACAAAAATCAAACTATTGGGTCTCTACTAATGCATGTGTTGTGCGATTCTTTATCCCATGGATAGTTCCTTGCCCCAAACAGCCATTTGTAATGTTCTTAATTTCTCTTCCTTCTGCCTACCTCACTGTCCTCAAAGCAAGTTTCAAGACATTGAAAGCTCCAACCACCTTGGTTTACTTGAATTACCCTTTTCTTTATTATTCTGTGGGTGACAACCTTCAATCAAGTTTCTGCTTAAAATATTTGTTCTTGCATGTACTGCCAATGTTCCTCTCAAGCTCATGTTTCTCTATTCAAGGAACACAATGTTGACAACTTCAAGAATATGCATTCCATCCAATTACATTCCATGATATCCATCATCCATTCTGCCAATATCACAAGCTTAACTCTTAGTGTCACCATTTACCAACTGATATACTGCTGAAGTTCCAACTCAAAGTAATACTTTCCTGTTCAGCCAATGGCATAAATTCATGAGCATTCTGATGCTCTAGCTCTTGACATCAGGTCTAGCAAATTTATCCAAATTGACTGGTGCGATAATTTGCAGTCATTGCTTCACTTATATATACAGGAGCGTTATTACCCAACTACAAATACCTCCTAATCATCCACATAAAGCCATTTGCAATATTAGTACACTTACTTTTATTACAGTCACCAGAAATCTCTTCTCATCTTCCTCATGCATAGCACCACTAATTGAACCAATTGCCCAACAAAGGGTGTTTAGATTCTTCCATGACCATTCAGTACCATTCACTTGATTGTGAAGTTTATCAGTCATAATACGTTCTGTATCTGCATAGTCCAAATGAGTAAGGTACACTGCAAAAGAATAGACAAAACTAAGAAAATAGTCAACATTACAGTCACTAAATTTCCTGTGACCAGCACTATACTTTACAAAACACAGTTGACAGGAACACTGGTGTACTTCTGTCCCCTTGAGGCTTCCACTATTCAAAGAGATCATGGCTACTCTGCAACCTACTTCCACCTGCCCAGCTTTATGGTTAACAAAAATGTATAAATTCCAGTTTTAAAATTAATCATGGAATCAATTGCCATTTGTGGAAGAATTCCAAACATTGACCACCTTTTGTAGAAGTTATTCCTAACCTCATTCCTTGAAAGTCTAATTTCTAGACTGTGCTTCCTAGTTCCAGACTCCCCAGCCAGTAGCTCCACATTTACCCTCTCTGCTCCATTTAAATTTAAAACTTTGATTGAATTGTGCTATCATCTTCCAACTTTCATGGAATTCAACACTAGTTTTTAATAATGTATGTTTTATAAGTTTATTTAGTAGTGTCACAAGTAGGCTTACATTATCACAATGAAGTTACTGTGAAAAGCCCTTAGTCGCCACACTCCAACACCTGTTTGGTGCAGTGAGGGAGAATTTACCATGGCTAAATGACCTAACCAGCACGTCTTTTGGACTTATGGCAGGAACCAAGAGCACCTGGAGAAAACCCACGCAGACAAGGGGAGACTATGCAAACTCCGCAGAGTGACCCAAGCCAGGAATCAAACCCAGGTCCCTGACACCGTGCCGCCCAATGTTAAAGTTTTGGTCATTCACTCATATCTATCACTCACTATATGTTTACCTACACTATCACCTCCAGAGCTGCATAATGTTTTGTCATTTCCAAATTTGGGTATGGAGCTATTACATCAGTCATTAATAGTGAATATGGAGGTCCCAACACATCCTTGTGGAAAATCACTAGTCACATCCTTTCACATCTCCAGCCTGTCAGCCAACAAGTTACTTTCAAATCCATAAGCTCTAACTTTAGTCAAAAGACCTTTATGATTGACATCGTCAAATGTCATCAGGAAAACTGATATGAATAAAATCCATAGGCATTCCCTATCCTTTACAAAATCATTCTGGGTTTCACTCAAATGACCTTAAGAGGGATGACTGCAGATTTAAAAAGGGAGGAAGACAACTTCTGAAGACAGAAAACTGTTTACAATAATCAGCCAACACGGGGGCCAAGGGGGACAATAAATGGTCAGAAATTTACTTGGAATAGGATTGGAGAGAACAGGAGTACATCTCATGGGCAACAGGAGCTCATAGGGCAGGCAATGGTGAAAGTTCAAAAGATCCAAGTTCAGAGCTACGGCAAATGATTAGGAGTAGGCCATTCAGGCCCTTAAGTCTGTTCTGCCATTCAGTAAGATCATGGCTGATCTTAATTGCAGCTTCAACCTAAACAACCTAACTTTCCTACTCCCAATACTCTGACTGTTGGTAGTCAAGAATTTATTTGCCCCAATCTTATAATTTTTAATATCCCTGTCCCTATCCTTCTCTTAAGACAAAGAGAAACATTGAAGGAAACTTGGTCAGACAGGCACATGACCAAGCCAACTAATCAGATAGTCTCAATCTTAATGACAAAGATTTATGAGCTCCTCATATTTGTGCTGAAGGCAAGAATGGAAGGGACAGGGGAGAGAAGGGCTTTAGGCCATCTGCAGTTGAGAAAAGCCTAGGGGGTGACCTTTGTACTCCAGGATGATACTGCAATAGTGAACCACTTTAGCAGATGTTTTAATAGTTTTGCAAGTGGTTCAGCCACTGGCAAGGGTGGCTAAGTTACCACTGGATAAGTACAGTGAAACTTATAAATTACAAGTACCCAAGAGATTGACATCAGTTGTCCTTTCAAAGAAAGTGATTGTCTTCAAAACAACCTAGGTACTGTAAACATTTCTCAGTAAAATGGAAAGCTATTTTATGCAGCATCCATAATGGCAGAGCAATCGTTCTACTGCTGGGACATTGAGTTGGAAATGCTAGCATGCAATGATAGGGCAGTTTTTCTCCCACCCTAGACGCTGAATCACATTTCCCCATTCTATGAAAGTTATAGAAATTTTCCAAAAGCCACCGTTACTTGCTGACCAACATGTCTTGTGCTTACAGTTGTAAAAAGACTAGGTGCATTGAAGAAAATTTGTAGTTTGCAACTTGCATTGTCCATGGTTTCAAACTGCCTCATATATTTTGGCATTTATGCAATTTGGTTCTCACTAAACGTTTCACTGTTCAGAAAGTACAAAATTATGAGGGGCATGGACTGAGTGGATAGTCAGAAGCTTTTCCCCAGGTGGAAGAGTCAATTACAAGGGGGCATAGGTTGAAAAGGAGATGTATGATGCAATTTTTTTTTTAAAAACCACAGAGGGTGATGGGTACCTGGAACCTGCTGCTGGGAGAGATAGTGGCAGCAGATACGGCAGTGATTTTTAAGGGGTGTCTGGACAAATACATAACTGGGATGGGAATAGAGGGATATGGTCCCCAAAAGGGTAGGGGGTTTTAGTTCACGTGGACAGCATGGTCAGTGCAGGCTTGGAGGGCTGAAGGGCCTGTTTCTGTGCTGTAATTTTCTTTCTTCTTTAAAGATTGACTCATCCTTTAGACCTGGATCCTAGGATCTGAAAATGGCAGCAAAGATGGTGGGTGCATTGGTTACAATCTCCCAAAATTCTGGAAATATGCCAGCAGATTGGAAACTCACAAATATACCATCTTTATCAAAGGCAAGAAGGGGACTGAAAGCAGGCTAGTAAGGCTAACATCTGTCATTGGGAAAAGTGCTGGAATCCATTATTTTAAAGTAGCAAGGGACAAAATGCTTTTGAGAATGGGGAAATCGGACTATTGCAAGATGTATGGCACAGAAACAGATCCTCCAGCCCATAGCAGTGTTTATGCTCCAGTTGAATCTCCTCCCCAATTCTGAGAAAATGCTTTAGTGCTAGAGAATTTCACAGTAACTTCATGGCAGTGTTAATGTAAGCCTTAACTTTAATATTCACTTCAATCATTCTTGCGGTAGCGAGTTCTACATTCCTAGAACTCTTTGGAAAAGGACTCTTGAATTCCCCCTACTGGAGTTTTTGGTGACTAGAGTTTGACAAATTTGTTAAGAATTTTGAGGATTTCACAAGCAGGATAGATAATGGGGAAAACAATAGCTGTGGTGTATTTGGATTTCAAAAAGGTACTGCATAAATAACTACTGCACAAGATAAAAGCATTATGATGTTTTGTTGGGGGGGGAGGGGAAATTCTGTTTTAACATGAAAAGAAGTTGGGAAACAGAGGGTCAGAATAAATAGACCATTTTTGGGTTGGCATTATGCAACTATCAGGGTACCACAGGGATCAGTGCTGGGGCCTCGACTATTTACAATCTATGTTAATGAAAAGGAAAATGCATGCCAGTTAAGTTTGTTGTGACATTTAGGAAAGCAAACTATGAAGGACAGCAGCTGCAAAAGAAGTTTAGGTAGTTGAAGTAAGTGGGCAAGAATTTGGCAGTATAAATATGAGAAAGTGTGAGCTTGCCCACTTGGAAGAAAAAAAAAGAGAAACAGTTTATTAATTAAATGGAAATTGACTGCAGAAACTTGTGGTATAGAGAGATCTGGGTGTTCCAGTACATGATTCAGAAAAGGCTTGCATGAGGTACAGCAAGTGATTGAGGATACAAATAGAATATTGATCATTACTGCAAAGGGAACCGTGTCTAAAATTAGGAAAGTCTTACTACAACTCTACCAGACCCAAGTGAGACCACGCCTGAAGTGGTGCACAATTTCAGTCTCAAGGAGGGATACAGTCCAGAGAAGGTTAACTTGCCTGGTTCCTAGGCCGAAAAGTTGTCTTATGGAGGTTGAGCAGATTAGGCCTATACTCACCGCAGTTTATGGGAACGAGCTAATATTATTGAAACAAGATTCTGAGGACTCCTTGTGGGCAAGTCTAGAACTAGGAGGCATAGTTTAAAAATAAGGGGTCTCCCACTTAAGATGAAAAGGTTTTTTTTTCTCTCAAGAGAGTCATTAGTTTGGAATTCTTGTCCCCAAACAGAGGAGGCTAGGTCATTAAACATACTGAAAATGGAGGCACGTAGATCTTTGATTGATAAAGGGAGCCTTTGATTGTTAAGAGAGCTAGCACAGCAGCAGTAATAGCAAAGCAGCAAAGTGGAGTTAAGGCCACGATCAGGTCAATTATGATCTTATTGAATGGTGTGGCAGGTTCAGTGGGTTGAATAGCCTACCTACCATTAGGCTGATTATCTTGAAGTTCAAAAATGATTACAGGCATAAAGATATGTTGGACAGCTACTAGAGCAATTAACTCAGTTTTAAACACGTCTAACGATTTTTTAGCAAAACCCTAGCTGGAGGAGGAGCAGTAAACCTTACCAAGAGTTTCTCTCATATTTTTGTACAAGTTGATGGAGTCTGTATCCTTCATGAACTCTCGCACAACCTCGCCTTGGTCATTTTCCACCACAAGTACTTCTTCTGGTTTAGCCATACGACTCACCATTAGCAAGCGAACCTTTGAGGAATTTTATATTATAAGTCTTGCATGTAGCAATTCAACCAAGTGTCATGGACATCAAGTTGCATGGGGCGATCCACATATTTAAGAGATGCACTATTTAAAGAGCATTTTCTTTGAAAATACCTTCAGGTAATTGTAAAGACTGCTTTTGAAATTGAAGTGTTGTCCCAATAAGCACATACATGCAATGAATTTGGAAAATGTCTTGGCCCAACTATTAAAAAGGAATGGTACGCAAGTGACATGGCTCCCTCCAGAGAAACAGTAAATCTCAATGAACATTATTTAATACTTCAGTGTTTAGTGATTAAAATTTATTGAAGAAATAGTATAATTTTTAAATATAAACAAAGTCCTATGTTCACCTTAGACAACACTGGCAAATAAAGTTGTCTCCTCGGGGGAACATCAAAATGTTGACTTCCAGAAAGCACAGGTGATGCAGGTGTTGAAAATGGACTCTCTCTGTAGAGTTCAGAAGCCAAATGGTTCCAATACTCAAGGCAAATTTTGAATATCTCAGTTTCTTCCACTTCAGACACAAGCAGCATGTAATGAAGAGCCTGTAGAATAGATACAAGATTGTTAGAATTCACTTTTCTTTCCTCAGTGTATATCAATATTATACAAAACACAATGTAACATTTCCTAAAATTATCTCACCTCCATCAGAGTTTCTCTCAGATTCAATCGTTTCTCAATAAGCTGCCCATGTTCTTTCAAGAATGTACAAAGAAACAGGCTCAAGTTCTGGATGAAATTCTGTTCATCATCCTTTCCATTGGCATATGCCACTCTAATATTGGTGTTCAATGGAAGCATCTAATAGTAAGTTTAGAGAAATGAACTCGGTTATCCAACACTGAATTGCCTACAGTCAATTTTTATCTGCTCAACAGCTTCAAGCAAGCTCAAATCCTATCATATGTAATGCTAATGAATCCTTTTCAGGCGAGTAGTAACAATTTGCATAACACGGCATATGAAGGAGTTAAAATCAGCAAGTAATCATCATGGAATAATGTACTGAAATCTCAGGGAAAGCAAAAAAATTAAAACATTTTAGAGCTGTTTTTCAAACTCTTTCCATTGAACAGTAATATGAATTAGACTACCGTAGCAAGTGTAATTCTCAAAATAATGCTTTTGACACTTATTATTCAACCAAACATCAGCATATTAACAACCTATGTACTTGAAGGACCATGCTGGAGCAAGCTTTGGTTTACTTCAAAATCGGTAATACAAATCTTACATACAGACATACAAATTAGAGGAGTAGGCCACTCAGCCCTTCCAGTCTCCTCTGTCATTCAACAAGATCATGGCTTACGTTTATAACATCAACTCCACATTTCTGCTCACTTCTGATGCCTTTCACTCTCTTGCTCATCAAGAATCGACGTCTGCCTTAAAAATATTCAAAGACTCTACACTTTCCCGGTTGAGGAAGAGTTCCAAAAACTCTCAACCCTCAAAACATAGAAATCATAGAAACCCTACAGTGCAGAAAGAGGCCTTCTGGCCCATCGGGTCTGCACCGACCACAATCCCACCCAGGCCCTACCCCCATGTTCCTAACATTTACCTACTAATCTCTCTAACCTATACATCTTAGGAAACTAAGAGGCAATTTTAGCATGGCCAATCAACCTAACCCGCGCATCTTTGGACAGTGGGAGGAAACCAGCACAGATGAAGAGAATGTGCAAACTCCACATAGACAGTGACCAAACTAGCACCCCCCCACCCCCCCGCCCCCCCACACCAAACCTTATTCTTCCGAGAGTAGAGATCCAATTTACTCAGTCTCATCCTGGGACAACCCCCTCATCCCAGGAAACCATCTACTGACTCTTTACTATATTGCCCATACAAGTGTATATCCTTCCTTGGAAAACTGCACAGTACTCTAGGTATGGAAAGGCCATAGAGTTGTAGAAATATTTCCTTCTTATCATTGCACTCCAATCGCCTTGGAATAAAGGCCAGCACACCTCTTGCCTCCTTAATCACCTCTACTTCTCCCTCCACTCTGTTTGCCTATCAAAAACTTCTCAAAAACTAAACAGATTTCAACAAAACTGGCAGAGATTTGAGGTCTGAGGAAGAACTTTTGTTAAGATGGGAATCTGGGTTTTTTTTAAAATGGTAACATTGGGAGATGAGCAAAGTGAGTTTTGATTTTTAAAAATGTTGAAGATAGTCTAAGCTCCTGTGGTGGAATTTGTCCCAGCTGTCAAAACGTGAGCAGACTTTTTAAACCAGATTGTCAACTGTGGATTGGTCTGAAGCCACAGTGAGATGAAAGCTCTTTGAACATCAACACCTAAAAGTCTTAAAATATTCTAGTTTTCTATTTCTATTGCCAAAGTAAATAACTGCTCACTTCCCCATATTATTCCTCATTTACCATTTTATCCACTCACTTTCACTGTCTGGATCTCTTTGCAGCCTGTGTCCCCTCACAGCTAACATTTCCAAGAAGCTTTGTACTATCAGCAAATCTAGATACATTACGCAGGGTCTCTTTGTCCAAGTCATTAGAAATAAATAGTTAGGGTTCCAATGAAAATTTGGGAAAACTGAAGACACTCTTCCAACCATCAGACTTATTACTAGTCCTCACAACATTATAAACATCTTATTTTAATCTAGTATGCCGTGACTTAACTTTTTTTTTTAAAACGTGAAAATATTTTTGAAGAACACATTGAATAGTTTCTTGGTCTTTAGTTACTGCCATATCTTTTACTTCATTTACCCAACCAACCTTAATCAGCATTCCTCACAGAGTTATAACTTCAAGCCAGTTACACGACTGGAGTATATTGGTGTCCAACTTAAGGAATCCAATTGTATTACGATTATTTTTTCCCCGATAGGATCTGAAAAAGCACGGCAGCACAGTGGTTAGTACTGCTGCCTCCCAGTGCCAGGGACCCAGGTTCGATTCCTGGCTTAGGTGACTGACTGTGTGGAGTCTGCAAGTTCTCCCTACGTCTGTGCTGATTTCCTCCGGGTACTCTGATTTCCTCCGAGTCCAAAAACTGCTGGTTAGGCGCACTGACTATGTTAAATTCTCCCTCAGCGTACCCAAACAGGTGCCAGTGTATGGCAACTAGGGGATTTTCACAACTTCACTGCAGTGTGCAAACCTACTTGTAACAATAATAAACTTTTACTATCATACATAAAGCAAGCAAAAAAAAGGAAGGCAATCAGATAGCACCTTCCCCATTTCTGTTTAAACACATGTGCATGGAATCTAGAAGTTACTAATGTATTGACTGACAGTCAGGGCTAATAGTCTCACCATTACTTTTAATGCAAAATTCAGACTACTCCATTTTGTCCATAAACAAATGAGAATAATCATTTTCTATTATATTTACTTTGTCTACAATGGATATTTGTTACAGCCATGAAATAAATAACCAACAAGTTCAATTCAATTAAGAGAAATGTCTCACTTCTGGTGGAAGCCTTAGTAGTTCTGCCTTCAGAGCACAATTAAGCTCATTGTATTTAGACTGTTTTAATAGTTTTCTCACCAATGGGCAAATTGAAGCCAGATCAGCAGCTTTACATATATGCAAACAAACGGAAACATTGATTTAAGCTTTATATTGCTCAAAAGTTGTAAAGTATCATATAGTAAGCGTGACCCATGAAGGACAAAACCTTGAAAATTATGTACACTGTTCTGGTAGTCATTGTGCGTACTGGTTTTGATACGACTAGTACCTGGAGTTTCATAAGGACCACAATACTAAAACTATTGCTTTCATAAAATGGTAATGGCGTGGGTGGGGGGAGCAGGGGGTTTTGAAATACCTGTTTCAGTTGTATCATTGTTAGTGTAAAAAGAGTAACAAACTGTTCTTCATACTGGCTGACGCTCACTCCTGCTATCTCAGTCAGGCACTTCAGAGTCACATTTCTGAACATGGGCACATTCAGAAACTAAAAGGAAAAGCAACACATTATTTAGTTTTGCCTATACTTGCAGAAAACTTCTTCTACAGATTGTGAAAATAAGAATGCACGTACTTTATAGATCAGTGTACTAATTAATTTTGTTTCAAAGATATATCCAAGTGGAATCCAGTTCAAGAATCTCAGCAATGTTTCCAAGGTTGCTTGAACAAGTGGTGCATTTTGAGAGTTCTCCTACAACCAAAAATAAGTAGTTTGGGATGAAATCTTTCTGAATTACTGAAAGGAGGCAGATGTTAAAAACATGAAATTTCTTATTTACCATGACAAACTGGCATAGCTGGAATATCTGAGAGAATTCATTGCACATGCTGTAAAGAAACAAGAAGTCACTATTAAGTCACTGGAATAATGAGAAATACTTGGAACAAAGTTGACTTTAATAAAAGATAAATCCAAGTTATACCTATCCTTCAGATGTTTTGCTTTTACTTGAGTCATCTGCCCACTGGAGAAATCAAACACTTCCTCACTCAGCAATTTAAGAATAATCATGTTGTTCTGACACAAACTCTCACTGGTTCTGCTTGCACCTACAATGTCACTGATGAACGTGGGCCAATGTTTTGGCCATTCCTGTTTCAGTATCTGTGTAAATAAGTACATAGTTAAATATTTAGTGAGAAATTAAATATCTTGAGGTAGGATGGCCAACATTTTCCTCCATCAGTTACAGCAGCTGGTCTACATTAGCCAACACAGGCAAAAAAGCATAAATATTCTAACTGTTCTGACCGTTCTGAAACACATCCGGAGAAGGGCCCACTTCTTCAGATTATAAAACTGATCAATGTGTTACTTGTTTCAAAGTAGAGGATTCCCATTAATTGGCAGTAAGAAGCAAAAATGGATGGCAGAAAAAAAAGGGTAAAAAGCAAATGAGACCAAAATGAAAATAAAGCTAAGATGACTAATAAGGTTAAAAAGACAAGTTTAAAAGGTTTTGTGTCTTAATGCAGACAACATTCGTAATGAAGTAGTTGAATTAACAAATCAAATAAATATAACAGTTATGTTACAATTACAGATAAATGGTTGCAATGTTACCAGGAATAGAAACGGAACATCCAGCGATATTCATTATTCAGGAAGGACAGAAAAAGAAAAGTAGGTGGGGTAACAGTACTAAAGGAGGAAATCAATGCAATAATGGAGTGCGATACTGGCTTGAAAAAGCATGATGTGGAATCTGCACAAGCGAAGGTAAGAACATAAGAAGAAATAGGAGCAGGAGTAGGCCAACTAGCCCTTCGAGCCTGCCCTGCCATTCAATAAGATCATGGCTGATCTGTCGTGGCTCAGTTCCACATTCCCGCCCTCTCCCCATAACCCTTAATCCCCTCTCTCATCAAAAACCCATCAACCTGCGTCTTAAAAATATTTAGCGAGGCAGCCTCCACCACTTCAACGGGCAGAGAATTCCAGAGATTCACCACTCTTTGAGTGAAGAAGTTCCTCCTCAACTCTGTTCTAAACCGCCCCCCCTTTATCTTGAGGCTATGCCCCCTAGTCCTACTGTCCTTTCTGAGCAGGAAGAGTCTCTCCACCTCTATCCTATCCATCCCATTCATCATCTTATACGTCTCAATGAGATCTCCCCTCATTCTTCTAAACTCTAACGAGTACAAGCCTCATCTATTCAGCCTCTCCTCATAGCTCAACCCCGTCAACTCCGGCATCAGCCTAGTAAACCTCCTCTGCACTCCCTCCAAGGCTAAAATATCCTTGCGTAAGTACGGCGCCCAAAACTGCACACAGAAACACCAAGGGGCAGAAAACATTATTGGGGTGGTCTAAGCCCATTAACAGTAGTAGAGATGTAAGGATAGGTGTTAAACAAGTAATCCGAGATGCACACAATAAAGGGTACAACTGTAATCAGGGATGATTTTAGTTTACATATACATTGGACAAACCAAACAAGCAGTGTAGGGGAGGACCAGTTTCTGGAGTGTGTGAGGGATGGTTTACTTTAGACCAATTCATTGAGGAACCAACCGGAGAACAGGCTATTCTAAAATGGGTACTGTGCAGTGAGAAAAGGGTTAACCAACAATCTTGGGGCAAGAGCGACCATAATGTGATTGAATTCTTCATCAAGATGGAGAGCAAAGTAGTCAAATCTAAAACTAGATTCTTGAAACTGAATAAAGGGAACTATGAAGGTATGAGGAGAGAGTTGGCAAGGATTGGGGAACGCTACTAAAGGGGTTTACTGTAAATAGGCAACATTTCATGCTTAAAATACATTATAACAATTAATCATTCCTAACTGGCACAAAAAAAAGTCGTCCAACAAAAGGAAAAAGGGATAATATTAAATCTAAAGAAGAGACATAAAACTGCCAGAAAAAGAGCAAGCCTGAGGATTGGAAACATTTCAGAATTCGAAGGACAACAAAATTGGATCAAGAGGGGAAAACAGAGTGAGTGTAAAATTGCAGGGAACGTAGAAATTGATCGTAAAAGCTTCCAATAAATGTGAAGAGAAAAAGATTAAAGGCAAATGTAGATCCCTTATAATCAGAAGGCAGGGAAATTATAACGGAGAACAAAGAAATGACAGAACAATTGAACACAATTTGGTTCAATCTTCACAAAAGAGGACATAAATAACCTTGGTGAGACTACATCTAGAACTTTGCATGCAGTTTTTGTCTCTCTACCCAAGAAAGGATGCATTTGCCAGAGGGAGTGCAGAAGTTCACAAGGTTGACACTGGAGTTAGCAGGACTGTCCTACTGGGCCTGTATTCAGTTGAGTTTAGAAGGATGAGAGGACGTAACGAAGTGGATAGTGATGGTCCTGTACATGTGGATTAACTGCACTTCTAGAAGGCATTTAATAAGATGCCACACGAAACATTATTACAAACAATAACATCTTGGGGTCAGGGATGTAGCAGCTTGGATAGAGGATTGGCTACCAACAGTGGGGATAATTAGGTCTTTTTCTGGTTGGCAAGCTGTAACCCTGTTAATCATCCTGACACTAAGGGGCAATTGAGCATGACCAATCAACGTAACCCACACACCTTTGCATTGTGTGTGGAAACCAGAGCACCCACAGAAAACCCACGAAAGCACAGGGAGAATGTGCAATCTTCACGTAGACAGTGACTGATGTCAGAATTGATCTTAAGCCTTTGCACTACAGTCAATTCTGGTCAACACACTTGAAAGGATGCAAAAAAGAGATTTATTAGAATGGTACCAGGGATGCAGGGCCTCATTTATTTTAAAGGTACTAGAGAGAGAGAAGAAAGTTAGGGAGAGATAGGTTTCACTTTTTAAGAGCACAATTTCCAGTAACAGAAAAAGTGGGGTAACTAGAGGGCACAGGTTTAAGATCAATGGTGCTATGAGGCAGCAGTTCCACCCACTGTGCCACCATACTATTCCTTGGTATAGGGCACAAGAATCAAGCTGTTCAAAAACATCAGGGTGTTCTCAATTTGCAACCTACGTTTATACTTACAATACATGAATGCGGAGGATGCTGAACAAAGAATATCCCATGTGCTAGTATATACCTGCAGAATATTAAATTCAATGTACAACATAGATGGGAACAAAAAACATATTTCTTTCCCACTATACACTTCATTATATCGCTAGAATAAAGTTAGAAATAGACACGTTTAAAATGTACTATTAGTGAACCTACTCACAAACCATCTTGGATCTCACCTGAACCAAAATCATGTTCAGTTTTCCAATGTACACCTTCTCCTTCTAAAAATAAAAAACAATTAACTCAGTAATTGGAGGCATAATTCGGAATTCAGAGATTATGCATAGTATAACCTGGTGAAAACTTACCTCAATGTTAACAGGATCAGATGAAGTTTTAATAATCAATCCGACAACATATTTTTTAATTCCTATATGCAGTGGGAAATAAAAAAGTCACTAAGTGATGTATTTGGTTCATTCACAAATAGCACTTACATTTATGATCAAAATATTAACAGACCAACCCAACATATTAATAAAATGTTTGATACATAGTTTTAATTCATGACCCAAAGAGAGATCGATTAGATCCAATTTTAGTCTAGATTTTTCTCCCTCTTCTTCCATTTACAGGTTACATAGAAAGATAAAAACAAAAGGAGGAGACCATTCATCCCTTTGAACCTACTCCACCATTCATTACATCATCCAACTCAATAACCTGCTCTCACCTTTCCCCTGCCTTCCCTTCCCTGTATCCTTTGATCCCCTTCACCTCAAGCGCTCCATCTAACTGCTTCTCGAAAACATACAATATTTTGGCTTCAGCTACTTTGAGGTAGCGAATTCCAGCCTGAGGCAGGGAATTCCAAATATTTACTAAAAACTTTGACAGAGATAATTCCTCCTCATCTCGATCCTAAAAGGCCTCTTGTTCTGATACTTTGCCCCCTGGTTCCAGATGCCCTTCCCCCAACTAGAAGAAACATCATTCCTGCATCTACCCTATTTGGTGAGCCTTGTAAGAATTTTGTACACTACAATATCATCACTTATTCTTCTAAATAGTAGAGAATACAGGCCTATCCCAGGAATTAGTCTGGTGAGTGAAGTAATAAATGTACTCCACTCTCACCATTTCAGATTTAAGACAAAATTAACAGTCAACTTCAGAGTTAGGTTAATGCCACAGATGTCATGTGTCCCCATGAAGCTGCATACCGAAGTCCAAGCAGTGCTCCATACTTGTTGCTATTTAAAAATCAATGTAATAAACATATTTACAGTACAGATAATGCAAGTTACTTTCCACAATATGCACACTGATGTCAAAATAAAATTGATACTGTCAAAGTTAAAAAGATAGATACTAACTCTTTCAAAACTAATCACAATATCATTTCTTTACCAACCATCAAAAAGTTGAACATTCCCGCCCTAATATCATGGAAGCATCCTCAACAGACCCATAGCAGCTCCAGGTTCACCATCATCTTCAAGGGCAACAATGAATTGCCAATAAGGTGTGGTTTTGACAGTCATCCACATACCAAGAACAACGAAAATCAAATTCAGTCCAGTTAGATAAATACGTTAGTCAGCTCTCCCCATTGTCAGAATGACTGCTCAGCTGACACAATCAATGCAGGACAAAAGGCACCAGTTATGCATGCCTCAAACACTGGATGCACAGCTATGCCACACAGATCAAGGTGATTTCAGGCTCAATCCTCAACTGCTGGATTAGTGGACTTAAAGTGGTCTGTCTCAGTTTCTACAGTGGAATACCACAAAATGGTCAGATAGCAAGCAACCCCCAGCTCGTCCTCTTCAGGAATATGGCCTGTTTTTAACGCTCGTGAAAAGTGAATGCTGGTACTCATTCAATCAGCATCCAGAATAAGTTGCTCTTTTCAGGAAACTTAAAAGTTACGCATAGCCTTTGTACTATGGTCAACTCTGGTCAACACACTTAAAAGGCTGCAAAAGAGACTTATTAGAATGGTACAGAGATGCAGGACCTCATTTATTTTGGAGGTACTAAAGAGGGGAAGAGGAGGAAGTTAAGGAGACATTGAGTGTTTAAAATGAAACCTATTTCCAGTAACAGAAAAAGTGGGGTAACCAAAGGGCACAGGTTTAAGATCATTTGCAAAAGATGACGAGGGGAGATATGGGGAATTTTTTTCCCTTCCCACAATGAGTTATGATCTGAAATGCACTGCCTGAAGGCAGGTCAAGCAGATTCAAGAACTATCAAAAGGGAATTTGATAAATAACTGAAGGAAAAGAAATTATGTAGCCACGAGCAAAGGGCAGGGAAGTGGGACTAATTAGATAGTTCTTCCGAAGAGAAGAATAGCCTCCTTCTGTTTTCATTGCATGAGAGGAAATACATTGGAATCAAACATTGCTAATTGAGGAACTTACATTAATATTTAATTTTGTTGGAGACATGGAATAGATAAATCTCCAAGGCTCCGTAGTTTCCACCCTGCATATTAAAAAGTAATTTTTTCAAAATTAATTCATGGGACGTGGGTGTCACTGCCCTGGCCAGTGTTATTGTCCATCCCTATTGGCCATGCTAAATTCTCTTCAATGTACCTGAACAGGTGCGGGAGTGTGGCAACTAGGGGATTTTCACAGTAGCTTCGCTGCAGTGTTAATGTAAGCCTACTTGTGACACTAATAAATAAATTTTAAATTAATTGCCCTTCAATCAAGTGACTTGCTAGACACTTAAGAGTCAACCACATTGCTGTGGATATGAAGTCATGTATAGACCAGACCAGTAAGGGTAGCAGATTTCCTTCCCTAAAAGACATTACTAAACCAGTTGGGTTCTTACAACACTCAACAATGGTTTTATGGTGACCATTTAGACTTCTACTGAATTCAATTATCATCTGCTGTGGTGGAATTCGAACCTGAATCCCTAGCGACAATATCATTATGCCTCTGCTTCTCAATTGCAGAAGAGTTTGCTGTACTGTAATCTTTTTAAATACTTCAATCAGGACTTGCACCATTAGAAAGTATAATTATTCCAATATTTAAAAAAAGAGAGAAAACTGCAGGCCTGTCGTTAACATTGATTGTATGGTGCATCCATTAATGGCTTAGCAAAGTTGTAGATGGGTTGGAGGCAGTTCACTAAATTAATACCTGGAATGAGCATGTCATTTAATGAGGAAAGGTTAGACAGATTAGGCTTGTTTCCACTGGAGCTTAGAAGACTAAGGGATGTCTTGATTGAGGTGTACAAGATCCTGAACAATCTTGACAATGTGGACATGGAAACAATGTTTCCCATTGTGGGCAGGTCCAGGACTAGGGGCACTGTTTTTGAAGTAAGGCTCATCCCTTTTAGGGCAAGTAGGGAGATTCCTCCTCCTCCCCCCCCCCCCCCCCCCCCCCAAGGGTGACGCAACTTCAGAACTCTCTACCTCAGAAGGCAGTGTCATTGAATATTTTAGGGCAGAGGTAGATAAAGTCTTGTTTTGCAGGGAATCTAAGGTTATATGGGGTAGGTAGGAATGTGAAGTTTCAAAAGCAGAAATATCAGTCACAATCTTAAGGGTGGAACAGGCTGGAGAGGCTGAATGGCCTACTTTTGCTCCTAGTTCATATGTTTATAATAAATATTTCCCATCTGGAAGCTAGTTTGTTGAGGACCAGAGAGACTTGGGGTTCCAAGTACACAAATTGTTTAAAGCTAGTACAAAGAAGGTCAATGGAAAAGTAGCCTTTATCTCAAAGGAACCAGAACACACAAGGGAGAAAGCTGTGTTACAGTTATACTAAGCATTGGTCAGACCTTATATAGATGTCAGGAAGGGCATACTGACCATGGACAGAATATATCACATTCGCTAGAATGACAGCAGGCTTAGAGGGTTAAATTATGACAAAGACTACACAAATTGGGGTTGTACTTCAACTGTAAAAAGTTGCAGGGTATCTGATCAAAGTGGTTAAAATGTTCAAGATTCAGTAGGGTAAACAGAGAAACCATTTTCAAAGATGGATTAAATCTAGAGGGGACAGCATTTTATATCTAGAACTTTGCTCCAAAAAGCTATGGACTCAGATAACTGGAGCTTTCAAAACTGAGATCTACACATTAGTTTATTGAAGGGTGTGAAGCTCTAGCAGGTATACAGCAGAATGAGGTACATGTCAACTATGATCTGCTTTCCCCACTGGAGTTGGGAGAAGAAGCTTTCACAAGTATGAGATGTTAATTCCAGTCCCTTACCTTCACACTGATTTCTGGGGAGAATCTTCCATCTGGTTTTTATTACATTTTCCAAGATTTGCAGTGCATAGTACTGTAATTAGATGACAAGGCAGCATGAAAAAAAAATCAGGTTTTTACTCACATTCAAAACATTATCAGCCACATTCTCTCAAAATGTTTGCCTGCCATTTCTAAATTCTAAAAGTCTGCCCTTTTAAATTAAAAAATTGAAAGCAAAATCTAATCTACTACAGTACTTTACACCTGAGATTAAGATTTCATGCAATTGCTATGTCCGCTTGCACAAGCTATAGATGTTAACAAACTGTCAAGCAGTCCTGCTGTCGGTCAGGGCTCACACCAGTGAGAAATACATCAAGTCTAGCACAACAGAAATTAAGTCCTGTAGCCTCATGCTCAGTAAACTAGTGTTCTCTTATCTATCTGGTGTTGCTCTTCAGGAACAGCAAGACAACCCACAGACTCATTTGCTGTTTAGACTTCATCCCCAGTTTACTTGAGAATTGATAAACACTTAGAACTATTAAGAGTTGTCAATTATTTCAAGAATTTTGAGAATTGATAAACACTTAGAACTATTAAGAGTTGTCAATTATTTCAAGTATCATATTTCAACTATAGGGATCAAGTGTTTAGTGAAATACAATGACATAAGAAAGTATTACACCTCATATAGTACATTGCAATGTGAGTAAAGCAATAGATTTTGATTCTTTAGACTTAAGCTTGTAAACAACGCTGGAATAAGCACCCAGAATGTTTTTCTATTAGAAAATTAACTCATTACACTCAAGTCATTTAAGAACTGGTAGGACATTGTCTTCCCATGAGATCCAAAATTTAATAAAAATGCACATTCCTCTTCTAGGAGGATACAACTCAAGACAGCTGCAATTATCTTTAGGGTTCAAAACAATAACAGCAGCACACTAACGTACTGAACAATGGGACTGTAGGTAATAATCTATCCTACCCCCACACCACCACCAATGAGCCATGCAATCCAGAGGGAAATGAACCTTCATGCGTCTTTTATGCGCCAAAGTCAGTGGTCCAGAACAGGTCAGCATACCAAGTGGAAGAATAGCACATGATGGCAGGGACAGGGGTTTAAAAGTAAATACCTGTTTGAATTAGAAAAAAAAAGTTGCGTGCAGTATTTTTTGAAGTGCATAGAAATATTGGGCAAATTAATTTGAATTCAATATCTTTGCACTTCCAACTGCACAGGCTGCATCCTCATAAGTCTACAAATTTGTCACACTGCCAAAAATGATGCATCAGCAACCAAATCTGTTAGTAACATAGCAGCAGCTAAAAATTTTGTATGGTCAAGTTGCTTAACTCCAAGAATAAATCTATTGATGAGCGAGTTAAATAGGATAATTAGGACTACTGATCCCTACAGGAGAAATAATTCACATTCGTTTCCCCCTCGAATTCTGTTACTATACCTCAACCTTCCCCTTAAAACAAAATCTGAAGAACAGAATTCAGTTAAAGGGAATCAAAAGGGTAGACCTTGTGGAGGCCTGCCGTCAAAGCCTAGCTGTGTCAGTTGCACAGGAAGACACCTTTTTTCTTCCTATTACAATCAACATAATGGAATATTATGATTAATGTCAAGTAGCATTTAACAGTTTGAATAAAATACTAAAAATAAAATGAGTGCATAACACTGAGTAAAGCCAAATATCAGCGCGTAAAATTTAGCACCAACTGATTTTAAATTTAGGTATTCAAGAGATTCTTTACCTTCAGTTTTCTCTGTTCCTCTAATCATCTCATTTGTGACAAGATACAATTTGAGAGTTTTATAAATACTGTTGACAAATCAGCTTAAAAATTAGTCATAACTGTCAGTAACAAAGCAATGCAACAGGCAACAGAACAAGGCAAACACCTTCACTTTGGATCAGGTTGAACTTTGAGGAAGTCCTGTATGAATGATATTCAACTTCAGTCACAACTTTTCAATTCAATTTGAAGCATTGCAAGTGTTAAATACAGCAGATTCCCTGCTGAATTTAGTAAACTTTGCCAATCCACTAATATATTTGATAGATGTAAATACTTTGTCTTGTGCTAGATCCTCATTAGCAAGTCACAAAAATAAAAAGCAAGTGCTGGAAATACTAAATAGGGCTGGCAGAACCTTGGTTCAGATTTCCAGTATTTTGCAATCTTACAGAAAAATGAAACCTATTTTCAAAATGTTTAATGCATCTTTTACGAAAAAGTAAATCGATTTCACCAAGGATTACTGTAGTAGATACTGAAGATTAGTGCTTCCAAAAAGAGCAGTGGAAGCTATGGTCAGAAATAATCAAATATTCAATGCCACTGATTGTTTGGCAAGGAGGAGTGAAGATTTTTCAAAGACAACCCACCCTCTTCATTTTAATACTGTAGCCCAGGATATTATCAATAGAAAAGCAGACCATGGTCATTTTTGAGTTCTCTTCACATCTGTATGACTGATTTGCTCTATTCAAAAATTGAGACAAAATATACCTTAACTCCATGGTGTGTTATTTTAATACGTCCGCTCATAAACACAAATGCCATGCAAATTTCTAAATTCCTTCAAATCCAATTTAGAAGTAGTTTTAAATTTGCTTGGTTGTCTTCCCCAAAGCCTGGGACTTCAAGATTCAGATTTAGAAGATTTCTCACTTACTTTGGTGTTCATATTTTGTGAAAACTCCAGAATTGTGTCAACTCTTGTCCATGCGTCAGGATGCTCTTTTAAATGAGTTAAGACCTCTTGTGCCATTCTTTGCTAAAATAAAGAATTATTACAATTATTTGGAATCAGTTTACAAAACATAATATGACAGGAAGTCATTATCAATTACTCTATACAGTTCTAAAGTTAGTATAAACACACTAAATTAGCAAAACATAGGATTAGTAAACCTCCTGGGGCAAATAGCATATGCCCTTGGGTGCGAAAGAAAGTATGCAGAACATTAATTATCAAGTAACAATTGCTGGCCAGTTTAAAGGCTCACAGCAATGAAAACAAAATTAAAAATAAGAACCGTGTTTGAAGTGCAACAATAAATTTGACAAGCAGTTACAAGCGTTCAGTCTTTATCATAACTCAAAGCAGCCACTTGGATGAAAAGAGTATGATACTGCCAAACAACATTCCTCAAATTACCTAAAGAAATTGCAATTTTTAATTTAAGCTTCTGCCAACAACTTGACCCACCTTCTTCGTTTATGTGGATGTGTCAAACACCACAACAAACAAGTTGCATCTAACCTGTGAAACAGACTGCCAAACCTGCTGGTCAATGTAAACTTGGCAGGGGAGTGTCAAGTAACTGAACATTCCCTCTCAGCCACTGGAAAACCAGTTTTGCCATGCAGATTTCAATTTTTCGTTTACTTTTAGCAACTGGGCCCAAGAAGCTGAGCATCTTGCTGTAACTAAATAAAGCCTATTGCCAGCTAGGTCGAGTTTGCCTGGATTGGTTTTTCAAGATTAAGGAAATTCTTCAGCATTTTGGAAGAATATGGGTGTAAGTGTAATTAATACACAAAAGCCACTGGCTTTTGCTACCAAATAAACCTGTTAGACCTTAACCTGGTGTTGAGACTTCCTACTGTCTTTTACATCAATAGATGGGCAGATTTAGGCTTCATTCAAAATAAGTCACTTCTGTCAATGCATCACTCTTGAGCACTGCCTTAAAGATTTTGTATTGAATTCCTGAAAATAGCCAAGTACCACATCAACACCAAGCCCTGACATCATTTTGGCAATTGATTTTCAAGGATCACAGTAACCTTAGTCACTCCATAATCCCCTTACCGAACTAAACAATTACAAAACCCAATGTTACTACTTAGAATGTACAGCACAGAAACAGATCATTTGAACTGGCTTATACCAACATTTATGCTCCACATGACCCTCTTCAACTAACACCACTGTTTATTTCTACATTTATCCGCCCTCCCTTAAATGCAGTTATGCTTTTGCCTTAACCACTTTTGTGATAGCATATTCTACATTTAACCATTCTTTCAGTAAAGAATGCCTTCTGAACTTCCAATTGTATTTATTAATGACCATCATATTCAAGGATTCTAATTTTGACTTTCCACAAGTGAAAACATCTCTATACATAAATCAAACTCTAGAGAAAAAGAGGCCCACGCCTGTTCAATTTTTCTTGGTAACGTCCTCAGAGTTCTCATATAAGCCGTGTGATTTTTTTTGCACATTCTCCAATGCTTTAATTTTTAAACATATATAATTACGAAGACCAAAACTATGCACAAAACCCCTGGTCCGACCAAGGTTCAACAGAGGGTAACATTTAGCCCTCTGGAAATCTGTTCTTTTGAAAATGGCGGTATTAACTTGTGTTGCTACTTTGTGATGTAGCCATAACTTATCTTACTGAGCAAAATGCAACATCTCCTAACACAAAATTAAAGCCACATAAACCACCGTTCTGAAAGTATGGCAAATACACTTTCCTTTATTTTGTCACATTCTTCCTTTTAATTAACCACAAGTTTAGAAATTTTAATTAAAATCATCGGTGCAAATTGTGAACAACGACCCCAACCTCAATTCTCTTACAGCACCGTTTCCCACTAGTAACTAACTTTAACTACCTCTTTCCTGCTTAGTCAGTTTGCTATTCATTCTTCTACCTATCCTTGGACTCATGTTCAGACCGTAATCACAAACCTGCTACCTTAACATACACTTCTTGAAAATGTAAACATCTTAATCTGCCACAAGCAAGATCTTCCCTTTTGAAATTCATGTTGACCACATCATAATATTCTTGGTATCTGGGGACAGGATTTTGTAGTCAGTGATCAACAGCACAGCACTATAGTATTTATCACACATTTTCTCAGGCTTTTTGGAGTATTTTGCACTGCAAAATGCAGTGGAGTTTGGTGCCCTCTTCAGGGGATCTGCGACCAGTGTGAACATAGCAAGCAACAGAGTCCCTAATCAGATTGACAAGTTCTTTTTGAGATAGTCTTTAAACCAGGAAATGTTAATTGGATATAATGCTTAAATGCACATGTTCCTATTGCTACTGTCTGATTTATTCCTAAACATTAGTGAGGGCACTCACCATTATTTCTACACCAAAATTCGGGTCTAGATGTCTATTATATTGTCACATAAAGATTCCTTCATCTTTCCTATCGCCAATGTTAATCCAACCATTTTACAATTGCGTGTACCTATTTTAAATATGTGTAACATTAGCTGTCCACCAATCCTCTGGCATTATTCAAAAGTGCATGTGCTACCTTTTTACTAAATCATTTCAATATGTGCAGAGCTATATTCATTCTGGATTTAAATTAAATGTGATTAATTGTTACCTGTGCACCTTCTCCATGGTACAAGCAATTCACTACGTTATCCAGAAGGTTTATATCAAGCTTCTGAGTGAAGTCCAGCAGCTGGCGAGCTGCATGGTCTGCTAAAATTGTCATTATGGCTGGCATAGATTACTGCAAGAAAAAACTTGCTGCAATTCCTAAATAAATTAAAAGAAAAAAGTTGTAACATTTTACTGAAAACACCAAGTAATAGTCCAAAATGCCATAAGAACACAATTCGTTACTGAAACATGAAAGTAGCCAAGATGGTAACAAAACTGAACTTAAAATCAAAATAAAGCCAATCCTCGTCATCCTTGCAAATCACCGTCTTGTTTAAATGTATCATATTTGTATAGAATACAACTCAATGATCAAACAGAGGGAGAATAGATGTGAGACAAGATAAACAGGAGTTTCTCTTGCAATGCTTTAACGAACAGACAATATAATTAACACAACATGGAACCAAGTATCAAGCTGCCTTAAAGTTTGTCAGTCAAGAACGTTTCCATTTGAATTACAATATCATTAGGTCACTTCTGACCACCAGATACTGTTTAAGTTCATTTGTGTCACAAGTAGGCTTATATTAACACCACAACGAAGTTATTGTGAAAATCCTTAGTCGCCATACTCCGGCACCTGTTTGGGTAAATTGAGGGAGAATTTAGCATGGCCAATGCACCTAACCAGCATATCTTTGGACTGTGGGAGGAATCCGGAGCATCCAAAAGAAACCCACGAGACATGGGGAGAATGTGCAGACTCCGCAGACAGTGACCCAAGCCAGGAATTGAACCCAGGTCCCTGACGCTATGGGACATCAGTGCTAACCACTGTGCCACCTTTGCAGTTCATTAAGAATGGGAGGTTGTCCTACAAGCAACAGACTGCCTTTTCCCTATGGGTTTTCAATAATGTATCATTTATAATACTGAATTTTACAAATAATTTGGCATGCAGCAAAGGGCGAGTAGAAAACAAAAAGTCATTTTAAGATCCCCATCTAGTTTGTTCAATTACTTGATTTCAGATGAGGTAACAATAATATTCTATACAAGCTGAACATGACTTCTCTGCTTACAATTAGCCCAGCATTCCAGAATAATAATGGGGAGAAATAGGAAAGAACAAAAAGAAAACAAGAGGATTCCCACTCCTGTCACTGTGCAGTGACTCCGACTGGAATTTACACTGTGTGGATGTCAGGCAAGGACAGGACTGGGTTCAGATGTGATACCCCACAGTGAAATAGCCTGCCAACACTCACTGTCTAGGTTGGCATAACAGTAGCCACTTGGGCAAGATACCAGAGGATGCCCAGCGCTGTGGAACAGTACCCCCAGTACGAGTCAACATCTTCAGGAAAAGGTGTAAACTGGAAAATATGTTGGCAAATGTACAGAATTTAAATTATGTAATGCACAAAGTTGAATCAATACAAATATATTACGAGATTATAAGAAAATAGGCTGCAAAATGATCCCAAATTTGTGATGGGGAGGGAAAGTTATTCTGAAAGGTTAAAACCAATTTGACAGTACAATGAAAATTTAACACCAAACCAATTTTCCCAGCAATATTGAATGTATCAATATTTCTTATTTTAAAGAACTGTCATGTCTTTCAAACAGCTCAAATTTTGAATTCTCCATTATTTTACATTCTAGTCCTATTTAGCTTACAAGTAGATCAACTCTGAAAGAAACTATCCCCTTAAGTCAACCCATAGATTTGTATATGCAGGGAATGCCTTAAAAAAAAGTCTGGTGGAAATTCTGAGATTTAACTAAGTTGCAAATATTAGCTTAAAAGACACATGCACATATTAACATAACTTGCCGCTGTTCTCACTTTTAGGTTCCACTTACTAACTGCTCAAGTAATTTGCTAACAAGACAAATTTTATTGTAATTTATAATTTCTGTTTAATGACATTTTTATGCTAATCTGTTTTAAATACCCAAGTTCTAGCCATCTTACCTGTAAAGTGATCGTACTCGCATGATCGAGCTTGCTTTATAACTTAATATTAACTACACAAAGCATCCAGAGCCTTGACCTGTGTCATTTAGTCAAGTGCGCTTAAAAGAAAATTCGCAATGTTAAAAATTCCGTACAAAAAAAAATGTTCACCAAAACACTACATAATTACATACCAAAAAAGTAGTTACTCGTTCTATAAAAAAAAGACACTTCCTAGGTGTCCCCTCCCTCAGACTGGGAGCATGGCGAGACCATCACGTGATGGATAGGTGCAGTGATTCTGCAGCCCAGCCTCGGCCGTTATTTCTGGAATGTTCCACTCCAGATTTCAACAAACCCGTCAGCCGGACGCGCCCTCAGTGGAATTAAAAGCTCTACAAACAAGTTGCACATGAAGTGACTAACTCCTCATGCCAGTGTTTACTATGTCCCACCCGCCACTCCAACATCTTCCACCCCACAAATCCCACCCCCCCCCCTTCCCCGCCACTTTTTGGTGGGCGCACAACCCCCACACAGCGGCTCCGTGTGGTAACCTCGGGTCATGCAGGCCTACCCCCTCGGCACAGTTAGAGTTTGCAGGCAGGCCTCGGCGACGGCGGCAGCAGCACCACCACCACCACCGCGCAAAGAATCTCAAAACTTATTAACACTCACCCAAAATGGTATTGTTTTGGTTAAACTGCTAGTCTCCTTCTGTCTAAATGAACGAGTCTTCCGACACACACCGACTCGGCAACCTTTTAAAAAAAAATCTTACCCGACACACAGTAGTTCGGTTGAACAGGGAGGAGAAGGGAAGGGGGCAAGAAAAAAAATCAAATGGCGGGAATTTAAAAAAAATACGAGCACACACTCAAGGTCGCCTCTTCCCTTTTTTTGCTTCTTTTGGTCCAAACTCAAAAAGCAAAAAAATAAACGAAAACAGTATTGGAGCTAATCGGCCACAATTTGGAACACTCAATCCACTCCTCTGCAATTTTGTTAAAACTGTGCGAGTTAATAATTATAACAATTTAACAAAAATGAAAACAACCGCCATGCCCGATGCTTAATTTACTTTTTTTCAGAAAGATTTTTTATGTCTTCCGATTCATTTTTCGAGACCGTTTTTGTAGCAGACCGTGTTCTACTAACAACCTCGAAAGCTTCTCTGGCAAAACTAGTAACCGGTTGTAACCGGTTCAGACTGGGAGATTCCATCTCGGTTTAGTTTTCTGCCGATAGGGCGTCAGTATCGCAAACAGAGCAGTCGCGCCGCCTCACGCCACGTCGTGCGTAGCGCCGCACAAGCTCGGTCAAACGGACGCCGCGAGTGAGCACGAGCCACCCGCCTCCCTCTCCAAGCACAGCCCCTGCCCAACGACAATGCTCGCGCGCCACTGTTTGAAAGCATCGCACCGAGTTGAGATATAGTGCATCTCCTGAGGGGAGTCAGTCAGTGGAGTTGGCGTGAGGCTGCGCGTTAGGCTAATTAAAAAGTCCGTACTTTCCAATTTCACGTTTTATAAAGCCTCAAGGTCTGCGAAACAAAGTTGATTCGTGTTTAACTTTTTTTCCA
Source organism: Carcharhinus amblyrhynchos (assembly GCF_965287045.1). Classification (NCBI taxonomy): domain Eukaryota; kingdom Metazoa; phylum Chordata; class Chondrichthyes; order Carcharhiniformes; family Carcharhinidae; genus Carcharhinus; species Carcharhinus amblyrhynchos. The sequence goes on along the minus strand of NC_137335.1, from coordinate 35,964,632 downwards.
TATACATATGAGGGTGAGTAATAATGTTGCTTAAAAACAGTCTATATAGCGTTTGCGTACTATCCTGGACATCCGAACTTGCTTAATTGTCAACTTGAACATCTTCACTTTCCACTGTTACTCCTTGGAGAATAATATTAAGCGATTGCAGTATTTAACCAGCAGGGTAACCAAACTGACAGCTAATGATCATTTGTTACACCAGACTTTAAGATGGGAGTCTTGAACTCTCCTCGTGTCCTCACTGAGCACTTCTTCTCCGAGAGGCACTATCTGCTGACAAAATGTTGGAAAATCTCAGCAGATTTGTCAAAGCTTGAATTTTGACGTTTTGAGCCTAGATGACCCCAAGCTTTGATAAAGGTTCATTTGGACTCGAAACGTCAGCTTCTTTCTCCCCGTACAGATGCTGCCAGATCTGCTGAGATTTTCCAGCATTTTATCTTTTGGTTTCAGATTCCAGCATCCGCAGTAATTTGCTTTTTTTCTACTGCTAGCCTCTGTGATAGCCAATATTGTGAATGGTTCTCTCTTTTCAGATGCTGTCCCTCCTTTAAATCTGCCGACACCACCCTCTCCTCAAATCCAGTTCAAACTACTGTAACATCTCCAACTTCCCTTCCCAAAGTCCTTGAACATGTTAATAAAAGGCAAAATACTGTGGATTCTGGAAATCTGGTGAAAACAGAAAATATTGGAAAAATTCAGTAGGTCTGACTGCATATTTGATGTGGAGATGCTGGCGTTGGACAGGGGTAAGCACAGTAAGAAGTCTCACAGCACCAGGTTAAAGTCCAACAGGCTTATTTGGTAGCACAAGCCACAAGCTTTCGGAATGCTGCCCCTTCATCAGGTGAGTGGGAGTTGTGTACACAAACAGGGCGTATAAAGATGCAAGCTCAATTTACAAGATAATGGTTGGAATGCAAATCTTTACAGGTAATCAAGTCTCAAAGGTACAGACAATGTGAGTGGAGAGAAGGTGAAGCACAGGTTAAAGAGATGTGTATTGTCTCCAGCCAGGCAAGTCGTGGGGGTTACAGATAGTGTGACGTGAAGGCAAGATCCCGGTTGAGGCCGTCCTTGTGTGCGAAACTTGGCTATCAGTTTTTGCTCAGCGATTCTGCAGTGTTATGTGTCATGAAGGCCGTCTTGGCTCACCAGAAGATCAGAAGCTGAATGTCCGTGACTGCTGAAGTGTTCACCAAAAGGAAGAGAAAACTCCTGCCTGCTGATTGTTGAGCGGTATTCATTCATCCGTTGTTGTAACATCTCCATGGTCTCCCCAATGTACCATGTCTCAAAGAACAAAGAAGAACCCAGCACGGGAAACAGGCCCTTTGGCCCAACGAGCCCGTGCCGCCGCATCACCCTACACCTATTCTACCCTGCATGTCTACGAATGGAACCCCTAACTTAGCCAGATTCAGGGGAGAATAGTGTCAATTTGGTAAAACCAATCAGCCTAAGAGCACATCTTTGGGGTGTGGGAGGAAACCGGAGCGCCCGGAGGAAACCCACGCAACCACAGGGAGAATGCGCAAACTCCCACAGACACAGGCCCAAATCCATGTATCTGCACAGCTAGCAGTGCTAGTCACCGAGCTGTTGCGGCGCCCGTCTACCGGTCCAGGATCAAGCACACACACCGACACGAAGTACCACTCCCGGAACTTCCAAGAGCAGCCCACGCACGACCCACCGTGTGCATGCCCCTCGTTTGACACGAGGTGGACCTCCACCTGCAGAATAAAAAGACAAAAACGTTAATCTTACAAGCCTGCTTTTCCGGTGTCTCCTGAGGTTCTAACCTTATTTAATAGCCCCTACCATAACCCTCCATCCTCGTTTCACTCATGTGTCTATCTAACTGAACCTTAAACGAGTTCAACGTTCCTGCCTCCACCACCCTACTCAGTAGCGTGTTCCATACCCCCACAACTCTCTGCGTAAAGAACCTTCCTCTCACTTCCAAATTATACCTCTCCCCCCTCACCCTTAAATCATGACCTCTCGTGTTTGTACCCAGTCTAGGGAGCAGTCTCTCACTATTAACTCTATCTATTCCCTTCAGTATCTTATATACCTCTATCATGTCCCCCCTCAATCTCCGTCTTTCCAAGGAGAAAAGTCCCAGTTTCTCCAACCTTTCCTCGTAACCCAGCCCCTCCATGCCAGGCAACATCCTGGTAAACCTCCTCTGCACCCTTTCCAGAGACTCCACGTCCTTCCGGTAGTAAGGTGACCAGAACCGGACGCAGTACTCCAAATGCGGTCTAACCAACATTCTATACAACTGAAGCATTAGACGGCAGCTTTTATATTCTGTACCCCTTCCTATAAAGGCTAACATTCCATACGCCTTCCTAACAACCTTCTCCACTTGTGACGCAACCTTCATGGATTTGTGAACCTGCACTCCCAGGTCCCTCTGTATGTCTATACTCCTAATCTGTCTACCTTTTATCACATAGCTCCTCTCTGCATTATTCCTTCCAAAATGCATCACCTCGCATTTGTCAGGATTAAATTCCATCTGCCACCTATCTGCCCAATGCACCAACCTATCTATATCCTGTTGTATCACCTGACAATCCAGTTCAGTACCCGCCAACCCTGCCATCTTGGTGTCATCAGCAAACTTGCTGATCACACCACCTACGCTCTCTTCCAAGTCATTTATGTATACTACAAAGAGGAGAGGTCCCAGTACTGAGCCCTGCGGCCCACCACTGGTCACTGGCCCCCAGCCCGACAAGGTCCCCTCCACAACTACCCTCTGTCTCCTATTACCCAGCCAGTTCTCAATCCACCTAGCTACCTGTCCTCGTATCCCATGCGCCTTAACCTTTTCTACCAGCCTACCATGAGGGACTTTGTCAAACGCCTTACTGAAATCCATATAGATGACATCAACGGCTCTCCCATCGTCAACCGTTTTTGTCACCTCCTCAAAGAATTCCACCAGATTCGTAAGGCAAGACCTCCCTCTAACAAAGCCATGTTGCGTATCCCTAATCAGATCGCAACACTCCAAATGCTCATACATCCTGCCCCTAAGTATTTTTTCCATTAATTTCCCTACCACCGATGTCAAACTCACCGGTCTATAATTTCCAGGGTTATCCCTACTACCTTTTTTGAACAGTGGTACTACATTTGCTACCCTCCAGTCCTCTGGGACCTCACCTGTGTCCAAAGAAGAGACAAAGATTTGTGCCAGAGGCCCAGCAATTTCATCTTTCACCTCCATAAGCAGCCTGGGATAAATACCATCAGGCCCCGGAGCTTTATCCGTCCTTACGCTACCTAAAAGCCCTAGCACTTCCTCCCTCGTAATAGATATCTCCTGCAACTGATCCTCAGCTCCCTCCAAGAGACCGCACGATTCCGAACCCCTCTCCTTCGTGAATACCGACGCAAAGTATTCATTCAGGAGCTCCCCCATTCCCTCCGACTCAATACATAACTCTCCACTCTTGTCCCTAAGAGGACCAATTTTCCCTCTAACTACTCTCTTGCCTCTAATATAGGAATAAAATGCCTTTGGATTTTCCTTAATCCTACCAGCCAAAGCCATTTCATGCCCTCTCTTCGCCCTTCTAATTCCCCATTTTAGCTCCCTCCTACTCTCTCTATATTCCTCCAGCGCACTCTCCGTACCCAGTCGTTTCGACCTAACATACGCCTCCCTCTTCTTCCTGACCAAGTCTTCAATACGCCCTGTAATCCACGGCTCTCTAATCCTACCTTTCCCATCCTTCCGCTTAACCGGAACATACCTCCCCTGCAACCATTTCATTTTGCCCTTAAAAGCTTCCCACTTGCCAACCGTGGACTTTCCAGCTAACAGTCCCTCCCAATCAGTGTCCTGCAGCTCCCTCCTAATCCTACTATAGCTCGCCTTTCCCCAGTTCAGCACACTCCCGTTCGGCCGGCACTCGTCCCTTTCCATTTTTATCCTAAAGTAGACGGACTTGTGGTCACTGTTAGCCACATGTTCGCCTACCTCTACCTCACCCACCTGCCCTGGCTCATTACCCAACACTAAATCAAGTATAGCCCCTCCCCTAGTCGGGTTAGTTACATACTGCTCCAGCGACCCTTCCAAAACACATTTCACAAACTCCTCTGCCTCCGTACCCCCAGCTCTAGGCCCCCTCCAATTCACTCCTGGAAGATTAAAGTCACCCACTACAACCACTCTATTCTTCCTGCACCTGTCCAAAATGCCCCTGCAAATGCCTTCCTCCACCGACCTCGGGCTGTTGGGTGGCCTATAGTACACCCCTAGCAATGTGATCTCTCCCTTTTTATTCCTCAACTCCACCCACAGTGACTCAATCCCTGTCTCTTCCATATCGTCCTCCCTCTGCACTACTGTGATGTTTTCCTTTACTAACAGTGCCACCCCTCCACCTCTCTTCAACCCTCCTCTGTCACACCTAAAACACTTGTACCCAGGAACATTCAGCTGCCAGTCCTGCCCTTCCCGTAACCATGTCTCCGTTACAGCCACCACATCTAACTGCCTCACAAACATCAAGGCCCTAAGCTCATCCGTTTTCCCTGCCACACTCCTAGCATTGAAACAGACACAGTTCAACCCACGAGTGTCCCTCGGAACCTCCTTCTCCCTGATAATTTTCCTTTCACCCGACTCTCTCCCAGCCACCTCCCCCACCCCCCCCCCCCCCCCCCCCCCCCCCCATTAGTTTAAACCATTCCTGAACACCCCAGCTAACCTCCCCACTAAGACACTAGTTCCCCTCCCGTTCAAATTCTCCCCATCCCTCCTGTACAGTTGCCCTTCTCTCCTAAACACTTCCCAGTGATCCACAAAAGTAAAGCCCTCTACCCTACACCAATCCCTCAACCATGCATTCAACTGCATGATCTTGTCATTCTTTGCCCTTCTAGTACTGGGCAGCAATCCAGAGAGTGCCACCCTGGAGGTCCTGCTCTTTAGTTTGGACCCCAACTCCCTAAATTGCCTACGGATCTCTACCCTACTCCTCCTTCCTATGTCCCCCTCCCCTACGTGTACTATGACCTCTGCCTGGGTCCCCTCCCCTTTTAAAATTCCCTCTACCCTTTCCGTTACATCCTTTACCCCTGCTCCAGGGAGGCAGACCACCATCCTGGAGTCGCGCCTCTGTCCACAGAACCTCCTATCAATACCTCGGACCCTCCCATCCCCTACCACTATCACCTTGCCAGCCCCCTTCTGTCCCTCTAAGTCTCGAGACATCCTTTCCTACAGCATATCAGGTAGACAACATTGGCCGAGTTGCAAGAGCATGTACTGTGCACCAGGCGGATGGTGTTCTAACATGAGGTGATGGCATCCATGTCAATGATCTGGCACGTCTTGCAGAGGTTGCTGCAACAGGATTGTGTGGTGTCACGGTCACTGTTCTCCTGAAGGCTGGGAAGCTTGCTGCGGACAATAGTCTGTTTGAGGTTGTGTGGTTGTTTGAAAGCAAGAAGTGGAGTTTGGCAAAATGTTCATCTTCATCGATGACATGTTGATGGCTCCAGAGAAGATGTCGTAGCTTCTCCACTCCAGGGAAGTACTGGACAACAAAGGGTACTCTATCCGTCACATCCTGTGTTTGTCGTATGAAGAGGTCGGTGCAGTTTTTCGCTGTGGTGCGTCGGAACTGTCGATTGATGAGTTGAGCACCATATCCTGTTCTTATGAGGGCATCTTTCAGTGTTTGGAGATGTCTGTTGCGATCGTCCTCATCTGAGCAGATTCTGTGTATATGGAGGGCTTCTCCGTAGGGGATGGCTTCTTTAACATGTTTAGGGTGGAAGCATATTTGGTGAGAGAAAATGAGTTAACGGGCGGGATTTTCTGGTGTTTCCTGCTGGTAGCATCATTTGGTCTCACTGATGGCCACCCCCACCACAGATTACTAGGCTGCAGAGGATGCAATCAATGGGAAACTGCAATAACAGTGGCAGGAACAGAAGATCCCACTGCCGACCAATGGTGGGCCACTTCTGCTGCCACAAAACATGCAGTAGGAGGGGTGGAAAATCCTGCCCAATGCTCCAAGACCATATAATCATTTTTAGCTCTGAAGAAGGGTCACTGAGACTCAAAACGTTATTTCTGTTATTCTCGCTCCTAGGGCTGCATTTTCTAGCACTTTTTTGTTTCATTGCCTCTCAAAGTCATGCCCATCTTTCCTGGTGTTTAGGAGAAAATCATAGTAGGTTAGAGAAAATTTTAAACCATTAGGCATTTAAGACGCTAATAGAAGTACCAGCACGGAGTTAAATGACTCTAAATCAGACTTACAAACTAACAAGGGATTAGTTTACATACACGTGAATGCAGTAAGAGATTTAAACAAATGATTGTGATTTAAACGCGTATTTTGAATGTATTAACTGTACTTTATAAAGTAATTGTGCACTTTAGCCAAGAACTGGTTGCTGCAAGGCATGGAGGTACAGAGGCATATAGACAGAACCACATTCTTAGGAAATAATGAAACCTCAGAATGTGCAAGTTCTTATCAACGAGAGTTGCTAACAGCAGAGTTCTCAAGGCAGCTTCATGAATAGGATAAATTCATTGCCCAGATAAGACAATGCCTTCTCAGTGTGAATACACGCATTTGTCTGGTTTGACTGGTAATGTGGTGGGAATACTAACTTTGACCTTTGTAGTTCAGCATCTGAAGTTGCTAAGCAATAGAGAAAGTTTAATCAACAATAGGAGGAGGAAGTATCCGGATTTTACAGACCAATGAAATCCCATTATGTCAGAATGTATAATGCAGTTGGCTAAAATATGTGCCAGAGATTATTAATGATTTTATGTGTATTGAAGATGATTGATTCAAAGTTAACAAAAAGTGGGAGAATTTGATGAGAGAAATCTATAATTGATCTATCCTAAGCTTTGTAAGTCAGAATTATTGAAGAAGTCAGGCTACTTTTTGTTTAGAGAGGCCTAAGACTTTTCAATAATCTCTTCCTGCAATTGCTGGCCAAATAAAAGGCATATCTTTACGCTGGGACACTGACTTTCGTGAACCTATGTATTGGATGAAGTTTTGGCAATACCTGGTCTCAGGGGTTAACCCGGCTAACACCTGGACATCCATGTTTGAATCCCTCCTATCAGGTAAACACAGTTCCAAAATGGTTCTTATCAAAGTTACAATTGATCTCCCACATGACTGTTACACAGGTAAAATTTACCTCCTTGTCTTTCTTGACCTGTTTGGAGACTTTGACAGGGTTGACTGCAATGTCTTTCTTCTGACAATATCTCTCTACTGCCCTCTTTTTATAAATATATAAAAAGGAAGAGGCTGGCTAGGGTGAACGTTGGACCCTTAGAGGATGAGAGGGGGGACTTAGTGGTAGGGGATGGGGAAATGGCTGAGGTCTTGAATAACTTTTTTGTTTTGGTCTTCACGGAGGAGGACGTGAATAATTTGCTGGGTGTTAGCGATGGAAAGGTGGTAGGACTGGAGGGTCTCAATGACATTATTGTTACTAGAGAGGCGGTGCTCGACAGACTGGAGGGACTGATTGTGGACAAGTCCCCAGGACCGGATGGAATGCATCCGAGGGTTCTGAAAGAAATGGCGGAGGTGATAGTGGATGCCTTAGTGGTTATTTTCCAAACGTCGCTGGATTCCGGGGAAGTGCCGGAAGATTGGAAAACGGCTAATGTTACGCCGTTGTTTAAGAAGGGTGGCAGGCAAAAGGCAGGGAATTATAGGCCGGTTAGTTTAACGTCTGTTGTAGGTAAAATGTTAGAATCCGTCATCAAGGAGGAAATAGCGAGGCATCTTGAGGGAAATTGCTTGATAGAGCAGACGCAGCACGGTTTCGTTAAGGGGAAGTCGTGTCTGACGAATTTATTGGAGTTCTATGAGGATGTGTCTAGGGCGGTGGATCGAGGAGAGCCGGTGGATGTGGTCTTTCTTGATTTTCAGAAGGCGTTTGACAAGGTACCTCAAGAGGTTATTGCAGAATGTAAGGGGGCATGGAGTTGGGGGTAGGGTGTTAGCGTGGATAGAGAATTGATTGTCAAATAGGAGGCAGAGAGTGGGAGTTAATGGGTGCTATTCGGATTGGTGGTTGGTGACTAGTGGAGTGCCCCAGGGGTCGGTGCTGGGGCCTCAGCTATTTACCATTTATATAGATGATCTGGAGGAGGGAACCGAGTGTATGGTGTCGAAATTTGCTGATGACACCAAGATTGGTGGAACGGCAAATTGCGCGGAGGGTGCGGAGAGTCTACAGAAGGATCTAGATAGGCTGGGCAGATGGCCAGGAACTCGCAAATGGAATTTAATGTTGGCAAGTGCGAGGTGGTCCACTTTGGTAGGAATAATGGTAGGAAGGACTATTACTTACGTGGCGAAAAACTGCAGCAGGCGACGGTGCAGAGGGACCTCGGGGTCCTTGTGCATGAGTCGCAAAAACCCAGCCTGCAGGTGCAGCAGGTGGTCAGGAAGGCAAATGGGATGCTGGCCTTCATAGCGAGGGGGATTGAATATAAAAGTAGGGAGGTCTTGCTGCAGCTGTATAGGGCATTGGTGAGGCCGCAGCTGGAGTACTGTGTGCAGTTTTGGTCGCCGCATTTACGCAAGGATATTTTGGCCTTGCAGGGAGTGCAGAGGAGGTTTACTAGGCTGATACCGGAGTTGAGGGGGTTGAGCTGTGAGGATAGGCTGAATAAACTAGGCTTGTACTCGTTAGAGTTTAGAAGAATGAGGGGAGATCTCATTGAGACATATAAGATGATGAATGGGATGGATAGGATAGAGGTGGAGAGACTTTTCCCGCTCAGAAAGGACAGTAGGACTAGGGGGCACAGCCTCAAGATAAAAGGGGGGCGGTTTAGAACGGAGTTGAGGGGGAACTTCTTCACTCAAAGGGTGGTGAATCTCTGGAATTCTCTGCCCGTTGAAGTGGTGGAGGCTGCCTCGCTAAATATTTTTAAGACGCGGGTTGATGGGTTTTTGATAAGTGAGGGGATTAAGGGTTCTGGGGAGAGGGCGGGAATGTGGAACTGAGCCACGACGGATCAGTCATAATCTTATTGAATGGTGGGGCAGGCTCGAAGGGCTAGATGGCCTACTCCTGCTCCTATTTCTTATGTTCTTATGTTCTGCCATCCAATGGGCTGAATAATCACAGTGTTACAGTGCAGAAGGAGCCCATTTGGCTGATCATATCTGCACCACCTGTCTAAATGAGCATCATGACTTAGTGCCTTTTTCCTGTACCCCTGCACATTATTTCTATTCAAGTAATCACCTAATTCCCTCTCAAATGCCCCTTTTGAAACTGCCTTTACCACACTTCCAGTCAGTGTATTTTAGACCTGAATCATCTGTTGTGTGAAAAAGTTTTTTCTCAAATCATATTTCCCTCTTTTACAAATCATTTTTAAGGCCCTCTTGTCCTTGATCTTTTTACGAACAGAAACAGTTTCTCCATATCCACACTGTTCTCTTCATTGTTTATAATACTTTCAAGTTCTACGTCATCCGCAAACTTTGAAATTGACCCCTGTACACTAAGGTTTGGATCATTGACAAGTACCAGGAAAAGCAAGGTTGATTCTAACACCGACTCATAGCAAACACCATTATAAACCTTCCTCTAGCCCAAAAAATATCCATTGACCATTTCTGTCCATTTCCAATTATTAAGCCAATTTTGTATTCATGTTGGATACACCATTTTATTCCAAGAGCTATAATTTTTCTCAAGTCTGTTGTGTGGCACTGTATTGAATGCCTTCAGAAAGTCCAAATACATCATGTCAATAGCATTGCCATCATCAACGCTTTCTGTTTCCTCCCCAAAAAGCTCCAGCAAATTAGTTAAACACAATTATCCCATTAGAAATCCATGTTGGCTCTTCCTGATCAACCCACATTTTTCCATGTAATTACTAACTTTATCCCAAATAATTGTTTCTAGAAGCTTGTCCATGACTGATGTTAAACTGACTGGCCTGTAATTGCTTGGGGTGTCCTTACAACCTTTTTTGAACAAGGACATATTTCCCTTATTGTCGGTGGATTAGCAGGTTAAATACGTGGGGTTAAGGGGATAGAATCCAGAATGAGGCCCTATGATTTGAAATTTTCCAGACCTTTGGTACCTTCCCTGAGTGTAGAGAAAACTGAAAAATTATAGCAACTCTCCTGCAATTTCCATTGTCACTTCATTCAATAACCCTCAATGCATCTCATCCGGTCCTGGTGCTTTGTCAACTTTCAGTACCAACTGTCTAGTCAACATTCCTCCTTATCAATTTCGAACCCTTCTCAGGACAAAGTTTCCTCATCTGTCACTATGGGTTTGGTAGCATCTACCTCCTTGGTAAAGACAGTTGCAAAATATTCACTTAATACCTCAGTTATGTCCCCAGTCTCCATGTGTAAATTCACTTTTAAGTCCCAGATAGGCACCACTCCTCCTTTAGCCAACCTTATACTAATTATATGTCTAGAAGACTTTGTGATTCTTCTTTATGTGGGCTGCCAGTCTTTTCTCATAATCCCTCTTTGCTTCTCGAATGTGTTTTATCATCTCCCCTCGGAACTGGCTGTATTTCTCTTGATTCTCAGCTGTGTTTTCAACCTGACACCTGCCACATGCATACATTTTCTTCCTTATCCTAATTTCAGTCTCTTTTTTCATCCAGGGAGTTTCATCTGGTTCTGTTCTGTGAGTTTTGGAACTCACTGATAATGAGGAGAGAGCTTAGGAGAAATTCTGTAGTTGGAGCATGCTGTAACGAGTTATAGAACCAGAAAAGGAAGCCATTCAGCCCATCATGCCCATGTTGGTTGGAAAAGTATTATCCAGCCTAATCCCACTTTCTAGCTCTTAGTGCACAGCTTTGTGGGTTATGGCACCTCAAGTGTGTATCGAAGTGTTTATTAAATGTGGTGAGGATTTCTGCTACTACTCTTTCAGTCTATGAGTTCTAGACTCCCATTCACTCCACTGGGTAAAAATATTTTTCCTCAGTTCCCCTCTAATCCTACCAATTAATTTAAGTCTATGATCCCTGGTTGCTGAGTCATATAAGATCTTCCCATCCTTTCTGTCTAGATGCAGTAATAATTTTATATACCTCGATCAATTCTCCCCTCAAGCCTCCTTTGTAAGAAAGTAATCCCATCCTATCCAATCTTTCATTCGAGATATTTGTGGCAACAGCTTTGTAAATTTGCTATGTACGATCTCTAATGCAGTTGCATTCATCTTGAAATGTGTTGACTAGAACTTAAGCAGGACTCAGCTACATCCTAAGTAGTGTTTTATGCATTTCTAACATAACCTCTCTGCTGTTATATTCTATCCCCCAGTTAATAAAAGAAAGTATAGGGGCACAGTTTAAAAACAAGGGGTCTCCTATTCAAGATGTGCGTATGCCGGCGTTGGACTGGCGTAAACACAGTAAAAAGTCTGACAACACCAGGTTTTAGTCCAACCGATTTATTTGATAATAGACTCACAAGCTTTCGGGGTTAGTCCCTTCGTCAGGTGAATGGAGAGTTCTGGCCTCAGACAGAGCATATAAAGCACAGACAGTTTAGAGATTACTGATTAGAATGCGAATCCTTACACCTAACCTGCTGTTCAAGACCTGAAGTGGCTGACAATGTGAGTGTCGCACTATCTGTAACCCCCGTGACTTGCCTGGGTTTGCAAAACCTCACTTACTGTACTGTCTGGAGACAATACACATCTCTTTAACCTGTGATCAGTGCTCCTTCCACTCACATTGTCAGCCACTTCAGGTCTTGAACAGCAGGTTAGGTGTAAGGATTCGCATTCTAATCAGTAATCTCTAAACTGTCTGTGCTTTATATGCTCTGTCTGAGGCCAGAACTCTCCATTCACCTGATGAAGGGACTAACCCCGAAAGCTTGTGAGTCTATTATCAAATAAATCGGTTGGACTAAAACCTGGTGTTGTCAGACTTTTTACTGTGTTCTCCTATTCAAGACAGATAAGAATTAGTTTTCTCTCAGAGAGCCTTTATTTAGTCTGTGGGTCATTGAATATTTCTAAGGTTGAGTTAAATAGATTCTTCATTGACATGGGAAGGTTGTTGGGGGTAGACAGGGAATTGGATTATGTCAGAATCAGATCAGCCAGATCCTATCAAGTGGCAGAGCAGATTTGAGAGTCTAAATGGCCTACTCCAGCTCCTAATTCATACGTGCCTACCTGCTTTGTTAACCAGTTTGCCTTCTTGTCCTGGTATGTTCAGAGATCTGTGAATATGCCTTGTGTTCCTCTACACTTCTCCACATCAGTAGGAAATTCTTGGTAGGAAAAAAAAGGGAAGAACTCAAGAAAATTATAATTCCCAGAGAACTGGTACTTAACAAATGCTGCAGTGGACGGACATCAGATTTTAAAAGAAGAAGTAGTGAGATAGTTGATGAGTGACTGTGATTTTTCAAATTTCCCTGGATTTGGGAAAGATGCCATTATATTGGAAAATAGTAAATTTAACTCCTTTATTCAGAAAGAAAGGGATACAGGAAGCAGGAAATTACAGGCCAATTATCTTAACATCTGCCATAGGCAAAATATTGGAAGCTGTTATTCAAGATGTTATGGCAACGTGCTTAAAAAAATTCAAGGCAACCAGGCGGGGTTAACTATTGTGAAAGGGAAATCACGTTTAACCAATTTATTGGAGCCCTTCTAAGGAGTCATGTGCTGAGAATAAAGAAGAGCCAGTGGGTACACTGCACTTAGATTACCAGAAGATTTTTGATAAAATGCCACGTCAAAAATTATTGTGGTTTCAAAAAAAGCTCATACTGTAGAGGCTAACATATTGGCATGGATTAAAGATTGTCTATGTAACAGGAAACAGAAGGTAGCCATAATGGGTCACTTTCTGGTTGGTGGGTTGTAACTCGTCATGGTGCCACAGGGATCAATGCTGGGCCCTCAGCTTTTTACAATTTATATAAATGACTTGGATGAAGGTATGGTTGTTAAATTTGCTGAATTAGAAAGATAGGTATGGTTGTTAAATTTGCTGAATTAGAGAGCTAGGTAGGAAAGTTGTGAAGAGAGCGTAAGGAGGCTACAAGAGGACATAGATTAAATGAGTGGACAAAGGTCTGGCAGATGGAGTAAATGTAGGCAAATGTGAAATTGTCCATTTTGGCAGGAAGAATAAAAAAAGAACATGTTATCTAAATGGCAGGAATTGTTCAGCTCTGAGATTCAGAGGAATATGGCTATCCTAGTGTGTGAACCACAAAAGGCTAGTGTGTAGGTACAGTAAGTAATTAAGAAAGCTAATAGAGTATTATTGTTTATTGCAAAGGGAATTGAATACAAAAGTAGGGAGGTTACACTTCAATTGTAAAGGGCAATGCAATACTGAAAATGTACAGTATTGGTCTTCTTATTTAAGGAAGAATGTAAATGCATTAGAAGCAGTTCAGATAAGGTTTACTAAACTAATACCAGAAATGGGCAGGTTATCTTATGAAGAAAGATTGGACAGGCTAGGCTTCTATCTGCTTGAGTTTAGAGGAGCACGGGGCAACATGATTGATCCAGCAAGACCCTTCAGGATCTTAAATGTTTCAATGTGGAGGGGATGTTTTCTCTTGAGAGAATCTAGAAATAGACAATACAGTTTAAAACATAAGGAGTTGCCCATTTAAGACAGATGTGAAGAGATTTTTACTTCTCTCAGATGGTAGAAAGTCTTTCGAACTGATTCCAAAGTGAAAACAGAGGTATAGGATTGCTACAGTAAAGAACTAGCCAAAAAGCATTTTCCTATTATGTTCGATTTTATGATAAACGTTTGTTTTATTATTTGCTCTTGGGATATGAGTGATGCTTATAAGGCCACCTTTATTAAATATCCCTAGTTGCCTTGACTGAGGAGGTGGTGACAAGCTTTCTCTTTGAACCAGTATTGTTCTTATGGTGATAGTGCTTGCACAATAGTGTCGGTGAACAACAGATGAATGGCAGTATATGGCCAGGATGATGTATGACTTAGAGCAGGTCATGGAACTGACTAGTGTTCCCACAATATTGGAATTTCAGTGGGTTTGGGAATAATAAAGACACAAGTTTTTATTCAATCAGAATTTTTTTTTCATTTTCACATTCATTTAGAAGGAAAAAAGAACTTGGATTCCATAGAATAGAATCCCTACAATACAGCAGGAGGCCATTCGTCCCATCAAGTCTGTACTGACCACAAATCCCACCCAGGCCCAATTTCTGTGACCCTGCTAAATCCCCCTGACACTAGGGTCAATTTAGCATGGCCAATCAACCTAACCCACACATCTTTGGACTGGATTGACTTGATCCTTTCCACAACCACTGTTAAAATGCACCAAAACACAGCAATTAGTTTGCAAGCAGGAAAGTCCCACAAACAGCAATGAAGTAAATTCAAAGATACTTGCTATTTTTGTTGCAATATTTCAGCATTAAATATTGGCCTAGATAACTCCTCTACTTAGAATATTACGCTAGGATCTTTTGCTTCCACATCAGAAGACCTATAGTGCTTTCACATCTCATCCAAAATATATTGCTCTGGCAATTTGGTTATCCTTCAGACTTCTACTTCTCCAGGTCTGGAGATGCTGGTATTGTGTGACTGCTCATCTACTTTTCTAGGTAGTTTCATTGATTATTTGAGGAGCCCCAAACCAGGGTTTATGCTGTAATTACTGCATTATTCTGAATCGCGTGCTAGTCAGCTAACCAACTGAGCTAACCGGCCTCCCAGTATCCTTCAATGCTACCCTGCACTGTTGATGTGGATGATATGCTGAAGTCCTGGAGTGGGGCTTAAACCAATGACCTTCCAATTCAGGCAAGAGTGCTGGCATAGAACCAAAGCTGGCATCTAAATTTAGTAATAAATGTACAGTGAACACATAAATTTGCTTAATAAGAATTGACCTTTTTCGTAACTTACTGTGGTTTGTCAAACCACATGTATTTCTCAAAGTTCAAATGAAATCTCACAATCTGAAATCAAAGTTGAAGGTGCACTTACCTAAGCAGACCAGCATGTGTCATCCAATATCCATATTAATTCAAATGACAAATTATTAGAAATATCAATTTAATTCAGCCTGGATCTCCTTCATACTGGCAGGTGCACAGCCCACTATTGCAAATGTGCACATTTGCACTTGTCCAAATAATCAGTTTGCCGCAACAATTTGAAGAGAATTTGAAAATGTGTCAATGTTTATACTCCATTGGCTAAGACATAATTTTCATCAATTTTTGCCCCAATTTGCAACCTGCATGTGCCAGTTCCACTGGAAGTGGACAGCACACAAATTTATTGCTCCCACCTCATTTATCTGATAGTGTACATTAGTGCAGAGCGAAAAAGCATTCTATATTGACCTTCATACCACTGCCTACATACCAGCCTTCTCAACCCCTTTAGAGCAAGTGGCACCATGACATGAAGGGTAGAGAAGGCTTGCAAGTGACCCTTCCCAACCTCTCTCCCCAAAATGACAATTCTGGGGCTCCCACCCCAAGTTCAATCTATCTGTGTCCCTCAACTGTGGAGGGTCTGGCTTCCTGAATGCTCATCCCAAAACCCCTCTCGGAGGCGAAGGTGCCACGTTCACACTTCCATAGACTTGTTGTAAATGGTATTGACGTGATGTAATGCCAGTGCCAGCTGAAAATTCAGTGCGGGCTCAATATTGGGAGAGAGAGCTTGTTACTGTATTGAAATGAATGTTCTGCTCATTACTGGTCACTGTCTGCCATTTTGGAAAAGACCTTTTTTTCACTCTTTGTTTCCTGTCTGATGACCAGTTTTCTATCTATCTTGATGCACTATTCCCAATCCCATGCACTTTAATTTTACATGCCACCAAGCTTGTGGCACCCACAGGCTTGGTGGCGTGAATAGACGGGTGGAGGCTCTATGGGTGCACAAAGTGAAATTTGTTAACCAACATTCAGAATAAAAATAGTGACTTCACTGCAACAATGTCAGTATTCACCCATGCCCACTAAGTGCTTAAGGTTTCTTAATCTTCCTTACCCTCCCACTGCATCCAGGTATCGTCCCCAGGATCCGCAGCTGAGATTAAGGCAGTCTGCTGACTTCCGCACCCTTTGGCCTGAGATGACTCTGGCAGGCGTCCCCTGGGGAGCCAGGTCCTTGAGGGTAAAGGCCTACTTTTGGACATACAGATGTTGGACTGCTGCCCTCCTTGGTGTTGGGGTGGAGGTGTGACAATCACAGATGGGCCAGAGACACCCAAGGTCACCTGGCTGGAGAGCTTAGGCTATCTTCCTATCAATCATCTTCCCTTCAAGTCCCCAGAAGCCCCTGTGCTCCTCCATAGAACATAAGAAATAGGAGCAGGAGTAGGCCATCTAGCCCTCCGAGCCTGCCCTGTCATTCAATAAGATCATGGCTGATCTGAAGTGGATCAGTCCCACCTTCCCGCTTTCTCTCCATAACCCTTAATTCCCTTGTCTATCAGAAATCTATCTACCCGTGACTTAAATATATTCAACGAGGTAGTCTCCACCCCTTCAATGGGTAGAGAATTCCAGAGATTCACCACCCTTTGAGTGAAGAAGTTCCCCCTCAACTCCGTTCTAAACTGCGCCCCCCCTGCCTTATTTTGAGATTGTGCCCTCTAGTTCTGTTTTCCTTTCTAAGCAGGAAGAATCTCTCTACCTCTACCCTATCTAGCCCCTTCATTATCTTATATGTCTCTATATAAGATCCCCCCTCAGCCTTCTAAACTCTAACGAGCACAGGCCCAGTCTATTCAATCTCTCTTCATAAGCAAACCCCCTCATCTCCGGTATCAGCGTGGTGAACCTTCTCTGTACTCCCTCCAAGGCCATTATATCCTTACGCAAATAAGGGGACCAAAACTGCTCACAGTACTCCAGTTGTGGCCTCTCCAGTTGCAGTAAGACCTCCCTGCTTTTATATTCTATTGCCCTTGCTATAAAGGCCAACATTCCATTCGCCTTCTTGATCACCTGCTGCACCAGCAGACTGAGTTTTTGTGATTTGTGCACAAGGACCCCCAGATCCATCTACACTGTAGCATGCTGCAGCTTTTCACCCTTTAAATAATAATCCCTCCTACTATTATTTCTACCAAAGTGGATAGCCTCACATTTGCTGATGTTATATTCCATCTGCCAGTCCTCACCCATTCATTCAGCCTATCCAGATGTCTCTGCAAACTTTCTGCACCCTCCATGTAATTTGCTTTTCCACTCATCTTTGTGTCATCAGCAAATTTTGTTACCCTACACTCAGCCCCCTCCTCCAGATCGTCTATATAAATGGTAAACAGTTGAGGCCCCAGCACCGATCCCTGCGGCACTCCACTAGTCACCAACTGCCAACCAGAAAAGCACCCATTAATTCTAACTCTCTGCTTCCTGTTAGATAACCAACCCTCAATCCACACTAACATTTTACCCCCAACTCCATGTACTCTAACCTTCTGCAGCAACCTTTTGTGAGGCACCTTATTGAACGCCTTCTGGAAATCTAAAAACACCACATCCACCGGTTCCCCTCTGTCTACCGCACGAGTCACAACCTCATAGAAATCCAATAAATTTGTTAAACATGACTTCCCCTTCACAAATCCATGCTGTGTCTGCTTGATCAAACCGTTCTCTTCTAGGTGTCTTGCTATTTCTTCTTTGATGATGGATTCTAGCATTTTCCCAACTATGGACGTTAAGCTAACTGGCCTATAATTCCCTGCCTTTTGTCTGCTACCTTTTTTAAACAGCAGTGTAACATTAGCTGTTTTCCAATCCTCTGGCACTTCCCCAGAGTCCAGCGAATTTTGATAAATAATTACTAAGGCATCTGCTATTACTTCTGCCATTTCTTTCAGAACCCTGGGATGCATTCCAACCAGTCCTGGGGACTTGTCTACCTCAGTCCTGTTAGCCTACCAAGCACTACCCCTCTAGTGACAGTAATTGTATTAAGAACCTCATCTCCTACCATCCCTCTATCTTTAATATTCGGTAAGCTATTTGTGTCCTCTGTGAAGACTGACACAAAAAACTTATTTAAAGTCTCAGCCATTTCCTCGTTAACCGCCGTTAAATCCCCCCTCTCGTCCTCCAGGGTCCAGCGTTCACTCTAGCCAGTCTCTTCTTTATCTATTTGTAAAAACTTTTACTATCATTTTTTATATTTAGAGCTAGTTTAGCTTCATTCTCTATCTTTCCTTTCTTTATCGCTTTCTCAGTCATTCTTTGTTGTTTTTAAAATCTTTCCCAATCTTCTAATTCCCCACTATTTTTAGCCGCTCTGTACGCATCGGCTTTTAATTTAATACTTCCTTTATTTCCTTCGATAACCACGGCTGGTTTTCTCCTTTCTTGCAGTCCTTCTTTACCATCGGAATATATTTCTGCTGAGCACCGAAAAAGATCTCCTTAAAAATCCTCCACTGTTCCTCAGCTGTCCTACCAACCAATCTGCGCCCCCAATCTACATTAGCCAATTCTGCCCTCATCTTATCATACTCCCCTCTGTTCAAACAGAGGACACTGGTTTGGGACCCTACTTTCTCATCCTCTGTCTGCATCAGAAATTCAACCATACTATGATCACTCGTCCCAAGAGGATCCCTCACAAGAAGATCCCTAATTCTACCTGCCTCGTTACACAGTATCAGATCTAAGATAACTCGCTCCCTCGTAGGTTCCGTTACATACTGTTCAAGGAAACTATCCCGACAGCATTCCAAGCACTCTTCCTCAAGCCCACCGCGTCCGACTTGAGTCAACCAATCAATATGCAGATTAAAATCCCCCATAACTATCGCTGTTCTGTTTCTGCACGCATCAATTATTTGCTTGTTTATAGCCCGCCCCACCTCAAAGTTATTATTTGGGGACCTATAGACCACACCCACCAGTGACTTTCTCCCCTTACTATTCCTTATCTCCACCCACAGCAATTCCACGTTTTGCTCTTTGGACCCTATATCTACTCTTACTACTGCCCTAATATTATCCTTTTTTAACAGAGCCACCCCACCTCCTTTTTCCTCCTGTCTATCCTTCCTAAATGTCTGATACCCCTGGATATTCAGTTCCCAATCCCGGTCACCCTGCAGCCACATTTTCATAATGGCCACTAGATCATACCCATTTGTGCTGATTTGTGCCATCAGCTCGGTCACTTTGTTTCGAACGTTTCATGCATTCAGGTAAAGTATCTTTATACCAGCCTTTATCTGGACCTTATTTGAAGAAATGCTACTAACCTCTCTCGTGGTCCCTACTCCTTTAATTAGTGGAACATCCTCAACATTACCCTGCTCATGAACCCCCCTCCTTCACTTTAGATTTTGTAATTTCCCCCACCCCTGTACCCTC
The DNA here is from genome assembly GCF_965287045.1 of Carcharhinus amblyrhynchos. Classification (NCBI taxonomy): domain Eukaryota; kingdom Metazoa; phylum Chordata; class Chondrichthyes; order Carcharhiniformes; family Carcharhinidae; genus Carcharhinus; species Carcharhinus amblyrhynchos. The sequence goes on along the minus strand of NC_137335.1, from coordinate 35,945,195 downwards.
CGCCCCTCTAATGAGTTATGGATTAGTCATAGGATGGAGTGAGATCCGCTTGTTGAACTCACCAAGGTGTGAGTATCTTTACTGGTGCCAAGTATGGATGACAGCTGTGATTCATCTTCCTCAGAGGGATAGATGAAGTCCCCATCTGAACTACTAAAATCCGGTGGTTCCAGGGGGCACAAGGGTGGTCTGGCCTGTTCCGGTGGTCAACCTGCAAGAGAAGGCATATGGCATCACTGCATTACATGGGACACTGAAGGTACATTGCTTACTCATTTGAGACTTGAGAAACGACATCATTTGTGTTGAAGATTTTCACATGTCCTTGCTGCCCCCACTTCACTAGCAGTGCAGGCACAGTCTTCCTTCTTCTCGGCTAGCTCGAGGGCCTGTTCCTCAGGTGTGTGACGGTTCATAACTCGGGCATGACTGCAGCTGGCTGTGTATGCTGATGTTGTTTGACTCTAATTTGTGCTGCAATGACACAGTTAGGGAGAGCATGGGTGGTGATTTAAGATGGTGATGAGGTGTGACAGACATGGGGACCTGGTGCCTGATGTTGGCAGAGGCCACAGTGGCTGGGTGCAAGGGATGTGCGAGGTGATCCCGTTGGAAACTGGGGGGATAGTTCACTTATCCTGCCCCGTCCTCTTCTGTAGTGCACTTACACTGACCAAGGCAACCACTGCATCCCAGGCATGGTGGTCACCCTGCTAGACTGCCATCTCCTGGAGCATGGGACACAGGCTTTCCCACCTTTGCGTCACTCCCTCAAGCAGTCTGGTGAGTGCCTCCTCCGTAAAGCACGCTGCTGGCTTCTTGACTGCCATCTCCTGCAGTTATTGTGGAACAAGTGCTGGGGAGCCATATATATGGAGTTCTCCAGTACTTGCAGCAGTTAAGTCATTATGCAGCAGATGAATCAGCAGGAAGGTGCTGTTGGAGTGGTATGAAACTTGTGAGAATAAAAATTAATACTAAGGAGCCATAAGAATTGAGCTGTAAGATTCAGCCCAAAAACACGCCAGCATTATCAGCCTGAAGCATTCAATTTTTTCATGCCACAAACAACACTCTCCTGTTCTTTGGTAAGATTTCACCCAAGGTGTCACCACTAGATCACATCTGCACACGTAACGTTGGTAGTAAACCAGCAACAGAATTAGCAATAGTTGGTAATTTTATCATCCTCTCATCTGTGCAGGATATATGATCAAAAGGAAACCTGCGACAAATTCAAAGTAGGAATGGGAAAAAGGATGTAGACCCTTATTTCATAATATAGATTCAAAAATTTCTCTTTTTTCAAATTAACTCTCAATGTTTTCGGATCCTACAGGCAGAAACAGTAGTAATTTTTCTCGGTACAATGTGCTAATGACTATAAAAGCAGGAATACCATGCTCGTAAATGTACGACTTGAAAAGTGTGCAGAAGATAGATTTTCACATTCTTAAAGAATTCTGAACAATTTTGAGGGAACATGCACCTGTCCAAGAAGGGCAGGTTGCATCTGAACAAAATTAAGACGAATATTTTTGCTTAGAGATTAGTGCTGCTTGAAAGAGTTTAAACTATTTGGGAAGGAGATGGGGAACCAGAAAGGCACAGAAATTAAATCAGAAGATGACATATAAACAATATTTAAATTAGAAATGAGCCAAAATTACACAAGCCAAATGGAGGAAAATAGCAAAAGTGACAAAGGCAGTTTGAATTGATGTCGATCAGTGTGTCTGGTGTAACTAATCAGGTGGTAGCCATGATGTGGAGTTGCTGGCATTGGACTGGGGTAGGCACAGTAAGTAGTCTCACAACACCAGGTTAAAGTCCAACGTTTTTTTTGGTAGTATAAATTTTCGGAGCATATAAGTAGTCTCACAACACCAGGTTAAAGTCCAACAGGTTTATTTGGTAGTACGAGCTTTTGGACCATTGCCCCTTCAAGCTTGTACTACCAAATAAACCTGTTGGACTTTAACCTGGTGTTGTGAGATTACTTGCTGTAATTATATTTGCCCAAATAACCTGATCTTAATCCCGCTTAACTGTTGAAAATGAAGTTGGCAGGTAAGTAAAATGATAGTGGGAGGAATGCCTTGCACTTCTTTCTGAATTGAGGCTGTCACCCACAATTTTAATTCCCAGGCTTTGGGAAGTATGGAAGCCCATCACAGGCAACTGGGATCTTCATTCGAATCTGTAACATAATTTCAATGTTGAAAGGCATAACTCCTGTACAATTTCAGAGCCACTAGCAGTTGGCAACAGCAATCAGCAGTTTGTAGCAGCAATCAACATTAGGCTGGAGGTCCAGGTAAATGTAACTCAATTTTTATAGTTCTGTATCATTCCCCTGGCATAACAAGGAAACATAGAAAATAGGAGCAGAAGGAGGCTATTAAGCCTGCTCCACCATTCATTATGATCATTACTGATCATCCAACACTATACCTGAATCCACCTTCCCCTTATATCCCTTGATCTCCTTTGCCCAGTTCTATCTAACTATTTCTTGAAAACGTACAATGTTTTGGCCTCCACTACTTCCTGTGGTAGCGAATTCCATAGTCTGACCACTCTCAGGGTGAAGACATTTCTCCTCATCTCGGTCCTGTCCCTGTATTTTAACAGCATCACCCCCAGCATTGGAAACATCCTTCTTGCATCTACCCTGTCCAGCACTGTTAGAATTTTATAGGTTTCCATGAGATCACCCCTTATTCTTCTGAACTTCAGCGAATATAATCCTAAATAACACAATCTCTTCTCATTGTCAATGCCACCATCGCAGGGATCAGTCTGGTAAATCTTCTCTGCACTCCCTCTATCGCAACAATATCCTTCGTTAGATAAGGAGACCAAAACTGCGCACAATATTCCACATGTGGCCTCATCAAGGCCCTGTATAATTGTAGCAAGACATCTCTGTTCCTGTACTCAAATCCTCTTGCTATGAAGGCCAACATACCATTTCCTTTTTTTTATCTGCCTGCTGCACATGCATGCTTACCTTTCAGTGATTGGTGTACGAGGGCACCTAGGGTCTTGTTGAACATTCCCGTCTCCTAACTTATGGCCATTCAGATAGTAATCTGCCTTCCCGTTTTTGCTACCGAAATGAATAACTCCAAATTTATCCAAATTCATTCATCCATCACCCATTCATTTGCCCACTCACTCAATTTGTCCAAATCATTCTGAAGGATCTCTGTATCCTCCTCACAGCTCACCGTCCCGTTCAGCTTTGTGTCATTTGTAAATTTAGAATATTACATTTAGTCCCCTCAACTCAATCATTAATATATATAGAGTGAATACTGGAGTCCTAACACTGATCCCTGTGATACCCTACTAGTCACTGCCTGCCATTTGGGAAAGGACCCATTAATTCCTACTCCTTGTTTCTTGTCTGCCAACCAGCTTTCTATCCATTTCAATATACTACCCTCAATCTCTTGCACTTTAATTTTACACAATAATCTCTTATGTGCAATTTTGTCAAAAGCCTCCTCAAAGTCCAAATAAACCACATCCACTGGCTCCCCTTCCTCAACTTTACTAGTTACACTCTTGAAGGATTCCAGTTGATTTGTCAAACATGATTTCTCTTTCATAAATCCATGCTGATTCTGTCCAAACCTGCCACTGTTTTCATAGTGTTTTGCTATAAAATCTTTGATATTGGATTCTAGAATTTTCCCCAGTACAGATGTCAGGATTATAGGTCTATAATTCCTCATTTCCTCTCTACCTTTTTAAACAATGGGGTTACATTAGCTACCTTCCAATCTGTAGGAATTGTTCTAGAATCTATAGTATCTTGGAAGATAACCTCAAATGCATCCATTATTTCTTGGGCCGCTTTCTGAGGTATTCTGCGATGTAGATTATCAGGCCCTGGGGAATTATTGACCTTCAATTCCATTGGTTTCTCCAACACCACTTCTCTACTAATACTGATTTCCATCAATTCCTCCCTCTCACTAAACCCTGTGTTCCCCAACATTTCTTATTTGTATCCTTCTTCATGAAGACAGAACTTAAGTATGTATTCAGTTGGTCAGCCATTTCTTTGTTCCCATTATAAATTATCCCGTTTCTGATTGTGAGGGACCCACATTTGTCTTCTCCATTCTTTTTCTCCTCACATACCTATAGAAATTTTTATAGTCAGGTTTTTATGTTCCCTGCAAGGTTACTCTCATACTCTATTTTCCCTTCTTAATCAGTCCCTCAGTCCTTCTTTGTTGAATTCTAAACTTTTCCAAAATCTCAGGTTTGTTGTTTCTCTTGGCCTATATGTATGCCTCTCTCGGATCTAATACTGTCTTTAATATTTGTTGTAAGTCATGGTGTGGCCACTTTTCCAGTTTTACTTCTGTGATAGGAATAAGTAATTGTTGTGGTTCGCTCATGCATTCCTTGAATATTTGGTGTGGCCTATTCAGCAGCTTCCCTTTAAGTAATGTTTACCAGCCTATCATAGCCAACTCATGCCTCATATTGTCGTAGTTTCCTTTATTAAGATTTAGGACCCTAGTTTCAGAATCAACTACAACATTCTCCACCTTGATGAAAAATTCTATCATGTTATGGTCGCTCATCCCCAAGGGGTCATGCACACTAAATTGCCAATTATTCTTTTCTGTCTTGGGTTTTCTACATAGCTTCCTCAGGTGTCAATCAGCCTGGACCTCTGCTATTGCTTGACCCACCTTGCTGAGGACCATTTCCTTTGGTCTCTGGAGGCAAGTAGCTTTCATCCCATTTCCCAATCCTACTTGCGAGTCATGACATCAAGACTTGACAGTTTCACAAAATGTCACTGCCTCATTTTCAGCTTACTGAAATCCTTAATTATGCCTTTATCACATCCGGGCTAAAACAACATTCCATTTCTTAATTATTCCCTACACAAATATTTAACTCTGTAGTTCCATTGCACACATTCTATCTCACACTTAGTCCTGCTGACCTATATTAAATATACTTCTCAGGTGTTCTGTATTGGCAAGGCTGTATTTATTTCTTATGTCTGCTGGTGATCTTCAGGAGCAGCGAGAATCCTTGAGGTGATGATGCTCTGCTGTTCTGCAGGTATTTTAGGATTTTGACCCAGTAATGATAAAATAATGGTAATATATATTTAATTCAGGAAGATGTGTGACTTGAAAGGGAACATGGGAGTGATGGTTTTTCCATCACCTCCGCAGCAGTAGAACTGCTGGGGACATTCAGCTGTTGAAGTGACCTTGTTGAATTGCTGCAGTGTATTCTGTAGATTGTATATTTTGCAGTTACAGAGCAGTAGATGGGAAACTTATTCTGGTTGTTGCAAGATCGCCAGAGATTGTCTAGTCAGCAATCTTGTTAAGTTTTGCAATAAACTTGGGCATTGCTTTTTTTGCAGAGCCGTAGTTATTTTATATGTTCAGCTCAGTTCATACCTGTTTTATGAAATTGTTCATTTCAATTGTTGTCAGGTGTCAGAGCAAACAGATTACCAGATGACCAATAAAATTGTTGTTAATGGGACTATCTCAGTTTCACTTAGGAGTTTTGATATTGACCTCAAGTTCTGGGAGCAGCTTGCCAGGATTACTGCATCTGGAGCAACCAAATAATAAAGTAAATGCATATCAGAAACAGAGAAAATGCAAGGAAAGGAAATCCTAAGCCAGCAACTTGTCCAAAACTCAATCATCTGTACTTTGCTACATTCTATACTATGTGCAATAGAACTTTTTGGTTACAGATTGGCCTTAACAGTCATGTATGTACCCACCAAAACCCTACCAACACCTCAGCTGATGAATGTGGTCATCTTTGCCTTGAAGGACAAACAAGAATGTTAATAAGAGTACCAGTGAAGTATCATTTGGAGTTATTTTCTGAATTGGAGGAAGAACAAACAAAGCATGGGAACAAATTAAGTAGATAGCACCAAAGACAACATTGCAATAGTTTACAGGCTACAGATGATTGAGCTTTGGACAAATTGCTGGTTTAGGATTTCCCTTCCTTGCATTTTTTCTCTTTTTACAGTCTCTGGTGCTTTGTACAATCATTAAGGAATAATTGTTAGTTCCAAAGTGTACTATTCTACTCATGGCTTATATTTAGCTACAAATTTCAGTTCATAAGTGATTCAATTATTTTGTGGAAACCGACTTTTAATCTTGAGCCCAAATGTTGAACAATTATAGAATTATTTTCCTGTCCATATTATTTAATATTTTGTATATACTTCATTAAGGTTCTCTTTTAATCACCATTGTTAGTTTATATATAAAACTGAACTTCATACACTTATCAGATATAACACGGTTTGGATTCTCAGACTGTATTTTCCTGAGAATGCAAATATTACTTCCAAATATAGTAATGGTAAAGTAATATTGGAATAAAATATAAGAGCTCATTTGGTCTTGAAAAGTAGAAGCTATGGGCATATCTTTGAATGTGTGTTAGGCCATTTGCTCATAATAGTAGCTCTTGGCTTTTACACTGAGCTAATATTTATTGTGAGCTTTAGGTGTTGGTAACAGCAAATAAAAGCTGGAAATCCATTAGTCTGCCACTTGGTGGGTGACCTTCACAACCTATATTGTCTTGTTTCCTATTGAAAAGCCAACAAAAAAACCTAGTTATATGAGGATGATCCTGCAGTGAACTTTAAAGATGTAGATCATATATTATCTTTGTGGGGGCCGCAATCTCAAAATCCTGCTTTATAACTAACAAAGGTCATAAAGTGTCTTTTTCTCTCACACTTTTACAACAGGTTAGTAAAACGATAATGAAATTGCTGACTTGGAATGGCAGATTATCTTTCTAAACGCCTAACAAAGTAAACAATAAAACAGCTCCAGTAGAGCTACATAACTATAGCAAACATTCGGATCTGTACGAGCGTTGAACATTCCACTGAAACTCTGAGGAAACTGATTGTAAAGCTCTGAGATAACTTTATTTTTTCACTGAATCCAATGACCAATAAAGAGCTTTCAGCCAAATAACTCAGTTTCCATGCCAACATTAAAACAGCCTCTAAACCAACCCCACACACATTCACACAATTACCTCTAAACACTTGTATTGTGGGGGTAGGTGATTGCAGTGCCACTGAAAATAAAACAGTGATTTCATTAAAGTTTAATTCCATATCTCTAAAAATAATAATTCATATAAATTAACTAAATGGACCGAATTACTTGTACTAAGACTGTAAGGAAGAAGAAGAAATGTAAAGATATGCTAATTAAATCAAGGAGATTGGAAAATAGAGGTTAAATGATTTAAAGTGTATTTGGCACTAGATTGCATTTCTCATACGTAATTGAACTAATTGATTTAAAACTCAATTCCTGATCCCTGCTGAACAGTGTACACATGAACTTTGGATAGGAATAGGATCAAACTGTGATATCCCTCAGAATTGATTGGACTGTTACACACAAACAATGGTCCCTGTCACATGGTAAGTGAAGGTTTCTGGTCGATGTTGGACTATACTGAAGTAAAAATCAGTGTTGCCAGTGGAGGAGAAAATGGCTTACTTATTTAGGCTTACTTCCTCTGATCCCATGCAGGACAATAGGGAACAAGACTCCTCTATCTGGACCATCGCAACATCTTTTGCCCCAGACCAGCTGGTTCCTCACTCTTGGAGGTCTTCCTCAAATTTACTTCACTGGGTCTTCTTTGCCCAGTCCCATCTTCTTCTTCCACCTGGTGATGCACACTCTACTACAACTCTCAGGGAGACAAAATATCTATCCTGCCAGCCTCAGTCATCTATCCTGCAAGTGCCTCTGACCAACCCTCTGTAGCTCTTCTTCATTGGTGATGCTGTCTCTTCCATGTCTCGCTGGCATAGATTGTGGGTAGTACCATTATGGACATGTAGAGTAGCAGGTTCATAATCACGTTGCTATTGGTAGATGTCCAGACCATTCTTGTGTGGGAAATGTTGTTCTGTGGTGGATACCAATGACACTGACAATTTTATTGTAAATGTGTAACCTCTTTGTTAGAGATGTTTCTAGTTGTTTTAGTTTAACCCATTAAACTGAGAAAGACTGTGTGACACATGATCATTCTTTCCTATTCCTTTACTCTGTGCGTGTGTGTGTGTGGTCTGTGTGGTAGCAATTTCTACCTACCCTCGCGAGTTAAATGTGTGAATAGACTAAATGTCTGATTTAATGGTAAGACACTATGCTGCAAGTCACTTTACAAATTGACTACACAAACAAAAGATTATGGAATATGCACCACAGCCTATTTTTAAAACAAAAAACACCTCAGCTTACAGAGAGAGAGAGTGGTAGAATAAAGGATTTTTGTTTTGCCTTCCAGTGACATGTTCTCCTGTAACATTGTGATAGTGATTTAATGAGGTTGTCCAAGAATTTAATTAAATCTGCTGCATACTCATTGTTAACATCCCTGAATTATGCCTTTGAACAAATAATAGTAAATCATTCAGTTAACTGATATTATTTAATTGTCTCAAATTACCTTTGACAGTTTCTGGGCAAGCACCATGTGTGCTTAATTTTATGTTGTGGACACTAGCTTTGTCAAGGGATTACAGGCTTTGCTAGGAACTCAAGCTATTTATTGATAAAAGAAACTTGGTGCAGGAGTTTGCAGCCCTTGGCTGCCCTAAAGCAGCAGCTCCCATCCTTACATATCTACTGTATGGCTGCTCGACGAATCTCCTTGAGAGAGGATTCCACCCTCTGGTGTGATCACTCACTCTCAGTTTTCATTAGTCCCTCAAGTCAGTTGACTCACTTCTGCTGGGGACCTGTTTAGCTTAGTGGCTGGACAGCTAGTTAGTGATGCAGAGTGACAGCAACAGCATGGGTTCAATTCCCTTACTAGCTGAGGTTATTCCTGAAGGCCTGTCTTCTCAACATTGACCGTCATCTGATGTGTGATGATCCTCATGTTAAATCACCACCAGTCAGCCTATGGTCATCTGGGACTAAGGCGACTTTACTTAACCTTTACTGTCTTAAAGAGACAGACACCACTTACACAACACTTACACAGTAAACAATTTCCTAGTGTTTAGATCCATCACATGATCCATACAAGTGGGAAGCTTTGTCTAATGAACCAGATCATTCAGTGACTAATAAAGTTTATATTGACAAAGAAAAATTTAAGTCACTTCAAAAACAATCACAAACAAATCTGGCCTATGATCGATGTGGTCTATAGTGTACTTATTAAACATTTTCTAAAGTTCATTAAATTTACATTAGGAAATCAAAGAAAAGGATAATTGGCCATATTTTGGGTTTTTTCAGGTTTATGTTGTCTACTTCAATTGAATGATTTTAATCCATCCAAACTTGGCTGCTGGATGACTGCAAAATGTTAGCAGTTTATTTCATTTTGATGGAGGGAACAGGATTGAGATGCTTGATTTACATCATCATTTTGGTCATTAAAGATGTTCATTACAATCTTGGAGAAGTAAAAGGTTTAAAATTCAGCTGATTGCCCGTCGCTGCCCAGAAAAGGAGGCATAGTAACAAGTGGCCTTACAAAGGGTTATCAATGTTAGGTCATGGGGAGAAAAGGATAAGTCATTTATAAAAGCACAAGACAGATTGAATGGATAATGGACCACACAGCATTATTTCTTTTCCAATACCTTGATTTAAATCCAGCCAAGTAATGACTTGTCTTTTCTTCGTTTACTGTGAGTGTATTAATGAATTGGTCAGTTTGAATGCTTTTCCTAAAGTGTTTGAGTCTTTAACATAAGAGGGCTTAATACATTTTTACAAATTGGAAATCTGAAATGAGAGCTAATTTTAACTTTTGAGTGACTAGCCATTAGACATGACAAAAAGACAATGTATGTGCAAAGCATTCCATATATAATTATGGTAAAGGGTAATACTGACCGTTCAACCCTTTACTCCAGTTTTATTTTTCAGATTCATTTTATCCTTAAATCAACGTTATATAAATAGATTATCTGATCATTGTCAAATTGTTATTTGTTAGTTGTCACACTTCCTACAACAGTGACTACACTTCATTGGCTGTAAAATGCTTTGAAACATCCAGTGGTAGTGAAAGATGATAAACACAAGTCTTTCTCTTTTTAATCTTATTTGCTTAATGCATGGGGCTACTTTTGTACCTGACAAATAATGCACTTAAGTCTCAGGTGGGATAGTTTTTCCACTTGTAGCATCTAGTGAGGAACTAAATGGGCTAGATGCAGTGTGATTTCCTTTAATTCTGGCCCAACAACACATATTAATCCAAATTTGTGAAGAACGTGTCACTGGACAATGCATATCTCATATTTCATAGCAGTCACCTCACTCTTTTTCCCTACTTTACTCACTTTTGCCATTTTGTTGCAAGGTTGGCGGACTGAGGTCAAAATCATTTCATCATAGTCCCTGCCAGAATGGTGGGATCATTTCTGGGGTTACAAATTGACTCTTTGAACATGATGCCTGGCTGTTTTTCTTTAGAGCAAACCAATTATTTTCCTTTGTCAGGGCTCCCTGACCAATTAGGGAGGGCAGGTAGAATGACAGGTCTATTCTGTCATAAAAAGGATCCCTAATTAAAGGGAACATAGCTTGGGTTACAAAGACTCACAAGCACTTGGATTTTTGAGGTTGTATCAACTACAGGAATGGAGAGAAGAGCTGGGAAGGCTGCTACCCAGGTCTCTCGCTCATACCTGGAGGCCCTGCTCATGGCCTTGAGTGGCTACAGTGTGGTCAGCTCTCTCAAGAGCGAGAGTAAAAGGACAAATTCTACATACAAGCAGCTGTGGATGGAAATGATGAAGAAGTTGCAGCAAGAATGTGCTCCATCTGACTTGGAGACAGCGCACCAAGAGAATCTAGGAACTCAGCAGGGTTTGGCAGTCAGTGAAATAACATTTTCAGATGTCAATCCCTCACACTCTGAACTGGTCAGTATTCTCCCACACAGGACTGCTAAGTCAACATACCTTGCAGCTCCTCATTTACTCTCCATTAATGATGTCCTTACTTCTCTTCACAAAACCATTAAGAACATGCAAACCCCTTTGCTTTCTCTCCTTGCAGAAGAAGACAGTGCACAACTTAGTTTAGTTTTTTAGTTTACTTATTAGTGTTACAAGTATTATCACTGCATTGAAGTTAGTGAAAATCCCCTAGTCACCATACACCAATGCCTGTTCGGGTACGCTGAGGGAGAATTTAGAATGGCCAATTCATCTAGCCGACATGTCTTTCAGACTGTGGGGGGAAACCGAAGCACCTGGAGGAAACCCATGCAGATATGGGGAGAATGTGCAAACTCTGTACAGACGGTGAATCAAGCCAGGAATTGAACCAGGATACCTGGCGTTATGAGGCAGCTGTGCTAACCACTATGCTGCCTTAGGTGAAAGGCACAAACACAGTGAGGATGGGGGTGCTGTCCTTCAGTGACAGGCACCTTTTTGGCTATTGGCAATGTGTTGTCCACCTGCTTCACTCAAAAGGAAGGTGTTTGAGGAGGCTGTCGATTTCAACAATGACCTGTGGTGAGAATTTGAACTTTCTAATGTACTGGTGCTCAGAAATGTCAAGACATCTAATTCTCTATGTGCAATCATCTTGATGACTGGTAAATTGCTGACACCTTGGGAAATACAATCCTTGGTTGGGAAATCCCGCTTTCAGGATTTACACAGTTCATAATTGAGTTTTGAGCAACCTCAACTACTTCTTAACGATTCAACAGACAGACCAAAGTTAATTTCCCACTCTCTTTCAGCCTAGCTGGGGAAAGCTGGGAGAGGATGGGATCATGTTTGGATCCCAGCCTGACATTAATTTTAGGGAGTTTCCCATGCATCGGAACCCACATCCACTGGGCTGAGAACATTCTGACCGTGTTGTTTGACATTGTGATTTGAAATACATGACAATTCAGTTATGAATATTTATGGTATCAAACATAGATAGCTTCCGCTAAAAATCTTAATTCGATTGTAGTGAAAGTGAAAAGTCAGTTTGGTTCCACTGGCAGGCAAAAATGCCTGAAGAGTAACCAGTCGTGGCAATGCAGGACTTCAGATGAGTGTACCAAAGACACACGCTGTGGCAGAAGGAAGGTCTGCATACCTCAGAGACATATCACACAGCCGATTCAAGCCCGCACGAAATTATATTGGGATAGACAGACAGGCAACGTCTCAAAGCACTTCACAGAATATGCAATATTTTTCAGTCAAAATGTAGTCCCTGTTAACCTAGGGATATGAGATAGTGAGATCCCACATACTGCAGTAAGATAAATGCCCTTAAACACATCTGTAGTCCAACAGATTTATTCGAAATCATGAACTTTCAGAGCGCTGCTCCTTTATCAGGTGAAGTGGAGAAAAGCACGCAGGCACAGAATATATAGGTGGAGGGGAGATAGTCGGACACACAGGCAATCAAGAGTGTCAATGGATAATTACAGAAGCAGCTGGCCTACACTGCACTACTGTGTACTTTTGAAAGTTTGCAAACTGAAAGTTTGTAATTTCAAATAAATCTGTTGGACTATAACCTGGTACTATGTGATCTCATCTTGTCCATCCCAGTCCAACACCGGCATCTCCACATCATATAAAAACCTGGTAGCTGTTATAATTTTTAATTTCAAAAATAAACTTTATTCATAAAAATCTGAAAATCTTTACAGAGAAGACATTTCCAATCATTACAAACATGAAAAACAGTAATATTTACAATTTCCTTAAATATGTTATAAAAATCCGTCAAATACTATGTAAACCTCTTCTGCCTCCTAGCCTATTACATATCTATCTAATCCGGCACCGTGACCTATCAGGGTCAGTGTTGGCTCAGTAAAAGCACGTTCACCCAGTTGTCAGAAGACTGCGATTTAAGCCCAATTTCAGTTGACACTTCAGTGGGGTGCTCAGAGAATGCTGTTCTGTTAGAGGTGCTGATGACATGAGATGTTAAGCGTAAGGGTCCACTGCCTGAGTTTGATGTAAAAGATCCCAGAGCAGTATTGCAAGCAGTGTTCCAAGTGTCCTGGTCAATGTTTCTTCCTTAGCATGAAAAAAATGTTTAAGGACATTTATGTTATTGCAGTAAGTGGGACATCGCTACCTTGTATCCCTAGGGTAACAGGGATTATCTTTCAACTGAAAAATATTGCATTGTCAGTGAAATGTTTCGAGATGTTGGTGTCCGTCTGTCTATCCCGATACAATCCCGCGCGGGCTTGAATCGGCTGCGTGATTTAGTTCTGTGGTATGTCTCTGAGGTATGCAGATCTTCCGTCTGCCACAGCGTGTGTCTTTGGTGCAGCTCATCTCTAGTCCTGCGTTGCCACAGCTGGTTGTTCTTCAGACATTCCTGACCGCCAGTGGAACCAAACTGACTTTCCACTTTCGCTTTCAATCAACTTCAGTACAATCGAAATAAACGACATCAATGAGCATTGGGATCGAAGGATGAAGATGGGCAATTCGTCGCTGAGTAGATAGGAATTGCCTGAAGATAACAGGTAAGAGGGCAGAGAAAAGTACAGCTTCATTCTGCTTCTATACCTTGTTATTGTGCTCACGTGTCTGTGAAATATTTCATGCAAAAAAACTTGAAGCTACGTTTAACAGTTGTTTATTTAATGTTGGGTTAAACATCATGCGAAAATAATATAATTAAACTTTGAAATACATTAATGAATGCAGCAGAGAAAGATTATAACCTGGCTACATAATATCTATGTCTAAATGCCTTGATCATGTTATAAATAATCTAACGTTTCTCAATAGTCTTGTCTAGATACCACTGCCAATCTATTAAACAACTTTAAATTATATTAATATCATTCCAACAAATAAGATTTCGCTTGGTCGCTATCTGAAAGTCTTTAATACATAACGGCCAGTGTAAATCCATCCTGAATGTTCCAATAAGATCAACACCAAGTAGTCGTCTTCAAATGAAGGCAAAAATATTGCTGAACAATGCAAAACATAACTAGGGACGCCGTCACTGAGCGGAGAACTGAAAAGTCGCCGCCTTTCAAAATCGAATTTATTTTGCCCGAATTAATTATCTCCCGGAATCATAAATCTATCCATAACATCAGCCCGGTCCTTATTCCGTTTTTGTGTCCCATCCTACAAATCCAACAATTAAATCTAACTCAGAATCCAAGAGACAGCCATGTCTCGTTTTCAGGAGTCCAATATAAGAGTTAAGAAATCGAATTGGCGATATTCTCTATCCTGGATGTCAGTTCATGATCTTCGACGAAATTCGCAAAGATTTTTTAAAAATAAATTTATTCTCTTGACAAGAGTACTGCTTGCCATAAGAGAAGCAACCATGAACACCGAAGAGGTAAAGGCTAACACACAAAAATAATATGGACTTGGAAACGAACAAGGGACAAGTCAACAGAAATATGTTTACAGCTGTGTTAGGAAAACGACGAAGGTGAGGAGCAATATGGCCCCCAAAGTTGACAATAGTAATATTGGCCAGAATCTTGCAGTTACAAGATTTTTTGGGCATTGAGGTCATTTCCATGTGCCACCCTGTTAAGATGTGGGAATGCCGGCGTTGGACTGGCAGTCCACCCTGTTAAGGTCAGCAGTGCGTGGCCGGAGGATATTCCGGGAGGCGACCAATTAGCACGATACCAGCATTTCATTCAATCGCTGGCGCGGAGGTCGCCTCCGAAGTGTTGCCGAGTTCCTGGCACAGCAACGGACGCATGTGACACGGGGAAAGTTCTGTTACCAGAAAAAAAACTTTGATTGTGGTATAAATTATGTTGAATCCCTGTCTGCATCCATTGAAGATTTGCCAGTTTCAGTGGCTGGTCGCCTAATAAAAATCGTTTTAGGTCAAGGAGTTGTTCCAACAGGATTTTCTGCTATTTTCAGTACCCTGTCACCACCGCGCCCCCGCATCCCTTACCACTACCACCACCACCAACCACAGGGGAAGTTTCCATCTATCCTCAAAGAAAATATTGAGCATGTTGAATTATTATTTTGGTCAGTATTGTCTTCTTGCACTCAGCAAAGGGGAGGGGTGCACACTGTGGTGAGTCTTATAGCTCCAAGGACGCTGGTTCAATTGTAACCTTAGGTGGCTGCCTGTGAGGAGTTTGCATATTCTCCCCATGTCTGTGTGGATTTCCTCCCACAGTCCAAACATGCAGATTAGTGGATTGGCCATGATAAGTTGCCCCTTAATTTTCTAAAATCTATAGGTTAAATGGATTGGCCATGGTAAATCTGTGGAGTTACAGGAGTAGGGTGGGGGAGAGTGCTTGAGTAAGATACTCCAACAGAGAATTACAGCTGGTTTGATGGGCTGAACGGTCTCTTCTGCATATAACAATTCTATGATTCATTTTCAAATCCTTACCACCTCAATGAATATCAAGCTGAAATCGTCTTCCGCCACCTTCATCTCTGTGCTCATATCTTTGGGCAAGCATCCTCTGCTGCTCAACGCATCCTTTCACCTTCCTCCAGCATTCTCCCTTCACCTGGACCTCTCCTCCTGGCCTCTTATCTGAGCTTGATGTTTGCATTGAGAACTGTAGGCGTGACATCAGCTGTCTCAATTTCTCTCCTCCTCTCACCCACTCTAACCTCTCTCCTTCTGAACTTGCTGCACTCCAATCTGTCACGTCCAACCCTGACTTTTTCATCAAACTCACCAACAAGGGTGGGCCTGTTGTTATCTGATGTATTGACTGCTACCTCGCAGAGACTGAGTGCCAACTCTCAGACACTTCGTCTTACCATGTCCATGACCTCACCACTGAGCATCAATCTGCCTAGTTTAAATTTGAACAAAGCTGAGAATATAACTGCTCCAATGTGCATACTCTATGGCAAAGTGTCTACCAATGAGAATCCATTTGCCCACCAATCAGGATAAAATGTTGTTCTCTTATTATAGTTTGGTAATTTCTTGTGAGCTATCCTGATGAGTGCAAGGCATAAAAGTTTGTGGTGTCTGTGGCCACTGTCTGCTGATCACTGCTGGGCTGTCCAGTGGCAACTGTCGGGCACTGCCTGTGTGTCAGTTGGGCCTCACTAGGTGAGTACAGCCTGATTAGCAATGCCCAGCCACGTCCCTGACCATCTAGGCATTTCAGTGGTCTCCAACCCCCCAGCATGACCATCGTGCCAGGTCTCCACTAGTGGACAGTTGTGATTCTTGCTGTTATTATACTGCACCCAAAGGTCGGTGAATTCTGTGTGCTGGCTTTTGAATGGGCTATGCATAATTAAGTGCTACTTTAAATATGCTAATCAGACTCACACCCTTTCTGGGCACTACCTGCTTCCTTGAAAGGGGCTGGGGAATCACAAACTGTTTGTCGCCAGGTGCAAAATTGATTTTTAGGATCGCACGTTGTTCTCTAGGACCAGTGTGATCTACTGATGGTGCAGTGAGGTCAGAGGATCGTCCCCTGGATCTTTGATCTACCACTGTTCATTCTCCTGTCTTTCAGTGCTTTTCTCCAGTTTTCTAGATATTCAGTCATGTTTGCATCAATCCCACCTAATGACTCAAATGTCATCTGCAAACATCAATACTATTGCAGTTCCCATCTCGCTTGCCCAGTTAGAGCATCCATGACCTTCAGGAAGAGGAAGGGACTTAGTGCCAGTCTTTGGTGCAATCTAACTTTGGCTTTGGAAGTGTTTTGAGAGCTGCAACTGATTACCCTACATATATTTTACTAGATTACATTATGTAAAAAAACATTTCTCCTCTCCTAGAGCAGCTGAGCCACAGTGGATAAATTTCTGTGGATGCCTGATAACTAGCACTCCCACACCTGTGCCTCCTACTCAGTCATCAAGTATGAACCTAGGCAGTGGATTTTATTTAACCAGAGGGATTATCACAGCCAACCACAATAGCATCTCCATGCCACGTCCAAACACATGCACTTTGCAGCATGAGTCATTGGATAGCACACTAGATTGGGAGACTGAGGTAATTTCTCAACGCTGTAATCCAGGAGTGATAAATATACTGTAGTGTGCCTATTGTTGCCACACCTAAATAAGCTAACTCAGTGCAACTTACATACCAAAATTGGGACTTTTCATGGTCCACTTGGTTTGGTTCCATACCAGGCAGTGTATTTATCAAACAGGCCATAAAAGGAGTTCCAACACAGTGGTCTTGATTTAAAAAAAAATTTGGACAGCAACAAATCACGTTAAAAACGTAAGCTATTAGTATCATGAATACATGATGCATGATTGGGATCTGCATCTGCCCTTCATTCTTAACTTCCTTTCTTTAAAAAATATTTTCCTGAAATTCAAATCCAATCAATCCTTGGGCTCAAAAGTGAACAAATGAAATGTTCTAATGATAATAAAACAAATGCTAAATATAAGGATCAATTTTGGTCTCCTCATGAGGACCCATAATCATAGATGCCAATCTTCACCAAATTTGATTCACTCCATGCCAACAAACCACAGGACAACAATTTAAGCAATTTCTACCCCATCAACCTCCTCCCGATCATCAGCTAGTGGGTGTTGTCGACATCACCATCAAGTGACATTTACTCACTGTTCACTGATGCTCAGTTTGAGTTCTGGCAGGACCATTCAGTCCCTGACTTTATTAAAGCCTTAGTCCAAACATTGACAAAAGAGCTGAATTCAAGAAGGGAGGTAAAAGTGACTTTTCTTGATATCAAGGCAGCACTTGACAGGATATGGCATCAAGGAGCCTTAGCAAAACTGGTTAATGGGAATCAGAGAAACTCTCTACTGATTAAAGTCATGTCTCATACAAAGAAAGATGGTTATAGTTGTTGGAGGCCAATCATCTTAGTCCCTGGACATTGTTGCAGGAGTTCTTGAGCAAGTATCCTAAATCCAATCATCTTCAATTGCTTCATCAGTGAATTTACATCATCATGAGCTCAGAAATGCAGATGTTCACTGATGATTGTATAATGTTTAGCACCATTCACAACTCTTCAGATACTGGTGCAGTCTGCAATATGCAGCAAGACCTGGACAACATTCTGGTTCGAGCTGGTAAGTGTGAACTCCTCCCTCCACATCCACATTCTGGGGCCTACCATTGACCTGAAATCTAACTGGAGTGGCTATATAAATACTGTGGGTGCAAGAAAATGTCAGTGACTAGGAATTCTGAGGCAAGTAATTCACCTCCTGACTCTCCAAAGCATGTCAACCATCTTCAAGGCAGAAGCCAAGAGTTTGTTGGAATATTATCCCCCTGCCTGGATAACATGCAAGAAGCTCAACACCATCCAGGGAAAGGTAGCCTGCTATATTGGCACCCCATCCACCAACTTAAACATTCACTCCCTCCACTGCCAATGTATAGTGACAGTGATTGTGTATTATATACAACATACACTGTAGGAACTCACCAAACGTGCTTTGACACTATTTTCCAAACCTGTGACCACTACTATATAGAAGGACAAGGGCAGCAGATACATGGGATCACCTAAACTTCCCTTCCTAGCCATACACCATCCTGGCTTGGAACTATATTGCTGTTCCTTTCTGCAACTACCTTCCCAGCAAACTATGGGTAAACCTGCTGTTGATGGAAGGCAGCTCACCACTATAAGGATGATTATGAATGGGAAATAAACATTGTTTTTTCAGTAGTGCCCGTGAAAGAATAAAAATATATAAATTAAATAGTTATAATGCATAAGCAGATATTAACACTTTTCACTCAGATCACTCCATGTGACAAAAATATGTATCAAATTGCAGGTTAGAAGTTCTAATTAATTGATGTTTTTTATCTTTCAGCTGTGCTCAAAACTGATGCCTGAAAAGTAGTTTTTTAGTGAATGACATATGTTTAGGGATTCGAGAACTTAAACCGCTATCAAAATAAAGACAAATAGGATTAAGAACACAAAAACATTCTACGGTGGGAAAAACAATCAGTCACTCGGAAAGGAGTGGAGAGCTTCAAGCAAGACATGGAAACGCTCAAGTATTGTCAATTACAGAATTCAAAATCCAGTTTAAATTATATTTGTGGCCATTCTGTAGCTCTTGTTACTGAAAGTTCCAACAAATCAGTTTCTATTGATACAGCTGAACAGAAGAAAGATATAGAAAATCTTCAAGTTTCACGGTAATGATCTTTTTTGTTGTTTTAATTAATCTAAGGATTTAACTTTCTCTGAATAAACAGCTTTATTTTGTAGTGTTCAGTAATCCAACTACTTACAGGAAAATATTAACTTTGATGTTTGTTTTATTAGTTGTGGCACAGTGGTTAGCACTGCTGCCTCACAGTGCCAGGGACCCGGGTTCGATTGTCACCTTGGGTCACTGTCTGTGTGAAGTTTGCATGTTCTCCCTGTGTCTGCATGGGTTTCCTCCTGGTGCTCTCGTTTCCTCCCACAGTCCAGAGATGTGAGGTTAGGTTGATTGGTGATGATAAATTGACCCTAGTGTCAGAAGGATCAGCACGGTAAATATGTGGGGTTATGGGAATAGGGCCTGGGTGGGATTGCTGTCAGAGCAGACTCTGGGCTGAATGGCCTTGTTCTGCACTGTAGGGATTCTATGACTGGGATTCTGTAATCATTTAAACTTGTTGAAAGTGATGATCAAAATTATATAGTAAGCTATACTTAATTTCTAAGGCACTTGTATTTTGTATGTAACTGGAATTTTTGATTATCTGCATGTTGGAAAATCCATGTTTTAAAATAATACTTGATAGAACACCTCTCATGTTGCTTGGTGGCTAATGCATTGCCTAGTGTAGTAGGAAGCCACACAATAAGTTCAAGATGAAATAATAGAGCCAGACTTTCTGTTGCTGAATAGTCTTCAGTAACATATTTAGAAAAGTATATGCATTGATATCAGGCAAGGATAGGGTCAAGTTCAATTCTGATATTTCCCATGTTTGAACAGCTGAGCAGCTTACAGGTTCTTCATTTTCTCTGGGCTAGCAGCATACATCAGTTAGTTAGGAGGCCCAGAGAAGCTAGCCCCAAAACACAAAATCTCAGCATACAAGTTTTTGTTGGCCTAAACATGGCCTCTGACATCAGAGGAGAGATATAGTGCCAATGGAAAGTAATTCCTATTTGGAATATTCTCAGCCCCAGCCCCACCAATACCCAGTGAACCGGGTGCTTGGTTGAATCTGGCATACAACAGCAGAATGGGGACATTTAAGGGATTTTGGGGGTGCACTTGAAAGATGGCAAATTGTGGAAGTATAAAGATTACTTCGGCAGTAACAAAAGGCTGGTTGGCAAGTAGCTGGCCAATGCTGATTTCGGCCATAACCTCTGCAGAAAGGTATCTATAGTATAACCAAAGTGGCACAGAGGATCATCACTATTATTCAAAAAAGTGACTGCTTCCTACCTCAGGTTACTCTGTAAAGTCAGAATTGGAGATTTTTAGCTCCTTTTGTCTCGCATAATATGTGCCATTTGGGAAGATGCAGGGAAATGACAGGAGCAATGGAATTATGCTTCAATAAGTCTCAGTCCTTCCAGTTAAAAATAAAAGACTGGGTTTAAATATTTAAACCACTGTGGCTACCATGGCTATGCATATGGTGTGTGTGTGTAATATACAGCAAGAAAGAGAATGTATTGTTCAGGGAACGTCTGTAATATATTCAGAAGGTGAAATTGGTGCATATTAGTGGCATAAAACAGTTTCTTAGTGTATCAGCAGCAGGTTTTACAGAGTGCACAATTTTTATTTCCTCTCAGCACTTGCCCTATCAAGCTCCCTCAGAATGCTCTGAGAGTTAGCACGTAACATGCACCCACTGCCTCTTGGAAGGCGACTGCCATCAGATGGCCGACTGTTCTCCAGCACATCCAGGCATAGCACTGCAGTAGCCAGAGGAGATACTGTAGTGTTCTATCTGGAACTAAGTCCTTGAACTGTTCTCAAGGTAGGTCCTGGGGCTCCTTGGGGGTGCAAGGGTAGATTAAGCCTGGGGAGGTCATGAGTGGGGGCAATCATAGCATCATGGGTATGTTGGGGGGGAATGGCCGGAGCTCCCAGGTCTTGGATGGGAGGGTATCCCAAATCTGAAGTGTTTCTTAAATTGAGGAGCCCCCCGACGCAAAATGGAGAAAAGTTTATTTCCCTGCTTCCGACCTTATTTGCGTCTGCCTCCCACCAGTCTAAAAATTGAGGTTCAGCAGGAAGATGCCCTTAAGTGGCCTAAGGACCTGAATGGGTGAAAGGGGGGTTTTCCGCTTGAATCCCTGCCCTCTCAACCGTGAAATTGCACCTAGGTCAGGGCAGGCATAATCCCAGGAGGAATTCCGTCCACACAATTCCGTACTTACCTTAGAACTCACCTTGGGAGAGCGTAAAGTTCTGCCCTTTGGCTTCCAATAAGATCACCTTTCATTCTTCTAAATGTCCAACCTGCTCAACCTTTCGTCAGATGACAACCCCTATTATCTAAGAAATTTGTCTAGTAAACCTACTCAGAATCATTTCTAATGCAAGCATATCTCTCCTGAAGAGAGGAGACAAAAATGGCACAAAGGGGTGTGATCTCACCAATGCCCTATACAGTTGTCACAAGACTTCTCTACTTTTATATTCCATGCTTCTTGCAATAAAGGTCAATATTCCATGTAACTTCCTAATTATTTGTTTTTTATACATGATAACTTATTGTGAACTGTACTCTGTTCTGCAGCATTCTGCAGTCTTTCACCATTTAAATAATAATCTATTTTTACATTTTTCCTACCAAAGTGTACAATCTCACTTCTTTCCACATTTTATTCCATCTCATCATCAGAAAATTTAGCTACAATACAGTCTGTTCCTTCATTAGGTCATAAATTGTTGAGGTCCCAGCAATGATCCCTACAACACTACAGTAGTTACAGTTCGCCAAGTTGAAACTGATTCATTTATTCTGATTCTCTATTTCCTGTGGGAAATACATCACCTCTCACCCAATATTATGAGCTTTTATATTGTGCGGTAACCTTTCATCTGGCACCTTACTGATGACTTTTGGAGATACTTATAATCCACCCTGCTTGTTACATTTTCAAAGAACATACAGATATATAAAATAGGAGCAGAAGCAGTCCATTCAACCCCTCGAGGCTGCTCCATCATCCCCTCACCTAACAAGAATCTATTTACCTCTGCCTCAAAAATATTCAATGATCTCACCTGCACTGCCTTCTGAGGCAGAGAGTGCCAAAGCCGCACAACCCTCTGGGAGAAAAAATTCTCATCTCTGGCCTTAAAGGACAACTCCTAATTTTAAAACAATCCCCTAGTTCTGGACTTAATCACTAAAGGAAACATCCTTTCCACATTCACTTTATTAAGGCTATTCAGGATTTTATATGCTTCAATCAAGTCACCCCTCAGTCTTCTAAACTTCAGTGGGAACAAGCCCAGAGTGTCAATCTAGTAAATCTTCTCTGAACTGCATCTATTGCATTTATATGCTTAAATAAGGAGACCAAAGCTGCACAGAATATTCCAGATATATTCTCACCAATGCTTTGTATAACTGAAGCATAACATCCTTACTTTTATTCTCAATTTCTTTTACAATAAAGGATAGTTTTCCATTAGCCTTCATAATTGCTTGCTATACCTGCAACCTAACGTTTTGTGACTCATGCACTGGAACACTTAGATCACTCTGCACCTTGGATTCTATAGCCATTCTCCATTTAAGTAATACTCTGGTTTTTCATTCTTCCAATGAAAGTGAACAACTTCATATTTCCCAACATTATACTCCACCTGCCCAATTTTTGCTCATTCATTTATCCTATCTACATCCATCTATGGCAGGCAGCATGGTGGAACAGTGGTTAGCACTGCTGCCTCACAGCGTCAGGGACCCAGGTTCGATTCCCAGCTTGGGTCACTATCTATGTGGAGTTTGCACATTCTTTCCATGTCTGCGTGGGTTTCCTCTGGGTACTCTGATTCCTTCCCACAATCCAAAGATGTGCGGGATAGGTGCATTGGCCATGCTAAATTGCACCTTAGAGACAGGGGAATTAGCTAGGGTAAATGCATGGGGTTACGGAAATAGGGCCTGGTTGGGATTGTGGTTGGTGCAGACTCGATGGACCAAATGGCCTCCTTCTGCACTGTAGGATTCTATGATCTACAACCTCCTTATGTCCTCTTTACAATACTTTTCTACCTATCCTTGTGTCATCTGGAAATTTACCTCCCATGACATCCCCTCCCCCCCCCCTCATCTGAATCATTGATATAAATTGTAGAAAGGTGAGGCCTTAGCACAGTCCCCTGTGGGCCTCTACTCATCACATCCTGCCAATCACCAAAGTACCCATTTATGCATACTCTGTTTTTCTGCCAGCCAGTTAGCCAACCTTCTCTCCTTGTTAATATGTTACACCTACACCATGAGCTTTTGTTTTCTGCATGAACCTTTGACATGGCACTTTATCAAATGCCTTCTGGAAATCCAAGTATAGCCCATCTACAGGCTCATCTTTATCCACATTGTATGTTACTCTTTCAAATAATTCCAATAAATTATTTAAACATGATGTCCCTTTTACAAAACCGTGCTGACTCTTCCCGATTACCTTGAGTTTTCAAAGTGCTCAGCTAAAGCTTCCTTAATGATTGATTCTAACACTTTCCCCATGACAGATGTCGAGCTAACTGGCCGATAGTCTCCTGATTCCTGCCTCCTTCTTTCAACAGAAGGGTTAAATTTGCTACTTTTCAGTTTGATGGAACCTTTCAAGAATCTAGCAAATTTTGGAAAATCAACAGCAGTTCATCTACTGCTTCATTAGCCACCTCTTTTAAGACCCTAGGGTGTTCATCAGGACCTGGAGACTTGTCAGGCCACAGTCCATCAGTTTGCTTAGTACAGCTTCCCTAGTGATTGTAATTTCACCAAATTCCCCTCTCCCTTCCATCTCTTGATTTTCATCTATTACTGGAATATTTTTTGTATCTGTTATAGTGAAAACAGAAGCAACGTATTTGTTCATTTCATCCACCATTTCATAATTATCTATTATTAATTCATTATTGTCACCTCAGGGCCAACATTCACTTTACAAAGTCTTTTCCTTTTTATGTAGAAACTCTTGCTATTTGTTTTTACATTTCTAACTACTTTATTCTCATACTCTAATTTCTTTCTCCTGATTAATCTTTTAGTTCTGTTCTTTATATTCTGACCAATGATCTGACCAGCCATTCATCTTTATCCAGTTAAGTGCCTTTACCTTGAATGTGATGCTTTCCTTCTTTAGTTAATCATGGATGATGGGTCGGTCTCTTAGAATTTTTCTTTATAGAAGGAATACACTTGTATGTAATCTGAAATATCCCTTTAAATATCTGCCGCTGCTTCTCTACTGATGTATCCTCTAGCCTAATGTCCCAGTTCACTACCGCTAGCTCAGTTTTCTTTTCTGTGTGGTTACCCTTATTTAAGTTTAAAATACTAGTCTTAATCCACTTTTTTCCTTTTCAAGCTAGGTGTAACATTCAATCATATTGTAGTTGCTGCTGCCTGGAGGTGCCTTTACTCTGAGATCATTAATTAACCCTATGATATTACACATGTTATAACATGCTCTTTGATTGGCTCCAGAATATGTTGCTCTAAGAAACTGTCTTGAAAGCTTTCTATGAACTCTTCACCCAGATGACTACTGCCAATCTGATTTTTCTAGTTGTTATGATGACCACAAACACCATTGGGGATCATGTCCAAAGAAGTGTGGGTTAGGTTGATTGGCCGTGCTAAGAAATTGCCCCTTAGTGTCCAGGGATGCATAGGTTAGAGGGATTAGTGGGTATAATATGTAGGGATATGGGGGTAGGGTCTGGGTGGGATTGTGGTCAGTGCAGACTTGATGGGCCGAAAGGCCTCTTTCTGCACTGTAATTTTCTATGGGTTCTATCAATAGACCTACCCCTGTATCCCCTTGGATAAAATGGTAATGAGGTGATGATGTTGAACCCATACTGTTCAGAAAATTCCTTAAATTCTCTGGAGGTGGATTAGATTTCACAGCATTTTGCCTTGCATAACCATTTACTTTTAACATTTCAGAAAAGATCTGGTATAGCTGAGCTGGCTGAAGTTACTCTGCTCTGGTATCAAGCTACAATTTCAAATTTATAGGATTAGATTTATTACATGATCACATTATATCAGATACATTTCTTACCCTCTTCCTGATCTGAATAGTTGTGTGCATTTCTTTTTTCATGGGAACTGTTGTAGCCAGCCATTTCTGCAATTGTATGCTTATTGTCTTCTCAAACCCTCATTGTCACCTTGCAGGGTATGGATGGTTTTGTTTATTTTAATTCTCATTTGCCCTATTACTTTCTCTCTGATAACTGGTTTACCAACTTATTTCTTTGTTACCGACCTTATTTCCCAGTGATTTGGCTTTTCACAAGCTCTGCAGTTTGATTCATATGCACGACATTTCCTTCTCTTTTTGAGCTCATGTATCGTCCACAACTCCTTCCCTCTGGTGGACATTGTTACTATTGCTGATTCACTGCATAAACTCTGATTTAACTGAAAGCCAGTCATACAGATAGTCAGCATCTTCACCTATTTACTTATGGCTTCATCTGCTCAGGCAGCTTCCATAGCCTGCGATATTGTAAGCACATCCTTTCCAATCAATTCTTTTCACACTTCAGAGTGTGGACAGTCCCAAATGAGCTGATCTAGCAGCCTTCCATGTCCTTAAATTTACATTTCCTGGCTGCATTTTTTAAACTTGCGATGAAATTGTCAACTGAATCATCTGATTCCTGCCTGAGGACTTAAAATTCCTATTGGTAATGATTTGACTTTCGTTGAAGATGTGTACTGAATTTTTCAAAAATTTTGTCTGGATTTTTATTGTCATCCTTACTTAGCTCCCAGCTATTAAACAAATGTAACATTTTCTCTCCTGGCTGCAAAATGATGTAATTAACCCTTTCCTCTTTAGACAGCTACTGAATGGCAGTCCACATTTTTAGAACCATATGATCCCTACAGTACAGAAGGAGGACATTCAGCCCATCAAGTCTGCACCAACTCTCCGGAAGCGAATCTTACCTAGGCCCACCCCTGCCTCCACCTCCTTCCACCCTACTTCCATAACCCAGTGCATTTACCATGGCTAATCCACCAAAACAACACATCTTGGGACATTAAGGGGCAATTTAGCATGGCCAATCCACTTGCGCCTGCACATTTTTGGTCTGTGAGAGGAAACTGGAGCACTCTAAGGAAATCCATGAAGACATGGAGAGAATGTGTAAACTCCACACAGTCACCCAAGGCCAGCATCAAACCCAGGCCTCTGGCATTGTGATGCAGAATTGTTAACCACTGTACTGAGAAGACTTCAGCCAGGCTAATGAGGTTGGCTTGCTAGAGTATGAACTTACTGAACCACCGCACCTATTGAGGCTAAGCCATTGTTGAGAAAACATGCCGCTGTTTGGGAAATTGGAGCCTTTTGACTCCGCAATGGAGGACTGGGCCCAATATGTGGAAAGGATGAAGTATTTCTTCAGGGCAAATGACATAACCTCAGATGGGAAGCAAAGGGTTATCCTACCGACTGCATGTGGACCAGCGGCTTTTGCGATTATGTGCAGTTTAACTTTCCCGGAGGCACCGGACTCAAAGTCCTTCCAAGAGCTGCCAAACTTAATTCAAAAATATTATGACTCTAAGCCAACTCTAATCCTGCAGAAGTACTGTTTTTACTCCACATTTAGAGAAGCGGGGTTGTCAATCACCAGTTTCCTAACAAGGCTAAGGCATCTGACGGAGGCTTGCAAATTTGGGAGGGGACACTAAATGAGATGCTCAGAGACCAGCTCGTGTGCAGAATTAAAGATATGACTATACAGAAATGTCTGTTGGTGGAGGCCCAGCTGGACTGTAAACAGACATTACAGCTGGCCTTATCGTTAGAAAAAGTGGTAAGCGGAGCACATGAGCTCTAAGATATCCTGATGGAGGTAGAGGCCAACACGAGGGAGACTGGGTTAGGGGGATATCACTATGGGGCAGGCCAGTACATAGTAGCCTTCCGGAAGGATTCAGATACGAGGGAGCCCAAGTCCGCCTATAGAATCGCACCTGGACAAGGTCAGGTTAAGGCCAAAGTGACAGCAGTTCCTTTAGAGCCCTGCCCGACATGACATTGCCTCGGTTGCCAGTGTTAGAAAGCCCAGAGGAAAAGCAAATCTCCTAAACCAACAGGGCTGAAAAGAACAGGTAGGCCGAGGGACATGAGAATGCACAACCTGGAAGCTCTCCCTAACCCTGACGAGGAACAGCTACTATGTGTAGTGATGATAAAATCAGAACCCATCAAATTATCAGTGAGACTGAATGGATGTCCAATTTTAATGGAGGTTGACACAGGTGCAACCATATCGGTCATAGAGAGACAGTGTTTAACAAGAAATGCACTGGACTCCAACCCTCAGCCCTGACCAAAACTTCAGCAAGGCTGAGAACCTATAGGGGGAACCACTGAAAGCAATGGGTACAACCATGTGCCAATTGTTTACGGGAACCAATTAGTTAGGTTCCCATTAATGGTAGCGGAAGGTTTGGGACCAAGCCTATTAGGGCAAAATTGGCTAAAAGAGATCAGACAAATATTTCCCAGCTGGAAAATGGTTGCCTGAGTGAGGGTCTGAGCAAATATCCGGAGGTTTTTCAGGAAGGCCTAGGGACAATCAAAGGAGTCAGGGCAAAATTGCACATCGACCCAGAGGCTGTCCTAAAGATTTGCAAAGCCCGACCGGTACCATTTGCTTTAAGGGTAAAGGTTGATGAGGAAATCAAAAGATTACAGCATGAAGGAATAATAAAACTCATCCAGTTTGTGGAATGGGCGGCACCCGTGGTTCCTATCTTAAAGTCGGATGGCTCAGTGGGCTTTTGCAGTGATTTAAAACAGATGATAAATCATTACTCTCAGCTAGACAAATACCCAATTCCTAGGATTAAGGACCTATAAGCAAAGTTCGCAGTTCACAAAACTGGACGTGAGCCACGCATACTTGCAACTACGGCTGGATGAGGATTTGCAGAAATTCACCACAATAAATACACTGAAAGGCCTCTTCCAGTATAAAAGATTACCTGTTGGGGTTTCGTCAGTGTGTGCCACATTTCAAAGTACCATGGAGAGCATCCTACAGGGGTTACCACAGGTTGCCATTTACCTAGCCGATGTCCTCATTATGGGTAAAACAAGGGCGGAACATCTACAGAACATGGAGGAAGTTCTCAAGAGATTTGCAGCAGCAGGAGTGCATCTGAAAAGGGAGAAATGCATCTTTTTAGCACCATAAGTAACCTACCTTGCGTATAAAGTGGATAAATTGAGCCTACATCCCCTGGAGGATCGGGTGCAAGCAATAAAAAACGCTGTGGCTCCCACAACCATCCAGGAGCTACAGTCATTTTTAGGGCTGGTAACATACTACGGGAAATTCATAGAATAGAGCCTCCATTCTGGATCCCCTCCACCAGTTGCTAAGAAAGGGACAAACTTGGGAATGGTCGGCCGACCAGGACAGGGCCTTCAAGAAAATTAAACAGCAACTCTCATCCAAAAATGTATTGGTACATTATGACCCCAAGAAGGAATTGGTACTCACCTGTGATATGTCTCCTTATGGAGTGGGCACTGTCCTGGCACACAGGTGGCAGAACGAAAACGAACAAGAGCGGCTAATAGCCTATGCCTCCAGGATCCTGGCAATGGCAGAGCAAAGATATACCCAGAAGGACTGGTGAAAATCTTGGCAGTCAAAAAATTTCACCAGTATTTATATGGGTGAAAATTTATGATCGTAACAGATCATAATCCCTTGCTAAGCCTTCTGAAGGAAGACAAAGCCATGCTGCTAATAGCATCAGCCCGGATCCAGCATTGGGCATTATTGTTGGTGGCATATCAGTATCGATTGGAGCACCAACCATGGACTGGAGTGGTAAATGCCGATGCCTTAAGCCGATTACCAGACACCCCACTATTGATACCCAGAATGGAGGAGACTATGATGACATTCAACTTTATCATACCTTCCTGGTGGATGCACACAATATAAACGCCAATGGACACAGAAAAACCTTGTATTGGCGAAGGTAAAGCACCTGGTGCTACAGGGCAGCTGGAAAGACTGGTCCATCCGTAGTTCCACCCATACTGGAGCAGGAGGGAGCAGATCATGGTGGAAGATGGGATGCTGCTGTGGGGAGCACAGGTCATTGTCTCAAGGCAGGGCCTTCGGGACGTACAGACTGGACTACAGCATGGGCATCCTGGAGTATCAAAAATGAAGTTGCTGGCCAGGAGCTACTTCTGGTGGCTAGGTCTGGATGCAGACATAGTGAAATTGGTAGGACAATGTCAGAAATGCCAACACGGACAGAAGGCACCACTGGCAGCACCCTGCACCTGTGGGAATGGCCAGACAGACCATGGTCGTGAGTCCATGTCGATTTTGCGGGCCCATTTATGGGGTCCATGTTTCTGGTGCTAATAGATGCCCATTCCAAGTGGTTAGACGTCTATAAACTAAACTCGGCAAACACAATGGCAATCGATGAGAAACTGCGCACTTTGTTCACAGTACACGGAACCCCAGAGGTATTAGTTTCTGATAATGGTTCAATGTTCACCAGCCTAGCATCCACAAAATTTCTGAAATCAATTCATTCTGCCACCTGTGTGCCAGGACAGTGCCCACTCCATAAGGAGACGTACCACAGGTGAGTACCAATTCCTTCTTGGGGTCGTAATGTACCAATACATTTTTGGATGAGAGTTGCTGTTTAATTTTCTTGAAGGCCCTGTCCTGGTCAGCTGACCATTCCCAAGTTTGGCACATCAAGACGACATCATCCAGCGTCAAATAGTGGAGAGAGCAGTCCAGACATTAAAAGCCGGGTTGAAAAAGCAGCCAGCATCCTCATTAGAGACGAAACTCTCAAGGGACCTCTCCACATGCCACCATGAGAACTGCGCCAGCAGAGTTACCTGATGGGCAGACTGCCCTGCACCAGATGAGCCTGTTGTTGCCAAACCTGGGAAGAAAGGTGAAAAGACACCAGGAAGCTCAATGCAGGGGCCAATAACAACACTTGCCGAGAGAGGCACTTTGAAGCGGAGGAGACAGAAATTATGCAAATGGACCCACTTGGGTAACCGGAACAGTCGAGTCCAGGACCGGACCAGTATCCTTCCGAGCGCATGTAGGCGAGGCAGTGGTAAGGAAATACCTGGACCAGGTCTGGGCCTCAGCCCTCTTCCTGCAGCCCTGGGGATGAGCAGAATCTCCCTTGACAAGCCAGTACCATGTCCCCTTGATGGGGGCCTCAGGCTCCAAAATGGACATAGAGAACAAAGCTGCAGTGATTCCCCTACCACCTGAAGTGGACGAGGAACCAAACTCCGGCATTCGTGGCGGAAGAGACGGGTTCCCAACCATTACACACCGCTGACATCAGGGGCCGAGTTGGAGGATCCTGACCTTATGATCAAGCGGAGGAAAAAAACCCAGAGGGAAGCAAACCCAGGGGATTCCTCAGACTTTAGGGGGAGGAGTGTGATGACTTCAGCCAGGTTGGCTTGCTAGAGTATGAACTACCTGATGAGTCCTAATTGGTGGTTAAAACAAGGAGCCTCATACTCCCTATTTAAAGCAGGTGTATCAGACTCCCAGCCTGCATGCAACAGGGAGCAACTGGAGAACTGGTAGAGTTTGTTAAATGTCTTCAGAAGAATTTTCTACATCGGTATATAGAGGTGCCAACTAGAGAGGATGCGATACTGGATCTCCTATTGGGAAATGAGTTAGGGCAGGTGATGGATGTGAGTGTGAGGGAACACTTTGGATCCAGTGATCATAATGCCATTAGTTTCAACCTGATCATGGATAAGGATAGGTCTGGTCCTCGGCTTGAAATTCTGAACTGGAAAAGGGCCAAATTTGATGATATGAAAAGGGATCTGGGAGGTGTGGATTGGCACAGGCTATTCTCTGGTAAGGATGTAAATGGAAAGTGGGATGCCTTCAAAGGAGAAATTTTGAGAGTGCAGAGTTTGTATGTTCCTGTCTGGATTAAAGGCAAAGTAAATAGGAATAAGGAACCTTGGTTCTCGAGGGAGCTTATAACACTGATTAAGAGGAAGAGAGAGTTGTATGAAATGTACAGGCAGCAAGGAACAGATCAGATGCTCGAGGAGTATAAAAAATGCAAGAAGCTACTTAAGAGGGAAATCAGGAGGGCTAAAAGAAGACATGAGGTTGCTTTGGCAGACAGAGTGAAGGAAAATCCAAAGAGCTTCTATACGTATGTAAGGAGCAAAAGAATAGTGAGGGATAAAATTGATCCTCATGAAGACCAGAGTGGTAGATTGTGTATGGAACCAAAAGAGATGGGGAGATACTAAATGGGTTTTTTGCATCCGTATTTACTGAGGAAACGGGCATGGAGTCTACAGAAATAGGGTGAACAGGTAGGGAGGTCATGGAACCTTTACAGATTGAAGAGGAGGAGGTGCTGGCTGTCTTGAGGCAAATTAGAGTGGATAAATACCCAGGACCGGACAGCGCATTCGCACAGACCTTGAGGGAGGCAAGTGTTGAACTTGCAGGAGCCCTGGCAGACATGTCAATATTCATGGGGGAGGTGCCGGATGATTGGAGGGTGGCTCATGTTATTCCGTTGTTTAAAAAAAGTTCCAAAAGAAATCTGGGAAATTACAGGCCAGTAAGTTTGACATTGGTAGTTGGCAAGTTATTGGAAGGTGTGATAAGGGATAGGATCTACAAATATTTGGATAGACAGGGACTTATTAGGGAGAGTCAACATGGCTTTGTGTGTGGTAGGTCATGTTTGACCAATCTATTAGAGTTTTTCGAGGAGGTCACCAGGAAGGTGGATGAAGGGAAGGCGGTGGATGTTGTCTAACTGGATTTCAGCAAGGCCTTTGACAAGGTCCCCCATGGGACAAATTTGCTGATGATATGAAGATTGGAGGTGTAGTGGACAGTGAAGAAGGTTTTCAAAGCTTGCAGAGGGACTTGGACCAGCTAGAAAAATGGGCTGAAAAATGGCAAATGGAATTTAACGCAGACAAGTGTGAGGTATTGCACTTTGGAAGAACAAACCAAAGTAGAACGTACAGGCTAAATGGTAGGACTCTAAAGAGTGCAGTTGAACAGAGGGATCTGAGAATACAGGTACAGAATTCCCTAAAAGTGACATCACAGGTAGATAGGGTTGTAAAGAATGCTTTTGATACATTGGCCTTTATAAATCGGAGTATCAAGTATAAAAGTTGGACTGTTATGGTAAGGTTATATAAGGCATTGGTGAGTCCGAATTTAGAGTATTGTGTACAGTTTTGGTCATCTAGTTACAGGAAGGATGTAAATAAGGTTGAAAGAGTGCAGAGAAGGTTCACGAGGATGTTTCTGGGACTTGAGAAGCTGAGTTACAGAGAGAGATTGAATAGGTTAGGACTTTATTCTCTGGAGTGTAGAAGAATGAGGGGAGATTGATAGAGGTGTATAAGATTTTGATGGGTATAGATAGAGTGAATGCAAGCAGGCTTTTTCCACTGAGGCTAGGGGAGAAAAAAACCAGAGGGCATGGGTTAAGGGTGAAAGGAGAAAAGTTTAAAGGGAACATTTGGGGGGCTTCTTCACACAGAGAGTGGTGGGAGTGTGGAATGGGCTGCCGGATGAAGTGGTAAATGCAGGGTCACTTTTAACGTTTAAGAAAAACTTGGACGGGTTCATGAATGAGAGGAGTGTGGAGGGATATGGTTCAAGTGCAGGTCAGTGGGACTAGGCAAAAAATGGTTCAGCACAGACATGAACAGCCAAAAGACCTGTTTCTGAGCTGCAATTTTCTATGGCTCTATGGTTCTAACTGGCTGCGTATAGATGTATGTGTAAATAAAGTAACTTGGTGATGGGACTTTTGCCTCCGTGGAGTAATAACATGTACCACTATGTTTAAACTTTTCAAATACCTCTATGACATAATCAACCATGCTAAACTGCTCCTTAGTGTCCAAAGATGTTCAGGTTAGGTGAATTGGCTATGCTAAATTAGCCTTCAGTGTCCAAAGATGTGTAGATTAAGGCAATTAGTCATAGTAAATGCATGGGGTTAAATAGTAAGGTAGGGGGCTAGGCCTGGGTAAGAAGCTTTTCCGGAGAGTCGGTGCAGACTCATTGGGCCAAATAGCCTCCTTCTGCAGGAATTCTGTGATTATATGGTTCTATGCCCTTATCCCTGGCATTAGGCAGACAACAATTTTCAGGACTCACATGCTTGGCTGCAGAGAACAATATCTATTTAAAACATGGCATATGAAAGTCAATATCTAATTTTGTTCATTCCTTTAGTGTCAGTCTTTCATATGCCTTTTCCTATCCTTATGATGCTACAGAGTGGTGCTCAAGTGACTGCTGTGTAGTTGGTGGAAGGCTACTGAATAGAAGAGACTGCTGATGGCCTTGCAGAATGACCTCGAATAGCTCTGAGCCTGGAAGACCTGGCTGCAGACTATAGCATTTTAGTATGGGTTGTTGGCTGACAGTTAACAGCAAGGACATTTGAGGGCTGGCAGGAGTGAGAAGATGAATGTTCAGAGATGATAACAGGTTCATGCTTCCTGGAACTTCTGCCACTCCACCAAGGTGAAGCCTCAGTAATTGTTTTGTAATCCTTTAGAAGGGTAGATTACTGGACTATTGTGATATCCTCCAAGCCTATTAGCATACTGTAAATGCACAACCGTCACGGCAGCAGCCTGAATTCGGATGGCAGAAAGCTGACCTTGCATGGCAGCAGTTTGAGTTTCATAGAATCAAAGAACCCTACAGCGCAGAAGGAGGCCATTCGGCCCATCGAGTCAGCACTGACCACAATCCTACCCAGGCCCTACCCCCATATTTTTACCCACTAATCCCTCTAACCTACGCATCTCAGGACTCTAAGGGGCAATTTTTTTTTAGCATGGCCAATCAACCTAACCTACACATCTTTGTACTGTGGGAGGAAAGTGGAGCACCTGGAGGAAACTCACGCAGACATGGGAGAATGTGCATTCTCCATACAGACAGTGACCCAAGCCAGGAATCAAACCCAGGTCCCTGGAGCTGTGAAGCAGCAGTGCTAACCACTGTGCTACCGTGCTGATTCCATTACAATGCTTAGACATTGGGTGGCTGCTGTTTTTGTTGTAATGGAAGCTACAACATTGGACATCATGGTCCGATTCACAAGAGCATGTATGGAATTGGCAGACACTTCCTTGTTAGACAGCATGGGCTCTAAGCTCTGTGCAAAGCTCTTTGTCAAATTAGGGCTGGACTCCTCAATGAATTTTGATATTAACTGCAGGTATTTTGGCAGGCACCAAGCATTTGTTCTGCGTACCCATCAACATTGACTTTTCTATAGCTTAACCATTGTGCAGTCTTGGCCTACAGTGAACTGGCACCTACGGTATCCTTGCCCCCTGCCCTGCCTGCAGCCCACTTGCACCCAGTATTTCTCAGAAGACTAAGGAAATTTGGCATGTCAGCTATGACTCTCACCAACTTTTACAGATGCACCATAGAAAGCATTCTTACACATTCTTACTTGGTATGGCTCCTGTTGTGCCCAAGACTGCAAGGAACTACAAAAGGTCGTGAATGTAGCCCAATCTACAAACCAGCCTTCCATCCATTGACTCTGCCTACACTTTCTGCTGCCTTGGCAAAGCAGCCAGCATAATTAAGCGCTCCAGACATTCTCTCTCCCATCTTCTTCCATCGGGAAAAAGATACAAAATTCTGAGGACACATACCGACTGACTCAAGAACAGTTTCTTCCCTCCTGCAGTCAGACTTTTGACTGGGCTTACCTTGTATTTAGTTGATCTTTCTCTACACCCTAGCTATGACTATAAGACTACATTCTGCACTCTCTTGTTTCCTTCTCTATAAATGGTATGCTTTGTCTGTGTAGCACACAAGAAACAATACTTTTCACTGTATGTTAATACATGTGATAATAATAAATCAAGTCAAATCAAATGTTTCCCCATGTGCAGATCTTGCCGTTAACCAATCCTCTAAGAGTTGATGACTGCGAGTGTGAAATCAAGTGTGATGCCTGTCTTCATCATCAATGTCTTCTTGTTGTTGCTCCACTGCATGACCAGGTTGCTCTTCTTTGATACCTGATAGGATAAGTTATGGAGCCGGAAGTTGAGGAAGTAAGAAGTGAATTTTTAAATGATCTGCAACTCATAGATCAGAAGAAATGTGGGACAGCAGGAAATGGGGTGTGAGAAGGAAGATTAGGTATGAGGATGCTGTCTTTTTCAATAGTTTCAGTTTTGGCAACAGCTATAGCTTTATAAATGACTGTCCTAAGAATGATCAATGTCTCCTCCAAGGGGGGTTGTGGAGGGGGAGGTGGTTAGGATATTGTGGCATGCCATTCCTCCTACATTTAGCTCATTCTGTGTCAGGTTGTGTGCTACTTTGTCCTACAAGACTGAAGAGAAGTGTGTTATTGAGTGTCATACAATCTGTTTGAGTAATGTGAAAGTAATGGTTAAATAGCCAGTAGTTGTGCTGTGAGGTCTAGGTGTGAGGCTTGCAGAATGCGAAGTGGGAAGGGTGAGGTAAAGCGTAACAATGTTAAGTTTGAGCTCTGATTGATGGAAGTTTTTGGTTTTGCGTAATGGGGTGTGGTAAATTCAGCAGTGGCTGAGAATTGTGTGTACTTGAAGACCTTAATCACTCATGTGAGGACATTGAATTTCTTGCAGCACCACATCCAGGTTCTCAGAACTTGATTCCTGACGTGCTTCCACTGATGTTTGACCATGTGTCTGAATGTCTCCTTTCACTGTGGATACAGGACATTTCTCCTTTTTTTCACCTCCTCCACCAAGACCTTAAGCTTAGAATCCAATAACTAGTGTGGAACCCACTCTCACCTATTTTGTCATTCCCCATTATTTTCCAGATTAGATTTTTTCAACTACTATTCCCAGTATCAACTTCAGTACAATACATCTCACTTTTAAGAGGAGCAAGCCAGTTTTAAGCAGGTTAACTTCAAATTGTGTTAGCCATTCACAATACTGCCCCCACTGTTAATGCAACCAGTCAATGAACAGCATGGTTAGCCCTGGTTGGATGCAGGGATCATTTAATTGGGTAGCTAGCATAAAATCTCTACAGTGCAGAAGGAAGCCACCAAGTTTGCACCGATTCTCCGACAGAGCGTCTTACCCAGGCTCAACCCACACCCTATCCCCATAACCCCACACATTTGTTCCACTAATCCCCCTAACTTATACATCTTGAACACTAAAGGGCAATTCAGCATGACCAATTTACCTAATCTGTGCATCTTTGGACTGTGTGATGAAACTGGGACTCCTGGGGGAAACCCATACAGACACAGGAGAATGCAAATTCCACACAGGCAGTCACCCAAGGCCAGAATTGAACTTGGCTTTCTGGTGATGTGAGGCAACAGGTGCTAATTACTGTACTACCGTGACACCCAGGTTTGTCTTAATCTTGTATTGTGATTTTCATACCCACTTTCATGTTTGTCCAATTTAGCTCTCTAAATATTTTACCTTGGACCCTTACTTCATGGAACAATCTGAACATTTTATTTGTTTTCCTAACCTAGGTTGTATTTTAGGATTCCAATATATCCTCCATGTGATAGTTTTGCAGTGATGCAAATTTTGCTGTACTAACCATAATGAGGCTGTCAATGTTTGCTGGTATTATAAGGGAAAACTGACAGCAGCTATTGGCATTCATAAGTGTTGGGGACAATTCCCCCACCTCACTGCGCGAGTTTCCTAGTGTAGCAGGGTGGGAGAATCTTATAGCCGGGCATGCGCAGTAATTGCACATCGTTCCCACTGTGAGTGCATCTCCTGATGCTGGTTTCAGCCATGGATAAGCCCATGAATTTAATGAGGCAATAAGAACATAAGAACATAAGAAATAGGAGCAGGAGTAGGCCATCTAGCCCTTCGAGCCTGCCCCGCCATTCAATAAGATCATGGCTGACCTGTCGTGGCTCAGTTCCACATTCCCGCCCTCTCCCCATAACCCTTAATCCCCTCTCTTATCAAAAACCCATCAACCTGCGTCTTAAAAATATTTAGTGAGGTAGCCTCCACCACTTCAACGGGCAGAGAATTCCAGAGATTCACCACCCTTTGAGTGAAGAAGTTCCTCCTCAACTCCATTCTAAACCGCCCCCCCTTTATCTTGAGGCTGTGCCCCCTAGTCCTATTATCCTTTCTGAGCGGGAAGAGTCTCTCCACCTCTATCCTATCCATCCCATTCATCATCTTATACGTCTCAATGAGATCTCCCCTCATTCTTCTAAACTCTAACGAGTACAAGCCTAGTTTATTCAGCCTCTCCTCATAGTTCAACCCCCTCAACTCCGGCATCAGCCTAGTAAACCTCCTCTATACTCCCTCCAAGGCCAAAATATCCTTGCGTAAGTACGGCGCCCAAAACTGCACACAGTACTCCAGCTGCGGCCTCACCAATGCCCTATACAGCTGCAGCAAGACCTCCCTACTTTTATATTCAATCCCCCTCGCTATGAAGGCCAGCATCCCATTCGCCTTCCTGATCACCTGCTGCACCTGCAAGCTGGGTTTTTGCGACTCATGCACAAGGACCCCAAGGTCCCTCTGCACCGTCGCGTGCTGCAGTTTTTCGCCACGTAAGTGATAATCCTTCCTACCATTATTCCTACCAAAGTGGACCACCTCGCACTTGCCGACATTAAATTCCATTTGCCATTTCCTGGCCCATTCGCCCAGCCTATCTAGATCCTTCTGTAGACTCTCCACACCCTCCGCACAATTTGCCTTTCCTCCAATCTTGGTGTCATCAGCAAATTTCGACACCCTACACTCGGTTCCCTCCTCCAGATCATCTATATAAATGGTAAATAGCTGAGGCCCCAGCACCGACCCCTGAGGCACTCCACTCGTCACCATCCGCCAATCCGAATAGCACCCATTGACCCCCACTCTCTGCCTCCTATTTGACAACCAATCCTCTATCCACGCTAACACCCTACCCCCAACTCCCTGTCCCCTGACCTTCTGCAATAACCTCCTGTGAGGTACCTTGTCAAACGCCTTCTGAAAATCCAGAAAGACCACATCCACCGGCTCTCCTCTATCCACCGCCCTAGACACATCCTCATAGAACTCCAGTAAATTTGTCAGACATGACTTCCCTTTAACGAAACCGTGTTGCGTCTGCTCTATCAAGCAATTCCTCTCAAGATGCCTCGCTATTTCCTCCTTGATGACGGATTCTAACATTTTACCTACAACAGACGTTAAGCTAACCGGCCTATAATTCTCTCGCTTTTGCCTGGCACCCTTCTTAAACAACGGCGTAACATTAGCCGTTTTCCAATCTTCCGGCACTTCCCCGGAATCCAGCGACGTCTGGAAAATAACCACCAAGGCATCCACTATCACCTCCACCATTTCTTTCAGAACCAGGAGGTTTTGGTAGGTCGCGGGAACTGTGGTGCACGAAGGCTGTGTTGAACCTAGTCAGGAGGAAAAGGAAGGTGTACAAAAGGTTCAGGGAACTAGGAGAGGTTAAGGATCTTGAGGAGTATAAAGACTGTAGAAAGGAGCTTAAAAGGGAAATTAGGAGAGCCAGAAGAGGTCATGAGAAGACCTTGGTGGGTAAGATTAAGGAGAATCCCAAGGCCTTCTATAAATATGTGAAAGGTAAAAGGATGAGAAGAGAAGGGATAGGCCCTATAAAAGGTGAAGGGGGAAAGGTCTGTGTGGAACCAGAAGAAATGGCAGAGGTGCTTAATGAGTACTTTGCCTCAGTATTCACAGTGGAAGCTGACCTGGGAGATTTTGCTATGGATTTGCAGCGGATGGAAAAGATTGAGTATGTGGAAATTAAGGAGGAGGATGTGTTAGAACTTTTGAATTCTATCAAGATAGATAAGTTGCCAGGACCAGATGGGATGTACCCCAGGATACTGTGGGAGGCGAGGGAAGTGATTGCAGAGCCCCTGGCGATGATCTTTGCATCGTCAATGGAGACGGGAGAGGTTCCGGAAGATTGGAGGATTGCGGATGTAGTTCCTATTTTCAAGAAAGGGAACAGGGACAGCCCGGGAAATTACCGACCGGTGAGTCTGACCTCAGTGGTTGGTAAGCTGATGGAAAGGCTTCTGAGGGACAAGATTTACGAGCATTTGGAGAGGTTTGACATGATCAGGAATAGTCAGCATGGATTTGTCAAGGGCAGGTCGTGCCTTACGAGCCTCGTTGAGTTCTTCGATAATGTGACTGAACACATTGACGAAGGAAGTGCCGTGGACATGGTGTACATGGACTTCAGCAAGGCGTTTGATAAGGTCCCCCATGCAAGACTTCTTGAGAAGGTGAGAGGGCATGGGATCCAAGGGCCTTTGGCCTTGTGGATCCAGAACTGGCTTGCC
Organism: Carcharhinus amblyrhynchos; assembly: GCF_965287045.1. Classification (NCBI taxonomy): domain Eukaryota; kingdom Metazoa; phylum Chordata; class Chondrichthyes; order Carcharhiniformes; family Carcharhinidae; genus Carcharhinus; species Carcharhinus amblyrhynchos. The sequence goes on along the minus strand of NC_137335.1, from coordinate 35,905,545 downwards.
TGCAGAAGGCAGAGAGTGGTTGTGGATGGGTCTTTTTCTGAATGGAGGTCAGTCACCAGTGGAGTGCCCCAGGGATCTGTTCTAGGACCCTTGCTGTTTGTCATTTTCATAAATGACCTGGATGAGGAAGTGGAGGGATGGGTAAGTAAGTTCGCTGATGACACGAAGGTCGGTGGTGTTGTGGATGGTCTGGAGGGATGTCAAAAGTTGCAGCAGGACATAAATAGGATGCAGGACTGGGCGGAGAAGTGGCAGATGGACTTCAACGCGGATAAATGTGTAGTCGTCCATTTTGGCAGAACCAACGGGATGAACGAGTACACTATCAAGGGCAGGAGTCTTAGTAGTGTTGAAGAGCAGAAGGATCTTGGGGTCCGGGTCCACAGGACTCTTAAATCGGCCTCGCAGGTGGAGGAGGTGGTCAAGAAGGCGTATGGTGTACTGGCCTTCATTAATCGAGGGATTGAGTTTAGGAGTCGGGAGGTAATGCTGCAACTTTATAAGACCCTTGTCAGGCCTCATTTGGAGTACTGTGCGCAGTTTTGGTCGCCTCACTAGAGGAAAGACGTAGAAGCTATTGAAAGGGTACAGAGGAGATTTACAAGGATGTTGCCTGGACTGGGAGGCATGCCTTATGAAGTTAGGTTGAGGGAGCTGGGACTCTTTTCCCTGGAGAGACGAAGGTTGAGAGGCGACCTGATAGAAGTTTATAAAATGTTGAGAGGAATAGATAGGGTGGATTCTCAGAGGCTATTTCCCCGGGTTGAAATGGTCGCTACGAGAGGACACAGATTTAAGGTGCGGGGAGGAAAGTACAGAAGTGATGTTAGGGGTAAGTTTTTCACTCGGGGTGGTGAGTGAATGGAATCGGCTGCCGTCAGTGGTGGTGGAGGCGAACTCGCTGGGGTCTTTTAAAAGACTTCTGGATGAGTATATGGGGTTTAATGGGATTGGGGGTTATAGATAGGTCTATAGATTGGTAGGTGTTGATGTGTTCGGCGCAACTCGTGGGCCGAAGGGCCTGTTTGTGCTGTAGTGTTCTATGTTCTATGTATGTCCTAACCCTCAGATGCATTCCATCCGGTCCTGGCGACTTGTCCACAATCAGTCCCTCCAGTCTGTCGAGCACCTCCTCTCTAGTAACAGTAATGTCATTAAGACCCTCCAGTCCTACCACCTTTCCATCTCTAACACCCGGCAAATTATTCACGTCCTCCTCCGTGAAGACAGAAACAAAAAAGTTATTCAGGACCTCAGCCATATCCCCATCCCCTACCACTAAGTCCCCCTTCTCATCCTCTAAGGGACCAACGTTCACCCTAGCCAGCCTCTGCCTTTTTATATATTTATAAAAACTCTTGCTATCCTTTTTTATATTAAGCGCAAGCCCAGCTTCATAGTTTCTCCTACCCTTCTTTATCATCTTCTTTGTCAGTCTTTGTTGACATTTAAACCTCTCCCAATCCTCTTCTCGCCCACTACTCTTTGCTACTCTAAACGCCTCCGCTTTTAATTTAACACTTTCCTTCACCTCCTTCGTTATTCACGGCTTATTACCTCTCCTCCTACTGTCCTTTTTGACCATCGGAATAAATTTCAGCTGAGCACCAAGAAAGATCTCCTTAAAGATCCTCCACTGCTCCTCAGCAGACCTACCTTCCAACGCGCTCCCCCAGTCCACATTCGCCAATTCTTCTCTCATCCTACCGTACTCCCCTCTGTTCAAACAAAGGACGCGCGTCCGGGAACCCACATTCTCCTCCTCCACCTGCACCAGAAACTCCACCATACAATGATCACTCTCCCCAAGAGGATCCTTCACCGCAAGGTCCCTAATTCTACCCGCCTCATTACATAGCACCAGATCCAAGATAGCTCACTCCCTCGTCGGCTCCAACACACACTGTTCGAGGAAACTATCCCGGCAGCATTCCAAGAACTCCTCCTCGAGCCCACCGCGTCCAACATGGGTCGACCAATCTATATGTAGATTGAAATCCCCCATAACTACGGCTGTCCCATTCCTGCACGCCGCACTTATTTGCGTGCTAACAGCCCGCCCCACCTTCAGATCATTATTTGGGGGTCTATAGACGACACCCACCAGCGTCTTCCTCCCTTTGCTGTTCCTAATCTCTACCCACAATGATTCCGCTTTCTACAGGTGGCCTCTGCATTGCACAGAGTGTGGGAGTTTCTAGTGTGTACTCCCACTGAAAAGCCAGCTTGAATTATTCCAGTTTTCCCGTGAATTCAACACTTAAGAATTTTTTTGGGAGAATTCCACCCAAGCAGTTAAGCGCTCAAAGCCATAAGTTGCTGTCAGGGAAACTCTACTCTCCGCAGTCTGCATTGTTCCAGCCTTTGTTTATAGAATTTGCAAAAAAATCACTATAATGGCATATTATTCTCAAAATACTAACTAAAAGGAGTAACTGAGTTTTTAACAGCATAATAAATTATAATTATAATGTAATAACCCCTCCAGCTATGGAAAATTAACTTTATAAACATGGGCTGCAATTCTCCAAAAAATGTTTGAAGTGTTGAATTTGCGGGAAAACTGGTATAAATAACGCAGGTTTTTTCAATGAGAATTCAAACAAGAATCTCCCACAGTCTGTACAATGCAGAGGTCACAATCAAGAATATCATTAAAAGCTTGTGGGTGTGGCCTATTCGTGCCAGAGGCTGACAGTTGATCGCTGGCCAGCCCAGGACCCTCGCAGTGCTGCCCCTTCACTCTCCCCACGGCCTGATCACAGCCCCCCCATCCATTCACATGCCAGCCCTGATCCCCCTGCCATCCCTGAGTGGCCCGGTCCTCAGCGTTCCAGCAATGATGACCCTCCCCTGTCCCTCAGGTAGAGCCCACCCCCAGGAGGCAGAACCCCCCCTCCCCCGGCTGACATCGCCCATCCCTCCACAGACTCCCAGGCTGACCATCCCTTCCCCCGCTGCCCCAATCACTGGCGTCCCTGCAGCTCCAACTGATCCCCATGCAGAGTAGGAACCCCTGCCCCCATGTTCTTCCCCTAGGCCCTGCCCCTTGACCCTGCCTGATGCCCAGTAGGCAGTGCGAAGATTTCCCATGGGCATGGGTACTTGTCCTCTGGGCAGTGCCGGGGGCACAGGCTGGCACTGCCAGGGTGCCCATTCCCAGAGGGCACCACTCTCCTGCCACCCAACCCTCTGGGGAGCCCCAATTGTCCCCATCACTCCAGCACGGTCAGGTTGCTAGTTCCCCGAAAGTAGGGAGCTAGTCTGAACCCTGTTGAAATGAAATACTCCTACCGGGATGGGAGATGCCGGCAAGCCTGGAGAATTCAGTCCCAGGTGCACTAATTAAATTTAAACGATATTTTAAAGGCTATTTAAATATTAGTCCTGTCTCCCAGCCGATTTTTGTTGCTGTGCAGATGCCGCCGGAAATCTGGGCCTGGGAGGTGCAATGCAGCGTAAACGGTCATGTGAATCCCACAAAACAATTAGTGTGGCGGGATAGGAGAATCGCCCCCGTGGAGTCTTTTTCCTTCAAAAGAAAATTAAGGTGCAAGATTTTTCGGAATGGAAAGTTAAAATAGGTTTCTTCCATTTTTACAAACCTATTATCCCAAGTGAATGTCTCAATTTTTATTTTGCTTTCTTTACAATGATTTTGCTAACTTATAGTTCCTGTATTTTACTTCCTACTTTGCAATCTGCATGTTTCATGCCCTCGGATAGTTTCTGGCCATTCCTTCACTTCTCAGCAAAATTTGCACCATTATTCCCTGATTCCCAACTTGGGTCACTGTCTGGAGTTTGCTCATTCTCCCCATGTCTACACTGGTTTCCTCCCACACTTCAAAGATGTGTGGGTTAGGTGGATTGGCCATTCTAAATTACCTCTTAGTGTCAGGGGAACCAGCTAGAGTAAATGCATGGAGTTATGGGGATAGAGCCTTGGTTTGGATTGTGTTGGTGCAGACTTGATGGGCCGAATGACCTCCTTCAGCATTGTAGGATTCTATGATTCTATTTTAGATAAAAGAGTAACAAAGTTGAAACAATAAGGTAGCAAACAGGACCATGAAACTGAAAGGATTATAGTTCTGGAGATATGTATTTCTTTATTTTGTTAGTGGTGTGAAGTCACTTTTTAAGCTATTTCCCACCCAACCTCCTTTTTTCCTCAGAGTTGCCACTGCAAATGTTATTGGGTAAACCAATGGAAACATTTTACTATAAATATCTGAGACACCACAATATACCTAACACAGTCACCTTTGTAGTGTCAGTATTTTATCTGGGAAGATAGCATAAGACTACATTTAGGTCATTCAGCCTTTTATTTAAATGAAAGTTGATCCGTTCCTTAATTCCTGACCTTTTTTTTTCACCTTAACAATCAAATCTATCAAAAATGCATCAATCTTAGTTTTAAACTTCAATTGCTCCAATGTCCTCAATCTTTTGGGGCAGCAAGTTACAAATTAAAACTATTCTTTGCGTGAAAAAAAAGTTTCCTGATTTTACTCTTAACTCAAGCTCAGTTTCAGTTTTAAGGTAATGACAAATAAACCCCAGTACCAGTCAGTCACTGCCTCCATTTTCAAATAGATGTATTAGAGCAGGTTTTAGGTGAAAAGATCGGGGTTGCGAGGGGTCAGAGTAGGAAAATTGTAACAGCCATTCTTTGGTGAAATTCTCTGTGCCCAATTTTATTTGTAAGATGCCATCTATGTTGTCAGAGAAAAGGAATTCTTTCAAGACAAGGCCAAGTGAATATTTTTTACTTTAGGGCATAAATCCCTGAGCAACTTACAATTCATGTATCCATATTCAGCATATTTGGACATTAGCCACTTCTACTTTTAGTTCAAAGAGTCTTCTGGATTTACTTAACAATCTCTCATTGTCACAGATCTGAATTGTCACTAAAAGTTAAGTCCACTGATGATGGTCAGAGTGATCTGCAGATCCGTGAACATGCTCCATGGAAACATTGTCGTGTCGTGATAAGAATTCATCCACAGGACCGGAAAAATGGTTAGCTGCAGTAAACATTTCTGTTAAAATTTATACAGCGTTCGGTTTCAACACTTGAAATTCTAGAGATATTTCCTGTCACATTATTTTCTTCTTTCAGATGAAACAAACAAATGCATTAGAGCTGAGTGGCCAAACAGAATAGTGGTTAACACAGGGAGGGTAGGTAACAAAACAGGTTCTGTTAGAAAAAAATAAGTGCAAGATGAGTTCAATCAACAATCTGAGGACAGTTAATGTTTGCAAATCTTTTAGGGTCACCAGCCTCACACGCTGGATTTCGATGCTGTTTTGGATGAAAGTACTTCTCAAAGGGATGTGTATGAAGCTGTGGCTAAGGTAATTTTTCTATTTGTACAAATATTTCAAATATTCATCTAACATAACATTTCACCAGGCTAAGTGACCCAACACCATTTTCAAGTTGCTGCCACTCGAGTATAGCTAAAGCTTTAAATTAGCCTTAAAGCATATAAAATGCTTTAAGGCTAGTTTAAAGCTTTAACTATACTCGAGTGGCAGCAGCTTGAAAATGATGTCAGGTCACTTAGCCTGGTGAACCAATCACTACCATCTTGGGCAGAATCCTGAATTAGGCAGCCAGAGTACCAAATTGTAATATGAAAATATCAACCCTACAATATACCAGAATGCTAAATGTAATTTTGAGATACAAAAGGGTGCCTTGCCCATTTGTATCAAAAGTCAAGGGGATCATTGGAGGCCAATTAGAAAAAGGTAGAAACCTGATCCGTGCCCTCCTCTCCTTTCGTCTCACCCCCATACTTTCATTCAACTTTCATCCCAAGGGAGACTGTATGCTGCCCCCAAACAGAATATACTTACTTCCACCATCAGGAGAAGTTAGTGTGGAAGCTGACTGGTATGCTGTCTTCCCAGAAAGCTGCAACCATGCATCCATTTGACACCTATAGCTCTCGGGCTGCAGGTAAATGTGTTCAAACCTCAAAGTGTACAGGTGGCGAGTGCTGACTATCTGCCTCTTACCTGTTATGCCCCTCACGTTCAATCACTCCTATTGACTTTGAAAGTCTTTATATTGTGATAGAAATGAAACAAGTAAATATGGATATTTTAGTAAAGCTGCTTATGGTGCCACAAAGTAGTAAGATGCAAATTTTCATCTGTGGTTCCACACAAGGAATATTAACAATTTCAGGGAGAGCAGTAGAAGGTACCACAAAATAGGTAGGGAGGACAAGTCAATCTTCACAGCCTTTGTACAGTTTCTCATGGCTAATTGAGGAGTGCCTTGGTAGAGATCAATTGTTTACTATTTCTTGTATAATGGTACAGTGTAGTGCTACTGCTGGCTAATGGGGTGGAATTGGCTAACATGTGGATTGTCAAAAGTTAATTTTATACATTTTGTACAAAAAAAGAAAAAAAAAGTGTATTTTTAATATTGTGAAATACAACACATTACCTTGGTAACTAGCAATACAACACTACACTTGGGCTAAGAAGACCTAAACAAAACACGTTCAAGATCAGGCGAATATTTGAATGGAAATAAAGGGAATAGTGGGAAGTGGGTGGGTAAATGTTATTAGTGCTATTTTCTCATTAGGAATTGAGCTGAAAGATCTGTTTCTGTGTTGCAACTGCTATGATTGCTATGTATACATCACTCTTGATTTTTATTTGAATTTGGCCATGCTTGTTGATTGAATTTTGCTGGTTGTCAGTCAGGTTAATAAACAAAGAGTGCAGATCTTTCTTTAGTTGAGAAAGGAAGAAAACAGCTGCAGCTGGTTCTATCATTCAGCACTACATCACTATCAGATTATCATGCACTAATGGTGCTCATGGCAATAAACAACATACTTTGCTAAATAGTGCATAACTCTCAAAGGTAACATAATGTTCTGTTGTTCCCCCAGCCCCTGGTGGAATTTGCACTTCAGGGGTATAATGGATGTGTCTTAACGTATGGTACCCCTGGAAGTGGAAAAAGCTATACCTTACAAGGTGGGAATCTTTCAGGAAAACAACGGGGTATCATTTCCAGAGCAGCTGAAGATCTCTTCAACAGTATCCCTTCCAATGTTTCTGCTTTGTATCTTTTTGCAGGATATAAACTTCTTAAACAATTGAATTATTTTCATGCACATATCTTACAAAATTACTTGGTTATAATGCTGCTGCAATGGCGATATAAAATGTGCAAAATGATCTATATTATTTCTTTCAGTAGTTAATACATTCATCTTGTCTATTCTGTTGAAGTGAACAGTTTTTAAATATCTCATTTTCTTCTAAGCTATTCTGTGAAAACTTCAGTTTATGTTATTCACATTTTGCATTGGATTGCGTAGGTAATACAGCAAAGAAATGGGCATTTGGCCCAAGCAGTTGTAATACTTGAACTGTTAGTAAGTAATGGCACTGGCAAAGGTGTAGGATTATAAAATTCTTGAACTAACTTTATTAAGCAATGTTTCAAAATCACAAGGACATGAATACTGTAGCACATTGATAGCTGATTGAAGGGAATTAATACCCAAACTAATAATTATGGAGGAAAATAATAGCCATGTTAATAACTGTCCAGTGAAAGGGTTGTGATGTGGAGATGCTGGTGTTGGACTGGGGTAAACACAGTAAGAAGTCGGACAACACCAGGTTTAAGTCCAACCAATTTATTTGATAGTAAACTCACAAGCTTTCGGGGTTTGCCCCTTCGTCAGGTGATTGGAGAATTCTGGCCTCAGACAGAGCATATAACAGCACAGACAATTTACAGATTACTGATTAGAATGCGAGTCTTTACAACTAACCTGCTATTCAAATCTTAAAGATGCCGACAATGTGAGTGGAAAGAGCATTAGGCTTAGGTTAAAGAGATGCGTATTGTCTCCAGACAGTACAGTAAGTGAGGTTTTGCAAACCCAGGAAGTCATGGAGGTTACAGATAGTGCGACATGAACCCAAGATCCCGGTTGAGACTGATCTCACGTGTGTGGAACTCACTGAACAATCACTGAAACAGCGATATAATAACATCAACAAGTTCCACCCCACCATCAGACTCACATGGACTATTCGCCAGAATTGGTTGCATTCTTGAACACACGCATCTCCATCAAGGACAGTCAACTTAGCACCTCACTGTACCGCAAGCCCACAGACAATGCTCCACTTCTCCAGCCTCCATCCTAAACACGTTAAAGAAGCCATCCCCTATGGACAAGCCCTCTGTATACACAGGATCTGCTCAGATGAGGAGGATCGTGACAGACACCTCCAGATGCTGAAAGATGCCCTCACAAGAACAGGATATGGCGCTCGACTCATCGATCGACGGTTCCGATGTGCCACAGCGAAAAACCGCACCAACCTCCTCAGAAGACAAACACGGGACACGCTAGACAGAGTACCCTTCGTCTAGTACTTCCCCGGAGTGGAGAAGCTACGACATCTTCTCCGGAGTCTTCAACATATTATTGACGAAGATGAAGATCTCGCCAGAGCCATCCCCACACCCCCACTTCTTGCCTCCAAACAACCGCATAACCTCAAACACACCATTGTTTGCAGCAAACTACCCAGCCTTCAGAACAGTGACCACAACACCACACAACCCTGCCACAGCAACCTTTGCAAGACATGCCGGATCATCGACATGGATGACATCATCACACGTGAGAACACCATCCACCAGGTACACGGCACATACTCTTGCAGCTCAGCCAACGTTGTCTACCTAATACGCTGCAGGAAAGGATGTCTCAAAGCATGGTACATTGAGGAGACCGTGCAGACGCTACGACAACGGATGAATGAACATTGCTCGACAATCGCCAGGCAAGATTGTTCCCTTCCTGTTGGCAAACACTTCAGCAGTCAAGGGCATTTGGCCTCTGACCTTCAGGTAAGCGTTCTCCAAGGCAGCTTTCACGACACACAACAGTGCAGAGTTGCTGAGCAGAGACTAATAGCCAAGTTCCGTGCACATGAGGACGGTCTCAACCGGGATCTTGGGTTCATGTCGCACTATCTGTAACCCCCATGACTTCCTGGGTTTGCAAAACCTCACTTACTGTACTGTCTGGAGACAATACACATCTTTTTAACCTATGCCTAGTGTTCTTTCCACTCACATTGTCGGCATCTTTAAGACTTGAATAGCAGGTTAGTTGTAAAGACTCGCATTCTAATCAGTAATCTGTAAACTGTCTGTACTGTTATATATACTGTCTGAGGCCAGAACTCTCCGTTCACCTGACGAAGGGACAAACCCCGAAAGCTTGAGTTTACTATCAAATAAGTCGGTTGGACTTAAACCTGGTGTTGTCAGGCTTCTTACAATGGAAGGGTTAACAGGGACAAATCACAAAGCTTGCACAATGTTTATCTACAGGATAGTCAGCAGCTAGTTCCAGACACCTGGCCTTCAGATAAAGAAGAGAGAATGATACTATGGTAGGAAAGGTCTTTGAATCATGCATTGGATGAGGGAATGATCCATGTTCTAATATCCAGACACAGCTGGAGTGCCTAAAGACACAGGAAAACAATACAACAATACTCAATTGAGGCAAGTAAAAACCTCACATCAATTGGATATTATAATTAAGCAAGTGTAGGCTGATTGTGATTGGTTTTAAAAACTGTACTTTTATATGATGTAACCTTTTATGACTGGATGGAGACAATGCCTATTCTTTTTATTGGTATATGCTAATTATTTGCAATCAAAGCTGAGACTTTAATTGCCTTTGTATTTATGATTTTTTCATTCTGAATGGTCTGAATGTCTTCATTCAGACTGCTATAGATATAATAAAATCATTCTTAAACCACCCTGTTACTTTGTCTGGCTACTTGAGGGAATGATAGTTTTAAATACAACAAGAAAAACCATAGTAACAGCCTCTAACAGATTTGGTGACAGTAACTGGCTTTCGCTAAGTCTGGTTAGGGATGGCAGTGAGTATGAATCATCTGATTGATACTCTGAGCTGAGCTATTGTCTACCTAGCAGCAGTAGCAGTTGATTTAACGAGTGAAATCGGAACCCAAAGTAAAGTGGACCAGACAAGGGGAGTGAAAAGTTAATGGGGGACCCTGAAGATTTTGTGAACACGTGGTGGTCAGCAAGATCACGAGCCATGGCAAAAGCCAAGAAGGCGAATGCCAACAAGTGGCAGCCAAAAAGGCAGAACTTGAATTTATTACTCAATAGGGAGGAGACGCAGTAAATTTTTCTTTAAAGCAAATCTGAGAAAGCCAAGCTCTCTCTTAAATCAGGTACCAATTAGCATCTGTCTAGAGGAAGAGTTGAATTGCAGTTATAAAGTAAGGAGTTCTCCTTGGTTTATCTAGATATTCATACATTTGTTTATTTTGGTTTTGAACTCAAGGTTTTTCCATTTTGGGAGATAACTTTACAGGTTTTTAAATACAGGAGTTTAGAAGGTAAAAACAGAACCACGAGAATGTTTACAGATTCATTGTTGCTTTAAAGTGGATGCTAAGTTTCTCTGCTTTAATGTTTTCTGCATGATTTTCTGATCATAGTTTGTGATTTAAGGCAAATAGATGAAAAAAAAGGAAGTGTAATTGATGAAGTTTCTTTTCATAGGTTATGGATCTCGATTCATATTTCAATGGCCATAAGCATGATTACAAGATATTTTGAGAAACCAGATACTTAATTAAAACATGAGATTGAGATGGTTTTAATTATCATGGTTGATTAAAATTTGGGATATTTGAAATGATTATGGCAAACCTTGCATTGGATTGATCTTGGGTTAAAACTTCTTATTGGGTCATAACATAATTAGAATCACGAAAAGTTTGATTCTGAAATTAGATACTGAGGGAAAAAAGAAGAGACAGAATGATTTCTGGACCATAGGTGATGACATAATGGTATCCATTTGAGAACTTTACTCAAGGTCTTTTGAAACTAGCAGAGAGTTAACTCTGTCTATTAACAAATGAAGATTTTTTTAATGCAGGACTGGGCCTTGCAAAATGTTAAAGTTTTGGATTGTCAGATGTGTTCAGACTAATTAACCCATTTTGCCTTCAAGCTGGATGGATCTTCGTGTTTTTGTTTTGCAGGTAACTGAAAATAAAATAAGATTCGCAGTAGCTTCAAGACAATTGATAATTAATTTATTGACCTTTAATAAAGCAGCAATTATCAGCCTGAATCAAAATCTGGTAAAAGAGGGAGGGCATCTAGTAAGGAGTTACAAAAGATATAATGGGTAGGGAGTGCAAGGTTGTATTCACCACTATTGAACAATTTTTAGCAACAGCACTGGTTTTAGGGGGCTGTCAGATAATGATGGGAATTATTACACTGTTAGTGACCCAACAGCATTCTAGTTGGATTATGTGGTTCAAGGTAGATGTTCAAAGCTAATGAATCACTAAAGTTAACAATTACAATGCTGGGAGAAGTGGCTCTATACACAGAGCCAATTTGAATATGGGAAGGTTGAAAACTGTATCAGATATGAGGGGGACTCAATGGGAAAGACAGCTCCTGTCAACAAACTGGCAGATTATTATAGTTAGGGACGAGGGAAATAACCCATGGGATTAGTGAACATTGAAGGAAAGGACCATGTATGGGATGTGCAGATGAGATGAAAGAAAGTGAACAGGGTGACAGAAGAGCTGTTACAGGGAAGGGGATGGTTGAACAGAGTAGGACAGATTTAATGGTGGGATTCATTTGATGGATAATGAGAATGACAATGGTGATTAAAAAATGAGACATTTAAAGGGATTCTAAGAGAAAAATAAAAAGAATAAAAACACAGTTTAGCTGGTAGCTATGGATGTAGAAACAGAATTTTGTTTAAAGACGAGATAAGATAGGCATTAATAGACAATTGAAAGCCCACAGCACTGTTGTTTGAATTTGGAACAATTCTGACATAGGAAAATGTGTGGTTAGCAAGCTACCTTAAAAATGATACTATTTCAGACAAAGAATAAGTAATCAAAATAGGTTACTGCCTGAAATCAAATGGAAAGGTTTGATTTCTGTTTTAAGGATGTTATGAAGCAAGCTGAGTAGTATTAAGTAATTGAGACAATAGAGACTGGAATTTAAACAGCAAAAGGGAATTGGGATATTGAGTGCAATTCAATTAATTGGAATATTTTGACTTGGCACTGATGTATATTCTAACGAAAGGAAAGCATAGATGGGCTAGTAAATTGATAGCTTTCTCTTGGTGATAGTTTTGTCCTTGTCTATGTTTTTAAGAGAGCAGGATTTGATACCTGAGGCATCTGGACCATACGTGGATAGATGGGCAAAGACTTCAAAATCTTTTGAAAAGATCGCCTGAGGCTCAAGATGTTAGCATGATATTAAGATACTGTCTAAGTGTGCAGATGAGTTACATGTGAAGTAACTAATATGTTGGAAATCGGTCCACATTGGACCCATTTAAGTGTTTGGAAGAGCTTGCAATTACACATTTAAGAACAGATCGCAGACAAACACATCACTTGACAAACAACATGGCATGAATGGTTAATGGGGCCAGGCAAGTCAAACTCTTAAATAATCAAGGCACTGACACACTCCATAGAGAAACTGATTTCAAAACAATTGGGACAAAATTTAAAAAAAAGTACCTGTCAAAAAAAGACAAAATTAAATGAAAGGGTAAATAATTTAGGTTTCAACAATTTAAGGGCCTAGTGGGACCGGAGTGCAGTGGCGATTCAAGAGGAAAGTAAAAGGGGCAGCCTGTTCATAACATCCTCTGAGATGGGACTCAGATAAGAAAGAGTCAGAGGGCAATTAGGGTATTAAAAGGATACATCATTCAAATATTGGGTTTGTTGAAATATTTATTCAATGACATGGAACCTGGCTTTGAGGGCCAGTATTGTCAAGAACTATGTAAACATGTAATAGATAAGACTTGATTGTAGAGATATTAAATGTTACTGGCTTAATACCTGCGGATATCAAAAACCTACCCAATGTCCAAACATGGTGGAGCCTCCCCCACATGGGCTAGTCAGGATTGGGAAAGCTAAAATCTTACTACATGATGTGACAATGGTATTTCTACGGATAACTTAAATGTTTCGGGCCTATTAACAATATTACATTCAACATGCCACAATCATCCTATTGCCACTAAATGAGCAGTGGTCCAACTGTAGTGAATAATTGATGATTATACTTACAGAACTGCTTCTGAATCATGGATATGAGATAAAAGGAGTATTCTGGGAGATATGGGGGCATTATTTTAGACTGCAAAATAATGTAATTATTGGCAGTAATTAAATACACTTGTCTGAACTGAATAGCTACTTGTCCTGGGTTGCCACGGAAGTTGGAAAGGGACTACAGTGTGGAGCCAAGTATGCACTTACCTCTGTTGACCTACAAGGTGAGAGACTCGTAGAAACATTTAGTGATGTAACCGAAGGAACGATCCATACCATTGATGGCCAAGTCAAAGGGCAGGCATGCAACAATCTTGCCAGAGATCTGATAGATGAGGTTAGGTCTGACATCAAAGATTTGAGATTTGGAACCCCCCAACATTCCTATATAAATGCAACTTCCTTAACATTCACTGGGGCAGACATGAATTAGTTGTCATTCGACCAAGTGGAGAACCAGTCAAGGGGGCTATAAAATTCATTATGGCCGTACCACAGGAAAATATGTCCATTGAAATCTTCAAGGATATCTACAGAATTGAATCATTAGGGATCGAAGAAGGGGGCTAGGTGCACTGAGCCGGATCAAAAAGGTACATGACCCATGAGGAGGGCCTGGCATAAGTGAGCATAGTAAGAAGTGTCACAACACTAGGTTAAAGTCCAACAGGTTTATTTGGTAGCACAAGCCACAAGCTTTTGGAGTACATATGTGAGCATGACAAAATGCTGTTCAGAATCAGAGTATCACATAGCGTGTGCTTGTCAGACCCTCAAGCTTCTAGGGAACACCAGCAAGATAATTGCTGATATTTTACATAGAAGGTAGGTGCAGGAGGAGGCCATCTGGCCCTTTGAGCCTGCTCCGCCATTCATTACGATCATGGCTGATCATCCAACTCAATAGCCTAATCCTGCTTTGATCCCATTTGCCCCAAGTGCTCTTGAATACATTCAATGTTTTGGCATCAACTACATCCTGTGGTAATGAATTCCACACGTTCAACACTCTTTGGGTGAAGAAATGTCTCCTCACCTCCTTTCTAAATGGTCTACCCTGAATCCTCAGACTGTGACTCCTGGTTCTGGACTCCCCCCTCCAACAGGAACACCCTCCCTGCATCTATCCTACCCCAACCTGTTAGAATTTTATAAGTGTTTATGCAATCTCCCCACTCCCCCATTCATCTGAAGTCCAGCAAAAACAATCCTATAGTAGTCAATCGCTTTTCATACATCAGTCCCGTCATCCCCGGAATCAGCCTGGTAAACCTTCGAGAGCAAGAATATCCTTCCTCCGAAAAGGAGACCAAAATGCACATAATATTCGAGGTGTGGCCTCACCAAGGCTCTATATAGCTGCAACAACACATCCCTGCTCCTGTACTCCTGCCATTTGCCTTCTTGACTGCTTGCTGCGCCTGCATGCTTACCTTCAGTGACTGGTACACGTGGACATCCAATTCCCTCTGCATACTTCTCTGTCCCAATTTACAGCCATTCAGATAGTAATCTGCTTTCTTGTTTTTGCTTCCAAAGCGAATAACCTCACACCTATCCAAATTATACTGCATCTGTCTAGATTATTCTTAAGAATCTCAGCATCCTTGTCACAGTTCACCCTCCCACCCCAACTTGAAATCATCTGTAAACTTTGAGATGTTACATTTTTTTCCGTCATCCAAATCACTAATATATATCATGAATAGCAGGGGTCCCAGCACCGATCCCTGTGGCACCCCACTAGTTACTGCCTGCCAATTTGACAGGCACCCATTAATTCCTACTCTTTGGTTCTTCTCTGCCAACCAGTTTTCTGTCCATCTCAGTACACTTCCTCCAATCCCATGTGCTTTAATCTTACAGGATAATCTCCCGTCAAACACTTTCTGAAAGTCCAAGTAGACCACATTGATTGGTTCATCCTTGTCAACTCTACTAGTTACATCTTCAAAGAATTCCAACAAATTTACCATTGAAGAAGGCACTTAAAGCAGTGCAGGTGGTGCACTCCGGAAACAAAGATAATGTTGGGAAGTTTACTTTGTGAAAGTAATCACAGTTTTTGACACTCATTGACTGTGGGTGGGTTGCCCGGAAATAACAGGATACATGTTTCGTGCCTGATGGGATGACTTGTTATACACTGATAAGACACTAAGGAAAGTGGTTGACAGACCATGAAAGAGGCTATGGAAATTACCCATGAATATGTCAGACACTCCAAGGAATAGACCAATAAGGGGTGTATCCAGGTGAACCTAGATACTCAAATTGTTTCCATCTGGTGGCAATCAGGAACACATCATTGGTGGGACATATTTGTTTCAGGAATGTCAGGGAACTGCCTAACCAATTAGCGAGAAATCATCAAGATAGGAATGAGAGATAATGCTGTTACGGGCCTTTCTAATGTGCTGTTATCAAAGAAAATCGACTGCTAGCACTGGCAGAATCTCGCAATGCTCCTATGGTTCCTTGTAAGGAGTACAGTTAGAAGTTTCACAACACCAGGTTAAAGTTCAACAGGCTTATTTGGAATCACGAGCTTTCAGAGTGCTGTTCCTTCATCAGGAGGTTAATTCACAAGTACAGCATATATAGATAAAGATACAATTGCAAGCTAATTACAGATTGGAATGTGAAAAATGGTTGAAATGCAAGTCTTTACAGGTAATCAAGTTTTTGCAGTGTGCGTGGAGAGAAGGATAATCACAGGTTAAAGAGGTGTGAATTGCCTCAAGCCAGGACAGTTCGCAGGATTTTGTAAACCCAGGCAATATGGTGGGGGTTACAAGTAGTGTGACATAAACCCAAGGTCCCGATGAGGCTGTCCTCATATGTGGGGATCTTGGCTATCAGTTTCTGTTCAGCAATTCTGCACTGTTGTGTGTCCTGAAGGCCACCTTGGAGAACACTTAATCTGAAGGTCAGAGGCTGAATGTCTTTGCTGAAGTGCTCCCCGACTGGAAGGGAACACTCCTGCCTCACAATTGTTGCGTGGTATTCATTCATCCATTGTCATAGCATCTGCATGGTCTCGCCAATGTACCACACCTTGGGACATCCTTTCCTGCAGCATATGCAACAGACAATGTTGGCTGATTCGCATGAACATGTACAGTGTACTTGGTGGGTGGTGTTCTCACTTGCAATGCTGCCATCCATGTCGACGACCCAGCACGTCTTGCAGAGGTTGCCATGGCAGGGTTCTGTGATGTCATGGTTGCTGTTCTCCTGAAGGCTGGGTAGTCTGCTGCGAACAATGGTCTATTTGAGGTTGGGCAGTTGTTTGAAGGCAAGTAGTGGGTGTGTGGGGAAGGGCTTGGTGAGATGCTCATTGTCATCAATGACATGTTGAAGGCTTTGCAGAAGATTTCTCCGCTCCGGAGAAGCACTGGACGACGAAGGGTACTTTGTCGGTCGTATCCCTTGTTTGTCTTCTGAGGAGATCGATGCGGTGGCAAGTCAGAACTACTGATTGATGAGTTGAGTACCATATCCTGAGATATCGAGTGCCATATATGGCAAGGGCCAGACAATGGGAAGGTCTGTTGACCTCAAGTGGAATTTTATGGTTTTGGGACAAGTGGGACTGTAAAATCCAGCCCAATGGACCAAATGGCTTACTTCTGCTCCTACATCTTATGGACTTATTTGCCATTGTGCAAGGTTATTGTCATCGTCCTGAAACGTGTTGCAACTCTCTTCAGTATTGACTATCCAGCCTCCCCTAATTTGGTATCATCCAGAAATTATGTGACTGTACTTTTGATTCCAAAGTCCAGTGGACCAGGAAATGTAAGTGGGAGAGCTCTAGTGGGATTCACAGCTGGAATCCAGCCAATCACGATTTTCCCAGGTCATTTTTCATGGTGAAAACAGGACAAAGCTGATTATAACATTTAAATCTTCATTTGAATGTCATCAGTGAGCCCAGGACAGTATTGTGCAGGCTTGCTAATGCTTTCTATCAACCGATAATTGTAAAACAGTTAAACAAAAATGAGGACATATGGAATTATGATTAAAATAAGAAAAAAGTACTCTGGAATAAAATCGATAAAACATTTAGAATCTCCAAAACGTAATACCAATTTTTTTGCTTCTAAAATGAAAACACTTAATGATAACCAGAAAGATTTGCATATATGTAGCACCTTTCATGAACACACGTGTGATGACTTCAGCTAGGCTAATGAGGTTGGCTTGCTAGAATGTGAACTACCTGATGAGTCTTTGCTTGTCTCAGTCAGCCCGACGCGGACGCGGCCCTGCGTCTGGAGTACAGGCAGAAGAAGGACACGCTGCAGGACCTGCAACTCGTTGGGTCCCGTGGCGCGTACGTGAGGTCGCGGCTCCAGTTCCGAGTGGACCTGGACCACGGCTCTCCCTTCTTCTACTTGCTGGAAAAAGGGCGGGCTAACCGTCAGCAGCTCCTTACGCTGCTGGCTGACGACGGTGCCCCCGTCTCGGATCTGGAGGGCATCTGGGCCGTCGCCCAGGATTATTACACCTCCTTCTTCTCTCCGGATCCGTCCAGCGAGGATGCCCGCAGAGTTCTGTGGGAGGACCTTCCGCAAATCGGCCCGGAGGGCGTCGGCAGGCTCGAGGCCCCCATCACCGTGGCCAAGCTGACCTGCGCCCTCGACAGCCTCCAACGGGGAAAGGCCCCGGGGCTGGACAGGCTGACCATAGAGTTCTTCAGGGCGCTCTGGACGTCCTGGGGAACGACTACGCAGGGGTCCTGGGGGAGAACATTGCTACCGGGGAGATGCCCCTTTTGTGGCGCAGAGCAGTCATAGCTCTGCTGCCCAAGAAAGGGGATCTCCGGCAACTTAAAAACTGGCGCCCGGTTTCCCTCCTCAGCACGGATTACAAAATCTTTGCCAGGCCATTGTCCTCACGCCTCGCATCCGTGCTGGACCACATGATCCACCCTGACCAGTCCTACACGGTCCCGGGCCGGTCGATCCACGACAATATCCATCTGTGTGGGACCTGATCCACTATTCCCAGAGGGCTGGTCTGTCGAGCGCCTTCTTGTCCTTAGATCAGGAGAAGGCATTCGACAGGGTGGAGTACGAGTATTTACTCGGGACCCTGCGGGCATTCGGGTTTGGGACGCGTTTTGTCGCCCAGATCTGATTACTGTACTCTGCCGCAGAGTGTCTGATTAAGGTTAACGGGTCGCTGATGGTGCCCCTTTGCTTCGGGAGAGGAGTACGGCAGGGCTGCCCCTTGTCCGGCCAACTATATTCCATATGCGTGGAGCCCTTCCTGCGCCTCTTGCGGAGGAGGTTGTTGGGTCTGACTCTGCGCGGCCCGGACATGAGGGTGGTCCTGTCAGCCTACGCCAGTGACGTGCTCCTCGTGCTCACAGACCCGGCTGACCTGCAGAGGATACGAGAATGCCAGGCGGTGTACTCCGCCGCGTCCTCCGCCAGGATCAACTGGGTCAAGTGTTCTGGACTCCTGGTCGGTCCTCGGGAGACGAACCCCCTTCCGGAGGAGCTCAGGCCTTTCACCTGGAGCGGGACCAACCTCCTCTACCTGGGGGTCCATCTCTGTCCAGCCGAGGAATCCTGGCCAAAGAACTGGCGGGAGCTGGAGGCCAAAGTCTCCGCCCGCCTGGCTCGCTGGACAGGACTGCTCCGAGTGCTGTCCTACAGGGCGTGAGTCCTGGTCATAAACCAGCTGGTGGCCTCTATGCTGTGGTACCGGCTGGTCGCTTTGACCCCTCCCCCTGGATTTGTCACAAACATGCAGAAGACCCTCGTGCGGTTCTTCTGGGATAATCGACTGCACTGGGTCTCTGCGGAGGTTCTGCACCTCTCACTTGAGGAGGGTGGCCAAGGTCTGGTGTGCCTCCGCACACAGATAGCGACCTTCCGCCTCCAGACCCTGCAGAGATACCTATACGTCAAGCCTCCTCCGCGATGGCGTGCCCTGGCGACGTATTTCTTCCACCAGTGGCGCGGCCTCAACTACGACGTGCAGCTCCTGCACGTCAATCTGGGGCGCGTTCCGGCCTCATTGCAGGAGCTGCCCGTCTTTTACCAGGACCTCCTGACGATCTGGAACACGGTCACCTCGCGCCGCAGTTCTCTCCCGTCAGGAGTAGCGGCTGTCGTGCGAGAGCCGCTGCTCAGGAATCCGCACCTCCAACCTTACAACTTCAGGTGGCTGACGGAGAGGGAGGCTGTGGACGCCGGGGTGACCAGGATCGGGGACGTGCTGGATGGTGGAGGAGCGGGCTGGATGAACCCTCGTGTGCTGGCTGAGCGCGCGGGGGTGACCGTCCGGCGTGCGGCCAAAGCCATCCAAGACCTTAAGACAGTCGTGCTCGGCCCTGAGTGCACACGCAGGCTCGGGGCGGCTCAGGCGTGCGGTGGGATCCCGTCCGAGCGTTCCCCTGTTCAGACGGAATTCCACATTGGCCCGAAGCCTAGACCTTCCCCCCCCGGGTCAGGCACCCCACTGCGTGAGCCGTCTCGCGGAAATGACCTCCGTGCCCTTTTCCACCGCGCGGAGGCGTTTCCTGTACGGGCTGCTGCTGCACACCTTCCACTACCGCGCCCTCGCCTGTCGCCCGGACACACCTTGGCGGGCCTTGTTGCCGCCGGGCGGCGGAGATCCCCGATGGAGGTCCCTCTACGGAGGGATCTCCCCCAATTACCTCGGGGACCTGGGGTGGAGGTTGCTGCATGCGGCGGTGCCGTACAACCTTAGGTTTTTCGGGTACACGGGCTCCCGAGACTGCCCTTTCTGCGGCCTCGAGGAGTCCGTGGACCATGTCTACGTTCTGTGTTATAGACTGCACACCCTTTTTGATTTTCTCAAACGCCTTTTATTAGTGTTTTGTTTGCACTTCAGTCCCATACTCCTGATCTACGGGCACCTGGTGTGGAGAGGGGAGCGTTGGGACGCCGACCTCCTCATGAACCTGCTGCTGGGCCTGGCGCGATGTGCCATCAACAGGTCCAGGCAGCGGGCGATTGATGGGGCCGTCCGTCCCAACTGCCTGCCCCTCTACCGTGGCTACGTTCGCAGCCAGGTGTCCCTGGAGAGGGAGCACACGGTGTCCGCGGGTGCAGTCGATGCCTTCCGTGCCTGCTGGGCACTGCAGGGGCTGGCGTGCGCTTTAGACCCCCTCAATCACATTTTGATGTAATGTTTTAAGTTTCCTTTGGACTTTGGTTTCTGTTCGGGCTGTTCCCCCCCCCCCCGCTTCCTTTTTGGGGGGCTGCCCCTCTTAATTTGTCCCTAAGTTAATTTGAGTTGGTTTTTACTCGTTTAGCTCACAAGAACTACCTGATGAGTCTTTCCCACTGGGCACCGTGAGGGCTGGGGTGTATTATCGATCCTGATAATAACCTTTTGATTTGATGTTTTAAGTTTCCTTTCAACTTCGTTTTTTGTTCAGGCTGTTCCCCCTTCCTTTTGGGGAGCTGCCCCTTTTAATTTGTCCCTAAGTTAATTTGAGTTTTTTTTTGGTTGGTATCTGAAAGAAATAACTGATGAGTCTTAATTGATGGTTAAATCAGGGCGCCTCATGCTCCCTATTTAAAGCAGGTGTATCAGTCTCCCAGCCTCCATTCAGCAGGGAGCAACTGGAGAGCTGGCTATGTACAGATTAAGTAATGTGGTGAAGGGATTTTTGCCTCTGTGCAGTTATTATAGTGGTGACAAGGAAAAAGGAGTAATCACCACACATATTGAGGGTAGGCCATTGTTGAGAAAACATGCTGCTGTTTGGGAAATTGGTCTCTTTTGACCCCGCAGTGAAGGACTGGGTCCAATATGTGAAAAGGATGAAGTATTTCTTCAGGGGAAAGAAAAAATAATCTCAGATGAGATCTTGCTGACTGCATGTGGACCAGCAGCTTTTGCAATTATTTGCAGTTTAACTTTCCTGGAGGCACCGGACACAAAGTCCTTCCAAGAGTTGTCCAACTTAGTTCAAGAATATTATGACCCTAAGCCACTCCTGATCCTGCAGAGGTACTGTTTTTACTCCACAATAAGAGAAGCAGGGGAATCAATCACCAATTTCCTAACAAGGTTAAGATGTCTGGCGGAGTCTTATGAATTTGGGGACACTAAATGAGATGCTCTGAAACCGATTGGTGTGCGGAATTAATGATATGACTATACAGAAACACCTGTTGGTGGAGGCCCAGCTGGACTATAAACAGGCATTACAGCAGGCCTTGTTAGAAAAGTGGCAAGAGAAGCGCACGAACTCCAAGGTATCCTGATGGAGGTAGACGCCTACACTAGGGAGACTGGGCTAGGGGACTATCACTACAGGGCAGGCCAGTACGTAGTGACTCTCCAGAAGGATTTGGATATAACAGAGCCCAAGTCCACCTATAGAATGGCACCTACACAAGGTCAGGTTAAGCCCAGACTGACAGCAGTTCCTGTAGAGCCCTGCCTGACATGACATTGCCTTGGTTGCCAGTGTCAGATTGCACAGTGGAAAAGCAAGTTGCTTAAACCAACATGGCTGAAAAGAACACGTAGGCCAAGGGACAAGAGAATGCTCAACCTGGAAGCTCCCCATATCTCTGACGAGGAATAGCTACTGTGTGTAGCGATGACAAAATAAGAACCTGTCAAATTGTCAGTGAGACTGAATTGACGTCCAATTTTAATGGAGGTCAACATAGGCACAGCCATATCGGTCATAGAGAGACTGTGTTTTAACAAGATTCGCCCTAGACTCCAACCCCTAGCCCTGGCCAAAACTTTGGCAAGGCTGAGGACATATACAGGGGAACCACTGAAAGTGATGGGTACAACCCATGTGTAGTTGCTTACGGGAAACAATTAGTGAGGCTTCCATTAATAGCAGTGGAAGTTTTGGGACCAAGCCTATTAGGGCAAAATTGGCTAAAAAAGATCCAGCTGGATTGGACAAGTATCTTCCAGTTGGAAAATGGTTGCCTGAGTGAGGCTCTGAGCAAATATCTGGAGGTATTTTGGGAAGGCCTAGGGACAATCAAAGGAGTCGAGGCAAAATTGCACGTTGACCCAGAGGCTGTCCTAAAGATCTACAAAGCTCGACCGGTACCATTTGTGTTAAGGGAAAAGATTGATGCAGAAATCAAAAGATTATTGCATAAAGCAATAATAAAACTGGTCCAGTTCATGGAATGGGCAGCAC
Organism: Carcharhinus amblyrhynchos; assembly: GCF_965287045.1. NCBI lineage: Eukaryota > Metazoa > Chordata > Chondrichthyes > Carcharhiniformes > Carcharhinidae > Carcharhinus > Carcharhinus amblyrhynchos. The sequence goes on along the minus strand of NC_137335.1, from coordinate 35,883,158 downwards.
CCGTGGTTCCTATCTTAAAGCCGGATGGCTTTGCTGCAATTTCAAACGAATGATAAATTGTTATGCTCAGCTAGACAAATGCCCAATCCCAGGATTGAGGACCTGTATGCAAAGTTGGCTCCTATTCACAAAACTAGACATGAGCCACACATACCTGCAACTACAGCTGGATGAGGATTTGCAAACATTTGCTACAATAAATACACTAAAAGGCCTCTGCCAGTATAAAAGATTGCCTTTCGGGATTTCATCAGTGTGCCACTTCCAAAGGACCATGGAGAGCATCCTACAGGGGTTACCACAGGTTGCCATTTACCTAGGTGATGTCCTCATTATGAGTAAAACAAGTGCGGAACATCTGCAGAACCTGGAAGAAGTTCCCAGGAGATTTGCAGCAGCAGGAGTGCATTTGAAAAGGGAGAAATACATCTTTTCAGCACCACAAGTAACCTACTTCAGATATAAAGTGGATAAGTCAGGCCTACATCTTCTGGAGGATCAGGTGTGAGCAATAACAGATGCCCCAGCTCCCATAACCAACCAGGAGGTATGGTCATTTTTAGGTGTGGTAACATACTACGGGAAATTCATACAGAACAGAGCCTCCATTCTGCTTAAAAAAGGGACAAACTTGGGAATGGTCGGCTGACCAGGACAGGGCCTTCAAGAAAATTAAACAGCAACTCTGATCTGAAAATGTATTGGCACATTATCTTCCTAAGAAGGAATTGGTACTCACCTGTGACGCATCCCCACATGGAGTATGTGCAGTCCTGGCACACAGGTGGCAGAATGGATAAGAGTGGCCAATAGCATATGCCCTCAGGACCCTGGCAATGGCAGAGCAAAGATATGCCCAGATTGAAAAGGAAGGACTGGCAATAATCTTCGCAATCAAAACATTTTACCGGTATTTATATGGATGAAAATTTATGATCGTAACAGATCATAAGCCCTTGCTGGGCCTAATGAAGGACGATAAGGCAGTGCTGCGAGAAGAATCAGCCTGGATCCAGCCTTGGGCAATATTGCTGGTAGCATATCAGTATTGATTGGAGCACCAACCAGGGATTCGAGTGGTGAATGCCGATGCCTTAAGCTGACTACCATTATCGGAACCCCACCACTTTTTACCTAAAATGGAGGATACTGTGATGACATTAAACTTTATGGATAACTTTCCAGTGGAGGCACACAATATATGTCAGTGAACGCAGGAAAATCGTGTATTGGTGAAGGTAAAGCACCTGGTGCAAACAGGACAGCTGGAAAGATCAGTCCATCCACAGTTCCAACCATACTGGAGCAGGAGGGAGCAGATCATGGTGGAAGATGGGATACTGCTATGGAGAGCATGGGTCATTGTCCCAAGGCAGGGCAGTGGGGATATATTGGCCGAACCACACCATGGGCACCTTGGAGTATCACAAATGAAGATGCTGGCCAGGAGCTACCTCTGGTGGCGTGGTCTGGACGCAAACATAGCGAAACTGGTAGTACAGTGCCAGAAGTGCCAACAGAGGCAGATGGCACCACCCCACTGCACCCATGGGAATGGCCAGGCAGACCCTGGTTGCAACTTCATGTTGATTCTTGCAGGCCTGTTTATGGGGTCCACATTTCTGGTGATAATAGATGTCCATTCCAAGTGGTTAGATATCTATAAACTAAACTTGGCAAACATGACGGCAACCGTTGAGAAACTGGGCACCTTGTTTGCAACGTCCAGGATCCCAGAGGTATTGGTTTCCGATAATGTGTCAATGTTCACCAGCCTAGAGTTCACAAAACTAATGAAATCAAAGGGGATCCGGCACATCAAGACAGCACCTTTTATCATTTGGCATCAAATGGGCTAGCAGAGAGCGCAGTCCAGATGTTAAAGACCAGGTTGAAAAAACAACCAGTGGCCACATTAGAGATAAAAACTCTTAAGATGGTTATTTGACTATAGGACCCTTCCACATGCCACCTCAGGAGCTGCACCAGTAGAGTGCCGATGGGCAGATGGCTCTACACTAGATTGAGCCTGTTGTTGCTGAGCCTGTTGTTGCCAAACCTGGGAGGAAAGTTGGAAAGACACCAGGAAGCCCAATGCAGGGGCCATAACAACACTCGCCGAGAGAGGCACTTTGAAGCAGGTGAGAGTGTTTGGGTCAGAACAGTCCAGTATCCTACCGAATACGTTTAGGTGAGGCAGTGGTAAGGAAACACCTGGACCGGGTCCAGGCCTCAAGCCCTCCACCATTCCGGAGCCAAGTCCACCCTGCAGCCTTAGGGACAAGCAGAGTCCCCCTTGGCAAGTCACTACCGCCTCCCCTGCACCCATGATGGGGACCTCAGGGTCCGAAATGCACATGGGACAAAGCTGCAGCAATTCCTCTACCATCTGAAGTGGACGAGGAAGCAGACCTCCGGCGTTCATGGCTGAAGAGACGGGCACCCAACTATCACACACCGTCGACATCAGAGGCCAAGTTGGAGGATCCTGACCCTGCGCTCAAACGAAGGAAAAGACACCTGAGGGAAGCAAACCAAGGGGATTCCTCAGACTTTGGGGGAGAAGAGTGATAACTTCAGCCAGGCTAATTAGGTTGGCTTGCTAGAGTATGAATGACTTGATGAGTCATAATTGATGGTTAAATCAGGGAGCCTCATGCTCCCTATTTGAAGCAGGTATGTCAGACACCCAGCTTGCATTCAACAGGGAGCATCTAGTGAGCTGGCTGTGTACAGATGTATGGTGTAAATAAAGTAACTTGGTGACGGGACTTTCACCTCCATGGAGTTATTACAACTGGATAACTCAGCACTTTTACAGCCAATGAAATACTTTTTGAAGTGTGGTCACTTTTGTAATGTAGGAAACAAGGCAGCCAATTTTGTGCCCAGTAAATTCTCACAAACAGCACTGTGATAATGATTTGTTTCAGTGATATTGATTTGAGGGATAAATATTGGGTTGGGAACAATCGATAACTCTTCTGCTCTTTAAAATAATGCAATCTGACATTTTATGTTTACCTGATAGGCCAATCAGGGCCTCTATTTTAATGAATCATCTGAAAAACAGTCTCTGACATGCAGTATTCCCTCAGTACTGCTCAGGTAAATCAAACTTGATTTTTGTGCTCAAGTCTGGGAGCAGGATTTGAGCTCACAACCTTCTGATTCAGAGGCAAGACCAACATAGTCACAGTCACAGCTGACATTTTGTTAATAACCTATTTTACTCTTTTATAACCGAGTAATGAATTTGGTAATTGTGTAATTTTGATAGTATGTCATATCTAATAAAATTAGAGGGAAAATGAAGGGAAATATAAATACATAAGGTTATCTTATTCTTGATTACCCTAGAATTGAAATTATTATATTTATTTGCAAGAAAAGCTTTTCTTAACACTTTTTGCAGCTGTTGAGAAGTCAAGTTACAAGATCACAGCATCATACATTCAAATATCGAATGAAAAAATATACGATTTATTAGTAAGTGTACCATCATTTGACAATATTTTTTAAAACAAAAGTAGCTGAATGGAATTTAAAGTTTGAACAGAATTGTTCAGAAAGATACACTGATTTTACTATTTCGTAATAATAGCTCAACGCAACAACACTGTTGAAATTTGTAATTTTTTTCTAACCTGAATTACTATTTCATGCATATGACAAGTCTTTTGCACGAACAAATCTAGCAAAAAGCAGATAACTTAGTTGTAAGGATGTTTGGGATTGCACCAAGAGGCTTGTATGGTTAAACATAAACTGCTTATTGGTGACCCATAAATGTAAGCATTTCCATGCATAAGTGCAGTTTCCATCCTGTCTCCTTCCAGACTCTTCTACACACAGTCTACTATCATGTAATTTGTTGTGGTCAGTACACCAGTCCCACATATAAACTCCTGATCTACTGAACACTTTTTTATACTGCTCCCCAACTTCTACCCCCATCTCCCTGTTTCCTTCAGAACCCCGTCACTGTTCAATTCTCTGACTTTATAAATCAGTGTGGAGGCTTAACAATTTGTCTAGATCTCATTCTTGTCATGTTTGGAGGAATGATAGTCTCAATTGCTTGGGTTATTTCTACTAGTTTGGCATTGAAATTATAGTATTCTGTGTATCCATTACATGGTTGTCTTCATTTGATTGGCTTTTTGTGCTCCTTGGAATTGTGTGTTCTCTGGCTCTGTTTTATTTAGACACTGTTGGTTTGTACTATTCCTTCCAAAGGGAATGTTCACTCCGTTCATTCCCACTGTGGACTTGGATTTTATTTTCTGTGAGGCCTGCTATATTCTTGCTGGATGTTGACTTTTAAAAAATGAAACCTGTAATTGTGCTACTCACAGCTTTTCCTTTGAATGTCTTTTCTTCCAGCTAGTTCTTCAACCTAACAATATCCATGTTCCTCCTGTCTCTCAATCGGATAAGTTACACAAATGGAATAGAACCCTTTTTGTTCTAATTTTCAAACTGGAGCTGCACATTTTCTGCTTTTTGTTGTTTCTGTGCACAAAAATTCTTCAACTTTTCCTTTTCCTCTTGTAGTCTTTCACTTTGCAGTTTGACCTTTGTATACTTCATCATCAATTTTTCTAGGTGCTCATCCTTTTCATATATAGAATTAACAAACTTGCTTTCCAGTTCTTTGTACATACCTTTTGGAAATCTAATATTTTCCCATCTTCTAAATGTATAACCATTTTTTCAGCTCTGTGGTCTCTTTTTATACTTTTTAACTTCCTTCTGGAGTATTGAATATTGCTGAGTTATCTTTGCCAACCGGTTCTTCAATTCTTTCAGAGTGACATTAAACGCATTTTATTGTTCTTCATAATATTCCACAGACCAACCTTTGACCCAAGTGATCCTTATAATGTGTGAAGGCCTTTCAACGGGCTTTTTGAAACTCAATTGCTTCATTTTTGAGTTTTCTTGTAATTCAAAATAGTCTTCACAAATTTCTTCTGGTGTTCAGCTATTCTGTTATTCAAGACAGTCTTTAATTTTTAATGCTGCCTTTTGCATTTGTTTCTGAAGGACAATTAAATATTCTTTCAATTGTTTCTTTTTCTCGTGACTTCTTACCAACTCATAGCACTTCAGTGTATTACTTTGTTGCTACTGATAGTTCACCTTCTTAGCTTTTCATGTTTGTTCAGGGTTTTGTATTATTATTTTTCAGTGCAGCAACTTCTTTAAGTAGACTTATACTTCCAGTTGTGCCTGGCTTTACTTCTGGTTGAGTTCTTCCAACTTAGGAAAATGTTCATATCAAAACTATGGAAGAGTTTGATTTTCTTTTTGCAGCATTTTTTCCTTTGCAATACCCCAGGTAGCTAATCTTCATTCAGAGCCCATTGTACTCTCCTCACTGGCACTTTTTGTTGCAGTTTGGGTAATGTGTAGGTATTTGCAAAAAGCAGTTATTTTCAAGCTTATTGGTAGCTTCTTGGCCTCTTCTTTCTTTTGCATTAAGTTTATGTACTTCATTGCACTGACCATTTTATGATTTGCTTAGGAATTGTCTCCTTATATCACTAATTCCACATTAACCCTTGCTGTGATGAATAACCTTATACTAACTACACTTTCCTGTGACAAAGCTTCACATTTCACTTCTTCTATCTATAGATCATTTTCAAAACAACATTATTTTCAATGTCATCCATTACAACCAGAACATCACTTGCTGAACAAAGCCTATCATCATTTTCAGTTCAGCTGGCATAAAATTGAGATTCTTGCAGTTTTGGGTTTTAAATAACTATTTACATTCTCTACAGTTCCACAGTAATTATCAAATGTAGAATCACACAATGTAATCCAAAATCTGAACTTTGTTGATGCTACACTTGATGTAAAAAAAACTTGATAAGGGATCTAGATATGACTGGTAAGGCTGACATTTATTGTTCATCTCCACCACTGCATCATATCTTTTGACAACCAATCAAAGAGCCATGATAAGTGTTTATGCTGAGATAATAAGCAGTCTTTGACAAAAAAATCGTACAGAAACATAAATTATTCATTGTATTTCTATGTTTCAGAATATTCAACATTCAGAAAAAATTCGGATACATGAAAGTGATAACAGTGTGTCTGTTGAAGGACTCACAGAAGTTGATGTCGCCTCTGTAGAGGATCTCCTTCAGGTTTTTAGAAAAGGAGCTTTAAACAGAAATGCAGGTACTTTAGAAAAAGTATGAATAATATTCTTTAAAGGAAAAGAAAAATACATGAAGGTCTAAAATTACAGATATTGAGTCTAATTTAATATTTCATATGTAATAATGTGAAAAGAGTATTTGAAGACCAGGATTTCAACCCCTTTGACTAAGGTCGTGGTTACATGGTTGGCAGCAGTGATTCCTGTGCTCCCATATGCTTTATAGATTTGGACAACATACAGTAGGCACCTCAAAACACTGGGGAAGTCCCACCAGCAGTGCCTTTGCACAATCTTTCAAATCTGAGACAAATTGTGCAGTCCAACAGCTAGATCCTGTGCCAAGCAAATATTGAGGTCCTAATTCTATTATTATCATTGGGATCTTAGCTTAGGTTGTCCTTGATTTGGATTGACAGAGACTGCTGAAAGCAGATAAATTTCAACTTTTATTAAACATTCTTCTATGTACAGGATAAGCTTGGCAGGAGGCTTTACATAGAACTATTTTTTTCCATGCTCTGTTCTCAACTGATCTTACATTACTGATGACATAGACTGTTTACATCAACTGCTTACACTGTAGGGAGAATTTTACCATCCCACCCATCACGGGAATTGTAGCAGGTGGGGTACGGACCATGCAAAGGTACGTTGATCTCGGGTAGGATTTCCCGGTATTAGGGCGAGCGCTGCTAGAAAATCTCACCCTATATCTCCCCCAAGTCTCTGATTTTCCTAGACACATCGGGTGGGACCGCGAGCCCACTCCGTCTGTCAACGAAATTTCCAGCATGGGCTCAAGATGTGGTGAAATCCAGAAGTTGGAATCTCGCTGGTGAGATCACAACTTCCAAATTTCGCCCCACCTTACCAGCAACATAATCAGTTTCTCACCCACAATGGGTATGAACCTGATTTACATATATTTTAATGGATTTTAATATGATTTAAGATGCCCTCCACCAGATATTGATCTCTTGCCATATAATCATCACTGACATGGGGTCATGTTTCCAATAGTTTCAACCAGATGTGAACCTCTCATGGCATAAAGGTGAGTATGGCCCCCAGGCGAGAGGGACATGGCCAGCCTGTGTGCTGGCAATGCCCCCTAGCACTGACCCAGGCACAGGTTGGCACTGCCAGCTTGTTGCCAGGCAGGTAGCAAGATCCAACTATGTCCGGCTACCTCCAGGCAAACCCCCCCAACCCCACCTGCCCACAAACACCAAGGTGAAGACAATGTAGGACCAGCGATCTGGGCCTATAAGCTGCCCCAGATCCCAAAGATTGGATACAGTATGTCTCTTCAAACTTGATATGCCCAGCCTTAAAATCGAGAGTACGAAAGAATGGCAGCCAGTTCTCAAATTCAGCGGGGAAATTATCCTCAGCACCTCTCAGAAGATTGGGCACATTCCACCTCTCCGAATTGGCTAGGATGTGTGACATACCATGCCACCGGATTTCCAAGGACTGAAGGTGAGCCTCCACTGAAGAAACTGTCCACTTGACCGACAGGATTCTTTCCTCTGCTTCATCCATTATCTTTCAGATATTTTGAAGCTCATCAAAATGAGGATCAATGATTTGCGCCATGCAGCTTAGACTGTTATCCACAACTTTACCCACAATGGCAGCCATCTTTTTGATGCCTGCAACATCACCTGAGTGTGAGCTCACTCACCAGCTAAACCATCATGATGAATGAAGCCCTGGCTTGACTTTACTTGGCTCCCTGTCACTCCAATTTAACAAGGATCTTCCAGGAACATTGCACAGAGTATACACTCCAGGACCTCTCTTCAAAGTTTTGAAGAGATGTCACTTACTACTCCATGCCAAACATTGAAGGAATTTTGCCACAACTTGTTGAAGAAAGTCTTTACTACTGGATGCTGGCAAGTGAAGTTCGTTGAATGTAGTAGCTTGTTGACTATGATCTGGGCGCAATTTGAAAGGTACAGACGTTTTGTCAATTGGCATTTCTACTCCTCCAGAACAGTATCAACACAAACAGCATGTGACAGCCAAAGATCTACCAGGAGTGGAAGTAATTATGGATGATCTCCTTGTCTATGGATGTGGGATATGATGAAAGAAGCCATCACAAACATGATCAGAATCTAGTGAGACTGCTAGAGAAAGCTGGGTAGATGAGCCAGAAACTGAACGCTCTCAACAGAAGTCCAAAGATGTGCAGGCTAGATGGATTGGCTATGCTAAATTGCACCTTAGTGTCAGGGGGACAAGCTAGGGTAAATGCATGGGGTTATGGAGATAGGGCCTAGGTGGGATAGTGGTTGGTGCATTCTTGATGAGCTGAATGGCCTCCTTCTGACTGTAGGATTCTATGATTCTACTCAACCTACTTGGCAGCTTGGAATCTGTGTGGAGAAGCTGTCACCTTGGTCCTTCACAGCAGACAACTGATGAGGAAGATTTGCTTTCACAAATCATGTCATGAACTGAACAATCAATCAACCCTGCGGTCAACGATTCCCCAGTGAAGACAATGGACCAGTGGTAACATTCACCATAGCAATGACATTCTTGGAAAGGCAACATTACCCCAGGAATGAATGGAGACCAGACATGCAGTCAAAAAAGCCCACATGCATACCATTAGAAAAACTGAGCACTTTAAAGATTATGGGTGGAAATTTCTATATTGTGCTGAGATGAGAAAACTGGCATGCAGCTCACAGCTAGGGTTTCTCTCCAGATCATCCAGCACACTATGCAGAGAAATCTGGAGGTGTAGCCCACACTGCCAAGCTGACAGAGCAGGGCCAGAAAAAGCCAACAGCCAGGACTCCGGAGATCAGTTTGCTGTTTTTAAAGGGCATTCTAATCTCCAATATAAAACAAAGGAACTCTGTTCCCTCGACATGCGACCCCCACCCCATAAGGATGCATAAGGAACACCCTCCTCACATGCACAAGAACCCCCATATACAAGGGATACCTCTCCCATCCCTTTGTGGGGCACTGCCAGGGTAGTGCCAGGCATGTGTCTCTCACCTCCTGGGGCTATACTTATCTATGCATCTCCAGCAGATTCCCTTTACCTGGTTCCAATTTTTGAAAAGCCATTGTAAATCTTGCTGATATGACATCATGTTGGCAAGATTGGAATTCCTGATTTGGAGGGAATGATATGGTAGGGAAGGCCACTAATTACATGAAAATTTATTGAAATATCATTCCTGACTTTCCTGGGAGAGAACCTCACTATGTCACCAGCAGGAGGCAGGGAGAATTGGAATGCAAGATTTTGCTGGCAAGATTCTCATTTTCCCAGTCTCACAAGATTTTGTACCTGTGCTAGCCACGAGCGCATACAGCGATGTAGGTGCAAAATTGCAGTGTAAGTGTGCAATGCACGTGTAGAAACAGGCCAAAGTGGGACAGACTATAATAAACAAACATTTATAATATATTTTTGCACGTGTGGTGATTTTCATTGCAGATCATGCATGTGTATGATCCGCAGCTGCAAATTATAGTATATTAAAGTTGTTTCATTTTTATGAAAGAGGGAATGATTGGAGTGCCTTTGATTTGATTTATTATTGTCCCATGTATTAATATATAATGAAAAGTATTGTTTCTTGCATGCATTACAGACAAAGCATACCATTCATAGAGAAGGAAAGGAGAGAGTGCAGAATATAGAGTTACAGTCATAGCTGGAGTGTAGAGAAAGATCAACTTAATGCGAGGTATGTCCATTCAAAAGTCAGATGGCAGCAGGGCAGAAGCTGTTCTTGGATCGGCACACTGTGGCTGTCCATAACATAACTATGGGAAGGCTGTCTCTATCATCATTTTTATAAAGGCTTGGCAGCATCTGCCACTTGTAGCAGATATGTTAGTAGATGGTTGTTGCTGAGTCTGTGGCCAATGATGAGGATGAAATCATCTATAAATTCGCACTTAATCATCTTTCTCACATTCTTCTCCCCCCCCTCATCTCACACTTACTCTCATTCACTAGTTGCAGATGACTGCTGCAGTGAAAGCTTAGACTGCTGTTATGCAATGTCAGCTTGCTGGCATGCAGTTTCAGTCTGGTACCAATGTACTAAGGGGCTTCTCGAGTGTCACAGTAGCGCAGCAATCTGTACTCCAACACATTTGGATCACTGAAGCACTGGCTTCATTCTGAAGTTCATATTATGGGGGTGATCTTACCAAAAGAGTTCTCAGTCCCAAACGAGTGTGAAAACGGGAGAAAATTGCACCAGTTTTTGGGTGACTTAAAAGTCGAATCTTACCACACTCTATGAAAAACAGCTTGATAAACTTGAAATTTGCCAAAAGGAGGAGTGAGCAAGGCCTAAATCGCCCAAGAGCCTGCTGATAGCAGCAGAAGGCACAATTGAGCATGTATGGGTTTCTGTGCAGAGACCTGAGAGTGCCTCTGCTGCTATCACCTGCCTCCATGGCCTAATCCCAGCACCCCTCCATTGCCACAGGCCCTGTGGCTGATTGAGTTCCCTCAAGCCCCAGCTCCTTGGTACAGCCCAGTACCTGATGGGCACTCAGTGTGCCAGGCTGGCACTACCAGGGTGCCAAGCTGGCAGTGTCAGGCTGGCACTGCCCAAGGGACCCCTCCATGACTCCAATCTACTGGGCAGCCTCATTGGCCTCCAGTTCTATCAGCGAGGCATTATGTCTGGACCCTGTTGATGAGGGCCATACATGATCCTCACTGGAGAGAATCTTCCCTGGCATGGCCACAGAGGCAATTGAGTCTGGAAGATTTCGTCCTAGGCTTGCTAATTCCATTTAGACCATAAGACATAGGAGCAGAATTAGGCCACTAGGCCCATCGAGTCTGTTCTGCCATTCAATCATGGCTAATATTTTCTCATCACCATTCTCCTGCCTTTTCCCCATAACCCCTAATCCCCTTATTAATCAAGAACCTATCTATCTGTCTTAAATGACCGGGCCTCCACCGGGAAGTTATGGTCCCAGCACTGACCCCTGAGGCACACCACTAGTCACCACTAGCTATCTTGAAAAAAATCCCTTTATTTCCACTCTCTGCCTTCTGCCAGTCAGCCAATCTTCTATCCACGCCAGGATTTTACCCTTAACACCATGGGCACTTAACTGTGACGAAGAGTTCCATAGATTCACCACTCTGGCTCCTTCTCATCTCTGTTTTAAAGGATCGCCCCTTCAGCTTGAGGTTGTGCTCTTTGGTCTAGTTTTTCCTACTAGTGGAAACATCCTTTCCACATCCACTCTATCCAGACCTCACAGTATCCTATAAGTTTCAATAAGGTTTCCCCTCATCCTTCTAAACTTCAACAAGTACAAACCCAGAGACCTCAACCATTCCTCATACGACAAGCTCTTCATTTGAGGGATCATTCTTGTGAACCTCCACTGGATCCTTTCCAAGGTGAGCGCATCCTTTCTTAGATACGGGGCCAAAAACTGCTCACAATACTCCAAATCGGGCCTGACCAGAACCTTATACAGCCTCAGAAGTACATCCCTGCTCTTGTATTCTAGCCCTCTTGACATGAATGCTAACACTGCATTTGCCTTCCTAACTGCTGACTAAACCTGCACGCTAACCTTGAGAGAATCTTGTACAATGACCCCCAAGTCCTTTGTGTTTCTGATTTCTTAAACATTTTCCGATTTAGAAAATAGTCTATGCCTCCATTTCTCCTTCCAAAGCGCATAACCTCACTTTTCCACATTGTATTCCATCTGCCACTTCTTTGCCCACTCTCCTAAACTGTCCAAATCCTTCTGCAGCCCTCCGCCACTTCCTCAATACTATCTGTCCCTCTACATATCTTTGTATCATCTGCAACTTTAGTAACAGTGCCATCAGTTCCTTCCTCCAAATCATTAATGTATATTGTGAAAAGTTATGGTCCCAGCACTGACCCCTGAGGCATACCACTAGTCACCACTAGCCATCTTGGAAAAAACCCCTTTATCTCCACTCTGTGCCTTCTGCCAGTCAGCCAATCTTTTGTCCATGCCAGGATTTTAGCCTTAACACCATGGGCACTTAACCTATTTAACAGTCTCTATGTGACACCTTGTCAAAGGCCTTCTGGAAATCTAAATAAATCACATCCACTGGTTTTCCTTTATCTAACTTCCATGTTACCTCCTCAAAGAACTCTAACAGATTTGTTAGACATGACACCCGCACCCCCCGCCCCCGACAAAGCTGTGCTGACTCAGTCCTAATTTATCATGCACTTTCAAGTATTCTGTGATCTTATCATTAATAATGGATTCTAGAATATTGCCAATGACAGAAATCCGGCTAATTGGCCTATAATTTCCCATCTGCTGCCTCCCTCACTCCTTTAAACAGTGGTGTTACAATAGCTACTTTCTAGTGCTCTGATACTCTCCCTTCCTCCAGTGATTCCTGAAAGATCAGTTCCAATGCCACCACAATTTGGTGTCCTTCATTATGGAGAGGAATAGGGTCACATGGCAGGGCAAGGTTTATAATTGGGGCAGGGGTAATTATGATGCGATTTGGCAAGAATAGGGAACATAAGATGAGAACAGGATCTGTCAGGTATGGGCACAAACGAAAAGTGGAGCTTGTTCAAGGAACAAATCCTGCATGTACTTGATAGGTATGTCCCTGACAGGCAGGGAGGAAATGGCCGAGTGAGGGAACCATGGATAATAAAGGAGGTCGAATGCCTGGTCAAGAGGAAAAAGGAAGCGTATGAAAGGATGAAAAGACAAGGTTCAGTTGGGCTGCTTGAAGTTTACAAGCTGGCTAGGAATGAGTTTAAAAAAAGGGCTTGGGAGAGCTGGGAGGGGACATGAGAAGTCCTTGGCAGATCAGATAAAGGAGACCCCAAGGCTTTTTACTCTTCTGAGAAATAAAAGAATGACCAGGGTGAGGTTAGGACCGGTCAAGGATAGTAGTGGGAATGTGTACGGAGTCAGAAGAGATAGGTAAGGTGTTGAATGAATACTTTTCTTTAGTGCTCACTAAGGAGAGGGACCATAGTTTTGAGGATGAGTGTGTGACACAGGCTGATAGGATGGAGAAGGTAGATGTTCTGAGGGCAGATGCATTAGCAATTTTGAAAAACCTGAGGGTGGATAAGTCCCCTGGGCCAGATGGAATACATCCTAGGATACTTTGGGAGGCAAGGGATGAGATTGTGGAGCCTTTAGCTTTGATCTTTGGGTCCTCACTGTCCACAGGGATTGTGCCAGAGGACTGGAGAGTGGTGAATGTTGTTCCCCTCTCCAAGAAGGGAAATAGGAATGACCCTGATAATTATAGGCTTTCTTCGGTGGTTGGTAAGTTAATTAATAGAAAGGGCCCTGAGGGATAGGATTTACGGCCATTTGGAAAGATGCAGTTTAATCCGGGATAGTCAACACGGTTTCGTGAGGGGTAAGTCTTGCCTCACAAATTTGATTGCATTCTTTAAGGAGGTAACTAAGTGCGTAGACGAAGGTAGAACAGTTGATGTCATATACGTGGATTTTAGTAAGGTGTTTGATAAGGTTCCCCATAGTAGGCTCATGAAGAAAGTAAGGAGGTACGGAATAGAAGGAAATTTGGCTGATTGGATAAGTAACTGGCTGTCACATAGAAGACAGAGGGTGGTGGTGGAGGGAAACTTTTCAGACTGGAGGCCAGTTACCAGCAGTATACCACAGGGATCAGTGCTGGATCCTCTGCTATTTGTGACTTTTATCAATGACTTGGAAGAGGGGGCTGAAGTGTGGGTGAGTAAATTTGCTGATGACACCGAGATTGGTGGAGTAGTGGATGAGGGCTCTTGTGAGCTGCAAAGAGACATTGATAGAATGAAGAGCTGGGCTGAAAAGTGGCAGATGGAGTTTAACCCTGATAAATGCAAGGTGATTCATTTTGGTAGGACAAACTTGAATGCAGATGGCAGGGTTCTAAGGAATGTGGAGGAACGGAGAGGTCTTTGGGTTCATATCCACAGATCTCTGAAGGTTGCCACTCAAGTGGATAGAGCCGTGAAAAAGACTTATAGTGTGTTAGCATTTATTAACAGGGGGGTTTGAGTTTAAGAGTTGTGGGGTTATGCTGCAACTATACTGGACCTTGGTGAGATCACATTTGGAATATTGTGAGCAGTTCTGGTCACCTCACTATAAGAAGGATGTGGAAGTATTGGAGAGAATGCAGAGGAGATTTACCAGGATGCTGCCTGGTTTGGAGGGTAGGTCTTATGAGGAAAGGTTGAGGGAACTGGGGGTTTTCTTGAGGGAACTGGGGGGTTGCAGTTGTAAATGCGTCTAGTTTGGGGGCGTTTAAGAGATCTCTGGATAGGTTTATGGACGAAAAGGGATTGGTATAGGCTAGTGGGTCATTGTTTTTGTAACTGGTCGGCGCAACATCGTGGGCCGAAGGGCCTGTTCTGCGCTGTAATGTTCTATGTTCTATGTTCTCTTTGGAGCGGAGGAGGATGAGAGGCAACTTTGTAGAGGTTTATAAGATGATGAGGGGGATAGATAGAGTGGACTTCAGAGACTATTTAGTTGGGTGGATGTAGCAGTTACTAGCGGGCATGACTATAAAGTTCATGGTGGGAGATATAGGATGGATGTCCAAGATAGGTTCATTACTCAGAGAGTGGTTGGGGTGTGGAATGCACTGCCTGCTATGATAGTGGAGTCGGACACTTTAGGAACTTTCAAGCGGTTATTGGATAGGCACATGGAACACACCGAAATGATAGGGAGTGGGATAACTTGATCTTGGGTTCGGACATAGCTCAGCACAACATTGAGGGCCGAAGGGCTTGTACTGTGCTGTACTGTTCTACGTTCTATGTAACTTCCTCAGCTATCTCTTTTAGAACTCTGAGGTGTAGTCCAGGTGATTTATTCACCTTCAGACCTTTTCTGTTTCTCCAGAACCTTCTCCTTAGTGATGGCCATTACACTGTGCCCCCGACTCTTCTGAGCTGTGGCATCTCACTGGTGTCTTCCACCTTGAAGGCAGATGCAAAGTAACTATTGAGTTCCCCTGCCATTGCTTTGTTTCCTATTATTACTCCTCCAGTCTCATTTTCCAGTGGTCCAAAGGCACTCCCTTACCTTTTTATGTATCTTCTTTTATATTACTAGATAGCTTACACTCATATTTCATTTCCCCTCTTGCCCTCTGCTCACTTTTAAAGGCTTCCCAATCCTCTGGCTTCCCACCAATCCTTGCCACTTCGTATGCTTTTTCTTTGCTTTTATGCTGTGCTTGACTTCTCTCATCAGCCATGGATGCCTCATCCTCCCCTTAGCCTGTTGCCTCCTCCTTGGGATGAATTTCTGTTGTGCCTCCCGAATAACTCTCAAAAACCCCTGCCATTTCTGTTCCACTGTCTTCCCTGCTAGGCTCCCTTTCCAATCAACTCTGGCCAGCAACTCCCTCATGTATTTGTAACTATTTTTATTTAATTGTAATATCATTACATTTGATTCCAGCTTCTCCCTTTCAAACAGCAGGGTAAATTCTATTATATTGTGGTCACTGCTCATTAAGGGTTCCTTCACCTTGAGTTGCCAAATCAAGTCTGCCTCATTACATATCGAAGTAAAAAGTCTGACAACACCAGGTTTTAGTCCAACCTATTTATTTGATAATATACTCACAAGCTTTCAGGGTTAGCCCCTTCATCAGGTGAATGGCGAGTTCTGGCCTCAGACAGAGCATATAAAGCACGGACAGTTTAGAGATTACTGATTAGAATAATCAGTAATACATCATCATTACATATCACGAAACCTGGAATTGCCTGTTCCCTTGTAGGCTCTGTCACAAGCTGCTCCAAAAAACCATCTCTCAGACATTCCACAAATTCCTTTACTTGGGATCCACTACCAACTGATTTTCCCAGTCCACCTGCATATTGAAGCCCCCCAGGATTATTGTAATATTGCCTCTTTTATATGCCTTTTCTATCTCCTGATTTATTTTCTGCCCCACATCCTGACTATTGCTAGGGAGCCTGTATATAACTCCCACCAGGATCTTTTCACCTTTGCAGTTTCTCAACTCTACCCACACAGATTCTATGCCTTCTGATCCTGTATCTTGTCATCAACTTCTTGCTTTCGATTGAACTTCATGCCTTACTAACAATGCAGCCCCTCCTCCTTTGCCTATCTGCCTGTTCTGATCCCCTTGCAGATACATCTCTGTGGTGCCTACAACATCATACTGGCCAATTTCAATGTGCGCAACAAGCTCACTTACTTTATTCCGTATGCTGCATGCATTTAGGTACAACACCCTCAGTCTTCTGGTCCGCCTTGTTGGCCAACAAGGGGCATACATGCGGTGGGTTGTGCGAGGGCTGCTCTTGGATGTTGCTTTGAGAGTTGCCTAGTGCTTCACATCCATTAGTGTACGCTTAAACTGGACCAATTGACGGGCAACACAACAGCTCAGTGACTATCACTGTTTGCTGTGCAGTTACAGGGAGCCGGGTCGGATCTCTGGCTTGGGTCGGTGTCTGTGGGAGTTTGCACATTCTCCCCATGCTTGCGTGGGTTTTCTCCAGGTGCTCTGGTTTCCTCCCACACCCCAAAAACGTGCTTTTAGGCTGATTGGTGTCAATAAATTGTCCCTAAATTGGATCTCCCTTAATCTGGTGCACGTATAATTCCCTAAATTTGCACCCCTTTATTGTGGAGTCCACTAGAGGAAGACAAAAGTCGTAGGTAGAAGAAAGACTTGAATAAGGCACTCACTGAGTGTTAAAATGCGTGGTGCAGGCTTGTTAGGCCAAAGGGCCTGTTTCCTGTGCTGTGCTTTTCTTTTGTTCTTGCATTGACCACCTCTCTTCTTATCACTTTTTTTTGCTCTGCCTGAGGTTAGATTCCTGTCACTTTCTATACTCTCTCCTCTATTATGTGGTCTGGGAACTTTACTAACCTCTCCTGAGCCCTCAGCTCCATTAACCTGCACTTCTACCCTCTCGTTTTAACATTGATTTTCTAATTCTCCATACAACTGAACAACACCCCCTTCCACCACCTCCCCACGCAACCCCGCCCCCCCCCCCAACTATTCAGTTTAAATATATTTAAGTAGTATATTCCGCCTCATGCCCTTTTCAGGCGCAAGACTGACTTTGCAAGATATCCAGTGCTGATAAGATTACAAGAGACGAGAAATCAGACGCAAACCTGATTCCTTGGCTCTCTTGCAGTCCTTTCGGCTTGCCCCACCCATCGGCTGGCAGGGCAAGAAGGTAAGATTGCAACCAATGTGTCTCCTAATATGGCTATTCTGCTAATGCCTACTGGGGCTACCAGGCTGATTCCGGGGATGGCGGGACTAATGTTTGAGGAGAGATCGTTTCTCTGGAGTTCAGACATATGAGGGGGAATCTTCTAACAGGACCAGACAGGGTAGATGCGGGGAGGATATTCCCAGTGATGGGAGAGTGCAGAACCAGGATCACAGTCTGAGGATTCAGGGTAGACTATTTAGGACAGAGGAGACATTTCTTCACCCAAAAAGTAGTGAGCCTGTGGAATTAATTACCACAGGAAGTAGTTGTTGCCAAAACATTGAATGTATTCAAGAGGCGGTTGGATATAACACTTGGGACAAATGGGATCAAAGGTTATGGGGAAAAAGCAGGATTAGGCTATTGAGTTGGATAATCAGCCATGATCATAATGAATGGTGCAGCAGGCTTGAAGGGCCAAATGGCCTCCCCCTGCTCCTACCTTCTATGTTTCTATGTTAACCAGTCAGCCCAGTCTGCTGCTGTTCATGCTGAGATGGTACAGTTCACAACTCGGCCTTCTGGGCATAGAGATACTCAAAATCATTCTCCAAACCCAACTCCAATCTCCACTACTTAAAATCAGCAGGTTTTCCATCAACCGCTGGGATGGCAAAATATAGGAGAACTAAGACAGGCAAGGCACATCGAAGGTAAGCATAAAAGAAATGCACAAAGGTGGTTAGTTGTCTTTGCATCCATTATGATATGGTTTGTTAATAAATTTGATTTGAAATGTTTATTTTGTGATGAATTTATTTTTGTATTATGTCCATCGTCAGATGTTGAGGTAGTCAATCACTGGGGAATGGTGGTGAATGGGGAAAGGAGGTGACAATTACAGGTATCTAACTTGGTTGAGTTCACAGTCAGTTATACCAGGTATGGGCTGGCAAAATTATTTCCTCCCTTTCTCGTCCTCCTTGTCCAGTACTCCTGCCTCTCAGTTGCTTGCTTTATAGCTGGTGTCTGTGTTGTCCACGCATGATGGCAAGATTGTGCAATACGCAGCAGACCAGTACAAAGTTTGGCATCCGTTCTATTAACTGCAACTTCAGGAAGGTTCAGAAACGGAAGCATTGTTTTGGCATACCAATGAGTTGCAGTATATTAGACTGCGTGTGAGGCACCCCCTCACAGGGGGTGTACATCTTAACGTGTTAATGATTAAATTTATAGCGATATAAACTTGAATTTTGGTATGTGGTGAACGGGTTTCACAGACTTTCTGAGACCTGCCAGTGAACACAGGCAAGAACACAATGGAATTTGAGGGAGCTGAAAACAACAAAATAAATAGTGTAACCTCTCAGCTTTCTTACCTGCTCATGAGAAAGGCTTTGTGCTATGAGGTAATTAATTAGAATCGTACAGTACAGAAGAAGTCAAACGGCCCATCGAGTCTGCAGACACGTGTGAAACACCTGATTGCCCACTAATCCCATTTACTAGTTCTTGGTCCATGGTCTTGAATGTTATGTCACGCCAATTAATATTGAAAGATAAAGCACTGCGGCTAAATTCCTGACAAATCCCCTGGAGATGACAGCCTACATCCTTATGATCCAAGATGTGGCTTCAAAGATAGTAGACATAGAATCACTACAGTGCAAAAGGAGACCAGTCAGCTCATTGGGCCTACTCAGACAACAATCCCACCCAGGCCCAATCCCCACATATTTATTCTGCTAATCACCCTGACACTAAGGGGCATTTTAACATAGCCAATCAACCTAACCTTCCTGGAGGGCTACGTTGGATATAGCTGCAGGATTTCAGTCCGAGGCCCATAAATGCATAAGTTAAGTGATTGATGGCTTGTTTGACTGGCAATTATGTCAACTTTGCCACTGATGATACTGTTCAAAGTTGGGTTGGGTTTGGGGACTCTAGTAGGCTTCCCTCAGATGCAGGGCATAATCAATTGCACACATATGGTATTTAAGGTATGCCTTGCTCACTAAAGGGTCACTAAGTAATACCTACTTAAACTGTGCCTGAGCCATCTGTAAGAAACGCAACCAATAAAACTTAAAAGCCATACAATGATGGCCATATAACAACCAGGGGTATATTGAACAAATTATCAGGATGCTGATCCATTTCAGGTGCCTGGATAGGTCTGGTTGGCTCCTTCAGTATGCACCAGCCAGAGTCTCCAGAATGGTTGTTGTGCGCTGCGTTCTACGTAACATTACACAGCAGCAAGGTTTGGAGGAATAAGATGCAAAAGTAAGAACCTCTCCAGAAAATTCTGAGGAGGAGGCAGTAAATGATGTGGCCAGTGCATGAGCAGTACTTAACACTTGTCTGGAATTCCTTCATTATTGCTTAGGTACCACCAGTTTGCTCACATATAAAAAGCACTTTTTTCACATACTCCCACCCCCAATCCCCTAACACAAAATAGTCCAGCATTCAAAACTTAAAGTTTATTTATTGGTCACAAGTAGGCTTACATTAACACTGCAATGAAGTTACTGTGAAAATCCCCTCATCACCACAATCTGATGCCTGTTCAGGTCCAAGGAGGGAGAATTTAACATGGCCAATCTACCTAACCAGCATATCTTTGGACTGTGGGAGGAAACCAGAGCACCCAGAGGAAGCCCACATAGAAACAGGGAGAACGTGTAGACTCCACACAGACAGTGACCCAAGCCAGCAATCAAACCTGGGTCCCTGGCTCTGTGAGGCAGCAGTACTAACCACTGTGCCACCATGCCGCCCAAACAATTCATTCACTGTTCAGAGTCAATTCATGTCTTGCCATTCATTACAAGTGAAAGACTACTTTTCAGACAGTAACCCAAAATGGGCAATGTAGGAAAGTGGCTGAAAGAAATATTGGACTAGAAGTTCATCTCAGACAGTGGCTCAAAATGGGTGCTCTGGGCTCAGCTGCTCTTCAGAAGCAGCTCCTATTCATTTTCACTGACTGCAATGAAACTGAGTATCTGTTATGGGAGACCAATTCTGTATTCTACCCCCTTTGCATCACCACTCAAAATGAATTTGTACCCTAATATTTCTATGGTTCAAAAAAAATTTAACAATCTAACATTGTATAACACACCCATATGCATATCCTAATGAAATATAAAATTGTACTCTCCCTCTTCCTAGCACTTTCATATGGTGTAGCTTCGGCAGAAGTAGAGAGACAGGCAGATCATATCCCTGTTTTACTGCTAAGTTCTCGATAAACTGTGCATGTGCAGTCACGCACTGGTCTAAAAACTGCTGTGGTCTTGATTATTAACAACATGCACATGACACATGGAGGGAGAGTATTTGCTACCCCATCAGCTGAAGCTTTGTGAAGCTGTGATGCCAGACATGGCCAGGTTTCCACTGGTGTCTGATCTTCTCAGTGCAGCTGGCCAAGCTATATAGCAATGGCTGACTGGCTGGTAGCTCACCTAATGGCAGCACATAATGAGGAAGAGAGAGCTCTGAAAGTGAGAGATGGTGGAGAAAAGGGGCTTGTTTGACTCCCTGTAATGTAATGTGATGTAATTGGACTGATGTTATCCCATCAGAGATGTGAGGACTCATCTGTCCTTGAGAGAGATGATGAGTGGGAGAGTTAGGGAAGTGATGATTCAGGAGATATGGCAAGCATGAGGAAAGAAAGTGGCAAGTTGGGAGGGATGGCAAGTGTGGAGAAAGCCAGTGAGCCAGACAGAGTCATAGGATGGAGCAACATAGGAGCATAGGATTTAGGAGCATGAGTAGGCCATTGGCTCTTCAAGTCTGCTCTGCCATTCAGTACCATCATGACTGACCTACACTTTCCTGTCTGAACTCCTGTAACCCTTTATTCCCTTGTCTATCCAAAATCTGTCGAACTTTGCCTTGAGTAAATTCAATGATGTAGCCTTCACTGTTCTTTGAGGAAGGGAATTCCACATACTACTGACCCACTAAGAGAAATAAATTCTCCTCATCTCAGTCATAAAAGAAAGACTTCTTATTTTAAACTGCGTCCCTAATTGTAGTTACCCCGACAAGTGGAAACATCCTGCTGGCATCTATCCTATCAAGTCCCATTCCAGATCATACGAGTCAGGAGAGGGTGAGTTGAAGGTAACTAATTAAATGTAGGTAGCAGTTAGTAAGTGAATTTTTTTCATTAGATTCAAAGCAGCCAAGAGGATTTTAATGTAAAAATTACAGGTCAGAAACCTGATCCACCCTTATTACATGTTTACTGATGGGAAAGTGATTTTTGTTTTTATGTTTATGTTTATCGCACTTTTTTTTAGGAGAAATTATTGGCTCCATCATCTAGCCAGCCAACTTAGCTTGGTCTCTTTCCAATGACTATGATTAGTGGTCTCCTAAATCAAAATGAGCTAATTTTTTTTCATGTCAAACAAAAAATGTCACAATGAAAGGGAATTTTGTTTTGCACACACAAAGGCACTAGATAAAATCTTTTTATATGTCAAGTCAAGCACTATAATCTTTAATTTCATGCATAATGAAAGTGAAAAAAAAATTATTTCATGCATGATTGCTAATGATATAATATTCGTTTCTTATGTCTTGGTTTTGTTTCATATGGCCTATTCCTGCTCCTATTTATTGTGTTCTTGCTCTTATAGAATATAGAATCCCTATTGTGCAGAAAGAAGCCATTCAGCTGATCAAATCTGCATCAGCTCTCCAAAAGAGCATTTCACCCAGATCCACCCTATCCCCATAACCCTGCCTATTTACCAGGGCTTTACCTAATTTACCTAACCTGCGTATCTTTGAACAAAAAGGGGCAATTGAAAATGGCCAATCCACCTAAACTGTACATCTTTAGACTGTGTGAGGAAACTGGAGCACCTGGAGGAAACCCATGCAGATGTGGGGAGAATGTACGAACTCCACACAGCCACCAAAGGCTGGAATCGAATCCGGGTCTTTGTGAGGCAGGAGTGCTAACCTCAGTGTCACTGTGCTGCCCCAAATAATAAGTAATGCCGTTGTTTGTTTTAGAAAGCCACTAACAGATGCCCTGTACTTATTTCCAGTGCACTACGGAGATGTAGAAGCAAGGCCCCAGTTTCCTGCACAGGTGAATGTAAAAGACCCTATAGCACTCTCTTAGAAAAGGACAGGTGTCTTGGCCAATATTTATCTCTCTATTAACATAAACACAGATTTTCCGACCATGCAAATTGCTATGTGCAAATTGGCTGCCACATTTCCTACACTACAACAGTGAGTTCACTTTAAAAGTACTTCTTGACTGTACAAGGCTATTGGTCATGAAAAATGCTTTATAAATACAATTTTTCTTCTCCTCAGGCTTTGTGCATGCTACTCAACCTGCTCTGACAAAGAGTCATCCAGACTCAAAATGTTAGCTCTTTCTCTCTGCACAATTACTGTCAGACCTGCTGAGATTTTCCAGCATTCTCTGTTTTTGCTATTGGATTGCCACCTGCTCCCAGCATGTTACTAACTTAAAATGAAGTATGTTTAGAAGAAAATCCACACAGACACAGTAACATAACGTGTGTCTTTTTTTTCAGGTGTGTCTAAAGGGGATTTCAGTAACAGCAGTCACACGTTGTTTTACATTTCTATTGTTCATACAAATATCAACACAGAAAAATGTAAGCATTCATGTCCTCTGTGAATTTTGTATATGTTAATTATTAATTTTAAATTAATTTTGTATATGTTTCACAGAATTAAAACTACATTGAAACATCTGCATATTTTCTAATTGCACCTTGTTTCCTGTGAATAACATATGAGATTTATGTTCATCCACCCTATCCCACATAATTGCAGTACCTTGGCCAGTTGGGCAAATAATATCAGGAAAGTTCCTGTCTTTATTCCTGAGACAATTAAAGCAATTCTAGGAGATCACTCTTGTCCTAAAAGTTTCCTGCAGTATCTATCTTTTCTAAGAAGTGATCTCTGGTCCAGCTGGAAATAGGTTAAATGAATTCAATGAAATAGTGTCTATCGCATCAACTGACAGCCTATTCCAGTGATCCACTATTCTCTTGAAGAACAATCACCTCCTGACATCTAATTGAGTTCTGGACTTATGCAATTCACAACTGATTTTGATTTGATTTGATTTATTATTGTCACATGTATTAATATACAGTGAAAAGTATTGTTTCTTGTGCTATACAGACAAAACATACCATTCATAGAGAAGGAAACGAGAGAGTGCAGAATGTAGTGTTACAGTTATAACTAGGGTGTAAAGAATGATCAACTTAATGAAAGGTAAGTCCATTCAAAAGTCTGAAAGTAGCAGGGAAGAAGCTGTTCTTCAGTTGGTTGGTATGTGACCTCAGACTTTTGTATCTTTTCCCTGAAGGAAGAAGGTGGAAGAGAAGATTTCTGGGGTCCTTAGTTATGCTGGTTGCTTTGCCAAGGCAGCGGGAAGTGTAGGCAGAGTCAATGGATGGGAGGCTGGTTGACTTGTCCTTCTTGTGACTCCTTGTCCTCCATTACATACTTAATTGGAAAAAACAGTCAAGCTTCACACAGCTTATTCCCTTCATGATCTTATAAATCTTAATCAGATCATTTTAAGTCAAAACTTCTTTAAAGTGAATTCTTTTAGCTCTTTTAGCTCATCTAAGATGCAAAAAATTAGGAGTTAATCTGGTGCCCCTCACCCCACCCCTTTGCTCATTTTCCAAAGCCTCAATAGCACCCATTACTTGAGAAGATCAAATCAGGACAAAGTGGGGCAGGGATTCACTGACTCCATTTGTCACTGGTAGGAATCCTAATCACCTGCTGAATGAGGCATCAGGCCTAAAATGGCCTTCCGCTGGTCATGAATGCATTTGGGATCCACTGGCCCCTCTCCGCTGGTTCTGATCAGGTTTCCTCCCAGAATGATTGGGAACCCAATAATTATATAAAACCCCTCATTGTAATCTCATTAGCCGGCTGGATGGCCCATTCAACAGCCTCTCACTATTCACCCGTCTCCCCCATGGGAACTGCACAGTATGGTCATGACCTTCATGGCCCTGGTGTGTTGGGGTTCGAAGGAGGGAGGGCCCATGTGCCCCTCTGCCACAGCCAGATTCCAAGGATTCTGAAGGTTGGGTGGGCTCTGGCTGGGATCAAGGGATTCGCCTTGGCACTCTACACCGGGATGAGGCTCTAGTGGCTAGAGTACCCTTCTAGCCCTTGGAAAAGTGCTATTCAGTTCCAGAATGGTGAATTCAGATACTATCCTGGGGTAAGATATTCATTATTGTCTTTATCCCCTAAAACCCTTACCTGGTTACTAATCTATTTGCCCCCTGGACAGCTGGAAGGCTCCCAAATCACCACAGCAGTCAATGCTCTTTAAGTCAGTCACTTTCAATAAGGGGCACGGATTCCCTTCTCCACAGTTGTTTACTCATGTCCATTCTTTTAACACAGCATTTATTTCAAAGCTCTGAGCCTTCATAGAAAAATAAGAACCTTTGAAATACCTCTAAACTTTCTGAAAACCTTTGTTTCCATTAAATCACGAAACTTTTCAGTTCAGTCCTTTTAATCATCCTTTGATTGACAGCTTAATGATTTTTTACTCTTCATGCAGCCAGTTGTGTTTATTTACCTTTCCTTCATGCCTGAATGCATCTCATGTATCCCTATTGTATCTAACTGCAATATTTACACAAGAGAGAACATGAACACCACTTAACTGGTTTGAGGTTGTCTACAGCTGCTTGTGGTTGCAGAATAAAATTATTGCCCTCACAGTGAATGGTAACTGAAACAGAGGGATAAAAAGAGCAGCAATATTAGTTAATAAAAAGAGAAACTTAACTGTCAACAAGAAAGTAATGCAATCGATCAGAAAGTAAAAAGTATAAAAGAAAAGAACCCACAACATTTAACCAAATATGTTTTTGTATTTAGCTGAAGATAAATGCATCACAGCAGGCAAGCTTACACTGGTAAGACTGCTCTAAGTTACATTTTTGAAAGGTTTTGATATATTTGATGTTTGATAATATTCATTTTACGTGTATTTCTTCTTTAGGTGGATTTAGCTGGATCTGGTCAAGTAAGTAGAATTTTCATTGACAAATACAATATAAAGAAATCTAAAGGTACAAAATATACCAAGAAGAAGAAGTCAAAATTATACTGATCACATTTTCATTAAGTATCTCCTATATATACATAAAAATCAGAATAATTAATTGCTAATTAATTTCAAATCAAACTTATCTATCAACTAATTAATATTAGACTTTAAATTATTTTATTCATTATTGTTTTGAGGTTTTGTTTTAAAGAAACAGTTTCTAATTCTTTTTCTGGCTGGACTTTAAAAAGTAATAAACCATAATCCTATTAAGACTGCCAGCCAGCCAAAATATGCAACTTCCATTTCATCCAAGTAGACAATGAGACTGTTGTGATTGCCAAATCTGCTGGCAGTGTCTTTGCCTTGAATCACTCAGATTTATTGAGTTGGAGTGTGAGCTAGAAAGAATCTGATACACAAGCAAGGGGGGAATTTCTGGACAGAGGGATAAAATGAGCAGCAATATTAGTTAATAAAAAGAGAAACTTAACTGTCAACAAGAAAGTAATGCAATCGATCGGAAAGTAAAAAGTATAAAAGAAAAGAATCCACAATATTTAACCAAATATGTTTTTGTATTTGGCTGAAGAGAAGTGCAAAACAGCAGGCAAGATCATAGGGAAGAAAATTCAAGATCATAGGGAAGAAAATGGAGAAGGTTCTGTTAACGGAATATCAGATGCTGGGAACTAAATTAAAGAGCATCAGGACGTCACAGTTGATAATTTTGGGATTATTACCAGACCCTTGAGCTAATTGACATAGGAATAGACAGATCAGGAAGGCGAATGTGGACTGAAAGACTGGTATAGGAAGTTCCAAGGGGCATTGATGCCAGTACTGAGACAGAAAGGAACTGAATGGGTCCAGTGTCTTGGAGAAAAAATAAATGGGGCTTTGAATAGGACTTTACATTAATAAGACAGGGAGAACAATCTAGTGAAAATCACATAAATCAGAGGATATAATAAACAGATGACAAGAGTAAAGAGCAGATCAAGAGTAAAAGTAACATAGTCAGGTAACAGATATAGTTCCAGAACATTAAAACAACTGTTAAAATGAATGGAACA
The DNA here is from genome assembly GCF_965287045.1 of Carcharhinus amblyrhynchos. Classification (NCBI taxonomy): domain Eukaryota; kingdom Metazoa; phylum Chordata; class Chondrichthyes; order Carcharhiniformes; family Carcharhinidae; genus Carcharhinus; species Carcharhinus amblyrhynchos. The sequence goes on along the minus strand of NC_137335.1, from coordinate 35,856,530 downwards.
ATTAATAATTCAAACTAAAGGGGAACTGATGGCAATAATTCTTAGCAAAGAACCAGTTGTAGCAGGGATAGCTGAAACATAGTTACATAGAGAACAGAACTGGCTGTCAAATTTTGCAGTCGAGTATCCCACATTTGGGGACATCGCAGGCGTCAACACACCCGAAATGCAATGGGCTAGCCTCGTCCTGGGCGAACCACTTGCTTGATCATAGTTTCACCCCTGCCAGGCTGTCAAATATTACTAGGCATTACATATTTAGGGTGGAAGGAGAAGGAAGAGGAGAAGATTTTAAAAAATCAGGATGTGTCACTGGTAAAGTCAGCACTTATTGCCTATCCTTGAGAATGTGTTGGTGAGCTGTCTTCTTGACTACAACAGGATGGGTTTGTAAGCAATTTCAGAGGGCAATCATATAGTTTTTGGGTCTGGAGCCACATATGAACCACATATGTAAGGACAGTAGGTCACCTTGTCAGAAGGAAATCTGTGGTTTTGGAATGAAAATCCAGTAGTTTCGTGGGCACGATTCTCCCATTGTGACCTGCAACTTTTCTGGCAAGTCAGGCCGGGAGATGTGCGTGTTGGCCGTTTTGTGGGTTCCTGACAGTTTTTACATCTCCCAGCTGGAGAAAAATGGCGCCGCTGGGAATCCGCTGAAAATCGGTGGGCCACTGTTTAGCATGAGCTTACAATCCTATGCATGCCATTATCGGAATCCACACGGCAATCTTCACCCATGTCTGGGCCTCCCACCTCTTTGGCGTGATGTAATTTTGGTGCGAATCAGAACAGGTGTTTTCTTGAACTCGCGTGAGGAGCTAAGTGTTACTAGCGGAGCGCAGGGCATGTTGCAGGCAGGCCCTGGAGATGCCTGGTGGCCTTCCTCTGATTGCCTTCAGGTTTTGGCCCATTGATGAGTGGCATCTGTGGGGGGAGGGATGGGTTTTGTGGGGGGGGTTTCCATTTCCTCACAGCTCCTTGGGTGAGGTTCTGTCAGGGACTCCTGCTCCCCCCTACACAAGCAGCGCTGAAGGTGACTTTGGGAAGCAGCCTTGAGGGCTCCACCCACCGCCTGCACCCCCACTGCCTGCCCCTGTTCTGAGCAGTGCTGAAGTGCACTGTGAAAGGCAGTGTTGAGGGCACTCCCACCCATCACCCCTCCTCCAAGCAACACAGTAGCTGACTGTGAGAGGCAGTGGTGGGGTCTCCCGCTCCCCTCACCCCCCACCAAGCAACACTAAAGCACACTGTGGGAAGCATCCTTGAGGGCTCCCGCTTCCCCTACCCCCCTACCCCTCTACCCCTCCCTCCAAGCAGCGCTGACGCTGACTGAGAGAGGCAACGGTGAGGGTTCCAGCTTCCTCCCACCCTCCACAGCACTTTGCAGTGGCATTGTCTTTCTGTGGGGTGTGATCAGGGACTCTACTAAGTGCTGGTGTTCTGGGGTGGGGAAGGAATGTACCATGTGCTGACTGAGGCCTAACCATATGAAGAAGCTGATGCTCCAGGTTGGATTGCAGAGGTTCAGACCTGGACTATATGGAATCTGCAGTCACTGGGCACACATATGCTGCTGATTTGCAGTCTATCCCTGCCCTGTGACATGGACCAGGGACATATGCCTGTAACAGATGCTGCAGTTGCACACATAGTAATGGCTGAAGGGTGTGCATTGCCACATCTGCGCACTGACCTGCATAACCTGTGCCAGTGTTTGTCATGATGGGAATCTCACACAACCCTAACTGGGCCACACATGGCACCATGGATTGTGTGGGGTTGCCAGCTCCCACAAGTGGGGATGCTAACCCAAGTGAGGGACTGGGGTGGTGCTGGGTCTATGCAGCCAATGATAATAATCCGTCATTCTATGCTCTTTCCAGACTCCACTGTGCAGGTGGATCTCAGTTTGCTTGATGGCAGCAGAGGCAGAGGAGGAGGAGGTGGCAGCGGCTCAGGAGATGACGGTATGGAGAGACCACCACAAGAGCAGCCCCTACCAAACCCTCAGGAAGGAGGGCAGCAGGCTGCTGCTGAAGGCCAGGAGGTGGGTGAGCAGGCTCCCAAGAGGTTGCACAGATGGTGGAGGGTGCCGAGACCAAGGAGGTACAGGCCCCACAATTCCTTCATGGCTCTCTCGGAGGAGATGTGCTGTCGCCGGCTGCATTTGTCGAAGACCACAATGCGTCACATTTGTGAGGTGCTCTCACGCCTGGCACTTCAGGGGAGCAGTGGCCACCCATTCCCTTTGGTGTCAGCAGCCTCAATTTCTATGCCTCCGGATCATTCCAGGCTCCCACTGGCAACCTAACTGGGATCTCCCAGGCCTCCGTACACAGACGTATGTGACAGGTCACAGATGCTCTGTATGCCCGGGAAGGGCAGTACATTAATTTCAATATGGGCCATGCATAGCAGGAGGCTAGGGCTCTCAGTTTCGCATCCATCGCCGGGATCCCGAATGTGTGGGGCCCAGTGGATAGCACCCACGTTGCCTTGCGGGGTTCCCATCCAGGGCCGCAGCAATTTTTGAACTGGAAGGAGTTCCACTCCCTGAACGTTTAAATTGTTTGCAACCACTGACTCAAGACCATGTAACTCGACACACGCCACCCAGGGAGTGTCCATAACGCCTTTGTGATCCAGCAGTCAGACATCCCTAGGCTCTTTGAAGACCGGCCCAGGCTCTCAGGATGGCTGCTGGGTGACAAGGGCTGCCCACTAAGGTCATGGCTGTTGATGCCTATGTGGAGGCCCCAGACTGAGGCGGAGACCCGCCACAACAAGGCCCATGCAGCCACCCAGTCTGCTGTTGAGCAGTGCATCAGCCTGCTAAAGATGCAGTTCCGCTGTTGGGACTGCTTGGGAGGGCCTCCAGTATGACCGTGGGCATGCTTCACGCATTGTTATCGCTTGTTGCACTCTGCACAACATCATCCAGCAGCAGGGAGACCAGCTAGACCAGGAGGAGGAGGAGGAGGAGCAGCAAGGGGGTGAAGTGGGCATCCCACCACATGAAGAGCCCGAGGAGAGACAGCAGGCGGCAATGGCAGGTGTCTGGCAAGGAAGGGCAGTGAGTGACATCTTGATTGCAGCCTGCTTCATCTAGCTGGTGTGATACAGTGAGGAGGGTGCAGCCAACACGCATACACCACATCCCAAGAGCACATGCAGCCACCCTTCCCCCTCCAAATCAACCTGGGCCTCTCAAACCACCACATCACTTTTCCCCTGCTTCTGTCATCCCACCACCCTTTCCCCCAGAAACATCTGACCCTATCAATGTGTCTGGGCTGGCAATGGTTGCGAGTCTTGTTTGAAGGCTGGAGAATTAAACTTGCTGTTGTGCACACTGGGATCCTGCTCCTGGTGCAATTCAAATCTGACTCCTATCTGTACTCTGAATGCACGCTGCCACCCTGGCCCATGTAGCTGGAAGGGTTGAAGGTACATGTTTTTTGGCTGGGGGGGAGGGGTGGGGGGAGCACTTGCCCCAGGGATTTGGTGGATGTTGGGGAAGGTAGGGTAGGCAGTCTGAAATATAGGCTGAGTCTGCAAGACTCAACAGACAGCACCTCTATGTTTGCTCCATAGCAGCAGGGGCGACAGCAACGCCTGCAGGGCCGGGTTCCTTTGGGTCCAGAACTGGAAAAAAATAACATACACTAGGGGGAGAGAGGCAAAACATTCCATGCAGCATCTCACTTAAAGGATGACCAAGGTTGAGGGTGCGCTTCTGCTCACTTGCGTGCTGGACGTCTTCTAGGTGACCATTCCAGTTGGCCCATCACTCCCTACCAGCTCCATGGCAAGCTCCTCCATGCTACTCAGTTGCTGCTGGTCAGGTGCACCATCACCAGCCTGTGTCCTCTCCCGTGCGTCATGGATTTTCTTTTCTTTTGTGAACATAAGGTGGTAACAAGTATTAACATGTTGCAGTGCGTGGTGTACAATGCGTGCCTGTGTCTTGGATGAGGGGAAGGGGTTAGATTCAGTTCCTGGGGGAAGGGTCACTTGTTGCATGGCCTTCAGATGTCTAAGCATGGTTGGAGATCCGTGCCAATCATGTGCATGGTTCCAAGAGGGATGCTCATTCACCCTTGCTGCTCGCAGAAGATAATTTATTCGCAGCACTGCCCGCCAGAGCACAGTGTCAAGCTCCTAGCATTCATCACTTCGGCCATCTCCTCCCACAATGCCATGGCAGATGCACCCCTTGGGTTGGGGCCCAGGGAACAGACATTCATATCTCTCCTCCACAGCATCTAGCAGGTGCTGCTGGTCTGCCTCCAAAAATCTGGGAGCAGGTTTCCGCACAGCCATCTTTGTGGTGTGACTGGCTGTGTATCCATTCCTGCAGCTTACGTACAGCTTTGGCTTATTAGGGGAAAACACAGTAAGAAGTCTCACAATACCAGATTAAATCCAAGAGGTTTATATGAGAGCAAAAGCCACTAGCTTTTGGAGCACTCGCTGCTCCTTCATCAGGTGAATGGGATTTCAGTTCACAAACAGGGTATATAAAGACACAAACTCAATTTACAAAATAATGGTTGGAATACAAATCTTTACAGGTAATAAAGTCTTAAAGGTGCAGTCAATGTGAGTGGAGAGAAGGTTAAGCACAGCTTAAAGAGATGTGTATTGCCTCCAGCTAGAGACAATCTCTGCTCAGATGAGGAGGATCACAACAGTCACCTCCAGAGGCTGAAACATGCCCTCATAAAAATAGGATATGGTGCTCGACTCATCAATCAACAGTTCGGACGCGCCACAGCGAAAAACCGCACCAACCTCCTCAGAAGATAAACATGGGACACAGCTGACAGAGTACCCTTCATCACCCAGTACTTCCCCAGAGTGGAGAAGCTACGACATCTTCTCTGGAGCCTTCAACATATCATTGATGAAGACAAACATCTCGCCAAGGCTATCCCCACACCCCCACTTCTTGCCTTCAAACAACTGCACAACCTCAAACACACTACTGTCCACAACAAACTACTCAGTGTTCAGGAGAAAGTGACCATTTCATCACACAACCCTGCCACAGCAACCTCTGCAAGATATGCCGGATCATCAACACGGATGCCATCATCTTACGTGAGAACACCATCCGCCAGGTACACTGTACATTCACGTGCAACTGGTCCAACTGCTGCAGGAAAGGATGTCCCGAGGCATGGTACATTGGGGAGACCATGCAAACGCTGTGATAACGGATGAATGAACAACGCTCAACAATCACCAGGCAAGAGCATTCTCTTCCTGTTGAGGAATATTTTAGCCATCATGGGCATTAGGCCTCTGATTTTTGGGTAAGCATTCTTCAAGGCAGTCTTCATGACACAATACAGCACAGAGTGGCTGAGCAGAAACTGATAGCCAAGTTTTGCATACATGAGGATGGCCTCATCCAGGATCTAGAGTTCATGTCACACTATTTGTAACCCCACGGTTTGCCTGGGCTTGCAAAATCTCACTAACTGTCCTGGCTGGAGACAATACACATCTCTTTGACCTGTGCTTAACCCTCTCTCCACTCACATTGTCTGTACCTTTAAGACTTGATTATCTGTAAAAATTCACATTCCAACCATTATCTTGTTAGTTGAGTTTGTGTCTTTATATGTCCTATTTGTGAACATAACTCCCACTCACCTGATAAAGGAGCAGTGCTCTGAAAGCTTGTGGCTTGTGCTACCAAATAAACCTGTTGGTCTTTAACCGAGTATTATTAGGGGAATGTAGGTGCATTGAGTATGGCCATGGGAGGGAAGGGGGTGGGGGAGGAAGGGGGGAGGGAGGGATGTCTGTTTCCATCATTCAGCCTCATGCATGGGCAAGTGGAAACTAAGAAATTAATAATGTTCAGTCTTAAACACGGAGAGGAAAACATGCTACAGAAAGGCATGAAAGAACATGGTGCTTAACGGCGATACTACTTTTCCAAGAAACTCACTGTCAAAAAATAAATGGCATTGCAAAATACATTTGAGAAAAGATTCTAATGTTTGTTGCATTACTTAGTAGATCCACAAACTACAGAATCAGCGCAGCAGCATCAGATCAATCACTAACCTTGATAAGCAATTCTGCTGATGCCAAATAATGCTTGCCTGAGATCTAATGATCACAGGTGTATTGTCCAACCACCTTTCTCACATGCACCTTTGTTCACGATGCTAATCACTGTGACAAGATTGAATGAGACTTCAGGCAACTGAGGATCCAGACAGGAATTCATTTCAGGGGTGCATTTCTGACCCTTAAATGAAAGCTGGACCTTGCATCACATCGATTAGCCATTGATTATATGAGACTTGGAGGTAGATAAATGCAAAATATATTTACAATAGTGGAAAGTATATACAGTGAATGAACACCCATGCCATCAATGTGCATTCAAAACTTTTCACTTTTTTCTATTCTAACACTACATCTAGGTGCAGCCCTCTAACAACTCTGCCTGATGTTCTCCAGCTTGTCTCTGCATCTTCAATATTTCTCTCAGGGCTGATTCCAAAGAGTCATCATCAGACTCAGTCTCAGTAGGGACCTGGTTTCCAGCAGTCCTCCAAAGTGTCAGAGCCTTCAGTCATTTCATGTTTAGTGTCTGAGGTGCCTTAACCAATCTCCATGATCTTGTTCTGATCTCTTTCTGAGGCTGATGATATTCCACATTCTCCCTTCTTGGTGTGAGCGCTCATCTTCTGGGTGGCTGTAGACCTTTGCTTGACTCCATTTTTTCTCTTCAGGATCTGAATAGTAAGCCCAAGTTTCCACTAGCTTTCTTTCCAAGGATATTAAGGCTTTCTTAACAGTTAATGATTTCCCCTTATGGTACCACAGTTTGTCTCAATCATGTAGGAAGTCAGTTATGACATCTGGATTCTGCTGTCACTTGATACTGCCTTTGAACATACTCTGTTATGGAGCCATATCTCAGTAATATTAATCTGAACTGTTAGATTCTGGGCATCAACATCACAATTTTGTTCACATTCAAGAGAGTGACTAGCAGCTTCTGGTCTGTTTTAAATTTGAACTGCAATTCCATCACATGGTCTGAGAATTTTCACATCCCAAGTTGCTAATAACACTTCTTTTCAGAGGAAATTAAAAGTTGTTTAATCTTTTCAAAACTATTTTGCTGGTCCATAAGAATATAAGAAATAGGAGCAGGACTAGGCCATCTTTTCAAAACTATTTTGCTGGTCCATAAGAACATAAGAAATAGGAGCAGGAGTAGCCAATCTAGCCCTCCCCTATCCATCCCCTTCATTATCTTATACGTCTCTATAAGATCCCCCCTCATCCTTCTAAACTCCAACGAGTACAGACCCAGTCTATCCAGCCTCTCTTCATAGTCCAACCCCCTCATCTCCGGTATCAGCCTATTGAACCTCCTCTGCACTCCCTCCAATGCCAAAATATCCTTGCGCAAGTGTGGCGACCAAAACTGCACACAGTACTCCAGCTGTGGCCTCACCAGTGCCCTGTACAGTTGTAGCAAGACCTCCCTGCTTTTATATTCTATCCCCCTCGCTATAAAGGCCAGCATACCATTTGCCTTCTTGATCACCTGCTGCACCTGCAGACTGGGTTTTTGCGACTCATGCACAAGGACCCCCAGGTCCCTCTGCATCGTAGCATGCTGCAGCTTTTCGCCCTTTAAATAGTAATCCCTCCTACTATTACTCCTGCCAAAGTGGATAACCACATTCCAGCACCATTGTTACCCATGTTTCAAAGGCTCATTGAATTTTCCAAATTTGGTAAGAATTTTCCCACTTGATTGACCATCTCAAGAAATCTCTAAAGTTCAGTAATGTTTCTGGGTTGTGGAAGCCACCTGATTACTTTTGCTTTTTATCAATCAGCTATAGCTTGTACAAAATGACCTAGATATTTGATCACAGGTTTGGCAAAGTCTCATCTTTCTTTCAATGTTAGCTTGTATCCTGTAAAACTAATCTAACTCCGCAGTCATGTTTTTTCTCTCATTGTGTCAATATGAGGTATGTCATCCATATGGCACATTACTCCTTCTAAGCCTTCTAGAGTTTCAGACATTTGCCACGATTTTACTGGTTTGCCCCACCCATCAATGGGTGGGGTGAGATGATAAATCATGCAAGAGCTGAGAAATCAGGTTCATGCCCGATTTCTGGACTTTTGCAATTTTATCGGAATTGGTTAATCGGCGCATTCAGCCTCCTGCCCATTTCTGGCAAGAGGCTGAATAATTAATTCAAATATATTTAAAACAGGATTTACATTGATTTATTGAGCCTGGGACAGGATCGTCCCAGCCCACTTGCCTTTGTGGCCTCGCTGAAAACGATTCTTTCCAGCAAGAAAACACCTGCTCCCCACAAACGGGGAACAGTTGTGTTGGCCTCACCAGTAGAACAGGAGGCCATTGAGACCCTCCAGGGAAGTTGAGGACAAGTGTAAGGGTGCCCCTGAGCAGTGTCAGCCTGTCATTGTAGCATCGCACCGTGGCAATGCCCACTTTGGACCCTGGCATTGCCCACCAGGCAGTGCTGGGGTAAGACTTGAAGAGGTGGGGCACAGAAGGAATGGGGATTATGGGGCAGGACCTGAAGGGGTCGAGCCTGAAGGGCAGGACCAGGCCAAGGCAGCCTGAATGAGGGGGACTGGGGGGCCCACTGTGCACTCTGCAGGTGATTGATATAGGGTGGGAGGGAGGCCAGCAGTGCAGCCTGCAAGTGATTGGTGCATGATTGGTCAGGGTGGCAGCCTGGCTGGTGGTGATATTTCTAGGCAGTGTAGGGCTCACGATCGGCTATGGCCCCTGGGACAGCTGGGGTGGGTGCTGAGTTGAGGCCGGCTGCAGCAGCAGAGGCCTGACACATCTCTCTCAGAGACTTCAGGCTTCTGCTGTTGCAATTGCACATGTGCAGCACAGAGCACAATAGCTCCCTCTACTGCTAGAGCAAGCTGGCTAGTGGGTTAAAACCCTGCCCACTGCCTCTAGTGGCTGGAAATGGGCTAGCCCATTTTTTCATTGTCTAAGTGCATAAAATTGGGGGTAAAGACTCACCTAAAAAATGGATCTGAGACTCTCCCACGTTAACGCTAGCTAGACACTTCGACTTTTTCTCACAAAATCATCATCGTTATCTGGAAAATTCCTGGGCAAATAGTGACTGAAAGGCATGATAAATAAAGGCAGCAATCTAGATTCTTTGTCCAGAGGCAACCGTCAAAATATAAAGTTTGTGCACAATTTGGTGAATAGAGTATTCTTGGCTAGTTTGGCAAGACTCTCATCCATTTGTTATGACTCATTCCTGGGCAAGGTTCCTCAATTTGCTATGATTCTAGATGGGCTATCCCCAAATTGTCTGCCTCCATCTCTAAGCCAAAATCTTCATTGTCCAGTTGATAGGCTCCTGAAATTTTTAGAGGGCTGAGTTTCTCATCATCATATGTGGAAAAACGCACATAATAAAAAGGATGCATGTGATAAACTCACAATGGCCAAAATTTTCTGGCCATTCACACCAACGGATCTTTTGTTCCTACAGATGATGCACCCGTGCTGCAAGTTTCCGGTGGTGGGGGTGCATTCAATAGGAAACCCCATTGGCAACAGCGGGGACAGAAGATCCCGTCACCGGCCAATGGCAAAGCACATAGCAGAGCACGTAGAAAGTCCTGTCCTTTGTCTCAGTTCTTGGGGAAATTAACAAGCTGAACATGGCATTAGAGGGAGAAGTCATTAAAGATAGTGATAATTGATAAATCACATTTAGAGAGGATGAAGTCCTTGGATCTACAGATATTAAAAAAAGAGTTAAGGAAGATATATCAGAGGCAGTATTTTATATATATATTAAACTCATTAGTAAAAGAAACAGCTAATGTCATTCCTATATTGAAAAGGAAGATACAAAGCATATTTAAGGAACTATAGACTAGTTAATGTAACATGATAGTGGAAGTTTCACTTAAAGAAAAACATCTAGAAATTGAAAATATAGTTGAGAAAGAAAGAGAGAATCAAAAAACATATATTTATGTAGCACCGTTCACAACCTCAGGACATCCCAAAATGACATACAACCACATACTTTACTTTTAAAATGTAGTCACTATTGTAAATGTAGATGTGGGAAACTATCAGTACACAGCAAAGTCCCACAAAGAGTGACATATAATATTGACTTAATAATAATTTTCCAGTGGTGCTGACACCAGGAATAGTTGAGGCCAATCACATGGTTTCATTTAAGGAGAAGCTAGACAAACCTTTGAGAAGTTAAAGAATAGAAGGGTATGTTAATAGGGTGAATGACTCAGAGTGTAATGACTCAGGGTATAAGGAAGTCTGACTGAAAAGGAACATAGTTTATTCCAGAATGCAAATTAAATAACTACCGTTTTGTACACACATTAATCCCAGTCTATACCTGTTACCTTGTTTACCTGGAACACACATTTTTCTGTTTTTAATCAGATGCCTGCATTAACAAAAAGCTGCAAATCTCCAAATGTTCCTTTGCAGTAGCTCCTGAGATTAAAATGTCATCCAGATAGACTGCCACTCTGGGCACCTTTGAAAAATGTTCTCCACCACCCTTTGAAAAATGGCACTAGCCAAAGACACCCCAAAGAGCAAGCTAGTATGCTCATACAGTCCTTTGTATGTATTTATGGTGACATACTTCCTGGATAATACCTCAAGCTACAGTTGTATGTAGGTGTGTTTCATGTGTAATTTGGAAAATATGTGATTACCAGCCAGCTATGCATACAAATCTTTAAAGTGTGGCATAGGGTGTCTGTCTAAATGAGAGGCTCTGTTGAACATCAATTTATAATCTTAATTAATTCCACATACTAAAGAATCCCTTAACAGTTCCCGAAGTGCCGGCCTGTGCTCACAGTGCCGCATCAATTTCTGTAGTCTTATCAAGAATTCAGTGACTTGTTCCCCAGGGACTCAATTTGCTGTGTTAAACCTATAGCATTGCAAAATAACTGATGGTTTAGGGTTATAGTGGCCTGATATCTACCAATTTGTCAAAGGATTTTGAATCTGGGGTTGCTGGCTAGGTTAAACCTTTTACTTTACGAAGCAAAAATTAGGGGCACCACAAGTGTACTGGGGCTAATCTTCCATAGCCACATCATAAATTTCCAGTTTCCAAAACAATGGCATTTTCAATAGCTTGAAAATTTTTCTTGTTCCTCATCGCTAATGTAATAACTCTGGAAGTCCAACTGGAAAGGAATATAATTTATTACAGAATGCAAAGTAAAACGACTACCATGGTATACACACACTGCTGGAACTGCTGTACAGTAGGCCCAGGCTTGGCCCTGTCTTATAAAAGGCTCAGGTAATGCCGGCCACTGCCTGTAACCCGGGGAACTCATACTCAACAAGCACAATCAATCAGTGATCCCTCATGGACCTTGTGGGGGTTATCACATAGGGTGAGATGAAGAGAGCTAGCAAGAGGTTTGTATAAGACATGAACACAAGCATAGACCAGTTGGGCTGAATGAAGTAGATTGGATGTAAATTGAAAATAATGTATTAAACATTTGCAATCAGCAATTTATATTTCTTCTCTGTTTACAGGAAAACAGCAAAGGAGTGAGAATGGGTTTAGAGCAAGGAAAGAAATGTTTAATGAATATTCGAGAAACAAATCTGTATGAGGTGAAGAATATAAAAAGATCCCTGACTTTATTTAGAAATGTAAGAATTATTTTTGGCAGTACAACTTGAAAAGGCAAAGTTGTATATGTACTAAAAATGTTGCAATTATATAAACGGTAAAATATGGCCTAAAAATTTCAAAGGTGCAGGATACCTGCTGGCACTGTGTTGGACCATACCCTCAAAGCTTCCCTTATTAAAACCCAGGCCAGAAACTTCAAAGTGTTTTGCGAAGTTAGCTTAGACCCTAAGTTTTACATTTGATTTTGGCATTGGTGAGCACAAGGTGTTTCACTCCAGGAAGCTTTTATCATAACATAAGAACATAAGAAATAGGAGCAGGAGTAGGCCATCCAGCCCTTCGAGCCTGCCCCGCCATTCAATAAGATCATGGCTGATCTGTCGTGTCTCAGTTCCACATTCCCGCCCTCTCCCCATAACCCTTAATCCCCTCGCTTATCAAAAACCCATCAACCCGCGTCTTAAAAATATTTAGCGAGGCAGCCTCCACCACTTCAACGGGCAGAGAATTCCAGAGATTCACCATCCTTTGAGTGAAGAAGTTCCTCCTCAACTCCATTCTAAACCGTCCCCCCTTTATCTTGAGGCTGTGCCCTCTAGTCCTACTGTCCTTTCTGAGCGGGAAGAGCCTCTCCACCTCTATCCTATCCATCCCATTCATCATCTTATACGTCTCAATGAGATCTCTCCTCATTCTTCTAAACTCTAACGAGTACAAGCCTAGTTTATTCAGCCTCTCCTCATAGCTCAACCCCCTCAACTCCGGTGTCAGCCTAGTAAACCTCCACTGCACTCCCTCCAAGGCCAAAATATCCTTGTGTAAGTACGGCGACCAAAACTGCACACAGTACTCCAGCTGCGGCCTCACCAATGCCCTATACAGCTGCAGCAAGACCTCCCTACTTTTATATTCAATCCCCCTCGCTATGAAGGCCAGCATCCCATTTGCCTTCCTGACCACCTGCTGCACCTGCAGGCTGGGTTTTTGCGACTCATGCACAAGGACCCCGAGGTCCCTCTGCACCGTCGCCTGTTGCAGTTTTTCGCCACGTAAGTAATAGTCCTTCCTACCATTATTCCTGCCAAAGTGGACCAACTCGCACTTGCCAACATTAAATTCCATTTGCCAGTTCCTGGCCCATTCGCCCAGCCTATCTAGATCCTTCTGCAGACTCTCCACACCCTCCGCGCAATTTGCCGTTCCACCAATCTTGGTGTCATCAGCAAATTTCGACACCATACGCTCGGTTCCCTCCTCCAGATCATCTATATAAATGGTAAATAGCTGAGGCCCCAACACCGACCCCTGGGGCACTCCACTAGTCACCAACCACCAATCCGAATAGCACCCATTAACCCCCACTCTCTGTCTCCTATTTGACAACCAATCCTCTATCCACGCTAACACCCTACCCCCAACTCCATGCCCCCTTACCTTCTGCAATAACCTCTTGAAGTACCTTGTCAAACGCCTTCTAAAAATCAAGAAAGACCACATCCACCGGCTCTCCTCTATCCACCGCCCTAGACACATCCTCATAGAACTCCAATAAATTTGTCAGACACGACTTCATAAGAACATAAGAACATAAGAAATAGGAGCAGGAGTAGGCCATCTAGCCCTTCGAGCCTGCCCCGCCATTCAATAAGATCATGGCTGATCTGTCGTGGCTCAGTTCCACTTTCCCGCCCTCTCCCCATAACCCTTAATCCCCTCTCTTATCAAGAACCCATCAACCCGCTTCTTAAAAATATTTAGCGAGGCAGCCTCCACCACTTCAACGGGCAGAGAATTCCAGAGATTCACCACCCTTTGAGTGAAGAAGTTCCTCCTCAACTCCGTTCTAAACCGCCTCCCCTTTATCTTGAGGCTGTGCCCTCTAGTCCTACTGTCCTTTCTGAGCGGGAAGAGCCTCTCCACCTCTATCCTATCCATCCCATTCATCATCTTATACGTCTCAATGAGATCTCCCCTCATTCTTCTAAACTCTAACGAGTACAAGCCTAGTTTATTCAGCCTCTCCTCATAGCTCAATCCCCTCAACTCCGGTATCAGCCTAGTAAACCTCCTCTGCACTCCCTCCAGGGCCAAAATATCCTTGCGCAGGTGCGGCGCCCAAAACTGCACACAGTACTCCAGCTGCGGCCTCACCAATGCCCTATACAGCTGCAGCAAGACCTCCCTACTTTTATATTCAATCCCCCTCACTATGAAGGCCAGCATCCCATTCGCCTTCCTGACCACCTGCTGCACCTGCAAGCTGGGTTTTTGCGATTCATGCACAAGGACCCCGAGGTCCCTCTGCACCGTCGCCTGCTGCAGTTGGTGCTGTGTCTGCTCTATCAAGCAATTCCCCTTAAGATGCCTCGCTATTTCCTCCTTGATGACGGATTCTAACATTTTACCCACAACAGACGTTAAACTAACCCGCCTATAATTCCCTGCCTTTTGCCTGCCACCCTTCTTAAACAATGGCGTAACATTAGCCGTTTTCCAATCTTCCGGCACTTCCCCGGAATCCAGCGACGTTTGGAAAATAACCACCAAGGCATCCACTATCACCTCCGCCATTTCTTTCAGAACCCTCGGATGCATTCCATCCGGTCCTGGGGACTTGTCCACAATCAGTCCCTCCAGTCTGTCGAGCACCGCCTCTCTAGTAATAATAATGTCATTGAGACCCTCCAGTCCTACCACCTTTCCATTGCTAACACCCGGTAAATTATTCACGTCTTCCTCCGTGAAGACCGAAACAAAAAAGTTATTCAAGGCCTCAGCCATTTCCCCATCCCCTACCACTAAGTCCACCCCTCTCATCCTCTAAGGGTCCAACGTTCACCCTAGCCAGCCTCTTCCTTTTTATATATTTATAAAAACTCTTGCTATCCTTTTTTATATTAAGCGCTAGCCCAGCTTCATAGTTTCTCCTACCCTTCTTTATCAACTTCTTTGTCAATCTTTGTTGACATTTAAACCTCGCCCAATCCTCTTCTCGCCCACTACTCTTAGCTACTCTAAACGCCTCCGCTTTTAATTTAACACTTTCCTTCACCTCCTTCGTTATCCACGGCTTATTACCTCTCCTCCTACGGTCCTTTTTAACCATCGGAATAAATTTCTGCTGAGCACCAAGAAAGATCTCCTTAGAGATCCTCCACTGCTCCTCAGCAGACCTACCTTCCAACGTGCTCTCCCAGTCAACATTCGCCAATTCTTCTCTCATCCTACCGTACTCCCCTCTGTTCAAACAAAGGACGCGTGTCCGGGAATCCACTTTCTCCTCCTCCATCTGCACCAGAAACTCCACCATACAATGATCACTCTCCCCAAGAGGATCCTTCACCGCAAGGTCCCTAATTCTACCTGCCTCATTACATAACACCAGATCCAAGATAGCTTGCTCCCTCGTCGGCTGCAACACGCACTGTTCAAGGAAACCATCCCGACAGCATTCCAAGAACTCTTCCTCGAGCGCACCGCATCCAACATGGGTCGACCAATCAATATGCAGATTGAAATCTCCCATAATTACGGCCGTTCCATTCCTGCATGCCGCACTTATTTGCACGTTAACAGCCCGCCCCACCTCCAGATCATTATTCGGGGGCCTATAGACGACACCCACCAGCGTCTTCCTCCCTTTGCTGTTCCTAATCTCCACCCACAACGATTCCACGTTCTGCTCTTTGGTTTCTATATCATCCCTTGCTACCACCCTGATGCTATCCTTAATCAGCAGAGCTACGCCCCCCCCCTTTTTCTTCTCGCCTATCCTTCCTAAACACTTGATACCCCTGGACATTCAGCTCCCAGTCCCTGTCACCTTGCAGCCACGTCTCTGTAATGGCCACCAGATCATATCCATTTGTGCTGATCTGCGCCACCAGCTCATCCACTTTATTCCGAATGCTTCGTGCATTCAGATAAAGTGCCTTCATCCCAGCCTTCGCCTGGACCCTATTTTCCAGAACACCACCAGCCATACTCACGCCCCCTACTCCCTTTATTATTGGGACATCCTCGGCCTCTTCCCTTACCTGTACCGTCTCCTTAACTTTAGACCCCGTAATGTCACCTACCTTCGCACCCCCCACCCCCCAATTAGTTTAAAGCCCTGTCTACAGTCCTATTTACACGATTTGCCAGGACTCTGGTCCCTGCACGGTTCAGACCAACCCCATCCTGCCCGAACAGGTCCCACCTACCCCAATACTGATGCCAATGCCCCATAAATTCAAACCCTTTCCTCCCACACCAATCCCTGAGCCACCCATTCACTTCCTTAATCTTATCAACCTTACGCCCGTCTGCACTCGGTTCAGGCAGTAGCCCAGAGATAACCACCTTGTCAGTTCTACTTTTTAATTCCATTCCCAGCTTTTCATACTCCCTCCCCAGATCCTCAGTTCGCATTTTGCCTACGTCGTTGGCACCCACATGTACCACAACGACCGGATTCTCACCCTCCCACTCCAGGTTCCTCTGCAGCCCAGATGCGAAATCCCGGACCCGAGCACCAGGCAGACAACACACCCTTCTGTGCACTTTGTCATTGTAACAAAGGACAGTGTCAATACCCTTAACCCCACTATCCCCAATTACTACTTCGTTCCTTTTCACCTTCTCTTTGCCTATGTCCTGCTGCATCACTGTACCGTGTGCAGTTTGCTCACCAACCTCACCTCTCTCGTTCTCGTCCAGACTGGAAGCAAGAACCTCAAACCTGTTATGCAGATTGAGAGGCTGAGGCATCTGCTCCCCACCACTCTTCCTCTGCTCCCCACCCCCCTTCCTCCGCTCAACAGCCCCCTCTTGTTCCTGACCGTTAGCCAGTCTAGGGGGGGTGGATGTCACTTGCACCCCATTGACAATGGCACCATCTCTCCCCCTGATGAGCCTCAGTGTCTAGCTCAGAGGCCAGCTCATCTACCTTGAGCTGGAGCTCCTCCAGCAACCTGCACTTACTGCAGACATGGTCACTGGGAATGACCCTGGGGTCCACCAGTTCCCACATCATACAGAAACAACACATCACATGCCCCTCCATTATTCACTGTAGTCATATTGAAAATTTCCACATGAACTTACCTGGCCCTTTTTCTCCCCAGCCCTTTTGATCTTAAGTCCTAGTAGCTCATTCTGCTTCCCTCTCACTCTGCTGCCCGCTGTCTATACCAGGCCTCCTTTTAAACCTGGCGCTGTTTTAAAGCCTGCTCCCCCACAACTCCCTGCAATCCACTCCCTTAGAATTCTTAAAGCGGTAAATACAAAAAGCCCGCAAAAATGCGTTTAAATGATTTAAACAGTTCTGCAAGGTAAGTTCTTACTACAAAAGTGCTTTAAACTTATTTAAGCAGGTTTTTAACAGGTAATTTCTTATCTGTCTCTCTGCTCCCTCACTCGTCTGCTCCAGCAAACAATGGATGGCTTCACCGTGTGAGCACCTGATAATTAAAGCCTGCTCCCCCACAACTCCCTGCTATCCACTCCCTTAGAATTCTTAAAGCGGTAAATACAAAAAGCCCGCAAAAATGCGTTTAAATGATTTAAACAGTTCTGCAAGGTAAGTTCTTACTACAAAAGTGCTTTAAACTTATTTAAGCAGGTTTTTAACAGGTAATTTCTTATCTGTCTCTCTGCTCCCTCACTCGTCTGCTCCAGCAAACAATGGATGGCTTCACCGTGTGAGCACCTGATAATTAAAGCCTGCTCCCCCACAACTCCCTGCTATCCACTCCCTTAGAATTCTTAAAGCGGTAAATACAAAAAGCCCGCAAAAATGCGTTTAAATGATTTAAACAGTTCTGCAAGGTAAGTTCTTACTACAAAAGTGCTTTAAACTTATTTAAGCAGGTTTTTAACAGGTAATTTCTTATCTGTCTCTCTGCTCCCTCACTCGTCTGCTCCAGCAAACAATACAAAGTTTATTTTAAGAACACAGTTAGAATATAACAAAACAGTATAACAAAGAATCAGCATAACTCTTACCAATTACAAGACTTAAACATGGCACAGTATAACTCTTAATAGCTAGTTATCTCTGTTGTTCCAACATACCCATAGACATACACCCATAGACATACACCCTTCTTCAGAATTAGTTAGCATTAAAACCAGTATGCTCATGAGAACTAGATTTCCAGCTTTAGACAGAAATGCAAACAGTTGTTTTTGGAGAAGGATATAACCTCAAGACAGCAGAACAGAGAAGTAAACCTAGACTTGAGCAGTTTCCAGTCTTTAAACTTCAGAGGCAGTAAAGAATAAGTCTCTCTCTGCAGCTTCCAAAAAAGCATCTGAAAAACAAAGCTGGTATTCTCTATGAAAACATAGCTGTCCCTGGTCATATGACCTGGCCTGTCAAGTATCCCAATCAAGCTCTACTCTGCAATCCCAGGGGAACAGTAAAACAACAGAACACTGCATTAGTTCAGATTAAAGCAAACATGATGTCAATTATAGATTTCTGTAACAATAGAGGACACTGACTGCAGACAAAATGGCTCCAGCAAAATGCCAGAGACTGTTGAAATATCCTGCAAGAAACAAGATTAAAATACATTTATTAAAAGCACGTTACCGTCACACCCTGCTGATCCCACCAAAGTTTTCAGGTCAGAAGGAGGCCCCCTAATTCTCATTCTAATGTTGGTCATCAATGCTACTGGGATATCTAGAGAAAATCTACAATTGTAAACACACAGAAAAATCTAGGGGATGTGAGTGAGCTGGGGAAAGTGTGTGAGGGGGGCATGGTTGTTAAGTTCCTCCCTTTTTGGGATAAGTTGATGGTGGCTTCAGTGGCTCTTATAAGGCAAAATTAGTTTTGTATGCACAAACATTAACAAATAATATATGACATTTTTAAAAGGGAACTTCAATGCAATTCCTTTAGAGGACATTCTGCTCTCCTTCAGGAACTAGCTTGGACCCTGAGGCAGTTCTCACATTGCAGGAGGTTCTTTCTAAAATCTTGTCAAACCCAAAAATAGGAAGTTGTGCCCATAGTGCTGTTAGTGACTAAGATCAGTCACAGAGATCAGAGAAACTGTGAATGGGTGGCTGGCCTATTTGGTCTGATTAAGCATATCTCCACTGACTATGCACTATTGCCCACTGAAGGACTATAACATGGTAACTTCCGGGTAGTCCTTGTCCCTGCAATTCTGTCCCTTCCTTCGCTGTTTGGAAATCTGCAGTCATTCATTCCATTGAACACCTGCCTCATTTGAGCAAGAATCCACCAGAGCATATAAAAACTAGATGAGGACCCATGTATGTATGCTACTGTTTAGATACACCCAATACCATTCCTGCAAACACCAACTGAAGTTATAATAATACTCTAAAATGGCCATAGGTTTGTGGGGCTGGCTCTTTAACATTTTATTTGCATATGATATTCCTGTCTCTGTGACTACACCTATGTTGAGGTCGGTCATTTTCTATCTTGAGGGTATTGGACCTGTAATCTTTATGGTTCCTTCAGAAAACCAGTTGAAGCCACATCTCAGTTGTTTGCCCTTTCTTTATCATTCCTTCCATAAGGCTCTTGAAACTAGAATCATAAAAGAGGTTTTATTCTATTAGACAAATCCAAAGGAAGTGGAATGAAATAAGGATTAAAATAATTTTTATGTCTGCTTCTTTCTTAGGTTGTTTTTGCATTAAGTACACCTGGATGTCAGCACATACCCTATAGAGAATCTAAACTTACACGAATTCTGCAAGATTGGTATGGATTAAAACGTTTCTGTAGAAAGGAGAGAGGGAAATGGGGAAGTCAATTTATGAGATATTGGGGGTAATTCTCTGGCCTAGCATGCTCAGGCACAGATTGTTCTGTGGCTGCATGGGATTGGAGAATCACAGGGGAAGGGCTTAGCACATTTAGAGCCGATGAGAACTCCCTTTGGGATTCTCCCAATTTCCCAGCCTGGACGTATTCTGGTTACTGCCCAGTGAAAGCGAAAACCAGTTTAGCATATTTAATATTTGTTTAAATATGCTTGGTCAGTTTCATGCCAGATTCCTTCTGCTCTGAGGATTCACTGACCCTTGGGCGCAGCGGGAATCTGGCATGAATCACTGCTGGTTCCCAAAAAAGGAAACCAGTCATGATAGCCATGCCTCGAGGCCACTGAAACCGCCTGGTGGTCAGGGACATGGCAGTGTTGTGCCCTGACGCTGCCCCCTGGCACCCTGGCAGTGCCAGTCTGGTATTGCCAAACTGGCAGTGCTGCCGGAATGCCAAAGGGATAGAGGGGTGGAGCCTGAATGGGGCAGGGCATGAAGGGGTGAGGCAAAAAGTGGTAGGGCATGAAAAGGGACCCACTGGGAGTCCCTGAAGCTGGCAACCTCTGTTCAGTGGGATTGGGAGATCAGGTGGGAGGGAGTTCTATGTTCAGAGTGGGAGGGGTCATGCCATCAATAGGGTGTCATGATGTCTGTTGTGGGGTGGGGGGAGGGTGTCGTCAATTTCACTTTGATATCAGGGTACCCTTTAAAAACGACATCCTGATGCTTGCGAAGTCTGTCTTGCCTGTGTGGTTAGGCCCCGCCCCTCTCTGAATTAGTGCAAATACTTTCCCCCTCTCAAAAGTGCAAGAAGATCGTAATCAGATTCGTGCCAGAACTGCTGGCATAAATCGCACCAATTTTCTCATCTTATATTCAGGATGTGACCTCATGACCTTGTCCTGCCCATTGTTCGGCAAGGGAAGGTGGCGTGAGAGGAGAAAAATCGGGTTCGCACCTGTTTTCTTGCTTCACACAATTTTACTGGCCCTGTTTTGTTGGTGAAATTGGCCCAGGAAGGGCACAAAACCAATTTAAATATTAATGACATGCTTCACATGTCATTAGCACTTCCCGAATGATATCGCTTGGGTTCACTTACACTTAGCCCCTCGACAGCTGAGTTTCATACCTTCAAGTATCACAGCTGGTCTCCACCAGCAGACACCAGATGTAATGGCCTTGCCAGAGGGATTGGAGGCCACTGAAGCCCCTTTGGAGGTCCATGGCATGGCCGAACAGTACCCACTTGGCACTTTGGCACTGCCCAAGAACAACCATAACTGTTTCAGGGGTAGTGCCAAGGGGATGAGGCATGACTGGGAATGGAGCTTCAGTGGGGTTGGAGCAATGATGGGGGGGGAACAAAGGGGTAGCTCCGCAGGGGGCGGAGGGAGCTCTGTAGATGGGACTTGGGGGGGACTGGCACAGGGAGCAATGAACAATCAGAGGGAGCAGTACAGGGAACGATCAGTGGGGGGTGGGGGGAATGGAGGGAATGGCACAGAGAGCAATTGGTTGACTGCAGAGGGAAAGGGACCCACACAGATAGCAATCAGCTGTGCGGTGGGGGGGGGAGGGTGTCTCATTGGTTGAGTGGGGGGTGGCAGGAGCCTCCTAGGAGATAGTGGCACCTATGCATTGGCACCCCAGCACTCAACAGTCATAAGAACATAAGAAATAGGAGCAGGAGTAGGCCATCTAGCCCCTCGAGCCTGCCCCGCCATTCAATAAGATCATGGCTGATCTGTCGTGTCTCAGTTCCACATTCCCGCCCTCTCCCCATAACCCTTAATCCTCTTGCCTATCAAAAACCTATCAACCTGCGTCTTAAAAATATTTAGCGAGGCAGCCTCCACCACTTCAACGGGCAGAGAATTCCAGAGATTCACCACCCTTTGAGTGAAGAAGTTCCTCCTCAACTCCGTTCTAAACCGCACCCCCCTTTATCTTGAGGCTGTGCCCTCTAGTCCTACTGTCCTTTCTGAGCAGGAAGAGCCTCTCCACCTCTATCCTATCCATCCCATTCATCATCTTATACGTCTCAATGAGATCTCCCCTCATTCTTCTAAACTCTAACGAGTACAAGCCTAGTTTATTCAGCCTCTCCTCATAGTTCAACCCCCTCAACTCTGGTATCAGCCTAGTAAACCTCCTCTGCACTCCCTCCAAGGCCAAAATATCCTTGCGTAAGTGCGGCGACCAAAACCGCACACAGTACTCCAGCTGCGGCCTCACCAATGCCCTATACAGCCGCAGCAAGACCTCCCTACTTTTATATTCAATCCCCCTCGCTATGAAGGCCAGCATCCCATTTGCCTTCCTGACCACCTGCTGCACCTGCAGGCTGGGTTTTTGCGACTCATGCACAAGGACCCCGAGGTCCCTCTGCACCGTCGCGTGCTGCAGTTTTTCGCCACTTAAGTAATAGTCCTTCCTACCATTATTCCTACCAAAGTGGACCACCTCGCACTTGCCAACATTAAATTCCATTTGCCAGTTCCTGGCCCATTCGCCCAGCCTATCTAGATCCTTCTGCAGACTCTCCACACCCTCCGCACAATTTGCCGTTCCACCAATCTTGGTGTCATCAGCAAATTTCGACACCATACACTCGGTTCCCTCCTCCAGATCATCTATATAAATGGTAAATAGCTGAGGCCCCAGCACCGACCCCTGGGGCACTCCACTAGTCACCAACCGCCAATCTGAATAGCACCCATTGACCCCCACTCTCTGCCTGCTATTTGACAGCCAATCCTCTATCCACGCTAACACCCTACCCCCAACTCCATGCCCCCTGACCTTCTGTAATAACCTCTTGTGAGGCACCTTGTCAAACGCCTTCTGAAAATCTAGAAACACCACATCCACCGGCTCTCCTCTATCCACCTCCCCAGACACATCCTCATAGAACTCCAATAAATTTGTCAGACACAACTTCCCCTTAACGAAACTGTGCTGCGTCTGCTCTATCAAACAATTCTCCTCAAGATGCCTTGCTATTTTCTCCTTGATCACGGATTCTAACATTTTACCTACAACAGACGTGAAACTAACCAGCCTATAATTCCCTGCCTTTTGCCTGCCACCCTTCTTTAACAATGGCGTAACATTAGCCATTTTCCAATCTTCCAGCACTTGCCCGGAATCCAGCACGTTTGGAAAATAATCACCAAGGCATCCACTATCACCTCCGCCATTTCTTTCAGAACCCTTGGATGCATTCCATTGGATGCATTCCATCCGGTCCTGGGGACTTGTCCACAATCAGTCCCTCCAGTCTGTCAAGCACCGCCTCTCTAGTAACAATAATGTCATTCAGGCCCTCCACTCCTACCATCTTTCCATCGCTAACACCCGGCAAATTATTCACGTCCTCCTCCGTGAAGACCGAAACAAAAAAGTTATTCAAGGCCTCAGCCATTTCCCCATTCCTTCCACTAAGTCCCCCCCTCTCATCCTCTAAGGGTCCAACGTTCACCCTAGCCAGCCTCTTCCTTTTTATATATTTATAAAAACTCTTGCTATCCTTTTTTATATTAAGCGCTAGCCCAGCTTCATAGTTTATCCTACCCTTCTTTATCAACTTCTTTGTCATCTTTGTTGACATTTAAACCTCTCCCAATCCTCTTCTCGCCCACTACTCTTAGCTACTCTAAACGCATCCGCTTTTAATGTAACACTTTCCTTTACCTCCTTCGTTATCCACGGCTGATTATTTCTCCTCCTACGATCCTTTTTAACCATTGGAATAAATTTCTGCTGAGCACCAAGAAAGATCTCCTTAAAGATCCTCCACTGTTCCTTCCGATGCGCTCCCCCAATCAATATTCGCCAATTCCTCTCTCATCCTACCGTACTCCCCTCTGTTCAAACAAAGGACACATGTCCAGGAACCCACTTTCTCCTCCTCCATCTGCATCAGAAACTCCACCATACAATGATCACTCTTCCCAAGAGGATCCTTCACCACAAGGTCCCTAATTCTACCCGCCTCATTACATAACACAAGATCCAAGATAGCTCGCTCCCTCGTCGGCTCCAACACACACTGTTCAAGGAAACCATCCCGGCAGCATTCCAAGAACTCTTCCTCAAGCCCACCGCGTCCAACATGGGTCGACCAATCAACATGTAGATTGAAATCCCCCATAATTATCGCTGTTCCATTCCTGCACGCCGCATTTATTCGCGCGTTAACAGCCCGCCCCACCTCCAGATCATTATTTGGGGGCCTATAAACGACACCCACCAGCGTCTTCCTCCCTTTGCTGTTCCTAATCTCCACCCACAACGATTCCACTTTCTGCTCTTTGGTTCCTATATCATCCCTTACTACCACACTGATGCTATCCTTAATCAGCAGAGCTACACCCCCCCCTTTTTCCTCCCGCCTATCCTTCCTAAACACTTGATACCCCTGGACATTCAGCTCCCAGTCCCTGTCACCTTGCAGCCACGTCTCTGTAATGGCCACCAGATCATATCCATTTGTGCTGATCTGCGCCAGCAGCGCATCCACTTTATTCCGAATGCTTCGTGCATTCAGATAAAGTGCCTTCATCCCAGCCTTCACCTGTACCCTATTTGCCAGAACGCCACCAACCATACTCACACCCCCTACTCCCTTTATTATTGGGACATCCTTGGCTTCTTCCCTTACCTGTACCCTCTCCTTTACTTTAGACCCTGTAGTGTCACCTACCCTCGCATCCTCCCCCCACCTAATTAGTTTAAAGCCCTATCTACAGTCCTATTTACACGATTCGCCAGGACTCTGGTCCCAGCACGGTTCAGACCAACCCCATCCCACCTGAACAGGTCCCACCTACCCCAATACTGGTGCCAATGCCCCATAAATTCAAACCCATTCCTCCCACACCAATCCTTGAGCCACCCATTCACTTCCTTAATCTTATCAACCCTACGCCCGTCTGCACTCGGTTCAGGCAATAGTCCAGAGATAACCACCTTGTCGGTTCTACTTTTTAATTCCATTCCCAGCTTTTCATACTCCCTCCCCAGATCCTCAGTTCGCATTTTGCCTACGTGGCTGGCACCCACATGTACTACAACAACCAGATTCTCACCCTCCCACTCCAGGTTCCTCTGCAGCCCAGATGCGACATCCTGGACCCAAGCACCAGGCAGACAACACACCCTTCTGTGCACTTTGTCATTGTGACAAAGGACAGTGTCAATGCCCATAACCACACTATCCCCAATTACTACTACGTTCCTTTTCACCTTCTCTTTGTCTATGTCCTGTGTCTGCATCACTGTACCGTGTGCAGTTTGCTCACCAACCTCACAGCCCTCGTTCTTGCCCACACTGGAAGCAAGAACCTCAAATCTGTTATGCAGATTGAGAGGCTGAGGCATTTGGTCCCCACCCTCCTTCCTGCGGTCCCCACCTTCCTTCCTCCAGTTCCCATCCTCCTTCCTCCTCTCAGCAGCCCCTTCCTGTTCCTGACCCTTAGAGTTAGCCAGTCTAGGGGGGGTGGATTTCTCTTGCACCCCATTGTCAATGGCACCCTCTCTCCCCCTGATGAGCCTCAGTGTCTGTAGCTCAGAGGCCAGCTCATCTACCTTGAGCTGGAGCTCCTCCAGCAACCAGCACTTACTGCAGACATGGTCACTGGGAAGGACCCTGGGGTCCACCAGCTCCCACATCACACAGAACCAGCACATCACATGCCCCTCCATTATTCCCTGTAGTAATACTGAACAATTTCAACACAAACGTACCTGGCCCTTTTCTCCAAAGCCCTTTGTTCCTAAGCCCTAATAGCTCACTCTGCTTCCCTCTCACTCCTCTGCCCACTGTCTACACCAGGCCTCCTTTTAAACCTGGCGCTGTTTAAAAGCCTGCTTACCCACAAATCCCTGCTATCCACTCCCTTTGAATTCTTAAAGCGGTAAACACAAAAAGCCCGCGAAAATGCTTTTAAATGATTTAAACAGTTCTACAAGGTAAGTTCTTACTACACACTAAAAAGCCCACGAAAATGCTTTTAACTTATTTAAACAGGTTTTTAAACAGGTAATTTCTTACCTGACTCCCTGCTCCTTCACTCACCTGCTCCAGCAAACAAGTCAGCTTAACCAGGCTCCACACCCCTCTTCCAGGTGAGAATTGCATCCTTTGTTTTATGCACTAAGATTGCAACTTATGGCTTGCCAAAAAGACTGATGCCATTCTCTCCCGTTTTCTCACTCATTCAGCATTTAGAATTTTTCTCATGAGATTGCATCCTTGGTCACTTTTTAGTAAACCACCCCTATTGAATAAGATGATCCATAAGCTGTTGTTTGCTATTAATTCCAGCATCTTGGAATCTGTTGCAAAATAGATGTTCTGAGACTGGAATGTGATGAGTTACACATTTAGCCTTTTTATTTAGCTAACTTGGTTATTCTGTGAAATGTAAATTTCTTCAGGCAATAGCTCAATTAACATGACTGATCCTTCTTTCAGCCTGGGTGGAAACTGCGTAACATCCATGATTGTGACAGTTTCTTCAGGTTGTCCGTCAGTCCATGAAACCCTCAGCATTTTACAGTTTGCCACCCGAGCAAGATCCATTGTAAACTGTGCAGGGAAAAACAGACATAAACAGAGTGGTAAAGACCAGGTAGGTGGAAGAGCCCATTCTGGGGTGGTCTGATGACTTAAGACTAGAGAAGTGGATTTCATTTATGGGAACTGCAGTTTAGCTTCCAAGCTTAGTTAATATATTTAACCACTTTCAGAGCAAAGGCCAGTAAATGAAAAATCTGATGAAGTGCTGTTTAATAAGAGGAGGAAAACTTAGCTTGTAGGAATCTATAGTGTGATCTATTGTATCTGCTCCTATCTTGGACTCACAAAGCCATGTAGATAATAGAGGGGATGTATGTGTCTTTAGCCATCTTAGCTTCTGAACTGAAGATATACTAGATAACAGTTTAATTTATGAAGGCTTAATGTGGATCTTTTTCATAGTGTTGCTGACAAAAGGACAGAATATTTACTGTTTTATAAGGACTTTGCAATACTTAGGGGGTCCCAACTGTCGACCAGTGTGCAAGGTGGGAAAATAGCATGCGAGGTAAAAAGACAGATTCGTGCCCGGTGCCAGAACAATTTGCTATTTTCCCTGCCCCTTTTTACAGGCACAAACTGCTTGGATGTGAAACTTATTAGCATGAATTTGAATGAATTTCAATATCATTAGTGAGGTTGGCATGTTTTCATTTCCTTCTTCCCACTTCACTGGCATGATGTCATGCTAGCGCAAATCAGTACTGTTCTATAAAAATCTGGTATGGATGTAGCAATAGTGAGGGGGAGTGAGGAAGTGTGTACCACTGAGCACCAACCCCCCGGTTGTGGGGTGTGTCTCAGCCACTGCCATGGTGCATGGTGAGGTGGGGGGCTCGTTTGGTGCAGGGTCCATGCCGACTGCTGTCATTCCATCCAGGCCCAACTAACAGTAACAAGCGGTCACATCATGGAAGCTCTGCAGGTGTTAACACGGCTCCTCACTGCATGGACTATGCAATGCTGCCCTCGATGGGAACCCATTTTGTGATAGTTACAAGGTGCCCTCCTCTGCCTTTCTGAACTGTTAGCCATTCCTGGAAGCCACTGCACCAGACATATAGGTGGGCGCACTCATGTCTATGATGCAGGAGTTCCCAATGGAGATATCCTCACAGACATCTGTATACACCCCCCTGCCCATCATGGTGACGATGTGTCTGATGTCAGCAGCCCACTGCTAGGAATGGTGCCAGGTTGCCATCATCCAGACTCATGGGGCTCTGGATGCTGGCAGGGAGTGAGAGGTCTGGGATGGATAATCTTACTGACTCTCTCTCTCACTCTATCCTTCCCTCCCCCACGCGATTGGTACAATAGATTTCACCATGCAGCCCTTTGAACTGGCCATGATAATTGCGGCTGACAAGGAGGAGGAGAGAGACTTACTGTCGTAATAAGACCAGCCAAGGCTAGAGGCCACAGCTGGAGGAGAGGGGGTTGCTGGTTGGGAGTAGGAGGCAGGCACTCATCGGCTCCAGGGGAGGGACTGAGGATTCCAGAGGCAGGAACTATGGAGCCACAGGATCCACGTGTCTTTTGGATTCTTTGTGCCGCTATTGAGTGTGGCTCAGCAAGGAGATAATGTGGCACCTGTGCCATGTCCTCGTGGATCTGGCACCTCAACGGACAGGAGGATACCAGCGACCGATGGCAGTGAAGGTCACTGCAGCCCTCAACTTTTATGCCACTGGGTCCTTCCAGGCTGTCAGTGGGGCCACCTGGGGTATTGCACAATCCTCTGTGAACAAGTGCGTCATGAGGTGATGGATGTCTTTTTTGCCCAGGCAACTGACTATTATAAACATCGATGTGGGCCAGGCCCAACAGGAAGCCTGGGCTCCAGGTTTCACCACCATCATCGGCATGCCATTGACAGCATGTACATCGCCTTTTGTACCCAATATGGTCAGGGGGTCAGGCACGTTACCCAGAAGGTTAACTCCCTGAATGTTCAAATGATCTGCGAGCACTGCCTGAATATCATTCAGGTGGGTGCACAGCACTCAGGGAGCATCCACGACAGCTACATACTGCAGGGCTCAGACATCCCTGCCCTCTTCGAAGACCAGCCAAGGCTGCCAGGATGGATCTTGGGAGACAAAGATGAGTTCTTGGCTGATGATGCAAGTACGGAGCCTCGAGACTGAGGCAGAGACCCGCGACAATGAGGCCACGCTGCTACCCAGTCCATCATCGAGCAGTGCATCAGGTTCTGAAGATGAGATTCCATCATTGTCTGGACTTTGCTGGTGGTGCCCTCCTGTACAGCCCACGGAGAGCCTCCTGCATCATTGTGGTCTGCTGTGCACTCCTGGAGGAGGAGGAGGAGGACCAAACAGATGACCCTGGGGAGGGGGAGGAGGAGGAGAATGAAGAGGCCCAATAGGATGTGGAGGATGAAGCTGGGCAGGGACCAGGTAATGGAGCATATGGTTTGGCAGGGCAGAGCAGCGAGGGAGGCCCTCATCACCACAATGTTCTCAGAGTAGGGGGTGTGGTGTACTACTGCTCGCCATTCCAGGAGTCTCCAACACCCTGCTTGTCCACCTCCCACACCCCATTCCCCATACCACTTGTTCACACCCCTTGCTATGGGTCCCATTGACATCACATCAGGGTGATGAGCCTGGGTTAGCCATGTTAGTGAGTTACTGGCCTAGGCAGGAGGGTGTTGAAGACTTGCTACATGGCACACTATGATGCAGCCTTGGTGCCACACAAGTCTGACTCCTACCCACTCTCAGACTATACACTGGTGCCCAGGCATACATCTGATGAGGATGGAGGGCACCACCGTCTGGTCCAATACCAATAGGGTGGGGGCAGTCGAGGAGTCTGGTGATTGCTGGAGATACCATGCCAGGCTATCTATTGTTGTGTGCTTACAATGGGCCCCACTGGTGGGACCACTTGGGTTGAGCGCTTAGAGTACCATGACAATCAGAGGTCTGGCAAAGGTGCTGGGGAATGGGGTTCACAGACACATGTGTGAAGGCATGCACCAGTTAGGATTTGGCTAATTCAGGAAATCACAATTAAATCTTATTTGCAACCCACAGCTGTGACTGATTTGTCTGTGATTCGCTTTCCTAATACACTGACTATAGGCATAGAGGCTCAAAGCCTCGTGCTGCATGAGACGCATGCTCTTCTACCCACTGAGGTCTGGCAAAGGTGCTGGGGAATGGGGTTCACAGACTCAGTGGGTAGAAGAGCATGCATCTCATGCAGCACGAGGCTTTGAGCCTCTATGCCTATAGTCAGTGTATTAGGAAAGCGAATCACAGACAAATCAGTCGCAGCTGTGGGTTGCAATAAGATTTAATTGTGATTTCCTGAATTAGCCAAATCCTAACTGGTGCATGCCTTCACACATGTGTCTAGATGCCCTCCCCCAGATTGCATATCAGAGGTGGAGGGAGTCAGTTGTATTCCATCCCTTATTGCTTATGATGCCCTTGGCAGTTGTCCCCTGGGAGGCTGGGGCCTGGGGGGCCCTGGCTGACTTTGAGTGTCACGGATGTAGCTGTGCCACTGCGTTCATTCCTGCTGCTTGTGAGATGAAGGGGGAAATCGGAGGGCTGGGGAAGGCTAGGATCTCCTGGGTAGAGGGCCTGGCATGGGCTCCAGTGCTTCCTCCTCCCTTGAGGTGCTGATGGACCCCTGGAATGCTCCATGGAATATTTAGGGTAGTTGGAGGGAGCTCCAAAGGCCTCAATGTCATCTGGCTCTGCCAGTCCAGGAGGACCAACTGCATCTGTCCCATGGTGTGCGAGCCCTCAAAGATGGCCTTCTGAGTCTGGACCAAACTCTGGATATCCTCGATGATGGAGATCAAGGACTGGGCCAAGCTCTGGATCCCCTGATTGATAGAGCTCTGAAATTGGGTCAGGCTCTGGAGCCCCTGAGCAATTGTCCTCTGAGACTGGGCAAAGCTCTTGAGGCTCGCAGTCATGGTCCTCTGAAACTCGGCCAAGCCTTGAACTCTGCCACGCATGGTGACCATTTCCTGGCCAGGCTTTCCACTGGGGTTGCCATCCTTGCAATGTTAGCCTGGGCACCAGACAATGCAGGCACCATCTCCTGTGACTGAAGGCTGTGGGACTCCTCCAAACAGCCTCGCTGACATCCCCTCCTGCAATCGCCAGCTCTGCTGCTACTGCATTCCAGCAGCTTTGTGATAATGGATGCCAATGACCTGTCACCTGACTTGTGCAGTAAGAAGTCTCACAACTCCCAGGTTAAAGTCCAACAGGTTTATTTGGTAGCACAAGCCACAAGCTTTAAGAGTGCTGCTCCTTTATGAGGTGAATGGGAGTTCTGTTCACAAACAGGGCATATAAAGACACAAACTCAATTTATAAAGTAATGTTTGGAATATGAGTCTTTACAGGTAATCAAGTCTTAAAGGTACAGACAATGTGAGTGGAGAGAGGGTTAAGCACAGGTTAAAGAGATGTGTATTGTTTCCAGCCAGGACAGTTAGTGAGATTTTGCAAACCCAGGCAAGTTATAGGGGTTACAGAGAGTGTGACATGAACCCAAGATCCCAGTTAAGGTCATCCTCATGTGTGTAGAACTTGGCTATTCAGTTTCTTCTTGGCAACTCTGCATTGTCATGTGTCATGAAGGCCGTCTTGGAGAAGAAAAGAATTTTACTTGTTCAGTCATCATATGTGTATTTTATTTTAGTATTAAAACATATAGAAAACTGAGCTGACATGGTGAGCTTCTATCTTTAAAAGAAATATATTTTCAGGAACATTGTGAAACATATGGTGGAAGAACCACAGTAGCAGAAACTGGAGCAGCCGAAGAGTATATGGGTCAAGGAAATCAAAAGGTAACTAATGATTCCTGCTTGGTTCAAATGCAGTTTTATTTTAGAAATTGTGGGCCAATTATCCCCTTTTCAAGTACACATTACCTACGAGGGAAATCGAGGTGTTGCCCATACAGAAATAGAAACCAATTGTTATGAAAATATACATCTGGGATGCCACAATTTACTCCACACTGCAATCAAATAATAATATATCAGATTACATGGAGAGCAGGAAAAAATACACTCAATGAAGTTCCAGCATTTTGAGTCTCAAGTATGATTATTTCTAATTTATGAGAACTGGAAGTCAAAGCAAGAGGGATGAAAACAGTGGTCACTTCTTTACAATGGCCTACTTGCCTTCCCAGCAGGTCCTGTCATCTCACTGAGTCTTGTGTTTCTAGTCGAAGCTAAAAATAGAAGTGCACTGTAGGTTCAGGAGTCGACTGAAGAGGCTTCCAGCAAATTGCATAAACTCCTAATATTCTGCCTATAAGGAAAAGGGGAAGCATCACCTGTGACCAGTTTCATTCTTCAGGTTTTTCTCAGGGCCCTCAGACTCTCTGATTCAAGAGGGTCTATCCACTGTCAGTCTCACTGCCAGTTTGTTTTCTGGTGTTCCTGTTTCTGGGCAGAATTAAGTGCCAAACAAGCAAGAAAACAGGAGAGAATGACGCTGGTTTTTTTGATGAGCCGTGAATTGCAATCTTATGGCACTCAGTGCAAAAAAAGAGCCTGATGTGATTTTCACCAGTTGGTGGGGTGCGGAGGAGCATAACCTCGCCAGTGGGGCTGGCTGCAGAGCATTTGGGGCATCATTGCACAGGCTCCCCTATTTCCTAGTGATCCACTGACATGATCCACACCCGTATAGCTCCCCTCTCATAGTCCCCTGCATAGTCTCCCCCATCATAACCCCCACTCAGGCCCCACCCACTTGGCACTACCCTGGCACACTAAAGGAGCCCAAGTGGCACACTGGTGTCAAACAGGCATTGCCAAGGTATCCGGTGGGTGCTGCCAGTGTGCCAAGTGGGCCCTGCCTGATGGACACCACCCAATGGACACCACCTGACCATGCCCCCAACCACCCGGAGGCTTCAATGGCCTCTGAGCCCCCCGGCGTAACAACTGTGCCAGGTCTCTGCTAGTGGAAATCAATAGTGATTCTTGCCATTATTGCACCAACACCCGAAGGCCATAGGATCGTGTGCACTGGGAGTTGAATGAATTAGAGTCATAGAGGTTTACAACATGGAAATAGGCCCTTTGGCCCAACTTGTCCATGCTGCCTTTTTTTTAAATCCCTAAGCTAATCCCAGTTGCCTGCATTTGAGCCACATCCCTCTATACCCATCTTATCCATGTAACTATCTAAATGCTTTTTAAAAGATAAAATTGTACCCGCCTCTTCTATTACCTCTGGCAGTTTGTTCCAGACTCTCACCACCCTCTGTGTGAAAAAATTATCCCTCTGGACACTTTTGTATCTCTCCCCTCTCACCTCAAATCAGTGCCCTCTGGTTTTAGACTCCTCTACCTTTGGGTAAAGTGACCACTGTTTTCATCCCTCTTGCTTTGACTTCCAGTTCTCATAAATTAGAAATAATCACACTTGAGACTCAAAATGCTGGATCTTCACTGAGTGTATTTTTCCTGCTCTCCATGTAGTCTGATATATTATTATATCTACCTTGGCTATGCCCCTCATTATTTTATAGACCTCTATAAGGTCACCCCTCAGCCTCCTCCGCTCCAGAGGAAAAAGTCCCAGTCTATTCAGCCTCTCCTTATAACTCAATCCATCAAGTCTGGTACACCCTAATAAATCTCTCCTGTACTCTTTCTAGTTTAGGGTGACCAGAAGTGCATACAGTATTCCAAGTGTGGCCTTACCAATGTCTTGAACAACTTCAACAAGATGTCCCAACTCCTGTATTCAATGTTCTGTTCGATGAAACCAAGCATGCCAAATGCCTTCTTCACCACTCTATCTATCTGTGACTCCATTTTCAAGGAGCTACGAACATGTACCCCTAGATCTTTGCTCTGCAACTCTCCCCAGTGCCCTACCAGTAACTGAGTAAGTCCTGCTCTGGTTCAATCTACCAAAATGCATCACCTTGCATTTGTCTAAATTAAACTCCATCTGCCATTTGTCAGCCCACTGGTCCATTATGCATTATTATGCATATTTAAATACTACTTGAAATATGCTAATCAGGGTGCAATTCAATTTGTGCCACTAGAAATGAGCTGGGAGACTTACAAACTGTTTGGCACCTGGCGCAAAACCAATTTTTAGGGCAGCACGCTTTTCTCAGAGATGGATACGATCTGTGGCAGTTGCGGCAAGGTCGGAGAATCGCTCCCTCTGTGTTTTCTATGGATAGGCAAAGTGGAAAGTGAAAATCCTGAGCAGTGTAACAGAAGCGGAAATAAACTCCTCTACCTTATTTTCCATTTTGCTATGACTGGGACCTATTATTTCCCAGCATAGCAAAGAAGGTAATTGTCTCTCTTATATTTATAATAGCTGTTTTGTTTGCAAATTGTTTGATAATATTTCTACTATAATCATTTAACACAGGGCTCACAAATACAGACCTGCCTTCCTCCTATACGTATTGGCCGGAATGCATGTTCCAGATTCATTGAGAAAAACCTCAGAGTTTCATTACCGCGATCAGATGAATTTAAAGATCAGCATAATCAGAAGGTGATTTTACCTCACTTGGAGAAAGGACCAGCTAAAACTCTGACAACTGCTAAAACTATTACAAACTTGGATAAAAGTAAAATGGCTGATGATCGCTTTAAAAACATTCGATCTTGGCCCAGCACTCATTTAGGATCAGTGAACATTTCAAGAGAAAAACAATATAAACTGGACAAAATGAATGAATTTGATCTTTTGTCTCCAAAGACACCCATGGAGACAAACTCTTTTGAAACTACAAAAAATCCAGAGTGCCTAAACTGTAAAAAGGAAAGAAAAATAAGGGATGAGTATGACAAATTCATTCTACAATCAAAGAGGGACAAAGACGCTTTACAGCAGAGAATCATGGAACTAGAGATTGAACTACAGAAGTATAATGCTGAAAGTAAAGAACTGGCACCTGCTACAGAAGGAGTAGTCAGGGTAAAATATATTTGTTCTGCTTTACTCAGCTGACTGTTCATAAGCCCTATGTCTCAGCTCGTTTTTTCACTCTTTCGCCATGGAAGGAGGCAGCTGTTTCTAAGGCTGCCAGCATAGCTATGCTTATCTCAGGGCTTTACTACAGGTCTTGGCTACTTATCTATGGGCAGCATTATAGAAAGTCTGTTTTCTGTGATAGAATGTAATTTGCAAGTGGTTGATGATAGATGGTGGATAGATGATCGAATCATGGAATCATACAGTAGAGAAGATGCCCTTTGGCCTATTGAACTCCCATCTAATCCCATCTGCCAGCACTTCACCCATAGCCCTGAATGTTATGATGTGCTCATCCAGATACTATTTAAAGGACGTGAGGCAATGTGCTTCCAACACCTGCCCAGGCAGTGCATTCCAGACTGTCACCACTCTGTGGGTAAAAAAGATTTTCGTCCCTAAATCTCCTGCCCTCACATTGAACCTATGTCCTCTCATGACTGACCCTTCAACTGAGGGGAACAGCTGCTCCCTATTCACCCTGTCCATGCCTCTCATAATCTTGAACACCTCATTTAGGTCATCCCTCAGTCTTCTCCGCTCCAGTGAAAACAACACAAGCCTACCCAACCTCTCTTCAAAACTTAAATGTTCCATGCCAGGCAGCATCCTGGTGAATCTCCTCTGCACCCCCTCCACTGCAATCACATCCTTCCTATAATGTGGCCTCACCAAAGTTTTATACAATTCCAACCTTTTGTAACCTATGACCCAATTGATAAAGGCAACTATCCCATATGCCTTTTTCACCAACCTATTAACATGCCCTTCCACCTTCAGAGATGTGTGGACAAACACAGCAAGTTCAATTTGTTCCACAGAACTTCTTAGTGTCCTACCATGGATTGAGTACTTCCTTGTCAAATTACTCTTCTAAAGTGTATCGTTTCGTACTTTTCAGGGGTAAATTCTGTCTGCCATTTATCTGCCCATTCACATTCAGTCTATATCTTCCTGTAGCCCAAGACATTCCGCCTCACTGTTAACCACCTTCACAAACATACTAATCTTACCCCCAACATAGTCATCTATATCATTTGTATAAATGAGGAATAATAGGGTACCCAACAATGATTCCTTTGTTATGCCACTGGACACTGTTTTCCAGTCACTAAAGCAGCCTTCTGTCATCACCCTCTGTCAGTTTGCGACAGTGGAGAATCATCCCCATGTTATACATCTGGCATGCATCTTATGCATGTTTTTTTCAGCTTATAGCACAATGGTTGGTACTGCTACCTCACAGTGCCAGGGACTTGGGTTCAATTTTAGCCTCAGGTCATTGTCTATGTGGAGTTTGCACATTTTCCCTGTGTCTGCCTGGGTTTCCTCCAAGTACTCCAATTTCGTCCCACAATCCAAAGATGTGCAGGTTAGGCTGATTGGCCATGCTAAATTGCCCCTTAGTGTCAGCAGGATCAGCAGAGTAATTGTGTGGGGTTACGAGAATAGGGCCTTGGTGGGATTGTGGTCAGTTCAGACTCGATGGGCTGAATGGCCTCCTTCTGTAATGTAGGGATTCTATGATTCAGTGCTTCCCATCTTCCCATCTTCCCCTCTTCCCCATAGGAAGCAGTGTCTTTGACAAGTTGAGGGCAGAGCCAGGGACTATGAGGTGAGGAAAGACGCAGCCAGAGCATGTGACTGGCAGGAGCCTAGAGCAGCTTCAAGTCCATCAGGGTGGCCAAAGAGCCTTGAAGAAAATTGGAAACCGAGTCAAACCAACCTACAATATCCCTAAATCTGAGAAAGAGAGAGAGAGAGAGAGAGAGAAAACAGGAATGCAGCCAGGCGCTGGGTTGCATAAGAAACTTCATGTATGACTGCACTGAAGAGCCAAGACTCCAAATAGAACACAGACCTAGGTCATCATTCTTTGCAAATAGGTTGTTTCCTGGAGTTATGCTTACTCAAGGGTTAAACAGCTTTGATGCTAGTGGAATAAATAAACCTTGTTTTATAACCTTCATGCTGTTTATGTGCTTAAATCCCATGTTATATCTAGCACAAAGCTGATAATGTCATTAAGGTTTTCATCACTGTCTGGACATATTCTGGGAGATGTCATCACATGAGGCCATTGAAGAAGTTAAATAAGTATTGAAAAGGGGTAATGAGAGAGAGTGCCAATCTTTGACTTAGATCCAAAAAAGCTGTAAAGTCAATGAAATGGCTGTGATGTCCATCTAGTGCTAACACTGGGAGGCTGAGCAATGTGAGAACTGGATGGCTCTGTGGTACTGAGCAGTTGGCAGCATAGGCCTAGATGTGAATGGGAGCATTGTTCCCACTGAGCTGTGTACAGTCTTTGAAAAGAGTCATGTTCTCTGAGAAATAACTTGGTTGCATTAAAAAAAGTAAAGGGCTGAGTTTGCCATTGTTATTTCCATTGCCTAGATCAATCCACTTTTATTCCTATTGACTTGGTTTGATACAACTGAGTGGCTTGCTAGGTGATTTAACAAGGTGAATCTACTACAATGGCATTGCCAGACCAGGTAAGGATGGCAGATTCCTGAACGGCATGAGTGAATGAGATACAAAGAACAAAGAAAAGTACAGCACAGGAACAGGTCCTTCGGCCCTCCAAGCTTGCGCCGATCATGATGCCTGCCTAAACTGAAACTGTATGCACATATGGAGTCCATATCCTTCCATTCCCTTACTATTCATGTATTCATCTAGTTGCCCTTAAATGCCACTATTGTACCTGCTCCCACTATCTCCCCAAGCAGTGCGTTCCTTCTGTGTAAAAAACTTGCCTTGCACATCTCCTCTAAACTTTTCCCCATGCACCTTAAACCTATGTCCCCTAGTACTTGACTTTTCTACTCTAGGAAACAGCATCTGACTATCCACTCTGTCCATGCAACTCATAATTTTGTAAACCTCTATCAGGTCACTCCTCAACCTCCATTGTTCCAGTGAGAACAAACCGAGTTTATCCAAACTCTCTTCATAGCTTATATCCTCCAGATCAGGCAACATCCTGGTAAACATCTTCTGTACCCTCTCCAAAGCATCCACATCCTTCTGGTAGTATGGTAACCAGAACTGTATACAATATTCTAAATGAGGGCTAACTAAGGTTTTGTACAGCTGCAACATGACCTGTGAATTTTTATACTCAATGCCCTGACCATTGAAGGTAAGCATGCTGTATGCTTTCTTGACTACCTTATCCACCAGGGTTGCCACTTTCAATGATTGGTGGATATGTACACCCAGATCTCTCTGCCTGTCAATACTCCTAAGGATTCTACCATTTGCTGTATAATTCCTACATGCAGTGAGCCTTCCAAAATACATTAGAGCACACTTGTCTGGATTAAACTCCATCTGCCATTTCTTTGTCCAAGTCTCCAACTAGTCTATACCTTGCTATATCTTCTGACAAACACTTCACTATCTGCAACTCCACCAATTTCTGTGTCATCGGTGAACTTCCTAATCAGACCAGCTACATTTTCATCCAAATCATTTATATATACTTCGAACAACAAAGTCTCAGAACTGATTCCTGACTTGCTAGTCACAGCCTTCCATTCAGAAAACCACTCCTCTACTGTTACCCTCTGTCTTCTATGGCCAAACCAGTTCTGTATCCATCTTGCCAGCTCTCCTCTGATCTCATGTGACTTCACCTTTCGTACCAGTCTACCATGAGGTACCTTTTCAAAAGCTTTACTGAAGTCCATATATACAACATCCACTGCCATTTCTTCATCTATCATCTTTCCCGTCTTTGATGGGTTTTATGACAATTGGCAATGGTTTCATGGCCAATGTTAGACTTTTCATTCTGGATTTTTATCACATTTAAGTTTCACCATCTGCTGTGCTGGGATTCAAATCTGGGACTCCAGAGCATTATCTTGGGTCTTTCAATTACTAGTCTAGTGACAATACTATTAAGCCACAACCTCACCATTAGATTGTCAGAATTAAATAACTAAAGCTGTCCCCCACATGCATTTTCATTTTAGCACAGTTAGTAAATTAGGTATTTTCCCCAAATGCACTGCCAGCATTTTTATTTGGTGTATTTACTAAAAATGGAATGGCATGATGGACAATGGTTAACACTGCTACCTCACTTTGCCAGGGACCCGGGTTCAATCTGGCTTTGGGTGACTCTCTGTGTGGAGTTTACATGTTTTCCCCATCTCTGTGTGGTATTCTTTTGGGTACTCCAGTTTCCTCCCACACTCCAAAGATGTTAGGTGGATTGGCCATGCTAAATTATCCTTTAGTGTCCCAAGATATATATACATAGCTAAGGGGGATTAGTGGGATAAAATACGTGGATTATGGGGATAGGGCTTGTGTATGAGTCAGTGCAGACTCGGTGGGCCAATCGGCCTCCCTCTGCTCTATGATTCTATGCTTCTGTTTCTATGCTCCATTTTTTAATAAACAAATGATCATTTTGCTGCTTCCCTCGCCAACCTTCCCATTTCACTGGCTCCCTTCCCAAAAAAAAACAGAAACAAATTATCACTTAATTGAGAAAGGATAAAACAATATACTGTTTATCTGATGAGAATATGTCTTATGTTATTCATATTTTTCATCTAGGAACATCTACAAAAGGAAGTAGAGTACTTACAGAGTAATCTCAAATATAGCCAGAAACGGGCAGCAAATGAAAAGGAATTTCACCAGAGTTACACTTACCAGCTTCAGCAAGAACAGCATCTGTATGCAGCAGTTCTACAGGAAAGAGTCTGTTTTATGTTACTTTTTTAAAAATGTATTCATTGCAATGTAAAAAGCTTCCTTTAAGGATAGGGTGCTTTTTCCAATTGTGAGGCAACTGCAACATTTGAATAATTCCTTTGTCATGGGTTTTAACATTCCTTTCTAATCTTGATTATTTATTAACTCTTACTACCTCTGCCAGTTTTCTTCCATCTTCCTATCCTCAATATGCAACCGCCCCTCCATCTCCCAGTCCCAGATCATTTCCTTCCTCATCAGTGGTTCCTGTTCCTTCAGAAAGGTTTCTCACCTCTTTATTAAAACCACCACAATTGCCTCCACAGAATACATACCCTCAAGCCATTTGTCTTATCCAACTGCTGCTCATTCTCCCAACTTCCTCTTCTCTTTCGGGTTTTCAAATGAATCATGGCCTTCCAGATCCATACTCATCTTCTCCTGCCTTATGTTAAAATGGACTCTGTTGTCTTTGCCCCTAACCACAAATGCTCCTTTGCCACTAACTCAATATTCCTCCCAGGCCACTCTCCTAAGCTTGTCAAAACTATTTGCAATTTTGGTTTACTGTTTGAACTAAACTGAGCTGAATTTTAAGCCTACGTCCTATATATCACCAAAAATTCACACTTCAGTCTCTGCAACATTGTTACTTTCATCCCATCTCAGCCGCACCATCACTGAAATCTTTCATACTTGCCGTTGTTTCCTCCAGACTACTATATTTTACTTGCCTGCCTCCTATATTGGTTAAAATCCTAAACGGTCACACATATCCTATCTATTACCTTACGTTTATGACCTATACTGAGTGCCTATTCGCCTGATGCATTAAATTCAAACCTTTGTCCTTGTCTGTAAGTTCATCCATGACTTCTCTTCCAATCTTTCTTTGCCATTTTCTCCAACATTGTACCACATTAAAAATGCTCTGTTCCTTTTGACTCACGACTTCTACTCATTCCTTTCCTCTATTTGTCTCTCCATTGTTTGCAGAGCCTTCAGATGTTTTGATTTACTAATCACCGAAAGTCCCTTGCCAACCCTGTCTACCTTTAAAAACCCAACTTTTCAACCAAGCCCTTAGTCACCTCTTTCATTCCTTCCTTCCTTGTGGCTTTGGTACTTGTTTATTCTATATTTCTTTGTGATGAAAGGCATTATATAATTATGCTTTCTGCCATGCCAGTTAATAGGAAAATGAGTCTGCCTTTGCCTCAGATAAACATGATGCATGAAGCAACCTGTAAGGTCATGTGTGTGCAATGAGCAATAATCATCGTCCATCTGTAAATTCTATAATTGATTTTGTGTTCCCATTTCCCACTATAAACTGATTGAATCCATGAAGTAATTCAACAAAGCTTTTTGTGAACATGTGCGCAAATTACGATTTGAACACCAAGGATGGGATTTTCTGGCCGCACTCACCCCAAGGCCGGAAAATCTTGCTTGAGGTCAATGTACCTTTGCATGGTCTGCAGATCTTCTGTCCCTTCTTATGTTCTTCCGCTACGTGTTCCACTGCTGCTCCGGCTGTTTGTCCATCAGCTGTGTTCCCAATGATCACACAGTGACAGCCTTCAACCTCCCTTTAGTGGGCCACACTGTCTGCAGCTCCTGCCTCTGCTGTCACCAACATCCTTGAGGTGGTCGACTTGTTGGCCTCACCTTGTAAAACTCAGTCAGATTGGTACACTGTGCATGCCGACAAGTTCACAACCTAGAAATGAATCTGATGTTGGATTTCCGATGATTGTGGCAAATTTCAGCCCTAATTCTCTTTCAGCATTTGAAGTATTTTGCTTTTGTTTCATTCCTATTTTGTGATCTGTATGATTAGAAGGTCAGATTTTGTAAAAGCAAGTTAATAAAAACAGAAGAGATTAATTCCACTTCTATAGTACACAAATGATCATTTTAAAACAGAATCCTTTACTATCTTCTGCTGTTTTCCTTCAAGTTTGTACTATTATTATTGAAAATCCTAAAATGTTCAGTACTGCTCTTAGATTGTAGAAAATGAAAAACTAACATTGCTTATTTTAAACCAAATAGTTAAAGATATTGTCTATTAGCTCCTTGCTACAGATAACCTCCATCACCTTGGAGGCTATGTCACCAAAAAGGTCCTAATAGACATTTTTTTTAAATGAACAGTTTACAAGTAATTTTTCCTTATTGTAGGATGACCTGCTGGTTGAAGTTGAAGAGTTAAAAGTTCAGCTGGATAAAAACTCCAATGATGAAAGAATTCTAGTTCAGAGAGTAAATGCTGAGAAACACAGAGTCATTCTGGAAAAGGAAGAGCTAATTTCTCAAGTAGAAAAAATGAAAGAGCGAGAAAAGTGTAAAATTATTGAGTTAGAAGATGAAAAGGTGAGGATGAGAAAACTTTCAATAAAGCACTTCCACGGCCAGTGCAGTTTATGTGCTGCCAGTTGTACACCTACTGTTATAGAAATCCAATTTTTTTTCATTAATGCTTATGAGATTTTGTTGTAACTTTTATTTTCCATTAGGGCTGTATTCAACTAGAACTCGAAGATACAAAAATTGAGCTGGAAAAATTAAGGGAAACTCAAAATGAGAATTTGATAGAGCTGAGGAGAGAAAAGGTAATGCACTAAGCAGATTGGAATCAGCGATATATATTCACACAATACTGTACCTTTCCCCTATATTGTTCAGATGCATTTCATAAGCAATACCTAGTGTATGTATGAGTCATTCACTTGTGTTTGCTGGTAATGTTAATCACTGAGACATCACAAATTGTGAAACTACACCATACAAAATTTGGGAACCATATACGTGGTGTAATATTTGAACCATAATATTTGACTGGGTTGATGAACTTGGAGGAAAGCCAATGCAAAGACAGATAGCTTAAATCAAGGCAATCAAGTTAAATTTCTCAGTCCGATATTACTAGAAAAAACACATAGATGTGAAATTTAAAAGAATCAAAGTTCTGTGCTCTGTCACCAGCAGTGAAGTGGAGCAGAACACCTGGCCACATGTTGAATAGGAAGGTGATCCCATCCAGGTGATGGTGCTAATTTTAATAATTGGATTGGGCAACCTGCTTCTATAGAGGCATTGAACTGCAAGAGATGTCTTTTCCAAAGAAAGTCAAATGTCATTTTGTTTCTCTGATTTGAAGAAGTAGAGGCCCCAACAGATTGAAGGGGTAATGCAACATGTTTCTGAAGGGGAACTATAAGCCAGTATTGTGAAATAATTGCGGCTCTCTGGGATGGAATACAATTGCTCTGTGAATTGTTGGGAGCTTTGGGAAATTCCATTATGGAATCTAAGTCTGCTGTCATCAGGTGTGGCTTCTGCTGGCCTAAGAATGAAATGATGATTGGATATTTGAGGTAGTCTGGAAACTGATTGCAGGAGCAGTGAAAGGCAGGCAGAAGGGTCATTCAACAGCCACCTAATTGGAAAGCATAGTAAAATGGAAATGAAAATCTTCTAGAGTTTGTCCCCAGTTGCAGCTCTCTCCACCCCAACCCACTTTCACCATCCCAATTCTCATAACGGATTAAAACACTTTGGGCTGATTTTCCTCCCTGGCAAGAAACTGGTTGAGATTGTTCCCAGGCACTGAACCCATTCTTGGGAGCTAAACATTCATTAGAATGCTTGAGGGGGTTTACTGTCCAATTAAAAATGGCAGACTGGCTTTTGAGGCTGGAGAACAATCAGAAACGTTTGAGCATGAAAGAAACTGCACTCTGCAATGGAAGATAAGTACAAGAGGAGGCCCTTTATCCTCCTTTTCCTTCAGGTAACCATACCTTTCTCTCCAACTTTTTAAAATCTTTAACGAAACATAGATTCAGCAGATAGCCCACCACCATAGGAATGGGGACTAGAGTAAGGCCCCTCACAGGCAGCCTGTGTCTGCTCCCACACCTAGGCAATCAGGGTAGGCCTCCAGGCTAGCCAGGAGTGCTTGCCTGCTGCTAGGTGCCTCTTCATTCAGTCTTCTTTAATTGGCTTCCAGTCAGCCCAACAATTCTGATCGGTTACATGCCAAATGTAAAGGTACATAGTCCTGCCTTGCCTGATCCTGCTTTTGCAGAAAAAGTAGCCTGAAGAAGGGTGGAGTTGGGAAACCAGGACACCTGTTAGCAAGGTTATTTGTAACCTCCACCAACTTCCAATCTAAACCCAGTGAGGGAAAAAAAACCTAGCCGCAAATGTTTGTGATTTCAGCACTTATGTGATGTTACTGCAAATGATAAAGGTGAACATTCCATTATGTGGCACCTCATTTATTAAATTAATTACTTTTAAAAATTCTTGTCAATCTT
Source organism: Carcharhinus amblyrhynchos (assembly GCF_965287045.1). Classification (NCBI taxonomy): domain Eukaryota; kingdom Metazoa; phylum Chordata; class Chondrichthyes; order Carcharhiniformes; family Carcharhinidae; genus Carcharhinus; species Carcharhinus amblyrhynchos. The sequence goes on along the minus strand of NC_137335.1, from coordinate 35,813,344 downwards.
GTTATATAGATAAACACAGCAACCAAATAATAAGAATGACTTATGGCATTGTTTTTGGTAGAGTGGAATGTTGGTCAGAACATCAGGTGAACTCTTGAACCTTCAGTTTAATGTCTCATTCAAAAGATGGCAAATTTGCTATTGCAACGTGATCTCACAACTGCATTAAACTGTCAATCTAGATTACAGATGCGACTTTACTACCTCTCCACACCTGGTGAAAATGCGGTGAACTGTGAAACTAGTGTGCAACGCTAAAAATCCGATTGGCGCACATTACCAAACAGCTTGCTATGTTCCCGGTCACACTTCAATGGTGTGAATTGTTTTACATTCAGAAAGGGCGCAAAACTTATTAGCATGAGATTAACTGGATTTCAATATCATTAGTCAGTTTGGCATGCATGCTTTTCCCTTCCTGGACGCTTCTCACCTCTGGTGCCAATTAGTACTGCTCTTCAAAAGTGTAGCTTGGGCACAGCAGTAACAAAAGAGAGGAAGGAGGTGAGTACAGCTGAGCACTAACCCCCAGGGTGCAAAAGAGTGGATGTCGCCAACTGCTATGGTGCGGGATGGGGTTGGGGGCTCGCATGAATGCAAGGGTTTGGGGGGCACATGCCAGTCTAGGGATCTTTAGGTTGGGGCTCATGTTCTGTGCATTCCTCCTGGCCGCTAATAACCCCTGAAGGTCGAGGTCACATGAGGTCGAACCCCACTGATGTTGTACTGATTACCCTGCCATCTGTCTGCTGGATAGGCTCAGTGGCTGATTGCTGACATTCCATCTTAGGCCCCACTAACAGTAACAAGCACCAGGTAGCTGTCACCACAATAAAAGAAGCTCTGCATGTGCTACCACAAGCTCCTTACACTGGACAGACTTTGCCTACACCCTACAATGGCCACCAATTGCATGAAAGGCACGATGTGGTTCCCCATCGTCTGTCTGAATGGCAAGCCATTCTTGGAAACCTGTATGCCAAACATCCAGTTATGCGCATGTAGGTCCACAATTAAAGGGTTCCCAATGGGGACTTCCTCACAGTCACCCTTATGCTCTCCATGCCCACCAGGGCAGCCCATCGAGATGCTGCATAACAGCAGGGATGGTGTCTGGTTGCCAGCATCCAGACAAATGGAGACACAAGTTACTGGGACCGAATGAGGGGCCCAGGATGTACAACCTTAATGACTGTCCCTCTCTTATGCTCTCCTTCACCTCCTCCCACCTCCCACCCCCATTCCCCAGAGCCATAATGGACTTTGCATGGGAGCCAGTAGAGCTGGCAGTTCTTTTTGTGGCTGTTTTGGTGGATGAAGGAGACAGCCACCTGGTGCAAGGACAACCTGGAGGCCGCAGCAGGAGGACAGGAGTCACTGGTCAGGGCCAGAATGCAGCTGCCCACCTGCTTGAGGGGAGGGCCAGAGAATGGCAGAGACAGAAACCCAGGTTCTACAGGATCAGTATATCTTTTAATGAGCTGCCGAATGTCTCAGTAAGGAGACAATGCAGCACCTGTGTCAGGTCTTTGTAGACCTGGCACTTTGTGGAGCAGTAGGACACCCACTCCCCTTGGCAGTGAAGGTTATGGCAGCCCTCAACTTCTATACCATTGGGTCTTTCCAGGCCTCCAGCAAAGACCTTTGCAGCATCTTGCAGTCCTCTGCACGCAAGTGAATCTGTGAGGTGATGGATGCCCTGTATGCCTGGGCAGCTGACTACGTCATTTTTGACATGGGCCTGGTCCAAAAGGAAGTCCAGGCTGCAGGCTTTGCTGCCATTGCTAGAGCTCCCCATGTGTAGGGGGCTATCGAAGGCACGCACATCAGCCTATGGGCACTATGGAATCAAGGCATACTCTTCATTAATTGGAAGAGGTACCCCAACTCCCTTAACATGAAAATAGTTTGGAATCATGTGCTGAATAAAAAGCAGGTGTGCGCATGGCACCTGGAATCATGCGTAATAGCTATATCTTTAGGAGCTTGGACACCTCCTGGGTCTTCAAGGACCATCCCAGGCTGCCGGGATGGCTTGTGGGAGACAAGAGCTACCATCTGCAGTCATGTCCAATGACACCAGTTCCGAGGCATGAGACCAAGACAGAGACTCAGTATAATGAGGCGGTCAAGCAGTACATTGGATGCCTGGACCTCACTGGTGGTGTTCTATAATAGTCTTCAGGGTCTCCATCATCGTTGGTCTGCTATGCGTTCCACAACCTGGCACAGCAGCAGGGAGATATTAGAACAAAGAACAAAGAACAACACAGCATGGGAAACAGGCCCTTCGGTCCAACGAGCCTGCGCCGCCATATTAACATTGTGAGTGCCCTCCTCTACCTACGACCTTTGTCTATGCCTATTGGGGAAGATTGAGGGAAGACTAATTTAGGGGCAATTTGTTACACCAATCAGCCTAAGAGCATGTTATTGGGGTGTGGGAAGAAACCGGAGCACCTGGAGAAAACCCACGCAATCACGGGGAGAATATGCAAACTCCCGCAGGCACTGGCCCAAATCCATGTATCTGCATAGCAAACAGTGATAGTCACTGAGCTGTCATGTTGCCCGTCAGATGGTCCAGTTTAAGCGTACACTAACGACATGAAGAACTAGGCAACTCTTGAAGAAGCATCCAAGATTGTCACAATATTTTCCCACCCAAGAGTCATGAGGTCCATCCTAGGCTGTCTTTCTCTGTGGGTCTACATGGTTCCCACTTCTGGGACTGCTCGGGGGGCCAGCAGGGACTGGAGCAGAAGAGCTCCCCATGGGGGCCAGTGGGGGCCGGTGACCTCATGACCCTAACAGCATTTTTGGATGAGGGCTTGGGGTACCATGGCAGTCCAGGATCTGACACAGATGTTTGGCACTGGGATTCACACAAATCAGGCAGTAGGTATTGTTGATGCAGACTCGGTGAACTGAAGGGCCTCACTTGTTGTAAATGACTCTCTGAGCCTCCGTGGTATGGTTGGGGTACAGAACTCCTTGTGGGAGGCAGATCACAGACAGATGAGTCACATTGATGAGGTATAATAACGTTAAATAGTGCTTACTTATAGAGGCAATTACCCTCTCCCTAACTAGGGTGCCTGTTTTCACCTGTGCCCTCCTGATGATCCTATGTCTTAATCTTGCGTGTCTTACTGCTACATCTAGGTGCTCTCCCAGGATGGAAATCAGAGGTGGAAACGGTTAGCTGTTCCATGCCCCATGGCCTGTGATGCCCTTGGTGTTTGTCCCCTGTGGGGCTGGAATGTAGAGGGCCCCAGCTAACTTTCAGGTGTCATGGATGGAGCTGCGACACCCTGTTCATCCCACTGCCCTTGAGATATACCAGTGTCAGGAAGGGGGGGATCAAAAGGCCTGGGGACAGTTGGGGTCTCCTGGTTGGGGACTCTGAGACTGGGCAACTTTCAGGTAAAAAGTCTGACAACACCAGGTTTAAGTCCAACCGATTTATTTGACAGTAAACTCACTAGCTTTCGAGGTTTCCTTCTTCTTCAGGTGAGTGGAGAGTTCTGGCCTCAGACAGAGCATATAAAGCACAGACAGTTTACAGATTAGAATGCAAATCTTTACACCTAATCTGCTGTTCAAGTCCTAAAGTGGCCGACAATGTGAGTGGAAGGAGCACTGATCACAGGTTAAAGAGATGTGTATTGTCTCCAGACAGTACAGTAAGTGAGGTTTTGCAAACCCAGACAAGTCACAGGGGTTACAGATAGTGCGACATGTACCCAAGATTCATGTCGCACTATCTGTAACCCCCGTGACTTGTCTGGGTTTGCAAAACCTCACTTACTGTACTGTCCGGAGACAATACACATCTCTTTAACCTGTGATCAGTGCTCCTTCCACTCACATTGTCGGCCGCTTTAGGACTTGAACAGCAGGTTAGGTGTAAAGATTCGCATTCTAATTAGTAATCTCTAAACTGTCTGTGCTTTATATGCTCTGTCTGAGGCCAGAACTCTCCATTCACCTGAAGAAGAGGGAAATCTCGAAAGCTAGTGAGTTTACTATCAAATAAATCAGTTGGACTTAAACCTGGTGTTGTCAGACTTTTTACTGTGTTTACCCCAGTCCAACGCCGGCATATCCACATTACAACTTTCAGGCGTCATGGGTGGAGCTATGCCACTTTTTTCATCCCACTGCCCTTGAGATACACCAGTGTCAGGAAGGGGGGAATCAAAAGGTCTGGAGACGGCTGAGGTCTCCTGGATGGGGACTCTGAGACTGGGCAATACCTTGGACCCTGCCACACGTGGTGACCATTTCTTGCCCCAGGCTTTCCACTGCAACCGTCACCCTTGCAGTGTTGGCCTGGATCTGGGGCATCATCACAGTCGTGCATAATGAATCATCATTAGTCTCCAATGTGCCACAGAAACTTGCTAACTGCGTACCCAGGACCACCATTCTGGTGGCCGTAGTTATGGGGGATTTCAATCTGCATATTGATTGGTTGACCCATGTTGGACGCGGTGGGCTCGAGGAGGAGTTCTTGGAATGCTGCCGGGATAGTTTCCTGGAACAGTGTGTGTTGGAGCCGACGAGGGAGCGAGCTATCTTGGATCTGGTGCTATGTAATGAGGCAGGTAGAATTAGGGACCTTGCGGTGAAGGATCCTCTTGGGGAGAGTGATCATCGTATGGTGGAGTTTCTGGTGCAGATGGAGGAGGAGAAAGTGGGTTCCCGGACGCGCGTCCTTTGTTTGAACAGAGGGGAGTATGGTAGGATGAGAGAAGAATTAGCGAATGTGGACTGGGGGAGCGCGTTGGAAGGTAGGTCTGCTGAGGAGCAGTGGAGGATCTTTAAGGAGATCTTTCTTGGTGCTCAGCTGAAATTTATTCCGATGGTCAAAAAGGACTGTAAGAGGAGAGGTAATAAGCCGTGGATAACGAAGGAGGTGAAGGAAAGTGTTAAATTAAAAGCGGAGGCGTTTAGAGTTGCTAAGAGTAGTGGGCGAGAAGAGGATTGGGCGAGGTTTAAATGTCAACAAAGATTGACAAAGAAGTTGATAAAGAAGGGTAGGAGAAACTATGAAGCTGGGCTAGCGCTTAATATAAAAAAGGATAGCAAGAGTTTTTATAAATATATAAAAAGGAAGAGGCTGGCTAGGGTGAACGTTGGTCCCTTAGAGGATGAGAAGGGGGACTTAGTGGTAGGGGATGGGGATATGGCTGAGGTCTTGAATAACTTTTTTGTTTCGGTCTTCACGAAGGAGGACGTGAATAATTTGCCGGGTGTTAGAGATGGAAAGATGGTAGGACTGGAGGGTCTCGATGACATTACTGTTACTAGAGAGGCGGTGCTCGACAGACTGGAGGGGCTGATTGTGGACAAGTCCCCAGGACCGGATGGAATGCATCCGAGGGTCCTGAAAGAAATGGCGGAGGTGATAGTGGATGCCTTGGTGGTTATTTTCCAGATGTCGCTGGATGCCGGGGAAGTGCCGGAAGATTGGAAAACGGCTAATGTTACGCCGTTGTTTAAGAAGGGTGGCAGGCAAAAGGCAGGGAATTATAGGCCAGTTAGTTTAACGTCTGTTGTAGGTAAAATGTTAGAATCCGTCATCAAGGAGGAAATAGCGAGGCATCTTGAGGGGAACTGCTTGATAGAGCAGACGCAGCACGGTTTCGTTAAAGGGAAGTCGTGTCTGACAAATTTACTGGAGTTCTATGAGGATGTGTCTAGGGCAGTGGATAGAGGAGAGCCGGTGGATGTGGTCTTTCTTGATTTTCAGAAGGCGTTTGAAAAAGTACCTCACAAGAGGTTATTGCAGAAGGTCAGGGGGCATGGAGTTGGGGGTAGGGTGTTAGTGTGGATAGAGGACTGGTTGTCAACTAGGAGACAGAGAGTGAGGGTCAATGGGTGCTATTTGGATTGGCGGATGGTGACTAGTGGAGTGCCCCAGGGGTCGGTGCTGGGGCCTCAGCTATTTACCATTTATATAGATGATCTGGAGGAGGGAACCGATTGTAGGGTGTCGAAATTTGCTGCTGACACCAAGATTGCTGGAACGGCAAATTGTGCGGAGGGTGTGGAGAGTCTGCAGAAGGATCTAGATAGGCTGGGCGAATGGGCCAGGAACTGGCAAATGGAATTTAATGTTGGCAAGTGCGAGGTGGTCCACTTTGGTAGGAATAATGGTAGGAAGGATTATTACTTACGTGGTGAAAAACTGCAGCAGGCGACGGTGCAGTGGGACCTCGGGGTCCTTGTGCATGAGTCGCAAAAACCCAGCCTGCAGGTGCAGCAGGTGGTCAGGAAGGCGAATGGGATGCTGGCCTTCATAGCGAGGGGGATTGAATATAAAAGTAGGGAGGTCTTGCTGCGGCTGTATAGGGCATTGGTTAGGCTGCAGCTGGAGTACTGTGTGCAGTTTTGGGCGCCGTACTTACGCAAGGATATTTTGGCCTTGGAGGGAGTGCAGAGGAGGTTTACTAGGCTGATGCCGGAGTTGAGGGGGTTGAGCTATGAGGAGAGGCTGAATAAATTAGGCTTGTACTCGTTAGAGTTTAGAAGAATGAGGGGAGATCTCATTGAGACGTATAAGATGATGAATGGGATGGATAGGATAGAGGTGGAGAGACGCTTCCCGCTCAGAAAGGATAATAGGACTAGGGGGCACAGCCTCAAGATAAAGGGGGAGCGGTTTAGAACGGAGTTGAGGAGGAACTTCTTCACTCAAAGGGTGGTGAATCTCTGGAATTCTCTGCCCATTGAAGTGGTGGAGGCTGCCTCGCTAAATATTTTTAAGACGCGGGTTGATGGGTTTTTGATAAGAGAGGGGATTAAGGGTTGTGGGGAGAGGGCGGGAATGTGGAACTGAGGCACGACAGATCAGCCATGATCTTATTGAATGGCGGGGCAGGCTCGAAGGGCTAGTTGGCCTACTCCTGCTCCTATTTCTTATGTTCTTATGTTACAATGTTGCAGGAGCCTATAGGACTTGGAAGGGGGAGGTGCATGTTGTGGAGAGGGATGGAACCAATGTGTGGCAACACAGACTTCCAGCAGCCAAACCATATGTTGATCAGGGCCTCCCTCATTGCCCTCACATGCCTGTCCCTTGCTGGGCCTTGTCCAGATCAAATTTGATGTACTGGCCAATCCAGCAACTGGGTGGTGTTCTTCTTAGTTGTCTTCCTCCTCCTTTTCCTCCTTCTACTGAGTGTCCTCTTCTCCACCGACACCCAACTGGTCAGCCTCCATGTTCTCCTCAAAAACATCCCCCTGCTGCTGCGCCAGGTTGTGTAGGATGCAGCATACCACTACAATGCATGATGATATCAGGGAGCTATATTGTAGAGCCCTTCCAGAGCGGTCCAGGTACCTGACCACATTATGCACCGCTCCACTATTGAATGGGTGGGAATGTGAGCCTCTTTATATTGGGTTCCACTTGACTCAGGCCTCTGCACAGGCATCATCAGCCAAGTCCAATGCGTGTACCCCATGTCCCCCACAAGCCATTCCTGCAGCCTGGGCTCCTGCTGAAAGACCTCCAGGATATCTGATCTCCTCAAGATGAAGCTGTCACGTATGCTGCCGGGGTGTCTGGTGCAGAAATGCATAATGTTGAGCTAATGATCACATACCAACTGCACATTTATTGCAGGGAAGACCTTTCTATTCATGATTTCTGCTGGATTCTTGACTGGGGCCTTGAGGGTGACATGGGTGCAGTCTAAAGCCCCCTGCACATTTGGTATCCCTGTGATGGCTGACTTGGTGGGCATTTAGGGCATCCGTGACCTCCCTCATGCATTTGTGGATGGTTGCTTGTGATATGCCTCAAAAGCCTCCACTGGCGGTCTAGAAGGACCTAGTGGCATAAAAGTTTAAGGTGGCCATCAGTTTCACAACCACTGGGAGTGGGTGCCCCCATGCCCTGAAGTGCTAGGTCCTGCAACAAATGGCACAGGTATTGCACTCTCTCCTTTTGGAGCCGAAAATGTTGGTGACACGGGATGTCTGACAGTTGCTCAAAGGACGCTTGCATGAGGAATTGTTGGGGTCTCTATTCCCTCCTTCTTCTGCTCCTCCCTCGGGGCAAATGGAAGCCATATCCTTCTGATAGCCAACTCTCTCGCCTCCTGTGACTGGTAAGGCCTGGGCCTTCTGTGCCCGCAATTCATCCTCCTGCTCTTTCTCCTCAGTTCCAACAGCAACCAAAAGAACTGCAAGATCAATGCATCGCAAAAGCCAACTTGGATGGGGGATGAAAATTGGGAGAAGGGAGAGACATATGGAGAGGTTAAAAAATGCTGCTCGCCCCCCCCCCCAGCCCAGCAACACACACACTCCCCCCCACCTCACCCACCAACCCCTCCCCCCGCCCCCACAATTCCCCAGCAACACACACTCTCCACCCACCCAAACCTCCAGCAACACACACAATCCATAATCCCGCAGAGGTTCCAGAATAGTAATGCAGTCCTCCCATTTCCCCTCCCACCCCACTCACTGACAGAGACCAGAACTCGTGCGGTTGTGACCACAGACAGTGCTGTTTTAAAACGCTGAGGCTGCTTCACTACCAGTTTTCACAGTTTTCAGCAAACCTACACCTGCAACAGTGCTTCCTGCTGCGTGCACTAGGACTATGCATGATCCTTATGATCCAAGGTCAGCACTTCGACCCGAGTCCGTGCTGAAAGTCCAAGACTGGACACTGTGAGCAACAAGAGCCCCCATCCTCCCCACACATTCGCTGTCCCGCCCTCAACCTGAAACGCATCATGGCCACTACAAAATAGCCCCTCTGAGCTCCACGGAGCAGTTTGAATACAGAGACTTACCTCCTCGCTCGCCCACATTCATACAGCACCAGACTCCGACTTACGTCGAGCACGTATTTTCCAGACCAAATCAGTTTCGGCAAGCAAGGTGTTAAAGGCAGGCGAGCTGGGATGATTGGGGGTGAATTTCTGTTAATGGCATTATGATGATGCAAAAACATGTAAACTGATGTCTTGCTTAGTTTGGGTGGGCTCCCAGTTGTGCCCATTTTCTTACCATGGTAAAGTGGGAACTGGTGCCGAAAAGGGCAGCATTCCACTAGACGCTTCATGTCCAATTTTACCACAATTTTGCACCCAAAAACGGGCACGACAACATCATAAAATTCCGTCCATAATTTTATAACTTGGATACAAGTGTTCGTCAACTAAGCCATTGTGAAAGGAAACTTAAATCAAAAAACAAATTGTTATTCTGTCTAAAATGAGATCCTGTGATTCCTCACAATCGCACTGAAATAGATGAGAAAAGGGAGAAGTTGATTCCATTTTATACCTATTTCCAGACAGAAATCAGTAGCATTAAAGAGCAATTTCATGGCATATTGTTCTGCACCTTCATTACATCGCTGCAAAATTGATAAAGATGACTTTCCAAACATCTGGGTTGTGTCTTAACTAGGTGATATGTTCCTTGCATATTCAGCATCTAATTCCTGTTTAAGGACCCCTTTGCAAAGTTGGTCAGCACTGAACATACAACTACAGAATTTATTTCTCATGAATACTGCAGCTTAACTAGCAGCCAACAAAGTTATCATGTGGCTCCTCGGAGAGTTGAAGGATGCTGCAGGACCAGGGTTATAGAACATAGAACAGTACAACACAGAAACAGACCCTTCAGCCCATGATGTTGTGCCGAAAATGACCCTTTCATTCTCTCAATATCCTGTGATCTACCTGAGGTTTGCTATTAGTGTAGCAACTGGCCCAGAGCTGTCTCAGGATACCCCAACTACTATTTGCAGCTCACCAAAATATACTGACGAAACCTGAGGTCAACTTTAGATTAGCCTCAGGCCTCCATCTTCTGGTGTATGCTCCAACTGCACCATCATTTCTGCACGTAAATATAGGCCCAAACAAGTGTTTAGCTCAAGTGGTCTTGCACTTGGTGAGTGTTTTTGTTTCTCTTTTCAGTTGGCAATATTTTCTTATTTCCTTTTATCGTTTGAATAAATTAATCAGTCTCATTTACCAGCAAAATATAATTTAATGTTACACAAGCATATTCAGTTTAAAATATCCAATATTAAGATTGCAAATATTGTGAAAAGGCAAAACCGAGAGTGGATTCAATTTAACTCCTACACTGTGTAGTGTAATTGATCCACAAAAGGCTTTGAATAATCAGTATAAAATTAATTTGCTAACAGGAGAGAAATAAAATATGTTGAAAAATTCCACAAATTCTAAAAATTATTATGGGTGTCATAGCTTCTTTGTTTTAAATACTGTCTCTAATGTGGTGTCTTTTACAGGATGCACTTCTGATTGAAATTGAGGAATTGAGAAAATTCTTGGATAAGGTACGTGCAAACATTTTTAAGAATGAATGTTATTCTGATACAGGTTTTTAAAACCTGATTTAAGATTCTGCTAGTAAAGAAGTTGCAGAGAATTGTACTGGGGTGTGGGAGTGAGATGGAACTTTCTAGCTTTTCTGCAGAGTGGCATAGCCAGTGGGAAAAACTGGGTGGAAGCTGCTAGTCCAAGGACAGCTTCCTCTGTTGTAGTCAAAGAAGGTTAATGGGTGGATCCTATGATAGCACTGCTTCAGCTTGCCCCACCAGTAACTGAAAACGATGGGTGCCCCAACTTTAGAAAAAGAACCCCTCCACTACGTGCCCTCAAGCTGACGTGAATGGAAAATTTAATGGTACTGGGGGACTGTCAGGCATAAAGGCCTGCTGATAATATTCATATATATTCAAATTGGGATCCCAACGTTCAACATCAGGGTATCCGTTTTGTCATCGGTATGTTACCTTCAAGGACATAGATACACATTAACATTAACATAGTTATTTATAAAAAAATCATTCTTGAGTTGTAAGAATCACTTTCAAAGCCACCATTTGTCACTCATTCCTAAATGCCATTGCTGAGTTGCCTTCTTGACCTTCTACAGTCATGTTGTGTAGGTATTCCCACAGTGCTGTTAGTGTGAGAGTTCCAGGATTTTGACTCAGTGAGAATGAAGGAGTGTGATATAGTTCCAAACCAGGATGGTATGTGACTTACAAGGGAACTTGCAATTAGCAGTATAGTCATTTGTCTGGTGCTTATTTTTCTACGTAGTAGAGGTTGAGGGTTTGAAAGGCGCTGTGGTAGGAGTCTTGGTTTTGAATGTCACAGGAAGATGTTACTTTTTTTTTGGAGATGGTCATTGCCTGGCACCGTGGCTCTGGCATTGCTGAGCAGATTGTTTCAGAGTAAGTTCTATTTGATAGTTGTGTCAAAGAACCCTTCCTTCACTTTGCTAATGATTAAGAGTAGCCTGAAAGAGTTACTTGCTGGATTGGATTTGTCCTGGTTTCATTGGACTGGACGTACTTGGGCAATATTCTACATTGTTGGGTGAATGCCAGTATTGTAGTCATATTGGGATAGCTTGCTTGGCGAAGGATGTGCTCCAGAACTAGCTACAAGACTTCAGAACTACAGTCAGGATATTATTAGGATTCATTGCTTTTGCTGTATCTGGTGCCATCAGCCGTTTCTTGACATCAGATGGAATGCATCAATTTGGCAGAAGACAGGCATCTGGATCTGAGAATGAGACCGAGACTGGGAAGGTTGAAATGTTTCAACCTTGTCTTTTGCATTGCTGTGCTGGGTTGCATCATCATTGAGGATGCTGTTGGAGCCTCCTTCTCCCATTATTTGTTTAATTGTATGCTTCTCATTGAACCAGGATTGGTCCCTGGTTTGATGGCAATAGCAGATTAAGGGATATGTTGGACCATGAAGTTACAGATCGTGTTCCTCTGCTGCTGATGGCCTACAGCACTTCTGCCGTCGTTTTGAACTGGACCCATTTTGAGTCCATCCCATTTTGCGTGGTGATAATGTCACACAACATGATGAAGGGTATCTTCAAGTGTAAAGATGGGACTTTGTTTCCGCAAAGAATATGTGATCATCATTCCTATCAATATTATCATGGATGGCTGCGTCTGTGAGGGACAGGTGGATTTATGAGGACAAGGCCAACTAGATTTTTCTTTCTTGTTACTTCTCTCACCAATGGCGTATGCCCAGTTTGGCAGATATGTCCTTCAGTACTTGGCCAACGTGGTCAGTAATGGTGTTACCAAGCCACTCTTTGTATTAAGCATTAATGTCCTCCCACCCAGAGTACATTCTGTCCTTGTTCTTTCTTCTGTGTTTTTCCAAGTGGAATTCAGTGTGCAGGACCATTGATTTATCAGTTGAGGGAGTTGGTAGTTGGTAATCTACAAGAGGTTTTCTTTCCCATGTGTGAACTGATGCCTTGTGACTTCATGGGATCTGGAGTCAAAGGTGCGGATTCCCAAGGCCATTCCCTCCCAGCTATATACAATCCTGCTGCCATTTCTACTGGGTCTCTTGCTGGTGGGATAGACATTCCGAGCGATGCAGATAGAGGGGTCTGGGAAACCATAAACTCCCACCTGAGTTCAACTGACCTTGCTGTGTTCCGCACCTCGCCTGCTCCAATTCCAGTCCATATTTCCTCACCTGAAGGGCATTAGTAAAGTTCCAGTCCATATTTCCTCACCTGAAGGGCATTAGTGAACCAGACATAGTTTTGTAACAATTAATTGTTTTGTGATTATTATTGATGAGATTAACATGTCATTCCAACAATTACCTAATTCAAATGGTATTTGAACTCTTGTCTTTGGAGCATTAGGCTAGGTCTCTGGATTATTAGACCAGCCACATTACCACTATGCTACTGCAGCAGTTCAAGGGGGTCTCACCTACTCTATTCAAGGGCAATTAGGGAATGAAAATACATGCTGGCCTTGCCAGCGACACTCTCATCCAAAGAACAATTTTTTAAACATTCTTTCAAAGGTGTGATGCGCAGACTGCTCAAAATACCCCCTGTATCATCCAATGAAGGTCCGGTATAGTCGAAGCATGACTATTATTGCTTTGTACTCTCATTCCCTAGATATAAGGGCCAGCATTCCATTCACCTTTTTGATTATTTTCTGCATCTGCAATAAACCTTTCGATTTGTGGGCTACAGATGCCTAATGAAGGCAATGAACTATTCATCATATTTTAAGATGGTTTATTAAGAAACAGCTGTTTCGGAATGATACATTCATTAATTAGACAGAAATGATCTGTAACAATTGAGAGTGATCCTACAGGATGAACAGATATTTGGCACAGAGGCAGCTGATCTCAGTACCTAGTGATAGAGCATTCTACTCTCTAGTCAAAGTGTTAGGGAACTCTTCTATCAGCCTGCCTCCATCTCCCCTGATCCACCTTCCATCTGAAGAAGATGGCTGCCTGTCACCTATGAGGACCATCCCTTGATGAGCACCCACTAGTATAACCTTTTACTGAGTGCTGGTCACTTACACAGTGTCAATCACCTAATCATAGAAACGTAGAAAGCAGAAGCACAAGCAGGCCATTCGGTCCTTCAGGCCTGCTCCACCATTAATTTTGATCATGGCTGATCATCAAATTCAATATCCTGATCCCCCCTTCCCCCCATATCCCTTTAGCCCTGAGCGCTATGTCTCATTTCTTCTTGAAATCAGACAACATTTTGGCCTCAACTACTTTCTGTGATAGTGAATTCCATACATTTACCACCCTCTGGGTGAAGAAATTTCTCCTCATCTCAGTTCTAATGGTTTATCCCTTATTCTCAAATGTTCCATTGGAAACATTCTTTCTGAACCTACCCTGTCTAATCCTATTATAATTTTATAATTTTTTAAAATATCCCCTTTCACTCTTCTAAACTCCAGTGAATATAACCCCAACCAACTTAATCTCCTCATTTGAAAACCTGCCATCTCAGGAATCAGTCTGGTAAACCTTTGATGTGATGTGGGTATGCCGGCGTTGGACTGGCGTAAACACAGTAAAAAGTCTGACAACACCAGGTTTTAGTCCAACCGATTTATTTGATAATAGACTCACAAGCTTTCGGGGTTAGTCCCTTCGTCAGGTGAATGGAGAGTTCTGGCCTCAGACAGAGCATATAAAGCACAGACAGTTTAGAGATTACTGATTAGAATGCGAATCCTTACACCTAACCTGCTGTTCAAGACCTGAAGTGGCTGACAATGTGAGTGGAAGGAGCACTGATCACAGGTTACAGAGATGTGTATTGTCTCCAGACAGTACAGTAAGCGAGGTTTTGCAAACCCAGGCAAGTCACGGGGGTTACAGATAGTGCGACATGAACCCAAGATCCCTGTTGAGACCGTCCTCATGTGTGCGGAACTTGGCTATCAGTCTCTGTTCAGCGAGATGTGTCAGATTCATTTTTCAGAGACGCTTATGTACTTGATACAAGAGCAAGGCACTGATCTGTATAAGAAAACCCAGTCTTTTATTTTCAAGCAAGTACAAGCTTCTGGAGGATCGCTTTACTAACTCAGCACAGTGTGCTGAGCTTTGCCAAGCGATACTCTCCAAATAGGGGGGCAGTCCCTCCCTTTATACTCTTTTTACAGCAATTAGCCATGTACATGCAGTATAACTTCACCCAGATCATGTGCTTAGCAACAGCAAGAATAAGTATAAAGACATGATGTGAGTAAAACTACAAATATGTTGAAAACCCATTTTGGTTGCCTTTGAAACTGCACATCCACCAATGTTCGAGTGTGAGATAGCAACCGTTCCTATATATCTTGGGAAGCTCCCTTAGCTACAAAGCGAATGTTATCTCCTTCAAACAAGGACAGCACCATCCAAGTCCCGTCTAAACCAGTTTACTCGAGGAGGAGTTATTATTTGCAAGGCCGGGGAGACAGTTCAGAATAGGGAATATGTGTTGTTACCAGCACAAATTGTTCCAAACAGCAGGATGCAATTAATCACAGCTTTCAGGCTAAGAATAATATCATTTACTTCATGTTATCTTACGGCAACCAGCTGCGTTTGCACTTTTGCAAGAGCTCAGCTTGCACACCTTTTTTACAAATGACCAAGATCATAGGAGATTCATGGGATGTTAACCCCTTAACATCTCATTCCCTCCTTTTATCATTCCATGATAACACTAACCTCTTTAGAGGAGAACTTGTGATATGCTAAGCATTGGCAGACACCCTTCAATAAGTCTAGCAGTAAGCAAACTACCAGGAGAATGACTCCAAAGGGCATCAGCACCCTCCCCAGTCTCCAGAGTGGTTACCAAAAGACCACTAACCAGGAGGATTGTAGTTCTTAAAGTTTTGGCCTTCAGTCCTAATTTTGTCAGTGGTCTTTTTAATATGCTCAGCTAAATCAGTGATACTGTCGGAGTCTGGAATGTATGTACAGCACTTAGAGCCTAATAGGGCACAGGTGTTTCCTGTTGCTGCCACTTCAGCGGTCACGGGCATTTGGCCTCTGATCTTCAGGTAAGCGTTCTCCAAGGCAGTCTTCATGACACACGACAGTGCAGAGTTGCTGAGCAGAGACTGATAGCCAAATTCTGCACACATGAGGATGGCCTCATCCGGAATCTTGGGTTCATGTCACACTATTTGTAACCCCCATGACTTGCCTGGGCTTGCAAAATCTCACTTACTGTCCTGTCTGGAGACAATACACATCTCTTTAACCTATGCTATCCCCACTCATATTGTCTGCACCTTTAGGACTTGATTAGCTGTAAAGACTTGCATTCTAATCAGTATTCTGTAAACAGAGTGTATGTCTTTATGAAGGTTGGAGGTGTTGTGGATAGTTTGGAGGGATGTCAGAAGTTGCAGCGTGACATAAATAGGATGCAAGACTGGACGGAGAAGTGGCAGACGGACTTCAACCTGGATGAATGTGTAGTGGTACATATTGACAGGTCCAATGGGATGAAGGAATATAATATTAAGAGTAAGATTCTTAGCAGTGTGGAAGATCAGAAGGATCTTGGGGTCCGGGTTCATAGGACTCTCAAATCAGCTTCGCAGGTAGAGGATGTGGTTAAGAAGGCGTATGATGTACTGGCCTTCATCAATCGAGGAATTGAGTTTAGGAGTTGGGAGATAATGCTGCAGCTGTATAAGACCCTGGTCAGACCCCACTTGGATTACTGTGCTCAGTTCTGGTCGCCTCATTACAGGAAGGATGTGGAAGCCATTGAAAAGGTGCAGAGGAGATTTACAAGGATGTTACCTGGATTGGGTGGCATGCCTTATGAAGATAGGTTGAGAGAGCTTGGTCTTTTCTCCTTGGAGAAACAAAGGATGAGAGGGGGCCTGATAGAGGTGGATAAGATGATAAAAGGTATTGATCAGGTGCATTCTTAGAGGCTTTTTCCCAGGGCTGAAACGGCTGCCACAAAAGACACAGGTTTAAGGTGCTGGGGAGTAGGTACAGAGGAGATGTCAGGGGTACGTTTTTCACTCAGAGGGTGGTGGGTGAGTGGAATCGGTTGCTGTCGGTGGTGGTGGAGGCAAATTCGATAGGGTCTTTTAAGAGACTTCTGGATGAGTACATGGGACTTAATAGGATTGAGGGTTATAGGTAAGCCTAGTAGGTAGAGATATGATCAGCGCAACTTGTTTGTGCTGTTTGTGCTGTAGTTTTTCTATGATTCTATGATTATGCCCTGTTTGTGATCAGAGCTCACCACTCACCTGATAAAGGGGCAGAGCCCCAAAAGCTAGTGGCGTTTGCTACGAAATAACCATGTTGGACTTTAACCTGGTGTTGTCAGACTTCTTCCTGAGAGGAATCAGGACCTGGCTGTAACTCCAGGAGACTCGACTCCTCTCACCTTGGTTCTGGGCGCTGAAACTCAGATTAAAGACCAAAGGACACAGGTCAGAATGCATCGCCAGTTTTCCATTATGTTCCTCCATGACAATCAGCCATCCTTCAGTGAAAGAAGCCACACATTCTGAAGAGCAGGTTATTATAGACTCATAACCTGGTAGTATGCTTCCATTGCCCATATCTGTACCATTAACCCCTTTGTAAGTTCTGCCACATCTCCACATACCTCCACACTCACCTGATGGACAATTCCTGAGGCTCATCAGCAACCTGGCCCTCAGCAGTTAGGTAATCTCCAGCACTACACCTCCACTATCTCAGATCTCAATAGCTGGTCTTGCAACTAAGATGTGTCGTCACCAGTGCATTGTTCCCTTTCAGATGACTCATGCATACCCACAAAGTGTGTACTCAGTTCTGATGTTTGGTGCTGCACAAGGATGCGATGGTGCACCTTCTAAGGCTCCTCCTTCACAAAGGTTAATGGTGCACCCTCGAGACTCATGTCTGCAGCTGCCAAGGTCTCACCTGTGGGGGAAACCAGGTTAAAGCCTAAAACCCTTCAAGCTTGAGATGCACATTCTTCCCCCAATGCTGCAAGCCTCCAAAGTCAAAACCATCAATGCTCCCTCGCGCCTCCTTTCAGAACAATCTTTCCAGGAGAGAGCTGTGGGTCCTCGTAAAGGGGAGGTCGTGCCTTACAAATCTGGTAGAATTTTTTGAGGAGGTGACAAAAACGGTCGACGAAGGACGAGCTGTGGATGTCATCTACATGGATTTTAGTAAGGCGTTTGACAAAGTCCCTCATGGTAGGTTGGTGGAAAAGGTTAAGGCTCATGGGATACAAGGACAGGTGTCTAGATGGATTGAGAACTAGCTTGGTAATAGGAGATAGAGAGTAGTAGTGGAAGGGTCCTTTTCTAGCTGGAGGTCTGTAACTAGTGGTGTGCCATAGGGCTCATTATTGGGACCTTTGTTATTTGTAATATACATAAATGACTTGGAAGAGGGAGTAAGGGGTGTGATCAGCAAGTTTGCAGATGATACGAAGTTGGCTGGACTTGCTGATAGTGAGGAGCAGTGTCAGGCAATACAGCAGGATATAGATAGGCTGATATATTGGGCAGAGAAATGGCAGATGGAATTTAATCCAGATAAATGCGAGGTGATGCATTTTGGAAGAAATAATGTAGGGGGGAAGTTAGACGATAAATGGTAGGCCTATTAAGAGTATAGAAACGCAGAGGGACCTGGGGGTGCAAGTACACAAGTCCTTGAAGGTGGCAGTACAGGTGGAGAAGGTGACAAAGAAGGCCTATGGTATGCTTGTCTTTATAGGGAGGGGTATAGAGTATAAAAGCTGGTGTATAATGTTGCAGTTGTATAGAACGTTGGTTCGCCCGCATTTGGAGTACTGCGTCCAGTTCTGGTCAACTTACTACCAGAAGGACGTGGAGACCCTGGAGAGAGTGCAGAGGAGGTTTACCAGGATTTTGCCTGGTATGGAAGGACTGAGCTACGAGGAAAGATTGGGCAAATTGGGGCTGTTCTCCTTAGAAAGGTGGAGAATGAGGGGAGACCTAATAGAGGTGTATAAGATTATGAAGGGTATAGATAAAGTGAACAGTGGTAAGCTTTTTCCTAGGTTGGATACAATAATTACAAGGGGCCACGGGCTTAGGGTGAGGGGGGCGAGGTATAACTCGGATGTTAGAGGGAGGTTTTTCACACAGAGGGTGGTGGGGGCCTGGAATGCATGCCAAGTAGGGTGGTGGAGGCAGGCATGCTATGGTTGTTTAAGGCTTACTTAGACAGGCACATGAGCAGACTCAAGATGGAGGGATACAGGAGACTTTTCTAAATAAAGATCAAGAGCTTTGGGACGTCCCTGGGAATCAATTGATTCCTATGGACCTTCCAAAATATTTCATGGCTCACTTGCTTTATTTCTGCGCTTCTGGGGATTCTGTAAATGTCTGTCTAAGTTTTGTATGTTTATTGATGTCTTCTTTTTTACTTCACAAGTGATTCAGTCTGCCTTGTTGACCAACAAGGGGCATACACCCGGTGGGTCGTGCGAGGGCTGCTCTTGGATGTTGCTTCGAGAGTTGCCTAGTGCTTCACGTCGTTAGTGTACGCTTAAACTGGACCATCTGACGGGCAACATGACAGCTCAGTGACTATCACTGTTTGTTGTGCAGTTTCATGGATTTGGGCCGGTGCCTGTGGGAGTTTGCACATTCTCCCCGTGATTGCGTGGGTTTTCTCCGGGTGCTCCGGTTTCCTCCCACATCCCAGAAACGTGCTCTTAGGCTGATTGGTGTAACAAATTGTCTCTAAATTAGTCTTCCCTCAATCTTCCCCAGTAGGTGTAGACAAAGGTCGTGGGTAGAGGAGGGCACTCATATTGTTAAAATGGCGGCGCGGGCTCATTGGGCCGAAGGGCCTGTTTCCCTTGCTGTGTTGTTCTTTGTTCTTCGTTCTTGGAATATCACCACCACGAGGTCATCCTCCAGCGTCTCCACGGCCAGTGGTGTGATGCCATTTCTGACTTAACAACTCTAACACTACCTCTTCCAAAGGAGTGAAAATAGCTAGGTTAGGTGCTCCTCCATTATGTCCTTTCTTCTTCAGAAAAAGGAAAAGGGACCTTGTAATAAATCTTATATGGAAGATTTAGAAGATAATTTTTATTCCCAACATGTCCAGTCTTCTCTTCCCATTACTTGGCAGGAGGACCTCCCACTGATCGCTCACAGCATAAAGGACTTGCAAATCAAATTGTGTGACTATCCTTGGTCTGAGTGTCTCCATTTGCCCTGTCTTCATTCTTTGATAAAGCACTGCTATATCCTCAGCTGTGAAGTACCAATGTTGAGTTTTTTTTCCCTTGCGGACAGACAGATAGCGTTAAAAGATAGAATTTTTTTTTGAATACTTCTTAATCAGAAGGGGAATGGGACAGGTGCTCTCAGATGTTCTTTCCTCACTGGGAAGAGTCTGAATGAGAGACTGCTGTCACAATAGTCACAAAAATGGAACCAAAAATATGCTCTTACCTGCTGATGCTCGAATAGTTCATTGGATTTAGCAGGATTTCTTTTGCAGCCCCAACCAACCCATGCCAGGGTGCCTTTAAATGGGTGGCAGTGACCGACTACCAGTTCATGGTGTCACCCTTCTCCCACTGGATGGCTCTCTCTAAAAGTCTGCTTTAGCACCAAGTCCATTTCATGCATTGTGAAGAAGTGGGAGTCAGTGCTCCATGCATTTTCAGGTCGCCCTCTCTCACTCTGCTAAAAGCCATGAAGTCCTATCTGTAAAGTTTTTGCATTATAGAAAAATGTGTAACATGGTAGGCTATTGCAGAAAATGCAGATGCATGGGACTGAGGGTGATTTAGTAGTTTGGATCAGGAATTGGCTAGCTGATAGAAGACAGAGGGTGGTGGTTGGTGGGAAATATTAAACCTGGAGTTTAGTTACAAGTGGTGTACCTCAAGGATCTATTTTGGGGCCACTGCTGTTTGTCATTTTTATAAATGACCTAGATGAGGATGTAGAAGGATGGATTAGTAAATTTGCTGATGACACCAAAGTTGGAGGAGCTGTAGACAAGTGAGGATGGATGTTACAGTTTGCAGAGGGACATAGATAAGCTGCAGAGCTGGGCCAAGAGGTGGCAGGTGGAGTTTAATACGGAAAAGTGTGAGGTGATTCACTTTGGTAAGAGTAACAGGAGTACAGAATATAGGGCTAATGGAAGGACTCAGTAGTGTTGACGAGCAGAGAGATCTCGGGGTACATGTGCATAGCAGGTTGATAAGGTTGTTAAGAAGGCGTACGGTGTGCTAGCTTTTATTGGTAGAGGGATTGAATTTTGGAGCCTTGAGGTCATGTTACAACTGTACAAAACTCTGGTGCGGCCACACTTGGAGTATTGCGTACAGTTCTGGTCACCACATTATAAGAAAGATGTGGAGGCATTGGAAAGGGTGCAGAGGAGGTTTACCAGGATGTTGCCTGGTATGGTGGAAAAGTCTTATGAGGAAAGGCTAAGGGACTTGAGGTTATTTTCATTAGAGAGAAGAAGGTTATGAGGTGACCTAATTGAGGCATACAAGATGATCAAAGGATTGGATAGGGTGGACAGTGAGAGCCTTTTACCTCGGATGGTGATGGCTAACACAAGGGGACATAGCTTCAAATTAAGGGGTGGTAATTATAGGACGGATGTCACAGGTAGGTTCTTTACTCAGAGGGTAGTAAGGTTGTGGAATGCCCTGCCTGCAGCAGTTGTGGACTCGCCAACTTTAAGGGTGTTCAAATGGTCAGTGGATAGGCATATGGATAACATTGGAATAGTTTAGGTTAGAGGGTCATTAGATTGGTTCCACTGGTCAGCGCAACATCGAGGGCCGAAGGGCCTGTACTGCGCTGTGATGTTCTATGTTCTATGTTGAACCATGCATACCAATAACTGATTTCCATTGGTAGTGAGGTCTTATGCAAACTGAGAAGGAACCATTCTATTGTTCTTCATTATTTGTTCATATTACATCATTTTTTTGGCAGATGAAAGCAAAAAATAATTTACTCCTTGAGAGGATTGAATCTTTCCAAAAAGAACAGAACCTTAAATCCCAGGCCAGTTTTTACATGCCTACAACGACCACAAATACGGAAATGCTGGTGATTGCTCACCAGATCAAACCACATAACACAATAGGTCTAAATGAAGGTAAGCTCTTCTTGAATATTGAAACCGAAGAAATTAAAATAATAATGTCTCATAAAATTGAGAAAATTGCATTGTTAAATAATAAAACATGCTTAGCCTCTTATAGCATGTATATAGCTGGGGACTGTCTCAAGTCATCAGCTATAGATTCTGAAAATAATGAAATTATAGCAGTGCAAGCATTTCCAAACATCCTTTATTAATTTAGTACTTTAATTACATGAATGTATAGAAACATTAAAAATAATAAAAATCAATAATTTTGAAAACTGATATCCTGGCTCAGTGGCTTTGATAGAGTATTAGATACACATTAAATGTCAGTGTTGAATGATATTGAGAGCAATCAATAAATAAGTTGTTGAGACAGATAGGGCAATTTCTGATAATTAACTGATCCAGTTGCAGGGTTCCTATAAATGTTTGCCACCTGTTGACCTACATAACATGGTGTTGACAGTGATTGTGGAGGATTTTTAATTGTGGAACAGTGTGTTCATTCACAATCAACAAATGAAAAATTTGACAATTCATTTATAGGAATTATTTATTTAAATAGGAATGAAAATGCAGAATAATCCTTCACTTTTCTTGAATTCTTTATTTATCAAGTGTTGTGCACTTTGTATATTCCAAGAAACAAAATAAAAGTATATTACAAATGTTAAGGCAAAATGATTCATAATCATATGTAGTTTGCATTGCTTCCACGCTTATCCATTGCAAAACATATCTACAAAACAATCAGCATGGGATAAAACTGGCTGCCGGAAATGTGAACTAAAAACAGAAAATACTGGAAAACCCAACAGGTTTGGCAGCATTTGTGAAGACGAAAAGAGATTTAATGTTTTGAGTCTCATATGACTCTCCTTCAGAACCCTGAGGAATATTCATTTGGAGTTGCAATATTAACGGTTCCTCAATCAATTTAGGAGTTTGAAAAATTAAATTGATTACTGTAAGGCAAAAGAAAAAGATGATGGGCTAGCTTCTAACAAAATCTGACAATCTTAAAGCAAAAAATACTAATTCACTTTCTATTAATATTTTTAACCAAGGAATAGAACTAATATTGAACTAAATCACTGAATAATAGCAACTTTGCATTAGCAAAGAAAAAAAATCACTAAAACTTTGATCTGTCAAAGGATCTGAGAGGAAGTGAGCTATGAGTGGGGGAAGAGCTCTACCAATGCTGGAAAACATTGTGTAATAGATTAAGGACGACTCAATGAAATTTCAACTATAAAGACTTTATTGCCAACAAAGTAACTACATTCAAGAACATTAATATAAAACCAGATGGGTGCAGGTGGGAGTCAGTGCTCCATGCACTTTCAGGTCCACTTCTTTCACCCTGCTAAAAAACCATTAAGTCCTATTGGTGAAGTTTTTGCATTATAGAAAAACAGTTGAATCATGCATACCAATAACTATTGGTATATATAAGGACAGAAAGAAGCCCTTCAGCCCATTGAGTCTGCACCGAACACAATCCCACCCAGGCCTACTCCCATATCCCTACACATTTTAATCACTAACCTACGCATCTCAGGACACTTAAGGGGCAATTTCTTAGCACAGCCAATCAACCTAACCTGCACATCTTTGGACTGTGGGAGGAAACCGGAGCACCTGGAGGAAACCCACACAGACACAAGAAGAATATGCAAACTCCACACAGACGAGCCGGGAATCAAACTCAGGACCCTGGAGCTGTAAAGCAGCAGTGCTAACCACTGTGCTACCATACCACCCATTCTCCCCACTTCAACCTAACACCTGCTTCCTTAAAACATCTCAACACTTTTAAATTGAATCTGTGTTCTTTAGGTGAAGTGCCGTTGATTAATACATTGTCCAGATAAACTATTACATTTTACATTATGGATGCCTTGCAATAGGCTCTCCATTGTACACTGGAAAAAGTCACAGGCTGATGAAACTCCGAAAGGCAATCATTTTTACTGATATAATTCCATCTGCATGTTGACTGTAACCAACTTTTGCGAGTTCTCATCCAACTCCAACTGCTGATACGCATGACAGAGGTCCAATTTCATATGTTTTAAACCTCTGGCTAGTTTAGCATAGAGGTCTTCAATTCTTGAAAATGGGGCACCTGTCTATCTCTGTGTTCCTTTATTGACTGTTAATTTGTACTCGCCGCAAAGCCTGACAATCTGATCTGGTTTTAAAATGGAAACTATGTGTGCAGCCCATCTGAAGAATTGGCTTTATAATGCCCAAACGTTTTAGCCTCTTGAGCTTGATTTCCACTTTCTGATGAAGGACATAAGGTACTGGAGGAGCCCAAAAAGATTTAAGCATCATCCCTTGATCCAGATATATTTTAACATTAGTTCTCTGTATGCATCCTAATTTGTTCATGAAATCCTTGGAATATTTATACACAGCATCTGAAAAACGCCATTCCTCAGGTTTAAATTCTTCAGCCAGTTTAGCTGCAGCTGCTTCAACCAATCTCGTCCCAGTAAACAAGGTCTGTGACCCCTGATTACCAATATCGGCACTTTGCTTTTTGGATGTGATCTACCACTGTTATTGTTGCTTTACCTAATTAATTTGTTCTGCACCATGGTGTTAAGTGGCCTTTCTTGTTACATTTCAAGCATGCATAGTTCTTGAATCAACAAACATCTTTGATAATCTCTCCCCCCGCATTGAAAACACATTTCAGCCCTTACTGTTGCACATCTTCTATTGGGCATTGTTGCACCCACTCCTGGGCTGTTTTGCACCATATCCATTTCCCACCACAAACAATTTACTTCGTTCGGCACACCTTGCAACTCTGTTACTACCTACTCTGTGCATTCAGTCACCTGGGCCAGCTCCAAGCTTTTTCGAAGGTGATCTTGGTCTCCACCAGTAGCCTTTTTTGAGCAGTTTTGCTGTTTATACCACAAACTATTCTGTCCCTTTGCATTTCAGCTAATGTTGTGCCAAATTCACAGTGCTCTGCCAATCCTGAAATGGTCTCCCTTTAGCTGTTAGATTTCTGAATGAAATTTGCATCTCAGCATAATAATTGAGGAGCAGGAGGAAGTGGGGGGGGGGGGGGGGGGGGGGGGGGGTTGGTGGTTAGAATTATTTTTCACCAAATCCACAATCTGGTCAAATAACTGTATCTGGCACATCTGGCAAAGTAAATGTTCTCATTGAACTGTAAATCTATGATCCACAGACTATTAGCAAAGTGACCTTTTTCAAAGGTTTACAAAGTAATATCGCAGCCTTTCATATACTGATCCCAATCATTGACTTCTCAATCTTTCTTATCACTGGAATTGTGAAATGTGTACATTACTTCTTCTTACTCTTGACACTCAAGTCTCACCCCAACTCTAGTTGGAGACTGTGATCCCCGATGACTTTGATGTTTTGCCTCGTCGTCAATGTAAGAGATTGAAATCGATCAATAAAGTTTCAACTATAAAGGATTTATTGCCAACAAAGTCATCTATACAAGGACATCAAAACAAGACAGAAAAGCAAAAGGCTACAAATGCAACTGCTTCTCTGGGTTCCCAGGTGCCAACAACAAATCCCTCTTCGACCCGGGGTCAGTGCCCTCTTGTTGATTGGCTCAGGCTCCCTCTGGAGCAATCCGTAGGGTCCTTGCCAGTCACATGGCACTCAGAACATGCCCTTCCACCACCCCTTCAAGGGCCATACTACTAGTGATTGTAAGTAAGTTAGAGGAAAATTTGTGATTTAATATTAACCACTTTTATGCTTAAAATGAATATTGGCTGCAGACAAGGAGGCATAATATTTAGATTACCACTTAATATTAATAATTATTTCCTATAAGGTTGTGGTTCAAATGCCATGAATGTGAAATTGAGCAATTGTGAATAATAGGCCGATGGTTACCAATTTCCCACCCCATCCATAATTCTATACCTTCTGAAATTATAGATTATTTAAACACTGAAATAACACTGCAGTATTACATAATTTTCTGAAGCTTATGAAAAGATACTGCGCAATAACCTCTGGGTTCCAAGGCAGTGTAACTGGAAGCTATCCCAAAGATATGCTGGGGAACACCCCTACCCCCTTCCCCCATCACGCTCCAGAAGTTTCCAGGAACACCACTTACATGCAAGTTCCCCTCCAAACCACTCACCATCCTGGCTTGGAAGTATATCGCTGTTCCTCCTCAGTTGCTGAGTCAAAATCCTGGAATTTCCTCCCTAACAGCATTGTGGGTCAACCCACAGCACATGGACTGCAGTGATTCAAGAGGTAGCTCACCACCGCCTTCTCACGGGTAACTGGGGATGGGCAACAACTGCCGGCCAGCCAACGATGCCCAGGTCCCATGAATGAATAATAAAAAATAAAGTTTGCGTAGCAATTGTCAGGGAAATGCAAACTTATGATGGGTAATTTTCCTGCACTGGGAACTATCTGAAAATGTGATTTAAATCGTAAACTTCAGAAGGCTCTGACCATATTACAACAATAGTTATCCAAAAAAAATTAGAAGAATTAAAACCACTTCTAGCTTCTGGGTAACTGATTGTCACACTGTGTAAGTTCAGGTCTATTCTTTTGATTGAAAAATGGCATTGCCACTGTCATAATACATGAAAGGATTAGAAGAATATAGAACATAGAACATTACAGCGCAGAACAGGCCCTTCGGCCCATGATGTTGCGCCGAACAGTTAAAAAAAAAACAACAACAATGACCCACTAACCTAAACCAATCCCTTTTCGTCCATAAACCTGTCCACAGACCTCTTAAACGCCCCCAAACTAGGCGCATTTACAACTGCAGCAGGCAGGGCATTCCAATCCCTCACCACCCTCTGGGTAAAGAACCTACCCCTGACATCTGTCCTATAACTACTCCCCCTTAGTTTAAAGCCATGCCCCCTCGTGCTAGATTTTTCCATCAGAGGAAAAAGGCTATCACTATCCACCCTATCTAAACCTCTAATCATCTTATATGTTTCAATAAGATCCCCTCTTAGCCGCCTTCTTTCCAGTGAAAACAACCCCAAATCCCTCAGCCTCTCCTCATAGGATCTCCCCTCCATACCAGGCAACATCCTGGTAAACCTCCTCTGCACCCTCTCCAAAGCCTCCACATCCTTCCTGTAATGTGGGGACCAGAACTGCACACAATACTCCAAGTGCGGCCGCACCAGAGTTGTGTACAGTTGCAACATAACGCTACGACTCCTAAATTCAATCCCCCTACCAATAAACGCCAAGACACTGTATGCCTTCTTAACAACCTTATCTACTTGATTCCCAACTTTCAGGGATCTATGTACACATACACCTAGATCCCTCTGCTCCTCCACACTATTCAAAGTCTTCCCGTTAGCCCTATACTCAACACATCTGTTATTCCTACCAAAGTGAATTACCTCACATTTCTCTGCATTAAACTCCATCCGCCACCTCTCGGCCCAGCTCTGCAACCTGTCTAAGTCTTCCTGCAAACTATGACACCCTTCCTCACTATCTACCACACCTCCGACTTTGGTGTCATCAGCAAATTTACTGATCCACCCAACTATACCCTCATCCAGATCATTAATAAAAATCACAAACAGCAGTGGCCCCAACACAGATCCCTGAGGCACACCACTTGTAACCGAACTCCATGATGAATATTTACCGTCAACCACTACCCTCTGTCTCCTATCCGCTAGCCAATTCCTAATCCAGTTTCCTAGATCACCCCCAATCCCATACATCTGCATTTTGTGCAGAAGCCTACCATGGTGAACCTTATCAAACGCCTTACTAAAATCCATATACACCACGTCCACTGCCTTACCCCCATCCACCTCTTTGGTCACTTTCTCAAAAAACTCAATAAGGTTAGTAAGGCACGACCTACCCGCCACAAAACCATGCTGACTATCTCCAATCAACTCATTACTCTCCAAATAACTATAAATCCTATCCCTAATAATTTTTTCCAAAACCTTGCTCACAACAGAAGTGAGACTCACCGGTCTATAATTCCCGGGGAAGTCTCTGTTCCCCTTCTTAAACAATGGGACAACATTCGCTAACCTCCAATCATCTGGTACTATACCAGAGGCCAACGACGACCTGAAGATCAGAGCCAGAGGCTCTGCAATCACTTCTCTTGCCTCCCAGAGAATCCTGGGGTAAATCCCATCCGGACCAGGGGACTTATCTATTTTCAGACTCTCCAGAATATCCAGCACATCCTCCTTATCAACTGTAACACTGTCAGTTCTATTCCCCTGCAACCCAGTGTCCTCCTCAGCTATATCCATGTCCCCCTGCGTGAACACCGAAGAGAAATATTGGTTCAATGCTTCACCAATCTCCTCCGGTTCCACACATAACTTCCCTCTGCCGTCTATAACTGGCCCTAACCTTGCCCTAACCAACCTTCTGTTCTTGACATACCTATAGAACGCCTTAGGATTCTCCTTAACCCTATCAGCCAAAGTCTTCTCATGTCCTCTTTTAGCCCTTCTTAGCTCGCTCTTCAACTCCCTCCTAGCCAATCTAAAGCTCTCTAGTGCACTATCCGAGTGCTCACGTCTCATCTGAACATAAGCCTCCTTTTTCTTTTTAACCAATGAATCAACTTTTTTGGTGCACCACGGTTCCCTAGCCTTACCAATTCCACCTTGCCTGACAGGGACATACCTATCACAGACTCGCAGTAGCTGCTCCTTGAAAAAACTCCACATTTCGGACGTTCCCAATCCCTGTAATCTCCTAGTCCAACCTATGATTCCTAATTCTCTCCTAATAGCCTCATAATTACCCTTCCCCCAGCTAAAACCACTGGCCCGAGGTTCATGCCTATCCCTTTCCATCACTAAGGTGAACGTAACCGAATTGTGGTCACTATCACCAAAATGCACACCAACTTCCAAATCCAACACCTGATCTGGCTCATTTCCCAGCACCAAATCCAATATAGCCTCACCTCTAGTTGGCCTATCTACATACTGAGTCAAAAAACCTTCCTGCACACTTTGCACAAAAACTGACCCCTCTAACGAGCTAGAGCTATAACAATTCCAATCAATATTAGTAAAGTTAAAATCCCCCATAACAATTACCCTATTACTTTCACTCATAACAATTACCCTATTACTTTCCCCCATAACAATTACCCTATTACATTAGAAAAAAAATTTCTATTTCCAGATTGCTTCTTTGGAGGCTCTGCAACTATTTCAAATGAGTCAGCTGGCCAACATTCTACAACAGCAAGTTCGAAAGTGGATGCTGCCACAGAAAACAATGAGGAAATCAGTAAAGTTAAAGAAATGCTTAAACAACTGTAAGTTATCAGTCTGCAAATTACATTATTTTTACAGTCGTAACATTATAAATTAGGCAAAATTATTTGGACTAAATGAGGGAATTCATTCATCTTTACAGTGTTTATTTTTAAACACTGGTGAAATGATTGGGAGCAAGGTTCCATGTTTGATCACAGTTCTATATCTAACTAATTGATTTAAATTGAAGGTGACAATGAACAGATGGGAATAAATTAACACTGACTGGAGTTCTTACACCTGACTACTACCTATCTACTGACCTTAACGCATGCACAAGTGTTGACAAAGATGAATTCACAAATAAACATCAATGAAGAAAACCATTTAATTCATTATCATTCATTGAAAATAAATCACAAGTTCCCTTATCCTTTAGGTGCACATAATTTTTTTATATTCCACTAGCTTATTAAATGTCTCCTTGATCTGTTTTTGTAATTTCACCAATGGCTTATTTTTGTTATCTTGAAATGGCAAATGGTCCAAACCACTCAAAGGGTTTATAGCCATAAAATGCATATTTAAATTGAACTTCTACAAATTATTTAAAATCTTTAAAACTTTATGGAAATTGCAAAGTAAGCCAAAGCATTCTTTTACTCACAAAATACTTCAGGGCAATCTTACTTTTGTGCCCCATTGGCTGATGGGCGGGGTGAACTGGTAAAATCGCGAGAGATGAGAAATGAGGTTCACACCCAATTTCTCACCTTTCACGATCTTACTGGCACCAGATATCCAGGATACGATATACGATGTTCTACAATCAGCCTTATGCCCATTTCCCGGCACCAAGCTGAATAAGTTATTTAAATTACATTTTTTTTGCATAGATTAAATGAGCCCAGGACGTTACTGTTTGGACTCACTTGACTGTATGACCTCGCTGGAAGAAGCTCTCGCCAGCGATAATCACAGCTGGTCCCCAGCCAAAGGGGCATTCCTCCCTTGCCTCTGGGGGGCCTCAATGGCTTCCAGTTCTACTGGCAAGCCACCATGATTGGTTCCCACCAATGGATTGAGGTTCTGTTTTTTACGCTAGCAATTATCAGAATCAGCACAAAATATCAAAATATTTTAAATGCAAGTTCACTCATGTTTTCCAAAATTTTTTTTGCTGATTCAAAACTCAGTTCATCCAGATTCGGTCCCATCCATGCACTAAGGTCAAAATTGTGAGATTCTGCCAATGGTGATGCTTAGAGAAGCCTCTTCAAATTGCATTCATTCTTTTGGATATCAGGGTCCATTTTAAATTATTTACTCAAACTGACTACCCCAATTAAACTTAAATGGTTCAGTATAGCTTTCATTTTAATTTTTGATTGGGTTACTCAAGTTATGAAGAATGCATCTTTGGTGATAAATCCATTTCGAACAATAGTCAGAGCCCATATGGAGTATTGTGAGCAGTTTTGGGCCCCATATCTAAGGAAGGATGTGCTGGCCTTGGAAAGGGTCCAGATGATGTTCACAAGAATGATCCCTGGAAGGAAGAGCTTGTCATTTGAGGAATGGGCGAGGACTCTCGATCTGTTTTCATTGGAGTTTAGAAGGATGAGGGGGGATCTTATTGAAACTTACAGGATACTGCGAGGCCTAGATAGAGTGGATGTGGAGAGAATGTTTCCTCTAATAGGAAAAACTAAAAACTAGAACCAGAGGGCACAACCTCACGCTAAAGGGATGATCTTTTAAAACAGAGATGAGGACGAATTTCTTCAGCCAGAGAGTGGTGAGTCTGTGGAACTTTTTGCCGCAGGAAGCTATGGAGGCCAGGTCATTGAGTGTCTTTAAGACAGAGGTAGATAGGTTCTTGATTAATAAGGGGATCAGACGTTATGGGGAAAAGGCAGGAGAATGGAGATGAGAAAAATATCAGCCATGATTGAATGGCGGAACAGACTTGATGGGCCGAGTGGCCTAATTCTGATCTGATGTCTCATGGTCAATAAATCTACATCAGGCTATCATTCACAAATACAGAAAGAAATGCATTTTAATGAAATATTGCATAGTACTGAGCTGCTTGATTTCACTGATACATAGATGATTTTGAGCTTTTGCTTATGTAAGTTAATTTTGGTAGAAAATTAACCTGTGCATTTTACAATATTATGACTGTGCCCAAAGCAGAAACTTTACCTCCCTGATACTTTGATGTTTTTTTCAGAAAAAGAGAACGAAAATTGCTTCTTGATGTCATGATGATTATGTACACGCGCAGATGGTTTGTTGAAGAAGCCATTCCCTATATCAAAAGAGCACTGAAAAAATGTGGTATAAAATCAGATGATATGGACTGAGCATTGAGAATATCTACACAAATCACTGTTGGGCTAATAATCAAAATAACTGATTCTCCAACACCTCTGTCAAATTCATTCTCCAACATCTGTCTACAAGTGAATTAATTTTTGTTTTGTACTGAATTTTAGTAATGAGGGTGATTTGTGCCCACATTGAGGGGATTGCCTAGGAGTGCCAAGGTAAGTCTGGCCACTGTGAGGGTAGGAGGTCATGCCTGGGCAATACCCTGGCACTGTCCCTGACAAAGTTCAACACCACCCTGTCACAGATTGGCACTGCCAAAATGTACGGGGGTAATGTCAGTGATGGACCCTATGGTTGAACCATTGGGAGGTGTTCAACCATGTTTTGTGAGTATGGAGGGGGAATTGCCAGTTAAGTAGTGGTGGTGGGGGGGGTGGCGGGAATGCAGAGCTTTCGTTTTTTCTGTGGTAAGGGATGGGGGAAGCCACAATACTTGTGAGATTGGGGGGAGTCTCCTGATACCTTCGTGCTGGGGTTGGGGTTAATCACGGTGGCGGGGAGATCCTCCATGGGGGTTGGAGTTCAACCTTAGCGCTGATTGGGGTGTCCTTTAGAGATGGCATCCCGAACTCTCTCGGCTTTATCAAGCCCTGTTGCACCAGACAGACAATGTAAATCGTGCCCCTAGATTTTTTTTCAACTGCTGAAGCTCTGGTCTGAAAACTTGGCTATATAATGGAAGTAATTCAGGCCAGTTTTCAGTCAGAACCTGCTCTCTGGGAAACATCTGCCCAATAATTGTTCACAGTGGTTTTCAAGATGTCACACCTTGTAGCGCAGAGGCTTCCATTTGTTAAACTGAAAGCTGGTTTGGACATTGTTAACACATTTGAAAGAAAGTAATATAAAATAAATACTTCAATAGATCAAGATATCAAATTAAAATACAAATTACAAGATGCAAAGCCTATAAATTTGAATATGTTGTGATAAAAATGGGATGTTACAAAATTTCACAAAACATTAAAGTATACCAATGTTTCATTTCTATTAAGAGATTGAAAGTAGCATTATTTTGTAGATTTGTCTAACTGAGCTGGTATCTGGAGAAATAAAGCCTTAAAATCTGTTAGAATATAACTTTTGTAAGGTTTTCTTTTGGTCAAAAAATCAAAACTTTGCATCATTGCACACTGTCTGTTAATTGATATTTTCTTCATGCCATTTCAAAATCAAAACTAAAGAAAACAGAACAAGTTGGTTGGTCAATTATCTCACTGCTGTGGCTGCCTTATTTTTCTGCAAAACACAGCTACTTTTGAACATTATGACTTTATAAATATAAAAGCAAATTACTGTGGATGTTGGAATCTGAATTTTTCGATTTATGATATTGCTGACTATGCTAGCATTTAATACCAATCCTTAATGTTTTCTTGAATTTTGTTTTGTTTACTCTCTTTACTGAATACTTATGGTCAGGATTTTCTGGCCCCATCATGGCAGGACCTGTCTCAGCAGCACCAACAGGTCAGAAAGTCTCGGCTTAGATAATTTATAAACGGAATCCATTTTGTAATTATTCTTCAGGGTCCATTCACATCAGAAAATATAAATCAGGAGTCCCAGATACATAATGAACTTATGGACAGCAGGCTAGTAATAACATCAGCACTAAATTTTCTGTTACTATTGGTGGTACCTGCTTTCTATTTAACTTCTTAAAATCTTGGTTTTTAATCAAAATCAAATGTGAAAGACCTGAATCTAGTGAATTAATTCCTGAACTTGGAGCTCATAAGTGCAGTCAACGTCATCATTTTTGCAGTACCACAGGATTGTGTTGTAATGTAGGCTAGCTATTTTAAATACATTTCCACTTACCTCTGGAAACTAGCACATCAATGATGAGAATGCCACCATTGCCATTTTCAATTTTTACATGCTGAATATTTGTTCAAAATGTATAGAAACAGTTTAAATGTTAACACAAGTGTCTAAAATGCAGCATAAAAGTAATTTCAGCAAATTTACTGGGAAAATACTTGAAGCAATTTCACAATTAAAAAGAAAAGTTGACATTATTAATTGGATTTCTGCCATACGGGTGCAAATAGGCCACACGGAACTTGTAATACCTTACTAAAAAGCAATTAACATTAGTAAGAAAAATGAATTTGTATCAGTGTTCTGCCATGAATACCAAAATGTACCAGTCTTTGATCATGTTAAAAAGAGTTAATCTTTTGACAATAAAAATAGTATCCATCGGGAAAAAAATAAACATAATTAATATTAAATACATCTTCCTTACACAGTTAAACATTTCTATCAAATCTTCTGATTTCTTATATTTCATTTCCAGTCACCCGTCTTCAGATTCTTTGAGCTCATTTTCTTCCAAATCACTTGATTCTTCAATGTGCTCATTACCATCTTGGTCATTATCAGATTCAAATCCATCAGTTTCTTCTTCAGAACTAAAGAAACAAATTTTAAACCCTTATAAATAGCCTCCACTGTTCTAATTTTAATACTTAAGTGTAACCTGATGCAGTTTAGAAAATATTACAATTGAGGAAATTTGACTTTTAGATACAAGTTGCTAATCTCACCGAATCTTCAAATATGTTAATTGGATGAGCTGCCACACATTCTTTCCCTTGATCTGTAGGGTCTTGAAGATTTGTTTATTCGACTCCTAACATTGGCTCAACAAAATTTTGTCTATTCTGTTTAAATAGTATGGTATAGTCAAATTAATGTTAAACTATGTGGATTATTCTGCATCTGGGGTAGGTTTATAGCAATAAAAGATAACCCGTAAGTTGAAGTTCCATAAGATACAATAAAAGCTAAATAAAACTAAAATTGGTTAATCAAGTTTTATCATAAATCTTAGACACTCATGAAATTCTCATGAAATAAAAGGAATATGAATTAAACCTAACACTATACAATTCTATTAGGACAGGGAATGAAATTGTAATTAAGAGCAATACAAGACATCATCATCCACCAGTGAGTGAATTAAATGTTATCAGCCCAAATCTTGTGTCTCCAGATAGTTACGCACTATTAAAGAAAAGTCAGTTGTCGTAGTACAGAAAAGTTACCTTTCCTCAGTTATACTGTTGTTGTCTTCATTCTTCTCAGATTCTTCATCACTGGAATGGAAAATGAACCCTGGAACAAAGCGACCTTTTCTGGAAACAAAATCTTCATTTAATCCTTGCTCTTTGAGTGCTGCACCGTAATGTCTCTCTGCTGCTCTTCTGGCATTCTTCTGGACACAATAATATTTAACAGCTTAATTCTATTTTCTCTTTAACATTTTACTAAATTGGCTTTTGTAACTTCACACTAAGTATTGTACAATTGGCAGCCAAGATAACATCCAAATAAGCTATTGACTATTGAGATATCAGAGCTGTATATTAAATTAAGATGCTGATATGTTTACCACCAATTTTGATCTCCTGCACTACTATTTCATCAAAAAGATAGCCTAAACTCCCATACACTGTACCATGATTAAATACAATTATGATTCATCATAATTAAAATTATATTTAGTCATAGAAAGAGGTTTTGCATGGTAAAATGTAGTTAATATGTTCCATGTGTCTTTCACCCTTTAATACTTCACTTTTGATTAATTTTCACATTTTGTCGCCCTCAGGCCAGGATTCTCCCAAAAAAATTCTAGGTTTCCAACATGCAGGAAAATAGGAATACTTCCTGTTGGTTTTTTTTAAGGCAAACTTACCAGATCAAATCTCTGACAGTCCAAGCATTGCAGAGTGCCTCAGCGGGATTCCCTCTAGAAAGTAGGGGGCAGGGTCTATTCCTGCCTGAGAGGCCGGCAGCATAGTGCTGAGCAGGCCATCTGTCACCGTAGAGATGCACAGTGGCCCCCATTGCCAGTCTCCCGATTGCTGGTCAGCCCTGCAACCCCCACCATCACTGGCCTTCTGATTTCCCCCACCTCCAAATTACTGGCCTCCCAGACCTCCCTGGGCCAGCCCTTCTGTCACTCCCCCACTGGCCAGCTCTGATTTACCCTGCTTCCCAGCAGCAACCTGAAATCCCCCCGCACCCTGATGGCCAGCACTTAGAGTTCTCCCTCCTCCTTCCACTGATCCTTTCGCAGAGTGACAGCAGGTCCCCCCAACACTGATCACCCCCCCATTAGGCCCTGGCCCCAGTAGGCCACACCCCCTGGGCACTGCCCAGTGGGCAGTTGCCAGTTTACCCCTTGGCCAGTGCCAGGGTGCCAAGCTAACACTGCCCAAGGGGCACCCCTATTACCCCCAACGTCTTGATGGTCTCAATGGCTTTTGTTCCCTCCAGTGAGGTGCAGCACCTGTTCCTTGTTAGTGGGGAGCAGTCATAAATGCTGCAGGAGGGAACCACTCCCTACTAGGGGAGGGGGGTAAGAGACATGCCAACGGTCCTGGAGAAACTGTCCCTGACACGCCCACAAGATAATCAGCTCCACACTAATTTCTGGCACAGATCTGATGACGCTAAAAAAGTTACCTTGGGAGACACTTGATCTGTAACTCTCCTCACCACCCTACCATTAACTGAGTAAGTCTTGCCCTGGTTCCATCCACCAAAATGCATCACGTCGCATTTGTCTAAATTAAATTCCATCTGCCGTTTGTCAGCTCACTGGCTCAATTGATCAAGATCCCATTGCAATTGGAGATAACTTTCTTCACTGTTCACTTTACCACCAATCTTGGTGTCATCTGCAAACTTACTAACCATGCCCCCTATATTTTCATCCAAATCATTAATATAAATGACAAATAACAGTGGGCCCGGCACTGATCCCTCAGGCACACCGCTGGTCACAGGCCTCCAACAGCTCTCTACAACCACCCTCTGGCTTCTGTCAAGAAGCCAATTTTGTATCCATTTAGATACCTCACCCTGGTTCCCCTGAGACTTAACTTTATGCAACAACCTACCATGCAATACCTTGTCAAAGGCCTTGTTAAAGTCCACGTAGACAACACCAACTTCACTGCCCTCATCTACCTTATTGGTTACCCCTTTTCAAAAAACTCAATTACATTTGTGAGACATGATTTGCCACTCACAAAGCCATGCTGACTGTCTCTAATCAGTCCTTGCATCTTTAAATGCTTCTGGATCCTGTCTCTCAAAATACCTTCTAACAATTTACCCATCACAGATGGGAGGCTCACTGGCCTGTAGTTCCCAGGCTTTTGCCTGCAGCACTTTTTAAACAAAGGCACAACAGTTGTCACTCTCCAATCTTCAGGCACCTCACCCATGACTATCGATGATTCAAATATCTCAGCTAGAGGACCCACAATTTCCTCCCTAGCCTCCCACAACATCGTGGAATATTCATCAGGTCCCAGGGATTTATCTACCTGATGCGCTTTAAGACTTCCAGCACCTCCTTCTCCGTAACATGTACACTCGTCAGGACACCACTATTTATTTCCCCAAGTTCCCTAACATCCATGCTTTCTCAACAGTAAATACTGATGAGAAATATTCATTTAGGATCTCACCCATCTCTTGTAGATCTGCACATAGATGACCTTGTTGATCCTTAAGAGGCCCTACTCTCTCCCTTGTAACTCTTTTGCCCTTTATGTATTTGTAGAAGCTCTTTGGATCATCATTTGCCTTATCTGCCAAAACAATTTTGTGTCCCCTTTTTGCCCTCCTGATTTCTCTCTTAACTCTACTCCTACATCCCCTATACTCTTCAAGAGATTCACTTGATCCCAGCTGCCTATGCATGTCATGTGCCTCTTTCTTCTTCTTGACCAGGGCCTCAATGTCCCAAGTCATCTAGGGTTCCTAACTTCTGCCAGCCTTGCCCTTTACTCTAAGATGAATGTGTTTACCCTGAACCCTGGTTAACACTTTTGAAAGCATGCCGCTAACAAGACATCCCTTTGCCTTCCCACAGGTTCCCCCAATTTTGAAAGTTCCTGCCTGATAATATCAAAATTGACTTTGCCCCAATTTAGAATTTTAACTTTTGGGACAGACCTATCATTCTCCATAGCTATCTTAAAACTAATAGAATTATGGTCCCAAAGTGATCCCTCACTAACACCTGTCCTTCCTTATTTCCCAATAGGAGATCAAGTTTTGCCTCTCTCTAAGGCCATCCACATACTGAACAAGAAACTCCTCCTGAATACACTCAACAACTTTCCCCCCATCCAACCCTCTAATACTATGGCTGTCCCAGTCAATGTTGGGAAAATTAAAATCTCTGACTATTACCACCCTATTTTTCTTGGAGCTATCTGTAATCTCCTTACATAGTTGCTCCTCAATTTCCCGCTGACTATTTGGGGGCCTATAGGACAACCCTGTCAAAATGATTTCCCCCTTCTTATTTCTCAGTTCTACCCATATAGACTCAGTGGCCAAACCCTCGGATATATCCCCTCTCAGTCCGACCGTGATGCTTTCCCTAATCAAAAGTGCAACTCCCCCTCCTCTCTTACCTCCTATTCTATCTTTCCTATAGCATCTCTACTCTGGAACATTGAGCTGCTAGTCCTGTCCCTCCTTTAACCATGTTTCAGTAATTGCTATAGTATCCCAGTCCCATGTACCCAAGAATGCCCTGAGTTCATCTGCCTTGTCTGTCAAGCCTCTTGTATTGAAATAAATGTAGTTTAATCTGGACTTCCCTTGCTCTCTGTTTTGCTTTTGCCTGATCTGTCTGGTACTAGGATTACTGACATTGCCTTTATTAATTAATGTGCTCTCTTTAATTTCTGTGCTGTCCTCAAACTTCTCTTCTGTCTCCCTACTGCTTTGGATCCCACTTCCCTGCCAAACTAGTTAAACCCTCCTGAGTGGCTCTAGCAAATCTCCCTGCCAGGATGTTAGTCCCCCTCCAGTTCAAATGTAACCCATCCATCTTGAATGCCCTTTCCCAGAAAAGATCCCAATGATCCAAAAATCTAAATCCCTGCCCCCTGCACCAGCTCTCAAGCCTGCCATTCATCTGCCGAAGCCTCCTACTCTCATTAGCACGTTGCACCAGTAGTAGTCCTGAAATTACTACCTTTGAGGTCCTGCATGTTAGTCTTCTGTCTAACTCTCAATATTCACATTTCAGGACCTTATCCCTTTTCCTACCTATGTCATTGGTACCAATATGTACAACAACCTCTGGCTACTCATCTTCCCCCTTTAGAATGTCCTGCAATCGCTCAGAGACGTTCTCGACCCTGGCACCAGGGAGGCAACACACCATCCTGAATCGATTGCGGCCACAGAAACACCTGTCTGTGCCTCTAACTAGCGAGTCCCCTATTACTGCTGCTCGCTTGCTCTTTGCCCGACCTTGTCCCATAGCAGAACCAGCTGTTGTGTTACAGGCCTGGTTGCTGCTGGTATCTTCCCCTGATAGGCTATCCCCTGAACAGCATCCAAAATGGTATACCTGTTTGAAAGGGGAATAGACACAGGAGACTCCTGCACTACCTGCCTACCTCTCCTGGCAGTCACCCATCTACCTGTCTGAACCTGTGATGTGACAACTTCCCTGTAACTAGTGATTATCACACTCTCTACCTTCTGTATGTTCCGCAGTACATCCACCTGCTGCTCCATCCGAACAACGCGGTTTGTGAGAAGCTGCAAATGGACACACTGCAGACAAAGTTGTCAGGAAGATTAGATTGCTCCCTACTTCCCACATCTGGCAGGAGGAGCATAGCATTGCTGCCATATTGCCCTTATAAGGGTGAAATATTAATTTAAAAAAGATACAAAGTCATATCCATGTCCAACATCAATTCCTCATTCATCATCGAAATTCAGGAACCAATAAACAAAGTAACATCTCTTTAACACAAAAAGGTATTAACCCCAAAAAAATTCACAAAACAAGGCTAATTACCCTTCTTTTGGAATTTGCAGTAAAAAACTGAAAATCAATCAAAATAAACCTAATCTTTGTAATCAAAAATTCTTACATAGTACAAACTGTTTTAAGAACATACCTGTGTGAGCTCTTCTAAGAGCAGAGGCCTCCTGTTTACTCTCTCCTGCATCTTCTCAAGCTCGAGAAGGTACTCTCTTGTCCTTTTTCTTTGGTGATTCCTACAAAGTCGCAATGGGGGTTAAATCAAATAACCATTGAAAATGAGTGCAGGGATTGTGATGAATTATAAACCTATACTCTTGGATTCAAATGCAAGCATGTTTAAATGATTTCTGAGTGCAGCCTACATGCTCCATGCTATTCATTGCACACATCAGCAGGGGGCACAAGGGGTCTTGGTCAAAGATTGGAAAAGAGAACTCCTCCACCCTTTGGGAGGGGGAGGGTGGTGGTTAGAAGGCAATGACAAGAAATAGCAAAGGAAGTCAAAGTCAGAAAAATGCCCACAAGGACCTGGATATTGTGAGGATGAAGTATAATGATGTCCACAAATTGTCAAAGTCAGTAAGAGCATCTCCAAATGGCAGATTGTACCAGCTACATCACTGGCCTTATTGCACCCTCCCGTCAGTGCACTCCCATCACTCACTTACCAATAATCTCTATTAATCAGGAGTTGTACCTAATATCCAAATATTTACATGGTATTCACACACTTAGCATCTGTATCTCAAACATTGTAATTGTAAGCTAGATTTCCTGTCTTTAAGCAATGACTTTGGAATGTGCCAAACTTTGGAATTCTGTGTCAAATAACTTGGAGGTGAGCTTGTAAGCCACATCAGTCAATCTGGGTCCTAGGTCTTGCTGATTTCTGGGTAAAGGAGACTATAAAGGGAAGAGGGAAGCGTTAGCTAAGAAAGACAGAGCAAAAACGTTATGGTGGGACAATTGAGAAACAGTGGAGGACTTTTAAAGCGATCTTTCACAGTGCTCAGCAAACTTATATACCAGTGATAAGGAAGGACTGTAGAAAAAGAGATGATCAGCCAAAAATATCTAAGGAAATAAAGGAGGGTACCAAATTTAAAGAAAATGCATATGAAGTGGCAGGGTTAGTGGGAACCTAGAGGATTGGGAAATCTTTAAAGGTCAACAGAAAGCCACGAAGAAAGCTATTAAGAAAAGTAAGATGGATTATGAGAGTAAACTAGCTCAGAATATAAAAACAGATAGCAAAAGTTTCTACAAATATATAAAATGAAAAAGAGTGGGT
The DNA here is from genome assembly GCF_965287045.1 of Carcharhinus amblyrhynchos. NCBI lineage: Eukaryota > Metazoa > Chordata > Chondrichthyes > Carcharhiniformes > Carcharhinidae > Carcharhinus > Carcharhinus amblyrhynchos. The sequence continues at coordinate 35,773,045 of NC_137335.1, read as the reverse complement.
AAAGTAAACATTGGTCCTTTAGAGGATGAAAAGGAGGATGTAATAACTGGAAATGAGAAAATGGCTGAGGCATTGAACCTTTGTGCCAATCTTCACAGTGGAAGACACAAATAACTTGCCAAAAATTCATGGCAAGAAGACTACGGCAGATGAGGATCTAGAAACTATCATTATCATGAAAGAGGTAGTGTTGGGCAAGGTAATGGGGCTAAAGGCAGACAAGTCTCCTGATCCTGATGGAATGCATTCCGCAGTACTAAAACAGGAGGCGGGAGAAATAGCAAATGCACTAGTGATAATTTACCAAAATTCACTGGACTCTGCAGTGGTTCCTGCAGATTGAAAAAAGAGAATGTGATGCCACTGTTTAAAAAGGAGGTAGACAAAAGGCAGGTAACTATAGGCCGGTTAGCTTAACTTCCGTAGTAGGGAAAATGCTTGCATCTATCATTAAGGAAAAAATAGCTGGACGTCTGGATATAAATTGTCCCTTTGGTAAGATGCAGCATGGGTTCGTGAAGGGAAGGTCACGTTTGGGTATTTTGGTGGAATTCTTTGGAACATTACATGTGCAGTGGACAGTGGGGAACCAGAGGATGTCGTGTATCTGGATTTCCAGAAGGCATTTGACAAGGTGCCGCACCAAAGACTGCCACATAAGTTAAAGGAGCATGGTGTTACGGGTAATATATTAGCATGGATAGACGATTGGTTAACTAACAGAAAGCAAAGAATGGGGGTAAATGGGTGTTTTTCTGGTTGGCAATTAGTGATTAGTGATGTGCCTCAGGGGTCTGTGTTGAGACTGCAATTGTTTACAATTTACATAGATGATTTAGAGTTGGGGACCAAGTGTAGTGTATCAAAATTCGCAGATGACACTAAGATGAATGGCAGAGCAAAGTGTACAGAAAATGCTGAAAGTCTGTAAAGGGATGTAGATAGTCTAAGTGAGCGGGCAAGGGTCTGGCAGATAGAGTACAATGTTGGTAAATGTGAGGTCACCCATTTTAGTAGGAATAACAGCAAAATGGACGATGATTTAAATAGTAAAAAATTACACCCATGCTGCTGTGCAGAGGGACCTAGGTATCTTTGTGCAAGAATCACAAGGAGTTGGTTTGCAGGTGCAGCAGGTAATTAAGAAGGCAAATGGAATTTTGTCCTTCATTGCTAGAGGGATGGAGTTTACAAACAGCAAGGTTATGTTGCAGCTGTATAAGGTGCTGGTGAGGCCACACCTGGAATACTGTGTACAGTTTTGGTCTCCTTACTCGAGAAAGGATATACTGGCACTGGAGGGGATGCAGAGGAGATTCACTAGGTTGATTCCGGAGTTGAGAGGGTTGGCTTATGAGGAGATCCTGAGTAGACTGGTGCTATACTCATTGGAATTCAGAAGAATGAGGGGAGATCTTATAGAAACATATAAAATTATGAAGGGAATAGATAAGGTAGAAGCAGGGAAGTTTTTTCCACTGCCGGGTCAAACTAGAACTAGGGGGCATGGCCTCAAAATAAGGGGAAGCAGATTTAGGACTGAGTTGAGGAGGAACTTCTTCACACAAAGGGTTGTGAATCTGTGGAATTATCTATCCAGTGAAGCAGTTGAGGTTACCTCATTGAATGTTTTTAAGGCAAAGTTAAATTTTTGAACAGTAAAGGAATTAAGGGTTATGGTGAGCGAGTGGGTAAGTGGACGAAAAGATCAACCATGATCTTATTGAATGGCGGAGCAGGTTCGAGGGGCCAGATGGCCTACTCCTGCTCCTAGTTCTTAAATATCATTGACTTCAGCAGCATTTCCGAATTTCCCAGCAGCAAATTCCAAAACTACGTCCAACCCTTCAGTGCCGAAGGCAACTGAAAAGGTTACTTGTGGAGCAGCTAAACGGAGAGAGCTTAAGCAGCAGCAGAATAATCCAGGGTATACTGCCATTCTGAAATATCTATGTCGTGCTGGACTTAGAGTGAGAATCACTGGCAGGCTTCACGTCACTCATTTGTATACAGCAGGGCCACTCATGGATTCTCTGAACAAAGGCAGACTAGCACAATGGTGAGAAATATCTTATAAACCTAGATTTCAAAAGCTTAGCAGGTTTGGTGCCGCCTCTACATGAGGCACTGAAGGACAGTGCATTTTGGCCTGCCTGCTAACTAATTCAAAAGCAACAACCATCACTGAAAACAGAGCACAGTGTAATATTTGTTATACCATAAAACTGATCCAAAGATAAAATATCACACAAGCTGTTGACAAAAGGCACACCTGTATTGATTGACTTTTGATCTTGACACCTCAGCTAGGCTCTGGTGTGGATCATTGGCTTGGGCACGGGTAGATATGTATTTTTTCAATTTTCTCTCCTTCAGTTTCTGCTCTCGTTTCCAGTTTTCTTCTTTTTCTTCTTTCTTCTTTTTCTCTTCCAGAAACTTCCTATAAATGATAAAGTATAAAATTTAATAGAGATAGCTACAAAAATGTTCAACAAATTGTCATTTGCCAGTGCAGAACTTGAGTATCTCTGAAAAAAGACATATGCTTTTTGACTTGCACTCATCATTTATACTTCATAAGAGAGCGCTGACTTGGGTGGCAAATTGGGGTCCAATTGGTAGAGTGTTACCATGGAGTATGCACCAGTTAACTGATGACTGATAAAAATTATGATAACTGATAAAATCCACAGTGTTTCATTCATTTTTTATGATGTTGTAAATGTGTGACAATAAGTTTTAGGTTAGCGATTGGATTTCAAATGTAGATAAATGAAAATACTTGGTTAAGAAATTGGTAAACAGACCTGGGATTGTTACAGTTCGAGGGGTAACCTGTGTTCATTTAATAAGGACAGAGTTGGGTGAGAAAAACCAAACAATAGATGATCCACCTTTGAGTTCCTTGTGGGACACAAGGTCTGTAGTTATTTCAACAAGGTATTTAAATTATTAATTAATTCCCAGGTCAAGGAATCTAAAAGTGCTTTTGTAAACAAGGGGGTTTCTTGGTATAGTCAACAAAGATGGCTGTTAACTTCGTTACAGATATAAATTATTCATATGGGTTTTTTGAAGATAAAGATAATTAGTTCACATTTTCATTTCAAGCATCCCAAAGTATTTCCTGTTGCCATGGAGATCAGCAATGGCACTTAGGAGGTTCCTTTATTTTAATTTATGTGTATGTGTGTTTGCTCACAGAAACAGACAGCAAACAGTGAGCTTGGTTGGAGTTTGGAGAAGGCAGGGATAGAGTATTGTAAAGCAGATGTGGGACCAAGAACTATGGGAGCAGATTGGGAGAAAGCAAACATGTCTGTATAAAGCAGGGCCAAGGAGCAGAGAGGCCATTAGAAACCAAGGGTGCTGCTAATTTTTGAATGATTACGCATGAAGGCAGAGAAGCCCATGCTTTAGCAGGGGTGCACATGTTCATGGGGTGCTTAAAGAGAATTGGAGGGTTGTCTGGTTAAACATTAGTGGAAGGATCCCAAGGAAACTCAGATCTCATAAAAATGCAGGAATACGTTGGAGAACTAAAGTGAAACCCTATGAACTATGGCACACCTTGTTCTCCTGCCATGAGAAGCAAAAGAATTCGCAAGATCCTGATAAGTATAGGGGAACTTTTGGGTGGAAGTAACAACAGAATGGGAAGTGGTCTGTTAGTAATTTTGGATTTAAAGGATAAGGATTAATGAAGTATTGTGAAGTATTATGAAAATTAGTGACACCTCCTTTATTTTTGTACAGTAAATATTTTCCTTTAAATGGTAAAATCTTGTAGCGTGGTTTTTTCAGTTCATCAGTGGAAGTTCAATTTATTTTAAAGTTAATAGTCTTCTCTTGAGGTCATTACAATGGTGCAACTTTGGTGTTTCTTATTTGGCAGGTTTGTGAAGTATTTCTACTGGATATAGCAATATAATTTCCAAGTATAAATTTAACTAGAAAATTGAGGTAAGAAAAAAATCAAGAGAGCAAAATGCTTTCCTGTAAAAGATGTGTTAAAAATTATTTTGTATTCATTATTATTGCATCACTATCAAAGCAAATTATATAAATATTAAATACTTACTAATTTAGAGTCTCAATATATCAATGCAACTTGAAGCAGTTAAATACAATGCCTCAGAAGCAGAACTTTAACTTTAAATGTCTAAGTTTTTTTTACTTATATACATAGGAGAAAAAAATCAATCTATTGTCAAAGTCTATGCTACTGCAGTTATAATAATATCCTCACTTATGTGATCCTTTTATCTAATAGTTATTATTGGGCATAATCTAATAATTATCCAGGTTATATGGAGTTAACAATGAGAACTTTCAGTTTATTACAAATTATAGAGGATCGTGATTGTAAAATCCACCGAGCAGTGAATCCATTCCATATATTATACCTTATCTGTATCATACTTGGACCTTGGATCCAATTTGCAAGCACAATTTTCCTATCATGTTAACAAAACTAAATTCTTGCCTTGAACTGTCTTAATGTGGAGCTGTGATCTGTAATGTACTAATGATGTGGATTGACTCATTCATGTGTATCATCTCAACTGATTTGGCCAATGTTAAAGAAACACTGTGATGAAGTACATAATAAATATGTTTGATCTAGTAGCTATCATATACTTCCAGGTGCATCATGATTAGTAACTAAATATTTCAGGGTACTTGACATTTAGAAACAATAGGCAAAATATAAAAAGGTTGTGGGGGTGGTTGGCTCTAATAATAAAGGATGAGGTAAAGAAAGCAGTGAGTAAGGATCTTTGGCCTGAAAATCTGGTTGCAGAATCAGTCTGGGTGGAATTAAGAAACAATAATGAACAGAAGACACTACAGGGTATAGTTCATAAATTCCCTAACAAAGGTCATAATGTTGGTCAGACTTTAATAGGTAATTAGAGAAGCATGTAACAAGACTAATGTAATAATGGTGAGGGATTTTAATCTTCCATTGACATGGCAAATCAAATTGGCAAAAATTATTTGGAGGACAAATTTGTGGGAAGTATTTGAGTTTTCTAGTACAAGTCAGTGAGTCAACTGGCAAACAAACTACTTAGATCTAGTATTGCGCAATAGAACAAGGTTAATTAGTAATTTATTGTAAAAGATTCTTTGGGAAGAGTGCTCAAAATATAATGAATTGTGCATTGAACTTGAAAGTGCTGTAATCCAGAAGAATGAGGGGCAATTTCACAAAAGTATATTTGGGAATTAGATTAAAAGATATGACAGTGCCAAATGTTTTAAGGAATAATACCTAATGCTCAACAAATATGCAGTCCCTCAAGAAATATAAGCTCCCAACAGAAAATGGTTAACTAGAGAAGTATAACATTCAATTAAAAGTAGTAGTTAACAACATTACCAAAAACTTCAAGACTGCATTTTAGAGGGAAAGTTTTAGAAACCAACAAAGGATGATAAACGGGGACTAAATGGAATACAAGAGAAAATGAGCAAGAAACAAGAAAGATTATAAGAGCTTCTACAAGGAAAAGATGTTTATATTTGGTGGCAGAGATGAGAAATAAGTAAATGGCAGAGATGTTAAATCATTTGTTTGTTTTCACAGTAAAAGACACAAAAAGTAGTGGAAAGTGAAGAACCAAGGTTGTAATAAAATATAGTAATTTAAAGTAATCAATATTAAAGAAGTGATACTGAATAAATTAATGGGACTAAAAGTCACAAACTTCTGGAGCTGATGGCTTACATCCCGGAGTTTTAAAAGGAGATGGATGCAGAGATTGTAGATCTTCCAGAATTCTCAATTCTAAAATGATCCTCACAGTTTCTAAAGTATCAAATGTAGCTCCACTATTCAAGGGGAAAAGAGAAAACAGGGAACTATAAGCCAGTTAGCCTCCTCTAGTTGTATGGGAAATGCTAAAATCTACCATTAGTAGGGGCATGGCAACAGGGCACTTAGATTATTGTAATATTAGACTGAGTCAACATAATTTATGACTCGAAAATGAGGTTTGACCAATCAATTATGACTTTTAGTGGGTGTAACTAGCAGGGTAGATGTGGGGGGATTAATGGATGTTGTGTATTTGGAGTCTGAGGAGGAAATTGATAAAGTCACACAAGAGTAGGATTTATGATATTGGGGATAATATATTAACATAGTTTGAAATAAAAGAGAGCAGAATAAAAAGGCAATTTTCAAGACAACGGTGTAAAAAATGGAGTACCAAAAAGATCACTGCTAGGGCTATTTGCTATGTATTTGCAATGTATTTTTTTAATTCGTTCAGAGGATGTAGACATTGCTGGCTGGGCTAGCATTTATTGCCCATCCCTAATTGCTCATGAATTGAGTAGTTTGCTAGGCCATTTCAAAGGGCATTTAAGAGTCAACCACATTGCTGTGGGTCTGGAGTCACATGTAGGCCAGACCAGCTAAGAGTAGCAGATTTCCTTCTCTAAAGGACATTTGTGCACCAGCTGGGCTTTTACAACAATTGGCAATGATTTCATGGTCATCATAAGGCTCTTAATCCCAGATCTTTTTCTTGAATTATGATTTCAACATCTGCCATGGTGGGATTCAAGCTCGGAATCCAGAACATGGTTCTCTGGATTGCTACTGACAATACCATTATACCACTGCCTCTCCCAGTGACTTAGATGAAGGACTGAGTGTAATATTTCCAAGTTTGCTAATGACACAAAGCTAGTTGAAAAAGAGAGCTGCGAAAGAACATGAAGGGATATAGATTGATGGGCATGAAAAGGGCAGATGGAATACAAGATGGGGAAGTGTGAATTATTTATTTTGGAAATTTCAGAGCAAGATCAACTAGCTACATGCTTCTAAAGGAGTAAAAATCTTTGCCTGGTTCCCCAGAATTTCAGAACACTTTAAAAAACATCAGAAATAGTGGCAGGAGTAGGGTATGCAGCCTCTCACACCTGCCCCACCATTCAATTAGATCATTAATAATATCAATCCACTTTCCCACCCTATCCAATTTCTTTTAATTTCCTTAGTGCTCAAAAATCTCTCACTCTCAGTCTTGAATATACTTAACATCCACAGCCCTCTCAGATAGAGAAGTCCAAAGGATCATAATCCTCCTAGTATGAAGTTTCTCTTTATCTTAGTCCTAAAATGGTCATCCTTTATTCTGAGTTCTTGACACCCCAGCTAGGGCATATTATGTTCAGCATTGCCCCTATCAAGCCAATTAAAATTTGTATATGCTTCAATGAGATCACCTTTCATTCTGTTAAATGTCACAGAATTAGTGCTGGTCTATTCAATCTCTCCTCATAAGAAAACTGTTCACCCCAGGAATCAGCCTTGTGAACATGCATTGCACTCTCTCAAAGGCATGTAAAACCTTGGTTAGGCAAGGAGACCAAAATGGTCCACAATACTGCAGGTGTTGAGTCACCAGGGCCCTATGTAATTATAGTAAGTACCTGTGGAGAGACAAAAAGAGTTGGCATTTCACTAAAGCATTGATCCAGAAGTTCTGTCTCAGAGGTATTGTATCCCGGAGCCACCCTAGAAGTCTCCATGCATGGACTGCACAACAAAGTTTAAACTTCTGATGGGCAAATGTCCTTCACTGAGAACATCCAAAACTCCAACTTAATATTAGCAGAAAAGTTACCCAGGAAAGGTTAGAAGCATTAAAATTAATTCTAACTCCTGGGTAACAGTACTACTGACCCCCACAAAACCTGTGACTACCCCCCCCGTCACCAAACACACACACTCCACAGACCACCTCAATCACCTGACCATTCCCCCCTCACCCATCCCCCCCCCAACTAATGCCCCTTCCCATTATTAGAAAGTAAAATATAAAAGGAGGAGTTGGATGTGCAACCCTCCACTCCCGAATACCTTCCCGCAACCTTTGACTACTCTCCCCCAACCCCCTGAACCACCCTCCCAAATCCTGACTACATTCCTCCCCCCACCCCTGAGTATCTCCACATACTCTCCTGATCGTCACACCGCCTCAACGGGCACCCAATATCCCCCAACTACCCATCCAAACCAGAGCATTTTGCTTTTGTAGAAAAAGACTACATTCTTATAAAACCAAAACAAAGTTCTTGATTAGTTTGCCGGATGCCGTGAAATTTAGATTTTGTGACTCAAACGAACATTGCAAACTACTTTTGCCATAGGGGAGCGGTCAGTAAGGAGGAGAAGAACATGCCACAAGATGAAGAAGTTAAAACTGAACATGAGCTGCAGAGCATTTGGGGGTAACTTTTGTTAGTTGGACTGATCCTGCTAATGCTCCTCAGTCTTGCTACAACATGATTACCATTGCTTTAGTTAAGCTCTCTAAACTTTGAACTAATCCTGGACAGAATTAAATTTGAGTGGATAACTAGAATTTTGAAAATGCTGATGTTGCTTCTTTCAAGATGTTTTCTGATATTCATTATATGCAGTGACAATCTAGTGATCTGTTTCAATCAAGCTCATTTAGCGAAAACTGAAAAAGCAATTGCCCATAATTCAATTTTGAAGATGAAACAAGATAGTTGGGGTGGCGGGAGGAATGTAGTCAGGATATTGGGAGGGTGGTTCAGGGTTGCGGGAAGGTACTCAGGAGTGGAGAGTTGCACATCCAACTCCTGCTTTTATTTTTTTCTTTCTAATTATGGGAAGGGGCATTAGTTGGGGGGGGCGTGAGGGGGGAATGGTCAGGTGATTGAGGTGGTCTGTGAAGGGGGTGTGTTTGGTGATGGGGGGTAGTCACGGGGTTAAAAATTAATAGATTTTTAACAAAACCTCAGTGCAGTGAAATTAAAATAAACTCTTACATGTTTTGCCTTTTCCTTGAAGTTGTAAATGCATTCAAAACAGTCTGGCAGTACTTTAATATGTTTATAAGGAAAGCTCCCCAATTGTTATAGTACATTTGGTGCTTTTTTTTGTTGATATATCCAAAATTATTGCATTAGGTGGCTGTGACAGTGCAGTTGATTTACTATTTACCTTAATTATATAAACAATCAATACTTCTAGAAATTGTTTTAGTTGTATCCTTTGTCTTGACTGTTTCCCAATCTGTGTTGCAGGCAAATATGAGAAAATTGTAGTTGGCTCAGTATTGGGTTAATTTATGTAAATTAGAAACAACAGGGTTTCGACAACCAAATCTCACAAAAGTCCACTCACCACTTCATCAAGTTGAACATTACTCCACTTAGAAGTGTCATGTGCCCTTTTAACTTTCTTGTTAATTCTTGTTAAATTAGAAGCCACATAAGTCTTTTGTGTGAAATATTGACAAAGCTTCTGAAAATCAAATAAACCATGATCACAGGGATTTCCACCATCTATCAATAAATAGTTTTTAAAAAAATCATGCCTCTAAGTATTTTAGATGACAGTGTTCATCTTCCCATCATCCGAAGAGTTGGCAGGGAACATATCCCCACTGAATCTAATGGCCCTGCAGCCATTTCACACTCTATTGAGCATCATTTGGCTGCAGGCTGGATTTCTGCCCCTCACTCAGGAGCAAGTCTTGCATTAGAGAGCTGCCAGTCAACTTGATTGGCTGGAAGCTCTCTAGCCCCTGCAATGACAAGAGCTGCAGTGGACAGAAGAGTAAGTTCAGGGAAATACCTAAGTTTCAGTTCCGGAACTAGATGGCAAGGTACATTTCAGGGATCCAAGGGCAGGGTGGGTAGAGTAGACCTGGGGGAGTGGAAAGTGGACGATTGGGGTGTCAAGGAAGAGTGAAGGGAGGTCCAGCAATCACTTGGCCTTAAGTAGGGGCACCCAAAGTCAGAACAGGGCTTATGATGGAGGCACACCACCCCACCCACCTCCTCCCACCTCCTCCCTCCTCCCCCCACCTCCTCCCTCCTCCCCTCTCCGTCCCCATTCCTGCCTAAGGACTAAGTCTGATCATTTTTGATCTTCCTCCAGATAAATCCTCCTGTCAGCCTAGAAATTGAGGCTGGATTGGAAGTGGGTGGGTGGCCCAACTGAAGCCTTACCCACTCGTGTAAAATCGGTGCAAAGTCAGGGCGGGCAGGAACTTAGACACTTGCCCTTTTGAATTAATGTTAGCTGTTCTTTAATACCATAGAAGGCTGTGGAGGCCAAGTCATTGAATATATTTAAGAAGGGAATAAATGGATTTCTAAAGGAATCAAGAGTTATGAGGAAAGCACAGAATTATGGCATTGAGATAGAAATCACATTGAATGGCAGAGCAGGTTTGAAGGGCAGAATGACATATTCCTGCTCCTATTTTCTATGTTGCTGTCTTTCAAATACATTATTCCTAAATTGGTAGTGCTCCAGCATGGTCCTTAAGCATTAACCATTATTTCATTTATTACAGCTGTTGGTTGTCTAATTGTTTGGATTGGATTTATCACTTTTTGAAAAGAGAAATAATGGTACCTTGTCTCCTGTCCTACAGAATCTCACAAATGCGTGGCACTGACTAGGCCAAATGTCCCTTTTCTATGCCATATGTCCTAAAATTGCTCAATGAGAATGCCTCAAAAATTCTCCCCAATTTATTGAGTAAAAATGATTATAGATCATCTGGTTCAAGAAATTTGCCAATCTTAAATCCCCTAATTTATCAATTACCTTTGAAGCACCAACCTCAAAATTGCTGAAGATATTGGATACACTCCAGAAATTGTATAACATATTAGCTGTATTTATCTGGTGAATACATGCATAAAATATTCATTTAATATTTCAATAATCATATTTTTAACATCATTTCAACTATTAAAGTTCCAAACTTACTCTGTATCTACTATTTCTACTGTATGGTATTGTTTTAGTTTTTTGCTTAACATTTATGGATATACTAACACCAAGGGGCCTTTTACATTTCTAGCTACTCTCTTAAAAATTACCTTGGGAAATTTCCCTCTCCCTTTCATGTAAATGTAATATAACCTGGTTTTCCTAATTATTTCCATTATCTTTGGCATCAGTTATGGAAACTACAAATAAACCAAATTTCTTTGGATGTACCAGCTGATTTTCTGTGGCAGTCACATTTATAATTAAGAAATAAGTATATGAAGATTAGAGGAAGGGCAAGAAGGTTGAGAGAGGTAGGAGTGAAGGTCATGATTGAAAATTAGCAAGGGTTTGAGGGTTGCAATTTGCAAGATGGATTTGGAGGTTGTAAGACGTGTTCTCTGGGGGATTGTAATTGGGCTAGTATCAAACAGTACCAAATTGGGGCACTTCTCTAGTCAGGGTGAGGATTGTAACAAATTTTGCTTGTTTTGCTTCCAGTTGCTTTCCAAGCAAGTAACCAATTCTTGTGAAAAAATATTGGACACCTCTCTTGTACAATAGGATGGAGGGATGGTAGTGTTGGTGACCATGAGAGTATGGGGCAGAGGGGAGGGAGTTGGTAATCATGAGAGTGGGGCTGGGGCCTTTCAACATGAGAGAGATTGGGGAGGAGAAGTCTTGATTGCACATGGGGTAGGAGCACAGCGATACTGAAATCAACATAATTTACTACCACTGATCTTGTTGAGAGACAATGTAATCTTTTCTCCGCTGGTCTACTCGGCCACTTGAATTCCTGTTCAAGTTACTCAAGCTTACTTTGGAGACTCGCCGCATCAATCTCCCACAGGCTATCCTAGAAATATGGTACAAAAGTGTCTCTTGGAACAATAGTCAAAATAAGAGACAATCCCCTAAAATACATGATGGTAAGTCACCCTAAGAACAAATGAGTTTGATGCCTTTCCTCCATTTCTCAGCTAAGATGTATGGCTAGGAAAGCAGTTGTGGTTGTGATGCCACCAGGAATGGAATTCTCAGGGCACACGTTTAATGCCCCAGATCATCTGGTCAGTGATGCTGAGGCAATCAATAAAGATTGCACCTCAACATTTCTGCATCCTTCCAGCTGTCATTTCCTGTCCTGGTTGCAGCAGCGATGCTTCAGCACAACCATGCATGGAGGGAAAGAGTCAGAGACCATACTCCCTTTTTATCAACATCTCTGAGACTGAGATCAGTATAAGAGTAATTTGAGGAGGGTTCAGGGTAGCGCAAGTCAGCCCAATGAATGATTAAATAAGCAATTACAGCATTTGTGCTTTTGTCAAGATTTCTGATGGGGTCCTAGAGCATGTCTCAATATTGACCGCTTTGGCAATATCTGATTTGGTCACAATTAGAGCTGTTCTTCATGCTCTACTTGTCAAGCAAGTGGCCACATTTTTCCTGACTCAAACTCAAGCGATTGAGGAGTGTCCAAATTTTCTGTGAAGATTGAAACCTGGGACTTCATCACTTGGGTCAGTTACTAGATTGTGGTTAGTGATGTTTGTAATCAAACAGAAGTTGGGACTGTCATCAGTTTTTAGAAGATGCAATGTACTACATTAGGGCTATGGGAATTCAGATGGTTACATAAGATTTTTGACATCTTGTGTCAGTGGAGGAGCTTTGCTAGCTGTCAGCCAATGGTGTTCTTTGAGGAGGATGTTTTCTCTGTGGCCATCAGGAGGTTCAATGTGCGCTAACAAAGGAAACCACTCAAACTGTTGATTTCAAATTACAGTAAGAAGTCTCACAACACCAGGTTAAAGTCCAACAGGTTTATTTGGTAGTAAATGCCACAAGCTTTTGGGGCTCTGCCCCTTTGTCAGGTGAGTGGAGAGTTCTGATCACAAACGGAGTTCTGATCATATAAAGGACTCTCTACTCACCTGACGAAGGGGCAGAGCCCCAAAAGCTTGTGCCGTTTACTACCAAATAAATCTGTTCGACTTTAACCTGGTGTTGTGAGACTTCTTACTGTGTTTACCCCAGTCCAACGCCAGCATCTCCACATGTTGATTTCAAAATCCCAGAGTTAATTCTCATGACTGCTTGGAGGTGGCTATCTATCATGTTTGTGTGGCAGCTCCTGAGCTATGTATAGCAGAAAGGCTTTGCTGTAGACTCATAAAGGCAGGTGAAGCAGGGGGTAGTTGGCCCTGCAGCCCCAAGTATGAAATTCATTTTTGTCTTGACTTTGGCTCCAGTGTTCTGGAGGTGTTGTCAGTGGTTCAAAGTATTGTCAATAGTGATGTCAAGGTATTTTGATGTTGGATCGTGAGTGAGTGGTCACCACAGAATGGGGAATGAGGTTCTTCCCTGACCTTGAAGTTCAGGTGGAAGGCTGAAAAGGGCTCCCACATTCACTTGAGAAAGGATATACTGGCACTGGAGGGGGTGCAGAGGAGATTCACTTGGTTGATTTCAGAGTTGAGAGGGTTGGCTTATGAGGAGAAACTGAGTAGACTGGGGCTATACTCATTGGAATTCAGAAGAATGAGGGGAGATCTTATAGAAACATATAAGATTATGAAGGGAATAGATAAGATAGAAGCAGGGAAGTTGTTTCCACTGGCGGGTGAAACTAGAACTAGGGGGCATAGCCTCAAAATAAAGGGAAGCAGATTTAGGACTGAGTTGAGGAGGAACTTCTTCACACAAAGGGGTGTGAATCTGTGGAATTCCCTGCCCAGTGAAGCAGTTGAGGCTATCTCATTGAATGCTTTTAAGGCAAGGTTAGATAAATTTTTGAACAGTAAAGGAATTAAGGGTTATGGTGAGCAGTGGGTAAGTAGAGCTGAGTCCACAAAAAGATCAGCCATGATCTTATTGAATGTCATAGCAGGCTTGAAGGGCCAGATGGCCTACTCCTGCTCCTAGTTCTTATGGTCTTAGGAAGCAATCCTTGCACCTTCAAAATATATACCAGTGGTACCTTCCACAAAGTCACATTCTTTGCATATGCTGACAACCTGGCCTTAGTTTTCAAATAAAGAACAAAGAACAAAATCAGCCTGGGAAACAGGCCCTTCGGCCCAACGAGCCGTCGCCACCATCTCAACACCACCAGTCCACCTCTCTACCTATGACCCCTATCTAATGTTTTATGGCCATCCAGATTGAGGGAAACTGATTTAGGGACAATTTATTCCTGCCAATCAGCCTAACAGCACATCTTTGGGGTGTGGGAGGAAACCAGAGCACCCGGAGAAAACCCACGCAAGCACGGGGAGAATGCGCAAACTCCCACAGACATCGGCCCAAATCCATGTGTCTGCACAGCAATCAGCGATAGTCACTGAGCTGTCGTCTTGCCAGTATCTTGTCCAGTTTAGGCACACACTAACGACATGAAGCACTAGGCCAATCTCGAACAACCAAGAGCAGCCCCAGTACGACCCATCGCCTGTATGCCCCTCGTTGGACACGAGGTGGACTGACTTAAAACCTGTGAATGAAAGAGAAAAAAAACATTATTATCATACTATACCCATTTACGTTACCAGGGACGCCCCAATGCTAATGACCCTTATTTAAAAGGTTCTCCTATATCCACCCATCTCCAACTCAGTCATGTGCCTGTCTAAATTACTCTTAAAGGACTCTAGCGTGTTTGCCTCCACCACCTTACTTGGCAGAGCATTCCATACCCCCACTACCCTCTGTGTGAAAAACCTCCCTCTAATATCTGTGTTGTACCGCTTCCCCCCTCACCTTAAGTCCATGGCCCCTTGTCCTACGTGTCTCTATCGTAGGAAATAGCTTACCTCTGTTTACTCTATCTATACCCTTCATAATCTATATACCTGTATTAGATCCCCCCTCAGTCGACGTCTTTCAAGGGAAAAGAGCCCCAATTTCTTCAATCTTTCCTCATACCCCAGTCCTTCCATACCAGGCAACATCCTGGTAAACCTCCTCTGCACTCTCTCCAGAGTCTCCACGTCCTTCCGGTAGTAAGGCGACCAGAACTGTACGCAGTACTCCAAATGCGGCCGAACAAACGTTCTGTACAACTGCAACATTAGACTCCAGCTCTTATGTTCTATACCCCTTCCTATAAAGGCTAACATACCATAGGCTTTCTTCACCACACTCTCCACTTGCACTGCCACCTTCAAAGACTTGTGCACTTGCACCCCCAGGTCTCACTGCGACTCTATACTCCTTACGGGCTTACCCTTTATCATATAACTTCCCCCTACATTATTCCGGCCAAAATGCATCACCTCACATTTATCCGGATTAAACTCCACTTGCCACGTATCTGCCCAATCAACCAGCCTATCAATATCCTGCTGTATTGCCAGACACTGCTCCTCACTGCCCGCCAATCCAGCCATCTTGGTGTCATCAGCAAATTTGCTGATCATATCACCTACTCCCTCTTCCAAATCATTTATATACACTACAAAGAGAAGAGGTCCCAGTACCGAGCCCTGCGGCACACCACTAGTGACAGACCTCCAGCTAGAAAAAGACCCCTCCACAACTACTCTCTGACTCCTCTTTGCAAGCCAGTTCTCTACCCATCTAGATACCTGACCACATATCCCATGAGCTTTAATCTTCTGTACCAGCCTACCATGAGGGACTTTGTTAAACGCCTTACTGAAATCCATATAGATGACATCAACGGCTCGTCCTTCATCAACCGTTTTTGTCACCTCCTCAAAGAATTCTACCAGATTTGTAAGGCAAGACTCCCCCTTGACAAAGCCATGCTGCGTATCCTTAATCAGATCGCAACGCTCCAAGTGCGCATACATCCTATCCCTAAGAATCCTCTCCATCAACTTACCTACCACTGACGTTAAGCTCACCGGCCTATAGTTACCCGGGCTATCCCTCCTACCCTTTTTAAACAACGGTACCATGTTCGCTATCCTCCAGTCCTCTGGGACCTCACCTGTGTCCAAAGAAGAGACAAAGATTTGCGTCAGAGGCCCAGCAATCTCATCCCTCGCCTCTCTAAGCAGCCTAGGATAAATGCAATCAGGCCCCGGAGATTTATCGGTTTTAATGCCCTCTAAGAGCCCTAACACTTCTTCCCTCGTAATCAATAGATCTTTCAATCGGTCTACCACTCCCTCAATGACCGTACTAGACATCAAGCCCCTCTCCTTCGTGAATACCGACGCAAAGTATTCATTCAGGATCTCCCCCATTCCCTCTGCCTCTAAGCACAATTCCCCACGTTTGTCCCTGAGAGGACCGATTTTACCCCTAGCCACCCTTTTGTTCTTAAGATAGGAGTAAAACGCCTTTGGATTCTCCTTAACCCTGCCTGCCAAAGCCATCTCATGCCCCCTCTTTGCTCTCCTAACTCCCCGTTTGAGATCCCTCCTACTCTCTCTGTATTCCTCCAACGCTCTCTCCGTTCCCAGCTGCTTAGACCTGACATACGCCTCTCGTTTCTTCCTAACCAGGTCTTCTTTATCTCTAGTAATCCACGGTTCCCTAATCCTACCTTTCCCATCCTTTCTCCTAACTGGCACATGCCTTTCCTGCACCTTTTGCAGTTTTCCCTTGAAAGACTCCCACATGCCTAATGTGGTCTTGCCTTCCAACAGCCTATCCCAGTCTGTATCCCTAAGCTCCTGCCTAATCCGGCTGTATCTAGCCTTCCCCCAATTTAGCACCCTCCCCTTAGGACAGCTCTCATCTTTTTCCATTCGTATCCTAAAGTAGACGGAGTTGTGGTCACTATTAGCCACATGTTCGCCTACTGCAACCTCAACCACCTGACCCGGCTCATTTCCCAGAACTAAATCCAGTATCGCCCCCTCTCTAGTCGGGCTATCTACATACTGTTGCAAGGATCCTTCCAATACACATCTTACGAATTCCTCCCCATCAGACCCCCCAGCTCTAGGCACCTTCCACTCTACCCCAGGGAGATTAAAATCTCCCACTACAACAACCCTATTCTTCCTACACTTATCCAAAATGTCCCTACATATACCCTCTTCCACTGCCCGCGGGCTATTGGGCGGCCTATAGTACACTCCTAGCATAGTAATGGCCCCCTTCCTATTCCTCAACTCCACCCACAAAGACTCAATTTCCAACCCCTCCATGTTATCCTCCCTCTGCACCGCTGTGATCTGCTCCCTAACTAAGACTGCCACTCCCCCTCCTCTTTTCAACCCTCCTCTATTATGCCTAAAACACTTATACCCTGGAACATTTAGCTGCCAGTCCTGCCCCTCCTTTAACCATGTCTCTGTCACTGCCACCACATCTAAATTCCTCGCGAACATCAAGGCCTTAAGTTCATCCGACTTTCCCGTCACACTCCCTGCATTAAAGCAGATGCACCTAAGACCCTCAGTCCCTCTCGGATCCTCCTTCTCCTGGGGGATTTCCCTATCAACTAGACTTACCCTGACCTCCAACTCACTCCCAGTGCCTGAGCTGTCTCTCTCCTCCCCAACCCCCCTCCATACTAGTTTAAACCCTGCCTAAACACTCCAGCCAACCTCCCAGCTAAAATATGTGTCCCCTTCCCATTTAAGTGTTCCCTATCCCTCCTATACAAGTGCCCTTCCTTTGCAAAGACTTCCCAATGGTCAACAAAACTAAAACCTTCTGTCCTGCACCAATCCCTCAGCCACGCATTCAGCTGCAGGATCTCATTATTCTTATCCCTGCTATTGCTGGGCACTGGCAGCAGCCCAGAGATTGCCACCCTGGAGGCCCTACACTTCAGCCTGGCTCCCAACTCCCTGAGCTGCGTACGTATTTCCCCCCTACTCTTCCTTCTTATGTCCCTCTCTCCTACATGTATAATTACATCCGCCTGGGTCCCTTTGCCCTTCAAGATTCCCTCTACCCTCTCCGACACATCCTGTACCCCAGCTCCAGGGAGGCAGACCACCATCCTGGAGTCCCGCTTTTGCCCACAGAACTGCCTATCAATTCCTCTAACCATCCCGTCCCCCACCACTATCTCACATCCAGCCCCCTTCCTTCCCTCTGAGGCATTTTCCTCTTCCCCTCGTGCCCTTTCCACCTCAGTTGGTGCCTTACCCCTGCTATCTTGAGAGACTACCCCTGGGGTAGCCTTTGGAACATTACTCCTCTTCTTTTTCCCCTTCCTAACTGTAATCCACCCATCCCCCCTCCTCGACTCTGAGATCCCCTCTTGAATCTGGTTCCTATTCATTAATGCCTCATTCTCCCTCACTAAAAATAAATCCTCCAGCCTCAACTCCAGTTGCCTAACCCGGGCCCTCAAACGCTGCAACTCCAGACATTTGGTGCAGATGTGGACTCGCCGGATCCAGGACAATAAGAAAACACTCATTTCTAATTTCTCAGGAAATCCACTTTCCACTTTGACCAAATGCTTCCAAGACTGCCATTTCAGCTGAACTGAGTTTCTCTATCCCTGTTTCCTTCTCTAGCTCATTTTGTCTTTTAGTCCGCACTAAACTATTCTGAATTTTAAATTATTTGCACTGCGTAGAGGCTATTACCATCCCATCAGAACACACCCGATCACCACCAGAGTGATTGAAGGGGTCAGTAAGAGTGCTGTCGAGCAGTGCTTGCTAAACAAAAACTTGATCACTGGAACTCAATTTGGGTTTTGCTAGGGCTACTCAGCTCCCAACCTCACTACAGCCTTGGTTCTAACATGAACAAAAGAGCTAAATTCAGAGGTGAAGTTGAGTGACTGCCCTTGACATCAAGGCAGTACTTGGCTGAGTGGCCTCAAGAAGCCCAACAAAACTGGAATCAGTGGGAATCCCCACTGGTTGGAGTCCTACCTAGCACAAAACAAAATAGGTGTGGTTGCTGGAGGTCAATCATCTCAGTTCCAGACCATCACTGCAGGACCCCCTCAGAATACTAGGCACTTTCAGCTGCTTCTTCCTTTCACGATAAAGGTCAGAAATTGGGATGGTTGCTGATGATTGCAAAATTTTCAACACAATTTGCAACTCCTCAAATACTGAAGCAGTTCATGTCTAAATGCTGCATGACATGGATAATATTGAGGGTTGGGCCAACAAGTGGTAAGTAATATTTGCACACGCAAATGCCAAGCAATGACCTTAACATAAGAACATAAGAAATAGGAGCAGGAGTAGGCCATCTAGCCCTTCGAGCCTGCCCCGCCATTCAATAAGATCATGGCTGATCTGTTGTGGCTCAGTTCCACATTCTCGCCCTCTCCCCATAACCCTTAATCCTCTCTCTTATCAAAAACCCATCAACCCGTGTCTTAAAAATATTTAACGAGGTAGCCTCCACCACTTCAACGGGCAGAGAATTCCAGAGATTCACCACCCCTTGAGTGAAGAAGTTCCTCCTCAACTCCGTTCTAAACCGGCCCCCCTTTATCTTGAGGCTGTGCCCCCTAGTCCTACTGTCCTTTCTGAGCGGGAAGAGTCTCTCCACCTCTATCCTATCCATCCCATTCATCATCTTATACGTCTCAATGAGATCTCCCCTCATTCTTCTAAACTCTAACGAGTACAAGCCTAGTTTACTCAGCCTCTCCTCATAGCTCAATCCCCTCAACTCCGGTATCAGCCTAGCAAACCTCCTCTGCACTCCCTCCAGGGCCAAAATATCCTTGCGCAGGTGCGGCGCCCAAAACTGCACACAGTACTCCAGCTGCGGCCTCACCAATGCCCTATACAGCTGCAGCAAGACCTCCCTACTTTTACATTCAATCCCCCTTGCAATGAAGGCCAGCATCCCATTCGCTTTCCTGACCACCTGCTGCACCTGCAGGCTGGGTTTTTGCGACTCATGCACAAGGACCCCGAGGTCCCTCTGCACCGTCACCTGCTGCAGTTTTTCGCCACGTAAGTAATAATCCTTCCTACCATTATTCCTACCAAAGTGGACCACCTTGCACTTGCCAACATTAAATTCCATTTGCCAGTTCCTGTCCCATTCGCCCAGCCTATCTAGATCTTTCTGCAGACTCTCCACACCCTCCGCACAATTTGCCGTTCCACCAATCTTGGTGTCATCAGCAAATTTCGACACCATACACTCGGTTCCCTCCTCCAGATCATCTATATAAATGGCAAATAGCTGAGGCCTCAGCACCGACCCCTGGGGCACTCCACTAGTCACCAACCGCCAATCCGAATAGCACCCATTGACCCCCACTCTCTGCCTCCTATTTGACAACCAATCCTCTATCCACGCTAACACCGAGAGAATCTAACCATCACTCTTTGACATTCAATGGCATTGCTGAATCCCCAACGATCAACATCCTGGGGGATTACCATTGACCAGAAACTGAACAGGACTCACCATTTAAATACAGTGGCTACCAGAACAGATCAGATGTTAAGGATCATGCAGTGAGGAATTCACCTCTGGACCTCACAAAGCTAGTCCACAATCCACAAGGCACAAGTCACTTGCCTGGATGAGTACAGTCCCAACAGCACTCAAGCAGCCTGACACCATTCAGGACAAAGCAGCCTGCTTCACTGTGCTGTCCACAGTGGCAGCAGTGTGTACCACCTACAACATGCACTGCAGAAACTCACCAAGGCTTCTTGGACATCACCTTCTAAATCTATGACTGTGAACATCTAAAAGCACAAGGATAGCGTGCACATAAGAGCACCACTATCTGGATGTTCCCCTCCAAGCCACTCTGCATCTTCAGGGCAAAGAGCCTTTTTATGTGCTGTAACTCTATGGATGGAAATATCACCATTCCTCTGCTGACTTCGGGTCAAAAGCCTGGAACTGCCTTTCTAACAGCACAGTAAATGTACCTACAACACACAGACTGCAGCAGTTCAAGAAGACAGCCCATACCCCCTTCTTAAGGGCAACTAATAGAGAAAAAAAAACACATGGGAACCCACCAGCTGCAAGTTCTTTTCCAAGCCACAAATCCTGACCTGGGACTACATTTCTATTCCTTCATTGTTGTTGAATAAAAATCTTGGAATTCCCTTCCTAACAGCAATGTAGGTGTATCTACACCAAATAGACTGCAGTGTTTCAAGAAATCAGCTCACCACCATATTCTCAAACCAGATCAAATTAACTTTAAATGCTAATGAAATTATTGATCTACCTTTATACATAAAATTCTGAACCAATAGGTTAATAAATTGACAAGATTTCATTTTTAAAAATTATTGGGCAGGACAGCTCTAATATGAGTTTTAAGCTTTTCATTAAAATGCTACTTTCAGAAAACAGAGACAGTACAGTGGCATAGTGGTTAACACTGCTGTCGCACAGTGCCAGGGATTTTGTTTAAATTCTGGCCTCGGATGACTGTCTATGTGAAGATTGCACATTCTCCCCGTGTCTGCGTGAGTTTCCTCCGGGTGCTTCGGTTTCTTTCCACACTCCAAAGATGTGAGACTTAGGTTGATTGGCCATGCTAAATTCACCCTTAGTGTCAGCAGGATTAACATGATAAATATGTGGGGTCACGGGGGCAAGGCATGAGTGGAATTGTTGTTGGTGCAGGCATGATGGGCTGAATGGGCTCCTACTGCGCTATAGGGATTCTATGATAAATCACTTTCACCTGATTTTATGAATTATTTGAAATAGGTTGAAATTAAAATTGGTCTTACCTAACAGCTTCTTTCCTTTTCTTTGCAGACTCTGTGACCTTTACAATTTCCAAGTTCGAAGATTCTGATGGAGATAAATTTATGCTGTCATGTGATTTCCACTGGTTTCTGCAAGACATATAAGGCCAACGGGTCTCTTTCAACCAGTTTTCATCTGCCGTTATATTATCCAAAATCTTTTCTTTTTTTGAGCGAATATGAGGAGTGAGCAGTTGAAAGGGTTCACACACAGTTGTTAATTTCAAATTCTTCTTTCTCATCAGCTGTCCTTGAGACTTTCTGTGCAACATCTTAAAATCTGGTACTTTTGTGTTAATCTGCGGTTTGAATTTAAGTTCTTTATCTGGGTCACAACATGTTGCTTTCTTCTTTTCCAAGAAGGTATTTTGAAGCATACTTTTTGGAAGGGATGCACTATGTAATATCTCTTGGGCTCTCACTTTCATCCTAATTACTCTGTAGAGTTCTTCCTCTTTAATCCTGTCACTAATTGTTTGATCATACAGATATCTGGGAACTGGTTTTGCTTTAAATTTATTTGGCTTCTTTACTGAAACATTCAGGTCCTTTATTTGCATTTTTTTGATTTCTTTCTTCTTCTCCTCTCTTTCAAGAAAGCCAAATGGTTTTTGCATCGCTAGTAAAATTTCTTTGCTTCTTACCTTTACAAACCTCCTCCTTTCTTCATTCCGTTCTATTATTTCCTCCAGAAGTGGAATATAGGTATGGGCTGGTACAGGGTTCGCACGGAATTTTTTCTGGCATTCTGCTTCTTCCTCTAATTGTTTTCTCAACATATGATTCTCTATTTCAATTTCAGATCTTGATTTGATCTTGTGCTTCTTTTTCTCAGCTTCTCTAAGGGTCATCAGGAAAGGGCGTGGTACCGTGATCTTTGGGGTCCACTGCTTTTGCTCCTTCTTTATTGATTTCATTTTTTGTGAACTTGCGCTTCCAGGCTTCCGGGATTCTTCATCTGAAATATACTCCTGCACCGAAAATCCATCCCACATTCCCTGAATTCGATCTCTTCCACAGGACATGAGATTTTCTCCACCTTTTTCTTGATCTTCATTGGATATTTCTGAAACACTTGAGTATGTAGCATTGTCCACCTCAGTTGTCATGTCAGATAGATGGGCATCATTTTGCTTATCTAAACTATAAAAAAAAAGAGAAAAGTAAATTTGTTTTTGTTTAGAATATCATGAAATGTTCATTAAAACAAGTTACACAATCCATTCTTCTAAACGTGCATCTAAAGAGAGCTACATGGAAAAAGAGGTGATGCGGAAAAGACTAGAAATTCAGAGGACAAGGCTCTGGAGACACAGGTTCAGATCACACCATGGCACTTGGTGGAATTTAAATTCAATTAATAAAATTTGGAATTGAAAGCTAATCTCAGTGATGGTAAACATCAAACCATCAGTGATTGTTGTAAAAACCCATCTGGTTCACTAATATTCTTTAGGAAGGAAATCTGTTATTCTTACTTTGTCTGGCCTACTTGTGACTCCAGATCCACAGCAATGTGGTTGACTCATAATTGCCCTCTGAAATGGCTAGTAAGCTGTTCAGTTCAGGGCAAATTAGGGATGGGCAACAAATGTAGGTCATTTCAGTGATATCACATACAAGAACACATTTTTAAAAAAGCCCTCAATGACAGACTTAAGAGGGTGAAGATAAGCAGTAATCCAGAACTGGGACAATGGATATGTTAAACTAATGCAGTGAAGGATAGAAATCACAGCACAATGAGATACAAGCATAAATGGACAACAAAAAGCTCAGCTCATGGCAAAAGATTAAAAAATCAGGTCGACCATTACCTGCCTCTGCCCAAGTGTGCAGTCTAAAAGGCTGGTGGGTCAGTGCCAAAAGCACAATAGGATGGCTCAGTTTTGATTCTATCAAGCTATAGCAAAGGCAACACCAGTTGTGATAGAAGTCACAAATAATTACACTGGTGATTTCATCAAAGGTTATACTGTCAAATAGGAGTGCTGAATACATAGTTAAGTTACTATCACATTCAGGGAGCAACCATTGAAAGGGTAGGCAACGCTATAAGGGTCAACAATGATTTTTTTAAGGGAAAAGTTGTACAAGAAATAGGGGGCAACCCAATGAATGGCCTGATTTTTAAACAAAGACATCCATGTGCATCACATTTAAAACAGGACATGGATGCAAGGCGTGGAAGGGCTTACTAGTGGTGACAAAGAGTTTGACATCTAAGGTGACCGTGGATCAATGGGAGGTTTTTTCTTAGAGTGATAAGGCAGTATTGCTTGAACTGGTCAAATCAGGTCCACTGGTAGACAGCCAAATAGATCATATTCCACAAGTGTTCTTGTCCCTGGTCCGGAACCATGTTGTCATAAGGTCAAAGAACAAAGAATAGTACAACACAGGAATAGGCCCTTCAGTCCGCCAAGCCCATGCCAAATACATTGTCCTATCAACTAGACCAACTGCCTGTATCCCTCTATATCCTGTCTGTTCATGTGCCTATAAAGATAAGTCTTAAATGTTGCTATTTGCTCCAACAACCTCACTTGGCAAGGCATTCCAGGCCCCCACCCTCCCTTGTATAAAAAAACTTCCCCTGCACATCTCTACTGAACTTCTCCCCCCTTACTTTGAAATTGTGCCATCTCGTGATTGTCATTTCTGCCCTGGGAAAAAGTTTCCAACTTTCACCTTATCTATGCCCCTCATAATTTTATAATCTTCTATCAGGTTGCTCTTCAGCCTTTGTCTTCCCAGCGAGAACAATCCAAGTTTATTCAATCTCTCCCCATAGCTAATACCCTCCATACCAGGCAACATTCTGGTAAACCTTTTCCATATTCCCTCTAAAGCCACCACCTCCTTCTGGTTGTGTGGTGACCAGAATTGAACACAGTATTTCAAATGTGGCCAATGTTTTATAAGACTAACATAACTTGACAACTTTTATACTCAATGCCCTGGCCAATGAAGGCAAGCATGCCGTATGCTTTCTTCACCAACTTTTCCACCTGTGCTGCCACTTTTAAAGATCTGTGGACCTGTACTCCCAGATCTCTGTGTGTCTATGCTCCCGATGGTTCTGCCATTTATTTTACAATGCCCACCTGAATTGGATCTACCAAAGGTAGGAACATGATAATTATTGAGCAGGTAAATGAGGCACTTGTCAGTACAGATGGGCCTGAGGGGCAGGGGGAAGAGATGTGAATTTAAGAAGTTGCTAATGAGAGTAAATGGTTAATTTTTCTAGCTGTATAAAGAATGATTATGGAGTAGTTAACAGGGGAGATGAAATAATGATCAGAGGTAGTCCTATCCAGGAGAAAGAAGAACTTAACACTTTAGTAGATTAGAAATTCAGTAGATATGTAATGGTGAATGGACTAGAAGGTGGACAGAGTGCTGGAACAGGTGCATTAATGTTAGAGACTGGGACTAGTGGTAAGCAATCTGAAGTAAACTGGGAAAAAAAAACATTATGCATCTTTTGTGGAGGTGAAAATCAACAATCTGCCTCTGACAAATACTGTTATTTGGTTGAAAATTGATTTAAAGTAAAATTTGAATGTCATCTGTATTGTAGCTTCCCTTAGACCTAGCAGGCAATGGTATTTGCCATGAGTTACCATATTGTACATATTGGTACCTACCTCGACTAGTTAAATTTCAATAGTGTGCATTATATTCATAATTTCACCATGATAAAAAGAACCATACAGTGGCAGTTGGCAGGATCAATCTAACTTGCCTTTGAATATATTATATTTAGTTCTCAACATGCCTACCTGCAACGCACTGAAGATTCATAGGAATCCTCTGAAGCAGTTATGCCTCTGACACAGAGTTTATTTTCATACAATTTTGCTAGCATTGCCATAGTGTGTACATGTGCATCTTTTAGTTCCTTAATTTTCTTATAGTAGTCTTCATTGGACATGCCACTTAAACTGCTGGGGATTACTGATTCCTTATCCTCCGTACAACGAATTTGTTTAGGATGCTCTGTTTCACTGGTGTCAGAATCAGAATCATTTTCACTCTAAATACAGAGAAAATTGGTTAACTAATTTTTAAAATTACAATGTACACTTATCATTTCACGAAAATAAGAACATAAGAGCATAAGAAATAGGAGCAGGAGTAGGCTATCTAGCCCCTTGAGCCTGCCCCACCATTCAATAAGATCATGGCTGATCTGAAGTGGATCAGTTCCACTTACCCGCCTGCTCATAACCCTTAACTCCCTTATCGATCAAAAATCTACTTACCCATGACTTAAACATATTCAACAAGGTAGTCTCCGCCACTTCAATGGGCAGAGAATTCCAGAGATTCATTACACTCTGAGAGAAGAAGTTCCTCCTCAACTCTGTTCTAAATTGCCCCCTACTTATTTTGAGGCTGTGCCCTCTAGTTCTGCTGTCCTTTCTAAGTGGAAAGAATCTCTCTACTTCTACCCTATCTAGTCCCTTCATTATCTTATATGTCTCTGTAAGATCCCCCCTCAGCCTTCTAAACTCCATTGAGTACAGGCCCAATCTACTTAATTTCTCCTCATCTCTAACCCTCTCATCTCCGGTATCAACCTGGTGAAGCTTCTCTATACTCCCTCCAAGGCCAATATATCCTTTCGCAAATAAGGGGACTAAAATTGCACACAGGACTCCAGTTGCGACCTCACAGTGCCTTGTACAGTTCCAGCAAGACTTCCCTGCTTTTATATTCTATCCCCCTCGCGATAAAGGCCAACATTCCATTTGCCTACTTGATCACCTGCTGCACCTGCAGACTGAGTTTTTGCAATTCGTGCACAAGGACCCCCAGGTCCCTCTGCACAGTAGCATGGTGCAACTTTTCACCATTTAAATAATATTCCATCCTACTATTAATTTCTTCCAAAGTGGATAACCTCACATTTGCCAACATTATACTCCATCTGCCAGGTTCGCGCCCACTCACTCAGCCTATCCAAATCTCTCTGCAGACTTTCCACGTCCTCCAAGCAATTCGCTTTCCCACTTATCTTCGTGTCATCAGCAAACTTTGTTACCCTACACTCAGCTCCCTCCTCCAGATCATCTATGTATATGGTAAACAGTTGAGGTCCCAGCACCGATCCCTGCGGCACGCCACTAGTCACCAACTGCCAATCAGAAAAGCACCCATTTATTCCAACTCTCTGTTTCCTGTTAGATAGTCAATCCTCAATCCACGCTTACACTTCATCCCCAACTCCGTGTACCCTAACCTTCTGCAGCAACTTTTTGTGGGGCACCTTATCACACGCCTTCTGGAAATCTACAAACACCACATCCACTGGTTCCCCTCTATCTACCGCACTAGTCACATCTTCATAAAAATCCAGTAAATTTGTCAAACACGACTTTCCCTTCATGAATCCATGCTGCATCTGCTTGATTGAACCATTCCTTTCCAGGTGTCCTGCTATTTCTTCTTTAATGATGGATTCTAGCGTTTTCCCAACTATGGGCATTAAGCTAACCGGCCTGTAGTTACCCGCCTTTTGTCTGCTACCTTTTTTAAACAGCGGCATAACAGTAGCTGTTTTCCAATCCGCCGGCACTTCACCAGAGTCTAGCAAATTTTGATAAATAACTACTAACGCATCTGCTATTACTTCTGCCATTTCTTTCAGTACCCTGGGATGCATTCCATCCGGTCCCGGGGACTTGTCTACCGTCAGTCCCATTAGTCTACCAAGCACTACCTCTTTAGTAACAGTAATTGTATTAAGGACCTCATCTCCTACCAACCCTCTATCTTTAATATTCGGTAAGCTATTTGTGTCCTCCACCATGAAGACCGACACAAAAAACTTATTTAAAGTCTCAGCCATTTCCTCGTTTCCCACCATTAGATCCCCTCTCTCATCCTCCAAGCATCCAACATTCACTCTAGCCACTCTCTTCCTCTTTATATATTTGTAAAAACTTCTACTTTTTTTTACTATCTTTCATTTAGAATAACATAACATGAAATAACATGATACCATTAGTGTATGATTAATAATTATAAAAACAATTAAGTTATAGAAATGTTAAAGATAGGAGACCATTCAGCCCATCATCTCTATAAACAAACAAAAAGATGAAATGAAACAACACTGGGTTGATATATTTGAAAAGGGAGTACAGAAAAAGATACAAATGCCAATGAACCACTAACAAATAGTTTAAAATTGTGGTAAATACAAGTTAATTTCTGTAAAAAAAAAATCAGAATAATTCTGATATTGGGCTCAAATTAGTTAGGAACTTTGGATCAAAGGTGTATTAATATTTGAAGCCAAGTGGTCTTGACAGTATGAAAACTGAATATCAGTGAACAGGTTATTGTCAAGTAAGCGGCACCTGATAGCACTGACGACAATACATCCATCATTTTGCTGATGCTTGTAAGCAGACTGATGGGTTAGGCTAAGGAAATTTGGCATTACTGCTACGACTCTCACCAATTTTTACAGTTACATCATAGAAAGCAATTTTTCCCGATATATCACAGTTTGGTATGGCTCCTGTTCTGACCAAGACCGCAAGAAACTACAAAGGGTTGTGAGTGAAACCCAGTCCATCATGCAGCCCATTCATTCACTTCATCCATACTTCTCATAGCCTCAGAAAAGCCGAGCATAATCACCCCAGACATACTCTTCCACCATCTTCTGTTGGGAAAAAGATACAAAAGTCTGAGGTCATGTACCAACTGACACAAGAACAGCATCTTCCCTGCTGCCATCAGACTTTTGAATGTACCTATTTTATATAAAGTTGATCTTTCTCTATACGCTAGCTATGACTGTAACACCATATTTTCCTTTCCTTCTCCCCACATACTCTATGGTTGGAATGCTTTGCCTGTATAGCACATGAGAAACAATACTGTATACCAATATATGTGGCAATAATAAATCAAATCAAATCAAAATAGTTGTTGTTTAGATTAGATTTGTCCTATTTTTTGTGTATAGGACAAACCTAGACACAGTTTCAGGTAGATGCTGGTGTTGTAGTTATATTAGGACAGCTTGGTTAGAAGTGTGGCTAGTTCCAGAGCACAGGTCTTCAGCACTACAGCCAGGATATTGTTGGAGCTCACAGTTGTTGCTATATTCTGTGTGCTCAGCCATTTCTTGATCTCAAATGAAATGAATTGAATAGGTTGAAGAGAGTGATGGTGGGGACCACAGAAGGCTGAGATGGATCATCCACTCAGCATTCCTGATTGAAGATAGTTGGAAACTCTTCAGCCTTCCCTTTTGTACATGTGATGAACTGCACCATTATTGAGGAAAGGGATGTTCATGGAGCATCCTGTTCGTCTTATTTGTTTAACTGTCCAACACCAATCATGACTTAGGTGTAGCAGGACTGAGAGTTTTCATCTGCTCGTTGTTTGTAAGATCACTTGGGTCTGTCTGTGGCGTTTGCATCCGCTGTTTAGCATGCAAGTTCTGTACTGTAGCTTCATCAAATTTACGTTTCGTTTTTAGATGGACAATGGTATGTCTCCCAGCAAGTTCATCTATATTTCTACTTGAACCAGTTGATTCTCCAGCTTGGCATAATCGAGTGAGGGAAATGTAGGGTCATGAGACTACAGATCATATTGAGATACAATTCTGCAACTGTTGATGGCCATCAATGCTTCAATAATGCACAGTTGTGAGCTGCTAGATGTGTTTTGAATCGCTTCCATTTAGCACAGTCAATGCCACACAACATGATCAAGCTCTCCCTGCCAATAGTATAATATCCAACACATTTTCCTTCTCTTTAGTTCTGATGAAGAGTCAAACAGAGTTGAAACTTTTCTTAACTCTGTTTCTCTCACAAAGTCACAATTTTACAGCACAGAAAGAGGTCCTTTAGTCCATCATGTCTACGCTAATCATCAAGGATCTATCTATTCTAAACTCTTTTCCAGTTTTTGAATGCTATGGCATTTCAAGTGCTCATCTAAATACTTCTTAAATGCTGCGACCCTACGGATGCTGCCAGACCTGCTGAGTTTCACCAGCATTCCCTGTTTTTATTTATGAGAATGCGAAGATGGGAAAATGGGACTTTGTCTTCGCAAGAATGCAGTGGTTGCTTCTACTAATAACATTATAGATTGATGCATCTATGACTGGTTGATCAGGATGAGCTCAAATACGTTTTTCCTTGCTGCTGGTTCCCTCATTATCTTCCACAGGCCCAAGTCTGGCAGCTATGCTACATCCTTGAGGACTAGGCCATTGGTGGCACTATTGAGTAATTTTTGTTAATGTACATGGAAATACCTCAGCTTGAGTACATTATATGCCTTTTCTATCCTCAGTAATTCTTCCAATTGGTGTTCAAGATGGATGAGTCCTGATTCATTGGCAGGAATTTTCCAGCTGTTCCTACGGGTAGGATCTTCTACTCCCACCAATGGTGAACCCACAGTTTCTCAGCGGCAGGGGGTTCATATAACAGGAAATTCCATCGGCAGCGACAGGATCAGAAGATCCTGTTGCTGGCCAATGGTGAGCCGCCTCTGTTACAGGAGTGCAGAAAATCCTGCCCATCGTCTGAGGGATAGCAAAAGCTGGTAACTGGATGTTAGTGAGGTTGACTGTGCTGAGTATGCCTTTGTCATGATTAATGCCTACCTAGATTGATGCACAGTGATTCAGATGGTTTTATTGTTGGACATTTTTGTTGATTCAACTCAGTAGTGGCTTGCTAGACTAGTTCAGAAGGCAATTAGAGGTTAATCACAATGCTCTGGATCTGGAATAATATCTCACAAAAGGAGGCCATTAGGTCCAATGTGCTTGTGCCAGCCCTTTCATAGAGCTATCCAATTAATCCAAGTCATAGGATCATAGAATTCTACATAGTAGGAGGAAGCCATTCAGCCCATCGAGTCTGCACTGAGCACAATCCCACACAGGCCCTACTCCATAACCCATGCATTTACCCTAGCTAATCCCGCTGACACCAAGGAGCAATTTACCATGGCCAACCCACGAACATCTTTAGACCATGGGAGGAAACCAGAGTACTCGGAGGAAACCACACAGACATGGGGAGAACTCCACACAGTGACCCAAGCTGGAAATCAAATCTAGGTCCCTGGCGCTGTGAGGTATCAGTGCTAACCAGTGTGCCACTCCGAGTCCCTTGCTCTTACCACACAGCTCTGCAAATAAATTATTTTCAATGCTATATCCAATTTTATTTCAAAGGTGACTGTTGAATCTGCTGCTACCACTCTTTCAGGCAATGCTTTTTGAACAATAACAATGAAGTAGGTTAAAAAAAATCTCATCTTTGCCTAGTTTTTTTTGTCAATTACTATGAATTTTGGTCCTCTAATCACTGATGCTCCAGTTGTTCATCTCTACTCAATCAAACCCCTTGTAATTTTGAGCACCTCTATTAAATCTCCACTTAACCTACTTTGTTCTGAGAACAATCCCAACTGCTCTAGCCTCTCCACATTACTGATCCCAGCAATCGTTTTGGTGAATCTCTTCTGCACCCTCTCCTAAGCCTTGACAATCTTCCTAAAATTATCTAGAATTTACAGTGTGGAAGTAGCCATTTTACTCAACTGGCCTATGTTGATGTTTATGCTCCACACAAGCCTCCTCCCATCTTGATCAAACCTTTTCAACATAATCACTTTATTCTTTTCTCTCATAAATATTCAGCTTCCATTTAAAAGCATTTGTTATTCACATTAACCACTACTAATGGTAACAAATTCCACATTTTAATCACCCTGGGGAGAGAGGTTTTTTCTAAATTCAGATTTATTCATGACTATTTTTATTTAGGGTCCCTAGTTTTGGACCCCCACATACACACTTTTATTTAGGAAACTAAATAAAGTCAGGGGTACTAAAGCTGATTTTTAAGGAAATTATCTTCCAGTATTAGCTGTATATGTATGCTGACATAATCGTTATGTTTTTACTAATGTTCATCTTCTTTATCATCATCAGTAACTCTAATCATTGCCATCAACGTTAAAACAAAAATATTACAAGAAATGGAAATGAATCAAGCTAAAGCCCATGTATAGACGAATACGAACAACACATGACTTTATCCAAACTTTGCCCGGAAAAAGTAAAGCCAACTTTAGTGGCTTAGTGCGAAGAGGCTAGTGTAATGAAAGATTCAAATGATATAATGAATTCATAACCAGCCAATGCTTCTCCGGAAAGCCTTGAAATCACTCCCTGGCGTCTTTTATAAACTATACATGACTTTTCAATGTTTGTGCTGACACGTTACTCGAAATCCTTGACGAGTGTGTAGAATTAAGTTTATTACCAAGAAATGTCACATTCAATAAGTACAATCATCGTTGTGAAAATTTCTAGCTATCATTATGGATACTGCGGCCGAAATCAGAACAAGAATCGAAATTTCAGAAGACCCAACTACTAGGATTTAAAATCTATACCGGAGATGGGAGGACCAAAACTCTTCCTTTGAAAGAAAAGTAGGTTGAGACAATTTATTTTATTGACACGACAATAAAGATATTAAGATTTTTCCAGGCAAACCCTGCCGTCCGCTTACGTTGTTTTTTTTAGATACACTTACTTGAACAATTTTCATTTTAAAAAAGAGTAAAGAGGTTTCTAACGTTGCCCCAAATGCTGACACATGGCAATGCTGAAAACCGCTCCAGTTGCGGGCGTCCGTTACTATTGACAACGCAACCTCGCTCCCCCGCCACTGCCCCGTCCGTCCGCCCCTCCCCCTCCTCCACTGCCCCTCCCCCCGCCCCTCCCCCGCGCCACTGCCCCGTCCACGCTCCTCCCCGATCCTCCACCCCGCCTCCTCTATCCTGCCCCGCCCCGCTGCCCGCTCGATTCTTTCCCCCCCGCCCTCTGTTCCACCCCGCCGCTCCTCTGCCCCGCTGCCCACTCGATTCTTCCCCCCCGCCCTCTGTCTCGCCCCGCTGCCCACTCGATTCTTCCCCCCCGCCCTCTGTCTCACCCCGCCGCTCCTCCGCCCCGCCCCGTCCCTCCTCCCCACCGCTCGCTCCGCCCCCTCCCCGTTCCGCCCCGCCCCCTCTATCCTGCTCCGCCCCACTCCCCGCTCGATTCTTCCTCGTCCCGCCTCCCCCCGCTCCCGTCCCTCCTTCCCCCCGTCCCCTTCACCTCTACGGCATCTGGTAGCTTCTGCCTCGTTCGGAGAGGTGCGGTCTCTTCTCTCTCGTACAGAGCAGTGGGTATTTTGGTTTTGGGGTTCACTGGGGTTTTGATGCACGAAGTGATGAGAACCGAATTTCGATGCGGATTCTGCATCCCGACTCGGCCGTTAAACCGCCGCCAGCTGCTGGTAATGACCTGGATGTAGGGTGGGGGATGGGGTGAGAATTAATAGTACGGACAGCTGAGCCAGCCAAAACAATCATCTTTAAAGCGCGATTGTTCTCATTCTGTCTGCCACAGATTCCTCTGCGGAATACGTTGGCTCCATAATTTTTGATTGCCACAGTGGTGAAGTTGTCAATATTGACAAAATTGACAGCAACTTTTGGAGTCAGTAGTTGAAAGCGGTCATTGTAATTTGAAACAAAAACAGAAAATCTCAGGTCTGATAGCATCTGAAGAGAGAGAATAGAGCTAACATTTCGAGTCTGGATGATCCTTCCTCAGAGCACTGGAAGTTGATTTATTATTGTCTCGTGGATTTGATTTATTAATGCCACAAAAGGCTGTGGAAGCCACGTCATTGAGGATATTTAAGACGGAGAAAGGTTCTTGATTGGTAAGGGTTTTGGAGAAAAGGTGTGAGAATGGGGTTGAGAAACATATTAACCATGATTGAAAGGTGGAGCAGACTCAATGGGCCAAATTCTGCTCCTATATCTTATGGTATTATGTGTTGGGATACAGTGAAAAATGTTGTTACTTACATGCTATACAGTCAAAACATGCTGTTTAAAGAGCGCATGAAGCAGAATAGGATGTGGCAGTTACAGGTAGAATGAAGAGGAGTTGCCACCAGGAATACTGTGCTCCTGTGACTTGCAATTTTCACAGATGTAATCAGTGCAACATCACTGCTTTCCTTGATATATTGTTGGCCTAGACTTATAAATGCAGAATAAAATTCCAGATTTGAAAATCACAAAACTTGGAACTGTAAGACTTCAAGTCAACATACAAAAACAGAAAATGCTGGAAAGTCTCAGCAGGTCTGACAGTATCTGTGGAGAGAGAATGGAGCCGTAGTTAAGTCTGGATAACCCTTCTTCAGAGCTAAAAGCAAAGAAAATGAGAAGTTTTATACAGTGAGGATGGGGGGTGTAAAAGGACAAAGGGAATGTGAATGAGGATGGAGATGGCTGAGAGAGGTGCTCAAAATGTCCATTAAAAGATTAGAATGTGTGAGTGGCAGAACAGAGGTTCAGATAGATAAGGCACTTGGCCTGAAGGAGGGCCATTCACTCCATTTCCATTTTATTTCATCTTTTTGTCTAATTTATCCATTTTCTTCACCCTTTCTCTCTGCCATTTCCCCTCCCAGTAAAAAGTCTGACATAAGAACATAAGAAATAGGAGCAGGAGTAGGCCATCTAGCCCTTCGAGCCTGCCCGGCCATTCAGTAAGATCATGGCTGATCTGTCGTGGCTCAGTTCCACTTTCCCGCCCTCTCCCCATAACCCTTAATCCCCTCTCTTATCAAGAACCCATCAACCCACTTCTTAAAAATATTTAGCGAGGCAGCCTCCACCACTTCAACGGGCAGAGAATTCCAGAGATTCACCACCCTTTGAGTGAAGAAGTTCCTCCTCAACTCTGTTCTAAACCGCCTCCCCTTTATCTTGAGGCTGTGCCCCCTAGTCCTACTGTCTTTTTTGAGCGGGAAGAGTCTCTCCACCTCTATCCTATCCATCCCATTCATCATCTTATACGTCTCAATGAGATCTCCCCTCATTCTTTTAAACTCTAACGAGTACAAGCCTAGTTTATTCAGCCTCTCCTCATAGCT
Organism: Carcharhinus amblyrhynchos; assembly: GCF_965287045.1. NCBI lineage: Eukaryota > Metazoa > Chordata > Chondrichthyes > Carcharhiniformes > Carcharhinidae > Carcharhinus > Carcharhinus amblyrhynchos. Next base: position 35,738,597 of record NC_137335.1, on the reverse strand, counting down.
CAAACCCCTCAACTCCGGTATCAGCCTAGTAAACCTCCTCTGCACTCCCTCCAGGGCCAAAATATCCTTGCGCAGGTGCGGTGCCCAAAACTGCACACAGTACTCCAGCTGCGGCCTCACCAATGCCCTATACAGCTGCAGCAAGACCTCCCTACTTTTATATTCAATCCCCCTCGCTATGAAGGCCAGCATCCCATTCGCCTTCCTGACCACCTGCTGCACCTGCAAGCTGGGTTTTTGTGACTCATGCACAAGGACCCCGAGGTCCCTCTGCACCGTCGCCTGCTGCAGTTTTTCGCCACGTAAGTAATAGTCCTTCCTACCAAAGTCGACCACCTCACACTTGCCAACATTAAATTCCATTTGCCATTTCCTGGCCCATTCGCCCAGCCTATCTAGATCCTTCTGCAGACTCTCCACACCCTCCACACAATTTGCCTTTCCCCCAATCTTGGTGTCATCAGCAAATTTCGACACCCTGCACTCGGTTCCCTCCTCCGGATCATCTATATAAATGGTAAATAGCTGAGGCCCCAGCACTGACCCCTGGGGCACCCCACTAGTCACCAACCGCCAATCCGAATAGCACCCATTGACCCCCACTCTCTGCCTCCTATTTGACAACCAATCCTCTATCCACGCTAATACCCTACCCCCAACTCCATGTCCCCTGACCTTCTGCAATAACCTCTTGTGAGGTACCTTGTCAAACGCCTTCTGAAAATCCAGAAAGACCACATCCACCGGCTCTCCTCTATCCACTGCCCTAGACACATCCTCATAGAACTCCAGTAAATTTGTCAGACACGACTTCCCTTTAATGAAACCGTGTTGCGTCTGCCCTATCAAGCAATTCCCTTCAAGATGCCTCGCAATTTCCTCCTTAATGACGGATTCTAACATTTTACCTACCACAGACGTTAAACTAACCGGCCTGAACTGACCAGAACTCTCCATTCACCTGACGAAGAGGGAAACCTCGAAAGCTTGTGCGTTTACTATCAAATAAATTGGTTGGACTAAAACCTGGTGTTGTCAGACTTTTTACTGTGTTTACCCCAGTCCAACGCCGGCACATCCACATCATTTCCCCTTCCCCCAGCCAACTGCCTTAACCATCTGAACTCTGTTCTGCCATTCACATTTCGGTAGGAAGAAGTTAAGGTGCCTAAAATAAACGGCACGATTTTAATGGGGAACGGAGATAGCTGGGAATATATATGTTGAAACTGATGAAAGTACCAGGTCAGATTGAGAAAATAGTGAAAAGGTTACATGGGATCCTGGACTTTGAATTTGAAGCAAATAAGTTATGAACTATTTTAGAAAGTTCTGGTTTTGCCTGTATTGAAGGATTGTGTCTAATTCTGGTCACGGGACTTTCGAAAGAATGTGAAAGTTGTAGAAGAAATTTATGGGAATAGTTCTAGAAATTAGGAATTTCAGTTATGAGGATAGATGCAGTTCTGGTTAGCTCATTATAGAAGGATGTTGGAAGCATTGGAGAGTGTGAGAAACACAGCTCACAGTCAAACAATTTAGTCGAGTCAAGTTCCGAAGGAGCAAGATATTTTATTTAACGTTCTTGCAAGACCGGGTGTCCAAAAGATAGACACACCTTACATCGAGTTTAAGCAGGCTTTTAATACTATCTCTACGAGCATGTTAATCAATTACACAATACATTGTTCTCCCCTAATTGGTGGTCCCTATCCCATTTATGTGTTGTCATTCCCCTATTGGCTCACGGTGCCCCTAGCCACAGGTTGTGCTGTATGTTGGCTCATGTCCCAAGCCCCTCTGCTTCCCTTCTAACCATATTTTCCTGTTATTGCAAGAGTGCATATTGTAGGGTTGTTTCAATATCCTTGCTTGATTAGTTCTCGTGAGATTCATCCGTCTTATCAATGTTCCCTGGAGAACTGTTAACAAGTCCAGTTCAGACCGACTGTATCCAGTCTTCTGCTAACTTAATCGCTGAGGCCCCTACTATCTCAGTGACCTTCATCCCCCTGTAGTTAGAAAATATACTCAGTTGCAGAAACAACACATCTTGCTTACCATTTGTTTCACAATCTGGACATTTTACATTCCTACAAGATGTGATGTACATGTCTTACTTCACACTGCATGTCTGGTGTTATCCCTACGCAATAGGCAGTTTCTTCACTGTCCTTGACTATAGTTCTGTCTAGCCTCAGCAACTTTCATACCCTGTATTAGTGATTAAAACCACAGTTGTTCCCATAATGTGGGTTGGCAATATGCCGAATCGTAGTTTACTGTCCTGCTTAGTTTGTTCTCATGAGATAACATTCATTCCCCCTCATCCTTGCCCCATCCTGTGTTGTTTAAACTATGTCTGTTTGCTGTTGTATAGTTACAAGATCCTAGTTCTCGTTCTTCAGTCATAATTTTATGTTTACCACATTTTATATTCATCTCTAGCAGAGAGTGCAGAGGAGATTTTTGGAGGGTAGGTCTCGTGAGGAAAAGTTGAGGGAGCTGGGGCTTTTCTCTTTAGAGCGGAGGAGGATGAGAGGTGACTTAATAGAAGTTTATAAAATGATGAGGATAGAGTGGACGTTCCATTAGAACATAAGAAACAGGAGCAGGAGTAGGCCATCTAGCCCTTCGAGCCTGCCCGGCCATTCAGTAAGACCATGGCTGATCTGTCGTGGCTCAGTTCCACATTCCCGCCCTCTCCCCATAACCCTTAATCCTATTTCCTTGGGTGGATGTAGCTGTTACTTGGGGGCATAAGTGTAAGGTTCAAGTATAGGATGTCCAAGGTAGATCCTTTACTCTGAGTGATTTGGGTGTGGAATGCATTGCCTGCTGTGATAGTGGAGTTGGACACTTCAGGAACTTTCAAGCAGTTACTGGATAGGCACATGGAACACACCAGAATGATAGGGAGTGGGATAGCTTGATCTTGGGTTCGGACATAGCTCAGCACAACATCAAGGGCTGAAGGGCCTATACTGTGATGTACTGTTCTATGTTCTAGATTGGAGAAGCTGGGGCTATTGTCCTTAGAAGAGATGATTCAGAGGAGATTTAATAGAGTCAGAAGTGCTCAAAATTATGTGGTGGGTGGTAGACAGAGTGGATAGGTAAAAACTTCTCATTGGTTGAGGTCAAAAATCAGAGGGTACCAATTTAAGATAGTTGACAAAAGAACCAATAGCGATATGAAGAGAAAAAAACTTTTTTATGCAGTGAGTAGGTAGAGTTGGCGGGGCGGGGCGGGGGGGGGCGGGGAGGGGGGGTGGTGGGGGGGGCGGGGGGGGCGGGGGGGTGGTGGGGCGGGGGGGGCGGGGGGGCGGGGAGGGGGGGTGGGGGGGGCGGGGGCGGCGGTGCAGCGGGCAGTAGGCTTAGTTGGTTAGGGTATGCTTCAGAGCAACAATTACAGCACAGGTTCGATTTTAGGTTCTAACTGATGAAAATTTGAGATCTGCCCCTGAGAGTGAAAGGCAATGGCACATAACCACTGAGGAAAAACTGCCAAGAAAATTTCACAGGATGTAGCAGCAGCAGACAATAAGGACCTGCCTTCAGACAGAGCTTACGTGCCATCAGTTAGGATTGAGAATACACTCCTGATAGTGTGATGGCAGTGGATACAATTGAGGTTTTCAAAGGGGGATGGGATAAGCACCTGAATGGAGAAAAGAAAATCAACCCCACAGGAAAAGGCAGGGAGTGGAATTAGCTGATTTGCTCTTGCTGAGAGTTGGCATAGACACAATGGATGTGTTTACCGTTCTGGTGATTTTTATGAATCAGCTTTGCACTGTAAAAAACCATTGAAAATGTTAAGCCTTGTTGGATGAGGTGTAATTGAGGTTTTACTGGCATATGTCGTGGTTCCCCAGGACGACAACTGATTTTAGCCGATTGGAGCAGAGCGTCTGAGTCGTAATCCTCCAAGCAGTAGACTTTATTTTCCAGCATGAGACAATAAAGCCGGGATGTCCGGAACAATCCAATGAACCATCTGCTTACAGTCTTTTTATGCACATTACAGCTCCATATCTCAAGATTCTTATCTTACTTTTAAGATTCGACCTTGTTTAGCCACCATTGTTTCTGGGTCGACCCTTTATCTACCTTGCTTGAGATTGGTCACTCATTGTTACATCTCTTTGCTTCTTGAAACCATGGTAGTTATGACCTTTGCCCTTATCTAGACAATTCTGCTTATATAATAATCGTGGTTTAGCTAACTAAGGCCGAATAGTGAAGAAAAACATGCTTACTTTATTCTCTCCTTTTTGCTAAAGTCACATATTAAGTTGGACAACCGGACAGTGTCCATTGTCCTCCCGAGTGGCTACTGTTTACATTCATTAATGAGTAATTACTATACTAACTTGGTTGGGTCACATGCATTGATTATATTGGTTACACTTCATCTAGTCATGCTGGTCTGACTACTATACTAATTACATTAAGTAACATACATTAAGCTGATTAATCATACTGGTCTCATCCCATCTCCCATTTTGAATCTACTTCATCACACACATTCTAATACAAGTTTCGGATCAAATTCTCTTACACATACTAAACCATAATTCCTGCTTAACAACTTCTCTGGAAAAACAAATTTTATATGTTGAATGTTATTCCCCTCAACATTTTGATATTTAATAACTTTGATATTTTTTAAGTTCAAAATATTTCTCTTTCTACCTTAATCCCATGTGTTTGCCCCAATGTTAATGCTGGTTTCTGTAAAAGGATTAAAAAGTGAATTGTAATCCATGCTTTTTACTTCCTGCTTTGCAGTCTGAGAATTTTTCAATCTGATTTCCTCAGTCTGCTTCATAACTGCACAGTTCTTGCACAACACAGATTCACCTCAGGCCTGGGATGGGGTGCCTCCTTCAATGGCCTTTTTCCACATTGGGTAGTTCCATCCAAAGAAGGACCCTCCAGCCCCTCCATCAAGACCTCCACCTGTCTCTTCCCACCCCTTCACAAGGCCACATGTATTTAACCTGGTCCTGGACTCTGGGGCTTTAAATCTGGGGACTGCTTGTAGTCCCGTACTAGCTAATGCCCTTCTCAGACTACAGAGATGCCAGCCAATAAAATTGCCAACAACTTGAGGAGTTCCTCCTGAATGAAGAGTGGAAGCGTTCAATGGCTCCAGGGCAACCAGTATTGGTGGGGTTGGATTCCCTATTGATCCTGTCCATAGTTATCTCTAGCACTTTTCATTCTTTGACTTTGGTCTCTCCATTTCTGGGGATGCACTGACAATCAATATCTTCTAAAAGCCTAGTGATTCCCTCAGCTATCTCAATTACCTTTTCTCCCACTGTGGTTACTACAAGGATTCTGTTCCATTCTCTCATGTCCTCCTGCTCTATCACATCTCTTCCAACAGTGATTCCAATATTACCTTCTTAGAGTAAGAGTTTTACAGCACAGAAAGCGGCCCTTTGGCCCACTTTGTTTGTACTGTCCATCAAACACATCTATTCTAATCCTGTTTTCCAGCACTTAGTCCATAGCCAGGCAAGACTGTTCCCTTCCTGTTGGCGAACACTTCAGTGGTCACGGGCATTCAGCCTCTGACCTTCGGGTAAGCATTCTTCAAGGTGGTCTTCACGACACATGACAGCGCAGAGTTGCTGAGCAGAGACTGATAGCCAAGTTCCGTACACATGAGGACGGTCTCAACAGGGATCTTGTGTTCATGTCGCACTATCTGTAACCCCCGTGACTTGCCTGGGTTTGCAAAACCTCACTTACTGTACTGTCTGGGGACAATACACATCTCTTTAACCTGTGTCGGCCACCTTAGGACTTGAACAGCAGGTTAGGTGAAAAGATTTGCATTCTGATCAGTAATCTGTAAACTGTCTGTGCTTTATGTGCTCTGCCTGAGGCCAGAACTCTCCATTCACCTGACGGAGGGACAAACCCCAAAAGCTTGTGAGTTTATTATCAAATAAATCGGTTGGACTTAAGCCTGGTGTTGTCAGACTTTTTACTGTGTCCTGCCACTAAGCCAATTTTGGATTCAATTTACCAAATTGCCCTGGATCCCATGATCAAGATTTTGTCGTATTTCGATTGACATAGCCCTTGACCACGTCTGAACCATTTCCTGTACTTTTACTTTCATACCCCTATCAGTTCTTCAAAGCTAGGATTGTATTCCCCTCCTTCTCATCTGCTACCCCTCCCCCACCACCTCCACATTCAACTTATCATTTTCCACAAAGATCATTCCTCTTTTTTTTTCCCCTTATTCCTCTCCATATTCCTGCCTCTATACTTAGTTAAAACCTATTTTATCTCTCACTTTTTCCAGTTCTGATGGAAGAACTTCAATCTGAAAGGTTAGTGTAGTGGAGATTTTCTTTTAAAATGGTGCCTGATTTCTAAAAAAAACTTAGATTCTATTTGAAAACGCGCAAAATATAAAGTCTCTGTTCAAAAGACATAACCAAACTTTACTTAAACACAAAAACCATACAAGACAGACGCTACATTAACCTATGGCCGTGGGAGGCCTTCAGAGGGTCGGAGCCCAGGTTTAGCGCTCTGCGACCAGTCCAAAGCTCTGAGGCACTCAGCCAAATTACAGAAAAATTATACTCTTATCTAAGATACATCTCCGCAATTAGTTTCAATTTCATTTAATGTTAACATGCCAATCCAATACAAGACAGGTTATCTCAGTCAATTGCAATATGCCACTTGGTATAATATTTCATTTGTCCACTTAATTCCAGACATCTTCCCACTGGGCTAAGCCCACTTGCTGGTTGCTAAGTAGTTAGGGATGCTTCTATAGCTAAACCTTTCCAATAGGCACATTGCCAAGATAGAGGGATATGCATCTCTCTGGACCCTTAGAAAGACAGTTTCACATGCCTAGACATTGGATGCCTTTGTAATATTATAATATGTTTTAATTTGTCCTGGGACTTGAAACTTCGAATGCTTATTCTGCTGACTAATGGACTTCAGCTCTGAACTACTGACCTTACCATAATATTTTTACAACATTTGCAATTTTTTGACTAAGACAAACAATACATTTATATTAAAAATACATTTAATACTTCAATACAAATTTTAAAATCATATTCATTTCATCTTAATAGTTATTGCATTTATATATGAGCAAACCGTTAACATGAATTGATTAGATACAATCATTTAATTCCTTCTAGCTATTCTAAATCTAAAAGACTAAATCTGCTTGTGAATCTAACTAGCTGATCTAAAATTCCCTTCCACAGTTAGACTGAATTTTACAGACTCCCTCCTGACTCCCAGGAGTAGAATGACAGGTGAAGAGACCTGTAAAATTAGCCTGCTAGCATAGTGGGGAGGCCTTGTGCAGCCCATCCATGAACTAGTTGAGACCCTGTGGTGGGTGGAGGCCAATTTAACTGTCTAGCTTGCCACATTTCACTGAGTGTGTTCGTGATTGGGCGAGGGAGCATACCTCCTTTTTGGGTCCCCTTGTGGCCACTGGAGCCCTCCCTCTTCCAAAGTTTGTCTCTTCCAACTGCCCATTTAATTGTTGGAAGCTCTGAGACAGGATTTTCTCTCCATTGGGGGCAGAATTCTCACTTTAAGCCAATTAATTTTAAAATGTTAATATTCATGGAGGAGGTGCCGGATGATTGGAGGGTGGCTCATTTTGTTCTGTTGTTTAAAAAAGGTTCCAAAAGAAATCCGGGAAATTACAGGCCAATAAGTTTGATGTCGGCAGTTGGCAAGTTATTGGAAGGTGTGATAAGGGATAGGGTGTACAAATATTTGGATAGACAGGGACTTATTAGGGAGAGTCAACATGGCTTTGTGTGTGGTAGGTCATGTTTGACCAATCTATTAAGAGTTTTTTGAGGAGGTCACCAGGAAAATAAATGAAGGGAAGGCGGTGGATGTTGTCTACCTGGATTTCATCAAGGCCTTTGACAAGGTCCCTCATGGGAGGTTAGTTAGGAAGGTTCAGTGGCTAGGTATAAATGGGGAGGTTGTAAATTGGATTAGACACTGGCTCAATGGAAGAAGCCTTGGAGGATCGCTTCTCTGAGTGGTGGCCTGTGACTAGTGGAGTGCCACAGGGATCGGTGTTGGGTCCGTTGTTGTTTGTCATCTATATCAATGATGTGGTAAATTGGATCAGCAAATTTGCTGATGATACAAAGATTGGAGGTGTAGTGGACAGTGAGGAAGGTTTTCAAAGCTTGCAGAGGGACTTGGACCAACTAGAAAAATGGCAAATGGAATTTAATGCAGTCAAGTAGAATGTACAGGGTAAATGGTAGGACTCTGAAGAGTGCAGTTGAACAGAGGGATCTGGGAATACAGGTACAGAATTCCCTAAAAGTGACGTCACAGCTGGATAGGGTTGTAAAGAGTGCTTTTGGTACGTTGGCCTTTATAAATCAGAGTATTGAGTATAAAAGTTGGAGTTATGGTAAGGTTATATAAGGCATTGGTGAGGCTGAATTTAGAGTATTGTGTACAGTTTTGGTCACCTAGTTACAGGAAGGATGTAAATGAAGTTGAAAGAGTGCAGCGAAGGTTCGTGAGGATGTTGCCGGGACTTGAGAAGCTGAGTTAGAGAGATTGAATAGGTTAGGACTTTATTCCCTGGAGCGTAGAAGAATGAGGGGAGATTTGATAAAGGTGTATAAGATTTTGATGGGTATAGATAGTGAATGCAAGCAGGCTTTTTCCACTGAGGCCAGGGGAGAAAAAAAAACCAGAGAGCATGGGTTAAAGGTGAAAGGAGAAAAGTTTAAAGGGAATATAAGGGGGGGGTGGTGTGGAATGAGCTGCTGGATAAAGTGGTAAATGCGGGGTCACTTTTAACATTTAAGAAAAACTTGGACAGGTTCATGGATGAGAGGGGTGTGGAGGGATATGGTCCAAGTGCAGGTCAGTGGGTCTAGGCAAAAAATGGTTCAGCACAGACAAGAATGGCCAAAAGGCCTGTTTGAGCTGTAATTTTTTATGGTTCTAATGGCTCATTAAATGGCTGTGGGATGAGTGGCCAAATATGGTCAAGCTCACTCTGGACCTTGAGGTAGGAGCGAGGATCCCATCCCTATCTTAAAATCAGCCTATTTCCTTTGTTTCTCTCTCCATAGATGCTACATGCCAAATTGTTTTTTTTCAGAATTCTGGTGAAATGCCTGAAAACCGGGTACCCGCCACTTGTCAGAAAACATTCAAGCACTGATCAGTCCTTTGAACTGTTGAATATGATAACCAGGTACTTATTAACAGCACAAAATTAGCATCAGAATTTGCAGAAGATTCCATCTTGCTCAATACATTTGGTTTACAAAACTGTATCTCGCACAACGGAAAAGCTTATTGGTTAGTAAATGACACAAAATTGAAGCAAAAATAAGTCCACCAGTTAACCTGCTCCAAAGTTTAGTTTTCAAAAGGTCTGCAACATACCCATGAAAAGCGAATGTCAGGGGCTTCTTTAAAACCAAGCTGCTCAAGTAATTGGTACGACTTTGTATTGTCCTCGTCAACGAAGCAATAAATAGGATATCCGATGTTCTGCAGAGCTTTCACCATTTTGGTTACTAGTAGTTTGGCAAAGCCCTTCCTGCGATATTCTGGTTCAGTGTACAGTAATCCCATTGCACCATATTGGTAAGTAAGTAGCCAGGAAACAGGAGTATTAGTTTCATCCAGGATACAGTAGCTGGGGAATTTTGCTATGATATTTTTCACAAATTTAAGCTCATCATCACCCTTTCCATACTTCCAATTTCTGTTTACTATCTGTGCATGAGAAATGTCTCGATGACTTATTCTTGAGGCAACATCAGCCCTTTAAAAACAAAAAATGAATGGGAATAAGTTTGTATTTCTCGTGATTAACAGACATTAACAAAAATTAACATGCTTAAATTTTAGCAAGCAATATTATCTACGAGTACTTTCAGATTAGACATGATTCAGGGCAAATCCACAAAGGCTCAAAAACGCAACCCGTGGACACCCATTCATGTATCCAAGCAAAACCTGTACATCTTTGCATCAGTTATCCCTAACAGCCTAATTGTGATTGTTAATTTAGGATGAATTTGTGGTGAAAATTTTTTTTGGTTCTTTTTGGTCAGTAGAAAGAAATCAGCATTCAATCAACCTTCATAGTTTTGAATCCAGGTGCTAACAAATGGAAACTTTTGGAAGTGAAAACACACATCTAAAACAAATGTTTCTGTATCTGCCACTGTTACTTTTAACCTCATGTTCTCCTTTAATAAATTTTGGGTATTAAATTACTCTTTCTTGGTTATCTATTTTGAAGTATCCCACTCTGACCCATGTGAATGTTAGCAGATGTAGCATAAACAGATAGCATTGCTGATTCGAGGTGAGAGCAAGCTGAGGAAAACTACCTATTGCTTTTTCTTCGAGTGGGAATCTGCCTCCAGAATCTACACATCAAAGCTCCCAACGTTGTATAATTGATCACTACTGATTGACCTGCATTTATTTTCAATTGTCTTTACCAAGAACTATGCACTTGAAGGAAAAAAACAAGGTATTGGGAATCATAATGGCTCCTCAGTGCTGTTGATCCTTTTTCCTCTGTCCAATTTCACAAGGTTCAAATAGAAATGTTAATTCTTATGTAATTTTAACAATTAAAATGAAGCAAATGAAAAGTAAACAACAGATTCCCTGTGAACATTTAGAAACATTAACTCAATTAATTGATTTTCACTGATCAAACAGTAGAACTAACTAGCATAGGACAAATAAGATTGGAGAAATGAATGTGCGGCTCAAAGATTGGTGTGGGAGAACTGGGTTCTGGTTTAGGGCATTGGCACCAGTGCTGGGGAAAGTGGGATCTGCACAATTGGGATGGTCTCCACCTGAACCTTGCTGGGGCTGATGCTCCAGTGACCCAAATAGCTGGCAAGTAGAAAGGTTTTAAACTGAATTAGTAGGGGCAAGTGATCAAATTTAGGAAGTTGTAAGACAAGGCAACAAAGGTACTAATGTGAGAAATGATAGACTGTGATAGAAATGGACAGAGAATACAAATCTCAGAGTAAATCATCAGATCAGGCTCGATGCTACAAAAATCAAACATTTCATGTGTGTATGCATCCTGGGAATACCCTGCTTCAAGTTTCTTCGCTAATTAATGGAAATAAATTCACATCATCACTGACTATACAAAGCAGAAATCATGTAGAGTATAAGAGAAGACTAAAAGATTAAAAAAACCCCCAGATGGGGAATGCCAGCCCTACTGTAATGTTTCCAAGCTGATAAAAGAATGTATGTTAAAAGTTAATTGATTAAAAGCAAGTGATTAAAATTTTCAAGCAGACAGTGAGCTGGCAGTAGGCCTAAATGTGAATATGTCACACTGGTGCAATCATAGAGTTTTACAGCACATAGAGGCCCTTTCGTCCATCATGTCTGCGCCAACCATCAAGCACCTATCTCTTCTAAACCCATTTTCCAGCACATGATCTGTAGTCTTGTACACTGTGGCATTTTTAAGTGCTGATCTAAATGCTGCTTAATGTTGAAAGAGTTCCCATCTCCTCCACCTTTTCAGCAGTGATTTTTCAGATTCCCAGCATCCTCATAAGTGAAAAAGGTTTTCCTCAAATCCCCTCAAAATCTCCTGCTGCTTACCTTAAATCTATGGCCTCTGGTTATTGATCCTACTACTAAGGGGAAACGCTGTTTCCTATCTAATCTATGTCCTTCGCCAGAGAGCAATTAGTTAGAGATCGCGCTCCTATAGCATGTAATGGTAATCTTGCTGTGCTTTTTAATATTGTTGTTCAGCATATGTCACGTTTCACTGGTACATAGTAAAATATAACCACTGTCACCAAAAAGGATTATCACTTTCAATGGGGTAAGGAGATAACTAGTTAGTTGAGTCCCTGAGCCATATTTTTCTAATAGGTATCACAGCTGGAAACAAGTTGTGATATGTCAGATACTGATAAGAGGACAATTCGATCGTGTTGTATGAGCTATTGACCATTGTAGCACAGCACGAGGGCCACTGATGAAGGGGAAGTGATTACAATCTTTGCATAATCCAAAAGCAAGTTTGCATATTAAATAGGTTTGCATGCCTTCGTGGGTGGTTCCTTGGGATCGAGGATGACTTCCAAACCAGCTCAATCAATTCTGAAATGGCTACTAAGTCCAATATGCCCTCTGCAGACTGCTACATTCGGAGCAGGTGGTGCTTGGAGGGTCAGGTTGGGTTAATGGGAGTTGTCTGTTCTCTGCAATGCCTTGACTTTGTGCATTCCATTGAAGTCTTTCTCTGTGTTTGATGCCTTCCTGACTGATCTTTCTCCATTTTGGTCAGTCATAAGCCAGGGACTCCCATGAGGTGATAGTGATGTTTGACCTCTTCAGTCCTGCTTTGAGGATATTGCCATAACATTTCCATTGTTCTGCATTTTCATTATACTCCTGTAACTCTTCTGGCATGAAGAAGTTCTGAATAGAGCAGTTGCTTTGAGTCCAGTGTCAGGCATATAAATGACATGTTCTGGTTGCATATAAAGTAAAGGGAACAATGCAAGAAGAGGAGACAGTGGAGTCATAAAACCTGGACCAAGGGGTGATCAAAGGATACAATAGGAAAAGAATATAAACTGGGAGAAAGCTAGAACTCATGGTAAGAGAATTAATGGATGAATATCAGAAAGAGACAAGAATAAAGTGTCTGCACAAAGGAGTGGGTAATATCATAACTACCTTAGATTGTAATAGGAATAGTAATATCACTTGTTAACTCCAATTACCACAAGTATTATATAGTCATCTCAATATCTTACAAGACATTATTTATCTCTTAGTAATGTAGTAGTAGAATCATAGAATCTTACAGCCCTAAAAGGCCCAGTTGATCCATCGTGCTAGTGCTAGCCTTTGGCAGCCTTCTGGCTAATAGGGGAATAGTTTATGCTTTGGTGGTCAACTCTGTACTAAATATCATGCCATTCTGGCGTGGCAATCCTTGCCATTTTTGTTTCAGATGATGACAGAACTCTGAGAAGGTACATAATTCAATAACCTTTTTTGTTACTGGGCCCTCTTCTCAGCCAGCTGAACTTTGTTTCTCCTGACTGCTTTCAATCCCCTTTCTGGAGGTTACAGCTGTCAGTGACAGTCTCCCAGTTATCAATGTCAATGTCCACCAACTTCATAGCTTGCTTGGACATTCAGACCTTCGCCTTTGTAGCGAATGTCCAAAAAAATCACAAACCAGTGGCCAGTTCATCCCACAGAAGGTCTTGGGTATACAATGTCACCCATTCAATGAATGTGACTGAGCAATGAGTTTGTTGATGGAATTGGCATGCTCCAAGACCTCTGAGTTGCTGATCTTGTCCCAGTGGAAGATGCTGAGGGTACACCTGAGACAGCAAAGGTAGAAATGGTTCAGCCTATGTTATTCAGGTCTCACTATTGCAGAAGAACACACTGAGGATACAGGCTTGGTAGACTTGCAGACTGGTATTCTCAATCAAATTGCTGTTCCACACACTCTTAACCAGCCTTGGACATAGCAGCTGCAACTTTTGAAATGCATATGTTAATTTCTTCATCATGTAACAGTGGGAGCTTAGATTTGCAAAGCTATCAATAACCTCCAGCAATATATTGTCTATGTTGATGGATGGTGATATTACAACATCCTAAACAATAATATTTATCTTCCTGATGTTGGTGGTCAAAGTAAACCTTATGGACATGAGAGAATTAATCCATTTGCTGATGAAGGTGGTCCTCAGTTTGAAATGTTGCACACCATCATTGATGTAGAGCAATTCTATGGGGACTGGTGCAATTTTGTCTTGGCTCTCAGGTGAGCAAAGCTGAATGTCTACAAGTTCTGGAATGTAAGCAGTCTGTAGATGAATTGAAGGCACATGGCAGCAGAAAAAGAAAAAGAATATGACAAAACAATGTCAACACCAGAACCCAGTCTCATGCGATCTCACTGCAGATCTCAAAAGGGTTTTGGTGTTATCCTGGCATTCACTCAGCTCGTTGTCATGGGAAGAGGAAATCACAACAAGGAGATTCAGTGGTCAGTCACACCATTTTTCTTGCAGCTGCAGGACTGAAAAGATTATATCAATGGTAGACCTTCAAGTTCTAAAACTACTCTGGGGTTCAGAACATATCTATTCAGTCAAGATCTCCAGTGTGGCAAGAACAACACAGGCAAATACTTTTCCCATGATGTTCAGCAAGAGCTGTCTAATTTACTTCCACAACCCACAACAAAAGTGTTCAATTTATTTCCACAGCCCTGAACAAGAGCTGTCCAATTTGGTGCCACAACCCAGCTTTTCCCCCTAACCATCAAATTAGATCATTTAAAATACATGCCCTTTTGCGGTGAAGCACTGCAATTTCTAATGGCTTTGGGATATGTATCCACAACCAGCACAGACTGGAACTTTAATCCAGCCTTAGACGGTTTGATCACTCTATCACAATGATATAATTTCTAGAAAAAGTCCCAGTCTCTTTTGGCATGAGCTTTATTATTTTTAAGGTTACAAATTGGTATTGATTTTCCAAAGAGCTTTCTGATCACACAATACTGGTTAGCAATATTTTATTTGCACCGTTTCATTGTGAGGATCAACTTAAATAATATGGTTATGTTTCCAGTCCATTTTGGATCTGGTTTTGACAGTTCACCAAGGAGAGAACCACCTGAGTGCTTGGGTGAAAAAAAAATCACTCCAATATTTTCTCTATTGAAGAACATAAAAGAAATGTTGGTTGAAAGTAGGGCCTTTGCAAATACAATAGTATCATCAAAGGAGATCCATTAAAATTACAACTGGCATTGTTTTAATGGACGTTATTCTCATGCAGTATGGTTACTGGGATATCACTGCAAGCTAATATGATGCCCCTGCTTTTGTTTGGGAGGGTGATGGATCTTCTTTGAATCACTGCTTCAGAATAAGAGCCCCTATGAAGCATTACTGACTCAGTAAGAGAAGTGAGAAACGTAAACATTAGCTCCCTGAGTATTGAAATTCCTGTTCTGCTTCCTCTGTCATATCACACGCATTCCATCCAGAATTAAAACGGTTGGGGCCACATTAACTTAAGGGATTAACAGCTAGAACGGTAAAACCCTAAAATAACAGGCTGTCTTAGCTGCAGATATGATGTTGACACTGCCTGCAAAGAGGTGCAGTCCAGAGAAATGTTTTATTTTGGGAATTAGAGTTCTCTCCGGTGATATTTTTTACCCTGCTGTTAGTAGGAATACATGAATGTTGGAGGATGGTTTGCTATTTACATTCAATTCTTCCCTCTTTCTCCCCTCTCTCCTCTGAAAACTCTCATAAGAACATAAGAACATAAGAAATAGGAGCAGGAGCAGGAGCAGGCCATCTAGCCCTTCGAGCCTGCCCCGCCATTCAATAAGATCATGGCTGATCTGTCATGGCTCAGTTCCACATTCCCGCCCTCTCCCCATAACCCTTAATCCCCTCTCTTATCAAAAACCCATCAACCCGCGTCTTAAAAATATTTAGCTAGGTAGCCTCCACCACTTCAACGGGCAGAGAATTCCAGAGATTCACCACCCTTTGAGTGAAGAAGTTCCTCCTCAACTCCGTTCTAAACCGCCCCCCCTTTATCTTGAGGCTGTGCCCCCTAGTCCTATTATCCTTTCTGAGCGGGAAGAGTCTCTCCACTTCTATCCTATCCATCCCATTCATCATCTTATACGTCTCAATGAGATCTCCCCTCATTCTTCTAAACTCTAACGAATACAAGCCTAGTTTATTCAGCCTCTCCTCATAGCTCAACCCCCTCAACTCCGGCATCAGCCTAGTAAACCTCCTCTGCACTCCCTCCAAGGCCAAAATATCCTTGCGTAAGTACGGCGCCCAAAACTGCACACAGTACTCCAGCTGCGGCCTCACCAATGCCCTATACAGCCGCAGCAAGACCTCCCTACTTTTATATTCAATCCCCCTCGCTATGAAGGCCAGCATCCCATTTGCCTTCCTGACCACCTGCTGCACCTGCAAGCTGGGTTTTTGCGACTCATGCACAAGGACTCCAAGGTCCCTCTGCACCGTCGCCTGCTGCAGTTTTTCGCCACGTAAGTGATAATCCTTCCTAACATTATTCCTACCAAAGTGGACCACCTCGCACTTGCCAACATTAAATTCCATTTGCCGTTTCCTGGCCCATTCGCCCAGCCTATCTAGATCCTTCTGTAGACTCTCCACACCCTCCGCACAATTTGCCTTTCCCAATCTTGGTGTCATCAGCAAATTTCGACACCCTACACTCGGTTCCCTCCTCCAGATCATCTATATAAATGGTAAATAGCTGAGGCCCCAGCACCGACCCCTGAGGCACTCCACTAGTCACCATCTGCCAATCCGAATAGCACCCATTGACCTCCACTCTCTGCCTCCTATTTGACAACCAATCCTCTATCCACGCTAACACACTACCCCCAACTCCCTGTCCCCTGACCTTCTGCAATAACCTCCTGTGAGGTACCTTGTCAAACACCTTCTGAAAATCCAGAAAGACCACATCCACCGGCTCTCCTGTATCCACCGCCCTAGACACATCCTCATAGAACTCCAGTAAATTTGTCAGACACGACTTCCCTTTATTGAATCTGTGCTGCGTCTGCTCTATCAAGCAATTCCTCTCAAGATCCTCTCATCATAGTTGGGATTGAAAATTCACTGTATATGCAAACAGTCTGTTATTATCTAGTTAGGGACCAGTAATTTTGTTTCAACTCGATTAAGTTGGAATTCCAGTTACCAAAGCCACATGATTCCATGGTTTTAAACAAAAAAAAGCTTACAAATCAGAAAATCTGCAATATCTAGGTTATACACTAATACTCAAAATATACATGAGGTTGTGTATGTGGTGTCTTTCTTTAAGTAGAGCATCAGTGAGTCACCTGACTTGGGGGCCAATTGGAACTGAGACTGATTACACCAGAGAGTGGCCGGAATTTTATCACCCTGCCTGCAATCGGAATAACAGGGGGCAAGGGGCGGACAATGGAAAGCTCCATTGATTTCTGGCGGGATTTTAGGGACGAGTGAGGCCATAAAATTCCGCCCAGAGAGTCCTCTCTCAGGTATTTTATTTCTGGAACCATGTTGTAAGCAAGTAGAACTAGGGGTCTTCATGCTGCGTAAGCCTCCTGCACCAAGTTTTGTTTGTCAATAAATATCATTTGTTCCTAACAAAGTCTGAAATCTTGTGACAATACCATACCAGCGAAACATAACATACTGGCGACGAGATGGAATCAATTGAATAGCACAGCCTACCTGTGAGTATCCAGTTTAATTAAAGTTATAAAAGAGGAGTGGGCAAATAGACTCAGCAAAAGTTGTTGTACTGGTGCCAGACCCTGAGAGGCAGTTGAAGGACTGAATCCGGTGTGGACAGAGAAGTAAAGAGATTTGGAAAGATATAAGAAAAATTAAAATGAAGAGATTGGTTTCAGAAGCAAGGAAAGTGAAACTGAATCAAAAGAAAAAGAGGACAGGAATGTTTGAAATAGAAAGGAAGACGTGTTTTAGATTTTAAGATAACCTAGAAATAGAAGGCAAAGATATTGGTTGCAACTAACAGGTTCAGAAGTAAAAAGGGAGACAAATGCCCTAAGAAGCTGCAGTACCTTTCCCAATAGCATGGGAAAATGAAGAGGTCGAGACTCAGAAGAGCCTGTATGGGGTTCCTGGTAGTGGTCCCTGCACTGGGGAACGCAGGCAGTGAAGTTTGGAAGTTTTTGGAAGAAGACCCATATTTGTTTGAAAATAAAGGAGCTGACAAAGTTTAAAATAAAACCCACTGGAGCCACTGGTGAAATTGACGAAAAGATTGATGTTAAAACAAGGAGAGAAATATGGATTCTCAAGACAGACAGAAGAAAAAGAGTGGGAAAAATGCAGAAATTGATAAATATTCCACCAGCTTAAACAAGTTTTAAAACTTCTAAAATAAAAGGTTCATAAGTAGGTTTCCACCAAAATACAGGGAAAGCACAGACAGACAGAAATGGCAACTATGACAGCTGAAAACATTGACAGCCTTAAAACAGTAATGAATTCAAAGTTGTGCAAAATTTAATGCAACAACCTTAAGAGGGAACAAAGGACAAGAGACGTAAAACAATCAGAGAAGATCCCAGTTAAAAGGCAACTCTAAAAACAAGAGGCCAACTTTTTTTTAAAAAAACGGGGGTCTGTAAGCAACACGAGATCTCAAAAGATGAAAAATAAGATCTCAAAGAAGAGGAAACAATGAAGGTTAGAGGAGGTAATACTCCTTCAAGCAAGAGGAAATGCCAGACTGAGTAGGCAGTAAAAGTCACAACATAGGAGGTAATTATGAAATAACAGACAAACTGGTTGAACACTCCAAAGTGCACATTAAGTAACAGTTGTGACTAAGACAGATCCCACAGATTTCTTAGTAATCCACTCTGATGTCAGTGATCACCATGAGTTCAGAAAATCACGTTAAAATTCTCTCCTTCATGAGGGATTTTAACTTTTTCCTTTCACAGATCTGATTTAACCACTCTAACTTGGATTGCCTGAAAGACTGCTCAACTCCTGATGATTCAATCTCTTCTGAGACTGTATTCCATGGGATTCACAAAGCTGCGATCCTACCTCTCATTCCAATACAATTCCAGCTCGTTTGCAGACTGCTAGTTTCACTAAGCTGGCACTGCCCCAAGTTGCTCCAAACTTCAGTCTCCTGGCTGCAGTGAGAAATAAATGGCTACTAGGGCTTCTTTTGAATTCTATTTGACTGACAAAGAACCAGTGTGTTTGCACCAGCTTCTCACATCTCCAATACTTTTCTGAGCCCTCACTGCATGGGCTTCCCTGTGAGCTACAAACTACATGAGGTCTAAATTGCAACTTACTTTTCTCCCCCAGTAAACTGAAACCAAACAACTTTATTAAGATCCAGTCATCTTCATGATAACAAAGCTTTTCAGAGCTCATTGTAAGCTTTAAACTAATTTGATTCCCAAAAACAAAACATCTCTCTGCACTGCACTTATTTGCAAGCAATGTAGATATCACCTCAGCTACATTAGACCACCTGCTGTTTTATAATTTTACCTTTCTAGCTGTCAATCTCTTAAGTCAACATGGCCCCAATCTAGTGTAATAGACTCCAAGCTGTTTAGGTGCTCTTATTCCATTTTCTACAGTTAATCTTCCTAGAACTGAAATTTACCTCTAAACTATTAACATGAACCATGTACTAGATTTTCATTACATCCCATAATAATAAAAGAGAGTATTTGAGTGAATGGTACTGTTTGTAAATTGACGTACTACAGAAAGATAGTGCTTACTTTTCTGATGTGATGTCAAGCAGGTCCCCTGGATCTTTGAGTATCATTGCACATGTACTGGTTGAAAAGTTTACTGTGAATTTTTTGCAAGCTGCAACATCCTTCACCAGTTCAAGAAAACTTGTATCAATCCCTTAAGAAAAACAAATTAGGAGTTTGAGTAATTGCTCTTCAGGTATACAAGAAGTACAGTTCAATCTTGGCGATCAAAGGCATCATAATCATGACAGTCACTGATCCCATCTCTTCTAGAGATCTTCCATCCACTGCTTCAAACCTCATAGTCCAACCTCAAAGGGCCCATTTCTAACTCCTTCTGAAGATCCAAAGACAGGACTGCCCTGTTGGACCTATGTAAGTTAGAATTGCTGAGTCACAGAGCTACGCAGCTGCTTTTGCCTTGGGGCAATATAAAGATTTTACAAAACAGCTATTATCCAATCACTGCTTCAAACTTTCAAATAATGAACCCAATGTGGCAATATTTAAGGTGTCATTATTATGTTTACATATAAAATATAAGTTTACGTATAAAATTAAAGGTGTTGGGGAAGGTTAAAGAGAACAGTTTATAGATTGGCAATTATTACAATGGCTATGATTTTTGGATGAAGTGTTACACAAAATCAGTTACAGGTACTTTGCTCACTGTGTCGACATCGTACCTCCAAACATGAAACGGTTTGTCCAGTTGACAACATTGTCATCCATGAGAAGATTGTATAAACTGCTCTGATCTTTGGAAAACACAGTAAATGTACATTCATCTGAAGTGTACATTTCTTCCTACAGAGTAGGGAACAAAAGTAAGTCAAAATTATTAATTAACTTAAAGAAGCTAAATGTGTCCTCATGAATAAAAAGACAATTTGTAAATTTTAATTTGAATGAATAGTCCTTCAGTCAGCTTTTTGGAAAATATGGCAGTTTAAGAGACAACATAGGCCTGAATTTTTTTAATGGCGGCTTCTTGTTTCCGCTGTTCAAAGAGTGGATGGAACACATCCTCACCAACTCCAATGAGTGTTGATTGGCTGCAGGCAAGACTTCCATCCCTCATGTGGGAAGAAATCCCATTTCAGAGAGTTGCCGGTCAATTTCCAGTGCCTGCAGCGAGAGCTCTGCAGTGGAAAGCAGAGGAGGTTCAAAAAGACATGGACACACAGTCTGCAATAGGAGGCCTAGGTAGGTCCAAGGGATCCCAGGGAGCACGGGCGGGGGCCTGGACTTCAAAATTTTGGTGGGGGGAAGGAAGGCTGGGAGGGAAAACATTAACCAAGTTGAGTTGGGAGGGGAGGAGGAGATAGAGAGGGTAAAGAAGCATGGACGAGCGCCTGAAGCCGAATACCTGGTCACGGTGAATGAGTAAAAAGTCTGACAACACCAGGTTTTAGTCCAACCTATTTATTTGATAATATACTCACAAGCTTTCAGGGTTAGCCCCTTCAAAAAATAAGGATATTGAATTTGATGATCAGATATGATCAAAATGAAATGTGGAGCAGGCTGAAAGGGCTGAAAATTGACTTCTGCCTCTAATTTCTATGTTTTTATGGGCAACACCCGAGTCTTAAGGTCCAGTGGCCCCCCTCCCCCCAGGCCGCTTTCCCCCTACCCAACCACACCTGCTGCAGCCCCAACCCCGAAAGTTTGTGAGTATATTATCAAATAAATAGGTTGGACTAAAACCTGGTGTTGTCAGACTTTTTACTGTGTTTACACCAGTCCAACACCGGCATACCCACATCATGACGGTGAACGACCCAGACATCAACATCAGCCTTCAACAGACAAGGCATGATTGGGCGGGTCCCTCAGACTGCAGTTGGCCATGCTGCAGAAGAGGATCTTCGCGCGGTGACTTGCCCCTCCGAAGAAGACGCAGCGTTGGTCCGGTTCGCAGAGGTGGCGGATTCCTCGGGCTAGGTGCTCCACGGTCCACCTCTGTGTCTCCCCCCGCCTCTCCCCCATACCCCCGCCCAGCCCCCGGCGGCATCCCCCGTGTGTACTCCTCCTGCAAGGAGCGACATGGTTGGGGCTGCAGCAGGTGTGGTTGGGTAGGGGGAAAGCGGCCTGGGGGGAGGGGGGCCACTGGACCTTAAGACTAGGGTGTTGCCCATAAAAACATAGAAATTAGAGGCAGAAGTCAATTTTCAGCCCTTTCAGCCTGCTCCACATTTCATTTTGATCATATCTGATCATCAAATTCAATATCCTTATTTCCCCCATATTCCTTGAACCCTTTAGCCCCAAGAGCTAATTTCTTCTTGAAATCCTGCAACATTTTGACCTCAACTACTTTCTGTGGTAGTGAATTTCACAGATTCATCACTCTCTGGGTGAAGAAATTTCTCCTCACCTTGGTCCTAGAACTCCTTGTCCTTAAACTATAATCATTAATTCTGGACCCCACCCCCCCAAATCAGGAACATTCTTTCTGAATCTACCCTGTCCAATCCTGTTAGAATTTTTAAAGTTTCTATAAGATCCCCTCTCACTCTTCTAAACTCCAATGAATATAATTCTACCCAACTTAATCTTTCCTCAAATAACAGACCTGCCATCCCAGTAATCAGCATGATAAATTTTTGCTGTACTCCCTCTGTAGCAAGGACATCCTTCCCCAGATAAGCTTACCAGAACTGCACACAGTACTCCAGATGTGGCTTCATCAACATCCTATACAACTGGAGTAAAACATCCCTGTAACACTCAAATCTTCTTGCTATAAAGGCCAACTGCCTGCTGTACTGCACACTTACTTTCATTGACTAATGCACCAAGAGTTGAATGTCCACCTCTCTTAATTTATATGCATTCAAATAATAATCTGCCTTCCTATTATTACTATCAAAGTAGATAATCTCACATTGCATACGCCTGCTCATTCAGCCTTTTAAAATCAGCTGAAGCATCTCTCCATCTTCCTCACAGCTCATCCTCCCACCCAACTTCATATCATCTGCAAATTTTGAGATAATGCATTTAGTTTCCTTTTTCAAATCATTAATCTACGTGAACAGTTGGGGTCCTAGCACAGATCTCTGCAGTAACCCGCTAGTCACTGCTTGCCAGTCAGAAAAAGGCCCATTTATGCCAACTCTTTTCTTCCTATCTGCTAAACAACTTTCGATACATCTCAAGATACTACCTGCAATCCCATGTGTTTTAATATTAAGCGAGGCCTTGTCAAAAGCCGTCTGAAAGTCTAAATAAACCTCTTCACCAATTCTTAGGTAACTCTACTAGTTATATCCTCAAGAATTCCAATAGATTTGTCAGGCATGGGCCTTAGCCCCTCCATTATATTTCAGGCTTCCCCCATAGATATTCAATCTTCCCACCCGCCTAAAAATTAAGGCAAATTCTAGCCATAGTAACTATGTGGTTTTATCCAAGGGCACAGCAGGTTGGGCTGCAAATTCTTCCAGAACTGAGAATGTGTTAGAACTTTTGAATTCTATCAAGGTTGATAAGTCGCCGGGACCAGATGGGATATACCCCAGGATACTGTGGGAGGCAAGGGAAGTGATTGCAGAGCCCCTGGCGATGATCTTTGCATCGTCAATGGAGACGGGAGAGGTTCCGGAAGATTGGAGGATTGCGGATGTAGTCCCTATTTTCAAGAAAGGGAACAGAGATAGCCCGGGAAATTACCGACCGGTGAGTCTGACCTCAGTGGTTGGTAAGCTGATGGAAAGGCTTCTGAGGGACAAGATTTACGACCATTTGGAGAGGTTTGACATGATCAGGAATAGTCAGCATGGATTTGTCAAGGGCAGGTCGTGCCTTATGAGCCTAGTTGAGTTCTTCGATAATGTGACTGAACACATTGACGAAGGAAGTGCCGTGGACGTGGTGTACATGGACTTCAGCAAGGCGTTTGATAAGGTCCCCCATGCAAGACTTCTTGTGAAGGTGAGAGGGCATGGGATCCGAGGGCCTTTGGCCTTGTGGATCAAGAACTGGCTTGCCTGCAGAAGGCAGAGAATGGTTGTGGATGGGTCTTTTTCTGAATGGAGGTCAGTCACCAGTGGAGTGCCCCAGGGATCTGTTCTAGGACCCTTGCTGTTTGTCATTTTCATAAATGACCTGGATGAGGAAGTGGAAGGATGGGTAAGTAAGTTCGCTGATGACACGAAGGTCGGTGGTGTTGTGGATGGTCTGGAAGGATGGCAAAAGTTGCAGCAGGACATAAATAGGATGCAGGACTGGGCGGAGAAGTGGCAGATGGACTTCAACGCGGATAAATGCGTAGTCGTCCATTTTGGCAGAACCAACGGGATGAACGAGTACACTATCAAGGGCAGGAGTCTTGGTAGTTTTGAGGAGCAGAAGGATCTTGGGGTCCGGGTCCACAGGACTCTTAAATCGGCCTCGCAGGTGGAAGAGGTGGTCAAGAAGGCGTATGGTGTACTGGCCTTCATAAATCGAGGGATTGAGTTTAGGAGTCGGGAGGTAATGCTGCAACTTTATAAGACCCTTGTCAGGCCTCATTTGGAGTATTGTGCGCAGTTCTGGTCGCCTCACTATAGGAAAGACGTAGAAGCTATTGAAAGGGTACAGAGGAGATTTACAAGGATGTTGCCTGGACTGGGAGGCATACCTTATGAAGTTAGGTTGAGGGAACTGGGTCTCTTTTCCCTGGAGAGACGTAGGTTGAGAGGCGACCTGATAGAGGTTTATAAAATGTTGAGAGGAATGGATAGGGTGGATTCTCAGAGGATATTTCCCCGGGTTGAAATGGTCGCTACGAGAGGACACAGGTTTAAGGTGCGGGGAGGAAAGTACAGAAGTGATGTTAGGGGTAAGTTTTTCACTCAGAGGGTGGTGAGTGAATGGAATCGGCTGCCGTCAGTGGTGGTGGAGGCGAACTCGCTGAGGTCTTTTAAAAGACTTCTGGATGAGTATATGGGGTTTTATGGGATTGGGGGTTATAGATAGGTGTTGATGTGATCGGCGCAACTCGTGGGCCGAAGGGCCTGTTTGTGCTGTAGTGTTCTATGTTCTATGTTCTATGAGTAGGTTACTAATACTCACTTTCAAAACATGAATAAGAAAGATGGATACTTCAGGAAAGTACAGTTGCCTGTGGAACTACAGCACAAAAGAGAAGTGCACCTTAAATGGAAGAGCTCACAAAAGGATCTAAGTGCTGAACTGGAAAAGCCTGAAGAATAGAGTTAATGAAAAACAAATTGCAGAACACACAGCAAAGTAGACAAAGGAGAAAGAATAACTAGGTTGCATTAGGTCATAATGGCATTATGAATCAGTAACAGATTTCTTGACAGCTCAACAAATGGATTATGTGTTGACCTATAAAGTGGAAAAGAGATCGCTTTGTGTGTTTTCCCATTTGACATTTGGGAAGATGCATAGCACAAGCATGGAAAAATGCCTCCAATTGCTTGCACACCTCTTATTTGCTCTGTCCAGCTTACTTATGCAGTCTTTCCTGAGGGCACCCATAACATGAAAGTACAGATACAGAGGGAGAAAAATAATAAATTATTTGTTATAAAAATATTTTCAATATGAAAATAATCAAATTTTGCTCTTGGGCCTGTTAAATTAAACTTTGTGAAACGGGGACTGGGTGCCTAAAATGGGAAGAATGTAATTTAATTCTAAGAAACCCACAAGTTTTTGTGGGATCCAGCCTGCATCATACGCAAATATATTCTATTACCTGCACTTGTATTTTATATTCATTCATTTATGAGAAGTGGGCATCAATGGAAAGGCCAGCATTTATTGTCCATCTCAAACTGCCCTGGAGAATGTAGTGGTGAGCATCCTTCTTTAACTGCTGCAGTGCATAGAGCTATGCAACCCCTGCAGAAGGAGATCATTTGGCCCATTGAGCCTGTATGACTCCAAAAGAGCATCTGTCTCAGGCAAGCACTCTCACCCTAGCCCTGTAACTCTGTGCATTTTACCATAGCTAATCCACCTAACTTGCACATCTTTGCGCTAAGGGGCAATTTACTGTGGCCCATCCAACAAACCTGCACAACTCTGGACTCTGGGAGGAAACCCGAGCACCTGGAGAAAACCCACGCAGGCACAGGAAGCATGAGCAAACCCCACATAGGCAAACACCCAGGCCAGATTTGAACCCAGATCCCTGGCGCTGTGAGACAGTAGTGCTAATCATGCTATTCATAGTCTATCAGCTGTATCCAAAATTATGTCTAATTATTTCTGAATTATCTCAATTATATAATGATAAGCCACAGAAAGTGACCATTCAACCCATTGTGCCTATGCCAACTCTTTTGGTAGCGCTATCCAATTAATCCCATTTCCCTCCTTTTTTAACTGTATTGTTTCACAGGATGCGGGCATCATTGGCAAGGTCTGCATTTGTTACCTGTCCCTAATTGCCCTTGAACTGAGTGACTTACTGGTTCATTTCAGAGGGTAGTTAAGAACCAAGCTGTGGATCTGGAGCCACATAAAGGCCAGATAAGGCCAGCACATTTCCTTCCCTAAAGGACATAAATGAATCAGATGGGTTTTACAACAATCAGTGGTAGTTGCATGGTCACTCTTGCTGTGATTAGCTTTAAATTTCAGTTTTTATTAATGAAATTTAAATTCCACCAGCTGCCATGGTGGAACTTGATCCCATGTCCCTACAGTATTAGCTTGGGTCTCGAGAGCTAGTTAGCACATTACCACTGTGCTACCATCTCTTCTTACCCCTTCACTGTAGCCCTGAAAATGTTTTCCTTTCAAGCACTTCCACAATTCTCTTGAAATCTCCTCCCAACACCTTTTCAGGCACTGTTTTCCAAATCATCATAACTCATTGTTTTAAACAATGGTTCCTCATATGATGTTTGGTTCTCTTACCAATCACCTTAAAACCTTATCCTCTTTCTACTACTAGATCTTTCTACTACTAGATGCTGTTTTTTTTTATTTATCCTGATCAAAACTGTTCTGATTTTGAACACCTCTATCAAAACTCTCCTTAAACCTTTTTGCTCAGAGTTTTCAGATTTCTCTTTTCCTTTCCAGTTTGGGATTTTTCATTTCTCTTTTCTTTCCCTCAAGCTGGAGCTCTCTCTCTAACAGCACTGTTGATGTACTCACACCAAATGGATTGCAATGATTCAAGAAAGCAATTCAGCAGCACTTGCTCGAGGGCTACTCGGGATGAGCAATAAATGCTGCTCTTGTCAGGGTCACTCACATCCCACAAATGAATTAAAAAAGGTCAGTAGATAAGGTATATGATTAAGTAAATAGAGGGAAACAATTTCTTTTGGTGATGGAACCCGAATAAGAGGGCATGACTTTAAAGTTAGACAAAGGCAGTTTAGATGTGATGTCAGAAAGTACTTCTTTACGTGCAGGGCAATGGAAATCAGGAACCTTTTCCCTCAAAAAGCTCTTGAGGCTAAGGAAATACCAAACAGGTTTTTGTTAGACAAAAAGATAATAAAATAGTGCGAAGTTAGGAAGGGAGAATTAAGATTCATATCAGCCATGAACTAACAGAATTGTAGAACACATTGAATGGGCTGAACAGCCTACTCCAGTAAGGAAAGAGTTATTTGAGAAAGAGTAATACTAAAGGGTGTATATGCCTCTTGTAGAGGATACAGAAGTGCAAACTGTCATCTTTTAGCATTGTAACACATGTGGAGAAAGAAATTAAATTTCAATTCAAAGAAGTGGCTTCTTTGTCGTAAGAAAGAAGGATGACATCTGGGCAGCAGCCACTGTTTATTTCACTGAGTTGAAGTCAGTGGGTCGGATGGCCGGTTCATGAGGTGGAGTGATACCAAAAGCGTAGATTCAATTCCTGTTATCACTGAATGCCCTGCCTTCTCAACCTTGCTCCTCGTGTGAGATGTGGAAATTCTCAGGTTAAAATCACCACCAGTCAGGTTTCTCTCTCAAGAAGGAGGAGAACAGCCTATGGTCCTCTGGGACTTTGGTGACTTTCATCTTTTCTTCATATTCTTTAATCTTGTTTTTTTATACTGACAATAAAGTACACAACTTCTTAAAGTACATTTGTATACCTTTATACATGGCCGACATATTACAGTGCTGAAATTAGGCCAAATATCGACAACAACTTCCTGATCAGATATCTTGCCTCTGTTGATGTTTAGAATAGTTCCATAAACCTGGAACAATAAAACAGAACACCTTTTACAACAATAAATCTAGAAAAATTGTGTCACTCTGCATGATAAAGTAACTCAATTAGGACAGTTCCCAATGTGGAGGAATCAAACTAAATTTCTCTATTAGCAAAAGGGAGCAGAAAGTATGATCCTGATCAATTATAAATGACAGAAAAACAGATGAGTCACCTGTTAAATCTGCATAATCTGAACAAGAATGATATAAATATCTATTTCAATTAGTTTTACAATTTCAATGCTCAACTAAACTAATAAGTAACCTTACTGGGTAAGCTGAGACTTTGATGATGCAATTGATTGATGAGGCATCTAAGAAGTCAAAAATCCCCTACCTGCTTTCCTGTTGTGCTGAGGATGAATGATGAATGAACCTGTCTGTATTTCTTAATGCTTTGGTTTACCTGGAGACGAAAACTACTGTATATACCGCAAACCGTTCTCTGCAGATGATATGTGTGGAGTCAGGAAACACAATCCTGCAAGGTAGCTTTACTTCCTGTCTCCAGAGATAAAGTGACACTGGCAGCATTGATAATCGGATGCTGCTGGCAGCGTTTGCTATATGAGCTGGGTTCTGAGCATACTTCGGTAGCCTAACAGTACAATTTTGCATTCTATTCATGCTGACTGGAAAGGCACAACAATGAACTCTGTGGCAAAATGCCGTGCTTGAAAATAATCTTGAGGTAATGCAAAGGACAGATCAAGGCCTGGATTTTCACAATGATAAAGAGCAAAAATGAAGCCTGAATCCAGATATCCCTCCCTAACGCAGCACTTTTCATTTTCACAGGGACTGAGATTTGTGCATACACATTTTGCAGAGGCAACTGCCCATAGAAATTAACAGCTGCCTCCTCATGTGATTTCATAGTGGTAGCACAGTGGTTAGCACTGTTGCTTCACAGCTCCAGGGACCTGGGTTCGATTCCCGACTCGGGTCACTGTCTGTGTGGAGTTTGCATGTTCTCCTCGTGTCTGTGTGGGTTTCCTCTGGGTGTTCCGGTTTCCTCCCACAGTCCAAAGATCTGCGGGTTAGTTGATTGGCCATGCTAAAATTGCCCCTTAGTGTCTTAAGATCCTTAGGTTAGAGGGATTAGTGGGTAATAATATGTAGGGATATGGGGGTAGGGCCTGGGTGGGATTGTGGTCGGTGCAGACTTGGTGGGCCGAAGGGCCTCTTTCTGCATTATAGGGTTCTATGATTCTATGATGATTTCAGTGCAAGAAGCATCTGAAACATGTTGTGCATGGATTAGACCTGGTAGGAGCAAGTTTGAACTTTGTGCATCCCTTTAGATAACCAGGATACCCTTTTGGATTTGTCCCTGGGTGTTTTTGTAGAAGATCAGGTGCCTTTTAAGTTTGCTAAATGTAGGAATGAATATGAATATATGTATATATAAGCACAGAAACTCATTGGAACTGTCAGAAGTTTCAAGGTGGATGTCAAAGGGAACAATTAGCTGTCAAGGAATTTAAAACTCCTGTCCTTTAACTCTGAGAGAACCATCCGGAGTGTTGAAAAATAATTGTTGGCTATTTAATTCTATCAGCCTGAGGGACATCATTGCTGGATTAGTGCTGCATGATTAACTTCACAACAGTTTATAATCACAGTAGACTGCCTGTCATTTGATTGACAGCAGCAAGTGATCATGTATTCTTTGAAGTCATAGAGTCATAGAGGTTTACAGCATGGAAACAGGCCTTTTGGCACAACTTGTCCATGCTGCCCTTTTTTTTTGAACCCCTAAGCTAATCCCAACTGCCTGCATTTGGCCCATATCCCTCTATATCCATCTTACCTATGTAACTATCTAAACGCTTTTTAAAAGACAACATGGTACTCGCCTCTACTACTATCTCTGGCAGCTTGTTCCAGATACCCACCATCCTCTGTGTGAAAAAATTGCCCCTCTGGACACTTTTGTATCTCTCCCCTCTCACCTTAAACCTATGCTTTTCAGCTTTAGACTCCCCTACCTTTGGGATAAAATATTGACTATCTAGCTGATCCCTCATTATTTTATAAACCTCTATAAGATTACCCCTCAGCCTCCTACACTCCAGAGAAAAAAAGTGGGACTATAAATTCCAATGCTTGTTTTTATAAGGGATTATGCAATTTGACGAAATGTTTGTTGTTATAAGGGATAATGTAATTTCAGGAATTTAAATTTAGCAAATGGTTTTTGAGAGTTTTTTAAAAATAAAGTCTACAGTGCATATCTAGAACTTTATTTTGTTTTATCTCAGTGTTGACTCAAAGGTCTGCCCATGATGTCTATGGGCAAAACATGGTGGGCATGGGTTGGCATGAATTGGCACTAACTTGGCATTGGAGTTATAAAGGGCCATAGATGGGTAGGAGACATAGATCATCACGGAGGGTGAAGGGCCATGGTAGGATGCAGGAGTCATGATCAGCCTTGTGGCTCCTCTTTGCACTAACTCCAGAACTTGAATATTTCCTTTGTTTGTCGGCAGCCCAAACTGAACATAACATTGCAGATGTGAGGTGATCAGAGCATTACACTGTTCAATCATACATCTTCCAGTTTTATTTGTTTTTGCCATACAATGCAGCATTTATCATTGCTGCTCTGAACTGATCAGCTGACGTACAAGAAAAAATTGATTTTGAAAGGTGCTGCCAATCAGGTGCTTCTTTACCCAAGTTCCATCTTCAATAGAAGAATGTAGCAAGTATTCAAAAGGTAGCCTTGCAGTACCATCTGTTTCATGTTCTCTTCAAAATATAATTCCCCATGAGGACTATTCGATTTTATTCAACTTTAGCCTCCATTGTCCTAGCATTTACTGAGTAAATGAGTAATTAACTTTCTCCTTTCTATATCTGGAAGGTGTTGAATTTCACCAGCCACTGTTCTGCATTCTTCCGCATGTTTGTAGCTATTGTAATTTTTACTGCTTCCTTTAATTCTATCTACTTTAGTATCTTAAATCCACTCTTTTGTGCAAATGACAATATACCAAATACTGTATATTTACATTTTACTGATAATAGATAAAAGCACAAAGAATCTCCTGCCGTGCTTACCAGTATAAGATACAACCTTACCTTTATTGCAGCTGGCAGATAATTCTGCAAAACTTTTTCTAAAGTCAGTAGCTTCTCTTCATCCTGTATTATAAACATGGTTATAGGAGGCAGAACCAAAATTACTTTCAAACAAAGTGGCAAGGCCCTTGTTGAGATGTGCTGCACAGCACAGAGTATATTGCCTGATGCAGATGTCAGTCCTGTTTGAAGAAGGCATAGAGGAATACAAGTTAACATCACTTAAAGGACATGAATTTCACTAAGTATTTGAGAATTTCCTTTCTGGTAAGGAGGAAGAAGAAACATTTCTTGTGTCACACCAAGGTTGCATAACAGTGACATTGTGCAACTCAAGATTACTTAAATTATCGTATAGTGCTAAAGGTTATGTAAATACATTCAACGTAAATGGCCCAAAGAACAACAAATAAGATTGTGTTTGGAGAAATGGGCAGGTAGACTTTGGGTTGGATAAGAAACTGGTTACATTCTTGTAGACAAAATGTTTAATGTCCCTTTACTGTACATAGCCTATTTCCGGGTCTGCACAGTTCCTTTAAAATTGCCTCAAGTTCATGCATGAATGCATCTTAAAGGGACCATCCCTTGTGCAAAGTCTACTAGCCCCTTATATGACAATTCCTTATTGTTGTGCAGCTATGTACCTTTAGTGCAACATTAGTGGGAACTGGTCATAAGTGGAGTCCCCCAAAGATGAGCATAGGCACTTTTCTCTTCAAAATGCACTATGGTTACCATTTCCTTTGCCTTTTGTTCCATGACATCTTTGTCATTTAATCTCTCCCTGCCTTCAAGTCTATTCCTGACCTCTTTTTGCCTCATTTGTTCCTCTTCCTTTTTCAACAGAGTAAAACCCATCACATTTTCCCTCTTTTCAGTTCTGAACAAGAGTCATATCAGACTTGAAACATTAACTCTGATTCTCTCCACAGTTGCTGCCAGACCTGCTGAGTTTTTCCAGCACTTTCCCCACTTAATCATTTTTACTCCGATTGCTCTTTGTTCTTTTCCATAGCCAGCCTAAACCTTATGATATAATGATACGTAAAAAGTTGTAGATCTATGGGTAAGGGCTGGGGAATGGGACTAACTAAGTTGTTGCGCAGAGCTGCCATGAAGACGACAAGCTAAATGATGTCCTTCTATGTTGTAACCGTTCAATGATTATAATGACCTCGAGCCTGGTATACGTGGCACAGTTTCAAAAGGTGCAGATGATATGAAACTTGGAAGCATCAAGAACTGCAAGGAGGAAAATATAGATTTTCAAAAGGACACAGACAAGTTGGTGGAATGGACAGACAAATGGGAGACAAAATTCAATTTGAAGAAATGTGAAGTGATTCATTTTGGTAGGAAGCACATGGAGAGATAATATAAAGATGGGCAAAACTGTAACAGGGATGCAAAACTGTAACAGGGATGGCTGAGGTCTGGAATGCACTGTCTGCAAGTGTAATGGAGGAAGGTTCAATCTGTTATCGGACAATAAATTTTCTGAAATTGGGTACACAATATGGAAGCAGACTAAAGCTGCACTCAGAACCTCCCCACTAAAGATCACAAGGGAACAGATCCAGACAAGCAGGCAAAAGACATGTTTTTAAAATGCAAACGAGGGCTAGCACACAAAGGGAACCGGGCAGGATGGCACCTACAGAAACTAAATTAAAAGCACACCCCCATCTAATCAGATCAGCACCTCTAATCTAATCAAGCAAACCTCTATGGAGACACCTAAAGACTAACACAACTAAGGAAGCCTCTCTGGCCTTATAGACTTCCTAAAATCAGCCAAACACCCATTGTTCAAACCCTGGAGATTCTAGACCATTGATAAACCCATCAGACAGAAATGATTAACATACACTTAAAAACATCGTTACGATACTTGAAAACATGGAAACAGAATGGTCAGAGTCAAATACTGTAAACAAAACATTAACATTTGAATCATACAATGTGTCAAAGTTTGAACATAACTGTAGCCCATCGCAGCGGGCCTTCAGAGTGCTTTCAGGACATTTCTGTTGTATGTCCTGACTGCACCTCCATCGATGTTAAAATAAAGCTGTACCACTGTTGAACCTTCGCGACACATAACAACGCAGAGTCGCCGGGCAGAGCTTGATAGCCAAGTTCCGCACACATGAGGATGGTCTCAACTGGGATCTTGGGTTCATGTTGCACTATCTGAATCCCCCACAACTTGCCAGGGTTTGCAAAATCTCACTAACTGTCCTGGCTAGAGACAATACACATCTCTTTAACCTGTGCTTAACCCTCTCTCCACTCACATTGCCTGTACCTTTAAGACTTGATTACCTGTAAAGACTCACATTCCAACCATTATTTTGTAAATTGAGTTTGCGTCTTTATATGCCCTGTTTGTGAACAGAACTCCCACTTACCTGATGAAGGAGCAGTGCTCTGAAAACTAATGGCTTTTGCTACTAAATAAAGGTAGCACAGTGGTTAGCACTGCTGCTTCACAGCTCCAGTGACCTGGGTTTGATTCCTGGCTTGGGTCAGTATCTGTATGAAGTTTGCACGTTCTCCTTGTGTCCGTGTAGGTTTCTTCCGGGTGCTCCGGTTTCCTCCCACAGTCCAAAGATGTGTGTGTTAGGTTGATTGGCCATGCTAAAAATTGCCCTTAGTATCCTGAGATGTGTAGATTAGAGGGATTATTGGGTAAATATGTAGGGATACGGGGGTAGGGCCTGAGTGAGTTTGTGGTCGGTGCAGACTCGATGGGCCAAATGGCCTCTTTCTATACTGTAGGGATTCTATGAAATCTGTTGGACTTTAACCTGGTGTTATGAGACTTTTTACTGTAGCTCCAGGCCTATTTCCAGCGTGGAGCTGACAGCACCAGAAATGTGGGGCTGGGAGAGGTGTTCCGGGCTGGATGTCCAGTGAAGATCGAATTTATCCAGCTGTGCTAAAATCTCCCAGCCTGCTGTGCTGGATGGGAGAATTGCCCGCAAGGTTATCTAAATTCTTAAAACATCCAGAGTCTGTATGTTTCTGTTAATAGTCCAGCTCTACCGGATAATTAGCAGACAAATATACATTATTGGTAAGTTCCAAGTTATTCATTGATATTACCAGTGATTTGCCATGACTGTTTTACAGTCATAAGAACATAAGAAATAGGAGCAGGAGTAGGCCATCTAGCCCTTCGAGCCTGCCCCGCCATTCAGTAAGACCATGGCTGATCTGAAGTGGCTCAGTTCCACATTCCCGACCTCTCCCCATAACCCTTAATTCCCTTGCCTATCAAAAACCTATCAACTCGCGTCTTAAATATATTTAGCGAGGCAGCCTCCACCACTTCAACGGGCAGAGAATTCCAGAGATTCACCACCCTATGAGTGAAGAAGTTCCTCCTCAACTCCGTTCTAAACTGCCCCCCCTTTATCTTGAGGCTGTGCCCTCTAGTCCTACTGTCCTTTCTGAGCAGGAAGAGCCTCTCCACCTCTATCCTATCCATCCCATTCATCATCTTATATGTCTCAATGAGATCTCCCCTCATTCTTCTAAACTCTAACGAGTACAAGCCTAGTTTATTCAGCCTCTCCTCATAGTTCAACCCCCTCAACTCCAGTATCAGCCTAGTAAACCACCTCTGCACTCCCTGCAAGGCCAAGATATCCTTGCGTAAGTGCGGCGACCAAAACTGCACACAGTACTCCAGCTGCGGCCTCACCAGTGCCCTGTACAGTTGCAGCAAGACCTCCCTACTTTTATATTCAAATATCCCATTCCTCAGATCAACTTTGCATAACTTTCTTTAACGGATTTTTGCTTGTAAGCCAGGAGCTTAATGATGAACATTTTCATCTCATTTTATTATGTATTTAGATAAACACACTTCACAACTCTAAACTGCATAATATTGACACAATCCTAACTTTTCTGTAATACCTCAACCATGCTATGCAGAAAGAGTAGTTTGTTGTGTATGCTATCCACATGTGAAGCTATGAAGAAAGGTTCAGTATTTTGTAGCACTTTTTATGTCTTCACATTTTCCCAAAGTGCTTTACTACCAAGTAATGTAACCATATACCATAACCATTCTAGTATTTTAACCAAATAATGTAACCAAGTACTGTAACCAGTGTCCATATTGTTCAGTTTTGGGGCTGATCTGGATTTCCTGTCCTTCACTCTGAGAAGACTGCTGCAGGAAAGGATGGCCCGAGGCACAGGTGGTCAATTTGGAGACTGTCGCTGCTAAAATTGCCAAGCAGTTCCTGCATGCCACCTGTGCACCCTTGGAATCCACTTTTTTTACTCTGACCCTGGGTTTTGATGCCCCTTGTAAAAATTCAGCCCAGTGATCAGAAAAGAGGTGATCAGTGAAATTGAACCTGCTGTTAACATGTGCTTTGATTTTTAGCTGGGCAGATGCACAGAGTCAACTGCAGCAGATAGAAGCTGCATTTGATCAGGAAGCATCAGCTGTGCTGATGGCAAGACTCGGAGTTTTCAGGGCTGAATCTGAGGAAGGCCCCGATGTACTTCGTTGGTTGGACAGGCAATTAATCCGCCTGGTAAGAACATCAAGTACCTGCGTTGAATCTACGTTTTTTATTTTGAGACTAATTGAGGTTAGTTTTAAATTGAAACTATACTATTAAACCTGTCAATTATTTTCTACCCCTCTTTCCATCAGTGTCAGAAGTTTGGCCAGTTCCACAAAGATGATCCTAATTCCTTCAGACTTTCAGAAACATTTTCCCTTTATCCACAGGTAAATATAATAAAATATATAAAATGATAATCCTAAAATGCAAAGATAAGTGATTGATGGAAGAATTTGAGAAAATGGCCTTAAACAAGGAGATATTTGTGGAACACATTACAATTCCTTCACAAAGCCAATTTTTAAAGATTCAGTTGCAGCCATCCTTAAATAGGTGAGGAATGCCTATGAAGGGTACAGTGAATTTCTTCTGACAGTGTTCTTTAAAAATGAAAACTTCCTGTTTTGCATTCTGTGGGCGAATCTGGGACTCGAAGGTCAGATTGAAAGAGAATCGTTATAAGTATTCAAAATCATGAGGGAACTGGACAGAGTAGATAGCAAGAAACAGTTCCCATTGGGGAAGGTTGAGAACCAGAGGGCACAGATTTTAAGCTAATTGACCAAAGAAGCAAGGGTGAGTTGAGGAAATTTCTTTTTGTGCAGTGGGTGGTTAGGATCTGGAGTGCACTGTCTGAATGAATCTACCTCCAAATCACAACCATGGCATTCAAATTGGATCATTATCTGAAAAGGAGAGAAATTGTAGGGCTTGGGAGAAAAGGCAGGGAAGTGGCTTTTGCAGAGATGCAGCACAAATTCAATGTTTTCCTGTACTATTAATCATCCTATAATTCTATGATGCAGTACTAAGCACTGAAGATTAGAGCTGTCCCCAGACTCATTTCCTGAGCTGTACTGAGTTGGCTGATCTCAATATAACAATTGCAAGGTCTGTATTTTAACTATCAGTCCAAAGATGTGTAGCTTAGGTGGATTGTCCCTTGATATCTGAGGATGTGCACGTTGGGTAGATTGGCCATGGTAAATGCTCAGGTGGCAGGGATAGTAAGATGTTCTGTTGGAGAGTCGATATAGACTCTGTGGGCCGATTGGCCTCCTTCTGCCTGATCTGGATTCTATGATTCTGTCGTGGCTGCAGTAGAATTCTATAGTTACCCTAAGGAAGGGGATAAATCAGTCCGAGGTTTGTTTTTTATTCAACTAATCCTGCAGAGCTTGTGAGCTTGAACATTTGAACGGTAATGTGGTTGTCACATGATTTCACCCTCTTTCAATTTGGCTGAATGGTCTATAAAAATAATCACCTGTAACTGAAGGGAAAGGGACTGAAGTACATAATATGGTTCCCTCCCTCCCCGGTCTACTCTGCCTCTATAGTAGAGTCAATTCTGGCATTAACAGTTCAGCCGTGATCTATAGAATTGATTAAAAGCTTAAAGTGCCAGTGTAAGGTGCTTATCAGTTCCTTGACTTCCTCCTATAATTCAGAAAGACTCGATGACAAATAGATCTCAAGAAAAGCTTTCTCAACGAAAGAGGTTATTTTGAATGAAGGGTGGTCTTTTAGAAAATAAGCTTCATCCAGGAAGACACTTGATATAAGAAGCAGATGGTAACAAGGGAGATTTCTAGTTATTTCAGTTCAGAAGCTGCTTTGAGGATATCCATCATGTCATGGCTGCTCGATAGAGGGATCTGCTCGTCCAAACAGCTAGGCGAAGATCTTTCTCCTGTTGGAACTAGTTCTGTCAATCAGATGCTTAGCCTAGACAACTTTCTTGTGAGCTATTTTATAGGAGCACAAATGTATTCTGACTTATCCTGTGATGTTTTGACTAACTTTATTTTTTGTTGTCCCTTTAGTTTATGTTCCACCTGAGAAGATCTCCATTTTTTCAAGTTTTCAATAATAGCCCGGATGAATCGTCATACTATCGCCATCATTTCATGCGACAAGATCTAACACAGTCTCTCATTATGATTCAGCCTATTCTCTATTCTTACTCTTTCTATGGACCACCTGAGGTGAGATTTAGCACATAAACAATGCATAAAAAGTTAATTATCAAGTTTATTCCGTAGTATTCCGTGGGTTAGGTGGATTGGCCATGCTAAATTGCCCCTTAGTGTCAGGGGGACTAGTTAGGGTAAATACATGGGGTTAGGAGGATAGGGCCTGGGTGGGATTGACGTTGGTGCAGATTCGGCCTTGTAGGATTCTATGAAAGATTCTACATAACTGAATTGCATCTGTGGAAACAGTTAAGGTTATTGATCCTAATTGTTACCATCTGCTCATGATAAAACTGCATGTGTATTGATTGGTTCCAACTTAGCTGTGAAACCTGTCCCTGTAGTAGAATAACCTGTCGTCATTAATTTTTAGGTGAATACGTGGCATTGTCACTTAGCCAGCATATCTGAGGGGACTAGAAAACTGTAGTCAGGGAAGAAAACCCTTGAAAAAGGAAATTCGAAATGCATGCAAATTGTTACTTGGTGCATATTGCATATAGTATTCTAGTGAAATGTTGCAAATAGCTTTTTTTTCCCCCATCAGTTTATATTTGTGCCCTGTTTTATTCATTCACAGGATGTGGGCATTGCTGGCCAGGCCAGCATTTATTGCCTATTGAAAAGGTAGTGATGAGCTGCTGCCTTGAAACCCTGGATGCCATGTGGTATAGGTACATCAATAGTGCTTTTTGGAAGTGAATTCCAGAATTTTGATCTTGCAATAGTGAAGGAACAGCAATTGTATAAGTTAGGCTGGTGTGCGGCAGACAGTAATATTCCTATGCAATTGCTGCCCTTGTCCTTCTAGG
Organism: Carcharhinus amblyrhynchos; assembly: GCF_965287045.1. Classification (NCBI taxonomy): domain Eukaryota; kingdom Metazoa; phylum Chordata; class Chondrichthyes; order Carcharhiniformes; family Carcharhinidae; genus Carcharhinus; species Carcharhinus amblyrhynchos. The sequence goes on along the minus strand of NC_137335.1, from coordinate 35,700,538 downwards.
TGGTAGAGGTCACTGGTTTAGAACCATAGAATCTCTACAGTGTAAAAGGAGGCTTCTCAGCCCATTGAGATTGCATCGACTGTCCGAAAGAGTATCTTACCCAGCCTCATCCCCATGATCCTCGTCATTTACCGTGACCAGTCCACTAGCCTGCATATTTGTGGCTGTGGGAGGAAACCGGAGCTCCCAGAGGAAACCCATACAGCCACAGGAATGTGCAAACCCCAAACAGACAGTCAGCTCAGACCGGAATCAAACCCAGGTTCCTGGTCCTGTGATGCAGTAGGGATAACCACTGTGCTACCGGTGCTGTTGAAGAAGCCTTTGTTGCAGTGCAGCTTGTAGGTGGTACACACTGCTTTTGTGGATGGGGTGCTGATCAAGTTGGCTGCTTTGGTGGTGGGTGCTGTTGAGTTTCTTGAATGCGCTCATCCAGGCAAGTGGAAAATATTCTGTTACATTTCTGCTCGTGCCTTGTAGATAGGAAGATAAAAATAAGAGCAGGAGTAGGTAATTCGGTCCCTCAAGCCTCGTCCACCATTCAGTTAGATTAGCCATAATCTTCTACCTCTAATGTAATTTTCCAATACTATCCCCATACCTGTTGATATCTTTAATGTCTAGAAATCTATCAATTTCTGTCTTGAAAGACGTGCTGATTTGGTGTCGGAGTGTGGTGACTGAGGAAATTTCACAGTAACTTCACTGCAATGTTAATGTAAGCCTTACTTGTGACTAATAAATAAACTTTATCTTGAACATACTGTATAATCCCCACAGCCTCCAGCATAGAAGATTCCAAATTGTCGCCGCCCTCTTGAGTGACAAAATTCTTCCTCCTTTTGGTTCCAAATGGTCTACTTCATACTCTTGAGAATTTGTCCCCTGGTTCTAGACTCCCAGCCAAAGGAAACATCCTTCCTGCGTCTACCCTGTCACTGCAACTTTCTCGAGCAATTGCGGATGGGCAATAAATGGTAGCCTAGCCAGCGATGCCCAAGTTCCATGAACAAATTTAAGAAAATAGGCTCAGTTAACAGTAGCGCAGTGGTTAGCACTGCCGCTCAGTGCCAGGGACACAGGTTCAATTCTGGCCTCAAGTGACTGGTGTTTGCATGTTCTCTCCGTGTTTGTGTGGGTTAGGTTGATTGGCGATGCAGAATTGATCCTTAGTACAAGTGGGACTAGCAGGCTAAATATGTGGCCTAGGTGGGATTGTTGTCAGTGCAGACTCAATGGACTGAATGGCCTCTTTTCTGCACTGTAGGTTTTCTATGAACAATGGCGCCACTCTTGGCGGTAGGCATTTAAGCCTCCATCAAGAGTACATTTTGTGCCCTTGCTATCTGTGTTTCTTCCAATTAGTGTTCAACATTAAATACTGATTAATTACTTGAGGGTGATGGTATGTAGTAATGATCAGATTTTTTGTTTGCTCACCTTTTGACTTGATGTCATGAGCTGTCACGGGACCCTGACTCAATGCTGATGACTTCCAGGGCAACTCCCTCCAATAGTAGCTTGCCAAGTATGGTGATGGTGTTTGGGACATAGTACATAATTCAGTGAATATGACCATGTCAGGCTGTTGACCCTAATTGCTCCTAATTTTAGTACAAGCATCCAGATGCTCGTAAGGAGGACTTTTCAGAGTCAATACAGCTGCGTTTGCCGTTGTCATTTCTGATGTCTAGGTCCAGTTTCATTCCTTTTAGACTTCATAGCAGTTTGATACAGCTGAGTGGCTTGCTAGGCCACTACAAATCAACCACTGCTGTGGGTCTGAACACACATATAGGCCAGATCAGGTAAGAAAGGTGGCTTTCCTTCTCTAAAGGACATAGATGGGCTTTTACAACAAATGATCATGATTTCATGGTCACCATGACTGAAATTGGCTTTTAATTCCAGATTTCTTAATTGAATTTGAATTCCTACTGGGTGTCCAATTTACTCATTCGGTGATATTACCTCTGCCTCCTGATCTCCCTTTGGTTTTCTCAGGTTTCACAGACTTCTGTGTTGTTACTCCTGTTGCCAAACGTGCCCCCATCTTTATATTCTCCAATACAGAGTGCTAATATACCCCTCCAATTTATTTCATGCTGTGCAAGCTACAATCTAACAGGATCACATATAAACTAAAAATAACATATAGTAGATGCTGATGACAAAATTAAAAAAGACATTGAGCAAGGCAGGCAGGTTAAGAAAACACAAGTCTCTTGATGTTTCAGAAGTGACTTCTTCAGAAATTATACATATATTTCAGAAAAATAACATTTAAAAAAAGAGGAACAAGTGGGAATAAAACACAACCACATACACATGAAATTACAAAATGACCTGTAAAGTGATGTGGTGGAGGCTGTAAAATGATTACAAGGAATAAAGAGAGGAATAATGAACACTATGAAAGTTATGTACAAGACAATTGGGATGCAGGAAGAGCTAAAGAAGGATAGGTATGTCGAATGGGAAGTATGAAACATGGAAAAAGATGGATCAGGCTCCAGCATCCTAGACACACCATCCTGCTTGCAGTGTTCCGGGGGAAGAATTGCAGTGCCAACCCTAATGTTGACATCCATCATCTCCACTGGAGCATGCTTGAGAGCTCATGTATGTTCTGCGGAAATAGCATCCGTATTTGCGCAGCAGAGGTCTTGTTTATTAAGTAATGATGGTGATCATTCATTCATTTATTCTTGTCTTCAGCCAGTGCTTTTGGACAGTAGCAGCATTTTACCAGATCGAATACTCCTCATGGACACTTTCTTCCAGATTGTTATCTATCATGGAGAGGTTAGTATTCAATTAAATTATTTTAAAAAATGTAATTCTGTCTACGAGGTTTCTGGCATTTTCTTCTGGAAACTCCTTCAATTCCCCTAAAGTTGCATCATTTCAGACTAGCTTGATGAGCCAAGGTTCATTAATTTTTGGTGAGGGTCTTATTCCCAAACAGTAATCGGGGCTAATATTTCAAATCGACGTAAGAAAACTCCGTGTCTTTATTTTTAAACAGTGGTCTTTGACCAACACTCTGTTGGATATATAATTCAATTGAATTATATGGAATTGCTTTACAAATATATTGATAGAAATACAAAATTCTCAAATCATGAGCATCTTTCTATTTATCATTAGATGCAGAACATTAAACCTATTTATGGAATCATTGAAATTTACAGCATGGAATGAACCTACTGAATCCTTTGTCCTCGCCCGCAGACAAGGAGCCATCCAGCCTAATGCCACTTTGCAAATCTTGATCTGTGACCTTGTCTATCCAAGTACTTTTGGAACAATACCCTTGGCACAACCAAATATTTATGAAACAGTCTGTGTTACTATGCAGCAAGACCTGGACAACTTTCAGGCTTAGGCTGGTGGGTTCAGTTAACAATCAAATAACAAGTGCCAGGCAAAGATCATCTCTAATAGGAAAAAATCTAACCATCTCCCCATGACATTCAATGGTATTACCATCACTGAATCTTTGACTATTAATGTCCTGAACATTGCCATGAACCAGAAATGTAATTGCAGCATTAGCCCTTAACTGGGCAAATATGTTTTGTGGCTACTGGAGCAGGCTAGAGGTTGGGAATTCTGTGGTGAGTAACACATCGCTGCAGAACCATCGAAGTTGTGTCTGCTGGAGTTTAAAAAAGAGCTGACTTGATTGAAACATCTCAGGTCTTGAGGGGTCTTGACATGGTGGATATGGAGATGATGCTCCCTCTTGTGGGAGAATCTAGAACAAGCGGTCACTGGTCATAAATAAGTAGCCATCCATTTGAAACGGAGGTGAAACAGAAGTTTTTAATTGAGGGAGTGAGTTTTCGGAACTCTCGTCTTGAAAAGGTTGTGAAAAGAGTCTTTGTTTTAAAGGCAGAGGTGGATGGACTCAGTTAAGAAAGAGGGTGATAGGTTATCAGGAGTAGGTGGAGATTTGAGGTTGCTATTATGATCTTATTGAATGATGGAGCAGGCTTGAGACTGGGTAAATGGTCCAGTCCTGCTCCATGTTTATATGTAACCACTTCCATCAGAAGGAGATCTATTCCTCTTTGGTTGTGTATGATATTCTGAAATTTGGCTGCCCTTGCCCAGCAGTATCATTTGGAAATTCTCTTGGAACTAAGTCTTTGTCATTCTTCCTTTGTATAGTAGCATAGGAAAATCATCAAGCAACTCAGATTCAATTGTTTTCCATAGTAGTTTTCACAACACTATGGACTAAAGAAGTTGGTACTTTGGAGAAATGATTCTGAGAAATCATTTTGAGATGATAACAATTGGTCAGCAAGGCATTGCCATACTAGTTCATCTTCATTTTGAACCATGTAAGAAATTGAACCTGTTTTTGCTAAAACAATGGCTGGCACCCATTTCTCACTTGTGGCATAATTATATGCTAATACTTGACTTCATTAAAGTAGTGTTGTTTTGCCCTCACTTCTAGTCTAGCAACTTGAGATTGTTGTTGAGGCTCTACTATTTCTGAAATTTCTGGAGGTAATAACAATTCAAATGTAGCTGTCAAGTTTTTCTGAGAGTAGTAATGCAGGTGAACCTTGGATAATTGCATGAGTAGTGTTTCTCTAAGATGCCAAAAATGAACCTTGCTCTTTTGAAACTTTTAAAGAATGTTTCAAAATTTGTATGAATCTTTCAGCTAATCCATTGGTCAATGGATGAGGTGTGGATTTTATATGATGAATACCATTTGCTTTGAGATAATCCTCAAACTCTAGTGAAGTAAACTATGAACCGTTATCTCTAACAATCTGCTCTAGTTTACCAAATCTCGTCAGGTATTTCAATGGTTTGTTCAGATATTTTAGATCAATTATGACTAAGAATACCTAACCCTCAAATGGGCCACCAAAATCTACATGTAGTTGTTGCCATGGCACTTCATACCATTCCCAGGCATGTAAAGTAGACAATGGTAGTGTACTTTTTATTTATGCACAGGATTGACAATGTCCCACTTTTTCTTCATTTTAGCATCCGGACCCAGCCAGTAAAAATAACTGCACGCTAGTTCCTTGATCAGGACTTTTCCAGGCTATCCTTCATAGGTTAGTGGGATTAGTGGGTAAATATGTAGGGGTATGGGGATAGGGCCTGGGTGGGATTATGGTTGGTGCAGACTCGATGGGCCAAATGGCCTCTCTCTGCACTGTAGGATTCTATAATTCTATGATCAACTGCATTTTCACTTTTCAAACAATGTTAGCTTTTCTCCAGTCCTCTGGCACCAGGATTGGAAAATTGTAGTCAAAACCTCAGCTGTTTCTTCTCTTGCTTCTATTAACATATTAGGATGCATTTTATTTGGGATTTATCAGCTTTCAAAAATAATAAACTCCTTTAATACTCCCTTGCTACGATAATTTAATGTAATGTTGCAAACTTCTCCTCCGAGATTGCAATGTTTTCATTGTGAAAAATAGATGCAAGGTATTCATTAAGATTGACAAAGATCCTTCTCCTCCAATCACGGGTTACCTTTATGATCCCAATAGGCTTTTCTTTAGTTATCCTCTTAATCGTTATGAATTTGTTTAAAAAAAATCTTTGGGTTTTCCTTCAGTTTACTTGCCAATATTATTAAATGCCCTCTGATTGCTTTCCTAAGTTCCTTATTTAATTTCACCTCCACACTTTTAATACACCTCAATGATATTATTGAATGACTTTAACTTTTTTCTCAATTAGGAAAGTCAACATTGTTTTCATAAACTACTTGGTTAAATTTTGATTGGCTTAATCTGATCTACAATGTCATAAATCTGATGTCAAGCACCAAGGTAAAGGATTAACAACCTGGCTCAGAACTGTGCCTCAACTGCATACTCCCAGCATCAAGTGGTTCAGTGGGTTCTGTAAATCAGTCAATCCACATCAATGGCCGTTAAATAGTCCCCAGCATTTGATATAGATTTCTTAAATGTTCAGCTAACAATTTACATGTATGTTCCTTGGAAAAGATTTGGAATGAATCTGCAGCGGAGAAAATGGGGAATGCAGGACTGTCTACAAGTTTGCAATAGATTTACACAAGTTGTATTTGGTCAAAGAGTGATATAACAAATGATGGAAAGGGAAAAATAGAATAAAACTGCTCATCACCTAATGAATTATATTTAAAGAAAAGGGTGTTTTGTGTATGTGAAAGGCATTGATCTTACTGAAAGTTTAAGGTATTAGTTATACTGAAAAACATTTTGTACGATTTCAGCTGAACTCCTGTACTAAAGTGTTGCCTTTAATCCTTATTCTCTGTATAATAACGAATCAGTTTAATAATGAATGCAATCTCTCTGGAGTATTACTTTTATTAAAGTATCTTGGGGATAAGTATTGATAATTCGCTGAAGTTCTTTGGGATTTAAATAACACACAAAAACAATATAAATTGGCACTTTTGCAAACTCCCCTGGATGGTACACAGGAAATCTTTCAAACTTGATTCATGTCTGTGTCTTATTCTTGCACTTTCAAACTGGTTGGATAAGAGTAACTGTCTCTAATGACTGATCTATATTCAGCACAAAATTTTTTGAAGTGTGCAAAGTAATAAAGATTGATCAAAGGTAATGTTATTTTACATAGTTCTCTTAAAACGGGTGCAGATTGCATGTTTGTTCATGTAGTAATGAGTTGTAATGAAATACAGCTTAAACCCAGTAAAATGTTTTATTAATGCATCTACCTGTAGTATCTCTAAAAATGTGTAATTATTGAACAGTTATTAGTATTTGGTTGAGCTATTTTTAGTTTGCTCATAATGGAAAATTGTGAAAGTTTGGTATTTATTTGAAATAAATATTAGAAAATAATTAAGAGTACGCAAAAGAGAAACTTGCTGTGTATTATGTACTGTTTTTATTCTCTTTAGACTATAGCTCAGTGGCGGCAGGCTGGATATCAAGATATGCAGGAGTATGAGAATTTCAAACAGCTTCTGCAAGCTCCTCTGGATGATGCACAGGAAATTCTTCAGACTCGTTTTCCAATGCCTCGTTATGTTGACACAGAGCATGGTCAGAGTCAGGTACGTGAAATGTATTTAGTAATTATTCATTGAAAAGATACTTTTAAAGGAATGTGGAAACATAAACATAAGAACATAAGAACATAAGAAATAGGAGCAGGAGTAGGCCATCTAGCCCTTCGAGCCTGCCCCGCCATTCAATAAGATCATGGCTGATCTGTCGTGGCTCAGTTCCACATTCCCTTAATCCCCCCCTTATCAAAAACCCATCAACCCGCATCTTAAAAATATTTAGTGAGGTAGCCTCCACCACTTCAACGGGCAGAGAATTCCAGAGATTCACCACCCTTTGAGTGAAGAAGTTCCTCCTCAACTCCTTTCTAAACCACCCCCCCTTTATCTTGAGGCTGTGCCCCCTAGTCCTACTATCCTTTCTGAGCGGGAAGAGTCTCTCCACCTCTATCCTATCCATCCCATTCATCATCTTATACAACAAAACTTTGGGACTAGAAAAACAGTTTGATTCTCTTCCAACTGACACCTACGCTCATTTAAAATGATCAAATCCATACATGTTGCTCTTTAGTGATTCCAAATGTAAGCTCTAACAGTAAAACTCCTTGTTTCCATTATGCTAATATTGTAGCTTGAGTTTTTTTTACGTCGCCGTAGATTATTCATGTAATGATACTTTAGGTAGTTTAAAAAAATCTTTTATCAGTACCTCAAACAGATGTCTGTTGTATTTGCCATTTGGTCAAACCTAGTGATAAGACATGGTAAGTTGATTTGTGAGTTTGTTGGGGGCAACTAAGATTGTAGATGCTTTTGTTTTCACTTTCCATCGATGTTTAAAAAAAACAAGTCACCCTTGACTAACCACTGTTAGTGTTAAGGCAGTTAGAATGGAGGTGTCCCTGGCTCAATACAATGATTTCCAGATTGAAAAAATTTTAAAAAGCTTTTTGAAACTAACCAATATTGTTTTTCCTTTTAGGCTCGATTCCTTCTGTCAGAAGTGAACCCATCACAGACTTATAATAATTTGTATACATGGGGACAGGTTGGTATCTTCTCAGTATGTCAGCTTTTGATGGTAAATATCTGTCTAAAAAATGTTTTACACAGAGGTTCTGCTCCCCATCTTTGCACAGGCCCACATCACTCATGTCAGAATTATTGGGTAATTTTTTTTGCCACTTCTGGTACTGAGCAATACAGGAAGGAAGAATGTAGGTTGTTATGTTGATATGATCAGTTGACCATACTCAGTATTAGAATGAATGTAAAGCAGCATTACCTAACCTTTTGTACTTATTGGTCCAGATTTTGCAATCAACAACAAAGCAAGTGTACTCAACACAGACCATGAAAAAAAATTGCGCTAGGAGACTTAGCAGTCTCTGTGCCAAAAATGTTAATTCTCTTGACGTACAATTAATTGTAGCATAATTTAATAGTGATTCAGACAGTCAATGATACTGTCACGCTAGCTAATCGCGTAAAGGAATTCCCAGAGACAACCAAAAGTGTCAGCCTAGGCTCAGTACATAGCATTCATGTCTCCAAGTAAGAAGGTTATGGATTCAAGTCCTACTCTTGAACTTGAACACAAGTCCAGGCTGAGACTCCAGTGTAGTATAAAGTGAGGGCTGCATTATTGGGGATAATGTCATTTGGATGAAATGCTAAACCTGTGCCTTCTCAGATAAAATATCCTATGATACTATTTAGAACAAGAGTAGGGAAATGATTCATGCTGTCCTGGTCAAACTTTATTCCTCGATCAACATCACAAAAATAGATTATTTAATCATTATAAGATTTTATTTCATGGGAGCTTGCTGTGCACAAATTGGCTGCATCCTTTCCTTCGTTGCTCAGTGATTATCTTTCATAATTGACTGTAAAGTGCTTTGAGGTATTCCTGTGGTCATGAAATTGCAATATAAATTCAAGATTGTTTTCAACTAGGAAATGAAAAGCACTAATAATCATACAACACACTATTTTTTTAAAGTGCCAAATAAAAAATGGGATATGTACATGGAGATGCAGTAAAATCAGAATCTCATGAACAAATGTCATTAAAAAATTGTGATTTATTTCTAGTAATCTTCATGAAGACATTTAACAATAAATTACAAATTTTATTTATTTATTTTCCAAACCATATCAATTATTCAGCACTAGTCATTACTCTGATCACTGTTAAAAGCCCAGTTACACATCACTGAATGAGGTTTAACTTTTCATGGGATTGTTAACAGTGATTTGTGAGCAGAAAAGGGCAAATTCTGTTGATTGTTGGCTTTGAAGAAGATCCATAGTGTAGCCTATAGCAGCATAGTAAATGAAGGACTGCAACTTCAGGATTTCTGTATTTATTTCCACTTGCTCTAAATCCTGAAACTGGGGTCAGATTCAGAGGGCTAGTGATGGTGAACCCTGAGATGATCAAAAACCCCTTAAATTCTGGTGATGCAACTGGAATTTTTGACTCTTAACATTTCATATTCTGATTGTATTGTTTTAGATAAGTGTATTGATATTTCTAAGTAATAAGAGATGTAAGGATTAAGATTTTTTAACTGAATCAAATGTTAAGCACAGTCATAACTAGATAAAAATCAGCTCTGAAAATTGATTTGGTAATTTTATTTTGTAGGCAGAATCAATTTCTGCCAAAGAACAGCAAATAATGTAAAATGGTCTATTGTTTTGGCTCATAAAACTAATCTCATTTTAATAAACCATGATTTGAGTGGCACATTGGTTAACACTGCTGCCTCATAGTGCCAGGGACCTGGGTTCAATTCTGGCCTTGGGTGAGTGTGTGAAATTTGCATTTTCTTCATGTCTGTGTGGGTTTCCTCCCACAATCCAAAGATGTGCAAGTTAGGTTGATCGGTCATGCTAAATTGCCTCTTTGTGGCCCAAGGTATGTAGATTAGGGGGATTAGCAGGTGTAGGGTTGCGGGGATAGGAACTGGGTAACATTCTGTAATGGCGAGTTGGCACAGACTTGATGGGCTGAATAACCTCCATCTGCACTGTAGGGATTTTATGATTACATTATTAGTCGCCTGCTTCTCATGTGGTGTTTTTATATTCTTTAGGAATCTGGAGCCCCTATCTTGACTGATGATGTCAGTCTTCAAGTTTTCATGGACCATCTAATAAAGCTAGCTGTGTCCAGTGCATCATAAATCCACAAGAAAAATGCTGGAAAATTTTGAATGTTACGTAGATTATTTTACTCTAGGTTATAGCAGTTTAACCACATTTGTGTCTCATCATGCTTATTGTTTGGTTTGCTTGGTACTTGATTGTGTTTAATTATTTGATCTGACTCATTCCTAAAATCACCGCATTCTTAGAGAAACCCTGTTTTTTAGCAACATTATGTTCCTCTTTAATTTATCATTCCATCAGATGTCTTTTATACAAGTGCAAGAAACTAGTAATAAATAACAAATTTATTGACTAATCTGTCTAAACTACTTTGAAAATACTCTACAGGAGAAATTGTTTTTCGTCTGCTTTGAAATTGTAATTTTAAAGTATCTGTTTGTTAAAAGTAGCCGGAAATTCATGCAGAAAGAATATTAAATTTGAAGAATATTTATGTTGCAGAATTATTCACTGTAAAGTTTTCAATGATTAGGAAGATAATTTGTGGGGATAATTATACATGTAGTAATTTTTGTTATCTTTACAAACTATTTCATTTCCCCTTTTGTTTACACTTCTGCCTATCTGTCTATGTGCTGCTCACAGTGTGAGGGACCCAGGTTCAATTCTGGCTTTTGGTGACTTTCTGTGTGGCGTTTGCACATTCTCCCCATGTCTGCGTGGGTTTCCTATGGTGTACGCTTACAGTTCAAAGATGTCCGGGTAGGTGGATTGACCGTGCTAAATCTTCCCTTAGTGTTCCCAAGATGTACAAGTTAGGGAAATTAGCAGGAAATATGTGGGGTTATGGGGACAGAGCCTGGGTAAAGATGCTCTGCCAGAGACTTGGTGCAGACTTGATGGGCCAAAGGGCCTCCCCCTGCACTGTTAGGGATTCTGTGATATAGGCCTTAAGTTTTTACTTTGAACTTGTGTAAATGGTTTTGAATATGACTTCTTGAACCTGAATGTACTTCCCTTTTGTCAACCTAGCTTTTTTCAGTTATGAGGCAAGATTGACGAAGGGGAATTAGTTTGTTAGCTGAAATGTATAACTGAAATAGTTACTTAAAGTCTTTTTAATTTTCTTAGTATCTTTTTCCCAGAAAGACTGTTCCAAACACTTGCTATTCCTCTCAAAATATTTCTCCTCACCTGTCTTGAGTGATAACCTATTCCGTGGACCACGTCTACGTTTTGTGTCATAGATTGCACTCCCTTTTTGATTTTCTGAAGAACCTTTTATTGATGTTCTGTTTGCATTTCAGTCCCACACTCCTGATCTACGGACACCTGGTGCGGAGAGGGGAGGGTCGGGATGCCGAACTCCTCGTGAACCTGCTCCTGGGCCTAGCAAAACGTGCCATCAACAGGTCCAGGCAGCAGGCGATCGACGGGGCCGTCCATCCCGACTGCCTGCCCCTCTACCGCAGCTATGTTCGCGGCCGGGTGTCCCTGGAAAGGGAGCACGCGGTGTCCGTGGGCACAGTCGAGGCCTGGGGCTGAGGTGCGTTATAGACCCTGACAATCAAATTTTGATTTGACGTCTTAAGTTTCCTTTGTACTTTTTGTTTCTGTTCGGGCCGTTTCCCCTCCCCCCACCTCTTTTGGGGAGCTGCCCCCTTTTTCTTTGTCCGAATGTAATTTTAAGTTTGTTTACTTGGTTCAACCCGAAAGACCGAGTGATAACCTATTACATCTAAACAGGTGACCCCTAGCTTCAGCTCCTCCCACAAGTGGAAACATCCTCACCACATAGACCCCCTCAGGATCTTTAAAGATTTCAATCAAGTCACCTCTAACTCCTCTAAATTCCAATGGATACAAGTATAAACTGTCCAACCTTTCCTCGTAAGACAACCCATTCATTCCAGGTATTAGTCGAGTAAATCTTCTCAAGACTGCTAACATGCTTAAATCCTTCCTTTTTAAATAGGGAAACCAATACTGTACAGAATACTTCAGATGTAGTCTCACCAGTATCCTATAATATTGAAGCAGAATCTGTCTGTTATATTCAAATCTCCTTGCAGTAAACAAAATCATTGATTAACTTTCCTAAATTACTTTACCTGCATACTAATCTTTTGAGATTCATGCACTAAGACACCCAGGTCACTTTGAATCTGAGCTCTGCAGTCTCCCACCATTTAGCTGATGCGCTTTTTTAAAATTCTTCCTGCCAAGATGGACAATTTCATATTTGCCCACATTGTACTCCATTTGCCAGCTCTTTTCTCATTTTTTTAACCTATTTTTGTCCTTTTGTAAGCTCCTCATGCTGTCTTATAACTAACTGTCCTATTTATCTTTGTGTGATCAGCAAATTTAGCAACCATACTTTCAGTCTCTTCATTCAAGTCATTTAAAGTGTTTTAGAGAATTTGGGGCATGACTGGATATTGCACACTTTGGACTTGCTGTTCAGGTGCTGCATAGTTGTATCCATTCAATATTTTAGCCTGGCGTAATACTGCGGCCAATTTGATATTGTCTAAAATTGCTTCCAGAGAAGCAATACTAGATAGTCCATTATACTACTTTTAGTACTTAAAATAATTAAGACTGGTGGTGGTGACTTGAACAATATTTGAATTTATTTAGAATTTAATCAGGTTTAAAACATTTTAAAGCACTTTACACGCAACAAAATTATTTTGAAGGTGCATTAACTATTTTGGAGTCAAACTTTTGGCCTTCTGATGGCATGTCCTCTGTTTTTTGGGTGAACCAAGAATTATCCTGCAAATGATGCATGTTTCAGCTGTGTTAAACTGAGCAGATGATGGTGGCAGCTCATAGGCAGAGTTGTCCTTCCTGTGCTCTTCATACACAATGGGCCTTATTTTACCATTTTGATTCTAAGTGCTGGGTGGCCTTGAAATTGGGAGTGTTTCAAACCTGGCTTTTCGACCCATTTGTATTGAAATAAGGCAAACAAGTAGGGAAGTCGTGGAACCTATTCAGATTAAAGGGGAGGAGGTGCTTGCAGTCTTGAGGCAAATCAGAGTAGATAAATCCCCAGGACCAGACAGGGTATTCCTTTGGACCTTGAAGGAGACTAGTGCTAAAATTACAGGGACCCTGACAGATATATTTAAAATGTCAGTATCCACGGGTGAGGTGCCGGATGATTGGAGGATAGCACATGTTGTTACGTTGTTTTTAAAAAAAAAGGCTCAAAGTAATCTGGGAAATTTATAGGCTGATAAGTTTGACAATCGGTAAATTGTTGGAAGGAGTACTGAGAGATAGGATCTACAAATACTTGGATAGACAGGGACTTATTAGGGAGAGTCAACATGGCTTTGTGAATGGTAGGTCATGTTTAACCAATCTACTAGAGTTTTTCGAGGAGTTTACCAGGAAAGTGGATGAAGGGAAGGCAGTGGACGTTGTATACATGGACTTCAGTAAGGCCTTTGACAAGGTCCCACATGGGAGGTTAGTTAGCAATACTCAGTTGCTAGGTATACATGGAGAGGTAGTAAATTGGATTAGAAATTGGCTCAATGGAAGAAGCCAGAGAGTGGTAGTGGAGGATTGCTTCTGAGTGGAGGCCTGTGACTAGTGGTGTGACACAGGGATCAGTGTTGGGTCCATTGTTTGACATCTATATCAATGATCAGGGCAGGGTCGAGGGGCTAGATGGCCTACTCTTTTTTATGTTGTTATGATAATGTGGTAAATTGGATCAGCAAATTTGCTTATGGTACAAAGATTGGAGGTATAGCAGACAGTGAGGAATGTTTTCAAAGCTTGCAGAGGGATTTGGACTAGAAAAATGGGCTGAAAAATGGTAGATGGAGTCTAATGCAGACAGGTGTGAGGTATTGCACTTTTGGAAGGACAAACCAATGTAGAACATACAAGGTAAATGGTAGGACACTGAAGGGTGTAGTAGAACAGAGGAATCTGGGAATACAGATACATAATTCCCTAAAAGTGGCATCACAGGTAGACAGGGTCGTAAAGACTGTTTTTGGTACATTGGCCTTTATAAATCAAAGTATTGACTATAAGAGTTGGAATGTTATGGTGAGGTTGTATAAAACATTGGTGAGGCCGAGTTTAGAGTATTGTGTGCAGTTTTGGTCACCTAATTGCAGGAAGGATATTAATAAGGTTGAAAGAGTACAGAGAAGGTTTACAAGGATGTTGCCGAGACTTGAGAAACTGAGTTACAGAGAAAGTTTGAATAGGTTAGGGCTTTATTCCCTGGAGCGTAGAAGAATGAGGGGAGATTTGGTAGGTGTATAAAATTATGATGGGTATAAATAGAGTGAATGCAAGCAGGCTTTTTCCACTGAGGCAATTTGCCGTTCCACCAATCTCGGTGTCATCAGCAAATTTCGACACCATACACTCGGTTCCCTCGTCCAGATCATCTATATAAATGGTAAATAGTTGTGGACAAGTCCCCAGGACCGGATGGAATGCATCCGAGGGTTCTGAAAGAAATGGTGGAGGTGATAGTGGATGCCTTGGTGGTTATTTTCCAGATGTCGCTGGATTCCGGGGAAGTGCCGGAAGATTGGAAAACAGCTAATGTTACGCCGTTGTTTCAGAAGGGTGGCAGGCAAAAGGCAGGGAATTATAGGCCGGTTAGTTTAACGTCTGTTGTAGGAAAAATGTTAGAATCCGTGATCAAGGAGGAAATAGCGAGGCATCTTGAGGGGAATTGCTTGATAGAGCAGACGCAGCACGCTTTCGTTAAAGGGAAGTCGTGTCTGACAAATTTACTGGAGTTCTATGAGGATGTGTCTAGGGCGGTGGATAGAGGAGAGCCGGTGGATGTGGTCTTTCTTGATTTTCAGAAGGCGTTTGACAAGGTACCTCACAAGAGGTTATTGCAGAAGGTAAGGAGGCATGGAGTTGGGGGTAGGGTGTTAGCGTGGATAGGGGATTGGTTGTCAAATAGGAGGCAGAGAGTGGGGGTTAATGGGTGCTATTTGGATTGGCGGTTGGTGACTAGTGGAGTGCCCCAGGGGTCAGTGCTGGGGCCTCAGCTATTTACCATTTATATAGATGATCTGGAGGAGGGAACCGAGTGTAGGGTGTCGAAATTTACTGATGACACCAAGATTGGTGGAAAGGCAAATTGTGCGGAGGGTGTGGAGAGTCTGCAGAAGGATCTAGATAGGCTGGGCGAATGGGCCAGGAACTGGCAAATGGAATTTAATGTTGGCAAGTGCGAGGTGGTCCACTTTGGTAGGAATAATGGTAGGAAGGACTATTACTTACGTGGCGAAAAACTCAGCAGGCGACGGTGCAGAGGGACCTCGGGGTCCTTGTGCATGAGTCGCAAAAACCCAGCCTTCAGGTGCAGCAGGTGGTCAGGAAGGCTAATGGGATGCTGGCCTTCATAGCGAGGGGGATTGAATATAAAAGTAGGGAGGTCTTGCTGCAGCTGTATAGGGCATTGGTGAGGCCGCAGCTGGAGTACTGTGTGCAGTTTTGGGCGCCGCACCTGCGCAAAGATATTTTGGCCTTGGAGGGAGTGCAGAGGAGGTTTACTAGGCTGACACCGGAGTTGAGGGGGTTGATCTATGAGGAGAGGCTGAATAAACTAGGCTTGTACTTGTTAGAGTTTAGAACAATGAGGGGAGATCTCATTGAGACGTATAAGATGATAAATGGGATGGATAGGATAGAGGTGGAGAGACTCTTCCTGCTCAGAAAGGGCAGTAGGACTAGGGGGCACAGCCTCAAGATAAAGGGGGGGCGGTTTAGAACAGAGTTGAGGAGGAACTTCTTCACTCAAAGGGTGGTGAACCTCTGGAATTCTCTGCCCGTTGAGGTGGTGGAGGCTGCCTCGCTAAATATTTTTAAGACGCGGGTTGATGGGTTTTTGATAAGCGAGGGGATTAAGGGTTATGGGGAGAGGGCGGGATTGTGGAACTGAGCCACGACAGATCAGCCATGATCTTATTGAATGGCGGGGCAGGCTCGAAGGGCTAGATGGCCTACTCCTGCTCCTATTTCTTATGTTCTTATGTTATCAGTCCCTCCAGTCTGTCGAGCACAGCATGTCGATACTACACTTGATCTTAGCCAAAAGGCTGAGAAGCGATGCACTGAATTTCACACATCACATTACTTATTTGTGCAATTGTCAATACTGACAATTGAATTTTTTCCAAAAATATACTTTATTCATAAAAATCTCAATTAAAACATTGCATGTCTATAAACTGCAAACAGTGCAGAATAAAACATTTTTACAATTCTACACAAATTACAGTTATTTCATTTCAAAACTTAAAACTATACATGCCTCAAAAATTACTATGTGCCATTATTGCTCAGATTGGCACAGTTACGCAGGTCGAGGGTATTCTGCAGTTCCATTAAAAGGCCTTACAGTGTGGCCTTTCCCCATTGTGCCTTTGCGGCGGCTGCCCCAAGCTTCAGCGTGTCCCTCAGCACGTAGTCCTGGACCTCGGAATATGCCAGTCTGCAACACTCGGTCAAGGACAGTTCTTACAACTGGAAGATCAGCAAGTTTCAGGCGGACCAAAGTGCGTCTTTCACCGAGTTGATGACCTTCCAGCAGCAGTTGATATTTGTCTCAGGTGTGCGTCCCCAGAAACATCCCGTAGAGCACAGAGTGCTGCATCACTGAGCTGCTCGGGATGGACCTCCGACAAATACCACTGAATCTCACTACAGACCTCCTTTGCAACACTGACAATTATTATAGCTTGTCCTTTCCCTCTGACTGTAAACTCCAGGAACTGTCGACTTCTTCGAACTTTGGCCTTTCATTCTGCCCTTTAGGACAAACTCTCTCCCCAATTCTTCCACTTTCAGATACTTCTTATAAAAAAACTTCTGCAAAGCTCTTGTTCACCTGCCCTAAATGCTCTTTTGACTCGATGTAAATTTAACGTAAATTGTTATAAAAGGACCTGATACCATCAGTTTCACAATTTAACAAAAGCTGACAAACCTACCCGTGTTTGTCCTTATCCGAAATAAATATAGTCATATTGTTTAGAAGAATGAGGGGAGATCTCATTGAGACATATAAGATGATGAATGGGATGGATAGGATAGAGGTGGAGAGACTCTTCCCGCTCAGAAAGGACAGTAGGACTAGGGGGCACAGCCTCAAGATAATGGGGGGGACGGTTTAGAACGGAGTTGAGGAAGAACTTCTTCACTCAAAGGGTGGTGAATCTCTGGAATTCTCTGCCCGTTGAGGTGGTGGAGACTACCTCGCTAAATATTTTTAAGACGCGGGTTGATGGGTTTTTAAGAGAGGGGATTAAGGGTTATGGGGAGAGGGCGGAAATGTGGAACTGAGCCACGACAGATCAGCCATGATCTTATTGAATGGCGGGGCAGGCTCAAAGGGCTAGATGGCCTACTCCTGCTCCTATTTCTTATGTTCTTATTGTTGAGACGAGCAGTTACAGTTCCGGGGTTAATGCTGCAGTTAACTGTGTTCGAATATACTTCACGCTCATTCCTGTTTGCTGAGTTTGAACGGGTTGGATGTGTGGCTGAAAGGGTTGTCAATAAAATACTGTTTAAGCG
This sequence comes from Carcharhinus amblyrhynchos, assembly GCF_965287045.1. Classification (NCBI taxonomy): domain Eukaryota; kingdom Metazoa; phylum Chordata; class Chondrichthyes; order Carcharhiniformes; family Carcharhinidae; genus Carcharhinus; species Carcharhinus amblyrhynchos. Next base: position 35,682,810 of record NC_137335.1, on the reverse strand, counting down.
ATTGGCTACTTTTACTTTTATGCGCAAGTAACGTCAGATATTTGCGTTTACGTTCAGCCACAACAGCGGCGTAATTTTGCAGTGGTTCATTTGTTGTTCACACTTTCCTGATACTTTCCAATGGCAATAATGCTCTGGGTGGATATGGGAGAAATGTATAGTTTGCCTGCTAGTTAAACGATATGTTATCGTCAATTAAAGAACCCGGATTGATTTCCCAATCAACATATAGTCACAAGGAGGTTTTTAAAGATGTGACTGTAAAGTATGTATACCGCAATCCTTTTATATACAAGAATCAGGTATAGAAATAAAATAGCTCATTTGTCAACTCGCCCCATTTAAACCTACAAATTGTGCAGGGATCTTGCACACTGTATCTCAGTTCTGGGATTGCACCTTGCTACAGAGCCAACAGGCACCAGGTCCCAAAAGATTGTTCAAATTTGGGAGAATGTAAATACTATTAAGTTAACGTGCTGCAAACTTTTTACAGGAACCGAGCTTTAACTTTGAAGGGTCTAAATTTAAGCACAACTCCATTCTACTGCTGTTTGCTGCCCCTATAAATAGTCAAGAAAACATATGAAAGGCAAAGTATTGAAAACAAATGCAGGGATGTAATAGTTGAATTGTATAACATGCTGGTTAGACCACAGCTATAATTTTGTGCACAATTCTGGTTACTACATTACAGGAAGGACATAATCGCTCTAGAGATGGTGCAGAGGAGATGTACAAGGATGTTGCCAGGGCTTGAAGATTGCAGTTAAGAGGAGAGATTGGGTAGGCTAGAGTTTTCCTTAGAACAGAGGCAGCTAAGGGGAATCACCCTGTCGCAGAAAACCCTTAACTCAGAATAACTCAGGCAGAGACGTTCAGACTCAAGCTTCAGGAGAGTTTATTGTTTTGTGATATCATGGAGAGTCCACCTCAGTCTGCACCGAGACTGAACTCTGACTTTGAGCAAACCCACGCTATATTTATACAGTGAAACAAACAAGTTTTTGTACTTACTACGATACACCCCACTATTCTCATTATCTCAGATAACTCTTTAATCAATGTCCCTTAAATTAGTTATATGGATGTGTCCAGGACTTATCTTATGTGTCCTTGATCTAACAGCATCTTATTATCTCTTCCTCTTAATGATTTACTATGGTTATGCTTGATAGAATTGCGAGTCAGGCTTTGTATCTCTCAAGGCCAGGTAGCTTGCTATCTGGGCTGGAGACCTTGGGTGTCTGCCAGTCTCATGTTTTTCTTTCCTGCATGTTTCAGCATCTGCTTGTCTCATGATTTTCTTTTCTGCATGTTTCAGCACATCCTTAACCCTCAACATTTAACCCCTTAGGATACAACAGCAAACTTAATTTCTTCCACACACCTAATTGTGGCGTACAAAATTGAAGGGCCAAGACAGGAAAAACTGGTTTCCTCTAGCTGTGGGGCAATTGCCAGGGGGCAGAGATTTAAGGTGAGGAAAAACTTCTCATTCTCACGGTAGGAATTCACTGCCTAAGTCAGTGGTTGAGTCTGAAATGCTGAATTTATTTTAAAGGTACTTGTATCAACATTTAAAGTGCTGTAACCTGCAGGTCATGGACCAGGTGCTTAAAATTGTGGTTAAAACGAACATTCCTTTTTCTCTTTGTTATGCAGTGCAGACACAGTGGATTGTGCACAATGGACAGTGCACAATTTCTGCACTGTACCTTCCCCATGGAGCTGGCATCAGCAGGGGGTGGTGGGGGGGTGGGTGGCATGGAGGCGAAGAGTTAAACACTGGAGACTGGGCTGGGAAAAGGATTCTGTCCAGTGACAGCGCCTAACAGCTAAAACGTGCCAGCAAAAAGTCTTTTTTGTGTCCTGTTTAATCTGAAGTTTGCAATATATTTTTTGCGCCCAAATCACTTGTGGGCAGAGCTTGGCACAAAACCATGAAAGAAGCATCACCACTGCAATAAATAACCCATGATAAGCCAAGGTAGTGGCCACTAAAGGTACTGCAACTCAAAGCCCAGAGCCTGAATAGTTGTCAAAAGTTCCAGGTAATTTTTTTGCAGGACTTCTAAGATGATCACAAAATGTCCAACGCTCAAATGGAAGGCAGCAGAACTTTTAACTGAGTTTACTTTGTTCTGACAAAACAAAGCTGTTTTCTAGATCTCAATATTTCTGAGCCAGATAAACAAGCCAATAAAATTAAAAATTGCTATTGGCAGCACAGGCCACCACAGACTGAACACAATCAGCATTGACTGACAATTAACTTAAAAATCCATTGAAAATATAGTCAGTCAATTAGTTGTGAATGATGTTGTTTCCCCATACACTGTCTTATCAGTAGGTGAAGAGACAAGGGACATAACTGCAAATTCAGGACAGCATATATCCCAAAAGTGTTCCAAGAAGACTTCTTTACTTAACCCAAAGATTGCAACATGGAACTACTACTACTACTACAGGTAATAGAAAGCCATACTAATGGATAGATAAGAGTTCATAGGATTTGTGCAATTCATCCACCATTGGTACAATGTAGGCGGCCTCATAAAAGCTGGACATTTCCTGGGCGTATGTAAGGAGGACGTGGACTGATGGAATAGGTTATATAGAAGATTTTATATTCAAGATAAACATGCCAATAATAGGACAAGGGTTGGTTCTTTATATGTTAATTTGAACTGGGGACCCAAGTAAACATGCCTCACTTCTTCCATTTGCTGAGTACAAATCTTGGGACGAATGCATCATGTCCCATAGAGATGATAGTGGTTGGCAGCAGTATGAGATACATTCTTTCAAGGTACGTGTGCATCATATAACATCCTCTTTCACAAACCAGAGATTTATTGTTTTATGTTCTTAACTCTCAAGAAACAGACTCTACTCAATGTGGACTTTTTGAAAGTAACCATTAAAAAAGTTAATGTTTTACCCTCTCAAAATTATTGCTGGAAAATCAGATGACCTTCTGTGATTTCTGCTCAAAGATGTCTGAACGTGTTTCCACATATAAATGATGATGGGCAGGTTGCCCTCCTGGGGGTCCTTGTGCATGAATCGCAAAAACCCAGTCTGCAGGTGCAGGTGATCAAGAAGGCGAATGCGATGCTGGCCTTTATAGCAAGGGGGATAGAATATAAAAGCAGGGAGGTCTTGCTGCAACTGTACAGGGCACTGGTGAGGCCGCAGCTGGAGTACTGTGTGCAGTTTTGGTCGCTGCACTTGCCCAAGGATATTTTGGCCTTGGAGGGAGTGCAGAGGAGGTTCACTAGGCTGATACCGGAGATAAGGGGTGTGGACTATGAAGAAAGGCTGAATAGACTGGGTCTGTACTCGTTGGAGTTTAGAAGGATGAGAGGGGATCTTATAGAGACGTATAAGATAATGAAAGGGATGGATAGGGTAGAGGTAGAGAGATTCTTCCCGCTCAGAAAGGACAGCAGGACTAGAGGGCACAGCCTCAAGATAAGGGGGGGGGCTGCAGTTTAGAATGGAGTTGAGGAGGAACTTCAACACTCAAAGGGTGGTGAATCTCTGGAATTCTCTGCCCATTGAAGTGGTGGAGGCTACCTCACTAAATATATTTAAGTCACGGGTAGATAGGTTTTTGACAGACAAGGGAATTAAGGGTTATGGGGAGAAAGCGGGAAGGTGGAACTGATCCACTTCAGATCAGCCATGATTTTATTGAACGGCGGGGCAGGCTCGAAGGGCTAGATGGCCTATTCCTGCTCCTATTTCTTATGTTCTTAATAGGCATGCCAGAAATGAAATCACTTGAGGAATTTACAATTGCATTGCTTATGTATTTATCAAAACTCAAAATTAATGGCCCTACCAGATAGTGCCTACAAGCTTAGCCCTTAACATGGTGCAGAGAAGCCAGTTCACCATAAGCAGGTGTGAACAACCACCATAAAACTCCCATTGTAAAGCAATGGCTTCCATCTTCAAATCATTTGTGGACAACAGACGTATTTATTAATCATGTGGTAACATGATAGAAGCTGACTTTAGATAACAAAACTTAGTACTCCCAAGACATAGGCAAAAACAGCCATAAAATAAAAGCAAACCATTGTGGATCCTGGATTCAGGAACAAAAACAGATAATGCTGGAAAATCTCAGCAGACCTGACATCATCTATGGAAATAGGTAAGTTAGAAACCATCAGGCCAAGGAAGACTCTTCCTCCAATCAGAAGAAAATAAAACCCTACCTAACAACTAGTCACCCCAGGCTGTGAGAGGGGCATTAATTCATTTTCACATGCAAAGATTCACCTTTACAGAAACTCGCCATAACCTTGTCCAGAAATCTAGAAACTGCCAACATCATCTCCAAAGAAACACGACAGAAAATCCATCAAGGCTAGTAATGTGTAAAATTTAAAATGAGTCATTAACAAAGTGGTTTACTTTTCAGCACCATGACCCTCACCCCCTCCCCTCCCTCCTAGAACAAGGATAGAATCCTCCTTATTCTCACATTTCACCACACTAGTCTCCACAAGCAAAGCATAATCCTTCGCAATTTTGCCAACTCCAGCGTGATGCCACCACCAAACATCTTCCCTTCACTCCCTCTATCAGCATTCCACGCAGGCTGTTCCCTCCAGGATATCCTAATCTATTCCTCCACTATACCCAAACTTTTCCCATCACCCGATGCAATTGCAGGTGCGACACCTGCCCCTTTACCACTTCCATGCTTACCACCCATGGCCCAAAACATTCATTCCAGATTAAACAGTGTTTCACTTGCACCTCTTTCAATTTGGTGTATTGCATTCACTGCTCCTAATGTGGTCCCCTCTATAACGGACAGACCAAATGTAGACCGGGTGATCGTTTTGCTGAGCACCTTTGGTCTGTGTGCAATCAGAACCCTTACCTTCCCGTTTCTTGCCATTTTAACACATGATCCTGTTCCAATGCCCACAGGTCTTGTCCTTGGCCTGCTGCAACGTTCTAGTGAAGCTCAACGCAAACTGGAGGAACAGCACCTCATCTTCTGGCTGGGCACATTACAGCCTTCTGGTCTCAACATCAAATTCAACAACTTATGATTAGCTCTACCCCAACCTTGACCCCTTTATTTTCATTTTAGAACCATAGAACATCACAGCACAGGAACAGGCCTTTTGGCCCTTCTTGGCTGTGCCGAACCATTTTTTCTGCCTAGTCCCACTGACCTGCACCTGGACCATATCCCTCCACACCCCTCTTATCCATGTACCTGTCCAAGTTTTTCTGAAATGTTAAAAGTGAGCCCACATTTACCACTTCATCTGGCAGCTCATTCCACACTCCCACCACTCTGAAGAAGACCCCCCTAATATCCCCTTTAAACTTTCCCCCTTCACCTTTAACCTATGTCCTCAAGTTTCTTTCTCCCCTAGCCTCAGTGGAAAAAGCCTGCTTGCATTCACTCTATTTATACCCATCATAATTTTATACACCTACCAAATCTCCCCTCATTCTTCTACGCTCCAGGGAATAAAGCCCTAACCTATTCAAACTTTCTCTGTAACTCAGTTTCTCAAGTCTCGGCAACATCCTTGTAAACCTTCTCTGTACTCTTTCAACCTTATTAATATCCTTCCTGCAATTAGGTGACCAAAACTGCACACAATACTCTAAACTCGGCCTCACCAATGTTTTATACAACCTCACCATAACATTCCAACTCTTATAGTCAATACTTTGATTTATAAAGGCCAATGTACCAAAAACAGTCTTTACGACCCTGTCTACCTGTGATGCCACTTTTAGGGAATTATGTATCTGTATTCCCAGATTCCTCTGTTCTACTACACCCTTCAGTGTCCTACCATTTACCTTGTATGTTCTACATTGGTTTGTCCTTCCAAAAGTGCAATACCTCACACCTGTCTGCATTAGACTCCATCTACCATTTTTCAGCCCATTTTTCTAGTCCAAATCCCTCTGCAAGCTTTGAAAACCTTCCTCACTGTCCGCTATACCTCCAATCTTTGTACCATAAGCAAATTTGCTGATCCAATTTACCACATTATCATAACAACATTAAAAAAGAGGAGTAGGCCATCTAGCCCCTCGAGCCTGCCCTGATCATTGATATAGATGTCAAACAATGGACCCAACACTGATCCTTGTGTCACACCACTAGTCACAGGCCTCCACTCAGAAGCAATCCTCCACTACCACTCTCTGGCTTCTTCCATTGAGCCAATTTCTAATCCAATTTACTACCTCTCCATGTATACCTAGCAACTGAGTATTGCTAACTAACCTCCCATGTGGGACCTTGTCAAAGGCCTTACTGAAGTCCATGTAGACAATGTCCACTGCCTTCCCTTCATCCACTTTCCTGGTAACCTCCTTGAAAAACTCTAAGATTGGTTAAACATGACCTACCATTCACAAAGCCATGTTGACTCTCCCTAATAAGTCCCTGTCTATCCAAGTATTTGTAGATCCTATCTCTCAGTACTCCTTCCAACAATTTACCGATTGTCAAACTTATCGGCCTATAAATTTCCCAGATTACTTTGAGCCTTTTTTTTAAAAAACAACGTAACAACATGTGCTATCCTCCAATCATCTGGCACCTCACCCGTGGATACTGACATTTTAAATATATCTGTCAGGGTCCCTGTAATTTTAGCACTAGTCTCCTTCAAGGTCCAAAGGAATACCCTGTCTGGTCCTGGGGATTTATCTACTCTGATTTGCCTCAAGACTGCAAGCACCTCCTCCCCTTTAATCTGAATAGGTTCCACGACTTCCCTACTTGTTTGCCTTATTTCAATACAAATGGGTCGAAAAGCCAGGTTTGAAACACTCCCAATTTCAAGGCCACCCAGCACTTAGAATCAAAATGGTAAAATAAGGCCCATTGTGTATGAAGAGCACAGGAAGGACAACTCTGCCTATGAGCTGCCACCATCATCTGCTCAGTTTAACACAGCTGAAACATGCATCATTTGCAGGATAATTCTTGGTTCACCCATAAAACAGAGGACATGCCATCAGAAGGCCAAAAGTTTGACTCCAAAATAGTTAATGCACCTTCAAAATAATTTTGTTGCGTGTAAAGTGCTTTAAAATGTTTTAAACCTGATTAAATTCTAAATAAATTCAAATATTGTTCAAGTCACCACCACCAGTCTTAATTATTTTAAGTACTAAAAGTAGTATAATGGACTATCTAGTATTGCTTCTCTGGAAGCAATTTTAGACAATATCAAATTGGCCGCAGTATTACGCCAGGCTAAAATAATGAATGGATACAACTATGCAGCACCTGAACAGCAAGTCCAAAGTGTGCAATATCCAGTCATGCCCCAAATTCTCTAAAACACTTTAAATGACTTGAATGAAGAGACTGAAAGTATGGTTGCTAAATTTGCTGATCACACAAAGATAAATAGGACAGTTAGTTATAAGACAGCATGAGGAGCTTACAAAAGGACAAAAATAGGTTAAAAAAATGAGAAAAGAGCTGGCAAATGGAGTACAATGTGGGCAAATATGAAATTGTCCATCTTGGCAGGAAGAATTTTAAAAAAGCGCATCAGCTAAATGGTGGGAGACTGCAGAGCTCAGATTCAAAGTGACCTGGGTGTCTTAGTGCATGAATCTCAAAAGATTAGTATGCAGGTAAAGTAATTTAGGAAAGTTAATCAATGATTTTGTTTACTGCAAGGAGATTTGAATATAACAGCCAGATTCTGCTTCAATATTATAGGATACTGGTGAGACTACATCTGAAGTATTCTGTACAGTATTGGTTTCCCTATTTAAAAAGGAAGGATTTAAGCATGTTAGCAGTCTTGAGAAGATTTACTCGACTAATACCTGGAATGAATGGGTTGTCTTACGAGGAAAGGTTGGACAGTTTATACTTGTATCCATTGGAATTTAGAGGAGTTAGAGGTGACTTGATTGAAATCTTTAAAGATCCTGAGGGGGTCTATGTGGTGAGGATGTTTCCACTTGTGGGAGGAGCTGAAGCTAGGGGTCACCTGTTTAGATGTAATAGGTTATCACTCGGTCTTTCGGGTTGAACCAAGTAAACAAACTTAAAATTACATTCGGACAAAGAAAAAGGGGGCAGCTCCCCAAAAGAGGTGGGGGGAGGGGAAACGGCCCGAACAGAAACAAAAAGAACAAAGGAAACTTAAGACGTCAAATCAAAATTTGATTGTCAGGGTCTATAACGCACCTCAGCCCCTGGCCTCGACTGTGCCCACGGACACCGCGTGCTCCCTTTCCAGGGACACCCGGCCGCGAACATAGCTGCGGTAGAGGGGCAGACAGTCGGGATGGACGGCCCCGTCGATCGCCTGCTGCCTGGACCTGTTGATGGCGCGTTTCGCCAGGCCCAGGAGCAGGTTCACGAGGAGATCGGCATCCCGACCCTCCCCTCTCCGCACCAGGTGTCCGTAGATCAGGAGTGTGGGACTGAAATGCAAACAGAACATCAATAAAAGGTTCTTCAGAAAATCAAAAAGGGAGTGCAATCTATGACACAAAACGTAGACGTGGTCCACGGAATAGGTTATCACTCAAGACAGGTGAGGAGAAATATTTTGAGAGGAATAGCAAGTGTTTGGAACAGTCTTTCTGGGAAAAAGATACTAAGAAAATTAAAAAGACTTTAAGTAACTATTTCAGTTATACATTTCAGCTAACAAACTAATTCCCCTTCGTCAATCTTGCCTCATAACTGAAAAAAGCTAGGTTGACAAAAGGGAAGTACATTCAGGTTCAAGAAGTCATATTCAAAACCATTTACACAAGTTCAAAGTAAAAACTTAAGGCCTATGTCACAGAATCCCTAACAGTGCAGAAGGAGGCCCTTTGGCCCATCAAGTCTGCACCAAGTCTCTGGCAGAGCATCTTTACCCAGGCTCTGTCCCCATAACCCCACATATTTCCTGTTAATTTCCCTAACTTGTACATCTTGGGAACACTAAGGGAAGATTTAGCACGGTCAATCCACCTAACTTGCACATCTTTGAACTGTAAGCGTACACCATAGGAAACCCACGCAGACATGGGGAGAATGTGCAAACGCCACACAGAAAGTCACCAAAAGCCAGAATTGAACCTGGGTCCCTCACACTGTGAGCAGCACATAGACAGATAGGCAGAAGTGTAAACAAAAGGGGAAATGAAATAGTTTGTAAAGATAACAAAAATTACTACATGTATAATTATCCCCACAAATTATCTTCCTAATCATTGAAAACTTTACAGTGAATAATTCTGCAACATAAATATTCTTCAAATTTAATATTCTTTCTGCATGAATTTCCAGCTACTTTTAACAAACAGATACTTTAAAATTACAATTTCAAAGCAGACGAAAAACAATTTCTCCTGTAGAGTATTTTCAAAGTAGTTTAGACAGATTAGTCAATAAATTTGTTATTTATTACTAGTTTCTTGCACTTGTATAAAAGACATCTGATGGAATGATAAATTAAAGAGGAACATAACGTTGCTAAAAAACAGGGTTTCTCTAAGAATGCGGTGATTTTAGGAATGAGTCAGATCAAATAATTAAACACAATCAAGTACCAAGCAAACCAAACAATAAGCATGATGAGACACAAATGTGGTTAAACTGTTATAACCTAGAATAAAATAATCTATGTAACATTCAAAATTTTCCAGCATTTTTCTTGTGGATTTATGATGCACTGGACACAGCTAGCTTTATTAGATGGTCCATGAAAACTTGAAGACTGACATCATCAGTCAAGATAGGGGCTCCAGATTCCTAAAGAATATAAAAACACCACATGAGAAGCAGGCGACTAATAATGTAATCATAAAATCCCTACAGTGCAGATGGAGGTTATTCAGCCCATCAAGTCTGTGCCAACTCGCCATTACAGAATGTTACCCAGTTCCTATCCCCGCAACCCTACACCTGCTAATCTCCCTAATCTACATACCTTGGGCCACAAAGAGGCAATTTAGCATGACCGATCAACCTAACTTGCACATCTTTGGATTGTGGGAGGAAACCCACACAGACATGAAGAAAATGCAAATTTCACACACTCACCCAAGGCCAGAATTGAACCCAGGTCCCTGGCACTATGAGGCAGCAGTGTTAACCAATGTGCCACTCAAATCATGGCTTATTAAAATGAGATTAGTTTTATGAGCCAAAACAATAGACCATTTTACATTATTTGCTGTTCTTTGGCAGAAATTGATTCTGCCTACAAAATAAAATTACCAAATCAATTTTCAGAGCTGATTTTTATCTAGTTATGACTGTGCTTAACATTTGATTCAGTTAAAAAATCTTAATCCTTACATCTCTTATTACTTAGAAATATCAATACACTTATCTAAAACAATACAATCAGAATATGAAATGTTAAGAGTCAAAAATTCCAGTTGCATCACCAGAATTTAAGGGGTTTTTGATCATCTCAGGGTTCACCATCACTAGCCCTCTGAATCTGACCCCAGTTTCAGGATTTAGAGCAAGTGGAAATAAATACAGAAATCCTGAAGTTGCAGTCCTTCATTTACTATGCTGCTATAGGCTACACTATGGATCTTCTTCAAAGCCAACAATCAACAGAATTTGCCCTTTTCTGCTCACAAATCACTGTTAACAATCCCATGAAAAGTTAAACCTCATTCAGTGATGTGTAACTGGGCTTTTAACAGTGATCAGAGTAATGACTAGTGCTGAATAATTGATATGGTTTGGAAAATAAATAAATAAAATTTGTAATTTATTGTTAAATGTCTTCATGAAGATTACTAGAAATAAATCACAATTTTTTAATGACATTTGTTCATGAGATTCTGATTTTACTGCATCTCCATGTACATATCCCATTTTTTATTTGGCACTTTAAAAAAATAGTGTGTTGTATGATTATTAGTGCTTTTCATTTCCTAGTTGAAAACAATCTTGAATTTATATTGCAATTTCATGACCACAGGAATACCTCAAAGCACTTTACAGTCAATTATGAAAGATAATCACTGAGCAACGAAGGAAAGGATGCAGCCAATTTGTGCACAGCAAGCTCCCATGAAATAAAATCTTATAATGATTAAATAATCTATTTTTGTGATGTTGATCGAGGAATAAAGTTTGACCAGGACAGCATGAATCATTTCCCTACTCTTGTTCTAAATAGTATCATAGGATATTTTATCTGAGAAGGCACAGGTTTAGCATTTCATCCAAATGACATTATCCCCAATAATGCAGCCCTCACTTTATACTACACTGGAGTCTCAGCCTGGACTTGTGTTCAAGTTCAAGAGTAGGACTTGAATCCATAACCTTCTTACTTGGAGACATGAATGCTATGTACTGAGCCTAGGCTGACACTTTTGGTTGTCTCTGGGAATTCCTTTACGTGATTAGCTAGCGTGACAGTATCATTGACTGTCTGAATCACTATTAAATTATGCTACAATTAATTGTACGTCAAGAGAATTAACACTTTTGGCACAGAGACTGCTAAGTCTCCTAGCGCAATTTTTTTTCATGGTCTTTGTTGAGTACACTTGCTTTGTTGTTGATTGCAAAATCTGGACCAATAAGTACAAAAGGTTAGGTAATGCTGCTTTACATTCATTCTAATACTGAGTATGGTCAACTGATCATATCAACATAACAACCTACATTCTTCCTTCCTGTATTGCTCAGTACCAGAAGTGGCAAAAAAAATTACCCAATAATTCTGACATGAGTGATGTGGGCCTGTGCAAAGATGGGGAGCAGAACCTCTGTGTAAAACATTTTTTAGACAGATATTTACCACCAAAAGCTGACATACTGAGAAGATACCAACCTGTCCCCATGTATACAAATTATTATAAGTCTGTGATGGGTTCACTTCTGACAGAAGGAATCGAGCCTAAAAGAAAAAACAATATTGGTTAGTTTCAAAAAGCTTTTTAAAATTTTTTCAATCTGGAAATCATTGTATTGAGCCAGGGACACCTCCATTCTAACTGCCTTAACACTAACAGTGGTTAGTCAAGGGTGACTTGTTTTTTTTAAACATCGATGGAAAGTGAAAACAAAAGCATCTACAATCTTAGTTGCCCCCAACAAACTCACAAATCAACTTACCATGTCTTATCACAAGGTTTGACCAAATGGCAAATACAACAGACATCTGTTTGAGGTACTGATAAAAGATTTTTTTAAACTACCTAAAGTATCATTACATGAATAATCTACGGCGACGTAAAAAAAAATCTCAAGCTACAATATTAGCATAATGGAAACAAGGAGTTTTACTGTTAGAGCTTACATTTGGAATCACTAAAGAGCAACATGTATGGATTTGATCATTTTAAATGAGCGTAGGTGTCAGTTGGAAGAGAATCAAACTGTTTTTCTAGTCCCAAAGTTTTGTTGTATAAGATGATGAATGGGATGGATAGGATAGAGGTGGAGAGACTCTTCCCGCTCAGAAAGGATAGTAGGACTAGGGGGCACAGCCTCAAGATAAAGGGGGGGTGGTTTAGAACGGAGTTGAGGAGGAACTTCTTCACTCAAAGGGTGGTGTATCTCTGGAATTCTCTGCCCGTTGAAGTGGTGGAGGCTGCCTCGCTAAATATTTTTAAGATGCGGGTTGATGGGTTTTTGATAAGAGGGGGGATTAAGGGAATGTGGAACTGAGCCACAACAGATCAGTCATGATCTTATTGAATGGCGGGGCAGGCTTGAAGGGCTAGATGGCCTACTCCTGCTCCTATTTCTTATGTTCTTATGTTCTTATGTTTATGTTTCCACATTCCTTTAAAAGTATCTTTTCAATGAATAATTACTAAATACATTTCACGTACCTGACTCTGACCATGCTCTGTGTCAACATAACGAGGCATTGGAAAACGAGTCTGAAGAATTTCCTGTGCATCATCCAGAGGAGCTTGCAGAAGCTGTTTGAAATTCTCATACTCCTGCATATCTTGATATCCAGCCTGCCGCCACTGAGCTATAGTCTAAAGAGAATAAAAACAGTACATAATACACAGCAAGTTTGTCTTTTGCGTACTCTTAATTATTTTCTAATATTTATTTCAAATAAATACCAAACTTTCACAATTTTCCATTATGAGCAAACTAAAAATAGCTCAACCAAATACTAATAACTGTTCAATAATTACACATTTTTAGAGATACTACAGGTAGATGCATTAATAAAACATTTTACTGGGTTTAAGCTGTATTTCATTACAACTCATTACTACATGAATAAACATGCAATCTGCACCAGTTTTAAGAGAACTATGTAAAATAACATTACCTTTGATCAATCTTTATTACTTTGCACACTTCAAAAAATTTTGTGCTGAATATAGATCAGTCATTAGAGACAGTTACTCTTATCCAACCAGTTTGAAAGTGCAAGAATAAGACACAGACATGAATCAAGTTTGAAAGATTTCCTGTGTACCATCCAGGGGAGTTTGCAAAAGTGCCAATTTATATTGTTTTTGTGTGTTATTTAAATCCCAAAGAACTTCAGCGAATTATCAATACTTATCCCCAAGATACTTTAATAAAAGTAATACTCCAGAGAGATTGCATTCATTATTAAACTGATTCGTTATTATACAGAGAATAAGGATTAAAGGCAACACTTTAGTACAGGAGTTCAGCTGAAATCGTACAAAATGTTTTTCAGTATAACTATTACCTTAAACTTTCAGTAAGATCAATGCCTTTCACATACACAAAACACCCTTTTCTTTAAATATAATTCATTAGGTGATGAGCAGTTTTATTCTATTTTTCCCTTTCCATCATTTGATATATCACTCTTTGACCAAATACAACTTGTGTAAATCTATTGCAAACTTGTAGACAGTCCTGCATTCCCCATTTTCTCCGCTGCAGATTCATTCCAAATCTTTTCCAAGGAACATAGATGTAAATTGTTAGCTGAACATTTAAGAAAACTATATCAAATGCTGGGGACTATTTAATGGCCATTGATGTGGATTGACTGATTTACAGAACCCACTGAACCACTTGATGCTGGGAGTATGCAGTTGAGGCACAGTTCTAAGCCAGGTTGTTAATCCTTTACCTTGGTGCTTGACATCAGATTTATGACATTGTAGATCAGATTAAGCCAATCAAAATTTAACCAAGTAGTTTATGAAAACAATGTTGACTTTCCTAATTGAGAAAAAAGTTAAAGTCATTCAATAATATCATTGAGGTGTATTAAAAGTGTGGAGGTGAAATTAAATAAGGAACTTAGGAAAGCAATCAGAGGGCATTTAATAATATTGGCAAGTAAACTGAAGGAAAACCCAAAGATTTTTTTTAAACAAATTCATAACGATTAAGAGGATAACTAAAGAAAAGCCTATTGGGATCATAAAGGTAACCCGTGATTGGAGGAGAAGGATCTTTGTCAATCTTAATGAATACCTTGCATCTATTTTTCACAATGAAAACATTGCAATCTCGGAGGAGAAGTTTGCAACATTACATTAAATTATCGTAGCAAGGGAGTATTAAAGGAGTTTATTATTTTTGAAAGCTGATAAATCCCAAATAAAATGCATCCTAATATGTTAATAGAAGCAAGAGAAGAAACAGCTGAGGTTTTGACTACAATTTTCCAATCCTGGTGCCAGAGGACTGGAGAAAAGCTAACATTGTTTGAAAAGTGAAAATGCAGTTGATCATAGAATTATAGAATCCTACAGTGCAGAGAGAGGCCATTTGGCCCATCGAGTCTGCACCAACCATAATCCCACCCAGGCCCTATCCCCATACCCCTACATATTTACCCACTAATCCCTCTAACCTATGAAGGATAGCCTGGAAAAGCCCTGATCAAGGAACTAGCGTGCAGTTATTTTTACTGGCTGGGTCCGGATGCTAAAATGAAGAAAAAGTGGGACATTGTCAATCCTGTGCATAAATAAAAAGTACACTACCATTGTCTACTTTACATGCCTGGGAATGGTATGAAGTGCCATGGCAACAACTACATGTAGATTTTGGTGGTCCATTTGAGGGTTAGGTATTCTTAGTCATAATTGATCTAAAATATCTGAACAAACCATTGAAATACCTGACGAGATTTGGTAAACTAGAGCAGATTGTTAGAGATAACGGTTCATAGTTTACTTCACTAGAGTTTGAGGATTATCTCAAAGCAAATGGTATTCATCATATAAAATCCACACCTCATCCATTGACCAATGGATTAGCTGAAAGATTCATACAAATTTTGAAACATTCTTTAAAAGCTTCAAAAGAGCAAGGTTCATTTTTGGCATCTTAGAGAAACACTACTCATGCAATTATCCAAGGTTCACCTGCATTACTACTCTCAGAAAAACTTGACAGCTACATTTGAATTGTTATTACCTCCAGAAATTTCAGAAATAGTAGAGCCTCAACAACAATCTCAAGTTGCTAGACTAGAAGTGAGGGCAAAACAACACTACTTTAATGAAGTCAAGTATTAGCATATACTTATGCCACAAGTGAGAAATGGGTGCCAGCCATTGTTTTAGCAAAAACAGGTTCAATTTCTTACATGGTTCAAAATGAAGATGAACTAGTATGGCAATGCCTTGCTGACCAATTGTTATCATCTCAAAATGATTTCTCAGAATCATTTCTCCAAAGTACCAACTTCTTTAGTCCATAGTGTTGTGAAAACTACTATGGAAAACAATTGAATCTGAGTTGCTTGATGATTTTCCTATGCTACTATACAAAGGAAGAATGACAAAGACTTAGTTCCAAGAGAATTTCCAAATGATACTGCTGGGCAAGGGCAGCCAAATTTCAGAACATCATACACAACCAAAGAGGAATAGATCTCCTTCTGATGGAAGTGGTTACATATAAACAAGGAGCAGGACTGGACCATTTACCCAGTCTCAAGCCTGCTCCATCATTCAATAAGATCATAATAGCAACCTCAAATCTCCACCTACTCCTGATAACCTATCACCCTCTTTCTTAACTGAGTCCATCCACCTCTGCCTTTAAAACAAAGACTCTTTTCACAATCTTTTCAGGACGAGAGTTCCGAAAACTCACTCCCTCAATTAAAAACTTTTGTTTCACCTCCGTTTCAAATGGATGGCTACTTATTTATGATGTGGGTATGAAGAGGGTAACCCCTCGAAAGCTTGTGAGAATATTATCAAATAAATAGGTTGGACTAAAACCTGGTGTTGTCAGGCTTTTTACTGTACTTATTTATGACCAGTGACCGCCTGTTCTAGATTCTCCCACAAGAGGGAGCATCATCTCCATATCCACCATGTCAAGACCCCTCAAGACCTGAGATGTTTCAATCAAGTCAGCTCTTACTCTTTTAAACTCCAGCAGACACAACTTCGATGGTTCTGCAGCGATGTGTTACTCACCACAGAATTCTCAACCTCTAACCTGCTCCAGTAGCCACAAAACATATTTGCCCAGTTAAGGGCTAATGCTGCAATTACATTTCTGGTTTATGGCAATGTTCAGGACATTAATAGTCAAAGATTCAGTAATGGTAATACCATTGAATGTCATGGGGAGATGGTTAGATTTTTTCCTATTAGAGATGATCTTTGCCTGGCACTTGTTATTTGATTGTTAACTGAACCCACCAGCCTAAGCCTGAAAGTTGTCCAGGTCTTGCTGCATAGTAACACGGACTGTTTCATAAATATTTGGTTGTGCCAAGGGTATTGTTCCAAAAGTACTTGGATAGACAAGGTCACAGATCAAGATTTGCAAAGTGGCATTAGGCTGGATGGCTCCTTGTCTGCGGGTGAGGACAAGGGATTCAGTAGGTTCATTCCATGCTGTAAATTTCAATGATTCCATAAATAGGTTTAATGTTCTGCATCTAATGATAAATAGAAAGATGCTCATGATTTGAGAATTTTGTATTTCTATCAATATATTTGTAAAGCAATTCCATATATTTCAATTGAATTATATATCCAACAGAGTGTTGGTCAAAGACCACTGTTTAAAAATAAAGACACGGAGTTTTCTTACGTCGATTTGAAATATTAGCCCCGATTACTGTTTGGGAATAAGACCCTCACCAAAAATTAATGAAACTTGGCTCATCAAGCTAGTCTGAAATGATGCAACTTCAGGGGAATTGAAGGAGTTTGCAGAAGAAAATGCCAGAAACCTAGTAGACAGAATTACATTTTTAAAAATAATTTAATTGAATACTAACCTCTCCATGATAGATAACAATCTGGAAGAAAGTGTCCATGAGGAGTATTCGATCTGGTAAAATGCTGCTACTGTCCAAAAGCACTGGCTGAAGACAAGAATAAATGAATGAATGATCACCATTATTACTTAATAAACAAGACCTCTGCTGCGCAAATACGGATGCTATTTCCGCAGAACATACATGAGCTCTCAAGCATGCTCCAGTGGAGATGATGGATGTCAACATTAGGGTTGGCACTGCAATTCTTCCCCCGGAACACTGCAAGCAGGATGGTGTGTCTAGGATGCTGGAGCCTGATCCATCTTTTTCCATGTTTCATACTCCCATTCGACATACCTATCCTTCTTTAGCTCTTCCTGCATCCCAATTGTCTTGTACATAACTTTCATAGTGTTCATTATTCCTCTCTTTATTCCTTGTAATCATTTTACAGCCTCCACCACATCACTTTACAGGTCATTTTGTAATTTCATGTGTATGTGGTTGTGTTTTATTCCCACTTGTTCCTCTTTTTTTAAATGTTATTTTTCTGAAATATATGTATAATTTCTGAAGAAGTCACTTCTGAAACATCAAGAGACTTGTGTTTTCTTAACCTGCCTGCCTTGCTCAATGTCTTTTTTAATTTTGTCATCAGCATCTACTATATGTTATTTTTAGTTTATATGTGATCCTGTTAGATTGTAGCTTTCGCAGCATGAAATAAATTGGAGGGGTATATTAGCACTCTGTATTGGAGAATATAAAGATGGGGGCACGTTTGGCAACAGGAGTAACAACACAGAAGTCTGTGAAACCTGAGAAAACCAAAGGGAGATCAGGAGGCAGAGGTAATATCACCGAATGAGTAAATTGGACGCCCAGTAGGAATTCAAATTCAATTAAGAAATCTGGAATTAAAAGCCAATTTCAGTCATGGTGACCATGTCCTTTAGAGAAGGAAAACCACCTTTCTTACCTGATCTGGCCTATGTGTGTTCAGACCCACAGCAGTGGTTGATTTGTAGTGGCCTAGCAAGCCACTCAGCTGTATCAAACTGCTATGAAGTCTAAAAGGAATGAAACTGGACCTAGACATCAGAAATGACAACGGCAAACGCAGCTGTATTGACTCTGAAAAGTCCTCCTTACGAGCATCTGGATGCTTGTTCTAAAATTAGGAGCAATTAGGGTCAACAGCCTGACATGGTCATATTCACTGAATTATGTACTATGTCCCAAACACCATCACCATACTTGGCAAGCTACTATTGGAGGGAGTTGCCCTGGAAGTCATCAGCATTGAGTCAGGGTCCCGTGACAGCTCATGACATCAAGTCAAAAGGTGAGCAAAAAAAACAATCTGATCATTACTACATACCATCACCCTCAAGTAATTAATCAGTATTTAATGTTGAACACTAATTGGAAGAAACACAGATAGCAAGGGCACAAAATGTACTCTTGATGGAGGCTTAAATGCCTACCGCCAAGAGTGGCGCCATTGTTCATAGAAAACCTACAGTGCAGAAAAGAGGCCATTCAGTCCATTGAGTCTGCACTGGTAACAATCCCACCTAGGCCACATATTTAGTCTGCTAGTCCCACTTGTACTAAGGATCAATTCTGCATGGCCAATCAACCTAACCCACACAAACACGGACAGAACATGCAAACACCAGTCACTTGAGGCCAGAATTGAACCTGTGTCCCTGGCACTGAGCAGCAGTGCTAACCACTGTGCTACTGTTAACTGAGCCTATTTTCTTAAATTTGTTCATGGAACTTGGGCATCGCTGGCTAGGCTACCATTTATTGCCCATCCGCAATTGCTCGAGAAAGTTGCAGTGACAGGGTAGACGCAGGAAGGATGTTTCCTTTGGCTGGGAGTCTAGAACCAGGGGACAAATTCTCAAGAGTATGAAGTAGACCATTTGGAACCAAAAGGAGGAAGAATTTTGTCACTCAAGAGGGCGGCGACAATTTGGAATCTTCTATGCTGGAGGCTGTGGGGATTATACAGTATGTTCAAGATAAAGTTTATTAGTCACAACTAAGGCTTACATTAACATTGCAGTGAAGTTACTGTGAAATTTCCTCAGTCACCACACTCCGACACCAAATCAGCACGTCTTTCAAGACAGAAATTGATAGATTTCTAGACATTAAAGATATCAACAGGTATGGGGATAGTATTGGAAAATTACATTAGAGGTAGAAGATTATGGCTAATCTAACTGAATGGTGGACGAGGCTTGAGGGACCGAATTACCTACTCCTGCTCTTATTTTTATCTTCCTATCTACAAGGCATGAGCAGAAATGTAACAGGATATTTTTCACTTGCCTGGATGAGCGCATTCAAGAAACTCAACAGCACCCACCACCAAAGCAGCCAACTTGATCAGCACCCCATCCACAAAAGCAGTGTGTACCACCTACAAGCTGCACTGCAACAAAGGCTTCTTCAACAGCACCGGTAGCACAGTGGTTATCCCTACTGCATCACAGGACCAGGAACCTGGGTTTGATTCCGGTCTGAGCTGACTGTCTGTTTGGGGTTTGCACATTCCTGTGGCTGTATGGGTTTCCTCTGGGAGCTCCGGTTTCCTCCCACAGCCACAAATATGCAGGCTAGTGGACTGGTCACGGTAAATGACGAGGATCATGGGGATGAGGCTGGGTAAGATACTCTTTCGGACAGTCGATGCAATCTCAATGGGCTGAGAAGCCTCCTTTTACACTGTAGAGATTCTATGGTTCTAAACCAGTGACCTCTACCACCTAGAAGGACAAGGGCAGCAATTGCATAGGAATATTACTGTCTGCCGCACACCAGCCTAACTTATACAATTGCTGTTCCTTCACTATCGCAAGATCAAAATTCTGGAATTCACTTCCAAAAAGCACTATTGATGTACCTATACCACATGACATCCAGGGTTTCAAGGCAGCAGCTCATCACTACCTTTTCAATAGGCATTAAATGCTGGCCTGGCCAGCAATGCCCACATCCTGTGAATGAATAAAACAGGGCACAAATATAAACTGATGGGGGAAAAAAAAGCTATTTGCAACATTTCACTAGAATACTATATGCAATATGCACCAAGTAACAATTTGCATGCATTTCGAATTTCCTTTTTCAAGGGTTTTCTTCCCTGACTACAGTTTTCTAGTCCCCTCAGATATGCTGGCTAAGTGACAATGCCACGTATTCACCTAAAAATTAATGACGACAGGTTATTCTACTACAGGGACAGGTTTCATAGCTAAGTTGGAACCAATCAATACACATGCAGTTTTATCATGAGCAGATAGTAACAATTAGGATCAATAACCTTAACTGTTTCCACAGATGCAATTCAGTTATGTAGAATCTTTCATAGAATCCTACAAGGCCGAATCTGCACCAACGTCAATCCCACCCAGGCCCTATCCTCCTAACCCCATGTATTTACCCTAACTAGTCCCCCTGACACTAAGGGGCAATTTAGCATGGCCAATCCACCTAACCCACGGAATACTACGGAATAAACTTGATAATTAACTTTTTATGCATTGTTTATGTGCTAAATCTCACCTCAGGTGGTCCATAGAAAGAGTAAGAATAGAGAATAGGCTGAATCATAATGAAAGACTGTGTTAGATCTTGTCGCATGAAATGATGGCGATAGTATGACGATTCACCCGGGCTATTATTGAAAACTTGAAAAAATGGAGATCTTCTCAGGTGGAACATAAACTAAAGGGACAACAAAAAATAAAGTTAGTCAAAACATCACAGGATAAGTCAGAATACATTTGTGCTCCTATAAAATAGCTCACAAGAAAGTTGTCTAGGCTAAGCATCTGATTGACAGAACTAGTTCCAACAGGAGAAAGATCTTCGCCTAGCTGTTTGGACGAGCAGATCCCTCTATTGAGCAGCCATGACATGATGGATATCCTCAAAGCAGCTTCTGAACTGAAATAACTAGAAATCTCCCTTGTTACCATCTGCTTCTTATATCAAGTGTCTTCCTGGATGAAGCTTATTTTCTAAAAGACCACCCTTCATTCAAAATAACCTCTTTCGTTGAGAAAGCTTTTCTTGAGATCTATTTGTCATCGAGTCTTTCTGAATTATAGGAGGAAGTCAAGGAACTGATAAGCACCTTACACTGGCACTTTAAGCTTTTAATCAATTCTATAGATCACGGCTGAACCTTTAATGCCAGAATTGACTCTACTATAGAGGCAGAGTAGACCGGGGAGGGAGGGAACCATATTATGTACTTCAGTCCCTTTCCCTTCAGTTACAGGTGATTATTTTTGTAGACCATTCAGCCAAATTGAAAGAGGGTGAAATCATGTGACAACCACATTACCGTTCAAATGTTCAAGCTCACAAGCTCTGCAGGATTAGTTGAATAAAAAACAAACCTCGGACTGATTTATCCCCTTCCTTAGGGTAACTATAGAATTCTACTGCAGCCACGACAGAATCATAGAATCCAGATCAGGCAGAAGGAGGCCAATCGGCCCACAGAGCCTGTATCGACTCTCCAAGAGAACATCTTACTATCCCTGCCACCTGAGCATTTACCATGGTCAATCTACCCAACGTGCACATCCTCAGATATCAAGGGACAATCCACCTAAGCTACACATCTTTGGACTGATAGTTAAAATACAGACCTTGCAATTGTTATATTGAGATCAGCCAACTCAGTACAGCTCAGGAAATGAGTCTGGGGACAGCTCTAATCTTCAGTGCTTAGTACTGCATCATAGAATTATAGGATGATTAATAGTACAGGAAAACATTGAATTTGTGCTGCATCTCTGCAAAAGCCACTTCCCTGCCTTTTCTCCCAAGCCCTACAATTTCTCTCCTTTTCAGATAATGATCCAATTTGAATGCCATGGTTGTGATTTGGAGGTAGATTCATTCAGACAGTGCACTCCAGATCCTAACCACCCACTGCACAAAAAGAAATTTCCTCAACTCACCCTTGCTTCTTTGGTCAATTAGCTTAAAATCTGTGCCCTCTGGTTCTCAACCTTCCCCAATGGGAACTGTTTCTTGCTATCTACTCTGTCCAGTTCCCTCATGATTTTGAATACTTATAACGATTCTCTTTTCAATCTGACCTTCGAGTCCCAGATTTGCCCACAGAATGCAAAACAGGAAGTTTTCATTTTTAAAGAACACTGTCAGAAGAAATTCACTGTACCCTTCATAGGCATTCCTCACCTATTTAAGGATGGCTGCAACTGAATCTTTAAAAATTGGCTTTGTGAAGGAATTGTAATGTGTTCCACAAATATCTCCTTGTTTAAGGCCATTTTCTCAAATTCTTCCATCAATCACTTATCTTTGCATTTTAGGATTATCATTTTATATATTTTATTATATTTACCTGTGGATAAAGGGAAAATGTTTCTGAAAGTCTGAAGGAATTAGGATCATCTTTGTGGAACTGGCCAAACTTCTGACACTGATGGAAAGAGGGGTAGAAAATAATTGACAGGTTTAATAGTATAGTTTCAATTTAAAACTAACCTCAATTAGTCTCAAAATAAAAAACGTAGATTCAACGCAGGTACTTGATGTTCTTACCAGGCGGATTAATTGCCTGTCCAACCAACGAAGTACATTGTTCCGTGGGAGCACTGAAGAGAGGCTGCGATTGGCGAGTGGAGAGCTTGTGGGTGAGTACAGCGACTTTTTCTTTCTTTTAAAAACTTTGTTTTTAGTGAGTTTAGTGGGGGTTTTTTTTTGCTTGATTTAAGTTTGACCCCGGTTTGACCCCGGAAGTGGTTGCAAGGGCACTCGGGTCAAGTTTTCTTTTCACCCACTATAAATTAGACCGGAGGGGATTCCCGATACTCTACACAGGTAGAGTATCTCAGCCCTCCCCCCCCTTACCTAAAAAAGAGAGAGAGAGAGAGAGGGGCTCTGTCTGAGAGCAGGTAAGACTGCTTTTGTTTTTGTGTGTGCTGTCAGGGCTTTGGCTCACAGGGCCAAAGAGATAAGGTAAGTTATAAGTTCTTTTTTAACTTTTTCCTCTGGGTTGCTATAAGGGGCAAGTATGGGTGTGAGACCTGTATGTTGTTGCCAATGCAACATGTGGGAGGTCTTGGAGGCTCCTGGTCTGCCAGGCATCCACACCTGTGCTCGGTGTGTGGAGCTGCAGACCCTACGAAACCAGGTTAAGGAGCTGCAAATGCAGCTCGAGGACCTTCGGCTCATTCGGGAGAGTGAGGAGGTTATAGATAGGAGCTATAAGCAAGTAGCCACACCAGGGCAACGGGATGAGGGCACTTGGGTAACTATTAGGAAGGGGAAACCTCGGGTGATGGAGAGCACACCGGTGGATGTCCCCCTTCAAAATAAGTACTCTGGCCTGAGTACTACTGGGGGGGACAGCTCATCTGAGGGAGGAAGCGGTGGCCAGGTCTCTGGAGCTGAGCCAGTGAGTCGAAAAATCAAAAAAGAGAGCAGAAAGGTAGTATTAATAGGGGACTCCACAGTGAGGGGGGTGGACAGGCGTTTTTGTGGACGTAGAAGGGAGTCGCGGATGGTGGTTTGTCTCCCTGGGGCTGGGATTCGGGATGTCTCTGGGCGTGTCCCAGACATCCTGAAAGGGGAGGGTGAGGAACCAGAGGTTGTAGTACATATAGGTACTACTGACGTAGGCAAGAGGGAGGCACTCGTGAAAAGGGACTATAGGGAACTGGGTAGGCAGCTGAGGAAGAGAAAAGCGAAGGTAGTAATCCCAGGATTGCTGCCTGTGCCACGGGAGAATGAGGGGAGAAATGAAATGAGGTGGAGGCTGAATGCGTGGCTGAGGGACTGGTGTCGAGGGCAGGGATTTCAGTTCCTAGATCACTGGGACCTCTTTAGGGGTAGGTGGGACCTGTACAGTAAGGATGGGTGGCACTTAAATCCCAGGGGGACTAATATCTTGGCGGGCAGACTGGCTAAGGCTACCGGGGGGACTTTAAACTAGAAAGGATGGGGGGAGGGAATTGTGATGGGGAAACTGGGACGGAGGAGGTTAGCTCCCAGGTAGGGGAGGACCGCAGGCAGTATGTGGGGGAGGTTAGACAGGGGGTGGAGAAGGGAAATGCCCAGACTGAGGGGGTGAAATGTATATATTTTAATGCAAGGAGTGTAGTGAATAAGGTAGATGAGCTTAGGGCGTGGATTGCTGCTTGGGATTGTGATGTGGTGGCCATTACGGAGACTTGGATGTCTCAGGGACAGGACTGGGTACTTCAGGTGCCAGGTTTCAGATGCTTCAGGAAGGACAGGGAGGATGGCAGAAGAGGTGGTGGAGTGGCACTGTTGATCAGGGACAGTGTCATGGCTGCAGAGAAAGAGGATGCCGTGGAGGGACTATCTACTGAGTCTCTGTGGGTGGAAGTTACGAACAGCAAAGGGTCAAAAACTTTGCTGGGTGTATTCTATAGGCCGCCCAATAGTGACAGGGAAGTTGAAGTGCAGATAGGGAAACAGATTCTGGAGAAATGTATTAATAACAGAGTTGTCGTGATGGGAGACTTCAATTTCCCAAACATCGACTGGAATATCCCTAGGGTAAGGGGTTTGGATGGGGAGGAGTTTGTTAGGTGTGTTCAGGAAGGTTTCCTGACACAGTATGTGGATAAGCCTACGAGAGGAGAGGCTGTACTTGACCTGGTACTGGCGAATGAACCAGGGCAGGTGATGGATCTCTCGGCAGGGGAGCATCTTGGGAATGGTGACCATAATTCTATCTCCTTCACAATTGCATTGGAACGAGATAGGATCAGGCAGGCTAGGAAGGTGTTTGTCTGGAGTAAGGGGAGATACGAAGAAGTCAGGAAGTTACTTGGACAAATAAACTGGAAGGAGGCGTTCTTAGGGAAAAGTACCAAAGGAAGGTGGCGGATGTTCAAGGAATGTTTGTCTGGAGCTATGCGTGACAACGTTCCGATGAGACAAGGGGGTTTTGGTAGGTCGAGGGAACCGTGGTGCACGAAGGCTGTGTTGAACCTAGTCAGGAGGAAAGGGAAGGTGTACAAAAGGTTCAGGGAACTCGGAGAGGTTAAGGATCTTGAGGAGTATAAGGACTGTAGAAAGGACCTTAAAAGGGAAATTAGGAGAGCCAGAAGGGGTCATGAGAAGACCTTGGCGGGTAAGATTAAGGAGAATCCCAAGGCCTTTTATAAATATGTGAAAGGTAAAAGGATGAGAAGAGAAGGGACAGGACCTATAAATGGCGAAGGGGGTAAGGTCTGTGTGGAACCAGAAGAAATGGCAGAGGTGCTTAATGAGTACTTTGCCTCAGTATTCACGGTGGAAGCTGATCTGGGAGATTTTGCCACGGATTTGCAGCAGATGGAAAAGATTGAGTTTGTGGATATTAAGGTGGAGGATGTATTAGAACTTTTGAATTCTATCAAGATTGATAAGTCGCCGGGACCAGATGGGATATACCCCAGGATACTGTGGGAGGCGAGGGAAGTGATTGCAGAGCCCCTGGCGATGATCTTTGCGTCGTCAATGGAGACAGGAGAGGTTCCGGAAGATTGAAGGATTGCGGATGTAGTCCCTATTTTCAAGAAAGGGAACAGAGATAGCCCGGGAAATTACCGACCGGTGAGTCTGACCTCAGTGGTTGGTAAGCTGATGGAAAGGCTTCTGAGGGACAAGATTTGCGACCATTTGGAGAGGTTTGACATGATCAGGAATAGTCAGCATGGATTTGTCAAGGGCAGGTCATGCCTTACGAGCCTAGTTGAGTTCTTCGATAATGTGACTGAACACATTGACGAAGGAAGTGCCGTGGACGTGGTGTACATGGACTTCAGCAAGGCATTTGATAAGGTCCCCCATGCAAGACTTCTTGAGAAGGTGAGAGGGCATGGGATCCAAGGGCCTTTGGCCTTGTGGATCAAGAACTGGCTTGCCTGCAGAAGGCAGAGAGTGGTTGTGGATGGGTCTTTTTCTGAATGAAGGTCAGTCACCAGTGGAGTGCCCCAGGGATCTGTTCTAGGACCCTTGCTGTTTGTCATTTTCATAAATGACCTGGATGAGGAAGTGGAAGGATGGGTAAGTAAGTTCGCTGATGACACGAAGGTCGGTGGTGTTGTGGATGGTCTGGAAGGATGGCAAAAGTTGCAGCAGGACATAAATAGGATGCAGGACTGGGCGGAGAAGTGGCAGATGGACTTCAACGCGGATAAATGCGTAGTCGTCCATTTTGGCAGAACCAACGGGATGAACGAGTACACTATCAAGGGCAGGAGTCTTGGTAGTGTTGAGGAGCAGAAGGATCTTGGGGTCCGGGTCCACAGGACTCTTAAATCGGCCTCGCAGGTGGAAGAGGTGGTCAAGAAGGCGTATGGTGTACTGGCCTTCATAAATCGAGGGATTGAGTTTAGGAGTCGGGAGGTAATGCTGCAACTTTATAAGACCCTTGTCAGGCCTCATTTGGAGTATTGTGCGCAGTTCTGGTCGCCTCACTATAGGAAAGACGTAGAAGCTATTGAAAGGGTACAGAGGAGATTTACAAGGATGTTGCCTGGACTGGGAGGCATGCCTTATGAAGTTAGGTTGAGGGAACTGGGTCTCTTTTCCCTGGAGAGACGTAGGTTGAGAGGCGACCTGATAGAGGTTTATAAAATGTTGAGAGGAATAGATAGGGTGGATTCTCAGAGGCTATTTCCCTGGGTTGAAATGGTCGCTACGAGAGGACACAGGTTTAAGGTGCGGGGAGGAAAGTACAGAAGTGATGTTAGGGGTAAGTTTTTCACTCAGAGGGTGGTGAGTGAATGGAATCGGCTGCCGTCAGTGGTGGTGGAGGCGAACTCGCTGGGGTCTTTTAAAAGACTTCTGGATGAGTATATGGGGTTTTATGGGATTGGGGGTTATAGATAGGTGTTGATGTGATCGGCGCAACTCGTGGGCCGAAGGGCCTGTTTGTGTTGTAGTGTTCTATGTTCTATCGGGGCCTTCCTCAGATTCAGCCCTGAAAACTCCGAGTCTTGCCATCAGCACAGCTGATGCTTCCTGATCAAATGCAGCTTCTATCTGCTGCAGTTGACTCTGTGCATCTGCCCAGCTAAAAATCAAAGCACATGTTAACAGCAGGTTCAATTTCACTGATCACCTCTTTTCTGATCACTGGGCTGAATTTTTACAAGGGGCATCAAAACCCAGGGTCAGAGTAAAAAAAGTGGATTCCAAGGGTGCACAGGTGGCATGCAGGAACTGCTTGGCAATTTTAGCATGGACAGTCTCCAAATTGACCACCTGTGCCTCGGGACATCCTTTCCTGCAGCAGTCTTCTCAGAGTGAAGGACAGGAAATCCAGATCAGCCCCAAAACTGAACAATATGGACACTGGTTACAGTACTTGGTTACATTATTTGGTTAAAATACTAGAATGGTTATGGTATATGGTTACATTACTTGGTAGTAAAGCACTTTGGGAAAATGTGAAGACATAAAAAGTGCTACAAAATACTGAACCTTTCTTCACAGCTTCACATGTGGATAGCAAACACAACAAACTACTCTTTCTGCATAGCATGGTTGAGGTATTACAGAAAAGTTAGGATTGTGTCAATATTATGCAGTTTAGAGTTGTGAAGTGTGTTTATCTAAATACATAATAAAATGAGATGAAAATGTTCATCATTAAGCTCCTGGCTTACAAGCAAAAATCCGTTAAAGAAAGTTATGCAAAGTTGATCTGAGGAATGGGATATTTGAATATAAAAGTAGGGAGGTCTTGCTGCAACTGTACAGGGCACTGGTGAGGCCGCAGCTGGAGTACTGTGTGCAGTTTTGGTCGCCGCACTGACGCAAGGATATTTTGGCCTTGCAGGGAGTGCAGAGGTGGTTTACTTCATACAGATACTGACAAATTTACTGGAGTTCTATGAGGATGTGTCTAGGGCGGTCGATAGAGGAGAGCCGGTGGATGTGGTCTTTCTGGATTTTCAGAAGGCGTTTGACAAAGTACCTCATAAGAGGTTATTGCAGAAGGTCAGAGGACATGGAGTTGGGGGTAGGGTGTTAGCGTGGATAGAGGATTGGTTGTCAAATAGGAGGCAGAGAGTGGGGGTCAACGGGTGCTATTCGGATTGGCGGATGGTGACCAGTGGAGTGCCCCAGGGGTCGGTGCTGGGGCCTCAGCTATTTACCATTTATATAGATGATCTGGAGGAGGGAACCAAGTGTAGGGTGTCAAAATTTGCGGATGACACCAAGACTGGGGGAACGGCAAATTGTGTGGAGGGTGTGGAGAGTCTGCAGAAGGATCTAGATAGGCTGGGCGAATGGGCCAGGAAATGGCAAATGGAATTTAATGTTGGCAAGTGTGAGGTGGTCCACTTTGGTAGGAAGAATGGTAGGAAGGACTATTACTTACGGGGCGAAAAACTGCAGCAGGCGACGGTGCAGAGGGACCTCGGGGTCCTTGTGCATGAGTCGCAAAAACCCAGCCTTCAGGTGCAGCAGGTGGTCAGGAAGGCGAATGGGATGCTGGCCTTCATAGCGAGGGGGATTGAATATAAAAGTAGGGAGGTCTTGCTGCAGCTGTATAGGGCATTGGTGAGGCCGCAGCTGGAGTACTGTGTGCAGTTTTGGGCGCCGCACCTGCGCAAAGATATTTTGGCCTTGGAGGGAGTGCAGAGGAGGTTTACTAGGCTGATACCGGAGTTGAGGGGGTTGAGCTATGAGGAGAGGCTGAATAAACTAGGCTTGTACTCGTTGGAGTTTAGAAGAACGAGGGGAGATCTCATTGAGACGTATAAGATGATGAATGGGATGGATAAGATAGAGGTGGAGAGACTCTTCCCGCTCAAAAAAGACAGTAGGACTAGGGGGCACAGCCTCAAGATAAAGGGGGGCCGTTTTAGAACGGAGTTGAGGAGGAACTTCTTCACTCAAAGGGTGGTGAATCTCTGGAATTCTCTACCCGTTGAAGTGGTGGAGGCTGCCTCGCTAAATATTTTCAAGAAGCGGGTTGATGGGTTTTTGATAAGAGAGGGGACTAAGGGTTATGGGGAGAGGGCCGGAAAGTGGAACTGAGCCACGACAGATCAGCCATGATCTTATTGAATGGCGGGGCAGGCTCGAAGGGCCAGATGGCCTACTCCTGCTCCTATTTCTTATGTTCTTATGACCCAAGCCAGGAATCAAACCCAGGTCACTGGAGCTGTGAAGCAGCAGTGCTAACCACTGTACTACCTTTATTTAGTAGCAAAAGCCATTAGTTTTCAGCGCACTGCTCCTTCATCAGGTAAGTGGGAGTTCTGTTCACAAACAGGGCATATAAAGACGCAAACTCAATTTACAAAATAATGGTTGGAATGTGAGTCTTTACAGGTAATCAAGTCTTAAAGGTACAGGCAATGTGAGTGGAGAGAGGGTTAAGCACAGGTTAAAGAGATGTGTATTGTCTCTAGCCAGGACAGTTAGTGAGATTTTGCAAACCCTGGCAAGTTGTGGGGGATTCAGATAGTGCAACATGAACCCAAGATCCCAGTTGAGACCATCCTCATGTGTGCGGAACTTGGCTATCAAGCTCTGCCCGGCGACTCTGCGTTGTTATGTGTCGCGAAGGTTCAACAGTGGTACAGCTTTATTTTAACATCGATGGAGGTGCAGTCAGGACATACAACAGAAATGTCCCGAAAGCACTCTGAAGGCCCGCTGCGATGGGCTACAGTTATGTTCAAACTTTGACACATTGTATGATTCAAATGTTAATGTTTTGTTTACAGTATTTGACTCTGACCATTCTGTTACCATGTTTTCAAGTATCGTAACGATGTTTTTAAGTGTATGTTAATCATTTCTGTCTGATGGGTTTATCAATGGTCTAGAATCTCCAGGGTTTGAACAATGGGTGTTTGGCTGATTTTAGGAAGTCTATAAGGCCAGAGAGGCTTCCTTAGTTGTGTTAGTCTTTAGGTGTCTCCATAGAGGTTTGCTTGATTAGATTAGAGGTGCTGATCTGATTAGATGGGGGTGTGCTTTTAATTTAGTTTCTGTAGGTGCCATCCTGCCCGGTTCCCTTTGTGTGCTAGCCCTCGTTTGCATTTTAAAAACATGTCTTTTGCCTGCTTGTCTGGATCTGTTCCCTTGTGATCTTTAGTGGGGAGGTTCTGAGTGCAGCTTTAGTCTGCTTCCATATTGTGTACCCAATTTCAGAAAATTTATTGTCCGATAACAGATTGAACCTTCCTCCATTACACTTGCAGACAGTGCATTCCAGACCTCAGCCATCCCTGTTACAGTTTTGCATCCCTGTTACAGTTTTGCCCATCTTTATATTATCTCTCCATGTGCTTCCTACCAAAATGAATCACTTCACATTTCTTCAAATTGAATTTTGTCTCCCATTTGTCTGTCCATTCCACCAACTTGTCTGTGTCCTTTTGAAAATCTATATTTTCCTCCTTGCAGTTCTTGATGCTTCCAAGTTTCATATCATCTGCACCTTTTGAAACTGTGCCACGTATACCAGGCTCGAGGTCATTATAATCATTGAACGGTTACAACATAGAAGGACATCATTTAGCTTGTCGTCTTCATGGCAGCTCTGCGCAACAACTTAGTTAGTCCCATTCCCCAGCCCTTACCCATAGATCTACAACTTTTTACATATCATTATATCATAAGGTTTAGGCTGGCTATGGAAAAGAACAAAGAGCAATCGGAGTAAAAATGATTAAGTGGGGAAAGTGCTGGAAAAACTCAGCAGGTCTGGCAGCAACTGTGGAGAGAATCAGAGTTAATGTTTCAAGTCTGATATGACTCTTGTTCAGAACTGAAAAGAGGGAAAATGTGATGGGTTTTACTCTGTTGAAAAAGGAAGAGGAACAAATGAGGCAAAAAGAGGTCAGAAATAGATTTGAAGGCAGGGCGAGACTAAATGACAAAGATGTCATGGAACAAAAGGCAAAGGAAGTGGTAACCATAGTGCATTTTGAAGAGAAAAGTGCCTATGCTCATCTTTGGGGGACTCCACTTATGACCAGTTCCCACTAATGTTGCACTAAAGGTACATAGCTGCACAACAATAAGGAATTGTCATATAAGGGGCTAGTAGACTTTGCACAAGGGATGGTCCCTTTAAGATGCATTCATGCATGAACTTGAGGCAATTTTAAAGGAACTGTGCAGACCCGGAAATAGGCTATGTACAGTAAAGGGACATTAAACATTTTGTCTACAAGAATGTAACCAGTTTCTTATCCAACCCAAAGTCTACCTGCCCATTTCTCCAAACACAATCTTATTTGTTGTTCTTTGGGCCATTTACGTTGAATGTATTTACATAACCTTTAGCACTATACGATAATTTAAGTAATCTTGAGTTGCACAATGTCACTGTTATGCAACCTTGGTGTGACACAAGAAATGTTTCTTCTTCCTCCTTACCAGAAAGGAAATTCTCAAATACTTAGTGAAATTCATGTCCTTTAAGTGATGTTAACTTGTATTCCTCTATGCCTTCTTCAAACAGGACTGACATCTGCATCAGGCAATATACTCTGTGCTGTGCAGCACATCTCAACAAGGGCCTTGCCACTTTGTTTGAAAGTAATTTTGGTTCTGCCTCCTATAACCATGTTTATAATACAGGATGAAGAGAAGCTACTGACTTTAGAAAAAGTTTTGCAGAATTATCTGCCAGCTGCAATAAAGGTAAGGTTGTATCTTATACTGGTAAGCACGGCAGGAGATTCTTTGTGCTTTTATCTATTATCAGTAAAATGTAAATGTACAGTATTTGGTATATTGTCATTTGCACAAAAGAGTGGATTTAAGATACTAAAGTAGATAGAATTAAAGGAAGCAGTAAAAATTACAATAGCTACAAACATGCGTAAGAATGCAGAACAGTGGCTGGTGAAATTTAACACCTTCCAGATATAGAAAGGAGAAAGTTAATTACTCATTTACTCAGTAAATGCTAGGAGAATGGAGGCTAAAGCTGAATAAAATCTAATAGTCCTCATGGGGAATTATATTTTGAAGAGAACATGAAACAGATGGTACTGCAAGGCTACCTTTTGAATACTTGCTACATTCTTCTATTGAAGATGGAACTTGGGTAAAGAAGCACCTGATTGGCAGCACCTTTCAAAATCAATTTTTTCTTGTACGTCAGCTGATCAGTTCAGAGCAGCAATGATAAATGCTGCATTGTATGGCAAAAACAAATAAAACTGGAAGATGTATGATTGAACAGTGTAATGCTCTGATCACCTCACATCTGCAATGTTATGTTCAGTTTGGGCTGCCGACAAACAAAGGAAATATTCAAGTTCTGGAGGTAGTGCAAAGAGGAGCCACAAGGCTGATCATGACTCCTGCATCCTACCATGGCCCTTCACCCTCCGTGATGATCTATGTCTCCTACCCATCTATGGCCCTTTATAACTCCAATGCCAAGTTAGTGCCAATTCATGCCAACCCATGCTCACCATGTTTTGCCCATAGACTTACCAGGCCAACTTGCCCAGTAGACATCATGGGCAGACCTTTGAGTCAACACTGAGATTAAACAAAATAAAGTTCTAGATATGCACTGTAGACTTTATTTTTAAAAACCTCTCAAAAACCATTTGCTAAATTTAAATTCCTGAAATTACATTATCCCTTATAACAACAAACATTTCGTCAAATTGCATAATCCCTTATAAAAACAAGCATTGGAATTTATAGTCCCACTTTTTTTCTCTGGAGTGTAGGAGGCTGAGGGGTAATCTTATAGAGGTCTATAAAATAATGAGGGATCAGCTAGATAGTCAATATTTTATCCCAAAGGTAGGGGAGTCTAAAGCTGAAAAGCATAGGTTTAAGGTGAGAGGGGAGAGATACAAAAGTGTCCAGAGGGGCAATTTTTTCACACAGAGGATGGTGGGTATCTGGAACAAGCTGCCAGAGATAGTAGTAGAGGCGAGTACCATGTTGTCTTTTAAAAAGCGTTTAGATAGTTACATAGGTAAGATGGATATAGAGGGATATGGGCCGAATGCAGGCAGTTGGGATTAGCTTAGGGGTTCAAAAAAAAGGGCAGCATGGACAAGTTGCGCCAAAAGGCCTGTTTCCATGCTGTAAACCTCTATGACTCTATGACTTCAAAGAATACATGATCACTTGCTGCTGTCAATCAAATGACAGGCAGTCTACTGTGATTATAAACTGTTGTGAAGTTAATCATGCAGCACTAATCCAGCAATGATGTCCCTCAGGCTGATAGAATTAAATAGCCAACAATTATTTTTCAACACTCCGGATGGTTCTCTCAGAGTTAAAGGACAGGAGTTTTAAATTCCTTGACAGCTAATAGTTCCCTTTGACATCCACCTTGAAACTTCTGACAGTTCCAATGAGTTTCTGTGCTTATATATACATATATTCATATTCATTCCTACATTTAGCAAACTTAAAAGGCCCCTGATCTTCTACAAAGGCACCCAGGGACAAATCCAAAAGGGTATCCTGGTTATCTAAAGGGATGCACAAAGTTCAAACTTGCTCCTACCAGGTCTAATCCATGCACAACATGTTTCAGATGCTTCTTGCGCTGAAATCATCATAGAATCATAGAACCCTATAATGCAGAAAGAGGCCCTTCGGCCCACCGAGTCTGCACCGACCACAATCCCACCTAGGCCCTACCCCCATATCCCTACATATTATTACCCACTAATCCCTCTAACCTAAGGATCTTAGGACACTAAGGGGCAATTTTAGCATGGCCAATCAACTAACCCGCAGATCTTTGGACAGTGGGAGGAAACCAGAACACCCAGAGGAAACCCACACAGACACGAGGAGAACATGCAAACTCCACACAAACAGTGACCCGAGCCGGGAATCGAACCCAGGTCCCTGGAGCTGTGAAGCAACAGTGCTAACCACTGTGCTACCACTATGAAATCACATGAGGAGGCAGCTGTTAATTTCTATGGGCAGTTGCCTCTGCAAAATGTGTATGCACAAATCTCAGTCCCTGTGAAAATGAAAAGTGCTGCGTTAGGGAGGGATATCTGGATTCAGGCTTCATTTTTGCTCTTTATCATTGTGAAAATCCAGGCCTTGATCTGTCCTTTGCATTACCTCAAGATTATTTTCAAGCACGGCATTTTGCCACAGAGTTCATTGTCGTGCCTTTCCGGTCAGCATGAATAGAATGCAAAATTGTACTGTTAGGCTACCGAAGTATGCTCAGAACCCAGCTCATATAGCAAACGCTGCCAGCAGCATCCGATTATCAATGCTGCCAGTGTCACTTTATCTCTGGAGACAGGAAGTAAAGCTACCTTGCAGGATTGTGTTTCCTGACTCCACACATATCATCTGCAGAGAAAGGTTTGCGGTATATACAGTAGTTTTCGTCTCCAGGTAAACCAAAGCATTAAGAAATACAGGGAGGTTCATTCATCATTCATCCTCAGCACAACAGGAAAGCAGGTAGGGGATTTTTGACTTCTTAGATGCCTCATCAATCAATTGCATCATCAAAGTCTCAGCTTACCCAGTAAGGTTACTTATTAGTTTAGCTGAGCATTGAAATTGTAAAACTAATTGAAATAGATATTTATATCATTCTTGTTCAGATTATGCAGATTTAACAGGTGACTTATCTGTTTTTCTGTCATTTATAATTGATCAGGATCATACTTTCTGCTCCCTTTTGCTAATAGAGAAATTTAGTTTGATTCCTCCACATTGGGAACTGTCCTAATTGAGTTACTTTATCATGCAGAGTGACACAATTTTTCTAGATTTATTGTTGTAAAAGGTGTTCTGTTTTATTGTTCCAGGTTTATGGAACTATTCTAAACATCAACAGAGGCAAGATATCTGATCAGGAAGTTGTTGTCGATATTTGGCCTAATTTCAGCACTGTAATATGTCGGCCATGTATAAAGGTATACAAATGTACTTTAAGAAGTTGTGTACTTTATTGTCAGTATAAAAAAACAAGATTAAAGAATATGAAGAAAAGATGAAAGTCACCAAAGTCCCAGAGGACCATAGGCTGTTCTCCTCCTTCTTGAGAGAGAAACCTGACTGGTGGTGATTTTAACCTGAGAATTTCCACATCTCACGCGAGGAGCAAGGTTGAGAAGGCAGGGCATTCAGTGATAACAGGAATTGAATCTACGCTTTTGGTATCACTCCACCTCATGAACCGGCCATCCGACCCACTGACTTCAACTCAGTGAAATAAACAGTGGCTGCTGCCCAGATGTCATCCTTCTTTCTTACGACAAAGAAGCCACTTCTTTGAATTGAAATTTAATTTCTTTCTCCACATGTGTTACAATGCTAAAAGATGACAGTTTGCACTTCTGTATCCTCTACAAGAGGCATATACACCCTTTAGTATTACTCTTTCTCAAATAACTCTTTCCTTACTGGAGTAGGCTGTTCAGCCCATTCAATGTGTTCTACAATTCTGTTAGTTCATGGCTGATATGAATCTTAATTCTCCCTTCCTAACTTCGCACTATTTTATTATCTTTTTGTCTAACAAAAACCTGTTTGGTATTTCCTTAGCCTCAAGAGCTTTTTGAGGGAAAAGGTTCCTGATTTCCATTGCCCTGCACGTAAAGAAGTACTTTCTGACATCACATCTAAACTGCCTTTGTCTAACTTTAAAGTCATGCCCTCTTATTCGGGTTTCATCACCAAAAGAAATTGTTTCCCTCTATTTACTTAATCATATACCTTATCTACTGACCTTTTTTTATTCATTTGTGGGATGTGAGTGACCCTGACAAGAGCAGCATTTATTGCTCATCCCGAGTAGCCCTCGAGCAAGTGCTGCTGAATTGCTTTCTTGAATCATTGCAATCCATTTGGTGTGAGTACATCAACAGTGCTGTTAGAGAGAGAGCTCCAGCTTGAGGGAAAGAAAAGAGAAATGAAAAATCCCAAACTGGAAAGGAAAAGAGAAATCTGAAAACTCTGAGCAAAAAGGTTTAAGGAGAGTTTTGATAGAGGTGTTCAAAATCAGAACAGTTTTGATCAGGATAAATAAAAAAAAACAGCATCTAGTAGTAGAAAGATCTAGTAGTAGAAAGAGGATAAGGTTTTAAGGTGATTGGTAAGAGAACCAAACATCATATGAGGAACCATTGTTTAAAACAATGAGTTATGATGATTTGGAAAACAGTGCCTGAAAAGGTGTTGGGAGGAGATTTCAAGAGAATTGTGGAAGTGCTTGAAAGGAAAACATTTTCAGGGCTACAGTGAAGGGGTAAGAAGAGATGGTAGCACAGTGGTAATGTGCTAACTAGCTCTCGAGACCCAAGCTAATACTGTAGGGACATGGGATCAAGTTCCACCATGGCAGCTGGTGGAATTTAAATTTCATTAATAAAAACTGAAATTTAAAGCTAATCACAGCAAGAGTGACCATGCAACTACCACTGATTGTTGTAAAACCCAACTGATTCACTTATGTCCTTTAGGGAAGGAAATGTGCTGGACTTATCTGGCCTTTATGTGGCTCCAGATCCACAGCTTGGTTCTTAACTACCCTCTGAAATGAACCAGTAAGTCACTCAGTTCAAGGGCAATTAGGGACAGGTAACAAATGCAGACCTTGCCAATGATGCCCGCATCCTGTGAAACAATACAGTTAAAAAAGGAGGGAAATGGGATTAATTGGATAGCGCTACCAAAAGAGTTGGCATAGGCACAATGGGTTGAATGGTCACTTTCTGTGTCTTATCATTATATAATTGAGATAATTCAGAAATAATTAGACATAATTTTGGATACAGCTGATAGACTATGAATAGCATGATTAGCACTACTGTCTCACAGCGCCAGGGATCTGGGTTCAAATCCGGCCTGGGTGTTTGTCTATGTGGGGTTTGCTCATGCTTCCTGTGCCTGCATGGGTTTTCTCCAGGTGCTCGGATTTCCTCCCAGAGTCCAGAGTTGTGCAGGTTAGTTGGATGGGCCACAGTAAATTGCCCCTTAGCGCAAAGATGTGCAAGTTAGGTGGATTAGCTATGGTAAAATGCACAGAGTTACAGGGCTAGGGTGAGAGTGCTTGCCTGAGACAGATGCTCTTTTGGAGTCATACAGGCTCGATGGGCCAAATGATCTCCTTCTGCAGGGGTTGCATAGCTCTATGCACTGCAGCAGTTAAAGAAGGATGCTCACCACTACATTCTCCAGGGCAGTTTGAGATGGAAATAAATGCTGGCCTTTCCATTGATGCCCACTTCTCATAAATGAATGAATATAAAATACAAGTGCAGGTAATAGAATATATTTGTGTATGATGCAGGCTGGATCCCACAAAAACTTGTGGGTTTCTTAGAATTAAATTACATTCTTCCCATTTTAGGCACCCAGTCCCCGTTTCACAAAGTTTAATTTAACGGGCCCAAGAGCAAAATTTGATTATTTTCATATTGAAAATATTTTTATAACAAATAATTTATTATTTTTCTCCCTCTGTATCTGTACTTTCATGTTATGGGTGCCCTCAGGAAAGACTGCATAAGTAAGCTGGACAGAGCAAATAAGAGGTGTGCAAGCAATTGGAGGCATTTTTCCATGCTTGTGCTATGCATCTTCCCAAATGTCAAATGGGAAAACACACAAAGCGATCTCTTTTCCACTTTATAGGTCAACACATAATCCATTTGTTGAGCTGCCAAGAAATCTGTTACTGATTCATAATGCCATTATGACCTAATGCAACCTAGTTATTCTTTCTCCTTTGTCTACTTTGCTGTGTGTTCTGCAATTTGTTTTTCATTAACTCTATTCTTCAGGCTTTTCCAGTTCAGCACTTAGATCCTTTTGTGAGCTCTTCCATTTAAGGTGCACTTCTCTTTTGTGCTGTGGTTCCACAGGCAACTGTACTTTCCTTAAGTATCCATCTTTCTTATTCATGTTTTGAAAGTGAGTATTAGCAACCTACTCAGTCCTGGAAGAATTTGCAGCCCAACCTGCTGTGCCCTTGGATAAAACCACATAGTTACTATGGCTAGAATTTGCCTTAATTTTTAGGCGGGTGGGAAGATTGAATATCTATGGGGGAAGCCTGAAATATAATGGAGGGGCTAAGGCCCATGCCTGACAAATCTATTGGAATTCTTGAGGATATAACTAGTAGAGTTACCTAAGAATTGGTGAAGAGGTTTATTTAGACCTTCAGACGGCTTTTGACAAGGCCTCGCTTAATATTAAAACACATGGGATTGCAGGTAGTATCTTGAGATGTATCGAAAGTTGTTTAGCAGATAGGAAGAAAAGAGTTGGCATAAATGGGCCTTTTTCTGATTGGCAAGCAGTGACTAGCGGGTTACTGCAGAGATCTGTGCTAGGACCCCAACTGTTCACGTAGATTAATGATTTGAAAAAGGCAACTAAATGCATTATCTCAAAATTTGCAGATGATATGAAGTTGGGTGGGAGGATGAGCTGTGAGGAAGATGGAGAGATGCTTCAGCTGATTTTAAAAGGCTGAATGAGCAGGCGTATGCAATGTGAGATTATCTACTTTGATAGTAATAATAGGAAGGCAGATTATTATTTGAATGCATATAAATTAAGAGAGGTGGATATTCAACTCTTCGTGCATTAGTCAATGAAAGTAAGTGCGCAGTACAGCAGGCAGTTGGCCTTTATAGCAAGAAGATTTGAGTGTTACAGGGATGTTTTACTCCAGTTGTATAGGATGTTGATGAAGCCACATCTGGAGTACTGTGTGCAGTTCTGGTAAGCTTATCTGGGGAAGGATGTCCTTGCTATAGAGGGAGTACAGCAAAAATTTATCATGCTGATTACTGGGATGGCAGGTCTGTTATTTGAGGAAAGATTAAGTTGGGTAGAATTATATTCATTGGAGTTTAGAAGAGTGAGAGGGGATCTTATAGAAACTTTAAAAATTCTAACAGGATTGGACAGGGTAGATTCAGAAAGAATGTTCCTGATTTGGGGGGGTGGGGTCCAGAATTAATGATTATAGTTTAAGGACAAGGAGTTCTAGGACCAAGGTGAGGAGAAATTTCTTCACCCAGAGAGTGATGAATCTGTGAAATTCACTACCACAGAAAGTAGTTGAGGTCAAAATGTTGCAGGATTTCAAGAAGAAATTAGCTCTTGGGGCTAAAGGGTTCAAGGAATATGGGGGAAATAAGGATATTGAATTTGATGATCAGATATGATCAAAATGAAATGTGGAGCAGGCTGAAAGGGCTGAAAATTGACTTCTGCCTCTAATTTCTATGTTTTTATGGGCAACACCCGAGTCTTAAGGTCCAGTGGCCCCCCTCCCCCCAGGCCGCTTTCCCCCTACCCAACCACACCTGCTGCAGCCCCAACCATGTCGCTCCTTGCAGGAGGAGCACACACGGGGGATGCCGCCGGGGGCTGGGCGGGGGTATGGGGGAGAGGCGGGGGGAGACACAGAGGTGGACCGTGGAGCACCTAGCCCGAGGAATCCGCCACCTCTGCGAACCGGACCAACGCTGCGTCTTCTTCGGAGGGGCAAGTCACCGCGCGAAGATCCTCTTCTGCAGCATGGCCAACTGCAGTCTGAGGGACCCGCCCAATCATGCCTTGTCTGTTGAAGGCTGATGTTGATGTCTGGGTCGTTCACCGTGACCAGGTATTCGGCTTCAGGTGCTCGTCCATGCTTCTTTACCCTCTCTATCTCCTCCTCCCCTCCCAACTCAACTTGGTTAATGTTTTCCCTCCCAGCCTTCCTTCCCCCCACCAAAATTTCGAAGTCCAGGCCCCCGCCCGTGCTCCCTGGGATCCCTTGGACCTACCTAGGCCTCCTATTGCAGACTGTGTGTCCATGTCTTTTTGAACCTCCTCTGCTTTCCACTGCAGAGCTCTCGCTGCAGGCACTGGAAATTGACCGGCAACTCTCTGAAATGGGATTTCTTCCCACATGAGGGATGGAAGTCTTGCCTGCAGCCAATCAACACTCATTGGAGTTGGTGAGGATGTGTTCCATCCACTCTTTGAACGGCGGAAACAAGAAGCCGCCATTAAAAAAATTCAGGCCTATGTTGTCTCTTAAACTGCCATATTTTCCAAAAAGCTGACTGAAGGACTGTTCATTCAAACTAAAATTTACAAGTTGTCTTTTTATTCATGAGGACACATTTAGCTTCTTTAACTTAATTAATAATTTTGTCTTACTTTTGTTCCCTACTCTGTAGGAAGAAATGTACACTTCAGATGAATGTACATTTACTGTGTTTTCCAAAGATCAGAGCAGTTTATACAATCTTCTCATGGATGACAATGTTGTCAACTGGACAAACTGTTTCACGTTTGGAGGTACGATGTCGACACAGTGAGCAAAGTACCTGTAACTGATTTTGTGTAACATTTCATCCAAAAATCATAGCCATTGTAATAATTGCCAATCTATAAACTGTTCTCTTTAACCTTCCCCAACACCTTTATAATTTTATACTTAAACTTATATTTTATATGTAAACATAATAATGACACCTTAAATATTGCCACATTGGGTTCATTATTTGAAAGTTTGAAGCAGTGATTGGATAATAGCTGTTTTGTAAAATCTTTATATTGCCCCAAGGCAAAAGCAGCTGCGTAGCTCTGTGACTCAGCAATTCTAACTTACATAGGTCCAACAGGGCAGTCCTGTCTTTGGATCTTCAGAAGGAGTTAGAAATGGGCCCTTTGAGGTTGGACTATGAGGTTTGAGGCAGTGGATGGAAGATCTCTAGAAGAGATGGGATCAGTGACTGTCATGATTATAATGCCTTTGATCACCAAGATTGAACTGTACTTCTTGTATACCTGAAGAGCAATTACTCAAACTCCTAATTTGTTTTTCTTAAGGGATTGATACAAGTTTTCTTGAACTGGTGAAGGATGTTGCAGCTTGCAAAAAATTCACAGTAAACTTTTTAACCAGTACACGTGCAATGATACTCGAAGATCCAGGGGACCTGCTTGACATCACATCAGAAAAGTAAGCACTATCTTTCTGTAGTACGTCAATTTACAAACAGTACTATTCACTCAAATAGTCTCTTTCTTTTTGCAAGTATTATGGGACGTAATGAAAAGCTAGTACATGGTTCATGTTAATAGTTTAGAGGTAAATTTCAGTTCTAGGGAGATTAACTGTAGAAAATGGAATAAGAGCAACTAAACAGCTTGGAGTCTATTACACTAGATTGGGGCCACGTTGACTTAAGAGATTGACAGCTAGAAAGGTAAAATTATAAAACAGCAGGTGGTCTAATGTAGCTGAGGTGATATCTACATTGCTTGCAAGTAAGTGCAGTGCAGAGAGATGTTTTGTTTTTGGGAATCAAATTAGTTTAAAGCTTACAATGAACTCTGAAAAGCTTTGTTATCATGAAGATGACTGGATCTTAATAAAGTTATTTGGTTTCAGTTTACTGGGGGAGAAAAGTAAGTTGCAATTTAGACCTCATGTAGTTTGTAGCTCACAGGGAAGCCCATGCAGTGAGGGCTCAGAAAAGTATTGGAGATGTGAGAAGCTGGTGCAAACACTCTGGTTCTTTGTCAGTCAACTAGAATTCAAAAGAAGCCCTAGTAGCCATTTATTTCTCACTGCAGCCAGGAGACTGAAGTTTGGAGCAACTTGGGCTAGTGCCAACTTAGTGAAACTAGCAGTCTGCAAACGAGCTGGAATTGTATTGGAGTGAGAGGTAGGATCGCAGCTTTGTGAATCCCATGGAATACAGTCTCAGAAGAGATTGAATCATCAGGAGTTGAGCAGTCTTTCAGGCAATCCAAGTTAGAGTGGTTAAATCAGATCTGTGAAAGGAAAAAATTAAAATCCCTCATGAAGGAGAGAATTTTAACGTGATTTTCTGAACTCATGGTGATCACTGACATCAGAGTGGATTACTAAGAAATCTGTGGGATCTGTCTTAGTCACAACTGTTACTTAATGTGCACTTTGGAGTGTTCAACCAGTTTGTCTGTTATTTCATAATTACCTCCGATGTTGTGACTTTTACTGCCTACTCAGTCTGGCATTTCCTCTTGCTTGAAGGAGTATTACCTCCTCTAACCTTCATTGTTTCCTCTTCTTTGAGATCTTATTTTTCATCTTTTGAGATCTCGTGTTGCTTACAGACCCCCGTTTTTTTTAAAAAAAGTTGGCCTCTTGTTTTTAGAGTTGCCTTTTAACTGGGATCTTCTCTGATTGTTTTACGTCTCTTGTCCTTTGTTCCCTCTTAAGGTTGTTGCATTAAATTTTGCACAACTTTGAATTCATTACTGTTTTAAGACTGTCAATGTTTTCAGCTGTCATAGTTGCCATTTCTGTCTGTCTGTGCTTTCCCTGTATTTTGGCGGAAACCTACTTATGAACCTTTTATTTTAGAAGTTTTAAAACTTGTTTAAGCTGGTGGAATATTTATCAATTTCTGCATTTTTCCCACTCTTTTTCTTCTGTCTGTCTTGAGAATCCATATTTCTCTCCTTGTTTTAACATCAATCTTTTCGTCAATTTCACCAGTGGCTCCAGTGGGTTTTATTTTAAACTTTGTCAGCTCCTTTATTTTCAAACAAATATGGGTCTTCATCCAAAAACTTCCAAACTTCACTGCCTGCGTTCCCCAGTGCAGGGACCACTACCAGGAACCCCATACAGGCTCTTCTGAGTCTCGACCTCTTCATTTTCCCATGCTATTGGGAAAGGTACTGCAGCTTCTTAGGGCATTTGTCTCCCTTTTTACTTCTGAACCTGTTAGTTGCAACCAATATCTTTGCCTTCTATTTCTAGGTTATCTTAAAATCTAAAACACGTCTTCCTTTCTATTTCAAACATTCCTGTCCTCTTTTTCTTTTGATTCAGTTTCACTTTCCTTGCTTCTGAAACCAATCTCTTCATTTTAATTTTTCTTATATCTTTCCAAATCTCTTTACTTCTCTGTCCACACCGGATTCAGTCCTTCGACTGCCTCTCAGGGTCTGGCACCAGTACAACAACTTTTGCTGAGTCTATTTGCCCACTCCTCTTTTATAACTTTAATTAAACTGGATACTCACAGGTAGGCTGTGCTATTCAATTGATTCCATCTCGTCGCCAGTATGTTATGTTTCGCTGGTATGGTATTGTCACAAGATTTCAGACTTTGTTAGGAACAAATGATATTTATTGACAAACAAAACTTGGTGCAGGAGGCTTATGCAGCATGAAGACCCCTAGTTCTACTTGCTTACAACATGGTTCCAGAAATAAAATACCTGAGAGAGGACTCTCTGGGCGGAATTTTATGGCCTCACTCGTCCCTAAAATCCCGCCAGAAATCAATGGAGCTTTCCATTGTCCGCCCCTTGCCCCCTGTTATTCCGATTGCAGGCAGGGTGATAAAATTCCGGCCACTCTCTGGTGTAATCAGTCTCAGTTCCAATTGGCCCCCAAGTCAGGTGACTCACTGATGCTCTACTTAAAGAAAGACACCACATACACAACCTCATGTATATTTTGAGTATTAGTGTATAACCTAGATATTGCAGATTTTCTGATTTGTAAGCTTTTTTTTGTTTAAAACCATGGAATCATGTGGCTTTGGTAACTGGAATTCCAACTTAATCGAGTTGAAACAAAATTACTGGTCCCTAACTAGATAATAACAGACTGTTTGCATATACAGTGAATTTTCAATCCCAACTATGATGAGAGGATCTTGAGAGGAATTGCTTGATAGAGCAGACGCAGCACGGTTTCATTAAAGGGAAGTCGTGTCTGACAAATTTACTGGAGTTCTATGAGGATGTGTCTAGGGCGGTGGATAGAGGAGAGCCGGTGGATGTGGTCTTTCTGGATTTTCAGAAGGCGTTTGACAAGGTACCTCACAGGAGGTTATTGCAGAAGGTCAGGGGACAGGGAGTTGGGGGTAGGGTGTTAGCGTGGATAGAGGATTGGTTGTCAAATAGGAGGCAGAGAGTGGGGGTCAATGGGTGCTATTCGGATTGGCAGATGGTGACTAGTGGAGTGCCTCAGGGGTCGGTGCTGGGGCCTCAGCTATTTACCATTTATATAGATGATCTGGAGGAGGGAAACGAGTGTAGGGTGTCGAAATTTGCTGATGACACCAAGATTGGAGGAAAGGCAAATTGTGCGGAGGGTGTGGAGAGTCTACAGAAGGATCTAGATAGGCTGGGTGAATGGGCCAGGAAATGGCCATGAGAATAACGTCCATCAAAACAATGCCAGTTGTAATTTTAATGGATCTCCTTTGATGATACTATTGTATTTGCAAAGGCCCTACTTTCAACCAACATTTCTTTTATGTTCTTCAATAGAGAA
This sequence comes from Carcharhinus amblyrhynchos, assembly GCF_965287045.1. Lineage (NCBI taxonomy): Eukaryota > Metazoa > Chordata > Chondrichthyes > Carcharhiniformes > Carcharhinidae > Carcharhinus > Carcharhinus amblyrhynchos. The sequence goes on along the minus strand of NC_137335.1, from coordinate 35,638,281 downwards.
AATATTGGAGTGATTTTTTTTTTCACCCACGCACTCAGGTGGTTCTCTCCTTGGTGAACTGTCAAAACCAGGTCCAAAATGGACTGGAAACATAACCATATTATTTAAATTAAGTTGATCCTCACAATGAAATGGTGCAAATAAAATATTGCTAACCAGTATTGTGTGATCAGAAAGCTCTTTGGAAAATCGATACCAATTTGTAACCTTAAAAATAATAAAGCTCATGCCAAACGAGACTGGGACTTTTTCTAGAAATTATATCATTGTGATAGAGTGATCAAACCGTCTAAGGCTGGATTAAAGTTCCAGTCTGTGCTGGTTGTGGATACATATCCCAAAGCCATTAGAAATTGCAGTGCTTCACCGCAAAAGGGCATGTATTTTAAATGATCTCATTTGATGGTTAGGGGGAAAAGCTGGGTTGTGGCACCAAATTGGACAGCTCTTGTTCAGGGCTGTGGAAATAAATTGAACACTTTTGTTGTGGGTTGTGGAAGTAAATTAGACAGCTCTTGCTGAACATCATGGGAAAAGTATTTGCCTGTGTTGTTCTTGCCACACTGGAGATCTTGACTGAATAGATATGTTCTGAACCCCAGAGTAGTTTTAGAACTTGAAGGTCTATCATTGATATAATCTTTTCAGTCCTGCAGCTGCAAGAAAAATGGTGTGACTGACCACTGAATCTCCTTGTTGTGATTTCCTCTTCCCATGACAACGAGCTGAGTGAATGCCAGGATAACACCAAAACCCTTTTGAGATCTGCAGTGAGATCGCATGAGACTGGGTTCTGGTGTTGACATTGTTTTGTCATATTCTTTTTCTTTTTCTGCTGCCATGTGCCTTCAATTCATCATGTGGGTATGCCGGCGTTGGACTGGCGTAAACACAGTAAAAAGTCTGACAACACCAGGTTTTAGTCCAACCTATTTATTTGATAATATACTCGCAAGCTTTCGGGTTAGCACCTGACGAAGGGGCTAACCTGAAAGCTTGCGAGTATATTATCAAATAAATAGGTTGGACTTAAACCTGGTGTTGTCAGACTTTTTACTACCTTCAATTCATCTACAGACTGCTTACATTCCAGAACTTGTAGACATTCAGCTTTGCTCACCTGAGAGCCAAGACAAAATTGCACCAGTCCCCATAGAATTGCTCTACATCAATGATGGTGTGCAACATTTCAAACTGAGGACCACCTTCATCAGCAAATGGATTAATTCTCTCATGTCCATAAGGTTTACTTTGACCACCAACATCAGGAAGATAAATATTATGGTTTAGGATGTTGTCATATCACCATCCATCAACATAGACAATATATTGCTGGAGGTTGTTGATAGCTTTGCAAATCTAAGCTCCCACTGTTACATGATGAAGAAATTAACATATGCATTTCAAAAGTTGCAGCTGCTATGTCCAAGGCTGGTTAAGAGTGCGTGGAACAGCAATTTGATTGAGAATACCAGTCTGCAAGTCTACCAAGCCTGTATCCTCAGTGTGTTCTTCTGCAATAGTGAGACCTGAATAACATAGGCTGAACCATTTCTACCTTTGCTGTCTCAGGTGTACCCTCAGCATCTTCCACTGGGACAAGATCAGCAACTCAGAGGTCTTGGAGCATGCCAATTCCATCAACAAACTCATTGCTCAGTCACATTCATTGAATGGGTGACATTGTATACCCAAGACCTTCTGTGGGATGAACTGGCCACTGGTTTGTGATTTTTTTGGACATTCGCTACAAAGGCGAAGGTCTGAATGTCCAAGCAAGCTATGAAGTTGGTGGACATTGACATTGATAACTGGGAGACTGTCACTGACAGCTGTAACCTCCAGAAAGAGGATTGAAAGCAGTCAGGAGAAACAAAGTTCAGCTGGCTGAGAAGAGGGCCCAGTAACAAAAAAGGTTATTGAATTATGTACCTTCTCAGCGTTCTGTCTTCATCTGAAACAAAAATGGCAAGGATTGCCACGCCAGAATGGCATGATATTTAGTACAGAGTTGACCACCAAAGCATAAACTATTCCCCTATTAGCCAGAAGGCTGCCAAAGGCTAGCACTAGCACGATGGATCAACTGGGCCTTTTAGGGCTGTAAGATTCTATGATTCTACTACTACATTACTAAGAGATAAGTAATGTCTTGTAAGATATTGAGATGACTATATAATACTTGTGGTAATTGGAGTTAACAAGTGACATTACTATTCCTATTACAATCTAAGGTAGTTATGATATTACCCACTCCTTTGTGCAGACACTTTATTCTTGTCTCTTTCTGATTTTCATCCATTAATTCTCTTACCATGAGTTCTATCTTTCTCCCAGTTTATATTCTTTTCCTATTGTATCCTTTGATCACCCCTTGGTCCAGGTTTTATGACTCCACTGTCTCCTCTTCTTGCATTGTTCCCTTTACTTTATATGCAACCAGAACATGTCATTTGTATGCCTGACACTGGACTCAAAGCAACTGCTCTATTCAGAACTTTTTCATGCCAGAAGAGTTACAGGAGTATAATGAAAATGCAGAACAATGGAAATGTTATGGCAATATCCTCAAAGCAGAACTGAAGAGGTCAAACATCACTATCACCTCATGGGAGTCCCTGGCTTATGACTGACCAAAATGGAGAAAGATCAGTCAGGAAGGCATCAAACACAGTGAGAGACTTCAATGGAATGCACAAAGTCAAGGCATTGCAGAGAACAGACAACTCCCATTAACCCAACCTGACCCTCCAAGCACCACCTGCTCCGAATGTAGCAGTCTGCAGAGGGCATATTGGACTTAGTAGCCATTTCAGAATTGATTGAGCTGGTTTGGAAGTCATCCTCGATCCCAAGGAACCACCCACGAAGGCATGCAAACCTATTTAATATGCAAACTTGCTTTTGGATTATGCAAAAATTGTAATCACTTCCCCTTGATCAGTGGCCCTCGTGCTGTGCTACAATGGTCAATAGCTCATACAACGCGATCGAATTGTCCTCTTATCAGTACCTGACATATCACAACTTGTTTCCAGCTGTGATACCTATTAGAAAAATATGGCTCAGGGACTCAACTAATTAGTTATCTCCTTACCCCATTGAAAGTGATAATCCTTTTTGGTGACAGTGGTTATATTTTACTATGTACCAGTGAAACGTGACATATGCTGAACAACAATATTAAAAAGCACAGCAAGATTACCATTACATGCTATAGGAGCACGATCTCTAACTAATTGCTCTCTGGCGAACGACATAGATTAGATAGGAAACAGCGTTTCCCCTTAGTAGTAGGATCAATAACCAGAGGCCGTAGATTTAAGGTAAGCAGCAGGAGATTTTGAGGGGATTTGAGGAAAACCTTTTTCACTTATGAGGATGCTGGGAATCTGAAAAATCACTGCTGAAAAGGTGGAGGAGATGGGAACTCTTTCAACATTAAGCAGCATTTGGATCAGCACTTAAAAATGCCACAGTGTACAAGACTACAGATCATGTGCTGGAAAATGGGTTTAGAAGAGATAGGTGCTTGATGGTTGGCGCAGACATGATGGACGAAAGGGCCTCTATGTGCTGTAAAACTCTATGATTGCACCAGTGTGACATATTCACATTTAGGCCTACTGCCAGCTCACTGTCTGCTTGAAAATTTTAATCACTTGCTTTTAATCAATTAACTTTTAACATACATTCTTTTATCAGCTTGGAAACATTACAATAGGGCTGGCATTCCCCATCTGGGGTTTTTTTTAATCTTTTAGTCTTCTCTTATACGCAACATGATTTCTGCTTTGTATAGTCAGTGATGATGTGAATTTATTCCCATTAATTAGCAAAGAAACCTGAAGCAGGGTATTCCCAGGATGCATACACACATGAAATGTTTGATTTTTGTAGCATCGAGCCTGATCTGATTATTTACTCTGAGATTTGTATTCTCTGTCCATTTCTATCACAGTCTATCATTTCTCACATTAGTACCTTTGTTGCTTTGTCTTACAACTTCCTAAATTTGATCACTTGCCCCTACTAATTCAGTTTAAAACCTTTCTACTTGCCAGCTATTTGGCTCACTGGAACATCAGCCCCAGCAAGGTTCAGGTGGAGACCATCCCAATTGTGCAGATCCCACTTTCCCCAGCACTGGTGCCAATGCCCTAAACCAGAACCCAGTTCTCCCACACCAATCTTTGAGCCGCACATTCATTTCTCCAATCTTATTTGTCCTATGCTAGTTAGTTCTACTGTTTGATCAGTGAAAATCAATTAATTGAGTTAATGTTTCTAAATGTTCACAGGGAATCTGTTGTTTACTTTTCATTTGCTTCATTTTAATTGTTAAAATTACATAAGAATTAACATTTCTATTTGAACCTTGTGAAATTGGACAGAGGAAAAAGGATCAACAGCACTGAGGAGCCATTATGATTCCCAATACCTTGTTTTTTTCCTTCAAGTGCATAGTTCTTGGTAAAGACAATTGAAAATAAATGCAGGTCAATCAGTAGTGATCAATTATACAACGTTGGGAGCTTTGATGTGTAGATTCTGGAGGCAGATTCCCACTCGAAGAAAAAGCAATAGGTAGTTTTCCTCAGCTTGCTCTCACCTCGAATCAGCAATGCTATCTGTTTATGCTACATCTGCTAACATTCACATGGGCCAGAGTGGGATACTTCAAAATAGATAACCAAGAAAGAGTAATTTAATACCCAAAATTTATTAAAGGAGAACATGAGGTTAAAAGTAACAATGGCAGATACAGAAACATTTGTTTTAGATGTATGTTTTCACTTCCAAAAGTTTCCATTTGTTAGCACCTGGATTCGAAACTATGAAGGTTGATTGAATGCTGATTTCTTTCTACTGACCAAAAAGAACCAAATACTGACCAAAAAAAATTTTTTACCACAAATTCATCCTAAATTAACAATCACAATTAGGCTGTTAGGGATAACTGATGCAAAGATGTACAGGTTTTGCTTGGATACATGAATGGGTGTCCACGGGTTGCGTTTTTGAGCCTTTGTGGATTTGCCCTGAATCATGTCTAATCTGAAAGTACTCGTAGATAATACTGCTTGCTAAAATTTAAGCATGTTAATTTTTGTTAATGTCTGTTAATCACGAGAAATACAAACTTATTCCCATTCATTTTTTGTTTTTAAAGGGCTGATGTTGCCTCAAGAATAAGTCATCTAGACATTTCTCATGCACAGATAGTAAACAGAAATTGGAAGTTTGGAAAGGATGATAGTGGACTTAAATTTGTGAAAAATATCATAGCAAAATTCCCCAGCTACTGTATCCTGGATGAAACTAATACTCCTGTTTCCTGGCTACTTACTTACCAATATGGTGCAATGGGATTACTGTACACTGAACCAGAGTATCGCAGGAAGGGCTTTGCCAAACTACTAGTAACCAAAATGGTGAAAGCTCTGCAGAACATCGGATATCCTACTTATTGCTTCGTTGAAGAGGACAATACAAAGTCGTACCAATTATTTGAGCAGCTTGGTTTTAAAGAAGCCCCTGACATTCGCTTTTCATGGGTATGTTGCAGACCTTTTGAAAACTAAACTTTGGATCAGGTTAACTGGTGGACTTATTTTTGCTTCAATTTTGTGTCATTTACTAACCAATAAGCTTTTCCGTTGTGCGAGATACAGTTTTGTAAACCAAATGTATTGAGCAAGATGGAATCTTCTGCAAATTCTGATGCTAATTTTGTGCTGTTAATAAGTACCTGGTTATCATATTCAACAGTTCAAAGGACTGATCAGTGCTTGAATGTTTTCTGACAAGTGGCGGGTACCCGGTTTTCAGGCATTTCACCAAAATTCTGGAAAAAAACCAATTTGACATGTAGCATCTATGGAGAGAGAAACAAAGGAAATAGGCTGATTTTAAGATAGGGATGGGATCCTTGCTCCTACTTCAAGGTCCAGAGTGAGCTTGACCATATTTGGCCACTCATCCCACAGCCATTTAATGGGCCATTAGAACCATAAAAAATTACAGCTCAAACAGGCCTTTTGGCCATTCTTGTCTGTGCTGAACCATTTTTTGCCTAGACCCACTGACCTGCACTTGGACCATATCCCTCCACACCCCTCTCATCCATGAACCTGTCCAAGTTTTTCTTAAATGTTAAAAGTGACCCCGCATTTACCACTTTATCCAGCAGCTCATTCCACACCACCCCCCCCTTATATTCCCTTTAAACTTTTCTCCTTTCACCTTTAACCCATGCCCTCTGGTTTTTTTTCTCCCCTAGCCTCAGTGGAAAAAGCCTGCTTGCATTCACTATCTATACCCATCAAAATCTTATACACCTTTATCAAATCTCCCCTCATTCTTCTACGCTCCAGGGAATAAAGTCCTAACCTATTCAATCTCTCTAACTCAGCTTCTCAAGTCCCGGCAACATCCTCACGAACCTTCGCTGCACTCTTTCAACTTCATTTACATCCTTCCTGTAACGAGGTGACCAAAACTGTACACAATACTCTAAATTCGGCCTCACCAATGCCTTATATAACCTTACCATAACTCCAACTTTTATACTCAATACTCTGATTTATAAAGGCCAACGTACCAAAAGCACTCTTTACAACCCTATCCAGCTGTGACGTCACTTTTAGGGAATTCTGTATCTGTATTCCCAGATCCCTCTGTTCAACTGCACTCTTCAGAGTTCTACCATTTACCCTGTACATTCTACTTGACTGCGTTAAATTCCATTTGCCATTTTTCTAGTTGGTCCAAGTCCCTCTGCAAGCTTTGAAAACCTTCCTCACTGTCCACTACACCTCCAATCTTTGTATCATCAGCAAATTTGCTGATCCAATTTACCACATCATTGATATAGATGACAAACAACAACGGACCCAACACCGATCCCTGCGGCACTCCACTAGTCACAGGCCACCACTCAGAGACGCGATCCTCCAAGACTTCTTCCATTGAGCCAGTATCTAATCCAATTTACAACCTCCCCATTTATACCTAGCCACTGAACCTTCCTAACTAACCTCCCATGAGGGACCTTGTCAAAGGCCTTGATGAAATCCAGGTAGACAACATCCACCGCCTTCCCTTCATTTACTTTCCTGGTGACCTCCTCGAAAAACTCTTAATAGATTGGTCAAACATGACCTACCACACACAAAGCCATGTTGACTCTCCCTAATAAGTCCCTGTCTATCCAAATATTTGTACACCCTATCCCTTATCACACCCTCCAATAACTTGCCAACCGCCGACATCAAACTTATTGGCCTGTAATTTCCCGGATTTCTTTTGGAACCTTTTTTAAACAACAGAACAAAATGAGCCACCCTCCAATCATCCGGCACCTCCTCCATGAATATTAACATTTTAAAATTAATTGGCTTAAAGTGAGAATTCTGCCCCCAATGGAGAGGAAATCCTGTCTCAGAGCTTCCAACAATTAATTGGGCAGTTGGAAGAGACAAACTTTGGAAGAGGGAGAGCTCCAGTGGCCACAAGGGGACCCAAAAAGGAGGTATGCTCCCTCGCCCAATCACGAACACACTCAGTGAAATGTGGCAAGCTAGACAGTTAAATTGGCCTCCACCCACCACAGGTAAAATTTCAGTACTGGTGGGAGGAGGCCCTTGAAGGGTCTCAACTAGTTCATGGATGGGCTGCACAAGGCCTCCCCACTATGCTAGCAGGCTAATTTTACAGGTCTCTTCACCTGTCATTCTACTCCTGGGAGTCAGGAGGGAGTCTGTAAAATTCAGTCTAACTGTGGAAGGGAATTTTAGATCAGCTAGTTAGATTCACAAGCAGATTTAGTCTTTTAGATTTAGAATAGCTAGAAGGAATTAAATGATTGTATCTAATCAATTCATGTTAACGGTTTGCTCATATATAAATGCAATAACTATTAAGATGAAATGAATATGATTTTAAAATTTGTATTGAAGTATTAAATGTATTTTTAATATAAATGTATTGTTTGTCTTAGTCAAAAAATTGCAAATGTTGTAAAAATATTATGGTAAGGTCAGTAGTTCAGAGCTGGAGTCCATTAGTCAGCAGAATGATCATTCGAAGTTTCAAGTCCCAGGACAAATTAAAACATATTATAATATTACAAAGGCATCCAATGTCTAGGCATGTGAAACTGTCTTTCTAAGGGTCCAGAGATATGCATATCCCTCTATCTTGGCAATGTGCCTATTGGAAAGGTTTAGCTATAGAAGCATCCCTAACTACATAGCAACCAGCAAGTGGGCTTAGCCCAGTGGGAAGATGTATGGAATTAAGTGGACAAATGAAATATTATATCAAGTGGCATATTGCAATTGACTGAGATAACCTGTCTTGTATTGGATTGGCATGTTAACATTAAATGAAATTGAAACTAAATGAGGAGATGTATCTTAGATAAGAGTATAATTTTTCTGTAATTTGGCTGAGTGCCTCAGAGCTTTGGACTGGTCGCAGAGCGCTAAACCTGGGCTCCAACCCTCTGAAGGCCTCCCACGGCCATAGGTTAATGTAGCGTCTGTCTTGTATGGTTTTTGTGTTTAAGTAAAGTTTGGTCATGTCTTTTGAACAGAGACTTTAGATTTTGCGCGTTTTCAAATAGAATCTAAGTTTTTTTTAGAAATCAGGCACCATTTTAAAAGAAAATCTCCACTACGCTAACCTTTCAGATTGAAGTTCTTCCATCAGAACTGGAAAAAGTGAGAGATAAAATAGGTTTTAACTAAGTATAGAGGCAGGAATATGGAGAGGAATAAGGGGGAAAAAAAAAGAGGAATGATCTTTGTGGAAAATGATAAGTTGAATGTGGAGGTGGTGGGGGAGGGGTAGCAGATGAGAAGGAGGGGAATACAATCCTAGCTTTGAAGAACTGATAGGGGTATGAAAGTAAAAGTACAGGAAATGGTTCAGACGTGGTCAAGGGCTATGTCAATCGAAATACGACAAAATCTTGATCATGGGATCCAGGGCAATTTGGTAAATTGAATCCAAAATTGGCTTAGTGGCAGGACACAGTAAAAAGTCTGACAACACCAGGTTTAAGTCCAACCGATTTATTTGATAATAAACTCACAAGCTTTTGGGGTTTGTCCCTCCGTCAGGTGAATGGAGAGTTCTGGCTTCAGGCAGAGCACATAAAGCACAGACAGTTTACAGATTACTGATTAGAATGCAAATCTTTTCACCTAACCTGCTGTTCAAGTCCTAAAGTGGCCGACACAGGTTAAAGAGATGCGTATTGTCCCCAGACAGTACAGTAAGTGAGGTTTTGCCAACCCAGGCAAGTCACGAGGGTCACAGATAGTGCGACATGAACCCAAGATCCCTGTTGAGACCGTCCTCATGTGTGCGGAACTTGGCTATCAGTCTCTGTTCAGCAACTCTGCGCTGTCATGTGTCGTGAAGGCCACCTTGGAGAATGCTTACCCGAAGGTCAGAGGCTGAATGCCCGTGACCACTGAAGTGTTCGCCAACAGGAAGGGAACAGTCTTGCCTGGCTATGGACTAAGTGCTGGAAAACAGGATTAGAATAGATGTGTTTGATGGACAGTACAAACAAAGTGGGCCAAAGGGCCGCTTTCTGTGCTGTAAAACTCTTACTCTAAGAAGGTAATATTGGAATCACTGTTGGAAGAGATGTGATAGAGCAGGAGGACATGAGAGAATGGAACAGAATCCTTGTAGTAACCACAGTGGGAGAAAAGGTAATTGAGATAGCTGAGGGAATCACTAGGCTTTTAGAAGATATTGATTGTCAGTGCATCCCCAGAAATGGAGAGACCAAAGTCAAAGAATGAAAAGTGCTAGAGATAACTATGGACAGGATCAATAGGGAATCCAACCCCACCAATACTGGTTGCCCTGGAGCCATTGAATGCTTCCACTCTTCATTCAGGAGGAACTCCTCAAGTTGTTGGCAATTTTATTGGCTGGCATCTCTGTAGTCTGAGAAGGGCATTAGCTAGTACGGGACTACAAGCAGTCCCCAGATTTAAAGCCCCAGAGTCCAGGACCAGGTTAAATACATGTGGCCTTGTGAAGGGGTGGGAAGAGACAGGTGGAGGTCTTGATGGAGGGGCTGGAGGGTCCTTCTTTGGATGGAACTACCCAATGTGGAAAAAGGCCATTGAAGGAGGCACCCCATCCCAGGCCTGAGGTGAATCTGTGTTGTGCAAGAACTGTGCAGTTATGAAGCAGACTGAGGAAATCAGATTGAAAAATTCTCAGACTGCAAAGCAGGAAGTAAAAAGCATGGATTACAATTCACTTTTTAATCCTTTTACAGAAACGAGCATTAACATTGGGGCAAACACATGGGATTAAGGTAGAAAGAGAAATATTTTGAACTTAAAAAATATCAAAGTTGTTAAATATCAAAATGTTGAGGGGAATAACATTCAACATATAAAATTTGTTTTTCCAGAGAAGTTGTTAAGCAGGAATTATGGTTTAGTGTGTGTAAGAGAATTTGATCCGAAACTTGTATTAGAATGTGTGTGATGAAGTAGATTCAAAATGGGAGGTGGGATGAGACCAGTATGATTAATCAGCTTAATGTATGTTACTTAATGTAATTAGTATAGTAGTCAGACCAGCATGACTAGATGAAGTGTAACCAATATAATCAATGCATGTGACCCAACCAAGTTAGTCTAGTAATTACTCATTAATGAATGTAAACAGTAGCCACTCGGGAGGACAATGGACACTGTCCAGTTGTCCAACTTAATATGTGACTGTAGCAAAAAGGAGAGAATAAAGTAAGCATGTTTTTCTTCACTATTTGGCCTGAGTTAGCTAAGCCACGATTATTATATAAGCAGAATTGTCTAGATAAGGGCAAAGGTCATAACTACCATGGTTTCAAGAAGCAAAGAGATGTAACAATGAGCGACCAATCTCAAGCAAGGTAGATAAAGGGTCGACCCAGAAACAATGGTGGCTAAACAAGGTCGAATCTTAAAAGTAAGATAAGAATCTTGAGATATGGAGCTGTAATGTGCATAAAAAGACTGCAAGCAGATGGTTCATTGGATTGTTCCGGACATCCCGGCTTTATTGTCTTGTGCTGGAAAATAAAGTCTACTGCTTGGAGGATTACGACTCAGACTCTCTGTTCCAATCGGCTAAAATCAGTTGTCGTCCTGGGGAACCACGTCAAAATTGGCGCTGCGAGCAGGGTTGGTGCAAGATCACCCGGAAAATAGCATCTGGAAGGAGCGGCGGGGACGGTGGTCCGACCGGGGCTGGAGATCCCAAAGCCGGCATTCTGACAGCAAGGTAAGCAGACTTATATTGCATATTAATCCTTGTTGTCGGGAAAGGGATCTTGAGGCCCGGCACACCCAGCTCCCTGCTGGTCCTGGATCTCCCCAACCCAAAAGACATCCTGCATAGGTAAAATTAAATTGTGTAAAACACTTTGAGAGACTGAGTCCGATCTGAAGGGTAGAGTTTTGCATGCAAAGCGCGCTGCGAATACTGTATTGTCTGTGAATGGGTAAGAAGTGAGACGCAAAAAAAACCGAACGCTAATTGATGCAACTAGGTTAGTCGAGCGGTTTGGAGCTGGATTCCAGGTTACAACTTGCCCAAGGAGAGTAAGCGTAGGAAGGCCTGCCAGTCCGAACCTACCCAGGACCTCGGGTAAAGGACGTCAACCGAGAGGGGGAGAGGTCTATGAGAGAGATTATTCTCCTACCTAATACGGTAGTTACAACCACGGAAGCACAAATCAGCAGAAGAAGAGAGGGAGGTAGTTAAAGGGTAATAAGAGACAGTAAAAGATCGATCTGAGTAGAGTAGCGTGAGATAGTAAGGTGGGAGTGATGATCAATGAGGGATTCGAGACATATTCAAAATAACCACAAACAACTTGGAGAGACTGCACTGACACAATCCCTGAGTAGCAAAGCAAACACAACTATTTTAAAAGGAAGATTCGCAAAGGAAGTTGGAGGAGGAGTTAGGGAGTGGTATAAAAACGAAAAAAGACACTAGATTGAGAGGATTTCCGCATATAGTTAATTTGGATGAGGTAAGAAACGAATGGCCATACGTAAATTGGGAAGGAAGAACAAACAGAAGAAATAAAATAAAGACAGACACGCTAGAAGAATTAATAAAGAAACCCGGCCCGTGTAGGGCTCTAATACACATAGACAAACAAGTAAGAGCATACTACCCTTTAGCAAGGAAAAGAAAGATAGTACTGGGAAAGGGTATAACGGGAAAGTGGATATCAGGACCTCGGTTAGAAGTACAAACATTAACAAGGGAAGCGCAAGGGAGAAGTAAACAGGGGACTGACCAAGGAAAATTGGTACATTGTGTGATAATAACTATAGTGCCAAATTCCGACGAACTAAATGACAGAATTCACGATAGTAACTCAAGGGTACGGATAATGGCAAGAACACTGGTGGAGATCTTGGGGGATAAATTTCCAGCCCTCAGAGGGGACATAACACACATTTCCAAAATATGGAATAAGAGGACGAGTAAGTCAAACACGCAGTGGCCAGAAGGGGGCACATGGGGCATAGAGAGATGCGAAGATCAGAAGGGGATACTAAAAAATTATAAAATTAAAGATAAATCGAGAAAAAGAGAGGAGAAGCGAGAAAAAGAGCTAGAAATATTAACGCTGTTTGAAGAAGAAGGGAGAGAAAGAAGAAGGACATGGGGGGAAGATAGGATGCAAATGCCAGTCCAATTTCAGGACAAGAAAGAATTAGAAGACCCAAATGTAGCCCCACCCCCATACCCAGAGGAGCAGAGGTCTACGGGGCTATATCCGGTCATAACGGGCACAGTGAATTTCGAGGGAGAGTGCGATATAAAACAAATGACAAAGGAGGAGTGGTTAAAACAGGAGGAAGAGAAGAGACAGAATGTTGAGGAAGAAAGTAGGAAAGTAGAAGACCATTAAACCTACCAGGGAGAGATGCAGTCTTGGGATTAGGGCTAAAGTTAGAATGTACAAATCAGGGAATTAACCTAACAGGAATGTATCCCCTTAGAATACAAGGGGAGGAATGGGCCAAAGTATATTGGTTGGGGGACATAGGAGACCAAGTCAAAGAGCGAGTGTGGGGAATTTGGGGAATGTTTGTGGAAGCACAAATTCCACAAGCCGAATGGCCGGAAACAGAATTACACAGTACAATGATATTTGATGAAGAACAGAAACCCGAAATATAGGAGAAGTGGGGAAAGGAGGCAGGACAAGAACAGGAAATAAAGTCAGGAAGTATTTTAATTGGACCAGAGGGAGCGGCCCTCACGGTCGTTAGGGATGAAAGGGTTAACAAATGGTTCTCTGTATCTGGGGCAGAGCCACATGTTACATTAAAAGTGAATCCGGGATACAGATCAAAAGACCTAGGACCAATGGTGCTGAGAGCACAGGAATTGGAATTTGTTCAAACAGATAATTAGATATTTGGATGTCCGCCAATGGACAAATGGTGAAAATACTCTCGAACGCTAAGATTATCGGGAAGCCAAAACAAGTTAAAATAGAGGTAAAGGATGAGAAACGGGAACAGGAGTGGAGAGAGAGTTTAGAAAGAGATTTAAACTCCCTCCCACAGGAACTGTGGTCTAAACAGGATACTGATGTGGGAAGGGTCAGAAAAGCTGGAAGTCAGTGGAAGTCAGGTTAAAACCAGGATGCCGAGGACCTTACAGACCGCAGCATCCCATTAAGTCAGAAGCAATAGAAGGGATCAAAGAGACAATCAAAGGATTAATGGAAGTAGGGGTACTAAAAGAAACCCAAAGCAGCTGTAACACGCCCTCACTGCCAGTTAAGAAGGCTGATGGGGAAAAATGGAGGTTGGTGCATGACCTTAGGGCAGTCAATGACGTAGTGGAAGACAGGCCAGTGGAAGTACCAAACCCTTACACCCTGTTGACTAATATACCACCTGAGAGCAAATGGTTTACTGTGATAGACCTATGTTCAGCATTTTTTAGTGTGCCGTTAGCCCAAGCAAGCCAGTATCTATTTGCATTTACGTTTGAAGGAAAACAACACACATATAATAGGATGCCCCAAAGATTTAAGCATTCACCGCATGTATTCAATCAGGTGTTGAGAGCAGATTTAGAGGGGATACAGTTGGAAGGCGCATTGATACAATATGTGGATGATTTATTATTATGTACAGAAACAAGAGAACAATGCAGGAAGGATAGTCTAAAACTATTAGAAAGACTAGCGGAAAGGGGGCACAAAGTATCCAGGGAAAAGCTGCAGCTGTGTCAAAGAAAGGTAGAATACCTCGGAAGGGAAATATCAGCAGGACAAAAGAGGATAGCCTCACAGCAGATAGAAGCGGTATTGAAAGTTCCAAAACCACAGACGGTGGGGCAAATGATGACATTCTTGGGAATGACAGGATTCAGTTCAGAATGGGTAGAGAGCTACGCAGAAAAGACACAGGCGTTGCGGAAGATAATGAAGGAGGCGGGATGTGAAGAACTAAAAGCAAAACTGATATGGGATAGGGAGGCCTCAGAAGCATTTGAAAACATAAAGAAAGAAATGGCGCAGGCACCTGCGTTGGCTTTGCCCATATATAATAAACCCTTTGACCTTTTGTAAGTAACCGGGAAGCAGGGTTTGCTACAGTAGTACTAATGCAGAAAAGTTGTAAAGGCAGGAGAAGGCAGGCCATAGCTTACTATAGCACCAAGCTAGATGATGTAGCTATGGGATACCCCCCTTGTTATCAAGGCCTGGCAGCGGCCCGGTGGGCATACGAAAAGGCAGCCACGATCACAATGGGGTATCTGATAAACATACATGTACACCACAAAATAGCTGAACTAATTGAACAAGGGAAATTTGTACTCACGCCTGCCAGAATTCATTGTTTCCGAATGTTGACCACCTTCCCCGATATTACGATAACGAAATGTAATAAGGTTAACCCAGCCGATTACGTGCCACTGCCCCATGAGGGAGAAGAGCATGAGTGTATAAGGGAAACAAGAACATTTATGAAACTAAGAAAAGACCTGAAGGCAGATAGATTAGACACAGAAGGAAAAAGAACGCTATATGTTGATGGCTCATGTTACAGGGACCATGTTGGGAATCACGTGAGCTATGCTATAGTTGAGAAAAGAGGGGAAACATTTGAAGTAGTAGAGGCAGAAAGGTGTGAGCAACCTTGCTTGGCCCAGCTAGCAGAACTTAAAGCATTGACCAGAGCATGTGAACTGGCAGAAGGAGAAGCGGTAGAGATCTATACTGATTCAGCTTACGCACATGGAGTGCGCCACCTGTTTGGAGCAATATGGAGGCAGAGGGGATTCAAAAAAGCGAAGGAGGACCAATACAACACGAAGGTCAAATAAGGACATTAATACGGGCCATGATGACTCCGAGGGAATTAGCGATAATTAAGTGTCGGGCGCATAAAAAGGGAACGGATAGCATCACACAGGGAAACGCCAAAGCCGATAAGGCAGCTAAAGAAGCGTCAGGATGCATTGAGACTACGATAGCCCCAGTAGAAATAGCAAGACCGCACCCAGGGCCAGGTGTGGGGAATATCGAACCCCAAATTACACTAGAAGATGTGGCACAGTTACAGGAGGAAGCCCCCATAGCTGAAATGACAATGTGGAAAGATAGGGGAGCAGTACAGGGACAACATGACAAACTATGGAGGAATGGGGAGGGGTTGATTATAGCACCCACACCACTACTAACCGTACTAATCAGTGAAGCACATGGAGTTGACCACTGTGCAAGAGGAGAGGTGGCCAGGAAAATCAAAAAAGCAGGATTTTGGTCACCATACTTGCAAAACTCAATTGACTACATACTAAGTCAGCGCGAGGTGTGTGCTCAGAATAATATCAGAAAGGGCATTACTGCCCCAATAGGGCACATACCCATTCCCGAAGGACCATTTAAACATTTATGCATGGACTATGTGGACATGGGAAAGGTGGTAAGAGGGAAAAGATACATGTTAGTGATTATTGACAGATTCAGCAGATGGATAGAAGCAACGCCATCCAAAGATCAAGGATCTGGAACGGTGATTAACTTCCTGTCAAAAGAAATTATCCCAAGATTTGGCATACCTATGCAATTAAGTTCAGATAATGGATCTGCTTTTATCGGAAGGACACTGAGAGAAACACTCTCGGCACTCCGAATAAAGCAGAAGTTTGGATGTGTATATCATCGTCAGTCCCAAGGAATGGTGGAGAGAGCAAACGGGACCCTTAAGGCTAAGATAAGCAAAATTTGCAGTGAAACAGTGAAAAACTGGATAGATGCTTTGCCATTGGCTCTGATGCAATACAGGAGTCAGGAAAACAGAATTACGCATTTAAGCCCACATGAAATGCTGACAAGAAGAGTAATGCCGGTGCCAAAGATTAGGGGATCGGGGGCCCCACGCTGGAGTGCTTAGATCAGGACACGAGAGTATATACAACAATTAACTGTTATACATAGAACTATATTTGAACAGGAAAAAACCAAGGAGGAGGAGAGTCCCGCAGCGGAATGCCAGATCAAACCTGGAGTTCGAGTATACATCAGAAAGTTTCGGAGGCGTTGGAACGAACCAAGAAGAGAAGGACCGTTTGAAGTCACCAAAGTTTCTCCCACAGCTTTGCAAGTAGAAGGCAGCACATTGTGGTATCATTTAAATCACTGCACTAGAACAGCACCCGAAATAAGGGAGTGTGAGGAGACTGAAAATACCGACCACCAGGAAAGGGATAGCAGTGAGGAAGAGGAAGAACCACAAGGGGAGGGCCCTAGGAGACAAGAGCAGAATCAAGCTAGGAAGGAGAGAGGGGAAAATGGTGAAAACGATTCTATGCTGATACAGATGTCCAGCCTGAGCTCGTTAGTCAAGGCACAAAGTGGGGAGAGGAAAGGTCAGGGGTCTCTTTCCCCACCTGGGATTTGGAAACCATCTCCATCCAGGACTCTCTTGACCCATAACAAGGAAGGACAGGATAAAAATTAGACGCGATTGGGCAGCCCCGAGACATTCCCAGTGAGTTTAAAGCCAGAAACGAGATAGCTGCTAGGTTTGAATCCATTCTAATTTGGGTTACCCCCAACAAGAACACCGAATGGATTAATTATATTTCTATAATCAGCAAAGGTTTATTAATTATATGAATGATACCCTTGCCGCACTAGGTGAACAACTGGATGTGACCAGTAGAATGGCCTGGCAAAACCGACAGGCACTAGACTGGCTATCGGCAGAAAAAGGAGGCGTGTGTGTTATGTTTGGGGATCAGTGCTGTACGTTCATCCCCAATAATACTGATTCAGAGGGGTCATTTACCCAGGCTATGACCAAACTACAAAACCTTAGGAAGGAAGTGCAAGAAAATGCTGGGTTTGGACACGAAGTATGGAGCTGGCTAGACAGCATGTTGGGAAGATGGGGGGCTTGGTTCGCTAAAGCTGGAGTTATAGTGATCATGACAATAATCATCATGGGATTAATATTTTGCTGTTTTTTACCTGTCCTGAGATCCCTCCTTGCTAGACTGGCAGTGCGACAGATGGTGACACAAGTAACAAGCAACCCACTTTCAGGAGAAGAAACAAAGGAATGGGGAAACATTGAACTGCCCCCGCTGAATGAATTCACAATGACCCTGATCGAAACTGAGACTTGTCATTCTGTAAAATAGCAATGTTAAGTGGAAGATCGCCTTATGACAACAGTAACACCTTGCGGATGCCTATTGAGGCCAGGAAACTTAGTCTGTACACAGTGATCAGTCTTTTTCCCTTCCCTAGACAAGAGTGGGAAGGTTTTTGGCTGATAACTGTTAGTAGCAGGTAATCTGGGGGAGCAACCTAAAAATCAGGACTTTGATAGACAGGCCATGATAAAGTTAGAATAGGGACATTGATCCCTGACCAAAATAATTGGCTCCCCCACATTACTTGTAAATATGATAGAAATGTGTGTATGTGAAAAGGATTAAAACAAAGTGACTACCTGAGTTAGCATTTTGGGGAACTAAAATGAGACTAGAAGGTAGTCTCAAAGGGGGGACATGTAAGAGAATTTGATCCGAAACTTGTATTAGAATGTGTGTGATGAAGTAGATTCAAAATGGGAGATGGGATGAGACCAGTATGATTAATCAGCTTAATGTATGTTACTTAATGTAATTAGTATAGTAGTCAGACCAGCATGACTAGATGAAGTGTAACCAATATAATCAATGCATGTGACCCAACCAAGTTAGTATAGTAATTACTCATTAATGAATGTAAACAGTAGCCACTCGGGAGGACAATGGACACTGTCCAGTTGTCCAACTTAATATGTGACTGTAGCAAAACGGAGAGAATAAAGTAAGCATGTTTTTCTTCACTATTCGGCCTGAGTTAGCTAAACCACGATTATTATATAAGCAGAATTGTCTAGATAAGGGCAAAGGTCATAACTACCATGGTTTCAAGAAGCAAAGAGATGTAACAATGAGTGACCAATCTCAAGCAAGGTAGATAAAGGGTCGACCCAGAAACAATGGTGGCTAAACAAGGTCGAATCTTAAAAGTAAGATAAGAATCTTGAGATATGGAGCTGTAATGTGCATAAAAAGACTGTAAGCAGATGGTTCATTGGATTGTTCCGGACATCCCGGCTTTATTGTCTCGTGCTGGAAAATAAAGTCTACTGCTTGGAGGATTACGACTCAGACTCTCTGTTCCAATCGGCTAAAATCAGTTGTCGTCCTGGGGAACCACGACAAATGCCAGTAAAACCTCAATTACACCTCATCCAACAAGGCTTAACATTTTCAATGGTTTTTTACAGTGCAAAGCTGATTCATAAAAATCACCAGAACGGTAAACACATCCATTGTGTCTATGCCAACTCTCAGCAAGAGCAAATCAGCTAATTCCACTCCCTGCCTTTTCCTGTGGGGTTGATTTTCTTTTCTCCATTCAGGTGCTTATCCCATCCCCCTTTGAAAACCTCAATTGTATCCACTGCCATCACACTATCAGGAGTGTATTCTCAATCCTAACTGATGGCACGTAAGCTCTGTCTGAAGGCAGGTCCTTATTGTCTGCTGCTGCTACATCCTGTGAAATTTTCTTGGCAGTTTTTCCTCAGTGGTTATGTGCCATTGCCTTTCACTCTCAGGGGCAGATCTCAAATTTTCATCAGTTAGAACCTAAAATCGAACCTGTGCTGTAATTGTTGCTCTGAAGCATACCCTAACCAACTAAGCCTACTGCCCGCTGCGCCGCCGCCACCCCCCCCCCCGCCCCCCCGCCAACTCTACCTACTCACTGCATAAAAAAGTTTTTTTCTCTTCATATCGCTATTGGTTCTTTTGCCAACTATCTTAAATTGGTACCCTCTGATTTTTGACCTCAACCAATGAGAAGTTTTTACCTATCCACTCTGTCTACCACCCACCACATAATTTTGAGCACTTCTGACTCTATTAAATCTCCTCTGAATCATCTCTTCTAAGGACAATAGCCCCAGCTTCTCCAATCTAGAACATAGAACAGTACATCACAGTATAGGCCCTTCAGCCCTTGATGTTGTGCTGAGCTATGTCCGAACCCAAGATCAAGCTATCCCACTCCCTATCATTCTGGTGTGTTCCATGTGCCTATCCAGTAACTGCTTGAAAGTTCCTGAAGTGTCCAACTCCACTATCACAGCAGGCAATGCATTCCACACCCAAATCACTCAGAGTAAAGAATCTACCTTGGACATCCCTTCTATACTTGAACCTTACACTTATGCCCCCAAGTAACAGCTACATCCACCCAAGGAAATAGGATTAAGGGTTATGGGGAGAGGGCGGGAATGTGGAACTGAGCCACGACAGATCAGCCATGATCTTACTGAATGGCGGGGCAGGCTCGAAGGGCTAGATGGCCTACTCCTGCTCCTATTTCTTATGTTCTTATGTTCTTATGGAACGTCCACTCTATCCTCCTCATCATTTTATAAACTTCTATTAAGTCACCTCTCATCCTCCTCTGCTCTAAAGAGAAAAGCCCCAGCTCCCTCAACCTTTCCTCACGAGACCTACCCTCCAAAAATCTCCTCTGTACTCTCTGCTAGAGATGAATATAAAATGTGGTAAACATAAAATTATGACTGAAGAACGAGAACTAGGATCTTGTAACTATACAACAGCAAACAGACATAGTTTAAACAACACAGGATGGGGCAAGGATGAAGGGGAATGAATGTTATCTCATGAGAACAAACTAAGCAGGACAGTAAACTACGATTCGGCATATTGCCAACCCACATTATGGGAACAACTGTGGTTTTAATCACTAATACAGGGTATGAAAGTTGCTGAGGCTAGACAGAACTATAGTCAAGGACAGTGAAGAAACTGCCTATTGCGTAGGGATAACACCAGACATGCAGTGTGAAGTAAGACATGTACATCACATCTTGTAGGAATGTAAAATGTCCAGATTGTGAAACAAATGGTAAGCAAGATGTGTTGTTTCTGCAACTGAGTATATTTTCTAACTACAGGGGGATGAAGGTCACTGAGATAGTAGGGGCATCAGCGATTAAGTTAGCAGAAGACTGGATACAGTCGGTCTGAACTGGACTTGTTAACAGTTCTCCAGGGAACATTGATAAGACGGATGAATCTCATGAGAACTAATCAAGTAAGGATATTGAAACAACCCTACAATATGCACTCTTGCAATAACAGGAAAATATGGTTAGAAGGGAAGCAGAGAGGCTTGGGACATGAGCCAACATACAGCACAACCTGTGGCTAGGGGCACCGTGAGCCAATAGGGGAATGACAACACATAAATGGGATAGGGACCACCAATTAGGGGAGAACAATGTATTGTGTAATTGATTAACATGCTCGTAGAAATAGTATAAAAAGCCTGCTTAAACTCGATGTAAGGTGTGTCTATCTTTTGGACACCCGGTCTTGCAAGAACGTTAAATAAAATATCTTGCTCCTTCGGAACTTGACTCCACTAAATTGTTTGACTGTGAGCTGCGTTTCACACAACTGGGGGCTCGTCCGGGATCCTAACATCCCTGGTGGGACGGTCGCTGGCGACGACTGGGAAGACGCATCCCGTTCCTCATTGAACGGTCCCAAGTACTCGTTGGTGGGCACCTCCGCCAGCGGACTGTTGAGAATCCTAGGAAGGTCGTTCCGAACGAGTAAGGGTGAGACGATGGGCACCGTCGTGGTCGGGCAACTCTGTGCACGGACCAAGGTAAGAAAATTGATTTTTAAGTATTGCCTTGGCGACCGGGTCATAGTAGGTAAACCATGGGAAGTGGGGGTAGTAGGACGAAGTCCCCCGGGAAAGGTGCCAGGAATCCGCGGAAGAAGGGTGGGGCCCCAGGGAACACCCCTCCAGAAAGTCCTTTGGGACGGATGTTGAAAGATTGGGATTATAACACTAGTACTAGGAATAAAGATAGGAAAACTATGATTAAATATTGTTGTTTTGTTTGGGTAAAGGAACCAATCCGAAGTCTGTCCGTCTTCTGGCCAAAGTATGGCTCGGATGAGGATTGGGTCTGCCCAACCCTTAACATATATGTGAGACAGAAGCAGCTGGCGTCCCAGAAAGAAATTGACTATACAAGTTGCTGGGTAGGAGGAGGAGAATATCGATTATATCCCATGGATATAATAAACAAGGAAAAAGAAAAGGATCCTCCCACTGCCCCTCTGCCATCATGAGATGTTCTGAACCACTTACCCCCACCTTACCCCACTTTGGCGGATAACCAGAATCCACCGGACAATGATGTTAATTTAGTGGCTGCGGGGGAGGTCCAACAACGCCTAGTACAAGATGAGGGAGCAGAGGAAGGTAGAATAAGAGAGGTGCCCCGAGAGGCACTGGAGTTTGTGGATGGGTCACGAAGTATATAGATGGATCACCATGAATGGGGTGGACCTACAATCGGTCCGAGCAGGAAGAGTAGAGGGAAGTATGTCAGCACAAGTGGCGGAACTGGTAATCCTGACATAGGCTTTTACTGAGGTGCGGGGAGAACGCTAATAGCAGTTATGTATTTGGAATTGTGCATGACTATATGACTGTTTGAGGGAGAAAGGGATTTGTCATGACATGAGGCACCCGAATCAAACATGGTCAAATTTATTAGAGGCTAGTGAGCACCCATCAGCAAAGGGTTAAAAAGAGACAAGCAGGCTGACTCTGTCTGGTACAGAGAGAGAGAGAGAGAGAGAGGGCGTAACTGTGTAATCGAGAGCCTCATGTGATGTAATAGGTATAGCCAATCAAAGTGAATTGCTTCAAGTTTAATAAATTACGTAGGGATTGGACAGAGATTTGAGTTCTGCCGAGTGGGAAAGGTGGCATTACATTGCATCTTAAAGTTGTAAGGAGAGTTAACCATTTAGGCACACAGTAGATTTGATTTTGTACTTGCCTGTGTTGGTTATAAAGGCAGAGCTGTAGAAATAATTAATCATGTAGATTGCACATTAGAATGCTTTCAGTATTTCTTCGTGCATCTGTGCTCCAAGTGATAACATCCAGTTGTGCGCTCTTGTGGAATGTTTTGTTTTATTGTACCAGAATTGTAAGAATGTACAAGGGTCTTAATTTAGTGGGGATATTTAAAGGTGATAAAAATAAATCTTATTTTGGATTTTATGAATCAGGCTTTTGTTAAATAAACTGCTGTACTTTGACTCACAATTAGTCTCAGAGGTATCATTACCTACAACAATTGATGCTGAAACCCGGGATCTGTTTACGGGTCTGGTTGAATGGCCACAACCGGAGTTCCGGAATAGATTACCGAATTTAAGGGAGTGAATCAAAGTACAGTAGGTGCACATCTGTGGTGAAAGAGTGTGAGAGTGTGTGAGAGGTCTGAACTGAACATGTACAGACAAGGAGGCATCTGTCTTTACACCCAGCCTTAGACCAGTTGTTAAGAGGGGTAGCCCCGCTATGCGAAGGTCAGGAGTTTGAAGTGGGTGTAAAGGCTAGAGAAGGATGCCTGGGGTGTGATGTTCAGATGTGAGTGAGAAAGAATCTGTCTGAGTGATCGCCGGAGTAGAAGGAAAAGCCGGCTTAATAGTGTGAGCTTAAGGGTGTAAGCTCACGAGTGTAAGTGGTGGTACGGAAGGCACTGATCACCCCTGACAGGTATCACCGGACTCTGATAAGAGCAACCTAGGTGTGGGATCCATTTCACCCGCTAGATCAACAATGGAAATGATTGGAAAAAAAGGACAGAACTAAGAAAATTGGAATTCTCTGAGTTTGAATTAATTAAACAGGTTTAAACCGGATTAATTGAACACAATTTTTTGAATTTT
This sequence comes from Carcharhinus amblyrhynchos, assembly GCF_965287045.1. Classification (NCBI taxonomy): domain Eukaryota; kingdom Metazoa; phylum Chordata; class Chondrichthyes; order Carcharhiniformes; family Carcharhinidae; genus Carcharhinus; species Carcharhinus amblyrhynchos. The sequence continues at coordinate 35,614,896 of NC_137335.1, read as the reverse complement.
TTGAAGAGGTGACAAAAACGGTTGACGAAGGACAAGCCGTTGATGTCGTCTATATGGATTTCAGTAAGGCGTTTGACAAGGTCCCTCATGGTAGGCTGATAGAAAAGGTGAAGGCTCATGGGATACAAGGCCAGGTATGTAGATGGGTGGAGAACTGGCTTGGGAGGAGGAGACAGCGGGTAGTAGTGGAAGGCTCCTTTTCCAACTGGAGTTCTGTCACCAGTGGTGTGCCGCAGGGCTCGGTACTAGGACCTCTTCTATTTGTAGTATATATTAATGACTTGGAAGAGGGGGTAGGTGGTGTGATCAGCAAATTTGCTGATGATGTGAGAAACGGTCCGATACTCACTTTTATGATCCCCCCCTTGAATCAAAGACACGGATGAGTTCAGCTAACTGTCGGTTTATTCGATCTTGCAAGAAAGGGTGCCGTCCCGTGGGTACACACACCTTGCTTTACACAATCATAGTTTATATACATTTTTCTAGATAACAATAGGACAGCCCTCCTTTCTTCATTGGTTACCACTTCCTAATCCCTTTACCGAGTGAGCTCCTCCCTTGTTGACATCCCATTAACTCTAATCCAATCACCCCCTTTAAGGCTTAAATCGTTTTACCTCTCATCAATTCAGCTAACTCTTTTTCATTGTCCTGTAAATTGCTAACACATTTATTTTATATGGTGTAAATTAGTTTGTTTTCCTATCTCTTTTCTGAAGACCCCGGGCGCCTGCCAGTCTCATGTTTTTTTTTCTTCTTTTTCTATGTGTTTCATCATCTGCTGGTCTTAGCGTTTAACCCCTTAGGTTACAATAACGGTTCTGTCATGGTTTCCGCCCCAGGTGGCTTGACTCAAAAATTACACTACCATCCCTTACAATGACACTAAGATGGTTGGATTGGCGGGTACTGAGGAGCAGTGCCTGGCAATGCAACAGGACATAGACAGGCTGGTAGATTGGGCAGATAGATGGCAAATGGAATTTAATCCGGAGAAATGCGAGGTGATGCACTTTGGCCGGAATAATGTGGAGGGGAGTTATACGATAAAAGGTAGAACTATCCGGAGTATAGATACGCAGAGAGACCTGGGGGTGCAAGTGCACAAGTCCCTGAAGGCGTCGGTGCAGGTGCAGAATGTGATGAGGAAAGCGTATGGTATGTTAGCCTTCATAGGAAGAGGTATAGAATATAAGAGTAGGAGTCTGATGTTGCAGTTGTATAGAACGTTGGTTAGGCCTCACTTGGAGTACTGCGTCCAGTTCTGGTCGCCGTACTACCGGAAGGATGTAGAGATCCTGGAGAGAGTGCAGAGGAGATTTACCAGGATGCTGCCTGGTATGGAAGGGCTGTCTTACGAGGAAAGATTGAACGAACTTGGGCTGTTTTCCCTTGAGAGATGTCGGCTGAGGGGGGATCTAATAGAGGTTTATAAGATTATGAAGGGGATAGATAGAGTAAATGGTGGTAAGCTTTTTCTGCTATTAGAAATGGATAGAACGAGGGGTCACGGGCTTAGGGTGAGGGGGGCTAGGTATAAGACAAATATTAGAGGGCAGTTTTTCACGCAAAGGGTAGTGGGGGTGTGGAATGCACTGCCGAGTAAGGTGGTGGAAGCAGGCACGCTAGGGTTGTTTAAGAGTCACTTAGACAGCCACATGAGCGGTCTACATATAGGGGGATATAGCAGGCCTTACTAAACATTGTAGGCTTGGGATTCCGTTTTTGCCTCAGGGATGTTACAGTCTTTGCCTGTTTAATAATGAATTTTTTGTCTCTACAGGCATTTAAGTCCACCTTGTTGACCAGCAAGGGGCATGCATGCGGCAGGTTGTAGTGGGCTGCTCTTGGACGTTGCTTCGGGAGTTGCCTATTGCTTCATGTCGTTAGTGTGCTTAAACTGGACCATCTCGAGGGCAACATGACAGCTCAGAGACTATCTCTGTTGCTGTGCGGACACATGGATTTGGGCCTGTGTCTGTGGGAGTTTGCGCGTTCTCCCCGTGGTTGCGTGGGTTTCCTCCGGGTGCTCCGGTTTCCTCCCACATCCCCAAAGATGCGCTTTTAGGCTGATTGATTGGGTAACAAATTGTCCCTATATTGGACCTCCCTGATCCTCGCACATTAGGCGTAGACTAAAATCATGAATAGGTCACTGAGACAATGGGACGGCGGCGCGGGCTCGTTGGGCCGAAGGGCCTGTTTCCCGTGCTGTGTTGTTCTTTGTTCTTTGTTTTTTTGTACATCTCAGTCTTGGGTAAAAAAAATGGGCTGACGACAAGGAGAGAATCAAAACATCAGAATCACAGATTAGAGAGTTAGAAAAGAGAAACATAAGAACATAAGAAATAGGAGCAGGAGTAGGCCATCTAGCCCTTTGAGCCTGCCCCGCCATTCAATAAGATCGTGGCTGATCTGTCGCTGCTCAGTTCCACATTCTCGCCCTCTCCCCATAACCCTTAATCCCCTCGCTTATCAAAAACCCATCAACCCGCATCTTAAAAATATTTAGCGAGGCAGCCTCCACCACTTCAACGGGCAGAGAATTCCAGAGATTCACCACCCTTTGAGTGAAGAAGTTCCTCCTCAACTCCGTTCGAAACCGCCCCCCCCTTTATCTTGAGGCTGTGCCCCCTAGTCCTACTGCCCTTTCTGAGCGGGAAGAGTCTCTCCACCTCTATCCTATCCATCCCATTCATCATCTTACATGTCTCAATGAGATCTCCCCTCATTCTTAAGTCGAACGAGTACAAGCCTAGTTTATTCAGCCTCTCCTCATAGCTCAACCCCCTCAACTCCGGCATCAGCCTAGTAAACCTCCTCTGCATTCCCTCCAAGGCCAAAATATCCTTGCGTAAGTGCGGCGACCAAAACTGCACACAGTACTCCAGCTGCGGCCTTACCAATGCCCTATACAGCTGCAGCAAGACCTCCCTACTTTTATATTCAATCCCCCTCGCTATGAAGGCCAGCATCCCATTCGCCTTCCTGACCACCTGCTGCACCTGCAGGCTGGGTTTTTGCGACTCATGCACAAGGACCCCGAGGTCCCTCTGCATCATCGCCTGCTGCAGTTTTTCGCCACGTAAGTAATAGTCCTTCCTACCATTATTCCTACCAAAGTGGACCACCTCGCACTTGCCAACATTAAATTCTATTTGCCAGTTCCTGGCCCATTCGCCCAGCCTATCTAGATCCTTCTGCAGACTCTCCACACCCTCCGCACAATTTGCCGTTCCACCAATCTTGGTGTCACCAGCAAATTTCGACACCATACACTCAGTTCCCTCCTCCAGATCATCTATATAAATGGTAAATAGCTGAGGCCCCAGCACCGACCCCTGGGGTACTCCACTAGTCACCAACCGCCAATCCGAATAGCACCCATTAACCCCCACTCTCTGCCTCCTATTTGACAACCAATCCTCTATCCACGCTAACACACTACCCCCAACTCCATGCCCCCTTACCTTCTGCAATAACCTCTTGTGAGGTACCTTGTCAAACGCCTTCTGAAAATCAAGAAAGACCACATCCACCGGCTCTCCTCTATCCACCGCCCTAGACACATCCTCATAGAACTCCAGTAAATTTGTCAGACATGACTTCCCCTTAACGAAATCGTGCTGCGTCTGCTCTATCAAGCAATTCCCCTCAAGATGCCTCGCTATTTCCTCCTTGATGACGGATTCTAACATTTTACCTTCAACAGACGTTAAACTAACCGGCCTATAATTCCCTGCCTTTTGCCTGCCACCCTTCTTAAACAACGGCGTAACATTAGCTGTTTTCCAATCTTCCGGCACTTCCCCGGAATCCGGCGACGTTTGGAAAATAACCACCAAGGCATCCACTATCACCTCCACCATTTCTTTCAGAACCCTCGGATGCATTCCATCCGGTCCTGGGGACTTGTCCACAATCAGTCCCTCCAGTCTGTCGAGCACCGCCTCTCTAGTAACAATAATGTCATTGAGACCCTCCGGTCCTACCACCTTCCCGTCGCTAACACCCGGCAAATTATTCACGTCATCCTCCGTGAAGACCGAAACAAAAAAGTTATTCAAGACCTCAGCCATTTCCCCATCCCCTACCACTAAGTCCCCCCTCTCATCCTCTAAGGGTCCAACGTTCACCCTAGCCAGCCTCTTCCTTTTTATACATTTATAAAAACTCTTGCCATTCTTTTTTATATTAAGCGCTAGCCCAGCTTCATAGTTTCTCCTACCCTTCTTTATCAACTTCTTTGTCAATCTTTGTTGACATTTAAACCTCTCCCAATCCTTTTCTCGCCCACTACTCTTAGCTACTCTAAACGCCTCCGCTTTTAATTTAACACTTCCCTTCACCTCCTTCGTTATCCACGGCTTATCACCTCTCCTCCTACGGTCCTTTTTAACCATCGGAATAAATTTCTGCTGAGCACCAAGAAAGACCTCCTTAAAGATCCTCCACTGCTCCTCAGCAGACCTACCTTCCAACGCGCTCCCCCAGTCAACATTCGCCAATTCTTCTCTCATCCTACCGTACTCCCCTCTGTTCAAACAAAGGACGCGTGTCCGGGAACCCACTTTCTCCTCCTCCATCTGCACCAGAAACTCCACCATACAATGATCACTCTCTCCAAGAGGATCCTTCACCACAAGTTCCCTAATTCTACCCGCCTCATTACATAACACCAGATCCAAGATAGCTCGCTCCCTCGTTGGCTCCAACACACACTGTTCAAGGAAACTATCCCGGCAGCATTCCAAGAACTCCTCCTCGAGCCCACCGCGTCCAACATGGGTCGACCAATCAATATGTAGATTGAAATCCCCCATAATTATCGCCGTTCCATTCCTGCACGCCGCATTTATTTGCGCGTTAACAGCCCGCCCCACCTCCAGATCATTATTCGGGGGCCTATAGCCCTTCAACGTCTTCCTCCCTTTGCTGTTCCTAATCTCCACCCACAACGATTCCACGTTCTGCTCCTTGGCTCCAATATCATCCCTTGCTACCACACTGATGCTATCCTTAATCAGCAGAGCTACGCCACCCCCCTCCTTTTTCCTCCCGCCTATCCTTCCTAAACACTTGATACCCCTGGACATTCAGCTCCCAGTCCCTGTCACCTTGCAGTCACGTCTCTGTAATGGCCACCGGATCATATCCATTTGTGCTGATCTGCACCACCAGCTCATCCACTTTATTCCGAATGCTTCGTGCATTCAGATAAAGCGCCTTCATCCCAGCCTTCACCTGGACCCTATTTGCCAGAACGCCACCAACCATACTCACGCCCCCTACTCCCTTTATTATTGGGACATCCTCGGCCTCTTCCCTTACCTGTACCCTCTCCTTAACTTTAGACCCCGAAATGTCACCTACCCTCGCACCCTCCCCCCACCTAATTAGTTTAAAGCCCTGTCTACAGTCCTATTTACACGATTCGCCAGCACTCTGGTCCCAACACAGTTCAGACCAACCCCATCCCACCTGAACAGGTCCCACCTACCCCAATACTGATGCCAATGCCCCATAAATTCAAACCCATTCCTCCCACACCAATCCCTGAGCCACCCATTCACTTCCTTAATCTTATCAACCTTACACCTGTCTGCACTCGGTTCAGGCAGTAGCCCAGAGATAACCACCTTGTCGGTTCTACTTTTTAATTCCATTCCCAGCTTTTCATACTCCCTCCCCAGATCCTCAGTTCGCATTTTGTCTACGTCATTGGCACCCACATGTACCACAACGATCGGATTCTCATCCTCCCACTCCAGGTTCCTCTGCAGCCCAGCTGCGACATCCCGGACCCGAGCACCAGGCAGACAACACACCCTTCTGTGCACTTTGTCATTGTGACAAAGGACAGTGTCAATACCCTTCACCCCACTATCTCCAATTACTACTACGTTCCTTTTCACCTTCTCTTTGCCTATGTCCTGCATCTGCATCACTGTACTGTGTGCAGTTTGCTCACCAACCTCACCTCTCTCGTTCTCGTCCAGACTGGAAGCAAGAACCTCAAACCTGTTATGCAGATTGAGAGGCTGAGGCATCCGCTCCCCACCCTCCTTCCTCCGCTCCCCACCCTCCTTCCTCCGCTCAGCAGCCCCCTCTTGTTCCTGACCCTTAGAGTTAGCCAGTCTAGGGGGGGGGGATGTCACTTGCACCCCATTGACAATGGCTCCCTCCCTCCCCCTGATGAGCCTCAGCGTCTGTAGCTCAGAGGCCAGCTCATCTACCTTGAGCTGGAGCTCCTCCAGCAACCTGCACTTACTGCAGACATGGTCACTGGGAAGCACCCTGGGGTCCACCAGCTCCCACATCATACAGAAACAACACATCACGTGCCCCTCCATTATTTACTGTAGTAATATTGAAAATTTCAACACGAACTTACCTGGCCCTTTTTCTCCCCAGCCCTTTTGCTCCTAAGCCCTAGTAGCTCACTCTGCTTCCCTCTCACTCCGCTGCCCGCTGTCTACACCAGGCCTCCTTTTAAACCTGGCGCTGTTTTAAAGCCTGCTCCCCCACAACTCCCTGCTATCCACTCCCTTAGAATTCTTAAAGCGGTAGATACAAAAAGCCCGCAAAAATGCTTTTAAATGATTTAAACAGTTCTACAAGGTAAGTTCTTACTACGAACGAAGAAAGAAAGAAAGAACAAAGAAGATAGCAGTATTGTTAATACATCAGTTAACTGGACTAATTGAACAAGTAGTCACTTCCACTAAGAAGTGGAGTGAGGATAAAAAGATTAAGGAATTAGAATTCAGAGTATGGGAACTGGAGAAACAAAACCAAGTGTTAGAGGACTACTGCAGGGGGACATGACCTCCCTACCCCGGCAGTATGACAATGAAACTCACAGCATCTGGGGGCGACATTGATACTGAGGAGAAGGTCTGCAACTTTGCTCTGGTAACGAGGGGAGGAACAGTGAATAATCCATTGACCAATTTAAATCCTTCACACCAGGGAAAGACATCAGATCCTAGTGTCACTGGGAAAACTCCAGCCCTGGAGTTCAAATGCCAAATTTTGGTATTATCATTGTCCCACAAAGTATTTACAGTATTAGATATAGCTAACGAGTTCTTGTCCATCCCCTTGAACTTTAAGTCACAGGATAAGTTTTTCTTCACAGTAGGCGATAAGCAATATACATGGACTAGATTCCATAGTAGCCTGGCCATATTTCACCAAGCAATGAGTAACTTCCAGAACAGTTGGAACTCTCAAAAGGGAGCACAATCTTACAGTATGTAGACAATATTTTGATAGCCTCTAAAACTCAAGTGGAACTTCACTTTAGACAGCATTATACTCGATCTTGAAGCACTTGGAAGGTCAAGGGTTAAAGGCAAATCTGGAAAAGGTCCAAATAGGAAAGACACAGGTGTTATATTTGGGACATTTAATATCCCAAGGGATCAAGGAAATGCCCGTGGACAGGCTAGCCGATGAAATAGCAAAAGAGGCAGCCCTAAACCCACAACCAATCAGGATGCAGGCCCTTATTCCCCTCACGCCCCGTGGAGTGAATCCAATCTTTACAGAAAAGGAAAAAGAGGAGCTGACTGAGATGGGAGCTAGGGAAACTGAGGAAGGAAAATGGTTCCTACCAGACAGGAGAGAAATGGTAAACAGATAATGAGGGAAATTATGGCTCATCTGCACCAGGGAAGTCACTGGGGAGCTCAAGCCATGTGCGATATAATATTGAGGAAGTATGGCTGCAAAGGCATCTATACTATAGCAAAACAGGTATGTGGGGGGGTGCATAATATGCAAAAAGATCAATAGAAAAGCATTGCGAAAACTCCCGTTGGGAGGAAGAGAACCAGGCCTCAGACCGTTCCAGAGTATCCAGGTAGATTTTACCGAACTGCCTAAAATAGGGAGGTTAAAATACGTCTTAGGGCTAGTTGACCATTTAACTGGATGGGTGGAGGCATATCCCATGGCGTCAGCAACCTCAGGAGGAGTCTCTAAAGTTACACTTGAGCAGATAGTGCCTCGATATGGTTTAGTAGAGAATGTAGATTCTGATCAAGGAAGCCATTTCACGTCAAAGGTACTCAGGGGATAATGAAAGAATTAGGAATATCATGGGATTTTCACACACCCTGGCATCCACTGTCCTCCGGGCGTGTGGAACGTATAAACCAAACCCTTAAGAAACACTTGTCTAAATTGATATTGGAAACGAAACTCCCCTGGACCAAGTGCTTACCAATAGCGCTCTTGCGCATTCGTACGGCGCCCCGAAAAGATTCGGGTTTATCGCCCAACGAAATGATGTTTGGATTACCTTATATGGGGATAGCTGGGGAATTACCGATTCCTGAAATGAATGATCAGTTTGTAAAGAAATATATACTGGGCCTGTCCTCCTCTATATCCTCCCTTAGGAAACAAGGACTGTTATCACAAACTCCACCCCTCAACTTCACAGTGCATGCGATCCAACCAGGAGATTGGGTCCTGGTAAAGTCATGGAAAGAAACCAAGCTGCAACCGGAATGGGAAGGACCACATCAAGCACTCCTAACAACTGAGACAGCGATCAGGACTGCTGAGAAGGAGTGGACACACCACACGAGAATCAAGGTACCGGTAAAACCCCCGGACAATCCTACAACGTGGGCTGTTGAGCCTACTAAAGAACTTTTGAAGCTGAAGTTTAAGAGACTTTAAGTAATTAACTGATTAGTAGCGACGCGAGCGCGGGAAAGAGAATTGTTTATAACTGTGTAACTGTGTTCTCCACTGACAAGTTAAAATGGGTCGAAGAGATTGGTCAGTATTTCTAACTCTCCTCATAATCCAGGGAGCCTTTACGAGCTTATATGGAGATACCCCTGATGAAATAATGGAGGCTAGCAGTACCCCTATATTTACAATTACGATCCCGGATCTCCCTACAACACAAGTAATAGAGACTGACCTATGTTTCCTGGTGCCTTGCGGGACATGGAAAGTCAACGACAGTACTCGATCGAATCCCTACAATATTATGTGAAAGGAAAATATCCTAAGGGTGAACTCCCTCCCATAATATCCCTACATCAGAAACGTATGAAACCAGGACCAGGACGCCTGGACAAGAAATGTAACCCTATATGTATAAAACGATAAAGGGAATCAAGTGGACCGAACCATTAAAAAGTTAATTGATAAATGAGACTGGGATATTAGAAGGAGCGGGGGGAGGGGGATCCTTCACCAACAATTACATCAGGCAGTATTCGGAATCAGAGTAAAGAGTGAAGGGAAAAATAGTAGACTGAGGTGTTGTTATCGAATCAATGTGGATAAAAATCTGGAACAACCCACCCAAGAGGAAGGGGCTTCTCACCTCGACCCGGGGGTGGTAAAAATAGTAGAGGTAAAAGATCTGAAACAAACCCTGGGAATAGAGACTGGATATGAGGATACTAATGCCTGGGTAGAATGGGTTAAATACACTGTAAAAAGTTTAAATAAAAGCAATTGCTATGCCTGTGCATCCGGAAGGCCGATAGCTCAAATAGTACCCTTTCCCCTAGAATGGAGACACGACGGAGGGGGTATGGAATGTATGTTGGCCCTATATCAAGAAAAAGAAGCATGGGGCAACCCCAACTGCACATCTTTATCCCTAAAGTTCCCTTCCGTGGAAATAAAGAACTTGAAAACTCCTCCTCAGTTTCTCGCTGCCGTTGTGAATCACACTTCATGTGTGAACCGACAAGGGGCGGGGTTAACTCATAACGTGGGGGAGTTAGAATCATGCCCAGAGACCAGAAGCATCACGGAAGATGGGACGGGAGGGAACTATTCATCACTAAATGTCCCTAGGGCAGATTTATGGTGGTATTGTGGGGGAAGGGTACTGAGACCAACTCTGCCCCCTTGGTGGAAGGGTACATGTGCAATTGTCCAATTGGCTATACCATTTACCCTGGCAATTGAAAGATCCAAGACAATTAGAAAAAACAAGAGGTCTGTAATGGGAACCTCTTTTGATGAGAAAATATATCCTCAAGGATAGGATGTATGAACATCTGGAGCGCTGCAATCTGATCAGGGATACGCAGCATGGCTTCGTTACAGGGAGGTCATGCCTTACGAATCTAGTGGAATTTTTTGAAGAGGTGACAAAAACGGTTGACGAAGGACAAGCCGTTGATGTCGTCTATATGGATTTCAGTAAGGCGTTTGACAAGGTCCCTCATGGTAGGCTGATAGAAAAGGTGAAGGCTCATGGGATACAAGGCCAGGTATGTAGATGGGTGGAGAACTGGCTTGGGAGGAGGAGACAGCGAGTAGTAGTGGAAGGCTCCTTTTCCAATTGGAGGCCTGTCACCAGTGGTGTGCCGCAGGGCTCGGTACTTGGACCTCTTCTATTTGTGGTATATATTAATGACTTGGAAGAGGGGGTAGGTGGTGTGATCAGCAAATTTGCTGATGACACCAAGATGGTTGGATTGGCGGGTACTGAGGAGCAGTGCCTGGCAATGCAACAGGACATAGACAGGCTGGTAGATTGGGCAGATAGATGGCAAATGGAATTTAATCCGGAGAAATGCGAGGTGATGCACTTTGGCCGGAATAATGTGGAGGGGAGTTATACGATAAAAGGTAGAACTATCCGGAGTATAGATACGCAGAGAGACCTGGGGGTGCAAGTGCACAAGTCCCTGAAGGTGTCGGTACAGGTGCAGAATGTGATGAGGAAAGCGTATGGTATGTTAGCCTTCATAGGAAGAGGTATAGAATATAAGAGTAGGAGTCTGATGTTGCAGTTGTATAGAACGTTGGTTAGGCCTCACTTGGAGTACTGCGTCCAGTTCTGGTCGCCGTACTACCGGAAGGATGTAGAGATCCTGGAGAGAGTGCAGAGGAGATTTACCAGGATGTTGCCTGGTATGGAAGGGCTGTCTTACGAGGAAAGATTGGATGAACTTGGGCTGTTTTCCCTTGAGAGACGTCGGCTGAGGGGGGATCTAATAGAGGTTTATAAGATTATGAAGGGGATAGATAGAGTAAATGGTGGTAAGCTTTTTCCGCTACAAGAAATGGATAGAACGAGGGGTCACGGGCTTAGGGTGAGGGGGGCTAGGTATAAGACAAATATTAGAGGGCAGTTTTTCACGCAAAGGGTAGTGGGGGTGTGGAATGCACTGCCGAGTAAGGTGGTGGAAGCAGGCACGCTAGGGTTGTTTAAGAGTCACTTAGACAGCCATATGAGCGGGCTACATATAGGGGGATATAGTAGGCCTTACTGAACATTGTAGGCTTGGGAATACGTTTTGCCTCAGGAATGTTAGTCTTTGCCTGTTTAATAATGAATTTTTTTTGTCTCCACAGGCATTTAAGTCCAGCAAGGGGCATGCAGGCGGCAGGTTGTAGTGGGCTGCTCTTGGATGTTGCTTCGGGAGTTGCCTATTGCTTCATGTCGTTAGTGTGCTTAAACTGGACCATCTCGAGGGCAACATGACAGCTCAGAGACTATCTCTGTTGCTGTGCGGACACATGGATTTGGGCCTGTGTCTGTGGGAGTTTGCACGTTCTCCCCGTGGTTGCGTGGGTTTCCTCCGGGTGCTCCGGTTTCCTCCCACATCCCCCAAAGATGTGCTTTTAGGCTGATTGATTGGGTACTAAAATTGTCCCTAAATTGGACCTCCCTGATCCTCGCACGTTAGGCGTAGACTAAAATCATGAATAGGTCACTGAGATAGTAGGACGGCGGTGCGGGCTCGTTGGGCCGAAGGGCCTGTTTCCCGTGCTGTGTGTTGTTCTTTATACCTGGATCCCATAGGAGTACCCAGAGGAGTCCCTGATGAATTCAAAGCTAGGAATCAGATTGCAGCTGGATTTGAGTCTCTGCTTTGGTGGATAACTCTTAATAAGAACGTGGATTGGATAAATTATATACACTATAACCAACAGAGGGTCATTAATTATACCAGAGATGCTATCCGGGGATTGGCTGAGCAACTAGACGCCACTAATAGAATGGTGTGGGAAAAATCAAATGGCATTAGACATGATATTAGCAGAAAAAGGAGGTGTGTGTGTAATGTTGGGAGGACGGTGCTGTACATTCATCGCAAATAATACGGCTCCTGATGGCTCAATAACACCAACATATAGCGTCTTTTTCCTTCTGTGTCTAATCTATCTGCCTTCAGGTCTTTTCTTAGTTTCATAAATGTTCTTGTTTCCCTTATACACTCATGCTTTTCTCCCTCATGGGGCAGTGGCACGTAATCGGCTGGGTTAACCTTATTACATTTCGTTATCGTAATATCGGGGAAGGTGGTCAACATTCGGAAACAATGAATTCTGGTAGGCGTGAGTACAAATTTCCCTTGTTCAATTAGTTCAGCTATTTTGTGGTGTACATGTATGTTTATCAGATACCCTATTGTGATCGTGGCTGCCTTTTTGTATGCCCACCGGGCCGCTGCCAGGCCTTGATAACAAGGGGGGTATCCCATAGCTACATCATCTAGCTTGGTGCTATAGTAAGCTATGGCCTGCCTTCTCCTGCCTTTACAACTTTCCTGCATTAGTACTGCTGTAGCAAACCCTGCTTCCCGGTTACTTACAAAAGGTCAAAGGGTTTATTATATATGGGCAAAGCCAACGCAGGTGCCTGCGCCATTTCTTTCTTTATGTTTTCAAATGCTTCTGAGGCCTCCCTATCCCATATCAGTTTTGCTTTTAGTTCTTCACATCCCGCCTCCTTCATTATCTTCCGCAACGCCTGTGTCTTTTCTGCGTAGCTCTCTACCCATTCTGAACTGAATCCTGTCATTCCCAAGAATGTCATCATTTGCCCCACCGTCTGTGGTTTTGGAACTTTCAATACCGCTTCTATCTGCTGTGAGGCTATCCTCTTTTGTCCTGCTGATATTTCCCTTCCGAGGTATTCTACCTTTCTTTGACACAGCTGCAGCTTTTCCCTGGATACTTTGTGCCCCCTTTCCGCTAGTCTTTCTAATAGTTTTAGACTATCCTTCCTGCATTGTTCTCTTGTTTCTGTACATAATAATAAATCATCCACATATTGTATCAATGCGCCTTCCAACTGTATCCCCTCTAAATCTGCTCTCAACACCTGATTGAATACATGCGGTGAATGCTTAAATCTTTGGGGCATCCTATTATATGTGTGTTGTTTTCCTTCAAACGTAAATGCAAATAGATACTGGCTTGCTTGGGCTAACGGCACACTAAAAAATGCTGAACATAGGTCTATCACAGTAAACCATTTGCTCTCAGGTGGTATATTAGTCAACAGGGTGTAAGGGTTTGGTACTTCCACTGGCCTGTCTTCCACTACGTCATTGACTGCCCTTAGGTCATGCACCAACCTCCATTTTTCCCCATCAGCCTTCTTAACTGGCAGTGAGGGCGTGTTACAGCTGCTTTGGGTTTCTTTTAGTACCCCTACTTCCATCAATCCTTTGATTGTCTCTTTGATCCCTTCTATTGCTTCTGACTTAATGGGATGCTGCGGTCTGTAAGGCCCTCGGCATCCTGGTTTTAACCTGACTTCCACTGGAGCAGCTTTTCTGACCCTTCCCACATCAGTATCCTGTTTAGACCACAGTTCCTGTGGGAGGGAGTTTAAATCTCTTTCTAAACTCTCTCTCCACTCCTGTTCCCGTTTCTCATCCTTTACCTCTATTTTAACTTGTTTTGGCTTCCCGATAATCTTAGCGTTCGAGAGTATTTTCACCATTTGTCCATTGGCGGACATCCAAATATCTAATTATCTGTTTGAACAAATTCTAATTCCTGTGCTCTCAGCACCATTGGTCCTAGGTCTTTTGATCTGTATCCCGGATTCACTTTTAATGTAACATGTGGCTCTGCCCCAGATACAGAGAACCATTTGTTAACCCTTTCATCCCTAACGACCGTGAGGGCCGCTCCCTCTGGTCCAATTAAAATACTTCCTGACTTTATTTCCTGTTCTTGTCCTGCCTCCTTTCCCCACTTCTCCTGTATTTCGGGTTTCTGTTCTTCATCAAATATCATTGTACTGTGTAACTCTGTTTCCGGCCATTCGGCTTGTGGAATTTGTGCTTCCACAAACATTCCCCAAATTCCCCACACTCGCTCTTTGACTTGGTCTCCTATGTCCCCCAACCAATATACTTTGGCCCATTCCTCCCCTTGTATTCTAAGGGGATACATTCCTGTTAGGTTAATTCCCTGATTTGTACATTCTAACTTTAGCCCTAATCCCAAGACTGCATCTGTAGGTTTAATGGTCTTCTACTTTCCTACTTTCTTCCTCAACATTCTGTCTCTTCTCTTCCTCCTGTTTTAACCACTCCTCCTTTGTCATTTGTTTTATATCGCACTCTCCCTCGAAATTCACTGTGCCCGTTATGACCGGATATAGCCCCGTAGACCTCTGCTCCTCTGGGTATGGGGGTGGGGCTACATTTGGGTCTTCTAATTCTTTCTTGTCCTGAAATTGGACTGGCATTTGCATCCTATCTTCCCCCCATGTCCTTCTTCTTTCTCTCCCTTCTTCTTCAAACAGCGTTAATATTTCTAGCTCTTTTTCTCGCTTCTCCTCTCTTTTTCTCGATTTATCTTTAATTTTATAGTTTTTTAGTATCCCCTTCTGATCTTCGCATCCCTCTATGCCCCATGTGCCCCCTTCTGGCCACTGTGTGTTTGATTTACTCGTCCTCTTAGTCCATTTTTTGGAAATGTGTGTTATGTCCCCTCTGAGGGCTGGAAATTTATCCCCCAAGATCTCCACCAGTGTTCTAGCCTTGCTTGCCATTATCCGTACCCTTGAGTTACTATCGTGAATTCTGTTGTTTGGTTCGTCGGAATTTGGCACTATAGTTATTATCACACAATGTACCAATTTTCCTTGGTCAGTCCCCTGTTTACTTCTCCCTTGCGCTTCCCTTGTTAATGTTTGTACTTCTAACCGAGGTCCTGATATCCACTTTCCCGTTATACCCTTTCCCAGTACTATCTTTCTTTTCCTTGCTAAAGGGTAGTACGCTCTTACTTGTTCGTCTATGTGTATTAGAGCCCTACACGGGCCGGGTTTCTTTATTAATTCTTCTAGCGTGTCTGTCTTTATTTTATTTCTTCTGTTTGTTATTCCTTCCCAATTTACGTATGGCCATTCGTTTCTTACCTCATCCAAATTAACTATATGCGGAAATCCTCTCAATCTAGTGTCTTTTTTCGTTTTTATACCACTCCCTAACTCCTCCTCCAGCTTCCTTTGCGAATCTTCCTTTTAAAATAGTTGTGTTTGCTCTGCTACTCAGGGACTGTGTCAGTGCAGTCTCTCCAAGTTGTTTGTGGTTATTTTGAATATGTCCCAAATCCCTCATTGATCATCACTCCCACCTTACTATCTCATGCTACTCTACTCAGATCGATCTTTTACTGTCTCTTATTACCCTTTAACTACCTCCCTCTCTTCTTCTGCCGATTTGTGCTTCCGTGGTTGTAACTACCGTATTAGGTAGGAGAATAATTTCTCTCATAGACCTCTCCCCCTCTCGGTTGACGTCCTTTACCCGAGGTCCTGGGTAGGTTCGGACTGGCAGGCCTTCCTACGCTTACTCTCCTTGGGCAAGTTGTAACCTGGAATCCCGCTCCAAACTGCTCGACTAACCTAGCTGCATCAATTAGCGTTCGGTTTTTTTTGCGTCTCACTTCTTACCCATTCACAGACAATACAGTATTCGCAGCGCGCTTTGCATGCAAAACTCTACCCTTCAGATAGGACTCAGTCTCTCAAAGTGTTTTACACAATTTAATTTTACCTATGCAGGATGTCTTTTGGGTTGGGGAGATCCAGGACCAGCAGGGAGCTGGGTGCGCCGGGCCTCAAGATCCCTTTTCCGACAACAAGGATTAATATGCAATATAAGTCTGCTTACCTTGCTGTCAGAATGCCGGCTTTGGGATCTCCAGCCCCGGTCGGACCACCGTCCCCGCCGCTCCTTCCAGATGCTATTTTCCGGGTGATCTTGCACCAACCCTGCTCGCAGCGCCAATTTTGTCATGGTTCCCCAGGACGACAACTGATTTTAGCCGATTGGAACAGAGAGTCTGAGTCGTAATTCTCCAAGCAGTAGACTTTATTTTCCAGCACAAGACAATAAAGCCAGGATGTCCGGAACAATCCAATGAACCATCTGCTTGCAGTCTTTTTATGCACATTACAGCTCCATATCTCAAGATTCTTATCTTACTTTTAAGATTCGACCTTGTTTAGCCACCATTGTTTCTGGGTCGACCCTTTATCTACCTTGCTTGAGATTGGTCACTCATTGTTACATCTCTTTGCTTCTTGAAACCATGGTAGTTATGACCTTTGCCCTTATCTAGACAATTCTGCTTATATAATAATCGTGGTTTAGCTAACTCAGGCCGAATAGTGAAGAAAAACATGCTTACTTTATTCTCTCCTTTTTGCTACAGTCACATATTAAGTTGGACAACTGGACAGTGTCCATTGTCCTCCCGAGTGGCTACTGTTTACATTCATTAATGAGTAATTACTATACTAACTTGGTTGGGTCACATGCATTGATTATATTGGTTACACTTCATCTAGTCATGCTGGTCTGACTACTATACTAATTACATTAAGTAACATACATTAAGCTGATTAATCATACTGGTCTCATCCCACCTCCCATTTTGAATCTACTTCATCACACACATTCTAATACAAGTTTCGGATCAAATTCTCTTACACATACTAAACCATAATTCCTGCTTAACAACTTCTCTGGAAAAACAAATTTTATATGTTGAATGTTATTCCCCTCAACATTTTGATATTTAATAACTTTGATTTTTTTAAGTTCAAAATATTTCTCTTTCTACCTTAATCCCATGTGTTTGCCCCAATGTTAATGCTGGTTTCTGTAAAAGGATTAAAAAGTGAATTGTAATCCATGCTTTTTACTTCCTGCTTTGCAGTCTGAGAATTTTTCAATCTGATTTCCTCAGTCTGCTTCATAACTGCACAGTTCTTGCACAACACAGATTCACCTCAGGCCTGGGATGGGGTGCCTCCTTCAATGGCCTTTTTCCACATTGGGTAGTTCCATCCAAAGAGGAACCCTCCAGCCCCTCCATCAAGACCTCCACCTGTCTCTTCCCACCCCTTTACAAGGCCACATGTATTTAACCTGGTCCTGGACTCTGGGGCTTTAAATCTGGGGACTGCTTGTAGTCCCGTACTAGCTAATGCCCTTCTCAGACTACAGAGATGCCAGCCAATAAAATTGCCAACAACTTGAGGAGTTCCTCCTGAATGAAGAGTGGAAGCGTTCAATGGCTCCAGGGCAACCAGTATTGGTGGGGTTGGATTCCCTATTGATCCTGTCCATAGTTATCTCTAGCACTTTTCATTCTTTGACTTTGGTCTCTCCATTTCTGGGGATGCACTGACAATCAATATCTTCTAAAAGCCTAGTGATTCCCTCAGCTATCTCAATTACCTTTTCTCCCACTGTGGTTACTGCAAGGATTCTGTTCCATTCTCTCATGTCCTCTTGCTCTATCACATCTCTTCCAACAGTGATTCCAATATTACCTTTTTAGAGTAAGAGTTTTACAGCACAGAAAGCGGCTCTTTCCATAGCCAGGCAAGACTGTTCCCTTCCTGTTGGCGAACACTTCAGTGGTCACGGGCATTCAGCCTCTGACCTTCGGGTAAGCATTCTCCAAGGTGGCCTTCACGACACATGACAGCGCAGAGTTGCTGAGCAGAGACTGATAGCCAAATTCCGCACACATGAGGACGGTCTCAACAGGGATCTTGGGTTCATGTCGCACTATCTGTAACCCCCGTGACTTGCCTGGGTTGGCAAAACCTCACTTACTGTACTGTCTGGGGACAATACACATCTCTTTAACCTGTGTCGGCCACTTTAGGACTTGAACAGCAGGTTAGGTGAAAAGATTTGCATTCTAATCAGTAATCTGTAAACTGTCTGTGCTTTATGTGCTCTGCCTGAGGCCAGAACTCTCCATTCACCTGACGGAGGGACAAACCCCAAAAGCTTGTGAGTTTATTATCAAATAAATCGGTTGGACTTAAACCTGGTGTTGTCAGACTTTTTACTGTGTCCTGCCACTAAGCCAATTTTGGATTCAATTTACCAAATTGCCCTGGATCCCATGATCAAGATTTTGTCGTATTTCGATTGACATAGCCCTTGACCACGTCTGAACC
The DNA here is from genome assembly GCF_965287045.1 of Carcharhinus amblyrhynchos. Classification (NCBI taxonomy): domain Eukaryota; kingdom Metazoa; phylum Chordata; class Chondrichthyes; order Carcharhiniformes; family Carcharhinidae; genus Carcharhinus; species Carcharhinus amblyrhynchos. The sequence continues at coordinate 35,596,661 of NC_137335.1, read as the reverse complement.
ATTTCCTGTACTTTTACTTTCATACCCCTATCAGTTCTTCAAAGCTAGGATTGTATTCCCCTCCTTCTCATCTGCTACCCCTCCCCCACCACCTCCACATTCAACTTATCATTTTCCACAAAGATCATTCCTCTTTTTTTTCCCCTTATTCCTCTCCATATTCCTGCCTCTATACTTAGTTAAAACCTATTTTATCTCTCACTTTTTCCAGTTCTGATGGAAGAACTTCAATCTGAAAGGTTAGTGTAGTGGAGATTTTCTTTTAAAATGGTGCCTGATTTCTAAAAAAAACTTAGATTCTATTTGAAAACGCGCAAAATATAAAGTCTCTGTTCAAAAGACATAACCAAACTTTACTTAAACACAAAAACCATACAAGACAGACGCTACATTAACCTATGGCCGTGGGAGGCCTTCAGAGGGTCAGAGCCCAGGTTTAGTGCTCTGTGACCAGTCCAAAGCTCTGAGGCACTCAGCCAAATTACAGAAAAATTATACTCTTATCTAAGATACATCTCCTCATTTAGTTTCAATTTCATTTAATGTTAACATGCCAATCCAATACAAGACAGGTTATCTCAGTCAATTGCACTATGCCACTTGATATAATATTTCATTTGTCCACTTAATTCCAGACATCTTCCCACTGGGCTAAGCCCACTTGCTAGTTGCTATGTAGTTAGGGATGCTTCTATAGCTAAACCTTTCCAATAGGCACATTGCCAAGATAGAGGGATATGCATACCTCTGGACCCTTAGAAAGACAGTTTCACATGCCGAGACATTGGATGCCTTTGTAATATTATAATATGTTTTAATTTGTCCTGGGACTTGAAACTTCGAATGCTTATTCTGCTGACTAATGGACTTCAGCTCTGAACTACTGACCTTACCATAATATTTTTACAACATTTGCAATTTTTTGACTAAGACAAACAATACATTTATATTAAAAATACATTTAATACTTCAATACAAATTTTAAAATCATATTCATTTCATCTTAATAGTTATTGCATTTATATATGAGCAAACCGTTAACATGAATTGATTAGATACAATCATTTAATTCCTTCTAGCTATTCTAAATCTAAAAGACTAAATCTGCTTGTGAATCTAACTAGCTGATCTAAAATTCCCTTCCACAGTTAGACTGAATTTTACAGACTCCCTCCTGGCTCCCAGGAGTAGAATGACAGGTGAAGAGACCTGTAAAATTAGCCTGCTAGCATAGTGGGGAGGCCTTGTGCAGCCCATCCATGAACTAGTTGAGACCCTTCAAGGGCCTCCTCCCACCAGTACTGAAATTTTACCTGTGGTGGGTGGAGGCCAATTTAACTGTCTAGCTTGCCACATTTCACTGAGTGTGTTCGTGATTGGGCGAGGGAGCATACCTCCTTTTTGGGTCCCCTTGTGGCCACTGGAGCTCTCCCTCTTCCAAAGTTTGTCTCTTCCAACTGCCCATTTAATTGTTGGAAGCTCTGAGACAGGATTTCCTCTCCATTGGGGGCAGAATTCTCACTTTAAGCCAATTAATTTTAAAATGTTAATATTCATGGGGGAGGTGCCGGATGATTGGAGGGTGGCTCATTTTGTTCTGTTGTTTAAAAAAGGTTCCAAAAGAAATCTGGGAAATTACAGGCCAATAAGTTTGATGTCGGCGGTTGGCAAGTTATTGGAAGGTGTGATAAGGGATAGGGTGTACAAATATTTGGATAGACAGGGACTTATTAGGGAGAGTCAACATGGCTTTGTGTGTGGTAGGTCATGTTTGACCAATCTATTAAGAGTTTTTTGAGGAGGTCACCAGGAAAATAAATGAAGGGAAGGCGGTGGATGTTGTCTACCTGGATTTCATCAAGGCCTTTGACAAGGTCCCTCATGGGAGGTTAGTTAGGAAGGTTCAGTGGCTAGGTATAAATGGGGAGGTTGTAAATTGGATTAGACACTGGCTCAATGGAAGAAGCCTTGGAGGATCGCTTCTCTGAGTGGTGGCCTGTGACTAGTGGAGTGCCACAGGGATCGGTGTTGGGCCCATTGTTGTTTGTCATCTATATCAATGATGTGGTAAATTGGATCAGCAAATTTGCTGATGATACAAAGATTGGAGGTGTAGTGGACAGTGAGGAAGGTTTTCAAAGCTTGCAGAGGGACTTGGACCAACTAGAAAAATGGCAAATGGAATTTAACGCAGTCAAGTAGAATGTACAGGGTAAATGGTAGGACTCTGAAGAGTGCAGTTGAACAGAGGGATCTGGGAATAGAGGTACAGAATTCCCTAAAAGTGACGTCACAGCTGGATAGGGTTGTAAAGAGTGCTTTTGGTACATTGGCCTTTATAAATCAGAGTATTGAGTATAAAAGTTGGAGTTATGGTAAGGTTATATAAGGCATTGGTGAGGCCGAATTTGGAGTATTGTGTACAGTTTTGGTCACCTAGTTACAGGAAGGATGTAAATGAAGTTGAAAGAGTGCAGAGAAGGTTCGCGAGGATGTTGCCGGGACTTGAGAAGCTGAGTTAGAGAGATTGAATAGGTTAGGACTTTATTCCCTGGAGCGTAGAAGAATGAGGGGAGATTTGATAAAGGTGTATAAGATTTTGATGGGTATAGATAGTGAATGCAAGCAGGCTTTTTCCACTGAGGCCAGGGGAGAAAAAAAACCAGAGGGCATGGGTTAAAGGTGATAGGAGAAAAGTTTAAAGGGAATATAAGGGAGGGCGGGGTGGTGTGGAATGAACTGCTGGATAAAGTGGTAAGTGCGGGGTCACTTTTAACATTTAAGAAAAACTTGGACAGGTTCATGGATGAGAGGGGTGTGGAGGGATATGGTCCAAGTGCAGGTCAGTGGGTCTAGGCAAAAAATGGTTCAGCACAGACAAGAATGGCCAAAAGGCCTGTTTAAGCTGTAATTTTTTATGGTTCTAATGGCTCATTAAATGGCTGTGGGATGAGTGGCCAAATATGGTCAAGCTCACTCTGGACCTTGAGGTAGGAGCAAGGATCCCATCCCTATCTTAAAATCAGCCTATTTCCTTTGTTTCTCTCTCCATAGATGCTACATGCCAAATTGTTTTTTTTTCAGAATTCTGGTGAAATGCCTGAAAACCGGGTACCCGCCACTTGTCAGAAAACATTCAAGCACTGATCAGTCCTTTGAACTGTTGAATATGATAACCAGGTACTTATTAACAGCACAAAATTAGCATCAGAATTTGCAGAAGATTCCATCTTGCTCAATACATTTGGTTTACATAACTGTATCTCGCACAACGGAAAAGCTTATTGGTTAGTAAATGACACAAAATTGAAGCAAAAATAAGTCCACCAGTTAACCTGCTCCAAAGTTTAGTTTTCAGAAGGTCTGCAACATACCCGTGAAAAGCGAATGTCAGGGGCTTCTTTAAAACCAAGCTGCTCAAATAATTGGTACGACTTTGTATTGTCCTCGTCAACGAAGCAATAAATAGGATATCCGATGTTCTGCAGAGCTTTCACCATTTTGGTTACTAGTAGTTTGGCAAAGCCCTTCCTGCGATACTCTGGTTCGGTGTACAGTAATCCCATTGCACCATATTGGTAAGTAAGTAGCCAGGAAACAGGAGTATTAGTTTCATCCAGGATACAGTAGCTGGGGAATTTTGCTATGATATTTTTCACAAATTTAAGTCCACTATCATCCTTTCCAAACTTCCAATTTCTGTTTACTATCTGTGCATGAGAAATGTCTAGATGACTTATTCTTGAGGCAACATCAGCCCTTTAAAAACAAAAAATGAATGGGAATAAGTTTGTATTTCTCGTGACTAACAGACATTAACAAAAATTAACATGCTTAAATTTTAGCAAGCAATATTATCTACGAGTACTTTCAGATTAGACATGATTCAGGGCAAATCCACAAAGGCTCAAAAACGCAACCCGTGGACACCCATTCATGTATCCAAGCAAAACCTGTACATCTTTGCATCAGTTATCCCTAACAGCCTAATTGTGATTGTTAATTTAGGATGAATTTGTGGTAAAAAATTTTTTTTGGTCAGTATTTGGTTCTTTTTGGTCAGTAGAAAGAAATCAGCATTCAATCAACCTTCATAGTTTTGAATCCAGGTGCTAACAAATGGAAACTTTTGGAAGTGAAAACACACATCTAAAACAAATGTTTCTGTATCTGCCATTGTTACTTTTAACCTCATGTTCTCCTTTAATAAATTTTGGGTATTAAATTACTCTTTCTTGGTTATCTATTTTGAAGTATCCCACTCTGGCCCATGTGAATGTTAGCAGATGTAGCATAAACAGATAGCATTGCTGATTCGAAGTGAGAGCAAGCTGAGGAAAACTACCTATTGCTTTTTCTTCGAGTGGGAATCTGCCTCCAGAATCTACACATCAAAGCTCCCAACGTTGTATAATTGATCACTACTGATTGACCTGCATTTATTTTCAATTGTCTTTACCAAGAACTATGCACTTGAAGGAAAAAAACAAGGTATTGGAAATCATAATGGCTCCTCAGTGCTGTTGATCCTTTTTCCTCTGTCCAATTTCACAAGGTTCAAATAGAAATGTTAATTCTTATGTAATTTTAACAATTAAAATGAAGCAAATGAAAAGTAAACAACAGATTCCCTGTGAACATTTAGAAACATTAACTCAATTAATTGATTTTCACTGATCAAACAGTAGAACTGACTAGCATAGGACAAATAAGATTGGAGAAATGAATGTGCGGCTCAAAGATTGGTGTGGGAGAACTGGGTTCTGGTTTAGGGCATTGGCACCAGTGCTGGGGAAAGTGGGATCTGCACAATTGGGATGGTCTCCACCTGAACCTTGCTGGGGCTGATGTTCCAGTGAGCCAAATAGCTGGCAAGTAGTAAGGTTTTAAACTGAATTAGTAGGGGCAAGAGATCAAATTTAGGAAGTTGTAAGACAAAGCAACAAAGGTACTAATGTGAGAAATGATAGACTGTGATAGAAATGGACAGAGAATACAAATCTCAGAGTAAATCATCAGATCAGGCTCGATGCTACAAAAATCAAACATTTCATGTGTGTATGCATCCTGGGAATACCCTGCTTCAGGTTTCTTTGCTAATTAATGGGAATAAATTCACATCATCACTGACTATACAAAGCAGAAATCATGTAGAGTATAAGAGAAGACTAAAAGATTAAAAAAAACCCCAGATGGGGAATGCCAGCCCTACTGTGATGTTTCCAAGCTGATAAAAGAATGTATGTTAAAAGTTAATTGATTAAAAGCAAGTGATTAAAATTTTCAAGCAGACAGTGAGCTGGCAGTAGGCCTAAATGTGAATATGTCACACTGGTGCAATCATAGAGTTTTACAGCACATAGAGGCCCTTTCATCCATCATGTCTGCGCCAACCATCAAGCACCTATCTCTTCTAAACCCATTTTCCAGCACATGATCTGTAGTCTTGTACACTGTGGCATTTTTAAGTGCTGATCCAAATGCTGCTTAATGTTGAAAGAGTTCCCATCTCCTCCACCTTTTCAGCAGTGATTTTTCAGATTCCCAGCATCCTCATAAGTGAAAAAGGTTTTCCTCAAATCCCCTCAAAATCTCCTGCTGCTTACCTTAAATCTATGGCCTCTGGTTATTGATCCTACTACTAAGGGGAAACGCTGTTTCCTATCTAGTCTATGTCCCTCGCCAGAGAGCAATTAGTTAGAGATCGAGCTCCTATAGCATGTAATGGTAATCTTGCTGTGCTTTTTAATATTGTTGTTCAGCATATGTCACGTTTCACTGGTACATAGTAAAATATAACCACTGTCACCAAAAAGGATTATCACTTTCAATGGGGTGAGGAGATAACTAGTTAGTTGAGTCCCTGAGCCATATTTTTCTAATAGGTATCACAGCTGGAAACAAGTTGTGATATGTCAGGTACTGATAAGAGGACAATTCGATCGCGTTGTATGAGCTATTGGCCATTGTAGCACAGCACGAGGGCCACTGATCAAGGGGAAGTGATTACAATCTTTGCATAATCCAAAAGCAAGTTTGCATATTAAATAGGTTTACATGCCTTCGTGGGTGGTTCCTTGGGATCGAGGATGACTTCCAAACCAGCTCAATCAATTCTGAAATGGCTACTAAGTCCAATATGCCCTCTGCAGACTGCTACATTCGGAGCAGGTGGTGCTTGGAGGGTCAGGTTGGGTTAATGGGAGTTGTCTGTTCTCTGCAATGCCTTGACTTTGTGCATTCCATTGAAGTCTCTCTCTGTGTTTGATGCCTTCCTGACTGATCTTTCTCCATTTTGGTCAGTCATAAGCCAGGGACTCCCATGAGGTGATAGTGATGTTTGACCTCTTCAGTTCTGCTTTGAGGATATTGCCATAACATTTCCATTGTTCTGCATTTTCATTATACTCCTGTAACTCTTCTGGCATGAAAAAGTTCTGAATAGAGCAGTTGCTTTGAGTCCAGTGTCAGGCATACAAATGACATGTTCTGGTTGCATATAAAGTAAAGGGAACAATGCAAGAAGAGGAGACAGTGGAGTCATAAAACCTGGACCAAGGGGTGATCAAAGGATACAATAGGAAAAGAATATAAACTGGGAGAAAGCTAGAACTCATGGTAAGAGAATTAATGGATGAATATCAGAAAGAGACAAGAATAAAGTGTCTGCACAAAGGAGTAGGTAATATCATAACTACCTTAGATTGTAATAGGAATAGTAATATCACTTGTTAACTCCAATTACCACAAGTATTATATAGTCATCTCAATATCTTACAAGACATTACTTATCTCTTAGTAATGTAGTAGTAGAATCATAGAATCTTACAGCCCTAAAAGGCCCAGTTGATCCATCGTGCTAGTGCTAGCCTTTGGCAGCCTTCTGGCTAATAGGGGAATAGTTTATGCTTTGGTGGTCAACTCTGTACTAAATATCATGCCATTCTGGCGTGGCAATCCTTGCCATTTTTGTTTCAGATGATGACAGAACGCTGAGAAGGTACATAATTCATCAACCTTTTTTGTTACTGGGCCCTCTTCTCAGCCAGCTGAACTTTGTTTCTCCTGACTGCTTTCAATCCTCTTTCTGGAGGTTACAGCTGTCAGTGACAGTCTCCCAGTTATCAATGTCAATGTCCACCAACTTCATAGCTTGCTTGGACATTCAGACCTTCGCCTTTGTAGCGAATGTCCAAAAAAATCACAAACCAGTGGCCAGTTCATCCCACAGAAGATCTTGGGTATACAATGTCACCCATTCAATGAATGTGACTGAGCAATGAGTTTGTTGATGGAATTGGCATGCTCCAAGACCTCTGAGTTGCTGATCTTGTCCCAGTGGAAGATGCTGAGGGTACACCTGAGACAGCAAAGGTAGAAATGGTTCAGTCTATGTTATTCAGGTCTCACTATTGCAGAAGAACTCACTGAGGATACAGGCTTGGTAGACTTGCAGACTGGTATTCTCAATCAAATTGCTGTTCCACACACTCTTAACCAGCCTTGGACTTAGTAGCTTCAACTTTTGAAATGCATATGTTAATTTCTTCATCATGTAACAGTGGGAGCTTAGATTTGCAAAGCTATCAACAACCTCCAGCAATATATTGTCTATGTTGATGGATGGTGATATTACAACATCCTAAACCATAATATTTATCTTCCTGATGTTGGTGGTCAAAGTAAACCTTATGGACATGAGAGAATTAATCCATTTGCTGATGAAGGTGGTCCTCAGTTTGAAATGTTGCACACCATCACTGATGTAGAGCAATTCTATGGGGACTGGTGCAATTTTGTCTTGGCTCTCAGGTGAGCAAAGCTGAATGTCTACAAGTTCTGGAATGTAAGCAGTCTGTAGATGAATTGAAGGCACATGGCAGCAGAAAAAGAAAAAGAATATGACAAAACAATGTCAACACCAGAACCCAGTCTCATGCGATCTCACTGCAGATCTCAAAAGGGTTTTGGTGTTATCCTGGCATTCACTCAGCTCGTTGTCATGGGAAGAGGAAATCACAACAAGGAGATTCAGTGGTCAGTCACACCATTTTTCTTGCAGCTGCAGGACTGAAAAGATTATGTCAATGGTAGACCTTCAAGTTCTGAAACTACTCTGGGGTTCAGAACATATCTATTCAGTCAAGATCTCCAGTGTGGCAAGAACAACACAGGCAAATACTTTTCCCATGATGTTCAGCAAGAGCTGTCTAATTTACTTCCACAACCCACAACAAAAGTGTTCAATTTATTTCCACAGCCCTGAACAAGAGCTGTCCGATTTGGTGCCACAACCCAGCTTTTCCCCCTAACCATCAAATTAGATCATTTAAAATACATGCCCTTTTGCGGTGAAGCACTGCAATTTCTAATGGCTTTGGGATATGTATCCACAACCAGCACAGACTGGAACTTTAATCCAGCCTTAGACGGTTTGATCACTCTATCACAATGATATAATTTCTAGAAAAAGTCCCAGTCTCTTTTGGCATGAGCTTTATTATTTTTAAGGTTACAAATTGGTATTGATTTTCCAAAGAGCTTTCTGATCACACAATACTGGTTAGCAATATTTTATTTGCACCGTTTCATTGTGAGGATCAACTTAATTTAAATAATATGGTTATGTTTCCAGTCCATTTTGGATCTGGTTTTGACAGTTCACCAAGGAGAGAACCACCTGAGTGCTTGGGTGAAAAAAAAATCACTCCAATATTTTCTCTATTGAAGAACATAAATGTTGGTTGAAAGTAGGGCCTTTGCAAATACAATAGTATCATCAAAGGAGATCCATTAAAATTACAACTGGCATTGTTTTAATGGACGTTATTCTCATGCAGTATGGTTACTGGGATATCACTGCAAGCTAATATGATGCCCCTGCTTTTGTTTGGGAGGGTGATGGATCTTCTTTGAATCACTGCTTCAGAATAAGAGCCTCTATGAAGCATTACTGACTCAGTAAGAGAAGTGAGAAACGTAAACATTAGCTCCCTGAGTATTGAAATTCCTGTTCTGCTTCCTCTGTCATATCACACGCATTCCATCCAGAATTAAAACGGTTGGGGCCACATTAACTTAAGGGATTAACAGCTAGAACGGTAAAATCCTAAAATAACAGGCTGTCTTAGCTGCAGATATGATGTTGACACTGCCTGCAAAGAGGTGCAGTCCAGAGAAATGTTTTATTTTGGGAATTAGAGTTCTCTCCGGTGATATTTTTTACCCTGCTGTTAGTAGGAATACATGAATGTTGGAGGATGGTTTGCTATTTACATTCAATTCTTCCCTCTTTCTCCCCTCTCTCCTCTGAAAACTCTCATCATAGTTGGGATTGAAAATTCACTGTATATGCAAACAGTCTGTTATTATCTAGTTAGGGACCAGTAATTTTGTTTCAACTGAATTAAGTTGGAATTCCAGTTACCAAAGCCACATGATTCCATGGTTTTAAACAAAAAAAAAGCTTACAAATCAGAAAATCTGCAATATCTAGGTTATACACTAATACTCAAAATATACATGAGGTTGTGTATGTGGTGTCTTTCTTTAAGTAGAGCATCAGTGAGTCACCTGACTTAGGGGCCAATTGGAACTGAGACTGATTACACCAGAGAGTGGCCGGAATTTTATCACCCTGCCTGCAATCGGAATAACAGGGGGCAAGGGGCGGACAATGGAAAGCTCCATTGATTTCTGGCGGGATTTTAGGGACGAGTGAGGCCATAAAATTCTGCCCAGAGAGTCCTCTCTCAGGTATTTTATTTCTGGAACCATGTTGTAAGCAAGTAGAACTAGGGGTCTTCATGCTGCATAAGCCTCCTGCACCAAGTTTTGTTTGTCAATAAATATCATTTGTTCCTAACAAAGTCTGAAATCTTGTGACAATACCAAACCAGCGAAACATAACATACTGGCGACGAGATGGAATCAATTGAATAGCACAGCCTACCTGTGAGTATCCAGTTTAATTAAAGTTATAAAAGAGGAGTGGGCAAATAGACTCAGCAAAAGTTGTTGTACTGGTGCCAGACCCTGAGAGGCAGTCGAAGGACTGAATCCGGTGTGGACAGAGAAGTAAAGAGATTTGGAAAGATATAAGAAAAATTAAAATGAAGAGATTGGTTTCAGAAGCAAGGAAAGTGAAACTGAATCAAAAGAAAAAGAGGACAGGAATGTTTGAAATAGAAAGGAAGACGTGTTTTAGATTTTAAAATAACCTAGAAATAGAAGGCAAAGATATTGGTTGCAACTAACAGGTTCAGAAGTAAAAAGGGAGACAAATGCCCTAAGAAGCTGCAGTACCTTTCCCAATAGCATGGGAAAATGAAGAGGTCGAGACTCAGAATAGCCTGTATGGGGTTCCTGGTAGTGGTCCCTGCACTGGGGAACGCAGGCAGTGAAGTTTGGAAGTTTTTGGAAGAAGACCCATATTTGTTTGAAAATAAAGGAGCTGACAAAGTTTAAAATAAAACCCACTGGAGCCACTGGTGAAATTGACGAAAAGATTGATGTTAAAACAAGGAGAGAAATATGGATTCTCAAGACAGACAGAAGAAAAAAAGTGGGAAAAATGCAGAAATTGATAAATATTCCACCAGCTTAAACAAGTTTTAAAACTTCTAAAATAAAAGGTTCATAAGTAGGTTTCCACCAAAATACAGGGAAAGCACAGACAGACAGAAATGGCAACTATGACAGCTGAAAACATTGACAGCCTTAAAACAGTAATGAATTCAAAGTTGTGCAAAATTTAATGCAACAACCTTAAGAGGGAACAAAGGACAAGAGACGTAAAACAATCAGAGAAGATCCCAGTTAAAAGGCAACTCTAAAAACAAGAGGCCAACTTTTTTTTAAAAAACGGGGGTCTGTGAGCAACACGAGATCTCAAAAGATGAAAAATAAGATCTCAAAGAAGAGGAAACAATGAAGGTTAGAGGAGGTAATACTCCTTCAAGCAAGAGGAAATGCCAGACTGAGCAGGCAGTAAAAGTCACAACATAGGAGGTAATTATGAAATAACAGACAAACTGGTTGAACACTCCAAAGTGCACATTAAGTAACAGTTGTGACTAAGACAGATCCCACAGATTTCTTAGTAATCCACTCTGATGTCAGTGATCACCATGAGTTCAGAAAATCACGTTAAAATTCTCTCCTTCATGAGGGATTTTAACTTTTTCCTTTCACAGATCTCATTTAACCACTCTAACTTGGATTGCCTGAAAGACTGCTCAACTCCTGATGATTCAATCTCTTCTGAGACTGTATTCCATGGGATTCACAAAGCTGCGATCCTACCTCTCACTCCAATACAATTCCAGCTCGTTTGCAGACTGCTAGTTTCACTAAGTTGGCACTAGCCCAAGTTGCTCCAAACTTCAGTCTCCTGGCTGCAGCGAGAAATAAATGGCTACTAGGGCTTCTTTTGAATTCTAGTTGACTGACAAAGAACCAGAGTGTTTGCACCAGCTTCTCACATCTCCAATACTTTTCTGAGCCCTCACTGCATGGGCTTCCTTGTGAGCTACAAACTACATGAGGTCTAAATTGCCACTTACTTTTCTCCCCCAGTAAACTGAAACCAAATAACTTTATTAAGATCCAGTCATCTTCATGATAACAAAGCTTTTCAGAGTTCATTGTAAGCTTTAAACTAATTTGATTCCCAAAAACAAAACATCTCTCCGCACTGCACTTATTTGCAAGCAATGTAGATATCACCTCAGCTACATTAGACCACCTGCTGTTTTATAATTTTACCTTTCTAGCTGTCAATCTCTTAAGTCAACGTGGCCCCAATCTAGTGTAATAGACTCCAAGCTGCTAGTTGCTCTTATTCCATTTTCTACAGTTAATCTTCCTAGAACTGAAATTTACCTCTAAACTATTAACATGAACCATGTACTAGATTTTCATTACATCCCATAATACTTGCAAAATGAAAGAGACTATTTGAGTGAATAGTACTGTTTGTAAATTGACGTACTACAGAAAGATAGTGCTTACTTTTCCGATGTGATGTCAAGCAGGTCCCCTGGATCTTCGAGTATCATTGCACGTGCACTGGTTAAAAAGTTTACTGTGAATTTTTTGCAAGCTGCAATATCCTTCACCAGTTCAAGAAAACTTGTATCAATCCCTTAAGAAAAACAAATTAGGAGTTTGAGTAATTGCTCTTCAGGTATACAAGAAGTACAGTTCAATCTTGGTGATCAAAGGCATTATAATCATGACAGTCACTGATCCCATCTCTTCTAGAGATCTTCCATCCACTGCCTCAAACCTCATAGTCCAACCTCAAAGGGCCCATTTCTAACTCCTTCTGAAGATCCAAAGACAGGACTGCCCTGTTGGACCTATGTAAGTTAGAATTGCTGAGTCACAGAGCTACGCAGCTGCTTTTGCCTTGGGGCAATATAAAGATTTTACAAAACAGCTATTATCCAATCACTGCTTCAAACTTTCAAATAATGAACCCAATGTGGCAATATTTAAGGTGTCATTATTATGTTTACATATAAAATATAAGTTTACGTATAAAATTAAAGGTGTTGGGGAAGGTTAAAGAGAACAGTTTATAGATTGGCAATTATTACAATGGCTATGATTTTTGGATGAAATGTTACACAAAATCAGTTACAGGTACTTTGCTCACTGTGTCGACATCGTACCTCCAAACGTGAAACGGTTTGTCCAGTTGACAACATTGTCATCCATGAGAAGATTGTATAAACTGCTCTGATCTTTGGAAAACACAGTAAATGTACATTCATCTGAAGTGTACATTTCTTCCTACAGAGTAGGGAACAAAAGTAAGTCAAAATTATTAATTAACTTAAAGAAGCTAAATGTGTCCTCATGAATAAAAAGGCAATTTGTAAATTTTAATTTCAATGAACAGTCCTTCAGTCAGCTTTTTGGAAAATATGGCAGTTTAAGAGACAACATAGGCCTGAATTTTTTTAATGGCGGCTTCTTGTTTCCGCCGTTCAAAGAGTGGATGGAACACATCCTCACCAACTCCAATGAGTGTTGATTGGCTGCAGGCAAGACTTCCATCCCTCATGTGGGAAGAAATCCCATTTCAGAGAGTTGCCGGTCAATTTCCAGTGCCTGCAGCGAGAGCTCTGCAGTGGAAAGCAGAGGAGGTTCAAAAAGACATGGACACACAGTCTGCAATAGGAGGCCTAGGTAGGTCCAAGGGATCCCAGGGAGCACGGGCAGGGGCCTGGACTTCGAAATTTTGGTGGGGGGAAGGAAGGCTGGGAGGGAAAACATTAACCAAGTTGAGTTGGGAGGGGAGGAGGAGATAGAGAGGGTAAAGAAGCATGGACGAGCGCCTGAAGCCGAATACCTGGTCACGGTGAACGACCCAGACATCAACATCAGCCTTCAACAGACAAGGCATGATCGGGCGGGTCCCTCAGACTGCAGTTGGCCATGCTGCAGAAGAGGATCTTCGCGCGGTGACTTGCCCCTCCGAAGAAGACGCAGCGTTGGTCCGGTTCGCAGAGGTGGCGGAATCCTCGGGCTAGGTGCTCCATGGTCCACCTCTGTGTCTCCCCCCGCCTCTCCCCCATACCCCCGCCCAGCCCCCGGCGGCATCCCCCGTGTGTGCTCCTCCTGCAAGGAGCGACATGGTTGGGGCTGCAGCAGGTGTGGTTGGGTAGGGGGAAAGCGGCCTGGGGGGAGGGGGGCCACTGGACCTTAAGACTCGGGTGTTGCCCATAAAAACATAGAAATTAGAGGCAGAAGTCAATTTTCAGCCCTTTCAGCCTGCTCCACATTTCATTTTGATCATATCTGATCATCAAATTCAATATCCTTATTTCCCCCATATTCCTTGAACCCTTTAGCCCCAAGAACTAATTTCTACTTGAAATCCTGCAACATTTTGACCTCAACTACTTTCTGTGGTAGTGAATTTCACAGATTCATCACTCTCTGGGTGAAGAAATTTCTCCTCACCTTGGTCCTAGAACTCCTTGTCCTTAAACTATAATCATTAATTCTGGACCCCACCCCCCCAAATCAGAAACATTCTTTCTGAATCTACCCTGTCCAATCCTGTTAGAATTTTTAAAGTTTCTATAAGATCCCCTCTCACTCTTCTAAACTCCAATGAATATAATTCTACCCAACTTAATCTTTCCTCAAATAACAGACCTGCCATCCCAGTAATCAGCGTGATAAATTTTTGCTGTACTCCCTCTGTAGCAAGGACATCCTTCCCCAGATAAGCTTACCAGAACTGCACACAGTACTCCAGATGTGGCTTCATCAACATCCTATACAACTGGAGTAAAACATCCCTGTAACACTCAAATCTTCTTGCTATAAAGGCCAACTGCCTGCTGTACTGCACACTTACTTTCATTGACTAATGCACGAAGAGTTGAATGTCCACCTCTCTTAATTTATATGCATTCAAATAATAATCTGCCTTCCTATTATTACTATCAAAGTAGATAATCTCACATTGCATATGCCTGCTCATTCAGCCTTTTAAAATCAGCTGAAGCATCTCTCCATCTTCCTCACAGCTCATCCTCCCACCCAACTTCATATCATCTGCAAATTTTGAGATAATGCATTTAGTTTCCTTTTTCAAATCATTAATCTACGTGAACAGTTGGGGTCCTAGCACAGATCTCTGCAGTAACCCACTAGTCACTGCTTGCCAATCAGAAAAAGGCCCATTTATGCCAACTCTTTTCTTCCTATCTGCTAAACAACTTTCGATACATCTCAAGATACTACCTGCAATCCCATGTGTTTTAATATTAAGCGAAGCCTTGTCAAAAGCCGTCTGAAAGTCTAAATAAAACTCTTCACCAATTCTTAGGTAACTCTACTAGTTATATCCTCAAGAATTCCAATAGATTTGTCAGGCATGGGCCTTAGCCCCTCCATTATATTTCAGGCTTCCCCCATAGATATTCAATCTTCCCACCAGCCTAAAAATTAAGGCAAATTCTAGCCATAGTAACTATGTGGTTTTATCCAAGGGCACAGCAGGTTGGGCTGCAAATTCTTCCAGGACTGAGTAGGTTGCTAATACTCACTTTCAAAACATGAATAAGAAAGATGGATACTTAAGGAAAGTACAGTTGCCTGTGGAACCACAGCACAAAAGAGAAGTGCACCTTAAGTGGAAGAGCTCACAAAGGGATCTAAGTGCTGAACTGGAAAAGCCTGAAGAATAGAGTTAATGAAAAACAAATTGCAGAACACACAGCAAAGTAGACAAAGGAGAAAGAATAACTAGGTTGCATTAGGTCATAATGGCATTATGAATCAGTAACAGATTTCTTGGCAGCTCAACAAATGGATTATGTGTTGACCTATAAAGTGGAAAAGAGATCGCTTTGTGTGTTTTCCCATTTGACATTTGGGAAGATGCATAGCACAAGCATGGAAAAATGCCTCCAATTGCTTGCACACCTCTTATTTGCTCTGTCCAGCTTACTTATGCAGTCTTTCCTGAGGGCACCCATAACATGAAAGTACAGATACAGAGGGAGAAAAATAATAAATTATTTGTTATAAAAATATTTTCAATATGAAAATAATCAAATTTTGCTCTTGGGCCTGTTAAATTAAACTTTGTGAAACGGGGACTGGGTGCCTAAAATGGGAAGAATGTAATTTAATTCTAAGAAACCCACAAGTTTTTGTGGGATCCAGCCTGCATCATACGCAAATATATTCTATTACCTGCACTTGTATTTTATATTCATTCATTTATGAGAAGTGGGCATCAATGGAAAGGCCAGCATTTATTGTCCATCTCAAACTGCCCTGGAGAATGTAGTGGTGAGCATCCTTCTTTAACTGCTGCAGTGCATAGAGCTATGCAACCCCTGCAGAAGGAGATCATTTGGCCCATCGAGCCTGTATGACTCCAAAAGAGCATCTGTCTCAGGCAAGCACTCTCACCCCAGCCCTGTAACTCTGTGCATTTTACCATAGCTAATCCACCTAACTTGCACATCTTTGCACTAAGGGGCAATTTACTGTGGCCCATCCAACAAACCTGCACAACTCTGGACTCTGGGAGGAAACCCGAGCACCTGGAGAAAACCCATGCAGGCACAGGAAGCATGAGCAAACCCCACATAGACAAACACCCAGGCCGGATTTGAACCCAGATCCCTGGCGCTGTGAGACAGTAGTGCTAATCATGCTATTCATAGTCTATCAGCTGTATCCAAAATTATGTCTAATTATTTCTGAATTATCTCAATTATATAATGATAAGCCACAGAAAGTGACCATTCAACCCATTGTGCCTATGCCAACTCTTTTGGTAGCGCTATCCAATTAATCCCATTTCCCTTCTTTTTTAACTGTATTGTTTCACAGGATGCGGGCATCATTGGCAAGGTCTGCATTTGTTACCTGTCCCTAATTGCCCTTGAACTGAGTGACTTACTGGTTCATTTCAGAGGGTAGTTAAGAACCAAGCTGTGGATCTGGAGCCACATAAAGGCCAGATAAGTCCAGCACATTTCCTTCCCTAAAGGACATAAATGAATCAGATGGGTTTTACAACAATCAGTGGTAGTTGCATGGTCACCCTTACTGTGATTAGCTTTAAATTTCAGTTTTTATTAATGAAATTTAAATTCCACCAGCTGCCATGGTGGAACTTGATCCCATGTCCCTACAGTATTAGCTTGGGTCTCGAGAGCTAGTTAGCACATTACCACTGTGCTACCATCTCTTCTTACCCCTTCACTGTAGCCCTGAAAATGTTTTCCTTTCAAGCACTTCCACAATTCTCTTGAAATCTCCTCCCAACACCTTTTCAGGCACTGTTTTCCAAATCATCATAACTCATTGTTTTAAACAATGGTTCCTCATATGATGTTTGGTTCTCTTACCAATCACCTTAAAACCTTATCCTCTTTCTACTACTAGATCTTTCTACTACTAGATGCTGTTTTTTTTTTATTTATCCTGATCAAAACTGTTCTGATTTTGAACACCTCTATCAAAACTCTCCTTAAACCTTTTTGCTCAGAGTTTTCAGATTTCTCTTTTCCTTTCCAGTTTGGGATTTTTCATTTCTCTTTTCTTTCCCTCAAGCTGGAGCTCTCTCTCTAACAGCACTGTTGATGTACTCACACCAAATGGATTGCAATGATTCAAGAAAGCAATTCAGCAGCACTTGCTCGAGGGCTACTCGGGATGAGCAATAAATGCTGCTCTTGTCAGGGTCACTCACATCCCACAAATGAATAAAAAAAGGTTAATAGATAAGGTATATGATTAAGTAAATAGAGGGAAACAATTTCTTTTGGTGATGGAACCCGAATAAGAGGGCATGACTTTAAAGTTAGACAAAGGCAGTTTAGATGTGATGTCAGAAAGTACTTCTTTACGTACAGGGCAATGGAAATCAGGAACCTTTTCCCTCAAAAAGCTCTTGAGGCTAAGGAAATACCAAACAGGTTTTTGTTAGACAAAAAGATAATAAAATAGTGCGAAGTTAGGAAGGGAGAATTAAGATTCATATCAGCCATGAACTAACAGAATTGTAGAACACATTGAATGGGCTGAATAGCCTACTCCAGTAAGGAAAGAGTTATTTGAGAAAGAGTAATACTAAAGGGTGTATATGCCTCTTGTAGAGGATACAGAAGTGCAAACTGTCATCTTTTAGCATTGTAACACATATGGAGAAAGAAATTAAATTTCAATTCAAAGAAGCTGGCTTCTTTGTCGTAAGAAAGAAGGATGACATCTGGGCAGCAGCCACTGTTTATTTCACTGAGTTGAAGTCAGTGGGTCGGATGGCCGGTTCATGAGGTGGAGTGATACCAAAAGCGTAGATTCAATTCCTGTTATCACTGAATGCCCTGCCTTCTCAACCTTGCTCCTCGCGTGAGATGTGGAAATTCTCAGGTTAAAATCACCACCAGTCAGGTTTCTCTCTCAAGATAGAGGAGAACAGCCGATGGTCCTCTGGGACTTTGGTGACTTTCATCTTTTCTTCATATTCTTTAATCTTGTTTTTTTATACTGACAATAAAGTACACAACTTCTTAAAGTACATTTGTATACCTTTATACATGGTCGACATATTACAGTGCTGAAATTAGGCCAAATATCGACAACAACTTCCAGATCAGATATCTTGCCTCTGTTGATGTTTAGAATAGTTCCATAAACCTGGAACAATAAAACAGAACACCTTTTACAACAATAAATCTAGAAAAATTGTGTCACTCTGCATGATAAAGTAACTCAATTAGGACAGTTCCCAATGTGGAGGAATCAAACTAAATTTCTCTATTAGCAAAAGGGAGCAGAAAGTATGATCCTGATCAATTATAAATGACAGAAAAACAGATGAGTCACCTGTTAAATCTGCATAATCTGAACAAGAATGATATAAATATCTATTTAAGTTAGTTTTACAATTTCAATGCTCAGCTAAACTAATAAGTAACCTTACTGGGTAAGCTGAGACTTTGATGATGCAATTGATTGATGAGGCATCTAAGAAGTCAAAAATCCCCTACCTGCTTTCCTGTTGTGCTGAGGATGAATGATGAATGAACCTCCCTGTATTTCTTAATGCTTTGGTTTACCTGGAGACGAAAACTACTGTATATACCGCAAACCTTTCTCTGCAGATGATATGTGTGGAGTCAGGAAACACAATCCTGCAAGGTAGCTTTACTTCCTGTCTCCAGAGATAAAGTGACACTGGCAGCATTGATAATCGGATGCTGCTGGCAGCGTTTGCTATATGAGCTGGGTTCTGAGCATACTTCAGTAGCCTAACAGTACAATTTTGCATTCTATTCATGCTGACCGGAAAGGCACGACAATGAACTCTGTGGCAAAATGCCGTGCTTGAAAATAATCTTGAGGTAATGCAAAGGACAGATCAAGGCCTGGATTTTCACAATGATAAAGAGCAAAAATGAAGCCTGAATCCAGATATCCCTCCCTAACGCAGCACTTTTCATTTTCACAGGGACTGAGATTTGTGCATGCACATTTTGCAGAGGCAACTGCCCATAGAAATTAACAGCTGCCTCCTCATGTGATTTCATAGTGGTAGCACAGTGGTTAGCACTGTTGCTTCACAGCTCCAGGGACCTGGGTTCGATTCCCGGCTCGGGTCACTGTCTGTGTGGAGTTTGCATGTTCTCCTCGTGTCTGTGTGGGTTTCCTCTGGGTGTTCCGGTTTCCTCCCACAGTCCAAAGATCTGCGGGTTAGTTGATTGGCCATGCTAAAATTGCCCCTTAGTGTCCTAAGATCCTTAGGTTAGAGGGATTAGTGGGTAATAATATGTAGGGATATGGGGGTAGGGCCTAGGTGGGATTGTGGTCGGTGCAGACTCGGTGGGCCGAAGGGCCTCTTTCTGCATTATAGGGTTCTATGATTCTATGATGATTTCAGTGCAAGAAGCATCTGAAACATGTTGTGCATGGATTAGACCTGGTAGGAGCAAGTTTGAACTTTGTGCATCCCTTTAGATAACCAGGATACCCTTTTGGATTTGTCCCTGGGTGCCTTTGTAGAAGATCAGGTGCCTTTTAAGTTTGCTAAATGTAGGAATGAATATGAATATATGTATATATAAGCACAGAAACTCATTGGAACTGTCAGAAGTTTCAAGGTGGATGTCAAAGGGAACTATTAGCTGTCAAGGAATTTAAAACTCCTGTCCTTTAACTCTGAGAGAACCATCCGGAGTGTTGAAAAATAATTGTTGGCTATTTAATTCTATCAGCCTGAGGGACATCATTGCTGGATTAGTGCTGCATGATTAACTTCACAACAGTTTATAATCACAGTAGACTGCCTGTCATTTGATTGACAGCAGCAAGTGATCATGTATTCTTTGAAGTCATAGAGTCATAGAGGTTTACAGCATGGAAACAGGCCTTTTGGCGCAACTTGTCCATGCTGCCCTTTTTTTTTGAACCCCTAAGCTAATCCCAACTGCCTGCATTTGGCCCATATCCCTCTATATCCATCTTACCTATGTAACTATCTAAACGCTTTTTAAAAGACAACATGGTACTCGCCTCTACTACTATCTCTGGCAGTTTGTTCCAGATACCCACCATCCTCTGTGTGAAAAAATTGCCCCTCTGGACACTTTTGTATCTCTCCCCTCTCACCTTAAACCTATGCTTTTCAGCTTTAGACTCCCCTACCTTTGGGATAAAATATTGACTATCTAGCTGATCCCTCATTATTTTATAGACCTCTATAAGATTACCCCTCAGCCTCCTACACTCCAGAGAAAAAAAGTGGGACTATAAATTCCAATGCTTGTTTTTATAAGGGATTATGCAATTTGACGAAATGTTTGTTGTTATAAGGGATAATGTAATTTCAGGAATTTAAATTTAGCAAATGGTTTTTGAGAGGTTTTTAAAAATAAAGTCTACAGTGCATATCTAGAACTTTATTTTGTTTAATCTCAGTGTTGACTCAAAGGTCTGCCCATGATGTCTATGGGCAAAACATGGTGGGCATGGGTTGGCATGAATTGGCACTAACTTGGCATTGGAGTTATAAAGGGCCATAGATGGGTAGGAGACATAGATCATCATGGAGGGTGAAGGGCCATGGTAGGATGCAGGAGTCATGATCAGCCTTGTGGCTCCTCTTTGCACTACCTCCAGAACTTGAATATTTCCTTTGTTTGTTGGCAGCCCAAACTGAACATAATATTGCAGATGTGAGGTGATCAGAGCATTACACTGTTCAATCATACATCTTCCAGTTTTATTTGTTTTTGCCATACAATGCAGCATTTATCATTGCTGCTCTGAACTGATCAGCTGACGTACAAGAAAAAATTGATTTTGAAAGGTGCTGCCAATCAGGTGCTTCTTTACCCAAGTTCCATCTTCAATAGAAGAATGTAGCAAGTATTCAAAAGGTAGCCTTGCAGTACCATCTGTTTCATGTTCTCTTCAAAATATAATTCCCCATGAGGACTATTAGATTTTATTCAACTTTAGCCTCCATTGTCCTAGCATTTACTGAGTAAATGAGTAATTAACTTTCTCCTTTCTATATCTGGAAGGTGTTGAATTTCACCAGCCACTGTTCTGCATTCTTACGCATGTTTGTAGCTATTGTAATTTTTACTGCTTCCTTTAATTCTATCTACTTTAGTATCTTAAATCCACTCTTTTGTGCAAATGACAATATACCAAATACTGTATATTTACATTTTACTGATAATAGATAAAAGCACAAAGAATCTCCTGCCGTGCTTACCAGTATAAGATACAACCTTACCTTTATTGCAGCTGGCAGATAATTCTGCAAAACTTTTTCTAAAGTCAGTAGCTTCTCTTCATCCTGTATTATAAACATGGTTATAGGAGGCAGAACCAAAATTACTTTCAAACAAAGTGGCAAGGCCCTTGTTGAGATGTGCTGCACAGCACAGAGTATATTGCCTGATGCAGATGTCAGTCCTGTTTGAAGAAGGCATAGAGGAATACAAGTTAACGTCACTTAAAGGACATGAATTTCACGAAGTATTTGAGAATTTCCTTTCTGGTAAGGAGGAAGAAGAAACATTTCTTGTGTCACACCAAGGTTGCATAACAGTGACATTGTGCAACTCAAGATTACTTAAATTATCGTATAGTGCTAAAGGTTATGTAAATACATTCAACGTAAATGGCCCAAAGAACAACAAATAAGATTGTGTTTGGAGAAATGGGCAGGTAGACTTTGGGTTGGATAAGAAACTGGTTACATTCTTGTAGACAAAATGTTTAATGTCCCTTTACTGTACATAGCCTATTTCCGGGTCTGCACAGTTCCTTTAAAATTGCCTCAAGTTCATGCATGAATGCATCTTAAAGGGACCATCCCTTGTGCAAAGTCTACTAGCCCCTTATATGACAATTCCTTATTGTTGTGCAGCTATGTACCTTTAGTGCAACATTAGTGGGAACTGGTCATAAGTGGAGTCCCCCAAAGATGAGCATAGGCACTTTTCTCTTCAAAATGCACTATGGTTACCACTTCCTTTGCCTTTTGTTCCATGACATCTTTGTCATTTAATCTCTCCCTGCCTTCAAATCTATTTCTGACCTCTTTTTGCCTCATTTGTTCCTCTTCCTTTTTCAACAGAGTAAAACCCATCACATTTTCCCTCTTTTCAGTTCTGAACAAGAGTCATATCAGACTTGAAACATTAACTCTGATTCTCTCCACAGTTGCTGCCAGACCTGCTGAGTTTTTCCAGCACTTTCCCCACTTAATCATTTTTACTCCGATTGCTCTTTGTTCTTTTCCATAGCCAGCCTAAACCTTATGATATAATGATATGTAAAAAGCTGTAGATCTATGGGTAAGGGCTGGGGAATGGGACTAACTAAGTTGTTGCGCAGAGCTGCCATGAAGACGACAAGCTAAATGATGTCCTTCTATGTTGTAACCGTTCAATGATTATAATGACCTCGAGCCTGGTATACGTGGCACAGTTTCAAAAGGTGCAGATGATATGAAACTTGGAAGCATCAAGAACTGCAAGGAGGAAAATATAGATTTTCAAAAGGACACAGACAAGTTGGTGGAATGGACAGACAAATGGGAGACAAAATTCAATTTGAAGAAATGTGAAGTGATTCATTTTGGTAGGAAGCACATGGAGAGATAATATAAAGATGGGCAAAACTGTAACAGGGATGCAAAACTGTAACAGGGATGGCTGAGGTCTGGAGTGCACTGTCTGTAAGTGTAATGGAGGAAGGTTCAATCTGTTATCGGACAATAAATTTTCTGAAATTGGGTACACAATATGGAAGCAGACTAAAGCTGCACTCAGAACCTCCCCACTAAAGATCACAAGGGAACAGATCCAGACAAGCAGGCAAAAGACATGTTTTTAAAATGCAAACGAGGGCTAGCACACAAAGGGAACCGGGCAGGATGGCACCTACAGAAACTAAAATAAAAGCACACCCCCATCTAATCAGATCAGCACCTCTAATCTAATCAAGCAAACCTCTATGGAGACACCTAAAGACTAACACAACTAAGGAAGCCTCTCTGGCCTTACAGACTTCCTAAAATCAGCCAAACACCCATTGTTCAAACCCTGGAGATTCTAGACCATTGATAAACCCATCAGACAGAAATGATTAACATACACTTAAAAACATCGTTACGATACTTGAAAACATGGAAACAGAATGGTCAGAGTCAAATACTGTAAACAAAACATTAACATTTGAATCATACAATGTGTCAAAGTTTGAACATAACTGTAGCCCATCGCAGCGGGCCTTCAGAGTGCTTTCAGGACATTTCTGTTGTATGTCCTGACTGCACCTCCATCGATGTTAAAATAAAGCTGTACCACTGTTGAACCTTCGCGACACATAACAACCCAGAGTCGCCGGGCAGAGCGTGATAGCCAAGTTCCGCACACATGAGGATGGTCTCAACTGGGATCTTGGGTTCATGTTGCACTATCTGAATCCCCCACAACTTGCCAGGGTTTGCAAAATCTCACTAACTGTCCTGGCTAGAGACAATACACATCTCTTTAACCTGTGCTTAACCCTCTCTCCACTCACATTGCCTGTACCTTTAAGACTTGATTACCTGTAAAGACTCACATTCCAACCATTATTTTGTAAATTGAGTTTGCGTCTTTATATGCCCTGTTTGTGAACAGAACTCCCACTTACCTGATGAAGGAGCAGTGCTCTGAAAACTAATGGCTTTTGCTACTAAATAAAGGTAGCACAGTGGTTAGCACTGCTGCTTCACAGCTCCAGTGACCTGGGTTTGATTCCTGGCTTGGGTCAGTATCTGTATGAAGTTTGCACGTTCTCCTTGTGTCCGTGTAGATTTCTTCCGGGTGCTCCGGTTTCCTCCCACAGTCCAAAGATGTGTGTGTTAGGTTGATTGGCCATGCTAAAAATTGCCCTTAGTATCCTGAGATGTGTAGATTAGAGGGATTATTGGGTAAATATGTAGGGATACGGGGGTAGGGCCTGAGTGAGTTTGTGGTCGGTGCAGACTCGATGGGCCAAATGGCCTCTTTCTATACTGTAGGGATTCTATGAAATCTGTTGGACTTTAACCTGGTGTTATGAGACTTTTTACTGCAGCTCCAGGCCTATTTCCAGCGTGGAGCTGACAGCACCAGAAATGTGGGGCTGGGAGAGGTGTTCCGGGCTGGATGTCCAGTGAAGATCGAATTTATCCAGCTGTGCTAAAATCTCCCAGCCTGCTGTGCTGGATGGGAGAATTGCCCGCAAGGTTATCTAAATTCTTAAAACATCCAGAGTCTGTATGTTTCTGTTAATAGTCCAGCTCTACCGGATAATTAGCAGACAAATATACATTATTGGTAAGTTCCAAGTTATTCATTGATATTACCAGTGATTTGCCATGACTGTTTTACAGTCATAAGAACATAAGAAATAGGAGCAGGAGTAGGCCATCTAGCCCTTCGAGCCTGCCCCGCCATTCAGTAAGACCATGGCTGATCTGAAGTGGCTCAGTTCCACATTCCCGACCTCTCCCCATAACCCTTAATTCCCTTGCCTATCAAAAACCTGTCAACTCGCGTCTTAAATATATTTAGTGAGGCAGCCTCCACCACTTCAACGGGCAGAGAATTCCAGAGATTCACCACCCTATGAGTGAAGAAGTTCCTCCTCAACTCCGTTCTAAACTGCCCCCCCTTTATCTTGAGGCTGTGCCCTCTAGTCCTACTGTCCTTTCTGAGCGGGAAGAGCCTCTCCACCTCTATCCTATCCATCCCATTCATCATCTTATATGTCTCAATGAGATCTCCCCTCATTCTTCTAAACTCGAACGAGTACAAGCCTAGTTTATTCAGCCTCTCCTCATAGTTCAACCCCCTCAACTCCAGTATCAGCCTAGTAAACCACCTCTGCACTCCCTGCAAGGCCAAGATATCCTTGCGTAAGTGCGGCGATCAAAACTGCACACAGTACTCCAGCTGCGGCCTCACCAGTGCCCTGTACAGTTGCAGCAAGACCTCCCAGTTTTATATTCAAATATCCCATTCCTCAGATCAACTTTGCATAACTTTCTTTAACGGATTTTTGCTTGTAAGCCAGGAGCTTAATGATGAACATTTTCATCTCATTTTATTATGTATTTAGATAAACACACTTCACAACTCTAAACTGCATAATATTGACACAATTCTAACTTTTCTGTAATACCTCAACCATGCTATGCAGAAAGAGTAGTTTGTTGTGTTTGCTATCCACATGTGAAGCTGTGAAGAAAGGTTCAGTATTTTGTAGCACTTTTTATGTCTACACATTTTCCCTAAGTGCTTTACTACCAAGTAATGTAACCATATACCATAACCATTCTAGTATTTTAACCAAATAATGTAACCAAGTACTGTAACCAGTGTCCATATTGTTCAGTTTTGGGGCTGATCTGGATTTCCTGTCCTTCACTCTGAGAAGACTGCTGCAGGAAAGGATGTCCCGAGGCACAGGTGGTCAATTTGGAGACTGTCGCTGCTAAAATTGCCAAGCAGTTCCTGCATGCCACCTGTGCACCCTTGGAATCCACGTTTTTTACTCTGACCCTGGGTTTTGATGCCCCTTGTAAAAATTCAGCCCAGTGATCAGAAAAGAGGTGATCAGTGAAATTGAACCTGCTGTTAACATGTGCTTTGATTTTTAGCTGGGCAGATGCACAGAGTCAACTCCAGCAGATAGAAGCTGCATTTGATCAGGAAGCATCAGCTATGCTGATGGCAAGACTCGGAGTTTTCAGGGCTGAATCTGAGGAAGGCCCCGATGTACTTCGTTGGTTGGACAGGCAATTAATCCGCCTGGTAAGAACATCAAGTACCTGCGTTGAATCTACGTTTTTTATTTTGAGACTAATTGAGGTTAGTTTTAAATTGAAACTATACTATTAAACCTGTCAATTATTTTCTACCCCTCTTTCCATCAGTGTCAGAAGTTTGGCCAGTTCCACAAAGATGATCCTAATTCGTTCAGACTTTCAGAAACATTTTCCCTTTATCCACAGGTAAATATAATAAAATATATAAAATGATAATCCTAAAATGCAAAGATAAGTGATTGATGGAAGAATTTGAGAAAATGGCCTTAAACAAGGAGATATTTGTGGAACACATTACAATTCCTTCACAAAGCCAATTTTTAAAGATTCAGTTGCAGCCATCCTTAAATAGGTGAGGAATGCCTATGAAGGGTACAGTGAATTTCTTCTGACAGTGTTCTTTAAAAATGAAAACTTCCTGTTTTGCATTCTGTGGGCAAATCTGGGACTCGAAGGTCAGATTGAAAAGAGAATCGTTATAAGTATTCAAAATCATGAGGGAACTGGACAGAGTAGATAGCAAGAAACAGTTCCCATTGGGGAAGGTTGAGAACCAGAGGGCACAGATTTTAAGCTAATTGACCAAAGAAGCAAGGGTGAGTTGAGGAAATTTCTTTTTGTGCAGTGGGTGGTTAGGATCTGGGGTGCACTGTCTGAATGAATCTACCTCCAAATCACAACCATGGCATTCAAATTGGATCATTATCTGAAAAGGAGAGAAATTGTAGGGCTTGGGAGAAAAGGCAGGGAAGTGGCTTTTGCAGAGATGCAGCACAAATTCAATGTTTTCCTGTACTATTAACCATCCTATAATTCTATGATGCAGTACTAAGCACTGAAGATTAGAGCTGTCCCCAGACTCATTTCCTGAGCTGTACTGAGTTGGCTGATCTCAATATAACAATTGCAAGGTCTGTATTTTAACTATCAGTCCAAAGATGTGTAGCTTAGGTGGATTGTCCCTTGATATCTGAGGATGTGCACGTTGGGTAGATTGGCCATGGTAAATGCTCAGGTGGCAGGGATAGTAAGATGTTCTGTTGGAGAGTCGATACAGGCTCTGTGGGCCGATTGGCCTCCTTCTGCCTGATCTGGATTCTATGATTCTGTCGTGGCTGCAGTAGAATTCTATAGTTACCCTAAGGAAGGGGATAAATCAGTCCGAGGTTTGTTTTTTATTCAACTAATCCTGCAGAGCTTGTGAGCTTGAACATTTGAACGGTAATGTGGTTGTCACATGATTTCACCCTCTTTCAATTTGGCTGAATGGTCTATAAAAATAATCACTAGTAACTGAAGGGAAAGGGACTGAAGTACATAATATGGTTCCCTCCCTCCCCGGTCTACTCTGCCTCTATAGTAGAGTCAATTCTGGCATTAACGGTTCAGCCGTGATCTATAGAATTGATTAAAAGCTTAAAGTGCCAGTGTAAGGTGCTTATCAGTTCCTTGACTTCCTCCTATAATTCAGAAAGACTCGATGACAAATAGATCTCAAGAAAAGCTTTCTCAACGAAAGAGGTTATTTTGAATGAAGGGTGGTCTTTTAGAAAATAAGCTTCATCCAGGAAGACACTTGATATAAGAAGCAGATGGTAACAAGGGAGATTTCTAGTTATTTCAGTTCAGAAGCTGCTTTGAGGATATCCATCATGTCATGGCTGCTCAATAGAGGGATCTGCTCATCCAAACAGCTAGGCGAAGATCTTTCTCCTGTTGGAACTAGTTCTGTCAATCAGATGCTTAGCCTAGACAACTTTCTTGTGAGCTATTTTATAGGAGCACAAATGTATTCTGACTTATCCTGTGATGTTTTGACTAACTTTATTTTTTGTTGTCCCTTTAGTTTATGTTCCACCTGAGAAGATCTCCATTTTTTCAAGTTTTCAATAATAGCCCGGATGAATCGTCATACTATCGCCATCATTTCATGCGACAAGATCTAACACAGTCTCTCATTATGATTCAGCCTATTCTCTATTCTTACTCTTTCTATGGACCACCTGAGGTGAGATTTAGCACATAAACAATGCATAAAAAGTTAATTATCAAGTTTATTCCGTAGTAAAAGTCCAAAGATATGTGGGTTAGGTGGATTGGCCATGCTAAATTGCCCCTTAGTGTCAGGGGGACTAGTTAGGGTAAATACATGGGGTTAGGGGATAGGGCCTGGGTGGGATTGAGGTTGGTGCAGATTCGGCCTCGTAGGATTCTATGAAAGATTCTACATAACTGAATTGCATCTGTGGAAACAGTTAAGGTTATTGATCCTAATTGTTACCATCTGCTCATGATAAAACTGCATGTGTATTGATTGGTTCCAACTTAGCTGTGAAACCTGTCCCTGTAGTAGAATAACCTGTCGTCATTAATTTTTAGGTGAATACGTGGCATTGTCACTTAGCCAGCATATCTGAGGGGACTAGAAAACTGTAGTCAGGGAAGGAAACCCTTGAAAAAGGAAATTCGAAATGCATGCAAATTGTTACTTGGTGCATATTGCATACAGTATTCTAGTGAAATGTTGCAAATAGCTTTTTTTTTCCCCATCAGTTTATATTTGTGCCCTGTTTTATTCATTCACAGGATGTGGGCATTGCTGGCCAGGCCAGCATTTATTGCCTATTGAAAAGGTAGTGATGAGCTGCTGCCTTGAAACCCTGGATGCCATGTGGTATAGGTACATCAATAGTGCTTTTTGGAAGTGAATTCCAGAATTTTGATCTTGCGATAGTGAAGGAACAGCAATTATATAAGTTAGGCTGGTGTGCGGCAGACAGTAATATTCCTATGCAATTGCTGCCCTTGTCCTTCTAGGTGGTAGAGGTCACTGGTTTAGAACCATAGAATCTCTACAGTGTAAAAGGAGGCTACTCAGCCCATTGAGATTGCATCGACTGTCCGAAAGAGTATCTTACCCAGCCTCATCCCCATGATCCTCGTCATTTACCGTGACCAATCCACTAGCCTGCATATTTGTGGCTGTGGGAGGAAACCGGAGCTCCCAGAGGAAACCCATACAGCCAAAGGAATGTGCAAACCCCAAACAGACAGTCAGCTCAGACCGGAATCAAACCCAGGTTCCTGGTCCTGTGATGCAGTAGGGATAACCACTGTGCTACCGGTGCTGTTGAAGAAGCCTTTGTTGCAGTGCAGCTTGTAGGTGGTACACACTGCTTTTGTGGATGGGGTGCTGATCAAGTTGGCTGCTTTGGTGGTGGGTGCTGTTGAGTTTCTTGAATGCGCTCATCCAGGCAAGTGGAAAATATTCTGTTACATTTCTGCTCGTGCCTTGTAGATAGGAAGATAAAAATAAGAGCAGGAGTAGGTAATTCGGTCCCTCAAGCCTCGTCCACCATTCAGTTAGATTAGCCATAATCTTCTACCTCTAATGTAATTTTCCAATACTATCCCCATACCTGTTGATATCTTTAATGTCTAGAAATCTATCAATTTCTGTCTTGAAAGACGTGCTGATTTGGTGTCGGAGTGTGGTGACTGAGGAAATTTCACAGTAACTTCACTGCAATGTTAATGTAAGCCTTACTTGTGACTAATAAATAAACTTTATCTTGAACATACTGTATAATCCCCACAGCCTCCAGCATAGAAGATTCCAAATTGTCGCCGCCCTCTTGAGTGACAAAATTCTTCCTCCTTTTGGTTCCAAATGGTCTACTTCATACTCTTGAGACTTTGTCCCCTGGTTCTAGACTCCCAGCCAAAGGAAACATCCTTCCTGCGTCTACCCTGTCACTGCAACTTTCTCGAGCAATTGCGGATGGGCAATAAATGGTAGCCTAGCCAGCGATGCCCAAGTTCCATGAACAAATTTAAGAAAATAGGCTCAGTTAACAGTAGCACAGAGGTTAGCACTGCTGCTCAGTGCCAGGGACACAGGTTCAATTCTGGCCTCAAGTGACTGGTGTTTGCATGTTCTCTCCGTGTTTGTGTGGGTTAGGTTGATTGGCGATGCAGAATTGATCCTTAGTACAAGTGGGACTAGCAGGCTAAATATGTGGCCTAGGTGGGATTGTTGTCAGTGCAGACTCAATGGACTGAATGGCCTCTTTTCTGCACTGTAGGTTTTCTATGAACAATGGCGCCACTCTTGGCGGTAGGCATTTAAGCCTCCATCAAGAGTACATTTTGTGCCCTTGCTATCTGTGTTTCTTCCAATTAGTGTTCAACATTAAATACTGATTAATTACTTGAGGGTGATGGTATGTAGTAATGATCAGATTTTTTGTTTGCTCACCTTTTGACTTGATGTCATGAGCTGTCACGGGACCCTGACTCAATGCTGATGACTTCCAGGGCAACTCCCTCCAATAGTAGCTTGCCAAGTATGGTGATGGTGTTTGGGACATGGTCATATTCACTGAATTATGTACTATGTCAGGCTGTTGACCCTAATTGCTCCTAATTTTAGTACAAGCATCCAGATGCTCGTAAGGAGGACTTTTCAGAGTCAATACAGCTGCGTTTGCCGTTGTCATTTCTGATGTCTAGGTCCAGTTTCATTCCTTTTAGACTTCATAGCAGTTTGATACAGCTGAGTGGCTTGCTAGGCCACTACAAATCAACCACTGCTGTGGGTCTGAACACACATATAGGCCAGATCAGGTAAGAAAGGTGGCTTTCCTTCTCTAAAGGACATAGATGGGCTTTTACAACAAATGATCATGATTTCATGGTCACCATGACTGAAATTGGCTTTTAATTCCAGATTTCTTAATTGAATTTGAATTCCTACTGGGTGTCCAATTTACTCATTCGGTGATATTACCTCTGCCTCCTGATCTCCCTTTGGTTTTCTCAGGTTTCACAGACTTCTGTGTTGTTACTCCTGTTGCCAAACGTGCCCCCATCTTTATATTCTCCAATACAGAGTGCTAATATACCCCTCCAATTTATTTCATGCTGTGAAAGCTACAATCTAACAGGATCACATATAAACTAAAAATAACATATAGTAGATGCTGATGACAAAATTAAAAAAGACATTGAGCAAGGCAGGCAGGTTAAGAAAACACAAGTCTCTTGATGTTTCAGAAGTGACTTCTTCAGAAATTATACATATATTTCAGAAAAATAACATTTAAAAAAAGAGGAACAAGTGGGAATAAAACACAACCACATACACATGAAATTACAAAATGACCTGTAAAGTGATGTGGTGGAGGCTGTAAAATGATTACAAGGAATAAAGAGAGGAATAATGAACACTATGAAAGTTATGTACAAGACAATTGGGATGCAGGAAGAGCTAAAGAAGGATAGGTATGTCGAATGGGAAGTATGAAACATGGAAAAAGATGGATCAGGCTCCAGCATCCTAGACACACCATCCTGCTTGCAGTGTTCCGGGGGAAGAATTGCAGTGCCAACCCTAATGTTGACATCCATCATCTCCACTGGAGCATGCTTGAGAGCTCATGTATGTTCTGCGGAAATAGCATCCGTATTTGCGCAGCAGAGGTCTTGTTTATTAAGTAATGATGGTGATCATTCATTCATTTATTCTTGTCTTCAGCCAGTGCTTTTGGACAGTAGCAGCATTTTACCAGATCGAATACTCCTCATGGACACTTTCTTCCAGATTGTTATCTATCATGGAGAGGTTAGTATTCAATTAAATTATTTTAAAAAATGTAATTCTGTCTACGAGGTTTCTGGCATTTTCTTCTGGAAACTCCTTCAATTCCCCTGAAATTGCATCATTTCAGACTAGCTTGATGAGCCAAGGTTCATTAATTTTTGGTGAGGGTCTTATTCCCAAACAGTAATCGGGGCTAATATTTCAAATCGACGTAAGAAAACTCCGTGTCTTTATTTTTAAACAGTGGTCTTTGACCAACACTCTGTTGGATATATAATTCAATTGAATTATATGGAATTGCTTTACAAATATATTGATAGAAATACAAAATTCTCAAATCATGAGCATCTTTCTATTTATCATTAGATGCAGAACATTAAACCTATTTATGGAATCATTGAAATTTACAGCATGGAATGAACCTACTGAATCCTTTGTCCTCGCCCGCAGACAAGGAGCCATCCAGCCTAATGCCACTTTGCAAATCTTGGTCTGTGACCTTGTCTATCCAAGTACTTTTGGAACAATACCCTTGGCACAACCAAATATTTATGAAACAGTCTGTGTTACTATGCAGCAAGACCTGGACAACTTTCAGGCTTAGGCTGGTGGGTTCAGTTAACAATCAAATAACAAGTGCCAGGCAAAGATCATCTCTAATAGGAAAAAATCTAACCATCTCCCCATGACATTCAATGGTATTACCATCACTGAATCTTTGACTATTAATGTCCTGAACATTGCCATGAACCAGAAATGTAATTGCAGCATTAGCCCTTAACTGGGCAAATATGTTTTGCGGCTACTGGAGCAGGTTAGAGGTTGGGAATTCTGTGGTGAGTAACACATCGCTGCAGAACCATCGAAGTTGTGTCTGCTGGAGTTTAAAAAAGAGCTGACTTGATTGAAACATCTCAGGTCTTGAGGGGTCTTGACATGGTGGATATGGAGATGATGCTCCCTCTTGTGGGAGAATCTAGAACAAGCGGTCACTGGTCATAAATAAGTAGCCATCCATTTGAAACGGAGGTGAAACAAAAGTTTTTAATTGAGGGAGTGAGTTTTCGGAACTCTCGTCCTGAAAAGATTGTGAAAAGAGTCTTTGTTTTAAAGGCAGAGGTGGATGGACTCAGTTAAGAAAGAGGGTGATAGGTTATCAGGAGTAGGTGGAGATTTGAGGTTGCTATTATGATCTTATTGAATGATGGAGCAGGCTTGAGACTGGGTAAATGGTCCAATCCTGCTCCTTGTTTATATGTAACCACTTCCATCAGAAGGAGATCTATTCCTCTTTGGTTGTGTATGATATTCTGAAATTTGGCTGCCCTTGCCCAGCAGTATCATTTGGAAATTCTCTTGGAACTAAGTCTTTGTCATTCTTCCTTTGTATAGTAGCATAGGAAAATCATCAAGCAACTCAAATTCAATTGTTTCCCATCGTAGTTTTCACAACACTATGGACTAAAGAAGTTGGTACTTTGGAGAAATGATTCTGAGAAATCATTTTGAGATGATAACAATTGGTCAGCAAGGCATTGCCATACTAGTTCATCTTCATTTTGAACCATGTAAGAAATTGAACCTGTTTTTGCTAAAACAATGGCTGGCACCCATTTCTCACTTGTGGCATAATTATATGCTAATACTTGACTTCATTAAAGTAGTGTTGCTTTGCCCTCACTTCTAGTCTAGCAACTTGAGATTGTTGTTGAGGCTCTACTATTTCTGAAATTTCTGGAGGTAATAACAAATCAAATGTAGCTGTCAAGTTTTTCTGAGAGTAGTAATGCAGGTGAACCTTGGATAATTGCATGAGTAGTGTTTCTCTAAGATGCCAAAAATGAACCTTGCTCTTTTGAAGCTTTTAAAGAATGTTTCAAAATTTGTATGAATCTTTCAGCTAATCCATTGGTCAATGGATGAGGTGTGGATTTTATATGATGAATACCATTTGCTTTGAGATAATCCTCAAACTCTAGTGAAGTAAACTATGAACCGTTATCTCTAACAATCTGCTCTAGTTTACCAAATCTCGTCAGGTATTTCAATGGTTTGTTCAGATATTTTAGATCAATTATGACTAAGAATACCTAACCCTCAAATGGGCCACCAAAATCTACATGTAGTTGTTGCCATGGCCCTTCATACCATTCCCAGGCATGTAAAGTAGACAAGAGTAGTGTACTTTTTATTTATGCACAGGATTGACAATGTCCCACTTTTTCTTCATTTTAGCATCCGGACCCAGCCAGTAAAAATAACTGCACGCTAGTTCCTTGATCAGGACTTTTCCAGGCTATCCTTCATAGGTCAGTGGGATTAGTGGGTAAATATGTAGGGGTATGGGGATAGGGTCTGGGTGGGATTATGGTTGGTGCAGACTCGATGGGCCAAATGGCCTCTCTCTGCACTGTAGGATTCTATAATTCTATGATCAACTGCATTTTCACTTTTCAAACAATGTTAGCTTTTCTCCAGTCCTCTGGCACCAGGATTGGAAAATTGTAGTCAAAACCTCAGCTGTTTCTTCTCTTGCTTCTATTAACATATTAGGATGCATTTTATTTGGGATTTATCAGCTTTCAAAAATAATAAACTCCTTTAATACTCCCTTGCTACGATAATTTAATGTAATGTTGCAAACTTCTCCTCCGAGATTGCAATGTTTTCATTGTGAAAAATAGATGCAAGGTATTCATTAAGATTGACAAAGATCCTTCTCCTCCAATCACGGGTTACCTTTATGATCCCAATAGGCTTTTCTTTAGTTATCCTCTTAATCGTTATGAATTTGTTTAAAAAAAATCTTTGGGTTTTCCTTCAGTTTACTTGCCAATATTATTAAATGCCCTCTGATTGCTTTCCTAAGTTCCTTATTTAATTTCACCTCCACATTTTTAATACACCTCAATGATATTATTGAATGACTTTAACTTTTTTCTCAATTAGGAAAGTCAACATTGTTTTCATAAACTACTTGGTTAAATTTTGATTGGCTTAATCTGATCTACAATGTCATAAATCTGATGTCAAGCACCAAGGTAAAGGATTAACAACCTGGCTTAGAACTGTGCCTCAACGGCATACTCCCAGCATCAAGTGGTTCAGTGGGTTCTGTAAATCAGTCAATCCACATCAATGGCCATTAAATAGTCCCCAGCATTTGATATAGTTTTCTTAAATGTTCAGCTAACAATTTACATCTATGTTCCTTGGAAAAGATTTGGAATGAATCTGCAGCGGAGAAAATGGGGAATGCAGGACTGTCTACAAGTTTGCAATAGATTTACACAAGTTGTATTTGGTCAAAGAGTGATATAACAAATGATGGAAAGGGAAAAATAGAATAAAACTGCTCATCACCTAATGAATTATATTTAAAGAAAAGGGTGTTTTGTGTATGTGAAAGGCATTAATCTTACTGAAAGTTTAAGGTAATAGTTATACTGAAAAACATTTTGTACGATTTCAGCTGAACTCCTGTACTAAAGTGTTGCCTTTAATCCTTATTCTCTGTATAATAACGAATCAGTTTAATAATGAATGCAATCTCTCTGGAGTATTACTTTTATTAAAGTATCTTGGGGATAAGTATTGATAATTTGCTGAAGTTCTTTGGGATTTAAATAACACACAAAAACAATATAAATTGGCACTTTTGCAAACTCCCCTGGATGGTACACAGGAAATCTTTCAAACTTGATTCATGTCTGTGTCTTATTCTTGCACTTTCAAACTGGTTGGATAAGAGTAACTGTCTCTAATGACTGATCTATATTCAGCACAGAATTTTTTGAAGTGTGCAAAGTAATAAAGATTGATCAAAGGTAATGTTATTTTACATAGTTCTCTTAAAACGGGTGCAGATTGCATGTTTGTTCATGTAGTAATGAGTTGTAATGAAATACAGCTTAAACCCAGTAAAATGTTTTATTAATGCATCTACCTGTAGTATCTCTAAAAATGTGTAATTATTGAACAGTTATTAGTATTTGGTTGAGCTATTTTTAGTTTGCTCATAATGGAAAATTGTGAAAGTTTGGTATTTATTTGAAGTAAATATTAGAAAATAATTAAGAGTACGCAAAAGAGAAACTTGCTGTGTATTATGTACTGTTTTTATTCTCTTTAGACTATAGCTCAGTGGCGGCAGGCTGGATATCAAGATATGCAGGAATATGAGAATTTCAAACAGCTTCTGCAAGCTCCTCTGGATGATGCACAGGAAATTCTTCAGACTCGTTTTCCAATGCCTCGTTATGTTGACACAGAGCATGGTCAGAGTCAGGTACGTGAAATGTATTTAGTAATTATTCATTGAAAAGATACTTTTAAAGGAATGTGGAAACATAAACATAAGAACATAAGAAATAGGAGCAGGAGTAGGCCATCTAGCCCTTTGAGCCTGCCCCGCCATTCAATAAGATCATGGCTGATCTGTCGTGGCTCAGTTCCACATTCCCTTAATCCCCCCCTTATCAAAAACCCATCAACCCGCATCTTAAAAATATTTAGTGAGGTAGCCTCCACCACTTCAACGGGCAGAGAATTCCAGAGATTCACCACCCTTTGAGTGAAGAAGTTCCTCCTCAACTCCTTTCTAAACCACCCCCCTTTTATCTTGAGGCTGTGCCCCCTAGTCCTACTATCCTTTCTGAGCGGGAAGAGTCTCTCCACCTCTATCCTATCCATCCCATTCATCATCTTATACAACAAAACTTTGGGACTAGAAAAACAGTTTGATTCTCTTCCAACTGACACCTACGCTCATTTAAAATGATCAAATCCATACATGTTGCTCTTTAGTGATTCCAAAGGTAAGCTCTAACAGTAAAACTCCTTGTTTCCATTATGCTAATATTGTAGCTTGAGTTTTTTTTTACGTCGCCGTAGATTATTCATGTAATGATACTTTAGGTAGTTTAAAAAAATCTTTTATCAGTACCTCAAACAGATGTCTGTTGTATTTGCCATTTGGTCAAACCTTGTGATAAGACATGGTAAGTTGATTTGTGAGTTTGTTGGGGGCAACTAAGATTGTAGATGCTTTTGTTTTCACTTTCCATCGATGTTTAAAAAAAACAAGTCACCCTTGACTAACCACTGTTAGTGTTAAGGCAGTTAGAATGGAGGTGTCCCTGGCTCAATACAATGATTTCCAGATTGAAAAAATTTTAAAAAGCTTTTTGAAACTAACCAATATTGTTTTTCCTTTTAGGCTCGATTCCTTCTGTCAGAAGTGAACCCATCACAGACTTATAATAATTTGTATACATGGGGACAGGTTGGTATCTTCTCAGTATGTCAGCTTTTGATGGTAAATATCTGTCTAAAAAATGTTTTACACAGAGGTTCTGCTCCCCATCTTTGCACAGGCCCACATCACTCATGTCAGAATTATTGGGTAATTTTTTTTGCCACTTCTGGTACTGAGCAATACAGGAAGGAAGAATGTAGGTTGTTATGTTGATATGATCAGTTGACCATACTCAGTATTAGAATGAATGTAAAGCAGCATTACCTAACCTTTTGTACTTATTGGTCCAGATTTTGCAATCAACAACAAAGCAAGTGTACTCAACACAGACCATGAAAAAAAATTGCGCTAGGAGACTTAGCAGTCTCTGTGCCAAAAATGTTAATTCTCTTGACGTACAATTAATTGTAGCATAATTTAATAGTGATTCAGACAGTCAATGATACTGTCACGCTAGCTAATCACGTAAAGGAATTCCCAGAGACAACCAAAAGTGTCAGCCTAGGCTCAGTACATAGCATTCATGTCTCCAAGTAAGAAGGTTATGGATTCAAGTCCTACTCTTGAACTTGAACACAAGTCCAGGCTGAGACTCCAGTGTAGTATAAAGTGAGGGCTGCATTATTGGGGATAATGTCATTTGGATGAAATGCTAAACCTGTGCCTTCTCAGATAAAATATCCTATGATACTATTTAGAACAAGAGTAGGGAAATGATTCATGCTGTCCTGGTCAAACTTTATTCCTCGATCAACATCACAAAAATAGATTATTTAATCATTATAAGATTTTTTTTCATGGGAGCTTGCTGTGCACAAATTGGCTGCATCCTTTCCTTCGTTGCTCAGTGATTATCTTTCATAATTGACTGTAAAGTGCTTTGAGGTATTCCTGTGGTCATGAAATTGCAATATAAATTCAAGATTGTTTTCAACTAGGAAATGAAAAGCACTAATAATCATACAACACACTATTTTTTTAAAGTGCCAAATAAAAAATGGGATATGTACATGGAGATGCAGTAAAATCAGAATCTCATGAACAAATGTCATTAAAAAATTGTGATTTATTTCTAGTAATTTTCATGAAGACATTTAACAACAAATTACAAATTTTATTTATTTATTTTCCAAACCATATCAATTATTCAGCACTAGTCATTACTCTGATCACTGTTAAAAGCCCAGTTACACATCACTGAATGAGGTTTAACTTTTCATGGGATTGTTAACAGTGATTTGTGAGCAGAAAAGGGCAAATTCTGTTGATTGTTGGCTTTGAAGAAGATCCATAGTGTAGCCTATAGCAGCATAGTAAATGAAGGACTGCAACTTCAGGATTTCTGTATTTATTTCCACTTGCTCTAAATCCTGAAACTGGGGTCAGATTCAGAGGGCTAGTGATGGTGAACCCTGAGATGATCAAAAACCCCTTAAATTCTGGTGATGCAACTGGAATTTTTGACTCTTAACATTTCATATTCTGATTGTATTGTTTTAGATAAGTGTATTGATATTTCTAAGTAATAAGAGATGTAAGGATTAAGATTTTTTAACTGAATCAAATGTTAAGCACAGTCATAACTAGATAAAAATCAGCTCTGAAAATTGATTTGGTAATTTTATTTTGTAGGCAGAATCAATTTCTGCCAAAGAACAGCAAATAATGTAAAATGGTCTATTGTTTTGGCTCATAAAACTAATCTCATTTTAATAAGCCATGATTTGAGTGGCACATTGGTTAACACTGCTGCCTCATAGTGCCAGGGACCTGGGTTCAATTCTGGCCTTGGGTGAGTGTGTGAAATTTGCATTTTCTTCATGTCTGTGTGGGTTTCCTCCCACAATCCAAAGATGTGCAAGTTAGGTTGATCGGTCATGCTAAATTGCCTCTTTGTGGCCCAAGGTATGTAGATTAGGGGGATTAGCAGGTGTAGGGTTGCGGGGATAGGAACTGGGTAACATTCTGTAATGGCGAGTTGGCACAGACTTGATGGGCTGAATAACCTCCATCTGCACTGTAGGGATTTTATGATTACATTATTAGTCGCCTGCTTCTCATGTGGTGTTTTTATATTCTTTAGGAATCTGGAGCCCCTATCTTGACTGATGATGTCAGTCTTCAAGTTTTCATGGACCATCTAATAAAGCTAGCTGTGTCCAGTGCATCATAAATGCACAAGAAAAATGCTGGAAAATTTTGAATGTTACATAGATTATTTTATTCTAGGTTATAGCAGTTTAACCACATTTGTGTCTCATCATGCTTATTGTTTGGTTTGCTTGGTACTTGATTGTGTTTAATTATTTGATCTGACTCATTCCTAAAATCACCGCATTCTTAGAGAAACCCTGTTTTTTAGCAACATTATGTTCCTCTTTAATTTATCATTCCATCAGATGTCTTTTATACAAGTGCAAGAAACTAGTAATAAATAACAAATTTATTGACTAATCTGTCTAAACTACTTTGAAAATACTCTACAGGAGAAATTGTTTTTCGTCTGCTTTGAAATTGTAATTTTAAAGTATCTGTTTGTTAAAAGTAGCCGGAAATTCATGCAGAAAGAATATTAAATTTGAAGAATATTTATGTTGCAGAATTATTCACTGTAAAGTTTTCAATGATTAGGAAGATAATCTGTGGGGATAATTATACATGTAGTAATTTTTGTTATCTTTACAAACTATTTCATTTCCCCTTTTGTTTACACTTCTGCCTATCTGTCTATGTGCTGCTCACAGTGTGAGGGACCCAGGTTCAATTCTGGCTTTTGGTGACTTTCTGTGTGGCGTTTGCACATTCTCCCCATGTCTGCGTGGGTTTCCTATGGTGTACGCTTACAGTTCAAAGATGTCCGGGTAGGTGGATTGACCGTGCTAAATCTTCCCTTAGTGTTCCCAAGATGTACAAGTTAGGGAAATTAGCAGGAAATATGTGGGGTTATGGGGACAGAGCCTGGGTAAAGATGCTCTGCCAGAGACTTGGTGCAGACTTGATGGGCCAAAGGGCCTCCCCCTGCACTGTTAGGGATTCTGTGATGTAGGCCTTAAGTTTTTACTTTGAACTTGTGTAAATGGTTTTGAATATGACTTCTTGAACCTGAATGTACTTCCCTTTTGTCAACCTAGCTTTTTTCAGTTATGAGGCAAGATTGACGAAGGGGAATTAGTTTGTTAGCTGAAATGTATAACTGAAATAGTTACTTAAAGTCTTTTTAATTTTCTTAGTATCTTTTTCCCAGAAAGACTGTTCCAAACACTTGCTATTCCTCTCAAAATATTTCTCCTCACCTGTCTTGAGTGATAACCTATTCCGTGGACCACGTCTACGTTTTGTGTCATAGATTGCACTCCCTTTTTGATTTTCTGAAGAACCTTTTATTGATGTTCTGTTTGCATTTCAGGCCCACACTCCTGATCTACGGACACCTGGTGCGGAGAGGGGAGGGTCGGGATGCCGATCTCCTCGTGAACCTGCTCCTGGGCCTGGCGAAACGCGCCATCAACAGGTCCAGGCAGCAGGCGATCGACGGGGCCGTCCATCCCGACTGTCTGCCCCTCTACCGCAGCTATGTTCGCGGCCGGGTGTCCCTGGAAAGGGAGCACGCGGTGTCCGTGGGCACAGTCGAGGCCTGGGGCTGAGGTGCGTTATAGACCCTGACAATCAAATTTTGATTTGACGTCTTAAGTTTCCTTTGTACTTTTTGTTTCTGTTCGGGCCGTTTCCCCTCCCCCCACCTCTTTTGGGGAGCTGCCCCCTTTTTCTTTGTCCGAATGTAATTTTAAGTTTGTTTACTTGGTTCAACCCGAAAGACCGAGTGATAACCTATTACATCTAAACAGGTGACACCAGCTTCAGCTCCTCCCACAAGTGGAAACATCCTCACCACATAGACCCCCTCAGGATCTTTAAAGATTTCAATCAAGTCACCTCTAACTCCTCTAAATTCCAATGGATACAAGTATAAACTGTCCAACCTTTCCTCGTAAGACAACCCATTCATTCCAGGTATTAGTCGAGTAAATCTTCTCAAGACTGCTAACATGCTTAAATCCTTCCTTTTTAAATAGGGAAACCAATACTGTACAGAATACTTCAGATGTAGTCTCACCAGTATCCTATAATATTGAAGCAGAATCTGTCTGTTATATTCAATTCTCCTTGCAGTAAACAAAATCATTGATTAACTTTCCTAAATTACTTTACCTGCATACTAATCTTTTGAGATTCATGCACTAAGACACCCAGGTCACTTTGAATCTGAGCTCTGCAGTCTCCCACCATTTAGCTGATGCGCTTTTTTAAAATTCTTCCTGCCAAGATGGACAATTTCATATTTGCCCACATTGTACTCCATTTGCCAGCTCTTCTCTCATTTATTTAACCTATTTTTGTCCTTTTGTAAGCTCCTCATGCTGTCTTATAACTAACTGTCCTATTTATCTTTGTGTGATCAGCAAATTTAGCAACCATACTTTCAGTCTCTTCATTCAAGTCATTTAAAGTGTTTTAGAGAATTTGGGGCATGACTGGATATTGCACACTTTGGACTTGCTGTTCAGGTGCTGCATAGTTGTATCCATTCAATATTTTAGCCTGGCGTAATACTGCGGCCAATTTGATATTGTCTAAAATTGCTTCCAGAGAAGCAATACTAGATAGTCCATTATACTACTTTTAGTACTTAAAATAATTAAGACTGGTGGTGGTGACTTGAACAATATTTGAATTTATTTAGAATTTAATCAGGTTTAAAACATTTTAAAGCACTTTACACGCAACAAAATTATTTTGAAGGTGCATTAACTATTTTGGAATCAAACTTTTGGCCTTCTGATGGCATGTCCTCTGTTTTATGGGTGAACCAAGAATTATCCTGCAAATGATGCATGTTTCAGCTGTGTTAAACTGAGCAGATGATGGTGGCAGCTCATAGGCAGAGTTGTCCTTCCTGTGCTCTTCATACACAATGGGCCTTATTTTACCATTTTGATTCTAAGTGCTGGGTGGCCTTGAAATTGGGAGTGTTTCAAACCTGGCTTTTCGACCCATTTCTATTGAAATAAGGCAAACAAGTAGGAAAGTCGTGGAACCTATTCAGATTAAAGGGGAGGAGGTGCTTGCAGTCTTGAGGCAAATCAGAGTAGATAAATCCCCAGGACCAGACAGGGTATTCCTTTGGACCTTGAAGGAGACTAGTGCTAAAATTACAGGGACCCTGACAGATATATTTAAAATGTCAGTATCCACGGGTGAGGTGCCGGATGATTGGAGGATAGCACATGTTGTTACGTTGTTTTTTAAAAAAAAGGCTCAAAGTAATCTGGGAAATTTATAGGCCGATAAGTTTGACAATCGGTAAATTGTTGGAAGGAGTACTGAGAGATAGGATCTACAAATACTTGGATAGACAGGGACTTATTAGGGAGAGTCAACATGGCTTTGTGAATGGTAGGTCATTTTTAACCAATCTACTAGAGTTTTTCGAGGAGGTTACCAGGAAAGTGGATGAAGGGAAGGCAGTGGACGTTGTATACATGGACTTCAGTAAGGCCTTTGACAAGGTCCCACATGGGAGGTTAGTTAGCAATACTCAGTTGCTAGGTATACATGGAGAGGTAGTAAATTGGATTAGAAATTGGCTCAATGGAAGAAGCCAGAGAGTGGTAGTGGAGGATTGCTTCTGAGTGGAGGCCTGTGACTAGTGGTGTGACACAGGGATCAGTGTTGGGTCCATTGTTTGACATCTATATCAATGATTAGGGCAGGGTCGAGGGGCTAGATGGCCTACTCCTCTTTTTTATGTTGTTATGATAATGTGGTAAATTGGATCAGCAAATTTGCTTATGGTACAAAGATTGGAGGTATAGCGGACAGTGAGGAAGGTTTTCAAAGCTTGCAGAGGGATTTGGACTAGAAAAATGGGCTGAAAAATGGTAGATGGAGTCTAATGCAGACAGGTGTGAGGTATTGCACTTTTGGAAGGACAAACCAATGTAGAACATACAAGGTAAATGGTAGGACACTGAAGGGTGTAGTAGAACAGAGGAATCTGGGAATACAGATACATAATTCCCTAAAAGTGGCATCACAGGTAGACAGGGTCGTAAAGACTGTTTTTGGTACATTGGCCTTTATAAATCAAAGTATTGAGTATAAGAGTTGGAATGTTATGGTGAGGTTGTATAAAACATTGGTGAGGCCGAGTTTAGAGTATTGTGTGCAGTTTTGGTCACCTAATTGCAGGAAGGATATTAATAAGGTTGAAAGAGTACAGAGAAGGTTTACAAGGATGTTGCCGAGACTTGAGAAACTGAGTTACAGAGAAAGTTTGAATAGGTTAGGGCTTTATTCCCTGGAGCGTAGAAGAATGAGGGGAGATTTGGTAGGTGTATAAAATTATGATGGGTATAAATAGAGTGAATGCAAGCAGGCTTTTTCCACTGAGGCAATTTGCCGTTCCACCAATCTCGGTGTCATCAGCAAATTTCGACACCATACACTCGGTTCCCTCGTCCAGATCATCTATATAAATGGTAAATAGTTGTGGACAAGTCCCCAGGACCGGATGGAATGCATCCGAGGGTTCTGAAAGAAATGGTGGAGGTGATAGTGGATGCCTTGGTGGTTATTATCCAAATGTCGCTGAATTCCGGGGAAGTGCCGGAAGATTGGAAAACAGCTAATGTTACGCCGTTGTTTCAGAAGGGTGGCAGGCAAAAAGCAGGGAATTATAGGCCGGTTAGTTTAACGTCTATTGTAGGTAAAATGTTAGAATCCGTGATCAAGGAGGAAATAGCGAGGCATCTTGAGGGGAATTGCTTGATAGAGCAGACGCAGCACGGTTTCGTTAAGGGGAAGTCGTGTCTGACAAATTTGCTGGAGTTCTATGAGGATGTGTCGAGGGCGGTGGATAGAGGAGAGCCGGTGGATGTGGTCTTTCTTGATTTTCAGAAGGCGTTTGACAAGGTACCTCACAAGAGGTTATTGCAGAAGGTCAGGGGGCATGGAGTTGGGGGTAGGGTGTTAGCGTGGATAGAGGATTGGTTGTCAAATAGGAGGCAGAGAGTGGGGGTTAATGGGTGCTATTTGGATTGGCGGTTGGTGACTAGTGGAGTGCCCCAGGGGTCAGTGCTGGGGCCTCAGCTATTTACCATTTATATAGATGATCTGGAGGAGGGAACCGAGTATATGGTGTCGAAATTTGCTGATGACACCAAGATTGGTGGAAAGGCAAATTGTGCGGAGGGTGGTGAGAGTCTACAGAAGGATCTAGATAGGCTGGGCGAATGGGCCAGGAACTGGCAAATGGAATTTAATGTTGGCAAGTGCGAGGTGGTCCACTTTGGTAGGAATAATGGTAGGAAGGACTATTACTTACGTGGCGAAAAACTGCAGCAGGCGACGGTGCAGAGGGACCTCGGGGTCCTTGTGCATGAGTCGCAAAAACCCAGCCTTCAGGTGCAGCAGGTGGTCAGGAAGGCTAATGGGATGCTGGCCTTCATAGCGAGGGGGATTGAATATAAAAGTAGGGAGGTCTTGCTGCAGCTGTATAGGGCATTGGTGAGGCCGCAGCTGGAGTACTGTGTGCAGTTTTGGGCGCCGCACCTGCGCAAAGATATTTTGGCCTTGGAGGGAGTGCAGAGGAGGTTTACTAGGCTGACACCGGAGTTGAGGGGGTTGATCTATGAGGAGAGGCTGAATAAGCTAGGCTTGTACTTGTTAGAGTTTAGAAGAATGAGGGGAGATCTCATTGAGACGTATAAGATGATAAATGGGATGGATAGGATAGAGGTGGAGAGACTCTTCCCGCTCAGAAAGGGCAGTAGGACTAGGGGGCACAGCCTCAAGATAAAGGGGGGGCGGTTTAGAACAGAGTTGAGGAGGAACTTCTTCACTCAAAGGGTGGTGAATCTCTGGAATTCTCTGCCCGTTGAGGTGGTGGAGGCTGCCTCGCTAAATATTTTTAAGACGCGGGTTGATGGGTTTTTGATAAGCGAGGGGATTAAGGGTTATGGGGAGAGGGCGGGATTGTGGAACTGAGCCACGACAGATCAGCCATGATC
This sequence comes from Carcharhinus amblyrhynchos, assembly GCF_965287045.1. Classification (NCBI taxonomy): domain Eukaryota; kingdom Metazoa; phylum Chordata; class Chondrichthyes; order Carcharhiniformes; family Carcharhinidae; genus Carcharhinus; species Carcharhinus amblyrhynchos. The sequence continues at coordinate 35,551,869 of NC_137335.1, read as the reverse complement.
TTATTGAATGGCGGGGCAGGCTCGAAGGGCTAGATGGCCTACTCCTGCTCCTATTTCTTATGTTCTTATGTTATCAGTCCCTCCAGTCTGTCGAGCACAGCATGTCGATACTACACTTGATCTTAGCCAAAAGGCTGAGAAGCGATGCACTGAATTTCACACATCACATTACTTATTTGTGCGATTGTCAATACTGACAATTGAATTTTTTCCAAAAATATACTTTATTAATAAAAATCTCAATTAAAACATTGCATGTCTATAAACTGCAAACAGTGCAGAATAAAACATTTTTACAATTCTACACAAATTACAGTTATTTCATTTCAAAACTTAAAACTATACATGCCTCAAAAATTACTATGTGCCATTATTGCTCAGATTGGCACAGTTACGCAGGTCGAGGGTATTCTGCAGTTCCATTAAAAGGCCTTACAGTGTGGCCTTTCCCCATTGTGCCTTTGCGGCGGCTGCCCCAAGCTTCAGCGTGTCCCTCAGCATGTAGTCCTGGACCTCGGAATATGCCAGTCTGCAACACTCGGTCAAGGACAGTTCTTACAACTGGAAGATCAGCAAGTTTCAGGCGGACCAAAGTGCGTCTTTCACCGAGTTGATGACCTTCCAGCAGCAGTTGATATTTGTCTCAGGTGTGCGTCCCCAGAAACATCCCGTAGAGCACAGAGTGCTGCATCACTGAGCTGCTCGGGATGGACCTCCGACAAATACCACTGAATCTCACTACAGGCCTCCTTTGCAACACTGACAATTATTATAGCTTGTCCTTTCCCTCTCACTGTAAGCTCCGGGAACTGTCGACTTCTTCGAACTTTGGCCTTTCATTCTGCCCTTTAGGACAAACTCTCTCCCCAATTCTTCCACTTTCAGATACTTCTTATAAAAAAACTTCTGCAAAGCTCTTGTTCACCTGCCCTAAATGCTCTTTTGACTCGATGTAAATTTAACGTAAATTGTTATAAAAAGACCTGATACCATCAGTTTCACAATTTAACAAAAGCTGACAAACCTACCCGTGTTTGTCCTTATCCGAAATAAATGTAGTCATATTGTTTAGAAGAATGAGGGGAGATCTCATTGAGACATATAAGATGATGAATGGGATGGATAGGATAGAGGTGGAGAGACTCTTCCCGCTCAGAAAGGACAGTAGGACTAGGGGGCACAGCCTCAAGATAATGGGGGGCGGTTTAGAACGCAGTTGAGGAAGAACTTCTTCACTCAAAGGGTGGTGGATCTCTGGAATTCTCTGCCCGTTGAAGTGGTGGAGACTACCTCGCTAAATATTTTTAAGACGCGGGTTGATGGGTTTTTAAGAGAGGGGATTAAGGGTTATGGGGAGAGGGCGGAAATGTGGAACTGAGCCACGACAGATCAGCCATGATCTTATTGAATGGCGGGGCAGGCTCGAAGGGCTAGATGGCCTACTCCTGCTCCTATTTCTTATGTTCTTATGTTCTTATTGTTGAGATGAGCAGTTACAGTTCCGGGGTTAATGCTGCAGTTAACTGTGTTCGAATATACTTCACGCTCATTCCTGTTTGCTGAGTTTGAACGGGTTGCATGTGTGGCTGAAAGGGTTGTCAATAAAATACTGTTTAAGCGATTGGCTACTTTTACCTTTATGTGCAAGTAACGTCAGATATTTGCGTTTACGTTCAGTCACAACAGCGGCGTAATTTTGCGGTGGTTCATTTGTTGTTCACACTTTCCTGATACTTTCCAATGGCAATAATGCTCTGGGTGGATATGGGAGAAATGTATAGTTTGCCTGCTAGTTAAACGATATGTTATCGTCAATTAAAGAACCCGGATTGATTTCCCAATCAACATATAGTCACAAGGAGGTTTTTAAAGATGTGACTGTAAAGTATATATACCGCAATCCTTTTATATACTAGAATCAGGTATAGAAATAAAATAGCTCATTTGTCAACTCGCCCCGTTTAAACCTACAAATTGTGCAGGGATCTTACACACTGTATCTCAGTTCTGGGATTGCACCTTGCTACAGAGCCAACAGGCACCAGGTCCCAAAAGATTGTTCAAATTTGGGAGAATGTAAATACTATTAAGTTAAGGTGCTGCAAACTTTTTACAGGAACCGAGCTTTAACTTTGAAGGGTCTAAATTTAAGCACAACTCCATTCTACTGCTGTTTGCTGCCCCTATAAATAGTCAAGAAAACATATGAAAGGCAAAGTATTGAAAACAAATGCAGGGATGTAATAGTTGAATTGTATAACATGCTGGTTAGACCACAGCTATAATTTTGTGCACAATTCTGGTTACTACATTACAGGAAGGACATAATCGCTCTTGAGATGGTACAGAGGAGATGTACAAGGACGTTGCCAGGGCTTGAAGATTGCAGTTAAGAGGAGAGATTGGGTAGGCTAGAGTTTTCCTTAGAACAGAGGCAGCTAAGGGGAATCACCCTGTCGCAGAAAACCCTTAACTCAGAATAACTCAGGCAGAGACGTTCAGACTCAAGCTTCAGGAGAGTTTATTGTTTTGTGATATCATGGAGAGTCCACCTCAGTCTGCACCGAGACTGAACTCTGACTTTGAGCAAACCCACGCTATATTTATACAGTGAAACAAACAAGTTTTTGTACTTACTACGATACACCCCACTATTCTCATTATCTCAGCTAACTCTTTAATCAATGCCCCTTAAATTAGTTATATGGATGTGTCCAGGACTTATCTTATGTGTCCTTGATCTAACAGCATCTTATTATCTCTTCCTCTTAATGATTTACTATGGTTATGCTTGATAGAATTGCGAGTCAGGCTTTGTATCTCTCAAGGCCAGGTAGCTTGCTATCTGGGCTGGAGACCTTGGGTGTCTGCCAGTCTCATGTTTTTCTTTCCTGCATGTTTCAGCATCTGCTTGTCTCATGATTTTCTTTTCTGCATGTTTCAGCACATCCTTAACCCTCAACGTTTAACCCCTTAGGATACAACAGCAAACTTAATTTCTTCCACACACCTAATTGTGGCATACAAAATTGAAGGGCCAAGACAGGAAAAACTGGTTTCCTCTAGCTGCGGGGCAATTGCCAGGGGGCAGAGATTTAAGGTGAGGAAAAACTTCTCATTCTCACGGTAGGAATTCACTGCCTAAGGCAGTGGTTGAGTCTGAAATGCTGGATTTATTTTAAAGGTACTTGCATCAACATTTAAAGTGCCGTAACCTGCAGGTCATGGACCAGGTGCTTGAAATTGTGGTTAAAACGAACATCCCTTTTTCTCTTTGTTATGCAGTGCAGACACAGTGGATTGTGCACAATGGACAGTGCACAATTTCTGCACTGTACCTTCCCCATGGAGCTGGCATCAGCAGGGGGTGGCATGGAGGCGAAGAGTTAAACACTGGAGACTGGGCTGGGAAAAGGATTCTGTCCAGTGACAGCGCCTAACAGCTAAAACGTGCCAGCAAAAAGTCTTTTTTGTGTCCTGTTTAATCTGAAGTTTGCAATATATTTTTTGTGCCCAAATCACTTGTGGGCAGAGCTTGGCACAAAACCATGAAAGAAGCATCACCACTGCAATAAATAACCCATGATAAGCCAAGGTAGTGGCCACTAAAGGTACTGCAACTCAAAGCCCAGAGCCTGAATAGTTGTCAAAAGTTCCAGGTAATTTTTTTGCAGGACTTCTAAGATGATCACAAAATGTCCAACGCTCAAATGGAAGGCAGCAGAACTTTTAACTGAGTTTACTTTGTTCTGACAAAACAAAGCTGTTTTCTAGATCTCAATATTTCTGAGCCAGATAAACAAGCCAATAAAATTAAAAATTGCTATTGGCAGCACAGGCCACCACAGACTGAACACAATCAGCTTTGACTGACAATTAACTTAAAAATCCATTGAAAATATAGTCAGTCAATTAGTTGTGAATGATGTTGTTTCCCCATACACTGTCTTATCAGTAGGTGAAGAGACAAGGGACATAACTGCAAATTCAGGACAGCATATATCCCAAAAGTGTTCCAAGAAGACTTCTTTACTTAACCCAAAGATTGCAACATGGAACTACTACTACTACTACTACAGGTAATAGAAAGCCATACTAATGGATAGATAAGAGTTCATAGGATTTGTGCAACTCATCCACCATTGGTACAATGTAGGCGGCCTCATAAAAGCTGGACATTTCCTGGGCGTATGTAAGGAGGACGTGGACTGATGGAATAGGTTATATAGAAGATTTTATATTCAAGATAAACATGCCAATAATAGGACAAGGGTTGGTTCTTTATATGTTAATTTGAACTGGGGAACCCAAGTAAACATGCCTCACTTCTTCCATTTGCTGAATACAAATCTTGGGACTAATGCATCATGTCCCATAGAGATGATAGTGGTTGGCAGCAGTATGAGATACATTCTTTCAAGGTACATGTGCATCATATAACATCCTCTTTCACAAACCAGAGATTTATTGTTTTATGTTCTTAACTCTCAAGAAACAGACTCTACTCAATGTGGACTTTTTGAAAGTAACCATTAAAAAAGTTAATGTTTTACCCTCTCAAAATTATTGCTGGAAAATCAGATGACCTTCTGTGATTTCTGCTCAAAGATGTCTGAACGTGTTTCCACATATAAATGATGATGGGCAGGTTGCCCTCCTGGGGGTCCTTGTGCATGAATCACAAAAACCCAGTCTGCAGGTGCAGGTGATCAAGAAGGCGAATGCGATGCTGGCCTTTATAGCAAGGGGGATAGAATATAAAAGCAGGGAGGTCTTGCTGCAACTGTACAGGGCACTGGTGAGGCCGCAGCTGGAGTACTGTGTGCAGTTTTGGTCGCCGCACTTGCCCAAGGATATTTTGGCCTTGGAAGGAGTGCAGAGGAGGTTCACTAGGCTGATACCGGAGATAAGGGGTGTGGACTATGAAGAAAGGCTGAATAGACTGGGTCTGTACTCGTTGGAGTTTAGAAGGATGAGAGGGGATCTTATAGAGACGTATAAGATAATGAAAGGGATGGATAGGGTAGAGGTAGAGAGATTCTTCCCGCTCAGAAAGGACAGCAGGACTAGAGGGCACAGCCTCAAGATAAGGGGGGGAGCTGCAGTTTAGAACGGAGTTGAGGAGGAACTTCTTCACTCAAAGGGTGGTGAATCTCTGGAATTCTCTGCCCATTGAAGTGGTGGAGGCTACCTCACTAAATATATTTAAGTCACGGGTAGATAGGTTTTTGACAGACAAGGGAATTAAGGGTTATGGGGAGAAAGCGGGAAGGTGGAACTGATCCACTTCAGATCAGCCATGAACTTATTGAATGGCGGGGCAGGCTCGAAGGGCTAGATGGCCTACTCCTGCTCCTATTTCTTATGTTCTTAATAGGCATGCCAGAAATGAAATCACTTGAGGAATTTACAATTGCATTGCTTATGTATTTATCAAAACTCAAAATTAATGGCCCTACCAGATAGTGTCTACAAGCTTAGCCCTTAACATGGTGCAGAGAAGCCAGTTCACCATAAGCAGGTGTGAACAACCACCATAAAACTCCCATTGTAAAGCAATGGCTTCCATCTTCAAATCATTTGTGGACAACAGACGTATTTATTAATCATGTGGTAACATGATAGAAGCTGACTTTAGATAACAAAACTTAGTACTCCCAAGACATAGGCAAAAACAGCCATAAAATAAAAGCAAGCCATTGTGGATCCTGGATTCAGGAACAAAAACAGATAATGCTGGAAAATCTCAGCAGACCTGACATCATCTATGGAAATAGGTAAGTTAGAAACCATCAGGCCAAGGAAGACTCTTCCTCCAATCAGAAGAAAATAAAACCCTACCTAACAACTAGTCACCCCAGGCTGTGAGAGGGGCATTAATTCATTTTCACATGCAAAGATTCACCTTTACAGAAACTCACCATAACCTTGTCCAGAAATCTAGAAACTGCCAACATCATCTCCAAAGAAACACGACAGAAAATCCATCAAGGCTAGTAATGTGTAAAATTTAAAATGAGTCATTAACAAAGTGGTTTACTTTTCAGCACCATGACCCTCACCCCCTCCCCTCCCTCCTAGAACAAGGATAGAGTCCTCCTTATTCTCACATTTCACCACACTAGTCTCCACAAGCAAAGCATAATCCTTCGCAATTTTGCCAACTCCAGCGTGATGCCACCACCAAACATCTTCCCTTCACTCCCTCTATCAGCATTCCACGCAGGCTGTTCCCTCCAGGATATCCTAATCTATTCCTCCACTATACCCAAACTTTTCCCATCACCCGATGCAATTGCAGGTGCGACACCTGCCCCTTTACCACTTCCATGCTTACCACCCATGGCCCAAAACATTCATTCCAGGTTAAACAGTGTTTCACTTGCACCTCTTTCAATTTGGTGTATTGCATTCACTGCTCCTAATGTGGTCCCCTCTATAACGGACAGACCAAATGTAGACCGGGTGATCGTTTTGCTGAGCGCCTTTGGTCTGTGTGCAATCAGAACCCTTACCTTCCCGTTTCTTGCCATTTTAACACATGATCCTGTTCCAATGCCCACAGGTCTTGTCCTTGGCCTGCTGCAACGTTCCAGTGAAGCTCAACGCAAACTGGAGGAACAGCACCTCATCTTCTGGCTGGGCACATTACAGCCTTCTGGTCTCAACATCAAATTCAACAACTTATGATTAGCTCTACCCCAACCTTGACCCCTTTATTTTCATTTTAGAACCATAGAACATCACAGCACAGGAACAGGCCTTTTGGCCCTTCTTGGCTGTGCCGAACCATTTTTTCTGCCTAGTCCCACTGACCTGCACCTGGACCATATCCCTCCACACCCCTCTTATCCATGTACCTGTCCAAGTTTTTCTTAAATGTTAAAAGTGAGCCCGCATTTACCACTTCATCTGGCAGCTCATTCCACACTCCCACCACTCTGAAGAAGACCCCCCTAATATCCCCTTTAAACTTTCCCCCTTCACCTTTAACCTATGTCCTCAAGTTTCTTTCTCCCCTAGCCTCAGTGGAAAAAGCCTGCTTGCATTCACTCTATTTATACCCATCATAATTTTATACACCTACCAAATCTCCCCTCATTCTTCTACGCTCCAGGGAATAAAGCCCTAACCTATTCAAACTTTCTCTGTAACTCAGTTTCTCAAGTCTCGGCAACATCCTTGTAAACCTTCTCTGTACTCTTTCAACCTTATTAATATCCTTCCTGCAATTAGGTGACCAAAACTGCACACAATACTCTAAACTCGGCCTCACCAATGTTTTATACAACCTCACCATAACATTCCAACTCTTATACTCAATACTTTGATTTATAAAGGCCAATGTACCAAAAACAGTCTTTACGACCCTGTCTACCTGTGATGCCTCTTTTAGGGAATTATGTATCTGTATTCCCAGATTCCTCTGTTCTACTACACCCTTCAGTGTCCTACCATTTACCTTGTATGTTCTACATTGGTTTGTCCTTCCAAAAGTGCAATACCTCACACCTGTCTGCATTAGACTCCATCTACCATTTTTCTAGTCCAAATCCCTCTGCAAGCTTTGAAAACCTTCCTCACTGTCCGCTATACCTCCAATCTTTGTACCATAAGCAAATTTGCTGATCCAATTTACCACATTATCATAACAACATAAAAAAGAGGAGTAGGCCATCTAGCCCCTCGACCCTGCCCTGATCATTGATATAGATGTCAAACAATGGACCCAACACTGATCCCTGTGTCACACCACTAGTCACAGGCCTCCACTCAGAAGCAATCCTCCACTACCACTCTCTGGCTTCTTCCATTGAGCCAATTTCTAATCCAATTTACTACCTCTCCATGTATACCTAGCAACTGAGTATTGCTAACTAACCTCCCATGTGGGACCTTGTCAAAGGCCTTACTGAAGTCCATGTAGACAACATCCACTGCCTTCCCTTCATCCACTTTCCTGGTAACCTCCTCGAAAAACTCTAATAGATTGGTTAAACATGACCTACCATTCACAAAGCCATGTTGACTCTCCCTAATAAGTCCCTGTCTATCCAAGTATTTGTAGATCCTATCTCTCAGTACTCCTTCCAACAATTTACCGATTGTCAAACTTATCGGCCTATAAATTTCCCAGATTACTTTGAGCCTTTTTTTTAAAAAACGTAACAACATGTGCTATCCTCCAATCATCCGGCACCTCACCCGTGGATACTGACATTTTAAATATATCTGTCAGGGTCCCTGTAATTTTAGCACTAGTCTCCTTCAAGGTCCAAAGGAATACCCTGTCTGGTCCTGGGGATTTATCTACTCTGATTTGCCTCAAGACTGCAAGCACCTCCTCCCCTTTAATCTGAATAGGTTCCACGACTTCCCTACTTGTTTGCCTTATTTCAATAGAAATGGGTCGAAAAGCCAGGTTTGAAACACTCCCAATTTCAAGGCCACCCAGCACTTAGAATCAAAATGGTAAAATAAGGCCCATTGTGTATGAAGAGCACAGGAAGGACAACTCTGCCTATGAGCTGCCACCATCATCTGCTCAGTTTAACACAGCTGAAACATGCATCATTTGCAGGATAATTCTTGGTTCACCCATAAAACAGAGGACATGCCATCAGAAGGCCAAAAGTTTGACTCCAAAATAGTTAATGCACCTTCAAAATAATTTTGTTGCGTGTAAAGTGCTTTAAAATGTTTTAAACCTGATTAAATTCTAAATAAATTCAAATATTGTTCAAGTCACCACCACCAGTCTTAATTATTTTAAGTACTAAAAATAGTATAATGGACTATCTAGTATTGCTTCTCTGGAAGCAATTTTAGACAATATCAAATTGGCCGCAGTATTACGCCAGGCTAAAATAATGAATGGATACAACTATGCAGCACCTGAACAGCAAGTCCAAAGTGTGCAATATCCAGTCATGCCCCAAATTCTCTAAAACACTTTAAATGACTTGAATGAAGAGACTGAAAGTATGGTTGCTAAATTTGCTGATCACACAAAGATAAATAGGACAGTTAGTTATAAGACAGCATGAGGAGCTTACAAAAGGACAAAAATAGGTTAAATAAATGAAAGAAGAGCTGGCAAATGGAGTACAATGTGGGCAAATATGAAATTGTCCATCTTGGCAGGAAGAATTTTAAAAAAGCGCATCAGCTAAATGGTGGGAGACTGCAGAGCTCAGATTCAAAGTGACCTGGGTGTCTTAGTGCATGAATCTCAAAAGATTAGTATGCAGGTAAAGTAATTTAGGAAAGTTAATCAATGATTTTGTTTACTGCAAGGAGATTTGAATATAACAGACAGATTCTGCTTCAATATTATAGGATACTGGTGAGACTACATCTGAAGTATTCTGTACAGTATTGGTTTCCCTATTTAAAAAGGAAGGATTTAAGCATGTTAGCAGTCTTGAGAAGATTTACTCGACTAATACCTGGAATGAATGGGTTGTCTTACGAGGAAAGGTTGGACAGTTTATACTTGTATCCATTGGAATATAGAGGAGTTAGAGGTGACTTGATTGAAATCTTTAAAGATCCTGAGGGGGTCTATGTGGTGAGGATGTTTCCACTTGTGGGAGGAGCTGAAGCTAGGGGTCACCTGTTTAGATGTAATAGGTTATCACTCGGTCTTTCGGGTTGAACCAAGTAAACAAACTTAAAATTACATTCGGACAAAGAAAAAGGGGGCAGCTCCCCAAAGGGGGGGGGGGGGTGGAAACGGCCCGAACAGAAACAAAAAGAACAAAGGAAACTTAAGACGTCAAATCAAAATTTAATTGTCAGGGTCTATAACGCACCTCAGCCCCTGGCCTCGACTGTGCCCACGGACACCGCGTGCTCCCTTTCCAGGGACACCCGGCCGCGAACATAGCTGCGGTAGAGGGGCAATCAGTCGGGATGGACGGCCCCGTCGATCGCCTGCTGCCTGGACCTGTTGATGGCGCGTTTCGCCAGGCCCAGGAGCAGGTTCACGAGGAGATCAGCATCCCGACCCTCCCCTCTCCGCACCAGGTGTCCGTAGATCAGGAGTGTGGGACTGAAATGCAAACAGAACATCAATAAAAGGTTCTTCAGAAAATCAAAAAGGGAGTGCAATCTATGACACAAAACGTAGACGTGGTCCACAATAGCAAGTGTTTGGAACAGTCTTTCTGGGAAAAAGATACTAAGAAAATTAAAAAGACTTTAAGTAACTATTTCAGTTATACATTTCAGCTAACAAACTAATTCCCCTTCGTCAATCTTGCCTCATAACTGAAAAAAGCTAGGTTGACAAAAGGGAAGTACATTCAGGTTCAAGAAGTCATATTCAAAACCATTTACACAAGTTCAAAGTAAAAACTTAAGGCCTATATCACAGAATCCCTAACAGTGCAGAAGGAGGCCCTTTGGCCCATCAAGTCTGCACCAAGTCTCTGGCAGAGCATCTTTACCCAGGCTCTGTCCCCATAACCCCACATATTTCCTGCTAATTTCCCTAACTTGTACATCTTGGGAACGCTAAGGGAAGATTTAGCACGGTCAATCCATCTAACCTGCACATCTTTGAACTGTAAGCGTACACCATAGGAAACCCACGCAGACATGGGGAGAATGTGCAAACGCCACACAGAAAGTCACCAAAAGCCAGAATTGAACCTGGGGCCCTCACACTGTGAGCAGCACATAGACAGATAGGCAGAAGTGTAAACAAAAGGGGAAATGAAATAGTTTGTAAAGATAACAAAAATTACTACATGTATAATTATCCCCACAAATTATCTTCCTAATCATTGAAAACTTTACAGTGAATAATTCTGCAACATAAATATTCTTCAAATTTAATATTCTTTCTGCATGAATTTCCAGCTACTTTTAACAAACAGATACTTTAAAATTACAATTTCAAAGCAGACGAAAAACAATTTCTCCTGTAGATTATTTTCAAAGTAGTTTAGACAGATTAGTCAATATATTTGTTATTTATTACTAGTTTCTTGCACTTGTATAAAAGACATCTGATGGAATGATAAATTAAAGAGGAACATAATGTTGCTAAAAAACAGGGTTTCTCTAAGAATGCAGTGATTTTAGGAATGAGTCAGATCAAATAATTAAACACAATCAAGTACCAAGCAAACCAAACAATAAGCATGATGAGACACAAATGTGGTTAAACTGTTATAACCTAGAATAAAATAATCTATGTAACATTCAAAATTTTCCAGCATTTTTCTCATGTTCTTGTGGATTTATGATGCACTGGACACAGCTAGCTTTTTTAGATGGTCCATGAAAACTTGAAGACTGACGTCATCAGTCAAGATAGGGGCTCCAGATTCCTAAAGAATATAAAAACACCACATGAGAAGCAGGCGACTAATAATGTAATCATAAAATCCCTACAGTGCAGATGGAGGTTATTCAGCCCATCAAGTCTGTGCCAACTCGCCATTACAGAATGTTACCCAGTTCCTATCCCCGCAACCCTACACCTGCTAATCCCCCTAATCTACATACCTTGGGCCACAAAGAGGCAATTTAGCATGACCGATCAACCTAACTTGCACATCTTTGGATTGTGGGAGGAAACCCACACAGACATGAAGAAAATGCAAATTTCACACACTCACCCAAGGCCAGAATTGAACTCAGGTCCCTGGCACTATGAGGCAGCAGTGTTAACCAATGTGCCACTCAAATCATGGCTTATTAAAATGAGATTAGTTTTATGAGCCAAAACAATAGACATAAGAACATAAGAAATAGGAGCAGGAGTAGGCCATCCAGCCCCTCGAGCCTGCCCCGCCATTCAATAAGATCATGGCTGATCTGTCGTGGCTCAGTTCCACTTTCCTGCCCTCTCCCCATAACCCTTAATCCCCTCTCTTATCAAGAACCCATCAACCTGCTTCTTAAAAATGTTTAGCGAGGCAGCCTCCACCACTTCAACGGGCAGAGAATTCCAGAGATTCACCACCCTTTGAGTGAAGAAGTTCCTCCTCAACTCCGTTCTAAACCGCCTCCCCTTTATCTTGAGGCTGTGCCCCCTAGTCCTACTGTCTTTTTTGAGCGGGAAGAGTCTCTCCACCTCTATCCTATCCATCCCATTCATCATCTTATACGTCTCAATGAGATCTCCCCTCATTCTTCTAAACTCTAACGAGTACAAGCCTAGTTTATTCAGCCTCTCCTCATAGCTCAATCCCCTCAACTCCGGTATCAGCCTAGTAAACCTCCTCTGCACTCCCTCCAGGGCCAAAATATCCTTGCGCAGGTGCGGCGCCCAAAACTGCACACAGTACTCCAGCTGCGGCCTCACCAATGCCCTATACAGCTGCAGCAAGACCTCCCTACTTTTATATTCAATCCCCCTCGCTATGAAGGCCAGCATCCCATTCGCCTTCCTGACCACCTGCTGCACCTGCAAGCTGGGTTTTTGCGACTCATGCACAAGGACCCCGAGGTCCCTCTGCACCGTCGCCTGCTGCAGTTTTTCGCCACGTAAGTAATAGTCCTTCCTACCATTCTTCCTACCAAAGTGGACCACCTCACACTTGCCAACATTAAATTCCATTTGCCATTTCCTGGCCCATTCGCCCAGCCTATCTAGATCCTTCTGCAGACTCTCCACACCCTCCGCACAATTTGCCTTTCCCCCAATCTTGGTGTCATCAGCAAATGACCATTTTACATTATTTGCTGTTCTTTGGCAGAAATTGATTCTGCCTACAAAATAAAATTACCAAATCAATTTTCAGAGCTGATTTTTATCTAGTTATGACTGTGCTTAACATTTGATTCAGTTAAAAAATCTTAATCCTTACATCTCTTATTACTTAGAAATATCAATACACTTATCTAAAACAATACAATCAGAATATGAAATGTTAAGAGTCAAAAATTCCAGTTGCATCACCAGAATTTAAGGGGTTTTTGATCATCTCAGGGTTCACCATCACTAGCCCTCTGAATCTGACCCCAGTTTCAGGATTTAGAGCAAGTGGAAATAAATACAGAAATCCTGAAGTTGCAGTCCTTCATTTACTATGCTGCTATAGGCTACACAGTGGATCTTCTTCAATGCCAACAATCAGCAGAATTTGCCCTTTTCTGCTCACAAATCACTGTTAACAATCCCATGAAAAGTTAAACCTCATTCAGTGATGTGTAACTGGGCTTTTAACAGTGATCAGAGTAATGACTAGTGCTGAATAATTGATATGGTTTGGAAAATAAATAAATAAATTTTGTAATTTGTTGTTAAATGTCTTCATGAAGATTACTAGAAATAAATCACAATTTTTTAATGACATTTGTTCATGAGATTCTGATTTTACTGCATCTCCATATACATATCCCATTTTTTATTTGGCACTTTAAAAAAATAGTGTGTTGTATGATTATTAGTGCTTTTCATTTCCTAGTTGAAAACAATCTTGAATTTATATTGCAATTTCATGACCACAGGAATACCTCAAAGCACTTTACAGTCAATTATGAAAGATAATCACTGAGCAACGAAGGAAAGGATACAGCCAATTTGTGCACAGCAAGCTCCCATGAAAAAAAATCTTATAATGATTAAATAATCTATTTTTGTGATGTTGATCGAGGAATAAAGTTTGACCAGGACAGCATGAATCATTTCCCTACTCTTGTTCTAAATAGTATCATAGGATATTTTATCTGAGAAGGCACAGGTTTAGCATTTCATCCAAATGACATTAACCCCAATAATGCAGCCCTCACTTTATACTACACTGGAGTCTCAGCCTGGACTTGTGTTCAAGTTCAAGAGTAGGACTTGAATCCATAACCTTCTTACTTGGAGACATGAATGCTATGTACTGAGCCTAGGCTGACACTTTTGGTTGTCTCTGGGAATTCCTTTACGTGATTAGCTAGCGTGAAGGTATCATTGACTGTCTGAATCACTATTAAATTATGCTACAGTTAATTGTACGTCAAGAGAATTAACATTTTTGGCACAGAGACTGCTAAGTCTCCTAGCGCAATTTTTTTTCATGGTCTGTGTTGAGCATACTTGCTTTGCTGTTGATTGCAAAATCTGGACCAATAAGTACAAAAGGTTAGGTAATGCTGCTTTACATTCATTCTAATACTGAGTATGGTCAACTGATCATATCAACATAACAACCTACATTCTTCCTTCCTGTATTGTTCAGTACCAGAAGTGGCAAAAAAAATTACCCAATAATCCTGACATGAGTGATGTGGGCCTGTGCAAAGATGGGGAGCAGAACCTCTGTGTAAAACATTTTTTAGACAGATATTTACCATCAAAAGCTGACATACTGAGAAGATACCAACCTGTCCCCATGTATACAAATTATTATAAGTCTGTGATGGGTTCACTTTTGACAGAAGGAATCGAGCCTAAAAGGAAAAACAATATTGGTTAGTTTCAAAAAGCTTTTTAAAATTTTTTCAATCTGGAAATCGTTGTATTGAGCCAGGGACACCTCCATTCTAACTGCCTTAACACTAACAGTGGTTAGTCAAGGGTGACTTGTTTTTTTAAACATAGATGGAAAGTGAAAACAATACCATCTACAATCTTAGTTGCCCCCAACAAACTCACAAATCAACTTACCATGTCTTATCACAAGGTTTGACCAAATGGCAAATACAACAGACATCTGTTTGAGGTACTGATAAAAGATTTTTTTAAACTACCTAAAGTATCATTACATGAATAATCTACGGTGATGTAAAAAAAAATCTCAAGCTACAATATTAGCATAATGGAAACAAGGAGTTTTACTGTTAGAGCTTACATTTGGAATCACTAAAGAGCAACATGTATGGATTTGATCATTTTAAATGAGCGTAGGTGTCAGTTGGAAGAGAATCAAACTGTTTTTATAGTCCCAAAGTTTTGTTTCCACATTCCTTTAAAAGTATCTTTTCAATGAATAATTACTAAATACATTTCACGTACCTGACTCCGACCATGCTCTGTGTCAACATAACGAGGCATTGGAAAACGAGTCTGAAGAATTTCCTGTGCATCATCCAGAGGAGCTTGCAGAAGCTGTTTGAAATTCTCATACTCCTGCATATCTTGATATCCAGCCTGCCGCCACTGAGCTATAGTCTAAAGAGAATAAAAACAGTACATAATACACAGCAAATTTCTCTTTTGCGTACTCTTAATTATTTTCTAATATTTATTTCAAATAAATACCAAACTTTCACAATTTTCCATTATGAGCAAACTAAAAATAGCTCAACCAAATACTAATAACTGTTCAATAATTACATATTTTTAGAGATACTACAGGTAGATGCATTACCAAAACATTTTACTGGGTCTAAGCTGTATTTCATTACAACTCTACTACATGAATAAACATGCAATCTGCACCCGTTTTAAGAGAACTATGTAAAATAACATTACCTTTGATCAATCTTTATTACTTTGCACACTTCAAAAAATTCTGTGCTGAATATAGATCAGTCATTAGAGACAGTTACTCTTATCCAACCAGTTTGTAAGTGCAAGAATAAGACACGGACATGAATCAAGTTTGAAAGATTTCCTGTGTACCATCCAGGGGAGTTTGCAAAAGCGCCAATTTATATTGTTTTTGTGTGTTATTTAAATCCCAAAGAACTTCAGCAAATTATCAATACTTATCCTCAACACTAAATCATGTTGAACATGTTAGTACCCAAGATACTTTAATAAAAATAATACTCCAGAGAGATTGCATTCATTATTAAACTGATTCGTTATTATACAGAGAATAAGGATTAAAGGCAACACTTTAGTACAGGAGTTCAGCTGAAATCGTACAAAATGTTTTTCAGTATAACTATTACCATAAACTTTCAGTAAGATCAATGCCTTTCACATACACAAAACACCCTTTTCTTTAAATATAATTCATTAGGTGATGAGCAGTTTTATTCTATTTTTCCCTTTCCATCATTTGTTATATCACTCTTTGACCAAATACAACTTGTGTAAATCTATTGCAAACTTGTAGACAGTCCTGCATTCCCCATTTTCTCCGCTGCAGATTCATTCCAAATCTTTTCCAAGGAACACAGATGTAAATTGTTAGCTGAACATTTAAGAAATCTATATCAAATGCTGGGGACTATTTAATGGCCATTGATGTGGATTGACTGATTTACAGAACCCACTGAACCACTTGATGCTGGGAGTATGCAGTTGAGGCACAGTTCTGAGCCAGGTTGTTAATCCTTTACCTTGGTGCTTGACATCAGATTTATGACACTGTAGATCAGATTAAGCCAATCAAAATTTAATCAAGTAGTTTATGAAAACAATGTTGACTTTCCTAATTGAGAAAAAAGTTAAAGTCATTCAATAATACCATTGAGGTGTATTAAAAGTGTGGAGGTGAAATTAAATAAGGAACTTAGGAAAGCAATCAGAGGGCATTTAATAATATTGGCAAGTAAACTGAAGGAAAACCCAAAGTTTTTTTTAAACAAATTCATAACGATTAAGAGGATAACTAAAGAAAAGCCTATTGGGATCATAAAGGTAACCCGTGATTGGAGGAGAAGGATCTTTGTCAATCTTAATGAATGCCTTGCATCTATTTTTCACAATGAAAACATTGCAATCTCGGAGGAGAAGTTTGCAACATTACATTAAATTATTGTAGCAAGGGAGTATTAAAGGAGTTTATTATTTTTGAAAGCTGATAAATCCCAAATAAAATGCATCCTAATATGTTAATAGAGGCAAGAGAAGAAACAGCTGAGGTTTTGACTACAATTTTCCAATCCTGGTGCCAGAGGACTGGAGAAAAGCTAACATTGTTTGAAAAGTGAAAATGCAGTTGATCATAGAATTATAGAATCCTACAGTGCAGAGAGGCGCCATTGGGCCCATCGAGTCTGCACCAACCATAATCCCACCCAGACCCTATCCCCATACCCCTACATATTTACCCACTAATCCCACTAACCTATGAAGGATAGCCTGGAAAAGTCCTGATCAAGGAACTAGCGTGCAGTTATTTTTACTGGCTGGGTCCGGATGCTAAAATGAAGAAAAAGTGGGACATTGTCAATCCTGTGCATAAATAAAAAGTACACTACCATTGTCTACTTTACATGCCTGGGAATGGTATGAAGTGCCATGGCAACAACTACATGTAGATTTCGGTGGTCCATTTGAGGGTTAGGTATTCTTAGTCATAATTGATCTAAAATATCTGAACAAACCATTGAAATACCTGACGAGATTTGGTAAACTAGAGCAGATTGTTAGAGATAACGGTTCATAGTTTACTTCACTAGAGTTTGAGGATTATCTCAAAGCAAATGGTATTCATCATATAAAATCCACACCTCATCCATTGGCCAATGGATTAGCTGAGAGATTCATACAAATTTTGAAACATTCTTTAAAAGCTTCAAAAGAGCAAGGTTCATTTTTGGCATCTTAGAGAAACACTACTCATGCAATTATCCAAGGTTCACCTGCATTACTACTCTCAGAAAAACTTGACAGCTACATTTGATTTGTTATTACCTCCAGAAATTTCAGAAATAGTAGAGCCTCAACAACAATCTCAAGTTGCTAGACTAGAAGTGAGGGCAAAACAACACTAATTTAATGAAGTCAAGTATTAGCATATAATTATGCCACAAGTGAGAAATGGGTGCCAGCCATTGTTTTAGCAAAAACAAGTTCAATTTCTTACATGGTTCAAAATGAAGATGAACTAGTATGGCAATGCCTTGCTGACCAATTGTTATCATCTCAAAATGATTTCTCAGAATCATTTCTCCAAAGTACCAACTTCTTTAGTCCATAGTGTTGTGAAAACTACTATGGAAAACAATTGAATCTGAGTTGCTTGATGATTTTCCTATGCTACTATACAAAGGAAGAATGACAAAGACTTAGTTCCAAGAGAATTTCCAAATGATACTGCTGGGCAAGGGCAGCCAAATTTCAGAATATCATACACAACCAAAGAGGAATAGATCTCCTTCTGATGGAAGTGGTTACATATAAACAAGGAGCAGGATTGGACCATTTACCCAGTCTCAAGCCTGCTCCATCATTCAATAAGATCATAATAGCAACCTCAAATCTCCACCTACTCCTGATAACCTATCACCCTCTTTCTTAACTGAGTCCATCCACCTCTGCCTTTAAAACAAAGACTCTTTTCACAATCTTTTCAGGACGAGAGTTCCGAAAACTCACTCCCTCAATTAAAAACTTTTGTTTCACCTCCGTTTCAAATGGATGGCTACTTATTTGTGACCAGTGACCGCTTGTTCTAGATTCTCCCACAAGAGGGAGCATCATCTCCAAATCCACCATGTCAAGACCCCTCAAGACCTGAGATGTTTCAATCAAGTCAGCTCTTACTCTTTTAAACTCCAGCAGACACAACTTCGATGGTTCTGCAGCGATGTGTTACCACAGAATTCCCAACCTCTAGCCTGCTCCAGTAGCCACAAAACATATTTGCCCAGTTAAGGGCTAATGCTGCAATTACATTTCTGGTTCATGGCAATGTTCAGGACATTAATAGTCAAAGATTCAGTGATGGTAATACCACTGAATGTCATGGGGAGATGGTTAGATTTTTTCCTATTAGAGATGATCTTTGCCTGGCACTTGTTATTTGATTGTTAACTGAACCCACCAGCCTAAGCCTGAAAGTTGTCCAGGTCTTGCTGCATAGTAACACGGACTGTTTCATAAATATTTGGTTGTGCCAAGGGTATTGTTCCAAAAGTACTTGGATAGACAAGGTCACAGACCAAGATTTGCAAAGTGGCATTAGGCTGGATGGCTCCTTGTCTGCGGGCGAGGACAAGGGATTCAGTAGGTACATTCCATGCTGTAAATTTCAATGATTCCATAAATAGGTTTAATGTTCTGCATCTAATGATAAATAGAAAGATGCTCATGATTTGAGAATTTT
Source organism: Carcharhinus amblyrhynchos (assembly GCF_965287045.1). Taxonomy (NCBI): domain Eukaryota; kingdom Metazoa; phylum Chordata; class Chondrichthyes; order Carcharhiniformes; family Carcharhinidae; genus Carcharhinus; species Carcharhinus amblyrhynchos. The sequence continues at coordinate 35,532,916 of NC_137335.1, read as the reverse complement.
GTATTTCTATCAATATATTTGTAAAACAATTCCATATAATTCAATTGAATTATATATCCAACAGAGTGTTGGTCAAAGACCACTGTTTAAAAATAAAGACACGGAGTTTTCTTACGTCGATTTGAAATATTAGCCCCGATTACTGTTTGGGAATAAGACCCTCACCAAAAATTAATGAAACTTGGCTCATCAAGCTAGTCTGAAATGATGCAACTTCAGGGGAATTGAAGGAGTTTGCAGAAGAAAATGCCAGAAACCTAGTAGACAGAATTACATTTTTTAAAATAATTTAATTGAATACTAACCTCTCCATGATAGATAACAATCTGGAAGAAAGTGTCCATGAGGAGTATTCGATCTGGTAAAATGCTGCTACTGTCCAAAAGCACTGGCTGAAGACAAGAATAAATGAATGAATGATCACCATCATTACTTAATAAACAAGACCTCTGCTGCGCAAATACGGATGCTATTTCCGCAGAACATACATGAGCTCTCAAGCATGCTCCAGTGGAGATGATGGATGTCAACATTAGGGTTGGCACTGCAATTCTTCCCCCAGAACACTGCAAGCAGGATGGTGTGTCTAGGATGCTGGAGCCTGATCCATCTTTTTCCATGTTTCATACTTCCCATTCGACATACCTATCCTTCTTTAGCTCTTCCTGCATCCCAATTGTCTTGTACATAACTTTCATAGTGTTCATTATTCCTCTCTTTATTCTTTGTAATCATTTTACAGCCTCCACCACATTACAGGTCATTTTGTAATTTAATGTGTATGTGGTTGTGTTTTATTCCCACTTGTTCCTCTTTTTTTAAATGTTATTTTTCTGAAATATATGTATAATTTCTGAAGAAGTCACTTCTGAAACATCAAGAGACTTGTGTTTTCTTAACCTGCCTGCCTTGCTCAATGTCTTTTTTAATTTTGTCATCAGCATCTACTATATGTTATTTTTAGTTTATATGTGATCCTGTTAGATTGTAGCTTTCACAGCATGAAATAAATTGGAGGGGTATATTAGCACTCTGTATTGGAGAATATAAAGATGGGGGCACGTTTGGCAACAGGAGTAACAACACAGAAGTCTGTGAAACCTGAGAAAACCAAAGGGAGATCAGGAGGCAGAGGTAATATCACCGAATGAGTAAATTGGACGCCCAGTAGGAATTCAAATTCAATTAAGAAATCTGGAATTAAAAGCCAATTTCAGTCATGGTGACCATGAAATCATGATCATTTGTTGTAAAAGCCCATCTATGTCCTTTAGAGAAGGAAAACCACCTTTCTTACCTGATCTGGCCTATGTGTGTTCAGACCCACAGCAGTGGTTGATTTGTAGTGGCCTAGCAAGCCACTCAGCTGTATCAAACTGCTATGAAGTCTAAAAGGAATGAAACTGGACCTAGACATCAGAAATGACAACGGCAAACGCAGCTGTATTGACTCTGAAAAGTCCTCCTTACGAGCATCTGGATGCTTGTTCTAAAATTAGGAGCAATTAGGGTCAACAGCCTGACATAGTACATAATTCAGTGAATACGACCATGTCCCAAACACCATCACCATACTTGGCAAGCTACTATTGGAGGGAGTTGCCCTGGAAGTCATCAGCATTGAGTCAGGGTCCCGTGACAGCTCATGACATCAAGTCAAAAGGTGAGCAAAAAAACCAATCTGATCATTACTACATACCATCACCCTCAAGTAATTAATCAGTATTTAATGTTGAACACTAATTGGAAGAAACACAGATAGCAAGGGCACAAAATGTACTCTTGATGGAGGCTTAAATGCCTACCGCCAAGAGTGGCGCCATTGTTCATAGAAAACCTACAGTGCAGAAAAGAGGCCATTCAGTCCATTGAGTCTGCACTGGTAACAATCCCACCTAGGCCACATATTTAGTCTGCTAGTCCCACTTGTACTAAGGATCAATTCTGCATGGCCAATCAACCTAACCCACACAAACACGGAGAGAACATGCAAACACCAGTCACTTGAGGCCAGAATTGAACCTGTGTCCCTGGCACTGAGCAGCAGTGCTAACCACTGTGCTACTGTTAACTGAGCCTATTTTCTTAAATTTGTTCATGGAACTTGGGCATCGCTGGCTAGGCTACCATTTATTGCCCATCCGCAATTGCTCGAGAAAGTTGCAGTGACAGGGTAGACGCAGGAAGGATGTTTCCTTTGGCTGGGAGTCTAGAACCAGGGGACAAAGTCTCAAGAGTATGAAGTAGACCATTTGGAACCAAAAGGACGAAGAATTTTGTCACTCAAGAGGGCGGCGACAATTTGGAATCTTCTGTGCTGGAGGCTGTGGGGATTATACAGTATGTTCAAGATAAAGTTTATTAGTCACAAGTAAGGCTTACATTAACATTGCAGTGAAGTTACTGTGAAATTTCCTCAGTCACCACACTCCGACACCAAATCAGCACGTCTTTCAAGACAGAAATTGATAGATTTCTAGACATTAAAGATATCAACAGGTATGGGGATAGTATTGGAAAATTAGAGGTAGAAGACTATGGCTAATCTAACTGAATGGTGGACGAGGCTTGAGGGACCGAATTACCTACTCCTGCTCTTATTTTTATCTTCCTATCTACAAGGCACGAGCAGAAATGTAACAGAATATTTTCCACTTGCCTGGATGAGCGCATTCAAGAAACTCAACAGCACCCACCACCAAAGCAGCCAACTTGATCAGCACCCCATCCACAAAAGCAGTGTGTACCACCTACAAGCTGCACTGCAACAAAGGCTTCTTCAACAGCACCGGTAGCACAGTGGTTATCCCTACTGCATCACAGGACCAGGAACCTGGGTTTGATTCCGGTCTGAGCTGACCGTCTGTTTGGGGTTTGCACATTCCTGTGGCTGTATGGGTTTCCTCTGGGAGCTCCGGTTTCCTCCCACAGCCACAAATATGCAGGCTAGTGGATTGGTCACGGTAAATGACGAGGATCATGGGGATGAGGCTGGGTAAGATACTCTTTCGGACAGTCGATGCAATCTCAATGGGCTGAGTAGTCTCCTTTTACACTGTAGAGATTCTATGGTTCTAAACCAGTGACCTCTACCACCTAGAAGGACAAGGGCAGCAATTGCATAGGAATATTACTGTCTGCCGCACACCAGCCTAACTTATATAATTGCTGTTCCTTCACTGTCGCAAGATCAAAATTCTGGAATTCACTTCCAAAAAGCACTATTGATGTACCTATACCACATGACATCCAGGGTTTCAAGGCAGCAGCTCATCACTACCTTTTCAATAGGCAATAAATGCTGGCCTGGCCAGCAATGCCCACATCCTGTGAATGAATAAAACAGGGCACAAATATAAACTGATGGGGGAAAAAAAAGCGATTTGCAACATTTCACTAGAATACTATATGCAATATGCACCAAGTAACAATTTGCATGCATTTCGAATTTCCTTTTTCAAGGGTTTTCTTCCCTGACTACAGTTTTCTAGTCCTCTCAGATATGCTGGCTAAGTGACAATGCCACGTATTCACCTAAAAATTAATGACGACAGGTTATTCTACTACAGGGACAGGTTTCACAGCTAAGTTGGAACCAATCAATACACATGCAGTTTTATCATGAGCAGATGGTAACAAGTAGGATCAATAACCTTAACTGTTTCCACAGATGCAATTCAGTTATGTAGAATCTTTCATAGAATCCTACGAGGCCGAATCTGCACCAACCTCAATCCCACCCAGGCCCTATCCCCCTAACCCCATGTATTTACCCTAACTAGTCCCCCTGACACTAAGGGGCAATTTAGCATGGCCAATCCACCTAACCCACATATCTTTGGACTTTTACTATGGAATAAACTTGATAATTAACTTTTTATGCATTGTTTATGTGCTAAATCTCACCTCAGGTGGTCCATAGAAAGAGTAAGAATAGAGAATAGGCTGAATCATAATGAGAGACTGTGTTAGATCTTGTCGCATGAAATGATGGCGATAGTATGACGATTCATCCGGGCTATTATTGAAAACTTGAAGAAATGGAGATCTTCTCAGGTGGAACATAAACTAAAGGGACAACAAAAAATAAAGTTAGTCAAAACATCACAGGATAAGTCAGAATACATTTGTGCTCCTATAAAATAGCTCACAAGAAAGTTGTCTAGGCTAAGCATCTGATTGACAGAACTAGTTCCAAGAGGAGGAAAGGTCTTCGCCTAGCTGTTTGGCTGAGCAGATCCTTCTATTGAGCAGCCATGACATGATAGGTATCCTCAAAGCAGCTTCTGAACTGAAATAACTAGAAATCTCCCTTGTTACCATCTGCTTCTTATATCAAGTGTCTTCCTGGATGAAGCTTATTTTCTTCATTTAAAATAAACTCTTTCGTTGAGAAAGCTTTTCTTGAGATCTATTTGTCATCGAGTCTTTCTGAATTATAGGAGGAAGTCAAGGAACTGATAAGCACCTTACACTGGCACTTTAAGCTTTTAATCAATTCTGTAGATCACGGCTGAACTGTTAATGCCAGAATTGACTCTACTATAGAGGCAGAGTAGACCGGGGAGGGAGGGAACCATATTATGTACTTCAGTCCCTTTCCCTTCAGTTACAGGTGATTATTTTTATAGACCATTCAGCCAAATTGAAAGAGGGTGAAATCATGTGACAACCACATTACCGTTCAAATGTTCAAGCTCACAAGCTCTGCAGGATTAGTTGAATAAAAATCAAACCTCGGACCGATTTATCCCCTTCCTTAGGGTAACTATAGAATTCTACTGCAGCCACGACAGAATCATAGAATCCAGATCAGGCAGAAGGAGGCCAATCGGCCCACAGAGTCTATATCGACTCTCCAAGAGAACATCTTACTATCCCTGCCACCTGAGCATTTACCATGGCCAATCTACCCAACGTGCACATCCTCAGATATCAAGGGACAATCCACCTAAGCTACACATCTTTGGACTGATAGTTAAAATACAGACCTTGCAATTGTTATATTGAGATCAGCCAACTCAGTACAGCTCAGGAAATGAGTCTGGGGACAGCTCTAATCTTCAGTGCTTAGTACTGCATCATAGAATTATAGGATGGTTAATAGTACAGGAAAACATTGAATTTGTGCTGCATCTCTGCAAAAGCCACTTCCCTGCCTTTTCTCCCAAGCCCTACAATTTCTCTCCTTTTCAGATAATGATCCAATTTGAATGCCATGGTTGTGATTTGGAGGTAGATTCATTCAGACAGTGCACTCCAGATCCTAACCACCCACTGCACAAAAAGAAATTTCCTCAACTCACCCTTGCTTCTTTGGTCAATTAGCTTAAAATCTGTGCCCTCTGGTTCTCAACCTTCCCCAATGGGAACTGTTTCTTGCTATCTACTCTGTCCAGTTCCCTCATGATTTTGAATACTTATAACGATTCTCTTTTCAATCTGACCTTCGAGTCCCAGATTTGCCCACAGAATGCAAAACAGGAAGTTTTCATTTTTAAAGAACACTGTCAGAAGAAATTCACTGTACCCTTCATAGGCATTCCTCACCTATTTAAGGATGGCTGCAACTGAATCTTTAAAAATTGGCTTTGTGAAGGAATTGTAATGTGTTCCACAAATATCTCCTTGTTTAAGGCCATTTTCTCAAATTCTTCCATCAATCACTTATCTTTGCATTTTAGGATTATCATTTTATATATTTTATTATATTTACCTGTGGATAAAGGGAAAATGTTTCTGAAAGTCTGAAGGAATTAGGATCATCTTTGTGGAACTGGCCAAACTTCTGACACTGATGGAAAGAGGGGTAGAAAATAATTGACAGGTTTAATAGTATAGTTTCAATTTAAAACTAACCTCAATTAGTCTCAAAATAAAAAACGTAGATTCAACGCAGGTACTTGATGTTCTTACCAGGCGGATTAATTGCCTGTCCAACCAACGAAGTACATCGGGGCCTTCCTCAGATTCAGCCCTGAAAACTCCGAGTCTTGCCATCAGCACAGCTGATGCTTCCTGATCAAATGCAGCTTCTATCTGCTGCAGTTGACTCTGTGCATCTGCCCAGCTAAAAATCAAAGCACATGTTAACAGCAGGTTCAATTTCACTGATCACCTTTTTTCTGATCACTGGGCTGAATTTTTACAAGGGGCATCAAAACCCAGGGTCAGAGTAAAAAAAGTGGATTCCAAGGGTGCACAGGTGGCATGCAGGAACTGCTTGGCAATTTTAGCATGGACAGTCTCCAAATTGATCACCTGTGGGCTTGCTTCCAACTAGCAGCGGCAGGCAGGTTCTGGATGTTGCCAACACAGCGGCTCCATGTAATTATATCAGCCCCCAAGTGCTGATAAAATCTTGATCATTATTTTAATTGAACACTGTGGTTCACAATAATCACTATGAATCCAACACTTTTAAAGTGGACAAAGGGTCAAGTAGTTTATATCTGACCATTCTTTTTCCACTCTCCTTTCAAATGACAGTCATGTACAAATGCACCTTTTTTTTTCACCTCTGGAATCCAACGCTGCTCTCCCTGCCTAATGCCCAGCTTCTTAAATCCTTATTTCTGATTTTGTTAAGACTATTTCTGCCATTTAAACATTTCATTTTCTCTACTTCAGGACTTTACAAGGGATTTCACAAAAAAGTCTTGTATCTAAATAGCACTTCTTATGACCACCGGATGTCTCAAAGTGCTTTCCAAACAATAAAGTACTTTTTGTTTAATATATAGCCACTGTTTGTAATGTAGGAAACACAGCAGCCAATTTTGCACGAACAAGTTCCCACAAATAACAATGTGATGACAACTAGATAATCTGCTTTTGTGATGTTGAGTGAAGGATAATTATTGGCCATGGTATTGGGGAATAACTTTGAAATATTGCCATTGGATCTTTTACATCTAACAAAGCAGACAGATAGGGCCTTGGTTTAATTTCTCATTTGAAAGATGGCCCCTCTGACAGCACAGCACTCAGTCCAGTGCTGAATTGACAATCAGCCTTGATTTTTGGGCTCAAATCCTTAAGTGAAGATCATTGAAAGCAGCAATGCAGGTGGAGAAGATTGTCAAGGTGGCATACAGAATGCTTTCCTTCATCGGCCAGGGCGTTGAGTTTAAAAATTGGCAAGTCATGTTGCAGTTTTATAGAACCTTAGTTAGGCCACGCTTGGAATATAGTGTTCAATTCTGGTCGCCACACTACCAGAAGGATGTGGAGGCTTTGGAGATGGAGATGGTACAGAAAAGATTTACCAGGACGTTACCTGGTATGGAGGGCATTAGCTACAAGGAGAGGTTGGAGAAACTTGATATATTCTCACTGGAATGACAGAGGTTGAGGGGGTGACTTGACAGAAGTTTATAAGATTATGAGAGGTGTGGACAGGGTAGATAGTCAGAAGCTTTTTCGCCTGGGTGGAAGAGTCAATTGCTAAGGGGCATAAATTTAAGGTGAAAAGGGTAAGGTTTAAAAAGGAGACATATGAGGCAGATTTTTTTTTTAATACAGAGAATGGTTAGTGCTGGAACTTGTTGCCGAGGGAGGTAGTGGAACTGCATACGGTAGTGACTTTCAAGGGGCTTCTTGGCAAATATATGAATAGGATGGGAATAGAGGGGTATGGTCCCTGGAAGTGTAGGGGGTTTTAGTTCAGTTGGGCAGCATGGTTGGTGCAGGCTTGGAGGGCCAAAGGGCCTGTTCTTGTGCAGTAATTTTCTTTGAGATTGACACTAAGTCAAAAGGTACTGGTTCAAAATGGTAAAATCAAGCCCTAAGTGCTGAATCTGGGCACAATCAGATCCAATTTGGAAAACTGCTCTTGGGTGCCACCATATGCACTCAGCCTGAAAAAACATGGGTCTGAATCACGCTGTGGGTGGGGCTTATCGCACCCAAAATGCTGCAGTTCCAATCGGAGCTTTGAACTGCGCGTGTGCAGTGAAAAAAACAAAACTGAAAAACACACCCCTGTAACATTGCTCCCAGGCCAAAAAAAGCAGATAAAGCAGCCCAGGAGCAAAAGGAGGGAGCGGTAGTCCCCCACAGACATTGCTCCAACATAACTGTCCCCCTTATCCACCTACCCCATCTGCTACCCAGACTGATCACGACCTTCTGCACCTCCTCCTTCCTCCCCATCGATTGCCCGCGGAGTGGCAGTGGTCCCGTTTTTCCTTCCCTCCCAAAGGGTGATCGGGCCTCCCTCCTCCAACCAGAGAATGAATGATCGGGCCTCCTTTTCCACCCCCCCCCCCACCAACCAGAGAATGATCTGACCCGCCTCCCTCCCCACCGACCTGAGTTAGAGAGCCATCGGAAGTTCTGAACTTCTCTTTTGAAGCTGAAGTGCTGGAAACAAACCTTTGCCGAGCATGCCCGTTTCACACTGAATCTGGACGCGAGAACGTGATGGTAAGAGGGAATGTGCTGGTAAAGTTGGGCGGACAGCTCATTAATTCAATTTAAATGCATGAAAATATCCACGATCCGAACCACGCCCTGTTTCGGGCATGGTTCTGATCTCAGCTATTTTTGGACCTTGGTAAAGTGGGCATCTGCACGGACGCAGGCGAGGATCGCGCTAATCGCCTCACACCTGACTTTACCAAGTGTTCACGCCTGTTTGCATTGGTAAAAAAAAAAATCGGGCCCTTTAGGTGCTACCAACTGACTCAAAGCCACAACTGACCTTGCTGTATTTTGTTTGTATATTGAAGTGTGCATGTGTATTTGAGGGCTTTCCCCGCCCCAATCTAAAATGCTGTGGTTTTGAAAAGGGTCTGCCTTCATGGCCCACTGGTGAGCTCCCCAGCAGTAAAGACAACTCTCATTATAACTGCATCACCTCTCACTTGCAGCAGTCCTGCCATCTTCTGAATTTTCCCTGCAATTTTTAATGATAAGTAACATATTGATTTGTGATTATCTGGGTAACAACTATGAGGAAGGCAACATAATAAAGTATACAGGGATAGGCACATATTTTTAAGCGCAGAATTATTTGCATTAAACTAGAAACAGCAAGCATGCCAACAACAGGGACAGATTATCAGATCTGTGTAAAAGTTAGGAAACCAAAATATTAAACCAGATCTCAGGAAATTTAATTACAAGTTGAAACTGATCATGTTTAGAAGACATAAGATCAAGTGTAGTATTGATATGCTGTGCTTGGTTGAAGTCATTAGGTTACATTTTAGCTTCATTTTAAGCTTTTTTTTAAAAGTGGCACCTCAGCCTTTTGGCTAAGATGCAAATGAGATCAAGCCTTGGGAGGAGGAGCTATGCCTACTCCAATCAGCTTGGATCATTAGATTAAGCCCAAGACAGGAGGTGAGAGCCCTGTCTTGTCAGTTTGGATCAGGAATGTCTCAACTTGTTGGGACTCTGAATTGGACTTGATTGGATTGAATTGGAATAAAAACAAATAAAAAAGGCAATTTTGGTCAGAATGTGTTACAAGTTATCCAAATAAAAGCAGAAGAGATGATTTTAAGATTTAGTGATACAATTTAGAAAGATTGATTGATAGAACAGACTTTCACCACAAAAACCCACACAGAGGAAACTTTAAAATGTCAAGCAGATACACTGTAACCCTTCAATCTGAAAATACCAGATGCCCAAAATATTTTGAACATGCATAAATTCCAGGACTGGCTGCTTGTCATACTGCAACAAAGTTAACGCTATGGCCCAAATGGTTGTAAATAGTATCCCCTAGAAATTTCCCTAAAGGTCAAGATTAAGTGCCTATCCAAGCAGATGGAGCAGAGGAAGGTGCACTATGTTTCAAGGAGGTTGAGGATTAGCAGAAATATATTTCAAACACAATAATCAGCCTTGCTACCTCACCCACCCTCACATGTACAGTAATCAGCTCATCGCCCCCACAAACACAATTCAGGGTTGGTAACTCAAGGCAAGGAGGCTGTAGAACAAGCAAGACACAGGAACAATGACACAGCAAAGTTTGAAGCCACTCACATCGCGCTGGCTCAATTACATAGCTTCCCAGTTTTTTCTGGACTCAGTCAATCTGCCTATGCCGAGATGGGCAGCACTGCTGCCTCACAGCACCAGGGACTTGGGTTCAATTCCAGCTGTCTGCGTGGAGTTTACATATTCTCCTCATGCAATAATGGGTTTCTTCCAGGTGCCCTAGTTTCCTTCTACAGTGCAAAGATATGTATGTTGAGTGTACTGGTCACGCTAAATTAACCTACACATCTTTGGACTCTAAAAGGGTAAAGCGATTAGTCATGGTAAATGTGGGTTTACTGGAATAGCATAGGGTGGAGGGGAGGGCCTACGTATAATGCTCTTTCAGATAGAAGTGCAGACGATGGGCCAAATGGCCTCTTTCTGCACAGTAGGGATTCTATGGTTCTAATTATCCAGGGCCTGCTCAGCACTCACTAAAAAATGTGTTTCCTAATGTTAAAGGGTGCAGTACTTAGGAAACATGGAAAATATCTGGATAAATAAAACTTTTTTTTACTACTTTATAAATTTAATGTTACAGCTGAAGTACATATTTATATCCTCTTTACATACTTACGACTAGGGACTATAACATTATTTCAAAATGCAGAAATGCCTAGTCTTAAGCATTCCAACTTGGAGAGGTTACAGTGCAAGAGCTTTTTCTAGGTTACTGGAATGTCAGACACCTTAAAAATTAACAAATCTGAGTGCAACTTGAGTTAAAGAATTACTATGGAGAAGTAAAATGAATTCTAAAACATGATCCAAAAAACATTTTTTTGAAAGAGATCAAAGATGCACTTGTGTATTAGCGAGCCCACAGCGAACTTACTTTCTGGCCACTGTAGTAACTCGGATGCGTCTCTGACCACTGGAGTGTTGATAATGGGTAACAAACTGAATAGCACCACGTCCACCCTGAGGAATTGGCGCATTATGCTGCAAAATAATATGAACAGAACAGAAAGTTTATCAAAGAGTACTTTTAAATACTGCATTTAAATGTTTCAGAATTGATACAAAACTCAATTATTTTGCTGGGCTTATTTAGCAAAAAACTGCATGCAATCAATGGAGCCATTACATAAATTACATTTGAATAATGTGCATCTATTCTTGATTCATCTCTTTTTAAAGCATGAAACCACTAGCATTCTAACATGCACCACAACTAAATTCAATTTTAAGAAAAAACTGTAAACTGAGGCTCAGGGAAAACTGGACTAGTTTCAGTATCAGTGACTTTATTCCTTTGTGTCCCAAAATCTTCATTCTATCTCCAACAGTCTTTTGGCATTCACTGCCTACACTGGTGCTATCGACAAATAGTGAACTGGGTAGGGCATTGAAACTGGATTGCTTCGTGGAGCTGGGCTAAGTGGCCTCCTTCTGTGCCATAAATGACTGATACCAGCGTATGTGACACACATTGTTATTTATCATATATTCTTGATTTATCTTAGCATGCTAAGCAGTTTTTATCCTTTCTCAGTGATAGATTCAGGAAAGGCACAAATATAAAAAGTCTGAAGGTTTGTTAAATTTCCTTTTCGCCAAAAGCTACGCAAAGGGAATTGTGAAGTTTTGGGCAGCAAAGTAATGACTCAGCTAGATTGGGACTGAAGTGGATAATTAAAAAGATCAGCAACCAGAAGTTTCAGTCACCCTTGCAGATAGAATGCAGTTGTTCCACAAAGTGGTCACCTGATTTGAGCAGTAAATATAGAGAGCAATCAGTCCTCAGTAAAGGGTACTGCTTCATTTCCTTACACCCCCCACCTCAATTATCTCAACACAAAACTGAAGTTTTCTTCCAAAATCTTTCCACCCATCTTTCTGGCCAGAAGTCTTCCCCTTGCACAACAGACATTTGAATTCCTTTTCCACCAGGTCTCCTCCCATTGACCTACTATCCCTCTAAATCTTTTGACTGAAAACTGTCAGCATGACTTCAGACGACTCAATTTCTCTGCTCCCCACACTCAGTCTAGCCTATTCTCCACTGAAATTGCAGTTGGCATTGGTTTTCTGAATCAAAATTGTACAAATAGAAACATAGGAACTGTAGTGCATCATTTATGCCTCGAGCTACTTGTCATGCAATGATATCAAGGCTCATCTACAGCAAAGATTTGCCCCACATCCTTTAACACCTTTAGTTAACAAAAATATCAACCTCAGTTTTAAAATTAACAATTGATTTAACATCAATTTGCCATTTGTAGAAGAATTACAAATTCCGCCACCCTTTGTTTTCTTAATTTAACTCCTGAAAGGCCAGGCTCTAATTTTTTTTAAACTATATTCTCTAGTTCTAGACTTTCCAGAGGAAAAAGTTTCTGTCTAGCTACCTTTATCTATTCCCCATAATATCCTAAGTATATTAGGAACAGATGCAAGAGGCATTTTACTAATGTCTTTGACTTCACTTCTGTAATGAGGGAAGTTGTGTTCTTTTGTCAATTGCTTGTCACATCAGACTTCTGCCTGGATTTTCAGTTCTTTCAGTTTAGTAGTAGACTTTCATCTGAAAATTCAGTAAGGCCTGTAAATGGAAGGAATTTCCATAGAATTCTGCATACAAGAAAGGAAGCACACAGAGACTCACCTGATTTACTACTTCAAAGTAGATCCCCAGTGTAGTGCAAGGATCCAAACTGCAAATTTTCCACTGGCAAGTGCCACCTATACCCAGCTCCTATAGTAACAAAAGACCATGAAACTCATTAAGGTACGTTTGTTTGAATGGCTCATGTCCAACTCAGTAAACTGAAACAAAAACAGTAAATGCTGGAAAAACCTCAGCAGATCTGACAGCAAATGGAAAGAACACAGTTAACATTGAGTCTGGAAGATTCTCTCTCCATGGATGCTGTCAGACCTGCTGAGATTTTCTAGCATTTTCTGTTTTTGTTTCAGATTCCAGCATCTGTAATAATTTGATTTTATATCAATAAAAAGAAATCCCGGGCAGTCATCAAACCTGCTGCAAAAATCAGATTACTTCAAATAGTCTTCAAGTAATTAAGTACAGCAACATTAGAAAATTTAGAAAAAAAGTACTCAAATTGTTTATTATTTTAACCTGTGTTCACATTCTATATATAAAATCTAAACATTGTTATTTTCCTTTTGGTACTTGGATCCATTAGGAAGATTGAAAAGTGTTTTCCAAATATAAAGCTTTATCACTGATCATCTAATGTCCAAAGCTCTGGGTTTTTAAAATCAGATATATTAAAGGTTTCAATGCTTATGCACTTTTTTCCCTACTCAATGAAAAGCTGATCATTTGTAAACAAAATTTTAGCTCCATTTTAATTAATGATGCTAGATAGTTACCTATTCCATGCATTTATACAGGATAAACTCAAACTTACATTTTCAGACACAGAAGCGCCTTTGGAATTCAGAGACACACAGGTCCCAATGGCACCAGCAATCTTCAGTTCTCTAGTTGTCTAAAGGAAATAAATTATTTTATAGAGTCAGTGTAGTGAACCTACATTCCCCTCTCACAGATATGTATGTTGATTCTTTCAGGAACATAAAAGTAAAGATTGGGAATATAAGCAGCTTCTGGAGGAGCGTGTAAAGGAGCTGGAGGTGGAACTAGAGGAACTCCGCATAATTCAGGACGCGGAGGCGGACATCGATAGGAGTTATAAGGAGATAGTCACTCCTAGAAATGAGTCTTGGGTAAATGCCAGGAAGAGGGGAAAGAAGCAATTGGGGGGACAATCCCCTGGGGCTGTTCCCCTCCAAAATAGGTTTTCGGTCCTGGAGGCTACAGTTGAAGAGGAATCAACTGGAGATAGCCAAAGGGAGCAGGTCTCTGGGGGTGAGCCTATTGTGAAAGCTCAGGTGGTTAGGGGATGTAAAAGATTGGGCCTAGTGATTGGGGACTCCACAGTTAGGGGGACGGATAGGAGAGTCAGAAGTAATGGTAGGGACTCGGGCTGGTGTGTTGCCTCCCAGGGGCTGGGGTCCGGGATGTATCGAAAAGGGTATTCAGGACTCTTAGGGGAGAGGGAGATCAACCCCAAGTTATAGTTCATGTGGGGACGCATGACATAGGGAGGTTAAGGGAAGGGGATATTAAGCAGAAATTTATGGAGTTGGGGTGGAAACTAAAGGCCAAGTCAGAAAGAGTGGTTATCTCCGGACTCTTGCCTGTGCCACGGGATAGTTTAGAGCGGAATAGAGAGAGGGAAAGTTTGAACTCGTGGCTGAGGGGATGGTGCAGGAGGGAGGGGTTCAGGTACTTGAGCAATTGGGGCTCATTCTGGGGAAGGTGGGACCTCTATAAGAGTGATGGCCTACACCTGAATCAGAGGGGGACCAATATCCTGGGGGTAAATTTGCAAAGGCTATGCAGGGAGGTTTAAACTGATTCGGAGGGGGGGTGGGATCCTGAGTAGAGGGGGTGAAAGTGAGGGGGGCATAGATGGGGACTGCAATGCACGGCATCGTGGGGGTGGGGCGGAGCAGGGTTTGAAATGCGTATACTTTAATGCGAGGAGTATTCGCAATAAAGTGGATGAACTTGCAGCGTGGACCAGTACCTGGGACTTTGATGTTGTGGCCATTTCAGAGACATGGATAAAGCAGGGTCAGGAATGGTTGTTGCAGGTTCCGGGGTTCAAATGCTTTAGTCGGAGTAGAGGAGGAGGTAGAAGGGGGAGAGGGGTAGCATTGTTAGTCAAGGACTGTATCACAGTGTCAGAGAGGAAGTTTGATGAGGACTTGTCTGTTGAGGTAGTATGGGCGGAGATTAGAAATAGGAGAGGAGAGGTCACCCTGTTGGGAGTCTTTTATAGACCTCCTAAAAGTTCTAGAGAGGTTGAGGAAAGGATTGCGGAGACGATCCTGGTTAGGAGTGAAAGTAATAGGGTAATTGTTATGGGGGACTTTAACTTTACTAATATTAATTGGAATTGCTATAGCTCTAGCTCGTTAGAGAGGTCAGTTTTTGTACAAAGCGTGCAGGAAGGTTTTTTGACTCAGTATGCAGATAGGCCAACTAGAGGTGAGGCTATATTGGATTTGGTGCTGGGAAATGAGCCAGACCAAGTGCTAGACTTGGAAGTTGGTGTGCATTTTGGTGATAGTGACCACAATTCGGTTACGTTCACCTTAGTGATGGAAAGGGATAGGCATGAACCTCGGGTCAGTAGTTTTAGCTGGGGGAAGGGTAATTATGAGGCTATTAGGAGAGAATTACGAAGCATAGGTTGGACTAGGAGACTACAGGGACTGGGAACGTCCGAAATGTGAGTTTTTTTTCCAAGGAGCAGCTACTGCGAGTCCTTGATAGGTATGTCCCTGTCAGGCAAGGAGGAATTGGTAGAGCTAGGGAACCGTGGTGCATTAAAAAAGTTGATTTGTTGGTTAAAAGGAAAAAGGAGGCTTATGTTCAGATGAGACTTGAGGGCTCAGGTAGTGCACTAGAAAGCTTTAGATTGGCTAGGAGGGAGTTGAAGTGTGAGTTAAGAAGGGCTAAAAGAGGACATGAGAAGACTTTGGCTGATAGGATCAAGGAGAATCCTAAGGCGTTCTATAGGTATGTTAAGAACAGAAGGTTGGTTAGGGCAAGATTAGGGCCAGTTACAGACAGCAGAGCGAAGTTGTGTGTGGAACCAGAAGAGATTGGAAAGGCATTGAACCAATATTTCTCTTCAGTGTTCACGCAGGGGGACATGAATGTAGCTGAGGAGAACACTGGGTTGCAGGGGTGTAAACTAGACAGTATTGCAGTTGATAAGGGGGATGTGCTGGATATTCTTGAGGGTTTGAGAATAGATAAGTCCCCTGGTCCGGACAGGATTTACCCTAGGATTCTCTGGGAGGCAAGAGAGGCGATTGCAGAGCCTCTGGCTCTGATCTTCAGGTCGTCGTTGGTCTCAGGTATAGTACCGGAAGATTGGAGGATAGCGAATGTTGTCCCATTGTTTAAGAAGGGGAACAGAGACTTCCCTGGGAATTATAGACTGGTGAGTCTTACTTCTGTTGTGGGCAAGGTTTTAGAAAAAAATTATTAGGGATAGGATTTATAGTTATTTGGAGAGTAATGAATTGATTGGAGATAGTCAGCATGGTTTTGTAGCGGGTAGGTCGTGCCTTACTAACCTTATTGAGTTTTTTGAGAAAGTGACCAAAGAGGTGGATGGGGGTAAGGCAGTTGACGTGGTATATATGGATTTTAGGAAGGCGTTTGATAAAGTTCACCATGGTAGGCTTCTGCAGAAAATGCGGATGTATGGGATTGAGGGTAATCTAGGAAATTGGATCAGAAATTGGCTAGCAGATAGGAGACAGAGGGTGGTGGTTGATGGTAAATATTCGTCATGGAGTTCAATTACGAGTGGTGTGCCTCAGGGATCTGTTTTGGGGCCACTGCTGTTTGTAATTTTTATTAATGATCTGGATGAGGGTATAGTTGGGTGGATTAGTAAATTTGCTGATGACACCAAAGTCGGAGGTGTGGTAGATTGTGAGGAAGGGTGTCATAGTTTGCAGGGAGACAGACAGGTTGCAGAGCTGGGTCGAGAGGTGGCGGATGGAGTTTAATGTGGAGAAGTGTGAGGTAATTCACTTTGGTAGGAATAACAGATGTGTCGAGTATAGGGCTAACAGGAGGACTCTGAATAGTGTGGATGAACAGAGGGATCTAGGTGTATGTGTACATAGATCCCTGAAAGTTGGGAATCAAGTAGATAAGGTTGTTAAGAAGGCATACGGTGTCTTGGCGTTTATTGGTAGGGGGATTGAATTTAGGAGTCGCAGCGTCATGTTGCAACTGTACACAACTCTGGTGCGGCTGCACTTGGAGTATTGTGTGCAGTTCTGGTCCCCACATTATAGGAAGGATGTGGAGGCTTTGGAGAGGGTGCAGAGGAGGTTTACCAGGATGTTGCCTGGTATGGAGGGGAGGTCCTATGAGGAGAGACTGAGGGATTTGGGGTTGTTTTCGCTACAAAGAAGGCGGCTAAGAGGGGATCTTATTGAAACATATAAGATGATTAGAGGTTTAGATAGGGTGGATAGTGATAGCCTTTTTCCTCGGATGGAGAAAGCTAGCACGAGGGGGCATGGCTTTAAATTAAGGGGGGGGTAGTTATAGGACGGATGTCAGGGGTAGGTTCTTTACCCAGAGGGTGGTGAGGGATTGGAATGCCCTGCCTGCTGCAGTTGTAAATGCGCCTAGTTTGGGGGCGTTTAAGAGATCCGTGGATAGGTTTATGGATGAAAAGGGATTGGTTTAGGTTAGAGGGTCATTGTTTTTTAACTGGTCGGCGCAACATCGTGGGGCGAAGGGCCTGTTCTGCGCTGTAATGTTCTATGTTCTATTATTCTCAAATATTAGGTCAGACAATTCTTTAGTCAATTGACAGATAAAACTTCAGAAGTAGCTAGTTGCCACCCAAGCCAAATGCCTTTACAAGTCATTTCAGCTTGCCATCAGTTATTCATCATGAATGACCTTGTATTTAGAATTGGCACTATCTTTTTACTTTACTTTTGGATGGAACGCTACCAATAAAAAGAATCCTCAATAAATCCACATTCATCTGTGGACTTGCTGATTCAAATCAGCAACAGCTAAGTTGCCCAATTACCATATCATGAAAATACCTTCAGCAGCAAAACAAGACACCTGACACAGAATCATTCACAAACTTTAAAACTCATATGTACTACAATTCTGAAGAGCCTTTATAATGTATTTTTTCTTCCAGATTCTTTTGTCTGCTGTTCTATAGATGATGCTCTCTACTGTTTCCAAAGTGGTGCAAACCATCGATCATCTCAGCCAATTATTAAGTGTAAACAAACTAGGTTTCATGGATGCAAATCAAGCTTAGCCTTGGCATCAGATGTCTGGATAGATTCTTGCAGACATCAGGAGGAAAATTCAGCCAGAGAAAATAAGATCACTCTTTTACTACTATTCTGCTGGTGTACAGCTTTTGAATTAAATCATGGATATTTTTCATTGAACAAAAAGCATCAATCTCATTAATCTTATAGTTTGTGATCTTGTTAAAGTTTTAATTATTGATAATTGCACTCTGAACAGGGATAAGATTACAATCTTATGATCGTTCCTGGCACACTGTTTCACAGACACATTTTTAAAATTCTGTTTTGAGCATTTTAATGTTAAGAATGAATTGTCATACACACGTGACATTGATGAACAAGACTACTTGTAATAAAGGATTATTTTTGATATTAAAATTTTAAGTTTTGAATTTTTTCTATTAAAAAGCACGACTTGACCACATTTATACGTGGGTATATTTTAATTACTCTCATCTGTAAAATTTTATAACACAATTGACACGACAAACCAAAATAAAATTTTGCAATGGTGACACATAACCAGAATTACAGTGAAGCCTGGCAAGATACAGGCTTATTACAGATAACCACAGTCAGCATAACCAAGTCTAACAAGGTACATTCAACACCAGATGTGGCACAATAGTGATGCACATTACTAGTGGTTGCCTTCTTGCAATCAACAGAGTCAATTTCACAGTAATAGAGAACATGATCACACTATGATAATGAAGTTGTTTTATTTTCACTAAAGGTGGGTGAGCTGGACCTCCATTAGTGGGGGTGGGGTGCAATAGAAGTGGCAGAATATGAAAGCAATTGAGAAAGAAAGAAAAATAAAGCAAATATTTCACATGCCAGACAGTGAAATCAGAACCTTAATAATAAACTTAGCAAGTTTAGACATTACATTTAAATTAAAAATATTTGCTTACCTTGATCTCTAAAGAGGCACCAAATGCCATTCTGAAATCCCCCTGTAAGTTTTTACTGAAAACCCTTTGGAATGTTTGCTTGAAGAGAGAAGTGTTGAAAGAGTCCCCCATCACAATGTAACCCCTAGGTTAATAAAGGCAGACACATATTCTAAGGTTATTTAATGACACAGACATTTACCAGTACAATGCTTAAAATATTCAGGCAAGAAGCACACCTGTTAGTCCCTTTACAAGGTTGATTGTCAGCTGCAGGTGGTAGGCAGCATTCAAATCTGCCTATGAAAGCATCTCAACCTGGCATTCCATTATGTTGAGTCAGGAAGTGAAATATTTGCTGTGGAATTGCCAACCTCTGAGCTACTGTTGTAGCCACGGTATTTATGTGGCTGGGCCAGTCAAATGTTTGGTCAATGGTATCCCCCCAGGATGTTGTTCATGGAAGATTATGCATTTTTAATTGTATAATTTAATTGTATAAGTTTTAATTATACAAATACCTTTTGGAGAGCAAACATTTTGCAGCCAGGTGGAGGTATGCCTGGAGAGTGTTGGATGGGAAAACCCTGGAAGATGACAGCAGACTGGCATCTTGACAGTGAAAGCAATAAGCTGGGAAGCTGAAAACTTCAGTCACGGCCAATGGGAGACTGCTGTTCAAAGCACTCCATCTCCAGAGTACAAATCACTGATTAAAAGCAAATTTCAATTTCTTGGAGACATCATCAGTCTTGCACCACACTTGCCTTCAGCTGCATTTCCTTGCTGTCAACCTTCACCATGGTTTGGGAGCAACTTACATTGTTCTATTTTTTATCTCTGCTGAGGGACAGAAGCCAAGATCACATGATCACCACCTGGTCCAAAAGCAGGAACGACACCAAACTAGCATCAGCTACCTCTATGCAACTACATACCCCTCCTTGGGGCAGAGGGGATAGAAGCCGAGATCTAGCTAGAAGGAGGTAAAACTCCCACCACAGGGCCTACATGTAGAATCGGAGCCCCCTCGACATGTCTAAGCATTCGTAGGTTGCTGTGGAATCTACAACCTCCTGAACAAAGACCTCCCTTTCTGTGGAGTAGGTTGTCATCACACATTATAAAGTGGCTATAAAAGGTGCACACCACCGAAGAACCACCATCGCCACCTACACCCCGACCCCTTCCCATATTTCCACTGTATCATCTTGCCCACCGTACCCATCCCAATTGGTCAGGAAGTCTGGAGGAAGATTATTAATGTTGTAGTTCTGGGAAAGAGTCTTGGCAGAGGCTGTTAGTTAGAACGTAGAGTTCCGAAGCTCAGAATGGTCACACAATTCCAGCAGGGTCTAATGGACAATGTTCTGCCCTTGAACAAAGCTAACCAAAGCATTTTGAGCTCAAATTCCCAACTGAGCCAAAGTGGAAACTTTATCTCAGGGTGTTTTACTCAGCTAGTAATTATTGTATTACTCCATTCTGCTACAGACTGCCAATTTGTAAGCTTAATGGGACCAACTATGTATTTTTTTGGTGCGACATCCATCACCATGATGAGAAAATAATTTTAAAAGAACTTCAGGGGCTCAGAATCTAAAACGTAAAGAGATTAAAGTGGGCAAAACTGATTGCACTTCATTCCATCACTTACTAAATGTTTTTGTCAAGCAAGTGCCTGAATTTTCGGATGAAGACTCACTGAATTTTGCTTCATCAGGAACCCAACTGGTTTCTCTTAATAGGGAAAAAGATACACAGTTTCACTCAGTTCACAGATTCACTCAGTTCGGGGAATTAGAGAAAAATAAAATCAACCGATTTACAAGTTATACAACCGTTGCTGTATTAAACATGTTGCACTGCAGCATTTAAGAGAAGATATCCTTCTCTTAGTTAGACCTTATAGTGTTTGATTTATTTGGTAATCACTTGCCCAGTCAGGTTGCAGCAACACTTCAATTCTAATAGACCAGTCTGATCCAAGGCGCAAGCATAGATGTCAATGCAATGTCCATTTACTGCTGCGCGATTTGCCAGAGCCTCATAGTGCTAAAGGAAAAAAAAGTTCGAAAATTACAAACAATGTATCCAAAATGGAACAAAGCCACTAACAAGGTCATCACTGGAGTAGATAAGTTTGAGATTAAAAAGTGATGCACATGGGTTTAGATGGAGAAGTTTTAGAAGTGAAAGCAAGTGATCTTCCAAAGAAAGAACAAATTAAAGAAAGCATTTATCTCTCAACGCACCTCAGGGTATGAGGAAGTAATTGTTTTTAAAAGGTGCAGTCGCTGTTATGCAGGTAGGTGTTGCAGCTAATTTGCGTATCGCTAGTCCCAGAGAAAGCAAACGAATGATCAAATAATCTTATTTGGGGTGTTGATTTAAGAAAAAATATTTGGCCAGTATTTCAGAACTTCTTGCTGTTCCAACTGTACCATGATATCTTGTATGACCATTTCTGAGGTGCCAGGCATGGTCTAAGCCAGCACAGTGCCTCACAGCACCAGGGCCCAGGTTCAATTCCAGCCTTGGGTCACTGTCTGTGTGGAGTTTGCACTTCCTCCCCATATCTGCATGAGTTTCCTCTGGTTTCCTCCTGTATTCCAAACATGCGCAGGTTGGGTTAATTGACCATGCTAAATTGGCCCATAGCGTCAGGGGGATGAGCAAGATAAATATGTGGGGTTACAGGGGTAGGCCCTGGATGGGATTGTTGTTGAAGGTTTGATAAGCCAAATTGCCTCCTTTTGCACTGTAGGGATTTTATGATTCTTGGTTTAATGGCTGCCCATCACTCAATATAACAATTACTCAGCACGTGCTGAGATGTCAATTCAGATTATATGGTCAAACATTGGAATATGTTATGAGAATGCTGAATAACCTACTCCTGCTCCTTGCAAGATAATCATCACCCACAATCTTTGATTTTTTGTAGTTTAAACAGAAAAAAAAATATTTATAATCCAGAATGACTAGATTGTCACTCAAATTTGGATGGATTATCTACTCATCATAATCTCATATTTTACATATCACAAACTATTCATATAATTAAATTATACTCTGCCCAATGATAGATTATGAAAATAAAGAAGAACCAGTGGACTCACCTTGGTTGCTTTCTTCAGGAATCTTGCATTGTCCTTTTCTATATCATGCCAGGAACGAATGGGCACTTTAAGTTCATCACCCACCACCATACCAGGCCCCTGGGTAGGTGGTCCTCCAGTGAAAAACATTATTCTAGCTCCAGTGTTAGGAAAGCTACCCTGAAGGAAGGCATTCAAGTATTAATTATCCATTTAATCCAACAAGAAATTGAGATGAACCAATGAATAATCTGAACTAAAGCCAGTACATCTTCAACAGCACTACTTAAATTCATATGACAATTTGGACTAATAGAACTGCATTAGCAATAAGTTGAAAACAAAAAGATCTCTTGTACATAAATGATTTCAATATTTTCTGCTCCTCCATTCCCAAATTTTCATTACTGAGAAACATCCACTATAATTATGGTTTGTATCTTTCACCCTCTAATAGCTCCACTGGATGCCCCATAAATTAGCATTTACCCGGCATTGAACACTGCACACTGGCACACCCCTTTATTCCTAATCTAGGTGTCAAATGACAAGATCGCCATTGGCTGATAAAGAAGGAAAAGCAAGTAAGAAGTCTCAACAACAGATTTCATTGGACTTTTTACTGTGTTTACCCCAGCCCAACGCCGGCATCTCCACATCAGAGAAGGAAAATCCAAGGTGGCAAAGATTTAAGAACAAGTTGCCATTTTTCCCCTCCATCATAGAATAAAATGGGTGGAAAATAGAGAGCAATGCATTTGTAAAACTGCTATATTAGATACAAATGCTTTCTTTTCTGATTGCTCGGGTTCTCAAGGATGCAAGTGGAGAAAGTAGTCAAGACGGCATATGGCATGCTTGCCTTCATTGGCCAGGGCATTGAGTTTAAAAATTGGCAAGCCATGTTGCAGCTTTATAGAACCTTAATTAGGTAGCACTTGGAATATAGTGATCGCCACACTATCAGAAGGATGTGGAGGCTTTGGAGAGGAAACAGAAAAGATTTACCAGGATGTTGCCTAGTATGGAGGGCATTAGCTATGAGGAGAGGTTGCAGAAACCTGGTTTGTTCTAACTTAACGATGGAGGTTGAGGGGTGACTTTATAGAAGTCTACAAGATTACGAGGAGCATGGACAGAGTGGATAGTCAGAAGCTTTTTCCCCAGGGTAGGAGTGTCAATTACTAGGGAGCATAGGTTTAAGGTGTGAGGGAAAAGATTTGAAGGAGATATCCAAGGCAATTTTTTTTTTTTACACAGAGGGTGGTGGATGCCTGGAACACGCTGCCGAGGAAGGTAATAGAAGCAGATACGATAGTGACTTTTAAGGGGCATCTTGACAAATACATGACTAGGAAGGGAATAGAGGTATATGATCCCCAGTACGGTAATGGGTTTTAGTTCAATCAGGCAGCATGGTCAGCATAGGTTTGGAAGGCCCAAGGGCCTGTCCCTTGTAATTTTCTTTGTTTTCGACATGTGAACTGGAGACATGACCTGCTTCCAAACATTCCTTAATCTGATACCATCAATAATCACTAGTTGCTGAATGAGGACAGTACAGAACTGTGCTCAGTTTTCCCTTCATGCGAAACAGGATCTAGAGAAATTATCTGACAGCCCCATGGGATATCCACCCCTTCTGAGCAGTAACTTTTACAGTTTTATAGGCTTTACGTAATACAAATATAGCTTATTTAGATACCAAGGGAAAGCACTGATCAAAGGAAATTAATTCACAAAGTCCTCAGAAAAGGACTAAATGTCAAGCAATAACCCACTGTTCAGTTTGTTTTGAAAGTTTAATATCCTAACAATAATCATAAGCCTGCAGCTCATTACCTCCAACAAGCCAACAGCTATTGACAGGGCCACACCACTGGATCGCAACGGTCTTTTTCCCTGTGATACAGGCCAAGGGTCCCTCTGAAGTTCCCCAAGCAGGTCTGTCAAATTCATGTCAATCTTCTGAACAGGCTGCAAGAACCTTAAATAAAAGCAGCATATCATCTGTGTCAATTGGAGCATTCTTAGATAAGAAAAGGTTAACAAACAAAACAAGGCAACCAGCTATTCCATTTTGTAAAGAGTGTTAGGAATTGACAGCTAAAGGATTCAACTAGGATATATTTTTATCTTAAATCTTACATCCAAAATAAACTGAATTTAAAATTAAAGCCAAGGACTTGATTTCTTAGACTTTTTAGTATTATGGGTCGACTCAAGAAGACAGTTTGTGATAATCAAAAAGCTTACTACAAAAATGAATCAATTGTTACTGAAAACAATGGAAGAAATCAGATGAAACAGAGTAACAAGCTATGGTAGACTAATAAAACAGTCAAATGGCAGAGACTGACTGTTACTACTGTGTTTAGGAATAAACATGCTGCACTCTCTGATAAAAGCTAGTCAGAGATAAAACGAGAATATTTGAAAATTATGTTACTTTGTATGAATACTTGAGAAGAAACTCTGAAAATTATACATGAGCAGCAAGGCAGCACAGTGGCTAGCATTGCAGCCCCATAGTGCCAAGGATCCGGGTTCAATTCCAGCCTTGGGTCACTGTCCGCGTGGAGTTTGCACGTTCAGTGTCTGTGTGGGTTTCTCCGAATGCTCAGGTTTCCTCCCACAGTCTAAAGATGCACAGGTTAAGTAGAACAGCTATGGTAAATGCACAGGGTTATGAAGATAAGGCTGGAACGAGAGCATGGGCCTGAGTGGATGTTCTTTCACAAAGTCAGTGCAGGCTCAATGAGCTAAATTGCACTATATCCTATTCTATGTTACTGTGATGCTATTTTAAATGGGATGGGATGGGCAATCTCTTTGGAATCCCAGTTCCAAAAGACTGATTGATAGAAGACATCTCATGTTTGTTCCTCTATGAGCAAACAGATTAATTTGTGATCCTGCATTTAACATGTAACAGAAGCTTTATCATTGAAATTACTAATTTTGACAAACATCTAGCAAATGAGGGAAGTACACAGTGAAAAAGAAACCAAAATTCATCTAGAAATATATTTTCCATTAAATTCTAAAAGCAATGCTAAGAGTTGCTCAAAAAATGTCATAACTGGTTGCAGTCAACATACCTGCTGGATATGCCAGGTTGCTCCTGTGATTGAGGGGTCCTTCCTTGAACTGGTGCTGATGGTTTTGTGAGACCCAACATATCCTATTGAAGTGGGGAAAAAAAACACCTATTTCAATACAAGAAGTTAATCTTGCTATCTGGTAGTCTGGCAGCATGGAAATAGTGAAGATTCAACAACTTGCTCCAAAGCTCATGTATCATAACAAAACATATATTAGTAGTTTGAAGATTGTCCACACTGCCTTAAGCAGTAACTTATTTCACATCAGTATGGACAATTTTATAAAATCTGATTGAAAAACATTACTACTTTTAATCAATCTTAAATGAAAATAATTTCCAAATGAAAGCTGATCACAATTTTGGGACCCAAAATGTGAGGAAGTGGAATTAGGATCGTTGAAAAAAGCGTCAACATATACTCCAAATTGATTACTGAATTATTTGTAAACTCATTTTCACTTAGCTGAAATCAATAAAAACTGTTTAGAGGAAAATTTGTTGCAATCTTAAAAATGGCATTGCCCCATCTCATTGCACAGTCAACATTTTGAAGTGCAAATATATACCATATCAAAATATTTGTGTTTAAAAGAATCCATGGAAGCAAAGATAATAGGTACAGGTTCTGCAAATGCTAGCTCTAGCCAAAGAAATATGATCACTGAGTCTACGTAGTGTAATTACATTAACTACGCACTATGATAGGAAAAGAGAGGAGAATTGGAGAATTACAAAAATTTAACTTTCAATCAATTTGATTTTTGATTAAAAAGTTATGTATATAGGGAAAAAAAATCCAAACGTTAAGATCAAAAAGAAATCACTTGCTGATGAGATTTACTTCAAATAATATAAATGACATCTTTGAATTTTTGAACAACCACCCAAGCTCACCTGAATTTGTTTTGCTGTCAGGTCCTTTGTGCCTCTGAAGACATAGCTTTTGGAAATCCCCTCACAATTCAGTTCATGGACCTGCACCATTCGACCAAATGTAATCAAACCAACTAGTGCATTGGATGGGAGCAGACTCAGGGACATCTGCAGGGATTCCTTGAGGGCCTGAAGATCATCTTCCTCCAAGCAAGTGTCCACCACATACAGAAAAATGAGGGGGGCAGGTGTACCACGCTTCTCAACAAAATGAAATGATAGTCAGTACAATTAATGCACTTACATAAACATTACCAGTCATTAATAAGACTCAAATCACTCAGTGAATCCAAGTCACACAAAACAAGTTCTCACTTAAGGTAATATAGAAAATGTTTTTGCAAGTGTAATATTAAAACATTGAGAAGATTAGCTCCTCTTATTACCTGGACAACATATTCAATAGTTGAAAACTGCGGCAATAGTTCAGCTGGCTGGTTTACTTCAGAAATACCCGAGTAAGATGGTGAAAACTGCAGAACAGATCATTTGTAAAATCAGGAACACAATAATTATGTTATTAGGCATGCAGGAAACTCACACATAACCCAATGTATCTTATGGTTGTAGTAGCACACTTTCATGATCCTCAATAGTACAAAATTCCTCACCACACAATGTTAGGAAAGAAATCTACTACGGCATTGATGGGTATTTTCCACCATTCAAACAGGCATAGCAATAAAATTCCATCACATTAAATTCCATTCCATTAAACTTCAGGCTTTTCGGAGAAAAAACAGATCCAAGTTGTTGTATTGATATTTCATATAACATTATGCCTTTTTAAATTCTAGTCTTAATGGCTGCTGACAATAGGACTTGCAACTTGTTACACATAATCCATAGAATCATCATAGAATCCCTACAGTGCAGGAGGACGCTGTATGGCCCACCAAGTCTGTACCGACAACAATTTCATCCCGGCCCTATCCCATAACCCCATGTATTTACTTACTAGTTGCCCTTGACATTAAGGGGCAATTTACCATGGCTAATCAACCTAAACTGCACATCTGTGGAGTGTGGGAGAAAACCCACGCAGACACAGGGAATCTGAATTGAACCCAGGTCTCTGGTGCTGTGAAGCAGCAGTGCTAGTCACTGTACCACCATGTTGTTGAATAGTAGTTTCAATATAAAGCAGAACAAAATTGATTTGAACAGAAGTAGTTCTTTAGCAATATTCAAAAAACATTCCATTCACTTGTTATATTTTTGAAACAAGCCAATCACAAGCTTCAGAAGATCAAAAGAACACCGTTTAATAATTAGAGTTTAGCCCATGCAATTCGCACACATTCAATACAAAGATATTGATTATTTTACTGGGAGCTGTTGATTTCAGATTCTGCTGGATACTAGATTTTCTATGGTTAGCTTCTTAAACATTGCTTCAGCTCTGAGATCCTATACGAATGGATGAAAGGTCACTGTCATGGATATTGTTAAAACTTTTGGGGGGGGGGGGGGGGGCAGGGCAGAGCCTATTCGCGCCAGAGGCTGACGGCTCCAGAACTCTGTGCATGCATAGTGACCCCAATCTGTCACTCTCAGAGCGGCACAGTGGTTAGCACTGCTTTCTTAAAGCAGCAGGGATCCAGGTTCAAACTCCACCTTGGGTCACTGTCTGTGTGGAGTTTGCACTTTCTCCCCGTGTCTGCATGGGTTTCCTCCAGGTGCTCGGTTTCCTCCCACACTCCAAAGTGCAAGTTAGGTTGACTGGCCATGCTAAATTGATCCTAATGTCAAGGGGATTAGCTGGGTAAATGAGGCTTGTAAGAATAGTGCCTGGGTGGGACTGTGGTTGGTGTAGACTCAACGGGCCAAATGGCGTCCTTCTGTACTGTGGGGATTCTCACTGTTTGTCGGCCAGCTCGTTTGCTGGCCAGCCCGGTACCCCCAGAGTGCTGCCCTCCAGCCCCCCGCTCCATGGCGGATTATGGCCCCCATGACAATTCCCAGGCCAGCCCCGATCCCTCACCGCCCGGAGCACCCTGATGGCCAGCCCCCAGTATTTCTAGAGTATCAGTGCTCTTTCAGTTTCCACAGTGAAAGAACCTCTAACATTTTGTTTTTGTTGCATCTTTGTTTTGACTTTTATTTTTGTTCTTTTTCTGACTGCCTCCCCTGTTTATTACAAAAGTTCCAAAGGGTCAGATGACCATTCCTTTGGGAATCTTCTTGCCCTTGGGGACCTATAACACAAGGGGAAATACTCAAAACAAAATCTGTTAATACCTGAGGTAGGTTGCCTCTTGTTATTTTTGACATAAAAAGTTATGTCAGAAAAATAACGAGAGCAACACCTGTGTAGTAACGTGGTTCCACCAGTTAAGAACAAACTATAGATATTTATTAACAAACAACTATTTACAGGGTGATGCAGATTCAATGCTTCGAGACATGACCCTGGGATCTAACGGCTGGGACAAGCCCACTAAGACCAAAAAAAAAATCAATATTTCATTTTTAATCAAGCCCAGACAAGTTGGAGTGGAGCCCCAATTGGAAAGCCCAGGCATTTGACCCTTTCAGAAGATCACCCCTTAAAAGGGGCCAGACGCCACAGCCAGGAACGCTGGATTGCATTTACTGATCTGACAGAAACATTTGATTCTGTAAATCACAAAGCTCTGTGGATTATGCTCCAAAGATCTGGATGACTAAGGAACTTCATAACAATCTTGTAGTTCCTTCATGATGACATGGTTGCAACTGTTTTGAGTGCAAAATCTGAAACAGACACCTTCAAAATTTGGACTGGGGTCAAGCAAGATAGTCTCCATACCATTTACAATCTACCTGACAGTAGTTATTAATCTCACAAAAGATCAACTGCTCATTGATATCAGTATTAAATATTAATGAAATGGAAAATTCTTTATCCTCAGTCACCTCCATTTCACATAGTAATGCCTTGACCACTCAGGGTAAAGCAGCCTGGTTTAAAATTCCAGCAATGCTTGGCAGTTATCTGTCAGTCACCATCAATTGTGTATTCTCCATGGCAATGTCACTCCCAATAAAGAGTCCACTTGCAAACCATTCAACATTCTCACACAGTATATATTGCTGTTTTTCCCCTGGTATTGTTGAGAAGTGTCATGATGTGTACTAGACAAAAAGTTTAACATGTCTCTTTTGAGACCAAATTTCTTTTGAAATCAATGGTTTATACCAGTTAGCAAACAAGTGGGATACATTGTCATTCTCATTCATAAAGACAACTAACAAAGTAGCATAAAAAAATCCATTAGGTGAAGTCCTTCAAATTTGCAAAGAGAGTTTTTGCACTTCTAATTATGTTCAACAGAATTACTGCAATACTTTCCCACTGAACTAGAATTTCTTCTATAACATTCTGCTATAATGATCCATCCTTGAAAAATCCACTGCATTCTGAAGATTGCAAACATGGAACATTTCAATGGGGAGAACAGCACTAGAAAACTAGAACAAAAGCTTTTTTTTCCATTTCTTTTAGTCAGTTCTTACTTTTCCTTTTATTAGCTCACATATTACAAGATGCATTGCACCATGTTAAAATTCTTTAAGCCTTACCTGATTCCTCTGGAAACAAAAATTGCATGCCCAGAGTTTTGCTCTGTAGTCCACTTGACTATTTTAAAATAAAGACAAAAAAAATCAATATTTCATTTTTATGATTCCTGGAAGACAATTTCATTTTTTCAATATGTTGACATACATTACTAATTTTATTTGTTTTGAACATTCCTAAAATGGGGAACACTACCTTTCAACATTCAGTTCTTGTGAATCACTATTGTGCATTCTACTACTCCATACTATGCCACATGAAGATTGTTTTGTGATTAATGTAATTTAAAATAAACTGAATATTTTAACATATTTTGTCTTCCCCTTGCCAACCAAGTCTAGTCTGATCAGTTACCGTATGCCTGCAAGGGATAACTCTCAATATTCACTCATACTTCAAGCACCTAAACTACATTCAGCATCCAACTAAATTTTGGATTTAGTGGAGTGGCATATTGAATTTGTTCATCACTTCTGTCATTACGCACTATAATGATGCTCTAATCGGGACTCACTTATCCTCATTATGAATGAGATTTCTTTCTAGCTGATATTTTTACTACCAGCACAAAGTCAAACAGCTAATGACATTATTTGTAAAAAAGCAGGCATCAGGGTAAGCCTACTATATTGGCACTACATCAGTGAGGTAGAAACATACTGCATCATTATTCTCTCAGTTCTTTAGCTACCTTACATAGAAACTGCAGCATCAGAAGGAAAACAGTAAATTAATCATCATTAAAACCTCCACAGAAATATTTTTCACTGCATTTCAGAAGTTAAATATTTTTAGCTATTCCTACTTTATGTATTTAATGTTAAGTCAGTACCAAACTGGGATACTCGCCATTACGATGGCTGCTCAGATGGGCCATAATGCACAAAGAACTAAAATGACTTCAAGATTAATCAGTTCTCATCTTTTGAAACAAAATATGAACAGTGAGATTCCAGATACAGTACCACAACGGGTTAAGGACAGCCCTGCAGGTAGCCCTGCTGCACAGCACAGGTTCATACTGTATTGGTGGCAGATCTGGGCGTTCTTTTAAAGGAGTAAAGAGACAAGCCAAAGGAACCACCATGCGCGTAGCTTCAAGTCGACTAGATGGCCACACATTCCAACTGAACCGAACACCATCACGCTCTTCGTTCTGTTGAATGAATTCCTGATATGTTGCCATTATCACTGAGGTGTTCTAGAGAAAAAAAAAATCACAATTATTACAGCACAGGAGACAATTCAATGAGTTGTGTCTGCTGGCTCTCCAAATGAGTTCCACTCCCCTGCCTTTTCCCTGTAACCCTGCATATTCTCCCTTTACAGAGAAAACTTAAGGACAATGAGTTGCTCAGAATGCATCACATATACACTGAAAATTAAGTTTGCATAATTCAAGTCAAATAGTTACATTTTTATATTTAAAAATATTACACTATTAAGTAGTTCCCCGGACAGGGAACTTTTGGTGGTGTGGGCATTTAATCAAGTGGCTAAGTTTTGTCCATAGTGGGAAGGCCTATAAATGTCCTTCCTGCTCAACACTCATTTAAGAACCTTAAGTGGGCATGACAAGCAAACTAATGCAGGAATTGCTAACTGACTTCCAAGGGGCACTGAAATAAGAGTTGGAGGCAGGTTTGCCTAGAGCTATCCTGTTCCCTTTGCTGGGCCTTGGGTGGGGGAGATACCAGCAGCAGCCACCACTTCCCTGGTAGCGCCTCTGTTCAATATAGTTGCCACCCCTTGATTGGCTGACAGTTTGCAGTGGCAGGCATTCTGAACCGGGGTCCTTGATTCACGTGAACAGTCCACTCACTGCTGCTGAATTACAGGCTTGAATGGTACTTAATATGGAAGGTCTTCCTAAAAAGGGCAACACGGGGCTTTCACCAGCTCTCCAGCTGGCAGACAAGATGCCAGTCTCCTTCATTCAATATCATCCATGCCTTCCAGGTTTCTTTGAATGATATTACAACTGCCTTATATCTTTCTCTATTTACACATACAATATTAGGCTAGAGAAGGATACGTAGCAATTTTAAGTAGTCTTCAGGAATTATTTCAGTTTCTGATATGCTTGTCACACAAACATTGTGGTCCTTACATTAAACAAAGGATATTTTGAAACAAATTCCACAATACATACTAAGTTTTTCAAGGCGCTGGGTCAGATAGTACAACATTCACTACATTTGTAGAAGCAAGGTCTGTCTGCCTCAGAGACAATTCAAACTGTGTGGGACCAGATTAGCCGAATCCTAACATTGAACTGTGAATTGTACAAAGTTCAAAAGTTCAGCATCTCTACAGCAAATAGTACTGTATTATTTGATATTGAACATAATACTAAGAGCTTTTTTTGACCTGGCATCAGAAATTGACAACCATCTACCAATTAGATTTTCGTTAAACAGCTACTAAACCTCAAGCCAAATTTACTTATTGCAACATGTCAAAATTCCATCTTCATTAGGACACTGAACTTTTATGAACACCACCATAAAAATCTTCCAGTGTGTGGTAAGCAGAACCAAGTAAATGAAACAATTTTATGCCAGAAATTTTCTGGATTTCTCCGTCAACTTGCCCTGGGATGGCACTGCTGCACCCCCCCCACTCCCCTTCACTTGACCAGCTCCAACTACCCCCACCCATCTGAGGTTACAGATTAAGGTTGTATACAATTCTGCAGTTGCCAAGGTCCCACAGCGCCTCTCAAGTTGCTAGATCTGTTCAAAATCTATCCAATTTAACACGGTAGTAGTGTCACAAAATGCAAACAGAGGGTTTCCTCAAATATGAGAGCAGGACATTGTCTCATGAGGACTGTGCAATGGTCAATCCTGCCAATACTGTCATGGACATATGCATCTGCGACATGCAGGTTGTTAAGAATCAGGTTAAGCATATTAATCCCTCTTACTGGTTCCCTCACTTCCTGCCACAGTCCCTGTCTAAGAGCTTTGTACTTTAGGATTCAGCCAACTCAATGTTGCTACAGAAGGTTAGGGTGCACGGAGTTGGGGGTAAGGTGTTAGCGTGGATAGAGGATTGGTTGTCTAATAGGAAGCAGAGAGTTGGTATCAATGGGTGCTATTCTGATTGGCGGTTGGTGACTAGTGGAGTGCCACAAGGATCGGTGCTGGGGCCTCAGCTATTTACCATTTATATAGATGATCTGGAGGAGGGGGCTGAGTATAGGGTGACGAAATTTGCTGATGACACGAAGATGAGTGGTAAAGAAAATTGCGTGGAGGGTGTGGAAAGTCTGCAGAGGGATTTGGATAGGCTGAGCGAGTGGGCGAGGACCTGGCAGATGGAGTATAATGTTAGCAAGTGTGAGGTTATCTACTTTGGCAGAAATAATAGTAGGAGGGATTATTATTTAAAGGGCGAAAAGCTGCAGCATGCCACGGTGCAGAGGGACCTGGGGTTCCTTGTGCATGAGTCGCAAAAACCCAGTCTGCAGGTGCAGCAGGTGATCAAGAAGACGAATGGAATGCTGGCCTTTATAGCGAGGGGGATAGAATGTAAAAGCAGGGATGTCTTGCTGCAACTGTACAGGGTACTGGTGAGGCTGCAGCTGGAATACTGTGTGCAGTTTTGGTCGCCGCACTTGCCCAAGGATATTTTGACCTTGGAGGGAGTGCAGAGGAGGTTCATTAGGCTGATACCGGAGATGAGGGGGTTGGACTATGAAGACAGACTAAATAGACTGGGTCTGTACTCGTTGGAGTTTAGAAGGATGAGGGGGGATCTTATAGAGATGTAGAAGATAATGAAGGGGATGGACAGGGTAGAGGTAGAGAGATTCTTCCTGCTTAGAAAGGATAGCAGGACTAGAGGGCACAGCCTCAAGATAAGGGGAGGGGGGCAGTTTAGATTGGAGTTGAGGAGGAACTTCTTCACTCAAAGGGTGGTGAATCTCTGGAATTCTCTGCCCGTCGAAGTGGTGGAGGCTACCTTGCTAAATATAGTTAAGTCACGGGTAGATAGGTTTTTGACAGACAAGGGAATTAAGGGTTATGGGGAGAAAGCGGGAAGGTGGAACTGATCCACTTCAGATCAGCCATGATCTTATTGAATGGTGGAGCAGGCTCGAAGGGCTGGATGGCCTACTCCTGCTCCTATTTCTTATGTTCTTATGTAACTCAGTCTGGACTGGTGCTACTGAGCCACTTTTGTTGCTGGGCATTGAAGTCCCTCACCCAGTGTACATTATGTACCTATGCCACCCTCAGTGCTTCCTTAAATTGGTGTTCAATATAGAGGGGATTCATCAGCTGAAGATAGAGTGGTGGTACATCATAATCAATCTTGGCAATGTTTGATGCCTTTGAGTTTGAGACTCATGGGGTCCAGAGTCGATGTTGAAGACTTTCAGAGCAACTCCCTCAACTTTGTCACCATCTCTGCTGAGTGGGTTGATGATAATGTCTATTATGCATTAAGATCTGAACTTTCTTCCCAAGGTGCAGTTCCAAGAATTGTACAGAATACTGAGCTGAGACCTAACCAGTGTTTTCTAAAGGTTTATCACAACGTTCTCATTGTACTCTTATCAAAAAGAGTCCTTATGACCTCTAAAATAACCGTCTCAATTCTTCCTGCCACTTTCAAAGATTTATGCCCCTCTGTTCCCACAGTTCCTTTAAAATTATAGCAGTAAATTATACTGCCTTTCACCAATTCTTTGCTGCTTTAAATTTCACATGTATAAATACATGGCACATTGTCAAATATCTTTTGAAAATTCATACACAACACAATATCAACATATAAATTAGGAGCAGGAATAGGACATTCAGCCCTTTGAGCCTGTTTCACCATTCAATAAAGAACATGACTGACCTGTGAGTTTCGAATTCCTCATTCCCATCTATCCCTGATAACTTTTGATTTCTGTGCCTAACAAGAATCTACCTACTTCTGCTATAAAAATATTTGATTACCCTGTCTTCACCGCCTTCTGAGGCAGAGTTCCAAAAAGTCACAACCCTGAGAAAAAATTTCTCATCTGTACTGTAAGGGTGATGTATAATTTTAAAACAGCCCCCCACCAGAGAAAGCATTATTTCCACATCCGCCTTGTCAAGACTATTCAGGATTTTATACTCTTCAATCAAATCACCCCATGCTTTTTAAACACCAGTGGAAAAAAGCTGTCCAATCTATCCTCATAAAACAAGCCCCTTATTCCAAGTATCAATCAAGTAGGTCTTTACTGAACTATCTCTAATGCATTTACATTCTTCCTTCAACAAGGAGACCAAAACTGCATACAATAGTCAAGAGGTAGTCTCGCCAATGTCCTGTATAACTGAAGTACAGTAAGAAGTCTCACAACAGGTTACAGTCCAACAGGTTTACTGGCTGGAGATGATACACATCTCTTTAACCTGTGCTTAACCCTCTCTCCACTCACATTACAGGTAATCAAGTCTTAAAAATACAGGCAAAGACTCACATTCCAACCATTATTTTGTAAAGTGAATTTGTGTCTGTTTGTGAACAGAACTCCCACTTACCTGACAAAGGAGCAGCGCTCTGAAAGCTAGTGGCTTTTGCTATCAAGTAAACATGTTGGACTTTAACCTGGTGTTGTGAGACTTACTGTGTTTACCCCAATCCAACGCTGGCATCTCCACATCATAACTGAAGTACAAAATACTTGCTTTTATGTTCAATTTCTCTCATGAGAAAGGATAATATTCTATTACCTCAATTACTTGTTGTACCTGTTTTTTGTGACTCATGCACCAGAATACCTAGATCCCTCATCACCTTGGAATTCTCCATTTAAGTACTATTCTGATTTTATTCTCCCAAAATGAACTTTACATTCCACACTGTACTCCAGTTGCCAGAGTTTTGCCCGTTCATTCAACATCTCTATAGCAACCTGTAAACTCTCCACATCCTCTTCACAAAACATTTTCCTAACCATCTTTGTGTCATCTCAAGTTTAGCTACTATACCTTCGCTCTACTCATCTAAGTCATTGACATAAATTGTAAGAAGATAATACCCCTGTGACTCACATTGAAATGTTTTACTATGCTTAAGACAGTACATAAATTGTCATTAATTAGAAATGACTCTTAACAATAGATCAACAGCTAGAGACAAAGCGTCACCATCACTGGCGTGAGGAACAAGAAATGAAAGGGAATTAATTTTTGTATGGAAAGCGATTTGAGATCCATCAGCGAATTTACTTCTTTCATAAGAATGCTCAAATAGAAAATGATCAACAAGCATGAAATCTCATGTTCTGACATTGAACAATCCCACTCCAGCCGCTTCGTCAACCTAACACTCACCTCGGTCTTTCAATCGATATTTAGCTCCTTATTAAAAGAAAAAGGCCAAACTAATGACAACCAGCGGCGCTCTCCCTCACATTTACTACACATCAGACCGGGATCGAACGGCCAGTGATTGATAGCGCACTAATGGACACAGCCGGATCCGGTCGGGTCGCGGAGAGATCACACCAAGCAGCTCACACCAAGCAGCTCACCTACCTGAAAACTCCCGATCCGGATCCGGATCCCCGCACCGTCACTTCCTCTCTAACGTCACCGGCCGGAAGTACAGCTCAGCAGGGTCCAGGCAGTGCCACGTCACTGAAAGCCCAGGGAGCGTCTGCAAGTAGAAGTTGTGGAAGAGTCACCAGTGGGAGCGTGTCTAAATAGAAGTCCATCCTTCTAGACGAAGTTCATTACCAGGGCTGTTCAGCAAAGTTCGGGTGATGACAAAGGTGATTGCGAAGATATATCCCAGTAAATTCTGTTGCAAGATACCACAGATAATTGGATAATTGAACAAGGGAATTGCTTGATAGAGCAGACGCAGCACGGTTTCATTAAAGGGAAGTCGTGTCTGACAAATTTACTGGAGTTCTATGAGGATGTGTCTAGGGCGGTGGATAGAGGAGAGCCGGTGGATGTGGTCTTTCTTGATTTTCAGAAGGCGTTTGACAAAGTACCTCACAACAGGTTATTGCAGAAGGTCGAGGGACATGGAGTTGGGGGTAGGGTCTTAGCGTGGATAGAGGATTGGTTGTCAAATAGGAGGCAGAGAGTGGGGGTCAACGGGTGCTATTCGGATTGGCGGATGGTGACTAGTGGAGTGCCCCAGGGGTTGGTGCTGGGGCCTCAGCTTTTTACCATTTATATAGATGATCTGGAGGAGGGAACCGAGTGTATGGTGTCGAAATTTGCTGATGACACCAAGATTGGGGGAACGGCAAATTGTGCGGAGGGTGTGGAGAGTCTGCAGAAGGATCTAGATAGGCTGGGCGAATGGGCCAGGAAATGGCAAATGGAATTTAATGTTGGCAAGTGTGAGGTGGTCCACTTTGGTAGGAAGAATGGTAGGAAGGACTATTACTTACGTGGCGAAAAACTGCAGCAGGCGACGGTGCAGAGGGACCTCGGGGTCCTTGTCAATGAGTCGCAAAAACCCAGCTTGCAGGTGCAGCAGGTGGTCAGGAAGGCGAATGGGATGCTGGCCTTCATAGCGAGGGGGATTGAATATAAAAGTAGGGAGGTCTTGCTGCAGCTGTATAGGGCATTGGTGAGGCCGCAGCTGGAGTACTGTGTGCAGTTTTGGGTGCCGCACCTGCGCAAAGATATTTTGGCCTTGGAGGGAGTGCAGAGGAGGTTTACTAGGCTGATACCGGAGTTGAGGGGGTTGAGCTATGAGGAGAGGCTGAATAAACTAGGCTTGTACTCGTTAGAGTTTAGATGAGGGGAGATCTCATTGAGACGTATAAGATGATAAATGGGATGGATAGGATAGAGGTGGAGAGACTCTTCCCGCTCAAAAAAGACAGTAGGACTAGGGGGCACAGCCTCAAGATAAAGGGGGGGCAGTTTAGAACGGAGTTGAGGAGGAACTTCTTCACTCAAAGGGTGGTGAATCTCTGGAATTCTTTGCCCGTTGAAGTGGTGGAGGCTGCCTCGCTAAATATTTTTAAGACGCGGGTTGATGGGTTTTTGACAAGAGAGGGGATTAAGGGTTATGGGGAGAGGGCGGGAAAGTGGAACTGAGGCACGACAGATCAGCCATGATCTTATTGAATGGCGGGGCAGGCTCGAAGGGCTAGATGGCCTACTCCTGCTCCTATTTCTTATGTTCTTATGTTCTTATGAATATTAAATGAATCACAAAATCATCGAATATTTCACAGTTCAAAATGAGGAAATTCGACCCATCGTGTGTGCACCAGCCCTCAGGTTGTACAATTCACTAAGTGCCATTCTCCTGCCCATTTCCCACAGCCCTGCACATTTGCTTCTTTTCAAGTAACAATCTAATCCCGTCTTGCATCCTTCAGTTGAACCTGTTTCAACCCCACTCTCAGGCATTGCATTCTGGATTACTATCTCCGTGAAAAAAGTTATTTCTCATATCATTTATGCTCGTTTTGTAAATTACTTTTAATTTGTGCCATCTCAATCATTTTTCAAGTTGGAACATTTACTCCCAAACCCCTCATGCCTTTGAATAGCTCTATCAAATTTCCTCCCAGCCTTGTCAAGGAAAACAATCCCAACTTCTCCAATCTATTTTCATAACTAAAGTTACTCATCCGTGGAACTATTCCTGTGACTCTTTTGTGCATTCTCTGCAATGCCTTCACGTCCTTCCTAAAGTGCGGCACCCAGAGCTAGAACCTTCCAGCTGAGGTCAAACTATACAAGTTCAATAAACCTCCGTGTTCTTTTGCTCTTTATCCTTATTAATAAAGCCTAGTTTGCCATATTCCTTTTAATCACTCCCTCAAACTGTCCTTCAAAGGCATATGAACATATATCATTATAGTCCTGTTTGTATATATGTGTCTTTTCATTGTAATAAATAATCTTTAATCAGTGTTATACAACAATTGGGCTACTGTTCTCACTGGGTGTCACATGTAGCCTCTTACACCATTCTTGTAAACAAAACTATACATCACCACAAATTGGTTGAGTGGCACCCTCCACATGTAATGTCAGTCAGGTATTGCCCCAGAAAATTGGGGGCTCAAGTCCAGAATCCCAAAAAGCCTAAATTCCTTCGGTTCAGGGGATTTTGACCTTGAACCCAATGAGAGTAAGGACCACATGGAATCAAGTAAGAGCATGTTATTTAAAATGTGAAGGCTGCACAATGGCCACTGGAGGTAGTTCAACATCATTTGGAGGGAGACAGTGTAGCTGTAGCAAGTTTAAAAAGTGTGCCAAACACCAAATTGGTGGAATTGGAAAAAAAATTGGAAATAAATTTATCTAAGAAGGCTAAGATAATTGAAAGTCCAGCAACATATTTCAATACACCAGAGGGGTTAGCCAGACCCATTATTTCAAGAAGGGAGGAAATCAAACTTGCTAAGCTTCTGGTAGAAAGAGACAGAACAATTAAGAAGTTAGAGATGCGGGAAAGAGAGAGAGAATAAGAGGGACAGAGAAGAAAGAGCCAACGAGAGTTTTGAAGGGAATTGGAAATACAGAAGTTAGCAATGGAAAAAAGGGAGAAAGAGAGAGAGCTCCACATTAAAATGCCTCAAATGGAAGTCAGGCACAGGGCCGAATGAGGAAGAAAGTGGTTCTAACAGGAAGCCCATGGGGAAATAAATTTGACAAATTTACTTGAGTTCTAAGAGGATGTGTCTAGGGCGGTGGATAGAGGAGAGCTGGTGGATGTGGTCTTTCTGGATTTTCAGGAGGCGTTTGACAAGGTACCTCACAAGAGGTTATTGCAGAAGGTCAGGGGACATGGAGTTGGGGGTAGGGTGTTAGCGTGGATAGAGGATTGGTTGTCAAATAGGAGGCAGAGAGTGGGGGTCAATGGGTGCTATTCGGATTGGCGGTTGGTGACTAGTGGAGTGTCCCAGGGGTCGGTGCTGGGGCCTCAGCTATTTATCATTTATATAGATGATCTGGAGGAGGGAACCGAGTGTATGGTGTCGAAATTTGCTGATGACACCAAGATTGGTGGAAAGGCAAATTGTGCGGAGGGTGTGGAGAGTCTGCAGAAGGATCTAGATAGGCTGGGCGAATGGGCCAGGAACTGGCAAATGGAATTTAATGTTAGCAAGTGCGAGGTGGTCCACTTTGGTAGGAATAATGGTAGGAAGGATTATTACTTACGTGGTGAAAAACTGCAGCAGGCGACGGTGCAGAGGGACCTCGGGGTCCTTGTGCATGAGTCGCAAAAACCCAGCTTGCAGGTGCAGCAGGTGGTCAGGAAGGCTAATGGGATGCTGGCCTTCATAGCGAGGGGGATTGAATATAAAAGTAGGGAGGTCTTGCTGCGGCTGTAGAGGGCATTGGTGAGGCCGCAGCTGGAGTACTGTGTGCAGTTTT
The DNA here is from genome assembly GCF_965287045.1 of Carcharhinus amblyrhynchos. Classification (NCBI taxonomy): domain Eukaryota; kingdom Metazoa; phylum Chordata; class Chondrichthyes; order Carcharhiniformes; family Carcharhinidae; genus Carcharhinus; species Carcharhinus amblyrhynchos. The sequence goes on along the minus strand of NC_137335.1, from coordinate 35,493,089 downwards.
GGGCGCCGTACTTACGCAAGGATATTTTGGCCTTGGAGGGAGTGCAGAGGAGGTTTACTAGGCTGATGCCGGAGTTGAGGGGGTTGAGCTATGAGGAGAGGCTGAATAAACTAGGCTTGTACTCGTTAGAGTTTAGAAGAATGAGGGGAGATCTCATTGAGACGTATAAGATGATGAATGGGATGGATAGGATAGAGGTGGAGAGACTCTTCCCGCTCAGAAAGGACAGTAGGACTAGGGGGCACAGCCTCAAAATAAAGGGGAGGCAGTTTAGAACGGAGTTGAGGAAGAACTTCTTCACTCAAAGGGTGGTGAATCTCTGGAATTCTCTGCCCGTTGAAGTGGTGGAGGCTACCTCGCTAAATATTTTTAAGACGCGGGTTGATAGGTTTTTGATATGCAAGGGGATTAAGGGTTATGGGGAGAGGGTGGGAATGTGGAACTGAGCCACGACAGATCAGCCATGATCTTATTGAATGGCGGGGCAGGCTCGAAGGGCCAGATAGCCTACTCCTGCTCCTATTTCTTATGTCCTTATGTTCTTAAATATTCAGATATGTACAAGCTCTTCAAAAATTCAATGAGAAGGAAGTCAAGTCTTCCTTTTTATCATAACCCCCAGGACTAGCATCGGGAATCATTGATTGACCTCCCTATAGGAGTTGTTGAATATATGCTCGCTGGGAATTGGTAATTAACTCATTTGGCAGAGCTTGTATACTGAGCCCTTTATAAAACAGGTTTGTGAGTGGGTCCATAACAGTATTGTCCTGCATGGAACCTAGTTGTGTTCACCACAGGTTGGTGATTTTGCTTTATTTTGTGCAGATCCTGATAAGCCTATATCGTTCAGTTTTTGCAATGCCATTTTTCAGGAATTGGAGCCATACAATACAAGTATTAAGGACTGGTCGCAATATGCAAAGAGAATGATGTACTTCTTTTGGGCTGAGGAAATAGAAGGGAATAACCAGCAAAAGGTCATCCAAATGACTGCATGTGGGGCTGCAACATTCAATATTATAAAAAGTCTAATATATCTGGCAACACTGGATTCCAAGATCCTTGGGTTATTGGAAATGGTGGCACATGATCACAGTCCTAAATCTTCCATGATCTTGCAATTGTGTAGGTTCAATACAACTACTAGATTTGCAGGGGAACCAGTGACAGAATTCTTGACATGACCAAGAAAACTGATGGAGCATTGTGGGATATGGCCCAGTATTATCAGAAATGCTGAGACACCATTAGTATTCTACATAAATGATCTAGCAACCCAAAGAAGGCATTTGACAGAGCTAAACTTAGATTTTAAAAAAGCTATAGAGCTGGCCTTATATTGTGAAAATGTGGAGAAAGGAGCCCAAGAGCTGTAAGGACCTATAGATAACAATGTCCTTAGGCTCGGGTGAGCCCCCTACCACAGGCTTAGGTCCCCAGTTGAACATAGTTGTGACCCCCAGTCCTGACTGAAGAAAAATGAGAAAACAAGGAAACTAGGGAATACCAGCACTGGACGAGAAGGAGTCCCACAGTTCAGGGAGAAGCCAGCACAAACAACACCATGCATGCAGCCAGGGAGCCTGCCCCAAGCACAGTTACCAAGACAAGCAGTGCGTGCAGCGCCCATATCGAAGGGCAAAATCACCCCATAACAGAACGTATCAGATAAGTCAGGCTGAAGAGGAAGAACTAGCACAATTAAATTGTATCACCACACCTAAGATGATCCCAATACAGATACAGCTCCAAAAGAACGGACACTCATTGAATATAGAGGTGAACATGGGTGCGGCAGTATATATTGCAGGGAAATTAGAATTTAGAATTTAGGTTTTGGTTGGGCATCTCTTCATTCAAATCAAAGGACACCAGGGCAAGATTGGCAACTTATACAGGACAACCATTATGAATAGTAGGCACTACTGTAATCCCAGTCACGTATGGACAACAAACAATTTGGCTCGTATTGATATTGGTACAAGGACCAGGATCCAGCCTTTTGAGAAGGGACCGGTTACAAAAAATCCACTTGGATTGGTGGCAAATTTTCAAAATGTGCACTGGTAACTTATATGAGGTAATAGGAAATATGATGTGGGTATGCCGGAGTTGGACTGGCGTAAACACAGTAAAAAGTCTGACAACACCAGGTTTTAGTCCAACCGATTTATTTGATAATACTCACAAGCTTTCGAGGTTTCCCTCTTCGTCAGGTGAATGGAGAGTTCTGGCCAGAACTCTCCATTCACCTGACGAAGAGGGAAACCTCGAAAGCTTGTGAGTATTATCAAATAAATCGGTTGGACTAAAACCTGGTGTTGTCAGACTTTTTAATAGGAAATACCCAGAGGTTTTCCAGACAGGCTTTGGAAAAACAAAAAGGGTCAAGGCAAACATTTATGTGGACTCAGATCTTCAACTGGGATTTTTTTCAGGTAAGATCAGTTCCATATGTGCTCTACATGAAAGTGGAGACTGAACTGAAGTGATTAGAAGAGCTGGGGATAATTCAACTCATGTAATTTTCCAAATGGGCTGCATTGGGAATCCCGGTGTTAAAGCCAGACTACATAATCTGCTTCTGTGGTGATTATAAAATGATGGTGAACAGAGCATCTCATTTGGACAAATATTCAATGTGAGTAGACAACCTCTATGCAAAATTATCTAGAGGGCAGATTTTCACAAAGCTGGATCTGAGTCATGTGTACCCCCAGTTAGAATTACAAAAAAGTATATGACAGCAAACAAGCACAAGGGTTTGTACAAACATGCTCGCCTACCTTTTGGGGTATCATCGGCGTATGTCAAAGAATTCCAAATTGTAATGGAAGGCATATTGCAGGGAATATTCAGAGTAGCAGTTTACTAAGATGATATTCTATTCACAGAAGCCACCATCAATGAACACCATGAAAATTTATTCAAAGTCTTACAATGGTTTTCAGAAGCCAGGGTCAGACTAACAAGAGAAAAGTGTGTTTTTCAAGCAGCTGAAGTAATTTACCTTGGATATAGGTTTGACAAAGATAGCCCAGTCGAGGAAAATGTAAGAGCCATAAAAGAAGCTCCAATACTAAGGAATATGATGGAATTAAAATCGATCCTAGGCCTTGTAAATTATTATGGAAAGTTTATTCCAAATTTGGCAACCTTATTGGCACCCCTACATACTTTGCTGAAATAGCATCAGAAGAGGGCATGGAAAGAATCACAGGACGGCACTTTTGCAGTCAGACAACATATTGACCCATTTCAACTCGGAAAGGCCGTTGGTCATAACATGCGACACTTCTTCTTATGGAATATCACACTGGTGGAGCATCCAATTGCATATGCTTCAAGAACATTAACTGATGCAGAAAGAAGATATGTGCAAATCAAAAAGAAGGGTTTGGCAAAGGTCTTTGCAGAGAAGAAATTATATTTTATAATACTTGAACTTTTATAATACTTGAACTATAATACTTTTATAAGACTTGAAGCCTTATGCAACAAAGTACCCAAATTAGGCATAGATGATGATTTTATCCTTTGGGGAGCCAGGTAGCTCCCCCATGTCCTGCTCAAAAGCCTATCCTTCAAGAACTGCATAATGGCCACACAGACATATCAAAAATTGAGAAGCTATGAATGATGGGCCGGATCATATGATGTGTTGGAGCCAATCTCTCCCCATAAGGCTAGGTCCTTGTCCTTGTACAATGGTGAGTGGAAGTCGAGATGACTGCTTACTATAAGTCACCAAGATTGCCGTGGTGCCCTTTATCTGCAATGGTTCCACTGTGTGGGTGGGTAGTCTGGCCTTTGTGTTTTCTAAGTTCAGGAGCCGAATACCAGCCTGGAAGTGATTATAATCTGCTCCCTGTTAACAGAGTCTGCAGTCCCCATATCCACTTCCATTTTTAATAGGTGACCATTTCCTAACAATACCACCGTTGTGGAGCAACCACTGCCGTGGAGATACGATTTAATTGTATTATCCTTGTTCCTAGTTGTGGGCATATCTGCAAGATATGTTCTGGTACTGGCCTTCGCCTTTTTTCAAAATAATGTGTTTTGACTGTCCCTATATCTTTGCCTCGGTTGTGGCGTTCTGCAGCATTTGCAATAGTCCACCGTCTGGCATCTACAATCTTCTGAAATATGCTCTGGGAGTCTGAAAACTGTCTCTGCGCTTCCTTGACTGTCTAGTGATGCGACTTGGGCTCCACCACTGTAAGGTATTCTCTGATATTTTACAGATACCATTGTTCTCATTTGAGGGAAGGACATTGCATGAAGCCTTTCCCCCCAGTCAGAGGACACTGCTGTCTGACATCTCCTGTATTTCTTGAGCTCCTTTCTCTGCATTCTTCAGTGACAGAGCTATCTCAATGGCCTTCATTAGATCCAAATTAGGCTCTGCTAATAATTTTTTTGGACTGTCATATTGTTAATTCCACAGACCAGTACATTTTGCAACATGTTGTTTAGGGGGTGATCCAAATTCAGTGTTTTGCCAATTTTTTGTAACTTGGTCAGAAATTTGGTGACAGATTTCCCAGAGGTTTGTGCTGCTGTATTAAAGCAGCATTGCTGGAGTATTATGGAGGGTTTCGAGTCATAATGACCTTTAACCAAGTCCACCAATTCATTAAAGACTTTGGAGTCATGGGCGTCCAAACGGTTCAGGCTTTTGGTAATGCTGAAGGACAGGACCCTGTATGCCATCAAAGGGATCACTTTCTGCATCTTGACCCTCTCAATATTGATGGTCTGAAATAAGTAACTCAGGTGCTCTCTATATTGGGCCCAGTCTTCATGCTTGCATTGTAGTCTTCAGGTTTACCAAAGAGAGGCATTTTTCTTATCAGAGGATTATTTGTCTCAACAGTAAAAATGGTCAGGAGCTGAGAAAAAAGTTTGCTTTTACTCCTCGTGTCTTCCATCACCATCATCCTTTATTTACAACATGCTCAAAGTGCCATTCAGCAGCTACAGCGTACAGACCTGACCCAAGTATTTCAACTGCCAGCCTGAGTGGGATCAGCTGGTTCTAAACCCCCGCTGCTCCTTCCCTATTGGGTGAGTTCCACATGCTTAATAAGTAAGCTCATATTCTACAAGGCCCATGAGGAGATCTACTGATAATGCCTCATGGCTATCATAACATGTTCAATTTACAACTCTGCAGAATATTTAAGATATTGGTTTCCCTTCTTATTAAAGGCAATGGAAAGGCAAATTGGGAGAGATGATAGGTGGCTGACGATCTGTCCATTTTGCACTATCTCACAATATCCATCTAGGACTTGAATACAAAATCTGGTCTGAAGCAGTACTGAGAGAGTGACATCTTACAGCTGAAACATTTAGGTCATTTTTAACCCAATCTGTTGGGTAGGAAAAACTATGCAATCAGGGGATAACCAGTTTTATATCCTGTCCAACATTTGATGGAAAGTAAAATTGTCAAACCAACCTAGCATTCAACCCCTTCAGTATCCAAATGGAGAGGTTGGATTAAAATTGGCTCCATTGCCTCTGTTTTGTCTCTTCCCTCACTCAGTCTTCATTTGTTCATTACAGCAACAGAAGATGAATCATGGCACATAATAATACAAAATAAAGAACACACCTTATTGCATGTTAGTGAGTATCCCTACTTGCTGTGTGCAGAGTCCTATTGCCCTATGACGTGTACCTCACTCCCCACAATCCAACATCCTGAGGTTCATGAGTGCCTTTAAAAGAAGTGAGGGGAAGGGAGGCTTCCTGGATCATGTGGTTTCCTCATAATGCTTTTGGGTTCCTTGCAGTGTGCATGTGCCTCTAGCAGTATTGTGGATCAGTGTAGCACTGCTTTGGTCATGTACAATCATGGAAATGAAACAGATGCACTAATTATATGTTCTGCCCAGCTTTTTTGGGACTGGCATGGTAGGTTTTGAATCATAGAGTAAATATGGTGTAGAAGGAGTCCATTCAGCTCATTGAATCCATGCTGGCTGGGTTAAGCAAACTAGGTCCCCAGATCTGAAAATTGGGCATACAAATTTCTAGTTCTTTGTCTCTTTATTAGACACTGGGGTGATTAGCCTGTCTGCAGTTGGCATCTCTCCCTGATCTACTGTCAAGAATCTTAAGGCTTCCCCCTCACTGAGCTGAAGTGCTGAAGATCGTAAAAAGTCTGACAACACCAGGTTTTAATCCAACCGATTTATTTGATAGTAAACGCACAAGCTTTCGGGGTTAGTCCCTTCGTCAGGTGCTTTATATGCTCTGTCTGAGGCCAGAACTCTCCATTCACCTGACGAAGGGACTAACCCCGAAAGCTTGTGCGTTTACTATCAAATAAATCGGTTGGATTAAAACCTGGTGTTGTCAGACTTTTTACTGTGTTTACGCCAGTCCAACGCCGGCATACCCACGTGCTGAAGATCAACAGGCTGCAACTTTTGAAGATTAATTGGACCATCCATCCACCCACCCGCTGTCTTTTGCAGGAGCCTCACCAATGGCTTGATTTGTGTGTGTTAAATTTTAACATAAGGGATTGGATTTGTGTTACTCAATGCCAATATTTTAACAACACCCTCCCCCCACAATTCTCTCCCACCCATTTAAAATTAAACACAAACAAACAAACCAGACCACTGAGCTTTGCTGTTTGTGTGATTAACCAAAAACATGACATTTATGATCAGAAAGTGTCAGATATTTTACAAATTCACTTCATGAAATGGCTTGGTTTTTTTTTTAGTGAGGTGCACTTTAAAAATCAAAATCCCAGAGAAGGAAACTTGACAAATTTGACCCTACAATCTAGAATTTCTTTAAAAAATAACATATTAATAGATGTTAATACATATAAGCTACAAAATGTGGATTTTTCCTTTAACACCATCCACTGTAATAAAGCAGACAGTGCTGGGGGAAGGTTTTGTGCCTGGGACCAATTAGTTAGCAGTTGTATGTGGCGGGGAGGTGGGATCTGCATGTGTAATGGCTCTGAAGGATGGTGAACAGCTCTGCAAAGCAGTGATTGTACCCGGCAATGGGGTGGGGGACGTGGAGGACAGTAACTGGTACAAGTGGGCGAAGGACAGACTGAAGCAGGTCAGTCGCAGAGATAGTTTATTCCTGACCATAAGGGCCGGCTCGTGGCTGCAAACATTGCGGGAGGAAGAACGGGAAATTCTCGGCCCGTTCCCGAAAAAGCAACTTGCTTCCGTTTTCTCTGCTGGTGTTCTTTAAACAAATGTGTTCTTTCAGTCAAAGGCTGTGATTCTAATTTATTTGTTCTGTCTCTATCCTGGACTCTCAGAGGTCAAACTTGCCTCACCAAAGTGATCCATAGTTACCCAGAGCAATCTCAGCAGCGAAAGACCAAATTTCCTAAAGAACCTACTCGCATGGCTGAGCCACTGTTAAGATATTGCTGCTGCAACGATGCACAAAGATGCCATTACTTTGGAATCCATCCTGTTTCTAATATTTTTCATTAAAAATTCTTAAGTTGATTTTATGGCATGCTGGTGTTGACATCTCTTGCTGTAAGGGTGTCATATAGCAAGTGGTAACCCCACAGTTAAAGTGTTTTTAACTTTAGATCAGCGCCTGGAAATATTTAATTTATGGTCTTCCCAGTGTTATTTGACATTTAGTGAGAATGGTACTTTTACCTTGTGGTTGGTAGGATGCATCTTGTTGTCCTGTCATTCTCAACGAAGTGAATCCTACACCTGTGTGGCAGAGGAGGTTAATTGAATTACAGAATTATGATGTAAAAGGTGTTCATTCAGCCCATCATATCCACACCAGCTCTCTAAATGTGTATTATGACTTAGTGCCATTCCCCTGTACCCTTGCATATTGTTTCTATTCAAATAATGTGATGTAATGTCAAAGAATTGCCATGATCCATTTCATGAGTGATGACAGGTTTTTTCAATCTTGGTGGATGTGATCATATTGCAGTGGAATATTTTATTTCAGTTATTTTGTTATAATATTTCAATAACATTACAGAAATCACATTGAGGAGTTTTGGTGCAGTAAGTAGGAGAAACTGTTACCATTGGCATGAGGGATTTAAAATAATTGGTGAAAGAACCAGCAGGGAAATGAGAATTTTTTGTGCAGTTATTATGAGCTGGACTGTAAAACCTAAAAAAGTGGAAGCAAATTCAACAGTAATTTTAAAGAAAGGAATTAGATATGTACATTCAGTGGAAAAGAATTCCATGGCTATGGGAAAAGAGAAGGCGAGTGATTCTAATTGGATAATTCATTCAAAAAGCTTGTACAAACAGGATGGTTTAAATGGCCTCCTCCTATAACTCTGGGCCTTCACTATCCAATTCATTACTCATCAGGGCAAACTATTAGGAAGCCACCGTTTAATGGACTATTTGATGTGGTGCTAGTCCCATTCCAAATACTGAAAGCGTTCTAACCTAAGAATCACCTTTGAAAGTAACGCATTTAAAAAAACCTTCCTGAGGCACCAAGAAGCACATTTCTTTTGAATCCTACATAGCAGTAAACGGCAGAACGCTTAAGAGTATTGATAGGCAGAGGGATCTGGCTGTACAGGTACACAGGTCACTGAAGGTGGCAACGCAGATGGAGAAGATAGTCAAGAAGGTATATGGCATACTTGCCTTCATAGGCTGGGACACTGAGTTTAAAAATTGGCAAGTCATGTTGCAGCTTTATAGAACCTTAGTTATGCCGCACTTGGAATATAGTGTTCAATTATGGTCACCACACTACCAGAAGGATGTGAAGACTTGGGAGGGGATACAGAAAGGATTTACCAGGATGTTGCCTGGTATGGAGTGCATTAGCTGTGAGGAGAGGTAGGAGAAACTTGGTTTATTCTCACTGGAATGATGGGGGTTGAAGGCTGACTTGATAGAAGTCTACAAGATTATGAGGGGCGTGGACAGAGTGGATAGTCAGAAGCTCTTTCCAGCATTGAAGAGTCAATTACTAGAAGGCATAGGTTCAAAGTGTGAGGGGCAAGATTTAAAGGAGATGTACGAGGCAAGTTTTTTTTACCCAGAGGGTGGTGGGTGCCTGGAACTTGCTGCCAGGGGAGGTAGTGGAAGCAGATACTTTCAAGGGGCTTCTTGACAAATACATGAATAGGATAGGAATGGGGGAATATGGTCCCTGGAAGGGTAGGGGATTTTATTTCAGTCGGGTAGCATGGTTGGTGCAGGCTTGGAGGGCCAAAGGGCATGTTCCTGTGCTGTAATTTTCATTGTTCTTTTGCATTAGCCGTAGTCTTTAAGGAGATTTAAGCTATACATTTTAGTAGTTTAGTTATAAATGTCTTTACAATTTTTAAATGTCCTTTCATTGTGCAATTCTGATTCAACCTTTTTCTGTACTAATTCCATAAAATTGATTGCCATACCTTAATGCACACAAAAGGGACATTACTGTTTAAAATATTTTGCAGATCCCAGATTTTCAGTGCTTGCTTCAAAACATGCCTGACCCATGTAAGTGATTTTATTTTTGAAAGCTGATACTGCAGTTACTGATAAAACATCTTTATTCAAAGATACGGTCTGTTTTATTTAATAAATGTCTATTATTCAGTGACAGCTAGAAAAACAATATGGCTTCCTTTTATGGAGAAAACACTGCAATGCGATGAACAGACTGTCATCATTGGGCACAGTTCTGGGGCTGTTGCGGCCATGAGGTACGAGTTTGTTTGTGAAAAGATGATAAATAAGATTTGAGTTCATAAAACAGTGATATGTTTAGTGTGAGTAGTATTTTACACTGAAATTTGTATCAGTTTAGGAAAATGGGGAGTAACAACCAACAGTAATACTCTGTCATCCTGTTGTTGTTAGAAGCCAGATGGAAGAAAAATTATTTTTGTTATACACAGACTTTTAAAACTGGCTGAACAATATAATTGAATTCCATACATGTATGTCTTTATTGATGTTCACATCTTGAATGCTAAGTTATTGTACTGAATGTGGCTGGGGCAAATTTAAGTAGGCCTTAACGTAACTTGTGGATGAAGAGAATAGTTTTCAACCTTTTAAACTTTTGTTTATAGGAACATAAGAATGAGGATCAAGAATAGGCCCCTTGAAAATTCCATTTGCCTTCTTAATTACCTGCTGCACCTGCAAACCAACTCCTTGTGATTCTTGCACAAGGACACCCAGATCCCTCTGCACGGCAGCATGCTGCAAATTTTACCGTTTAAATAATAGTCCATTTTGCTGTTCTTCCTACCAAAATGTATGACCTCACATTTACCAACATTGTACTCCATCTGCCAGATCCTTGCCCACTCACTTAGACTATCTGTGTCCCTTTGCAGACTTTCAGTGTCCTCTGCACATTTTGCTCTGCCACTCATCTTAGTATCATCTGCAAATTTTGACACACTACACTTGGTCCCCCAGCTATGTAAATCGTAAACAATTGTGGTCCCAACACTGATCCCTGAGGCACACCACTAGTCACTGATCGCTAATCAGAAGAACACCCATTTACCACCACTCTTTGCTTTCTGTTAGTTAACCAATTCTCAAACCTAATTTCTCCTTATGAAGTGCGGTTTCATCACTGTTCCCATGCAGCACCTTGGGATGTTTCATTATGTGAAAGGTTGTTGTTTTATTAGGGAAGAAGTGGTGCTGATAAGTACAATATGCTCCTGACATAGTGGGATATTTGAATTAAAAATCAGAGAACTATGTGGATTACTTATGCATTCTAAGAATGCCTCCCTTTTTTAGCATTACGCAGAATAGAAAACATCAAGGCCTTTGATCTGCTGAGCTAAGGGAATGTAGTTGGAACTTAGTCATGAAACTTCCCACAAAGCGTTGGATACGTTTACTCATTATGTATATTTGTTTTAGATATGCTGAAACACACAGGGTATATGGAATTATATTGGTATCTGCATATACTTCTGATCTCGGGGATGCCAATGAGCGAGAAAGTGGTAAGGTCTTTCCTCTGCTTTTGAACTTCCTTCCATTCATTGCTCTTCATATCAATCTCAGTCCTGAAAGTTTCAACTGACCCAGCATCCACACAAGAGTTTAATTGTTTGTTGATCTGAACCTTTTGGGTATGAGAGTTCCATGTGATGTGATATGTTATTGTCTCAGTGATCATGGTAAGAAGTTTCACAACACCAGGTTAAAATCCCACAGGTTTATTTGGAATCACGAGCTTTCGGAGTGACTCACCTGATGAAGGAGCACTAAAAGATCGTGATTCCAAATAAACCTGTTGGAATTCAACCTGGTGTTGTGAGACTTCTTATTATGCTTACCCCAGTCCAATGCCAGCATCTCCATATCAGTGATCACAGGCAGTTAAAGCAGTGAGTGACTGAGACATACAGACCAGAAAAGTTTCAGATTAACTCTCTGGTCTGTGCTGAGTTAGCTGAACTCAGCTAGCATGAGGAGCCTACAGTTTGACACCCTAGAGGCAGCATGTCAGTTTGGTTATTGGGTGAGAATAGGATTGTAATTGATAGTGATGCTTGGTGATCTGAAGCCTGCTCTGTCTCAGCCAATGCACAAAATGAATAAGAATAAATAAAAATAATTGGTAAATATGAACATTAAATCTGTACAATGGCAAGTCTTGCAGCTCATCTATGACCCTTATGCCATGCCTTTGATAGTTTAGTTGAAACTACAGCCTCTCTGCCCATTAAACATCCATAAGGTAAATATTAGTGATTGGCAATTTAAGAGGTAAATAAGTCCTCATCTTAGTGAATCAAATGATTGAATATGTAAATACAGGCAATTCAAAGTGGTTCAGTTGCTAAATACTTATAATGAGCAAGTAAGTGAGCAGCAGAAAACTAATCAATCAAATTTCTTAATCATTTCAATTCCAGCATTTGGTCAAGCGGTTATTGGACATGGCGCATGGAGCTCACCAGAATGATGGGGAGTGAGGTAGCTTGATTGTGGGTTCAGACATAGCTCGGCACAACATCAAGGGCCGAAGGGCCTGTACTGTGCTGTACTGTTCTATCTATATGAATGGAGTTCACATGTTCTCCCTGTGTCCGCATGGGTTTGCTTTGGGTGCTCCAGTTTCATCCCACAGTCCGACGATGTGCAGGTTAAGTGGATTTGCCCTGCTAAATTGCCCCTTAGTGTCCAAAAATGCATCGATCAAGGGGATTAGTGGTTTATGTAAATATGTAGGGATTGGGCATGAATGAGATGCTTTGGAGAGTCAGAGCAGATCCAACTGGCCAAATGGCCTCTTTCTGCACTGTGGGGATTCCCTTTGCCCCACCACCTTTTTAGCACTTCTAGGCCCAATCCAACTCTTGAGCTTTGCTGGATAAATAATAACGCCACTGTGACTTGTTAAGGTTTTTAATCCGGATACAGCAACAGAAATAAATCCCAACAAGTTGAAAATATATTCTATAGACACCGTGCAGTGATCTACCATCCTCTTTCCCCTGGCTGACAGAAATATGATGGCCTTGTAGCCTCCTGATTGAAAAGCTATGAATCTATCTGTTCCCCATCACCCTTCTGACCTGGACACCTTGTCCTCTGGTTACAGAATTTGTCAAGCAATCTTCTGTTCATTTGGAAATTCTTGACAAAGTAACTCCTCAATTTCTTCTGCAGTGAATGATTTTCCTGCTGTTATTGTCTCTCCTCATGGCCATGCTGCCTAACAAAAGGCTCTCCAAAGCCAGGGTGTCTCTAGGATAGCATGATGACCAGAACTGAACATGTTGCTCTTGGCTGATCCATTGCTGGACATGGGTGTCAGCCGTGGCTCTGTGTAGCAATCATTGCCTCCTCCAAAAGGTTGTAGATTCAGGCCCTATTATACAGTCATTATAATGTTGCTCTTTTTATGAGATTTTGCTATGTGCAAATTGTTGCTGCACAACAATGATATAACTTTAAGGAGTCGTTTGTTTTTATTCTTTCATAGGATATGGGCACCACCGCTGGCCAGGCCAGCATTTATTGCCCTTTATTGCGCAGTTAAGAGTCAACCACATTGCTGTAAGTCTGGAGTCAAATGTAGGCCAGGTTGGCAGATTTTTTTCCCTGAAGGACATTAAAGGAAATTCTAATTTCACCTTCTGCGATGGTGGGATTTGAACTTAAGCCCCTAGAGCATTATCCTGGGTGTCTGGATTACTTGTCCAGTGACAGTACCACTGTGTCACTGCCTCCCCTGAGTTAGAGCACTGTGGACATCCAGAGATTGTAAAAGGTGCGATAAAATGCAAGCCTTTCTTTTTATAAACCTATGATTGCCCTGCAACTTAAGACGGTCAGTTTTCTTGGGTGTAGCACGCGAACAGCAACAGAGAAATGAGCGTTATGCCAAATTGCAGGTAAGTGTCTGACTTTAATTTGCGTGCTATTTACACCATTATGCCCCATTCAGATAGTCAGGTACAGCCAGCTGGAAAGTCATGTGGGAAATTAATGGACAGTTCAGTCAAGGAACAGGAAAAGATCGAGCATGTAAAATTGATAAGTTCCCATCGTAAAATCAAAAGGCTTTTTTACTCTTTAACGATAAAGTGCAACAAACAATTGATAGATTGTATATCACACAATCTGCTTTTCACCAAATTGTATGGAGGTTTTCAGCTTTAATAATTAATGCAAAAGTTGACATATACAGAGTTCAGACTTTCTGATGTGACGTCATCTTTTTTTTAAGGTTATTTCAGCAGTCCATGGCAATGGGAGAAGATCAAATGCAATTGTAAATACATTGTTCAGTTTGGTTCAACTGATGACCCTTTCCTCCCGTGGTCTGAACAGCAGAAAGTAGCAGATGGTCTTCAGGCAGAACTTCACAAATTCACAGACCGAGGGCACTTTCAGGATGAGAAGTTTCCAGAACTAATAACCGTTATTTGCAAGATGAGGAAAGCAGCTTCATAACCAAAAACCATTACATTCACAGGTGGATCAGATTCTTTTCACCTTTTTCGTAAATTGATTCTTAAACTGATGTGTTAAATTTAAAATTATGAGGAATCTGGTGGCTTTGCTACATAAAGTACATAAACTGGATTTCAGAGTGGTAATTTGTGCTGCTGATAATGGCTGGAAGAGTTGAACAGATTTACTGCATCTTCTGCAGCTTAATGGTAAAAAGTTTGGTTGCCATTCTGTCACATCAGAGTAAATAAACAAACCTTAGCTTGTACAATAGAAAGTACTGCATATGCTGAAAATCTGAAATAAAACTCAGAAAATGCTCCAAATGCTCAGCAGGTCTGGCAGCATGTACGGAGAGAAACTGTTTCATGTCAATGACCCTTTGCTGGAATTGAGAGCACTTAGAGATTGTAACAGTTTTTAAACTGGTCAGGGAAAATGGGGAGGGAGAGGGAAGAAGGTAGAAGCTGGAAGGGATTGTGACGAAAGGGATGAAAGTGAAAAGAAACAGAAATGGGACAAGTAAAAGATGTGTCTAGAGGAGATGGAAGTGGGAATAGCCGAAACATCAGAGTTATGATTTAAAATTGTTGAACACATTGCTGAATACAGAAGGCTGTAAAGTTCTCAGTTGAAAGATGTGGACTGTTTGATGTGGTACTAGCCCCATCCCAATTACTGAAAGCATTCTTTCCTAAGAATCGCCTTTGAAAGTAATGCATTTAAAAAAAACATTCCTGAGGTACAAAGAAGCACATTTCTTTCGAATCCTACATGGCAGTAAATGGTAAAACCCTTAAGAGTATTGATAGCAGAGGGATGTGAGTGTACAGGTACATAGGTGGCAACACAGATGGAGAAGGTAGTCAAGGAGGCATGCTTGCCTTCATTGGCTGGGACACTGAGTTTAAAAATTGGCAAGTCATGTTGCAACTTTATAGAACCTAGTTAGGCCGCACTTGGAATATAGTGTTCAATTCTGGTCGCCAAGGAGGCTTTGGAGACGGTACAGAAAAGATTTACCAGGATGTTGCCTGGTATGGAGGGCATTAGCTATGAAGAGAGATTGGAGAAACTTGGTTTGTTCTCACCGGAACGACGGAGGTTGAGAGGCGGCCTGATAGAAGTCTACAGGATTATGAGGGCATGGACAGAGTGGATAGTCAGAAGCTTTTTCCCAGGGTTGAAGAGTCAGTTACTAAGGGGCAAAGGTTTGAGGTGCGAGGGGCAAGATTTAAAAGAGATGTACGAGGCACGTTTTTTAACTCAAGGATGGCGGGTGCCTGGAGCTCGCTGCTGGAGGAGGTAATGGAAGCAGATACAATAGTGACTTTTAAGGGGCGTCTTGATAAGTATATGAGTAGGATGGGAAGAGTAGGGGGTTTTAGTTCAGTTGGGCAGCATGGTCAGTGCAGGCCTGGAGGGCCGAAGGGCCCGTTCCTGTGCTCTAATTTTCTTTATTCTTTGAAGTCCTTGAACTTACATTGAGTTTCATTGGAACAGTTAGGACCCATAACTTGTCCTCTCCTCAACAGGATATCCTATATACTCCCCATTATAAACTTTTTGACTAACAAACAAATCTAAATTTACTTTCAATATTTCAGGAAAATTGTCGGACAGTCACTTTGGTTATTAAAAAAAGAATGTTTTGTGAACGTATTCCAGTTTTGTTGCAAACTGTGCAGGTGAAGTGGATTAACAAGGCTAAATTGCTCCTTAGTGTCCAAAGATGCTTATGTGGATGAGCCATGGTAAATATGCAGGGTTATTCAGCAGATTCCTTCAGTCTCGTGTTGTGGAGGTCAAATTATTTGTTACCCTGAATCCCATCCTAATTTGGGCTTTCAATGCAGTCTGAAGACTGTTGCATTATCAGAAGCACTGTTGTTCAAATGATATTATACATTGCCTTTTTCCACCTGTTTAGATGTATGAAAAGATCCCACCGTGTTTTTTTCAAAGAATAGCAGTCCTACAGAACATGTACCCCTCAGCCATCACCACTTAAAACGTTTGGTTATATAGATCTGCTGCAAGTTTTGGGATTTTGCTGTGCGCTGCCTGTGTGACTACTGTGTTTAGCTACACAATAATAACTGCACATCATTTATTTGATGTGAAGTACTTTGGAAAAATCTAGCAGACGTAAAATGGGCTATATGAAGGCAATTTTCTAGTTGGTCGGCTGTCAATTCCTAATGTTAATATTAGTCCTCCCCCATATCTGTAACTAAGGGAGTTTATCTTGGGTATAAAAAGTATGGATCTAAATTGAAACATGAATTTCTGTGACCCATTTTCAAAAAGAGTGCTAAATAATCCTCAGTATGTTAAAAATTACACTGACGACTGGTTTAAGATTGTCAGTCAGGCTTAGTGTGGTGTATTTGTGTGTACTGTAAGCTGCATATATTAATACATAAGGCCTTGCTCTTTGCAGAGAGAAAGAACGTGCACACGTTGTGCTTGTTTCCGCTAAGCAAATAAGTGACAGCCATTTGCTGATTAATTCCCCATGCTTTGACCAATTGGGGTCAAGCTGCCTGTTTCAAATTTCCAACAATGTTTGGTAGTTATCTGTCAGTTACCATCAACTGTTGCATTCTCTATGGCAATGCTTCTATCAATCTCTGCACGTAAAAAAGCATAAAACACTAACATAGTTTTACTGAAGAGAAATTCTGTTTGACAAATTTATTAGAGGTTTTAAGGATGTGACCATAGGGTAGATAAAGGAGAACCAATAAATGTAGTATAGCTGGATTTCTGAAAGTCTTCTCTAGGGATCACTTGCTAATGAGTATGATTGTCCACCTAAGAAACTGTATGTTACTGGACATGGCTTCTGTGGGTCCTTGTGTGGCTGATGAACTGAGCAGAAACTGATGAGCCTGACCCTAGAGTTGCATCTTTGACCACACACTTGGCAGGTATTTCTGGGAGATGACTATAGATCAATGGATTCCTTTCTCTGAGTCCTTTTCTATGCTTCCTTTTGTCATTGGGTGTCCTTGAAGAATTGTATCCTTTCAATCAGGAGATTCTCCCAAGTAGGTCTTTTCTGAGCACCTACTTGGTCTTCCAGGCATTGATGTCTATGTTGCCTTTTTAGAGGTAAGGGAGGAGAAGGGGGGAGGAGGAGGGGAGGGGGGAGGGGGGAGGAGGAGGGGGGAGGGGGGAGGAGGAGGGGGGAGGAGGAGGGGAAGGGGGAGGGGGAGGAGGAGGGGAAGGAGGAGGGGAAGGGGGAGGGGGAAGAGGAGGGAAGGGGGGAGGGGGAAGAGGAGGGAAGGGGGGAGGGGGAAGAGGAGGGAGGGGGAAGAGGAGGGAGGGGGAAGAGGAGGGAAGGGGGGAGGGGGAAGAGGAGGGAAGGGGAAGAGGAGGGAAGGGGGGAGGGGGAAGAGGGGGGAGGGGGAAGAGGAGGGAAGGGGGGAGGGGGAAGAGGAGGGAAGGGGGGAGGGGGAAGAGGAGGGAAGGGGGGAGGGGGAAGAGGAGGGAAGGGGGAGGGGGAAGAGGAGGGAGGGGGAAGAGGAGGGAGGGGGGGAGGGGGGAAGAGGGGGGGAGGGGGAAGAGGAGGGAGGGGGGGAGGGGGGAAGAGGGGGGGAGGGGGAAGAGGAGGGAAGGGGGAGGGGGAAGAGGGGGGGAGGGGGGAAGAGGAGGGAAGGGGGGAGGGGGAAGAGGGGGGGAGAGGGGAAGAGGAGGGAAGGGGGGAGGGGGGAAGAGGAGGGAAGGGGGGAGGGGGGAAGAGGAGGGAAGGGGGGAGGGGGGAAGAGGAGGGGAGGGGGAGGGGGAAGAGGAGGGGAGGGGGAGGGGGGAAGAGGAGGGGAGGGGGGAGGGGGGAAGAGGAGGGGAGGGGGAGGAGGGGGGAGGGGGGAAGAGGAGGGGAGGGGGAGGAGGGGGGAGGGGGGAAGAGGAGGGGAGGGGGGAGGGGGGAAGAGGAGGGGAGGGGGGAGGGGGAGTAGGGGGGAGGGGGAGTAGGGGGGGAGGGGGAGGAGGGGAGGGGAGGGGGAGTAGGGGGGGAGGGGGAGTAGGGGGGGAGGGGGAGGGGAGGGGGAGTAGGGGGGGAGGGGGAGTAGGGGGGGAGGGGGAGTAGGGGGGGAGTGGGAGTAGGGGGGAGGGGGGAGTAGGGGGGGAGTAGGGGGGGAGGGGGAGTAGGGGGGGAGGGGGAGTAGGGGGGGAGGGGGGAGGGGGAGGGGAGGGGGAGTAGGGGGGGAGGGGGAGGGGAGGGGGAGTAGGGGGAGGGGAGGGGGAGGGGAGGGAAGGGAGGGGGAGTAGGAGGAGGGGAGGGAAGGAGGGGGAGTAGGAGGAGGGGAGGGAAGGGAGGGGGAGTAGGGGGGAGGAGGAGGAGGGGAGGGAGGGGGAGTAGGGGGGAGGAGGAGGAGGGGAGGGAGGGGGAGTAGGGGGGAGGAGGAGGAGGGGGGAGTAGGGGAGGGAGGGACGGGAGGGGGAGTAGGGGGGAGGAGGGGAGGGAGGGGAGGGGGAGTAGGGGGAGGAGGAGGGGAGGGGGAGTAGGGGGAGGGAGGGGGAGTAGGGGGGAGGGGGGGAGGGAGGGGGAGTAGGGAGGAGGGGGAGTAGGGGGGGAGGGGGGGGGGAGGGAGGGGGAGTAGGGGGGGAGGGGAGGGGGAGGGGGGGAGGGGAGGGGGGGAGGGGGAGTGGGGGGGAGGGGGGAGTAGGGGGGGGAGGGAGGGGAGGGGGGGGAGGGAGGGGGGAGTAGGAGGGGGGGAGGGGATGGGGAGGGGACGAGGAAGGGGAGGGGGAGGGGGAGGGGGGTGAGGAGGGGGAGGGGGGTGAGGAGGAAGGGGGAGGGGGGTGAGGAGGGGGAGGGGGGTGAGGAGGGAGGGGGAGGGGGGTGAGGAGGGAGAGGGAGGGGGGTGAGGAGGGGGAGGGGGGTGAGGAGGGAGAGGGAGGGGGGTGAGGAGGGGGGTGAGGAGGGAGAGGGAGGGGGGTGAGGAGGGAGAGGGAGGGAGGGGGAGAAGGAGGAGGGGAGAGGGGAGGGGAGGGAAGAGGGGCGAGGAGGAGGGAGGGGAAGAGGGGAGGGAGGGGGGAGAGAGGAGGGGAGGAGGGGAGAGGGGAGGGAGGGGGGAGGAGGGGAGGAGCGGGGGGGAGGGGGGAGTAGGGGAGGAGGGGAGAGGGGAAGGAGGGGGGAGTAGGGGAGGAGCGGGGGAAGGAGGGGAGGGGGAGGAGCGGGGGGAAGGGGAGGGGGGAGGGGAGAGAGGGGGAGGGGAGAGAGGGAGAGGGGGAGAGAGGGAGAGGGGGGAGGGGGGAGAGGGGGGAGGGGAGAGAGGGGGAGGGGAGAGAGGAGGAGGGGAGGGGGGATGGGGGAGGGGAGGGGGGAGGGGGGGAGGGGAGGGGGGAGGGGGGATGGGGGAGGGGGGAGGGGAGAGAGGAGGAGGGGGAGGGGAGGGGGGAAGGGGGAGGAGCAGGGGCAGAGGGGGGGAACTGAGGGGGGGGGGAAAGAGGGAATGGGACCGAGATAAAATGTAGAAAAGGGGAAGCAGGGGTATAGAAAAGGTAAGGGAAGGGGGATAAAGTAGGGGAAAAGATTGGGAGGGGAAGAAAAATGAAGAAAGAAAAAGAAATAAAAGGTAGAGAACAGTAAAAAAAATCAATGAAACAAAGCGGACTGAGATGGGGTAGAGCAAACCATCTGAAGTTGTTGAACTGGATGTTGAGACTGGAAGGCTGTAAGGTACCTAACTGGAAGATGAGATGCTGTTCCTTCAGTTTGTGTTGAGCTTTACTGAAACATTGCAGCAAGCCAGGGACAGACATGTGGTTATGGGAGCAGGATTGTGTATTAAAATGACAAGTAACCAGAAGGTCAGGGTCCTCATTGCTTACAAGCTGAAGGTGCTCAGCAAGATGATTTGGTGCCACTTCATGCTCTCATCCAGGCCTCAAGATTTCATCAACTTTGCTTCCAGTTTCCACCTCTCCATCGCCTTCACCTGATCCACCTCAGACACTTTCCAAAGTGATGCTTCTAATGTGTGCTCTTTTTTTCTCAACCATGGATTCCCATCTACAGTTGTCGACAGGGCCCTCAACAGTGTGAAGTCCATCTCCCGTGCCACGACCCTCACCACCCCCAGCCTTCCCAGAACAAGGATAGAGTCCCCCTTGATCTCACATTTCAGCCCACCAACCTCTGCATGCAAAACATAATTCTCTGCCATTTTCGCTAACTCCAGCGTGATGCCACCACCAAACACATCTTCCCTTCATTCCCTCTGTCAGCATTTTGCAGAGATTGTTCCCTCTGGGATAACCTAGCTCACTCCTCCATTGTACCTAACACCTCTCCCATCATTCGTGGCACCTTCCTGTGCAATTGCATAAGGTGTAATACCTGTCCCTTTACCTCTTCTATGCTTACCTTCCAATGTCCCAAACATTCATTCCAGGTTAAGCAATGTTTCACCTGCATCTCTTCCTGTTTGGCAGCAGCAAATGCAATATACCAATGTGGTCTCCTCTATAACAGAGAAGAGTAGCCTGGGTGATCACTTTGCTGAGCAACTTTGGTCTGTGTGCAATCAGGACTCTGACCTTCCAGTTGCTTGCTATTTTAGCACACGATTCTGCTCCCATGCCCATATGTCTGTCCTTGGCTTGCTGTAATTTTCCAGTGAAGCTCAACGCAAACTGGAGGAACACCTGTAACAGGAAACTACAAGCCAGTTAGCCCAAAATCTATCATAAAGAGATTGCTCAAATCCATTTGCAAAGAAGTTAGTTACTCAGAACATCATAATTCAACCAGAGTCACCATGTTTTTGTGAAAGGAAAAACCTGTTTAATTTATTAGACTTTTTTTTAAAACAGTAACAAGCAAGGAGGACAAAAGGAGAATCTCTAGATGTGGTATAGTTGGATTTCCAGAAGGCATTTGATAAGATGCCGCATCATAGATTACGACACAAGAAAACATGCTGTAGGTGATAACATATCAACATCAATAAAGGGTTGTTGGGAAACCAAGTGTAGGAATCAATAGGTCTTTTTCTGGTTGGCAAGCAGCAACAAGTGGAGTGCCATAGGGAATCAGTGCTGGGGCCTCAACTATTTACAAACAACATAAATAATTTGGATGAAGGGACTGAATACATAGTAGCTAAATTTGTCAAAGGAATTGTCAAGAGGAAGTAAAGAGTCTGTAAAGGGATATAGACAGGTTAAGTGAGTGCAAAAATTTGGCAGGTAGAGTATAATGTGGGAAAATGAGAATGTATCCATTTTGACAGGAAGAACAGAAAAACCTGTATTCTATTGAAGTGAATAGAAATTGCAGAGTTCATTGATACAGCACGAACTAGCTGTCCTGGTATATGAATCACATGAATTTAGTATGCAGGTACAGTAAGTGGTCAGGAGGGCAAATGGAATGATGGTGTTTATTGCAAGAGGAATGGATATAAAACTAGGAACCTTCTGCCTCAACTGTACAAGGCCCTGGTGAGACCACATCTGGAATACTATGTACAATCTTTATCTACTTACCTGAAAAAAACTCATTAGAGGCAGTTTGGAGAAGATTCATTTTACTCATTCCTGGGATGAGGGGCTTATGAAGTAGATTGAATAGGTTGTGAATATACCCATTGGAATTTAGAAGAATGAGAGGTGATCTTACTGAAACATAAATGATCCTGAGAGAATTTGATAGGGAGAATGTTTTCACTTGTGGGAGAGGCCAAAACTAGGGGACCCAGTTTAAGAAACGGGTCTATTGTTTAAGACAGAGATGAAATTTATTTTGTCTGAGTTGTTAGTACATAGTAGTGCAGGCTGGGTCATTGAATTTATTCAAGGCAGAGTCAGGCATGTTTTTGATAGATGTGGGCATCAAGGGTTATGGAGGACAGATGGCAAAGTGGATTTGAGACCACAAGCAGATCAGCCATGAACTTATTGAATGGCAGTGCTGGATCAAAGGGGCGAAAGGCCTACTCTTGCTCCTGTAGTTCTAGCAGCTAGTGTATACTGAAGATCTGCATTCTTTGTCCATGAGCTCAATGCAGCAGTAGTTTATTGCCCTTAGGATCTCAATCATTCTTCATCTTTCACAGGTCAGCAAGAAATTATAAGTGTGCCTTGAACGGGAGAGAGAGTAGTTTTTTCTATCTGATGGTTCCTCTGAGGCATGCCAAAAGAGAAAGCAGCTCTTCAGACCCTTTGCCTTTT
The DNA here is from genome assembly GCF_965287045.1 of Carcharhinus amblyrhynchos. Taxonomy (NCBI): domain Eukaryota; kingdom Metazoa; phylum Chordata; class Chondrichthyes; order Carcharhiniformes; family Carcharhinidae; genus Carcharhinus; species Carcharhinus amblyrhynchos. The sequence continues at coordinate 35,470,956 of NC_137335.1, read as the reverse complement.
CCTCAAGAAGCTGTGAAGATGAGGAAGATCCTACACTACTGAAGGGTGTACCTCACATGCTGGGGCCCTCCTGGGCCTCAGGCTGTCAAAGCTTGGCAGCTGAGAGCAACCCAGTCCGCCAAACAGCTCAATCAGCAACCTGCCTCTCCCTCAGCTGATCTTACAGGAGCACACATAAACATGTTAAGAGGATCGAGATGCACTTGAGGTATACACGCATTTAAATTTTATGTTAATCCTTTATACAGTTGTGGCAATAAACTGATGTTACCCACTGTTGTTGGTTGTGCAGTCATTTCTTGTTGTGTTGTCCAGTGTTACCTACATTCTTGCTTCCTCAATGAGTTGCTAGTTTTGGAAGTCAACAATGTTTGGTCAGGTCCGCAGCTGTCTCAGTGCAAGGGATCTAAATTGAAAGAGGTGGCAGCAGATTTATATCTTTGTTATACTGTTAGTGAAAGGGCATTAAAGTCACAAGAAATTTGACCCATGATCTCATTGCCTTATCTCTGTAACCCTATTTAACATAGCTAATCCACCTATCACAGTTTTGGACTGTGGGAGGAAACTGGAGCACCTGGAGAAAACTCACCTGGCCCCAGGGAGAACATACAAATTTCACACAGTCACCCAAAGCCAGATTTGAACCCAGGCCGCTGGTGCTGCAAGGCAGCAATGCTAACTACTGTCACTGTGCCACCTGATGTCATTTTGACACCTGCACCACATACTCTCATTGGATGAGGTATGGTGATGGATGCTGTCCTCGTTTCATTTTATTGAACGGTACAAACTAAATTAACCCAATTTACAATTAAGGCAAGTCAAGCCAGCAACAACCGAGGATGTAAATTTAACTTATAGATTTAACAGGTGCCAGATCTGAAATAATTTGTCATGCAAGTAGTAGATGTAAAGATCTTGGTGTTCAAAATGCACCAGGGTGTTAAGCTGGTTGACCTGGAGTGCAAAAGAGCTCTGGTATTACAAGCTGAATGGTATTATTGCACCTTTGACTTTTCCTTCTAGGGAATTAGAGTACTACTAGCTTTGATAACACTCATGGCAATTATAAGGTTACATGAAACTCTGGTATTGTTGTATTTTGTTGGTTGGTTTGAGCATTTATTTATAAATAATAATGTAATAAATGGTTTTAAATGCTCTATAGTACAAACATAAGGGGCATAGTATTTTTAATACAAAGACTGCAAATGAATAGATGAAAAACTTATGGAACATATACAATATTTATAATTTATAAACCAGAAGTTAAGACAGATCAAAATTATTGCACTTGCATTCTTTTCCATTGTTTTCCTTACAATGACCCATTCCTACATGACATGTTTCTACTCTGGAATTACTTCTCTTGTAACAGAAAAGCCCATCCAAAACTTTGGACTTTTTAAAAAAACGGATGCACTATATATATATATATATATATACTCATTGTAAAAATTAATTTACAGTAACATCCTGTTACATTGTAAATGTACATAACCAAGATCACTTGTAGTACGATTGCCCAAATATTAACATTTGTTACACTGAAACATTGCATTTTACAATAAAACTGAAATCAACAACATTTTTTTGTATTTACAGGTGATGTTGACGTGATTGGTAATATGCTACAAAGTTCCAGTTTGTTTGTACATATTACATGCACACAAAGCATTCCATTATAATAAGCACACTGAAAGAGTGCAAAAAAATCCTCTACAACTTTTAGAAGAAACTAAAGCTAATAATATTGATTGAATTTTGAATAGACTAGTGCAACATACTGCAATATTAGCAGTACTTTCAAAGGTCCACCACATATTTTAGTTTTATGGCATGATTTTCCACAACGGATATTAGGGATGCAAATGAAGTTCAAATAATTCAATGCTTTGGAACTTGAAGGATTTCCTTCATTTTGCAAGTGTTAAACATTCACATATCATTGATGGAATGGTCAATATGTAGATACAAATAATCATAAGCTGTTTATGCAAGGGACATCTTTGAGGTCTGTATGATGTGTGATTTAGTTTCCATTTTTCTCTTTTCTAGCTGTCATCTTTTCCTTGTCTAATTTGAGGACTGTAGATCATATTGCCAATATTGTTTTTGCAACCTCAAGAGTTTGCTAGCAATCAAATATCTCAATGTATTTGGGAGGGCTAGACACTTAAGCCTGGGGCCTTGCTGTATGATCCTTCCCACCATGTTTCTATTGACATTTGGAATCATTTAGCTAACTAATTAAATCTGTAATTTAGTTGATACAATGTATTTTATATCTCTAACTGCATAAAATTAATTTTTAATTTCAGTGGTGGTTGGTGAGATGCTGTTATCTTGTTATTCATAAGCCGCTTATGGCAATGAATGATATGCATGTAAGACACAAAAGTTAGACACTCCTGGAATAAGTCTTCTGTACAGGCACTGTCATATTGATACTAACCTTAATCTATTAGCAGGGAAGTTTACATTTAGCATGACCAGCCAGGTGGTTTCATGTTTGCCTTTCCCTGCTCTTCAGTATATTACCACAGTCTAGGAGCAGCTGAAACATACTAAAATATTGGACCTGTCTGATACTCAATAATACAACTACTTCTAGCTACCAAAAACATTATGGTGGATCAATTAACAGGTGTGAAATTTATTGTAGGGCAGTCGTGCGTACCAGTTGGTGTCTCTTGTAATGAGACACCCCATATACTGCAGTCTCATCATCAACCTGAAAACTCAAGTATGGCACTTAGTGAACAATGGGTAAATTCTCCTCTCTCAATTGTTTCACCTATTTAAAAATCAAGAGGAAGAAAATATATTCAAATTTATAATCCAATTGTCGTTAATGCAGGCAGTAGATCTTGAAAAACTCTTTACTGCATTGCTAAAATTCTGTTCCTTCTGCTCAGTGTCACATTCTTGGAGACAGACAAATAAATAAATTACTGTCTAGATGTGTGGAAAATGACTACTTTTGTTTCTTTGCAAGTTATTTACCAAACTGAAGCAAATTTTAATGCAGGCTGGAGAAGCCTCACCCGACTGCTGTTTGCCACAACCACTGCTCAAATTCACGATGGAGAAGTAAGTGCCTTAATCAGCATATTAAACAGCTGGAGATACACATTGCTTCCCCTTGCCGTTTAATGACTTTCCTTCATTTACATCCCCAATAAAGAACTGGCTATGAATTTCTTTAGCTATTTTGTGATTCCCAATTAAAGTAGCAACTGTCCAAGAATGGCTAAAAAAATTTAGTATTTTTTTTGCAATTTGCATCGATAATGCATGCTGTCATCAGTTGTGATATTTCAACAATACTTGTCACTTTCAAACTACAAATACCACAATGCAGTCTAATTCTGTCTTTTAGTGACATTCAGACTAATATGTAAACCATCTAACAAAAATAATGATTTCAGACCCAGACAGAATATTTGAAGATGCTATACCAAGTGTAAAATTGCATGGAAAGTACCTGCCTGTCTCAGAGTAAATATTAAGGCCACACCAATACAGCATACAAGAAAGGGCCAATGTTTTCTTTTAAAAATGTCATTTTCAAACACAACAGATTCGCTTAGGCAGCTAGATCTGATGCTTTAACAAATGTTAAACCTCAAATGACTTGTATTATTAGCTAGAGTTGGAGCCATGTCTTGATGGACTCATCAGGTAATGTCATTGTATTCACTACAGTAACACATCTCTCTTTTCAGTTCAGTCAAATATTTAACAGTGGAGCATTTGGTCTAGAGTTCCATCAATTCTCTGAGGGAGCCCCCTGGTCTTCATTTGAAGCTTCACTCGCTTGGTGTATCTTCTCCCACTGAGCGAGATTTTCCCTAAAAAGCAGAAATGGACATGGATTTTAAAAGGTACCCTCCATCAACATTTTAAAACTACTTATATTCATTAGTAGAAAAAGGCAGTGCTTAGGGATGAGCTTTCCCTGCTTCCCTTCATAGCAACTGGTAGTGGGGTAAAAAAAAACCTGGATCAGAATATATTCTTGGGATCAGAGAGGATACAAGAACTGCTTCACAAGAACATTCACAAATCCTATCACAGAAACAGAAGCTTTCTGCACCAATGTGATTTTGCTATATCCTGAATTGTGCATGTTTGTTGCTTATCCTAGTTACTTAGCCAAAATGTAGTGACCTTATATCCATCAGAATTGAATTGAGGTTACCAGAATTAATTCCACAGGATGAAGGCCAAAGTAATTTGGATGCAAACTAACTCTGGTTACTGGTTTTGGATTCAGAGACTCTTCCTTTTTCAGTTAGTGAAAACTTACCTTTTACTAAGATTCTCCATAATCAAAACACTCAGTGTTCCTGGTATCAAAGGACAATACATCACAAAAGGTCATCAGACTCATCATGTACTCCTGAAGTCTGTTGTTATCATCCTCACTCTTTACTACAATTGTCCATTTTGGCTCAGCTACAAACTTTGAAATAATGTCCTGGGTACCCCAGTCCAGGTCATTAATATATATCAAAAAACAGCAGCAATATTGATCCCTGGAAGAAGGGATCAGTATCAACCACACTATCCTCAACAAACTCTCTTGCTGGAAGTCTACTGCCTCACCAGCCATGGAATCAGAGCAAGTGAGGGGAAGATAATGGAAATGTCTGATGACCTTGGGCAGAATTTTCTGGTCTCGGGTTGAGTGAGGCTGTGAAATCCAGCCCTCTGTTACTTTTTTTGAAGAACTCAAAACAAGTTTTAAATACAATTGTGAACAAATCTGTGTTGGCTTTCATTTATTACCCTAAAATGTTCCAAGAGCCAATTAATATTCCAGATTATTGCATCAAATCTAAACCCTCTCTTAGCACCAATGTTAGGTTGACTGGTCAGTATTTGTTGGATTTATCCCTCACCCTTTTATTGAATGATAGTGTAACATTTCTAATCTGTCAGCCCTCTGGCACCATTCCCATATCTAAAGATTGGAAGATATTAGCAAAACCCTCTGCAATTTCCACCTGTACTTCACTCAGCATCCTAGAATGCATCCAAATTGGATCATTGTGACTCTTTCAGAGTTTCCAAGCATTTACATACCTCCTTTTTAAAATCTATTTTGTCCTGTCAATTTCTCTACATTTTCCTTTAGTGACAATTTGAGCATCCTCTTCTATCGTGAAAACAAATACAAAGTAATAGTTTATTAAGTACTTCAGCCTTGCTTTCTGCCTTCACAAGGTGACCTCTTTTTGGTCTCTAACCAACCTCATAATTTCTTTCACTAGTCTTTTACTACATATATATGTATAAATTTTGTGTTCCCTTATATTACCCAGTTAATTCCGTCTCACTTACACTCTTTGCCCTTCGTATTTCTTTTTTTAGATCTACCCAATTCTTTTCGTATATAGCTTGGTTCCCTACTGAATTATGATTCTGATTTTTGTCATAAGCCTCCTTTTTGTGTTTTATGTTAATCACTATATAATTAGAGGGCTCTAGCTGTGTATGCCTTTCCTTTACCTCTATGTTAATATATCCAGCCTGTACTGCTATGGAAAGGAGAGAAGCAAACTGAACTTCTCTATCTTCTCCCTCCGTCTGTAAGTAGACATGTTTTTGAATTAGTTTTAAAGTAGATTGTGACGTGTTTCCTAATCCCTCAGTTTGTGTGATCTAATTTGTTAAGCACTCATGGCAAACATACAAAATGATTAACTCAGAAGATTAATTGATTCACACGCCAGTCCTGGGGGTAGGGAAAGTGGTCGCAACCTCTCACATACATTATGCATTAAGGGAAGATAGAAAAGAAGATTTACAACTATGGGCAACAATGTTAAAATAACCACAGAAATTAATATTAGTTTACATGATTTTCTAAGGTCAGGAAGTCAAATTCCAGATGAGTTTTTGGTTGGAGACATGAGTTGGTGGTACAAATTACGCTGCGGATTGATGGGCTTTCTGTGTTTAAACTACATGGTAGGAGACTATCTCTTAAAATCAAACTGGCTTGGAGGAGTTGGGAGATGGTAAATGACTGCTTACGCAGCCAGGTTGCTGGAGTCCTTTCCAGTTGGTGTTAAGACAGTAGTCTGAGGATTTCTCGGTTCTCAAAGGAATATAGAGATTTCAAAATGGTCACTTGAGTCAGGTATATGCTTTCTCCACAATGATATCAAAAGGAACTGGTTTTAGTTTCAGGACTGATAACCTCCCAACCATTAGCTTTTGAAAGCAATGATGTTCTTGATGTGGGAATCATTGTCTAGGCAGACTCTCTGACTCCATTAAAGGTGTAAGCTTATCAAGGTGCAAATGATGTCTATTGTCCTCTCAATGGTCCCTTTTTAAAATGGGCCTCAACAGTCCCAAGTGAGAGATGGCTCTGAACTACTCTGCAGGTATGATAGATTTTTGTCTGCACATCCCCCTATTTCATGACTATAATGTCTTTACAATTTGGTGTGAGATTCAATGATGAGAGGAGGATTCTTTTGAGTTTACAACTCCTGTTGGTAGCTTCCTGAACAAAGGGCCAATCCTGTGACTTGTAGCAGCCATCTTGTTTGGCAGAATTTAGCATTCAGTTTGATTGTGTGAAACTTGTGTCAGAAACATTTATTCTAAACTGAACTAAGGGTAATTACAAAGGAATGGAGGTAGAGTTGGCTGGAGTGGACTGGAAAAGGAATTTAAAAAAGACAGTTGACCAGTAATGGCAGACATTAATGAAAGTTGTTCATTACTCACAATAAAACTATATCCCCGTGAGGAAGAAGGATTCTGGGATGGGGATAAATCAACCATGGTTAATCAAGGAAGCTATGGATAATATTAAACCGAAAGAAAAAATGTACAATGTGACAAAGATTAGTGGTAAGCTAGAGGGTTGGGGAAAATTTTAAAAACTAAGTAAAGTTGACCAAAAAATATAAAAAAGGAGATAAACTATGAGGGTAAACTAGCAAGTAGTATCAAACAGAACTTCTTTAAATATATGAAAAGGAAGAGCAAGGCCAAATTATACTTTGGCCCCTTGGAGAACAAAACTGGGAAAATAATAATGAGAACCAGAAAACGGCTAAGGAGTTAAACAAAATCTTTGCATCAGTCTTTGTGGTAAAAGGTACTAATACCATTCCAGAAAGACTAAATTATCAAGGGGCAAAAGAGGGAGGCGAAATAAATACAATAAATATCACTAGAGGAAAAAGTACCAAAAAGTATCAATAAGGAAACCAATGGGACCAAAGGCTTGATAAGTTGCATCCTAGGATATTAAAGGAAGTAGCTATAGAGATAGTGGATGCACAGGTTGTAATCTTCCAAGAATCCTTATATTCTGGAAATGTCCCAGAGGATTGGAAAACTGCAAATGTAGCTTCCTTATTCAAAAAGGGAGGGAGACAAAAAAAAGCCTGATTTTTTTCTGTCTCCTTCCCTTTTTGAATAAGAAAGCACTGATCCCTGTGGCACTCTACTAGTTACATCAGAAAATGGCCCCAAATCCCAACTCTCCCTCTTCTATTAGTTAGCCAATCCTCTATCCATGCTAAAATACTAACTCCATCATCATGGGCTCCTATCTTATTAAGTAGTCTTTTGTGCATTACCTTATAAAATGCTTTTTGGAAATCTAAATACATTACATCTACTATTTTCCCTTTATCGATCCTGCTCATTACCACCTCCAAAAAATTTTACTAAATTTCTCAGGCATGATTTGCACTTTATGAAGCCATGCTGACTCTGCTTGATTATATTGTGTATTTCTAAATGCTCTGCTATTACTTCCTTTATAGTGGACTCCAACAATGACAAATAGCTTAACATTTGTCATTATTGGAGTCCAGTATAAAGGAAGTAATAGCAGAGCATTTAGAAATACATAATATAATCAAACAGAGTCAGCATGGCTTCATAAAGTGCAAATCATGCCTGAGAAATTTAGTAAAATTTTTTGGAGGTGGTAATGAGCAGGATAGATAAAAGGGAATCAGTAGATGTAATGTATTTAGATTTCCAAAAAGCATTTTATAAGGTAATGCACAAAATACTACTTAATAAGATAGGAGCCCATAGTGATGGAGTTAGATTTCCAAAAAGCATTTTATAAGGTAATGCACAAAATACTACTTAATAAGACAGGAGCCCATAGTGATGGAGTTAGTATCTTAGCATGGATAGAAGATTGACTAACTAATAGAAGGGAGAGAGTTGGGATAAGAGCCCATTTTCCAATATAACGAGTGGAGTGCCACAGGGATCAGTGCTGGGACCACAATTATTTACAATATATCTTAGTGACTTGGATAAGGGAAGTGAATGTACTATTGCCAAGTTTATGGGTGACACACAAAAATAGGTAGAAGGCAAATGGTGAGGATAATGCAAAGAGCCCACAGAGGGGTATAAATAGGTTAAGTGAGACGGCAAAAACTTGGCAGATGAAGTATAATGTAGGAAAATAAGAAGTTATGCACTTGGTTGGCAGAATAAAGAAACTAAGTATTATTTAAATTGAGAAAGACTGCAGAAAGCTGCAGCAGAGGGATTTGGGGGTCCTTGTGCATAAATCTTCAAAAGCTAGCATGCAAGTTTAGCAGGTAATAGGGAAAGTAAATGCAATGTTGGCCTTTATTTCAAAGGGAGTAGAGCATAAAAATAAGTAAGTCTTGCTAGAATTCTACAAGACCAACTTTGAATACCGTGAACAGTTTTGGTTTCCTTATGTAAGGGAAGACAGACTGTCATTGGAGGCAGTCCAGAGAAGGTTCACTAAGTTATGAAGGGTTTAAAAAAAAAGACAAGGTTGAATAAGTTGGGCTTGTACTCACTGAAGTTTAGAAGAACGAGGTGTGACCTGGTTGTGACATACAGGATTCTCAGAAGACTTGACAGGGTAGGCACTCCCTTGTGGAGAGTCAAGGACCGGAGGGCATAACCCCAGAGTAAAGGGTTGCCCATTTAAAGATGAGTTGTTTCTCACAGTGGACAGTGAATTTGTGGAGTTTTTTATCGCAGAGGACTGCAGAGGTTGGGTTGTTAAGTATGTTCTAGGCTGAGATAGATTTTTATCAGTAAGGGAGTCAAGGATTATGGGAATGGCCTACTTTTGGTCCTACGTGTTATGGGCTTATGGTGATACATCAAGGGAAAGTTACCTGGACAATTTGTACCAGGAGACAGTCACAACCTTTATTTTGTGAGTGGTCAGGGACAGGAGAGTGGAACTGCAAGTAAGATAGGTACAGGGACTCAGAAGGTAGAATTGGAGGAGCCTCAACTGTTGCAATTGTCTAACCGGTTTGACGTCCTTACAACCTGTACGGATGAAAATGATGGCTACAGGGTGGATGAGCAAACTGACCATAGCACCGCAATATGGGAAGTCATTCAAATGAGGGAGTTAGTAAGAATGTAGTGGTTGTAGGGGACACTATAGTCAAGAGGATAAACACAGTTTTCCGTAGCCAAGAGGAGGAGTCCAGATGGGTGTGTAGCCTGGCCAATGCCTGGCTTCAAGACATCTGCTCTCAACTGGAGGGGGACTTGCTGTGTAAGGCGTAGGATCCAGTGGTCATGGTTGATGTAGGTATCAACAACATTGTTACAACTAAGAAATAGGTTCTGCTGAGGGAGTATGAAAAAGCAAAACCTCAAAGATCTCTGGATTATTACGTCAGCCGTGAACAAGCTGGCATAGGATAAATGAGATTAGAGAGTTAAATGCATGGTTCAAAGTTGGCATGGAAGAAATGGCATTTGATTCATGGGGCACTGGCACCAGTACTGGGGGCAGTGGGAGATGTCCCGTTGGGATGGTCTACATGAACTGTGCTGGGAGCAATGTTGTGGCGAACTGTATAACTAGGTGGGAAAGACAGATTTAAACTAAACAATGGGGACAACGGATCAAGTTTGGGAAGATCTGATAAATTAACTCGAGAGGACAAAGCAAAAGAGCAAGGTTGGAATTAGGGAAATGACAATCAGAGCAAGGCAGGAAGAGACAGGGGACAGAGTGCACAAGCAGATAAGGCTGGAGGTTATAAAAATAATAAAAAGCCAGGATTAGAGGGTCTGTATCTGAATGCATGTAGCATTTGCAACAAAACAGATGAATTGGTAGTACACTAGAAATAAATATGTGTAATCTGATAGCCATTACAGAGACATGGCTGTGGTTTGACAAAGACTAGGAGCTGAATACTCAAGAATACATGACCTTTAGGAAGGACAAGAAGCTTGGAAAAGGGAGAGGAGTATTTCTGTGAACTAAGGATGACATTGGCACAATTGAGAGAGATGACCTCAGTTGCTTGATGGCTGGCACAAACACTGTGGGCCAAAGAACCTCTTTTTGTGCAGTAAAACTCAAAGACTCTGACTCCCGTTCTGGAGATTAACATGTAGAATCAGTTTAGGTAGAGGTGAGAAATGTAAAGGTAAAAAGTCACATGTGGAAGTGGTTTACAGGCCCCCTGCTGCAGGGCATCTTGAAGGGGAAGGGGCTAAAATGCAGTGGACTTGTAATCCATGCTCTGGGGATCAGGGTTCGAATCCCATCCCAGCAGATGGGGGGATTTGAATTTATCAATAAAAAGAATTGGTAATCAAAAGTCGAATGATGACACCATTGTCATTGCAGTTAAAAACCATCTAATTTGACGCTTCCTTTAGGGAACAAATGCTGCTGTCCTTACCTGGTTTGCCCTACATGTGATTCCAGATTCACAGCAAACACCCTTTGTAGTAACCTAGCAAGCCACTCAGTTGTACCAAATCACTGAAAGTCAATAAGGACCCTTCAGTACATGAATTGCAGTGGCTTACTGCCACCTTCTCAAATCACGGATGAATTTTAAAACCCCAAAGTTAATGCACAGTTTAAAATCAAGATTTGCATGGGAGAGCTCTGAGGGACTATGAGAGGACTCTGTGGCATGACTAACGGGCCCTTTCACGGGGCATCCTCAAACTGCTTAGAGTCACAACACTGAAATTGGGGCAGAGCTGGAAGAGGAAGATTTCCTTGAGAAGCAATTGAAGCCTTTGCCTTTTGGTGCACATCAACAAGCGAATGCAGGAGTAATTGGCTGCATGGTTGTTCCATTTGAGCATTAACAGAGAATATGTGAGAATGGAGAATTCAGGCAAGTGTTAAGGAAGCACTCCATACTAGCCAATCATTAATGAAAGCCTCCAACGTGCTTTTTCTAATTGTCATGGATCATGAACATTAATTCAGCACATCAGATTAGACATCGCACAAGTGCCTTTGATAAGGTACACATTTCATGAAAGTGTCCAAACGTTTTCCAAGCTCTTTGGGATAGAGATGTTAAGTAGCAGGATTGGCATCTTGGTTACCTAGATATGTAAGGAGATATCTGCAAAAAGCTCGTGGCGCAGACATAGCTTTGGGGCATGACATTAGCTTTCTGTTTGTAAGGGGGAGGTCTGTTATATTTGCCCCATATTCATTAATCTGTCACATCCATTAGTCTATAGAGAGGAGGGTTGAATAATGGAGTCTGAGCTTAATGTTGCCTTCTTCATGGCAGTGATCAGATTGAGGAGGAGGAGGAGAAGGGCCAGACGTCAATTAGCCCAGCTTCAAGAGGAGGTCCAGCTTGAGGTTCATGGCCCAGGAAAGCATTAGCAAAATCCAGAAGATAAAGTCAGACCCATCTCACAAAGGCTACTCTGACAACTAAGGGTTTACCAAAGAAAATGGAAATGAGCAAAAGACAATGCTGCATATGTCAGCGCTTGTCAAGAGATGTGGTGAATCATATCTACCACATTATGTGGAAGGATCTAACATTCCACAGACATTCCCCTGCCAGTGCCTGAAGATCATCACTGAGCTCAATTTTTTTGCCTGTGGATCATTCCAGGAATCCACAGGGGACTCTGCAGAATCTCACAGTGCTTAACATGTTACTATGGAGAGCATCTGTCACCTCCTTGATACATTTAAGTTCATCATTTGTGAAGTTCACACCTGATGAAGCTAGCCAGGATGCTACATTTTTGAGATTTGAAGTTATCTATTATCCCTAGAGTATTGGGTGCAAGCAATTGCATAAATGGCTTTGAGAGCTCCATGGCAGCAGCCCCTGCTATTCATTAACAAGATTCCACTCCCTCAATGGTCAACTGGTGTGTGATCCTCAGATCCTGGGAATTTCCATGACTCTTACATCCCGAGTTACTCCCAGTTGCTTCACATCCTCAAAGGACTTCAGTGATCACAGAGATGTCTGCCCGGGATAAGACTCAAACATAAGCCATCATTCAAATGATGGCTCATGGCACCCATGCATCATTCTTACACTGTCTTGGAGTAGAGATCCAATGTGATGCATAGCTCGACACAATCCATCATTGAGCAGACCATCAGCAATCTGAAGATGTGCTTCTGATGTTAGGAGTGCTGAAGTGGGGCTTTGCAGTATTCACCACAGAGGGGCGGCATATCGTGGTTTGCTATGTCCAGCATATCGTGGTTTGCTGTGCTCTTAAATACCTGGCCCTTCATGAGGGAATCCCTTGCTAGAGGAAGAGATAGAAGAGGCTGACAGCACCTCAGATGTTGAAGAGCAGGAAGGGCAGGAACCTGGACAGGGAGATGAGGGTCTGTTTTCACATGAGGACGCCACTGAAGAAGCACAATGTAGACGTCATGCCTATGCCAGAATGGTAGCCACAAGATTCCAGGAGGGTTAAACAGTAGGCAATGGGATACGAGTGGCATGGAGGCACAGAAGATAGCACTGCTGCCTTGCAGCTCCAGGGATCTGTGTTCAATTCTAGCCTTGGGTCACTGTCTGTGTGGAGTCTGCATGTTCTCCCAGTGTCTGCGTAGGTTTTCTCTCACAGTCCAAAAATGTGTGGGTTAGATGGATTGGTCATGCTAAATTACACCATGGCATCAGGAGGATTAGCAGGGTAAATACATGGGGTTACAGGGATAGAGTCTGGGTGGGATTGTGGTTGATGCAGAATCGATGGGCCAAATTCTGCTCTGTGGGAATTCTATAGCCACATTTCTTCTATTTTTTAGTGCATTGAAAGGCCTTTACAACCAGTAACATCAAGAGCAAGTTCAGCATTTGGACTATTACCTTCAATACTCATGATTCACCAGGTTCTAATCTTTGGAAAGGTTGGTGGCGAACCCTGTATCTGTGCGCTCTGATAAGTGAAAGTTTACACAACAGAGACTGCTGACTGCTACGTCCTGATGTCTTTGATGACTTTATCAGGTGTTCTCTAGACAGCTGAGAACTGGAGGGGCCAGGTTTGCTTTGGCTCTCCTGCTGTGGGGCTGATGCACTTCCCTCAACATGTGTAGTTGGAGGTGATGGGATCGACTGGACACTCTTGGAGTCACTTGGGTGGAGAATTCGGAGGTCTCCAGCTACTGGTGCCTCAGTATCCCTGCTTGACTCCCTGAGAAGGGGCTCCTGGATGGAGGACAAAGTGCCCACTACCCTCTTGCCTCGTCACTGATGGATTCCCCCAATGCCTGTGGAGATGGAGTGCAGGTCTGACCACAAATCCAGCAGGATCTGTTGGACCAAAGTGTCCAAGGTGGCTACACCTTTCCCTTGGAGACCTTGAGGTATTCACAAGTCAGAGCCACAACATCAGACAGAATGCATATGGACACATCCATCTTTCACTCTAGTCTGTTGATTGCCTCTCACAGTTCTACCTTATTTTGCAGTGCCTAGTTTGCATAGCCATGTTGAAGACAGTCGCTTGCAGAGGCTTATCATCTGACACAGACTCAGGGGGTGCCTGACGTAGTTTTAAATAATCTATATTTGTATTTGTGGGTGTTAATAAGATATAGTATTAAGAAATTTAAGTTTGTGTTTTTGTGTAAGGAAGGGTTGAAACTTTAGTGAATTTTATATTAAACAAAGGTACCTGCATGTCCATTGGTTTTGCTTTCATTTCAAACTGTGCCTGTATTGTAGTTAAAGGGTTTACCAAGTGAAAGCAAACAGAGTTTAAAGAGAGACTAGGTTGTTGAGTAGCAACTGGGGGACGTATACTGAAAAGTATCAGCACTTGTAGTTCAGTTGGAACCAGGTATCCGAAAAGAAAGTAGTTCTCACAGAAACTACCAGTAGAGAGGCAGGACAAACAAGTCACAGAAGTTAAAGAACTGACAAATCTAGAAACCGGGAATGAAAAGAGAAGTCCCAGAAAGACATCAAAGGGAGAAACAACTGGAATCTAAACAAGGTACCGTTCACTTAAGTTAAAAAAAGGTCAAAAAGTGGCTTCCTGTTAAAGACAGAACCGAAAAGTGTAGTTCTGCTAAAGTCAGCTACTGAGAAGCCAGACATCTGAAGTAATGCTAAGGTTGGTCATACCTTAATACAGCCTGTGAAGTAGTGTTATGTTGCATAGCTGGGAACCTAAGAGATTGCATGGAAGCTCGAATGCACATGAATTAATTCATGGTAGAAGAATATTGAAAGGAGAGATTGGGTTCTGCTCTGGAATCTGACTGCCAGATTTGTGCTCAGACCTGTCCTTCGTCTCTACAGACTTTGGGGGAATCTGTCAGTGCCAAGGTGAGAGGGTGGTGGGCATCTTCACTTCCCTCCAGAAGCCCCTTCTCCTCAGAAAGACAGGCAGGGGCACGCAGGCCCTCATATGGAGGAGGTTTGAGACCTTAGAATCTTCCACCCAAGTGACTCCAAGAATGGCCAGATGATCCTATCCCCTTTGCCGGGATCATAACAAAAGGGTCACCAAAAAGTTGATAAAAAGGGAAAAATAGAATGAGGGCAAAATGCCCCAGGTGGTTGGGGGGGCATGGCTAGGCAGTGCCTGGCACACAGGCAATGTCCACTGGATATCTTGGCAGTGCCCAATATACATCTTGGCAGTGCCAGCTAGGCCTTTCACTCAAACGGTTGTGAATCTTCTGAATTCAGTACCTAGAGTGCTCTGAATGCACCATCACTGACTTTTTCATTTCTTGGAATCAATAAATATGGGCAGTGGGCAGAAAAAAGGAGTACAAGCCAAGGATCAACCATGATCATTTTGAATGGAAGAAGAGCCTCGATGGGCCATCTGGTCAGCTCTTGGTCCTTCTTTTTGATGTCCTTTAATTGCAATTGCATTGTTTCATATTGGTGTAAGCGCTTCACTGAGTTTTCCACAGTTAATAGTGATTGGAATGTTAGATGAGAGCTAAAGATTGATGCTCCCTAGGTCTTTTAATATCTAATGCCTGTTCCTCAATGGGACCTTTTGTGATAAATTGTTATTAGAGTCATTTCAAGTGAGCCAGTTATCACTGGATTGTTAAGCTGAACTAGAAAAGTTTTACAAAGCATTTTTACACTTTTCATTTCCTTCTGTATTTAAATATGTTCACTTCCAATATGCAACGGAGTAAAATACAATATCTAATATAATGATACATACTAAGGTGGGCAATGTTAGAAATACCTACCTGCAAGATTTTAGCAGTTGAGAGGTTGATGGGAAGATATCCACAAGTGTACGATAACAAGGCAAGGCTATACTATTGAAGAAAACAATCTGTGTAAAATAAAAACAATATTAGCTCTTTAAACTACCGTAAAAACATAGTAAAGAATAGCCACCAGCCATCACCCTGCCCTGCTTCACCCGCTCCCCCCTCCCCGTCTGGATATTCAGTTAACTCCATCTCTCTGCCCTGATTCTGAAAACTCTTGCTGAACAAAAATTGACCAAACTCAGTTTTGAAATGCACTGTTAGCCTAGCCTCAACAATCATTTTGAAAGGATTGGCAGAGTTCTGGATTTTCACTGACCTTGGTCAAAAGAAGTGTTTTCTCATATTACCCTTGAACTGCCTTGCTCAGATTTTGAAGTTACAACCTAACCCCCCCCACCTCCCGCTCTCCCTCACCCATTCACTCTGAACCCTTTCACTAGAGAGGGATTAGATTTTTGAAAATTAAATCTTTCAATTTATTTGATCATCTTAAAATATTTCAGCTTGATAACTCATTGATCTTTTTTAATTCAAGAAAATCGATGCAACTTGTCTTTTTCATCCTTTTAACCCTAATTTAGCTTATTAAGGATTCAAATCCCACCATGGGAGTTGAGGAATTGGAATTCAGTTAATTAAATATATCTGGGGTTAAAAAGTTACTATCAGAAATGGTGTCCATGAAACTACTGGATTGTTGTAAAAACCCACAAAGTACTCAGATGTGCTTTAGGGAAGAAACCTGCTATCCTTAACTGGTCTTCATGTCACTGTAGATGTACAGCAAGGCATTCAGATTTATTAAGTCACTAAAACATTTACTAATAGAAATAAAACCAAACAGACAACCCAGTACGGATCTAGGCATTGGACACAACAAAGGCACATCCAGCTCTGCAAATTTTCCATCACCCTAACATGTGATGTCTTGTGCCAAAGCTGGTAGAGTTGTACCACAGATTGGTCAAGCAATAGCTTGATAGTCATGCTCACAAAATTATACCTTTCAGTTAATATCCCAGACTCTTCCATTACCGTCCTAGGGTACATCTTGCCCCACCAAACATGGACAAAATAGCTGAACTCCAGAGGTGATATGAGAGTGACAGCCCTTGACATCAAGGCAGCATTTGGTCAAGTATGACATAAGCCCTATCAAAACTGGACTCAATGGAACCTGGTTGGAGTCATACCTGGCACAAAGAAGATGGTTTTGTTGGTTGGAGGTCAATCATCTCACTTCCAGGACATCACTGCAGGAGTTTTTCAGGGTAGTGTCCTAGGCGCAACCATCTTCAGCTGCTTCATCAATGACCTTTCTTCCATCATAAGAAGTGGGAATGTTCGCTGACGACTGCACAATGTTCAGCACTGTTTATAACTCCTCTGATACTGAATCAGTCCATGTCCAAATGCAGCAAAACCCGAACAATATCCAGGCTTGGAATGACAAGTGACAATATTTTTGCCACACAAGTGCTAGGCAATGACCATCTCCAACAAGACAGGATTTAACCATAGCCCCTTGACACACAATGGCATTACCATCCCTGAAACCCCAACCATCAACATTTCGGGGATTAACATCAACCAGAAACTGAACTGGACTAGCCATAGAAATATTGTGGCTTCCACAGCAGGTCAGAGGCTAGGAATTCTGCAGCGAGTAACTCACCTCCTGACTCCCCAAAGCCTGCCCACCATCTACATGGCACAAATCATGAATGAAATAGAATACTCTCCACTTGCTCCAACAACCTTCAAAAAGTTTGATAAAGGACAAAGCAGACCGCTTGATTGTTATTCCTTCCACAAAATTCAATCCCTTCACCACCAACGAACAGTAGCAGCAGAGTGCACCATCTACAAGATGCACTGCAGGAATTCACCAAGGTTCCTTAGGCAGCACCTTCCAAACCCACGACAACTACAATCTAGAAGGACAAGGGCAGTAGATATCTGGAAATATCACTATCTGGAGATTCCCGTCCAAGTAACTCACCAACCTGACTTTGAGATATATCACGTTCCTTTACTTTTGCTGGGCCAAAATCCTGGAATTCCCTCCAAAACAGCACTTTGGGTGTACCTGCACCTCTGGACTGCAGTAGTTCAAGAAGACAACTCACCACCATATTCTGGGCAACTAGGAATTGGCAACAAACACTGGCCTAGCCAGTGATGCTCACATTCCATAAATAAATAAAAAGTACAGCTAGATAGAACCACCAGAGGTGGTGGCACATTGGTATACAGTCAGAAAGGAACAGCTCTCAGAATTCTCAACTTTGACTGTGGATCCTATTGGGAGGGGAAATATGCTGTTGATTACCATCTATTATCTATCCTTCATCAGCTAATAAACCAGAACTCTTTGACGTTGAACACCACTTGGAAGATGCATTTAGATAGCAACGACACAAAATGAATGCTCAATGGCATTATCACTAGGCGAAAGGGTTAATAATCAAAAGTTTAAAAATTACACAAGCTGCTATGAGGAAAAAAGCCAGAGGTCTTTATAAAAGTCTTCAGATAAGCACCAAGTCTCTTAGTCTGAGAGAATTCATTAAATCAGACATCAGGAACTGGAAGGAGGGAGTGATATACACAGGCACAACTGGGACATCAATGATAACTTGTAACAATGATGAATTAGGTCAACTAACATGCTTAAGTCTTCACACTGATTGGATATTGTAATTAAGCAAGCGTGAGGTGATTGTGAGTAGTTTTAATATCTGTAGCTTATGAATGATGCAATATTAATCAGTAAATGTGAGCAGATAGAGATAACTCGTATACCTTGACTGGTATTTGCTAACTACTTCCAATCAAATTTGAAACTATAATTGCTTGTGTATTCCTGCATTCTGGGCTCTGGCTCATTACCCACATTGGCCTGTGACTTTCTGGGATCCTCGCTATATAGCTTGCATTAAAACAGTTATTCTAGAGAACTCTGTGACTTGGTCTGATTATGTAAAGGGTAAGCTGTGATCAATTAAAAGGCTGACCAACAAAGCCCTCAACAGTCAGGGTCCTTTATGTTTTGTTACCAAGAGTAGCTCTGTAGCACAATCCTGTACCAAGTAGGCTGAGTCCTGGAGGACTTAGTGACTAGATTTGCCATCCAGAAGGTGCTGAGAGAATGAACACAAGTGATAAAATAACCTACACATCCTCACCAACCTATCTGTTGCAGATGCATCTGCCTATGATGGTACTGATAGGTGTCATTACTGTACAGTTCTTGTGGAGGAGTCTCATGTTGTGTAGCACTACCACCATGCCAAACGGGATAGAATAACAAAATCTAATAGCTCAAATTCCTCTCTAAATCACACAACTTGACTTTTGAAATCTATCACCATTCCTTCATCATCGTTGGGTCAAAATCCTTGGACTCCTTACCTAACAACACTGTAAGCACAACTATGCAACAGAGCTTGCTGTGTGCAAGCACCAACTTTCCAAAGCAATTAGGGTTGGGAAATAAACGTGGCCTTGCCAGCAACACCCACATCACATGGACTAACAAAAAAAATTCTACTACAGCTGCGCAGTTCCCACTTCAAGGTCAAAACATCCTTCCTGAAATGCAAGGATGAATCGAACCGAGGAATTGAACTGAATGCAGTACTCGAGATGAAGTCTAATCAGAGCTCTGTAGTGTAATTTCCACACCTTTGTATTTGAGAAGCGGTACTAACAGGCATAAATTTAGGGCCAGCATGACTTGGCTTCATCATATGAAAGGCAGTCATGGCTGAGCTTACAATTTCAAGAAGTGGCACTGAATGGTGTTCCAAATGATCAGTGGTATGACCAAACCACCAAGAACAGCTGAACATTAGTATCATATTTAGTTCCCTGAATTATTGTGTGCCACCCAGAGCATGTTTTTTTTTAAATACAGAATCTTCTTTCTCCTGATTTATCAATTCATTTCAAGCAAGATGTTTGGCTTCAAAGGGCAGTAATTCTCAAATAGGAGATAGTATTTTGCATTCCTTGCTGTTACAAATACAATGATTAGAGGTTTAAGTTTTGGGGCTATATGTTTATTGTAAAATAGAGTAATGGAGGCAACTGCTCCGAATCCTTCTCAACTTAAGTTGCTTGTTTGTTATGGAGACAGTGAGGCCTAGATTGATTAATTGGGTAGAAGGTGCAAGATGCAAGTTTTTGAGGATTTTAAGATTCACCTAACTTTGACTAGAGGAAGGAATCTTCCTCACTGTGAAAGTCAATTTGATGATAAGAGGTTATCCTGATGGAAAAGGAAAAAGGAAGTAAGCCTTTGGGAGATGAGAATAGCTTTGGACTGGGTTCTGGAACATGAAGTGTCCACTTAAGAGGCCATCTAAAGTATAACCACAGGGTGGAATTTTTGGTCATTTTAAATGTTAAATGGGATATCTTTACAGTTGTACAAGTTGTTTACTTATTAGTGCTTTGACAATGCTGTTCTTAGCTTGTTAATTGCATTAAAAATTATGAAATTTGAAATTCTGTGAGATGTTTCAAGTCAGATACTGGGAATTCAAATTTATTTTAAAAGGTATTAGTCTCCATGGGGATCATAAAGATACTGGTTCTTGCATGAGAAGTGAATAAAGATTTCTTAGGTGCATTGGCAAATCTGTGAATAGTGAAGTCTCAAGAATGAAAGCAAGCTGGACAGTACACAAGTGAACAACAAAAAAGCTTGGATGACAGCAGAATATTACATAGGGTGGACATAAGAATTGGACTGGATTACAGCAAGACAGAACAGAAAGATTATCCTAATTGTTACCAACTAACTGGAATTTGAAGAATCAAAATTTTGAGCCCACATTCAGCCTTTAGGTCAAGTCGTGATTAAAAGCTTCAAGACTAATAAACAAAATGATTGGATGAAGAGAAAAAGGAAATGAACACAGATTCAAATAGGCCATGCAGATTATTCGCTGTATATAAAATAAGGTGACTGTTTTGACCATCACAATTGCGTTATTGCATTTGGGTATCACAAGTAAAATAACTAAAAAGTTATTAAAAAGTTATTAAGTTATTAAAAGAAGGGCCTGTTCTGCGCTGTAATGTTCTATGTTCTATGTTCTATAAAAATGCTTCTGCTGGAGGATGCAAATGAGCCAACAGATTCAACAAAAATGAGGATAGTTTTAAATAGAGATGTGGATTTTTACATTGATGTAATATACAGAAATCTGAGTTCACAAATAACACCTGCTATGGCTAAAAAATTTAAGTAAAGAGGATGTATAAACAATTATGATATTAGTTGATTAGTCAACCACTCAAATGATGTGTTGGCCATTGAAAAGACAAGAATGTGAGAAGTTGCCAAATTTAGTCCAATAACTTTCCTGTTTAGCAGCTTGAGAAACTTTTATAATTTAAAGGCACCATATCTATAAAGGCTAGAGTTGTTAATGTTGAGTTCATAGATTTATTTGTTTCAAAGATTACACCATCTATTAAGATTCTCCTAATTCTCTCAACGTGTATTGCTAATGTTAGAATGCTGCGCAGTTTTGATATTCCACCTCTGAGTGTTTGAAAGGATTTCAGAGAATAGAGAAACTTATGAATCCTACAGTGGAATTTAGTGGCCTCCTGTGAAAAGATTTGGTGGTGGGAAGGCATTTAACTGAGCAGCAGAGTAATAGTTGGGAATCCAGCTGCCTTCTTACCATTGAAACCTGGAGTGGGAAACCCTCTTTCACAAGTCTTCTTGACCCAGAGCCAATTGAGGCTTGTGAGTTGGAAATTAAAGCCAACCTAAGGGCCTCACCGTGCTGCTGGTGGTATTCACCAATAGCAGTAGGGACTCACCATGCAGAATGCCTGAAAAGCAAACACTGCCACGTTGCAATTGCTGGCTTCTTTTTGGTCAGCAGCTCTTGGCAGTGATGTGAGGGAGAGGGGTGGTTTCCACCCTCAGACGTCCAGCTAATGGGTAATACCCCGGTTGCCTACAATAAATTCTGCTGTACAATTTATTAAAGTTATTAACAAAAACACTCTGAACTTTTCTCTGAAAAGCCTAAAACACAATCTAATTTTCAACATGCTGAGTGTGTGCACATGTAGGCAAGTCACTTGGATCATGAGCATTAAAACAAATTTAAACCTTAAGCAAGGATAATTAGATTCTGTGCCAATGTGTGTTGATGAAGTGCAAGTTGCTTTGAAATATCATATAAAGGAAAATTCATAACACAGATCAATCATGATTTTCCGAAGATAAGTTGTAATCACAAATTGATGTTATTTACCTGACCACTGGGGATCTCTTCAATTTTCTCCCTGTCCATCATAGGAATGGGTTGCATTCCCATTTTTTTCATGTCGTCACCCTACATGAAGAATATGATTCAATTAATAGAAATCAAATGGTCCTACTTTTCAATCAGTGTCAGAGTACATGTTGGTTTAAAAACTGCAACTATGAAGAGAATTTATAGTAGAATTGCCATATCAAACTTGTGCCAGCAAATCATTATTCCTGATCTTTCTCTACACCCCAACAAAAGGCTGATGCATGCTGCGGCATGGTTCCAACCATTTATTGAATTGCTGAAGTTGGTCATTCCACTTGTGTCATCACGTGTAGTATGGGTTGAATCTTGACAAGAGAGGCAGGTTTGAGAAGCCTGCGTGCTGCATCACATTGAATGATAAGCTTGGCTGCCAGCCAGGTGGGGGGGGCACACTCTAGAACAGTTGCCTGCTGCTGCTAAGGGGCAATTGCGTTCCGCATTTGCATCAATGTGAAACGTGACGAAGACCTTCGTGCATTATTTTCTGCTCTTGCTACTGAACTTGCACAACGTAAATGGGAGCTGAAAATCCTGGCCTTTCTCTGAATTGTTTCCATTGCATTAACATATTTCCTTAAATACAAAGACCAATACTGCACATAGTAATCCAAATGTGGCAGCACCTATGCCCTGAGTAACTGTATAATCCCTGTGTAGGAAGAATTATCTTCCTTCTCTTGTACCCAATTCCCCTTGGAATAAACAATTTGCTAATTACTTGCTGTACCTGAATACTGGTCAAAAAGGACCGTAGGAGGAGAGGTAATAAGCTGTGGATAACGAAGGAGGTGAAGGAAAGTGTTAAAAGCGGAGGCGTTTAGAGTAGCTAAGAGTAGTGGGCGAGAAGAGGATTGGGAGAGGTTTAAATGTCAACAAAGATCGACAAAGAAGATGATAAAGAAGGGTAGGAGAAACTATGAAGCTGGGCTTGTGCTTAATATAAAAAAGGATAGCATGAGTTTTTATAAATATATAAAAAGGAAGAGGCTGGCTAGGGTGAACGTTGGTCCCTTAGAGGATGAGAAGGGGGACTTAGTGGTAGGGGATGGGGATATGGCTGAGGTCCTGAATAACTTTTTTGTTTCTGTCTTCACGGAGGAGGACGTGAATAATTTGCCGGGTGTTAGAGATGGAAAGGTGGTAGGACTGGAGGGTCTTAATGACATTACTGTTACTAGAGAGGAGGTGCTCGACAGACTGGAGGGACTGATTGTGGACAAGTCGCCAGGACCGGATGGAATGCATCCGAGGGTTCTGAAAGAAATGGCGGAGGTGATAGTGGATGCCTTGGTGGTTATTTTCCAGACGTCACTGGATTCCGGGGAAGTGCCGGAAGATTGGAAAGCGGCTAATGTTACGCTGTTGTTTAAGAAGGGTGCCAGGCAAAAGGCAGGGAATTATAGGCCGGTTAGTTTAACGTCTGTTGTAGGTAAAATGTTAGAATCCGTCATCAAGGAGGAAATAGCGAGGCATCTTGAGAGGAATTGCTTGATAGAGCAGACACAGCACGGTTTCGTTAAAGGGAAGTCGTGTCTGACAAATTTACTGGAGTTCTATGAGGATGTGTCTAGAGCGGTGGATAGAGGAGAGCCGGTGGATGTGGTCTTTCTTGATTTTCAGAAGGCGTTTGACAAGGTACCTCACAAGAGGTTATTGCAGAAGGTCAGGGGACATGGAGTTGGGGGTAGGGTGTTAGCGTGGATAGAGGATTGGTTGTCAAATAGGAGGCAGAGAGTGGGGGTCAATGGGTGCTATTCGGATTGGCGGATGGTGACTGGTGGAGTGCCCCAGGGGTCGGTGCTGAGGCCTCAGCTATTTACCATTTATATAGATGATCTGGAGGAGGGAACAGAGTGTAGGGTGTCGAAATTTGTTGATGACACCAAGATTGGAGGAAAGGCAAATTGTGCGGAGGGTGTGGAGAGTCTACAGAAGGATCTAGATAGGCTGGGCGAATGGGCCAGGAAATGGCAAATGGAATTTAATGTTGGCAAGTGCGAGGTGGTCCACTTTGGTAGGAATAATGGTAGGAAGGATTATTACTTACGTGGTGAAAAACTGCAGCAGGCGACGGTGCAGAGGGACCTCAGGGTCCTTGTGCATGAGTCGCAAAAACCCAGCTTGCAGGTGCAGCAGGTGGTCAGGAAGGCGAATGGGATGCTGGCCTTCATAGCGAGGGGGATTGAATATAAAAGTAGGGAGGTCTTGCTGCGGCTGTAGAGGGCATTGGTGAGGCCGCAGCTGGAGTACTGTGTGCAGTTTTGGGCGCCGTACTTACGCAAGGATATTTTGGCCTTGGAGGGAGTGCAGAGGAGGTTTACATAAGAAATAGGAGCAGGAGTAGGCCATCTAGCCCTTCGAGCCTGCCCCGCCATTCAGTAAGATCATGGCTGATCTGTCGTGGCTCAGTTCCACATTCCCGCCCTCTCCCCATAACCCTTAATCCCCTCTCTTATCAAAAACCCATCAACCCGCGTCTTAAAAATATTTAGCGAGGTAGCCTCCACCACTTCAACGGGCAGAGAATTCCAGAGATTCACCACCCTTTGAGTGAAGAAGTTCCTCCTCAACTCCGTTCTAAACCGCTCCCCCTTTATCTTGAGGCTGTGCCCCCTAATCCTACTATCCTTTGTGAGCGGGAAGAGTCTCTCCACCTCTATCCTATCCATCCCATTCATCATCTTATACGTCTCAATGAGATCTCCCCTCATTCTTCTAAACTCTAACGAGTACAAGCCTAATTTATTCAGCCTCTCCTCATAGCTCAACCCCCTCAACTCCGGCATCAGTCTAGTAAACCTCCTCTGCACTCCCTCCAAGGCCAAAATATCCTTGCGTAAGTACGGCGCCCAAAACTGCACACAGTACTCCAGCTGCGGCCTCACCAATGCCCTATACAGCCGCAGGAAGACCTCCCTACTTTTATATTCAATCCCCCTCGCGGATGATGCTGGAGTTGAGGGGGTTGAGCTATGAGGAGAGGCTGAATAAATTAGGCTTGTACTCGTTAGAGTTTAGAAGAATGAGGGGAGATCTCATTGAGACGTATAAGATGATGAATGGGATGGATAGGATAGAGGTGGAGAGACTCTTCCCACTCAGAAAGGATAATAGGACTAGGGGGCACAGCCTCAAGATAAAGGGGGGGCGGTTTAGAACGGAGTTGAGGAGGAACTTCTTCACTCAAAGGGTGATGAATCTCTGGAATTCTCTGCCCGTTGAAGTGGTGGAGGCTACCTCGCTAAATATTTTTAAGACGCGGGTTGATGGGTTTTTGATAAGAGAGGGGATTAAGGGTTATGGGGAGAGGGCGGGAATGTGGAACTGAGCCACGACAGATTAGCCATGATCTTATTGAATGGTGGGGCAGGCTCGAAGGGTTAGTTAGCCTACTCCTGCTCCTATTTCTTATGTTCTTTGATGTGGCACCTTTGGTGCTTTCTGAAAATCTAAGTACAGTACTTAGGTTCCCCTTCATCCACAGCATGCTACATCTTCAAAGAGCTCTAATAAATTAGTTAAACATGATTCACAATATTAAGTTGGCTCCGCTTGATTGTCTTGAATTTATCTAAGTGCTGTGTAGTAACATCTTTAACAATATGTTCTAACATTTTCCCTGTAACAGATGCTAAGCTAATAAGCCTACAGTTTCCTGCTTTCTATCTCCCCCTCTTTTTGAATAAAGGAGTTACATTACTTACTTTCCAATCTAATGGAATGTTCCCTGAATTTAGTGAATTTTGGAAAATTAAAAACCAAAGCATCAGCCATCTTACTGGTCACGTCTTTTAAGAGTCTTGGATAAAATCCATCAGGATCTGGGGACTTTTCAACTTGCAGTTTCAACAATTTACTTCCCTGGGGGCGTTTTTCTTGAATCCCTCCCTCCCTTCCAAATCCTGATTTCCAGCTATTGCTGAGATGGTACCTGTATCCTCTACAGTTTAGATCAATGCAAAATACTGGTTCAATTT
Organism: Carcharhinus amblyrhynchos; assembly: GCF_965287045.1. Classification (NCBI taxonomy): domain Eukaryota; kingdom Metazoa; phylum Chordata; class Chondrichthyes; order Carcharhiniformes; family Carcharhinidae; genus Carcharhinus; species Carcharhinus amblyrhynchos. The sequence goes on along the minus strand of NC_137335.1, from coordinate 35,445,121 downwards.
GTCTTCCATCTCCTTAATTTACATTCTTAATTCCCCAGACATATTTTCTGTAGGATCAATGCTCACTCTGTTAACTCTTTTTTTAAAAATATCTATAGAATCTTTATGATCCGTCTTTATATTTCTCGCTAGCTTGTTCTTGTATTCAAATTTTGCACTTCTTATTAATCTTTCAGTCATTCTTTGTTGTTTTTATATTTTGTCCCCCTTCCTTATGATGTACAATATTTTCCAGAAAAATATTCCTCTAGCTGCTTACAATTCCTGCAAATGTGTTTGTCTGGGATCACCAAAAATCAACATTCCACAGCTGCACCTGTCCTGCCATTAGTAGTGATCCTATTCATTGATTTAATTACTTTCTTAATTAACTTAGAATAATTCTTATGTATGTTACAACGTACTCATTAAATGCTAGTACCACTTATTACTAAAAGTTATATGTTTCTTAATTACACAGGCATACATTTAAGGTATTTATTTTAGCTATTTTATTTTTATTTCAAAGTTTTAGTTTTTTATTTGTCGATTTACCTTAACTTTGGTGTCTTAAGCTGGCTATTAATACACTGTCTCTGACAGAAAGCACTTAGCAGCCAATCAAATGACAAGTTTCCCATTTCTGTTATGTCCAGAGGTGATTCAGATTTGAGGTTTTTAAAGATTTATAATTTCAACAACCCAACCCCGCTCTTCTTTGGAAATTAAAATTCAGTGTAGCAGGGTATCAGCAGATGAAGACATCAGAAATTTCCTCAATTTTGCTTTAACTAAAAGGTTATGTTTTCTTCGCAGCAAGGGTCACTGAACAGAAATCAGAAAGGAACACCTAGCTGATTTTTCTATTAGATAAAGCTGGTAAATGCTTTGAAATTTTTCATCAGCCTGAGGATAGGGGGAACCAAACAGAGCACCTCAAAACTCTTGGGAGACAACTCATAACTTCTCCTTTTAGCACCAGAGTAGATTTTAAAGATGGTTCTGAAACTCAATAACCCGCTAACCATAATTGTTCAATGATTCATTCTGATTCCTAAAAATAAACAGAACTGAACATGCTGAACTATCTTACCTGAAAAAAAGTTGTAAGAATAATTATAGGTATCATAATTCTGTACAGCAATGGTTTATCATATTTATTTATCTCTTAATACACAATTCGTTAGTCCCTGCTACTATATGCCTGAACAAACTAAAGACATAATGGAACATACAGAATATGTTAAGTATAAATATTTCCATAGATATAAAACCTTTTGTTACAGTATTTAATAAAAGTAAATATTAAATAAAAAGAGTTTAACCCATAAGAGTTTCAGATTTGATAGTGATCTGTGATTTTTCAGAAGTATTTTACAATCAATGGTTGTATTGATAAATTTAAGAATCAGCCAACATTATGGTCTGAACTAAGAGACTAAAGTCTGAGTTATTTTGATGTTATGAGGTATTAATGAAGCAAAAGGTTGCACTGCCAGATGACACTTCTTAAGCAAATCTGTGCATATGCACATGTGAAAAATGGATTTGCTAATCTAATTTTTGTAGTTCCATCGGAAATAAAAGACAATACAGTTTGGATCAAGTATTTTCTCCAATCCAATTCAACTACAGCAAACACTTTCCCAACAGTGCTATCTCCTTTCCTTAAACCTTGATTCATACCAGTGTATAATTCTGATAAAAAGCCTTGACCAACGCCTTTTTCAATCCTAATGTGTATTTTAATTTCAGATTTACTGGCATTTCCCCTCTCACTCCCCATTCACACTGCCCAACCTACATTTTCTAGTCTCCACATTACCCCAAACCCTACCGTGCGATCTGACGACCTCGTTCCACCCATAGATCAGCTTGGTGAGGTCATGAGATCACGTGAGAAGGAAAAAAATGGGAATTGTGTCTGTTTTCTTGGCAGTTCCCCAAATACCAAACATTATTTTCCAAGCGTGATGAGAAGCGTGCCTAATAAATTGGGCGGGAGGGGGTGTGTGTGTGTGTGGCGGCAGGAGGGAGGCAACTGGGTAATGGGGAGGTGATAGGAACTATGATTCAGGGAAATCCCATTGACAGTGGTGGGACCAGTAATTTTTGCAACTGATCAATAGTGGGCCGACTTCCCGTTGTGAGGAGGCCAGAGAGTATTGTCCCAAGGCCTGCTGGCCACCTAAGGAGTGTTCATAATCCAATTCAATAGGCTAATAACCAGTTCTAGTATGCTTCCAACACTGATACACTTAAAAAGACTGGCTACTTGAGGTCCTATCCCACTGCTGCTGGTATTAACCTACTGGTGAACAGGGGGCTTGCCATGCAAGAAGCATAACAAGCAAAGCCTGGTGTGTTTCACTGAGAGGTCCCGGAATAGTGGGAGGTTCTTATTCAAAGGCAGTCAATGGCTGAGCAATGGATCCAGCATTGAGAAGGGGGATACTACTGGAAGTCACCCCCTCCTGATCCCTCCATCACTCCCCCCCATCACTCACTTGTGACCTACGTCCCCCCCCTCAATCTGAAGCTCCAAATGGATATGGGACCAGCATTAGCCATCACTCTCCAGTGGCGTTGACGTGTACAAAGATCTACCTGCCTCTAGTTGCACCACTTCCCCCCCTCCTACCCCTGAGTTTTTGATCTGGCAGATGACTCACTGGTGTCCTGTTAAGTACCAGAATGGCATAAGATGGGATAGGTCTTTTTTAAATACAGGTGATGTGTGAGCCTTGCCAAGGTCAAGATCTCTGTTGGCTCCATAAGATTCTGCCTTAAAACAATGTTCCTGCTGAGCAATTCCCCAAACATCAATTCCACTGTCCTGTGGAATCACTGGTTTGGTTCACAATCAGCACCAAACTATTTGATGTGATCCAAATACAGATCAGTTCTCCATTCAGTCACATGGAACTGCAGTCCAAGGAGACAGGGCTACTAAAATTGTCATCAATTAGGTAGCTTGATCACAGTTTGTGTAGGGGACTTTTGGTTATGGCTTGATGGTAATCTCTGCAGTTATAGGATTAGTTACTGGTAGAATACCGGGATATTACAGTTATGTCTGTTTCAGAAGGTCTCTGCAATGATTTAGTCTGGATGTCTTCATACTACTACCAAGCTTGTTTTTTAGTAGAATACAACAGAGATATACCTCTTTCCAGAATTCAGCATAAATATCATTGGTTGTTGCTTTGCACACTGGCCACAACTTGGTGACAGAGCAGAGATCACAAGATGTCATCATTAGACCAATCACCTTGTCTCTGTTGGAGAAAAAAAACAAAATAAAGCTGAAAAATAAATGACCTTTGAAGATTCTGTTCAGTTCATTACTTGTTTAATACTACAAATTTTGATATATTTTGTCCATTAAGAACTATTTTAATTTTTGCACATTCCTATATACTCAGCAGAAAAAAACTTTCCCACACTGTAGAAATTCTGATACTTTTTAAATTCCCTCTCATGGGAAACAGAAGAAATAGATTTTTGGATTTATTGGCCACATGTGTTAAAGCTTCTCTGAATCCTTGAACAAAATGTGGAGATGCTGGTGTTGGACTGAAGTGGGCGGAGTAAGAAGTCTCACAACACCAGGTTAAAGTCCAACAGGTTTATTTGAAATCACGAGCTTTCGGAGCGCTGCTCCTTCATTAGATGAGTGGAGAGGCAGGTTTCACAAACATGGCATATATAGACAAAGACACAATTGCAGGCTTAAGGTTGGAATGCGAGTCTTTTCAGGTAATCAAGTCTTTACAGATACAGACAGTACGAGTGGAGTTCTTGAACAAGGACTCGCATCAGATGAATTAATGGGAACATACCTAGGGTTTCCTTATGAGGAAAAAAATAGAACAAAAGTTAGAAGATCTTATAAAACTTTTCAAAATTATGATAGGTTTTCATAAAGTAAAATGGCAAAAATAATTTCCAGTGTCCAGTGAATTGGTAGTATAAGCATAAAATATCAGAATACCAAATGAAACGGTGGTGAAAATATAATCCACAATAGAATAACAGATTTCTTAAAGGGAAATGGATTAAAAAGGTAGAGAAAAGGAACTAGATCATAGATCTTTGAGAGATGAGACAGGCATAATGGGATAAAGACTTCTGTACTGTAAAATTCTGGTTCAAGATGTCCCTTGCTTCATGGAGTTAGAATGTACAGTAGACTAGCCAGGCATTTGCGATACTTATATTCCCCATTTCAAACACCTGAATTCTTGCAATCCGAACACCTGACATAAACTGTGGGAATTCAGCTCTTTATTGCCAAGCTACAATACTTGTGAAGAGAGTAACAGAGTTAACATTTTAGATCAGGACTTAGAAAAGTTAGAGATGTAATAGGTTTTGAGCAAATGGAAGGGGACAGGATTGGAACAGGAACTAAAGAGAAGAACATCTGCGATGGGGTGATGGGCAGGAGAGATTAAATGAATTCATGGTGCAAAGCTAAAGGGAATAATAATGGAACATTTCTAACTTTTTCCAGTTCTAAAGGTGATCATGGACCTGAAAATTTAATTCTGCTTCTTTCTCCACTGTCAGAATTGTTGAGTTTTCCAGAATACTCTGTTTATATTTAAGATTTCCAGAAGCTGAAGTATTTTGCTTTTGTAAGGGAGAATTCAAACTGTTTCAATAATCTTTTACTATTTCTGTAATAGTTTTCTCAGCACGTTGTAATTACAGTTTAAATACAGAAGAAATTTACCTGTGTGTTTGATTGTTGATGTCCAATGATCCTGCGTCTAGCAGGTCATTTAACTGTTTCCTATTTCCAAAATATAGTGCAAGATCAGTGGCGATGATGGCTTTCCGAATGATCTCTAGCAGCTGTTCATAATCATCAGAACCAAGGTTGGAGAAAATATTATGCCCTTCCAGCTGGTGGAAAAAAAAATTCAATAAACAGTACAGAGGCTAATTTTAATTTTCACTACTTTATTAAAGAGTATTTACATGTACTTCATCATTCACGTCACACCTCTGACAGAGTGTTTTGAAGTTCTCTAACATAAAGCAACCTGGGATTTAAAACATTAATAAAGATTATTAAAACTGAGTGGATTAGCTTAGAATATGAATCACAGTCTGCCTTATATACGGAGGTACAGTCTGCACAGAAACATATACAACCACAGTTAGAGAATTTAAATATGTATTTTTGCAAGTGTATTATTGAACAGGCATGCATCTTGACTAATAGCATAGGATTCTAAGGCATCATGGGAAATAGGCCAGTAAAGTGAACCACATTCCTTATAACAATACACCCATAAAAGCATAGCTCTTATCAGCATGGGTACCAGACTGCTCAGTGAATGAGACATTCTTTGAGTAAGGACAAGTATATGACATTTACTAATAATGATTGACCTGTACTAATGATGAGCAGCGGCTCATGATGAGCCAAAAGGCAGGTAAAATGTCTTTTGGAAGTTGTATAATTGTTTTGCCACTGTGAGATAACTTCAGAGAAGAGTTGGATTGCCCAGCCTTCTCTCCCAGCGTGCGTTGGTCAATAAAGAAATGTTTTTTCACAAGGATACTGTGTTACAAGTCTTTGTTTTAGCTAATGTTAAGCTCAATATTTAGCCTCTGAAAAAACCCTCTGAATTCAATGATAATGCACCCACATTAACATGTGATTAATAGCCTGGAAACCTGATTCTCTACCCTTCTGCCTCACCAGCTGGATGTCATGTGGGCATGATTTGGTGCAAGTCCTAAAAATTGGGGATCTGATGCCATGAAATCAGGGAAAAGCATGGAGGCAAGTGTTCCTCTCAATTTTATTCTGGGGTGTACAGGGAGTTGTGCTATCCACCTGGGGATGGGGGGAATTTGTGATGGTGGGAAGGGGGTGACCTTGGTGGTGGAGGGGGGGAAACGGCGGGCAGTACAGTTAAACATTAGCAACATACTCAATCCAGAATGTTTGCTACAATAATTCACAATGTTGTGTTGCCCTTGGTTCATTTCACAAACCACAGCTGTTGCCACTCCTCCTTGAACTCCTTTCCCTCACACAGTCTGTCACTTTCACTAGGGTTCTCTTGCTTACAGATATCATTGAGTCAAACTGCTGGCATGCCTCCTTGATCTCCTATCTTTGACAGCCCCATATCAGATAAGGGAAGGTCACAGCTGAGATCATTGCACATGAGGATGAGATACACCAATAGCAATTGAGAGCTGTGTTGGCAGACAACCACATTACATCGAAGACTTCATTATTCATTAGTCAACGCTCCATGACAGCCTTATGCACTCTCACTCTGTCCTGCAGCTGCTCATTCTGCCCTCATCTTTATCCCACTGGATCACATTTATAATCTCAGTCCTGTCCCAAATTTTCCTGGCCCACTGCATTGCTCGAGTAGCGCAACCCCCAGTCCCTATGGTCAGCTGCTCTCTCTGACTCCAACATGGGTGGAATTTGGGCTGTAATGGCTTTTGGTTTCCCCTGTCAGCACTAGCTCTTTCAATTTAGTGAGGTCTGGGATCTTTTGAATCCACAGTTGAACATTATTTGCTGCCATTGGGAGAGTCTCCAAAAAATTCATCATCATTACAGTCTCTTCCATTGGGAGTACCACCAATGGGGTGTCTGCTAATGGCAATCGACTCAAGGCTTCTGCGTTAGCGACTCAGCCTCCTGGATGGTGTTCCAATTGGTAACTGTAAGTGGTCAGTAATAAAGCTCCCTACTGTATTTGGGCCGATGCTATGGGCGGCACCATCTTGTCCTCCCTTAGCAGTCCCAGTAGTGGTTTGTGGTCTGTGACAATGACAAATTTGTCTGTCTCAGTCTCAGAAGAGATAAGGAAGCATGTGGGAGACTGGGGAGTGGAGCACAGAGGAATGGTGGCTTGTGGGGTCCACGTGGCACAGTGAGAGATGTCCGAGAGGGGGAATGGTGAGAGAAGATAAGAAGCACTCACTCTGACAGCACAGACGAGATCATTTATTTTCTTTCAGCTCTGTGCCTCCATCCTCTTGTGGAGAGTGCTGACAATCACCAGCTGGGCCATTGTCTCCCATGCGGGGCTGGTGACCTTATTGCCTGCAGGTAATTGGTAGCCCTTCTCTTCTCTACAGCATCTAGCAATCACATGAGGGCCCCCACTGCTTGGAGCTGGCTTCTTGGTTGTCATTCTCTTGGTTTGACTGTGAGCAAGGGCTCTGGAGCTGTTTAAATGCAGTGCTCCCTAGATTACACTGCTCAGATGGCTCTGAGACAGGCGAATCAGATTCCTTGCACCACTTGTGCAGCATTTTTCACGTGTAGAAACTGTTTTCAAAGTGCCTAATGATTGCGGTCCAGAGTGCTCTGGCAGCGGATTGTTGGGATTTGCACTGGCTTTCACACCAAAATTGCCTAATTTTTGTAAAATTCTGCCCATGACCTAGCTTTTGCAGTCAGCGTGAATGAGCTACGTTCTTTGTTCATAACATTTACCTATAGTCTTTCTGTAGATTTCTGCACTGTATTTGTGATGACTTTTGCAGTCAGCGTGAATGAGCTACGTTCTTTGTTCATAACATTTACCTATAGTCTTTCTGTAGATTTCTGCACTGTATTTGTGATGATTATAGAGAGCAGTACCATCAACAGAAGGTCTACAAAGAACAAAGAACAGCACAGCACAGGAAACAGGCCCTTTGGGCCTACAAGCCCGTGCCACCCACTTTAACACACTCAGTGAGTGCCTTATTCAAGTCTTATGTCACTCGTTGACGTTTTTGTCTAACTCTAGTGGAACTCCAACAATAAAGAGGGTGGAAATTTAGGGAATTGTATGTATGCCAGATTAAGGGAGATCCAATTAAGGGACAATTTATTGATGCCAATCAGCCTAAAAAGCACATTTTTGGGATGTGGGAGGAAACCGGAGTACCCAGAAAAAACCCATACAAGCATGGGGAGAATGTGCAACCTCCCACAGACATTGATCCAAGCCGGAGATCCGACCCAGGTCCCTGTAATTGTACAGCAGACAGTGATAGTCACTGAGCTGACGTGTTGCCTGTCAATTGGTCCAGAGTAAGTGTACACTAATGACGTGAAGCGCTAGGCAACTCTCGAAGCAACATCCAAGAGCAACCCTCGCACGACCCACTGCGTGTATGCACCTTGTTGGCCAACAAGGTTTGTGTGAACAGGGTGAATCATAGTGTGTCTCTGTCCCCAATCAGACTGAAGAATCCTCACTGCGAGATAGGGTGAAATCTGTGTTTTGTGATCCAGACCACTTCTGTGGACTGACCGCGTCATGTTGGCACTTGAGGCGTGACACAATTTCTGAATGGCTAGCCAATTAATGACCAGGATATGCACTCACTGTCCAATTAAGGATTCTTAAGTCTGGTTCTTAAGTTCTTAAGGGCTCTTGAGTCTGGAGGGCCAACAGCACATAGCCAACAGCCACCAGACCACTACTTTAGAGATTACAGCTACACATACCAATTGATGCAGTATAAAACTGGACTTCCTATGCCCAGAACTGTTTGAGATCATCCTCCAAGCCCATTTGCCATATCCACAACTGAAACAGCAGCTTTCCAACAGACACGTTTTAGCTACTGGGGGAGCAGTACAAAGGAGTATAAGGACAGGGAAAGGCAGGTAGAAGACAGGCACTAATGCACAAAGCTGATTAGTTAATGTTCATAGGCAATGTGGCATGGTTTGCTTTATAAATTTGATGTGGAAGGTTTATTTTGTATTGGCACTAATGCTTGCATTGTGGTCAAGGAGATATCATGATCAATAGTAATACAAATATGGTAAAGGGTTGAATTGTTGGTGACTGGGGAATTGAGTTTATATTCATTGGTACTGCAACTGGAATTGCTCATTCAGGAAGGGCTGTCAAGAGCTACCTCCTCCATTCCTCTTCCTCCTGTTCTGTTTCTTAACTTGTCACTAGATAGCTGGTGGCAAGGGATACTCTCTAATGATGCTGATGCAGCATTCAGCAGACCACCATGTATCATGACACACTCTGCCTGGTACAACAGGGATCCTTCAGAGTTGTCCAAGCAGTGAATGCATTGTTTCAGAATGTTAGTGGTCTGCTCTATTGCATTTTATCGAGCAGCACAGTTTCCATTTTACGCATGCTGACCATCTGTACATGGGTTGCGCATTGGAATCATGAATCATGCTGTCAGTGAACAGCTTGTCACCTAGTTGTTCTTCGGTTTGTCATGATGGCTCAAATAGAGATGGTACAGTGCACCGTCCAAGAATAAAGGTTTCATAACTGCTGCCAGAATCCTAGACACACTTTAATAGGACGTTGAAGGACAGGAATCACTCTGAGTTGGGGTACATCTTAAGAACTGACAAGCTCCATGTATTTAGTCAATCACATCCTATGCAATGAGAAGGCCTTTAAACCTCACAAGCTGAATGTTTATTTTGTCTGTTTGCTTTGCTTGCTGCTCTCTGGCTAGAGAATTGAACATGTTCAGCACTCTTGGAATATAGAGCCGCTATGAGCTCTTTTATCTCGGATTGCCAACTGAGAGATGTTGCAAATATCCCCTTCTCCAGCCTGGAAGGTGGCTGATGCATAAAGTTCATAGCCACTGTCAGATTCACAGCAATTGGCAAGCCTGACCTTGCCATGCTCTGAAGCCCTGGTTATGGCTACAGGAGATGGCAGATTTCACTCAGGGTGTCCTTAGTGAAAATTGGAAATCTACAAACTGTTCCATCTTTACTTGCTCCTTGAATGCCCTAGTTGGCTACAGACCCCTATTCTCTTCTTCCTCCCTCTTCATGCCGCATGTCTTGTTTTCTATTGCTTCTGCTTATTATTTAGTGATGAATAAGGGATCAGAATTAGTTACTTTTATGACGGTGAGAGAATAGTGACCACATGATTGAATTTGATTTTAGGCTTGATGGGAAGAAGAGAGAGTTACAAATAAGGTTTTAATTCTAAGTCAAACTTCGAAGAGATAAGAAATGGACTCACCACAACAAATTGAAGTGAATGGACAAACTTACAGATAAACAGTGGGAATTATTTAAAGAAATATTTAGACTGATACAAAGCACCAAGATGCATCTAACAGCAAAGGTTCCACTAATGTTCTTGAATAACCATAGTGAGGATGAATTATGAGCCAGTTAAAAAACTAAAACAAAACTTATACAAATGTAAACAAAAATGGAAATGCAGCAAACCAAAAGTATGAAAAGCAACAAAGGGATGTACAGAGAAGGAAACCTGAAGAGAACTTGAAAGGAACAAAAAGCTAACAAAAGATATAATATTAAGGGAACGAGAATTGTAAAGGGCATGTTAGTTCATTAAACACAGTCAGCATGGCTTTGAGTGGAAAATCATATCACACGAATTTGAGTTTTTTGAAGGGGTAACCAAGAAGGTAGATGAGGGCAATGCAGTTGATGCTGTCCACATGGATTTTAGCAATGCCTTTGACAAGGTATCACATGGTAAGTCGTTGCATAAACTTAAATCTCACGGGATCCAGGGTGAGGTAGCCAAATGGATACAAAATTGGCTTGATGACAGAAGCCAGAGGGTGGTTGTAGAGAGTTGTTTTTCAAACTGGAGATCTGTGATCAGCGGTGTGCCTCAGGAATCAGTGCTGGGTCCACGGTTATTTGTCATTTATATTAATGATTTGAATGATGATGTAGGAGGTATGGTTAGTAAGTTTGCAGATGATACCAAGATTGGTGGGATAGTGGACAATGAAGAAGATTATCTTGGATTGCAATGGGATCTTGATCAATTGGGCCAGTGGGCAGATGGAGTTTAATTTAGATAAATGTGAGGTGATGCATTTTGGTAGATTGAACCAGGGCAGGACTTACTCAGTTAATGATAGGGCACTGGGGAGATCTAGGGGTACAGGTTCATGGTTCTTTGAAAGTGGAGTCACAGGTGGACAGTGGTGAAAAAGGCATTCAGCACCCTTGGTTTCATAGGTCAGAAACCTGAATACAGGAGCTGGGATGTCTTGTTGAAGTTATACAAGACATTGGTAAGGCCACACTTGGAATACTGAGTACAGTTTTGGTCACCCTATTGTGGAAAGGATATTATCAAACTAGAAAGTGTGCAGAAAAGTTTTATTAGGATGCTACCTGGATTTGATGGTCTGAGTTATAAGGAGAGACTGAATAGACTGGGACTTTTTTCTTTGGAGCGTAGGAAACTGAGGGGTGATCTTATAGAGGTCTATAAAATAATGAGGGGCAAAGATCAGCTAAGAACATAAGAACATAACATAAGAACATAAGAAATAGGAGCAGGAGTAGGCCATCTAGCCCTTCGAGCCTGCCCCGCCATTCAATAAGATCATGGCTGATTTGAAGTGGATCAGTTCCACTTACCCGCCTACTCCCCATAACCCTTAATTCCCTTATTGATCAGAAATCTATCTACCTGTGACTTAAACATATTCAATGAGGTAGTCTCCACTGCTTCAATGGGCAGAGAGTTCCAGAGATTCACCACCCTCTGAGAGAAGAAGTTCCTCCTCAACTCTGTTCTAAACTGCACCCCCCTTATTTTGAGGCTGTGCCCTCTGATTCTGGTTTCCTGTATAAGTGGAAAGAATCTCCCTACCTCTACCCTATCTAGCCCCATCATTATCTTATATGTCTCTATAGGATCCTCCCTCAGCCTTCTAAACTCCAACAAGTACAGGCACAATCTACTCAATCTCCCTTCATAAACCAACCCCCTCATCTCCAGTATCAGCCTGGTGAATCTTCTCTATACTCCCTCCAAGGCCAATATATCCTTTCGCAAATAATGGGACCAAAACTGCACACTGTACTCCAGTTGCGGCCTCACCAGTGCCTTGTACAGTTGCAGCAAGACCTCCTTGCTTTTATATTCTATCCCTCTCGCGATAAAGGCCAACATTCCATTTGCCTACTTGATCACCTGCTGCACCTGCTGACTGGGTTTTTGCGATTCGTGCACAAGGACCCCCAGGTCCCTCTGCACAGTAGCATGGTGCAACTTTTCACCATTTAAATAATATTCCATCCTACTATTATTTCTTCCAAAGTGGATAACCTCACATTTGCCAACGTTATACTCCATCTGCCAGGTTCTCACCCACTCACTCAGCCTATCCAAATCTCTCTGCAGACTTTCTGCGTCCTCCACGCAATTTGCTTTCCCGCTTATCTTTGTGACATCAGCAAACTTTGTTACCCTACACTCGGCCCCCTCTTCCAGATCGTCTATGTATATGGTAAACAGTTGAGGCCTCTGCACTGATCCCTGCAGCATGCCACCAGTCACCAACTGCCAACCAGAAAAGCACCCATTTATTCTAACTCTCTGCTTTCTGTTAGATAGCCAATCCTCAATCCATGCTAACACTTTACCCCCAACTCCGTGTACCCTAATCTTCTGCAGCAACCTTTTGTGAGGCACCTTATTGAACGCCTTCTGGAAATCTAAAAACACCACATCCACCGGTTCCCCTGTCTTCTGCACGAGTCACATCTTCATAAAAATCCAGTAAATTCGTCAAACACGACTTTCCCTTCATGAATCCATGCTGCGTCTGCTTGATCGAACCGTTCTTTTCTAGGTGTCCTGCTATTTCTTCTTTAATGAGGGATTCTAGCATTTTCCCAACTACGGACGTTAAGCTAACCGGCCTGTACTTACCCGCCTTTTGTCTGCTACCTTTTTTAAACAGCGGCGTAACAGTAGCTGTTTTCCAATCCACTGGCACTTCACCAGAGTCCAGCGAATTTTGATAAATAACTACAAACGCATCTGTTATTACTTCTGCCATTTCTTTCAGTACCCTGGGATGCATTCCATCCGGTCTTGGGGACTTGTCCACCTTCAGTCTCATTAGTCTACCAAGCACTACTTCTTTAGTAAAAGTAATTGTATTAAGGACCTCATCTCTTGCCAATCCTCTATCTTTAATATTCTGACCTCATCTTATCATACTCCCCTCTGTTCAAGCAGAGGACACTGGTTTGGGACCCTACTTTCTCACCCTCCATCTGTATCAGAAATTCAACCATATTGTGATCACTTGTCCCAACAGGATCCCTCACAAGAAGGTCCCTAATTCTACCTGCCTCATTACACTGTACCAGACCTAAGATAACTCGCTCCCTCATAGGTTTTCTAACATACTGTTCAAGGAAACTATCCTGACAACATTCTAAGAACTCTTCCTCAAGTCCACCGCGTCCGACTTGAGTCAACCAATCCATATGCAGGTTAAAATCCCCCATGATTATTGCTGTTCCGTTTTTGCACACATCAATTATTTGCTTGTTAATAGCCCGCCCCACCTCAAAGTTATTATTTGGAGGTCTATAGACCACACCCACCAGTGACTTTCTCCCCCTACTATTCCTTATCTCCACCCACAACGAAACCACGTTTTATTCTTTGGGGCTTATATCGTCTCTCACTACTGCCCTGATATTATCCTTTATTAACAGAGCTACCCCACCTCCTTTTTCTTCCTGTCTATCCTTCCTAAATGTCTGATACTCTAAATGCTAGATAGTCAATATCTTTTCCCAAAGATATGGGGGTCCAAAACTAGAGGGCATAGATTTAAGGTGAGAGGGGATAGATACAAAAGGGTCCAGAGATGAATTTTTTTCTCACAGAGGGTAGTGAGTGCCAGAGATAGCAGTAGAGGCAAGGTGCAATTTTGTCTTTTAAAAAGTATTTAGACAGTTACATGGGTAAGATGGGTATAGAGGGATATAGGCCAAATGCGGGCAATTGGGACTAACTTAGGAGTTTTTTAAAAAAAGGTGGCATGGACAAGTTGGGTCAAATGGCCTGTTTCCATGCTGTGAACCTCTATGACTAATTAGAAACAAGACAATATTGCACATTTAGGAAATGGCAGATATATTCAATTTGTACTTCGTATACATTTTCGCAGTGGAAAAAGAGAAAAAGAACAATTAAGGCATCCTAAAAATAAGTCAAGAGATTGAACTTAACTCATTTAAGTAATTGAAGTGCTGGAGAAAATAGTGGGACTTAAGGTAGAAAATCTCTACCAACTGATGGTTTCTGCTCCAGAGTATTAAAATAAGTAGGTGAGGAGATTTCTATATGAGGAATTTTCATACCAGTGTAACAGCAGCTCAGCTGCATAATAGAATTCTCTTGATGAAGTCTATAGCAAGATTTATTCTGGTATTAATAAAGCACTACACAGTGTGTGCATTACCATGGAGCTTGTGGTCCAGTGGTGGCATCCCTACCACTGGACCAGAAGTCCCAGATTCAAGTCCAAAGCCAAGACTTGTTGGGCATGGAAGCAGCTTTCAATGTAGTTCAACTGGGTGATAATCAGCTTGGAAATCTTTCCACTACGTTCTCCACTACTCCCCAAAGGGCAAAAAGGATGGGTGTGATGATATGGTAACATCAACAGTGTATAGATTTATTTCTAATATTTCAGTGAGTGTGATGATAGACATATAAAAGTTTTATAGTTCACAGGTTGAGTTGAACTTTGAAAAACATATATCAGTACAATTAGGTCAAAGATTCTAGGTGGAATTTCCAATTTTTTTTGTCTAAATGAGGTGATGGATGGTTTGGACAGTGCCATTCCAGTTGGCTGCAAGGGCAGGAACTTTTCCCTGATTCCACTCTTGAAACATTATTAATTATGCGAAGGCGAGATCCTTGCCTTCTCTGAATTTGAGGAGGCTGCCCTAAATTTACTGGGGTGCACAGGAATCGCTCTTGAAGAGGAAATTGGCCTCTCCCAGCAACTTATTGAAGGTCACCATTTCTTCAAATTCTAATGATCATAATGGGTGGAATTTCCACCCCTCACCACCATGGCTTGTATTGTGGCAGCAGAATCTTCTGGTCCCACCACAGTCAACGTGGTTTCCTATTGTTTGCATGCTCCGCTGTCAGGAAATCTGTGGTGGGCATTGCCATGGAACCAGAAGACCCCGTCGGCAGGAATGGGTGGAAAATCCCATTGATTGAGTCAAGTGTATTCTGATATAGCTGGAGCTCATTCACTATAAATTCTATTTTCTTTTTCAGATCGAGACCATTCAGGCAGCTCAGTAGCAGCCCAAGCCCCCAAAAGAACCTCCAAGGATGAGGAGGCTCAAAACATCAGTCACAATGTCCATCTGCACCTTTCACCAGCGCTAGACACAAACCTTGATTGGGCATAACTCTAGATTAGATCTAGGGTCACTTTCTGGAGGACAACTCACTGACACATACTGCAGCAGTCAGAGGGAGAGACAGCTGAGGTCTCTGGCACTCAGAAGGCTGCTGAAGATCAGCCAACCCCTCAGTGCCATTCAGGTGATGAGCATATGGAAGTGGCTACTTGCTCAATGGTGGAGATGTAGTGGTAGGCGGTGGAACAACAAGCAGAGATTCAAGAGTCACAGCAGACTAGTGTGAATGATGGAAGAGTCCATCCATGTTCTGTCTAATGTTGTGGCTCCAATATGTGAGCACCCTGGGGTCACCATGGGAAGACTGGCATCCAACGCAGAGACCTTGGTTCAGCAGATCTTGCCAGATTTGCACTCAGCTCTAACCCCCTTGGCCAGACACCCTGGTGGGCATCAAGATGTAGGCAACATGAGACGAGGCACTTGACCTCCTTCCAAGTGGTCTATCACCTGCAGCAGTCAGGCTGGGGTCCTCAGGCATCCACAGGGAAGATCAGCATCAGCTGGATAACTTTGGGATCTCTTCTCAGGACACTCCAAGGGTCGTACAGCATCTCATAATTTGCACCCATTCCAGCAGCGTAGGTCACCCAGGGCCTGAGCAGATCTTTATCAAGCCTGGGCCCTCCAGGGCAAGTACCACTAGAGGACATCCACCAAGGTCTTCACAGGCATCAGGCTGCCCCCAATTTTGCTGCCTCCACCCCTACTGTGGATATTAGGGCAGAACCAGGCATAGCAGTAGGGTTAAGAATGGTACAAAATTTTAGCATTAATCATGGTTCATGGGTGTGTCATCACCGTAAATAAACTGCGCTTTTTCAAAACCATTTGATGGGATGTGAATGTTCTGGTTCTGATTTTGTACTTTAGAATCCTCTTTTCTTGAGGTTTAGCCATCCTCCCACTTAGGTGATAGTGTCCCACTCTGAGATGAAGATTTATGTGATGGAACTAGCCTCTGAAGCCCTGTGTGTTGTCAGGGAGATGTGTTTAAATCTTTATTAGAAGTATATGCTAGAAAAGTTTGTAATACTTATTCTTCAAGGGACAGCAATGGTTGCGGGCAGCTGATCATTAGTGATAATCTAGTGGCAATTAGGTCTCCTCAGTCTTACTGCCCGAACTTAATCATGCACTTTTGGTTCAGATCCTTAGGCTGGTCCTCATCTCATGTACGGCAGTGTCTTGCATCATCAGATGGCATCAAAAGCATCAAGCCTTGTCTGGCATCACTGTCGATCCTCAATGGATTTTTAAGTTCACAGAGTGAGCACATTAGCAGGGCTCTGCTGACCAAGGTTATGTCCCAGCAAGTCATGAGGCCAGAGTGCACAAGTGTGAATGTAGACTCATTCTTTCAGCAAGTATTTGGTAATCCTCTGAGATGATGGGAATGGCTTTGAGAATTAGGGGAGATGTTTCCAGATGACCTCACTCTTACTAACTTACACTTCACGGAATCTGTCAGGATATGAAGTATCATGGGTATGTCTCCCACATCTTGCTTCCTCCATGGATTCAGTGCACTCATACTGCCTGAGTAGCCTTTGGGCTGCCTGAACCTCTGCATCTTCTGTTGAGCTTTCATCTTCCTCTAGTTCATCCTGTTGCAAGAGTCCACCTCTTTGCGTAGTTAGATTGTGAAGAGCACAACTCACTGCAATCATGCAGGAAAGCCTCTCTGTTATGTATCACAGAAAGCCATCTGAGCAGTCCAAGCATTTGAACTGCATCTTCTTAAGTCTTACGGTCTGCTGTATAAGGGAGTGTGTGGAGCTGTGAGCAGCACTGTACCTCTCCTCGGCACATTTTTGAGGGTAATGCACCAGAGACATCAGTCAGTGTTTCAGTGTGTATGTCTATCCCCAAGTAACCATTCCTGCAAACATTCTGGCCCCTCAAAAGTCCCAGGCAGCTGGGTGTAACTAAGGATGTTGGAGTCATGGCAGCTCCTAGTGTACTGTACACACATGCACACCATGTGCAGGATGTGCTTGTGATGGTCACACACCAGTTGCACATTGATGGAATGGTGGTTAATTGTGGTTAATAAACATTAAGGGCTGCTGCCATGGAGCCTGTGTAGCCACATGGGTGCAGTCTATTATATTCTGCTCTCTTGGAAAGCCTGAGGTAGTTGCAAAACTGGGGAATCTTTGAGCTTGACAATCCTTGTCCAGAGCATAGCTGACATATGATGGGCCTTCCTTTAAATGCCATTGCTGCTGTCCTTTATGCATCTACTTATTGCAGACTGAGAGATGCTGTAGAGATCTCCTTTGATTCTTGGAAAAGCTCAAAGAAATTGAGCGCTGCCATCATTTTCAAAGCATGGGAAAGCCTCCAACCTCACGTGGCATCAGATCAAAGAATGAGGCATATGTGATGTCGGAGGTCTAGGGACAAGTGTTGATGTGCCTTGCACTGCCTCTCAGTCATTTATAAGTAGGAGATTCTTCCAGAATAAACCCTCAGTGTGGTGAATCACCTTCACTGTTTGGGTGTCTCCTCCTCACCTTCTTGGTGATGTGCTGGCTCCACTTGATAATATCCTCCAGAGGGTGACTCCTACTGGAGATGCACACTGCAATGCCTCTCCCTTCTTTGCCTCCTCCATTGAATAAGGATGTTGAGAGATGTAGAATTAAACCCTGGATACATTAATCCTTTTGCCTTCTCTCTGAACTGAAACATCAAAGGCAGCAATGACTGAAGAGTGCAGAAAAGGAATCTCTGATTGAAGTACCTATGGGAAATATGGGGCTCTACATCTTTGGATGCCTTGCTTGAATTGCATCTGATGCATCCCTATCCTCGAGATGCTAGCACACACATTGAGCTGAGCAACTTTCCATTCCAGAAATGTAACATCTGGAGCCCTCTGTGTGGTGATAAGTGTGAATGAGATGGTTTGACCAAAGTAGCTCTGCGCTCCATTCTTTGAAGTGGCATACCAATGACCTTTCAGTAACTCATTGTCAATGAGCAGAAGTTGTTCAGACAGTGATGAATGGCATTCGTTGTTCAGCCAGTGATGAATGGCATTCATTGTTAATCTGTGGATGCCTTTAATTGATGGGATGCCAGATATAATGGAGCTGTGCCCCGCTTCACTACTGCCTTTACTCTTCAAGGCTACGTTGCTGCCTTATACGTTGTCGATGTTGAAACTTTGATGTGAAGCTAGTGAGTTGTGTCTATCCCTTTAACAGCACTGAAGTAAAGGATTGGCTTTCGGTTGCTTCCTGGGCAATGAGGTCTCTTTCCTTCGTAACTGACCTGGATCCTGCCCACTGTAGCAGCACCAATAAGTGACTGTGCATTCCAAGAACTGGCTCCATAGCGCAGCTTAGTGGTCCTTCCTGCCCTTGCACAGGCCTTCTTTCCCATTGCACCCCCCCCACTGTCTTCATTGGCTCCATCCTCACCTCACACACCACTCCTGGTCACACTTGGAGAACATGAGTCCCACTGCACAGTGCTGTCCATACAAACAAAGTCAGCATGGAGCTGGAGGGCACTAACCGTTCTGCCACAGCAGTGTGGCATTCAGCTCGATAGGAGTGGGGCAGCACTATGGCGAATAGGATATGCATGTTACGCTCATCTCGAAATCTCAAGTGAACAGAGGTTTGACTTGTGCACACCACTCTATCTACATAATCATAAATGATTTGATGCTGAACCAAGTTCCTACAGGGCATGGCAGAACATTGGAAAGCGGGGGAGATTCTGGCGAGTAGCTGTTTTAATGAGCATTCATGAGATGCAAACAAATGCAAATGGCACTCACACTACCAGGCAATGCGATTAGAGAATTGCAACCTATCTTACGCTGGCAGGTTTATGACTTTTTGGTTCCGCTAGATACTTCACTCCTGCCTGCCAATAAACCCTTTAGGCAGATCGGATAATTCTGGTCTCTGACTCTTCAAACTTGTGGTGGAATTTTCCATAAGTGTTGTTTTGGATGGGAAAAGCAGTGAGTAGCCTGCTTGCTCCACTGAAAACTTTTCCCACCATATTTTTTGAACCTTAGTTGAAAAGAATACTGAGGGTCGTGGCAAAAGGCAAAGCCTAGTCATGACCCTATCCCTTGGGGGCTGTACTTGCCTGTGTGATAATACAGCACGGAAGCCAGCCAATGATATGTAGATAAATGGGATTATTGTTATTTCATGGCAGACACCCTGGTCTGTCATTGGCAGGGAGTGGGGACAACTGAGCAAGGAAATCCCACTGCTGGGAAAGCCATTGGGATTCCTACTGGATTTTCAACCCTCACCCCCCGACTCCCAGAAATGGGGCAGAAAATCCCGGCCTTGGGCTTTGTCTAAGGGAAAGTTTTGAGTTTGATAACACTAGGGTGCTGTATTGATTATAGACTCTGGCACCTTTTGAACCATTTAATGTGCTTAATTTATTTCAATCATAAAAGAAATATTTCAGTGCAATATTGAAACATATCACTTTGAGTGTGATTGTTTAACTTGATTAAATTATGAAACCCAGATAAAAGTTGAGAATTTTGATCAAAACCCATGTTCGAGGATAACATCAATACTTGGAAAAGCAGGTAGATAAGACAAAGTCAATTTACAATCAGTGGTTTGGAAATTACCAGTTGGATTTTTAAACATTTTCATTTATAGGAGTGTGGTTAATAGCCCACAGTTTTACAATTCTTGGAAAGAATAGGTTAACTAAAGAAGGATCTATTATTATTAGGATGAAACAGATATATAGATTCTTAGCATCACATATCACAATTAACTTACTCCAAAAGATTTTTGTACATTGTGCAGTTTAATGATATTTCTGAAAATCATGTCTGTGGTAATCCTACCTGCAAGATAGCAACTGTCTGGGAGAAGTGATGCTGCTCCATTGTGGAGGTGGAGTATAAGGCAGCCAGCGGGTGGTCAAACTTATGGAGATAGCTGTTAGTGTAACCTCTGTGATCTAGGTCATGACACAAGCAAGCCACTAGAAGACCTTTCCGCTTTTCAGAGAAAAAATATGTAGGAAAAAGATAAAAATTGATTAAAATTCCACTTTTAGCTAATAGTACCCTTTCCAATATGTCGTGAAAACTTAGTAGTAACTAACTTAAGAATAACTTAAGAACTGCTAACAATATTTTTCACTACTGGGCAGCACGGTGACACAATGGTTAACACTGCTGCCTCACAGCGCCAGGGTTCCAGGTTCAATTCCAGCCTTGGGTCACTGTCTGGGTGGAGTTTGCACATTCTTCCTGTGTCTGTCTGGGTTTCCTCTGGGTGCTCTGGTTTCCTCCCACAATCCAAAGGTGTGCGGTTCAGGTTGATTGGCCATGTTAAATTGAACCTATTGTAAAGGGGATTAGCATGGGGTTGCGGGAATAGGGCCTGGGTGGATTGTGGTCGGTACAAACTCGACAGGCCGAATGGCTCCTTCTGTACTTTAGGGATTCTATGGCTCTATGACTTAAGTAAGCATGATTAGGGTAGTATGGTGGTCCAGTAGTTAGCACTGCTGTCTCACAGCACCAGGGACCTGAGTTCGATTCCTGGCTTGGGTCACTGTCTGTGCGGAGTCTGCACTTTCTCCCTGTGTCTGCATGGGTTTCCTCCGGGTGCTCCGGTTTCCTCCCACAGTCTGAAAGACATGCTGGTTAGGTGCATTGGCCATGCTAAATTCTCTCTCAGTGTACCTGAACAGGCATGGCGAATAGGGGATTTTCACAGTTACTTCATTGTAGTGTTAATGGTGGCCTATTTGTGACACTAATAAATAAACTTTAATTTGTCCCAAATCTTGATCCATGTGAGCCACCACAACCGTGATAGATCTGTTGTTCCCAATGGGCTGTTTTCTGCGCTATTATATGTTTTAAGACAAGTATTGCTTTCTTAAATATTTTTGTTTGAACTTGAATGCTATTTGGGAGGAAGATGATAGGCGGACATAGGTACAGATAATTAATAAATTTAACTGCAACTATATAGAAATACTCAGCTCATTAGTTATTGTCAAGCCAAACAACTCTAGTATCTCAGTCCAAATTAGAAGTAAAATATACTGGAAATATAAAGCACAACTGCCACCATCTGTAAAGGGAAAATGCAGATTAATACATTCATAATTAATACGACTAGTTTGGGGGCGTCTAAGAGATCCGTGGATAGGTTTATGGATGGAAAGGGATTGGTTTAGGTTAGAGGGTCATTGTTTTTTAACTGGTCGGCGCAACATCGTGGGCCGAAGGGCCTGTTCTGCGCTGTAATGTTCTATGTTCTATTAACAAACTTTCACCAGAAACTTCTGATAAAGCATTTCCACTGAAACACTGATTTGAGATATTGAAGATGTGTAGTTCAGCATTTGCTGCTTGATTTCTGATTTTCATCATTTGTAGTGTTTTCACATTCCCGGAATTTATTTTCAGCACTTACCATTTCAAAAAAATCAGGACTGTAAGACAAAACTAGCGCCTATCAGATGCAACAGCAGCACACCTACTCTCTCCACCAGCTCAGGTGCAATGCCCTCAGTGGGCATTACTCTGTCAGCTATAATGTCAATGCGCTGTGGGGAGGGAACAGCATACTGGTATGAGGAGCTGGCAGAAGCAGAGAGCGCCCAGGATGCTGGCTGTCAGAGGACTACTGGAGATCTGGACTATGCTGAGTCTGAGGCAGATGACAAGCCTCAGGAGCTGTCCATTAGTCCAAGAAACCATAGCTCTATATATTGTTTAAACGCTTGGAATTCGAAAGGTCAGGTCCCGTGGCTTCTAAATATGGTTCTGCACCAAATGATAAAAGAATCAACAAGAAGCAAACATCTACTTGATCTCATTCTCACCAACTTGCTTTTCATAGATGCACCTATTCATGACAGTGTTGGCAGGCATAATAACTCAAGAACCCCGATTGGAAAGGAACAGTATTTGTTAAACATAAAGTAGAGCCACTACTCTGTAGCATAAATACTGAAGTCTCAAATTGAACAACAGTTCTGCTGATTTTTCCTGGTGTCTGCCTTATAAAGAGCTCAGATGACGAATTCCAACTGGGCAGGCCAGTCATCAAGAGAACTCATATTCAATGAGCCCTGTCGGGAGATCATTTAGAGATTACCCATGGAACTCATGGAGGGTATTACAGTCCGCTCCCTCCAAGTTCAAGGGTTTCCCCCGTTGCTCCTATGGCTCTGGGGCTGTTTTTGATGTTTGGCCTGTGGCCTCATTTCTGTTGTTTGCACGGTCTGGTTGGGGGTGGGGGGGGGGGGGGGGGTGGTGGAGAGAGAGAGAAGAGGTAGTGTATATATTGAGTGGATGAATGTCACTTCCTTGTAGGATGTCAAAGAGCCATCGTAAGGAAGCTCGTCCTCAGTGGTGACCTTTGTCAGGGATTCCACCATCTCCTCCATTTCAGAGACTGAGTTCTCAAAAGACCTATCTTGGGCTTTCTGTGGATGGAGTTTCCCATCCACAGGCTACTGTATATGGTGCCAATGGTGGCATGTCCAGTGCAGCAGTTGCCCTGTGGAGGGTTCCCGATGGCAGAGGCAATTGACGTTGTTTTTATAGTCTTCTCTCCAGTTTTTACCGTGTATGACACTGGTCCCTTTTTTGAGAGGACAACTCCTGAGATCCATGGGGAGACATCTCCAAAATTCTGTACATGGACAGTGTCTCCTGGTTTGAAGGTCCTGTCAGGTTTATGTCCATTGTGGCCGCTTTTTTGGCTTCTTGTTTTCCTTCAATTTTGCTGCCCAGGTTTGGGAAAGAGGCTAAGCCTGGTCCGAAGTTAGTTCTGCTGGGGCTATTCCTGTTGTCATCTGCAGTGTTGTCTGATAATTGAAGACAAAACAAAGAGCCCATTGTTTGTTGTTTCATGTTGTTTTGGGCTGCTCACTTAGCCAGGCCGTTTGAAGACAGGTGATAGGGTGTCTCACTTCATTTGTGTTTGCAAAGATTTGAAACTCCCTGCTGATAAATGGGGTCCTGTTGTCTGTTATGAGAACCTAGGTATACTATGCTTGCAGAAAAATTGCTGAGTTCTTCTACAGTATTGTAAGAGGTAGTAGAGGCCATCCGGTGCACACTGATCCATTTTGAATGGGCATCAATCAGAATTAAGAACATTAATGGCCCTGTGAAGTCTGTGTATACTTGTACCCAGTGTTTTTCCAGCCATTTCCAGGGGTGCAATGAGGCTACTGATAGGACTTTATGGTTTTCTTGGCAAGTTTTGCACCGCCTAACCAGGTTTTCAATGTTCTTGTCAATACCAGGTCACCACAAGTACCTTGCGGCAAGCATTTTCATTTTCAAAATCTCTGGGTGGCCATCATGCAATTTATAGCATATTGACCACCTGCCTGGATGCAGGAAAACCACCCAGACTCCCAACAAGATGATACCATCTTCAATGCTCAACTCTGGGCACTTGGAAGTATAAGCTTTTAGATCGTCTGTAAGATTTCCTTGTGGTCCCCCCATTAGGAATAGATGATGTAGCTTTGCCAATGTGCGGCCCTTTTGAGTCCAAGCCTGAATTTGCTTGGTGGATATTGGCAGAATGTCCAATAAGTTCAATGTCATGATGACTTCATCCACCTTTATAGGTGAAGATAGGCTGGTGAGCAGTGGAAGGAGGCTCAAAGCATCCGGGTTGGCAATCTGTCTTCCTAGATGATGTTCTGGGGGGTACCTAACAGCAGCGCCAAGCGTTGGATTCCAGCTATACCTGGGGGGAAGTTGCCTTGCTTTCTGCAAAGAGGTCAATAGAGGTTTGTGGCCCGTTATTATGGCAATATTCTAATTCAATCCAATCAAATCAAACCCAATTCAAAGTCCTAACAAGTTGAAACATTCCCGATCCAAGCTGACAAGACAGGGCTCTCACCTCCTGTCTTGGGCTTGATCTACATATCCAAGCTGATTGGAGTAGGCACAGCTCCTCCTCCGAGGCTTGATCTCATTTGCATCTTAGCCAAAAGGCCAAGATGCCGCTTTTAAAAAATTGCTTCAAATGAACCTAAAATGTAACCTAATGACTTCAACCAAGTACAGCATGTCGATACTACACTTGATCTGAGCCAAAAGGCCAAGAAGCGACCGTTATGGTAATATGCCGATCGTAGACTTATTGGTGAAATGTGGCCGAGCTTTCTTTCTCAATTTGGGTATACCTCCTTTATACAGAGTTTTTGAAGCACAGCGATTGGATGCTCTGTGCATTTTCCCAACAGTGCAACAGTACCACTCCTATCCCATAAGGGGGGGAGTTGCAGTTCACGATGAATGGTGTCCATGGATCGTAATGGTCCAATATGTTTATCGACAGCAATTTGTTTGACAATTGTAAAGGATTTGTCCTATGACATTTACCACAAACACTCCTGATATCTTTTAGTATAACATGGAGAGGTGCCAGCAAGGTCACCAGGTTCAGTACGAATTTCCCATAGTAGTTAGAACATAAGAGTATAAGAAATAGGAATAGGAGTAGGCCATCTAGCCCCTCAAGTCTGCCCTGCCATTCAATAAGATCATGGCTGACCTGATAGTGGTTCAGTTCCCCTTACCCGCCTGCTCCCCATAACCCTTAATTCCCTTATTGGTCAGAAATCTATCCACCTGTGACTTAAACACATTTAACGAGGTAGCCTCCACTGCTTCAATGGGCAGAGAATTTCAAAGATTCACTATCCTCTGGGAGAAGAAGTTCCTCCTCAACTTGTTCTAAATTGACTCCCCCTTACTTTGAGGCTGTGCCATCTAGCTCTTGCTTCCTTTCTAAGTGGAAATAATCTCTCTGCCTCTACCCTGTTTAGCCCCTTCATTATCTTATATGTCTCTATAAGATCCCCTCTCAGCCTTCTAAACTCAATGAGTACAGGCCCAATCTACTCAATCTCTCCTCATAAGCCAAACCCCTCATCTCTGGAATCAACCTGGTGAACCTTCTCTGTATTCCCTCCAAGGCCAATATATCCTTTCGCAAATAAGGGGACCAAAATTACACACCGTACTCTAGTTGCGGCCTCACCAGTACCTTGTACAATTGCAGCAAGACCTCCCTGCTTTTATACTCCATCCCCCTCGCAATAAAGGCCAATATACCATTTGCCTTCTTGATCACCTACTGCACCTGCAGACTGAGTTTCTGCAACTCATGCACAAGGACACCCAGGTCCCTCTGCACAGTAGTATGTTGTAATTTTTCACCATTTAAATAATAGTCTATTTTACTATTATTCCTTCCAAAGTGGATAACCTTACAATTGCCAACGTTACACTCCAAATGCCAGATCCTTGCCCACTCACTTAGTCTATCTAAATCTCTCTGCAGACTTTCCGCGTCCTCCACGCAATTTGCTTTCCCACTCATCTTTGTCATCCGCAAACTTTGTTACCCTAGACTCGGTCCCCTCCTCTAGATCGTCTATGTATATGGTAAACAGTTGAGGCCCCAGCACTGATCTCTGCTGCACGCCACTAGTCACCAACTGCCAAACGAAAAAGCACCCATTTATTCCAACTCTCTGCTTCCTGTTAGATAGCCCATCCTCAATCCACGCTAACACTTTACCCCCAACTCCGTGTCCCTTAATCTTATGCCTCACACCTTTTGTGAGGCACCTTATCCAACGCCTTCTGGAAATCTAAATACACCACATCCACCAGTTCCCCTCTGTCAACCGCACTCGTTACATCTTCATAGAAATCCAGTAAATTTGTCAAACATGACTTTCCCTTCATGAATCCATGCTGCGTCTGCTTGATTGAATCATTTTTTTCCAGGTGTCCTGCTATTTCTTCCTTAATGATAGATTCCAGCATTTTCCCAACTATGGACGTTAAGCTAACCGGCCTGTAGTGACCTGCCTTTTGTCTGCTACCTTTTTTAAACAGAGGCGTTACATTAGCTGTTTTCCAATCAGCTGGCACCTCCCCAGAGTCCAGCGAATTTTGATAAATTACAACTAACGCATCTGCTATTACTTCTACCGTTCCTTTTAGTACCCTGGGGTGCATTCCATCCAGGCCTGGGAACATGTCCACCTTTAGTCTCATCAGCTGACCAAGCACTACCTCTTTAGTAATAGTAATCGTTTTAAGGTCCTCACCCCCTACACTCTCACGACCGTCAATTTTCGGTAAGCTATTTGTGTCTTCTATAGTGAAGACCGACACAAAAATCTTGTTTGAAGCCTTAGCCACTTCCTCGTTTCCCATTATTAAATCCCCCTTCTCGTTTTCTAAGGGTCCAACGTTTACTTTAGCCACTCTTTTCCTTTTCATGTATTTGTAAAACTTTTTGCCATCAGTTTTTATATTTTGTGCTAGTTTAATTCATAATCTATCTTTCCTCTCTTTATCACTTAGTAGTTCTTTGTTGTTTTTTAAAGCTTTCCAAATCTTCTAGTTCCCCACTAGTTTTGGCCACTCTGTACGCATTGGTTTTTAATTTGATACTCTCCTTTATTTCCTTAGTTATCCACGGCTAGTTATCCCTCTTCTTACATTCCTTCTTTTTCACCAGAATATATTTTTGCTGAGTACTAAGAAAAATCTCCTTAAAAATCCTCCACTGTTCCTCAGCTGTCCTACCAACTAGTCTGCACTCCCGGTCTAAATTAGCCAACTCCGCCCTCATCCTATCATACTCCCCTTTGTTCAAGCAGAGGACACTGGTTTTGGTCCCTACTTTCTCACTAGTTCATGAGACCCAGGAAAGACTTCAACTTTGTTCTGTTCCCTGGAGTTGGAACCCCTTTAATGGCATTCATCTTCCCCTTGACAGGGTGTAGTCCATCCCTGATGGCTCTGTACCCAAGATACTTTACTTTTTAATTTTTAGCCTGACACCAGCCTCAGAGAATGTCATAAAACCTTTTCCAAACTCTCAAAATGTTCCTTCACAGTAGCTCTTGAGATTAAAATGTCATCCAGGTAGACTGCAATTCTGGGCACCCCTTGATGGATGCTCTCCATCACCCTTTGAAAAATAGCACAAGTTGAATCCACCCCAAATGGCAAGGAGTGTACACATACAATTCTTTGTGAGTATTTATAGTGGCGTATTTCCTGAATGACATTTCAAGATCCAGTTGGAGATAGGCAAGGTTCATATCCAATTCTGAAAATAAATGGCCCCCCAGCCAGTTTTACATACAAGTTTTGTATGTGTGGCATAGGGGATCTCTGTTGACCATCAGCTTATAGTACCCACAGAGATAGACTGAATCTGTCCCTGTTTTAAAACTGGGACAACAGATTTGGCCCATTTGACAAATTGCACTGGGTGTATAATACCATGTTCCTCTAGACATTCCTCTAGTTTGGCACATAGGGCATAGGGGACTGGTTGTGCCTTGAAATATTTAGGTTGGGCATCTGAGTCTATGGACAACTTGGTCCTGGCGCCTTTAATCTTCCCAAGGCTTTCTTGGAACACTTTTGAGGTACTTCCTAATGAGTTTGTATATGACCTTGAGTGACAAACTGTGCATAATGAATTGTGATATGTTAGAAGGCTAACAGATCCATACTGCACATGAGCCCTATTTATTGCTCAGTCAGTATGAACCACTTCATGAGTTTTTCAGTTCAGTTATTTGGCTGGGATAATGATTTGTCTTTAAGGTGAATATAAGTTAATAAATGTTCTTGGGGTGAGTATGTCCAAGGCAATGGTAGAAAGAATTCATCCACCTACCTCCAGCTGTGAGAACGTTCCCTGAACTCTTTGCAGGATACTGTACATGCAATGTGCCACAGTGACTGCATGCTTCCAGTTGTGGTAGGGCACACGGCGGTAGTTTTTCTTCACTGACATAGTAAAGCGACACAGTTTCTCCAGATCAAAGCTAGTCACAGAAGAAGATAGTGAGAGGAAAGAGATCAATTAAATAAAGACCAGAAATGCCAATGGTTCCAGATAACGGAGAGCTAACATTATCCCTATTGTAAATTGTCAGGATTCTGAAGCAAATATTGCTTTTAATGGGTAAGATGACAGATCTATAAGGAACAAATTTTCTGCAAAACTTAAGGCATCTTTTGCAGGGGACAGCTCATCAACATGTTGCTAATATCTACCTCATGGTTCATGTTAACACTTAAGGGATAACTTCTGGTTCTCAAGAATCATAGAACCCTACAGTGCAGGAAGAGGCCCTCTGGCCCATCGAGTCTGCACTGACCACAATCCCACCCAGACCCTACCCCCATTTCCCTACGCATTTTACCCACTAATCCCTCTAACCTAAGCATCCCAGGACACTAAGGGGCAATTTTAGCATGGCCAATCAACCTAACCCACACATCTTTGGACTGAGGGAGGAAACCGGAGCACCTGGAGGAAATCCGTGCAGACACAAGGAGAACATGCAAACTCCAAACAGACAGTGACCCGAACTGGGAATCGAACCCAGGTCCCTGGAGCTGTGAAGCAGCAGTGCTAACTACTGTGCGACCATGCCACTCAGTTCTGGGTAACTTAAAAGTTATAAAGGTAAAGTAATTAAAATGCCAGGCTTCAGAGATGACAAGAACACCTCAAAAAATGGCAGTTCAGAAGAAAATCCATAGAAGAAGTGACAGAGCTATAAAACAAAAAATGGCCTTACTTAGCTGAAGAACTGGAAATATGCCAACTTCAATTTTTGGCAGTCATGGCAATCTAGAGAGGTGTTCTGTTTTGGAAGTTAGAGCTAAATTGGTTTGTAAGTATTCAGGCCATAATGTCCAGTTAGTTCAACAGATCAAAAATTAAATTTTAAGTGAGGGATAATTAACCTAGAACTTCATTTGAGGACATTCCAGAATTGTTATACCATCATGGAGATGGGTGAAATTTAATAGGGTGGTTTTCTTACTTCAATTTATCTGGGTGTTTTCTGAGAAAAATTAGTTGAAGTTTTGACATTGCATAGTTTGTAGCTCACTGAGATATAAGGAACGTGAGCTGGGTTTAGACCATCGTGAGACAGGTTTTACCTACTGATAAAGTGTTGTTGCAATAAATGTAGCCATAATAATTGGCAGTTAGCTAGATGTGCACTGTAAACACAGTAAAAAAAATTAATAATTCAGTATATGGAATGTGAGTGAGACTTAATCTCAGTTTGAAATTTGTGAAGGAAGCTAGAAAATTGCCTATTTTAAAAGGAAGAATCTACAATGGGCCCCACAACATCTTGTGGCAAAAAACCCCCAACAGGTTAGCTTGGAAGTATTAGGAAAGTAACCATAACAAGAGACTGAGGTATTCACACCTGGGAGATGGTAAATGATTTTTAAAATCTCTGTTGAATAGCTGGAGAGGAGGAGAATTTTTCAGAGCACCGTGGCATACCTATGGGTGGTCCCTACAGAAGTAAATAAGATTAATGCATCTTCAAATGGAATTCCTGGGAGAATTAAATAAGCATGACTGCATAACATATGTAGTTATAAACAATTTTGTTCAGTTAATAGTGCTTGCATTGTTTAATTCTTTCCTCAGTGCAGAAGGAGCGACCGGTCCATTGCGCATGCAATGACACTCCAGAAGAGCATCCCACCCAGGTTCTCCCCTCCACCCTAACCCTGCAACCCCACCCATTGGATACTAAGGGCAATTTAGCATGACCAATCCAACTACCTTTCATGTATAATAAAGATTGGTTTGTTAAAAATAGTGAAACTGTAGTGGTTTGGAAGAAAATAACAGGTGCTTGATGGTGCACCCCTGGTCTGTAATAATAATCAGACAACCTTCAATTACTGTTATATCTGAGAACTCATATTTATGAATAATATCCAAATACACTAATCCAGCACTAAAAGTAACACAGTGTTAAGGCACAAGATGATTGTTATTAAAACGGGATACAGATTTCATCTCCACTGTGTCTTGTCCATGTATTTTGTGTTCATTAAGAAAAATAGAAAAGGAATTATTTTATGGTCTGTACCTGTTCTTTCCACAGCAGCTGTGAATCATGTAGACAAAACAGGCTGCCCAGTAGTCCTCATAAGGGGTGATATCGAAGTGGAACCTGAGATAAAATAATATAAAAAGGATTACCAATATAATAGATATTCTCAAAGCAATCATCAATATTTCTCCCTTCCATGCCCTTCTCATCTCAGGAGACAACTTGCCCCTCAATGTCTCCTTCAGGAAAATCATCCCCTCTTTGCAATTCAAGATTGTGCAGGGCTCAGAAAACAATGATGATGCAGGAGATCCTCTGTAGTGAATACTGGAGAGCCCTGCTGACCAGTCCAAACATCTATAGGAGGCCAACGGTTTGCTTGATCATGGACTCAGAGGCAGAATGTGCTACACTGTATCTTTCCTCAGATGCAGTCAGTGGGAGACAGATGAGCATCCCCTAGGGGGTTTTCATGCTATAGTGGTTGAGAAGGGTTTAAACTAATATGGCAGGGGGATGGGAAACTTTGCAAGGATTCAGAGCAGGAGGAATTAAGAACAAGATGAAAAGACAATAAGGAGAATAAGGAAAGTGATAGGCAGAGAAATCAAGGGCCAGAATCAGATAAGGACCAAGTAAAAAAAAAAGTCGGAAAGGGAAAAGAAATGTTAAAAGTGCTCATCTTAAGGTTTTGTATCTGAATGCTCAGAGCATTTGAAACAAAATGGATGAATTAGTCACACAGATAGATGTAAAGAGTAATGATATAGTTGGCATTATGGAGACATGGCTCCAAGGTGACCAAGAATAGGAACTAAACATTAAAGGCTATTCATGTTTAGGAAGGACAGACAGAAAGGAAAAGATGATGGGGTTGCATCAAAGATGATATTGATACGATATTGAGGAAAGATATTAGCATAGATGATTTGGAATCTGTATGGGTTGAGTTAAGAAACAACAAGGGGCAAAGAACAGTGGTGGGTGATATACAGACCAACAAACTGTAGTGGTAATGTTGAGAAAAGTGTTAGACAGGAAATCAGAGATGCAGATGTTAAAGGAACATCTGTGATTATGGGCTACTTTAATATGCATATAGATTGGGAAAGTCAAATTAGTCACAGTACAGTTGAGGAGGAATTTCTGGAATGCATATGGTATGGTTTTCTGGAGCAATACTTTGAGGAACAAACAAGAGAGCAGGCCATCTTGGATAAATGTGAGGTTATCCACTTTGGTAGCAATAATAGAAAAGAAATTATTACTTGAATGGGTGAAAATTAAGAGAGGTGGATATTCAGTGAAACCTCGGTGTCCTCATGCAACAGTCGCTGAAAGTAAGCGAGCAGCTACAGCAGGCAGTAAAGATGGCAAGTGGTATTTTGACCTACATAGCGAGAGAATTTAAGTATAGGGGTAGGGATGTTTTGCTGCAATTGTATGGGGCATTGATGAGGCCACACCTGGAGTATTGTGTACAGTTTCGGTGCCCTAATCTGAGAAAGGATATCCTTGCTATAGAGGGACTACAGCAAAAGTTTACCAGGCTGATTCCTGGGATGGCAGGTCTGTCATATGAGGACAGACTAAGTCAGGATTATATTCACTGGAGTTTAGGAGAATAAGAGGGGAACTCATAGAAACTTATAAAATTCCAACAGGACTAGACAGGGTAGATTCAGAAAGAATGTTCCCAATGGTGGGGGAGTTCAGAACTTGGAGTCATGGTTTCAGGATAAGGAGTAAACCTTTTAGAACCAAGGTGAGGAGAAACTTATTCTCTCAGAATGTGGTGGATGTGCGGAATTCATTACCACAGAATGTAGTAAAGATCAAAATGTCTGTTTTCAAGAAGAAATTAGATACAGTTCTAAGGGCTAAAGGAATCAAGGGATATGGGGTTGGGGGGGAAGGGGAATCAGAGTATTGAAATTGATGATCAGCCATGATAAAAACGAATGGTGGAGCAGGCTCAAAGGGCCAAGTCGTTTACTCCTACTTCTTGTTTCTATGTTTCTATCATTAGCAAGGTTTCCTGGGGGTGCATTGCACATTCATGCAGAATCTACATTTGGAGGTCACAAATAATCTGCACGTTAAGAAAGTCACATAATTAATCTCACAGGCTGCTGCCAGGGAGCTCTCAGTCACATGTATGCAGTCAGTGGTGCCCTGCATTTACAAAAAACCTGACAACAAATCCCATAGCTCTTTGGCTTGCTTCCTGCACGTGGAACTGCAAATAATGGTGAACTTTATTGATAAGGGTAACTGTCATCGCACTGATGCTTTTGTGTGTTGCCGATTGTGAGATTCAACAAAGGTCTTGAGTGGAGCCCTGGAAGGATCAGGTAGTAAAAATGTTTAGTGCATCGGTAACCTTCAGAACCACAGAGCCACTAGCATGGAATGTCTACCAAGTCCTTGCGCACTTTATCTTTTGTCACAGGATGGTAGCAAATATGTGCGACCACATCCCTAAATGAGAATTCACCTCCAGTACTGTCTGTCATTCATCTCCAGGTACAAACTGTGTCTTCTGCAGTTCCTTGGTTGCGCCAAATATCTTTGTGAAAGATGCCCCATACTGGGAGAATCTGGGGCTTCTACAGCCTATTGGCACTGCCCCACAGGGCAATTGTTGTATAAGAGCTGTGTCAATCCATTCTCTAAACTTGATCATCAGTAAAGTGATGAAAGGGATCATTAACAGTGCTATCAAGCAGCATTGCTTAGCAATAACCTGCTCAGTTGGGGCTCTGCCAGGGCCATTCAGCTCCTGAGCTGATTACAGCCTTCATTCAAACATGCACAAATCCAGAGATGAGAGTGACTCCCCTTAACATCAAGACATATTTGACTAAGTGTAACATCAAGAGACTATCAGAATCAAAGGGAAACTCTCCACTGGTCAGAGTCATACCTAGCACTAGGGAGGATAGTTGTGGTTGTTGGAGGTCAATCATCCCAGTTCAGGGTATCGCTGTAGGCTTTCCTCAGGGTAGTGTCTTAGACCCAACTCTCTCTAGATGCTTCATAAATGATCTTCCTTTCATCATAAGATTAGAAGTGGAGAAGCTCCCATATGATTGCATAACATTTAGCACTATTCGCAACTCCTCTGATACTGAAGAAGTCCATGTCCAAATGCAGCAAGATCGAGGCAATATCCAGGCTTGGACTGACAAGTGAAAATACCATTCGCACCAACACAAAGTGCCAGGCAATGACCATCTCCAACAAGAGACAATCTAACCGCCACCCTTGCATTCATTGGCATTGCCATCATGGAATACCCCATCCTGGGGGGGGGCGGTGGTTTGCCATTGACAAGTTAACTGAACTGGACCAGCCATATAAACATTGTGGTATCAAAGTAGGTAAGAGGCTAGGGACAAAATTTTCCCCAAAATTTTCAGTGTTAGGTTCAGACTGAAACCTGCCATGTATCTCTCCAGATGTGCAGCTGAGTTTTCACTAAAGATTTTCTGGCACTCAGTGCAGAGAAAATCTGGGGGCATGGTTTGTATCATCACTCTGGTGGGGTGGGACCTAATAGAACTGCCAAGACCAGCTCCATGGAAATTAGAGCACCATTTTAAATGGCACCCCGATAAGTGCTTGAAATGAACCCCTCTCCCCGCCACGGACAGAGACCCCTCCACAAGCATCATGACTCCATCCCCACCTCACAAGTAATGGGGCAACCTCTCTCCCACAGACTTCAGGAACCTCTCCACCTGACAGCCCACTTCATCACACGTAAAGCCCCCCAGAAGGACTTGCTAGTGGGCCTGTCCTTGGCAGTTGACTGATTTTTGTTTTTGAAAACCAGTAATGACTTGTGCCAGTGTGACATCACGCAATGCATTGAGGGCAGAATAGCAGCTTTAAGTCTGCCAATTATATGATAATATATGCTAATCAGGCTTGCGCTCCTTCTGGGCACGAACCTTATCATGTCATTGGAGGGGGGGTTGCTGGGAAGATCGTATTTGGAAATCTCTCTGGCACAAATCCAGTTTATGGTCATTACGGATTTGTCGTGCGGTTAGCACAGCTGTTAAATTGCAGCCGAAGAATCCTGTGGCGAGTGACTTTCCTCCCAACTTCCCGAAGCCTGTCCACTACCCGCAAGGTACAAGTCAGGGGTAAAATGGGATATCTTGACTTGACTGGATAAGTGCAGCTCAAAAAACACTCTAGAAGCTTGATTTCATCCACGACAAAACAGCATGCTTAACTGGCACCTCCACCACTGAGATACAGTAAGCACTATGTGTCTCATCCATAAGATGCACTGTAGGAACTCATCAAGCCTCCTTTGACAGCATCTTTCAAACCCAAGACCATTATCCTCTAGAAGGACAAGAGCATCAGATACACGGGAACACCACCATCTGGAGTTTCTCTTCACTGTCACTGGGTCAAAATCCTACAACTTGCTCTTTAACAGCACTGTAGGTGTACTTACACTAGTGACTGCAGCAGTTCAAGAGACAGCTCATCACCACCGTCTTAAGGGCAATTAAGCTTGGGCAATAAATGCTGGCCGAGCTAGCAATGCATTCCATGAGTGAGTCTTTAAAATTAGCGAGGGACACTTCTCCTCTTTCTTTTTACAACTATCAAAAAGGCAGTGTCAAGAAGAGCCTGCATGCTCCACTCCTCCTCAATAAGCAATCAATAGTAGTTCCTCTTGAATGCTCTCATTAAATCCCTACTGTGCAGGAGGCCATTCTGCCTATCGGGTCTGCACTGATAACTATCAAGAACCAATCCTTGTAATGTAAGCACAGTACTGTATATGCGATGACCTGTACCCTGAAAACATTGAGGCCTTTTGGATCCATGTTGCTTCTGTGTAGCAGCCTGGCCCTTGATTGCTTGATCAACCTTCCCTTTTGGTATACGTCTGAAAAGATCAGATGGCCATTTAAATCAACAACAATACATAATGGATTCTTATCTGAATGTGTATAATTAGTAAAGGAGAACAGCAGGTCCAATGCATATCAGAATCTTGAGTCCAGCACTTGGTACAGCCATCCAGTTTGGAGCAGGAAGTTAACAGGGTTTCCTTTCACTTGTCCCAAATTTGAGGTGTCAGCCCTTCCAAAACGCCCTGAGTTCCCATCCCTTTCGGTTTTCTCAAGCCTGTTTCTCCACTTGCATCATTGATCACTGACTGTGAAGATGGCATCTTTATTCCACCCCTCTCTGGACATTCTGGAAGACCAGAGATGGGTGTTCGACATATTCATACATGAATGCATATGGAGGCATTGCTCCAGGGTGATGAAAGCCATGTTCAAAGAGACTCACATGGACACTTTTCTGCTTGTCTCTACTGTCCTTGAAATGTCATGGAGAGAAAATTGCCTTGACATAGAAACATTGACAGCATGATTGCTTGTCAGCCCTGACCATTCATCTGGGACTTTGGAGTTGTGAGCTGGCTGCCCTCATTAGCCATGCTCATTGAAGGTATTCTACCTCCTTTCACAAAATGAATGACAGTAAAATATCTTATTGGGATCTTGATGTTATGAGAGCTGCGTTGGAACAAATCTACTTAAATGTGGGTTTAACCATAGAGAATAGAATACTTTGATATCTAGTTGCCTCACAATTATTGGGGTGACCCTTTAGTCAGCCATGTGTTAACTGTGGACTTTACTCAACTAAAAAGACCCTCCTCCCATCTTGAGGGATCTCACTGATTAACTGAGCAGTCAAAGTCTGTTTGGAAAAATGCTACACATAATCTTTCAAACTTGCTCCACAATCTTCTGTCCTCCCCTGTCACCCACCAACTCCCACCATCACCATAGACCCAGCCAATATCACCATTCGACTCCCCTCTGTCACCCTTGATTCTCCCCTTGCTACCCTGGACTCAATCATGATCCACCTCCACGTCATTTCTGCTATTTGAAACATAGAATCCCTCCGGTGCAGAAGGGGGGCCATTCGCCCCACTGAATCTGCCCACTCCCTGCCCTATGCATTTACCATGGCTAATCCTCCTAATTTACACATTTTTGGACTGTGGAAGGAAACCCTAGCACCTGGAGGAAACCCATGCAAATATGGGGAGAACAAGCAAACTCCACACAGTCACCCAAGGCCGGAATTGAACCTGGGTCCCTGGCGCTGTGAGACAACACTGCTAACCACTTTCCCACCCCTATGGTTTGGCAAGTAGGATTCTACAGGAGGAATTCTGACGTAGAACATTTTGTGTTCTGGTCCCAGCAACTGTTAGAAATCTTGATACAGCTTCTCACAGTTCCGCTGGGTCACTGGTTATGGTCTTCCTTCATTTCTTTTCCTCTGTTGTCACATTACTCCCTGAATTATGTTTTGGAAAACCTGCCAAATTTTAAGCAGGATTCCTTGTCAATTAGTAATGTGACTTAAGTTAGTTCTGATTATTTAAAAAGTACTTTTTTAAAATAAAACATCCAACCTTATGCCTCTACTACCCAATTTACCAGCTGCCTTCGACAGGATACATCTTCACAAACCGACAGCAAAGGAACTCATGCCCCATTCTCAAAATATTGAATATCTTCTCATGTTAATGAAATAAGCTAATGCCTTCTTTCAAATTACACAAATAAGTAGTTCTAAATGCAAAGGTCTTTCCATTACAATAAAATTCTTTAATCTGATTTGTTAATCGGTCTATTTTGTATTTTTTCATATTAAAAGGGTATAAAAAGAGATTGAGAGGGAGGAAGCAGGGAAACATAATGCTACTAATTTTGTAAATACAACAATTATCAAGAAAAGTATTAGTGCCTACTTTCATACTTCACCAATTAGCACTGATATAACAAACACAACAGTCTTGCTGTAAAAAGAAACATGCTGTTCAAGCTATTGGTCTTTCATACATCGACCTGGAACTGAACTTCCAGAGCGGCAATCTTCGTCGGACTGTCACTCTCAATGGACTCACACTGGGATATCGAAGCTCCTGCCTGCCCAACATTCACCGCTCATTAGCTTTTGCAGGGGATGTATAAAGGAAGAAGGTATGTTTCAAAGGTAGGCGGCTAACTGGAAGGAATAGGGATGGGGCAGACCGTGGGGGAAGGCTGGGGTGGGAGAGGATGGGCGAGCAAAGCTAGACGTGAGGTAGTGGTGGTCAGGGGGATGGGGGTTCAGAGCGGTGGCAGGTGGGGAGGTGGTCATTGTGGAGGATGGGAGGGATGGGAAGGGGCAATCAGAGCCGGAGGAGGGGTCAGAGCAGACAACGAGGGGGTCAGGTCAGAAAGGCTGGGGGGGAGTGGTGGCTGTCGGGTTGAGGGTGGGTGTGCTGTGATTAGTCCCATTGGGGCGTGGGGGGGGGGGGGGGGGGGCGGGGGGCACAGGTGGGGTTGCAGGTTTGTGTGCACATGTGATGTCCCCTGCGAGGCTGGATCTGGATGTTTAGACAGTTACTCTGGAGTTGCAAGGGTAAAACTGGCAGAACAATCCAAAGTTCATAATTTAAATTGCTTTGTCAGATAGTTCCCAGCTCAGTGCAATTGTCCAGAGGAAGTTAACACTTCTGGGCAATTGCCGGGTAAACCCTTCTGTGGTAACGTCCTAGCGGGATTCCCCAGCGCATCATTGGAATACCCTCTAAATGTGACACTGGGGAACCAGGAAGTAATGGGCCATCAGGGCAGATGCAAAAATGCCAAATTTCAAAGGAGTTAACAATTCATACTGCATGAGAAAAGAGTGCTGTTTGCTGGCAAGTGGTCTCTGATTGCTCAAGGCGCTGCTCTGGAGCGCACTAGGAAACTACTGCCTTGCATGTGTCTTTACTCATTCATTAAAGGTGCAACGACTGGCCACGTTCTTTTGCCAGTAGAGGACATGACCCTGTATATGAACACATGCACCTTCGGGCAAGAGTAAGTGAGCCACATAGTGAGTTTGATGATAATCTTAAATTTTTTTTAGTGCAATTCTTAGCATATTTGGGATTGTTTCGCAAAAGCTGTCTAATCACAGAATCACATCTAACATCAGCATAGGCTGTTGAATATGGTCAGTACTCTGTTTTTGACAAACAGCTTAGCGGACATCCTTTTTGATACCATCTGGCAGTCATTTGGATGTATGACTTTGCATCGCTCGAACACTGAAATTCATACACTACATTACAGATTTGTATTGTAGATGGTAAACATTATTGTTAAAGTTCACTTACATTTCGATTTCTTTGAAAATGGTTTTGGGAAGTGTAGCTCTCATAAGGCCCTGCCATTCTTCAGTTGTGCAAATGCTATGATAAGCCAACTTCTCCATTGTGACCCGATAAATACACTCAGACTGTTGTATTCTGTGGTACATCTGATAAACAAATGAAGCAGGAAGAATGGGAAAAATGTCACATGCATATTTATTTCATAAGATGCCAATTATGTCAATCAATTCACACAAGAATACATCTCACGCACTGAATGATTCTTCCACCTTGTTTTATTGAAGTCATCAAAATGTGCAAACTTATTTAATATAGTTATGAACATTATCTGTGGTTCTCTGTAGATCAGCAAGAATTCCTCTATATCTCAATCTGGCAAGGGTTTGCTGCTACTACTCAACAAATCTGCGAACTAATGAAACATGATTGTAAATTCAGATTAGGGAAAAAGAATCCAACTGATCATTTTATACTTATAAACTAATCAGTAGACCGATACTACATCAATAAGAAAATGTCTACCCACATGGTTGTGAAGGTATCATGTTGATATAGACTAAGGTCATCTTCATTATATGGGAACTTCAAAACCAGTGATTTTCTGCAAATTATGCCAAAATTTTCAATTACAGATCATTTTAAAGATAAAACGGATAACCAAAAAAGCAAATGAGTTTTGAGATAGATAGCCGGCATGTCAGGATATAGAAAAAGGCTTTATAATGCTCTCTTCAGGTCACATTTGGAGCTCTAGATAAAATGAAAAAAGGCATAAACAACAATGAAGAAGTTAATTAAGAGAAAAGATTAAGAGAGAGAGGCGTGCCGAGCAAATATGTAGGGGAAGAAATGCCCCACATCAGCATGAAGATCAATGTGCTGAACAAGTGGAGGCAATGACACAGCAAGTGACATGGGTGGGAATGACGTGGTAAGCGACAGAGATGGAGGAGGGGAGCAATATGCCCAGTGAGTAAGCAGGGCAGATTATGGGCCAAGCAAGTGGGAAGATGACATGCAGCGAGCATGGTGGGGAAACAACACAGTAAGTGAGCACGTGGATGTCAGCATCGCACCAAGCAAGTGAGTGGGAGGAGCGACATGCCAAGTGAACCAACAGGAGGAACAACACACAAGTGAGCAAGTGGGGGACAGGACGGTCAAGTGGGCAGTGGGGGAGATGTGTTGATCGCGAAGTGGGGGTGGGCAACACACTGAAACGAGACAGAGTAACACTAGGCATGAAAGGGAGACACACACTGAGCATGAGAGGGAGAGAGAGAGAACTACACACTGAGTATAGGTTAACAGATAAGTTACACAACGACTAAAAGAGAGCTATACCAGATCAACACAGCTACACACCAAGCAGGAGAAAAAGCTTCACACCAAACTAAGAGCAAGAGATCACAGAGAAAAGAAAGCTACATACTGACTAGAGTTATACACAAGGCGAGAGACAGTGTACACGGTGATGAAAAATAGGGCTACACAGAGTGCATAAGGATAGTCATGAGCAGTGAATAGAGTGCAAAGGTAAGGAATTTGGTGTGAATTTGGTGCACAGGGGAGTATGGAGGTGTGTTTTTGCTTCCAGCACTTGCATTCCTTTGTGGGAGCTTGAGGCTGTAAGTATTTAAAAATTTTGTCCAGGTTTTAAAGCTTAAACATTAAGAGTCCAGAAAAACACAAAAATCTTAAAAACTAAAAAGTATAGATAAATAACATGAGTTTTCTATACAGAGTTATGGCAGAGCAGCTTATTGTGCCTGGATTATAATATGTGGGAGTTTATGGGTGACTTTCCCAAGTGCACCTGCAGTCAATGTTTTGAATCTCCCCAGTTCAATCATTGAGCTGGAGTTCGAGACACACTGACATATAAGTGAGGGTGCAGAATGTGGACAGTTTGCTCCAGACTTTGCTCACACCTCAATAACCCGCTCACTGATACTCAGTGTGCGTTCTGCCAGAATCACTTAGCTCCTGGCCCCATTTCAACCTTTGTTCAAACATGGACAAAAGAGCTGATCTTCAGAGGTGAGGTTAAAGTGACTGCCCCTGACATCAAAGCAGCATAGAAGCTCTAAGTACAGAAGTAGAACATTTGGTCCATTGAGTCTGCACCAACTCTCTGAAAAAGCATTTTACCCAGATTCACCCCAGCCCAGCCTATCCCCATATACCCACACATTTATGGCTAATCCACCTAACCTACACATATTTGGACACTAAGGGACAATTTAGCATGGCCAAACCTGCACATCTTCTTCTAACAGTGTGGCATCAAGCAGCCCTGGCAAAACTGGAGTTAATGGGAATCAATGGGAAAGCTCTCCGCTAGTTGGGAGTCAGACCTGGCACAATGGAAAATGGTTGGTTGAAGGTTAATCATCTCTCAGCTCCAGTGGTGCAGAAATTCCCCAGGGAAGCATCCTAAGCCTAACCATCTTCAGCTGCTCATCAATTATCTTCCCTCCATCATACGGTCAGAAACGGGGATGTTTGCTGATGATTGCATAATATGCAGCACCATTTGGAACTCTTCAGATATCAAAACAGTCCATGTCCAAATTCAGCAGGGCTTGGAAAATATCCAGGCTTGGGCTGATAAGTGGCAAGTAATATTTAACGCCACACAAGTGCCAGAAATGACCATCTCCAACAAGAGAATCTAACCATCACTGAATCCCTTACTATCAACATCCTGGGGATTACCATTGACCAGAAACTAACCTGGTCCAGCCAAATAAATATAGTGGCTACAAGAGCAGGTCAGAAATTAAGAATCCTGCGGCACGTAATTCACCTCCTGACTCCCCAAAGCCTGTCCACCATCTACAAGACATAAGATTGGTGTCTGATGAAATATTTTCCACTTGCCTGGATGAGTGCAGCTCCAACAGCACTCAAGCAGCTTGACACCAAACAGAAGAAAGTAGCCTGTTCCACAAACAATACACTCCCTGCACCACTGATGTACAGTGGCAGAACTGTGCACAAATCAAAAAGATACGCTGCAGGAACTCACAAAGGCTTCTTAGGCAGCACCTCCCCAACCCACTACCACTACCATTTAGAAAGACAAGGACTGTGGACACATGGGAACCCCGCCACCTGGAAGTTCCCCTCCAAGTCACTCACCATCCTGACTTGGAAATATATTGTCGTTCCTTCACTGTCACTTGGTGAAAACTCTGAAACATGCTCTTGAACAGCACTGTAGGTGTACCTACATCACATGGGCTGAAGCAGTTCAAGAAAGCAGCTCATCAGTACCTTGTCAAGTGCAGTTAGGGATTGACAACAAATGCGGGTCCAGCCTTCACCATTGACGCTCAGTAGCAGCAGTGTTTACTATGTACAAGATGCATGACAGAAATTCACCAAAGATTCTTTAGACAGCATCTTTTAAATCTACATCCGCTTCCATCTAGAACAACAAGGGCAGCATATACATAAGAACACCACCACCTGCAACTTCTCCTCCAAGCCACTCACCATTTGGACTTGGAAATATATCATCGTTTCTTCACAGTCACTGGGTCAATTCCTGGAATTCCCTCTCTAATGGCAATGTGGGTCAACCCATAGTACGTAGACTGCAACGTTTCAAGAAGGCAGCCCACCATCACCTTCAGGTGGCATGGTGGTTAGCATTGCTGCCTCACACCACCAGAGACCTGGGTTCAATTCCTGGCTTGGGTCACTGCCTGTGGGGAGTCTGCATATTCTCATTGTGTCTGGGTGGGTTTCTGGGTGCTCTAGTTTCCTCCCACAGTCCAAAAGACATGCTGGTAGGTGCATTGGCCATAGTTAATTCTCCCTCAGTGTACCTGAACAGGTGCCGCAGTGTGGCAACTAGAGGATTTTCAAGTAACTTCATTGCAGTGTTAATGTAAGCCTACTTGTTACACTAATAAATAAACTTTAAACTTTCTCAGGGGCAACTAGGGATGGGCAATAAATGTTGCAAGAAGCCTCACAGCACCAGGTTAAAGTCCGGCAGGTTTATTTGGTACCGCAAACCACAAGCTTTCAGAGCACTGCCCCTTCATCAGATGAGTGGGAGTTCTGTTCACAAACAGGGCGTATAAAGACATTTACAAGATAATGGTTGGTCTTTACAGGTAATCAAACTTAAAGGCACGGATAATGTGAGTGGTGAGAGGGTTAAGCACAGGTTAAAGAGATGTGTATTGCCTCCAGTCAGGACAGTTAGTGAGATTTTGCAAGCCCAGGCAAGTCGTGGATAGTGTGACATGAACCCAAGATCCTGGTTGAGGCTGTCCTCATGTGTGCACAGCTTGCCTATCAGTTTTTGCTCAGCAACTCTGCATTCTTGTGAAGGCCGCCTTGGAGAACGCTTACCTGAAGATCAAAGGCTGAAATGCCTGTGACTGCTCAATAAATGCACTTGATTGAATCTGCCTCTACATTAATAGGTAGTGCATTCCAGACCCAAATCAGTCATATAAAAAAGTTATTTTTCATATTGCATTTGCTTCTTTTGCAAATCACATTAAATCTGTACCCTCTCATACTTGATCCTTTTTCAAGCAGGAACATTTTTTTCTATTTATCCTAACCAGCGTCTCCATGATTTTGAACATCTCTATCAAATTTTCTCTTAGCCTTCTTTCTCTTCAAGGAAAACAGTCTCAACCTCTTTAATCTATCCTCATAACTTAAGTTTCTCAGCTCTAGAACCATTCTTGTAAACCTCTTCTGTACTCTCTCCAACGTGTTCACATCCTTCCTACAGTGTGGCACCCAGAACTTTTCTTAGTATTTCTGCTGAGGTCTAACTAGTGTCTTGTATGAGTTAAGCATAACCTCCTTGCTCTTGGACTCTATGCCCCCAGTTAATAAAGCTCAAAAATCTTGATGCTTTATTAACTACTGTCTCCACCCATCCTGCCACCTTTAATGATTTATGCATATATGCACCCAGGTTCCTCTGTTTCAGCACCCCCTTAAGAATTTTATCCCTATTTTATATTTTCTCTCCATGTTCTTCCTATCAAAATGCATCACCTCACACTTCTCTGCATTGAACTTCATTTGCCATCTATTGTCCCACTCCACCAACTTGTCTATGTCCTTTTGAAGTTCTACACTTTTCTCCTCACAGTTTACAATACTTCCAAGTTTTGTGTGATCTGCAAACTTTGAAGTTACGAGAGGAACAGACAGAGTGGGTAGTCAGAGGCTTTTTCCTCAGGTGCAAGTGTCAATTACAAGGGGGCACTCCTTGAAGTTCAG
Organism: Carcharhinus amblyrhynchos; assembly: GCF_965287045.1. Taxonomy (NCBI): domain Eukaryota; kingdom Metazoa; phylum Chordata; class Chondrichthyes; order Carcharhiniformes; family Carcharhinidae; genus Carcharhinus; species Carcharhinus amblyrhynchos. The sequence goes on along the minus strand of NC_137335.1, from coordinate 35,401,493 downwards.
AAGAATGAGATGGGTGGCACAATGGTTAGCACCGCTGCCTCACATCGTTAGGGACCCAGGTTTGACTCCAGCCTTTGGTGACTGTCTGTGTGGAGCTTGCATGTTTTCCCCGTATCTGCGTGGGTTTCCTCTGAGTGCTCCAGTTTTTTCCGACGGTCTTCCGATGTGTAGGTTAGGTGGATTAGTGGGGTAAATGCATGGGGTTACAGTGTTGGGATGTGTGGTGGACCTGGGTAAGATGGTCTATCAGAGAGTTTGTGCAGACTCAATGAGCCAAATGGCCTCCTTCTGCACTGTAGAGAGTCTATAATTCTATATGATTGAAACATAAAGGAGGTGATTCTCCCAATCCACTGCACTGCTTTTGTTGTGCAGCGGGCTGGGAGACTCGAGTGGAAGCTGTTTCGTGGGTGGGGGAGGCGAAATCAGGAAATCAGGGTTGCACAGTGGCCCACTCAGCACTCTGCAGCCAGCCTCTCCAGCGGGAATAGGTCCTGCCCACTGATTTTTAGTGTATCCATGCTCAGGCACTCTGCAATGCACGGAGTGTGGGAAATTCATTCTGAAACTCCTGCTGAAAACAAACAGCAGGATTTACTCCAATTTTTACCCAAGTCCTTCACTTTGAATTTCTTGAGGAGAATCGCCCCTTTAACTACTTAGGAGGTTAGACAGGGTAAATGTTGGGAGGATGTCTCCACTCATGAAAGTGTAATGGACCAGGGGGCATAGTTGCAAAATAAGGTTCATACTCATACAAGTTTAAACATCACACAAGCTGCTGTGAAAAGCAAAGGCCTTCTTATAAGAGCCTTCACAGGCAGACATCAAGGTCGTTAGTCTGGACATAGCTCATTACATCAGATATCCGCATTGGACAAGGAAGTGATCCATGTTCTAATAATCAGGAACAGTTGGAATGTTGGAAAGATAGTGGAAAAACAATACTCAATTGAGGCAAGTAAAAACCTTATGTCAATTGGATATTATAATTAAGCAAGTGTAAGGTGATTGTGATTGGTTTTAAAAACTGTACTTTCAAAAAATGTAACCTTTTATGATTGGATGGAGACAAATCCTATTCTTTTTATTGGCAAATGCTAATTAGTTGTAATCGAAGCTGAGACTTTAATTGCCTTTGTATTTCTGAATTTTTCACCCTGAATAGACAGTCAGGGTCCTGTAGCTAGCTATAGTTTATTAAATTTATCATCTTGAAACCACTTTGTTACTTTGATTGGCTACTTCAGGGGAATGATAGTTTTTTAAATACAACAAGAAAACCATTGCAACAGCCCGTAACAAAGAGGGTGCTCATTTAAGAGGGATTTGAGGAAAAATCTCTTCTCTCAAAATCTTTAGAATTATTTGCCTCAGGAAGGTCAAGTCTTTGAACATTTTCAAGACTGGGGGCTATAGTTTTTGCTCAACAGGGAGATTAAGGATTATGGAGAAAAGGCAGGAATGTGGATTTAGTGAGTTGTGATCTTATTAAATGGTACAGCAGGCTCAAAGGGCTCAATGGCTTACTTCTGTTTCTATTTCTTATGATCTTATGGCCAATGTTACCTGTCAATCTTTGATTTTGATTTATCTGGAACACTGTGCTAATGTTTTAGCCTGGGACTGAAATCTCTGGCCCCGCTAGCATCTCCCCTCCCCATCTGCCAACAGTGTTTCATTCCAGTAGGGTTTACAGTAGCTTCCCACTTTCGGGGAGCTAGTGGTCCGATCTCACTGGAGTGAAGAGGGGGCAATTGGGACCCCCAAGAAGGTCAGGCACTGGGAAGTGCCCCCTCAAGCATCGACATTTTGGCAGTGCCAATCTGTGCCCCTGGCACTGCCCAAGGGGCACCTTAGCACTGCGCACTGGGCACCAGGCAGTGCCAAGGGGACTGGATTTAATGGGGGCGGAGCCTGATGCAGGGGCAGAGCCTAAGGGAGCAAGGCCTGATGAAGGGGCGTCGGGGGGGGGGGGGGGGTGTGTGTGTGTGGGGGGGGGGGGGGGGGGGGGTGTGTGGCGGGCGGGTCCCACCGTCATTCTGCACTTTGGGACTGAGCAGAGAAAGGGTGGCCAATGATCAGAATGGGGGGCTGGGGAGGGGTGCAGGGAGAGAGGGAGTTGATCGGGGCGGGGCTAGGTCTGGGCAAGCTTGGGGGCTAGCGATCAGGTCTAAAATAAATCAGCAAGTGTGACTCAAAGTGGTTAAATTTTCCACGTGCAACCTGAGTAACTCAGATAAATTATGGTTTCCAAAGTGCATATCTAAATTAAAAACACCAAAACATAGATATCAGGTAAAGATCATAGATTTCAGACATCAGTTATTTAAAGTTATTTAAATCACTTACATTTGCACAGTGTAAGGCCAAAGCACAGAAAACAGCAAACATTTTAAAGTTGTTCTCGTCTGCTTCAGTAAAGGCATTTCCGGTCATTTTGTTCACCATTTGCACAACACCAATGACAACTCCTCGGCTGACAATAGGCATACATAGGATGTTTCGTGTGGTGTACCCCGTGTACAGGTCTACTTCTCTATTAAACAAAACATACAACAATTAATTCAATAGCGTTTGAAACTACCCACAAGACTCTAAAGATGATAGGATTAAGAGAGTGCAAACAGACTTTTTTTCATTTGCCAAGGGAATTTAAATGCCAACATCCCTACCTCCCCACAATCGTTGGTTGCAGTGGCAGTACCCACCCCCCCATGATTGCTGTTGCAGAGCTGGCAGCGGTCCTCCCCAATAGGCCCATCTGCCCCCCAATAGGCCCCCTTGACACTGCCAGTGTGCCAGGCTGGCAATGCCCAAAGGATACCCCCCCCCCAGCCCCAAATCTCCTGGGGGGCTTCAGTGACCTCCGGTCCTACCGGCGGATCCGTGTTGAAGGGGACCATATGTGATCCTCACTGGAGAGAACCTTCATTGGCATGGCCACAGAGGCAAGTGAATACAGACGATTCCGTCCTGGGTACATTTGTAATAGTTAAATGCTATTGAGATCAGCCTCACATCCAGAACCGGTAGGATTGCGAGAACTGAAAAACTGGACATGAACCTAATTTCTTGGCTCTCTCTTGTATTCTCACTGGCTCACCCAGCCCATCAGCTGGTAAAACAAAAGCTAAGATCGCCCCCAAAATCTTCCATGAGCCAGCGCATGTCAGCAGTATTTGAGAATGTTATTAAAAAAAAGTCATTAAGCAATCATTCTTGATAAATTTAAGAATGCCAACCTGCGTTGTTTGATTAGTACTGCTGAAAATAGATTTATCCTCTCCCACAAATTTGTGGTTTGGGGAAAATGAAACAGTCCATTTTTACTCTGAGAATTACAGCAAAGTTATCAGCATTTTCCGATATTGTACTGGTGAGAGGTCCAGCAACCTTTAGACTCTGCCTGCACTGCATCACATTTATATGTAAATTGCACCGAGCCATTACATGCTTTGCTATTGCACTCACCGACTTAAAAGATTAAAATGGGAGAAATATCACTGGTGAGAATTTGGGCTGGTTGTCCATGAACAATATACATTATTGTTCATGGACAATCAGCCCAAAATATATTCAATATAACATTTTAGGGTTGCGAGTTTCCAAGTGGAAACAGCTCATGTTTGCAAATACTTAATGAGGCCATTTCAACTTTCAACATGGCTGAGACAGAGTTTTCAACTCCCCCCACTCCACCCCCAAATTTATCCTAACTTGTATCATGATCTCATTCTTTAAATGTTCCGAAGTACATGGCTTTTTGAACAAATTTTATCTGACTTTTAATGGCAGCTTTTCATTCTTGGGATAATATTTTAAAATCTTTACTTATCCACCGTTAAATTCTACAGTGCATATAATATTCTTCAATAATTATTGTGTTAATTACTAAATTACTTAATTTTAATAAATATTTTAATGTATATTGATTTTTTAAACCAAATTTATCTCTTTTCATTCACAGGTTTTAAGTCGGTCCACCTCGTGTTCAGCGAGGGGCTTACACGCGATGGGTCGTACTGGGGCTGCTCTTGGTTGTTCAGGATTGGCCTAGTGCTTCATGTCGTTAGTGTGTGCCTAAACTGGACCAGATACTGGGCAAGACGACAGCTCAGTGACTATTGCTGATTGCTGTGCAGACACATGGATTTGGGCCGGTGTCTGTGGGAGTTTGCGCATTCTCCCCGTGCTTGCGTGGGTTTTCTCCGGGTGCTCCGGTTTCCTCCCACACCCCAAAGATGTGCTGTTAGGCTGACTGGCAGGAATAAATTGTCCCTAAATCAGTTTCCCTCAATCTGGATGGCCATAAAACATTAGACAGGGGTCGTGGGGGTAGAGGGGGACTGGTGGTGTTGAGATGGCGGCGCGGGCTCGTTGGGCCGAAGAGCCTGTTTCCCGGGCTGATTTTGTTCTTTGTTCTTTGTAATTTATCTAGCTTTTTAAATGTTTAACACATGACATTTTAAAAGGATTTGAATCAAACGTATTTGACTTATTCTTTTGTTCCATAACTTTGAATTGTTAGAGATACTGCAGCAGTTTAGTTGATAGGTACTGTGGCCGTTGTTTCTATTCACTACAACACGTGGTCGGTCCTATTTGTTCATTTTTGAGAATGCAGCAGCATTATGCTGAGGCAATCATCCCTTTTTACAAGTGAAATTCAGCATCACGTTCACACCTTGGGTGGAATTCTCCCAACCTTTCCACAGTAGGTTTGATGGCGGGTGGACGGGTGCAGAGACTCTGGTGAGAGCCTAAATTGGAATCCTGCAGGTGTAAAATTACATTACAATTCTCCCAATGATGGATCAACATCCAGTTGGCAGGTGGCACGAACACCATTTACATTCATTTGAACTTATGAATGTTTATTAAAACAGCTATCTGCTGGTATCCTCAGTAAGAAGTCTCACAACACCCAGCTTCTTACTGTGCTTACCCCAGTGTAATACCGGCATCTCCACATATTGGTATCCTGTCAGACTTTCAATCTTGTGTCATGCCAGCCTAAAATCCAACCCAATTACTAAAGAGTAATGTGCACAAAGCAGTGCTCAGATCGCCAGAAACTTTCAGGTGAGTGTAACAAAAGCCTTTCTGACACAATGTTGCACTGTTCCCAATGTCCCTCATGTCTGGCAGGAATCCCAATTTTTGGCTGATGCCCATTCAGTGGGTATCAGGATTCCTGCCAGTCATCTGATGATGAATCCCTTCCAATATCATTGCTTACCAATCTAATCTTGCCGAAGCAAATATTTTACGCTTGCTATACTGGATTTCAGTGAATGAGACTGTTATGATGGTCTCATCGATGGGACCGGAGGCCATTAAGGCCATCCAAGTGGTCAGAGGCAGGGGGCACTGCCAGCTTGGGACCTTGGCACCAGGCAGTGTCAAGAGACGAAGCCAAATGGGATGGGGCAATGACAGGGAGGCAGGGAGCGGGGTGGGAGTATTCTGCATCTAGGACAATCTGTTATGGCTGTTTTACGTGTTAGCTGTGTTGCAATTAGATTCACTTGACACAACCAGGGACAATATGAAGACAGGTGTGTCTTTCTCAGCAGCGTGTAGAAGATGACACTTGATATCTCATTTTCCTGGGCCACGTTGTTGAGAACTTCAGAGTAATCATAGCACTTGTACCTTTGCTTCAAAGTATATTCCTGGGAGTTTCATAGATCTGCTGATTATACATTTGTTCAGGTTAGTGGGGTTGCAGAAGGCTGTCATCTGCCCTTGTTCATTAGCTGGAAAGTGACAGAAGATTGTTGAAGGTGAAATGGAACAGCTGGAGAGCCTTTGCTCACTGGTTCACTTTGTGCTGGAGCCCAAATAAACGTTAAATGAAAAACTGTAAGGTTTTTCATGGTTTTTAAACTGAGAATTATGAAACATGACGGGATGCAGAAGGATTATACATTGTATGACATAATACTTTAACTTTAGAACCATAATTTCCGAGGCATAGTGATAAGTAGCTGAGCATGTGACCCTGAATATTTCCAGCAATCACCGACTGTCACCTCCAGTTCATTTGCTTTGGTGGGAGAAATTTTTGTTTGTTTTGCATGATACAAAACTGCAAGTGGGGGGAATGGGAAATGATTAACATCAAATTTGGGTTGAAAATCAAAATACTGAGGTGCTGAGCTTTTGAAATTAAAACAGAAAATATTGTAGATTTGCAGCAGGTCTGGCAACACCTGTAGGGAGAGAAATAGTTAACATTTCAGTTTGTGATAAATCATCAGGAAAGTTTCTGATTTGGGGTTCTCCTAATATGAGGCCATGACTTGAAAAGTGAATTCTGGATTGAATTTTAGGGTTTTTTTTTTCCAAAGTGTTGTCTCAGACTGGGGCCAGAGTATTCTGCATCAGGGACTGGCTGTGGGTATCGGGGCAGAGGTTGCCTGGGCGGGGGGGGGGGATTCTCTCCTGAATGGGTGCAATTCTCTCCCATTTTCACATTTATTCTGCACTTAGAATTTTTTGGTCAGACTTCCCCCAATGGCTAGGATAAGCCCAAGACTGAAACTGGAGAGAGATCACTCAACCTCCTCGGTGTAAAATGTACGGGATTCAAACCAACAGAGATGCTACTGGGACAGTAAGGGCAAAAGCCTTACCGCGCACCCCCACCTCCGCCGCATTGGAACCTCTCTCAATAAAACCAAGCCTGTTTGTGATTTGAAAACCCATCAAAAGACTTCATTGATGCAAGCTGAGTTCTTAAAGGAAGATTCCAACTCAACACTACTGTCTTCAAGAAAAATGAGAATAAACTAGTAACAACTGCAGAATGATTGCTCCAGTTAGAAATTAAAGTACAAGCAGCCACCATGGAAAGTGATTCTTGAGCTGTGAACAGGCATTTGAATAATCTGTGAATAGTCTTTCTGGCTCTATCCTTTTTTTTCACTTGGCCAAGTTTTAACATCTGATACACTGTAAAGTTTTATCTATCCTTTGTGCATGTCTAGGGAGGTTTTCTGTATTACTAGGAAGTTAGACATATTAGTACATTTTAAACTTGTATTAATAATATCTGTATCTTTACCTGACTGACGTTTGGTAGTAATATTTATTAATGCAAGGAAGTTGACTGGTTTAATTCTTACACCATGCTATGCACAGTTAAGTCTGTACTTAATTGACAATATCACATTTAAAAAATGATATATTTTTGTGTGCTATAACTGTGTTATAGCCAGTCCAGGAGCTGACAAAGAGAGGAGTTGGCTCACTTTGATTGTAACAGTATAGATTCCACTATCCAAAAATATTAATCTCTATAAAACTGCCCTGAAAAGTCAAGCAATTTGCTATGTTTGAGACTCGAGCTGTTCTGCTTCACCTAGTCTGTGTTAAACATAATCGTTCCCAAAAGAATTTCTGATTTTGCAATAAACTTCTCGGATCTCTGTTTCTATGTACCATGCTAAGTTATCACAACTATCTGGGGGTCTCTAAATAACGTGCACAGGTCATACAACATTTTGCTTTCCCTAATTGTAATCATATGAGCCAGATATTTCCTTTAAAAGTGGTGTGTGGGTCCTGGAAATGCAAGTCCCCATTTCTGGCTGATACAATTTTTGTTGGGATGAAAAAGGGGGCAAGGTGTGAACTGAAACAAAAATCTGTTGGACTATTCGAAATTAGAGCTGAATTTAAACAGAACCTATTTTCACTGTTTCAAAGGCCTTAACCTGCAGGACAGGAGTCACGGATTTATTGAGGAGAGCGGATTAGGGTCTGTTTAATTGCCATGACCTGGAGATATTTAACTCCTAGCCATTTAAAAATTAAAAAATATCAACTATGCTGCAGTTATCAGTTAGTCTGGAAGAATACATGCTGCTAGACTGTAATGATTGGCAGGTCATCTGGTGTAGCTCAGAGAAAGAATTACCATATGTTCCTGCAGTTTAACAGACTTCATTGTTGACATTTCCCAGGGGCCTTTATTAAAACTGAACTCATTATGAATGTCTGGTCGAGTTTCAAAAGATCCAAAACTACTTATTTCAGCGTGGTACGAGGGGACGGTACTGAGTTCACATAGTTTGATTGACAGTTTTGATAGGCTTTCAAAGGATTAGCTTTCTCTGATGTGGTTACTGAATAGACATTCATTTGATTTTGTAATAGGTTGATCACTTGAGAGGCTTTAAAATATTTGACTGGGTTTTATGAGTTTTAACCTGTATTAAATTTGTACTAGTACGGGTCTACTAGCTTATAAGTTAAACTTTTTTCATCTATGGATGGCTCTTGAGGTCTGTACACAGTGGATACTGGGTGAGTGGCTATGAGAGTGCTTTTGGGGGTTATGAATATTTCTTCAGAAGGAACTCTTCAAAACGCAGCTAATGAAAACAGAACAAAACTTACTCCAACTTATAAATCAAAGAAAGGGTTTAATAAAGAATCATTACTCCAAACTTGGGGCCTGCCCGGGGCCACTCCAAGTTACCCACAATTCTACACTGTTCCTTATTTGTAGTGAATCAGCTGGTCAGCTGACTATTACATCACTCTGCAATTGGTTCCATGGTTTATTGGGTCAGCTGACCGTTACATCTTGTTCCCATTGGTCACATTACATCCAATTCAAACTTGTCACTGGTTACATTTTAACAATGAGGTGACATGGAGGGGGCATAGGACATTGTGAGGGCTAGAGGGCCCTTTATAAAACTTGGCCTAAGTCTCAAAGAAGAGCGGTTGGCCTTCTGAGCAGCCTGCCTTGGCAGTCACCCAACTTCATGGCCACCACCTCCCTCTGGAGGTGGCAGGCCCAATTCAATAACACCCTTGCTTACCTGGAGCAACAGGTATCTTTTCTTTGAGGCAGATCTATCAATTTGGGAAATTTTTCGACTTGAGCAATGTGCCCTGGTAGTGAAAATCCAACCTATAGTGCTTCTACTGCCTGCTTACCTTACTGATCCTCCCTCTTTCTAATACTGTTCCTTTCAACATTGCCAGACCACCTCCTATTCCAACATCCATGTTAATTGTGAAGATCTCATAAACTGGAATATTTAGCTCACAGCCACATTCGGTTTGTAGACTGGCCTCAGTTATAGTGACATCATATTTTAAATGGAATTTGTGTTATAATTAACCTGTTTTATTTCTTAGTTTTCAAGCGTTATTGCAGAGAACATTTAACCACACAAAAGCACTGGTCCTGCTTTTATGCCCCAAGGTTATTTTCAATACAAATTTTAACTTATCAATCTTCTTTATGACTTCAGCTGTACTTTTAACCACACTGATGACCAGGACTTTCCTGTCACTCCATTTCTAATCTTTCAGCTATTTTTATTTTTGTCTTAGGTGTACTTCACTCTGGTCTCCCTCGCTCCTGCTTTCTAGATTTAATATTCTTTTAACAGCTCTGTTTGTTGTTCAGCTAGGACTTGGTTCCATTCTGGTCCAGGTGAAGTCACCCAGTGACATTGTTCCTTCCTTGCCAGTATGCTATGAAACTTCTGTTCCCACATAAATTCTTTCGCCATGTGGTAACCTTCTTCATTTACCTGTTTGCTGGTATCTTAGGGAATAAACCTGAGATTATTGCCTTCAAGGTCCTGCCTCTAATTTAGATCCTATCTCTTGCTGCTTCCTAAGCAGGGCCCCCTTCTTGTTCTTTCATATATTGTTCATCCAACAAATTGGATTTACTTTCTCCCCAAATTCTTTTTCAAGTGCATCAAGATATCCCTTTCCCTGATACCAGATAAGCAAAAAGCTCTTCTGGCTTCTTGCTTGTGGCTAAAGAGGATGCCAACAATATCCCTAATTACTGAATCTCCTACAACTACCATATTTCTAGTTTGCTCATTTCCTTTTGGATATTCTCCTGCTCTCTGTGTTTGAAATGTGCTTGGATCCCTCCATGGCCTTTCTTGCTCCCCTTCTCTGTGGCTTATTCGTACAACTCCCCAAGGACAATGCACTCCCCAAATTCTCATGCATCACCTACTTCTTTTGTATCACAAATAATTGTTGTGCCTTCAGCAATCTAGGCTGTAATTTCCTTTAAATATTTTATCCACTGTACCTCTTCTTCTTTAAGATGCTCCTTAAAACTTACCTCTTTGTCCTAAAAAGCTTGGTGTTAAATTGTTTCTGATATTATTCCTATGGCAGTCTTAGGAGAATTAACTATGCAAAGGTTTGAGATAAAAATTACAAAACAATAACTTTATACCTTACACTGAATTGTCAGACACACTTCTATGAACTAAACTTTAAAAGAAAGGACAGGAAGTCCCAACAGCATTCATTTCAAATAAATGAGCTTTCCTGAAAGAACGAATAGAAGAAAGAATATTCTTAACTTCTGAGCGGGAACAATACAAGAATAACTGCCTAAAACTAAGAATTGCAATAAGAGTCACAGAGTCAATCTTCAAGGCCCCTGAAAAGTAAATAAAAACCAGTTCCATGTCTTACAAATCTGGTGGTCAGTGAGTTGAGCTTCCAGTACGTAGGCATGTGTTCTGTGGGTGACAAACCTGTTAAACATAGTTGAAAAGATGGATAGAAGGTTCAAGAGATAGTCTCATATTGAGATTTGATCAAGACCAATAGCACTTCGATGGTGCTATACTTCTAACAAAATGTGTTCCTGGTGATTCATAGTTTGGTTGACTCTGCTGTCAACACACCTTGCATATGGTCTCAAACAACAGGGCACACACTGAAGGAACCACTCAAGGTGCTTTACACATGCATTACCTGTTGAAGCGTGGATCTGCATAGGCATCTGGAATATTAAGGACTTCTCCTGTTCGTGCTACCTGCCCAGCAATTCCTTTCTCAATAGAAAACCTATGCAGCAGAAAATTGATTGTGAGTTTCAGATTTTTCTTTACATTTAGAAGACAAGCTAACATAACAATGAATTAGCAAATGTCAATTGTTCCAATAACTCTGAAACAAACTGAGCGACAGGAAGTACTTCAATTTAGTATATCAAGCTACATTACAAAGGATAAGAACATATATAACCTGCTGCACAAAATGCTTCAGGATATTTTGAAGCTTTTGCTTCACCTTCTGCCTACTGAATAGAAAGACAAACATCTTGTCCAATGTCCTAGAACCATAGAATCCCTATGGTGCAGAAGAAGCCAGTTGGCCCACTGAGTCTGCACCAACTCTCCAAAGGAGCATCTTACCCAGGTCTACCCCAGCCCCATCTCTGTAACCCTGCGCATTTACTACAGCCAATCCACACAGCCTAAACATGCCTGGACACTAAGGGGCAGCTTAGTATGGCCAATTCACTTAACCAGGCCAGTGTAATGCCTAGCATCTGGACTCAAGATAACTTTCACTGCTGCATTAATGGTTAATCAATTAAATAAACGTGTAAATGTTCTTATAATAGAAAATAAAGGAATTTTAGACACAGAGGGTGGAATTTGGAGGGCCTGTTCACTGCGGGTGCAAATCCCATTTTGGCTGCTAAATCTCACAAGAGGGAGATAATAGGATTTGCACGCATGAGGTCTTGGTTTGAGAGCTTCCTCCCCTCTGCCGGTGACGTGCTCAAGTTCACGCCCTTTCTGATTTCCATGAATTTTATTAAGTTTAAATATACTTAAATGGCTTAATGCCATGGATTCTCTCCCATGGCAGGAGCAAAAAGCAGCCATGTTGGCTATGCTGGGAAAGTGGTGGTGAGCATAGCCACTAGGTGGTGAGGGACATTGCCAGAAAGTACCCTGACACTGGCTTAATATTGCCAAAGCTGGGGACAGTGCCAGACTGGCAGCGCCAGGTCACACTGATGCTAGCGTGGTGTGTAGGAAGGTGGTATCCAAATCTTTGCATGATGGGAGGGTGATTGTCTTTCTACGTGTGGGGTTTTGGGGTATTCCCCTTGGCTGCCTGATCTCCGTGGGGACTGGTCCCGATTTCCATTGGGAAAAGGAGTTCCAATCTTCATGGGTTGTGGTGGTGGTGATGGGGGGCAGTGGTTGGTTGGGGGGGGGGGTGCGGAGGGTGTTCTTTAATATAGCTGAGAGATCAGAGCGCCCTTTAGAAATGACACCACAATCTCAAAATCCTGTACTTGCTGGTGTTGTTAGGCTCCGATCCTTCAGCTAGCTGTGCGATCCTCACCAGCACTTTGAAACTTCAGAATGCTGTTAAATTAGGTGAGAAAAGGTGTCTATGAAGCTGTCACACAGCTTCTCATGCCTGATCCAACACTCTGTTCAATTCTGGGAAAATTCCACTCATTCGTATCCTATCATACAGTATTCACATCCCACTGTACACAGGGAAAGACAAAGTACTCCTCATTATTCATTATTGCAGAACCCCAGCAAAGCCAATTTTCAGTTAGATAACAGTGATATGAATTAGTACAAAACTTCATAGTAAGTTAATTTTCACGATTATATTTAAGTTTTTTCCTTATTTTTATAATATTTCCACTGTAAAATCCAGGTTACATTCAGTGCTGATGATGCAGCAACTTGGTACCTAATCTCTTTGGTTTTCTTGAAGACTGGTTTTCCTTCCCTCTGTTCACCAATGTCAAACAGGTCTGAATACAACTCCTGGCTGCTGTGGTCAACCTGAAAGAACGCGCAGCGATCTGCATTCACCAAATTTTTTGCATTTATCTGGAAAAGAATTAAAAAAAGATATTCAAAGCAGATGAAAACATGGGTCTGAACTTTTGTAGGATTGGATTAATTGCAGAGATCTTCAAAGATGGTAGGCTGGACCCGAATGTGAAAGTGCTACTCCCATTTCTCACCAATACATTTTTCACAAATAAGGTAAAAGGAGCAAAACGTGAATTACACAGGCATGAACATGAACATGCTGGGTCATTCAGAGCAACAAAAGAAAACACACATTCTTAGAGTGCATTGATTCACATGTCATCTTGTATGACTTAGAATAAACCTTTCCCATTTGTTCCAGCAGTTTCAGTAGATTTCGTGTTGACGTTTCCCAAGCGCTATTATTACAACTGAATCTAAAGGATTAGTGGCCCTTGATGTGATTACTGAATAGAGGTTTTTAAATAACAAATTGATCATTCGAAGGGATTCGACGGGCTTCATGAATTCGAACTTTTTCTTCATCAAGTTTAAATGAGTGAAAGCTCTGATAGCTTGTTATGCGTTTAACTTACTTTAATCTTCATGTGCCCATTGTGGATACTAGATGAGTGGCAACAGAGATTGCATGAGAATATGAGATGGCATGGAAAGGGTTTAGAGGCATGAAATATGAGGTAAATGGAAGGCACATGTGGGTGGCATGGAAAAAGCACTGGAGTGGATGGGTGGTGAGGGGGCTGAAGCAACAAAGGTAGGCTTTCTAATAAGCTCGTCTCAGCACTTACCTGCTGAGGTGGGAGGCCCAACTTGCATATCAATCCTGGTTTGAAAATTTCCCTATACATCGAAATGGGCCTGCAGAATTTGGAAATTTCCTGACTTGGGCTTGGTAGCGAAAATCTGGCCCACTACAGCAAAATAATTCACCAGCTCTTTTGATGTTGGGCATATTGCAACATTGCTTGACAAGAATATGCAAATGAGGTACATATGTTATTCATATATAGGATGTAAAATAGCCTGTGACCAGCTTATAAGGAACTGAAACATTTACTGTTTCTGTGTCCACCTGCTGAGCTTTCCCAACATTTTCTGTTTTTATTTCAGATTTTCAGCATGCGCAGTATCTTACTTTTATTATGTTGTGTCCTTGCTGCTGTTATTAACATTGGCGGTGATTGCTGTGTGTGTTGGCCAGTTTGTTGAGCTTTCGGTAACATGTATATGCATTAGCTTTAGTCTTCACATAAATAGAGCCCACTTAAAGTTTGCCAATACTGTCAGCGCGACAGGCGCGTTTGAATAAAATCAGAAACAAAACAGGCAATGGCTGATATGTCAATATGGTGAAAATCAAATTGGAGAGATAATTGGGAGTTTTGTAATTTCACAGCATAGAAAGGAATTCAAACCAAATGTTTTAAAAATGGACAATCTTTAAACTTAAAACATAAAAATATATTCTATAATTATTGTGTTTCTCAGCATCATCAATGCCCAAGGGGCAAAGTGCCCATCCCTAGGGGCAAGCTTGGCACAGCCCATCAACAAGGGACACTGCCAAGAGGGGGACAGTGCCTGAGGGGGTGGGGCCTAGGGGACAATCAATGGGGTTGGGGGATCCTGCTGCCATTTTGGCATTGGGATGGATGGGGGTGAGGGATGCCAGCTGCCAGGGCAGCTCTGCACTGCTGGGGGGTGGTTGGGGGCTGGAGATTGGGGTGGTCTGAGAAGAGGGAAGGGGTCGAGGCTGGCCTTGGAATGGTCAGGGGGACTGTGATTGGGGGGGCAGCACTGTGGGGATCCCAGGCTACCCAGCAAACAGGAGGCTGAAAGGTCGGGGCCATTGCACTTGTGCAGAAGCCCACTGGGCTTCAACCTCCCGGGTGGGAATAGGCCCCAACCCCTGAAATCTAATGATATTCACGCTGGTGGCCACCACATTGCACAGAGTGTGGGAGATTCAACTGTGAACTCTCACTAAAAAACCAGACTGAATTACTTCAGTTTTCCAGCAAATTCTACACTTAGAGGGTGATTCTTCCAAAAAATGCTGAATTCGCAGGAAAAATAGTGTAAATCACAATTGTTTTTGCAGTGGGAGTTCAGACTCAAATCTCCCACACTCTGTGCTCTGCAGAGATCACAACTGGGAATATCATTAAAAGCTTCTGGGTGGGGGAGGGGAGGTGTCAGTCTCCAGTTTGCTGGCCAGCTCAATTGCTGGCCGGACTATGGCAGTGCTGCCTGCACCACTCTCCCCAAAGCCCGATTGCGGCCTCGATGACTATTCCTCGGCCAGCCCATGAACCACCCCACGCCCCCCCCGGCCTGGACCACCCCGATCTCCAGAAACACCCCAGCAGTGACAACCCCCACCCTTCCCCCACAGGAAGCTGACCCATCCCCAGCAGACCTCCTTCCCCCAGCATGCCCCAATCACTGGCCTCCCTCCATCATCAAGTGAATCCCAATGCAGCATTGCAGTGGGACCACCCACCTCCACCGATAGCCCCTTGGCCCCGCCCCAGCTGATAGCACTCCTTGGCCTCGACCCTTGGCACTGTCCCCAAGACCTGCCCACTCAGCACCGCCTCCTAAGCCCTACCCCTTAGCTCCACCCCCTTGGCACTGCCCGATGCCGTTCCAAGGTGCCCTCTTAGCATGGGCAATTTGCTCCTTAGAGAGTGCTGGCGAGCAAGCTGGCACTGCCAGGTGTCTGTGCCAAGGGGGCACCATCTACCCACTACCCGACCCTCTGGAGGGGCCCCGATTGCCGCCCCCCCCCCCCCCCCCCCCCCCTTCACTCCTACGGGATCTCCCACTACTTCCCCGCAAGTGGAACTCTAAACGCTGCGGGGGGGAGTTTGTACTGGCAGGGCGGGAGATGCTATCGGGCCTGAGAATTCAGTCCCGGGTCTGATAATCACATTCAAATTACATTAAAAATAGATTAAAATAACTGACCTGGTGTTCCTGCCTGTTTCCTGCGCAATCCCAACTGCACCGGATATCTAGTGGTTGGAGAAATGCACGCGTCCAAAATCATGTGCGAATCGGTGCACGTGCAAATCTCCCAACCTGACCCGTCAGAAAATTAGCAGTTCGGAATGGGAGAATCGCTCCCTTAGAATTTTTTTGGGAGAATTCCAGCCCACATTCTGCACCTTCTTTCCTTCTCTATGTGCGTTATGCTTTGTCTATATAGGGCGCAAGAAACAATACTTTTCACTGTATACTAATACATATGACAATAATAAATCAAATCAAACCAAGTGGGAATGGAGGATCCATCCTCTCGGCAAAGTCCACAAAGGCCAGAGGGCACGAACCATCTGTGCCCAGCAGTGGTCCAGTGCTATGGCAGGTTGGCTATGGGTGGAATTTTCTCATGTCTTTGCAGAGTCCTGTCCCTGTGCAAATGGGAACTATGTTTCCGGAGCAGGACTCACAATTTTTTGCCATTCCACTATTTTTGTTATGATGGAGGCGCTCTCTGTTGTGACGAAAATCTGTGCTGCCTCTACAAATGTTGTCAGACTGTTTTTATGCCAAATGTGCATGTTTGACTCAAGGAAGTAGTGAACCATACTTTCATTCTATCAATTCTCACTGAAATCAATTATCCCTTCCTGATATTTGGATTCTATCAGGAGATTCTGGATAAAACATTGCCAGGTACTTACCATAATGTGTTCCAGTAGGGAATCTATTGCCAGTATATTATCAAAGTAGGTCCTGCAAGAAAAGAAAAATGGGTTGAAGTAGGAACCTTGACTTCATTCAAATTGCTTTTGAAGTTCTTTGTGCTAATCTTTGCTCTTTTGATGGAAAGGATCTGCTCTGAATGGAATGAGTGCTCCCAAGATTACCTCATATGCCACTTATAACAAAAAGGACAGTTTGAACACGTTACGGGATCATTCTTGTCATATCTGATCTGCTTGAAATATTTTCCTAGGTGCCCAACATTTGAAGTATCAGGTGTTTCCATCCACTTACGAGATGAGACACCTGCGGTCAATCATTTCTGATTCATTTGACTTACTTCTCCTTACCAATTCATTAGTGTGGATAGCAGATGTAAATCTCAATATCATTTCTGACTCAAGAGATGTGAAGCAGGATTCTAGTGGTCATGTGGCAGTTTGCATTTCTCAACCATATTTAAACTAGACAGGGACAGAGCTTCTCAAATCTTCTATGAAAGGGCCTTTGATACAACCTGAAATTTCCGAGCAGCACATACAAACCATGCCTCATTCATTCTTGGCATGTTGATTTTGTTAGGAATGGTTAGCAATCATTAACATTCAAAAGGTGGAATTCGCCCAAAATTTAGCTGTAACTTTCAATATGAATCCCAATGGCCCTGTTGGTGTGATCTGGACCACAATTTTTCCCCACGTGATAAACACCATGCCTACGGCACAAAGTGTCTGATTTGCCCACCTTGGGGGTCATCATGAATTCACAGCACTTGTTCTTATTCAAGCCAGGGGGATGGGAATCTTCTGCAGGGGGCCCTGCTGGCAGGAAACCTTCCTACAAGTTCAGGAACACTGCCTGGGGGACAGTGGCAGCATCCTCCACAAGGGACGGGTGTGCAATGCCACAAGATGAACAACCTATTCCACTCTGTCAGGGTATTCCACTCTGTCCCTGTATTCCCTCTGTACTCCACCTTTCCATCACCCCTTGGAATGTAACCTCAGACCCACATGCTGCCATCTAGCAAGACCACAGCACCCAACTCCAACAGCTTCCTCACATCCCCTGGGATCCCTCTCCTCACAGCCTCCCCATCTGTTAACCCATATTAATAGGTTTCATCAACATCTGATCCCTCTTCATATTCCTAGTTCTGCCTTTGCATCTCAACATTTGAGAGATGAGCGTGTCTAGAGGCATGGCACCTGGCTGGGGCTATGCTAAGTCCTGGGATTCAGCAGACCTCTGGTTGTCTGATCCCGGATCAGGTTGCCAGCTAACTTCATCCTCATTTGTGTTCCTACAGAATAAGCTTGCTCACAATCGCTGTTGGGCAGGGGAATGTCAAAGGCTAAAATCTTCTTGCGGAGAGAATACTGGAGT
This sequence comes from Carcharhinus amblyrhynchos, assembly GCF_965287045.1. Taxonomy (NCBI): domain Eukaryota; kingdom Metazoa; phylum Chordata; class Chondrichthyes; order Carcharhiniformes; family Carcharhinidae; genus Carcharhinus; species Carcharhinus amblyrhynchos. Next base: position 35,383,782 of record NC_137335.1, on the reverse strand, counting down.
TCACAGGGGAGGAGTATGAATGGGCCTGTGCTGAGAGCAAGATGAGCCTGCGAGAAAGAAGTGAGGAACCACTGCACAATCCTCCAGATGACTAAGATCAAGTGAGTTCTGTGTATCCCAGACGATTGCCTTGGTGATGTACGCATACCATGTTGCTTTCCTTGTAGGAGCATTGTCTCATCAGCTTGGCCCATCCAGCAGTTCTGCCATCCACCCACAGGTTACAATGATTCTACCCACGACACAACCTCAGAGATGTCGGAGGAGAATACCAAAGATGTGTCATAGCTATCACCCACATCATTACCAGCACAGAGACATGCACCTCGGTGGGAAATCTTAGCAGGCAAGTTTCTGGGTCACTATCTAGTGAATGCCACACTGCGTCTGATGTACATCAAATGGAGGTAGGAATGTCCTGGGATCAGACAATCAGCTGGATCCTAGGACTTAGCATTGCCCCAGCCAGGTGCCATGTCTCTGGACACACTCATCTCTCAGACATTGAGATGCAAAAGCAGAACCAGGAATATGAAGAGGGATCATCAGCAATACTCCTGCAGCTGCAAGGCCAACTGTTGGAGGCCCATATATAGCAATGCATGGCACCCAGGCCAACTTTGCAACTGGAGCTCAAAATCAGATCCATGTTGGAAAATGTGCAAAACTTGTCTCAGTTCCTGAGGACCATGGTTGAAAGCTTCAACAGCGTGGCGCAGACAATGGTAGGCCTCCAGTGCCACATGCCGGTGAGGCTATGGAGCTCATTCCAGTTGCTCTTCTACCCCATGGGCACCCAGAGGGAGGATTATCTGCTGGAGCACAGGCCGGGGCCTTCTTCCCATGAGTCCCTGGAAGTGCCCAGCCAATTGACCTCCCTTCCTGAGAGCGGCACAACTCAGGCACAGCAGACAGAAACAGTGTAACGTAACAACACCAGTGCCACCCAAAAGTAGGCCGGAGCCCTCCGGAGGACACCCACCAAAGGTATCTCATATAATACTGTGTGCAGTTTTGGTACTGTGTGCAGTTTTGGTCGCCGCACTTGCACAAGGATATTTTGGCCTTGGAGGGAGTGCACAGGAGGTTCACTAGGCTGATACTGGAGATGAGGGGGTTAGACTATGAAGAGAGACTAAATAGACTGGGTCTGTACTCGTTGGAGTTTAGAAGGATGAGGGGGGATCTTATAGAGACGTATAAGATAACGAAAGGGATGGATCGGGTAGAGGTAGAGAGATTCTTCCCGCTCAGAAAGGACAGCAGGACAAGAGGGCATAGCCTCAAGATAAGGGGGCGGGGGGCAGTTTAGAACGGAGTTGAAGAGGAACTTCTTCACTCAGAGGGTGGTGAATCTCTGGAATTCTCTGCCTGTTGAAGTGGCGGAGGCTACCTCGCTAAATATGTTTAAGACACGGGTGGATAGGTTTTTGGCGGACAGGGGAATTAAGGGTTATGGGGAGAAAGCGGGAAAGTGGAACTGAGCCACTTCAGATCAGCAATGATCTAATTGAATGGCGGGGCAGGCTCGAAGGGCTAGATAGCCTACTCCTGCTCCTACTTCTTATGTTCTTATGTTATGTTCTTATAATAATGCTTGGAAGTCAGCAGGCAGCTGCCACCTTTGATGTGCATCCTGGGGACATCCCTGGGGGATGTGTGGTCCCACGACTGAGTACAGACCCTTTGAGGTCAAAGTCAGGTTGCAAAATGTGCGCTGCAGCAAAAATGCTTCCATTTAGTTGATTAGATCCCTTTGAGAATTGGACACTGTATATAGAACATGTAAGTCATTATTTTATGGCCAAAAGAAGAGGAGAGGAAGGAGAAAGCAATCCCTTCATGTGTGTGTGGGACCCAAACCTATAGTCTAATCCACAGGCTAATGTCCCTGAACACACCCAATTCAAGTACATTCATGGAGGCAGTGGATTTGTGAAGGCACATTATCCAAAGATCTCAGTCATGCTGCTGAGTTTTAAGTTTAATTCCACTGGGAAAGCTCCAGGAGAGACCATTGCAACCTACATTATGAAGCTAAGGCAGATAGCAGAAGTCTGTGACTTTGGGGCCATCTTGGACAATATGCTGAAAGATCACTTAATTTGTGGAATTAGTAATGAGGCAATTCAGAGAAAGCTATCAGTGAAAACGGATATCAATTTTAATAAGACACGGAGATAGTGCTGGTGATGCAGTCAGCAGTGGTATCAGAAGTGAAGACACTAGTTTTGAGAGGAAAACAAATGTAGCCGCAAGCAGAGTCAGAAGATTTAAGAAAGTTAATGCAACACCAAAGATTGAAACAGATCGCCATGGAGGTAATCACTCCCCAGAAACTTGCAGATCTAAGGAAACAGAATGTTATTCATGCCACAGGAAGGGGCACTTGAGGCACCGGTGTAACAGCAAGCCAAATCTGCTCGATGCTGAAGGCAGTAGCACATCGCAAGTACACAGTGTAGAAGATTTCCCTGCTACTGCTAATGAACAACATGAAAGAGAGCAAGATAGCCCCCATCATAACATAAGAAACATAAGAAATAGGAGCAGGAGTAGGCCAACTAGGCCTAGGAGTAGGATTAAGGAAAATCCGAAGGCATTTTATTCCTATATTAGGAGCAAGAGAGTAGTTAGAGGGAAAATTGGTCCTCTTAAGGACAAAAGTGGGGAGATATGTATTGAGTCGGAGGGAATGGGGGAGCTCCTGAATGAATACTTTGCATCGGTATTCACGAAGGAGAGGGGTTCGGAATCGTGCGGTCTGTTAGAGGGAGCTGAGGATCAGCTGCAGGAAATATCTATTACGAGGGAGGAAGTGCTAGGGCTTTTAGGTAGCATAAGGACGGATAAAGCTCCGGGGCCTGATGGTATTTATCCCAGGCTGCTTAGGGAGGTGAAAGATGAAATTGCTGGGCCTCTGGCGCAAATCTTTGTCTCTTCTTTGGACACAGGTGAGGTCCCAGAAGACTGGAGGGTAGCAAATGTGGTACCGCTGTTCAAAAAAGGTAGTAGGTATAACCCTGGAAATTACAGGCTGGTGAGTTTGACATCGGTGGTAGGGAAATTAATGGAAAAAGTACTTAGGGGTAGGATGTATGAGCATTTGGAGCGTTGCGATCTGATTGGGGATTCGCAACATGGCTTTGTTAGAGGGAGGTCTTGCCTTACGAATCTGGTGGAATTCTTTGAGGAGGTGACAAAAACGGTTGACGATGGGCAAGCCGTTGATGTCATCTATATGGATTTCAGTAAGGCGTTTGACAAAGTCCCTCATGGTAGGCTGGTAGAAAAGGTTAAGGCGCATGGGATACGAGGTCAGGTAGCTAGGTGGATTGAGAACTGGCTGGGTAATAGGAGACAGAGGGTAGTTGTGGAGGGGACTTTGTCCGGTTGGAGGCCAGTGACCAGTGGTGTGCCGCAGGGCTCAGTACTGGGACCTCTCCTCTTTGTAGTCTACATAAATGACTTGGAAGAGAGCGTAGGTGGTGTGATCAGCAAGTTTGCTGATGACACCAAGATGGCAGGGTTGGCGGGTACCGAAGTGGATTGTGAGGTGATACAACAGGATATAGTTGGTGCATTGGGCAGATAGGTGGCAGATGGAATTTAATCCTGACAAATGCGAGGTGATGCATTTTGGAAGGAATAATGCAGAGAGGAGCTATGTGATTAAAGGTAGACAAATTAGGAGTATAGAAACACAGAGGGACCTGGGAGTGCAGGTTCACAAATCCATGAAGGTTGCGACACAAGTGGAGAATGTTGTCAGGAAGGCTTATGGAATGCTAGCCTTTATAGGAAGGGGTATAGAGCTTAAAAGCTGCCGTCTAATGCTTCAGTTGTATAGAACATTGGTTAGACCGCATTTGGAGTATTGCGTCCAGTTCTGGTCACCTTACTACCGGAAGGACGTGGAGTCTCTGGAAAGGGTGCAGAGGAGGTTTACCAGGATGTTGCCTGGCATGGAGAGGCTCGGTTACGAGGAAAGGTTGGAGAAACTGGGACTGTTCTCCTTGGAAAGACGGAGATTGAGGGGGGACATGATAGAGGTATATAAGATACTGAAGGGAATAGACAGAGTCAATAGTGAGAGACTGCTCCCTAGATTGGTTACAAATACAAGAGGACATGATTTAAGGGTGAGGGGGGAGAGGTATAATTTGGATATGAGAGGAAGGTTCTTTACGCAGAGAGTTGTGGGGGTATGGAACGCGCTACTGAGTAGGGTGGTGGAGGCGGGAACGTTGGACTCGTTTAAGGTTCAGTTAGATAGGCACATGAGTGAAACGAAGATGGAGGGTTATGGTAGGGGTTATTAAATAAGGGTTAGAACCTCGGGTGACACCGGAAAGGCAGGCTTGTGATTAACGTTTTTGTCTTTTTATTCCGCAGGTGGGGGTCCACCTCGTTGTCAAACGAGGGGCATGCACACGGTGGGTCGTGCGTGGGCTACTCTTGGAGGTTCCGGGAGTGGCCTAGTACTTCGTGTCGGTGTGTGTGCTTGATCCTGGACCGGTAGACGGGTGCCGCAAAAGCGCGGTGACTAGCACTGCTAGCTGTGCAGATACATGGATTTGGGCCTGTGTCTGTGGGAGTTTGTGCATTCTCCCTGTGGTTGCGTGGGTTTCCTCCGGGCGCTCCGGTTTCCTCCCACACCCCAAAGATGTGCTCTTAGGCTGATTGGTTTTACCAAACTGACACTATTCTCCCATGAATCTGGCTAAGTCAGGGGTTCTATTTGTAGATACGCAGGGTAGAATAGGTGTAGGGTGATGCCGCGGCGCGGGCTTGTGGGGCCGAAGGGCCTGTTTCCCGTGCTGGGTTGTTCTTTGTTCTTTGTAACTAGCCCTTCGAGCCTGCCCCGCCATTCAATAAGATCATGGCTGATCTGTCGCTGCTCAGTTCCACATTCCCGCCCTCTCCCCATAACCCTTAATCCCCTCTCTTATCAAAAACCCATCAACCCGCGTCTTAAAAATATTTAGCGAGGCAGCCTCCACCACTTCAACGGGCAGAGAATTCCAGAGATTCACCACCCTTTGAGTGAAGAAGTTCCCCCTCAACTCCGTTCTAAACCGCCCCCCCTTTATCTTGAGGCTGTGCCCCCTAGTCCTATTGTCCTTTCTGAGCGGGAAGAGTCTCTCCACCTCTATCCTACCCATCCCATTCATCATCTTATACGTCTCAATGAGATCTCCCCTCATTCTTCTAAACTCTAACGAGTACAAGCCTAATTTATTCAGCCTCTCCTCATAGCTCAACCCCCTCAACTCCGGCATCAGCCTAGTAAACCTCCTCTGCACTCCCTCCAAGGCCAAAATATCCTTGCGTAAGTACGGTGTCCAAAACTGCACACAGTACTCCAGCTGCGGCCTCACCAATGCCCTATACAGCTGCAGCAAGACCTCCCTACTTTTATATTCAATCCCCCTCGCGATGAAGGCCAGCATCCCATTCGCCTTCCTGACCACCTGCTGCACCTGCAAGCTGGGTTTTTGCGACTCATGCACAAGGACCCCGAGGTCCCTCTGCACCGTCGCCTTCTGCAGTTTTTCTCCACGTAAGTAATAATCCTTCCTACCATTATTCCTACCAAAATGGACCACCTCGCACTTGCCAACATTAAATTCCATTTGCCATTTCCTGGCCCATTCGCCCAGCCTATCTAGATCCTTCTGTAGACTCTCACCACCCTCCGCACAATTTGCCTTTCCACCAATTTTGGTGTCATCAGCAAATTTCGACACCCTACACTCGGTTCCCTCCTCCAGATCATCTATATAAATGGTAAATAGCTGAGGCCCCAGCACCGACCCCTGGGGCACTCCACTAGTCACTAACCGCCAATCCAAATAGCACCCATTGACCCCCACTCTCTGCCTCCTATTTGACAACCAGTCCTCTATCCACGCTAACACCCTACCCCCAACTCCATGCCCCCTTACCTTCTGCAATAACCTCTTGTGAGGTACCTTGTCAAACGCCTTCTGAAAATCAAGAAAGACCACATCCACCGGCTCTCCTCTATCCACCGCCCTAGACACATCCTCATAGAACTCCAGTAAATTTGTCAGACACGACTTCCCTTTAACGAAACCGTGCTGCGTCTGCTCTATCAAGCAGTTCCCCTCAAGATGCCTCGCTATTTCCTCCTTGATGACGAATTCTAACATTTCACCTACAACAGACGTTAAACTAACAGGCCTATAATTCCCCGCCTTTTGCCTGGCACCCTTCTTAAACAACGGCGTAACATTAGCCGTTTTCCAATCTTCCGGCACTTCCCCGGAATCCAGCGATGTCTGGAAAATAACCACCAAGGCATCCACTATCACCTCCGCCATTTCTTTCAGGACCCTCGGATGCATTCCATCCGGTCCTGGGGACTTGTCCACAATCAGCCCCTCCAGTCTGCTGAGCACCACCTCTCTAGTAACAGTAATGTCATCGAGACCCTCCACTCCTACCACCTTTCCATCTCTAACATCCGGCAAATTATTCACGTCCTCCTCCATGAAGACCGAAACAAAAAAGTTATTCAAGACCTCAGCCATTTCCCCATCCCCTACCACTAAGTCCCCCTTCTCATCCTCTAAGGGACCAATGTTCACCCTAGCCAGCTTCTTCCTTTTTATATATTTATAAAGACTCTTGCTATCCTTTTTTATATTAAGCGCTAGGCCAGCTTCATAGTTTCTCCTACCCTTCTTTATCAACTTCTTTGTCAATCTTTGTTGACATTTAAACCTCTCCCAATCCTCTTCTCGCCCACTACTCTTAGCTACTCTAAATTCCTCCGCTTTTAATTTTACACTTTCCTTCACCTCCTTCGTTATCCACGGCTTATTACCTCTCCTCCTACGGTCCTTTTTGACCATCGGAATAAATTTCTGCTGAGCACCAAGAAAGATCTCCTTAAAGATCCTCCACTGCTCCTCAGCAGACCTACCTTCCAACGCGCTCCCCCAGTCCATATTCGCCAATTCTTCTCTCATCCTACCGTACTCACCTCTGTTCAAACAAAGGACGCGTGTCCGGGAACCCACTTTCTCCTCCTCCGTCTGCACCAGAAACTCCACCATACAATGGTCACTCTCCCCAAGAGGATCCTTCACCGCAAGTTCCCTAATTCTACCCGCCTCATTACATAGCACCAGATCCAAGATAGCTCGCTCCCTCGTCGGCTCCAACACACACTTTCCAGGAAACTATCCCGGCAGCATTCCAAGAACTCCTCCTCGAGCCCACCGCGTCCAACGTGGGTCGACCAATCAATGTGCAGATTGAAATCCCCCATAACAACGGCCGTCCCATTCCTGCACGCCGCACTTATTTGCGCGTTAACAGCCCGCCCCACCTCCAGATCATTATTCGGGGGCCTATAGACAAGACCCACCAGCGTCTTCCTCCCTTTGCTGTTCCTAATCTCTACCCACAACGATTCCACGTTCTGCTCCTTGGCTCCAATATCATCCCTTGCTACCACCCTGATGCTATCCTTAATCAGCAGAGCTACGCCCCCCCCTTTTTCCTCCCGCCTATCCTTTCTAAACACTTGATACCCCTGGACATTCAGCTCCCAGTCCCTGTCACCTTGCAGCCACGTCTCTGTAATGGCCACCAGATCATATCCATTTGTGTCGATCTGCGCCACCAACTCATCCACTTTATTCCTAATGCTTCGCGCATTCAGATAAAGCGCCTTCATCCCAGCCTTCACCTGGACCTTATTTGCCGGAACGCCACCAACCATACTCACGCCCCTTACTCCCTCTATCCTTACCTGTACCGTCTCCTTAACTTTAGACCCCGTAATGTCACCTACCCTCACACCCTCCCCCCCCCTAATTAGTTTAAAGCCCTGTCTACAGTCCTATTTACACGATTCGCCAGCACTCTGGTCCCAGCACGGTTCAGACCAACCCCATCCCGCCCGAACAGGTCCCACCTACCCCAATACTGGTGCCAATGCCCCATAAATTCAAACCCATTCCTCCCACACCAATCCCTGAGCCACCCATTCACTTCCTTAATCCTATCAACCCTACGCCCGTCTGCACTCGGTTCAGGCAGTAGCCCAGAGATGACCACCTTGTCGGTTCTACTTTTTAATTCCATTCCCAGCTTCTCATACTCCCTCCCCAGATCCTCAGTTCGCATTTTGCCTACGTCGTCGGCACCCACATGAACCACAACGACCGGATTCTCACCCTCCCACTCCAGGTTCCTCTGCAGCCCAGATGCGACATCCCGGACCCGAGCACCAGGCAGACAACACACCCTTCTGTGCACTTTGTCATTGTGACAAAGGACAGTGTCAATACCCTTCATCCCACTATCCCCATTTACAACTACGTTCCTTTTCCCCTTCTCTTTGCCTATGTCCTGCTGCATCACTGTACCGTGTGCAGTTTGCTCACCAACCTCACCTCCCTCGTCCTCGTCCAGACTGGAAGCAAGAACCTCAAACCTGTTATGCAGCTTGAGAGTCTGAGGCCTCCTCTCCCCACCCTCCTTCCTCCTCTCCCCACCCTCCTTCCTCCTCTCAGCAGCCCCCTCTTGTTCCTGATCCTTAGAGTTAGCCAGTCCAGGGGGGGTGGATGTCTCTTGCACCCCATTGACAATGGCACCCTTTCTCCCCCTGATGAGCCTCAGTGTCTGTAGCTCAGAGGCCAGCTCATCTACCTTGAGCTGGAGCTCCTCCAGCAACCTGCACTTACTGCAGACATGGTCACTGGGGAGGACCCTGGGGTCCACCAGTTCCCACATCATACAGAAACCACACATCACGTGCCCCTCCATTATTCACTGTAGTAATGTTGAAAATTTCCACACGAACTCACCTGGCCCTTTTTCTCCCAAGCCCTTTTGATATTAAGCCCTAATTGCTCACTCTACTTTCCTCTCACTCCACTGCCCGCTCAGACGCTGCCCGCTGTCTACACCAGGCCTCCTTTTAAACCTGGCGCTGATTTAAAGCTGGCTGGCCCACAACTCCTTCTAACCACTCCCTCAGAATTCTTAAAGCAGTAAATACAATAAAATAAATGCTTTAAACAGTTCTACAAAGAACAAAGTGCTTTAAACTTATTTAAACAGGTTTTTAACAGGTAAAATCTTATCTCTCTCTCTGCTCCTTCACTTGTCAACCTATAGAAATAGAAACAGTCATGGAAGAGTCTGCAATCATACTGGGGGATCAAACATAAAGGTACTTGTGAGAAGGGGTTTAGCTTTTGGTTTAACAAAAGCATCAGGAAAATTGGTGACCTATATGGGAGAGACTGTCATGATCATGGGTACTGCTACGGTATCAGTGAGCTAGCTACAGCAATCTGCCCAACGCCCACTAATGGGTATATCAGGCCATGGAACAAGTCTGCTGGGCTGCAACTGGCTCAAAGAAATGTATCTCTTCTTAAAAATTATCAATTTCAAAGTGAATTGTGGTAATATATTTGCATAAATGATCACCTAAATGATATAATTATTAAATAAAATATTGGAATCACTTACTTGGATACATCCAGCAGAAAATCATTCATTTCACTCTGCCTGGCAAGACCTTTGGAAATCTGAAAGCGGAATTTTCAAATCAGAGCAATATAATAAAGGAATTTTTTCCTCATTGATTTCAATTCAGCTTGTCTACATCTTTATGTGCATAAGTGGATTTTTAAGCTAGTGAATGAAAGGTTTGGTAAGAATAAATAGGGAGAGATATTTTCTACTGGTAGGTGGGTCAGTAACCATTGGCAAAGACTGAAATCAGGTGGGAAAAGCAGTGTTGAAGCAGTCACTTAAATAGTGACTTTTTTGGTTGTATAGTTATGGACATTGAAAAAAAAACTTCAACTGGTTAGTTTCATGGTGTATCACTGGCAGGCCAGCTGCTGACTTGCCTGCCCAATCAGCAACTTAGTCAGCCAAGGATTGGGCGCCATTTGTAAAGACCACCCTAGTGCAGCGAAAGTAAAGGAGTTCCCCCTGGAATCACTGCCTCTGGCACTGTCTGGGAATGACCCTCTCCCTCCGAGCACTATACTTACCTGAGCTTCCCTTAGAGCTTTACTCACCAGGTGCATGCTTTGGGGTCCCAGTCATGATTCACGCTGTTCTGCTGTCACCCCAACACGGATGAATTTTCTGACTGGGGTGGGAAGGACGATGATTCAGGCATAGGGGCCTGATAATTATATAGTAATATATTCAAATTATGTTCCCAACATTCAAAGTCAGGAAATGCACTGATTGGGAGGAGGGTACAATCATGTTATGCGTTTACATTGACGTAAAACGTAGCTTAGAAGTTCTGGTGATATTTTCTGCTCCCATTGTCAAACCCAACTATAGAACCACAGAACCCCTACACTGCAGAAAGAGGCCACTTGGCCCATCAAGTCTGCACCAATTCTCCAAAAGAACATCCTACGTGGGCCCTCCCCTCCACCCTATCCCCATAGTCCCACACATCTACCACGGCTAATCCAACTAGTCTACACATCTTTGGGCACTAAGGGACAATTTAGCATGGCCAATCCATCTAACTTGCACATGTTTGGGCTGTGGGGGGAAACTGGAATACCTGGAGGAAACTGGAATACCTGGAGGAAACCCATGCAGACACCGGGAGAACGTGGAAACTTCATACCATCACCCCAAACCAGAGTCAAATCCAGTCCCTGTTGCTGTGAGGCAGCAGTGCTAACCACAGTGTCACTGTACCGCCCAATGCCTGACATGATTGGGATTGGAAAATCCCAACCATTGATTATGATCAGGAATACGCTGCTTGAAAAGGTGGAGAAAGCAAATTTAAAAGCAACTTACAAAACAGAATTAGATACAGACTTTAACTAGAAAAACAAATGTTGGTCAATGGAGAAACAGCATGTGAATGAGACTTTTCTGTGAGACTTTTTAGAAGAGGAGCAGAGGTATGCTGGATTGAATGGTCTCCTTCTATGCTCAATAATTAGACAATGAGACAACAATGAAGTAGATTGCTTTGTACTGGATATCACTGAGTTTCTTGGAGCTTTGGCCTAGCTTCACCCATCTAGGCAACTGGAATGTCTTCAAGCACTGACCTTGTGCCTGTTAGGTTATTCATTATTTAGTTAGTGAATGCAAAGTCCTTATGCCAAGCAGTTTTCTGGTCCTGCTTTGTTGAGTGCGGATGGGTCTCTGCTGAGTCTGTGGACTGGACATTCTTCTATGATGTGGTGTGTAGTTTGCTCTCTCCCACAGGCACGTGACTGGCACTAATGCCCATCTGTGAAGGTTGACCAAGAGGGGCCATGGTCAATCCTCTCTTTCCTTGGAAAGTTGAAACCAGGCAATTGTTAAGTTGGGTTTGAGACCAGGTACTTGTTTGTCATACCCAATGAATCCAATCCATCTGTCCAAGTGGATTTTGCATTGAAGTCCTGCATGGGGAGGTTTTTTCAGATTGGCCTTCTTGATGGGAGTCGTACCTTGGGTGGACTGAATAGATGAGCATGAAGCTGGGGACACTACAAACAGTTTCTATCATTTTGTGGGTTGTTGCAAGTCAGCAGGTGTGTGGAGAACATTTTGTTTGCCAGGACAGGGAGCCAAGGGTGTGATGTTAAGTGTAATGTTCCAGTAATGATATGCATGGTAGCATTCAGTTGGGTGTCAACTCTTTTGTGTGTATGTGATGACCTTGACTAAACAGGAGCACAGTATTCTGCTACTGAGCATGAGAATACAAGTACTGAGGTTCGGAAGGTAGCAGCACCCTATGTTGAGTCGATTAGTTTTGCAATCAAAGTTGTTTCTGGATTTAATCTTGGATGCAGTTGGTTGTAGATGTTCCTGGAATGTCAATGTCCTGAATCTGTAACTAATGGTGTTTCGCATGGATCAGTGCTGGGACTCTGCTGTTTGTAATATATACAAATGACGACAAAAAAAACATAGCTGGTCTGGTTAGCGAATTTGCAGATGATACTAAGATTGGTGGAGTTGCGGATAGTGATGAAGATTGTCAGCGAATACGGAAGGATATAGATAGGCTGGAAAATTAGGTGGAGAAATGGAGATGGAATTTAATCCGGACAAATGCAAGGTGACACATTTTGGTAGATCCAACTCAGGTAGGAGCTATAAAATTAAAGGCAGATCCATCAGGAGCATAGACATAAAGAGATCTGGGAGTACAGATCCACAGATCCTTAGAAGTGGTAGCGCAGGTAGAAAAGGTGGTGAAGAAAGCATTTGGCATGCTTCCCTTCATTAGAAGGGGATTGTGTTTGAAAGTTGGAAAATTGTGCTACAGTTATACAAAACATTGGTTAGGCCGCATTTGGAATACTGTGTCCAATTTGGTCACCACACTACCAGAAGGATGTGGAGACTTTGAAGAGTGCAGAAAAGGTTTATCAGGTATGTAGGGTATAAGCTACGATGAAAGATTGAGTAAACTGGGATTGTTCTCCCTGGAAAGACGGAGGCTTAGGGGCAACCTGATACAAGTTTACAAAACTATGATAAGTAGGAAGGAAGTTGGAAGCTTTTTCCCAGGGTAGAAATTACAATTACAAGGGGGCACAAGTTCAAACTAAAAGGAGAGAAGGTTCAGTGGAGATGTGCAGGGGAATTTTTTTACACAGAGGACGGTGGGGGCCTGGAATGCACTGTCAAGTGAAATGGTTGAGGGAAATACGTTAGCACCATTTAAGACTTATCTGGATAGACACATGAAGAGACGGGTCTAGATAAGACAACGTGATCGACACAGGCTTGGAGGGCTAAAGGGTCTGTTCCTGTGTCGTAATGTTTTTTGTCCTGAAGAAAGTAGGAGTTGTGTGGTGCTTTAACTTATAGCCATTAATTTGGATGTTGATCTCTTTACTGGCTTTCGTATTGTGAAGTTGGAGTAAGATGGATACTGTTTCTGCAGGATTTTGCTTGAGTTGCCATATGTTGCAGTATTGTTCAAGTTTTGACAAGTCCTCGTTTAGATTCTGATGCAAGGCGTCAAAGTCAAAGGCTTATGTGATTTCTCAGGAAGTAGTGGAACATGGAATATCATTTGTGTACAAGTTGAACAGAGTTGGAGGCAGAACTGGATCTTGGTGGGGAGTTGGGGGGGGCTGAGGGCTACTTCTCACAGAATAACCAGTCTTTGACCTAGACACTCCAAGTGACACAGCATTTATATGACTGCTTGTTTTTAGGCAATGACAATCCCAGGATGTTGATGATGGGGGCTCAGCATCGGTAACACCATTAAATATTGAGGAAAGATAGTTGAACTTAAGTGCCCATGAGCAGGTGTAGCGGGGCTGAAAAGCTTTGATCTGGTCTGTTAGACAAAGTGTAGCCTAGCTCTGTCTACAGTATATTGCTTATGCTGTTTAACATGCATGTAATCCTGTGCTGTAGTTTTACAAGATTGACACCTTGTTTTCTGTCTGTTGCTGGATTTGGCATGTTTTTCCATATCACTCAATGAATCAAGGTGCGTTCCCTGCCTTAATGATCATGCAGACTTAGGGATGGGCTGGACCATGAGGTTACACATTGTGGTAATATGTAATTTTGTTGCTGTTGATGGTTTACAGCACCTCCTGCTTTAAGCTGCTTGATCTCGCCAATATGTGGGTGTGGAAGGTTTTGGGAGAATTGAAGGAGATTGTGGATGGGTAAGGACTTGACTGTCATGTTATAACTGGACTGGCATACCAATAGAAGAAGGCCTTCTAGCCTATCTGCCTTACCATCTGTCAACATATCCTCTGAAGGCATGAGCCCAATTCCATCCTGCCCCATCACCTCAGAATGAAAATATGATGGGCAGATTCTCCTTAACGGAGATGGTTTATGGAACTTTCCTGACTCATCCTTCCCATCTCCTTCACAAGATTTTACTTTGCTATTCTTCCCCTTGATCTCTATTGGACTATCCCTGGTGCTCTCCTGTGTATTTCTTAGTGACTCTATTAATTCTTCTCTTTTCCCATTGTAACTCTTTCTTTCTTGTTGACACCACATGTATATGCCAGAAGATCAGAAACAAAAACAGAAAATGATAGAATCCTACCTGAACTTGATGAATTGCCACTAATGCCCACGCTAAATTTGCAGTGGCAATCTGAAACAAAGAGCAAAAATAGGGGTTCAGCATATGATCTGAACAAACTAAGATATTTTCCCAGTACCTCTCCAATTCTTGCCTCTCTTGTTCGAAAGGCACCAATTTTTGTTTTGGTTTGGTTTAATGGACAAGGCAGTCTTCCATCCCCACAAGAATGGCCAATTGGCTGTTTCCCTTGTATGGATCTTGACCATGAATAAAGGGAAGTTATTTAATCATAGGGAACAAATCAAAGCCTAAACCTATTTTCATCCAATGTGCACACTATTTTCATCCAACTTATTATTTCCTTTAGTTGCAGGAGAAGAAATCCTGGTTGAATTATTCCAGTCTTGCTGATATCAACTAATACTACTGGTACACATGGCTCATTCACATACTGATCCACTCAGCTACTGGTGCAATTTCCACTCCATATTATTTCAATCTTTATCTCACAGGCATGGCAATATATTTTACATACACTGTTGGTGGTTTACGGGAAGTATAATAAACCATCAAAGTTTGGAATCATGCTGATTTTTCTGGATTCGCTATGCCTAAATATTTTAGGGCTGTTGAAGGTCATAGAAATATTTATTAAAAGCTGCATCTTTGCCTTATGTTTAAGTCTGAGTTAATGAGACTTCTACTCCACAGCAAGAGTAGAAACCCACCTGCTGTTGATCACTGTCAAACGGATTTCTGCCGCGTTGTCGATGCAACTCCAAAACACCTATCAAGTCATTACTGGTGGTAACTATTGGTAAACAGAGGACAGATTGAATAGCATTTGCTGATTCCAACCATGTTCCTTTGGGGAATCGATTATCCTAAAAGGAAGAAAAAAAGAACATGATAATAGTGCAACGGATGCAACATGAGTAGGTGACATTGATACTTTTCTCTGATACAAGAATATCACTGCTGTTTGTTTGCAATCTGTCGTATAAATTAGTGAACGTGTGATTCTTTAGTAATATACAAAATGGCAAGTAAAACATTCTACTATTTATGCATTCCCTGTACATGAAATACTTTCTCTTTCAAACTTTAAACAGCTAACTCTTACTACTCTATTTTTATGGAAGCTTAAAAGAAATAAAGGTTTTATCCAGATATTTTGTTTATATTATTCCAGTACATTGGCTGTTTCCTGAAATTAGTTACAAACACCTCCAATTTAATAAAACATTCCATTTTATATTCATTTATGGTATAAAACCAAAAACATAAAAATTTACTGCACTTCATTCTTATTTTTATATGGAGTCCTACATTGCAAAAGTAAGTTGCACAGGGAAGAATGCTAAAATGAAGGCACAAAAAGTTAAAAGTTGACTGACAATATAAAACAGTAGCTGGTCAATGAATGATTCTGGGATTGGGTGGATGCAACCAGTTGTATGGAGTTCCCCAGCGATTGCAATAATTAAGTTGGGGCAGGTGGGCACATTGCGAGCATGGCGTGATTTTTGTGTGCATAAAAATGCTTACTAATGAGGTGTAAGATTTGCTCAGAATTCATGCTGCAGCATCAGGGGAAATCATTATTTTTCATGCCGTAGCCGATACCCTGCCAAATTTGCATAAGATTCTGCCTTATGGGTGGGATTTTCAGGCCCTTCCTGCTGATAGGATCTTCTGATCCCACTGAAGGTGACTGCTTGCAGCAGGTTCCCTGGTGGTGGAGTGGGCGAGCCTTGCAAAGCACCATAGACTTTGACAGGACCAGAAGGTCCCACTGGTGACCAATGACGAACTGCCTCTGCCACAGGAAAACATGGTGCGGGGCAGTCAGATGATCCAGGTCTATGTTTTTAAAGTTAAATGAGGGCATTTTTGAGGGCATGAAAGCTGAGCTGCCTGTTGTGACTTGGCAAATTAGGTTAAGGGATATGTCAACAGAGATGTAATTGCAATCATTTAAGGGGATATGTCAGACTACAGAGAATAGGTATGTTTTAATGAGTAAGAAAAATTCCAAGGGATGGACCCACCATCTATGATTAACTAGAAAGTTTAAGTATAGCTTCAAACTTACAGAAAAAACATTTCATTATGCAAACACGGATGGTAGGGCAGATGACTGGACAGAATACTAGGAACAGGAAAGGTGGCAAAGGAAGGAAAAATTAAAGCACGGATAATAAGAATTTGTATAAATATTTCAAAAAGAAATGAGCTAAAAGGTGATGTTGGTTTGATAGAAAGTGAGTCTAGAGAATTGATAATGGTAAACAAGGAATGGTAAATAAGTTGAACAGGTGTTTTGTATCAGTCTTCACTATAGACGATAGAAGTAACATCTCAGGAGCAGCTATAAACCAGGAATTGGAAGGGAGGGAGGAACTCAGTCACAAGTGAAGTGATACTAATTAAGTTGTTGGAGCTGCCCGGGGTCCTGATGGACTTCTTCCTAGGGTTTTAAAATCACTACCAGTAAGATAGTCGATGCATTGGTTTTAATTTTCCAAACCAACCTAGATTCAGGGAAGATCCTATTCGATTGAAATAAAGCAAATATAACTCCATTATTCAAAAAGGCAGTGAGGAAGAAAGCAGGGCCAGTTAACTTAACATCTGTTGTAGGGAAAACGTTGGAAGCTATTATCAAAGAGGTCTTAGCAGGGCACTTGGATAAGCATTCTGCTTATCATCTTGGACCCTCTCCTCTCTTCCTCAAACTGAATATAAAATTCCATCATATGATGGTCACTGCCACCTAGGAGCGCCTTCACTGTGCAATCATTAATGACTCCCATCTAGTATAGCCTGCTCTCTGATTGTTCCAAGAAAGTCCCAAAAACATTTAATGAATTCCTCACCTATGCTACCTTTGTCCAGCTGACTATTCCAGTCTATATGTAAATTAAAATGGCCATGCCTTTCGGAGAAGTTTCAATTATTTCTGCTCCACTCTGTCATGTGGTTACTATTAGGAAGCCTGTACACAACTCCCATAAGTGACTTCATACCTTTACTATTTCTCATCTCTATCCAATTCGTTTCCACATCCTGGTTTCGTGAACTTAGGTCACACTTCACAACTTTAACTAAC
Organism: Carcharhinus amblyrhynchos; assembly: GCF_965287045.1. Lineage (NCBI taxonomy): Eukaryota > Metazoa > Chordata > Chondrichthyes > Carcharhiniformes > Carcharhinidae > Carcharhinus > Carcharhinus amblyrhynchos. The sequence goes on along the minus strand of NC_137335.1, from coordinate 35,366,614 downwards.
TGAGCTATCCCTCCACTTTTTCCTTGCTTCCTGTCCTTCCTACATTTCCAGTACCCTCCCATATTCAGGACCCAATCCATAATTTCCAGCAGCCATCTCTTTGTAATGGCTATAAAATTGTACTGAATTATTTTTATGTGCGCTCTCAGTTCCCCGGCGTTTCCACACCTACCTGATGTGTCAATGGAGAACACATTCTGCCTAGCAAAGTAACTCCACCACCACATGACTGTTGATTAGCTGTCGATGGGACTTCCATGGCTCACTTGGTCAGAAAACCTGCCTCAGAGAGCTGCCAGCTAATCTGATTTCAATCTTAGCAGTGGGAGCAGTGGTCAAGACTGGGATTCAAAGTCCCAGAGTCCAGGGCCAGATAGGTTCAGGGGTCTGAAGGCAGTCCAGATCCAAGGAGTTAGTGAGAACAAAGAACAAAGAACAACCCAGCACGGGAAACAGACCCTTCGGCCCCACGAGCCCGCACCGCTGCATCTTCCTACACCTACCCTGCCCTGTGTGTATGTGAATGGAACCCTTAATGTAGCCAGATTCAGGGGAGAATAGTGTCAATTTGGTACACCAATCAGCCTAAGAGCATATCCTTGGGGTGTGGGAGGAAACCGGAGCGCCCGGAGGAAACCCATGCAACCACAGGGAGAATGCGCAAACTCCCACAGACACAGGCCCAAATCCATGTATCTGCACAGCTAGCAGTGATAGTCACTGAGCTGTTGTGGCATTCGTCTGCTGGTCCAGGATTAAGCATACACAACGACACGAAGTACTAGGCCACTCCCGGAACCTCCAAGAGCAGCCCACGCACGACCCACCGTGTGCATGCCCCTCGTTTGACAACAAGGTGGACCGACACCTGTGGAATAAAAAGACAAAACGTTAACATGTAATACTACATTTCCGGTGTCGTCCCGAGGCTCTGACCCTATTTAATACCCTCTACTATAACCCTCCATCCTCGTTTTGCTCATATGTCTATCTAAGTAAACCTTAAACAAGTCCAACGTGCCTGCCTCCACCACCCTACTCGATAGCGCGTTCCACACCCCCACGACCCTCTGCGAGAAAAACCTTCCTCTCGTATCCAAATTATACTTCTCTTCCCTCACCCTTAGATCGTGACCTCTCGTAATTGTCCCCAACCTAGGGAAAAGCCTACCACTGTTGACTCTATCTATTCCCTTCAGTATTTTATACACCTCTATCATATCCCCCCTTAATCTCTGTCTTTCTAAGGAGAAGAGCCCCAGTTTCTCCAACCTTTCCTCGTAACTCCTCCTCTGCACCCTCTCCAGGGTCTCCACATCCTTCCGGTAGTAAGGTGACCAGAACTGGACGCAGTACTCCAAATGCGGTCTAACCAGTTTTCTGTACAACTGAAGCATTAGACGGCAGTTCTTATACGCTATACCCCTTCCTATAAAGGCTAGCGTTCCATAAGCTTTCTTCACAACCTTCTCTATTTGTGTTGACACCTTCAGAGACTTGTGCACCTTCACTCCCAGGACCCTCTGTATTTCTATACTCTTAATCGGTCTACCTTTTATCACGTAACTCCTCCCTGCATTATTCCTTCCAAAATGCATCACCTCGCATTTGTCAGGATTAAATTCCATCTGCCATCTATCTGCCCAATATACCAACCTATCTATATCCTGCTGTGTCACCTGACAGTCCTCCTTGGTATCTGCCAATCCTGCCATCTTGGTGTCATCCACAAACTTGCTGATCACACCACGTACGCCCTCTTCCAAGTCGTTTATATATACTACAAAGAGGAGAGGTACCAGTACTGAGCCCTGCGGCACACCACTGGTGACTGGCCTCCAGCCAGAAAAGGACCCCTCGACAACTACTCTCTGTCTCCTACTGCCCAGCCAGTTTTCGATCCACTTAGCTACCTGTCCTTGTATCCCATGTGCCTTAAGCTTTTCTACCAGCCTACCATGAGGGACTTTGTCAAACGCCTTACTGAAATCCATAAAGATGACATCAACAGCTCGCCCATCGTCAACTGTTTTTGTCACCTCCTTGAAGAGTTCTACCAGATTCGTAAGGCAAGACCTCCACCGAACAAAGCCATGTTGCGTGTCCCTAATCAGATCGCAACGCTCCAAATGCTCATACATCCTATCCCTAAGAGTTTTTTCCAATAATTTTCCTACCACCGATGTCAAACTCACTGGTCTATAATTACCAGGGTTATCCCTACTACCCTTTTTAAACAGCGGTACCACATTAGCTACCCTCCAGTCTTCTGGGACCTCACCTGTGTCCAAAGAAGAGACAAAGATTTGCGTCAGAGGCCCAGCAATTTCATCTTTCACCTCCCTAAGCAGCCTGGGATAAATACCATCAGGCCCCGGAGCTTTATCCGTTTTTATGCTACCTAAAAAGAGGGATTTGGATCTTGAAAGATAGGTCAGGGGCAAGAGTGCCCTCAGGGAGAGGCCTTGGAGGGAGCACCTGATGTGGAAATGGTTTCCTCAAGTAAGTACTTGCTTTTTCACACCCAATGCTCTGGCAGGGTAACCTTCTGGGCTTCCCCATGCCACTGAATTGCCATCACCCTCATAACTGAGGTGGGAAGTGGCTCTCAGCCACTTAAGAGCCTCAACTGGGGTGAGGATGGGTGGACCACTTTAGGTTTTGCCGACCCACATAAAATACTAGGCAGAATAGTTAACCGGCCAGCTGGGGCCTGTAAAGTTCTGCCCAACGTCTGTATTGCTCTGAAGAAAAATTGAAATTTAATTGTGATGATATTACTCAGTGGTTTCGTGGTCCTTTGTTATCATTGGATAGCAACCATAGTTAGAGGTTTCTAGATTGCAAGTCTACTACATTTCATTGGAAAACATACATTATCCAAAAATACAACATTAGTAGTGCATTTTATTCATCCATACCACTCAGACCCCAATTTTAGGCACATTGCTGGCTGAGGATACCAGGCTTATCTTACAAAAGGGAGGTGAAATAAGTGAGGAGCATAAGCTGTTCCTTTTACACATGTAAATGTTTGGTTCAATGTGGCACTGGCAGCAGCCTGTCAGTAACTTTTTCTTTGTTTTATTCCATATGGGAAAACAAAGAATGAAAAGAAAAAATAAATTTATCTTTATGTTTCAACTTCTCCCATTCCCAAACTTACAAACTGACCCTTTCTATCTTTCAGTCATCACTTAATCAACAGTTTCCTTCTATGTCAGGATCCCTCCGGTAACTCATCTGATTAATAATTATCAATGTGCCAGTCCAGTGATTATGAGGGTGCGGGAAGACTGTTCAATTAATCGGGTATAGAAAAGTCTTGCTGGGCTTGGGATCGTTCTGTTATGCAGGACCTTCAAAATTGACAGCACAGCCCTACCCTATTTCAAACAGATCCAATGTTTGCCAACAAGGAGAAGAGGACAGATTGTGAAACACACAGGAGTGCAGCTCAAACTCAGCAGGGTCCTTTAAAGTTATAAGTTTAAATAAACTTCATTTCAAGGATCTTAACCCGAAATGTGGAAGTTGCAATTGATAAGGTAGACTTAAAAGCTTTTGAAGAGAGGATGTGGTACGTTTAAGTGCCGTGATCTGAGGTTTTTAAAAATGTCTTGATCTTTAAATATGAAAAGAAAACAGGCTAAAACCCTGTGAGCTTAAAATACCTGCTGCTGGACTGCATCGATTGACAAGTGTTCGTAAACTGGTGTAAGCTTAAAAAATCCATCTGGTCATTCAGTTTCAGCAGTGTTTTTTGCTGATATTGGCCCAAGGGCTATTATTATGCCATTATGAATGCTTATTTGGTTTTCAAAATCTATAGTTATCTCAGTGGGGGCTCTGAGTCTAGTTTAGTTGACAATTTAAAGAGGCCATTAAAGGATTAGCTGTCTTTGATGTGGGGTCTGAATACAGGTTTGTTTGTCTTTATAAGCAATTAGCTGTTATGGTATGGGAGATGATGGAATGTGAAAGGTGAGAGCTAGAAGGTCTAACTGCCTCTACAGCAACTGAGGTGATCCTTCTAACCAGCACACACTTGCGCTCACCTGTCCCTGTCATCCCCTAGAAACTGCTACCAGGGTTAGTGGACCCAACTTGATCATCCTCCCCGACTCTCTGGAGTAAAAATTGGATCAAACAGGTCCCTCTAAACTAAGGTAAGTCTATCAGGTTAGGGAATTTCCCAACTCAAGCCACCTTTATAGCAAAAATCATGCTTGTCCTATTGACATGCATATATGTTTGCCAGCAGGACTCACTTGTTATTAATAGATTCTTGGTTGAACATTCACTAATAGGTAATGCAATCACCACAGTTTCTGCTGAAGTGAACTGATTTAGCTGATTTGAGATCAAAACCTGGGACTTGCGTTGGCTGAATGCTCAGCTCTACGTGCCACATGGTACATTTACCCAGTGTGCATTTGGAAGCCTGATGAAATGTTAAATTTAACAAACCCTGCCCAGGCAAGAAGATTATTGAACACATTTTGATTAATTTCAAAAGAATCTTACATTAGAAACAAATGGTAAAGTATTATACTCAGGTATTTCCATGTTTAAGGTAATTAAAACTATGGTTGTAATGAAAATCCTATCATAATGCAAATGATAACAGAATTGTTTAAAGTACAATTTGTACTTTTAAGCTGCAATGTCATATAGCGTCGTCTTCACAGGACTTTCACCTTCCTGGCCAGCTGAAGACCATAATGACCAATCTTCTCTATGGAGCTATTCTGGAATGACTTTGCAGGGTGAGGGATCCAAATTCATGGAATGCAGGGTTTCCTCCATTAGATAGGGGTAGAAGGATAACTTAAAATGTTCTCCTGAAAATTCTTTTCCCTTTAACAGTATATTATTTCTAATATCACAAAATTCAAACTAACATCAATATGAAACATAAAATAGAACAGCTATCTTTTCACTTTCATTCTTACCTCAATTAGATCTTGCACTAACAGCGTTTTCTTGAACTTAGCTACATATGATGCTATCGCAATGCCATATGGTTCAGTAGAAGCGGTCCTCTGTCTTTGGTCTTTAAATCCCATTGGTGTAAACAAGCACAATGACTGGTGAAAAAAAAACAAAATAATCTCAGTTCCTATCAATTATACCTGTTTAATCAAGCAATAATGCACGATTGGCATGCTGAAATCATCAAATTCCTCATTGTATTTTTCACCATCAGTGATTTATTGGTGACTGTGTGTTTATTTTCTGCCATAAAGTCAAAGAAGCATGCTATGGCAATTCTCTGTGTCAAGGTTTTGTGAAATAAACTTACATTTCACTGTAGTACAATGGTTCAATAACTATACAGGTTGAGTTATAATAAATATTGAAATAAAATTATCTTTAGTTCACCATATTGAATAGAAACAGTGCTTGGAAATTTTACCAGTCTACTGACGACTGGTTGGGAGGAAGAAGCAGTGGGAGAATTGCAGCAAAAGACATTGAGATAAAAATCCTGTGTATTTACATCTCAAGGGAATATTCCCAATGACAGGAAGAACATGACACTGCCATCCAGCGAATGGAGTGACCACGCTATAACATTTCTTCCACCTTCTGTGAGGGCATCTGCCAGTTTCTTTGAGATGCTCTCCCAGTGACTTCCAAAGGTTTGGATGGAAGGATCATTGGTCTTGGTTTTCTGAGGCTTAATGACCTGAAGAGGGGGGTCACTGGTAGCAATGGCAAAAAGGACAAGCAAATTTTTCTGGTTGCACTTGCTCCAAAACAGGAAAATCCTGCCTGAGGTCAACAAACTTTTGCACGGTCCATCCTCCCACCTGCTATGATTCCAGTGGCTGGTAGGATGGGAAAATTCCCCCCTTATGCTTTTGGGTAAAACAGCAAATTTTGATTAAGATGTCCCAACTACCCTAGTCAGGCATCTCCAGTGCTAATTTTGGCTCCCACTTTTTCATTAAGCCCACATTTATTACACTGCGTTATAATAATGCTGAAATAACTCTGGGCACTGAATCAATACTAAAGAAAAAATGTCAATTTTCTTGTATGTATTTGCTGTGTTTGTCAACGTACACACATACACACCTGCATGACTGCCCCCAAAATGGACTGCAAGCTTCAACTTAATGGGATTAATTGATCAAAGTTATATAAAACCATTATGTACTATCTGGTAATTTTACGTTGACTATTTTTGTTCTTTAATGTACTTCACCGGATTATGTGATGCAATATCACTGGGTGGTTCTGCTCACCAAATACTGGTATTTTGCAATAATGTGACAACAAAAAAAATCAATAATACAAAAGACAGGATTAATTAACCTTGTACTTTCACTTAGGGACTGATTTGCAACTGATCTTGCCTATCTTCGTGCTTCCATGCAGTGTGACCCCAGTAGCTGCAGAATGACTAGCAGGAGGACACTATAGATAGCCTTGTTGGACATCCTTGAATAGTTCTATGATTTGAAGGTCTAGCATTGGATGGCAGCACTTCAGCATGAATGGCAACTTCCTGGGTTGGCTTGCTAAGAGGCCTCACAACACCAGGTTAAAGTCCAACAGGTTTATTTGGTAGCAAAAACCACTAGCTTTCAGAGCGCTTGCTGCTCCTTTGTCAGGTGAGTAGGATTTCAGCTTGCAACAGGATATATGAAGACACAAACTCAGACACAAATTGAGTTTGTCTTTATGGGCCCTTTTTGTGAACTGAAATCCCACTCACTTGACAAGAGAGCAGTGAGCACACTGGAAGCTAGTGGCTTTTGCTACCAAATAAACCTGTTGGACTTTAACCTGGTGTTGAGAGGCCTCTTACTGTGTTTACCCCAGTCCAACATTGGCATCTCCATATCATTGCTAAGAGGCAACAGCAACTGCACTGACACAGTGCCAGCAGTGGGAGCACAAATGCTGCCATCCTGAGAGGACAACAGGTTTGTATTGCACAGTGACACTGCCACTCCTGTGGTGGCATCTCAGTGTTCCTTCTTTTGTGCTGGAGAAGACTGCTGAGAAATTAGATCTGTACCTACAGTAGCAGTTGTCTGTGTCCTGATGGTCGCAGCCTAAGCCTCATGACCTTTGTCTGAGCTTCCACCACAGCACTGTTACATTTGGAGGACTCTACCTGTGCCTGCACTGTAAGCTGAGACTGTATCATTCCCTGTGTCACCAAATCAGTAACTGAAGGTCTGCAAACGCACTAAGCATCTCATTCATGTTCACCAGTATTCTCCAATTCTTCAACAGTTCATCTCAACAAAGTCCTCATCTGAGTCACCTGCAGCAGGACCTATGTGAAACTTTGCTTTCCAGGGAGGTCAAACGTGAGCTAACCTATACCCCTGGCTTTGCTGTATCCCAATTGTGCTTCATGATTCATGTATATATTCATCTGTAAGGTATGAGTAGTATCAGTATCTGAGTGGTGGCTGTGAGTGTCACATCAAATGACAGCATTTCCTCTTGTCCATATATGTTCTTCTACAGCCAATAGTTCCTGGCTATCTGAAGGGAGAAAAATGTAAGGGGAGGAAATCTGTTGCCCATGGTCACGTTATTTGCAGTTTCCAATCCTGGCTTCTTTCAGCGTAAGGGTGAGGAGTTCATGGAAAAGATTCTTAAGACAGTAGATCACCATATCCAAAATGGCCTCTCCAGCACCAGATGCCACGAGCTCCCCAACACTTTTGCCCATGATCTCACAGGGAGCTGTGGACATGTAGCCATCCTGGTGCTCCTGTCTTCGGGCTATTCTGCCTTGTGTGCCACCTTCTCTTGCAAGGGGAGTACACCACGTCACTGATTACATGCCAGTGTCTTGGGTGATGCCTGTTATAGCTGAATAGCTAGAGACTGAATGCTTCAGAAGTACAATAGCAGAATGCTTGGTCTGAATCCTAAGTGACCGGGTGTAGTGACATGTATGTTGTTGGTGCATTGATGAGTGTGAGACGTTGATGGAGTGGTGAGTGTGAGATCTGATGTACTTAAGTTTTTACTCACTTTGACCACCCGAGTTCAGTTATTAAACCTTTTTCAACACTATTGCCAGGTCTATGGTGCCACTACAATGTATATATGCCCTCTTTCTCAGGCTCACTCTGGAGGTCTTCTTATCCCTCACCAACCCTCCCCCAAAGTTGGAAGCATGGCATCCCTTCCGGATTCAATCTCTCAACAGACTGAGTTCAAAGTGACCCCACTCCTTGTAATACGACTTACTGTCTGTGAATAAAAGCAATTGTTGAGCAGCGTGGTGCTGCAACTTTCCTTACATAGGTACCATGCCTTTAAATTGGGTAGAGAGTCTAAAGCATGCTACTTGGCCCTTGCAGTGTGCAGAGGTGACTACGCAGTAATGGAGATTGAGAATGCACAGGTGCCAAAGCTTCTCCTGTCATGACCATTCAAAGAAATATTCTATGTTTCAACCATCCATTTTCCAACTCAGAAATCAGGGTGACTGAATTTCACACTCTAAGGATTTTGCTTCCATGATATGTTGGCCCCAAGTTTTTTTAAAATTTGTTACACACACCTGTAGATATAGGATCTATTATTGTAACACTTGTCAACAAATGCCAATTAATATCACCCCTCTACCCACCCTACCTGTTTCCTCCCAACTTCAAACCTTGTAAATAATTAATGGAATTATTAATTTCATTAGGCTGGATTAACAGATTGATTAACTGGTGGCTGATTAAAAAAAATAACAAATTTCAATTTATGAGCCATCTCACAAGTGAGAAATTCTCTCTGTGCCCTGTGTACCAAAGTCCTTTGAAAATTAATGCATTCGTAATTTTGCATTATGTATTGCACAGAGGAAATCCTTCATCAATTCATTCTAGGTTGGAAAAGATGTGACTGAAATAAAGTCAGATTCAGATCAAACTGAAGTCCAAAAGGTTAACCTTAAATGACGCGTTGAATAGCATTCCTGCGATATACTATGAAACAGGCTTGTGTGTAGAGGTGTATGTAATTTGATTAGATTGAAGATAGTTAGACTGAAAGGTTAAAACATCAAAAAGTTAAGTGTGAAAGCAAGTGATTTGGATTGGAAACTGAGCAGGATACCAGAAGTGGGAATTTACATTAAGAAGACAAAGGAAGTGATCTGAAGTTAGCTACTATATTTACAAGGAACATGTACAACTGGAGGAGGTCGTAAATGATATAAAACAAAGTATTAAGTTTATGTTTACCCAAAAGTATTGGCCATTCAAAATACCATGAAAGACCTATAAATTGTGAGAAAAGGAACTTCCAAAGGAAGGTAAAATAATATAGTTAAGGATGAAAGAGAAAAAAAATTTAAAGACAGAAGACTGTATTAGACGGTGTGATTATGAGATCTTGGAGCAGTGTGTACTGGAAACAGACCAATAAAGAAACAATTGCTGCCACCCTCAGAGAAAAGTGTTTGTCTGCACAGTTCTAGAGACATTTCTGGTCCCAATATCAAATGAATGAGCAAGTGCAAGACAGAGAGAGAGACAGAGAGAAAGAGAAAGAGAAAGAGAAAGAGAAAGAGAGAGAGAGAACGAGAAAGAGAGAAAAGCCTGTGTAAGACTTCCCCAAAACAACAGTGAATCTGCAGTAATGTTACTGGAATTTTATAGATTGAAATCTATAAGGACTGTTGCCTAAAAAGGAGTTAATTGAGCAAAACTGGTTTGGAGAAATGTTTGTAGGAGTACTGACATCTGTGTAAATGTAGCCTTGTGTCTTTAAGTTTTATTTTTTAAAATAAATTCATACATTTAGCTTTTAAAATCTTCACAGATGATTTAAAAATATTTCTCCTGACTTCAGATACCTTCTCATATAATATAAATTGCATATTGTAATAGTTTGTCCAAGTTTCCTTTTAGGAATTGGACATCCTGGCACTTACCCACCTGTCATATCAGAACATATTAATCACAACTAAATAGACTGGGCACTAGGCACAACCATCTAATATCTATTTATTCATTGCTATGTCAGTAAGACAAAAAGAAATCATAAACTGTTTTATTCAAACTTTTGTTTTAGAACATAAGAACATAAGAAATAGGAGCAGGAGTAGGCCATCTAGCCCTTCGAGCCTGCCCCGCCATTCAATAAGATCATGGCTGATCTGTCGTGGCTCAGTTCCACTTTCCCGCCCTCTCCCCATAACCCTTAATCCCCTCTCTTATCAAAAACCCATCAACCCGCGTCTTAAAAATATTTAGCGAGGTAGCCTCCACCACTTCAACGGGCAGAGAATTCCAGAGATTCACCACCCTTTGAGTGAAGAAGTTCCCCCTCAACTCCGTTCTAAACCGCCCCCCGCTTTATCTTGAGGCTGTGCCCCCCAGTCCTACTATCCTTTCTGAGCGGGAAGAGTCTCTCCACCTCTATCCTATCCATCCCATTCATCATCTTATACGTCTCAATGAGATCTCCCCTCATTCTTCTAAACTCTAACGAGTACAAGCCTAATTTATTCAGCCTCTCCTCATAGCTCAACCCCCTCAACTCCGGCATCAGCCTAGTAAACCTCCTCTGCACTCCCTCCAAGGCCAAAATATCCTTGTGTAAGTACGGCGACCAAAACTGCACACAGTACTCCAGCTGCGGCCTCACCAATGCCCTATACAGCCGCAGCAAGACCTCCCTACTTTTATATTCAATCCCCCTCGCTATGAAGGCCAGCATCCCATTCGCCTTCCTGACCACCTGCTGCACCTGCAAGCTGGGTTTTTGCGACTCATGCACAAGGACCCCAAGGTCCCTCTGCACCGTCACTTGCTGCAGTTTTTCGCCACGTAAGTAATAATCCTTCCTACCATTATTCCTACCAAAGTGGACCACCTCGCACTTGCCAACATTAAATTCCATTTGCCATTTCCTGGCCCATTCGCCCAGCCTATCTAGATCCTTCTGTAGACTCTCCACGCCCTCCGCACAATTTGCCGTTCCACCAATCTTGGTGTCATCAGCAAATTTCGACACCCTACACTTGGTTCCCTCCTCCAGATCATCTATATAAATGGTAAATAGCTGAGGCCCCAGCACCGACCCCTGGGGCACTCCACTAGTCACCATCTGCCAATCCGAATAGCACCCATTGACCCCCACTCTCTACCTCCTATTTGACAACCAATCCTCTATCCACGCTAACACCCTACCCCCAACTCCATGTCCCCTGACCTTCTGCAATAACCTGTTTTCTTGCTTAAAAATGAACTTTGCTGAATGAAAAGATGGTTACTGCAGGCGACATGAATCTCAAGATTGGCCACAGTTTCTTGAAATTTCCAACAGCAATTACAAGGACGATGGCATAGTGGTTAGCATTACTGCCTCACAGTGCCAGGGACTCGGGTTTGATTTCCGGCTTGGATCAGTGTGCGGAGTTTGCATGTTCTCCCCATGTCTGCATGGGTTGCCTCCAGGTGCGCCGGTTTCCTCCCACAGTCCAAGGATGTGCAGGTTAAGTGGATTGGCTATGCTAAATTGCCACAGTGTCAGGACCACTAGTTAGGGCAAATGCATGGGGTTATGGGGAAAGGGCCCAGTTGGGATTGTGGTCGGTGCAGACTCGATGGGCCGAATGCCCTCCTTCTGCATTGTAGGATTCTATGATAAAGGTGTTCCACTCTCACCTTTGTAGAATCTCACACCTTGTTACAAGAATGCAATATAATCCAGAAAATGGAGGACTATAACGAAGAGGAGACATTAAAACTTGTGAAATCTGCAGAGGTGCTAACAGCCACCACCTCGCACCTGGGACTGCCAAGGTCTATTTCAAAAGGAACAATGGAAGGAAAACTAATGTAACTTATATCTAAGCTGCCCCGTCATACAGTCTGAAGGCCTACCAAGATAATATCTAATTAGGAAAGGGCTATTAATATGGCCGAAGCCCAAAACATCCTGGCTTCCCCCCATCAGATTTGGAGGGGATTGCAAAGTTGTGCTGGGAATCCATCTCAGAAATCCCCTGCTAAGTAAATACCTGGCAAGTATTTACTTGTAAGAAGTCTCACCACACCAGGTTAAAGTCCAATGGGTTTATGGGTAGTTGCGATCAGCCTCCTGGGAGTGAATGTGTGAATAAGTATACTGTCTGATTGAACATTACACATAGAGTGTTCAGGAAGCATGACACAGTCTAATTTTAACTGATCACAGAATCCCTACAGTGCTGAAGGAGGCCATTTGACCCATCGAATCTGCACCAACTCTGACAGCGTATTTTACCCAGCCCTCTCCCCTGCCCTATTTCCATAAATCAATCCATTTATCATAGTTAAGACCCCTAAACTACACATCTTGAGACACTATGGGACAATTTAGCATGGTCAATCCACCAAACCTGCACATCTTTGAATTACAGGAAGAAACCAGAACACCCGGAGGAAACCCATGTAAGTGCACAATTTAAATGAAAAGTCAAAACTGGAACCTAATTAACACTTGGAAATTATAATTTCACATCTTGTACATGGAACAATTTCTGTAAAAATTCAATTTGTGAAGAATATGGCACTGGGACTAAATTTCTCCATTCCAGCTAAAAAGGTCAGCTTCCATATGTGGGCCTGGGACAAGAACACTACCTTGTTTTTAGCCCTTTCTAGTTTTGAGGGCTAAAAGATATAGGACCAAAACATCCTGGCTTTCCACCATCAGATCTGGGGGGGACTGCAAAGATGCGTTGGGAATCCTCCCAGAAATCCCCTGGTAAGTATTTAGCTGGCAATTGTCCAGGAGGGGTAACTTTCCCTTGAAATTGTGCTGTGCTGGCAACTATCCGACAATACGATCGCTAACTTCAAATGGTTCTGCAAGTTTTACAGTCATAGTTACTCTGAAAGGGTGGCATAGTGGCACAGTGATTGGTACTACTGCCTCACAGAACCAGGGCCCTGGGTTCAATTCCAGCCTTGGGTGATGTGGAAGATTTGTATGCTCCCCTCGTATCTGTGTGTTTCTTCCAGGTACTCTGGTTTCCTCCTACAGTTCAAAGATGTGCGGGTTAGGTTGATTGCTCATAGTAAATTGCCCCTATGTGTCAGGGAGATTAGCAGGATAAATATGTGGGGTAATGGGGATCAGGCCTGGGTGGGATTCTTACTGGTGCAGGCTCGATGGGCTGAATGGCCTCCTTCTACACTGTTTGGATTCTATGAAAATGTTAGTAAAAATAAAAACATTTCTAACTTCAGCACAATTATTTCAAAGATCCAGACTAAGCCTTGCATGGAACGCTGCCTCCTCACCCGAACCTTCCAAGGGACCCCCCACAGAAACTAAGCAACCTACTTCTCACAGTATCTCCACCCACAAAAGAATTCCCCTTCCCTGACCCAGCTTGACAAGTCCCCTTTTGCTCTGCTTTTTTTACACTTTGCTGAGAAGTTGCACTTCACTGATTGAGTCTGACCTGACCTCAAGTCAGGAAGGTTGGGCGTAACAAGAACTCTACAATTGAAACACAGGTAAGTCGGTAAGGAGTGGTAATCTGTTGCTGACTGCCACCATGTGGAACTTATGGCCCATAGTTTCCAGTCTTTGCACTACTGTCAGCACGAGCCAAGAAAAAATAGCCCAATCAGCACAAAAATTGAGGAACTTTAAACTTAAGTAAGTTTTGTGGTCTTTAGTTCTAGTTCAAGACTCCAATGGCTCAGATCCTGCTCAAAAAACTGGTCACCTTATGGTTGTACTGGTTTGGGAAGACTCTGCAAATTGGACTAATTTCTCAAGTGTACAGGTATCAACAGATGTGTCATTAAAGTTTTGTTATATCAAAAAATATTTAAGAAACTAATGATTGGATTTTTTTTGCTGTGATATTATGAACATACATCGCCATATTCTAGACTTTTAAGAAACAGGCAGTATTTTCATTTTTGGGTTTGAACCCCGACCTTGGGGTCAAACATGGGTAATAACCACACACCATGTCAGGGAAGTCATTTTGTATGCATGCTGTCTGGGTTGGCCAATTAGTGGCCAAAAATCATGCTCAATATCCAATTAACGATGGTGGATGAACTCTGAAAGCTGGAGGACCAATCGGAGGCTCTGCAACTTGGTAGATCCTGCAGCCTGATGGCGCAAGGGAGTGAGAGGGTACCTCCACTCAGAACTTTTAAAAAATTGAAATAAACAATGGCCACAATTGCCATATCATCACAACAGTTCCCCCTCCACAAGGAAACCACAGTAATCCCACCTGTGGCGAGGTAGGGAAGGCCTCAAACTCTTTCTGGAATATTTGCACCTTGGTCTGTGACCAAGACACCTCAAGACAACTGCTGTTGCTCAGGGGGCCTGCAGACTGATTGGAAAATTCCAGTCAGCCTCTGATCATTGGCCTTAATTGTCTTCTTATAACAAACCTGCCATGGTGATGCTAGCCAGCCAGTCTACGTATCATTTGGAGGGACAAAATTACACCCCCACCTGCCTCAGTTCATACCCCAGAATCTGGGCAAAAATCTTGCCCCCAGTGTAAGTGAAAGTCTGATTTGCACAACTGCTTTCTAAAATGTTTCTGGAATGTATTACGCCCAACAATTTGTGCAGGTGAGTTCACTAATGATTCACGTTTGAAGACATTTAGGATTAGATTTACTTCTACTGTCCTACTCCAATTTGAGTAGGATAACAGTGGGAAAGGTTGGAACATTGACTGGCAAGGTCTACAGCCACAGTCCCTTCTCAATACTTATAAACTGGAGGAGAATGCAGCCCTTGGTTCCTAAAATATTACAATTTCATGATTAATCCACTATTTTTTGGTCACCTGTTATGCTGTACTCACGTTGTTGCACTCTCCCACAAAATATAATGAAAATCCATCAGCAGTGGTAGCTGCAAAAAACAGTAATAGAAAGAGCAAGTTATTCAGTGAAAAGGCAAATAATTAGGACAAAGAGCTACAACATCATTTATAATGATTTTATATAAAAAACTGATAACATGCATTGGGTTTCTACCCTATTGGGCAATTACTGAAAGAAAAATAATAAAGACGAAAATAAAATTAAAGTCTGCTGCAAGTTACTGATTTTCATGTTCTTTATTTAAAAATTGATGGATCTGCAGTACAAAATTGTTATAGATCATTCAATGTTGAAAATAAATTTCAATCAAATAAAACATCAAGTATAAAAAGCTGTAAAAATATCACAAAGCAAGTCTTTAATCAAGTATTGCTAAAGGTTATTCAAGTCAGTAATCGGAACTGCAATGAAAGAAAAATACCCACTGTGGAATCATAGAATGACACAGAAAAAGGCCATTCCTTGTGTCTTTGATGGATCTCAGAGAACAATTCACCTATAGCCATTCCTATGCCTTTTCCCTGTAGCCCTGCACACACTTGTCAGATGATAGTCCAATTCCCCTCATGAATGCTGACTGAACCTGCTTCCATCACATATTCAGATAGCGCATTCCCAATCCTAACCCCTTGCTATGTGAAAAAGCTTTTCTTCATGTTGCTAATGTTTCTTTTGCCAATCACCTTAAATTTGTGTCCGCTGATTCTCAATTCTTCCACCAATGGGAACAGTCTCTCGCTACCTGCTGATCTTCAGATATCTTCCAAGGTCGACTTTTAACGGTGAAGCTAATCCATGGAGGCAACAATCTTCTGGTTTACCTTTCCAGGAGAAGGTGCAACTATCAGTCATCTTGCACTTTGAACTGGTCTTTCCTTGAATGTTGGGTTTCTCTTAGAGCAATTATGTCAAAGTTGAAATGATAGAGCTCCCAGGCAACAATATTTCCAATACTTTCCCATTATGTACATGCCAAGATACACTAAAAAAAAACCTGTCTGTAAGCAGAAGGTGTTTTGAATTGGGTGGCAGAGTGTTTAGCACTGCTGCCTCACAGCGCTAAGGATCTAGACTTCGATTCCGGTCCTGGTGACTGTGTGGAATTTGCACATTCTCCCCATATCTATGTGGGTTTCCTCTGGATGCTCCAGTTTCCTCCCACAATCCAAAGGTATGTAAGTTAGACAGACTGGCTATGCTGAATTGCCTCAATAGTGTCCAATGATGTGTAGGCTAGGTGGATTGGCCATGGTAAATGTGCAGGGTTACAGGGATTGGATGGCGTGTCTGGGAAAGATGCTTGTTTGGAGAGTCAGTGCAGACTCAATTGGCTGAATGGCCTCCTTGTGCACTGCAGGGATTCTATGTAAAGATTCTATGAATCAGTTTTTCTTACAATAATATGTGGTCCTGTACTTTCCATCTCATTCATTTTTGTGTGATCCAATTTAATTAATAACTCAGATTAGGAATAAGTCAAAAGGTTAGTTTATTTTACATGTTCAAAACCGGCAAAAAGGAATGTTAGCAATGTCCCATTCTGCACTCATACAGGAAAGAGATTCACATACATAGTCCACAGACAACAAATATTAATTTACATGAGTTCCAGAGTCCCAAAGTCAGAGTCCAATGAGGGATTCTTTCACAAAGGTGTTCAAGTTCAACAAGCTGGAGACCGGTGTTGCGTAATTCACTTTTCAAGTGGCATCAATATCACAAGATGAAGTGGGCATGCAGAAATTAAATCAGCACTATAGGTGATCATATGAAATCTTCCAGCACAGTAAAGTTAGCTGTCCTACTTGGACAGATCCAGCTTCTTTGTGGCTTGTCAGGTTGATGGTAAATAGTAAACTGCTTGTGTGACCTAGACATGTGATATTAAACTGTCCTAAAGGCTCAAGTCTTGGATAGTGTGATCTTACGTCTCCACAATGACTGCAACAAAGGAAGTTTATTCAGCGTCTATAATTTAGCTTTGTTTTCACGACTGATTATGACTCAATCATTATGGGCTGAAAGTAGTGCCATTTGTGTTAAGGGTCTGGAGTATGGGAAGCCATTGTCTCAGCAGACCCACATTCTTTGCCAGCAAGATTGGTTTTTCAAATGTAAATGGCCTTCCTGTAGCTCCATCTGAGATTGGCACAGTAAGTAGTCTCACAATACCAGGTTAAAGTCCAACAGGTTTATTTGGTCGTATGAGCTTTCGGGAGCGCTGCCCCTTCATCAGGTGAATGCATCTGTGCAGCGCTCCAAAAGCTCATATTACCAAATAAACCTGTGGACTTTAACCTGGTGTTGTGAGGCAACATACTGTGCCTACCCCAGTCTAACAGCTGCAACTCCACATCATTTGAGATTTGTCTGAACAGAGCTTGTTAGGATCTCCTTAGACATAATGATGTGTGATTCTTGAAACTGAGAGAATTCTTTTGTTTTGGCAACTGCTGGGAATATGGGAATAATTTTGAGACATCATAACTGTCTTTATTCAGCAGAAAAACCCAGTTTAAAAGTAAGAAATAGCAATAAGGATAAAGTTTTAAAATGTATACAGAACTGGTTTCTTTTCCATGTTGTTGGAACCCAACAACAATCCTGCCATCCTAGGAATTAGTTTGGTGAACCTTTGTAGCTTTCCCTCTATGGCAAGTATATCTTTCCTTAGGCAAGGAGACCAAAACTGTATGCAATACTCCAGGTTTGATCTCACCAAGGCTCTATATAATTGCAGTAAGAAATCTGTGCTCTGATACTGAAATTCTTTTGTAATAAATGGCAATATATCATTTGCTTTATTAGTTGCTTACTGTATCTGTTTGGGAGCTTTCACTGACTCATGAACAAAACCTCATTAGTCCCTTTGAAGTTCAACAGTCTCACCATTATGGACAAACGGAGGCCACTCTGCCCTTTGAGTCTTTGCCAGTTCGCTGCACAGCCATCTAGTTGAATCTCTTCCCTTCTCTGATCCCTGGAGCCTGCAAGTTTATTTCCTTCAACTGCTCATTTAATTTCCTTTTGAAAACATTGATTGTTTCCACACACCACCTCCATGGACAGCATATTCCAGGTCAATACCACCTGCTGCGTAAAAAAGTATTTTTTCATTTCCCTATGCGTCTCTTGCGCAAAACATCACATTTGTACCCTGTAGTTCTTATGCTATCAGCTAATGGGGACATTTTTGCTTGTCTACCTCATCTAATCTTCTAACCTCTATCAAATCTCCCTCAATCTCCTTTGCTTCAAGGAAAACATAAGAAATGTTTAACAGTGTAAGAAGCCTCATGACATTAAAGGCTGAAGTGGGAACAGAGTATAGACCTTTCCATTTCAAAATGTCATTCAGCTGGCTGACGGAACAGCATGAGAACAATGGGATCATTGAGGGAGGGGAATCTAAACATTCACTTCCTCAGTAACAAGGTGTATGGGGGGGTGGGGTAGTTTCACACAAGCTCACCACCACCAGTACCATCTTGCTACCATCCGTGGTTATGTAGATGAAAAATATCACAAGACCAAATCCTGTTGCTGGGGGCTCTGCAGGCACCTGGGATGCTAGGCAACTGAAATGTGGGAACAGGGAGAGTCGGTTAAAGGCCGATCCAACTGAAATGTGCATTCGCACATGAGCAGGCACATCTGAGAGATGTTGCTGAACTCTCAGTGGCATTGCAGGAAATCACCAAACTGAAGCAATGACATGTGTTCATGCAGCACTACTCACATAAGCAGGCACTATTTGATCTTTTGCTCACAACATGGCATTTTCCCACAACAATGAAGTTAATTGCACGTGAGCACCCAAACGAGCTTTCGAGGCATTGGACAAGCCTCAGGCCACCCTAATCATCTTGCATAGCCTGTGTCAAAGTTGTTGCTGATGTATACACTGTAGTCTTACATCTTCTGAAAAGGAGATGACCCTGAAAAGCATTTGAACAATGTGCTTTCCGCAAGAAAAAATATCATGATGGTGCCAAATCACTGATGTTGGAAATGAGGTCAAAATGGCCAAACACTGCGGTGATATGTAACCAAACTACACAAGTGAATGCCCAAGGGAGAGCCATGGTAAGTCACCTTAGTGAATGCACACAGCTCTTAATAAAAAGGAGGCAGAAACAAGTGGGGAGGTGGAATAGGCCACTTCCTATTTACAGTTGCGTACATTATGTATATCATGTATAATGGCTAATGCATTTGTGTTTTTAATATTTATTTACTTTTAACCATATTGCTATGCAGTAAGAAATTTGTGCCTCTCTGACAACCACAGCAGGAGGAAACCTGCTGATTGCAATGCCCTGTTGTCTGTGATGACTTTGGTGGGACTCCTCTGGAGGGCCGGGGCCTGGAGGGGCCCAGCCTGCTTAGGGTGTCTTTCTGTGGGAGAGGTACACCCTCTTTGGCTTGTGGAGCTGGAGATGATGAGGTCGCAGGAAGAGGGGATTTGGATCGGCCAAACTCTCCAGGCCCTGGACTGTTGGTCCGCCTCCCTAAAGGTGCTTAAGTACTCTGGCTGACTTCTTGAGGAGAATGGGGAAGCAGGAGCAAGATCAAGCTGCCCGCACTCTTCTTGCAACGACACTGTTGGAAACCAGCTATGGCTTCAGCAACAAAGTTCAGCCCATGCAGCAGTGTAGTACCAATGCTCTGGACCAAGATCTTCATGGTGGTTGCCTACCTGCCATGAAGACTGCAAAACATTGGCATGACGATATGATCACTTCAGACTGAAAGTGGATGGACTCCTCCATCGTGCGCTGCAATCTGAGGAATGCAGCAACATCCCTTCCTAATGCTCTTGCGGTTGTACTGCAGCTGATCTGGAGTCATCATCTAACTTGGATTTAGCAGATATCTTGCCTCCAACAGTCCTCCAAGTGCTGATGATCTCAGATGTCACTGCCTCAGCCTGCTGTGGGCAAGAATGCGTGTTGTGCTCACCAGAATGTGATCCTGAGCCTGCTCTACATGTAAGTCTCACCAAAGTGTGTGCCACTGTGCTGGTGGAGGGTGTGGGTGAGCAACATGATACATTTTTAGGCTGCTGTCTTCAGGGTCCTCATCCAAGTTAGTCTTGGCACGGGAGCTGAGATCAAGGTGTCGGACTATTGGCAGATGTGCCTAAGAGAGAAAGTGGAGATTAGTCGTGCATGGCAGCCACGTAAAGAGGACAGTGCATTCAGAGTAGCATTGGCAGAGAGGGGGTGATTGACTGCAGGAACCTTACATGGGTGCTTGATGCCAACTTCGCTATCACCACAGGAATAGCCAATTTAATCTCCAATCAGCACGATGGCTCTGTTTTCAAAGTTGCTCAGGCCCTTGATGTCTGCCCCACCACCCCTTGTCTGGGACCTCTCCCCTTTATTGTGCGCGATCTTGTCCTGCGGAAAGGCAATTGGAGAGGGTGTAAGCACGAGAAGGAAGGCTAGCATTTGTCAGTAGTTAGTTGAGCCATGCACAGATGAGGATGAGATAAGCAGAGAGGATGGAAATAAATGGAGGTGTGAAGGTGTGTGTGAGAGAGAGTGAGTGATGATGCCCATTGAGCTGGGTGTGAATATGATTGTCTGAGGCCAGAACTCTCCATTCACCTGACGAAGAGGCAGTCCCCTCGAAAGCTTGTGAGTATTATCAAATAAATCGGTTGGACTAAAACCTGGTGTTGTCAGACTTTTTACTGTGTTTACGCCAGTCCAACGCCAGCATTCCCACATTGTGAATATGATTCCCATGGATGAATGATGGGCTTGTGAGTGTGAGTTGAAAGTGATGAGACAGTTGATTTGTTCTGGCAGAACAAATGAGGTCATTATCCTTGTTTGGAACTGGATGGCTGATCTCTTCCATAAACAGGCTGCCTTTTCTGCAGCCAGAGTGGGGTAGAGGACATCACAGTGAGTCTCTATGGTGTTCAGCAGACGCTCAAGGGAGGTATCACTAAATCTGGGGACTCACTCAGTGGAGCACTCCTGCAAGCATTGAGAAGTGTGAGCACCATGCCTGTTTAATTATGGTGCCTGCATTGAGGAAGCAGTGAGGTCACATCAGGGCAGGTGAATCAGAGCAGTCGCCAGCAATCTAGCCAATTTCACCTGCATGAATTTTTAATTAGGTGGATAACTGATGATACCACCTGCCATTTCAACCTGCAAGAAAAAGCCTGATTGCCACATTCATATCAGGAATAGTCATCAAGAAAAGCAAAATTCCAATATATACAGATTTTAACTTAAAAATGTCTAATTGAGCAATTAGATATTCTCTGTATGTAGTATTTCACAAATATAACACTGTACCTGTTTGTATGATGTTACACAATTCAAACAGGAGTAGCTTGTTGTCACTGCCAGTGCCCAGCCGCTGTTCTACATGGGAGTTTAAGTCATAAATCACTGCTTGCATGTTAGTGTCCAGGTACTAAATAAATAGAGGAATAATACATTGTTCTTAAAATTAATAAGCTTTCAGCAATTGCAAGTATCAGAAGTTACCAAATGAATTTGAAGTAAACAATCTTTAAATTGATGACCAACTTGTCCAAACAATAAAGTTCTGTGGAAGAGCAATTACTGCTAAGGCCAAAAAAGGTATACTTACCTATGTAATTCAATCTCCAAGTATATTGGGCTTCCTCTGGACTAAGCCATTTATAACCATTTTATGGGAAAAATTTTAAATTTGTAACAGATACAAGGTTTATCATCTTTTGGGACTATCTCTTTAGTTTAGGGTAAATGGAAAATGACGAGTCATGTGACCTGCACTGACTTGCTGACAACAAGCCTTGGTTATTAAGGATTAAAGAGGGGACCGGGTTGTCTTACAGGGAAGAAGGTGTGACACATTTACATCTGCAAATAATGGCCAAAGCACCTGCACTGATAGTGGTTACACACAGTAAGAAGTCTCACAACACCAGGTTAAAGTCCAACAGGTTTATCTGGTCGCAAAATCCACTAGCTTTTAGAGTGCTGCTCCTTTGTCACATAAGCTTACCTGGCGAAGGACCAGCACTCCGAAAGCTAGTGGATTTTGCTACCAAATGGCCTTTAACCTGATGTTGTGAGATGTCTTACTGTGTTTATCCCAGTCCAACATTGGCACATTGTGGTTAAACTGCCAGGGAGGACTTATGAATGTCAGGTTTTTAGAAATGGTTTACTTTAAATTATCTTAATTCCAAGAGATACTGAAGTCTAGTGGATAGATAATTAACATTTCCATGTGGATACAAGGCTGACGTGATTCATGTTCCCATGGAGATGGGCTTTTTGAGAGGCGATGAGTTCACAGTAAGTCATCGCAGGATTGGGTTCAGGGTTTTCCTAAATATTACTGAACCTCAGTGTCAGTCTGCAAGAATCAGAGACAAAGAGATAGGGACAACATGTCTCTATAGTTTACGAGACAGGATCCAGGTGAGAGTTTGCACATGATTTGAAGGCTTTTTTAAATTTATTCATGCAATTGGGCATCATTAGCTAGGCCAGCATTTGTTACCCATTCCTAATTGCTGTTGAGAAGGTGGTGCCTTCCTGAACCTCTGCAGTCCATGTGATGCATGTATACCCTCAGTGCTGTTCGGAAGAGTGTCCCAGGATTTGGACCTTGCACCAGTGAAGAAACGGTGATATATTTCCAAGTCAGGATGGCGAGTGGCTTGGAAGGGAACTCCCAGTGGTAGTGTCACCATGTGTCTATTTGCTCTTGTCCTTCTAGATGATCATAGTTGTGGGTTTCAAAGGTGCTGTTTAAGGAGCCCCGATGAGTTTCTTCAGTTCATCTAGTAGATGGTCATCACTGCTGCCATTGTGCACTAGTGGTGCAGGGAGTGAATGTTTGTGGATAGGGAGCAAATCAAGCAGGCTGTTTTGTCCTGGATGATGTCAGGCTTCTTGAGTGCTGTTATGGTTGCACTCATCCAAGCAAGGGGGGAGTATATCATCACACTCCTGACTTGTGCCTTACAGTTTGCAGACAGGTTTTGGAGAGTCACAAGATGAGTTACTCACTGCAGGATTCAGAGTCTTTAACCTGCTCTTGTAGTTACAGTATTTATGTGGTTAGTTCAGTTTCTGGTGAATAGTAATCAATATTGAAAGTAAGGGATTCAGTGATGATAATGCCACTGAGCACCAAGAAGCGATGGTTAGATTCTCTCTTGTTGGAGACAGTCATTGCCTGGCACTTATGTGGCAACAGGAAGGTTACTTGCCAAGCCCAAGCTTGGATATTGCCAAGGTCTTGCTGCATTCGGGCATGGACTGCTTCAGCGTCTGGGGAGTCGCAAATGGTGCTGAACATTGTGTAATCATCAGTGAACAGCCCCACTTTGATCTTAAGATGGAGGGAAAGTAATTGATAAAGCAACTAAAAATGTTTGGGCCCAGGACACTAACCTGAGGGATTCTTGTAATGATGTCCTAGAACGGAGAGATTATTGACCTCCAACAACCACAACCTTCTTCCTTTGTGCTAGGTATGACTCTAACCAGTGGAAGATTTCCCCCGATATCACTAACTCGTTTTCCTAGGATTCCTCAATTGCGTATTCGATCAAATGTTTCTTTGATGTCAAGGACAGTCACTCTTACCTCTGGAGTTCAGCTCTTTTGTCTATGTTTGAACCAAGGCTATAATGAGGTCAGGAGCAGAGTGGTCCTGTTGCAGCCCAAACTAAGCATAGTGAGCGAGATATTGCTAAGTAATTGCCATTTGACCTCTTACATCATTTTACTGATGATCAAGAGTAGACCAATGGGATAGTAATAGGCCAGTTGGATTTGTCATGTTTCTTGTGTATTGGGCAAAGCTGGACAATTTTCCACATTGCTGGGTAGATACCTGTGTTGTAACTGTATTGCAACAGCTTGGTTAGGGGTGCAGCAAGTTCTGAAGCCCAAGTCTTCAGTACTATTGCCGGAATACTGTCAGGGCCCAGAACCTTTGCAGCAACCTTCAACTATTTCATGATATCATGTGAAATGGATCAAACTACCATGTGATGCTGAGGACCTCCATAGGAGGCTGAGATGAATCATCCAGTCAGCACTTTTGGCTGAAGGCTGCTTGCTGCAAAAGCTTCAGTCTTATCTTCTGTACTCATGTCCTAGTTTCCCCATCACTTATTTGGGGATATTTGTGGAGCTTCCTTCTCCAGGGAGCTGTTAGTTATCCATTATCATTCATGACTGAATATGGCAGAACAACAGAGGTTAGATATGATTTGGTCATTTTAGAATCACTTTTGCTCTGTCAATTTCTTTCTGCTTATGTTGGTTCCATGCAAGTTGTCCTGTGTTGTAGCTTCACCAGATTTGCATCTCATTTTAGGTATTTCTGGTGCTGCTCTTGGCCTGTCCTCCTGCCCTCTTCATTGAACCAGGTGATCCCCTGGTTTTGTGATAATGGTAGAGGGTATGCTGGGCCATGAGGATGCAGATTGTGGTTGAGTATAATTCTGTTGCTGCTGATGGCGCACAGTGCCTCATGGTTACCCACAAGGACTATGGGATGGTCATTCCTATAGATAGTCATGGACAGATGCATCTCTGAGGTCGATGTCAATTACGTGTTTCCCTCTTGTATGTTCCCTCGTTGTCTGCTGCTGACTAAGTCTAGCAGCTATAAACTTTAGGATTTGGTCAGCTTGATCTGTAGTAGTACTACTGAGCCACTATTGGTGATGGACGTTGAAGACCTCACCCAGAATATATTCTGTAAACTGGCCATCCTCAGTCCATTCTTCAAATTGTGCTCCGCATGGAACAGTACTGGAGGACGATATGTGATAATTACCAGGAGATTTTTTTTGCCTATGTTTGACCCGATGACATGAGACTTGGGAACATCCTCTTCACTATATACCACTGTGCCGCCAACACCTGGAGAATGAAGTTTCCACTTAAAAGGACAAAATAAAGTTTAACCATGGTGAGGGTGGGCAGTCAGGTTCAAGTTAAATGGGAGATCTTTTCCATAGTTTATGGTATATGTTGCCTACTGAAATAATATTTAGTCAATGTCACTTCTACTTTGTTACAGTAGAAAACTTAAAATCTTGTGTGTTCTTTTCAGTCATTCAATGGAAATCTGCATTTCTGCTTTTTAAAAGTATCGTGCTCTAAAGGGAATTGTAACAATTTTAAAAAAGCATAGGGAATCTAGTAACATGCTGTGGAAAACAATCAAAAAATCTGGCAATTTTCCATACTTACACATGTTCTAATGATCAGAATATAAATGAATCTGCAGACAAAAATCCTGGCAGTTCATTTTTAAAAAATTTTAATAGTTAAGAAATGCTTTTATGGATCAGATATGAGATTAAGATATTAAATATTCTGCACTCTGCACTTCCTAAGTTCTAAAGTTAGTGGACAATATGCCTTAGGGTTAAAGCATTAATGACTGCTTGAATGCCAACTGCATTAACAAAAAACCACTTCTTGAATCATAATCAACAGAAAATAATTTTGAAATTTAGATTTGCTAAGAAAATGTCTTTCGTAATTATTTTGTTTTCAAATTCAATTCACTTTTCTAATATTCAGCTGTGTGCAGCTGATCAATAATGACTATGAGTGCATTAGGTGTAGCATCATTGATATCAGTCAACTCAGCTGAGCCATTTTTTTAAAACAGTAGGGACTGCAAGGTTTGAGCAGTTTTAGTAAGCAAAATCTTGAGATTCAATTGTTATTTTGCATTCATTGAGAGATCTATAATCCCAAAATTTCCTTTCTAAAAAATAATCAAGTAAGGAACATGTTGAATGGGACAGATATCATCATTTTATCATTCTGTGCTATCCCCCTGTTGTTTGTGGGAGCTTGAAGTTCAAACTTGACTGTCACGTTTCCTACATTACTACAGTAATTGCATTTCAAGAAGTGGCTGTGAGGTGCTTTGGGATGTCCAGCTGTCCGGAAAAACATTATCAAAAGGCAAGATTTTCCTTTTTTCAATGGCTTTCTGTAAAATTCAATTTTATTGCGCTGTAAGAAACAACATGGAGAGAACTGGGTCTCATCACTTTTTTTAAAACTCCAATTGAATGTTTCAACAGTTAAAAGCAACATAAGGAATAGGCCAAAAAACATCAAATTGTCATCATTTAAAAAATTATTTCAATCTGGTGTTCCTATTCACTCTGAAACTTGCACTTTGATTGAGTTCTCCAATCACCATCTCAGTTGTTGATGGAGCTAACTTCCATAATGCAGATTGTATCCAGACCTGTAAAAATTATTTATTTCATCCAACAGTTCTGCATAATGTCTCTCCAGCTCCACAGTCTAGATTCGGTTTTACTTCTATTTTCTCACATTGTTCCTGTCCCTGCTGCTTCCATCCCCCACCCTCCTGAGTTTTGGGATCTTTCTTGCTCCTTTTTGGAACCTAGATAGCTGTAGCTGAGTCCTGGGAGTGACTTAGGACCATCTTTAATAATTCTCTTTTTTATCCCTATTGATATAAGTTCTCAGCCAAATGAAAAATATAGGAAATTTATTTTGAAGAAATTAAGTACGGAGCAAAATTTAGTTACTTATTCACCCTGACATTTTTGGTAAAACTATCAAATGGGAATTTCTCCCCAGAATTACTGACTATAATATAGACACTGTTGCCTAGATTTTTGTCTCTGTGTTGGGTTTGCTGAGTCAGGAGACCTCCCAGCTCAGTGAACCCAACATTTAAGAATGTCTGCCCAGACGTTGGATTATGGGGCGTGCTGAAACAGGGGTTGAGGAAGTTAACTCCGGAACAAATGTGCAGGCTGCGGGTGTGAAGGCAGAATGGGTGCAAGGTCTGCCGCTGTGCCCAAGCACAGTGTTTAAATAAAAGATAATAAAGCCAAAAACATTCCTCCAGCTGTCACCCCTCACCCAAATCTAAAGGTATCCCAGGACCCTCTCTGGTGATCTAAACTCACCCAACAAGTTCAGGGCTCTTCTTATCTGTTCTATTTTGCACATTCCTGATTCCGCACTCCTGTTCTTCCAAAATCCTACTTCAGTGGGGGCAGCTGATGAATTAAAAGGCTGGCTGCCTCCATAAATTGCACATGTGCAAATGCCAATCTGACTCTAGTCCTACTCTTCCGAAAATGGGAAATGCTGGGTTCGGAGACAGGACTTACAAATGTTCACCATTTCTGAGACTTTTGCAATGACAGAGAGCCTCTCCACTGCTGCAAAATTCCAGACCTGATTTTCAGAATGTTTTATGCTGATTTTTGTACATGAGAATATTTCATAGTCACAGTATGTTTTTGATGCCTTTGGCTCAAATCTCGGGAGGTCATAGATCATGCAGCTTAATGTAAAATTGAATGAGAACATATCCTACATTTCTAATCAATTTTCAAAGTTGGATTAAGAAAAAATGTCCAGTTTGAAAATAAATATAGAGATCTACTGGTTGCAATAAGTTAACATGACAAAGAAATAGAAACATCCCTGGTGTCTTGCAGTTACTTTGGATAATTAGGGATTTCAAAAATTATCACTTGGGGTTGATGAATGATTTAAACATGTCACTTCTGTTCTTTTAAAATATATTTCTATTATGTCAAAGCCATAAGCTTAACATAAAATGTCTTCAGTGGTAACTGCAAAACCTTACAAAATGTTCCTTCTGTGGCACTGCTGTTTTAATTTTCAGACATACTGTCACATAGTCAAGCAATTAACAACTTAATCCAGTCAGTAAAACAGTGGAACACTGTTATTGTACTTACCCTATTAATGTTCTTAAAATTAACTTTATCTATAAAAAAAAACAAATTATTAGATATGAAAAGAAAGAGTTAAAAAAAGCAAGAAGAAAATATTATAGCTGTTTCCAAGCACACTGTTGCCATTTCCTAGAATCAAAGAATAGTTACGGGACGGAAGTAGGTTGTTCATCATGTCTATGCTAGCCCTCTGTTGTTTGTGGGAGCTTGATGTTTAAAAGTAGCTGTCATGTTTCCTACATTACTACAGTAATTGACTTCAAAAAGTGGCTGTGAGGTGCTTTGGGATGTCATAAGAACATAAGAAATAGGAGCAGGAGTAGGCCATCTAGCCCCTCGAGCCTGCCCCGCCATTCAATAAGATCATGGCTGATCTGTCGTGGCTCAGTTCCACATTCCCGCCCTCTCCCCATAACCCTTAATCCCCTTGCCTATCAAAAACCTATCAACCCGCGTCTTAAAAATATTGAGCGAGGCAGCCTCCACCACTTCAACGGGCAGAGAATTCCAGAGATTCACCACCCTTTGAGTGAAGAAGTTCCTCCTCAACTCCGTTCTAAACCGCCCCCCCTTTATCTTGAGGCTGTGCCCTCTAGTCCTACTGTCCTTTCTGAGCGGGAAGAGCCTCTCCACCTCTGTCCCGCTGTCCTGAAAAACATTTTTGAAAGGCAAGTTTTTTAACGTTTTTTCGCTGGCTTTCTGTAAAATTCAATTTTATTGCGCTGTAAGAAACGACGTGGAGAGAACTGGGTCTCATTTTTTTTTACTCCAATTGAACATTTCAGCAGTTAAAAGTAACATAAGGATTAGGCCAAAAAAAGTTGAATTGTCATCATTTTAAAAATTATTTCAAACTTGTGTTCCTATTCACTCTGAAACTTACACTCGCACTTTGATTGAGTTCTCCAAACACCATCTCAGTTATGGATGGAGCTAACTGCAATAATGCAGGTTGTATCCAGACCTATAAAAATTACTTATTTCATCCAACAGTTCTGCATAATGCCTCTCTAGCTCCACAGTCTAGATTCGGTTTTACTTCTATTTTCTCACATTGTTCCAGCCCCTGTTTCAATCCTCTCCCCCTCCAACTTCGTTCTGGGGTTTTTCTTGCTCCTCTTTGGCACCTGGATAGGTTAATGCTACAGCTGAGTCCTAAGAGTGATCTGGGGCCATCTATAATTATTGTTTAAATGCTTTTAATAAAAGCATAGTTAGTAATTAAAGCACTTAAACTCAATTCAGGTCGAATCCAAAAGGACGCAGTTTTCAAGGAAAAAAGGTGGGTGTCCAACAACAACCTTATTGGCACTAAGCATGGAACTATGTTTATGTTGTTTAGCGGTATACGGCACATCAGATGATGCGCTTACTAAGTCAAGTTTAACTTCTACTGACCAGCCAACCCCTAGCTACATCCATAGATCCAAGATCATCCAGCATAATGAAGCAACCACGATTTCTCAAACTCAAAGGTCTCTCTTAATTTCCCACAACTCCACATCCATTCTCCACTAATTCAGAGGCCTCATTCCTCGACATCCCTCAATGGCCCCACAGATATTTCTGCACACTGGTTGCAATAAGTTAACATGACAAAGAAGTAGAAACATCCCTGGTGTCTTGCAGTTACTTTGGATAATTAGGGATTTCAAAAGTTATCACTTGGGGTTGAGGAATGATTTAAACATGTCACTTCTGTTCTTTTAAAATATATTTCTATTATGTCAAAGCCATAAGCTTAATGTAAAATGCCTTCAGTGGTAACTGCAAAACCTTACAAAATGTTCCTTCTGTGGCACTGCTGTTTTAATTTTCAGACATACTGTCACATAGTCAAGCAATTACAACTTAACCCACTCAGTAAAACAGTACAATGCCCCAGAAGCTCAGCACCCTATCCATTGTTTACAAATCCCATCAACCATTTTTATTGCTCCCAATCCCCTCTCACTGTCAGAGTACCCAAGCTTCTCCAATATCCTTAGCTATTGGACACCCCTCTGTTTGTACATTTAGTAACCACTCTTATCCCCAGACCATTCCAATGCTTGTACAAGGTTATCCTTCCATCATTGCCATTCTTCAATATCCTCTTGCCACAATACCTATAGTAGCAATGCACCAATAACAGAAGCCTTGTTACTCAGACTAGGATCCCTCTTCCCTAATATTCTGAGATCCCAATTATCACTGCTTTTTCCACAGCTTCCTTCCTACCTTCATCCATTTCTCTAAAATACTGCGTCTTCTGCCACCAAATGTTTTTCTAATCCTACAAATCTGCTACTTACCTAAAGCCTAGAACACTTTTCCTATCATGTTTAATGTTTTTTGCTTTTAAAAACAATAAAATGCAGTAGAAAGGTTTGCTTTCTTTGTTGTCAGGAAACCAAAAAACAACAATTAAAAAGCTTATTAACGCTTGGAAACATTCTATAAAAGTTGTGTTATTCAAACACTTCAGTTGCTATTTAACAATGATGCTTAAATCATAATATCAGTCAAATGGTCAAATATATTACTGAAGACAAGGCAAAATTTTACTTCAAATAATCAAGTCAAAATATCAGCACTGGCTACTTTCAAATAGTATCAGCAACCTTGTGAAAAAAATTGAGAAATGTGTAGAAAGTTTTATTAGTTTAGATATTACTCTAAAGTATTGCTTGTTAGTCATTAGAGGCTGGATAGCCTGGTATATGCTTAAGAGCATAAAGTGCATACCCGATACCAGATGCAACACTGTTACCTCTCATGGTGTGTAACATCTTAGTGTACACAAAGTATTGTTCAGACACAGCTAATTGGATTTTCCATTCTTCATCTTTCCAGGATTACTTATCTATCATTGTAATAATCAGAGAAGATGATGAAGCCAGAAACTAGATGAAACTAATAAAAAGACTTGGACTGACCTTTTTGGATGGTGGGGTCTTGTTTCCTGCCATCCAAAGAATCACAGAGAACATATCCCTGCAGCCAATTTATGCTTCAATCAGAGCCCGGGAGGAAGTCCTGACTTAAGAGAGCTGCCAGCCAATCTGAGCTGAAGAATCACACGGACTCAAAATGTTAACTGTGTTTAGTCTCCACAAATGCTGCCAAACCTGAGATTTTCCAGCATTTTATGTGTATATTTCAGATTTCCAGCATCTGCAGGATTTTCCTTTTGTTTAAGCATTTAATTGGTGTGCGGATTGTAAAAGGTTATATATATAATAATCTCAGTGCTTCAAGAGACAATACATCTTTTTCCTCAATTGCTACCAGCAGTTTGCATTTTGATCATTCATCTGCAGCCTTGTTTGTCAACAGTTTCGTGATTTCAGAGATTGACACTGCAGTTTTTTAACCTTTTTGTTTCATAAACATACAGTTGTACTGTAATATATGTGGGTATTTCCCAATCACCACAATTATTAGAAATTGCTACATAGCTAGTGAAGGATTGTCACTGTGTGAAAGTTTTTTTATATAAGGAATTCATGATTGTGAAATTTATGTTATGGCTGCTATGGCGTTGACAAGGAATTTCAAACTTTGTCAGAAACGAAAGGTATTTATTGATAAAAGAAATTGAGGTACAGGAGGTTTATGCAGCACGGAGGCTGCCCTAGGACAAAGCCCCAGTTCTACTTGCTTACAGCATGGCTCCAGAAATAAAAATACCTGAGACAGGACGTCCCCTCTCTCATGTGATCATTCACTCTCAATTCCTGTTGGTCCCTCAGGTCAAGTGATTCACTTCTGCTGTGCTGTCTTAAAAAGACAGACACCGCATACACAACATCTCTCCCCTGTTAACTTTCTTCTACAATCTTAAAAATCAATTACTCAACTCACATTCTAGATAAACATTATATATACAAGTTAGACATTTATAAATCAATGTAGTGATTGTTCAATGAAGGGACTTTGAGGCTTGCATTTAACATAATGCTTTTTCTAGAAAGTTTCAACTGTGCACAGTTCCTAATATGTTTTTGCATAGAATTCTTCCATATAGGCTTGCTGCTTTCTGAGTTTTGTGCTAGACTATGTGCTGACCAAGGACTACATACTTTACTCTGCGGATATGTCACTCTCCAAACTGCAATTGATCATTTTCTCTGTCAAGTGACTTATTCACAATGCATGCAGGTACAGTCATTGCAATACAACATCTCCTGACAGTTAATGTACAATCTCGGTTTGTCACTTGTGACGGAAATGGTTGTAGTACTCTATTTCTGACGCTTAGGTCACATGATAGTTTTTTTTCTCTTCCTAATATTTCTATTTGACATCTATTCCATCAACCATGTTATCACATTGGTTCTTGTGCTTTTCTATTAGTGTAGCCATTTCAGCAATCTTGTTCTGGCATGTAATCTCAGTTTCCTTCTTTGTCCAAATTCTCCCAAACACATCTTCTTCAGTTGAATGGCTTAATTTACCATTTTCTCCCTTTCATCTTCCTTACCACCAATCTTCTGCTCAGGCCTGAATGTTTTTTATTTCATGTATCTGCTTTCACAATCCATTCAGTTTATCTGTTTCTGAGTTTCTTCCAAGGTGAATCCATCATTGTCTTCTAACAATATTTCATAACGACCTCTTCCTAATTATGCTTTACATGTTCTCAGAGAACTGACACATTACTTTTTGTTGTAGTTACATTGAACTCTACTTCTACGTTCAACAGATCTTCCTTCTTGTCATTTTTTATTGGCAATTCTTTTCCAATGCTAAATTGCTCCAACAGTTATGTTCGCTTTTTGGGTTTGCCCATTGCTAAGTTCTCCTCAGCACTGTCAAACACTGAACAAATTTCTGCCTCTCTGCAGAATGCCAATTTCTTCAGCTCGTTTATGTATTCCACATGACTAGTAGTTTGATCATTCAATTGGATCTCTAAAGGATTCCCAATAAAGCTCTGGTGAATGATACCTCTGCTTCAACAGTATGGTGACTCTTGAAGATGATGACACACGGTGTCCTACATGATTACCATGAATCAAATCCTTGTGTGTTTCATTCTGAGATCAGCAGTTCTCTCACCGATCACAAAACTGATACCATCCATTACATGGGATTTCCTTGGCTCTACTCGAGTTCCATGCTATGACCGCTATTGCTGAGTTCCACTCACACTTTGTCTTTCAACCCTTTTTACCTTTAATTCACATCTTCATGTTCTAAATCCAATTCCTTTACCACTTGCTGGTGAATATTATACTGTTTCTTACTGGCTCTAACAGATTGCCTAACTATTTCCACCTTTTTTATTGTGCTAGTTTTTACATTTCTGAACTTAGATTACAGATCACAAACTTCTGTCTCAATTCCATTTGTTTAGTTCTGTGAAATTTATCCCACTTTTTTCTTCACTCTTACTGCTTCTTTCTCTGAGGCTTATCTTACTTTTTGACTGATTATAGCTTTATTGTTTGCTTGTAGTTTATTGCTATAACACCAATGAAGTTCTCATTACAGCACAAAAGGATGGGATGCAACTCATTTTTGCTTTTAACTCTTCACTTAGTCATTTAGATTATTTTGTTGCCCTCCTGGGGTCCTTCAGTTCCATCCTTGGTGTCTTCTGGCCTCCCCCCCTCCCCCACCCTTCAGGGGTCTTTTACTGCCTTGCCTTGTGCTTGAGGGTTTATTACCTCCTCTGAGTTCCAGCACTGAGGGAAAGGTAATATTGAGGGGGCGCGGCTTGGACAGGTTAGGAGAGTGGGCAAAGTAGTGGCAGATAGAATTCAATGTGGAAAAGTGTGAGGTATACACTATTTTCTAAATGGGAAAATTTTAGGAAATCAGAAACACAAAAGGGCTTGGGAGTCATTGTTCAAGATTCCCTTAAGATTAATGTGCAGGTTCAGTTGGCAATTAGGAAGGCAAATGCAATGTTAGCATTCGTGTTGAGAGGGTTAGAATACAAAAGCAGTGATCTACTTCTGAGGCTGTGTAAGGCTCTGGTCAGATCCATCTGGAGTATGAACAGTTTGGGCCCCATATCTAAGGAAGGATGTGTTGGCGTTGGAAAGGGTCCAGAGGAGGTTCACAAGAACGATCCCTGAAATGAAGAGCTTGTTGTATGAGGAATGGTTGAGGACTCTGGATCTGTACTCATTAGAGTTTATAAGGATAAGGGGGGATCTTATTGAAACTTAGAGGTACTGTGAGATTGGATAGAGTGGAAGTGGACAGGATATTTCCACTGATAGGAAAAACTAAAACCATAGGGCACAACCTCAGGCTAGAGGGCTGATCCTTTAAAACAGAGATGAGGAGGAATTCCTTCAACCAGAGAGTGGTGATCTGTGAAACTCTTTGCCGCAGAATGTTGTGGAGGCCAGGTCATGGAGTGTCTTTAAGGCAGAGATAGATAGGTTCTTGATTAATAAGGGGGTCAAGGGTTATGGGGAAAAGGCAGGAGAATGGGGATGGGAAAAATATCAGCCATGATTGAATGGCAGAACAGACTCGATGAGCCGAGTGGCCTAATTCTGCTCCTATGTCTTATGGCCTTTGTCTTGAGGTCTTAAATTTCCTCCTTTGTGGTCTTGCGTTCTTTCTGGACTTCCTTTCTAAAGTTGCCCTCTTTGTTTGGAGTTGCCTTCTATCTGTGATCTCTACATTTTCTGTCCCTTGTTCTTTGTTCCTTCTTGTGGTTGTTTCATTAAATGTTGTACAACTTTAAATGCATTACTGCTTTAAAGCTGTCAAGGTTTTTTTTACTGCTAACAGCTGTTTCCGTACTTTTCCTGCACTTTGGAGTTTTGGCAGGAATAAACAACTCCTCCTTTCTTGGACTTTTTAAAAATTATATAACTTTTTTTAAGTTGGTGAAAGGTTTCTGCCTCAATTTCGACAGTTTTCCATTTTTTTCCCTGGTTGCCTAAAGAGTTTGTTTTGCTCTCCTTGTTTTAAAATTGACCTTTCTGTCAATTTCATTACTGGCTCAGTAGGGAATTTTTAAAAAAAAACTTTTTCAAGTGCTTTATTTTTAAACAGAGGGAGGACTTCTCTTCCAAACATTTCAGAATTTCTCCACTAGAAGTTCCTCAGTGCAGATGCTGCTACCAAGACCCCTGGGACTGCTGCAATACCTCCCTCAGGCTTTTCTTGCCCATGAGCTAATTAACAGCAGCCAATATTTTATTTTAAGAAAGCTTCTATCCAAATTTCTCCTTTCAAAATCTGAATACAGCTTTCTTCTAGATGGGTATATCTTCCTTTTCACTTCAAACACTCCTGTCCTACTTTTCTTTTACTCAAGTTTCACTTTCTCTGCTCCTGAAGTCATTCTCTCTTCATTTTAATTTTTCTTCTATCTTTCCAAATCTTTTTACCTGCCTGGCTACACCACGTTAGGTACTTTGACCGCTCCTCAGGGATCTGACATAACTCTTGCTGAGTGGATTTGTTGAGTCTATTCACACAAAGGTATCCCACTTTTTACAACTTTAATTAAACTGGATACCCATAGGTAGGCTGTCCATTCAATTGATTCCATCTCGTTGCCAATGTGTTATGGTTGGCTGCTATGGCATTGTCAAGAGATGTTAGACTTTGTTATGAAAAAAAGGTATTTATTGATAAATGAAACTTGGTACAGGAGGTTTCTGGAGCACGAAGGCTGCTCTGAGGTGCAGCCCTAGTTTAACTTGCTTAAAACATGGTTCCAGAAATAAAAATGGCTGAGAGAGGTCTTCCCCTCTCTGATTTGACCACTCACTCACGCTTCCCATTGTTCCCTGAAATCAGAAGATTCAATTTTGCTGTACTGTCTTAATGAGACAGACACTACACAAACAACAGGATTAAAAGTGCTAAAATACCTCTTGTATTAATTTTCTCATATTGATACCTCCATTTACCAACAAGTGATGGCAACATGTTTGCTTACTCCTGGAAATGGGTTAATGTGTTCATATTGCCAGTGTCTGCTGGAGATACTAGATGTTTTGGTAAGTCAGTCATGACCAGAATGATGGGACCACTAGCTGCCTTCACACTTTGATGCATCATTGAGGATGGCCAGTTTATATCATGCAATTAAGTTGCTCTAACTTTTTGGCACTGTTCAAATATGATAGTTATAATTTGGGAGGGAGGGATCTTGTCATCTCAATACCACTGACTCTGACTTCAACTGGTTGGCTTTGTAGTCTAATTTGTGTCAGGAATAAATTTTATTGGCCAGCATTTAAATTTTGGGGAACTGTACCCATTTTTTGGCAGCAGGTGGGGAAAACCAACATTGGAGCTGCCTGCCCCAATAGTGGCTTTCTCTGCTGTATTGTTTGGTTGATGGTGAGAAAAAATGCGAAGGGGTGATTCTCACAACATAATGCCAGCAGGGTGAACTCTGAATGGGCCCATCCAGCAACTTAGTTTTTTAAAGACTGGGGCATCCTTTCAAAAAAGACAAAATTGAAGTTCCCCACCCTCAATAACCCTGCAAAGGTAGTGCTGGGGAGCAGTTCTGAGAAGGGTGCCTCAGCATGACCCCCTCCTCACTGAGCAATGCACTCATCGGAACTCCTCTGGCAGGTTCCTCTTACCAGGTAAACAGCTTGGGAGAGCTGCATTAATTCACACTGGCGTGAGGGTATGCCAACGTGAATGGATTATGTAATGTGGCGGGGGGATTCTCAGGCACTGATAACTCAATGTCAATTTATTGTAATAGTGTTCCAACAATGACTTACGTCACTGGCAATGGGAGGGGTGGGGAAGGAGGGCAGGGGCAGGGTGGTGAATAATTGTGTTACGTGACTTGTCATTTCAACATACTATACTGCATATGTCCACATATTTATTTAGTCACAGATAGGCTAACATTAACACTGCAATGAAGTTACTGTGAAAATTCCCTTTGCATGTCAATTGCACGTCCATTGCAATGTTCCAGCGAAGCCCATCTCAAACTGCAGGAACAGCACCTAATCTTCATATTAGGAACTTTACAGCCTCCACAGCTTGTGCTTTGACTTTGTTCTGTCATTTACATATTCTGATCTCTTAATAGCCGTATCAGCACCCTTCTTAGCCATGATCACCATTATTTACATTCCCTTGTCTTTTTGTCTATGACATCTTTGTCATTCCCCCCAACCTCACCCCAACAATATAAATCTTGTCCTATTTTCTATTGTCTTCAGCACTGATGAAGAGTCATCCAGACTCAAAATATTAGCTCTATTCTCTCTCCACAGATGTTGTCAGAATCTTATGAAAATGGTTCTAGTAAGAAGGCTCTTCTGTTACAAGGATGGATTGGGTCGTTCCTTCACTGTTGCATGGTCAGAATCCTGGAACTCCTTCCCTAACAGCACTCTAGGTGATGAAGAATGGAAGCAGAAGGAGGAAGAAAGTATTGGGGCGAATGGAGCAAACAAGGAAAAAAACATGAAAGGAAGGAAAGGAAGAAAAGGGTAGGAAGGAAGTTAGGGGAAAGAAAGAAAATGAGAGGAAAGAGAATGAGATAAATATTTGAAGATAAGAAAATCACTGCAGGGAAGGTTAGGGAGTTAGACTAGCAGAGTTGCTCTTGCAGAGAGCCAGTATGTACACAGTGGGCTGAATTATGACAGCATGGAAGGAATCCATTCTATGGTCCTATGATGAGAGAGGGGGAGGAAGGAAAAGTTGACAATAGGCAGGAGGAAGGAGAGGGAGAATGGAAATAACGGAAGGGAAAATATGCACGCTGAAATGCAACAAACAAAGGAAAAGCATGAAGGAAAGAAGAGGAAGGAAGGGACAAGAAGGAAGGCAGGAGAAAGAAAGAAAGAGAACAGAAAAGCAAAGAATGAGGAAGGAATGAAGAAAACGATAAGAAACAGGCAGAAATGGGAACAGGAATTGTGACTTATATTTATCTTTCTGGTGACAATTAATAAAAAACTGAGGTAGTTCATGATTACTAATTTAATCTGAAACTATTAAATCAGAAGAAAAACGTGAAAACCATTTGTGTTGTGACAGAATCATTCATTTTTTGAATTTTTTCATTTTCTATAAGGTCAGGTCTAGTTTTTAATACACTATTATAAATGCTACCTTCACTGTTAAGCAATTATTACCAAATATTCCCTCATTCAATGGACTCACCCTGAGAATAGGCTGCTCCCATCGTACCTGAAGTGGAGGCTGCTAATAGCTGGAATGTTTCACCTACATGAACAAAATTTCATGAATGGTTATAACTCTACAATTCAGATGCCCCATTTGACTTGCAGATAATTGTCATTTCAGGTGATGTTAAATCACTGAAAGCATACACATTGCTATATACCTAATTTACTGGAAATCATCTTCCCCTAGAAGCTGTGCTTGCTGGTAAAGGAGGAGCTAAGAGATGAGCAAGAAGTCATCACAAGTTAGTTTAGACTTAGCCAGGAGAGGCAGGCAGGTAGTGCAGGAATCTCCTGTGTCTATTCCCCTTTCAAACAGGTATACTATTTTGGACACTGTTGAGGAGGATAGCCTGTCAGAGGGAGATACCAGCAACAACCAGGCCTGTTGCACCACAGCTGGTTCTGTGGGACAGGGTCGGGCAAACAGCAAGCAAGCAGTAGTAATAGAGGACTTGCTAGTTAGAAGCACAGACAGGTGTTTCTGTGGCCGCAATCGATACTCCAGGATGGTGTGTAGCCTCCCTGGTGCCAGGGTCAAGGAAGTCTCTGAGCAATTGCAGGGCATTCTAAAGGGGGAGGGTGAGCAGCCAGAGGTTGTTGTACATATTGGTATCAATGACATAGGTAGGAAAAGGGATAAGGTCCTGAAATGTGAATATTGAGAGTTAGGCAGAACCTTGAACGTAGTAAGTTCAGGATTACTACTGGTACCACGTGCTTGTGAGAGTAGGAATAGGAGGATTAGGCAGGTGAATGCCTGGCTTGAGAGCTGGTGCAAGGGGCAGGGATTTAGATTTTTGGATCACTTTCTGGGGAAGGGCTGATCTGTTCAAGAGGGATGGGTTACGTGTGAACTGGAGGGGGACTAACATCCTGGCAGGGAGATTTACTGGAGCCACTCGGGAGGGTTTAACCTCGTTTGGCAAGGGGGTGGGATCGAAAGCAGTAGTGAGACAGAAGAGAAGTTTGAGGACAGCACGGAAGTTAAGGAGAGCATGTTAATTAGTAAAGGCACTGTCAGTAATCCTAGTACTAGATAGATCAGGCAAAAGCAAGACAGAGAGCAAGGGAAATCCAGATTAAACTGCATTTATTTCAATTAAAGAGGCCTGATGGGGAAGGCAGATGAACTCAGGGCATTGATGGGTACATGGGACTGGGATATTATAGCAATTACTCAAACATGACTAAGGGAGTGACAGGACTGGCAGCTTAATGGTCCAGAGTACAGATGCTATAGGAAAGATAGAACAGGAGGTAAGAGGGGAGGGGAGTTGTACTTTTGATTAGGGAAAGCATCACGACTGTACTGAGAGGGGATATATCCGAGGGTTCGGCCACTGAGTCTATAGGGGTAGAACTGAGAAAGAAGGAGGGGGAAATCACTTTGATAGGGTTGTACTATAGGCCCCCAAATAGTCAGCGAGAAATTGAGGAGCAACTATGTAAGGAGATTACAGATAGCTCCAAGAAAAATGACGTGGTAGTAGTCAGAGATTTTATTTTTCTCAACATTGACTGGGACAGCCATAGTATTGGAGGGTTGGATGGAAAGAAATTTGTTGAGTGTATTCAGGAGGAATTTCTTGTTCAGTATGTGGATGGCCCAACTAGAGAGGGGGCAAAACTTGACCTCCTCTTGGAAAATAAAGATGGGCAGGTGACAGAAGTGTTATTGAAGGATCACTTTGGGACCAGTGACGATAATTCTATTAATTTTAAGATAGCTATGGAGAATGATAGGTCTGTCCCAAAAGTTAAAATTCTAAATTGGGGCAAGGCCAATTTTGATGGTATCAGGCAGGAACTTTCAAAAGTTAATTGGGGGAGTCTGTGGGAAGGCAAAGGGGTGTCTGGTGAGTGGCGTGCTTTCAAAAGTGTGTTAACCAGGGTTCAGGGTAAACACATTCCTCTTAGAGTGAAGGGCAAGGCTGGCAGAAGTTGGGAATCCTGGATAACTCGGGATATGAGGCCCTGGTCAAGAAGAAGAAAGAGACACATGACATTCATAGTCAGCTGGGATCAAATGAATCTCTTGAAGAGTATAGAGGGTGTAGGAGTAGAGTTTGGAGAGAAATCAGGAGGGCAAAAAAGGGACACAAAATTGTTTTGATAAATAAGGCAAAGGAGAACCCAAAGAGCTTCTACAGATACGTAAAGGGCAAAAGAGTAGCAAGGAAGAGAGTAGGGCCTCTTAAGGATCAACAAGAAATGGGCAAGATCCTAAATGATTATTTCTCATCAGTATTTACTGTTGAAAAAAGCATGGTGATGTCTTGAGGAGTGTACATATTACAGAGGAGCTGGTGCTGAAAGTCTTAAAACGTATCAAGGTAGATAAATCCGCAGAACCTGATGAGGTATATCCAAGGACATTGTGGGAGGCTAGGGAGGAAATTGCTGGTCCCCTAGCCGAGATATTTGAATCATCGACAGTCATGGGTGAGGTGCCTGAAGATTGGAGAGTGGCAAATGTTGTGCCTTTGTTTAAAAAGGGCTGCAGGGAAAAGCCTAGGAACTACAGGGCAGTGAGCCTCACATCTCTGGTGGGTAAATTGTTGGAAGGTATTTTGACAGACAGGATCTACAGGCATTTAGAGATGCAAGGACTGATTAGGGACAGTCAGCATGGTTTTGTGAGTGGAAACTTATGTCTCACAAATTTGAGTTTTTTGAAGGGGTAACCAGGAAGGTAGATGAGGGCAGTGCAGTTGATGTTGTCTACATGCGCTTTAGCAAGCCTTTGACAAGGTACTGCATGATAGGTTGTTGCATACAGTTAAATCTCATGGGATCCAGGGTGAGGTATTGAAATTGATACAAAATTGGCTTCTTAACAGGTTTTAGAGAGTTGTTTTTCAAACTGGAGGCCTGCGACTAGCAGTGTGCCTCAGGGATCAGTGCTGGGCCCACTGTTATTTATCATTTATATTAATGATTTAGATGAGGATATAGGGGGCATAGTTAGTAAGTTTGCAGATGACACCAAGATTGGTGGCATAGTGGACAGTGAAAAATGTTATCTCCAATTGCAAAGGGATCTTGATCAATTGGACCAGTGGGCTGACGAGTGGCAGGTGGAGTTTAATTCAGACAAATGCGATGTGACACATTTTGGTAGACTGAACCAAGGCAGGACTTGCTCAGTTAATGGTAGGGCACTGGGGAGAGTTACTGACAAAGAGATCTAGGTGTACATGTTCATAGCTCCTTGAAAGTGGAGTCACAGGTGGACAGGGTGGTGAAGAAGGCATTCAGCATGCTTGGTTTCATCAGTCAGAACACTGAATACAGGAGTTGGGACATCTTGTTAAAGCTGTACAAGACATTGGTAAGGCCACGTGGAATACTGTGCGCAATTCTGGTCACCCTATTGTAAACGGATATTAGTAAACTAGAAAAAGTGCAGAAAAGATTCACTAGGATGCTACTGGGACTTGATGGATTGAGTTATAAGGAGAGGCTGAATAGACTGGAACTTTTTTCTCTGCAGCGAAGGAGGCTGAGGGGTGCCCTTATAGAGATCTATAAAATAATGAGGGGCATAGACAAGGTAGATAGCCAATATCTTTTCCCAAAGGTGGGTGAGTCTAAAACTAGAGGGCATAGGTTTAAAATGAGAGGGGAGAGATACAAAAGTATCCAGAGAGGCAATTTTTTCACACAGAGGCTGGTGAGTGTCTAGAACAAGCTGCCAGAAGTAGTAGTAGTAGTAGAGGCAGGTACAATTTTACCTTTTATAAAACAGGTAGTTACATGGGTATGCTGGATATAGCAGGACATGGGCCAAACGTGGGCAATTGGGATTAGTTTAGGGGTTTTAAAAAAAGGGTGGCATGGAGAAGTTGGGCCAAAGGGCCTGTTTCCATGCTGTAAACCTCTATGACTAGACTAACAAATAATTTCCTGGCAAAAAATTTACAAGGTGCAGATGGAGCTCTGAAGCAAGGCTATATAGGTGAATATTTACCCCCACCTTCCCACCATTCAGAACTTATCAGAAAACAATTTGTTTTTCTCTGAAATGTTGCTGACTCCTTTGTATCCTTCTTTGGTTGACCACTACCACTAGCATTTCTAATCCTTTTACAAACATTAATTCAGCAACTAGTGATTATCTTTATGGGGACGCAGAAGGAGACAGGATAGAAATTAAGTGAGCCAACAGAAAATTGTGAGAGTCAACCCTCCGTTAACTCGGCAGTATTCCAGGGCACTGTCACATGCAAGAAAATACAACATTACATTGGGAATCATAGCAACAAACACAAATGCCTCAGTCCATTCCTCATGTAATACTCTGACTGGTGAGGGATGAAAATGCAGCATTTTAATAGAACCATTGCAAGTTACAACATTGATCAAACTTTTCATGCACAGTAAGCAAATATGTGTGGATTAAACATATTACTGGATTATACTTCAAGAATTTAATCAAATCAATTTGCGAACTGCAGCTGGTTATAGAGCAAATCGCAAGAAAAGTTTTGAGTGTTGGCATATTTATTGCAAAAACTATATTATATAATTTATAAAATGAGATAGTCAATTGCTGTTTGTACTAGTCAATTGCCCCACTAAATTTCCTACTGTCTGCTGCAAATCAATGATATATAATACATTTTGACCCAGGTTTTCGTTGAGCTGGGCAGTCTCAGGCATCCTTTGAAAATGGTAAGCAGAACCTGATTCTATGATTACCTTCCCCCAGTCCTGTGTAACTATCCCAGTTGATGTTAAAACTGAGCTGGAAGGTCTTAGAATGGAACTCTAGTTCAAAAGACGATAACCTTTACTCTTTTTCAATCAAAAGTGCAGGAGCAGAGTCACAAAACTGCTAAATAGTTTTAACAAGTAAAAACTAAACATGAAAATTTGATAATACAATACTCCTTTACTCCTCCTTTAGCTTAACCATTCACATTGGTGCTCTCAATAGTACACAAAGTTAATGTTTGTAGATTTCTCCTCAGAATTCCTTCAGATCATTGTCATATGGCAGTTTCCTAACTTCACTCCCAAAATACTCTTTTAACTCTCTCGTAACAATACACTTAGTGATCTGCATTCCAAAATCCAGTTCATATTTTTCAAAAAATATCTGTTCAACCAGAGCTTCCGATCCACTTTTAGCAGCAAGTCCAAATCAGGATTTAGTATTAACCCTTTCAGGTTTTCACTGCTACACCAATTTTGATATGCAGTTAATACTTTATATAATTTATCTAAAGATGATAGTAAAACATTCCAAATTTTAGGATTACTTTTAGTTTCTTTAGTATCCTCACCAATTTATTCTCAGCTTTGTCTGGTTTCCCGGAACAGAATCTTGTCCTATTTCCCAGTGTCTTCTTTGTTTCCTTTAAC
Source organism: Carcharhinus amblyrhynchos (assembly GCF_965287045.1). Taxonomy (NCBI): domain Eukaryota; kingdom Metazoa; phylum Chordata; class Chondrichthyes; order Carcharhiniformes; family Carcharhinidae; genus Carcharhinus; species Carcharhinus amblyrhynchos. The sequence continues at coordinate 35,323,505 of NC_137335.1, read as the reverse complement.
TCCAGACCTTCTGGAAACTTTTCATTTCTATAGCTTCTTAACTAGTTGCTTTTCAGAACTTTGGCACTGGCTGTCTGAACTATTACTTTCTTGTAGGGGTTTCCTTACAGAAAAGCTAAAAGAGCTGATTCCTCTTGAACTTCCTCTAGCAGAGCTGAGAGTGTTTATTGCTTCATTATCTGGCTCCAACTGCTAGTTTTTAACTGAAACTAAAGAACAAAGAATGTTTCTGTTCCCTTTAGAGACCTTCAAGTTGCTAAGCATCTATCTTTTTCATGCTGTAGCTCTTTAAACACAATAACTTCTCAGCTGGAACTGAAATTAACCCCCACACAGACAAATACTTCTGTTCAGCATGAAAGCTAACTACAACTCCCTTCCAGCACAGAAACATTAAACATACCTAAAACTGTACCTTATTTATAATGTTTACCCATACAAGTATAAATCTCTTAAAACTATCTTTGTTTCCCCAACACATGTTTCTAGCAACGTTGGCTGGCCTGGAATTAGGGTGCACACCCTGCACACAGCCCTCCCATTCTTGCCAGCTCCATTGTGGAGTTCAGCAGTTCAGCTACCCCCCTTCACACACTTCAATTTTTTGTGGACTCGAGCCTCTTCCATAAATATCCATTATTCACAGCATTTCAGAGGAGACACGATCCACTCAGGATCCACAGTTTCTCATGACTTCCAGTAATGTCATGGTCATCATGACCGAGACTATTCCTTTTATTCCAGAATTATTTATTTAATTGAATTTAAATTCTTCAACTGCCATGGCGGGACCTGAACTCATGTCTCCAGCGTATTAATCTAGGCTTCTGGATTACTAGTTTAATAACTTAACAGATACACTACTGTTCCTGATGATGGTGACCAATTCTAAGGTAAGCCCCTTGATTAAAGCACAAAAACTTCCTAGCCTGGTTAAAAACCAAACAAAATATGTCCATTTGGCTGACAAACAGAAATTAGAAGCAGGAGTACACGGCGACTTGAACCTACTCCACCATTCAGTATGATCATGGCTGTTCTGACTGTAAACTGAAATTCACATTCCCCCAGCCTCGATAACTTTTTAGTCCCCCTTGCTTATCAAGAATCTATCTAGCTCTGCCTTAAAAATATTTAAAGACTCTGTTTTCACTGCCCTTTGATGAAGACTCATGGTCCTCTTCGAGAAATAAAAATCTTGATCCCTGTCTTAACTGGGTGGCCACTTATTTTTAAATAGTGACCTCAAGTTCTAGATTCTCCTACAAGATGAACTAGCCTTCCCACATCCACTCTTTCATGACCCTCAGGATTATATGTGATTCAAACAAGTCACCTCTTACTCTTTTTAAACTCTAGGTGTTAGCCTAATAAACCCTCTCAGAACTGCTTCCAATGCATTCACATCCTTCCTTTTAGAGAAAAGCAGATTAAAAACAAGTTGGAGAGTTAAGTTTTAAGGAGCCTATCATGACAGCAGAGAAAGCAAGGGAAGAGAGTTTATGAAGAATGTTGCAGACTGTGGAGACATGGTGGCAGAAATCTCTGCTGAAATATGGAGATTGATGAGAAATAAAACAGGTGGAAGAGCCAGTAGAGTGGAGACTGCCTGGGAGTAAAACTGTGTTGGTCTGAAGTTGAAACAACAGCAGCTTCTCCAGTTTGTCCCTTAAATGAAGTTGCTCGACCCTGAAACCATTCCTGTAAATTTTTTCTGAACTTCCTTAAAGCCTTCAGATCCTTTCTGAAGTGCGGTGCCCAGAATTGAACACAAGACTCCAGGTGAGGTTGAACAACTATTTTACAAAGGCTCATTCACTTTATTTTCCTTGGCTTTTATACATTGTGCCTACATTTATAAAACCCAGGATCCTGTATATCTTTTTTACTACTTTCTTAGCCTGCCTGCCACCTTCAAAGATTTAAAGATACAAGTCTCTGTTTCTACACTCTTTAGTACTGTATCCTTTAGTTTATATTGCCTTTCCTTGCGCTTCACACCACTGTCACATGTCTGCCCATTCTACCAGCCTATCCATATTCTCTGTAGTAAGCGACAGATCAGCCATGATCTTATTGAATGGCGGGGCAGGCTCAAAGGGCTGGATGGCCTACTCCTGCTCCTATTTCTTATGTTCTTATTATATTCCTCTTAATTCACAATACTTCCAAGTTTTGTTTCATCTATTTTGAATTTGTGCCCTATACACCACAGTTTAAGACTAAATCATTCGCATATAATCAGGAAAAGCAGTGGTCCTAGGGCTAATCAGTGGGGAATCTTTCCCCCGGGACAAAAAACCAACTGTTCACCATTCAGCCAGTATCCATGAAAGGTTATCCTGGCTTGTAACGTTGGGTCTATTCTCTCTCCATTGATGCTAACATATCTGCTGAGATTTTTCAGCAGATTTTTCTGCTTTTGTTTCATGCTGATATTGTCCCTTTTGTTACATGGCTTCAATTTTGCTGGCAAGTTCAGTATCTGGCACTTTATCAAATCCTTATGGAATTCCAAATATAGCAACTCAACCCACATTACTCCGATCAATCCATCTTCCCAAACAACTCTATCATCATCTACACGTATGGTCATCTCCTCAAAAAATTCAATCAAATTTTCTAAGCATGACCTTCCTCTGATGAGGCTGACAATCCTTGATCAAGCCTTGTCTCTCCAAGTGGAGATACATGCTCTCCTTCAGGATTTTATCCAATAATTTTCCTACCACTGACATGAGACTCACTGGTTTGTAGTTCTCTGGCTTTTATCTACAACCTTCTTAAAAGGCATCACACCAGCTGTTCTCCAGTCCTGTGGCTTCTCCCCCGTGGCCAGAGAGGGTCATAGGTCATGCAATCTCCACCCTTACCACCCACAGCAGCCAGGGACACGATTCATCTGGACCTGGAGATTTGTCCATTTTTAAGCCAGCCAATACTTCTAATACCTTGCCCTTCCCTATGTCAATTTGCTCAAGAACCTTGCAGTCTCTCTCCCTGAATTCAATACCTTCATCCTCATTCACTTGGGTGAAGATGGATGTGAAATATTCATTCAACACTTTACCAATGTCCTCTGGCCCCACCCACTTTACAAACACTCAGCACTGCACTCGCAGCTGCTCAGATTCTGTGCCAAGACTATGCAGGTAAAACTAATGGGAAGTCAAGGCAGGGGCCAGAACCAAGGCTTCTCACGTGATGATTGGGGTGTTGGGGGAAGGGGTGAGTGGTTTGGAGGACAGGGGAACACGCTGGAGGTAGAGGATGGTGGCAATGGAGCCTGGGAGAAAGAGAGCAAAAAGATACATGACTAGTGGGTTGGCAGGGATGGGGAGAGTAGGCCCGCAGATAGCTCAGTCAGGGGAGGTATCTGCTTCCTATGTGCGAGGGACAGTTAATGGTTTCATTGGGGTGTGTGCTCTCAGTAAGTCACAATAGAATAGGCCACAAGATGGGACAGGGTCAGATTTCAGTTTTATATGGAGCATTAGACCACCAACAATAAACAGTTTGGGGAGCAGAAGGACACAGATATCAACAATTGTTATGACAGAATCAAGCATTGGGGGGGGGGTGCGGTGAGGGAAAGCATGTGATTGGAGGGAGGGAAACCTGCACATAATGCTCCTCCAGTACAATGGGAGAGATTTAAATAGTCATGCAGGCGGGTGGGTAGGTGGGTGGGGTGGGGTGCGGAGACTGGTCCCATCATCAATCTCAGTACCATTTTTCAAGTTGATCCAATGACACAGTGGAAAAACAAGCTATGAAAATTTGTGCTGGGGAGATTCCTCAAAGATAGTGGGCCAATTGAAAGGATACCCTATTGATTTCTGTTTTATCAAATGGAAAGGAAGGCACAGCAAAGATATGTTAGCAATAGTCAAATACTAGTTTAGAGATTATAGTATCTTAACTCGTGTTGCGCATTCTTGAAAGAGCCTACTTCCAATTGAGGCTATTTTTGGATTTGCTTCCAAAGACCTTTGATCTGTCTCATAAGAAATCATGAGAGTCAGCGGGATCCAAACATAAAGGGGCAAAGCCCAAAATGCATACGCCTAATGTCCCAAAGACTTTTAAACACTGTAGCTGGTAGGTTCAGGATTTGAACATCCTGCACTCAGCCCACCTCAATATTTTGTCATTACACTAGTGTAATCCAAAGGATTCAATCTAACAGTGCACTGACTGAGACTGCTATCACATTTATCCAGGCAATCAGGCAACTAAGAAGAAGGGTCTGTCACTGCCAGGTTTGGCAAAGGGAAGAGCTTCCTCCCTAATGAACAAGTGCCAGTGAGTTCCTTCAAAACCTTGACAACGAGACTAACCAACTCTGAGCAGAGGCATTTGGCACGTCCAAAGATTTACAGAAGCTGCTTCTCATACCTCCAGATGAGCAAGAGATAGTGCTGTAAAAGATTCTGCATGTCTAGGGATGCGGTAGCTCACATCTGATACATTCTCTGGGAAGACTGGAAGGCCATTCTATGCTGGGGGCTTGCAAGGTGACTGACACTCTATGTTTCTTTGAAAGTGGTTCATTCCAGGGCTTCATTGGGCATCTCTGCAGGAAATCTGAAACAGCTACTCACAAATGCATCTGAGAGGTTACCAATGTCCTATTTGGCAAGATGCAAAATGATAACCAGTTCTCCCTAGATGAAGAGCAAAGGGATTTGTCGAAAGCTCTGGATTCCCACAGGTCCAGATCCACACGCGATGTTAAAAGCTCCCTAGCAGCAGCCACTACAATTCACCATTCCCTCAATGTGCAGCTGGTCTGGAATCACCATAATATGTAAATGCGAGATACTCTGGAAGTTCCTACAACTCGTACATCTCAAGTCACCCGCTGGCGCTATAGATCGTCGAGGACCCTCTGCACATCCAGCATGAGCTCCTCGATGACAAAGGTGACCTGCAAAAAATATGGCTGATGACGCTCGTCAGCTGCCACAAGTGCTTCAGAGGAGAGATACAACACTGCTCATTCTGTAATACGTTTATTGATTGAGAAGACCATTGGCATTCTGAAGACATGTTTTTGATACCTTGATCGGTCTGGCACAGCTCTCCAGCACCCTCCCCAAATGGTCATCATGACTCACTGCATTCTACATAACTCAGCGCTCCCAAGGCCAAGACTTGTCAGAATGAGAGAAGGAGCAGCTGCACGCTCCTTCCAGTGATGAGGATGTCGAGAGGGCTGAGCTCAATAAGGGCAAGGAAGCTATTTCTCCATAGGAAGAGGCCACAAAAATGGCCAGATGAGGCAGGTATGCATCTGAGATGCTTATAGCTACCAGGTGTCATTTGAGGCCTCAACATTTTCAATTCTGTCTACATATCACAAGGAAACCAGCCAGACAGATGCCATTGTAACTAGCACATAATCATGTTGACTGACCATCTAAGAGCTGGCACAGGGTTACTGTCAAGAGATGCTAAACAGACCTTCTGACCCAGTGCAGCAAGCTCCCATGTAAAGGGTGGCATCTAGGGCATTTACATGCACCTCCTATCTTGCATTGTTTTAATCATCAAGCAGAAATTGCAAGGCTCAACATGCATCAGCAGGGTCCACAGCTCTGTACCATAGAGAGGGGAAGGTGGAGACTCATACTAAGGTGATGTTTAAGTGTACACATGGACATGAGATAATGGTGCAGCTGCCAGGAGTACATAACAGCCCCTAGTTTTGGCATATATGTAAAGCACATTCAAGGCTGATGGAAATTACATGGAGGCAATTGAAAGATACATGGACTGTGGCTCATTGCAATGTGTTTTGACGTTCAATCCTCTAAATCCACTCTGAGCACTCATGTATCACAGAATCACCAAATTGTTACGATGCAGGAACAGCCCATTCAGCCTATTGTGTTTCCATTGGTTCTTGAACTAAACATTATGACGTGCTGTCATTCTCGTTTTTTTTCCCATACCGTTCACATTATTTCCGTTCAAAAAAACATCTCATGCTCTCTTGAATGTCATGATTGAACCTGCCTCCACCACACTTCCATGCAATCTTTGCAGACTCAAACCATGCGCTGTGTGAATATGTTTTTTCTCACATCACATTTACTTCTTTTGAAAAGCACGTTAAATTGTGCCGTTTTATTCTTAATCACTTTACGAGTGGGAACAGTTCTACTATGTCCAACTCCCTCATGATTTTGAGCAACTCTATTAAATCTTCTCTTGGCTTTCTCCACTCCAAGCAGATCAGTCCCAACTTCTCCAATCTTTCTTCATAACTGAAGTTTTTGTGCCATTTTTGTAAACCTCTTCATTCTCTCCAATGCAGCTCCTCTACTGTCCGTTGCAATCTGGTATTGGTACGATAGTGCTGCCACATGTTCCTGTATTAGTCCTTCAAACACCAAAAGCTCTGTTTGGGCTGAATCCACAGGCTCATCAGCGGAAGCCTGGTCTCCAGGATTCCTCTGAGTGTCGGAGATCCTGGACGTTCTTGCCTTTGCCTGCTGTAGACCCGAATCTGTGCTCACCAGATGGTAATCCCAAGCCTGCTCTAAAATTCGATTCCATCGAATTCCATCTGTAACTCTCAGTAATGGATGCAGGGTGCGCATGAATGCTGTGATGGCCCTAGGAACAGGAGTGGGCTATTCAATTTGTTAAACTTGCTCCCCCATTTAACATCATGACTGATCATCCACTTCAAGGCCTTTTTCCTCACACTATTCCCATATCCTTTTACGTCATTGGTATTCAGAAACCTGTGAATTTCTATTTTAAACATACTCAATGACCGAGCTCCCACAGCCTTCTGTGGTAAAGTGTTCCAAGAATTCACAAAATTCTGAATAAAAAATATTCTCCTCTTCTCTGTCTGATTTTAAAATTGTGATCACTGGTTCTTGACTCCAAGGGAAACATCTTACCTGCCACATCCTGTCCCTTTAAGAATTTTATATGTTTATATGTTTCATTGAGATCATCCTTCGAAACTCTGGAGAATACTTGCTCAGTTTCCTGAATCTCTTGAGAGGACGGTCCCACCATCCTTGGAATAAATCTGATGTACTCCTTACCTGGCAATAATATCCTTCCTAATGAGATCAAAAATGCACACAGTGCATTTCTATACAATTGAAGCAAGACTTTGCTATTCTTATACTCAAATGCTCTTGCAATAAAGGCTAACATGCCACTTTCCTTCGTAATTGTTTGTTGCACCTCATATTAGCTTTCAGTGACTTATTGGCAAAGACTGCAAAGTCTCTTTGTACAGCTACACTTTCTAATTTCTTACCATTTAAGAAATACTCTGCAAATCTGTTTCTCCTACCGAGTGGATAAACCTCACATTTTTCCTCGTTATATTTCATCTGCCATGTACTTGCCCACTCACTAAGTCTACTCAAATTCTCTTGAAGCTGCTTTACATCTTCCTCCAGGCACACATTCCCACCAAGTTTTGTGTCACCTGCAAACTTTGAACTTCAGAGCAGTCGATTTCTTTCCTTGGAGGCCACTCATTACTTGCCAAAACCACTCAAGAGCTTCAAAGAGTGAACGTGTGCGTAGGCACATTTAAATATGGCACCTGGAAAGATTAGCCAATGAGCAAGTGGCAGGGTGGGCAAATCCCAGCCTGCCCCACCTGAGATATGATGTGCTTGACATTCGCGCATATATAATGAACTGAAAAGGAGAAGTTCTGGCACAGGAACTCATTACACTGGCTGGCTGAAAATACGCCACCTTTCCCACCCACCACTGCACTTAGCCTCCAAAGTGCAAAATTCCTCCCTTGATGTTTAGTTCAAGGAGTGGACAAGAAATTGAAACATTCAAGCATAAATGCTGCTTCCACAGCAAGCCACAGAATTCCCAAATTAACTTTTGAGCTGAGTATTGTTAAAGCACTTCTGGATATAAGATTTGATAAAGCATCTACTGCTCTTGCCAGAGGTGCAGCTAACATTTAGATTTTTAGAAGGATTATAATGAAGGCAATGGAAAATTAACAGTGTACAGTTTTATTTAAGGCTCTATATTTTGAGAAAATTGAAAATTAGGACCACGTTCCTCAGCCAGTGGGGGCACAGATTACAGACGCATTTGATACTTGATGCACTTTACCTGTGTAGGGGCAATATGGCAGCTAGGGCAGTGGCATGCTCCTCCTGCCAGATGTGGGCAATTAGGGAGCAATCTAATTTCCTTGACAACTTTGACTGCAGGAAGTGTTCCAGCTGCAGCTCCTCACAGACCGCACTGTTCAGTTGGAGCAGCAGGTGGATGCACTGCGGAGCATACAGGAGGCAGAAAGTGTGATAGACATTAATTACAGGGAGGTTGTCACACCAGAGGTTCAGGCAGGTAGATGGATGACCACCAGGAGAGGCAGGCAGGTAGTGCCTGCCTTTTCAAACAGGTATATCATTTTGGATACTGTTAAGGGGATAGCCTGTCAGGGGGAGAAAGCAGCAGCAGCAGGCATGTAACACAATAGCCGGATCTGCTGTGGGACAGGGTCAGGCAATGAGCAAGCGAGCAGTAGTAATAGGGGACTTGCTAGTTAGAGGCACACACAGACGTTTCTGTTGCCTCATCGAGACTCCAGGATGGTGTGTTGCCTCCCTGATGCCAGGGTCAAGGACATCACTGAGCGATTCCAGGACATTCTTCAGGGGAGGGTGAGGTAGGAAAAGGGATGAGGTCCTGAAATGTAAGTATAGAGAGTTAGGCAGAAGGCTAAAGTGCAGGACCTCAAAGGTAGTAATTTCAGGACTACGACAGCTGTTGTGTGCTCGTGAGACTATGAAAAGGAGGATTAGGCAAATGTGTCTGGCTTGAGAGCTGGTGCAGGGGAGCCGGGATTTAGATTTTTGGATCATTGGGGTCTTTTCTGGGGAAGGGCTGATCTGTTCAAGAGGGATGGGTTACATCTGAACTGGAAGGGGACTAACATCCTGGCGGGGAGATTTGCTAGAGCCATTAGGGTTTAAACTAGTTTAACAGGGGGATGGGACCAAAGGAGTAGGGAGACAGAAGAGAAGTTTGAGGACAGCACAGAAGTTAAAGACAGCATATTAAGTAGTAAAGGCAGCGTCAGTAATCCTAATACCAGACAGATCAGGCAAAAGTAAGACAGAGAGCAAGGGAAGTCCAGATTAAACTGCATTTATTTCAATGCAAGAGGCCCGACGAGCAAGGCAGATGAACTCAGGGCATGGATAGGTACACGGGACTGGGATATTATGGCAATTACTGAAACATGGCTAAGAGAGGGACAGGACTGGCAGCTCAGTGTTCCAGGATACAGTTAGGAAAGATAGTACAGAAGGTAAGAGAGAAGGGGGAGTTGCACTTTTGATTAGGGAAAGCATCATGGTCATGCTGAGAGGGGATATATCCGAGGGTTCGGCCAACTAGTCTGTATGGGTAGAACTGAGAAATAAGAGGGAAATCATTTTGATAGGGTGTACTATACGCCCCCAAATAGTCAGCAGAAAATTGAGGAGCAAATATGTAAGGAGGTTACAGACAGCTCCAAGAAAAATAGGGTGGTAATAGTTGGAGATTTTAACTTTCCCAACATTGATTGGGACAGCCATAGTATTAGAGGGTTGAATACAGGAGTTGGGACATCTTGTTAAAGTTGTACAAGATATTGGTAAGGCCACCCTTGGAATACGGTGTGCAATTCTGGTCACCCTATTATAGAAAGGATATTACTAAACTAGAAAGAGTGCAGAAAAGATTTACTGGCACGCTACCGGGACTTGATGGATTGAGTTATAAGAAGAGGCTGGATATGCTGGGACTTTTTTCTCTGGAGCATAGGAGGCTGACAGGTGATCTTACAAGGTCTATAAAATAATGAGGGGCCTTGACAAGGTAGATAGTCAATATCTTTTCCCAAAGGTAGGGGAGTCTAAAACTAGAGAGTGCAGATTTAAATTGAAAGGCGAGAGATACAGAAATGTCCAGAGGACATTACACAAAGGGTGGTGAGTGTCTGGAACAAGCTGCAAGAGGCAGTAGTAGAGGTGGATACAATTTTGTCTTCTGACAAGCGTTTGGACAGTTACATAGGTAAGATGAGTATAGTGGGATATGGGCCAAACACAAGCAATTGGGACTAGCTTCAGGGTTTAAGAAAGGGCGGCATGGACAAGTTGGGCTGAAGGACCTGTTTCCATGCTGTAAACCTCTATTACTATGACTCTATGACAGCAATTTTTTAAAAATATGCTGTGGTTATTAAAACCCAGCTCCAGTCCTGAGATGTACAGAGAAGATACAGATTACTGCATTCCCCACAAGATGTGGTGACTGGCACTGAGAAGTTTACCCCCTCCACAATTTAATTCTTTATGGTTTTTCCCTTGCCAATTCTTGCAGCACCATATTGTAGTTCACTATAAAGCAGAACTTATAATGGCAAGACAAAAGCAAAAATACTGCAGATTCTGGAAACCTGATATAAAAACAGAAAATGCTGGAAGTGCTCAGCAGGTCAGACAGCATCTGTGGAGAAAAAGACTGACACCAGACTTTGAACAATTGTAAAGGCAAGTGATCAACTGTATTATTCACATTCAGCCAAGAGGATATGCAAAAATATATTGGTTTGGTTTCATTACTCTATGTAATGCATCATTATGATGGTATAATTATCATGATAAAGGTTTGATATTTATTTATACAAACATTTTTCTTTACTATAATTATTTGTTTCTTGAGTGTTTACGACTAGCCCTCCTATACAATGTCCACACCCAGAAGTGCCATTCTGGCCAAAACATCAGCATCTCCTGTTCTATTCAATCCACATTCCCACTCTTGGCCATATCCTGTGTGTCCCCCTGCACCCAAGAATCTTTCAGTCTAGGTCTTGAGAATATTCAAAGTCCAGTCTTGTTCATCTGGATCCATTCTAATGAAATAGCTAACAACCTTCAATCAATGCCAGTTTCAAGGCACAAGTCAAATGCTGAATATCTCAGATTTTTCCCAGTGTCTGTTTTGAAAACATGCATTGACTTACAACATCATGTTACATAACATGCAAGAAGCTCAACAAAAGCATTCACCATAATTACTGTGTTCAGTAGTTGATCATCCTACTCAATAAAATGTCTAAACACAGTTCTTGTAATGCAAAAACTTCAAGATCCACTACAGGTTAAATTCAGGCCATTTAGAAACAAATATTCTCCCTTAAAGGCTAAATTACTTCAAATTTGAATCATTTTGACAATAATAATATTCTGACAAATATTGAAATGTTGTAAGTATTCCACTCCAGATAGCAACAATAGAATTGGAGTTTGATCTTTACAAATAAGCTTTTAACGAGGTCCACATTGCAAAAGTCATACCGCCAAATTCTGAAATTGCAGTTTCAATGTGCACCAGTAATTTATTGTTAATACCTACCACCTGAAAACAATTAAAACACTCAATTAATAATTTGTACATAAAATCCTGTGTACCATCTATAAAATAATCAGAAATGAGATGGCACAAAATTTCTGTTGAACTAACTTTTGAAAATACATTAGAGCAACCAAATAAACGCAATATTGAGAAAATTGTTGAAAATCCTGTATCACAAATGACAGAACTGCTCCCCAAACAGAATTACAAAACAAATTCTGATTGCGTTTTTCTAGGATTCCTACATTATTGGTAAGCTCCCAATTTGTCACTGAAATTCCAAAATGCAGTGGTTATTTTGCTGCTGCTTACTGTCGCAAGGCAAAAGAAAATAAGACATGCATCTGTAATGGGATAAAGTAAGTACAGCAGCAAAAAGGAAAAAGAAATGAAGATGAGAAACAGGAAAGAAGCAAATTGATAGGAAATAATAAACACTTGGACTTGAAAATATGCAGGGCAATTCTGAGCCAGCATTAGCCATGCGCAGGATCACCAACATGGAAGCAAACCCCGGAGAGGATCAGGGAATGCGATCCTGGGAGAGGAGGTCACTCGCAGGCCCTATTTTCCCTTCATCTTGAGTGCCCCTTGGTTTATAAGAGTCTGGCAGCTGGTGTACAAGCAGTGCTCATTGTGTCCCCCTTGCTGGGCTTGTTCAATATCACCATTAAGGGACTGCCTTTTTAAGAGTGGGAATTGGAAAGTGGCTGGGAGGAGGTTAATACGACACTGGGGGCAAGTGTGAGGTTCTTGGGTGGGGCTCCATGAGAGGCCAGGCTGCAAAGGCAAAGTTGAAAACTCAGAAGGGGTACATCCCTTGATGAGGCTTGAAGACTCTTGCAGTGGGCGGTTTCATTTGTTTTCGTTTAGGACAGTGTTCCTTTCACTTTGTCCCTCTGTTTGTCTAATTTAGTTGAATTGTTAACTGAACAGTTGGAAGCATTGTCCCCTTCCATGCCAGGTGGGCACTGCAGGGGCTGGAGTGCCTTATTGACCCCTTTCATTGCATTTTAGTGTCATGTTTTAAGTTTAATTTCTGATTTGGTTGTAAAGCAGGGGTATTTTTACTTTGTCCACAGTTTGATTTAGTTTCATTGGTTTTATACAAAATAGTGGAAGCATTGCCCCCAAGCATCGAACTCCACAAAGTCTACATTAGAGATATTATGCTAATGTGGGCACTAATGCAAGGCATTATGGTGAAGTTGCTCATCACCCACCCAGTTCAAGGTCATGACAGGGGCATTGCTGAGGTTCCCTATGAGTAACAAGACTTGATCCATGATCCTTAGCATGCATTCAAGTATTCTAATACCTAATTGTTGCCTGGGACATTTGCAGGCAAGTGGCTATTGTGTAAAAGCGAATAAACCTTAGTGGAGAGGCATTCACTTAGGGGTTAGAGCATGGGTAGACGAAGTGTAGAAGGCTGAGACATCATAGCATTGTCAAGAATAATCATTGCTCACTTTGATGTTCTCTTCCTTCCAGTTCATGACTCTGAAGAACCGTGGAGCCTGCAGAGTTTGCTATTCTATTGATTGTGATCGATCAATAGTAGTGGCATCAATGTGCTGCTGCAGTGAGGGGCAGACTGTGTCTGCTATTTTTCTGAAGGCAGAGCCACAAATGGCAGCTCCTTGTAGGAGATACTACCCGCAAAGACATCAAACATCCTACCTCCAGACATCAGAGTTGTAATGCCATCCCTCGGGATGGTGGACCATTATTGCCAGGTTATGCAAGAGCTGGCACCACATAGCCTGGGAGATCACCCACTGACTGTGGCCCTTAAATTACCACTGCTCTGAAATTCTACATAAACGGTCATTTCAGGGCTGCACAGGTGAGCTTTGTGACATATCCCAGTCATTCAAAAGGGCCTACATGTTCATCAACTTGGACCAGGAAAGGCAAATCAGAATGCCAGGGCCATAGATCTTGCCCGCTTAGCAGGCATGCCCCAGGTGCAAGGTGTCATCAACAACACCCACGTGGTTCTGTGGTTTCAATGGTTGCAAGCAGCGCTATTTTTGACACCACAAGGGATACTACGCCCTCAATGTCCAGATCATCTGTGACCACGTGGTGCGCATAATGCAGGTGTGTGCCTGTTTCCCGGGGAGTGTCCATGGTAGTTACATCTTGGGGTGCTCGTAGATCCCAGCCGTCTTTGAGAGAGAGCAATAGTGGCAGGGGTGGGGGCAGCACACACCTCCCTTGTATGGAGAGTTGATTGGGGGGTGGGGGTCGGGTCGGTGGTGGTGGTGCAGGGAGGACCATGCCAGCAGCAGCATGTCTTTATTGTGTTGTCAGTGTGGGATGTGACAATAACAGAGCGCTGCCATTCTCATACTCCACAGGATGAAGTACTAAGTGTGCATGACCGTTTGTGGTGCAAGATGCCATGAAAGGACAGGTTGGAGTACCTTTATGGGTGAACAAAATGATTTTTAATTCAAATGACTTATTGCTACTCGTCTCTAGGTTCACCCGTGCATGCTAGGTGCCTACAGTTTCTTACTCCTCCGCACCTTCCTGCTATATCTAGATGTATCCCCAGTATCCACACTTGAGGTTGAGGCAATCTATTGCCTTCCACACCGTTGTCCGAGATTACTTTGGCAGGCATTCCCTGGAGGGGGCCTGGACACCAAAAGTCCAGGCTGATACTTAGGCAGCATAGGTGTTGCAGTACTGACCTCCTCGAGGTGCGGGGCTGGAGATGTGTTGCTCACAGGAATGGGCTGTCAGATGGGTTGGACACCTCCGACGTCTCCTGGGAAGAGAGCCTGGAGCTGCACTCCTTGGGGTATTGCGTACAGCTCATGGTCGCCACATTACAGGAAGGATGTGGAAGCATTGTTAAGGATGCAAAGCAGATTTACCAGCATGTTGCCTGGTATGGTGGGAAGAACTTATGAGGAAAGGCTGAGGGACTTGAGGCTGTTTTCGTTAGAGATGAGAAGGTTAAGAGGTGACTTAATAGAGGTATATAAGATGATCTGAGGATTAGATAGGGTGGACAGTGAGAGCCTTTTTCCTCGGATGGAGATGGTTAGTACGAAGGGACATAGTTTTAAATTGAGGGGGTGATAGATATAGGACAGATGTCAGAGGTAGGTTCTTTACTCAGAAAGTAGTAAGGGCGTGGAATGCCCTGCCTGCAACAGTAGTGGACTCACCAACTTTAACGGCATTTAAATAGTCATTGGATAAGCATATGGATGATATTGGAATAGTGTAGGTTAGATGGGCTTTAGCTTGGTTTCACAGGTCGGTGCAACATCAAGGGCTGAAGGGCCTGTACAGTGCTGTAATGTTCTATGTTCTCTGTTCTATGGTCCTCTTCCCTTTGGGTGCCTGCGGGCCCTGGTGTTCCTTCATGGGATAGTAGGGCAGCTGGAGTGAGATCTTGAAGCACCGCTGTCCTCTGGAACTAACATTCGTGGACTGCTACTACTGCCTGCACCAAGGTTCTCTGAGGGAACTCTGACCAAATTCCTGGATGATGTGGAGCAGAGGCAAGCCTATGCCCCATCTTCCTGCAGATTCCATTCACCAAGGTTACCACCGTGCCCGGGAGGCAGGATTGCAATAGTGAGTGCTAGCTGCTCACAGGACAGGCAACAGTGCCGCAAGAAGTGTTCCCCCACCCCCTTCACAATCCTCATGGTCCCCCGGTAACTAATCTGCTCCTCACATCCCCGCTCCTACTCAAGTCCCATTCATACCTGACTACATCATCATCTGAACAGGCAGGACTTTCTGCCTCATTGCAGGACAACCTGGAACTTAACCATCATGAGCAGGCACAGCCAGCCAGAATCATGCACAAGCTGAGATCCCTGAGCCTGGCTGGCAAGGGACAGGATCACACTTATGCAGAGGGCAAAGTGAGGGCAGTAGGCAAAAGTGAGAACCCTTAAGACATGCAGTCAAGGTTCAAGCCTCTTGTGAGTAACCTTTTCCCATCAGTTATCGCCCGTGATGAACTAATGCCATCTTCCTTCCCTTATAGGGCAATTATTCATCCAGCCCAGATTGCCCTTATGCCCTCTGGAGGCCACAGACATGAGCAGCCCCAAGGGAGACTTCTCGGAGATGAGCATTAGAAAAAGCGTCACGACTGTTACCTAGTATGCAGGCTTCTGGGTCACTCATTGGTGAGCACCTCACAATTGACGATCTATAGCGGGTGGAGGCAGGGCTGTCCTTGGGATGCTGAAGCCCAAGACTGTTGAGTCCCTTGCTGATGACATTCCCTTGGGTCCAGTCGTCCCAGGGTTGCTGGAACTGCAAAGCCAGAGTTGTGTGCATCAGGAAAGGATGACAGCATCCCTCCTTGGACTGCAAGGCACACTGTAAGAGTCCCATTGCCTTCTATCTGAGGAGATGATGCTGTCACTCCAACACAGTGAGGCCAACATTGCAAGGGTACTGCCTGCATCGGAGACATTGATGCAGGTTTTGTACTCCATGTCAGCTCCATGGCTCCGGGATTCTCTGTGGCTCCATGGCTGCGGGAATCTGCAGAGAGATCTGGATAGGCTGAGCGAGTGGGCGAGGACCTAGCAGATGGAGTATAATGTTAGCAAGTGTGAGGTTATCCACTTTGGCAGAAATAATAATAATAGGAGGGATTATTATTTAAAAGGCAAAAAGCTGCAGCATGCTATGATGCAGAGGGACCTGGGGGTCCTTGTGCACGAGTTGCAAAAACCCAGTCTGCAGGTGCAGCAGGTGATCAAGAAGGCAAATGGAATGTTGGCCTTTATAGCGAGCGGGATAGAATATAGAAGTAGGGAGGTCTTGCTGCAACTGTACAGGGTACTAGTGAGGCCGCAGCTGGAGAACTGTGTGCAGTTTTGGTCACCGCACTTGCGGAAGGATATATTGGCCTTAGAGGGAGTGCAGAGAAAGCTCACTAGGCTGAAACCGGAGATGAGGGGGCTGGCCTACGAAGAGAGACTAAATAGACTGGGTCTGTACTCGTTGGAGTTTAGAAGGATGAGGGGGGATCTTATAGAGACTTATAAGATAATGAAGGGACTAGATAGGATAGAGGTAGAGAGATTCTTCCCGCTTAGAAAGGACAGCAGGACTAGAGGACACAGCCTCAAGATAAGCGGGGGGGGGTGCAGTTTAGATCAGAGTTGAGGAGGAACTTCTTCACTCAAAGGGTGGTGAATCTCTGGAATTCTCTGCCCGTTGAAGTGGTGGAGGCTACCTCGCTGAATATATTTAAGTCACTGGTAGATAGGTTTCTGATAGACAGGGGAATTAAGGGTTATGGGGAGAAAGTGGGAAAGTGGAACTGATCCACTTCAGATCAGCCATGATCTTATTGAATGGCGGGGCAGGCTCGAAGGGCTAGATGGCCTACTCCTGCTCCTATTTCTTATGTTCTTGGTGTGGGCTTACTTGCAGCCATCCCCTTGACTAGATCTGCAACAAGTGCTGGGGAGGCATTTAAGAGGAGTGATCACTGGTTGCAAAGATTAAGCTTTCCTAGGGCGAGGAATAAAAAGCAAGCTGCCATAAACGCGGTGTGATTCAAGTGAGTACAAAAAATTAAAGAGGCTCAACATTCCTGAAGACATCTGGAATCAACACTTTGAAAAACAGGAAAATTCCACCCAAAGTCTGCAAAATTTCATTGAGAAAATTTACTTTATTGATACTTTGCCCTGTTTATTCACATTTCAATGCTTTGTATGCATGGAGAGGGTACAGTAAAATGGTGCACAGCAAACGTCTTCATGACAAGGGTGCACTGTAATATATAGATTGATTGAATACATGCCGAAAATAAATAATTGTTGATATGACTGAAAAGCACATATTAAGGTTTGAAAGGCTTTCCATCGCAGTAATTAAAATGTTATACTTATTTATTAACTACTTTTTACCATTTTGAAAATCTTGGCTTTAGTTGAAATATACCTAGGTACCAAGTTCCAAGACTGATTCTGTTGGTGCTTGCACCCAAATAGCACAGGTTTGCATGTGTGAATAAACCTGTTACCAGGCTACATTTTCCAGTGCTATCAACAACTATGTTGGGCATATATTCTGCAGAATGATTTTGTTTCATGTTTTAATTAAGACACGAGCTGTAGATTAGCAAAATATACAATTCCTCAATAACTAGAGTTGAGCAGTAAGCTTACCATCTTGTAGGCTCTGTTTTTTCATCAGCCATCTCTCCACTCTTTCAATACTAACATTTTCTGCCACAAATTCATCGAGTACATTTGAATGAAGGGATAAGTACGACTTTACTTTTTCATCTGTCAAACCTGCAAAGGTAAAAGACAATAAGAATAAGAAAGTGCAAACACTCCCTAAAGCTTTTGTATAAAATCTGGAATAGATGAGATAGAAGTGAAACTAGAAGTAGGAGGCATAGCCTCAAAATAAGGGGGAGCAGCTTTAGGACTGAGTTGATTTATTATTGTCACATGTATTAGTATACAGTGAGAAGTATTGTGTCTTGCATGTTATTCAATCAACGCATACTGTTCATAGAGAAGGAAAGGAAAGAGTGCAGAATTTACTATTACAGTCATAGAGTGTAGAGCAAAATCAACTGCTTGCAAGAAGCATTTCTTGAGTCAGTTGCTTCTTGACCCAGAGAGCTGCGAATCTGTGGAATTCCCTGCCCAGTACACAGTTGAGGCTTCCTCGTTGAATGTTTTTAAGGCAAAGATAGATTTTTGAACAGTAAAGGAATTAAGAGTTATGGTGAGTGGATGAGTGAGTGGACCCAAGTTCATGAAGATCAGCCGTGATCATACTGAATGGCAGAGCAGGCTCGAGCAGCTAGATGGCCTACGCCTGCTCCTAGTTCTTATGTTCTTAAGGCTGTGCCCTGTTGCCTGTACCATAATCACCCTGGAATTGTGTGGCTATCAGTGTGACACATCTTCCATTTTGTGCTTCTTCAGTGGCATCCTCAGGTGGAAACTGACACTCATCTCCCTCTTCTAGATACCTGCCCTTCCTGCTCTTCTTCATTTGAGGAGTTCTCAGTGTCCACCATGTCTCCCACTGGAAAGGAAACATTTAAAGTGCTGGGTTGCGAAGGGTTCAATACAGCACAATGACGTGGGTCAGTCTCTATGAACAGTACTGCAGAGATCCACTTGAACAATCTAAGCATTGAAATTACATCATCAGGATGCCAATGGTCTGCTCAATGATGAATTGTGTTACCCTGGGCATCTCTTTATACACTCTTCCAACCATGCAGCACAATGTAATTCGAAGGTCAGCCCAACATTCAACTGTGGACACCCAGATCAGACAGTTCGCAACTTGTGAATAAACATAGACTAAGGAAATCTGCTTCAGGATTCAAGACTACCTACCAAACAGCACAGTGACTTGGCTGCCCAATTTGGACTTAGACTTGCAAAACTTCAAAATGTCATATGTAATGTTATAACTATGCATTGTATTAAGGGTTAGAAGTATAGAGTTTGGTCTCAGTTTAAGGTGAATTGGGCGCTGTCTACTTTCAGTTTGTCTATGTCTTTAGAAAACACGTTTAAACTTTTGATCCGGCTGAGAGCCCTTTAGAAGCAAAAGCTCTGAGACTGCTATGGAAAAAGTACTGACGGTGAAGCAATGCTCTAAAGAAAAGCTAGTTGTTTTCTTTAGGAAGATGTAAATACAAGAGAAGTTGATCTGAAGGCTGCAGTCATTCAATTAATCTGTACTGTTCAACCTGAGAACACAGTTCTGTTTGTTTAGAGAAGATAAGAGGGAGTTCCAAGAAATTGGGTAGGACCATGTAGCTGTCTAAAAAGAGGAGGTCCAAGGGAGTGTCTGTGTGCATCTAGTAGGCCATGATGTGTGATTGTCAGTGGCACCAATACTTTACCAGGAGTATTAGTGAGAATATATCCTAGACCAAAGCCACAGTAAAAACGGTAAGCTGGGCTATTCTGTTTGACTGAGTTGAAAGTAGAAGCTCACTTTCCTAAAATCCATAGTGTCGAAGGACAGGACTTGACCCATCGACTCCGCACCAACTCTCTGTAGGAGCATCTTAGCCAAGCCAACCTTCCAGCCCTATCCCCGTAATCCTGAGCATTTCCCATGGCTAATCCACCTAACCTCCACATCTGTGGACATTAAGGAGCAATTTAGCATAGCCAATCCACCTAACCTGCACATCCTAGAACTCTGGGAGGAAACCCGTGCAGACACAAGGAGAATGTGCAAACTCTACACAGTCACCCAAGGCCGGAATCCAACCTGTGTCCCTGGTGCTGTGGGACAGCAGTTCTAACCACCGTGCCACCCCATTTTGCTTAGAATCATTATGTTGCTCAGTAAACCTATTTATTCATTATTACTTGAGTTTGTTTTGTTCAAGTTTATATAGTAAAGATACTTTTGGTGATTCAATTAAATCTTGGAGTTTTGCAGCTATGTCCTTACTCTTGGTTCTTTCATGAATTACATTCTTTAAATGATGATGATATCCAAAGCCAGATTTTAGTAAGTATGAGGTTTATCCAATATTCTCATAGCTGGAATCATCACAAAGTGGGGCTCTGGCAGGACTGAACTAAAAAAAAATCCATTCATCTTAACTAGATTATGGAATCTAAAAGCTGAAGTGGATTGTTGAATCTATAGACAGAGACGAGTAAGTGGAGAAGTGGTGGACTTAAACAGGATTTCACAGTGAATTTTGCAATTCTCATTGAACAACAGAATGGTTCTGTCAATTGCTAAGACTTTTCTGGAAATTATGCTGTATCCTGGGGTGATTTTCAAATACCAAACTACTGTTAAGTTAATTAGCAGAGAAGTTGAAATTTTAATTAAAAGTAGGGGCTAGGAAAACTAATATAATTGAGGTCTCAAGATTAATCAAGCCATGGCCTAACATAGGCATACTCACGGAATCATACCTTAGAGATAATATCCCAGATGCTACAATCCCTGGTTACGTCCTGTCCCACCAGCTGCAGAGATGAAGGCACAGCGGTATACAGTCGGAAGAGAGTTGCCCTAGAAGTTGTCAACCTTGATCCCAGATCACATGATGTCTCATGGCTTCAAGTCAAACAAGGACAATCTACTTGCTGACCGTTGACTGAACCGCCTCCACGACCACCACCAGCTGATGGCAGTACTCCTCCATGTTGATTACAACTTGCAGGAAGGACAAAGGGGCAAAAGTGCAGAACGTACTCTGGGCAGGGGAAGCTCAATGTCCATCACTAAGAGTGGCTCAATAGAACCATGACAAAGTGAGCTGGCCAAGTCCCAGAGTACATAGCTGCCAGACTGGGTCTGCAGCAGGTGATGTAGGAACCAACAACAGAGAAGAACATATGTGATGACATCCTCAACAATTGGCCTGCCAGAGACGCATCAGTTGATGACAGTGTTAGTTGGAGTGACCACCACAGAGTACTTCTGGAGATCAAGTTCTATCTTCACATTGAGGGTAGCCGCCATTGCATTATGTGGCAGTATTTCTATGCTAAATGGAACAGCTTTCATAAAAAAAATCAAACACTCAGGGCCGGGCAAGCATGAGGCACTGTGGGCCATCATCATCAGAAGAATTGTATCCAAGCACAGTCTGTAAGCAACCTCATGGCCCAGAATATCTCTCACTCTACCATTACCATCAAGCCAGGGGCTCAACCCTGGTTCAACGAAGAATGCAAGAGGGCAGGCCAGGAGCAGCACCAGGCATACCTAAAAGTGAGGTATCAATGTGGTAAAGCTACAATACAATACTACTTGTATACCAACAGCATAAGCAGTTAGCATTAGAACTATGTGATTCCAGAACCAACCAATAGGTCTAAGCTCTGCAACCCTGCCACATCTATTCATGAATAGTGATAGGCGATTAAACAATGCATTGGAGGAGGAGGTTCCACAAACATCCTTATACTCAATGATGGAGAAGCCCAGTACATCAGTGCAAAAGACAAGGCTGAAGCATTTGCAAAATTTCCACAAAGTGCCAGTCTCAACCTCATCTGGAGGTCTCCAGCATCACAGATGTCAATCTTCAGCCAATTTGATTCATTCCAATGTGATATCAAGAAATGCTGGAAGATACTAAATACTGCAAAGATTACAGTTCCCGACAACATTCCTGCAATAGTATTGAAGACTTGTGCCCCACAACTTGCCATGCCCCTAGTCAAGTTGTCCCTGAAAAACTACAATACTGGTATCCACCCAATTGCTCAAGTATTCAAGTACACAAAAACCAGGACAAGTCCAACCCAGCAAATTCCCACCTCATTAATCTTGTCTTGATCATTAGTAAAGTAATGGAAGGAGTCATCAAGTGATATTAAGTGGCAAATATCAGTTTGGCTTCTGCCTGGGCCACTCAATCATAGAATCCTACAGTGCAGAAGGAAGTCAAGTAGCTCATCAAGTCTGCATTGACCACAATCCCACCCAGGCCTTATCCCTATAACCCCATACCTTTACGCAGCTAGTCCCCCTGACACTAAGGGGCAATATTTAGAGTGGCCAATGCATCTAACCTGCGCACCTTTGGACTGTGGTAAGAAACCAGAGCGCCTGGAGGAAACCCATGCAGACATGGGGAGAACATGTAGACTCCGGACAGACAGTGGCCCAAGGCTGGAACTGAATCTGGGTCCCTGGCGCTGTGATGCAGCAGTGCTAACCATTGTGCCACCATGTCATCCCTCAGTTCATGTATTATAGCCTTGGCTCAAATATGCACAAAAGGGTTAAATTGAAGAAGTGAGGGGGAAAATGACTGCCTTTGACATCAAGATAGCATTTGACCAAGCGTGGCATCAAAAAGCCCTAACAAAATGAGAGTCAGTGGTAATTAGGTGGCAAACTCTACGCGGGTTGTCATCTTGCCTGCCACAAAGGGAGATAATTGTGGTGGGTAGAGGTCAATCATCTCTCAGTAGCAGGGCATCACTGCAGGAGTTCCTTAGGGTAGTATCCAAAGACCAACAACCTGCAGCTTCTTCATCAATGACCTTCCTTCCATTATAGGTTCAGAGGTGAGGATGTTCGATGATGATTACACACGTTCAGGACCATTCTTGACACGTCAGATACTGAAGTAGTCCAGTCCAAATGCACCAAGACCTGAACAATATCCAGGCTTGGGCTGACAAGTGGTAAGAACATACGAACTAGGAGCAGGAGTAGGCCATCTGACCCCTCGACCCTGCTCCACTAGTAACATCCGTGCTCCACAAGTGTCAGGCAATAACCACCTCCAACAAGAAAGAATCTAACCATCACCTTTTGACATTGCCATAACTAAATTCCCTGCTATCAATATCCTGGGGGTTACCATTGACCAGAAATGGAACTGGATTAGGGGAGGTGGCATTGTTATTGGACTAGTAATCCAGAGACTCAGGGTAATGCTCTGGGCCCATGGTTTGAATTCCACAGTAGATAATGAAATTTGAACTAAAGGTCTAATGATGACATAAGAACATAAGAAATAGGAGCAGGAGTAGGCCATTTAGCCCTTCGAGCCTACCCCGCCATTCAATAAGATCATGGCTGATCTGAAGTGGATCAGTTCCACTTTCCTGCTTTCTCCCCAAAACCCTTAATTCCCCTGTCTATCAGAAACCTACCTACCCGTGACTTAAATATATTTAGTGAGGTAGCCTCCACCACTTCAACGGGCAGAGAATTCCAGAGATTCACCACCCTTTGAGTGAAGAAGTTCCTCCTCAACTCCGTTCTACACTGACCCCCCTCCCCCTTATCTTGAGGCTGTGTCCTCTAGTCCTGCTATCCTTTCTAAGCAGGAAGAATCTCTCTACCTCAACCCTATCTAGCCCCTTCATTATCTTGTAAGTGCTGACCCTGAAACCAATGTTGATTGTTGTAAAAAAAATCTTGTTCATTAAAGTCCTTTCAGGAAAGAAATCTGCTGGCCTTACACAACCTACACATGACTCCAAAGCCACAGACTCTTAATTGCCCTCTAAAATGGCCCAGTTGGCCACTCAGTTCAAGGGGGATGGGCAACAAATGCTGGACCAACCAGAAACACCCACATCCAATGAATAGAAATAAATAAATACTGCCAAAGATTGGGAAAATAAAGCCTGTCCAGTATTACATGGCACAAGTCAGAAGTGTAATGGAATACCTGCCTGGTGCAGCTCCAAAAACACTCCAGCAGCTCGACACCATTCAGAACAAAACAACTCACTTGATTAGCACCCACCCACAAACATTCACCCCGTCATCACTGACAAACAGTAGCAGCAGTGATGGCCATCTACAAGATGCACTGCAGAAAGTCACCAAGGTTCCTTAGAAAGCATCTTCCAAACCCACAACCACTACCATCTAGGACAAGGGCAGCAAGCATATTGAAACATCTCAGCAAGTCTAGCAGCATCTGTGGAGAGAGAATAGAGCCATCATTGAGTCTGGATGACCCAAAGGAACACCCAAACTCAAACATTGGGTATACTCTATCTCCACAGGTGCTGCCAGACCTGCTGAGATTTTTCAGCATTTTCTGTATTTGTTTCAGATTCCATATGCGCAGTATTTTGCCTTTACATTGGAACACCCCCATCTAGAATTTCCCTTCCAGGCCACTCACCACCTGATTTAGAAATATACCGCCATTCCTTCACCACCATTGGGTCGAAATCCTGGAAATTCCCTCCCTAACAGTATCATGGGTGCACCTACACCTCATGGACTGCAAAGGTTTCAGAAGGAAACTCATCACCACCTTCTTAAGGACGGGTAACTCTACATCCCATGAATGAAACAAAAAACAAAGCATTTGGATTTGGAAGAAGGGGAAGTTAATCCAGATGGCAATTGAGTTGAATTAGTTAGCATTCAGCTGCAAATAAAGCATCTTGAAATAGAAAGAGAAAAGCAAAAATCTGAACTTGAAAAAGGAAGTGAAAAAGCTTGCACTGGAAGAAGAGAACAAGTTAAAAAATAAGAGAAATGCAAAGGTTAGAACTTGAAAAGCAAAGACAGAGGTCTTAGTAAGGGAGAAAAGAGATAAGGTAAAGGAGGGAAGAGATAAGGAAAGAAAAAAAGCTTCAAAGAGAAGAGGTCAGAAAGCATGAACTAGTGAAAGAAAAGTCATGTGGGAAAAATGTGTATAGTAGATCAGATAAGGAAGGAAGTCCAATTCTGAAGTTTGGTTTAGCTAAGAATTTTGGTTTAGTGTCTGAATGTATAGAGGGTTGAGAGATACCTTGTATCATTTGAGAAAGTTACTACAAAATTGAAGTAGCCAACGGACTCATGGACTCTTATGTTACAAAGTGTCCTGAGGGATAAAGTTATGGATGTTCACTCAAAGCTTTCAGAAAACCAGTCTTCAGGTTTTGAAGCAGTTAATGCTCATGAGTTTGTTCCTGAGGTTTATCAATTAAAGTTTAGGACTATGTAGAAGAAACTCAGTCAGACATTTATTGAATGCTCTAGGAAAAAGGAAATGGTGTGGGATCAATGGTTTCACTCATTGAAGTTACAGCAAACTTTTGATCATGCGAAGAAGATCATGGTAATAGAGCAATTCAGTAGTAGTATTACCATAGCAACTAAATTACCTTAGCAATCCTACCTGGATGTGTATCAGATATCTAAAGTCAAAGAAGCAGCAGCTCAGGCAGATATGATATGTGATACGTCACATTAAGCTGTACGTTAGTAAGTTGTCATATGGGGAACAACAGAGAAGCTGGAGAAATAGAGAATTTTGATAATAGGAGAAATGTTGACATTAGGGAAAAGAAACTCAGAACCTAGAAGGCAAGTGAGGAAAGTAGTATGTTTCCTTTGTAATAAGTCTGGACATGTCAAAATAATCAGTTACAAGCGAAGATCTAAGTCAATTCCAGTAGTAATGAAGCCTAAGGAGTCTTCAGAAAAGACTGCTTTACAGAAGGGATTGAGTGATAAAACAGTGGCAATATTCCAAGTGCAAAATTAGTTCTCACAACAGTCAGGATGATGAATGACCAAAACAATAAGGACGACTCCTCAATAAAGTCAGGTGAGTTCTTCACACAATGCAGATGTTGGGAAACAATTTATAGGTTATAAACATGTTTCTAGGGGAGAGATATTCACCCAGTAAAGCAAGCAAATTAATATATAAAGGGATACTGGAGCAGTTCAGCCATTGATGGTGCTGATACAACTTTGCCAAGATCTTGCTACTGTTCACGCCAGCAAGACCTTATGGTCCCACCATCAGTGCATCCCTCTATGGGTTTCCCAGCAGCATAGGGTGTGTTCAACAGGAAAGCCCACTGACAATGGTGGGACCATAAGATAAGCAAACAGCACAGTGCCTTCCAGAGAGAGAGAAAAATCCCACCATTGTCTACTAGATGGGTTGATGAAAAGAAAATGTTAATTGGGATTATTCGTGGCAGTTACAAATCAGTTCCATCGTATCAAGTTAAGCTAAAGAGTAACTTAGTGAATGGGAATGTTATTGTTGGAGTGGTTCCTAGTTTGCCCATCAAAAGGATCAATTTTGGTTTGTGAAATTAGCTGGCAGGTTCAAGAACCTTGGCTTCTCCAAGAACGTTGGAAGAACCAGTGGAGATGAGAGAAACTGAGACATGCAGGAGGAACAGCCTGGATTGTTTCCATATTGTGAGATAATTGGTATTAGACTTGTAAGCCTTTGGCAGATGGAAGAAGAATCCTTTGACATTCAAAGGCATTACCATCCCTAAATCTCCCAGTATCAACAACCTGGGGGTTATCATTGTCCAGAAACTAAACTGGACTAGCCACATAAATACTGACACTACAAGTGCAGGTTAGAGGCTAGGGTCCTGTGGTAATTAACAAACCTCCTGACTTCCCAAAGCCTGAATACCATTCACAAAGCATAAGTCAAGAATGTGATGGAATACTCTCCACTTGCCTGGATGAGTGCAGCTCCAACAACACTCAAGAAGCTCAACATCATCTAGGACAAAGCAGCCTGCTTGATTGGTATCCTCTTCTGCAAACATTCATCCACTCCGCCACTGACAAATGTGGCAGCTGCTTGTACCATCTACAAGATGTACTTCAAGAACTCACCAACTACAAAACCCATGACTGCTAGCTTCTGGAAGGACAAGGCCAGCAGGTACATCAGAACACTACAATCTCAAAGTTTATCTCTAAGTCACACAGCCTGACTTGAAAATATATTGCCATATCTTCATTGTCACTGGGTCACAAACCAGGAACTCTCTTTCTCACAGCACCATGGGTATACTTATACCTCAGGGACTGCTGCAGTTCAAGAGGGCAGCTCAGAACCACCTTTTCTAGGGCAACTAGGAGTAAGCAATAAATGCTGGTTTAGCCAGTGACACCTACATCCCGTAAATTAATTTTTAAAAAAGATAAAGGATTGTTTACATCAGTGTTTCCCAAATTATGGTACCGAATACCCAAGTGTTTGTGTGGCAAAATTCCAAATTTACAGGATAATGACAACTGGCGCTTTTTACACCAAGTATGAAGGAATTGGTGAACACTGTGGATACAGTTATGCAGAAATAAATACATATTTCAACATAATTACAGAAATGCAAGCCTAGTAAAAGTAACACTGGCACAACTAAACTGTTTTACATTCTTTACATCATTCAGAAACAGCAGTTCTGAATGTCAATGAACACAATAATTTTGGCACCTTGAGGACAGAGCCAATGTAGCGCAATGCAGTTTTTTGGTTCATCAGTTCTCAGTCACTCTTGATAGTGTATTGTTTTGCTTTGGTGAGACCTGAGTGACTGTTCTCATTTACTAGTTTGTTTGTCTGTTACTGTTCCGTGTGTTGTTTTTAATTGTAACTGTTTTACATCCGATAATGGATATATGACTGAAAGCAGGAAACGTGAAGATACAAGAAAATGAAAAGGACACATCTGGTAGTGTTTCCTCAGATCGAAAGTATGAAACATCTAAATCAAACGATCAAGATGGTCTGGGAAAATTGTTCATTAAGAAAAGAAAATATGATGACGATTATATAAAATATGACTTTATATGCAATAGTGATGTTGACCAAGGGTGGCCAAAGCCACAATAAGCTGTGGTGATTTTCTAGAAAACAGCAGTCTCAAACCTTCTAAGAAAAAAAATTCCAAGATCACTGCTTTTACAATTTATACTTAGGTAAGGGGGAAAATCCTAGCAAGTTATTATTTTACAGAGGAGGGCTTCAGGAGATTTGGTAGTTCATGAAAGGAATTCACAGGATGTAAAAGTTTGGGAATCATTGGTTCAGGAGAGGTTCAGTTCATAGAATGACTACAATACAGAAGGAGGCCATTCGGCCAATCAAGTCTGCATCGAACACAATCCCACCCAGGCCGTTTTCGTGTAACTCCACATATTTACCCCTGCTAATCCCCCTGACACTAGGGTCAATTTAGCATGGCCAATCAACCCAACCTGCACATTTTTGGACTGTGGGAGGAAACTGGAGCACCCGGAGGAAACCCAAACAGACACAGGGAGAATGTGCAGACTCCACACAGACAGTGACCCAAGGCCGGGATTGAACCTTGGTCCCTGGCGCTGTGAGGCAGTGCTAACCATTGTGCTGCCCCAGTTATCTGGGACTAATCTTGAGAAATTGAGCAAGGAGGAAGACATTAAAAGTGTTAGAGAGCTAACAAGTTTTGTCCATCTTCTCCAAAAACACAATAGAGTTATGATCCTTGTAATTATCTTGTCTCCTTGATTACTTGAAACATATATTTCAAATTGTTGAAAAGCCAAGGTCAGACTGAGTGCTTTTTTCCCAATTGTGGAATATTCCCATAGGTAAGAGTTAAGTTTTTTCAAAAAATAACTGATTGGATGCTTGATTCTAATATCATCCTCTTGTAACAACACTCTTCTATGTCCCATCACTGGTGTTAATACCCATTTTGAACAGTTTATTGTAGTTTGATGCTGCCAGTACAGGTTCATTCGTTAACACTGCCTTCAAGCCTTCAAAAGCAGTTTGACAAGGTTCTATCCAATTGAACTTCCTGTCTTTTTTAAAGATGGTTGTCAGGGGAGCAACTAGTGTGCTGAAACTTAGAACAAGCTTCCTAAAAAATACACTTGATAGAATTTCTTGTTTTGTTCCACGAACAGGAAAATCCAGAATCACTCGTATTATAGCTTCTCAATCCATATTTGACCTTCTCCCACAACATGCCCCAAATAAGTGACTTCACCTTCGGCAAATTCATTTAAGAAAATTAACTTAATGAAATCAATCAAAAGCGCATTCAGATTCTCCACATGTTCCTTTCAACTTTTACTGCAGATCACCAACTTACAAAACAGTTACCCAATCCTTTAATGATTTTGTTTGTTAGTTTTTGAAATGGAACTGGTGCATTCCTCATTCCAAAACTTTACATTGGTACAATCCATCAAGGTTACAAATACAGATATTTCCTCATTTTGATCTTTAATGGAATTTGCCATAACCCTTGAAATTAAATCTTTTGTTAAAAAAAACTAGGATTTTAGGGTGACATAATAATAGAAATACTTAAATTATAAAAAAGGGTACAACAGGATAGAAGCAAATGGTCCACTACTTAAAGGGTCAAGAAGCAGAGGTAACAGATGATAGGAGAAACTTCATAGACAAAGTTGAAGCTGTGGAATTCACTTCCACGTTTCATGGTTGAGCAAGAAACTACTGATATTCAAGGATAGATTGGATAGGTGGTTAAGGGCAAAGATACGTAAGGGATATGGGAACAGAATGGCAAAAGATTAGAACTAATTTGCTTAAATGCAGGGCAGAACTGACATGAACTGGATGGATTGAATGACCTATTTTATTGTTATAACTTCTATGTATGTAGATATTTATCACCAGAATGACGGGTTGTTTCATACACTGTATCTTTTACTGTTTAAACTTTACCTAATTCCTGTAATAACTTACTGTAGTCCTAACACATTCCTACAAACTTTAGTCCAAGCAAATGTAAACATTTTAACATATGGTACTTGCCTTATCTAAACTCGTGTATGTTTTTCTTGAAATTGTGATAGTATCATTATTTAGAATACTTTGCACATTTTTATATTAAAATCAAGTAAGCCAAATAAGTTTTCAATTTAATTGATTCTAGAATTAATTTTTTTCAGAAACACCATATCAAAATCTGAATTTTGCATAGATTAAAATCCAAGAAAATAAATAACTGCAAATTTTACCAGACATGAAAATGAAGCAAACCACACAGTGCACAGTAGGGTGGCACAAAGGCACAGTAGTTAATACTGCTGCCTCAAAGAGCCAAGGACCCGAGTTCGATTCCCGGCTTGGGTCACTGTCTGTGTGGATTCTACACTGTGTGGAGTCTGCATTGGTTTCCTCTGGGCGCTCCGGTTTCCTCCCACAGTCCAAAAATATGCAGGTTAGGTGAATTGGCCACGGTAAATTCTCCCTCGGTATATCCGAACAGGGGCTGGAGTATGGCGACCAGGGGATTTTCACATAACTTCATTGCAATGTGAATGTAAGCCTACTTGTGACTGA
This sequence comes from Carcharhinus amblyrhynchos, assembly GCF_965287045.1. Lineage (NCBI taxonomy): Eukaryota > Metazoa > Chordata > Chondrichthyes > Carcharhiniformes > Carcharhinidae > Carcharhinus > Carcharhinus amblyrhynchos. The sequence goes on along the minus strand of NC_137335.1, from coordinate 35,293,501 downwards.
AAAACAAACTAACTTTTAAAAGGTTCTCCATGATGTTATTTCCAAGTAAAAAGGGATTTCTTTAAGCATATACAGTTTGGTCATCAGTAAAGGAAGTAAACAAGAAGCCTAAGATGGAATTTTCCAGTCTGCCAGTAGCAAATTTTATGGTAGCCAGGAGTGAAAAATCCTGACATGGCTAAGATCGGATTTCTGCTAGTGGGAAATCAGTTTGGCATTTTTCCTTCAATTTCATGGCAGGTCAGATTTCTCACTCATCCAATTCCATTTGCATGCATCAATTACCATGCATGAATGTTCATTAAAAACACTTGTTGCCAGAATCACGTTACACCATCCTGCACCATGTCAGGAGGAAATTAGACTGATCTGTGTCACATTTATAAATGAGTGGTCTGAAGCTGTCCACCCTCACTTCAGTAGTGACTTTGAGGTGAGTGCAACGTTCAAAGCCTACCTGCAACAGCGTTGCTCCAGGTTCTCACCAGTGCCAGTGGGATGCCACATTGGTTGGTCTGTTCACTGGCTTCATCTGAACCCTGGGAGGATGTTTTCTGCGGGTCTCATGCAGGGCCGCACTCTGAAAGAGACACCAGTATTGTGACCAGGGAGGCCGGGGTGGAAAAGGAGGACGGAGACATGAGGGATATTGGGCTACGGTTATGGGGGAGAGAGGAGGAGTGCAAAGTGTTGGAGGATTGATGTCAGGCAGAGGGGAGAGTGAGGGTGCAGAAGCTGGAGATCAACAGGCAGACACAAAAGGGGGAAAAGGAAATCAAACTGTATGAATGGGAGCAGATGCACGCAGACTCCAGAATACTAGAAAGAGGAATTCTGTAAGTGTAGCACAAGGGGGATAGGTTGCATGGAGGTTCATGGAAGTGGAGAACCGGAAAGGCCAGAACATGAAAGACTATTTGCACAGACTCAAGTGGGGTGCAGGAGGAGCTATGTTATCAGCAGTAAAGGGGCAGGAGAGCTCATTGAAAGAGTGTCACAGACCCTGATCTGGAGTCAAGGGTGAGAGATTAAAGACAGTCCTGTGGTTTCATGTTTCATGCTGCAAGGCTGTGCATGGCACATGTTGTAGTCCCGCTCCAGAGAGGGGCAATGTTTGTGTGCTCAACTGGGATATGCCCCAGCTTGGTGTGCAGGGCGTGGTCACGATCTTGCTTTTAGTGGCCATGATGTAGTGCAACTCAATACTGGGGTGTAGCTGTGATAGTCATGATTAGGAGAGGCACCAGCTTCCTGTAAACGGGGAAAATATTATGGAGGGAGGGATATTCAAAGTAAAGTTCTTCTGGCGGGGGGGGGGGGGGGGGGGGGTCACATCTCCATGTGACTGTGCATACAGCCTGATGATGTGGAGGGGGAGGTCCTCATTGGGCATGGGGACATCAACAGTGATCTGTTCAGTGGGTCCATCACCATGACAGTGGAATCTGGGGTGACTGGGAGAGCCTGGGAGATTGGAAGAATTAGAACATTTGAAAGAGCATCTGGGGTGGCTGCTTCACAGCTCCGGTGACCTGGGTTCGATTCCCGGCTCGGGTCACTGTCCGTGTGGGAGTTTGCATATTCTCCTCGTGTCTGTGTGGGTTTCCTCCCAGTTCAAAGATGTGCGGGTTAGGTTGATTGGCCATGCTAAAATTGCCCCTTAGTGTCCTGACCTGCTTAGGTTAGAGGGATTAGTGGATAAAATATGTAGGGATATGGGGGTAGGGCCTGGGTGGGATTGTGGTCTGTGCAGACTCGATGGGCCGAAGGGCATCTTTCTGCACTGTAGAGTTCTATGGTTCTATGGAAAGGGAGAATGTAAAAGCTGGTACCAAAACAAAAATGCAACACCACCATTATAAAACCCTGAACTTCTTGCACAGTTTGGCTTTTTTTTAAATTTAATTTTGTTAGTGTCATAAGTTGGCTAACATTAACACTGCAAAATGAAGTTATTGTGAAAATCCCCTAATCACCAAACTCTGGCATCAAAACTAGAGAAGAATTTGTATGAGAGGGGTCTGAGGGAGGGTGGGAGGAGCCCAGGTTGGACTCAAAGCCCTTTCCCGAGGCATCCTTGATGGGGGATGGTATAGAATTCTTAGTATGAGGCCCTTCATTTTAGTTTTACTATAATAAGTGGACTAGGTTAAGGTAATTATAAAGTTTTTTTTATATATCTATAGTGAGAATTCACAATGTGCCTGGAACAAAATATGCAAAGTTATTATGAACTGTATAACCACAAATTAACCAAATATTATAAGCTTAAACTGTATTTTCAACATATATGTATTGTGCGCCTTGGTCAACTTTGTTCTGAATGTAGCATGATGGGAAATCGTGGTAGATGGGCCAAATTCTTTTAATACAATGGACATAGAAAGGCAGCTTCTGTTATCTATTTTTGGATACACAAAAACAAGTTTAAATCACAGGCCTGCTATTTAAGGGAGTATATTCGCTCATGAGTAGTGAGGCTGGAACAGTCTCTCAAGCTGATAAAGGAGGCCCTGGTTCCAGCAAAAGACTGACCCCTTTCACCAATTAAAAATCACAGACGTTAACTATGGCCTGTTCCTGTTGACAGGTGGAACGTTGTGGCTAATTAATGTGTAATGTTGTGATGGGGCTCTCCAGTCTGATTGACAAGACTAGGCAGGATATTGAAATGTTCAGAATAATATAATAATTTTACCCTGCAATATTAGCTCAGAGAGGACAGTCAACCCTCATTGACTGTGTCTCTCCTGATGCATGCATTAGCAAATAAATTCCTTTTCATTCTTTAACGTTATACTGTCTTTCACAATCTATGTAGTGGTTGAGTGAGATTCAACAAAATACAGAGCACTCCAGGGGACACCTGAGAAAACTCCTCTTACAATCCTCAAACTGCTTAGAATCATAACATTAAAATAGGATCAGAGTTGAGAGAAAAGAGAAAGATTTCCTTGAGGTGTGATTGGAACAATTACCTTTTGGTGCACTTTAATGAGAGACTGCAGGAAGTCATTGGCTTCACAATAAAGTCACTCAATTTGAGTTTAAACAGAGAGGTAATTGAAAATGGAGAATGCAGGAAACTATTAATGACAGCTGCTGCATATAGGTGAGATCATCAATGAAAATTGCAAATGTGCTTTGTCCAATATGCATGAATGATGGACCAAAGGACATTCATTCATTGCTGAAATGCATATTGAGCTTGATCAGTTTACCAGATCAGAGATTGCATAAGTGCCCTTGGTAAGGTGGCACATTGTGTGACCAACTCTCTCCCAAGCTCTGTGGGATGGAGATGTCAAGGATTTGCTTCATGGTGGTCACCTAAATACATGAATGTGCAGCTGCAAGATTGTATCAGCAAAAAACTTGTAGTGCAGACAACTCTGGGACATAAAATTGGCTGTTTGTGAGTGGGCTTCATTTGTCTAAAATTCATTATGTGGCATCTATCAGTTCACAGGAAGAAGGAAAATTGAATAATGGATCCTGGGCTCAATGCTGCCTTCATCATGACAGTGATCTGATTGACGTTGAGGATAAGGGCTGAGCATGACCTAGCCCAGCTTCAAGAAGAGACCTGACCTGAGGTCCATGGTCACTCCAGTAACACGCAGAAGAGGAGAATTTGGACCCATCCCACCAAGGCAACTCACACTACCAAAGACCTATTGAAGATTCATGTTTTTAAATAGCTGTTGCGAAACTCGTTGATGCAATATCACATCAATGAGGTTTGAAAATTCAGTGAAGGGGGACCATGTGGCAGTGATCTCGATAATGAAACTAAAATGTACGTAAAAGCATAAAAATGAGGTTCTTGCCCTCTGTGACTGCGTCTCATGATGTCACCAGTGAGGAGCGTGAAAAATTGGGAAGTTTTATCTTTCTGGATTTGCTGTATTTTCCACCTGTGTCATCGTTCTTGCTGATGGCTGACACAGGCTGAAAATCATCCCCATTAACTCTGTTCCTCTTTCCACTGATGCTGCCGGAGTTTATCCAGCATTTTCTGTCTTTACTTTAGATTTCCAGCATCCACAGTATTTTGTTTGTTTTGGTAATGTATTTAGATATTGATACATATTTGAAGTTTTCTTAAAAACCAATGCTTGTAATTCAGGCAGCACAATTGCAACATAGCAACTTGCCATATGAGTGTGTACAATGTGCAGATACCAGCAATGCTGCAGCAATTATCTCCCTTCAGGTGGAATATCAGAATGAGGCGAACAATAGAGGGAAAACGGTCAGTCACTCCAGGCCACTTTTAGCTGTCAGTATTTACTTGTTGTAATGGTACACATATAGAATCTTGTCAGCAGATTAGGAATCAGGAAGTGATACATGGATCAATAGAGACACAAGAGAGCAAGCACGAGTGAGAAAAATAATAAGTGTGAACCCAGTTAGCAAATATTGAGTAATGTTATTCATTTACACTGATGTTATGGGTAACGCCAAAAAAAACCCAAGTCCATTACGGTATTTTCTGAAGTTTTGTCAACATAAGTAGGATATTAAATTGAAAAGTGAACCAAGAGGCATGTTGTCTGAAAACCTTTCAAATCGTTAAGTTCTTGTCACATAATTTTAAATTCTTGTCAAACATTGGCACTGGCTGGATGATAACGCAGCGTCACAAGTATACAGACTCTGCACTTTTGGAACAGGTCAGAGTGGATGAAATCTGAATTATTTCTGTAGTAAATTTTAATGGAATGAAAAATAAAGATATTTTAACAGGAAGACATGGAAGCTGAATAAGTATTCTGCCACCAAATGAGCATCAGCTTTCAAACCTTTGAGCCTAGTAACTGGCTTTGAGCCCATTTGTTTCCAAATGTGATCCTTTTAGAGGATGTAGACTGCAGTGGATCTCATTTCACATTCTTAAACTAAGTCTGGTATTTATGTAGAACATTTGGACTGAATTTGGGACAGCTTTCTTCAAGTGACTTTAGACATTCATGAATGATCTCAAAATAATTTAACTTTTTACTTAGATATTTGTTCAATGAATTACTCACAATTACAAGTATATATTATTTAATGTGCAAGACAGACAGAAAACACCAAAACATGATTATGAAACACAGGACTGGAAAAGAGAAGTTCAATCATTCATTTATTTTTTAACCTATGTGACTTTACATCAACAGTCAAATCAAAAGCTTGGACTTTAGTGTTAATCAAACCTACCAAAAATAAAGCGTATTAAATGAATTTCTCATGCATTCTAGTCCTTGATCTGGGTCAACTGTTATGCAAATTTCCTGCACAACCCACACAGCAATACTTAGCATTAGGTCAGATAACCATCCCTTTTATCTTCCTCTCCCCTCAGAATTATGCAAGAGCTATTCAACCTGGATCCGTTGTTAGCATTCAAACTCAACTTAAGGATCCTCATCAAAACAGAACTCCAATGCAATACCGATGATGGAGTGCTGTGCTGTGAGAAGAACATTCTTCATGGATGAGTCATTAAACAGCCCTTTCAGGTGAATGTAAAAAATTCCGCGGGACTATTTGAAACAAGAACAAGGAAGTTATATTCAGTCCTGGCTAATATTTATCCTTCAATCAAATGTTAATTTATCCTGAAGCCAGTTGAAGTAGGGAACCAGACGTCAATCTCTTACTTTATACTCATTTACAGAATGCAACATAAATGTCTGTCTCCTTAACAAACACCCACTATCTCAGAAATCTCTCTTTAGAAGTGCTCAAGATATTTATTCACTCTACTTCGCTTGAATATCCTTAATCTTGATAATGCAGATAATGTACCTTTAATAGATTTCCCTCTTTTCCTTAAATCAAAACTTCATTAAAAACAATTTTTCAAAACAAAGAACACAATATTTCCATATCCATACAGTACAATATAATATGCTTCTTCTGGAAATGTCAATAGTCTCTTTGTACAAACATTCTTTTCTGTAAAGCAATTGCAGAGCATTATTCCAGGAGTTCCTCAGGGTAGTGTTTGAATCCAATCATCTTCAACTGCTTCCTCAATGACCTTCTCTCCATCTGAAGGTCACAAGTGAAAACAAGGTAGGGAAAGTTGCTGACAATTGTACAATTTTCAGTACCATTCACAACTCCTCATACACTAGTGGTCTGTGTCCTTATGTGGCAAGACCTGGATAACATTCAGGCTTGGGCTGATAAGTAGAAAGTAACATTTAAGCTACACAATTGCCAGGTAATGACCATCTCCAATAAGACAATCTAACTATCTACTATGGACATTAAATGGCATTAGCATCACTAATCCTCCAAATTAATATCTTGGGGATTGACATTAATCAGAAACTGAACTGGACCAGCCATGCAACTAGTAGCTACAAGACGAGTCTGAAGTTGACCTTATGACAAGTAACTCTCCTTTACTCCTTTCCACCATCTGCACTGCACAAGTCAAGTGTGTGATGAAATACTCTCTATTTGCCTGGATGAGTACAGCTCCAATGACATGCAACAAGCTCAACAGCACCCAAGACAAAGCAGCCTGCTTGATTGATATCCCCTTCTACCACCTTAAACATTCACTTTCTCCACAACAGGTGCATGGTAGCAGAAGTGTGTCTGCAAGATGCACTGCAGGAACTCACTAGGGCTCCTTTGACAGCACCTTAAAACGTGCAATCTCTACCATGTTGAAGAATAAGTGCAATTTCTCCTCCAAACCATCTGGAATTCAAATGATATCACCATTCTTTCACTATCTACTCCCTAACTCCTCTATGGATGTATCTATACCACACAGGCTGCAGCTCACCACCAGATTGTCAAGGGCCATTAGAGATGCTGGCCTGGCCAGCAACGCCACATCCAATGACTGATTTTTAAAAATCTGACAAATTGTAATTTGCATCAGCCCCATTCAATCTTGAAGTTTTATTTTCTTATGAGCATCTGTTTTCACACTAGCAAGGTAAATCCTAAATCTTTTTTGCCATTTCTATTTTCAATCATGTGTTTTCACGAGTGTATGTTCTCTCACAAGGAATAATTATCTATAATATTCAATGGGCAAACTATTCTTAGAACGCGGCTTGGATAAAACTCTCTCAAAAATAGTTGATAAGAAAAACACCATATCTTCTGCTTCTACAGGAGCCAGTATTTCTACAGATAAGACTAAAGATAGTTTAAAAACATTTTAAAACAACATTTTCCATTTTCACCAAGTATATTATGAAACCAGTTGTACTCAAGAACCCATCCGAAGAGTGTATGAGAAACACCACTAAATGTGTCTTAATTCTTGTAATTCAGATCCCCAACAATATAATCTTAAGTATGCATTTGCAAATATTTACTTTTTAAAAATTGCTCTTAAAATTATTGTGTACTGAGGGTGGAATTCCACCATTTGGGAATAAGTCCTATGGCAGTGTGGGAATGTAAAGTGTTTTCTGCAGCAGAGGCTGGTGTGAAACCACATCATATTTTCCAGCACTCAACTCATTAACTGTGTAACTGAGTATTTGGCATCATATCCCATGGCAGGGCAGGCCTGATGGAGTATTATCTGTCGTCCTGTCCATGCATCATATAGAAATGTGGCCTCCTAAAAATGAAGATGGGTCTCTGGGAACATCAGAGGCCAGAAAATGGACCTCCTGAGAAAAATGATGGAAATCCGGGATCTGCAAGAACAGTCTGAGGCTAGAAGATGGTCTTCCTTGATGGCATTGAATCTGAAAGATCCACCTGTAGATGCTCCCCCCACCCATTCATGTGGTGTTCTGGGGTCCAAGGTTGCTGGCAGTCTCCATTCTGAACTCGAGGAATTTCCTATGTCGGGGGATGGTGTAGTGGGAAAGACCGTTAAGTATATGTTAATATATCCCATTATGTCACAGGCAGGGGGAGAGGGACAATAAAGCAGGGAATTGCTACTGGCATAAAGCTGTTTTGGGTCTCCATTCAATCCCCCACCTCCACTGCCATTTCCACCCACTGAGAAACAGGGTGGAAAATTCCTCTCCCCCTGCCAGTGAAAATAAGGAAAAGACAGACCTACAAGTCTTACTTCTTGTCCATCATCTTGGTTTTTCGCCATTATTTGAATCTGACTGCAGGTTTCTCATCTTCTCCCTCCATTCACAGGACTCTTCTGGTTTGTTTGTCACCCAAATAGCCACTCAGTTATGCTTTGGATATACAAGCTCTCTCTTGTGCATCAGTATCATTCTGCCCCTCACCAAACATCTGGCCCCTGATCCACCTCATAATTGTGAAACATGAAAATATGTGGTACAGAGTGCCTTTATTACCTTCTATTAGTTGCTTGGATTCCAACCCTTTGTAATCAATTGCAATTGACCAAGGTGAATGGATCTTAATAGTTTGACTGTCACTGGAGAATCACTGTTTTACCATCAGACTCTGTCCCTTTCCCAGGCCTTTCCACTCTTTTGGCCCCTCTCTTTTATAGAATAGTAAATTGCCAGCACTCTGGAGGTGCAGAGGTTTTGGTGAAACTGGATGGATCCTGGAGGTTTCTCGATGTTCCTGTCATGACTTTGGCCTTTTCATGCTCCATGGATGGTGTATTATCCCGTAGTTCATCATTAATCCTAAACTTTGTTCTGTTGAGATTTTAATCCTGATTTTATGATATTGTCTTTTATCCTGACATGGGTGTATGATATATTTGTTGCCTGTTATCCTGCTGTACTCCAAAAATCACGATTGTTTATTCCTTTTCCTTTTTGATTGTGTTTGTCCAACGGTGTACTCCAACAATGGAATGAGAGAAGCCATAGTTTAATTGTTTGTGGGTCTCCTTCTTTCCATTGGGGAGTACAAAGAGTTGGTTGAGTGAGAAGAAGCTTGTCACTGACTACCAGTACGAAGAATGGCCTACTCCAGCTACTTAGCATGGAATCGCCACTCTTTTTAATGACCTCAATTTGTGTTCATCCCCAAACCTGAAACAAGTAGAACCTTCATACTCATTGACCTTACTTTAATCCTTACTTCTACATGAATTTTAGTAACATTTTAACAATTTGATCCTCACACTATTTAGGTGCAACCACAATTACATGAAACCATGAGTAATACATTCATTCCTAGCTTAAAGCTTCTTTTGACTAGTATAAAATCCTCGGACTGATCATTATCACCTTCAACTTCCGAAGATGTCATGCATCATTTTGAAAACCCTGCTGTTCCTCTTTAGACTATTCATTACATAATAAGATTGATTCACATCTGAAGCACTTGCTAATTGCTCTAAGACCTTCCCAGGGTTCATTGCCTTCAATTGCTACTCAAATCCTGACATTCATTGTGTCATCCAGGTCTGCTAAAAGTGTCCCTTCATTGTCATTCCTTCTGTCTGTAATTCTGTTGTACTGATGCTAGCATACCAAATCTGAACAATCCTGAAAGACCACAACCATCAAGTCCTTTTTGATACCATGGCATGTCTCATTTGTATGATCAAGATTACTGGAAGTGACTGCTTCCCCAGGATTTTTTTTTTGAAAAAGAAATTTGATCCAAAAGGATATCTTTTTGTGAGAATCTAACATAAGTGAAGAACGGAACCTAGCTACATACGATGCCTTAGCACAATCGAGCAATTTAAATGTAAGTATTGAATAAGGAATCTTGAAATCAAATTTCTGCAATCTTTTGTATTTAATACTAGGTTTATTTGTAGGATGAAAATTACAAACGTCCGTCTCCTTCCTAGTCAACACACAATGTCCCAGAAGTTTCTCTTTACATATACTCGAGGTACTTATTAATGACCTCCAATTATACATCCTTAACATGAATAATACACTTGCCATACCATTAACATCAGTATCACTAAAGCATAAGAACATAAGAAATAGGAGCAGGAGTAGGCCATCTGGCCCTTCGAGCCTGCCCCGCCATTCAATAAGAACATGGCTGATCTGTCGTGGCTCAGTTCCACATTCCCACCCTCTCCCCATAACCCTTAATCCCCTCTCTTATCAAAAACCCATCAACCCGCGTCTTAAAAATATTTAGCAAGGTAGCATCCACCACTTCAACGGGCAGAGAATTCCAGAGATTCACCACCCTTTGAGTGAAGAAGTTCTTCCTCAATTCCGTTCTAAACCGCCCCCCCCCCCCCTTTATCTTGAGGCTGTGCCCCCTAGTCCTACTGTCCTTTCTGAGCGGGAAGAGTCTCTCCACCTCTATCCTATCCATCCCATTCATCATCTTATATGTCTCAATGAGATCTCCCCTCATTCTTCTAAACTCTAACGAGTACAAGCCTATTCAGCCTCTCCTCATAGCTCAACCCCCTCAACTCCGGCATCAGCCTAGTAAACCTCCTCTGCACTCCCTCCAAGGCCAAAATATCCTTGCGTAAGTACGGCGCCCAAAACTGCACACAGTACTCCAGCTGCGGCCTCACCAATGCCCTATACAGCCGCAGCAAGACCTCCCTACTTTTATATTCATTCCCCCTCGCTATGAAGGCCAGCATCCCATTCGCCTTCCTGACCACCTGCTGCACCTGCAAGCTGGGTTTTTGCGACTCATGCACAAGGACCCCGAGGTCCCTCTGCACCGTCGCCTGCTGCAGTTTTTCTCCACGTAAGTAATAATCCTTCCTACCATTATTCCTACCAAAGTGGACCACCTCGCACTTGCCAACATTAAATTCCATTTGCCAGTTCCTGGCCCATTCGCCCAGCCTATCTAGATCCTTCTGCAGACTCTCCACACCCTCCGCGCAATTTGCCATTCCACCAATCTTGGTGTCATCAGCAAATTTCGACACCATACACTCGGTTCCCTCCTCCAGATCATCTATATAAATGGTAAATAGCTGAGGCCCCAGCACCGACCCCTGAGGCACTCCAATAGTCACCAACCGCCAATCCGAATAGCACCCATTGACCTCCACTCTCTGCCTCCTATTTGACAACCAGTCCTCTATCCACGCTAACACCCTACCCCCAACTCCATGTCCCCTGACCTTCTGCAATAACCTCTTGTGAGGTACCTTGTCAAACGCCTTCTGAAAATCAAGACCACATCCACCAGCTCTCCTCTATCCACCGCCCTAGACACATCCTCATAGAACTCCAGTAAATTTATCAGACACGACTTCCCATCATCATCATGCTGCTATCTGTGCAAGTTCGTTGTACACAAATTGGTAGCTGCATTTCCTACATTACACTTTAAAATTAGAGTGATAGAAGTAATTTTGAGGCAGGATTTCAATTATTGAATTGGGATAGTAATAGTACAAGGACAAAGAAGAGGAAGAGGTTCCAAAATATATACCTGAGAATTTTCTAGAATGTATGGTTGCTAAATTTGCTGATAATACAAAGATAGGTAGGAAATTAAATTGTCAAGAGGACATAAGAATTCTGCAAAGGGACTTAGATAGGTGGGCAAAAATTTGGGAGCATATTGTAGGAAAATGTGAACTTGCCTACTTTGTCAGGAGCAATAGAAAAATCAGTAAATTGTTAAAATGGAGAGAGATTGTAGAACTCTGTGGTACAGAGTGATCTGGGTGTTCTGGTACATGAATCAGGCAAAGTTAATATGCAAGTACAGCAAATGATTAGGAAAGCAAATGAGATGTTATTTATTGCAAGAATAGAATATAAAAGTGGAAATGTTTTGTTATAGTTGTACAAAGTGTTGGTGAAACCACAGCAAGAGCACAGTATGCAGTTTTGTTCCTTTATTTAATAAAGGATATGAAGGCTTTAGAATTAGTTCAGAGAAGCTTTGCTTGATGGATGAGGGGAAAGATTCAGTGAGCCTACAGCCACCAGAGTTTAGGAGATTGAGAGGGGATTTTATTGAAACATTGAAGATCCTGAGGGGGCTTGAGAGCTCACCCTCAGACTCTGTATCTTTCCCAACCATGACCCCACCCTTCATTCTATCCCCTCCTCCCCGCATCCTTGGTGCCCAGTATTGTTTCAAGTCCAGGCTCCTTTGCTTTGCTTCCCTCCCATGCTTTCTGGCTTCCTTTACATTCCCAGGTCTTGCCCCCCCCATCCTGGGCCTTGCTTCCCCTCGGGCACTCACTTCCTCAGTCTGTTCTTACCTTAGGCTCTGAAGGTGGGGGGCTGCCCTTCTTGTTGCTGGCTTAGCTTGTCCTGAATTCCATCTAGTGGCAGACATTGGTCAGTACAGTTAGTTCAAGTACTTCAGCTGACAAGTGCACTGACCAACTTCTGCCACGAGATGGGGCCTGGTTTATCATAAAGGGTAATTCTTTTCATTGTGTACGGTGTTGTACCTTTTTTATATTTAGTGATGTATTTTATTTTAGCTAGGAATACATGGTGCTGCACATGAATGGTATAATTTGCAACTTGTACATTTCCAGGTGAGAAATGTCCAAAGGAATCTAAGCCTGGTTTTAACTGAGTGCTTGGAAGTTGTTTCACTTAAAAAGTCACAATTTTCAGGAACACAACTTGCTGTAAAAGAAGCAAATGTATAAAAGAGCTAACATAAAAGTGAATCCAAAGATCTTCTTTAAGCGTATAAAATTATAAGGGTGCTAAAGGAGTGGAATTGGTTAGGGACTTAAATGATTTACACATGGAGGAAGAGGGTATAGTTGAGGTACTAAATGAATACTTTGCTTTGTTCTTCACCAAGGAAGAAAACGTTGCCAGAGTTTTGGTGAAAGAGGAGGTAGTTGAGCTGCTGGATGATCCAACAATTCATACTGAAGTAAGGGAGGAAATTGTAGAAGCATTGACCATATCTGTCGAATCCTCCTTAGATGCAGGGGTAATAACTGAGCTTTAGACTGCAGAATTGCAAATGTTAGACCCTTGTTCAAAACAAGGTGCAAGGTCAAACCCAGCAACTACCGACTAGTTAGTTTAACCTCAGTAGTGGGAAAACTTAAGAAATCATAATTCAAAATAAAATCAACAGTTACAGGCCCAAATGCAGGAAATCAATAGGAATTTGTTACAGGAAAATTATGTTTAACTAGCTGGAGTTTATTTGATAAGGTGACATAAGATTGATGAGAATAATTCATTTGACATGTTGGATATCGAATTCCAAAGGGTGCTTGATAAATTCCCACAAAAAGGTTTTTCAACAATGTTCTAGTCCAAGGAACAGTTGCAGCATGGATACAAATTTGGCAAAGTGACAAGAAGCAGACAGCAGTGATGAACAGTTGACTGTCAGACTGGAGGAAAGCGTGCAGTCCCCCAGGGTCAGTACCACTACATCTCTTGATTTATATTAATGAACTAGACTTGGGTCTACAGGGATTAATTTCAAAATTTTCAGATGTCATAAACCTTGGAAGTATCGTGAATGGTAAGGAGGTTAGTGGTAGACTTCAAGAGGATGTATGCCGGTAGGATGGTTGAACATGTCTGCATTAAATTCCACCTGCCATAAGGGACTGTGACCTCAATAGAGTGAGAGAGTTTGGGGAGCTGAGGGAAACTTGAATATCTTCTTTAAAATGTGATGTTTGTATCTAAAATTTAGCCGCAACTACTACTTAAATTCGAAATCTCATCTGGGGCCTAAACAGGGAGAGAGAAGCTGGACACTGGCAGCAGCTGGTCTTCTTAGACCTGGGCTCAGCTAATCCCTTTGTTCAGAACATATACATTCAGACATTCTCTGTGGGGGAGCTGAGGGAGTTCGGCGAGGAGGGGAGGGAGATATTCCTTTGCATTTTCTAACTTTTCCACCCTGGAGGAATTGGATTTTGCTCTTCTACAGTGGAAAAAGTGAGCTGTTGGGGAGTATCTGAAGCATATCCAATTAGTGATCAATGTCTATTCTATTCCTAAGGTTTAAAACAATTTAGAAATGTGTTAAGATTAATAAATATATAAAAGATAACAAAAATTGAATAAAATAATTTATTAATTATATAAAGCTCAAAAGCATGGCAGGACTGGTGGTGTGTCATGGCTGCAGCATGTGGGAGCTCCTGGATTTCAATGTGACCCAGGACAAGCAAATCTGCAGTTTAAGGAACTTGAGCTCAGGATCATTGAGCTGGAGGCTGAGCTACAGACACTGCCACATCAGGGAGGGCATGAGTTTCCTGGAGGCTTTGTTTGAAGAGGCAGTCATATCTTTGGGGGTCTGCTGGTTTGGAAAGTAGTCAGGGACAGGAGGCTGTAACTGCAGGTGCAGCAGGTAAAGGGATCCAAAGGATAGGAGTGTCAGCCTCTGCAATTGCCCAACAGGTTTTGAGTTTCTTTCAGCTTGTTTAGCTGAGTTTGGGGCTCAGGATGGATGAGCTGATTAACCATGACGCTATGTAACAGGAAGCCACTGAAGTAGGGGGAGCACAAAATAATGTAGATCACTTTGAAAATAAGGGGTCATTCATGCAAGACAAAGATGAGGAAAATTTATTTCTCTGAGGTTTTGAGTCTTTGGAATTTTCTTCCTCGAAAGGAACATTCCCCATCTCTACTAGTTCACTGCTGAAATTCTTATCCATGCCTTTCCACCACCTTATTCAACTAATCAACACTCTCTTTGCAAGATCCCAACCTTCACAAACTCCAATTTGCCCAAAGTTTTGCTACATATTCAGTCCCATGTTAAGTCTCTCTCACCCATCTTTTCTGTCCTCCCTTATGAAATCCCATGCACAGAGGCCTTAAAATTAAAATTCTCATTCTAGCACTTCAAGATGGCACATCCAATCTCTCATCTCAACCAGTCTGGTGTGCCCTTTAAGGGACAGGAAACAGAGTAGGGATTAAAAAAGGCATTTTCAAGTTGGCAGGCTTAAACCAGCGAAGTGATGGAAGAATCAATGCTGGGGTCACGGCTATTTACAATCTATACTAATGACTGAGACAAGGAGACAGAGTAATGGATCCAAGTTTGCTGATAAGTTGAGAGAAGGACACAGAAGTAATCAAGAGATGTTGACGAGTTAAAGAAGTAGCAAGGTGTTAGACAGGATGTAGCATGGAAATATGAAGGCTATTTACTTTGGTAGTAAGAATAGAAAGATAGAAATTTTTTTTAGAAGGTATGAAACTAGTTCATATTCAGGCACATTTGGGTATACTCAGTCAAAGTTAGTATGCAGTTACAGCAAACAATTAAGAAGGCAAATTGCATGTTGGCCTTTACTACAAAGAGCTTAAAGTACAGGAATCTTACAACTGTATAGGGCCTTGGTGAAACTGGGAATACTGTGTGCAGTTTTGGCCACATTTATAGAAGGGTAATATCAACATTACAGTGAAGGCTTGAAAATTGGTTCCTGAAATGATAAGACTATTCTGTGTTGAACTATTGAGTAAATTGGGTCAAAACTCTCTGGAGTTTAGAAAAATAAGAAGTGATCTCATTGAAACATACAAGATTCTGAATAGGTTTAACAAGATAACTAGGTTGGTGAACCTACCTGGGGCAGGGGCACAGTTTCAGGAAATGAGGTTAATGATTTAAGACTAAGACTAGAAAAATTTCTTTACTCAAGAGGGCCATGAATCTTAGGATCTGACTACCCCAGAGGGTCGTGGATGCTTCACTGTTGAATGCATTAAGGCTAAGTCAGGCCAATTTTTGTCTCTCATAGAATTGGGAACATGGGGAGTGGGCAGGAAAGTGACATTGAGACAAAAACTCAACCATAATCATTGAATGAAAGAGCAGATTCAAGGAACCATACAGATTATTGTTCCTACTCTCATTTCTCATATTATGTTTTTCTCTCCTCTCGGACCCTGCTATTGCTCTATCTCCCTGTTCCATCACTGGCAAAGAAACTTCTGCTGGCAGAACCATATTGTGCAATTCTTGCTTTAAATTGCTTCAGCTCATTTCTCCAAATCCCTGCTTTCCTTACGTAGCAATAGTTTTGCCGTAGATGACATTGGGTTTTCCTTTTTATATTAAATGTACTAATTCAAAAATATAAGTTCAAAGCAAATTTTGGGTATACTATCAATTATCCACCAATTTCTTTTACATGCAGCAGGAATGAGGGAAAAGGTTTCCCCTTTTTTAATTCATTTATGAGACGTGGACATCACTGGCTAGGCCAGCACTTATTGTCCATTCCAAATTGCCTTTGAGAAAGTGGTGATAAGCTGCCTTCTTGAACTGCTGCAGTCCACATATTGCAAGTAGACTCACAATGCTGTTAGGGAGGGGTTCCTGGATTTTGGTCCTTTCACAAACTAAAATGGCAATATATTTCTAATTCAGGCTGGTGAGTGACTTGGGGGGAGGGGGTGAACTTCCAGGTGGCGGTGTTCCCATGTGTCTTCTGCCCTTGTCCTTCTAGGTGGTACAGGTCGTAGGTTTGGAAGATGCTGTCTAAGGAACATTTGTGAGTTCTTGCAGTGCATCTTGTAGACTGTACACAGTGTTGCCACTATGCATCAGTGAACGTTTCTGGATGGGATGCCAAGCAAGCCGGCTACTTTGTCAGGAGAGTATCAAGTTTCGAGTGTTATTGGTGTTGCACTGATCTAGGCAAGTGGAGAGTATTCCATTACACTCATGACATGTGTCTTGTACATGATGAACAGGCTTTGTGGTGACTCACCACAAGATTCCTAGCTTCTGACCTGCTCCTTTAGCCACAATGTTTATATGGCTAGTCCAGTTCAGGGCAGTGCAGTGCAGTTGGTGTTGTCTACATGGGCTTTAGCAAGGCCTTTGACAAAGTACCACATGGTAGGTTGTTGCATAAAGTTTAAATCTCACGGGATTCAGGGCGAGGTATCTAAATGGATACAAAATTGGCTTCTGAGGGTGGTTGTAGAGAGTTGTTTTTCAAATTGGAGCCTGTGACCAGGGTGTGCCTCAGGAATCAGTGCTGGGTCCACTGTTATTTGTCATTTATATTAATGATTTGGATGAGAATATAGGACGCATGGTTAGTAAGTTTGCAGATGACACCAAGATTGGTGGCATAGTGGACAGTGAAGAAAGTCATCTCCAATTGCAATGGGATCTTGATCAATTGGGCCAGTGGGCTGACGAATGGCAGATGGAGTTTAATTTAGATAAATGTGAGGTAATGCATTTTGGTAGATTGAACCAGGGCAAGATTTACTCAGTTAATGGTAGGGCGTTGGGGAGAGTTACAGAACAGAGAGATCTAGGGGTACATGTTCATAGCTCCTTGAAAGTGGAGTCACAGGTGGACAGAGTGGTGAAGAAGGCATTCGGCAAGCTTGGTTTCATTGGTCAGAACATTGATTCAGGAGTTGGGACATCTTGTTGAAGACATTGGTAAGGCCACACTTGGAATACTGTGTGCAATTCTGGTCACTCTATTATAGAAAGGATATTATTAAACTAGAAAGAGTGCAGGAAAGATTCACTAAGATGCTACCGGGACTTGATGGATTGAGTTCTAAGGAGAGGCTGAATAGACTGGGACTTTTTCCTCTGGAGCACAGGAGGCTGAGGGGTGACCTTATAGAGGTGTATAAAATAATGAGGGGCATAGACAAAGTAAATAGTCAATATCTTTTCCCAAAGTTGGGGGAGTCTAAAACTAGACAGCATAGGCTTAAGGTGAAAGGGGAGAGATACAAAAGTGTCCAGAGGGGCAATTTTTTCATGCAGAGGGTGGTAAGTGTCTAGAACAAGCTGCCAGAGGTAGTAGTAGAGGCGGGTACAATGTTATCTTTTAAAAAGCATTTAGATAGTTATATGGGTATGAAGGATATAGAGGGATATGGGCCAAATGCAGACAATTGGGATTAGTTTAGGGGTTTTAAAAAAAAGGACAGCACGGACAAGTTGGGCTGAAGGGCCTGTTCCATGCTGTAAACCTCTATGACTCTAGGTTCTGGTCAATGTTGACCCTCAGGATGTTGATTGTGGAGGACTCAGCAATGGTAATGTTGACTGGCAAGGATCAGTCGAGGGTTAAATTCTCTCATTGGAGATGGTCACTGCCTGGCACTTTGTGTGGCACAAATGTTACTTGCCATGAATCAGCCCAAGCCTAGTTATTGTCCAGATCTTGCTGCATTTGGACATGTACTGCTTCAGTATCTGAGGAGTTGCAAATGGTGCTAAACATTGTGCAATCTTCAGTGAACATTCCCATTCCTATTCCTGGAAGTTGTTGGAAGAAAATCTTTGATGAAGCAACTGAAGATGGCTGGGACTAGGACACTATCCTGAGGAACTCTTGAAATGATGTCCTGGAACTAAAATGATTGATCTCCAGTAGTCAAACCATCTTCCTTTGTGCTAGCTATGACCCCAACCAGCACTGAATTTTCCCCAATTTCCATTGACTCTGTTGTGCTAGGGTTCCTGGAAGCTGCATTCTGTCAAATGCTGCCTTGATGTCAAAGACACTCTCTCTCACATCACCATAACCTTTGCAGTAGATAATTAAGGTTCTGTGTATGCTTTTTGAACCTTTAGAAATGCACTAACATTTTAACATCTGAGGGAATTTGAACAGTAAAACTAGGGAGATATAAATTACCTAATAAAATAAAGAGAAGTGAACTGATCCAGTTGTTGGTGGAACATTTGGGTCTTATGTTACTGAAAGAGCAGTAAGGTTTACAACTCAACTCTGACTCCAAATCAACTACCCCATCAAAATCAAACTGCAAAAGTTCAGTGTTACTAGAGTGTTACTAGAGAGGTGGTGCTCGACAGACTGGAGGGGCTGATTGTGGACAAGTCCCCAGGACCGGATGGAATGCATCCGAGGGTTCTGAAAGAAATGGCGGAGGTGATAGTGGATGCCTTGGTGGTTATTTTCCAGACGTCGCTGGATTCCGGGGAAGTGCCGGAAGATTGGAAAACGGCTAATGTTACGCCGTTGTTTAAGAAGGGTGCCAGGCAAAAGGCGGGGAATTATAGGCCGGTTAGTTTAACGTCTGTGGTAGGTAAAATGTTAGAATCCATCATTAAGCAGGAAATTGCGAGGCATCTTGAAGGGAATTGCTTGATAGGGCGGACGCAACACGGTTTCATTAAAGGGAAGTCGTGTCTGACAAATTTACTGGAGTTCTATGAGGATGTGTCTAGGGCAGTGGATAGAGGAGAGCCGGTGGATGTGGTCTTTCTGGATTTTCAGAAGGCGTTTGACAAGGTACCTCACAAGAGGTTATTGCAGAAGGTCAGGGGACATGGAGTTGGGGGTAGGGTGTTAGCGTGGATAGAGGATTGGTTGTCAAATAGGAGGCAGAGAGTGGGGGTCAATGGGTGCTATTCGGATTGGCGGATGGTGACTAGTGGGGTGCCCCAGGGGTCGGTGCTGGGGCCTCAGCTATTTACCATTTATATAGATGATCTGGAGGAGGGAACCGAGTGCAGGGTGTCGAAATTTGCTGATGACACCAAGATTGGGGGAACGGCAAATTGTGCGGAGGGTGTGGAGAGTCTGCAGAAGGATCTAGATAGGCTGGGCGAATAGGCCAGGAAATGGCAAATGGAATTTAATGTTGGCAAGTGTGAGGTGGTCCACTTTGGTAGGAAGAATGGTAGGAAGGACTATTACTTACGTGGCGAAAAACTGCAGCAGGCGACGGTGCAGAGGGACCTCGGGGTCCTTGTGCATGAATCGCAAAAACCCAGCTTGCAGGTGCAGCAGGTGGTCAGGAAGGCGAATGGGATGCTGGCCTTCATAGCGAGGGGGATTGAATATAAAAGTAGGGAGGTCTTGCTGCAGCTGTATAGGGCATTGGTGAGGCCGCAGCTGGAGTACTGTGTGCAGTTTTGGGCGCCGCACCTGCGCAAGGATATTTTGGCCCTGGAGGGAGTGCAGAGGAGGTTTACTAGGCTGATACCGGAGTTGAGGGGATTGAGCTATGAGGAGAGGCTGAATAAACTAGGCTTGTACTCGTTAGAGTTTAGAAGAATGAGGGGAGATCTCATTGAGACGTATAAGATGATGAATGGGATGGATAGGATAGAGGTGGAGAGACTCTTCCCGCTCAAAAAAGACAGTAGGACTAGGGGGCACAGCCTCAAGATAAAGGGGAGGCGGTTTA
Organism: Carcharhinus amblyrhynchos; assembly: GCF_965287045.1. NCBI lineage: Eukaryota > Metazoa > Chordata > Chondrichthyes > Carcharhiniformes > Carcharhinidae > Carcharhinus > Carcharhinus amblyrhynchos. Next base: position 35,273,504 of record NC_137335.1, on the reverse strand, counting down.
GAACGGAGTTGAGGAGGAACTTCTTCACTCAAAGGGTGGTGAATCTCTGGAATTCTCTGCCCGTTGAAGTGGTGGAGGCTGCCTCGCTAAATATTTTTAAGAAGCGGGTTGATGGGTTTTTGATAAGAGAAGGGATTAAGGGTTATGGGGAGAGGGCGGGAAAGTGGAACTGAGCCACGACAGATCAGCCATGATCTTATTGAATGGCGGGGCAGGCTCGAAGGGCTAGATGGCCTACTCCTGCTCCTATTTCTTATGTTCTTATGTTCAGGTTACAGCTAGAATTTCAGGAGAGAGATGGGACTGGGAAAGGTAAAGAGAAAAGGAAAGGGAGCAAGGAAACAGTAGAAAGGGAGAGAGAATTACAGCACTGAAACTTGGAAATTGGGCTGGCAGCTCAAAGCAAGAAAGAGACCAGACAACTGAAAGCTGCAAAGGAAAATCTCTCTCTAGCCTACTGCACTCCCTATTTCCCTTACCTGGAACCAGTCACTGGGGTTCTTAAGTATGCTAACTTCATTCCTAAAATTTGAGGAGAGTGATGTGGAGTCATTTTGTACTACTTTTGAGAAAATAGCAAGACAGCTACAATGGCCTTCAGCTTTCTGGACACCTTTAATTCAAGGGAAGTTGTCAGGGAGAACTCAAGAGGTCTAGTCCATACTGCCTCTTGATATGTCTATGAATTATGAGCAGATCAAAGCATTCATTTAAAGCCTACAAGTCAGTCCTGAAAGCATATTGGGAGCAATTCCAGAACGCTCGTACGAAGTCCATACAAACCTACATCAATTCTGAACAGCAGAAGCAAATCACATATGACCGATAAATAAGATCCCAAAGTGTTCTCATTGCAACAATGAGACCGAAGTGCTTGAGATTGCAAGGGAAGCCTCTTGGCCCCATTTGTGTACTGCCGCAAAGGATGCCCTGATGGTTAGTGTAGCAGAGCAGACAAAGACTCTTGCAATAGCAATATATCCCTTGGACAGCACAGCGCTGAGTTTGTCCAACCCAGACAATCAGGAGGGATTCCAGAAATTTTTCCTTACAGGAAGTGTCTCTCTCCCCTTTCCAAATGTGAGCAACTCCATTTACCTGCTCCAGGAAACAGGGCCACTCAATCCTTGGTGTTGGAGTGAAATTAAACATCACCAACAACCCTCCACAATTAGTCCTCCAAGAAGGCAAAAGCATAGTAGGGTGGGAGGAGAATTTGTACCTGCATCCCTCCATGAGGTCCACCCAGAGTGAGGCTTTATTTCAGGCACTGTTACAGTAGAAGTTGTCCCTGATCTGTTAGTAGCAATTTCCACCTTGAATGATTTGGCTGACAGCAACATTGGCCAGTGAAAGAAAAGATGCCAATGCCAATTACCAGAAATCTGCAGAAGAGCAGAAAGCTGGGTAAGATCCTTGGGCCCAAATAGGTTAAATAGCACTCAGAAACCTTGAGCGAGGACTGCTCGAATGTACCAAGGCTGAAGCTAGTAAAGTTAAATAGGTCCAGGAAAGGCTATCAGAATCTAAAATAGATTCAAGGAGAATCCCAGAATTAAATAAGGATCAGAGGAGGTCACTAGAGCAGGGAAATAGATATTGAGCCTGAAGTAAGAGAGATTATTAAACCATCAAAGGAAAAGCTTATAGGCTTGCCTGAAGCATGGATAGCAGAAACCTTCTTTCCAACATTAAACAGAATAAAGGGTGTTCGCAAACAGACAAGCAGATGGGGAGAGAGATGTTTCACCCAGTTGAAAAACCACAAAGCTATAGTCGGAGCCAAATCTTCACTTGAGGGCAGAAGTGGTCCAGGAAACCTGGAATAGAAATTCACATTCAGTTTGAGGGTGAGAAATGTGGTTCTAGAACTTGTGTCTTAAACTTAAAAGGTAATTACAAGGATGTGAGGACAGAAAAATAAACTGGGGAAGTAAGTTAAAAGCTAGAACTGCAGAGAAATTGTGGCAGACACTTTTTCTCAGCAAAGATATATTTCACTGAGAAAGAAAGATTTTATGAGAAGGGTGAGCCATGCCTGAATAACTAAGCAAATTAATGGTATCAAATTGACAGAAAAAATACTGTGAATATTAGTGGTAGGTCAGAAAATTGGACAGATTTGAGAAACTAGCAAAGAAAGACCAAAAAAAGGGAAAAAAATACACAAGAAATTGCTACCTAGAAATATATAAACCAGTAGCAAGAGTTTCCAGAAGTATTTAAATAAAGGAAAGAGTAATGAAAGTGATTATTGGTTCCTTAGCGGGCACGACTAGGAAATTAACAATTGAAAACAAGAAAATGGGAGAAGTGTTGAACCAGTATGTTCTACCTGTCTCAACTAGAAGACACAAAAAAATCCTGAAAACTTGAAAAATCATGAGGGAAAAGGATGGTGGGGCTCAAAACAATCATGATCAAGAGAAAGGGTATCGGGAAAACTATTAGAATGAAAGGTTGACATGTCCCCCAGAGCTAATGGTTTTCATCATGGTAATGGAAGTGACTGCAGGGATAGTAGATTCATTAGCTGTGATCTTTCAAAATTCCCTAGATTTTGGGACAGCCCCAGCAGATTGCAAAATTGCCAATGTAATACCCTCATTCAAGAAAGGTGGAAGACAGAAGGCAGGAATGTCTAGGCCAGTTAGCCTAACATCTGTCTTGGGAAAATGCGAGAATCCATTATTAAAAAGGCAGTAGCAGGACAGTTAGAAAATCAGAATACAATCAGATCAAGGCATGGTTTTATGAAGGGAAAATCATATTTTACTCATTTATTAGAATTCTTTGAGGAAGTAGCGAAACGTAGATAAAGGAGAATTTGCGTATTTCTGAAAAAAGTGACAGAGAAGCTTTTTGTCTTGCACATGGACAGCTGTGCAAAATAAACCAAAGGAAACAACTATTTATGCTGCATGAGAAGAGTATTGATTGGTTGGCAAGTGGACTCTGGTAGAAGTGTTGCCATGGAGAATGTGATAGAGAACAGTTAACTGTTCTTAATTTTTTTTGTAAATTAGGTCACTGACTTGAGTCATGAATTTATAGGTTTTGCATTTGTATTTACTGAAAAATTTAAGTCACCTGAATAGCTTTATGAACAGTGATACCTAGAGAACATGATTTAAATGTGAATTAAGTGGAAGGTCCTCTAAGAATAGGTAGGAATTTTTTTAAAAAAAATCGATGTTCAAATCTATGCGAATTGGTTGAAATTTTTACTATTGTAATAAGAACTAGTCCCACTATCCTTGTAAAACATATGGCTTAACCTTATGGAAACTCTTTCAACCTTTCTTGAATTCTTTGGTCAAAAATGTTTTCTTTCATCCAGTTACTAGTGTTTTTCTTTAAATTCACAAAAGTGATCATCTTAATGAAGAAGGGTGACTAAGCACATTTCTTAATGACTAATGCTAATCAAGCCCCCAGATTTTCAACACTATCATGGATCACGTTTCTTAATGACTAATGCTAATCAAGCCCCCAGATTTTCAACACTTTATCATGGATCCAAAGTAATTATATTAACACTTTGTTTTCGATATATGAATAATAAGCATCCAATAATGATGACAAGATTGTAATTGAACGGCAGTAACTTCCTGAATCCCCAGGGCTGGATTTCAGAGGCACCCCAAAGATGTGCTGGGGAAACCCTCTTGACTGTCTGGGAGTCAGGACCTTGCTCCTAGATGCCCAACTCCTTGACGTTCTACCCCACCAACCCCTGATATCAGACCCACCCAGAATTCTATCATCATTCTCCAGGTCTTTCTCAGTATCTCTTACCATGATGAAAATCATGAGGCTGTCAACCTTTCATTCTAATAGTTTTCTCTATATCCTTTCTCTTGATTGTTTTCGGTCCCACCACCCTTTTCCCTCCTGGTTTTTCAAGTTTTCAGGATTTGTTTTTGTCTTCTAGTTGAGACAGGCACAACATACTTGTTCAACACTTCTCCCATTTTCTTGTTTTCAATTATTAATTTCCTAATCTTGCCCTTTAAGGAACCAATAATCACTTTCATTACTTTTTCCTTTATTTAAATATTTTTAAAAACTCTTGCCATCTGTCTTACCAGGTTACAGTTTTTACTAATGTAGTCTGCCTAATGTCCAATTCTACATACATAAAAGTTCCAGAAGCCTGATTTCCAATTTTGAATTCCTTTATAATTTTATCCATCATAAATTTCTCAAATGTTGCAGAACCGCTCCACAGAAAATCATTTACGTGCATTAAGAAAATTGCCCGCTTGTTTTCCTTCATCATACCAATTAAATATTGCTAGACCTCCTTTTAGCTGTAGACAACCATTTTTCAATCAGACGGACTTATCTGAAAGCTACCATACTCTGGATATATCGTTTAGCCCACAAACTTATTTGATTTTCAGGAATTCCCCTCTAAATCGCCAACTTCTGCTGGTAGTGTTAAGAATACTTCTCTTTGAAATTGTTCCTTTGCAAAAATGCTGCTTTGACGTCAATGAATTTACATTCCCATGAGTATGTCACTAAGAAAAGTGCTTAGGAAAAGCATCAAACGGATGTTTTCCATTGTTGGGGAGTCTATTCTAACTTTCTGGTCACCCAAATGTTCCTCAAATTCCCGAGCTACAATCTGGCCTTTGTTTAAACACACCATCTCTCTACACATCCATCAATGGAACAACATTGGTATTTACACAGATGTTCCAAACAAAGGACAGCCAAACTCTCAAGTTCTTTTCATTTTGTCTCCTTTGCAAATTTACCATCCAACTTGTCTGTAGTCACTAGAGCTTTTCTATCATAGGGGCTCCTACTTCTTCTGTCACTCCTCACCTGTTCTTTGGTCCTTACTCTTGTTAAGCTATGTCCCTTGTTAGGTCTGCTGTCTAAACTAATACTACTGAACTGGACCCTCCTGCAACTACAATTTCTTTTATCAGTTCTTAATTTTGCTTTGGACTGTGTTCACCACTGTCTGAACTTGCATTATGTTTCCTGGCTTTCTACATTTTCACCTCCTTCTGTCAATCCATAAATCTGATATTCTGCACCTTGTCTTGTACATTCAGTCAGTCTTTTGTATTTCCATGGGTCCTTTCGTGCCCTTTCTACTATGGTGGCTTCCCTCCATCCAGTAGCCCCTTCTAGCACATATGCCACCCGAGTTCCAACTTTTGGCAGTTGACCTTTGTGATAAATGGCCTTATCCTGATCTTCACGATCACTTGGTCTACTTTCAATTAGCCCACTGCGTATGTGAAGTACACGGCACATCTTCAGTTTCCATCATCAGTTCAGCTTCCAACAATGTGTAATCAGTGTCAGAAAGCCACATAGAATATACTCTAACCGTTTGGTTATCATGTTACGAGATCATCTTGCTATCAGTGCTTAAACTTTTCTTGGTCCTCTCATTTTGTCCTGATCCCTCCACACTGATGCTAGTTAAGAAAACCCACCAACGCCATTACTTCCTCAGGAGGCTAAGGAAATTCAACATGTCCGCTACATGACTCTCACCAATTTTACAGATGCACCATAGAAAATATCCTTTCCGGATGTATCACAGCTTGGCATAGCGCCTGTTCCAACCAAGACCGCAAGAAACCATAAATGCTTATGAACATTGCCCAATTCTTCACAGAAACGGCCTCCCATCTATTGACTCTGTCTACACTTCCACTGCTTCAGAAACGCAGCCAGCATAATCAAGGATCCCATGCATCCCAGACATACTTTCTTCCACGTTCTGCCAGGAAAAAGATACAAAAGTCTGAGATCACATACCAACTGACTCAAGAACAGTTTTTTCCATGCTAACATCAAACTCTGAATGAATCCATTCTATGTAAAACTAATCTTTCTCTACCCCCTAACTGTGACTGTAATACTATACCCTGCACTTTCTCCTTCCCAATGTACTCTATGAATATTTGTATAGTGTTCAAGAAACAATACTTTTCATTGTATCCCAATACATGTGACAATAATAAAATCATTCCTTCTTTTATAACATGCCATATTCCTGGGTTTAGAATTCATTTCTGATAGTCTGATAGTCTGATTTGATACCTCAAAGCCCTCCTGATTTTTCTGAAACTTCCACCTTGAGAAATGCTCTCCTCCCTACATGCATTACATTCAAATGTTCTGCAAAAATTGAACTAATGGTAATCCCCTCCAAATTTAGGGCATGGCCCCACATTACTGAAGGTATCCTCAGATTCCTGCCATGAAATAACTGATATCAATTGTATCCATGACAATCTGGAGCATGGTTTTTGCATATACTGAGCACACTAAAACAGTTGTCTATTTATAATTCAGTTAACCATAAGACACAGGAGCAGAATTAGGCCACTTGGCCCATCAAGTCTGTTCCGCCATTCAATAATGGCTGATATTTTTCTCATTCCCATTCTCCTGCCTTTTCCCTACAACCCCTGATCCATCAAGAACCTATCTATCTCTGTCTTAAAAGACACGCAATGACCTGGCCTCCACAGCGTTTTGCGGCAAAAAGTTCCACAGATTCACCACTCTCCTGCTGAAGAAATTACTCCTCATCTCTGTTTTAAAGGATCGTCCCTTTAGCCTAAGGTTGTGCCCTCTGGTTCTAGCATTTTCCTACTAATGGAAACATCATCTCCACATCCACCCTATCCAGGCCACAGGTATCCTGCAAGTTTCAATAAGATTCCCCCTCATCCTTCTAAACTCCAATGAGTACAGACTCAAGAGTCCGCAACCGTTCCTCATACAACAAGCTCTTCATTCCAGGGATCATTCTTGTGAACCTCCTCTGGACCCTTACCAAGGCCAGCAGACCCTTCCTTAGATATGGGGCCCAAAACTGCTCACAATACTCCAAATGGGGTTTACCAGAGCCTTATACGGTCTCAGAAGTACATCCTTCTCTTGTATTCTACCCCTCTTGATGTGAATGCTAACATTGCATTTGCCTTTCTAACCGCCGACTGAACCTGCACGTTAACCTTAAGAGAATCTTGAACAATGACTCCCTTTTGTGTTTCTGATTTCCTAAGCATTTTCCCATTTAGAAAATAGTCTATGCCTCCATTCCTCCTTCCAAAATGAAGGACCTCAGATTTTTCCATATTCTAAATCTTTTCAGAGCATTTTGTATCATCACGGCATGATTTCTCTCACATATTCCATTGCTAAAAGGACTTCTACTGCTATGTGCATAGCTACAATATTCAAATTTGCACACATACTCCTGAATTCATCATAAGAGTTTAGCTGGTGCTCCCAGCCCTTTTACTATCCATGTTTCCATTATTTTATTGATAATTATTTTGTCTTCATTAAAAGTTACCATTGATACACCAAATCTCGTCACATTTCCTTTATTACACACTCTCAGGTCCATCACTATGGTTTCATTAAAGTTTCTCACCAATAAGAAGACCTATCACTGATCGCGATGGCATTTTCCTGTACTTTTTATACATTACAAATTTTCCATTAGTATCCTTGACCTAGTGAATTTTTCATCCACTATCCCTACATCCTCAACAGAATCTTCCACCTACGGCCAGAGGGATGTGCAAATTGCCAATATAATTTGCTGTTGATTTGCTACTACTTTAAATCCTTATCCCCAGCTGTCATTAATATTATTTTAAAACAGGTGGTGATAGGACTTAAAGGCACAATTATGTCCCAACTGTGTAAACTGCAACTCTATACATCTATGAAAACTCACATTATAACGCTCCACGTCCAACTTCATTTGGGCCCTTTCATTGAAGGTTCACTTACCTACAAATTCATTTGATACCACATTAGTACTGGTAAAGTGATTCACCCTTGATATTTTGCTCAGAATTACTATTCATTTTAGTGATTTCAATGCGTTACCACCAACTGAACCTGAAACAAGTAGGGTGGCACAGTGGCTGGCACTGCCTCTCAGTGTCAGGTTCGATTCCAGCCATGGGTGACAGTCTATGTGGAGTTTGCCAGCTCCCCCTAGCTCTGCGTGGGTTTCCTCTGGGTGCTCCGGTTTCCTCCCAGTCCAAAGGTGTGCAGGTTAGGTGGATTGGCCGTGCTACATTCCCCATTAGTGTCCAAAATGTGTAGGCTTAGTGGATTAGCTATGGTAAATGAGTCACTGGACTAGTAATCCAGTGATCGAGGATGATGCTCTGGATACATGGATTTGAATTCTACCATGCCAGATGGTGAAATTTGAATTCCAGTAGCGTCATACATCATGATGCAAGATGCCCTCAGTATGAAAATGGCTATTTCATCTGGTTGTGTAATGATCACTGCTAGCAACATCTCATGTACATAAGCATCTGTGATGGGTTGATTAGCAAGTGCAAGTCAAGCAGGATTTTCCTCTTGCTGGCATCCTCACCACCTGCTGCTCAGTCTGGTAGATATATTCATGATTCAGTCAGCTCAATCAATTGTGGTGCTACCGAGCAACTCGGTTCTTTCAAGTGGTGTTCAACAAAGAAGAGTACTGATTCAACAGCTGAGGGAGAATCTTTTTTAAAATTCTGCATCTCAGATTAATAAATATAATTTTGGATGACCTTATTAACGAGGATATGCTTTGTAAAACTCTACAGGCCCATAAACAGAAGAGTATGCAATGAAGTTACCTGTGTTGTCATATCGCATTATCAATCATTCCTTGGTAGACTTCATTAGAAGTGAAGCACCTCATTTCTCCACACGTACAAAGGGTCATCTGGACTCAAAACGTCAGCTCTTTTCTCTGCTTACAGATGCTGCCAGACCTGAGATTTTCCTGCATTTTCTCTTCTGGTCTTCACACATACAATTGTTAATTCCCATCAAAAAGATTAATAAATGACTTAAATAGATGTAGGCAGAATTCCACAATACAAAGTGATCAGATTGTGGGACAAAAAAAAGCCAAATCAATCAAATCTGTTTAGAATGGAGGACTTTCAGGTTGCTCATTCATCTGTATCCTCAGACAGTTGCCAATTAATTTCAGTTAGTTCTTTTGTTCTATGACCCGGCAACTTTTGCTAAATATATATGATTATTGGTACAAAGAAATCTTAATATATGCAGCCAATTTACTAATGGCATGTATATCTAAACTTCAGGAGATGAGACTGTGAAGCCTGTGAATTACTACTTCTCAAGTTAATGGATAGGAATCTTATACTGAGTACAGTTTCTGAATTATACTGCCGTAAGTCAACCACAGGGAATAAGGTAACAGAATATTTTTGTCTTTTGGCACATGGTTTCTCATTGTTAACTACTGCAGTGAATTTAGCATTTATCACCACTTGCATCATGCTGTTCTCAGGAGTTAAGGAGTACGGGGAGAGCCTGGGAGTATGGCACTGAAATAGAGAACAGTCATAATCATACTGAACATGGTGGAACAGGCTCGAAGGGTCAAATGACCTACTCCTATTTCTATGTTTCTATGTAATTTAAATGGGTGTTATGATTTCTGTATATATCACTCAAAGTGAAATGATGTAATGATCATGTGATTCAAACTTAGTTTCTTCTGCAGAAGCTACCAATTGAGACAAGTGCACAAGCCCTCCAACTGCGTAAAACTGCTACCAACTTCTTAAATCCTTAATAAACGTACCTATGTATTTTTGTGTTAACTGGTCCTTTGTGTGTGACTGGAGCTTTGACGTTTATCTAAGTAAGCAACAAGTTGAAGAAAAACACAATATAATCACAGCGATGGAGAATTCTTCATTTTCAAGCACAGTATGGTGCTAGTGCTAGTGCTGGTGGAAGTTGTAAACAGAAAATTACCTAAAGATTAAAACTGTTCATGTCCCTAATCGGCGATGGGAGTGCACAGTGCGAGTTCAAAAGGCAGTGACAGCATGTCAAGAGGTTCAGCAACAAGCTCAGTCGAAAAAGGCATGCAGCTGGGATGCAAGCTGAATCAATTGCAGGCAAGGGAGAAACAAGAAATTGGTCTAAGGATGCAAAAACGACAAGCAAAAATCAAGAACTGTTGAAGTCTGGAAAATCCAAGATAGCGTGGAGTGTGGCAACTTCTTGCAAGCTGAGCCCAGCATACCATTTAATTCTTTTACTTGTATTCTATGCTTCTAAAACTCTATTAAACTCTGTAACAATGCTCTATTACAACTTCTTACAGATTTGGCACCAGATAATCAAGGACCCCACGCATCTGGACATTCTCTCTTCCACCTTCTTCCTTCAGGAAAAAGATACAAAAGTCTGAGGTCACTTACCAACCAACCAACTCAAGAACAGCTTCTTCCCTGCTGCTGCCAGACTTTTGAATGGACCTCCCTTGTATTAAGTTGATCTTTCTCTGCACCCTAGGTACGACAACAACACTACATTCGCACTCTCTCCTTTCCTTCTTTATGTATGGTAAGCTTTGTCTGCATAGCACACAAGAAAAATACTTTTCAATGTATACTAAAACATGTGACAATAAATCAAATCAAAGTCTTTGGGGTCATTATTCATTCTGTGTTGCAGTGTAGTGCAGTCCTTTCACAACTCAGCTTCCTGGGCAGAGCTTCAGAAATGTACACACAAGAAAAAGCACCACTCTTCCCAAGTTCTGTAGCAACAACAGAACCTGCCGCAGCGAGGAGAGCTACAAGAAACTGATACAAAGCAGTGAGTTTTAAAAGTGGGTAAACTATTTAAATTCTGACCAGTAAAACAGCAAGAGCACGTTTAGCAGCAGAGAAGCAGAAAGATCTGGGAAATATTGAAAAATTGCCACAAAATTCTCAAGATTAAAAGTTGGTTGAGTTTAGACTATTTAAACAATGCATAGAATTACGGTTTGTCAACACTGCACATTTGAGCCTGAAAGATTTGTTTAGCAATTGGAAATTGTAGGAGCCTGGAACACTCTGCCTGAAAGGGTATTAGAGACAGGAACCCTCAACTCATTTAAAGGGGTGTCTGGACATCACCACAGGTAAAGCAGAGGATTCTTAGTAAGCTGTGAGGCTCCTTGTGGACAAATTTCTCGAAGATTGGTTCTTAGATGAACTCAAAAGTTGTTTTGGGGAGTCCTTCTCCCTCTTCAAGGTATTGCTGTTTATTACCTTGGCTGCTTAGGTAATTTTCAGTTGGCTTGACAGGTTTTTTGATGTAATCTACAGAACAGATCCCTGCTATTGCTTTAAAAGATGACAAAATTATTTCCTGACCAAGGGACTTGCATAAATTTAAAGTCCTTTTTCCAAAAAGGAGTGGTGTGTTGAGTAGACATCATGTGTTGTCATTTGACACCTTGAAATTTACCAAGTGCAGTTTAGATGAGGGATTATCGTAACCCAAGGAAATGGAATCCATTTATATTTATCGAATACTTCGAGCTTTGATGTTTCTTTTGTCCGTGATGACTCAGTGAGACCAGCCGCCTAGAATGCTATGGGTCTTTTGTCAATCCTTAAACAAATGGAGATATGTATTCCTGAATGGTTCGAATGTCTATATTTAATTAGGTAATTTCTGGAAACTCATGATTGTCTGGAGCTCAAAATGTCAAGGGTCACATGATTTACAGCAGCCTTTTTAATAGTCTATGTTCAAAATTTTAAACTACTGACTGAAAGTTCATTAAATACTGGAACATGACATAGTAGAAAGCAAAGGTAGTGATAGCAGATCTATCATCATATCGCAATTTCACACTGGTAACTGTCCAAGACATCAGCCACTTGCCACAAGGCATTCTGAAATTCGCAGGAGGACATTTCCTTTCAAACCCTAACAGTAAACACTGCACATACAATGAAACAGACAAATGGTGCTAAAGCAAGAAGATCTAGGAGGAGAATTGCTAAGCTTGCCAGGAACTTCCTGCTCTATGGAGTGTTGCTGGGAGTGCAAATGAGCCAATCATGAACTGTTGCTATCAGAGAAAGGAGCTAATTAGATTATTGGTAGTAGAAAAATGAGCTAAAAATATAGTGTGTCCATGGCAGAGCGGGAAGCAGAGATCTATTTAAGCACGGAGTTTGTTAAACTCAAGGCTATCGCTGCAGCTGGACAAAGAGGGTAGATAGCCTGGTCAGATATCTGAACAGAGGAAAGAACAGAGTAGTGCAGAGGGAGGACGATATGGAAGAGACAGGGATTGAGTCACTGTGGGTGGAGTTGAGGAATAAAAAGGGAGAGATCACATTGCTAGGGGTGTACTATAGGCCACCCAACAGCCCGAGGTCAGTGGAGGAAGGCATTTGCAGGGGCATTTTGGACAGGTGCAGGAAGAATAGAGTGGTTGTAGTGGGTGACTTTAATCTTCCCGGAGTGAATTGGAGGGGGCCTAGAGCTGGGGGTACGGAGGGAGAGGAGTTTGTGAAATGTGTTTTGGAAGGGTCGCTACAGCAGTACGTAACTAGCCCGACTAGGGGAGGGGCTATACTGGATTTAGTGTTGGGTAATGAGCTGGGGCAGGTGGGTGAGGTAGAGGTAGGCGAACATGTGGCTAACAGTGACCACAAGTCCGTCTACTTTGGGATAAAAATGGAAAGGGACGAGTGCCGGCCGAATGGGAGTGTGCTGAACTGGGGAAAGGCGAGCTATAGCAGGATTAGGAGGGAGCTGCAGGACACTGATTGGGAGGGACTATTAGCTGGCAAGTCCATGGTTGGCAAGTGGGAGGCTTTTAAGGGCAAAATGAAATGGTTGCAGGGGAGGTATGTTCCGGTTAAGCGGAAGGATGGGAAAGGTAGGATTAGAGAGCCATGGATTACAGGGCGTATTGAAGACTTGGTCAGGAAGAAGAGGGAGGCGTATGTTAGGTCGAAACGACTGGGTACGGAGAGTGCGCTGGAGGAATATAGAGAGAGTAGGAGGGAGCTAAAAAGGGGAATTAGAAGGGCGAAGAGAGGGCATGAAATGGCTTTGGCTGGTAGGATTAAGGAAAATCCAAAGGCATTTTATTCCTATATTAGAAGCAAGAGAGTAGTTAGAGGGAAAATTGGTCCTCTTAGGGACAAGAGTGGAGAATTATGTATTGAGTCGGAGGGAATGGGGGAGCTCCTGAATGAATACTTTGCGTCGGTATTCACGAAGGAGAGGGGTTCGGAATCGTGCGGTCTCTTGAAGGGAGCTGAGGATCAGTTGCAGGAAATATCTATTACGAGGGAGGAAGTGCTAGGGCTTTTAGGTAGCGTAAGGACGGATAAAGCTCCGGGGCCTGATGGTATTTATCCCAGGCTGCTTAGGGAGGCGAAAGATGAAATTGCTGGGCCTCTGGCGCAAATCTTTGTCTCTTCTTTGGACACAGGTGAGGTCCCAGAGGACTGGAGGGTAGCAAATGTGGTACCGCTGTTCAAAAAAGGTAGTAGGGATAACCCTGGAAATTATAGACCGGTGAGTTTGACATCGGTGGTAGGGAAATTAATGGAAAAAATACTTAGGGGTAGGATGTATGAGCATTTGGAGCGTTGCGATCTGATTAGGGATACGCAACATGGCTTTGTTAGAAGGAGGTCTTGCCTTACGAATCTGGTGGAATTCTTTGAGGAGGTGACAAAAACGGTTGACGATGGGAGAGCCGTTGATGTCATCTATATGGATTTCAGTAAGGCGTTTGACAAAGTCCCTCATGGTAGGCTGGTAGAAAAGGTTAAGGCGCATGGGATACGAGGCCAGGTAGCTAGGTGGATTGAGAACTGGCTGGGTAATAGGAGACAGAGGGTAGTTGTGGAGGGGACCTTGTCGGGCTGGAGGCCAGTGACCAGTGGTGTGCCGCAGGGCTCAGTACTGGGACCTCTCCTCTTTGTAGTCTACATAAATGACTTGGAAGACAGCGTAGGTGGTGTGATCAGCAAGTTTGCTGATGACACCAAGATGGCAGGGTTGGCGGGTACTGAACTGGATTGTCAGGTGATACAACAGGATATAGATAGGTTGGTGCATTGGGCAGATAGGTGGCAGATGGAATTTAATCCTGACAAATGCGAGGTGATGCATTTTGGAAGGAATAATGCAGAGAGGAGCTATGTGATAAAAGGTAGACAGATTAGGAGTATAGACATACAGAGGGACCTGGGAGTGTAGGCCCACAAATCCATGAAGGTTGCATCACAAGTGGAGAAGGTTGTTAGGAAGGCTTATGGAATGTTAGCCTTTATAGGAAGGGGTATAGAGTATAAAAGCTGCCGTCTAATGCTTCAGTTGTATCGAACGTTGGTTAGACCGCATTTGGAGTACTGCGTCCAGTTCTGGTCACCTTACTACCGGAAGGACGTGGAGTCTCTGGAAAGGGTGCAGAGGAGGTTTACCAGGGTGTTGCCTGGCATGGAGGGGCTGGGTTACGAGGAAAGGTTGGAGAAACTGGGACTATTCTCCTTGGAAAGACGGAGATTGAGGGGGGACATGATAGAGGTATATAAGATACTGAAGGGAATAGATGGAGTTAATAGTGAGAGACTGCTCCCTAGACTGGGTACAAACACGAGAGGTCATGATTTAAGGGTGAGGGGGGAGAGGTATAATTTGGAAGTGAGAGGAAGGTTCTTTACGCAGAGAGTTGTGGGGGTATGGAACGCGCTACCGAGTAGGGTGGTGGAGGCAGGAACGTTGGACTCGTTTAAGGTTCAGTTAGATAGACACGAGTGAAACGAGGATGGAGGGTTATGGTAGGGGCTATTAAATAAGGTTAGAACCTCGGGAGACACCGGAAAAGCAGGCTTGTAAGATTAACGTTTTTGTCTTTTTATTCCGCAGGAGGAGGTCCACCTCGTGTCAAACGAGGGGCATGCACACGGTGGGTCGTGCGTGGGCTGCTCTTGGAAGTTCCGGGAGTGGCCTAGTACTTCGTGTCGGTGTGTGTGCTTGATCCTGGACCGGTAGACGGGTGCCGCAACAGCTCGGTGACTAGCACTGCTAGCTGTGCAGATACATGGATTTGGGCCTGTGTCTGTGGGAGTTTGTGCATTCTCCCTGTGGTTGCGTGGGTTTCCTCCGGGCGCTCTGGTTTCCTCCCACACCCCAAAGATGTGCTCTTAGGCTGATTGGTTTTACCAAATTGACACTATTCTCCCCTGAATCTGGCTAAGTTAGGGGTTCCATTCGTAAACATGCAGGGTAGAATAGGTGTAGGGTGATGCGGCGGCACGGGCTCATTGGGCCGAAGGGCCTGTTTCCCGTGCTGGGTTGTTCTTTGTTTAACAAGGACAAATCGACCAACTGATCCTGTCTGTTTCTTGGAGAAACCAAACAACTAAAGCACAAGTTGAATAGTCACTAGCGTAAGTATGAAAGTGCAGTTGTTTTGGGTGAAATCCCGAGTTTTGGGTCATTGATATCCAGGGTAAACTTGTGAAGCTAGGAATAGTCTACAAAATGAAGGAAAGAATTTCAGTATGAATCCATGTGGAAGAAGCTGTAACTAGAGTCAGATGTTGAGGAAAGAGATACAGCTGTGAAAGAGAGTTGATACCTGAACAATCCCAAGAAGGGAAACAGAAAACAATAAAGTTGAACAAAATAAGAGACAAACACAAGTTCCACATTTAAGACAAGAGCAGAATTTCTTGAGAAGAGCATTCATGGAAGAGAAAGGGTAGTGATGTAAATATTAAAATAAAAGCAAAATACAATCCGAAAATCTGAAATGGAAATTGCATTAAGTTGATGACCTTTCATCAAAATTAGAAAAAAAACAATTTAACAGATGTTAATAAAGTACAGAGGTGGAGAGAGGAGGAGAACCAGATGATGATTTTCCATCAAAGTTTGGTGAGCTACACTATCATGTATTACAAATGCCATTAAAATAATCATTTATCACAAACGTTGTGGCTTTGCATTAACCACAAGACAAAGGGCATTTCATGTTTGGTCAATAGTAAATGGAGAAAAATTGTGGCCCTCCTATAATTCATGTGTTACATGCTCAGTCTCGTTGTATATACTCCTATTAATCATAGCCATCCTGAATTAATTGACACAAAATAAAACAAAATATAATAGGACAAGGAAAAAAAGATGTAATTTTGGAACTCCAATATTTCAAAGCAGAATAGTGCATACTGCACTTCTCAAATGGGATGTTAATTTAGATACAAAACCAAGTAATAACAAAAGATAATCAGAAAATATTTTGTAATTGAGGATTTTCAGTTGTAAAAGCTTTGTCAAGAATTGCCCTAAATGCTCAATGGAAATGCAGTTTGATACTTTACCTAACAGATTAACAAGGTTCACTTTCAGTCTTTAATCTACTTAATCTAGGCTAAATGTAGAAGATACTTCAATTATTCCACTTTTTTTCCAGTCCGTGAAAAAATTGCCCACAACTTCTGTTTCTCATTACTATCTAGTGAAGTAGTTCCCAATCTTTTATCTGCCTCTGCATATCTTTGTACTATAAACATCTTGAGACACACTTGGGATATTCTCCAACTAAGCAGTTCAAGACAAAAGCAGGAAATGGCACTAACATTCATCAAAGTACCCAGAAATCTAAGAATGATTAGATGCAATAAGGGCCAATATATCCTACACAAAGACAAGATAGATAGGCTCTCTCAGTGAGACAATTTGAGTGTGTAACATCCCTATGTTTACATCCGGGTTCTGCAGACCTACGCTTTACAACAGGCTCCCTGTACATATACCAAGATGGTGAAAGTGTAAGGATTTTCATTCCTAGACCAGAACCTGTGAGGAAGAAGCGACTTCCAATTGGAACGCAGAGTGAATGAAACTGAACAATTCAATTCAAAATGGGGTCATCGTAATTTCCCAGGAGCAGATGAAGGACCGCAAAATAACCATTTTGTGTCCATCAGGCAAGATACCCCACTCTGTCTGATTTCACTGGACTTTGGGCCAGAGAGGGAAAGACTGACATAGACAGAAATGGAAGTGGACTTCTGCAGCACAACTCTGAGCTCAGAAAGGTGGAAGTGAATTGTGCTGTGGAACAGTCAGGGCAGAATGAGTCAGTGAAAGATAATTCAGAGCCTGAAGAAGGGAGAGATATATCAGCGGGAAGGAATTAATCTGTCAAATAATCAAGAAAATATTCAAACTCAAAACTTATCTAAGTGCCTAAAACTTCTGATTTGGATGGATTGCATCTGACCATGCTGAAAAAATACAGGAGACGTCAGCAGATACTCAATTACCACTGCATTAATAATCAGATCAAATGATGCAAAAGTAACTTATGTCATTTCTATATTTAAAAACAGAAGATTAAACAAACCTAAGAATCACTATTTTCTCCCAGGATGACACCATTTGGAAACTGCCCTTGTCTTTTAAGATTTGTTAGCATTTAAAAGGGGCCCCAGTGTATTAAATATCAAAATCACTGGTGTGTGAATTGGCAGCATGTATTTATTAATACAGATAATCTTTTCACTTATCTCCTCTGAAAGATGTCAAACAGACTGGGCCACTTTTAGTGATGGACTCTGTAGAACTAGAGAAGACATCCTTGGAGGTAGACTAGTCTTGGTGCTCCAAATGAGTGGTGAATGCTATCAGGAGGCAAAACGCAACTTGAGTTCCATAAATGAGGGAGCTGAGGAAACCAAAGCAGTCAACCAGTCAACAAATGTGAAAGGAATAAACATATTTTAATCTGATTTAGAATGATCTCATTAATCTTTTGAAGGAAGAAAGAAAGAAAGAATGAATATGAACAATTATGTATTTCACTTATTGCTCCATTTATCACATAAAGTTTATTTTTAAATGCAACTGGTGCTAGGTGATCACATTGGAATCAGCAAAGATTGGTCTTGAATAGCAAACTGGAGATTTCTTAAGTGGAGATTCTTGGGAATACAGAGCAACACGTAAACTTGATCAATCTGGCTAAAGGGGATTTAATCCAAATGACTGGGGCTTGTCACGTGGCTTGATAAAAGGGTGCGTGCACAGGACTGCTGGAGCTGCAGCACTTGCACCCTTCGCACGGTACCCCAGTCTTCTTTAGTTTTACACAGCCCATCGCTAAAAGTGGCCCAGTCAGTTTGACACCTTTCAAGGGAGATAAGTGAAAATGTTATCTGTATTAATACATACACGCCACTAATTCATACAGCAATGATTTTGATATTTAGCATTTAAAAGGGGCTCCAACATGTTAACAAATCTTAAAAGACAAGGGCAGTTTCCAAATGATGTCATCCTGGGAGGAAATAGTGATTCTTAGATTTGTTTAATCTTCTGTTTTCAAATACAGAAGTAAAATAAGTTGCTTTTGCATCACTTGACTGATTATTATTAATGCAGAGGGAACCACTGCAGAAAAATGCTCTTGTATAGTTAAAGAAAGACAGGATGGGCAGTTGTGATATCTCTAAAGTAAATTGACTGTCAACATTCACTATCTAGGCTTCAGTCCCCAGTATCAGTATTTAGTCAGAATACTAAAAAGGCAGATGGTATTTCCTACCATTAGTCAAACTTTTAGAAGTGGAAAGGTTTTTCCTTATTAAACTTTATATAGAATGTAACTACTGGGCAAGCCAATTGCTAGGCAAGTGTCCAGAGATTTGCTATTAGACTGAAATGATGAGAATCTCGTTTTTCAGTTGGGCAGAATCACTCAAACCAGTAAGTGTGCATCTACACTATGACTTTAGTATTAATGCATAGAACTTGACTTTGCACTAGCACTAGATTTTGGTAATACAGCCAGTGTTTATATCCAGAAAAGGAAAGAAAAATGAGACTCCATCTCCACAATATGCACAATTACACCAAAACAATTTGGCATTGAAACAACAAAAGGTAATACAAATATAACCTAAAATGTCTGCAAAAATCCTGAATTTGAATTATGATTTAATTTCTGCACTCTCAAATGTCATTTTCTGCAAAGTTTATTCATAAAATGCATCTGGAAAACAATGTGTATGTTCTATTGTAGCAACAGCAAAAAAACACAATAATCTATATTTAACAACTGCTTTAGTCACAAATTCTAATCAGCAAAGCAACTCCCTATTTCTCAAAAACTAACAGTACACACAACAAACATTGCAAACCTTATTTAAAACAGTTATGCGCAAAAACTTAACCAAGTACATACAGGGTTAACAGGGACCAAATCAGTCAAAAATTCAACTCCTACTTTACAATAATAATAGAGCTTTTTTCTGAAAATATAAGTTGATCCAAATTATTTATTTTGCTTCTCTACACATATTGATTTGTGTTCTGTTTGTTCCATTATTTTTACATGTAACAGCATCAAGGAAAACATTCCAGGTTAGTCCAGTTACTTGATATTACTGTTGCTAAGTGGATATTCAGATTTTATTGCTATTTCACCCAAATTACAATATAACACTTAGTGCTTTAAATCACTATCTCTTCAACCAGCAGTCTCACAAGCTCTAAAATTGCTGCCACTCCACTGGAGCTTAGATTAACATTCTCACAATGATATACTAACCAAATTACAAACTTGGAAATCATTGAATTCACACTGCTCTATTCTCAGCTAAGTAGATCACCACAAATCTATACATATGTACAGGTAAAGGTGAAGTCTGAGGGGAGTTATACCTTTAGCTGATTTGTGAATCAAGCCAGAAAGTAGGGCTGGGATGGCAACTATAGGCATATGAACCCTAGGAAATATATGGCGATTGACTAATGGATGTTTTTGTTGTAATTTTAAATATCATTATGCAGCAAATTTTACAAAGTGCAAAAATCAAGTCTTTTAACTAATATCTGGTACAGAAAAGTCTGAGCTTGACAACAATGAGGATGATCAACTTGAAGGAATTGCATTATTTAATGGAAGCCTGAGTTCATTTTGATTGCTGACTCATTCAATATTGTAATACTGGACAGTGACTGCACCTCTAAACAGTGTGTGGCATGGTTCAGCTTAATAGCTACTTGAAATCTCTAGACAAAGAAGATTGACATAAAGTTGAATAGTATGAAAATTGCAGCTAATTTATTGAAAGGATATCAACACTACAGGTTGCTAAGAGAGGCTGCACGGCCAATGACAGCACTAGTGTTGTCACGTGATCAGTCGCTTACAATGCCCCTATTCCAAGTTTATTTATTCATCACAAGTAGGCTTGCATTAACACTGCAATGAAGTTATTGTGAAAATTTTCTAGTCGCCACACTCCAGCACCTGTTCGGATACACTGAGGGGGAATTTAGCACAGTCAATACATTTAACCAGCCCATCTTTTGGATTGTGGGGGGAAACCAGAGCAAACCACGCAGACACTGGGAGAATGTGTAGACTCCACACAGACAGTGACCCAAGCCAGGGCCCAAGCCCTCTCCGTTTAAATCAAAGTTCCCTGACATCAATAACAGTACAATGTTATCAAAGTTGGAAACATGAACAATTAATAAATAAGTCAATAGGTAGGGGGTTCCAGAGGCCATCACTCTCTGCAATTGTTGACAAACCTCTGCTATCTGCTTTTTAGTGTACACTGAAACCCATCTTTGGCTTGGTTTGCATGTCGTCTGTTATTACCTTAATTGGAGTCAACATAGTGTTTTGAGGTTAACTTGGTGTTGAAGTGTTTTCAAATGAGGTACTGTCTTCTCCAATTGGTACGGGTAGTGTCTCATGTTCTCAAGAAGGTCCAGATCTTGTTTCAGCTTGATGTGGACTCTGTCTCTGGTAGATTGGTTCTTGTTGCCAAAAGTTGATCCACATCTTGTGTTTGTATGGTGTCGGAGACCACTCCCATCTATGGTTAGATGATAGCAGGCATACACTTTTCACTTCTGGTGTAGTTCCTTACTTGAATTTCTTGATCCTGATGAAAACCACAACATTTTGCCTTGTTCTCTCATCATATAACCTGATCTTGCTATTCTTTTCCTCCACAATTTATCTTGTTTTGGGTGATTTAAACAAATCAAATGCTGTGCATACTTGATGTTTAACCATGAGTAACACCAAAGAAAACTGGGCTGTTGAGTGTGTAATATATCTGTACGTCAGCAGGAATTGGCTCAATTGTTTAGACACTGAACCTTACTCTCTAGTTACCTTCAACAAATGTTTAAGTTGTGGCAGGATGATAAGGAACAGATCAGATGTGCTGAATCCCATCCTCTTTTAAATAGTTTGTGATTCTTGCTAAATGAATTGCTCGAGTTGTTCAGGGTTACCAGATTCTGCTGAAAATTTCACCCAGTCTTTCAATTGTTCTCTGAGAGGACATTATCTCCATAATGAAAACTTCTGGCTATTTTGAGTGTATGTTGACCAGAATAAGAAACATATGTCTTTTGAATCGTCCTCGCATAATCTACATGTACTCTTTGCCGGACCTCTTCAGGCCATTCCTGTGTGTGCAATGGAGTTAATGGCAGCAGGTTCTGTACTTTTTCACAAGGCAAACATATCACTGTCTTCTCCTCAATTTCAACATCAAGCCCTGGACACCAAAATAGCTTCTGGCTATCTCCTTCATTCTTATGGTGCCATAGTGCCTTTGTAATTGGTAAGTACATTTTTCCTTAATAAATGTACTGTCCCCAGAAGCTACTGAGGTTGTTTGAATCTTTGGATGAAATATGGCTTTAACTCAAGTGCCCACCTTTACACTGTGTTATGGTTCAGGTCAGGAACTCCAAAGTGTTGTATGGAGCCCTTTGTTTTTCATCTTGAATTTGGCTAGGATAAGCATGAGATGTTTCACTTCAGGTATAATGTCAAACAAAATTTAAAAATACAGTTAACACCTTTAGAATCAATTACAAACAAGAAACCAAAATGACCACTATAATGTACAGATCTTAACAAATATATCTAACGTGTTCCAATCAAAAGCAAAACCTTCCACAGACAAAAGATCCTTTTCACAGGTTTAACACAGCAAAGCCTAATGTTCACATGATACTGGACTTGAGATCTTTGTCTGCAGTTCTCTGGATAGACTCAGAACAGTTTAAAGTCAGAACAGTTTCCCAAACCAGGGACCAGGCAAGCCACCAACTGCAGATTTTCTGCTCCAGGAAGGCCTTCAATTGAACAGCAGAATTTCCCAAAACCAGGGAGAGACACATCACTTTCAATATGACGTCCATTCCCTTGCTAACATTGCTGCTAGCCAAAAATAGAAAATGAAACCTTGAATTCCCTAGGAAGGAAAAAAAAGACCCGAACCTGTAACTTTACTCCTAACAATCAGAGCCAAAAAAATCAATCCCAGAGTATACATGAACAACTCCCATTTAAGCTATTGAAGAAGCAATGAAAGGGCATATCCTGTCAAGCCAGTAATAAATGAGATCAGCTGAGGCTGTCAGCTAAGAAAACACTGAAGCTGTGAGAGCTGCAGAGATCATGATTTAAAAAACTTTCTTAAAAAGTACACTAACGTCACAGCTGCCAGTGATGGAATCCTGGTATTAGACCCAAATATCACTGTCACAAGACAATGGTTTGTCGATAAAGTAAATTTCCTCCCAAATGTGAATTAATAAAACTGCTTTATTCCATAAATGATTCCTGTGGCTTCTTTTGCTATCCGTACATAATTGATTTCTGCTTTATTCAAGGACCTTGATACAAAAGCAAGCAGCTTCTCTTCATCTGTGGGCATAATGTAAGAAACTAATAAGGTGATGTATTACATGCCAGTTGTAAAGATAAATTTGGAACAAAGTATATCAGGACTTTTGACTTTAGGAGTGCCTCTATCTTGTACGAAGACTTTCTCACACTGATCCATCCACTTACATTTTCTATTTTGACACAGTAAGTTGTGTAAGTGTTTACGAATAGTAGCCACATTAGACAAATCTTCAGTAATAATTTAGTAAGCACAAGAAAGATTGAAGTTGATTGACATTTTAAGGTGCAGGTGCCTCATTAATGGCTTTGACTTTCAAAGGCAACTTATGCAGTTCCTTTGCATCTATGGCATAGATATTCAATCAAGATTGAAAAAAAATCACATTTGTCTTCTCAGACTCCAAATTCACAATCTTCTAATCCCTGGAGTGTGGCATACATATTGCAGAGATGTTCTTCCTCATTATTTCTAATCACTGAGATATCATCTGAGAAACACTGAACTTCTTCTAATCTGCTTAAAATTTGTTTGCTCACATGCTGGAACATAAGGTACCAAATGGTAGTCTTTTATATGAAAATATCCCTTTGTGTGCCACAATCGTCAATTATTGTGAATCTGAATCCACGTTCATGTTAACATATGCTTAACTGAGGTCAATTTTACTGAAGTGTTGGCTTCCAGCCAACCCAGTGAATAAATCATCAGAGGCAGAGGGTACCATTCTGCACACGATATCAGATTGATAGCGACTTGAAAATCACCACAAATGTGTACCGATCCATCTTTCTTCATCATGAGTACAATTGGCGTAGCTCAATCAATCACATCAATGGGTTTGAGGACTCCTGTTTTGACCAGCCACTCTAATTCTGCCTCTATCAGCACTGACTGAGTCTTTAAGCATCTTGCCTGTCATAAATCTTTAACCAAGTGGTGATATCCTTCATGTTTCCCAGCTCACTATTGAAGATATAAGAATTCATAAGATGAAGTATGTCTCTTCAAGATCTTCAGTAGACCCACTGTGGAATCTGTCATGAAATTTACCTCAGCTGATTTAATCTGATCTCTTCCAGCCAGGTTCTTCCTATTAGTGCTAGATAGTTTCTTTTAACAAAAAGGTGTAAGGACAAGTCTGCAGAGTGTTCATTCAACTGCACGGTAACATTAACATGGCCCCTCAACAGAACCATTCCTCCAGTATAGGTTTTTAACACCATCTTCAAGACTTTCAAGGCAATATGTTGAAGCTTTTCATGGTCAACAGTTTCACACTCTTTGGATTGTAATTCAAATCCTTCTTTACACCACGTTAACACTTTTTGACTTATTCAGCTTTCTAATCGATGCATTTGGCTTTTGCTTTTTATAATTTTGGGCCTGAAACTTGTTTCTTGTTCTAACAAGTGTGTTCAATGTGGCCCTTTCTGCCACAAATCCAAGACATGATATCTTTGCACAAAAAATCTGCTAAGTACCCAGTTTTTGCACACCAAAGGCAAATGCGTCCGTGTTTGGTTTTCAGCCAACATCTTATGAATTCTTACACTCAAACTCAACAGTTGAGATTCTTTGACTGCTAATTTTATGGATACAGCAACTTCCAAAGCTTTCTTTAGCATTAGGTTGCTTTCTATTAACAACCACTTTTGAATAGCCTCATTCCTTAAGCCACAGACTAATCTTATCTCTAACGATTTTGTTCAAGACATCCCCAAATTCAGTGTTCAGTTAGTCTCCTCTTCAAGGTAGCTACAAACTATGTGATCAATTCAGCTTCTTGCTGGTTACTTTTATAGAAATTAAACCTTTCAGCAATGACTAAAGGTTTAGGTGAATAGTGGCCCTGAAATATTTCCACTATTTCATTGTAGATTTTGTGCCTGGCTTTTCCAGCTACACTAGATTTCTCAGGAGGTTAAATGATCCCCCCCACTAACTTTGCTCAGGAAAGTTGGACTGTATCTGCCACTATCTTGTTCGCTTGGATAAAACAGTTGAATTTCTCTGTATATGAGCTCCATTACTTTGTATTCTCATTCCCACGGAACCAAAACCTTTCACCAATTTTTATATGGAATGGACCTATGTGGCACAATGTGTCACGGATTTTTTGCAATACCTTGCTTCTTTTCTCCCCAAAACAAGGCAAATCCGAGCTCAGCCTGTTTCCTTTGTATTTCACAACAACCCCAACTCTAAATTTGTCGGTGTACTCGCTATGCATGGTGTTCCTGGTACTGTTATTGATCTTTCTGGGCACAGTACATGGCAAGCTTGTTTCCAAAGTTGCCTTCTCCAGAATTTTCCGATTATTTTTCGGTTCCTCTGGTGGCTGTGACCTTATCTGGCACCTCTCCATCGCCAGCTTTCACGTAGCGATGATTTCAATTATTTATTCTTTGTTCAGGCATCTTCAATACTGAGAGACATTTTCCATTTTTCTCCTTTTGGAGTGGCTGCAAGTGTGGTCCGACCATCTTGTCTCCAGTTTTCTAAGTGGTCATTTTAAAAGATAGGCTGCAGGCCTCGAAGGTTTAAACAACCGAAGAAGTTTATTGAAAGGATGTTAAAACGATCTGCTGGTAAGGCAGACTGTCAGTTTGCCCACACACACTAACAGCCAATTACATCATCAGTGATATCATGTGATTGGTCTCTTAAAGTGCCCCTGCTCCACTGCAAAGCTGCTAGTGAGGAACTACTAGAAATAACATGAATACACAATATGGACCTTTCACTCAACATCCGAAAAAGCAAAGGTTGTCTTTCAACCAGACCCTACAGCACAACACCTAATCACACTGATTAAGATTAATGGCGAGATCCTGGAAAATGTGAACCAGCTTATTTCTATACCTTAGGAGCTTCAACTTAGGAGTTGACAAAGAGATAGAACATATTCAGCCAATGTGCCAGTTCAGATTTCAGCATCTGACGCACGTATTTAATGTCTAAGATCTCAAACCAAAGACCAAACAAATGGTTTACTTAGGAACTGTGATTCTTTTGCTCCTATATGCTTCAGAGACTTGGGATAACCTACAGCAGGCACCTCAAAACACTGGAGAAGTGCTGCTAGCAGTATTGTTGAAAGATCCCCCAAATTTGGTGGCAAGAAAGGCAGTTTAACAGCAGTGTCCTCTTCCAAGCAAACATAACCAGCATTAAGGCACCAATCACTCAAAACCAGCTCTACTGGGCAGGATATGTCATTCGTACGTATGATATCAGATTCCCAAAGCAACTGCTGAATTCAACTGTGGCATGAGACTCCCAGGAGGAAACAGAAACACTTCACGAAAGCTTTGGAGGGTAACTCTAAAGAGATCCAACTTTCTATTGACTCATGAGAGATCCTGACTGTGACTCACCAAGATGGGGAACATACATTCAGGAAAACAACCAAACACAGAGATTTCATTGTAACACACAGAGACCAAATCAGACATCAGAGAGTGCACACAAACCTCCCAACAACTCATCCACTCAATCTTCTAAGCACCACCTGCCCTGTGTGGCAGGGTCTGCAAATTGCATACTGGATATATCAGCGATTTCAGAATCCATCAAACTGGAGTGAATGCAAGTCATGCCTTAAGGGGACATTAGCAATCATGGACCTCCATGTTTATCTTGCTCTGGAAGGGTGGATCATCTTCATTGGTAATCCATCCAGTTTGTGGAGTTCTTTGTCTATTTATACTGCAACAAATGGGAAAGAAATCTGAAATTCTATCCTGGCAAAGAACTAATGCTTTCAACTTTAGAGAAATTCCCATGTTCAATAGCCTTGCTCAATAGCCTTGACAAAATACTAGACTGAAATACATAGAATCTTGAAATATAACTCCCTGGTTAGCATACTTTTTCCACCATTTTGTTGTCAAAATGCAAGAAGCGCAAAGAAATGCAACTCCAAATAATTTTTACCCTTTAAAAATATGTTGGCCTAATTATTAATGACCAAGCACTATATTTTGCTTTTTTTTGCGAAAGCAAATTATTGCAAGTATAAACAGATAATAAGCATATTGATAATATGTAAAAAAGCAAAGTTTCTAGACTATAGACTTTTTGAAAGGGACATCGACAAAAACAGGCAACTGTGAAGACTAGTGTCAAATTGAAAAAGACTACTTTAGAAACTCAGGTCTTAATATTAAATGGTCAGAGGTTTAAAGCATAGAAACAGGCTGTTAGGCCCAACTTGTCCATTCTGCCCATTTTTTTAACCAGTAAGGTAGTCCCAATTGCCTGCATTTGGCCCATATCTGTCTATATCCATCTTATCCATGTAACTGTCTAAATGCTTTTTAAAAGATAAAATTGTACTCGCCTCTACTATTGTCTCTGGCAGCTGTTCCAGACACTCACCATCCTCTGAATGAAAAATTGACCCACTGGGCCCTTTCGCATCTCTCCCCTCTCATCTTAAACCTATGCCCTCCAGTTTTAGGTTCCCCTACTTTTGGGAAAAGCTATTAACTAACCACCTTTTCTGTGCCTCTCATTAAATGTCAACATTTCAGATCAAGTATTGACATGCTGTGCTTGGTTGAAGTCATTAGGTTACATTTTAGCTTCATAAGAACATAAGAAATAGGAGCAGGAGTAGGCCATCTGGCCCTTCGAGCCTGCCCCGCCATTCAATAAGATCATGGCTGATCTGTCGTGGCTCAGTTCCACTTTCCCGCCCTCTCCCCATAACCCTTAATCCCCTCTCTTATCAAAAACCCATCAACCCGCTTCTTAAAAATATTTAGCGAGGCAGCCTCCACCACTTCAACGGGCAGAGAAGCAATTTGAATTTGAAGCAATTTTTAAAAGCAACATCTCGGCCTTTTGGCTATGATGCAAATGAGATCAAGCTTTGGAAGGGAGCTTTGCCGAGTCTAATCAACTTGGATCATGTAGGTCAAGCCCAAGACAAGAGGTGAGAGCACTGTCTTGTCGGCTTGGATCGGGAATGTCTCAACTAGTTGAGACTCTGAATTGGACTTGACCGGATTGAATTGGAATACAAAAAAAAGACACTTCCACATTTAAACTTTCTCTTTGAAAAATTATTAGTTCACAAGTATCAAACTCGGTAAATGTATCCAGTCCTCAGCAGATCCACGTGCTGCTTCTGTATGAAGGCGCCAAAAGAGAAACACTCCATTGCCTGAGGTTTTTTGTTTGACTGGTTATATGGTTATTATTTGACTGGTTATACGGTTATTATTTCCCTCCTGATCGGCCAGGCCAAAAGGTGTAACAGGCCAAGAGGTGTAAGGTTGGAAACTGGCAGCATCCATCCCGATCGTTCTCCAGTTCCTACTCTACATTGTTCCGCGCTCCCAAAGTAAAGCTGTTATTATTTAATGGAGATTGATGTAAGTTATTTACCAACACCACGCCGCGCCCTCGAGCCGTGTGTCCCCCCTCTGACCGCGGGTTTGCTGCGCTGTGAGTTCGGATACGAAAGCAGCGTCGAGTGAATCATCTGTGAGGAGCGGTCACCGACCCGGGTCCTCAAAACACGGGAGCAAATTCCGAGAGCGACCGGCCCGGACACAGAGGCGGAAAACAGTGCGGCAGCCCCGGCACCTCATCACCGCAATGAGGCGGCTCCCCCATCACAAAGCCCACATCAGCAGCCAGTAAACTCCCCCCCCCCCCCAATACCCCTTCCCGGTCACCCAATCCGACCCCCCCAGACTCTCCCCGATACCCCTCCCCACATTCCCCCCAATATCTCCCGAGACCCCCACCTTCCCTCCCCAATACCCCCATCCCCAGTACCCCCCATCCCTAATACCCCCGCCCCCTCGATACCCCTCCTTTCTCCCCTCTCCCTCGCCGCTCACGGCTCCCTCCCCATATCCCCTTTCCCTTCCAAACCCCTCCATACTCATCCCCTCCTCCCCTCCTATTCCCTACCTCTTCTCTATTATACCTTCTCCACACTCCATCCCTCTCTCCCATGCCCACCCATGTCCCTTCCCCTACACTCCCACCCTAAACCCCCTATAACCCCCATACCCACTGCATACACCCCCTCCCCCTACATCATCGCCACACCAAAAACCCTCCACACCACCCCGCACCCCCCTCCTCCCCCCCGCCACCCCCGTGCCCCTTCCCCATCCCCCCGTGATCCCCGCCCCTGCACACCTCCCCCGTGCCCCCCAACCATCCCCTCCCAGCCCACGTGATCCCCGCCCCTGCACACCTCCCCCGTGCCCCCCAACCATCCCCTCCCAGCCCACGTGATCCCCGCCCCTGCACACCTCCCCCGTGCCCCCCAACCATCCCCTCCCAGCCCACGTGATCCCCGCCCCTGCACACCTCCCCCGTGCCCCCCAGCCATCCCCTCCCAGCCCACGTGATCCCCGCCCCTGCACATTCCCACCCCCCCCGCCGTGGCCCCCGCCACCTGCACACCCCTCCAAGCCCCCCCAAGACACCCTTCCTGCACAACCTCCGTGATCCCCTCCCCCCCGGGCCCCTCCCCTCCCAAATCCACGCGCACACCCCCCGTGCCCCCCGCCACCTCCCAAGACCCCCTCCCCCGTACCCCTTCCCGTCCAAAATCCCCATGTCCTCTCCCCTACACCCCCCCCCATGCCCCCCGCCACCTGCACACACCCTCCCCCCCCGGGGGCCCCCGCCACCTGCACACCCTCCGTACCCCCTCCACCCGTGCGCCCCCGCGTGCCCGCTCCGCTCTGCACCCCTGTGCCCCCTCCCCTGCAAACACCTTGCCATGCCTCCATCCCCTGCACACACTCCGATGCCTCCCTCCTCTCTGCATCCCACCCGTGCCCCCTCCCCTGCACACCCTCCCCCGTGCCCCCAACTCCTGCTCAGCCCCCCCATGCCATCTCCACCCACGCGCCCCCTCCACCCACATCCCCGTGCCCCCTCCGCTCTGCACCCCCTCGCACACCCCCCCGTGCCCCCCTCCCCTGTACACCTCCCCTCCCCTCCCCTGCACACACCCCCCCGTGCCCCCCTCCCCTGCACACCTCCCCTCCCCTGCACACACCCCCCCGTGCCCCCTCCCCTGCACACCCCCCCGTGCCACCTCCCCTGCACACCCCCCCGTGCCACCTCCCCTGCACACCCCCCCGTGCCACCTCCCCTGCACACCCCCCCGTGCCACCTCCCCTGCACACCCCCCCGTGCCCCCCTCCCCTGCACACCCCCCCGTGCCACCTCCCCTGCACACCCCCCCGTGCCACCTCCCCTGCACACACCCCCCGTGCCCCCTCCCCTCCCCTGCACACCCCCCCGTGCCCCCTCCCCTGCACACCCCCCCGTGCCGCCCTCCCCTCCCCTGCACACCCCCCCGTGCCCCCCTCCCCTCCCCTGCACACCCCCCCGTGCCCCCTCCCCTGCACACCCCCCCGTGCCGCCCTCCCCTCCCCTGCACACCCCCCCGTGCCCCCCTCCCCTCCCCTGCACACCCCCCCTCCCCTCCCCTCCCCTGCACACCCCCCCTCCCCTCCCCTCCCCTGCACACCCCCCCTGCACACCCCCCCTCCCCTGCACACCCTCCGTGCCCCCCTCCCCTGCACACCCCCCCCGTGCCCCCCTCCCCTGCACACCCCCCCCGTGCCCCCCTCCCCTGCACACCCCCCCCGTGCCCCCCTCCCCTGCACACCCCCCCCGTGCCCCCCTCCCCTCCCCTGCACACCCCCCCGTGCCCCCCCTCCCCTCCCCTGCACACCCCCCCGTGCCCCCTCCCCTCCCCTCCCCTGCACACCCCCCCGTGCCCCCTCCCCTCCCCTCCCCTGCACACCCCCCCGTGCCCCCTCCCCTCCCCTGCACACTCCCATACATTGGATTAATATCTGAAAATAAATCTGTGCTGCTAACACTCTCATCTTGATGCTGACTGCACTGCCCTGCACACCCCCCATGCCCCCCTCCCCTGAACACCCCATACTTGATACCCCTCCCCCACAGCCCTCCTCCTCTTCAAGAAGCCCCCCCCCCCTCCCCTTTGTCGGGGGTTAATGGGGAGGCACTCCCCAAATGAGATTGTCAGACATTGATGTAAAGAGGCGGGGGAGACGTACCGTGGTGGAGGAGGCAGTTGGCGAATCTCCGCAGGCAGCCCGGGGAGCTCTCCTCCGCCTCCTGCATGTCCGGGCCGGCCTGGCTCCGGCTCCGCTCGCCGCCGCTGCTTTTAATCCCGAGGAGGCGCTTGATGCTGGAGCCTGATCCAGACTGGCGGCTCCTGGAGTGGGGAAGAGCGGAGTGCTGGTGCTGCCGAGGGGAGGAGGAAGGTGCTGGAAGGGCGGGTCTGTTGCTGAATGAGAGGCCGTCCTAGGGGAGGGGCGGCTTCACTCAGTCTCTGGGCACAAAGCCCTCTCTGCTAGCCTGCACCCCCCCTCCCCCCCCCCCCCGGACTCCCTCTCCGTCCTCATCATCCACAGCGCAAAGCCGCTCACAGCCCGTGCCTTCCCTTCCTCTGAATGTTCTCACAAAGGTCCTGAAGGCGGGTTAAATCTCCACATCCATCCGGAAGGAGGAAATCTCACCGCCCGCTTCTCATGGCAATAAATCACTAACATTTCGAAAACCCGCAAAGGCGCCAAACGAAGCAGAGAGAGGCTTTTATTTGTAATTATCTTTGTTCTAGTCATGTGGCCAATGTATAAACAAATGGCTCAGAAAGAGGTGTTCGTTTGATATACGCCTGGCTTTAAAGAGGCATATTTCGGTCTTTTACAAAGCACGTTTTGTTCTGAAATGTGCTGCAGTGTGATCAGATCGTGCACAGGACACAATGCGGCAAACACATGGTGCTCAGGGAATAAGGAGCGATCTTCCTAAGCTGCTCACTTCATTATAGGTGAGGAAAAAGAAAGCAGGTGTGTCCAGGGAAAGACTATGAATCATCAATGTACACAGTCTGTGTTAGCACAGAGCTGTATTCCCAAGCTCTATCAGTCAGTGTTGATTAAACCCTCACACTCTGCTGTGGCAAGCAGCAAGCTTGCCTTCATATAAACACGCAATACGCGATTTTGAGTTTCGTTGCATTTTAATGTTAATGATCCCATCTAACTGTTACGAAGCCCATTATAATATTACGAAGTTCAACACCTTTATTTTTAAATATATGGACTCTCGTAATTTTATTTGATGTACAGACCCAAGAGATGCAAAAATAATGGCGTTGATTCCAGTACAGTAAATTCGTTTCCCCCCCGCTAAAAGTTGGATCTTAAGCATATCTTTTAATCCAACATTGGTATCCGTTTTCGATCCCAGATTTTTGCATCAACTTCAAAAAAAATCCCAAGGGATAACGTGCAGCTATACTATCCTTTGATCTTGATAAAAGATATTTGCCATCAGGACATTATTAACACGGGCCCGTTACTGATGCATCGCGTGTGCCTACATAAAGCAATAAACTGCTTTGTGATTCATTTTAATGGCAGAAGAAAGGCGAACTCTGGCTGTGTATTGTGTTGTGAGAGAAGCTATACAAGGGATTTCCTGCAGATGTGCCATTTACGTCTTGCTGACGTCTGTTGGGCCCCACACAGTCTCTTACGGCTTTAACAGCTTTTGGAATCTATACCCTACCCAGTGGAAAATGAATAGACAAAGAGCCTCTCCGGAGCAACGGGGTACCATGTCTTTTACCAAAATATTTGAAAGTAAGCACATACTGTACTGAAACACTCAAATTTTAAATAAAGACAATTAACCATGCAAATCATTCATA
The DNA here is from genome assembly GCF_965287045.1 of Carcharhinus amblyrhynchos. Lineage (NCBI taxonomy): Eukaryota > Metazoa > Chordata > Chondrichthyes > Carcharhiniformes > Carcharhinidae > Carcharhinus > Carcharhinus amblyrhynchos. The sequence goes on along the minus strand of NC_137335.1, from coordinate 35,241,224 downwards.
TAAGATATAGTTTACATAGTAGATAAGGCACAGAAACAAGCTATTCGGCCTCTTGGTCCATGCAGCGTGATGTTTCACTGCAGCCTCCTCTCATCGTTTCTCCTTTACATCTATCACTCGAAGCCTCTAATCCCTTCTCCCTCATTTCTTTGCCCAGTTTCCTCTTGGTACTTTTCTTCAATCACTACTTGTGGTAGCGAGTTCCGTATTCTTAACACTGGGTAAAGAAGTTTATTCTGAATTACTTATTGGATTTCTTGGTGAGTGTCATAACTTAATAGTCAATATACGATGGCACAAAATTTGCTAATTCTGATTTATTCTTTTCGAACTCATGACGCGCAATATTGTAACGCGAACTCCAAGCAAAATTAATCCTTTATCATAATGAACTCCGTTTTTAGCTCTAATTTCGTATAATTCTAACCATATACATGTAAAAAAAAGTATTCGTGCATTTTGACAATTCAGCAGTGTAGGTTTACCGGAGTTTTGATAATGTCAGGTATGAAGGAATATCCAGAGTGGTTTAACCATGATTTTATTCAAATAGTGTTTTAAACCTCTACGTATTATACACCCTTTAACAATTAGTGCAACGTGGATTAAACTGCCGCCTTAAATGGAAATTGAATGTACTTATAATATTACAATGAACGCTGTTGAAGTTATTAATGAATGTTTACATATAAACACCACACATTTAGCGTTAAAATGGAGTTCAGTATTAAGACATTTAGTTATAAATGTGGAATGTATATCTAATGCATGGCTCTTCTTCCACACATTGTAAAAATTGAAAATCATCTTTCAACAGCACCGTAACTGGAAGTCTAATTCAAACCGGAAAGCTGGACGACTTCTCACGTTATTTCACCCTATGTAAAACATCTTAGAAAAACAATATATATTTATGACCGAAGTAAATGCTTGAGAACGGAGTTTAAACACAGGTACAGACTGTGAAGTGCTGTGAAGTTACCAAAGCGAATTAAACATGCCCAGAGGCGGATCAGTTCAATATTTAGCCACAGCTTTGGATTAGCAGGTCTAGGTGCAACAAGTAAATATCTTCATTTTGCTTGTATTTACAGAATGACAGTGCCGATCACTTTTGCATTACCGTTGGCGTTATTGACAGGTCCTCCAAATTTAAAACCGATTCTGGATGTGTTACATGCTGAAGTGGGGGGGGGGTGGGGGCTTTAAATATCTTCCAGCATTTGGGCATTTTTCACTTTAAATTATTTCGATCTCCAAACGCCTCTGATTCACTAGTCTCTCCGAAATTTGTTCAGGATGTCAAAAAAAAGGACAACGAATTCAAAGGAAAATTGAAAGTTTTATTTCAGAACTATAATTTTGGGATTGTATTTTAAATTTTGTCCTGGAGTAAAAATCATGTGGTAAACGTAATTCGGCTTATTTTTTATAATGTAATCATGTAACAGAACTGTAAAATATATGTGGATGGATCGGCTCCTGAAGTTAGTGTTTCAAAGTAGAAAATGAATTTTAAAGTGTAACATCCCATCCGCACACACCCGAATTGTAAAGAATAAAACTCAATAAAATTGTTTCGTTTTACCTTTTTCACCCTTCGTATGTACTATTAGGGGAAAGTACCTGTGGTTCAGTTTTGGTTTTGAGTTCTTTTTTGGAGCCGAACGGAACAGATTCTGGGTGATCATCGTCGGCTTCACGGGATCAGATTTCCACTAGAGTTTTGTAAAAGGGCAAAAGGATGATATCCATTATAGATGGACACTCATGTCTGATCACAGTAATGTATCTCTTCATATATATGGCCGTGCCATATATCCAAAATAACTATTTGAAACAAAAACATTTCTAATCGTAAGAAATAATGAATTAGCGAGGAAACGAAGTCCATATGCTCAAAAGCATATTTTGAAAAAAATCTTTTAGGATAGACACGGTATTTTCGTTTCCATTTCAACAGCATCCCGTGCTTTAGTCACAATCCGATTTCATACTGCAAAAAAACCCCAGAATCTAGCAAACTGTTAGTGTGAACGTTCTGAACTTATTTCTCGTGGCGACCGGTCTCCAGTTCGTTATTATTACAACATAAGTTCAGAGTGTTGGGTTTAAGTCATCTTTTTTTTACATATAGCAAGTTTTTTGCATTTATCAAATCGGAGTTTTAGATCTACAACTTTAATCTTATATCTAAATCGCGAGAAGAAATCGGAAGAGCAGGTTTTTAAATGGGGGCAGTCTATGTCATTCAATGAACTTCTCTAAAACTTCCCCCTAACCACAACTGCACTTTTCCTGGAAATCACATTAGTATTCAAAGGGTCTGAGATGCAAATAGATGAGTTTTATTTCTCAAAAATATTTAAAATTACAAACTTATTGATTAATGTTGTTCATAGAATCCCTGCAACACAGACGAAAGCCACTTGGCCCATCGAGTCTGCACCAACCTCAATCCCACTTTGGCCTTCTGCCCGTAACCCTACGTATTTATCCTGCAAATTCTGTGACACTAAGGGGCAAGTTAGCATGGCCAATCAACTGAGCCCGCAGATCTTTGGAGTGTGCGAGGCAACCCATGCAGACACGGGGAAAACGCGCAAATTCCATACAGAGTGACCCGAGGCCGGAATTGAACGCAGGTCCCTGGCACTGAGAGGCTGCAGTGCTTAACCATTGTGCTACCGTACCACCCAGTAATCGCATAAATACCTCGGACCTGAAATCAAAAACAATTTTAATAATGTATTTTGAAAAAATGCGCACGAGATCTAAGAATGCACCTTTATGCAATAGGAATTTTATTACACAGCTAATAACAAGCATTGATTAGACTATGGTTTTTGCCATTAAATTGCCAGATGCAGGATTATTACTGCAGCAGTTAGATATCAGGGAAGAATCCTCTGCACCTGGAAAACATAGTGAAGTGCAACACTGCATTTGTTGGTCATGAAAACAGATTGGAATGAGATAGGAATGCATTATTTGTGACTCCTACAACTGTAATGCTGGAGCACTTCCTTTAATATTTGAGGGACCAATTAATCTGTATGAAATGTATATCTATCAGCAGTCGTTAAGCTTGGAGAACTCCTGTTATTCTTTTGTACTATACCTCAAGTTTAGGCCCTGTCTGCCATTTTAAGTGGATGTAAAAAAGGTCCAATGGCATTAGTCCAAAGAAAAGCAGGGGAGTTATTGTTTGTGTCATGAGCAAAATTTATCCCTTAATTACCATCACTAAAAACAAATTATTTCAGTGATTATAGCTTCACTGTTTATGGGAACTCAATGTACAAGTGAGCTACCATGTTACCTGCAACAGTGATTACTGTTCAAAACAAGTACATAATTGGCTGAAATGCACTTTGGGACATCTGGAAGTTGCAAAAGATGCTATAGAAATGCAATTATTTACTTCCACCATCATATGTGCTAATTTATTGGAAGAAAGTGGAATAAATTAACACATTATCAAATAGATTTTTTAGGTTAATGCAGATCATATGATTAAACCAGAATTTCTGTTTGGAGTGGTAGACCCAATGTCAAACATCTACTGGACCTAGCAATTAATAGCTTCTAGACTGAAATAAAAGGAAATATAAGTCATGCACATGAAAGAGAATAGTCAGAAATGTCCATGTAGGAAGAATTGGGAGGTCATTTAATACCTGGAAGATGTAGGAGTAAGTGGGTAAAGGAATGAAAGGATCTCAGCATACAAATACATCAATCATTAAACATTGTGTGACAGGTTAACAAAACATAAACATAAAGGTAAACAGGTACTGAGCTATATTTCTGGAAGAATGGAATTGAAAAGTAGAAAAGTTATGTTCAATATGTATTGAACCTTGGTTCAACCACACTTAGAATACTGCATGCCATATTATAAAAAGGATATAGAAGCACTTGAGAAGATGCGGAGAGGATTTACAAGACAAGTTTGGGTATACATATCAAGAAAGAATGAACCAGCTAGTTTCTTTCTCATATGAAAAAAGGCTGAGGAGTGACCCTCATTTGACTTTGATGGAGAGTTTTGATAGAGTGGATTCAATGGTTGCCATACTTTCTGTCCACCAAGAAGGCAGTTGTCATGCAGCCATTTTGCTCTGGAATCAGCCAATCTAATTGACTGACAATTCTGCCCTGGGGCACCAACTTCAAGCACTGGCCACTATTGAAACTACAGACAGTCCCCATACAAGATAAGATTATGGAGCCAGACTTCAAGACAAGTCCATGGTATCAGTGAGGCCTAGCCGGCAGACTCCAGCAAGGGAGGTTGGAGCCAAGTTTGAGAGACTTGGAGAGGGTTAAAGGGAGTATGAGCTTGTGGGGGTGTTCCTCCAGTGGACACAGGGGACTTGTAAAGGAGAGGCTCCTTATCTTGCCTAACATCAGCCCATGCAATAAAAGTTACCAGGTTACCCACCTAGTGTATTCCTCCCCTGCCGTGGGTAAAATAGCAGTGCAGGGTGAATGAGACACTCAAGTTGCTATTAAATGCCCTCCTTTTTCCACCATAAAATAGGAACAGATCAGGGATGGGCAGAAAGGTGGCAGGAAGGCCATGCACATCATTTTACAAGCCCCCCTCCCCAATCCTCCCCTCCCATCTCACATTCAAACACACCACCCAGGGCTCATAAAATCCAGCACCAAGTTTCTACTTGTGGGGAGGAGCATAACTAAAAGCCATCAATATTAGAAAGTCAAGAAATCCAATAGGGAATTCAGGAGAAACTTCTACAAAGGTTATAGCTGAATAGCCCTATGATGAGAAGTTATCAGGAAATATGTTTCAAATAAAGTATAAAAATAAATCGTGAATGCACACAAAGTGTCAAGGTGAGCCATTTAGTGATCTGTTTATCTGTGCCACCCTGTAATTGATGGCCAGAAATCTGCTTCAATTAACTATCAGGAAGACTGAAGTAATTGTTTTGGTCCCTGTCCCAAACTCCATTCCACAACTACTGACTCCAACCCTACCACAACCCTGGTGTCACATTTCATCCTACAATGAATTTCCAACCTCATTCATGCTATTTTTCAGTCCAATATCATTCAATTTCTCTCCTGTCAGCTCATCTGCTGCTGAAACTCTCATTCATGCCTTTGTTACCTCTATTCTTGATTCATTTCTTTAAACTTGAAGTGATCCAAAATTCTATAGTCCATGCCTTAACCCACATCAAATACTGTTCACTTATTGACGATAGACTTGCTTACATATATTGGCTTCTGATCAAGCAACATCTTAATTTTTAAATTTTAACCCTTGTTTTCAAATCCTTTCATGGCCTCACTTCATCCTGCCTCTGTATTCTTCTCCACCTCCACAATTCTCCAAAATATTTGTGCTCTTCTAATTCTGGCCCTTTGAGCATCCTCAATTTTAATTGTTCCACTATTAATGGGTGTATCTTCAGTTGCTTCAATGCTAAGCTTTGGAATTCTCTCCCTTGTGCTTAAACAAAGGAGATTATGAAGGGATGAGGGAGGAGTTGGCTAAGGTAGACTGGGAACAAAAACTTTATGGTAGGACAGTTGAACAGTGGAGGACTTTCAGAGCGATCTTTCACAGTGCTCAGCAAAAGTATATACCAGTGATAAGGAAGAACTGTAGAAAAAGAGATAATCCGGCATGGATATCTAAGGAAAGAAAGGAGGGTATCAAATTGAAAGAAAATGCATACAAAGTGGCAAAGATTAATGAGAACCTAGAGGATTGGGAAATCTTTAAAGGTCAGCAGAAAGCCATCAAAAAAGCTATAAAGAAAAGCAAGATGGATTATGAAAGTAAACTAGCTCAGAATATAAAAACAGGTAGCAAAAATTTCTACAGATATATAAAACAAAAAAGAGTGGCAAAAGTAATAGCGAGGGGGATTGAATATAAAAGTAGGGAGGTCTTGCTGCGGCTGTATAGGGCATTGGTGAGGCCGCAGCTGGAGTACTGTGTGCAGTTTTGGTCGCCGTACTTACGCAAGGATATTTTGGCCTTGGAGGGAGTGCAGAGGAGGTTTACTAGGCTGATACAGGAGTTGAGGGGGTTGAGCTATGAGGAGAGGCTGGATAAACTAGACTTGTACTTGTTAGAGTTTAGAAGAATGAGGGGAGATCTCATTGAGACGTATAAGATGATGAATGGGATGGATAGGATAGAGGTGGAGAGACTCTTCCCGCTCAGAAAGGACAGTAGGACTAGGGGGCATAGCCTCAAGATAAAGGGGGGGCGGTTTAGAACGGAGTTGAGGAGGAACTTCTTCACTCAAAGGGTGGTGAATATCTGGAATTCTCTGCCCGTTGAAGTGGTGGAGGCTGCCTCGCTAAATATTTTTAAGACGCGGGTTGATGGGTTTTTGATAAGTGAGGGGATTAAGGGTTATGGGGAGAGGGCGGGAATGTGGAACTGAGCCATGACAGATCAGCCATGTTCTTATTGAATGGCGGGGCAGGCTCGAAGGGCTAGATGGCCTGCTCCTGCTCCTATTTCTTATGTTCTTATGTACTTATGTAAACGTTGGTCCTTTAGAGGATGAAAAGGGGGATGTAATAACTGGAAATGAGAAAATGGCTGAGGCATTGAACAACTATGTTGTGTTGGTCTTCACAGTGGAAGACACAAATAACATGCCAAAAATTGATGAAAGGAAGGCGAGAACCTAGAAACTATCATTATCATGAAAGAGGTAGTGTTGGGCAAGTTAATGGGGCTAAAGGCATACAAGTCCCCTGGTCCTAATGGAATGCATGCCAGGGTACTAAAAGAGATAGCAGGAGAAATAGCAAATGCACTAGTGGTAATTTATCAAACTTCGCTGGACTCTTGTTGTTTTCCAATCTGTGGGAACCATCACAATGTGATGGCCACTGTTTAAAAAAGGAGGTAGGCTAAAGGCAGGTAACTATAGGCTGGTTTGCTTAATTTCTGTAGTAGGGAAAATGCTTGAATCTATCATCAGGGAAGAAATAATGAGACATCTGGATATAAATTGTCCCATTGGTAAGATGCAGCATGGGTTCATGAAGGGAAGGTCATGTTGACTAATTTGGTGGAATACTTTGAAAACGTGTGCAGTGAACAATGGGGAACCAGTGGATGTGGTGTATCTGGATTTCCAGAAGGCATTAGACAAGTGCCGCACCAAAGACTGCTACATAAGATAAAGGTGCACGGTGTTATGGGTAATGTATTAGCATGGATAGAGGATTGGTTAACTAATAGAAAGCAAAGCGTAGGGGTAAATGGGTGTTTTTTTGGATGGTGATCAGTGATTAGTGGTGTGCCTCAGGGGTCAGTGTTGGCACCACAATTGTTTACAATTTACATAGATGATTTGGAGTTGGGGACCAAGTGTAGTGTGTCAAAATTCACAGATGATGCTAAGATGGGTGGCAGAGCAAAGTGTGCAGAGAATGCTGAAAGTCTGTAAAGGGATATAGATAGTCTAAGTGAGTGGGCGAGGGTCTGGCAGATGGAGTACAATGTTGGTAAATGTGAGGTCATCCATTTTGGTAGGAATAACAGCAAAATGGACTATTACTTAAATGGTAACAAATAGCAGCATGCTGCTGTGCAGAGGGACCTGGGTTTCCTTGTGCAGGAATCTCAAGGAGTTGGTTTGCAGACGCAGCAGTTAATTACGAAGGCAAATGGAACTTTGTCCTTTATTGCTAGAGGGATGGAGTTTAAAAACAGTGAGATTATGTTGCAGCTGCATAAGGTGCTGGTGAGGCCGCACCTGGAGTACTGTGTACAGTTTTGGTCTCCTTACTTGAGAAAGGATATACTGGCACTGGAGAGGGTGCAGAGGAGATTCACTAGATTGATTGCAGAATTGAGAGGGTTGGCTTATGAGGAGAGACTGAGTAGACTGGGGCTATACTCATTGGCATTCAGAAGAATGAGGGGAGATCTTATAGAAACATATAAAATTATGAAGGGAATAAATAAGATAGAAGCAGGGAAGTTGTTTCTACTGGCTGGTGAAACTAGAACTAGGGGGCATAGCCTCAAAATAAGGGGAAGCAGATTTAGGACTGAGTTGATGAGGAACTTCTTCACACAAAGGGTTGTGAATCTGTGGATTCTCTGCCTAGTGAAGTAGTTGAGGCTACCTCATTGAATGTTTTTAAGGCAAGGATAGATACATTTTTGAACAGTAAAGGAATTAAGGGTTATGGTGAGTGGGTGGGTTAGTGGAGTTGAGTCCACAAAAAGATCAGTCATGATCTTATTGAATGGTGGAGCAGGCTTGAGGGGCCAGATGGCCTACTCCTAGCCTTATGTTCTAAACTTCTCCATATTTTTTACCTTAATTTCTTCCTTTAAGACTCTCCTCAAAACCTATTATTTGGTCAAGCGTTTAGTCATCTGACCTAATATCTCCTTATGTGGCCCAATGTCATATTCTGTTTTACAATGCTCCTGTAGAATGCCTTGGGATATTTTATTATATTAAAGGATCTATGTAAATATACGTTGCTGTTGCAAACCTTTCAGCATTCTCTTTCTTTGTCAATCCTTAAAAGTAACTTATTTGACCAAGCTTTATTTATTTTTAATGTTCACCATTACTTTTCTTCTCATCATAACTTTTAACCTAAATCCCTAAAGTACCTCAGTCAACTTGCCCTTCTCACCTCTGCACTGGGCTCTGATTAAATTTTAGACTTAAATCACATCACTCATAAACTTATTATGAAATTCCATCAGATTATGATTGCACATCCACAAAGAATCTTTTCCTATAAAACTGTTAATTAACCCTGAACCATTAACAATACAATATCTAAAACAGCCTATTCCACTACATAGTGCTCTGGAAAACAATCTTCTATGAACCTATTCATCAATTTGGCTTCCCCAGTAGATATGAAGATTAAAGACCTCATGATTATTACATTGCTGTTCATACATGTTTCTCTAATCTCCTGATTAATACTCTGTCCATCACTATGGTTCCTGGTAGGAGAACTATAAACTGCAGATATGTTTTCTATCCTTCGTTACTTCATACCTCTGTCCATACTGATTCTACATTCTGACTTTCTCTTTATTAGCTTTATCTTATGTTTTATTATCAGGGCTGCCCTATATTTTTTGCCTTTTGTTTACCACTCCTAAGAGTCAAGAATAATTAGTTTCAAACCTTGGTTGTCCTACAGTCACTAATAAGCACTTTTTTATTATTCTTTCACAGGCTTGGCCGGAACTTATTGTCCATCTCTCTTTGCCCTTGGTGAGCTGTTTCTTGAACTGTGCAGGCCATGTGGTGTAGGTATATCTGCAGTGCTGTTAGGAAGGGGGTTCCAAGATTTTCACCCAGCAGCAGTGAAGGATATAGTTCCAAGTCAGGATGCTGTGTAACTTGGAGGGAAACTTGCAGATGGTGTTGTTCCCATTCACCTGCTGCCCTTATCTTTTTAGGTGATAGAGTCATGGGTGTGAAAGGTGTTGTTGAAGGAACCTGGGTGAGTTGCTATTAGTTCAGACCATTTTGTTTATTTGCGGCATTGATTTTCACTATCCTGTTCATTTAGGTATCACATCATTAATTTTAATATTTCACCATTTTCCCTTGTTAAATCTAATGCCGTATTACTGTTATTAAACTCTCTGCAGACAATTTTATCATTTCTTTTCTAAGTGCTGGGCAGACTTGAATCTGGGAGAGTTTCAGATCCATCTTTTGGGTGTGTTTTCAGGCCCCCCCATATGCACTCTGCCTTCAAAACTATCAGCAAATCTGTTGCTCGCTACAGAAGCCTGTGGGCTGGGCTTAACACACCCAAAAGCCTGTACAGGGAGTTAGTGCGCAGGCGCAAGCCTCTGATGCTACACGTGCACACTAGCAGTAGCAGGGATCTGACAGAGTGCTCAGGCCCCTGCTAGTGCAGGCTGCCTAAAGCAACTCCCCTCACCTGTAATTGCAGCAACCCACAGCCTCAGATATAGCCCCCGCTGATCCCCCCCCACCCACGCAGACCAATCGTGAGCCCACTGCTCTCCCCCCACTGATCACTGCAAAGTGGCAGCATGCCCCCTCTCCCTCCCTCCGTGCAGAATGGCAGCAGGATCCCTCTCTCTACCTCTCCTCCACCGACCACTGAAGAATGGCAACGGGATCCCTCTCCCTCCCTCCTCCCCCCATCTGCTGCAGAGAGGCAGTGGAACCTCTCTCCTTCCCTTCTCCACCCCCCCCCTCAATCACTGCAGAGTGACAGCCGGCCACCTCTCCCTCCCTCAAAGAACAAAGAAAATCATAGAACCCTACAGTGCAGAAGGAGGCTCTTTGGCCCATCGAGTCTGCACCGAACACAATCCCACCCAGGCCCTACCCCAATATCCCTACATATTATACCACTAATCCCTCTAACCTATGCATTCCTAGACACTAAGGGGCAATTTCTCAGCATGGCCAATCAACCTAATCCGCACATCTTTGGACTGTGGGAGGAAACTGGAGTACCCGGAGGAAACCCATGCAGACACAAGGAGAACATGCAAACTCCACATAGATGATGGTGACCTGAGCTGGGAATCGAACCCAGGACCCTGGAGCTGTGAAGCAGCAGTGCTAACCACTGTGCTACCATACCACCCAATGACAGCACGGGAACAGGATCTTAAGCTCGCCAAGCCTGCATGACTATGCTGCCCTATCCTTCCGGGGACCATATCCCTTTGTTCCTATCCTATTTATGTACTTGTCAAGATGCCCCTTAAAAGTCACTACTGTATCTGCTTCCAGTACCTCCCCCAGCAACAAGTTCCAGGCACCCACTACTGTATAAAAAATCTGCCTCGTACATCTCCTTTAAACCTATGCCCCCTAGTAATTTACTCTTCCACCCTTCCCCGCCATTCGCTGCAGAGTGGTAGAGTGGCCGTGTGCCCCCTCTCCCACACCGCCAACTGAATGCTACAGAATGGCAAAGTGGGTCCCTTCTCCCTCTCCCTCTCCCACTCCCACTGATTGCTGCAGAGTGACAGAGTAATAGTGGACCCCACCTCCACATTAACCCCTCCCCAGTGGTCCCACCACTGGCTGCACCCCCACATTAGCTCCACCTCCTGGCACTACCCAGTGGGTATTGTCCAAGTGCCAGGATGACACTGCCAGACTGACACTGTTCAAGGGGCACTACCCCCTTCTTCTCGGCCTCCCTGGGGGCTTTATTGGCCTCCGGTTCCATCAGCAAGGCCAAGTTGACTGCTCCCTGTTCATGGAGAACATGCCATTCCTCGCCAGTGGGAACCCTTCCCAGCGAGATCATAAATGATGTGGGCCCAGACGATCGAGTGCTGGGCTTGCTAAGCAGACGTAAAATAGCATTATTGTAAATTTCCAAATATGAACCTGCCTCCTGCCCATTTCCGGCGAGAGGTTGACTGTGCTAGAAATCTGGCACTCATAAATTGGCGCCGGCCATGAAACCTGACACCAGTTGCACTAAGCACTTTACACCCGGCTTTACCATTACGTCACGCCTGAAAACGGTGCAACACAATGGTAAATTCGCCCCTTCTGTCTCTCCCTTACTCAACGTGCATGATTTTGCTTGAATTGCAACTCTGCCCGAGAACCTTGAATTTCTCTTTTTTGTTATTCATTCATGGATAAAGGGCTGTGCTAGCTGGCCAGCATTTATTGCTCATCCCTAGCTGCCATTGAGAAGATACTGGTGAGCCATCTTCTTGAATTGCTGCAGTCCATGTTTTGTGGGTTGATCCACAATGCCGTTAGGGAGGGAATTCTAGGATTTTGACCCAGTGACCGCGAAGGAACAGCAATATATTTCCAAGTCAGGATGATGAGTGGCTTGGAGGGAACTTGCAGGCGGTGTTCATTTATCTGCTGCTCTTGTCCTTCTAGACGCAAGTGGTCGTGGGTTTGGCAGATGCTGTCTGAGGGTTGTTAGTGAATTGCTGTAGATAGTATACACAGCTGGTACTGAGCACGGTGGTGGAGGGATTGTATGTTTGTAGATGTGGTGCCAATCAAGCAGGTTGCTTTGTCCTGGATGGCGTTAAGCTTCTTGAGAGTTATTGGAGCTGCACCTATCCAGGCAAGTGGTGAGTATTCTATCACACTCCTGACTTGTGCCTTGTAGATGTTGGATAGGCTTTGGGGAGTCAGGAGCTGAGTTAATTGCTGCAGTATTCCTAGCTTCTGACCTGCTGTTGTAGCCACCATGTTTATGCGGTGAGTCCAGTTGAATTTCTGGTCAATGGTAACCCCAAGGGTGTTGACAGTGGGGGATTCAATGATGGTTAGACCATTGAATGTCAAGGGGTGGTGGTTAGAATGTCTCTTATTGGTGATAGCTGTTGCCTGGCATTTGTGTGGTACAGTTGTCAGACCAAGCTTGGATATTGTCCATATCTTGTTGCATTTGAACATGAACTGCTTCAGTATCTGAGGAGTTGCGAATAGTGATGAACATTGGCAGACATCCCCACTTCTGACCTTAAGAGGGAAGGTCATTGATGAAGTAGCTGAAAATTGTTGTGCTTAGGACACTATCCTGAGGGACTCCTGCAGACACGTCTTGGAGCTGAGATAACTGACCTCCACAACCATCTTCCTATGTAGCAGATATGATTCCAATCAGCAGAGAGTTTGCCCCCGATACCCACTGATTCCAGTTTCGCTAGGGCTCCTGGATGCCACACTCAGTCAAATGCAGCCTTGATGGCAAGGGCTGTCACTCTCACCTCATCTCTGAAATTCAGCTCTTCTGTCCATGTTTGAATAAAGCTGTACTGAAGTCAGCTGATTGACCCTGGCAAAACCCAAACTGGGCATCATGGAGCAGGTGCTGTTTGATAGCATTGATGACCTCTTCCAACATTTTACTGAAGATCGATAGCAGACTGATTGGGTGCTAACTGGCCGGGTTGGATCTGTCCTGGTTTTTGTGTACAGACAGCAAGAAGTCTCACAACACCAGGTTAGAGTCCAACAGGATTATTTGATAGCAAAAGCCACTAGCTTTCAGAGCGCTGGCTGTCCCTTTGACAGGTGAGTGTCAGGTCAGCTGGCTGCCCCTTCATCAGTGCACTTGCCTGACGAAGGGGCAGCCAGCGCTCCGAAAGCTAGTGGCTTTTGCTACCAAATAAACCTGGTGTTGAGAGGCTTTTTACTGTTTACCCCAGTCCAACATTGGCATCTCCACATCATTTTGTGTGCAGGACGTAGTTGGGCAATGTTCCACATTGTTGGATAGATGCCAGAGTTGTAACTGTACTGGAAGAGCTTCAGTCATAAATGTACCCTTCTTTGAACTTTCTCTATTCATTAGTAATTTAAACTCCAATCAACAACGCTAATTATTCAGCTATCTGGAATGGTATCTTTAAATGGCGTCTACCCCAATAGTGGTTAGAATGCCCCAGAGCAATAAGATAAGGGATATAGTGACATTTGCACCCACTGTTAGTGTAAAATAAATAGTGGGCTATGCTCCACATCCTGTTTTACCAGGAAACAAAGATTAATGATAGTCTCCCTCTTAAGCTAGAGCAACATCAGGCACTGATCATCTTCTTTAAAGGAGCAAGAGTTAATTCTATTATCATGAACCTGCTGCTATTTTCTGCTGCTCCAGATTTCCCTCCATTGATCTCTGTGCCTTCATCTTCTCCCTCCAATATTTTATTCAATGCTGTATTAGCAGCTGCGTGGTTGCTTTTAGGCCTGGTGCAATTTTGTCAGCTATCGTGTGCTGTAGCACCAGCTTTTAGTGTATGTTTGTGCATTTTACAGAGAATGTCTAAGGTTGCAGAATCTTTACACAAGAGGTCTTCAACAAAACTTTTATCAAAGTAAACCTGATTTCTTTTTTTAAATGTCTTGACCTGCTAGTTATACTGATTAAGCAACAAAAAAAAAAGGGAAATACTCAAAATGGAGAATTACTTTGGAGGAGGAACTCCACAATTCATTTATTTCAACATTATATTTTGTATGCAACAGCTGAATACATTTCTTCCCCTTATTCTCCAGTTACTTAAAATGTGGGTGCAATACTACATACTTCCACATTCATGTTAACAGGAAATATAGCAACACATTTGAAATGAAATAAAAGCATAAATTGTGCAACTGTAAACAGATAAATACATTAACAAGTTAAATATATTTATGTTAACTTTTTTTAACTACAGATTCTCACTGGATATATATGGTGTCATGGAATTCAATATTCACACTAAATCTGCAACTCAGTCAGGAGAATGACAGTAAGTAGGATTGTAATGATCTTGCTAATTTACTGCTTTAGCGTACTAATGACATTATTAAGATTACAAGATATATGTTCATGATAACAGCTATTCAGCTCATTTTGGCTTATTCACAAACAACGTACAAGTGGCTTTAATGTAGAAACTTGTCCAAAGTTGCTGTGCAGGAACATTATCCATTATCAGACAAAACTTCACATACAAACCTGGACTATGCCAATCCATTCAACTAATTCACTTGCCATTTGCCAAAAGACATGTGGTAAGCTGCAGGAGAGGTCCATCAATTGAGATAATTATAGGACCAAATATCCAACATATAGGTAAGATAACTGAGAATCATTTCTGCTATTGCAGTCTCTGGAAATACTGTAGAGTGTTTTTGGAGTTGTGGTGCGTTCCTGGATTTGGCTGGGAGAGAGTGTTACTGCATCCTTAGAGAGGCAAAAGGATTTAGTGACCTGTCACAAATGCTAGAACAGACATGGAGGTTTCAGTTGCAGTAATTCTACATCTGGGTTGCAGACAGATAAGCCTATGAATGTTTAGAGTGAAGGGAAAGGCTGGCAGAAGTAGGAAACCCTGGATTACTTGGAATATTGAGGCCCTGGTCAAGAAGGAGGAGGCACATGACATGCATAGGCAGCTGGGATCAAGTGAATCCCTTGAAGAGTATAGCGGGGGGTGTGTAGGAGTAGAGTTGAGAGAAATCAGGAGGCCAAAAGAAGGGACACCTGATTGTTTTGGCAGATAAGACAATGGAGAATCCAAAGAGCTTCTACAAATACATAAAAGACAAAAAACTAACAAGGGAGAGAGTACAGCCTCTTAAGGATCAAGAAGGTCATCCATGTGCAGATCCACAAGAGATGGGCGAGATCCTAAATGAATATTTCTCATCAGTATTTACTGTTGAGAAAAGCATGAATATTAGGGAACTTGGAAATAAAGAGTGTATATTTAGAGAAGTTGTTGTTGGAAGTCTTAAAGCACATCAAGGTAGATAAATCTCTGGGACTTGAAGTGTATCCTACGACATTGTGGGAGGCTAGGGAGGAAATTGCAGGTCCTCGAGCAGAGATATTTGAATCATCAATAGTCACAGGCAAGGTGCTGAAGATTGGAGGATGGCAAATGTTGTGCCTTTGTTTAAGAAGGCCTGAAGGGAAAAGCCTGGGAACTACAGGCCAGTGAGCCTCATATCTGAGGTGGGCAAGTTGTTGGAAGGTATTCTGAGACACAGGATTTAAATGCATTTAGAGATGCAAGGTCTGATTAGGGATAGTTAGCATAGCTTTGAGAGTGGCAAATGTTGTCTCAAATTTGATTGAGTTTTTTGAAAGGGTAACAAAGAAGGTAGATGAGAACAGTGCAGTTGATGTTGTCTATATGGACATTAGCAAGGCCTTTGACAAGGTACTGTATGGCAAGTTGATGCATAAGGTTAAATCTCATGGGATTCAGGGTGAGGCAATTAAATGGCTGCAAAATTGGCTTGACGACAGAAGCCAGAGGGTGGTTGTAGAGGGTTGTTTTTCAAACTGGAGACCTGTGACCAGGTCTCGGTGATGGGTCCACTGTTATCTGTCATTTATATTAATGATTTGGATGAGAATACAGGTGGCGTAGTTAGTAACTTTGCAGGTGACATCAAGATTGGTGGCATAGTGGACTGTGAAGGAAGTTCTCGGATTGCAACAGGATCTTGGTCAATTGGGCCAGTGGGCTGACAAATGACAGATGGAGTTTAATTTAGACACATATAAGGTGATGCACATTGGTAAACTGAATCAGGGCAAGACTTACTCAGTTAATGGTAGGGCGTTGGGGAGAGTTACAGAACAAAGATATCGAGGGATACATGCTCATAGCTCCTTGAAAGTGGAGTCACAGGTGGACAGAATGGTGAAAAAGGCATTCAGCTTGGTTTCATTGATCAGAACATTGAATACAGGAGTGGGAACATCTTATTGAAAGGCAAGGCCACACTTGGAATACTATGTACAGTTCTGGTCACTATTATAGAAAGACTATTATTAAATTAGAAAGTGTGTGGAAGAGATTTACTAGGATGCTACCAGGACTTGATGGATTGACTTATAAGAAGCTGGATAGACAAATTCTTTTCTCTGGAGCGTAGAAGGCTGAGGGGTGATCTTATAGAGGTCTATAAAATAATGAGGGGTATAGATCAGCTAGATAGTCAATATCTTTTCCCAGAGGTAGGGGAGTCTAAACTAGAGGGCATAGGTTTAAGATGAGAGGGGAAGATACAAAAAAGTGTCCAGAGGGGCAATTTTTCCACACAAAGTGGTATCTGAAACAAGCTGCTAGAGGTAGTAGAGGTGGGTACAATTTTGTCTTTTGAAAGCATTTGGACAGTTACACAGGTATAGAGGAATATGGGCTAAATGCAGGCAATTGGGACTAGTTTTGAGGTTTAAAAAAGGCAGCAAGGACAAATCGGGCTGAAGGGCCTGTTGCCATGATGTAAACCTCTAACTCATCTGTGTCATTGCTCTCCAATGAACTGAAGCATAAGTAACCTTTCTCCTGGCCTGGCTGCAACCCATTTGTGTCAAGTGGCTTATCATGTGCAGATCCTCCTCTATACTTATCCCTAAGGTACATAGAGTCCTACAGTGCAGGAGGCCATTCCGCCCAGAGTGCACTGACCACAATCCCGCCAACCTATGCATTTACCCTCACTAGTCCCCCAACTGTGAAGAAAGTTCTCAGATTGCAACAGGATCTTGGTCAATTGGGCCAGTGGGCTGATGAATGGCAGATGGAGTTTAATTTGGACACATGTAAGGTGATGCACATTGGTAAATTGAATCAGGGCAAGACTTACTCAGTTAAGGGCAATTTAGCATGGCCAAACCACCTAACCTGCACATCTTTGGACTGTAGGAGGAAAGATGAGCACCCAAAGGAAACCCACACAATGACCCAAGCCAGGAATTGAAACCAGGTACCTGGCACTGTGAGGCAGCAATGGAAAATGGAAACAGAAGTAAATCAGTCAGCCCCTTGAATCTGTTCCATCATTCAATACCCTTGGCTTATCTTCTGCCTTAGGTCCAATTTCCTGCCACTCTCCATATCTTTTGATTCCCTGAAAGATAAAATATCTATTGATTTCAGTTTGGAATGTACACAATGATGGATTCCAAAGACTCACAACCCTCGCAACGAAGAAGTCTCTCCTGATACCAGTCAGATGATTGATCCCTGATCCTGAGGTTGTGCCTTTGTGATCTAGATTCTCTAGCTAGGGGAAAAACACTCAGTCTCTGCCCAGTCATAAGAACATAAGAAATAGGAGCAGGAGTAGGCCATCCAGCCCTTCGAGCCTGCCCCGCCATTCAATAAGATCATGGCTGATCTGTCACTGCTCAGTTCCACTTTCCCGCCCTCTCCCCATAACCCTTAATCCCCTCTCTTATCAAAAACAGTCAAGTCCAATCAGAATCTTGCATGCTTCAATTAGATCATTTATTCTCTAAACTCAAGAGTATGGACCCAACTTATTCATCCTCACATCCCAGGAACCAATCTAGTGAAATGCAAAAGGTATTGAGGGCAATTCTCCTGGCCTGGTGTGCTGCTTTAGTAGTGCAGTGGGGCCAGGAGATATCGTGGGGCGGAGAGAGAACTGTAGTGGGACTGAACCGCCCAAGCCCTTTCTTTGACATAATCAGCTTCATGTCAGAAATGAGTGCTGGCTGATTAATGATATTGAAATTTTGATTAATTTCCAGGTGTGATCACCCTGCTGGTGGGGACAGAGGCAGGAAGTGAGGCAGGTGACCCTTGGGCAGTGGCAATTGGGGGTGGCGGTGGGGGGGTATACTGAGCACTGTGCCATGGGATCAAAGGAAGAGGGAAGTAGTGATCGGGAGAAGGGGGCCTGGGAAGAAATCAGAAAGCCAATGATGGGGTGGGGGTGCAGGGAGTATGTGCCAATCTCCCCAGTAACAGATCAATGCATCATATTGGCCACTCAGTGCATGGATTCTGGCCTCAAATGTAAATAGGCCCCAGCCCCTCCTTTACTGGTGTGAAGTCCCCATAGACAGCAATCCCCAGAGTGCCAGAGATTTGTAAAACTAAGTTCATCCGAAAAGCAGTTGAGAAATCTCCCATTTTCTTGCCCTTTGGGCACTTAGTTTTTGTTTGGGAGAATTGCCCCCATCTTTTCTTATTCAGAGGGGATTCACCAGGACATGCCTGGGCTGGAGCATTTCAGCTATGAATAGTGAGTGGCTGGTTAGGCTGGGTTGTTTTCCTTAACATAGAGATGGTTGAGGGGGGGGATCTGACTGAGGTGTACAAAATTATGAGGGACAGGGATAGAAAGAAACTTTTCCACTTAATAGATGGGTCAATAACCAGTGGGCATAGATTTAAAGTAAGGGGCAGGAGCTTTAGAAAAGGGGTGGTGGGAATCTGGAACTCTACATGAAAGGGTGGCAGAGGTGGAAACCCTCAACATTTAAATGAGCACTTGAAATGCCATAACATACAGTGCTAAGGATCAAGTGCTGGAAAATGTGATTAGGATAGGTGCCTGATGTCATGTGAAGATACATTCACTTACCTTGACCATATACATGAGGTCATTAGATTTCTTGCGGCACTAGCTGCTAGGCCCAGGTTTTGAGAATTGACTGCCCTGGCCACCTGCTTCTAAGGGTGGTTCTTGAGTGCCTGTCTGTAGACTAATGGCATTTCTTCTCCAGTCTACCTTCACCACTAAGGCCTCTTGCACGATGTATGCACCTGAGAGCATGCGCTCTGTTGTTCCATTTTCACTGTTTAGAATTGCAGCAATGGCTGCAGCCTCGTTTGATTCAGTGAGTTTTCCTTTGAGGGGCAAATTGCCTTTTGGAGGAGCAGGCTGGCTGAACCCTGTACTCGCTGAACACTGCTTGGATCTGTGCTCAGGCAGCCAGCTGCAATGGTCTTGCAGTGAACACAAAAGGTAATGAAGAGGCAGCACCAAGTTTGCATGCTGTCTGCCTCACAGCAATGGGATTGAGCAAGTTGCGGAGCATGATCCCCAACCCATAATATGTTACAATTCAATATATTTCTGATTTATTTAATTTTAATTATGTAACTTGTGTGCAGGATAGATGCTAATGTTTTAATATTCAATTATATATAACTCACATGCTGAGTATAGGAGGCCTAGTGGTGCAGTGAGTAGTTTCCTGTCTTTGAATCAGAAGCTTCAGGTTCGAATTCCAGCTCAGGATTTGATGCCAAAGAGGGTACATTCATAATGCAACCAAACAGGTTGAGTATCAACCTGCAAATCCCTCTTACACAGCAATGGCAAGTAGTATGATAAAGATTTCTGGTCAGTTATGTGAAAATAAGAATGTTGGATCCTCTACAACTACTATCTATAGCTCCAGACAATGACATGCATATAAAAGTGTATGTTGCCATAGCACTTTGGACTCCTAGTCAACTGAACTACACCATCATTACCAATTAGAACCTAGTACAAAAACTTGAACTCTTCAAAGCCACAGCTGAGATTAGTAACTGCACATACAGGGCCCAATTTTACCATTGCGTCGCGCCTGTTTTTGAGTACGAAAACATCGTAAAGTCGGGTGAGAGATCACTAATGAGATCCACTGAAGTGGTGAGTTCAGAGCTCCCAATGGCTGACTCAGATCTGAGGGGTGGGGGCGTGGAGTCAGAGGAGGTGGGTCAGATGTACCTGGGGGTAGGGGGGGGGGGGGGGCGGGGGGAAGAAGGGGCCAGATCATTCTCTGGTGGTGGGGGGGGACCCGATTGCTCACTGGTAGAGAACGGGGAGCAGGAGAGTCTGCTGCCACTCTGGGTGATTGGTTGCAGGGGGGAGGGGGGGTGGTGGTGGTGAAGAAGGGGGCTGCATTTGGTCTGGGTAATGGGGGAGTGGTGGATAAGGGGGACAGTGATGTCTATGGCAGTCAACGCTCCCACTTTATGCTCCCTGGTTGTTTTCTCCACTTTTTGCAGCCCAGGAGCAATGTGACAGGCATGCTTTTTCAATTTTTTTCCCTGTGCATGTGGAGTTCAGAGCTCTGATCATTTCAGGTGCACTAAGCCCTGCCCACAGCATGATTCAGGCTCGTGACTTTTTTCAGGCCGAGCACATAGGGGGGTGCCTGAAAGCAGATTCCCAAATCAGATCTCAGTTGCGCTCAGATTCAGCACTTCAAATGAAAATGGTAAAATCAGGCCCACAGTATTAAAAACTCCATTCCACCAACACATTATAGTTTGATGATTCCAATAACCCTCTATAAGAAGGCAAGATCTTCTTGGCCGTAAGTTTTTGAATTGTGGTCTATTCCATCATCTGTTAATGAAACAATATAAACAGAATGTGTTTTCTTGTTTGTTCGTCATTCATCTCAGAACCATATGCTATTCTGCTTCTTGCATAAGAAACAATGGAATGATCTGACTATGGCAAACAGACTTAATTATTTGCAGAATTTAAATCATGTTAAAGAAGACAGACCACTTGGCATTGACTCAAGCACCAAGAAATGACATTGCGGAGCTGACCCTGCAAAGTCCTTATTATCTGAAAACCTGTGCTAGTGTTGGGAGAACTGCCTCAGACTAGACAAGAAATAGCCTGACAGTCATTGGCCAGAATCTTCCAGCCTTTCACTCTGGTAGGATCTTTCAGTCCTGTCAGTGTACCCTTGCCATGGGTTTCCTGGTGACAAGGGGTGCATTCAACAGGAAACCCTGTTGACAACAGCATCTAATGGTGAGCTATCTCCATCTCCACAAAACATGCAGTGAGTCGCATGGAAAATCCCACCCATAGTCACTGAATCAGACTTCACCATCAGAACCCTTAAGTATTTCCTATTCCAAATGTAGGCCACACTTACCCAAGTCAGAGGCAGAGTGAAATCTCCTTGTGGTTACTATCTACCTATAGCTGATGAATCATCACTCCTCCATATTGACACCACTTGGAAAAAGCACTAAAGGTGGCAAGGGCACAGAATGTACTCTGGGTGAGGGACTTCAATTCCATCAGCACAAGAGTGGCTCAGGGACAACATCACTAATGTAGTTGGCTGAATCCTAAAGAACATAGCTGCCAGACAGGGCCAGCCGTCAATAAGAAAACCAAAAGGGAAATCGCTACTTGATTTTGTCCTCAATCTGTCCATGATGATATTGATAGGAGTGACAACCACAACTCTTGTGGCATCAAGTCCCATCTTTGGACAGAAGACATCCTCCATTGTGTCGTGTGGCACTGCCGCCACGCTGAATGGAACAGGCTTAGAATGGATCAAGCAGTTCAATCGCAGCATCCATGAGGAACTTTGCCATCAGTAGCAACAGAATTGTATTCAATCACAATCTGCAACTTAGTAGCCTGGCACATCTATCACTCTACCATTATCAAACCACAGGATCATTCCTGGCTCTGTGAGGAATGCAGGAGGGCAAAATAGGGATAGTAGCAGCATAGCTGTTAAAATTAAATGCCAAACTTGTAGCAAGGCCACAGCACAGGACTACATGCATGCAAAACACAAAAGCAACATGCTTTCAACAGAGCTAAGCAATTTCACAGTCAACAGATCAGATCAAAGCTTGGGAGTCCTTCCCCATTCAACATGGTATAAAAGGTGGACAAGTGAACTACTAGAGGAGGTGGTTTCACATACAGCCACATAGAACAAAGAACAACCCAGCACGGGAAACAGGCCCTTCGGCCCAACGAGCCCGCACCGCCGCATCACCCTACACCTATTCTACCCTGCATGTCTACGAATGGAACCCTACTCAGTCAGATTCAGGGAAGAAATAGTGTCAATTTGGTAAAAACCGATTAGCCTAAGAGCACATCTTTGGGGTGTGGGAGGAAACCGGAGCGCCCGGAGGAAACCCACGCAACCACAAGGAGAATGCGCAAACTCCCACAGACACAGGCCCAAATCCATGTGTCTGCACAGCCAGCAGTGCTAGTCACTGAGCTGTTGCGGCGCCCGTCTACCGGTCCAGGATCAAGCACACACACCGACATGAAGTACTAGGCCACTCCTGGAACTTCCAAGAGCAGCCCACGCACGACCCGCCGTGTGCATGCCCCTCGTTTGACATTAGGTGGACCTCCACCTGTGGAATAAAGAAAAATATTAATCTTACAGCCTGCCTTTCTGGTGTCTCCCGAGGTTTAACCCTATTTAATAGCCCCTACCATATCCCTCCATTCTCGTTTCACTCATGTGCCTATCTAACTGCATCTTAAACGAGTCCAACGTTCCTGCCTCCACCACCCTACTTGGTAGTGCATTCCAGACCCCCACAACTCTCTGCGTAAAGAACCTTCTTCTCACCTCCAAATTATACCTCTCCCCCCTCACCCTTAAATGATGACCTCTCGTGTTCGTACCCAGTCTAGGGAGCAGTCTCTCACTATTAACTCTATCTATTCCCTTCAGTATCTTATATACCTCTATCATGTCCCCTCTCAATCTCCGTCTTTCCAAGGAGAATAGTCCCAGTTTCTTCAACCTCTCCTCGTAACCCAGCCCCTCCATGCCAGGCAACATCCTGGTAAACCTCCTCTGCACCCTTTCCAGAGACTCCACGTCCTTCCGGTAGTAAGGTGACCAGAACTGGACGCAGTACTCCAAATGCGGTCTAACCAACGTTCTGTACAACTGAAGCATTAGATGGCAGCTTTTATACTCTATGCCCCTTCCTATAAAGGCTAACATCCCATAAGCCTTCCTAACAACCTTCTCCACTTGTGACGCAACCTTCATGGATTTGTGAACCTGCACTCCCAGGTCCCTCTGTATGTCTATACTCCTAATCGGCCTACCTTTTATCACATAGCTCCTCTCTGCATTATTCCGTCCAAAATGCATCACCTCGCATTAGTCAGGATTAAATGTTATCTGCCACCTATCTGCCCACTGCACCAACCTATCTATATCCTGTTGTATCACCTGACAATCCAGTTCCGTACCCGCCAACCCTGCCATCTTGGTGTCATCAGCAAACTTGCTGATCACACCACCTACGCCCTCTTCCAAGTCATTTATGTAGACTACAAAGAGGAGAGGTCCCAGTACTGAGCCCTGCGGCACACCACTGGTCACTGGCCTCCAGCCCGACAAGGTCCCCTCCACAACTACCCTCTGTCTCCTATTTCCCAGCCAGTTCTCAATCCACCTAGCTACCTGGCCTCGTATCCCATGCGCCTTAACCTTTTCTACCAGCCTACTGTGAGGGACTTTGTCAAACGCCTTACTGAAATCCATATAGATGACATCAACGGCTCTCCCATCGTCAACCGTTTTTGTCACCTCCTCAAAGAATTCCACCAGATTCGTAAGGCAAGACCTCCCTCTAACAAAGCCATGTTGCGTATCCCTAATCAGATCGCAATGCTCCAAATGCTCATACATCCTACCCCTAAGTATTTTTTCCATTAACTTCCCTACCACCGACGTCAAACTCACTGGTCTATAATTCCCAGGGTTATCCCTACTACCTTTTTTGAACAACGGGACCACATTTGCTACCCTCCAGTCTTCTGGGACCTCACCTGTGTCCAAAGAAGAGACAAAGATTTGCGCCAGAGGCCCAGCAATTTCATCTTTCGCCTCCCTAAGCAGCCTGGGATAAATACCATCAGGCCCCAGAGCTTTATCCGTCCTTACGCTACCTAAAAGCCCTAGCACTTCCTCTCTCGTAATAACTATATCCTGCAACTGAACCTCCGCTCCCTCCAAGAGACCGCACGATTCCGAACCCCTCTCCTTTGTGAATACCGACGCAAAGTATTCATTCAGGAGCTCCCCCATTCCCTCCGACTCAATACACAACTCTCCACTCCTGTCCCTAAGAGGACCAATTTTCCCTCTAACTACTCTCTTGCCTCTAATATAGGAATAAAATGCCTTTGGATTTTCCTTAATCCTACCAGCCAAAGCCATCTCATGCCCTCTCTTCGCCCTTCTAATTCCCCTTTTTAGCTCCCTCCTACTCTCTCTATATTCCTCCAGCGCACTCTCCGTACCCAGTCGTTTCGACCTAACATACGCCTCCCTCTTCTTCCTGACCAAGTCTTCAATATCCCCCGTAATCCACAGCTCTCTAATCCTACCTTTCCCATCCTTTCGCTTAACCGGAACATACCTCCCCTGCAACCATTTCATTTTGTCCCTAAAAGCCTCCCACTTGCCAACCGTGGACTTGCCAGCTAACAGTCCCTCCCAATCAGTGTCCTGCAGCTCCCTCCTAATCCTGCTATAGCTCGCCTTTCCCCAGTTCAGCACACTCCCGTTCGGACGGCACTCGTCCCTTTCCATTTTTATCCTAAAGTAGACGGACTTGTTCACATGTTCGCCTACCTCTACCTCACCCACCTGCCCCGGCTCGTTTCCCAACACTAAATCCAGTATAGCCCCTCCCCTAGTCGGGCTAGTTCCCATCTTCAATGATAGGGGAGCCCTGCATGTTACTGGAAAAGACAAGGCTGAAGCATTTGCAACCACCTACAGCCAAAGATGTCATTTGAATGATTCATCTTAAAAATTCCACAAGCCATGGAGTTCCCTTCCAATGTGTAACACCTTTTCTTTCAGGGCACACTGGCAGGGGAAGACTCCACTCCAGGCACCACCACCCCCCCGTAGTTTTGGGCTTACCAAGCCTCAGAAGTGTTGCAGGGGGAGGGGGTGGGGGAAAGCTGGACAGCAGCAGTGTTAGCTGCAGCCACCATGATGTTTCTTTCAGCTGTGGGGTAATGCATGGCACCACACACTGTCCAGTGACCAAAACACAGTGGCTTCCCTGCAGACGCTCCTCCCAGACTAGACAGACAAAGAACTGGCACTGGAAGGAATACATGTGTCAGAGGGAAGCCTCCATGAGGCTGAGCAGGATTGGCAGCACCTTGGACTTTACCTCCCCCAGTTCATAGTGATGGGGATGAGGAGCTCTGCAGGAATGAAGAGCAAGTCATTTGATAGAATAATTCACTGGGCAGCAGCCTCCAGAGGGTCCACCACTTGGAAGGTCCTGCCCAATGTGAGTCAGCAATAGCTAAAGGGCCAACAACCCCAGCCATTTTCTTTACGTAACCCTCAATGGTCATGATGGGCTAAGTGTAGCCCTTCACCCCAAGCATTTGGTCAATAGTTTGAAAGGTGACTGGATTGCAGGAGTAGCAGGGGCATAGGTAGCCCTGGTGGGTCCCCACACCATTCAGGTAGTGCTACAACCACTCCAAGTGATTTTGTAACTCCCATGTATGTTTAACAGGGGGCAGTGTGGAATGGGCCAAGATAGTCCCCTGTAGATTTTGGGTGTTTGAGCAGAGAGAGAGCAGGAGGCACAGGAGAGAGATCGAGGGATGGGGCACCAAGGTGGCTGGTACCCCAGGTTAAGCAGAGGAGCGTGATGAAACCAATAAGGCGTTCTTTGTTTGGGGAGGTGGGGGGGGGGGGGGGGGGGGTGGCAGGGGTGCAGAAACATGACTCTTCAGCCCAGGACTGGTCTGACTACAAGTCCAAAAGCAGTCTTCACCTCCCACCCCTGCAGTTGGGAAAAACAAGCCTTCCCTCTCCTCCAGCAGCAAGCACCAACCTTAAATTAATGGGGCAGCAAGCCCAAATCCAGTCCATATGTCCTCCAACAGGAGGAGACCTTTGAGCCTCCACACCCCAAGCTCCTGTCCTCCCTCCCTCTAAGCAGCAGCTCCTCCCAGCTCCAGAGCAATTCAGAATGATGCACATGAAGAAGCAGCAGCTGATTCAGAACAGTTGACCATAATCAGGTCAACAATCACTTGGAACACTAACTTTCTTTCATTTTATAACAATCTACCCAAATAGATGATAAGTTACAATATAATTCCAGTTCTTTTTATTGGCTTCTTCAAAATAGGCACTACCAAATGATGATTTAGAATTGATGAACAGGCTGGCAGATTTGGCCTGTTTCCTTCTCAATGAGGCTGAGAAGACAGCCAGTTCCCCATTTACTGTCACCTGTACTAAACAAACAACTGCTCTCAAATGTTGACACAATACCATGGCAACCCCATTAACATTGAAGACAGCAAACCTCCACCTCTTCTACGAGGTTAATAGCTTGAATGTTTTTATACAATGATAAATTATTAAAGCAACAGGCTGATATAATCACAACATCAACAGAAAATATACCTCATACAATGAAAACAGTTCACATTCTTGTTAATTAAACCAAAGGGATTCATCTTCTGCAGTTTCACCTTCTGGGGCACAATTCCCAACCAGAATAACAGTTCTCACACAGTCCCAAGCAAGACAACAATTCTGCAGATCCTTCCCACTGTTTGCCTTATAAAGGACTCAGGTGATGTGTTCCACCAGGCAGGCATTGCTGATTACCAAGGGAACTCATATTCAATGAGACCCACAGGGAGATTAATTAGAGATTCCCTGAGGAATTCCTGGAGATTATCACACAGTCTATTGAACACCTTTTCAATAATTTTCGCTGGATTTTGTCACTCTGAGCTGGACTGTGAATTCTCTAAAAATATAAACAGCCAATTAAAAATGCTTCAACTGTAATAAAGGTTTACTTGCTTTTAGTCCTGCCAATATGTTGAAACATTCTGAAATTACTGGAACTCAGATGATAGCACAGGTTGTAATATTTACATTACAATAGTTATTTGAAA
Source organism: Carcharhinus amblyrhynchos (assembly GCF_965287045.1). Classification (NCBI taxonomy): domain Eukaryota; kingdom Metazoa; phylum Chordata; class Chondrichthyes; order Carcharhiniformes; family Carcharhinidae; genus Carcharhinus; species Carcharhinus amblyrhynchos. The sequence goes on along the minus strand of NC_137335.1, from coordinate 35,214,222 downwards.
ACCTTAATTAGTTCACAGCCCTGAAAACATTCAGAAGCTTGTGTTATTTCATAATTTAATACACTGAGTTTATTGACTTTTTTATGGCTAGCTGTGGTTTTTAATGCTGGTTCTGATAGCAAATGCATTCAGTGTTACTGAAGTGTGGTATTATTCATCCTGATGGATAAATGATTCATCATATCATTACTCTTTGAAGAGTATAAAATGATTACTGAGAAGGCCAATGAATATTGTACCTTATATTTACTTAAAATACATTCAAGACTGACAAGTTCAGCTAAATGAAGGAGGGCTTGTGGAGTTTGATTAAAAATAACATTAATAGCAATAACAATTGTCCTACTTTCAATTGTGCCAGATTTGGGCAAATTCATGCTTGTCCTGCATTACAGTTCAAAGTCACTTTTATTTGGGTTAAAGCTGAAAATTGTATGAATGCATCTTAACGCTCAGCGACTGGAACTTGAAGTCCCAGGATAGTCACATCCGTCTGTGATTGAGGATTCTGTTAAACAGTACTCCTGCAGTAATTTTAAATGGCAAAAAGCAGTATAAAGACAACCATGCGTCAGTTCAATGAGCATTTTGGAATGGAGAAATCTATGAAAATTAACATTGAAAATTAGAAGATTCATGGCATAGAAAGAGGCTGTTTGGTCCATTGTGTTGATGGCAGCCAACAAAAAAGTGATCCAGTCTAATTGCAATTTCCAGTTTGTGATTGATTCTCCTATAGATTATAGCACAAACCGTGCATATCCTAGTGCTTTTTAAATTCAGTGAGGGTTTCTGCCTCTGGGTTTCAGGTCCTGACCACCCTCTGGATGGAAAGTTTTATCCTCAAATCCTCTCTAATCCTTCGAACATAGAGGATCTGCACCTCCTGGTTATTGACTCCTCTGCTGATTAGGGAAATCAATCCACTCTATCTAGGCCTTTCAGAACTTTTGCACCTCAATTAAACCTCTCCTTGGTCTTCTCTGTTCCAAAAGAAAAACCCCAACCTATTCAATCTTTCCTTAAAACAAAAATTCTTCATTCCTCCCAACATTCTCATAAACCTCCTTTCTAGTGCAATCACATCCTTTCTATAACACTGTGACCATAACTGTGTGCAGTATTCTAGCTGTGGCCTAATTAGTGTTTTACATAATCCTAGCATAACCTTCTTGCTCTTATAATCCAGCCCCTGGCCAATGAAGGAAAGTTGCCTGTATGCCACTTTAACCACCTTTAACACAGATCCAGGGATCTGTGGACATGCATTCCTCTACACTTTTCAGACTCCCACTATTTCCTGTTTTTTTCCCTTTGTATTTGATTCTTCCAAATGCATTACCTCATACTTCTCTGGATTGAATTCAATTTGCCATTTTTTTACCTACCTGATCGGTCTAATGGTGTCTTCCTGCAGTCAGGTTTTCCTCCTTACTCTCAAGAAACCGATTACCTGTCGCTCCTGCAAACATATTAATCATTCCTCCGACATTGAATACTACATTATTGACATACACTACAAAGAACAAGGAACCTGAAGCTGAGGCCTGTAGATCTCCACTGGAAACAACCTTCCAGTCCAGCATTACTCTTTGCTTCCTGCCACCAAGTTAATCTTGAATCCAATTTGCCACTTTCCTTTGGGCTCCATACATTCTTACTTTCTAACCAGTCTGCCATGTAGAACTTTTTCAAAAGCCTTGCTAAGATCCATGTAGACTACATCAAGTGTGCTATGCTCATCCACCTTCCTTGTTCTCTCCTTAAAATGTTAAATCAAGTTAGTCAGACATGACCTTCCTTCTGCTAATTTATGCTGACCATCCTTGATTCATTTGTGCTTCTCTAAATGATGATTTATTCTGTCCCTCAGAACTTCATCTCATCATTTTCTCACCATGGATGTCAAACTAATTGGCCAGCAATTACTCAACCTATCTTTTCATCCCCTATTAATGATGGTATAGTGTTATTGGTCCTCCTGGCCTGGGATACATTTAATCATGGCTTGCTGACTTATCCACTTTCAAAGATGCTAAATCCCATGCATTTCCTCTTGTTTATATCATCCAATATTAAACCAGTCAATATTTCACACATATCTTAATCACAATATCTGAATTGTCCTGGACTTCTGTAAGGACAGAAATTAGGAACAACATTGACAGCTTCCTTCCCCACACAATTTACCTTTTTGGTTACTTTTTGGCTCTACACTTTCTTTAGTTATCCTCTTGCCCTTTATGTATTCATAAAACACTTTTAAGTCTTTGATTTTATTTGCCAATAATTTTTCATGCCCCCTCTTTGCTTTCCTAATTTCAGTTTTAACTTCACCCCTGCCTTTTTTAATGCACTTTTAGACTTTTGCAGTATTGAGCGCTTGGCAACTAATATAAGCCTTCCTTTTTTGCCTTATTCTACTCTACTCTCTATGTTCTTTGACATTCAGTGGGGAGGCGGTATATTTGGGAGTTCTATGCTTTTTCTTCATGGGAACGTGTTTATTTGGAACCTTCTATTTCCTCCTGGAATGTCTCCCATTGTTCTGACACTGATTTATCTTCAAGGGCTGTTTCCAGTCCTTATTGGCCAAATCACATCTCAGCTTTATAAAATTGGCCTTTCCTCAATTTAAAACTTTTACTCTTGGTCTATCTTTATACTACCCCAGAACAACTCTAAATCCAATTAATTATGATCACTGCCACAAAAATACAGACCCATCGATATTCCTTCCACCTGCCCAGCATTATTTCCTAACATCAAACTTAAACTTGCCCCTTCTCATATTGGGCTGGCTGCACACAGTCAAGAAAAATCACTTGAATGCACTTTATGAAATGTATGCCCTTCATACTTTTTACGTGGACTTTATCCCAGTTAATATTAGGTTAATTAAATCCCTTACTATTACTGCTCGTCCACTACTATTATTGCCCCATTGTTTGCTTCCATCTATCTTCCTCTGGCTGTTCAGGGATCTATAGTTTACTCCCAGTGTGTGATTGCCTCCTGTTCAACCTAGTTCAACCTAGATGGTCTAGGTTTCTAGAATATCATGTCCTCTGAGAACTGTCATAAGAACATAAGAAATAGGAGCAGGAGTAGGCCATCTAGCCCTTCGAGCCTGCCCCGCCATTCAATAAGATCATGGCTGATCTGAAGTGGATCAGTTCCACTTTCCCGCTTTCTCCCCATTACCCTTAATTCCCTTGTCTATCAGAAACCGATCTACCCATGACTTAAATATATTTAGCGAGGTAGCCTCCACCACTTCAACGGGCAGAGAATTCCAGAGATTTACCACCCTTTGAGTGAAGAAGTTCCTCCTCAATTCCTATCTAAACTGCCCCCCTCCCCTTATCTTGAGGCTATGTCTTCTAGTCCTGCTATCCTTTCTAAGCGGGAAGAATCTCTCTACCTCTACCCTATCCATCCCCTTCATTATCTTATACGTCTCTATAAGATCCCCCCTCATCCTTCTAAACTCCAACAAGTACAGACCCAGTCTATTTAGTCTCTCTTCATAGGCCAACCCCCTCATCTCCGGTATCAGTCTAGTGAACCTCCTCTGCACTCCCTCCAAGGCTAATATATCCTTCTGCAAGTGCGGCAACCACAAAACTGCACATAGTACTCCAGCTGCGGCCTCACCAGTACCCTGTACAGTTGCAGCAAGACCTCCCTACTTTTATATTCTATCCCCCTCGCTATAGAGGCCAACATTCCATTCGCCTTCTTGATCACCTGCAGACTCGGTTTTTGCAACTCGTGCACAAGGACCCTTAGGTCCCTCTGCACCGTAGCATGCTGCAGCTTTTCACCTTTTAAATAATAATCCCTCCTATTATTATTTCTGCCAAAGTGGATAACCTCACGCTTGCTAACATTATACTCCATCTGCCAGGTCCTCGCCCACTTGCTCAGCCTATCCAGATCTCTCTGCAGACTTTCCACACCCTCCACGCAACTTGCTTTATCACTCATCTTCGTGTCATCAGCAAATTTCGTCACCCTACACTCAGCCCCCTCCTCCAGATCATCTATATAAATGGTAAATAGTTGAGGCCCCAGCACCGATCCCTGCAGCACTCCACTAGTCACCAACCGCCAACCAGAATAGCACCCATTGATACCAACTCTCTGCTTCCTATTAGACAGCCAATCCTCTATCCACGCTAACACCTTACCCCCAACTCTGTGCACCCTAACCTTCTGTAGCAACCTTTTGTGAGGCACCTTATCAAACGCCTTTTGGAAATCTAAAAACACCACGTCCACCGGTTCCCCTCTGTCTACTGCACTAGTCACATCCTCATAGAATTCCAATAAATTCGTCAAACACGACTTCCCCTTAACGAATCCGTGCTGCGTCTGCTCGATCAAACCATTATTTTCTAGGTGCCTCGCTATTTCTTCTTTGATGACAGATTCAAGCATTTTTCCAACAATAGATGTTAAACTAACCGGCCTATAATTCCCTGCCTTTTGTCTGCTACCTTTTTTAGACAACGGCATAACATTAGCCATTTTCCAATCTTCCGGCATTTCTCCGGAGTCCAGCGAATTTTGATAAATAATTACTAAGGCATCCACTATCACCTCTACCATTTCTTTCAGAACCCTGGGATGCATTCCATCCGGTCCTGGGGACTTGTCCACTTTCAGTCCCGTTAGTCTATCAAGCAGTACCTCTCTAGCGACAGTAATCACATTCAGGCCCTCAACTCCTACCATCCTTCTATCTTTAATATCCAGCAAACTATTCGTGTCCTCCTCCATGAAGACCGAGGCAAAAAACTTGTTTAAAGCCTCAGCCATTTCCTCATCGCCCACCGCTAAATCCCCCCTCTCATCCTCCAAGGGTCCAACATTCACTCTAGCCAGCCTCTTCTTCTTTATATATTTGTAAAAACTTTTACTGTCATTTTTTATATTTAGTGCTAGTTTAGCTTCAGTATTTTTAGCCCACTATTTTTAGCCACTCTGAACGCACCAGCTTTTAATTTAATACTCTCCTTTATTTCCTGTCATTGTTTCTTTAATCAGTATTGTAGCCCCCACCGTTTCTAGTCCCCTCCCTACCTCATCTGAAAAATCCTGGAAACAGGAATATCGAGCTGCCATTCCCACCCTTTGTTAAGCCACATTTCAGTAATCGCTGTGATACAATGGACAAAATCTTACCAAAAAATGGTGGAGTGTTGTTTCTGATGAGTGAACTGATGTGTTACGGCAGTGCCAATCTGAGACAAGGGACAGTCATGTTGTGGAGATACTGGCGTTGGATTGGGGTAAACACAGTAAGAAGTCTCACAATACCAGGTTAAAGTCCAACAGATTTATTTGGTAGCAGAAATCACTAGCTTTTGGAGCGCTGCTTCTTCATCAAGTGAGTGGGATTTCAGTTCCCAAACAGGGCATATAAAAACACAAACTCAATTTACAAGATAATGCTTGGAATGCGAGTCTTTACAGGTAATCGAATCTTAAAGGTACAGTGAGTAGAGAGAGGGTTAAGCACAGGTTAAAGAGATGTGTATTGTCACCAGCCAGGACAGTTAGTGAGATTTTGCAAACCCAGGCAAGTCGTGGGGGTTACAGGTAGTGAGACATGAATCCAAGATCCTGGATGAGGCCTTCCTCATGTGTGTGGAACTTGGATATCAGTCTCTGCTCAGCGATTTTGCGTTGTTGGGTGTCGGGAAGGCCACCTTGGAGTACATTTACCCATAGATCAGAGGCCGAATGGCCGTGACGCTGAACTGTTCCCCAACAGGAAGAGGGCACTCTTGCCTGGTAATTGTCGAGCGATATTCATTCATCCACTGTCGTAACGTCTGCATGGTCTCCCCAATGCACCATGCCTTGGGACATTGCAGTGTATCAGGTAGATAACGTTGGCCGAGTTGCAAGTGTATGTACCGTGTGCTTAGTGGATGGTGTCCTCACGTGAGATGATGGCAGCTGTGTTGATGATCCAGCATGTCTTGCAGAGGTTGCTGTGGCAGGGTTGTGCGGTGACGTGGTCACTGTTCTCCTGAAGGCTGGGTAGTTTGGTGCGGACAATGGTCTGTTTGAGGTTGTGCAGTTGTTTGAAGGCAACAAATGGGGATGTGGGGATGGCCTTGGTGAGATGTTCATCTTCATCACTGACATATTGAAGGCTCCAGAGAAGCTTCTCCACTCTGGGGAAGTACTGGACGACAAAGGATACTCTGTCTGCCGTATCCTCTGTTTGTCTTCTGAGGGGTTGGTGCAGTCAGCACCGACCTCCTCAACACTTCACTGTACCGCAAGCCCATGGATAACCTCATGATGCTCCACTTCTCCAGCTTCCACCCTAAACATGTTAAAGAAGCCACCCCCTACAGACATGTCCTCCGTATACACAGGATCTGCTCAGATGAGGAGGATCACAACAGATACCTCCAGACTCTGAAAGATGCCCTCATAAGAACAGGATATAGCGCTCGACTCATCGAACGACAGTTCCAATGCGCCACAGCAAAAAACCGCACAAACGTGGGACATGGTGGACAGAGTAGCCTTCGTCGTCTAGTACTTTCCTGGAGCAGAGAATCTTCTCTGGACTTCAACATGTCATTGATGAAGACAAATATCTCGCCAAGATCATCCTGACACCCCCACTTCTTTCCTTCAAACAACTGCACAACGTCAAATAGCCCATTGTCCGCAGCAAACTACCCACCCTTCAGGAGAACAGTGACCACGACACCACATAACCCTGCCACAGCAACCTCTGCAAGACATGCTGGATTATCGACACAGATGCCATCATCTCACATGAGAACATCATCCACCAGGTACACGGTACATACAATAGCAGCTCGGCCAATGTTGTTTACCTGAAACGCTACAGGAAAGGATGTCCCGAAGCATGGTACATTGGGGAGACCATGCTGACACTACAACAATGGATGAATGAACACCGCTTGATAATCACCAGGCAAGAATGTTCTCTTCCTTTTGGGGAACACTTCAGCGGTCACAGATATTCGGCCTCTGGTCTTCGGGTAAGTGTTCTCTAAAGCGGCCTTCACGACACAGGACAATGCAGAGTCGCTGAGCAGAAACTAATAGCCAAGTTCCACGGACATGAGGATGGCCTCAACCGGGATCTTGGATTCACGTCACACTATCTGTAACCCCCACGACTTGCCTGGGCTTGCAAAATCTCACTAACTGTCCTGGCTGGAGACAATACACATCTCTTTAACCTATGCTTCATCCTGTCTCCACTCACATTGTCTGTATCTTTAAAACCTGATTACCAGTAAAGACTCACATTCCAACCATTATTTTGTAAATTGAGTTTGTGTCTTTATATGCCCTGTTTGGGAACTGAAATCCCACACACTTGATGACGAAGCAACGCTTTGAAAGCTGGTGGCTTTTGCTACCAAATAAACTTGTTGGACTTTAATCTGGTGTCGTGAGATTTCTTAAAAGGGACAGTGCCAGGCGGCATTGCCAGACTACTGTCTAGCTATGTCCCTGTCCCCCAGGAACTATGTTTTAAGCTCCCAGGGAAACCCCGATGACAGATTCACGTCTAGATGAACCTGTTGTAAACTGTGCTGACATGGCATTATGACAGCGTAGTGTCAATATACAGCAGAGGGTTGATAACTGGTGAGAAATGGGTTAATGATATTAAAATTTATTTAGGTGCATATAAAGCAGGTTCGCACCCATTATTGTTGGTGGGGAGGGGGGGTGGGGGTTGCGGGTGGCTAGATCTGAAATTGCGATCTCGCTGGTGAGATTGTGACTTCCGGATCTTGAGCTCCACCAGCATTCACACAAACAGCGAGATTGGGCTCTATTTCTAAGTGTTTATCTGTATCCTCATTTACCTAATTCACTAGATTTCTTGCATTGAAGTACATATTACTAATCAATGAACAGCTTTTTATTTGTTGTCTATTTTCTAGCTTTTATTTTTACTGTCTTCTAAAATTGTTCACAAATTTCTGACTTCCAGTTCCAGCTTTACTTCTCTCTCTTCTGAATCTATACTCAGGTTCCCAGATCCTCCCATTTAGTTTAAACCTCCTCCAACAGCATGAGCAAACCTCCCTGCCAAGATATTTACCCTGACTCCAGTGAGTTGCAACCCATCTGGCTTGTACATGCCCATCTCCTCTGGAATTAGTCTCAATGACAAAGAAATCTAAAGCCTTCCCTCCTGCACTTTCTTTCCCGCCACACATTCATCTGCTCTAACAGTGTATTTCTGTACTCACTAGAGCATCTTTAGTACTACAAACTGGCCCAATCACAGAATGGGAGAGGAAATTGCTAAGAAAATAAATGGAACTTCCAGGAGTTCAGAGATACACTTGGGGAAATTTAATATTGTCTGGAGAATAGCCAAGATAAAGTTTGTCAAAATTAAAGAGGCTTTTGAGCATGCATGGTGGTCCAGTCTTAATTGATAGATGTGTCCTGATGTACGCAATATCACCGTGTGGAGTTTTGGCCTCATTGAAACAGATGTGGAAAACTTCTGGCCCAGATATTGGAGATTAAACCTATTTGAAACATTTTATGCGATGAAATCACCAATCAATATTTTTCACATGCCAGGAGACTGGCAGTTGAATTGCTTCGAATAAACTAAAGGATGTTTTAAAAGGAAAGGAATATTTTACCATTTAGATACAAGAGACTTGATCTGTATTAAGTCAATTCCAAATGTAAATGTCACTAGAACAGCATTCAAGTTTTGGGGAAGAAATAATTATTTGGGGGTAGGGCCTGGGTGGGATTGTTTTCAGTGCAGACTCGATGGGCCGAAGGGCCTCTTTCTGCACTGTAGGGTTCTATGATTCTATGATTCAGAGAAGTAAGCGCAGCGTGCATATAAGTAAAGATTGTCATAGCTGCAGATGACCATAGACTGACTAATGGTTATTTAACCTGAGAATCATCACACCTCAAGCAAGGGGCACGGTTGAGAATGACCTCAGCCAGTACGTGAATTGAACTCGTGATGTTGGCATCGCTTCAGCGTCACAAGCCAGCTGCCCACCCAATTGAGCTAAACAAACCCCATGAAATATGAAGAGAAGTTTGCAGGGGAGTGTTCCCATAGCAGATGAAAGGTTGTGAAAGCTTCTGGAAAAGACTAGAAGCATCTCTTAATAAACAATTCATTTATTAATCTACTTGGTGATCGCCTGCCTTTGCAAGATACTACAGTTTGTATCATTGAATGTCCCAGTTTAGTGTTGTGCAGTAGCTGTAGGTGATTTCAGAGCTCAGGCTTGCTGGTGACCTAAACTCTGAGAAAACACTCCATTACTAAAAAGTCTCCAGGGTCTTCAAGAATGATTGGTGGAAACTTGGCATGTTCATGAAGGTCCCACTGTGAAAGGAAAAATAATCATGCAAAAAGCCAAGAAGCAGCTTTAAAAAGCATAATGTAATTAACTTTAATAAATGGTGACCTTTTAAAAGCTATTGAAGGTACAACATATTTAGAAAAGATAGGGAGGGAAAAGTCGGCTGAACATGATAACAAAATGGCAGTAAGATAGAGATATTGTCCGTATGGACAGAGATAAGAACATATGGACATAATAAATAGGAGGAAGAGTAGGCCAGAATATTCCTTGAGTCTGGTCCACCAATCAATATGTTCATGGGTGATTTTTCTCCCTATGTTACTTGATTTCCCTGTAAGAAGTCTCAGCATAGGAGGTTAAAGTCCAACCTTTTTTTTGGACTTTAACCTGGTGTTGTGAGATTTCTTACTGTGTTTACCCCCAGTCCAACGCCAGCATCTCCACAACTTGATTTCCTGACAGACTAAAAATCTATTTCGATCTTAAACAATTTCATTGCCCCAAATTATTTGCTCAATTCTGCCATTTCCCTATTTCACATGACCGTTTCAAGTGTCCCGAACATTTATGTTAGCTATTCTGCTGATTTTTTTACGCTTGTAAATACATCTTTAAATTTCTTATATTTCTTAACTCACATTCCCTTTTCCTTTAACCTTTTGCTTGCTATTTGCTGGTTTCTAAAACTCTTGATGTGGGTATGCCGGCGTTGGACTGGCGTAAACACAGTGAAAAGTCTGACAACACCAGGTTTTAGTCCAACCTATTTATTTGATAATATACTCGCAAGCTTTCGGGTTAGCCCCTTCGTCAGTCACCTGACGAAGGTTCTAAAACTCTCCCAATTCTCTGGTTTACTATTATTCTTTGCAAAGTTACAAACCTTTGAAGGCTTGCAAGGAACATAAGAGGGGACTGTAAAAGATTCTGTAATTAGAGAGAATGAACAAGATTGGTGAAGACAGAGGTAGTTTTATAAATAGGAATTTATAAAAGAGAACAGGAAATGGCAGAGCAATTAAACAATCATTTTATTTCTGCCTTCAGGCAACTCTCCAGAAATGCTTGGAAACCAAGGGCCCACTTTTACCATTGCTTTGCGCCCATTTTTGGGCACAAAAACTTGATAAAGTGGGGCTTGAGGCAAGTAACTCAATCCACGCCCACCTCTACACTGGTTTCCTCCTTTACCAAGGCCCGAAAATGGCTGTGATCGGGATCACGCCCAGACAGCCATTTAAATGCGTTTGTACTGCGTGGGGTGGGGGGGGTAGGAAAAGTGGGTCTGACGCCTCTCTGCTTGAGATCAGTGGGGAGGGGAAACTGGGTCTGTGGCCACTTTGCCTGTGATCAGTGGGGAGGAAGGGGGGTCCGCTGCCAATCTGCCTGAGATTGATGGAGGGGAAGGATGGATCACTCTGTCTGAGATCAGTGAGGGGAATGGGGGAGGGGGCTGCGATTGGTCCTAGTGGCGGTGGGGGATACATAATCAGTAATGTTGTGGGGGTGGGTTAATGTCTGTGGGAGCGAGGGAGAAGCATTTTCTGGGCCGGGGGGTGTTGGGGAATGTGGCAGGGGAGCAGCATTCTATCATTTTATTTCTGTGCATGCACAGAAGGAGGCGCCAATCAGAGCTGTAGGATTTTGAGTGTGTTAAGCCCTGCCCACGGGCTTGTGCAGTGCGTTTTGGAATCACTGGTATTTTTGCAGGCAGAGTGGGGGCGCCTGAGAATGGGTCTAAAAGTCAGATCTGAAACACTCCCAGTTTCAAGTCCGCCCAACACTTTGAATCAAAATGGTAAAATAGGGCCCCAAGGGTCTAATGAGAAGGAGGAATTGAAAGAAAGTAGTATTGCTAAAACAACAGTGCTGGAGAAATTAATGAAAGCCGATAAATCCCCAGGGCCTGGTAATCTACATTCCAGGGTACCAGAGGCAGTGGCCATGGAAATATTGGATGTATTTGCTGATTCTGGAACAGACCCAACAGATTGGAGTTTAGAAAAATGACAGATGACCTTATTGAGACATACAGGATTCTCAGGAGGCTTGAAGGGTAGATGCTGAGAGGTTGTTACCCTTGTGCGAGGGTCCAGGACCAGAGGGCATAATCCCAGAGTAAGTATCGCCCATTTAAGAAAGAGATAAAGAGGAATTTCTTTTCTCAAAGGACAGTGTGTCTGTGGAATTCTTTACTGCAGAGGGCTGTAGCAGCTGTGCTGCTGGGTATGTTTGAGGTTTTTAGTCATAGAATTATAGAACCCTACAGTGCAGAAAGAGGCCCTTTGAGTCTGCACCGAACACAATCCCACCCAGGCCCTACCCCCCCATCCCTGCATATTATACCCACTAACCCCTCTAACCTACACATCCCTGGACATTAAGGGGCAATTTCTTAGCATGGCCAATCAACCTAACCCGCACATCTTTGGACTGTGGGAGGAAACCGGAGCACCCGGGGGAAACCCACGCAGATACGAGGAGAATGTGCAAACTCCACACAGACAGTGACCCGAGCCGGGAATCAAACTCAAGACCCTGGCGCTGTGAAGCAGCAGGTCTAACCACTGTGCTACCGTGCCGCCCAGTAAGGGAATTAAGGGTTGTGGTGATAAGGCGAGAAAGTGGATTTGAGGGTTGTCATATCAGATCAGTCATGATCTTATTGACTGGTGGAGCAGACTCAATGAGCTGAATGGCCTACTTCTGCTCCTACCTCTTATGGTCTTATGGAAAGTCCTTGGGAACAGTCCCCAGCAATTAAGAAGTGGGTGAGGAGTGAGAGATTGGAACTGGGGAGGGTGGGAGATTGTCGATCTGGGAGGGAAAAAGCTAGATAGAGGCTGTAGTTGACAGAGGCCAAAGACTTAATTGAGGGGCTAAAGTGTGGGAGATGGAGGTGATCTACTCCTGCTGCTCCTTACACAGACAATAAGTTATAAAAGGCACTACTTATCTTCTTGAGTCAGCAGTTTTCTTCTCTCTTACATACTGGGTTTCCCAATTCCTGGGAGATAATTGTTCAGTTTAAACCAGGCCTCCAATGGCAGCATGAGGGATGAATTTATTGAATCATCTTGCTGCACAAAATCATAAAAATGGCAACAGCCGCAACGTGGCACATTTTCTCCATATTCACTGTCTCCTATCCAGTTGTAATTAAAAGGGAAAAAGAGCAAAGCAAGAATATTTTCTAAAGCAATGTTGCAAGCACAGAGGAGGGAGTTGTCTCAAACAGCCCTCATCTGGCAACCTGGTACCAGAAGATATTCAATGATATCACCAAGGCAGCTAAAGTAATGGAATGAGTAGGACCATGTAACAATATGCTATACTGTGCAATCTTACCATTTTCAGCCATTTTTCCCCCACGGTGAACCAAAACCTAGTAGCAATGTACTTGAGGTGCCACAATTCATCTAACAACCACTTCCTTTGTCTGAAGGTGAACCACGGGCAGAATTTTCCCATCATGCTCTCCACAGGAATTGTAGTGGGCGGAACAGAAAATTTGGCGAACGATGCAGAGGCTCCTTGACCTCGGGTGGGAATTTCTGGCCTTTGGGGCGAGCGCAGCTGGAAAATCCCACACAGAGTTCTCGACGAAGTTAAGTAATAGAAGATACATGTGACATTGTTCCTTGTCCCAGACCAATTATTTCCCCGCCTGCTTGCTGGCAGGGGTTAGATTCTGTATAATCACAAAGGATCTTCACACTGTCTCAATAGCCCATAACCAACACCAAAACAGCCACAGATTATGGAGCACTAGTTCTCATCCTATGTGAGTAGAAAGGCTTGGATCTCCAGGGCAGGTATACAGGAGAGCCAATGGGAAATGGGCAAGTGGAATGAAAAGAATGCAGTTGGACATATAATTCATCTTCCCAAGCCTTTTAAATTCCTGAAAGATTCATATAATCTATCAGTATACACTATGTGAAAAGGTTTTGTTTCCTGACTCGGAGGAAACCTGCCTGAGTTGGGAAGGTCAAAGTGGAAGCATGTGGGGCCACAAATCTGAATTTTCCCAATAAAATAAGAATTACTCAGCCTTTGATAATTTATGAAGGCATGTGAATTCTTGAAGAATGTGAGAAATCTGTGAGGGAAGTGAGTTCATGAATTTTGGGGAAGACTGCTGAGGAGTTGCAAACCTTTAGATAGGTAAGTTTAAGGTTTGTTGCCAATTCCCCATCATATCTCCCATGGCCCCGCCATCTTCTCTCATAACCTGCATTCCCCCATTACCCCATGCTCCTTCCATGTTACTTCCAATATCCCCATGCCCTTCCATGCTCCCCCATTCATTTTCCATAGCCACCCTCCTAGTATCCATTATCTGCAGAACCAATGAGCCATTGGAAAGTCTGCAAAGTCTTTGAATTGCTCATAAAACTGATAACAAAAGCAGAAGCTTTGAAAACTTTCTCTGAAAAAAAGGGTTCAGCTTAGAACCTCAAAAAACCACAGCCAAGCATTCATCTGGCAACTTTATCAATAGAAGCAATTAAAACAGATGACCATGGTCTGCTTTTCCAGATGGCCTCATTGTGAACACCTGACTGAGTTCCAGGAATGACTAATGCATTTAACCCTGCAGGAAATGTTGACTCAGCTTGGAGGTGAGTGCAATGCCTTTATTACCTTGTGATACATTATTCACCCTTTGTAGTTTTCCAAAGCCCGTGGGTGGGATCTTGAGCCCATGTTTGCTGTTTGCAGAAATGCTGTGGGGGCTCAAAATCCAGCAAAACCCAGGAGGTGTGAATCTTGCCAGCTAGATCACGAGTTCCAATTTTCACCTTTGCTGGTGATGTCCATGCCCACAATGGATGTGATTCTGATTTAAACATATTACATTACATTTACATATAATTAAAGATACCCCCCGCCAGATATTTACCCCTTGCCATATTTTCAAACCATACCAATGTGACATCATGCTGGCAACATTTACAACAGGTTCACCCAGATGTGAACCTGTCATGGGATGTGCCTGGAGGCGTAAAGGGGAGTATAGCCCTGAGGGAAAGGGACAGAGCCAGGCACTGGTCTGGGTAAGCCTTCTGGGAATGTCACCAGTACAAGTAGGCACTGCCAGGTCAGCACCATGTCAACCTGGTAGTGCCAACATGTACCAGAGAAAGTTACAGGAGCAGACGCCAGAGGGAACTTCATGGGAGAGAGAGGATTCATTTATATGTGGCATTGGGCAGGAGTGGACATGGGAGCAAGAATGCCAGTGATGGCCTTTTGGGCCAGGTGGGGGGGGGGGGGTGGAAATGGGGAGGGATTGGTGCTGGTGATGTCTGTGTAGGTGGTGTGAAGGTGTCTGATGTTCAGAGGGAAGGGAATGTAATGCCAGCACTGACTGCTGGAAGGGGTCCGATTTTCAGGAGGAAGGGGTGGGTGCAGTGGGGTTGATGGTGGGGGTGTGATGTTCCCTTTTGCTTTGATTGAGGTACCCTTTAAACATGGCATCTTGATCTCAGTGCAGTCAGGTTTTGCCAGAGTGTTGAGGGTTCCTTCTACTTTGCAGCTTGGAATACCCAGCTATTTTTTTTGACAGGATATACAAAGATCTGGAGAGAAAATCAATGTATTTCTCGGAGAGAAACATACTGTTTTTCTCGCTGGAACCAACACTCTGCCATTTTTTATATACACAGGTTAAGGGGTGTGAAGTGGATTAAAACTTTTGACATTGATACCACTTTTTATTTATTTGTTTAAGGGATGTATACATCACTGGCTAGGCCATCATTTATTCCCCATCCATAATTGCCCTTGAGAAAGTGGTAGTGAGGTACCTTATTGAACCGCTGCAACCCATGTGGCATGGGTATACTCAGAGTGCTGTTAGGAAGAGAGTTCGAGGATGTTGACCCAGCGATAGTGAAGGAATGGTAATATATTTCCAAGTCAGGATGTGGTGTGGCTTGGAGGGGAAATTGCAGTTGATTATATTCCCATGCATCTGCTGCCCTTGTCCTTTCAGGTGGCAGAGATTATGAGTTTGGAAGGTGTTGTCAAAGGAGCCTTAGTAGGTTGCTGCAATGCATCTCACGGATAGCAAACATTGCTGCCACAGTGCATCAGTGGTGGAGGAAGTGAAAGTTTAAGATTGCGGATGGGGTGTTAATCAAGTGGGCTCCTTTGTCCTGGATGGTGTTGAGCTTCTTGAGTTTTGTTGCAGCTGCACTTATCCAGTCAAGTGGAGATATTCCATTGCACTCCTGACTTGTGCCTTGTATGTTGTGGACAGGCTTTGAAGAGTCAGGAGGTGACTTCTTCACTGTAGAATTCCCAGCCTCTGATCTGCACTTGTAGTCACAGTCTTTATATAGCTGATCCAGTTCAATTTCTGGTCAACAGTGACAACCATTGGTGGATTCACCTATGGTAACGCCATTGAAAGTCAAGGATAATTAGATTCACTCTTGTTGGAGATGGTCATTGTCTGAATGTTGTCTAGGTATGCAGCATATGGACACAGAGTTGAAGATGATGCTGTATATTATCATTTCAGGTTGGTCACCTTTGCAACATCGGTTAATTTACCACGTGTCAATGCTTCCAGCAAATAGCAGATGCAGTATTTGCAGCTACCACTGTCCGGTATGTCCTGTTCTGTATGGATGTGTGTCATCAAATGTGACCAGCAATCACCAAGGAACAACCCTACTTCTGACCTTCTGAGGTCATTGATGAAGCAGCTGAAAATGGTTAGGCCAGGACATTGCCTTGAGGACATCCTGGGACTGAGATGGTTGACCTCCAACAACTGCAACCATCTTTCCTTGTGTGAAGAATGACTCCAACCAGTGGAGGTCATACCTTGTACTGAAAGTGTAATGCCCATTGTACTGCTCAGCTCACCACACCCTCTCTTTACCTTTTATACCCTTTTAGCTACACCAAAATCATGAGGAAGAGGAGCAGCTAGACCTTAACTCCCCCTCTTTAGTCCCAGCACCACTTTCTCTGATCAGGTAGAACTGAGAAAACACACTTATTGACTGAAATCACTTGGTGAAAGGGCCATATGAACACAATTTTGCACACCTTGGGTCCGGTTTCATCATCAAGTTGCGCCCGTTTTCGGGTGTGAAAACTTGGTAAAATCGGGCATGAGGCAAGTAGATTGATCCGTGCCCGCCTCTGCAATGATTCCCCCATTACCAAGGCCCAAAAATGTTAGTGATCGGGACAGCACCTGAAATGGGCGTGTCGGCCATTTAAATGCATTTGCATGCATTTAAATAGACTTAATGGGCCGCATGAACAACCTTACCAGCATTTCCCCCGTTACCACCTTGTTCACCCATCCAGGATCAGCGCGAAACAGACATGCTCCACAAAAGTGTGATTTGGGTGCTCCAGTTAGTGAAGAGTCAAGTGCTGAGTGTCCAACGGTTCTCTGCTTGAGATGGGTGGGTGGGGGGGGAGCTGAGGATGTGGAAGGGGGGTCCGCTGCCACTCTGCCTGTGATCAGTGAGAGGGAAGGGGGTGTCCGCTGCCACTCTGCCTGTAATCAGTGAGGTGGAAGTGGGGTCCGCTGCCACTCTGTCTGTGATCAGTGGGGGGGAAGGGGGTGTCCACTGCCACTCTGTCTGTGATCAGTGGGGGGGAAGGGGGTGTCCACTGCTATTCTGCCTGTGAGCAGTGAGGGGGAAGTGGGGTCCGCTGCCGCTCTGCCTGAGATCAGTGGGGGGAAGGGGGGTCTGCTGCCACTCTACCTGTGATCAGCGAGGGGGAATGGGGTGTCCACTGCCATTTTGCCTGTGAGCAGTGAGGGGAAGGGGGGCGGTGTCTGCTGCCATTCTGTCTGTGATCAGTGAGGGGGAGGGTGGGCCGCTGCCACTCTGCCTGTGATCAGTGAGGGGGGAAGGGGGTTTCACTGCCACTCTGTGATCAGTGAGGGGGAGGGAGTGTCCGCTGCCACTGCCTGAGATCGGTGGGGGGAGGGGGAAAAGACCCGCAATCGGTCTGAGGGGTGGGGGAGTAAGGGTGTTAGTAATATTGTGGGGGTGGGGCAATGTCTGTGGGGGCAGGAGAAGACATTATCTGGCCTGGGCACAATGTGGCAGGGGAGCAGCGTCCTATCATTATTTTTCCTGTGCATATGCAGTTAGAGGAACCGATCGAGCCGGGTGCGTTAAATCCTACCTACAAGTTTCTGCAGCACGATTTGCAATTGCTGATATTTTTTCAGGCAGAGTGCATATGACGACGCCTGAGAACAGGTCTAAAAGTCAGATCTGAAACACTCCCAGTTTCAAGTCTGCCTAGCACTTAGAATCAAAATGGTAAAATAAGGGCCCGTTGTATTTTGTGCTTTGCAATATAAGCGCAGGACACTATCACACTTGATAACAGAGACCAGCACATCCTGGAAATGAGAGATACAAACAATGCATCTGTTAGTTGCTGCAAGTATTGACATATCATCAAATAGCTGATATTGCAAAGATCCTCGTGACCAACCTGAAATGAACCTGATAGCAATTGTTAAACACCTAACAACGAGCTAGTGAAGGAGGAGACCAGAAGTTAATCTTTACTCAGTTTTAAGTTTATTGATGAAATTAAACATTACAAATGCATAGCTCCTAATTCTGTAACTCAACATCATTGTCCTAAATGTCTTTGTCTCAGTAACTATTCAATGAGTACTCCCATCTGTATTTGCAGAATCTTAATTCATACAATTAACAGATTTCCTTTTCACTTCTAAAATAAATTTTAGCAAGTAATACCTACATATAATATTTCAAAACAAATCAAAGATGAAATATAGCTATATACATATATCTAATGATTTCCCATATGCCCTATAAAGTTTTATATTATAAGATACTTCTCTTTCAATAATCTTTTGATATAAAAACACTTCTTTTCATAAAACAGTCATAATTAATGACTTGCATTTGACATTAGGAGATTTCCTTTATCTCCAACGTTTGTTTCATGCGAGCAAGATCAATCCTTAATCTGCCTATACTTACACTTTGCAGAATGTATCTCACAAGGAATGATTATCTATGTAGCATTCTTGGGAAAACTGTTTTCAGTCCTCCTGTTAGAAATAATTTCCTCTAATATATTTGCCATATAGAATCCCTATTTGCACTGTTTCCACAAGTACCAGTGTTTGGAGTTAATGAAATTTAATAATACTTTATTTTCTGAGCTTCCCAAGCTAAATGACAACATTTCCAATTTTCACCCACAAAGAATATTATAAAATCAGCTACCCTTGAATAACCAACAGGACAGTTGACAGGAGAAGCTTCACTGAAAATATCTAATTTTGAGTTTTTGGGTCACCCAGGATAGAAACTTAAGTAGCATTTATCCATATTTAATTTAAAAAATGTATCCTATTTGTCCTTAAAACATTGTTTCCTTTAAGGTGCTTCATTGTAGTATTTAGTTCTAACACAACAAAACTAGCATCTAGTCTTGTCTGAGTGCGTAACCAATTCAGCTGACCAATCAAGTTTCACAAATGAGCTGATCCTTTTTTACATGTCTTAGCATCTTTCTGCGATGACCTATGTATGACCTGTTGAATTACACAGACTCAAAATGTTAACTTTGTTTCTCTCTGCAGACGCTGCCAGAGTTTTTTCAGCGTTTTCGGTTCTTATTTCAGATTTTCAGCATCTGCAGTATTTTGCTACGAGAAAGAAAATCCCTCAAAGATAAAGGAGAGGGAGAAATTGGGCTCTGTGGCACCTGTTTAGATTCTATGTGGCCTCAATGGGCAGTGTGCTGGACACCATCTAGGCAAAGCAATTATGCGCACAGACTCAACAAGGAAGAAAATTACAATGGCAATCAAGACTGATTTCATGCAAACCTTTCAGCTTTTAATGTCATGCTTTAGCTATACTGAATACAAAATTAATTAGCTGGAAAGATCTCTCCCCTCATTTCCACAGTGTAACTTAAAAAGAATCATGATCTGACCAAGAACAAAGAACAAAGAAATTACAGCACAGGAACAGGCCTTTTGATCCTCCAAGCCTGCACTGACCATGCTGCCTGACTGAACTAAAACCCCCTCCTCTTCCGGGGACCATATCCCTCTATTCCCATCCTATTCATGTATTTGTCAAGACGCCCCTTAAAAGTCACTACTGCTTCCACTACCTCCCCTGGCAATGAGTACCAGGCACCCACCACCCGCTTGTAAAAAACTTACCTTGTACATCTTTTTTAAACCTTGTCTCTCACACCTTAAACCTATGCCCCTACTAATTAACTCTTCCTGGGAAAAAGCTTCTGACTATCCACTCTGTCCATGCCCTTCATAATCTTGTAGACTCCTGTCAGGTCAGCCCCCCTCAACCTCTGACGTTCTAGTGAGAACAAACCAAGTTTCTCCAACCTCTTCTCATAGCTAATGCCCTCCATACCAGGCAACATCCTGGTAATTCTTTTCTGTACTCTCTCTAAAGCCTCCATATCCTTCTGATAGTATGGTGACCAGAATTGAACATTATATCCCAAATGTGGCCTAACTAAGGTTCTATAAAGCTGCAACATGACTTGCTGATTTTTAAACTCAATGCCTGTGCTGATGAAGGCATACCGTATGCCTTCTTGATTACCTTCTCCATCTGCGTTGCCACTTTCAGTGACCTGTGTACCTGTATACCCAGATCCCTCTGTCTATCAATACTCTTAAGGGTTCTGCCATTTACTATATATAAGTCCCATCTGTACTAGACCTTCCAAAATGTATTACCTCACATTTGTCCATATTAAACTCCATCCGCCATCTCTCCGCCCAAGTCTCCAACCAATCTATATCCTTTTGTATCCTCTGACAGCCCTCATTACTATCCACAATTCCACCAAACTTTGTGTCGTTTGTAAAGTTACTAATCAAACCAGCTACATTTTCCTCCAAATCATTTATATATATTACAAACAGCAAAGATCCCAGCACTGATCCCTGAGGAACACCACTTGTCAGAGCCCTCCAATCAGAAATGCACCCTTCCACTGTTACCCTCTGTCTTCTCTGACCAAATAAGAAGTCTCACAACACCAGGTTAAAGTCCAACAGGTTTATTTGATAGTACACGCCACAAGCTTTCAGAACGCTGTTCCTTCGTCAGGTGAGTGGAGAGTTCTGTTCAGAAACAGGGCATATAAAGGCACACACAGTTTACAGAATACAGGTTAGAATGCGAGTCTTCACAGCTAATCTGTTATTCAAGGAACAGTGTTCCAAAAGCTTGTGACATTTACTATCAAATAAACCAGTTGGACTTTAACCTGGTGTTGTGAGACTTCTTACTGTGTTTACCCCAGTCCAACGCCAGCATCTCCATTTCTTTGACCGAGCCAGTTCTGTATCCATCTTGCCAGTTCATCACTGATCTCATGCGACTTCACCTTCTGTACCAGTCTGCCATGAGGAAACTTGTCAAAGGCCTTACTGAAGTCAATGTAGACAACATCCACTACCCTATCCTCATCAATCATCTTCATCACTTCCTTGAAAAACTCGATGAAGTTTGTGAGACACGATCTCCCCTACACAAAACCATATTGTCTCTCACTAATATGTCACCTTTTTTCCACATGGGAGTAAATCCTGTCTTGAAGAATCCTCTCCAATAATTTCCCTACCACCGACATTACCAGGCTCACCGGCCTGTAATTACCTGGATTATCCTTGCTCTCATTCTTAAACAATGGAACAACATTGGCTATTCTCCAATCCTCTGGACCTCCCTTGGAGCCAGTGAGCATACAACGTTTCCTCTCAAAGCCCCAGCAATTTCCTCCCTTGCCTCTCTCAGTATTCTGAATACATCCCATCAGGCCCTGGGGACTTGTCTACCCTAATGTTTCTCAAGAACCCCAATACCTCTTCCTTTTTGATCTCAACATGACCCAAACTATCGACACATTCTTCCCCGGACTCACCATCCACCAAGTCCTTCGCTTTGGTGAATACTAATACAAAATATTCATTCAATACCTAGCCCATTTCTTCTGGCTCCGAGTGGGCAAATTCTCTTCCTGTACATAAGGAATAAAGAGGGCTAAAAGGGGGTCACAAAAATTCTTGGTTAGAAGGATTAAGGAAAATCCCATGGCTTTTTATACATATATAAAGAGCAAGAGGATGCTCTTTATATATGTATAATAAGCCTTGGGATTTTCCTTAATTCTGCTGACCAATGACTTTTTGTGACTCTTTTAGCCCTCCTTACTTCTTGCTTAAGTTTCTTTCTACTTTCCTTGTATTCTACACTTGCTTCGTGTGTTCACAGCCTCCTAGTCTTGACAAATACTTCCTTTTTCTCTTTGACTAGACTCACAATATCTCTCATTATCCAAGGTTCCCAAAACTTGCCATACTCAGCCTTCACCCTTACAGGAATGTGCTGGTCTGCTTAAAGGTTAGCTCCTGAATAGGGCCATAAAAACGGGATAGATCATTTACCCCCTGAAGCTTGTTCTGCTATTCATTGAGATCATGACTAATCCGTGACCTAACTCCATAAACTTTAATACCTTTGGTAAATGGAAGTCTATTAATCTCAGATTTTAGACTTACATTTGACCCAGCATCAACAGTTATTTGCAGAAGAGAATTTCAAACTTCTAGCAGGCTGTGGAAATATTTCCTAATTTAGCTCCTATAAGGCCTGGCTCTAATTTTCAGACTTAATTCCAGTTCTAGAATCACCCAACAGTGGAAGTAATTTCTAACTGCTCAATCAGTTCCTGTTGGAACTAAAAACTTCAATCAAATCACCCCACAGTCTTCTAAAATTCAGGGAATAGAAACCCTAGATTTGGTAGTTTATTTTCATAATTTCTGAAGCCCAGGTATTATTCTAGTAAATTGACACTGCACTCCCTCTTAGTTCATTACATACTTTCTGAGGTGTGGTGCCCTAAGCTGAACCCGGTCCTCCAGATGTGGTCAGATCAAGGCTTTGTATTCTAGTCCTCTAATTATAAAGGCCACATTCCATTAGTTTTTTAAAATGTATTTTTGCATCAGACAGTACATTTTAATGATATACAGAGCTGAACCCCTGAAGACTCTTTGGACTTGCTCTGCTTCTCGCTTTCCATTTTTTAGAAAGTGCTTTGGATTATTTCATCTGATTGTTGGTGCAATCATATCCTTTTTTGAAGCTTTCATGTCCTTGACTAAAGTTTGGATAGTCAATAGTGAGTGTGCTGGCTGGTGATGAAGTAGTTACTTGTGGGTGTCCTAATAGGCCTTTCTTTTGGAATTGAGCATCATTAAGAAAATGAAGAGAGGCCAGGCAAAACAAAAAGAGCTTCTGGTTGGAGGAAGAGGTGAAAGGTTCTTTGCAGAAGACCACATCCACAGAAGGTCATTATGAAGCATAATTTTGCATCACTTCAGTGAGTATCAATATTTGAGGTATCTTCACTTCACAAAAGAGGTCATGACTAAAATCTACTAACCATTGCAGCCACAACTGCAGTCTCAAAGCAGGGCAAGGGCAGCATTGCCTGTAGCTACAAAGGTATTCTTAGCTCTTAATTTTAAAATCACCTGGCTCCTTACAGACTGCTACTGGAAATGTGTGCTGCACCGCACAGTTTACAGTAAAGTGCTGCATAAGGGAGGCCACTAAGGCCTTACCACAGAGAGAGCTTCACCTCATTCCCTCTTTCCAGAGACAAGCCAACAGTGTGAGCAGGAAGGTATCTTCAGAATAGACACTTCCCCATGACATAGGGAGAAAAGGCTGCATGTACATTGCCATGTGTTATCCTTTCACCTGTCCTAACTCCTGTTAAATAAGTCGTCCTTTATCCTAGCCTTTAAAATACACATGTTAACCTCTGAGCAGTTTGCTAGAAGATTGAATGACAATATCTCTTTTTTGTGTCTTCTTTCTCTTCTTCTATTGACTACAAAGGTTCTAGTTCTCAGATAACTGAAATTAAAAGGGCTAAGGCTTAACTGCCTTCATGCCCTCATAGATACCTTCATTTATGTGTAAAACACTAGTCATGAACCCACTCTTCGCCCTTTCAAATCGAACATGAAATTCTTTCATGTTGTGATTGTTGTCATTTAGGCTTAGAGGTTCCTTTACAATGAGACCATTGATGAATCCTGTCTCGTGGCTCATCATCAGGCCTAGGATAGCCTAATCTAGAATGTTCTATTCTGAGAAATTGTCCCAGAAATACTTTATGGGCTAATTGGCTAGATTTGCCAATTTGATTTACCCAATCTACAATTAGATTAAAGTTGTCTATAATTACTGCCTCACGTATTTCTTCTTGTATATTCAGTCCTACAATGTAATTACTATTGCGGGGGCCATAAACTAATCCCTTATATCTTTACTACTTCCTATCTCTACCCAAACTGAATCTCTGTCTTGTTCTTTCAAGCTAACTTCATCTCTCAGTATTGAACTAATGCCATCCTTAATTAACAGAGCTATCCCACCGCTTTTTCATAGTTCACTGTCATTCCAATATGTCAAATACCCTTCAGCATTCAGGTTCCAGCCTTGGTTAACTTTCACTTGTCTTTCTGTAATGCCTATAAAGTTAATATGTATTTCTCTCTATCTGTGTTAACAATTCATCCTTTTGTTACAAATGTTACTTTTATTCAGATACAGGGCCTTGAACTCTGTTTCCTTTTCAAACTATTTTTGCAACCTCAGATCTAACCTGCTGGTGCATGATTGAATATTCTGTCCATGCCTGTCTCTCTGGAACGCATGACCCACATTGCTGCTCTGTCTGTTACTTTGTTGTTTCCCATTACTGTATCTCCTCTTCCATGATCGCTTCTCTCCATTATATAGTTTAAGCACTTTTCCCAGTGCTTGTGCCAATGCCCCATGAATTCAAACCCAATCACCCACACCCACCTTTGAATCATGCATCTCTACAATCTGATTTACCCTCAACCAATTTGCTCATGACCCAGGTAATAATCCAGAGATAATTATCCTAGAGATTCTGCTTTGTAATTTAATCTCTAGTTGCTCACCAAAGCTCCTTTCCTACTCCCTATGTTCCCTATGTGGCCACAATAACTGGATCTTTCCATCTCACCACAAGTTCCTTTCCAACCCTGGCACTGGGCAAGCAACACAGCCATCTGGACTCTCTCTCCTGGCTACAGAGAACTGTCTTGATTCTCCTGACTATACTATCCCCTACTACCACTACATTCCTATTTCCCCTCCCTGCTAGAATGGCTTGTTGTACTACAGTGCCATGGTCATTTGCTCATTCACACTGTATCCTCTACTCCCATCCAAACAAACTGAAAGAACCTGTTGGACATTGCAAGGGCTAAGGTTCATGCATTCCTGCTTTTGGGACCCTATACCTGCATTACTCACACTCACAACCTGCTGTACCTGACCACTGGCCAGATCAGAAAACCCTATCTTATGTCTCCTGGAATAAGATGCCCAGGTAACTTTCCCTCTCCTTGTCTGCAGTTCAGCCTCCAGCTCAATGACTCTGAGTTGAAGCTCCATGAGCCACAAACACTTACTGTAGATGTACTTGCCCTAGATCACACTGGCACCCTAAACTGCCACATTCTGCAAGCTTAACACAACACCCACCCTGCCATTCTTAATGAGCAGAAATTTCCAGCCTCACCAGCTACTGGGATCGTCTGGTCCTACCAAAATTCAACAAGCTCCTGGCTTAGCCGTCACATTCCCATAGTACGTCCCACCACGATAGGGCCAGAAAATCATGTTTAATCAACTAAAAATCTATTATTTCTCTCTTTTTTAATACATAAGTGTTTTACTTAGTTGCCTTCCTTTGCAACCATTTACTGTACTAATTTAAACCTAAGCGCTTTAAGCACTAAGCGTTAGCACCTAAGCACCAACTTTTACAGATGCACCATAGAAAGCATTCTTTTTGGTTGTATCACAGCTTGGTATGGCTCCTGCTCTGCCCAAGACCGCAAGGAGCTAAAAAGATCATGAATATTGCCCAATCCATCATGCAAACCAGTCTCCCATCCATTGACTCTATCTTCACTTCCTGCTGCCTTGGCAAAGCAGCCAGCATAATTAAGGACCTCACACACCCTGGACATTCTCTCTTCCATCTTCTTCCATCAGGAAAAAGATACAAAAGTCTGAGGTCACATACCAACCAATTCAAGAACAGCTACTGACAAACTTTTGAATGGACTTGTCTTGCATTAAGTTGATCTTTCTCTACACCCTAGCTATGACTGTAACACTACATTCTGCACTCTCTCCTTTCCTTCTCTTTGAATGTTATGCTTTGTCTGTGTAGCACACAAGAAACAATACTTTTATTGTATGTTAATACACGTCACAATAACAAATCCAATCAAATCAAAAAGCAATAGAATAGACCTTTATCACTTAGAACAAAATATTTAAAAATGTACATTTTTCTCATTTTCCTAAGAGCCACACTCTGTATTTATTCCTTCTCCCTCTCCAGTGTGTTCCTAGTAGGTTCGCTCTCCACACTCTCCCAGGTAACTTTAGTTAGAGGATGAAAAGGATCAGGAATGTGAGTGGAAGGAGGATGTGTTTATTGTGCAAGACAACAAACACACCAGCTGCCAATTCTTTTTTTAACATCTTGTGAAATGTTATTTCTCCTGACCTTTATTTTCTGACCACCTTACTGCCATGCTCCTGCTATTTGTCTACCAATACCCTCATTTTCCTAGCTCACTGCCTTCCCATGCCAACAAGAAAGCAAACAGATTGTTTTGAGGTAATTTTAATGCAATTTTAATGTAAGAAGTTCAAAGGATCAGATCAACCATCCAGTTTTAACCCTGTCACTTCTCGGGAAAGTGGTGCTTGGATCACCAGCTGCACTGCCAGCAGTTCCCCACCAACTTTTGAACACTCTGAAAAAGAAAATCCAGGAGCTGGATCCCACAATGTGATGCTGGCAGGGCGAGTTCAACAGCTTAGACTCCTGAGAGATTGGGGCACCCATTGTGAAGGAGGTCCCTTTGTATTAATAAAAGGAACAACTCCACGGGGCAGTGCCCAGGCATTGCCAGGGTGCTGCCTGGGCATGCTCATCTTGCCCCTGGGGATTGTACTTACCTGTGTGAGATGGAGGGGGGGTGGTGGATTGGAATGTCAACGACTTTCCTATGTGGGGGCTGCCACAGTGGGGAGGTCCAGTTATTGTATTTAATTGTATTAAAATGGAGGTCCTGTCTTGCATGGTGGAAATGCTGCTATGCCACTGATAGGGAGGGGGGAGCCATTAAGTGTGAAATTCATGGTGTAAAAGCTGTTTTGGGCTCCCCCTCGATTCTCCACCCCCTCTGCCATTCTGCTCAAAACAGAGGTGGCAAGTCCCCCACCCCCTCCTCCTCATGGTGCACTTAGATTTCTAAAAGGCATTTGATAAGGTACTGCATCAAATGTTACTACTCAAGAGAAGAGCACATGGTCTGGGGCGGGAGGGCTAATATATTAACATGGATAAAAGATTAGTTAGCTGAAAGGAAGCAGGGGATATGTATGAAATAGTATTTTTCAGATTGGCAAGCTGTAACTATTTGAGTATCACAGGAATCAGTGCTGGGTCCTCATCCTTTTACAAACTATATCAATGACTTGGATGAATGTATGGTAGCTAAATTTGCTGGTGGCACCAAGGGAGGTAGGAAAGTAAGTTTTCAAGAGCAGGTTGAGTTTGTGCAAAGGGGCATAGACAAGTGAAATGAATGGGCAAAAAAATGGCAGCTGGAGTAGAACGTGTGTAAGTGTGAACTTCTTCACTTTGGCAGGAAGAATAGAAAAGCAGTAAACTATTTAAATGGAAAGAGATTGCAGAACTCAGTGATACACGGGGACATGGGTGTCCTGGTCCATGAATTGACATGGAGTTAGTATGTAGGTACAGCAAGTGATTGGGAAGGCAAATGGAATACTAGTGTTCATTGCAAGGGGGTTGGAATATAGAAGAAGGGAAGTTTTACAGCAGCTGTACAGGGCCTTGGTGAGACCACATCTGGAATATGTGTACAGTTTTAATCTCCTTAACTGAACAAAGTCACAACTGCTTTAGAAGCAATTCAGAGAAGATTTACTTAACTCATTCCTGGGAAGAGCTTATCCTGTGAAAAAGTTGGAAAGGTTGGGCTGTTACTTATTGCGGTCTGGAAGACCTTATTGAAACGTATATGATCTTGAGGGGACAAAACCAGAAAATACTGGAAAACCTCATCAGGTCTGACAATGTCTGTAGCGAGAGAATAGAGCCAACGTTTCAAGTCTGGGTGACTCTTCGTCAGAGTTAAAGACAAAGAAAATAAGACAAGATTTATACTGTGAGGGTAGTGGGGGTGGTGGTGTGAAGTGGAGCTGTAATTGATAGGAATGGCACAGACAATAGGACAAAGGGAATGTAAATGGTGATGATGAATGCTAGGAAAGATGCTAATAGCGTCCACTAAGAGTTTGCAATGTGTAAATAGCATAATAAAAGTGCAGAATAATAATGTGGCAGACCAGTTGGGTGGGAATGGGGGCTGGAGGGGTGGAGGAGGAGAAACAAAATGGAAAGCGAGATATTAGAAGTGGAAAAATAAAAATATGAAGCAATAAAAAAATACTAAAAATGGATTACTAAAATGAAAAGAAGAAACAAAATAAATGGAGATGAAGGGGAGGTGGAGGAGAACGTTCATTCTCTGAAGTTGTTGAATGTTCAGTCCAGAAGACTGTAAAGTGCCTAATCGGAAGATGAAGTGCTGTCCCTCCAGTTTATGTAGGGTTTCACTGAAACTTTCCTATCGATCTTTGTTTCATTGATAAATCTGGCATCCATCCCTTCATCCAATTCATTTATATAAATTGCAAGAAGTTGAGGCCCCAGCAATGTCCCTGTGGTACAGTATTGGTCTTATCCCACCAATGTTAAAAGGCCAATTTATGGTTACCCTCTGTTTCCTGTTAGCTAGCCAACCATCTGTCCATGCCAATATGTGGCCCCCACATCATGAGCTTTAATTTTCTGCAATATCCTTTGATGTGGAAATCTAAGCAGTAATCCAGTGATTCTCCCTTTAGCCACAGCACGTGACTCCTTCAGAATACTCCAATAAATTGGTTAATAATTTCCCTTTCAGAAAACCATGTTGATTCCGATTGCCTTGAATTTTTTAAGTTTCCTGCCCTAACCTCTTTAAAAACAGCTACCAACATTTACCCTCTGCCTGATGTTAAACTAACTGGTCTGTATGCTTTCTGTCTCCCTCCCACTTTGAATAAAGGAGTTACATTTGCTGTTGTAACTACGCTGCCATAGACTGTTTTTAAAAATCTTATTCATTTACAGATCTATGTACATCTCAATATTCTACGCAAGGTTGCTCTTCTGCTTTCCACCAACTGTCAGTGATATGACATTGCAGTATATATACATCAATAATTACACCAGTATCAGGCACTCCTGATGTTAACCTTTTGCTCTACATCATTGAATATCACAGTCTGGTTGGTCTGCCAAGGTCTGGGAGAGAGAGAGAGAGAGAGAGACAGAAGCTAGAAGCTGGAAGTCTCTATGTTCACCACATCAGAATGCAGATGGAAGCTTGTGTCTAGATTGAGGGCTTAAAAGGAAACTGGCCGATTAGCTTAGCTTTAGGTGGAGGGAGAAGGCTTCAGGAAAACTCACACCTTGAATGATAGTTTAGAGTTAAAAATTTCCAAGCTGGAAAAGGAAAATATTGGAAGAATCGATAGTTTAAAATGAAATGCATTGGCTGAGATTCTCCCAAAAAAATTCTAAGCTCCCAACGTGGGAAAATGAGAATAAACCAGGCCATTTTTTTTAGGGTGATTTCCAGAATGAATCTCTGACACTCTGAGCATTCCTTCTGGTAAGTAAGGGACAGGGCCTACTCCCGCCTGAGAGACTGGCAGCGTAGCGCTGAGCGGGTCACTGTGAATGTGTAATCTGTCAGACCCGAGATCAGTGCATGCACAGTGGCTTCCCTCTGCCAGCTTCCTGATCACTGGCCAGCCTAGCAACCCACCATCACTGACCTTCCAACCTCCCTCACTCCCCGATCACTGTCTTCCCAGACTTCCCCGGGCTAGCCCCTTTGTGGGCCCAGAGACTTCAATCCCGGGCTTGCTAATTGTATGGAGTAATTGAGTCATAGAGATTTACAGCATGGATACAGGCCCTCCACCTTGCCCATGCTGCCCTTTTTAAACCCCTAAGCCAATCCCAATTGCCTGCATTGGGCCCGTATCCCTCAATACTCATCTTACCCATGTAACTGTCTAAATGCTTTTTAAAAGACAAAATTGTACCTGCCTCTACTACTACCTCTGGCAGCTTGTTCCAGACACTCACCACCCTCTGCATGAAAAAATTGCCCTCTGGACAATTTTGTATCTCTCCCCTTTCACCTTAAATCTACGTCCTCTAGTTTTAAATTCCCCTACCTTTGGGAAATTGTGATGTCCATATTGGAATTGGCTTTGCACCAGAATTACACTAAAAAACTTATTTACGGAGATGTGTAGAGGCCATGACCCGAACGGGAAGCCCACGAAATGGCCCCTGCTGATGTCTCCTGGTGTGGGTATGCCGGCGTTGGACTGGCGTAAACACAGTAAAAAGTCTGACAACACCAGGTTTTAGTCCAACCTATTTA
Source organism: Carcharhinus amblyrhynchos (assembly GCF_965287045.1). Taxonomy (NCBI): domain Eukaryota; kingdom Metazoa; phylum Chordata; class Chondrichthyes; order Carcharhiniformes; family Carcharhinidae; genus Carcharhinus; species Carcharhinus amblyrhynchos. The sequence continues at coordinate 35,184,144 of NC_137335.1, read as the reverse complement.
TTTGATAATATACTCACAAGCTTTCGGGTTAGCCCCTTCGTCAGGTGAATGGAGAGTTCTGGCCTCAGACAGAGCATATAAAGCACAGACAGTTTAGAGATTACTGATTAGAATGCGAATCTTTACACCTAACCTGCTGTTCAAGACCTGAAGTGGCTGATAATGTGAGTGGAAGGAGCACTGATCACAGTTTAAAGAGATGTGTATTGTCTCCAGACAGTACAGTAAGTGAGGTTTTGCAAACCCAGGCAAGTCACGGGGGTTACAGATAGTGCGACATGAACCCAAGATCCCTGTTGAGACTGTCCTCATGTGTGCGGAACTTGGCTATCAGTCTCTGCTCAGCGACTCTGCGCTGTCGTGTGTCATGAAGGCCGCCTTGGAGAATGCTTACCCGAAGGTCAGAGGCTGAATGCCCGTGACCACTGAAGTGTTCGCCAACAGGAAGGGAACAGTCTTGCCTGGTGACTGTCGAGCGATGTTCATTCATCCGTTGTCGTAGCGTCTGCATGGTCTCCCCAATGTACCATGCTTCGGGACATGGTACCTTGGGGAGACCATGCAGACGCTACGACAACGGATGAATGAACATCGCTCGACAGTCACCAGGCAAGACTGTTCCCTTCCTGTTGGCGAACACTTCAGTGGTCACGGGCATTCAGCCTCTGACCTTCGGGTAAGCATTCTCCAAGGCGGCCTTCATGACACACGACAGCGCAGAGTCGCTGAACAGAGACTGATAGCCAAGTTCCGCACACGTGAGGACAGTCTCAACAGGGATCTTGGGTTCATGTCGCACTATCTGTAACCCCCGTGACTTGCCTGGGTTTGCAAAACCTCACTTACTGTACTGTCTGGAGACAATACACATCTCTTTAAACTGTGATCAGTGCTCCTTCCACTCACATTATCAGCCACTTCAGGTCTTGAACAGCAGGTTAGGTGTAAAGATTCGCATTCTAATCAGTAATCTCTAAACTGTCTGTGCTTTATATGCTCTGTCTGAGGCCAGAACTCTCCATTCACCTGACGAAGAGGGTGTCCCTCGAAAGCTTGTGAGTATATTATCAAATAAATAGGTTGGACTAAAACCTGGTGTTGTCAGACTTTTTACGATGTCTCCTGGCCCACTGCACCATGAGCAGCACAGCAGGTTGGGAGAATCACTCCCTTTATTTCTGTTGGAACAGAATTTGTCTGTTAATAAATAATTTAAATAATTTGTCTGTTACTAGAGAGGCGGTGCTCGACAGACTGGAGGGACTGATTGTGGACAAGTCCCCAGGACCGGATGGAATGCATCCAAGGATTCTGAAAGAAATGGCGGAGGTGATAGTGGATGCCTTGGTGATTATTTTCCAAACGTCGCTGGATTCCGGGGAAGTGCTGGAGGATTGGAAAACGGCTAATGTTACGCCGTTGTTTAAGAACGGTGGCAGGCAAAAGGCAGGGAATTATAGGCCGGTTAGTTTAACGTCTATTGTAGGTAAAATGTTAGAATCCGTGATCAAGGAGAAAATAGCGAGGCATCTTGAGGAGAATTGCTTGATAGAGCAGACGCAGCACAGTTTCGATAAGGGGAAGTCGTGTCTGACAAATTTACTGGAGTTCTATGAGGATGTGTCTAGGGCGGTGGATAGAGGAGAGCCGGTGGATGTGGTGTTTCTTGATTTTCAGAAGGCGTTTGATAAGGTGCCTCACAAGAGATTATTACAGAAGGTCAGGGGGCATGGAGTTGGGGGTAGGGTGTTAGTGTGGATAGAGGATTGGCTGTCAAATAGGAGGCAGAGAGTGGGGGTCAATGGGTGCTATTCAGATTGGCGGTTGGTGACTAGTGGAGTGCCCCAGGGGTCGGTGCTGGGGCCTCAGCTATTTACCGTTTATATAGATGATCTGGAGGAGGCAACCGAGTGTATGGTGTCGAAATTTGCTGATGACACCAAGATTGGTGGAATGGCAAATTGCGCGGAGGGTGTGGAGAGTCTGTAGAAGGATCTAGATAGGCTGGGCGAATGGGCCAGGAACTGGCAAATGGAATTTAATGTTGGCAAGTGTGAAGTTGTCCACTTTGGTAGGAATAATGGTAGGAAGGACTATTACTTACATGGCGAAAAACTGCAGCATGCGACGGTGCAGAGGGACCTCGGGGTCCTTGTGCATGAGTCGCAAAAACCCAGCCTACAGGTGCAGCAGGTGGTCAGGAAGGCAAATGGGATGCTGGCCTTCATAGTGAGGGGGATTGAATATAAAAGTAGGGAGGTCTTGCTGCAACTGTACAGGGCACTGGTGAGGCCGCAGCTGGAGTACTGTGTGCAGTTTTGGTCGCCGCACTTACGCAAGGATATTTTGGCCTTGGAGGGAGTGCAGAGGAGGTTTACTTGGCTAGTTGAGGGGGTTGAACTATGAGGAGAGGCTGAATAAACTAGGCTTGTACTCGTTAGAGTTGAGAAGAATAAGGGGAGATCTCATTGAGACGTATAAGATGATGAATGGGATGGATAGGATAGAGGTGGAGAGACTCTTCCCGCTCAAAAAAGACAGTAGGACTAGGGGGCACAGCCTCAAGATAAAGGGGAGGTGGTTTAGAACGGAGTTGAGGAGGAACTTCTTCACTCAAGGGGTGGTGAATCTCTGGAATTCTCTGCCCGTTGAAGTGGTGGAGGCTGCCTCGCTAAATATTTTTAAGAAGCGGGTTGATGGGCTCTTGATAAGAAAGGGGATTAAGGGTTATGGGGAGAGGGCGGGAAAGTGGAACTAAGCCACGACAGATCAGCCATGATCTTATTGAATGGCGGGGCAGGCTCGAAGGGCTAGATGGCCTACTCCTGCTCCTATTTCTTATGTTCTTATGTTCATGTCGCACTATCTGTAACCCCCAACACTTGCCTGGGTTTGCAAAACCTCACTCACTGTACTGTCTGGAGACAATACACAACTCTCTAACCTGTGATCAGTGCTCCTTCCACTCACATTGTCGGCCACTTCAAGACTTGAACAGCAGGTTAGGTGTAAAGATTCGCATTCTAATCAGTAATCTGTAAACTGTCTGTGCTTTATATGCTCTGTCTGAGGCCAGAACTCTCCATTCACCTGACGAAGGGACTAACCCGAAAGCTTGTGCGTTTACTAATAAATCGGTTGGACTAAAACCTGGTGTTGTCAGACTTTTTACTGTGTTTACCCCAGTCCAACGCTGGCACATCCACATTATGGTCTATAATTACCAGGGTTGTCTCTACTCCCTTTCTTGAACAAGGAGACAACATTTGCTATCCTCCAGTCTTCTGGCACTATTCTTGTAGATAATTATGTCATAAAGATCAAAGCCAAAGCCTCTGCAATCTTCTCCCTAGCCTCCCAGAGAATCCTAGGATAAATCCCATCCAGCCCAGGGGACTTATCTATTTTCACACTTTCCAGAATTGCTAACACCTCCTCCCTATGCACCTCAATCCTGTTTAGTCTAATAGCTTGTATCTCAGTATTCTCCTCAACAACATTGTCTTTTTCCTGTGTGAATACTGACAAAAAATATTCATTTAGTGCCTCTCCTATCTCTTCGGACTTCATGCACAACTTCCCACTACTGTCCTTGACTGCCCTAATCTTACGCTAGTCATTCTTTTATTCCTGACATATGTATGGAAAGCTTTAGGGTTTTCCTTTATCCTACTTGCCAAAGACTTCTCATGCCCCCTCCTGGCTCTTCTTAGCTCTCTCTTTAGGTCCTTTCTGTCTAACTTGTAACTAAGTTAGACCCTAACTGAGCCTTCACGTCTAATCATTACATAAGTCTCCTTTTTCCTCTTCACAAGAGATTCACCTTCTTTAGTAGACCACAGTACCCTCGCCTTACCATTTCCTCCCTGCCTGACAGGTACATAATTATCAGGGACATGCAGTAACTGTTCCTTGAACAAGCTCCTTGAACTGTGTACAATTTTGGTCCCCTTACTTAAGAAAGGATATATTAGCTTTGGAAGGGGTACAGAGAAAGTTCACCAGGTTGATTCTGGAGATGAGGGGGTTAGCTTATGAGGAGAGATTGAGTAGGCTGGGCCTGTATTCATTGGAGTTTAGAAGGTTGAGGGGAGATCTTATTGAGACATATAAGATAATAACAAAGACCTGGGGGTCCTTGTGCATGAGTCGCAAAAACCCAGTCTGCAGGTGCAGCAGGTGGTCAGGAAGGCAAATGGGATGCTGGCCTTCATAGCGAGGGGGATTGAATATAAAAGTAGGGAGGTCTTGCTGCAGCTGTACAGGGCACTGGTGAGGCTGCAGCTGGAGTACTGTGTGCAGTTTTGGTCGCCGCACCTGCGCAAGGATATTTTGGCCTTGGAGGGAGTGCAGAGGAGGTTTACTAGGCTGATACCGGAGTTGAGGGGGTTGAGCTATGAGGAGAGGCTGAATAAACTAGGCTTGTACTCGTTAGAGTTTAGAAGAATGAGGGGAGATCTCATTGAGACGTATAAAATGATGAATGGGATGGATAGGATAGAGGTGGAGAGACTCTTCCCGCTCAAAAAAGACAGTAGGACTAGGGGGCACAGCCTCAAGATAAAGGGGGGGCGGTTTAGAACAGAGTTGAGGAGGAACTTCTTCACTCAAAGGGTGGTGAATCTCTGGAATTCTCTGCCCGTTGAAGTGGTGGAGGCTGCCTCGCTAAATATTTTTAAGACAAGGGTTGATGGGTTTTTGATAAGAGAGGGGATTAAGGGTTATGGGGAGAGGGCGGGAAAGTGGAACTGAGCCACGACAGATCAGCCATGATCTTATTGAATGGCGGGGCAGGCGCGAAGGGCTAGATGGCCTACTCCTGCTCCTATTTCTTATGTTCTTATGTTCTTAAATAGTGTTTCCCGTCAATAAAGTTAAAGGCCCCCAGAACAACTACCTGTTATTTTCGCTCCTATCCAGAATCATCTATTCAATCCTTTCCTCTACATCTCTGGAACTTTTCAGAGGCCTATAGAAAACTCCCAACAGGGTGACCTCTCCTTTCCTGTTTCTAACCTCAGCCCATACTACCTCAGTAGACAAGTCCTCATCAAACGTCCTTTCTGCCACTATAATATTGTCCTTGACAACAATGCCACACCTCCCCTTCTTTTATTACCTTCCGTGATCTTACTGAAACATCTAAACCCAGTTTGTCCAAGGATAGCCTTAGACAAACCCTTCCTGGGTTTGATTTGATTTGCTTGTTACATAGACTTATTGAAAGAGGAATGGAAATGTACTCTGTGACATTTGAAGAGGGTGTTCTACAACTGAAATCACCTAAAGAAAATTGATTTGGAAAATTGGATTATGCTCCTATAAAGCGTGTTTGTAGGAAAAGCTTTGCTGTGTACTCATCTCTTTCAGAAGAACAATTGGGTGACAATGACAGAATAAAAACTATATCTTTAATGAAGGTGATTTGGCATCAGACGTGTATAGACAGAAATGTAAAAATTTGAAAGGAAAACAATCAGGCTTTTTGGGATTTGCTAGAGAGAAGGAGACGATGTTTGATAGACGGTGTGGATCAATGACTTTAAGAACATTAGGGAAGTGATTCTGGTAGAAAAAATTTTTAAAAAGTGCCCTTATGGAATAAGGTCCCATGTGGAAGAATATAAAGTTCATAAAATAAAGGATGCTGCAGTAGCGGAAGATGATTACAAACTAAGCACATTACTAACAGGCACTAATTTAGAACTCGCAGCATTTTGGAAACTTGCAGAAACTTACATCTAATCAGCATGTCTTTCGGACTGTGGGAGGAAACCAGAGCACCCGGAGGAAACCCACGCACACATGAAGAGAATGCACAGCCTCCGCACAGACAGTGACCCAAGCTGAGAATCAAAGCCAGGTGCCTGGCACTGTGAGGCGGCAGTGCTAACCGCTGTGCCACCCTAGTTCACAGAATAAAGATGTATTGATGTGGAGGTATTGATGGAAATGATTTACCTATTTCTTCGTATGGAGATAAGTCTTCGTATAGAGATATATGTATAGAGATGTATATGTATAGAGATATCTTCGTATAGGCATAAAATATGTCTTAGTCACTGGTCCTGTTATTGTCGCTCTTAATTTGAAGTGTGGGTTCCTTGTTAGGAAATGACTTGGCTTGAGATAAGGTACTGCCATCTCCGATAGTTTTAGGAAAGCCCAGTGAGGCTGATGAGGCTTTACAGAAACAGGTGAGTGACTTGAAAAAAAACAATTACTTTTCCTAAATCTGCTGAAGAGATTGATGCTTCTCCTAAAGAGACAGAAATTATCAGCTCCTGGTTCAAAAATGATATTGGAGCATCAAGCTAATGTGGAATGTTTAAAATGGTAGTTTTAAAACAACCTCAACTAGGAGTGCAGAAAATGCATGAGCGAGGTGTGACAATGCAAATGACAACAGTACTCAAAGCTAATGATAAAACAAGGGAATGCTTTGATGGAAAGTGGAAGAACTGAGCCCAGTGTTGACACTTCAGACTGCAGGGAAGGATACATCAATACTTTTGCTTTTGCTTTGGGTTAATTAGGTGAAGCTTGAGCTCAGTGGGATGAGGAGAAACCAAAAAAGATCAGAAGTATTTACAAACTGAACAAGAAGGATTATGAAGCTTTCTTAGCTGAATATCATAGTAACCCCAATGTAGTTCTTAATGCAGTGAAAGAGGACTTTACTTGGCAGATAAATGAATGGCTGTAACAAGAGCTGGTAGCATTGAACATGCATCTCCTGGGAAAAAAAAGGTCAGATCAAAAAAGAAGTTAAAGTTAAAAATGATCCCAAATATAAACAAGGTGATGGAAATATAGTTGCTATGAATGTTTGGTTTGTTTAAAGTTTTTTCAAAGACTTGGATATTAAAAAATGCAGATAGGGAAGAAAATGGAGATCAGACGTCGGAACCTGAACTGAGTGGTTCTGAGTCTATTGGTAATAGTGAAATCCCTGATGGCAATCTCGTGATCAGCCTAAAATCAAGGCAGAGGAAATGACTGAATCCAGAGGTTCTTGGTTCCAGTTCATAACAGCCATTACCCAGAAATCAGATGGATTGCCAACAATGGAATATTGTTCCACACACCTGACGAAGGAACACTGTTTCCGAAAGCTTGTGAGATTACTATCAAATAAACTGGTTGGACTTAAACCTGGTGTTGTGAGACTTCTTAGCATTAGTAACGTAAGCATGGATCGTATCAAAAGTGGTATTGTGAGTGATCATGACGCACATGAAAGAGCTTCACATCCAAGGTACCCAGATTGGCTACTTGGGTGACATATACTCCATATAGTTCTGGTGAATGAAAGGATGTAACAGTTGTGAGTCATGCAAGAAATTATTCCAAATATTGATTAGATACGGTGACCAAGAAGTGAGGTCCATGGACTGACAGAGGAGGTTAAAAAAAAGTGAAAGACAAGAAAGCACTGTGCAGGGACTGTTAGTTTGATTGGAAGTGACTCTTAAATTAGAAAGTGATTATGTACCAGAGAAATAGTCTCCAACAGTACGAGAGGGCAATCCACAGTTGTAGTCGCAATGAACATAAAAATACAAACAGAAGACATGGCTTGAATTGATTATAGGATTAAATAAAGGTCACCAAACGATCTAGGAGCAGAACGAGAAGCAGAAGTCCTCAGTGATTCTGAAGAAGATTGATAGGGTAGATGCTGATCGATTGTTTCTGCTGGTTGGGTGTTCGAAAACACGGGGGCACAGTATCAGGATATGGGGCTGATCATTTAGGATTGAGATGAGGAGAAATTACTTGACTCAAAGGCTCGTGAATATTTAGAATCTCTACCTCAGAGAATTGTAGATGCTTCATTATTGAACACATATAAGACTGGGATAGACAGAATTTTGGTCTCTAAGGGAATCAAGGAATTTGAGAAGTGGGTCGGAAAATAGAGTTGAAGCCCATGAGCAGCCACGATCATACTGAATGGTGGGACAGACTCGATAGGCTGTATGGTCTACTCCTGCTCCCATTTCTTTTGTTCTTGTATTCAAGGTTGCCCAGTTTAGGTGGATACCAATGTAAGGAAGGCATCCATCTCTCTTGGGAGACAGTGCGCTGAGCCCAGGATTCATGTTGCTTCTGTATTGAACATCGTGTGTTGTAGCTGTAGAGGCTGATTTGTCAGTGACTGTCCCTTTCACAGCTGATGCAGATAATGTGGGCCTGAGGATGATTTTCCTTCTCTTGGTCTCTCTTTTTCACCATCTATAATTTCTTTAGCGCAGACATTTTGGTCATCAGCGGGTATTTGCCATATATTGACTCTGATTCCAGTTAACTCAAGGTCTCGCGCGTAGGCATCCTTGTATCACAGGCGTGGGTGACCTATTCGTTTCATGTTGATAGCAAACTTGCCATAATACTTGTCTGCATGTGTGGCTGTCATCTATTCAAGTGCATATGACCCAAGTAATGGTGTTGCTGCTAACTCAAAGGCAAACATGCTGGAAGTTGCTACACACTGGTGTACTTCTGTATTTGGCATTCTCTCCTGCCTGGAGATCCCATTTATTTGTCTTAGGCTGTGGTATTGGAAGCTGTTCAGTGTTTTTCTTGGTTGTCCATAAGTTGTTCATGTCTCATGAGAGTGCTGAGAACACAAGCCTGATACACATGGATTCCACCTAGATGCCAATAAATTTGAGGATAAACTAAAAAGAGCAAAACAAAGGAATTGGGTAGCTAGAGTTTGGAATATATTCAGAGATTATTGAGCAACACAGTGACACATTGGTTAACATCTTTTCCCAGTGTCTGCGTGGGTTTCCTCCAGATGCTCTAGTTTCCTCCCATACTCCAAAAATGTGAGGGTTAGGTTGACTGGCCATGCAAAATTGTTCCTCAGGGTCAGGGAAACTAGCAGGGTAAATATATGGGGTTATGGGGATAGGGCCTGGGTTGGATTGTTGTCGACGCAGGCTCAATGAGCTTATTGGTCTCTTCTGCACTTTAGGGGTTCTATGATTCAATTTTAAGGGGCAGGTAGCCTTGTCACATAGCTGGATTTATACCGGAAAAGTCCTTGGGACTTAGAAAGGCAAGGAGAGTTGCTAGGGGGTTTTAAAGAGTGACTGGGTGATGCAGATGTTTGAATAGATTCTCCCACAGCCGGAAAACTAATCTTGAAAATCTTTTTAGCCCTTCTGGCTGCATATTCATGGAAGTGTGGATCAATTGGCATCAAAAAACACATTTCCACAGGGTGCTACTTTTCAGAGAGAAGTGCTTCTGAGACCACCCAAAAGGCAACAGATGTAGAAGGAAAACCATGGAAACTAAACAAATGCATCTATGACCTGCAAAATGCTTCAGGATGTGATATTTTTCAGTGAGAAACTTCCACTGAAAATTTCCATGCTTAGCTAAAAGCAGATCCTGCATTGCTTTATTGATATCATAAAGAAAAACTTCATGATGAATGTTTATTTCTTATCCGGTGCTACCACAGAATTTAAGAAATGTGTTATTAGTAAGGTTAGAGAATAATTCAAAACTAGGAGGCTGGTTTGTGGAGCTTTTACCTTTATTGGTTTTGATGAAAGAGAGTGTCTCTTCATATAACACCCTCAATTGTCAATCATGGACATGATGTCACAATAAGACAAGTACAAGGGGCAAGCTCTACAAACTATCTCAGCTGATACAAGGATTAAACACATGCCACCGTCAAACAGACTCTAATCAACTGAGCTAACATGCCCTACATTCAGCAAAGGAGGTCTAGAGTAACCTTAAATCAAACAATCCTATTTAAAGAGTGTTACTTCCATCCTAGTTAATCATACTAGGTTCTCACAGAAAGATAATATCTCAAGAAAACATGATAACAACGGTATAGAAGGAACCCTTTGCATCTGTCTTCGCAAACAAAGGGATGAAACTAATGTCATAGTTGAGGAGTGGGGAACAGACATCTTGCATAGGATAAAAATAGATAAAAAGAAGGAAACATACAGTAACGCGCCAAGCTTTCTTCGACAACACCTTAGAATCCTGCAACGTCTACCAGCTAGAAGGACAAGCTTGAGAACACCATGCATGTGAACACCACCACCTACACGTTCACCTCCAAGTCATACATCATCATGACTTGGAACTATGTCATTGTTCCTTCACTGTCACTGATCAGCAAGTGATGTCTGACTATGCTAATTAAGTTTTTTGATGAAGTAATTGAGATGTTTGATGACAGTAGTGTGGTTGATATTAAGTATTTGATGAAGTACCATCACGGGGGGAGGGGGTGGTTATGAGGAGTGTGTGTTGCATGGGTAGTCTGTATTGCTGGGGGTTTGTGGGAAGGTATGGAGAGTGTGTGATGCTGAAGGTCTGTGGGAAGGTATGGAGAGTGTGTGATGCTGAAGGTCTGTGGGGCGGTTATGGGGAGTAGGTGATGCTGAAGGTCTGTGGGGTGTTTAGGTAGTGTGTGTTGCTGGGGTCTGACGGGGCTGGTATGGGGAGTGTGTTTTGCCAGGCTGGGGAGTGAACAGAGTTTTTAAACCTCTCCACCCGTCTCTTCCCTTCCGCAAATTTGCCTCCCCCCTCTTCAGATTGACAAGTTGGCTTTTGCAAAGCAACCTGTCGATCCTGCTGTTCTTTTGATTGCCGCTGGAGCTGAGGAGGAGGAGCAGGAGGAAGAATTGCAGGCATCGGCGACCCAAGCCTTACAGGAGTAGAGGGAGACTGCCACGGGGGCAGGACATGACCACCATTCTCCCTGAGGAGGGGGGGAAGGTGGGGCAGGAGAAGGAGGGAGCGGAGACCCTGGCAGTTCCACACAAGAGTGTCCTTTGAGCAACTGTTAGACATTGGGTGTCACTGACAGCTCAGGCTCCAAAAGCAGACAATGCAACACCTGTGCCATTTGTTGCACGACTTGGTGCCTCGGGGAAGGGGGGGAGGGGGGCATCCACTCCCCAGTGGCTGTGAAGCTTTAAACCTTTACACCACCGGTTCCTTCCAGATTGCCAGTGGAGATCTTTGTGGCATTTCCCAATCATCTGTCCACAAATGTATCAAGGAGGTCACAGATATCCAGTATGCCCAGGCTGGCCAGTACTGTAAATTTGACCTAGACAAGGCCCAGCAGGAATCCTGGGCTACAGGATTCGCAGCCATTGCAAGGATGTCAAATGTGCAGAGGGCTATAGACAGCACCCACATCTCCCTCCAGGCCCTGGTGAAGAATCCACGAAGATTCATGAATAGAAAGGGCTTCCATTCAATAAATGTGCAATTGGTGTGTGATCATCAGCTGAATATCATGCACGTCTGTGCCAGACACCTCAGCGGCTTGAATGAGAGCTTCATATTGAGGAGTTCAGATGTCCTGGATGTCTTTGAGGAGCAACCCAGGGTGCAGGGATGGCTTTTGGGGGACATGGGGTACCCACTTCGGACTTAGCTGATGACGCCTGTGCGGGGGCCTGAGACTCAGACAGAGACCGAGTGTAATGAGACCCATGTTGCCACCTGTTGAACAGTGGAGTGGTGCATAGGACTCCGCAAAATGTGGGTCAGGTGCCTGGACCACACTCTTGGGGCCCTCCAATATAACCCCCTGATATCATCCTGCATTGTGATGGTGTGTTGTGCCCTACACAACCTGGCGCAGCAGAGAAGGGGCCGTTTTGAGGAGGGGATGGAGGCTGCCTAGCCGGGTGTCACTGTGGAGGAGGCTGACCAGCAGGAAGAAGTGCAGGAGGATGAGGACGATGACAAGCAACACCACCCATGCGGAGGGCTGGCGACAGCAAGGCTCAAGCATGCGAGGGTGGCGAGGGAGACACTGATCATCAGGTGCTTTGGTCACTAGGGATCTGTGTTGCTGCACCTGGGTTCCATGCCACCCTATCCCCCCATTCCTACCCCTCCCGCACCACTCCCCCTCCCCATCTCCGACCCCCAACCTTGAAGTCCTACAATCTCCCGCAACATTGTAACACCAGAGTGGTGGGCCTGGGTATGCTGTGTTAGTGAGTTTCTGTGACAGGTAGGAGGGTGATGATGACTCGCTATGCACCATTGCGATGATGCCCTGGTGCAAACACGTCTGACTCCAACCAATACGTTTCAGTGGCTCCTCCAGATGCACATCGGTGGTGTAGGAGGCCAGCTGCCTACTGCGTACCGTGACCTGTGCTGCCCTTGGCAATCATCTTCTGGAGGCCCTGAATCTTGAGGGCCCTGGCCAGCTTCCAGGTCATGATGTGGAGATGCCGGTGTTAACTGGGGTAAACACAGTAAGAAGTCTCACATCACCAGGTTAAAGTCCAACAGGTTTATTTGGTAGCAAAAGCCACTAGCTTTCGGAGCGCTGATCCTTTGTCAGGTAAGTGGGAGTTCCGTTCACAAACAAGGCATATAAAGAGACAAACTCAATTTACAAAATAATGGTTGGAATGCGAGTCTTTACTCAAGTCTTAAAGGTACAGACAATGCGAGTGGAGAGAGGGTTAAGCACAGGTTAAAGAGATGTGTATTGTCTCCAGCCAGGATAGTTAGTGAGATTTTGCAAGCCCAGGCAAGTTGTGGGGGTTACAGATAGCGTGTCATGAACCCAAGATCCTGGTTGAGGCCTCCTCATGTATGCTGAACTTGGCTATCAGTCTCTGCTCAGTGACTCTGCGCTGTTGTGTGTCATGAAGGCCACTTTGGAGAACACTTACCCGAAGATTAGAGGCTGAATGCCCGTGACTGCTGTAATGTTCCCCAACAGGAAGAGAACACTTTGCCTGGTGATTGTCAAGTGGTGTTCATTCATCCATTGTCATAGCATCTGCATTGTCTCCCCAGTGAGTGGAGGATTGGCAGGTGCTCACTTCTAAGTTCCAGCCCGACCATACTGTCACTAATGGTCCGCATCTCCTCCTCTCCCACAAGCTCCAGTGCCCACTCCTCAAAACGGATAAGGACCTGGATCCCAGACACACCACCCCCCTGTCTTTGCACCCTCCCAGCGATTATGGGTATTCTTCTCCAGTCGGGACAGAAGGAGCCATGTAAAATCTGATGGCACAAGTCCTGGAGGGTTTCAGAGGGTGGCCCTCACAGAGCAAGGGTTGTGACACTTCTGGGCGGGAGGAGGGAGATGCTTTGGGGTCAGGGGATGGAAGTATGCAGGGTGGTGGGGGTGGAGGGTCTGGGGCTCATTTAGGAGGAAGATGCTGGATGAGGTTAAACACTCATTCTTGTTGCCCAGATGAGGTCATTGTTTCTTGCGGCACTGCTTCCTGGTTCTCCTGTCTGTGACTCTGATCTGAGCTGCTGACTATTTGGCAAATTAAGCCCCACCCCACTGCCTCTAGTGGTTAGAAATGGTCGAGTCCATACTTTCTGGACTAGAAAGTATGGACTAGAGTACATAAAAGTGGGTGTGAAAACTCACCCGAAAAACAGATCAAGAACTCTCCTATTTTCACGTTAGCTGGACACAGAAAAAATCTCGTAAAAATCCGCCCAATATGTGGGATTCCTTATGGAGTAATAAACAAACAACTGGGGCCTAACTCAGCATCACAGAACCATAGAACCACAAAATCCCTACAGTGCAGGAGACCACTGAATCTACACCAGCACTCTAAAAGGGCATCTAACCCAGGACCACCCCTCACTCTATCCCTGTAACTCTGTGCATTTACCATGGCTAATCCCACTAACCTGCACATCTTTGGACTGTGGGGTGAAACTGGAGCAGCTGGAGGAAACCCACACAGACACAGGGAGAATGCATAAACTCCACTTACAGTTACCCAAGGTTGGAATCAAACCTGGGTCTCTGCTGTTGTGAGGCAGCAGTACTAACCTAGGTCCTAACGCTAGGATATCCAAGTAATAAAAAGATAATCCATAAAAAGAAGAACATTAGGAAGCTGCCATCAGTACAAGGTGTGATGTGGCAATGTGCACCCTCATGTATAAAAACCAGTAAGGTTCATACATCTCACCTCTGCTGGCATCATAACAAATACCCCTCCGCTCCAGCCATAACAAAGGCACTGATCAGGCTCCCCATCACTGAAGAATTTAAACCATTTTCCACCAAGGAAATTCTGCTGACGAGAAGAATCATCAAGACACCCATCAACAGAGTATCATGAGGAGGGATAAGATTCTCCTCCTTTGAACAGGATAAGGGAAGCCATCCAGGGCTAACTGTAACCAATCAGAGCCTATATTAACACCCCGAGTGAAGAAAGGCAACTCCAGAGAGAGCATCAGTATTATCCAACATACAATCTTTCCTCATGCACTTTCACAGGAAGAACATTAGGAACAGAACAGAACATGTCAGTGTCCTCATAATGAACAGGACACTGCCCCTCCACTGTAGCCCATCCTAGAAGATGGGCAGACTGGAAGCCTCCATATAAGACCACCTGGAGGAGGTGACCGTCTCCTCCAACCAGTCGAATCTCCAACCGCAAACTTCGGCGATGCTGAACTGAAGCACCCAGACTCAAACTCAGGCCCCGCAGCCAAAACACGCTGCATTTCCAGTCACACAGAGAAGAGCAGTTCAGAAGCCCCCAAAAGGGGACAACCCATCCCCCATCCAACATAGCCTCCAGCCAACCCGGATAAACACAGCTGCTCCAACCTGCCCAGGGACACACTACAATAAGGGTCAACAAGCCAAGAGGATTCACATCACTCTTATACATTGAACAAGCAAAATTATCCCTTTCTCTAGATACCCTAGAGGTGCCATTCAGGCCCCACTGTCAACGTGCTTTGACCCATTTCCCCATATCAGAGAACCCCAGATAATATATCCACCATACATACCATGAGCCAAGTAACTACTGCCACTACCTATGCAGCCAATCAAAAGAGATGACCAACAAGACTAGGTAAGGGGAAGAGGTCATGTCGTGCTACTGTCACTGAACGAGTAATCCAGAGACATGGGGCAAGATCTGAGGACTTGGGTTCAAATCCCACCATGGCAGATGGTGAAATTTGAATTCAATAAAAAAAATTTGAAATTAAAGGTCTAATGATGACCAAGAAACCATTGTTGATAGTTGTAATAATCCTCCTGGTTCACTAATGTCCTTTAGGGAAGGAAATTTGTCATCTTTATCCAGTCTGGCCCACATGTGACTCCAGACCCACAGCAATGTGGTTGACTCTCTGAAATGGAGGGCAGTTAGGGATGGGTAATAAATGCTGGGCCAGCCAGTGATGCTTGCATCCCATAAATTAATTTTAAAAATCCAAGGATAAGTCAACTGCGCCTGGGCGTGCACCAGAAAATAATTCCCCCCGTCCAACAATACCAGAGATGCCTTTTTCATGATACGTGATCTGTGGTACTTTCTCAGGAAGCAAGCAAGGATTCCTTAGTCCCAGGACTACAAAATTATGAAAGAAAAATGCAACCCCAATCATTCTAACAGGTCATTCTCCTCACCCATAATGAGGATTTATAACACCATACCAGCCATCTCTACAACAAGCCCCCTACCCATCACCCTATTGTGGCACTACTCATCATACATAAAAAAAAGTGGAGTACCAAAGGTTGTATTCCCTCAGTGTAAATGCAAGGATTACAGCACATAAAAAACAAACAGGGTAAATACTGCACAACCCTCATGTCGGACTCCTCAGTGGGAAGAAGGAGACCCAGAAACAATTAAACTATGGCCTCCCTTGTTCTACCGTTCTACAAAATCTCACGGCAATAAAGTTCAGGATTAATGATGAACTACAGGATAATACACCAGCCACTAAACTTGAAAAAATCAAAGCTACTACAGGATTCATCCAGAATTTCACCAAAGCCTCCAGACCTCCACCATGTCATCCCTGGCAAAGCAAAGTCTTGGCCCTGGTAGGTGGCAAGGACCAGACATATCTGCCCACCTCCAACTCTTCTCAATGAACACCAAGCTCAAGACAATGTAAGACCAGTGCTTGGAACCTTCATCGAGCCCCAAGCCTTGAAGAACCAACACAATGTACTTATCAAACTCAATACAATGTGCTTCACCGAATTCGAGACGTCCACCCCTTAAATTGAAATTGTGAGAGCATGGTAGCTAAGTCTCAAATTTGGCCGATAATTCATTCCCAGCACCCCTCAGGGCACACAGATGCTCCATCTCTGGCCCCTTCTCCCTGAGTTAGCCAGGGTGAATGGCACACCATGCAGCACCATTTCCAAGGACTGATGGTTATCTCCCAGCGAAGAAGCTGCCCTCTTGACTGACACGATTCGCTTCACCACTTCATCCATTCTCTGCAGTTCATAATGTGAACACCAAAATTCTCTGTCGGGCAGCTGAGACCAGTATCCACAACTTCACTCATAAAGACTGCCATCACCTCAACACTAACAGCATCACTGAAGAATTCATCTGTTCACCGATGAAACCACCACTGCAAATTGGGCCCCATCCCGAACATCTCTAACCACCTCGATCAAAGAAGGATTTTCTTGACTTAACTTGGCTCCCCTTCACCAACATTCAGTCAGGATCTTCCAGGAACATAGCACCGATTATACATATCAGAGTTGGATAATCATGGGTTGTGCAGCAGCATGAAAAAACAGATTAAAAGATGAGTAGCGCCAGAGCTTGAGCAAATGCAGCTGCTCCTGTGCTTACATAATACTACCCCACTCGCCCCCCCCCCCCCCCCCCCAACATCCCAGAATAACTCTATCAAAGAAGGTACATGGGCAGAATGGGCCCAATGGCCTCCTTCTGTGTCAAATCATTATCTGGTTTCATAGTGTAAAATTCTAAGCCTTGATGGATAGGTGAGGGTGGGAGAGGGGATGAGTATACTGTGTGCCTCACAGACATTTTCTCACCCAATTCAAGATGAACCAACAGAAGAACCAGCAGATCGCTCTCATAAAACATTGTCTGCTGCTGTCTGCCGAGCAGATGCAGATTATTTGTAGTTTCATGAAAGAATCTAAGCTTCATGTCAGATATTCACCGTCTGAATGGTTGTGAGTGTGAAATTTTCATTGGTACGAGTTTTGTTCAAGATTCACTCCAGGAAAAAAACAGTTGTGGTGTGATTTTTGGCAATGCATCTAGTCACCAAAGATCCCTAGTGATGGCCAAGATGGAGTTATTTTTTATTCATTCATGGAATGTGGGTGTTGCTGGCTGGGCCAGTATTTATTGCCCAACCCTAGTTGCCCTTCAGAAGGTGGTGGTGAGCTTCCTTCTTGAACTGCTGAAGTCCTTGAGGTGTAAGTACACCCCCCCTCCTCCAACATGCTGTTAGGGAGGAAATTTCAAGATTTCTGATCCAGTGACAGTGAAAATACAGTGATACATCTCTCATTCAGATGAGTGACTTGGAGGGCAACCTCCAGGTGGTGGTGTTCCCAGGTATCTGCTCCTTTTGTCCTTCTAGATGTTAGTGGTTGTGGGTATTGAAGGTGCTGCCTAAGGAGCCTTGGTGAGTTCCTGCAGCGCGTCTTGTAGATGGTACTCACGGCTTCTTTTGTTCATTGGTGGTGGAAGGATTGAGCTGAAACCTTTGTGTTAAAATGGCCACAAAGGCCATGGGGAATCATCAATAGATCTCTCCATGGGGTTTGTGGTGTATGAGCTACCTTACTGAGCGAGGAGGGGATCACCCAATGAGAAACAGTGAGCGGAGGATTTGAACCCAGACCAGCGTTGTCGGCCCCGAGGTGTAGATCGTTTAGCTGTAAGTCACAGGTGTGGCCCTTCTCTCTGATGCACAATGAAGAGTGTTTGGTGATGGGAAACTGGTGTTTAGCTGAATTACTACACCCCATTCGGCCTATGTTTGGTACAAAGCACCATTTTGGTAAAGTAGTGGAAGCTTGCATTCAGTGACCAAACAGAGGCTGGTTGATTACCACTTTAGTTGCTTGCCGGCTCTCATTAAAAAGGCTGCATGGCATTTTGGTACCTAGTGTCCTGACTAGTTAGCTGTTTAACAGTGAGTACACTGCATAAATGCTTAATCAGCTGTGAAGCACTTGGAATGTATTGAGAGCACGAAAGATTCTATATAAAGGCAAGTTCATTCTTTCACTTACATTTAATTAAGCAGTTCATTGTTGCCAATCTTTTTATTTTCATTTAATAGTTTTTTTCCCCCTTTTTCTGGAATTTGAATAGAAACTGATGACTGCAGCACTATAATACTAGGTCACATTACATGATGGTTGTTTCATGGGGAAGAATCATACACTCACTATGTAAGAAAAATTACAGGGCCCAGGTATCATTTAATGCCTTGTACTCCTGGGAAGTGATTGAAGTCAATCAGATAGAGTGTAAGACAGACCATGGATTTGTTAGAGCTTACTTTGTGTTGCCACCTTGGGCCAATTTAACCCACAGCAAGTCTGCCTCACTCAGGTTAGAATTTTATTCAACCCCTCTAACCTTTATAGAAATAACTATATACAAGACTTAAAATATTTAACCTACAAACTGGATGGTTAGATTATCTAGTATTGCTGGGTTTCTTTGGCCACACACTCTCAATACTTGGGTTTTTCCATATACAAATACATTGAAGATTGAAGTCTTAATATTCTGAGTTTGATTTTTTAAAATAAATGAAACATTCCCTTATAACTCCTTTTAAACCATGAAAAATCAAGATTTGTAGACTGGTTAATGGAGCATGGAAGCCATTGGACAGCAAAGGAAACAATATATTTGAATAGCTTACTTTTTAGGGAGAATGGGTGAATAAAGGTTCCAAGAAGATATTACTTGTTCTGATAGTACATGTGTTAGTATATCAAATATTATCATTCAAATATATGTTTATGCTAACATGTATGTCATCACAGGAAGTGATGTAATATCATGTGATTCAGTTCTCTCATGTTAGAGTGCCAGAAACCCCAAAGTTTGTCATGAAGCCCAACTTTTGGCATTAGTGTGAGGATAAGGTGTTTCACTCCAGGTGTGATTCTATTGACATACTAGGAAGCTTTCATCAAAATTAACATTACTTAACTTCACAGTTTAACTATACTGAATTAACTAGCTTAACTTTTGCTAATTGAAATACTTAAACATGACAAGATTCAGTTCTTAACTGCTAACTATCTCTATTAGTTCCAATTCAAGTAATATTCCTCTTACAAGCTTAAATTTCTCTTCAAGATCAGTTAGCAACACACAGCCATATGTGCTTGTTCTTAGTAATAGTCCTTTTCAACACCTCTGAAATGAGAGACAGAGAGACACCTATCTTCTGACAGCCCCAAACAGCAGCCTCCAGAAAGAGACAGACAGACAGAAAGACACCTCTTTTTACTTTCAGAACCAGGCAGAAACTGACTGTTTTAAAATCAAAGAGATTTGTGTCTTTTCCCCGCAAACTTAGTCCATCCATTCACATGAGCTTACCTCTGTCGATCATCCTACTTAACACCCTACTCTGAAACCCCAGGGGAAAACCAAAATAAACAAAAATGCATTAAAACAAACACCTCCCTAGCTAAAATTAATCATTAACCTGCATTCTCAGCATGTGAGCTGCCTGGTGCAGACAAACCAGTATTGTATAAAACAGAGCTGAATTTTAAATATACCCTTTAAAGAAACATGATAAAAATACATTTCTTAAAGGCACACTTGCACAGTATGTCAGCATGTGTAAGTTGAAGTCACAACAGATTTCCATTGTGATCCATGTTTATGCCTCCCCTTCAGCCTTGCTTGTGTTATTCTAGAAAGAGATAATGACCCAGATCTTCTGGTCTCCGGATTGTGAGAGATTGGACTCATGACCCAAGATGTGCGTCGTGACCGTACTGACGTCCTAATGCATTGGCCTTTGTGGGACTTGCCACGAAGTTTGAACTTCCAATGAGCAAGCTCCTTAGTTAGACTCAGAAACTTCAGACAGTTCTAGTTTACTTATTTGATTATTTACCCAGGGAATGTTAGACAGAAAAATCCTAGTCTAACTCCTGCGTAACTACAAAACTGACACCTGCACACCCACCCCCCAGTCATTCACACTCACCCCCTGCCAACTAACCCCCAAAATAAATGTCTTCATCCCCTGAATAACTCCCACCCCCTGATCCAGGCCTTACTACCCTCTACTACTCAACTACACCTCTGACCCAACCTGAATAGCCCCTGACCTGATTTCATCTCTCTACTCCACCTGACTAGCTCAGCCACATCACCCACCTCATCATCTGTACACTTCACCTACCTATCATCGAACTCACTTGGCACCCTACCACCTCTGCCACTTTCCCACTTGCCACCCTACCCACCTGCCAGCCTACCCATCTGCCACCCTACTACCTGCCAACCTACCCACCTGCCACCTTTATTCCTGCTGCCTTACCTGCTTGCCAGACCATCCACCTGCCATCCTATCCAATTGCCACCCTACTCACTTGCCACCATTCCACCCTGCGCATCTACAATCCTACCCACCTACCACCTTGTCAATCTACCACTTCAATCATCTGCCCTTACGCTAGCACCCCACCCACTTGGCACCCTACCCACCTATCATCTATCGCATCCACATATCACCCTCTCCACCTGCCTTGTTACCCACCTGCCACTCTACCCAATTTCCACCCTACCCATCTGCAGCACTACCCACTTTTCTCATCCACCAACACATCCTAACACCCTAACACTTCACCCATTCACTACCATTCGCATGGAACATTTAAAACTACCTTAGTGCTGTAAAAAGGGAATGTATCTTCTGAGTCAATTCTTTTCACTGCTCTCTGCATGGATTTCAACAGTGAGTGGGTTCTGGGTACAGCATCGGGAATGACGTTCTACTAATATAACTAGGTGAGTCTCAGTGTTCTGACTGATCCATATCATATACGATGGTTCTGACTCTGGTGGTAAGATTTGGGTCATTACAACATATATAAAAGTAAAAGCAGGAAAATGTTAATAAGGAAGAAGGGTGAATTGGAAGAGACAAGGTAAAAACAGATTACTTTTTATTGTAGGTGGTTTGTCTTATAGTAAATGGTAAGTAGTTTGTCTCTTAGTAAATAGGGCTATGATGATATAAAAACAAAACTAACATTTGAGTAGTTGTATTTGTCATTGTATTATTTAAGTTTTACAGTGTAGGAGATAGAGAGACAAAGGTTTCCCTTGAACTCAGAACCCAATAAGAAAAGATGTAGGAACAAGAGCGGTCCTCATGATCCCTCAAGCCTGTTCTGCCAGTCATTAAGATAGTGGTTAATCTTTCTCCACAGTTCCATTCTCCCATCTGAGTGCCATGTGCCTTGATTTCTCTAGAATCTAAAAATCTATTTATTTCAGCCTAGAGTATACTTATCAACAAAGCATGTGCATTCTTCTGGGATCGAGAATTTCAAAGTTTAAATAGTCTTGAGTAAAGGCATTCCTCTTCATTTCAGTTTTAAATGATCAGCTGCTTATCTTGAGTCTATTGGCCCCAGTTCTAGACTGTAAGGCCAAAGGAAAAACAGCTTTTCAGCATCAAACCTGTTAAGCCTCTGAACATCTTACACTTATCAATGAGATCACCTCACAACTCTTCAAAACTCCAAAGAGTGTAAGCCCATGCACACACCTTTTATCAAAGGACAACCCTCTCATCCCAGAAATCAACTTTGTGGACCCTCACTATAGCAGCTCCAAGGCAAATACATCCATCCTTAGATAAGGAAAACAGAACTGTGCTCTGTACTCCAACCATGATCTCACCCTATACAAACATAGCAAGATTTCCTTCCTCTTGTACTCTAATTCCAGTGCTAGAAAAACCAATTAGCCTTCAAAATTGCTTGCTTTTTTTCTGTGTTTCTTCTATGAGGATATCTCTGAACATTTAGAAGTTTCTCATAATTTAAAAAAAATTGGGTGAAATGTTACCAATTTTTGGCAAAGTGCCAACTCAGGTGGCAAGTGTGAGGAGTAGCCTGCTGGCAGCATTGGTGAATTTTTCAGCCATATTTTGAAACTGATGGGCAATAAAAATATCAGGGGCAGATCACACGATGTAATGCAGGCAGGGCGAGCTTTAAAGGGCGTCCTGATATAAAAGAATAAAAATAGAAACATCACCCCCTCCTCCGTCCACCCACACAAGGCCCCTCCTGCCACCAAAGCCCTTCCCAATCTCCCCCATAGTGTAACTCCCCCCACCCCAGCACAAAACCTGCTCCCAACCCCTACACATCCCACACATAGCTCCCCCTTCCTACCACGGGGTCTCCTCTATGGAAATGGAACACCCCCCCACATCTACTTGGCAATCCAATGATGGGGGTGAGGGGATGGTGGAAACAATTCATTGGGGAAAATCTGTTTTGGGACTCCCGTACATTCCCTTGAAAACAGGGGCAGAAAATCCCAGCCATTCTGTTTAACTGTTCTTCCTATTTAAATTAATACTTAATTTTATCATGTCATTTTGTCTCTTAAATTGTCTGAATGCATTCTAAAAGAGAGTTTGCCTGGTCTCTAAATAACGGATTTTCTTTTTGTACTGACCAGCGTTCAGTGGGGCCTACAGCTGCTGTGCAAAAAATTAGCTTCAGTGAATCTGGTCCAAGGAGGGTAATTATGAGTCCTGATTACTGCTCCTGATCACTGTCCAGTGACTCATTCCAGAAAGTTTATGCATTTGGATTCCAAATGAGAAAAGGATACATTTCAGTCCTTTCAGGGGAAGAAGGCAGAAATATAACCAGACACATTTTTAAAAATTTTCAATGTGAAGCCCAGCACACTGCTTGGGGTGGCACAGTGATATAGTGGTTAGCACTGCTGCCTCACAGTCCCAGGGACCCGAGTTCAATTCCAGTGAATGTCTGTGTGGAGTTTGCATGTTCTCCCCATGTCTGTGTGGGTTTCCTCTGGGTGCTCTGGTTTCCTCCCACAATCCAAAGATGTGCAGGTTAGGTAGATTAGCTATGTTAAATTGCCCCTTAGTGTCAAAGATGCGCAGGGTTAGATGGATTAGCCATAGGAAATGTGCGGGGTTATAGGGATAGGGAGAGGAAGATGGCCTGGATGAGATATTTGTCAGAGCGTTGGTGCAGATTCGATAGGCCAGCATCTGTTGTCCATCTCCATTTGTCTTTGAGAAGATGATGGTGCGTTACTTTCTTGAACTCTGCAGTCCATGCGGTGTACGTACATTCACAGTGCTAAAGAAGTTCCAGAGTTTTGGTCCAGTGACGGAGAAGAAATACTGCAGGTCAGGATGGTGTGTGGTGTAGAGGGGAAGTTTGAGGTTGTAGTGTTCCTATGCATGTGCTGCCCTTGTCCTTTTAGGTGGTAGTGATGATGGCAAGTTCTGTTGAAGGAGCTTTGGAGTGTTACTGCAGTGCAACTTTAACATTGTACACACTACACGTCAGGAAGAAGTAAAAGTTTAGGTTGGTAGATGGATGCTGCTTGAAAATATCAGTCCTGAATTTACCATTCACTTGTTGAACTTGGGCTGCCTTTTTGACGTAGTTAACAATGCTAATTTATATAAAAAATGATTTCTAAGCATGCACAACTTAGAAAAGCTTGAGTTTCAGCAGAGTAATATCCCAGAGTTAAACATCAAGGACACATTTTCAAAATTTGTACAAAACTTGGGATTATTGTGAACTGTATGGAGAATAGTGATGGACTTCAAGAGGAAATAGACAAGTTGGTGGAATGGGTGGACATGTGGCAGATGAAGCTGAATGCAGAGAATTCCTTTCAGTAGGAAGTGTTGAAATGCTCATGTAACTTTAAGGAGCATATACTAAACTGCTGTCACTCATTCCCACCCATCAACACAGGATTTAATATATTAAAACCCTAACTCTGAACTCAGAACAAGGTCGTAGATGTAGAAGTTAGATATACAAATGTAGCCTCCTAGTTTATATTGTATGTATATAATAAGGATCCCACAGTATTGTTTTACTATTCTGTGCTGTATGATTGGTATGTTTATGTGGTAAAGACATAAAGGATACAATTCTGAAGGAAGTGCAGAAGCAGGTGTGTGTGTGTGTATGGGAGTGTTTCTGGTATGGGGTCTTCAAATGATATGGTGAAACAAGTCTCACAACGCCATCTAGCCCTTTGAGCCTGCCCCGCCTTTCAATAAGATCATGGCTGATCTGAAGTTAAGTGGATCAGTTCCACTTTCCCGCTTTCGCCCCATAACCCTTAATTCCCTTGTCTATCAGAAATCTATCTACCCGTGACTTAAATATATTCAGCGAGGTAGCCTCCACCCCTTCAATGGGCAGAGAATTCCAGAGGTTTACCACCCTTTAAGTGAAGAAGTTCCTCCTCAACTCCAATCTAAACTGCCCCCCCCCCTTATTTTGAGACTGTGCCCTCTAGTTCTGTTTTCCTTTCTAAGCGGGAAGAATCTCTCTACTTCTACCCTATCTAGCCACTTCATTATCTTATATGTCTCTATAAGATCCCCCCTCGGCCTTCTAAACGCTAACGAGTACAGACCCAGTCTATTCAATCTCTCCTCATAGGCTAATCCCCTCATCTCCGGTATCAGCCTAGTGAACCTCCTCTGCACTCCCTCCAAGGCCAATATATCCTTCCGCAAGTGCGGCGACCAAAACTGCACACAGTACTCCAGCTGCGGCCTCACCAGTGCCCTGTACAGTTGCAGCAAGACCTCCCTGCTTTTATATTCTATCCCCCTCACTATAAAGGCCAGCATCCCATTCACCTTCTTGATCACCTGCTGCACCTGCAGACTGGGTTTTTGCGATTCGTGCACAAGGACCCCCAGGTCCCTCTGCACAGCAGCATGCTGCAGCTTTTCGCCCTTTAAATAATAATCCCTCCTACTATTATTTCTGCCAAAGTGGATAACCTCACATTTGCAAGTGGATAACCTCACATTTGCCATTTACAGGAAGGATGTGGAGGCTTTGGAGAGGGTGCAGAGGAGGTTTACCAGGATGTTGCCTGGTATGCAGGGGAGGTCCTATGAGGAGAGACTGAGGGATTTGGGGTTGTTTTCACTGGAAAGAAGGCGGCTAAGAGGGGATCTTATAGAAACATATAAGATGATTAGAGGTTTAGATAGGGTGGATGGTGATAGCCTGTTTCCTCGGATGGAGAAAGCTAGCACGAGGGGGCATGGCTTTAAATTAAGGGGGGGTAGTTATAGGACGGATGTCAGGGGCAGGTTCTTTACCCAGAGGGTGGTGAGGGACTGGAATGCCCTGCCTGCTGCAGTTGTAAATGCGCCTAGTTTGGGGGTGTTTAAGAGATTGGTGGATAGGTTTATGGACGAAAAGGGATTGGTTTAGATTAGTGGGTCAATGTTTTTTTTTAAAAATAAGACTGGTCGGCGCAACATTGTGGGCCGAAGGGCCTGTTCCGCGCTGTAATGTTCTATGTTCTATGTTCTGAACACCTTACACTTATCAACGAGATCACCTCACATCTCTTCAAAACTCCAAAGAGTATAAGCCCATACACATACCTTTTATAAAAGGACAACCCTCTCATCCCAGAAATCAACTTTGTGGACCCTCTCAAAGTCCAATAGATTTACTTGGAATCATGAGTTTTCGGAGCGCTGCTCCTTCATCAGGTAAGTGGAGTGGTAGGTTTCACAAACACGGCATATATAAACAAAGACATAATTGCAATCATGGTGAAACAAAGGCTCTTCTCCATAGGTAAGGTTGGGAGGAGGTTTGATAGAGATGTTCAAAATCATGAGGGATCTAGGCAGAATAGATTGGGGAAAAATTGTTCCTATTGGTGGGAGGGTAGCGAACCAGAGAACAGCAATTTAAAATGATTGGGAAAAGCAGAGGCAACAGAGAAAAATTATTTTACGCAGTGAGTGATTATGATCTGGAACGGACTACCTGGGAGTGTAGTGGAGACAGATTCAACTGTGGCTTTCAAAAAGGAATTCCTAAGGTCTGAAGGGAAAAGAAATTCAGAAGACTGCAGGGAAATGTGGGGAAGTGGGATTGGCTGAGTTGCACTGAACAGAGAGCCAGCAGGCCCAATAACCTCCTTCATGCTACAATCATTCTATAGGTGGAATTTTCTCTTCTCACCTGCGGTAGGTTTGGTGGTAGACAGAAGCACTGAATCTAACGAGAGTCAAACAGTCAGAAACCCACTGGTGTGAATCACATTACAATTGTCCCAATGCTGAGTTAATGGTGGGCCCCTCTTCCCGCTGGTGTGAATGCAAATTGCATTTATCCACATCTCGTGAATGCTCATTAAAACTGTCAGAATCGCGTCATGCCTTCCAATCTCGCCTCACAGCTACATGACATGACGTCAATGTAAAACCCAATTGATGGAGAGTGGCAACCTTCAGATCACAAGGACTTTGAGGCGAATGCAATTACACTTTTTTGCCATAGTGCTGCATTGCTTCTGATACACTTCCACCATTCTGCCAGGCAGACCAGTTCCTGCTCTCCGCCTCCATGCCACATTGGTCTTTATGGACCCATGGATTTTCCTGTGTCACTGAGTGGGATCAGTACAGTGCCTGGGGTTGGGGAGCACAGGGGTCTCCTTTTTCCTGGTACCACACAGCAGTGTCTATCCGGACAGCAGTATGCTGTGAGACTCGCGTAGTCACTGCACAAAGACTGACGTTTGATCAGGGGTGGAGTGTGAGGTGAGGCTGGTGGGGAGGAGGGTGGGCTTGGAAACCTGATGAAGACAAAAGAGGCAATGTGAAAGGAGGGCTGTGCAAGGAGAGGGGAAGGTTGAGAGCTCATAATGGCAGGTAGAGGGACAAGGAGGCGGATGAAGAAGACAAACAGTGGAAGGCAGAGGGAAGCTGGACTCTGAGAAGGCTACATGAAGGGCACACAAACAAGGGGGTCAAAGGGATACCACATCATTGACTGGAAGGGGATGCAGAAAAACTCCAGGTGCAATGGGTAGGAGTTCAAGTGGGATATGGGCGCCTCACAAATGCTGGACTTGGGGGGAGAGCGATTGAATCAAAAAACAGACTCTTGCTGAGGTTATCAGACTCTTCCTTAGGCTACTAGCATGCCTCTTTTCCATAGAACAATAGAATCCCTACAGTACAGAAAAAGCCCATTCAACTCATCAAGCCTGCACCAACTCTGAGAAGGAGCATCTTACCCAGGCACCCTCCTGCACTATCCTCATAACCCCATGCATTTACCATCGCTAGTCCACCTAACCCACACATCCCTGGACACTAAGCGGCAATTTAGTATGGCCAATCCACCCAACCTGCATATGTTTGGACTCTGGGAGGAAACCAGAACACCCAGAAGAAACCTGTGCAGATACTGGGAGAACATACAAATTCCACGCAGTCATCCAATGCCAAAATCAAACCTGGTCTCTGGAGCTGCGAGGCGGCAGTGCTAACCACTGTGCCACCATTTCTTATGAGGAAAGGTTGAATAGATTGGGACTGCACTTTCGAAGAATGAGAGGTGACCTGAACCAACTTGGGACCAGTGTTCTAGTGGAAAGGATAAATAGGGTAGTCAAAAGGACTGTAAACTACTAAGTGGGGCTGAAGGGAAGGGTAAAACTACAGGAAGTATAATGACTAATAGGAGGCAAAGCACCAAGTTAGCATGTGGGGAGAAGGTTTCAACTTCTTGGAAAATGACAAAAAAATTTAATTCAGGAGATGTTATTAATGGAGGTGTTAGGGTTCAAATAGAAGGTATAAAAACTAGCGTAAGGATACTTTACTTAGATGCTCGTAGCATTCGAAACAAGGTAAATGAGTTGACAGCACAAATCATCACGAATGAATATGATTTAGTGGCCATTGCAAGACATAGTTGTAGAGTGATCATGACTCAGAGTTAAATATCCAGGCATATCAGGTCATTTGGAAGGACATAGGAAGGTGTAGCTCTGATATTTAAAGATGACATCAGGGCAGTAGTGAGAGATGATAGAGGTTCAATGGAAAAAAGCTTTGAATCCATTTGGGTGGAAATTAGAAATAGGAAGGTCAAAAAGTTACTGATAGGTGTATCAATAGGCTGCCAAATAATAACATCACAGTGGGTGAGCAATAAACAAGGAAATAACTGACGCATGTAGGGCAATTATCATGGGGGACTTTAATCTACAGATCGATTGGTCAAACTAGGTCAGACAAGGCAACCTTGAAAAGGAGTTCATAACATGTACCCTCGATTCCTTGAACAGTATATAATGGAACCTACGAGGGAGCAAGTTTCCTTGATCTGGTCCTGTGTAATGAGACAGGGATAATTAATGATCTTAAAGTTAGGGATCCTCTCTGAAGGAACGATCACAGTATGGTTGTATTTAAAATACAGATGGAAGGTGAGAAGGTAAAATTCAATACCAGTATCTTGTGCTTAAACAAAGGAGACTAAAATGGGTGAGGGGGGAGTTGGCTGAGGTAGACCAGGAGCAAAAACTTTTATGGTGGGACAATTGAGGAACAGTGGGGGACTTTCAAAGTGATTTTTCACAGTGCTCAGCAAAAGTATATACCAGTGAAAAGGAAGGACTGTAGAAAAAGGGATAATTAGCATGGATATCTAAGGAAATAAAGGAGGATGTCAAATTGAAAGAAAAAGAAAATCTGTGGAATTCTCTGCCCAGTGAAGCTGTTGAGGCTACCTCTTGAATGTTTTTACTGCAATGATAGGTAACTTTTTGAACAGTAAAGGAATTAATGATTATGTGAACAGGTGCTAAATGGAGGCTGAGTCCACAAAAAGCTCAACCATGATCTCATTGAATGGTGAAACAGGCTCGAGGGGCCAAATGGCCTCTCCTGCTCCTAGTTCTCATATGGATCCATACAGGATTCTCAGTGGGCTTGATAGAGTAGATTCTGAGAGGTTGTTTCTTTTTGTGGGTGAGTCTAAAACCAGAGGGCATAATCTCAAAAAAGGGTTGCCCATTTATGACAAAGATGAAGAGGAACTTCTTCTCTCAGAGGGTAGTGAATCTGTTGAATTCCTTACCGCAGAGAGCTGTAGAGATTGGGTTGTTAAGTATTTGAAGGCTGAGTTAGACAGATTTTTAATCAGTGAGGGCATATAGGGGTAAGGCAAGAAAGGAGGGTTGGGAATTAGCATATAAGATCAATCATGATCTCATTGAATATGAAGCAGACATAATGGGCTGAATGGCCTACAATTGCTCCTACATCTTATGGTCATGGTCCGAGAGATTGCTGACATCCTGCATGGTCAAGTAAAAACATATGGGCAGGAGAGAGTGATATGAATGTGTGGGATTGGCATTTAAGTATGGCACTGGGATCTTTGAACCTGCTGCCAGGCCACTGCCAGATGGTTCAGAGGGAACACACCTATGCATAATTAATGAGGGTCAAAGCAAGGATCCTGTCATTCTGGCCAGTGGGAAAGGCACGACCAAAACAATAGATCCGTCACTGCACTTAGTCTCAACAAATGGAGAATTCCGCCCTCTGTGTCTTTGTATCTGTGATCTATCTCTAAGTTGGTCAACACCACTGTGTAATAGCAAGATTTTTGGAACAGATTGTTCCAGGAACTCCGCCAGTTTAAAAGCTCCTCACAGAGGTGATAATGCTTCCTTTAAATGTGCATCACTTTTTAATCTAGAAAATTAATCCTAGAGTTCCCCCGAGCATGATGGAAAGAACAAACGACCATCTGTGGCACAGTCAGAAGAGTCCTGTGGGAACGGAAACTGCTGATCCTCACAGAGGAGGCTGTGGCAAGCATTTCATAAATTAATTCATGTAAATCAGGAAGAAAAAGATAAGAATGAATGGAACACTAAGTTCTAAAGAAAGAAATCTAGGGGGAAATGCTTTACTGTGGTAAGCTTTTTGTGACCTCCATGTTGCAAATCTACTAATATACAGTGAAAACTCTGATCATAAAACAAATGATACCACTGAATATGACTGTGGAATGAAACTAAAATGAAGGAGATCAGAGAAATGTGGAGTAGCTGTGTGAGAGTTGGAAACTGTCTAGTGTAAAATGCTCCCAAATGGAACATGCAGGGGCTTATTAATAACTTCACTTCAATCCAAATTACATTTAAAAATACGATTTGTTCAATATCACACCCTTTATGGTGGGATTCTCATTGCACTCAGCCCAATGAATGGAAATAATGAGAGATTCCACCAACAAAGAAGCACTTGAAGAGGTGGAGACTTTTGTATATATTACTATCCCAGTTGGTGTTACTGTTGGTCAGGAAGATCCCAGAATGGAACCTTGGCTGAAAAGACCGCAACTTATACTTTTTTGGAAAATAGGGATGAACAGAGTCACAGAGCTATCAATTAGTTTTTTACAACAAAAAAATTTATTAAACGTGAAAAGTTTGACTATAATGAAAAGTTTGATTCTTTCACTCCCATTTATCTTCACAAATGTACACAGGTTTTAAAGATAACTCAGGTTACAAACTATATCTTATGCTAAATTGTTCTCGATAAACACACTGATCCTTTAAACCTACAGGCTGACTGTGGACAGACTCACTCCACTCTGAAACCAAGTGGTAGATGCCATCCAAGTGAACTTCTCTGGATTTCTCCTTAATCCCTGTTCCAGTTCCAGTGCTCTATGTGTCCTTTTGATTTCAAACTTCCTGGAATGTCTCTTTTCCATCTCTAGTTTCCATAAGTAGCTTTTCTTTGGTTTCTGGTGTGCTCTTTGGGAATTCTGCCTTTTTGCAGCTCCTTTTTCCTGTTCTACTTCTGGCAGAGCTGAGAGCTGTTTTCCCTTTAGCTTCCTGGCTCCGTCAGCTAAGAATCCATTTAAAACACTGCCTCTCCTAAGGTGGTTCCTGGTTGTTAAGCATCATCTAATTCTTTCTTCAAGTTTGCGTTTACTTTTCATGTTGGAAACTCTCTCAGCACAATACAGCCACAGTTTGAACTGAAACCAAAACCCCTGATACACGCAAACACCTTTGTTTAGCATGAATATAATTAAGGGCTTTACCCTTCCTTACACAGAAACATCAAATTAAACTCACTTAATTCTATACGTTATTTCTAATATCCAACAATACAACCATAAATCACTTAAAACTACCTTTGCTTCCTGCTCTTTCTCCTGGTATTTTGGTGTTTTTTTGTCTCAGAACATGTAAGAATTAGGAATATTTATCGAAAAGCAACAAAACATACAATCATCAGAAAAACAGTTGTAAATAAAGCAGCTTACAAAAGATTCAACAAATTGGAATAACTTTGAGAGGATCTGAAAAAGTACTGTGTAAGGAGACTCTTGAAATAAAGAACTTCTTTCTAGTTCTGGTTTGGACAAGATATTTGATTGCGAGCTGCCGTGGCTTATACAGTTAACATAAGACCATTAGAAACAGCAGCAGGAGTGGATCATTTAGCTCCCTGAGCCTGTTCCATCATTCAATAAGGCAAAGGCTGATCTGATTGTTACGTTAACTCCACATTCTTGCCAGCTCACCCATAGCCCTCGAATCCTTTTTTGATCAAAACTTGAATATATTGAATGGCCGAGCTCTCTGGATAAGAGATTTCTAAAGATTAGGAACCCTCCAAGAGAAGAAATTCCTCTCATCTCTTGGAAGACCCCTTATTTGAAAACTATGTCCCCATTCCCCCATGAGGGGAAACACCTTCTCAGCATTTACCCTATCGAGCCCCCTCAGAATCTCACCTCTCATTCTTCTAAGCTCCAATGAATATAGGGCTGACCTACTTAACTGCTCCTCATAAGAAAGTCCCTTCTTTCCAAGAGTTGTGCAAGCGAAACTTTTCTGAACTGCTTCCAATGTAAGTACATCCTTCATTAAGTACCTGCACCAAAACTTTAGAGAGTATTCCAAGTGGTTTCACCAATGCCTTGTAATTGAAGCAACACATTGCTAACTTCAGACTCCCAACCCCCCCTACAATGAAAGCCATCATTCCAGATTGGCAAATTGATTTCTATAAAATTAATTATAGAATTTGCTTTTAAAGCACAATATTTAAGAACAGAAGTGGTAGATAATATAAGGCTAAAGAAACCAAATAGTGACCAGAATTAAATTGTTCATACCCATCATTATATCAAATCCAGCTCCCCCCCATTCCCTGCCCACCTATCATTGGACCAAATCCACACCCCCCATCCTACCTCCTCCCAACTTAGGCCTTTGATCGAAACAGTAGACCCAGTGCTGCAAAGCTTTGGTTTGTACTTGCACTTCTTTGGCCTTAGTTGAATAGTCTGCTAGCTTTCATGATCTAGGGTAGCACATCTTTATTTTATTTGCAGAAGAAAGAATAGATGTAATGTGTAAATTATAAAAACAAAGCGATAATTCATAATTAAAATGGAAAACTGGCAACAATAAATTTGGGACAAGAGAGTGGAATTCTTCTCTGGCACTGTGCTGTATTTAATAAGCAAACAATTCAAATTCCTGTGTTAGCAGGGAGTCCTATGATTACTCACAAAGCAATTTTCCCTGCATTATGTGGCAATGTACAAGACAGGCTAATTTTTCTCACTGTGTGGGAATATTACAAAAAATTCTATAATTATGAAGTATGTTGAGAATTATACCTCAATGTATAACCTGTCTGATAGTAGGAGCTTAAATCCCTGTGGTATCATCACTTAGGTTACATTGCCTGTCTGATTCTAATATAAAGGATCAAATATAGAAAGTTCTAAGTGGCTGAAAAAAAGTGGTCACAACACAGATCGTGTAGATGACTGATTTACGAAGAACATCTTGACATTGCTTTCAATGGTAAGCAATCCCAATCAGAAAAAGTGGTCACAATGAAATCGCAACTGAATTGTGGGGAAGTTGCTTAATATTTACAATCAGAACTGAACATATGTTGTAATTGCAGTTCACCTATATCCAACGATTGCAATAAAGTAGGAGTAACATGTAAAGCTGTAACTCTTTGGAAAATTGATCTGACTTCCCACTGGCAAAATCCTATCAAAAAATCTGCATATCGATAAATAATACATGAAACATCTGTCAAACACTAAACTGAAAACAGCACTATTTACTTTTGAGCTCATGAACTATATTCAAAAACTTTATCAAGTCAACTTTGTGAGCCAATGCAATGTTTCGAACATTCAGACATATTCAGCAGGTTAAAATGGGCATCATTAACAGCATGAGACCACAGTCAGATTCCATTCCAGCATAATACTCATTTGGCAGTGTGATAGGAAGAGGTTTTTCAGCAGTTTTGTCATAATGCCTGTGGAGTTGACTTCAAGAAGGATACTGGCATTTGTCTGATGATTTTCCCATTAAGCTTGGAGGATGCAGCAGAGGCATTGCTGACAGAATTTTCATAGACCTCTCAGGTGTGTGAGGTTATTGTGCCTTTAAGAAATGTACTTGTCATGGTTTTTGTGCAGGATCTGTTGTAGCAGTTTGTTTTTACTACTGGAACTATCTGTCTGTATACAGCAACAATTTATTGTAACTGCAGCTGCATAATTGATTTTAATTGCTACAATGTTTGTTTTAATCCGGATTAATGCAGGGTTCTGTTATTTTGTGTTTTCCCCTGGAGTATTGCATATTGCTTGATTAGGTTGATCGGCAGGTAAGGTCATATGACTGGTTACAGCTAGGCTTTCACAGAGAACTTAAAACAGTCTGTTCTCTGGGATCTTTAGAGAGAGGTTGCTTCCTCCTCTTGTTCTGTCTAAAGTGGAGACTGGAATCTGCCAAAAAATAAACATCTTTCTCTATGATTCCGTTGTCCGGAGGTGCAACTTTCTCTGGAAGTTGCTGCATGACAATAAGATAACAACTATCTGTCTCCAGAGATGTTAAAAGACCAGAGATTAAGTAGCTACATGAGCATATTTGGTTTTTTGTGCTAACTGGTTCGAGAAAATGGATTTATTTCTGTGGGGGATACTGCTAAATTGGAACAATAGAGATAGCTAGCAATTGAGAATTATACTTTGTCATGTTTAAGAAAAGTAAAAAAGTTTATTTATTAGGCACAAGAAGGCTTACATTAACACTACAATGAAGTTACTGTGAAAATCCTCTAGTTGCCACACTCTGGCACCTGAAGGAGAATTTAGCATGGCCAATAGACTTAACCAGCATTTCTTCTGGGAGGAAACCCACACAAACACAGGGAGAACATACAATTTCTGCACAGGCAGTGACCCATCCTGGGAATTGGACCCATGTCCCTGGCGCTGTGAGACAGCAGTGCTAACCACTGTGCCACCATGTTGCCCAAATATTTTAACTGCCAAATGTTATTCTAATTCTTTTTGTTATAGTCTCACCATATTCTGAAATAAATTTTGTTTTGATAAAAACCTCCTTGTGAGTCACTTGAATCATACCTGGAATGAAATACCTTACGCTCATCCTAATGGCAAAATTAAATGTAAAACTTAGGGTCTAGGTTAACTTCATAAAATATCTTGAAGTTTCTGATCTGGTCTTTAACAAGTGTCACTACTAGACAGTCGGTAATGTGGTGCAGTGATGGCAACAATTCTGTATACTAGGATTTTTGTTGATCTGTAGAGGTCCTTGCTGTTTACTACTGTCATTTGTAGAAGGCTGAACCAGTGAACAATGGTGACCTTTTTGGTTAGCTGCCAAGGACTAGAGGGCACAGCCTCAAGATAAGGGGGGGGGCAGTTTAGAACAGAGTTGAGGAGGAACTTCTTCACTCAAAGAGTGGTGAATCTCTGGAATTCTCTGCCCGTTGAAGTGGTGGAGACTGCCTCGCTAAATATATTTAAGACGCGGGTAGATAGGTTTTTGATAGGCAAGGGGATTAAGGGTTATGGGGAGAAGGTGGGAAAGTGGAACTGAGCCACGACAGATCAGCCATGATCTTATTGAATGGCGGGGCAGGCTCGAAGGGCTAGATGGCCTACTCCTGCTCCTATTTCTTATGTTCTTATGTATGGGAAGTATTCAATGTGTTCCAGAGTTTTTCCATCAACATATAGGAGGTGGAATATTTGACTGACGTGTAGATTCATATGAGCTTTGTTTTATGGAGTCATAGAAGTTTACAGCATGGAAACAGTCCCTTCAGCCCAACTTGTCCATACTGCCCAGTTTTTATCACTAATTTATTCCCAATTGCCTGCTTTTGGCCCATATCCCTCTATATCCATCTTACACATGCAACAGTCTAAATGCTTTTTAACAGACAAAATTGTATCTGTCTCTACTACTACCTCTGGCAGCTTGTTCCAGACACTCACCACGCTCTGTGCGAAAAGAAATTGTCCCTCTGGACATTTTTGTTTCTCTGCCCTCTCACCTTAAACCTATGCCCCCTACCTTCGGGAAAAGATGTTGACTATACCTTATCTATGCCTCATTATTTTATAAACCTCTATAAGATCACCCCTAAGCCTCCTAATGTATAAGCCATGGATTCTGAGAGGGAGCAAGGAGGTAAATGGACTCTATTTAGCTATTCTGCGGTGTATGGTGTGGAGAGGGGGGGTGGTTGGCATAGGGAGGAGGGGGGTTAGCATTGTGCATCTTAACTGAATGAAAGGGGGTTTGTGCTGACAGGCAGGGGTGGCATCAGGGGGTTTCCCACCACACTCTCTTTACCTTGGCTGACAGACGTTATGGCATGTTTAAACAGTAGCAACTTACTCCAAGTTTTCACTTCCAGGCACATGATTGATAAAAGTGTTCATTCTTCACTGTGTCTTGCACCAACTGTGAGATCTCCTGTTCAGTGCTAACACCATGCACTCTAACCACTTGGAAATCTATATGGTTGTATCAGTAATACACTCACAATCTGCCCAAGCCCTGTTTCATTTCACCATCCCCCCCAGCTGTAGGCAGTCCTCTCTGAATTCCTCACAGCAAATGTTACTCTCAGTAGGGTTCTCTCCCTTGTAAGCCTGAATGAGCCCAAACTATTGACACACCTCATGGAACGCCCTTCATTGACATCCCCACGGCAGAAGAGGGAGGGGAATCGCTGAGGTTATTGCACACAAGGATCAGGTGCCCATGCAGCAGAGGAAAGGTGTGTTGGCAGACAATCCATGTCATATCAAAAACCACATTGTTGATACAATCAGTCAACACTCGATGAAAACTTATCCTCTCTCCCTCTGCCCCGCAGCTGCTCATTCTGACCTTATTCTTATCCCACTGGATAACACTAATAATCTCAGATCCTTCCTGGAGATCACAAGTTCTTTCTGACAAGCCTCTTATTTTAAACATTGGCACCATAGCAAATTCTTCAGAAGGAGCCACTTGCCTCCACACAATTAACATCTGCACCACACAAAGAATTGTCCCAGTTCAGACAACTAGGCACAAGGGACTCTCATGAGGAAGCGCCCCCCGCCTCCCCCCCAACGCCCCGCCCCCGGACTCCCAGAGACAGCCAGGAGAAGTGCCACAGATCCTATCGCAATCTGGCACCCACAGGCTCCTTGTGTGTCAGAGGGATTGTGAGGCTTTCCACACCAAGGGGCGACATCATTTTGTACCAGTTTTTGGCTTAAACTGAGAGGATTCAGCGGTCAAAATCTATGGGGACATGTATTGAGTTAACCAGTTATTCTGGCTCTGATATTGGCCCATTCCACTCAATGCATTGGAGTGGTGCCCGCCAGCTTTTACGTGCTTTGCCATCCTTTGGCTACTGTTGAACCCTGATTACTATTACAGATGCATTTTCATTTGTCCTGTCTATGTGATTTTCTTTAACCTTTCGCACTGTGTAACATCTTTCTCCATCTTATCCGTGCCCTTTCCACCTCTTAAATAACTTCAGTATTTATCAATGGAGACTTAAATTTATTCGTAAAATTTCGAATGTTATTGTATTTCTCACTGTCAGCACATTGTTGTTTGGTAGCATGTTTCACTTTTATAGAGATTTTCTTTTTCCTCAGTTACATTGATTTGTGATCTGTCATTGAGGCTGAAAACCCACAGAGTGACAAAGTCACTTTGCCAACATTAAACTTTGTTCAGGTGCTGCAGGATCAGCATGTAATAATTCATGCTTTTTAATAAAAGTAAGTGTATATTCATGATCTGATAAATGCTTTATAGCTTTAAAAATATATACATCATTGATATAGGATAAAAGGCAGAATGCTACAGTGCCTTTTCCTTGAAAAATAAAGTGTGTGTGGAAGAAATGATTCTGATTAAGCTAAACATCCTATGTTAGAAACACCTCAAAACATTTCTGATCCTGCTTTTATAAAAGTGAGCAGTGAACGTTCTGCGGAGAATAACTTTCTTCCTCATTTTCTGCACCAAGGAGCCATTTTATTGCTGAAAAGATTTGATAACACTGGAATTCCCTCCATCTTGTACTAAATCAAAATAATGGTATCATCTCAAGTTGAAAGCATGGAATCAGTGTGAAGGAGGGAGATAGTCCTTGTTATCATGCTGCACAGAACAAGGACAGCAAAAACTCTGCTCAGTGTGGGACTAATGACGCACTTCCTTAACTGACATGAATAGGAGATACTTGCACAGAAGCCAGCAGGCTGCAGCTTTGACAGTGTTATTGCACTATATCCACACCAACCACATGGGATTCATTCAAATCATTCTGTTCCGTGGAGTCTCTGATAGCATTAAATCCTTGGGTTGTACAGCATTAATGTCTCTACTCAGTTTGAACAATTGAATACAGATACAAGAATGCATCAAATGGATAAAGAACATATAATTTTTTTCTCTTTCACTGATTTAAAATACTAAATAGATAAAGATTTTTATGGCTAAAAATTTCTAAGGATAATTGTCTGGAGCCACGATCCTCAACTCTGGGTCTTCAGTTGTGTAAATGGGTATTTAAATTTGAGAGACCTCACAAAGTACTTGTAAACATCATTTTATCCTTGCTTCACCCCATTAAACATAAAACAGATGCAAGTAAATCTGTATCCTCTTCAATCCATTAAATTGGATTTCTATTTAACTGGCAATTTTTTTACCCAGACGGTAGATTCTAAGCAGGATTAGGCTGTATTTATTGTGGAAAATATTAAGAGGTATTCTGGTTTTCAAACAAAAACCTATTGCCTTTTGTTACAGAACATTCCATTTAATTCCAGCTTTGAGAACTGCCTCAGTTCAAATTACAACATTTTAATGCATTAAAAGTTTTAAATGGCATCCATTGTCATTTTCTTTTCCCACATAAACATTACCAATTGTCACTCGGTTTGAATGTGGCTATTTTGCTTCACTCTACCACAGCTCCCATCATAGACTGAAGTCCATGGTCTATAGATCAGGAGGAAATGTCTGATAATGCTGCCTGTAGGTACTGGAATACTACTGCTCTCTCTGACCAAAGCCACTCACTGCTCCAGGCTCTGCTTGCAGAACAGTAACAAAACTCACTTCTTTCTCCACCATAAACAACCTTCTTCAACTTCACTCTTGCAGTTCCTGTTCTCATCTTTGATAATAATTGCAAATTGCTCATGGACATTTTTGTTTTCAAAACCAAACACTTGGTCAACCTGGGCTGGCACGGTGGCACACTGGTTAGCACTGCTGCCATACAGAGTCAGGGACCCAAGTTCGATTCCCGGTTTGGATCACCGTCTGTGTGCAGTTTGTACATTCTTCCCGTGTCAGCATGGGTTCCCTCCAGGTGCTCCCGTTTCCTCCCACAGTCCAAGATGTACAGATTAGGTGGATTGGCCATGATAAATTGCCCCTTAGTGTTAGGGGGATTAGCTAGGATAAATGCATGAGGTTATGGAGATAGGGTCAGGGTGGGATTGAGGTCAATGTAGACTCGATGGGCCGAATGGCCTCTTTCTGCACTGTAGGATTCTATGATTAACTCTGCCTATACATGGCTCCTCCTCTAGGTGTTGCTCCCTTACCATTGCTCAGTACAACATAAATTATTCATTCACAAATATTTATCTAGTTCTTCCTATGAGCAATGAAGAATTCTGCTTTCATGATTGTTTCCATGTCTTAAGAACATAAGAACATAAGAAATAGGAGCAGGAGTAGGCCATCTAGCCCTTCGAGCCTGCCCTGCCATTCAATAAGATCATGGCTGATCTGTCGTGGCTCAGTTCCACTTTCCCACCTTCTCCCCATAACCCTTAATCCCCTTGCCTATCAAAAACCTATCTACCCGCGTCTTAAATATATTTAGCAAGGCAGCCTCCACCACTTCAACGGGCAGAGAATTCCAGAGATTCACCACCCTTTGAGTGAAGAAGTTCCTCCTCAACTCTGCTCTAAACTGCCCCCCACGCACCCCCCCCCCTTATCTTGAGGCTGTGCCCTCTAGTCCTTGGCAGCTAACCAAAAAGGTCACCATTGTTCACTGGTTCAGCCTTCTACAAATGACAGTAGTAAACAGCAAGGGCCTCTACAGATCAACAAAAATCCTGGTATACAGAATTGTTGCCATCACTGCACCACATTACCGACTGTCTAGTAGTGACACTTGTTAAAGACCAGATCAGAAACTTCAAGATATTTTATGAAGTTAACCTAGACCCTAAGTTTTACATTTAATTTTGCCATTAGGATGAGCATAAGGTATTTCATTCCAGGTATGATTCAAGTGACTCACAAGGAGGTTTTTATCAAAACAAAATTTATTTCAGAATATGGTGAGACTATAACAAAAAGAATTAGAATAACATTTGGCAGTTAAAATATTTGGGCAACATGGTGGCACAGTGGTTAGCACTGCTGTCTCACAGCGCCAGGGACATGGGTCCAATTCCCAGGATGGGTCACTGCCTGTGCAGAAATTGTATGTTCTCCCTGTGTTTGTGTGGGTTTCCTCCCAAAAGAAATGCTGGTTAAGTCTATTGGCCATGCTAACATAAGAACATAAGAAATAGGAGCAGGAGTAGGCCATCTAGCCCTTCGAGCCTGCCCCGCCATTCAATAAGATCATGGCTGATCTGTTGTGGCTCAGTTCCACATTCCCGCCCTCTCCCCATAACCCTTAATCCCCTCTCTTATCAAAACCCATCAACCCGCGTCTTAAAATTATTTAGCGAGGCAGCCTCCACCACTTAACGACTTAACCGAAATAGCTCAGTTGGGAGAGTGTTAGGCTGAAGAACTACAGGTCCTGGTTTAATCCTGAGTTTTGGCATGAGCCCATCTGCTGGATCTCTTCGCTATCTGCTAATTGTCACAGCATTTTCTATGTCTTTTAAAAAGCATTCAGACAATTACATGAGTAAGTTGGGTATAGAGGGATATGGGCCAAATGCGGGCATTGGGACTAGTTTCGGGGTTTTAAAAAAAGGGAGGCATAAACAAGTTGGGCTAAAGGGCTTGTTTCCATGCTGTAATCCACTATGACTCTGTGACTTTCTGCATGAGAAATATTTATTTCAACTTCTCTTTTTCTTCTTTTGGGCTTTTAGGCTCTCTAGTTATTAATTGGTGGAATTGATTTTCCTTTTCACCTAATCAAAAGCCATCATAATTTTGAATAGTATTTTCAGATCTCCTCTTTACCTCCTTTGTTGAAGAGAAAAGTATTCCTGTTTCTCTCATCTTTCTGCAGAACTAAAGACTCTCACCCTCATATCAGTTTAGTGAGTCCATATTCTCCTTATGGCTTTGATTTTTCCTATAGGGAAAAACCCCAAACTAAAGGCAATAATCAGCTGTGGTCTAACAACAAAATGCATTCATATAGCACTTTTTATGAAGTTAAACATCCAATGGCTCTTCACATGAGCATTGCCAGACAAAATCTGACACTAAACCACATAAGGAGATATTGCTATAAGGAGGTACTAGGACATATGACTAAAAGCTTGGTCAAAGAGTTAGATTTTAGGGAGTGTCTTAAAGGAGGAGAGAGAGGTGGGGAGACAGAATTGTTTATGGAGGGAACGTTTAGGGCCTAGACAGCTGAAGGCATGGCCATCAATGGTGGTACAAAAAAGATCAGGGGTATACATGAATTAGCGGATTGCACAGTTCTCAGAGAATTGGGGGGATGGAAGGGGTCACAGAAATAGGAAGGGTTGAGAAAATAAAGGGATTTGTGCACAAGGCTGAGAATTTTAAATTCCAATATTATTGGACAGGGAACTAATGTAACTCACATAATCTCCCTCCCACATGATCTGCTACTTAATCTTTCACACGTATTTGAAAGCCTTCTCGGACATATTCTGGGATTCTCGGCAGCAAGCCATTGGCCAGCAATGGGATCTTCTGGTCCTGCCACTGTCAATGAGATTTCCCATTGATTCCACCCCATGCCGCTGGGAAACACGTGGTGGGGATGCACTGTCAGCAGGACCAGAAGATCCCACTGGCATGAAGAGCTGGAAGATTGCAACCCCTAGAGGTGGATAAATAGATGGGGGAAAGTGGCTGTGATCGGGCAGGAAGGTAAAGGATAGAATCTTGCTGCCATCCTGCTATACTCTGATTAAGTCTGCAGTGGGAAATCTCAAGAATGACCTTCCTGCATCAGGGCCAATTGAGGCCCTTAAGTGGCAGGTAGAGGCAATGCCATTCAGTCCTGCCATTACGAATACTCTGTTGGGTAGATCTGGGCCTGGAGGGGGTGACCTTCATCACCAAGCAATTTGTGTCTGACGGAGACACCCACCTGATGGGAATGGAAGGAATCTCCTCTGCCTTTCAAATCAACCCTCTTCCCCAT
The DNA here is from genome assembly GCF_965287045.1 of Carcharhinus amblyrhynchos. Taxonomy (NCBI): domain Eukaryota; kingdom Metazoa; phylum Chordata; class Chondrichthyes; order Carcharhiniformes; family Carcharhinidae; genus Carcharhinus; species Carcharhinus amblyrhynchos. The sequence goes on along the minus strand of NC_137335.1, from coordinate 35,142,468 downwards.
TTGGCCTTGATGAACATGCCATACTCATCTTTCCCCTGGGGCTACATTGCTGATCCCTGGTGCCGCCATACCGTTGTACTTGCAGGGGCCACCACTCCCAGTAGTGCTGCTGGTCCTGGAGAGCTGCTATCCTCTGATTTAATGCAAAGAATGCAAAGTACAAATGTAACAGAATCATTTCTATAACAACTCCAGGAGTCAGCTGCAAAGGAATAATGCTTTATTGTACAAACTAAAGTAAAACAAAACCACAGACCTGTGGAGAAACACAAACAGGTCCCAACTGGGGCAATGCAATAATGGACCCACTCAGGGGCCTGCTTTATACAGCGCTCAGTATATGAGCTCCACCTGGTGAGTTAATTACCAATCCCCAAGGAGCCTGTACTCAGCGAGTCCTACAGGAAGGCCAGTGATTTCCCCACCTAAGTCCTGAGGGTTATCACAGTTTCTAAGAGACTTGCACTGCTAATGGAGGCTATAATCTGGTCACAGACATGTGGAGAAATATTGGGAGAAAGTCTGAACCTTTATATGGAAAATTGACATCACTCTGGCAATACCTGCCATATTTGAATATGCAGAGTATTGAGTGCAAGTGATATTAGTAATTTTGTAGAAGTGTAAGAATAAGTGGGGACCTGCCTGAGAAACGCTGGAAAACTGACATAGTTTGAATGAACATTTTGGTCTAAAAAGTGTCTGCTCCTTCAGTACAAACTATCTGCAGGCCCACCAGGCAAATTGTCTGCTTTGACTTTGTATCCAGCCTACCTGGCTGCCACTAGTTTTGATGAAGTTTCCCAGCTTGATCTAATTCAGTAATTTCAGTGGATCCCTACTGAGAAGGAAAGTAGCTGTTGCAGGTTACCTGTTACCTGTAGCTGTGGATTAGGATGGGGCTGCCTCCAGAGCAGCAGAAGAACAATGCATTCCCACAAAACTATTTTAAACATCTTGGGGCAAATTCAGTTGGTCCCCTTTATGATGCCTTCTTAAATTGAATTCCTCTCCTACTCCGTATTGCAATAATAACTGAAAATATGATATATAATGACATTAGTGAACAACATCAATTTTCCCACTTGTGCTTGGCCAAGCAGGTTCAATGGTTAATACTATAGCAGAACATAAGTTTGCACTTCAAATTTTCTTGAAATTGAATAAGCAACAAGGAAGGCAAAGAATGAAATTTGCTCTTGTTGGTTTGCAACTGAATGTTCTTTGAGGCCACTTAAGGGTCTCATCTCCCAAGCCTGGTATCCAGCAAGGTGGGGAATATGCAGAAGGACTAACGGCCTAGTTGGGATAACCCTCATTCAAAGGCACTCAGTGCCTAACGAAGGGACTGGGCACGGGAAGGGGGTGGCCCATGGAGAGCCACTCCTGTCCTTTCCTCCAACACACCAACCCCCATCATGGGTGACCCTTTCCTCTGACTCCCATACTGTCCTCACTTGTCTTTCTGCAGGGATCCCTAATGAAGGCAGCAGCCACTGCTCCTGGTGGTGTTTCCTTTGATAGAGAACTGCTGACCTCTGATTGTCTGGCAGCTCTCGAAAGCAGGATTTCCACCCTAGTGTGGGAAGTGCAGCAGTTAAATGTCTCCCGTGGAGCCAGAAGCCCTGGCGACAGGGTTCTTGCTGCCAACTAGAGACTTAATTTCCTTGAGGCTCCTGAAGTTATGGTGATGGACGTTGAGCCCCTTCACTTCTCCAGTGAAACTCTGCCTAGTGTGTCAGATACCTTGGCTGTACATTCAAAAGTGTTTATTTTCCAGCAGGTGTGCCCCCAGAGTCCTCTGCTAGCATCAATTTCTTTCTTAATCCTCATTAATGATGCTCTTTCTTCTTCTGACTGTAAATACTGGAATAATGTGGATAATACAATGATCACAGAATTCAAGCCTCGGGGTGCAGTCTGTGAGCTTCATGAAACTCACATTGCCCTCAATGAGTGATGGTGGGCAAACAGTAAGCAGTTACATACTGCTAAATATAATACCATGCAAATAGTCTTCAGTCCATGAGTCACAACATAAAGTTCGCCAATTAAATCCTAACAGAGGCGAAAGCTTTGAAAATCCTGGGGATATGTATTCACAGTAAGAAGTCTCACAACACCACGTTAAAGTCCAACAGGTTTATTTGGTAACAAATGCCACTAGCTTTCCCCTTTGTCACGTGAGTGGGGAGTTCTGATCACAAACCCCATGGTTTGTGATCAGAACACCCCACTCACCTGACAAAGGGGAAAAGCCCCGAAAGTTAGTGGCATTTGCTACCAAATAAACCTGTTAGACATAAGAACATAAGAACATAAGAAATAGGAGCAGGAGTAGGCCATCTAGCCCTTCGAGCCTGCCCCGCCATTCAATAAGATCATGGCTGATCTGTCGTGGCTCAGTTCCACTTTCCCGCCCTCTCCCCATAGCCCTTAATCCCCTTGCCTATCAAAAACCTATCTACCCGCGTCTTAAATATATTTAGTGAGGCAGCCTCCACCACTTCAACAGGCAGAGAATTCCAGAGATTCACCACCCTTTGAGTGAAGAAGTTCCTCCTCAACTCCGTTCCAAGCTGCCCCCCACTTATCTTGAGGCTGTGCCCGCTAGTCCTACTGTCCTTTCTGAGCGGGAAGAGCCTCTCCACCTCTATCCTGTCCATCCCATTCATCATCTTATATGTCTCAATGGGATCTCCCCTCATTCTTCTAAACTCTAACGAGTACAAGCCTAGTTTATTCAGCATCTCCTCATAGTTCAACCCCCTCAACTCCGGTATCAGCCGAGTAAACCTCCTTTGCACTCCCTCCAAGGCTAAAATATCCTTGCGTAAGTACGGCGACCAAAACTGCACACAGTACTCCAGCTGCGGCCTCACCTGTGCTCACCAGACTTTAACCTGGTGTTGTGAGATTTCTTACTGTGTTTACCCCAGTCCAACGCTGGCATCTCCACATCATGATAATATTCAAGCAGACTTGAAGTCGATGGCCAAATGACCAGTATGCTAAAAAATGAACAAATTAATGCTATTCTTCAGATTTCCTGTCTTTGACCTCTTTTGTTGATCTACATCCACCTCTTGATCAAAGATGCTGTGCCTGTGTTGTCCCTGAGTTTCACATACGTGCCAACTGCCTAGATTGAAGGGACACAGACATATACAATGAGATTGATCTTAGGCCCTCAGTATCCATTGTATGACAACATCCTTCATTTCATGTAGCTCAAACCTCTATGGGGGGAGTTTTCCCATCCCGCCTGCCACAGGAATCATAGTGGGCAGGGGCCAGACCATCCCTCGAGCGGGATTTTCCAGTTTTGGGGTGAGCGCAGCCGAAAAGTCCTGCCCAATACAAGATGAGTTAATATTAACACTAAGTTTGGAAAATCCCTTGTGCAATGTGCACAGAACTGGTTACCCCACCACACTCAGAGCAATCAAAGCAAATCACAAATTTGTCTAAGTTCAACCCTGATAGATTCAGGACAGAAAGGTAATGATGTAACCCTAATCCTTACATGGTTCAGGTTATCAATAAAGTACTGAAATTAAGAAATGTTTATGTACATCAGTGTCTGTCATGTTGATTTATAATTTCAATACAATTTGCAGTCAATTCTACCCTCCTTTTAATATTCTGTTAAACACCTCCCTGTTACCTGCTAAATTTGTATCTATTTTAGTTACTACAAAATTGTTGCATATTTTTAATCCGATCACTCAGTCTGCATGAATGTTTTGATGTAAACTACACTGAAATTCAGCATTTGGAGAATGTGCTTCTTGAATAAAATACCATTAGTATTATTAAAGTAAGTATTATTATGATTATCATCAGCCCGCTTGGACATGAGCTCCGATTCCGTCATTGTCACTGCATTAAAATTGGGAAAAAATATCCCCACAAAATTTTGTCCATAATATCATGACACAAGGACAGAGACTCCATCATGACTTTTCTGAGAGTGTTTATGCCTGGACAATAAAAGCAACCTTGTCAATGTAACCCACACCTCATGAGATTTATTTTAGATGACAGATAATGTAGACCATTTCCTGTATGTTTTTGGTACTGATAGGAAAGAACACTATTTCACTATTTAAGGGACATAATTGCCATGAAAAAGTGCATAGAAAAGCTTTCCTGCATTTATTTACAAACATAATTGATATCAAAAGCTATCATGCTTGATGCATCATCACTGTGCCATTAGAATGCACACATGGTATATTAAGTGCAGGTGCAATACATTCTTATCAGGAATATAAAAGATTCAACAAATCCGTGGATAAATAGAGGGCTGAGCAACAAAAGAGGAATATGGAAGATATTAGCATGTTACTGAAAAAACACAAAAACACATGGAAAGAAATAGATCTAAATGTGAAGGAAGATGGAAGTTTAGCAAGCTTAGGGAGCATGAAAGAAGACCCACAAAATAAACAGTAACGTGAAGAGAAAGTAAAACAGCTTTTTATAAACAGTTAAATAAAAGGACAGTCAAAGAACAGCATTAAGAGATGAAATTAGATATTTTGTATGAGAGAGGGGTATTGGCTGCAATGCTTATTATGTTTGTGAAATTGCACAGAAGGAGTCTCTGAAGTGACAGAAATGTAACTTGAGATGAATATTCAAAAGAACAATATATTAATAAAATTAATGGCCATAAAGGTAAAAAGAAATCAGCAGATTCTATATATATATGTGCAGAATACTGAAGGAGTTTTAGAAAGGCAAAAACCTGACCATAACTTTACAAACATTCTTGGAATCAAGAGTTTTATCAAAGAATTGGAGGGTGACAAATGTCAAGTCCTATTAAGGAAAGAGATTTTTAGATAGGCCATATAATCTTAGTTCAGTTGTGAATGAACTTCGGAATGCATATTAATGGGATGAAATGGTCAGCATTGGGAGTTGTAGGCTAATCCAACGTAATGTATTCAACTTATACTTGACTAATTTCACAAATTTTTGAGAGATCCCTGTAGAGATAAAGGAATAGACTGGATTGTGTATTTAATTTCCAGATAGCATTTCATAAAGTGCCATATAAGAGACATGTTATAAAAACTAAACTACATGACATTAATGGAAAAAATTAGGAGTATGAGCATTGATAAGAACTATTCCTATATTGGGTGTTAACGAGACCACATCTGGAGTACTGTGTCCGGTTTTGCTCTCCTTATTTGAGGAAGGATGTGGTGGCATTGGAGGCAGTTCAGAGGAGGTTCACCAGATTGATTCCGGGGATGAAAGGGTTAAATGTATGAGGACAGATTAAATAGTTTGGGCTTGTACTCACTGGAGTTTAGAAGGATGACAGGGGATCTAATGGTGGTGTATAACATTTTCAAAAGGATTGATAAAGTAAATGCTTCCTCTTGTGGGGAAATCTTGAACAAGGGGTCACAGGTATAGGTTGAGAGGCGATAGATTTAAAACTGAGATGAAAAGGAACTACTTCTCGCAGAGGGTGGTGAATTTGTAGAACTTGCTGTCCCATACCGCAGTAGTGTCTGAATCATTGAAAAGATTTCAAGGCGATTGATATAATTCTAATAAAAAAGGGATAAGAAGATACGGAGAACAGGTGGGGAGGTGGATTTGAGACCTTGGAGAGATCAGCCATGATCTGATTGAATGGTGGAGCAGGCTCGAAGGGCTGAATTTGCCTACTTTTGCTCCTAATTCTTACGTTCCTATGTTCCTGCTCCTCAAATTGTAAAATTATTGGAAGATTAAGAGGCCAGAGAGATCTGGAGACATTTATATATTGATGTTTAATGCTGGGAGTGCAGATAGTTATAAAGAGAATAAACAAGATCCTGGATTTTGCATATTGACAGTAAAACAAGGAGTCAGTTGAAGAAATCAGTTGGTTACAGGTAAAGTACTTTGTGAAATTCGGGACCCCAATTTGTAAGGATATAAATGTCTTAGGAAAACATCATTAAGATTCAATTGGATTATATCAGAAATAAGAGATTAAAGTTATTAAGAGGCATTGAAAACATTCACTGGAGCAGAGCAGTAAAATTTGAAATAACCTGTTCATTCCGTTCATTTATTGAGTGCTTTCTGGTTTTCTTTTTCAGTGGGTCTACCATGTTCTTCCTAGAACTTGAAGGTTTACCTCAATATGTTTGTTTCTTCCTCATTCTGGAGCTCAACCTGCAGTTTGCCTCCTATTGCTAAGTTCCGTTTCTTCATGTGCACTTGTGCCTCCCTGAGTTTTGTCTCGCTGAGTAGGTTGTCGCTTCTCTCCTTCTCCAGGATCAATTTCATGTTATGCATGTGAGCTTGAAGCTCCAGCTTCATTGCTATAGTTTTTCCTAGTTCTGAAACAGCAATTGTTTGATTCTATGGTCCGGGCTCAACCTTCTGCTCCTGCTCCTTCTCCTCTGTATCTTTCGTATTAAGAACTAGGTGCTCATGTGGAGATTTGGGTGGTCTGATCTGCAAAGGAGCTGAAATAAAGGCCTCTGCACAGAGTGAGGACTATTCCACACTGAAATCCCTGTCAGCACTGATGGGCTTCTACGAGGTTTCCAATTCAATGTAGCTGACTACAGTGGTTATTTTGGCATCTTCTGCAGTTTTGAGGAAATTGAGGGAACCCCAGTAATCTCTGCTGAGAAAGGAGATGATTGCAGATGACATTATTTACTTGTTGCCATTCTGTTGCTCTTTAATCATGCCTATGACCAGTGGTTGGTTTCCTCTGGAACCATGCTGTCATCCATAGCTTGAGGTCTTTTAGTTACGGTTTCCGACTGTGATAGGACCCTCAAACTGGCTCCTGTGTCTAACTTGAAATACATGAAGTGACATTTTACAGATACATCAGCATTCCAAAATGTGAATCTAGGATCCTGAGTTTCTCCCAAGAAGCACTGTTGGACCCTCAAACTACAAACTCTTCTCGAACTTTTGCCAATGACTTCAAACCCATGACTTCTGAGCATCAACTCACTCGCCAGAGGGAATAACTCTTCTCTAGTGATTCTATCAAACATTTTAAAAAATAATAAATGCTCTGAATTCAAAAGGTGAGGCCAGGAGTAGAGAAGCATAAAATGGAGAGATGGGTAGCTGAGCAGGACAGTGATCTGTGATTGAACTGAATTTGAAATGAATGGGAGAAAAACAATCAGGGACCTGAGTTCGATTCCCATCTTGGGTGACTGCATGTACGGAGTTTGCACATTCTCCCAGTGTCTGCCTGGGTTTGCTCGGGTCCTCCGGTTTCCTCCACAGTCCAAAGATGTGCTCCTTAGTGTTAGGGAGATGTTGGGAGGTTAGTAGGGTAAATATGTGGGGTTAAGGGGATAGGTCCTGGGTGGGATTGTTATTGGTGCTGGCTCGATGGACTGAAGGGCATCCTTCTCCACTGTAGGGACTCTATGATGCTAAACACATCCTAGAACAAGGATCAGGTGAGTACAAGGGCACTGGTAAACTTTCAACTTAATTAAAATTGATCAATTATGAAGCAAGATTCATACATTGATCATTATAAAAACACTCACACATAATCACTGTCAATTTTCAATTCATTCATCAAATTTCATCATTAGATCAGACCATCATTGGAGGGTGGTATAAAGAGGTGTAAGGTCTATTAAAGACTAAAAAGCAGATTTATACAGGGAGGTAGAGGACTGTGGGAAGTAAGGGTGAAAATTATACAGGCTCTGACCAAAATGTTCCAAACCTATTTAGAATTAAAGATTGGTGCCAGAAGGCTGGAGGAGTGGAAAAAACGCATCCTTGTTCAAAAAGAGTATAAAGATTAGCCCAGCAACTACAGGATGGCCAGTTTAACCTCAGTGATGGCGAAGCTTTTAGAATCAATAATTAGGGAGAAAATTAACAGTCACTTGGACGAATGAAGTTTATTTGAGAGAAGTCAGCATGAGGAGAAGCAATATAAAATAAAGAATTGTAATAAATACTTAGCTCATGGTTCATAGTAAACTTTTAGTTCTGGCAAGATTAAAGCCAGTTGTAAAAAATTGGGAAAAATGCAACTAAAAGCGGTTTAAAGACTACTGCACTTAAAAGGTTGTGACCATGTTGATTTAAGGAGCTAATGGTTAGAAAGGTAAGGGGAAACAATGGCCTAGTGTTATTGTCATTGGACTGTAATCCAGAGACCCAGGGTATAAGACCATAAAATATAGGAACAGGATTAGGCCATATGGCCCGCTGAATCTGCTTCGCCATTCAATCATGGCTAATAAGTTTCTCATTCCCATTCTTCCACATTTTCTCCATAACTTTTGATCCCCTTACTAATCAGGAACATATCTATCTTTGTCTTATAGATACGCAATGACCCAGCCTCAGCCTTCTGTGGCAATGAATTCCATAGATTCGTCACCCTCTGGCTGAAGAAATTCTTCCTCATCTCAGATCTAACAGAGCGTATCTTTATTCTGAGTCTGTCCCCTTGAGTCCTAGTCTCTCCTATCAATGGAAACATATTCCCCACGTCCACTCTATCCAGGCATTTCAGTATTCTGTAAGTTTCATTGAGATCCTCCATCATCCTTCTAAACACCATTAAATACAAACAGAGGGTGGGATTTTATGGTCTTACCCGTCCTGAAACCATAAAATCCTGCCCGAGTCCAACAGACCTTTCCATGGTCCGATCCTCGCCCGCTCCAATTTCCGTGGCAGGCAGGGTGGGAAAATTCTGACCAAAGTCTTCAAATACTCCACATATGTCAAGCTTTTTATTCCTGGGATCATTCTTGTGAACCTCCTTTGGACCTTCTCCAGGGCCAGCACATCCTTAGATACAGGGCCCAGAATTGCTCACAAAGCTCCAAATGTGGTCTGACCATAGTTTTATAAAGCTTTAACAGTACATCCCTGCTTTTGTATTCTAGTCCTCTCAAAACCATTGCATTTGCCTTCCCAACTACCAACTCAATTGGCAAGTTAACCTTAAGAGAATCCTGAACTAGGACTCTCAAGTCCATTTGTGCTTCCAATCTCTGAATTCTCTCCCCATTTAGAAAATAGCTTACACCCCTATTCCCCCTCCTGAAGTGCATAACCTCACACTTTCCCACGTTGTATTCCATCTGCCACTTCTTTGTTCTCTCACCTAACATGTCCAAGTTTTTCTGCAGCCTCCCCCCCCTCCTCAATGCCTGTCTCTCCACCTATCTTTGTATCATCTGCAAACTTTGCCTCAATGCCCTCAGTTCCTTCATCATTGATGTATAAAGTGACAAGTTGTGGTCCCAACACTGCCCTTTGTGGAACTTCACTAGTCACTGGCTGCCATCCTGAAAAGGATCCTTTTATATCCATTTTCTGCCTTCAGTCAGATGGCCAATCATCTATTCATGCTAGTTCTTTGCCTCTAACACCATGGGTTTTTTATCTTACTCAGCAGCTTCCTGTGCAGCACCTTGTTAAAGTCCTTCTGGAAATCCAAGTAGATAACACTAACTGGCTCTCCTTTATCTAACCTACTCATTACTCCTCAAAGAATTCTAACAGATTTGTCAGGTACGATTTCCCTTTGATGAAACCATGCTGACTTTGCCCTATTTTACAATGCACTTCTAAGTACTCTGAAATCTCTGCTCTGGAAACCTGAGTCTGAATCCCACCACAGCAGATGGTGAAATTTTAATTCAGTAAAAAAATTTAGAATTAAAATTCTAATCATGACCATGACAACACTGTTGATTGTTGTGAAAAAAAAATCTAGTTCACTAATGTCCTTACCTAGTACAATCAATTAACTCAGTTCAAGGGCAATTAGGGATAGGCAACAAATGCTGGCCTTGCTTGCAATGCCCACATGGATTAGAATCCCTACAGTGCAGAACAGGCCATACAGCTCTGTATGGCTCTCCAAAAGAGCAATCAACCCAGGCCCTTCCCTCTGCTCTACCCCCATAACCCAGTATATTTACCATGGCCAGTCCACCTAACCTACACATCTTTGGACCGTGGGAAGAAACCAGGGCATCTGGAGGGAGGAGCTCTGCAAGGTGGGGTATACGGGAGCGGGGGGCGGTGGGTGTGCAGTGGTGCACTGTGGACGGGGCTGTTATGGTGGGGCATGTTGGGGGTCCTCCAGGGGACTCACTGGGAGGGTCCTGATGCCCCAATGTCACCTTGTTGGTGTTGGTGGGGGTGTTAACAATGCTGCCGATGATGGGAGATGGGATCCAATGTCCGTGGGGATGGGGACGGGGACAGATGCTGGGGGGGTGCAGTTTCCTGGTTCAGTAGGAGATTAGGACGCCCTGCACAATGGCGCCCGAGCGCTCTGAAGCCAGCTTCGCTGGTGTGCTTAGGCTCCACCCCATTACTAACACAATGTGCCCAGCTTTTGAAGAAATTGACAGAATGCTGGGAAATTGCACTGTCAAACTCACCGAAAAGACCGAAGCAGAGGGCTCCCATTTCCACGCTGTTATGACAAAATTAGCCCAAAGAGTAAGTAGCTGTATTGTAGTTACTGTGCCTGTGTACAGTATGGTTGTTTGAATAAATCACTTTGTGATTAAAGCAGCCACCTTGTTGACCATGCTATTACAACTACTTCTGTATCCAATAAGGACTAAAAGATTGTCACCAGTGCTTCTGCTATTTCTATCTTTCCAGGATGTTTTTTATCTGGACCAGGTGACTTATCAAGTTTCAGTAATGTTAATAATTTTCATACATCTTCTCTACTACTGTCCAGTCCATAAATTTATTTTCCTCTTTTAGCACAAGCTTCACATCATGCGCTTCCTTTGTGAAGACAGAAAAATATATTCACCTAATATTTTAGCTGTGCCCTCTGCCTGTACATAGGTCTTTAATAGGCTCCATTTCTTTTCCTTAGCTGCCCACTTAAAACAAAGAACAACACAGCATGGGAAACAGACCCTTCGGCCCAACGAGCCTGCGCTGCCATTTCAACATTGTGAGTCCCCACTCCACCCATGACCCTTGTCTATGCTTATGGCACTCCACATTGGAAACCAGATTGAGGGGAGACTAATTTAGGAACAATTTGTTACACCAATCAGCCTAAGAGCACATCTTTGGGGTGTGGGAGGAAACTGGAGGACCCGGAGAAAACCCACTCAAGCATGGGGAGAATGCGCAAACTCCCACAGACACTGGCCCAAATTCATGTATCTGCACAGCAATCAGTGGTACACTTCACATGTCTGTAAAATGCTTCAGAGCTCGATTTGATGTTGCCTGCTAATCATTTTTCTTAACCTTTCTATCTCACTCTTATTAAATTTTCAAACTTCTCCTGAACTTCCATGATCTTCCCAGTTATTAATGGAATCTTGCTCCTGGCATTTGTCAAAACTCCTAGTTTTCTATTTGATTTGGGCTTTTATTTGTTTTATCATTCAGTTTGCATTAACTTTGAATGCTTTGAAATTCCCACCCGAAGTTAACGAACATTTCCATTGTCCACCCCTCTCCCATTCCAATTCCATGGTGGGCGGGATGGTAGAGTTCTGGTGATCTTCAATGGAATATAGTTACTTTGTACCTCTTCCTCAAATGACTTCCATTGCTCTTTTATTGTTTAATCTTTTCCAATCTCTTGCGTTAGATCACTTCCTCAACTCTTAAAATTAGCTAGCCATTTTTTCCTTTAATATTTTCTGGTCTTGTTCCAAAATGACATTAAACTAAATTATGTTGTTGGATGATTCCATCCATCCACTTGTCCCAGCTCATTTCCCTGAACAAAATCCAACACTGTTTCTATGCTTGTTGGACCTGAGACATTTTGATCAAGAAAATTCTCTTCTGCACACATCAGAAATTTCTCTCATATATTTTTTCCTAGTCCATCAGGATGAAGGAAGTCTCCTAGTATTATTACTTTATTTTAGTTATTAGCCTTTGAAATTTGTCAATAAATTTACTTATTTATCTTTGCACTGTTTACAGCTCCATAAAAATTCCCATTGATGTAACAGCTCTTCCTCTGTTCCTCAGCTCAAACAGGTTCAATTCTACAGCCATTTGACTTTCATTTCATTTAAAGCTGTAACGTCATCCACAATCAATATTGTTAACTACTCTTCTTCCTTCTTTATCATTGTTGGATACTTGGTAAGCAAGACTATTAAGATTACATTCCAGGCCTTATTTGAACTATGTCTCTTTTAATACAATCATATTACGAGCCCACATAACAATGTGTGCCTGCAATTTACCAGCCTGATCTGTTACATTGATATACGCACAAGTTAATAACCCCTTCATCACTTTGCCATTCTTCTCAATCTGGTCCAGGCAATTTTTGGAATATTTCTGATTTTATTGTTGTTTAATTCCCTTTGCCCTCTGTTACAATTTCTGTTCCTTCCTGTTAATTTCTAAGTCTTATGGGATACATGTCAATGGCATAAGGGCAGATAGCACCAGGATAGGGATAGGAGGAGTAATCTGGACTTCTTGCATTTATGGAAATTAAACTGAATTAAACTAAAAATTTGAAGAGATGTAAAACAGGTTGCCAATTCATTGTAATTTCTTTGTTTTGTGATATTATGGCTTTTTCCCATTCCCTGAAAGTTGGCCAAAAGTCTTCTTTCACAAATCACAGAATTGTTACCGCACAGAAGGTGACTATTCAGTCCATTGTATCTGCACTGGCTCATTATAGCAGTTCAACTAATGCTGCTCCACTGCCTTCTCCCTGCACATTCTACCTTTTCAAACAGACCAATTTCCCCATGTCTGCCTTGATTGAATCTGCCTCCGCCACAATCTCAGAAAACGCATTCCTCACAACTCTCTGCATGAAAATGTTTTTCCTCATGTTGCCATTGCTTCTCTTATCAATTACCTTAAATATGTGCCCTCTTGTTTTTGGTTGTTCCTCCATTTTTCCCTATCTATTGTGTCCAGATCTCTTATGATGTGGAATACCTCTATCAAATCCTCTCAATTATCTGTTCTCTCATGGGAAACAGTCTCACCTTTTCCAATCTATCTACAGCTGAATTTACTCATCCTTGGAACTATCTATGCAAGCCTTTTCTGCACCCTCTCTAATGGCCTCACATCTGGGCATTGAAGCTGAAATTGTGTTCGATACAAGTGTAAAGTAACTTCCTTGCCTTTATATTCTATGCCCTATTATTGAAACTTAGGGTGCTGTTTGCAATGTTAACCATGGTCTCAACCTCTCTTGTTACCTTCAATGGTTGGTGCACATACATACCTAGGTCCCTTTGTTCCTGCACTTCCTTTAGAAGTGTATCGTATATTTTATATTAAATGACCGCAACTTCCAAGCTCCCAGCTTCAGATTGGAGTGCAGGTATCTCAAAGATGTGCTGGGAAAGTCCTTGTGGATTTTTACAGGTAACAGATTGCATGCAAGTGCTAACTGCCTCTGAGCAATTGCCCTGCTCTGGGAACAATCCAAAAATCCAATTTAAATTATTAACTTCCAATGGTTTTGACAGGGTAACACTTGAACTCTTGAAAAGTTAGAAGAATTAAAACATCTTTTAACTTTCGGTAACAATAGTAAACATCCAGACTGATCCTCCCACAGGACTGCCTGCATTACACCTCCCACAGTTTTCTCACAATCCTGATACCCCAAGACTCCAAGGATTCGCCCTTCCTAACACTATATGGGGTCCACACCTCTGCTCAACCCATGTGCCCGTCCCCCCACCCCAAACTGCACTCCCAACCTGACCACTCCCCTACCTGACCATTAAACCTGACTCCACCCTCTGACCCATGGATATGACCATCCCCCCAACATGCAGACCTGATCCAACCCTGCCACCACCCCTACCCTTCCTGACTGCCCTCGACCCGTGGACCTGACCTAATTTCCCTGACCCACAGAGCCAACCTGATACTCCCCCGCTGCTCCCATCCTGCAGCCTGTGGACACCCTCCCCCCAACCTGCACAACCTATCAACCTTCTCTGTCCCTCTCCTCTTACAAGAAGTGACGATGGTGAAAGAGTCAATCCAGGCTGGTCTTTAAGGTTCAAGCTAGTTTCTTGTAAGGTTAATAACCTACAAGAAGCTCTCTCCCTAAAGCACTCCAGTTGTCTCTTTTTATAGGACAATTAATGCCACATGTTTAACTAGCAATTCTCTTAACAAGGTAATTGCCATACACTCTGATTAATAATACATTGACACCCCACTGGGCCTGTGGATTCCCCTCCTGTCCCAACCCACAGACCTGACCCCACTACTGCCCCTGGACCTGATCTGACTCTGACTCCCTGTTTAAACATAGGTGCTTTTATAGCAGCTATTGAAGTAAAAAGAAAGAGTGTGACCTCCCTGAACCTACCTGAACTGGACAGCACTGAGGCCAATGAGGTTGCAGGCCCCAAGCAGCTTCAACCATCAGAAGTTTCAATGCAGTTTTCAAAAACAGATACATGCACATTCAATATTTTTCATTCCCACACACCAACTCTTTCTGATGCCAGTTGGATGTTATGCCCCATTGTCTTTCTGCATTCTTCCCACCAAAATGAATCACTTCACACTTTTCTGCATTATATTTCATCTGCCTTCCCCATCAACCTGCCTATGTCCCATTGTTGTGAAGTTGAGCTTGTAAAGATGTGAAGAATGTAAAGAAAGTGCTAGAGGGTCAAAACATTGTGTGGTCCCTCTAAAAGTTGGTTTTGTTTCAGTACTCGGAGGGTTAAAATGCAAAGTACATACAGAGTCTCAGACTGAAACATTTGTATCCAAGGCCAGATAACATGGTTGCCTTGGTAACAGGCTTTGACTGTTTGAATTTTGCCCAATCAACTTAAAGCAGGCACTTAGCTACCAAGAACTGATAAGGTTTGAATTTGATATTGTTAACAACAGCAGACCAATACTATTGTAGGAAAATTGATAGGTCATCACAAGTATAAATGAGAGTGAAAGGGGAAAAAACAGTAGTTAGCAACTGCCATCTCTCAAGTTGAGAGGGACAGTGCAGTTCTCCACCCTGCCAGCTTTATATATCGCTTAAGAGAAAGTACCATCTAACCAGCAAAAGGTACCAAATCAAAAAGAACTCACAGATAGAGGGAATCCACAGAAGAGCTCCAGAAGTTTCTGAAAGCCACAAACCTGGTTTTTTTTTGAGAGTGATGGAATTCTATTATTATATTTTTGGTTAATGAATGAATATTGTATTTATGTAAATAGCATTGCATCAGAATCTTATTTTATTCGGTATGTTACTTGTTTAGTTAAAGTTCCCTGTTAGTTAAATAAATAGACTATTAAGTGCGCATTTTAGAGTGAATGTCAGGTATTTCTGTGAGTTAACCACTAAATGTTACTAAAAGACAGTTCACTTTCCCACATACTTCCAACAGATTACGAGGTGAGGTATTCCTCTTTGGGGCATTCGGTGTTACGTCTTAAAGACGAACAATCGCTGCTTCGTAACACTATTCTCCTCAGTGCTTCCAAGTTTCATTGCATTGGCAAATTTTGAAATAATGTCCTGTACACTAAAAGGCCTGGCAATTAGCAGGGAGTTCACCTGCTTTCCAATTCAGGACAGTGGAATGGGAGTTCGTCTGCTTTCCAATTCAGGACAGTAGACTGTTGATGCTAAAAGATCAACAGGAGGCCCTTTAGCTATCATGCACGACAGCCCCACAAGCTGGGATAGGAACTTCAGATTTGTTATGAAGAGTAAGAGGATGCCTCAACATGAAGACAACCTCTGAAGAAGAGGTCTTTTTTTTGTCATTTATAATGGCTACTACTACCTGCCATGATCCCCTCCAAGGGATGGTCAGAGGCTGCAGCTTTGGTCCTGTTGCCATTATGAGTCGGGAAAGATTTCTCATCTGATCCCCCTCACTTCCCATGCTGAGCCCACCAAGTTGACCTGGTTACGGTCCAGGTTGATGTGGGCTGTCTGCATTGGTAACTAAAAATCTTAGTTGGTGCTTGTTCAGTAATAAATGTTAATTGGTCTGACCCTGAGTTGTCTCAGGCTTAGGGCCTACTGGGTCAGGACCAGGATAGTGGTGGCTGTTGTGCATTGCATTGAGTAAGACCAACACTTATTGAATTGTGGGTAGCCAATTACTGAAATAATTTTTTTTACACTTCCCCAACAGACAGGGCAGTTTAACAAAGTGTTCAGATCTTGCTATATACTACACTCCCTCCATACTTAAAAGAACTTATACATTAAAATGTAAAATGACACGTGTTTGCAAGTTTCCAGAGTACAATATGAATACATCAACATTTACAACACATGAAAATATCATAAGTTGGGTTCTATACTTGTTTTAACTGCAACATTACCAGAGTAATTTACGTTTTAAAACATTGTTTTATCTTAACACCACTATGCATTTAACAAAATATTATAATTTGACAAGAATAATGAAAAGAACAATTATTTTTTTCTTCCTTCCCACAAACTTCCTGTGCACCTATTTGGCTTCTTTCTCTTTCTGTTGGGATATCTCCTTCTATTTCCATTAGCTTAACTTTGTTCCCTCAACATCTCTGACTGTGTCAAGCCTGAACTTTGACTACTAACTTCACATACCGTTGAGACTGTGACGTTGATTCATTTGTCTTAATTAAAGACTGGGTTCACTTTGCTGTACAGGATTTTGTGATATTGGTTTCTATCTGACTTTCAATTTGGGCTGCAGGAGAAATTTGAACTACAGGTAGCTTTTTAATTCCATTCTTTGTCAAATTTCCCCTTTCATGCAAATTATCTACATAATACTGATGGAGTCTCTCTCGCTCTGCAATTTACACTAGATAAGTATTTTGTCTCTTTATAACAACTTCAATCACATACTTTTCCTTACCACCTTGGTGGGTTTTTACCATAATCTTCTGATAAGCACCAAACTTTCCAAGTTTCATACCTTGGGTTTCATGATCCATCTTCACTTTGTCTTGCTTTTCGCTTACTTTGCTGTTGCCATCATGCCTAAGCAAACTAAAGTTTGTCCTAGGAATGTGTTTAAACACTAACCCATATGGTGAATAACCTGTTGTGGACAGTGGGATTATTCTGTAAGAGAGCAGAAAATTTTCTAACCCAGTGGTGGGCAACTTGTGGCCTGGGAGCCATGTGTGGCCCATCTGGGTTCTGAGTGCAGCCCATGAGACATTTTGTTGACCGTTGCCCATGTGCAGAGTTGCCACATTCTGCTGATTTCCATCAGTGTAGATTTTTTCCTACCAGTATGACTGAAGTGACACGCAAGTAAAGCAAGAGCAAGTGAAGTGGGGTGCATGTTCATTGCACACAACATTGACGGTGAGAGTCTGCGTCCAATGCGTAAATTTTTTTTTGTTTTACCATTTGAACTTGGTGATAGTTCGATTAATATATTAGGCATTTTCTATTACTTACTATGAAATATTCGGCTTGATTAAATGTGTTTAATCTCATTCATGGGCTTATGGTTTGTGTACAAGCTTGATTCCAATCCTGCTGCCCACTGAGATGAAGGAGGGCCACTCTTTAGCCCAGGTTGCCATCACTGGTCTGATGAGAAACATGGGCCTTAATGTTTTGCCCATTGAGTGTTCACACTTCGTCCACCCAGAAGTGGATGTGAAATTTATTCTTGGCTGCGATCGGCTCTGGAGCCCAATTTCACTCTGGCCAGCCAATTAATGGTATCAGGGCAAAGCCCCACGCTGTGAAAGGCTGAGTGCTGCCGGGGAGGGCAAGAACAGGGAGACTGTGGGCTGGCACTATCTTGGAGGACAGCCTTTGTAGACCCATGCAAAATAAATATCCATGTCAAAACAATGCTATGAGTGTCTGGACAGCACAATCATATACAAACGTCAGTACTCAGAAATTTATTTCAAATTTATTTCAGCCTGACAGTTCATCTCACCCTGGATCGAGTTTATAATTAAAACGCCAATCAGCCCATCCACCACCATAAAGGTAGACAAGCCATGCAAAATTGCATTTAATTAGACCCTTAACGGGCTAAATTGCCTGCTTGATTGTCAGCTGGCAAGATTCTAACTCTCGCGTGTTCATTCCACCCAATAAATTGTGCGACTGTGTAAAGATGTACTTCTGGAACTGACCCCGCACCCCCCCATGACTTGTTCCCATGATTTTCTTGTGTTTAACCATGGAATAAAAAGAACCTTGGCTGGATCATTTCTCATTCTGAATCACACTTCACAACTCTTTAATATCACTATGAAGATTCAAAGGTCTTTATTTTCTGCTCTCTCTTTACCTTAGGAGAAGGTAAAGATAATCTCCTTTACCTTCTCCTGTGTTGTGTAATTACCTTCACCATCTATTTGGTGATCCAGGTACGTCATACTTGACACCATGAAGTGGCACTTCTTTGCTTTGATACCATATTCATGAGGTTGATCTAGAATTTTATTCTACCATAAATGTGCTCTTCATTAGACCTACTGCTGATCAGAATATTATATAAGAAACACACATTCCTTTCATCTCACGTAGTTCCTGATCGATGATGATCTGGAACACTGCAGGACCAGTAGGCACTCGGAATGGTAACCTCTCTGAGTGCATACAGGTACAGCCCTTTGTTTCTAAGGAATGTTAGCAGTTCCTTATTCTTGTCAATTCTAATTCACAAACATTTATTTGACAAATCTACCTTACTAAACACCTTACCATTGACTAAATTAGAAACCAGATCTTCACTAGTAGGAGTAGATAAGTATCATTTTCAATCACCTCATTTACGGTTTGTTTATAATCTCTACAAATCTGAATGGAGCAGTTTGCTTTTTGAACTGTCACAATAGAGGCGGCCCATTCTCTGCTCTTCACCTTAATGGCCCCTGTCCTTTATAATCTATTCAGCTCTTTGCTTGCTGATTCTTACTGTGCATTAGTCACTGGCCTGGCCTTGTGGGCTGTATATTGTCCTTTATCCGGATATCTAATTTGACCACTCAAAGACCAGGGCGGAGATTCTCCCGGCCCGCTGTGCTGCTTGGGTAGAGCAGGGAGACGGGAGACAGCAGCGAGGGGGCCTGTAGCGGGACTCTGACTGGTGAATCACAAGTCTCCCAGGCCCTTTTTAACGTGTAGTAAGCCCCGTGACAGAAATCGGCACGGGGCTGATTACCATATTGAAATCGCTATTTCCATATGATCAGTGCGCGGGCCCAGGAGGGGAGTCTCTGGGCCTGCTAGTGTTTCCCTCCATGCTGGGAGGGGTGCCCTCCAGCAGGGTTTACAACTGCTCCCCACCAATGGGGAAAAGGGTGTTCACTCCGCTGTTGGGGCCAGAGGCTAGTAAGGCCCCCTCAGGAGGTCAGGGGCAGTGCGGTGTCCCTTGGGCATTACCAGCCTGGGCAGTGCCAGCCTGGCAATCTGACACTGGCTTCCAGGTACTGGGCAGTGCCAAGGGGAAAATAGGGGAGTGGAGCTTATTGTGGAAGGACCTACTGGGCGGCAGTTGGTAGTGGTGAGGATGTGATCCACTACAATGTGATTGGTGGGGGAGTAAGTGAAAGGGCGGTCGGGGCTGGCCCTTGCGGGGTGAGGCTGATCAGGGCTGGCCATGGTGGGGGGTGGGGAGAGATTCAGATGGCCAGTGATTGAGGGGAAGGGGGGGTGTTGGGTAGGCCAGCAATCAGGGTAGAGTCAGGGTTAGCAGTGGGGAGACCAGCAATCAGGAGGCTAGCGATCAGAGGGGCCAGTGTGGAGATCAGTGCATGCGCAGTGGCCCGCTCAGCACTATGCTGCCGCCCTCTCTAGTGGGATGAGGCCTCAAGCCTCACTTTCTGGCATAAATCTGCGATGCACAGAGTGCCGGAGATTCACAAAACTAATTCTCCCATTTCCCTGTCCATTGGGTATTTAGTTTTTTTTGTGAGAATCCTGGCCCATATTATACTCATTTGGTATTCCTTAACGACAAACATACACTTACTGTATGTTTGTATATGTGTATGTATTGTATATATTGTATGTATATATGTAATGTGTATATATTGTAATTATATTATATATTATAATGCAATTATATGTTATATATTATAATTTAATATATTGTATATTATGTGTAATATGTATATATTGTATGTATATACCGTACTGTAAGTAAGTCAGCCCAGTTTAACAATGTGTCCTTAAGCCAATTATCCCATCAGGGAGACTTTGTTCCCTTGTATTATTATCAATAGAAATAATTGGATGCATCATCATATTCTATCCTAACATTAACTTCACCAAACTCTGAAATATTGTCATTGGAATAACTGGTTAATTTCCCACTAGTTCTGCATAAATGAATGTGATTTTTATTCTTGCTGAGATAACACACAGCTGTAACTGTATCAATGATGAAACTAAGTTGTGAATCTCTGATTTCCCTTTTTTGCTCTGGGTGCTGGAATTTTACCTTCAACCCTCTTACTTTCATCTTCAATACGCTGTTGCTCTTGTTCTCAGACTGAGTCCTACACTTGATCTTTATGCTCGATGACATCGACTTCTGTTTCCAAATCTATCATATGCCCGTTTGAGGATTTCCAGACTTTGAAAACTAGTTCCAAAGTAAAACTAGATTGAAAACTAGTTCCAATCTACTGGGACCTCAATCTGGTGTGTGGATGCAATGGGGAGTTTTACTATGAACTACTCCTGCATGCCATCAGGGAATGACTGATTCTTCCCACAGGCACTGAGAAACTGGAAATAGGGATTGGAAATAGAGACATTTAATGGTTGGTAGCTACCATGGAATTGGGAGCATCTAAGGTGGAATTCTCCCATCAGGATACTAAGTCCCCTGGTGGGGGCAGGTAAACACAACACATTTTTCAGCCCCAACCTTGTTAATTATGCGTGTTTTGTGCCATATTCTGTGGTGAGACAGGCTTGATGGTACATAGTCCACTACCAGGTGCCATATTGAAAAGGTACCCAACATCATTGACACAGTACAATGAAAAGATGGTGGACCTCCTGAAAATGAGGGTGGATCTCCAGGAATATTCTTTAACTGGAAGATGGACCCTCCCCAGAACACTGAATCAGGAAAGTTCACTTGCAGATACCTCTCCTACCCACTGCTGCGTATTCCAGGGTCCAGGGTTGCCATCAGCCTCTATCCTGAACTCTGAAGGCAGACCTGGGCATTGTTCAGGTGAGCCCTGATATTTGCATGATGTTCCAGATATGGTTCACACCAGCATGTTTTTCCACTGGTGTCACAGGGAATCAGGTATGGGTGGTCAAGTCCTCATTTACATCCCATTAACGGATGCAAATTAATTTCATGCTGGCCTCTTGTGCGTTTCCCAATCCACCATGGTGAGAACAAGTGGAAGATCATGCTGTAAATGCACACCAAACACACCTCTCTACTCACCACTGAACCCACCAGAAGGGGCTTGGGAGAATTCTGCCTTAAACGTTTGACTCTGATATTGTGAACTTGGCTGCTGAGTGTTGTATCCCGCTGAAATCCAGTGGACTTCCACGGTCAGTTCAGGAAAACAGCTCCCTTGTAGGGAATCTAGAAATGTGACACAATGTCTTTAATTTTTTAAATGAAACGTAAAAAATGATTCCCCCTCAGACTTGATGTCCTCTTTCTGTTGTGTATAACACTGAGTAAGGATAACATATGCTCAACCGCAGACAGCCATTACTAAATTAACATCTCCCCAACAGAGAGGACAGCATAACAAAATGCTCAGATCTTGCGGGAAACAGGCGCAGAGGCTGGCGGGTGAAATTGGGCACTTGCCTGTCTCTGGTCATGGCCTCCAACCATTTGAAAATACATTGCTGCTCTTTGAGGAGATTGCTGGTGTTAGTCATTGAGACATTACAGTTAGTCCCTGAATGAGCAGAGAGAAGGAATACATTGGCCAGGCTCTTGCTTCTGAATGTTATCGAATGAAAATAGAACCAGATAATGGTCTACACCATTAAAAATGCTTTTCAGCAGTTATTAAGTCAGCTTAAATGAGAGAATGGATACATATCTTAGCGACATCAGTGCCTTCAGGAGAGGTTGATGAAAAAAGATTATTTGAGGGAAAATAAACAAGGGGGGGAGGTAACAAGCTCTGGAAGCTAATTCTCTTCAGTGTATTGCATATCTGGATTCTCACCTGCGCTATAGCAACAGAATCTGTCCTGGATATAAGGTGTCATTTAGCACATCTACAGATTTGAATATTTACTGCATCAGTGCCGGGCTGTTTTGATAAGGCTCTGCAGTGGTCTCCACAAATGCCTTTATTTCTCAGCAGACTTACAGGCACTGTTTTAACTGGCACCATTCCAACGCTTTTGTGACGCACAATCGGAGACTGATGCAGCAATCAATCGCAAGAATGGATGGATATAGTAATGAGATGCTCGGTGGCCAGATCTGCTGAGCATGGAAACTTCAAAAAATTTGAAATAGAAAAGAACTCATTGTTTTCAACTTGTACAGAAATCTTACTGAGCAGGTCAGGCATCTATGGCCTTGGTAAAAATGTGTGAAATGCATTCCTTTCAATAATATTTTAGAATTGAGAATTTGAGTTCTAACTTACAGAGAAAAATGACACATAACTCAAATGCTCGGGCAAGATGGAGTTTGGAAAATTTTCTTGTCTGGGTAACTGGCTCTCACCATTAATACAATCTGCTATCTTATCCCAGCAACTTACAAGGATAGCACACTATGTATCCAGATGAAGTGCCCTGCCCAACAGTTCATCCCTTCTCCAATAGTGCACAAGGTCTGAGAACACTTTTTTCGTGTGCATTTTTTGGTAAAATATCATTGTTGGAGAAAAATCACCGATGGCAATATCATAATTTCGTGATTAAAATTAATCACAATTAAAATACTTTTAACAAGGTTACAATGCCTAGAACAATTATTGCTCCTTAGCCCTCCTGTAACCCTTTAATATGGCAATTCTACACCAAACAACACATTTCTGCTATCTAGTCCTGCACTTTAACCTCTCCTCACAACTGTAAGTCACTGACTGGGTCACTGCTGAGAGGGAGCAAAAAAAGGGAGTAATATCTTGCTTAATGATTACTTTATTTCTAATTCAAAACTCTGCGTAATACCTGTTCTTGTCAGTGTGTTTTTGTGGGGGCCATGAATTGGCTCAGTCTGAATTTGAATTGTTTTTTGCATTATGCAAGGAGCTGAGTTAAGGACTATGCAGATATGGCACTATCATTTTCATTCTAAGTGCCGAATCTGGGCGGGATTCGGATCCAACTTGGAAAACTGCTCTCAGGCGCCCCCATGTGCATTCTACCTGAAAAAAATCAGTGATCCTGAATTGTGCTGCACGAGCCTGTGGGTGGGGCTTATCATACCCAAAATGCTGCTGCTCCAATTGAAGCTTTCAATTGCACATAAGCAGTAAAAAAAATGTGAAAAACATGCACCTGCCACATTGCTCCTGGGCCACAAAAAGCAGATAAAGCAGCTCGGGAGCGATGGCCCTCCCAGATATTGCCCCACCCCCACAACATAACTGTCCCCCTTAACCACTCACCCTCCCCCATTACCCAGACTGATCGCAACCCCCTGCTTCACATCCCCCCATTGGTCACCTGCAGAATAGCAGCGGATCCCCCCCTGCCCCTGCCCCCCCTTACCCCCTCCCTCCCCCACCAGAAAATGACTGGGCCTCCCCCCCCCATTTCACCACAGATCCATCCTGCCCGCCTCCTCATGCCTACCGCCCCCACCAGAGAACGATCTGACTCACCTCCCTCCCTCCCTCCCTCCAAGATACATTTGGCCCACTCCCTCTTCCTTCCTCCACCTCTCTCTGCCTTCGCTTCTGCACCCCACCCCCCACCCGCTCCCCCCACCTTCAATCAGAGTCAGAGAGCCGCTGGAAGATTGGAACTTACCATTAAGTCAATTTAAATGCATGCGCCCATTTCAGGCACGGTTCCGATTGCGTCCATTTTCGGGTCTTAGTAAAGGGGGAAATCAGCGCGGATGCAGGTGTGGATCACGCTATTCGCCTCATGCCTGACCTCACCAAGTTTTCTCGCCCAAAAATGGGCACAACGCAAAGGTAAAATCGGCTCCTATGTGTGCAACGAGTTTTATCCACTGTGCTTTAAAATATCTGTTCCATGCTCCAGTGCTTTATACAACCTTTTTTTTAAAACTTTTCTCTGAGTTCACAATCAGGTTTAACCGATCAATAATAAGCAGACTCACACATTCAAACACAGAATAATTGGAAACTACATCTGCCCTCTTGAAAAACTGAAGACCATATTTTAAATTAAACCATCCTAAACTTTCCTCAAGAAAGGCAAAAGGGGTAATCCAGGAAATCGATGAGTCTCACATCGATTGCTCGGAGCTATTGGAGAGGATTCTTAGGGGTAGGATTTATGGGCATTTAGAAAAGCTTGGCCTAATTAGGGAAAGTCAGCATGGCTTTGTGTAGGCAGGTCATGTCTTACTAATAATTTTCTTTTCGAGGAGGCAATGAAGGTGATCGATGAGGATAGAGCAGTGGATGTTGTCTACAAGGATTTTAGTAAGGCTTTCGACAACATTCCTCATGGTAGACTCATCCAGAAGATTAAGATGCATGGAATCCATGATGATTTGGCCGCCTAGATTCATAATTGGTTTGCCCATGGACATCAGAGAGTAATGGTGGAAGGGTGCTTTTCTGGCTGGAGATCCATGACTAGTGATGTTCTACAGGGATCCATACTGGGAACCCTGATGTTTGTGATATATATAAATAATTTGGATGAAAATGTAGATGGGTGAGTTAATAAATTTGCAGATGAGACAAAGGTGAGTTGTGGATTGTGTAGAAGGTTGTTAAAGAATACAGTGGGCTATAGATCAGCTGCAGATGGAGACATGGCAGATGGAGTTTAATCCGGGTAAGTGTGAGGTTCTGCACTTTGGGAGATCAAGCGTTAAAGGTAAGTATACTGTTAATGGCAATGCTGAATAGCATTGATGTAAGCGGGATCTTGGGGTTCAAGTTCCCTGAAAGTGACCACACAATTAGATAGGGTGGTAAAGAAGGCAAATGACATGCTTGTCTATATTGGTTGGGGCACTGAGTACAAGAGACAGAATGTCATGTTGCAGCTTTATGAAGCTTTGGTTGGGCCACATTTAGAGTACTGATTTCAAATCTGCTCGCTACGTTACAGGAAGGATATGGAGGCTTTGGAAAGGGTTCAAAAGAGGTTTACCTGGATATTGCCTTGATTAGAGGATATGAGTTATATGGAGAGGCTAGAGCAAATTAAGGTTGTTTTCCCTGGAGTGGCGGAGGCTGAGGGGAGACCTGATAGAAGTCTATAAAATTATGAGAAGCATAGATAGGGTTGACAGTCAAGACTATATTTCTCAGAGTTAAAATGGCTAACACTAGGGGACATGCACTTAAGGTGAGAGAGGGAAGGTTCAAAGGAGATGTGAGGGGCAAGTGTTTTACAAGAGTGTGGTAGGTGTCTAGAATGCGCCATCATGGGTGGTGGTGCAGGCAGATATGCTAGGGGCATTGAAGGGGCTTTTAGATAAGCACATAATATGTAAAGAATAGAGGGATATGGACCAAGGGCAGCAGAAGGGATTAGATTGGCATCAAGTTTGACACACATCGTGGGCTGAAGAGCAGAAATTCCTGCTCGAGGTCAACGGATATTTCGGTTGTCCTCCTCTCGCCCGGTCTGATTCTATGGTAGGCAGGTAAGTAGAATTCTAGTGAAAGGGTCCAATCTCAGGATGATGAGTGTCAATTTTATTCATAATGTTTTAAAACGCCTAATCCATGCTACAGGTCTAGCTTCTATTTCTTTCCACTGATTTGTGATCTTTACTCTATGTCCATCCCAGGCTTAACTAATCAAGTGCAGTGAGCATCAACAATGAATAGACTCACATAATCGAACACAGAAAAAATGAACACTTCATGCACCACATCAAAACAATCTTTTACAGCAATGACCATCATGGCAAACACAGTGACTGATTCTTTTTCTCGTTCATTCTTGCCTAAATATAAACTAGGTGATATATTACATTTAATTTTGTGTAAGAACTAATATGGCTTTTAAGGCTGAAGGTTTCCGATCTCACCTGTGACTGGGATTATCTGGTCTGCGCTGCTGTGAATGGAAATTTGGCCAAAATTGAGATTTATAAGGCTGAAAATGCAGACCACTTCCAAAGTTAAAAGCTGGAAGATGGACCATTTAGTTTGTGTTTTTTTAAACAACGCGTCTTACTTCAGACCAAGTAGGCTGAAGAAACTCAGCAGTGTGACAGTTTTGAAATGCTGACAAAGAAGATGAGACTTCCACATGGAGATAATGTGGAATAAAAGGAATGTAGGATGGTAAATACTTGCACTTTTAAGATGAACAAGATGGGTAGGATCAGGGGGGCATTGCCAATAGAAATCTTAAGAAGATAGATGAGAAATATTGTGAGAGATAGAGGGAGGATTTCTTTAGCCATTCATGCCAGTGAGATTCTCTGGTTCCACTGCACTGAATAGAGATTTGGCTGAACGCCAAATTTGCCATCCTCACTCGCAGCAGAAGCAGGGTGTGAACGGCCAGAGAATTCCAACCATTATATGGAGTCAGAAATGAAGGAAATATTATCTGTCAGATGGCAAGTTCAGTCTTGCATAATTTGATTATTCTAACCTCCTGGAAATCATATAATGCTATTAAGGCAATTCCTAATTCAAGTTTTTTCAACCACCATTGCAAAACCTTTGTTCTAGTGAGGCTACCATGTATATTATAATACAAGCGAAAAGTTCTGGAAATACTCAGCAGGTCTGGCAGCATCTGTGAAGAGAGAAACAGAGTCATTGTTTCGAATCTAATATGGCTTTTTTGAAACTTCCTGCCTCTCTTCAAATCTGAAGAAGCCATATCAGAATTGAAATATTAACTCTGTTTTGTTTTATTCATTCACAGGATTTGGTGTTGCTGACTGGGCCAGCATTTATTGCTCACCCCTAATTGCCCTTGAACTAAGGCCATTTTAAAAATCAACCACATTGCTATGAATCTGGAATCACAGGTACCAGACCAGGTCAGGTCAGCAGATTTCCTTCCCTAAAGGACCTTTACAACAATCAACAATGCCTTCACAGTCATCATTAGAATTTAATTCCAGATTTTTATTGAATTCAAATTTCACCACTTGGTGAGATTCAAACCTGAATCCCCAGAACCTGGGTCTCTGGATTACAAGGCCAGTGACAATACCACTATGCCACTGCCTGACCAGATGCCAGCAGATGAGTTGAGCTTTTCCAGCACTTTCTGTTCTTTTCAAATCACTGGTATCTGCAGTGTTGCTTTTATTTTACTGCCGTGTATATTGTAAGAAATATTGCACCAATAAAAAGGGAGCTTAAATCCTGGAACTCCAAATACATCTATAAAATACTGAAGATTCATTCCTATGACTTATGGCATCTGATCCCCATGTAAATTAGAGTTTAACTACTTACCCACAGCCATCTGTAATTGTAATAATTCAGAATTGCTAAAATCTAGCAATGCTTTGGTACACAAGCTGTTGCAATGGTATTGAAGAATGTTGAATAATACATGATCTCAACCAAAGGAAATGAAGTCAAAGATTAGTGAAGTTTAGGCTGTACAGTCTAGAAAAAGAAGCTTAAGGAGCTACATATGTGTACAAACGGCTAAATGGCATAGACAAGATACTCAAGCTACTATAAGGTCAGTTCAGGATAGATAGACAAGAGGTCATTCATATAATTAGTGAAAATTACATTTGAAACATAAATTAGGAATTAAATCCTTATTCAAAGATGTTATAATTTCCCAGTTACAACAGTGGGAGTCAAAGATATTTGTGTTGTTCAAAATAAGTTGAAGTTTATGCTGGGGAAGCCAGGTAGACGATTAGTCTGGGTCAAAAGATGTGTGGGTTAGGTTGATTGGCCATGCTAAATTGCCCCTTAGTGTCAGGGGGATTAGCAGGGCAAATACGTGGGGTTATGGAGATAGGGCCTGGGTAGGATTGTTGTTGGTGCAGGCTTGATGGGCTGAATGGCCTCTTTCTGCATTGTAGGGATTCTATGATTCTAAAAGCCTTTTTTTTGTACTTCATTTTTCTTTCAGTCTTAGATGGTGCTCACCTAAAAACATATTTCAGAATCCACCTGCCCATTTGTGGTGTTCTCAAAGGTAATCTTGTGATGTTGAGCTGCTAAGATGGAGTTTTGTTGTGGGAAGGGAATTACCCAGGTGCCTGTTGTAGAGAAGTGACATGTTAATAGATCCTGAAGCCAATTAGACAGTAATTGCTGAAGTGAGCTTCCCACTTGACTAGTAATCCAGAGGCCTAGGCTGACGTCCATTAGGGTAGAAAATCTGCCGTCTCCACTTGATATGGCTTATACGTTACTACAGATCCAAAGCAATGTAGTTGACTCTTAACTGCCCTTTGAAATGGTGTAACAAGCCACTCAATTCAAGGGCAATCAAGGATGAGCAACAAATGCTGGCCTTGTCAACGACTCCTACATCCCCTGAAAGAATAAATAAAAAACTTAATGGCCCTGAAGAAAAACAGTTTGGATTAGTATTCTTGTTTCTCACTTTTTACTCGCGTTCAATTTTAAAGTATACAAAACCAGTTTGGACCAGGACTCTCATTTCCCCATTTTTACTCTTTTTCCTTTCTGGTCCCAGCTTCCCCAGTTATAAAGGCGTAAAGATGATCATGCAGCCATTTAACGGCCAATTGGCCAATAATTGACTTGAAGCAGGACTTCTGCTCATCATCAACAGAAAGTCCCACTTCAGACTTGGCAGCCAATCAGGGGTCTGCTGCAATGGGAACAAAGCCTGCATGAAGGTGATTAGCGCTGGGCCGTGATGTGAGGAAAATCTGGGTGTCTCAGTAAAGTCAGGATAGCAGGCCCAAGTGAGGAGCAAAGTGGCCCTAGGGGGCCGAGTAAGGAGGAACCCTTTGCTCACGCTCACTGTATGCTTGACTCGGACCTCTTCTGCCATTGGTTAAATACCGGCTGTGGTGGGATGACACCTTTAAGTAGGCATTAATTAGCAATTTAAAGCCCTCATTTAGCCCATGCCTGATGGGCTGCCCCATGCTTTCCCGTCACTGGCACAACTGTGTGTGGACTACAGCCAGGCGGGCAGGTGACAGGCTTGGTAACAACTGGAATTTATGCACCTTCAAATTTGCTGATATTGGAGTGTTAAACCCATCCCATGCACGCAGAATTGGACACATTACTTCAGATTACTCCAAACAAGCTATTATTAGGTTTAGCAATAACAACAACAACCTAATGTTTGCATTCATATTGTGCCTTTATCAGAAAAAAACATTACAGGCACTTTACAGAAGAATAATGGAACAAAATAGGAGATATTGGGCCAGATGACTAAAAGCTTGATCAAAGAGCTAAACATGGTTTCTGAAGGAGGAAGGAGAGGTAGAGGGGTGAAGAGTTTCAGGGAGGAAGTACAAGGAATTGGGCCGAGGCAGCTGGTGCAATGACAATAATCCCTCCCTCAATGTCAGTAAAACAAAGGAGGTAGTCATTCAGGAAGCGTAGTGGAGGCTATGCCCCTGTCTACATCAATGGGGATGAAGTGAATATGATACAGATCTTCAGGTTTTTGGTGTCCAGATCACCAACAAGCTCTCCTGGTTCATCCATGCCATTGCTATAGTTAAGAAAGCCCACCAAAGCCTCTACTTTCTCATGAGGCTAAAGAAATTTGGCATGTCCACTATGACTCTTACCAACATTTACAGATGCACCATAGAAAGCATTCTGTCTGGCTGTATCATAGCTTGGTATGGCTTCTGCTCTGTTCGAGACCGCAAGAAACTACAAAGTATCATGAATAAAGCCCAGTCCATTATGCAAATCAGCTTCCTACCCATTGACACTGTCTGCACTTCCCGCTGCCTCAGAAAAGCAGCCAACACAATTAAAGACATCACACACCTCCGACATTCTGTCTTCCATCTTCTTCCATCGGGAAAAAAAATACAGAAATCTGAGATCCCATATCAACCAACTCAAGAACAGCTTCTTCGCTGCTGCCATCAGACTTTTGAACTGACCTACCTCGCATTAAGCTGATCTTTCGCTACATCCCAGCTATGACTGGAACACTACATTCTGCACTCTTTCCTTTCCTTCCCTATGTATGGTATGCTTTGTCTGTATAGCATGCAAAAAACAATACTTTTCACTGTATACTAATACATATGACAAAAAGAAATCAAATCAAATCAAATAAATCACATCAAATCATTAGAGTTTAGAAGAATGAGAGATGACCTTATTCAGGCATATAGGTTTCTCAGAGGTAGATGCTGAGAGGATGTTTCCTCTTGATGGAAAGTCTAGGTGCACAGGGCATCATCTCAAAATAAGAGGTCTCACATTTAGAACAGGTATGAGGAAAATTTCTTCACTCAGAGGGTAGTGAATCTGTGAAATTCTTTACTGAGTCATAATGAAATCAAGGATTATGAGGATAATGTGGGAAAGTGGAGTTGAGGATTATATCAGATCAGCCATGATCTTGTTCAGTGATGGAGCAGGTTTGATGGCCTGAATGGCCGACTTCTGTTCCTATGTTTTATTGTCAAAATATTAAGGTTGATAAGTATCTTGTCCATTAGTGAGATGCACCCTGCAACCAACTTCTTGTGAAATGTAGGGCTGAATTTTCCTCAAAAATTTCTGTTTGATATAACAGTGAGGAAAATGGAGTGAACCATGCCAGCCTCTCAGGCACACTCCGCATCTCAATCTTTCAACACTCAATCACTTCTTTGGACAGTTGCGAGTTTTACGCTGGTACTGTTGGGGGTGGGGCCTAAACACGCAGGTGACCCCACTGCAGAGAGCTTGGGCATCGTTGCGCAAGGGCACCCTGATCTCACAGTGAACTGGGAGAACCCCTCCCTCCCTCCATGGACAATAGGACCCTCCACACCCACCTATCAGCAGCATTTTCACCCACTCCCTCCACAATATTGAAGCCTTCCCAATGGGTCAACCAACATGATCCCCAACGTGTCCCCCTTCACGATCCACCCCTGCATGATCCCTTTGCATGGCCCACCCTCTTGTCAGAACCCCATGACTGTCATCGCCACCTCGTCACATACCCCACTCAGGCCCCACCGCTACATAGGGGCCAGTCCCATACAGGTTCCACCTCCTTGCACTGTCCCTGGCACTCTTACAGCACCTAGTGTGCCAGGTGGGCACTGCCTGGCCATGCCCCCAACCACTCTGGGCTTCAATGTGGCTTCCCTGGTGTGGCATTGCATCTGGTCTCCATTAGTGAAGACCAGTATTGATTTGCACCAGCAAGGCATCTTGCCAGAGACGTGGGAACATTTCAGGAAGGGGCAAGCTTCCGTGTCGGGCTCGGTAATGAAACTGAAAGCCAATCAATCTCATGCTAGTAAGCTTTGTGCCCTTTCTGGGTGTGAAGTTCAGCTTCAGCAGGTAATTAAGAAGTCAAATGGAATTTTGTCCTTCATTGCTAGAAAGATGGAGCTTAAAAACAGCAAGATTACGTTGCAGCTGTATAAGGTGCTGGTGAGGCCCCACCTGGAGTACTGTGTACAGCTTTGGTCTCCTTACTTGAAAAAGAGTGTACTGGCACTGGAGGGGGTGCAGAGGAGATTCACAGGTTGATTCCGGAGTTGAGAGGATTGGCTTATGGGGAGAGACTGAGTAGACTGGAGTTGTATTCACTGAAATTCAGAAGAATGCGGAGAGATCTTAAAGAAACATATAAGACTATGAAAGGAATAGATAAGATAGAAACAGGGTTCTGTTTCCACTGACGCGTGAAACTAGAACTAGGGGGGGCATAGCCTCAAAATAATGGAGGGCAGATTTAGGACTGAGTTGAGGAGGAACTTCTTTACACAAAGGGTTGTGAATCTGTGGAATTCCCTTCCCAGTGAAGCAGTTGAGGCTACCTCATTGAATGTTTTTAAGGAAAGGATAGATGAATTTTTGAAGAGTAAAGGAATTAAGGGTTATGGTGAGTGGGTGGGTAAGTGGAGCCGAGTCCACAAAACGATCAGCCATGGTTTTATTGAATGGCGGAGAATGCTCAAGGAGCTAGACGGCCTACTTTTGCTCCTAGTTCTTATGTTCTTACTTAAGTGGTTTA
Source organism: Carcharhinus amblyrhynchos (assembly GCF_965287045.1). Lineage (NCBI taxonomy): Eukaryota > Metazoa > Chordata > Chondrichthyes > Carcharhiniformes > Carcharhinidae > Carcharhinus > Carcharhinus amblyrhynchos. The sequence continues at coordinate 35,110,226 of NC_137335.1, read as the reverse complement.
CACCATTGGAAAGGGATCGGGAACATAGCAAATCATTTGGTGCCGGGCATGATTTGGACTTTTAGCGCTGCACGCAAGTTTCCTGGCTTGCCGTGTTGTTTGCCGGGCGCGGCGAAGTGGTAAGATCACGTCCACAGAATGTAATCTAACATGAAAAAAAAGAGTTCTTGGAATGCTGCTGGGATAGTTTCCTCGAACAGTGCGTGTTGGAGCCGACGAGGGAGCGAGCTATCTTGGATCTGGTGCTATGTAATGAAGCAGGTAGAATTAGGGACCTTGTGGTGAAGGATCCTCTTGGGGAGAGTGATCATTGTATGGTGGAGTTTCTGGTGCAGATGGAGGAGGAGAAAGTGGGTTCCCGGACACGCGTCCTTTGTTTGAATAGAGGGGAATACGGTAGGATGAGAGAAGAATTGGCGAATGTGGACTGGGAGAGCGCGTTGGAGGGAGGGTCTGTTGAGGAGCAGTGGAGGATCTTTAAGGAGATCTTTCTTGGTGCTCAACGGAAATTTATTCCGATGGTCAAAAAGGAGAGGTAATAAGCCGTGGATAACGAAGGAGGTGAAGGAAAGTGTTAAACTAAAAGCGGAGGAATTTAGAGTAGCTAAGAGTAGTGGGCGAGAAGAGGATTGGGAGAGGTTTAAATGTCAACAAAGATTGACAAAGAAGTTGATAAGGAAGGGTAGGAGAAACTATGAAGCTGGGCTAGCGCTTAATATAAAAAAGGATAGCAAGAGTTTTTATAAATATATAAAAAGGAAGAGGCTGGCTAGGGTGAATGTTGGTCCTTTAGAGGATGAGAAAGGGGACCTAGTGGTAGGGGATGGGGATATGGCTAAGGTATTGAATAACTTTTTTGTTTCTGTCTTCACGGAGGAGGACGTGAATAATTTGCCGGGTGTTAGCGATGGAAAGGTGGTAGGACTGGAGGGTCTTAATGACATTACTGTTACTAGAAAGGCGGTGCTCGACAGACTGGAGGGGGCTGATTGTGGACAAGTCCCCAGGACCGGATGGAATGCATCCGAGGGTTCTGAAAGAAATGGCGGAGGTGATAGTGGATGCCTTGGTGGTTATTTTCCAAACGTCGCTGGATTCCGGGGAAGTGCCGGATGATTGGAAAACGGCTAATGTTACGCCGTTGTTTAAGAAAGGTGCCAGGTAAAAGGCGGGGAATTATAGGCCGGTTAGTTTAACGTCTGTGGTAGGTAAAATGTTAGAATCTGTCATTAAGGAGGAAATTGCGAGGCATCTTGAAGGGAATTGCTTGATAGAGCAGACGCAGCATGGTTTCATTAAAGGGAAGTCGTGTCTGACAAATTTACTGGAGTTCTATGAGGATGTGTCTAGGGCGGTGGATAGAGGAGAGCCGGTGGATGTGGTCTTTCTAGATTTTCAGAAAGCGTTTGACAAAGTGCCTCACAAGAGGTTATTGCAGAAGGTCGAGGGACATGGAGTTGGGGGTAGGGTGTTAGCGTGGATAGAGGATTGGTTGTCAAATAGGAGGCAGAGAGTGGGGGTCAACGGGTGCTATTCGGATTGGCAGATGGTGACTAGTGGAGTGCCCCAGGGGTCGGTGCTGGGGCCTCAGCTTTTTACCATTTATATAGATGATCTGGAGGAGGGAACCGAGTGTAGAGTGTCGAAATTTGCTGATGACACCAAGATTGGGGGAACGGCAAATTGTGCGGAGGGTGTGGAGAGTCTGCAGAAGGATCTAGATAGGCTGGGCGAATGGGCCAGGAAATGGCAAATGGAATTTAATGTTGGCAAGTGTGAGGTGGTCCACTTTGGTAGGAAGAATGGTAGGAAGGACTATTACTTACGGGGCGAAAAACTGCAGCAGGCGACGGTGCAGAGGGACCTCGGGGTCCTTGTGCATGAGTCGCAAAAACCCAGCTTGCAGGTGCAGCAGGTGGTCAGGAAGGTGAATGGGATGCTGGCCTTCATAGCGAAGGGGATTGAATATAAAAGTAGGGAGGTCTTGCTGCAGCTGTATAGGGCATTGGTGAGGCCGCAACTGGAGTACTGTGTGCAGTTTTGGGCGCCGCACCTGCGCAAAGATATTTTGGCCTTGGAGGGAGTGCAGAGGAGGTTTACTAGGCTGATACCGGAGTTGAGGGAGTTGAGCTATGAGGAGAGGCTGAATAAACTGGGCTTGTACTCGTTAGAGTTTAGAAGAATGAGAGGAGATCTCATTGAGACGTATAAGATGATGAATGGGATGGATAGGATAGAGGTGGAAAGACTCTTCCTGCTCAAAAAAGACAATAGGACTAGGGGGCACAGCCTCAAGATAAAAGGGGGGCGGTTTAGAACGGAGTTGAGGAGGAACTTCTTCACTCAAAGGGTGGTGAATCTCTGGAATTCTCTGCCCGTTGAAGTGGTGGAGGCTGCCTTGCTAAATATTTTTAAGACGCAGGTTGATGGGTTTTTGATAGGAGAGGGGATTAAGGGTTATGGGGAGAGGGCGGGAAAGTGGAACTGAGCAGCGACAGATCAGCCATGATCTTATTGAATGGCGGGGCAGGCTCGAAGGGCTGGATGGCCTACTCCTGCTCCTATTTCTTATGTCCTTATGTTCTTATGAAAAATGAAGCAGGCCCTAAAACCTCAGAACTAAATGCCCTGACAACTGAGAAGGATGTTGTGACTTTAAAAATAATTAATTGGTATTGTATAGAAATAGAATTCCTAACGAAATTGAACACCATGAGTTCCAACCGGAATTAGATTCAACATGTAACAGAATATTCCCTGAGCCAGGCATCTATAAATAAATGAGTTAAAGTTTTCCATGTACATTTAAAGCATTCTCTGTCCATTACAAATCCAGCAGACAACTTCAGCAAAATATATAAAGTGAAAACTGATCCTATACAATAGGTCAGGAAGTAAAACAAACCTGCTGGTACCAACACCAATAATCCTACCTTGTATGCTATTCATAAAAATCAAGAAATTTCCAACTTGGAAAATACAGTACTATCAGTCAAGGTCAAATCAATCACAAACTGATGGAAGGAGTTATCAACAGTGTCACTTATTCACTGGTAACCTGCTCACCAATGCTTAGTTAGGGTTCCACCAGAACCATTCAGTACTAAACTTCATAACAGCCTTGGTTGAAACATCGCCACAAGAGCTGAATTCCCGTGAAACTGAAGTCAATGGTTATCGGGGTTCTCCAGTGAAGGAATCAGAGCAAGAAAAAGGTTGTTGTGATTATTGGAGACCAATCCTCACAGAGCTGGGACATCATGATCTGAATTCATTAGAGCAGCATCCTCGAATCCAATTTCATCTTCAGATACTTCACCAATGGCCTTCCCTCCACTAGAAGGGTTGCCAATCCTTCAGGTGGCCCTGGAGTGTTCAGGAATTTCAGATTAATTTCCCAGACATAGCTGTGAGCAACTTCAGCAGCAAAGTCCGAAGGGAATTTTTAAAAAGTGCTTTATTGCTTTGAAATGTATCCATTTTTAAAAAAATGGAGATGGGTCAAAAGGTTAATTGGGAGGTCACCTGATCAAACCTCCAGAAATAGGTTCCAGCGGGGTTGGCAATGGGATGGGCCTGTTCACTGATTATTGCACAGAGTTCAGCTCCATTCACAATTCAACACTTAATGAAATAATCTATGTCTATGGGCAGCAAGACCTGAATTTCGCCTCATAAATGGCAAGTAATAGTTGTGCCACATAAGGATGAGAGCCCTAATTGTTTTCCTCTGACAGTCAGTAATATAACAATTGTCTACAACTCAACTATCAACATCCTGGGAGTCACCACTGACCAAGAATTCAATTTGATTAGCTAGATAAATGACGTGTCTACTAAAGCAGTTCAAAAGCTTGGTATTCTGCGAAGAATAAATCCTTAAAACCCCTTCACTATTTATAAGACACACATTGGGAGTGCAATTAAATATTCCATTGGTTTGCAGTTTTGATAAAACACAAGAAACTCAACGCCATCCAGGAAAAAATCTGATTGATTGTGGTTTTGTTCACGGTTCACATTCTCCCCCACTGATGTTCGGTGGCTACAGTATGAACTATCTATAGGAAGATGTGTGCTAACAAGCCACACATCCTTCCAGCTACATCTCCCAAAACTGTGACCTTCTGTGCTTAAAAAGACAAAGGCAGCAAGTGCATGGGAACACAACCAGCTCCAAATTCCCCAAAGACACATATCATCCTGACTTGGACATTAATCACTGCATTCCTTCATCTGAAGTGCGTCAAAATCCTGGAAAATCCGAATAACTGCATGTGGGAGTAAGTTCATGACCTGGGCTACAGCGATTCAAGAATATGACTCACCAACACCTTATCAGGCAGTTATAACAAATACTGGCCTCTCTGGTTATCCCCATGAATGAGATCAACTGAGATTATTTACATTTATAGCTTTGTCAGGAATTTGCTTCTTCCAGTATTTCATAAGGAGGGATGTGAATCAATCTTGTCTTAGACACTGATGAATCCATTAGTATAGAGTTGAGAACAAGGTCAAGAACAAAATAAACTTTCAGCCTTGAAAGCAGGTGGAAGGGACTGAACCTGACAGAGGTATATAAATGTTAAATAGCATAGAAAGGGGAAAGTCATTACACAAGTTAAAGCTTACTGATGATTGTGGATCAAGTGAGCAGAAAATCAAATCAGTCAAGATTAAACTCCTCCATTAGAGGTTGAATGAATGTATCTGGATAGGCCTCTGGATAGAGTTGTTAATGCCAAAATCTAATAGTCCAAGAACATGATCTTCGGATCTTTTTGGATGGATAAGCTAGGAAAGGCTGAATGGTTTTTTTCACCAGGATTCTGTGAACAATGAGTAGGCCAAATCCCGAAGATAGGACTTCCTCCCATTGAGGGGCTTCTGGCAATCAACACTTGTTAGAGCACAAAATGGCAGCGGGGCTCTTGGAATCAGTGCGGACGTGTTCCTGAACCCTGCCATCCAAACAATAATGGGCTGGATTTTGTTTTGGCATCAGGGCACTTACATTGGGTGATATTCCGGATGTTAACCTAATGGGCAGGATTTTCTGGGCTCATCCATTGTGCGACCCTTTGTGAGTAAGAATAGAGAATTCGGAGTTCCAGCCAAAACTCTTCACTTTCAGTGGCAACAGAAAATTCCAGCTATGAGCGAGGACGGAAGGTTTCGACCTGTGTCATACTTGACACAGTTTCTGTAGGGGTGGCTAATAGTGGCCAGAGAGCGTGCTTTTCATCCAATAAAGAGATTGGAGGGCCACCAGGACACATTGGAATCCAATGTGGGTCAGTGACAACAGGGGTGAGGATTGAATAGAATTTGGTGTGTGAGAGGATGTAGGGATATCGGATTGGATGAGCAGAGGGTGCAAGATGGGAGGCCAGTCAGGGGTGCATTGAAATGATCAAGTCTGGAGCTGAAAAACATGGATGAGAATTTCAGCAGCAGCTGGTTTGAGACAGGGGTGCAGGTACAGAGATAGATCATCCCTTAATTGAGAGAATAGGGGGTGAGAAAATTCAGAATAGAGTTAAATGGGAACTTGTGGTTGTGCATAGCCTGAGTCTCACTGAGACAATGGCTGGAGACGGGGGTTTAATAATGAGTGACAAGGAAATGGAATTTCTCATGGGATCTTAAGACAATGATTTTGGTGTTACCAATGTTTAGTTGTAGAAAACTTAGTTTGAAAAGACTGGACTGGGAGGTAACAGTACTTTCAAGGATTTTGAAAAGGATAGAGAGGTTGAAATTGAGATGAAAGCTAACAGATGGTTTGAGGATGAATGTTTTGAATATGGTGATGACACTGGTTTGAAGTGATTCAGCAGCCTCTGAGTTGAGGAAATATTGGCAATGGTAACCAACATAGGGGACTGAGGATGGGAGGGAAATAAATGTAGTGGTTTGGTGAGAACCGCATCAAAAGCAGTAGGAGGTGGGTCTCAAGAAAAAGGAAATATCAGAGAGGACATATGAGGAAAGAAACAAGAGAAAGGCATGGGCTTATGGATAGGACTAGTGGGAATCTGGCTCGGTGGCAAACGGAAAAGGGGGAAAACAGCAATGGCAACTGAATGAAATATTTCAAATTGAATGAGCAAATTGTCCACGTTGGGTGTGAACATGATGGAGACAGAGCAGAGAAGATTAATGAGACATCAGTCGCGGAAGAAAGAAGCTGAAGGCTATTGTTTCCCTTTATTATGTGATTTTGGGCATTGGAGCAGGAAGCCTGACAGTGCGCAAACTGTTCCAGCCAAACCTGGTGATGGATGATTAGATTGAGCCAGTTGTGTGCCATACAAACTTGTGTCTCTTAGACTTGCAAGAACAAAGATAACCGAGGGAATGACCAAGTTGTGAGAAAATGGAAGTTTTGTTGGGGAGAATGGTATCAAAGGTGAAGATGAGCAGAATGAAAGCTGCAGAAATATTGTGGTAAATAGATAGCCAAAGGCTAGACAGTTCCGAATTTGAGGATGAAGTTGTAGATGATTTGGGGGAGTGTTTTTTTAAGGAAAAATATAGAGAACAGGGGTTGTGACATGTGGGTGGTAAAGGATACGAGGCTGTGCTTAAAGAAAACATTGCCAATAATTAAAGCCATTCGTGTAGAGAGGGAGAGGTGAAGCGCTAGCTGCAGGCAGTGTTCAATTGAGAACTGTGACTATACAAAAGGACCTTTGGATTGATAGCAAAGGATTTTGATAAGTTGATTTGGATTGGTGCAGGCTGATTCAAAACCAAGCTATAAAAGGCTGGGAAAAGTCATCACAGCTATTACAGGTATTTGCACCAAAACACCGTGTTTTGGGTAGGGCCTAAAAACATACAAAGAAGATCAACAGTGCCACAGTGTCACTGTGACAAGTAACGGCACTGCAGGCAGCCAGCTCTGTAAAACATGGAAACTTTTCTGAGGAGGCAAGCAGGAAAGCTTCTTCCTACCTCGGAAATCATGGAAAAGCCCAGGAACATCAGCAAGATGTTGGTAAAATCCCCAATATGAATTATAAAACAGCAGACTTGATTATTTCCAAATTCAAACTTTTCAAACAAAGAATGGAGCTGCGCTTCCTTGAAGTGGCTGCATCAGAACCAGGTAAATAAGCAGTGCAAATAGCTATCAGAAATGAAGGGCTTCATTGGCTGAATACTTGAAGCTTATCTGAAGATGATCAGAAAGACCTCAAGAACATATGGGCCACACTGAAAGACAACATGTGAAAGTGAGTTCCAGGATACATCGGTCAGAATTTATGTCATGTGGACAGTGATGGAAAGGACCTTTGACCAATTAGTCAGTCACTGCAGGGACAAAGCTGCAAGACTGCAACTTTTCTGAAGCTGGATTGTGTGAAAGAATTACAGCGCGGGTAATAGCATTAATACCAATGGAAGCTTTTCAAGAGGACCTCCTAAAAAGCCAAAAATCTTTGACATTGAAGCTTTATTAAAAGACCGGTGTAAATGCAAAGTTATCCTTGCAGGTCGACAAGGTTTCTAAAAACGAGGGGTGGCTTTAAACCATTGGCACAGTAGCCAAGGCAGTAAAACTGAAAGTTGTGGCCTTTGTCTACAAAGAAGCTGTCCAGCATACCATGATCACTGTAAGGCATGGTATTAAAGTAAACTGGGGATGTCAATGCAAGGACCAGTTCAGAAACTGTGGCAGGAAGTCATGGCAAGACACAGCCAAAAGTGCTGGCAGCAGCAGAGAATGAGCCAGGCATTAAAGTGAGCACATGTACAAAACCGTCAACAAAGCAGACTGAAGGGAAAGCCATGCTGGCTAAGTACTTACAAAGGGGAGTGAGCAAAACATTCCACATTGTAAACATTACCAGGGCCATAGATACAATCGCATCTTTGAAAGCATTTGCAATCATTAACATTGTGTGCCCGAGGCAGATTGATCTACACACGTTGAAGGATAATTTGAAACCAGGGTGAGCGCCAATGTCCTTTGTTAAAGAGGCTGAAGAATATGTATGTCCAATATTGGAAGGCAATGATAAAATCTGCTACAGCCAAGTTAACTGCATAAAAGGGATCAACAATTCATTGCATTGGTATGATAACACTGAAATTTAGCTATAATCAATTGGCACAGTTATCACTGCTCCTTTATTTCATTGATACACAAAGTCCAGGTCCAGCAGGCCCATCAGCATGCAGAGCCCTCAAGCTCATTACAATTCATAGGTTAAGTAAGGTACCGGTGGGGATACCATATATCAAGAATAAGCCATTGAGTCATTAATTGAAATCAAAATTCGAAGGCTGGTTCAATACAACCAGTAACTTTAGAAGGAATGCAATCTTGCACCCACAAGAGGAAGCAATTCCGACAATAGACTCTCTAAAAACATACAGCAATCAAGTTCATGATAAATTAAATATTTGTCATTAAATGAAAAATGGAGCAGGTTGTAAAATATTACACTACACGGACTGATGCAGTTTGATAACATCAGTTTGGTAAAGAAGGATGGAATGATTAGGATAAATGCAAATTCTTCCCCATGTTTGATGCTACAAGCAATTATGGGTCAATCCATCTGGCAGAAGATTCAGAGGATTTGACAACATTTTGGACATGGCTCATAAGATATGTTTTCAAAGATCAGCAAAGATTTATTCCAGCAGTAACTGGGCCGAACCACTGGAGAGACGCTGGGACGCATTTGCACGACTGATGACATTGCTGCAGTTGGCAAGATGAAGGAAGAACATGATCTCCTCTTAATGGAGGCAGTGGTAATTGTTCGGATCCAAGCCTACTCCACGTGCCTACTTCACATATCTGCTCCACATGCCTACTCCACAGGGCAGGGAGGATCTACAGTATCATCTGGATTGTTTAACATCCTTGTACAACATATTCCCAACTTTGCTCAGAGGGCATTGTCACTCAGTGTGTTATTGAGGAAGGAAGTACCATTCACGTGGCAAGAGGATCATCAGAACACATATAGGCATTAAAACAGAGGAAAAGTCCCCACTCCAGTTCTTTCCAAGAAAGGAAGCCGTAAGGCAGTGAATTGCTGGCTCTTCAGCAGCGGATTTATAATGGACACACTGTGCTGTGGTACTGGGCCTCCATTGATGGAGGGTTGCAAAATCCACTTGAAATAAAGTTTAATAAAACAAACATCAAACCCGAAAGCAATGAGAAAGCGGAAGGGGATGAAAGTGAAACACAGAATAAACCAAATTAAGTACAACCATTGGGCTGCTCCATGGCACACAGATGGGTTGCCCCACCCACCTTTTAAGAGCAACACAGCAGAAGTGAGTCACCTGGCTTGAGGGACCAATTGGGACTGAGAATGGGTAATCACCCTAGGCTGGAATCCCCTCTTGGGTAGACGAAATCCAGGACGCATGTAGAAGACATGTAGAGATTGGAGCTGCCAGTGAGTTGCTTTAGGGCAGCCAGGGAGTCTGTTAGCCTTTGTACAAGTTCCTCCTTGTTACTAAATACCCTTTGGGGTGATCTTACCATATTGACCTGCCAGTTGATAGGTGGGGCAAGCCGGTAAGATTGTGAGAGCCGAGAAATCAGGTTCGCACCAATTTCTCAAGATCTTACCAGATATCCAGCATGAGGTTGATCTGAACATTTAAATTATATTTAAATGCGATTTAAATATTAGTAGTGAGCCCAGGATGTGATCGGTCTGGCCGGGTAGAGAGTGGTGATTGGCTGCAGCACCCTGTGGTAGCAAGGGTGGGGTGGGGGGGCCATGAAGGCCAGCCAGTTACAGACGAGGAGAGAAATAACAGCTTTCTGTGCTCACAGGGCACAGAAATCTGCACATGCACAAGTGCACCCTCTTCTGCTATCAGCCAGCTTTCAGATGATTTAGGCCATGCCCAATCCCCCTGCTGGGAATTTCAAGTTTAGCAAGTTTTTTTTTGACAAAGTCAGGTAAAATTTGATTCTCAAGTCACCCAAAAAAAGGTGTAAATTTGTCTCGTTTTCATGCTTGTTTGGGACTTAGAATATTTTTGGTAAGATCGCACCCCTTTTTATCCCTGACAAAGTCTGTAGCATGCATCATTGCACCATTCTGTTGCAAAATTTAAAATGCTGCTATAATAAATTTAATCCTCTCAGCTTAAAATATATATAAACTGATATAAACCAAAGCCTGAACACCAATTTCTAATCTAATCTGCCATCTTTCTCAGACTGAAATGTCTCAAAACCTTCCCAAAGAAACAAAAACTAAGGAGGGAGAGGAGGATGTTGGTAAAGTTGAGCATGAACAGGAGAAAGTTAATGCGTACAGTTAAATCAAGATGATTACATCCTCTGAATTATTTGTAAGATAATAGGAACACTGCGTTCAAACTAATTCCAAAACTATTATATCCCTCAAACTCATAATAAAATAATCAGAATCCTAAATCTAAAATAAAGACTAGATTCCGCTAATCCCAGAATCTGAGAAAGAGTTTCATAATCCGAATTTTATTTACATGTTTTTATTGAAAAAAATGACTATGCCAATGGTCATGGTCGCTGTGAATCAAAGGTGTAACACATTAATTGAGTTTTTCATTCATGGGACGGAGCATTGCTAGCTGGCCAGCATTTATTGCCCATCCCTAGTTGCTCAAACGCAGTTGAGAGTTAACCACATTGCTTTGGGTCTGGAGTCACATGTAGGCCAGACCAGATAAGGACAACAGATCTGTGGGCAGCACGCTGGCACAGTGGTTAGCACTGCTGCCTCACATCATGGGGACCCGGGTTTCATTTCCGGATTGGATCACTGTCTGTGTGGAGTTTGCATGTTCTCCCCATGTCTGCGTGGATTTCCTCCGGGTGCTTCAGTTTCCTCCCACACTCCAAAGATGTGCATGTTAGGTGGATTGGTCATGCTAAATTGCCTCTTAATATCAAGGGGATTAGCAGGGTAAGTATTAGGGAATAGGGACTGGATATTATTGTGGTCAGTGCAGACTCGACGGGCTGAAAGGCCTCCGTCTGCACTGTAGAGTTTCTATGATTCTACCTCTATTTTCTTCCCTAAAGGACATTAAGTGAACCAGATGGGTTTTTCTGACAATCGACAATGGTTTCATGATCATCAGTAGATTCTCAATTCCAGATTTTTTTGAACCCAGGTCCCCAGAACATTAGCTGAGTTTCTGGTTTAATAGACTAGCAATAATACCACCAGGCCATTGTCTCAAGCTGCTAGTAAACTAACCTCCCTTATAAAGTGAATATTTTGTCAAAGAGAAATCATGCAGTAAGATTGAGGGCACCTCACTTACACACTGACAATGCAATCGTTTTTATATGTGAACAGGACACAGTATGTGGTCTGTTTCCACAATGAATCTCTTTCCTCACAGAAATGTATGAAATCGTGCTGTACCAGATATTAGAGCAGGCCTTTCCCACTCTATATTTGATTAGTTTGTTTGTGCTCGAGATAAGCTCTTCAATATGACCTCACTGGGTATTCCATCCTGCAGAATTGCAAGCTGTATGTCCTTTTACCATCAGGTAGGCAGTGGTCCAACTTTGTGTGGAGCAGGTCATATCTCACCAATATGATTATTCAAGGAGATGACGAAGCTGATCGATGAGAGTAGCTCAGTGGATATTCTCTATATGGATTTTAGTCGGGCTTTCAACAATGTCCCTCATGATAGGCTCATCCAGAAGATTAAGAAGCATGGAATCTGTGATGACTTGGCCACTTCGATTCAGAATTAGCTTCCTTATAGAAGTCAGAGAGTAGTGGTACAAGGGTACTTTTCTGGCTGGAGATCCATGACTAGTGGTGTTCCGCAAGGATGTATATTGGGATCTCTGCTGTTTGTTTTATATATATAAATGACTTGGATGGAAATGTAAATGGGTGGGTTATTAAGTTTGCAGATGACAGAAAGATAGGTGGAATTGTGTAGACCGTGCAGCGGTTCATCACTGAAGGCTCATGCACCATGTAGCAGATAATATTGGGCCTCCAGCACTGGCAGAGCCAGGTGGCCCAACTGTCCCTCTACCCCATGGACTGTCCCAGGGGCCCAGGATGTGCCCCGAGGGAAGATGGTGCTCCCGACCCTCACTCAGACATCAGCCTGGAAGTCTCTGTGCAGCTAGAGGGCAGCAGGATTTAGACTTCAACACCAGCAGGGCAGCGTCACAGTGAGTCACCATCACCCACCCCCCTCCCCCTCTACAAGCCACTCGCTGACACAACCAACCCAGGCCTATCACCCTGGCAAGATGTCAATGAGAATCTTGGAGGGGGGAAAGGGGAAAAGTGGTGGGTGTAGACAAGCCTTCCAGGAGGGTAGGCAAGGGTCTCTGAATGGTGAATAGGGCTCTTGGGAGGGGGAGGAGCAGGTTACAGATTCTCTTTGGTCTCCAAGCCTCCTAATCAGGGCATCGAGCAGCAATCAGGACCTCCATGGTCCGCCTGGCACGCTGGACCCTTGCTGTCGCGTGTCCTCGATCCTCCGGATCCCTCCAGGCTCTTCCTCCACTCCCTCCCAGTCTGCGTCCTCCTCAGAGGAATACAAATGGTCCCCCTTGTCCAGAATGTTGCCCCGCTGCTGCCCAACATTATGGAGGGCACATTAGCTGGCTTTGCAATTGGCATCAAAGTCAGTTCCTCAAGGACCCCTCAATGCTCCACCCCACCCCGCACCATGGCAGTGGCTGACTTACTCTTATGCATCCTGGAAGTTGGTGATAAGTGGTACTTACCTGCCCTCTCAATCTATAGCACCTAGTCCACACTTCAAGGGACCAGCAGTGATTTGCGCCCCATGTGACGTCCCATGAGGGGAGGAGGGAACATTGCAGGAATGGGGTTGAAATCAAGTCAATCTCACGCTAATCAGTCACGTGCTCTCTCTGGCCGAGATTCAGTTTGCGCAGCAGAAAGGGACCATTTGCTGCCAGACACAATGCGGCCAGAAAATCACAGCCCTCAAAAGGGTTTCACTCTGAGCAGATTAGCTTCTGTTATCAAACCATCTTTCCATTTCAGAGGCTTGTAAACTTGTAAAGTTAAATTAACCCACTAAGCATATTAGTCTTGCTGTGAATAGACTTATGATGTCCTCGTTTTTAACTGTTTATTTATTGTGTGTAATCTGACTTTTAGAAAGTTCTGTACAAATCAGCAGACAGGGTAAGATGTCATTTGTCATATAACACAGTGGTTGGAATGAGTTAGTTGACCAAGCCAGATGCATTAGTAACCGCTCTCCAGTAACATGTATAAACTACAGTGATCTTCGAATAAAGAATTCACTATATAGTTGAACAGACCTACTTGAGTGATCGGTGACTTTGGGCCCGATTTTACTATCACATTGCACCCGTTTCTGTGCGCAAAAACTTGGTAAAGTCGGACATGAGGCGAGTAGTGTGATCAGCAACCGCTTCCTTGCCTATTTCCACTTTACCAATGGCTGAAAATGGCCTCCTGAGATAAGTGAGGGGAAATGGGGAGTCTGCTGTCATTCTGCCTGAAATTGTTGGGGGAAGGGGGGAGGGGGCTGTGATCGGTCTGGGTGGCAGCTGGGTGGGTGGGAAAAGCGGGTCAGTAATGATGTGGGGGTGGGGCAATGTCTGTGGGAGCGGGGGAGGCATTATCTGGCCCAGGGGCAATGTGGTGGGGAAGCAGCATTCTATCTTTCTTTTTGGGAGCATATGCCAATCGGAGCTGCAGGATTTTGGGTGTGTTCAGACCCACCCACAGGCTTGAGCAGCGCGATTCAGAATCACAGATTTTTTTTTCAGGCAGAGTGCATATGGAGAATGAGTCTAAAAGTCAGATTTGAAGCACTCCCAGATTCAAGTCCGCCCAGCACTTAGAATCAAAATGATAAAATAGGGTCCGGAGTGTCTGAAGGATAGAAGCAAACACAATGCTTACGTAAAGAAAGGAACTGCCCACTACCCCAGTTGCCTGTATAATGATCTGATGTTGCAAATCTCAGTACAATATTACAATAAAATGTTACTATATCAATTTAGCCAACTGACATCCATAGGTGCAACACTTCACCAGATCAAGATTCTCACTAAAACATTCCACAAAGCAAGGCTCACAAATATAACAGAAATTTCCATTTTGTGACTCCCTGCCCCATTATGGGTTTCTGATAGATTACTGAAAATGCTAGAAAATCTCAGCAAATCTGATAATATCTGTGGAGAGAGAATAGAGCCAGCGTGTTGAGTCAGGATGACCCTTCATCAGAACTTTGAACTCTGAAGGAGAAATCTGCCAGACTAGGCTTTTGACAAGTGGTTAGAAATCCAACAAGTGGGAAAAATCTACTTGACTTCATCCTCACTGTTCCACCTGCCTCAGATGCATCTGCATGGGACAGGATTGTTAGGAGTGACCACCGCACAGTCCTTGTGGAGAGGAAGTTCCACCTTCATATTGAGGATACCCTCCATCATATTGTGTAGCATTAACACTGTGCTAAATGGGATAAACACAGTAAGAAGTCTCACAACACCAGGTTAAAGTCCAACCAATTTATTTGATGGTAAACCCACAAGCTTCCAGAAACGCTGTTCCTTTGTCAGGTGTGTGGAAAGTTCCTAAATTGGATAGCGAGGAAGAGAACATTCTTGCCTGGTGATTGTCGAGCGGTGTTCATTCATCCGTTGTCATAGTGTCATGGATTTTGGGTTCATGTCACACTATCTGTAACCCCCACGACTTGCCTGGACTTGCAAAATCTCACTAACTGTACTGTCTGGAGACAATACACTTCTCATTAACCTGTGCTTAACCCTCTCTCCACTCACATTGTCTGTATCTTTAAGAGTTGATTACCTGTAAAGACTCGCATTCCAATCATTATTTTGTAAATTGAATGTGTCTTTATATGTCTTGTTTGTGAATAGAACTCCCACTCACCTGATGAAGGAGCAGCAAGCGCTCCAAAAGCTAGTGGCTTTTGATACCAAATAAACCTGCTGGACTTTAACCTGGTGTTGAGAACTTCTTACTATGGAGATACACCACAGAGTAGTTAGATTAAGCATTCCAGGATGTTGACCCAGTGATGGTGAAGGAAAAGCTGATATAGTCATTTAAGGGCAGGCTTGATAAATGTGTGAGAAGTTAATAGTTGGATACACAAGCAGGTCATGGAGTAATAGATTTTTTACAGCACAGAAGGAGGCCCTTAAGAAGCATTTAGGTAAGCACTTGAAATGCCAAAGCATACAAGATTATGGACCAAGTGCTGGGAAATGGATCAGAATAGATGTGTGCTTGATGGCTGACAAGAGGTAATTAAGAGAGGGATAAGGCTCGTGTGAAGTATAAACACCAATGTAGATCTGATGGACCGATCGGTCTATACCTTTACTGTACATTCTAAATAACCTAAATTTCTGACTTTTAATCATTCCAACCTCTGCTGTGGAGTTACTGCCACCAGCTTGAACCACAGGCAGCATGGTCAGTGCAGGCTTGGAGGGCTGAAGGGCCTGTTCTTGTGCTGTAATTTTCATTGTTCTTTGTACATGGCAAATGGAACGGTGGCACAATGGGTAGAGGAAAATTCAACCTAACGTCGACTTTCTTTTTAACAAACTCTTTATTGAGAATCACTTGACCTTGTGATGGCTGAGACACAATCATTTATTTTTAATGTAGATTTACTTCCACTCAACCATAAAAAAAATCAATGCTTGATTATAAATGCAAACAGAACAAAAAATAGAAATACACAGATCTGCTGCATTTTCTGAATTTATCTCAAATATTTATCGCAAGTATTTTATATTATTAGCTTGTAAACACAGAAGATTAGGGCCAGAATCTTACTACCACTCACACCAGCCGCATTTTCCCATCCTGCCACAGTGAATGGGGGTTTTGCTGGCCACCAAATTCTCTGGCCTCGCTGCAGTGGAAGCCTAGTGGGAACGGCAGGTAGGATCACACCCAACGTCATTGCATTTTGGTGTCGCCTGGATGTATAGTAGCGTTGTTGTATGAGTTCTGCGCCAAGTCACTGAAAAATCTCAGAAAGCAAGTGAAAGAAGCCTTCTGAAGGAATGTAGAAACAGGGAAGAAGGGAACAGATACCCTCCCCTTATCATGGGAATGGGAGGGTTTATATAGAGCCTTTGGACGGCATGGTAGCACAGTGATTAGCACTGCTGCTTCAAGTTCCAGGGACCTGGGTTCAATTCCCGGCTTGGGTTGCTGTCTGTGGAGTCTGCACATTCTCCTCATGTTTGTGTGGGTTTCCTCCAGGTGCTCTAGTTTCCTCCCAAAGTCCAAAGATGTGTGGGTGAGGTTGATTGGCCATGCTTAAATTGCCCCTTAGTGTCCTGAGTTTTCTAGGTTAGAGGGATTAATGGGTAAAATACATAGGGATATGGGGGCAGGGCCTGGGTGGGATTGTGTTCAGTGCAGACTCAATGGGCCGAATGGCCTCTTTCTATACTGTAGGGTTTCTATGATTACAGGTCACAAGTAGGCTTACATTAACATTGCAATGAAGTTTTTGTGAAAATCCTAATAAATAAACTTTTAAAAACATTACAACAATCTGGGGAGCATATAGTGACTGAAACAGCACCCTAAAAGAAAACTGTGTTTTCACATTTGGGTCTGTAGTGAGTGAGAGGAATTTCCATAGTTGACTCAAACAGACAGCTCTATCCCCATGTTCAGATTGCTTGCTTTTCATCATTCTAGTGCAAATTTGTGTTTTCTGGTTGCAAACTTACATCAAGACTTTTGAGATTGTCAGTTTAGGCCAATTAAATCTGATGGGCTGAGTTAGGTTAGCTCTTCTGCACAGTCAGATAACATGCCTGGGTCACAGGTACAGAATGGCCATTTAAGCAAGGTCCCAACAAGTGACTGGTATCTGTCGAATCAAGAAAGAGAAAAAAATTGGGGAAGATATTAAACACACTTTTATAAAATAAAAATGATGTGCCTGATCAGAAATGTTAACACTAAAAGATTGATTGGCAGTATTGGCACATCACTGGATCTTTTCTGATTTCAGAGCCATGAACATATGCTCCCCATTCATATGGGAAATATCCCAGGCAACATTTAAGGTGATGCCTATTACAACTTTCACAGAGCCAAAGGTCCCATGACAGAGGGAATGGTTTGCCTGCCATTGCCCTCCCTCAGAGTTTAACAGGCTGCCAACACTCATGAAGACTTGTGCTGAGGACACCCAGTGCCTTGTAGAACCATTTGCTGGAATTGCCTTCTGGAGAGGTGAGGACTTCGGATTAGTTTTCTACATGATTAAATAAATAAAGCTACCTTCAATCAGTTGCTGATAATTTTATTTAATGCCAATTTACTTTAACAATAGTAATACAAATCTTACTCTACTTCTTAAAACACTATCCAGAGAACCCTGCCATTGCACTTGAGTCTTTGCTCACTACAGTTCTTAATGATTCTGATGAATAATACCATACCTGTAAAATGTTAGCCCATCATCACTTGCAGCTGAATCAAAGTTGTGCAGTACCCTCTACTGGTCAAAAGCTGGCATACTTTGAAAATAAAAATACAGCCACTCTCTCCCTCCAGCCCTCTCACCGTGATGCAATAAAATCTCATTGGGCAAATAGGTACTCTCCTTGAGGACTGCCCCTCCCTAAGCTATTAAGGGGGCTGAACTGGTCGTGTTGGTGCCATTACACACCAGCCTCTAAACAACTGAAATACAATCTACAGCTGCTAATTCAAAGTTGCTTCTCTTTCCACTTAAAAACCTCAACTTACCCAATGTTTTGAAATAAGCAATGCAATGACATAGAGCAATATTAAAGTTATGCTCCTAACAATTATGGATTATCATAAATATTGACTCCAGCAGCTATGATTAAGATGAGTTGATTCCTCCTGAAAATTTGTGGAGTATTAATTTTGGTTATAGCTCTTTCAAAGGCTGTTGTTTCAGGGCTTTATGTTGGAAACTTGCGTGCAGGACCATTTTTTGACACGAATTCTCATTAAAATGCACGAGCATTCCCAAAATTCCAGACATGCAATCCTAAAGTAGAATTCTTGGCTGGAATATCTGAAGACAAAATGTATGCCAGTGTGTACAGTTGTGTGTGCCCCTAATTGTAACTTTCATGGCACTGTCTATAGTCTCCAGCGTTGATACTTCATGGTCTAATTTAGGGGTAGGCTGTGGTTCAGTGGTAGTGTTGCTGGGTCATTGATCTGGAGACCCAGGGTAATGCCATGGTGAACCCAAGCTTGAAATTTAAGTCTTGACCACTAAACCATTATCGTAAAGACAATCACTTATGCCATTTAGGGAAGGAAACCTGCAACCCTTACCTGGTCTGGCCGACATGTGACTCCGGAGTTGTGGCTAGTGAAGAGGATTGTCAGAGGATACAGAAAAATATAGACTGGTTGGAGACTTGGGCGGAGAAATGGCAGATGGAGTTGAATCTGAACAAGCATGAGATAATGCATTTTGGAAGGTCCAATGTATGTAGGAATTATATAGTAAATGGTAGAACCCTTAGGAGTATTGACAGGCAGAGAGATCTGGGTGTACATGTCCACCGATCACTGAAAGTGGCAATGCAGGTTGACAAGGTAGTCAAGAAAGCTTGCCTTCATCGGTCGGGGCACTGAGTATAAAAATTGGCAGGATATGCTGCAGCTGTACAATACCTTAGTTAGGCCTCATTTAGAATATTGTGAACAATTCTGGTCATCACACCACCAGAAGGATACAGATGCTTTGGAGAGGATACAAAAGAGGTTTACCAGGATGTTGCCTAATCTGGAGGATATTAGCTATGAGGAGAGGCTGAATAAACTCGGTTTATTCTCACTGGAATGACAGAGGTTGAGGGGTGACCTAATAGAATTTACAAGATTATGAGTGGCATGGATAGAATGGATATTCAGATGCTCTTTCCTAGGGTAGAAAAGTCAGGTACTTGGGGACATAGGTTTAATGTGTGTGGAGAAAAGTTTAGAGGAGATGTGTGAGGCAAGATTTTTTTTTACACAGAGGGTGGTGAATGCCTAGAATGCACCACTTGGGAAAGTGGTGGGATCAGGTACAATTGCGGCATTTAAAGGAGCAACTAAATGAATATATGAATAGGATGGGAATGGAAGGATACAGACTCTATAAGTACATACAGTTTTAGTTTAGGCCGGCACCATGAATGACGCAGGCTAGGGGTGCCGAAGGGCCGGTTCTTGTGCTGTACTTTTCTTTGTTCTTTGTTTAGGGTGGGAAGCAGGCTGCGGTAGCTGACTGGCAGCCAGCAGGCTGCAAACCTCTGTATTATTGTTATATGAAACTAAATGTTGCAGTTATTAATTACCCAACTGGTAAACAGGAATTATTATATTGGTGATGAGGATAAAAAAAAGTGGTCCCAAGATCATGAGTATAAAGTCACATTGAAGTTCCATTCAACTTGACATGCCCGTATTCAGACAGATACACCGTTGATGCCTCTGTGGAGGATTGGATGGAATACATTGTACATTTGGACTACTATTTTGAGTGGTTTGGGAATTGAGATTGTGAGAAGTGTTATATCAATGCAAATCTCTCTTCTTAAAATTGCTGTCAAAGTACATTGTTCTAATGACTTCTATTGGTTACATTTAATCTGAATTTACAAACGGTATTGAAAAGTCTGCTTCTGCAATGTGATATTAAACAATATCTGAAGGTGGTCAATTTCTCTTCAGTATAAGTTTGTTGCTCTGTCAGAATAATATTTGCTGTTATTTATTCAGACTGCCCTGTCAATCTACAATGTGAAATACATTATTCCCTTATCTTTTTGACATACTGTTGCTTAGCAATATCATCTGCTGCCCTTTAGCTTTGTAAACTTTAATTGGCCTTTTCTTCAATCTGCAAATTATAATGATTGGGATTGCCGCAGATGTAAATAGTGACCATTAAACCCTCCTCACAAACATTAATTCAGGCTGTCATTTTGTCTACATTGAATGTGAAGGACTTTGTTTAGTGACACATGCTGGTTAGGTGCATTGGCCATGCTAAATTCTCCCTCAGTGTACCCAAAAAAGTGCCAGAATGTGGTGGCTAGTGGATTTTCACAGTAATTTCATGTAAGCCTACATGCAACACTAATAAATAAACTAAAAAAAAGAGCTAGTTTCGTATTTGATGTTCTATCGTCAAACCCATCCTGTTGCACTCCTACAATATTGCCTAATTATGGTCTTACCAGACCGTGCTGTGGCTAAGAGTCTCATCCATGTTTTCACCATTTCAAGATATAATTCCTCAAGGATCTCTTCTTCTGCCTCTGCATTAGTATTGCCAGCATCACAGACTAATGGCCGTATTTCACCAAATTCGTACAGATCATGCTAACTAAACAAGGCATGACCTGCCGTGATGTTGTTCCTGATCAGTAATCTAAAGATTGGTCTTGAAGAGTTCAACTGATGGGGCTGTGACTTTTTTCTTTGGTAATGTGCTCCATTGCAGGATTGATCTTGTGGAGAAAGATTATCGATAGTGTCCTGGGAACAAATGCCACACTGGTCAATTGGCATGGTGAACCAATAAGATAAATGGGGAAGCAAAAGACAGTTTGTGCCTAAATTCTTGCCTCTCGCAATCTTGCAGGCTGTGTTTTGCTGGTGAAGTCAGGGCGTGGCTGATTAAAATATTACTGACATGTTTTACATGTCATTAATGAGCCTGTGACCTAATCATCTGGGCTCAGTTACCTTAGCCCCCTTCGCAGGTCAAGATACACATCAGCAAGGATCACAGATGGTTCCCACCAATGGGGACCAGACGTGATGGCCTCATTGGTAGAAACCGAAGCCACTGAAGCCCCCTAGGTGATCAGGAGCCTAGCCGTGTAGTGTCCATGAGGCAGCACCAGCCTGGCACCCTGGCACTTCCCACCTGACACCACGACACTGCCAGACTTGCACAGCCCACTGGGCACTGCTCATTGGGCACCAGGCAGTGCTAAGGCGGTGGGACCTGAGGGGGCAGGGACTCCAGGCAGATGGGAGCAGAACCTGAGGGTGGTATGTCATGACAGGAGGAGGCAGCAGGGAGTTCCACTGGCGGGGTGGGGAAGGAGGAGCAGTTGATCAGTAGGGTGGTGATTGGGGTGGTGGGGGGGGAAGAATCAGCCAGGGCGGCGATTGGGGGGATGATGTTCGAGGAGGCAATGGGGGGATGTTTGGGGTGGCAATTGGTGGGGGGGGTGATGTCTGTGGAGGGGGTGATAACAGATCTCCCACTGCGTATCACAGTATACTGGCAGATGTGGCACCTGTGCAGTGGCACCCCTAGAGCTCAACAGCTGGCCTCACAGGTGAGCTGAGACTCCACCCTTCCCCCAACTGGTGAGATTCACATTACGGCTTCTGTATTGTACAGATTGCTATGAATTACCATTACTTACCTCATTGAAAAAGTGCTAAATACCTAAACTAATTATTGACCTCATGGGCACTGCCCGGCTCAGCTCCTGATCACCCAGGGAGTTTTAATGGCCTCTCTTCTCCCCTTATTGTATTGTTTTACACTGAGAAATTTTTGGAGAAAATTCTGCCCTTGGTCTTTGCAATTTGTGTGGATAATTAACTTACCTCTGTCTTTGATAAACTTCAACTAAACCAATTATCTAAACCAAGTTTTCTAGGGTGTTCATTTAACTCAGGGCATTATGCCATATTAATCTGCAAGTTTTTGTTGTAATAGAATTAGCACCTAAGATACATTCATTACAAAGTGCTTTATGGTATGGCACACAAATGCTCTCTCATTAGAGGGGTAATCTATAATTATATAGTATAGAATGCTCTAAGTATTGGACTGAGTCAATGGCCAATTTCTTCTTAATCATCATTTCATATTCTCTTGTATGAATGCCATCTTGGCTGGCAGATACAGAACCTGCTGAGAGTCTGAAATATATGTGGCTGTTAAACATAATGTTCCGGTCATATTGCCCTCGGCACAGAATGCGTTTCAGTGGAGCAGGGCTGGAGAATCACGGGTAACTGGTTTGGTGCAATCTGCACTGGTGCCAAGCCTCATCAGTAGCTCTCCACCCACCACTTCCAGTAACCTGGTTCCTTCCCCGTAAGGAACATTTGAGCATTGAAATATGCTGAATCCGTTTGAGGCTGGACTTTCCCTGCTCCCAGGATTTTCCGACTCTCAAGTGCTATGGGAATCCGGTAAGAATTACTATTTGTCTCCAGAGAGACCAGATACGATGGCCATGCCGGCGGGGCTCAGAAATCATTGAAGCCCCTACTGGTTGGGAGGCTTTGGCTGGCCATTGCCAACTTGGCAGTGTCAACTGGCACAGCCAATATGGCATTGTCAGGTGGGCACTGCCAGGGTGCTACAGCAGTACGAAGGGGGATGGGGCAAGAGGGAGTAGAGATTGAGGGGGTGAAACCTGAGGGGACTGGGGCATGAGGAGGTTGCAGCATGATGGGGGTCATGAAGATGGAGGTCATGAAGGGGAAGATCATTATGAAGGGGGACCCACTGGGAGGGCCCCAATGTCCTGTCGAGGGGTGGGGGGGGGGATGGTGAGTAAACATCCCTTCAATGAGGGGAGTGGGGAAGACCTCAGTGTCCATGGCGGAGAGTGGGAGTCTCAGTTTCAACCTCTGTGAAGCCTATCCTACGCTTGTGTTTAGGCCCCATCCCTCTCAGAACCAGTGCAAAACTCACCACTCTCCCAAAAAATGATGAAGTGTGGGAAGATTGAGATCTGGTTTCCTCTCCCAAAACTTGGGAGAATTTCCCTTAATATAATCAAAAATCAAGCTCTCACATTTTATTTACCTCTGGTTACAGTGCCAGTGCGCACATAATAAAATGAAGACGTGCTCAGGAAAAGTTTAACACTAATATCATCTTGAGGTCAGCAATAATGATAAACTGTTCAGGCTTTACTCATCATTTTTTACTTAAGTTCAGAGGATTTTTGAATGACTTGTCCTTTGTGCCAGTGCCAAGTCTTTGAAATAACTTAGTCCCAATTCCCCTGCCCGCTACCCATGGCATTGCAAAATTGTCCCCTTCAGATATTTATCCAATTCTGAAACTTTTTATTGAATTCATTTCCACAACGTTTTCAGGCCATCCATCCGCTATTGCTGTGATTAAACAGGGAGCACGGGTACCTATGCCACACGGCATAGCACTTAGACAATAATAGCTTTCCCAGCAAATACATTCCAGATCATAATAAACAGTGGCACAGTGATTAGCACTGCTGCTTTACAATGCCAGAGGCCCAGATTCAATTTCTGGCCTCGGGTCACTCTCTGTGTGGAGTCTGCACATTCTCCCTGTGTCTGCCTGGGTTTCCTCCAAGTGCTCTGGTTTCCTCCCACAGTCCAAAGATGTGCTAGTTAGGTGCATTGGCAATACTAAATTCTCTCTCAGTGTATCCAAACAGTTGCTGGAGGGTGGCGACAAGGGAATTTTCACAGTGACTTCACCTCAATGTTAATGTAAACCTATATGTAACTAATAAACAAATAAACTCTGGGTGAAATAAATCTCCTGATTATGATTATTTCACCACTTATCTTCAATCTGTGTCAATTGGTTATCAATTCTTCAGTCACTGGAAACAATTCCTCCTCATTTACTCTCTCAAAATCCTTCATGATTTTGCATACCTCTATAAATCTTATTTTAATCTACTCTGCTGCCAGATTATCTAGATTCCTCATGTAATCAAAGTCCCAGAATCCCTGCTGCTGTTCTAGTAAATATCTTTTACACCCTCTCAGCCATGGCATCCTACTTAATATACAGTGACAAGTAGCTTATCACAACAATTCTGATACACTGTTTACCACGATATAAGAACATAAGAACATAAGAAATAGGAGCAGGAGTAGGCCATCTAGCCCTTCGAGCCTGCCCCGCCATTCAATAAGATCATGGCTGATCTGTCGTGGCTCAGTTCCACTTTCCCGCCCTCTCCCCATAACCCTTAATCCCCTCGCTTATCAAAAACCCATCAACCCGCGTCTTAAAAATATTTAGCGAGGCAGCCTCCACCACTTCAACGGGCAGAGAATTCCAGAGATTCACCACCCTTTGAGTGAAGAAGTTCCTCCTCAACTCCATTCTAAACCGCGCCCCCCCCCTTTATCTTGAGGCTGTGCCCCCTAGTCCTACTGTCCTTTCTGAGCGGGAAGAGTCTCTCCACCTCTATCCTATCCATCCCATTCATCATCTTATATGTCTCAATGAGATCTCCCCTCATTCTTCTAAACTCGAACGAGTACAAGCCTAGTTTATTCAGCCTCTCCTCATAGCTCAACCCCCTCAACTCCGGCATCAGCCTAGTAAACCTCCTCTGCACTCCCTCCAAGGCCAAAATATCCTTGCGTAAGTGCGGTGACCAAAACTGCACACAGTACTCCAGCTGCGGCCACACCAGTGCCCTATACAGCTGCAGCAAGACCTCCCTACTTTTATATTCAATCCCCCTCGCTATGAAGGCCAGCATCCCATTAGCCTTCCTGACCACCTGCTGCACCTGCAGGCTGGGTTTTTGCAACTCATGCACAAGGACCCCGAGGTCCCTCTGCACCGTTGCCTGCTGCAGTTTTTCGATATCAAGAGCTTATATTTATTTAGCTTCTTTGATCTAATAGGACAACCAAAAGCACTTCTCAGGAGCATTATAAGGCACATTAAGAGATGTTGGGCAGGATTTTCTGGCTGTGCTCACCCCAAAATTTGAAAATTCCACCTGAGATCAATGGACCTTTGCATGGTCCACTCCTCTCCCACAAAGTTTCCTGTAGAGGGCAGGATGGGAAAGTCAGATGACAAAAATTTTGATCAAAGTGTTATGGTTTAGGCAATGTCTTAAGGAAGAAAAGTAAAGCGGAGAAGTGGAGAGGTATAGGAAGGGAGTCCCAGATGTAGGGCCTAGGCAACTGAAGGCATGACCCCTGCACCAATAGTGGAACTATTAAAATTAGGGGCGCTCGAGAAGCCAGATTTAAAGGAAGTTGGAGAAAATTAAGTGGAGTGGGGCCATGGAGGAATTTGAAAACAAGGTCATTTTAAAAACAAGAAATTGCATGATTGAGCACAGCAATAATAGGTGAACAGAAATTGATTCAAGTTATCTCATGGGCAAAAGAGTTTCAGATGACTTTAAGTTCATGGAAGGTAGAACATGGGACATTGCCGTGAAGTATTTCAAAACAGGTGAATCTTGAGATAAGAAAGGCATGAATGAAAGTTTCAGCTACAGATAAATGGAGACAGGGCAAAGTTGAGCAATGTTATGGAAGTGGACTACTCAGTGTTGGAATGAGTATGGGAGTCAAATTTGATACCAACATTCTGAACAAACTGCTTTAATTTCAGACAGATGACAGAGAGAAGGCTGAAGTTAGTAGCTAGGGAATGAAGTTCAGAATGGGGACCAAAAACAATGGCTTGAGTTTTTCAATATTTAATTGGAAAAAATTTCTGTTCATCCAATACTGGATGTCATTTAAGCAGTTTAATAATTTAGCGACAGTGAATGAGTCACAATATATTTACCCACCCAAAACTATCTAATCCCCAGGAACAGGTGAGAAATCAGATTAAAAAGCTCAACCAGTTTGAGCAGAAAGAAATCTGGAGTACTCCTTTCTCACTTCTCCTCTTACAATTTACAATTGAGACTTCTGATCTGCTCTGACCTTTTTAATTGGAATGAACAGTCAAGTCAAACTATTCCCTTCACTATTTATAAATTCCGATCAGATCACCCCTTAATCTAAACCTTCTCTAAAATGTGGAGTTCCAACTGTCTTAGCTGGTGACTAATTATTCTTGTGGCCCTCCTTTGCACCCTGCAAAAGTCTCAATATTACCAACCATGTGAGGAGACCAAAACTGAACACAGTATTCCATCTGAGTCCTGACCAAAGTCCAATAGTATTGTTTGTCTTATGAATGCACCCCACACCCTAGATATTGTTTCATAGCATTGCTCGCAAACCATTAGAGACGTATCACTGGAGTATTCTGGTCTCGTGCTTCATTCACCGTCTTTAATGTTTGTTCCTGATGGGTGTACGCATGTTCAGCATTTGTCTTTGCTACATGCACAGCACTGCATTTTTCCAAATTCAACAACATTTGCCAGTTACAAGCCCAACCTCTCAAAAAGTCAAGATCTACTGAAGTGACTGAACATTGCCTAAAATCCTGAGACTCACAAATAATAGTATGCTCTACAAACTTGTACATTGGACTCCAACACTTACATTTAGGTAAATAGGTACAGTAAAGAGCAACAGTCCCAAAGATCTTTTCACTGGTGGTTGGTTTTATTGGTCATTTCACAATCCAGAATATATTGCCATGAATACCACTCATATTGTTGTGGAGAAACCTTTTGTACAACTTGTCACAATCTTTTTGGAAGTCTAAGTAGGCAGTGCCAAAAAGGCCTCCTTTTTCCATTCTCTTTATGACTTCTTCAATGTGAAAGATAGAAGATGCCCCTTTTTGAAAGGGATCTTGTTTTGAAATTAACAAATGGCTCTATAATTACCTGTCTTTTCACCATTTTTAATGACAGGAAGTAAATTAACCTTCTTCCAGTCCATGGCAACGATCCTAAAGTGCAGTGAGCTACTACAAACATGGGCAAGGGACTCAATCAACATGACATCCATTTATCTCGGGATGGATATCATCCAATCTAACTGCCCTATCAATTTTCGGTTTCCTAATTCTGTCTAAAATAGTGCAATCATCCATGTTAATATTACTAATTGTCTTCAAGAGTAAATCCCTCAGTGTGATTACTGCCGAGTCTACTTCTCTAAATTTAGGCAGTTTGCTATTATAGAATGAGATATGTGTTTCATTGAAAGCATGAACCACAAACGTTTGTACAAATCATCTGAAATCCCTCTTAACAATACACACTTTTTGAAAATATAGTATCTGTGCCTGTGGGAAAGTTTATTGTGGACTCACTCACCAGCAGTTAGTGCTCTGTCAGACTCTTGTGCTGCAGTACCTGATGATAAAAATTAATATGAGTTAGAATTGTTTTGGTACAATTTAGGTAAAAATTGCATTCAAAATTACACTGGCCTTCTGGTTCATTTTTAGTTCAAGCTTCTGCTCAAATTCACTTATAAATGTTTAGGAATCAGCTGAATTTTGCAGCATTTTAAAACACAATTTTTTTCTTTATATTTAACAGCATTTATGAGTAGGAGCCTGAAACTGGATTTACCACAAGCAAATCTGAAGAAGGTTGCTTAGTTTACTACTCATAAGTAACTTGATTTCAAATAAATGAAGTTGACACTAAAAGCCATTTACTACTAAATAAAAAATAATTTTTAAAAAAGTTCCAGGATTACCCTTGTGACTAAAAGAAAACTCGCTCTGAGAAGGCTCGAGGGTCCACAGGCTGCACAATTATTGGAACTCACCGTGCTTATTAACTCAGTCCAGAGCCATGGACGATTTTATTGGTGAGGCAGACTTTCAGCTTGATGTAATTTAAACCAGTGCAAAACACTGGGAAAATTTGACCTGCTCTGGATCCAACTTGCAGTTGAAATTGGTCATTCTTTTACAATGGTTTGGCCAATTTTAGGAAGATGATGCTGGTAAAACTGATGCAGCCTAGCAGAGACCCTATCTCTTGTAACATGGACTGAAATGGTGATATAACTGATTAGTATGACTATAGTTCTGCCTATTCAGGCCAAGAGAATGTATTTAATGGGATGAAAGTCTACATTGTAGGATTCTATGATTCTCAGTCAATTTGGTCACTGTTGAGTTTATTAGCTTGACCTTTGTGGAAACACACAGGACAAGGGAAAAAAAATATCGTAAGGAAAACCTGGCCAATCAAACTCATTATGGGATGTCTTAAGACAAGATAGAGGTAATAAAAATACTAAAAATCTGTAATTATAACGGGTCAGGAAGCCTGCCATATATCAAAATTTATGCTTATAAAGATACTGACAAGAAAAATCTCATTAAAAGGATTTTGAAACTTCTTCTGATCTGATAGGTAATCATGATCAGGAGAGTAAGGACCTTTGAAATAGTGCAAAGAACCATCTGGATGATGCTGAACAAACATGTGAACTGCTAGACTTCTTTTGAAGTCTTATGATAGTTTAAAAGGACATTTTGAAACAGTTCACAGGAACTCTGTCCATGGGGTTAGATAGATGAGCTATGTTGAATGCTGGTGGGGTTACCAGGATGGAGGGTGATATAGCTTTGATCATTCTCAGAATTGACCATGCAGGGAGTAATCAATCTCTAATTGCCATGGATTTTGAACATAAGCACAGAGGGATATAAAAAGGGTGTACATTTCTTTTGCTGGATTTGGCCAACAAATCAGAAATTACAGGTGGAATTCTATCATATTAGGGACAAGAAGATTGTTAATTAATCCTTTCTTATTGCACAGTACCAAGTCTTAAATAATCTGTTCTCTGGTTGGTTCCTCAATGCATTGGTCTGAAAAACTGTCATGTACACACTCCAGGAACTCCTCCTCCAACATACCATTTCTAGTTTGGTTTTTCCAATCTATATGTAAATTAAAGTCACCCATGATTAGAGTTGTCCTTTATTGCCTGTGTTTCTGATTTCTTGTTTAAGACCTTCCTGTACATCTCCAACACTGGTTGGGAGCCTGGAGACAACCCCCAACAATATTTTCTGCCCCTTGGTGTTTCTTATCTCCACCAATACTCTCCCACATCATGATTTTCTAAGCCCATATCCTTCCTCGCCATTATTTTCATCCTTCACTAACAATACTACCCCATCTCATTTTCTTTTTTGTCTGTCCTTCCTAAATAATGAATACCCTTGGATGTTCAGTTCCCATACTTGGTAACACTGAAGCCAGGTCTCTACAATTGCAATGAGATCATAACAATTTATATCTATGTGCTAATTCATTCACCATTATTGAGAATGTTCCACACATTAATACACAAAGCCTTTAGACTTGTCTTGAAAACCTTGTTAATTATTTTATATATTTGAAAGAGTTGCAGGTTGCTTTAAGAACTGAGTTCATGATTTGATGGTGATGTCACTAGGGTGTTTGCAGACGCTGTTGCTTTACTTTCAGTTTGTACTCTGCAAAACACAGACATCTCCTAGAATAAACCTGTTACTTTGAATCCATATGTGCAAACCATGTTCTTTTCCTTTTGTTAAAACCCAAAACCCCTAACATAGTTAGGACATTACAGAACAAAAAAGGCAACAAGAGTGGGATTTTGTTTCATCAAGAACATGGGGAAAAATCATAAGTAGAAAAAAAATTGTGGGTCCTTAACTTTGAATATTAGAAGACTGAGTAGAAGCAACAACAGGTTTAAAGGTTGGAGTGCGAATGCAGGAAGACAATTCAGGAAAAAGCTCTCTGTAAAGGAAGGTTTTTTTCCACTCAGAGAAGAGTGAGATTCCAGGCAGTGTGGGGACACTTGAAAAAAAACTCATCAAGTCAATGGTCTCCATAGTAAAAAGTTCTAGGAAGACAGTAAAAAAAAATGAACTGTTTCGAGTTGCCAGTTGCTGCAAGAGAAATGAAAGTTCAATTAGGATCCATGGGCCTTTCAAAAAGAAAATGAATTATGGAGTTCCTAGGCAGAGCAGTTTCAGCACTTTGTACAAATGAATAAAATTGAAAATTAGTTTTTTGTCCCAGTTTTCTCAGTACAATAGAAAGTAAAACTTTCAATTTGCTCTGGAACTTGGTTCACCCAGCAAAGTCAGGAACTAAAAATTACAATGAACTGACAAAGATTCTTGAAGAGCATTAATCTCCAAAGCCACTGATCATTGTAGAATGGTTCAACTGGCAGGTGATAATATTGCTCAGTTTGTGGCAACGTGAACTTTGTGAGTTTGGCGACTGTTAGAGGACTTTAAAATACATGGGGATTTAAAACACTAAAAGACTTTTAGAACAGAGTGGATTAGCTTAGAATATGAATCACAGATTGCCTTATATATATTACAGAAGTACTGTCTGCACAGAAACACATATAATCACAGTTAGACAATTTAAACATGTATCTTTGAAAGTATATTATTGATCAGGCATGCAGTCATTGTGGCACGCTGCTTGGTTTTTCTTAGGTACCAGGATGATGGTCATCTTCTTGAAGCAGATAAGGACCTCACATTGTTGTAAAGAGAGATTAAAGATATCTGCGAATACTTCTGCCAGTTGATCCGCGCAGGATCTGAGTGCTCATCCGGGCCAATCACTTTCCATGGGTTGACCTTCAAGAAAGCTACTTTGACATCTGCAATGGTGACCTCAGATACAGGTTCATCCAGGGCTTCCAGGGTGGAGGGTACGCTTTCGTTGACCTCTTACTCAAAACAGGCATAGAATGCATTGAGCTGAACAGGAAGGGATGTGTTGGAGCCAGCGATTTTACATGCCTTCATCTTGTAGCCTGTTATGTCTTGCAAACCTTGCCATAATCAGCAGGGGTCGGTTTGGCTAGCCTGTACTTTTGTTTGGTCCAGTACTGTCTTTTGGCACCTTTGATGGATTTCCTTTGATCATATCTGGCTTTCTTGTATAGGTCAGTGTCACCTGACTATACGCCTCAGACCTGGACTTCAACAAGCAATGGATATTCCTGTTCATCCATGGTTTCTGGTTGGGAAACATATAGATTTACTTCTTTGGCACACAGTCTTCTACACACTTACTAATGCAGTCAGCAACCGTAGTGCCACAGTTGTTCAGGCTGGTCACAGAGTTTTTAAATACTGACCAGTCCATTGACTTTAAGCAGCCCCATAGGAGATCATTTGATTCCTCAGACCAACATTGCATGACTTTCTTTGATAGATTCTCCCATTTCAGTTTTTGCTTGTAAGCCGGTAGCAGGAGTGCAGCCTTGTGGTCTGATTTGCCAAAGTGTGGGCAGGTGATAGAGCGGTAGGCATGTTTGATATTTGTGTAGCAGTGGTCTAGGATATTTGGGCCTCTGGTGGGACAGGAGATGTGTTGGTGGTAACTTGGTAGTACACTCCTGAGCTTGGCCTCATTGAAGTCCCCAGCCATGATGAACAAGGCACTGAGATGTTTCATCTCAACGCTATTATAGTGGTGCATATTTCGTCCATTGCGATCTTCATGTCCACATGGGATGGGATGTAAACTGCCAGCAGGATAATGGAGGTGAGCTCCCATGGAAAGTAGTAGGGGCGGCATTTTAGCATCAGGTATCTGGAGCAGAAAGTTGCTAGTGTTGCTAGTCTAGGCACTACGAGGTGATTAGGAAGCAGCTTGATCACCTTGCGGTCAAAGGTGTTATTCTGAACACACTTTTCCATGGGATTCAGGTGATACAGTACAATCCAATTATTTGGAGTGTTTCATGGCAACAACCCATCCTTCACAACACTGGGGACAGATAGAACCTCAGTACATAGTGACACTTGGTGTTTGGGTACCGAGGATTTATGTACAGCTTGATATAACCACGAATAGAGTAGCCATCAGGATCAGAGTGATGTTGGATGCAGAGCTCCCTCCCTTATCCAGAGATTTGTGCATGGTGTGCCTCCATACACGGTCAATCTTGGATCTCCAGATGAAATTGAAGATGTCTCGGGTGACTGCTGTGGTGCAGGATTGGGGTATGGACCAGACCTTTACCAGATACAGCAACCCTGAGAGCGTCTCACACCTGATGACCAGGTTTTTTTCCCCACAATGGAGAGGGACCTTCACTCCCACATGCCCAGTTACTGCATTACTTTAGCAATGGGCTGTTTGCAGTTTATGGTAAATGCCTGAGCAATTCTGAACCACATCCCCAGCATCTTCAGATAATCTAACCCGATGATGAAGGGAACAAAGGATCAGTCAGCCCAACTCAGAAAGAATACGGCCTCACTCTTGTCCCGGTTTATCTTGGCTCCTAAGGCCAATTCGAACTGGTTGCAGATATTTAGGATCCTGTGTACCGACATTGGATCTGAACAGAGGACAGCAATGTCATCCATGTACAGGGAAACTTTAACCTGCATGCCTCCATTGCCTGGGGTTGTCACTCCTTTTACACCTAGCTCCTTTTTGATGGACTCAGCAAAAGGTTCTCCACAAAACATCTTCACTGCAATGCTGACTGCAGGACACTCTTCCCATATTGCTTCATTGTGATGCTGACTGTGGGACAACCTTTCCAGAATGCTTCATTCTGACTTCAGGGCATTCTCCCTAGACGACTTCACTCACACTCACCTTAGTGAATAGTACTGGAGACACAGACCTCAGTGGCAAGAGTATCATTTATGCAGCCCATGCATAAAAGAGCAACTCAATGTGATAAGGTAATGCCTCATAGCCATGCTGTAGTCAATCTAGATTGCAGGTGGAGAGGCTACTGCGGGTCAGAATTGCTCAGGCATTTACCAGTGAGCTCAGATGTTACTTTGGTGAGGGAGGCAGGAGAGTATAAGCTCTGAGGACACAAGCAAGCACCATTAATGACATGCCTTTGCATAGGCTCAGTGCTCTTGAGAATGCTGCCTGTTGAATTTCCTACATACCATTGTAATTCAAAGATGCCTAGCAGAGCATGGGTTAACATGGGGTAGGAGAGTAGCACTGCCCATGGTATGGCGCATAGAGTCACACAGTAATAGACTGAGAGAGCAGTCTAGAAGGAACCTGCATGGGAGCAGCACCAAGCATGACAATAACTGGGATATGTACATGGTTAAAGATTAGCAATAAATGGTTCATGTTTCACCACAGAAGTCTCAAGGTCTCAAAATAGAACCTATAACACAACATGGTGAACAGCAGTCATAAGAAAGGTAGCATTTAAATGATGTACCCAGAACAGAATCCCGAGATAAGAAAAACTAGAAGCAGATGCAATTCTGACTGTTTTGTTTTAACCTCTAAACAGCAGCAATTCATTCCTCTTTTTCTTTTTCTAACTCTCCAGGAACTTCTCTTCCCAAACAAGATGCCAGGGGTTCAACCGAGTAGGATTCTTTTCCCACAGGTTTTTCTCTGCATTGCTAGAAGGAAATGTGCGCCTCAGAAAAAAAAATTGAAGAAACAATTGAAGAAGCTTCACTACAGAGGGCAAATTGAGAAATCCTCTACAGTGAGTGGTGGTCCATTGCAACACCTTGAGTGATGCAGAGTGAAGAAACCTGGTCAAATCACAAGACGGGTGAGTAAAATTACAAAATGGAAGCTGTATTTAAATTGTAGAATAGGTAGATGCCTTTGGGCCAGCATCCTGAAGGCAGCTGAAAGGGTTCATAGCTAGCACTATAACATGTAGTGGCTATGCCAAATTGAAGTGAATTTTTTAAAATGATAAAAAGTTATAAAGAAAAGTAGCAATGCAGAGAAAATCATGCAGGAAAAGAATCCTACTCAGTTGAATCCCTGGCAGCTTGTTTGGGAAGAGAAGTTCCTGGAGAGTTAGAAAAAGAAAAAGACGAATGAATTGCTGCTGTTTAGAGGTTAAAAAAAACAGTCAGAATTGCAGGAAGTCCCACAGAATCTGTAAAAAGCGTGGGTAAATTACAGAGAGAACCAATAGCTGCAGAGACACCCTGAAGTGAACAAAAATGGTTATTGCACAGATAGCTTTAAAGGGGCAAAATTTAAAGCTGCAACTACTACAACACAAAACAGCCGTGGACAGAAAATTAGAAGAGCCAGACCCATTTTGGGTTCAACCAGACCCAGGAGTCTTGGTGCAGAGAATTTTTAGTTCACAGGAGAATTACAGGATTGGGTAAAGATTCAAAAGAAGTACAAGTTGATGAGTTTTTATTCATGTTTGGTTCATTTGTGTGTGAAGAACTCCACAGCCAATGTATAAATCAACACCCAAATACATTCGCTGAGGTATTAAAAGACTTTGACAGTTATTTTAAACTCCAAGTTGTGGAGAGCACAGACCCTCGAAGAAGGTCGAGCATGTTCCCAATAAAGTGCTGGGGGTAACAAAAGACCCCAGAGTGAGGATGACTGAAGACCCCAGAGTGAGGATGACTGAAGACCCCTGAGTAGGGTTGACTGAAGACCCCAGAGTGGGGATGACTGAAGACCCCAGAGTGGGGATGACTGAAGACCCCAGAGTGGGGTTGACTGAAGACCCCAGAGTGGGGTTGACTGAAGACCCCAGAGTGAGGATGACTAAAGACCCCAGAGTGAGGATGACTGAAGACCCCAGAGTGGAGTTGACTGAAGACCCCAGAGTGGGGATGACTGAAGACCCCAGAGTGGGGATGACTGAAGACCCCAGAGTGGGGATGACTGAAGACCCCAGAGTAGGGTTGACTGAAGACCCCAGAGTGGGAATGACTGAAGATTTCAGAATGAGGATGACTGAAGACCCCAGAGTGGGGATGACTGAAGACCCCAGAGTGGGGATGACTGAAGACCCCAGAGTAGGGTTGACTGAAGACCCCAGAGTGGGAATGACTGAAGATTTCAGAATGAGGATGACTGAAGACCCCAGAGTGGGGA
Source organism: Carcharhinus amblyrhynchos (assembly GCF_965287045.1). Taxonomy (NCBI): domain Eukaryota; kingdom Metazoa; phylum Chordata; class Chondrichthyes; order Carcharhiniformes; family Carcharhinidae; genus Carcharhinus; species Carcharhinus amblyrhynchos. Next base: position 35,075,623 of record NC_137335.1, on the reverse strand, counting down.
TGACTGAAGACCCCAGAGTGGGGATGACTGAAGACCCCAGAGTGGGGATGACTGAAGACCCCAGAGTAGGGTTGACTGAAGACCCCAGAGTAGGGTTGACTGAAGACTTCAGAATGAGGATGACTGAAGACCCCAGAGAGGGGATGACTGAAGACCCCAGAGTGGGGATGACTGAAGACCCCAGAGTGGGGATGACTGAAGACCCCAGAGTAGGGTTGACTGAAGACCCCAGAGTGGGGATGACTGAAGACTTCAGAATGAGGATGACTGAAGACCCCAGAGTGGGGATGACTGAAGACCTCAGAATGAGGATGACTGAAGACCCAGAGTGAGGATGACTGAAGACTCCAGAGTGAGGATGACTGAAGATCCCAGAGTGAGGATGACTGAAGACCCCAGAGTGAGGATGACTGAAGACCCCAGTGGGGTTGACTGAAGACCCCATAGTGAGGATGACTGAAGACCCCAGAGTAGGGTTGACTGAAGACCCCAGAGTGGGGATGACTGAAGACCTCAGAATGAGGATGACTGAAGACCTAGAGTGAAGATGACTGAAGACCCCAGAATCAGGATGACTGACCCCAGAGTGAGGATGACTGAAGACCCCAGAATGAGGATGACTAAAGACCCCAGAGTGAGGATGACTGAAGACCCCAGAGCATGGTAGATAATATTCAAGTAAAATAAAAAATAGTTATCGACAATACCAATGCAATGAAATGCATGAGACAAAGGGTGGAATTTTCCGGCCACGCTCACCCCAAGATGGAAAATCTTGCCCGGGGTCAATGGATCTTTGCATGGTCCCCTCCTTCTCCCCTCTCCCCGCTACGATTCCCTTGGTGGGCAGGGTGGGAAAATTCCACCCAAAATGTTTGCCTCAGAAGAAAGTGATGGCTGAGAAGAAATCAAACGACTTAATATTGAAGATTTTTGAAAATGCTGTCACAGTACCCAAACTGCAAATGCTGAATGAGTAGATGGCTGTAAATAAAGGAAGCTACTTAAGGTAACTCAAAAGGACACAATGAGTTGTCCTTTTGAGGACAAGAAAATAGTCATATCAGAGCTGAACTGGAAGATTAGGAGCTCTAGATTAAAGCTGAGTATATACCTTTGAAAACACACAATAAATTTGTCTTGGATGAACCGAACTGTTTGAGATATGAACAAACAAATTTCAGAGACAACATAAAAGTACCGGGAGAAAATAAATCAATACCACAAATCAAAGCTGGAGTTGGGAAAAGTCAGTCACATGTGTAGACAGTTAAAAAGCAGGTGAAAAGGCATGCAAAGAAGCTGTGAGCCTGAAACTAGCCTTGAAGAAACAATATGTAGCCATGGAGAAACCTGAGGAGCTAAAAAGGATGTTGAATATTACTTTAGAAAAAACTACACTAGAACTAATATTATCAATGAAACAATGCTTTGATGTCCACAGTGATTTGGCAAGTCAACAAGAAAACTAACAGTTGAAAGAACAGCTGATGGTCAAATGTAAAAGGAATGCGTGACCATTCAGCTACATTCAACGGTTGAGGACTCTGGGTCTGTACTTGTTGTAGTTTAGAAGGATGTGAGAAATAAAAGAATGTGAGAATGTGAGAAATAAAACAATGACCAGGGTGAAGATAGGGCCAGTTAAGGACAGTAGTGGGAACTTGTGCATGAAGTCAGAAGAGATAGGAGAGGCAAAGGATGAATACTTTTCTTCGGTGCTCACCAAGGTGAGGGGCCATGTTTTTGAGGATGAATGTATGATACAGACTGATAGGATGGAGGAGGCAGATGTTCTGATGGAAGATGTATTAGCAATTTTGAAAAATCTGAGGGTTGATATGTCCACTGGGCCAGATGGGATATATCCTAGGATTCTTTGGGAGGCAAGGGAGGAAATTGCAGAGCATTTAGCTTTGATCTTTGGTCCTCACTATCCATGGGGATAGTGCCAGAGGACAGGAGAGTGGCAAATGTTGTTCCTCTCTTCAAGAAAGGAAATAGGAATGACCCTGGTAATTAGAGGCCAGTCAGTCTTATTATGGTGGTCGGTAAGTTAATGGAAAGGGTCCTGAGGGATAGGATTTATGATCATTTGGAAAGATGCAGCTTACTCGGGGATAGTCAACACGGATTCGTGAAGGGTGGGTCTTGCCTCACAAATTTGATTGAGTTCTTTGAGGAAGTAACTTGGTGTGTGGATGAAGGTAGAGCAGTTAATGTTGTATACATGGATTTTAGTAAGGTGTTTGATAAGGTTCCCCATGGTAGGCTCATGAAGAAAGTAAGGAGGTGTGGGATAGATGGAAATTTGGCCGATTGGATAAGTAACTGGCTGTATCATAGAAGACAGAGGATGGTGGTGGATGGAAAATTTTCAGACTGGAGGCCAGTTACCAGCAATGTACCACAGGGATCAGTGCTGGGTCCTCTGCTATTTGTGATTTTTATCAGTCTCTTGGAGGAGGGGGCTGAAGGGTGGGTTAGTAAATTTGCTGATGACACCAAGATTGGTGGAGTAGTGGATGAGGTGGAGGGCTCTTGTAGGCTGCAAAGAGACGTTGATAGGATGCAGAGCTGGGCTGAAAAATGGTAGATGGAGTTTAATCCTGATAAGTGTGAGGTGAGTTATTTTAGTAGGACAAATTTGAATGTGGATTACAGGGTCAATGGCAGAGTTCTGAGGAATGTGGAGGAACAGAGAGATCTTGGGGTTCATATCCACAGATCTCTGAAGATTGCCACTCAAGTGGATAGAGCCATGAAGAAGGCCTATAGTGTATTAGCGTTTATTAATAGGGGGTTTGAGTTTAAGAGCCGTTGGGTTATGCTGCAACTGTATAGCACCTTGGTGAGACCACATTTGGAATATTGTGGGCAGTTCTGGTCGCCTCACTATAAGAAGGAGGTGGAAGCATTGGACAGAGTGCAAAGGAGATTTACCAGGATGCTGCCTGGTTTGGAGGGTAGGTCTTACGAGGAAAGGTTGAGGGAGCTAGGGCTTTTCTCTCTAGATGTGGGTATGCCGGCGTTGGACTGGCGTAAACACAGTAAAAAGTCTGACAACACCAGGTTTTAGTCCAACCGATTTATTTGATAATACTCACAAGCTTTCGAGGTTTCCCTCTTCATCAGGTGAATGGAGAGTTCTGGCCTCAGACAGAGCATATAAAGCACAGACAGTTTAGAGATTACTGATTAGAATGCGAATCCTTACACCTAACCTGCTGTTCAAGACCTGAAGTGGCTGACAATGTGAGTGGAAGGAGCACTGATCACAGGTTACAGAGATGTGTATTGTCTCCAGACAGTACAGTAAGTGAGGCTTTGCAAACCCAGGCAAGTCACGGGGGTTACAGATAGTGCGACATGAACAGGGATCTTGGGTTCATGTCGCACTATCTGTAACCCCCGTGACTTGCCTGGGTTTGCAAAGCCTCACTTACTGTACTGTCTGGAGACAATACACATCTCTGTAACCTGTGATCAGTGCTCCTTCCACTCACATTGTCAGCCACTTCAGGTCTTGAACAGCAGGTTAGGTGTAAGGATTCGCATTCTAATCAGTAATCTCTAAACTGTCTGTGCTTTATATGCTCTGTCTGAGGCCAGAACTCTCCATTCACCTGACGAAGAGGGAAACCTCGAAAGCTTGTGAGTATTATCAAATAAATCGGTTGGACTAAAACCTGGTGTTGTCAGACTTTTTACTGTGTTTTCTCTCTAGAGCAGAAGAAGATGAGAGGCGACTTAATAGAGGTTTATAAAATGATGAGGGAAATAGATAGAGTGGACTTTCAGAGACTATTTCCTCTGGTGAATGTAGGGGGCATAACTATAAGGTTCATGGTGGGAGATATAGGAGGGATGTCCGAGATAGGTTCTTTACTCACAGAGTGGTTGGGGTGTGGAATGGGCTGCCTGCTGTGATAGTGGAGTTGGACACTTTAGGAACTTTCAAGTGGTTATTGGATAGGCACATGGAGCACACCAGAATGGTAGGGAGTGTGATAGCTTGGCCTTGGTTTCAGACAAAGCTTGGCACAACATTGAGGGCTGAAGGACCTGTACTGTGCTGTACTGTTCTATGTCCTATGTTCTATGATGAGGGGTATCTTACTGGAACTTGTAGGATACTGCAAGGCCTGGATAAAGTAGATGTGAGAGGATGTTTCCACTAATAGGAAAAACTGGAACAAGAGGGCACAATCTCAGGATGAAGGGATGATCCTTTAAAACAAAGATGAGGAGAAATTTCTTTAGCCAGAGAGTGGTGAATCTGTGGAACACTTTGCCACAGAAGGCTGTGAAGGCCAGGTCACTGAGTGTCTTTAAGACATGATGTGGAGATGCCAGCGTTGGACTGGGGTAAACACAGTAAGAAGTCTCACAACACCAGGTTAAAGTCCAACAGGTTTATTTGATAGTAAACCCACAAGCTTTCAGAAACCGTATTCCTTCATCAGGTGCGTGGAAGGTTCCAATCAGAGATCTGATTCAAGTCATTGTCTGCATCTTTAAGACTTGAATAGCAGGTTAGCTGTAAAGACTCGCATTCTGATCAGTATTCTGTAAACTGTGTGTGTCTTTATATGCCCTTCTCTGATCAGAACCTTCCACACACCTGATGAAGGAACAGCGTTTCTGAAAGCTTGTGGGTTTACTATCAAATAAACTGGTTGGACTTAAATCTGGTGTTGTGAGACTTCTTACTGTGACTTTTAGACAGACATAGATAGGTTCTTGATTAATAAGGAAATCAGGAGTTATGGGAAAAAAGGCAGGACAACAGGGATGAGAAAAATATCAGCCACGATTGAATGGTGGAGCAGACTTGATGAGCTGAGTGACCTTATTCTGCTCCTATGTCTTATGGTCTTACATGAAGAACTGAAGACTGCCTTAAACAGCAGAAGAAACTCAAGGAGATTCTGCTATATTACAGGAAAACTCAAGATGAATCTTCGCAAGCAAAAGGAAACCCTGTTGAAGATTCTTCACATGTAACAAGAATCCCTCGATTCAAAGTTTATTCCTCTGGAAAGAAGCAAAATAAATTTAACATCACTTTGAACAAACAAAAGAGTCAGGTGACAAAGAAAACTGAAAAATGTTCCATATTTCAGGAGGGAGTTGAAAGCCACAAGAAAAAGAATTGAATAACCTAATTGAGATTTTCCAGCATTTATGTTTTTGTTTTAGATTCCTGCAGCTGCAGTAATTTGCTTTTATTTTCATCAACTCCTTCTTTCCTCAATCAGGGTGCCTTTGAACAAACACCTCTTCCTTCTCCCCTCATCACCACCCCCATCTCCAGGGGTGTTCAATTGCTCTGAGTTTGATTTTGAGAATCTGTTTACTATTGGTGCTCAGTGTGTTTGATTCCTCAGGAGAGGAACTCAGGAGAAAGGTTAGCAAACAGAGGAAGTCGATTGAAGGTAGAGCTGGAAGCATAAAGCAGACATTTTAAAGCACTACGAATGAAACTTGTTACACACATAGAAACTAGTGTCACCTCTGGATAGCTCCGAGATACAAATTATCCAACAGCTGCAAGCTGAATTGAGTGGAGGCAAGTTGGGGAAGGACACCACCAGGTGGAATTGACATCCCTTCTCTGTCAAAGGACTTCAAAGGGGTCTGCTCTCACCTGCAACTTCTGACTGGGAAAAAGGGAAATCCCTGCTGCAGAATGGAGTGCTTCCTTCTGGGGGTAGGGATGCAGAGGATATATATATGTATCCTGGAGATTAAAGCGACATGGCCACTTCAGAATTTTCACAGGAATGAATATATTGATCACAAAGCTGCCTGAAATCACCATATCTGGGGCGATCTTTAGGTCTACCAGGCCTAGAAGAGGCAGTCCAGCCATGACACGCTATCCCAGGAGAGAATGATGAGGTCAACTCCTTGCCCTCTGACGGAATCCAGAGAGCCCTCTCGTTTGCCAAGAAACTGATTTTTGGCCGATGCCCACTCAGCAGGGCATTGGAATTACCGCTAGACGTCTGAAGGGATTGGAGAATAATCCCCATATTCATTTTTTGTGAGAACTCCATCCAATGTAAAGGAACATAGACACTTTAAAAAAAATTCAGGATGAATAGCACCTTAATAATAGGTGGCTTTGATTATCTAACAGTCAGCTTGGGTAAGATATGAATGATAAGGAAGGAGCAATGATTCACCAATATGTCCTGGATTGCCCTCTAGATATGTCTGTGTTTACTCCAACATAAAAAATTGTCAAATTTGCTCTAATACTAAAGAATGCAGTGGGGCACATAAGTAATGTAAGGATTGGAGGAAAACTAGGGATCAGCAACTATAATATTATTGAAAAGCAGAAATAGCAAAGATCAAAATATTTTAAAATGTTCATTTTGATGAGATTAAAAGGAACCTTGATAAGTTGTGGAAATATGGCATGTAGACAAAGAAAGTATTACATAAAATTACATTGAATATACAGAACAGGCTATTCTCTCCAACTGGATCATACTGGTATTTATATTCTGCTCTGAGCCTCTTCCTATTCCACTGACACAATCTTTCACTATCTCCTTTTCTAGACCGCAATTCTCCCATTGCGACCCGTGACTTTTTTGTTGGGTCGGGTCGGGAGGTGTGCGTGTTGGCAATTTCGTGGGTTCCCGACAGTTTTTACAACCCGCCTGCATCTCCCAGCTGGAGAAAAATGGCGCCGCCGGGAACCCACTGAAAATCGGTGGGCCGCTGTTTAGCATGAGCTTACATACCTTTGCATGCCATTATTGGAATCCACACGGCAATCTCCACCCATGTGTGAGTCTCCCACCTCTTTGGCATGATGTAAATTTGGCGTGCAAATCAGAATAGATATTTAATAGTCGCAACCTGGTGTGGCAGCCTTGAACTCGCGTGAGGAGCTAAGTGTTACTAGCGGAGTGTGGGGTATGTTGCAGGCAGGCCCTGGAGATGCCTGGTGGCCTTCCTCTGGCTGCCTTCAGGTTTTGGCCCATTGAGGAGTGACATCTGTGGTAGGGGTTGGGGGGGGCCTCTATTTCCTCACAGCTCTGTGGATGAGGTTCCACTCCCCCCCACCCCCAGGCAGCCTTGAGGACTCCTGCTTCTCCCCTCCACCTATCCCCCTCCTCCAAGCAGTGCTGAAGCGCAGTGTGGGAAGCAGCTTCGAGGGCTCTCGCTCCCTCCCCCCCTCCGCAGCACTTTGCATTGGCATTGTCTTTCTGCGGGGTGTTATCAGGGACTCGACTGAGTGCTGGTGTTCCGGGGTGGGGGAGGAGTGCACCATGTGCTGCCTGAGGCCTAACCAGATGGAGCAGCTGCTGCTCCAGGCCGGGGTGCAGAGGTTCAGACATGGACTGTATGGAATCTGCTGCCACTGGGCACACATCTGTGCTGATTTATAATCTGTCCCTGCCCTGTGACACAGACCAGCAACACATACCTGTAACAGATGCTGCAGTTGCACACACAGCAATGGCTGAAGGGTGCACATTGCCCATGCCTACACACCGACCTGCATTATCTGTACCAGCATTTGTCATGATGGGAATCTCACACAACCTTATTTGGGCCACGCATGGCACCATGGATTGTGTGGGGTTGCCAGCTCCCACAAGAGCCCAGGTGAGGGATTGGGGAGGTGCTGGGTCTATGCAGCCAATGATAATAATCCGTCATTCTATACTCTTTCCAAACCCCACTGTGCAGATGGATCTCGGTTTGATCCATCTAGAGCTGGCCATGTTGGTGGCAGCAGGGGCAGAAGAGGAGGAGGCGGTGGTTCAAGAGGTGATGGGCATGGAGAGACCATCACAAGAGCAGCCACCACCAGACCCTCAGGAAGGAAGGCAGGGAGCTGCCACTGAGGGCTAGGAGGTGAGTGGGCAGCCTCCCAAGAGGGTGCACAGAAGACGGAAGGTGCTGAGGCCAAGGAGATACAGGCCCTGCAATTCCTACAAGGCACTCTGCGCCTGTCCAAGACCACAATGCATCACATTTGTGAAGTGCTCTCACACCTGGCACTTCGAGATAGCAGCAGCCATCTGCTCCCTGTAGACGTGAAGGTAACGGCTGCCCTCAGTTTCTATGCCTCTGTATCATTCCAGCCTCCTAGTGGTGACCTAACTGGGATCTCCCAGGCCTCCATGCACAGACGTATGTGGCAGGTCACAGATGCTCTGTATGCCCGGGAAGAGCAGTACATTAATTTCAATGTGGACCGTGCACAGCAGGAGGCCAGGGCTCTCAGTTTTGCATCCATCACCGGGATCATGCAGGTCGATGCACACCACTCAGGGAGTGTCCATGACAGTTTTGTAATCCGGCAGTCAGACATCCCTGGGCTCTTTGAAGACCAGCCCAGGCTCCTGGGATGGCTACTGGGTGACAAGGGTTACCTGCTAAGGTCATGGCTGATGATGCCTGTGCAGAGGCTCAAGACTCGCTACAACTCACCTGCTGAAGATGCACTTCCGCTGCTTGGACTGCTTTGGGGGGGCCTCCAGTATGATACTGTGCATGCTTCACGCATCGTTATCATTTGCTGCGCTCTGCACAGCATTGCCCAGCAGAGGGGAGACCAGCTGGAGCAGGAGGAGGAGCGACAAGGGGGCGAGGTGAGTGTCCCGCCATGTGAAGAGCCAGAGGAAAAAGGGCAGGCATCGATGGCAGGCATCCGTCAAGGAAGGGCAGCGACGGACGCCTTGATTGCAGCCCACTTCGCACCAACTGACGCCCACCACAGCACAGGAGCAAGTGCAGCTGCTATTCCCCTACCAAACCAACCTGGGCCCTCAAACCATCACATCACCCTTCCCCTGTTCCTCTCATCCCACCACCCTATCCCCCAGAAACATCCGACCCTATCAACGTGTCTGGGCTGGCAATGGGTGTGATTCTTGGTTGAAGGCTGAAGAATGATGATGCGCACTATTGTGCACACTGGGATCCTGCCCCTGGTGCAATTCAAGTCTGACTCCTACCTGTACTTTGAATGCAGCTGCCACCCTGGCCCATGTGGCTGTAAGGGTCAGCTACACATGTTTTTTGGCTGGGGGGGGTGGGTGCAGGTGGAGAGAGGTGGCACTTGCACCAAGGGTTTGGTGGATGTTGGGGAAAGTAGGGCAGGCACTCTGAAACATGGGCTGAGTCTGCAAGGCTCAACAGACATGTTTGGGAATCAGGAACATTGAGCTGTTGGTGGGGTGGAAAGAGAATCAGAGACGCATTAGTCACAGCGTGATGGGCTCTTTATTGTCTCTGAGACCAGTTTATTGTGCTCTTAACATAAATGATTACCAAACCCTGATTAATGCTGACCTTCACCCGTGCCCTCTAGTGAACTACAACTTTCTAACTTTGTGTTGTCTACTGCTTCTTCTTGGTGCTACCCCAGGATGCACATTGGAGGTAGAGGTATCCAACTGTGTTACATGCCCCGTTGCCTGTGATGCCCTTGGCGGATGTCCCCTGGGTGGCTGGAACCTGGAGGGCCCTAGCTGACTTGTGGATGACACTGTTTCCGTGTCACCCTGTTCACCTTGCTGGCCCTGACATGCCTCAGGGTTAGGAAAGGGAGAATCGGAAGGTCTCTGGACATCCACGATCTCCTGGGTGAAGACACCAGCATGGGCCCAAGCCCTTCCTCCTCCATTTGGGGTGGTCAGAGGCCCTGGGGAACTCCATGGGATACCAGGGTAGCTGGACTGAACTCTGGCATTGCCTGGCTCTGCCAGTCCTGGAGGCCTAGATGTGTCTGCCCCATGTTGTGTGATCCCTCAGCCCTGACCCTCTGAGACTGGGTCAAGCTCTGGAGCCCCTCTGCTACAGCATTCTGTGAGCGAACCAGGCTCTGGAGCCCCTCAGCAGTAGCCCTCTGAGCCTGGGCTAAGTTGTCTAGGCTCTCAGCCACAGCCTACTGTATCTTCAGAATGCCAGTGAGAGGCCCAGCCATGGCCACCTGTGTCTCTCACATGCCTCCGATACCTATGGCCATTGAACACTGTGCCTCCTGGATGCTGGAAACACACTTGCTCGAGACCTGTTGTGTCTCCAGGATGCCCGGACCCTGTCACCCATGAGGACAGACCCCTGAGCCAGACATTCGATTGTGGTCACCACCCTTGCAGTGTTGGCCTGGTTCTCAAGCTGTGTCGGCACCACTTCCTGCAACAGCACTCTGTTTGACTCCTGTGAACGGCCTTGCAGTTGCAGCATGGTTGCTGACAGTCCTTCCACATCTCCCCAGATTTCCTGATGTATCTCCACCAGCCTTGGGAGGAACAAACCCAGAGGCCCAGCAGCTGGTTTGGGGACAGCTGAATCCTGGCCTCCAGCAGACCTCTATGTGCTCAAGCCCTTGGGTGTGCCCACCTCCACCCAATGTGCCTCAGCTGCTGTGATGTGCTCACCAGTTCGTACCTTTAGTGTTGAGGCAGAAGCCTCAACACGAAAGTACCCACCATGGTGATAGTCTCTGTGTTGGTGGGTTGTGTGGTTCATGCGGTAATGCTTCAGTGGTGCTGCCCTCGGAGGATTCCTCAGTGCCTCCCTCCGAGGTATCATCCAGGGGGTCGTGGGCAGTTTGCTCCAGAGTAGCGGGGGCAGCAGCAACACCTGAAGGGCTGCGTTCCTCTGGGTCCAGAGCTGGAAAAAATAACACACATTAGGGGGAAGGAGGCAAAACATTCCGTGCAGCATCTCACTTAAAGGAGGACCGAGGTTGAGGGTGCGCTTCTGCTCACTTGCATGCTGGACGTCTTTCAGGTGACCATTTGGGTTGGCCCATCACCTCTTGCCAGCTCCATGGCAAGCTCCTCCATGCTACTCAGCTGCCGCAGGTCAGGCACACCACCACCTGTCAGTGTCCTCTCCCGTGCATCATGGATTTTCTTTTCTTTTGGGGACATAAGTTGGATAGCAAGTATTAACGTGTTGCGGTGCATGGTGCACAATGCGTGCCTGTGTCTTGGGTGTTGTGCTCTCAGTTTCGGGGAAAGTGGTCACCACTGAAGGATTCTCATTGGGAGGGGAGGAGAAGGGGTTAGATTCTGTTCCTGGGGGAAGGGTCACTTCTTGAATGCCCTTCAGGTGTCTAAGCAGGATTGGAGATCAGTGCCAAGCATGTACGGGGTTCCAAGTGGGATACTCACTCACCCTTGCTACTTGCAGATGTCTCTGTGGGGAGGAGGGGTGAGGGGGGGTTGTGGGGGCCAGCGATGAGGCTAGCGATGTGTGTTGATGGGGTTGTGGGGGCCAACGATCAAGCCAACAATGTCTCTACGGGAGGGGTTGTGGGGGCCAGCAATGTCTCTGTGGGGGGTGGGGGGGGGGGGGGGGGGGGTCGGTGCTGTGGAGGCCAGCGTTGAGACCAGTGATGTGTGTGGTGTTTGGATGGCAGTGATCTGGATGCTGGGAGATCTTTTCTACAATCTCCCAGCAATGTACACATGTGCGGGTTCCTGCTCATCCCGGTGATTTCAGCCTCTTTGACACAAATAGGCCCCACCCCAAGTGTTTAATGAGATTCATGACTGGGCCCTCTGGGCACAGAGTCGGAGATTCGGGTGAGAAACTGAATGAGAAACCAGTTGGGATTTAGAACAGTTCCCTCACCAACTCAGCACTTTTGGGAGAACCGTGGCCCTAATTTCCTTTTAAAAGCATTCTAATGACTCAAAGGGTTCTACAGCCTCGCTCGAACAAGACCGGAAATTCCCGCTCAAGGTCAACAGACACCTCCACTGTCCAACCCTCATCCACTCTGATTCTGAGGCGAGCAGGCGGTAGAATTCCGGCAATAATTTCTTCTTATTTTCTATTGGATTTGTCAGTGACTATCTTGTATTTATGGCTGCAGACTTTGTGTTTACCCACAATTTTAAACATTCTCTCCAAGCCATTCATAATTTTAAAAATCTCTTCAAAGCTTTCTCTTTTCTTAAAAAAAAGTCCTAACTTTTTCGATCATTCTAAATAGCTGCAATCCAATTGCTGAGGATGTATATTATGTATTCAGCTAAGCATCATCCTTAGCTAACAATATGAAGTCTTAGCCGGATTTTTGGGAGATGCTGAGGCCCTTTAATGGAAACTTAAAATAAAGTGCTAAAAGATAAAAAAGGCAATTTGATGCATAACTATAATCATGCAATTGTGAATTGTGCATTTTTTTCATTTTTAAAGTGCCTTTAAAACTTCATTAGAGCATTAGAGATTATAATTACTGAGGAAAATATCATGGATGACTTGTTTCTCAATCATTTTGAGGATTCATTTTCCTTTTTTAACCTTCCTTCCATTCACTCCTCACTCACTTCACCAAGGACAGATAATGACAGCAACTTTCACCCTCAGTCAGCTTCCTCATTCCTACTGAACATTCCCCCAGATTGCTTTCTTTCAAAATATAAAATTTAACAAAACTGAAATCAGAATGGTAAAAATAGGATTCTCCGCCTTTCTCTTTCAGAGTCTTTTCTCTCTAACTGTTTATTATCAGTCAGTCTCTGAGGCCAAACCCTTATGGTTTTACTGAGTTAAAATAACACCAATGTTCACGTGGCATTGTGTCTTTCTAGGTTGAATATATATATCAGCTGCGTGCATTTCCAAACTCAATTAGTGATAAAATTGTAAGTGATGTTTAAACAAGTCTGCGAGGGCCAAATAACAGTATTAAATGCTAAGATGCACCTGCCTGGGACCCTAGTTTACAGGGCTAGGTACTGTCATTTGCTCTGAACAGAGGGAACTGCATCATTATGAATGTGTCTAGGGTACTCATCATTTGAATTGGAGGAAGTCCAGCAAGGGAATGGGTCTCGGGATCCCCTGTAGAAGGAAGCTACTGTGCAAAATACTTTCTCTTCAGATGTGCAGGTCTCCCCTATAGGGGAAGCAGTAGTAAAGAAGTATTGTCATTGGACTAGTATTCCAGTGAACAAGGATAATCCCCTGACTACCCAGGTCTAAAACTCACCACAGCAGACGGTGAAACTTGAATTCAATAAAAATCTGAAATTAAAGTCTAACGATGATCATAAAACCATTGCCGATGGTCATAATGATCCATCTGGTTCAGTAATGACCTTTCAGATAGGAAATCTGTTGTCCTTATCCGATCTGGCCTGTAATATAGTTGATTCTTAATGCCCTCTGAAATGGCCTAACAGTTCAAAGGCAATTAGGAGATGGGCAATAAATACTGGCCAAGCCAGCAACACCCACATTCCATAAATTAATAAAAGTTCCAGATTGGATCCCTGGATGCCAATTATGTCTGTTGTCAGGTCTGTTTGAGAACCCAGGACTGAGAACTGCTCTGACAGGGAAGCATGAACTCCAGGCCTACCCTCCTCTAACTGTGACTGCCTTGATTGTGTGATTAACTGAGATGATAACTAATTAACTTCAGCAGAACATGGAAAGGTTGCTAGATTGGACAAATGGATCTAGGTGAATTCTGATGAAAAATTGATATAGCAAGAAAGAAATGAAGGGATTCCCAGTGGGTCACTACACTTATATCAGGAGTTCAGTGCCTTGTGTGAGGAAGTGTATATTGAATGCTTTTTACTCCAGGCTGGCATTCCATTTCCCACTCTCTGTAAAATTCAGCTCATTCAAAACTCTGCTTAGCTTGCATCAAATCCTGCTCCCCAATCACCTTTGTGCTCAACGATCAACAGTGGTTCCAAGCCAAGCAGCACCTCACATTTCAAATTCTAATTATTTTGTACCTATTTCTGTAACCTGCTCCTCCAGCAACTGTCCAAGGACTCTGCCTTCCTCCAATACCGACCTCACACACATCCCTAATTTTCATCCCTTCTCCATGAGCAGCTGTGCCTTTAGCTGTCTCAGCTTTAATCTCTAAAATTCTATCTCTGAACCTGTCATCCTCTCTACCTTTCCGTTCCACTTTAGCACACTTTTAAAAACCTATGCCTGACCAAGTTTTTGGTCACCCATCGTAAAATATTCCAATGTTGATCAGTGTCAAATTTTGCCTGAAAACACTTTTGCAAAGTGCCTTGGGACACTTTGCTATGTTAGCAGTGCTATACAAATACAAATTGTTGTTAGAAACATTGCAAAGGCATTTTGGTGGACAGAAGCTCAGTCTGTTTTTCATTTCATTGCAGTTACCAGTATCACCCTCACGGGGAATAAATATGGAATGAGGAAAATATTTCTGCTGACGATCCAGCTCTTTTTCCCAGCAATTTGTGCTTGTTCCTTCCGCTGAACAGACAGTGATTGCAACCTGGTAATAGCTTATAGTTATCACTTTGCAAAGCTGCCGACAGTAACAATGATCCAAATTGCTGCCACCAACAACACTTAGGTAATGTGTAGCCTGTTAAACACCTGAAGTATGATTTTTCAAACTATTAGGTACAGTACAGTGAAGGCTATCTTTTTTCCAATATTCTCCTCTCTCTCTAACAAATTAACTCATATTGGTGTTTGATTCCAGAGACACTGACTGCCCTCCAGTAGCTCACCCCAGTAATCCTTCCTTTAAACACACAAGATAAACAAGTTATATTTTCATGGCAAGTGCATTCCTGCACTTTCCTAATGTTCACATTTGCCACTTTTCTAACAGCATTTCCAGGATCAAGAACAGGATAGCTGATCATTATCTTCCCTCTCCTGTGTTGCAGGATGGTGAGGCTAAATTGCACTGCTCCATGTATCACAAGCTAACTAATTCAGCAGAAACCAAAGTTTAGGATTATGAATACATTTTTAAAATCATTGAAGACAGAGCTGAAGAGGAATATATTTCAAAAACATAAAGTCTGCATCTCCTTGTATCATTTACAAAGCTAATTCCCCTTTCACCATTATGTGTAAAATAACATTGTTCCAGCTAGATTAAATGACATGGGACTGCACTCAATTTAAATTTAAGCAATTATATTCTCCTGCAAGCAATCTTCTTCCAGAACAATGAGATTTAGAGGATCCAATGTTGACATTTGTCCAAACGTGCGCTGTGTTTTGCTTTCTGGAGGAATATTGTCAATGAATTATATTACATATATGAAAAATCTCTTTTTTGTAAAGACAAATGTATTAACATCCTTTGTTATACGAAAACAAGTACATTTAGGCTGATTGGTGTAACAAATCGTCCCTAAATTAGTCTTCCCTCAATCTTCCCCAATAGGCGTAGACAAAAGTCATAGGTAGAGGAGGGCACTCACAATGTTAAAATGGTGGCGTGGGCTCGTTGGGCCGAAAAGCCTGTTTCCTGTGCTGTGTTGTTGTTCTTTGTTCTTTATTTAAATTTAAAGTTAGATGAAATAAAGCATTTTCCATACTTGATGTGGCCCAGGCAAGCTGGGCCAACACTGGGTTTGCATCCAGGGCTGCACTCATTTCGATAGGAGTGGAGTGATGATCCCTGACCTCACTCCACCCACATCAAATAACCCTCACATCCAGTTGTCCTCGTAGGGAGATGAGAATCAGGCTAATAACATGTCTATGGGTGGCACAATGGTTGGCACTGCTGCTTCACAACACCAGGGACCCAGGTTCAATTCTGGCCTCAGTTGACTGTGTAGAGTTTGCACATTCATCCCCATGTCTGCGTGTGTTTCCTCTGGGTGCTCCAGTTTCCTCCCACACTCCAAAGATGTGCAGGTTAGGTGGATTGGCTGTGCTAAATTGACCCTTGGTGTCAGGGGATTAGCAGAGTAAATGCATGGGGTTATGGGGAGAGGGCCTGGGTGGGATTGTTGTCCATGCAGACTTGATGGGCCAAATGGTCCCGTTCTGCATTGCAGGGATTCTATGACTCTATGTAAAAAAATGGGATGTTGTTAAGAAACACAATTGTCTGAATGTGCTGTGGACAACAAAATAATTTCCCATCATCACCCTGGGTTCCAGTCAATCATAAAACTGGAGTGATGTCAGTCACCAATTCTCAGAATCCAATGGCTGGCACACTTTTATCAGTGAGGACTAGCAATATGGGAATGAAGAGCTGGGAATGCTCCAGAAACGGTTCTCATCTTTGTACATGTCCTTCTGAACAGGTACTGGAGAGATGAAGAAAGCAAAAGTCTTTCTTTGTTTTGGAACTATCTCTTTCCACAACCTCCTCAAAGAAAGAGGACAGGATTTCCTGGCCCCACCCGCCATTGGGATCATCTGATCCTGGGCCATAGCGTCATCCTCAGCAGGATCTACCCCCCATGATGGAGGGGAAAATCCCAGCCACAGTATTGACAGTGAATGTATTATAAAATATCAAATTGACACATTGGGGCCATGAACATATCATATACATCATGTCCATTGTTGTGGCATTACATTTAAGCTATGATTCACTGCCAAATTGTACCAAGGCTGGCTTTCCAGGTAGTCAAAACCTCATAATCTTAGGATTGAGTTTGTTCCGTGTGACAAGGTAACTGTCTGTTTGTGATTTTTAGTTATTAAGGATGTTAACGCTGGGCAAAGGAACATCTTACAATCCAGGCACTCAGGTCTAAATTTATCAGTTGATTTCAATCTGGGCATTGACCTCAATTCGGGGTTGGGAATCTGGGAGTAACCGTGGGGGGATATTGATTGCGATCGATCCACAGGCAGCCATTAGAAATCATCTCCTGGAATCCTGTCCAATTAAGGGTGATAGCTGGATCAGGGAAACTGGGGGGTGAATAGCAATGTCCATTGGCAGCTCCTTCAGGAGCGGAGGGCATCACTGATGCAGACAGGAGGCCACAGGGACTCTCCACAGTATCGAGAAATATTAAAATAGCGCATGACTGCAGGTATCAGGCTGGCGTTGTGGAAGGAGCCCTTCACAGGATTGCTGGCGTAGCAGCAGGAGCTGTTGCATCCAAGCGGGCTCAAGTTCGGGAAGTTTCAAATCCTGGTGGCAATTTCTCTGTTCCCCAGGAGTCTCCACAAATATCTCCAACTCTGAGCTACAGTCATATACTTCCAGCAGCTGGACTTACTTGGGTAGTTATCCAGGTTTTTTTTGTCCAGGTAATGTCAGACAGATTCCAACCTAATATAATATCTAAGCAACAACACAACTTTCTCCCCCCGTCACCTCCATAAATCTCTAACTATCCATACTATTTCACTACCCCCTACCACCTGCCCCTCTCCCGACCTGACTATCATAGAATCATAGAACCCTACAGTGCAGAAAGAGGTCCTTTGGCCCATCGAGTCTGCACCAAACACAATCCCACCCAGGCCCTACCCCCATATCCCTACATGTTATACCCACTAACCCACGCATCTCTGGACACTAAGGAGCAATTTCTTAGCATGGCAAATCAACTAACCCGCACATCTTTGGACTGTGGGAGGAAACCAGAGCACCCGGAGGAAACCCACGCAGACACAAGGAGAATGTGCAAACTCCACACAGACAGTGACCTGATCCGGGAATCGAACCCATGACCCTGGAGCTGTGAAGCAGCAGTGCTAACCACTGTGCTACCGTGCTGCCCAAAGAGACTACCCCTCTGACCTGACTACCCCCTAACCACGCGACTACCCTTCCAATCCAAGCCAACTACCATCCTGATCATTCAACTATTCCCCTTCTTGACTACCTATCCTGACCTGATTACCCTCACCAATACATCTTGTACATGGTATAAGATGCTGCCAGGGTGCATCATGAAAAGTGAATGAACATTAAGGTATGGATAGGGTGCCAATCAAGTGGGCTGCTTTGTCTTGGATGGTGTCAAGTTTCTTGAATGTTGTGGAAATGCATGTTGTGTCTTCCTGTAACTCTACTCAGCTTTGAGAGACATTGCGCAATGCATTTCTGTGAAAGTCAAGCTTGGAAACCTTGGTAGAAAGGTGCAGAAGTGACGAGCTGGAGAGTTTACGAGCATGTGGCAATCCAATCATCATTTAGCTGCTCAGGACATCTGGGCCAATATGTATTTGGATTTCCAAAAGGTATCCAGTAAGGTGTTACATAAAAGGTTATTGCAGAAGAGCTCATCGTATTGTGGGTGATACTATTACAAGGATAGAGGGTTGGCTAACTAACAGGGAATGGACAGTCAGAATAAATGAGTAATTTTCGGGTTGGCAAACTGCAGCTAGTAATGTATCCCAGTGCTGGGGCCTCAAGTATTTATAATCTATAATAATGATCTGAATGAAGGGGCACACTGTATTGTAACCAAATTTGCAGATGATATAGGATTGGGTACGAATGCAAGTTGTAAAGATAAATCAAAGTGTCTTTCAACTGTTATAGTTACGTTAAATGAATGGGTGAAAAGTTGGCAGATGGAATCTAATGTTGAAAAGTGTGAGGTTGCCACTTTGACTGGAAGAAGAGAAAGCAAAATATTATTTAAAAGGTGAAAGACAGCAGAATTCTTCAGTACACTGCATGGATCTGCATGGCAATGTGCATGAATCACAGAAAGTTAACAAGCAGGTCAGCAAGCTATTTGGAAGGCAAATAGAATGTTGGCCTTTAGTACAAGGGAATGGAGTACGAAACTAGGTTAATCTTGTTGCAACTGTACAAGGCCATACCTCGAAAATGATGTACAATTTTGGTCTTCTTACTAACATTGGAAAGAGTTCAGAGAAGGTTCACAAGGCTGATTCCTGGTCTGAGGGGTTTTATATATGAGGAAGTGTTGAGCAGGTTGGGCTGATACTCATTGGAGTTCAGAAAAATGAGAAATGACCTTATTGAAACATGTGAGATTCTGAAGGGGCTTGACAGGGTGGATATTAAAAAGATGTTCCCTCTCGTGGAATGATCTAGAACTGAGGCGGGGGGGTGGGGTTCAGCCTAAAAATAAGGGGCCTCTCATTTCAGAGATGAGGAGGAATTTCTTCTCTCAGGTGCTTCTTAATATTTGGAATTCTCTTCCAAGCAAGCAGTGGCTGCTGCTCATTGAATATATCCAAGGCTGATTTGACAGATTTCTGATTGACAAGGGAGCACATGTGGAGAGGTAGGTGATACAGGCGGGGCTTCAGATGAGTAAGACCAAAGACCAGCTACAAAGAGTTGATGTTGAGAATCTTAAACAGGGCAAAATTGGAAGGAATGGTGTTTCACAGGAGGAGATGGAGAAGGTGGTGACCCCAAGTGAAATGGATGTGAGAAGAAGATGAAGATGGTACATTTCAGAGTGCAGCTCCTCCTCTAAGGACACTTCTGACTCCGCTCTCATTGCCTCCTTCAGATTCCACAATGCAGTTGTGGGACGTAAAACTCATGAATTTGTACTGAACATAGTTAACTTGAAATCCAGTCTCACCTAAGTGTAAATCACGGCATTTAATGGTGACATTAACCAGGATTTTCCCAAATATCATATAATGAAGCACTTTAAAAAAGAAAGTCACGACCCCATTAGGTATCACTGAAGGGGAGACCTCTGATTTTCCCGCCTCACCACGTACTTAGACACTTGATGATCCGGGGCTCCATTTTTAAAGGTAACCCCAGTGCACCTTTTGTCCACAAACCAATTCACTCTGATTTAGCAACTCCCCAGCATCCCCTAGGACTACCCTGGCACCAAGCTGGCACTACCTCGGCATCAAGCTGGAGCCCAGGTATAACCCTCTCCCCACAAGCACTGCACTCACCTGAACCCACCTGGGAGGTCTGGTTACCAGATGAATGCCCTCAGAAACTAATGGTGCTTCACGCCATTCTGCCATCATGCCAATGTGGATGGATTGGGGAGGTGTGATTCTGGTGAATTGACCTGATAATGATATGTTAATTTATTATAATGATGGTCCCCATGAGAAATGCTGAGAGATGCTGCCAATCACTAATGGGAGGATGGGACAATTGTGTCATGTTTTCATGCTGATGTAACTTCAGCCTTCTTGCAATATTTTCCAAACCCATCATCAAACTCTCCCAATATGAACAGGAGCAGAAAATCCTAACCATTGATTCAACGTAATAGTTAATTACCAAGTGTCAGTGTGAAATCATAATGACATTACCATGTCTCTGTGCCATCCCCATATCTCCACAAACCTGTCCAGCTGCCAGTCTGTCAATCTCCAGGAAATTCTCTTTCAATATAGTCAGGGTGGCCTTGGCTGCTGCTCTAATCCCAGTCCTCAACCTCTCCCTGGAGTTGGCTACTATATTACCTGCTTTATAACAGCAACTATACTTCAAAACAATTCTCTGGCTTTAAGATCTTTTGGATGTTCTGAAGAACATAAAGGAAACTAATATAAACGCTTCTTATTTTCTATGGACAATATTTATATATCTAACCTATTTTATCATTGTTGCCCTGCACTGACATTTACTATGAAAGGGTTATGTGGACTCAAAATGTTAACTGTATTTCTCTCTTCACAGATGTGGTCAGACCTGCTGAGTTCACCCAGCATTTTCTGTTATTTATTTCTGACATTTTCTATGTTTAGTCAATCACTCGTTATGCTGCAGTATATTCTGAACTTTCAGACAATACTTTTAAAATTTTGGACACAAACAATCTGTTAAAATGGCCACTGCAAATCACATGACCTTTGGCATTTTGGATTCCAGACAGACCTGAGTCTAGAGCAAATGCTTAATTAAGTATGGACATTCACAGCCAGCTGGGAAATTCACACATCTCTTGTTTAAGGATGGTCTATCAACAACAGAATATAGCAATTCTACCCAATCCACCTTTCTGTTTCAGCATAGACAAAGGAACATCAAAACACAATGTGTGTTAGATGAATGTGCAAGGGATCCCACCAATACTCCATTTTCACACAGAGGGTCATGGGGGTATGGAATGCACTACCAAGTAAGGTGGTGGAGGCAGGCACGCTGGACTTGTTTAAGGTTTACTTAGATAGGCACATGAGTGAAACAGGGATGGAGGGTTATAGGAGATGGTTTTAAAAAGGGTCAGAGCCTCGGGACGATACTGGAAATCTAATGCTGCATGTTGATGTTTTGTCTCTTTTAATCCGCAGGTGTGTCGGTCCACCTTGTTGTCTAACGAGGGGCATGCACACGGTGGGTTGTGAGTGGGCTGCTCTTGGATGTTTCGAGAGTGGCCTAGTACTTCGCGTCGTGTGTGCTTAAAACTGGACCAGCAGGTGGGCACCACAACAACTCAGTGACTATCACTGCTAGCTGTGCAGATACATGGATTTGAGCCAGTGTCTGAGGGAGTTTGCGCATTCTCCCTGTGGTTGCGTGGGTTTCCTCCGGGTGCTCCAGTTTCCTCCCACACCCCAAAGATGTGCTCTTAGGCTGATTGGTATAACAAATTGTCCCTAAACTATTCTCCCTTAAACCTGGTTTCCAAATGGGGGTACTATACGCATACACACGGGTCAAGGTAGGTGTAGGAAAATGCTTTGTTAAGGTGGCGGCGCGGGCTCATTGGGCCGAAGGGCCTGTTTCCCATGCTGGGTTGTTCTTTGTTCTTTGTATTACGATGGTTTATTATCCAAACTAAACAGGATGAATTTTAAAGTATTAAATAATAACATTGAATTTGAAATCAATATTCCATTTTGTTTTGGATGTTTTTTGTCTGCTTTTCAAACATAAAGAACTGCTTACAGAGAACAAATTCCATGAAAGTCCACCAGTGAAACCATCAAAACAACTACACAGCCAAGGTAATAAACAACAACGCCTTGAAAGTGAGAGGACTTCCCAACCTTTTCCAATCCCAATTTTACTTGAGAACATACCTCCTGGAAATTCAACTACAAGAAGGCTTTCAGCGTACTGAGAAGCCTTTGGTTACAAGATCTTCAACTAAAAGCATCAACTTGTCTAAGGAACCACAGATCTGCCATAAAAGAGAGGATGAGATAAATACATTTTGTAATCATACTTCTTTCCTTCATTTGTATCTAATTTCTATGTGAATGATATTGTGTGGGCTGAGTGAGTGGGATGTTGCATTTTTTTTAAACCTTGGAGCAGTGTGTGGTAATAAATAACCTTTATTTTTAAACTTACAAAAAAAGGTTGCTGCTAGGATTATTTAAATCTGAAGGTAAGAAATCACACACAACAGCACATAGAAAACACATTGATCATAAATTGTAACAAAGCATATACATTTTGTCTGTGACACAATTATGTAGAACAGTCCTAATTTTTCCAAACTCTGCTCATAACTGAAGTCCCTCATCCTTGGCGACATCCTGATAAAGCTCCTTTGTATTCTTTCAAAGGCCTTTGCATTTGCAGAATGGACATATAATTGGCAAACAAAGTTCAATGCAATAAATGTCAGGTAGTACACTCTGATAGGAAGAATAAAGAGCTGGAAGATGTGAATCTAGGTGAGATAGAGAAACAGAAGGATCTTGGAGTACAAATACATGGATCCTTAAAGATTGCACCATAGTTTAGCAAGGCCTTAAAAAAGGCAAACCAAGGACAGGCTTTATTTCTAAAGGGGTAGAGCTGGAAAGTAGGGAGGTTATACTAAACCTAATTCAAATCTTGGTTAGACTGCACTGAAGAGAATTGTGTGCAGTTCTGATTTGCATGTTATTAGAAGGATACAGAAGCACTAGAGAGAATGCAGAGAGGATTCAGAAGGCTGAAAGCAGAAATATGTGGGGATATATATCAGGAAAGGATGAACAAGTTGGCTTCTGGTTTTGATAAATCCCGGGACCTGATGAAGTGTATCCCAGGACATTGTGGGAAGCTAGGAAGGAAATTGCAGGTCCCCTAGCAAAGATATTTGAATCATTGACAGTCACATGCGAGGTGACTGAAAGTTGGAAGGTGGCAAATGTTATGCCTTTGTTTAAGAAGGGCTGCAGGGAAAAGCCTGGGAACTACAGGCTGGTGAGCCTCATATCTGTAGTGGGTAAGTGGTAAGAAGTTATTTTGAGAGACAGGATCAACAGGCATTTAGAGACACAAGGACTGATTAGGGGCAGTCAGCATGTCTTTGTGAGTGGAAAATCATGTCTCACAAATTTGATTGAGTTTTTTGAAGGGGTAACCAAGAAGGTAGATGAGGGCAGTGCAGTTGATATTGTCTACATGGACTTTAGCAAAGCCTTTAACAAGGTATCACATGGTAGATTGACGCGTAAGGTTAAATCTCACGGGATTCAGGGCGAGGTAGCCAAATTGGATACAAAATTGGCTTGATGACAGAAGCCAGAGGATGGTTGCAGAGGGTTGTTTTTCAAACTGGAGGCCTGTGACCAGTGGTGTGCCTCAGGGATCAGTGCTGGGTCCACTGTTTTTTGATACTTATATTAGTGATTTGATGAGAATTTAGTAAGCATGGTTAGTAACTTCGCAGATGACATCAAGATTGGTGGTATAGTGGACAGTGAAGAAGGTATCTAGAGTTGCAATGGGATCTTGATCAATTGGACCAGTGGGCTGATGAATGGCAGGTGAAGTTTAATTTAGATAAATGCAAGGTGATGCATTTTGGTAGATTGAACCAGGGCAGGATTTATTCAGATAATGGTAGGGCATTGGGAGAGTTACAGAACAAAGGGATCTAGGGGTACAGGTTCATGGGTCCTTGAAAGTGGAGTCACAGGTGGACAGAATGGTGAAGAAGGCATTCGGCATGCTTGGTTTCATTGGTCAGAACATTAAATACAAGAGTTGAGACGTCTTGTAAATCTTTTCTGCACTCTTTCTACAATAGGGTGACCAGAATTGCACACAGTATTCCAAATGTGGCCTTACCAATGTCTTGTGCAACTTCAACAAGACATCCAACTCCTGTATTCAATGTTCTGACCGATGAAACCAAGCATGCCAAATGCCTCCTACACTCCAGAGAAAAAAGTCCCAGTCCTAATCTATCCAGCCTCTCCTTACAACTCAAACCATCTAGTCCCGGTAGCATCCTAACGCATAACTAGAAACCATCAGTGTGTGATGCAGTGAATCCTCACTATGAGGCATTCTGCTGAAAGTCATTTTGCTTTAACATCATTTATCTTTTAGATCATTTCTTTTCGATTTGCATCACCATTTTCAGTTTTACATGATCTCCACATATCCACCCCACACCTCCCATGCTGCAATCCAGGCTAGCTGCTGCCAGGGAAAGAGAGAGAGAGAAATGGGAGAGGAATGAGGCAGAGTGAGAGGGGAGAGAGAATGAGACAGAGAGAGAGTGAGAGACAGATGGGAGAGGAATGAGAGAGCAAGAAAGACAGTGGGAAAGGAGAGACAGGAAGTGACAGAAAGACAGCTGAGTTTCAGGGTGTGGGTGAAACACAGAAGCCGTATTACTCAGGACTTGTTTGGGTAAGTTAGTGTTATCTACTTTGCATTTATACAGTATTTCTGTTATATTCAGTGATTTATTTTAATTTGCAAGTTATTCCAGCCTGTAATGCACTGTGCTGCACAAGTACAGTACAATACTGTAACACTTTTTTCCAGGCCGGAAATATCCAAGCTCTGGCTTTAACATAGATTTCTTTGGGCACCGGTGAATCACCTAAATTTGTTTCAGTTAAAGTCATGATTTTTAGGAACAGAACCACAAGTAAGAACTTACTGCAGTCATCAATAAATACAGGAGGGAATTCAGAAGAAATTTCGATGAAAATATAGAACTCACTATCACAGGGTGTGGTCAAAGTAAATAATAAAAATACATGTAAGGGAAGTTGAGGAAGAAGCAAATAGAAGATCCGGCAGATTTGATAAGGAGATGGGAGGAGGTTCGAGTGGAGCATAGACATTGGCGAGGACTTGATACAGGTGAATGGCCAGTTACTACAGCATATTGCTTATGTAATTTTCCCTTTGCTATGGTGCTTAGAAGTATCCACAATATGCCAGCTGAGGCCTAACCAGTAATTAACAACGTTCTGGCATGATCTCTTTGCTTTTATATTCTATTCCTCGATTAATAAATCCTGTAATCCAGGTGTCTTTTTAGTCACCTTATCAACTTGCCATGCCACCTTTAAGGATTCATGTGTATGGACATCAAGATCCTGCTGTTCATATATACTTGTTAAAATTATCATTTATGCTATACTGGTTTTTATAGTAGTCCTCCCAAAGTGCTTCATTTCACACTTCTCTACATTGAACTCTACTTGACATATTGCACCATCCAGTCTAATACCATCTTGAAGTTTATGACAATCCTCATCATTATCTGCAACTTTTCAAATCAACTTTGTTTTGAAGTCTGACACTTAAAAATAATTTATTCCCATTGTTTTTGTGGAAAGATGATTCCACTTTCTAACACTGTCATCCTTCACTTGATGATCTTGCGAGAATTCAAAGTTGGAACATTTTCCATTCCCTAACTTATCCATGATTACACCTTGTATAGTTTGTTGCTGAGGACATATTTAAATGTTTTACTTTGTTCCGGCCACTTTAACTTTGAGAAGGAAACAAAATAATGACAACAGATGTTTAAGGATTTAGGAGACTTGGAAAGTTGGATATTTTTATTCATTAAGCAAAGACAAGAGTTTGATTGCAGTCTACAAACCTGCTGAGTGGCACAGTAGTATAAGCCAATGCTTGCTTTACAGCTGGAGGGAGGATCTTGGTTCAAAGCTGACTAGCTTCAAATTTGGTGATTACTTCCCATGACAAATACAGCCTGTATTTTTTTAAACATTTCTAGGGATTTAATATCTTTACCTGAAATTGATTCGAGTATTGGTCACTCTTTGCATGAGGAATTAAATATGGTTTTACCTGTGTGAACCTATGTTCCTTATCCTATTCTCACAATTTATTTTGAAACTATTTGCCAGATTTACACTTTTGACAAACTTGGATATCTGTATAAAGTCACCTCTCAGTCACTTCCTTTCAAGATCAAAACTCCAAAGTTTCTGCGGTCTATTCTTCTGTGAGCAAAATTGAACATTTCCTGGCTTTTCCCTGAAGCACCTCGGCAATTTACGTACCTCCTACATCAGCACATAAATATATTCTGCACAGAGCAGCATATGGGTTAAACACAACAGGCAGAATTTTACTGGTTCACCCTGCCCATTGATGACACACTCACTGGTGGGAAAGCAGGAGCATTTTCCGCTGACACTGGCAGCGTCTGTCAGGTGGGATTCATCCATCTGAAAGAAGTGTGTGAGGTCATTTTGGGGAACTCGCCGTTCTGAGATTGGGGTGCCATTTTTAAAGAGAAAACATCCAAAGCAAGTCCGCACAATGATGGCCCTGCTGTTAATGTGGCTAACGTTACACCTTTTCTTGGGCTCTGTGTGTGGATTTCTCACCAGCATCATCAGCCATCTGTTGAAAGCCAGCCATCCAAAGGTTCTCCCAAATAGAGCTTTTATTGCCACATGTGTGCAATCGATGACCCTTTGCACTTTTGGAAATCCATCCATACTGGCTCTTTCTTCCTGACTGGTGTTGTCAATGGTAAATGAAATGTACTCAAGGGAATGCCATAATATGGTATCCGTGAAAACCATTTTACTGTGATGGGATGGCTGTGAGATTCCACTAAGGTCACACATGATGTTGGGAGTGACCCAGGCTGAGAGTGTTATGGTTACTTATATCACCACAGGCATCAGGTGGCCACCAACATGACTGAAGGCAATTTGGCCAGCCAGAATGTTACATGGAAATGTTCTGTCGCCCTCAAGGGACAGTCTATTCAGGCACTCTCTGGAGGTGTCATCTTCACTCTGTCAACACATTGGAAGGGTAGGGTCCCTGCTCACCTCTGTCTGCCCAATATTGCTGTCTCTCCTTTGCAGCTCTTTGCATAACAGCAAGTTGAGACCTTGCTGGACTGCAGGCTGCATATGTCCCTGGCCAGCTGCTCTCCTCCTCTTCTATCTCCTCTCCTCTTCCTCCCTGAGGGGGAGGGCAGCCTACTCCAGAATAAACAATTCCCCAGGGGAACAGTGATCTCAAAGTCCAATGCTGGAGTGCACAAATCTGATTGTAGCATTTCCTATATGTCCCATCCCTGAGAAATGTCTAATGTAGGCTAAAAATATTACACCATCAAGCTCTTCACCCTCAGTGCCAAAACGTTCCGCTGAATGCAGCCACAGTGCTGAATAGAACCATCATATCCGGCATGACGCTTTCCCAACGTTTTGTATGTGTGACCACCCAAACAAATTCTTAAAGAAAGAGTACAGGTATCAGCCTGATTCTGTTTTGACAGACACTGCCTTCATGTCAGCTTAACACCCTGACTGGATGTTACACATGCTTCGGAACCGACTGACTGACTGGCCAATATGTTTGCTCGCTTGCGCGTCCAATAACTCACTCATTCACTCAATGAAGCCCAGTCTATCACTCGAACCAGTCTCCAATCCATTGACTCTGTACACACTTCCCACTGTCTTGGAAAAGCAGCCAGCATAGTCAAGGACCCCACGCACCCCAGACATTCTCTTTTCCACTTTCTCCCGGTGGGAAAAAGATGGAAAAGTTTGAAGACACGTACCAACCAACTCAAGAATAGCTTCTTCCCTACTGCCATCAGACTTTTGAATGGACCTATTTCACATTAAGTTGATTTTTCTCAACCCCCTGGCTCTGCACTTCCTCTCCTTCCCTTCTCTATGTACAGTATTCTTTGTCTGAATAGCGTGCAAGAAACAATACTTTTCACTGTATACTAATACATGTGACAATAATAAATCAAATCAACAATCACTCACTCATCCAATAACTCATCCATTCACTCACCCTCCTGCACAATAACTCACTCACTCACCGACAAACTTGCCCACTCAATCACACACAAACAGCTACTCATATACTCATTCATTCATTCACCCACTCACGAATGTTCCTCATATCTGTCTGAATAGCTGAAAGTATATGGAAGCAGCTGAGATACTCATTTAATTACAATGCATGTGAGGGTTACCTGGAATTTCTGGATGTTAGGTGTGAATCCTAAGGACCAGGGAAAGCTGCTGGGTGAATGATGGGTTGAGCAGCAGGAGAAGTTGCTGTTATGGTGGGCAAGAGATGTCCTGTGAATTTGCATTCCTTGATCTTCATAATCTGTGTGACTTCTTGTGTCACTGTTGTCATGTCACTAAAGCCAGATTTCAGGCATTGACCTTGTAGCCATCTGCTTCTATTCCCTTTGTAGGGTATCCTACTCCTGGCCTTACTCTCCCTGTCCACCTGCAACACTAAGGTTGCCAGCGTTGCAGCCATGACCTTGATCCCCCTCTCTTCCCTGTTGCTCCTCCATTCGGCTACTACTGGCAGCCAGCAGAAACTTCCTTCTAATGAATGCAACTTCCCTTTAAGAAAAAGTAGAAAATTGGCCACATTGCTTGCTTTCTGTGAATGCTGCTCGGTCTCCTGTTAGGCAGTCAGGCAACCAACAGTGTGCATCCTGCTTCAACCTACAGATAAATAAGGACCTGGCACCATGTTTGAGTGCTGTCTATCACACAACAATGAGCACAGGCAACTTGTAAATCATGATCCCAAACCACAGGTCAGCTATTAGTTTCATATCTTACGAGTGTAAGGAAGTATAGAATGAGAAAATTATATCTGCCCTTTCCACAGATCATGTCCAGTCTACCTCACAATCGGCCTTCTCTAATCGCTAAAGGGAAATTCTGCAGCAGAAATATTCATTCATCTCAGAAGACACTCCAGAAAAATTCCTGTAATATTCAACCCTAAATAACTTTCTCAGAAAAAAAAACTCCTTTCTGTCCACAGATCTCAAGAACGCCAACATTCCACAAACTGTTTTGTTATTTTACTCAAGTTACCTTCTTTGCTATGGTGCCTAATTAAATATCCAATATTTTTGGAGACATTACTCGACTTAGAACCATTTTTGCTGAGAATCTAAAATAATCTAAAAGATCTGCTCTAACATGATCTGTGCTGGGTGTGAGGCAGCCAGAAAATCATGGCCATTGACTCTAACACATAAAATCTCCAATTCTGATCAAGTGTAGATTCTTGCTAAAAAATTGGTAATTTAAACACTTTTCCATTAATATTGAAATTTCTGTGCATTATTCATATCAGTTATCATAATCAGCTATCCATTATTCTCCAAAACCTTGTCCCATAGTTCACATCCATGGTCAATCTTCCAATTAGATTTTGTATACAATCCCAATCTACCAATTTTGCTTTTTGAGCCAAGTTTCTTTTTCCAATTAGGACCCAATCATTACTTTCAATGAAAACTCATCTTCCCCCACGAACACATCACATACGAGAATTAATGGGTATTTAGCAATGGTAGTCTCTGTTCTTAAATACGTCCGAAGTTGATAATTCTTTGTAATTGTTTAATGCATCATAACAATAGCTTCTGAATACATAAATAGTGTTTTTTTTAGATTGCAGGTCTATAATTTGCTGTCAGAGCATTTGTGAGGTGACTAATGCTCAGTGTTACAGCAACTTCATGCAAGACACAGTTAAACATAGAAATCCAAAAGATGTGCTTCTCCACTGTTAGATTTGCAGACGAGTATTTTACTATCTGATTCCTTGGCAATTGATATGACTAAAGCAGAAAACCCTTCCATCTTCATGCAAATTCCAGCCAAATTCTTGACTCAGCCACCATGAATCTGGGTCTTGACATGATCTGATATGAAATTAGTTCCCAAAGTTACATTTTACTTCCACAATTTTCTACTAATAAGCACTGTATTTGTCATTTTATTCAGACCTAAAAGCATAGATGATGTGATAACTGGCATATGGTGTTACAAACATGAAGTTTATAAGTTATGTTTTGAAACAGTCACTTTGATTTAGGGTAAAATGGAGAAATGAAGAGGTCATGTGATCTGTTCTGAATTGTGTGCATCAATAAGCTTGGGTTGCTTGATTATTAAAGGTTAAGGGGGTGGTGGGGTTGTGGGCCCAGGAAGTCTTGCTGAGAAGATGATACAAGATATTCATAGCAGTAAACAGTGACCAGAGGAACAATGAATAGGATGTTAGTCTCCTTGTCACAAAGAGACATTAGGAATGTCAGGTGTTGTAAATGAATATATGTTAAAAAGTCTATTTAATTCCAAGAAAGAGTATAGTTGGAGGCCAGGGGGATAGCTAATTAGCATTTTTACCTGAATACGAGGTCCATATGATTCTTGTTACCACAAACATGGGCTTTTTTCTAAAGGTATCCATGAATCTCATAGACAGATCAGTCTATAAGGGTCTGGGAGAGAGAGAGCAGAAATATACAGATAACTAGTCCTGCACCTTCACTAGAAAAATTGCTGGCCCTGTCAGTCATGGCACAAAATGCAAGTGGGAGTCACACTCACATTGAAGAAACTGAGTTTGCAAGGGTTCAGACAAGATTGGAAGATTCACCTAACTTGGCTAGAGAGTAGAATATCTAATTTGTCCCTCACTGCGAAAGTCAGTTCAGGGATTTGAAGTTATCAGGTTGTACAAGGACAATGGAAACAAGCCATTGGGAGCTGAGAATAGCTTTGGACTAGTTCTTGGAAAATGAATGGGGGTGATGGATTTTAGGCACACTTTAAAAGTTACATGGGATATTTTCTGTAATTTGCAGTATAAGTTGCCGACTGTTTAGGCAATGTTGCTTTCAGTTTGTTTATTACAATTAAAGTCTTACCACTTTGGGCACAGTTTTATCATTGCACTTGCAGGCGCGAAAAGTCAAGCGTGAGGCGAGTAGCATAATCTGCATCCACCTCTGTGCCAGTTTCCTCTTTACCAAGGCCCAAAAATGGCCACAATTGGGACCACACCTGAAATTTGCATGCATTTAAATTGACTTAATGGGCTGCACACCCACCTTTACTTCCCCCTTTACCACTGCATTTGTCCATCCAGAATCGGCACAAAACAGACATGCTCCATAAAAGTTTGATTTTGGCACTCTGCTTAGTGAGAGGGTAGTTCTCAGTGTCCAACGGCTCTCTGCTTGAGACTGGTGAGTGGTGGAGAGGGAAGGTAGGTCCTCTGTCACTCTGCTTGAGATTGGTGGCGGGGGGGGGAGCAGGAGGTCTGCTGCCACTCTGCCTGAGATCAGTGGAGAGGAAGGGGGTCTGCTGCCACTCTGCCTGAGATTCTTGGAGGGGAAGGGGGAGGGGCCTGCGATTGGTCTGGATGGCTGGGGATGGGAGGATAATGGGGTCAGTAATGTTGGGGTTAGGGCAATGTCTATGGGAGCCAGGGGATGCATTATCTGGCCTGGGACAAATGTGGCAGGGGAGTAGCATGCTATTATTTTTTTCTGCACATGTGCAGTTGGAGGCACCGATTGGAGCTGCAGTGTTTTGGGTTTGTTAAGTCCCACCCACGGGCTTGTGCAGCATGATTCGAAATCGCTGATATTTTTGCAGGCAGACTATGGGGGCACCTGAGAATGGGTCTAAAAGTTGGATCTGAAGCACTCCCAGTTTCAAGTCTGCCCAGCACTTAGAATCAAAATGGTAAAATAGGGCCCTATAAATCCTGTTGTGTGATCATGTCAATTGGTCAATGGAATTTAAATATCTTTTTGAAGTTTCTGATCTCTAGGGGGATCATAACAAGTGAATAGGGCATGTATGGAGGCAGAATATTGCAAGAGATCATACAGTTTTACTTGGCATCATGGTATTTGTAATTAAAAATGCAAAGTGGAAAAAGGTTCTATTTCTTTGCCTCACGCGATTACTTTGAACAGTAGAGGATTTCACAAATGCAAAAAGAGAAATTTGTCCTTTGTCTTTTGGGACAAGAGATGATAATTTAGGTGTCAAGCACAAAAAGTCTAAATTAGGCTAAAATTAGTCCATTTACAAATTAAAGGAGAACTCTAGATTATGTCACACAATATTTGCAACACAGAAGCAGACTATATGACCCAAGAGGTTCATGCCTATCTTACACCTGTTTGCAACTGTGGTTTACAATAGCTAATTACGTCTTGCCATGTTCTTGTCACACTTTTGCGTCAACATTTTTTTCATGATTTGCTGCATCACATTTATAATGAAAGTAGGCTATGTAAACTTGGCATATTGTAATTGCAGCTTCCACCTACTGATGATGCTAATGTGTCTCACATTTATGGCTCCCAAATCATAGAGCTACTTTGATTCAACTAGCTTTTCTTCTTTGCTTTCCAGATTGCACAGTCTTTAACTTTACAACTATTAATTTTTAAAAGCAAAAGAATTGTGCAAAAATAAGTACAATTTATGACTTTAAAATAGATCTGAACTACTCTTGCATATCCTGGTCCAATCATCCTTTGCCCTCTAACCCTCAAGACCTGGAGAGCAGACAGGCTGTTTACTCCCTCTATGCAATGGCACAAGAGTTTGACTAGTATATAGAAGTTATCTCATCTGAGGAGAATGAGTCTACCTTTTAAGGAGTAAAACAAAGAATGACAATTGTGGGTAGTTCCCTAGACTCAGGTCCCGTATATTATTAAATTACTTAAATTAACAAACTTTAAATCAACAGGTGCCCCACAACTGAATAAACACCAAACAGAATTCAGTTATCTAGAATATTCAAAGCCCTTATAAGTCTGAAAAGAGGCTTTTTGAGAGCAGTACCAGAGGACATGCTATATTTATTTCTTCCAGCTCATTTATTTTCCTGATTTACCTTAATATCCCTGATAAACTTTCCCATTATTTTTTTTTCATTTTCAGTTATTTGTTGTAATGGCACAAACAACTGCAAAAATAGTTGACACTAAAGGTTTAAAGTTTATTTATTAGTGTCACAAGTAGGCTTACATTAACACTGCAATGAAGTTACTGTGAAAATCCCCTAGTCATCGCACTCCTGCGCCTGTTCAGGTACACTGAGTGAGAATTTAGCATGGTCAATGCACCTAACCAGCATGTCTTTTGGACTGTGGGAGGAAACTAGAGTACACGGACGAAATTCACGCAGACATGGGGAGAACATGCAGACTCCACACAATGACCCAAGGCAGGAATCAAATCTGGGTCCCTGTCGCTGTGAGTCAGCAATGCTAACCAAATGGCACCCAGTATCATCCAAATTTTAGCGATAAAATAAAGATTTTGCCCATTGGTGGCCAACATTAAGCTGATCTTTCTCTCCATCCTATCTGTAACTGCAACACTATACCCTTCTTTACGCTATGTGTGGTATGTTTTGTCTGTACAGTGCACAGAAAACAATATTTTTCACAGTAGCCCAATACAGGTGACAATAATAAATCAAATCAAATTCAATAAATAAGGTCTGTCTTCTCAAGAATGATATACATGCAGCTCAGGTCCATTACACTCCCTGTAAATGGAATTACTGGCTTCAGAAAGTTAAAAGACCCTTATTTACATGAAAATGTGCAAATGTCCTCTTGGTGTTTCAGGAGGCAGAACAGACAAACATAATTTTGTTCATAATAATGAATAAATGGCATAGTAATGCCGTTTGAAAGTATTTACAATATTGCACGATTCATTTACAAATAGATAAAAAGACCATTCAGTTCAACCTGACAATGTTGGTGTTAATTTAGAAAAAAGGTTTGTCAAACCATTTAAAGACTTTTCTGGGCTAAATGACTTGACAAGATGGGGCAAAAATTATAATTTACATATTTATTTTAATATTTTAGAAATAAAAATTTTCAGTTGCAAGAAATAACACTTCTGACACTTGCTTTATCATAAAATTTACACAAGCATTTTAAGGTAATAATTGATCTAGTGTAAAGGCATACTAACACTCCATGAGTAACTGTTCCAGCTGTAAATGCTTAGCTAGGCAACAGAAACACTCATTTGCATTTATGACCATGTTTTCTAATGCCAGTCGACGAACGACAGCAACTAATCTTCGGGACTGGATCAGCAGCCTCTGAATCACCACATTTAAAAAATATATCCTCTGTATGGGGCAGACACCTATTTATTCTCCACCCCAGTTGCCTTTGTAACAGTTAACCCACTTCAGAGGATTTTAAGGCCAACATTTAATGTTGGCAACAGGGGTTCCACCCACTGGTTTATGAATAGTCCAGAAATTTCACATTGCTTTTCTTCCCAAAGCTTGACATACTTGCCCAGGTAATCAGACACCGACTTAGGCACCTTTGGGTCTGCTCTTGGATAAAACTCCTAGTTAGGTGGAAATCTCACCTCTGAGATCTGCCAGGTATTCAGAGGTCAGCAGAGTTCCAATACTGACAGCACCTCTGGGAGTGGTGACCGTTACTGTTAATGCAACACTGGACTCTTGGAGAGAGGAGAATAGGTGGGAGAAGGGTTACAGGAAGGAGGTCATCAGCAAGAAGGAGCAAACGAGAGTCTTTCAATGAATTCCTCTTTCCTGATACCAGGCCCTTTGGTCAGGTGTTGATGGACAGTGTACAAGTCCATAAGTCCACCCCCCCAACACTTCCCCCCCCCGCAAATACCCCACTGAATAGGCTTTCTGGAGGCCTGGGAGACCCATGCAAGCCTAATTGCCTCCCTGCCACTAACAGGAGAGTTGCTTGCATCGATCCCTTGACACCATTCATTTAGTGCAAGGCAGTTCTTCCACTGTCAGAAGTCAAAGGTGTGGCCTCCAGTGTAATTCTCTGGCCTTGTCCACCATATTGTCAGGTCATTCACCTGACGAAGAGAGGAACCTCGAAAGCTTGTGAGTTTACTATCAAATAAATCGGTTGGACTTAAACCTGGTGTTGTCAGACCTCTTACGGGGAAGGAGGGAGCAGAGATCCCAGCAATTTCATGCATGAGTGCCATCTGGACAGATGTTGGACACTCTGTGCCGCTGACGTCTGCGCATCTGAAAAGAGACAGTGTAACACTTGTGCAACATGTTGCAGGACCTGGCATCTAGAGGGGGGAGGTGTACCCACTCTCGGCGGCTGTCAAATTGATGACCACTCTGAACTTTTATGCGACTGGCTCCTTCCAGACCCCTAGCAAATACATCTGTGGCATTACACAGTCAGCTCTGCACACCTATGTCAAACAGGTCACAGAAGTCCTGTATGCTCGGGCTGGGCAGTAAATTTAAGCTGGTCTAGGCCCATCAGGAAACCTGGGCTGTAGGGTTCACAGCCATTGCGGGGATGCCTAATGTACAGGGGGTCATTGACTGTAAACATGTGACCCTCAAGACCCCTCACCTGAATCTGCGAAGATTCATCAACAGAAAGGAGTTCCACTCCCTGAATGTTTAACTCGTGTGCGACCTTAACACGAACATTGTCTCACACAAACGTGCACATCCAGGCAGTGTGCACAACAGCTTCATTGTCAGGAGCTCGGACATCCCGGAGGCATTTGAGGAAGAGTCCAGGCTGCAGGGGTGGCTCATGGTGATATGGGTTACCTGCTTCGGACGTGGCTGATGACACCTGTGCAGAGGTCTGTGTCTGAGGTGGAGGCCTGCTAGAATGAGGCCCACATAGCCACCAGCGCCAAATGCAATTCTGGTGCCTGGACTGATCTGATGGAGCCCTCCAGTACAGCTCAGTGATCTCTTCCCGCATAGTGGTCATGTGCTGTGCCTTGAACAATCTCTACAGAGAGGTGACATATTGGAGGAGGAGGAGGACATGGAGGCTGACCAGGTGTTGCTGGGGAAGGTGGCTAGCAGGAGGAGGAGGAAGAGGGGGAGGACGAAGATGAGGAAGAGCACACTGAGGAATACCAACCAGGCCCTGGAAGGCTGGTAGTTCAAATGTGGCATGTGGGGGCGGCAAGGGAGGCCCTGATCACCAGGCAGTTCACTCGCTAGGGGTTTGTGCCTGTGGGTTCCATCCCCTCCCCCTCTCCCAAAATTCCTTCTGTCTCCTGCAACATTGTCACACCGGAGTGGTGGGCCTGGGTAGTCTGTGTTAGCGAGTTTTTTGGCAGACAGGAAGATGATGACAACTCGCTAAGCACCATTATGATGATGCCCTGGTACAAATTAGTCTGGTTCCTACCTGAGCTCCGCATGCACACTGGCACCAGGGCCACGTCTGTGTAGTAGGTAAGGGATCTGAAATCCCCTGCTGGGGCAGGC
Organism: Carcharhinus amblyrhynchos; assembly: GCF_965287045.1. Taxonomy (NCBI): domain Eukaryota; kingdom Metazoa; phylum Chordata; class Chondrichthyes; order Carcharhiniformes; family Carcharhinidae; genus Carcharhinus; species Carcharhinus amblyrhynchos. The sequence goes on along the minus strand of NC_137335.1, from coordinate 35,039,622 downwards.
GGGGTGGGGGACAGGAGGAAATCGCTCATTGAGTCTGAGGAACGAATGGCTTCGTTTTCTCAGTGACACAGCATTGAGGGGCCTCCCCTATTGACATCAACATGAAGCATCCCTCCGGCGATCATCAATGGAAGAGGATTCATAATCGAGAAAATCTGAGACAAATTAGTCACAGGTGGGTGGTGAAAAAAAATTAATTGCAATAAAGGCATTTTAATGTACAAACTTGTGAACAGAAAATGTTAATGCACTTAAATATCTTTCCAACTAGTGCAGCCCTTCACCCATGCCATCTCAGTTCAACTACAACTTCCTAACCTTATGTGGTCTCCCACTACGTCTCAATGACTCCCCAGAATGTACATCAGAGGTGGAAGAGGCCAGCTGTTTACCTCATCCCATGGCCTGTGATGTTATGGCAGGTGTCTTCTGGAGGACCTGGACCTTGAGGGCCCTGGCCAGCTGTTTCATCCCGTTACCCCTGAGATGCCCCGGTGTCAGGTAGAGGGGAGTCAGAAGTGTAGCCACAGCTACAGTCTCCTGCTTGAAAGCCCCCGGCATGGACCTAAACCTGTCCTCCTCCCTTAGGATTCCTGTGGCCCTCTGGGTCACCCCATGGGATGGCTGTACTTCTGCAGTGAACTCCAGAAGCTCCAGCATCACCTGGCACTGCCAGTCCTGGAGGACCATCTGCATTCTACGCTTGTGGGTTGAGACCTCTGTGATGGCCACTTGGGTCCTGGGTTCAATTCCCGGCTTGGGTCACTGTCCGTGAGGAGTTTGTACATTCTTCTCGTGTCTGCGTGGGTTTCCTCTGGGTACTCCAGTTTCCTCTCACAGTCCAAAGCTGTGTGGGATTAGGTTGATTGGCCATGCTAAGAAATTGCCCCTCAGTGTCCAGGGGTGCGTAGGTTAGAGGGATTAGTGGGTATAATATGTAGGGATATGGGGGTAGGGCCTGGGTGGGATTGTGTTCGGTGCAAGACTCAATGGGCTGAAGGGCCTCTTTCTGCACTGTAGAATGATTCTATGATTCTATGAGTCGGGGACCTTTCAAAGGCTGCCACAAGTGCCTTCTGAGACGGGGCCACACTCTGCAACCCTTCAGCCATGACCCTCTGCGACTGGGCCACATTCTCAAGAGCTGGAGCCATAGCCTGCTGTGCCTCAGTTCCGTTCTGCTCTATCTCCTGCAAGCCCTCAAGCCTCTCAGCCATGGGCTGCAGAATCTCGAGAAGTCTGTTCAGTTCCTCAGCTGTGGCCTGCTGTGACTCGGCCATCGTTTGGAGCCTGCCACTCATGGTGAGGATCCCCTGCCCTAGGCCTTCTACTGCAGATGCCACTGCAGTGTTGGCCTGGGAAATATGCAAGACAGGCAATAGCTGGCCAGCCTGAAAGCTTTGAGGCTTCTCCCAACTGCCTCGCAGTTGGTCCAGTGTGGCTGTCAGCCCCTCCTGCATCTCCAGCAGCTGAGGTAAAAGTGATCTCAGAGGCCCAACATGTAGCCTGGGGCCAGCTGAGTCCTTGCCTCCGGCAGGCCCCTGCATTGCCAGAGGTCTCAGACATTCTCTCCTCCACCCAATGTACATTATCAGATGTGTCGTGCTCACCAGAGAGTGACCCAGAAGCCTCACCGCTAACTGGACCCACCGACATGTAAGCATCTAGGATGGTGAGTCGTGAGGTGGAAGCTGGTCCCAAAACTGTGCTACTCTTGGAGCTCCCTTCACCCATGTCCTCCAAACTCTCATCTAAGCTGTCTGGACCAGGACAGGTGGGAACTGCAGTACGGGCCAGTAGTCCAGAAGGCCCCGGATCTGTCCCTGCAACACAGGACACAAGGTTAAGTGAAAGGGCGGGAGAGCAACCTGGGATGCCAAACACATGATTCACATGTCTCCATTGAACATAGAACAAAGTACCAAGAAAATTATATCACAGAAACAGGCCCTTCGGCCCTCCAAGTCTGCACATCTGATTTGTTACCTCCTACCCTTCCGGGGACCATATGCTCATCCCATTCTATTCTCATCCCATTCACATAGCTGTAGAGATGCCCCTTAAAGATCACTATCGTATCTGCATCCGCGAACTCCCCTGGCAGCGAGTTCCAGGCACCCACTACCCTCTCTGTGCCTCGTACATCTCCTTTAAACCTTGCCCCTCGCACCCAAAACTCGTGCCCCCAAGAAGTTGCTTTAAAGTGACTGAAGGAATGACAGGTGCTCATGTCTTGACAGCAGCTCGACCATGCTCTTGCTGAAGCCCACATCTCCCCTTCCCTTGACAGTTCTAGCACCCGCTCCTATAAGGGGGTGAGGACCCAAAGGTCTGGCTCACCAGCCCCTATTTTCGTTCTCTCACAGGTGTGTTCGGTCTTCTCCTGTGGAGACTGAAGAGGCCATGAAAGAAATGATGGCATGACTCCTGCAGAGTATCAAGTGGTGGCCCTTAGAGGGTAAGTGCAGTGGGGCTCTTGTGGGGGGCAGGAAGGAGGTGCCTGGGGGGTCAGGAGCTGGAAGCATGCAGGGTGCAGGGGATGGGAGGATCTGGGGGAGGTTTGGGGGAAGATGCAAGATGGGGTTCAGCACTCACCCTTGCTGCACGGATGAGGTCATTGACTTTTTTGCGGCACTGCTTTGTGGTTCAGGGACCGGTGCCCTGGCACTGACTGAGGTGGCAACTGCCTCCTAGCCCCCTGGGTCTGTGTCTTCCTTGAGGAAGAGCATGTCCTGCCTCACCTCTGCTGCATCCAGCAGCCTCCCCAGGTTGCCCTCAGAAAATCGAGCGGCTGGTCGTATGCACCAGGAATGCCTGCCTGCCTATCCATTCTTGAGTTTTTAATGGAACTGCCCCTCATTTGGGAGGATCAGCTACGGGCAGTTTGGCAGAGCATTCCAGCAAATTACATACAGTTTGGCTTGTTAGCATTGAGGGGAAGGCAAGTGAGCACTTGCAGTGTGCTGATGGGGAGAGGGGTGTATAGTGGATGAGTGCCTCAATGATTGGGGACAGCGGAAGAGAGGGAGGTGTCACACAGCCATCGGAATCCGGAGGAGCTGGGGGCCTTGTGCGGGAGGGTCCGGGGTGGGGGTGACAGAAATCATCCTACCTGATGTCTGTAGGGTGGAGGATGGATCTCTCTGCCTGAGATCGATGTGGGGAAGGGGGAGTCTGCTGCCACTCTGCCTGAGATCACTGGGGGGAAGGGGGGGTCTGCTGCCACTCTGCCTGAGATCACTGGGGGGAAGGGGGGGTCTGCTGCCATTCTACCTGAGATCACTGGGGGGAAGGTGGGGAGGGGCCCGGGATTGTTCTGGATGACTGGTGAGTGGAGGGATAAGGGAGTCAGTAATGTTGTGAGGGTGGGACAATGTCTGTGGGGGCCGGGGGAGGCATTATCCAGCCTGGGAGTGGTAGGGAAGCAGCATTCTATCATTTTTTTTCTGCACATGCACAGTTGGAGGTGCGGATCAGAGCTGCAGAGTTTCAGGCGCATTTAGCCCCACCCACAGGCTTGTGCAACGCGATTCAGAATCACTAATATTTTTGCAGGCAGGGTGTATTTGGTGCACCTGAGAACAGGCCTAAAAGTCGGATCTAAAACACTCCCAGATTCAAGTCCACTCAGCACTTAGAATCAAAATCGTAAAATAGGGCCCAAAGAGTCAGCCACCTTGTGAGGACTAGAGTCACATATAGAGCAGGCCAGGTAAGAATGGCCGATTCTCTTCCTTGAAGGACATTATTGATTCAATTGTGCTTTTGATCATTGTTCCTCCTGTTAATTATGTAGAAACTGGGCATTTGGTTCTACGTCAGTAAATATCCTTTGTATGAGCCTCTCTCCCAGTCAACATGTTTTCACCTCCCCCTGTCAACATTTCCATCTATTCCCTTTTCCCCTTACATCACCAGGGAAGGTGGCCAGAAGGAGACCCATTCCAAGCTTCCTCAATGTGGATGTGGATTGCATGTTGGACTCCATTGGAGGGGAGAAGAGCCAGTCTGTTCCCCAGGATAGGCAGGACACTACCTGCCAACATGGGCGACGGTGGCTGAGGCTGTCAGCAGCAGCAGTCTGATCCAGAGAACATAAGAACATAAGAAATAGGAGCAGGAGTAGGCCATCTAGCCCCTCCAGCCTGCCCCGCCATTCAATAAGATCATACCCACCCTCTCCCCATAACCCTTAATCCCCTTGCCTATCAAAAACCTATCAACCCGCATCTTAAAAATATTGAGCGAGGCAGCCTCCACCACTTCAACGGGCAGAGAATTCCAGAGATTCACCACCCTTTGAGTGAAGAAGTTCCTCCTCAACTCCGTTCTAAACTGTCCCCCCTTTATCCTGAGGCTGTGCCCTCTAGTCCTACTGTCCTTTCTGAACGGGAAGAGCCTCTCCACCTCTATCCTATTCATCCCATTCAACATCTTATACGTCTCAATGAGATCTCCCCTCATTCTTCTAAACTCTAACGAGTACAAGCCTAGTTTGTTCAGCCTCTCCTCATAGTTCAACCTCCTCAACTCCGGAATCAGCCTAGTAAACCTCCTCTGCACTCCCTCCAAGGCCAAAATATCCTTGCGTAAGTGCAGCGACCAAAACTGCACACACTACTCCAGCTGCAGCCTCACCAGTGCCCTATACAGCTGTAGCAAGACCTCCCTACTTTTATATTCAATCCCCCTCGCTATGAAGGCCAGCATCCCATTCGCCTTCCTGACCACCTGCTGCACCTGCAAGCTGGGTTTTTGCGACTCATGCACAAGGACCCCGAGGTTCCTCTGCATCGTCGCATGCTGCAGTTTTTCGCCACGTAAGTAATAGTCCTTCCCACCATTATTCCTACCAAAGTGGACAACCTCACATTTGCCAACATTAAATTCCATTTGCCAGTTCCTGGCCCATTCACCCAGCTATCTAGATCCTTCTGCAGAGGACAGCCATTCAAGGCAGGAAAGAAATTAACAACCTCCTTGGAGCTGCAAGAGTGAGTACCCACTTGTCCTCCCTGGCATTATTCTTAACCCTAATGTATCCATGTTATAGAACATAGAACATTACAGCGCAGAACAGGCCCTCCGGCCCACGATGTTGCGCCGACCAGTTAAAAAGCAATGACCCTCTAACCTAAACCAAACCCTTTCCATCCATAAACCTATCCACGGATCTCTTAAACGCCCCCAAACTAGGCGCATTTACAACTGCAGCAGGCAGGGCATTCCAATCCCTCACCACCCTCTGGGTAAAGAACCTACCCCTGACATCCGTCCTATAACTACCACATGTTATAATAAGCACTTCCAGCCTTGAACAGCTGGGCTACCAGCACCTCCCTCAGAAACACCCCGCCATTTCCCCATCCTCCCACCCCTCCATGTTCCCCATCATAACTTCCTGAACCCCACTGATCCCAACCATTCCCCCAGCCACTGTTACCCACAATTCTCCCAACCCCACTGAACTCCATCATGATCCCTCACAGGTTTGCCTCAGATTTCACACATGCCATTGATATTAAACCCACCAGGGCACCTTCTCATTATCTCAATTTTCTCTCCTCAAAGCATAAGGCAGGAGAGAGAGAGGCTAGATAAGGGGGGGTGTATCCACTCTGAGGGTCCTTACCACTTAAGGGCCCTATAAATTGTGGCAGAGACCCGAGAGCAAGCAGTTGTCGACTGCAAGGTCGAGATGGCCCGAGTGAGAAAGTCCAAAGTAGATGACATATCTCACGTAGGTCTAATATTCTCCACACCATTGAGGTTCCCAAAAGCTAACCCATGTCCTTTCTCCAGGGTCACCTTCTGATGGGGCTGGGCATCTGGGGTCATAACCCCTCATCCAATCCCTCAGAACACCCTGGAGCTGACACTGAATTCCCAGAACTACCATCACCTGCACCATCCACCAGCACAGAGACACTCACCTCAGTGGAAAATGTTAGTGGTCAGGCTGCTGGGGCACTTTCTGGTGAACACCACACAGCTGCTGTTGCTGCACATCAGGTTGGGTTAGGAACTTTCAGGTGAGCCAGTATTCAGAGGACTGCCAGCTTCCAGGAACCAACTGTTCCCTAGGCAGATGTCAATCCTCTGGGAAAGCCCATCCCAGGATGCTCTCTTGCATTGTGCAAGGAAGAGAAAGATAACTAAAGAGTGCAAACCCAGGAACTGATAGCTAAATATGGTGGGAAAAGGTAATCCATAAATGCATTTAGAAACATAGAAACTTAGAAAATAAGAGCAGGAAAAGGCCATTCAGCCTTGGAGTCTGCTCCACTATTCATTATGATCATGGCTTATCATTCAACTCAATAGCCTGATCCCCCCATATCATTTGACCACTGGAATACTGATCAGAAGACCACCCCTCTACTGCTACCCTCTATCTTTTATGGCTAAGCCAGTTCTGAATCCATCTTGCCACCTCTCCTCTGATCCCATGTGACTTCACTTTTCATACCAGTCTACCATGAGGTACCTTGTCAAATACTTTACTGAAGTCCATGTATACAACATCCACTGCCTTTCCCTCATCTATCATTTTCATCACTTCCTCGAAAAACTCGATCAAGATAGTGAGGCATGACCTCCCCTTTACAAAATCATGCTGTCTACCACTAATAACTCCATTTGTTTCCTAAGAATCTTTTCCAATAATTTCCCTACCACTCATTTAAGGCTCATCAGCCTATAATATCCTGGATTATCCCTGCTGCCCTTACAAAAAATGGTACAATATTGGCTACCCTCCAGTTCTCTGGAACTTCACCTCTAGCTTTCTATCAAGGCCCAGCAATTTCCACCCTTGCCTCCCTCAATATTCTGGGGTCGATCCCATCAGGCCCTGGAGCTTATCTACTTTAATGCTTTTTAAGACACCCAACGCCTCATCCTTTTTGATATCTACACACCCTATCCTCATCCATCAAGTCCCTCTCTTTGGTGAATACTGAGGCAAAGTGTTCATTTAATGTCTCGCCCATTTTCTCTGGTTCCAAGCATAGATTCCCTCCACTATCCTTGAGTGGACCAACCCTTTTCCTGGCTACCCTCTTGCTCTTTACATATACTCTGCTGGAGATCGCTTTGGTGGGTGGGGAGGGCAGGGGTCTGCTGTCATTCTGCCTGAGATCGGTGGAGGGAAAGGGTGAAGGGGGCCGCGATTGGTCTGGGTAGTGGAGGTGCGGGATAAGGGGGTGGGGCAATGTCTGTGGGGACCAGAGGAGATATTATCCAGCCCGGGAGGGATGTGACAGGCAAGCTGCATTCTATCATTTGTTTCTCTGTGCATGCGCAGTTGGAAGTGCTGATCGGAGCTGCGGTGTTTCAGGCACGTTATGCCCCACCCCCAGGCTTGTGCAGCGAGATTCGGAATTGTTGATATTTCGGCAGACAAAATGCATATGGGGACACCTGAGAATGGGTCTAAAAGTTGCATTTGAAACACTTCCAGTTTCAAATCCGCCTGGCACTTAGGATCATATTGGTGTTCACTGTATGCATGCTGCTTACACGTACACAGGTTTTTTTAATCCTGTTTGCCAAGGACTTAATCCTGTTTGCCAAGGACTTTTCATGACCCCTTTTAGCTCGCCTAATTCCTTCTGTAAGTTCCTTCCTACGTTCTTTGTATTCTTCAAGGGCTTCATCTGTCCTAAGCCTTTTAGACCTTACACATGCTTCCTTTTTCTTTTTGACAAGACTCATAGTATCCCTCATTATCCAGGGTTCCCGATACTTGCCACACAGCTACCGTCTGCCCCAGTTTTGTGTCATCTGCAAATTTGGAGATATTATTCATAGATATTGTGAATAGCTGGGGTCCTAGCACCAATCCCTGTGGATCCCCACCAGTCACTGCCTGCCATTTGTAAAATGATCAGTTGGTTACTCTTTCTTTCCTATCTGCCAACCAGTTTTCTATTGATCTCAAAACACAACCTCCAATCCCATGAGCTTTAATTTTGCACGCTAATCTCTTACTTGGATTGATTTGATGAAGATTGTGAGATTTAAATTCATATGAAGAAAGATTCCAATATTATCTCCAAGCAAATAAAATGCCAGATAACCTACAAGTCATAACATTTCTCAGTTTCGTAGGACACAAACCATTTACATTGTATAAAAGTTTATTCCGTCCAGCAAAGCCCGCAGTGAAAACCTATGACAAACTGATGGAGATCTTAGACGAGCACTTCTTGCTGAAATCGCAGCAAGATTAAGGTCCCACCACTGAAGCTAGGAGGAAGTGAAAATATTTCACGGTTCATGGTGACCTTATGGAAGCTAGCTAAATGTTATGAATTTAATGTGATGCTTGATGATACTCTTCATGATAGATTGGTATGCGGAGTCTGGAATGAAACTATTTAGAGAAAGCTGCTTGCTGAAAGAACATTGGTCCCGAAATGAGCAGTGGACATTGCAGTGCCAGTGGAGCTGGCTGCAAAAGAGACTTCACAGACAGGAGTCGGGGTCAGAAATCACAAAATGGAAACCACTGAAAATAAGTCTGCAAAACAACAGGCATGCCACTGATGTGCACAAGTTTGACACTCAGTGGGGAATGCTGGAGTAGGGAAAACAAGTGCAAGAATTGTGGCAAAAGAGCCATTTTGCCAAAGCATGCTGGACAAAGCAAGCTTCCTCTACATCAAAATTGTGCAAGTAAAATAAAACATCCAAATCTGCAGGAAAAATCTCCCAGATGTCAGGCAAAGATGAAGATACCTGAGAAGACAAGTGCCAAACAAGGTCAAGAGTTACATAAGGAATTTTATCAGTACAAGGCGATTCACAACATTTTTGGGTGTTCCCAAAACTTGATGGTAAGCAAATCAAAATGGAAGTTGATACAGAGGCTATGGTATCATTGATATCTGAGACAATCTATGATGAAAAGTTAGGGCATTTACCACCGAAACCGTTGAATGTTATCCTAAGGATGTACACAGAGGAGATTGTGTCATTAAAAGGATACATTAATGTAACGTGGAAGTGAATGGACAAACAACGGAGTTGCTGCTCCACGTTGTTTGTGGAAAATTTCCTACTTATGTGGTAGAGCATGGTTGGGGAAAATCAAATTCAACTGGGGAGCTATAAATTGTCTATTTGACAGCAAGACTGACTGACAGCAACTTTTGAAAGTTGTGTATTTAAAGACTCACTGGGCTCAGTGACTGGAGTTGAGGTCTAACTCAAAAAGTAAGTCAGGCAGTACGCCAAAATGTCTAAAAGCCAGAAGTGTACCATATGCCATCACACCAAAAGTCAAGGAAGAACTAAAAATAGGTATCATTGAACCAGTTACTACAAATGCTTGGGATACACCAATTGTGCCTATACTAAAACCTGAAATCTCAGTAAGGATATGTGGATATTTCAAGACAACGATTTACCCAATTTTGTGGGCTAATCAATATCCACTGCCACTAATTGAAGTCTTATTTGCTGAACTACCTGGAGGCCAGAAAGTCAGTGAAATACAGTCAACACAAACATACTTACAAATGAATGTGGCTGCAAGTTTAGAACCATTACTCATTATCGTGACACGTAAAGAACTCTTTCAATACAGGAGATTGCCATCCATTCTATTCCAGAGGTCCAAGGTTCAAATTCTGAGTGGGCTAAGTGATATACAGTGTTATCTAGATGATATTCACATCACAGGTTCAAATAAACAAAAACTTTTGAAGAACTTGGAAGCTACACTGAAACATCCGCAAAAAATCAGGGTGGAATTTTTCTATCCCGCCCGGGAATTGTAGTAGGTGAGACATAGACCATGCAAAGATCTTTGGGCGGGATTTTCGGTCTTGGGACAAATGTGGCTAGAAAATCTTGCCTGTAATCTCCAAGTGAAGAAGGAAAAATGCAACTTTTTCATGACATCTATAACTCACTTGGGTCACACCACTGATAAAGATGGCTTGCATAAGGAATCGTAAAAGATGATAGGAATTTTAGAAGCACAATGCCCTCAAAATGTGACACAACTGAGACTCTTCCTAGGTATTATGGTAAATTTGCTCCAAATTTAGCAAAGCTATTGAAGTCGTTGCACACTTAGCCAAGCGTCAAACAGGCAAGGCACTGAACGGAAGAATGCAAAAGAGTTTACAAAGAGGTAAAAGAAACCTTAAGGAAGTTGGAGCTAATTGTTCATTTCAGTCCCAAGTTTAAATTACAATTTGTTTGTGATACATCACCCTATTGGGTAGGTGCAATTGTCTCATACATAATGCCCTTAGAGGAAGAGCGACCGATGGTCTTTGCTTCACGAACACTTGCTAGCACAGAAATGAATTACACTCAGCTAGAAAAAGAAGCTTTGAGTATCAGATTTGGAGTAAAAAGATTTCATGCCATATTTATGGGCATCATTTTACACTTTTGTCAGACCATAGACTCTCAACAACAATCTTCGGGCTGTATAAAAATATTCCTTCTTTAGCTGCTAGTAGATTACAGAGATGGTCTTTGATATTATCGACACACACCTACAATATTAAATATCATCAATCAGAGCAACATGTGAATGCTGGTGCTTTGTCAAGATTGTGGTTACAAATCAAACAAGAACCTGAAGAAACTATTGTTGACATCCTATATTTCTCATAAGTGGATTGTGCACGTGTGTCTTCATCTCAAGTTCAGAGATACACAAAAACTGATCCGGTGATGGGGAAGGTTATGAAATGGTCCTAAAAGGACAATGATGGAAGTACATAAAAACCCAGATCTAAAATTTGTATCACAAAGGGGCTTGAGTTGACAGTCTACAGTGAAATTTGACTATGGGGAATCCAAATGATTTTTCCTTGTGCTTGCATGGAAGAATTCTTGAACAGCTACATGAGGTTCATCCAGGTGTGGTAAGAATGAAGGAAAAACTGGCACAGTTATTTTTGGTGAACACAAATCAAAGAGAAAGTGGGGCACTGTCAGCCCTGTGCAAAACAAAAGAACACTCCTCTGCTACAACCCTTACTTGTATGGGAATGGCCGTCATGGAAGAGGATGCACATGTATTACACGGGAGGGATACATATTCCTAACATTGGTAGATGCACATTCTAAATGGCTGGAAACAGTGATCATGAATTCTATGACATCAGAAGTCTATTGAAAATTGGAATGAAATACTTGCTAGATTTGGTAAATCTGAACATATAGTAAGTGACAATGGGAAACAATTAACTTCAAAGGAGTACAAAGACGACTTGAAAGAAAATGGTATTCGACACATCAAGTCAGCTCTGTACCATCCAGCAACAAATAGATTAGCGAAATGATTTGTACAGTCACTAAAACACTCACTAAAGGCAATCAAAGGACCAAGGGACATTGTCAAGATAAGTAAATAATTTCTTGTTATCCTATAGGAACACTGCACATGCAGAGACACTAAGTTCACCAATGATGCTGCTTTTGAAAAGGAAGTTCAAACAAAGTTTGATCTTTTGATACCACCTGGTACTTCAGAAATTGTCGAACACCAACAAAAAGCACAGATTGCTAGGAGAGACCAAATCTCTAAAAAGAGAGAATTTACTCAAGGAGAACGAGAACTAGCAAGAAGTTATATTACCAATGAAAAATGGGTACCTACCCTAGGCCAAAACAGGTCCAATATCTTACACCATACAGTCAGATGTTGAGGGAGTTTGGTGATGTCATACTATCATGATGTGGGTATGCCGGCGTTGGACTGGCGTAAACACAGTGAAAAGTCTGACAACACCAGGTTTTAGTCCAACCTATTTATTTGATAATATACTCACAAGCTTTCGGGTTGGTCCCTTCGTCAGGTGAATGGAGAGTTCTGGCCTCAGACAGAGCATATAAAGCACAGACAGTTTAGAGATTACTGATTAGAATGCGAATCCTTACACCTAACCTGCTGTTCAAGACCTGAAGTGGCTGATAATGTGAGTGGAAGGAGCACTGATCACAGTTTAAAGAGATGTGTATTGTCTCCAGACAGTACAGTAAGTGAGGTTTTGCAAACCCAGGCAAGTCACGGGGGTTACAGATAGTGCGACATGAACCCAAGATCCCTGTTGAGACCGTCCTCATGCGTGCGGAACTTGGCTATCAATCTCTGTTCAGCGACTCTGCGCTGCCGTGTGTCGTGAAGGCCGCCTTGGAGAATGCTTACCCGAAGGTCAGAGGCTGAATGCCCGTGACCACTGAAGTGTTCGCCAACAGGAAGGGAACAGTCTTGCCTGGTGACTGTCGAGCGATGTTCATTCATCCGTTGTCGTAGCGTCTGCATGGTCTCCCCAATGTACCATGCTTCGGGACATCCTTTCTTGCAACGTATCAGGTAGACAATGTTGGCCGAGTTGCAAGAGTATTTACCATGTACCTGGTGGATGGTATTCTCATGTGTGATGATGGTATCCATGTCGATGATCCGGCATGTCTTGCAGAGGTTGCTGTGGCAGGGTTGTGAGGTATTGTGGTCACTGTTCTCCTGAAGGCTGGGTAGTTTGCTGCGAACAATGGTCTGTTTGAGGTTGTGTGGTTGTCTGAAAGCAAGAAGTGGGGGTGTGGGGATAGCCCTGGCGAGATGTTCGTCTTCATCAATGATATGTTGAAGACTCCGGAGAAGATGTCGTAGCTTCTCCGCTCCGGGGAAGTACTGGACGACGAAGGGTACTCTGTCCACTGTGTCCCGCGTTTGCCTTCTGAGAAGATCGGTGCGGTTTTTCGCTGTGGCGCATCGGAACTGCCGATCTATGAGTCGAGCACCATATCCTGTTCTTATGAGGGCATCTTTCAGGGTCTGGAGGTGTCTGTCACGATCCTCCTCATCTGAGCAAATCCTGTGTATACGGAGGGCTTGTCCATAGGGAATGGCTTCTTTAACATGTTTAGGGTGGAAACTGGAGAAGTGGAGCATTGTGAGATTGTCTGTGGGCTTGCGGTACAGTGAGGTGCTGAGGTGACCGTCCTTAATGGAGATGCGTGTGTCCAAGAATGCAACTGATTCTGGGGAATAGTCCATGGTGAGTCTGATGGTGGGGTGGAATTTGTTGATATCATCATATAGTTGTTTCAGTGATTGTTCACCATGAGGCCAAAGGAAGAAAATGTCATCGATGTATCTAGTGTACAGCATCGGTTGGAGATTCTGTGCAGTGAAGAAGTCTTGTTCGAACCTGTGCATGAAGATGTTGGCATATTGAGGTGCAAATTTGGTCCCCATGGCTGTTCCATGTGTCTGGATGAAAAACTGGTTGTTGAAGGTGAAGACATTGTGGTCCAGGATAAAGCGGATGAGTTGTAAAATTGCATCTGGAAACTGGCAGTTGTCAGCACTGAGTACTGAGGCAGTCGCAGCAATGCCATCGTTGTGGGGGATGTTGGTGTAGAGTGCTGAGACATCCATTGTGACGAGGAGTGTCCCTGGTTCAACTGCTCCGTGTGTGCTGAGTTTTAGTAGGAAGTCCGTAGTGTCGTGACAAAAGCTGGGGGTGCTTTGTACAATGGGTTTCAGGATGTCGAGGGCATCCTGAAACCCATTGTACAAAGCACCCCCAGCTTTTGTCGCGACACTACGGACTTCCTACTGAAACTCAGCACACATGGAGCAGTTGAACCAGGGACACTCCTCGTCACAATGGATGTCTCAGCACTCTACACCAACATCCCCCACAACGATGGCATTGCTGCGACTGCCTCAGTACTCAATGCTGACAACTGCCAGTTTCCAGATGCAATTTTACAACTCATCCGCTTTATCCTGGACCACAATGTCTTCACCTTCAACAACCAGTTTTTCATCCAGACACATGGAACAGCCATGGGGACCAAATTTGCACCTCAATATGCCAACATCTTCATGCACAGGTTCGAACAAGACTTCTTCACTGCACAGAATCTTCAACCGATGCTGTACACTAGATACATCGATGACATTTTCTTCCTTTGGCCTCATGGTGAACAATCACTGAAACAACTATATGATGATATCAACAAATTCCACCCCACCATCAGACTCACCATGGACTATTCCCCAGAATCAGTTGCATTCTTGGACACACGCATCTCCATTAAGGACGGTCACCTCAGCACCTCACTGTACCGCAAGCCCACAGACAATCTCACAATGCTCCACTTCTCCAGTTTCCACCCTAAACACGTTAAAGAAGCCATTCCCTATGGACAAGCCCTCCGTATACACAGGATTTGCTCAGATGAGGAGGATCGTGACAGACACCTCCAGACCCTGAAAGATGCCCTCATAAGAACAGGATATGGTGCTCGACTCATAGATCGGCAGTTCCGATGCGCCACAGCGAAAAACCGCACCGATCTTCTCAGAAGGCAAACGCGGGACACAGTGGACAGAGTACCCTTCGTCGTCCAGTACTTCCCCGGAGCGGAGAAGCTACGACATCTTCTCCGGAGTCTTCAACATATCATTGATGAAGACGAACATCTCGCCAGGGCTATCCCCACACCCCCACTTCTTGCTTTCAGACAACCACACAACCTCAAACAGACCATTGTTCGCAGCAAACTACCCAGCCTTCAGGAGAACAGTGACCACAATACCACACAACCCTGCCACAGCAACCTCTGCAAGACATGCCGGATCATCGACATGGATACCATCATCACACGTGAGAATACCATCCACCAGGTACATGGTAAATACTCTTGCAACTCGGCCAACATTGTCTACCTGATACGTTGCAAGAAAGGATGTCCCGAAGCATGGTACATTGGGGAGACCATGCAGACGCTACGACAACGGATGAATGAACATCGCTCGACAGTCACCAGGCAAGACTGTTCCCTTCCTGTTGGCGAACACTTCAGTGGTCACGGGCATTCAGCCTCTGACCTTCGGGTAAGCATTCTCCAAGGCGGCCTTCACGACACACGGCAGCGCAGAGTCGCTGAACAGAGATTGATAGCCAAGTTCCGCACACATGAGGACGGTCTCAACAGGGATCTTGGGTTCATGTCGCACTATCTGTAACCCCCGTGACTTGCCTGGGTTTGCAAAACCTCACTTACTGTACTGTCTGGAGACAATACACATCTCTTTAAACTGTGATCAGTGCTCCTTCCACTCACATTATCAGCCACTTCAGGTCTTGAACAGCAGGTTAGGTGTAAGGATTCGCATTCTAATCAGTAATCTCTAAACTGTCTGTGCTTTATATGCTCTGTCTGAGGCCAGAACTCTCCATTCACCTGACGAAGGGACCAACCCGAAAGCTTGTGAGTATATTACCAAATAAATAGGTTGGACTAAAACCTGGTGTTGTCAGACTTTTCACGATGTCATACTGGACAGATATTATCCTCAAGAAATAAAATCACTGAAGCTTTACCAGAAGTATTTACATCAGAAATGCTGAGCAGCAATACATCTGAACAAAGACTAACAACAGAGACAAATTCAGGTGCTGTTTCTGAAGAATCCTCACCACCAATGGAAATTGACACTGTAGATTTTCCAAAAGAAGAAAGTGAAGATAGTTCATAGATCTCAAGTAGCCGAATTCCAGAGCATTGAGTACAGCCCAAAAGAAATAGATGTCTGCCTAAGAGGCTTTATAGGAAATATTACTACAAAGTACTGTATCTACAGTTTATTTGGCTTTGTTATTGAAACATTGGGAAAAGTTGCCATTTGGGGACTAAAGAGGTAAAGGGGAGGGATGTTATGTATTTAAAGTGGTTGCATCCCTTCTGGTGTAACTTCACATGACCTGTAGTAATCTAAACAATAGGTTTTTGTGGTTCTTCCATCCTAGGCCCAGAATAAGTAAAACCTTCTTAATAAACCTGCATTATGTTTTACTGCAATCCACCAGTATGACATCTCATGACTATTCTCTTGGTGATAGCCATCAGTCAATACATAACTAGGAGGAATCACATTCTTCTAAATTATATAACAAATCCATTTATTGCTTTGGTTCTGTAAACTTAAGAATTAAGTTCTGTTATCAGTTTTGTAGTTCTTTTGCTCTTAAAGTTAAAGATTATTAATGTGTCACAAGTAGGGGTCTCATTAACACTGCAATGAAGTTACTGTGAAAATCCCCAAGTCGCCATACTCCAGCACCTGTTCAGATACACTGAGGGAGAATTTAGCATGGCCAATGCATCTAATCAGCAGGTCTTTCGGACTGTGGGAGGAAACCAGAGGATACCTACTCAGACAGGGACAGAACGTGCAAGCTCTGCATAGTTACCTGAGCCGTGAATCAAACCCAAGACCCTGGAGCTGTGAGGCAGTGGTACTAACCACTCTGCCATCATGCTGCTCTTTGGTAACTCCAGCTGAATGTTCTTGTTTCAAATAAATGCAGCTTGACTATGTAGAATTGGGATTTCGTTCTTGCTTTTGGAATTGGAAGGATCTTTTGAAGCATCAGTTGTTATAGGGAGGCTTAAATGAGGCCTTCTAGGTTTGTAGATCTTGGTGCATGAATGTCAGGAAGGGATATCTTCAGGAACTGATACTTTCCAAGCCTCTAACCCAAACCTGCTCAAAACATCAGATGAAATGCTCAGGCTCAGTAAAAACAGTGACAAAAAACCTACTCAATCCTCAAAGTAGCAAAAATCTTGCTATGCAGGTGGAGAAACAACAATCATCAGTACTAACACACAACATGGCCGCCTAAATCAGACTTTTTGCTTTAGATACATAGGTAAAGGGGAAAATAAAAAAAGAAAGGTTAATAAACCAGGACAGAGTAATAAATAATGGGAGTAAAATATTACAGCAGACACACAGGTTAAGTTCTTTATACAAACAGATTGAGTATCAAGGAACAAATAACTGAAATGTGGGCACACATTCATCTTGCAGTGTATGACATGGCTGAGCAAATCATGCCAGGTTATATCTAGGAAAAATAAGGAAAATGGCAAAGGGGCAGTAGCCTAAGCAATTAAGGATTAGTTCATAATGGCAAGAGAGGAAATAATCAGAGTTAAGCGGACAATGGAGACTTAAGCTGGAATTTTTCGGCTGTTCATGTCAGTGGGATCTTCCAGTCGTACCGGTGGCACACCCCTGATGTGGTTTTCCCAGTGGTGAGGGGTCATTCAACAGGAAACTCCGTTACCAACTTCAAGACCATAATATCCCACAGCTAGTCTATGTGCTACTTATGTTTAGAGTTAAGAAAGAGAAAATAATTGAAGATTGTAATGGTTGCTGTGTATCGGAGGCAGCTGTGAAGTGATAGATTGTATAAATACAGAAATTAGACAAGCACATGGCAAAAATTGACTGAGTTGAATACCTTGATTAGGATAAGCAGAGTTACACATGGCAAAAGGTAGACGTACTGTGTCCAGGATAGTGTTCTGAGGGAATATATCCTGGAGCCAACAAGGACAGCCAATTTAGATTAAGCAATGAGTAATAAACCTGATTTAATAAGGGTTAATAGTGTGTGGCATTTATTTAATAGTCATCATAATGTGATCACATTCAACATAGTATTTGAAAGGGAGGAATACAGAACAG
This sequence comes from Carcharhinus amblyrhynchos, assembly GCF_965287045.1. NCBI lineage: Eukaryota > Metazoa > Chordata > Chondrichthyes > Carcharhiniformes > Carcharhinidae > Carcharhinus > Carcharhinus amblyrhynchos. The sequence continues at coordinate 35,022,092 of NC_137335.1, read as the reverse complement.
TTAAGATTCTAGATTTAGGTAAGGCTGACTTCAATGGGATAAGACAGAGATGACACAAACTGGGAAGTCTGTAAATGAGGAAAATGACAGAAAATCAGTGGGAGGTCAAAAGAGAATTTATTCTGATGCAGAACCAGGAAAGATCCTTGAGGAATAAGAGTCCCACTTGAAATGACAACCATAGACAACTGAAGAAGTAAGAAACAACTGAAACTTACACAAAAATGCAAAAAAAAGCACAGATGCTGGCAACTGATAATGATAAAAAGAGTAAAGGGTGACAAACAGGTATGAAGAGTTACAATAAAAACATTTATTACAATTATATTAAAAAGGGGATCAACAGCAATGTGGCTCCCAGAGAAACTGATACCAGTGATATTACCAATAGAAGAACAGAAATGGCAGACATCCTGGACTGTGTTTTGTGACAGTACTTTAAGTAAAGGAAGGGGTTAACATGCCAGACATACAAGGAAACTAATATAGAATCATAGTCAGGCACTCACTCAAGTTAATGTCAGCAAAATAATTGCAATTCAAAAAATCATGACTATAAATGTGACAAATCCCAAGAATTCTACGATCTATGATTTTAAAGGATGTAGGTGAAAACATTGCACATGCTTGAACTATAATCTTTCAGAGTTCATGTGATTTGGGAACCATTCGTTTAGGTTGGAATAATGCCCTTGCTGCTCCACTATTTCAGGAAAGTAGAGAGAGAAAACAGGAAATGATAGTCCAGTTAGCCTAACATCTGTTGTTGGGAAATGACTAGAGTCTACCATTAAGGGTAGGGTAACTGGATCCCTTAAATTTTTTCAGCTGATCAAGAGAATCAATATGTATTTGCCTGATGAATCAGACTGAATTTTTGAAGAAGTGATTAAAGTACAGGGGAATGTCTTTGGATATCATTTAGATGGACCTCCAGAAGGTATTGCATTAGAGACCATTAGATATTGATGAAGCTTGTGGAATTGAAGGCAAATTATTGGTCTGGTTAGGAAATTGGCTGAGTAGCCAAAGAAAAGAGATAATAGAGAGATACATAATTGGTAGATCATGACTTGTGCTGTCCTTTATGGGTTTGTACTCATCTATTAACTGTATTTATTAATGACTTTCATGCTGGGATTGAAAGCCGCATAGTCTAATCTTCTGATAATGTAAAGATAGGCAGTAATGTAAACAGTGAACATGGAAGCATAAAATTATAAAGATATATTGATAAATTAAGTCAATAGATAAAACTATGGCAAGTAGATTTCAATATAAGCAAGTGTGAGGTCATCCACAAAGGACACAAGAAGGATAGAATGGGATACTTTCTAAGTGGTGAAATGGCCCAAAGAAACTTGAGGGTCCAGATACACTTTCTTAAAACGTCATGAACAGACACAGAAAATAATCAAAAAGGCTAATGGAGGCCTGGCCTTTATATCTAGACAATTAGAATACAAGTGGATAGAAATCATGGGTGAAATTTCTCGGCTTTGTCACGGCTATGATGGGACCGGAAAATGTGATGATTTATTCAAAAGTTCATTGACTTTGGTGAGACCACAATTTCCCTGCAAGATTCAGTCCCATGCTTCAGCTATACAAAGACTTGATTAAATCACACTTGGAGGAATGTGTGCTGTTCTGGGCACTACACCTCAGGAAGGATATATTGGCCTTGGAGAAAGTGTAAGTAGATTTATCATAATGATACCTGGACACAAAAAGTTATATTATGAGGAGAGATTATTAAAATTGGATTGTATTCCCTGGAATTTAAGAGGTGAAGTGGTGATTTGTTCGAAATGTTCAAGATATTAACGATTAGAGTTAGAATGGTTAGGGAGAATGTTGCTTGAGGAGTCTTGGATTAGGGGGCATATTCTAGAATCTAGTCCAACATTAGTAGTGCTCTGTCCTGTCGTGGACTCAAAGGAGCAGGTAGCATTCTTTCCAGCAGATTCAGATGTGAGATTCTGGCCATTAAGTTTATTGATTATTGATATCTCTGGCCTTTTCTTTCATCTAACAAAATGGTTCATGTCTACAATCAGCTTACCAGGAAGGGAAGGAAAATTGATGCTAAGTGAATGTGCACCAAGTGCACGTACATACAGAAAGCTTGCTGCCAAGTGCATGTACAGGGTGTGCTGGCCTGTTTATTCCTGCCTCAATTTTTTCAACATTTCAACACGATGCACCCATGGGTCGCAACCCTTACTTTGAAATACATTGTTCTAGACATTAGAGCTTGACCTCTAAGGAGTGCAATTTGGAAGTTTTTCTACACACAAAGGGTGGGAGAAGTTTGGAATTCTCGTCAGCAAATTACAACTTTTAAACTGAGTTTTCTGTTAATTAAAGCTATTGAGAGATATCGACTGTTACATAGAGATACATTATAGATCAGCCATGATTATTATTTTACTTGCCAACCTTTATGGAATCTTTTGAGTTCTTTGTAATTCTAGTAGAAATATTCACCTCAAAGAAATGTAACTGTTCCTACAGACCATTAATATTCAATAAAACTGAGTATAGACTTCCTTTGGACTGGCACTATTAAATATAGATTTCTGTAATTAAAGGCATTGATGAATAGGGAGCAAAGGATGGTTTATGGAGATAGGTCACAGATCACCCATCATTATCTCAAACACCTTTCTCGAACTTGCCCCAGAGTTATCTCACTGCTTGTCTGACATCCAATTTTGGATTAGCAGATATTTCCTCCAATTAAACATTGGCAAGACCACAGCAGTAACCTTTATCCCTGCCACAACTCCATTCCCTCTGAATCTTCAGCTGCCTAGGTCCCAAGTTCAGAAATTCAGTTCATAAACCTCTCTGTCTTGGTCTCCTTAAAAATTACAAGCTTTTGACCACTTGGCCTAATATGTCTCTATGGTTCAGTGTCAAACTTCATCTGATAATGCAACTGTGAAGCACCTGGAGAGGTTTTATTAGGTTGAGGACACTATTTAGTTGTTGCAATTCTTAGAACCACTGATCCCATAAGGGAAATTATTAGTATCAGATATTTTTCCTATTTAGACAAGTTTAAAGTAAAAAAAAGTGATCAGGGTGGAAGGATTAACCATGTCCCTTTCATCCAATTTAATGCATTAGCCTTGCAATGGGCCTTCAAGGGAAATGGTAAGTTTTTGAGAGGAGACTTGAGCTGCAGCTTTTGTTCAGAAGAAGAAAAATCCATCCTCTTCTGTTTACTGCCCCAAAATTTCAAAAGAAATCCAGGCCAAGGCCTTTTCATGCCTATAATGTAACACCCTGATTTAACAGAAAAATAAGCAGCTTAAAGAAAAACTTTAGCTTAAAATGAACACAAAACCACTATCTCCTGGATCCAAGGTCAATAACTGTTCAAACAGACTATCCACAGTTCAGAGAGACTGAAGACAAGTCCACTGGGTGAATATTGCCAGTACAAAAGGAAGACAATACTAGAATTACAAAGAACTCAAAAGATCCCATAAAAGTTGGCAAGTAAAATGGCTGATGATTTTGTTTACATTTTTATTAAAAAGATGTAACAGAGGTGAAAGAAGCCACAAATTGGTAGTTGGCAGTGATAGCATAATAATGTTTAATTTTTTTTTAGAGGTGACATTTAAAATAGATTAACATCAGTGTTAAAAAAGCAGAAAAAGGAATACCGTATGGGTATGTTAATCATTCAAGATACATAACCAACAGTAATTACTGGGCTGTATTTCAAATGTGTTACTGCAGGACAATAACATCGAAGGTGGACAGGCAAACGTGGCTGGGACAAGCTTGGAGGAAGAGTATTTAAGCAACATGCTTTAAGCTAGTGTTGTCCAATACATTACATTAGCCACTAGTCATGTGACTAATTGTGAATGCAGATGTAGATATTTTATTTCTGACTGCCAAATAAAAAGTTGTAGACTGTCAGTGGACATATGGCTTCAATACCCTGTTGCACATACATGAGTATTCCAATTTTTTGTGCATTTATTTGTAAAATTATAAGACAAAAGGCAAGCGTAAGTATTTTTGATCATTGTAGATGCTTTACTTCCTATGTCACTAAATAATGACAGACATTTATGAGGGAAATAAGCACATGAAATACATTAACCTGTATGATGTGAGTTTATGCAAAGTTTTAATCTCTTAAAATCAGTCTGCGTGTCTGAATTGGTATCACCATAATCACACAAGGTTAGTGAGCAATTTCAACACCACTTTAAGCAACATGTTTCCATCTTGTAACCTCCTACCATAGATTATTCTTTAATCCATATAAGCAGGAATATGGTGGTTTCAGATATGCAATACCAGCAAGCCAAGTAGTTGCCACTATGACCCCCAGCAGTGTACTGCTTCCGATTTCAGCCCTGTCATTGTAGATAAGTATTGAGTGGAAGTCATGGTGAAAAACAAATGAAAAACAAATCAGTGTGTATTGCTGACCCTTCCTATCTGGCTTTTGTGATGAATTGAGAACAGTATTGCCAGAGGCCTAGTCATATGTCACTTGCCCACTCAATCTCAGCTGATATATTTGACTCAGGCAGCAGCTCACAAAATCATATTCCAGATGTTTAATACTTTTTTTGCATTTTTTTGGAAAGTCAATGAACCTGGTATTTTGCACAGAGATATTGGTAAACATTCTGGATGTGTTCTCTGTTTATCCATCTCTGCTATCATATTCCATTGTTTATCACCTATCATTGTTCATCATTTTTGTCATCCATCCAACTTACAGGTAGCTTCAACTTATTCTCAAAAATCAATTAAGAATATATTGTGTATCCTATAAAAATAAAATTGAGTTGGAGGGAAGAACTACAAAAGAAAATAGACATGTTGCTTTTCTATTTTGGGACTTGCATGTAAAAACATAGCTTTCTCACTTTTCCTGAAATTAATTCAAGACTGTCGATACATTGCTACCAGCTATAAGGAATGCTTCATTTACAAAGAGGCAGATACCAGAAGATGTGACTATCATTGGTGTGACAACATGTGGGTGCATTACAGTACAAGATATCCAGAGTAACAAAACATACCATTCCTTATTTGATATTACAAAAGCAGAATGTCCATATGTCAAAATACTGCACTTGCCAGCAAAACGTTTCTTAATTAAAGGGAGAGAGAGAATACACCAAAATCACTGAATTAAGAAGGTCTTGGGTTCCTGTTGTTTTCTGCTTAATTCTGACACATTACAAAATGATGCCTCATGTTTTCAGAATCTGAAATGGTGCTGACTTAAAGCACCATTGAACTGATGGTCACAGACTCACTAAATAACACACGGAGTGAACTACATCCTTGATTGCTGTGTTTCCATTAATGAATACATCAAAAAGAAATTAAATTAAAGTATCCCTAAACAGACGAGCAAACATGCAGTCAAAACATACACTGCCACAAGGGCCTTGTCAGAATCTTGCAGCACTGTAAAAATCAATGACATTTCTTCCTAAAGTTATAATAGCAGGTGAATTCTGTATTTGCACCTAAAGGATTGTTACACAGAGTAGGCCCAATTATTTAACCTATTGGATAGAGTGGATCTAAAAAAAAGGTTAGAAAATGGTGACTTTCCAATCAATTAATTTCCAATCTCACATGGGAGTGTAGTTTATTTTCTAAGCTTTGATTTTAGATTTTTTTTACTATTCATGTAGGTTCCAGTGACACATAATTCAATCTGTAATTCAAATTCCCCCTTTTGATTGAAGGCATGGAGCTGCTGAATAAAATTGTGCAAAACGCACCATGGTCTCCTTACGTGACTGTGTTGGGTGGAAACGTTCTGCTTAAAATGGCTTACCTTCTTGTAGTCAAAAATAATCAGGATGGAAACAAAACCTATTTCATGAGTATATTTTTAAACCTTTATTTAATGCTGCACATTCCATTTTATAAGTAGAATCGAGACAGTGGGCTCTGAAGACTGATCCCTCTGGGAAATCCAGCCTTCGTTCCAGTGCTACTTTCCCTACTCAATGATGCAATCTGGGCAATTGACGTCAGGTGCCAGTAAACCCACAAAACCCAACACGAAAGGGCGTAGAATAGATGTTCAGAACAATGCCTGGTCTCTACGAGGTTATTGGTCACATAGCCTTTCCCTTGTACATTAATCGATGATAATGATCAGTTTGAGACTGAAGGTGTGACCGCTCTGCCCCATGAAGTTGCACAAAGCTTGGAGCATCTCCATGCTCACATCACTCATTGGCATCAAGGCACAGACACATTCCTGTGCACAGCTTACAGCATTGGCACTCACTGGCTATTTACAAATGCACCTTGTGGAGAGCACCCTTACCTTGATCATTCGCGCTGAAAGATGGCGAGGTCTCTGGGACCGGAGATCCTTCAAGAGTTTTTCGTTTTTTCGACATCGGAGAGATGTTTCCAGCTATTATGTGTGTGAGAGTGTGCGCGTTGCTTTATTTGATGTTCTCCCTATTCTTGAGCAGTGGCTGGCCGAGGTGCGAGTGGAGATTGGACAGGGATTGTCAGAGGCTTGGTGCCGAGCAGGAGGAGGCAGCGAGTCCCAGAGAAATGGCCCAGGGCTGGAGCTCAGTGACCGAGCCAGTGCGATCCTCTCTCCTTCCCTTCCCACAGCGTGCACCTTCCACCGGAGGGCTCGCTGCTCAGCCCCCGGGAGGGAGCTCTTGTCTTTCCCTTCTCACCTCTTGTCCTGAAACTTCATGGTGTTGTGAACGGGATGAAAAGACTCTCGCGTCTTTCCCAGGAACAGAGGAGGAGGAGGGAACACTGTTAGTGCGGATCCCAGCTCATGCATCACGTGTGCCCAAGATTACTTCCAAATAGTCTTTTGCGTAAAAGTCTGCTGCCACTTTCCTCCTGTGGGCAGGGGGATGTGAGTGCCACTCACTCCTCACTCACTCATTCACCCCTCACTCAGCCCTCACTCACTCATTCACTCCTCACTCACTCCTCTTATTCACTCACTCAGCCCTCACTCACTCATCCATCCCTCACTTACTCACTCACCCATCCCTCATTCACTCACCCTTCATTCACTCACTCAGTCACCGCTGACGCAATCACCCCTCACTCAATCGCCCCTCCACTCAATCACCCCTCATTCACTCACTCGCCCCTCACTCACTCAATCACTCCTCACTCAATCACCTCTCACTCACCCCTCACACTCCTTGCTCAATCGCTCACTCACTCAGCCCTCACTCGTCACTCACACCCCTCAGTCACTCCGTCAGTCATGCACTCACTCACGCCTCACTCACTCCCTCATTCATTCATTCCTCATTCACTCACGCCTTACTCTCTCTTCATTCACTTCTCACTCACTCACTGCAGTTTCACTCCTCATTTACTACTCTCTCCTCACTCACTCACTTCTCCCTCACTCACTACAGCTTCAATACTGGGAATTGAACACCAAGGGTGACAGACACAAGCAGCCACAATCCATGGACTGATTTGCGATGTGTGAAGTTGCTCAGTCACCCAGCTCCTGTGAGGAAGCTGGGAAGAGGATGAACGGTCAGTCCACATTGTGAGCCTTGCTGATTGTCCAGCAAGCATCTTGTTCACACATTGTTGAGGGATTTGGACTCTAAACTGCAGAGTGTGGTCAGCCACACGGCGCCGGGCACAGCCCGGGTCTTCTCATTTCTGAGGTTCGGTTATTTCGCAAGAAAGTCTTCGAAACTTGCTTCGCCCCCTTGGCAAAGACTTGCTCGGATTTTCTGCAGTTCCACAGACATTTGCATTTAGCTGCAGTCTACACCGCTCCACATGCTCCAACTCCTTTAAAACCAGACGGCCAGTGATCGCTCGGTTGCAGAATTTAACAAACAATATTGTGTGGACATTCACACGTCCGGACCTTGGACGGTCTCTCTCCAGCTTCAAACGCTGTGGAAGTAAGAGATTTGTCCTCAGCTTGCTGTGCAGTCCCACATCCGTTTCCTTAGGCGCGCAGATTATATAGATTTTGAAGTTTAATTAATCATTCCCATTAACCGAGCCGCGAGAAGTTTGTATTTTTTTGTATCAGTCGGTGGCCTCGCTGAGATGCTGTCTGCCAGAGCAGACAAGTTCCAGCAGACTGACAGCAGTTGTACACCACACTCACGTCCAACCGACAGGCATTGACGTTTCTACCTCCACTCTTAATGGCATCGAGACCACAATTAAAATGATAAGACGCTTCCGACGCAATTGCTATCGGGACTGGATCTCAGTCAACAGACTAGAACTGAGCTTTTTTTCCCCTAATTGTTCTGTGATTAATTAAAAACAGTGAAATGCTAACAAGACAACTGCACACAGCCCAGAGCGGGGGTTAACAAGTACTTGTTGCAGCAGAAAATAACCCACAAATGTATAGATATATATATACTCCCAAAACAATAGGTCACTTGCATAATTCCGTGTTACTGTTTTGTGAATTAGCCTTCCCCTTTCCATGTGTATGAAAACACTGTGAAAAAACTGACTCCCATTTGAAATACCCCAGGTTATCAATCAGCCCCCCTCAGTCCCGTATCTAGTCAATTACAGAAATCGCTGCAAATTCTCAGCAGGTCTGGGCAACAGCTGAGGGGAGAGGAGTTCAGGTCTCAGGTCAATGGCCTTTCATATGAACTCAGATCCTGAGACAGAAATCATTCAGATCTTGGTCATGGTTTTTGCCTTGTGTGTCAAAAGGCAGCAGAAAGGGTCGCTCTGTGATCAGCTCATGTGTTTGTGCGTTTCCTCTTTCAGAGGGTGTCCAATTCAATGTTTCTCTTCTAAAGCGGAGTTTAATATCTGAATGAAAACAAGAATGCAGTCGCGCAGGGAAAATCGGTGCCTAACCGAGGAGTCCTTTCCAGCGGAGTTAGCTTGCGTGAATGCAATGCGGAGCTGTTCTGGTGAATCAACGGGAGCTGCAATTGAAAGCGTTAACACACAACTCCTCGCACATACGGCAGGGTTGGCCGGGGGGGGGGGGGGGGGCAAGGGTCACATCGCTCGCGTGCACAACACAAATGGGGCTCTTCACGATATTTACTGCCATTCTTATCGATATACTTATTGGCGACACAATAAAATGACCCTGTAAGATTAATCTCTATCGAATTTGTCTACACGATTTGCCTTTTACACATTCTGGATCAATCTGCTATCAGCAGCAGAGGGGAATGGCTCCTAAAACTAAATGTGGAAGGGGAGCAAATTCTGATTTTTTTACGTTTCCCCCAAGGTTGCTGAAGCTCAGAAGATGCTCCCCCCCCCCCCCCCCCCCAACCCCCTCTGTATTGATGAGCTGCTCACTGCTTTTTCTAAACCAAACATTCAGGTTTGGGAGAGCAGCAGTTGACGTCAAAGCTATTGACGTCAATGCTCTGGCTTTGACACAAGAAGCTTTTTTTTCACTGAGACCCTAATGGAATTATAAAAAAAATCATCCCCTTCTGGCAATCATAGAGAGAGGGAAAAAATACAAGAGAAGAAACAGGGAAAATGGATTACATTTAAAATGTTCTTTTATCGAGCATGGTATTCCGAAAATATTCAGTTAAATAATACTTTAAGAATGGTGTTGCCTCCCCCGCTTTGTTTTAGTATGAATCAATGTGTTGTTTTCTTCCCCCACCGGTTTGCAGACTCCTTCCTCAAGCTGACCATCATGGGTCAATTGTCCTCTGTGTGTGAGACATAATTCATTCTCTGGAGTTCTGCCACACGGACATTTGGGACAGAACGGGGTGTCTCACATATCATCTTAGCATTTGCATAATTTTAAAATGTGCTGCCAAAAAGCTAACCCAAGATTTTGCAATGTTTTAAAGCCATTCCTCCGGAATGTAAGTGAAATTTGGATGGTGTATTTTTTGTGCCACTATCAGAAAGCATTCGCAGTTTATACATGCACATGTATTTAGCACAGGTCTTATCCGAGGTAAAGTGTGGGGGGGTTATGCATCTCCTGCGCCGAGATGCTTTGGGTTTAAATGTGAATAAGTAACATTCTAGCTGCAGTTATTTGGAAATGACATTTGCCCGCATGTTTCAGGTCGGTGGCAGGCGCATTAGCTGTTGTCACGTGCATGCTGAAGTTTTATATAGATCAGGGCACAACAGATTTATGTAAACGCTTGTTGCGTGACATTATTCAGAAAACGCGCTCAAGAGGATACAGTAATGTCCATGAGTTTACTGTGCGGGTTATTTATACAATTCAACCACCCAGGTGCGTAGTACGCCAAACAGCAAGTAGGGGAAATTTAGGTTAACCGGAGTATTGATGTTTCTGGCCTGAGATTCTGTTTGTTTTGCAATTATCCAAGATAATAATACATTAGCCCCAATAATTATACTATCGTGGTTTGCAGGAATGAATTGGAACGCTGTTAGCGCCAGAGAGAACAAATCTCTCTTGTTTTTCCAATTCATAGCAGAAAGTATGCATGATTGAGTTTGTGCATCCTGGCTGGCTACAGTATTTTTTACTGTTTGACCTACTCCACATTAGTTGGTTAGGGGGTGTTAGGAGGGAGCGGGGGCTGAGAAAGATAAACCTCATTGTAAGATTTAATCTGTGTTAACCATGGTGATGATTTTTGCGGAACCTGCAGCTTTGAAGCGATCATCCATCTGCCAGTAAAGATCCCTAAAGGCGGTCCAGAAGGATGTTCACTGGTAAGTGACATCTCTTCAGGGATTCCAGTCTGTTCTCTGGAGGGTTGACCAGATCCCGAGTTACTTCCCAGTGAACGGTGCGGGCCATACAATGGAAGGGGAACTGACAAAGAAACAAAATCAGACAAAATAATAAAAAGAGCAAGGAGTGATTTACATGAGATTTTGAAAAGTGTATCTCTTCAAAGAAAATGTTTGATGATAAGCATCATATCTATCCTTTTCTCTAAAAGATACACTAGGTAGGAGTAGTATAGCTACAACAATGTCCCAGTGGCTCCAAAGCCCCAAGTATATATGGTCAATCTGTCAATTCCTCCCATCATATTTTATATTGCTGAATTCCAGTCTATAAATTCAAAGTGACAAAAGAATGAACATTTATTAATACCTTTAATTGAAATTGACATGTAAAAGTCTGGAGAAAAGGGAAAGTTACACTCTTGAAAGATTAGCATGGAACCTATGGAAGTAGGGGTGATTGCTTAGGAATCCCTGAAACATCTGAGGAAAATCTAATGTCATGAACTAGATCTCTTGACTATCAGGGTTAGAAAGTCACTATTACCACCACCTACAACTGACAGTACACTTAGTGATCCTGCACAGCTTCAACACTGGTGACAATGTGGAAAACTGTTCAGATATATCTCATCCACAAAAAGCAGGACAAATCCAATTCAGTCAATTAGTGCCCCATGAGTCTACTCTCAATCATCAGCAAAGTGATGGAAGGTGTCATTGATCATGCTATCAAGTGGCACTTATACAACAATTACCTACTTACTAATACTCAATGTGGGATCCACCAGGGTCTCTTGGCTCCTGACCTCACTATAACCTTGATGTAAACATGGACAAATAGCTGAATTCAAGTGGTGATGCGAGAATGAATGATCTTGACATCAGGGCAGCATTTGATGGAGTGTGGCATCAAACTACCTAGCAAAACTAAATTCAGTGGGAATCAGGGGGAAATTCTCCTTATTTAGTGTCATAGCTAGCACAAAGAAAGATGGTTTTGGATGTTGGAAGCAAATCATTTCAGACTCTGAAAGGCACTGCAGGAGTTCCTGAGTCAGAGGCCCAGCCATATTCAAATTCTGATTGTTGACCTTCCTTGCATCATTAGATCAGAAGTGGGGATTTTCACTGATGATTGCATGATGTTTAGCACCATTTGAAGTTTCTCAGGTATTGAAGCAATTCATGTTCTTATGCAGCAAGACTTTGGCAAACAACATTTAGCCTTGGACTGATAAGTGGATGTAGCTACAGCAGAAGAACTGTAGCAGATCAAGAGAGTGGATCACCATCCTTTTCTCAAGAGCCATTAGAGATAGACAACAAGTATAGCAACGTTCATATCCCATGAAAGTTTTTTTTAAAATTATCTTTTGCTTTAACCCTAATAAACCACACCAGGATGGTTAATGAACACTATCAATAAATTTTTTTTGGCACAGAACTACATAAGGATAGACAACTAAAAGATTGACCACAAAGATAGGTTTTAAAGAACAACTTAAAAAAGAGGGGTAGAGAGGTGAAGAGATTTAGAAAGGAAATTCCAAAGTTAGGGTCAAGGCAAAAGAAAAGTGGTTGCCAATGATGAAGTAATTAAATTCTGGGAAGAGCATGAGGTGGAATTGAAGGGATTCAAACATATCAAAGGTTTGTATGGTTGGAGGAAACTAGAGAAAGGGCCATGGAAGGATTTGAATACAAAGATAAGGAATATAAAATTGAGATGGTGTCAGATGAAGACCCAATGAAGGTTAGCAAGCACATGGTAAGATTGGTGGATGGGATTTGGAGTGAGCGAAGATGTGGAGACCAGAGTTTTCAATCAGTGCAGCTGACAGATAGGAGGCCAGCCTATCTGTTCCAATGCATGTGGAACAGTCAAGACTATAAATATCAAGATCGTCATTTCAGCAGCAGATGAGTTGAAGCAGCAGCAGATTCAAACAAAACTACGGAGGTGGAAGAAGGCAGGCCTGGTGCCCATTAGGTGTGGATTTGCAGGTGGAAACTTATTTCAGAGTCAAATACAACAGATGGTTGGGAATAATCTTGTTCAGCTTATAGCAGTTCACAAAAATGGGAATGGTAGTCAGTCATTAACCAGAAAATGCTGGAAGTGCTCTCGCAGCTTCTATGGAGAGAGGAATAAAGTTCATGTTTTAGAATTCACCCCGTGTCTGGAGGAGGTTTCCTCTGGGCACTCTGGTTTCCTCCCACAGTCCAAAGATGTGCGGATTAGGTTGATTGGCCATGCTAAATTGGCACTTAGTGTCCTGGGAGCGTAGGCTAGAGGAATTAGTGGGGTAAATATGTTACGGGGATAGGGCCTGGGTGGGATTGTTGTCAGTGCAGACTCGATGGGCCAAATGGCCTCCTTTTGCACTGTAGGGATTCTATTCTAGGTAAGGGACTTTCCTTCAGAATGGGAATGGAGTTTGTTATGAGGACCAAAGACAATGGCTTCAGTCTTCTCATTATTTAGTGGGTATTTCCGTTCATCCAATATTAGGTATTAGATAAACAGTGTGACAAATCAAAGAGAGTGGAGGTGTCCAAGGAGCTGACGGTGAAGTACAACTGAGTGTCATTGGTATATTTGTGGAATCTGATATGGTATTTTTCAGATGATAGTGCTCAGAGACAGCTTGTAGATGAAAAATAAAAGAGGGCAAGGACAGATCCTTTGGGAACTCCAAAGGTAACTGGCATCTCCACATCATCAACTCCAGAGGTGACCAGAGAAACAGAGTGAGAAAGAAACTATCACAATGATTCTCTGGTTCTGAATAGTTAGGACAGTTCCATTCAATTGGCCAAGAGTATCAGGAGGACAGTGAGGTCAACTGTGTTGAAAGCTGTGAATAGGTTAATAAGAAAGAAGGGATAGCTTATCATGGTCACAATTACAAAGAATGGTATTTGTGACTTTTACAAGAATCATTTCAGTACTGGTGGCTGGGCTGGAAACCTGATTGGATGGTTTCAGGTATGGAATTGTGATAAAGGTAAGCACAGATTTGGAAGGGACAACATGTTTGGAGAGAGGGTGGTGGGAAATGGTGTGGTGGTCTGTAAGTACAGAGGATTCAACAGTAACATTTTGTTAGGAGAGGGTGATGATAGATATTTGAAGATGAAGGAAGAACTGGACATGAGGAGATGGAAACGTTAACAATATCAGCTAACGTGGTCAACAGTTTGGTTTGAATAGGATTAAAGGGGCAGGAGATGAGTCTTATGGACAAGATAAGGACTTAGAGAGCATTGCAAGGGATGGACAGAATCTAGAGAAAGAAATGAGTTCAGGGCTCAAGCAATGGGGAATATTCAGGGATGTTTGTCCCAAATAGGTAGGAGAAGGGAGAGGAGTGGAGTAGGCTAGACAAATGGAACAAAAACATCCATGAGATCCTTGCACTTATTGTCAAAACTGAAGGTGGAGAAGGGAGTGGAGGATGAATTAAGAAGATGGTTTGTAGCAGAGAAACTAAAGTGGGGACTACCTTTGCATCCCTGAAAGCTCTTTAAATAGACAGTATATTTAGCAATGGTGAGCATTGCCTCTTAATGTTTTAAATGGTCTAGCCAGTTATAGAAACATAGAAAATAGGAACAGGAGTAGATGATTTGGCCCTTCAAGCCTGCTCCACCATTCATTATGATCATGGCTGATCACCCAACTCATTAAACTGATCTTGCCTTCCATCCATATCCTTTGACCCCCTTCAGCCCAAGAGCTACCCTTACTCCTCCTTGAAAACATACAATGTTTTGGCATCAACTGCTTTTTGTGTTGGCAAATTCTACAGGCTTACCATTCTCTGGGTGAAAAAAATTCTCCTCATCTCAATCCTAAAAGGTTTACCCCATATCCTTAGGCTATGACCCCTGGTCCTGGATCGCCTCCATTCTTCTTGCATCTACCCTATCTAGTCCCTTTACAGTTGTATAGGTTTCAATGAGATTCCTCCCTCATTCTTCTAAACTCCAGTGAATATAACCCTAACTAATTCAATCTCTCCTCATACATCAGTCTCACTGTCCTGCAAATCAGTCAGGTAAACCTATGGTGATGAGCTGGTGATGAATTTTCCAATCAATTCCTTATGAAAGGTATTCAAATCTGCATCCTTTGGCCTCAGGGGACTGGAATTGTGGAATATACCAAGGGGAACAATTTGGTTGCAAGAGATTAATAGCTCTCATGGGGACAAGAGCACTAAAGAAACTACAGAAAGTATGATTTAGCAAATAAATCGCTGTGGAAATGTAATAATGAATTCTAGAGCAAAGGCAAATAAATGGGAATTTGAAAGTGCATATGTAAGTGACTTGAGGGAAAGTATCTTTTGCAGGTGCAGACAAAAAACAAAATGGACTAGGCAGAGCAAACAGAAATACAAGCAGAGAGCAATATAAAGAAATGACTGTAATTGGATTTATTAAAGAGAGGATTAGTATGAGGTGGCAAGATCAAGATGATGGCTATAGATATGTATAGCAGAGTTTATTTGCTAGGAAAGATTTAGGGAGGAAAGGTGGACAATAAACTCAGACGAGAAAGAACAAGGTGAGATGAGATAGAGGTTGAAATTGCTGAGGCTGAGAAATACAGAGGCTGAGGGAGGAAGGAAGAGAAAATATCTCAGTGAGTCTCTGGGTGCTTCAGTTTCCTCCCACGTTCCAATGATGTGTGGGTTAGGTTCACTGGCCATGCAAAATTGCCCCTTAGTGTCAGGGGTCTAGTAGAATAAATATATAGGATTTCAAGGATAGGGCTTGGGTGGGATTGTTATTGGTACATGTTCAACAGGTCTATTGGCCTCCTTTTGCAATGTAGATGTTCTATGATTTTATGATTTACCCAGAAATTTGAAGTGATGTTTGGTTGTATGCTACAAGATTTTATTTGAGAGGCAGGGGAAGGGTGCAACAAATTGAAATGCTGAAAGGGGGAGAAGTTGCCAGGGAATAAGGAGATAAACCACATTGCCATTTAAAGATAAGGGCTACACCAGCACTGCAATAGTGTGAATGGAGAAAAGAGTAGAAGCGTAGGGACCTGGCGTTGGGTGATTGTCTTTGTGGAATTTGCATGTTCTCCCCATGTCTCCAAGGGTTTCCTCTAAGTGCTCCAGTTTCCCCCCCACAGTCCAAAGATGTGCAGCTTAGGTGGATTGCCCATGCTAAATTGTCCCTTAATGTCCAGAGATGTGTTAGTTGTGTGGGTTAGCCATGGTAAATACACAGGGTTATGAGGGGACAGCCTGGGTGGGATGCTCTTTCAGAGAGTCGGTACAGACTCAATAGTCCAAATGGCCTCCTTCTGCACCGTAGGGATTCTATTCTATGATATTTCCAGGTGATGAAGCTTCATTGAGGGGAAAGATTTCATCACTCCTCAACCATATGTCTTTCTAGACCACAATGTCAATGTGACAAATTGGAGCTGGAGCAATGAGAGGGGAGGGCAAAAGGTTGACAAGGTGAATCATCAATAAGTGCAAAGGATGGGGAAAGAATGGGATAGGGCCTGTTGCTTGATTGGAGGTTGCAACAAGCACCTCAGTGGATCTTTCTGTGGATGTCAAGCAAGGCAGGAGGGAAATTGTATGATTTTTCTAGAGGCAATTAAGCCTAGCTGATTGATAATAATGACCACTGAAGAATTGAGGTTTATAGGGTGGACAAAAGGAAGGAGGCATGATAGAATGAATAGAAAAGAAAAAGGGGAAATAGAAATGATGGACTTGGGTTCAGAGCAGCAGCTACAATGTACATGTCATTGGACACGGGGGATCTGATGCCAGATCAAGTAGGCTACAAGTTAAAATGTGTGAGGAGTGGAAAGGAGATGATAACACGTAAATAAGACTTGTAAAGTCAGAGGTTAATAAAGTTGATACACTGAAATCAGCAAATAATTGGCGATCAGCTGTAGAGACAGCTGAGTGGAAAACGACGATTGGACTGGCCAAACATTGAGATGTCTTATTCCCAAAACATTCAAATTTCCTGTGGCTATAATAAACCGCTGTTTATGGTGCCAAGACTTCCATTGGTTTGGATGGATGATGTCTTGGTGATGAATCTATCAGTTGAAATAACAGGGTGCCATTTCTTTAACTGTCAAAGCCACCGTTCAAACTGTTGGTTAAGTTTTGGAAGTGAAGCAGCCTGAGACTGCAAAGTGAACAAATGATTCAACGCTGCAGGGTGGACTGGTGTTGGTGTCAATATCATTGTTAATTTCTGTCACTACACTGGCTGAAGCAGTGAACTGACAGCAGCGTTTTATTCGAAGGATGGATCTGATTTAGCAAATTCTTATTAATAATGATTATTTTATTAGATAACCCTGTCTGCAGTGGTGTGGATTTTGTTGATCAATAACTATCAGGAAATGCTCCCTATATTCCAGACTCCCTGTGGCCAGACTCGCAATGCCAGCTCTCTGCCCCGCCACAGCCCCGGCCTGCTCTGATTGCTGGCCTCCCTGCTTCCCCCACCAATTCCTATGCAGAATGGCAACGGGACCCCCCACCCTCACAGATTGCCCACCAGGGGCTCTGCCCCATCAGACCCTACCCCCTATTAGGCCTTGCCCCCTTGGCATTGCCCGAGGCCTGATGAGCAGTGCCAAGGTGGCCTCTGGGCAATGGCACCTTGTTCCTTAGGCAGTGCCAAGGGGCACAGACTGGCACTGCTAGGGTGACAATGTCCAGTCAGCACCTCCACCCCCCACCACCCAACCTTCTGGGGGGCCCCAATTGCCCCCCGATTCACTCCAATGGTGTTGGGGCAGTAGCACCTCGAAAATGGGGAGCTACTGTAATCCATGCTAGAGTGAAATTATCTGGCAGGGTGGGGGATGCTAGCGGGCCTGGAAACTTCGGTCCTGGGCCTGCTAATCACATTCAAATTCTATTACAATGACCATGTTCATGGTCTTTGTGCCTCCCTGCTGATTTCGGTGTGGAGCAGAGGCCACCGGAAACCCGGCGCTGGGAGTCGCAAATATGCAAACCCCACTAATCAGCTGATATGACAATCGCCTGACCCACTGCACTAAAAAATTAATGCAGCGGGATGGGAGAATCACAGCCCATGGCTATTGCTATCTGCTACAAGTTTTACATAGCTTCATGCATTTGTATCTTCTCTATTATATTGCCCTCAGTTTGATAAGCAGGATGGTAGCAATGCAGTTCCATGGTAGCTGGGAGGAGTTCCTATTATAATGCTGTCCACCTCATTACGATTGTAATCCTGCTTCTCAGGTATCCAGTGACCAACTTGTGGCTCTCTTTCTTGGAGGGATAACAAGGCAAGCAGAGTTTCTTTTTCCTAGTTTATTCCAAGAAAATAGAAGCTTCCTCCTCAGTCCCTGTTGTGCAGCCAATTCAGCGATTTAAAGTTAGATTCAGAGCATTCTAGACCAGTTATATCCATGCTTGCTCAATGGCAACTTCTGTAAGCAAGCCTGCACTCCCTTTGACCTGAAATGTAATACATATGAGATACAGCATAGCACAAAACAAGTAAAGCAACTTGAACAGGACATGGAATTCCATTATGTTTCATGCCATAACAGATGATTAATAACACAAACAACACTGAACATTGCTGAACATTGAACACCAGACTACAGTACTGGGTGTCTTGTGATTGATTTTAAAGGACTAATCAATCAAACCATGATTCAAGACTGTACTAGCAACATTACATCCTATCAGCACATGGCACAATGAGGATTGTAAATTGGAATTTTGGAAACTCCGATGCAATTTTAACACACACTAGTTTTTTTTTGATTTTGTCTTTTTTAATAAGAGAACATTGTGGTACAAATAACCTTAGATTCTTGGAGTCCGGAAGGCAGATTGGACAAGCTGCCAAAGTCCAGTAGCTTCAGCATCTCCTTGGTATCTGTGTCCACCTCAATCATCTGATCCAGAACAGAAACCTCTGGGACATTGTTATCCCTCCCCTCCCGCTCTTCTTCCTGCAGTTTGATGGAGATGCCTCGGATGGGTCCAAGCTGAATAAGCTTCATTAAGCGTGTCACATACCCTGCAACTTTGTTGTGCAGTTTCTTTCTGGGGTTGATGACAGTCTCCTCACAGACCCTCTTGTTGGTGTGGAAGTCATTGCCAAGGCGGGTTAATATTTTTCAGTGATCACTTGGGCAGCTTTCTTGACTGTCTTAGTCCTGATGCGACCCCATTTGTAGCTTGCCCAAACTCCCTCTAACTTACTAGAGTCTTTGATCAAAAGCAACTATTTTTCTTGTATCCTGTGATTGGAAAGTGTTCTTGTAGTTTGCTGCATTTCCTAATTTGCCATTCTAAAACACTTTATAAAGATAATACAAAGTGTATTGCAAATTCTTGAATTATGCAAATCTGAAATCCCAACAATGAATGGTTACATTCCAATGCAAGGACAGGGTCAGTAGAGATGGTAACTCATTGATTAAGTCAGGACAGTACTTCTCAAGGTTATGGAACTTTGAATAATATACCATAGGTTGTTCAAAAAAGATTGACAAGCAGGAACAATTAGGGCCACAACATCCATATTCTGGCCAATCATTGAGTACTGACATCTTTCCTTTCATTCTCTTCAATGAGGATTTTGCCCTGTCACAGAATGCCTCTTTAAAGTCACCATTAACAACAAACTGTCTGACTTTGACTAAATTAAACTGTCCGTCTTCATAATTCTCAACTTGCCTACAGTAGTTGGCATGGATGATCATATCATTTTCCTCCAGTGGCCTCTCCATGGTATATCAGCTAGGTAGGACCACTCTTGCCTGGTTCCATTCTTGCCTATCTAATCATAGCTGGATAATCACCATCACTGAAAAACCTCTCTTTTGCCTCTCACAGTTATTTCTGGTGTCCCCCAAGAGTCTATTCTTGGCCTCCTTTTTCTTATCTATATTCTGCCCCCTGCCCATTGGTGACTTCATTGGAAAGACACAAATCTGTTTCCATGTGTACACCATTGCCATCTGGCCCTATCTCATAACCACCTTTCTTGATCCCTCCACTCTCTCTAAACTGTCTCACTGCTCGTCCCACATCCAGTCCTGGATGAGCAGAAATTTCCTCCAATTGAACCATTGCCTTTGGCCCCATCCACAAACTCCTCTTAACTGACTCCATCTCTCACCTGGCAGTGGTTGTAATCTATGTGATATATTTCACCCTCACTATGATTGAGTTGGAGATGAGAGACAGGGGGAGCAGCTTTGACTGTCATTTAAAAAATATTGATTCAAATAGCACCAGATGAGCCTTTCAGCAAAATCAGGGCAGTCCTTTCACAACCCTTGGAACTTCAGCTTCAGACTGGATCTGAATCTTAAACAGGCACATGGGTTCAGGAGATGGAAGCGGTGACTGGGAGCCTCGGGGAGTGGGATGTTCAGTGAAAGCAAGGATTGGTGAGAGGGAGAATCTGGAAGTGGGGGAGGCTGCAAGTTGGAGGGTCAGGGCATGGAAGATGCTGTAAATTAGAGGATCATGTATCAGAAAAGACATGGGAGGAACACTATCAGAATTTGGCAAAGTGTTGATTCTGGTGAGAAAACTAGTGCAAATCCTGCCGGCACTAGTGGCAGGAAACCTCATGGTGGCGGAGTGATCAGCATTGCTGCCTCACAGTGCCAGTGATCTGGGTTTGATTCCAGCCTTGGGTGACTGCCTGTGTGGAGTTTGCTCATTCTCCCTGTGTCTGTGTGGATTTTCTCCGGGTGCTCCAGTTTCCTCCCATAATCCAAAAATGTGCGGGTTAGGTTGATAGGTCATGCTAAATTGACCCTCCTGTCAGGGGATTATCAGGGTAAATATGAGGGGTTACAGGAATAGAGACTGGGTGGGATTGTGTTCAGTGCAGACTTGATGAGCTGAATGGCCTCCTTCTGCACTGTAGGGATTCTATGATTTTATTACTTTCAACCTAAGCTGAGCTGATGTCCCTATATCCTCACAATCACAATGATTGTCTACTTCCACTTGGTAACACCATTCATGCTAAGTTGCCCCTTAGTGTCATGGGGATTAGTAGGGTAAATACATGGGGATAGGGCCTGTTTAGGATTGTTTCTGTGCAAGTTAAATGGGTGGAATGGCCTCCATCTGCATTGTACAGATTCTATGATTTAGCAAATTTTATCAAAATTCTTTTTCTCCACATGAATCACACTGCACTTGTGATAGCCTTCCACTTGCTCCGGGACAACTTCATCTCTGCAATCAGTGGGGAGCTCCATGTAACCAGCTCCCCAGCACCTATTGCAGCCAAGGGTTTGGCTGCCAGGAAGCTAGCGCCACATTTCTCAGAGGAAGCCTTGATCAGACATCTGGATGGTGTGCAGTAGAGGTGGGATGTTTTGCACCCACAGTCGCACAGATGTCTATCCAGCAAGGTGACCACCCCTGCCTGGGAGGCATTGGCAGCCCTAGTCAGTGCCAACCCAATGCAGAAGAGGACGGGACAGCAATGCTGCAGGAAGATGAATGACCTTTTACGCATGGCCAGGGTATATTGGTCTTATCCAATCTCTCACCCAGCCACCTCGTGGTTGCCAACAAGGCCCTCTTCCCCACTTCTCACCAATGACCATGGTCTTCCCCAGTAGCTACTCTGCTCCTCAAATTCCAATTCTAATTTAAGGCCCACATATGCCACATTTCATCACCATCTGAACTAGTAGAGAAGACCACTTACATGCTCTCCATTAGTCTCATTGCAGGAAAACTCAAGCACAACTATAATGTGTGGGCATAGCCACTCGGAGTAACGCCTGAACTGAAAACCTTAATGCTCTTCAAGGAAAGAGCACACGAGTTGGCCAGCGAGGAGCAGGACTGTGCCTGCACAGAAGATGGAGCGTTAGCAGCAGACAACATTGAGAACCCTTGAGCTGTGCTAGTAATTCTTCAAGCCTCACTTGAGTAAACATTTTCCCTTTATTTATCCCCTGTGATGTTCTTCCCTTGCATGGCAATCAGTTGAGCAGCCAGAATCATCCTCATGCCCCTTGGAGACCACAGACACAAACAACTCTGAGGGAAACTTCTCAGATCTCAACATTGAAGAGGCATCACAGCTGTCACATAGGCCCTCCACCAGTGCAGATACTCACACCTCGGTGGGATTACCTAGTAGGCAGGCTTCTGGGTCACTAACTTGTCAGCACCTCACAATCTAAGATCCACAATAAGTGGAGAAAGGAACATCCCAGGAAACTGGCACTTCTTGGGATGCTGAAGCCCAGGGCTATCAGCGGAGCCCCTATCCAATACATACAACTTGGTCTGGTCATTCCAGAGCTGCTGGAACGGCAAAGGCAGAGTCAGGAAGGGATGCCAGTATCTCTTCTTGGCCTGCAAGACTGACTGGAGGAATCCCATTGCCTTCTATCCAAGAAGATGGTGCTGTCACTCCTACACAATGAGACCAACATTGTGAGGCTGGTGTCCGCAACGGAAACCTTGGCGCACAAGATGCACTCCATGGCAGGGGATGTCCACTCCATGATGCAACGAGTGACCTCCATGTCTGAGATCATGAGCTCCATGGTACAGGGCTTCAACTGCATGGTGCAGGCATCAGTGAGGATCTATGAGTCTCTGTGTGTCTTCTGGATCTCACTCCAGCTGTCCCCCTATTCCATGAAGGAGCATAGGGGCCCTTGACCACCTAAAGGGAAAAGGATCTACATGACCTCAACCTAGTGCCCTGCGCTGGGGGACCCTAGAGATGTCCAGCACATCTGACAACCCACCCCTGCAAGTGATATACTTCCAGCCCAGCACACCGGGGAAGGCAGCACTGCAACACCTGTGTTGCCCACAAGTAGGCCAGAACCTCAAGATCCAGGCCCCCCCCCTCAGGGGACACCCACAAACATCATCCCAAGCAACAGGACATGGAGGACAGCAGGCCATTTCAACCTCAGCTGTGGATGCACCTAGATTTTACAGGAGGGCGAGGAAAGTAAGAGACCTTAGGCACTTAGCGGATATGGGTGAACCTAGGCACAAATATAAGTAAGTCATCATTGTCATATGTTTACAAAACTAAACATCATTTTTCTCATCCACAGAGCCTCTACCTTGTTATTTCATAGCATCAATCTCCACAAACTCCTACTTGACACTTCATCACTGTGGAATGTGAGAATGGCAATGCTGTATCTCTCCCATCTCCTACACTGAAGATGTAGTAATGATGCACTGCTGCGAGCACAGGTACCCTTCTTCCCCATAATGTCCTAACTATGTTAGGAGTTGTAGGTTTTAACAAAAAAAGAAGAACGTGGTTTGCACTCATGGATTTGAAGTAACAACGACAGGTTTATTCCCAGAGATGTACTTTGTACAGACTACAAACTGAAAGTAAAACAACAGTTTGTAGCAACACCTTAAGAACATTACCATAAAATCACGTGATCAGCTCTTAATGCAATCTGAAACTCTTTTAAATATATATCATCTCTTTTACATCTGTGGTCATGACAACAAATTACTACAATGTTAAAGATAGGATCAATAATATGCTAAACATAGTACTATGTGTTATTAATCATTATACACAGTCAATAAGAAAGTTAATCAGGGCGATGTCTATTCCTCTTTGGTCACAATCTCTCCGGTGAGATTCGCAACTTCTGGGTTTTGCTAGTTCTTGAGTCCCTGGTGTCATTCCCGCGGACCACAGGGTCAAGATCGCCCCCATAGTTCCTATGGGAAAATCAGTTCCGACTTATGCTGTGGGATTTTACGGCCTCACTCGTCCTGGAACCATGAAATCCCGTCTGAGGTCAAAGGACCTTTCCATTGTCACCCGCTCCAATTCCCATGGTGGATGGGGCAGTAAATTTCTAGCCATGAAGTTTCAACTTACAGGCCAGAATTCTCCAGCCATTCACGCCCTGCCACAACTGCCAGTGAGAACAGAGAATTCAGCTCTGTTTGCTGCAGCAGGACCAAAAAATTCCAGTTCAGAGTGAGGTCAGAGAATCCAGCCCAAATTGTAGTTTTCAGGAACTAATTGTGATGCAAATCCAAGGATTGTCTGTAACTTAAGTTTTAGGCAAAAAGTCTTGCCTGTGGTTTGTTTTAAGTAGAGGCTTTTTAGTAAGTCACATTCATTTTGTGTGTTTGAAGTGGAAATCAAGGTTAAATCGTGGAGGGATTTAGATTAGACTAACCAACTTGTATCATTTACACTAGTTTAGAGCTCTTTGCATTCGGGCATTATGAATTCTTTTAATAAACAAAAGTTTGTGAATGAGCCAAACCTGTGTAATTTTGTCCTTTGTAAAATCCTAAAGTCACGAGCCATCTGTAAGGGGAAACGAGAGCCTGCACCACTTGCACATCATGGAGAATTGGACATGGATGCAAGATTCTGGTCGGGCCTTCATCTGTATCCCACTCGGACGATAAAAATCAGATTCAACCAAATGTGCAGGGATGAAACCATGATCAAGCAGGTGATTTGCCCAGGATGAGGCTATCCCATTGCACTCCGGGTGTGCTGACATCTGTGATGTCCCCAAATGTGGAATACTCGACTGCAAGATTTGTGAATAAATTACACACCATTTATATATTAATCAAAAGGATACAACCAAGATGTAAATATACTTTGCATTACATTTATTGTGTATGGCATTAACACCTTTGCTGTAAAATACAATGGCCATTATTTGAAATGAATGTGATTTAGTGATACTGTATTTACAATTGGATATCTCCCAGTAATTACACCTAAATAACAACATTGTGGTGGTTTTGTGTTCGTGTATATACATCTACCACAAAGTCTGAAATGCATCCATTAACATTTTGGTTAACAGCAACTTGCTGTCAATTTATTCTACCTGCATCAGTTTTTTCTTAGCGAAACATTAGGAGAAAATGAATAAGAATGCGTGTACCTGACCTTTTATCTCAGTTGCTCAAAACAGTTTCATGTAAAGGTACTCCAAGCTTTTGAATTGTCGTTTGAATATTAGAATGTATGTTTTTAATATGACTTTCAAATTTACCTTTTGTTCCTGTTTGTAATTCTCCTGCACCTACAGTCAGTGCTTTAATATGGAACTGTATAAATTTAAAAAGTCAGTTTTAGTGCTTTCACATAAGGATCAGATTTTCCTTAAAACCCTTAACTCCCTCACTTTTCTGGCCTTTCCGCATTATTTGCATTTTGTGATAACACACCATACATCATTTCCATGGGCTGGATCCTTACTCTCTTTTGGGACATTCTGGATCAGGTTTGCTTCTCAGATGTTCAGTCTTTTTGAATGGGTGAAGGAAATCAAATATGACTCGTCAACTCAAAATGTTAATTCTGGGTGGGATTTTGAGCCTGCATTCACCATCTGCGGGAATGGCAACACGGGCTCAAAATCTAGAGAGATTGGAAAAGTGTGATTCTTACTAGCGAGATTGTGTTTTCTGACATTGAGCTAAGCTCTCCACTGGAGTGATGTTGAACATGCCAAGGAAAGGCATGAACCTAATTTGAATACATCAGCATATCATTAACGAGCTTTCACTCTGGATATTGAGTTCACACTGAATATTCAGCTGGTGTCAGTGGGGCATCAAGTCAGTGCCATTTATAACAGCTCTACATAACTGTGAATCTGATGCCATCATCTCCATGGGGGATGTCAGAGGTGAGCCGTCACGTGGCCATTACTTCTCGGGCACTCCTATATTCAAGGAATACTAAGAAGAACTTCATTCAGGGGCTGGGGCTGAAGGTCGCAATTGTCATCAGGAGGGTGGGATTTTGGAGGCTGTGTGGATCGCTCAGAGGCCTTACCTTCCCTTCATATTGGGTCACCCCTTACTCCTAGAGGATGTGCTGGCTGCCAAGGTGGCATCACTTCCCGGTTCCTCCATGCTGAGTTAATGTTGAAACAGTGGCTGAATAGGTGCACTTTCTTGTTGGATCTTTAAAGGTTAATTGTCACACAAGTTTAAAAATTACACGAGCTACTATGAAAAACAAAGGTCTTCTTATAAGAGCCTTCACAGACAGACATCAAGGTCATTAGTCTAGACATAGCTTCTTACATCAGATACCACATTAGACATGTTCTAATAATCAGGAACAGTTGGAATGCCTAATGGTAAGGAAAAACAATACTCAATAAAGGCAAGTAAAAATCTTATGTCAATTGGATATTATAATTAAGCAAACATAAAGTGCTTTTAAACACTGTACCTTCAAATGTTGTACCCTTTTATGATTGGATGGAGACAAATGCTATTCTTTTTATTGGTATAGCCTAATCAGTTGTAATCAAAGCTGATACTTTCATTGCC
Source organism: Carcharhinus amblyrhynchos (assembly GCF_965287045.1). Classification (NCBI taxonomy): domain Eukaryota; kingdom Metazoa; phylum Chordata; class Chondrichthyes; order Carcharhiniformes; family Carcharhinidae; genus Carcharhinus; species Carcharhinus amblyrhynchos. Next base: position 34,996,005 of record NC_137335.1, on the reverse strand, counting down.
TTTGTATTTTTGAATTTTTCGCTATGAATGGGCATTCAAGGTCCTGTTGCTAACTATAGTAAAGTTCATCTTGAAACCACTCTGTTATTTTGCCTGGCTACTTAAGGGGAACAATAGTTTCAAATACAACAACAAAACCATTGTAACAGCCCCTAACAGAACTGCAAAGTGGGTGGGTGGCAGCCACAAAAAACTATTGGGTCTTGGGGACCCAATTTGGGAGAGACCAGGCTCCAAGGGCAGTGTGGGAGTATCAATGATGGGGAACTATCTTGCTCCTTATGCAACATAAAGACTCTTTCACTTGAAGGAGAGTGAATGCAGTGAAACCTACAACCCTCACTCTGTCAATGGTGTGAGGCTAGAGGGGATTACTGGACAGGAAGCTCAAATCCACTTCTCTACGAATCCTGGCTTTCAGGTCCAGTAGTGAGAGTGCATTGATTGTTCTCACAAAAGGCTCCTTAACTGCACAGCATTGAAGTTCCTGAAGAATTAGGATGCCTTCTGGAAAATTGCTTCAAAAGCTAATTGCATACCTTTCAAGAATCAGCTGTGTTATATTCGGATGAATGTTGTTGCCAGAGCAACTAACTCACGAACCTTGGAGGAGTCCAGCGTGCCAGTTTAATATCCAGAGCTAGATCTAGTTGCACAGTCTGGGGACAGAGGTTAACCGTTTGGAACACCAAGCCCCATGAATGTAGCCATGTCTTTCAATTCAAGCCTCAGTAGTACACAGCTCACACTGTGGAGAAGCTCTTGACAAGGCTGGATGGTAATAGCAGGCACCACACCGTCTGTTCAATATCATGTCTGGCACTTTTTTTGATGTGCCCTGTCAGGATGCAGGTCTTATTGTCATTCATTTTCTCTAATGCACTTTAGCATGATGCAAGGTTTGGACTTATGTTCTTTGACTGGGGACAGGGTGATGTGGAATGTGCCATGCGACAATACAGGCTCAATGCTATTCATCCTGCAGAGGAAGGTTTGATTGACTGCATCCACATGGTATGCACCGCCATTCAGGAACTGCACTTCCTCAATGTCCAACTCCTTTGCAACCGCACAATGCACTTTATGTAGGTGTGTGCCCATTTCCTGGGAAGCTTCCATGATAGTTACATCTTGGTCCCCTTGCAAATACTAGCTGTCTTTGAGGGAGAGCGGTGGCTGGGGGGGTGGTGCCTTGGGGACAAAGGGTACCCACTTAGGCAGTGGCTAATGATGCCAGTGTGGAGGCCACAAATACCAGCAGAGACTCAATACAATGAGTCAATGCATGTGTTAGCGGATCATACAATTAGACTGTTCAAGATATGGTTCTGGTGCCTGGACCAGTGTGGTGTTGCCCTATAATACAGCTCCCAGAGGGTCTCCTGCATTATTGTGGTCTGCACAACCTAGTCTTGCAGAGAGGAGACAACCTAGATCTGGAAGAGAGGCAAGTGCCAGATCTCCTCAGATGAAGGAGATGTTGAGGAGGGCAGTGGGCCTGAAGATACCAAGTAAGAGGACAAAAGAATGCAGAATTGGCCATTGAGCAAGGAAGCCCTGATTGCCTCTTGATTTGGCAATGAGCCAGAGTAGCAAATAGTGAGGTCTCCCACAATGGGTGTAAGGTCAAGCCAATGATGTAGTGCCACCATGATTTAACTGATTGGTTGCTCATTTTCAATAGCAGAGAGCTGTTATTGGCCATTGGCCTGACTCTACAGAGAATGATGATGACTTGCAGCAAGGACAAAGGGATGCTTCTCTCATCCTCATCGATATGGCTGACTCCCGCCTAACCATGTGTCATGCCAATGAACAGGTACATCATGGGGTTCATCAAAGCTGGAATAAATAATCTCAGGCACTGCAGGCACCTCTAAGTATAAATGGCCAGGTTTTCACTTTCATCTTACACCCGAGGTGGGCAGGTAATCCACCTTGACAGCCCTGCTGCTCAGGTAAAGAGATGTAAAATTGAACTGCTTTGGTCCTGATGGATGGGTGGGAGTTGGCGGTTTGCTCTTTCCATGAATGTGATCTCAGGAAGGGTGGCTGGAGATTCGCTGGGATGTTGTCTACAACAGGGCTTCTTTATTCTGTCCTAAGTGTTGGAGAGACATAGCACAGCCATTCTCCATTCTCACACTTCACACGAATGAAGTGCTGGGTATGTGTGGGGGTTCACCGAGTATGGTAGCATGAAATGATGGAGGCTCTGTGAGTGAATGGAGTGATTGATTATTTGTAACTATATACAGTGGTGACCTTTCGACACTAGTGCCTACTTTCACCTGTGCCGACTAGATGCTCATCACACCTTAAATCTTCCTCACACACCCACTATATCTAGGTGCTTCCTCAGGATCCGCAGCTGAGGTTGAGGAAGCCTGCTGACTTGATCCTGTTGTTCAGCTGACCTTGGTGGGTGCCCCCCAGGGCCTGCACCTTGAGGACCCTAGCCTGCTTTCAGGCAGCATGAGCATTGTAGTGCTGCTCTCATCGGTGTGAGGAGCTGGAGGTGTTGCTGCAGTTGAAGCCTTCTAACGTGAAAGTCATGAGTGGGACCATGTTATGGACTTGTCCTGGCACGGAGTGCACGTCCGAGCCAAGGCCTCCACAGTAGACGCCAACCTCGCAGCGTTGGCCTCATTGCTTTGGAATGACGGGGACATCCCCTAGGCCATAAAGGGACGGGACTCCTGCAATCAGCCATGCACTCCGAGGAGGGGTGCAGTCATCTGTGCTGGTGCTGGGTGTGGGAATAACTGTGACGACTCTTCAATGATGAGGTCTGAGAAGTCTCCCTTGGTATTGCTCAAGTCCGGTGGGTCCAGGAGCCGTGAGGGTGCTTCAGCCTGTTCAGCTGATTGGCAAGAGAAAGGAGATGGGATTAGTGTGTTACAGGGGATAAAGGACGGAGCATTGATTACTCAGGGACGTGAGGAATGACAGCATGTCTTGAAGATTCTCACATTTTTCTGCTGCCCAGTCTTTATTATCATTGCAGGTGTGTTCTTCCTCCTTGGCCAGCTTAAGGACTGTCACCTCAAATGGCATGAGGGTTCTGAGCTCCCACATTATTCTGGCTGGGTGCGTTTGCTCATGCTTATTGTGGTTGATTTTAACCTGCAATAATTTAGATAGGGAGGGTTTAGGTGGCAGGGTTGACATTTAAAATAGTAATGAGGAGTGGCAGGCATGGGAGCTGGAATGTGAGGAGCATAGCAACGAGTGGGGAGGGGGGAACATGGTAGTGGGGGGAGGGGCGCATGGGAGGAGGGCCTCCTTAAAGGTGTTGGTAAAGGCTGAAGTGACTGGGTAAAAGATGAAGGTTGGAGGGGAGTGTGAGGGGGATACAGAGAAAGGCTGCGTGAGGCTGGCTGAGCGCAGAACATTGTTCATCTTCTGGTCAGGGCTCTCTCTGAGAAACATGGTGTAGGCTTCCTGGCTGTTGTTCCCTGCCTTGGTGTGTTTGGGAGCCATTTATATGCAACTCCCCAGTGATTGATGTGATCAAGTGGTGTCGTGGCTGGTACATCAGAGGGAGTGTGTGGGGTGTCAGGGAGGGTAGTACCTCTGGTGGGGGAACATGTCACGTCCTTTCAGGACGGTTTGTGCACCCTTTGTCCCCATCTGGCACTCAGCTCTCACCTGTGGCTCCCTGCAGCTGTTTGCATGTGACAGCAGCCACACCCCGGGCAATGGCTTTGACAAGTCGGCTAAACCAGGTGAGGGTAGCCAATGGGTCTCAATCCTTGGTGAGATAGGGAGATGTCTATCCCAGCATGTGAGGACAGACTCCTGTGGATTGAACGGACGACACCAACGGAAGGTCCAACTGTCAAGAAGGCAGTCTCTGCAAACGTCGTGGAACGCAAAGAGCAGGACAAGACACAAAAGATGTCCTGGTCATCCACTGAGCCTAGTCCCATCTCCAGCCGTCTTGACTCTTGTCTGCCACTGGATCTAGATGGGAATTAGGAAGAGAGAGTGAGGCTGATGCTGCGCAACTCTCCCTCACTTTAATCCAAATCAAGCGCTAGTCTCGACACCATCATGATCAGCATCAGTGTCCTGTTCAACCTTTGAAGTCATGTGGTGATGGGCGAGCGACAAAGCAGCAGGTGTGGATACACTGGGAGCTGTAGTCACGGACCCGCACACAAGAGGCTCAGGTTTAATGGTCATTTTCCGCTAACCGAAGCAGCAGTGAAACTTGGCGTCTACCTGGGCGATTGAGCAGTCCTCTTCAGGAATGCACTGCTCACCTCCATAGAATGAGGAAAGGGCTAGAAAAGGTGCCGTAAACATTGCCTGCTTTACTACACCCTGGCCAGTTTACCATGGTGGGGATCCCATCTTGTGGTCGAACAAACAAAATAAAACACAAGGTGACACTGCTCACCATTGGCACTTGGAACGTGTGTTTGCTTTTGGACAACCCTGCAGCAGCCAGACCAGAGAGAAAAACAGCCTTAGTTGCCAGAGAGCTTGCAAGATATTGCATTGACATTGCAGCCCTGAGTGAAACTTGTCTTGCCAATGTAGGTCAGTTGACTGAAACTGGAGGTGGATACACTTTTTTCTGGAGCAATCGCGGTAGCGATGAGCCTTGTGATGCTGGAATTGGATTCGCTGTCATCTTGTTCGGAAACGTGATAGTCTGCCGAAGGTTGTGAACGACCGGCTTATGACATTACAGCTTCCGCTACAGAACAGAAGTCAAGCCACCCTGACCAGCGCCTATGCCCCCACAAAGAACAACCCAGACGAGATGAAAGACAAGTTCTACAAAGAACTAGATGCCCTACTATCAGCAGTGAGCAGTCTCGACAAGCTGATCTTGCTTGGCGATTTCAATGCAAGAGTAGGGTGTGACTCTGCAGTCTGGCAGGGAGTCATTGAGAGGCATGGAGTGGGCAAGTGTAACAGTGATGGCCTACTCTTAATTAAGACCTGGGCAGCACACGACCTCCTCATCACCAACACAACCTTCCGTCTGCCTATCCGTAACAAGACTTTTTGGATGCACCCCTGCTCTAAGCATTGGCATCTTATCGACGATGTCATTGTCAGGAGAAAAGACAGGCAGGATGTCCGAGTGACCAAGGCCATGTGTGGTGCTGACTGCTGGACAGATCACAGGCTCATTGTCTCCAAAATGAGGCTTATATCCCAGATGCCTCTGAAAATATTGGTTTTTACTTCAATATTTGGCACTGTAAAGCAGAAACCAATACACTAGGTGAATTCCATAGGGGACTGAAGAAGTGATCGAGCCACGACCTGGAGGGAAGAGACAGACGCCGGCACTAGGTAAGATTCATCTTGGTCTCTCTCTCTCTGTCTCGGATCGGTGCTATGACCCCTCATCCCTTACGGAGGATGCTAACAGGTGACGATATTTGAATCTAAGTTGGACTGTGAGTGTTTAGGGTCAGGGACCCGATTGTGGCTAACGTACGGCCAGGGACCCCTTGATCTCGTTTTAGATCCAGATCAGGGTTCGTTTGGGTCAGAGACCCTGTGATTTGATTTTTGTATTAGTTTGGGTCAGGGACCCTGTGATTTGATCTTGGTATTAGTTTGGGTCAGGGACCCTGTGATTTGATCTTGGTATTAGTTTGGGTCAGGGACCCTGTGATTTGATTTTGGTATTAGTTTGAGTCAGGGACCCTGTGATTCGATTTTGGTATTAGTTTGAGTCAGGGACCCTGTGATTTGATTTTGGTGCTAGTTTGGGTCAGGGACCCTGTGATTTGATTTTGGTACCAGAAATTCTTTTTATTACTGTTTTTGCCAGGGGCACAATATACTGACGTTATGAAACAGATTTTAGACAAAACAGGAGGCAATTCTCCTTTGTTTTTTATGTGTTCTGAGTATCTTGATCAGGAATGTAATTTCCATCGATTATCTGCTGCTTTGAGTAGTAAATTGGGTAAAGATATTTGGCCACTAGGCGGCACACAGAACTTGGAAAATTGCACTGCAGCAGAAAAAAGCTATTTGGACGAAAAATGCAAGTTCTAAGCGGAAAACTTTAATTTCAAAATGAAAAAAAGAGTTGGCTAGGTGCCATGAACAATCGTTATTAATGAGTTGGAGGGATAATGCACATAGAAGAGGGATTGATGAATGTGTGGATGGGAAATCAAAGGATTGGGAAACTTTGAAATTGGAGTGTGAGCTTTGGGGTAGGAAGCATCATGAGGTGACATGCCGGAGTAAGGTTAAGAAAGCATCGGCAGATTGGGCTAGTCCATCAGAGTGAAGAACAAGAGAATCCTCCCAGTTACCCTGGCATGCCGTTGTTTCCCTATTCAGGCGATACGGAGGACGAGGAAGAGTTGACGTCGCGGAATCAGCCCAGCAACAAAACTGAAGGTCTACAGCACCACAGTACTCACCACCCTCCTGTATGCCTGTGAAACGTGGACTGTGTATCGAAGGCATGCAAGACAGCGCAATCATTTCCACATGACTTGTCTTTGCAGAATATTATGCATCAGATGGCAAGACAAAATACCAGATACTGATGTTCTCTCTAGGGCAAGTCTACCATCAGTCCACACACTGCTGATGAGAGCACAGACCCGGTGGGTCATCCTTATGTCAAATGAGCACATACCCAAGCAGCTCCTTTTTGGGGAGCTTTCTGCTGGAAGACGCTCGCATGGAGGGCAGAAGAAACATTTCAAAGATGCACTCAAGGCCTCCCTGAAGTCGCTTGACATAGACACGACCACCTGGGAAACACTGGCACAAAACCGACCTACCTGGCACTGCCTCATCTATAAAGACTGTCAAGCTTACGAAGCAAGGTGTATTGCTGAAGCATAACTTAAGCGCAAGCTGTGCAAGTCCAGAGCCACCAGTGCAACAACTACAGTGTCTGCATAAGTCTGTCCAATATGTGCCAGGACATTCCATGCCCAAATTAGCCTGATCAGTCATCTTCGGATACACCGCAACCAGCCTGAAAATGGTGTCGAGGTCCTCACCGATGACAATGGATGAACAACAACATCAGAGGGAGGTTGCTGTCGGTGCAGCATTATTCTCATGGCCATAAAGTGTTTTGTCAATGTGGCTCACCATGATCAGATATTACGTCGGAGTCATCAGCGCAATTCGCTTCATTTTTCTCACTGGAACTGACACGCTGCCAAATTCTAGCAAGATTGCCCCTCTGTTTGACTCTGCTGCCAGACCTTCTCAGTATTTTCAGCAGTTTTTGTTTTTAATTTCAGATTTTCAGCATCTACAGTATTTTGCTTTTATTATAATATCCTGAAATCCAGGCTGATTCCTGGGATGGCAGGGAGAGTCTAAGTCAGTTAGGATTACATTCACTGGAGTTTAGAAGAGTGAGAGGAGATTTCATAGAAATTAATAAAATTCTAACAGGGTTAGTCAGGACAGATTCAGAAAGAATGTTCCCAATGGTGGGGGAGTCCAGAACAAGGGGTCATAGTTTGAGGATAAGGGGTAAACCTTTTAGAATTGAGGTGAGGAGAAATTTCTTCACCCAGATAGTGGTGAATGTGTGGAATTCACTGTCACAGAAAGTAGTTGAGGCCAAAATGTTGTCTGATGTCAAGACGAAATGAGACATCGCACCTGGGGCTAAAGGGATCAAGGGATCTGGGGGAAGAGAGGATCAAGATATTGAATTTGATGATCAACCATAATCAAAATGAATGGCAGAGCAGGCTTGAAGGGCCAAAAGGCCTACTCCTGCTTCTAGTTTCTGTGTTTCTATGCTGTATATCATAAGGGGCGGGGGTGAAGTGACGGGGGTGGGTGGCGATGTGTTGGAGTGTGTGGTGTCTCTACTCAGTAATTTATCTCCCCACCAAAGAATATATATTCCCATCGCAACCCAAACTTTTCAGACTTTGGGTCAGGAGATGTGCGTATCGACTATTTTGCGGGTTCCCCGACAGCCTTTACGACCTGCACGCATCTCCCAGCCGGAGAAAAATGGCACTGCCGGGAGCCCACAGAAAACTGGTGGATCGCTGTTTAGCATGAGTTTACATACCTTTGCATGCCATTATCGGAATGCACACAGCAATCTCCGCACACGTCTGCGTCTCCCACATCTTTGGTGTGATGTAATTTTGGCGCGAATCAGCATAGATATTTAAAAGTTGCAACCTGGTCTGGCAGCTTTCAACTGGTGTGAGGAGCTAAGTGCTGTTAGTGGAGCGTGGGGTTGTTGCAGACAGGCCCTGGAGATGCCTGGTGTCTTCCTCCTGCTACCTTCAGGTGTTGGCCCATGGACCAGTGATATCTGTGGAGGGGGTGGGGGAGCTTCTACTTCCTCACAGCTCTCTGGGTGAAGTTCCCAGGGAGTCCCGCTCAACCCACCCCCACTCCTAGGCAGTTCTGTCACGCACTGTGGGAAGCAGCCTTGAGGGCACCCCCCTATTCCTGGGCAGCATTGAAGTGCACTGTAAGAGGCAGCATCGAGTGCCCCCGCTTCCCCTCTCCCCTCCAAGCACTTTGCCTTGCTGCGGGATTGGTCAGGGACTCTACTAAGTGCTTATATACAGCTCTGGCTTATTAGGGGAGTGCAGGTGCATTGAGTGTGGCCAATCAAGGACCCGTTGGCAATAAATACTTGTGAGAGATTTTAAAGGCTGCATTCAGTGAGCGTCATTCATCCCTCAGTGTGCTGATTGGCTGCCATTCGACAGACTGCTGTGTCTGAGGGGGGGGTGCAACACTCAGGGCCCCTAATCAATTAGCTGCTGTGTCCAGAGAGGTGCAATACTCAAGGCTGCCATTCAAGAGAGGGAATGATCACAAGCTGGGGTTGTGCATGTCAGCACAACACTAGTTCTCTGCAGGGCAGCAGTGAGGACAATATGTTCAAGGGATGGAGGGATTGTATACCTACATAATCCAGATCCATGAGGTGAGCTGGCAGCATGTCTGTGTGTGGGGGGAGACGGCGAGGGGGAGGGTGGGGGCAGCGGGGGGCCAGTAATGTCTCTGTGCGGGCGTTGTGGGAGCCAGCGATGAGGCCAGTGATGTGTGTGGGGGGGTTGTGGGAGCCAGTGATGAGGCCAGCAAGGGAGTTTGAGGACAGCGATCTGGATGCTGGGAGTTCTTTTCTGCGCTCTCCCAGCGATTCCAGCTCATCCTGCCGATTTCAGATTCTTTGTTGCAAATAGGCTCTGCTCCCGAGAGTTTATTGATATTCGTGACTGGGCCCTCTGCAGTGGACAGAATGCGGAGATTCGGATGAGAAGCTGAACTAAGAAAACAGTCAGGATTTTGAACAGTTTTCTCACCAATTCAGCAGTTTTGGGAGAATCGTGGCCTGGTTTTCTCAGTTAGAGATACAGAAGACTATGGGTGGAATTTTCAGGTCCCAACACAGGTGGGGATCGTTGACTTTTAACGGCCTTTCAAATCCTCCCATCCCACTGGCACCAGTACCTGCTAGCGTCAGGGCTTGAAAACCCCACTCTACGTGAGGTAATATATATTCTAAACTGTATAGAAGTTTATTAAAGAATCAAACACATAATTCACAGTTAATGAGGTAGTCAATTTCAAAATTAATAGTTGAAGGAAAATTGGAAAATAGAAACTTATTTCTAGTAGAGAATCTCTAGTAGAGATCCCTATTTTTAAAATTAAATACTGTTACAGTAAAATATTTAATAAGGCAATCCAACAATTATTAATGTAATATTCATTTAAAACCCTGAGTTAGTAGATGACTATAGAATTAATGAGATGCCTCTGAACTTAATTAAGGGGAGGATCATGATCGCCCTGCTCCAATAGTCATAACTTCATTGAGACACATAAGTGAGTTACACAATTCTATGTGTGATTGCATTATTTATTCAGTTTTTGAATTTGTATAACTAATTTATTTTCATTGCTGTTGTATCCCAGTTTTAAGTATGTCCCATTTCCTTTAGTTTCCAAATAAAGTTTCAGGTAACATTCATTCATCTTGGATTTCTAAGAAAGCCTGTATAATGTAGCAGTGAATGCTCGTGATGGTCAATTTTCATGATTCATCAAATTGTATTTCAAGATTAGGGAATTAGTTATAATTCAGTTTAGGTTTGCTACCAACATAAAACCATCTTATCAAATATTATACTTGTATTGATTTTGTTTTGTGAAATTTGCAAAACCATTTTATCAATGTTTTACCCTGTGGTAAGCCTCATGACTTGGGAGTGAAATCATCTTATTAGGCGTTACCCATATGGTTTTATGTTCAAGTGATTGTTCAGTTTTACAGATGAACTTTTTAACTCATTTGGGAAATTGAATTTTTAAAAATAAATTAAGCCCTTATTAATAGGCAAGTTATTCATTTAATCTTATAACTCCTTGATAGATTCCTTCATATCCAGTGAAAAAGTTCGGATACGGCTGTGGATGGAGGAAGCTCATTTTCCAATTTTCCCTCTAATATGTCTGAATGATTAATAATGATCAGACTGAGGGGAATGGAAATAAAAGGAAAAGAAAACAAATTAAATAAAAACTTATGAAAGGCCTTTGATCTATATATTAACTGTGTTTCTCCTTTTGCAGATGCTGCCTGACCGTTTGGGTGTCTTTATCATCCATGTTTGAGGATAATGGTCCTGTTAAGAGTCCAGGAAAGAAATAGCTGAGTAGCATCTAGTGAAATTAAAGAAAAATAAAGCAGAGGCTTGCACCTATACAGGTGTCTTTCACAATCTCATTAAATGAATGACTTTTGATTAATAAGTACCAGCAGGTGGTCAGGAAGGCGAATGGGATGCTGGCCTTCATCGCGAGGGGGATTGAATATAAAAGTAGGGAGGTCTTGCTGCGGCTGTATAGGGCATTGGTGAGGCCGCAGCTGGAGTACTGTGTGCAGTTTTGGGCGCCGCACCTGCGCAAGGATATTTTGGCCTTGGAGGGAGTGCAGAGGAGGTTTACTAGGCTGATGCCGGAGTTGAGGGGGTTGAGCTATGAGGAGAGGCTGAATAAATTAGGCTTGTATTCGTTAGAGTTTAGGAGAATGAGGGGAGATCTCATTGAGACGTATAAGATGATGAATGGGATGGATAGGATAGAGGTGGAGAGACTCTTCCCGCTCAGAAAGGATAGTAGGACTAGGGGGCACAGCCTCAAGATAAAGGGGGAGCGGTTTAGAACGGAGTTGAGGAGGAACTTCTTCACTCAAAGGGTGGTGAATCTCTGGAATTCTCTGCCCGTTGAAGTGGTGGAGGCTACCTTGCTAAATATTTTTAAGACGCGGTTTGATGGGTTTTTGATAAGAGAGGGGATTAAGGGTTATGGGGAGAGGGCGGGAATGTGGAACTGAGCCATGACAGATCAGCCATGATCTTATTGAATGGCAGGGCAGGCTCGAAGGGCTAGTTGGCCTACTCCTGCTCCTATTTCTTATGTTCTTATGTTCTTATAATGAATAGATCATCTGTTTTGTTAGTTGAGGGTAAATAATAGCCAAGACATCAGGAAGAATTCTTCTGTGTGAAAAATCCTTGGATTCCATGGTGGAAAGTAAACATATCTCCTGTTGTTCAAAACTGGAAACTAAATTCCAAAGTCCAGGGACACGGACATCTGTTTAGTTAGTCCGAGGTATTGGTGCCTGTCAGCAATGATCATCACTACAAGTCAATCTCCCTTGTAGGTCACAATAAGGTCCTCTAGAAATCCAAAGGTCTGAAGAGTACTCTTTAGTTCTCTCAGCCCTTCTACTCACTGATTAGAAGAGGTACTGTTTTTTAAAAAAAACCTCTTGAGGTGTAAGCATTGCTAGCAAGCCTGATATTTGTAACAGACCAATATTCTCAACAGTCCATGCCAGCGTTTATGATCCACTCAAGCCTCTTCCCATTATTCTACATCTAAATGTATCACTGTGACTTTACATTTTTCTCACTTAAATATTTATAACTTTTAAAAATTCATTCATGGGATCCTGCTGGTTGGGTCAGCATTTATTGCTTACCTTGAACTGAGTGAATTGTTAGGTCATTTCAGAGGGAATTTCAGAGTCAATCACATGTTGGATTCCAGACTGGGTATGGACAACAGATTTTCTTTCCTACAGGACGTTAGTAAATCAGATGGGTTTTTAAACAACCATTGACAATGGTTTCATGATCATCATTAGAATTTTTAATTCCAGATTCAAATTTCACCTTCTGCTGTGGTGGGATTCAACCCTAGGCGCTCAGAGCTCACCCTGGTGTCTGGATTATTAGTTCAATGACAATTCTCCCATACCATCACTTTCTCTGTGGCAGCAAGTTCCATATTTTCACCACTCATTGGCTAAACAAGTTTCTTCAGAAGTCTCTAATGAATTCCTTGATGATTATATTATATTGATGATTCTAATTATGCTCTTCCCCACAAAAGGAGATAGTCACTCTGCATCCACTGTATCAAAACTTCTACTGCCCTAAGAAGGTGATGGTGGTACTAAGTAATTTGCTAGGCCACTTCACATAGCAGCTAAGAGTCAGCCACATTGGTTTGGGACTGAGGCTTACGTTTAAGCTAGACTGAGTGAGGATGGCAGATTTCCTTCCCTAAAGGACAATAGTGAATTAGTTGTGTTTTTACAAGTATTCCACAGATTCCGCTTTATACTCGCTTTTCATTTCTAGGTTTCCATGATTCTTGGTAATTAAACTGAACTTAAATTCTCAAATTGCCAGAATACTATTTGGAATATGTTTTCTGAAGTATGAGTCTACTAAAATGACCAATACTTTATCATATTGTGATGACCTTTGACCTAGAAGCAGTGACATAGAAAATATTAGTAATTTCTTTAAAATGGTTGTAGAATCTTAATTGCTTTAAGAATGTTTTTAAAAGTTTGTTTTTAAAGGGGTTGCATTAATTGCAAAGGGATCAACTGTAATTTTCTTGGATAGTAAGAACCATTGGTTCATGTAATCACTGACCTGGAGGCAGTACCAACAGGAAGGAAGCCAAGGCCAATGCCATGTAGCCAGATACAAAGGTGAGCTAAAGAGGGGAGAATGAAGGCACATTAACAAGGATGTGGGGAAACAGTTAAACAGGATAAAGAGCCAAAAACCAGACCGTTTAATGTGTTTTTTTAAGGGATGGATAAAGGGATCTGAGCCACCAAAACTGTCATGAACATAGCTAAGAAGGTTCTGCAAGAATGTGCTGTTTGGGTGACACCCTCTCCTGGGACCTCAAGTGGAATATTGCTGCTAGTGAATGTGACTCATGGGCTGAATCAATTGAGAAAGAAAGTGAAAGATTCTACACATTAGAGGCCGAGTTAGAGAACATTGGAACTACACAAGGCAGTACATGTCTGCAGGGTGCTTGTGATTGCATAAAACGTATCTGTGCTGTATCGACCACTAAAAGTAAAATTTACCTTTATATTTGAAGCATTGATTGCCTGTTAATTCATCCTTAATTCACATTAGTTCTGATTTGTGTTAAAGTAAAAATAACAAAAAGTGAAAGCCTATTACTAATTTCTTCACTTGGGAATTGTTTAATAAATTTGGTTATTTTGGCTTATGGTTCCTCCACAGTCATTGTGACATTACTCTAATATCACTGCAGGCATTTTGGGCAGGCATTTCACAATTCCGATCCCTGTAAACTTTCAAGAAGTCAATCTGATCTGAATGTTTTTGGAAGTCACCTGATGGTGTTCCTGCCTGCAATAGGACAGGAGAGAATATTGCCAGTTGCTGCAATGCTTGGCAGCATTGGGACAACCAAATTCTTTATGAACCATAGCACCTTAGAAAAGTTATGGTGAAGAAAGAAGCTATTCAGCCCATCATGTCTTTGTTGGTCAAAAAAAAGGAAACTAACCGTGAATTATCAATGTTGTCTTGCTGATCTGGCAGCACTGGATGCCTGTGATCGGCTAGCTTTACTGGAATCTAGCATTGCCATGACTGTAGTGATGAAGGATGTGACGGGTGCAACAATGCAGAGGTGTTGACCTCGGTCGGGGATTTCTGGACTTGGGGCTAGTGCGGCTGGAAAATCCTGCCCGTGATGTCTGAGGGCAATCTTTTGTTGTGCCCATCACTTTTTTGGCAAGTACATTTGATGTAAGTGATGTCAGGATATTACTAAAGGGAAACAAGGCAGATATAGTTGGGGGCCTATAGTGAGGCAAATCCCCATTAACGTTCCTGCTCCTGCCCACCCACCCTCGGGGAACAACTTGGGAGGAGAAATATTCCTACAATTATAACCAGGATTTCTTCAAGTGGTGCTTTAATAGACTGTGTCAGTCTATTATTTAAATTAAATTAAAATAACAAGTTGCATTTAAGGGGAGAAAATGTCCTGGGGCAATTTGCAGTGTGCAATCTGACACAAGTGAGTACCTTGCCAAAAAAGAAAATTTGAGGATGACAAAGTACTTGGTCAAAGAAGTGAGTTTTAAGGAAGGCCTTAAAGGAGGTGAGAGAAGTGGGAAGGCAGAAAAGTTTAAGGATAGAATTATGAAGCTGACAGCATAGACTGTTGTAAGCATGGCTGGCATTGGTGAAGAGAAAGGAGGCAAGAATGTACAAGTTACCAGATTCTATGGAATGTAGAGTGGTAGGGTGGAATGTGATCATAAAGATCGGGAGGGATAAGACCATGGAAGATTTTAGCATGAGGTTGAAAATTTCAGTTTGATAATGCTGAGAGGCAAGAGCCATAGTAGATCGGCTGCTATAAGTTATGATATGGTTGAGGTTTTTGAATAGAAGATGGGAATGTGGGGGGAATGGGTGCTCAGTCAAGAGAGCACTGGAAGAGTTGAGTCCAGAAATGACAAGCGCATGAGTGAGGATTTCAGCAGCAATGCAGATGAGATTGATGTTACCAAGTGGAAGTGGGTGATCATTGTGATTGTAAGAATATGGGGTCAAAAGCTCAGCTCAGGTTGAAAGTAATAAAATCATAGCATCCCTGCAGAAGGAGGTCATTTGGCCCATCAAGTCTGCACCGACAATAATCCCAACCAGGCCCTATTCCCATAACCTCACATATTTACCCTTCTAATCCCCTGACAGTAAGGGGCAATTTAGTATAGCCAATCAACCTAATCTGTACATCTTTGGACTGTGGGAGGAAACCGAAGCGCCCAGAGGAAACTCATGCAGACACAGGGAGAATGCACAAATTCCACACAGACAGTAACCAAGGCTGGAATTGAGTCTGGGTCCCTGGTGCCGTGAGCCACCAGTGCTAACCACTGTGCTGCCCTTGATTAGCTGAGATAATGGATAGTTAGATAATTAATTAATGAATTAGTAGGAAAGTTAATTTAGTTGTTAATAATAGCCATTCTAATTGGGAATCTATGAGCACTGGAATCTCCAGGGACCAACCCTGAAATCTTGCTGTTCATAATCATCATTTTTATCGACCTTTGCAAAGGAATAATAGAATAGGTGGAAAATCATAGTCAGTACATTAACAAGTTTCCAGTATGATGGTTGCTGTATCTATTCTCCTACATATTACTATCAAATCTTTGATAAAACAATATGAAACTGAAAGTTTTCTATGTGTATTCATATTTTATGAATTCATTTGAAAAATATTAACTAACCCCTGCTGATACTAAAGAAATAAATCATCACAATGTTAACACTATAATCCTCAAATACTAAATTATCATAACATAGTAGATATAATCATTAATTAAAACACAACAGGTAGAAATGATTTTGATGTCGTTTCCACAGTGATTTAGTCAGTGAACTGGGTGATTCTGAGTCATGAAGAACAAAGCAATTTGCCAATGCTCACTTTCCAGGTACACACCTGAACAGTAGTTACTTGAGACCAAGTAGCAGAAAACATTATTCCAACAAGAATCAGCAACTTTTGAAGACAAGGGATGAAAAGAGTCAAAAATGGAAAATAAATGTAATGACTGAACAAATCAGTTCGGGCAATTTGGGTCTGGTACAGAAAAGTCTGACCATAATGGAGAATAAATTTGCAAAACGTTTACAGTCATACTCAGAAAGAGCTCATGGGAAATTATTAGTGTTATAATGTATCTTTAAGGGAAATATCTTACATTTCTGTCCATCACTTTCCATCACAAGTCAGGATGTGATGTATAATCCCATGTACTCTGTTAGAACAGGGCAGCAGCCCTACAGACCAGACATGTTCTACAAGATATCCAATTACTATTACATGTATAAAGTCTTACCTTAAAATAAAGAATTCATGTTATTATTCTTTCAATCCTTGTCACACGATTGGTGTGTTTATACTAAATAGAAGAATGCAACATGGTGGCAGTGGTGATGTCAGCCACTGATATTTGATGATTTGAATGAACAATAAATGTCAACCCTTTCACAAATGTTAGCAAACCAGACATTTGAGGTTTCACCCAGGCCTCCCTCTCACTCGACCTCATTGCCTCTTTTATCCTCCAGTTCTTTTATTGTCTGACAGACTGGTACTTGTTTGTCTTCTTGTTAGCTGTGATATTGATTTAATAGATTGGCATGACATAGCCTTTACTTTTTTCTACTTTCTGGCATATCAATTAAAGAATTCACCTCTTCAATCATTTTAGTGACACTGCACTAGCCACTGAACTGGGTTTTGGGGTTCACCTGTATTGGTTGAAGCTCTAACATACCATCTCCTAGCTAAAGGGTTTTGGCCTTGGCAAATGTATCTACCTGTTTTTTCACAGCTATCTGAGAGGTTTTAAGGTATTTGTGAGCCACTCACGAACATGAATATGTAATCCAGCATGGAAGTTTCCTTCTTTTGTTCTAAAAATTTTCCTTGATTAATTTGAAGTCCTCTCACTGACTGTTTGTAGGTCTAAAACCGGTGGACCCATTGGATGAGTCCCTCGTTTCAAACAGAAGAAATCTCAGTCCTTTGTCCCAAACATTGTGTATTTGTAACAGTATATCCTGATCATTGTCTTTAGCGTCTGGTGGGACCATTCTAAAGTCTCTTGTGACTTTAGATTGTAGGCTGGGGACTTTAGCTGGGCTACACCGAGGTTACCCATAACTTTCTGAAAAACTTTGGACATATAAGTTGTGTGATAACCCGACTGGATCTAGGTAGGCAGCGCATATCAGATAAAGAAATGGATTAACCCCTCCAACACCACCATGGCAGAGATAGTTCTTAGGGGGATGGCCTCTGTGAATCAGATAGCCATGTACATGATAATAAAAATATACTGATAGCCCCTTTTTGTTTTCAGCTTCCCCAAAAGCTGGCGCAGGAATTAGAGGTTCAGGTTTAATTGTAGTTTGGAGCTTCGTACAAACTGGTATGTGTGGCAAGTTCTGTGGAATTTCATCAGATTCTTGTGAAGGTGTGGCCAATACTGGCTTATGTCGACTTGGGTTTTTTAATGCCCCATCATTAGAATTTCATGGGCTTTCCATAATATTTTCCTAAAGCATTTCAGTGATACCACTACCTAGAAGATCACGATCACTCTTTGTCTGCAGGTCTGTGAGGGGGTCTCTGCTTTCTCCCCTGTGCCTCAGTTTTTAAAATAATAGAATTCTGGCTTCAACTTTTGTTCAGGCAGTCTGTGTTCATCTTTTTAACAAGGGTTGGCTTGTTGCACCTCAAGGAAGACCTGCTTGTTACTTCCTTTGGTTCCTACGAATGGATGTAACAGATGTTTTTGATCAGATAGCAAAAATCTATCTGATCAACTAAATGAACAACTAAATGAACAATGTTAAAGACCTGGATCTCTCTGCACTATCTGATCATAACAAATACATTTACTGTCTGGCATATCAAGTGTACTATACATAATCACAATTTGTACCAAAGCATGATATTAGAGATAAAATACTGCAGATGTGGAATATCAGAAATAAAAACAGAAACTGTTATAAATATTTAGCACGTTAGACACCATCAGTGGAGAGAGAAACTGAGTTAATGGCTGTGAACTACTTAGAATGTGTTAAGCCCTAATACAGAGTTCTAAGCCCGCAAAGGCTCTGGTTAAGGATAGTGGGCTGGTTCTCTACTTTGCCAGGCCAACCAGAGAGCTGACAGCTCTGCAGCTTAACAGCACCACTGAGAGATGTAGCCTTTGCTGAGGTTTTAAGGACAATGAGAAGATGCTGTTAAGGTTCTAAGATCCTTTCCTCTGGCAGGGTAAATTTATTTGGTCAAACTTATGTCTGTCATAATCCTCAACTAGGGAGAGTTTAAATCATTATATGAGCTTATTTATCTGCATTAGCTGTAGACTTGAGGGGGATTGTCAAGCTGTACTCATGCCAAACTCGGAAAATCCTGCCCCAGGTCAAAGGATTCACTCCTCCCCCTACCTGCTACGATTCCCGTGGTAAGTGGGATGGGAAAATTCCCCCCTTGGTGTTAAAACAAAAAGTTCTCTGTCCAGGAGTCTTTAGACTAAATGAAGAAATGTCAGAATGAAATGCACTTACTAGGTATATTGTTGCATAAATAACTCTTTTGAGTTAATCTCTCTTAGTATATAGAATTCCCTACTGAAGAATTTTAGAGAGGTTGGAGTCCTGAAGCATTCAAACTGAGTCTATAATCTTTTAATGCCAGGAATGGGCAGGTTGTCTTATGAAGAACAATTTTAGAGATTAGATTTGTATCCACTGAAGTTTTGGAGAGTAAGAAGCAACTTGATCAAAACCTTTATTATTCTTAAAGATATTGACAGGTGGAGAGGCTGTTTCCTCTTGTCAGAACATCTAGAACACGAGGTCACTGTTTAAAAATAAAGAGTTGTTCCTTGTTTGACACCTTGCACAGAGGGGAAAGAGGGGCAGATGTGTTTGGTGGTGGCATCATGCTGGAGGAAGCAGATCAAGAGAATATTTTTTTTCTCTCCGTGAACTCTCTTCCTCAAAATGCGGTGGAAGCAGAGTCTCTGAATATTTTTAAAGACTGGGCTAGATAGGTTATTGATTAAGGAAGGGTGAAAGATTATTGGAAGTAGGCAGGACTGAGGAGTTATAGTTAAATCAGATTAGACATGATCTTATTGAACGGCAGAGCAGACTCAAAGGGCTGAGTGGCCCACTCCAGCTCCTAATTCATATGTTTTTATGTATGTTCATATAATGGTTACTTAAAAGTGTAACGTAAGATAAATTAATACATCTGAAATATATACAAATGGCAAAAGCTAGAAATGTAACGTGTTTTAAGCAAGTGATGAGCAGAAGGGTGCAAAAACATCAGAATCCTCAACTACATTCATCCATTTCATGCACTTTTGCTCTCACTCCTTCCAATGCCTCTTAGAACAAT
Organism: Carcharhinus amblyrhynchos; assembly: GCF_965287045.1. Classification (NCBI taxonomy): domain Eukaryota; kingdom Metazoa; phylum Chordata; class Chondrichthyes; order Carcharhiniformes; family Carcharhinidae; genus Carcharhinus; species Carcharhinus amblyrhynchos. Next base: position 34,976,688 of record NC_137335.1, on the reverse strand, counting down.
GAGACCATACCCCCTTGTCCTCACCTTCCACACAACCAGCCACCATTATTAATGGAGCATCCTCCACCATTTCTGCCTCCTGCAGCATGATGCCACCACCAAACACATCTTCCCCTCCCGAACCCTTTCAGCTTTCTGAAGAAACTGTTCCCTCCATGGTACTCTGGTCCACACCCAAATCATCCCAACACTCCCTCCCTTCCCATGACAGCTTTCCATGCAAGCAAAGAAAATGTATTGTCTGACCTTTTACTTCCTCTTTCCCCTTTGTGCAAGGTGTCAAACAATTCTTCCAATTGCAATAGTATTTTACGTGCACTCCTTTCAACTTAGTAAAGAATGTTCTACACTGGAGAGACCAAACACTGGTAAGGTAATCACTTTGCTGAATTACTAGGTTTAGACTGAGTGTAGTCCTGGGCTTTTGGTCATGTGTCATTTTAATTCTCAACCTTGCTCATACGCGACCTCTCTGTTCTTGACCTCCTGCAGTATTACAATGAAGCTCATTGTAAGCTTGATTAACAGCACCTCATTTTTCAATTGGGTATGTCACAGCCATCCAGGCTGAACTGAGTCCCACAATTTCAGACTGTAATCTCTGTTTCCACTCTTCAAGCATATTTCAGTTACTCTTATTTTTGGTTTCAGACAGCAGCTCTTCATCACTCTGCCATTCACAACTCCTCTAATCACATCTTTTTTTTTACGTGTTCCATTGCCACTTCTGTTGACCCTGCACCAATTCTTTTGTCACTTAGTCTCCCAGTCTTCCACCCTTACTCAGAGCTTCCTTTTTGTTTCTCCCCTCACACTTACGTTTTCTTAAAACCTATTACATTTTGAACTTTTTGCAGTTCTGATGACCTGAAACTTTGGTTTGAGTGTTACTAATCAGATGGGGAAATCCTGCCATGGGACTTCCTTGTGAACCTGATGGAGGATCATCCAGACTTAAAACGTTGACTCTGTTCTCTCTCTACAGGTGCTGTCAGACCCGCAGTGATTTTCTAACACTTTTTGTTTTTGAAGGTGACAGATGGAGTATGATTTGGGCAAACCATGGGGTTATTCAATTTCATCATAAGAATAGAAAAGCAGAATATTTTTCAAAAAGTCACAAAACTTGTAAATGTTGATGTTCAGAAATACTTGGGTGTGCTTTACAAGGAACATAGAAAGTTAGCATGCAGATACAGCAGTTAGAAAACCAATGGTACTTTATTGCAGGGATATCCAAGTACAAGAACAAAGATGTCTTGCTACCATTGTACTATTTAGTGAGACAACATCTGAAGTACTTTATGTAGTTTTGTCTCCATATTTAAGGCTATACTTGCATTGGAGGCAATAGGGTGATGAGAGTCTGAGTAAATTATGTTTCTATTATGTGGAATTTAGCAGAATGATATGCAATCTTGCTGAAGCGTACAAGATTCTTAACAGGCTTGGAAGGGTAGACAATGGGAGGATGTTTCTCCTGGATGAGGAATCTAGAACATAAGGGTACAGTCTCAGGATAAAGGGACAATCATTTAAGACTGAGATGAGGAAAATTTCTTCATTCAAAACAGTGCATAGTTTTGGGATTTCCTATCTGGAAAATTGTATATGTTCCATCATTGAATAAATTTAAGGCTGGATGGACCAGTGGTGTAGTGGGATATTTTGATGTGTATAATGTCGCAATCAATTACATTGTTTTCTTATATATTAATCATTTTAGTCCCCAAGTGTCAGGACGCTTTTTAAGTGTAAAATATTAGTGCCAGTAGACATTTTATTTCAAACTATAAATATAGGGCTAATGGACAAACTATAAATATAGGGCTAATATATTCTGTACAATAGCTAGCTATTGTACAGAATATAGGGCTAATGGAAGGACTCTTGGTAGTGTCGATAAGCAGAGAGATCTTGGTAGACATGTGCATAGATCCCTGAAAGTTGGCACCCAGGTTGATAAGGTTGTTAAGAAGGCTTACGGTGTGTTAGCTTTTATTGGTAGAGGGATCGAATTTCGGAGCCGTGAGGTCATTTTGCAACTGTACAAAACTCTGGAGTGGCCGCACTAGGAGTATTGCATACAGTTCTGGTTGCCGCATTATAAGAAGGATGTGGAGGTTTTGGAAAGGGTGGAGAGGAGGTTTACCAGGATGTTGCCTGGTATGGTGGGAAGGTCTTATGAGGAATGGCTGAGGGACTTGAGCTTATTTTCATTAGAAAGAAGAAGGTTAAGAGGTGACCTAATTGAGGCATACAAGATGATCAGAGGGTTAGATAGAGTGGATAGTGAGAGCCTTTTTCCTCAGATGGTGATGGCTAACATGAGGGGACATAGCTTTAAATTAAGGGGTGGTAATTAAGAGGTAGGTTCTTTACTCAGAGGGTAGTAAGGTCGTGGAATGCCCTGCCTGCAGCAGTTGTGGACTCGCCAACTCTAAGGGCATTCAAATGGTCAGTGGATAAGTATATGGATAACATTGGAATAGTTTAGGTTAGAGGGTCATTAGATTGGTTCCATTGGTCGGTGCAACATTGAGGGCCGAAGGGCCTGTACTGTGCTGTAATGTTCTATGTTCTATGCATAGCGTGGCCCTGTTATAACGTGATGGTTGGGGTCCATGAAATGTTATTGCAAAAAAAGCAGGATCGCGCTAAAATAGGGTTCAAGAAAATCAACGTTCAAACTGACCCAATGTTGACCTAACATCCTAAAACACCCCTACTATTGCCCTATTTGACCTGTTTTTTGCACATTTATCATCTGGCAAGTAAATTACCTTGTAATTAAAGAATTCTGCGAATAAATCATTGTTATTACAGTAGAAATTAAAACACAAATTAATTTTTAGTAAAGCTGTTTAATAAACAAAACAACAACAGTTTATTTCTTAAAAAAGTGATTGAGTGTCCCTTGCTTGAACATAGCATTTCACTGGCTGCGAGTGGAATCTAGAATGCTTCTGAGTTGGATGATTTTTATGTGGTCGACCTCCTGGTCACCAGCCAAGGGAGGCTAGCCTCGAGGTGTTCAATGGCTTCAGACACTTTTGAGGGTGGTGGCTCTTCATTATCATCTTCTTGTGGTTCGAGAACCGGTACACTTGCCTCCACTGGTGCTATAGTTACATTACGAACAATCTCGACGTCCGTCATCTTTGCCTGTCTTCAGGCGTTTGGCTTTTAGTTCTCCTTCTTCTCCCATAGTCCTACTGTCTAGGGGGCACAGCCTCAAGATAAAGGGGGGGCGGTTTAGAACGGAGTTGAGGAGGAACTTCTTCACTCAAAGGGTGGTGAATCTCTGGAATTCTCTGCCCGTTGAAGTGGTGGAGGCTGCCTCGCTAAATATTTTTAAGATGCGGGTTGATGGGTTTTTGATAAGAGAGGGGATCAAGGGTTATGGGGAGAGGGCGGGAAAGTGGAACTGAGCCACGACAGATCAGCCATGATCTTATTGAATGGCGGGGCAGGCTCGAAGGGCTAGATGGCCTACTCCTGCTCCTATTTCTTATGTTCTTATGTCTTTGTGTCACTTCTCTGCAAAGCAACTCAGTTAATTCCATTGCCCAGCTCTTCCCCTATAGCCCAGTAAAATCTTTTCTCGTCACATAATTATCCAGTTCTCTTTTGAGAATCACAATTAAATCTTTCTTCATCATGTGTGCAGGCAGTGCATTCTAGATTCAAATCACTTGTTGCATCAAGAGGTTTTTCCTCATATTGCCTCTGGTTCTTTTGTTATCAACTTATGATCCTCAACAAGACAATGTGCTGAATGACCTCTTTCTGTACTGCAACCATTCTATGATTCTAGTATTGATACATTCAAAAAAATTGATAAATACATGAAGAAAGAAACTGAAGGTTACCCTGATAATATGGTCAAGAAGGGCTTGTGTGGGACATGAACACCAACATAGATGGGTGGACCAAATGGTCTGTTTCTGTAAAGCTACCAGCAGGCAACATAAATAGTATACTTACATTCTCAGACCACCACAGCCAAGGAATTATGAATCACTTTCTCTTACCACCCTCTCTCCCTCCCACCTCAACACAATCTCTGGTCCCGTACCACACTCTCTCTCCCTTGCCATACTGTCTGGTCCCCTGCCACACTCTCTTTCCACCCCCCAAACTCTCCCTCACATACTCTCTCTACCCTACCACACACAAAGTCGCACCCCTACACTCTCTCTTCTCCAAATTCCCACTCTCCCCCACTTTGTTTCTCTTGAGCCATACTTTCATCCCACCATCCTCTCATACTGTCTCTTGCCCAATCCTCACTCTCTCCCCCACATTCTCCCTCTCCCATGCCCCCTCACTCTCTCCTCCCGCCCCCTCACATCCTCTCTCCTCCAACCTCACTTTCTTCCCATGTTCTCACAATCTATCCTTCCCAATCCCCTCAAACTTTCGCCTTCACCCCTCACACTCAGTCCCTCATCCTTCACACTTAATCTCCTTCCACCCTCTCTCGCCCATACCTTCATAATCTCCCTCCTAACACCCTCTCCTCCACCCCCTCACACTTGCTCCCAAGTACAAACTCTCCCTTCCACCCCATCATTCTTTCCCCATTTCCACACTCTCTCTCCAATCCTTCTCCCCCATCCTCTCATACCTTCTCTCCAAACCCCTCACACTCTTTCCACCCACATACTCTCTCCCAATACCCTCACTTTTCCTCCCTCCACCTCTCATACTCTCTGTTGGCCCACAATCTCCTCCCCATCCCCTCACTCTGTCCCCCACACTCCTATCTCCCTCCCCCATCCCCTCAAACTCACTCTCCCTACCCCCTTACTCTCTCCCTGCTGAACTTTTCCACCCACCCCCTCACTTTCTTTCCTCCCTCACTCTCCCCCACACTCTTGCCTCATTCCTTCACATTTTCTCTCCCGAGCCTCACGATACCTCTCCCTCACCCCTCACGTTTTCCCCTCACTTGCACACTTTCTCACCATCTCCTCACATTCTTGCTCCCCAGCCCTCACTCTCTCCTCTCATACATTTTTCCCCCTCACATGCTCTCCTCCTACCCATTTACACACACTCTCTCCCCTCATTCTCTCAGACCCTCTCCCCCAAACCTGTCCCCTCACACTCTCTCTCTCACTGTTTCCAGTCACTCACTTATTTTAATGCTAGAGGTCCTCACTGCTCCAGCTGTATTGCCTGGGCCTTGCACAACCACTACTGCAGCTGCCTTGCCTAGGCCCTGCACTGCCAGTGCAGCTGTGTCACCTGTGCCCTGCACTGTTGTTCCACTGCCTCGACTGGGCTCCACACTGCCAGTGAAGCTGCCTCACTTGGGCCCACATCTTTGCTTTGGCTGCCCTGCCTGTGTCCTACACCACTGCTCCAGCTGCTTTGTCTGGGTCCACAGTATATGAACACAGAAGAGCTGAAGAGGAATACGCTGAAGGCACTAAAGGCTCCTCTCAAGCACTTAGATAGCTGAAGACAGTTTCTCAGCCCCTTTGATGGTGACATTAATGCTGCATGTTGGTTTGATGAATAGGGCAGCCCCTGCACAGATACAAGTGACTCCAAATATGCACAGGCACCTGGAGGATGGAGGCCACGACCATCTTATAGACCAGAGCAAGAAAGGTGGCAACTTCCCAGCATCAATTCCAGGCACAGTGATATACTTGTACAATTAACTGTAAATGGGCCATGTAAGTGCATGACTAGCCATTATGGTTTCACTGGGTGATAATTATTTGTTAGGTGCAGAGCCTTTAATTTTTAATGAGAATTAAATGACTTGATTTTCAATGTATAATAACTTGTGTATTTATTTTTATACAACAGTTGATAGTGAAGAGATGTGGAAACAAACACATGGATGTTCTGTAAACTAAATGCCTCATGAGCGTCAATGTTGACAAAAGGTCTCGGTACATGGGTTTGACAGCTGTAGAGAAGTAATACTGGCCTTTTATAAAATGTCAGCAAGGCCATATCTGGGAGAGAATGTTTTGATTCAGTGGTCTTTTTCAATTGTCCTCATGTAAAGAGTCTGCTGATCAGAGTGGACCATAAAACCATAAGAATAGGAATTAGGCCATTCAGCCCTTTGAGCATGCTCTGCCATTTAATAAGATCATGGCTGATGTAATAATCACAAAGCCCACTTTCTTCCATTTTCTCTGTAACCCTTAATTCCCCTACTGATTAAATACCTACTTATCTCAGCCTTGCACACACTCAAGGACTCAGCCTCCACAGCTTACTGGAGAAAAGAATTCCAAAGATTCATCACTCTTGGGGAGAATAAGTTCTTCCTCGAATTCCTCTTAAATGAGCATTCCCTTATTCTGCGACTATACCTGCTGGTCTTACACTCTCCCATGAGTGGAAACATTGTCCCAACATTTACCCTGTCTAAACCTCTAACAGCCTTATATGTTTCAATCATATCATCTTTTAATCTTCTGCACCCCAAGGAATACAGACTCAACCTATTTGACTTTTCCACATGGGGCAGTAGCTCCATACCGTGGATCATCCTCGTAAACCTTTGCTGTACTGGCTCCAATGATAATAATATATCTTTCCTTAAATAAGGGGACCAAACCTTTATACAGTATTCGAAACATGGTCTCACTAATACTTTGTAGAGTTGCAGCAACACCTCTTTGCTTTCATGCTCCAGTCCCCTTGAAATAAAAGCCAGCATCCCATTTGCCTTTCCTATTATCTTCTGCACTTGTCTGCTAGTTTGCTGGGTTTCATGAACAAGGACCTCCAAGTCCCTTTGTGCTACAGTTTCTGCAGTCTCTCTCCATTTAAATCATAATCTGCTTTCTCATTCTCTTCCAAAATGAACAATTTCACATTTTCTCACATTTAATTCCATTTGCTAATTTGCTGCCCACTCACTTGTCAATAACTCTATAACTATTTATAGTCTCATTTTAACCAGCCTTCCCACCCATCTTTATATCATCCTTAAATTTAGCCACAGTACACTCTGTTCCTTCCTCCAAATCATTAACTTATATGGTGGTGAGCTGCAATCTCAACGTTGATCCCTGTGGCACTCCTCTATTTACCACCTCCAAATGAGAAAGACCCCCTTATCGCTACTCACTGCTTCCTGTTAGTTAGCCAATCCTTTATCCATGCCAGATTACCTCAAAAACCATGCATTCCTTTCTTGTGCCTTTTATGTGGCAGCATATCAAAATGGTAAGGTGGTGATGGCATTGTCACTGGCTATTAATCCAGAGACTCAGGTAATGTTCTGGGCACCTGGGTTTGAATTCCACCACTGCAGATGGTGGAGTTTGAATTCCAGAGGTAAAAATCTGGAATTAAAGGTCTAATAATGATCATAAAACCATTGTTATAAAAACCCATCTGGTTCAGAAATGCCCTTTAGGGAAAGAAATCTGTTATCCTTACCTGGTCTGGCCTACATGTGATTCCAGATCCACAGCAATGCCTCTTAAATGCCCTCTGATATGGCTTAGCAAACCACTCAGTTCAAGGACAATTGGGGATGGGCAATAAATGCTGGCCGAGCCAGCAATGCCCACATCACCTGAATGAATAATAAAAACATATTATGTGCTTTTTGAAAATCCAAATATACATCAATTGGTACTCCTCTATCTACTCTGGCTGAGACCTCCTCCTCAAAGTAAATTTGTTAGATACAATTTCCCTTTCCTGAAACCATGCTGACTCTGCTTGATGGGATTATGACTTTCCAAATGCCCTGCTATTTGCTGTCATGACTGTGTCTCTATCATGTCACCTCCCAAGCATAAACTTATGGTATTCACTCTGATTCCATTCGGTAACATCTTGTGTACAGTATGGGTTCTCAGCCACTATTTTTTTGTTTCTGATGCCATTCTCATAACATAGAACATAACAGCACAAACAGGCCCTTCGGCCCACAAGTTGCGCCGATCACATCAATACCTACCAATCCATAGACCTATCTATAACCCCCAATCCCATTAAATCCCATATACTCATCCAGTAGTCTTTTAAAAGACCCCAGCGAGTTCGCCTCCACCACCACTGACGGCAGCCGATTCCATTCACTCACCACCGTCTGAGTGAAAAACTTACCCCTAACATCACCTCTGTACTTGCTTCCCTGCACCTTAAATCTGTGTCCTCTCGTAGCGACCATTTCAACCCGGGGAAATAGCCTCTGAGAATCCACCCTATCTATTCCTCTCAACATTTTATAAACCTCTATCAGGTCACCTCTCAACCTTCATCTCTCCAGGGAGAAGAGTCCCAGCTCCCTCAACCTATCTTCATAAGGCATGCCTCCCAATCCAGGCAACATCCTTGTAAATCTCCTCTGTACCCTTTCAATAGCTTCTACGTCCTTCCTATAGTGAGGCGACTAGAACTGCGCACAGTACTCCAAGTGGGGCCTGACAAGGGACTTATAAAGTTGCAGCATTACCTCCCAACTCCTAAACTCAATCCCTCATAAGTTGCAGAAGTTCATTGACTTCTGGAATACGGATATTAGTTCAGAATAAAAGACACACACACACAAATGCAGAGACATACACACACACACACACACACACACTGTTGCAGACACACACACACACAGACACATAGACACACACAAAGGCACACACGATTCGCAGAAATAGGTAGCCATTTATCTGGATAACGTTCTCATTACAGGTAAAACAAAGGCAGAACATCTACAGAACCAGGAGGAAGCTCTTAGTTGGTTTTTAAAGACTGGTGTCTTCTTGGTACCTCAAATAATCTGCTTGGGCTACAGAATGGACAAGTCGGATTCACATCCTTTGGAAGACGGGGTGTGGGTGATTAAAGATACCCAGCTCTCACATTTATTCAGGAGTTACGGTCCAAGAAAAGAGGTAACATTATCCTGTGATGCTTCTCCATACTGCATTGGGGCAGTATTAGTACACAGATGCTAAATGGGGATTGTCGTCAATTACAAATCAGCATTGGGGCTACTAAGAGAGCACACAGCAGTGCCGCCAATAGCATCAGTCTGTATCCAGTGGTCGGTGTTATTATTAGCCACCTAAACTTCCAGTTGGAAGACCAGCTGGGAGGCTGTGTGGCAAATGCAGATACCTCGAGTGGATTGCCTTTAGCAGGCACCCCATTGTTGTCACAAGTGGAAGAGATGGTAATAACCACAAATTTTCTGGATATCCTTCAGCTGGTCACAAGCCTCCCAGGCCATTTTTTTGGTGATTTTGGCTCGAAGCTGATTACAAAATGTAAATCGCTGTTTCCACGTAATTAGTGAGCCCGGGACAGTATCCTCCGGGCTCACTAATGTCTCCTTCTCTACCATCCCCCACCCCCCAACTCTGCTGGGAGTGGTTCCCACCAGCGGGAATTAAAATTGGCCCCCATCAATGAGGACCAAGTGTCATTACCCCGCTGGTAGGGAGAGAGGTCCCTCCTGGTGGCAGGGAGTGATGCCCTTTTAGCAGTGCCAGCCTGGCACCCTGGCAGTGCTCACTGGGCACCCTGGCATTGCCCAACAGGCATCAGGCAGTACCAAGAGGGAATGGCTAATCGGTGGTGGGGGGGGTCCGCTGTGCACTCTGCATTAGAGATTGATGGGTTTGGCAGGAATGAGAGTGATACAGGTTGGCGGGGGGGGGGAAATTGGGGCTGCATATGAGGTTGGGAGGATTGAATATGCACATGGGGGGAAATTGGGGCTGCAAGTGGTGGGGAGGGGAATCGGACTGGCTATGATGGAGGGGGGAAGACCAGTGATGAAGGAGGGGGTTTATGAAACTGCTGATCAGGAGAAGGGGACCTGGGAAGCAATCAGGAGGCTAGTGATGGGGGCCAGTGCGAATGCACCAATCTTCCCACTAATGCACGGAGTCCCAGAGATTCATTCCTCTCAGTTCCCCCTTCAGCTCCCATTTTCCTATCCGTTGAACACTTAATTTTTTTCCAGAGAATTGTCCCCAATATGTCTTTGGGCAGATAAGGACCCAGTCCTTGAAAAAGTTAAACAATTAGGGAGAAACGGAAAGACCAGTACTGCCCCAATTCTCTTGCGAAGTTTCAACACCACATCCGGTTCCTGCAACTTAACATCTGAGGTGGGCAGCGAGTATCAAAACAGGCACTCTTCTCTTATGACACGAGCACCAGAATTCCGGTTCCCTCCATTCCTCGGGAGGCAAAGGAATAGTTGTGGCTGTGTCTGCAGTGTTCATTTGGATTCCAAAGTCCTACTGCATGCGATGGAGAACTGGGGGAGATGGTCTGGGAGGATGCTCCTTGGTTCTCATCCCACTAGATGTAGTTGGCTTCTGGACAAAATGAGATTTCGCACCTGGTACAGATGTTTTTTCTTGATGGCCTCACCCATGGGTATTTTGTAGAATAACAGCCCTATCCTAGGGTTAACTCAGCAGCAGAAAATAACTAAGTAGGCTAAGGGTGGTAGAGTCCATGGACCTAGACATAGTGCTGGAGGAGGAGCACAACTGGATCAGATATTAAAAAAAAGAGAACAAAGCCTGGGAATTATAGCAAAAAGAGAAAAGTTAGACTAGGAGGCTTAGGTCCAGAGTGACAAACAATAATCAGAGCAGGATACCTGGAGGGAATATGTTAGATTCCAATGGCCAATAGAAAGTTAGGTGAGGATAGAGATAGATATGAAAAAGATAATCAGGTCTGTTTTAAGCAGAAAACTGGAATGTAATAAGTGGGAATTGGATGCCAGCAAAAAAAAACGCTAAAACTTGAAGCAAACAATTGTTGAGATAATCTAGGCGCCAATGAAGGAATGATGTAATCCATTATGATTAGTATGAAAATGTAAATCATCCTCAAAATGGCAGCCATGTAGTCAAAGATTTTGCTGCAAAATGTAAATATGCTTGCATATAAAAAATTTTGTACAGAGATATGTTAATATGCTTTTCACAAAGAATCCAAGGGCTGACAGGTTAACTCACCTATTCTTCGAGCTACTGAGCATTTTTGGCCAATGTTTTAGATTGTGTGCCATTTCTTTGTTTTTATTGAGGAACTGTTTCTGCATTTGCATTGCTAACATTCTGCCACTAGAGGATGCAGTTGATTCATTCCTTCTCAATCAATCCATTATCCAAAAGGAGAATCTGATATAACTTCCAAGAAATAATCACATTTTAGACTCAAATGCTGTGATTTCATGATGTGCATTTCTTTCAGTTTTTTATGGGGCTGATGGACCAATAAATTGTTACTCAGCACATAACAACTTTGTGAATGACTGTGGTTCCCTAGAATATATAGAATCATAGAATCCTACAGTGCAAAAGGAGGCCATTCGGCCTATCAGATCTGCACTGACCACAATCCCACCCAGGCCCAACCTCCACAATTCCAGCATTTACCCAAGCTGGTCCCCTGACACTAAGGGGCAACTTAGCCCAGCCAATCCACCTAACCCACACACTTTGGACTGTGGGAGGAAACCAAAGCATCCGAAGGAAACTCACTTAGACAGGGAAAAATGTACAAACTCTGCACAGACATTGACCCAAGCCAGGAATCAAACCCAGGCCCCTGGCACCAGAAACGCAGCTTTGATTCCCGGCTTGGGTCACTGTCGGTGTGGAGTTTGCACATTTTCCCCATTTCTGCATGGGTTTCCTCCAGGTGCTCTGATTTCCTTCCATTGAACTATGAGGAGAGGCTGAATAAACTGGGCTTGTACTCGTTGGAGTTTGGAAGAATGAGGGGGGATCTCATTGAGACATATAGGATGATGAATGGGATGGATGGGATGGAGGTGGAGAGGCTCTTCCCGCTCAGAAAGGACAGTAAAACTAGACGGCACAGCCTCAAGATAAAGGGGGGGCGGTTTAGAACAGAGTTGAGGAGGAACTTCTTCACTCAAAGGGTGGTGAATCTCTGGAATTCTCTGCCCGTTGAAGTGGTGGAGGCTGCCTCACTAAATATATTTAAGACGCGGGTTGATAGGTTTTTGACAGGCAAGGGGATTAAGGGTTATGGGGAGAGGGCGGGAAGGTGGAACTGAGACACGACAGATCAGCCATGATCTTATTGAATGGCGGGGCAGGCTCAAAGGGTTAGATGGCCTACTCCTGCTCCTAGTTCTTATGTTCTTATAATCTGAAAGAGATGCAGGTTAGGTGCATTGATCCAAACAGACACCAGAGTGTGGTGACTAGGGGAATTTCACAGTAGCTTCATTGCACTGTTAATGTAAGCCTTATCTGTGACTAATAAATAAACTTTAACTTTTACTTTGTACCACCCCATACGTAATAATTAGTTCCTAGTTCCTCATTATGATCCTTGGCCAGACCCTAAAGTTTTTGATAAGATTAATTAGAGAATAATTCAAAAAGACAAAATTGGACATTCAAGACGCTTGCTCAATGGATAAAGCCACAAAATTCCATGGGTTTGAACAAACAAAAATAAACTTTACTATGCAAGATCAGAAGGATAAAACAATTTACAATATCTATCTCATACTCCAACATTCAGGGTTCACGTGAGGTACAAGTGAATTAATAAGCTAACTGTGGTCGAACATACCACACTGCACAACAAATAACAGATGCGGCTAAGGCATAGTCCATGAGTTTCTCAACAACCCACTCAAACGTCAGTCAAGATCATGAATCAATCAATCTCACTGGAACTCAATCTCTCTCACAAGAAAATTTACATTTGGAAATCTGACCTTGGAACTCTCTCCAAATGTTGTTCCAACTTGGACAGAATCAACAGTGGCCTACCTCACAGGTTTTTAACTTAATCTCCCCAGATTCCGTTCCCCTAGATTCCTGACTATGTATCCAAGCACCAACTCAGAAGCACAACTTCAGCTCTTCAGCCTCACCAAGAAGAGCACTACGGCTCCAAATGGGTACCTTTACTCCTGCAGAACAAAGTCACCAGCCTTTGGCTGTCTTCTTGGATCTTCAGGTTTTTTTCCAAGCTCTCTTCGATTAATAAGAACCATAGAATCCTACAGTACAGAAAGAGGCCCTTTGGCCCATCAAGTCTGCACAGACTACAATCCTACCCAGGCCCTCCCCCACATCCCTACACATTTATCCTCCAATCCCTCTAACCTACGCATCCCAAGACACTAAGGGGCAATTCTAGCATGGCCAATTAACCTAACCTGCATATCTTTGGACTGTGGGAGGAAACCAGAGCACCTGGAGGAAATCCACGCAGACACGAGGAGAATATGCAAACTCCACACAGTAAGACTTCCCCTAAGGCTTTTGCTTAGTCTGCTTACAGCAGCCCATTTCCTATTTTTCAATTTAACTGGGACATCTCCCTGTCTATGACACTTACGTTCAATGGTGTACTTCACCTGCCCACATGACTTGGTTTTTCACACTATTTTCTATTTCTGAACCAGTAAACTGGGTCTGTCCTCAGCCCAAAGAATTTTTTTTCAAAAATATACTTTATTCATAAAAATCTCAATTAAACCATTGCAGACCTACTTATCTAAACATTGCAAACAATGCAGAAAAAGTCATTTTTACAGTCCTATACAGAATTACAGTCATTACATTTCAAAACTTAAAACTATATACATGCCTCAAAATGTACTGTGTGCCGTTATTTCTCAGATTGGTACACAGTTACGCAGACCAAGGGTATTCTGCCATTCCCGGGCTCTCGGTCTGCCTCCATTAAAAGGCCTTTCCCCATTGTGCCTTCACGGCGGCTGCCCCAAGCTTCAGCGCATCCCTCAGCACGTAGTCCTGGACCTTGGAATGTGCCAGTCTGCAACACTCGGTCGAGAACAGTTCTTTCAACTGGAAGATCAGTAAGTTTCAGGCAGACCAAAGTGACCATCATCACCATCATCATCACCACCGAGCTGATGACCCTCCAGCAGCAGTTGATATTTGTTTCTGTGTGCGTCCCCGGAAACAGCCGGTAGAGCACAGAGTCCTGCGTCACCAAGCTGCCCGGGATGAACCTCGACATATACCACTGAATCTCACTCCAGACCTCCTTTGCAAAGGCACATTCCACAAGGAGGTGTCCGACTGTCCCATCAGCCCCGCAGCCACTTCGAGGGCAGTGTGCGGTGATGTTGAGACCTCGAGCATACAGAAAGGATCTGACAGGGAGTGCCCTTCTCACCACCAGCTAAGCCAGACCTTGGTGCTTGTTTATGAGTTCTGGTGATGAGGCATTCTGCCAGATGACACTGACAGTCTGCTCAGGGAACCATCCGACAGGATCCATCATCTCCTTTTCTCTCAGGGCCTCCAGGACATTAAGCAGTGGTCAGCGCGTAATCGCCATGTGGTCAAAGTGTGTTTGCGGAAAAATTTCTCCACGAAGAACAAGTGCTGCAGTACGGTCCAACTACTTGGAGCATTCGCAGCAGTGTGGCCAGACCCATCCTCCGCAACACTTGGGGCAGGTAGAACCTCAAAAAGTGGTGGCACTTGCTGTTAGTGTACCAAGGATCTATGCACAGCTTGATGCAGCCACCCACAAAGGTGGCCATCAGGATGAGGTTGGCGTTGGGAACGTGTTTTCCTCCATTCTCTGGAGATTTGTGCATCACCTCCCTCCGGATGCGATCCAGCTTTGATTTCCAGATAAACTTGATGATGGTCACTGCTGCAGCGCAGGATTTGGGGCTAGGCCACACCTGTGCCACGTACAACACTGACAGCACCTCGCATCAGATCACCAGGTTTTTTCCTGTGATGGAGAGGGACCATTGCTCCTACAAGCCCAGTTTTTGCCCGGCTTTCGCGATGCGCTCGTCCCACTTTTTGGCACATGCCCCTGCCACTCCAAACCATATCCCCAGCACCTTCAGGTAGTCTGCCCTGACAGTGAAGGGGACAAAGGATTTGTCAGCCCAGTTCCCAAAGAACATGGCCTCGCTCTCGCCCTGGTTGACTTTGGCGCCTGAGGCCAGCTCGAACTGCTCGCAGACCTGGAGGAGCCTGTGAACAGACAAGGGGTCCAGGCAGAAGACAGCCACGTCATCCATGTATAGGGAGACTTTGACCTCCGTGCCTCCGCTGCCTGGGATCGTCACCCCTTTGATGTCTGGGTCACCTCTGAGGGCCTCGGCAAGGGGTTCAATGCAACACACAAAAAGGACAAAGGAGAGAGGGCAGCCCTGCCTGACTCCAGACCTGATTTGAAAACTATCTGATTCCCACCCATTGACTGAAACTGCGCCACTGATGTCTGTGTAGAGCAGTCGGATCCAATTGCAGATTCCCTCCCCAAAGCCCATCCATCATGTAGCTGTGCGATATTCTGTCAAATGCCTTCTCCTAGTCAAGGCTGATGAGGCATGTATCCACCCACCTGTCCTGAGTAGTGCGAAGCTATCAGAGATCTTCCTGCTGGGTACAGCACAGGTTTGATCAGAATGGACCACTGACCCCAGAGCAGATTTGACCCGGTTGACGATGACCTTGGCCAGAATTTTATAAACCATGTTTGATAGTGAAATGGGTCACCAATTTCTAATTTCTTCCCTTTCCCCCTTCTGCTTGTGGATGAGGGTAATGATGCCTTTCCTCATGGATTCTGACATTCTGCCTTCCAGAAGCATGCTCTTATATACTTCCAGGAGGTCCGGGTCCGTCAAGTCCCACAACGCCGAGAAAAACTCAGCCGGTAAGCCATCACTTCCAACAGTTTTACCCTTCTGAAAGGACTCAACAGCCTTTGTCAGCTCGCCCAGAGATACCGGTCTGTCCTGGCGGTCCCGCTCGCTGTCATCTAAGACCTGCGTGACAGATGACAGGAAAGACTGGGAGGCTGTGCTGTCTGTTGGCTTTAGGTCATACAGTCCGGCATAGAAGGATTTGCAGAATGTCAGACTGCGATGACCTTACAGAGCCGTCTTCTTCCTTCAGGCTGCTGATCAGAGGTTTCTCTGTGTACCTTCTGGAAGAAGAAATGCGAGCACTTTTTGTCCTGCTCCACGGAG
Source organism: Carcharhinus amblyrhynchos (assembly GCF_965287045.1). NCBI lineage: Eukaryota > Metazoa > Chordata > Chondrichthyes > Carcharhiniformes > Carcharhinidae > Carcharhinus > Carcharhinus amblyrhynchos. The sequence goes on along the minus strand of NC_137335.1, from coordinate 34,960,703 downwards.
CGGACCCTGGACTGGAAGATGATTTTGGCGGCCTCTGAGGCAAAGAGCGAGGCTTGCTAGCTCTTCACCTCCTGGAGATCCTCCCTGACATCAACCCCCATAAACTGCAGTTGGAGTAGCTCCTGCATGCTTTTCTGGAGTCGGGACATTTCCCCCTGTCTCTCCCTGGCCTTCTGAACCCCTTTGCGAATGAAGAACCTTTTGATGTTGCGTTTGATGGTTTCCCACCAGAGCAGTGGAGACTGAAAGAAGGGTTTCACTGTCCTCCAACAGTGGTAAACCCTCTTGAGTTCCTCGAGGTTCTCTGGGGTCAACAGTTCTACATTTAGCTTCCAGGACCCCTGCCTACTTTCTGATTTTCCTCCAGCTGACAGTCGGCCAGCAGGAGGCAGTGGTCAGAAAAGACTATTAGCTTGACGTTGGTGGGCCTGACCGTGAGCGTGTGGGATACAAACATGAAGTCGATCCTGGAGCAGACAGACCTGCTGGGCCGCGACCATGCGTACCTGTGCTGCCCTCCATCTGCTGGGTTGCTGAAGACGTTGAGTAGTTTGGCATCTTTGACTGTCTCGTAGCATCCAGTTTGTTTTCAACCCTGCTGGATCGGTCGGCCTTATCGATACTGCAATTAAAATCCCCACCCAGAATGATAGGCCTGGAGGTGGTGAGCAGCAGTGGCAGCTGTTCAAAAAACCACCAGCCGCTCAGTCTTGACAGCAGGGACATACACATTAATCAGCTTGAGAGGGCAATTCTTGTATGTGATGTCTGCTATGAAGGTGTCCCCCCACCACCCCTCTAACTTCAGAGATGGTAAAGTCACCTCCTTGCAGCAGAATGCCTAGGCCGGAGGAATGGCAGTCATTCCCACCTGACCAAATGGATGGTCCGTGGGACCACACACTGAACCAACGCCTGTAGCTGCTGAGGTGAGGTATCCCACACTCCTGCAGGAAGAGCAGATCAGCCTTGACATTGGCCAAGTAGGACAAAGTGGCCGCACATCTCAAACCGTCTTTAATGCTGCGTACATTTATTGAGGCAAACTTCCTCAGGCCAAAGAAATTGTTTTTCAAAAATATACTTTCTTCATAAAAATCTCAATTAAATCATTGCAAACCTACATGTCTAAAAATTGCAAACAGCGCAGAATAAAAACATTTTTACATAAGAACATAAGAAGTAGGAGCAGGAGTAGGCCATCTAGCCCTTCGAGCCTGCCCCGCCATTCAATAAGATCATGGCTGATCTGTCGTGGCTCAGTTCCACTTTCCCGCCTTCTCCCCATAACCCTTAATCCCCTTGCCTTTCAAAAACCTATCTATCCGCGTCTTAAATATATTTAGCGAGGCAGCCTCCAGCACTTCAATGGGCAGAGAATTCCAGAGATTCACCACCCTTTGAGTGAAGAAGTTCCTCCTCAACTCCGTTCTAAACTGCCCCCCACTTATCTTGAGGCTGTGCCCTCTAGTCCTACTGTCCTTTCTGAGCGGGAAGAGCCTCTCCACCTCTATCCTATCCATCCCATTCATCATCTTATATGTCTCAATGAGATCTCCCCTCATTCTTCTAAACTCTAACGAATACAAGCCTAGTTTATTCAGCGTCTCCTCATAGTTCAACCCCCTCAACTCCGGTATCAGCCTAGTAAACCTCCTCTGCACTCTCTCCAAGGCCAAAATATCCTTGCATAAGTGCGGCGACCAAAACTGCACACAGTACTCCATGACTGTAATTTGTACATGACTTTACAGTCATGTACAAATTACAGTCATTACATTTCAAAACTTAAAACTATATACATGCCTCAAAATGTACTGTGTGCCGTTATTTCTCAGATTGGCACACAGTTATGCGGACCATGGGTATTCTGCAGTTCCCAGGCCCTCGATCTGCCTCCGTTAAAACGTCTCACAGTGTGGCCTTTCCCCATTGTGCCTTTGCGGCGGCTGCCCCAAGCTTCAGCGTGTCCCTCAGCATGTAGTCCTGGACCTTGGAATGTGCCAGTCTGCAACACTCGGTTGAGAACAGTTCTTTCAACTGGAAGATCAGCAAGTTTCGGGCAGACCAAAATGCGTCCTTCACCGAGTTGATGACCCTCAAGCAGCAGTTGATATTTGTCTCTGTGTGTGTCCCTGGAAAAAGTCTGACAACACCAGGTTTTAGTCCAACCGATTTAGTCCAACCTGGTGTTGTCAGACTTTTTACTGTGTTTACCCCAGTCCAACGCCAGCATATCCACATGATGCGTCCCTGGAAACAGCCTGTAGAGCACAGAGTCCCGCATCACTGAGCTGCTCAGGACGAACCTTGACAAATACCACCAAATCTCACTCCAGACCTCTGCAAAGGCACATTCCACAAGGAGGTGTGCGACTGTCTCATCAGCCCCGCAGCCACTTCGAGGGCAGCATGCGGTGATGTTGAGACCTCGAGCGCGCATAAAGGATCTGACAGGGAGTGCCCTTCTCGCCACCAGCCAAGCCAGATCTTGGTGCTTGTTTGTGAGTTCTGGTGATGAGGCGTTCTGCCAAATAACACTGACAGTCTGCTCAGGGAACCATCTGACAGGATCCACCATCTCCTTTTCTCTCAGGGCCCCAAGGACGCTACACGCTGACCACTGTTTAATCACCATGTGGTCAAAGGTGTGTTTGCAGAAACATTTCTCCACAAAGGACAGGTATGGTCCAACTACTTGGAGCGTTCCGTGGCAGTGTGGCCAGACCCATCCTCTGCAACATTATGCACGGGGCAGGTCTGCTTATGCATGAAATCTCCAGGTTTGTCCGAACTTGGGAGTTCCTGACTTCTGCTCTCATCCTCAAGGTAAGTTGGATGTCATAAGACAACAATAGAACAATATTCCTGCTTTTGAATATACAGTCAGTGGAATCTTGCCAAAAAATGGCAAAGTGTCAGGGTCTGACTGAAAATTGAAGTGTTTCTCTCCAGAGAAATAGACAAGTTTTCTCATAAGTATTATGGCATTTTGTCCAAAAAAAGAACAGGGTGGAGGTTCACTCTGTCATTTTGAGAGGCAGTGTCTGAACATGCTAGTAAAGCCAGCTACACTGAGATTGGAGATCAGACCAAGGATAACCTCACCTCCACTGAGGTCTCAAGGACTTTCCCACCTCCCCAATAAACGCCAGCGTCTCTTCCATCCCCTCTCCCACCATTCCCTCCAATCAATACCGGCATCTCTCATTTCCCCCTCCCACCACACCAATTAATGCTGACATTTCCCTCTCTATCTCCCCTAACAGTAATAACCAGCACCTCTCCATTGCCCCAACAACCATTGCCAGCATTTCGTCCCCACTTCATCGAATGCTGTCTCTCCCCACTACACATACATGCCCCACCCTCCCCAGTGAGGCTCCCGTAAGACTCCACCCCTGGCACTAACCCCTGACAGTTTGGCACAGTGTCAACCTAATAGTTGGGGGCAGTGCCAGAGGGCACTGTCAGGGCACTGCCTGGCTATGTACCTTTCACCAGGGACTACACTCACCTTTGCATCCCTGTGGGATCCCCTCGACAGGTTAATGTCTAGGTGAACCTGTTGTAAACCTCACTGACACATTTGAAAATACACCGAGGAGGGAAAATATGGCATAGGGATGGTTAGTAACATTCAAATTATTAAAATCTATTAGAATTAGAATGGGCTTGAACCTGATTATGTCGCCAGCAAGAGGTGGTGAAAATCGGAAATCGTGATTTTTCCATCGCCGGGTCATGAGCCCCCATTGCTGATCCCGTGGACGGAGAGTGTGGGCTCAAGAGTCTTTAACAGCTTGATGTCTTCTCTAAAAATATTATTTGTTCTAACATGTAGGCGGTAGGATGTGGTGCCTCCACCTTTTACATTTGGCATTCATCATTCTGTGGTAAATTTGCATGCTGCAAATTGTGCGTGTTGTTCCCGGTTTCATAGAAGCCATCCTTGATGTTCTGTCACTTCCTGATTACGTTGTTTTATTACTTGTTGATGTTACTATTATGTGATCTCACTGGTTAGTGATGTTGCTAATGATCTTTTCTGCTTTTCCAATTTAGGAGTAGATTGAATATAAAGTCTGTTCCTTCTCATTTGCTTAACAATTTCTGACTCAATTATGTGTGACCTCAGTCTCAGCTTCACCAACTTTTGGGTTACAGGTTTTCATGATTTAATTTTGTGCGTCCATAGTTTGTCCTTTGAACAGCGCAAGCAGGGATTTGACTTGCTTGTTGAAGTTTTGAGCTCCTCCTACCTGTGCATTAATTAGTTGTTGTTTCATTTCATGCTGGTCACCTGGAGGGAGGATGTTGCTTGGCAGAGCTCTCTCATTTTGGCTTCCATTCAACAGACCTGCAGATGATTTCCTGCCAGTCTTGAGGGGCATGTATTGGGCTGACAATAAGGCAAGGTCCTGGTCTTTCTTTGTCGCTTGTCATTTTTAGGGTTCTCTTGACTGTCTGGATGTGTCTTTCTATAAACCTGTGCCCCCTTGGATACAATGGTAATGAAGTGATGATGTTGAACCCATACTGTTCAGCAAACTCCTAAAATTCTCTGGAGGTGGATTGGGTTCCATTGTCACATATTGTTCTGAGTTCTTTGCTCAGTGAACAGAACTTTGTTTTAACTTCAAACTTTCAGATAAAATAGAACTTTGAATAGGAATTTTACAACTATGAGATACCATTCTTTGTTTTGTGTGAATAAGTCGCATCCTCTTCTACGTCACAGTCTGAATGGTACTTCAGTAGCTATGATGTCCTCTTTGTGCTCTGTATTTCTCTACCTGTAATACATTACATGTAGACACCATTTGTTCGATGTCTTTGTAGATACCTATTCGGTACGCAGCTGATCTGGCTCTGAGCTTACATTTCTCCATTCTTATCTGGCCTTCATGTATATTCTAGAGGAGTTCTTCCTGCATCATTTTGGCTATGATTATTTTGGATCAGACAGCAGAACACCATCTTGTAGTGAGATTTCATCTCTGATAGACCAGCAACTGGCTATGTTATTAGACCATCCCTTGCTGAGAGAATACCTGCAACTTTTTGTCTTTGTTCATCTCTAATTTGATTCAATTTGGTGATGTTGGTGACACATCTTTTTACCAACATTTTTTATTTCATGGTTAGAGAGTAAACTGAAGCTCTTTGCAACTGGTCAACACCAGAATACTAGTAGGATCATCTGTTTCAGTATCATAGCACATACAATGTTTTTCTCTGTATGTGTCCCTCCGATTTGGATTGTTCTTGGCTTTTAAATCTCAGTTCACCCACATTAATATGACATTGCTTAGCTTCAATGCAATTTTTCCTTGAGAAACCATTTTCTTTTAAGTTTTCAGCAAAGATCTAGTATAGTCTAGGTAGACTGATGTTACTTTGTGCTCCAGTATCAAGTTTCAGCTTCATATTTATATAGCAGGATTTTCTGCCACCCCTTTCCCGTGCCATGTATTGCAGTGGCAGGGGTGGTCCACCATCAGTTGGTGGGGTTTGCCATTGTTCACACTCTCCGCTGCCAGGGAATCCACAGCTGTGGGTTGCCATTGGCAGGAATGGATGGAAAATCCTATCCATTGTAGTGTATTTCTCACTGTCTTCATCACTCAATGATTATGTGAATTTCATTTTTTCTGGGAACAGTTGCATCCTACCATGGTTCCGGTGTTTATTGTGTCCTCAAATTCTTCAAAAACCTCCAAGATGTGGATGTTTTTGTTTCTTTTCCTTCTCATAATACTTGTTACTGTCTCTGATAATTGGTATACCATCTTCTTTCTTTGTTTTGCATATCATTTGCTAACTGATTTGACTTTTTGCAAGCTCTGCAGTTTGCTCCATACATGGGACACTTCCTTCTGTCTGTGAACTTGCATGGTCATCTACAACTCCTGCTCATCTTTCTCTCTCTCTCTGTTTGGCATGCCTTCTTCTGCTGCTGTTTCAACTAGTGTTTCAACTATCAACTCTGCTGCCTTTCTCTTGAGTTAACTAGTCATGTACAGTCAGCATCTTCATCTGGCTACTCTTGGTTTCATGTGCTCTAGCAGTACTTACAGCTTGCAATATTATAAACTAGCCCTTTCCAATCAACTCTTTTTGTATTTCAGGGTGTACAGAGTCCCACATGATCTTACCTATCAGCCTTTCATTGGTGTTCCTGAATTTGCATTTTCTGGTTACATTTTTCGGTTTTGTTAGAAATTTGTCATCAAGCACATGTGATTGCTGTTTCAAACCTTGAAATTCACATCAGTAATCTGATGATTTGACTTTGACTAGAGAGGTGTGCTGAAGTTTTCAAAAATTTTATCTGGGTTTCTGCTCTCACCTTCACTGAACTGCCCGCTATTAAATAATTTTAATTCTTTCCCTCCTGCCACCTGTATCTGACCCTTTCCCCTTAACTAGTGCTTTTAGAAAACTATTGAATGTCAGCTCACACTTTTGTTTAAACTTCTCATGTGTCTCTACGACATCATCAACATCACAATTCATCAAGGCTGGTTTGGTGCGGCAGAAACCATTCCATTTTTGCATGATTCATCAGGTTTATTTTGCCTTTCTCTCTGGCACTAATTCAGGTTTTTTTTTAATCTAATTCAGCATTAAATTAACTTAAAATGTTTGGGATTTTACCCACAGATGGCACCAAGTTGCGTCTTCTGGTTCCCATTATTTGGGAACAATCACATTTTAACTGTGGCATTATCTGGTCCCCTCCGCAGCATGTTTCTTGGCAGCTGGACATTGTCTACACTTCCTGCTGTCTCGGAAAAGCAGCCAGCATAATTAAGGACCCCATACATCTCGAACATATTCTCTAAATTTCTTCCATCAGGAAAAAGATACAGACACGTACCAACCGATTCAAGAACAGCTTCTTCCCTGCAGCCATCAGACTTTTAAATGGACCTACCTTGCATTAAGTTGAGCTTTCTCTGCACACTAGCTATGACTGTAACATTACATTCTGCACTGTCTCCCTTCCTTCTCTATGAACAGTATGCTTTGTATAGTGCAAAAGAAACAATACTTTTCACTTGTATACCAATACATATGATAATAAATCAAATCAAAAGGTGACCCACTATCTGGTCCCGCCGCTGCCAATGGAATTTCCCATTAAATCCGCACCTCACTGCTGGGAAATCCTGTGGTGGGGGTGCACCATTGTTGAGACTACAAGATCCCATTGGTGGGAAGGTCTTGTCCTGAGACTCAAGCTGGAGCTTCTGCCAATGTATTTCTTTCTGCTCTCCATATGACTGGTGGACTGAGAGTCTGTTACTCAGCACATTGCTGCAGTGCAATGGTGAAAGTGGCATCCTGGGATATAATTCCATGACAATTAGTTTTTTTTATGAATAATTAGTCATAAAGCATCAGGAGCACCACTATGCAAGCATGGAGCAAGATGAGGAGGCAGCTCTACATGAGTTGTCAGTCAGTGCAGAGTTTAACCCTCATCACTGGGGACATTGCATTAAACTCTAGCCAAATGACCCATCAGTCAGATTGAATAATGTGCATCCTACATTGTATATTACGATTTTTGCAATGATAGTGCACCTAAAAATCTGATTGTAGCTATAACAGTTAACTTACATTCTTACCAATTGTAGAAAAAGTAGTCAACTTGCCAAAGATTTTATCTAAAGCAAACTAATTATTACTGTAGCTACAGTCACTTCTTATCGACCCGTATGTAGTACAATGTAAAAAGTCTGACAACACCAGGTTTGAGTCCAACCGATTTATTTGATAGTAAACTCACTAGCTTTCGGGTTTTGTCCCTTCGTCAGAAATTCACTTGACGAAGGGACAAACCCGAAAGCTACTGAGTTTACTATCAAATAAATCGGTTGGACTCAAACCTGGTGTTGTCAGGCTTTTTACTGTGTTTACCCCAGGCCAACGCCGGCATATCCACATCATGTAGTACAATGTACAGGCACTTTATTGTTGCATGTCACCTTCACCATTATCATTTAAAAAAGAATACCACGAGTCTTTGGTCATATTTGTTATTTTTGGCCGAAGCGTTTCGCGAACAATCCGTTGCGGAAATGTGGGTGTGATTTATAAAAATGAAGAAAGAAACACCTTCCATACTGGTTTGTGGATGAATCAAGGAACCTATCCTCTTAAAAACAGCACAGCAGAGGTTGTTTTGCTTAACTCGTTGTCAGATTCCTCTCGGAGTATTAGGTAGCCTTCACTTGCTCCTTCGAAAGGGTAAATAGATTTTGGTTCTTGGAGGACAGACTCTGGTGGCTGCCGCCACGTGACGGGCCGTTTAACGGTCACTGAAAGCTCGGGCGGGAAGTTCCAGTCTCGAGGCGCGCGCGAGCAGACCATCCGGCCGTTAGTTTTGTGTTGCTTAAGGTGCAACCGCTCGTTGGCCAAACACGGAGCTGAGGTGCTGCAGAGACATACAGGTGCCAAGTTCAATCGTTTTCTTTTGTATTGAGGTAGCTGAGACCATCCAGAAGAGCTGTAGAGATCCAATAATTGGCTTCAGCACCCAGAGCCATGGCAGGCAAAAAAAAAGCCCCAGCTAGGGTTCTGCTGATGATGTTCTTTGTTCGAAAATAAATATCTAGGGCTCTTAACTGAGGAAAAGATCATTGGTTTTCAAATCCTCATGACCCATAGAATGACTATAGAAGCTAAATACGAAGATTAAAATCCTTAAATTTTACCGCACCTTGTTAATTTGTGGTGCACTCAGTTCACAGGGAATATTGACAGATATCCAAGGTGAATTTAGACTAATTCCCATGAGGAATATTGGCAAATCACTGTGGGGAATATTTTTTCAAAGCTGTCTGTCCCTGGGCAAATCTGGTTCTTTCATCTTACACATCTCCATTTTCGTCACTACCCCAGTTGATGGCCGTTCGTTCAACTGCTAAGGCGCCAAACATCCCGAACATCTCTATCTCTCTTCAGCACTCTCCTCTTTTCAAACACTCCATAAAACTTACACTTTAACCAAGCTTTTGGTTTTCTGCTTTCGTTCCTCCTTATGTGGTTTGTTTGATGATGCTCTGTAATACAGCTTTGAATTTTTACTATGTTAAAGGCAGTATATAAATGTTGTCGAACACAGGGATTGAGAAGAACAACAATGCATATATAATGAACATAAGAGCAGAGTACGAGTAGGTCACAGACCCCTCGAGTCTGCTGAATCATTGCTAATTTTTGGCCTAAACTCCACTTGCCTTACCAATCCCAAATCCCTTGATTCTCTAAGTCCAAAAATCTATTGATCTTAGTCTTAAATACATCAACAAATGAGCATCCACAGCCCTCTGAGGTAAAGAATTCAAAATATTCACAACTCTTTGAGTGAAGAAATTTCTCATCATCTCGGTCTCAATGGGCCATCCTTTATCTTGAGACCAAGCTGTGACAGTTCAGACTTAAAAGAAAAAAAAATGAAGTCACAGATTTAACTGCAGGAAAAGCATAGTTTAATCTATCATCTTGGCTAATTCCCCAACATGTGCTATCTGACCTTCATCCTCCAGGTCAGGTGACCCCATAGTACGGTGTGTACAGTATCGTATCTGAGTATGATGCAGTGGTCAGAATTTTCCCATCTCACTGCCAGTGCTCAGCCAAATCTCCATTCACTGCAACTGGACCGGAAGATTCCAGCTGCAGGCAGGATCACAGAAATCCTGCCAGTATTTAATACTAAAGTCCATACGTACAATCAGCTGTCATCATGGCATCTGAATCCCTTATTAAACCAAAACTATGTCCATGATTTTTCTGCTTAAGAATTCCATCCCTCAATGAACATACTGCAATAAATGTTGTAAACAAACTAAACAAATCATTATTTTCCTAACTCACTGAGTAAATGTATTTCTTCAATTACGAATGTCAGATAAATTCAGTGCATCGTCGTCCAATATGGTTTCAGTTTTGTTCAATACTTCACTTTCTGGAACTGCTATTTCTAGCTTTATGTTTTGTTAACTCGCACAAAATCTTCATATTACTTGGTGTTCTTTTCATGTGTTGTGGTTTCTTGTTAACAAAGAACAAAAACAGCCCGGGAAACAGGCCCTTCAGCCCAATGAGCCCTTGCCGCCATTTTAACATTACCAGTCCCCCCTCCACCCATGACCCTTATCTATGCTTATCTATGCATTCCACATTGAGGGAAAACTAATTTCGGGAGAATTTATTACCTCCAATCAGCCTAATAGCACATCTTTGGGGTGTGGGAGGAAACTGGAGCACCCGGAGAAAACCCATGCAAGCACGGGGAGAATGCGCAAACTCCCACAGACACTGGCCCAAATCTGTGTGTCTGCACAGCAAACAGTGATAGTCACTGAGCTGTCGTGTTGCCCAGCATCTGGTCCAGTTTAAGCATACGCTAATGACATGAAGTACTAGGTTATTCTCGAACATCCAAGAGCAGCCCTTGTATGACCCATCGCGTGTATGCCCCTCGTTGGACAACAAGGCGGACCGACTTAACCTGTGAATTAAAAGAGAAAAACATTAGTATCATTCCACATCCTTATACGTTACCAGGGACATCCCAAGGCTACTGAACCTTATTTAAAACAATCTCCTATATCCTTCCATCTCCAACCCACTCATGTGCCTGTCTATGTAACTCTTAAACAACTCCAGCGTGCCTGCCTCCACCACCTTGCTTGACAGAGCATTCCATACCCCCACTACCTTCTGTGTGAAAAACCTCCCTCTAACACCCGTGTTATACCTCTCTCCCCTCACCCTAAGCCCTTGGCCCCTCGTACTGTGCGTTTCTAACATAGAGTAAACAGTGGTAAGTTTTTTCCTATCTAAACCCTTCATAATCTTATATACCTCTATTAGATCTCCCCTCAGTCGCCGTCTTTCAAGGGAAAACAGCCCCAGTTTGCTCAATCTTTCCTCATAACCCAGTCCTTCCATACTAGGCAGCATCCTGGTAAACCTCCTCTGCACTCTCTCCAGGGTCTCCACATCTTTCTGGTAGTAAGATGACCAGAACTGGATGCAGTACTCCAAATGCGGCCTAACCAACGTTCTATACAACTGCAACATTAGACTCTAGCTCTTATGCTCTATATCCCTTCCTATAAAGGCTAACATACCATAAGCTTTCTTCACAGCCTTCTCCACTGTTGCCTCAATGTTGCCTCATTGTGTCAGTGTTAGAAAGTGTCATTGCCCTCTCTGATACCAATGTTTTTCCCTTTGGATACCAAGCTGGGATGGCAAGGTGAAACTATTTATTCAATCCATCTGTAAATTACATTTGCACATTTACTGAACCTTTCTATGTCCCTTTAGAGACTCACTGGGCGGGACTGGAATTGTAACAGGTGAGATGGGAAAATTTAGCCCTTTGTGTCCTCACAGCTTACTCTTCCACCTAGCTTTGTATCATCAGCAAATTTGGTTCTATACGTTTTTCCTTCATCAAAGTCATTAATATAAATTGTAAATTCTGAGGCCTTTGTACTGATCCTTGTATCAACCACGAATAGCAGAAAGTGGTCTATTTATTTATAATCTATATTTATTTTCATCTTTTATTTAATCTTCTTGCCATGCTTATATACTTTCCCATAACAGATAAGCATACTTGCAACAACTTTTCATGTGGCACCTAATAAAGTGCCTTCTGAAAATCCAAAGATGCTTCACCTTTATTTCTTCTGCTAGTTATATCTGAAAAACCCTAATAGTTTAGTTATATGTAATTTTCCCTTTCATAAAACCTTGTTGACTCTGCATATTCATATTATGATTTTCTAATAATTCCACTACTATATAATAATGGATTCAAGCATTTTTATGATAACTGATGTCAGGATAACTAACCTGTAGTTCTGTTTTCACTCTCCCCTTGAGGTAATGCATTAAACTAGAAAAGTGCTGGAAATACTTGCAGAACCAACAGCAAAACCACAGCTGTCAATCAAATTTATAGTTTTGTAAACATCATTGTTAGGAACAGTGGGGGTTGTTGAGATGCATTCAAATGTGAAGGGAAGGGTAAATAAACACAGTTGACTGAAGGCTGAGTAGAAATCCAGTGAGGCATCAATCAAAGCCTATTTCAAAGCACAGCACTATGAAATTGAAAGAGATCAAAGGTTTTCAATGGAATAGGTCTTCAAAGGTTTCAGATTTCTAGGAAAGCCCAGAGACTTAATATAAAAGTTATGTGAATACACAAGGTGGATGAACGGCTGTGAAGAGGGGAACCCAACCCAGTGAAATTGACATCTCCTCTCTGTCAGAGGACTTCAAAGGGTCTGCTTGCACTTGCAGTTCCTAACAGGGAAAAATGGAAATCTCTGCTACAGAGTGCTGCAGTGATCTGCCAGGTGACCAGAGGGCGTGGCGATTAAACTGACCAGACCAACATATTTTCACATGACATGTCATTTTCATGACAGGTAGGAATGAAGATGCTGTCACAGAACTCCTGAAATACCATGCCAAGGGTAATCTTCAGGTCTACAGGTTTAGAAGGGGCAGTTCAGCCGCACGACCCCATCCCAGCGGAGAGGAGTGAAGTCAAACCCTTGCCTCCCTGCCTGAGCCCACCTTTTTCTGCAGCCTGGCAATGGCAGAGAGTGCATGGGCACTGGACGTGTTGCCTTGCCTTGGGTTTGAGCAAAGGTCTGATGAGGAGAGGGGTTGAGTGGCGGTCTGAGGGGAAGGGTGGCATGAAGGGTTTGAGTCACCCGTAGAGTGGTAGTGGGGGAGGGGGTGCCCCGCTTTGCTGAGGGGTTGGTGGTGCTCCCCTGGCCAACGGGTGATGAGGGGGTTGGGGGAGGCACCATTTTGGTTTTTGTATGGGAGGGGAATCTGTCTGCAAAAATGGAGAGCAGGGCACCTTTTAAGAAAGACAAGGATGGTTGGCATGAATCGCAAGGTGCACATGGTTGCATTCATCAGGTGGTTGAATCTCACTTGACAGATGCTCCCAGCAGCAGTGCAATTCACTTCCATTTTCACACCAGTGGAGTGCTTAGCCTGAAAATGGGTGAATCACGGCTATGATTTCCAGCTGCAGACGCTGGATTTTTGGGGTATATTGTCATCCTCACTATTTTTCAATATTTCTTTACAGTTTCACATTTGACTTGCCTGGTCCATGGAGAGAATACAGGGGAAAATATGGCAATTCTTGTGCACTTTGACAGGATTGACAATCCCTTTGTGAAAATTTCACTAAGTGGTTTGCACGTGCTTCCAGAGTCAATGTGCACTGGCTGAGGGAAAGATTTCATACCCTGCTGCTGATAGTTCCACAGTTAGGTGACATTGACCACCGCAATAAAGCAGACAAAAAACAAGAGACAGCTTCTAACTTAACTGCTATATATTCAAAAACCATTAGGTTTTTTTCAGTGAGAAGTAGAGCAAAACTGAAAAACCACCATCAGCCAATCTCACAAGCATTTGTTGTAAGTGACTGCTTGTAGTGAGTATAACGTCATCCACTACAGCAAACAAGCTGCAATTCTGATTTACTGAACTGAAACTTTGTAAGTACCATGTAGTTAATTGATGCTCAAAATGTAACTTGGTGTCATCCTTTTGAATTTTCTGCTTACCCACCTTTGCCTTGCCATATTGGGTATTTTACAATGACGCCTCCTTGTAGGACAACCTTATACAACATGCAATGCACTATCATTATCCTTGAGATCTTAGTCAGATCTTATTGCAAAACATGCGCATCTCAATCTATCTACCAGAGACCCCCTGACAACATTCCCAAATATTTACTCTCTGATAACTCTGATGGCAGAAGGAACTGTGTTACAGCAGTACTCACCGACAGTTCTGGGAAAATGTGTGATTAGATGATAAACTGTGTTAGAGTGACAAATGTTGGCATTTTCCTGAGAACGTAGGATCATAGGAATACTCAGCCTTTGAGCTGATTCTGCCATTGAATTAGATCATGTTTGATCTATACCTCAAATCAATTTACCTGCCTTTCTCCATATCAATTCTACACTTAGCTAATAAAACTTAATCTCCTTCAGTCTTAAAAAATTCATTTGTTCCAGGGAATAATGGGAGTCCCAGCAAAAGGGACAAGGGTAGAAGTTAAAGGACTGGTCAGCAACAGAACTCTTTATTAAAAATAGCCAATATCAATTTTTTTGCAAAATGTTTTAAAATACTTGATAGACCCCATTAAGTTTCATCCTATGGTATGGTTCCTGTATCTATTGTGTCTTAAAACTCATTTTCATCTTTCAGAGTATGGGGGCTTTGTTCCTGATAACTTGTTTACCATTTTTTTTCTTTGTTCTGCACATCCTTTCCCTGTGACTGGGCACTTCACAAGCTCTGTAGTTTGATCCATATGTGAATTGAATTGATTTATTATTGTCACACGTACCCAATGTAAGGCTCAAGAAGAAAACAATGCACTTCCAAGCCCACACAGTAACATTGGATTCAGGGTGAAGGCTCAAGGACTACATCCAAGGACGTGAAGGTTAAGGCAATCCAGGAAGCATCAGCCCCTAGAAATGTATCAGAGCAGGGTGGCATGAGGCACAATGGTTAGCACTGCTGCCTCACAGCGCCAGGGACCCAGGTTCAATTCTAGCCTCAGATGACTGTCTGTGGAGTTTGCACATTCTCCCCGCATCTGTGTGGGTTTCATTCAAGTGTTCCGGTTTCCTCACAGACTCCAAAGATGTGCAGCTTAGGTTGATTGCCCATGCTAAATTGACCCTTAGTGTGAGGGGAATAAGCAGGGTAAATATGTGGCATTACAGCGATAGGAATGGGATTGTTGTTGGTGCAAGCTCAATGGGACAAATGGCTTCCTTCTGCACTGTAGGGATTCTATGATTCTGTTCTATGAACTTAAATCATTCTTGGGGATGATGAATTATTGTGGATGATTTATCTGCAGCCTATCCATGATATTAGCATATTTGGATACATTTGTCAGGAAGTACCAAAGTTAGCATTGCAATGAATATCAAACAGAAGCATTTGACCAAGTTAAAATATCATTGCAGTCTTTCAGCCTCCTGCTTCATTTTCATAGGAAGGTAATAGTGCTCACTTGTGATGCCTTGCCCTATGGAATAGGAGCAGTATTTAAATGCTCCCCCTGCACTGTGGCACCATGTAGAGCAGCTCTATGGTTTACAGAGGGAGAGCTCAGACAGCTGCTGGATGCCGTAGAGGAGTACCCCTGAGAGGGAAGAGGACGCAGGAGCAGGGACTCCAAAGTGGCCTAGGAAGTGGTGGCTATAGCAGCCAGTGGCCGTGGCCTGACATGTCAGACCAGTGGCCACCTGATGTCCTGGTACATCCTTGGACCTGGGTTGGCCTTGCCACAGGCAGCGACGTCTATCCACTGCTCTGGTAACAACGATGATCACTAGCTCTATACTAAAATTCATATTTGATCAGGTTGGGGGGAGGTTGAGGGGTGCGGGAGATGGTATAGGAGAGAGGAAGGAACAGTCTGTAAGGTTGTCCATCATGGACTCCTGAATCTCTCTTAACTCCTCATGTCCCCATGCATCTGAATCCTGGCAATCTGACACCATCTGCGGTGCCATGTGCCACCTCAATTGGATACCAACCATTACTACCACATCATTGCCTCAGCAGCCATGGGCACTGTCATGCCTCTCCTGGTTACAAATGACATCCCACATGGCTGTACCCTCCTTTCACATGATCCAAATAGGGACTTATGTACTGCCCGTGCAGTTGCATGGTCATTGGTATGTGGCATAAAGCCACTCCTCCAGATGGCCAGCCCCCCTGGATACGGACCCCTGATACCACAGTGGTAGTAGCATGACTGGGCTCAGGTTTCTGGTGCTCATGTAGAGCATAAGGGTCGTTGTGGAAAGGTCCTCATTATGGCTCCCTTGCAGTATAAAGCTGCAAGTACCCATCTGGACATTTGGTGCAAAACCAGCTTCCAGAAATGGTGCCAGGGACCCAGGTTCAATTCCTGGCTTGAATCACTGTCTGTGTGGAGTTTGCACGTTCTCCCCATGTCTGTGTGGGTTTCCTCCAGGTGCTCCACTTCCTCCTACAGTCTGAAAGACATGCTGGTTAGGTGCATTGACCTAAGAAGGTGCCAGAATGTGGCAACTAGGGGAATTTCACAATAACTTCATTGCAGTGTTAATGTGAGTCTTTCTTGTGACAAATAAATAAACTTTACTTTTAACTTCCATGCGATGGGTGCCATTGCAAGGAGGACTACAGAGTTCATGCAGTGTACAGGGCTATGTTAACACCTGCCAAACTCCATTGATCGGGGTGCCTGTTGATGCTTGTGGCTGTTAGTGAGGCCTGGGTGGGATGTTCATGATAAAGCACGGAGTCTTTCCAGCCGAGAGGTGGCAAGGTGAAGGGTGCTACATTACTGGGTTTTGACCTTGACCTCAGGGCCTTTCAGCAGGGAGGGAAAATGCTCGCCACACGACCTCAAACTATTGGCGATACTCATCCTAAGGACCCCGGCTCAGATTGAACCTACCTGTGTCCATTGGTCCCAACCCTGCACCAAGACCATGGCTAAGCCATGCTTTTGCACCTTGGAGGTTGGTGCACAGCAGTGCCTTGCTCTTCTCATAGCTATTGCGCTGGAACTACACTTCAAAGGAGCAGCAGTGATTCACACCCATGTGACGTCATGCCAGAGAGGGGGGTGCATTTCTGGAGGCGGGGGGGGTGGGTTGCGTGCCAATCTCACATGTTAATGAGAACGAAATGCAGTAATTTGCACGCTCATAAGCCTCATGCTTTTTCAAGTGGAGTCAGTTTTTAAACAGCAGCTAGTTAAGGTGGGCAAGGAACTAACTCATGGTTTACCAAGCAGCATGCTTTGGAAATGTGGACAACCTATGGCATACACTTCAAAAATTTTGTGGAGTAGTAACACCAGCAGTTCTTCCAAATGCAGCAGTCAGAAAGATGGTCCAAAAGTATCATCCCCTCCCAAGCTGACTTGGCCAGTTTTGAGATGTTAATCTCTAAAATTCAGCTTTGTATATGTGACATCAAATCTCTGTAGCAACTGCTCCACTCAGAACTCGGTTGTTGATGGAGATACCCAGAGGAAAGAAGTATGACCTCAAAGCATCCCTGCCGACTTAGGAAATCCTGGCTATAAACAACCAAAATGGAGAAGGCTCATTTGGGAAAGCACCAAACACTGAGAGATTTTGTCAGGCATGTATAATGTTGAAGGCGAGGCATCAGAGGGTATGCACAAACTTCCAAACAACCCATCTATCTAACCCTATTCCTCCTGCCACTGAAAAACACAAAATTTGGAGCTCAAGTTGCTGTATCTGGTAACACTTCATGAACATGTGGTCATCTAGGACACCAGGAGCTTCCACAATTTCCCACATATTACAAGACATGGATTCTACATGACTGAGTTGTTCTGCAATGGCTTCAGTTTCTTCCCTGATAAACTTTATTTTAGTCTGGTTTAATTAGTCAACTTTATTTTACCTGGACTTAACTTTATTTCCCTGTTGCTTGTGTTTCTTAAGTGTGAGTAGCCCTTTCTTTAAAAAAAATTCTAATTCTCAGTTACTTGGTTACTTGATGACCTTCCCTAACAGCATTTTTTCACCAATTAGTGAACTTATGTTTCTCTTGTGATGTTAGTTCCTGATTGGTTAGCTTGCTGTCTTCCTCTCTCTCTTTGTAAGGACCACTGATTGCCTGGCTCAGTGCCCTCCTCTAAAACTTCCCCTTTAGGTAATGCTAATTGCCTGGCTTAGTGTTGACCAACCACACTTGTCCTCTAGGTGCTGCTGATTGCCTGTCCTCTCTGCTCGCACTCTACTTCAGCAGTAGTTATGATCAGATATGTATGATTTGGATGGTGGTGGAAATGGTTCCTTTTGCTACCCCACTAGATACATCCTTCAAACCCCAAAGAGCTGTTCTGCCAAACAGCTAAAGATGGGAGATGTTGCGCTGTCCCTAATGGCCTTTATTTCAAGTATGGCCCTTAAATCCCAGCACCACCTCAAACAGTCACCAAAAGTTAGCAGGTCTTATATGGATGCAAACTTCAGGGCGACATCACAATGAGAACCACAATTTAATGGGTTTGGTGACCTGGCATCACAATGGGAACAACACAGGCATTGTATTACTTAAGAAAACATAACAAGTGATGCATGCAATTTTTGTACTTACACATGAAACGATAATTAGAAATGCATCTGTGTGGGTTGACTGAACTCTATCAAGACTACTCTACATTAGAATAGCCAAGTAGTCACATAAAATTAAGCTTATTCATTTATTTTCAGCTCCTGTAGAGGAAATGCTTGCTGACACAGAGAGGAATCATAAATCTGTCAAATCGGAGGGGATAGTTTCAGTCAAAGACCGTGGTCGACAGGCAGCACTGTATGCTATCTTGCAGCAACTAATAACGTACTCCGTGAACAGAAGAATGTCTGAGAAGATCATGGGGACGTTGCTTGGAGGCCTGATGCCACACTGTCCAAACCATTCTATTGCTGTTCATTGGACTGCCTTGAATACCATCGACATAATCCTTGCCATCATCTGTTTTATGAAGGTGTCAGTCAGGGACAGAAAGCAGAGAAGATTGGGGTTTTGAAGACAGCCTCAAGAACTAGTGAATCCCGATGTGCAATGTCAGCAGGTTGCAAACTTAATTGCCAAGTTAGTGTCCCATGATCAGCTGGACAATCTGTTGCTGATGGTCTTCAACAACTTGGCTGGCAAACATGTGACCTCTGCTACCTTGGCTGCACAAAACAATCTTCACCAGATGACGGCAACAACTTCAGGATAAAGTATCACAGATCACTTTATGTGCTGTCGGTTCAATTGCAATCAATTCCTTACCAGGAGTATAACAATTTTGACCTCGCTCAACTCGACAGCAGCTGTGACCCACCAACTCACCTACCATATCCCTGGGGAAGGGTTCACCAAGAATGTGTGGAGAACAGCATCTGAGGACACAGATTGCGCAGTGAGCACCATAAAACATTTTGTAAACTCATTTCAGAGAAAAACCAGTCCTGTCAGAATTTTACTGGTTGCCATCCCTGGCTATATGATTTTATAAGTTAAGCCAGGATAAACAAGAGATAACTACATTGAATAATAGTGGGAACAGAGGCCTATATGTATCTCTAACCAGTTTTGTCAATTTCTCTCGTTTCATCATAACAGGTTTCAAAATGGAGTTTCAGACATATACAAGTAGGCCTTTGAATGAAAATTGTGAGCAGTCATTAAAGGCACTGTTTGGCCAGTTTAAAATGACATCAGTGGAGAAATGGTGAGAAATGGAGGATGGCATTAGATGGTGGAGATTACTTTTGATAAGGGTATTGTTCTGCTGGCCAATACAATGACAGCACAGGCAAGCTGTTATCTGCATGACATTGTTTATCAATTAGCTCATCAAATCTTTCATCTCCAAGACTATCAGGCAGTTCCAGTATTTATCTTTTTGGGGGAACTCCTAAAGCTCTGTGCATTTCAGTACTGGGTCTCAGAGATACTGTCGTTGATAGCTTGCCGAGATACCTGTGGTGCTACACCTCACCTGTTACTCAATTGCTCTGCATCAAAGCACGAGAAAACCCGAATTTTGGGAAGAGACAACAGTCTTAGAGAGTGTGACGGATACATTGATGAACCTACTGGGGATTTAATCCTGGCAGTGTTGACATGCCTGCAAAAAAATATAATTGAAGCATCAGCAGAAATAATTTCAGTCCTTTTTAAATGCAATCCTCGCTAACAGCTTTCAAAATGTTGAGGGTCTTGATCGAGTTTGGGTGGTCCAGTGACTTCTAGCAGTAGCTTCAATGCCAAACTGGTGTGTTTGTTGCTGCACTTGGGTGGCAAGATTGAGATCTTCCGATCTTGTGCTTTAACATTCTACATAATTTTCTCTCTGTGGATCTGCAAAGGCTTGACCCTAATTGAAAGGTATCTGAAGGAGCTTAGCTGGAGGTACCTTGATTTTCTAAGCTGCATATCACACCAACTTGTTCAGGACTTCCCCAGCATGGTGAATTCCTATGTCGTGGATTGTGCATTCTTCAACAACCATGACCAACTCTCAGATCATTCAATAGCCTTGTCAACCTTCCTCGTGAAACGTACAGACTGCTTTGGACTGGCCCGATGCATCTCCTGGTGGAAACATTCAATTGTCAATTGCAGCTGCCTGGCATCCAAATGAACCCTTAGCACAATGACTTTTGAACCTAGCCCTGAACCTTTGATCCATTAACAGCAACTGCTTTCAGCCAGATCCACCTCTTAATAACAATTGATCACAGTATGATCCTCTTTGCAGCAACAACTAATCTCAACCAGATCTTCCTCTTTGTAACAAGAAATGATCACAGTCAGATCAGTCAGTATTTCTCAGCCCCTTCATCTCCGTTGCATTTGTTCCAATATTCCTTCCTCAGTCAGATCCTCCTTTGTAACAATGGATCTCAGCCTGAACTTCCTCTTTGTAACAGAAACCGATTCTTCTCCAAACAGTATTTGTACATTTTCTTTTACTAATTGAAGAATATTCTGAGTTATTAATAGAAACTGTAATATTGTTATTGGATCCTCAAATGATGCTGATTCTTCTGATGTATAATCACATTAGACGCACACATACCAGACAGGCAAGGGAGAGACACTTGTGCAGAGACAAACACATACATAAGACACACCAGCTTTTTCCAGTTTATAATACGAGACGCTCCTGATTCAGAGTCTCATGGGGACCCTGAGATGTAGGGACATTGGGCAAGCATTGATTAATACACCATCTTTTCTGTCCCAGATCAATCATGTGATATGAATAGGAAAGGAAAAAAGGGAGTGAAAGTAGCTACATTTAATACGGATATCATGGCAAGAGAAGAAAGTGATGTGACCATCAGCAAGACAAAAATGGAATACATACGGATCAAAAACATGAAGAATCGATGTGTCAATCACTAACAGGTTGGTCTACAGATCATTAATAGTGGAAAGAAGACTTAGATTAAATACATCAAATCATGTCACTGAAATGGACTTTAGCCCAAAGAAGCCGTCACTACTCTAGGCATCCATGACATTCCCATAAGAGCACCTCAATTACCTCACTTGCCACAGCTCCTCCCAAATTCCAACATAAACGACACCGAGACATTGCAGTAAAAGAATTCTTCCCACTGCATTCCAACTGACTGCAATGTGCCACATGCTATTAAGTAACTTTCCTCATCTTTGGTGCTTTTGATGATGTGGCATTTGGTCTTCTGCATAGTCACTAAGTTCCAGTCCTTATAGAATCATAGAATCTTACAGCATCAAGGTTGCCATTCATCCCATTGTACTTGATCTATTTCTGAAAAAAACTACCCAATTCATCTTTCCCATTCCCTGTACTTTCTCTATAGTCTGGCGATCTTTTAACCTTCAAGAATTTATTCAATTCGCTTTGTGAATTCTGATGTTGCAGACTCCAATTGCCTGTGTAGGCTGAGTTGTGGGCCCAGAGCCAGCAATCATTGTAATAGGTGAAAATGTCAACTAATGCACTTCATCACTTAGAATCCACACACAAAATAAAGTTCCACTTTGTTAACTCGGGTGTAACTATTTTTAACAGTAATGCGGTTCATCAGCTTTGAGGATTAACAATACTGGCCGTGAGAAATGAATCTTATTTATGTTTATGGAGCTTTGTTAACTGATTAGTTGCAATTTTTTAAAAATAAAGATTTAGCTTGTACCATCACACCGTGTATGCTCTAATTTTTAATTTAATGCATGTAATTTTTTCATGACTTTTTCACTGCACTTAAATTCCTGTTTGAGGATCTGGTAAAATCTTTTAATATGATTCATTGTTTGGATAGCTTTATGACAAGCTGTGGGCAGCAGGGCAGGGCAATAACAAGGTGTCTGAGAGCAGGCATGCACCAAATGGGACTGAGTCAGAAGCAAAAGAACTTTGTCATAGTAGCATGTTATTTTATTGCCAAA
This sequence comes from Carcharhinus amblyrhynchos, assembly GCF_965287045.1. Classification (NCBI taxonomy): domain Eukaryota; kingdom Metazoa; phylum Chordata; class Chondrichthyes; order Carcharhiniformes; family Carcharhinidae; genus Carcharhinus; species Carcharhinus amblyrhynchos. The sequence goes on along the minus strand of NC_137335.1, from coordinate 34,938,620 downwards.
TGCTTCACTCATTGGAGCGAAAAGTTACTGCAGGACATCAAGCTGTGGAAAAGGGAGAAGTCAGATCCTTGCTAACTTTGGGAACCATTACCCTTCCAGCATTACTCAGCCATTGCTTTTTGGCATCTGTCAGAAGTCTGAAGGCACCATTCCCATTCCCGACATCCTGGTTCACGATACCATCATGCTCAACACCTCATCACCTCCCATGCAATGACAAGAGGTAGAACACCTATTTCTTCACTTCCTCTCTGCTCACAGTCCAAGGTTCCAAATGCAAGTGAAGCCGCAAATTACTTGTACCTCTTCCACTTTATTCACTGCAAATGTGTGGGGCACAATTCTCTGACCTTCCTGCCTCTGGTGCAGATCGTGCCAGTTTTGGAGAATAGTGTGCAAGCCTAAAGATCGGTTTTGCATCTGACATCAAACAGTTTGAGATTGTCCAATCTCCTTTCTAATGGCGCAAAGCCCTCTGGACATGAAGCCACTTCGCATGAGATTAACTGGATCTCGGTTTCATTAGCAAGTTCAGTATGTGATCGTCCACCTCTCTAGCAGGGGATCATGTCAGCACAAATCACTACTAGTCTCGTACTCGGTGCCGACAACTGCCAATCTCCAGATGCAATTTTACAACTCATTCGCTTCATCCTGGACCACAATGTCTTCACCTTCAACAAGTTCTTCATCCAGATACACAGAACAGCCATGGAGACCAAATTCGCACCTCAATATGCCAACACCTTCATGCACAGGTTTGAACAAGACTTCTTCACCGCACAGGACCTTCAACCGATGCTATACACTAGATACATTGATGACATTTTCTTCCTTTGGACTCATGGTGAACAATCACTGAAACAACTGTATGATGATATCAACAAGTTTTATCCCACCATCAACTAACCATGGACTACTCTCCAGAATCAGTTGCATTCTTGGACACATGCATCTCCACCAAGGATGGTCACCTCAGCACTTCCCTGTACCGCAAGCCCACGGATAACCTCACTATGCTCCATTTCTCTAGCTTCCACCCTAAACAACGTTAAAGAAGCCATCCCCTATGGACAAGTCCTCTGTATACACAGGATCTGCTCAGATGAGGACGATTACAACAAACACCTCCAGCCTCTGAAAGATGCCCTCATAAGAACAGGATATGGCGCTCGACTCATCGATCGACAGTTCCAACACGCCACAGCGATCTCCTCAGAAGACAAACATGGGACCCAGCGGACAGAGTACCCTTTGTCGTCCAGTACTTCCCTGGAGCGGAGAAGCTATGACATCTTCTCTGGAGTCTTCAACAGGTCATTGATGAAGATGAACATCTCGCCAAAGCCATCCCCACACCCCCATTTCTTGCCTTCAAACAACTGCACAACCTCAAACAGACCACCCTTCAGGAGAACAGCGACCACGACATCACACAGCCCTGCCACAGCAACTTCTACAAGATGTGCATCGACACTGATGCTATCATCTCACGTGAAAACACCATCCACCAGGTACACCGTGCATACACTTACAACTCGGCCAACATTGTCTACCTGATAAGCTGCAGGAAAGGATGTCCCGAGGCATGGCACATTGGGGAGACCATGCAGATGCTACGACAATGGATGAATGAACACTGCTCGATGATCACCAGGCAAGAGTGTTCTCTTCCTGTTGGGGAACACTTCAGCAGTCACGGGCATTCGGCATCTGATCTTCGAGTAAGTGTTCTCCAAGGCGGCCTTCACGACACATGACAATGCAGAGTCACTGAGGAGAGACTGATAGCCAAGTTCCACACACATAAGGACAGCCTCAACCGGGATGTTGGGTTCATGTCACACTATCTGTAACTGCCAGACTTGCCTGGGCTTGCAAAATCTCACTAACTGTCCTGGCTGGAGACAATACACATCTCTTTAAGCTGTGCTTAACCGTCTCTCCAGTCACATTGTCTGTACCTTTAAAACTTGATTACCTGTAAAGACTCGCATTCCAACCAATATTTTGTAAATTGAGTTTGTGTGTTTATATGCCTGTTTGTGAACAGAACTCCCACTTACCTGATGAAAGAGCAGTGCTCTGAAAGCTAGTGGCTTTTGTTACCAAATAAACCTGTTGGACTTTAATCTGGTGTTGTGAAACTTCTTACTGTTACTCTGTCACAAGCAAATTGGAACCATTCTACTATTGAATGAATAAGAAACAAAAAGATTGAAAAACAGAGACCAAAGAAAGAAAATGCATATCATAACATAGGGGAGAGAGATGGATGATGTCTGGTTGTTCCCTAGGTTCTTCTGTATAATTACATATTGAGAAGTATGCCCCACTCCTGAATGCTAAACATTTAAATGGCCAGCAATGGTGACCAGCACCACTGAACCTGAATTTCTACAGCAGATCCAAAACTTGCAACATATCCATTATTCAACACTAATACCAGCTACATGTAGTTTAAATGCTTTGTATAACCACCTCTCTATTGATAGAAAAATGTCATCTTCAAGACAATGTTTGATTGCTGTACAGTACTGCCAATGATAAGTGAGATTTCAAATGCATTGAATTGGAACAATCATGAAAAACAAGTAACTTGGAGAAATAGTTTATGCATTTTCTTTTGTGAGTATGAAGTGAAGGTAAACAAATCCAACTCCTTTACAGCCAATTACTGAAGTATCTCTGATAGCTTAATGACTTTGAACACTGCCTGATCCTTTGAACAAATCAGGAAATGTCCAGGCATGACCTCTGATGCATGTGGCATTAGCTGAGGTTACATAAGAACGTAAGAAATAGGAGCAGGAGTAGGCCATCTAGCCCTTCAAGCCTGCCCCGCCATTCAATAAGATCATGGCTGATCTGACGTGGCTCAGTTCCACTTTCCCGCCTTCTCCCCATAACCCCTAATCCCCTTGCCTATCAAAACCCTGACTACCCGCGTCTTAAATATATTTAGTGAGGCAGCCTCCACCACTTCAACGGGCAGAGAATTCCAGAGATTCACCACCCTTTGAGTGAAGAAGTTCCTCCTCAACTCCGTACTAAACTGCCCCCCCCCCCCCCCCCCCACTTATCTTGAGGCTGTGCCCCCTAGTCCTACTTTCTGAGCGGGAAGAGCCTCTCCACCTCTATCCTATCCTATCCATCCCATTCATCATCTTATACGTCTCAATGAGATCTCCCCTCATCCTTCTAAACTCTAATGAGTACAAGCCTAGTTTATTCAGCCTCTCCTCATAACTCAACCCCCTTAATTCTGGTAACAGGTTAGACATTGTCTAATAGTAATGGACTATATTGGCTTTGTAGTAGACAGGGAAAAGTAAGAACCAGATTTCCTCCTCCTGATTTGTTAGGAAGTGGTATCTATTTGGATATGTATGTGTATTTATGTGGGATGAAGACAGGATTAGGGCTGCTTGAACTGCCTGCCAAAGGCAGAGGCATGAAGAACATTCTTATGGGTAAGGTAGTGGAGGACTTAATTCCACATGTGCTTCAACTTGGGGAAGAAGCAATATTCAAGGAGTTGGATGAATTCCTGCTATATTCATTGTTCGTTGTACTAAATGAACATAATGTGGTTTGTTCTGAACTTTCATTTTCCACGATAGAGTCATTGGGTGGGATTTTCTGGCCATGCAAACCCCAAAACTGAAAAACCCTGCCTGAGGTCAATGAACCTTTCCATGGTCCACCTCTCGCCTGTTACAGTTCCCCTGATGGGGGAGTGGGAAAATTCTCCCCATTATGTCAACCTACCATGTCAATGCCGACCATCAAATACCAATTTTGCTAATCACATTTACCAGCACTTAGTCCATAGCTTGCAATGCCTTGGCAATTTAGTCTTATTTCTGTAGTATTATAATAACTGTGACATCAGGGTACCTGATCTGGTGATCCAGTTACATTGTGGTGTATTAGTCTGGTAGTGTTCTTTGGTATCATTTATTAAGGCCTAGACCTCAACTGTTGTATTTTATTTTGACATTAGGTAGAACATAAGGTTTTTCGCTCCAGGTATGATTCAAGTGACCCATTAGAAAGCTTTTATTAAAACAAACTTTATTTAAGAACATAGAATATAATAAAAGAATTAGCATAATCTTTTACCAATCAAAATATTTAAACATGGCAAAGTATATTCCTTAACAGCTAGCTATTTCTGTTTTTCCAATTTGATAGACATACACTTTTTTAGAATTAGTTAGCACAAAAACAAGTATGTTCATGTGATGCTGGATTTTCAGCTTTTTAGCACTTCTGGACAGAGATCCAGGCAATGATTTTCAGAGAAATATATGTCGTGAAGCAGCAAAACCTCAGAGGTAAACTTCACGAAGCATAAAGAGAACGTGCCCCTGTCTAAATCAATAGCGATGAAGTAGAAAGGGTTGAGAGCTTCAAGTTTTTAGGTGTCCAGATCAGCAACAACCTGTCCTGGTTACCCCATGCCGACACTATAGTTAAGAAAGCCTCCCAACACCTCCACTTTCTCAGAAGACTAAGGAAATTTGGAATGTCAGCTATGACTCATCAATTTTTACAGATGCATCATAGAAAGCATTCTTTCTGGTTGTATCACAGCTTGGTATGGCTCCTGCTCTGCCCAAGACCACAAATAACTACAAAAGGTCGTGAATGTAGCCCAATCCATCATGCAAACCAGCCTCCCATCCATTGACTCAGCCTACACTTCCTGCTGCCTCAGCAAAGCAGCCAGCATAATTAAGGATACCATGCACCCTAGCCTTCTTCGGGAAAAAGATATAAAAGCCTGAGGTCACATACCAACTGACTCAAGAACAGCTCCTTCCCTGCAGCTGTCAGACTTTTGAATGGACTTACCTTGCATTTAGTTGATCTTTCTCTACACCCTTGCTATGACAGTAACACTACATGCTACACTGTCTCATTTCCTTCTATATGAATGATATGATTTGTCTGAATAGCGTGCAAGAAACAATACTTTTCACTGTATGTTAATACATGTGACAATAATAAATCAAATCAAAACTAGATGTCTGGCAGCTCCCAGAAGGGGATACCTCTGTCTGCAGTTTCCAAAGCAGCAACTCTCAGAGCAAGATTCACTTTCATACAGTAGAATCTCCAAAAAAAGAAACTTACTCCTGGCATATTCCAGTCTCCAACTTCAGAGAGGGGGAAAAGAGACACTGCTCTCTCTTGCCTCAAAAAGCACCTAAACTTGAATATTCTGTGTAAACCCATCATCCCAGTCACATGAAAATACCTGCAATTATCTCAATCAAGCCGCATTCTGCAAAATCCCAGGGAAAACATTAGTTCAGATTAAAACCAACTTTCAAGCTATTAGAAGCTTTTATGCTGCTGCAGCAACAATACAGAATGACAGTAGACAGATTTAGCCATTTGGGTGAGGGGGAAGAACATTCAGATAGATTAATGTGGTAAAAGATAAAGCAGAATTTTTTTGAATGTTGCGAGACTGGAAAATGCTTACACTCAGAAGGACTTGGGCGTCCTTGTACATGAATCACAGAAAATTAACATGCAAGTTCAGCAGGCAATTAGAAAGGCATATGGCATTTTAGCTTTTCTTACAAAGGAATTGGAATATAAGAATAAAGACATCTTATCACAATTCTACATGATATTGCAAGGCTATACACTCAAAAGGTCAAATGACCAACTCCTGCTCCTAAGATTTATGAAATGAAGCACAAGTTGTCCTTGAGTAGGGGGAAGGGGTGGAGGCAGTGCATGCTCACTGTTCGAATAAAACAGGAATCATTGGCCCAAGTAGGATGCCCCAGAATTCCCAATATCTCCCTTTTTGCTTGTCTTGTGTGAGGAGAGTTTTCTGTGTTGGGTGTTGAGTTTTTGAACATAGCCTGTCTGACAAGACACTTGTTATTTGCAGCTGGTGTACTTGGTGACTGCTATGGTGCCCTCAGACAAGGTGTGCTTGGCCAGTTCCCTAGGCAGTAGGAGGCAGTTGGTGGTCTGGATCTCTTGAATGGAACTTACTGGAATGGATGAGGCCAGAGACCTTGCAGGCGTTGCGCTCGAAGATGTCATTGATAAATGAGTTGATGACATTTCTGGCAGAAGAGGAGATGTCAGTTTCCTGATGGACATACTTCAGCTTCTTGCAAATGCTATAGCCCTCCTTCCTGTTTTTCTTGAGTTTCTTCTCACGTTTGATGCACTTCTTGGTGGCTGCTTTCTTCAGCCACTTTTTGGGGATCATACCTTTGGCTGCCACTTCAGGCATCGCAGATGAACCTGAAAACTTGTGGTGTTTGTAGCAAAGGATATGATGTGCATTTTCTTTAGACTGGATTGTAAGCTGAACAAGATAAAGCACCTGCCCCTGCATTAACAGCCTTAACATTATATCCTGTCTCACTGTTTTCTGATGCAATTCTGTTGCTCCTCTCTCTGCATGCCTCATTATTTCAATTGTCCATAATCCACACTCCTCAGCCAAGCTTTCCGATCTTCCTACTCCTTTGCCCTCTTTGCTCCCTCCCACTTCATGCCCTTGACCCAAGTCCTTATTGCCAGTGAGGACTTGAGAAGGGTACTGACTAGGGAAGAGATTGGGAAGTAAAGAAAGAATATGTTGAAAAAGCTCAGCAGGTCTGGCTGGAGAGAAACAGAGATAACATTTCAAGTCCACATGACACATTTTCAGAGCTTTGAAGAAGATCAGAAAAAGAGTCATACAGGCTCAAGATGTCAGTCACATTTCTCCAGTCTTGCACACCCTGCTACCACTGCCAGAGGGAACAAAGAGTTTGATGCTCAGCCAAATCTCCATTCATTGCAACAGGACTGGAGAAACCCAGCTGCGGGCAGCATCGGAGAATTCCAACTATTAACTCTGTTTCTCTCTTCACAAAATGCTTCTGGACCTGCATATTTTTCCAGCATATTCAAGAGGGGAATAAGTCAGGGAGCTCAGCTTTAACAACGAGAGATGCTCGATTTTCATTTAGAGGAGGTTTCGCTGTGCAGAGGGAAGAAGGTCGGGAGCTTGGATGTCAAGAGGGGTGAGGAGAAAGGGAAGCTCGGCTGTCAAAAAGGGAGGAGGCTGTGGAGATTGGCTGTCAAGAGGGGAAGAGGTCAGAGAACTTGGCTGTCATGAAGGGGGGGAAGGTCATGCAGCTTGGTAGCTGCAATAAATAGTAGGTGACTTGATGAGGATTCAGAACACAAAGACTTTAATACTAAAGCAATGAATAACAATATATATGAATAGGTTGTGACAGAATGACAATGTGACTGTACGCTACTCCTCAGTGGCTCCAACTGCTGATCCTTCCTGACCTAGGATATATGGCCTTGTACTCCATTGGCTCAGCTTCCTGCCACAAAACTTTATAAGGTCTGGCCCCACAACATTGTCCACAGTCTTTTCCCCTTAACTTCTGATGACAACACTTAGAAATTTGAGAGAAATTCTGCGCGTAGATTGTAAATAGCTGAAATTCCAGCAATGATCTTTGTGGTTCTCCACTATTCACTGCCTCCTAACTTGAAAAAGCCTCATTTATGCCCACTGTCTATTTTCTATCCATTAATCACTCTATCAATGTTAATATGTTGACCGGAATTCTCAGATGTTAGGCAATCCATTCCTGCTGCCAAGGAAAATGAAGAGTTTCGTGCTCAGTTGCATGTACCAACTTTTCTCAGTAGTTTCAGTCAAAGACCATGAGTGACAGGCAGCACTGTACGCTATCTTGCAGCAGCTAAAAATTTATTCTGTAACCAGAAGAATGGCTGACAAGATCATGGGGGCATTGCTTGGAGGCCTGATATCATACTGTGCAAACTAGTCTATTGCTGTTTGGCAGACTGGCCTGGCAACCATCAACGCAATCCTTGCCATCCAGCTGTCTTCTGAAAGTGCCAGTCTACAACAGATGGAGGAGAAGACAGGGTTTTGAAGAATCTACATCAAGACCTAGTGAACCCTGATGTGCAATGTTAACAGGTCACGGAACTAATTGCCAAGCTAGTGCCCCATGATCAACTGGACAACCTGTTGCTCATGGCCTTTGACAATTTGACTGATGAACATCTGATCTGTGCCACCTGTGCCATCTTTAGCAGATGACGCCAAGAACTTTAGGACAAGATATCAAAGCTCACTGATGTGCTGTGGGGTTAATTTGCAGTTAATTCCTTACCAGGAGGTTAAACAGTGAGTTCTATGAGATATAACAATTTTGACTTCACACAACTCAACAGCAGCTGTGACCCACCAGCTCACCTGTCACATCCCTGGGAAGGAATTCACCAAGGATGTGTGGAGAGCAGCATCTGAGGACACAGACTGCGCAGTGAAGACCACAAAATATCTAGTAAACTCATTTCAGAGAGAAACCTGTCCTATCAGTGGGAACACGTATTCAGCTAGTATTTCACTGGTTGCCATCTCTGGGCTATATGATATTATAACTGAGCCCAGGATGGAAAAGTGGTGAATTCATTGTTCCTATTGATATTCAATGGCCTACTTGTATTGGTCAGTATCTTTGCCAGTTTCTCTCTAGATTCATCAAAACAAAGAGGTGGTGAAGGTTACTTTTGATCATCACTCTGTGGGCGATGCCACTGTCCAATGTCACATTGATCCTTGCTCTGCTGAGCACCTTACGTTATAATGCATGCAGTCATCACTTATGTAATGACATCTGAGTGTGGTAATATTGTTTGTTGTCATGGCAAAGGGGATGTCAATGTCCTGCAGCAGAAAAACATTGAGTAAAAATAAGCAGAATAGGTCAGAATGGGACACAGATTAACCAAGGGTAATTGGGCATGGAGTGAGAATTGGCTAATGGACAGAAAACTGGGAGCAGGATGTAATGTCCCAACTATCTTAGGTGTTGTGGATTTCAAAAAATCCAAAAAGGAGATGTGCTTTGAACATATTGATTCAAACTAATGACAACAGATTTATTGAAAGACATGTTTCCTGTACAGAGTACCAACTGAAACTAAGTGGGAGCCTCTTAAACCCCCAATGGCATCGACATCATATCATGTGATCTGCTCTTAAAGCAATTATGCAACTACTTAAACATATAACATCCCTCCGCCTTAACTTGTGGTACGACAGCAAATTACTACAATATTATACTTAGGATCAATAATACTCAAAACAAAGTACAATAATAGGCACTTCAGGAGATGATTTCGAATGATTCGATGATGGGAAATCATTTCGAGACAACATCAGTTGGTCTGCATGGTGTTGCCAGATTAGTTGATCTCTGGTTTGATCCATATAAGAAATTGAACCTGTTTTATTAAACCAATGACTACACCAATTTCTCACTCATGGCATAATTACTTGCTAGTACTCGGCCTCCTTGTTGACCTCACTTCTTGTCTAGCAACTTGAGATTGTTGTTGATGTTCTACTATCAATGAAGTTTCTGGAGGTAATAAGAAATTCAAACATAGTCCTCGACTTTCTCTTAAATGTTGTAATACAGGTTAACTTTGGATAGTCACATTAATAATTTTCTATAAGATGCCAAAAAACCATTCATGTGATGTGATAATGAATCTTATTCTTTTGATGCTTTAAAAGAATGTTTGAATCTTTCAGCTAATCCATTGGTTGATGAATGATAAGGTGTGGATTTTATATACTGAATACCATTTACTTTGAGATAATCCTCAAACATTTGTGAAGTAAACTGAAATATTATTGGTAACAATTTGTTTTTGGTTTACCAAATCTACAAAAATGTTATCAAGATCTTCAATGCATTGTTCTGATGTAGTAGATCTCATGATAACTTCTGGCCACTTTGCATGTGCACCAATTATGACCAACATCATGTAACCCTCAAACCCACCAGCAAAATCTAGATGCAATTGTTGCTGTGGCATTTCAGGCTACTCCTAACGGTGTAAAGAAGACAGTGGTGGTGCATTTCTTATTCATGCGCAGGATTGACACTGTCCCATTTTTTTCTTCAATCTGAGCATCCAAACCCGGCCAAGGAAAATAACTACATGCTAATTCCTTCACCTGGACTATACCAGGATGTCCTTCATATAGTTGGTCAAGAACTCTTCCATGCAGACTAAGATGAATGATCATAAGACCATAAGGTATAGGAACAGAATTAGGCCATTTGGTCCATCAATCATGGCTGATACATTTCTAAATCCCATTCTCCCGCCTTTTACTCATATTCTTTGATCCTTTTACCAAAAACCTAATAATCTCTGCCTTAATTGGCCAGAATTTTACTGCCCATCCCACCATGGGAATCGGAGCAGGTGAGGGAGGTGGGGGGACCATGGAAAGGTCTGTTGACCTCGAGTAGGATTTTGCAGTTTCAGAACGAGTGAGGCTGTAGAATTCCATCCAATTACTTGGCCTCCACACCCTTCTGTGGCAATGAACTCCACAGATTCACCACCCTCTGGCTGAAGAAATTTCTTCTCATCTGGGTTCTAAAGGGTCATCCCTTTACTCTGAGGCTGTGCCCTCAGACTAGTCTCTCCTGTGAATGGAAATATCTTCTCCACATCCACTCTACCCAGGTCTTTCAATATTGTGTAAGTTCCAATGAGATTCCCCCCTCATCCTTCTAAACTCCATCGAGTAAAGATCCAGAATCCTCAAATGTTCTTCATATGTCAACCTTTCATTCCTGGGATCATTTTTGTGAACCTCCTCTGGACCCTCTTCTTTAGATACAAGGCCCAAAATTCCTCGCATTATTCCAAATGTGGTCTGACCAAAGCCTTATGAAGCCTCAACAGTATATCCCTGCTTTTGTATGCTAGTCCTTTCGAAATGATTGCTAACATTGCATTTGCCTTCCTAACTACCAACTCAATCTGTAAGTTAACCTTGAGAATCCTGCACAAGGACTCCCAAGTCCCTTTGTGCTTCCAATTTCTGAATGCTTTTCCCATTTAGAAAAGTGTACGCCTCTATTCTTCCTACCAGAGTTCATAACCTCACACTTTCCCACATTGCATTCCATCTGCCACTTCATTGCCCCTTCTCCTAACCTGCCCAAGTGCTTGTGCAGCCTTCTTGCCTCTTCAATACAATGTGTCTCTCCACCTACCTTTGTATCATCTATAAACTTAGCCTCAATGCCCTGAGTTTCTTCACCTAAATCAGTGATGTATGAAGTGAAAAGTTGTGGTCCCATCACTGACCCCTCTGCAACTCCACTAATCACAGGGTGCCACCCTGAAAAGGACTCCTTTACCCCCACTCTGTGCCTTCTGCCAGTCAGCCAAATGGATCACTCAGATTCCCAAAAGGATTTTAAGTCTCCAATTTGTGTGGAAATGGGAGTAACTCCTGCTGCATGCGCAGTTGTCCCACATTGCTGGCCTCCCGATTGTTGACCAGTCTGATGGCTGGCCAGCTATCCAATCCCCCATTGTTGGCCCTCTGTTCACCCCCACCCCATGATCGCTGGCCTCCTGGACCTCTCAGGGCCAGCCCTGATGTCCCCTCCACTCCCCGGCTAGCCCTGATCCCTGGCCAGACTTGATCACCCCAAACCCCACATCCCCCCAGCAGCCCTGATGACTCCCAATGCCCTGGCAGCCCAATGCCCCCCCGCCCCCCGGGGCAGGCTCATGCCTAACCGCCACCTCCCCCCGCCCCCCCGACCCCGGATGACCAGCCCTTTTCACCTCCTGCTTTCCCACCCACACCAATTGCCCTGTGTAGGTCCTGCACTCAATAGGCCTCGCACCCCCCCCCCCCCCCCCGACCATGCCCCTTGGCACTGCCTGATGTCCAGTGGGCAGTGCCAAGGGTCCAGGCTGGCACAGCCAAGCTGGCATTACACAAGGGACACCCCCCCTTATCCTCAACCTCTGGGGGGAGGCCTATGCTGGGAAGTGCCCAGTTAGATGCTATCCTGCTATGACAAACTTGCTCAGTGGGTACTTGGAACTTAGAAAGGTCATCTTTTCATAAACAGGTTAACAACCTATGCACCAGGCAAGCAAACTGAACAAATAAGGCATTTGTTTTCTCACATCAAGCTGAAACATAAAGACCATATAGTCTTGCTTTACCAATGACCACCTGCTCTTCGTGACACATGTAAGAGAGCCATGGTCGACAAATATCTTATAAGGCTCAATATTCACTTTGCAATACCGGAAGAAACTGGACTCACTCAATGTGGATCTCATAAGGAAAAACTCTACATGTTCCTCTGACCAGGGAAAGCCTAAGAGACAATATGTGAGCGTGGAATGGACTTCACAGTAAAAGCCTTAACGTTTGCAATGATTGACCTCCCCAACATCACCCCTAAGGAGACTCAAATAGAATTCTCACACTTTGCTTGTCAACTAGTACAGACCAGTTAACTTCATGTACATCTTTGCCCTGACACTCACCTCCACCCAGATGCCAAGAATCAGTTCCATGAAATACTTGATGTCACCATCAGCACTGATAGACTGTACCATCTGGAGGACTTCAACTCACAGGTAATTCTGACTACACAGCTTGGCTGATGTGTTTAGAGCAGCACAAATTGACAAAAATCAATGAAAATGGACAGAGGTTGCTGGAGCTATGCTATTACAATGGATGCTATGTGACAACAGTATCCTCAATACTCTCAGCTATCACAGCACTGACGGTGACACAGACCACTCCCTGGTGGGTAGCAAGGACAGGCATCAGTCAAGGAAGCTGCACCATGCCCAGAATAAAAGTAACCTTCCAATCAACACTTGCCATACCACTGACCCAGAAAGGATTCAGGAGTTCCTCAACATCCTTGATCTGGCTCTTTTCGATGACAAATCAAGGCCTGAGTGCAGTGGGATCATCTGTGCATCACTATCTGTAAATCTGCACTCACTGTGTATGGGAAAATAAATCAGAGGCTGATTGGTTTGAGGTTTGTTGTACTGAAATGGAGCCAGTTATTGCAACCAAGAGGAGATCTCTCATGAACTATATGGATGCCTCCAACAAAAATAAACTGAATGTTCTGAAAGCTGCCAAAAACAAGTCTCAGCAAACTGTTTGACACTGCACCAATGAATACTGGTTGAAACTCTGCAACAGCATACAAACTGCTGCTGAATCTAGGGATATTGGAGAGATATATGAAGGAACCACGAAAGCAATGGGCCCACTAACAGCTCCTTTAAGACAGAGAGGACAGTGATCATCACTGAACCTAGTAGATGGAAAGGTGGATGGAGAATTACCTCAAAATCTCTATTAAGGAGAATACTGTCAGTAGAGAAGATCTCAGTACAACTCCATACTTTCCTGTCATGGAGGAACTAGACAGTGAGCCAACCAGATTAGAAGTTAACAAGCCTATCAACAGTCTTGCCTTTGGTAAAGCCCCAGGAAATGATGGCATCCCATCTGAAAATATAAAAATGGAAACTTAATACCATCTGTAGCACAAACATCTCTTGGTTGTCTTCATAGGCCTTACCAAGGCCTTTGAACTTGTTTGCAGACATGGAATCTTCAAACTGTTATGGAAATAGGCTGCCCTTCTTGACTCTTGGCCACCTATTCGTCTTTTACTGCGAGCTATTAACAGTGAGAGCCTGTGAATGGAGTGGAGCTGCTTACATTTGGAGAGTAAGAGAGAAGCGAGGCCATTTATAGTGAAAGAGAGAGAGGGGAACAGGGCCATTAACAGTGAGAGTGCGAGAGGAGCAGGGACCTTAACAGCGAGAGAGTGTCTGAGGAACAGGGCCATTAATAATGAGAGTGTGAGAGACGCATGGACTTTAACAGTCAGACTGCGAGAAGAGCAGGGACATTAACATTGAGTGTATGAGAAGAGCAAGGACATTACCAGGAAGAGAGTGAGAGGAGCAGTGACACTAACAGTGAGAGTGTGAGAGGAGCAGTGACATTAACAGTGAGGGAGTGCAAGAGGAGCAGAGACACTTACAGTGAGAAAATGAGTGGAGCATGGATAATAACAGTAAGTGTATGTCAGAGATGCAGAGACGTTAATAGAGTATGAGCAGAGCAGAGACATGAACAGTGAGGGTGCAAGGAGCAGGAAATTAATAGTGAGACTGTGAGAGGAGCAAGGAAAACAACAGTGAGAGAGTGAGAGGAGCAGACATATTCACAGTGAGATGTGACAGGAGCAGAGACATCAGCAGTGAGAGAGGATGTCAGAGGAGCAGGACATTAACAGTGAGAGTGTGAGAGACTCACGGACATTAACAGTGAAAGAGTACAGGAGGAGCAGGGAAATTAACAGTGAGAATATGAGGGGAGCAAGGACATTAACAGAGAGTGAGAGGAGCAGAGACATTAACAGGGAGAGTGCAATAGGTGCAGGGACATTAACAGTGAGAGTGTGACAAGCAGGGACATGAACAGTGACAACCTGCGATGAGGAGGGACAATAAAAGCAAGAATGCGAGAGGAGCAGGGAGATTAATATTGAGAGAGGAGCTGGGCAATTCACACTGAGAGTGTGAGAGGAGCAGGGATATTAAAAGCGAGAGAGTGCAAGAGGAGCAGGAACACTACAGTGAGACTATTCCAGGTGCAGGGATATTAACAATGAGAGTGTGAGAGGAGCAGAGACATTAACAGTGAGAGTGTGAGAGAGCAGCAGGGACATTACCAGTGAGAGTGAGAGGAACAAGGACATTAACAGTGTGAGTGTGAAGGGAGCAGGGACAATGGAAATGAGAATGCGAGAGGAGTAGGAAGATTAACAGTGAGAGAGAGAAAGAAGAGCTGGGAAATTCACAGTGAGGATGCGAGAGGAGCAGTGACATTAACAGTGAGAGAGGAGCAGAGACATTAACAGTGAGAGTGTGAGAGAAGCAAGGACATTAACAGCGAGACGCAGGGATGTAAACTGTGAGAGTGCAGGATGAGCAGTTACATCAACAGTGAGTGTGTGTGAGAGGAGAAAGGGACATTAACAGTGAGAGAGTGAGAGAGAAACACAACCATCAACAGTGGGATTGTGAGAGGAGCAGGGACATCAACAGCAAGGGTGCGAGAGGAAGAGGGACATTAACAAGGAGAATGCGAGGAGCAGGGACATTAGCAATGAGAGCAAAAGAGGAACAGACATTAACAATGAGAAGGTGTGGGAGAAGCACAGACATTAACAGTGTGAGTGTGAGAGAAGCAAGGACATTAGCAGTGAGAGAGGAGCAGGGACATTAACAGTGAAAGTGCGAGAGGAGCAGGGATATTAACAGAGAGTGTGAGAGGGGCATGGTCATTAACAATGAGAGTGCAAGAGGAACAAACATTAACAGTGAGAGAGTGTGAGAGAAGCATGGACATTAACAGTGGGAGTGTTCAAGGAGCAGGGATATTAACAGAGAAAGTACAGGATAAGCAGTGACATTAACAGCGAGAGAGTATGAGAGGAGTGAAGACGTTAACAGTGAGAGAGTGAGAGGTGTAGTGACATTAACAGTGAGGTTGCAAGAGGAGCAGGGGTATTAACAGTGAGGGTACGAGGGGAGCAGGGACATTAACAGCAAGCAAGAGAGAAGAGTAGAGACATTAACAATGAGAGAGAGCGAAAGGAGCACAGCCATCATCAGTGGTACTGTGAGAGAAGCAGGGATATTAACAGTGAGAGTGCAGGATGAGCAGTGACATTAACAGTGAGAGTGTGTGAGAGGAGCAAAGATGTTAACAGTGAGAGAGAGAGGTGTAGCGATATTAACAGTGAAGGTGTAAGAGGAGCAAGGATATTAATAGTGAGAGTGTGAGAGGAGAAAGGGACATTAACAGTGAGAAAGTGAGAGGAGCAGAAATATTAACAGCGATTGTGAGATGAGCAGGGACATTAACAGTAAACGTGTGACAGGAGCAAGGACACTAACAGAGAGAGAGTATGTGAAAAGTAGGGACATTAATAGTGAGGATGCGAGAGGAGCAGGGACATTAACAGCGAGAGTGTGCAAGAAGCAGAGACATTAACAACCAGAGTGTGACAGAAGCAGGGACATTAACAGCGAGAGACAGCGCGAGAAAAACAGGAAGCTTTAGTTGTAAGAAAGCGTGAGATGTGCTGAACCATTAACAGAGAGAGTGTGAGATGAGCTGGGACGTTAACAATGAGAGTGTGAAAGGAGCAGAGACATTAACAATGAGAGTGTGAAAGGAGCAGAGACATTAGCAGTGAAAGTGAGAGGAGCTGGGACAATAACAGTGAGACAGTGCAAGGGGAGATGGGACATTAACAGTGAGACTGAGAGGAGGAGGGATAATAAGAGCAAGACTGGGAGAGGAGCAGGGGGATTAACAGTGAAAGAATGTGAGTGGAGCTGAACTTTAACAGCGAGAGTGCAAGAAGAGCAGGGACATTAACTATGAGAGTAAATAAGGAGCAGGTGTATCAATAGTGAGAGTGCAGGATGAAAAGTGACATCAACAGTGAGAGAGTGAGAAGAGCAGAGACATTAACAGCGAGAGTGCAAGAGGAGCAAGGACATTAATAGTGAGAGAGAGCGAGAAAAACAGGGACCTCAATAGTAAGAAAGTGAGAGAGATGCCAAACCATTAAGAGTGTGAGAGGAGCAGTGAAATTAACAATGAAAGTGTGAGAGGAGGAGGGACATTAACAGTGAGAGAGTGTGAGAGTAGTGGGGACATAAACAATGAGAAAGTGAGAGAGGAGCAGGGACATTAACAGCGAGAGAGCGAGAGAAACAGGGACCTTGGCAGTAAGAAGGTGTGAAAGATTCTGAAATATTAACTGTGACAGTGAGTGTGGCGCAAGGATATTAATAATGAGAGAATGTGAGAGGAGCAGGGACATTAACAGTGAGAGCGTGTGATGAGCAGAGACATTAACAATGAATGTGTGACAGGAACAGGGATATTAACAGTGAGAGTGTGAGAGGAGCAAGGACAATAACAGAGGGTGAGAGGACAGGGACAATAACAGTGAGGGTGTGAGAGAAGCAGGGACATTAACAATTGGAAAGTGCGAGAGGACAGATATAATAACAGCAAGAGTGCAAGAGGAGCAGGGACATTAACAGTGAGAGATAGCAAGAAAAACAGGGACCTCAGTAGTAAGAAAGTGTGAGAGATGCTGAACCATTAACAGTGAGAGAGGAGCAGAGATCTTAACAATAAGAGCGTAAGAGGAGCAGCAAAATTAACAGTGAAAGTGTGAGAGGAGCAGGGACATCAACAGTGAGAGAGAGAGAGGAAAACAGGGACTTTAGTAATAAGAAAGTGTGAGAGGTGCCAAACCATTAACAGTGAGGGTGCAAGGAGCAGGGGCATTAACAGTGAGACTGTAAGAGGAGCAGAGCCATTAACAATGAGAGAGAACGAGAAAATCAGCTACCTCAGTAGTAAGAAAGTGTGAGAGATGCCGAACCATTAACAGTCAGAGAGAGGAGCAGGGATATTAACAGTGAGTATGTGAGAGGAACAGAGACATTAGCAGTGAGAGTGCAAAAGGTGCAGATACATCAGAAGTGTGAGTGTGAGAGCAGGTTGGACAATAACAGCAAGAATGCGAGAGGAGCAGGGAGACTAACAGTGAGACTGCGAGAGGGGCAGG
This sequence comes from Carcharhinus amblyrhynchos, assembly GCF_965287045.1. Classification (NCBI taxonomy): domain Eukaryota; kingdom Metazoa; phylum Chordata; class Chondrichthyes; order Carcharhiniformes; family Carcharhinidae; genus Carcharhinus; species Carcharhinus amblyrhynchos. The sequence goes on along the minus strand of NC_137335.1, from coordinate 34,921,047 downwards.
GGCATTAACAGTGAGAGTGCGACAGGAGGAGGGACATAACAGTGAGTGATTGTGGACAGAGCAGAGACATTAATAGTGAGAGTGTGAGAAAGCAGGGATATCAACAGTGAGAGAGTATGAGAGGAGCAGGGACATTAACAGTGAGTGTGTGGGACAAGCAGAGACATTAGCAGTGAGAGTGCAAGAGGTGCAGACACATCAACAGTGTGAGTGTGAGAGCTTGGACAATAACAGTAAGAATGCAAGAGGAGCAGGGAGACTGACAGTGAGGGTGCAAGAGGTGTAGAGACATTAACAGTGAGAGTGAGAGAGCAGTAGAGATATTAATAATGAGAGTGCAAAAGGGGTAGGGGCATTAACAATGCAAAAAGAGCAGACAGTACCGGTGGAGAAAGTCAGTGAGGAGCAGTGACATTAACAGTGAGAGAGAGTGAGAAATCAGGGACCTTTAGTAGTAAAGTGTGCGAGGTGCCAAACCATTAACAGTGAGGATGCAAGGCACATGGAATTAACAGAGAACGTGTGTGAGAACGGAGTAGGGACATTAACAATGAGAGTGCAAGAGGACCAGGCTTTAACGGTGAGAGATTGAGAGAGGAGCAAGGATATTGACATTGAGAGTCCAGGATGAGCAGTGACATTAACAGTGGGAGAGAGAGAGAGAAACAGAGACCTTTCGTAGTAAGAAAATGAGAGAGGTGCCAAACAATTAACAATGAGGGTGCGAGGAGCAGGGACATTAACAATGAGAGTGTGAGTGGAATATCCTGGGGGTTTCTTGATAGCGATGTCGGTGGGTAGGTTGTTGGTTGAAGGATGGTTCTTTCAGGGTTATTCTAACCTGTCTTGGCGCTTTCATCTCCTGTGTGTCTATTAGGGTGCATGGGGTGGGGGGAGGGGGCGGGGGCGTTCTCAGAGCTGGTGGGATGGGGTGATTTTTATACTTTGGGAATGTTCGATGTTGTGGTGGGCAAGATGTTGTTGTATGGACTCGGGTAGTATATGTCAATTTGTCGTGGGGCAATAGTTGGCAGAGCAAATTGGTGTAGGGACATTCCCGTTTATTTGGATGATTTATGAGTTTGGTATGAGAATTGCAGAGTTGCACTTTTATACCTCTGCTTTTTTGGGGGGTTTATGGATTTCACCCAGTCACCATATGGCCGGAGTATCATCCATGCAGAGTTGCACTTTTAGAACTTTGTTCTTTTGGGGGTTTATACTTCTCCGCGTAGATTAGTTCACCTGCTCTAATATATTCCCGTATGTGTCCAATTACCCCTTTTTCCATTAAGGTGAAACTCGAGTGATCCCCTGGCCGTACCTAAGACAATGTCTGAGGATCTTTTGTGTTTTCTATATTTTACAAAAAAATTTTAGGGTTACTCACTCACTCTGAAGCTGCTGTAGGTTGAATCTGGGTCCGGCTGGGGTTCATTCAGCTCCCGTTCGTTCCAAGTCCGGGCATGGCTGCAGATAGTGTTTGGCCATTCTTGCCATCTCTCTCCGTTAGAGCCACAATTTAGGATTAATTTTGCCCTCTTGGCTTTGTACCCCGATCGGTTTTGCTGCTTTCTTATGCTTTATCAAGAGAGGGGAGAGTTGGTTTCGCTATTCTTGGCTTTTTGTATCCTTTTTTCGACCCTTTTTGGATCCTGTCTCCTCCACTAAGTTCAGAGTGGGTGAGCTGTGGCTGTTCAGATCTGATCCCGGCTACCTCTGTAGGTAAAGGAAGCTACCTGCCTGGACTTGTCCTTTACGTAGGCTTAAGTCCTACCTCTTCCTGTCTTCGAGTGACAGGAAACTTTTGCAGCTCATTGCTCCCTGTGGGTTTGAGATCTTTTTCCATTCCTGAGTGACCAGGAGGCAATATGGTGTGTGGTCAATTCTTGGCTTCTTTTGGGGGTTGTTGGTAGTGGATAAGTCTCCAGTACTGTCCAGTGATAAGTCTGGGTGCCTTATGTTCTTGTGTTTGTTGTGGAAAGGGGCATGGGAGAGAGGAAAGTGGCTTCCTGATTTTTCTTATAGATCCAGGGTGGGAAGAGGGTGTTGTTTCAGTGGAAGAGTCCAGGCTGGGTCAGACCGCAGACTGGAGTGGGGGGGAGAGGGAGGAGAAAAAGGGGGAGAGAATGGTGTGGAGAAGAGATAGTGAGGGAGAGAATGGTCCAGGGAGAAGAGAGATAGAGGGAGCGAGTGATCTGAGGATGGAGGGGGTGGGGAAGAAGGGGAGCATGGACCGGAGAGGAGAGAGAGAGAGACAGAGAGAGAGGATGATCTAGGGAAGAGAGAGGAAAAAATAGTCCAGGGAGGAGAGAGTGAGAGAGAGAGAATGGTCCAGGGAGAGAGAGAGCGAGAACGAGGGAGACAGTTTGGTTCCCAGGTGTGGGGTAATTTCTCTAATGTTTTGAGTTCTTTCCTTTCCCCTTTTTTTTCCGTTACCTTTTTGTGGGGTCTTGCTGGGGTTGAGTGATAAACATTGTCTTCATGTTCAGTGTCAGGTTGTGAGAAAGTGAGGGGGAAGGGGCAGGAAAGAAAGAAAATTAAGGGGTCTTTTTAGTCTGGTGGTCTCTTTGTTGGGGGGTGGTCGGGAGGGCCCCAGGATATCGAGTCAGGGATATTTGGTTGGGGAATGGGATATGTGCGTTAGTCTTTCATTGCCAACCTTTCTGTGTTCTTCATAGTTTGGGCTTTTTCTTTCCTTTTCATTGGCTGTGCAGGTGGGCGTGTCACACTTAGAAAGATTTTTGGGGTCGGACAGAGAGGACATATCCCCTTTTCTTTGTGCTCTGCCACTTTTCTTTCAGCTCACGTCCAACTCTTGTTGCTTGTCCTGTGGCTTGTTGTCTTCTTGCCTCATGGGCCTTTTTCTTATTATAGGTTAATTTTTTCTTGTGTGGGGTGGTGTGTGGGGGGAAGAAGCATAAAAAGAGTGGAGATATTAACAGTGAGAGTGCGAGAGGAGCAGGGACGTCAACAATTAGAGAGTGTGAGGAGCAGAAACATTAACAGTGAGAATGCAGAATAAGCAGTGACATTAACAGTGAGAGAGTGTGAGAGGAGCAGAGACTTTAACAGTGAGGGAGTGAGAGGAGCAGGGACGTTAACAATGAAGGTGTGAGAGGAGCAGAGACATCAACAGTGAGAGACTGTGAGAGCAGCAGGGACATTAATAGTGAGAGTGCTAAAGGGCAGCAACATTAACAATGAGAGTGCAAGAGGAGCAGACATTAACAGTGAGAGAACATGAGAAGAGCAGGGACATTTACAGTGAAAGAGTGTGAGAAGACTAAGGACATTAACAGTGATGGAGCAAGAGAAGCACAGCCATTAACAGTGAGAGTGTGAGAGGAGCAAGGATACTAACAGTGAGAGAATGTGAAAGGAGCTGGGACATCAACAATGAGGATGTGAGACGAGCAAAGACATTAACAATGAGTGTGTGAGAGTAGCAGGGACATTAACAGTGAGAGAGTGAGAGGAACAGGGATATTAACACAGAGTCTGAGGGGAGCAGGGATATTAACAGTGAGATTGCGAGAGGAGCAGGGATATTAATAGTGAGAGAGTGAGAGAGGAGCAGGGACATTAATAGTGAGGGTGCAAGAGGAGCAGGGATACTAACAGTGAGAATGTGAGAGCAGCTGGGATGTTAACAGTGAGAGTGTGAGAGGGGCAGAGACATTAATAATGAGTGCAAGAGGAACAGACATTAACAGTGAGAAGAGACTGTGAGAGGAGCATGGACATTAACAGAGAGAGAGAACGAGAAAAACAGGGACCTCAGTAGTAAGAAAGCATGAGAGATTCCAAACCATTAACAGTGAGAGTGAGAGAGGACCATGGATATTAACAGTGAGAGAGTGTGAGACAAGCACACAGTGAAAGTGAGAGAGGAGCAGAGACATCAACAGTGAGGGTGCGAGAGAAGCAGGGTCACTGACAGTGAGTGTGTGTGAGAGGAGCAGGGACATTAACAGGGAGAAAGAGAACAAGAAAAGCAGGAACCTCCGCAATAAGAAAGTGTGAGAGATGCGAAACCATTAACAGTGACAGTGAGAGTGGAGCAGAGACATTAACAGTGAGAAAGTGTGAGAGGAGCAGGGACAACAACAGTGAGAAAGTGTGAGAGAAACAGGGACATTAACAGTGAGAGTGCAAGAGACATAGGAACATCAACAGTGTGAGCGTGAGAGCGGAATGGACAATAACAGTGAGAATGCAAGAGGAGCAGAGATACTAACAATCAGAAAATGCGAGAGGAGCATTTAATAGTGAGGGTGCAAGAGGAGCAGGGACATTAACAATGAGAGAGTGAGAGGAGCAGGGACATTAACAGTCAGACTGCGAAGGGAGTAGGAAGATTAACGATGGAAGAGTATGAGAGGACCGGGCTCATCAATAGTGAGGGTGCACAAGGAGCAGGGGCATTAACGGTGAGAGAATGTGAGATCAGCAGAGACATTAACACTGAGAGATTGCGAGATGAGCAGGGACATTAATAGTGAGAGACAGCAAGAAAAACAGGGATCTCAGCAGTAAGAAAGTGTGAGGAACTAAAACATTAACAGTGAGAAAGTGTGAGAGGAGCAGGGACATTAACAGTGAGAGTGCAAGAGGAGTAGGACATTAACAGTAAGACTGTGTGAGAGCAGCAGGGACATTGTTAGTGAGCGTGCAAGAGGGGCAAAGACATTAACAATGAGAGTGCAAGTGGAACAGGCATTCAAAGTGAGAGAGTGTGAGAGGACCAGGGATATTAACTGTGAGGGAGCAAGAGGAGCAGAATTATTAACACTGAGAGTGTGAAAGGAGCAGGGACTTTAACAGTGAGAGAGTGTGAGAGGAGCACAGTTTACTAATAAGAGAGTGTGAAAGGACCAGGGACATTAACAGTGAGAGAGTGTGAGAGGAGCTGGGACATTAGCAGGGAGAATGTGAGAGAAGCAAGGCTATTAACAGTGAACATAAGAACATAAGAAATAGGAGCAGGAATAGGCCATCTAGCCCCTTGAGCCTGCCCTGCCATTCAATAAGATCATGGCTGATCTGTTGTGGCTCAGTTCCACATTCCTGCCCTCTCCCCATAACCCTTAATCCCCTTGCCTATCAAAAACCTATCAACCCGCGTCTTAAAAATATTGAGCGAGGCAGCCTCCACCACTTCAACGGGCAGAGAATTCCAGAGATTCACCACCCTTTGAGTGAAGAAGTTCCTCCTCAACTCCGTTCTAAACTGCCCCCCCTTTATCCTGAGGCTGTGCCCTCTAGTCCTACTGTCCTTTCTGAGCAGGAAGAGCCTCTCCACCTCTGTCCTATCCATCCCATTCAACATCTTATACGTCTCAATGAGATCTCCCCTCATTCTTCTAAACTCTAACGAGTACAAGCCCAGTTTATTCAGCCTCTCCTCATAGTTCAACCCCCTCAACTCTGGAATCAGCCTAGTAAACCTCCTCTGCACTCCCTCCAAGGCCAAAATACCCTTGCGTAAGTGCGGCGACCAAAACTGCACACAGTACTCCAGCTGCGGCCTCACCAGTGCCTTATACAAGACCTCCCTACTTTTATATTCAATCCACCTCGCTATGAAGGCCAGCATCCCATTCGCCTTCCTGATCACCTGCTGCACCTGCAGGCTGGGTTTTTGCGACTCATGCACAAGGACCCCGAGGCCCCTCTGCACCGTCGCATGCTGCAGTTTTTCGCCACGTAAGTAATAGTCCTTCCTACCATTATTCCTACCAAAGTGGACAACCTCACATTTGCCAACATTAAATTCCATTTGCCAGTTCCTGGCCCATTCGCCCAGCCTATCTAGATCCTTCTGCAGACTCTCCACACCCTCCGCGCAATTTGCTGTTCCACCAATCTTGGTGTCATCAGCAAATTTCGACACCATACACTCAGTTCCCTCCTCCAGATCATCTATATAAATGATGAATAGCTGAGGCCCCAGCACCGACCCCTGGGGCACTCCACTAGTCACCAACGCCAATCCGAATAGCACCCATTGACCCCCACTCTCTGCCTCCTATTTGACAGCCAATCCTCTATCCACGCTAACACCCTACCCCCAACTCCATGCCCCCTGACCTTCTGCAATAACCTCTTGTGAGGCACCTTGTCAAACGCCTTCTAAAAACCAAGAAAGACCACATCCACCGGCTCTCCTCTATCCACCACCCTAGACACATCCTCATAGAACTCCAATAAATTCGTCAGACACGACTTCCCCTTAACGAAACCGTGCTGCGTCTGCTCTACCAAACAATTCTCCTCAAGATGCCTCGCTATTTTCTCCTTGATCACGGATTCTAACATTTTTCCTACAACAGACGTTAAAATAACCGGCCTATAATTCCCTGCCTTTTGCCTGCCACCCTTCTTAAACAACGGCGTAACATTAGCCGTTTTCCAATCTTCCGGCACTTCCCCGGAAAATGAGAGTGCAGGATGAGCAGTAACATTAACAGTGAGAGGAGCAGGGACATTAACAGTGAGGGTGCAAGAGGAGCTGGGACATTAACAATGAGAGAGTGTGAGGAGCAGCGATATTAATTGTGAAGGTGTGAAAGGAGCACGGATATTAACAGTGAGAGGAGGAGGGACATTAACAGTGAGGGAGTGTGGGCAGAACAGAGATATTAACAATGAGAGTCAAGAGGAGAAGGGACATCAACAGTGAGAGTGTGTGTAAGGAGCAGCAACATTAACAGTGAGGGTGCAAGAGAGCAGGGACATTAACAGTGAGGGTGAGGGGAGCAGGGATATTAACAGTGAGCGAGTGTGAGAGAAGTAGGGACATTAACAGTGAGAGAGTGTGACAGGAGCAGAGACATTAGCAGTGAGGGTGCGAGAGGAGCAGGAACATTAACAATGAGAGAGTATGAGGAGCAGCAACATTAACAGCATGGGTGTGAAAGGAGCACGGTTATTAACAGTGAGAGAGTGAGAGGAGCAGGGATATTAACAGTGAGAGTGCAAGAGGTGCAGATACATCAACTGTGAGAGTGTGAGAGCAGAATGGACAATAACAGCGAAAATGCGCAAGGAGCAGGGAAACTAACAATGAGAGAATGCGAGAGGAGCAGGGACATTAACAGCGAGTGAGTGTGAGAGGAGCAGGGACATTAAGAGTGAGAGATTGCGAGATGAGCAGGGACATGAACAGTGAGAGAGTGTGAGATGAACTGGGACATTAACAGTGAGAGAGTGTGAGAGGAACTGGGACATTAACAGTGAGGGTGCAAGAGGAGCAGGGACATTATCAGCGAGAGAGCGTGAAAGGAACAGGGACATTAACAGTGGGAGAGTGTGACTGGAGCAGGAACATTAACAGTGAGAGAGTGTGAGAGAAGCAGGGACATTAACAGTGAGAGAGCCGGAGAGGAGCAGGAACATTAACAGTGAGAATGTGAGAGGAGCAGAGACATTAACAGAAAGCGAATGCGAGTGGAGCAATGCTGTTAACAGCGTGAAAGTGAGAGGAGCATGAACGTTAACAGCGAGAGTGCAAGAAAGGTAAGTACATTAGATATTGTGCTTTGTTTCACGGAGACATAGCTCACTACCTGCTTCACCAGACTGCCCTAGAACCAGAGTGCTTCTCAATCCACCAAAAGGATTCTACAGGCCTCAGGCAAGTCAAGGGGAGATGGGGTCTGTCTCCTAATCAACACCTCTTGGTGCCAGATGTAGCAACACTGGTGGGTTATTGCTCCCCAGACCTAGAATACCTGACTCTGAAATGCCCCCCCCAATACCCTTTGCAGGGGTTCACCTCTGTTATCCTGACAGCAATTTACATCCCATCCCATGCAGATGTGAAGACTGCGCTGGATGAAATATGTAGCAGCACAAATAGCCTTGGCACGAAACATCCTGAGGCCTTCAAACAGGCCAAGGTCAAGAGTGTCTGACCAAGATAACATATCCCCTCTTCCATTGGAAGCCCAAACATCCTAGACCACTGCTACACAACATCAAACATGCCTACTGCTCTTTCACCCATCCACACTTTGGCCATCCTGGCAAAAACTGAAACAGGAGCATCCAATAAAGAAAGTCGTGCAATGTTGGTATGAGTAATCAGATGATCTCCTATGGGATTGCTTCAACTTGGTGGACTGATTAATATTTAAGAACTCAGCAACCAACCTGAACAACTACACCATTATAGTAACAGACTTCATTAGTGAGAAGACTGTGTGCCAAAGAAGCAAATCCGTGTGTTTCCCAACCGGAAACCATAGATGAATAAGGATATCGACTGCTTGCTGAAGTTCATGTCTGAGGCATTTAAGTCAAGTAACCCTGACCTGTACAGGAAATCCAGATATGATCTACGGGGAACCATCAAGGTGCCAAGAGACTGTACCGGACCAAGTTAGAGTCCAAGGCTAACCACGCAAACATCCACTGACTATGACTGCAATTAATAAGGACAGGCAACAACATCACCTGCATGATTATCCTCAACACCAGTGCCCTGCAAGGCTGTGTCTACAGCCCCTTGCTATGCTATACTGCTTATACACATATGATTGTGTGGCTAAATTCTCCAAGTACATCAGTGTGCAGGGATCCCCGAGCATGTTTGTCCCCTTGAGTCAATGGGGAATCTGTTACCTGTATCATGTGAGTTGAATGAGTGATGTCTGCATCCCCAACTCTATGCTTCCTGGTGAGCTTGCAATTGACATGAGGCTAACAGGTCGCCCATACCTGTGACAGAAGGATGTCTGTAATCAACATTGCAAGTTGACTGGGATAAGGATTACCTCAAGGAAAGTCTTCACTGCTGACCCGGTAACCCGGTGCCTGGAGACAAGCAGTCAGGAAGGGTGTGGGGGACAAAAAGAGGGCAGAATAAATGACAAGATGATGGAAAAAAGAGCCTAGCAGAAGGAAAGAAATATCAGAAGATTCAGGCCAATGTTATTCATGTACACCAGCTATAGAAGGAACTGGCACTCATGAATCGTCTTGTACATCTACAGCATACCATGTTCAATCTAGAAATGACAGTACACCCCAGGCACATTTCATCCTCTCCCAAGACAGATGGATGCAACCCTTACCACTTTCTCTACTGCAGGTGATTTTTTTTTGCTTGCTGTGTATAGTTGCACAGGCAATTCTGCCCTTTATAGCTCATCCTAATGATTTGATTTGATTTATCACTGTCACATGTATTAGTATACAGTGAAAAGTATTGTTTATTTCGTGCTATGCAGACAAAGCATACCATTCAGAGAGAAAAGGAGAGGGTGTAGAATATAATATTACAGTCATAGTTAGGGCATAGAGAAAGATCAACTAAATATAAAGTAGTCCATTCAAAAGTCTGATGGCAGCAGGGAAGACACTGTTCTTGAGTCATTTAGTCTCTGTGGAGTTTGCACATTCTCCTCATGTCTGCATGGGTTTTCTCCGTGTGCTCTGGTTTCCTCTCAGAGTCCAAAGGTGTGCCTGTTAGGTTGATTGGCCATGCTAAAGTTGCCCCTTCGTGTCCTGAGATGCGTAGGTTAGAGAGATTAGTGGGTAAATGTGTAGGGATATGGGGCTAGGGCCTGAGTGGGATTGTAGTCAGTGCAGACTCAATGAGCCAATGGCCTGTTTCTGCACTGTAGAGTTTCTATGATTTCTATGCCACTTTTCAGCCAAAGCCTGAATGTTGTCTAGGTCTTGCTGTATATGGAATGATTGCTTCAGTACCTGAGGAGTTGTGAATGACACTGAACATTGTACAATCATCAGTGAACATCCCCACTTCTAACCTTATAATGGAGGGGAGGTCATTGATGAAAAAGCTGAAGTTGGTTGGATCCAGGATGCCACCCTGAGGAACCCTTGCAATAATGTCCTAGGGCTAAGATGACTGAACTCCAACTCCCATAATATTCCTTTGTGTTAGGTATGACTCCAACTAGTGGAGAGTTTTCCCTCTGATTCCCATTGAGTTCAGTTTTGCCAGGGCCCCTTCATGCCACGCTTGGTCAAATGCTGCCTTGATGTCAAGAACAGTCACTCTCACCTTACTTCTTAAGTCCAGCTCTATTGTCATTGTTTTGACCAAGGCTGTAATGAGTTCAGAAGCTGAGTGGCCCTGGCAGAACTCAAAGTGAACCTCAGTGAGCAGGTCATTGTTGAGTAAGTGCTGCTTAATAGCACAGGCATCTTCCATCACTTTGCTGATGATTGAGAGTAAACTGATGGGGCAGTAATTAGCTGGCTTGGATTTGTGGACAGGATGTACCTTGATGATTTTCCACATTGCCAGGTACTTGCCGGAGTTGTAGCTGTAGTGGAACAAATTGACTGGGGCACGGCTAGTTCTAGATCACAAGTCTTCAATACTGTTGTTGGAATGTTGTCAGGGCTCATGTCTTTGCAGTACCCAGTGCCTTCAAACATTTCTTGATATCACATGCACTGAATCTAATTGGCTCCAGACTGGTATCTGTGTTCCTGGGAACCTCAGGAGATGGCCACGATGGATGATCCACTTGGCATTTTTGGCTGAAGGTGGTTGCCAATGCTTCAGCCTCACCTTTTATACAATGTGCTGGAGTCCCCCATAATTGAGGAAGGGGATATTTGTGGAGTCTCCTCCTCCAGTGAGTTGTTTAATTGCCCTTCATCATTTGTGCCTGAATGTGACAAGACTGCAGAATTTAGATCTGATCCATTGGTTTGTTCTGTTTATTGCATGCTGCTTCCAATGTTTGGTATGCAGGTAATCAAGCAGTCCTATATTGTAGCTTCACATATTGCCATTTCAGTTTTAGTATGCCTGGATCAGCTTCCCTGCACTCCTCAGACTGTGAAATAGTGATAAGGAATAGGATTCATAGAAAATTATCCACATAGGCAAGGCAGTCAATTGTGACCCCACTGCCTTCCCACGCTTAAAATTGGCTGGCTCTTCATTATGTGTAGTTCTATGGGAAGCCAGTTCATATCTCATGAAAAATCACCTTATTTATGTGCCAGCCATCACAATGAGCATTGTCCATGAATTAACTGCAGAGGTCCTCACAGTTAAACACAAACTTTTCCACATGCAGCACTCTCCACAGCAGTGTAATTGCAGTTGGAGTTGCGGTGTAATGAACAGTAGAAATGTTGACCAAAATTTCAGATTTAATGATCCTGAGCCAATTATAACTCCCCTACCACAGTGCTAAGGGCAACCATAAATGGAAAGTTGGAGGAGACAATTGGGTAATTCTGAGATTTATAGCTGGAGATTATAAATCAATCCATGCAACAAAAAGTTTGGGCAGGCTGGACAGCCTACCAATTCCCCTGTGGCAAGCCTATATCACTTCAGTGGCTAAGACATGCAATACCTGGTCAGTATGGCTCCAGAGATAAGTGGGATGAAAATTGGGTATTTTCTAAAATGAGGGCATATGATCTGTGACTCTGATACCCTATCTGTCAAGATAATATTTACTTTATTTATATTGAAGCCTTAGGGTAGCCCTAAAGGAATTGATTGACAAGTTATCAGAGGACATTTGAATACCTTCAGGCGAGAAAAGAAACGACGCAGCAAAACCAACGTATTTATTCCACATCAGCATGTTTTCTTGCAAAGAAATTGTGAAGTTAGTGTTGAAATAATATTTTCCCATCTAACTAAGACACACTGGGTCCAATTTTACCATCAGGTTGAACCTGTTTTTGGGCTGAAAACTTGGTAAAGTCGGGTGTGAGGCGAATAGCGCGATCCATGCTCACCTCTGCACCAATTCCCCCTTTACCAAGGCCCGAAATGGCCATGATCGGGACTGCGCCCAAACCGGGCGCATCGGCCAATTAAATGCATTTGCATGCATTTAAATTGACTTAATGGGCTGCACGCTCAACCTTACTGGTACTTCCCCCTTTATTACCATGTTTGCCGATCCAGAATCGGCGTGAAACAAACATGTTCCACAAAAGTCCGATTCGGGCACTCCAGTTAGTGAGGAGATAAGTGCTGAGCATCTGATGGCTCATTGCTTGAGATTGGTGGGGTTGGGAGGGGGAGGGGGATGGTGGAGGAGGGAGTTGGGGGGTGGGAGGTGATCCACTGTCACTGTGCCTGTGATCAGTGAGGGGGAAGGGGGGTCTGCTGCCACTCTGCCTGTGATCAATGAAGGGGAAGGGGGATCCACTGCCACTATGCCTGTGATCAGTGAGGGAGAAGGGGGGGTTCGCTGCCACCCAGTCTGTGGACCCTGTGAGGGGAAAAGGAGGAGGGGCCTGCAATCGGTCTGAGTGGTGGAGGGGGTGGAGAGATAAGGGGGTCATTAATGTTGTGGGGGTGGGGCAATGTCTATGGGGGCTATGGGGAGGCATTATCCAGCCCGGGAGGTTCTATAATTTCTTTCTTCGCGCATGCGCAATTGGAGGCACCGATTGGAACTACAGGATTTTGGGTGCGTTAAGCCCCTCCCACAAGCTTGAGCAGCATGATTTGGAATTGCTGATATTTTTTCGGGCAGGCTGCATATGGGGGCGCCTGAGAACAGATCTAAAAGCTGGATTTGAAACATTCCATGTAATGATAAAATTGGGCCCACTATGCTGTCTCTCTTTCAGCAACTCTTTGAGAACAAAGCAATATAATAAATATTTTTAAGAAGTGTTGAGTTGATTGATTAGAATCAGAGACATAAACTTGTTTAATCACAGGTAAATGTGGAAAAGTGCAAGGGTTCTTTTTTGGAGATACAGTGGTTGTTGTCTGAGTGTGAATTAAATTCTGCCTGAGGATGCTCAATAAAGCTTAATCACTTGATATTTTCTGGCAGTAAAGGCCTTGTGTGGGGCTGGAACCTGTTTTTTTCTCATTGGCAACGCAGAGTATTCAAACAGGCTACAGGGATAGCTACCATTCCTCACCTACGTAGCAGAATTTGCTCATAAGGCAAAGTACACAGAAGTGGGAATGTTGACTGCCAGACAGTGACTAAAACACTTAATCCTTTCAGCAATCCACTTCTTATAGTTGGTGCTAAAATACTTTATATGCAACATTGTTATTACCTGCAAAAGCTGAGGACATTTTTAATTTTGAGAGGGGACAGTGAACGATTGAAGTCATTGCTAGAAAATTAAGTACTTTTATGTGTTTGCCACACTATTAGCATTAATCATTTGTCTGATTAGTATAGCATATTAGATAAGGGAGTAAAATTTCCTTAATTTCTCTAGAGTTCCGTTTTATTTCTCACTTTCTTCTGGTTTATTGGAGCTAACCTCTCAAATATCCTCACTCACCCATTGTGACATCGGTGTATTTTGAACCAATGTTTAACTAAACAGCAAAGTATACAATCAAAAGAAATAAGATCTTACATTTACACAGCATCTTGTACAACCTTTATGGCCAGTGAAGTACTTTCTCAAAGTGTAGTCAATATTGCAAAGTGTTAACCAAATAATCTGTTATTTTAGTAAAACCAGGGAAATCACTCCTTGTTCTTCATCAACATAATACTATGGGATACATGTTCATCTGAGAGGGCCTTGATTTAACATATCCTCAGAAAGGTGGCACCTCCTTCAGCACTCCCTTGGCACTACAGTAGGGCCAGAATTCTCTGACCTCTCTTGTGCTGGGATTCTCCGGTCTCGCTGCACTCAGTGGAGTTTTGGCTAAGCGCCAAATTCTCTGTTCTCGCTGACCCTGGTGGCGGGATGTATAATGTCAGAGAGTTCTGGCCTAGATTTTTGTGCTTGAGTCTATGGAGAAGAGCAGCTTCAGAATTAAGAGTGCAATCCACTGAGCCACACCTGACACCAATATACAAAGGAACCTTTATTATTTGTGCTTCTCTTCCTAATTATCCAATTGAATGTTTTTGCAGAAGAAACCTTGGCAGTGGTTTTCTGGCCTTATCGTACTCAGCGCAGAACGCATTAGAGTGGAGCAGAGCAGGAGGATCGCAGAGAGTGGTTTATGCATTCTATGTTAGCGCCAAACCCCATCTGTATGTTCCGATCCACTGATGACAGACGTAATCTGTTTCTTGCGCTGAACCAGTCCGTTCAAGGCCGGATCTTCTCTGCTCCCGGATTTTTTGGAGCCTCGGGTACAGCGGGAGCATGGCGAGAATCACTACTGGGCTCCACAGATTGAGTCCGGTGTGATATTTTGCAAAGAACTGACTAAGAGCGCAATCTTAACAGCTTGTCACACCTGCCAGTCAGCATGGTGAGCCAGGAAGATAGCATGTGAGGCCAAATATCAGATTTGCACACAGTGTCTAACTGTTTCTGACCTACCCAGCCCACTTTCATTGGCATGAACTGCTTCGCAACAAAAATAAGCATGACACTTATTTGCATGCATTTGAATGGAATTTGATATCATTGGTGAGGTTGGCATGGCTGCTTTCCCTTCCCAGATGTTTTCCACTTCTCCCCAACCCTTGGGTCATTGACCATTCTGGGGGAAGAAAATGATCTTTCTCTCCTCTATAGCACGCAGTAGACGGCCCAGCTCTCCCTCTGTAAACCTTGGGACTGCTCTTCGCAGTGCCATCTTCCTGGCATGACTGACTGTGTGTCCATCGTTAGTGTTTAAATACCACTCCCCCTTCTTAATTGTGCACAGCTGGGGCCACTTTGGGTGAATCATACACCTGGAATCTCCATGCCAGCATGAATCGCATGGAGGCTCTTTCATTGCATTAAGTGTTAATATTGTGGTGCGGGATATGTAGAAAAGACTGGCATGGAGGATTCCCATTTTCTTGCTGTTGGGAAAATTCTGTCCTAACTATTGTTTTGGCCAGAAAATGAGTGTGATTCACACCAGACATTCCAGCACAAATCAGGTTCAATTTTTCCACACTTGGGAGAGTGGTGAGTTTTGCACTATTTCTGAGGAGGGCAAGACCTAAACATGGTAAGCCTGGCTTCGCAGAGATCCAAGCCCCAGCACCTTCATGCCACAGCAACCTCCAGCTCCACTTCCCACAGCATCCATTCCCCACATGCCTCAGTCCGCTTGACACTGCCCCAGCACCCTGGCAGTGCCCACCTGGCAGTGTCAAGGTGCCATCTGACAGTGCTAGATTGGCACTGAGTGTCAATTCATACTTCCACATTCACGCTGCCAAGGTGCCGGGCAGTGTCAAGCAGTTGGGGTTTATGAAAAGGGGCATGAGGGGATGTCAAGAAGGGAGACCCATTGGGAAGGCCCCAGTGCCAGTGAGCTGGGGAAGATGGGTTGGTGGGGAGGGAGGGAGAGATGATAGTGTTCCTGATGTCCATGTGGCGAGGGACGGGCATCTTTAATTTCAGTTTGTGACTGGGACACCTTTTTTCTCTCAAGCCCGGCCTATCACCTCAGAAGCAGTGCAAAACACACCACTCTCCCAAAAAATGATTAAAGGTGCAAAAATTGTGATCTGGTTTGGTTTTCTCATCCGAAATGACAGTCATGTTTCATGTTTGAGATGTTGCCTCATTTCACTATCAGTGAACATCAAGCTGGCACAATTCAGGACACAAGAAGAGCTGTTTTCATAATATTTGCCTTCACCCTGGGTACTAAAGTATTGCACTACCACATGTGCAAGACCAAAGTTTGGAGCATCTTGATTTTTTGTCAGTTTCCATTAGAATGTGCTCTTTGTGTAAATGGATAAATCTATCTTACAACAAAGCATCATCCCTCTGAAATGACTGAACAAGCCACTCAGTTGTGTCAAACAACTGCAACAAGGTCTAATGAGAATAAAATTGTATCATCCAGTGTCATGAAAAATGATAGACCCAGCCCAGTCAACCTCCTTCATAAACATTCAGGGACTTGTGCCAAAATTGGGAGGGCAGCCCCACAAACTAGTCAAGCAACAGCCTGACACAGTCATACTCACAAAATTATACAGCAGCTCAATTAATGGAGCACCTTTCATGTAATAAATGTTCCAAATCACTTCTCAGGAGTGTTATACAATAAAATTAGACACCAAGCCACATAAAGTGATTTTAGGGCAGGTGCCCAAAAGCTTGGCAAAAGTAGTAAGTATTCACTCAGTATTGCTGACTATGTCAGCATTTGTTGCGCATCCCTAATTGCCCTTGAACCAAGTGGCTTTCTGAGCCACTGCAAAGGACATTTAAGACCCACTGTGGAGTCACATGAAGACCAGACCAGGTAAGGATGGTTGATTTCCTTCCCTAAAGGACATTAGTGAGCCAGATGGGCTTTATGATGATCAACAATGGTTTCATCTTTACAGATTTTTTTATTGAATTCCTATTTCACCATCTGCCATGTAGGATTCAAATCTGGATCCCCAGAACATTATTCTCGGTGTCTGAATTATTAGCCCAGTGGCAATACTACTATGCCACCACCTCACTTAGAATATAATAAACAAGTCAAGATAGGTCAAAATGTTTAATGGAGGCTTAGGACCTAGGCAGCTGAAGGCAACAAAGATAGGATGATTTTAAATTGGAGTGCTCAAGAGACCAGAGTTCAAGAAATGCATATATCTGAGGGCACAAGGACTGAAAGAATTTATAGGGATATGGTGGGGTGACATCATGGAAGGGTTTGAAAACATGGATGAAATTTTAAAATTGAGGATTTTGCTGGACTAGATACCAACATGAGCACAGGGTTGAAGGGTGAACAAGAATTGTTGTAAGGACATAGACAGAAATCTTTTTGATGATCTCAAGTTTACAGAGGGTATAATGTGGAAGGCAGGCAATAGTCAAAGATGGCTTCCATCTTACCAATATTTAATTGGAAGAATTATCTGTTCTTCCAGAATTGGATGTCAGAGAAGCAATCTGATAATTATTAGAAAATTGATGAGTGGAGAGGTAGTGGGGAGATAGAGCTGTATGTTGTCAGCATATGTGAAAATTGACATTGTGTTTTTGGATGATATCACCAGGGGCAGCATGTAGATGAGAAAAGTAGGTAGCCAAGGTGCGATCCTTAGAGGGTACCAGAGGTAATGGTGCAGGAATGAGAAGAGAAACCACTGCAGGACATATTCTAGCTATGATTAGAGTGTTCAAAATTGAACCAGATCAATGCAGCTCCACGCAGCTGGATGATGGTGGAGAGACTTGGAAGAGATTGGTGTAGGCAACCATGCCAAAGTCATAAGGCAGATTGAGAACGATGAAGAGGTTTACTTTATCTTCTGTGACTGTGGCAGTCATTTGTGACTTTTGTAAGAACTATTTCAGTACAATGGCAGGTGATGAAACATGAGCAGATTCAAATGTGGAATTTTGGGAAAGATTTACATAGATTTGGGGAATGGCAACATGCTCAACCACATTGATAATGAAAGGGAGAATAGAAGTGGGCTGATAGTTTGCAAGGATGCTAAGTTCATGGGTTGCTTATGTTTTATTCACCATCAAGAGCTTCTCCATCATCATCCATGAGTATTTCCTGGCTCACTGAGCAGACAGACCCAGCAGAGGTGGAATAGAGGTAGGAGGCTGTGGCCTAAGGTGCCCTTAAAATTGAGTCCAGAGCCTAGGAAATCTCATGACATCATGTTAAACATGGACAAAAAGCCTCTTTTAACTGGTGAACTAGTACCCCTCCATGTTGAACACTACTTGGAAGAAGTACTGATGGTGGCAAAGGCATCGAAAGTACTTCGGATGGCAGACTTCAAAGTCCATCAACAAGTGTGGCTTGTTAACACCACTACCGACCAAGTCCTGAAGAGCATGTCAGACCAGGACTGCAGCAGGTGGTGAGAGAACAAAAACCCAATAAATCTCATTCTCCTTGAGCTACCTTTTGCAGGTATGTCAATTCATATAATATTGGTGACTATACAAAATTACATTGATTCAGAACAGATTTAGTGTCTCAAAACTGGGCGTTCATGAAGAGTTGTGGGCCATCAGCTGCAATAGAATTTCATCACAATCTTTAACCTCATGGCTCAGTATATCCCTCATTCTACCACGACCAATAAGCCCAGGATACTAATCCTGGCTCAACAGAGAATGTAGATGAGCATAACAGGAACAGCGCAAGTAGAGATAAAAATAAGATACCACTTTGGTGAAGCTACAATATAGGACTATGTAACTATTAAACAGCAGAAGCAGAAATACACTAGACAGAGCTGAGTAATCCCACAAACAACAAACCAGATCCAAACTCTGCAGTCCTGTCACTTCCAATTGTGAGTGCTGAATCATTGGTAAATTCTCGGAAGGTGTCGTTGACAGTACTATCAAGAGACGTTTGCTCACTAATAATCTGCTAACCAATATTCAGTTTGCGTTCCACCAGGACTATTCAACAACAGACCTCATTGCAGACTTGGTCCAAACTGAATCCAAGTGGTGAGGTGAGTCACTGCCCTTGACATCAAAGTAAAATTCAAATCAGTGGAAATCAGGAAAACTCTCCACTGGCTGGAGTCATCCCTGGCACAAAAGAGGTTTGTGGCTATTGGAGGCTAATCATTTCAGCACTAGGTGGTCTTACATCTGATTTTGCACTAGTTACGTATATGATTCACTTTGTCAAACTTAGATTGAAAATGGTCTTTAGTGTGTCCAGCACAATGCTGTGCTGAACACACAGGAGACAAAATCACTTTTGCCACCTGTGTTACAATACATTTATTACTTAGTGGTACTGTAGTCAGTGGTCAAAGCAACCATTTCAAATTCTGCCTGTTCACATTCACCTCAAGTTCCATCTTTCATTTCCCCTAAACTCCATCTTTCCTCAACTGCTTTAAGTTATGTTTCTTTGCCATAGCCTCTAGTTTGACATATTTAATTTGATGTTTTCTTCCCATTGCTGCTGTACAAATTCAGCTGCCAGCCTCCACAAGTTAATAATGAGGATGCTGTAGTTTAGTTGAATTGCTTTACTTCAGGAATACGTTTATTTCTTAAAAAATGATCTTTCCATCCTCAAATTTAAAATGCTCAAACATTGAGCAAACTGAGTTTCTGTTTGTTAGATTCTTCTTGACATATGCTAAATTGGAGCTGGTGGCATAGAATATTGTCACTGGACTAGTAATCCAGAGACTCAGTCGAATCCCACCACAACAGATGATCAAATTTGAATTCAATAAAAATCTGTAATTAAAAGATGATCATGAAACCATTGTCAATTGTTATAAAAATCCTGGTTCACTGATGTCCTTTTGGGAAGGAAATCTGCTATCCTAATCTGGTCTGGCCTACATGCAGCTCCAGATCCACACCAATGTGGTTGACTCTTAAAATGCCTTCTGAAATGGCCGAGAAAACTATTCAAGGGCAATTAGGGATGGGCAATAAATGCTGCCCTAGCCAGCAACACTCACAACCCCTGAACAATTTTTTTAGAAACCTGCTTTAGCTGGACTTCCTAGTTTTCCACATTGTTTGTGAGGTGTGTTTGGTTTTTAGAACTTTGTTAAGTTTTGGGAGAAGGACAATCAATCTGTTTGAACTCGCTTGTTGTCATTGAGTTTCTTCTTGTATTACAATGCTAAAATTGTGCATTTGAATTGGTGAATGTTTTTTTTCAAAACATGCATTCTAATCTCCACTGGTAACAGTACAAAATGGCACACAGCAAAAAGACAATTTGACTTATTAAGTCATGCAATCAGTTTCCTTGCTCATAAATTGACATCAGTATCCAGATCTTGAGAAGCAGCAGCATTGGAGATTATTTGAATTACACCATTCAATCACTTTATGACTATTGGCTGGATTCATGATCTATGAGTTAAATGATCCAAGATGGACAGCAAGTGAACAAACTAATTACTATCTGAGCATTTGGGCAGCATGGTGGCACAATAATTAGCACTATTCCAGAGACCCAGGTTCAAATTTGACCTTCGGTGACTCTCTGGAATTTGCACATTCTCCCCATGTTTGCATGTATTTCCTCCGGGTGCTCTGGTTTTTTCCCACAGTCCAAAGATGTGAAGATTAGGTGGATTGGCCATGCTAAATTAATATCCCAAGACGTGTAGGTTAGTTGGATTAGCAAGGGAAATGTGTGAGGTTACGGGGATAGGGTGGGGAAGAGGGTCTTTGTCAGAAGAGTGCAGACTTGATGGACTGAATGGTCTCTTCTGCACTGTAGGGATTCAGTGATTCTATGATTAAGCATTAACCCTGCCACTATGCTTCCATTGCCACAAAGTCCTACTCACGCCAACAGTGTTTAACAAGTTATTTCCCCAGGCGCTTTCAAGCTGTTTTAGCAATCTAGTCGCATGCTGACACACTTCCTTTTGTATACCATGTTTGTCTCCATGAAAAAGGATACACAAAAATTCTGAGGTAAGTCAAAGGGCAAGGTTTATGCTGCCAACTAAAGAGAAAAGAGTAGTAAAGGAATAGAGTCACCTCCAGCAAAATGCTCTTTTTAGATTCAAGGAATGTTGGCTTTGCCAGCTAGGCCAGCACTTATTGCCCACTCCCAATTGCCCTTGAGAAGTCAGAATCCCATTGAATGTATCATTCATAATGTATGCTTAATGAATGTCACTGCATTGTACTGGATGACTGCTGTTATATCCAGATAGGTGCCTTCCTTTACATGTTATTGTCATGCCTTCAAATTCAATCGTTCAAAGGTCAGAAGGGCCTTATCATATTTTACTATTCTTATGGTCTATGTTAGATGCCTCCTGGGCCTATTTCTTGGAGAGCAAGCTTCCCTTACGCCATGAGGGTATCACAATTTTGTTGCTAATTGCATAATGGGTAGACCCCATGGTGGGAACTTCATAATGCCTACAACAAGCATCTGATTGAAGCATTATATGATTAATTTGAAATCATGGATGACTGTCGGTGTCCCTCTGGAAGTGGGAAAATACTGGACAGTATAGGAATTAATCTTGGATTTCTACAAATTTTCCAACACCTAAATCACTTCAGCACAAGAGAAAACAAATCAGATGTGCATAGGAGAGGAAATGTGTCCCTCATCCATTCACACAAAGCAAAGTAGGAACAGTGGACCTAGCCAGCAAAGCCATCAGTAGGCAGAAGCCCTTCTCTCACCACCACCCCAGTCATCTCTGCTCGTATCCAACTTAACATTAATATAATTGTTACAACCTTTAATATGCATTGTGCTAGCAAGACGATATCCATACTAAAAACTGTACAGCAACAGCAACAACTATAATAATCTCCATTTGTACAGAATCTTTGACAATGTAAAATATCTCAAGGTGAGTCAGATATAATCAAATCAAAAATTGTCTCTGAGCCAACAAATGTTTAACCAAAACACAAGGTTTTAAACAGTGTTGTAAAGTACAAAAGAAGGACAGAGAAATAAAAAGGTTTGGGGAAGGAGTTCCAAAGTGTTGGATCAGACAGTTAAAGCATGGCCAGTGAAACAAGTGTAGGATGGATAAGAGATCAGAGTAAGAAGAACACAGAATTCTCTGAGGATTGTTGCTTTTAAGGTCATTGCACAGATGAGGAGATGTGAGCCCCTGGAGGCATTTGAATGCCAAAACAATAACTTAAAAATTGACATGGTGATGGAGAGGGAGCCATTGTTAGTAAATGGATGGGTAAATGTGTTGGAGTGAGGTAGGATTCCAGGAACAGAATTGTGGAAGAGTTCAAATTAATACACTCACAAGCAACATGCAATCAAAATGTAACATGGTTTTATTAAGTGTTAGATTATAAACTCCTGAATGAAAAATCTTTAGGCAGAATTTGTCATGTTCCAGCCATTATCAATTTATGTCAAGCTTGGTCAACTAGGTGGACTTTTCCTGTCCAGCAGTATTGCATATTTCATAACCTATTAAGCATCCCTCTCATTTTTATAGGAATTATAAAAACAGGCACACCTTGGTATTGGCTTTACCAGATCTGTCATTTTGATTACATTATTATAGGAATGCAAGATTTCTGATAGCTAAAGCAAAGCTGTCATTCTGGTGTCATGACAACATCTGGTTTGTGAAGCCCGTTATAGAATGTATAAGATTGTGTTGAATAAAACTGGTATTTTTCATGTAAAATGTGGAGAAGTGTGATAATGCAGAAAAGTGTGAAGTGATTCACTTTGGAAGGAGTAACAAGAATACAAAGTACTGGGCTAATGGTAAGTTACTTGATAGTGTGGATTAGCAGAGAGATCTCGGTGTCCATGTGCATAGATCCCTGAAAGTTGGCACCCAGATTGATAGGGTTGTTAAGAAGGTGTACGGTGTGTTAGCTTTTACTGGTAGAGGGATTGAGTTTCAGAGCATGAGGTCATGTTGCAGTTGTACACAACTCTGCTGTGACCGCACTTGGAGTATTGCATACAGTTCTGGTCGCCGCATTATAGGAAGGATGTGGAAGCATCGGAAAGAGTGCAGAGGAGATTTAGCAGGATGTTGCCTGGTATGGTGGGAAAGTCTTATGAGGAAAGGCTGAGGGACTTGAGGCTGTTTTCGTTAGAAGAAGGCTAAGAGGTGATTTAATAGGGGCATATAAGATGATCAGAAGATTAGATAGGGTGGACAGTGAGAACCTTTGTCCTCAGATGGAGATGGCTAGCATGAGGGGACATAGCTTTAAATTGAGAGGTGATAGATATAGGATAGATGTCAGAGGTAGATTCTTTACTCAGAGAGTAGTAAGGGCATGGAATGCCCTGCCTGCAACATAGTGGATTCACCAGCATTAAAGGCATTTAAATGGTCGTTGGATAAACATATGGATGATATTGGAATAGTGTAGGTTAGATGGGTTTTAGATTGGTTTCACAGGTCGGCGCAACATCAAGGGCCGAAGGGCCTGTACTGCGCTGTAATGTTCTATGTTCCAAAAGAGTCATTTTCAACTCAAATGTTTCCATTAAAATAGATAGGTGTTATTTCATTTTTGGAAAAAAATCTTTAATATTTTCACTAAGAAGTTGCTAATACTCTTTAACTTTATCTCCACTTAATTTGGTCTCTATACAAAATTCTGACACATATCTGTTACCTGATCAGCTGAGGCTAGGACAATCAGAGCAAAGGGATCTCTACTCAGCATTTATCTATCTGTGCAAAAGGCCCAAGGTTCAATTTCTATTCTGTGTTCGGCTACTTGATCCCATTTTGTTCAGTCGTTATTTCCTGCATCCCTAACGAAGGAAAACATGAAATAAGTTTTCCTCCTCCTGATCGATATTCAGTTACCCATTCCCTATACTCACCCCTACTGCCGATAGAAATTGTAAATATTGAGATATATATGATATCTATGAGTGAAGGAAGACAAGGTTTAGTGAGGAAAAGATTACCTCGCACTAACGTAGAATTCGTCCAAAAATAGGCTCTATCTATTTTCTTTCATTTTCGTCCTGGAACATTTAGTGGTCCCCAGCAGATACGTTCTCAATGCTCAGTTATATTACAACACACTCCTCTCTGCTAGAGAAGAAGATAGACTTCAAAAGATCTAAAGGAGAAAGTAAAAAGGGGCATAAATGAGATCAGCGGCTTGTTTGTTTGCTTGTGAATTGAAATGTTATTCGAAAGTGCTGCAGCTGAGTTAATATTTACTCAGAATCACCGATGCTGTACAGCGTCAGCGAACATGGGTTTGCAACAATCCCCTTCTCGCAGTCTTCCTGCGGGAATAGAAGCTACACTCCAAAATGCATTTTCCTTGATCTGGTGTGATTTGCATTATGAATAAATGTGGGAAGGTAACAAAATAAAGTTGTTAAATGATGGTCCCAGGAGCCCACTGCTTTAATGAGAAGTGTTTGAGAACGCGTTGTTACATTAGTTTCCAAACACACGACTTACAATGACACAAATCACAAAGAAACATGTCCGTGCATGAAGTGTACTGACTTCTCGGTAAGGCTTATTGGACAATGTGGCCCTATTTCGCCTATGAGTTAAGGCTAGTTGTAGCCAGAGTTGCTCTGGATGAAATCAGTGACAGTAAAAAGTCTGACAACACCAGGTTTTAGTCCAACCGATTTATTTGATAGTAAACGATTTATTTGATAGTAAATCAGTTACCTCAGTGCGAAATTGATTTGCATTATTAATATAGGGAGAATATTGCTACGCCAGTGCTATGCCACATCGCTGTTATCTCTCTTATTTGCTTCTCGTGACCACGTCAAGGCTGGAGAAACCTGTGCTGAAACGAAGAAAATTCACTTCTTAACATATCAATAGGTGACCGAACCCCAACTCCCGAGACCCGTCATAATGACACTTTGATTCCCGATGTCAAGATAAAAAGTATCTTTCAAACTGATCAACCCGGAAGCAGAGTGATATTGCATTGTTGCACAGTGTTGAGTTGAACGATATTTCGAGGAAAATAATTATCTTGCTATCATTCCAAATCCGCAGCTAGCACCCTCTTCTTTCCTGCTCCCCGTGTACTCTATGAACGGTATGATTTGTATAGTGCACAAGAAACAATACTTTTCGCTGTATCTCAATGCATGTGACAATAATAAATAATTATCAAGGATGCTTAAGCAATTACTAAAGATAGATCACTCCTAATCGTTTTATTTTGGAAATACATTCCGACGTGAGCCACAATATTAAAAAAACTTTCCAACATTATTTTAGGCTTATTTTTATATTCCATTATGCAGATAAAAAGACACTTCCAGCTTCTGTTTTTTTCAAGGTTTTTTTAGTGTTACAAATAGGCTTACAATAACACTGCAATGAAGTTAGTGTGACATTCACTAGTCGCCACAGTCCAGCGCCTGTTCGGGTACACTGGGGGAGAATTCAGCAGGGCCAATACACCTATCTAATCTTTTGGATTGGACAGCACCTTCCAAACCTGCGACTTCTGCCACCCGGAAAGGACAAGGGCAGCAGACTCCTGGGGATACCACCATCTACAAGTTCTCCTTCAAACCACACGCCATCCTGACTTGGAAATATGTCATGGTCCCTGTGCCAAATTCCTGAAACTGCCTCATTCACAGCCCTGCTGTGCACATGCAGCATACCAACTACAGTGGTTCAAGAACTACCTTCCCACGGGCAATTAGGGACGGGCAATAAATAAATGTCCTTTGTTAACGACGCATCCCATGACTGAAGCAATAGGTCTGAGTTTATGAAAATAAGTTACATTTTCAGTCTTCGCGCGTACGGGATGAGGCCGGGGTCGAGAATTAATTTGGGATGTGGCGCTGGTTCAGCATAGATCATTTCAGCATTTCAAAGGCGAACATCAAAGTTTGAAATGTTCAGAACATTGACACTGCATATGAGAAGGAAGGAAAGCAATAGAATGTGGTGCGTCACATAGGAGACTTCTGTAGAATTGGACTTCACCGTGATCAATACAGCACATGCAATATTACTGCTCAAACTGCTCAGCCCAACTATTCAGTTTGCTTTCCTGTAAGTCTAAACCCACCGTCCTATTCGCTTCCTGCAGCCTTTAATTTTCTCAAACAGATAACTAACTTTCCCGGTAAAAAATCGGCGTCAGATAGTAGTCGGGAATTCTACATCATACTCATCCGTGGAAATTTCTTTCTAACCTCTCTTTCCTATACATTTCCTGAATGCCTTAAATTCATGCTATCTCGCTTCAGCCCACCAACAGTGAAAACATTTCGTCAATATTTATTTATCCTTGGAACTCTTGGTAAAACCTCCATCAGTTCCCCATTAATTTTCTCAGTTTTTTTTTCCTGACCAGCGAAATCCTGGTGTCGGCAGGGAGATTCACAGACTGATGTATTTCTGTCCTTTAGTGTCGGTCTGTGGGAAATTTGTTTTCAGAAACATTCCCTCCAGATGAGGTAAACACCACAAGTATACATTTCGTGCCACTTGTCTTATTTGTAAAAAAATTAAAATACCCAGCCTGACTGACCCCAGAATTCTGTAGCAAGAACTGAGGGGGACGGGGGACCCAAACTCACGGGTTCAAATTAGCCCCGTTCTCTCTAAGTGTTTTCAAGGTGTTCATCAGAAGAAGCGTCGAGTTATTCGAACGCGTTAAAAAAACGAAAAACGCAAAGAACGGTGAGTAAGCAGACATCACATATGTCCTCCATCACATATGGAGAACATGCAAATTCGGTGCTTGACTCGCTGAGTATCCAAGTATTTTCCTTTGTTCAGATTTCCAGCATCTGCTATTCATTTTTTAAATTAGATTGCATACATTGCAATTTTGTGAACGGCACATTTCGTTAATTATTTGAAGTGTAAATCCAGGTAAGGACCCGACTCCCCACAGAAAGATTGACTCCATCC
Source organism: Carcharhinus amblyrhynchos (assembly GCF_965287045.1). Taxonomy (NCBI): domain Eukaryota; kingdom Metazoa; phylum Chordata; class Chondrichthyes; order Carcharhiniformes; family Carcharhinidae; genus Carcharhinus; species Carcharhinus amblyrhynchos. Next base: position 34,894,804 of record NC_137335.1, on the reverse strand, counting down.
CCGCTCTCTGACAGTAAGAACTTGTCTTCAATGCTTTGAAATTGAAAAGGTTGCAGGAGGTTTGACAAGTGTGGAAGAAATAAGAAAATATTAGGGAGTTGCAATGGGAAGATAGTGGTTGAATGATTTCTCAATAAAGACGGGGTTTGAAAAAGTTGTTAAAAGTGAAGAGACCAGTAAAGAGGTGGCAAGGGGTTTAGAGAGGAAATGACACAAAGTAGAGGAGCCGGGCGAGCAACCTCTGAATTTACACTACAAAAGTTCAGTCAGTAACACTCAGGCCAGTTAGCGTAGTTGGACTAGATTCACATATACTCCAATAGGATCTTGTGTCTTCAAATAACTCCATTTCATTGACATAACCAAGAATTGTTATCGGTCAGAGCTGAATTTAGATCAACGGAGAAGTGTAAAGTTATCTTAGCTACAATTTATGGTTATTAAATGTAATTGAATTGGCATAGGGCGGACCACTAAATGGATTGAGAAAGTCTTTGATATAAGAGGTTAAGAGCATTGATTCGTGATAGAGATTTAAAAATCACCTCAATGAGGGATCAGTATTGCAGTTAATTGGAAACCTGTAGTACGAGCCAGTACTAGTTTCCCGAAGTTAAGGACTTTTCATTACTTGAAAATATTTATGTAGGTATTGCAAATACTTGGCCAGTGTTTTGTCGAGAACCGAATTTTTGGATATTACGTATAGAGTTTTTCAGCAATTGCTCCGAAAGTAGGCTGCAATCAGATCAGAAATAAGCTGCTGAAAATGAATATTTAAATACAGCGTAGGGGAATTTAACCTGAACATTACACTTGAGATCTTCATTGAATGTTAGATGTTGAGGTTATTTTTAAATCAGCATGACCAGTAAGTATTATGCTCTTTCCGGTACTGATATCTTTATTATTTAGTGATTCGTGGTATTCCAGTAACTTGATCAGGGACACTTCCAGAGTGCGAAACTTATAGTTTTGCCGGCTTTTTCCTGATGCGCATTATTTATACCAGGAGCTCACACCATCTTTTCCATTTACAACATTCCTGGGTGAAAGCTCTGCTGCTTTTTGTTTTGTAAATAATGCAACTCCCTCCTGTCTACTGACTACATTCCACCTCACTCTTTCTCACGTCAAGGTTTGTACAACTTTTATTGTTCCTGTGCGGGCAATAAACAAAACGGAAATGATGCCTATAAACAAGTGCGGCAAGACAGCCACCGCGTCGAGTTTCCCCTCAAAGAGAAAATAGTAAGCAGGATCTTGTCCGGACCCAGTATTTTTGGTGTATTTATATTTGCTGGGCTCTCGCTTAAATCCATTAAAATAGGATTTTAAAAAAACCCTTAGTCGCTGCCCATCTCTTTATCTTTTTTAGCACCTATGCAAATAAAATGCCAAATATCTCGCATGTATGACTCATAAAAGTGTCCTGGGATCTTTGGGAATGGGTCACGATTGGAACTATGTTCGAGCAGGGCCCTGTTGAAAATTTGAGACCCGTCTCGACGCGAAATGACAAGAGGCGAGACTGGGGTTCAAAGTGGCAGGGTGGCGGCGCTTGGCCTCGGGCTGTTTGCTCTCTCTGGTCTCAGATGTTGGGTCTGACAGTTCCGTGGGTTTTTTTGGAACTGGAGAATAGCGCGATCTGACTGAATGTTTGCTTTGCGTGTTTAACAATGACATTCTCCTAATGAATACTGTCCTTTGTGCACTTTTACTGCATCAGACTCTCATTTTGTGAGGAGTCAGTATCCCAAAGACAACTGCCCACTTCAGCTACTCTTCACCGTAAGAAATTAGTGTTGTTTGAAGATCTAATACATGGCATGCAACCCTGAATAAGATAAATCGCCAAGTTTACTCATTTGAAATATTAATTCCAGGCTTATAATAGGAATCCCGGTAGTTAAATCTCTAATTGGAGATTCTTTAAAGGATAATGAACTGACTGGAGATGATGAGACTTCTGTAATAGGAGCCTGGTGACCGGTCCCCCGCGCGTTTGGAATAACGAGGTTGGTTGTGGCCTCAAATGCAGGGACTCATTTATAGCGAGTCTTTATCGCACACCAATTTCCTCCCATAAGGAGTCCCTAACCAACCTGCCGCCCCCATCCCCCCCACCCACCCACCTATGCCCCCCCCCCCCCACACACACACACACACAATCAGCTTTTAAGATTTTCATATAGTACTAATGAAAATGACATTATGTCCCACACATAAGTGTGGGTATGAACGTGGAAGCCCTAAGAAATCTTTGCAGGAAGTCCTTGAAACTCGTCTTATTTCTTTGAGGAAACATTCCAAAGCAAAGCGCAGAGCTTTGTGCTTATGAAATGAAAATGTAAGATTTTCATGAATTGGAAGATGATTAAAAGATCCAGGATTGGAAGTACAGTCATTGAAGTCGCATTCATAAACATGCAGGCAAAACTGATTTATAAAAACAAAACAAAAACACTTCGAAGATGAAAATTATGCTGAGTTTAGCACTGTGCTGATTAACGATTCTGATACTGACCAGCCATTGAATTCCCCAAATGTTCAGTAAAGAACTGTTATAAAATGTGATTAGCACTGCCTCGACATCAGTTCCCGACCATGGTATTGCCAGAAAAATCCTCTCCTCCAAGCTGTTAAAATGTTTCCCTCTTTTGGTATCTTACACCCCTTTAAATGTTTTATTGACCGAGTACTCCGTCATAAAGACCCTTTTTGTTACTCACAAGGTTATCAGCTAAAGTAAACCAACTCTGTAAATTACTTTTCTATTACAATTTTAATGCTTTTCCCAGCGCTGCGTTCCTAATGCATTTTCAAGATAACATTTAGAAGAGAAAACAAGAAAAATCATGACGATCAAACACAGAACAATCGTTAACAGAAAAAAAGAATAGCTTGCAAGTTAAACCACGCGATTACAGGCATATGTACGATGTTTTTGGGCTGAATATAGTAGAGCCAGGGATAGCTAATTGTTGGGCTCAGTAAGAAAAGTAGAAAATAATTTCACTTAAAATTGAAAAGCTTCTACGCAGCAAATCAATGGTGACTTCCGGGTTGGCAAATAACTTAAAGGCAATTCAGAAAATGCGGTGAAACTGAGTAGTCATTTTACTATATACGTGAATGGTTATCGAATGCAACACTCGGTTCACAGAGGAAATGATGGAATAGAATGTTGCACATTAAGGCAGCACCAATTCTGCATCCCTCCAAGGTCTCAAACAGAGTCACATCATTATGTCTGGGGCCACCTAGTTTAAGGCGATTTTCCTCTCGAGAACTCCGTCTAAATCATCTACATTTTCAACTAACAGGCGGTAAGAAAGTTTTTCTGAGTCAAATATCTGATGAACGGTTTGAAAAACCAGGCCTGGTGAGAAATACCAGATTCCCTCCACCACTAGAAACACCGAAGTTGTCAGCAAGTTTCTTTCTCCCCAGCTGCTGAGTATTTACAGCATTTTCTGCTTTAACCCCAGACTTTCAGCATCTCCTGGTACTTTATTTTTGTCATGTCGGTCACTTTAAGGAATGCTACCACAATATCATATACTTCCTCACCCTAGCGATGGCCATGATCATTGTCAAACAGTGTGGCCCATGGGATCCGTTAATCCTCCAGCCATTATATATTTGATCCACTGTCTTGTGTTTTTTTCTGTATCGGGTTTGGGACAGGGCGATGCTTTTGTGATCAATATTGGTCCCCAATACTAGGACTGCAACTGAGATTGGATTTAAATCATTGTATACAGCTTACACTTAATGACAATGATCTGCGTTTAACTTCATTACATGACTTATCAAGTAGTGATGTAGGTTTATATTTTCTTTATAAGAATTATTTTGCAATAATTTCCTAATTTCTCTAAATCATAGTTAGTAGGAACACTCTTATGAAAGCAGAACCATTCCCATTAAAGCATTTGATCATGCCACTTCAAAAACAAAAGGGCAGGAGGGGCTTTGTCCTGAACAATGCCCATCTCTGATCTCCTATAGAGAGAAATCACAAGGAATCTAAAAAAAAGTTCATTTTTCCTGCCATTCTTTCGTATTTCCCACGGAGTATAAACATCAAGTCCAAAAAAGGGTCCGAGGGAGGAAACTCGCAAGACGTCTTTAAATTAAATAAATGGCCTGAGATAGGCGACGGGAGTGCAAATGCTGTCACATAGATGGAGGAGTAACTGGAGTCCATGTGGATGTTAGTCTGCCATGCGGGGAAGCATCATACTGGCTCTCGGCCATCTCGAGCCCGGTTCCACTGTCGTACAGGGGCGATCCTGAGGACGGGGCGCTCACAGAATGAGCCAAAGACGGATAATGAACCGGAGAACCCCGGAGGAACTGTGAGCTCAGACCGTTGGACATGCCCCCAGACTGAGACACTGGGGTGATGGTGCTGTTACTGACTGACCACAAACTCGGATACTGGCTGCAACAAGAAAGAAAGAGCCATTGAAAGTTATGAAAAGTCGTTACATGGTCAAGTACCGTCATTTGGAGGACGGAGCTTTCATTAAGTACTAATAGTGAATGGGATCAATAGCCATTAGATCATCAATTGTAAATAACTTTGCTATTTGGTACTATGGACGAATTATATGTAAACGCTGATTCAATTTGGTTGATTATATTCAACTATCAAGGTTGACCATCAAAGCGCAAACCATGGTGTCATCCGAAAATTGGTTACCAGAGAGATAGTCAAACCAGAATCATTTCTTAACTACATTCCATAATTCTGTGTCATTTTCTATTGGACAATTGCAATCGCTGTATTTTAAAACATAATTTAGAAGAAAACAACATCTAATTCTTCAAGGAAATGAATCTGACTGAAACTGCAGTACTTGGATTGTAACTAACTTCACTTCCGCTTTATACATTGGATATCAAGGGAAATTGGAATTACATGTTGGCTTTTCGACTCTGCCGATTCTCAGAGTCCTGGGCTATTTGAAAAAGCTGTCGCTCGGGTTTACAATGGAAGAAAAAGCTCATTCGTTATTTAATGTCCTGGCTACATGGACATTATAATTTACTTGAAAGTACATTTGCAACATATACCTGTTCAAAAAAAAAGTTGCTATGACCGATATACGCTTATGTTCAGAATTAATAGATTGTGTTTGGGGAAGCGGTTTGCTCTGATACCACATCTGAACATCATACTTTCTTCCAGCTATTTCTGTGAAGAGTGTGGGGGAGTTTTTATATATATGTTATTTAATTCACGGGTCAGCATGGATGAAATGTGAATCAATGGGGCCAATGTTTCGTGTTTTAATTTCTATTTGCTTTAGACAGCAGGTTGAAGTCTAAGTCAATAAGATGACTTGGCAAGTAGTGCTAAAGTATTAGCACTGGGGATTTGGTAACACTGGAATTTTTAAACCCCCCCCCCCCCCCCCTGAGAAAAGGACAGCACTCTTGCTACAATGGAACACCGCCCCCGCGCCCCCCACCCCCCCCCCCCCACCCCAACAACAACCCTCAAACTCACGGTCGAAGTTGTGATACATTCACTAATGTTGTCCTGCCCAAAGGTCTCATACCTTGAGTTGGTGGCAGTACCAGCGTTGTGTGTCATGGGCAGCATGCTAGCGTGCGTGGAAACCTGCAGACTGGACCAGTTGTCATGGTTGGGAAGCATGGAGAGACAGGCCGAGGAGTTATCCGGATAGCCAGCTATAGAGGAAACCCCAGTAAATTAGACATGGCAAAACTGAACACGCGAGAGTTCAACAGTCTGTATTCAATTAGACATCTATAAATAAAGTTAAAAGTTTAAGTTTATTTATTAGTCACAAGTAATGCTTACATTAATACTGCAATGAAGTTACTGTGAAATTCCCCTAGTTACACTATGTGAAAATTATTCTTGGCACCATAAAATTGTTTTGTAAGTTAGCAAACAAAAAGTACATTACTTTAATAACATTATGATTTTCATAAAATAGGCTTTACAAAATAGCTCACGTCTTGCTACGTGTAGTCGTGTTACATATCTAAATAAATTGTCCACTTGAAAGGACATATAAAACTTATTTTGAGTATTTACCAAATCATTCCTTCCCCAAATCAATCGTAAGATACTTTCATGCTTAAACCTTTGTAAAGTGCAAGTGGAGATTTAATAATTATAATGAAGTTACAATAAAGTTACTGCATAAGAGTAATGCTGTACAGTCAGTAAAATTAAAACAGTGGAATTTCATTACCAATCTCTTTATCCATCACAATCATTTTCTTTATTCGATTGATATTACTATATTTAGCATTTCTAGAACTTTCTCCTACATATTATTAACACTGTATATCACTATGTTGATAGGTCTGGTAACACAATCTTTTGCAGTAACACTTTTTGTTTTATTGTATCTCAAAACGATGACATTCCTTTTCTCCCTCAGCTCTTCCACAATTAGCTGACTTTCCAAACAAAAGCTTGCTCACTGCTTCAATTTCTCTCCAATTTCTCCTCTCAACTTTGGTGCTAGGACACCAGCATCTCACCATCCCCACCCCTCTAGCAAGATAACTTTGGATTTTCACCTTACTTTAAAAGTTGTTTTTATTCATTCATGAGATGTGAGCATCCCTGACAAAGCCAGCATTCTTGCCCATCCTCATTTGCTCTTGAAATGTCTGGCCATGTCAGAGGACAGCTAAGAATCCTTGCTGTGGTCTGGGATGACATATAGGCCAGACCAGGTAAGGACAGCTGATTTCCTTCCCTAATGGGCATTACGTGAGTTTTTTTTAAAGACAATTGAGGATAGTTTCATGGTTACTGAAGCTAGTTTTCAATTCCAATTTTTCATGAATCAATTAAATTAAATTCTACCAGCTGCCATGATGCAATTTGAACCCATTTCCCAAGGGCATTCGCCTAGGCCTCTGGTTTGCTAATCCAGGATATTACTGAAATCCAATGACCTGACCCACCCTAAAATACCTGCATAATAGGTGACTAAACTTTCATAAATTAAGTCCAAGTACCGTTAGGAGTCACTTATTTAAGTGTACTATTAATATACAATATAATTACGTTTTTAAGAGCGACATTTTTAAGTATGATAAGAGGGACTAAGGCTTTTCATATCCATAAGAACATAAGAAATAGGAGCAGGATTAGGCCATCTAGCCCTTCGAGCCTGCCCCGCCATTCAATAAGATCATGGCTGATCTGAAGTGAATCAGTTCCACTTTCCCGCTTTCTCCCCATAACCCTTAATTCCCTTGTCTATCAGAAATCAGGACCCTCAACATTTTTACACCAAGCGACCCGTACCCTTTCATGAATATTCTTTTTACAACAGCTTAAAATATCAGTTATGATTTAGAGCAGGGTTGCACTTACTGGGGGAGTTGTTTCTGTGTGTATATGGGCTGGGATATGGTGTGGAACGGTGATTCCGGAGGGTGGAGTAACGTTCGCAGCCATGAGGAGTAGGGAGTGAGAGCGGTCCTCCAAACTGAGCGTGAGGGTTAGAAGGAGGACACAGGGTACCTGTGCCAGGCAGAAACCAGCTACCTACTGGACGGGCAGAATCAGAGATTAAGTCAGACAAGAGGAAAGAAACTATGCGGTCAGAGGGCATAGACCATCAATGCGAACATCACCCCTCTTCCCCACCCCCCCCCACCCCACCAACAAAACTTACATTGGGAATATCCAGATTGTTGACTGTCACTCACGTCATCCAGCATTTCCTTGTGATCGCTTCTGGACAAGAAAAGTCCATTAACAGAAGGCACAGGTATGTTCTTACACAAAATATTGTAACAGAATACTTTCTTAGTCTCACCTTTCTTTGGAATCAAGGAAAGCTTTTGCAAACGGATTGTACTTAATTTTAAGAGCTGTGATCTGTAAGGAGGGAATTAAGATTAATCATTTTTATCTCAGTCTTAAGATGTCGTGTCATGTGCGGTTTACGCTTGTTCTGTATTGTTATCCGATTGTTCAGAATGCTGTGAATAAAATGGAAGTGACCTAAAACTTTAAGAATTGAATCGACTTAGCAACGATCAACATTCTAGCACGATCGTAATTCAATATCAGGACAAATGCTTTTAGTGGCAACCCAATAGTATTGGGTTGAGTATTGGTTAGGTTATTGGTGAGACCTTTACCTCCTCATTCTGGTAGGCTGTTACGGCGATGAACTGAGTTTCCGGGAACGAATGGCTGCTGATCATTCTCTGCGGTCCTCCAACCCGTACAATGTGAATTCTGGGTTCGTACTTATGCAGAGAGTTCAACATGATCTGCAGTTAGGAATTAAAACAAACCAACAAGCTCGTTCAGATCTCGCTTCCATTTCAATAACGTCTATCTTGAAACGTTCCTACATACTGTATAAATCTCTGTTTCCCCGTAAGGACAGGAAGTGTGCCAGCGTTTCAGTATACTGTGTGCCAAAACCTCAGCATCCTACCGGCACTGTGAAATATTTTAAACAATCGACAATATTTAATGCTTCCGCCATTCAAACAACACCATTCGATCTCGTTTTTTGTAATTTGAAAATTTGGTTTAGCTCATATATAATTAAGCATGTGATGTAATTACTATAAAGTTTCGTACACTCAGTTCACTCCTTTATGTTTCTCCCGTTTCCAGTATATTATGGAAATGTTGTAAAGGTTAGGCCATTCTGGAATATCACAGGGCAACATTGAGAAAGTTAAAGCCATCGTTTTAATTCTAGAAATTATTTGCTACAATATCTCGGCGTTAAATATCTCCCGATTGATAGGATAAAACTTAGTTGTCACCATTCTGGAAAAGCGTGGACATTTGACAAAATATTTAGCCATTATTACAGATCTTCATATTGGTGAAAAATAGAGTTGTAAATAGCTTTTATTGATTTATCAATGATAAGGAATTTGGTCTAGTTCGGATTTTGCGATTATTTCGACTAGTGAGCAATGCTTTGCACCTACAACATGTACCTGTCCTCCGCCATTCAGTTTGTTCGTTAGTTTGACTTTACTGAAGGAGACGGGCGCCTTCATCCAGTGCGCCCCGAAATTGGGCGAATCTGGATGGATATAGACACAGCTTGGGGCCTGAGGCTCCGGTTTGCCACCCGGCACCCACTCCCCGTTCACATACTTCCAGCGGTGGTTGTCGGCCGCCACAAAGTCCAACACAAAGGAGTACATGGCGTTGGGATCCAGCCCTGACACATTTACTTTTAGCACAGGAAACATCCTCCTGAGAAGAGCAAAGAAACCCAAAGAAGTGAAAAGGAAGGGGGGAGGGTACAACAAAGTCATTTACCTCCTGCAAGAACCTGAAGAACCTACTTGTAAGCGTCACTATTGTTGGTCACAAATGTTATTGTAATATGCAGATGATAGTCTCACTAAAGACGTGGAGACCAAAACACAAAGACTGTCAACTTTAAGCTGGGATGCCTTATCGCTCTAATTGCAGAATCTACAGAAATAGAACGCGTTAGAATTTGACCCATTCATTTTCCAAGAATTTAAAATCTATATCTCTCATAGCGAGATCAGCTAAGAATCCTTCAGAGGAAATTCGACTCTCTGCTCGCACCTACCTGCCATTCTTTGTAACGATCATTTCGTTCGTTAGTTCCTTAAATTTCAGCCACAGGTCCAGATCTTCTAGGTTGACTTTCAGCTCTCTCTCAGTGGGGTCTCCTTTCTCACTTCCAGCCTGCAGTTCACTCTCCACCGCACTGAGAAGATGGTCCACACGGTACTGACCGCTCTTCCCACTCTCTGTGGCACTGGAGCTCATTGTCCTTATCTCGAGAGCCCAATTATTTTCATCCAGTTGATTTCTACTGCAAGGAGCCGAGCAATGGGTGCCTCTAGTAACTATAATCCTGTTTACAGTCTCCTTGCTGCTTCTCATCCATCCCAATAAATACTTATCGAGCTGGATGCTGACGTCAGGTAACGGGTTGGATGGACTCGGATTGGTTATGCATTGCTTTGATCCAAGCGGTTCTGACCCCGATTGGCTGGTGGCGGCCATATCAGTGGAGCTGGTGAAAGCCTCTGAAGTTCCAGCCAGATGTAATTACCAGAAGTTAAATAGAGCTATTTTATGCAAATTTGCAAATGTTTACACCTATATCAAAGCATGGGGTTCAATGAGGAAATGGCTGCTAGGATATAGAGCCCCAGTCTTCTTAAGTGTCTAATCTGTTTGTCATACAATTTTCACACATATCAGGACATGTAAACACTCATTTAAACTGAAATCGGAATATATCAGTGATACGAAACATTTGATTGTCCGAAATATTATTAGCAATCAAACATAATCATTTGTTATTTGCACCTTACCAAAATACTATAAGATTACTCAACTGACAAGAAGTATTTGCCGGTAAATCACTACTTGTGTTGTGAGTGGCAACTTTCTCTTTATAATTCCAGCACTCACTGCAGTATGGTTGAAGGTAAGGTTTTACAGACATGTACCATCGACGTCTCCTAAATGGTAAACTCACGCCAGGACTAAAAAAAAACCCACTCTGGTTGGCCCAATTCCAGGTTCAGATTGAAGAAAATGATACCCGTCTCTCACTTGAGAGGAGATACAACTTCTGGGCTCCAAAATACAGTATCGCCGGGCTAGTGCCCACTGTTTATGACCTTTCTGTGGGAGCGATACATTCAGAGGGTTGAGGTGACAATAAGCAGGAAATGGTCAAATGGAACCATTAATCGGGTTGCTCCGAGAACAATACTCTTTGAAATGACCTACACAGTAGACATCAAGACAGTCACCAAACTTTGGGCCGCAGTTATTTCGAAGGAAGAGTCTAGGATTTGATGAAAATCTGCAGCATTCTGTTCACATTTTCTGCGTTATGTTCTCATCCAATTATTTGAAGCGTCAACCGAAACGTTAACTATGTTTCTCTGAGTCTTGCCAGCACTTTCCCGGTTTTGTTTCAGATTTCTAATGTCCGCGGCATCTTTTATTTTATCTCCACATTCAGTTTGTGAGAAGATTATTGTTTAATATTTGTGATAAGTGAAAAACAAGTGGAACACAATACTATCAGATAATAAATAATTCGAAGCTTGCGAGTCTCCTGAAATGCCAATGTTAAAATAATTTATTAGCATCGCCAAAATCTCTTGAAAGTTAACGGAAAGCCCGGGGTTAGAGGAATATGGTATGCTATCGATATCTAACGCAGGCGGGATGGAGGAGGTGGATGTGGATAAGAGATTTGTCGAAGTTGGATATGGGAGGAAAATTGACTCAGTTTTCCTGCTGGATTAAGGCTGGTGAGGCGGAAAGAAAGTCTAAAGGCTCACTTGGCATCAAATGAAAGCGATTCATTGTGAAAAGAGATGGAGGATACCCCTCAGGTATAAACCCAAAAAACTCTTCTCTATTCATCGGCAAAAGGGGAAGCAACTTGTTTTTTTTTGATCCGATGGTAATCTCAGGCTGGTTCTCATGAGCGAGTACTTCAGGGGCGGGTATTGAGCTTTTGACTGTGAGCTGCAGTGCATGACAGTTTACAGCCGAAAAAACTTCCTTCAGCCTTTCCACATCATCGCTATAAACACTGGGCAGGGAGAGGGTGAACAGAAACATTGATCTCACTTGAACTTTATCACACAGCTCAGACCAAACCTGATATGGGCGGCGGATTCTACTACATTATTTAAATGATGGCATAATGTTTAAAAAGACAATAGGCATTTCATATTGGAGTGCAAGTGGCAGTGACTCTATTGTTGCTTTCGACCGCTTTAACTTCATATTATTGAGGCAAATCAATGCAACTTTGCTCGAAGAATGTCAATGATTTGCATTTCACAATGAATGGTGCCTAAATTTTTGAAGAGCATGATCGTTACAAGGCAACTGACTGTACGGAAAGGTGTGGGATCATTTCAAAAGGGATTATGTGAATTGTTTTTCATTCAGGACAGAGTATGGAAAATTGCACGGATTGACAGAATTATATGCGATCTTTCGAAAATTAGGAATACTTTGTCATTTGTTTTTTCCGGATGACAAAGTCGCGAGATGTGTATTAATCACAAAAATTTGTGTTGTGGCTACTGAAATTCTGAAATGCCTCTTCGATATCAGCCTTAGTTCGAGTTCTGCGCCTTTAGATACCCTGTCTGGAGAATTCCGATAATTATTTATAAAAAGCAATATGAAAAAAACTGTGAGGGGAGAGGGGCCGCATTCCTCTTTATTCCGATACCTTATTCATATCATATCGCCTGTATTTTTGTACTTAACTAACCATCGGGTTATGATGAAATAAAGTCCCATGCACTGTTTAATTTTACTGGTTTGGGTACTTCCTTTATTCTGTCCATGTTGGGTTAATAGACTGAAATGTCTGCATTAGATGTAACACTCAGAAATAAATAATTCGAATAGGGCGGCACGGTAGCACAGTGGTTAGCACTGCTGCTTCACAGCTCCAGGGTTCGATTCCCGGCTCGGGTCACTGTCTGTGTGGAGTTTGCACATTCTCTTCGTGTCTGCGTGAGTTTCCTCCGGGAGCTCCGGTTTCCTCCCACAGTCCAAAGATGTGCGGGTTAGGTTGATTGGCCATGCTAAAATTGCTCCTTAGTGTCCTGAGATGCGTAGGTTAGAGGGATTCGCGGGTAAATGGGTAGGGCCTGGGTGGGATTGTGGTCGGTGCAGACTCGATGGACTAGATGGCCTCTTTCTGCACTGTAGGGTTTCTATGATTCTATGGATGTCCAAAGATTGCGATTAATTACAGACCATATCCATTTGACTGAGGTTCCCTGCGTTGGGTCTCTATATCAAGAGATCAGACATCTCAAAGATCCTTTCAGGCGTTCAACAATTACATCACCAGATTCCTTCTACAAAGATTGGCATAAGATTTGGAGTGATTGAAATAGTTACCAAGTATGTGTCAAATTCAAGATAGTCATTCGGTGGAACGCGAGAACCAGGAAAAATCTTGCAGCCCATAAGCGTCAAAAATATAAAAATATACAAATGCTTTCCAAAATGCTTGAAGAAATTCATGCATATGCTTCCAAACTTATTGGCACGTCTGGGCCCTCGAGGTTATTAAAATTCAAATATTCAGCACCTTGTGGCGATGAGGAGATGCCTGGTGAATTTCGTCAGAAGTATATACAACCTAAAACGAACAACTTTATACAAATGCTGGAGTTCAGTACAGTGAGCTGCTGTTCCCGGCCTCCACCCTCAGCGATATACTTTGGAACATTTGAACTCAAACAATGTCATTGGTGTTATGGCCGCCTTCATTTGTTTGAAATGCTGGCATAATTCAGTTCTTTAGATAGTTCTTCAGAAAGTTACACATCTCCCTTTCTCGCCCAGCGGGAGCAATCGACATTATATTGTGCGATTACACAGAAACTATAAAATGCTGCTATTTGGATTCGCTTCACCGATAATACATTTCTTACTCGATAGATTTACAAATCGAAGATAAATATTATACAGTAAAAGTTAATCCTAATGTCATCAGTGTCACATTTATAAATCTGAATGGTGCCACAATACATTACTGCTGATGACGTTAAGTGAAGACGTTTTTTCTAAATTTACCTCATTGATGAGCTGCAAATTCATGCAATCAACCCTTTGAGAAGTCGCTGTGTGGGCAGGTTGTGTGGAAAGTAATTAGGTTTGACAATACTGTAATGGAGGGCAACTGGGCTTCTACTGATCTCGATTTCTCCACATTGAAAAATACTCCATTTTATTATTAGCGTCATGGAAATCTGCCGTCAAATGATCAAATTCTTTTTAGGTGCTTTAGAGAGACAGAACAGACTTGAGAGAGTTACCTAGAGTCACTCTCAGGTATTTCAGCCATTAGTTCCATAACAGCACGGCCGGAACTCTGAGCGCAGACTATCAGGGATGTTGTACAGGTGACGGATAATTCACCAATGAGAAATAACAGAAAAATAAACAGATACAGAATTTACCCATCTAATCTGATGTACATACATATGCACGGATTTGCAGCCCATCGCATCTCCAGAGTGCTGCTGCAGCGTAATGTAAACTTGTCACTTTGTTTTGTTGCCTTTGGTTTGTTTGGGGAGAATTTTTGTGCAACTCAAACATGATTTGGCGTAGCCAGGAGAAGAACGGACTCCCAATACAATCTACTACTGACATTGATCCCTTATAACGGGCAGTCAAGTACCTTCAGCAGCCACCACCGCATTCATGAGCTGATCTCCCAAACTCCAAACATCAACTTGGTGTAAAATCCTGAAGAGGATTCATCAGAGACAAAAAAATAATTTTATAAGCAAGTTTAAGCCTCAGTGTTCTGAAATATTATTTTTAATCGTAATAGAAACAATATTAATGCCATATAAATTATTATGATTGCTTGATATTGTCGAAATTGGCAGTCAATGCAAATAACCAATTTAGAAAGTGACTTCCATACACTGATGGGGTCAGAAGAGGAGATTATCGGTGGCTACTCTGCTTCATGTCTACAACGAAATGAAGACTGAGAATTCATAGCCCCAGAAAGTCAGTTATTGACAATATACAGACTGTCAATCGAAAGGAAACACCAGAGCCGCAATTGGAACAAAGATAGACTCCCAATCTCAGACAATCATAAGAATTCATTTTGAGATTGACATTGATTCTATTGTAATAAACCATTTTAAAATGAAAGATTCCAGAACAATAGGATTACACTTAACGATAACATTATCCTATGCTTGAGTGCTATTCTTCAGATTTTTAATCCAAGCTAATGTTTGGATTTGATATTCTCTGCCAGAACTGTCAACTGAAGTGAATTAGCAACTACTAGATAAAAGTACATTTCCCCCTACTTTATCGCTCTTCCTTTCCCTTCTCTCCCCCTTTGCTTCTCCTTTTCTAAGTTTTATCCTTTATCCCATTCCTGCCCCCCCTCCCTCCCACGAGCATTTTCATCTGTCACAGTTTACCCTCTCTGCCGTTTGGCCATTCACCCTCTTTATTTTCTCTGTGGACAGCCATTAGCAGTCTTTTCCCCTGGTTTCTGTGCCTATGACTCATCTTTCATTCCCTGCAATATAAATATCTCCCACTTTCTATGCCTTTTAGCTCTGACAAAGGGTCACCTGGACTCGAAACATCAGCTTTTTTCTTTCTTTACAGATGTTTCCAGACCTGCTGAGATTTTCTAGCATTTTCTCTTTTGAATTAGCAACTACACCTGGATTTTCACTTCAAAGAGTGCTACAGTTTCATCATGAGGAGAACTTCTCAGTATGACGGTCACTGTGTAATAACTGAAAGTGTGTTTTTAAATATAATTTATGGCCCGGAATTTACTGTCAAAATAACGGCGTGACTATTGGTATCCATTGTTATTTACGCGCAAACGCTGCAGAAACTTCAGGCCAGACAGATGCACGGTGAAACACAGAAATTCAAAACTTGCCTTTAGATAGTGCCGCTAGTCAGGCGTTAATTTTACAGAAAAGCATCTTGTTCACTGTTGCCCCACTGACACACATTTACCAGCATGAAGTTGCAGTATTTGCACTAAACATATGAATTAAATGCAGCCCGAAAACTAAATTTGTACCCATGTTGGTCTAAGTACCCTTTTAGTTAATTAATTACTTCCCTTCCCCTCAGCACTTATTTTCATTTATATAGTCCCTTCCCCTCAGCACTTACTTTCATTTGAAAATTTTAAATGTAAATTTCAAAATTAAAGCTGTTTTAGCTTTCCATCCTGCACTTTTTTGCCTCTTCATAATGCAATCTTTATCCCTCTCTCTATTTCTCTTTCTGTATGAGCAGTGAGGGAGTAAATTAAAAAGCAAAATCACAAAGGTAAATCACCTCTGGATTAGTACCTGAGCCTGAGTCACAAACAAATTGGCAAATGGTAAATAAGATTAGAGAATTGAATGCATAGCTCAAAGATCGGTGTGGGAGAAATGGGTTTTGATTCATGGGGCACTGGCACCAGTACTAGGAAAGAGGGAGCTGGACCATTGGCATGGCCTTCACCTGAACCTCACTGGGATCAATATTCTCGAAAAACTTGTAACTGTAGAAAGGGCTTTGAAATAAATAGTAGAGCAGGGGACAGTTCACAGAAGTGGAGAATTAGAAAGTTAACAAGAATAAGATAATAGTGCAGGGTAGCAATATGGATAATGATAACTGAAATACTTTACAGGGAATACAATCAGAAAGAGCACCAGTAAATAAGATCAGAAACGGACAAAAGACAGACTTAAAGGCTGTTTATCTGAATGCATATAGCAATTGTAACAAGATGGGTGAGCTGTTAACACAGATAGAAATAAATAATTCCCCTAGTAGCCACAGTCCAAAGCCTGTTCAGATCAATGTGTCTAACCAGCTCAAACCTGTTCAAAAGAAAAATGGGAGGTTCTGTGGTTCTGTTCAAAACATTGTGAGATGTGTTCTGAGATCCTGTTCAAAAGAAAAGTGAGATGTTCTGTTTATAATGTGCCTTTTGTAGAAGGCAATATGACAATAAGGATCTCTTGACTCAGACGATGACACAGCCAGCATGAAGAGGAAAAGCTTAGTATTGCCTGATACAGTTCAAGTTATCTGCACTTTATGAAAGGAAAAAGTTTAAAGTTTATTTATTAGTCACAAGCAAGCTTCCATTCACACTGCAATGAAGTTACTGTGAAAATCCCCTAGTTGCCACACCCTGGCACCTGTTCAGGTACATGAGGGAGAATTTAGCATGGGCAATTTTTGAAAAAGTAAGAAGGTGTATTTTTAAATTTATGCTAAGTCCCATTTAGATTGTGACTGTAGCAGCAGTACTGCAGTATGCCCGGTCAGTGGGGCATGAGGGTTAAAAGTAGGTCTTCAGAAATAAAATTTCAAAACTACTGATCCAGATAAGCGCATGAGGGAAAAAGAAATATGCTGATACAGTTGGATGAAGAGTGGGAAGAAAGTCGTGTTGAGCACATTTTTATGATAACATGGTCCACAGGGAATCACTGAATGATTTCTCTGTGTGGCTCATTGAGTTCCCTGGTAACAGTCTGTGGCCTGCCCAGCTGGAACTCATTACCTGAGCCTTTAATAAGGCAAGCCCAGGACTGGGCCTGCTAAACTGTAATCCCAAGCAGAGACTATTGTGTGTACACCACAGTAGTGGTTTTACTTTACATTCTGTAGTAAACTATGTTCCATTCCAGTCAGGCTTCCTAAGTCATTACGTTGGTGATTAGGAACAAGAAAAGTTTTGGACAGCCTTGCCTTTCAATGAACCTATTATGACTGTGATGGGGAGTTGGTGAAAATGCCGCTGTTTGAGAAACTGGAAGCTTATGATATGGGTGTGGACGATTGGCCCCAGTACGCTGAAAGGATGAATTATTTCTTCCAGGCAAACAGGATAGAAGGGGGCGACCAGCAAATTGTCATCCTCTTGACTGCTTGTGTGCTCTGACTTTCAGCATTATTAAAAGTTTAATATTCAGCAGCCCCAGATTTAAAATCTTTTGACAAATTGGTAGAAGGGAATTGGATCATTATGACCCTAAACCGCCTGTTATGTTGCCACACTACAGATTTAACAGGGCAAATAGACTGCCTGGGAAACTAGTCACTGAACTTTTGTTGAGACTACAGAAATTTGTGGAGCAATGAGTACAGGTGAGCACTTCTGGAAATGTTAAGGGATTGTTTAGTCGATGTGTGCTGAACTTGAGGACGGCCTCAACCAGGATCTTGGGTTCATGTCACACTATCTGTAACCCCCATGACTTGTGGGAACTTGCAACATCTCACTTACTGTCTTGTCTGGAGACAATACACATCTCTTTAACCTAAGCTTAATGTTATCTCCACTCACATTGTCTGCACATTTAAGACTTGAATAGCAGATTAGCTGTAAAAATTTGCATTCTAATCAGTTTTCTGTAAACTGTGTGTGTTTTCATATGCCGTTCTCTGATCAGAACTTTCCACTCACCTGACGAAGGAACAGCTTTCCGAAAGCTTGTGGATTTACTATCAAATAAACTTGTTGGACTTTAACCTGGTCTTATGAGACTCCTGACTGTCTTTCACATGAAAACAGGGAAAAAAGGGCCCAGGGGCTTTAGGGTCCATAGATGGTACTGTCCTCAGCCTTGGACAACCCGCGTATTACTGAACCAAATCCCCAGCGAATAATGCTCAAGTCTTCCATTTGATGCCAAGAAAGGGTGATTAGAGTCAGAGGCTGAGATTCCAGAACTAGACAGAAAGTCTCCGCCCTGCAGCAAGGACAGAGCACATCATGCTAAACTTGTAGTCATAAGGTCTGCTCCAGATAACGCTACTAAACAGGCAAAAGGCATACCAGGCAAACCAAAAGGCAAAGCCAACTCAGGTCGGGGCTTTGTAAATAAACCGACTCAAGAATGAAGAGGTGATGCAGCTAAATTGCATCGCCATACCCAAAGTGGGTCCAATCAAGATTAAACTCCAGGTAAATGGTCACCCCTGAGTCATGGAGATAGGTACAGAAGTCACTGTATCTATTATTAGTGAGTAGACCTAGAGGTGATTCAGATTGGGCATCTTGCCTTTAAGCCTATGGGACACTAAGTCTAGAGATTAGGCACTTAGACTTGGGAGCCCTTATGTATTGTTATGACCATGTGTGGAGGAGTGTGATAACCCCCACAAGGTCCATGGGGAATCACTGATTGATTTCCCTGTAGGGCTCATTGAGTTCCCTGGTAACAGGCACTAAGTGGCCTGTCCGGCTAGAACCAAGGAAGCTTTTCATAAGTCAGGCCCCGAACTGGGCCTACTAAACTGTATACCCAGCCTGACTGTCTGCCCCATTATCATGGCTACATTCATGGAGGGTATCCCTGAAGAGATGCTTGCGGTGTCACTAGCTGCTGTTGAGTCCTTCCATGTTTGTTGGGTACCGTAGGGACTGGGGTGTATTATTGACCCCTTTAATCACATTTTGGTTTGATATGTTTAGTTCCCTGTACACTTTGCTTTTTATTTCAGGTTGTTTCCCTCCCACACCACCTCCCCCGCGCGCCGCCCCCCCCCCCCCCCCCCCCCACTTTAAGGGGCTGCCCCTTTTATTTTGTCCCTCAGTTCAGTTGATTTCGTTTAATTGATTTGCTAAAAAGAATGGCAGGGACTAGTGTGCATACACCACAGTAATGATTTACTTTGCATTTGTGATAACTGGCATGGTGACACAGTGGTTAACATTGCTACCTCACAGTGCTAGGGACCTAGGTTAGATTCTGGCTTTAGGTAACTGTGTGGAGTTTGCCCATTTTCCCTGTGCCTGCATGCGTTTCCTTCAGATGCTCTGGTTTCCTCCCACAGTGCAAAAATGCGCAGGTTAGGTGGATTGGCCATGCTAAATTGCCCCGAAGTGTCCCAAGATATTTGCTTTATTTATTGCCACATGTATTGGTATACAATGAAAAGTATTGTTTTTTGTGCTATACAGACAAAGCATATTGTTCACAGAGTACATAGGGGAGAAGGAAAGGAAAGGGTGCAGACTGTAGTATTACAGTCATAGCTATGGTATAGACAGATCAACTTCATGTAAGGTAGGTCCATTCAAAAGTCTGATGGCAGCGGGGAAGAAGCTGTTCTTGAATCAGTTGATGTGTGATCTCAGACTTCTGTATCTTTTTCCCAATGCAAGAAGGTGGAAGACGGTATGTCCAGGGTGCATTAGGAGGCTTAGTGGGGTAAATGCGTTGGTTATGGGAATAAGGCAGGGGTGGGCAGAATGACCTCCTTTTATACTGTAGGGAGTTCATGATTCTATGTTCCTTTCCAGTTGAGCTTATTGAATCATTACAGTTTTTAAAGATGTCTTGGTCTGCATGCTCTGTTTCTATGTTGTAGATTCAATGTAACTCTAAGAATGTGGTCCCAGAATACTAATTCAATCCTGATATGCAATGTGATAAAAAATAATTTAACTTGTTCAGGCATGTGAACCAATTTGCTTGGGCATAGACCGTCATTCATGGCTATTTTCATTTGTATCTTGCTTTTGACTTTCCAAGCTTTTCATTTTTGTAGGTTGGCATGCAATGCTATAATAATGGGAAAACACTAATTCTTCACAGTGTTTTGCTTACTTATCTGGTATTAGGGTGACCAAATCTCAGAAAAATATAAGGGCATTCTGGCATGGGAGGGTGATGTGTGGAGAGGGGGTGGTGTCCATTAGACCTGGGAGTGGGAGAAGAAGTTGTGGTGCTGACAGGGTTCTGAGACTGGAGAGGAGGAGAGGTTCTGGTTTTGGTGGGGGGTGTGATGTGGGGAGTGTGGTGGGCAGTGTGCTGGCTCCATGCATGCACAAGGTTTAACGGTTGATCTCTGGGAAAGGCAACATCTCAGATGCATACAGTCTCGGATACTGGACAGGGGCCTCAGATACAGGCCAATCTCATATCATAAAATGAGAGACTGTTGAGTACCTCATCTGGTAATATTTTATACATTCATACCAAAATAAGGATTTGCATTTATGTAGTATTCTTCATGAGTCATCACTTTACATCCAACTAAGTCCATTTTTAATTGCAGTTACTGTAATGTAGGAAAATGATAGATTATTCCTATACCATGCTGCAAGTTATTTAAAATATTTATATTTAAATTCCAGTAACAACTTCAGGACATGTTTTAATTGGATTTCTAAATTTCATAGACAGTTTCTAACTATTCTGGAACTCTCCTCTAAAGGCTTTAAAGATTTTTCTTGACCAAGCTTTTAGCTATCGGACCGAATATCTTCTCGTGGCTCAATATCATAGTTTATTTAAATTCTCACGCGAAGGTCTTGGGGTAAGTTAATTACTGTATTAGGCGCTATATAAATGCAGTTTATTGGTGCAGCGGTAAGTAGCTCATTCAACTGGCTGGCGAGTTAGGCGTCATGATGTGGGTATGCTGGCGTTGGACTGGCGTAAACACAGTAAAAAGTCTGACAACACCAGGTTTTAGTCCAACCGATTTATTTGATAATAGAGTCACAATCTTTCGAAAGCTAGTGAGTCTATTATCAAATAAATCGGTTGGACTAAAACCTGGTGTTGTCAGACTTTTTACTGAGTTAGGCGTCAGCAGAGAGCAGTTGGGCGGGTCTCCCGCCTTCCTGTAAAGGGCGCCAAGTAGGAGATATTTCTTCCCGGTTTCGAACCGGTGACCTTGCGTGTGTGAGGCGAATGTGAGCCACTATACGACAAAAATGTATGCACACGAAGCGGATCCAGTTTACTAGTGGAGCAACTAAACTCGGGGCACCAAGTAGGAAGTTTGCAGAAACGCGGACAGCAGATTTAGAGAGGAATAAACATGCCTTCGAGAAAAACTGAGGCGAAAACCCGCCTTAGCGGCAGGAGGGGAGCGGCTGGAGACCCTGTCAATCTTTCCAATGTCAGACTGACAGCGGAGCGAGACAGGGAGTGCGACCTTCTGCAGGTAAGTAGGAAGAAGCAGCCCCAGCCCGCTCCCCCGGGCTCACACCTCCCCCCTCTTCTCTCTGCCCCAGCCGAGACGGGAACGCGCGGCGGGAGTGCGCGGCGGTACTTGATAGGTTTTTGGTAAGGAGCTGGAGGCTGTGGTTTGTGTGCTGCCTTCCTGTAGTTTATGTGATGGTCTTAGTGAATGATCTTGGAACGCTAACTATTAGAAGCTTCAATAAATACTCAACTCCTTGCTATTGTACTCAGTCCCCTATTTATAAAGTCTAGGATACTGTATGCTGTATAAACTATGCTCACAATCAGTTTTTTTCAATTACTTATGCACATAAACACCTAGATTCTTTTACCCCTCCGTCTCCTTCTACTCTTGGGGCAGCATGGTGGCACGGTGGTTAACACTGCTGCCTCACAGTGCAAGGGACTCGGGTACAATTCCAGCCTTAGGAGACTGTGTGTCATGGGTTTGTACATTCTCTGCACGGGTTTCTTCCCACAGTTCAAAGATGTGCAGCTTAGGTGGATTCACCATGCTAAATTGTCCCTTGGTGTCCCAAGATGTTTTGGTTGGGGGATTATTGGGGTAAATATTTGAGGTACTGGGTTAGTGCAGGGAAAGAGCCTGTGTAAGATGCTGTGGAGAGTTGGTGCAGACTTGAAGGGCAAAATAGTCTGCTTCTGCATTGTAGGGATTCTGAGTTCTGCTCCCTTTCGAATTGTACATATTATTTTGTTTGTCTCTCCATGTTCTTCCTGCCGAAAATGAACTTCACGGTTCTCTGCATTGAACTTCATCTGCCACCTGCCTACCCAACTCACCAACTTGCCTCCTCACAGTCCTTAGTGAGATAGCCAGTGTAACTGAACTGAGCACCACAATCATTTTTCCACCCATCCTTCTGACCCGGCTAGCTCCCCTAACCTGACCGACTTCCTGAACGAACATGACTACAATCCCCACCCAATTACTCTCTTGGTCTGACCCAAGCACCCACATTGACCACATTCTCCCCCTCTGCAACTCCAACTTGACCACCCACTCACATATCTATTCGCTAACCCACTGAAAACTCAGACCTTTAAAAACTTATCTGAATACAGCAGCTGATGTGGAGTAAATGGGGTATGTCCTTTCTTTGCCCATGTCTTGCGCTTGATGGCCTGTGGATGTCTGCACTGACCCATTGATGTTTCAGCTGGGATGGAAAGTCCTGGCTGAAAAATCAAAAGGTTTGGGACACTGAAACCTTCACGGATAGTGTCAATGCTGACGGGAAGATCGATGACATTATCTTTGTTTCTGCAGCTTCTGCTACTATTGCCCATTTACTTCAACCAATCATTTTTCTTTGGTTTCAATCAATGGCTCATTTGTGAGATTGAATTCAAAATAATTTTCATTGTATATATTGTTATTGGGTTTCTGTAAACTAATAGTGAATGTGAGAAACTAAACGGTAGAGGAACCAAGACATCTGGAAATAGAGAAATTGCTAAAAGTATCAGTAGGTCATAAAGTGTAAATCAAGTACAGACTTTCATTTTAACACGAGAATACAAGATCAGGCAAGTAAAGTTTAGATAGAGTATTGGTTAGTTTACACTTGGGAATAAGTGTGCAGATCTGGCTTCTGTAGAAAGAGGATATTGGACACATAAGAGACAGTACAGTTTGAGAGGACTGGCCTCTTTAGAGCAAAAGAGATGACATGATTGGAAACCAACTACAACAACTTGTATTGATTTAGCACCTTTTTACTTCAAATAAGCATTTTAAAATATATCACATCAAGCCTCATAAGAAAAAAGATATTAGATCAGTTGACCAAAAGCTTGGTCAAAGAGGTAGGGTTTTTTAAGGATTATCTTAAAGGAGGAAAGTGAGAGATTTTGGTAGGGAATTCCAGAGATTAGGGTATAATGCAACTGAAGATGTGGCTGCCAGTGGGAAAGAAATTAAAATTGGGGATGCACAAAAAGCTAGAATTTGATGAGCACACATATCTCGGAGGTTCATGGGTTGGAGGAGATACAAGATAGAAAGGGATAAGGCTGCAGAGAGTTTGAAAAGGAGGATCAAAATTTTAAAATCAAGATCTGTCTTGACCAGGAGCCAGTGTAGGTCTGTGAGCAAAGAGGTGATAGGTGAATGGGACTTGGGTGCAAGGGCTGATTGCGTTAGATTTAAAGAAGAGAGGAATAACACCTAGAGGAGAGAGAAATGTTTACAATGTAAGCTAACATGTGCACCAGGAGAAGCTGAGTGGTCAGCAGTCTGGTGGGAATACAATTAAGAGAACAGGATTTCCTGGGCGACGTTAGTTCTGAGAGGGTATAATGTGAGTTAGGAAAGAAACTAGAGAAATGTGCAAGTTCTGGGTTAGCTTTAGAGGAAGTTTTGCCAGGTGGGCTACAGGAAGGAAGAGACACAGAAGAGCCTGATCGATGATCTTAGTCTTCAAGACCTATTCAAGTCCATTAGCTCTTCTAAGCATTTACTGTTTGCAACAAGAATGGAGTGAATCAGGGAATGGGATTTAAGAAGACTTTAAGAAGGATGATCCTGGAAAAGTGTGCAATTTGAGCAGACAGGAGCTGGATGCTATAATGCTTCATGTGGTCTGATCAGATCTGACTGTTAAACTAGTTATTCACCATATTTTGTGCTTGAGAGTGGAGATGAGGATCATGCTTGAGGGAATGACCATGGTGAGAGAGCGTATGGTTTAATTGAAGACAAAGGCATCAAAGGTAGAGGTGTGGGTGCAGCTACAGACATGCTGTGGCGAACGGGGGCCAGAGAGTTTTTAAAAGTGTAGTTATAAGTGAATTGTTTTTTCCCCTAATAGTGGTGTTTAAATTTATTAAGGAGTTTTATTGGAGAGATATGGAGAAATTGATAAAAGAACAGTGACCTGTGAGAGATCAAGTATTGAATTTGAGAGGAATGTCTTTAAACAGAGGTGAAAATATAGAATTTGGTGCCATTGAGAACAACTGAAGCAGATAGTATTGATCCATGCAAAGAGAGACTTGATGGATACACCAGATAGGATTGTTGTTGGAGGGGAAAGAGAGCCGGTTAAAATGAGAATTCACAGAATTGTTACAATGCTAAAGGAGACTTTGGTGTCTACACTGGCTCTCCAAATGACTTAGTACCATTCTCTTGCCTTTTCACTGTACCCTTACATATGGTTTCTATTCAAATAATCTAGACAAGTTGAAGGTTTTTTGGAATATTATCATTTGCATAGATCAGTTAGAGTGACTTGTTTTTGTACTGTAATTTTATATAATTGTGTTGCTTTTGTATTATGCTAACTTGGGCCATGAAAAACTCCTACCAGTCCAGTTTTTGATTCGTCCATTATAAACTTCCTGAAAGCAGATTTGCTTTGTAACTGTACTGGTGTTCAAAGTTCTTTCTCTAACAGTTGGAGCATTGGGACAGTAAATTAAAAAAATGTCTCACAAGCATATTACATAATGAATTGAAAAAAGTTCATTGGTTTAAGTGTGTTATTTTGCTACTGTGTAATAATACATTAAATGTGACCTGTGAATGCTGTAAATAGAAAGTTGAAAATTCTGTCTTTCTGAGTAATCCCTAAAGACTAGCTCAGCTATCCAGTGCCTTTTTACTCTGATCCCTGGAGTTCTGCAGCACTGAAACATGATATAGGATGTCTCTGTTGCATTTAATAGTATTTTCCTGCTTTTGCAGTTTCAGCACTTAAATATATCCTGATTTTCAGAATATGCTGTCTTTTCAGCCAATATTCCTTGTACACCTTTCAATGCAAAGGGTGTATTTATTGGTTTCTATAACTAGAGGGGACCAATCTAACTATGTTAGCACTTCCATTTCAAAAATTGTTCTGCTTTTTAAAAAAAAATTCTTAGATGCAGTTGACATCGACAAGCCAGTACCTAATGTCCATCCCAAAGCAAGTTGGCTTTTGTTGTGATTTTTAAATGATGCATGAACAACTTGAAAAATTCTTAGGAAAACTTACTGACATTTGTGAGCCTGAAGTCTGGTGTAGACCATATGGATTTATTGAATTAAGTTTCCCATCAAACATTTGTTACCAGTTCAGTACAGTACTCTTCTGATCGGATATTTGGGGATTAGTGTTTGCTGGTGAAACAACACAAACCCTGCTCAGTGTGCCTATTCTCTCATTTGACTGGAATAAAAAAGCAGCACAAATGTGTAGATGAAAAATTGAAATTGACTGAAGTACTTCTGTCATGTTTCTGATTTCTGCTTGCAGAATTGAGAATGTCCATTGTGTGGGTATTAGTACTAATGCTGATCATGAAACAAATTGTTACTAGTTACGTACTGTGGACAATTATTAACAAGAGTGTCTTGTTTTCTTTATTAATAGCATGAGTTGACAAATTTGCAGCAAATGAATTTATCACTTCAAGCTGTCCTTCAAATGGTTGTCTCCTTCAACAAGGTACAGTATTAGAAATTCTGTGTAAGAAAACCGATCTGCATTGAGAAGTATTTCTCATATTCTTAACTTTGGAATTCATATTTTGAAAAATTTTGTTTGGCTTTTAAAAGGAAATTTTGAATCAGTTACCTTGTATAATCTGTATGGCAAACTAATGTGTGTAACTTAAATGCCCCAAATCTCTGATAATAAATCAGAGATTAACTGATTTAAATGAACCAATACAATGGAAAAGGCCTTTTTATCTTATTTATGCAATTAGTTATAACTAAATAAACTAATATTACCATTATTTCTTTATTCCATTAAAAAGTCTACCTGTGGACTTTTATATATATCCCAATAACCATTTTTATTTACTTTATGGAATGCTGATTGGAATTAATATAGGCCCAGTGGCTAGCATGACAAATCGGTGTGATGCTGGAAATAGGTTGGATTGAAATGAAGATAAGAAGGGAAACCACCCATTTATTTTATGATGAATTTATATTGCAGCCACAAGCAGCTCTGCAATTACTTTTGGATTCTTTCGATGAAAGGTATTGCACTTAAAAAAAAACAATTGTGGTCATAAAACCTATTGCCACCTTGCAATATCTATACAACTTGGATGGGAAAAGAAAAATTGGTTTTCTTGAACTTAAAGCTAATCTTAATCATAACTCGTGCAAATCAAATAAATCTAGTTGTTCTTATATATGCACAAAACCTTGGGTATCGTTACAGGAAAAGCTGGATTCATCATCTGTAAGCCATTTAAATTTGAAAAGAAGGTAACTTTCTGAATTAAAATTCTTGGGAAGGTTTTATGAGATTGAAGTGCCTTTCCAATACCCTCTACTGCTCATATTTTTCTCAGTTGAGCAAAAACCGAGTCGGGCAATCTGTTCTCTGGACTCTATTAATTCTAAGCTGAAGAGTTTATTATGAGACTTGTGATGGTGGCCCACTGATAACACTCTAAGCACCATTTCATTCTCCTCCCTGTGGAAAATTATAATTGATATTTTCAGCAGGAAATCAACAGCATGGTTTAAATCAACACCTCCCTCATAACTTGCCTCTCCAGAGCTTACTCTATGATCCAGGCCGCCTCTTGTTGTTTTGCTTGTGGATCACCCAAATTGATAAGATTTTTCATTTACTCCAAGTTGCAGGCATCAATGTTCAAAAATTTGGATGAAAAATTGAAATTGAGTGAGAAGTACTTCTGATCTCTGAATAAAATATTTATTATTTTATTTCAGATTATTGAAGAGGTCAGCCAGAACTTTAGTCACCTTACAGGTCAGTGCTCAGCAATGGATCATTGTTTTAGGTTGTATACAAGTGGCTCCCTCTTTCTTCTTACTGAGGGTTAAAGGTCAGCAGGATCTCTGCTCCCAAGATAATATGCTTAGCAATGGGTGACTGTAACCAAGTCTATTTTGTGATACTTGGTGATCTGAAAGCTAACCTAGAAGGTATTACTAAGTGCTAGTTATGATTGCTCAATCATTCTGGCTTGTTAATGGGATCTGTTCCTGGAGATTGGGTTCCTTCTATGTAGTTCCTGGCAATATTGCAAGAAGTCTCCAAACCAATGGGGCAACTACGAAAAGCAGAGGAAGTTTACCAGGTCATCATGTAATTAGATGTTTTTAGCTGAACACCAAGCAGCATGCTGCTGTTTTCAATCTTGGTTTTCCCTCTCCCTTCACCATCATTCCTGTGTCAGTCAAGAATCATGAGTGAATGTCATTACATCGGTGTATAGTGTTAAATAATACACAAATATGACTTACACCTGCAATTTATTATTTTTTATGTAGAGCTAAATGAAGGATGGTCGACTTTCTTTGGGGTACAGAAGTGATCAAGAATACAAAATAAATGCTGAAATCCAAAGTTCTGATGCTTGGATGTGGTAATATTACCTTATGCATAATATTGAACTCTGAGATGTGTGTTTTCTGTATTTACACATTTCAACAGACAGCTTACAATAAAATGGCAATGCATTATACCAATGCCTGTTCTTACAACCAAACTGATGTGCTTGTCTACATGATGTCAAATTTTGAATATATTTCATGAACTAGGATAGGTAATGTTATTGCAGTTTTGTTCTCATTTCTGCCTAGGCCAGTGATTTCTAAACTTATCAAATGAAGTAAAACTGATTAGATCTAACTCTTGTTCAAAAAAATTGTACCCATTTTATTTTCCAAAGTACTTTTGGCCTATTTCTTTAACATAAGAACATAAGAAATAGGAGCAGGAGTAGGCCAACTAGCCCTTCGAGCCTGCCCCGCCATTCAATAAGATCATGGCTGATCAAAAAAGGCACTCATTTGTAATAACAAGAACAACATGTTAGTTGCTAATTGGAAGTTTTTAGCAATGTATGGTTATTTACTGTGTCTGCAATAAATTTGAGCTATAACCTGACACTAGAATAAAATAGATTCGACATCACTTAATTCCTTCAATTAAGTTACCACAATGCATGACTTGTAGAATATCTAGTTGCACCTTTTGCTATCTCTTTTGGTTACCAAAGAAATTGGTGCTGTGCTCAAGCAATGTTCTGTGCTGAGGCTCTGTTCTGACCTCTTGGTTTCTCTCATTCCTGTGTTTGTATAGTTTGTCCAAAGATTGCTGGAACGTTTGGCTTCCTAAAAGACAAAATTATTGCAAGTCAAAACACTATCAAACAAAAGTTTTTTTTGTCTTGCGTCATATATGTCAAGGACTCAACACAGACCAATATGACCCAAATAAGAGTTCTCCTTTTATCTATAATTTGGTGAAATATGTTGAAATGGAACACTTTTTAAATTGTCTGGTTTAGCTAGCTAGTACAAAAACATGGGATCATAGACCAAGCATAGAATTAAACCACACCATCCTGCTTTTGCTATGTCTACTTTTTCTAATATATCCATGTTTTTAGTTTGGGTGTTTGAGAGCAGTACCATCGCTTTATTTTTGCTTAGTCTTCCAATAATCCTACTGGCGCCTATTGAAGGACTGAGTTTTTTTTATTGAGTTGCATTGAAGTTGATACAGAATTTGTATCCTTCGTAGTGTACGGTACTGCTGAAAATGTAAATGTTGACTGGCAAACAGCATATCATCAAGGTAAAAGCAGAGGAAATCTCTTCCCCTGTTCTGAATTTCATGTAAAGAATATGGGTTTTCCAACTAGTGGATTTGGGCTCCACACTTCCCTACCCTCCTTATCCTTAAGGGGTAAATGGACTGCTGAATTACACAATATAAGCTAGGGCACAGAGGAGAGTGCTGTAATTTGTTTCAATACAACAGATGTTGCAGTGCATTATTGCCAAAAAGCCAAATATATATTGCTTCTGGGATAATGCACTAAGCAACTTGAAAAGATGACATGAAACCTCCTGTACCTCCTAAAAGGTTTAAGAACATAAGAACATAAGAAATAGGAGCAGGAGTAGGCCATCTAGCCCTTCGAGCCTGCCCCGCCATTCAATAAGATCATGGCTGATCTGTTGTGGCTCAGTTCCACTTTCCCGCCCTCTCCCCATAACCCTTAATCCCCTCTCTTATCAAGAACCCATCAACCCGCTTCTTAAAAATATTTAGCGAGGCAGCCTCCACCACTTCAACGGGCAGAGAATTCCAGAGATTCACCACCCTTTGAGTGAAGAAGTTCCTCCTCAACTCCGTTCTAAACCGCCTCCCCTTTATCTTGAGGCTGTGCCCCCTAGTCCTACTGTCTTTTTTTGACCCATTGCTGGTGTAATAATGTATAAAATTTTAATTATGAAGGAATTATGGAATATGATTACAAGTCTTACTGAATTTGGTTCATTTTACATGTGAATGTACAAATTAGGAGCAGGAGTAGGCCACTCAGCCCTTCAAGCTTGCTCTGCCATTCAATAAGACCGTGATTTATCTGATTGTAGCTGCAACTCCACATTCCCACCTATCCCTAATAACCTTTCACACCTTGCTTATTAAGAATCCATCTGGCTCTGTCTTTAAAAATATTCAAAGACTCTGTTTCCACCACCATATGGGGAAGACAATTCCAAAGACTCAAGCCCTCAGTGGAAAAATTCTCCTCATCTGTCTCAGCTTTTGACATTGACCCCAGTTCTAGATTCTCCCACAAGAGGAAGCATGCTTTCCACATCCACCTGATCTTGTGCCTCATTCAAGTTGCCTCTTACTCTTCTAAACTTTGGCTGCAAACCTAGCCTCTCCAACCTTTTCTCATAAGACAACCCTCCCATTCCAGGTATTAGTCTAGTGAAACTTCTCTAAGCTGCTTTCATTGCATTTACATCCTTCTTTTAAATAAGGAAACTTATACCTTACACAGTACTCCAGATGTGGTCTCACCAGTGCCCTGTATAATTGAAGCACGAGCTCTCTAAACTCTGTAGTTAATTCCACGGCAATAGATAACAACATTCTGTTAGCTCTCGTTGTTATTTGCTGTACCTGCACACTAACCTTTTGCTATTCATACACTAGGATTCTGGCTCTCTCAGCATGGCAGAGCAATCTCTCACCATTCAGATAATGCTTTTTTATTTGTCCTGCCAAAGTGGACAATTTCAGATTTTCCAATATTATATTTCATTTGATAGATCTTTGGCCACTCACTAAAGAGGCTTCAAAGGGATATAGATTGGTTATGTCCTGTTCACAACTTACTTTCCTACCCATCTTTGTATCCTCAGCAAATTTAGCAACCATATCTTTGGTCCCTTTTATTAAAGTTATTCATCGAAATTGTTAAAATGTTGAGGTCCCAGCTTTTATCCCTGTGGCACACCACTCTCACATCTAGCCATCTTTTTACAAAACAAAGTATTTATTTTAATATCAGGATTCCTAATGTCAAAATAATTGGCATGAATCTCGGTATACATGATCTTATTCACCAGTATCCACTTTAAAATACCTTGTTTCTTAGATACACATTTCTATGTTTATAGATACAAAACAAGTCACATTCTTTATTGGTCATCGAAACAATTCTCTCCACTACTTAGTCTCACCTATATCATAACCTTTCCATCCAATTACACTCACCACAATATAGCTGTTTGGAAGAATGTCATCAATATTCAAAAGCACAAACATTCAGAGTCTGAAGGAACCTCATTCCAGCTTTGTTCACTGAGTTTGTGGCTTACAGCTCTGTCAAACAATTGTTACAAAACACAGCAAATAATTCAATTAATTCTGTCAAAATTTTCCCTGTTGGGTAAAATATGTTGAAAGTATTTGCACAACCAGCTTGCAATGTAGATTTGCTCCTCTAAGTAACAGGACATTGTAAAGTCCTATGACATCGATTTAAAAATGAACATCATTCTATTTATTTGTTGCACGTGGGGATTGTTGACAAAGCCAGCAGTTGTTGCACATCTCAATTGTCCCTGAGAAGGGGGAGGTGAGCTACCTTCAGTCCATTTGGTAAAGGTACATCCATAGCGCTGTGGAACCTTTGGATTTTGACACTGATATGAAAAAATGATATTTCCTAATTAAGATGTGTGGGAGGGGATCTTGCAGGTGATAGTGTTCTCATGTGTCTGCTGCCCTTGCTTCTTCAGGTAATGAGGTCAGGGGTTTGGAAGGTGCTGTCGAAGGACCTCTGGCAAGTTGCTACTTCACGTTATTACTATTGCTGAGTCCTGAATTATCAACATCCTGAGGTCATCACTGAATAGAAACTTAACTGGACTGGCTGCATAAGTACTGTGGCTACAAGAGAAGGTCAAAGACTAGGAATTCTGCTGTGATTAACTCCCAAAGCCTGCCCATCAACTACACAGCACAGGTCAGGTGTGTGAAATATTCTCCACTTGTCTGGATAAGTGTAGCTCCAATAACACTCCAGAAGTTCCACTGCTGCCACTACATGGTGGTGCAGGAGTGAATGTTTAAGGTGGTGGATGTAGGGCTGATCAGTATGGCTGTTTTGTTCGGGATAGTGTGAAGCTTCTGGAATGTTGTTGGAGCTACACTTGTGCAGACAGGTGGAAAATATTTCACACACCTGACCTGTGCCGTGTACTTGATGGGCAGGCTTTGGGAATTAATCACAGCAGAATTCCTAGTCTTTGACCTTCTCTTGTAGCCACAGTACTTATGCAGCCAGTCCAGTTAAGTTTCCATTCAGTGATGACCTCAGGATGTTGATAGTGCTATCTCCGTTACTTCCAATTTAAACAATATTCCTCATAGATGTAAACTCCTCTTCAAAATCAGTTAGCAAACAACAGGCTTGTATGCTGGTTTATGGGCCTCAAGCCTCCAGAACACCTCGGGAGAGAGACACCTATTTTCTAGCAGGTTGCTAACTGCAGTCTTCCGAGAGAGAGAGAGAACATCTCCTGTTCCTCACAGACCCAAGCAGAAAACTGCCTACTTGTCTTTATAAGCTTAGGCCTGCCCATTCATATGACTCTGCCTTGGCCAATCAACCTAATAAAACCCTACTCTGAAACCCCAGGGCACAACCCAAAAAATAAACAAAACTATATTAGCTCAGAATAAAACAAACACCCCAATATCCAGGATCAAGTATTCTACATTCTCAGCATACGGGTTGCCTGGAGCAGACAGATTGGCGTTGTAAACCAGAGTTGAATTTAAACACCTCTTTCTCCAGAAACATAACACACATACATTTCTTAAAGGCACAGTATCATCACAGCATTTATATTCAGGTCATCTGGAGAAACAGCCATGTATTCCTGTTGATACGGTTGCCAAATTGAGTCATTGCAGGGTGTCATGAGATGCCTACCCCTGTAATGGAACTGGCCAGGACAGGAAAGTAGGGTGCAGAATTATTACGCACACCTTTATACCTATTGGCAAAAAAATGCTAGCACCAGGAATGGAGGCAGAAACCCCAGAAATGCCATTTTAAAAGGCCTCCAGAAAAATCTGGCCCATAATGTTTTAAAAAGATAGGGAAGGCAAAAAGAGATGGATGGCTGGATG
This sequence comes from Carcharhinus amblyrhynchos, assembly GCF_965287045.1. Classification (NCBI taxonomy): domain Eukaryota; kingdom Metazoa; phylum Chordata; class Chondrichthyes; order Carcharhiniformes; family Carcharhinidae; genus Carcharhinus; species Carcharhinus amblyrhynchos. The sequence goes on along the minus strand of NC_137335.1, from coordinate 34,861,817 downwards.
GCACTAATAATTAGAGAGGACAATGTTGGAAAGTGAGGATGTTCACAAGGTTGTCAAGATTCCATTGGTTAAAATTAAAATTTAAGCTCAGTTGGCTGCACAGCTGGTTAGTGATGCAGAGCGCTGTCAACAGCATGGTTTCAATTCCCCTATTGATTGATTGATTTATTATTCATGAAGGTCCCGCCTTCTCAACCTTACCGCTCACCTGAGGTGTGGTATCCTCAGGTTAAATCACCACCAGTCACAGCCAATGGTCAGCTGAGACTATGGTGACTTTACCTTTTATTAGAAGTAAAAGATTCTTCACTTACTCAGCATTCATTCCTCTAGAAATTATATCCTGTTTTTCAGAATCTTCATGACTCCTCGAGTTTGGCTCATCACAGAGAGGAGGAGCACTGAGAGCTAGGGATGAGCCAATACTTGTCCTTTGGCTTTGGGTAACTTCTTTAGTTGTATCAATCTCTTGACAAAACATCTAAAATAAACAGTTGGTTATTAGTTCAGGATTTGAATAATGCTGAAAAGAGGCAGGTTGCTTAAGCTTTTTGTCATGTACTCATCAGACAAACTTTCCAAATTTTAAATAGTCACAACATTTTATACTACAGGAGAAAAAGATGCCAATTGATTGGCCAAAGTGTTGCCATAGAGAAAGCAATGGGAAACTACAGGCTCCTCAAATTGGAGGTGATTAAGAAGAGGCTCAAGACTCTTTTATTTGCAGAGAAAGCATCCCTGCACATGAATGCTACTTTTAGCAAGTATAAATGAGCCATGTTACAAATGTAAATTGGTTGTTAATGTAGCTATTAGTGCACTCAGGATTGTTCAGCAAGTACTGCCCAATTGTAGAATAATGTTCAAAAGTGGACGCTTTGTTTTGGGTTTTGCAAGTACAGGCTCATTGAATATAATCTGTGCTCTGCTATTGTGAATTACTGAAGGAGTATGCCAAATCAGCTAATTGTTGTGCTGTATGGCCTGCATACCAGTAATGCATGGACACTGAAATTCATGCACAACATTGCTCAATTTTCCACTGACAAAATGCTGCAATCAGTTGAGAAAGACATTCTAGTTGCTGCACAATTGAACAAAGGCTTCTATGAATCTGAGTGAATTTTCTCAATGAACTTACTCTACTTGCGTTTGTCATGTGCAAGAAAAAAAATTCAGCAACATGTCTCTTCAGCAATATCTAGAACAGACACAATTTTTCTGACAAGTTTTGGGTGTGCAGAATTTTCTATCACAGCTGTTTCACAAGCAACAAATGTAGATTTTTTTTTCAAAAAGTGCAACTTTCCTTTGCTTTATTTAGTAGTGGGCATCATAATTCCAGAGGGGTCAAATTGCTTGCCTGAATCACGGAATGGTGGGCCATAAGCCAGTATTTCACTTGTGGATCAATGTGCCTGCTTCTGAGTGCGGTGTGGAGCGGAGTACAGCAGTTCCAACAGTTTGAGAGCCTTAATAACCCTGGAAATCCACATTTTGGCCTACATGTTCAGATCTGTTTTAGTTCCTCATATGTCAGCATTTAGTAATTGGCCTAGAATGAAGGCAATCTCTCCTTTGAACTTCATTTAAAAATGTTGTTGTAAGGAAGCTCTCCAAGTACAAGTGAAAATGCACAAGTTAATTCAGTTCTTAAGCTACACTAATACTACCAAAATATTTTTACTTATACCATTCCTTGTTTTCTTTCCTCATGGGAGTAGGTGCTGCCCTAAATCGCAGTGTTAACAACTGCGATAGTAAAGTATTAAGATATAGGATGGAATTTTCCCAAAAAATTTAACCATGTCATATCTGGTCTGAAAATTGGTGTAAATCCGCCCACCCAGCAGCGTGATCTGGATTGCAATTTCTAGGCACTTAGAAATCTTTTTTCCCCCACTTAAAATGTGATGCTGAGGCGCAAGGTGTCTGATTTGCCTGCTCTGGGGATCATCTGAGCACTTCGGACAAAGAGGTTGCTGCAATTAAACAGCTCCACAGCACTTGCCCTCAAGTCAAAATCATAGAATCCCTACAGTGCAGAAGAAGTTGAGCCTGCACCAACACTCTGTAAGAGCATCTTATCTGTACCCCTCATGCACTTTACCATGCTGATCCACCTAACCTGTACATCTGTGGACTTACAGCGGGAACCAGAGCACGCAAAAGAAACCCATGCAGACACAGGAAGAACATACAAACAGAATTGAACCTGGGTCCCTGGTGCTGTGAAGCAGTAGTGTTAACCACTGTGCTATCATGCTGCTTCCAGAAGATCAGCTCCCAATTTCTCGGACCCTCACTCAATTGCTGGATGCTGTGGAGGAAAGATGGGCCACAATTTACCTGCAAGTTGGCAGGAGGCCCTCTAGCTGGGTCACCAATCCTGTCTGGGAGACAGTGACAGCACTGGTCAGTGCCAGCACCTTGACCAAGAGGATAAGGGTTCAAATATAGGAAAAAATGAATTGCCTGTGACAATCTGTAAGGGTAAGTTCCCCTGTCTCCTTTTGGCATTCGACCCTAGTGTCAAATGCTATCCCTCCTACCCTTTTTAAACAAGGGTACTACGTTTGCTATCCTCCAGTCCTCTGGGACCTCACCTGTGTCCAAAGAAGAGACAAAGATTCACGTCAGAGGCCCAGCAATCTCATCCCTCACCTCTCTAAGCAGCCTAGGATAAATGCAATCGGGCCCCGGAGATTTATCAGTTTTAATGCCATCTAAAAGCCCTAACACTTCTTCCCTTATAATCGATAGATCTTTCAATTGGTCTACCGCTCCCTCAATGACCATACTAAACATCAAGCCCCTCTCCTTCGTGAATACTGACATAAGAACATAAGAAATAGGAGCAGGAGTAGGCCATCTAGCCCTTCGAGCCTGCCCCGCCATTCAATAAGATCATGGCTGATCTGTCGTGGCTCAGTTCAACATTCCTGCCCTCTCCCCATAACCCTTAATCCCCTCGCTTATCAAAAACCCATCAACCCGCGTCTTAAAAATATTTAGCGAGGCAGCCTCCACCACCTCAACGGGCAGAGAATTCCAGAGATTCACCACCCTTTGAGTGAAGAAGTTCCTCCTCAACTCCGTTCTAAACCGCCCCCCCTTTATCTTGAGGCTGTGCCCCCTAGTCCTACTGTCCTTTCTGAGCGGGAAGAGTCTCTCCACCTCTATCCTATCCATCCCATTCATCATCTTATATGTCTCAGTAGGGTTAAGGAGAATCCAAAGGCGTTTTACTCCTATCTTAAGAACAAAAGGGTGGCTAGGGGTAAAATCGGTCCTCTCAGGGACAGACGTGGGGAATTGTGCTTAGAGGCAGAGGGAATGGGGGAGATCCTGAATGAATACTTTGCTGCAGCTGGAGTACTGTGTGCAGTTTTGGGCGCCGTACTTACACAAGGATATTTTGGTCTTGGAGGGAGTGCAGAGGAGGTTTACTAGGCTGATGCCGGAGTTGAGGGGGTTGAGCTATGAGGAGAGGCTGAATAAATTAGGCTTGTACTTGTTAGAGTTTAGAAGAATGAGGGGAGATCTCATTGAGACGTATAAGATGATGAATGGGATGGATAGGATAGAGGTGGAGAGACTCTTCCCGCTCAGAAAGGATAGTAGGACTAGGGGGGCACAGCCTCAAGATAAAGGGGGGGCGGTTTAGAACGGAGTTGAGGAGGAACTTCTTCACTCAAAGGGTGGTGAATCTCTGGAATTCTCTGCCCGTTGAAGTGGTGGAGGCTACCTCGCTAAATATTTTTAAGACGCGGTTTGATGGGTTTTTGATAAGAGAGGGGATTAAGGGTTATGGGGAGAGGGCGGGAATGTGGAACTGAGCCACGACAGATCAGCCATGATCTTATTGAATGGCGGGGCAGGCTCGAAGGGCTAGATGGCCTACTCCTGCTCCTATTTCTTATGTTATGTCAGTATTCACGAAGGAGAGGGGCTTGATGTTTAGTATGGTCATTGAGGGAGCGGTAGACCAATTGAAAGATCTATCGATTACAAGGGAAGAAGTGTTAGGGCTTTTAGATGGCATTAAAACTGATAAATCTCCGGGGCCCGATTGCATTTATCCTAGGCTGCTTAGAGAGGTGAGGGATGAGATTGCTGGGCCTCTGACGCAAATGTTTGTCTCTTCTTTGGACACAGGTGAGGCCCCAGAGGACTGGAGGATAGCAAACGTAGTACCGTTGTTTAAAAAGGGTAGGAGGGATAGCCCAGGTAACTATAGGCCGGTGAGCTTAACATCAGTGGGAGGTAAGTTGATGGAGAGGATTCTTAGGGATAGGATGTATGCGCACTTAGAGCGTTGCGATCTGATTAAGGATACACAGCATGGCTTTGTCAAGGGGAAGTCTTGCCTTACAAATCTGGTAGAATTCTTTGAGGAGGTGACAAAAACAGTCGACGAAGGACGAGCCATTGATGTCGTCTATATGGATTTCAGTCAGGCGTTTGACAAAGTCCCTCATGGTAGGTTGGTACAGAAGATTAAAGCTCATGGGATATATGGTCAGGTATCTAGATGGGTAGAGAACTGGCTTGCAAAGAGGAGTCAGAGAGTAGTAGTGGAGGGGTCTTTTTCTAGCTGGAGGTCTGTCATTAGTGGGGTGCCGCAGGGCTCAGTACTGGGACCTCTTCTCTTTGTAGTGTATATAAATGATTTGGAAGAGGGAGTAGGTGGTGTGATCAGCAAATTTGCTGATGACACCAAGATGGCTGGATTGGCGGGCAGTGAGGAGCAGTGTCTGGCAATACAGCGGGATATTGATAGGCTGGTTGATTGGGCAGATACATGGCAAATGGAGTTTAATCCGGATAAATGTGAGGTGATGCATTTTGGCTGGAATAACGTAGGGGGGAGTTATATGGTAAAGGGTAAGCCCGTAAGGAGTATAGAATCGCAGCGAGACCTGGGGGTGCAAGTGCACAAGTCTTTGAAGGTGGCAGTGCAAGTGGAGAGTGTGATGAAGAAAGCCTATGGTATGTTAGCCTTTATAGGAAGGGGTATAGAATATAAGAGCTGGAGTCTAATGTTGCAGTTGTACAGAACGTTGGTTAGGCCGCACTTGGAGTACTGCGTCCAGTTTTGGTCGCCTTACTACCGGAAGGACGTGGAGACTCTGGAGAGAGTGCAGAGGAGGTTTACCAGGATGTTTCCTGGTATGGAAGGACTGGGGTATGAGGAAAGATTGAAGAAATTGGGGCTCTTTTCCCTTGAAAGACACCGACTGAGGGGGGATCTAATAGAGGTATATAAGATTATGAAGGGTATAGATAGAGTAAACAGAGGTAAGCTATTTCCTATGATAGAGACATGTAGGACAAGGGGCCATGGACTTAAGATGAGGGGGGAGAGGTACAACACATATTAGAGGGACGTTTTTCACACAGAGGGTAGTGGTATGGAATGCTCTGCCAAGTAAGGTGGTGGAGGCAAACACGCTAGAGTCATTTAAGAGTAACTTAGACAGGCACATGACTGGGTTGGAGATGGGTGGATATAGGAGATTGTTTTAAATAAGGGTCATTAGCATTGGGGCGTCCCTGGTAATGTAAATGGGTATGGTATGATAATAATGTTTTTCTCTTTTCATTCACAGGTTTTAAGTCGGTCCACCTCGTGTCCAACGAGGGGCATACACGCAATGGGTCGAACTGGGGCTGTTCTTGGTTGTTCAGGATTGGCCTAGTGCTTCATGTCGTTGGTGTGTGCCTAAACTGGACAAGATACTGGGCAAGACGACAGCTCAGTGACTATCGCTGATTGCTGTGCAGACACATGGACTTGGGCTGGTGTCTGTGGGAGTTTACGCATTCTCCCCGCGCTTGCATGGGTTTTCTCCAGGTGCTCTGGTTTCCTCCCACACCCCAAAGATGTGCTGTTAGGCTGATTGGCAGGAATAAATTGTCCCTAAATCAGTTTCCCTCAATCTGGATGGCCATAAAACATTATGTGGGTATGCCGGCGTTGGACTGGCGTAAACACAGTAAAAAGTCTGACAACACCAGGTTTTAGTCCAACCTATTTATTTGATAATATTCTCACTAGCTTTCGAGGGGACAGCCTCTTCGTCAGGTGAATAATCTTCGTCACCTGACGAAGAGGCTGTCCCCTCGAAAGCTAGTGAGAATATTATCAAATAAATAGGTTGGACTAAAACCTGGTGTTGTCAGACTTTTTACTGCATAAAACATTAGACAGGGGTCGTGGGGGGAGAGGGGGACTGGTGGTGTTGAGATGGCGGCGTGGGCTCATTGGGCCAAAGGGCCTGTTTCCCGGGCTGATTTTGTTCTTTGTTCTCCAGAATGTGCTCCAATTATCCATGGAACTGAAACCCTTCCTCCTGCACCATCCCTGCAGCCATGTGTTTATCCGCACTCTTTCCCTGTTCCTCAACTCGCTAGCATGTGGCACCGGCAACAAACCAGAGATGACAACATGGTTTGTCCTGGCTCTCAGCTTCCACCCTAGCTCCCTAAATTCCTGTTTTAAATCCCCATCCCTTCTCTTTCCCATGTCATTGGTACCGATGTGTACCATAATTGTGACTGTTCCCCCTTCTGCTTAAGGATACTGAAAATACAGTCCGAGATATCACGGATCCTGGCACCCGGGAGGCAACATACCATCCGTGAGTCGCTTTTGCTGCCACAGAACCACCTATCTATCCTTCTAACTATTGAGTCCCCGATAACTATTGCTCTCCTGCTCTCCTCCTTCCCTTCTGAGCCACAAGGACGGGCTCAGTGCTGAAGATCCAATCTCCGTGGCTTACCACTGGTAGGTCGTACCCCCCCCCTCCCCAATAGTATCCAAAGTGGTATATTTATTGCCGAGGGGAACGACCACAGGGGATCCCTGCACTGACTGCTTTCTCCAGCCCCTCTCACCATTCTTCAGAGTAACTACATCCCTGAAGCTTCTACCTATGACCACCTCTGCCTCCCGAATGATCCAAAATTCATCCAACTCCAGCTCCAGTTTCCTGACGCAGTTTTTGAGGAGCTGGAGATGGGTACACTTCCCATAGGTGAAATCAGCAGGGACACTGATGACATCCCTCACCTCAAGCATTCTGCAGGAGGAACATTGCACAAGTAATTTAACCAGATAGTGTTGAGAATGTAGAACTTGCTACCAAGGGATACACAGATATGGTTAAGAGAAGTAATGTGGGAGGAAGGTTATGCATGCTGAGGGAAGTGACTGTTTCTTTTGCCATGTATTTTTAAAATTATTTTACTTCATGGTTTTGTTCCATGATCAAGTGGAAGGAATTTCCACCAATGCATTTATAACATCTCTATACATTGAAGAATTTGAGAAAGCTCCATGTTCTAGGCAGATTTTTGAAGTTGCATTATAATCATTATTATAAAACATCTTTCACACAATATACCAAAATAAATAATAATGCTGGAAACTGAAAAGGAAATATCATTCTGCAAGTATTAGATAATTCCTAAGTTGTCATTAAAATCTGGACATCCTTATGTTATTTGTGTAACGAGATGATATAATTACCATATGGTATGGTTAAGACTATTGTTCATAAATTTATTTCAGTTATGGCATGGACAGCAACTAAAAATGATTTCAGATAAAACAAATGCATGGCTGCTGCTATAGGTGGCAAACATTGAAGTTTAAGAGGTTTGATTACTTACAAAATCTTGAATGCTGGGCTCTTCAAACTCCATGAAGTGGCCACCTCTCTCAAGCAATCTGGTCAGTTTAGCACCAAACAGAAAAAGGAGCGTGAAATAAAATTGATGATGTCATACTTTGCAGAATAGATAGTGGATACTAATATTAATCATCACTGAAATAAAGCTATTCTCATGTTTGCTTAGTTTTTTAAATTTACTTTTTGTCTAATTAACCTTCAGTATCCTACATGTATAACAACATCAGTGAACAAGAGCAATGAGTGGCCAAAGAGTAAATTAAGTATTTAAAATTCAAAGTAATTGTGTCCAACACATTAGGCTTCAGTTTAACCTTGCTGTTAGTCTCTTTAAGTGCAGCATATCATAGGTTAATACATTTTGATCTAAATTGAAATCAAATTAAATCAAACCTGTGATGAACAAAAACACATTGACCTCTATAAATTTTGCATTGGCCCATAACTTCCAATCTCCAGGGTGTCGTAGCCCAGAAATGGCCCCATGTAACGATCATGTGGCACTTGACTGGGCAATTACTTTGCGTTGGGAACCATCTAATCTAACTTAAATCGCAGACTTTGGATATTACCCAGGAAAAGTTAAAAGAATTAAAACCACTTCTAACTCTTGGGTAACCATAGAACTGATGCCACCAACAGGAATCCCCAATTACCCTTCCCATCCACCTAACAGCCTGAGGCAACACCCCCATTACACCTGCAACCCCTCTCCCCTGACTTAACTTTCCACATCCCTGATTGTCCATTCCACCCCAAATCTCCCACAGACTGCCTGACAGCCTTTGACTCACACTCACAATCTACCTGCTTGACGGCAACTAGAGTCCTGTAAAAAGGGATGAGCCTTCAATACCCTCACTCTACTGAACTTGACAGAGAGAGTTCCTAAACATCTGTACTGCACTTGTCTCACCTGGCCCAAGTTGGAAAGTCTCCGAGGAAGGTGTGGCTCTCAATTAAAGTAAGTGAAAAGGAGCGGAAATTTAACTGCGACTGCCACTCCATGGCAATTCTGGCCCTAGCAGTATCTTTTGCATCTACACTGAAATGCGTAGATGTTTACTTCGAATCAACAGCTGATCAATTGTGTCTTTAATATAGTGAAACATTCAAGGTACTTCAGAGGAGACAATTTCAACAAAAATTGCCACAGCAAAACCAAGGTCATCAGGACAGGTGACCAAAAGCTAGCTACAAATACTAGATTTTGCCAATGGTAAGATACAATGTTCCTGTCTTGCTCCACTTACTGATGTTTTTAAGGTGTCACAAGATAAGTAAGAAATGAGAAAGGTGAGGCAGTTTAGGAAATAAATTCTAAAGCTACAAAACTGGACTAATGTGGCCTGGTGCAGCAAGTTTGAGCTTGTTATAGAACAGGAAACATGGCCTTATGCCAACAATCTTCAACTCAGTGAGTTCCTGATGTTTGTAACAACACAGTGAAAAAAGTGTGGAACTGAGGCCAGACACTTGCACAGAAATAGGCTGAGGGGATTGAACAATGTACAGAAGCGGCCTGTTCTGCTCTTGTGGGCAGTTTCAGTGCAGAGCTCTTGAAGGACATACAAGCTGGCTCCCAGTTTTTTTCTCTTTGTTATTGCACAGGAAAAATAAAACTGCAGCTATTGCAAGAAAAACTTTAAATATAATTTAAGATTTCAGAAAAATATTTTATAGGAACAAGTGATTTTTTTAATGTGGAGAATAGACCCATTGGGTGGAATTTTATGACTTTATCATGCGGGAAAATGTAAAATTGGGCACGATGTGACTAGCTGGAATGGAACCCATTCACGCCCATTCCCATTTTACCAAGAGAAAAGTATCAATGCGATTGGGAACCCGCCCAAAATGGGCGAAACATCAATTTGCATTTTTTTTGCATTCATCACAATGTAGTTAGCTTCACTCGCAATCTTCCCAGCTCACCTGTCTTAACCACCTCGTTCATTGCAGCCGAATCAGTCAGGAAAATACCTCGTGTATAAAAGCTGGCTTCAGGTATTTGATCAGTGAGGGTGAGCGAGGAGGTAAGTCTCTGTGTTCAAACTGCTCTGTGCTGCTCAGAGGAGGTTGTTTCATGGTGGCCATATTAAGTTTCGAGTGGGGAGGGGGCTTGTGTGTGTGCTGGGGGGTAAGGGGTTGTTGGTGCTCATGGTGTCCAACATTGGATTATCAACACGGACTCAACTCAGCGCTGACCTCAGGTCTTAGCACTGACTCTGGGTCCTAGTGCTGGCAGCAACAAATACTGTTGCTGGTGGGAGATGGACTGGAAATTCTCTGAAGTGGCAATGCTGCAGCTTCAGGCCTTGTGAAGCAGCACCTTCTAGGGCCACTACTGCATGGGTTTGAGACTGGGGGGGGTGGTGGATAGGGGGGTGCCTGTACTGCCATTTCGGGATCTGTGGGGGGGGGGGCTATGGGAAGTGTGTGGTACTGGAGGTCTGTGGGGGTTTTGGGGAATATGTGTGATGGGGGTCTGTGGTGGGTATATGGGGAATGTGTATTGCTGTGGGGGGGGGGATATAGGAAGTGTATGTTGCTGGGTGTCTGTGGGGGGTTCTGGGGAGTGTGTGGCATGATGGGGGGGATGCAGGGAGTGTGTGTTGCTGGGCTGGGGGCTAGTAGTGCTCTTTAACCTCTCCACCTGTCTTTCCCCTTCCCCAAATCTACCCCTCTTTCAGATTGACATGATGGCTTTGTTTGGTTGCTGCTGAAACTGAGGAGGAGGAGCAGGAGGATGAATTGCGGGCACACGAGGCTCAGCCTTACCACTCACAGGAGTAGAGGGAACTGGGGGCAGGACGTGACCGCTATTCACCCGAGGAGAAGGAGTGAGCGGAGACCCCAGCAGTTCCACACATGAGTGACTTTGATCAACTGTCAGACATCATGTGCTGCCAGCTCCAAAAGGAGACAGTGTGTCACCTGTGCCATTTGTTGCAGGATCTGGCACCTCCGGGCACAGGGCGCTGGGGGCGGGGGGGGCACCCATTCCCGGTGGCTGTAAAACTGACAGCCACTTACACCTTTTTCATCACCGAGTCCTTCCAGATGACCAGTGGAGACCTTTGTGGCATTTCACAATCATCTGTCCACAGGTGTGTCAAGGAGGTCATGAATGCCCTGTATGCCCGGGCTGATCAGTACATTAAATTTGACCTGGACCAGACCCAGCAGGAAGCCTGAGCTGCAAGAGGCCCATGTTGCCACCCACTCAGTAGTGCAGCAGTGCTGAGGGCTCCTCAAAATGTTCAGGAGCCTGGACTGCTCTGGAGGGGTCCTACAATATAGATCCTTGATAATGTCACACATTGTGGTGATGTGCTGTGCCCTACACAACTTGGCGCAGCAGCAAGGAGACCTTTTGGTGGTGGAGGCCGACCAACCAGACGTTATTGTGGAGGAGGCCACCCAGCAGCAGGAGGAAGAGGAAGACAACGAGCAACATCACCTAATCACAGGAGGGCTGGCGGCAGCAAACATCAGGCATGCGAGCATGGTGAGGGAGGTCCTGATCATCATGTGCTTTGGTCACTAGGGGCCTGTGTTGCTTCACGTGGGTTCCATTCCCCTCTCACACCTTGGAGTCCTACAATCTCCTGCAACATTGTAACACCAAGCAGAAGGCTGATGACAACTTGATTTGCACCATTGCGATGATGCTCTGGTGCAAACTAGTCTGACGCCTACCTGAACTCTACATGCATGTTGGCACCTGGGTCCAAGTCTGGTGGTGGGTAAGGAAGCATAAAACCCCAATGCAGGGCCCTGGGGTGGATGAGTTATGGGGGAGAGGAGGGAATCTCCTGTGGGGTCTGGGGATGCCATGGCAGATGCTATAAGTCGCTGCCAGTGTATAGCACCACTGTAGACACTGAATTATTTGAGCACCTTGATTTTCTCAGTAGCAGTGCATTGAGGGGCCTCCCCCACTGCCTGCTATGCCCCGCGATCTGTGAAGCCCCTGGCAATTGTCCAGTGGAGGACCTGGATCTTGAGGGCCCTAGCCAGCTTCCAGAAGTCAGGGATGTATCCATGACACCCTCTTCATCTCACTGTGCCTGAGATGCCCTGGTGTCAGGAAGGGGGAGTCAGAAGGCATAGCCACAGCCGCAGTCTCCTGGATGGAAGACCCCGGCACAGGCTCGAGCCCTTCCTCCTTCCTTGGGGTTCCTGTGTACCCGTGGGGCTGTGTGAACAAATCGTCCTCCCCTGTGTCAACTCTGCTCAATTTCCCTCTCTTATAGATCCAGCTGAAATGTGGCTTTAGTATGTATGACTGGGAGCCAGTGAGCTGGCCAGAACCTAGGCCACTCCATACACAGCATCATTCATTGTCAATTTCAGCTTTAGAAAACTCTTAGCATTTCTACAAGCTATCACAGAGACAGTAGAAATTAATCAGCATGAAAACAGTAAGTAGTTGATGGTTCCTCTAAACAATGCTGCTGAGGGATCCTTCCTGTTGCTGAACACAGGTTCAGCTGTGAGGATAAAGTTAACATGTTAGCTAGGACACTGATTTACCGACTCTGCATTGTTCCGGCATACATTCTTAATATCTGCAATGCCACCCTTAGCTCGTGTCACACCAGTATTGAGCACACGTAGCATGGACATCATTCTGGTATCAAAATGGCCTGTACAGCACCAATACTGCTTCTCGGTCTTTTAGTTAAGATTAAGCATCAGATCAAGTCCAAGATAGACAGTCCTTGTCTTGCTCGCTTGGATGTTGTTTGTCTCTCTTCTGGGGACCACAAACCTGTGGTGCGGTGGTGCTTCTGCAGTGAGCTCCAGAAGCCCTGTGTCACCTGGCCCTGCCAGGCCTGGAGGATCACCTGCATTCTTGCTATTGTTGTTGAGGCCTCTACAGCCATAGACCGCTGTATCTCAGCACTGTCCCGCTGGGGGCTCCTGCAAGCTCTCGAGCTTCTGAGTCTGGGCCGCAGAGTCTCAAAGTCCTTTGAGGCCCTCAGTTGTGGCCTACTGTGATTCGACCATCGCTTGGAATCTGCCACTCATGGTGAGAATTTCCTGCCTCAGGCTTTTCAAAGCGAACGTCACCCTTGCAGTGTTGGCCTGGGAACCGCGCAAGACAGGCACTAACTGGTCTGCCTGAAAGCTTTGGAACTCCTCCCAACAACTTTGCAGTCAGTCCAGTACTGCTGTCAGCCCCCTCTGCATACCCTGGCTCTGTTGCTGCATCACCAGCTGCTGAGAGAGAAGTGATCACAGAAGCCCAGCAGATTGTCTGAGGCCAGCCGAGTCCTCGCCTCCGGCAGGCCCCTGCCTGCCTGAAGTCTCAGACATTCTGTCCTCCACCTGAAGTACATCAGTAGATGTGTCGTGCCCATTAGAGAGTGACCCAGCTGCTTTGCCGCTAACTTGGCCCACCGATGTGAGAATCTCTGTGATGGTGAGTTGCGAGGTGGATGCTGATGCAAAATTGGTGCTGGCCTTGGAGGTCCCTTTATTCACTTCTTCCGAGGAATCTTCCAAGGTGTCAAGGGTGGGAGCAGCAATGGGGACCGTGATGCCAGATGGTGCAGGCTCAATGGGGTCCCTTCCTGCAACACAGAATACAAAGTTAAGTGCAAGGGAGGGAGAGGAATCTGGGCTGCGTCAACTTACATTCTCCAACAAGTGGAGGATTGGCAGGTGCTCATTTCTATGTTCCAGCCCAATCATGCTGTCACTAATGTTCCACGTGCCCTCCTCTCCCACAGGCTCCAGTGCCTGCTCCTCCAAGGGGATGAGGATCCTGGATCTCAGACACACCACTCCCTTTGCCCTTTCCTGGCGATTATGGGAATTCTTCTCCTGGGGATGTCTCTGATGTCCATGGAGGGGAGGAGGAGGCTGTATCTGGCCAGGGGACGGGATTCTGACAGCAGAGCTTTTTTTCCTGCTGATGCGTACCCAGGTAGTTAGTGTTTACCAGCAGTACGTCAAGCTGTGGGGGCCATCACTGCTGGGCCCAATTCACTCATCGTCTCATTTTTAACATGCTCATTTCCAGTAACAGCAATGTGAATCATTTTGTTTTCAAAAAGATTATTAAAATTTTAAAGAAAACCAACATTCTATGTACAAGTCCATCTCTTCTAATGTCTAGATTAGTGAGTGAATGGAACTGTTGCCATAAAATTAAAGATCCCCAAGCATAGGTAGTTGAAATGAATAAATTTACATTGTGATATGATGGTGAGCTTGATTCACTTGAACAAAGCTTACATTTACATTTCAGTCAGTAGAACAAACTTTCTTCTTTATTGTCATTTCCATGTCCATTTTAGCTGATAAAGGGGAATGGGAAAATGACCTTGGCTTTAATTGCTACAACAAAGGACACATTTCTCTTTTAAAGCAAAACAACTCCCTCAGCCCAATTCAAATGCTAATAAGGACAGAACTGAATTGATGGCTGACTTTCTCTCGCAGACAACCAGCTTCTATTTTACTGTGACCCATTCATCCATGTGACTAAAAGAATTTATAGTCCAAATTCCAGATCAAGTACTGCAGTTCATGGTCTGGAGCATGAACCATATCAGCACCCACTTAGTCATTCAGAATCCCCTGCATAGTTTGATGTCCGTGCACTGACACAGATGTATGAATTTTCAATAAAAGCGAAGTAAATGCCTACAAAGTATTTAAATTCAGAGCACCCAATGACAAGACTAAGTAATTTCCTGCTATTTTTAAATTTTCATTAAACTACTTTGAGGGGATCTAGTTTTGGAGATAAAATGCAGAGAAAGAGCAAGAGAAAAGTGGGACACCAGAGAGAGTAATGGTTTATCATTTGATTGTTCACTGGAGCGAGCAGAGTGAAGGTTGCACGGAGTAAAGGTAAGCAATTACTTTTGTAAAGATTTTCGCGGGCTTTGTAACAGTTTTTCTGCTTTAAAAATTAGACAGGAAGTGGGCCGCGGGGCTTTGTGGGAACGGATTTTTTTTATCAGGCAAAGTTTAAAAGGACTGCTGTAGACAGCAGGCAGCGGAGTGAGAGGGAAGCAGAGTGAGCAGTAAGGGCTTTGGATCACACAGCTTGAGAGAAAAGGGCGAGGTAAGTTTAAATTCTTAACTGTGTTTAGAAATCACTAGGAGACTCGGATGGAGGGGCATGTGATGTGCTGTTTCTGTATGATGTGGGAGCTGGTGGACCCCAAGGCCCTTTCCAGTGACCATGTCTGCAATAAGTGCTGGTTGCTTGAAGAGCTCCATCTCAAAGTAGATGAGCTGACCTCTGAGCTTCAGACACTGAGGCTCATCAGGGAGAGGGAGTGTAACCTGGATAATGGGGTACAAGAGAGATTCGCACCCCCTAGTCTGGCTAACTCTAAGGGTCAGGAACAAGAGGGTGCTGCTGAGGGGAGGAAGGATGGGGGGGAGTGGGAAGGAAGGGTGAGAGGAAGGAGGGGGGAGGGGAGAGTGTAGAGGAAGGGTGAGAGGAAGGAGGGAGGAGTGGGGAGGAAGGGTGAGAGGAAGGAGTGGGGAGGAAGGAGGGGGGGACCCAAAGGCCTCAGCCTCTCAATCTGCACAACAGTTTTGAGGTTCTTGCTCCCAGTGTGGACAAGAACAAGGGCTGTAAGGTTGATGAGCAAACTGGTCATGGTACAGTGGTGCAGACACAGGACAAAGAGGAAGAAGTAAAGAGGAATGTAGTGGTAATTGGGGATAGTGTGGTTAGGGGTATAGACACTGTCTTTTGTCACAATGATAAAGAATACAGAAGAGTGTGTTATCAGCCTGGTGCTCGGGTCCAGGATGTCTCATCTGGGCTGCAGAGGAACCTGGAGCGGGAGAGTGAGAATCCGGTCGTTGTGGTACATGTGGGTGCCAACGACATAGGCAAAATGCGAACTAAGGATCTGCAGAGGGAATATGAAAAGCTGGGAATCAAATTAAAAAGCAGAACCAACAAGGTGGTTACCTCTGGATTACTACCTGAACCACGTGCAGATGGGCGTAGGGTAAATAGGATTAAAGAGATGAATGGGTGGCTCAGGGATTGGTGTGGGAGGAATGGGTTTGAATTTATGGGGCATTGGCACCAGTATTGGGGCAGGTGGGACCTGTTCAGATGGGATGGTCTTGGTCTGAACCGTGCTGGGACCAGAGTCCTGGCGAATCGTATAACTAGGACTGTAGATAGGGCTTTAAACTAATTGGGGGGGGTGGGGGGGGGAGGAGGGTGCAGGGGTAGGAGAAATTACAATGTCTAAAGTAAAAGAGAGGGTACGGGCACAGGAAAATGTTGAGGATGACCCAATAATACAGGGAGAAGGGGGCATGAGAAAGGTTGGTAGCTTTCCTTCAAATAGGGTACAGATAAAGGCTGGGATAAAGACACTTTGCCTGAATGCACGAAGCATTCGGAACAAAGTGAATGAGCTGGTGGCGCAGATCAGCACAAATGGATATGATCTGGTGGCCATTACGGAAACATGGTTGCAGGGTGACAGGGACTGGGAGCTGAATGTCCAGGGGTATCAAGTGTTTAGGAAGGATAGACGGGAGGAAAAAGGGGGAGGGGTACCTCTGCTGATTAAGGACAATATCAGGATGGTAGTAAGGGAAGATACAGGCTCCAAAGAGCAGAACGTGGAATCGTTGTGGGTGGAGATATGGAACAGTAAGGGGAGGAAGACGCTGGTGGGTGTGGTCTATAGGCCCCCAAATAATAACTATAAACAAGCAAATAAATGATGCGTGCAGAAATGGAACCACGAAAATTATGGGGGATTTCAATCTACATATTGATTGGTTGACCCATGTCGGACGCGGTGGGCTTGAGGAAGAATTCTTGGAATGCTGCCGGGATAGTTTCCTTGAACAGTGTGTGATGGAACCTACGAGGGAGCAAGCTATCTTAGATCTGGTGTTGTGTAACGAGGCAGGTAGAATTAGGCATCTTATTGGGAGGGATCCTCTTGGGACGAGTGATCATTGTATGGTTTAGTTTTTGATGCAGATGGAGGATGAGAAAGTAGGGTCCCAGACCTGTGTCCTCTGTTTGAACAGAGGGGAGTACGATAGGATGAGAGAGGAATTGGCAAATGTAGATTGGGGGCGCAGATTGGTTGGTAGGACTGCTGAGGAACAGTGGAGAATCTTTAAAGAGATCTTTTTCGGTGCTCAGCAGAAATATATTCCATGGTAAAGAAGGCATGTAGGAGAAGGGATAATCAGCCGTGGTTATCGAAGGAAATAAAGGAGAGTATTAAATTAAAAGCTGATGCGTTTAGAGTGGCTAAAAGTAGTGGGCGAGTAGAAGATTGGGAGAGGTTTAAAAATCAACAAAGAATGACTAAGAAGTTGATAAAGAAAGGAAGGATAGACTATGAAGCTAAACTAGCACTAAATATAAAAAAGGACAGTAAGAGTTTTTACAAATAAATAAAGAGGAGGAGGCTGGCTAGAGTGAACGTTGGACCCTTAGAGGATGAGGGGGGGATTTAGTGGTGGGAGATGAGGAAATGGCTGAGGCCTTAAATAAGTTTTTTGCCTCGGTCTTCACGGAGGAGGACGTGAATGGTTTGCCGGATATTAAAGATAGAAGGATGGTAGGAGTTGAGGGCCTGAATGCGATTACTGTCACTAGAGAGGTAGTGCCTGATCGACTACCGGGACTGATGGTGGACAAGTCCCCAGGACCGGATGGAATGCATCCCAGGGTTCTGAAGGAAATGGCAGAGGTGATAGTGGATGCCTTAGTGATTATTTACCAAACTTCGCTGGATTCTGGGGAACTGCCGGAAGATTGGAAAATGGCTAATGTTACACCGCTGTTTAAAAAGAGTAGCAGGCAAAAGGCAGGGAATTATAGGCCGGTTAGTTTAACGTCTGTTGTTGGAAAAATGCTTGAATCCGTCATCAAAGAAGAAATAGCGAGGCACCTAGAGGAGAATTGTTTGATAGAGCAGGCGCAGCATGGATTCGTTAAGGGGAAGTCTTGTTTGACAAATTTATTGGATTTCTATGAGGATGTGACTTATGCGGTAGACAGGGGAACCGGTGGATGTAGTGTTTCTCGATTTTCAAAAGACGTTTGATAAGGTGCCGCACAAAAGGTTGCTTCAGAAGGTTAGGGGGCATGGAGTTGGGGGTAAGGTGTTAGCGTGGATAGAGGATTGGTTGTCTAATAGGAGGCAGAGAGTTGGTATCAATGGGTGCTATTCTGATTGGCAATTGGTGATTAGTGGAGTGCCGCAGGGATCGGTGCTGAGGCCTCAGCTATTTACCATTTATAAAGATGATCTGGAGGAGGGGGCTGAGTGTAGGGTGACGAAATTTGCTGATGACATGAAGATGAATGGAAAAGCAAATTGTGCAGAGGGCGTGGAAAGTCTGCAGAGGGATCTACATAGGCTGAGCGAGTGGGCGAGGACCTGGCAGATGGAGTACAATGTTAACAAGTGTGAGGTTATCCACTTTGGCAGGAATAATAGTAGGAGGGATTACTATTTAAAGGGCGAAAAGCTGCAGCATGCTACGGTGCAGAGGGACCTGGGGGTCCTTGTGCATGATTCGCAAAAACCCGGTCTGCAGGTGCAGCAGGGGATCAAGAAGGCGACTGAGATGCTGGCCTTTATAGCGAGGGGGATAGAATATAAAAGCAGGGAGGTCTTGCTGCAACTGTACAGGTTATTGGTGAGGCCGCAGCTGGAGTACTGTGTGCAGTTTTGGTCGCTGCACTTGCGCAAGGATATCTTGGCCTTGGAGGGAGTGCAGAGGAGGTTCACTAGGCTGATAACGGAGATGAGGGGGTTAGACTATGAAGAGAGACTAAATAGACTGGGTCTGTACTCATTGGAGTTTAGAAGGATGAGGGGGGATCTTATAGAGATGTATAAGATAATGAAGGGGATGGATAGGGTAGAGGTAGAGAGATTCTTCCTGCTTAGAAAGGACAGCAGGACTAGAGGGCACAGCCTCAAGGTAAGGGGGGAGCAGTTTAGAACGGAGTTGAGGAGGAACTTCTTCACTCAAAGGGTGGTGAATCTCTGGAATTCTCTGCCCGTTGAAGTGGTGGAGGCTACCTCGCTAAATATATTTAAGACACAGGTAGATAGGATTTTGGTAGACAAGGGAATTAAAGGTTATGGGGATAAAGCGGGAAAGTGGAACTGAGCCACTTCAGATCAGCCAAAATCTTATTGAATGGCGGGGCAGGCTCGAAGGGTTAGATGGCCTACTCCTTCTCCTACTTCTTATGTTCTTATGATTTGCATTAAAAGAACAACAACAACAAACTTACCTTTGGGCTTCTATCATGTTAGCAAAGGAGCGCCTGTACATCTGATACAGCTTGCCAAGGTGGTCCTCTCCCTGATAAGGTTTTTCTTGCACTTTTTTAAGGCTTCTCATCTAACAAATTGGTAGAATCAAAGTGAATATGAGAAAATAAAGGAACATCCACTGTGAAATGTTAAGCATGTTTACAAAATTTAATAAATGCTACTAAAGCAATTAGTAACTGCCTTTCCCCATCTGGTTGAGAAAGATAAATTTCATTGGAGATGGGACATTATAGCTGAGCCCAGGTTTGTCCTCAAATGAAACCTACATATATGTTCTTTCAGTGTGGATCACTGGATGGAGATCAGAAATGGGAATCCAGGTTGATAACCCTCTCTCTAGCTCAAGAGCAGTCATGTTATTTATATAGTAGTTCTGTTGTGGCTGAAGTTGAGATTGGCTAACTCAGTACAGGTTTGCAATGAAACCTTGGGCCTCCCTAGTTCTATATAGTCCACAACAATCACATGTGATGTATTTAAATACTAAGCCACAAAAATTTCTACCTCTGTAAGTCCTGGGTTTGTGATTATTGCATATAATGCTGAATTATTAAAAGCTCAAATAACATAATGTGGGTAGAATTTCCACTACGATACTCTTATCTCCCACTGTAAATCCAGCAGCAAAGCAGAATGAATGGCCATTTCATTGGAGTTTCCACCAATATCACAATAGAGCATAATGGAACTGCAGTGGAAATTTCAGCCCAACATTGTCCATATTAAAATTATGGGCCAAAATTTGCTGGAAGGAAATGCTGAGTTCATGGTGTACCTTATTGCTAGTGTGTGACACCAAAACAGAAATTCATAGTGAGGAAGAGAACTCCTGTAGTTAGGAAATTGTAACACGTTACTGCGTGTTTTTGTTGTTCTTCCATGAGCATTGTAAAGATGGGAGTGCTCCATCAACCTCCCCGTGACTTCCAAGAATCTGCTAAATGAAATAAACTTGCCACAGCAAGTTAGAATTGCTACTTCATGGCATAAGGGACCTGTTAACATATCACTCAATGTTGAAGACCCAGAAGTGAACAAGTGAAATGTTTGTATCTCACTCCCTCAAGGAATAACTTGCTCTTAGAGATATTTTCTTTAATTCTTTCTTTTCCTTTTTGTCTGTTTTCTCTCTCAATGTAATCTTTCTAGCTAAATCTCTTGCTCTTTGTGGATCTACTTTTGGTTCTAATTCACCCTAGTTCCTTCTTTCATTAAATTTAAATGGTTAATCCTGTATTGACCAAAGTTCCAGATTATCTGAACCTTTACCAATCTGTACTTCTAGAAATTGGTATTGTAAAAATAATTGCAGGTGAGGGAATATAATTCACCTCAGATGCGCACCATGAGATGCCCCACTCCAACAAATTCTTGACCTAAATTCTACATTTTTCTGTCATTTATTTTTGCAATGAAGCATTAATGAGCTATAATTTAGTAGTCTATCATTATGATCCTCTTGGGATGAGCGATCATTGTATGGTTGAGTTTTTGATGCAGATGGAGGATGAGAAAGTAGGGTCCCGGACCTGTGTCCTCTGAACAGAGGGGAGTACAATAGGATGAGAGAGGAATTGGCAAATGTAGATTGGGGGTGCAGATTGGTTGGTAGGACTGCTGAGGAACAGTGGAGGATCTTTAAGGAGATCTTTTTCGGTGCTCAGCAGAAATATATTCCGATGGTAAAGAAGGAACGTAGGAGAAGGGATAATCAGCCGTGGTTATCGAAGGAAATAAAGGAGAGTATTAAATTAAAAGCTGATGCGTTTAGAGTGGCTAAAAGTAGTGGGCGAGTAGAAGATTGGGAGAGGTTTAAAAATCAACAAAGATTGACTAAGAAGTTGATAAAGAAAGGAAGGATAGACTATGAAGCTAAACTAGCACTAAATATAAAAAAGGACAGTAAGAGTTTTTACAAATAAATAAAGAGGAGGAGGCTGGCTAGAGTGAATGTTGGACCCTTAGAGGATGAGGGGGGGATTTAGTGGTGGGAGATGAGGAAATGGCTGAGGCCTTAAATAAGTTTTTTGCCTCGGTCTTCACGGAGGAGGACGCAAATAGTTTGCCAGATATTAAAGATAGAAGGATGGTAGGAGTTGAGGGCCTGAATGTGATTACTGTCAGTAGAGAGGTAGTGCTTGATCAACTAGTGGGACTGATGGTGGACAAGTCCCCAGGACCGGATGGAATGCATCCCAGGGTTCTGAAGGAAATGGCAGAGGTGATAGTAGATGCCTTAGTGATTATTTACCAAACTTCGCTGGATTCCGGGGAAGTGTCGGAAGATTGGAAAACGGCTAATGTTACGCCGCTGTTTAAAAAAGGTAGCAGGCAAAAGGCAGGGAATTATACGATGGTTAGTTTAACGTCTGTTGTTGGAAAAATGCTTGAATCCATCATCAAAGAAGAAATAGCGAGGCATCTTGAGAAGAATTGTTTGATAGAGCAGACGCAGCACGGATTTGTTAAGGGGAAGTCGTGTCTGACAAATTTATTGGAATTCTATGAGTATGTGACTAGTGCGGTAGACAGAGGGGAACCGGTGGATGTGGTGTTTCTTGATTTTCAAAAGGTGTTTGATAAGGTGCCGCACAAAAGGTTGCTTCAGAAGGTTAGGGGGCATGGAGTTGGGGGTAAGGTGTTAACGTGGATAGAG
Organism: Carcharhinus amblyrhynchos; assembly: GCF_965287045.1. Classification (NCBI taxonomy): domain Eukaryota; kingdom Metazoa; phylum Chordata; class Chondrichthyes; order Carcharhiniformes; family Carcharhinidae; genus Carcharhinus; species Carcharhinus amblyrhynchos. The sequence goes on along the minus strand of NC_137335.1, from coordinate 34,840,134 downwards.
GATTGGTTGTCTAATAGGAGGCAGAGAGTTGGTATCAATGGATGCTATTCTGATTGGCGGTTGGTGACTAGTGGAGTGCCGCAGGGATCGGTGCTGGGGCCTCGACTATTTACCATTTATACAGATGATCTGGAGGAGGAGGCTGAGTGTAGGGTGTCAAAATTTGTTGATGACACAAAGATAAGTGGAAAAGCAAATTGTGCAGAGGGTGTGGAAAGTCTGCAGAGGGATCTACATAGGCTGAGTGAGTGGGCGAGGACCTGGCAGATGGAGTACAATGTTAGCAAGTGTGAGGTTATCCACTTTGGCAGGAATAATAGTAGGAGGGATTACTATTTAAAGGGCGAAAAGCTGCAGCATGCTACGGTGCAGAGGGACCTGGGGGTCCTTGTGCATGATTCACAAAAACCCAGTCTGCAGGTGCAGCAGGGGATCAAGAAGGCGACTGAGATGCTGGCCTTTATAGCGAGGGGGATAGAATATAAAAGCAGGGAGGTCTTGCTGCAACTGTACAGGTTATTGGTGAGGCCGCAGCTGGAGTACTGTGTGCAGTTTTGGTCGCCGCACTTGCGCAAGGATATCTTGGCCTTGGAGGGAGTGCAGAGGAGGTTCACTAGGCTGATAACGGAGATGAGGGGGTTAGACTATGAAGAGAGGCTAAATAGACTGGGTCTGTACTCGTTGGAGTTTAGAAGGATGAGGGGGGGATCTTATAGAGACGTAAAAGATAATGAAGGGGATGGATAGGGTTGAGGTAGAGAGATTCTTCCTGCTCAGAAAGGACAGCAGGACTAGAGGGCATAGCCTCAAGATAAGGGGGGAGCAGTTTAGAACGGAGTTGAGGAGGAACTTCTTCACTCAATGAGTGGTGAATCTCTGGAATTCTCTGCCCGTTGAAGTGGTGGAGGCTACCTCGCTAAATATATTCAAGACACGGGTAGATAGGTTTTTGGTAGGCAAGGGAATTAAGGGTTATGGGGAGAAAGCGGGAAAGTGGAACTGAGCCACTTCAGATCAGCCATGATCTTATTGAATAGCGGGGCAGGCTCGAAGGGCTAGATGGCCTACTCCTGCTCCTATTTCTTATGTTCTTATGATGTTTGAAGTCATTAATATGCATTTATACATCAACAGCTGGCCTAAGCCACTCAATGCAATAAGAGAGAAGTCAGCAACAAAAAATATCAGTGCCTACAGAAAGCTGGACATAAGAACATAAGAACATAAGAAACAGGAGCAGGAGTAGGCCATCTAGCCCTTCGAGCCTGCCCCGCCATTCAATAAGATCATGGCTGATCTGTCATGGCTCAGTTCCACATTCCCGCCCTCTCCCCATAACCCTTAATCCCCTCTCTTATCAAAAACCCATCAACCCGCTTCTTAAAAATATTTAGCGAGGTAGCCTCCACCACTTCAACGGGCAGAGAATTCCAGAGATTCACCACCCTTTGAGTGAAGAAGTTCCTCCTCAACTCCGTTCTAAACTGCCCCCCCTTTATCTTGAGGCTGTGCCCCCTAGTCCTACTATCCTTTCTGAGCGGGAAGAGTCTCTCCACCTCTATCCTATCCATCCCATTCATCATCTTATACGTCTCAATGAGATCTCCCCTCATTCTTCTAAACTCTAACGAGTACAAGCCTAGTTTATTCAGCCTCTCCTCATAGCTCAACCCCCTCAACTCCGGCATCAGCCTAGTAAACCTCCTCTGCACTCCCTCCAAGGCCAAAATATCCTTGTGTAAGTACGGTGCCCAAAACTGCACACAGTACTCCAGCTGCGGCCTCACCAATGCCCTATACAGCCGCAGCAAGACCTCCCTACTTTTATATTCAATCCCCCTCGCTATGAAGGCCAGCATCCCATTCGCCTTCCTGACCACCTGCTGCACCTGCAAGCTGGGTTTTTGCGACTCATGCACAAGGACCCCAAGGTCCCTCTGCACTGTCGCCGGCTGCAGTTTTTCTCCACGTAAGTAATAATCCTTCCTACCATTATTCCTACCAAAGTGGACCACCTTGCACTTGCCAACATTAAATTCCATTTGCCAGTTCCTGGCCCATTCGCCCAGCCTATCTAGATCCTTCTGTAGACTCTCCACACCTTCCGCGCAATTTGCCGTTCCACCAATCTTGGTGTCATCAGCAAATTTCGACACCATACACTCGGTTCCCTCCTCCAGATCATCTATATAAATGGTAAATAGCTGAGGCCCCAGCACCGACCCCTGAGGCACTCCACTAGTCACCAACCGCCAATCCGAATAGCACCCATTGACCCCCACTCTCTGCCTCCTATTTGACAACCAGTCCTCTATCCACGCTAACACCCTACCCCCAACTCCATGTCCCCTGACCTTCTGCAATAACCTCTTGTGAGGTACCTTGTCAAACGCCTTCTGAAAATCAAGAAAGACCACATCCACCGGCTCTCCTCTATCCACCGCCCTAGACACATCCTCATAGAACTCCAGTAAATTTGTCAGACACGACTTCCCCTTAACGAAACCGTGCTGTGTCTGCTCTATCAAGCAATTCCCCTCAAGATGCCTCGCTATTTCCTCCTTGATGACGGATTCTAACATTTTACCTACAACAGACGTTAAACTAACCGGCTATAATTCCCCGCCTTTTGCCTGCCACCCTTCTTAAACAACGGTGTAACATTAGCCGCTTTCCAATCTTCCGGCACTTCCCCGGAATCCAGTGACGTCTGGAAAATAACCACCAAGGCATCCACTATCACCTCCACCATTTCTTTCAGAACCCTCGGATGCATTCCATCCGGCCCTGGGGACTTGTCCACAATCAGCCCCCTCCAGTCTGTCGAGCATCGCCTCTCTAGTAACAGTAATGTCATTGAGACCCTCCAGTCCTACCACCTTTCCATCTCTAACACCCAGCAAATTATTCACGTCCTCCTCCGTGAAGACCGAAACAAAAAAGTTATTCAAGACCTCAGCCATTTCCCCATCCCCTACCACTAAGTCCCCCTTCTCGTCCTCTAAGGGTCCAACATTCACCCTAGCCAGCCTCTTTTTTTTTATATACTTATAAAAACTCTTGCTATCCTTTTTTATATTAAGCGCTAGCCCAGCTTCATAGTTTCTCCTACCCTTTATCAATTTGTCAATCTTTGTTGACATTTAAACCTCTCCCAATCCTCTTCTCGCCCACTACTCTTAGCTACTCTAAATGCCTCCGCTTTTAATTTAACACTTTCCTTCACCTCCTTCGTTATCCATGGCTTATTACCTCTCCTCCCACGGTCCTTTTTGACCATCAGAATAAATTTCTGCTGAGCACCAAGAAAGATCTCCTTAAAAATCCTCCACTGCTCCTCAGTAGACCTACCTTCCAATGCGCTCCCCCAGTCCACATTCGCCAATTCCTCTCTCATCCTACCGTACTCCCCTCTGTTAAAACAAAGGATACGTGTCCGGGAACCCACTTTGTCCTCCTCCATCTGCACCAGAAACTCCACCATACAGTGATCACTCTCCCCAAGAGGATCCTTCACCGCAAGGTCCCTGATTCTACCCGCCTCATTACATAACACCAGATCCAAGATAGCTCGCTCCCTCGTCGGCTCCAACACACACTGTTCAAGGAAACTATCCCGGCAGCATTCCAAGAACTCCTCCTCGAGCCCACCGCGTCCAACATGGGTCGACCAATCAATGTGTAGATTGAAATCCCCCATAATTACGGCCGTCCCATTCCTGCACGCCGCACTTATTTGCGCATTAACAGCCCGCCCCACCTCCACATCATTATGTCTTGATGCAACTATATCAGGTTTTGGTGAGGTCATACCTGGATTATTGTGTGCAGTTTTAGACTCCTTATCAGAAAGGATGTTCTTGCTCTAGAGGGAGTGCAAAGTAGATTTACCAGACTGATTCCTGAGATAGCAGAACTGATGTATGAGGAAAGATGGAATTGGTCAGGACTGTATTCACTGGAGTTCAGAAGAATGAGGGGAAATCTCATAGAAACCTATAAAATTCTTGCAGGACCAGACAGGGTGCAAGAAGGATATTCCTGATGGTGGCTTTGTTCAGAAGAGGTCACAGAGGATACAGGACAGACTGTTTAGAACAGAAATGAGGAGAAATGTCTTTATCCAGAAAATGGTCAGCCTCCACTACTTCTGCTACCACAGAAAGTAGTGGTAAGTTGTGGTCAAAACATCCAATGTTTTCGAGAAGCAGTTAGATATAGCTCTTGGACTGAAGTGAATCAAAGAATATGAGGGAGGCTACTGAGATGGATGATTAGCCATGATCATAATGAATGATGGGACAGGCTTGAAGGGCTGAATGGCCTCCTTCTGCACCTATTTTCTACGCTTCCATTTAACTGTGATAGGAAAAACTATGCCTCAAATACAAGTGCTACATCTTAGCCGGAGAGCCTGCCTGACCAATACATATCTGGGACATTCATTGTTCCAGTGACTCAGTCCCCTTCCCTCATCTCTTTTGCTAATGCATTGATAATCAGTGCCACACCATGCTCACACCATGAATTGGAAAGTTTTGTTTGACTTTGTTTCCAGTTTTAACAGCTCTCGTGCCTTTACTACTTCATCATTGACTCCCTTCCCTTTCTCAACTTCTCTACATTTCTGGAGATAGGCTACCAGTTAAAATTCACAAACCCACCTTGACTACACTTACTGACACCCTGCTTCCTGTAAGGGTCCATTCCATTTTCTCAGTTTCTCTGTCTCCACCCCAACTCTTCTGATGATGAAACTTTCCACACCAGTGCTTCTGGTATGTCTTTCCTTTCCCTCACCTGACGATCTTTACCCAGCATAGTTGACAAGGTTCTCCACTTATCTGATCCATTTTATATATTTCTGCTCCCATTGCTTTCCATCCTTCCCAAAACCATGCTCGGGTCCCTCTCACCCTCGCCGTCCACTCCACCAGCCTCTGTAATCAATAGATCATCCTTCACAATTTCCACTAGCTTCAGCATGATGCCACCACCAAACACATCTGCCCCTGCCCTTCCCTTTCAGCATTCTGAAGGGACTGTTACTTCTGCAACATCCTGGTCCACTTCTCAATCATCCTTTCCCTGTGACACTTTTCCGTGCAAGGACAGGAAATGCAATACCTCTCCTTTCACCTCCTTCCTTCTCACTATCTAAGGCCCAAACATTTCTTAATTTCCTTGTGCTTCTTCCACTTTAGTATATTGTATTCATTGTTTATGATGTGTTCTCCTCACCAAAGGGGATGACCACTTTTTGGAACACCATCATTCAATCTAAAGCAAGACTCTGAGCTTCCTATCACGTGTTATTTTAATTCATCACCTTGTTCCCACTCTGACCTTTTAAGTATTGTATGAATCATTGCTCGCTTCAGCTGAAAGCAGGTTACCGCAAGGGATGATAGTAAAGGCGAATAGTTCAGAGCCAAAGGCCTTTCAATGCCATAGTTAGCGAAAATTCATGTCAGGAGATTTCTTACGTGGGAACATATATTGCAACATAAAGGAATAGGTTTATTCATTGTTTAGATTTAAGATTGGGACGTGGGACGTGGGATTATGTATTTGGCAGTGATCTGGTGGGAATGTCCACTTTGACCCCTGTAATTGTGTCTAGGGTAATGAGGCAACAAGAAAGTGACTTTAGCCAAGATGGGAATTAGCATCTGGATTAAATAGATGAATGAGATATCATTATGCTGAGTGGTGGAATGCAATTGGTTGAGGTGAGTGTCAGGGATTATAATTGACGTGTGTACATTAAATGGGGTGGAATTTCACAAGATTTTTTCTAAGTGTCCAGCTAGCATGAAAACAAGAGAATTGCTGATCTGTTTTTCAGGTGAGTTTTCACACCCAATTTTATGTACTCAGTCTTTGAAAGTATGGACTAGACCATTTCTAACCACTAGAGGCAGTGGGTGGGACTTAATTCGCCAGATAGTCAGCAGCTCAGATCGGAGTCACAAACTGCACATGTGCAGGAAAACTGGAAAAAACAGCTTTGCTGACAGAATCTCTCCTGGGCCAGATACAGCTTCCCCATCCCCTAGGGACATCAGAGACACCCCCTCCCCCCCAACATTACTGACCTCCTTGCCACCCCCACCCCACCCCGTGGGACTGCAAGTGCTGACTTGGCTTCCCCTCCATGGTAACAAAGCAAACTGCATTAAACTGACTGGAATGGTCTTACGGGTGCATGATTCACCCCAAACTACCTGCCGCTGATCTACCCTAACAAGGGGCAGCTCCATAAAAAACCCAAGGATAGACACACAGGCAGACAGTACAGGAAGAAATGGCAGGGTGGTAAAATTCTAGCCACTAACTTTGTTTCTTTCACAGATGCTGTGCAAGTCGCCCTGTCCTCCTCCCGATGTACCCTCCCCACCTCTCACTGGAGTCTGCTTGCCATGCCTGTACAAAATCCCTGGATTTACTTCAAGTCCTGGATCCAAGAATTCATGGGGGACTGCTTGTAATCCCTCCAGGGGCCAGTACTCTGTCCTGGTGCTGCTAGGACTGCAGAGTTGCAGGCTTATTGGGCAGGACTTCCTCCCAGATCTGGGTGAATGTCCCACTCTGATTCACCTGGCTGCCCCAGCATAATATGACAATGGAACAGCTGGGTATCAGGTGGGTGGGGTGACCAAAGGTTTTTTAGTCGGGAGAGGCAGGGAATACATTCATCCTGTAAAATCCAGCCCACAGTTTCAAGAAAGTTGGGCATAAATTTGGGAGTCAGCAACATGCTAAAGGACTTTGCAGAGTAAAGGGAGATTGAAGATTGGATGGTAGTTTGCAAGGATAGAGGGGGACAAGGGGGGGGGACATTTTGAGGAAGAGTTGATGGCAGCTGATCTAAAAGATGAACAGTACCTGAGAAGAAAAAAACATTTACAATATCAGCTAACACAGGGTGCAGAAAGGTAAACTGGGTGATCAGCTGTTTGGTGTGAATAAGATTAAGAAAGCAAGAGATTCAGATCATGTGGTCTGGGTAGGAGAAAGTAGTCCTGACTGGTACATGTGGTTTAGGTAGACGAATGTAGACCTAATCAATACATGTGTTCTGAGTAGGGGAGTGCAGACCTGATCACATGCACTCCAGGTCTGGCAGATGATAAGCTGTAGGTAAGATGAGTAACAGTTGGCTTGGATAGCTGAGGCAACTTGTAAAGCAATTTTCTTAAATTGAAAAGTGCAGTCTACTTTCAATTAATGTGTGAGTGCCTTGAATTTGTTGCAGCATTGTAACACACTGCAATTTAGCTTTTACTGTATATTCAATTCAGTGAATTGCTGAAAGGACAATAAAATTTGAATTGAATTGAGAACCCATCCAAATAACTGGAATTATGGACATATTCACTTTTCCCTCCCCCTCTATCTGTCTCCAGACTAGATGCATATCTTATATAACTGCCCCACCATTAGATTCACAGCTGTAAGATACATACCAGGCACTATATCCACACCTGTGAGACTAATGAAGCTATTAAAGCACACATACATACCTATCTAAAGATTGACAGGCATCAGATACATCTTTCTCAGAGGTATCAGATTACAAGGATCTTCAAAGAGCCCAGAAGCAGCTACTGATAGACTGACAAGAGATCAAATGCATTTCTGGAGCCCACCTAAATCTAACAAACGACTGAGACTTTCAAAAAGCCATGCCACTGCCACTTTGAGATTGACAAGATTTGGATCTTTCCCCAATAGACCACTGAGTGTGATGTGTAACATTTATAAATAATACCTGCTATTATTTCAAGTGCTATAGTTGCAGACATCATCCTACTAACCTCAAAACAGGGAACTTCTGATAGGAAACTGAAAGTGGTACCGTGCATGGACAGTCCCATGATATGACACAGCATGCGGTTGTGTAGGTGAAACAAGATGTTCTAAATGCATGTACTAGTTTGTCTAAATTAGTTTGAGTCTTCAAAATACAGACACATTTGACCAGATCTGAATAAAGCAGTAATTGGGGCTTCATACTTATGCTCTTGTTTGATAAATCACAAAGCTGCTATACATCTACGTTTTCTAACTGGAGTATTTAACCACTTCACTCTAACCCCAGTAATACTATAATTAAATGTAAAACAAATTGGATTTTTGTTTTCATAACAGTTTGGGAAGATCTGAGCAGTCGCGTCATTACTTCTGGTGCCAAAAAGAGCAGGCACTGGTTTGATTCCTGATTTGCATCATGCTGAGTGTGATCACACTGAGCTGCTGGGAGATGTTATCAGTGGAGAGAGTTCCTAGTGACCAGGCTGGGTGTGAGGATGTTCGGTGGCATGGTTGCCTACAAGCAGGAAATGCACTTACCACACAATTCCAGACTTTAGGTCAAGCGCAAAACTAAAACCTGTCAAAATACCCTCAGAAGAATTTATATTCAACTTTCTTCTGAAGATGCTGATTCTTGCTTATATTTAGTTTTTCCCAAAAGTCAAGAGCCTGATTCCTCTGACCTCTCCCGTGGTAGGGATTCTCCAGTCCTGCTGCAGCAAATTGAGTTTTGGCTGAATGCCAAATTCTCTGTTCTCACTGTCAGCAGTGATGGGGCGAATGAGACTGGAGAATTCCGGCCCTGACCAATGGTTACCAAACGTTTCCTTCATGTGGACCAGTACATTGTCATCAAAAGCTTTTGTGAACCATAGCACACGCAAGCATTTTAAACATTTCTTTACATAGCCTATGGCTGAAGGATGTCAAACTTATATATCTATGGATATTAAAAATAAAGCTATTTCTAATTGTTTTTGAGGCACATTAACAAATGCACTCATCACAGTACGTTCACCTGTGGTAGGCCTATCAGTAGAAACCTAATGAGAAGGCTCATGCTGCTTTGCAGATATCAAATGCTGGATGTCATGTTCCAGGGATGACCATCTCAATTGGAGATCTGCTTCAATGTTCAATTTATTCTGATATTTGATCTTCAATGTGACAAGCCCTGAAAATCCAGTTTCACAAAGGTAGGTCGTAGGAAAAGGCATCAGAAATTTTGTTGCCTTGGTGGACAGTTCTGGGTATTCCGAAGCAACTTTAAGCCAAAAGTCAGCCAGGTCACTATGAGAAAAATCCAGCTTTAAGCACTGTTACAGGCCAGTTCTGATGTGGAGATGCCGGCGTTGGACTGGGGTAAACACAGTAAGAAGTCTCACATCGCCACTATCAAATAAATTGTTGGACTTTAACCTGGTGTTGTGAGACTTCTTACAGGCCATTCCACAGGGCTGTCTTGCTGTCTCGAGGTCAGGTTTGTGAGGATGTTACCATCATCAAGGCTTGCAAGGGATTCTGAACATTGTGTCAGGAAAAGGGAAGTACTCATGTGTCTGTTTTCAAACTTTGTGGGTGCTCTCAGATGTCATGTTTCACATTGTTTGGAAACTGCATTCCTGCCGTGGCCAAAAAATCTGACAGATTCATAAATGAGTTATAATTTGATTTATCAAACTGTCTGGCCCATATCTCTATTTTCTTGATCATTGCTTCTATTTTGTCCAGCACATGAAGAACTGTCACTGATTCTGCAATAAAATTATCGCTTAGGTAAAGTTATCTGCAGATTGAGAATTGCTGTTTGACTGTCCAGGATGGATAATTTTTTACGGATTGATGCTGAACTCTGTTTAGTCCTTTCATCACCATCTGCAAACTCTGAACAATGACACGTCAGTTGCCCAGATTTAGTTTCTGTTGGAGGTGGACTTTGTGGCCCAAAGCTTTTGGGAATTGTGGCTGCTGTGGCCAGTTCTGAGCCTGCTTTCAGCTCATTCTCTTTTGACCTTTAAGCAGAATTTCCCATTTAACCTGTGGTGATATGAAATCCAGCAAAGGATCCACACAGGGTGGTTCATCATGAGCTTCATCTGTGCATTTATTTGAGTGACTTCCTCCAGTTGAAAGTTGGAAAACAATCTATCATTAACCCAACATTTCTGTTCACCTTGGAGATCTTCATTCCTGTAGGTACCTCATAAGAACATAAGAAATAGGAGCAGGAGTAGGCCATCTAGCCCTTCGAGCCTGCCCCGCCATTCAATAAGATCATGGCTGATCTGTCATGGCTCAGTTCCACATTCCCACCCTCTCCCCATAACCCTTAATCCCCTCTCTTATCAAAAACCCATCAACCCGCTTCTTAAAAATATTTAGCGAGGTAGCCTCCACCACTTCAACGGGCAGAGAATTCCAGAGATTCACCACCCTTTGAGTGAAGAAATTCTCCCTCAACTCCGTTCTAAACCGCCCCCCCTTTATCTTGAGGCTGTGCCCCCTAGTCCTACAGTCCTTTCTGAGCGGGAAGAGTCTGTCCACCTCTATCCTATCCATCCCATTCATCATCTTATACGTCTCAATGAGATCTCCCCTCATTCTTCTAAACTCTAACGAGTACAAGCCTAGTTTATTCAGCCTCTCCTCATAGCTCAACCCCCTCAACTCCGGCATCAGCCTAGTAAACCTCCTCTGCACTCCCTCCAAGGCCAAAATATCCTTGCATAAGTATGGCGCCCAAAACTGCACACAGTACTCCAGCCGCGGCCTCACCAATGCCCTATACAGCCTCAGCAAGACCTCCCTACTTTTATATTCAATCCCCCTCGCTATGAAGGCCAGCATACCATTCGCCTTCCTGACCACCTGCTGCACCTGCAAGCTGGGTTTTTGCGACTCATGCACAAGGACCCCGAGGTCCCTCTGCACCGTCGCCTGCTGCAGTTTTTCTCCACGTAAGTAATAATCCTTCCTACCATTATTCCTACCAAAGTGGACCACCTCACACTTGCAAACATTAAATTCCATTTGCCATTTCCTGGCCCATTCGCCCAGCCTATCTAGATCCTTCTGTAGAGTCTCCACACCCTCCATGCAATTTGCCGTTCCACCAATCTTGGTGTCATCAGCAAATTTCGACACCATACACTCGGTTCCCTCCTCCAGATCATCTATATAAATGGTAAATAGCTGAGGCCCCAGCACCGACCCCTGGGGCACTCCACTAGTCACCAACCGCCAATCCGAATAGCACCCATTGACCCCCACTCTCTGCCTCCTATTTGACAACCAGTCCTCTATCCACGCTAACACCCTACCCCCAACTCCATGTCCCCTGACCTTCTGCAATAACCTCTTGTGAGGTACCTTGTCAAACGCCTTCTGAAAATGCCATGCAATCTCCACATTTTGGTCAGATGGACAGTGCTGAGGAAGTTGAGCTGTGTTGACTCATTGTTTACCTGTATGTGCTTCTTGGAGGTAATACACGGAAAGTCTGCCTCTGGAAGTTGGCGGCCACTGATGCATCTTCAACCATGCTTGTTTCTTTGTTATCAAGAGAGCTTCACTGTTCTATTCTCCAACTGTATTGCCAATTTCAGGAACAATTTCTTCAGTCAGTAGTTACATCCTCTGCGCTGTGCAAGATCCCATCAGCAGCACAACTCAAATCACAGAACTGATTGCCTGACGCTGCGGTGAAGCTCTGCACATCTCCCATCCATTATGCATTCATCCTTTTTGAATCAAATAGTATGATTTCAGTTTGCTCGTGTCCCTTAGATTCCGAGGGACAACCAACAGTGGCTCTAAAGATTGGCTCAGTGCTGCAGCCAGAGGAATCACCTCCATGTGTGAGAACACAAAAACAGGGCTGTGTACTCCTCCTATAAAGCCAGGTGAGGTGTATTGGATAAGCAACATCATGAGATGTGGGCATGATGGCACTGCTGCACCTGTAAAGACTGAGATCATTCTGGTATCTTTCATAATACGTATTGTGTTTCATACGTCTGCAGTGGAAGATCACTCACAGCACCCTCATAGACCACCAGTGATCTACAGAACACAGGTTGGGAGCTATTGGTGTAGATCATGATTGTCTGCTTCATGGGGACCAGCATAGTTCAACTCGATCCTATACTCCATATTAGGTGCTCACACACATGAGCTTCCCAAAAAAGACAATCAGAGATGTACACCATAAATGACTTTTCTCTTTCTGTTAATGTTGCCTAGCCCAGGAGGTTTTGGTGGTACACTGCGCCAGCTGCTGCTGCAACTGAGATCAGATAACTCAGCATAGATCAGTAACTGAATCTGCAACCTTCTCAGTATGGATGTGTATGGATTAGTACACCATCAGTTGGAAGTCTTGACTCACCAGACATTCAGGGAAGACTTAGTAATTAATGAAAACAATGAGTTTAATTATCAGTGAGACAAACAATCAAACTTTCGGACCTTCCTCCGTTGCTCCCACTCTCCCCACATACTCCAAATCCAACTCCCTATGCCTCTTGCTTCAAACTTGGACTTGACAGTGGTGGAAAGTTTATCATTAGTATTGAGTTACACAGAAGCAGAAACATTCCTTAATCCTGCCTGATGCAGGGAAAGCTAAATTTTTGCATCCCCAGGGTAGCAGATGATTTATCTGACGACTATCTCCAAACAAGTGCCAGATATCAGAAGGTGAATTTACAAGTGTAAGTGATCTAAGTGTCTTTGCTTTTGTTAATGAAGTTTCCCAGCAATTTACACTAAGGTGTGCTGGATATTCTTGAGACTGAGGTTTAATCTCCAAGACTGGTTTCATCATATTAGCTCTACAGCTGACTGCACATATTTTCTTATTAGCTGTATTCATCTACTTCAATTAATCTGTAGCTCTTGATTTTTATCCTGTTGTCTCATTCTAAGCTCTTTGTTTCTTGTCGTTGAGCTATCACTGCTTTGGCATTTATGGTTTCAACTGCTTTCAGCAAATCATTTAGCAAATATCTTGTGAGAAGTAGATTTGTAACCTGTACCTTGGAAAGGAGATTATGTGAGCGAGACAATTAGTGCATGAGTGAGCGTAAACGGTTTGCATGAGACTAAAGTGCTGAGAATTGGTGAATACATCCCCCTGGTGGCTCAGGGAATTCATCCAGTGAATAACAAAGCCACATGTTTGAACCTTGACCTATGCTGAGTTAGCTGCCATTTTCTAGGCCTTGATACCAATAGACGCAGTAGAGTTTTACTCAACCGGGCACTGGTTCAGCTGCTGACAAAGGTAAAATTACAGAAAAATATTGACATGTTGGAAACCCAACTCGATCCCTCTCACTTCCTGCTTTTACTATAGCACATAGTAAAATGTTGGCTCTCTAATTATGTTAAGAAGCAACTAATTGTGAATTTAAGCCAGCTTTCTGGTTTTACCAGGCAATATACAGCTTTCCTAAACTGGGTGAAACTCAGCAGGGTGAGAGCACTATGGGGATTGATGGCTCTGTGGAATTGACAGGCTCAAAAGTTTTTATAGACTGAAGCTGTACAGCTGCTTCCCTACCAAAGTGAAAGGCTTGCATTTACAGGACAGTCTGGAGTGCTTTCACTACTTTACAAGTGATTCTAACATCTTGGAAGATATTTCACCAATCTTGGAAATTTAATCATCTCGATCTGCATTGGCCTGCTATCCAACATTCACTGCAGTGTATGGAAATACTTTATACAACTCAGCCTGCGATCTCTGATGAGGAACAGGAGAAGTAACAACTGCAGCATCATCTGCAACAGGAGCGTCACCATCAGCCGTCTTTGCCTCACCACAGAGGGAATGGACCCAGAGCGCCAGGTCGAAGGACTGAATCCCTCTGGCACAGGGTATACAGGCAAACAAATAGATTTCCCAACATGACTGAACAACAATGCCCCAGGAAACTTAAACTTGCATACAGGTCAGATCCATCAAAATCTCCAACTACTGGAACAAAATCTCATTCCCAACGGACCAAATGGGCAACCACTGCTAGTGGCCAATAAGGTCACTGCAACTCTGAATTCCTTCACCTCCAGCTCCTTCCAGGGATCCAGTGTTGACATCTGCAGGATTCCATAATCTGTTGCCAACATGTGACTCCCAACTGACAATGTTTGCCAGGTCAATCACTAACCCCCGTTTTGCTATTGATGAAGATATTCACAACCAAAGGTTTTTGGATATGCTGCAGTGGCTGGATTCCTACAGTTACAGGGAATATTTGGGATAAAAATGTGCTTGTGCAGTAGTGTTCAATGTCTTACTACGTAGACTCATCAACGAAAGACAGCACCACAGGCTGCTATCTGCATAGCTCACACAGAGTTTCTTCACTGATATCAAAGGAGATCACATGGACAATGCAGATTATGGCTCATGGTGCTGCCATAGTCCATGTAACATTGCATCAAAGAGGTGCTTTGGAAACACATTTTAAACCTGCCGGCAGTACACATGTGGCAATCAGCACAATCTCAGATCACCAGCAGCCTTTACCATTCAAAAGGAATGCAACACACTGTTGTTCAGTTCATGTCAGCTGTGGCTCAGTAGGTAACAATTTTACCTCTGAGTCAGAAGGTCATGAGTTCAAGTCTCACAGGAGTATAAAAATCAACGCTGATGGTCTTTCTTATCAGAAGTTAACCTAAGACCATGCCTGCTGTCTCAGGTGGATTTCTAAGAATCCATGGAACTATTCTGAACTAGAGTTAGCCCTGATGTCCTGGCCAATATTTATCCCTCACTGGACATCATACGAATAAGTTCTCTGCTCACTATCACCTTGCTGTTACAAGAGCTTGTTATGCATAAATTATCTGCTGCATCTCCTACATTATAATAGTGACGATGCTTCAGAAGTATTCAATTGGCTGTAAAACACTGTGGGATGTCCTGAGGTTGTAATGTATAAATGCAAGTCTTTCAGGTTTGTCATCACTGAAAAGTTTGATGTGTTCATTCTGCACATCTTCCACAGTAAAAAGTCTGACAACACCAGGTTTTAGTTCAACCGATTTATTTGATAATAGATTCACAAGCTTTCGGGGTTAGTCCCTTCGTCAGGTGAATCTTCCACAGGCCAGAGACACAGAGGAAAGGCATAACCAGAGCCATATGAGCACAAAGTTGATAACTGAGCAAGCCATTGTATTGTTGCAGATGTAATTCAGATGTCAGGACAGGTTTGAAGGTGCCTCCCAGAATGTACCAGCAAAGGTGTCCTGAATTGTAGCGCTCTGATATGGTTTGTAGTACATTACATTGCTGGGAGGACTGAGGCTGTAGGATGAGGAAGGTGAGGAATGCTCGACATTCTCAGAAGAGCAAGGGGAGCCTGAAGTTCCTGTAGCAAATCATTTAACTGCCAGAATAGCCTGCAATGGCTTATCCAGGCATAGTCCAGATCACCTGAGTGCCTGCAACCTTAAGGCACCAAATGAGCAAATCCACTGCTGCCCCTTCCTCTGCTACCTAGCCCACCCCCTCCATCCATCTCTACAGCCCCATACAAATCATTGCCAAAGTCACAAATCCTTCCATCTTGTTCACACTCACAAAAGTGAGAGAACAAAGATGTGGTTCCAAGTCATGATGGTGTCTGGTTTGGTGGGGAAATTGCAGGTGGTAGTGTTCCCACGCAGCTGCTGCCCTTGTCCTTACAGGTGACAGGCAGCATGGTGGCACACTGCTGCCTCACAGCACCAGAGCCCAGGTTTGATTCCAGCCTTGGATCACTGCCTGTGTGGAGTTTTCATTCTCACCATATTTGCATGGGTTTCCTCCGGGTGCTCCAGTTTCCTCCCACAATGCAAAAATGTATAGATTAGGGGCAATAGCCATGATTATTCATGGGGTTATGGGGACCTGGTTGAAGGTGGTTACTAATGATTTAGCCTTATCTTTTTCACTGATGTGCTGGGCTTCCCCATCATTGAGGATGGGGATATTTGTTTTTTTAATTGTCCTTCATCATTCATATGGCAGGACTGCAATAATTAGATCCAATCCATTGGTTGTGGATTTGCTGAGCTCTATCTACTACTTACTTCAAGTAGTCGAGATATATGGTAATCAGCAGGAAGTTTCTTTGCCCATGATTGACCTGGTGCCATGAGAATTTATGGGGCCCAGAGTGAACATTGAGGATTCCCAGGGCAATCTCCTCCGCACTATATACCACTGTGTGGCCAACCCTCTGGGGGGGTTTGTTCTGCTGGTAGTGTGTAGGACCTTGTGTTTAAGGAATGATTCTGTTAGTATGACTATGTCAGACTGTTGCTTGACTAGTCTGTGAGACAACTCTCGCAATTTTGGCACAAGCTTCAAGATGTTAGTAACGAGGACTTTCTGGGGTCGACAGGGCTGCATGTACCATTGTTAGTTCTAGTGCCTAGGCCGATGCTGGGTGGTCTGTCCGGTTTTTGATTTGTAGCAGATTGACATAACTGAGTGGCTTACTGAACCATTTCATAAGCCACCTTGCAGTGGGTATAGAGTGACATGTAGGCCAGACCAGGTTAGGATAGCAGATTTCGTTTCCTAAAAGACATTAGTGAACAAGACAGGTTTTTATGAGCATTGACAGTGATTCTCCTCTGAACCTTTGCCAGTGCCTCTATATCGCCCCATCATGTGAGGGGACTAAAACTGGACACCATATTCTAGTGAGATGTGACGACAGGGACAAAATAGTATTTTTCATTTTACACTTAATTGTTCCAACAATACATTTTAACATTGAATTTCTCTTTGAAATAGTCTTTCAACACTGGTTATCCCATGTGCAATGTAATTGCCAGGTTCTTCTACTCAACAACCCTGCTTAATGTACCTGTGGTACTGCACCCATCCAAGTGCATTACCAAGTTATGTTTATACATATTCAATCCATTAGCAAGATAGAGAAATGTTCTCCATTGTATCTTGACCTGGTTGTAGTCTATTTTTCTCATCTAACGTTGATGCACCCAATATATATGTATATCATCTACAAACCTGCGAATAATTCTCCTGAATTCAGTAATACTTAATGAACACTATGCAGCAAGACATGCAGAAAGAAAATGTCATATTGAAGTGGGCAATAGCTTCCAGTCTGAAGTCATAAATACTTCCATTCCATTCCTCTCCACCCTGAATATTGTCACAGGTTAGTCATCCCCACTCTAAACCCTTCATACTTTTCCCACTCCATCCATTCACAACTCCTGCTTTTTATTATCAGCCTTAAATTCTCTATTGGTTGCCCCTGTAAAAACACCTCTATGATGTTTTCTTTCCAGCTCTGATGTTCCAGTGCAGTACTGAGGGACAGCAGCATTCTGGGTGATGCCTTCTTTCACATGAGATATCAAATCAAAGGCTGTCTGCCCTCTCAAGTGGTCAAAAAAGATTCCATATCAGTATTTTGGAAAATAGCAGGGAATAGCAGGGACTGATTGTGGACAAGTCCCCAGGACCGGATGGAATGCATCCGAGAGATCTGAAAGAAATGGCGGAGGTGATAGTGGATGCCTTGGTGGTTATTTTCCAGACGTCGCTGGATTCTGGGGAAGTGCCGGAAGATTGGAAAGCGGCTAATGTTACGCCGTTGTTTAAGAAGGGTGCCAGGCAAAAGGCAGGGAATTATAGGCCGGTTAGTTTAACGTCTGTTGTAGGTAAAATGTTAGAATCCGTCATCAAGGAGGAAATAGCAAGGCATCTTGAGAGGAATTGCTTGATAGAGCAGACACAGCAGGGTTTCGTTAAAGGGAAGTCGTGTCTGACAAATTTACTGGAGTTCTATGAGGTTGTATCTAGGGCGGTGGATAGAGGAGAGCCGGTGGATGTGGTCTTTCTGGATTTTCAGAAGGCGTTTCACAAGGTACCTCACAGGAGGTTATTGCAGAAGGTCAGGGGACAGGGAGTTGGGGGAAGGGTATTAGCGTGGATAGAGGATTGGTTGTCAAATAGGAGGCAGAGAGTGGGGGTCAATGGGTGCTATTCGGATTGGCGGTTGGTGACTAGTGGAGTGCCCCAGGGGTCGGTGCTGGGGCCTCAGCTATTTACCAGTTATATAGATGATCTGGAGGAGGGAACCGACTGTAGGGTGTCGAAATTTGCTGATGGCACCAAGATTGGAGGAAAGGCAAATTGTGCGGAGGGTGTGGAGAGTCTACAGGAGGATCTAGATAGGCTGGGCGAATGGGCCAGGAAATGGCAAATGGAATTTAATGTTGGCAAGTGCGAGGTGGTCCACTTTGGTAGGAATAATGGTAGGAAGGATTATCACTTACGTGGCAAAAAACTGCAGCAGGCGACGGTGCAGAGGGACCTTGGGGTCCTTGTGCATGAGTCGCAAAAACCCAGCTTGCAGGTGCAGCAGGTGATCAGGAAGGCGAATGGGATGCTGGCCTTCATAGCGAGGGGGATTGAATATAAAAGTAGGGAGGTCTTGCTGCGGCTATATAGGGCACTGGTGAGGCCGCAGCTGGAGTACTGTGTGCAGTTTTGGGCGCCGTACTTACGCAAGGATATTTTGGCCTTGGAGGGAGTGCAGAGGAGGTTTACTAGGCTGATGCCGGAGTTGAGGGGGTTGAGCTATGAGGAGAGGCTGAATAAACTAGGCTTGTACTCGTTAGAGTTTAGAAGAATGAGGGGAGATCTCATTGAGACATATAAGATGATGAATGGGATGGATAGGATAGAGGTGGAGAGACTCTTCCCGCTCAGAAAGGATAATAGGACTAGGGGGCACAGCCTCAAGATAAAGGGGGGGCAGTTTAGAATGGAGTTGAGGAGGAACTTCTTCACTCAAAGGGTGGTGAATCTCTGGAATTCTCTGCCCGTTGAAGTGGTGGAGGCTAACTCGCTAAATATTTTTAAGACGTGGGTTGATGGGTTTTTGATAAGAGAGGGGATTAAGGGTTATGGGGAGAGGGCGGGAATGTGGAACTGAGCCACGACAGATCAGCCATGATCTTATTGAATGGCGGGGAAGGCTCGAAGGGCTAGATGGCCTACTCCTGCTCCTATTTCTTATGTTCTTATGTTCGCCCTGGTGTCCTAGACAATATTCATCCCTTAACCAATATCACTAAAATATTTGACTGGTCACGAGCACAATACTGTCTGTGGGACCATGTTACACACAAATTGGTCACAGTCTCCTGCATTATAACAACGGGTGGGATTGTCCGCTTCCCACTGTGGTGTGTTTTGCAGAATTGACTCACCATTGGTTGGTGGTGGGATCTTATGGTCCTGCTGCTGTCAATGGGGTCACCTATTGTTTGCCCCCTTCACTGCCATGCAAACCACAGCAGGGGCTCGCTGTCGGTGAGGCCAGACAGCCCCATCAGTAGGAATGGCTGGAAAATCCCACCCAATAATTGCATTTCAAAAATACTTCATTGTCTGCAAAGAGCTTGAGAAGATCCTGAGGCCGTGAAGGTTTCTTTAGAAATGCAAGTCTCTTTTTCTTTAAAAGGTTCACCTGGGGGCTCTCTTCAGCTTTCCAATCCTCTCCACTCTAGCGTTCACCTGACAGCACTGGACCCCAGTCAGCATTTATAAATCACACCGGCTTGGGCCAGGATAAGCTTGGCTTAGCTCTGAAGCAACTGTTAAAATTCGGATCCAAGAAGATTTCCAGTTGGTACGTGCCCCAGGGCTTGTCTACTGCCACTCTGCCTGATTTCTGCTGGATGATGTAGAGATGCTGGCGTTGGACTGGGGTAAACACAGTAAGAAGTCTCACAACACCAGAATACTGATTTTATTCTGTAAACTGTGTGTGTCTTTATATGCCTTTCTCTGACCAGAACCTTCCACACACCTGACGAAAGAACACCACTTCCGAAAGCTTGTGGGATTACTATCAAATAAACTGGTTGGACTTAAACCTGGTGTTGTGAGACTTCTTATTCTGGATGAGCAGGGTTAATATCACTGCAGTCCATATTCATCCTCACCACATCAATCGATTTACTTTCTTTGTAATTTGTAAAGGACTTCCTTTCTCT
This sequence comes from Carcharhinus amblyrhynchos, assembly GCF_965287045.1. Lineage (NCBI taxonomy): Eukaryota > Metazoa > Chordata > Chondrichthyes > Carcharhiniformes > Carcharhinidae > Carcharhinus > Carcharhinus amblyrhynchos. The sequence goes on along the minus strand of NC_137335.1, from coordinate 34,820,274 downwards.
TCATTTTATGTCTTATTTTACTTTGTTCATTGATTTACGGCATTCATATTCATCATTGCTGCTCAGATTTATGTTTTAAAAGGTGTTCCACTTGTTGTCTGATTTAGTATTGAACAAATGCCACATAGTCAATTTTTGGACATACTTATCCTGATCACAGGGATGTTTTTACACTTCTGTCTGCACATTTCTGCCATTCCTTTGCACCTGTTGTAATGTGACAAACACCTGTGGCAAAATCATCCTTTACCTTGCATTCAGCTGACCCCAGCAACCCATCACAAAACTAAACATTTAGTTTTGATGGATGATTACAATTCAGACACAATCCATTTTATATACTCATCGAGTGTAAACATAAGTTTCCAATCTGTGAGGGAAAATTAAGGCCATTCAGTTTTGAAAGCAATTATACATTTATTACAATGCTAACTAATTGATTCAGAATGTCTGCTTGCACATGTGCATGGTGAATGTTTTGTAACATAAATTCGTGCAAAAGTTGTCATGCAAAAATTTGAACACCTAGCTCCAGAAATATTCTGCATCAAAGTGGTTCAAAAAGACACCAGACCTAATGTTTAAACATTTCTCCCGATCGTCTTGCATTATAACACAAAGAGCAAACTGATAAGTAGGGAAACTATTCCCTTGCAGGTGGCATGATCTCCAGACTGAAGAAATGTGGAGTTTGAAGGACTTACAGTATTTTAAGAAATGCATATTGAAAGGTACCTCACACAGCTGAGGGAGGTGTAACTTCATGTCTTTGATGCTGTGAGAACAGTTGTTGAGCTTTGTAGTTTCCAGCTCTGTGTATGTGTTACCTCAGTAAAAGTGTGTAGTGACTCCCTGGAGCAGGAAGCAGTTTATACTGTAGTGGCCAATGTAACCCAGTCTATTGTTTAGGCCCATTCTCCACAATATACTAATTGCTTTTACCATGATAAAGAGGAGTATTCGTCTGCTTTTTCTTTTTTCTCTCTCATTCATTTCTTCTGCTGCCTGCTTTCTACAAATTGGGAGTCCAATTGTTATAGGCACATCTTGTCCTTAACCAGACAGAATCATGAAAGGAACATAAATAAACTTTGCAATTTAAAATGAAAGGCTTACTCCAGGTATTCCTGACTTGGGTCTGGAATTTTTAGCGATCTGGGCGTTCCTTCGCTTTTGGAAGGCAGCAAGATGAGGAACCATAATCTAGATTGAAGAGATATAGAGAAGACATATGAATCTTGGACTGGTACCAGAAAAGAAAAGAATTCTAAACTGAAACGCAACTGCTTTCATCATACATTGAAGGGTATGCTGCTAACATTCCATTTTATAGGATGGCACGTTGCAAATCTAATAGCACCACAAGCACTTTCAAGCAGCCTCTCCAGGAGATGGAGATATCATTAATACATGGCTCACTCAACAAAAACAGAAAATGCTGGAAAAACTCAGCTGGTTTGACAGCATCTGTAGTGAGAGAATAGAGCCAATGTTTCAAGTCTGGATGACCCTTCATCAGAGCCCAATTCCAACCTCATAATTCCAGCATCCACAGTATTTTGCTTTTATATTGGTACATGGCTACCTGACAAACAAAAGTCAATATCAGCAATTATACAACAATTGTATATCATGGAACATTGTGGGCCCCATTCAAATTCATTCAGGCAATACCAGAGATCTAAACTTTCTGATAATCTGTGTGTCCTGGGCTTATGAGTGATAGACTTTTTCCAGGCTCAGGAGCAGGATCCCCCTCCTCACCCCAACCCCGTCTCCCATCTGCCAGCCCACCTCCCCCACTTCCCCTCCACCACAGGAGATCCTCTATCAGGTACCAAAGACAAACATTATTTATCAAAAATTTTTAATGATTTGAGAAGCAACAGGCCTGATTTTACCATCAAGTTGCACCCGTTTTTGGGCACAAAAACTTGGTGAAGTTGGGTGTGAAGCAAGTAGCACAATCTGTGACCATCTCGGCTTCTTTACCAAGGGTCTAAAATGGCATGTGCATGCACTTAAATTGACTTAGTGGGCTGCATGCATAGCTTTACTGACAATGCCCCCTTTACCACTGCATTCACCAGTCAGATTCGGTGTGAAACAGACTTGGTCTGCAAAGGTCCGATTCGGGCACTCCAGCTTCTGAGGAGGTAAGTTCAGAGCTTCTGATGGCTTTCTGAGTCAGATCTGTGGTGGAGGGGAGGGAGGTTGGTCAGATGGCTCTCTGGTGGGGGGTAGGAAGCAAAGTCGGTGGGGGGCTCTGCTGTCACTCTGTGTGCATTCAGTGGGGGAGTGGGGGGGTTCTGCTGCTGCTCTGTGGTGATCGGTGGCGGGGGAAGGGGTTCTGCTGCCACTGTGCATGCGATCGATGGGGGGGAAGGGGGGCAGGAGTTTGTGATTGGTTTGGGTAGCAGAGGGAGGTAGAGGGATAAGTGGGTCAGTTATGTTGTGGAGTGGGGCAATATCTGTGGGAGTTGGGGAAAGGCATTATCTGGCCCGAAAGCAATGTGGCAGGGGAGCATTTTTCAATTTTTTTACTGCACATGTGCAGTTGAAGGCACCAATCGGAGCTGCAGTGTTTCGGGCACAATAAACCCTGCCCGTGGGTTTCTGCAGCACAATTTAGAATCACTGATTTTTTTTTCAGGCAGACTGCATATGGAGGCACCGAAGAACGGGTCTAAAAGTTGGATCTGAAACACTCTCAGATTTAAGTCCTAAGTGCCCAGCACTTAGAATTAAATGGTAAAATCGGGCGTCTCAGTTAATAGGATAAAAGCTACAAACTCAAGCAATAGAGGCGTTAGTGGAAAATTATTTTATCTTAACCCCTTAACATTAATATTGACACTGTTGCATAATGAATCATGAGACACTGCTATGCTGTGCAGTTCCCTGCTTTAGGCCCCGAAGGACTCCTGAATTTACACCCACCCACAGGGGACACTCGTCCACATCAGGTGGTATGATTCCCCACTGGGGATCTTCCTGTGAAAGATGAAAACAATGAAATACTGCACCAAGCAATACAGGAAATTCCTTCACACAAAATGGATGGAACTTCCAACAAGTTCACAGAATTATAGAATCCCTACAGCATAGACGGAGGCTATTCGGCCCATTGCGGCTGCACCAACCACAATCCCACCCAGGCCCTATTCCTGTAACTCCACCTATTTACCCTGCTAATCCCCTAACACCAGGGTCAATTTAGCAAGGCCAATCAACCTAACTTGCACATTTTTAGACTATGGGGGGAAACCAGAGCACCCAGAGGAAACCCACGTAGACACAGGGAGAATGTGCAAACTCCACACAGAGAGTGACCCAAGGCCAGAATTGAACCCAGGTTCCTGGCACTGTGTGGCAGCAGTGCTAATTATTGTGCCACCCCAAAATTGTGAAGTAGAAATGCCTGGGCAAAAGAGATCAAGCTCTATATATCTTCTCTGGACTCTGGTAGAAAATAGACAATGGATTCTAGGAGGTTTGCTTACAGGTTGATGTAAAGTAGCTGCTTATTATAGTTCAAGTCCTGCAGCTGGAGGAAGAGTTGCATCTCCAATACCAACCAATTCAGAGGATTTGCATAAGTCTGAATGTGGAAATTTGTCAACTGGTGGACAGAAATTCCATTAACGAATGTATTCCCAAGTCGAAACTTAGGACAGCTGCAGCAACTCAATGGCCACAATTTTCTGATCCTTCACCCAGCAAAATCTTCTGGTCTCACCAATGGTGCATCCGCACTGCAAGTTTCCCAGCGGCAAGGGATGCATTCAACAGAAAACATAATTGACAACGAGGAGACCAGACGATCCCGATGTTGGCCAATGGCAACCGCCTTCTCACAGCAAGATGCGTGGAAAATCCCACCCAATGATTTTATTTGTCCAAGAAAAATCTCAACTTTGTGCAGTTCTTGATCACACATTCAGGAGGAAGAGCCAAAGTTGGCAGCCGGAATCAGAGCAAAGCAGCCTCTAGCTAGAATACTTCCCAATAATATTGGTTGGCAACAATTGATTCATGGCAATGAGATAGATTCTAAACCCATTTATCTCCTCAGAATAACATTTATCATAATAAGTTAAATATTTCAAAAGCGAAGTTCATTTATTAGTCACAAGTATGCTTACATTCACATTGCAATAAAATCATTGTGAAAATCCCCTAGAAAAATAATAGGCTGTTTCTATATGTAATATACACATTAGTCAATGTACTCTAGGTTTGTATATAAAGAGTCACGACAAAAACTTGGAATAAGGTGTTTGAAAACGGGGGTGCAACACACACAAACACACACACACACATACACACACACACGTTATGATTTTTGACCCCATAACCTAATGACCTCCTCTTCTTTCTACGGCCTTGGGAATTATGTAGGAGGTCAGGCATTTCACATGTGTCAGTGCAGACTTGATGGGCCAAAGGGCCTCTTTCACACTGTATGATTCTTTGATTCTACACTGTAAAGTCTCTATGAATCTATTTCCTATGGGCAGGAATTTTGATCCTTCCTGCTGCAGGAACTTCTAGTCCCGCCAAAGGCAACTCTCCATGGTGGGATCCCTGGCAGTCAGCTGGGCCAGTCACACAAAATGGCTTCAACATCGGCAGGACCGAAGATCCCGCTGGTGCTAACAGTGAGTTGCCTCTGCTGCTGAAAAACGTGCCATGGGGGTGTCGGAATCCACCACTCTAAAAGTTTAATGCTGATTTTTGCCAACCGGAAATGGCACTAAGCATAGAAATATATCAATATCCTTGTCCAACAATAAGCTGGATAAACAGATTACATTTACTTTCAAAATATCACAGATATTTAGCACTGTGGGTGGCACAATGGTTCGCACTGCTGCCTCACAGCTCCAGGGACCTGGGTTCAATTCCTGTCTCAGGTGACTGTCTTTGTGGAGTTTGCATATTCTCCCTGTGTCCATGTGGGTTTAAGAACATAAGAACATAAGAAATAGGAGCAGGAGTAGGCCATCCAGCCCTTCGAGCCTGCCCCGCCATTCAATAAGATCATGGCTGATCTGTCGCTGCTCAGTTCCACTTTCCCGCCCTCTCCCCATAACCCTTAATCCCCTCTCCTATCAAAAACCCATCAACCCGCATCTTAAAAATATTTAGCAAGGCAGCCTCCACCACTTCAACGGGCAGAGAATTCCAGAGATTCACCACCCTTTGAGTGAAGAAGTTCCTCCTCAACTCCGTTCTAAACCGCCCCCCTTTTATCTTGAGGCTGTGCCCCCTAGTCCTATTGTCTTTTTTGAGCGGGAAGAGTCTTTCCACCTCTATCCTATCCATCCCATTCATCATCTTATACGTCTCAATGAGATCTCCTCTCATTCTTCTAAACTCTAACGAGTACAAGCCCAGTTTATTCAGCCTCTCCTCATAGCTCAACCCCCTCAACTCCGGTATCAGCCTAGTAAACCTCCTCTGCACTCCCTCCAAGGCCAAAATATCTTTGCGCAGGTGCGGCGCCCAAAAATGCACACAGTACTCCAGTTGCGGCCTCACCAATGCCCTATACAGCTGCAGCAAGACCTCCCTACTTTTATATTCAATCCCCCTCGCTATGAAGGCCATTCGCCTTCCTGACCACCTGCTGCACCTGCAAGCTGGGTTTTTGCGACTCATGCACAAGGACCCCGAGGTCCCTCTGCACCGTCGCCTGCTGCAGTTTTTCGCCTCGTAAGTAATAGTCCTTCCTACCATTTTTCCTACCAAAGTGGACCACCTCACACTTGCCAACATTAAATTCCATTTGCCATTTCCTGGCCCATTTGCCCAGCTATCTAGATCCTTCTGCAGACTCTCCACACCCTCCGCACAATTTGCCGTTCCCCCAATCTTGGTGTCATCAGCAAATTTCGACACTCTACACTCGGTTCCCTCCTCCAGATCATCTATATAAATGGTAAAAAGCTGAGGCCCCAGCACCGACCCCTGGGGCACTCCACTAGTCACCATCCGCCAATCCGAATAGCACCCGTTGACCCCCACTCTCTGCCTCCTATTTGACAACCAATCCTCTATCCACGCTAACACCCTACCCCCAACTCCATGTCCCTCGACCTTCTGCAATAACCTCTTGTGAGGCACTTTGTCAAACGCCTTCTGAAAATCTAGAAAGACCACATCCACCGGCTCTCCTCTATCCACCGCCCTAGACACATCCTCATAGAACTCCAGTAAATTTGTCAGACACGACTTCCCTTTAATGAAACCATGCTGCGTCTGCTCTATCAAGCAATTCCCTTCAAGATGCCTCGCAATTTCCTCCTTAATGACAGATTCTAACAATTTACCTACCACAGATGTTAAACTAACCGGCCTATAATTCCCCGCCTTTTGCCTGGTACCCTTCTTAAACAACGGCGTAACATTAGCCGTTTTCCAATCATCCGGCACTTCCCCGGAATCCAGCGACGTTTGGAAAATAACCACCAAGGCATCCACTAATCTGGTTTAATCTGGTTTCCTCCCACCATCCAAAGATGTGCAGGTTAGGTGGATTGGCCATTCCTTGGTGTCAGGGGACTGACAGTATAGGTGTGTGGCCTTATAGGGATGGGGCCTAGGTGGGATTGTCATTGGTGCAAGCTCGATGGGCCAAATGACCTCCTTTTGCACTGTTGGGGTTCTAATAACTGTTTTTGGAAAACCACAGACTGGATCACCAAATCAGCACTTTTGTTGAAAGTAACTTTTTTAGTACACAATATAGATGGGTAATCCCACTTTTTTACAAAATACTTGATATACCTTTCTGCCTCCATTCTGTCAACCTTTTCCATGATACATGTCTAGAATGGAAACTGCCTTTGTGTCATTTTGCAATTATGTTTCATGATGTGGAGATGCTGGCGTTGGCCTGGGTAAGCACAATAAGATGTCTCACAACACCAGGTTATGGCAAATTTGTTCCGAATATGGCAACCCTGCCTAAACCATTGCATAATTTGTTGTGCATGAAACATGCATGGCTATGGACATCAGAATGCAAAAAGCATATAAATCAGTTGAGAAAGCACTAAAGAAGTCAGAAGTGTTGGCATATTTCATTCCAAAGTTATCACTACAACTTGCCTGTGATGCATTGCCTTACAGAGTTGGACACACATTCTCTTCAGGAGAAGAAAGGCTTAAAAAGTGTTCAGTTAAATTACACCCAATTGGAGATGGAGGCACTGAGTATTATTTTTGGAATGAAAAAAGTTCACCAATAGCTCTACTTTACATTGCTCATAGGTCACCACCCCTGACAACTATCTTTGAGCTGCATAAGGATGTTCCCTTGCTTCTTTCAAGCAAACTCAATGCTGGTCTTTCATTTTATCAGTACATTCCTATGAGATCCAGTACCATCATCTTGAGTGCCACGCCAATACTGACACATTGTCAGCTTGCCTTTGCCTGCTGGTCAGGCATCACCCAGCAGTGTTTCCAATATTTTCTATTTTTCACAGATAGAACACAATCCAATGACTTCAGCTGAGGTCCAATGACAGACCAGAAATGATCCATGGTGGGGAAGCTACTGGAAATTGTATTAAACGGGAGGATAGTGGAATCACATCCTGAATTAAAGCCATATGTTTCCAGAAAACTCAAGTTGATAGTCCAGGGCAGATACCTGTTGTGGGGGATGAGGGAAATAATTCCTCCAAACTTGCTACAGAGTATTGGAATAATTACATGAAGAACATTCAGGATTAGTTTGAATGAAATAATTTGCAAGAAGCTATTTCTGGTGGCCAGGATTTGATGCCCAGATCAAGAAAAAAGCAGGATTGTGTCAGTCATGTGCACGGGTAAGGAGCTCATTCCTCTTCTCTCTATTGCATTCACGGTGTGGCCTAAAGTGCCTTAGCAACTTCTACACATGATTCAAGTCCATACAAAGGGTACATCTTTTTGGTTATTATTGATGCACACTCCAGATGGCCTGAAGATGCTCTCATGAAGTCAACAATAATAGAACAAACCTTCAAAAAGCTGGATGAGATTTTCACCAGATTTGGAAACCTGAACAGATTGTGAGTGGCAATGGAACACAATTTATGACTCAAAAATTTGAAGATTACATGAAGGTGAGTGGTATCCAACACATAAAATTAGCACCACACCACCTTTCCAGGATTGGTTTAGCCGAAAGATTTGTGCAGTCTTTGAAGCATTCACTGAAAATCTCTAAAGACCAAGGGCACGATCTGACAACCTCGTACTACTCAACTTCCTACAGGACAGGAGGTGAAAAAGAAGAAACACACCCAGCATTTCACTGGGGTGGGAGAGCACTGCTGGGGTGGGGGGAACGGGGTGGTGGTGAGGGTAGGGCAGGCACTGCTGGAGGGTTGGGGGGGGCAGGGGGAGGGAGCGGATGGTTGCAGCCAAGCTGTGGTGACTGGCACCCTCTTACTTCTCCTTGTTCAGATGGGGAATCACTTCGCTACTTGCAAAACTTCCCCAGCCATGGGGCAACTTATTGGAAAAAAAATTGATTCTGCAAAATAGTTGCTCTTCAATATGAATAATTTAATGATATTTCTTAATCTGCAGTTCCATTTTTCCTGGTGACTTCTTGAGTGGGAAAACCTCTATGCCAGTGAGTGGGATTAAAACAGCTTCATTATCTTCACAGTGAGATATTCAGCTTGCTACTTCATTCACCATTGTTGCTGCCAAAACAAAGGGCGCAATTCTCCTATCCTGCCCATGGCGAGTGCGGTGGTGGACGAGAGCAGAGAATCTAGCTGGAGCTAAAAGTCAAAAATCCAGGAATGTAAACTACATTGCAATTCTCCCAATAATGGGTTAATGGTGAGTCAATCTTCCCGCTGGCTGGTGGTGTTAACGCCAATTGCATTCACTTGCATCTCATGAATGCTCATTAAAACAGCTGCCCACCAGTGTCCTGTCAGGCCTTACAAACTTGTGTCACACCAGCACGAAATCATGTCAGTATAAAACCCATTAGATAAAGAGGGTTTGCACAAGGTGGCCCACAGATAGCCAGGAACTTCAGGCTGAGTGTAACACTGCCATGGTGCACTGTTTCTGATGCACTGTAAACTGTCGAGGCAGACCTGTTCCTGCAACTGGACCCATTGACCCTCCTGGGTCACCATTTCGGATTAGAACAAAGAACAAAAACAGCCTGGGAAACAGGCCCGTCGGCCCAACGAGCCCGCGCCACCATCTCAACACCACCAGTCCCCCTCTCCACCCACGACCCTTGTCTAATGTTTTATGGCCATCAGATTGAGGGAAACTGATTTAGGGACAATTTATTCCTGCCAATCAGCCTAACAGCACATCTTTGGGGTGTGGGAGGAAACCGGAGCACCCGGAGAAAACCCACACAAGCACGGGGAGAATGCGCAAACTCCCACAGACACCGGCCCAAATCCATGTGTCTGCACAGCAATCAGCGATAGTCACTGAGCTGTCGTCTTGCCCAGTATCTTGTCCAGTTTAGGCACACACTAACGACATGAAGCACTAGGCCAATCTCGAACAACCAAGAGCAGCCCCAGTACGACCCATCACGTGTATGCCCCTCGTTGGACACGAAGCGGACCGACTTAAAACCTGTGAATGAAAAGGGAAAAAAAAAAGTACAGTGCCTGGTGTCGGGGAATGCGGGTGTCTCCTTTCCCCTGGTGCCACACACCAATGCTGTGTTTATCTGAATAGCACTGTGCTGCAGGAGTCATGTAGCCACCATGGGCAGCACGGTGGCACAGTGGTTAGCCCTGCTGCTTCACAGCACCAGGAACCCAGTTTCAATTCCCGGCTTGGGTCACTGTCTGTGCGGAATTGCACGTTCTCCCTGTGCCTGCGTGGGTTTCCTCCGGGGTCTCCAGTTTCCCCCACAGTCTGAAAGATGTGCTGGTTAAGTCCATTGGCCATACTAAATTCTTCCTCAGTGTACCCGAACACGCTGGAGTGCGACGACTAGGGGATTTTCACAGTAACTTCACTGTCATGTTAATGTAAACCTACTTGTGACACTAATAAAAAACATTAACACTTAAAAACTACAAAGGTCCAAGGTTTGGCTAGGGTTGGAGTGAGAGATGGGGCCAAGGGGTGGGGACGGGGAAAAGGGATGGGTTACCTATTGAAGTTAAAGGGGGGAGGAGTGATGTGCAAGGATGAGGTGTGGGCTCAAGATGGCAGGCAGAGAGACAAGGAGGTGGATGAAGAAGATGAACAATGGAAAGCAGAGGGAAGACTGAGAAGAGGGAAATTGGACCCTGAAAATGCTGCATGAAAAGCTCACATGGGGCCAAAAGGTTACCACATTATTTACTGGAAGGGGATGCACAAAGACTCCAGATGCAGTGGGTAGAGGTTCAAGTGAGGCATGGTGATAGGCTCAGAGAAAAGGTGGATGATTGAATCGAGGAAGAAACTTCCTCTACAGGCTGCTAGCCTTTTCCCTCTGAGTTGATGACATGGAGCGACTCTTCCCACTCAGAAAGGACAGTAGGACTAGGGGGCACAGCCTCAAGATAAAGGGGGGGCGGTTTAGAACGGAGTTGAGGAGGAACTTCTTCACTCAAAGGGTGGTGAATCTCTGGAATTCTCTGCCCGTTGAAGTGGTGGAGGCTACCTCGCTAAATATTTTTAAGACGCGGGTTGATGGGTTTTTGACAAGAGAGGGGATTAAGGGTTATGGGGAGAGGGCGGGAATGTGGAACTGAGCCACGACAGACCAGCCATGATCTTATTGAATGGCAGGGCAGGCTCGAAGGGCTAGATGGCCTACTCCTGCTCCTATTTCTTATGCTCTTATCCTAAATGGGATGCTGAAGACAGCAATGCTGGAGAGAGTGATATGAGTGTGCTGCACTGGTGTTTAAATATGGTGGCAGGACCTTTGAAACCGCTGGTTGAAGGTGGGTGGGCCAGGAAACATGGGGTGGAACGAGCCTGTGCATAGTTAATGAGGTTCCAAGTGTGGAATCTGATGCAGATCTGCCATTCTGACCAGCGGGAAAGGTGCTGCTGGAGAATTACTTATATTTCTTTTAGACAGTATAAAGACGGATAAATCTCCGGGGCCTGATGGCATCTATCCCAGGCTGCTAAGGGAGGTGAGGGATGAAATTGCTGGGCCTCTGACGCAAATCTTTGTCTCTTCTTTGGACACAGGTGAGGTCCCAGAGGATTGGCGCATTGCAAATGTAGTACCGTTATTTAAGAAGGGTCAGAGGGATAACCCAGGGAATTATAGACCGGTGAGCTTGACTTCAGTTATAGGCAAGCTAATGGAGAGGATCCTCAAGGATAGGATGTATGAACATCTGGAGCGCTGCAATCTGATCAGGGATACGCAGCATGGCTTCGTTACAGGGAGGTCGTGCCTTACGAATCTATTGGAATTTTTTGAAGAGGTGACAAAAACGGTTGACGAAGGACAAGCCGTTGATGTCGTCTATATGGATTTCAGTAAGGCGTTTGACAAGGTCCCTCATGGTAGGCTAATAGAAAAGGTGAAGGCTCATGGGATACAAGGCCAGGTATGTAGATGGGTGGAGAACTGGCTTGGGAGGAGGAGACAGCGAGTAGTAGTGGAAGGCTCCTTTTCCAATTGGAGGCCTGTCACCAGTGGTGTGCCGCAGGGCTCGGTACTTGGACCTCTTCTATTTGTGGTATATATTAATGACTTGGAAGAGGGGGTAGGTGGTGTGATCAGCAAATTTGCTGATGACACTAAGATGGTTGGATTGGCGGGTACTGAGGAGCAGTGCCTGGCAATGCAACAGGACATAGACAGGCTGGTAGATTGGGCAGATAGATGGCAAATGGAATTTAATCCGGAGAAATGCGAGGTGATGCACTTTGGCCGGAATAATGTGGAGGGGAGTTATACGATAAAAGGTAGAACTATCCGGAGTATAGATACGCAGAGAGACCTGGGGGTGCAAGTGCACAAGTCCCTGAAGGTGTCGGTGCAGGTGCAGAATGTGATGAGGAAAGCGTATGGTATGTTAGCCTTCATAGGAAGAGGTATAGAATATAAGAGTAGGAGTCTGATGTTGCAGTTGTATAGAACGTTGGTTAGGCCTCACTTGGAGTACTGCGTCCAGTTCTGGTCGCCGTACTACCGAAAGGATGTAGAGATCCTGGAGAGAGTGCAGAGGAGATTTACCAGGATGTTGCCTGGTATGGAAGGGCTGTCTTACGAGGAAAGATTGAATGAACTTGGGCTGTTTTCCCTTGAGAGACGTCGGCTGAGGGGGGATCTAATAGAGGTTTATAAGATTATGAAGGGGATAGATAGAGTAAATGGTGGTAAGCTTTTTCCGCTATTAGAAATGGATAGAACGAGGGGTCACGGGCTTAGGGTGAGGGGGACTAGGTATAAGACAAATATTAGAGGGCAGTTTTTCACACAAAGGGTAGTGGGGGTGTGGAATGCACTGCCGAGTAAGGTGGTGGAAGCAGGCACGCTAGGGTTGTTTAAGAGTCACTTAGACAGCCATATGAGCGGGCTACATATAGGGGGATATAGTAGGCCTTACTTAACATTGTAGGCCTGGGAATACGTTTTGCCTCAGGGATGTTAGTCTTTGCCTGTTTAATAATGAATTTTTTTGTCTCCACAGGCACTTAAGTCCAGCAAGGGGCATGCATGCGGCAGGTTGTAGTGGGCTGCTCTTGGACGTTGCTTCGGGAGTTGCCTATTGCTTCATGTCGTTAGTATGCTTAAACTGGACCATCTCGAGGGCAACATGACAGCTCAGAGACTATCTCTGTTGCTGTGCGGACACATGGATTTGGGCCTGTGTCTGTGGGAGTTTGCACGTTCTCCCCGTGGTTGCGTGGGTTTCCTCCGGGTGCTCCGGTTTCCTCCCACATCCCCCAAAGATGTGCTTTTAGGCTGATTGATTGGGTACTAAATTGTCCCTAAATTGGACCTCCCTGATCCTCGCACGTTAGGTGTAGACTAAAATCATGAATAGGTCACTGAGACAGGGGGACGGCGGCGCGGGCTCGTTGGGCCGAAGGGCCTGTTTCCCGTGCTGTGTTGTTGTTGTTGTTGTTGTTATTTCATAATAACAGAATTCCACCCAAAATGTTTGCAGGTAAACCCTGCCTTTGTGTAATAGTGTAAAATGAGTAATAGTGAATTTGCACGGTGTTCTTTATGCCCTCTCATTTTTTATTTCCACTGATCTGATTTAGGCTTTTAATTCACTATCATGCCTTTTCATACTACCACTTAATGTCACAATTTACCCCCTTGTTCCATAAAATGCGTTGGAATCCAGATTTCTAAAGCTGTTTTTGATGCCGTTTTGTGATGAACTCCCTATATAATTTTTACAAGGTTCGTTGTGCTTTTTCAATTCTTTTTGCTGCTCTGAGTCCATTGTGTGTGGACAACCTCCTTGAAAAACTTGCACTTTCCTAACCGCCCTCCTCTCGCCAAGAAGAGGAAATTTTTTGTGTATTAGCTGTGTCTCTAGAGACAAGATGATGCTGCACTGCGTGGACATGGGATTTTACATTGCTCACTGTGATGCCATTTTCTTTTCTATTATTTATATTTTCCTGTGTGATTTTTAATAAACGAGCAATGAACTTTTTATAAAATCTGAATTGAGTTGATTTTTTTGGTACACAGCATGCAAAAAGTTTTAAAATAAACTATAGGAAGAAAAAGGAATTAATTTATTAGTAACTAAAACAAATGATTCTGTGTTGTTCTGAATAGCAACAGCAGGCTTGCAGTTATGTTAATGCAAGTTCTGTTAGTCAACATATAGAGCAATGGTACAATTTGCACCATGATGCAGCAAAATATATCTGCATCCTAAAAATACTGACACATTGCTTTGCATGCCCTCTTATTGGAAAGCAAAATCCCAGTCCAGACTTTGTGTTGCTTCCTAATCTTCCTGGAAGAGGGCCAATATTTCTCCCAGCAGCTGACTGCTATGTTGCCAGTCAAGATGCTGCAAGGGAGTAAAAGTATCTTGACCTTGCCCTGTGAGACTTTCTTTCAATCGTTCAGACCTCAGTCTGAAAATACATTGGCACCACTTTAAATAACACTGGCGTCTTCAGTGAGAGAAAAGTATTTCTCTCAGAGTTTGCTGCAGGGAGCATGGAACAAAGTTTAGGTTCTAATTCTAGCCTAAATCCACGCAAAAGTAATAACTTAGAGAAAAAGTAAATAGGAAGGTTTTTTTGAGGGATTCTTTTTAATTAGGTGGTCAGATTATCAAATTACTTGAGACAGTTAATGACTAAAGGGAAATAGAAAAAGCCCAGCCTATTGTAAACATCAAAGGTAAAAGTGAATCTTCATGATCTTTTCTTCCTCCTCAGATCACTTTCCTGTCTCTCCCCCCACCACCACCCCCCCAACACTTCCTTCCACCTCCCACCCCTTCCAACAGCTGTTGGCTGCTCTTTAAGTGATTGGTGTCAAACTTACCTCCTCACAGCCCGTAAAATTACAGTCAATCATCACGGGACGGTGGCATTATTTTGTTGGCAAGTCTTCTTTCCACAACACTCCCTCCACCAACCACACTCCCTCCACCAACCCCCCCCCCCCCCCCCCCCGCCCCTCACTAAACATTTTGAACATTTGACAATAGTAGCTTGTTTGAAGATGAGGTGTTCACTTTCGGAAAGTGTCCACTGCCATCGAGTGGTTTTCCAAAGGCAGAAGTGTTGGCCATCACTTCAAGTTGCTTTAGTGACTCTGTTAATTTTACCATTAACCCAAAACTGATCAAATTAAATTGTTCTCTGCGTTTTTAAGATTGCCTAGAGACTGATCAAGAGAACAACATTTGAAGTATTTCCTGCTTTATATCATTTGGAACAATTGTTATTTAGAAACTGATTAGACTATGCATTGCAGAATCAACCTAGACTGACCTGCTAAGGAATTAATGGAGTGGAACACTAGGGTTGCAGTACAACAAGAGGGAAACACCAAACAACAAGCTACAAAACGATGTTTGATGTGCCTTTGTAGTGCTGTGCCATCCATGAGCATGGCATGGATATGTCTCCCTCAGAGTGGGATCAAAAACTCAATTGCTGTAGTGTATAGAAATCCCAAACATTTCCTATACCGAGAGAAGGAAAAGTGGATGAAGTGGAAAATTAAACATTCTAATGGATCTCCTCACTGCTGGTCACATACTCAGGTTGACAGAGGCTTGGAAATAGCAAAGGGAAATAGGGACAAAAAGCAAATAAAAAGGGAATTTAAAAAAAGTCACAAAATATTTTGTTCATAATTTTCTAAAAATAAAATTTCCATTACTCTTTTTAAAAATGACTGAGGCAGACTTGTGAAAAAGCCTCTAAAACATGTCCGGTAGGATAATTCTTTTAACTTATTTGTTCAAAGTTGTACAGAATTAACTGGTACGTTTCAACTAAAATTTCTGTTAGCAATGTATAAGACTGACCCCCTGGTTCACTTATTTTTATTCTAAAATATTTGTGCAGTTATTTTTCTGAGTGAAACATTACATGCTTTTAGGGATTAGAAAATCCTGGCAAAGTTAGTTTGTTTACCAGATGGCACGAAAGTAAAATGTTTGCAGAGCTGAGTACATTTATTTTTATTCTACAAACACTGTAATTTAAGGTACACAGGGGGTGCAGGGCCAACTGGGGATTGACAATGTTAGGAGAATCTGCCAGTAATGCACTTTTGTCAATCTGCACAGTTATACACAATTTCAGGAAGCCATTAAAATTTCACCCGGCTACACGATGTTAGCTGATGCTGGTGTTTTTTCTTTACAAGATGGGATTTGTCACCAGACACCATGGAACTAACTCCTCATGGGCTTTCAGATTCCCTTGCTGAGCTGTGAGTCATGTTTTTAAAAATTATACTTGGAGCAAAATGCAAAATTCAAATACTTTCCTCGTAATCAAGTGTTCAAACTCTTATACTTGTGCAAATTTTCTGTAGATCTTTATTTCGTTTTACCTTGGTAAATCCACATTTATAATAGACACTGCAGCGATAAACTCTGAGGTTAACTTGTCTGCAACCTGATCCAATATCATCTGCATCTAAACCTGCAACACAGGAAGTTTTGATTCCTTATATGCAATGTTGTATGGAATTTGATTAATATTTCTTTGAGTAACCATATCCACTGATAATTTGTCAATGCTGAATAGCACCCATTCTGACATGGTCTTCATGTTTTGTGACATCCAAATTGAACAAAGGCAGTGATAAAGTGGTTAGCACTGCTGCTCCACAGCGCTAGGGACCCGGGTCACTGTCTGTGTGGAGTCTGCACATTCTCCCTGTGTCTGGTTCCCTCCCACAGTCCAAAGGTTAGGGCATTGGCCATGCTAAATTACCCTTCAGTGTACCCAAACAAGCGCCAGAGTAAGACAGCTAGGGGATTTTCAGAGTAGCTTCATTGTAGTGTTAATGTAAGCCTGCTTGTGACACTAATAAAAAAACTTAAGAAAAATAATTTCAGGACCCAAAACAATGCTAGGCTGCTGCCAGAATTATTGTGCAAAGCCCAAAGTGCATACTGGCAGAATGATGAACCTGCCTGGCTATGCTTGAGCAACTCAGGAATATCATTTCAACATGTTCCCAGCACAAATGAAGCTTTGCACAGGCAACAGAGTGAAAGGGTTTTCACACAATATGATAATCATGCAATCTTTAAAGAACAATTGCTCTCGAGATTATAGGGTCACAATCACTTAAAGGTTAAGAGGCAGCAAATGACAATTTTAAGGGCTCCAAAATGTTTCTAAAAGGTTTTCAGCTGTTTAAAGTCTGGGATCATGGAGTCATGATTAAGATCAAAGGGCACAAAACGAAGGCCAAAATTCTCACATGCAACCTTGTCTGCAGCTGGGAGTCTCCAGTCCCACTGCAATAAATGGAAATTTGGTAGAATGCCAAATTCTCCATCCTCACTGGCAGTGGTAACAGGATGCGCAAGACTGGAGAATTCCGGCCTAAATAGGAAACTATGAAATAGAGTTAGTGGGCAAGTGAGGGAACAGTTTATGAAATGAACAAGGCAGCACAATAGCACAGTGGTTAGCACTGCTGTCTGAGAGCACCAGGGATCTGGGTTCAATTCTAGCTTTGGGTGACTATCTGTGTAGAGTTTGCATGGGTTTCCTCTCTCATTCCAAAGATGTGTGGGTTAGGTGGATTGGCCATGATCAATGTGCAGGGTTACGGGGTTGGGGTCTAGGAAGGGTGCTCTTTTGGAGAGTTGATGCACACTTGATGGGCCGAATGGCCCTTTCTGCACTGTAGGGATTCTATGATTTTACTTCTTCATGAGATGGAAACAAGGAGAGCTCATACTCCCCAGAAGGTAGCTGTGCACCATATCTCTCCGAAGTTCGAAGTTCGAACTTGTTGATGTCATCATATAGTTGTTTCAGTGATTGTTCACCATGAGTCCAAAGGAAGAAAATGTCATCGATGTATGTAGTGCATTGGTTGAATGTCCTGTATGATGAAGAAGACTTGTTTGAACCTGTGCATGAAGACGTTGGCATATTGAGGTGTGAATTTGGTCCCCATGGCTGTTCCATGTGGCTGGATGAAGAACTGCGTGTTGAAGGTGAAGACATTGTGGTCCAGGATGAAGCGGATGAGTTGTAAAATTGCATCTGGAGACTGGCAGTTGTCGGCATTGAGTACTGAGGCAGTTGCAGTAATACCATCAACGTGGGGGATGGTGGTGTAGAGTGCCGAGACATCCATTGTGACGAGGAGTGCTCCTGGTTCAACTGCTCTATGTGTGCTGGGTTTCTGTAAGAAGTCTATAGTGTTGCAACAAAGGCTGGGAGTTCGTTATACAATGGGTTTCAGGATGTCCTTGACGTAGTTGGAGAGGTTCTCACACAGGGTGCCATTGCCTGATACAATGGGACGGCTGGGTGTGTTTGCCTTGTGCATCTTCAGGAGGCAGTAGAGATCTCCAACGCGGAGAGTATCTGGGATGAGAGCACGGACGATACTCTGAAGGTCTGGATCAAAGGTCTGGATCAGTCTATTGAGTTGATGGGTGTGTTCTTTGGTCGGTTCTGCGGGTAACTGTCTGTAGTGTTCCTCGCTGTTCAGTTGTTGGTATACTTCTTTGCAGTAATCCATTCTGTTCAGTATGACGATGGCCCCTCCTTTGCTGGTTTGATGACAATGTTGCAGTTGGCCTTGAGAGTGCAGATGGCATTGCATTGTGCTTGGGTGATGTTCAGGGCTGTCTTGTGAGTGCGGCCGATGAATCTCATGTTGACGCATCTCCTGACGGCTTGGGCATACACGTCGAGTCGAGGGAGCGGCCTTCCAAAGGAGTCCAATTCAACTCTTTCCTCTTTGGTTGCTGCACTGCGGATCTCTCTGTCGGCTGTTCCGGTTCATTGGCTGCCTCATTGTGTTCGCCGTTGGTCTCTTGCGGTTTGTGGATGAACTCCCGCAGCCTCATTCGCCTGATGAACTCCTCTGTGTCTGCTACGAGACTGATGGGGTCTGTTTTGGTAGTGGGGCAGAAACTGAGCCCTCGGCTGAGAACTTCGATTTCATCTGGTTAAAGTGTGTAGTCTGACAAGTTGACAATGGACTTCCCTGCAGTGGTACTGTTTTCTACTGTGGTAATGGGGAGGCTTGGTTGCTGCTGATGGTGATGCCGAGTTTCTCAAGTTTCCTGTTCTTGGTGTGTATGTAGATGGCGTAGTTCCTTTGTCTCATCTGCTTGGCAGAGTTTCACAGCTGATCTGCGTCCTGAGCGCAAGTTGAGAATATGGACTTGATCTTTGTTTCCGGGATGCGGCATTTGCTGTAGAGCTGGTGTACGAGGTGGTTGAGGAGTGTGAGAGGTGCGACAGCAAAGTCTCTCAGCGTAGTCTGTGTTATCGGTTGACCTGAGTGGGTCCATGATCTGTAGTCCTTTCGGTATCTTGTCTGCTTTCTTGCATCTTTATAGAAATTTGATGTCTCATGAGTGTGGAATTTGGCTATCAGTCTCTGCTCAGTGACTCTGCCTTGTCATGTGTTGTGAAGGCCGCCTTGGAGAACGCTTACCCGAAGATCAGAGACCGAATGCCCGTGACCGCTGAAGTGTTCCCCAACAGAGAACACTCTTGCCTGGCGATTGTCGAGCGGAGTTCATTCATTTGTTGTTGTAGCATCTGCATGGTCTCCCCGATGTACCATGCCTCAAGACATCCTTTCCTGCAGCATATCAGGTAGAAAACATTGGCTGAGTTGCAAGAGTATGTATTGTGTACCTGGTGGATGATGTTCTCATGTAAGATGACGGCGTCCCTGTCGATGATCCGGCATGTCTTGTCGGGGTTGCTGTGGCACGGTTGTGTGGTGTCATGGTCACTGTTGACACAATCATTGAGCAGAGACTGATAGCCAAATTCCGCCCAGATGAGGAAGGCCTCAACTGAGATCTTGGGTTCATGTCACACTATCTGTAACCTCCACGACTTGTCTGGGCTTGCAGAATCTCACTAATTATCCTGGCTGGAGACAATACACATCTCTTTAACCTGTGCTTAACTCTCTTTCCACTCACGTTGTCTCTAACTTTAAGACTTAATTACCTGTAAAGACTTGCATTCCAACCATTATTTTGTAAATTGAGTTTTTGTCTTTATACGTGAACAGAACTCCCACTTACCTGACAAAGAAGCAGCGCTCTGAAAGCTAGTGGCTTTTGCTACCAAATAAACCTGTTGGACTTTAACCTGGTGTTGTGAATCTTCTTACTGTGTTTACCCCAGTCCAGTGCCAGTATTTCCACATCATGTCCTCCACAACGACAGGAAGATAAACTCTTCTATTCTATTTCAGATTATCCATGGAAGCATTTTCATTGTTTTGCCAAGTTTTTTGGCTGTGGCATACAACTTACTGGTTGTGGACATTGTTGGCTAAATCAAGCTTGTGGACGTTTTGATAGAATTATCTCTGTCAAAGGACGCACAAACCTCCTTCACGCACTCATGCACCAGAAACCAAAGGCTCCTCCTGCCCCAGTGCTAGCCCCCAGCCCCCTCCCATCACCCCCCCCCCAACCCCCCTCATTCCACTGTGGGTTCCAGATTTACTGTTTACCCAAGGCATGCCTTCATCTCACACAGCATCATGCATGGAGGCAGCAGGCAAATTCACTCTCAAAACCTCACAAATAGCCCTCGGAAACTTAATGTTGTGGGTGAAAAATCCAAATTATTAATAGAAAAGTCACACTTGCACTTCCACGGCTGCACTCCAGGAATCTTTGCACTCTCACAACTGGGTGACTGCTTCTGAATGCATTTCCTTCTTTCCCCTCCAACTTGATGAGTCTGGGCTGTGTGTTGCTGCTAATGGCTCTCTGTCTCTCTCGTTTGTTGCTGGGACTTTGTCGGTTACAGGAAACGTCATTAACATTGGCTATGAGTCAAAGTGCTTCTTTCTGTCATGGCAATGCTAGTGGGAAAGAGACTGCACCCTTCACAACTTCAGATGTGTGAACGTTTGTGTGCCGACCTTCCTCTCACTCTTCCTAGGTTTGCCGGGGAAATGCTGTAAATAGGTCAGGATTTGGGTATTTTGAATTGCCAGCTATGATTCTTTTAACCAGGCCTGTGCTCTTAGTTATTCGCCAACTGCTTTCCCTCCCAATTTTGACGTGCCTCTTTTTAAAAAAGTCATTGCACCTTACAGCAAATACATATCAGTGGCCAAACACCATTAAGGGCCAACTAAAACCATTAATCAGAGACCAACTGGAACTTTACCAGTTGATCTGCTAGAACCTTATGGCATCTAGAACATAACATCTGCCAACAGCTGCCCAGTGACAGACCAGGAACACCAGTACTCCAGGATCACTCTGAGGCCCTTTCCATGGTTACCATATCCGTAGGGTCTCAGCTGCAGCTACAGGCTCCATGTAGAGGATTATAATGGCGGCCACTTTTAATTTCAAATATTTCAGAAGTGTTAAGAGGGTGCCTGAAGGTGGAAGCATCATCTCTCTCCCCTAACCACAATAGCTGGCTGAAGCTCCCTTGGTGCTGCAGCAACTCCTATTGGCCTTCCAATTACAAGAGCATGCCTACTGTGCTTAGCTGGACAACAACCGCGCCCTTTGGCCGACCCAGTAAAAATCACTTTGGTGTGAGGTCAGAATCTGCGTTTGATCCAGAAATCGATAACCCAACACCAACCGGAAAATCCTGCCTCAAATCTCTGGCCTTTTATTCCAGAGTAGACAGAAGGAGCTCAGTCATTGGCAAGTAGATATGCCAAGACCAGTAGAAATGGACTCAGGTTGTAGGTGCTTGTCATTATCTATCAGTTCAACCGTGAAATGCTGTCTTTGAGAAAAGAATTCACGTGGTGGGGGGGGGGAAACCACAAAAAAGAACTGGATTAAAATAAAACAGTACTAAATAGGATCAGTGCAACAAAATGAAGCATTTCTGATTTAAGAGCCTGGCCATCTTTAATCCTGTTCCATACACAGGCATAATGGAACCGAGCAAATCCTGTGCAGTATATCTCTGATGTGGAGATGCTGGCGTTGGACTGGGGTAAACACAGAAAGAAATCTCACAACACCAGGTTAAAGTCCAACAGGCTAGTGGCTTTTGCTACCAAATAAACCTGTTGGACTTTAACCTGGTGTTGTGAGGCTTCTTACAATTTATATCTGTTAGATGGCCATTTAAATATTTTAGCTTTAATTGAATGATTGCACATAATGCACATAGCACTTCAGGTTGTCTGATACAGAAGTACACGCTGGAATTACAGTGCAGAGAGAAACAAGCACAGCTCCTGAATTCTGTCCCTCTAATGTTCCAGTTGAATAGTTGCTCTCTCAACAGTAGAAACAACGAATTGGGACCTATTACTGAAAAACAGTTATTACAAACTATCTGTTCCATTTCACAAAAGCATTAAAAAAAACAGCTGGCTTAAATTTTTCAACAAATGAGTGCTGGCCTTGCCCTCTATAAATCTTCACTGCACATTTATTGGGAAACTTATAGATGCTGACTTCTCAGCTGTCAGTGCCAAAGACTATAACTGACCAGTGAGTAATGCCTCTTGCAGTTCTGCTGACCACCAAGTTACACTCTGTTTACCGACTCTCCAATATAACCTTGCTTCTGTAGGACTGAATTGACTTTGACAGTAACGTGTGAAAAAATATTTCCAAATAACTTCATCAGTTCCAGAATGCCTATGTAGTTCTATGCTGCCACCGACAGTGTGAATGGTGTTTTTGTTTCATCTTCCTATCGATTTTGCTTTTGTTTGTCTTTGGGTTTTGCAAATGTATTACTGCAGCTGAGAATCCAATGTGTTAATGGTCTTTATATCTTGACAGCAGATAGGAATGTCTAATGCTGGATTTCCTCCATCACAATGAGCATCCATCTCCCTCCTGTGAGTTGTAAAAAGCAGCAATGTTTCCAGCACCTACTCACTTTAGGTGACAACAGTTAATTAGCTGGAGAGGAAAAGAAGTATTAATTCTAACACTGGGCAGTGTGTCTGCTGTTGAAAAACACTGCTAAATATGGAGCACTGAGCAAGAAGTTTGGCACCTACCTTGGGAAACATTTGCTCAGTTTCTTCCTGCACTTTCCTTTGTTTGCTCACGAGATGGTTTATATGTTGGAAGGATGGTAATCCTGGAAGCCCACCCTGTTAAGGACATGAACAAAAACTGTAATGAAATGAAAAAGAACTGTAAGTGGTAATCACTTACCTCCTTTGAGAGGCTAGTCTGTTATAATGCAGAGAATGTCATATTTACAGAGGGCAAGGCCAGCACTCATTTGTTGAAAAATTTAAGCCAGCTGTTTTTTTAATGCTTTTGTGAAATGGAACAGATAGTTTGTAATAACTGTTTTTCAGTAATAGGTCCCAATTCATTGTTTCTACTGCAAATTGACGAAAGTTTTGTATCCTTATTAACACTGAAGTTTTTAAAGGAGATCAAATACTAGTGTACTGTTTTATAAAAGTACTTAAGGAGAATGATCAAATCTCCATTCAAATAAAACTTTGATAAAACATCTTATTTTGATCTATTTCAATTACTTCAGTTTTGATAAGATTGCAATACTTTTGCTGGCACTGTACATAATGAAGGCATTGCCTGGTCATATAAACCAAGAGGTCATTGACTCAGTTCTGATCTGTGCTGAGTTAACCAGCAGCAACTGGTTTGTATAGTCACTCTAGTGTTCTTGGGGTAATAGGATGAGACCTCTGCCAGAGTTCACATTCCTGAGTAATATCCACTGACCTTTGCTGAAAAGTGTGTTTGTTAGATGTTAGTGGATATCACGTAGGAGAAGGAATGGGCTCACTGTGATGATGTCCACAGTTGAATAGCAGCTGACATTAACTGCCATAACAAATGTCAGCTTGCGCAAAATTCTAGGAAGTTATGAAAGTTTGTGTAGATGTAGTTCTTGAGAGGCAGAATATTTTTAAAATGAAAGCTGGAGTTTCAAGGTTAATGAGAAACTTGGTGGTGAAATTCTTGCAGCCTTTATTTTGCACGCAGCACAATTCTCTCATATGGGACTAAATCCTGTGGACAGGAAATATTTCCTGCTGCAGAGGCCAAAGTGAAACCACACCATATCTTCCATCATTCCATCATATCTAGCATCATTCACTAAGCAACCCCAAGGAGGGTTTTGCACCATCTTCTGTGACATGTCAGACTTGATGGTGCATGTCTAGCCATCATATCTGGTTGTTATATTTAAGAGATGTCTAACATCTGACCCATTGTTGAAGAGGTTGGAAGATGGAGCTCCTTGAAAACACTGAAGCTTCAAGATCCAGCTGATAAATGCTTCCCCACCCACAGCTGTGATGCTCCAGGGTCCAAGATTACTGACGGCCTCCATCCAGATCTCTGGAGGCAGCTCAGGCCTTCTTCAGGTGAGTCCTGACTTCTGCATGCCATGCTAGTCCAGGCGCATTCTGGGCTGTCAAGTTTTCCCACTGGTGTCATGCGGAAATGGGGGGGTAGATTCTGGTTGGCCTTTCACCTATTAACCCATTAATCAGATGCAAACAAGTTTCACACCGGTCTCCAGTGGGATTCCCAATTCATCATGGCAGACAGCATAGGACAATCCCGTAGTATCTTCACACTGGCGTGAGACCAATTTTTGGGCCTCCCACCAAATTCCACCCCCACTCTGACAAATCCCATCCCCTCTGCCCTCCATTGATCCCGCCAACCCAATATTTTTACAAATGCATGCTCCTGGTAGGTGGACTTCTGCCCCCGAAAGTACATAATGGGAATTTAGCATATGTTCCTCCCCTGCTCTGCAACAAGGTTTTGTCTATTTTCCTATTACACTAAACCTGACTGCCTCCAATTGTTTGTCTGTAGATTTCGCAATTGGCACTGTGTGAAACTGTCTAAAAGTGAAGATAATCTTTTCACTATTGGTTACTTCCCAACCAAATTAAGTGTTGAAAAACACAGGTAAGCCATTTAGTGTTGTTAAACTGACATAGACAGTGAACAAAATCATCAGCACACAAACTTATATGGGCATTTATGAATCAAAGCTATTTCAAATTTGGCAATAAGAGTAAGTAATGTACTGCCATTTCATGACAGAATTCCAGAGGTCTCTCAATATCAGAGAATGAATTCCACACGTGTACATTGCTGATGTGGTCCCCACACACACTGACAGAGAAAATCAGAGTTAGAGAAAGGATCACAAAACACATTTAAATTAATGTAAATTTCAGATGTGTGAAAATCATGTCAAATTGAAGTGTTGTTAAAAAGCTACTGTAATCATTACAAAAAATGTGCCAAATCCATTCCTTTTTAAGAGCTCGATCATTAATGAATTCAATGAAACATATCCTGTACGTTGCTGTAACATTTTGCTGTTTTTGGGTCTTCTGAATATTCACTATGAATGTGGTTGTTTCACGGTGAACACATCTAAACTGCAGCTATTTCCATTCTAGTTTTCTCATATGCTGCTAAAACGAGGTTTGTATTCTTGTGTTATCTGCACCATGGAATTGTGAGTAAACGCTGCCCATTACCTTGTACTTAGAATCTCTTTCAGCAGGCATTTTTACACCCAGCAGCCAAAGTGTGCCAGCACTGGAGTGAGCAGTGTTATCGGGTGTTAGCTGCACAGCTCAAAGACTCTTCTGAAAAGTATCACATCATTAGCACACTCCTTAGAACTTTAAAATCCAATTCTTAGGTCAACTCCAAACCAGATTAATCTGAAAAAGGGATTAGTCTGATTTAGCCAGGTAAATGCAGCAAAACATTTTCTGTCTCATCACTCTGGCTTGCTGTGACA
Organism: Carcharhinus amblyrhynchos; assembly: GCF_965287045.1. Classification (NCBI taxonomy): domain Eukaryota; kingdom Metazoa; phylum Chordata; class Chondrichthyes; order Carcharhiniformes; family Carcharhinidae; genus Carcharhinus; species Carcharhinus amblyrhynchos. The sequence goes on along the minus strand of NC_137335.1, from coordinate 34,794,870 downwards.
AAGACACCCAATAAGACTGTTGCTTAAACTTCATAGAAAGAAGTGAATTAATTCATCTGCTCCAAAATGACAAAGTCCACACATCTAAGGGAGTTTACTGTAACACTGTACAAATTGGAAAGAAAGCAGCAAATACATAAAATTAGTCATGTTTTGGGCTCTCTTTCAGTCCCAATTCCAAAATGGCTACTATGTAATTCTGAAATGCAGAAAAGATTATATGGATTTATTCTTAGGCAAGGTAACATGGCAAAATGTCTTCAATAGGATTTTAATCTTTCCATTTCCCCTACAAGTGACTTATCCAGTGATATCTCACCTGGATCCTGCTATTTTATCCCAGGTGCCAGGGACCAGAAACTGTTGTGAACCTTCTTTAACAGTGCAGATTAGGGTCTGATGACATTGTTGGACCCTGTCTCTGGTTTGACTGGAAAATAGTAGTCATGATGTGGGTATGCCGGCGTTGGACTGGCGTAAACACAGTGAAAAGTCTGACAACAGCAGGTTTTAGTCCAACCTATTTATTTGATAATATACTCGCAAGCTTTCGGGTTAGCCCCTTCGTCAGGTGAATGGAGAGTTCACCTGACGAAGGGGCTAACCCGAAAGCTTGCGAGTATATTATCAAATAAATAGGTTGGACTAAAACCTGGTGTTGTCAGACTTTTCACTGTGTTGACTGGAAAAGCCATTGTGTCTTTCCTGCCAGATGAAGAATGGGAGGTAGTTCTGAGACAATGTAAATGTTGTTTGCTTTTTTTCTACCTTTTTGTGAGGCCAGGAGTGTGATGTGTGTTACTACAAGCCCAGCAAGAAAGATTTAGGCCTCCCAGGCCCTGGAAACCCTTCTCCTCTTGGGCCACAAAGAGTGCTAGATGAGATTAGTTGCTGGGAATTCCAACACTCAGCCTTCCCTGACACTTTCTGTTAAATTTATGTTACAGCACTGATTATATTGTGAAGTCGCAACTTCTCAATGTTCATGAGCAACAACCCCCCTTCCCCCGCACCCCACTTCTGCAAAAGCTTTGCTGACACACTGGGTTCTGCACTTTAGTAGAATGCGCTGCTCAATTCAGGCTTTTTGAGAGATCCCGTAGGGTTCTATATAAATGCAATGTTTTCTTTTTCTACCCTCCTTCTCTAATGTTGCATAGCACTGTCTGAAATCAAGATTCCTTACACAGTTGTGTCTGGTCCATTTTTCCATGTATGATCAAATGCGCTATTTCTTGCAGAACAAGATCTTTCAGGCTGCTGTGTGAGATCACATATGTGCTGTCTAGCAGGAACATTAACAGCCAAGCTCAACGATGGGCACAGTTTAACGACATAATATACTCCCCGAGGATATACACCTCTCTATGCATCACAATCATGCAGTTCCCTACAACAGCCTAGCTGAACTGAATTCTCCTGCTCCTTACTGCTTTCTACTGCTCTTCTGTCATTCTCTCATCATCGGCTGAAGGTGCTGAGTCATACGTCCATTCACAGTGCTGACTGCACACTGGTGTTATCTGCCCCAGTAATCATACCTCATTTGTGACAATCAACATGCTTCTAAATCACAGACAGCATCACAGCCAAGCCTCGAGCCTTTATCCAACATTCATAAACATATATAAAATAAAAAACAGAAAATGCTGGTCTGGCAGCATCTGTGGAGAGAGAAACCGTTCAGGTTTCTGGTCGTGACCTTTCATCAAAACTGGGCAAAGTTTGAAGGAGGACAAATGGGGGAGAATGGACAAAGAGCAAGTGGGAAGACCCATGATAGGATGGAAGACAGGTGACATTAAGTGATCAAAGAGTTATTGGAGCAGAGCCAAAGGGAGTGGTAATGGGACAAGTAAAAAGAAAGAAAAGATGTATCCAGAGGAGGTGTGAATGGCAGAATAATGAACAGCTACTGCCTGAAAACAGAAACAAGAAAAAAATATTTGTTGAACTCAATATAGAGTCCTGAAGGCTCGAAAGTGATTCATTGAAAAATGAGGCGCTATTCCTTCAGCTTGTTTTGTGATTCATTACAACACAAATGGGCAAAAAAAATTGGCAAAGAGAGTACAATGTGGGAAAAGGGGAACTTGTCCACTTTGGCAGGAAGAAGAGAAAAGCAATACATGGAGAGAGATGGAAATCTCTGCGGCACAGAGGGATTTGGGTAAAAACAAAAAATGCTAGATAAACTCAGCAGATCTGGCAGCATCTGTTGAGAAAGAAACATAATTTACATTTACATTTTTCCTCAGAGCTCAGATGGGTCAGGGTGCCCTGGTACATGAATCACAAAACATTACAATGCAGGTATAGCCAGTGATTAGGAAGGCAAATGGAATGATGGCACTTATTGCAAGGGGAATGGAATATAAACATAGGGAAGTGTACTACAGCTATACAGGACAATAGTGAGACCACATCTGGTGTCATGTGCCAATATTTGGTCTCCTTACTTAGAAAGAATATAATTGCATCAGAAGCAGTTCCAAGTGGTTCACTCGACTTATCCTTTGAAGAAGTCGGCTTATGAGGAAATGTTGAGCAGGTTGGATCTATACCTACTGGAGTTTAGAAGAATGATAGGTGATCTTATTGAAACATACAAGATCCTGAGGGAACTTGACAGGGTGGATGCTGAAAGGATGTTTCCTCTTGTGGGGGGCATTTAGAATTAGTTCAAAAATAAGAGCTCCCCCATTTAAGACAACAGAGGGTCATTAGCCTGTGGAATTTTGTCCCCAGGGAGCAGTAGGGGCTGGGTCATTGAATTAGACAGATTTTTGATTGACAAGGGAATTGAGGGTTATGGGGGGGGGCAAACAGGAAAGTGGAGTTGAGGACACCAAGAGAGTAACCATGGTCTTATCAAATGGCAGAGCAGGCTTGAGGGGCCAAATTACCTACTCATGTTCCAAATTTGTGTGACTTTATGCTGTTGCACTACATTAAGCAGAGGACAGAATGCCTAGAATGGGACTAAGATGGGAAATTAAAATGGCAAGTGACATGAAGACCAGAGCGATGCTTGCAGTCTGAATGGAGGAATTCCAGGAAGCAGTTACCCAATCTGCAGCAAATTCAATTGAAAGAAGTATGCAGAAATCCTGAAAGGGATTTCACCTGAAAGGGGTGTTTAGGGCCTTGGAATGGGGAGGAGAGAGAAGATAAAGGGCCAGGTATTCCATTTCCTGTGCTTGCATGGAAAAGTGCTGTAGGAAGGGGATTGGGTTTTGAGGGTGACTGAGAGTGAAGCAGGGCATCACAGAGGCAAAGTCCCTTCAGAATGCGAAAGAGGAGGAGAGGGAAGCAAACATATGATTGGTGATGCACACAGTGGAGGTGATGGAAATGCTCTGTTGAATATGGAGGCTGGTGGAATCGGAAGGTGGGGACAAAGGTAACCATATTGTCATTCTGGGATGGAGGAAAAGAGGTGAAAGCAAAGGTGTAGAAAATGGGTTTGACATAGGCAGGGGGTCACAGTGGGAGGCAATCCTTGGTTGAGGGAAACAGAAGATAATTTTAAAGTATTATTGTGAAAAGTTTCTTCATCAGAACAGATGCTGGAAGAATGGAACGGTGCAAGATGTGAGGAACTGTAGTCAAGCAGCTCTGTGAGTTTGTGAGCATATAGTCAATATTAGTTGATTGCCTCTATTTTATGATCCATAACACCTAAAAGGTAGAGAAAAAGTTTGCTATTAAAGTGTTATAGAATCACAGAATCCCTAGAGTGCAGAAGGAGGCCATTCGACCCATCGAGTCTGTACTGACCACAATCCCACTCAGACACTATTCCCATAACCCTACACATCTACCCTGCCAATCCCCCTGACATTTGGCATGGCCAATCAACCTAACCCGCACATCTGTGGAGGAAATCGAAGAACCCGGAGGAAACCCATGCAGACACAAGCAGAATGTGAAAATTCCACACAGACAGTGACTCGAGGCAGAAGTGAACCTGGGACCCTGGCGCTGTGAGGCAGCAGTGGTAACCACTGTGCCACCGTGCCACCCGTGTCAGATGAGATGAGGGTGAGATGAAATTGTGCAGCATTTGAACTTTGGTCACAGAATCTTGAGTTGTGCTGAATGTAAGTTGATGATGCTGAAGATAGAAAAGGGCAGGTTGACAGTGTAGAGCATAGAGTGTAGACCTCAGAATGTGGCAATAAGCAGTTTGAGGAGCATTGAATATCTAGGAGACACCTATAATCATGGGTGGATCTGATACATGGAAGGCAGAATTTCCATTGGAATCCATGTGGAACAAGTTGAAGCTGGAGACAGTTGTGGAGGAAGGAAGTGTGATTGTGAAAGTGAGTTTTGGGATTATCTGATCAAAGACAAGCAGGGAAATGGAAAGCAATGAAGATAAACAAGGTAAAAGAGACAGATCGGAGGGAAAAGCAAACCTTCTTTGAGGTGGTATTCTTGGAAGAGAAGAAGCGGTGATTTAAACACTGGTCGAAAAACAAAATGTTGCTGATGTTGGAAGTTGGAAATGGAAACAGAAAGTGTTGGAAATAGTCAGCAAGTCAGGCAGTGTCTAAAGAGAAAGAAATATATTCAAGGCTGGAATTTTCTAGCCCACACCAAGAAAATCCCACTAGCGTGAAGAGTCGAAATATCCTGGCCAAAGCTAGGCAGTAAAGTGGCACAGTGGTTAGCACTGCTGCCTCACAGTCTCAGGGACCTGGGTTCAATTCTAGTCTTGAGTTTCTGGTGTGGAATTTGCACAATCTTCCTCTGTCTGTGTGGGCTTCCTCTGGGTGCTCTGGTTTCCTCCCACACTCCAAAGATGTACAGATTAGCTAGATTAGCCATGGTAAATGCTTGGGGTTACAAGGATAGTATAAGATATGGGCCTGGGAAGATGCTCTTACGTAGAGTCAGTGCAGGTTCAATGGGCCCAATGGCTTCCGTCTGCATAGTCAGGTTTCTATGGGACATGTGCTGTTGATTATGAATCATTAATTGAGAATCCGAAACTTGAATCCTGGACGGTTCCCTGATCTGATTCCAGTGCCACTAAAGCATGAAACCTTGCAATTACTGTGTTCTTTCCAGCTTTTCATCCTATGCCAGGCAGGGGAACTTTGTTAGGCAGAGCTGAAACAGAATGTTCTGCCACCAGGCAGACGTGTTTGCCATTCAAGTAGTGAGAATTCACACTACTAAAATACTTGTCAGCACAAGTCACTGCTACTCTTCTTACCCGCTTCCTAATTTCAACTAGACAGATACCTGCTGGCGTTACACACCCTTACTAACATGATACACAGCCTACTAAACAGAGTTAGACACTCATTGACAATTAGCAGCAGTAGCTGCTATACCTCACAAGTCATGACGTGGAGATGCCGGCATTGGACTGGGGTAAACACAGTAAGAAGTATCACAAACCTAGGTTAAAGTCCAACAGGTTTATTTGGTAGCAAAATCCAATAGCTTTCGGAGCGCTACCCCTTTGTCAGGTGACTCACTTCTGACTGTGTAGTACAGAGTTGGAGTATATGTTGGACATGTAATCTCCTGGTAGCTTAACCACTCATTATTCCTTTATAAATTTGAAAGTTATGTCAGTCAATGTGACTGATATTGTACAGCAGTATTGTGGAGCACGTTCACTGTAACTATCTAAACTGGTACAGACCATTAGATCACTGAACTGGAGCTCCCTGCATGTTTCGCTGTGAACATCAATCTGTCTTTCATTAGTTGTTTTAAAAAATGTTCAGGAGCAAGTACAGATCAATAACTTAGTGGAATGTTCAGGTTAAATTACAACTTGATAATCATTCCCAAGACATAATTAATTATTCGTATCAATCTTATCCTTATCTGAGAGTACCTATTACGCCATGATTGTTGTGAATGAACCTCTGATGTATTTTGTCCACCATTTTAACTGTTGTCAAATTGTTTATTTAATACCGCTATTAAAATAACAAGGAATATCATTCAAATTACTAAGTTTATAAACAGTATGTGGTCAAGCAGCCATTCATAAAATTGTAATAATATGACTGCTTCTCCCAGGGCCATTCTAAAATGTCACATTTCAAAGCACTATGCTATGAGTTCAGAAACAGACCATTTTAAAACCAGTCTCAACCTATACAGCACGGAGTTCTACTCAATAACACTGATTTCAATTCATCCCAAAGCACTGTAGCCAGCTTAAAGATTGTGGAAATTTAAGCTCAAGTTACATTCAGCACAACTCAAGATTCTGTGATCATTGTAAAAGCATTGTGCTAGAAGCAGACCACAGCTACATCCATTGCATGCGCAGTGGCCCCGATCTGTCAGTGCCCCCACTTTGCTGACAGCTCGATCGCTGGCCAGCCCAGGACCTCCACAGTACTACCCCTCCAGCCCACCTCACAGCCTGATTGCAGCCCTCATGACAACTCCTGGGCCAGCCCCGACCTGCAACCCCCTCCCCTCCCACCCTGGGATGTCCAGCCCGCCTACCCTAGCAGTGGCGATCCCCCCTTCCCTCACCCCGGTAGACCTCCCGTCCCCTGAGTCAGACTCCCCCAGGAGTCATAGAACATAGAACACTACAGCACAAACAGGCCCTTCAGCCTAAAAGTTGCGCTGATCACATCTATACCTGCCAAGCCATAGAACTATCTGTAACTTCCAATGCCATTAGATCCCATATACTCATCCAGAAGATTTTTCAAAGACCCCAGCAAGTTCGCCTCTACCACTACCGACAGCAGCCGATTCCACTCACTCACCACCCTCTGAGTGAAAAACTTTCCCCTAACATCTCCTCTGTACTTGCTTCCCAGCACCTTAAACCTGTATCCTCTCGTCGTGACCATTTCAGCCCTGGGAAATAGCCTCCGAAAATCCACCCTATCTATTCCTCTCAACATTTTATAAACCTCTATCAGGTCACCTCTCAACCTTCATCTCTCCAGGGAGAAGAGACCTAGCTCCCTCAACCTATCTTCATAAGGCATGCCTCCCAATCCAGGCAACATCCTTGTACATCTCCTCTGCACCCTCTCAATAGCTTCCACATCCTTCCTGTAGTGAGGCGACCAGAACTGCGCACAGTACTCCAAGTGGGGTCTGACAAGGGCCCTATAAAGTTGCAGCATTACCTCCCGACTCCTAAACTCAATCCCTCGATTAATGAAGGCCAGTACACCACACGCCTTCTTGACCACATCCTCCACCTGCGAGGCTGATTTAAGATCCTATGGACCCGGATCCCAGGATCCTTCTGCTCTTCAACCCGGCTAAGACTCCTACCCTTGATATTGTACTCCTGCATCCCGTTGGTCCTGCCAAAATGGACCACTACACATTTATCCGCGTTGAAGTCCATCTGCCACTTCTCTGCCCAGTCTTGCATCCTATCTATGTCACGCTGCAACTTCTGATATCCCTCCAGACTATCCACAACACCACCAACTTTCGTATCGTTGGCGAACTTACTAACCCATCCCTCCACTTCCTCATCCAGGTCATTTATGAAAATAACAAACAGCAAGAGTCCTAGAACAGATCCCTGGGGCACTCCACTGGTGACCGACCTCCATGCAGAAAAAGACCCATCCACAACCACTCTCTGTCTTCTGCAGGCAAGCCAGTTCTGGATCCACAAGGCCAAAGCCCCTTGGATCCCATGCCCTCTCACCTTCTCAAGAAGTCAGATCAACCCCCTCCTCTCCCCCAGGAGGCAGACCATCCCATCCCCCCACCCGCCCTGATCACTGGCCTCCCTCCAGGCCAGTCTGATTGCTATGCAGAATGGCAGCAGGACCCCGCACCCCAACCTAGGCCCTGCCCACAGTAGGCCCCACCCCATGGGCACTGCCTGATGTGGGCAGTACCAGAGGACACAGGCTGGTGTTGCCAGGGTGTCCATGCTCATGGGGCACCAGCCTCCCACCATCCGACTGCCCTGGGGGGGCCCTGATTGCACCCCCTTCATTCTGGCAGGGTCTCATGCTAGTTCCCTGAACGTGGGGAGCTAGTCTGAACCCTGCCAGAATGAAGTACTCTTGGCAGGGTGGTAAATTCTATCAGGAATGGTGAGTTCCTGATAATGAAATGCAAAATATATTTAAACTACATTAAAAAAAGATTCAAATGACTTATCTGTCTTCATGCTGGTTTTCAGCATGGCCTGGACTTTGGCTCTGCTCTGGCTCTGGGAGATGCGCATGCATTCCTGGCGCATGCGTAAATTCTGGAACGAGGCCAACGACTTGCATCTCCCAGCCCTCCCCACCAGAAAAGTTGCAGGTCGCGATGAGAGAATCGTCCCCTGTATTTCTATTTTGAGTGCATTGTCTTTGAAAGTTGCAGCATTTGGTTCTCCACAAATGGCATTGGGACTCTTGCCAGTGTGCTTACTGGTCTAAACAACAGGCACTCCTGGGCATTTGCTGCTTGAGGTTATGAAGTAGGCGGCTGGAGAGGCCTTTTAGAACTTTGGTCCACTGTGTAGGATGTAGGGGGCAGATGTGGATGACAGATATACAGTTAGTCAGTGGCATGGGCTCTTCATCTTCTGACTGGGTGGAGATGGGGAATGAAGCGATGGCACATTGAATTATAGAGCAGGCTTTCAATTACAGTTCTGTGGCTTTCAGGATAGAGATGGACAGTCTCTCAGGCAGCAACATTCCTTGTGGGGCAGCAGATAAAAAGTTGCAAAGAGGGAAGTGGTATTGCGAGCAACGGCACAAACCAAGAAGTGAGCATCTTTCAACACTTGTGTTCACTGCTATTGTGGTTGATTAGGGGGGCAGAAGATGGGGTTGGTGGAGGTTGTGTGGGATCTCGTTTTGAATCCGAGTAGGAGCATTGGGAGCTACTGTAACAAGTGAGTCGGTAGCTGGATTAGCAAGTTAATCAGTGCTCTTGTTGAGATTGGTAAGGACTTCGCTGATATTTTAAACTCACCTTGGGAATCAGGGGAGAAATTACTGAGAATCAGCAGATCTGCTGATCTGGCATTTGAAGGTTTTGCTAGATGGGCTGCCAAGGAAGGAAATGAGGAAGCGGGATTCTTCAATCAGGATTCGGAGTTCCTCTCTGGTTCTTAGATGATGTCTTAGTTTTTTAGTTCTCTCCTCCAAGAGGCGATTTCCAGTAGAATATTGTGTCAGTTTCAGAGTTCCTGTCTCACACAGGGTCACAACGTCCCCAGAAGTTTAACCACACAGAGATCCCACCATTTAGACTGGAGGATAAGCAAATTGGAGTTAATGTGATTTACCTGCTATAAGTGGTGGGCAGTAAAAGCAAACACCACTACTGTGATCCTGCAAGCCCTACCCTAAACAGAAATACAGACCTTTATTTGGGCTAGAGAATGATGGGAAAGGCAGACATGGACCAGGACTTTCTGCCATTCATGCCAGTGAGATCTTCCCCACCGCAGATTTCCCACTGGCCTGGGGTGGCTTCAATGGGAAATCCAATTGGCAGTGGCAGGACCAGAGAATCCTTCTGCCGGCCAACTTGAGGCCGAGAAACACGCTGTGTGGGGGCTGGGAGTAGAGAATCCCACCCACAGATCAGCACTAACTCTGCTGTCTCTGTCAGGGAAAAAAATATAATAATCACGTTAGTAAATACTACACAGGGATTGATGAGGCGTGATGCACTATCCAAAATCGTCAATGTGTTTCAAGTGTTGTAGGTAGTGCCTTTCCCATGACACTCATAGAATCATAGAATCCATACAATGCAGAAGGAGGCTATTTGGCCAATCAAGTCTGCACCGACCACAATCCTATTCAGCCCCTAACCCCGTAACCTCATGCACTTACCCTAACTAGTCCTCCTGACACTATGGAGCAATTGAGCATGGCCAATCCGCCTAACCCACACATCTTTGGACTGTGTGAGGAAACCGGAGCATATGAAGGAAACCCATGCAGACACAGGGAGAATGTGCAAACTCCACACATACAGCGACCCAAGCCGGGAACCGAACCCAAGTCCCTGGTGCTGTGAGGCAGCGGTGCTAACCACTGCGCCACCATGTTGAAGATGATTCTGAAATTTCTGCTTGTGTTCTGATCAACATTTATCCTTGAACCAACACCTAAAAACAGATTATTTGGTCATTATCATGTTACTGTTTGTGGGAGTTTGCTGTGTGCAAATTGGCTGCTGCTTTTCCTATATAATGGCAGTGATTACATATTGAAATGCATTTCATTGGTAGGAAAGTGCTTTGGGACATCTTTAAGATGTGAAAGATGCTATAGGTCTGCAAATCTTTTTCACTTTCTCGCTTTGAAATTGGCTGTAGTGGTACTGGCAAATAGTTAGCGCTATTTGTCCAATGTTGACAATATTGCCCCCTCACCACATGGACTATATGTAATGGATTGTGTAAAAGGTGAGGATTATAATCATTACCTATTCTGCCATTTGGAGTAGTTTTATATTGATGGATAATCAGTGCTGTCTGATCTGATGAGCTGTATTGTGCAATATAAGACACATTTCACAGTGTAGATCTAGGTTATACATGCAAGTTCAAACCTGATTTTTTTGATCCAAAGGCAACTGAATGCATCAACAGGATCTGGCAAACACTTGTTAATAAAAGTAATATTCCGAAATAATAATGTGTACCTAATGTTTTTCTAAATTGTCATTTTCAGGAGCTGTTTCAGCAGCTTCCTGAATATAATGCACTGGTTTCCCTTTCACATTTCCTCTTTTCAACAGAAATTTTCTCTTTGCTGTTTCATCATGCATCTGTGAACAATTTCTCTTGCTCAAGTCAGACTGATGATAACAGGGAATGAGTTAAGATCTATTTGTCCTGGGCCAGGCAGGGTAAACAGTGACCCATGTGACTTACCTTAGGTAGGAGGTAGGATGAAAGACCTGCCTGGCCTCCTCACGGTTTGGTGACATTCCCAGTAATCCTTACAGCATTTGGAAGCAATTACAAAAGTCAGCTGAATGTACTCTTAAGGGGTTTAATGGTCAAATCGTGTAGGACCAAACTTCTAAAGAATGTGGTAGATCACAGAGTTTAAGACAGGATGTACATATGCTCTGATCACAAAACTAATCACAGATACCATGTCAATAAGTACAATGCTTGTTTAATAATATTCTTGCTGTGATGCAACTGATTCAATATAACTGTGACGCAAATGATTCAATATAAGTTAAATCTAAAAATGTATTTTATACCTAAGTTCACGACAGCAACAAAAACCATATTATTTTACCTGTGAGATTTATATTTATTAATATTTGTGCTATTTCATGAAACAATTTAAACAAATATTTCTCTGGCCTACAAAGATGCAGGAGACTAAATTAAGTAGTCCCCCAAAACTGGGGATATTATTGAACTAGAAAGAGTACAGATGAGATTTACTAGGATGCTACTGGGACTTGATGGTTTGAGTTATAAGGGGAGGCTTGATAGATTGGGACTTTTTCTCTGGAGCATAGAAGACTGAGGGGTGATCTTATAGAGGTCTATAAAATAATGAGGGACATAAATCAGCTAGAAAGTCAATATCTTTTCCCAAAGATAGGTGAGTGTAAAACCAGAGGGCATAGGTTTAAGGTGAGAGGGGAGAAATACAGAAGTGTTCAGAGGGGCACTTTTTCCACACAGAGGGGATGAGTGTCTGGATCAAGTTACCAGAGGTAGTAGTAGAGGGCGGTACAATTTTGTCTTTTAAAAAGTATTTACACAGTTACATGGGTAAGATGGGCATAGAGAAATGGGCCAAATGTAGGCAATTGGGACTAGTTCAGGGGTTTAAGAAAAAGGGTAGCATGGACAAGTTGGGCCAAATGACCTGTTTCCATACTGTAAACCTCTATGACTCTGACTCTATGATAGGCTTGCCTTCGTGTCCTGATACTTGTGGAAGAGATAATACTGACCATTATTGGGATGAGGTTATTGCTGAGGCTATGGCCAGCTGTGGCACCAAAACCATCGAAGATCAGGGCATCCTCATAATTAATCCACCTTTTTACATCCCACTTCCTCCTCCTTTACAGGCTTTACTGATTTGCAAGTTGCAGATAAGATAAGCATTCACCTCTTTGCCCCCACCGGCAGTCAATGTCAATTAGCATAGAGAAGTCTGAACCCAACTTGTCACAGGGTTTTGTGTGCAGTTTGGAATCTGTCCTTTCCAGCACAAAAGTTATGGCTATCTTTGTTCGAACACATATGGACCCAACCATAATGCAGTTATAATGTGATGTCTGCTATTCCCGTTGCAGGAAAAGCAGCAGCCATTCAATGTTCGAAAGCTATTGTGGAAACTCAGGCAGCTGCCATCCTGGCTGTGGATGCCAGTGTGGAGCAGCAGTCCATCAACATTTGTTCCTGCAGAATATAGGTATTGAGGTGCCGCCCCCTAGCATTGGCTCCATGGAGTGTAAAACCTGCTGTCCTCTCAGAGACAACAGCGTTGTGTTCCCACCTCTGACACTTTGCTCTTGCCCATGTTGTGATGGTGCAATCTGAAGCTAGGTCTCCTAGGCCCAAAGCTGCTCGAGATCATCTCTCAAAACCATTTGCACCTGCCCCACTGAAAATTATCAGCCTTGTACCAACCATGCTGCAGCCACTGGGGTAGCCCTGTATTTGTGCACTGGACAAAGCAAAGACACAGAGGCACTAAGGATAATTAGTTGACTATATGATAGCCTATTTGATTTCTATCTGATTTCAATTATAAATTTGGTTTGGAGTGTTTACTTGGTCAGACACAGAGAGTAGGTAAATTGTGGGAATGTTGCTGAATGAGAAATTAGGGTTGTTGCTCCTGGTATCGCATTAAGGGTGAGTTCTTCACTGACAGGCAGACAGAATAGGACTGTCTAGGTCTTCCTCCTGCTCATATTCCTCCTACTCAGCTGTATGAATGATAGCAAGGGCTGCTCCATCCTGACTGAGAGGGTGTCCAGTATGAAGTAGACCAGAATGAACCTTAATACCTGCTTTACTGAGTAATGCAGGGTCCCTGCCACATGGTCCAGGTGACGAAAGTGTGGTCCCAGTCAGCAATGGTCTGCCCACTCATCTTTCCTGAGACAGTGCAGTTTTCGTTGTAAGCATGCTGTGCACATGTACATGGGTTATGGACTAGAGTCGTCAGTCATGTGGTTGGCGAATAGCCCTTGCCACACACTACTTACCCCTTGGTTTATCTGGGTGGTTTGAATGCAACTGGCACAGCAGACTGCTGCAGAATGAAGGCATCATGACTGCTGCCAGGATACCTAAGTGCACGGACTGGTAGAATATGCTGCCAGTGGGTGCACACTGATGGAGTGGAATCTTGTTCTGATCCAGTACAGGGCAGTATTGACTTGCAGTGCCTGTGATGGGATACAGTCAACGGCATCCTGCACCAAATCTGATCCTAGTAAAACTGTGAGCTCACTTCACATGCTGAGCTCTGACAAGAGAGAATAAAATGTTATTTTAAAATGTCTTTCATTCATGGTCCTTAGTGACCTCTATCTAACAGTGGATGGCGGAGTGTAAGATGTTGTAATTATGTCCAGCTCCATCCGTGACATTCAATGGCGTTACCATCGCTGAATACCCACCATTAACATCATTGAGGGTTACCATTGACTAGAAATATAATTGGAGCGGTATATAGATATTGTGACTGCAACAGCAGATCAGGGGCTGGACATTCTGTGATAAGTAACTCACCTTCTGCCTTCCCATCCACCACTTACAAGCTACAAGTCAGGAATGTGATGGAATACTCTCCAATTGCCTGGATGGTTTCAGCTCTAACAACACTAAAATCTCAACACCATTCAGGACATATTAGCCTATCTGATAGACACCCATCCACTAACTCAAACATTCAGTCCCTCCAACATGATGTACAATAGCAGCAATGTGTACCACCTACAAGGTGGGCTGCAGCAGTATGTCGAGGCTCCTTAGGCAGCACCTTCCAAGGCCAAGACCACTACCACCTAGAAAGACAAGGGCAGCAGACACATGCAAACACCACCCCTTGAAAGTTCCCATCCAAGTCACTCACTATCCCGACTTGGGAATATATCATCATTCCTTCAACGTCAGTGGGTCAAAATTTTTGAACCCCTTCCCTTCCTAACTGCATGTAGCTACACCACAGGAGCTGCAGCAGTTTAAAAAGACAGCTCAACACTATCTCCTGAAGGGCACTAAACGCTGGCTCTGCCAGTGATGCCCACATTCCACAAATAAATGAAAAGCAAGAAAGGATCCAGATGCCACAGTTATGTTCATGGTCACTGGTTGTGTGGTCCTTCAGTACCTCTGGCTTCAGCAGGTAGAAGATTTCACTGAGGATGTCCTCCCTGATTCACAGACATTTCATACATTGTTCTACACTGAGGTTCAGAGGGAACACTCTGGGCAGAGATGGTCTCCTGCTGAGAGTCCTCTCCCCCTGCTGTTCCACGCGCACTGGGCAGCTCTGCCTGGTCACTGTTAATTCCCTAATGCTGTATTCTCAGGGGGATCCTAATCGTGCAGCCCTGTTGGCAGAGAAACTCCTTCAGCACCTGCCACTATAGAAAGCACTAACACTTGTAGAAGTTGATTGAAGCTAGCTGTCCAGCAAAGAACTGAAATCACAGCAATTGGTATAGGCTGGTGAAGCCTTGGGAATCCAGGGAGAAGGAATCTTGGAAGGCAAGATTGAAACCCTGTGAGGTGGACCATTGTTAAAGCTGTCCAAGTTGGAGCAATCATTGGAAACAATTCCAAGGAGGGATCTTCAAAGGTGGAGATTGGAAACCCGTGTGAGAAAGATAAAGTTTCAGCAGGATCAGTTGACTCAGTGGGATTAACATCTGGGTATTTATTGAGAGATCCATGGAATTTTATGAGGTCGTATGTGTCATTTACGCTGGTGTGGTGTGTTCGACCACAGTTTTCCTGTTAATTCGCATGTACCTGATAATTCACCTGACTGTTAGAGGATAAGATACGTATTGTAAATTGTTTTATCCTTCTAAACTTGTATGGTAAATTTATTTTTTTGGAATCTTGTGGCTTTATTCCACAAAAAAGCAGGTGTCTTGAATTCTAACCTTTATTTACTTTGAACAAATGGCTATTGGTCCCAAACCAGATCTCCCCCCATGTCCTAGGATGTGGCCAAGATCATAACAGAGGTAAAGAGCAAGCATTAGGTGGAGCATTGAGCTCCAAAGTGGCAGCGCTGATATCAAATCAAGTTTACAGCACACACACTAACACGTCCATCAATCTGGCATTTGGTACCATGCAAGCTGTGGATGCCATGTTAGATTGCTTGGGATACTCAGGGTGCCCAATGAACCTAATTTCCTGTCCGTTGTTTAAGATAGTATTCAGGGATTTGCGTACCCTCCCCTTCCCGTCCAATGTATCCATTCTGCAAAGACTGGCTCTCATGTTTCCTCATGTAGCCAACAATGATACACTTCAAAGAGTATGTTGTTGAATGTTTGGGATATCCTGAAAAATCTAATAAGATCATTTCTCTTCCGTTTGTAAAACTGGCAACACAGGTAAAGCCCTCCAGTACCATGTGTGAACCAAGACCTGAAGGCTTCATAAAGCTCTTTGACAACAACATGCATCATAATTGAACCCAATCTTGTTCTTGCTAACAGCTAGTTCTCTAGCAGGAATCCCTAAGCAGCAAGAACCATAAGTGATTATTTCGTTTCTTCTGCCTGGCCTGCCACCTTTTGAAAATCTATTTGTTGTCAGTTGAGGATTTAATGCAGAACTTGTTCTGTGTGGCTGAACTTCACTCTAACCAGTTCTTCTGTTTTTACTTTTATTTCCATTGAAAAGGTTAATATGCTGAAGCTGAAAGCATGTTTGTGTGTTTAGCAACACCTTTAAATACTTCATCCTTTATTGTGAACACCTTTGGATGGTGTGATGACATAGTGGTTAGCATTGTGCCTCACAGTGTCAGGCACCTGGGTTCAATTCCAGCGTTGGGCAGCTGTCTGTGTGGAGTTGGCACATTCTCTACATGTCTGCGTGGGTTTTCTCCAGGTGCTCCAGTTTCCTGCCACGGTCTATAGATGCTCAGATTAGATGAATTGGCCATGCTAAATCGCCCCTTAGCATCAGGAGGATTAGCAGAGTAAATATGTGGAGTTACGGGGTCTGGGTGGGATTGTTGCTGGTTAGTTTCGATGGGCAGAATTGCCTCTTCTGGTATTATAGGGATTCTATGATTCTATGAACTTCAAGACATGGCAGTTAATTTATTTGTACACTGCAGTAAGAAGAAGCACAGTATCAAGGAGTTGAATTCCTGCAAGGAATTCAATTCCAAATTGTCTGTCATAACTTTGATGGAAACTCTGAAGAAACATTAACAGCATTTATGCTATTTCTCTGGTTTTTCCTCAGACCTTCAGCTGAAATTACAACAAAGAATCAAGAAACACCCCACAGATTACGCCCCCCCTCCCCCAAATCTCCCACTACTAATACTGACTGCACCTGAAGTCTCTCGTTAGCAGCAAAAACCTGCAGACAATATGGCCACACAGGAACCTCAAACTTGAGATGTCTGTCTGTCATCACCCCCATAACTTCCAATTCTGTGTTGATTTTACTTTATTTTTTCAACACTTTTTGTGCTTTCCATCCTGAATATGAGCATCACGTTAGTATATATGGCTTGAGCTCTGAGTTTCTAACGGTAAGCCTACACAGAGAGTTGTCACTACACAGTTGTAAGCCAATGTCAAGGTCATGTTTCACTCTCTCAGATCACAATGGTTCTGAGAGCCCTCCAAGGCCTCACTTAAATGCACAGGCTTCAAAGTTGAGCCCAGACAATGATTACATTTGCCCTATTTGACCTCAGAAGGTTATCATAGGTGAAGCTAAAGAACCAGGATATCAGGAGAATTTTTCAGTACAGCAAATTGTTGTGGTCTGGAATGCACTATCTGAAAGGTGCAGATTCAATAATAACTTTTAAATTAAATTCAATATAATACTTGAAGTGCTCATATTTGCAGGATTATTAAATGTGCTGGGAAATGGGGCTAACAGGTTAGTTCTTTCAAAGAGGCATGATTGCGCTGCATCATTCTATGAAGTCTCACAACACCAGGTTAAAGTCCAACAGGTTTTTTTGGGATCACGAGCTTTCAGAGCACTGCTCCTTCATCAGGTGAACTGTTGGACTTTAACCTGGTGTTGTGAGATTTCTTACTGTGCCCACTCCAGTCCAACACAGGCACCTCCACCTCATGGGTATCATTCTATTACTAACATTTGTGAAATGCAACACATCACACACTGTTAGTCAATCATTTCTGTACACCTGATGATGGATGATTAGTTTTATCAGCAACAATATTGAAGTATAAAATATAACACTCCCTGGGTCTCCAACAAAATCAAAATTAAGTACCAAATAAAATAATATCTTTGTAGGAATTACTCTTGAACTTTACCTTCCAGTTGACCTTCCTTAAATTATCTTGTGCAACAGTACATGGGGAATAATAATCATTCATCTTTGTATAAATCATAGTTCCTAATCCATCCTATAATACAGATCAGAATGTACACTACACAAAATACGGCTGCTTCAGAAAGCAGTTCTCTATCACAAAATAAATCCGCTAATAACAAAATATTCAATGTCATCCCCTAACTACGGAATTAGAAGAACAAATCAGCTGCTTCAGCTCCTACATCTAATGGTCTACAAAGAGTAAAATGAAGACTATGTGGGGGATTTTCCAGCCGCACTTGCTTGTCCACAGTCAACGGACCTTTGCATGGTCTTCCTCCTGTCCACTACAGTTCCTGTGGTGGGAGAGATGGGAAAATTCTCCCCCCCATGACAAAAAATATAACTAAGTAATACACTAAGTAATCTTTCAATCTTATTAAAGCAAATAAAACATTGTGTAAATGCATTTCATTGCATTTGAAAAAAAATTTTGTGGGAAAAATACAGTTTTATAAGAGATAATTAAGAGCATAAAATAAAGTAAATAGGCATAATACTGAGGAATCAAGCTCCCATTAAGATAACAAATGACAAGCCCAATGAGTAAAAGTTTATACTGGTTTCTGTATCTTAATTATAATTCCACACTGACACTGCATTTAATACCATTTTCTACTTTGTATGATAATTTTACTCTTTTTATCATTTATTGACAATAACTTGGGGTTATAAACTTTGATTCTCCGCTAACTGCATTAACAAGAACCTTATTACAGTAAATTCCTGTGTGAATGAATAGACTGCAGGAAAAACAAGCATGATGAAACAGATGAGTCGTATGTCACAAGACGTCCACTGACTTTCTTCCAGATTATGCAGTACCCAAAGAAAGAATGTGCCCTGCAAATTAAACCTTTAACTGCCTTCAGCAATCACTTGACAAATTGAGCTAAGAAATATTGCCACGTTTAGTAGATTGGAAGAGTGATGTTTCAGTCGCACTACTGTGTGAAAGGCCCAACCCATCCCAACTCATCATCCAGGGCACAGCTGTTAGTCTGTACACAAAAAACCAGGCCTGAGATAAACCTGGAGTCATCCTTGACTTCCATTATTCACTTTTTCTTCTACACCTCTTTCTAAACAAATTTCCACATCTATGTGGAAGAAAAGCTCCTGCAAGAATATAAACTACATTTCACATATATTATAATATCGCCTTTAAAACTGAAAAATGTTGACTAAGTGCTTGAAAAAATAAGAAGCATTGGTTAGTTCAGAAGTACCTCAACCTGCAAAATATGCTGAAATTCAATGTGGATACGTATTTTACAATTACACCACAGATGTCTACCCCTTCTTTTGGATCAATTTTGCATTTGGCTCACAAAAAGAAATAATGGAGTGTGATCAAAACTGATCTTTTTGGTTGAAAATATACGGCATGGTGGCACAGTGATTAGCACTGCTGCTTCACAGTGTCAGGGACCTGGGTTTGATTCCTGGCTTGGGTCATTGTCTGTGTGGAGTCCACACGAGTTTCCTCTGGGTACTTCAGTTTCCTCCCACAGTCCGAAAGTGCTGGTTAGGTGCATTGGCCATGCTAAATTCTCCCTCAGTGTACCCAAACAGGCGCTAGAGTTTGGCGACTAGGGAATTTTCAAAGTAACTTCATTGCAATGTTAATGTAAGCCTACTTGTGACACTAATAAGTAAACTTTGCTCCATGCACTGTGAAAGATTCTCCTTCACAATATGTAATATTTAACCTCTATTGTTTAAACTACAGCCCATGTCTCCTGCTATTTGAATCTTCGGAGACCGGATGTACAACCCAAGATGCTGCAGCAACCCATGAAAGCCCAAAGCATTTACTCCATGGGAATTATCAAGGAAGTCTGCATTTCCAATAGGCAATTCCCCTGCTCCTTGAGACCCTCTGAAAAAAATCTCGGTGGGGTAGGCAGGAAATATTCTGCTCTGTTCCCATTTTCAGCAGCAGCAGAAAATTCAACAAGAGCCTAAACTATGATATACGCTGGCAGAATTTCCTGTAATAATTGTCTCCAACCCCTGCCAATCACATAACGGGAATGCTGACGTTCAACATCAAGAAGCCCATGACAATAAAGTTATATCTCATTATCAGCCCTCTACGTTTTATAATACTGCACCGCTTCCCCTCCCTTACCCCCTCTATCCCCCCCACCCCCATTACATCATCCATTCACATTAGAGTATCCTCACTTTTACATGAATTGCAACAAGTCTCTCAGGGTGTGCACCTGGTGAGCAGAACCCACCAGAGTGCAGGTGAGTGCATTGCACAGGATGGAGAGGGTCATGCTTGGACATTGCCCCCAGCATTAAGTTGCTGGGGGGCTCCCACCAGCGTGGTATTATGGGACCACCTCTCTCAACTTTTTTTATTAAGTGTCTGACAACATGGTAGAGAAAGCCATTGTTGGGGTCGGTGGCTTTAATGCTATTTATCCCGCCTGTTGTCCCACTCTGCCAAAAAAATAGGAAAATTCCCCACTCTGACTAACTCCGATGCAGAGACTTCAAATAGTTTCAACTTCTTTCCCTAAATATTTACCTAGGAATTGTTAGACAGAAAAATCCTAGTCTAACTCTTGAGTGATTACTGAACTGAATGACCCCTCCGCTCTCCCCCACTGTCAATCACTCCTCATACTAAGCCTTCTGATGTTCTGACTACCTACCTTAGCCCCTTGAATCCCCCGATTCACCTAACCCTCTCCCACATACCCTACTCACCTTCCAGCCTACCATTTGCCAGTCTACTACCTTACCCAGCTACCACCCAACCCACCAACCATCCTATCCAGCAACCACCCTACGCACTTACCCACTTAACTCACCCACCTTCACACTTATCCGTTCACTCAACATCAAGTGCTGTGATTTTTTTTCAATGGCATTTATATGGCAAGGTTGAGTGCAGTAGTGTGTGCTGACACTGGTTCAAAACAAAATAACTATAAGAAACAGAGACACATTGGAGTGGGCGCAAGTAGTTTCAGGATACAAATAGTTCATCACTACATACACTGGAAAAAGAATGTATCTTCCATAAGACACTTAAAATTTACATTTGTATAAGGAAAGGACAAAGGGCCTACACATAAAATTGAAGTGAGTGAGTGTTGGAAGCCTATTTCATATTTACAATGTCATACTGGCATGTCACAATACCGTTTGTGCAAATGTATTTATAAAAGGACCTTATAAGGTAGTAATAGTCAACATAACTGGAGCACACACCAAAGAGATTAAAACAGGCAGCTACTGTATTTCACCAAGTTTTCTATCACCCTTTACATTCCTATGCAAAGTTAAATATTTCCCTGAAATAAAAGGTTGTGCTAGCATTGAATATTTGTGCATTTCAAAGGGTATGCTTCCTTGAATGGCATCAATCTTCTTAATAAACTATCAGCCTAAAGATCATAAAGAAACAGTGGAGTTGGCCCCCCCGTTTGCTCAATGCCTTTTACCTAGTGCATAGCTGAGGTATGCAAGCCAAGAAGGCCCCAAAGTTCCTTCAACTGGGAAAAAATGCCCTGAACTTGGAATAAAAACCATTCAGGTTTCCCACTCTTTATTGTTATCCAACAGAGGAGAAACAGCCAGGGTTCCCATTCCTGACTGCTAACCATCAACTCATGACCCCTGCTGAAAATGCGCATGTGTGGACATTGAAGGAGTGAAGGGTCAGCTGTGTTTCTCTCTCACAATGAATATCCTGCTAATAGTGAGTGTCAAAGCTCACATGTAAATAAAACCACTTAGGCACTCTACAACCACACCCTGAAAAAGGGAGAAAAGGAAGGGAAAAGAAAATTGGCAGGGGCAAGAAAAATTGAACTTTTGGGGCACAACAAGTACAATATACCATTTAAATGGTATATTCAAAAGAATTAATCAGAAATAATATTTAAACTATTACAAATTAGAATACAAACATTAACAAGTGAAACTATCATATAGTAATTTAGTTTCAGTGAATGAAAAGCAATGTTAATGATTACTTATGTCGTTGTAATTGTCCTGTGTATACAAAGATAAGTTGCTTACAGTTATGAGATGGTTATTTTTTTTGCTGTTGACACACGGGCTGCTTGCTGGATCTTGCACAGGTTTCTTTTTGAAGCGAGGTAATGATCTAGTCACTGTTAGCAAAAGAATAGAATTTCAGCAATAACTTTTATATTTAACGTAATGGAACATCCCAAATCATTTCACAAGGATGTTATCAAACAGAATGTGACACTGAACCATCTGTGGAGATATTAGGAGAGATGATCAAACGTTTGGTCAGAGAGGTAGATTTGAAGGAACATCTTAAAGGAGGAAAACAGAAATGTAGATGGTTTTAGGGAGGAAATTTCAGATTTTAGGAGCTAGGCAACTGAAGGCATGGCCACCAAAGGGGATGCTCAAGACATTTAAATTGGAGGAGCTCAGTTATCTCAGAGGACTGGAAGAAGTTACAGCGGAAGGATGAGAACTTTAAGATTGCAACATTGCTTGACTGGAAGTCAGCAGGTACAGGGGTGATGAGTGCATGTGACTTAAGGATGATTAGGATATGGACAGGACAGTGAGGGGGGCAGAAAAAGATATGCTCAATGGAGGATAAGATGACAAAGAAGACACACCAAGGTAAGATTTGGTTATACAAGCCATTCCATCCCTCCACATTCTAGGCAGTGTATGTAATGAATGATATAGTCAGAAGGGAAGACTTCAATTGGGGGAAGTGTCTTTATCCTCAACCAGATTTCCATTAGGCCTTGATGTTGATGCAATCATCCACAATAAGCTTTGTTCACAAGGGAATGGACATTCTGGAGAAGATGGAGAGAAGGATATTGTGAGCTGATTTGCTGACAGAGTCCACAGGGTCAGCACTGCAAGGAATGAGTTGTGATGTGGATATGCCGGCGTTGGACTGGGGTAAACACAGTAAAAAGTCTGACAACACCAGGTTTAAACTGACTGTGCTTTATATGCTCTGTCTGAGGCCAGAACTATCCATTCACCCGAAGAAGGGACTAACCCCGAAAGCTAGTGAGTGCACTATCAAATAAATCGGTTGGACTTAAACCTAGGAATGAGTTGGACATGGGAAGAGATTGGCAAGATAGATAGCCAGCAGGCACACTAGTTTGGAAAGTTGGCAAAAAGAGTAGGATAGGCAGTTGGAGTTGCTGCTCATAAGCAGGCCATGTTGCATACCTTGATGGCCCTTGGAGAACATTAGAACGCAGAGAGGAAAGGCCCAGGTTTATCTAACAGAAAGTCAAGCTGGACAACAGGAGGGTTGAGGAGTATTGTAGGATTCAGGAAGGGGCTGGGAAGAGCAGAATAACCAAGAGGGGAGAAGTAGAAGGCATAGTGATAGCTGAGTGTGTTCTAACAGGGGTAAAGAGAAAAGAAGTAAATTGGAATAGAAAAAAGTGACAGGCTCAGGTCCAGAGCGGCAGCTAAAATGAGCAATGAACGGATACAAAGGAAACTCATATTACATAGTGCTTGTATTTAACAATTATCAGAATACTTATATTTCAGTTTTAATCAGGGAATAGAGTGGAGAAAATATGAGGGGTCCTCATCAAAGATCTCGATAAGAACATAAGAACATAAGAAATAGGAGCAGGAGTAGGCCATCTAGCCCTTCGAGCCTGCCCCGCCATTCAATAAGATCATGGCTGATCTGTTGTAGCTCAGTTCCACTTTCCCGCCCTCTCCCCATAACCCTTAATCCCCTCTCTTATCAAGAACCCATCAACCCGCTTCTTAAAAATATTTAGCGAGGCAGCCTCCACCACTTCAACGGGCAGAGAATTCCAGAGATTCACCACCCTTTGAGTGAAGAAGTTCCTCCTCAACTCCGTTCTAAACCGCCTCCCCAGCTCAGTAGTGACAATAGCTGGTATTTGGGTTTTCTGGGATCTCATGCATCCATGCACAAAGGAGATTGTGGTGTGGTGGTAACACCATTGGCCTATTAATCAGAGGCCCAGGCTAATGTTCTGTGGTATGACACGCAATGGAATTTGAATTCAGTCGATAAACCTGGAACATAAAGCTGGTCTTCAAGATGGTGACAACAGCAACTATTAACATTTGTTGTCAAAACCCAACTGGTTCTAATGTCTTTTTGGGAAGGAAATCTGCCATCTTTACCTTGTCTGGCCAACACTTGAGTCTTAACCCCCCTCAGAAATGGCCTAACAAGCCATTCAATTCAAGGGTAATTAGGGGTGGGCAACAAGTGCTGGCCTTGTCAACAATACCCACATCCCATGAAAGAATAGAGATAGTCTTTAGCCTGGTAAAATAGCTCACAGCCCCACGTATTTATTCTCAAATTACTCAGAAATACACCCATTCTGACCCAAAAATTAAGAGCCAAATAGTTGGAGAGTAAGTAATGGAGAGAGGGCGGATGGATGTGGAGCACGACTTCACATCCTTCTGACAATAAAATCAACATTCTATAAAACACTGAGCTAAACTCATGTATATTTTCTACACAGAATAAAGGAACTTTTTAAGTAAATGTAGCCTCTCATGGACTTCCCTGGGCAATAAAGTGATAGACATGGGTAAGATAATATAACTAAACTTTTTAACTTTACGTCCTGGAGCTTTGTTTCAAATTGCGTAGCATGAGATGCTTGTTTTAACAGGCGCCAGAATTCTTCATAATCTCCTCGGTTTTTCAAAATTCCACTCTTTGCCAGTTGGTCCTGCATTTCTACAATCTGAACAAAGGGAGTTTTAAGAAGAGGTTTTAACACAAAGTGACATCAGAGTTCCAGGTATAAATCTCATGACTTTTGGTGCAACACTGTGGCCAATTCTCACAAACTCATTGAAAATATCTGGCTTTTTACGTAGTTTTGAAAAACATGTATTATTTTCATTCTTGCACATGCAGCAATTGTAAGTATTATTACGCTAACACATTTGACTGCTAATGTAATGACCAAAACACACAAGCAATCATCCCAGCCTCTACAGAGTGGCTCACCAAGTTTCATTGATTGTAGATAAGGCAAGGTGATAAGCATGTTCCCAGATTTTATCCTTAATCTATGCTGAGGTACATGCAGTGCCATATTGAACAACAAGCTTTCCAGCTGAACCTGGTGGTATCCTCAATTCTCTGTTCTCGCAGGTGCATGTCCCAGCAATGTGAAGCTTTCTGAGATTAGTTAATCAAACACAAGCCAGGGATTGAAGCTGGAGTCTCTTGGTTTTATATGGTTTAGTACCATCCACAAATTACAGTTTTAAATAAATTACAGATTCAGCACCACAATAAAAGAAAGACAAATGCAAAATCCTGATTAATATGCAGTCTGGAGCTAAGATCAATCTTTAGGCTTTCCTATGAAACTGAGCTCTCCCTGGTATTTGTGTAACATTTACTATTTGGTAAATGCCAATTAAGGCCAGGATCAGCCATTTATATATCAAGCGGATTTAGATGTTGCTCACTGTATCTCTGCATTTATAACACTGACAGTAATACATAAACCCTTTCTCTTTATATATTGTCAGTGGCCAGGGTTGTTTAAATTTATTTAAGTGCTTTCTATTTAACTGATTATTCGTCTGCTAACGTAGCTGGAAAAAACAAGATGACTTGTACATTTCTGAATTCCATAAGATATAAATGATGCTTTTTGATTTCATTTCAGTTTCTGAAATTATTTCCAGAAGAATTTAACAGAAAAATTAGTTTGGATGGTAAAGATGCTAAAACTGTCTTTTGTGACACCGTTACAAGATTTGAATAACAATTGTCTGAATAGGTTTGAAGTTTTTTGTTAAAACGGCATAAAGCAAAAGACTCAGTATTCATACCATGTAAAAATGTGACTTTGGAACGGACTTGAGATATTTGATTTCATGACAGAGTTGGGAGAATTCTGACTGCTGACCAAATAATCGTCTTGTGGTATTCTAAAAAAGACAGATTGAAGAACTTGTCAGTAGTTCTAGTAGCTGAGATACAAAGCACCGAGCAAATGACATGTAAACACTCAGCCACAGGAAGCCATTAACAACACTGGCCACCAATTAGGACCCAGCAGGTAACCTTAACACTGCCTGCTGATGCTGCTCCACCTCTCCTTCTTTCACATAACTCACTGTTTTAACGGAGGAAACAACAGGCTGTTTCATTTATCCAGCAATTTGTACCAAAAGATCCCTGCTGACAAGACTATAAAACCGTTTGTAGTCCTTCTCTGCCTTCTTTTCATTGTGTGCCATAATAAGCAGCAATTACTGGCTGCAAAACAACTCTGTTTCTTACAAGAAAAAGGGAAATGAAGATTCGGTAATGTCCTCAGACTTCTCTGAAGTCATTTATGCAAAGTGCATGTCTCCCCTTTATTTAGAAAATAAATATATTGTTTATTTTCTCCCCAAATTCTTTACTTGTTTTATATCAATGAAGATGCTCTATTGTGGTTTGATGACCAATTCATCAGATGTAATTCTAATATTTTTGATTTGATTTGACGTATTATTGTCACATGTATTAGTTTACAGTGAAAAGTATTGTTTCTTGCACACTATACAGTCAAAACATACTGTACATAGAGAAGGAAAGGAGAGAGTGGAGAATATAGTACATAAGAACATAAGAAATAGGAGCAGGAGTAGGCCATCTAGCCCTTCAAGCCTGCCCTGCCATTCAATAAGATCATGGCTGATCTGTCGTGTCTCAGTCATAGTGTTACAGTCATAGCTAGATCAACCTAATACATGGTGGGTCCATTCAAAAGCCTGATGGCAGCAGGGAAGAAGTTGTTCTTTAGTCAGTTGGTACATGATCTCAGACTTTTGTATCTTTCCCTGATGGAAGAAGGTGGAAGACAGTATGTCTGGGTGTGTTTGGGTCCTTGGTTATGCTTTTCCGAGACAGCTGGAAGTGTAGACGGAGTCAATGGTTGGGAGACTGGTTTGCGGATGAACTGGGCTTCACTCATGACTTAATGCATTACAATATTTGTAACAATAGGTTTTGAAATCTTTATTATTATCTTAACTTTTTAAGTAGTTTACCTGCATTTGCATAGTGCTCATCATTTCAAATTGTCTAAAAAGAATGGATTACATTTGGGCTGAAGGATTGCTGTTGCATAAGCTGATTTTCATATGCTCCGGTTTTTCCTGGGTGCTCCGGTTTCCTCCCTCTCAAAGATGTGCCGTTTAGGTGGATTGGCCAAGCTAAATTCTCCTTATTGTCTCAAGATGTGTGGGTTAGGTGGATTAGTGGTTGAACATGTAGGGTTATGGGGGTAGGGTCTGGATGGGATCATCTGTCGGAGAGTTGGTACAGACCCAATGGGCGGAATGATCTCCTTCTGCACTGTAGGGATTCTATGATATCAGTAGTAACACTATAATGATTCTCTGACAACAGTTCTCAAATCATTAAGCATTACAGGTTTAACATTTAAAAATTGTCTCTCATTTGAAATGGCAACAATTTGATGGAGCATAAGCCCATAAGACATTAGGCCACTCGGCCCATCAAATCTACTCCACCACTCAATCATGGCTAATTTTTTTCACATCCCCATTCTCCTGCCTTTTCCCCATAACACCTGATCCCCTTATTAATCAAAAAACTATATACATTTATCTTAAAGACACTCAATGACCTGGCCTCCACAGCCTTCTGCAGCAAAGAGTTCCACAGATTTACCACTCTCTGGCTGAAGAAATTCCTTCTCATCTTTGTTTTAAAGGATTGCGCCTTTAGCCTGAGGTTCTGCCTTCTGGTTCTAGTTTTTCCTTCTCATGGAAACATCCTCTCCATGCCCAGTCTATCCAGGCCTCGCAGTATCCTGCAAATTTCAATAAGTTCCCCTCTCATCCTTCTAAACTCCAATGAGTACAAACCCAGATTCCTCAACTGTTCCTCATACGACAAGCTCTTCACGCCAAGGGGTCATTCTTGTGAACCTCCTCTGGGCCCTTTCCAAGGCCAGCACATTCTTCCTTAGAAATGGGGCTCAAAACTGCTCACAATACTCCAAATGGGGTCTGACCAGAGACATATACAGCCTCAGAAGTACATCTCTGCTCTTGTTTTCTAGTCCTCTCGATATAACTGCTAACATTGCATCTGCCTTCCTAACTGCCAACTGAACCTGCATGTTAGCCTTAAGAGGATCTTGAACAATCTTGAATCTTGAAGCAAGATCTTATAATGTTGCCATTAGAATCCTTTAATCAATTTACTAAAATGGTAACTCTTGGACTATAGATTGGTATTTGGATACTTCTTTGTGAAAGCATGTTCCTTTTTCATACTGCAGACTGCTTCATGCATTAAACAAAGACTTTCAAGTTTCTTACAAGTTGTTTTTTAAAAGTTTTTTATGGTTTTGCCTTTGATTCTGGAGTTGTGTATTGTACCTCAGACATAGTCTGTATTCTATGCGCATTTGGGCATGACAGGATGCACTGTAGCGTTAAAGGAATGCATTACAATAACCTGGGAAGATGGGACTATCTGCTGCCCTCCAGTGACAACAAAATGATAGTGACTAACAGAAACATCTTGGGCTTTTTAAATTTGATTTTGGTTTGGTTTGATTAATTATTGTCACGTGTATTAGCATACAGTGTTATTTCTTGCTTGCTATACAGACAAAGCATACCGTTCATTGAGAAGGAAAGGAGAGAGTGCAGAATGTAGTGTTACAGTCAAAGCCAAGGTGTAGAGAAAGATCAATTTCGTGCAAGGTAGTTTTCATTTAACACCAGATTCAAAGTGCTAACAGTATGTAGTTAGCCACTAATGCTATTAATTCATAGAGTCATATAATCCGTACAATGAAGGCGGGCATTTGGCCCATCTAGTCTGCTTCAACTTTTGACCTGGCTTACCCTGTAACTCCAAGTATTTATTGGGGTACTCCCCCTAATCTTGGGACCCTAAGGGGCAATTTAGCATGGCCAATCAACCTAACCTGCACATCTGAGGACTGTGGGAGGAAACCGGAGCACCTGGACGAAACCCACACATACTTGGCAAAAAATGTGCAATCTGCACACAGCAGTGCTAACCATTGTACCACTGTGCCATGCCGCCTGTGATGTCATCAGATTTGTACAATACATTATTGCATAAAAAGTAATAACATCTTATTAAAACCTTGACCAGTGGAATTTAATGGACAGATTTTAGAGACACATGTAACAGTGTGTTGATCGTTACTAAAAAATATTGGTTTATCAGTTCAATTTTGCTTTCTTTTACTTTTTTTTTCTCCTGTGCCATTTCCCCACTTAATAGGAGACAAGGTGAGTTTCTCCCTGGCCATTGCCAATGTTTGAGAGAGTCACAAGAGATAATAACCTTAACATATTCTAGCCCTGTTTTTAATTCATGTCATCATTTCAACATATACAGCTCTTGTTTGGGAACTCATTATAGGAAACCTTTTGGTACAAGCTCATTTCCTATCATAGAATCATTAAATACTCTGAGGTACAAGTTAGTTGCCATCAAAAATTTGCTGTTCTCTCTTTACACCATTGCCTCCAGGCTAAAAATGTATTCAGAAACAACCCAATAGTATTAAAGAAACATTAGTTTCATTGGCAGCACTGATGAAGCCCCGAGGAGGCAGTTACACATCATTAATTAGAAAGGGTTGCTAGTGTCAAAGTACTTTCTGAACAATATTTGTATCTGGTTTGCCAGTTTGATTTTGACTTGTCAGCTATTTTTTGTTTTTATTCCAATTCAATCCATTCAAGTCCAATTCAGTGTCTCAACAAGTTGAGACATTCCCGATCCAAGCTGACAAGACAGGCCTCTCACCTCCTGTTTTGGGCTTGATCTACATGATCCAAGCTGATTGGAGTAGGCATAGCTCCTCCTCCAAGGCTTGATCTCATTTGCATCTTAGCCAAAAGGCCAAGGTGCCGCTTTGGGGGATTGTGATCCAAGGAGAGCAAGGGGGGAAATGGGGATGGGAGGATTGGCCCAGGAAGAAGCTGAAAAACCAACTGAAATAGTGGGCAATAGGGAATAGAGTCTAGATCTGGGATGGGGGGAGGGAGGGGATGGTGGGTGAAATACTCCAGGACAGTATGGGAAATTGTGACTAAAGAAATCAGGAACTAGGGCTTGGATTAAATAGATAGGTTATGGAACAAAGGCTGGCGATGTAATTCGATTGATGATGGAGACTACGGATGATTTTTATGTTTGTGGTGATAGTCATGCAGGCGGATCTGAAAGCAGAGGGATGAGGATGTGGGTGAGGAGGAGTCAGCACACTTCAGCAGTCTGCAGGACCCAGGGCTGGATTTTATGAGCAGCAGCCAGCTGATTGGTTATCTCCAGGGTATCTGTCTCCATGCAGGGTGGTTCTCTGCCACAGGAATTGCTCACCAATCAGATGGTCAGCAGTTCAGCAGCACAACCAGGAGCAGTGACCAACAATGGGACTGCACTGGAGCAAGAGAGAACCATGAAATGACAATGCCCTCCCACTGCTGCCAGCAGATCCTTTCACTTGTTAATTCAAAAAAGATACAATGCATGGACATGTTCCTTTTGTCTGCTGAAGACAGACTCCTGTATATGAATGTATGTAGCTTCCAACAAGCTAAGTGAGCTATATTGCAAGCTTGGCTGATAATCTTAAATTGGTTTTAGCGCAATTCTTACCACATGACTGTTCAGAAAGTGCTGTCCATTCACAGAAACACATCAAATGTCAGATGTTATGCTCCGTCCTTTGTAAGCATATGGTCAGTACTCTGTCTACTGCAATTAGCCAAAGGAACATGTTGTTTGATATGATCTGCCAGCTGTTGGGATGTGCGACCTATGTACCTAGTATTGCACTGGCATTGACCGTATTCATCCGTACTGGGCTTGCAAAATTCAGAATCTAATGCCTTATGTTAGATGTGATCTCATGATTTGACTGCAGATTTTGCATCTATCCTGATGAGTGCAACACAAAAATATTCAACAGCGTGTCGCTTTTTCTGCAATCCTCAAATTCTGCACTACCAAGTGATTATTTGAACTTAACGGTATTCCAAGTAAAGGTTAAGATGGGAAAGTAGTCATATTTAAGAGGTTAAAATAAAAACACGAAGCCATAATGTTCATTTGGAGAGCCAGTGCAGGCACAATGGGCCGAATGGTCTTCTGCACCATAACCATTCTGATTCTGTGATATTCAGCAAGATTCTACTCCTCATCAAAAGAAATTTTTTTTTTGGGTTTATGCAACATGAAGATACACTTTTAATGACTCCTCAGTTTGATGATTTTACATCAGTGACTTTGATATTCAAAGTTCTAAGTTTGATAAAAACACTTGAGCTTGAATATATTTTTCTATAAATTAAGATCAGCAAAAGTAGCCTTTCAGAATAGCTGAGTTGAGTCATCTGGGTTCCCACGTGGGATCCAACAAGGCTGACATTCCCCACATCAATTATAAGGTAAACAGCAAGAAATATTCAATTATGTAAGATCTGACACATTTTTCAGACATTCTTTAGACAGGCTTCATTATCCAGTCTCTCCTTTTTCTCCCTGTTTTACTGGAAAATGGGTGGAATGTAATGATCCCGGTGGGAGGCCAGTCCACTTGCCGGAGAGCTGACAGTAACCCCAATGTGGCTAATTCCTACAGCCCCATTGGAATTAAATCTTAGTTAGTCCACTGGCTGCTAGCCAGGTTCCCAGTTCCACCAGGGTAATTTCTCACAAATTCAGGGCAGGTGCCCCACTTCCAAGAGCTACCTGGCAATTCAGTGCTTCTCCTAAATGGATGAGGAAAAGGCAAAATCACAAAATGTGGATGGCTGCTCATGCCTCACAAAGGGATCACAGGACTGTGGTGCTCACTCTCCAGACAGTTTGTCCTGAGTGGCATCCAAACACCTTGTTCCTGGGAAGCCTGGCGTTATTTCCTCTGTCCCAGTGGCATGGTGCTCTGATAGGAAACAGCCTGACATGTACTACTGTCCTGCAAGATGGCGTTATCAGACCAGTCAACTCCAACTGTTGCCACTCCAGTTGCCCCTCTGATTGTGATCCATCAATGACTGGTCTGATAGCAGCTGCCAGTTCTGAAAGTTCTGACAGGCAGCAGCAAGCGTCATGGCAACCAGGTTGTCACAAGCTTGTGGAGGGTACTGTAGTGGGTAATGCCACCTACATTGTGTGCCTCTGTGGAGATGGAGACAGAGATTGGTACCTGGTTGCTTCTTAGTTGAGGACCTGCTGTCACATGCTCCACTGGTATCCGCAAGGAAGAATATACTTCCTTGACAGCGTCACAAATGAGAGTTGTATACACAAGACTCACCCTGTCAGTTGCTGCACATCTGTGGTGAGTGATCTCAGCACCTGCACAACATCTCCCCAACACAGAGTGGCAGCAGTGTGTGCCATCTAAAAAACGCACTGCAGGAACTCACAAAGGCTCCCTAGGCAGCACCTTCCCAACCCACAGTTACTACCATCTGGAAGGAAAAGGGCAACAGGCACAGGGGAACAGCACCACCTAGTGGTTCCCCTCCTAGCCACTCGTCATCCTGTCTCGGAAATATATCACCGTTCCTTCACTGTCGCTGGGTCAAAGTCCTGTGGGTTTACTTATACAATAAGAAGTCTCACAACACCAGGTTAAAGTCCAACAGGTCTATTTGTAGCAAACACCACTAGCTTTCGGGGCTCTGCCCCTTCGTCAGGTGAGTGGGGAGTTCTGATCACAAACAGGGCACATAAAGACACACACTCAGTTTACAGAATACTGATTAGAATGCGAGTCTTTACAGCTAAACAAGTCTAAAAGGTGCAGACAATGTGAGTGGAGATAGCATGAAGCATAGGTTAAAGAGATTGTCTCCAGCCAGGACAGCTAGTGAGATGTTGCAAGCCCAGGCAGTTGGTGACTAGTGGCGTGCCGCAGGGATCGGTGCTGGGGCCCCAACTGTTTACCATATACATAGACGATCTGGAGGAGGGAGCTCAGTGTAGGGTAACAAAATTTGCTGATGACATGAAGGTGAGTGGAAAAGCAAATTGCGTGGAGGATGCGGAAAGTCTGCAGAGAGATTTAGATAGGCTGAGTGAGTGGGAAAAGACCTGGCAGATGGAGTATAACATTAGCAAATGTGAGGTTATCCACTTTGGAAGAAATAATAGTAGGATGGAATATTATTTAAATGGTGAAAAGTTGCACCATGCTACTGTGCAGAGGGACCTGGGGATCCTTGTGCATGAATTGCAAAAACCCAGTCAGCAGGTGCAGCAGGTGATCAAGTAGGCGAATGGAATGTTGGCCTTTATTGCGAGAGGGATAGAATATAAAAGCAAGGAGGTCTTGCTGCAACTGTACAGGGTACTGGTGAGGCTGCAGCTGGAGTCCTGTGTGCAGTTTTGGTCCCCTTATTTGCGAAAGGATGTATTGACCTTGGAGGGAGTACAGAGAAGGTTCACCAGGCTGATACCGGAGATGAGGGGGTTAGCTTATGAGGAGAGATTAAATACAAAGAACAAAGAACAAAATCAGCCCGGGAAACAGGCCCTTCGGCCCAACGAGCCCGCGCCGCCATCTCAACACCACCAGTCCCCCTCTCCACCCACGACCCTTGTCTAATGTTTTATGGCCATCAGATTGAGGGAAACTGATTTAGGGACAATTTATTCCTGCCAATCAGCCTAACAGCACATCTTTGGGGTGTGGGAGGAAACCGGAGCACCCGGAGAAAACCCACGCAAGCACGGAAAGAATGCGCAAATTCCCACAGACACCGGCCCAAATCCATGTGTCTGCACAGCAATCAGCGATAGTCACTGAGCTGTCGTCTTGCCCAGTATCTGGTCCAGTTTAGGCACACACTAACGACATGAAGCACTAGGCCAATCCTGAACAACCAAGAGCGGCCCCAGTACGACCCATCGCCTGTATGCCCCTCATTGGACACGAGGTGGACCGACTTAAAACCTGTGAATGAAAAGGGAAAAAAAAACATTATTATTGTACCATACCCATTTACATTACCAGGGATGCCCCAATGCTATTGACCCTTATTTAAAACAATCTCCTATATCCACCCATCTCCAACCCAGTCATGTGCCTGTCTAAGTTATTCTTAAATGACTCTAGCGTGTTTGCCTCCACCACCTTACTTGGCAGAGCATTCCATACCCCCACTACCCTCTGTGTGGAAAACCTCCCTCTAATATCTGTGTTGTACCTCTCCCCCCTCACCTTAAGTCCATGGCCCCTTGTCCTACGTGTCTCTATCGTAGGAAATAGCTTACCTCTGTTTACTCTATCTATACCCTTCATAATCTTATATACCTCTATTAGATCCCCCCTCAGTCGGTGTCTTTCAAGGGAAAAGAGCCCCAATTTCTTCAATCTTTCCTCATACCCCAGTCCTTCCATACCAGGAAACATCCTGGTAAACCTCCTCTGCACTCTCTCCAGAGTCTCCACGTCCTTCCGGTAGTAAGGCGACCAGAACTGGACGCAGTACTCTAAATGCGGCCTAACCAACGTTCTGTACAACTGCAACATTAGACTCCAGCTCTTATATTCTGTACCCCTTCCTCTAAAGGCTAACAAACCATAGGCTTTCTTCATCACACTCTCCACTTGCACTGCCACCTTCAAAGACTTGTGCACTTGCACCCCCAGGTCTCGCTGCGATTCTATACTCCTTACGGGCTTACCCTTTATCATATAACTTCCCCCTACATTATTCCGGCCAAAATGCATCACCTCACATTTATCCGGATTAAACTCCACTTGCCACGTATCTGCCCAATCAACCAGCCTATCAATATCCCACTGTATTGCCTGACACTGCTCCTCACTGCCCGCCAATCCAGCCATCTTGGTGTCATCAGCAAATTTGCTGATCACACCACCTACTCCCTCTTCCAAATCATTTATATACACTACAAAGAGAAGAGGTCCCAGTGCTGAGCCCTGTGGCACACCACTAGTGACAGACCTCCAGCTAGAAAAGGACTCCTCCACTACTACTCTCTGACTCCTCTTTGCAAGCCAGTTCTCTACCCATCTAGATACCTGACCACATATCCCATGAGCTTTAATCTTCTGTACCAACCTACCATGGGGGGCTTTGTCAAACGCCTTACTGAAATCCATATAGACGACATCAATGGCTCGTCCTTCGTCGACCGTTTTTGTCACCTCCTCAAAGGATTCCACCAGATTCATAAGGCAAGACTTCCCCTTTACAAAGCCATGCTGCATATCCTTAATCAGATCGCAACGCTCTAAGTGCGCAAACATCCTATCCCTAAGAATCCTCTCCATCAACTTGCCTACCACTGACGTTAAACTCACCGGCCTATAGTTACCCGGGCTATCCCTCCTACCCTTTCTAAACAACAGCACCATATTCGCTATCCTCCAGTCCTCTGGGACCTCACCTGTGTCCAAAGAAGAGACAAAGATTCGCGTCAGAGGCCCAGCAATCTCATCCCTCGCCTCCCTAAGCAGCCTAGGATAAATGCAATTGGGCCCCGGAGATTTATCAGTTTTAATGTCAGCTAAAAGCCCTAACACTTCTTCCCTTGTAATCAATAGATCTTTCAATCGGTCTACCGCTCCCTCAATGACCATACTAGACATCAAGCCCCTCTCCTTCGTGAATACCGACGCAAAGTATTCATTCAGGATCTCCCCCATTCCCTCTGCCTCTAAGCACAATTCCCCACGTTTGTCCCTGAGAGGACCGATTTTACCCCTAGCCACCCTTTTGTTCTTAAGATAGGAGTAAAACGCCTTTGGATTCTCTTTAACCCTGCCTGCCAAAGCCATCTTATGCCCCCTCTTTGCTCTCCTAACTCCCCGTTTGAGATCCCTCCTACTCTCTCTGTATTCCTCCAACGCTCTCTCCGTTCCCAGCTGCTTAGACCTGACATACGCCTCTCGTTTCTTCCTAACCAGGTCTTCTATATCTCTAGTAATCCACGGTTCCCTAATCCTACCTTTCCCATCCTTTCTCCTAACCGGCACATGCCTTTCCTGCACCCATTGCAGTTTTCCCTTGAAAGACTCCCACATGCCTAACACGGTCTTGCCTTCCAACAGCCTATCCCAGTCTGTATCCCTAAGCTCCTGCCTAATCTGGCTGTATCTAGCCTTCCCCCAATTTAGCACCCTCCCCTTAGGACAGCTCTCATCTTTTTCCATTCTTATCCTAAAGTAGTCGGAATTGTGGTCACTATTAGCCTCATGTTCGCCTACCACAACCTCAACCACCTGACCCGGCTCACTTCCCAGAACTAAATCTAGTATAGCCCCCTCTCTAGTCGGGCTACCTACATACTGTTGCAAGGATCCTTCCAATACACATCTTACGAGTTAGACTGGGTCTGTACTTGTTAGAGTTCAGAAGGCTAAGGGGGGATCTTACAGAGACTTACAAGATAATGAAGGGGCTAGATAGGGTAGAGGTAGAGATTCTTTCCACTTAGAAAGGAAACCAGAACTAGAGGGCACAGTGTCCCAGGGGCATTAAGATAGGTTTGGCCCCCAGGGCACTGCCCCTTGGTACAGGTTGGTACCATGAAGTTGGCACCATACCAACCTGGCAGTGCCAACCTGTGCCAAGAGGTGGGCCCTCGACGGAGTCTCACAGAGGGAATTAACTTACATGTGGATATGGTTGGGAGTGGATGGATGAATCGGTTGGACTAAAACCTGGTGTTGTCAGACTTCTTACAGTGGATGGAGAAGCAGGGGATGCTGGCAATGGCTGTTGGATGGGGTAGGGGTTGTGGGGGAAGAGGTCAATGATCAGGGGTGGGGGAGGGGGGGAAGGGGACCGATGATTGTAAGGGAGGACCCTTTAAAGATGGTGCCCTAAACTCTGTGCAGCTGGACATTGTCAGCATATTGAGGCCCTGTCTCTCTACATGATAGTGTGAAACACTCCCCCTTGATTTATTTTGGCAGAGTGTAAGAAGATGTCGGGAAAACACACTGATTTTCTCGCCAGGAACAACACTCTTTCATCTTTTGGTAAGTTTTCCCCCATTACCTATTAGGTTTAATTAAAAATCTCAATAAACAAATTTATACGTACATCATTTGTGATTTTTTTTACCTCACATCACTTCTTCAGTAGAAAACATCTTTCTCCCATTGCAAACACTGCTTCTATAAATATCACTCAGCTGGTTTATGCTGACTGTCAATCCTTCAAAGCTAGTTAAAAATTTGATGAAGGGAGAAAATGCCTCAGAACTGCACCAAATATTATGGGGACAATTCTCCCAGCCTGATGTGCTGCTCTTGCAGGGAAAAAATTGCTCTAGCAGGGCAATGGGCAGGGGGACATCAGCAAAGGGCACCTTGCCGGGTGCCACAGCCTTGACGTATCTCCGGCTCCAAGATTTTTGGTGTAATTCTGGCACTGGGCTGACTTAAATTTGAAGTTAAATTGCATTAGTAAACCCGGGACTAAAATCTCCAGCAAGTGTCTCCCTCCTGCCAGGAATGGTCCCCTCCAGCAGGATTTATTCCTGCTCCTTACTAATGATGAACAGACAGCCGACCCCACTGGCAGATGGCATTAATGCCCCCCAGGAGATCATGGATAAGGGCGGGGTGCCAGCCTGCTCGTGCCAGTCTTGCCCCCGGCACTGCCAAAGGGATACCCTGACACTGCTCACCGGGCAGTGCCAAGGGGGTGGGGCCATATGGGGAGGGCCCATTGTGGCAGGCCAATATGGACCCTATCAGTGGCAGTGAGTCCCACTCTGCAAAAGGATCGCAAGGAGACAAGGGGGTGATCAGGGCTGGCCATCCAGGTGGGGTGGGGAAGGAGGTTCGGGACAGTGGGAGGTGGAGAGCGGAGGCATCGGGTCTTGCCCAGTGAGGTCCAAGAGGCTAGTGATCTGAGGGTGGAGGGTTGGACGGGCCGCGATGGTCAGGGGTGGGGGGGGGGGCTTCGTGAGTGCGGGTCCACTGCACATATGCCAATCTCTGCTGTAAAAGATCAGCACATGCACAGTGGTCTGCTCAGTGCTATACTGCTGGCCTCCCAGGTGGGAATAGGCCCCGTCCCCAGGTTTTCAGAGTAAATCTCGTTAGGACTCTCTGCAGTGCTCAGAGATTCATTCTAAAAATCATGGTTAAAAAAAACAGGAGTTACTCCAATTTTTACATGAATTTGGCACTTCGAATTTTTTTGGGAGAAGGGACTGCCTATATGAACCCTGTGCTGGTGGCACAAAATATAAAAATAATTGTTGCCAATAAAACCCAGGATACAAATACAATAATTATTGTCCTATTTAAAACACAGTGCAGTCTCCAGAGACCATGCAATGTTCAGGGTATTTACTATATAAATGCAGCTATAAGTTATTGTTGTTGATGGTAGCAGCATATTCCATATAAGGTAGAGCCCGTGAAGACAGTTGCAGCCAAATTTTCGGAGAGTCGGGATGACTTGGGAGCCTTTTGAAAATGACGTTCGGTTCCAATTCCGAGATTCCTGACTCTCATCCTAGGATTTCTGATTTTAAGGCTGTGAGCCTTAAAAGACATTCACTACCTGGTTAGCTCCATTGCAGGGATAGGCATATCCTGGCACTTCACAATTACCAGGGAGTCAGACCATGATTCTTGTTGTGATTTACAACATTTAAATTTGCATGAGGGAAGTTCAAAAAGTCCTCTTCATGCCCCTCATTGAGTTGCACATATTTGTGCTTTAGTAGTGGCTATTATTGCTTTGAACCCATTGCTCTGGAAGTGATTCCACCAAAGGGACAAATAGCTTTCCTTATGAATGATGTAATTATGTATATTATACATTGTGTAATGGGGCATGATCCTTCCTAATACTGCAATGTTGCATTGATTGCTGTACGTTATTTTGTCATAAGCGATTAATTGGTGAGTTTTTTTACTAAGACAACTAAGCGGTAACATTTCCAGTTTCCTCTTCAATGCATTAATTTTCACCTCATCTGTTGAACTTTGTTGAATTCTCAAAGAATTTTGACTGCAAGTTTGCAGCAGTAGCAAACGCCAGGTCAAGTGTTCTCTCTCCCAAGAATGAACACAACATTTTTCTTAAATCCTAATAAGAATCCTGGAAAACACCACAATGTGCACACCCCCCGTCCCCCGCGCCAACTCCAGTGTATGTATTATTTTAACAAGTAAGAATATTCTCAGATACACAGTGCTCTTCATTCACACACACCTGTTTCTTTTCCTGCTCTTCAATGTTCCGCTGGAACTGAAGGTCTCGCTGTTTGATTTCATGACGTTGTCGTTGTACTTTCTTGCTGAGCAGCTCCATGTATTG
Source organism: Carcharhinus amblyrhynchos (assembly GCF_965287045.1). Lineage (NCBI taxonomy): Eukaryota > Metazoa > Chordata > Chondrichthyes > Carcharhiniformes > Carcharhinidae > Carcharhinus > Carcharhinus amblyrhynchos. Next base: position 34,755,964 of record NC_137335.1, on the reverse strand, counting down.
TAAACGCATGGCATTCCACAGCCTGTACATGTTCTTGTAAGCCTCCAGGTGGCGCTAAATAATGACCAATAATCAAGTTTATCATTTATACACAGGCTCTGATATGTCACAAATTGAATACTAAAACTGAGTTTGTTCAATACATGTGGCACAAAAAGGGATGATTTCACACCAGAGAAGTTCCCTTTGGGTGCCAAGGTAAATGAATTACTTTTATGTAAGTAAGCTCTGAAGGATTTTGACAGCTGAGGGAAGTGGTTTTAGTTCCTGATCAATATGAACTTTTCATTTTCCTGTATGTTCCGTTGTGATTTATTGCCATTTGATGTAAAGTGAACACCTGCTCCCCCTTTGAGGCTCTCTGTTCTAGCCCACTTGCCTCTCATTTAAAATCCTTGTTCTCAACAGCCCACCCAAGCATCATGAAAATGCTCTCACCAAGCTATCTTCATTCCTTTTCTCTCTCAGCATCTGACTGAGTGACTTCTTACCCTAGGTGATATCAACCTCTATCTCAATTTATCCTGATCTCTCTTCTCTGAGTTCACTGTCCCCTTATCCTCCCTCAATCCTTTCCAGTATGAACTCCCCAGCCATATTTAAAGTTACCTCTGTGATCTGGCCATTTCACTTGTCCCACTGCACCTATATCATCACAGAATCCCTACAGTAAAAGAGAGCATTCGGCCCATCAAGGCTGCACTGACAACAATCCCACTCTATCCCTGTAACCCCACATATTTACCTTGCTAATCGTCCCCAAAACTAGGGTCAATTTAGCATGGCCAATTAACCTAACCCAGACAGCTTTGGACTGCAGGATGAAACTGGAGCATCCGGAGGAAACCCGTACAAACACATGGAGAATGTGCAAACTCCAATAGACAGTGACCCGAACTGGAAGTCAAACCCAGGTCCCTGGCGCTTGTGAGGCTGTAGTGCTAACTACTGTGCCAGCGTGCCACCTATTAATTAAGATATAGCCATTTCCCTTCACTTTCTTGTATCACTGTCCATCCATATCTCCCTTTACCCTTCCTACTCTACTTCTTCTGTGTCTGCCCCAGTAAAGAGCACTCTCCAAATGCACTCAAAATGACACATTCATATTCACTTGTAGCTATGATCCAGTTAGAGACCATTAGTATTAACCAGGCAATCAACCAGCAGAACTAAGCCCCAAGATTTTGCATTTTTAAATAAAAGAACTTTATTGTATATAAAGAAATTAAACAAAGAAAGCACCACTAACTTAACATTATAACTTATAAAGACTTGTGCTATCAACTCAGTTCCATCTTTTCCTTTCCCTCAAGCGTTCCCTTATCTTAAGAAATCATGATGGTTCATTCATTTGCACTGGCACCACCCGAAAGATATGCCAAAGTCTTCTGGAATTCACTTTAATTCCCCTCTGTGCTCTCAGCTTTCCTTTCAGTTAAGATTATATGGGAGCCATTCCACTAGCCTTTTTGGCTATGTAATCATCCACCTTTACTTTACAGACCTCACAACTGTGGATGCTCCCACTCCATGTTTTGGGTGCTGGCAGATACCAAATTGCCTTCCCACACTACATTTGGCCATAAGGCCCTGTAAGAACCACCGTAGATCTTGTCCATGAGTTATAAGCCATAGAAAATCCTTCAGCTGCTTTTTCCTCACAAAATTCAAAAGAGATACAGCCACACTCCACTTCTAAACAATGAACAATGATTTAATTATTTTCTATGCTTGAAGTTCTGGCCCAACTGACTAAGATTATTTCATTTGGCTTTCCCAACTCAGTGGTCTGTTCTGAAGTCTGCATGACAACAATCCTGGGTGATTTGATTGTTTGAGATTAACGGGAGGCCTGATTGTTTCAGTGGGAAGAAGGCAGAAGGTGTTCATATTTGGAAACAATGGCAACGTCCTGTACGCCAATAGTCATCTCCAAAATCTCCGAAAACTGTTGAGAATGTTGAATTGTAAGTAGATCTGCTTTGAAGTATCTATTTAATTGCAAGCTAAAAGATAGTTGGGGTCTCAAAATAGCCAATTAGCATTTTATCTGGATAAAAGGCCCCTGTGATTCACAATGCCATGGACGTTGGCTTTGAGAGGGGATGGATTCAATATACTGCTGAAAATCCATAGACAAGGTCTGTCTGCAAGAATCTAAGAGAGGGAGGTGCTATTGTCAGCAAAATGCTGTGGCTCATTACACAGGAATACAGGTAGGAGCTTGGAAACTTGGCTTGGAAACATCAAATTCACAAGAAGTTAAAGTGAAGCAGGAAGGTTTGTCCAGCTTGCATTAAAGGAAAAGCCTTCAGGAAATAACGACACTTCAAAGACAGTTCTGAGATTAAAAATTTCCAGGCTGAGAAAGGAAAGAAAGTAAACCTTGGAGTGGTTCCACAAGAACCGAAGGTTTACTTAAAGGACAGTGTAATATATATCTGTGAAGTGTGTTTTCAGCTGTACTAATAGAAAAAGAGGAACATCCTGCTTTGTGATTTAAAGTATAAGTTAAAAAGTGGTCTTTGGTCAATAGTGATTTAGCCTTTTGTTACAGTAAAAGTCTTAAAAAGTGAAATTTCTGCTGTGTCATCCTTTCAGACACAGGTTTGAATTGTCTTTTAAAAGTTATAGCAATTATAACAATATGTAGATAACTGGTTTAGCTATTCACTGCCATAGATGACTCACCAAATAAAGCATTATCAGGTCTTGCTCCTTTTTGACAATAATGCTCACCATTTCAGGATTATCACGGAATGCAGCCATTCAGCATCAGTGTAAAGGCCAGTGTGGGCAGAACCATCATGAGAGCACCCGCTGGGGTAAATTATCTAGTCCCATCCACCGCAGGAAGGATGGTCAATCCAGCCTTTGGGTGGATGTGACCAGAATATGCTGCCCATAGGAGCCTGGTGATGGTCAATTAAAATGTTGTCTCCTGAAGATTGCCATGCCCATTTTGTTGCTAGCAAGCGAGGACTCTCAATTCTGATTTGGTCCTGACATCAGGATTCCAAAGCTGGCAGGAATGTTTTGACAATTATTTGTCATCAAATAAATTGGTTGGACTAAAACCTGGTGTTGTCAGACTTTTTACTGTGTTTACGCCAGTCCAACGCCGGCATAACCACATCAGGAATGTTTAGCCCTGTGATAAAGCAGAGCTAGAAATGTGTTAGTCCATCATTGAGCCTAACTTGGAGCTGGGATTGCAGGGATTGTGAGTCTTCTGCACTTGCTCTTAACCACTCGGATCTTTTAACAACCTTACTCACAACCATTTGTTATTATTGATCGGTGTCACTCTGTCTCTCTTGCACCAGTACAGATGCAATGCTTGACTTAACTGTAAAATCTCTCCCCTCAGTCTCCACCAGAGAAGCTGGCTGTCTTTTCTGTTTGTGTCCAGAGTTTTCTGAGCCTGTTTCAGATTTGCAAAATTTAAAGGTCTTTATTTACTTTTAGCTCCTGGGATCACTGGGGTAGATTATTGTCGAATGACGTTTGGACTTCAGGAAGATCACAGAGATGGGGTGGGGGGGGCACAAGATCTTGAAAACAGGGATGACAAATTGTGGGTGGGTGGAATTTTCCATTTTTGCTTCAAGATACAGGAGCAGGTGTGATAAGCAGTGTGCAGCTTGCTGGCTGTGGGTGGTTTTTCTCATCTTTTGTTCAGCATTTAGAAGAAATAAATCCTGCAGGCATGTCCCACACCATCTCACTGGCAGGACCCAGAAAGAGGCAGCAATGTGAACTTTCAAGAGACCTTCTAAAGCTTGCGAGTATATTATCAAATAAATAGGTTGGACTAAAACCTGGTGTTGTCAGACTTTTTACTGTGTTTACGCCAGTCCAACGCCGGCATACCCACATCATAGGAACCTCAGGGGCAGGGTTGATCACACCAGCGAGAATCTCACTTCTCATGGGATTTGATGCCCTTGTCACCATTTGTGCCTGTGAAAATCCCAGCCTGAAACCTTACTAAACTGGCAACTACTGTAAGCACGGGGGAGGGGGTGGTGAGCGGGACTTGATAAAGAGAAAAGGAAAAACGTGTAAACAAGAGGAAATGGGAGCCACTGTGTTTAATTCTCATTACAGGCAGCAGTTTTGAATAACCACTAATTCAATAAGCCAGTGCAATAGATCGCGGGCAACTCGATGTGACTTGAATCAACAAAAGCTTTATTGTCAAACAAGAATACTAAATACAACAAGGTCAGATTGAGTTACAACATGACTGCTCTACTTGACCCTCTGGCTCCAACTGTGAGACCCTCATTGAAAAATGAGGATACACCCCCTCCTCCCGATTGGCTCAGCTTCCCACCAGGATGATCCATAGGGTCAGGACTGAACATGTGACCCTTGGGAAACACCCGACTCCCTCTTAAAGGGCCATGCTCTTCATGAATGTTCTTCGTTCTGTCATTCACATGTCCTCTTGACATCTCTTTTGTTTCTTGTTCCAATACCACTCACTTTAGCCCTGTATACTTTACATTAACATTATTATTACATTTCCGGGTCATTGATTGGAAATGTTGGACAGAATTTTCTCAAAAAAATTCAAAGTGCTGAGTGAGTGAGAAAACGTAAGTTTTCGCATCAGTGTTTTCAGTAAGGTAAGTACTGGGAATTTACCGCTCTCTGTGCAGTCTGGAAGCCACAATGTGAATCTTGCCCTGGGGGTGGGGGGGGGAGGTGGGGTTGGTTGGCGGGGGAGTGGGGTGGCGGCGGCGAAAGCTGCAGCTTGCCTGAGAAGCCACCTATTGAGTTCTGGTACATAGTGCACTGGAAGACCTGTCACCCCCACCCACCACCCCCTCCCCCCACCCCACTACCCTCCCTTCCCGATTGCTGCCCCAAACATCACCCCTAGCAATTGTCACTACTCACCGCCCCCAAGTGCCAACCCCACTAATCAACCCCCTCCGCAGAGTTGTCCCCTTACCCCCCCCCCCCATGGAGCACCCCCCATCCCTGTCAGGCTCCCCCCTCTCAGGCCCTGCCCCCTCAGACCCTAGCCCCTTGGCATTGCCAGGGTGCCTAGGGGGGTCACTGCTAGGCTGCCAATGCCAGGCTGCTCCATGGACACTGCCCAGCCCTGCCCCCAACCACCCAGGGGGCTTCAATGGCCTCTGGTCCCATTGGCAAGGTCATCATGTCTGGACCTCATTGGTGGGGCTGTGATGCTTGTCGCTGAGGACCTCAACCGACAAAGGGCCTAAGGTAAGTGAGCTTGGACAGGAGCTGCCAGGGCTTGTTAATGACATGTTAATTACATCATTAATATTACGGGCACGGACCCAATTTCTCACCTCTCACCCTATCTTACAAGCTCATTGTGCTGATCTAACTGGTCAGATTGCACCCATTAACTCGATTTCTCCCTCCACAGATGCTGACTTATCCACTGAGTATTTCCAGCATTTCTGTTTTTTGTCACTGTGTTTCACACCCAGGGTTCTCACCAACTTCACCATGGTCTATTTTTTGTTTGCATTCTCACTTTTAAAGAACAATACACCAAAACAACAAGAACTTGCTCTTCCATCACTTGCTTAAGGATCTTACTTCTTGCAACATAGTCCCTTTCTCCCATTTACTGCTTCCCACATCTTCTATGTCACAATGAGGCCAGACTGGGCACCTTGTGGGTTGAGATTTTCCAGAAAACAAATAAAAATGGATCAGGAAGTTATCTATCGGGCTGATTCAATGATCTAGCACACCATCAGGGCAAGGCCTCGCAAAGAGCCCTGGTTGGAAAATCACAGGTCTTAACTATCCGTTTAAATAAAGGGGAGTTTATTTGGCTCGGCAATTTCAAAGCCAGGGTTTCCTGAAAAGCCCAGGTTCTGGATCAGTCCTCAAATTTCAATGTTCTGCTCATCTTAAACTGAATGTTGAACAGTGGAAATTTACTAGACTGATCAAACTGTGAAAGATCTAGGGATTGTCCTGTCATGTTTAAGTATTGATTAGAAAAAACACTTCAGGGGCACTGCTTTCTATATTCCAAACACTGAACATGGATGCTTCTCAGCCTTTTGACTAAGATCAAGCCCAAGATGGAATGTAATGCCTTATCTTGTCAGCTTGGATCCTGTTTTCTCTTTTATGGGGACCTTGAATTGGATTCAATTTGAATTTGGCTTTTGGAACAAGAAAGGGATGGATTTGGGTTTGCCAGGTCCATTCTGAACATTGGCTTTGTAACTTTAAGGGTGGAGTAAAAACAAATTGAACATGGACTGTAAGCTTAATCCTGACTGTATATAGTAAATGTAACTGTGTTGAAGTACCTCAGAGTACAACATGTATATCATTTGAAATTAACTATACTCTCTGTAATGAAAATATTGAAATATTTATAATGTTCTTATTATTGTGCTGAAGCACTGCATCTGAATCTCTAGAGATTGTGAACTTTTGTAATGTTTCTTTCAGATATTTTATGAATAAAGTGTATTTTTGCAAAGAAACATTGGACATCACATCAACTGCACATCAGAAAGTCCCATTTTGTTCTATACCACTGCCTCAAACATGATCATTCAAGTATGAATCAAGTTGCTACTTTTTATTGCTCTGCATTTAAGATACAGCTCCCAAACATGGTGAAGAGGACTTGTGGTCCAACATTGCAATCCTTTTCACTAATGTGTCGCACAAGAAAGGCAGAAGCATTTGTGCTGCGTCAGTCTATCAGGCCAATTTAGATACACTGCCAGTTTCTGATTTTATGTTAGAAGCATTGAATCCCTACAGTAGAGATGACCATTTGGCCCATCAAATCTGTACCAACCACAATCCCACCCAGACCCTATTCCCATGCATTTATCCTGCTAGTCCCCTGACACAAGGGTCAATTTATCAACCTAACCAGCACATCTTTGGATTGTGGGAGGAAACTGGAGCATCCAGAAGAAACCCATGCAGACACAGGGAGAATGTGCAAGCTCTGCACAGACAGTGACCCAAGGCCGGAATTGAATCTGGATTCCTGGCACTGTGAGGCAGTAGTGCTGACCAAGAGGAAATCTGTTAACCAGATCAGTTTTTAAACTATAAATCATTGACAACCCTCAGTCTCCATTACTGAGACTAGCTTTACATTCCAGATGTATTAACTGAAGTTAAATTCTCCAGTTGCGACGGTGGGACTTGAACCCATGTCCCCAGAACATTCAATTGGGCCTCTGGGTTACTAGCCTAGTGACATGACCATTGTCTCCATATACCACTATCTCCTTCAATATTCATTGAATTTATGAATTTAGAAACTGATGCAATTGAGTTCAGCTTTAATGACACCAGATATGTCCAAAGAGATGGTTTTGTCAGGGGATCTCCCAAGGCCCAGTTCTAGCTGACATCTTTATTCTCAGTTGTCGATGGAATGAGCTGGAACCTCCTACCCCTTGCATATTCCTGATATGTAGATGATATGTTTGCTATTTTGAATCTGCAGTTCCATGTAAGAAATTCCTTACACATCATTAATGCACATAATCCAATGGTGAAATTCACTTTTGAAATGGAGCAGTCTACCGAACTCCCTTCTTTAATGCACTAGTTAGTGGTGATACACCTACCACAAACCTACCTTCACTGATCAATATACCGAGCAAAACTGAGCTCTGGGCATGCTGAGAATGAGAGTAACAGATCATTTACAAATAGTATATTTGTTGTCATTGGGATACTCAATCTGCTGGCAATGGACACTGAAAAGTATTTTACCATAAGTGTTCAATTTTGATGAGGGCAGATTTTCCTCTTTGGGTACAAGATTTTGGCAGGACACAGTCATAAATTTTGGGAACTTAAAGCTGCCCATGAATTTGCTGAAGAGTACGTGCCATTTCACCCTCTCCAGTGCAATTCTGCTTGGTTTATACATTGAACAGCACAAAACCTCAAAGTTTCAGTTGAAGAATATACCAATGTTCCACACGACCCGTGCTCAGATAGATGAGCATTGCAGATGTTCACCTGTTCCTGGAGGGCCTTCTTTGCTGCTTTTCTTTTCAGATTCTCTTCATCTTCAGCCAATGGGGTAAGTTTTCTCTGCTTGCCTGGTTCTCTGGCCTTTTGCTCTCTGCTCTTTGGATCTCTGTCATACTGCAAAAATCACAGAATACCCAATGTTAAACTGAATAGGAAGCAGAAAGCGTGCTAAAAGAATGTTCACTGCATGTTTTCAAACAATAAGGACATGTTTATAGATCAGATTCTAAAGCAAGGCTACAACAGAATCTTATCATTTATCATCCGCTTGTGCAGATCGAGCCTATACCCATTGGAGTTCAGAAGAATGAGAGGTGATCTTATTGAAACATATATGATCCTGAGGGGGCTTTGGCAGGGTGGATACTGAGAGAATATTTCATCTTGTGGGGTCATCTAGAACTAGGAGACAAAGTTTAAAAATTAGGGACAGGTTTATCAGTGTTTCTTGCCGGCAGGATCTTACAGTCCTGCCAATGGCAACCCTCCACCACGGGATCCCTGGTGATGGAGGGTGCAAACAACAGGAAACTCCATTGAAAGTGGCTGGACTTCTGCCATGGCTGTCTCCCATTTAAGAATGAGATATGTACATTTTGAAAAGCAATGGAAGCTGGGTCGTTGAATATATTTAAGATTTAGTGAGTTAGATTGTTGAATGGCAATAGAGTCAAGGCTTAATGGGAGACAGACAGGAAAGTGAAGTTGAGGCCATAATCAAATCAGCAATGATCTTATCAAATGGCACAGCAGACTTGAGGGGCTGAATGGCCTACTCATTTTGGCTATAAACTTTAAAAAATCTTAATATTTCAATTGTTATACAATATTCTTGTTACAAGTAGATTGCAATTACAAGTCCAGAATGAGCCTGAAAAGGGAACAGTTTTGGATCTGTTTTCTCGGCGAGTTCAAATGTCAAATCTTATGCACTTGGTGGATGAAAAGATCCTGCAAGCTGATTCTCACCAGTAGGGGGAGTGGGTGGGCCTAAATAATCAGAAAGTTAGCTAACAGCAGCAGAGACCTGTCAGACAGCTTCTGCTGCTGTAGCTGGCCTCAGTGGCCTAAACCTGACCCCTGTGCTACTACGGGGCCTCACAGCCAATTGTGAGCCCCACAACCCCTGGCCAAACTGATCATTCCTCCCGCTGACCTTCGCCGGCTAGACTAATCACCTCCCCACATCCCCCATCACTTGCAACTGCAGAATGTGCAGCACTCCTCCCTCTTCCAATCACAGCTGCAGAGTGTGCATCAGTCTCTCCCCTCCCCCCTAATTGGCCTGCTCCAGTATGGACCCATCTCCCAATCAGACTTGCCCAAAAGCCCGACCCCTTTGGTACTGCCTAGTGGCCGCTGGGCAGTGCTGGGTTGCCAAGCTGGCATTACAGAGGTGCTAGGCTGGCAGTGCCAGGCTGGCACTACTCATGGAGTACCTCCCCAGCCCCCGACCTCCCAGGGGGCCTCAATGGCCTCTGGTTCAACCATGAGGCCATCACATTTAGTCCCTGTTGATGAGGGGCCATACATGATCCTCACCAGAGAGAACCTCTCAGGTAAGGCCACACAGGCAAGTGAGCCCAAATGATACTGTATCAGGCTTGCTAATTTCATTTAAATGAGATGTAAACCTGATTCCCTAGCTCTCTCGCGATCTTACCTGCTTGCCCCACCATCAGCTGGTGGAGCGCAATGATAAAGATCATTCCCATTGTGTTGATCAAGATAAGTGATGTCAGCCCTGGCTATTTTTTAAGCAAATATTGCAGGAGTGACACAATTACAGAGAAACTCAAGGCTCATTACTGTGGGTACATCATTATTGACAAATTCAACTGAATTTGTTGAAGAGGTAACTGAAGTAATGGTTAGAAGAGTATCTATGAATGCTACTTATCTGGCCTTAAACCTGATAAAGTCCCACATGTGACATTGTTAGCTAAAGTTGATGCTCATGAAATTGAAAGCAAATTATTGATCTGGTTAGAAGGAGACAGCCCGCCCCATTGCTGGGATCCTGCTGAAAGCCAATGGACTTTTGATTGGACATCTGAATCTCCCATGGTCCTGCCGTGACAAGCCCGGAAAACCCCAGCCAGAGAATAAGGATAATGGGTTGGTATTCTAACTGGCAGGCTGTGACTAGTGGTGTCCCACAAGGATTTGCATTAGGGCTTCAACTATTCATTGCATTTAATCACGGCTTAGCTGATGGTATAAGAAGCCAAATATCAAAATTTGCCAATGATAAGAAGATCAGTGGCTTTGAAAGAAGAGTACACTTACAAATAAATATTAATAGATAAAGGGAATGGAAAGAACTACGTCAAATGGATTTTAAAGTGGGCAAATATTAGGTCACTTACCTTAGACCAAAAATGGTCTAAGAAGACAAGTGGTATGTTGGTCTTCATAGTGAGAGGATTTGAGTATAGGGATAGGGATATTTTGCTGCAATTATATAAGGCACTGGTGAGGCCACACCTGGAGGATTGTGTGCAGTTTTGGTGTCCTTATCTGAGGAAGCATGTCCTTGCTATAGAGAGAGTACAGTGATGATTTACCAGGCTGATTCCTGGGATGACAGGTATGTCATATGAGGAGAGACTAAGTTGGTTAGGATTTTATTCACTGGAGTTTAGAAGATTGAGAGGGAACCTCATAGAAACTTACAGAATTCTAACAGGGTTAGACAGGGTAGATTCAGAAAGCATGTTCCCAATGGTGGGGCGTCCAGAACTAGGGGTCATAGTTTGAAGATAAGGGGTAAACCTTTTAGAACTGAAGTGAGGAGAAATTTCTTCACCCAGAGGGTGGTGAATGTGTGGAATTCACTACCACCGAATGCAGCTGAGGCCAAAATGTTTTTTGATTTCAAGAAGAAATTAGATATAGCTCTTGGGGCTAAAGGGATCAAGGGATATGAGAGGAAGGAGGGATCAGGATATTGAATTTGATGATCAGCCATGATCAAGATGAATGGTGGAGCACACTTGAAGGCCGAATGGCGTACTCGTGCTTCTAGTTTCTATTAACATGTATGGATATAATCAAAAAGACTAATGGATTGCCAATCTGTAAAGGAATTTAGAGGAAAATATGACAAGGGGGTAGAAATCATGTCTCAGCTCCACAAAGCCCTGGTTAGACCACACCTGGAATATTAGCAATAGAACTGGACATTACACCTTAGGAAGGATATGTTGTCCTCGAGATTCACCAGAACAGTAACTTGAATAAGGAGAACATACAAAAACTAAGGTTGTATTCTCTAGAATTTCAAAAGTTAAGAGTTTATTCGATTGAAACTTTCAAGATATTGAGGGGAGCAGATGCTATTTTTGGTGCTGGGGAGTGTTAGGGGTTCACAGCCTAAAAATTAAAACTGGGTTTTTCAGGGATGAAATTAGGAAAAACGCAAAGACTGTAATCTTATCATTCACACTGGTGGGAATTTCCCACCCCGCTGCAGTGAATGGAGACTTGACTGGCTGCCAAATTCTCCGACCTCGCTGCAGTGGGAATGTGGTGTGAACGGCAGGTAAGATCACCCCCAACGGATGGTAGAAGTTTGGAACGCTCTTCCACAGCTCGATACTCAGTTAATTGTTAATTTTAAAACTGAGATTGGTAACCTTTTGTCAGCCAAGGATATTAAAGGGATAATAAAGAGATATGGGGCAGAGGTGTGTGTAAAGAGTTAGGCTGCAGATCAACCATAATTGTTATGGTTGGCTGTTTACCGACACTTGTAACTCTAATTGATATGTAATGGAGGGATATCTGTAATTCACACGGCTGTGTGGACACAGCTGGAAATACTCTCTCCTCTGAGGAATTGTCACCCTTGTCGGTATTCAAAATGGAAAATCAATAAGTGAGTGAGATAGATTCAAGGGTCTCCTGCCTTACCTGGCTGGAATTCCTGGACTGTGTGGCAGCCCCTCTCTACCTTCATGCTCCCAACTTGCACTGTGACTTGTATTTCAATGTTTGCTTAACATAAACTCATCAATTTCACGCAGGACTTGTAAACTAAATGTAGGTTTGATTATTTGGAGATGTAGAACAGGATTGGTCAGCAGACAGATTTACTATAAATATTCAACAGTTATTGTTAACAGAGGCACACACTTTCAAATCCTTCACACCACATGTTGCTGGCTAAACTGAAAACTACTCAAAACAGTACCTATTGGTGGTATGGTTTACACACTGGCTTCTTGCTCAGTAGCATTTTCTGTCCTAACGTGGTATTCTAACAGTGGTCACCTTCTTAACATATAATCCACATAGTTCTCAACTTCACAAATGAACCACTATGGCTCTAGCTTAAGTTCTGAAACTTGGAGCTCAACTTCCTAGAGCTGCTGACACTTCCTCAATATATGCTCAGTCTAGACCACATGAAGCATTCACAACTGCCCACATGCCACAGTGTGCATATTCCATATAGCTGAGCATTCGGATCATTTACTATAAACTGGAGACTAGAAAGTAGAAGTACTCGCCCTTACTCACCAATCAGCTCCTCTTCTTGAGCCTTTAAGGCAGGTACAGTAAGTTTATTTAAAATTTTACATTTTTTTATAGTCCAGCTATTTACATACCTTTCCTAAAAACTACTGAATGAATGTAACCTTTGCATACAGACCCTTACAAAATATCCCAACCAATCAACTTATGACTTTGCTGTGATGTCACTTTGTTTCTTTTCACTCTTCTAAAGAGCTGATTGGTCTGCCTCGATTCCCAGGTAAATGTAGGCCTTGAACCTTTGCCCCAATTTATCTCCTCCCATTCTGGATTGGTTGCATTCATATCTGCCTCCAAGTCCCAGGTAAATGTAGACCTCAAGCCTCACCCCAGGTTTACATCCTTCTGCTTGGGACTGGTTCCATTCAGGTCCAGTGTCTGGTTGACTCGGGCAAGTCCCTGCTTTTGTCCATAGAGACTGCAAGACCTTCAAATCAATGACCCATTTTCCTGTGACATTGCACAAGATTTTACTCATGTTAGCCTAGTCTACAGCCGCCAACACAAGTCTGAAGCTTTGCCTTTAGATTTGGTCATAGCATTTTAAATATATTGGCTTTGGTGGGGGCGGGTGATGATGTGGAGTGATGACTGGATCCAATATAGATTCACCAGAATTAAGTCAACACTGAAAGGGTTAAATTATGAAGCCAGGTTGCAAGCCCTGTGTTTAGAAGGATGAAGGGTGATCTCATTTCACACAGACCCCGTAGACCCCTCCTCCCTGTTACCTTACAAGCCACATTATTCTCATCCTCGCCCTCACAACCTCTGTCTCCAACAACAGGACAATTACCTGTTGCTTTGTTGCAATCTTCTTAGAACATTCCCAAGCCTGTCAATCTGGCTAGTTTCCAGGCAAGAAATCTGTTCAGAGAAACATGTAGCCGCAGAGTTGAACTTCAATGTTTCAGGAAGACCGAGCTTCTGAATTTCCAGAGTTCCTCCTACTACTTGGAAAGTCCACCCCAGTAAATACCAGTTCAATCACGACAAATATGTTTCCCCTTGAAATGGACAAACTTCATATATATGGTGTCAAGATGGAATACTGAATCCGTCTCAGAGCTTGTTGCTCCCAATCTTAATGTGGTAAATCTGTACTTAAGCATATATGGAAGGTATAGGATGGTATTCCACTGTTAAATCACCTACCAACTCTCATTGAGTATTTAAGTGTGGTGATCATTGCAAAATTCAATACCTTTTGACTTTTAAAATTATGTAACACATCACACGCCAAGTACATTCATTGTTAATGTCTGCAAAAATTTGAAATGCTCTCCCTCGTGCCAACTACAAATAATGGATTGAGGCGTTCCTGGCCTTCCAGCATTTCAGCAGTATCCAATGACAGTCAGTCAAAACAATAAAACATATACAACACTCTGGGCACCTCACGGCATCAAACATACCCCAGCAAATGTAACACTACCAAACATACAACACAAAAAACTTCCAAGCTAATACAGAATGCAGCCATCGCAACAGCAAAGGATAGTGCTATCGTCACAACAACCATGCTGATTCACAAATAAGATCATAACAAAAGAAACCTCGTTCAAGAGACATGAAGGAAGATAAACTGCTGATTGGTAATTAGATGGGGGAGCCCCCTCATCATATATTTCATTATACGTTTATCAAGAGGTGAAGAAATATAGTATTGATATATCCTCAAAGCAAAATAATACAAACATAGGAATTAAAAGCTGGAATAGGCCCCTCTAGCCTGCTTCACCATTTGATAAGAGCATGGCTGCTCTGATTGTGGCCTGCTGTCTACCCCCTATGCACTTTGACTCTCTTGTCAGTCAAGAATCTAAAATAATCAACAAACACGGAAAATGTCAAACATGAGGCTGGAATGTACCATTCTATTCCTAATCACAAATCAAAAATGACCTAATGCACAAACCACAAATCTTGGGGGTGAAGCTGCTGCCATTGCTGCTGCTCTGTGTGACTGAGGGTAGGACTCTGATGTCACCAGGAATTGTGGCCCACAATATATGGTGGCTTTCACTTACTTGCAGTGGCAACAGGAAGTAGGAGTGTGGGAGTCACATATGGGGAAAACAATACTGGGAGATGCTGTGAGAGGAGATGGAGAAGGAATCCATCATTTTCAAGAAGAAAGTAAACATCATAGCCGGAATTCTCCCGCCATTCACCGGGATTCTCTGGTCCTGCCGGCAGAGCGACCTCTCCCATAGGTTTCCTGTCAGTGTGGGGTGACGTCAATGGAAATTCCCATTGACAGTGGAGAATCCCACTGCTAGCAAACAGTGCGTCACCTCCCGCCAGTGGGAAACATGGGACTGGGAGGCTGGACAATCTCGCCCCATATTTTAGATAAAGATTTCCATGTCCAGAGTAAATTTCAAAGTTTTGGGAATGTAAATAGGTTGTCAAAAGTTAATATTTCAGATTGGGGGAGGTGAAGAATTATGACCCCAAAGTATCCTTTCTGCCCCCACTCCACAACATTCCACAATATTTAAACCCCCAACCTTCATCACTTGTATTCCTTCACCCTCTATCATGTTTTCTCTTCTCCAACAGTGAACAACTGGGGATAACTGCAACCTCCCATATCCCAGTGCACTTTGATTAATTACTTGCTTTAATGTTTAATATTTATGTCATTTCTTTCTGAAGCTGTTGATCAGCTTTTGTTAGTTTTCTTGAGGACACATATATGCAGCAGATGCAACCTGATGAAGGTTGAAGAATCACCAGGCAAGACTGTTCCCTTCCTGTTGGCGAACACTTCAGTGGTCACGGGCATTCAGCCTCTGACCTTCGGGTAAGCATTCTCCAAGGCGGCCTTCACGACACACGACAGCGCAGAGTCGCTGAACAGAGACTGATAGCCAAGTTCCGCACACATGAGAACGGTCTCAACAGGGATCTTGGGTTCATGTCACACTATCTGTAACCCCCGTGACTTGCCTGGGTTTGCAAAACCTCACTTACTGTACTGTCTGGAGACAATACACATCTCTGTAACCTGTGATCAGTGCTCCTTCCACTCACATTGTCAGCCACTTCAGGTCTTGAACAGCAGGTTAGGTGTAAAGATTCGCATTCTAATCAGTAATCTCTAAACTGTCTGTGCTTTATATGCTCTGTCTGAGGCCAGAACTCTCCATTCACCTGACGAAGAGGCAGTCCCCTCGAAAGCTTGTGAGTATTATCAAATAAATCGGTTGGACTAAAACCTGGTGTTGTCAGACTTTTTACTGTGTTTACGCCAGTCCAACGCCAGCATTCCCACAACCTGATGAAGGAGCAGTGCTCCAAAAGCTCATGCTGCCAAATAAATCTGTTGGACTTTAACCTGGTTTGGTGAGAATTCTTACTGTGCCTACCCCAGTCCAATGCCAACATCTCCATATCAACCTACAGCAACAGTGTTGATGATGATACATACGCATCAATATATCAACTCAAAACTTCCACCACAAAGTGCAACCTCATCAAAATGACCATAAGCAAATTGAAAGTTTGGTTCTAACATAACAAGACTACTTGGAAATACATTTATCAAAGGAATCATGGCCATTCTCACCCAAATGTTTCTTCTACCCTTGCCTAAGGGGGCAGAGTGAGGCCAATGACTGTGAATTTTCACCCCATCTTTCTTTGAAGAAAAGATGGGAAGTACCATAAACAGGTTGTACCCATGTTGGGGTACTGCAGAAACATATTTTGTTTAAAGAAGGGCCTTCAGTTGAATGATTAACTGGTCAATTCTCTTCACAGATGAGGCCAAACCTGTGAATATTACTTTTTGTTTCTGAAATCTAGCAGCTGCAGTTTTTTGTTTTCTTGTCTCCATTTTAGCCATTGACTCTGTTTTTAATGTAAAATCATAAATGGCCTGACTGAAGTAAATTGATAATTTATATTTCATCAATCTAGGATCCAACAAGCTCCAGTTAATGATTTTGTATAAAAAACGATTGCAATATCATCCAAACACCAGAACTGTCAGATAAATTGGACCATTATTTTCTGTCAGCAGCTGCTCTGAAGCAAATTTCAGGAGCAAAAACCTTTTGAGTGACAGCCGGGAATAGTTCATTTGGACATTTGACAAGGAGGTCTTGCAGGAAATAATGAAACAAACTGCTGAGTTAAGTGGAAGGTTTGAAGGTAGATTTCTAACACATTTAGTGGATATACATAGCAATAATAAAAAAACCCAACTTGGCAATCAAAAGACACTCCAGAGACACATGGATGTTCCAGAGACACATGGACATCCCAGAGATACATACATGTTCCAGAGACACATGGACGTTCCAGAGACACATGGATACCCTCCCAAATGATGAGGTGCAGAAGATTTCACTGAACATAACACCTAGTCAAATTGTAAATCTGTTGGTCAATCATTCCATCTGGATTGAACAAATGGTCTATTTTTTTGAAAATAATAAATGTATAAGCATTTGGAAGTCAAAACTGTACAAGATTTGTGCAGCCAAAAACAAATTGGTAAACTTGAATTTATTGACTGTGTCTGTAATGAGCTGGGTTAACTTGTTCTACACAAAAACGCAATTCACTGCAATTTATTCATCATTCTTCAGCTAATCACACAGTGCCAAATGTGCTTCTCTGCATTGAGGGAAGGAAAGTCTTTGTCCTTTCATTCCATTTACGTCCCTGTTGCTCTAGCAACACTGAGTACCATGCATGCAAGCCAGCAAATAATTCTCCTGTCCCTTAGGCAGTAATTACCTTGTCATTTTTGGAGGATGCCCATTGTGCGCCCGGGCTCCGGAAACAGTATGTTTTTCAAACTTGTGGTGTCAATTATGTAGCGATGATGTGATGTGCCCAGGTTACTACAGTTATATTAACTTTATCATGCTAAAAAGGCTGTTTCTCTCAAATGTATTTTTTCCCTTTTATGCTCTCTACAGAATTAATCAATTTTACTTCCATTTGGGAGCGGATTGTGCAGTCACTTCCACTATTTCAAAAACAAAGCCAGGAGCTGAAGAAGAGGGGAATGTTGTTGTGAGTTTCCATGACAAAGCGCAATGATTTTGATGGATTGTCAGATGGCTGTCTTACGCTATACCTGTGAAATGGAGAACATGGACTGGAAAGACCAACCCACAGATAACAGCATAAAACTCTGACATTGCCTGGCCCTCAAAGCTAAATCATAGCAAGACACAGGTTACATTTTGGATATGAAAGAACATTTGGTAATTTGCCTTATTAAATACACGTAAATGGGAATGGAAAAGAATAAGCTTCCATTAACTTGCGATTTCTCCCCAGAAGAAATCAAAAATAACAGCAAATGCTGAAAATCAAATAACAACTGAAAATCTTGAAATGCTCAGAAGAATTTTATGTATTTCAAAATTCTATTTTAGCTTTTAAAAAAGAATTATTAAGGTAGAATAATGGTGGGGAGATCTGCCTTATTGTATAAGTCAATATGTAAGTATAAATATAAGTTATAAATGTAAGTATAAATTTCATTGACTGCTTTACTTTTCACTGATCTCCTTGAAGTGAATGAGCCTGTTTAAGATGCCAACCTTTTTTTTTAATTCATTCGTGGGACACGAGCGTCACTGGCTGGCCAGTATTTATTGCCCATCCCTAGTTGCCCTTGTTCAGAGGACAATTATGAAGCAATCACATTGCTATGGCTTTGGAGTCACATGTAGGCCAGACCAGGTAAGGACAGCAGATTTCCTTCCCGAGAGGACGTTAGTGAACAAGAAGGGTTTTTTGACAATTGACAATGGTTTTATGATCAGTTGATTCTTAATTCTATATTTCTTTTTGAATTCAAATTCCACCATCTTCCCCAGTGGGATTCGAACCTGGGTCCCCAGAAGCCTTAGCTAAGTTTCTAGATTAATAATGTAGCGATAATACCACTAGGCCATCACTTCCCATAACATCACTTGTAATATCTTTGGTGCTAATTTGGCATTTAGGCATTTTTGGAGGGCTGGAAAGTAGTCTTAGATATTAAGCCTTCATTGTGCCCATTTAAACACTCAGTTCCCATGCATTTTCTGCTCTCATTTTACATTTGTTGCATTTGTAGTTGTCTTTTCCTTTCTCTCACTTTTTTATTTGCTTTCTCAAACAGCTTGGTATGGCTCCTGCTCTGCCCAAGACCACAAGAAACTACAGAAAGTTGTGAATGTAGCCCAATCCATCATGCAAACCAGCCTCCCATCCATTGACTCCATCTACACTTCCCGCTGCGTCAGCAAAGCAGCCAGCATAACGCAACCTGGATGTACTCTCTTTCACCTTCTCCTGTCACAAGATACAAAAGTCTGAGGTCACGTACCAACCAACTCAAGAACAGCTTCTTCCCTGCTGCTGTCAGACTTTGGAATGGACCTACCTTACATTAAGTTGATCTTTCTTTACGACGTAGCTTTGACAGTAACACCACATTCCACATTCTCTCGTTTCTTTCGCTATGAATGGTATGCTCTGTGCGTATAGCATGCAAGAAACAATAGTTTTCACTGTATGCTAATACATGCGACAATAATAAAGCAAATCAAAGCTTTCTCTCCATAAATACTGCCAGACTTGCTTGGTCCCAGCATTTTATTTCTTTTTACTTTAGATTTCTAACCTCTCCAGCAGTTTACTTTTGTGTTGATAAAGTACAGCCACACTGGTGTACTCAAATATAAATCAGCACCTTCAGCAAGAGATGGAAGGAAAGAGTGTCAAGAAGTAACAACTGTTTGAATTTAAAAGCCAAACCTCAGACAGCAACAATATGATGTCATAAAGATCTATCTAAAGAGTGGGAAGCCACCACTGAAGAAGTAAATGAAGAACCAGATGCTCAAGAGGCCAGTCAGAGAAATGGTGAGTTCTTGGAGGGTTGGAGTGCTAGAGAGGATTACAGAAGTAGCAAGGCAAGAGGCTAGGGATGGTTTTAAGCATGGGGATGAGAATGTCAAATTTGAGGTGTTCGCCGGCTAGCATAATTCAGCAAGCACTGTGGTAATGTGTGAACAGCATTTTGTTGAGTTTGGGATATGGCCAGCAGTGTTTGGAATGAGCTCCAGTTTATGGAGGGCAGAGAATGGGAGGGCATTAGCATAGTGACTTTTAAGGTAATTGTGCTAGTGTGACCCTTACAGCAGCAAACTCTCAGGGAGTCATGTGACCCATTCAGGCAACAGGGCTGGAGCGTGCGAGTCCTAGAGCTGGGTTTTCCTTGCTTTTAGGATCTGCAGTGATGAAGTAAGGGAGCCTTTATATCATTCTCTGTACATTGTTACTTACCTTAGTAAACCATTTATTCATTAATCTACTTGGTGGTCCTCTCTTTTTGGAGATACTACATATAGTTTCAAAGATCAGAGTGTCTTTCTACTGCTGCAGAAATCGAGAGCCCAGACCTTGTGTGGAAACCTTTTAAAAGCAAACTCATTCAGCAGTCGGTGAGTCTCAAAATGTTCCTTTTTGGGAAACTAGACCCACTGGACCCTAACATGGAGTAGTGTTTGCAATACATAAATTAAAAACACAGGCGTTTGAAAGGTGAATTTAAGGTAGGGCAGGGGAAGAAAAGCAGCAGGTAATCCTATTAACAGCCTATGGGGCTCCAACCTATAGCCTGATAAGGAATCTGACTTCTCCAGTTTCCCCAACTCCAAACCTTACGAGGAGCTTGTGGAACTACTCAAGGGACATTATCACCCGAAGACTTTGGTAAGAATGCAGTAATACAAATTTAATTTGACAACAAAAGCCCAGGGGAGTTGATAGTGGCATTTGTGGTGTGCCTAAGACAAATGGCTGAACATTGCAAGTCTGGGTTTGCACTTAATGACATGTTGAGAAACAGGCTAGTCTGTGGTGTTAACAATAAATATAGCTAATCAAAAGAAATTATGAGCAGGAACAGCGATTATTAAAAAAAGATAGTCGAGGTCATCCAGGCTATAGAAAAGGCTGAAAGGGAGGAAATGGAGGAAGTGTGCAAGAAGGCAAGGTCCACCAAGTTTGGTGGTAAGCTGCTGGTGGTCAAGGTACCAGGGAGGAAAGCACACAATGTAATGAATAGAGGGGCTTGGAGCAAAAGAGAGTGCAGAGGTATAGGGAATTTGATCCACAGACCAGGTGCTATGAAGAATGCTACCTTTGTGGGGATTGGGGGGAAGATGGCTGTCAGGAGAGGTATAAATTCAGGGAAGCTACATGTTATGTCAGCAATATGAGGGGTCACATTAGGAGCAAATGCAAGATTAAGCAGAACCTACCAGGGGCCAGCAAAAAAAAATCCAACTTTGGAACACAATATTGAGAATAACCCTGAAAATGATTCTGAAGCTTATAGGTTAAACAACATTAAGCTGGGTAAGATGGCCCCAATTATGACTGTGTTGATGATTAATGATCCGCCACTCAGCATGGAGATAGACATGGGTGTCTCCATTACAGTTATAGAACAAACGTATCATTACTTACAAAGAGGGGTTCAGCCCCTAAAATTAGAAAGCACAACAGCCAGGCTAGCAACATATGCTGGGGAAGCTTTATGGGTCCTAGGAATAACAACACCTATAAGCTACTGGCATCAATCAGCTCAACTGTCTCTAATATTATTAGTAGGCAGCCAAGGGTCAAGATTGACGGGCTGAGATTGGCTTCACCAAATAAGATTAAATTGACTAAATCATTGATGGAAATTTCCATGATGTTTTTTTAAAAATACCAGGAGGTGTTCCAAGATGAGTTAGGCAAGGTACATGGCCCTGAAAGAAAATATTTACATGGATCCTGAGGCCATGCCAAGTTTTATAGTGTCCAACCTGTACCCTATCGATTACAGAGGAAAGCTGAGTTTGAACCCAAGTTGCTGGAAGAATAAGGCATCATCAATTCTGTATAGCTTTTGGAGTGGGTGGCTCTCATCGTGTCAGCGGTTAAGTCAGATAGAGATATTAGGAAATGTGGGGACTACAAATTAATCATCAATCAAGCAGCAAAACTGATTGATACTCAACACCAAGAATTTAAAATTTGTATGCCAAATTAGCAACGGGCTTAACTTAACTAAATTTGATATGAGCCATGCAAATCAACAATTAGAGTTAGATGAGGCATCTAGAGAATTGTGACAAAAGATACCCACAAAGGTTTACACCAGTAAACATGGTTACCCTTTGGAGTCTCATCAGTGTGTGCAACTGTCCAGTGCATGATGAAAATATTACGACAGGAACTGCTGAAAGTGGTTGTCTACCGAGATGATGTCCTGACTACAGGGATATCCAAAGAGGAGCATCTGGCAAATCTCAAAGAAGTTTTAAAAGATTTAAGAAGGCCGCAGTAAGACTAGAAAGGTAGAAATGTCCACTCCAGGCTTGTGAAGTAATGTACTTAGCATTCAAAGTGGACACAAAAGGGCTGCACCCGATGGAGGAGAAGATAAAAGTAATTAAGGAAGCATTAGCCCCCAGAAATGTATCGGAATTGAACGGTGAATTATTATGGGAGATTTATTCCTAATTTTTCATGGTGTTGGCACCCCTACACACACTGCTTAAGAAGCACCAGAGGTGGTATTGAAAAGATCATCAGAAAAAGGCTTTTGAACTGACATTGCAGTCATCCAGACTCTTAGATCGTCGTGACCCCTCAAAACAGGTCATTTTTACCTGCAATGCATCTCCTTATGGAATCATAGCAGTTTTATCTCATAAGATAGAGGATGGTGCAGAAAAGTCTATCACACAACTCCTTGACTCTAACTGATGCTGAAAAAGCTTACTCTCAAATCAAAAAGGAGAGAGTAGCAGTCACCTTTGGAGTGAAGAAATTCCATGGACAGCATTTAATAGTAGTCACTGGGCCTTTTAAAGATAAGGCCCGCACATTTACCCCACTAACCCCCCCCCCCCCCCCCCCCCCCCCCCCACAATTTACGCATTTTGGGACACTAAGGGGCAATTTAGCATGGCGAATCCACCTAACCTGCACATCTTTGGAGCGTGGAGAAAAGTGGAGCATCCGGAGGAAAGCCATGCTGACATGGGGAGAACACAAGTTGTACACAGATACTGACACAAGACTGGAATTGAATCTGGGTTTCTGGCGTTGTGAAACAAGAGCGCTAACCATTTGTGCCACCATGCCACCCAACTTTCTCAATACATTGCCTGTGTTGTGCAACAGGTCAAGATTTGGACCCAGAAAGACCCCATTTTATCTTGAGTTATATATAAGGTGCTCCACAGCTGGCATTATGATATTATTATGGGGAGCAAGGGTGACATTCCCACTCACTCTAGAAATTTATTGTTACAAGAGTTACATTGTGCCCACCCTGCGATGACAAATGCTCGCATGCAGTTACATGTGGTGGCACTGAGAATCTGGTTGAACAATCTAACCAAAATGTAGCAAACATAGCCACCTGTGGCCCTAGTGGATCCTTGGGAGTGGCCAAGTTGACCAAAAGTGCAATTCCACATTGATTTTGCAGGCCCATTCATGGGCACTATGTTCCTGCTCATAATAAATGATCATTTTAAATGAAGTCCATGGCCTCATCAACAACTATAGAGAAATTGCGACAGACGTTTGCCACCAATGTGTTGCCCAAGGTATTAATATCTGATAAATGGGACAACTTTCACTTGTGAAGAGTTCCAACATTTCATGAGACCCAATGACGTTCAACATACTCAAACTGCTCTCTTCCACAGTGCTTTAAATGGTCTGGCTGAGAGAGTCCTCCAAATCCATCATGAAGAAAGAGTCATTAGCCTCTCAACAAACCAAACTGGTCTGTTTGCTGATTGCCTATAGAAGAACACCTCAAATCACCACTGGTGTGACACTTGTCGAATGGGGAAGATCGGACATGGCATAGAAAAGGAAAATGGGAAATTGCACTAAGGAGTGAAAGAAGGTATTGTGGCTAAAATGCAGGTGGGGCAGATGGTAGGGTCAGCAATAGAGGAAACGGGAGACTGAAAGCTGCCTTGTGGGGCATGGATAATCATTTCTCCTATTACTCCACTGCTGGTGTCCCAGAAGGGTCTTTTTTTTGAGCTTTAACTACTCACTGTATTTATTAATGAATTAGATGAAAGAATAGAATGTCACATATCTACATTTGCCGATGTTGCAGAGCTATATTGCACTGTAATCAGAGTAGATGGAAACATAAAATTACAAAGTGATAGCAATAGATTAAGTGAATGGATAAAACCATGGCAAATAGATTTCTGTGTAGGCAAATGTGAGACCATCCATAGTGAACCTATTAATGAAAGAACATAGTACTTTATAAATGACATCAAAGGAAAATCATTTTTAACTAATTTGCTGGAGGTTATTGATAAGGTAACAGAGAGAGTTAATGAGGGTAATGCTGTTGATGAGATATACCTGGACTTGCAAAAGACATTTTATAAAGTATCACACAACAGACTAGTGCGACAAAATTATAGCTTGTGGAATAAAAGGGGCAGCAGCAATATGGGTATGAAATTGGATGTTTGATAGGAAACAGAGTAGTGGTTCATGGATGCATTTGAGTGAAAGGAATGTTTGTAGTGGAGTTCCCCAGAGTCAGTGTTGCAGGCCTTGCTCTTCCTGATATATATTAATGACCTAGACCTGATGTACCAGGCACAAGTTCAAAATTTGAGCATGATTCAAAACTTGGAAGTATTGCAAACAGTGAAGAAGATAGTGTAGAATTTCAAAAGGACAAAGACAAACTGGTGAAATGGGAAGACAAATTGAAATTCAGAACAGAGAAGTGTAAAGTGATTCGCTTTCATAGGAAGAATATGAAGAGACAATAATGGTACAATTGTAAAGAGGTGCAGGAGCAGAGAGAGCCAGGTGTCCATGTGCATAAGATGGTGAAAGTGCCAGGACAAGTTGAAAGAGTGGTTTAATAAAGCATGCAGTATCTTCAACTTTATTAACAGGGGCATAGAGCACAGGAGTAAGCAGTATAGAACACTGGTTCAGTCTTAACTTAACTCTGCAGCTAATTTTGGGCAACATTCATTTGGAAAAATGTAAAGTCATTAGAGACAGTGTAGAAAGGATTCAAGAGAATGGTTCTCAGGATGAGGAACTTCAGTTACGGACATAGAATGGAGAAATTGAGACTGTTTTCTTTGAAGAAGAGAAAGTTGAAAGGAGATTTGATGAAGGTATTCAAAATGAGAAATTGGTTCAGAATAATTGTGCTGGTCGAGAGAAAGGAGAAATAGTTAGGTCTCATTCCTGATCATTGTGTAATGACTCCAGTAGAAAATGTGTGCATTGACGCCAGGTCAAGATAGGATCAGGTTTGACCACGACACCAAAATGGCTTAACTCACTGCTTGAGCTCACACAAGAGAACACATTTAGACAAAGATCCTTTGGAGCTATCAATTTGAATCAGTGCTTCTAATAATCATCAGTTTCAAAAGTTGCTACTTTGGAGCTTTGCATGTCTTATTATTTAAGGAAGCAATCACTTTTCATTCACAAAACTTCTCTGCATTGACCTGACACTCTTGTTCATCAGCTAAGCATTTTTCATCTCACAACTGAGTTTATTGCATAATTGAAAGTATAATAGATTTTGTTCATTTCACAGCTCCTGTATCACTGTAAAAACTTCTGTAGAGTTAATTTCCTCTCATCCTTTTGCTAATACTTCCTGGCATTTTGTATGGACTTTTAAGGGAACTCAAAATAACAAGTGCCAGCATTTCATTTTCTGGCTAATAATATTTCTGCTGTAATTACAGTACAGATTCACTGAATGAGAGTATTATAAGAAAAGTTTCACACTGTCTTAGTCACAGAAGAATACTATCTTTGCTCCAGTGTAACATATCTACATATAGTATTTGAAGAAATTGGAAATGTTGAATTTGCATGATGTTAATCAAATGTTGTTGCATTTTTGTCATAGGTAAACATAACTTTGTGATAATAAGTCATGCATGATATCTATGTAGAATACAATAACATGTTCTAATCACATCGATCTTTGTGATTAGATGATACAGTTTTCGGATTAAATTCAAGAAACTTCAGGGCCAGTTTGTGTCAGAAACAGGGTGTCATAATGCTGGAATCATATTGCATTGGAATTGCATCATTAGCAGTAATGCAATCTTGCTCATGTTCATATTAGAGGGTTTACTGATATTGTACAGTACCAAAATTAGGGGAATAAAGTTCAATTTGCCGACGTAAAGGTCAGTATACTTTAACTAACTAACTGCTTTGAGACGGTTCTGTGGGATGTGGTAGGCCATGAGGTAAGCACACATGTTTCTTCCTTTTAATTTCTCACACCAAATTTGACATCCTTCAGCATAACAAATAGATAATAAATGTTGTTGTTGCAATCTCAACTGGGAATATACTGCTCTAATGCTGAATATAAAAGTCATTACTTAGAAGGTTTATCATGGAAATCAGGTCATAGGTTCTACCTGTTTCTTGTGCTCAGGTGGAAGGTATGCATCCAAGAGAGAAGGAAGGATGCTTTTTTTATGTGTAGACATTTGTAGTTGGAAAGATGAGGACAGCTGAAATGAAAGAAATAATGAATAATTATAAATTAGCATACATTACAGGAATTGGAAAAAAAGAGGCAAACTCAGTTGGAGTGCATGGCTCCTTTTACCAGGTCTCAACTGCTTTCATGTGTTGTAGCCTTTTTCTCTCTAGTCTCTCCCCTTCTGCATATGTTTTCTTTTTTTTCTTATATCCTTAAATCTACTTCTTTATGGCTTGTTTTATTTGCTGTTGGAGTGTGAGTGTCATTGACTGTGCCAGCATTTACTGTCTAACCCTAATTGCCCTTGAGAAGGTAGTGGTGAGCCACCTTTTGAACCACCATAGTCCATCTGATTAGATACACCCAGAGTGCTATAAGAGAGGGAATTCCAGGATTTTAGCCCAGCAACAGTGAGGGAACAGTGACCTTGGGGCATGGAGGGGAACTTGCAGGTGGTGATATGCCCATGTGCCTCCTGCCTTTGTCCTTCTAGATAAAAGAAGTTTTGAGTTTAGGGGAAGCTGTCAAAGAAGTGTTCCCCAACTGCTCGACAATCACCAGGCAAGAGTGTTGTCTTCCTGTCAGGGAACACTTTAGCAGTCATGGGCATTTGGCCTCTGATCTTCAGTTAAGTGTTCTCCAAGGTGGCCTTCACGACACACAACAATGCAGGGTCGCTGAGCAGAAACTGATAGTCAAGTTCCGCACACAAGGATGGCCTCAAACGGGATCTTGGGCTCGTGTCACACTATCTGTAACCCCCACAACTTGTCTGAGCTTGCAAAATCTCACTAACTGTCCTGGCTGGAGACAATACACATCTCTTTAACCTGTGCTTAACCCTTTCTTCACTCACATTGTCTGTACCTTTAAGGCTTGATTACCTGTAAAGACTCGCATTCCAATCATTATTTTGTAAATTGAGTTTGTGTCTTTATATGCCCTGTTTGTGAACAGAATTCCCACTTACCTGATGAAGGAGCAGTGCTCCAAGCGTTAGTGGCTTGTGCTACCAAATAAACCTTTGGACTTTAACCTGGGAGACTTCTTACTGTGTTTACCCCAGTCCAACGCCAGCATCTCCACATCATACTCTGCAGCCACAGTATTTATATGGCTGGTCCAGCAGTTTCTTTTTTCCTATTCATTCATGGGATGTGAACTAGGTCAGCATTTATTGCCCATCCCTGTGGGCATTTAAGAGTCAACCACATTGCTGCAGATCTGGAGTCACATGTAGGCCAGACCAGGTAAGGATGACAGGCATCCTTCCCTAAAGGACATTAGTGAACCCGATGGGTTTTTACAACAATCAACAATAGTTTCACGGTCATCTTTAGACTTTTAATTCCAGATTTTTATCCAAATCAAATTTCACCATCTACCATGGTGGGATTTGAACCTGAGTTCTCAGAGCATTACCCTGGGTCTCTGGATTATTAGTTCAGCGACAATACCACTACATCACTGCCTTCCCATTTCTGGTCAATGGTAACCCCCTGGGAAGTTGATGGTTCTCTTTCCATTCTGTTTCCATCTCTCCCCTTTTTCCTATAGGTGAGAGTTGGTGTGTGACAAGGTGTGATGTGGTTTAGCATGGCAGGGGGTAGTGATGTGACAAGGTATGACAAGGTGTTGTCTGGTGTAGCACAGTGTGCTGTGATGTGGCATTCCCTGTTGTGATCTGGCCTGCAAGAAGTTGATTGCCAGGGATTGTATAGATATAGCAGTATCCGATTTTAAAATGTGCTCCATGCTGTTCATCAGTGTATCACAAAATGTAGTCAATATTTAATGGGCGGCACAGTGGCACAGTGGTTAGCACCGCTGTCTCATAGTGCCTGGGACCCAGGTTCATTTCCTGATTTGGGTCACTATCTTAGAAACCCTATGGTGCAGAAAGAGGCCATCTGGCCCATCGAGTCTGCACTGACCACAATCCCACCCAGGCCCTACCCCCCTATCCCTACACATTTACCTGCTAATCCCTCTAACCTATGCATCTCAGGACACTAAGGGGCAATTTTAGCATGGCCAATCAATCTAACCTGCACATTTTTGGACTGTGGGAGAAAACTGGAGCACCCAGAAGAAGCCCACACAGACAGGAGGAGAACATGCAAACTCAAATAGACAGTGACCCAAGCTGGGAATCGAAGCCAGATCCCTGGAGCTGTGAAGCAGTGGTGCTAACCACTGGGTTACCGTACCGTCCTATCTGTGGTGGAGTCTGCACGTTCTCTCTGTGTCTGTCTGGGTTTTCTCTGGGTGCTCCAGTTTCCTCCCTCAGTCTGAAAGATGTGCTGATTAGGTGCATTGGCTATGCTAAATTTTCCCTCAGTGTACCCAAACAGGCATCAGAGTGTGACAGCTAGGGGATTTTCACAGTAATTTCATCGAAGTATTAATGCGTGCCTACTTGTGACACTAATGAATAAACTTTAAACTTAAATGCATATTTTTTGATTAGATTACATACTTGCGATTAATTTTTAATATATTTTGAATGAAACCTGAAAATATTAATTGAAAATCGAATCACATTTGCAAGTAGTTAAGCCTCTTATTTGTCAAAGGATACATAATGATCAAATTTAACTTACCAAAATGAAACTTGTGAAGTTAGTTAAAATGCGTGTGCATCAGGGACTCTCAACTTTTTCCTTTGAAAACCAATGAATTCAGGGGATATAGTGAAAAGAAATCGGGGGATGGCTCGAAACCAAAACCTCGGCCAAACAAAAGAAAATAATCAAAACATACCAATATATAACAAGAGATTTTTAAGCCCCGCTGAGTACTTTGTACTTACCCAAAGAGGGACTGAGCAGTCAACTTCCGTAAGCCTGGTTGCTGTGGGTGACTGGGGACGCAGTATTGAGTGGATCCCGCCCTTTGCTCTGAAAATGCTGTGACTAGCTTCACTCTGGTGTTCTTGCTCGGAATGCCATCAATGTTATTTAAATACTCCTGCACCCTGCGGGGTGGATACCTGAGCGCTTCATTCCGAAGCTGCTGCAAGCGACTGGGACCCTTGTTTTTTTTATATAGTTGAGGCACAACTCATCTTCCTATTCAAACTGGGGAAAGAATCGGTGAGGAATTCAGAACACCGAGAAACAGTAATCAAATCACATTGGTAGACCAGTTTTTCTCCCTCTAAATAATCATGTGAGCGATTCAGTAGTTTAGAGAATTAAAATATCTTTTCCTGCTGGCTTGTTTTTCTTGCTATACAGTTTAAACCTCTTACAGCACAGCACAGCATGCTGTGGACTTGTCATCTCACCATTGCGAATACTGAAAACACAGGTCTATTTTTAGCAATCATTGTTCGCTATCCTTCACAGTCAAAGTCTGTTTGTCTCCTCAGTTCTACATTGGACTTACCTGGAATCTCAGCATCATGAATAGTCCAGTACATACTGGGGTGGAGTCATAACCACTTGGCATTTGTAGGGATGTTTTCTAATTTGCATTCATCCAATTTGAGCATTTCTAATATAATTTCTTTAAAATGTATCAACAACTATAAGGGTTATTCTAATGCACTGTTTAGATTTTAGTCTTTTTTTAAACCACCTGCAACAAATATTAAACCTAAAATTGTCACTGTTAAAATGGCTCTGGTAAAGAATCCTGGAAGGCTGCAATGGAAACGCGTGCAGGAAATACAACATCAATTCTTTCACTTCCTATCACGACATGGTTCAAGACTCCAACACTTTTTCTAGGTGAGACAGTGATTTCCATGGACCTCTTTCAGTTCAGAACATTGTATTCACTTCTCAAATGCAACCTGCTTTACACTGGGCAGACCAAGTTTAAACTGGGTGACCTCTTTGCAGAACACAAACGTAACTCCTGAGCCTCCAGTCACTTGGCATGTTAATTTTCCACCTTGCTCCTGCACTAACCTCTCGATCCTCAGCCTGCTGCAGTGTTCCAGTGAAGCTTGAGGAACAGCACCCCATAGAGTCATTATGGCACAACAAGAAGTCATTTGGCCCATCGAGTTTGTGCCAGCTCTCTGTGGAACAATCCAATCAATCCCATTCCCTGGCTCTATTCCCATTGCCCTATAAATTTATCTCCCTCAAGTATCCATCTAATTTTCTTTTGAGATCATTTTATCATTTCAGATTTCACCATCTCCCCATGGGCAGCAAGTTTCAAGCCATTACCATTCACTGTGTAAAAAGTTCTTACTCACCATCCCCCTCACATTTGACCAAAACTCCAAATCTGTGTCCCTACTCCATCTACCATCTGAACATATTCCAATCTTGGACACCTCTATCAATTCTCCTCTCTATCTTCTTATTCCAAGGAAAACAACCACCTTTTCCAACCTAATCTTGTGGCAAAATCCCTCACCTTGGAATCATTCTGGTAAATCTTCTCTCCACTCTCTCAAGGGCATTCACATTCTTCCGAAAGAGTGACCCAGAGCTGAATGCAACACACCTGCTGTTGCCTAACTGCAGCTTTATAAAAGTTCATTATAACTCTTGCCTCTGAACTCAGTACTTCAATTTATAAAGCCCATGATCCCAAACGCTTTGTGAATTACTCTCTCAATATACCCGGCCACCTTTAAGGATCCATACATGTGAATTCTCAGGTTGCTCTCTCCCCACACACTCCTTAGAACATTAATTATACATTGGCTCTCTCTATCCCTTCCACCAAACTACGTCACCTCACGCTTTCCTTGGCATAAAACCTGTTACACTTCTGACTTTTCTCAGTTCTGGTGAAACATCATTGACCTGAAACATTAACTGTGTTTCTTTCTCCACAGTTGTTGTTTGACCTGCTGAGAATTTCCAGCATTTTATGTTCTTATTATGCTGGAAATGCTTGGTGCTTGGTTTTCAATACATCAAAGGAGCAGCTTATAAAATAAAACTGCCTAAAATCCATTGGCCTACTCAGTATACGCTGGTAGCCCAAAAGGAGAATGAGTTTAATCAGGATTGGTAACAGCTGCCCACAGGAAACCAGACAACATTTAAAATCCCCAGGATCAAGAGCATGCTATGCGCATATTTAAAGACAAATGGATTCTTCACAGCATATGTTTTTTGCATGGACTGAACAAGCAACCTGGTACAAAATCTCCTGAGGCCAAAGTTGCAATCACACAGGGAAAATATGGAAATGTCTCATTAAGGAGTAATAGTAAGATTATTAGCATCAACTATCAACAATTTCTTACCAATCTCATTAATAATTTAGAAAATTGAATGTTCACAACCATGCATTTAAAGCTCTAGTTCAGCCACTGCAGCCCAGTCTATTATCTGGAATCCATCATTAAAGAAGAAATAGCAGGACATCCGGGAAAGAATGGTTCGATCAAGCAGACGCGGCATGAATTCATGAAGGGAAAGTCGTGTTTGATGAATTTACTGGATTTTTATGAAGATGTGACTAGAGCGGTTGGCAGAGGGGAACTGGTGGATGTGGTGTTTTTAGATTTCCAGAAGGCATTTGATAAGATGCCTCACAAAAGGTTGCTGTAGAAGGTTAGGGTACATGGAGTTGGGGGTAAAGTGTTAGTGTGGATTGAGGATTGGCTATCTAACAGGAAGCAGAGAGTTGGAATAAATGGGTGCTTTTCTGGTTGGCAGTTAGTGACTAGTGGCGTGCCGCAGGGATCGGTGCTGGGGCTTCAACTTCAACACCATATACATAGACGATCTGGAGGAGGAGACTGAATGTAGGGTAACAAAGTTTGCTGATGATACGAAGATGAGTGGGGAAGCGAATTGCGTGGAGGATGGCTGAGTGAGGGGGGTGAAGATCTGGTGGATGGAGTATAACATTGGCAAATGTGAGGTTATCCACTTTGGAAGCAATCGTAATAAAATGGAATATTATTTAAATAGTGAAAATTTGCAGCATGCTACTGTGCAGAGGGACCTGGGGGTCTTTGTGCATGAATTGCAAAAACCCAGTCTGCAGGTGCAGCAGGTGATCAAGAAAGTGAATGGAATGTTGGCCTTTATTGCGAGGGGGATAGAATATAAAAGCAGGGAGGTCTTGCTGCCAATGTATAAGGCACTGGTGAGGCCGCAACTAGAATACTGTGTGCAATTTTGGTCCCCTTATTTGTGAAAGGATATATTGGCCTTGGAGGGAGTACAGAGAAGGTTCACCAGGTTAATACCAGAGATGAGAGGGTTAGTTTATGAGGTGAGATTGAGCAGATTGGGCCTATACTCGTTGGAGATTAGAAGGCTGAGGGGTGATCTTATAGAGACATAAAAGATAATGAAGGGGCTAGATAGGGTAGAGGTAGAGAGATTCTTCTCACTTAGAAAGGGAACCAGAACTAGAGGGCACAGCCTCAAAATAAGGTGGGGGGGGTGGTAGTCAGTTTAAAACAGAGTTGAGGAGGAACTTCTTCTCTCAGAGGGTATTGAGTCTCTGGAATTCTCTGCCCATTGAAGCGGTGGAGGCAACCTCGTTGAATATGTCTAAGTCATGGGTAGATATATTTCTAATCAATAAGGGAATTAAGGGTTATGGGGAGCAGGCGGGTAAGTGGAACTGATCCACTTCAGATCAGCCATGATCTTATTGAATGGCGGGGCAGGCTCGAGGGGCTAGATGGCCTACTCCTGCTCCTATTTCTTATGCATCTTTGGTTGACCAATTGTGCATTCTTGACAAAGAATATTGGCCAGCTGGATTGTCCCCAAGTTATGGAAAATTGATAATAGCTTTTCTCTAGGTGGATTAAATTGTCATCTACTGCTGTAACCAATGCATTCAGAGATCATGGGGAGGAAGCTGGACAACATTTTCCCTAGAATGTATGACCATAACTAAACTGCACACAATTCCAAACAGTGTTGCAAAATGCGAGTGATGTTTCAATCAGTAATTTCCTTTGTTCTTTTAGGATGGGAATAGAGGGCTATGGTCCCCGGAAGGGTAGGGGGTTTTTGTTCAGTCAGCTAGTATGGTTGGTGCAGACTTGGAGGACTGAAGGGCCTGTTCCTGTGCTGTAATTTTCTTTGTCCTTTGTTCAACAGAGTTTAATTATAATGCCAACGTGCACAATAATTCTCAAAGGCCAGTTATCAATGCTCATGCTTGTCAGAGTACACAGACTCTTCCCTCTTGATGCATTGGCATGCAACATGTCACAACCTGGCTGTAATGTCACTGATTGGCAGAGGAGTTAAGGACAAGATCAGTCTCTCCATCTAGCACAATGTGGAACCAGACCTGTTGTGGAAACTATTGTGAAGTGTTAGTTGCCAAAATTCAACAAGCATCATGGTATCAAGTTTTTGAAAGTTTGTGCTGACCATGGGAATTGTATTGAGGACTATGCTAGCTTCAATATGTTACCCCCATCAGCTCTTACTTCTTCAATTTATTAAGGACTGGGTAAGTTTGACTCCACAGCCAAATATTATTGGCTGCCACTGGGAGAATTTTGAAAAAGTTCATGATCACCATCTCTTCCATTGGGGATGCGACCAGTGTCTGTTAATTGTAACCAGCTCAAGGTATCTGCCTTCGCGACTCGGCCTCCTAGTTACCCATGTTCAGAGAACAATTAAGTGTCAACCACGTTGTTGTGGCCCTGGAGTCACGGTTAGGCCTGACCACGTAAGGACAACAGATTTCCTTTCCTGGGACATTGGTGAACCAGTTGGGGTTTTCCTGACAATCAACAATGTTTTTATGGTCACCAGCGGATTCTAAACTGCAGATCTATTTATTCAAATTCCACCATCTGCTGTGATGAGATTGGAATCCGGGTGCCCAATACATTAGCTGAGTCCCTGTATTAATAGTCGAGTGATAAAACCACCTGTCCACATCCTGAGTGTACACACCCTGAGTTCTGGTAACCAAGACACTCCATATTATATACATCTGCAGAGCTCCTGGAGTGGACAGCATTAACTGCCTCAATCAGGGAGCTCATGTTCCAATAACTCCACCTGAGGGTTATCTGAAAAGTCTTTAAATATGTCTCTCTGCCACTTTCTGTGCTTCTCTGTCTCTGTCTGTCTGTCTGTCTCTCTCAGTCTCTCTCTCTCACTCGCTCTGTCTTTTGCTCTTGTTGTTCCCATTTTACTCATTCAGTCTCACTCTTTCCCATTCACCCCCGCTCTCTGCCTCTATATCTGTTTCTCTCCGTCTCTGGCTATTTCCCTTTGCCTCACTTTTTGTCTCCCATTTTCCCTTCCTCTCCCTTTCCCTCTTTTATTTCAACCTCCAGTTTGTCTTCTTCTGTCTCCCTTTCTCCTTCCCTGTATATCACCTTCGCCATTTTCTCCACTCTCTATCCCTGTCTCTCTCACTCTGTGAGAGTTTCTCTCTGTCTCTGTTCTTTCTCTCTCTCTGTCCGTTTCTTTCTCTGTACCTGTTAGAAACTCTTTCAAACTCTGTTGTTCTCCATTTCTTTATGTTTTTCCCTCTCTAAGCCAATGTCTCTCTCTATGACTCTCACTGTTGCTAACACTGCCCCCTCTCTCTCTCTACCTGTAACTATTTCTGCTTCTGCGAGGGTGTTTTGTTGTTGACAACATGAATGCCCAAAAGAAAGAGTCAGGGGACTTGTGGTTGCAGTTTCCTGTCAGGGTTTATTGAGTTGAAGAATTACAGTAAGGGGGTATTTCAAGAGATCTTTTAGCTGCTGTCTGAAGTGAGTCTGTGTCACAGCATAAATGACAGTATTTGTGCAGCAACTTGTGAGTTGTAGCATGAAGCCCAATTCCATAACAAAAAGATCTAACCTTACTGATTCATAGCCCAAATTATACATCCGAATCCATATAGTATAAACCATTAATGTCGACCATAAGATGATGAAATTGGCTGAGATAACAAACAGTAAAATGATGGATTTTCTTCGACTCTCCATCTCTGGGTCACTAGGGTTCTCCCCACTGCTGTGAGCTCGGAGTCTCCTGCGGGCCCTGCTGCTCACTAAAATGTGTCTGACAGTGAGAGCATTGAGCAGCAGAATCAGGACGAACGGGACACATGGAGTTAGAATGTTGTGGAGGAACTCGATTGTTCCCCAGACCGGAGATTCTGCAGTTTCCACTGAGAAAACACAAAACCAGGGATTGTTCACCAGCTGATATCGATTTAATAACATAAAATACCAGAAAATGTTCTTTAAACAGCTCAGCACTGTCACTGTTCCCAGAACCACAGCCACCGATTTCTCAGTGCAATATTTACTTTTCAACTTGAGGCAGCAAATAGCCACAAATCGATCAAAGGTGAAAGTGACGGTGAACCAGACAGAACAATCAGTGGCTGCGTAAAGCAGGACGGCATGGACGTTACACACGGGGAACGACAGCAGGAAATAAAACTGTATCCAATAAACAATGGGAATGTGTCTCAATATCAGATCGAGGATGACAACCAGCAGATCCCCCACTGACATGGCCACCAGGTAACGGGTGACACATTTGGACAGACCACAGTTTCTGCTCATCAATGTCACAATTGTTATTATGTTCACTGTCAGGGAGGAAATAAAGAATAAAATTAGATATGATTCAGGGGAGTAAGTTACCATTTAGACTGCAGATGGAACATTTTTTTAAAAAAAAGTGCACACACATAGAATCAATTTTTTTTTTATGATCCAGCACATCTCTTGGAGAGTGAGGGGAAAGTGGAACATCTGGAGGAAACCCAGGCAGACACGGGGAGAAGGTCTGAAAGGGGTCTTATAAAGTTGCAGCATTACCTCCCGCCTCCTAAACGCAATCCCTTGATTAATGAAGGCCAGTACACCATACGCCTTCTTGACCACATCCTCCACCTGCAAGGCCCATTTAAGAGTCCTATGGACCCGGACCCCAAGATCCTTCTGCTCTTCAACACTGCTAAGACTTCTACCCTTGTTATTGTACTCCTTCATCCCATTGGTCCTGCCAAAATGGACCACTACACATTTATCTGAGTTGAAGTCGATCTGCCACTTCTCCGCCCAGCCTTGCATCCTATCTATGTCACGCTCAACTTCTGACATCCCTCCAGACCATCCACAACACCACCAACCTTTGTATCATCTGCGAACTTGCTAACCCATCCCTCCACTTCCTCATCCAGGTCATTTATGAAAATGAGAAACAGCAAGGGTCCTAGAACAGATCCCTGGGGCACTCCACTGGTGACCGACCTCCATGCAGAAAAGACCCATCCACAACCACTCTCTGCCTTCTGCAGGCAAGCCAGTTCTGGATCCACAAGGCCAAAGGTCCTTTGATCCCTTCTCAAGGAGTCTTGCATGGGGGACCTTATCAAACGCCTTGCTGAAGTCCATGTAAACCACGTCCACCGCTCTTCCTTCGTCAATGTGTTCAGTCACATTTTCAAAGAACTCACCTAGGCTCGTAAGGCACGCCCTGCCCTTGACAAAGCCACGCTGACTATTTTTGATCATTCTAAACTTCTCTAAATGCTCATAAATCTTGTCCTTCAGAATCCTCTCCATCAACTTACCAACCAATGAGGTCAGACTCACCGGTTGGTAATGTCCCGGGCTAAAATAATTATTATGGAATGACTCAAAATGTAGTAGTGGTATGAATCCATTCTGGCCTCCCAGATTGCCTGGATACACTACAGTTCACCTACCCCACCACCCCCCCTCCCCCCCCCCCCAAACAGGTCCACAGACGCCATCTCCCTGGCTCTACAGTGAACTCCGTAACAATGTAACCCTGTACACAGAGAAGGAGAGAGGGCTGAGTGTAATGCTGCAATCATCTCAACGCGATGTGGATCCATTCAAACAGCTGATGGCAGCAGGGAAGAGGCTGTTTTTGAGTCGGCAACATGATGAGATCATAGTTAGCACAGCTGTCTCACAGGGAACTGGGTTTGATTCCCGGCTTGTATCACATCTTTTTGTGAAATAATAAACCAACTCAATTCAAATCAAATCAAATCAAATCAAATCAGTCTTTCACATCTCAAGAGCCCTGGTCTTACCAATGCACTTCTGCAGGTTGATGATGTACACAGGCTGGCTGTGATGGATAATGAATTTACAAGGCTCAATGTGGATATTGGGGTTAGGGTTAGAGAAGCTGGACTTGCTCAAAGTGGATCCTTTCCAGAGAAACACCACACGTTTTTGGAACAGGAGAAATCCCAACAGGCTATATGTGAGAATGGAATTGGTTTCAAAGTTAAAAAAAACTTGATTGGTGATGGCACAATCCCAGGAATTGAACCAGGTTCCCTGATTGTGTGAGGCAGCAGTGCTAAGCGCTGTGCCATATTGTCATCCTGCAAGATGCCCTGGAGACATGCAAGATCACGCCCAAGACTATGGACCCAAATTTACCAACTGGAGGCGAAGGGCCAGATTCGGACGTAAAACGAATCCAAGCCCGGAATCCTCACCCGTAGGCTTTTTGCCGGCTCCGATCCGGTCCACGTTGTGGGCGGGGCTTGGCTTTGCCGGAATGATCGGAGCTCTGAACTGCGCATGCTCAGTTCGGAAGAAAATCTGAAACAGCGCCCCCGGGGGTGGGGGTGGGGGTGGGGGATCAAGGTGGGGGTCTGCTGGCGGGGGGCCGGGGGGGTGGGGGGTTGCCTCCCAGGGGGTTTGGATCGAGGGGTAGGGGGTGATGGTCTGCCGGGATGGTTAGTGGTGAGTCTGCGAAGCATGTTCAGAGGTTCCTCTATAGAATAGGAATAGGGCACTGGTGAGGCCGCAGCTGGAGTACTGTGTGCAGTTTTGGTCGCTGCACTTACGCAAGGATATTTTGGCCTTGGAGGGAGTGCAGAGGAGGTTTACTAGGCTGATACCGGAGTTGAGGGGGTTGAGCTATGATGAGAGGCTGAATAAACTAGGCTTGTACTCGTTAGAGTTTAGAAGAATGAGGGGAGATCTCATTGAGACATATAAGATGATGAATGGGATGGATAGGATAGAGGTGGAGAGACTCTTCCCGCTCAGAAAGGACAGTAGGACTAGGGGGCACAGCCTCAAGATAAAGGGGGGGGGGGGGCGGTTTAGAACGGAGTTGAGGAGGAACTTCTTCACTCAAAGGGTGGTGAATCTCTGGAATTCTCTGCCCATTGAGGTGGTGGAGGCTGCCTCACTAAATATTTTTAAGACGCGGGTTGATGGGTTTTTGATAAGCGAGGGGATTAAGGGTTATGGGGAGAGGGCGGGAAAGTGGAACTGAGCCACGACAGATCAGCCATGATCTTATTGAATGGCGGGGCAGGCTCGAAGGGCTAGATGGCCTACTCCTGCTCCTATTTCTTATGTTCTTATGTTCAAACAAAAACCTTTCTGAAAAAATTACATACTGACAAAATGAGTCTGTCTGACTTGAAAAACATTAGCATTGACTGAGGAGAGGGCTTTTCTGGATGTTAAGGATGCTGATGATGGGTTGATTGTCCTTGGTTGTGCCAATTTGGCTGGAACATACAAATGTATGTTGGCTGTAATTGGGAAGAACAAATACGCAAGGAGCTCCAAGGGCATTTGGACATTACCTCTTCACTATTATGCCTATAAGAGAGCCTGGGTAACCAGGGCATGTTTACTGATTGGTTTCACAATCGTAACTCCCACAAAAGGAAAATCCTCTGTCAATTGGACCCCCCTAACACCCATCTCATATGTTTCAATCAATGTTCCATTGGTTCCACATGAAGAAACTAGCAGGCATCTTTATAATGCACATTGATGATTTTCTGTTGGGTGGTTCTGCAGAATTTGAGCAATGGGCAATAGATAAAATCAAGGAGTTTAAGGTTGGAAGTCAGGCTTTAAATATATAGTGTTCAACATTAAGCACCATAAGTTGGGAATGGCATTGAGTCAACTATCTTACTTAGAAAAT
The DNA here is from genome assembly GCF_965287045.1 of Carcharhinus amblyrhynchos. NCBI lineage: Eukaryota > Metazoa > Chordata > Chondrichthyes > Carcharhiniformes > Carcharhinidae > Carcharhinus > Carcharhinus amblyrhynchos. The sequence continues at coordinate 34,716,970 of NC_137335.1, read as the reverse complement.
GTCAATCAGACATAGTAAATCAAGCCAGGCCCTCACAAAAAGAGGATCTTGCATCCAAGGAAGAAATAAACCAATTAAGAAGTAAATTGAATGGTTGGCTGGTTGTGAACTCACATTAGACCTGACGTCAGCTATGACATCATGGAATTGAGTACTGATGAAATATGTTACAGTGGAGGATGTTCAAGAGCAAATAAAACATTAAAGAAGTTAAATTCAGAGAAATGCACACTCAAGTTTCCAGCTTTGGGTGATCCAGAAGATATGAAGTTAATCATTTTCAGTAACACTTCATATATCAATCTTCCAGATGGATTTTCTAGTACACCAAGGTTTATCATATTCTTGCTGGGAAAGAATAATAAATGTCCATTGGCCTGGGAAATGAAGCAAATAAAAAGAGTAGTTAAGAGCACCTTAGTTCTATCACCTGTGCCAGTGGATATCGGAGTGCACTTATTTAATATTCCAAAGGAAATCCTGTAAAGGGCCAATTGGAGAAAAGTTTTCCCATGGAATGCCATCTGTGTAACTGTTCTCTTTGGGACAATGTTCACTCAGCAAACGGCATCATTGAAAAAAGGTTGAGCATTGGCCTTATCAGCATAAAGGAAATACTAGAAAGAAGGGAGATTCCCAAAACAAAATGGGTGGATGCAAGTCACCAATTGTCAGACTATTTTACAAAGAGAAGTATTTGCTTCAAGAAATTATTAGTGGTACTGAAAGTGATACATCTTGTGTTATAATGACAACATGGAAAACCAATATTTTTTTCGCTTTGTAATGATTATGTGTTGAAGAAAAAAAACAAGCTTAAAGAAGGGAATAGGGTTCTATTAATGGTTGGTTGTGAGAAACAAAGAAGACGAGAAAGTATATACATAATTTTGTTTATTTTCAATTCATTTTTGGTTTATTTTGTTTGTGTTTTCAAATGTTTAAAGGAAAAAAAGGGAATATGTTGACATGTGGTCAAACTGCATTGTTAAGATTTGTTAATTATCCTTGGATCATATGGATTCTTACTCCTTTAACCAGTGTGCCTGTCAAAACTTTACTAACATCCACACTGAATGCACCACCTCACTAAATCTCCTTGTTCCCTCCCCAAATTTGGATCTAAAATTGCTTCTGAAACAGGAAGCAAAGGGTAATTGCCAATTGTCTTGTCATGGGAGGTTTTGTTTTCAGTGGGGTTTCACTGTACTCAGTCCAAGCTCATGTGCAGTTCATGTTGTACATCAATGATTTAGATGTAACAGTAGGGGGCATGATTAAGAGGTTTCTAGATTTTGCACTATCAACTGCAAAAATGCAGTTGATAGTGAGCAAGAAAGCTGACAACTGCAAGAAAACTGGTCAGGTGGGCAGAACAGTGGCAAATTAAATTCAATCTGGAAACTGTGCAAAGCATTTGGGGAAAACAAACAAGGGAAGGGATAGCAATACTGAGAAGTGTGGAAGAACAGAATGGCCTCGTGTTTGTCCACAAATCCCTTAAAGTAGGACAAGAAGTCATATTTCCTTTATCAACAAAAACAGAGGCTGGAACTTCCCTGCTGTTCATGCTGGTGGGATCTTCTGGTCCCGCCAATGGCACACCCGAGTCAGTCTTCCCAGCAGCATGGAGTAGAATCAGTGAGAAATCTGATTGACAGCAGTGGGATGAGAAGATCTTGCTGCAGGCCAATGACATGCTGCCTCCAGTTTGAGGATAAAAGCCAAGGGAAGGACAGAGGATCCTGCCCACAGGATATAAGAGCAAGGAAATTATGTTAGAACTGTATATAAAATTTTGATTAGGCCATAGCTGGAGTAGCATACACAATTCTGATCACATTACAGGAAGAACAGAGAGGAGATAAAGTGGCAGCCTCTGTTCACCATCCCGGGGCTCAATCATTCTGTTCAGATGAAGCAGCGCTTCATGTGCACCCATTTCAATCTGGTCTATTGTATTCACCAATGTGGTCTACTCTTCATTGGAGAGAACAAACAGACTGGTGACTGCTTTACACAGCACCTTCAGTCTGTCCGCTAGCAGGGCCTAGACCTTCCTGTCACTTGCCACTTCCACACACCACACTTCTCTCCTGTCCACATGTCAGTCCTTGGCCTTTTGCAATGTAAGAAGTCTCACAACACCAGGTTAAAGTCCACTGCATCTTCCCGTGCAATCTTAGTTTGAGCCATCCCCAAACCACTACTCTCACCCTCTTCCCTGCCTCTTTACCTTCTCCCTGCTCACTATCCCAGGGCCCAAACTCTCTTTTCAGGTGAAGCAGCACTTCATAAACACCCACTGCTATCTGGTCTATTGCATTCACTGCAGCCAATGCAATTTACTCTTCATCAGAGACAACAAGTACAGACTGGGTGACCGCTTAACAGGCACTGAAGGTGCTCTGCAAGCGGGACCCAGACCTTCCTGTTGCTTGCCACGTCAGCACAATATCTTGCTCTCCTGTCTACATGTCCCTCCTTGGCCTTTTGCAATGTTCTAGTGAACCCCAACGGAAACTGATGGGCACTTTACAGCCTTCCGGATGAAACATTTAATTCAACAACTTCAGAGCATGAATCCTCCCATCTCATTCATTCATTTTTATCACTTTTCATTCTCACCATTTTTCCCCTTCTCCAACCTTGCACTCTGCCTTGTCTCTAAACCACCTCCCTTCCCCCCCTTGAGGGCAAACTGTCTCATCCCTCAGGCAGCGCCTTCACAATCTGTACCTCTGTTCTGCCATTCACTCATTCCGATCACTCAAAAGGGCACTTTTAGCACCTTTCTCAGCCTTCATCCATACCATTTACATTTCTTTTGTCCAATTACAACTAACCCCCCACCTCACCATAGTATAAATTTTGTCTAATTTTTTTTGTTCCCTGCTGTGATGAGGAATCATCCAGACTCAAAATGTTGGCTCACTCCACAGATACTGTCAGATCTGCTGAGATTTTCCAGCATTTTGTTTTTGTGTGCAAGAACATGATTGCACTCGTTAGGATACATAGGACATTTATGAGAATGATGCTGGTAATGAATAATTTTAGCTAGGACAAATTGACTAGGTTGTGGTTGTTTTCAGAGAGGAAAGACCTATTTCTCTTAGCCAACAGTCAAGGGACATAGATTTAAGGTAATTGCTAGGATTACTCTTCAGTCTTTCATCTGTTGCCCTGTGGATTACAACACTTCAAGTGCATATTCAAGGATTTTGAGGTTTTCTGTCCTTACCATACTTTTAGATATTGAGTTGCAGAACTACCACCACTCTCAGGGAAGATATGTCTTCTCAAAGCCCCTCTAAATCCTTTTATTATCTGCACTACTTACTGTCTGTCCTAAATTAGGTTATTTAAAGCTCTGAACTAGTCCAGTTCAAGTTCAGGTCAATGGTAACACCCAGTATGTCGATAGTGAGGGATTCAGCGATGGTAAAGCCATTGAATATCACGGGATGATGATTAAATCCTCTCTTGTTGGAGATAATCATTGTCTGGCACGTTACAATAAAAAGCTGCCTTTTCTTGTTATAAGCCAACTCCATTACAGGAGTGTCTAATCACATTGTAGATGTTATAAAACGTCCAATCAGTCCAAAGATGTGCAAGTTAGGTGGAATGGCCATGCTAAATTGCCCCTTAGTGTCCAAGATGTGTAGATTTGGGGATTAGTGGGATAAATACATTGAGTTAAGGGGATAAGATTTGGTGGCATGCCCTCTTGGCAGGTCAGTGCAGACTCAAAGGGCTGAATAGCCTCCTTCTGCACTGCAAGGATTCTATGAAATTACAGATGTGGTATTGCACCTATATGAAAATGTCCACAATCCTTACAGTTCAGAAGGCAACTGAGGTTGTTAAGATGACTTTTGCAATTACTGCATACACTCAAAACTACCTCAAGTTGCTGGAATATTCCATGGATTGTCTCCACCAGCACCACTCATTCCCCCAAACAACCCCCTTAACAAGGAAATTCGATTTGTGCAATTCATATCTCCTAATGTGGATTTATCCAACATTTATGGACTCCTGGATTCAAGTCTCTGAGCTTGAAACTTAAGAGCTGTAGAGAAACCAATCAAATAATTAGTAGATGGAAATGGCCACCATTCACCCCCCATTACGAAGCAATATCTTTTAACTTCAAATTACTCTTGGGTGGACAACATAAGTATTGATCAAATGATCACCTGATTAAAGCGGTCTTTTGATAACAAATCCTACTCCAAGCACCAGGAGGTAACCAGTCAATCTGCAAACAACTCAACAATAGCAGCAAAGGCAACAGCGCTATGCATTAAAATTGAAGACTGTAACATTGTAAGGTGTCCAAGCCTGTTCCTTTTCAAGTCCACTAGGTACAAAAAACTAACCTGTTAGTATTTAGACTACAGGCAACTAACATTGCGACCTGCTGAAAATCTACCCCTTCGAGGGGCTGCTGCAATGACTTTGATTCTTGAATTCACCTAACTACATTTCAAGAGTGGAAGAATATCTTCTTCACCAAGTTACGTAACTTAAGTATTTCTTTAGTTTGTAACTAGAAAAGTGCACTACCATCTTTAACTGATCAATGGAGGTTGCTGATGTGGTTGATATGGGGAACTTAGAAATAAACTTGTTTTGGTTATAGTTTGCAAAACTTGGCAGTAACACAACTGGAGCAAGTGAGGATGGAAGCAGGCAAAACTGACCTTTCAAGTGCTGTAATAAGAAAGTACAAACTGACATTTTGCTCATGTTTTATCAGATTCTCTTGGTTTCCAAAGCAATTTGCAATCAATGAAGAAATGCAGACAACAACCCAAATCTATTTCCAGATTGTCAGACTAGACACACAATCCAAGATGCACATAAGCACCCGCAGAAGCCCTGACATGCTGACTCCATGGAAATTGCCAGGATATTTGAACTTGTCATGGGCAAATACCTGTTATCCTCTGAAAAAGTCTTCAACTCTGAGTTAAATCGGAGATTTCATCATTTCCAATGTAGTTACTTGAATAGTAACCCTGGAAATGTTAAACAGAAAAATCTTGATCTAACGTCTTGGGTAACCATACAAATCAATACCCCCAATCATTTGTACTCAACCCCCTCCAAACTGATCAGATTACTCCCACCACCTGACAACCCCCTCTCTACCAGACACATTGAACCCAACTGCCACCTTTTCCTCTTAAGCAGATGCATGGCCCACAGATAGCACTTTAAAAACTTACTCTTGTAAATCAACAAGGATTAATCTTTGTGTGTTTTTGTCCCTCAACTCAGAAACCATTTCCAGCATATTAATGCAGCTAGACCAGGTCTTCTTTATTTCTAAGACATACTTTCCACACACATATCATATGCTTCCCCACGGAGCTTCAAAGGAAGAGCTACAGTTGCTGCTTTTGTAAAGAATCCTGGAAGAATGCCACTTCAACAGCATTTTATACAAAACTGAGCTCCCTATATTCTGTGCACATCATTTGCTACTTAAACTAGCTCCATGTTCCTCAACATTTTAAATTCCAAATCTTTATTCTGATTTGAAAGTTTTTAATGACTTTTCCCCAGCCGACATTTGCCTCATCCTTCAAGAGGATGAGACTCTAAGGACTGATGTTCCTCTCATGTCCAGTTTCTAGCCCTGCTGTTTAATTTCCAGGAATGCAGCACCAACTTTCTGCTATGCCCAAGTAAATTAGGAATGCAATTACCAGTATTTTGTGATGTCAACTCTGCAGTGAAATGGACAAGGTCAGAGAAGGAAAATTAATGCTGGCCTTGCCAGTGACCTCTACATCCTGTGAATGAATTAAAAAGAAAGTTGAAGAGTAACAGGCTTTAGATTGCATCCCTGACACGGAGCACAAGACTTGGTGGTTAAGTCTATAGAAATAGAACCAGGATACAGTGAACTTCAGTGATTTGTGAAGATACTTAGGCAGTTAATTTTGGCTTTTTAAAAAAAAAGAGTTTAGTTGGAATTAATTTCAAAGTACTCCCAGCAACAAAGCCTTCTGCAAATATGTAGACATGTACAAAGCTAGGAAATGTAAACAAGGTACTAATAGGTACATGTTAGACTTGCAAACTTAACAAAATGCTCTGTCAAAAATATAGCAAAACTTACTGAAATCAACTCTCAAATCATATTAACTTATAGAGCAAAGTACTCCAAGTATCTGATTCATGACAATTTTAGAGAAGATAGAACTGCAAAAGATCCATAAACTGCAAAATGTACAGATTAGGGAATAAGCAACTTGAAAATTAAAAGAAAATCACAACATGATTTACTACATAAAAACATTAACTGAACAGGCTGACATTTATTTCCCCAAAATCATGCGTTTCATGTAAAGTTCTTCCAGAGGTCTTTCCTAATTATCTATTTACATAAACCATTCCACATGCTATTTAAATAGCGATTGTTTCCTTGAGAGATTTAAAAAAGTATAAAATGGTTTCAGCAAGTAATGGCTTTCAGTGATATACACCATATAACACAATAAAGTACATAAAATGTAATCTGAACTCTTTCAAACTGAATCACCAAGTAATCAAATGTGATTTAAAAAAAATGTTTTCACAGATTCCATCTGCAAACATTAAGTAATTTTTAAAATGACAGGAAATGTGCAGGAATTATTTAATCAGGTATACATTAAAAAGTATAAAACTAGCATTGGTTAAAGTAATACTGCACTATTTTAAACATTCAAAATATAAACTAGTTTAAATTTACTGTACACTTTCCATATTCAGTCATACATGTTGTCTGCAATGACAAAGTACAAATATAATCACTCACTCATCAATTTATTATTGTTCTATTAAAACTATATCTTTCTCAGATAGTCCAATTTTAAAAATCCTCACTTTTCATTTCAAGTTATGTCTATTGCTTGATGCCAGAAGAGTTTCATTTTTAAATAAAACATAATGAGTTGAAAGTTTATCCCAGCCACATAGCAAGACAACACAGAACTCAACATCTATAAACGTTGTGAATCAAGGATAGTTCTTATCACCACAATGGTCAGCTCTGCTGCCTCACAACTCCGGGGATCCGGGTTCAATTCCTGGCTTGGGTCACTGTCTGTGCAGAGTCTGCACGTTTTCCCCATGTCTATGTGGATTTCCTCTGGGTGTGCTGGTTTCCTCTCACCATCCATGCTGATTAGGTGCATTGGCCATGCTAAATTCAATCTTCCTTGGCAGCACTTCCAACTTGTCTCTGTCATAACACCAAGCAGTAAGAAGTCTCACAACACTAGATTAAAGTCGAACAGGTTTATGTGTTAGCATACGCCACAAATAAACCTGTTGGACTTTAACCTGGTGTTGTGTTTACCCCATTCCAACGCTGGCATTTCCATATCATAACAGCAAGCAGCTCCTCCCTCTGTACCTGAACCTGGTTTTATTCTACAGTTTGCAGTGATTGCTAGATCCTGGTTTCTAATGCCTGGAAGAATGGAAACAGTATCCACAGGCAATTGTTTAGTCTGCAACACCAACAATTTAAAATAAAATAAAGGGGGGAGTACATGCAGCAATATTTCCATTGGTTTCAGTTGGCCAGTAAAGCAGCAAAAATGTTGAAGCTGAGGCAGGAGAACAAAACACCCCCACCCCAGGGCAGGCTGCTATCCTGGCTCTGCTCCCCCCCCCAGGCCCTGCTCTCCCCAGGGCAGGGGCTCAGCCCAGACCCCCGGCTCTGTCTCTCTCTCCCCGGCCAGGGGCTCAGCCCTCACTGTCGCCGGGCTAAGGGAGGAGGCCGGGCAGCCTGGCCGCCGCCGCCTCCACCCCCGTGCAGCGGCCCGGGGCCCGGGGCCTCCTCCACATCCTCCCCACTGTGGCGCTCGGTGAGCAGCGGGATCTTCACCGGGTTGCGGATGTCGGAGCGCCGCTACCGCGGCTCTGAGGCGCCTGCAGCCCGCGGCTCTCCCCGGGTCCCGGCCCTGGCAGCGCCTCTGGATCAGCCGCACGGCCTCGGGACTCAGGCTGAGCGGGAAGCGCCGGTCCCCGGAGCGGATCGGGCAAGTCTGCTCCTCTTCATCACTCCGGCTGCCCGGGCCCGGCTTTATACTGGCCGGGCAGGGCGGTGCTGCTCTCTCCCCTCCCCGGTGACTGACTGTGCCCTGTCCCTGCCCAGAGTGTTCACCGGCCCGGCACAGAACACCCACTGCAAACAGCACCCACTGCCCATTGAAAACAGCACCCATGTCCCACTGCAAACAGCACCCACTGCCCATTGAAAACAGCACCCATGTCCCACTGCAAACAGCACCCACTGCCCATTGAAAACAGCACCCATGTCCCACTGCAAACAGCACCCACTGCCCATTGAAAACAGCACCCATGTCCCACTGCAAACAGCACCCACTGCCTATTGAAAACAGCACCCATGTCCCACTGCAAACAGCACCCACTGCCTATTGAAAACAGCACCCATGTCCCACTGCAAACAGCACCCACTGCCCATTGAAAACAGTACCCATGTCCCACTGCAAACAGCACCCACTGCCCATTGAAAACAGTACCCATGTCCCACTGCAAACAGCACCCACTGCCCATTGAAAACAGTACCCATGTCCCACTGCAAACAGCACCCACTGCCCATTGAAAACAGTACCCACTACCCATTGAAAACAGCACCCATGTCCCACTGCAAACAGCACCCACTGCCCATTGAAAACAGTACCCACTACCCATTGAAAACAGCACCAAGTCCCACTGGAAACAGCACCCATGTCCCACTGCAAACAGCACCCACTGCCCATTGAAAACAGCACCCATTTTGCACTGCAAACAGCACCTACTACCTATTGAAAACAACACCCACTGCCCATTGAAAACAGCATCCATGTCGCACTGCAAACAACACCCACTGCCCATTGAAAACAGCACCCATTTCCCACTACAAACTGCACACGCTGCCCATTGAAAACATCACCCATTTCCCACTACAAGTAGCACCCACTGCCCATTGAAAACAGCACCTACTGCCCTTTGAAAACAGCACCAATTTCCCACTGCAAACAGCACCCACTGCCCATTGAAAACAGCACCCATTTACCACTGTCCACAGTGCCCACTGCAAACAGCACCCATTGCAAACACAGTGCCCACTGCCCATGGCACACACTGCCCACTGCAAACACAGCTCTCACTGCAAACTACTGCAAACAGCACCCACTGCCTACTGCAAACACACACCCACTGCAAACACAGCACCCACTGCAAACACAGCACCTGCTGCCCACAGCACCCACTGCCCTCTGCAAACAGCACTCAGTGCCCACTGCAAACAGCACTCACTACCCACTGCAAACACCACCCACTGTAAAAACTGCACACTGCAAACACCACCTACTGCACTGTGTAAACACCACCCACTGTCTACTGCAATCACTGCCCATTGCAAACACTACCCACTGCCCACACTGCCCACTGCAAACACCCAATGCCCACTGCAAACAGCAACTACTACAAACACCACCCAATGCAAACAGTATGCAATGCAAACACCAGCCACTGCACTTGTAAACATCACGCACTGCAAATACACCCACAGCCTACTGTTAGAATGTGCCATAAATATCAAGGCAGCTTATTTAAGCTATATTACAGTTTCACTACATCGTGTGTTTTAAATATCTTGGACCTCCGTAGATAATTGCTTTGGCTGATAGGATTAAGGAAAATCCAAAGGCATTTACTCATATTAGGAACAAGAGAGTGGTTAGAGGGAAAATAGGTCCTCTTAGGGACAAAGGAGGGGAACTATGCATTGAGTCTGAGGGAATGGGGGAGATCCTGAATGAATACTTTGCGTCGGTATTCACGGAGGAGAGGGGCTTGGTGTCTTGTAATGTCTTGGAGGGAGCTGCAGACCTGTTGAAGGAAATATCCATTACGAGGGAGGTAGTGTTAGGGTTTTTAGGTAGCATAAAAACTGATAAAGCTCTGGGGCCTGATGGCATTTATCCCAGGCTGCTTAGGGAGGTGAAAGATAAAATTGCTGGGCCTCTGGCGCAAATCTGTGTCTCATCTTTGGACACAGGTGAGGTCCCAGAGGACTGGAGGATAGCTAATGTGGTACCGCTGTTTAAAAAGGGCAGTAGGGATAATCCTGGTAATTATAGGCCAGTGAGTTTGACATCAGTGGTAGGAAAGTTGTTGGAAAAAATTCTTAGGGATAGGATGTATAAGCATTTGGAGCGTTGCAATGTGATTAGGGATACGCAGCATGTCTTTGTTCAGGGGAGGTCTTGCCTTATGAATCTGGTAGAATTTTTTGAGGAGGTGACAAAAACGATTGACGATGGATGAGCCGTTGATGTCATCTATATGGATTTCAGTAAGGCGTTTGACAAAGTCCCTCACGGTAGGCTGGTAGAAAAGGTTAAGGCACATGGGATATAGGGACAGGTATCTAGATGGATTGATAACTGGCTAGGCAACAGGAGACAGAGAGTAGTAGTGGAAGGGTCCTTTTCTAGCTGGAGGCCTGTCACCAGTGGTGTGCCACAGGGCTCAGTACTGGGACCTCTTCTCTTTGTAATGTATATAAATGACTTGGAAGACGGCGTACGTGGTGTGATCAGCAAGTTTGCAGGTGACACCAAGATGGCAGGATTGGCGGATAGCGAGGAGGATTGTCAGGTGACACAGCAGGATATAGATAGGTTGGTATATTGGGCAGATAGATGGCAGATGGAATTTAATCCTGATAAATGCGAGGTGATGCATTTTGGAAGGAATAATGCAGGGAGGAGTTACATGATAAAAGGTAGACCTATTAAGAGTATAGAAATGCAGAGGGACCTGGGAGTGCAAGTGCACAAGTCTCTGAAGGTGGCAACCCAGGTGGAGAAGTTTGCGAAGAAAGCTTACGGAATGCCAGCCTTTATAGGAAGGGGTATAGAGTATAAGAGCTGGCATCTAATTCTACAGTTGTACAGAACATTGGTTAGACAGCATTTGGAGTATTGCGTCCAGTTTTGGTCACCTTACTACCGGAAGGACGTGGAGACTCTGGAGAGAGTGCAGAGGAGGTTTACCAGGATGCTGCCTGGTATGGAAGGACTGGGTTATGAGGAAAGATTGGGTAAACTGGGGCTCTTTTCCTTAGAAAGACTGAGATTAAGGGGGGATCTGATAGAGGTGTATAAAATAATGAAGGGTATAGATAGAGTAAACAGTGGCAGGCTTTTTCCTAGATTGGAGTCAAATATCACGAGGGGTCACGAGCTAAGGGTGAGGGGGGAGAAGTATAATTTGGATGCTAGAGGGAGGTTTTTCACACAGAAGGTCGTGGGGGTATGGAATGCACTACCAAGTAAGGTGGTGGAGGCAGGCACGCCGGACTTGTTTAAGGTTTACTTAGATAGGCACATGAGTGAAACAGGGATGGAGGGTAATAGGAGACAGTTTTAAAAAGGGTCAGAGCCTCAGGACGTTACTGGAAATCTAATGTTGCATGTTGATGTTTTGTCTCTTTACTCCGCAGGTGTGTCAGTCCATCTTGTTGTCAAACGAGGGGCATGCACACGGTGGGTCGTGCGTGGGCTGCTCTTGGATGTTTCGAGAGTGGCCTAGTACTTTGCGTCGTTGTGTGTGCTTAAAACTGGACCAGCAGATGGGCACCACAACAGCTCAGTGACTATCACTGCTAGCTGTGCAGATACATGGATTTGAGCCAGTGTCTGAGGGAGTTTGCGCATTCTCCCCGTGGTTGCGTGGGTTTCCTCCGGGTGCTCCAGTTTCCTCCCACACCCCGAAGATGTGCTCTTAGGCTGATTGGTGTAACAAATTGTCCCTAAACTATTCTCCCCTGAATCTGGTTTCCAATGGGGGTACCATTCACGTACACACGGGTCAAGGTAGGTGTAGGAAAATGCTTTGTTAAGATGGCGGCGTGGGCTCATTGGGCCAAAGGGCCTGTTTCCCTTGCTGGGTTGTTCTTTGTTCTAATAACAGCTAGTGTACCTCCACAACCTGAAATGCAGTTCAAGAAGGCTCAAATTTCCTTCCAGATGAAGCAGCGATTTACATGTATTTTTTCAATTTCATCTACAGTATTCACTGCTCACAATGAGGTCTCCTCCACATTGTGAAAACTTAATGCAGACTGGGTGACCTGGAACACCTCCACTCCTTTTGCAAGATTAACTTCAATCTTTCAGTTGCTTGACGTTGCAATTCACCATCTTGCTCTAGTGCTTACATTTCTGTTCTCGGACTTTGCAGTGTTCCAATGAGCCCACTCTAAGCTGGAGAAACGACACACCATCTTCTGGTTCAGCACTCTACACACCCTTCTGCACTCAACATTCAGCTCAAAAACTTAAGACCATTAACTCTGCCTCCATTTTGATTATAATCACTCCCCCTGCCCCAACGCCCACCAAGCCCATGAGTACCAGTCTGTATCTTGTTCTCATGTTTTGCTTTCAAATAGAGTTGATCTTCATTCTGCTGTTAACACATACTCTGAACCACTGGTTTGTTTCTTCACAGCTACCACTGCCATTCCCTTTGCCTTTTGTTCCATTTGTCATTTAATCTCCTCCACCTTTCAATATATCCCTCTACCTCTCTTCAATTCTGCAGGAGTCATATTAGACTCTAAACATTAACTGTTTCTCTCTCCACAGGTGTTCCAGGCCTGCTAAGTTTGTCAAGCGCTTTCTATTTTTATTTCAGATCTCTAGCATTTGCAGCATTTTGCTTTTATTTTACCTATTATTGGTGACTTTAATTATTCCAATATAGACTTAAGTAGTAATTATGAAAATGGCAGAAGGGGAGGAAAACCACACTGATGCCAGCCCCTCAGGTGGGATTAGGGCCCCCCTCCTCCCTTACTAATGTGAATCCCCTGGTGGACTCTGTGAGGCACAGTATGCTGGAAATTCAACTAAGTGTACCCAAAAAACAGATGGAAAAATCTCCTGTTTTCCTGCCTGTTGAGCACTTAGTTTGTTTTTTGAGAAAATTGCCCCCCAAAACTGAGCTGAGTTCTGCTGAAGGGCCTACAGCTGAAACATTAACTTTCTCTTCTCTTCACAGATATTGGCAGGGTGACCGCTGAGTGGTCCCAGCACGTTTTTTTTTTGCCTCTGAAAGCTCAATTCAAAGTCAAGCATAGCTCAATCACAAGGTCAAATCACAGGGTATACACGGTCTTATACATCTCATTTCCACATTACTTAGTGTATGGTAGTTACTCATGCCATAAAACATGTGTAGATAAGTTACAATACCATCAAGCACCTTGTGGGAGTTGAGGCTTACATAACGCTGATAAAAACATTCTCCTGTTAGTCATCAAATCAAAAATAGACCTCATATCAAGGTCAAATATATGAAAATGTGTATTGCTTTTAATGCGTGATTGTGAGCTAAGTTAGTAAAAGATTTATGTATTGATTCTGTACCTAAAACACATGCACTATAGATGACCTTTGATGCATGTACATTTAGTATGAATAGGAACATTGCCTTGTTATATATGGGTATTTACTTCTAGTACTCACTTTCTCACTGGGAAGCTGAAGTGTGGCATTAAAACTTTTACATTTCTCAAATCAAATTGCAGAATGACGACAGCATTACAACAGTTTGTAAAGACAAATTGTCACCTTGAATTTACTGCATGAACAACATAAAGATGACTATAGCTACACATTTTATCATTTTTATTGTATATAATGACTCTGTTCAGAAAAGAATATTTATTTTTGTCATTATCGTTTGTTATGAGATGCCTCCCCCCACCACCCCACAAATTAAGCAATTATGGACAGGATTCCACTGTTTGTAGCTTTTACTTCACATAAATCAGAACCAACGCAAATTAAACATGAATTAACAAGTAAAATTTAAAGTTTATTTATTAGTGTCACAGGTAGGCTTACATTAACACTGCAATGAAGTTACTGTGAAAATCCCTTGGTCGTCACACTCCAGCACCTGTTTGGATACACTGAGGAGAATTTAGCATGGCAAATGCACCTAACCTACAATGTCTCACGGACTGTGGGAGGAAACTGGAGCACCTGGAGGAAACCCATGCAGACAAGGGGAAAATATGCAGACTCTGCACAGATAGTGATCCAATATGGGAAGCGAACCTGGATCCTTGGTGCTGTGAGATTGCAATGCTAACTGCTGTGCCACTGTGCTGCCCAAATTCCACTTCAAACAAAAAGGTAAATTTCACTTTAAACAGTTGAGTTAACAAAGCTATATCATACATAACCACAAGCACTCAATACATTCCCCTTACAAATGTAGCACTGCTGAAAAAGGAGGCATGCTGCCAAAGCTTTTCATCTTGCACTCATCAGAATAGATCACAAGATTACCAACAGTAAATGGTTTAACAATTCATACTGCATGAGAAGAGAGTGTTGGTTGATTGGCAAGTGGGCCCATGGGAGATATTGCCATAGAGAATGCAGCAGGGAACAATTAACTGCCAAGCTTTTGTTCAAATTCAAACCAGGCAGATCGACTCTGATGGTCAAAGCATTTCATGAGAATGAACCTTGGAATAGCTTTTCCCAAGCTTTTGCTTAGTTGCAAAAGGTGCGATGACTGGAAAGGACCGGGGCCCATATTTGTAACTGACTTCTTGCATGTGTAAGTGAGCTACATTGTGAGCCTGACTGATAATCTTTAAATTAGCTTACAGTGTAATTCTCACACAGTCAAGATTGTTTAGAAAGTGTTGTCCAATCACAAAATCAGATTTAATGCTGAATGATATGTTTTTTGAGTTTTGCAAACATGGCTAGTTAGGTAAGGTCAGTACATTGCCTGTTGAAAAACTGACTGTACCTAATCAGCCCATGCTTGCAAAACTCAAAACATAGTCAAACTAAATGTGGTACTACATAGCTATCATGCCAAGCAGGTCAGGAACCCTATCTGACAACAGCTTTCATCTTTGATTTTCACAGGTATAGTTATCTAAGAACATGTGCTCTCTTGAGTCATAATAGTACTGATAGAACATAGAACATAGAACATTACAGCGCAGGACAGGCCCTTCGGCCCATGATGTTGCGCCGACCAATTAAAAAGCAATGACCCTCTAACCTAAACCAATCCCTTTCCATCCATAAACCTATCCACGGATCTCTTAAACGCCCCCAAACTAGGCGCATTTACAACTGCAGCAGGCAGGGCATTCCAATCCCTCACCACCCTCTGGGTAAAGAACCTACCTCTGACATCCGTCCTATATCTACCACCCCTTAATTTAAAGCTATGCCCCCTCGTGCTAGCTTTCTCCATCCGAGGAAAAAGGCTATCACTGTCCACCCTATCTAAACCTCTAATCATCTTATATGTTTCAATAAGGTCCCCTCTTAACCGCCTTCTTTCTAACGAAAACAACCCCAAATCCCTCAGTCTCTCCTCATAGGACCTCCCCTCCATACCAGGCAACATCCTGGTAAACCTCCTCTGCACCCTCTCCAAAGCCTCCACATCCTTCCTATAATGTGGGGACCAGAACTGCACACAATACTCCAAGTGCGGCCGCACCAGAGTTTTGTACAGTTGCAACAGGACGCTGCGGCTCCTAAATTCAATCCCCCTACCAATAAACGCCAAGACACCGTATGCCTTCCTAACAACCTTATCTACTTGATTCCCAACTTTCAGGGATCTATGTACACATACACCAAGATCCCTCTGTTCATCCACACTATTCAGAGTCCTACCGTTAGCCCTATACACATCTGTTATTCCTGCCAAAGTGAATTACCTCACACTTTTCCGCATTAAACTCCATCCGCCACCTCTCGGCCCAGCTCTGCAACTTGTCCAAGTCTCTCTGTAAACTATGACACCCTTCCTCACTATCTACCACACCTCCGACTTTGGTGTCATCAGCAAATTTACTAATCCACCCAACTGTACCCTCATCCAGATCATTTATAAAAATTACAAACAGCAGTGGCCCCAGAACAGATCCCTGAGGCACACCACTTGTAACTGAACTCCATGACGAATACTTACCATCAACCACCACCCTCTGTCTCCTATCTGCTAGCCAATTCCTGATCCAATTACCTAAATCACCCTCAATCCCATACATCTGCATTTTCTGCAGAAGCCTTCCATGGTGAACCTTATCAAACGCCTTACTAAAGTCCATATATACCACGTCAACTGCCTTACCCCCATCCACCTCTTTGGTCACTTTCTCAAAAAACTCAATAAGGTTAGTAAGGCACGACCTATCCTCCACAAAACCATGCTGACTATCTCCAATCAATTCATTACTCTCTAAATAACTTTAAATCCTATCCCTAATAATTTTTTCTAAAACCTTGCCCACAACAGAAGTAAGACTCACCGGTCTATAATTCCCGGGGAAGTCTCTGTTCCCCTTCTTAAACAATGGGACAACATTCGCTATCCTCCAATCTTCTGGCACTATACCTGTGACCAACGACGACCTGAAGATCAGAGCCAGAGGCTCTGCAATCGCCTCTCTTGCCTCCCAGAGAATCCTAGGGTAGATCCCGTCCGGCCCAGGAGACTTATCTATTTTCAAACCCTCAAGAATATCTAGCACATCCTCCTTATCAACTGCAATACTGTCCAGTTTACAACCCTGTAACCCAGTGTTCTCCACAGCTACATTTATGTCCCCCTGCGTGAATACCGAAGAGAAATATTGGTTCAATGCCTCTCCAATCTCTTCCAGTTCCACACATAACTTCCCACTGCTGTCTCTAACTGGCCCTAATCTTGCCCTAACCAACCTTCTGTTCTTAACATACCTATAGAACGCCTTAGGATTCTCCTTAATCCTATCAGCCAAAGTCTTCTCATGTCCTCTTTAAGCCCTTCTTAACTCACTCTTTAACTCCCTCCTAGCCAATCTAAAGCTTTCAAGTGCACTGCCTGAGCCCTCAAGTCTCATCCGGACATAAGCTTCCTTTTTCCTTTTAACCAGCGAAACAACTTTTTTAGTGCACCACGGTTCCCTAGCTCGACCATTTCCTCCTTGCCTGACAGGGACATACATATCAAGGACTCGCAGTAGCTGCTCCTTGAAAAAACTCCACATTTCGGACGTTCCCAGACCCTGTAGTCTCCTAGTCCAACCTATGCTTCGTAATTCTCTCCTAATAGCCTCATAATTACCCTTCCCCCAGCTAAAACTACTGACCCGAGGTTCATGCCTATCCCTTTCCATCACTAAAGTGAACGTAACTGAATTGTGGTCACTATCACCAAAATGCACACCATCTTCCAAGTCTAACACCTGGTCTGGCTCATTTCCCAGCACCAGATCCAATATAGCCTCACCTCTAGTTGGCCTATCTACATACTGAGTCAAAAAACCTTCCTGCACGCTTTGTACAAAAACTGACCCCTCTAACGAGCTAGAGCTATAGCTATTCCAATCAATATTAGTAAAGTTAAAGTCCCCCATAACAATTACCCTATTACTTTCACTCCTATCCAGGATTGTCTCCACAATCCTTTCCTCAACCTCTCTAGAACTTTTAGGAGGTCTATAAAAGACTCCCAACAGGGTGACCTCTCCACTCCTATTTCTAATCTCAGCCCATACTACCTCAACAGACAAGTTCTCATCAAACTTCCTCTCTGACACTGTGATACAATCCTTGACTAATAATGCTACCCCTCCCCCCCTTCTACCTCCTTCTGTACTCCGACTGAAGCATTTGAACCCCGGAACCTTCAACAACCATTCCTGTCCCTGCTCTATCCATGTCTCTGAAATGGCCACAACATCAAAGTTCCAGGTACTGATCCACGCTGCAAGTTCATCCACTTTATTGCGAATACCCCTCGCATTAAAGTATACGCATTTCAAACCCTGCCCCGCTCCACCCCCACGATGTCGTGCAATGCAGTCCCCATCTATGCCCCCCTCACTTTCATCCCCGCTACTCAGGATCCCACCCCCCCTCTGAATCAGTTTAAACCCCCCTGCATAGCCTTTGCAAATTTACCCCCCAGGATATTGGTCCCCCTCTGATTCAGGTGTAGACCATCACTCTTGTAGAGGTCCCACCTTCCCCAGAATGAGCCCCAATTGCTCAAGAACCTGAACCCCTCCCTCCTGCACCATCCCCTCAGCCACGAGTTCAAACTTTCCCTCTCTCTATTCCGCTCTAAACTATCCCGTGGCACAGGCAAGAGTCCCGAGATAACCACTCTGTCTGACTTGGCCTTAAGTTTCCACCCCAACTCCATAAATTTCTGCTTAATATCCCCTTCCCTTAACCTCCCTATGTCATGCGTCCCCACATGAACTATGACTTGGGGTTGATCTCCCTCTCCCTTAAGAGTCCTGAACACCCTCTCTGAAACATCCCGGACCCCAGCCCCTGGGAGGCAACACACCAGCCCTGAGTCCCTACCGTTACTCCTGACTCTCCTATCCGTCCCCCTAACTGTGGAGTCCCTAATCACCAGGCCCAATCTTTTACATCCCCTAACCACCTGAGCCTTCACAACAGGTGATGGTATAGCTTTTCAGGATTCCTTCGTGAGTGACCAACTGATAACATCCCATTTCAAGGTTTGTAACACCCAACTCTTTACTGTCTTTAAACTATTTACACAGCTTTCCAGATTTTAAACTTTTTTAGCCAGCTCACACAATACCTCCAAGAGCTCCTGCCCTTTTTCTGTCAAACAGAAAAATTGACCTTTTCCTGAGTGATTAACTTCTTCACAACAGTTCCCTGTGTTCCTCTTTCTGTTTGCTTTCTCTTTGTCTGCACCTGTGTGCTGAAGACCTTCACACTCCAACTCCTCTGCTTATATCTCTCCTTTGTGTTTTAACTTCCTTCTTGTTGCTATTGCTTCTAAGTCAAGGGATTTCAGGTCACATGGACCAGTATTTCTTACTGTGCATGAAAATTACAATCGGTTCCTTTGCAATTGACGCATTTTCAAACATTCTTAAAAACAACTACAGATTCCACTGACCTTTTAAAGAAATTACACATTGTCCTTTCTATGCTGCTTCCAGGTCAAAGGTATCAAATTCGCCATTGAAAATATACTGTGACCTGTAGATTGACAAATAGTTCATCTGTCTAGAATTTTTAAGAATGTTTTCATCTATTCCTGCACTGATCTTCTACCTTTATGAGCATGAATATAAATGTATCTGGATTCTAGGTGGTAAGGGCTAAAAACCAAGTTAAAATCTATCCTAATTCCAGGGAATTCATGGAAAATTACCTATTATTCTTATTTTCAAATCACTTTCAATTCTTATTCGTGTTCTCTTCCTTCTCATCCCATACCTAGTGGTGCACTAAGGCGGACTTGCATCTGTTTCCATTGCTCATTATTCCTGAAACCATTTGCTAGTTTTTCACCAGAGGCTTATAATTTGAGGGGTGCCAATCCACATCAAACATGGCTGACCAGAAGTCTCTCCCGCTCTTCACTGGTGTGTTGGAAGGATTTTGCAGGCTGACACAACTTGTTTGACCGCATTATGAACGCAGCTTCCTTGGCCATCAAATCCTAGGGTAGGATTCAAAGTAAGAAGTCTCACAACACCAGGTTAAAGTCCACCAAGTTTATTTGCTAGTAAACCCACAAGCTTTCGGAATACTGTTCCTTCGTCAGTTGAGTGGAATGTTCTGATCAGTTGATTAAAACAACTGAGTTCATCCTATTTAATAATCCATTCAATGGTTCAAGTGAATTTGTCCAGTGATTAGCTGATTCATACAGCCAAGGAAAACCCTAAGGAATAAAAGCAAAATACTGCAAATGCTGGAATCTGAAACAAAAACAGAAAATGCTGCAAAATCTCAGCAGATCTGACAGCATCTGTGGAGAGAGAATAGAGCTATTGTTTCAAGTCAGGATGACCTTTTGCATTTTTTGTTTTGTTTCAAACTTGAAGGAATGTTTGATTCCTGGTGTGTGCTTTCATAGAATCCCTAGAGTGCATGAGGCCATTCAGCCCATCAAGCTTGCACTGACAACAATCCCATTTAGGCCTTATCCTCATAACCCCACATACTTACCTGCTAACCTCGCTGACACTATGGGTCAATTTACTGTGGCCAATCAACCTAATCCGCACATGTTTAGACTGTGGGAGGAAACTGGACCACTTGGAGGAAACCCATGCAGACTTGGGCAGAACTCCACACAGTCACTCGAGGTTGAAATTGAACCCAGGTCCCTGGCACTGTGAGGCAGCAGTGTTAACTACTGTGCAATTGTGCCGCCCCATATAATCGATTTTGCTAATGGGTTCAGTGGGTTAGGGAAAATAATATTGACCACATTTCTGGTTACAAATTTAGCACTCCCTTTTCAAACTACACATTCGTGGATTCTGTTGAGATTGGACTAACCTGTGATGCCCAAGTGATTGAACAATTTGTTACTCACCAACAAGATTCATAGATATGAAAAGGAAACCCAGACCAAGGGATGTAGAATTACCAGTGCTTGTGAAACCTCAACCCACCAATCTTCAAGAGGGGATAATAGAAAATTGGCAAGAAAAATAAGGAGAACAATGTTCATGAAAAAAATGGTAAACCTTTTATCTTACGAACAGATGATGCAATGATACCACACACTAATGCGTAAGTGTAATCATGAAACCTGCAGTGACGAAGTATTTAAGAGTGTTCGATGAGATGCTATCAATCTCTATTTGAAAATGGAGAGGCTATAAAGAATGCTTGGTATGTAGCAAGAATGAATCAGATCAATTATGTGAGGCGACATGGTTGCACAGTGGTTAGCACTACTACCTCACAGTATCAGAGACTTGGATTCAATTCCAGCTTCAGGTGACTGTGTGGAGTTCTCCCCACAGAGCGGATTTCTTCTGGGTGCTCCAGTTCCCTCCCATAGTTCAAAGATTTTAGACTAAGTGTATGGCACAGTTCAGAGCAGATACTTTTCTTGGAATTTCAGAAGATCCATGCAAAAGACATAAAGGTGAGTGAAGTGCATGGAAATTAGCTGGCTAGATTATCTTTATTTGAGTGACAGGTGAATTGGTCACATAGATTTGCATTTGTAATAGGTTATCAATATAATTTCTTTTTAGAGAAATCTTTGTTATTGAAGTCTTTAGAATTGCCTCAACAGTCTGCCTATCTGAAGTTCAGGCCATCAAATATAAATAATCCCCAATTTGGGAGCAGAACCTTTCAAAACTATTTTTCCTGGCTGACTAAATATTGATTCCACACAAGTTTATTAACACACAAGTCCACATGAGATTGCTGCAAATTACTTTCTCTATAGGACCACACCAGTTGCAAACACTTGTGTGATATATCCTTAGATAAAATACATGTTTTTAAATAACAGCTATTCATTTGGATGACTGTATTCAGTTCTGGGTACTATACTTCAGCATGGACATATTGACCTTAAGAATGTGTGATTCACCAGAATGATACTTGGAAGTGAGTGTTAAACCATGAGGAGAGGTTACATAAACATGGATGAAATTCCCTTTTGTATAGATGTTTGAGGGGTGTTCTAAACAAAATGTTTACAATTATAAATGTGTTAAGTTGGATGAATGAAGAAAAACTATTTCTTCTAATGGGGATCCAGGACTGTTGTGTTAACTGTTTGGTTATATATTTTATATCTCAGAGCTGCTGCTTCTTGGGCAGTCCTTTGGGAATGAGGCTGACTTGCTTTTACACTGGTTTGATGGGTTCTGAAATAGCTGGTAAGTCCAATGTGCAGTTTGCTCCAAGCGGGGTAGGTTATGCTTGAAGAGCTGTTTCATCCAGCAAAGCTGGTTATGAGTGATTAGTGCCTCAATGTTTGACATATCAACTTGAAGAGGATGCCCCATCTTTCTTGCCACCAGATTTGGAGGATCTTGTGAAAGCACCACTGGTGGTACTTCTCCACTGTTTTGAGATGCCTGCTGTAGGTCGTCCAATGCTAATGGGAGCAAAGGGATTAGTTCTACCCAGTAAACCATGACCTTAGTATTGGGTTTGAGATCCTGGTCCTTAAAAACTTTCTTCCCTAGCTGGCTGAAGGCTGAGTCAACACATTGAAGGAGGTGATGATTTTGTCGTCTGTGTCTGCCACCATTAAGAGAAAGTTCCCAAGATACAGAAAATATCTGCACTGCCAGGATCTCACCATTCATCTTAATTGGTGGAGGGAGCTGTTTTGCTATGGGAGTTAGTTTGAAGAGGATCTTAGTTTTCCAGGTGTTTAGTGAGGACCTTAGTTTTCCTGGTTTTAGCTCATTTTCCATATACCTTCGGGGAGAAGTAAACAATGGTCTGGGGTTCAGTTTCTGGGTGAGTACACACACAAGCGTCATCTGCATATTGAAGCTTAATGACTCAGGTTGCAGTCGGAGTGGCTTTGGGTTGAAGGCAGTAGGTTGAACATTTTCCATTTGTTCTGGGGGTCCACACCTGGGGGTAATTTGATGGAGGGCAGGTGCAGTATTTCAGAGAGAGAAAAATGGAGAGGAGAGTTGGGGCACTGATTCAGCCTTGTTCGACCTGTTATCACTTTCAGGTTTCTGGTAATGATCATGACCTGCATGTCAGGCGGGGAACGGTGACAAATTTCTAAGGGTAGCCAAATTTGAGGAGGATACACTGTCAACTTTCACCATGATGTGGGAATGCCGGCGTTGGACTGGCGTAAACACAGTAAAAAGTCTGACAACACCAGGTTTTAGTCCAACCGATTTATTTGATAATACTCACAAGCTTTCGAGGGGACTGCCTCTTCGTCAGGTGAATGGAGAGTTCTGGCCTCAGACAGAGCATATAAAGCACAGACAGTTTAGAGATTACTGATTAAGATGCGAATCCTTACACCTAACCTGCTGTTCAATGCTTTCACCATTGACAGAGATAAGGAAAAAGCCTTGGTTCTGTTTTTCACGCTTTTGAATTTGCTGTGTAATGTAGATTGGCCGTGGTGCCTCTCGATGAGCAAAAATCACACTGTAACTCTGGAAGGTGTTCCATGGCCATTGGAAATGGCTGAGGAGGATCATCTCAATGATTTTGTCTATGACAGAAAGTATGGAGACCTTCTATAGTTAGCACAATCAAACTTGTTTCCCTTTTTGAATATAGCCATGGTCACAGTCTTCCAGCGATCACCCAGTATGCACCAATATGATTTTAAGCAGCTGTGCCAGGAATGTTACTCCACAGTTTTCAGAATTTCAACTTGGCTTTCCTATTTCAGAATAGTGTCAAGATTGAGCTGGATAGGGTATTGCGAAATAAAGCTGAGGATATTTGAGTTGAAAACAGATATTTGGTTAAGGAGTTCTTCAAAATGTTCAGTCCAGTGAGCACTGTCTACCTATCTGTCCTTGATGAGAACCCCTCCATGCTTGATTCTGACTCAGCAGGGTGGGTCTTTGAGTGGTTGGGTCTTGGAAGGTTTCAACGGCGCTGAATAAACTGTGATATCTTGCTTGAATTATGACATAGTCAAGCAAATGCCAATGTTTGGAACTTAGGTGCTGCCATGAGGTCTTGTGTTTGACTTGCTGATGCAACAAGGTACTGGCTGTGATAAAGGTCATGTTCAGATGTTTCATCAGAAAGTCGACTCTGATTGAGTTTGCTTGCTACTCTTTCCTTGCCTATTATGCCCTTCCTGGTTTGTGTTGAAATCTCTGAAGAGGAACAATGTGTTGCCTCTTGGGACTCAGACTAGGGATTACTGAAGGCCAATGGAGCATTTCATCTTGGTCTCATCTGTTGCTTTGTTACATATGTGCTGATGACAAGTGGTGTGCTGATTTTTCATTAGGGGTGAGCTGGGATGTCATGAGGCACTCACTTATTCCACAGAGGGACTCGCTGAGAATTTTAATGATAAAGCCCACCCCTTGAGAGACATTCTTTTTCTGTAAAGTCCTTCTAGAACAGTGTAGCCACTGTCTTATTCCATCAGTTGGCCCTCTCCTGCATGTTGTGTCTCCCTTAAGGCGGCAGTGTGGATGAAATCCTAGCCGATGGTGAAGGTGCATAGGTCTGTCACTGCTGGCGTTGTCCACAAGTATCCTGACATTCCAGGTCCCAAACTCCATTTTGACAAGTGGGACATGCATGTGCATGTTTTTATTTAACGTGGGATGTACATTGCATGCTGACTGTCACAGTCTCAGCAGAACCAGGCCTTGGTCCAATTATGATTGAAACTCCATGTCTATTGTGAGACATTAGCACAGATACTCACATCACCCCAGGCATGATAGGTACTAATGATTGTTAGCCCCATCACCGCCTTATCTAATCTACCATCTCCATCAGCCTACCAAGAAGGCGAATGGAATGCTGGCCTTCATAGCGAGGGGGATAGAATATAAAAGCAGGGAGGTCTTGCTGCAACTGTACAGAGCACTGGTGAGGCCGCAGCTGGAGTACTCTGTGCAGTTTTGGTCGCCGCACTTGCGGAAGGATATATTGGCCTTGGAGGGAGTGCAGAGGAGGTTCAGTAGGCTGATACCAGAGATGAGGGGGTTGGACTATGAAGAGAGACTAAATAGACTGAGTCTGTACTCATTGGAGTTTAGAAGGATGAGGGGGAAATCTTATAGAAACATATAAGATAATGAAAGGGATGGATAGGGTAGAGGTAGAGAGATTCTTCCCGCTTAGAAAGGATAGCAGGACTAGAGGGCACAACCTCAAGATAAGGGGAGGGGGGAGAGCAGTTTAGACCGGAGTTGAGGAGGAACTTCTTCAAAGGATGGTGAATCTCTGGAATTCTCTGCCCATTGAAGTGGTGGAGGCTACCTCGCTAAATATATCTAAGTCACGGGTGGATAGGTTTTTGACAGACAAGGGAATTAAGGGTTATGGGGAGAGAGCGGGAAAGTGGAACTGATCCACTTCAGATCAGCCATGATCTTATTGAATGGCAGGGCAGGCTTGAAGGCCTACTCCTGCTCCTATTTCTTATGTTCTTATTACCACTTGGAGTGAATGCAACACTGCAGTAAAATTAACAAAATTAACACAGATCCCGCCAAGATGGCCCTCAGTCAGCACCTCTCAACCTCCAGACACTAAGAACTAATGTGCCCAGTCACAGTTTAGTCAACCCTCAGGTTCACCAGAAGAAACATCTGCAAAAACATCATCTGCAAAGGTATCAAAACAGATGGATCACAAGCAGATAAATAGTGTTGAAATATAGATCAATCCATTATCCAACTGGATGTAGGAAGAGACCCAAGGGGCTGAATGGTATACTCCTGTTCCTATTTTCCTTGAAGAATTTCGCATTTTTTTGTTGCAATAGAATTCTTGTAGGCAAATATGGCAACCAATTGTGCAAGAAAAATACAAAGACCAGTTAATCTGTCGATAGAGTAACCTTTACAAATGCCTTTTGACTTTGCTGACTGCTATTCAAACATCCCTCTTCCCAATTGCAGACTTCACCTCCACCTCCACCCACATTGGTCCAATAGGAAGACATGCTTCTGAGCAATGTTCAAATCACAAGAGCAGATCCAATTGTAGGCTTCCTTCTTGCTCAAGTCCCAATCAAAGAACTCACCTTCTCCCTGTCAGCTATACATCAGGCTGCTGTATCTTTCCCCATCTGGTCTTACTTCTATCAGCTCCAATCACCATCATAGGCTTCTCTTTCATCTTCAAGCTTCCAATTCTCCCCAAACCCAAGACTCCCTCCTCAGTAGCCCCCCACTCCACCCCCCAGCTCCGACAGCCATGATCAGAGGCCATGTTTTGCCAAGACCAACAGAACTTCAAGGTTTTTGCTGGAGCCTCACCCACACATTCACCCAATTTTTCATGCAAATATTGGGTCTTTTATATACAAAACTGATCAGAGGCCCTGATAAATCAATAGAATGGCAAAATTGCCCTAATCATTTGATGGACAGAAGCAGCATACAATGGATGGTGATGGATTCAAATTTGTTCCACAGACAGATTTATGGATCAAAAACCACCAAATTGTCAGACTGTGATGGAATCAGTGTAATCTTTGAGACAAAGCTGGATGGAAAAAGGAAACCAAAATGGGAAACCAGAAAGGGAAACTAAAACTGGGAGGGGACAATTCATGAAAAAACTAAGACTAACCCAAAAAACTTCTGGGGAGAACAAGGCTGATGATTTCAGTGGTGCCAGTACAGGCAGACTGAAGAAGACAAGTTAAATCCAGAAATTGAAAATAAGTAAAGATAGCCATGGTGATTTCTGTAACTTGAAGATTAACAAATCATCCAGATGTTCACAAGCAGAGTTTAAGTTCTGCAGACCCGTATATTTTCAGTGAAGATGGTATCCATAGAACTCATTAGTTGTATGTCAGCTGAACATCAGGCTAAATTTTAGAAAAGGAAGTGAAATTCTTTGAGATAAAGCGAGTTTGAAAGATTTTGTGACTAGGATTGATTATATAGGGCTGATTGAACTGCCAAGTCAATTTGTAATATGTCATTTAGTTTATAATCATCCACAATTTACCTGTTAAGTTAAATATAAATTTTGTTGATTGAGTTTAGAGAATAGGTTACTTAAGTCAGTATTGTGTTTGCTTTGTTTGACTTTTGCATAGTAGAAATTGTTTTAATCTAAGGAAGTTTGTGGCTTCGTTCTTTCAGCAAATAACTAGGATATCAGTTTTTTTTATAAGAAGGATATTTAGTTCATAACAATACTCTATATTATAAAATAAACAGGAAAAAAATTGACCAATCAAGGCAAAAACTGTTTGAAGAGGATTCTGTACAGATTTTGTAAAGAAATTTTTGTTACATTCAAGATGTTTTTCGTCCCTTATCAATTGCAAAAGTAACCAAGTTTCCAATGAGGAAAATTCAGTATCAGCACCGCTGTTTATTACTTCCTCAGTATTTAGGCTACTGAGCCTTGGAACCTGATGTTCATCCTCCCTCCTCCTATATTGTAAAGTTGAAAATTGAAGCAAAATGGAGAAACTTACTGAGATGAACAAGTGGCATTAAATGAGCAAAGATTATATAAACTAGTGGTGAGGAATGACAGGCAATGGGGGAAAGCTGTCATCAGGCCTAGGAATATGATGGATCTGGGAATAAATATATAGCACAGGATATAGTGGATCTGGGAATAAATATATAGCACAAGATATAGTGAATCTGGGAAGTGTCAGGACCTAATGATCACATCACAGCAATGTCATTACATGCAGGACAGTGGTGAGTAGACTGAAGGTTAGTATAAATAATTTTCGCATTGCACTTTCTTTGCAATATGAAAGCATTTTGCAGGATCTGTCTCTTCAAGGAAATAGACAAATAAACACAAAATAATATATTTTTTTACTGAAACAGTTATTATTTGAGTGTAATGTTGGTTCAATTTTATATACAAGCTTTTGTTTATCATATAAAGCAATAATCACTATAAGATCGCACTCAGCTTTAGTCTCTGCTAAATAAATGTTGACTGCAATTATATTAGCTTTGCACTCTGAAATTCTTAAGCAAAATTCATTCAACATACCAGCATTGCAAATAAAAACACAGGTAATGCGAGTTCAGTGGAATTATGAGAAACATGAAACAATTACATAAGATATGAAAATTCCTTGAATAAGGACAAAGGCCTGATTCTTTGGAACAGCATATAATCAGTAACATGTGCAATAGACATTTTTAAAACAAATTCATAATACATCATTTTCTATGTAATAAACAAATGCATAGTATTTAGGAGTTGTCCAGGTAACAAAATATGCAATAGGCAGTTCTTTTCCAGTGGCCACAAACATCTGCTGAAAGTGTCTGAGTCTTAGCTGTTCTTACTTTCTCCTGGATTTATCCTACACAAGATGTGCAACACTTTATGACAGCATCCCTAAAGATGACAAAAAGAATTAGGAAATAAAGATAGAACTTGCATTTATATGCTGCCTTTTACAATCTCAGGATGTCTCAAAAGTGTTTAACAGCCAAATACATACACTTATAATATAATCATTGTTGTAATGCCAGGAAAATGTACAGGAACATGATATACAAACAATAAATGCATTGACACAGTTGGCAAAAATAGACCTGGGCTACAATTAGATTTTTGTGGGGTCCTCTAGATTCAGAGCTAAATTCCATAATCATTCTGCACACATTAGTTATATGTATACTTTATCATCACAATTCTAATTAATTTACCTACCAAGACCTTTCATGAATTGCTCTACAATAGTAAATGAGTATCCTTATTAATTATTTGTCTTTTCATTCTTTTATTAAGTAGCAAGTGTTGAACATGGAGGATGAGGAAGCAGAATCACTCAGAACCCATGCCTCTCTACTTGTTAAGTAGACAATATGGTTATTTAACCCCAGAGATGACAGTGCATTGAAGTAACTTAATCTTGTACTCATATCCCTTCCCTTTAGTAAATGCAATTTTTGAGATATTAATGTATCTACTGGTCTTGAATGTATAAAACCACCCGTAGCCAATTAAACTATGAGGAAACAGGCTGGTACAGAGCTCACTTAGCAATTCCTTTGGCTGGACAGTCTAGATTTAAAGGCCATAGTTTCAGGATATGGGGTCACTCACTAAGATGAGAAATTTCTTCACGCAGATGATTTATGATTCATTGGCATTATATCCACTAGAGGACAGTGAATGTTCAGTCATTAAGTATATTCAGGATTGGGATAAGTTAAGTATCAAGAAATCAAAGATGATAGGAAATGGGAAAAAAGTGGAGTTGATGTCGAAGTTCAGCCACACCCTATTGAATGCTCCAAGGCTCAAAGAACTGTACATCTACTTCTATTTCCTTTGCTCCTAAAATTGAATCTGTGGAATGCAGAAATAATAAAAGCACATTCTCAGAGAATCTTAAAGTGAAAACTTTCAAAGTCTCACCTTGCAAAGGGAATGTATGACAGACTGTACCTGAAAAGGAAATTGGAAAGCAAGTCACAAATCTCACCAAGGTCTGAAAAAATTCAAAAATAAGGATTGTCACAAAGTAGGGAAGAAATCTGCATCTTGCATCAAAGATTGCTCTAATCAGTGGAAACCATTTATTTTTAACTGGCTGAACATGAGATGCACACAATTGAAAGCTTACTGTATTCAAATCAATTAATTTAAGCTAAAAACAAAATCACCACTGGAGCATAAGGGTAAACAAAAATCACTACTGCAATACAAAAACATTATGCTTCATTAGAACTTAATGGTTCAGATCAATTCTATCATTTTAGATTGCAAATAAAATGCAACATTGCAACTGTGGTATGGTTTGTTTCAGAGTCATTTATATTAACTCATTCAGTAACTTGCACTTTTTTATTTGTAACATCAGGTTGTGGTTAGAGGTAACTAACTAGGACAAGTGTTGAATAAACTGCTGATGTTTGCTGGGAGCCCTAAGTCCAACTAGCAGCTTCATGGTAATTACACTCTGCAAGAGTTCTGTGGGCAAAGTAACAACTGACATCCGAATAGTACATTAAACACTGCAAGGCACTTCAAAGGAACCAAGAAGTGCAAAAATATTGTAGCACCATGTTAAATTCTTGGATCTATTCAAGTGCAAAGGCAAGGCTATAGCAATTCCTATTTCCACCAACAGTGCAAATATTTAGTTTACATGCCAGCAAATTGTGGTGCAGAGATCCAATAATAATGCTTTTATGGAGAATAGTAATTATGTCTATCAACTTATAGTAATTATGTCTATCTATCTTGGGGTTTAAAAAAGAGGGCGGCATGGACAAGTTGGGCTGAACCTCTCTGACTCTTAACGTCATGGCTCAAGACTAAGTTCACTAGTGAGTTAACAGTGGCAGATTACCTCAATGAAATTCATTGCTACATTCTGGTTATGCTGCCAATATCATTGGCGATGGTAACCTGCGATTATATCATTTCCTGTTGTGTCTTTTACCTTTAAATAGTTGCCGATCAGGTCTGCTTCCATTATTGGCTCATAGCAAAAGGTGGTTACTATTTTGTTGTCTTTATTATTCATAGAGCATAGAACACTATAGCACAAACAGGCCCTTCGGCCCACAAGTTGCGCCGATCACATCCCTACCTACCAGGCCTATCTATAACCCTCAATCCCATTATTCAGATTGCTTTGGTAATCTCCCCTTAGGCTGCAATGCCCTCCCTTACCAGTTACATTCAGAGATTCACGTACCTACCTTTCCTGATACTCTTACCTCATTTTCATCCTTCAAACTTTCTTGAATTTGGATCTAGGGATGTACAATTTCCACAATACTGAATACTCTGCAGTACCACATTCATGGAACTATCTTTTCATAAACAATGCCTCACTGCCGAAACCCTCATCCATGTTTCTGTTACTCCAAAACTTGAGTTTTGCCAATACCCTCCTGAGCAGCCTCCTACGTTTCATAAACACAAGATCATTCAAATTCTGTCTTCCGTATCCCAATTCGTACTGAGTTTTGTTTGAGTTCCTCAACATCTTAATTTTCAAATTTTCATCTGTTGCTTCAAATTGCATTTACCTCTTGCTATTACTATAACCCGCTTCAGCCCTCTACCTCTCACAATCATGGTAACCTGCCTCAACCCTCTACAATTTCTAAGATATCTATGCTCTTTCAATTCTGGCACCTTATGCATCCCCAATTTTTGTTGCTCTATCATTGACTTCAGCTGCCTTGACCTCAGGCTTTATAATTTCATCCTTAAACTTCTCCATATTTCCACCTCTTTCCACTCCTTCAAAACCAATCTTAAAACCTTTTGCTGTTCAGTGCTAATATCTTCTTATGTGGCACTATAAAAATCAGACTCAGCTAATGTCCAACATGCGGTGGCCCATTAATCCCCCCAGTGTGGCCCCCAGAAGTTGTTTTCAAAATGCAAGTAGGTGCAGCGGGAGTTTCTGAAACTGCAATCACAAGCTGTTGTTTTGTATGCTTGCTCCTGACACACAGAGAGAAGCAATCTGTGATTGTTGGAACAGCAGCACTGGTGATAACGAATGGGCTTTCGAAACAGAGGTATTGGGGAGAGGGTGAGACAGGATGTCGTGTGATGGCTGGGGCAAGGAAAGACCTTCTCTAGTCTAAGCCAGGTCAGGCAATTGGGGAAGAGAGATTCATAGCCATGCTCGAGGCTGACCAGGCCAGGTGGTGGTTGGGGGGTGGTTTGGTGAGGATGAACACAGACTTTACTTTGTACTCATGGGAGTGAGAGAGGGATTATGTGGGAGGGTGAATGAAGGACTGTTTTGGTTAATGGGTGAAGTGAATGAGGGATCGTGTGGGGAGTGAGTTTGGAAATGTGGGGGAGAAAATAGTGAGTGATTGTGAGGGGGGGAGGGGGAGAGAGAGAGAGAGAGAGAGAGAGATAGTGTATGTGTGGGAAATACACGTGTATCCGACACACTTGTAATCTCAGACTCCCCACTCACCTATACACCAACACACAATCTTACACACACTCAGTGGGTGAGTGTGAGTGAGTGAGCGAGCATCGAGATTGGGAATGAGCTAAATAAATAGATTCTGCCCCTCTCACACTAATGGTGATCTTTATAAAAACATAACATAAGAACATAAGAAATAGGAGCAGGAGTAGGCCATCTAGCCCTTCGAGCCTGCCCCGCCATT
Organism: Carcharhinus amblyrhynchos; assembly: GCF_965287045.1. Taxonomy (NCBI): domain Eukaryota; kingdom Metazoa; phylum Chordata; class Chondrichthyes; order Carcharhiniformes; family Carcharhinidae; genus Carcharhinus; species Carcharhinus amblyrhynchos. Next base: position 34,685,295 of record NC_137335.1, on the reverse strand, counting down.
CAATAAGATCATGGCTGATCTGTCGTGGCTCAGTTCCACATTCCCGCCCTCTCCCCATAACCCTTAATCCCCTCTCTTATCAAAAACCCATCAACCCGCGTCTTAAAAGTATTTAGCGAGGCAGCCTCCACCACCTCAACGGGCAGAGAATTCCAGAGATTCACCACCCTTTGAGTGAAGAAGTTCCTCCTCAACTCCGTTCTAAACCGCCCCCCCTTTATCTTGAGGCTGAGGCCCCTAGTCCTACTGTCCTTTCTGAGCGGGAAGAGTCTCTCCACCTCTATCCTATCCATCCCATTCATCATCTTATATGTCTCAATGAGATCTCCCCTCATTCTTCTAAACTCCAACGAGTACAAGCCTAGTTTATTCAGCCTCTCCTCATAGCTCAACCCCCTCAACGCCAGTATCAGCCTAGTAAACCTCCTCTGCACTCCCTCCAAGGCCAAAATATCCTTGCGTAAGTACGGTGACCAAAACTGCACACAGTACTCCAGCTGCGGCCTCACCAATGCCCTATACAGCCGCAGCAAGACCTCCCTACTTTTATATTCAATCCCCCTCGCTATGAAGGCCAGCATCCCATTCGCCTTCCTGACCACCTGCTGCACCTGCAGGCTGGGTTTTTGCGACTCATGCACAAGGACCCCGAGGTCCCTCTGCACCGTCGCCTACTGCAGTTTTTCGCCACGTAAGTAATAGTCCTTCCTACCATTATTCCTACCAAAGTGGACCACCTCGCACTTGCCAACATTAAATTCCATTTGCCAGTTCCTGGCCCATTCGCCCAGCCTATCTAGATCCTTCTGCAGACTCTCCGCGCAATTTGCCGTTCCACCAATCTTGGTGTCATCAGCAAATTTCGACACCATACACTCGGTTCCCTCCTCCAGATCATCTATATAAATGGTAAATAGCTGAGGCCCCAGCACCGACCCCTGGGGCACTCCACTAGTCACCAACCGCCAATCCGAATAGCACCCATTAGCCCCCACTCTCTGCCTCCTATTTGACAACCAATCCTCTATCCACGCTAACACCCTACCCCCAACTCCATGCCCCCTTACCTTCTGCAATAACCTCTTGTGAGGTACCTTGTCAAACGCCTTCTGAAAATCAAGAAAGACCACATCCACCGGCTCTCCTCTATCCACCGCCCTGGACACATCCTCATAGAACTCCAATAAATTTGTCAGACACGACTTCCCCTTAACGAAACCATGCTGCGTCTGCTCTATCAAGCAATTCCCCTCAAGATGCCTTGCTATTTCCTCCTTGATGACGGATTCTAACATTTTACCTACAACAGACGTTAAACTAACCGGCCTATAATTCCCTGCCTTTTGCCTGGCACCCTTCTTAAACAACGGCGTAACATTAGCCGCTTTCCAATCTTCCGGCACTTCCCTGGAATCCAGCGACGTCTGGAAAATAACCACCAAGGCATCCACTATCACCTCCACCATTTCTTTCAGAACCCTCGGATGCATTCCATCCAGTCCTGGGGACTTGTCCACAATCAGTCCCTCCAGTCTGTTGAGCACCGCCTCTCTAGTAACAATAATGTCGTTGAGACCCTCCAGTCCTACCACCTTTCCATCGCTAATACCCGGCAAATTATTCACGTCTTCCTCCGTGAAGACCGAAACAAAAAAGTTATTCAAGACCTCAGCCATTTCCCCATCCCCTACCACTAAGTCCCCCCTCTCATCCTCTAAGGGTCCAACGTTCACCCTAGCCAGCCTCTTCCTTTTTATATATTTATAAAAACTCTTGCTATCCTTTTTTATATTAAGTGCTAGCCCAGCTTCATAGTTTCCTCCTACCCTTCTTTATCAAATTCTTTGTCAATCTTTGTTGACATTTAAACCTCTCCCAATCCTCTTCTCGCCCACTACTCTTAGCAACTCTAAACGCCTCCGCTTTTAATTTAACACTTTCCTTCACCTCCTTCGTTATCCACGGCTTATTACCTCTCCTCCTACGGTCCTTTTTAACCATCGGAATAAATTTCTGCTGAGCACCAAGAAAGATCTCCTTAAAGATTCTCCACTGCTCCTCAGCAGACCTACCTTCCAACGCGCTCCCCCAGTCAACATTAATCTAATTACAAATTTAATGCTTTGACATTGCTTAATTGCCCCTCCCATATTATAAGCTAAAATAGATGATTCAATATTTGGAGAGATAAAGAATCCATAAAAGCTGAAAATAAAAGCTGACTAAAATATAGCTTAACATGAAAGTTGTTAAGTATTTATTTTTATTCCAGTGTGTAGGTGGTTATGTTTAGCAGCTACTTCATAATTTACACTGTTATTGTTTCATCATGGTAAATAGATTTGCTTTGACAGTTAAAGCATAAAGTAGGACCTGGTGTGTTATTCTGCTACTTTTTGAAGAGAAGGATCCTAAAGGCAACTTCATGAAACATGCTTGACTTGTTTCTTGACATTCTTTCGACTTGACAAGAGGTTACTGCAGAAGGTCAGAGGACATGGAGTTGGGGGTAGGGTGTTAGCGTGGATAGAGGATTGGTTGTCAAATAGGAGGCAGAGAGTGGGGGTCAATGGGTGCTATTCGGATTGGCGGTTGGTGACTAGTGGGGTGCCCCAGGGGTCGGTGCTGGGGCCTCAGCTATTTACCATTTATATAGATGATCTGGAGGAGGGAACCGAGTGTAGGGTGTCGAAATTTGCTGATGACACCAAGATTGGGGGAAAGGCAAATTGTGCGGAGGGTGTGGAGAGTCTGCAGAAGGATCTAGATAGGCTGGGTGAATGGGCCAGGAAATGGCAAATGGAATTTAATGTAGGCAAGTGTGAGGTGGTCCACTTTGGTAGGAAGAATGGTAGGAAGGACTATTACTTATGTGGCAAAAAACTGCAGCAGGCGACGGTGCAGAGGGACCTCGGGGTCCTTGTGCATGAGTCGCAAAAACCCAGCTTGCAGGTGCAGCAGGTGGTCAGGAAGGCGAATGGGATGCTGGCCTTCATAGTGAGGGGGATTGAATATAAAAGTAGGGAGGTCTTGCTGCAGCTGTATAGGGCATTGGTGAGGCCGCAGCTGGAGTACTGTGTGCAGTTTTGGGCGCCGCACCTGCGCAAGGATATTTTGGCCTTGGAGGGAGTGCAGAGGAGGTTTACTAGGCTGATACCGGAGTTGAGGGGGTTGAGCTATGAGGAGAGGCTGAATAAACTAGGCTTGTACTCGTTCGAGTTTAGAAGAATGAGGGGAGATCTCATTGAGACGTATAAGATGATGAATGGGATGGATAGGATAGAGGTGGAGAGACTCTTCCCGCTCAAAAAAGACAGTAGGACTAGGGGGCACAGCCTCAAGATAAAGGGGGGGCGGTTTAGAACGGAGTTGAGGAGGAACTTCTTCACTCAAAGGGTGGTGAATATCTGGAATTCTCTGCCCGTTGAAGTGGTGGAGGCTGCCTCGCTAAATACTTTTAAGACGCGGGTTGATGGGTTTTTGATAAGAGAGGGGATTAAGGGTTATGGGGAGAGGGCGGGAAAGTGGAACTGAGCCACGACAGATCAGCCATGATCTTATTGAATGGCGGGGCAGGCTCGAAGGGCCAGATGGCCTACTCCTGCTCCTATTTCTTATGTTCTTATGTTCTTATGACACAAAAATGTCAAGCTTCATGTTGAGAATATAAAAGATTTTGTCTCCCTAAGGAACAAATCTGGACCAATACCAAATGTAAAAACAAGATAAATTGCCACTTTCAATTTGGTGGAACAGCAAGTCACCTTTGTTCTAGAGAACATAAGAACATAAGAAATTGGAGCAGGAGTAGGCCATCTAGCCCTTCGAGCCTGCTCCGCCATTCAATAAGATCATGGCTGATCTGAAGTGGATCAGTTCCAATTTCCCGCTTTCTCCCCATAAACCTTAATTCCCTTGTCTGTCAAAAACCTATCTACCCATGACTTAAATATATTTAGTGAGGTAGCCTCCACCACTTCAACAGGCAGAGAATTCCAGAGATTCACCACCCTTTGAGTGAATAAGTTCCTCCTCAACTCGGATCTAAACTGCCCTCCCCCCCCATTATCTTCAGGCTGTGCCCTCTAGTCCTGCTAACCTTTCTAAGCAGGAAGAATCTCTCTACCTCTACCCTATCCATCCCTTTCATTATCTTAGATGTCTCTATAAGATCCGTCCTCATCCTTCTAAACTCCAACGAGTACAGACCCAGTCTATTTAATCTCTCTTCATAGTCCAACCCCCTCATCTCCGATACCAGCCTAGTGAACCTCCTCTGCATTCCCTCCAAGGCCAAACTATCCTTGTGCAAGTGCGGCGACCAAAACTGCACAGAGTACTCCAGCTGCGGCCTCACCAGTACCCTGTACAGTTGCAGCAAGACCTCCCTGCTTTTATATTCTATCCCCCTCACTATAAAGGCTAGCATTCCATTAGCCTTCTTGATCACCTGCAGACTGGGTTTTTGCGACTCATGCACAAGGACCCCCAGGTCCCTCTGCACCGTAGCATGCTGCAGCTTTTCGCCTTTAAATAGTAATCCCTCCTCCTATTATTTCTGCCAAAGTGGATAACCTCACACTTGCTAACATTATACTCCATCTGCCAGGTCCTTGCCCACTCGCTCAGCCTATCCAGATCCCTCTGCAGACTTTCCACATCCTCCATGCAATTTGCTTTACCACTCACCTTCGTGTCATCAGCAAATTTCATCACCCTACACTCAGCCCCCTCCTCCAGATCATCTATATAAATGGTAAATAGCTGAGGCTCCAGCACCGATCCCTGCAGCACTCCACTAGTCACCAACCACCAATCAGAATAGCACCCATTGATACCAACTCTCTGCTTCCTATTAGACAACCAATCCTCTATCCACGCTAACACCTTACCCCCAACTCCGTGCACCCTAACCTTCTGCAGCAACCTTTTATGAGGCATGCATTTGAATAGGTTATAACTTTCAGTATCTGAATATGCCACAAATGGCATTACTAGTCTGAGATACTACGACATTGATGAAGAGAGACATGTTGTTAAAGCTTTTCATTACGCAATTATCAGGACTAGCACAAGAATATCCAATGTCAGGGGAAACAATGACTTTATACAGTATGAGGAGAGTACTGATTAGTTGGCAGGTGGACTTGCCAACCAACCAGCACTCTCCAATTATATTATAAAAAGTGTTGTTTTATCCTTGACATTGGGTATTCTGGCAATTACCCTGATGAATACAAGACAAAAAAATTTCCACAAAACCAAAACAGAAAATGCTGGAAAATCTCAGCAGGTCTGGCAGCATTTGTAAGGAGAGAAAAGAGCTAACGTTGAGTCCAGATGACCCTTTGTCAAAGCTAGAAGGCACGGAAAGTGGGAGATATTTATACTAAAATAAACTTTATTTATTAATCACAAGTAGGCTTACATTCACACTGCAATGAAGTTACTGTGAAAATCCCCTAGTTGCCACATTCCGGTGCCTGTTCGGGTACACTGAAGGAGAATTTAGCATGGCCAATCCACCTAACCTGCACATCTTTGGATTGTGGGAGGAAACCACAGCACCCGGAGGAAATCCATGCAGACACAGGGAGAATGCGCAAGCTCCACACAGTGACCCAAACCAGGAATCCACACCCATTTCTCTGGTGCTGAGAGGCAGCAGTGCTAACCACTGTGCCACCATCGTGAGCTTTTTCTTCCCCCCCCCCGCCCTTTTCTCAATTTTACCAATTTCCCACCCATCTCTCCCCTCCCCCCACATCTTACCTCCGATTTCAGCTTCTCTGCCATGTGGCCATTCACACCTGCTATTCTTTCTACGGACTGCCATTAGCACCTCTTCGCCTTTCCCTTTGTTTTTGTGGCGATGACTCATCTTTCATTCCCTCACCTTATAGTATAAATGTAATCTCATTTTCTGTGCCTTTTAGCTTTGACAAAGGGCCATTTGGATTCGAAACGTTGGCTTTTTTCTCTCCTTACAAATGCTGTCTGACCTGCTGAGATTTTTCAGCATTTTTTTCTTTTGGTTTCAGATTCGAGCATCTGCAATAATTTGCTTTTATTAAGCTTCCACAAAATGTCTATTTTCAGCAATACTCAAGTTCTGTACTACGAAACAACTAGTTACATAATCAATTAATAATTGAAATAAGCATGCAAGTATATTTGTTCTAACTCATTTTGTTTTAAGTTGTGTCTTGCACCACAAGTCTTACCAAGTTGTTGCCAGGAACTGCAATATACAGAAGATAAGGGCAAGTCCTTTTTTCTGCCACTGAAAGGAAAAAAACAATTTGTCTTTTGAAAAGAAGTAAAAAAAAGTCCAACATCAAGGTGATTAGTAATTAGCTGATAGCTATAACAAAAACTATATAACAACTTTGCTGGTCATTGCAGTTTGTCCCAACATTTGAATGAAAAGCACAAGTACAACTTTGATTAACAAGAAAAAAGTAACACCAGACAGAAAAAATGATTTAAAAAGTAAACCATGCTAGACAATGATGAGACCTGTTACTACTGTGACATTGCATGCTATACAAGAATGTCAAGCTGGAACACCGTGCACATGCCAATCCATACATTCCAGTATCATTTAATTTTGCCAATTCCCACCATTAGTTACACTAAATTTAATATTAAGCAATTTTTGAATTTCACCCATACAAATCAAAATCAGATACAACACTATAATGAGAATGTACAAGGGGCATAACCTTCAAATTTGAGCTAGGCCATTAAGAAGTGATATCAAAAAGAAATTCTTCACATAAAAGATAATAGAAATCTGGAACTGTCCTTTAAAAAGTTGTTGAAACCAAGTCAATTTCAAATGTTAAAACTGAGATTAATAGTTTTTTTCTGTTAGGCAAAGGTTACAAAATCAAGATGGGCAATGGAGTTAAGATACAGATCAGCCTTGATCAAGCTGAATGGCTGTACATGATACAGAGGCTGAATTGCCTACTGCTGTTCCTTAATACTTTATGTTTTGTATGCAACATTTTAATCTATAGTTCAGCCAATTCCACAGATGAGAAGACACCATATTATAATGGTTCAAAGAAATTTAAGTAATCAGTATGCTAACAGCAGTAGCAAATTTAGAAGTAAATTTCAAACATGCATTCCAACTCTTGTGTATGTCGGTTTAGTTCCACATACACATTAGTGCTCATTGAAATGATTACTGAACATTGGAAATCATGTTCCCACACTTGCAAAGTTTCACCTAACAACACAATCCTCTTAGAGTGAAGGGCAAGGCTTGTAGAAGTATGGAACCCTGGATGACTTGGGATATTGAGGCCCTGATCGAGAAAAAGGAGGCACATGACACGCATAAGCAGCTGGGATCAAGTGAATCCCTTGAAGAGTATGGGGGTGTAGGAAGAGTTAAGAGAGAAATCAGGAGGGCAAAAAGGGGACACAAGATTGTTTTGGCAGATAAGGCAAAGGAGAATCCAAAGAGCTTTGGATCCAAAGAGCTTTTTATTTGAACAAATACATAAAGGGCAAAAGAGTAACAAGGAAGAGAGTAGGGCCTCTTAAGGATCAACAAAGTCATGTATGTGAAAATCCACAAGGGATGGGTGAGATCCTAAGTGAATATTTCTCATCCGTATTTACTGTTGAGAAAAGTTTGGATGTTAGGGAAGTTGAGGAAATAAATAGTGATGTCTTGAGGAGTGCACATATTATAGAGAAAAAGTGCTAGAAGTCTTAAAGCGCATCAAGGTAGATAAATCCCCAGGACCTGATGAAGTGTATCCCAGGACATTGTGGGAGGCTAGGGAGGAAATTGCGGGTCCCCTAACCAAGATCTTTGAATCATCGTTAGTTATGAGTGAGGTGACTGAAGATTGGAGAGTGTCAAATGTTGAGCCTTTGCTTAAAAAGGGCTGCAGGGAAAAGCTTGGGAACTACAGGCCAGTGAGCTTCACATCTGTGGTGGGTAAGTTGGAAGCTATTTTGAGAGACAGATCTACAGGCATTTAGAGACGCAAGGACTGGTTAGGGACAGTCAGCATGGCTTTGTGAGTGGAAAATCACGTCTCACAAGTTTGATTGAGTTTTTTGAAGAGGTAACCAAGAAGGTAGATGAGGACAGTGCAAATGACGTTGTCGACATGGACTTCAGCAAGGCCTTTGACAAGGTACCACATGGTAGGTTGTTGTATAAGGTTAAATCTCACGGGATCCAGGGTGAGGTATCTAAATGGATACAAAATTGTTTTTTTGACAGAAGCCATAGGTTGTAGAGGGTTGTTTTTCAAACTGGAGGCCTGTCACCAGCGGTGTGCCTCAGGGATCAGTGCTGGGTCCACTATGATTTGTCATTTATATTAATGATTTGGATGAGAATGTAGGAGCATGGTTAGTAAGTGATTGGTCGCATCGGGGACAGTGAAGCAAGTTATCTCCGATTGCAATGAGATCTTGATTAATTGGGCCAGTGGGCTGCTGAATGGAAGATGGAGTTTAATTTAAATAAATGCAAGGTGATGCATTTTGGTAGAATGAACCAGGGCAGGACTTACTCAGTTAATGGTAGGGCGTTAGGAAGAGTTATAGAACAAAGAAATCTAGGGGTACAGGTTTATAGCTCCTTGAAAGTGGAGTCACAGGTGGACAGAGTGATGAAGGAAGCATTCAGCAAGCTTGGTTTCATCGGTCAGAACACTGAGTACAGGAGTTGGGATATCTTGTTGAAGTTGTACAAGACATTGGTAAGGCCACACTTAGAATACTAGAGACATTTTGACTTGCACAACTTAGTACGTCAAACGTTATGGATTTACATGCTAGGCAATTTGGGGATCACATACAGTTTTCTTTTAAACATTAATTACATTTTATACCAGAGTACAAAAGGGACAGCATATATGGCACCTACCCAAAAGACTGCACATAGTGTTAAGATGAAGCACAGCTATAGAATAAAAGAGAAAATTTTATTAGAAACAATTAATACAGTACGCATACAAGTAATTCCATCATCTCATACTCAAACAATCCACTGTTACAGCTACTTGGAATATTCACTTTGGATGTACTGATCCACAGCTGATAAATTTGCAAGATTTTGCCTGCCTAGGTTTATATGAAGAAACATTTTCTCCTCTTTTAATACACTCATTAGTTTTTCACACTAATTCACTGTGATTACGGATTAGGAAAAAAAAGCGACAACTTATCTCAATTTCATAATTAATTCTGAACCAGATCAGCAGGCCAAACTATATAACAGCCGAGAGAAAGAAATGGTAAGAAATAGCAACAGCGGAGCCACAAACCAATTTTAGTCTTGAAATTACTCAGCACACCATGATAGAATTTATAGGCCGTCCACTTATTGTTATTACTGTCTATAAAGGCAGAAAGATGGTATATAAATAAATTACATTGAAATCCAACAATTATTTCTTGCATTTATCAATTTCCTTTTAGAAATATGGTATGCACCTGTGGAACTTAACTTCCAGTATAAGTTGACATCTTGCACAGTAATACTTCAGAGAAGTGTTTCTTCTACAAATAGCAGAAGTATCTCCACTATCTTGATTACTTGCTCTTTCAATATGACTTTGACAACACTATCTTCCTTGGTAAAGAGAAGTGCAATGTACTCATTAAGTCCCTCACCCATGCCCCGTGCCACCATGCACATATCCCCATTTTTGTCCTGGTCAATCCCATCCATCTTTTCACTATCCATTTACTATTTAAATGCTGAGAGAATACATTTGGATTGCTCCTAATGTTAGCTGCCAGTATCCTCTCATTCTCTCTTTGCTTCTCATTTTTCTTTGTATTTCCCCTCTGAACTTTTAGTTTAGCTTGCTATAGTTAGTAAGAACAAGGTGGGAGCAAGAGATGGGTTACGTGGAAAAGCAAAGTGTGGAAAAGATATGAGGGGAGACAGGAGCAAATTAGAGAAAGATGAAAGTTCAGGGTGAAGGCATTAACAGAACAAAGAAAATTATAGTACAGGAACAGGCCCTTTGGCTCTCCAAGCTTACACTTACCATGCTGCCTGTCTGAACTAAAACCTTCTACCCTTCCAGGGACTATATCCCTCTATTCCCATCCTATTCACGTATTTGTCCAGATGCCTATGGCAAACCTTAGAACAAGTTTGGCCTGGTGGACTAAAAGGAGGGAAGGAATAGTGACAAAAAAACCCAAGAACTGCTCACATAAGATGCTGGAAGCAAAAGATGTCAGGAAGGCAGTTTTGCATAGCAAAACAAAGCCTGGGTTTACCTTTGCCTTTCAGGAACAGCGAGCAGTTTTGGCTGGCAGGAGCTGAGCCAATTAATGCTTTATGTTGCCCAGGCAAATCTAGCTATGTATAGCAGCAGACCACCATACTGTTCAAATCTTGGGTTAAGGAATGTGGACTAGAACAAAATTGCAGATGATGCAACAAATGTACTAAGTGTTAACCCAATTGTTTTAGGGCAAGTGTTGGTGGACATTTATAAATGTCCCAATTTGAACAAGGAGACTGATTAAAAGACACCAAGAACAACATATGACAACTTACTGGAATGTGTCTATAATGAGTAACAGCATGAACATAAGAACATAAGAACATAAGAAATAGGAGCAGGAGTAGGCCATCTAGCCCTTCGAGCCTGCCCCGCCATTCAATAAGATCATGGCTGATCTGTTGTGGCTCAGTTCCACTTTCCCGCCCTCTCCCCATAACACTTAATCCCCTCTCTTATCAAGAACCCATCAACCTGCTTCTTAAAAATATTTAGCGAGGCAGCCTCCACCACTTCAACGGGCAGAGAATTCCAGAGATTCACCACCCTTTGAGTGAAGAAGTTCCTCCTCAACTCCGTTCTAAACCGCCTCCCCTTTATCTTGAGGCTGTGCCCCCTAGTCCTACTGTCTTTTTTGAGCGGGAAGAGTCTCTCCACCTCTATCCTATCCATCCCATTCATCATCTTATACGTCTCAATGAGATCTCCCCTCATTCTTCTAAACTCTAACGAGTACAAGCCTAGTTTATTCAGCCTCTCCTCATAGCTCAATCCCCTCAACTCCGGTATCAGCCTAGTAAACCTCCTCTGCACTCCCTCCAGTTGAATAACTCAAGAAATCTCTAACAACATTTCAAGGTAGGAATTAATAATTGATTAATTAATAATAACAAAGGAGAGGCCTTAGTAAGATATAGAGGGTCAGTGCAGACTCGATGGGCTGAGTGGCCTCTTTTGCACTGTGGAAATTCTATAATTCTAACTAAACTTGCCAAACTCGTTGTACCCTCCACTGTTGACACTGAAGTGCCTCTGATAGAGGGAAAAAGCATGTGCATGTCAGTTTTACATCAGTTTCCATCATAAGGATCTATATTAGGAGAAAGTTGGCTTGCGTTGGAGCAGGTTGAAAGAGTTTAATGACCATGAGTAGTGTCTTTCCTATCATGTGTCTATAATTCAAGCAAAATCTTGACTGCCAGGATGCTTCGAACCTCAGCTGAGTTCTATCTGTAGTACATCTAAAGCAGAAATACAATGTTGGCAGCACAGTAGCACAGTGGTTAGCATTGCTGCTTCACAGCTCCAGGGACCTGGATTCAATTCCTGGCTCGGGTCACTGTCTGTATGGAGTTTGCACATTCTCCTCATGTCTGCGTGGGCTTTCTCTGGGTGCTCCGGTTCCCTCCCACAGTCCAAAGATGTGCGGGTTAGGTTGATTGGCCATGCTAAAATTGCCCCTTAGTGTCCTGAGGTGCGTAGGTTAGAGGGAGTAGCGGGTAAAATATGTAGGGATATGGGGGTAGGGCCTGGGTGGGATTGTGGTCAGTACAGACTTGATGGGCCAATTGGCCTCTTTCTGCACTGTAGGGTTCTATGATGAAAGCTCCAATAGGCTAATTATCAACTAATGAGAACAGTTGGGGATTGAATTAAACAGAAAAAAGGAAGAATATTTTGAATAGTAGAAGTTGCTTTTACATCAAGAAGCTGCTTTCAATAGGGGCCACCATTCAGCAATGCATTTGGAGGAACCCAGTCAAAACAATGTTCAGGAATATTTTGGTGCCTTGGACTTCGTAAGTGTGTGTTTATGTGACAAAGTTGTCCTTAATACTGCTCTGACTGTTCGAGGTAACTACAGTAAAAAGAGGACTGAGTATAAACACACATCATAATTCAACTCGCTCTGCTTTTTCTGGAGAGGGAGGAAACAAAGGGGAAGAAAAGGATTGAGTCCATTAGCCTTTTATGATCCTTGTATTGTTTTGTGCTGGTCTGAGCAGAATCTTGAAAAATAAACTGCATTTATACAGTACCTTTTATGTCCTCAGCATAACTGCATGTTACAAATTTGCTCTACTGCAGATATATTTTCAGGTTCGGTGGTGTAAGTTGCTTCTGTAAATAGTCCGACAATCTTACTTTTGAGTGCATTGACTCACACTGCCCTACATCTATTTGTATAATAAAGATTCACCTAAAGTTAGAAGCCCTATGATCTGAACTTGATATCAGCACCTTCTATGCATGTATTTTGTCAATCTCTCCAATGATAGACCATGTTAACACTAGAAAAGGAAATATTTAATTTAATTAAAGAAACTGTTTTCCTCCCCACGGCAAGATAAAATCTACAGAGGAGAGCTTTGACTGCGTGAACTCAATACATCTTCATCTCCTGTAAGTTTCACTGCATCATGTACCAACTGCTGGACAGAAGGTGTTCATTAACCTGACCCCGAACCTGCAAGCATTTCTGAGCCTATATTTCATACCTTAACTCAGATGGTGAATTATTCAGCTTGTATGGCAATGAGGAACAAGAAATTGTCCAGCCATCTGCAACTAGCTAATTAAAGCTCAACTTCTAGGTAGGGATAGATTTTTTTAAAAATACATATTCTTCCTTTACTACCATTTTTCAGGATGCTCTGATGAGCTGAACTATGACAACCTGGGTCATTGAGAGCTTCAGAAAGATTTGCATTTGTAAATTTTCAGAATAATTGCTGGAAAATTACATCTTCAGATCCCTATGAAAAAGTCCTTTTAAGGTAGAATACCTTAAATAAGCTTGCTGAGCTCACTGAAAGATTGCAAGCTGAACTTACAAATGCCGGAACAGATCAAAGAAAGAGTTTTGTGTTATAAAGTTCTAATTACCAACATAACAATGGTGGCAACTAAGCGATTTGGGTCAACCATCTTCTTCAGTTGCTTCAATGGTCCCATGAGAAAGCAGGTGCTGGAACGAAAAGACAGAAAATAGATTAGGTTTTCAGAAACTAAGTTTTGCAAACAAGAAACAGTTTTTTCAACAGCAAAAGAAAAAGAAGCCCACAGTTGTCAGATAATACGTGCTAACTTATTGATAATCTCAATAAGAATCGTTCCTTGGCTTAACTGTAAACAAAATATCGTCAGCCTTGGCTGAATTATCAGAAGACTGAAGGGTAGCAAATGTTGGTCCTTATTTGAAAAAGGGCTGCAAAGAAAAGCTTGGGAATTATAGACGGGTAAGCCTAACATCTGTGGTGGGTAAGTTACTAGAGAGGATTCTGAGGGATAAGATATACAAGCATTTGGAAAGACAGGGTTTGATTAGTAGTAGTCAGCATGACTTTGTGCATGGGAGATCATGCCTTACAAATTTGTTTGAGTCCTTTGATAAAGTGACCTTTTTTGAAGGTTGCTGAGGGCAAGACGGTAGATGTACTCTATATGGATTTCAGTAAAGCCTTTGATATAGTTCCACATGGTAGTCTGCTCTGAAAAGTTAGGATTAGATGGAATTCAGGGAGAGCTGGTAAATTGGATATATTGTTGGCTTGATGGTACATAGAACATAAGAAATAGGAGCAGGAGTAGGCCAACTAGCCCTTCGAGCCTGCCCTGCCATTCAATAAGATCATGACTGATCTGTCTTGGCTCAGTTCCACATTCCCGCCCTCTCCCCATAACCCTTAATCCCCTCTCTTATCAAAAACCCATCAACCCGCGTCTTAAAAATATTTAGCGAGGTAGCCTCCACCACTTCAACGGGCAGAGAATTCCAGAGATTCACCACCCTTTGAGTGAAGAAGTTCCTCCTCAACTTCGTTCTAAACCGCCCCCCCTTTATCTTGAGGCTGTGCCCCCTAGTCCTACTATCCTTTCTGAGCGGGAAGAGTCTCTCCACCTCTATCCTATCCATCCCATTCATCATCTTATACGCCTCAATGAGATGAATGGGATGGATAGGATAGAGGTGGAGAGATGGAAGGGTGCTTGTTGGACTGGGTGCCTGTGACCAGTGGTGTGCCTCAGGGATCAGTGCTGGGCCCAATGCTGTTTGTTATCTATTTCAACGATTTTGATGAGAATGTACAAGGCATGATCAGTAAGTTTGCAGATGAAACTAAAATAGATGGTATTGCAGACAGTAAAGAAGATTATCAAAAATTGCAGCAGGATCATGATCAGCTGAGGAAGTCGGTGGAGAAATGGCAAATGGAGTTCAATATAGATAAGTGCGAAGTGTTGCATTTAAAAAGTCAAATTAATATAGGACTTTCGTGGTGAATGGGAGGACCTTAGGGGTATTGTGGAAGAGGTTCTTCAGAGAATCGTGCACCTGAATGCCAAAGGTGGAGTCACAGGTAGATAGGGCAGTGAAGAAGGCTTTTGAGATGCTGGCCTTCATCAATCAGATATTGAGTATAGAAGTTGGGAAGTTATGTTGCAGTTGTACAGGACATCGGTGGGGCCACACCTGGAGCAGTGTGTTCAGTTTTGGTCACCTTGCAATAGAAGAGATGTTATTAAACTGGAGAGCATGCAGAAGAGATTTACAAGGATGTTGCCAGGACTCAAGAGACCGAGTTACAGAGAGAGACTGGACAGGCTGGGACTCTTTTCTTTTGAGTGTAGGAGACTGAGGGGTGATCTTATAGAGATGTATAACATCATGAAAGGCATAGATAGGGTGAATGCACTCAGTCTTTTTCCCAGGATTGGAGAATCGAGAATTAGAGAGCATAGAATCGTAGAATCCTACAGTGCAGAAAGAGGCCCTTTGGCCCATTGAGTCTGCACAGACCACGATCCCACCCCCATATCCCTAAACATTTTACCCGCTAATCCCTCTAACCCAAGCATCCTAGTACACTACGGGGCAATTTTAGCATGGCCAATCAGCCTAACCCACACATCTTTGGACTGTGGGAGGAAACCCACACAGACACGAAGAGAATGTGCAAACTCCACACAGACAGTAACCCAAGCCGGGTATCGAACCCAGGTCCCTGGAGTTGTGAAGCAGCAGTGCTAACCACTGTGCTACTGTGCCGCCCATAAGTTTAGGTTATAAGCATAGGTTTAAGTTAAGGGGAAAAGGATTAATGGGAACCTGTGGAGCAAGTTTTTTTTTGCACAGAGAACGGTATGAATGTGGAATGAGTTGCTGGAGGAAGTGATTGACGCAGGAACATTGACAACATTTAAAAGGCATTTGGACAGAAACATGGATAGGAAAGGTTTAGAGGGATATTGGCCAAATGGGGTTAGCTTAGATGAGCTTTTTGGTCGGAATGGACCAGTTTGGGCCGATGGGCCTGCCTCCGTATCACAGATTCTATGATAAAAAATTTCATTTTGTGTGAAAAGCACACATCAAAAGTGTTGGTGAATGTCAAATCCGCATTGTCATCACTGTCGTCATGTCTTGACTTTGCACTTCATACTAATTAAAATTCAAAGCATTAATTGTATTAAACAGCACTGAAAACTGTTACCATTCATGCTTTTTCTAATGTCTACATTTATATATGATGGCTTGCAAACAAGTCACCTGAGTATATTCAAGACAGAGATTGTTAGATTTCCAGATAGTCAAGATGTCAAGAGCTATGGGGATAGCGCGGGAAAATCTAATTGGAGTAGATGATCAGCTATGATCTAGTTGAATGGCGCAGCAAGCTCAAGGGGTTGAATGGTCTACTACTTCTACTTCCTATAACCTGACTGCATCTTTTACAAACAAAAGTCTACATATCTGCTGTGACTGTAACACTACATTCTGCACTCGTTTCCTTCTCTATGAACGGTATGCTTTGTCTGCATAGCATGCAAGAAACAATACTTTTCACTATGTTAGTACACGTGACAATAATAAATCAAATCAAAATTGGAGAACATAGGTGTCCATTATGTCTGCTATACTGAAAAGTGGTAAATGTCAACTTTAAAACATGATACAGCATAAACCAAATATGATTGAAAATTAAAAGTGGCAGAATAAGGAAAATACTGAACACCATACAAACTGTATAAAATAAAAAATAAACAGTTGGTATATCGTTTTTAAGAATATTGCTTTCAGCTTTTAATAATTTCTTGGAATAAACTATTTGATAAAACTCCTGATCCTTGATAAAGAATACAGGGTAAGAAAGCAGCTCTACAGGCAGCTGAAGGTTTAGTCCAACAAAAAACCCATGACTTACAGACAGTGGGTGGAGAAAACGCAGGAGATCCAGCAGTTAGCTGACAACTGTGATGCACAAGGTTTCTTTAGCGCAGTCAAGGCCATCCAAGGGCCCACCTCATTGCTGGCCAAGAACAGAGAGGTGCTCATCAAGAACAGAGAGTCAGTCAGGAGAAACATTTCAAAGACCTCCTTATCAGAGATTCTGTCTTCAATGTGACTGTCCTTGATTCCATTCTGCAGCATGTTACCCAACACCATCTCAGCACAGCCCCAATCCGGCACAAGGTAGAAAAGGCATCCAACTAAAGAGCAACAAGCATCAGGAACAGATAGAATCCTTGCCAAAGCACTAAAAAAAATGACAGAGGAGCATGACCTTATTTCGCTCATTTGAAAGAGCATGCGACTAGGGCTCAGATGCCTGTAATCATGACCATATTCCAAAAAAGGTGGCAAGTCCAATTGTATTAACTAGAGGAATTTCTCTGCTGTTGGCCAGAGAGAAGGTCATCGTAAGAATCCTCCTTAATCACCTTCTCCCTGTGGCTGAAGAGCTCCTCCCAAAGTCACAATGTGGATTCTGCCCACTAAGGAGCACAACGGGCAAAATCTTCAGCGTGGCAGCAACAAAAGAAATGCCGGAAACAGCACCAACCCTTGTACATGACCTTCTTTGACCTCACAAAGGCCTTCAACACTGCAACTGCAAGAGATTATGGAATGTCCTTCTTCATTTCAGCTGCCCTCAAATGTTTGTCATCATTTTCTGCTCGCTCCATGATGACATACAAGCTGTGATCCTGACCAACGATCCACCATTTCACATTTGGACTGGAGTCAAGGCTGTGTCACTGTATTGATGCTCTTCTCGACCTCCTTGCTACAATGCTCCATCTCACCCTTGGCGGGTTCTCTTGAGTGGAGCTCAACTACAGAACAAACTGAAATCTGCTTAATCTCTCTAGGTCAGATTGAAGGTCATCATATCCTCTCCCATTGAACCACAGTATGTACATGTTGCTAGAGTCTGCGCACACTCTGAGGTCAAGCTCAAAACCATCATCAACACTTTCACCGAGATGCATCAATGCAAATGTTCTTGCTCAGGCCGACATCCTCAGCACAGAACCACTGCCTGATGCTCAATCAGCTCTGCTAGGCAGGCCACATCACCTGCATGCCTGACACAAGACTCCTGAAACAAATGTTCTACTTGCAAACCCCAAGTGGACAAAGGAAATAATTCAAGAAATGGGCATGTGGTTTTACTTTCCCACTGCTGTCCAAAAGCTCTCCAGTTCCCAAACTCTTCCCATTTTCAAGCCTTCTTGAAAAAGTGCAACATCCCCACCAATGCCTGTGAACCCCTAGCACAAGACTGTCCAAAGTGGGGGGAATGCATCTGGGAAGGAGTTGAACACAGTTTCATCATTAAGTACAAGCTAAAACCAAGAGTCAACAGCGGAAGGAACATGTGACAACCCAAGTAAATCATCCACATGTTTCTCCAGCCAGTGACACAGACAGTAGATCACACAATGAATGCCTCAGTCACCTGAGAACTAATTTTTAATGTGGAAGCAAGTCATTCTCAATTTCGAAGTACTGCGTAAGAAGAAAAAAGATAGAGTTTCTCAGTAGCTTTTGGGATGGATGAGACATTGTTACAATTTCCATTTATAAAGAACTTTTAATGGAGACAAATGCCCCCAAAGCATTCACAAATGTAGGCAAATGAAACTGACACTGCGCAAAAGAAGAGAAAGGACAGGTGGCTAAAATGTGGTGGAAGAACTTGGTTTTAAGAAGGATCCTAAAGGAGGTAAGGGAGATAATTCCAAAGCTTAGGACCTTAGATGGCTGAAAGTATGGCCTCCAGTGGTTGTGTGACAGAAGTGGTGGAACACAAGAATCCAGACGTTGAGCAACACAGAATTCTTAAAGGGCTACAGGGCATGGCCAAGTGGGGATTTTAATGTGAGAAGTTAAAATTGAGATGTTGGTGGATAACGTAGATTAGTAAAGACAGGCATGGATGACTGAGTGGGATTTGATTCAGATTAGGATATGGGCAACAATCTTGGATGATCTCAAGTTAATGGAGTATGAGAAAACTAGCCAGGAGAGTATTAAAATATTAAATCTAGGAAAAATATATGCACGGAAGAGGGTTTTAGTCTTCAGATAAACTGAAACAGGGGTGGAGATGTATGACATTATGGAGATGGAAGTAGAGAAGCCAGATGTGGTGTGAGAATTGAAGCCACAATATGCTTTCTGGCTATGACTCCAAAATGAAAACCTAACAAAACTGGACAAAGGAGACATTGGAAAAATGCAGAATGATCAACCATGTCAATGGCTGCAAAAGAGTTGAAAGAATGGTCACAGCCACAGGTGTCATTTTGTGAGCTAGGGCTGTTTCAGGGGCATGGGCACAGGTGAAAACCTAACAGGAAAGGTTCACAGATGAGTTGGGGAAAAAAAAGGACACAGATTTGGCAAGCAACAATGTGTTCAATAATTTTTACATGCAATACGTAAGCCTCAAATTTCCTGGGTGCTTGGTTGTCACTGGCGGTCAAAGCTATTTCCTTAGGAAGTCAAGCAGGGTTCTTTTCCATTTTTCAGCTATACTCTTAACACAGGATAATCTGGCAGTAGTGTCTGCCTTACTTGTAGGTGGCCACTTATTTGCTAATTTACAATCAACAATTCAATAAGGTTTTTGTAGATAGTGTTGTTCTGAGTCACCATTTCAAGGACCAACCTCCATTTCAAATCTATTACGCAAACCATACAAACACATAGAAATTCTTATTTTTGGCAGCAAATAGTAATATATTCCTAGCTCCAAAAATCTACAATTATAAGCAACAGACATTAGTCATTACTGCATATTTGTGCAAAAATCAGCCACGTATTTCAGTAATGGCAAAAGGCTTCTTCAAGTTCATTTTACTGCAATGAAGTAAAATTTGTTTCAGTTTTCACAATGCAAATTACTCTTGGTCAACATATTGTAGCTTATAGCAATATTAATTATGAGTCATTTTCCATGAACTCTTATGATTCAGTGCCAATATTTATCGCCTTTCCTGTTTTCATGACGCAGGAATTATTGTTATAACGACGCAAGCACTGATTGATGAAAGTATGCAAAACTGCAACATAAATTGAACTTCGGTTCACAGTTGCTACTTAGAATCATTCATTTGCTTTTTATTCCACAGAGGTATTTTACATGTTAAGCTGGTTCATTCATTCTTTGTCTTGTGGTGTTATTGATATTGGATGATGAAAGATATTTTTGCATGCTACAATGAAGAAATAATTCCTAAACTGTTGCTATTGCAATGAACAGCATAATCCACAATTCCAAAGCAACACACAAATCTTCATTTGTCTTCTACACCTGACAATTAAGATCAATTTGTTGGCTTTCAATATATTATAGTTACAATATGTTGCAATTTCATGGTTTCAAAATATAGACTCATACAAAACAGTACAATCAGATGTTTGGGTAACTTTACCATGTTACTTACAAAAGTAACACATTACAGATTGACAGTCTGAAAGAAGGAAAGTGATGGTCAAAGCCAACTTGCATGTCAAGGATTTGTTTACAAGCAAGGCTTCTTTTAATAAAACCCACTTTAATTGCATCTTCTATCTTCAAGGAATTTAAAGCTTTGAGAGTTTTAGGATTTCAAATAATTCCGAGAATGTTTTAATCAATTTTGTTCTTCCTTCTCAAACCCTTAACCAACTTCCAAAAATTCTCAATCCACTGTATGATGAATGACCATTCCTCTCCATATAACGCAGGATGAGGAAACATCCCTGAAATAATGCCACTTTTTTCATTCTATAGGTCCTTATATGAGATGCAATAAACATGAAATAAGGTGCTGAAAATTCACAGCAGCTGTTAGCCCTGAATGGAAAAACAGGTCCAAATTTCAGACGCTATCTGGCCCATTTTGTTACTACATACCACAATATGGTGTAGCAGATACAAGATGCCCATAGCATTTGGAGATGGGATGGGAAGAAGGAACATAAGAGGACATTTGGTGTAGAAATGGTACTACACACAAATAAATGGTACAGCAGGGACTGCTTTGATTCTCTGCATTGTGCAACTATGCATAGCTACAGCCATCACAGATATAATGTAGACGACCAATGTAGATGTAAAAGTCAGGAAAATGAATGATGGGCAGAAAGTAAGTCATTATGAGATACAGCAAGATTTAGGTTGTGAAGACAATTTAGGGGCAAAGTTTTCAACCCTACATGGTGGTGTGCATGTAGGAGCATGGGTGTGAAAACTAACATTGTTAGATGGCATGCTGTTTGTCAGCAACATGCTTCTCCTGGGTCATTTTCCTGATGGTGGGATTGGCAGTGGAAGAATTGCCTGCCTACAAGCTGCTGGTATGCAATTAATTTAAGTAAATGGCCAATTAGTGAGGCCTACTGGAATCTTGCAGTCAGCTTCTTGGCTCCTGTGACATGCCTGGAGATAGCTTCCCAGAGGCAGATGAAGTGCAGCCCTGCCCTTCCCTCATATGACGCTAGCTTAACATGCAGCGATTATAGTGTGTACAGACACAACTCTCCAAAAACAGTTTCTCCCAGTACTACCTTTTCAGCTGGTTTTTTGCAGTTTCAGAAGGAACTTTGGTCATTGAGGTGTGGCTGCGTACATCCCCCCTGCCAGATTACCAGCATCTCAAACACATCTGCTGCCAAAACTGTTATTCATTTCAAGCCACTTCCTCTGAACTTGCTTTAAACCTACTCCTATGATCTATTAGATTTTAACTAAAAAATAAAATTTCATCCAGACAGACTTTTTGTTTTATCATTCATTTTACTGTTAAAGTTTAGAATTTCAGCAGCAGAAAGAGTGAGCAATTCAAGCTTTGGCCAGAAAAGATTGTGAGAAAACAAACTGTAGCAAGTCTGCAGCAGTAGCTAAAGCATGTTTGTATAAAACACATTTATTTAGCACCTTTTGAACCTTGGTGCATCCCTACAGCAAATTAATATTTTTTGAAGTATTGTAACTGCTATAATTCAGAAACGGCATTAACCAATTTGCACAAATCATAAATGGTCAAATCATCTGAATTAGGTAAAAGCAAAATACTGAGGAGGTTGGAAATCTGAAATGAAAACAAATATAAAAAAATGAAACAAACTCAGCAGGGCCAGCAGCATCTGTGCAGAGAAGAAGTTAATGTTTCTTATGTAGACTTGAAACAATGACTGTTTCTTTTTTCACAGACGCTGCCAGACCTGCAGTTTCTATTTTTATATGTGCATTAGGTATTGGCTGAAGGGTAAATGTTGCCTTGGTTACAAAAACTACTCTGCACTTCTTTAAATGGGATCTTTTACATCCCACAGAGAGTAGATGGGTCCACAATATCTCATTTGAAGGCTAGCACTTGCTGCAACATAGCAGACGTGATGGGCAGTTTGAACAGTGAATTCTTGTCAGAATGAATCCTGTGGATGCATCAGGTACTGAAATGTAGTGTGTCAATATGCTCCATTGCCATCTACTGTCAGAAATTTGGAAGTACTGTTTAAAATACAATCAGTCCAAAGTAATTCCATCGTACAATGAGTATTTAGCCAGCTGAGGGATTTTGAATGGGCTAAGGCAGAC
Source organism: Carcharhinus amblyrhynchos (assembly GCF_965287045.1). NCBI lineage: Eukaryota > Metazoa > Chordata > Chondrichthyes > Carcharhiniformes > Carcharhinidae > Carcharhinus > Carcharhinus amblyrhynchos. Next base: position 34,663,136 of record NC_137335.1, on the reverse strand, counting down.
AAACTAATTTTGATCTACTTATAATTTTAGTGATGCAAAGGTAAGCAAACATAGAATTAAAAAAAAATAAGTTTTGTCTTGTAAAATATTTTTTCTCACCCTGCTCACATTTTGTTATTAAAATTGTAGAACTAGTTTGAGGTATGAGTTTGTGGATGACACCAAACTACATGGCAATTGACAACAGGAAGGGAAATTTTGTTTTATTCATATGGCAAGAGAAGCAGTTATTAGTTCAAAGCTGAGGTTAATAATTCATTCAACAGCTTCAGATGACACAGCATGAATGGTTGTGTTGCCATCAGAAATCAATTTCTCAGGGTAGAAGTTCATGATGGTCTGACTGCATGGTCAGTCACAATTTGAGCTATTCCCCATGTTAACAAGAGACTACATCTTCCCCAAGATAAACAGCAGACACTATAAGAAATAATTAGAAGATTTAAAGAATGATACATGTTACTGATAACTGAAAGATAATTCATACTGGCACAAGAAACAACGTACAAAAAAAAGGTGACGATAGAACCCCTACAGGGCAGGAGGAGATCATTTGGTCCATCCAATCTGCACTGACCATAATCCCACCCAGGCACTATTCCCATAACCCCATGTATTTACTCTAGTGAATCCCTCTGACACTAAGAGGTAATTTAGCATGGCCAACCTACTTAACCTGCACATCTTTGGACTGTGGGAGATGCCAGTGTTGGACTGGGGTAAACAAGGTAAGAAGTCTCACAACACCAGGTTAAAGTCCAACAGGTTTATTTGGTAGCACAAACCATTAGCTTTCGGAGCGCTGCTTCTTCATCAGATAAGTGAAATTTCTGTTCACAAACAGGGCATATAAAGACACAAACTCAATTTACAAAATAACGGTTTGAATGAGAGTCTTTACAGGTACTCAAGTCTTAAACGGTACAGACAATGTGAATGGAGAGAGGGTTCAGCACAGGTTAAAGAAGTGTATTGTCTCCAGCCAAGACAGTTAGTGAGATTTTACAAACCCAGGCAAGTTGTGGGGGTTACAGATAGCATAACATGAACCTAAGATCTTGGTTGAGGCCGTCCTCACTTGTGCGGAACTTGGCTATCGGTCTCTCCTCAGCGATGCTGCATTGTATGTCATGAATGCAGCCTTGGAGAACGCTTACCTGAAGTTCAGAGGCCGAATGCCCATGACCGCTGAAGTGTTCCCTAATGGGAAGAGAACACTCTTGCCTGGTGATTGTCGCGTGGTGTTCATTCATCCGTTGTCGTAGCTCTGCATGGTCTCCCCCATGTACCATGCCTCGGGACATCCTTTCCTGCAGCGCATCAGGTAGACAATGTTGGCCAAGTTGCAAGTGTACGTACCATGTACCTGGTGGATGGTGTTCTCATGTGAGATGATGGCATCTGTGTCGATGATCCAGTACATCTTGCAGAGGTTGCTGTGGCAGGGTTGCGTGGTGTCATGGTTACTGTCCTCTTGAAGGCTGGGTAGTTTGCTGCGGACAATGGTGCGTTTGAGGTTGTGCATTTGTTTGAAGGCAAGAAGTGGGCATGTGGGGATGGCCTTGGTGATATGTTCGTCTTCATCATTGACATGTTGAAGGCTTTGGAGATTATGTCATAGCTTCTCTGCTCCAGGGAAGTATGGATGACAAAAGGTACACTGTCTGCTGTGTCCCGTGTTTGTCTTCTGAGGAGGTTGGTGCAGTTTTTCATTGTGACGCGTTAGAACTGTCAATCGATGAGTCGAGTGCCATATCCTGTCCTTATGAGGGCATCTTTCAACGTCTGGAAGTGTCTGTTGCGATCCTCCTCATCTGAGCAGATCCTGTGTATACGGAGGGCTTGTCCATAGGCGATGGCTTCTTTAACGTATTTAGGGTGGAAGATGGAGAAGTGGAGCATTGTGAGGCCATCCGTGGCTTTGCGGTACAGTGAAGTGCAGAAGTGACCGTCCTTGATGGAGATGCATGTGTCCAAGAATGCAACCAATTCTGGAGAGTAGTCCATGGTGAGTCTGGTGGTGGGATGGAACTTGATGATGTCATCATACAGTTGTTCCAGTGATTGTTCACCACGAGTCCAAAAGGAAGAAAATGTCATCAATGTATCTGGTGTATAGCATCGGTTGAAGGTCCTGTGCAGCAAAGAGGTCTTTTTTGAGCCTGTGCATGAAGATGTTGGCATATTAAGGTGCGATTTGGTCCCCATGGCTGTTCCATATGTCTGGATGGAGAACTGGTTGTTGAAAGTGAAGCCAGAATGAGGCGGATGAGTTATAAAATTGCATCTGGAGACTGGCAGTTGTCGACATTAAGTATTGAGGCAGTTGCAGTAATGCCACTGTCATGGGGGATGCTGGTGTACAGTGCTGAGACATCCATTGTGACGATGGGTCCTCCTGGTTCAACTGCTCCATGTGTGCTGGGTTTCTGTAGGAAGTCCGTAGTGTCATGACAAAAGCTGGAGGTTCTTTGTACAATGGGTTTCAGGATGCCCTCGACGTAGCCAGAGAGGTTCTCGCACAAGGTCCCATTGCCTGATACGATGGGACGGCCGGGTGTGTTTGCCTTGTGTATCTTCAGGAGGCAGTAGAGATCTCCAACGCGGGAAGTACGTGACACGAGAGGACGAAGAGTGCTCTGAAGGTCCGAATCAAGAGGTCTTGATCAGTCTGTTGAGTTGACGGGTGTTTTCTTTGGTTGGATCTGTGGGTAACTGTCTGTAGTGTTCCTCATTGTTCAGTTGTTGGTACACTTCTTTGCAGTAGTCCATTCGGTTCAGTATGACGATGGCCCCTCCTTTGTCTGCTGGTTTGATGATACTGTTGCTAATTTGGTCCCCAAGGCTGTTCCGTGTGTCTGGATGAAGGTGAAGACGTTGTGGTCCAGGATGAAGCGGATGAGTTGTAAACTTGCATCTGGAGACTGGCAATTGTCGGCGTTGAGTATTGAGGCAGTTGCAGCAATGCCATCGTCGTGGGGATGCTGGTGTAGAATGCTGAGACATCCACTGTGATGAGGAGTGCTCCTGGTTCAACTGCTCCATGGGTGCTGAGTTTCTGTCGGAAGTCTGTAGTGTCGCAACAAAAGCTGCGACTTGCCTGTGCTTGCACAATCTCACTACCTGTCCTGGCTGGAGACAATACATATCTCTTTAACCTGTGCTTAATCCTCTCTCCATTCACATTGTCTGTACCTTTAAGCCTTGATTACCTGTAAAAACTCGTATTCCAACCATTATTTTGTAAGTTGAGTTTGTGTCTTCATATGCCCTGTTTGTGAACAGAACTCCCTCTTACCTGACGAAGGAGCAGCGCTCCGAAAGCTAGTGGCTTTTGCTACCAAATAAACCTGTTGGACTTTAACCTGGTGTTGAGAGACTTCTTACTGTGTTTACCCCAGTCCAACGTTGGCATCTCCACGTCATGACTACCGTCGACACCGCAAACTGCCAGCTCCAAAGAGAGGATCTCCAAGAAGATCGCGCATAGACATCAAATTTCTATAAAGATGCAAGAAAGCAGACGAGGTACCGAAAGGACTACAGATCACAAACCCACTCAGGTCAACGTATAACACAGACTGCGCTGAGAGACTTTGCTGTCACGCCCCTCTCACACTCCTCAACCACCTCATACACCAGCTCTACAGCAAACGCAGCATCCTGGAAACCAAGATAGAGTATATAGTCTCAACCTGCGCTCAGGACACAGACCAGTTGTGAAACTCTGCCAAGCAGACGAGGCAAAGGAACTACGCCATCTATACACGCACCAAGAACAGGAAACTTGAGAAACTCGGCATCACCACCAGCAGCAACCAAGCCTCCCCTGGTACCACAGTGGAAAACAGTACCACTACAGGGAAATCCATTGTCAGTTTGTCAGACTACACACTTTCAACCAGATGAAATCGAAGTTCTCAGCCAAGGGCTCAATTTCTGCCCTACCACCAAAATAGACCCCATTAGTCTTGCAGCAGACACAGAGATTCATCAGGCGAAAGAGACTGCGGGAGTTCTTCCACAAACCCCAAGAGGCCAACAACAAACACAATGAGGCAGCCAATGAACTGGAACAGCGGACAGAGAGATCTGCAATGCAGCAACCGAAGAGGAAAGAGTTGAATAGGACTACCTCTGGAAGGCTGCTGCCCTCGACTTGACACGTATGCCCAGGCTGTCAGGAGGTGGGTCAACACCAGATTCATCAGCTGCACTCACAAGGTAGCCCCAAACAGCACCCAAGCACAACGCAACGCCATCTGTACTCTCAAGACCAACTGCAACATTGTCATCAACCCAGCAAAGGAGGAGCCATCATCATACTGAACAGAACGGATTACTGCAAAGTGTACCGACAACTGATCAACGAGGAATACTACAGACCTGCAGATCAGACCAAAGAACACATCCGTCAACTCAACAAATTGATGAAGACCTTTGGAGAGAACAGCAGAGAGAATCCAGGCAGTCAGGTGGTGTGGGCTTGTAAAGAATCAGGTGAGGACGTCGGGTGGTAGGGGGTTGGCAGGTCACAGAGTGATTGGAAGGTTCAGTTCTGTAGTTACCCCGTTGTTAGACTAGATTTCAATTTATCTAACATTTCTTGAGTAAACAGCCATGTAAGTCAGAACCATCTGAAGTCTCTGACTCTAGCCTAAGAGCTGGAGACTTTATCGGAGGGTCCTGGGCAGCAGGGGAATTGCCCATTGGAAGTTCAAAACATCTTTGTATTGGGAATTCCAATAGGTCCCGTGGGACATGTTTAAAGGTAGGACCGGTCTCCAACCATCTGCAGATTGGAAGTTCTGAATCATTGTAATTTACTGCTGTAGTATTTAGCAAAAAATACAAATATTTTAATAGAACAAAGGAGGCAAGAAGGAGTTGCATTTTTGATAAAGACTACTTTGATGGCTTAAATGGCACTAGTTAATTGTGAATTTGACAGATGTTTTCAAGGTAAACAATTTCTCAAAAATATTTAGGAGGCTGCAAGACAATAGAGAAGTTGAAACATTAAGCAGATTCCTTAAGTCTACAACAAAAAGCACAAGATGAAGGAGCAAATGTCTCCATTATAACTAAAAACTACTGTTAAGCTGGTAAACACTTACCTGGCAAGAGCAGCAATATTTCCTAATGTGTAAAAAACTGCAAATAATTTTATTCCATTGGGAAGCCAGAGAAAAACTGTTCCCTGAAACAATAAGATACAAAAGAATAAATGCTCCCATTTTACCATTGATCGTTCAAGCTCCAGTAATGCTTACGCTTTTTGTAAGTGAACTTTGCAATCTTCACCATGCACTTCAAGAACTTCCAATAATATTTGATGGGAAGGAGGGAAAATAAAAGTGACCTTATTTTGGTCATCTTTACCCTTTGCCTTATTTGTTGTTACCTGCCTGTGGGTGGACTCATTATCCAACAAAGGAACAATCAAGATGTTTGGCTGAAAAAATAATAGTGTCTAAACGATATACACCTTTACTGATGTGCAAACAACTTATTGCGAAAAGATATCTTCTGAATTGCGAATCACAAGTTGCTAGCTGATTTGTGTTACGCTACCATTTACTTTGTGAAAGTGATACATCTTACCTAACCTCTCACTGATAATCATGAAGATGCCAAATTTGCATATTAATTATCCATTAGACGTGACTTGTCACAAAGTTATCTTGTAATTAATAGGGTAAGTGCTCTTTTAATAATCTGATAATTATTAATTAATCTCTTGCCCAGAAAGTGATTTATAACTATGGAGTCTCATTCCTTCAGGTTATGAACTGTCATTGATTTTAAGATGCTTTTAAAAACATTTTATTTGCTCTCCCTTCATCTCTTTCCTATTTTGCTTCATCCAATCTTTCTTTCCTGTATTTCTATTGCTCTGCATGATTTGTCATTGAAATCACCCAATCAAATTCACCCTCTTCCTCAGTTTTTTTTGCTCATTTCTTTACCATTAAATCTCATTGATTTACGAGGCAGACATTTGACCCTGTTGTTCATCAAGATTCCTAATGTTCTCTTGCCATCTATTATCAGTTTGCAACTCCAGCACTTTGTGGGGAATATGTCTGACAGCTAAATGGTGCATAAACAAATCAAACTAACGGTACAATCTGCAAGATGCCTTCTCCACCAAACTCTGGCCCACAATGCCTCAAACATTTTGGCGTAATATGAAGTCACGAGGCAGAAAACCTTTTCTCCAATTGTGGCCTCAAAGTCATTCCAGACTGATAAATCCTTAATTCATTACAATGGCAGGCGACAGAACAATGTAATGAGTGAACGAAACTGTTTCCACGCTCCGAATCAGAATTAAAGTTCAATCAGAATGACACTGGTGTGAAAGGAGGATGATCAGCAATGCAATGGCGATCAGGGATTCAACCATTAATAGAATAGCCAGATGTTTCTGCAGCCATAGGAGGTACATTGTCTCCTTGTTCCAGGGTCCAAATAAGGGATAATGGTGTAGAGGATAATATAATGGTATGAATAAAGGATTGGTTAGTTAACAGGAAACATATTTTGGATAAATGGGACTTGTTTGGGTTGGCAAATTGTTACTAGTGGAGTATTGCAGGGATTATTGCTGGGCTTCAATTATTTGCAATCTATACCAATGACATGGATGATGGGACCAAATGTACCCTAGCTAAATTTGCTGAATATACAAACATAGGTAAAAAAAATTATGTTGTCAAGAGGACAGAATCTACAAAGGAATTCAGATTGGTTAAGTGAGTGGGCAAGCATTTGGCAGATGGAGTATAGTGTGAGAAATGCAAACTTGCCTACTTTGGCAGGAAAAATAGAAAAAAAAAGCATGGTATTTAAGTGGGAGACTGCAGGACATAGGTACTGAGGGATCTAAACATCCTGGTACATGTGTCACAAAAAGTTAGCATTCAGATAAACTAACTGACTAGGGAGGCAAGTGGAATGTTTATTGCAAGGCGAATCAAGTGTAAAAGTTGGGAAGTGTTGCTACAGCTGTACAAGGCCTGACAGAGACTGCATCTGGAGTACTGTGCAATTTAGGTTTTCTTAAGAAAATATATAATTGTATTAGAAGCAGTTCAGAGAAGACTCGTTTGACTGATTTCTGAGATGATGGGGTTAGTCTGTAAGGAAAGATTGAGCAGGTGGGGCTATACTTATTACAGATTAGAAGAATGAAAGATGATCTTATTGAAACAGAGTTCCTGAGGGACTCAACAGATGGATGTTCAGAAGATGTTTCCTCTTTAGGGGGAGCCTGGAACTAGAGACAGTTTAAAAATTAGGAGTCACCCATTTAAGATTGAGATAAAAACCTTTTTCTGTCAAATGTTGTTAGTCTGTGGAGTTCTTTTCCCAGAGAGTGGTGGAGGCTGGATAAAAGAATATATTCAAGACTGAGTTAGACAGATTTTTTTGATTTAAAGAGGAACCAAAGTTTATTTGGCGGGGGGCGCGGTGGTGGTAGTGGTGATGGGTAGGTAGCAACGCAGAGTTGAAATCATAATCAAATCAGTCATGATCTTATTGAATGGTGGAACAGGCTCAAGGAACCAAATGGACTACTCCTCCTTCTAATTGTCATGTTCTGTGGATTTGTGTGGTTCTTCTCCTGAAAGCCGAGAAGGTTGAGCAGAGATTAGATAAAGATGTTCAAAATTATAGGGGGTTTGGACTGATTAGGTAGAAAGAAACTGCTTCCATTGACAGAAGGGTTGAGAATCAGAAGGCATAGATTGAAGGTGTTTGACAAAAGTATCAAACGCAACACAAGGGAAATCTTTTTATGAAATAAGTAACTGTACTTGAAAGGGTGGAAGGGACATATTTAATTGAAGCTTTTACAAAGGAATTAGATGAGCACACAATGGAAAAACATCACAGGATTGTGTGGCAGGAGAATGTGACTGACTGGATTGCTCTTGCAGAGATGTGGCATGGGTTTGGCTGGCCAAATGACCACCTTTATACTGTATTCAGTAGATTTATCTTTAGACATTAAGAAACAATGATGGGATTATCTACAGCCTACATAAATTCAATGTGGCTTCATTCAATTATTTAAGCCCCAAATTCTCCCATGTTATTTACGCTACCTCGTTCAAATTATAATAATTTTAACATAAAACATGACTTTCAATTAGCTACATCAGTTGCTGTCTGGTTAAAAAGATGATGATACCAAATGCTCACAAATTGTATAATATAAACTGATTGATGAATCAGGAACATATATTTTATATGTTACAGTATGTGCAAGACATCAGGTTACACAAATTAAATTGCTAAAGCAGCTTGCAACTCCTTGATTTTCTAATATACTTTGCCAACAGAGAAGTTTTTATTGGACCAAAATTACACCATTTGTCAGGCTAGTCCAGTGTAAGCATTGCACAACATAGGCAGTGGTGCAATTTATACCAGTGTTCCTTGACGTTTTGCAAGCTGTGCCCAAGAATAATCATCAGTTCCCTTCATCCTCATAAATAAAGACAATATAGCAAGTCAAACTATCAGACAGCAGATGGTTTTGCCAGTAATTCTGTGCATTTTGGGCATCACATTTTGGGAAGGATGCCAAAGTCCTGAAGAGGGTATGGAGGAGACTTACCAGAAATGATACCAGTGACGAAAGGCTTTGCTAATGTGCAGACACTGGAGAGAAGCTGGGATCTTTCTTCTTAGAGCAAGGGAGATTGAATAGGAATCTTGTGAGGGAAGATATGAGGGTTAGGTTGAGTGGCTATGCTAAATTGATCCTTAGTGCCAGAGGGATTAACAGGGTAAATATATGGGAATATGGCCTGGGTGGGATTGTCGTCGGTGCAGGCTCAATGGGCTGAATGGCTTCCTTCTACACTGTTGTGATTCTGAGATGAAGGATTGTGATCAGGAAAATTATTTCCACTGGTTTGTGGTTCATTAACCAGAACTTAGCGATTTAAGATAATTGGCAAAAGAACCAAAGGAAAGATGGGGAGAATTTTTTTAAAAATAATGACTTACTATCTGAAATACTTGAAATGGTACCATAGGAAGATTTAATACTAATTCCTAGCAGGGATTTGGTTGTTTATATGTTTGAAAATTAAATATTCTCAGAGCTATGGAGAAACGAGAGAAACTAACAGAACAGATACTTTAAAGAGCTGGCACAGAAATGAGCTAAATGGCTTCTTTGGATGCTGCAGAATTGAGTGAAGTCATGGAAATGGGAAGAAAAAACAATTGGACAATGCCACCTCACATCACAAATAATTTGACACTGCCCATACACTTTTATTCCTGTATTTGTATCACAATGATCACTCCAGGATTAGTTCTTAAAAGATGGTAAAATTCCAATCATCCAACCTGAGCAGATTTGTTGGATGGGATCTTCTATGTGAGTGATACTTCTATACTGTGCAAATAATCTACAACATTCATTATGCACTCAAGGGGATTGGCCCAGCAATACCTTTGTGGAGGAGGGTGAAGACAAGGTCAAAGGTAGAGGGAGGAGAGGAACTGGAGTTGGAATTTTATTTTAGCAGATAATAAATTAGTTTTATACCCTTTGGCTCAAGTCAGGGATGCCATATTATCTCTTAGTTAATCTTTTAAAGACATTTTTGCATCCTCATTTATATTTGCATATTTATGGAATATTTACTGACAAGACTGCCCAGCCCTTCCTGTCCTTGACCACCACCTTCTTGAACCACTGCAGTTTGTGTGTTGTCCTACAGTTCTGTTTGGAAATATAAAAATAACTGAATTAATTCTGGGACTCCTGAAGGCTGTCTATGTACAATAAGATGTAATATGGTTTTTACCATATCTAGATAAATATATAGTATTTAATCATACTAAAACAATTTTTTTCCACTGTTTATTACAGAAGGTCAGGGGGCATGGAGTTGGGGGTAGGGTGTTAGCATGGATAGAGGAGTGGCTGTCAAATAGGAGGCAGAGTGTGGGGGTCAATGGGTGCTATTCGGATTGGCAGTTGGTGACTAGTGGAGTGCCCCAGGGGTCGGTGCTGGGGCCTCAGCTATTTACCATTTATATAGATGATCTGGAGGACGGAACCGAGTGTATGGTGTCGAAATTTGCTGATGACACCAAGATTGGTGGAACGGCAAAGTGTGCGGAGGGTGTGGAGAGTCTGCAGAAGGATCTAGATAGGCTGGGCGAATGGGCCAGGAACTGGCAAATGGAATTTAATGTTCGCAAATGTGAGGTTGTCCACTTTGGTAGGAATAATGGTAGGAAGGACTATTACTTACGTGGCGAAAAACCGCAGCATGCGATGGTGCAGAGGGACCTCGGGGTCCTTGTGCATGAGTCGCAAAAACCCAGCCTACAGGTGCAGCAGGTGGTCAGGAAGGCAAATGGGATGCTGGCCTTCATAGTGAGGGGGATTGAATATAAAAGTAGGGAGGTCTTGCTGCAGCTGTATAGGGCACTGGTGAGGCCGCAGCTGGAGTACTGTGTGCAGTTTTGGTCGCTGCACTTATGCAACGATATTTTGGCCTTGGAGGGAGTGCAGAGGAGGTTTACTAGGCTGATACCGGAGTTGAGGGGGTTGAACTATGAGGAGAGGCTGAATAAACTAGGCTTGTACTTGTTAGAGTTTAGAAGAATGAGGGGAGATCTCATTGAGACATATAAGATGATGAATGGGATGGATAGGATAGAGGTGGAGAGGCTCTTCCCACTCAGAAAGGACAGTAGGACTAGAGGGCACAGCCTCAAGATAAAGGGGGGGGGGGCGCGGTTTAGAACGGAGTTGAGGAGGAACTTCTTCACTCAAAGGGTGGTGAATCTCTGGAATTCTCTGCCCGTTGAAGTGGTGGAGGCTGCCTCGCTAAATATTTTTAAGACACGGGTTGATAGGTTTTTGATAGGCAAGGGGATTAAGGGTTATGGGGAGAGGGCGGGAATGTGGAACTGAGACATGACAGATCAGCTATGATCTTATTGAATGGTGGGGCAGGCTCGAGGGGCTAGATGGCCTACTCCTGCTCCTATTTCTTATGTTCTTATGTTCATTACCCCTACCATTGTACAGTCCATTAACATTGGGATCTAGAGCAAATAACTTATTACTTCAAGAATGCTATATTTTCTTAAAAATGTTATTCATTGTTTTGGAATTTTGTGGATTGTCTCAGCTGCTGTCAGAATGTGAGCAGAGTTTTCACAGCAGATTATGATGTGTGGATTAATCTGAAGTCTCCTTACTGAGATAAAATTTCTTGATAAAAAGATTTCTCTTTTCGGCTTTGCAATAACAAAGCATCAACTGGGCAGGGACAGTCTCAAGGAAGAACTGTTAATTGAAATAATGTTGAGTTACGTGCTTTACTGAGTGCTCACCCCATAGCTGACATCTGTTTTGACCCTTCAAACTATTTTTTGCCAACAGCTTAATGACCTTTCAAGTCTTATGATGCACACGTCTGCAAATTAAAAGTTGTTACTTTTCAGTTATTAAAAATACCTTGGTGCAGAATCAAAATTAACACACAGTACAGAAAAAGGACATTTGGCCCAACCATTGCAATCTTTCAACTTTCCTCATCAAACGATAAGTGTTATCCAATATTCCCTTCTCCCTCAAATGCTTATCCAGCTTCCCTTAAATGCATTTATGTTATTCATCTCAAACTATTCCTTGTATAATTCCCTATTTGAATTCTTGAATTATATGCAAGTAGTAGTTGGGATGATCCACTACATATTTTAAAACTATGTTTCAGTAGATTTAATCTAATAAATAATATACATTGTAAACCTTTTGCCCAGTGCTATCACCTGCATACAAAGCATTTGCATAAATACACTACTGTAAACATTTCAAGTGGCCATGAATTCTTGGTGACTACCTTGTATTGAGGGATTCTAGTTTTGGAAACAATCTTTGTCTGCAACATCATAATTTTCAAGATCTTTGTCAGACTACAAGACAGAAAATGCTGCTTTCGGATGCCAGCATCTGCAGTAATTTGCTTCTATCCTCTGTTAGACCACTCTGTTCTCTCATTTCAAGTGAAGAGACCCAGCCTGTTTATCTTTACTCGTTAGCTGTAACCTCGCTTTTCTTTTCTTAATAGGCATAACCTCGCATTTCTGATATCACCTTTGCAAATGTTTTTTGTGCTGTCTCCAGTGTCTCTATACCACTGTTGTAATTTTTAAAAAAAATTTTGCGGGAAGCGATGCCTATCCCTAAATGCCCTTGAAGTGTCCTTTTACTCTACTATCTTGTTTAGGCTTTTATTTCCCAAACATTTCTAACCTCTTACCAAAATGCAATATTTTGTACTTATGGTTAAAATTCATTTACTAACTTTATACCCATTCTGCAATTTTATATTTTTTTTTGTAATTTATTGTAGGCCCCTTCAATATTGACGATATTTCACATCTGTGTGGCATCATCTTCAAATTTAAAAATTATATCTTTGATTTTAAGTCTAATATAAATTGTGAACAACAGCCATCAGATGATGCAGCTTGTATTTAAAATGAACGCGCAGTGTCTCTAGTGATGTGTCTTGATTTGGTTCCCAAGTACATGGAAATCAGAAGGGTGTGTAGGCACATTGCTTGAACTTTATGCCAGGTATAGCATAGCACCAAACATTTAAAATACCTAGATAGTCCAGCTGATATTTATTTCATCTGTGCAAAAACGCATTAAAATGAATTGTCTTGGAACAGAATTTCAAGTATGCATACAAAATCCTTATTGTTGAGATCAATGAAAGGCACAATTAACTTAAGTTGGCAGCTGCACATTACATCCTAAAGACATTGATCTTAAGACCTGCAATGTAACAGCATCTGTTAGATGGAGGGCCAAACATTACATAAAATAATTCACTGGGGCAAGATGATTGCTGTATTTCAAAACTTAATTAATAACTTACCCATTTTTCACATGGTGGTCAACCTGAGTGTTGCAGACAAGTCCAGTCATTTATCTTTTTTCTGATTTTGCTCCTACAAAACTAGGAGCACTTTTCTACGTTAAAGGCTGTATGTATTTAAATGTAACTTGTGTACGTTAACTCAAGCAGTCACGAAGCTGTCTGCTGTATAAACATTTAGAAGTAAGATATATTCCAAATGCATGCAGCCACTTGAAATGTTTACAGTAGTGTATTCATTTATGTGCACTGGGTAAAAGAGTATACAAAGTATATTATACTTTAGATTAAATTTACCAAATCATGGTCATAAAATATGTAGTAAATCATCCCAACTACTTCTTGCATATGATTCAAATGGTGCTGGTTGCATACAGTAGCCTGAATCATCTCTCACACACGAGTACAGACAGTAAGTGTCAGGTTACTTGAGCATCACAGAAACCAGATGCTGCGCTGACCTAATGACCAAATACACACAACTCCAGCAGGGGTCACAGAATATTAAAGGGCAAAAATTCAGACGGATAGCTTTCATTGATTCTGAGGCCAACTATATTTCTAGCTCGAACCGTAATGATTTTTAGGAATCAGGTACTCATAGCATTACCTAGATGAACCAATGGGGCAGTTGGTTTTAATACTTTTCACTATATACTAATGCATGACAATAATAAATCAAGTCAAAATACGAAGTCTTGAGGCTGGAATTTCATTTTGTTTAAGCATGACTAAAAAAAAGTTAAGCTTCAACTTACAAGAATTGAAAAACACACTCCAACGGCAAAGCAAATGGCAAACCATTTCACCCTTGTCCCAAAGCTGAGTGATGATGAATCAAGGACCTTGAAATAAATCACAAATTTGAGATATAGTTTTGCATTGTACATAGGAAAAAAAAAGTATGTAATATCTTAAGAACAAACATAATAAATTATTTTGAGCACTGGAGATATCCAAGAGGTTTGAAGCTCGAGAGTTTAAAGTATCTGGAGTCAGAACTCTAGGAAAAAGGATACCAGAAATAAGATTCATCAGAAACCAGCAGGAATAAAGGAAGTTAATGCATAATTAAACAACAGCTTTATTCCAATGTTTCTGAAATTTTGCTGCATATTAAATATTAATTGAATTTTCAAAATAAAGATTAATGTTGCGTTCAGATCCAAAATAAAAATTTGAGGGGAAAAGAATGTAAATCTAAGTCCCATTATCATTATAATGCATAAAATCTGAACTGATTTCTGTCCAGCATATGTAAAAGCACTGCATAGTGGTATTCACAAGCATCTCAGAGTCAAAATCTAGGAAACATAAAATCAAAACTAAATTTATTCTGCGTTGTAGTGCTGCTGGAGAAAGTTCTCATGAAGTGTGAAATTTGTACAACATACAATTAATCAAGTGTAGTGCACTGTAAATCAAAAGCAGTTCCACTTCAACTATTTTATGTGGTACAAGTAAAAAGGAACAAGATTGAACAGATGGCCACATCCTTACAAGCTCTCATCACAACCACTCATAGCAACCAACGTTCAGTTACTGCCCCAAGTTAAATTGTGGAAAGCATATTATCTAATTAAAATAATTTACAGTAAAAGAACTATGTTATGGTCAATTCTTTGAAAGCACATTTCTGTAAGTGATGAAGACAAGTTAGATTTAGCATTCTGAGAAGTGTGCATATATAGCATGGTATTCAAATGGAAATTATGATTTAAATTCTAAAAGTAAAGGGAGTTTTTCTGATTTTTACTTATATTGGGTTAGACTAATAATCAAATTTAATTACTGTTCGCACTGTACTCTACAATGACAAATAACTCTGCTATTTTAGACAATTTGTGAATCTTTTAGACAGGTTAATTCCAATGGGACTAGTTTCCCATATAACACACACCAAAACCGAGTGGTGGTTTCCAAACTTTCTTTTGATGTTAGCAAAAAGAGGTCACGATTGCAGACTCCTCCCCATTTTATTAAAGTAAGGAACAGTATTTTGCAAGTTCACAATGATTAACCTGCCTTTGGCTATGTAACGTGACTCAAATAGCCAACTGCTTTAAGGAACACCACTGTCACACAGCAGTCAGCAGGTGCCATAGAAATGGATCCGTCAGAGCTGCTTCTGGTGCAGTAATAATCAATTATTTCATGGCATACACAGATCTGCTAGGTCCAAATGATTCAAACATCACAATGTTTCAAATTAAAACCGTGCTTGAATCACCCCCATAATGCACCTCCTCATGCAATTTGCATTGGCAGAATTTGTTCCTGTCCAATCTGACTTGCAACTTCCCTAGATAATCTTGGCACACTTTCCTCATCTCAGTTGGGAACCTCCACAAAACCTTCACAGTGCAATTTGCACTGTACATTACCAACACTGTGGTTAGTTATATCCATACAACACTTCAAATTTATTTTAGATGACAATTTCATAATGTACTTGTTACACTCAGTGCAAGGTGCAAAGCAGAAACTCATCAGCAAACCTGATATAACTCCAGACTAAACTTTACTGTAACTAATTTCAACAGCAGCATGCACTTTGGGTGACAGATTGTCTTACCTGATCAGCTCCTTGTATTTATCCTTAGGCAGCATGAAGGAAGCAAATTAACAGTAATTTATGGTCATTATTTATTAATCACATTTAATAATTTTGTTTGTTGAAGAGCAGTCAGAAAGTAGTGAGATTTTAATCAACAACTTGAAAACCAGTCACTTCGGCAGACATCTTGAATGTTTCAACAAATTTTAAATTTCCACACAAAAGTCACTATGAATTATCTGCCATATTGATGACCAGGTATTAAGTTGAAAATAGATACATTTCATTCAAACATGGCCTGCAGCATTCTTAATATAGAATGTCTTTTAGTACATGCACCA
Organism: Carcharhinus amblyrhynchos; assembly: GCF_965287045.1. Classification (NCBI taxonomy): domain Eukaryota; kingdom Metazoa; phylum Chordata; class Chondrichthyes; order Carcharhiniformes; family Carcharhinidae; genus Carcharhinus; species Carcharhinus amblyrhynchos. The sequence continues at coordinate 34,647,300 of NC_137335.1, read as the reverse complement.
TATATTAGATTTCAATCCTGAATGTACTGAGTGATTCGGAGAAAGCAACTGGGCTTAGCAGCCAAAATTAACACTATTTTAAGATGCACCTAGACATCAAGTGGTTGCAAACTGTTACTGTTAAAATGAAGAGCATCAACTCAACCTAACCCTCTCATTACCCAACAGACAAATATGCAAATTTAAGAGAAAGTAACAGGAGTAGCGACTCAGGATGACTTGCTGCTTCCCTGCCCAGGTTATCCAATAAAACTGATGTTCCAGCCACGAGCAGACAGTACTTCTTGGGAATCAAACTTGGATTGTGTGGGTCAGTTCATAAGAACATAAGAAATAGGAGCAGGAGTAGGCCATCCAGCCCTTCGAGCCTGCCCCGCCATTCAATAAGATCATGGCTGATCTGTCGTGTCTCAGTTGCACATTCCTGCCCTCTCCCCATAACCCTTAATCCCCTTGCTTATCAAAAACCCATCAACCTGCGTCTTAAAAATATTTAGCGAGGCAGCCTCCACCACCTCAACGGGCAGAGAATTCCAGAGATTCACCACCCTTTGAGTGAAGAAGTTCCTCCTCAACTCTGTTCGAAACCGCCCCCCCTTTATCTTGAGGCTGTGCCCCCTAGTCCTACTGTCCTTTCTGAGCGGGAAGAGGCTCTCCACCCCATTCATCATCTTATACGTCTCAATGAGATCTCCCCTCATTCTTCTAAACTCTAACGAGTACAAGCCTAGTTTATTCAGCCTCTCCTCGTAGCTCAACCCTCTCAACTCCGGTATCAGCCTAGTAAACCTCCTCTGCACTCCCTGCAAGGCCAAAATATCCTTGCATAAGTACGGCGACCAAAACTGCACACAGTACTCCAGCTGCAGCCTCACCAATACCCTATACAGCTGCAGCAAGACCTCCCTACTTTTATATTCAATCCCCCTCGCTATGAAGGCCAGCATCCCACTAGCCTTCCTGACCACCTGCTGCACCCCACCACTTGATGAATTTCCAATTAAGCCACCATGATGATAATGGTATAACTAACAAACATTAATTCCCATACTTGTTCTTACAGTATATATTCCTAATTTGAAGTGAAAGTATGTAGAGATTCACACTAATCTTCTTTATCAAACTGGGAACTCACAAAGCACATTCAATTCACGACAAACTTTGCAGATTTTCAAGAAACTTAAATTTAAAAAACTGCAGTTCCAATTTTGGCATTTGAAAGAATCATAAGAATACTTATCACGTGACACTAAGCCGCAGTTTATGCCTATGCCTCAAACCACATTAACTATTTTCAGCTATTTCCATTTGTAAGTGTAAGCACTGTATAAATTAAATTATGATCTCTGTGCTAGGTTACCAAATTGAAACCTGCATTTAGAATCACAGAATCCCTACAGTGCAGAAGGAGGCCATTCAGTCCATTGTGTCTGCATTGACTCTTGGACAGAGCATCTTACCAAGGCCCTATCCCCACAACCTCATGTATTTACCCTAATAATCCCCCTAACCCACACATCTTGAGACACCAGGGGGCAATTTAGCATGGTCAATTCACTTAAACCCACACATCTTTGGACTGTGGAAGAAAATCACAGCACCTGGAGAAAACCCACACAGACATGGGGACAATGTGCACGGAGACACAGTTGCCCAAGGCTGGAATCAAACATGGGTCCCTGGTGCTGTTGGGCAGCAGTGCTAACCACTGTGCCACCATGTTACCCCTATTTGTGATACTACTAAAGTGCTTTCAAGCCAAATTTTGATCACGCTCCTTCCCCAGTTGTACTTATGCACTCTTCGAATGGAAAGCTAGCTGTCCTCAGTGCTTGACTCTGGCAATATATCAGAGGCCACAATCTCCTGACGGAGCTCGGTTCAGTGCTCAGACACTAACATGTCTGTAGTTTAGGCAGAAATGTTGGATAGCTATCAGGAACAAGAACATTAGACAATTTTTTGCTTCTCCAACAGGCTAGTTGTAAAAAAACCTTCTGTCAAGCAGCACATCTAGTATAAACAACCACGGACACACTTATCAGCAATCATTAAACTTCTCCCTTTTTGAAACTGCTTTGCCATTGGTTTTAACTAAAAGGAGTGTTAATTTTTCCTAAAGGATGGTTTCACTTTGATAAAGTTTCTGTTAGAAAAGGGAATACACGAATTGCTTTTGGCGGAAGCAGAATTACCAATATTGTACATTGCTCTTTCTAACTTCCAAGTTATTTCATTAAATATATTTATTTAAAATCGCAGTCTATTTATCAAAATTACTAGCTTGAAGTCACAATGTTAAATTCAATTTCTGTCTAATGGGATTTTGGGTTTCTGCAGGTCTTTCAGGGATGAAGTTCCTACAATTTTACTTGTTTATAATGAAGACCATTGATTTATTGCTGACTGATTTATTTTGGCATTATGTGGATTAGGGGTTTGCCAGGTCTGCTTTGAAGATTGCATGATGTGAATCCACTTGGGGAAAGAGGGAGGAGCGGCATTGGTGCAAACAGGAATGCAGAGTGGGAACTGACAGGAAACCAAAACCAAGTTCATAGTTAGCAGGCTGAAGACATTCGAAAACCAAGGAGATGGTGGGGTGGGTGAATTCTCCTGGTGCGCTGCGCGGCTCAAGTCTCCCACCTTACCGGGAGAGATTCCCAGCAACAGGAATTAAAGCTGGTCACCATAAATGGGACCAGGTGCAGTCACCCAGCTGATGGGGTCAGAGGCCATTGAGGCCACCCAGGGGATGGAAGGCAGAGGATGCCCCTTGGGCAGTGTCAGCCTGGCACTGCCCACTGAATAGTGCCAAAGGGGCAGGGCCAATTGGTGGCAGTGGGGACCAGGTACACAATACACACTCTTGCAAATTGGCTAATGTTTTCTACTTGATACGCTGCAGGAAAAGATGTCCTGAAGCATGGTACATTGGAGAGACCATGCAGATGCTACGACAATGGATGAATGAACCCTGCTCAACAATCACGAGGCAAGACTGTTCTCTTCCTGCTGGGAAACATTTTAGCGGTCACGGGCATTCGGTCTCTGATCTTCAGGTAAGCGTTCTCCAAGGCTGCCTTCACGACATACGACAATGCAGAGTTGCTGAGCAGAGACTGATAACCAAGTTCCACACACGAGGACGGCCTCAACCGGGATCTTGGGTTCATGTCACACTATCTGTAACCCCCATGACTTGCCTGGACTTGCAAAATCTCACTGTCCTGGCTGGAGACAATACACATCTCTTTAACTTGTGCTTAGCGCTCTCTCCAGTCACATTGTCTGTACTTTTAAGGCTTGATTAGCTGTAAAGACTTGCATTCCAACCATTATTTCATAAATTGAGTTTGTCTCTTTATATGTCCTATTTGGGAGCAGAACTCCCATTCACCTGACGAAAGAGCTGCACTCCGAAGGCTAGAGGCTTTTGCTACCACATAAACCTGTTGGATTTTAACCTGGTGTTGTGAGACTTCTCACAGGATTGATAAAGCCAAATGTCCCATATGACTTCTTAACTATCCTATTAACCTGTCCAGCTGCCTTCAAGGATCTGTGGACAAGTAGCCCCCAGATCCCTCTGAGCTTCCTAGCATCCTGCCATTCATTTAGCACTCACTCACCTTTTCACTCTTTCCGAAGTGCATCACCTTGCACTTCATGGTTAAATTCCACTTGCCATTGATCTGTCCTTTTGATCAACCCATTTATCTGCCTGCAACCTAAGACCTTCTTCCTCATTAACTATCCTGCTAATCTTGGGTCATCCACAAACTTACTTATCATCCCCCCACATTCTAATCTATATTGTATGTACATGTTGTTTATCTATTTATTTGGTATGTGCACTGAATCAGAAGCGTAAATTTGATTTGACTTATTGTCACATGTAGTAGTATACAATGAAAAATATTGTTTCTTGCGTGCTATACAAATGAAACATACCGTTCACACAGAAGGAAAATAGAGCGTGCAGAATGTAGAGTTACAGTTATAGTTAGGGTGTGGAGAAAGATCAACTTAATGCAAGGTAAGTCCATTCAAATATCTGACAGCAGCAGGGAAGAAGCTGCTTGATTCAGTTGGCACGTGACCTCAGACTTTTGTATCTTTTCTCCCTGAGGGAAGAAGGTGGAAGACAGAATGACTGGGACACGTGGAGTTCTTAATTACGTTGGCTGCTTTGACAAGGCAGCAGGAAGTGTGGACAGAGTCAATGGATGGGAGGCTGGTTTGTGTGATGGATTGGGCTACATTCACAACTTTTTGTAGTTTCTTGGGTAGAGCAGCAGCCATACCAAGCTGTGATACAACCAGAAAGAATGCTTTCTATGGTGCATCTGTAAAAGTTAATGGAAGTTATAGCTGACAAATTTCCTTGGTCTTCTGAGAAAGTAGAGGCGTTGGTGGGCTTTCCTAACTATTAGTGTCGGCTTGGGGGAACCAGGACAGATTGTTGGTGATCTGGACATCTAAAAACATGAAACTTTCAAACATTTCTACTTAATTTCCGTTGATGTAGACAGGTGCATATTCTCCATTACGCTTTCTGAAGTTGATGTCAATTTCTTTCATTTTGTTGACATTGAGGCAGCAATTATTGTTGCAGCACCAGTTCTCTATCTTATTACTATACTCTGTTTCTTCATTGTTTGAGATCTGACCCACTACAGTGGTGTTGTCAGCAGACTTAAAAATTGAGTTGGAGAGGAATTGGCCACACAGTCGTAGGTGTATAAGTAGTAGGGGGCTGAGAACACAGCCTTGTGGGGCACCGGTGTTGAGGATGATCATGGAGGAGGTGCTGCTGCCTATCCTTACTGATTGTGGTCTTATGCTAATGGAGGTGTTGATTCCTGAATAGTGGTTTCTTTAGAAAAAGAAATTTGGTGTCCTTACCCATTCTGGTCTAAGTGTGATTGACTCTAAAATCTTGTGTAAAACCAGAAAAGCCAAATGATAATCAAGAGGACTGACCACACAGCCTCGATCTAACATAGGAAACAACGATGATACACCCATTCCGGTCAACCCTTCAGGAAGTTCAGGATCCAGTTGCAGAGGGAGGCAAGGCCCAGTTCGGAGTTTGGAGATGACTTTTGTATGAATAATGGTGTTGAAGGCTGAGCTGTAAATCACAACCTGTGGAGATTTTTTCAAACGTTGCAACCTTGCCTCATCGTGTCTGCTGTGGCTCAGTTGTTGATCGATCACTTCCCTGGGTCCCCTTCAAGGCTGGAGCATAAAAATCAAAACAGACACTCTTTACTGTAAGAGGTGCTGTTTTATTTATGTGACATTAAACTGAAGTCCCGTTTGCGCTCTCGGGTGGATACAAAAGATCTTATGGCAATATTTTGAAGAGCAGGGTTGCTCCCAGTGTCCTGCCCAATATTTATTCCTCAAACAGCATAAAAATAATATGATGATATTATCACATTGCTATTTGCTGTGCAAGAAAGCTGGCTTAACTGCAATGTTACTGGATGAATAATCCAGAGATCTGAACAAAGCTGGAGTTCAAATCCCACCACAGCAGCTGGGGAAATTAAAATTCAATTAGCTAAATAAACCTGGAGTAAAATGCAAGCCTTTGTATTGGTGATCGTGAAACCACTGAATTGTCATAAAAATCCATTTGGTTTCTTTAGAAAAAGAAATCTGCGGTCCTTACCCATTCTGGTCTACATGTGATTGACTCTAAAATCTTGTGTAAAACCAGAAAACTCAAATGATAATCAAGAGGACTGATCACCCAGCCGCGATCTAAGCATGGGAAATAACCATGATACACCCATTCCGGTCAGCTCTTCAAACTTTTCAGGAACTGGGGCAGGTCTCTGTGCCTTCATGTGAGTGTTCTAGAACATGGTTCCCTCCAAGCAGAGCTCACCATCATCAGGGATGGCAGCTATATTCTGGGAACCACTATTCAGGAATCAACACCTTCATTAGTGTAAGTTTGAATGCCTGGTGGAGGAGAGACTCTGACTGCTGTTCAGGCCCTGGACCAGAACCCCAAATTACTTTGGAAAACTAGACCAGTCACCAACAATTTTTCTATTTTAATATAAAAAGTGAGGAAAGGATACTTTACTCCAGGAGTAAACTTTATTCAATAATAGTGTAAATATAACAAATGAAGTAGCTTAAACATTAACAGTGGAACAATATTTAAAAATGAAAGGAAACAACTTCAATTCCTAACTTATCACTGTTTCAATTTCAAATAAACAACATCGGCTTATAGACTTAAAATGCCACTTTAAATACACTTAGTACTCATAAATATACTTGCTAAAGCTGTCAGAATGACTTGAGAGGGCAGTGTGAAGAAAATTTCTGTCTTCAAACAAATCTCAACTAGAACTTAAAAGCCATTTTTTTCTGCTACAGATCTAGCTCCTCCGATTAACCATATCATCACACGACCCTGCATACGTAAACTCATATTCCATTCCTTTAATCAAAACCCCTGGGGAAATCTCCATCTATAAACAAAAATAGATTAGTTCTATCCTAAGTAAACACTACATGGCTAAAATGAGTAATTATCTTGCTCTCCCAGCATCTGTGCCAAACATTTTCCAGATACACTGGCTGCCTGCAGAATAAAGCTGAATCTTTAAACATTCCCCTTAAACAGAAGGGAATATCAATAGCAACTGCCTATTATCACACTGCAAGGTGACAAAGGCTAGAGATGTACTGGGTGACAGACAGGCAGCCCTGGATGTTGCTAAAGAAGCTGCCACATGACATATCCTTTGACAGCATCAACTCATAGAAAAACCATTGAGAATCTTAAAGCAACGCTCAGCCTTGACTGTATTGTGTCAAGGCGCTCAAAGGTGTGGAGCACTCTCATCTGAGCTGACCACTATTCAGACGGAATTCCTCATCAACAACAAACCCAAAACCTCCCTTTGGCGCCTCAGCCTCACAGTCTCTATAGTACTGGTCTCCTTATTTAAAGGAATGATGTAAGAGAATTAGCAGTTCAGGGACAGTTTACTAAGCTAATACCAGGAAAAACAAGATGTCCTGTGAGGAAAGATTGGACAGGTTAGGTTTGTAACTACTAGAGTTTAGAAGAGTAAATAACTCGATCAAAACCTTTGTGGGGATGATGTTCCCCCTTGTCGGAGAATCATGAACTGAGGTACTTATTAAAAATAAGGAGTTGCCCATTTAAGACAGAGATGAGGAGAATGTTTCTTTCAGATGACTGAGTGTCTCTGGAACTCTCTTCCTCAAAAGGTAATGGAAGCAGAATCTTTGAATATTTTTAAAGGCAGAAAGAGATAGATTTTTGATTAATAAGAGGGTAGACAGAATGAAGTTGAAGTTACAGTCAGATCAGCTTTGTTCTTGGTGAATAGTGGAGCAGGTTCAAGGGACTGGGTGGCTCACTACTGTCCCCAGTTCTCACGATATGTTCCAAAAACCCTGAATTCCATTTGTGGACAAGAACCTATCTCATTGTTTCTTGAAAGCCAATGAATTTCACTATTGTTTCAAGCAATCTATTACATATACTTAACACTAATTTAATAGACCAAGTGCCTTTTGTATTTCCCATTTTCTTTTTTTGTCCTTCATTTGTAAATATCCCATTTAATCTCTCCACACGACTAAAAGATTTTCTTGGATCTAGTTTGTCCGAATCTTTGATGACTTAAAACGCTATCTTGTCTCCTCCTCTCAGAAGTCCTTTGAGAAATAAAAGGCACAAGATCATAAATCTTGTTGCATCATTTTCTTAAGTTCTGGGCTATATTGTGTAACAGCCACTCTCACAGCTCTTCCAATAACTAATACGCTCCTGAAAATGGAATCCAGAACTAAAAGTCCTGACATGATTGCCCAATGGCCTAAAGTTTTAAAATTATTATCCTGGGATCATATGCTATACCTCAAAACAGATTTGCCATTGTTATTAAAGCAGATCTGTAATAACTCACCATTATGACAGGATAAATCCAACAGCAACTTCTAGCACATACCCAGTTAAATACAGAAATCGCTGTCCAAGAATTCCTGGGTATGCTGTGGAAGTCCTTGCTGATAAGTTCAAAGTATATCATGATTTGGTGCGGAGGCTAAGTTTTGCCTTGAAGACTGAAAAGGTTGGAGGTTTTACATTTAGGATGGAATGAGTTTTGAAAAACAGCAAAATAAGCAAACATTACAGCTGAATGACCTCTTTAGCTCTAGAAAATTAATTTTATAATTTTAGACTCTCACTCTTTCCGAAGAAAATGAACGTTGCAGCTTTTATTTTTTCTGTTTCTCTCTTACCTTTCTTCCTTAAGCCTGACCTTTAAATAACCTCTTATACACATTTTAAATAATTTACATCTTTTGCTTTTTACTTAGATATGTATTTTGCATGCTCAGTGAAGATAATTCGTTGATCGGACAGCTTTGCCGTTTCCTGTCCCATTAACAGCAACTAGATGACCCCCCCAGATAGCACTGCGCTGAAACAGATGCCAGACAGTAGAATTCTCCACTGACAAACTCACAAGAATTCTCTGGACAATCACATACACATAGTTAATAGCAAAAGCCATTCCTTGGCTGCTAGCAAAATCTGAGTCATTTATTAATTGACCTAAAGCAGCATGCTGTTGATTTTTGTAACCTGTCCACTACTCCCTATCCACTCAAAGAACTCTCTCATGCTGTAATACTGCAGGTATATACAATTGTCGTAATGAGGTTTGTAAGATTATTAATTTGGGATTCTATCTATAAATCTGAGGTAAAAGAAGATGGTCATGTGATCTTTTCTGCTGTCTGTCTGACAGTAAGCTTGAGTGGGTTGATTGTTAGAGGTCAAAGGAAGGGTCAGATTGTTTTATGGAGACAGAGGTCTCTGTTCATAAGAAATATGAAAGTGGGTCATTCAGTCCCTGGAGCCTGCGCCTCAATCCAATAGGATTAAAGCTGATTTTGGCCTGAACTTCACTTTCCTCCTTCGCTCTCCTAGTAGGCAATCTCCCAAAGTCTCAAACGTGTTTGAGTTTTTTTGAGTTGTAAACAGTTATGCTATAAACAATCCATTTGCTTATAAGATAGAAAAAAGTTGGGATCAAAAAGTAACTACTAGGCAATTCTACCTAGCTACAAGTCTAATATGCTTTCTGTTGCCATGGGGAAGGGGGCAGAAAAAGCCATTTTTGAGATCAGGCTACATACAGGCTCCCCTACAAATCAGTGAATATCACAGATAGACAGCAGTACCTTATTGGTGTAGCCTGCAGTCACCTGAGAGACACAGCCAGACAGCAAAGCAGCCAGTCCTGCATCAGAAGCAGAGAAATTATTGACACTGGGAGATCACACTCAGATTCAGGAGACTGAGTTTGTGAGGATTTGAAGGAAGCTGGAAAATTTGCCTAGCTTGAGCTAGAAGGAAAGAATCTAGACTCTAACACTCACAGTGAAAGTTAGCATTGGAATCAGAAATTACCCAGCTGGTGAAGTGAAAAAAATAAGAAGAGGTAATTTTAGACTGTTTCCTAAAGTTCGAGTGTCCACTTAAGAGACAGTATAATATTTAACTGTAGCAGGAGACCTTCATTCTTCTAAAAGTTAAATTGATTTTTTTCCCTGTAGTTTAAAGTAAAAACTGCTTACAAAACATGTGTTTAATCAATACTGCTAATTAGTAATTTATTGCACATTTTTAAAAAATGAAATCTTGATGTGTCATTCTTTCAACTGATAACTGGAAGATTGAGTTTCTTTTTAAAAGTTATCAGCATGCGTGAAGTTTGTACCAATTATCCCCCAGCATGCTTCAACATATTCAGGAAAAGAGAACAAAAAATGTGAATGACAACAGTGGAGGGGAAAGAAAGCCTAATGAACTACCTGTGCTCAGTTAACAAACAGAAACTTGTAGGCGATGGATCTCTCACACTTTGTGCATCACAGAGTGCCCTAACATGAGTCATGCTGAAAAGCTGGGAGTGGGGCCTATTCCCACTGAGAGGCTGGCAGCATAATGCTGAGTGGGCCACTGTGCACTGATCTGTCAGCACTGAAATCAGCATACATGCAGTAGCCCTAAACTGCCGGTCTCCCGACTGCTGGCCAGCCCTACGACCCCGCAACGCTGTATCTCCGATCCCGATATCCACCCTCACCCCCACAGCTGCCTGGTCGCTGTCCTCCCTCCCTCTGCCTACGATTCCAAATACAAAGTGACAATGGGACTCGTCATCCCACCCCCTGAGCATTGCCACTTTGTTCCTTGGGCGGTGTCAAGGGGCCAGGCTGGCACTGCCAAGCTGACAATGCCCAGGGGACACGCCCCTAGCCTCCTGGGCCTCCCTTCTCTCCAGCATGGTCAGGCCACCAGCTCCCCATTAGTGGGGAGCTGTTGTAAACCCCACTCTGGGTGATGAAGTGGGGAGGAGAGAGCCCCCCCCCCCACCGAGACTTATGGCCCAGACCGCTAATAGGTTGCAAACGAAGATCTTAGCCAAAAGGCTGCGAAGAAACGATTTTAATTGGACATTCTTTTTAAAAATTTTTTTTAAAAACTTTATTCCAATCCAATCAAGTCAAATTAAAGCCAATTCAGAGTCCCAACAAGTTGGGACATTCCCGATCCAAGCTGACAGGATGGGGCTCTCACCACCTGTCTGGGGCTTGATCTACATGATCCAAGCTGATTGGAGTAAGTGTAGCTCCTCCTCCAAGGCTTGATGTTATTTGCATCTTAGCCAAATGGCCGCGATGCCGCTTTAAAAAATTGCTTCAAAAGAAGCTGAAATGTAACCTAATGACTTCAACCAAGTGCAGCATGTCGGTACCACACTTGATCTTAGCCAAAAGGCCAAGACTATAGAAATGATCCCTGATTTTAATTGGATATACTTGTGAACCCCAGGCTCAGCGTGTATCGTGAAATCCAAAGCTTTTGGATCAGAGATATTTTTTGCAATTGATAAATCCATTTTCTGTTCAGACTGCTTCTTAAGCTATCTTCAGCTCTTTGAGCTAGGCCTTTTGGCTAAGATCAAGTGTAGTATCGACGTGCTGTGCTTGGTTGAAGTCATTAGGTTACACTTCAGCTTCATTTGAAGGAATTTTTAAAAGTGGCATCTCGGCCTTTTGGCTAAGATGCAAATGAGATCAAGCCTTGGAGGAGAAGTTACGCCTAGTCCAATCAGCTTGGATCATGTAGATCAAGCCCTAGACAGGAGTGAGAGCCCCGTCTTGTCAGCTTGGATTGGGAATGTCTCAACTTGTTGAGACTCTGAATTGGATTGAATTGGAATAAAAACAAAAATTCAGCTCACCATTTGATTTAGATACATTGTAACACTTTACCTTAATTTACACTGCAGAACATGTTGCATTGTGGGACAGAATTCAATGCACTAATTGAAAAACCAAATGGTGAGAATTTTTAGAAGTACCATCAGTCTCTCAGAAAGGTTTCATGGAGATATTCTAGTTATCCCTTGCATAATAGAGTATTACTACCCAAAGCCCTACATTAGTGCCCTGTAGTCAGTAAGGGATGAGTTATACAACCTGGGCTAATCGAAACAGCCTGACAATGGGACTGGGGGAATTATGTGGACATTCACAACTCAGCCATCCTAACTGACCTTGAGTTGAGCTTCCAAGAAGGAACAGTGCAGCACGAATATGAAGTTAGCTGAATGACAAGAACCTAAAGCAGTCGCGAAAATTGTTATATGGTCTGAAGAAGGCTATGTAGTGGAGTTCCCCAGGGGCCAGTATCCAGATCATTGCTTTTCTTATTATATTGTATACTAATGACTTAACTGTGTGCGCACAGGGCACATTTCAAAATCTGCAGGTAACTCAAAATTTAGAAGCAGCATAAACAATGCAGAAGATAGCAAAAAACATTTATGAGAATGGTTCCAAGGATCAGGGTCTTTAGTCGCATGTAAAGATTGGTGAAGCTTTGATTCTTCCTCTTAAAGAGAAGGTTGAGAAAAGATTTGATAAAGTGTTCAAAATCACAAGAGACCCAGACAGAATAGAGAGAAATTGTTTCATTTGACGGAAAGGACAAGAAGCACAGGGCACCGATTTAAAGTGACTGGCAGGGGAGAAGGGAAGTCTTGCTGCAACTGTACAAGGCATCAGCGTGAACACATCTGGAGTACTATGAGCAGTTTTGGTCCCCTTCTTTAAGGAAAGATTGTTTCATTGGAGGCAGTTCAAAAAAGATCCATTCGAATAGGGTATGGAGGGATCGTCTTATGAGGAGAGGTTAAACAGATTGGGACTCGACTCATTGGAATGTAGAAGAATGAAAGGTGATGTCATTGAAACATATGAAATTCTGAAAGGGCTTGATAGGATAACTCCTGAAAGGATGTTTCCCCTCATGGGCGAGTCCAAGACCAGAGGATATAGTTTCAGAATAAAGGGGTGCCAGGTTATGACTCAATGAGGAGGAATTTCTTCTCTCAGAGAGAAGAGTGTCTTTGGACCTCCTTGCCACAGAGAGCTGTGGGGGCAGAGTCCTAGTGTACATTTAAGGCTGGAGATAGATTTTTGATTTGTAAGGGAATCAAGAGTTACAGAGATAGGGAAGGGGATGTGAGGAATGTCAGATCAGTTGTTACCCTATTGAATGGTGGGGTAGGCTCGAGGGGTCAATGGCCTATTTCTGTTCCTATTTCCTATAGTCTGATTGGAACAAACGACATGAGGAAAAAAAGCTTTTTTGATGCAGTGTGATTAGGACCTGGGATTTATTATGCGAGAATGCAGTGGACACAAATTCAAATAAAGCTTTTGAAAGGAAGTTAGAAAGAACCCAAAATTTGGGCTACAGAGGGAAAACTGATCAAAGTGGGACTAGTCATATTGCTGTTGCAGAGAGCTAGCATGAACAGAATGGACTGAACAATCTCCTTCAGTAATGTAACCATTCTATGTTTCCATGACCTCATATCCTCCTTCAAAAAGGATATTTTCCTGTTTGGTCAAACAAGCTTCAGTGCATTGGCTTGTACTGTATTCACAAGACCTGTGGTAAAAAGTTAAATAAACAGCAATTGTGGTGAGGAGAGAACAATGGGTGCCACTGTCCAACAGCACAAGCTCACACATTTATGCAAATATAACATATTGGGTCTAGCTATGTCAAACCAGCATTTTGTTTCATTCACTAACATGTATGAAATGGCACTGTTCCCAATTTCAAAACAATGCACACTCCACAAATCATTTTTGGCTAGAAATGCCTTTGTAGCGTCTAAATAAACAGCAACAAAGAAAGAAAGTTGAGATACCGACCTAGTGCCATTTTCAGATATGGTTTGTTTGCTAGTTAAACTGGTAGATACCAGAGATTGCAACTGATCCTGTCAGAACAGTACTGTCCAATTAACTATATCTTGTCACATATGGCTAATTGTATCGTGTGAAAAGCAGGACAGTTCTCTCACTCAGCCAATATTTATCCTCAACTGATTTCTAAAATTAGATAATACAGGCACTTACTTCATTGCTATTTGACGGATTTCTGTTTTTAGGATTTTGCTGGCTGTAAATTGACTGCTGTGCACCCCACAGGGAAAAAAAAGACTACATTTCGTACTAATTAATTGATTATGAAGAGGTTAAAGATGCCCTGGGGTTGTAAGAGATGCAATATAAATGCGTGTTTTCTTTAAATAAATAAAAAGATAACTAATCGATACTGATACTGTACATACCATCCAATGTCCCTGTGAGCTGCGTGACTGGCCATGCAGAAAATCAGAAGTACTATGCAGTCTGCTTCCAAGCTTTCCCTTGCATACACTATTGATGCCATTGCAATGCTAATGTGGACAGTCTATACAAGTGCACTTTTTGTGCATTTTTCAAATATCAGGATATTTTGAAGACAAATAAAGAATTGAAAAAGCAAAACGGCTGACACTGTTCTGGAGGTTGTAGGCAGGGGTGCAAAAGTGATGCAACATCAGTAATGGGGAGAGTGAAAGCTGGTGCTGGGAGGAGGTGGTTTGGATATAGGGGCATACGGCTGTACTTTTTCATAATGAACAGAAAATCTCTTTGGTCAAAGTCTGACAATTTGGATTCGAATTAATAGATTATGCAAATTCTAACCACTCAGAGATGATCTCATTTTGAAATGCCTTTCGCGCAACATAGATTGGGCTAACAAGGAATTAAACAACATATATATGCACTAAGATAATTGTGCAAACAGGTTAGCAACCTGATGCTTGAATAAGATTTTGCTTCAAATATTGATGGAACAGCCTGAGTTTGGTTGTTTACTGTACAAATTTATGTAATGCTAACTATAGAAAATAGTCTAATGGCAACAACAGAGTTAGAAATAGACTTGGTTTGTCTTGTACGTTGGTTTAAATTACTTGGCATAACAAGCTGAATTATCCGTTCAGAGATCATCATCTTCATGGACCACCTATTAATACTCAAATCTGCGAGACTGAACAAGTTGGCCATTTTGGGGTAAAGCACTGTTGGACTAAATAGCTAACAACACTTGATTGTAAAATGGATAATATTATTGCACACACACAATCAAATATTAACTCAAAATTGCAAGACAACTCGAGTGCAAGTTTGAGGGAGGCTATCTCAAGTTTAGACGGCAAATTAAGTTTGAAGAGGCCACTATAGACTGAGATAGTGAACAATTTCATTAAATACTTTCTATTGCAATCCAGTGGCAAATGAAAATGCTTTTTTCTCCTTCTAAAATAAAAATTATGATACCAATCACATCATACCATAGCATACCAACAACACATTCTCAAAAGCTCAGGTGAGATTGATGAAAACCCCATTTCCTGAGTTTGAATTTTGAAATTAAATTACTGTGTCATGAAGTAAACTCAAGTATTTGCATGTTATTAGAATGTATTAAAATAAATTAATATCATAGATGTCTTCAAAAAATACAATTGTTTCCAATTTACACAAACAGCCTAGGTTCAAAGCTCAAATTTACAGACAGTGCTAAATGGAATGCAGGAGGAAGATCAGAAATAACAAAGAGTTGAATGACATTGGTTGAGATCAAGTGTAGTATCGACAAGCTGTGCTTGGTTGAAGTCATTAGGTTACATTTTAGCTTCATCTGTAGCAATTTTTTTTGTTTTATGCCAATTCAATCAAATCAAGTCCAATTCAGAGTTTCAACGAGTTGAGACATTCCTGATCCAAGCTGACAAATCAGGGCTCTCACCTCCTGTCTTGGGCCTGACCTACATGATCCAAGCTGATTGGTGTAGGCAAAGCTCCTCCTCCAAGGCTTGATCTCATTTGCATCTTAGCTAAAATGCCGAGATGCCGCTTTTAAAAGTGGCTTCAAATGAAGCTAAAATGTAACCTAACGACTTCAACTAAGCACAGCATGTCGATACTACACTTGATCTTAGCCAAAAGGCCGAGAAGCATAAGAACATAAGAAATAGGAGCAGGAGTAGGTCATCTAGCCCTTCGAGCCTGCCCCGCCATTCAATAAGATCATGGCTGATCTGAAGTGGCTCAGTTCCACTTTCCCACTTTCTCCCCATAACCCTTAATTCCCTTGCCTACCAAAAACCTATCTACCCGTGATTTAAATATATTTAGTGACGTAGCCTCCACCACATCAACGGGCAGAGAATTCCAGAGATTCACCACCCTTTGAGTGAAGAAGTTCCTCCTCAACTCCGTTCTAAACTGCGTCCCCCCCCCCCCCTTATCTTGAGGTTGTGCCTTCTAGTCCTGCTGTCCTTTCTGAGCAGTAAGAATCTCTCTACCTCTACTCTATCCATCCCCTTCATTATCTTATACGTCTCTATAAGATCCCCCCTCATCCTTCTAAACTCCAACAAGTACAAACCCAGTCTATTCAGCCTCTCTTCATAGTCCAACCCCCTCATCTCCGGTATCAGCCTAGTGAACCTCCTCTGCACTCCCTCCAAGGCCAAAATTTTATATTCAATCCCCCTCGCTAAAAAAGCCAGCATCCCATTTGCCTTCCTGATCACCTGCTGCACCTGCAGACTGGGTTTTTGCGAATCATGCACAAGGACCCCCAGGTCCCTCTGCACCGTAGCATGCTGCAGCTTTTCGCCCTTTAAATAGTAATTCCTCCTACTATTATTCCTGCCAAAGTGGATGACCTCACATTTGCTAACATTGTACTCCATCTGCCAGGTCCTCGCCCACTCGCTTAGCCTATCTAGATCCTTCTGCAGACTTTCCACACCCTCCACACAATTTGCTTTTCCACTTATCATTGTGTCATCAGCAAATTTCGTCACCCTACACTCAGTCCCCTCCTCCAGATCATCTATATAAATGGTAAATAGCTGAGGCCCCAGCACCGATCCCTGGGGCACTCCACTAGTCACCAACCGCCAATCAGAATAGCACCCATTGATACCGACTCTCTGCTTCCTATTAGACAGCCAATCCTCTATCCACGCTAACACCTTTCTGCCAACTCCATGCCCCCTAACCTTCTGAAGCAACCTTTTGTGCGGCTCCTTATCAAACGCCTTCTGAAAATCGAGAAACACCACATCCACCGGTTCCCCTCTGTCTACCGCACTAATCACATCCTCATAGAATTCCAATAAATTCGTCAGACACAATTTCCCCTTAACGAATCTGTGCTGCGTCTGCTCTATCAAACAATCCTTCTCAAGGTGCCTTGTTATTTCTTCTTTGATAACGGATTCAAGCATTTTTCCCACAACAGACGTTAAACTAACCGGCCTATAATTCCCTGCCTTTTATCGGCTACCCTTTTTAAACAGCAGCGTAACATTAGCCGTTTTCCAATCTTCCGGCACTTCCCCAAAATCCAGCGAGGTTTGGAAAATAATCACTAAGGCATCAACTATCACCTCTGCCATTTCCTTCAGAACCCTGGGATGCATTCCATCCGGTCCTGGGAACTTGTCCACCATCAGTCCTGCTAGTCGATCAAGCACTACCTCTCTAGTGACAGTGATCGCATTCAATTCCTACCATCCTTCTATCTTTAATACCCGGCAAACTATTCGCGTCCTCCTCCGTGAAGACCGAGACAAAAAACTTATTCAAGGCCTCAGCCATTTCCTCATCCCCCACCACTAAATCCCCCATCTCATTCTCTAAGGCTCCAACATTCAAGCAATTGTCTCAACTTACTGAGACTCTGAATTGGACTTGATTTGATTGAATTGGAATAAAAACAAAACAAGTGCGATCAATAGAAGATGAAATTTAATAAAGACCAGTATTAAGTCATGTACGTAAGAAGGAAAAATAACAACATGCATGCTCCATGAATGGTGTAGAATTAGTTAAGGATGAAGAAATTATTTGGGTTAGAATTAGTAGTCACATGGAAAAACGTGGATTTATTTGAATTGTCAGCAGAAATTGTGTTTAACTAATGGGCTGGAGTTTTTTTTCAAGAGTTAACAAAGTTGATGAGAGCAATGCTGTTCACGTGGTCTAATGGACTTTCAAAAGGCATTCGATATAGTGCTACACAAATAACCTGAGAAAAGTTATAGCTCATAGAATAAAAGGGACAGGAGAAAAGTGGACAAAATTGGCTGACTACAAGGAAACGGTCAATCAATATTTTTGAGACAATTGGAAGAATTGTAGTGGAGACCTCCAGAGGTCAGTATTGGGATGCTTGCTTTTCCTGATATGATCTAGATCATGGTGTGTAGGAGAGATTTTCAAAATCTCCAAATGGAATCAAACTTGGGGGCATTGTAAACTGTGAGCACTGTGTAGAATTTCAAAAGAACATAGACAAACTGATAGAGTGGGCAGCTAGGTGGCAGATGAAGTTCAATGTACATGGTGATGCACTTTGGTAGGAAAAACAAGGAAAGAAAATACAAAATAAGTGGTACAATTCTTAAACGGGTGCAAGAGCAGAGAGATCAGTGTGTATGTGTGCATAAATCATTTAAGGTGGACAGCGCAATTAATAAAGCATATAATACCTTGGGCTTTATTAATAGGGTCATAAGACTACAAGAGCAAGGAGGTTACGTTGAACTTATACAAGACAATAGTTTGACTTTAGCTGGAACACTGTGTACAGGTCTGGGTGTCACACCATACGAAGGATGTAAACACATTGGAGGGAATACAGAAGGGGTTTGCAAGAATGGTTCCAGGGATTAGAATTACAAGAATAGATTGGAGGAGTTGAACTATTCTCTTTGGAGAAAGGCTGGCTCACAGGTGATTTGAAAGAGGTGCTCAAAATAATGAGGGGGCTGGACAGAGTAGATAACTAGAAACTTTTCCCACTTGTAAAAGGATTGAAAACAAGAGGGCACAGACAGAAAGTGACTTGCCAAAGAAGCAAACGTAATAGGAGAAAAACCTTTTTTACACAGCAAGTGGTCAGGTCTGGAACGCACTGTCTAGAAAGTGGCACAAGGCAGATTCAAATGAAGCATTCAAGAGGCATTAGTCCACAAATTTAATAGAAACAATGTGCAAGGAATGACACGGTCTTAACACTCTTTTGGAGAACTGCTGCAGACATGATGGGTTGAATGGCTTCATTCTGTACCTAACAATTCTGTTAAGTAGACAGAGATAAGTAGACAGAAATAAGCCAAGACAGTAGGATATTGCTTTACATTGGATCATAGAATCATACAGTACAGAAGAGACCCTTCAGCCCATCGAGTCCGCACCGACACATTAGAAACACCTGAACTCTCATCTAATCCCATTTGCCAATGCTTGGCTCATTGTCCTGAATGTTATGATGTGCCAAGTGCTCATCCAGATGTTTTTTAAAGGATGTGAGGCAACTCGCCTCCACCACCCTCTGAGTAAAAAAAGGTTTTCCTGACATCCTGCCCCTCACTTTGAACCTGTGTCCCCTTGTAAGCGACCTCTCAACTAAGGGGAATAGCTTGCTCTTTATCTAGTCTAGGCATGTCCCTCATAATCTTGTACACTTCGATCAGGTCACTCCTCAGTCTTTTCTGCTCCAACAAAAGCAACCCAAGCCTATCCAACCGCTCTTCATAACTTAAGCGTTCCATCCCAGGCAGCACCCTGGTAAATCTCCTCTGCATCCCCTCTAGCATCGTAAAGTAATATAGATAGATTCATGTCACAGACTTTGACAAATGAATACGATATATAATTGAGTACTTTAATGGTGGAGCATGCTGAATTAAAGTTCCGAACACCTGGCACTTTGAGAGCAGTCCAATAAAGTAGAATATGTATTTAAGAAATGCAAACAAAATACATGGAAGTTATTTCACTGCGGATGAAAAGACAACCTGCAAGAATGCTTGGGTATATCTATTTTATATGCTTTGCATGCTAGAAATGCAGATTACATGGGCTAGTTTCCGATTTTGCAAATGAACAATGAAGGTAAATTTGAAAGTTGCGTCATTCAGAGGTTAATGATGTGTGTTTCCTTAGAACCATTGGATCCTTGCTTTCCCAGTTGCAATGTGTGAAGCTTATTGAGCAAGATGCTAAAGGGCGAGGGAAATGGATCTCAAGGCTACTGTAAAAAAAACTACATAAATCAATTACCTCTCAGATGTTTTAGTTCAGTTTGCAAATGGGTCACTGATCACTTAGAGTCAATGATGAAAGCATGAAACAAAAAAAAACAATGCTTCAACAGATCTGACTGGCTGTACATGGGGATGGGGGGAGGGGATGGGGGGAGGGGATGGGGGACTGCCCCCGGGGGGGGGGGGGTAATGGATGGATGGAGGGCTGCCCGGGGGGCGGGGGGGTAATGGATGGATAGAGGGCTGCCCGGGGGGCGGGGGGGTAATGGATGGATAGAGGGCTGCCCGGGGGGCGGGGGGGTAATGGATGGATAGAGGGGGGAGGGGGGAGGGGGGAGGGCTGCACGGGGGGTGGAGTGGGGTCGGTGGTGGGCTGCACGGGGG
Organism: Carcharhinus amblyrhynchos; assembly: GCF_965287045.1. Lineage (NCBI taxonomy): Eukaryota > Metazoa > Chordata > Chondrichthyes > Carcharhiniformes > Carcharhinidae > Carcharhinus > Carcharhinus amblyrhynchos. Next base: position 34,627,351 of record NC_137335.1, on the reverse strand, counting down.
GTGGAGTGGGGTCGGTAGTGGGCTGCACGGGGGGTGGAGTGGGGTCGGTGGTGGGCTGCACGGGGGGTGGAGTGGGGTCGGTGGTGGGCTGCACGGGGGGTGGAGTGGGGTCGGTGGTGGGCTGCACGGGGGGTGGAGTGGGGTCGGTGGTGGGCTGCACGGGGGCGGAGGGGGGTCGGTGGTGGGCTGCACGGGGGGTGGAGTGGGGTCGGTGGTGGGCTGCACGGGGGGTGGAGTGGGGTCGGTGGTGGGCTGCACGGGGGCGGAGGGGAGGTCGGTGGTGGGCTGCACGGGGGCGGAGGGGGGTCGGTGGTGGGCTGCACGGGGGCGGAGGGGGGTCGGTGGTGGGCTGCACGGGGGCGGAGGGGGGTCGGTGGTGGGCTGCACGGGGGCGGAGGGGGGTCGGTGGTGGGCTGCACGGGGGCGGAGGGGGGTCGGTGGTGGGCTGCACGGGGGCGGAGGGGGGTCGGTGGTGGGCTGCACGGGGGCGGAGGGGGGTCGGTGGTGGGCTGCACGGGGGTGGAGGGGGGTCGGTGGTGGGCTGCACGCAGGAGTGGTGTACCCAACATTGCTGCGGCATTGAGACACTCGCGTGTGTAGATACGGCACACTGCAACTGAGGCTTTACCTGCGCCGTCAGGCCCTGTTCCTCATCGTCCTGGCCGCTCAAAACTCTTCTCAGTTTCTCCATTGATTTTAATCTGAAGACGAATACTGGAAAATGAAAGTTCCTCTAAACCGCGATTACGGCGACAACTCCAAACTGACCGGAAAACAGCGGTGTCACTGTGAAAACCATCCCCCAAGCTGCTGTGTTCTTCCTAATATCCCGGACAGCTTTCTGTGTAACACAGATACGGAAAGTGAACTGGTTACCAAGGAGACCATTCAGAAGGCCAGCAATCATCATTGCTGTGTGGGAGCTGGAACACAGAGAAGGTGAAAGAATAACGTTTAAAACGCGAACATACAAAATATGAGCAGAAGTTGGCCATTCCCAGGGTGGAAGAGTCAGTTACTAGGGGGCACGGTTTAAAGGAGATGTATGAGACAGATTTTTTATGATGTGGAGATGCAGGCGTTGGACTGGGGTAAACACAGTAAAAAGTCTGACAACACCAGGTTTTAGTCCAACCGATTTATTTGATAGTAAACTCACTAGCTTTCGGGTTAGCCCCTTTGTCAGGTGATTTTTTTACACATAGTGTGGTGGATGCCTGGAACTCTCTGCCAGGGGAGGTAGTGGAAACGGATACAGTAATGGCTTTTTATGGGCAAATACATGACAAATACATGAATAAGATGGGAATACTTGGAATGGTATGGGGTTTTAGTTAAGTCAAAGCAAGCTTGGCGAGCCGAAGGGCCTGTTCCTGTGCTGCAATTGACTTTGCTCTTTCTTCAGCCCCTCAAGCCTACTCTATCATTCAATAAGATAGTGAATCCCTATAGTGCAGAAGGAGGCTACTTGGCCCATCGAGTGTAATTGACTTTCTGACACAGCATTCCATCCATGGCCTAACCCCGTAACACTGCATATTTATCCCCACGATTCCCACTAACCTACACATCTTCAAACACTGAGAGGCAATTTAACTTTGACTCCCTTGCCCAACAAGAGTATATCTACCTCTGCCTTAAAAAAATTGTGATAGTAGCTGGAATACTGTAGTCCATTTGGCCCAATCTTCTGCCATTCAATACCACCATCAACTTGAATTTTTCACACCATCTGCATATACTTCAGTACTCTTCCAGTCCAAAAATCTAGCCTTGCGTATATTGAATGGCTAAGCATCCAGATCCCTCTTGGAAAATGTTGCAAAGTTGGGTAAAGTAAAACATTGCGTGATCCTGTTAAAAGGTGATGCTTTTTCTTTGTTGAGAGAATTAAAATACAAGTATATAGAGAGCCCAAACTGAAATATTTGCATTGAAAAGCTAAGCAGCAGTTTTTTTTCAATACAACAGGCTTTTGAATTTAGCCAATCAATTTGAATCAGACACTTAGGTACCAAAAATCTATTAAATTAAGTCTGATGGTTTTGACAACCTAGGACTAAGCCTATTATGGGAAATATATTTTATTTAAATTATTGCGGATTCAAGAGGAGCAGGAGTACTTCTGTCTCCACATATACATCCAAATGTTGCCACCCACCACTCGCCCCATCAATGACTGTGACCCTTCCAAATTCTCCCAAGTACCTTGATCAATGTCTTAGTCATCTGGGGCATGATCTTACCACTTCACTGTGCCCAGTGGTCAGTGTGGCGAGCTGGGAGAATAGCGTGAGATGCTAAAAATTCGATTTCCACCTGGCAAGAAATGGTTTGCTAACTTTCCAGCCCTTTTTTAATGGTGAAAACTGCTTCATGCCCAAGATGGGCACAAAACTCACTAGCATGAATTTGATTAGATTGCAATTTTATTAGTGAGTTTGACATGCAATTGCCCCCCTTACTGAATTCTTCCCACTTCACCAGTGTGATGTTAAGCTGGCATGAATCACTACTTCTTTAAAGAAGCATGGTTCAGACGCAGCTGTAGCGAAGGAAAATTAGGAGGTGAGTTCCACTGAGCACCAACCACCTCAGCTGTTGCCATAGTGCAGGGTGGAGTTGGCGTGCTTGTGTTGTTGCAGGATTTTTGGGCAGCTTGCACCAGTATGAGGGTCCTCATGTCGGGGGTCACCGGTGACTTGTGGCTCACGTTGCGCATATTTCCCATGGCCACTGAACAACCCCCAAGGAGTTTCACATGAGGCCGAGCCCCAACCCCACTGATGGCCTTGCATCCATCCACAGGACAGGCTCTCTGGCTGACTGCTGACATTCCATCTCAGGCCCCACTAGCAGTAACATGCAGCAGTTCTGTCAGCTGCTGCTCCCATCAAGGAAACTAGGCAGTGCTCCCTACAATGGCCACCCATCTTGTAATAGTCACTAGGATGCTTCTCTACTTTCTTTCTGAACTGCAAGCCATTTCTTGAAGCCAGTGCATCAGATGCAAGCTAGCGCATGGTCTATGCATCAGGAGTTCCAAAGGTGCACTCCATCAAAGCCACCCGTATGGTCTCGTGCCCACCATGGCAATGATGTGGCAATGGTCGGCAAAAGATTGAAGTGGCACATGACATCGGAGATTGCCAGTGCCCAGATTTATGGGGACGTGGGTTGCTGGGAGGGAATGAGGGGCCTGGGATGGATAACCTTACTCTGGCATCCGGGCTCACGTCTGAGTGAGATTTGGGAGCACCTTTCCAGTGCTCTGGCAGTGGGGGAGTGGTGCTGCGGGTACTGGTGCTAAGGTCTCTCCCTCTCCCTCTCTCTCTGGCCCCCTTCCTCAAAGGAATAATGGATTTTGTATGGGAAATAGTGGAGTTGGCAGTTATATTTGCGGCTGTTGTGGCAGAGGAGGGAGACTCCCTCCAAGGACAACCTGGGCTAGGGGCCGCAGCAGGAAGACAGAGGGCCACCGGTCAGGGCCAGGTGATGCCCGTCCATTGGCCAGGGTCCAGAGGACATCGGAGACAGAGACCCTGCCTCAACAGGGCCTGTATGTTCTTTGATGAGTTGCAGGACGCTGTGTGCTGTCACAGACCTAGCACCTCATGGGGCAGGAGGACACCCACTCTCAGTGGCAGTGAAGGATATGCCAGCCCTCAACTTCTATACCATTGTATCCTTCCAAACTTCCAGCAGAAACTTCTGTGGCATCTCTCAGTCCTCTCCACACAAGTGCATCCATGAGGTGATGGAAGCCATGTATATCCGGGCAGGCAACTACATCAACTTTGGCATGGGCACAGCCCAACAGGAAGTCTGGGCTGCGGGCTTCATCACCATTGCTGGATGCCCCATGTTTAGGGGCTATAAATGGCACACACATTGCCCTGAGGCAACATGTAAGATCAAGGGGTGCCCTTCATTGACAGGAAGGGGTACCACTCCTTTAATGTGCAGATAGTCTGCGACCCCAGGATGAACATCATGCAGGTGCGTGCACTTCAGCAACATCTTGTGCAGCTTGGACCTCCCCTGGCTCTTCAAGGACGGGATGGCTCGTGGGGAACAAGGACTACCCCCTGCAGTCATGGCTGATGACACCAGTGCAGAGGCCCAAGACAAATGAGACACACTGCAATGAGGCCCACACTGCCACCTGGTCCGTGTCAAACAGTGCATTGGGCTTCTGAAGATGTGGTTCTGCTGCTGAACCACTCTGTGGGGCCCTCCAGTACAGCCCCCTGAGGATCTCCCACAGTATCGTGGTCTGCTGTGTGCTCCACAACCTGCAGCAGGGAGAATCCTGGAGGAGGAACGGGACCAGGCAGACACCGCTGAGGAGAAGAAGGAGGTGGAGGAGGCCCGGTAGGATGTGGGGGATGAGGTCAAGGAGGACCCAGTGAATGGAGGACATGCAGCGGCAAGGTCTGGCAAGGTAGGACAGCGAGTGAGGCCTTCATCACTACAAGGTTCTCCCAATAGGAGACCTGGAATCCACAAACTCCACCCCCTACCCATCCACCACCCACGAGAGCCTTCACCCAGTAGCTCCATGCCTTGTCCGTGCCATGGGTCCCATTGATGTCACACCAGTGTTGACATTATGCCTGGGTTGACCGTGTTAGTAAGGAAAGGTGGGTGATGGAGGGTGATGATGAATCACTATATAGCACATAGTGATGCTGTCCTGGTGCAAAATTAATCTGATTCCTACCTGTTCTCTGAAAGCTCTCTGGCATCCGGGCTCATGTCTGAGTGAGAGTTGGGAGCACCACTCCAATGCTCCGGGGATGGCGGGGGGACTGGTGCTAAGGTCCAGTGGGTGATGAGGATGCCATACCAGGCTATCTGTAGGACTTACGGGTGTCAGGGATGTAGCCATGCTACTCTGTTCAGCTGGCTGCCTGTGAAATGCACCACTGTCAGGAAGGAAGGATTTGAAAGAGTTGGGGACAATCGGAGTCACTTGGGTGGACGACCCTGGCATGGGATCCAGTGCTTACTCCTCCCTCAGGTGCACATGAGCTCTGGGTCACTCCATGTTATGGCAGAATAGCTGGAGTGAGTTCCAGAGGCTTCTGTGTCACCTGGCTCTGCCTGTTCTGGAGGCCTAACTGCGTCTGCACCATGCATAAGTGCAAGGGAGGGACAAATATTTGGGCAGATTGCAACTTCTTTGAGATAGCCATATGGATGAAGGGTTTGTGCCTTCTCACTCCTGTGGCACACACTGAGTTGGTTGTCAGTCACAGGTCTATATTTGGACTCCCCCCACACTCTATTGCTTGCTCCTAAATGGAGTGAGAAGACACACCTCAGGGACTCCACCTCTGCTATTCTCCTGTTCTTGTCTATTACGGGCCATCACCTCCTGCGGGACCAGAATGGGGGATCGAAAGCCTGATGGCTGGAAGAGCGCAGGGTGTCAGTGGTGGTGGCAATCGGGTGGCGTCTGTTGGGGTTGTATCTTGGAAGGCAGGGGGTGTGACTGGGATGTCCCAAAGGGGTTGGAGACAGATGCCAGAGGTCTGGTGCTGGGAGATCACAGGGTATCAGGAAGTGGATCATTGTGGACATTCCCGGCATGACTTATGGGACTGATGCCAGGATGGGATGGACACTTACCCTTGCTGCTCGTACAAGATCATTCACTTTCTTGCAGCACTCACTGCTGATCCTCTGTGCCAGTGTGTGGGCATTCACTGCTGTTGCCACCACTTCCCACGCCGCATTGCTGGCCCAATCCCAGGGTTGTTGACTGTCTTTAGTGTATGCTTAAACTGGACCAATTGACGGGCAACACGTCAGCTCAGTGACTATTACTATTTGCTGTGCAGTTACAGGGACCCGGGTCAGATCTCTGGCTTGGGCCAGTGTCTGTGGGAGTTTGCACATTCTCCCCGTGCTTGTGTGCGTTTTCTCCGGGTGCTTCAGTTTCCTCCAACACGCCAAAAATGTGCTTTTAGGCTGATTGGTGTTAATAAATTGTCCCTAAATTGGATCTCCTTTAATCTGGCGCACATATAATTCCCTAAATTTGCACCCCTTTATTGTGGAGTCCATGAGATGTAGACAACAGTCATAGGTAGAAGGAGGATTGGAATGAGGCACTCACTGAGTGTTAGAATGGGCAGCACGGGCTTGTAGGGCCTGTTTCCTGTGCTGTGTTGTTCTTTGTTCTTCTTGGAGCGGGGAGGGGAAGAAGATAATCATCCTCTCCTCCACAACATCCAGCAGCTCCCCCAACTTTCCCTCCATAAATCGTAGTGCTCTACAGGGTGCTATCTTCTTGGTGTGAGTGCATCATTTGTGTTTAAATGCAGCTCCCCCTTTGTTAATGGCAAACAGCTGCAGCCAATATGGGTGAGTCACGTGCCTGGAGTCCATGATGGTGTGAATCGCATGGAGGCTCTTTCATTGCACTAAATATTGAAAGATTGCGATGCAGAGCACGCCCAAGAGACCGTGTGGAACACCCTTGTTTTCTTGCTATTCTAAGTTAGAAATGTTTTGGGAACATTCTGCCCCGATTCTGAGCCCATGGCCAAGATTTTACGATGATCTCAGGATTTTACGCTCGGGTGAGGCTTGTAAAATTCCGCCCTCGACTAATGGAGAATTCTGTTCTGTGAGCCTCGCCTGCTCCAATTCCAGGGCGAGTGAGACCTGGCCCATAAATCTATAGCTCATTAATTTTCATGATCATTACCTAGCAAATCCAACATCCGCCCTTGATCAAAATATAAAACTTGAAATTGTAGTTTTGATTCCTTCTTCCACAGATGCTACCTGACCTGCTGAGTGTATCCAATTTTTTCTACTTTTTTCTCCAAGAATTGTCTATCCCTGCACCCTTGCTGTGCTGGCATATTCTCAGCCAGACTGAACCAATTTCAATAATTGAAACAAATTTTATCTTTCTGTATACTGTGACCAGTAAGAGAAAAATTAATAACATAATCCATGGTCAGAAATCAACATCATAGCAAAACATGATTCATTTTGTAGTGTATGTTAGTGGACAATACACTAACATTGTGTTGAAATAATCCATGACAGAAGATCAAGGATGCACAAGTTCAAAGGGGCAAATTGAACATGTAAAACTGATTTGAGGAGATTCAAAGGATAATCAACAGATCATGTAATGAAGCCCCAAAGTCTAAAATCAAGAACCAGTTGCGATAGAAGACTATACCATTTTTCAAATGGACGAATTAGGATCATAGAATCATAGAATGGCCACAGCACAGAAGGACTGTGTCTGTGCTGGTTCTCTACAAAAGCAACTTAGCAAGTCCCACTCCTTCGCCACTTCCCTGTAGCCCTATGACCTTTTACTCTTCTGATGCTTTCCCCTTTGAAAGCCACAATCAAATCTGTCCCCATCACAATCTTGGCCAGTCCACTCCAGATGCTAACAATTCTCTGTGTGGAAAAGGTTTTCATTTCATTTTACCAAATATATGATATTCTTGAATATGCATTACCCATTTCAAGGTACGTTTTGGAGAATTTATAGTATCTGCTTAGCACCACCAAGTGATTGAAACTGGGAACAACAACTCAACATGAAGCACAAATGTTCAATGAATAACCATGATAATATTTCTAAATTTAGAATTTAATTAGTTAAATAAAACACAATAAAAATGGTAGGGAAGGTGATTGATGCAGTGGACTGGTGGATAGTCCCTGTGTAATGAGGCGGGTAGAATTAGGGACCTTGTGGTGAAGGATCCTCTTGGGGAGAGTGATCATTGTATGGTGGAGTTTCTGGTGCAGATGGAGGAGGAGAAAGTGGGTTCCCGGACACGCGTCCTTTGTTTGAATAGAGGGGAGTACGGTAGGATGAGAGAAGAATTGGCGAATGTGGACTGGGGGAGCGCGTTGGAGGGAGGGTCTGTTGAGGAGCAGTGGAGGATCTTTAAGGAGATCTTTCTTGGTGCTCAGCAGAAATTTATTCCGATGGTCAAAAAGGATAGTAGGAGGAGAGGTAATAAGCCGTGGATAACGAAGGAGGTGAAGGAAAGTGTTAAACTAAAAGCGGAGGAATTTAGAGTAGCTAAGAGTAGTGGGCGAGAAGAGGATTGGGAGAGGTTTAAATGTCAACAAAGATTGACAAAGAAGTTGATAAAGAAGGGTAGGAGAAACTATGAAGCTGGGCTAGCGCTTAATATAAAAAAGGATAGCAAGAGTTTTTATAAATATATAAAAAGGAAGAGGCTGGCTAGGGTGAATGTTGGTCCTTTAGAGGATGAGAAAGGGGACCTAGTGGTAGGGGATGGGGATATGGCTAAGGTATTGAATAACTTTTTTGTTTCTGTCTTCACGGAGGAGGACGTGAATAATTTGCCGGGTGTTAGCGATGGAAAGGTGGTAGGACTGGAGGGTCTTAATGACATTACTGTTACTAGAGAGGCGGTGCTCGACCGACTGGAGGGGCTGATTGTGGACAAGTCCCCAGGACCGGATGGAATGCATCCGAGGGTTCTGAAAGAAATGGCGGAGGTGATAGTGGATGCCTTGGTGGTTATTTTCCAGACGTCGCTGGATTCCGGGGAAGTGCCGGATGATTGGAAAACAGCTAATGTTACGCCGTTGTTTAAGAAGGGTGCCAGGCAAAAGGCGGGGAATTATAGGCCGGTTAGTTTAACGTCTGTGGTAGGTAAAATGTTAGAATCTGTCATTAAGGAGGAAATTGCGAGGCATCTTGAAGGGAATTGCTTGATAGAGCAGACGCAGCACGGTTTCATTAAAGGGAAGTCGTGTCTGACAAATTTACTGGAGTTCTATGAGGATGTGTCTAGGGCGGTGGATAGAGGAGAGCCGGTGGATGTGGTCTTTCTAGATTTTCAGAAGGCGTTTGACAAAGTACCTCACAAGAGGTTATTGCAGAAGGTCAAGGGTCATGGAGTTGGGGGTAGGGTGTTAGCGTGGATAGAGGATTGGTTGTCAAATAGGAGGCAGAGAGTGGGGGTCAACGGGTGCTATTCGGATTGGCGGATGGTGACTAGTGGAGTGTCCCAGGGGTCGGTGCTGGGGCCTCAGCTTTTTACCATTTATATAGATGATCTGGAGGAGGGAACCGAGTGTAGGGTGTCGAAATTTGCTGATGACACCAAGATTGGGAGAACGGCAAATTGTGCGGAGGGTGTGGAGAGTCTACAGAAGGATCTAGATAGGCTGGGCGAATGGGCCAGGAAATGGCAAATGGAATTTAATGTTGGCAAGTGTGAGGTGGTCCACTTTGGTAGGAATAATGGTAGGAAGGACTATTACTTACGGGGCGAAAAACTGCAGCAGGCGACGGTGCAGAGGGACCTCGGGGTCCTTGTGCATGAGTCGCAAAAACCCAGCTTGCAGGTGCAGCAGGTGGTCAGGAAGGCGAATGGGATGCTGGCCTTCATAGCGAGGGGGATTGAATATAAAAGTAGGGAGGTCTTGCTGCAGCTGTATAGGGCATTGGTGAGGCCGCAGCTGGAGTACTGTGTGCAGTTTTGGGCGCCGCACCTGTGCAAAGATATTTTGGCCTTGGAGGGAGTGCAGAGGAGGTTTACTCGGCTGATACCGGAGTTGAGGGGGTTGAGCTATGAGGAAAGGCTGAATAAACTGGGCTTGTACTCGTTAGAGTTTAGAAGAATGAGGGGAGATCTCATTGAGACGTATAAGATGATGAATGGGATGGATAGGATAGAGGTGGAAAGATTCTTCCAGCTCAAAAAAGACAGTAGGACTAGGGGGCACAGCCTCAAGATAAAGGGGGGGCGGTTTAGAACGGAGTTGAGGAGGAACTTCTTCACTCAAAGGGTGGTGAATCTCTGGAATTCTCTGCCCGTTGAAGTGGTGGAGGCTGCCTCGCTAAATATTTTTAAGACGCGGGTTGATGGGTTTTTGATAAGAGAGGGGATTAAGGGTTATGGGGAGAGGGCGGGAAAGTGGAACTGAGCAGCGACAGATCAGCCATGATCTTATTGAATGGCAGGGCAGGCTCGAAGGGCTAGATGGCCTACTCCTGCTCCTATTTCTTATGTTCTTATGTGTGTGATCCACGGCAACCCCATCTGCAAAAAATGTCCAGTATGTAGTCTCACAACACCAGATTAAAATTCAATCGGTTTATTTGGTAGCACAAGCTTTCAGTGCATTGCCCCTTCATCAGGTGAGTCAGGCACTTATTGTACCTACCCCAGTTCAACACCGACAACTCCATATCAGCAAAAAATGTCCACAGCTTGAGGAGCTTTGGCTCAGTTGTTGAGAACATAACTACATAAGAAATAGGAGCAGGAGTAGGAGTAGGCCATCTAGCCCTTCGAGCCTGCCCCACCATTCAATAAGATCATGGCTGATCTGTCGTGGCTCAGTTCCACATTCCCGCCCTCTCCCCATAACCCTTAATCCCCTCTCGTATCAAAAACCCATCAACCCACGTCTTAAAAATATTTAGCGAGGTAGCCTCCACCACTTCAATGGGCAGAGAATTCCAGAGATTCACCACCCTTTGAGTGAAGAAGTTCTTCCTCAACTCCGTTCTAAACCGCCCCCCCTTTATCTTGAGGCTGTGCCCCCTAGTCCTACTGTCCTTTCTGAGCGAGCTGGAGCCTGAACTTCAAACACTGAGATACATCAGGAAGGGGGAATATTACCTGGACACTATTCCAGGAGACAGCCAGACCCCCTAAGCGAGGTACTTCATATTTGGGCTTTGCTCAGGGAAAGGAAGGTGGGACTGTAAGAGAGCCAGGCGTTAAGATCCCAAAGGTAGCAATAGAGGGGTTTCAGTCCTTGCAATTTTCGAATAGGTTTAATATACTTGTAGCTTGTGTATACGTAAGTAGGGAAAGCAGGGAGGATGAGCAAACTCACCATTGTGTGGTACAGGGGATCATTAAAATGGGAGATGGGGGAAGCAAAAAGGAATGTAGTTGTAGAAGGGGACAGTATAGTAAGGGAAAAGACACAGTTCTCTGCAGCCAAAATTCAGTGCAACTTCTCATTTTTTTTCCTTTCATTGAACCCTTTGTGAATGCTTTGTTGCCAAGATTTCCTTAGTCATTTTGAGCCCAGAAGGGGTGCATTTAAATGCTCAGTCTCCATTGTCAAATTCAGTGCATCACTCTGCCCACCCTCTATGATTGATTGAAAAACTCAGAAGGAGGATACTAATATCATGGCTATGTTAAATGACAACATAAAACCTGGCTCAGCAGCAGTTAGGTTGTTTCATTTCTTCCATGGGATGTGAGCATGGCTGGCAAAGTCTGTTACCCATCTCAATTTCCCTTGAGAAGATGGTGGTGAGCCATCCTGGTGGTGAAACCACTCAGGTTTCTGATCTGCTTTTCCAGGTACTCTTTCTTTCTCCACAGATACTGCTGAGTGATCTTATGTTTTTATTTCAGATTTACAGCATCTGCAATATTTTTCTTTAATTATACTTCATTTTTTAATCTTGCTTATCACAATGCAACAGTAGGGATTTAGATTCTATACTAAATTGGAAGGTAAAAAAGTTTTTGATTTGTTCATTTGTGGGACAACGGTGTTGCTGACTGGCCAGCATTTATTGTCTATCCCTAGTTGCCCTTGAACTGAGTGGTTTGCTAGGCCATCTCAACTACCCTCTGAAATAGCCTAGCAAGCCACTCAGTTCAAGGGCAGTTGGGAATGGGCAATAAATGCTGGCCAGTCAGTGACACCCATATCCCACGAATGAATAAGAAAAGGATAATCACTAATTTAGAATGCAAACTAACAAGGCTTATCGGCAACAAAGATCAATACTTAGCATTCGACTGGTTGAGTGATGCACAATACTCAAATTCAACTCGTCTTTGTTCCTTGAACCTGATCTCTTGATTCATGATGTCTGTTGAGATTTTAACTTAGTCAACTTAATCCTAACATACATGAATCAAGCTTTAAGACTTGAACTTTATTGAATCCTTCTTTCTTTCTTTCTCCTTTCTCGGGTGAAGACAGTTTTCTAACAAAGACTATTCACTTTCTCCTTTAGTCCTAATACCGGATTCTCATACAGACCTGTGCTCTTACGGCAACCTCCAACCTGTGACAATGACCCATCCACTGGCAATGTTATGCAATTGCTAACTTTCTAGCAAATGCTGTACTTCTCACCCATAACTTTGTCTCCAGGAAAATGCCCCTAGCAAGTGTCCTGACACAAAATGCAATCCCCTGGCAAGTGCTAAAACTCAATACTTCCCTGTTTCTGTTTGCTTTTTGCAGGCAACTTTTGCAATATCCAGCCCAAGTCTGCGCACTTGTGTCAGCACAACTGACAGTTTTTAACCAAATTTTTTTGGGCCAATGGGAACAGCGTTCCCCGCTTCCCCAAAACTATTTAACCTTAATTTATACCCTTTTTCTGAAGGCTCATCTTCCAGATTATTCTTCCAGCTAATCAGTATTACCGTTTAAACTTCCATTTACTGCTAATGCTAGACTCACTGGAGCCTAATTGTGTGAAACATGTTCTAGCTATAACTGCATGTGTTCTTTCTTAACGTTACATTACAGAATTCTGGCATTTTAAGAGATGCCAACTTAAAATCTATCTTTATAACATTCTGATAATAACATTAAGACTTTCCATCACTAAGCTTATTTTGATAATTTAATAGCTTAAGCCTTATTAATTATAAACATGCCAACAAGGTGAAGTCTAACAAACTCTGGTTAAAATTCTCCCTTGTGCCCTTTATTACACTTTGCCTTATTTTCAAAAGCAATTTCTCATGGGGTCCTTTTAAACTTAAATCTGTCTTTTTTTTTCCTATCTTCAGATGGATCGTGAAAACCATATTAGTTTTTATTGTATAGTTCCCTCAAATGTCCCATCCCAATTTAGGGTTTCGCTTTTCGCAACTATCTTCGTTGCCTTTGAACTCATTCAGGTGTTCCCTCTTTCTCTTGCTTGTTGTTGCTGAGGCGTCACCGCCCTTCCTCCCACTTTAAGGATATCTTTCACATTGTTGCAAAAATGAACATTTACTTGTTTTGGGATTCCTTCCACGAGGTCTACTTGGATTCGCAAGCAGGTAATGCACATTATTTGCAGGATTTGGCGAGATGGGAACACCACACTGGCAACGCAGGATATGCGCCTGGGTGCTTGCAGCAGATTCGGTCGTATATTCCATCACGGCGATGTTGACAAATGCAACATTTGCAGATCTGCCAAGCAGCCTCGGCCTCCCACTTTAAGAACTGAGTGAAATCTGGTCCAGTGTTAGAATTGATAATCTATCTAACGTCTCACCTCATTGGCTGGATTTTAAATCATGCTTTAAACGCAATCAACAAAAAAACTGATCAAACACCACCCAGAATAACATGTTAAGACTGTTTCATGGAATTAGTTCAGCCCCATCTTAAATAGTTTTATTGTCAATTATTATTTCATGTTCTGTCTGTATTGAGATATTTCCATTGGATTATTCTAATCTTTACCGAGCACTTTCTTCTTCACTCTACGACCACCTTCGCTCAGCGCCAGATGAGGTTTAGGGATTGTAACAGTTTCCATGACTGTGGTGACCCGGGGTGTGGTTTCTCATTGGAGAGAGTAGCACACAGACACATACACTGTGTACTGACAGTCTCAGCTTGCTAGTGAGGGTGATGGCTGCTGCAAGTTACAAAACAAATCACATCTGCATCTGGATCGCTTTGAGAAGGCTGGATTTGAAAGGTAGGGACATCAGCAGACAAGGCTGGCCGTCAAATCCTGTTTTATTTTGCTATTATACCGACACTTTATGGAACAGAAGGAGGACTGCCCTCAAGTGGTTGGCTAAGATTTACGTAATTTGTGCCTGCGTATATATTTATGGATTCAAATGGCCCAAAATTGCGATCGAAATAATGGGGAGACTAATAACGGGGAGGCTGGCCAATGTCACAGCAAATTCAGGCGAGGGCAGATGTACCATTGAAGGTGGAGATGGAAAAGTTAACGTCCGGGACGTGTCGTTTCTCCGTTCGCTTCGTCTCAACGCCATCTGTTTGTTCTGCATCCCATTCAAATACATCGAGTGGCGTAAAGATCGTGTATTTGTTTGAAATAAACAGCAGCAGAAAGTTATTTTACTCCTAAAATATAATCTAGAGACAATTCCCCTATTATATTTCATTTATAAAATTTATAGAAATACATTACGTAACAGTCCAAAGTTGACATCAGATGAATGCAATACTAATCAGTGTCGTCACAATATATGGCGTCCTGAATGCTTCATTACAATCACAGATTATAGTTACAATGACCCAGATCTTCCAATCATCACTAACACTCATGAAAGTTTCAGCAACCCAACTGTATTGGGTGGGGTGAATGAGTTGGGTGTGTGTGAGTGGTTGGATGAATGGTGGTTGACCTGAGAGAACAAGTGGAGTAAGTGGTCGGTGGCCGGATAAATAGTTGGTGTATGTGTGGTTGAATGAATGGGTGGGGGTAAGCGTGTGGGTGAGAGTGAGCAAATGGATCAGGTAGGAAAGGGGTGATGATGCAACAGAGTCGAGTGGAGAGTGTATTCGGGGAGGTAGTGGTGTGAGAGACAGGTTGTGGAAGGGTAGTTGCTGTTACGCTGGCTAATCTCTGAGTTAGACCAAGTATTAACCAGTGAAACATTTCCAGGATAGGCATCTGTGTAAAACCTGCCCAGTCTCTGACATTGAGCTTAGGGAGGAGACTGTTGGAGAGTAACTTACTAAGCAATTTCAGCACATGTGTGAGTGGGCATCAGAACTTCTGCAGGTTCCTGATGCGCATCTCCCAATCTAACTCTAGATTTTGTTGATACAAATATGAAAGGATTTGCATGAGTATTCATTTCATGCCAAACATACAGCCTGAGGGGTTTTAAATGGTTTCTAGCCACTTGGTATACAATGGCAGGAGAGCCTTAGATAGTAATCTTTCCGTCCTAGACCCATGTGGTGGTTACTATGAGCATTATTGCAGCCCTCAGCAAATAGTCTTAGATGTTGCTAGTCTGCAATACTTGGTTGTCAACAGCTCTTCGCACCAGAAGACTAGCAAGTTTTAGGCAGGCCAAAGGACATCTTTCACCAAGTTGATAGTGCTCCAGCAACGGCTAATATTTATCTCAGTGTGTATCCCTAGGGACAGCTCATAGAGCATAGAGTCCTATGTTATGGAACAGCTCAGCTCAAATGTCAACAAGAATCATTGCATCTCTTTCAAGACCTACTTCAAAAAGACACATTCCAGAAAGAAGTGCTGATGATCACAGTTATTGATTGTCATAACATGCCATCTGGTACATTATTGTGGTTTATAGAAGGCAATCTGCTATTCTTACTTGGTATGCCCTATGTGTGACTCCAGACCCACAACAATGTGGTTGACTCTTAAACACCTTGTGAAATGGCTTAGCAAACCATTCAGTTCAAAGGAAATTAGCAGGGCGGTGGGGGAGAAGGGGGAGTGCAGTGGAAATAAATGCTGGCCTTGTCAGCAACACCCACATCCCATGAAATTATAAATAAAATGTTTCCAATAGCCTTCTCTGACAGTTGCAAGCATCACATTTTTTTCTCAATGGTAAAACAATATATGACCTTGCCCACCTTGGGAAGATGGAACTCATAGTATATCCTTCCATTTGGTGTCACTGCTCACTCGTGCCTGGTGCATGTGACTGTGATGAATCATGCTTTGTCCTTGTCTCTAAGTTACTTGTGATGCCACTTTCTGAGTTTGTCCCTACAACAGTGGTGGCAATTGACATGGTACCATCTTTTTTGTTGTTTTTAACTTCTTCTGGGGGAGTGAATAGACTCTGTCTCCTTTTTGAGTTCAGCTATGGGAGGGTGAGGAGTGATATGGCAGAGCATGCTAGATCTTGCTCCTAGGAGCCTGCAATGGACAGGGTTGGGGAGGAGTTGTAAAGGGGAGCAAGGTGGACTATGCTCCTGGGATTCTGTAATAATAAAGCTTGAGGGGCAAGAATACGGTGCATTTGGTTTATTATTGTCACATGTCTTAACATACAGAGAAAAGTTTCTTGTGCTATACAGACAAAACATACCATTCATTGAGAAGGAAATGAGAGAGTGCAGAATGTAGTGTTACAGTCATAGCTAGGTGTAGAGAAAGATGAACTTAATGCAAGGTAAGTCCATTCAAAAGTTTGACAGTAGCCAGGAAGAAGCTGTTCTTGAGTCGATTAGTATGTGACCTCAAACTTTTCCATCTTTTTTCCCAATGGAAGAAGGTGGAAGAGAGAATGTATGTGGGATCCTCAATTATGCTGGCTGCTTTGCTAAGGCAGCGGGAAATGTAGACAGAATCAATGGATAGGAGGCTAGTTTGTGTGATGGATTGGGCTACATTCGCGACCTTTTGTAGTTCCTTGCGGTCTTGGGCTGAGCAGGAGCCATACTGAGCTGTGATACAACCAGAAAAAATGCTTTCCATGGTGCATCTGTAAAAGTTGGTGAAAGTCGTAGCTGACATGCCAAGTTTCCTTAGTCTTCTGGGAAAGTCGAGGCCTTCACAGGCTTTTTTAACTATAGTGTCTTCATGGGGGGACCAAGACAGGTTGTTGGTGATCTGGGTACCTAAAAACTTGAAGCTCTCGATCCTTTCTACTTCGTTCCCATTGACGTAGATGGGGCACGTTTTCCTTTATGCTTCCTGAAGTTGCTGACAATCTCCTTCGATTTATTGACATTGAGGGAGGGATTATTGTTGCCACACCGGTTCACTAGATCCTCTATCTTATTCCTGTACTCTGTCTCATCATTGTTTGAGGTTCGACCCACTATGGTGGTGTCGTCAGCAAACTTGAAAATCGAATTGGAGGAGAATTTGGCCACACAGTCATAAGTGTATAAGGAGTATAGTAGGAGGCTGAGAACACAGCCTTGTGGGGCACCGGTGTTGAGGATGATTGTGGAGGAGGTGTTGTTGCCTATCCTTACTGATTGTGGTCTGTGAGTAGGAAGTTCAGGATCCAGTCACAGTGAAAGGCCCAGGCCACAGAGTTTGGAGATGAGTTTTGTGGGAATAATAGTGTTGAAGACTGAGCTACAGTCAATAAATAGGAGTCTGACATAGGTGTTCTTGTTATCTAGGTGTTTCAGGGTTGAGTGCAGGGCCAAGGAGATGGTGTTTGCTGTGGATCTGTTGCGGTGATAGGCAAACTGTAGTGGATCCAGGTAGTCTGGGAGACTGGAATTGATTCGTTCCATGACTAGCCTTTCAAAGCATTTCATAAGGATGGATATCATGTGGTCACCATCAGAAAATATGTGTGGTGAGTCTGTATGGTGCTTGTGAATGAAGATCAGTTTGTGGGATTAGGAAACAGGAATTGTTATGGATTGCTAAGAAAGGAGTGATCACATCCTTTGAGGTGAGATGTCCTTGATCTGTCTGACCATGGTGTCTGCCACTCCTCTCCTGATTACCATTGGCCCTTTCTCCTCAAGGGCAGTGATCTTATGCAGCCATTGTTTCCCTTCCCTAGACGTACTATTGGAACCTGTAATCTGCTTTTTTGGTCTGAGGGGGGAAATGTAATTATTGTGAATGAGTGTATTGACAAGTGTGGCTGTGGATGTGTGAAAAGCTCGGCCAATCAGAGTTGACTTGCCAACTAATCAGCATCCTTGAACCATGTGATATAAATTGTTGTGATTATTTGGCTTTGTTGCATTAGTCCTGATAGATGCAAGAATAAAAGTTTCAGCAATGTCTTTCTCTTCAGCAACATTCATGTTCTGTATTACCAAACAACAGTTGAAAAGCTATGCAACATGTCCGAGGTGAAACTAGTGCCAGTGAAGGTTACAGTACTTTGGGTTGCATGAATTTTGATGTCCAGTTGGATGGTGGATGAAGTGTGTTGTGAAGCTGGTAGTGATGTATTATTTGTTACATATTAGAATTATTGTGTGTTGCATAGTTCCTTTTAAAGGCTTGGTCACATGGTCAGTCCATGACATCATCGGCTACTTCATGAGCTTTCTTCTGTCTAGTTTCAGCCACTGTAGAGTAAACAGCTGTCTAATAAACCTGTTCTGTTGTTAAATCAAAAATCCATGTGCTACTTTTTTTTATTTTCCTGCAACAAGTGCTACAAACATAACAGGATCAAAAGAAAACTGGCAACAAGGGGCTGGTTTTAATTCTTCAACTAAAAAAGCAGACAAGAAAAATCAAAATAGCACTTATCATTGGGAGACAATGGGAAGTCCTGACATCAGACAAAATCAATGACAGGTTAGGCAACGTAATCCTGACATCAGATCTGTAAAGGGCAGAAAAGAAGGTTCCTAGTTAATTAAACCAGCAGCCCAAGGAATTGAGGCTGCTGAGTTCACCATGTGTACTGTTACAATACGCACAGATGTTGATTGGGAGAGGAAAGATATTTTGCATAACAGTAAGTCTTTGGAGAAAAATAGCTATAACTATTATTGACCCACACTGCCATAGAATCTGGACTATTTTCCACCAAGGGCATTGTTGTGCAGTTTACAGTGCTAGTGCAAAATATCAAGAAACGTTGGCACCATTGGGCCAATCAAGGAAGAATCTGAGAACTGGAAATCTTAAAGAAAAAGATTTCACTACTATATCCAAGCCAATAAAATACTCAAGAATATTGTAGCCCCTGTTTTCCTAAGCACTATTGGCAGTAAAACTTTTTTAATCCACTAAAGAGTTTGCTTTAACTCAAGAAAATGTTCGTAAAACACATCAGGAAGTAAGCAAAATTTTAGACTATCAGTATATTCCATTGGTCAAAGCAGTATGTTTTCATTGTCATAAGAGAATCAATTAGATGGAAAAAATCATAGCACAGTTCATCAGGACCCTGAAGCACCTCATGAAGCTTGGTGAATTTGGTGGCTTTTGGATGATACCATCTGAGACAGACTCATTGTGGCCTTAGAAATGAAGCTAAACAGAGAAAATTATTAATGGAATGGAACTTAAGATTATAAACAACTTTCAAGATTGCTTTTAAATGGAGCTTGCTGCAAAAGAAATTTCTCAGCCAGGTGCAGGCATGATGATCCATAACATGGGCGCTACCCAGAGGAAGTCCACTCAGCAACAGACATGTTATTGCTGTTCAAAAATGGGCCATTCACAGGCTGGAGCAAGAACAGCCAATGCAAAAATTGTGACAAGATTGGTTACATAACCAGGATTTGCTGGTAGAAAACAACTTTTACAGAAAAAAGTGCGTCTTAAACCAATCTTGATATATCAAAGAAGAAGAAACACATTTTATCAAAATAATTGACTATATAGAAGAAAAGAACAAGATAAATGAAGACTGACACTTATCTGATAAGTCTGATGAAAAATTAAAATTTAAGACATTATTAATTCAAGGCAAATAACACTGATTTTAGGTAATTCCAAAATTGAATGGGAAATCAATCAGAATGGAGGCCAACATAGGTGCTGCTGTCTCCCTAATTTCTGAGATGACTTGCAAACAACATCTGAAGCGCCTATTCTTAAAGCCAGCAGATATTATCTTGATGTACGAATGAAATACTGTCTCTCAAAGGATATATCACTGTTAGAGTAGTTAGGTGGGAAAACCATGGAGCTGCCACTCCATGTCATCGAAGGAAACTTTCCAACTCTCATTAGTCATTCTTGGATAGAGAAGATAAAGTTGAATTGGAATGCTGTGAACAAGTTAGTGGATTCTAAGGCAAACTTACAAGGCATCTTAGAAAAATTCAGTAATGCATTTGAAGAATACACTGGGATCAATGAAAGAAGTTCAAATGTCATTCTAGATTAAAACAGTCAACCTAAGAGTCTCAAGATCAGATCAGTAACTCATGCTATATGTTCAAAGTAGAATTGGAATTAAAGAGAATTGTAGTCACAGGAGTCTTAGAACCCTGTTTGTGACTAGGCAACTCCAGTAGTGACTATAGTGAAACAGGATTGGCACTATTTGTACTTAGAGATTTCAAGACAACAATCGATCCAGTTATCGGCACAGATCAATATCCAATACCGTTGATTGAGAACAAAAGCATTTAAGTAATCTTGAAACAACTTTACATCATCTTCAGATGCATGACCTTCATGTCAGGAAAGATGAATGCAATTTCTTCCAGATTTCTATCCAATATCTAGGCTGTGTCAGTGAGAGCAAAGGGTTATACAAAACACCTAAGAAGATGGGAAGCTGTACAACCAACAAAGATAAAACAACTGAGCTGGTTGCTAGGGTTAATAAACTATTATGGGAAGTTTGTCTCAAACCCAGCAACTGTACTTAAACCACTACACAACTTGTTATGCGCTAAACAAGCATGGCAATGGACACCAGATTGCTAAAAAGCTTTCAACGCAGCCAAAGAAGTATTGAAAAAGTCAGAAGTGTTGATGCATTTCAACCCAAAGTTACTACTACAACCTGCCTATAATGTATTGCTATATGGAGTTGGAGCAGTGGGTCTGAAGAAGAAAGACCAATAGATCTTGCATCACGTATCCTTAACAGTTGGAGAAAAAAAGCGTTGAGCATTTTTTTTAAGGGATTCCCTTCTTACCCTCTTTTTGGTGCCTTCCCAGAAAGTTCCTTGGCCACCAACGTGATTACAGAGTTCAAATATGGAGGAAGTCAGGAGTACTTGTGAGTGTACAATCCCAGGTGCATGGAGCACCCAAGCCCCCTCCATATATGGAAATGAAGCACCAGTGTGTCTGATAAGCATTCATAACATTGTCCTTATTTGGTCAGAAGCAGGAGCCTCAGGCCATAGCTCACTGGACATGTCAGTGTTTGCCCGGCTTGCCGTGACCTGTGTCAGTTCACTTTGGCCTGTCCTATTTCCCATCAGGCCTGGCTGTTTTGGCTGTTGGCCTCCTGGCCACAAGTACCTCCCTCTTGATCCTCTGAGCAAATTAGATCACGAACCTTTTGACCAGGTTCTCTCCCACAAGCAGCTATTGGGATCTCAGACAAAGCTACACTATACTATACTACACTATTGCATCTAATACTTATGTTGTTCAGAATAAAAAAGTGATCATACATCTGCAATACGTTATCAATATACAAACAGTTCATACAAAATCCAATACATTATCAATATACAAATTGAATTCTGTATACATTCTTCAGTAGTCACCAATGCTCTTGTTTGTTCAACATTATTTTGATGTTCAGCCATCGAGTCAGTTTGTTTTCCACCTAACAAACTTCAATGTACCTGGTAGCATTTACAATTAAGTGCAGAAGATGAACAATACAGCAGTATGTGATAGAAGATGAAATCACAAATGGCACAATAATTTGCGCTCCCATTAACCTTTCTAAATACAATTCGCTGTTACATCCATACATTATTGTCTTATCAGGGTCCACCTGATAAGTGTTCCTCCCTTGCATTGGGTCACATCCGGTGGGGTGAACTATAGGTATCCAGGATATTGTGCGGTGCACTCATGTCCACTCAATTCCTCTGACTGGGTGACGGTCACCAGACTGGCAAGGATGATTATCATGAAATATCCCAGGCTTCAATTATCCTGTAAGAGATCAAAGCAGCACCTGTTATTACTTCCAGTTTCTATTTGTCTATGATCTATGTATCCCCCAACCCTTCTCCAGGTGCGGAGATATTAAAGAGGAACTTTTCCACAAATGATATAGGATGCTAACTCATGCAAACTCGACAAATCTTTTCCCTGTAAACTGCTTTAGCACCTCTCCTCAGGATTCCCCTCCTTTTACAATACCAATTATGTCAGGGACAAATTTAGGCCTGACAAGAGGCTTTGGGTGCTTAAATCTGTGCTGACTTCAGCCATGCTAATGAGGTTGGCTTGCCACAGTATGAACTATCAGAGTCTTGTCTTTGGTGGACCTGTTGCCACCGGGTGGCGGACGTTCCCAGTGGAGGTCCCTCTATGGAGGAATCTCCCCCAATTACCTTAGGGACCTGGGGTGGGGGGTGCTGCACACAGCAGTTCCATATAACCATAGGTTTTTTAGGTTCTCGGGCTCCCAAGCTTGCCCCTTCTGTGGTCTTGTGGGGTCTGTGGACCACGTCTATGTTCTGTATCTTAGGTTGCACACCCTTTTTGTTTTCCTGAAAAACCTTTTATTGATGTTTTGTTTGCACTTCAGCCCCACGCTGCTGATCTATGGGCACCTGGTGCGGAGAGGGACGGGTCAGGATGGTGACCTCCTTGTGAACCTGCTCTTGGGCTTAGCGAGACAAGCCATCAATAGGTCCAGGCAGCGGGTGATCGATGGGGTCATCCATCCTGATTGTCCCTCTAACGCAGCTACATTCACGGCCAAGTGTCCCTGGAGCGGGAGCATGCAGTGTCCATTGACGCAGTTGATGCCTTCCACGCCCGATGGGCACCAGAGGGCTGGGATGTATTATTGACCTGATAATCACTTTTTGTTTTAATGTTTTAAGTTTCCTTTGTACTTTTTTGTTTGGGCTATTCCCCCTCCTTTTGGGGAGCTGTCCCTTTTTAATTTGTCTGTAACTTGAGTTGGTTTAATTAGTTGGTACTTTAAAAGAGCTATCTAACGAGTCCTGTCTTTGGCGTGCCTTGTTGCTGCCGGGCAGCGGAGGTCCCCAGTGGAGGTCCCTCAACAGAGGGATCTCCCCCAATTATCTTGGGGACCTGGGGTGAAGGGTGCTGCATGCAGCAGTCCTGTTACCACCGTAGGTTTTTTAGATTCATGGGCTCCCAAGCTTGCCCCTTATGTGGTCTTGTGGAGTCCATGGACCATGTCTACGTCCTGTGTCTTAGGTTGCACACCACCCTTTTTGTTTCCCATGAGAAAGCTTTTACTGATGTTTTGTTTGCACTTCAGTCCCACGCTCCTGATCTACGGGCACCTGGTGAGGAGATCGGCGTCCCGATGCGCCCCTCTCCACGTGAACCTGCTGCTGGGCCTGGCGCAACGTGCCATCGACAGGTCCAGGCAGCAGGCGATCGACGGGGCCGTCCATCCCGATTGGCTACTCCTCTACCGCGGCTACGTTCGCGGCCAAGTGTCCCTGGAGAGGGAGCACGCGGTGTCCATGGGTGCAGTTGATGTCTTCCGCGCCCGCTGGGCACTGCAGGAGTTGGTGTGTGTTATAGACCCTTACAACAACATCTTGATTTAATGTTTTAAGTTTCCTTTGGGCTTTGGTTTCTGTTTGGGCCGTTCCCCCCCCCACTTCCTTTCTGGGGGGGCTGCCCCTCTTAATTTGTCCCTAAGTTAATTTGAGTTCGTTTTACTTGGGCCATTAAAAGAACTACCTAATGAGTCCTGTTGCCCCTCTACTGCGGCTACATTCGCAGCCAGGTGTCCCTGGAGAGGGAGCATACAGTATCCACGGGCGCAGTTGACGCCTTCCATGCCCGCTGGGCACCGCAGGGGCTGGGATGTATTATAGACCCCGACAATCACCTTTTGATTTAATGTTTTAAGTTTCCTTTGGACTTCATTTTTTGTTCGGGCTGTCTCCCCTTT
This sequence comes from Carcharhinus amblyrhynchos, assembly GCF_965287045.1. NCBI lineage: Eukaryota > Metazoa > Chordata > Chondrichthyes > Carcharhiniformes > Carcharhinidae > Carcharhinus > Carcharhinus amblyrhynchos. The sequence continues at coordinate 34,603,814 of NC_137335.1, read as the reverse complement.
TTGGGGAGCTGCCACTTTTAATTTGTCCCTATGTTAATTTGGGTACATTTACTTGTTTGGTGCCTTAAAAGAACCACCAGAAAAGAAGTATTTGATGAGTCCTAATTGATGGTTAAATCAGGGAGTCTCATGCTTCCTACTTAAAGCAGGTGTGTCAGTCTCCCAGTCTGCATTCAACAGAGAGCAACTGGAGAACTGGCTGTATACAAATGTATGGTGTAAATAAAATAACTTGATGATGGAACTTTCGCCTCTGTGGAATTATTACCATGGCAACGAGGAAAAACGGGTGACCTGAAGGAACTTGCTGAATCACACACATATTGAGGGTACACTGTTGTTGAGAAAATATGCCATTTTTGGAAAGTTGGATTCTTTCGACCCTGCAGTGGAGGACTAGGCCCAGTATGTGAAAAGGATAAAGTATTTCTTCAGGGCAAACAGCATAACCTCAGATGAGAAGCGAAGGGTTATCCTGCTGACTGCATGTGGGCCAGCAGCTTTTTCAATTATGCACAGTTTAACTTTCTCGGAGGCACTGGACACAAAGTCCTTCCAAGGGTTTTCAAACTTAGTTCAAGAATGTTATCACCCTCAGCCACCCCTGATCCTGCGGAGATATCATTTTTACTCCACATTTTGGGAAGTGGGGGAGTCAATCACCAGTTTCCGAACAAGGGTAAGGCATCTGGTGGAGGCTTATGAATTCGGGGGACGCTAAATGAGATGCTCCGAGGCCGATTGGTGTGCGGAATTAACAAAAACTATACAGAAATGCCTTTTGATGGAGGCCCGGCTGGACTGTAAACAGGTATTACAGCTGGCCTTGTCATTTGGAAAAGCGGCAAGCGGAGCGCATGAGCTCCAAGGTATCCCGATGGAGGTAGAGGCCAACACCAGAGAGACTGTGTTGGGGACTACTGCTATGGGGCAGGCCTATACATAGCGGCCTTCCGGAAGGATTCCGATATGAGGGAGACCAAGTCTACCTCTTTAACCACACCTAGATAAGGTCAGGTTAAAGCCAGAGTGAGAGCAGTTCCTGTACAGCCCCACCTGACACGACATTGCAATGGTTGCCAGTGTCAGGTTGCACAGAGGAAAAGCAAGCCTCCTAAACCAGCATGGCTGAAAAGAACATGTAGGCCTAGGGACAGGACATTGCAAAACCTGGAGGCTCCCCCTACCTCTGACAAGGAACAGCTACTGTACATAGCGATGACAAAATCAGAACCCGTCACATTATTAGTGAGATTGAATGGACGTCCAATGTTAATGGAGGTCGACACAGGCATAACAATCATAGGGGAGACAATGTTTAACAAAGTACACACTGGACTCCAACCCTTAGCCCTGACCAAAACTTTGGCAAGGCTGAGGATCTATACAGGGGAATCACTGAAAGTGATGGGTACAACACCAGGTTAAAGTCCAATAGGTTTATTTGATAGCAAAAGTCACTAGCTTTCAGAGCGCTGCTAATTCATCAGGTAAGTGGGAGTTCTGTTCACAAACAGGACATATAAAGAGACAAACTCAATTTACAAAATAATGGTTAGAATGCGAGTCTTTACAGATAATCAAGTCTCAAAGGTACAAACAATGTGAGTGGAGAGAGGGTTAAGCACAGGTTAAAGAGATATGAATTGTCTCCAGCCAGGACAGTTAGTGAGAGTTTGCAAGCCCAGGAAAGTCGTGGGGGTTACAGATAGTATGACATGAACCCAAGATCCCGGTTGAGGCCATCTTCGTGTGCGGAATTTGGCTATCGGTTTCTGCTCAGTGGCTCTGCGTTGTCATGTGTCATGAAGGTCGCCTTGGAGAACACTTACCGGAAGATCAGAGGCCGAATGCCCATGACAGCTGAGGTATTCCCAACAGGGAGAGAACACTGTTGCCTGGTGATTGTTGAGCGGTGTTCATTCATCCGTTGTTGTAGCGTCTGCGTGGTCTCCCCAATATACCATGTCTCGGGACATCCTTTCCTGCGACATATCAGGTAGACAACATTGGCCCATTTGCAAGAGTATGTACCGTGTACCTGGTGGATGGTGTTCTCAGGTGAGATGATGGCATCTGTGTTGATGATCTGGCATGTCTTTCAGAGGTTGCTGTGGCAGGGTTGTGTGGTGTTGTGGTCATGTTCTCATGAAGGCTGGGTAGTTTGCTGCGGACAAATGGTGTGTCTGAGGTGCGGTTGTTTGAAGGCAAGAAGTGGGGGTGTGGAGATGCTCGTCTTCATCAATGACATATTGAAGGATCCGGAAAAGATGTCGTAGCTTCTTCTCGCTGGGGAAATACTGGACGACGAAGGATATTCTGTCCCATGTTTGTCTTCTGAAGTAGTTGGTGCGGTTTTTCACTGTGGCGTGTTGGAACTGTCGATCAATGAGTTGGGCACCATATCCTGTTCTTATGAGGGCATCTTTCAGTGTCTGGAGGTGTCTCTTGCGATCCTCCTCATCTGAGCAGATCCTGTGTATATGGAGGGCTTGTCCATAGCGGATGGCTTCTTTAACGTGTTTAGGGTGGAAGCTGGAGAAGTGGAGCATCACGAGGTTATCCATGGGCCTGTGGTACAGTGAAGTGCAGAGGTGACTGTCCTTGATGGGGATGCATGTGTCCAAGAATGCAACTGATTCTGGAGGGTAGTCCATGGTGAATCTGATGATGGGATGGAACTTGTTGATGTCATCATATAGTTGTTTCAGTGACTGTTTATCGTGAGTCCAAAGGAAGAAAATGTCATCATTGTATCTCGTATATAGCATTGGTTGAAGGTCCTGTGTGGTGAAGAGGTGTTGTTCGAACCTGTGCTCGATGATGTTGGCATACTGAGGTACGAATTTGGTCCCCATGACTGATCCGTGTGTCTGGATGAAGAACTGGTTGTTGAAGGTGAAGACGTTGTTGAAGGTGAAGACATTGTTGTCCAGGATGAAGTGATGAGTTGTAAAATTGCATTTGGAGACTGGCAGTTATTGACATTGAATACTGAGGCAGTTGCAGTAATGCCACCATCGTGGGGGATGCTGGTGTAGAGTGCTGAGACATCCATTGTGATGAGGAGTGCTCCAGGTTCGACTGCTCTACATGTGCTGAGTTTCTGTAGGTACTGTTGTGACAAAAGCTGGGACTTGCCTGAGCTCGCAAAATCTCACTACCTGTCCTGGCTGGAGACCATACACATCTCTTTAACCTGTGCTTAACTCTCTGTCCACTCATATTGTCTGTACCTTTTTAAGACTTGATTACCTGTAAAGACTCATTCCAACAATTATTTTGTAAATTGGGTTTGTGTCTTTATGCCCTGTTTGTGAACACAATTCCCACTTACCTGACGAAGGAGCAGCGCTCCAAAAGCCAGTGGCTTTTGCTACCAAATAAACCTGCTGGACTTGAACCTGGTATTGTGAGACTTCTTACTGTGTTCACCCCAGTCCAGTGCCGGCATCTCCATATCATGACTACCATTGACACCGCAAACTGCTGGCTCCAAGTGGAGAGGATCTTCAAGAAGATCACACATATCAATACAGACATCAAGTTTCTACAAAGATGCAAGAAAGCAGACAAGATACCTAAAGGATTACAGATCACGAACCCACTCAGGTCAACCGATAACACAGACTACGCTGAGAGACTTTGCCGTCGCACTTCTCTCACACTCCTCAACCACCTCGTACACCAGCTCTACAGCAAACGCCACATCCTGGAAACAAAGATCGAGTCCATATTCTCAACTTGCACTCAGGACGTAGACCAGCTGCAAAACTCTGCCAAGCAAATGAGACAAAGGAACTACACCATCTACATGCACACCAAGAACAGGAAGCATGACAAACTCGGCAGCAGCAACCAAGCCTCCCCATTACCACAGTAGAAAATAGTACCACTTCAGGGAAGTCCATTGTCAATTTGTCAGACTACACACTTCGACCAGTTGAAATCAAAGTTCTCAGACGAGGGCTCAACTTCTGCCCCACCACAAAAATAGACCCCGTCAGTCTTGCAGCAGACACAGAGGAGTTCATCAGGCAAAAGAGGCTGCAGGAGTTCTTCCACAAACCCCAAGAGGCCAACAGCGAACACAATGAGGCAGCCAATGAACCGGAACAGCCGACAGATCTGCAGTGCAGCAACCGAAGAAGGAAGAGTCGAATTGGACTCCTCCAGAAGATTGCTGCCCTCGACATGTATGCCCAAGCCGTCAGGAGGTGCATCAACACCAGATTCACAAGACAGCCCCGAACATCACCCAAGCAAAACACAATGCCACCCATGCTCTCAAGAGCAACTGCAACATTGTCATCAAACCAGCAGACAAAGGAGGGGCCATTGTCATACCGAGCAGAATGGATTATTGCAAAGAAGTGTACTGACAACTGAACAACAAGGAACGCTACAGACAGTTACTCGCAAATCCGACCAAAAAACACACCCGTCAACTGAACAGGCTGATCAAGACCTTATGATCTGGACCTTCAGAGCACCTTCCGTGTTCTTCCCGCATTGGAGATCTCTACTGCCTTCCGAAGATACACAAGGCAAACACGCCCGGCCATCCCGTCATATCGGGCAATGGGACCTTGTGTGAGAACCTCTCCGGCTATGTCGAGGGCAACCTGAAACCCATTGTACAAAGAACCCCCAGCTTTTGTTGTAACGCTGCGGACTTCCTACAGAAACTCAGCACACATGGAGCACTTGAACTAGGAGCACTCCTCGTCACAATGGATATTTTGGCACTCTACACCAGCACCCCCCACGACGATTGGCACTGCTGCAACTGCCTCAGTACTTAATGTCGACAACTGCCAGTCTCCAGATGCAATTTTACAACTCATCCGCTTCAACCTGGACCACAGTGTCTTCATCTTCAACAACCAGTTTTTCATCCAGACACACACAACAGCCATGGGGATCAAATTCGCACCTCAATATGCCAACATTTTCATGCACAGGTTTAAACAAGACCTTCAACCAATTGCTATACACTAGATACATTGATGACGTTTTCTTCCTTTGGACTCATGATGCCGTCATATTAGTTGTTTCAGTGATTCTTCACCAACAAGTTCCATCCCATCATCAGACTCACCATGGAATATGCTCCAGAATCGGTTGCATTCTTAGACATAGCATCTCTATCAAGGACGGTCACCTCTGCACTTCACTGTACCGCAAGCTTACGGATAACCTCATGATGCTCCACTTCTCCAGCTTCCACCCTAAACACGTTAAAGAAGCCATCACCTATGGAATAGCCCTCCGTATACGCAGGATCTGCTCAGATGAGGAAGATCGCAACACACACCTCCAGACGCTGAAAGATGCCCTCATTAGAACAGGATATGGTGCTTGACTCCTCGATCGACAATCCTGATGCGCCAAAGCAAGAAACTGCATCAACCTCCTCCAGAAGACAAACATGGGACACAGTGGATAGAATACTCTTTTGTCATCCAGTACTTACCTGGAGCAGAGAAACTATGACATCTTCTCCAGAGTCTTCAAGATGTCATTGATGAAGATGAACATCTCGACAAGGCCATTCCCACACCCCCACTACTTGCCTTCAAACAACCGCACAACCTCAAGCAGATCATTGTCTGCAGCAAACCACCCAGCTTTCAGGAGAACAGTGACCACGACATCACAAACCGTCACAGCAACCTCTGCAAGACATGCTGGATCATCGATACAGATGCTGTCATCTCACATGAGAACGCTTTTCCCCAGGTACATGGTACATACTCTTGCAACTCGGCCAAAGTTGCCTACCTGACACCCTGCAGGAAAGGATATCCTGAGACATGGTACACTGGGGAGACCATGCAGATGCTACAACAACAGATGAATGAACACTGCTCGACAATCACCAGGCAAAAGTGTCCCCTTCCTGTTGGGGAGAATACTTAAGTGGTCAAGGGCATTCAGCCTCTGATCTTTGGATAAGCGTTCTCCAAGACGGTCTTCATGACGCACGACAACACAGGTTCGCTGAGCAGAGACTGATAGCCAAGTTCTGCACACATGAGGATGGTGTCAACTGGGATCTTGGGTTCGTGATACACTATCTGTAACCCCCCGCGACTTGCCTGGACTTGCAAACTCTCATCAACTGTTCCGTATGGAAACAATACACATCTTTTTAACCTGTGCTTAACCTTCTCTCCACTCATGTTGTTTGTACATTTTAAGACTTGATTACCTGTAAAGACTTGGATTCCAACCGTTATTTTGTAAATTGAGTTTGTGTCTTTATATGCCCTGTTTGTGAACAGAACTCCCATTTACCTGATGAAGGAGCAGCGCTCTGAAAGCTAGTGGCTTTTGCTACCAAATAAACCTGTTGGACTTTAACCTGGTGTTGTGAAACTTCTTACTGTGTTTACCCCAGTCCAACGCCGGCATCTCTACATTACAACAGATGTTCCAGTTGCATATGGGAAACAATTAACTCCCATTCAGGTTAGATTCGGTTCTGAGCCTTCACAACCAAACACTATCAGGGCGAAATTGGCTAAAAGAGATCCAGCTAGATTGGTCAAATATCTTCCAGCTGGAAAATGGTCACATGAGTAAAGCCATGAGCAAATATCTGGAGGATTTTTGGGAAGGCCTAGGGACAATCAAAGGATCATGGTAAAACTGCCCGTTGACCTGGCGGCTGTCCCAAAGTTTTGCAAAGCCCAATCGATACCATTTGCATTAAGGGAAAAGATTGATGCGGAAATCAAAAGATTACTGCATGAAGGAATAATAAAACAGGTTTGCGGAATGGGTGGCACCTGTGGTTCCTATCTTAAAGCCAGATGGCTTGGTGCGCCTTTGCGGCAATTTCAAACAGACGATAAATCGTTCCTTTCACCTAGTCAAATAGCCAATTCCCAGGATTAAGGAGCCATATGCAAAGTTGGCAGGAGGACTTGTATTTACAAAACTGGACATGAACCATACATACCTGCAACTATGACTGGATAAGGATTTGCAAAATTTTGCCATAGTAAGTACGCTGAAAGGCCCCTTCCAGTATAAAAGTATAAACTTTCCAGTATAAACCCCTATGGGGTTTCGTCAGCTTGTGCCATATTCCAAAGGACCATGGAGAACATCCCACAGGGGTTTCCAGAGTTGCAATTTACCTAGACGAAGTCGTCATGTGTAAAACAAGGGCGGAACATCTGCTGAACCTTGAGGAAGTTCTAAGAAGATTTGTAACTTGAAAAGTGAGAAATGCATCTTTTTAGCACCACAAGTAACCTACATCGGGTACAAAGTGGGTAGTCAGGCCTACATTCTCTGGAGGATCGGGTGATAAAAGATGCCCTAGCTCCCACAGCCATCCAGGAGCTACGGTCATTTTTAGGACTGAAAACATACTGCAGGAAATTCATACAGAATAGAGCCTCCATTCTGGATCCCTTTCACCAGTTGCTAAAAAGGGGACAAAATTGGGAATGGTTGGCCCACCAGGATAGAAATCATAGAAACTCTGCAGTACAGAAAGAGGCCATTCGACCCATTGAGTCTGCACTGACCACAATCCCACCCAAACCTACCCCCATATCCCTACATATTTTATCTACTAATCCCTATAACTGAGGAGGAATTTTAGCATGGCCAGTCCACCGAACCTGCACATCTTTGGACTGTGGGAGGAAACCGGAGCATTTGGAGAAAACCCATGCAGATACAAGGAGAATGTGCAAACTCCACATAGACAGTGACCCAAGCCGGGAATTGGACTCAGGTCCCTGTAGCTGTGAAGCAGCAGTGCTAACCACTGTGTTACCGTGCCACCCAAAGACAGGACCTTCCAGAAAATTAAACAGCATCTCGCATCCAAAAATGACCCCAAGAAGGAATTGATACTCACTTGTGATGGGTCCCCATAAGGAGTTGATGCAGTCCTGGCACACAGGTGCAGAACAGACAAGAGCAGCCATTAGCGTATGCCTCCAGGACCCTGGCAATGGCAGAGTGAAGATATGCCCAGATTGAAAAGGAAGGACTGACAGTAATGTTTGCAGTTAAAAAATTTCACCAGTATTCATATGGGTGAAAATTTACAATCGTAACAGATCATAAACCCTTGCTGGGCCTACTGAAGGAAGACAAAGCAATGTCACTGATAGCGTCAGCCCGGATCCAGCATAGAGCATTATTACTGGTGGCATGTTAATATCGATTGGTGCACCGACCAGGGACTAGAGTGACAGATGCTGATGCCTTAAGCTGGCTACCGTTACCAGACACTGCACCTTTGGTACCCAGAATGGAGGAGACCGTGATGACATTAAACTTTCTGGATTCCCTCTCGTGGATGCACACATTATATGCCAGTGTATTGGCAAAGCTAAAGCATCTGGTACTAACGGGGCAATTGGGAAGTCCAGTCCATCCACTGCTCCGCCCATACTGAAGTGGTAAGGAACAGGTAATGGTGGAAGATGGAATCCCACTGTGGGGTGCACGGTTCAAGGCAGGGCCATGGGGCTATACTGGCCGAACTTCAGGGTGCCTGTGCTGTAGCATCACAAATGAAGATGCTGGCCTGGAGCTACCTCTGGTGGCATGGTCTGGACTCAGACATAGCAAAACTGGTAGGACAGTGCCAGAAGTGCCAACAGGGGCAGAAGGCAGAAGCTCCACTGCACCTGTGGGAATGGTCAGGCAAACCATAGTCGCGACTCTATGTCAATTTTGCAAGGCCGTTTATGGGGTCCATATTTCTGGTGGTAATAGATGCCAATTCCAAGTGGTTAGCTGTCTATAAACTAAACTCATCAAACATGACGACAACTGTTAAGAAACTGTGCACCTTGTTTGTAGCACATGGGATCCCAGCGGTATTAGTTTCTGATAATGGTTCACCAGCCTAGAGTTCACAAAACTTATGAAATCAAATGGGATCCAGCACATCAAAACGGCACCTTACCACCAGATGTCAAATAGGCTAGCAGAGAGAGTAGTCTCGATATTAAAAGCTGGGTTGAAAAAGCAGCTAGCGGCCTCATTAAGATGAAACTCTCAAGGTGACTAATGAGTCCTCCACGGCACAGCTGACGCCTTCTGCGCCTATTGGCCACCACGGGTTGGGGTGTATTGTAAACCCTGATAATCACATTATGATTTAATGTTTTAAGTTTCCTTTCAACTTTGATTTTCGTTCGGACTGCTCCCCCTCTTTTTGGGGAGTTGCCCCTTTTCATTTGTGCGTAAGTTAATTTGAGTTTGTTTGGTTGGTATGAAAAGAAATACCTGATGAGTCCTAATTGATGGTTAAAAAAAGGAGTCTCATACTCCCTACTTAAAGCAAATGTGTCAGACTTCCAGCCTACATTCAGCAGGGAGCAACTGGAGAACTGGCTGTGTACAGATGTTTGGTGTAAATAAAGTAACTTGGTAACAGGACTTTTGCCTCCGTGGAATTATTACAAAACCCAAATCTAGAGCTTGAAACTCTAGACAGCCAGGCATTGTGTTCAAGTTGGTGCTTTAGGACAAGTTAGTTTCCAGGAAGATGAGGTGTCTAATTGTTGCCTTGGGTCACTGAGACCAGGATCGTTTTACTTCCTTTCCTCTATGTAGGTTTGAAAGGTGGCAGCAAATAATGCACAAAGATCTGCAGACACGAAAGCTGTGCTGCTAAGTGATGAGACAAGAAGAAAAGAGGAGCAAGAAGAAAGAAGTTTTCCTCCAAGCTATATCCAATGAAACTTGTGCCTTTAACTTCTATTATGCGCTGTGTTTGCACACCTCAGCTTTTAATGAGCTGATCTCTTGAGACAAAACAAAGAAAAGCTGTGTTCCAGACTTTGCTGGTATGAAATGGAACACAGATTATGCTTTTTCTGTAACACTACCAGCGTAAGATATGATAAGGGTGATTACTAGAAAGTCTGCTGCTTGCTAGGTTCAAAATATTTAGTTCAAGAGTTGTCGGTTTACAAAACAAAAACTAGAGGGCAGCAGTGCCTGCATGCTTTCTGAAAAATGAACAGCCTTTATGTGTAGGACGACTCTGTCAGGAATTTTTTTTGCTTTTGTTCCAATTCAATCCAATCAAGTCCAATTCAGAGTCCCAACAAGTTGAGACATTCCCAATCCAAGCTAAGACAGGGCTGTCACCTCCTGTCTTGGGTTTGATCTACATGATCCAAGCTGATTGGAGTAGGCATAGCTCCTCCTCCAAGGCTTGATCTCATTTGCATCTTAGCCAAAAGGCTGAAGCTAAAATGTAACCTAATGACTTCAACCAAGCACAGCATGTCGATACTACACTTGATCGCTGTGCCACGTGCTGCCCAAGAAAGAAGTAAGTTCCTTCTACTTAAGAAAGACGTAGATTCCTAGACACTAAAGGGTCAAGAGGTATGGAGAGAGTGTGGAGTGTTGTGTTGAGATTGAGGATTAGCCATGATCACGTTCAATGGCTGGATTACCTCAAAAGTCTGTCAGCATTATTTAAGGAAAGATATTATTTCATTAGAGGGCAGTTCAGAGAAGAATGATCCCCAGTATAGAATGATTGTCTTCTGAGGAAAGGACTTCTGAGGATGGAACTTTCTTCTAAATTCCAATGAATAATAAGAGATGATCTCATTGCGACATATAGGATTCTTCAGAGACTTGACAGTTTAAATGCCGAGAGGATGCTGGGAGAGTCCAGAACCAGAGGGCAGAGTCTCAGAATAAAGGGGCGCCAAGTTCATAGACTCATAGAATCCCTACTGTGCATAAAGAGGCCATTTGGCCCATCGAACCTGCACTGACAATCCCACCCAGGCCCTATCCTGTAATTCCATGTATTTACCCTACTAATCTCCCTTATACTAAAGGGCAATTTAGCATGGCCAATCCACCTAACCTGTACATTTTTGGACTACAGTTAAGACTCAATGAGGAGGAATTTCTTCTTTCAGAAGGTCGTGAGTCTTTAGAACTATTTGCCACAGAGAGCTGTGGGGCAGAGTTATTGTGTATAGTTATAGGTGAGATAGATAAGAGTTTTGATCAGTAAGGGAATCAAGGGTTATGGGAAAAAGGCAGGAAAATGGACATGAGGAATATTGGTCAGATCTACTGAATAGCAGAGCAGACTTGAGGGATCGAATTATCTATTTCTTGTTTTATAGTCAGCAGTTCTGTTGTTCCAGCAGGAGTGGAATTGACTAGTAGTCACTGGGACTGCAGTCTACAAAGAAGCAGAAATGATGGATCCTGGACTCAGGGATTTTGGTCGGGCCTGCCTGACATATTCCAGTGAGGTGGGGGGGGTGGGTTCAGGCTCGACAAATGTCCCATTAAAGCCAACTTTGCTCTTGTCACAAGCCCCCCATCTATGAATTAAGACATTGGAGCAGAGTTAGGCTGCTTCGCCCATTGAGTCTGCTCCACCATTCAATCATGGTTGATATTTTTCTCATCTCCATTTTCCTGCCTTTCCCCATAAGCCTGATCCCCTTATTAATCAATGACCTGGCCTCCTCAGCTTTCTGCGGCAAAGAGTTCCCAGACTCACCACTTCCTGGCTGAAGAAATTCCTCCTCATCTCTGTTTTAAAGGATAGTCTCTTCAGTCTGAGGTTGTGCCCTCTCGTTTTAGTTTTTCCTATGACTGGAAACATCCTCTCCACGTCCACTCTATTCAGGTTGCGCAGTATCCTGTAAGTTACAATAAGATCCTCCCTCATCCTTCTAAACTCCAATGAGTACAGACCCAGAGTCCTCAACCATTCCTCATACGACAAGCTCTTCATTCCATGGGATCATTCTGGACCCTTTCCAAGGCCAGCACATCCTTCCTTACATACAGGGCCCAAAACTGTTCACAGTCCAAGTGGGGCCTGACCAGAGCCTTATACAGCCTCAGAACTACATCCCTGCTCTTGTATTCTAGCCCTCTTGACATGAATGCTAACATTACATTTGCCTTGCTAACTGCCAACTGAGCCTGCACGTTAGCCTTAAGAGAACCCTGAACAAGGACTTCCAAGTCCCTCTGTGCTTCTGATTTCTTAAGCATTTCCCCAGTTAGAAAATAATCTGTGCTTCCATTTCTTCTTGCAAGGTGCATAATCTCACACTTTTCCACATTGTATTCCATCTGCCACTTTGCCCATTCTCCTAGCCTATCCAAGGCCATCTACAGCAGCCCTGACCCCCACTTCGTCAATACTACCTGTCCCTCTACATAGCTTTGTATCATTTGCAAACCTAGCAACAGTACCGTGGGTGGCACAGTAGCACAGTGATTAGCATTGCTGCTTCACAGCTTCAGGGACCTGGGTTCGATTCCTGGCTTGGGTCACTGTGTGGAGTTTGCACATTCTCCTCGTGTCTGCATGGGTTTCCTCCGGCTGCTCCGGTTTCCTTCCATAAAGATGTGCGGGTTAGGTTGATTGGCCATGCTAAAATTGCCCCTTGGTGTCCCGGGATGCGTAGATTAGAGGGATTAGCGGGTAAAGTATGTAGAAACATGGGGGTAGAGCCTGGGTGGGATAGTGGTCGGTGCAGACTCAATGGGCTGAAGGGCCTCTTTCTGCATTGTAGGGTTCTATGATTCTTCAATAACTTCTTCCAAATTGTTAATGTATATTGTGAAAAGTTGTGGTCTCAACACTGACTCCTGAGACACACCACTTGTCACCGGCTGCCATCCTGAAAAAGACCCCTTTATCCCCATCTCAGCCTGCCAGTCAGCCAATCCTTTATCCACGTGAGGATCTTACCCTTAATACTATAGGCTCATAACTTATTTAACAGTCTCCTATATGGCACCTTGTCAAAGGCCTTCTGGAAATCTAAATAACTTGCGTCCACTGGTTCTTTATCTCACTTCCTTGTTACCTCTTTAAAGAGCTTTAACAGATTTGTCAGACATGTCCTTCCCTTGATGAAGCCATGCTGGCTCAGTCCTATTTTATCGTGCACTTCCAAGCACTCCACGATCTCATCTTTCATAATGGACTCTAAACTTGCCAAAAACCGATCAGGCTAACCAGCCTATAATTTCCTCTCTAACGCCTCTCTTAAACAGCAGTGTTACATTAGCTACTTATCCACCTTCTAACCTTTCAGTTTCCCCAGAACTTCTCCTTAGTGATGGCCACTGCGCTCACCTGTGCCCCCTGATTCTCCTGGCACTCTGCTGTGGTATCCCACTGCTGTGTTCCACTGTGAAGAATAATGCAAAGTAACAATTCAGGTCCTCTGCCATTTCTTTGTTTGCTATTACTACTTCTCCAGCCTCATTTTCCAGTGGTCCAATGTCTATTTTTGCCACTCTGTTACCTTTTATTTATTGAAAAAAGCTCTTCTTTTTTTTATTATTAGCTAGCTTACACTCATATTTCATCTTCTCCCCCCTTATTGCTTTTTTTTAGGTGTCCTCTACTCGCTTTTGAAGGCTTCCCAATCCTCTGGCTTCCCATTAATCCTCACCACTTTGTATGCTTTTTCTTTTGCTTTTGTGCTGTCCTAGATGTGGCCAAACAGGGCATCTAAAATGGCAATTTGTAAAGCACTCTGGGATAATTGGGCAAGAACTAAAATGACAGGCTGCAGTTTAAAGACAGAGACAAACAGGCTGCAACCCTGACAAGTGAATAAACAGGATATGGGTCATCTCCAGGATGAAAGGGACTTTATAGTCACACTGGCTTGTTTCATCTCCAGGCTGAAAGAGACTTTCTGGTCACACTGGGTTATGTACCAGATATAAGGGCATTGTGACCCCTTATTTAGGAGGGAGGTATGTGACCTATGTGCCTCCAGTACCTACAGACATGGCTGTTGGGGACACACCCAGAGATCGGTGATATAGCACCTGATTGGACTCTTATCGATCAAGGGGAACAAGTCCTGATCAATTGATTGGCAATGGCCAAAAAGTGGCGTGAAACCCAATGGAGTATAAAGGGTGCTGCACAACCAGGAATCTCTCTCTCTCTTTGACCCCACGAATATGTTCTTATGTTCTTATGAGCTACAACAATGGTGACCATCGCCAGTGATGACCAGCACGAGGAGAGCCACCACACCCGAGAAGAAAGGAAAGAAGACCAGAGCCAGAGTGCCAGACCAGACCAAAGGACCAGACTACGCAGACGACTACCGAGATCAGCGCACAGATAAAGGCCAATATCTGCTTGGGTACTTGCCAGTCATGCAAAGTTAAGTCAAGGTCTTGTACTGAACTTGAATTCTAGTATTTTCTGTAAGATAACTTATTGTTGGTCAGGTGGGTGATTATTGATTGTGTGGGTTTAAATAAATATTGGTTGTCCTAATAAGACATCTACTCAAAGTTATTTGTCCACCTTATAGACTGTGTGGCAGGCAACATAGACTTCCCTCAGCATGGATGGGCTGAATGGCTTCCTTCTGTACTGTAGGATTCTATGACAGGAACTGTAGACTCTGCAATGTGTAAACAGTCCCCTTTGAAACAACAGAACAGAAAATATAGAATAAACTAAACTACTAAAGAAAAATATTACGCACAGCATTCAATTCATTACTTTGAAGTATTGCTTTTTCAGCAAACACATTGAGCCAATTTATACATGGTAAATTAAAGGGATGGAATTTTTTGGTCATTGGCAGGTAGAAGTGGAAAATTTATAGAGATCAAAAATGAGGTAAAATTTTGAGCCCGTGTTAACTGCCAGCATAAACAGCGATGGGGATTCAAAATTGGCGAGAATCTTGTTTCCTGATTTCCCACAGCCGTTGCCCAATTCACAGGGTTCCTGCTCAGGAAGGTTAGAAATATCATTTAAATCTATTATCATACAATCAGCGAAGCACTTACAGGCACTTCCATCCTCTTTGAGTACAGTCTAGGCAGTTGTGGGAGAGAAGCTTTGCTGCTTGCAGGCCTTGGTCTTCATTAGCATGGTGCTTTAGGGCTCCAAGGGATCTGCCACTTGGAGGGGTCCCAAAAACTTCTTGGGCCCTTTGCTGGTGTCTAAGTGATGGATACTTGGAAGGATAGCCTTTCTGAAGTGGCAGCTGGAAGTAGGTGGGAGTGGAGAAATCCACTGGTTTAGTACAGGCAGTGATTGTGAGGTCCCAGGGTGGACGCCAGTGAGATGCCAGGCTGCATGGGCAGTGTGCAGATTCTGGCATAGGGTGGTGATTCATTCCATGAGGGCAAGAGGACTTTGACACAGCGGGAATGAAGAAGCCGGTGAAAGTTATCCTCCCCACTGCCAGGCTGCAAGGGATGGCTGTAGGGCACGAGGAATGTGGAAGGTCACCTGTCAATGGTCTTCGATCCAGATGTGTTATCATGGGTAGCTGACTATTCAGGATGGAAGGCTTCAATGACCTGCAACCCATGAAAGCTGGGGGAATGAAAGTTAAGGATGAAGTTGAGTGCAGTTTTAAGATTTGAAATTAATCAAGTGAACCTTGTCTGTCACAAGAGGTAAACCGCTTCCCTAATAATGAGAATGCTTTCTTGACAAGTCAATTATGTTCATTAAATCAATTTGTAATGCATGAAACTGCCACTGTTTGGAGCCCACAAATTAACCCTTCACTGAGCCCTCAAGCATTGACACAGGTTTAGCCCCCAATACAAGGGGCAAAGTTTCAGAGCTCAGCAGACAGCCCACAACAAGAAGTGTTGTGGCAGTGTTTCGATCTCTTGGGAAGTCAGCACACAGGTCAAGTCAATGTCCTCTCGTGCCCTCAGTCTTCACCCTTGGAGGGATTCTATGCTCCATTCAGGCTATCCAAGGTCGATGCCCATCTGTCACACAGAATTGGGAGAGGCTCGTGTGGGAACATGGCCATTGTGTTAGAGAATAAGTGAGTAAAGCTTATTGAAAAGGCACAAATCTGGGATGCCCCATGTCTTGATAGAGCAATGGGTCAGAGCTTTGACAAGACTCATTGCTCACAGATCTGTTCCCTCCCTTTTAGTTCTTCGAGTGTGTGGATAATGGAGCCAGTGAAGTTGGCTGTTCTTTCGATCACACTGGAACAGGAGCGAGGACGTTAACATACAGCTGCACATGGACAGGACCAGCACCTTGAAGAGGAGCAGGTGGCAAGACCTGCTGAGTTACCGGAGGCTGGATTACACATGGAGGTGGTTCAGAGAAGACACTACCAGGCATGAGTTTACTGGAAGGGAACAACACACCGAGAGATGACAGAGATCCAGAGCTAGAGATGACTGCATCTGTCCCAAGGGACAGTGGACTACCTGTGCCAGGTCATGCAGGAGTTGGTGCTGCATGAGTTGGGAGGTCATCCATTGTCTGTGGTCCTGAACTTTTAAACTAATGCTCATTCCAGGGCAGTTTGGGAGACTTCTGTGGCATCTTTCAGTCCGTCGCACGCAAGTGCATAAGGGAGATGACAGATACACTATTTGTGCGCTGATCTTCAGGTTAAATCGCCACCAATAAACTCTCCCTCAAAGGAGGGAATTGCCTGTAGTTGTCTGGGACTATGGCGACTTTACCTTTACAAACCAAATCCCTAACTAACATAATTGTCAGACTGGGTGTGTGGTACATGGTAAGAGAATCCAACAAGAGGGAAAAACACACGTGACCTCACAGTCACCAATCTACCTGAAGCAGACGCATTGGCAATATTGGTAGTAGTGACTATCATTCAGCCCTTGTGGAGACAAAAGCCTTGATTTTCAGATGGGGAGAGTTGGGAAAATTCTTGGCTCAGCTCGCCTACCTTGGGAGAAAATACCTGTTAAGTCAGGATCTTCATTGTTAAGCGAGGAGAGAAAAAGTGGGGAAGAGCTGTCAAAAGCAGAGGAGGGATAATTCAAAGGGCTGCTATAATGTCATGAGACTTTGTCTGTGAAAGAGCACAAAAGCTTTCCATCCTCACCCTCCATAACTCCTTCACTCTCCAAACATTCTCCATGCATGCCACCTCATCAACTCACTCCATCAAATACCTTGGGCAGAATTTTCCCATCCCACCCGCCACGGGAATCGCAGTGGACAGAACACAGACCACACAAAGGCTCATTGACCTCGGGCGGAACTTTGCGGCTTTGGGGCAAGTGCCCCAAAGTGGCTGGAAAATCACGCCACTTATGTTCCCAGTGCCAAGCTATGGCATTTCCATTCCCATTGATCCATGAACACTTCCTAGAACCAATGAATGGCACAGAGTGCTATATATAAAGCTTTGTAATCACTTTCCTTTATACTTAAGAAAGAGACTGGACAAGCTATTAAAATTGCCAATCATCTTTGCCCTTTGATATTTCAAAAACCAAAATCACAAAAAATTGAAACCGCTTATGTAAACAAACATGAAACTGAATGCAGAGATCAGAGAGTCTAAGCTGTCGATCAAACATTGTTTCTCCAGGGAGCAGGTATCTCGGAATTCTATTAGATGTCTCGGCTCTTGGCCAAGCCTTATGGTGTCCTCATGCATCAGTCGTTGAAAGTAAGCACACACGTACAACAGGCAGTAAAGAAACCAAGTCAGTATTATATTGGGATATAGGAGACTCTTCTAAATAAAATTCAAGAGCCTTGGGACGTGCCTGGGAATCAGTTGATTCCTATGGACCTTCCAACATATTTTGTGGCTCACTTGTCTTACTTCTGAGCTTCTGGGGATTCCGTACACGTCTGTATAAGTTGTGCATGTTTATTGATGTCTTTTCTTTTAATCCACAGGTGATTTGGTCTGCCTTGTTGTCCAACAAGGGGCATACACGCGGTGGGTCATGCGAGGGCTGCTCTTGGATGTTGCTTTGAGAGTTGCCTAGTGCTTCACATCGTTAGTGTATGCTTAAACTGGACCAATTGATGGGCAACATGACAGCTCAGTGACTATCACTGTTTGCTGTGCAGATACATGGATTTGGGCCAGTGTCTGTGGGATTTGCACATTTTCCCTGTGCTTGCGTGGGTTTTCTCCGGGTGCTCCGGTTTCCTCCCACACCCCAAAAACATGCTCTTAGGCTGATTGGTGTTAACAAATTGTCCCTAAATTAGTCTTACCTCAATCTTCCCCAATAGGCGTAGACAAAGGTCATAGGTAGAAGAGGACACTCACAATGTTAAAATGGCAGTGCGGGCTCGTTGGGCCGAAGGGACTGTTTCCCGTGCTGAGCTGTTCTTTGTTCTTTGTTTGTTCTTTTGTTATATTCATTGGGGTTGGAAGAGTGAGAGGGATATAGCAAGGGAGACAGAAACCCCTGCTTTTTGAAGACTATTAAAACAATGTAGATTAGTTTAAAATAGGAACCACAGTGTCCTCTATACATATCAAAGGTATCACAATGTGCCTCACTTATATATTATACAAAGGTATTATCTGTTTAAACACATATATAGGCTGGAATTTTCTCGTCACGCCCATTACAGGAATTGAAGTGGGCAGGGGGAAGGGGGCAGACCATGCAAAGATCCATTAACCTCAGGTATAATTCTCCAGTTTTGAGGTGAGCATGGCTGGAGAAGCCCGCCCATTTTTGAACAAAGTATTATAGATTTAAACTGTATTTTTATATTTTCTTGTGAGTTTTGGCCAACAATCAATTTATTCCCTAGGTATAATGGAGAATAGGTTTAAATAGACAGACCACATTCTTTTGGAACAATGAAGCATAGAGCATATACCCTATTGTCAGGGATAGGCCAGGCAACTACAAGCTATCAAGGTTTTTGAAATGAATAGAGCTTCTAGCAGAATGAATAGGTGTATTCAGCCTCCACTGATAAGGGGACAAAGAACAGACAAGAAAGATTACTCCCTTTTCGTTCCCAGGACTACAGATGTTAGGAGCAACCCTTGAACCTACTGGATTTGCATCGGTAAGGTTACTAGGCAACAGGGGGAAGAACATCTGGGTTTGGTTGACCAATTAATTCATAACTCTGCCAGAATGCTATTGGCCAAAGTAAATAAAGTGTATTAATGTAATAGGACCATCCAGCTCAAATGACAGGTTGGGCAGGAGGATCAAATCTTAAGAAATGTTAACCTGTTGTGCTCATGTGATATAATGTCAGAGAAAATTTGGGATCTTCTGACTATCTGTCTCGCAATATGTGTTGGTCAAATAAAGAATGTCTTTAACTAGATACTGTCTTTCGCAAGTCTTTGTGTTAGCTGAGAGCAGCTGAATACAAGACGGCCCAGTGGGATGTCCCCAGAAAATCCCCTTACAGGGGATCTCGTAGAAACTTATAAAATTCTAACAGTGTTAGACAGGTTGGATTCAGAAAGAACAGGTTGGAAATCTTTGGGCTAGGAGTGGGGGGACTACATGAAGTTATTACTAGATACCCTGGAGTTTTTCAAGAGGACCTGGGAAAAATAAAAGGAGCCAAGGCCAAGATCTATATTGACCCCGAAGCTACACCTATGTACTTCAGTGCTAGACCAGTCTCTTATTCTTTGCTGGAGAAGGTGGAAACTGAACTAGAACGCCTTGAAAGCTTGGGTAAAAAAAGGCATGTGCAATTTGCAGAATGGACCGTGCCCATAGTCCTTGATCTTAAGTCCGACAAATCCATTTGTGGGGACTATAAACTAATAGTCAATTGGGTCTTCAAACTCAATACATACCCCATGCCACAAATTAAAGATTTGTACACTAAGTTAACAGATGACAAGGCATTCTCCAAGTTGGACATGAGCCACGCCTACCTTCAGCTTGAATTGTACAAGGCCTTCCGGAAATAAGTGACACACAAGGGAGTCTACAAGTATACTCGTTTGCCATTTGGGGTCTCGCCATCTTGTGCCATCTTCTATTAATTTATGGAGAATATTCTTCAAGGGCTACCCCATGTATCCGTATATTTAGATGATGTCTTGGTCGTGGGGGTTTCAGAACAGGAACATTTGGCCAACATAGAAGAACTCCTGCGGCAATTTTCCAGAGCATGGGTTTGTTTGAAGAGGGAGAAATGCATTTTCTGAACTAATGTATTTAGGCTACCGAGTACATGCTAAGGTATTACATCCAGTAGAGGACAAGGTAAAGTCCATCAAGGAAGTATCAACCCCATGGAACATCACAGACTTAAAAACCTTCCTCGAATTAGTCAACTATTCTGAAATATTTATCCCAGATTTGACTTCCATGGTAGCCCGCTTGCTTGCTATATTCCAAAAATACCAAAGATGGTCCTGGGAGGCTCAGCAGACAGAAGCTTTTTCTAAAGTTAAATGCCAGTTACAGTCATCTAACATACTGGCCCATTTTGACCCTAAAAAAAAATTACATTAACTTGTGATGCTTCCCTGTTCAGGGTTGGTGCAATGCTGTTGCATTGCTGGAAACAGCAGGTGGAAAAGCCTATTGTGTATGCCTCAGGACACTTCCAGATGCGGACCAAAGGTATTCTCAAATTGAGAAGGAAGGGTTGTTGATCGTATTTGGTGTGAAGAAGCTCTATCAATGTGTCTATATTTTAATAAGTTGGTAATTTTTATAGACCAAAGGCTCTTATAGGACCTCTTCAAAGAGCACCAGGCAATTCCCTCCATTTCCTCTGCTCAAATACAATGCTGGCCTTTTATTGGCTGCCTGTGAGTATCTTCTGGAACATGGCCCTGGAACTGGGATAGCTAATGCTGATGCACTGAGTCACCTCCATCGCCCACAAGCCTGGCTCCTTTGCCAACATTGGAAAAGGTTGTGATTTTAAACTTTTGGGAGACCTTGCCAGTGTCAGCAAGGCACATTAAAGCCTGACACCAAATGGTTAGAGGTGCACCGCATGAGCTTCATGATTTCTCGTGCTACGATTGAGAAATTACACAAAGCTTCAGTATGCATGGAATACTGGAAGTCCTAATTACAGATAATGGTACAGCCTTTACTTGCAGTGATTTCCAGAATGTGCTCGCCAATGGCATCCAACAAAACAGCACCTTATCACCTGTCATCAAGTGGATAGGCAGAGCAGGCAGTTCAAACCTTCAAAAATAGAATGAAGAAACAACTGGGGACAACCATGGAGACTAACTGGCATGATTTTTGTTTGATTACAGGACCAGATCGCACACCATAACAGATGTTACTCCAGTGGAGCTGTTAATGGGCTGATAGCTTCACCCACAGATTGGCAGGGAGGTTGGAGTCCCAGCAGAAAAAACAGAAAATGAAATAACCATTCTGCAAGGACAGAAAGGACTTTTGCAACAGGTGATCTGGCTCACGTGAGGAACTTCAGGATTGGTCCCACATTGGTCCCTGGAATCATTCTGGAGAAATTGGGACCAATATCTTACTTCAGAGTAAAGTACTAAAGAAGCACTGGGACCATCTCAGAACCAGGGAGCCCCTGCCTCCAGCCGTGGAGAAGGCCGCTGCTAGTGCCACTCTTCAGCTTGAAGCTGACTCCACATGGGCCCCTTGAGACAATGATGGCATGGACTCAGAAAGGAGGCTGAAGAAATGGGCCTCTGGGTTGAAGTGGAAACTGACGAGGAACCCTCATCGGTAACCCTGCCAAGCTCCCTTTGGACAAGAAGGTCCTTTGTTCGCTTTACACTGCCTGGCCAAGCCCTGCCTTTGGACCTCCAACCAAGTGCCAAGCAATGACCTCCTCACAGTGGGATTGTTTGAAGAGACGTGGACCTAGGTGGGGAGGGATGTTATGATAGCCACGATCTACCCATTTTAAAAGATAGGGTATTTGAATGAAAAACAATGCAGATTAAAACAACATCCAACACCCCCCTGGCCCCATGTAAGCAACCACACCCTCCTCACGGCAGTATTATGGAACCTTTACCCCCCATGCAATGTCCTGCTGATGGAACACCCCTCTGGCACTGCCCTTGGCGCTGTCGTGCATTGTTCCTTGACACTGCCTCCTGACACTGGGCAGTGTCAAGAGGCAGTATCTGGACAATGCCCAAACAGTGCCAGGACAGAGCTGTACTCACCTGTGTACTTTGCCAGCTGCACATTGTGGGGGATCAGTCGTGATTCATTGACGTAAACGAAGAATTTAACTTGGGGGGACCATCAGAGTTGAAGGACTGATAATGATATCTACATTGATGCAAATTGGGATCTCGACTTTTAAAATTGGGATTCTCTTTATGTCATTGATGGGGGGTGGGGGGGGGGCACAATCGATTGGGGAAATCCCACCAGCATTATAGCCATTTTGGGACTCTGACATGATTCTCGCCCCCTAACAACAAGACAAGAAAATGCTCCCCAAAGGAACTATTTTCCACACTATGATATGACCAGATGCTTTTGAGGTGGTGTCTAGCCAATGATGTCTGCTAGACACCAGCACTGTGAAATTAAAGGGATTCTGGGCACTCAGTGATGACAGGACAAAGAATGAGATTGCACTGCAAGTTGAATTCATTGAAATTCACATTTTTTTGAGGGGGAAAGACATTAAAATCCTGGCTGGCTTTTGAGAAAAGGCAATAAACTCATGTGAAAGGAGGCCTACATTGAGGTCACTACCTTGGAAATCACAGAAAATGCAAGGGAGTTCTTTTCCAGGCAGGGAAGGTCCATTGGATTTCAGCAAGATCCAGACCACAGCAGCCAGGTTCACAGTCCCACACTGGAATTTTCTGCCCTTGGCGTGGTGGGATCTTCTGGTCCTGCCAATGGCACACCCCCGCTGCTGGTTTTACAGTAGCAAGGGGTGCATTTAACAGGAAACCTGGTTGACAACGGTGGAACCAGAAGTTCCTATCACTGGCCAATGGTGGGCTGCTTATGCCACCACAAAATCTGTGGCAGTTGCGTGGTAAATCCTACACCCAGAGTTAGGAAATTAGATGTTACCATTGCCATGGTAACCTGGAATCATTTGAATGCCTCCATTTCCAATCAAGGTGCTTTGCCTGTGCAAAAGTCAATCATATCTAGACTGCATGCAAAAGTGGAGGAAACATTAATGCTCCAGGTTGTGATAACGCTTCAAATTACAGCCATGTACCAGAACAAGGCTGTGGTAAATCTAAAGCGAGTTCAGGTGTTTGCAAATCCTTGACTACACATTACAGATCAGAAAAGAACAGTTGATATCAAGCAGGAAGATTAGGTGTTACATGCTGTCCTAGAGCAAAAACAAACAGTACATGGAAGGTGAAAGTAATGGGGCCAAATTCCAGCATCCAGAGTAGAAAGGAAAGTCAGAGATTCACAACCCTCTTTAATCGTTGATACAGTTGCTACTGGGTCTGTTATTGTGGAAAGACAATACAAGAAACTGTTAAATCACATTCAATTCTGTGAAACTGGTGTGAAAGTGACTAGCTATTCCAATAGCAGTCTTTAAGAGTTAGGTCAAGATAGAGGGCAGCACAGTGGTTAGCACTGTTGTCTCACAGCGCCAGAGAGCCGGGTTCGATTTGAGCCTTGGGTAACTGTGTGGAGTTTGCACGTTTTCCCTTTGTGTGGATTTCTTCTGGATAGTCCGGTTTCCTCTCACAGTCCAAAAGACGTGCTGGTTAGGTACATTGACCATGCTAAATTCTCCCTCAGTGTGCCTGAACAGGCGCTGGAGTGTGGCGGCTGGAGGATTTTCACAGTAACTTAATTGTGGTGTTAATGTAAGCCTACTTGTGACTAATAAATAAACTTAAAAAAATGTAGTGAGAATGCTATTGGTAATAGTAAAAAAGAATAAAGTGTCTCTGAGGGGAAGGAACTGTGATTAGACTGAGCCAAGTTATTTTCAGTAGGGATCAATGTCTGTTATCGAGGAAATGCTGAGAGAACAAAATGGTCTTTAAGTAAGGAGGACGAAATGATCAAAGTAGACATCATAAGGACGAAGTCAAGATGAAGGACAACGAACATACAGCCAATGTTTTGCAGTGCTAGACCAGTGCCTTATGCATAGTTAGGAGCAATAGGAGCTGAATAAATGAAAACTAATGGGCAATTAAGAAGGTAAAGAGCAGTGAATGGGCTTCACCCATTATGGCAGTTCAGAGGCCAGTAGCTTTTCTGTACTCAACAGCACCATTGGAGAAGTGATGGTTACTACTGATATTGCATCCACTTGATGTCACATACCGAAGAGGGATGCAAGCCCTGAGAGGCATGCAGTGAGTGATGGGGGAAGGGATTTTGCTGATTGGGATCACAGGAAGGGGATGGAAGTCAGCAGCAAGGGCAACGGGATGTTTCTCAATGCCCTCCCACACACCTTCCCAATATCGGATTCACCAATCCCTCAATTGCAACTCCTTGCTCCACCTGCCTACAGATGTGCCAGGATGATGATTTGGATTCACACATTTTTAAAAAATGTTAGTGGTTCAAAATATTTATACGTGTTGAGATTAATTATGAACTGAGTCGCTCAAAATCACCATCTATACTCACCTGTTTTTAGATGACGATGTTACTGTTGTGAAAGGTGTCTGCATTGGACGAGGACTAGACACAGCTACAGCTAAACAGGTACTTTTGGAACATTTGCTTAATAATAGATTTTATTACTGGACGTAAATTTGCAGATGGCATATATTTTTCCAGTTATGTTAATTTAATTATATGGAATGTCAAATTCTGTGAATATAAGGATCCTTTTCACTCTTTAAAGAATGCATGTTTTGATCAAATAATCATCATAGGAAATTAGTACATTATTATAGAGGGGTGCAAGGATCCATTTTCCACACAGTATGCTCTTGATCCCAGTTTGGGAAGATGTGGCACATCCCCAGATGAATAATAAATTAGCAGGTAAGCAAGATTGATGGATGGGGTGATGCTGGCAGTGGGGGGAGGTTGGCAGTAACCAAAACCTGACCCCTCTTTTGGGTGAGTTTTCCAGGAATGGCTTACTCCTGGAGTTGGGACTCACTAGCCAGAAGGGGGCAGGCAATCAGTCTCTCTCTCTCTCTCTCTCTCTCGCTGTCCCTCAAAGCAAGCAGGATACTTGCAATCAATGCCTCAGTCATGGGCCTTCTGACATTAGTGGAAATTTCCTGGTATCACACAAGCTACCTGCTATGTCGGGAACCAGACCACAGTTTGAAGACAGCCTCTCAGTGAGAGCTCAGAGGGCCATTGGAAGCTGAATAAAGTACCAGTTTCAGGGAGCTACATGGTTAAGGAGGTTAAATTATGGCTGGAGGTATTGTTACGAAGGTTCCACTCGGTTGAGGGACTTGTTTTACTAAATTGATTCTGGACCCTTCACAAACATCTGTATTTTGAGGTGCTTCTTGGATTCCCTCTTCTTCAACACTAATTGTCTCATCTACTGCCGGAGGGGCTGTCGGAGAACATTCCTGCAGATCCTCTGATGTCTCTTTTTTGATCGGAATCCTTAATTGGAGGACAAACTCGCAGATGGCCAATTAACATGTTGCCTTCTGTAAATTTGTATCACCGATCTGCTGTCAAGGCCTCAGGCCCACAGACAGTCCCATGTCAGGTTCCAGAAGCTTGTGGGAAAATTCAGCCCTTAAGAGAGTGAGCAGGGGGTATTGAAAGGTTTAGTAGGAGAGATGCCAAAAATTTGTTCAGCTGACACAATGGCCAATGGTATGCTCAGTAGGGTAAGAAGGTTCTGTAGCTTCCAATGTCCATGGTTCTAATTGTTCCACTCAACGGGAGAAAAGGAGTAAAGAAGTTCAGTGTGAGCAGGAGGTTAACAAGGGAAAATAATATTCCTGATGTTGGTTCCCCATTTATTGTGGGGATTGTGTGCATAAAATGTCAATGTTCACATGATTAGACTGTCTAGCAACATAGAAACAGGAGTATGCCATTTAATTCCTTGAGCCTATTCAAAATCTATAAGCCCTGGTCTTTTGTTAGTAGCCGTTGTACCTTTTTTTGCTTACTAATTGTCTCATTAATGAGTCAAACTGACAACCCACTGCCGGTGACTGCAAATCCCACGTTAGCTCTTATGACTAAGACAGAGGAGGTTTGCCCGTTGCCAGGAGACTGACACAGGGGCCTTGCCTCTAATTAAATAAGTCTGGCCGCCATATTTCCTGTTTCAACAGGCTGCGTTAAATTCAACCCAATATAGCAAAACTAAATTGGGAATGTTGATAAAATAATTTAAACTGTAAATGACAGCGACAAATGAGTGTTAAAATGTGAAGAATTTCTGAAATTGAGACGTATTGTTGAGGCAGAGTAGCTTCAGCATTGTTGTATCTCCAACCATGCTATACCTTACCTATACTTCATTCCATTGATGGCTACACAATATTTATTCAGCATTTTGATAAGCACCCAACAAAAAAATTAGGAAAATGATTGGTTAAATCAATTTTGAATTGAAAATTTTCAAAGCAATTTCATCAAATGAAGTTTTGCTATCTGGATTAATCTAAAAGTCACCATCTGATCTTCCAATAACATAGTTGAAAGATCCAGGCAGAGAGTAGTATGTTCCAGGTTGATTCCTAATTCTGTACTGTGGGTTAATTAATTTCAGTTCAAGTAACCATTGGGATTGTGAAACTAATCTCTGCCCTCCTCTGCTGAAGAGCTGGATTTTTGCTTCCAGCATGATATCTTGTAGAATTGTTGCTGAAAGATGGGCGCATGTGTACGTTACAATTATAATATCACAGAGTAATAAAGTGCTGAAGGAGGCCATCTGGCTCATCAAATTCATGCCAACCTTTGAAAGAGCTGCCCAGCTAGTCCCAACACATGCTCATTTTCAAGAGTCCTGCAAATTCTTTCCCCTAAAGTATTTATTCAATTTCCAATTGAAAGTTATTATTAAATTTGCATCTGTCACCTTTCCAGGCATTCAGATCATTATAGTTTACTGTGCAAAAGGTTTTTCCTTCCAGGCCCATCTGGTTCTTTTGCCAATTACCTTTAATCTGAGTCTCTAATTATTGACCCATTGGAAACAGTTTCTCTTTATATACTCAGTCAAAACCGTTAATAATTTTACCTCTATCAAATCTCCTTTTAATTTTCTCTGTTCAGTGAATAATTACCTCAGCTTCTCTAATCTCCCCACAGCCATATCCCAACCTTTTGGCTAAGATCAAGCAGCTGATCAAGCCCAAAGAACAAAAGAGAAAAGAACAAATAAAATTACAGCACAGGAACAGGCCCTTCGGCCCTCCAAGCCTGAACCAAACATGCTGCCCAACTTAACTAAAACTCCATACCCTTCCGGACATCATATCCCTCTATTCCCATCCTATTCATGTATTTATCAAGATGCCCCTTAAAAGCCACTACTGTATCCGCTTCCACTACCTCCTCCAGCAACGAGTTCCAGGCGCCCACCACCCTCTCTCTAAAACATCTGCCTCGTATATTTCCTTTAAATCTTGCCCCTTGCACCTTAAACCTGTGCCCCTAGTAATTGACTCTTCCACTCTGGGAAAAAGCTTCTAACTATCCGCTCTGTCCATGCCTCTCATAATCTTGTAAACTTCTATCAGGTCGCCCTTCAACCTCCGTCGTACCATTGAGAACAAACCAAGTTTCTCTAATCTCTCCTCATAGCTAATGCCCTCTGTACCAGGCAACATCCTGGTAAATCTTTTCTCTTCCATCTTCAAAACCTCCACATCTTTCTGGTGGTGTGGTGACCAGAATTGAACACTATATTCCAAGTGCAGCCTAACTGAGGTTCTATAAAGCTATAACATGACTCGCCAATTTTTAAACTCAATGCCCCGGCCAATGAAGGCAAACATGCTGTATACCTTCTAGACTACTTTCTCCACCTGCATTGCCACTTTCAGTGACCTGTGTACCTGTACACTCAAATCCCTTTGCCTATCAATACTCTTAAGAGTTATAGAGCATAGAACATTACAGCGCAGTACAGGCCCTTGGGCCCTCGATGTTGCGCTGACCAGTGGAACCAATCTAATGATCCTCTAACCTAAACTATTCCAATGTTATTCATATGCCTATCCACTGACCATTTGAACACCCTTAAAGTTGGTAAGTCCACAATTGCTGCAGGCAGGGTATTCCACACCCTTACTACCCTCTGAGTAAAGAACCTACCTCAGACATCCGTCCTATAATTACCACCCCTTAATTTAAAGCTGTGTCCCCTCGTGTTAGCCGTCACCATCCGAGGAAAAAGGCTCTCACTATCCACCCTATCTAATCCTCTGATCATCTTGTATGCCTCAATTAGGTCACCTCTCAACCTTGTTCTTTCTAACGAAAACAACCTCAAATCCCTCAGCCTTTCCTCGTAAGACCTTCCCACTATACCAGGCAGCATCCTGGTAAACCTCCTCTGCATCCTTTCCAATGCCTCCACATCCTTCTTATAATGCGGTGACCAGAACTATATGCAATACTCCAAGTGTGGCTGCACCAGAGTTTTGTACAGTTGCAACATGACCTCATGGCTCTGAAATTCAATCCCTCTACCAATAAAAGCTAACACACCGTACGCCTTCTTAACAACCTTATCAACCTGGGTGCCATTTCTTCCATTTACTGTATACTTCCTATCTGTATTAGACCTTCCAAAATGCATCTCACATTTGTCTGAATTAAACTCCATCTGCCATCTCTCCATCCAAGTCTCTAACCAATTTATGTCATGCTGTATCCTCTGATGGTCCTCCTCACTATCTGCAAATCCAGCAACCTTTGTGTTGCCCGCAAACTTACTAATCAAACCAGTTACATTTTCCTCCAAATCATTTATATATATTAGAAATTGCAAAGGTTCCAGCGCTGATCCCTGAGGAACCCGACTTGTCACAACCCTCCATTCAGAAACACGCCCTTCCACTGCTACCCTCTGTCTTCTTTGTCTGAGCCACTGCGTCCCAAGATGGGATGCAATGCCTCATCTTGTCAGCTTGAATCTTGCTTGTCTCACTCAAGGGGACTTTGAATTGGATTCAACTGGATTTTGAATTTGGAGTTTTTAGAGCAAGCAAGGAATGGATTTGGGTTTGCCTGGTTCATTCTGAGCATTGGCTTTGCAATTTTAAGGACAGAGTTAAAAAGTTAAAAAGAAAGCAAATTACCCTGGCTGCTGGAAATTGGAACTAAAAACTAGAATGCTGCAGCCATGTAATCAGCAAACAGTCCTTGTTGTCCAGCAGTTATCCTTTGGTTTGCCAAACTGGCCAAATGGATTGTAGCAATCGGAGCTTGCGTGACTTTCAGCTGAGTTTTTATCACAACAGTCAGCCTTCAGCTTGAGCTGTAATGAAAGCTGAGGCATTGACCAGCAGGCACTGCCTTGTGGTTGGGTACTCAATGTGTTCTGTTTGAATTGGCCATTGGTTCCACGCCTAAAGGATGGTCTCCAGATTTGTGCAAAGCCCTGTAAAAGTTGGTGCTGGATTCCTCCATGCTCCTTCATATTGTCCATAGGCTTTCTGGCATGTTTTTCTCTGTATCAAACATCAGCATTCCATCTGCACACCGTGCCATCAAAAGTCCTCATCTGAGTCCTCTGTGGCAACTCTCTTGTGTGAGCTTCCCCTCCAGCTCACTGATACCTGCTCAATCCTTGTTTCCTGTTGTCAGGGCAGATGACTCATGCCTGGTACCTCACCATCAGCAGATGCCACTTCTATGCATCCCTCTGAATAATGTGCAGTATCAATATCTGAACTGGTAATTGCGAGTGTGAAATTACTCTCTGATGCTATGTCCCTATCATCATTCTCTTCTGCTGTTCCTGCAGTGCCAGACCAGCTTGTACTTCTTGGATATCTGGCACAGATCATTGCTAGAGTGGAGGCATATAAAAGTTGTATGCTTACACCTTCTGCAGTCTGTAAATCAGAAGAAAGTGGTGTAATTTTTCTGCACTCCCCACCTGTTTGGCAGTTTTTCCAGGCCCATCCTACCAACAGGGAACCATCATGGTCGGATGTCTTTGGCTGGGACCAGAAGTTCCTACCGGTGGGAAGGTCTGGAAAATCCTGTTCAATGTCTGATGAGGGAGTATGAAGAAACACATTAGGTATACCGATAGATCCTCTCCAAAGATTTCAGTGTCACTACAGTCTATGCCCTCAGCAGTGGCCTTTCCAAAAATGAGCAACAGTGTTACCACTGTGGAGGTCAGAATATGCAGACATGCCTCTCCCCACTGGTTAGCTCCTACTATTTCCAGTTCTTCGTGTCCTTCAAAAGAGAGGGATGTTTCAGTGAGTGTCATGCAGTTAGTTTAACTGATGTGGTATCACAATTGAATAGCTGATTGGTGTGTGTAACTTGTGAAAAATGGGTGTGAAACTGTACTGAAGTATATGAATGTCAGACATGAGCACTGATTAATCGAGACTGTTGATGGTGAGCGATGGGAATGTCTGAATTGAGTAGTGTTGGAGGCTAGCGGTGCAGTTCATTGTGTATGACATTCACAGCCACATTCACTAACCTTGGCCACCCCATGTGACACCGTTGAACCTTTTGCAGCACAGCATCCAGGTCTTTGGGCTTGACTCTTGGCATTGACCTTCACAATTATTCTCACCTGGTTGATCCCACTGCCTCCTTGCCCCACCCTTTAGATAGAGCACATTTCCCCTCCTTGCTCTCTCTTCTACCAAAACTTCCAGCGCATTTTCTAAAGACTATGGAATCCACTTCTGGCTGTGCTGTGTCATATTCTGTCTCCCAGAATTCAATCAGTTGTAGAATGACTCTAAGTGCCTGCTCCAGCCACAATGCCTCCTATTTAAGAAATGCACATGGATTAGTGGATGCTAGCTTTAACTGTTGAAGCTTCACATGATTTTGCGCCCTGTTGACGCATATACAGGTACTCAGTGATACAGGTTGCATTCATGTAATAAACAGATGACACAAAGTTGGTGCTGCTTTTAAATGTTGAACAGTTGGGGATCTTACATCCAAATCCCCTCACCCAATTTTGGGAGCTATCAAGTTTATTCCTCAATCTATTTGAGGATGCACTGCCATTTATTACTGCTGAAATTACCAATTAGAATCTTGTCTGTTTTTAAATAACAGGTTCTCTTTAACTCATTTGGGATAGAAGATACCACTCTTGTTTTGAAGGTAATGCCAGTTTTTAAAACTTTTCAAATTAAATGTAGAGAATTTGATACCATGAACAGCAAATAAAACTTTCCAATTTCATGCTTGAATGTGCAATTATTTTTCTTCTATGTAATAACATAAGATTTTTTACCTTTTCTTTCATCTACTCTGAAAGCAAAAATAATAAGGTTTAAATGGAGACTTCTTTAATGAAGCACAAACTATCTGCAAGAAACAGGCAGCCTGGATAGTGAATTAGTGAATAAATATTGGGACTGGGAAAAGGGAGCGGTATTTTTTAGATTCCTTGTTGCAACTAGCAGAGGGGTTAAATAACAGTTTGGATGTTGAATAGCATCCCAGCTGGATGGTACCAAATTGAGGGATCTTGCCCAGTGTAATGCCCTATGTTAGGGGTTGTGGGCTTAAAACAAAAAGACAAAGACATTGAGCAGAATTGTCCCAAAAAATTTCTAAGTACCTTAACGCTGAGTAAAGAGGAGAGATCCGCGCTGGTCTTATTGGTGCATTCCACACCACAATTCACTACTTAGGGACCGAATTTACCATCAAGTTGTGCCCGTTTTTGGGCACGAAAACTTGATAAAGGCGGGCGTGAGGCGAGTAGCACGATCCACACCTGCCTCCATGCCCATTCCTCTTTTACCAAGGGCCTAAAATGGCCACGCTCGGGACTGTACCTGAAACGGGTGCGACGGCAATTTAAATGCACTTGAACGCATTTAAATTGAATTAATGGGCTGGACGCCCAACTTTACCGGCACTTTCCCCTTTATCACCGCATTCACCAATCCTGAATCGGCATGAATTAGACATGCTCAATAAAAGTCTGACTCGGCTGCTCCATCAGTGAGGGTTAGTGAGGAGGTAAGTGCCCGATGGCTCTCTGCTACTCATGGGTGTCCTGTTGTTGTGGCCATTTTCTGTCTCGGGTTGGTGGTAGCTCTGTGAGGGTGGGGGTTGGGGGTTATTGCTCTGCAAGGTCTCCGATGTTCAACTTGCAGCACGAAAATGGGTCTCAGCGCTGACCTCGGGTCTTGCGATGCTGCTGGTTCCTAGCACACTCAGCTCACTTCCAGCTGAAGGATGAGCACAAAGCCCTTACAAATAGCACTGCTGCAGCTTCTCAACTTTGCAAGGGGGTGTGATTGTGGGGAACATATGGCTGGGGGAATTGGGAGAGGCTATGATTGCGGGGAGCATGTGGCTGCGATTACGGGGAGCCTGTGATGGAGCCTGGGAGCATGTGGTGGACGTCCTCTGGAGGCCCTTGACCTTGAGGGTCCTGGCCTGCTTCCAGGTATCTGGGATGTTTCCATGACACTCTCTTCATCCCACTGCCCTTGAGATGCCCTGGTGTCAGGGAGCGGGGAGTCAGAGCCACAGCCACAGCCTCCTGGCTGGAAGGCACCGTCACGGGCTCGAGCCCTTCCTCCTGCCTTGGGGCTTCTGCATTAAGCTCTAGAAGCTTTTGTGTCACCTGGCACTGTCAGTCCTGGAGGACCACCTGCATCTACCCATGGTGGTTGAGCCTCTGCAATGGCCATTTGAGTCAGGGGCCACCTGTCAGGGGTCACAGCAAGTGCCCTCTGAGACGAGGCCGTGTTCTCAATGGCTGCTGCCATAGCCTGCTGTGTCTCAGCGCTGTCCCACTGGGTCTCCTGCAAGCTCTCAAGCCACTCAGCCATGGGCCACGGAATCCTGAGAAGCCTGTTCAGTCCCTCAGCTGCGGCCTCAGCCCTCTGATACTCTGCTGTGGCCTACTGTGACTTAGCCATCGCTTTGAACGTGCCACTTATGGCGACGATCCGCTGCCCGAGGCTTTCTGCTGCAGCCGCTATCCTTGCAGTGTTGGCCTGGGAAGCACGCAAGACAGGCAATAGCTGGTCTACCTGAAAGGTTTGGTACTTCTCCCAACAGCCTCACAGCTGGTCTAGTGTGGCCTTCAGCCCCTCCTGCATTCCCTGGCTCTGTTGCTGCATCTCCAGCAGCTGAAGGAGAAGTGATCTCAGAGGACCAGCTCATAGCCTGGGGCCAGCTGAGTCCTTGCCTCCGGCAGGCCCCCCATGCCAGAACGCTTGGATGTTCCTTCTCCACCGGATGTACATTATCAGATGTGTCATGCTCACCAGAGAGTGACCCAGAAGGCTAAATACTAACTGGACCCACCAATATGTCAGTATCTGGGATGGTGAGTTGTGAGGCGGCAGCTGGCGCCAAAATGGTGCCACACTCCAAGGTCCCTTCACCCATATCCTCCGAGGATTCATCCACGGACCAGGAGGGATGGGAGCTGTAGCCGAAGCCAGTAGTCCAGAAGGCCCCAGGGCATTCGGATCTATCCCTGTAACACAGGACTCAAGATTAAGTGCAAGGGAGCGAGAGGAATTCAGGATGCCAAATACATGATTCACATGTCTCCAGCGAACATAGAACAAAAAAAATCAAGAAAATTACATCACAGGAACAGGCTCTTCAGCCCTCCAAGCCTATAATGATCGAGTTGCCCACCTTATTTGTAACCCTTTACCCGTCCAGGGACCATATGCCTCTATTCCCATCCCATTTACATAGCTGTAGAGATGCCCTTAAAGATCACTATCATATCTGCATCCACACCCTCCCGTGGCAGCAAGTTCCAGGCACCCACTATCCTCTTTGTGCAAATAAACATGCCTTGTACATCTCCTTTAAACCTTGCCCGCCGCACCCAAAACTCGTGCCCCTGAGAAGTTGCCTCAAAGTGATTGAAGGAATGACAGGTGCTCACGTCTTGACAGCAGCCTGACCATGCTTTGCTGACAGCCCGCATCTCCCCTTCTCTGGAGAGCTCCAACACCTGCTCCTCAAAGGGGATGAGGACCTGGAGGTCTGGCTCACCACCCTCTGTCTTTGCCCTCTCACGAGTGTTGTGCTCGGTCTTCTCCTGTGGAGACAGAAGGAGCCATGAAAGAAATGATGGCATGACTCCTGCTGGAGTATATCAGCTGGTGGCTCTTAGTGGGCAAACACAGTGGGATGCTGGGGATGGGAGGATTGAAGGGAAATATAGGGGAAGATGCAAAATGGGGTTCAGCATTCATCCTTGCTGCACGGATGAGGTCATTGACTTTTTTCCAGCCCTGCTTCCCGGTTCAAGGGGCCAGTGCCCTGGTACTGACTGAGGTGATGGCATCCTCCCAGGCCGTGCTTCCATCAGCCCCCCTTGGTCTGCGTCCTCTTGGGGGAAAGAGGGTGCCCCGCCTCACCTCTGCTGCATCCAGCCGCCTCCCCAGTTCACCCTCAGAAAATCGGGGGGCTGGACAGGCACACATTTAATGCAAGAATGCCTGACTGCTTGTCCATTCTTGAGTTTTTAATGGAGCTGCCCTCACTCGAGTAGATCAGCTATAGGCAGTTTGGCAGAACATTCCAGCAAATTACATGCACGTGCAGTTTGCTTGTTAGCACTGAGGGGAAGGCAAGTGAGCACTTGCAGGTGTGCTAATGGGGAGGAGGGGTGGTGTGGATGGGTAGTGGATGAATGCCTCAGTGATTGGGGACAGGGGGAGAGAGGGAGGTGTCACACAGCCAACAGAGTCTGGAGGAGATGAGGGCCTTGTGCAAGATTGGCCCGATCTAATAAGGGCACGGGAAGGTTGGAGAGACCCCCCACTCCCTGGTTTGCACATGTAGATTCAAAGTAAAAAGTAACAGTTTTTTTGAAATAAACCCCACCACACAGTACGAACTAGAAGTCAAAATTGACGCTGTCTAGGATGAAACATTTAAGTTATGAACAGAGGTTGGATAGGCTTTTTGGATTGGTTTTCATTGGAGCAGAGAAGACTGACAGGCAACCTGACTGAGGTGTGCAAGAATATGAGGGTTCAGATTGGATAAGGAGCAGCTGTTCCCTTAGTTGAAGTGTCAATCACAAGGGGACATAGGTTCAAGGTGAGGGGCAGGAGGTTTGGGGGTGTGCTGGAATGCACTGCCTGGGAGGGTGATGGAGGCAATTCATATAGCATGGTGCTATTACAATCAATTTGCCCATCCACTTGCTGTGCTTGTTCTCACTACATAGCAGCAAGATTTTTAAAATTATTTCATGGGATGTAGATGTCACTGGTAAGGCCATCATTTGTTGCCTATCACTAATTACTCTTGAGCTAGTGGCTTGCTAGTTCATTACAGAGGTCAGTTTAGAGTTCAGCACATTGCTATAAATCTGGAGTCACATGTTGGCCAGACAGGTAAGGATGGCAGATTTCCATTACTGAATCAGATGGGTTATTTACAACCATTGGCAATACTTTAATAGTCATCATTTTAATTCCAGATTTTAATTGAATTCAAATTCCATCATTTGCCATGGTGGGATTCAAACCCAGGTCCCCAGAATATTCCCCTCGGTCACTAGTCCAGTGACAATGCAACAATGATGTTGCCTCCTCAATGTTTGTTGCTCAAACTGAGATTCCCTGAAGACTTAGGCCTCAAATCCTCAAGGTAAGTTAGTTTTATACTCTCTACCCTGATGCTCTTCCCTCTGAGACTGCTCCCTGGAGACTATTTCTTGTCTATTTAACCTCATGTATTTATTTGATTAGTTAATTGGATGGTTTTTAATGGAATCAATTATTTTAAATTCATTAATTAATTGTTTTATCTAGTTGTATTTATTAATTTTGGAAAATATTTGCAATTTACCAGTTTAGAGACAGAATAAAGCATACATTAACTACTGGAAATATAAAATGGATGAAGAACAGCATTTCTTTCCTCCTCTGCACACTGAATTCCCACATGCATCAAATTCCCACCTTATGCACTCTGATAATGCAGCACTCTTTTCATGGCCTGAATGTGCTGCCCGCTTGTGCATTCTTACATTGACCACTGTTCCGCTGAAATTTGACGTGCAGTCCACAGTTTGAGCATTTTTCTAATGATAGTTGCTCCTTTTCTATTGAGGAGCTGGCCATTCTAATCAGCAAATTTTCTAATGGGCCTTATCCTTTTTTGCAAACTTTAAAAAATCAAGTAGATTATATTGACTGGATTTGCACCATAAGATGATTAATTTACTTTCTCAAAAGATCCGGTGGGTGTGGTAGCAGAGTCCATCTCGAGCAAGTTAGACATAATCTGGAAGAGGCAAAGTTGGCAGAAAATGGCAGTTTGAATACATGTAGGCACCTCAGCAAACATTTTTATATTTGTTTTCTCCATAAGGTTGTCAAAGGGCTCATCAAATTTTGGCATGTTACTTCACTCCACACCCCTTTCTAAATATAGGTAATTCTGTGTAAAACCTTTTGTTAAACGTTTTATTTTCCAGCTTCGAAACAGTCAAGGTTCTTTGGTTCCAATGAATGGTGAACTGAATGTAAACAGCAAACAATCGTAAGTGTAAAATAAATTGCAATTAATAATTGACCTGTAGGATTTTCCAATCTGTAGTAGCAGGGGCATTTTCACTTTGGGATTGAATTTTTTCCTCCTGATTAATTGAATACCATTTGCTTTAATCCTAGTCTTTCCTGCATGAAACATGTTCCCTTTTTTGCCTGAAATCTATTTCATAGTTTGTTCATCTGGTAACTGGACAGAAGGTATCCTTCTACGTATTGATTTGGTATTGGGGAATGAACCTGGACAGGTGCCAGATCTCTCAGTGGGAGAGCATTTTGGGGATAGTGATCATAACTCTATCTCCTTTACATTAGCATTGGAGAAAGATAGGATCAGACAAGCTAGGAAAGTGTTTATCTGGAGTCAGGGGAATTATGAAGCCATCACACAGGGAATTAGAGGCATAAATTGGAAAATGGTTTTCTCAGGGAAATGTACAGAAATAATGTGGCAGATTTTCAAGGAATATTTATCTGGAGTTCTGCACGACAACATTCCAATGAGACAGGGAGGTTTTGCTAGGCTACAGGAACCATGTGCACGAAAGCTGTAATGAATTTAGTCGAGGAAAGAAGAAAAGCTTACAGGAGGTCGGGGAGCTAGGAAGTGTTAGGGATCTAGAAGAGTATATGACTAGTAGGAAGGAACTTAAGAAGGAAATTAAGAGAGCCAGAAGAGTCATGAGAAGGCATTGGCAGGTAAGATTAAGGAGAATCCTAAGACATTCTACAAGTATGTGAAGAGCAAAAGGAAGAGATGTGAAGGAATAGGACCTATCAAGTGTGACAGTGGGACAGTTTGTATAGAACTGGTAGAAATAGCAGAAGTACTCAATGAATACTTCAGAATTCACAGTGGAAAAGGATCTTGGTGGTTGTAGTGTAGGCTTGCAGTGGACCGAAAAGCTTGAGCATGTTGACATTAAGAAAGAGGATGTGTTGGAGCTTTTGAAAAGCATCGAGTTAGATAAGTTGCTGGGACCAGATGGGATGTACCCCAGATTACTGTGGGAGACGAGGGAAGAGATTGCAGAGCCTCTGGCAGTGATCTTTGCGTCATCAATAGAGACGGGAGAGGTTCTGGAGGATTGGAGGGTTGCAGATGTGGTTCCTTTATTCAAGAAAGGGAGAAGAGATAGCCCAGGAAATTATCAACCAGTGAGTCTAACCTCAGTGGTTGGTAAGTTGATGGAGAAGATCCTGAGAGGCTGGATTTATGAACATTTGGAGAGGTATAGTATGGTCAAAAATAGTCAGCACAGCTTTGTCAAGGGCAGATTATGCGTTATGAGCCTGGTTGAATTTTTTGAAGGAGTGACTAAACACATTGATGAAGGAAGAGCAGTAGATGTAGTTTATATGGACTTCAGCAAGGCATTTGATAATGTGCCGATGCAAGGCTTATTGAGAAAGTGAGGGGGCATGAGATCCAAGGGGACATTGCTTTTTGGATCCAGAATTGGCTTGCCCACAGAAGGCAAAGAATGGTTGTAGGTGGGTCTTTTTCTGCATGGAGGTCAGTCACCAGTGGAGCGCCCCAGGGATCTATTCTGGGACCCTTGCTCTTTGTGATTTTTTAAAATGACCTGAATGAGGAAGTGGAGGGATGGGTTGGTAAGTTTGCCGATGACACAAAGGTTGGAGGTGTTGTGGATAGTGTGGAGGGATGTCAGAACTTGTAACGAGACATAGATAGGATGCAAGACTGGGCAGAGAAGTGGCAGATGGACTTCAACCCAGCTAAGTGTGTGGTGATTCATTTTGGCAGGTCAAATAGGATGATGGAATATAATATTAAGGGTAAGACTTTTGGCAGTGTGGAAGATCAGAAGGATCTTGGGGTCCGGGTTCATAGGACGCTCAAATCAGCTTCGCAAGTAGAAGATGTGGATAAGAAGGCGTATGGTGTACTGGCCTTCATCAATCAAGGAATTGAGTTTAGGAGTCGGGAGATAATGCTGCAGCTGTATAAGACCCTGGTCAAACCCCACTTGGAGTATTGTGCTCAGTTCTGGTTGCCTCATTACAGGAAGGATGTGGAAGCCATAGAAAGGGTGCAGAGGAGATTTACAAGGATGTTGGATTAAGTGGCATGCCTTATGAGGATGGGTTGAGAGAGCTCGGTCTTCTCTCCTTAGAGAGACGAAGGATGAGAGATGACCTGATAGAGGTGTATAAGATGTTGAAAGGTATTGATGCAGTGGATTCTCAGAGTCTTTTTCCAGGACTGAAATGGCTGCCACATAAGGTGCTGGGGAGTGGGTACAGAGGAGATGTCAGGGGTAAGTTTTTCATTCAGAGGGTGGTGGGTGTGTGGAATCGGCTGCCGGCAGTGGTGGTGGAGGCGGATTCGATAGGGTCTTTTAAGAGACTTTTGGATAAGTATGTGGGATTTAGTAAGACAGAGGGTTATAGGTAAGCCTAGTAGGTAGGGACATGTTCAGTGCAACTTGTGGGTTGAAGGGCCTGTTTGTGCTGTAGTTTTTCTATGTTCTATATCTCTTTTGTTATTTGATCATGGGGTGTGGGCTGGGCCAGAATTTATTGCCCATCCCTAAATGCCCTTGAGAAAGTGGTGGTGAGCTTTTTTCTTGAACCATTGCGGTTCATCTGGTGTGAGAGAGAGAGAGAGAGTTCTAGGATTTTAGACCCAGTGCCAGTGAAGGAATGGCAATATATTTCCAATTCAGGATGGTGGAAGGAACTTGCAGGCTGTGGTGTTCTTGGCAATGGTCATGGGTTTGGAAGTGGTTCTAGTAGTGTCTAGTAGTTCAATATCTAATAGTTCAGATCACTTATGTCTTAACAGAGCGGATGTTAGCAGCAGAAACATGTTTCAAATGAAGTCATTACACAAAATAATAAATGTGCCTTGTTAAATAACTATTCTATAGAAAATCATACGTGTAACATATTACAGGTTGTCTGTGGAATTTCAGTACCATGGAGGGTGACTACAGCAGCAAAATGCCTCAAAAACCCTTTGAGTTACACAAAAGCAAAATATCGGGGATGCTCAAAATTGCTTGAAATATTCAATAAGTCAGAAAGCATTTGTGGAGAGAGAAACAGAACTGACATTTCAGGTTGATGATCTTTCATTAGAATTAGGATAAGTTAGAGGTTTTAAATAATCAGGAGCATTGTGAGAACAAAAGGGAAGTTTGAGATAGATGGAAGACAAGAGTGATTAAATGACAAATAGGATAATTGCTGAACAGAAACATGTTGCTGAAGATTTGATCCTCCTGAAATGCAGCTCCTGCTGCCCCCATCACTGCCCAGACCGATTTCTCCCGCTCCCTGCAATGATCGCGATGCAGAGAGGGCACCCCTCCCTCCCCTGACCTATTGGAGCTGAGCGCACAGCGGCCCCCCTCCCTGCCCTGATCCGATCGCAGGCAGAATGCACAACGGCTCCCCTCTCTCCTCATTCAATCACAGGCAGAATGTGCAGAAGCCTTACCCCCGTAGGCCCTGCCCCTGTGGGCAATGCCAGAGTGCCTGGTGACACTGCCAGTATCAAGGTTCCAGGCTGGCACTGTCCAAGGAATAGTTTATCCTCAACCTCCCCGGTGGGCCTTACTGGCCTCTGGTTCTACTGCCGAGACCAACGTGACTGTTCCCCATTCATGGGCAGCAGGTGTTTTCCACACTAGAGAGAACGTCTCCCAGCAAGGCCATAGAGGCAGGTGAGCCTGGACGGGCTCACTAATACCATGCAAATTAAGCTTTAAATATATTAATACAATTTATTCACCTATTTCTGACAAGAAGCTGACCTCGCCAAGAGCCAAAAAATCAGGCATGATCCTGATTTCTTGGCTCTTGCACGAGTTCCACCCCATGTGTCTGGACATCCAGGGCAGAAATTACATCAGCACATCCACGGGGATAGTACCAGAGGACTGGAGAGCGGTGAATGTTGTTCCTCTTTTCAAGAAAGGAAATAGGAATGACCCTGGTAATTATAGGCCGGTCAGTCTTTCTTTGGTGGTCGGTAAGTTAATGGAAAAGGTCCTGAGGGATAGGATTTATGACCATTTGGAAAGATGTAGCATAATCCGGGATAGTCAACACAGATTTTTGCAGGGCAAGTCTTGCCTCACAAATTTGAATGAATTCTTTGAGGAGGTAACTAAGTGTGTGGATGAAGATAGAGTAGTTTATGTCATATACATGGATTTTAGTGAGGCATTTGATAAGGTTCCCCATGGTTGGCTCATGAATACTGTGGGATAGAGGGAAGTTCGGCTGATTGGATAAGTAGCTGGCTATCTCATAGAAGACAGACGGTGGCGGTGAATGGAAAATTTTCAGACAGGAGACCAGTTACCAGCAGTGTACCATAGGGATCAGTGCTGGGTCCTCTGCTATTTGTGATTTTTATCAATGACTTGGAGGAGGGGGCTGAAGGGTGGGTCAGTAAATTTGCTGATGAAACCAAGATTGGTGGAGTAGTGGATGAGGTGGAGGGCTGTTGTAGGCTGCAAAGAGACATTGATAGGATGCAGAGCTGGGCCGAAAAGTGGCAGATGAAGTTTAACCCTGATAAGTGTGAGGTGATTCATTTTGAGAGGACAAATTTGAATGCAGATTACAGGGTCAACGGCAGGGTTCTGAGGAAATGTGAAGAAACAGAGAGGTTTTGGGGTTCGTATCCACAGATCTCTGAAGGTTGCCACTCAAGTGGATAGAGCCATGAAAAAGACTTATAGTGTGTTAGTGTTTATTAACAGGGGTTTAGAGTTTAAGAGCCGTGGGGTTATGCTGCAACTGTACAGGACCTTGGTGAGACCACATTTGGAATATTGTGTGCAGTTCTGGTCACCTCACTACTGTAAGAAGGATGTGGAAGCATTGGAGAGACTGCTGGTTTGGCGGGTAGGTCTAATGAGGAAAGGTTGAGGGAGCTAGGTCTTTTCTCTTTGGAGCGGAGGAGGATGAAAGGCAACTTAATAGAGGTTTACAAGACGATGAGGGGGATAGATAGAGTGGATGTTGAGAGACTATTTCCTTGGGTGGATGTAGCTGTTACTAGGGGGCATAACTATAAGGTTCATGGTGGGAGATATAGGAGGGATGTCTGAGGTAGGTGCTTTACTCAGAGAATGGTTGGGGTGTGGAATGGATTGCCTGCTGTGGTAGTGGAGATGGACACTTTAAGAACTTTCATTGGGTAGGCACATGGAGCACACCAGAATGATAGGAAGTGGGATAGCTTGATCTTGGTTTCAGACAAAGTTTGGCACAACATCGAGGGCCAAAGGGCCTGTACTGTGCTGTGCTGTACTGTTCTATGTTTCTATATTTCTGATATCCCTCCCGGATATGACTCTCTGGAGACCAGAGTTATGGGCCATTGTAAATTGTTTTATCTTTCTGACCTTGACTCATAAAATGTATTTTGTTTGTTCAAAAGCTATAGAATTTTGTGGCTTTATTCCTCACGCAATTGGCTTGCATCTCAGACTCTGGCTGGAATTCTCTGGCCTTTCATGCCCCGCGACACTGCCAGAGAGGATGGAGAATTTAGCATTCAACCAAATCCCCATTCACTGCAGCAGGATAGGAGAATCTTGCTGGCATGAAAGCCCAGAGAATTTTCCCTTCCCCAACTCTCTCCACCCCATATCCTTTAAATAAAATGTTATTGGTCCCTAACTGGATCATATCCAAGTCTGGTCCAGGATCATATGGGGTGACTAAGTAGTGACTAAGTGTCACTGTAGAAAGCCCATTTGGACTGCTGAAAGAGAAGGGAGGGGGAGATGTATTTGTTGATCACATGACACTGGAGATGGCAGAAATGAGAAAAGATGAACTGTTGAGTTTGGAGGCTGGTGGGGTGGAGGTTGAGGATAATAGGGACTGTGTCATGACTCTCGGAGAAATGGGAAGGGGTGAGAACAGAAGTGTGTGAAATAGAATAGTCACAATGGAGGATCATGTCAACCAGGTTGGGGAACATCCTCAGCTGAGGAAATGTGGGAACATTAAAAGAGATGCAATGGAGTTGGGGGATAGAATCAAATCCATAAGGTAGGTAGGATGGAAAGAAGTGTCATCAATGGAGCTGTGGGAGACAATGGATTCATAGTGAATATTGATCGATATTCCATCCCCAGAAATGGAGGCAGGGAAAATGCGGAAGAGAAAGAAAGGTTTGAAGTTATGACCATGTGAGGGTGAGGAAAGGGTGGGAATCGAAAAGGTGGTAGAATTTTCCAGATAACATTGAGAACAAGAAATGGGACTGATAACAGTTGTCAGTCAGTTTCCTTGTAAAAGAAGGACATTAATAGGGTATCATGCATGTTAATATAGGAACGGGAATAGGCCACTCAGCCTCTCAAGCTTTATTCAATACGTTTATGGTTCCATAACTGTTAATCTATTGAGTTCAAATTTAAAATTATTATTTGAGCTTGCATTTACTGCTTTTTAAGACATGGTTAGACCACACCTGGAGCACTGTGAGCAATTCCATGCTCTACAGCTTAGGAAGGATGGAGG
This sequence comes from Carcharhinus amblyrhynchos, assembly GCF_965287045.1. Taxonomy (NCBI): domain Eukaryota; kingdom Metazoa; phylum Chordata; class Chondrichthyes; order Carcharhiniformes; family Carcharhinidae; genus Carcharhinus; species Carcharhinus amblyrhynchos. Next base: position 34,560,918 of record NC_137335.1, on the reverse strand, counting down.
GATTGGAAGATAAGTCTTAGCTGTCCTGCAAGAGTTAAATAATGAGGATCGGTAATAACTCAGGATTCAGGAATGGTGCATTATTGCACAAAGTAAAGTGAAACCACAAGCCAGCAGTGAACACATATAGGTCCCAGCCAAAGCGATATAATAATGGACCCACTCAGAAACTTGCTTTATAAAAGCCTCGGGATACAAGTTCTACTGTTAAGACAATTGCCAATTACCATGGGATCTCATATTCTATGAATCCCACTGGGAGGTCAATCACAGATTCCCTGAATAAGTCAAAGAACAAAGACAAAGTGAACAAAGAAAATTACAGCACAGGAATAGGTCCTTCGGCCCTCCAACCTTGCACTGACCATGCTGCCCGACTGAACTAAAACCTCCTACCATTCCGGGGTCCATATCCTTCTATTCCCAACCCAATCATATATTTGTTCAGATGCCTCTTAAAACTCACTATCGTATCTACTTCCACTAGCTCACCCAGCAGCGAGTTCCAGGCACCCACCACCCTGGGCTTATCACAGAAACAATCACACAACCTAAGGTTGCAATCCCTTAGACTTAGAAAGTTATAGGTGATTTGATTCAAGTTTTCAAGTATTAGGTACACAGAGGAGAAACTATTCCAGCTGGTTGGAGCATGAGACTTAGAGAGCACAGTGTAAATATCAGAGCCAGATTTTTCAGCAGTGAAATTAAGGAGCGTTTATGCATTTGTAATAGTGATAGATTTTTTTATTCAGAGGTATTAAGGAATATGGAGCAGAGTTAGATTGCAGGTCAAAGTAACACACACAACACACACATTGGAGTCCATGGGGCAGTCTTGAGGTCATGCTCGCCATCAGCGCAGATTCCGCTGGGGGCTCAAGATCCGGTAGTCACAGTTGTTGCTGGCTATAAAGGCTTTTGTTTAAACCAGCTAGCCTTGTTTAAGAGTAATGAGTTATCTAGCCTGCACATGCTGTTTAGTTGTTGTTGGGTCAGGATTCTCCTTTACCTAACAGTTTTACAAAATTGGACAGGTTTTAAGCTATATGATGTCAAACATTCTTATGCAGATTAATCACTGTAATCTTGTTCAATTACTACAAAGAGGTGATCATGTAAAAAATATTAAAAATTACATATCCGTGGATGCAATGTACCCTTTATCTATTACTAACCATCAGGTGTATATTTTGTTAATACAAAATATTTACACAGAATACCTATTTGATTCAGAATCGCTGGTGGAAGAATATTTTTCAGTGTGAAAGCAGAAGAGGCCTACAGGTCTCCCAAAATTGTTAAAAAATATCAAGTAGATTTAGGTAAACGATCCAGCATTTAATTTTTAACCACATACGTGGTTAATTGTACCTGCTGTTCAAAAGTATCAATTCAAATTTGCCCTCGAGACGTACCGTTTAATAGAATTACAGGGTAGCTTTAATAATGCTCATTTAAAAGTTGCTATATCGTTCTATAAAATTGAAAGACTTATTTTGATCGCTTTAGGGTGGATTTCTCTTTGAGGGCAAGGTTAACTTTTCCAACCCGATGTCTGATATTTCTGATAGACCCTGTGTGTTTGTCCATTCATTGTTTTTGAATACAAGCTATTGCATATAACACAACTCACTCAATCAACTCAAACAACTCACTTAGTTTGACAAAAAGCCGTAAGGACCCAAAACGTTAACTCTGCTTTCTCTCTTTATAGCTGCCAGACCTGTTGAATTTTCTATTATTCTCTGTTCATGTTTCAGATTCCAGCACCTGCAGAATTTGGCTTATTTCATTTAATCAAGTAAATGTGCTTTAATAGATGAAATCTCAATGCCCAATTCATTTCCTTATGGCTTTTCTTGTACTTCCATGTTTAAGTCAACTGGTTAGCCTATTTTGAATGGTAGCAATCTGATTCAGTAATCCAAAGCTATTTAGAATACCAGAATCTGATGACAAGATTTGCCCAATTTTGGTTAATACAAGATGCTAAAAATCCTTTCTTTCTTTCACGGGTCTTGAAGGGTTAAAACGTTGTCTTGTTTAAATGTCAATGCAAGTTGTAGTAACTGTTCATGTAGTGACCCAAAATGCTTTCGGCCATTGCATAATTTATGAAGCTTGCTGCTTGTTGGAAACGGAGGTTGGGAACGCTAAGTCATAAGAACATAAGAAATAGGAGCAGGAGTAGGCCATCTAGCCCTTCGAGCCTGCCCCGCCATTCAATAAGATCATGGCTGATCTGTTGTGGCTCAGTTCCACTTTCCCGCCCTCTCCCCATAACCCTTAATCCCCTCTCTTATCAAGAACCCATCAACCCGCTTCTTAAAAATATTTAGCGAGGCAGCCTCCACCACTTCAACGGGCAGAGAATTCCAGAGATTCACCACCCTTTGAGTGAAGAAGTTCCTCCTCAACTCCGTTCTAAACCGCCTCCCCTTTATCTTGAGGCTGTGCCCCCTAGTCCTACTGTCTTTTTTGAGCGGGAAGAGTCTCTCCACCTCTATCCTATCCATCCCATTCATCATCTTATACGTCTCAATGAGATCTCCCCTCATTCTTCTAAACTCTAACGAGTACAAGCCTAGCTTATTCAGCCTCTCCTCATAGCTCAATCCCCTCAACTCCGGTATCAGCCTAGTAAACCTCCTCTGCACTCCCTCCAGGGCCAAAATATCCTTGCGCAGGTGCGGCGCCCAAAACTGCACACAGTACTCCAGCTGCGGCCTCACCAATGCCCTATACAGCTGCAGCAAGACCTCCCTACTTTTATATTCAATCCCCCTCGCTATGAAGGCCAGCATCCCATTCGCCTTCCTGACCACCTGCTGCACCTGCAAGCTGGGTTTTTGCGACTCATGCACAAGGACCCCGAGGTCCCTCTGCACCGTCGCCTGCTGCAGTTTTTCGCCACGTAAGTAATAGTCCTTCCTACCATTCTTCCTACCAAAGTGGACCACCTCACACTTGCCAACATTAAATTCCATTTGCCATTTCCTGGCCCATTCGCCCAGCCTATCTAGATCCTTCTGCAGACTCTCCACACCCTCCGCACAATTTGCCTTTCCCCCAATCTTGGTGTCATCAGCAAATTTCGACACCCTGCACTCGGTTCCCTCCTCCAGATCATCTATATAAATGGTAAATAGCTGAGGCCCCAGCACCGACCCCTGGGGCACCCCACTAGTCACCAACCGCCAATCTGAATAGCACCCATTGACCCCGACTCTCTGCCTCCTATTTGACAACCAATCCTCTATCCACGCTAACACCCTACCCCCAACTCCATGTCCCCTGACCTTCTGCAATAACCTCTTGTGAGGTACCTTGTCAAACGCCTTCTGAAAATCCAGAAAGACCACATCCACCGGCTCTCCTCTATCCACTGCCCTAGACACATCCTCATAGAACTCCAGTAAATTTGTCAGACACGACTTCCCTTTAATGAAACCGTGTTGCGTCCGCCCTATCAAGCAATTCCCTTCAAGATGCCTCGCAATTTCCTCCTTAATGACGGATTCTAACATTTTACCTACCACAGACGTTAAACTAACCGGCCTATAATTCCCCGCCTTTTGCCTGGCACCCTTCTTAAACAACGGCGTAACATTAGCCGTTTTCCAATCTTCCGGCACTTCCCCGGAATCCAGCGACGTCTGGAAAATAACCACCAAGGCATCCACTATCACCTCCACCATTTCTTTCAGAACCCTCGGATGCATTCCATCCGGTCCTGGGGACTTGTCCACAATCAGCCCCTCCAGTCTGTCGAGCACCACCTCTCTAGTAACAGTAATGTCATTAAGACCCTCCATTCCTACCACCTTTCCATCTCTAACACCCGGCAAATTATTCACGTCCTCCTCCGTGAAGACAGAAACAAAAAAGTTATTCAAGACCTTAGCCATATCCCCATCCCCTACCACTAGCTCCCCTTTCTCATCCTCTAAAGGACCAACGTTCACCCTAGCCAGCCCCTTCCTTTTTATATATTTATAAAAACTCTTGCTATCCTTTTTTATATTAAGTGCTAGCCCAGCCTCATAGCTTCTCCTACCCTCCTTTATCAACTTCTTTGTCAATCTTTGTTGACATTTAAACCTTTCCCAATCCTCTTCTCGCCCACTGGTCTTAGCTACTCTAAATTCCTCCGCTTTTAATTTAACACTTTCCTTCACCTCCTTCGTTATCCACGGCTTATTACCTCTCTTCCTACTGTCCTTTTTAACCATCGGAATAAATTTCTGCTGAGCACCAAGAAAGATCTCCTTAAAGATCCTCCACTGCTCCTCAGCAGACCTACCTTCCAACGCACTCCCCCAGTCCACATTTGCCAATTCTTCTCTCATCCTACCATACTCCCCTCTATTCAAACAAAGGACGCGTGTCCGGGAACCCACTTTCTCCTCCTCCATCTGCACCAGAAACTCCACCATACAATGATCACTCTCTCCAAGAGGATCCTTCACCGCAAGGTCCCTAATTCTACCCGCCTCATTACATAGCACCAGATCCAAGATAGCTCGCTCCCTCGTCGGCTCCAACACACACTGTTCAAGGAAATTATCCCGGCAGCATTCCAAGAACTCCTCCTCGAGCCCACCTCGTCCAACATGGGTCGACCAATCAATGTGCAGATTGAAATCTCCCATAACTACTGCCGTCCCATTCCTGCACGCCGCACTTATTTGCGTGTTAACAGCCCGCCCCACCTCCAGATCATTATTCGGGGGCCTATAGACGACACCCACCAGCGTCTTCCTCCCTTTGCTGTTCCTAATCTCCACCCACAACGATTCCACGTTCTGCTGTTTGGCTCCGATATCATCCCTTGCTACCACCTTGATACTATCCTTAATCAGCAGAGCTACGCCACCCCCTCTTTCCTCCTGCCTATCCTTCCTAAACACTTGATAGCCCTGTACATTCATCTCCCAGTCCCTGTCACCTTGCAGCCACGTCTCTGTAATGGCCACCAGATCGTATCCATTTGTGTCGATCTGCGCCACCAGCTCATCCACTTTATTCCGAATGCTTCGTGCATTCAGATAAAGCGCTTTCATCCCAGCCTTCACCTGGACCCTATTTGCCGTAACGCCACCAATTGGGACATCCTCGGCCTCTTCCCTTACCTGTACCCTATCCTTAACTTTAGACCTCGTAGCATCACCTACCCTCGCACCCTCCCCCCCCCTAATTAGTTTAAAGCCCTGTCTACAGTCCTCTTTACTCGATTCGCCAACACTCTGGTCCCAGCACGATTCAGACCAACCCCATCCCGCCCGAACAAGTCCCACCTACCCCAATACTGGTGCCAATGCCCCATAAATTCGAACCCATTCCTCCCACACCAATCCCTGAGCCACCCATTCACTTCCTTTATCCTGTCAACCCTACTCCCGTCTGCACTCAGTTCAGGCAGTAGCCCAGAGACGACCACCTTGTCGGTTCTACTTTTTAATTCCATTCCCAGCTTCTCATACTCCCTCCCCAGATCCTCAGTCCGCACTTTGCCTACGTCGCCGGCACCCACATGTACTACAACGACCGGGTTCTCACCCTCCCACTCCAGGTTCCTCTGCAGCCCAGCTGCAACATCCTGTACCCGAGCACCAGGCAGACAACACACCCTTCTGTGCACTTTGTCATTGTGACAAAGGACAGTGTCAATACTCTTCACCCCACTATCTCCAATCACTACTACGTTCCTTTTCCCCTTCTCTTTGCCTATGTCCTGCTGCATCACTGTACCGTGTGCAGTTTGCTCACCAACCTCACCTGCCTCGTCCTCTTCCAGACTGGAAGCAAGAACCTCAAACCTGTTATGCAGATTAAGAGGCTGAGGCCTCCGCTCCTCACCCCCCTTCCTCCTCCTCCCAGCAGCCCCCTTTTGTCCCTGACCCTTAGATTTAGCCAGTCTAGGGGCACCCTCTCTCCCCCTGATGAGCCTCAGTGTCTGTAGCTCAGAGGCCAGCTCATCCACCTTGAGCTGGAGCTCCTCCAGCAACCTGCACTTACTGCAGACATGGTCACTGGGAAGGACCCTGGGGTCCGCCAGTTCCCACATCATACAGAAACCACACATCACATGCCCCTCCATTATTCACTGTAATTTTTTATGGGGAAAAAATTTTTTTCCTTGTTTCTTGCTGTAGTAGTTTTGAAAAAATTTTTTTTTCCTTGTTTTTTTTTCAAACAAACTCACCTGGCCTTTTTTCCTTCCAGCCCTTTTTGATATTAAGCCCTATTAACTCACTCTGCTTCCCACTCACTCCGCTGCCCGCTCAGACGCTGCCCGCTGTCTACACCAGGCCTCCTTTTAAACCTGGCGCTGATTTAAAGCAGGCTGGTCCACAAATGCCTTTTCACCACACCCTCAGAATTCTTAAAGCAGTAAATACAATAAATAAATGCTTTAAACAGTTCTACAAAGAGTAAAGTGCTTTAAACTTATTTTAAACAGGTTTTTAACAGGTAAAAGCTCTCTCTCTCTCAGCTCCAGCAAACAATGGACTTATTGTACATGTGCAGGCTGGCAGCGGGCTGCACACGTGCATTTTGACATCTTTGTGTTTTTTCGGCTGAGGATGGGGCTGTGCATAGAGGAAAAAGAAGGGTGAGAAAACCCAGGTCAGGGTACTGAGGACCAGAGTAAGGAATATTCCAGAGAGAGGGACAAGGAAGGAGGACAGGTCCCAAAATAAGGGACAAAGACAGGAGACAGAAACAGATTCTAGTTAAGTGCAATTAAAATGAAGGGTCAGAGGGAGAGGTGGCAGATTTAAAATAGAGATGAGGAGAAATTACTTTGCTCAAAGGATCATGAGTCTGTGGAGTTCATTACCCGAGAGCATGGTGAATGTTGGGAAATTGAGTAAATTTAAGGAACAGGTGGATAGATTCTCAATTAGTAAGGGTGGCAGGAAAGTGGAGTTGAGGCCAAGATGAGATCCACCATGATGTATTAAATGGTGGAGCAGGCTCAAGGGGCTAAATTGCCTACTCCTGCTCGTAGTTCTTATGGTCTAGGAACAGACTTCAAATTAGAAAAGGGCTGCAGGGAATAGGCAGGTTTCAGAGAAGCCAATGTAATTCAAGTGGGTTCAAGAGAAGCCTTGAAGATCCAAGTAGACAGACAAAGATTGGTGACTCTATGCTACAGGCCATTGGAGCAAAGACAGCTCTTTGAACCAGTGGTATCTGCTTGACAAAAGAGCTGATACTATGCTTGTAAGCTGATGTTTGAGTGTATACAAAAACACAAAGGAATAGAATTTCAGAAGATGAGATGAAACCCTGCGAAGTGGGCCATTGCTGAAGCTTTCCAAGTTGGAGTGATATTGGAGAGAATTCTAAAGTGAGATCTTTGAAGCTGAAAACTGGATACCCTTATGAGGATTATCAAGTTTCAGTGAAATTGGTTGAATCACAATGTTACAGATGTCTGGGTGGGTTATTGGGAAATCCATAGAATCTATTTGGGTTGCATTTGGCATTTATTGTGCAGTGTGGTGTGTTTGAGCACAGTCAGCTTGTTAATTCACATGTACCTCATGTTTACCCTGAATGTTAAATAAAGATGGATATTGTAAGTTGTTTTATCTTTTTAACTTTGTAAAGTTCATTTTTGTTTCTTCAAAACCCCTGGTATTTGTGGCTTTCTTCACTTCGTAAATATTTTGGATCTCAAACTTTGTCTACTTTAAACAAAATGTTATTGGTTCCTAATTGGATCTCACCAACAACTTTGGTCCGGATAGGGATCATTACAGTCAATATAATATTCAATCATCTATGCCATTGCTTTAAGACTAAAGATTGCAATAAGTTCCCATTTTAAGTTGCTCCATTTAAGTGTTTTCATTTTGGCATCACAGATATAATGACGCTGGCATGCAGACTTGACATCTGGTGTCCATATTACTGTTGTTTTGCTCTGGGATGGTTGTAGCATTGCATGACCACTTGCCAGTTCTGCTGTGGCTTGCCTGTGAATCCTCTGACTCCCAACCCTTCTGCTTGCTGTCCCATCTTCTGGGGGACGCTCCACTGCTGTTTTCCTTCTTGTCCCTCTGACTCACCAGCCTTCCTGCTCATCATTCCTCTCCGCGAATCGTTTCCCTCTCCAACCCTCCCTTCACTGTCTCTCTCTCTCTCATTTGCTCCTTTTCTCTCTGACCTCCTGTTCCTCCCCCGACTAACCACCACACCACCACTCCACCTTGCTGCTTCTTTCCAACTCTCCTACTTGAAGCTCCTCTTGCTCTCTTACTTGGCTACTCTCTCTCGTTGCTTCTATCCTGAGCCCTTGCTCACAGCAAGAGACATCAGCGAGTGGGAGAATTGGAGAATGGAAGGTAAGTAGAAAAAGTTTCTTTCTTTCATTTCTTTTACATTTGAAATCTTTTTAGAAGTTATTTCATTTCTGAATATTGGAATTTAGGAATCCACTCTATTTCAACTTATAGGACACAATGTTTTCATGTTTCTTCTGATGATAAAGGTCCTACAGAACATAACTACAGCTTTTACATTGGATGTAATGGGAAAATTTGATTTGCTTAACACTGTTTCATTTGAAGTTGTACTTTCCAGGATTGCAATTACAATATTAAGTGGGAATTTTTGTCCTGGTATGGGCAGATTAATAAAATTCAAAGATTTGGACAAATTAAGTGAATGAGTAAATAGGTAAAAGGATAATAGATTTTAATGTGATGAAATGTAAAATGCCCGTTAGTGTATGTACAGAATAGATTGATTTACACAAGTATAAGAGTATTTGTGTATCAAAAATAGAAAACACTGGAAATATTCAACATGTCTGGCAGAACCTGTAGGGAAGGAAACTGAATTAACCTTTCAGGTCAATGAACTGTCATTGGAACTGATGATTATTAATTAAAGCGCTATCCATATTTTGTCACGAAGACCAATTATGTGTTGGAAAAATTTCCAAGAGTACTTGTTCTACATCAAAACAAGTTAATTTAATTATATGTAATTTGGTAAGGGTAAAACAATGATGCCTCTACTAGTGTTAAATTAACTATTCTACAACTTGCTGATTCATGCCTCACGCCTGTTATACATATCAAGTTTACTTGAGACACTATCCACTATTCTCATATTGTGTATGTGTAAAGGGCTTAAAAATACATCCACTGTTCTGTTTTCTAATTAGTTAAAGCATACAGTATTGTACAATTCTCCTGGAGTCATTTAGTTGGAAAACAGGAATAGAAACTCCCAACAAAGTATGTCTGAAGAATGACTGTAGAATCTTTTGATGGGATTTTCAGCCCTCCTCATGATGTATTTCCTGGTGGCGGAAGCAGCTGGTGGCAGGATCTTCCACTCCCATTGATGTCTATGAAGTTTTATGTGCCCCACACTATCTGCCGCTGGGAAATATGCCACAGGGACAAGGATCACCATTGCAGGACCATATGATCCCACAAAGGGCTGGAAATTTCAGTCCACATTAAAACATTGTACCCTGTAAGGAATGAATAAAAGTAATTGAAACATCTGTGAAAAGAAACAGAAACCTGTAGTAAGAGACTGAGTGTCTTTCACTAGACTGCTTTATCTAAGATTAGCACGTGCAGAAGATGTTTTAAATGGGAAGTATGCTCAGAGTAAAACAAGCTTGCGCTGTCTTTTATTTCTTGAAAAGGTCTCACCCCAGGAAGTATCAATCACCGTTGGGAATTTCCATTAACGCCACTCATTTATTGGCCTTCAAGGAGGTCTAGTAATTAAGCTATTTCTTCAGAGCACAAGAATACTAATATTTTGAAAGTTTTTTGAACATTCTTTTAAACTTTCTGAGAAACTGACCACTGTACTCCAATATATCTAGCAAGCAATTCTAAGTACTTTTAAAGGCTAATTTTAGTCATTTAAAATTAGATTACTCACGGCTAGTGATTGACATTGTGACTTAAAACACTAATTTTGTAATAAACTCATTTTCACTGTGTTGAACTGCACCTTTACCAGTCTTAATTATGCCCAGGAATGTTTTTAAAATTATCTATTAAAATGCTACCTGATTGCTTTGGTTTTTGATAGATTTTGTATTTGGCAATAATGAATGAGAGGAAATTTGAGAAAGAACACTTCTCAAATGGCCACAAGTTTCATTGCACTTGTACCTTGATCAGTAATGATGCCCAAAACCTACTTTATTAAAGGTTGATATTCCAAAATAACAACAATATTTCTATTAACTTTAATTGCTCATTACCTTATTGTGATATTACTGTAATAAAATCAAAGGTCACCTGACATCAGCAGGAAAGATATTGAACTCCCCAACAAACGAGAGAAATATTTCAACCTGAAGTCAAACGATCATTGAAGTCATGACTCCCTTATACAAGAGTACTAGACTAACACCATACTGTCACTAATTCTTTAATTAATTATCATAACCGCAGGGCTTGTTCAGTTAATTTGTCTGTTTTAAACAATACCTGGATTTTCCAATTCCCCAAAAAGAGTGGGAATCGTCATGGGCATGATGGAAAGGGTACTGAGAAAGTGGTATGGTGGGAGGACAAATATCATCTCGAGAGAGATTCATGCTTCACTGCTGCCACTCTCCAAGGGTGGGGCCTCAGTAATCTGCCATGCAGTCCCGTAGAGCAAAGCATGCTGGACTGCTGGAGTAAAACTCTGAAAGTTCCTTGACAGCAGTCCAAGCCTGCAGCAAGTTGAGGTTTTGCTCCCTCAATTTGAGCTTCCACTGCAGAGTTCAGACCTTGGATGGCTTCTATTTGTGGTGTGATGGAAGCTCAAACATCGGCCATCAGACAATGCATCTTTGAAGCCCTCATTAAACTAATATTTTTCAAGGTATCTTATGCCCAGCAACTCTTTTGCCAGCATTTCCAGTCCCTGCTGAAGCAAGAATGTGGGCTAGCTTCAAGAGACACTAGCCTCACAAAACTCATCCGTGCTGAAGTGTTCATCTGTTTAGCAACACATCCAGTAATAATTATCACATCCAATAATAATAATTATCATGCAATGTGACATCTGTGTCTTGCCCATATAGCTCCATGGGAACAGGCTAATTGTGCTGCACAATCACGCCTGTTTGCAGGGACTATCAGACTTTTACCCCTACATCTCATAAATTGAGATGAAAATTTGTAAAATGAGGACCTTGTCATTTTGTTCTGCATGTTGGTTGGTGAATCTGAAGGACTATTCTGGCACAGGTATGGACACCAACATGGCATGTGAAAACATTTTTTCTCACATCACATTTGCTATTTTACAAATCAGTTAAGATCTATGCCCTCTTGGTCTTGATCCTTTTACGAGCAGGACTAGTTTCTCCCTGTCTAGTTTCATCCAGGCCATTTATGATTTTGAATATCTCTATCAAATCTCGTGGCTTTCTCCTTTCCAAGGAGAACAATCCCCACCTCTCCAATCTATCCTCATAACTGAAGAACTCATCCTTGGAACCATTCTTATAAACCTCCCTCCAATAAGTTCACATCCTTCCTATAGTGCGATGCCCAGAACAATGCACACTACTCCAGCTGAAGTCTAGCAAGTGTCCTATGCGTGTCCAGCATAGTCTCAAGATTACAATAGATTAGACTGAAGGACTAATTATGAAATTGTAGGCTGGAGATTTTAGGCAAAATTATTGATAAGCTTTGTCCCATGAGGCGATGGTAAAGTTGTGACAGTCCTTGAAGGGTATCTAGAGTTAAACGGTAACATACCAGCCTTACTTGCTGCATTGTTTATACCGCTGTTTCCTCCCTGGCATTTTCAGTTTCTTATTCTAATGTTACTTTATTGTCCTGATCATTGGTCTGCATGTTGAAAGCTGTTTTCAGGAAATGCAGGAGATGACATTTGTAACAAAAGCCCAGTGAGTGGATTTGAAACACCAGAGAATTACTGCATTAGTTCTTCAAGGGATTCGGGTTATTGTGTTTTCTCATGTGACTGTAATGAAGTGTCAGATAATATGGGGGGGACATTTGTTACAATAAAAATTTGTAAAATTGTTTTTCAACAATGAGGTTCCACAAAGTATCATTGCAAAGTAAAATATTGATGGGGGAGGCTGTTTCAACTATCTAGTTTCCTTTTCAACAGAAATATGTCTTCCTATCATAATAATACCAGAGATTTTGCCTCTGATCCCTTAACTAACTATTATAGGGTGCTATGATGCAGATTTGATGGACCAAATGGTTTCTTCTGTACTGTAGGGAGTCCATGATTTTATTAATCACTTTGTGTAAAATATAGGTTTCCTGAAGGAGGCCTTGAACTTACTTTTTACCAGTTAGTACCTATAGCTCCCTTGACTACAACCTGAAGTCACAGTCAGGGTTGACTTTTTCTGCTGCTAATTCTACCAAACAGGTTCATAGGTTGCAGTGTTATGTTTTCATGAGAGTTACAAACAAGCTTCATTATTGTGATTCATGGTGTCACCTACAACTCAATCTTAGGTTAGTGCTTGGCTGTTATGTCATTAAGATTCTTCATTTAACTTGAATCACATTTTCATTTTGCAGACCGTATATGCTAGAAGTAACAAAGTTGTTTCAGCATGGTATGTATTTTACTATATTTAAATTGCTTATTCATGATACTGTTGAAATATATATAGACTTTCCTCTTTTGACAGTTTGTTTGACAAAATAGTGATTGTAATTGATTTCTAATCATGCACCTGTGACAAGTTTTTGTTTATTATAATCATTAAAATATGACCTGTCCTTGCAGAAGCAACAAATCTGTCACAGTCTTGTAAAATACAACCAAATGGCAGGAGCATTACTGATCTAGCTGTCCCATATGTCAATCACTAAATACTGCATACAGTAGCAAAGTATCACACACCACTGTTTCTGTCTTCCTGCGTGATACTATGGCTTAGAATTCTGAATTTCTAAGTTTACTAACTTGAGGAACATTTATAGAGAATCAGGCACGCAATACTTGCACTATCTATGCCGTTCTTTCATGAGAACGTTTTACTCTGCTGATGGCACTGAAAACACAGACTGAATTTTGATTTTACACTTTTTAAAATTCTTGTCCTCACGTTTGAATGATTTCATCGCCATGTTCTTCCCACTCTTAGCTCTACAAAGTTTGTCAAACTCTCTGGGGGATGTTTTTGTTCACAAGAATGGTTGAGTTTGTATTGTGTGGAAAGAAAATTGAACCAGCTACAACTTGCTGATTTTGACAGAATGGTGATTGCACTTTATTTCTATTGCTTTTGGCCACCTGTAACTTACTCTTCGGAGTTGACATGAGCTTTAACATAGTCAAGTTGGCAAATAACCTCACTCTCAGTATTATTAGCATATGCTAATGAGGCTATTTTCAATTTAACTACATAGACACTTGAATTTAACAATTTTAACATGTGATCAATGCCAAGAAGTCCTTGGACCTGATTCTATACCTGAAATTGGTGCAAAATGATTGAGATCTGAGAATAGAAGTCACAAAGTTGAAGCTATTGGCTACATAATGGGCCAGAAACCATAACGTTGCAGTCCTGGGAGGCAATCACATGCCCATTTTCTCAGTACTGAAAAAGAAACCATGAATTATTCAACAATATATGAACTCAACCAGTTTTTTCTTCTATTTTCAGTTGTCCCCAAACCTCGTACTGATGCCATGACAGTTATCAATAAAGGTTTGAAGAACAGACTGCAAAGCATCATGAAGAGGGTAGGAAAAATGTTCCTTGCATGCACTGCAATACAAAATATTAACCTGTCATTTCTAAATCAGAACACCAATGTTGAAAAAAAAAGCCTTTGGAGAAATTCTTAATTATAACTTTGTATTGCTTTAAATTCCACAAAACTTCAGATAAATGTTGAGAACTGGTGATTTCTGATAATTGTTTACAACAATTAATAACAAAATTACACTGTTTTAATCAGAAAATTAGATTGGAATCATTGATGGCCATTCTTTGGGCATTGAGTCTCCTGAGACCTCAACATTGGAATTTGTGGTGCTTGTGCACACTTTTGGGGCCAATTGTGCCTGAAGCCATGTGATGAGGGTGTTATGTGAACACAATGTATAGCCAGTGAATGTGTAGGCAGTTGAGGATATCAGTCAGCATGAACTCTCCAGCCAATCTTATACAAGGGAACATATTTTTAGCAGTTAGTAGGACCCTTACCAGTGCTATTTAATGAAATCATCAGCTATATATAAATTATTTGCTGGTTGATTCTGTCTTGCTGTTGCTTCAACTCTATTAATGCTTGCTGCTTTCTATAGTTGTTTAAAGTTGCAAAATCTACAGGGAGTGGTATGGCAGATCATGGAGCTTTTACTCACTTCTGCACAAATCAGCTGCTCCCAGATATGTGTGCACCAGTAGACAACCCCCGAATGATAGCATTACTTGGGGAAGGAACAAGCTGCTGGAAGGAGGAGGAGGAGACTATATCTACCCAATGGATTCAGGGAACAATTCTCCGACCTGAACTTCAGTGTGGAACCACGTGTGAGATGTCTGCACTTTGGTAAGGATCCCACAACAAAATTTGCAACTTTCTCCAACCCCATCAGCTACCTAAAAGCAGCACTCCCTCAATGTTCAGCTGGCGCATTACCATAGAGAATGAATCATGAGGTCAGTGCCTCCCAGTGCCTTGGCAGTAGTCATAATGTCCTCATTTAGCACTCTGGTGTTCCAACTGCTTTTGAGCTACTACAGCAAGCCAAAGGATAGCCACTGAGTGACAAAGACTATCTGGTCATGACATGGTTGATGACACCAAAGCACAGCATGCCTACAATGAAAATCATGCTGTCACATGAAATGTGGTGGAGCAGACCATTGGTGTACTGGAAAAATGCAGCTGCTGCCTGAACTGCTCTGGAGGAGCCTTGCACTGCTTGGCATAGTGGGTGACCCTAGTCACTGTGGTCTGCCATATAATGCACAGCCTTGCAGACATGAGGGAACAACCTTCGTCACTAAAGATAGGGGCACAGCTAAAGAACCAGGGCATTAAAAAAAGAGAGAAACAACCTAGACATAGGCAACTTCTTTCTGCTTCAGTTGTCCATGAAGGACTCATCCCAGTGCAATACTATCAGCAGCAAACACAACTCCTCATTCACCAATGGCTCTATAATTTATCTTCTCTTGTCACTGTATCTGCTGGACTACAAGGCAAAACTAAAAGCCATCACAAATAACCATTCCAAATCAAAATGATCAATGAATTCAAGTCATATTGCATATGAATATAAACTGTTCACCCTTCTGAAGTCCCTTAATACCTGCCTTGTTAGGTCTTTGCTTGTCCTAGTTCTTCGACACAGTGCCTGCAGCTGGTGTGCAGAAGTTGCTGACTTCCAATAGAGGGCCATGGAGTTGGCCATGGAGGATGACATCAAGTAGCCCTGGGTCAAGATGGCCTCACTGAGGATTGCCCCACCTCAGCATGAATGGCATCAGTTTGAACCAACTGGTACCAAAAAAAGGTACTGACAGAGTTGCTGGTGTGGGAGGGCAAATGTTGTCATCTTGAGGGAAAACAGCTGTTTTGTGCTTTATTAAGCCATTGCCACTATCGTGGGGTGATGCCTCCAAGTTTCTAGCTGGAGGACAGATTGCAATCCTCCTGTGCGCTGTGCAATCCTTTGCATAATTTAATCTGCGGCCATGATGTTTACTGTCTTAACCTGCTGGCAGGACAGACATTGGGTGGTTTCTGCTCGAGCTGCAACATCTGTCATCATTATACAGTATGGTTGTTTGCAAAGGTGTGCTGATGAATTTGGCTATCATTTCAATGTTGGTAAGGGTGACCTGTAAGTTCTCTGCAAACCTTTGGGCATGAGGCTGGTTTTGGCGTTTTAAATTGCATTCCCTAACCTTAATTACTCATGAGGTCAATGAATCTCTTGTACCACTGAATCCTGGCCTTTTGGGACTTAGCTCCTTGCATGACTCCTCCATGACCATCTGTTTTCACTGTCTCCCCAGCATGTATCTTGGAGCTGCCTACCCAGTGCAGATCAAGGCCACCTTTCTTCCTTTCAACCTCTTTGGCCAAGGCCTCCACCATAGTATTTGAAAAACCCCTATTCCACTCTCTCCCATGTTGTGCCATGTTTGCCAAGTGAGATTTTCAAGTTCTAGCAGCTTATCAAACCATAATGCCATCTAGCTGTCCCTCTCCCCTCCCCTCCACCTCCTTTTAACAGGTGCACGCGAGATTTAAGCAGTGTAGCCTAGCTTGAAATGATGCCACCCATTCATACTGTTGGCCTCTGATGAAATGTCCAGTGGGCCAGTGGAGAGTTCAGCATGCCTGTTTGCTGAAATCGTTGAAGTGAGCAGGCAGCTCAAAGTTCATATTCTGCCAGTGTGACAGCTAACAAGTTTAATTGTGCACCAGGGCCTCTTTGCTTGTGATCCTGGGCTATCCAGTTTAGCTCTCAAATGCAAGCCTAGAAGATTGGACCCAAAATGAAGAGCTCATGTGTTACATTTTTCAGACCTCCAAATATTGAGGGGGTTGAGAAGCAGAAAGTGTTCCCTATGATGGCGTGCAGGGTTTCAAGCTTCAGTGTAATAAAAAGCCTGACCTACCCGGGTGCCCCGCTACCTCCAAAACCTTTAATGAACTGGTGGACTTGGTTAAATGATATTATGACCTGAAACCTTCAGGGCCCTATTGTACCATTTTAATTCTAAGTGCTGGGTGGACTTAAAACCGGGAGTGTTTCAGATCAGACTTTTAGACCCGTTCTGAGGTGCTCCCATATGCACTCTCTCTGCAAAAATATCAGCAATTCCGAATTGTGCTGCAGAAACCTGTGGGCAGGGCTGAATGTGCCTGAAACCCTGCAGCTCTCATTGGTACCTCCTCCTGCATGTGTACAGAAAAAAATAATGATGGAATGCTGATCCCCTGCCACATCCTTCCTGGGCTGGATAGTGCCTCCCCCGGCCCCCACAGACATTGCTCCGCCCGCACAATATTATTGACCCCCTTATTCCCCATCTCCCTGCCAGCCAGACCGATCGTGGACCCCTCCCACTCTTTCTCCCCCACCAATCTCAGGCTGAGTGTCAGTGGACTCCTTACCCCTCGCCAATCTCAAGCAGAGTGGCAGCAGAGTTCTCTTCCCCCCTCACCGATCTCAGGTAGAGTGGCAGTGGAGCCCCCTTCCCCCACCCACTGATCTCAGGCAGAGTGGCAGCAGAGCCCCCTTCCCTCCCACCAATCTCAACCAGAGAACCGTCAGATGCTAGGCATTTACCTCCTCACTAACTGGAGCGCCCGAATTGGACTCCTATGGAGCATGTCTGTTTTGCATCAGTTCTGGATGGGCGAATGTGGTAGTAAAGGGGGACGTG
This sequence comes from Carcharhinus amblyrhynchos, assembly GCF_965287045.1. Taxonomy (NCBI): domain Eukaryota; kingdom Metazoa; phylum Chordata; class Chondrichthyes; order Carcharhiniformes; family Carcharhinidae; genus Carcharhinus; species Carcharhinus amblyrhynchos. The sequence goes on along the minus strand of NC_137335.1, from coordinate 34,543,508 downwards.
CCAGTAAAATTGGGCGTGCAGCGCATTGAGTCAATGTAAATGCATGCAAATGCATTTAAATGGACATCGCGCCTGTTTTGGGTGCGGTCCTGACCGCAGCCATTTTTGAGCCTTGGTAAAGGGGGAACCAGTATGTGCAGGCGGGCAAGGATCACACTACTCACCTCATGCCTGATTTTACCAAGTTTTTGTGCCCGAAAACAGTTGCAACGCCATGGTAAAATCAGGCCCTCCATAATACTCCAGTTATACCACTTTAATATGGTGGGTGAACCCACGGGGAATCTGTCACCAAATTTCAGTCACGAATTGACAGAGAACTGTGAATTTGGGCCATGCATGAGCAACATATTGCGAAATAGAGTAGTCTGTGGAATTAACAATATGACAGTCCAAAAAAAGTATTGGTAGAATCAAATTTGGATCTAAAGAAGAGCTTTGAGATAACTGTATCATTGGAGAATGCAGAGAAAGGAGCTCAAGAACTACAGGGGATGTCAGAGAGCAGTGTCCTCTGTTTGGGAGAAGAGCTTCATGCAATGTCCATCTCTCAACTGAGAGCAATGGTATCAATATCTCAGAGTCCTTTACAACGGTGGAGTCCAAGTTGCATCACCAGACATTCAGGGGAGGGCAAGAACAGCCTTAAGATACCTAGGGAGCATATTTGTCTGCAGCACGGTGACACAGTGGGTTAGCACTGCTGCCTCACAATTCCAGGGACCTGGGTTTGATTCCCAGCTTGGGCCACTGTTTGTGTAGAATTTGCACGTTCTCCCCATTGTCTGTGTGTGTTTCCTCCCATAGCCTGAAATACATGCTGCTTAGGTGCATTGACCTGAGCAGATAATTGGAACAGACATTCCCGAATGTGGCAACAAGGGAAATTTCAGTGACTTCATTGCAGTGTTACTGTAAGCCTTACTTGTGACGAATAAATAAACTTTACTTTTCAGAAGATTGTAGATGCCAGATGGTGGACTTTTGCAAGTGCTGTAGAACACCACAATTGAGACAAAAATAGAGGGGCAGTCAAAACGTGTACTATTTCAGTAAAAGGCCAAGGCTTGGACCAAAACATATCTTGCAGGTAGGTCCACAATCAGGAACAAAGACAATACAATTAAATCATATCTCCATGACAAAGGTTGCCCCATAACGATGAAGTTGTTAGTAAATGGAAATGGAGACGGGACTAAGACTTATAATTGCTTCTGGGCTGGTATTTAGCTCCTGAACTTAGAAAACACAAAGGTCAGCTGGCCACCTACATGGGGGAACAATTGCAGACAAAGGCCACCACAGCAACCCTTGTGATAGGCAGCAGCTTGACTTTTACTCATCATTGTATGGGGACGAGGATCTAACTTCATATGGAGAGATTGGCTCCAACATATGGAGACAAGGAGGTTTTGGTAGGGCGCGGGAACCGTGGTGCACGAAGGTTGTGGTGAACCTAGTCAGGAAGAAAGGAACGGTGTATAAAAGGTTCAGAGAGCTAGGAGATGTTAAGGATCGAGAGGAGTATAAGGCTTGTAGAAAGGAGCTTAAAAAGGAAATTAGGAGAGCCAGAAGGGGTCATGAGAAGGCCTTGGCAGGTAAGATTAAGGAGAATCCCAAGGCCTTCTACAAATATGTGAAAAGTAAAAGGATGAGAAGAGAAGGGATAGGACCTATAAAAGGTGAAGGGGGAAAAGTATGGGTGGAACCGGAAGAAATGGCAGAGGTGCTTAATGACTACTTTGCCTCGGTATTCATGGTGGAAAGTGATCTGGGAGGTTGTACTACAGGTTTGCGGCAGTCTGCAAAGATTGAGTATGTGGATGTTAAGGAAGAGGATGTGTTAGAACTTTTAAACTCTATCAAGATAGACAAGTCACCGGGACTGGATGGGATGTACCCCAGGTTACAGTGGGAGGTGAGGGAAGTGATTGCAGAGCCCCTGGCGATGATCTTTGCGTCGTCGATGGAGACAGGAGAGGTTCTGGAGGATTGGAGGATTGCGGATGTGGTTCCTGTTTTCAAGAAGGGGAACGGGGATAGCCCGGGAAATTACCGACCGGTGAGTCTGACCTCAGTGGTTGGTAAGTTGATGGAGAGGCTTCTGAGGGACAAGATTTATGAGCATTTGGAGAAGTTTAGAATGATCAGAAATAGTCAACATGGTTTTGTCAAGGGCAGATCGTGCCTTACGAGCCTAGTTGAGTTCTTTGAGAATGTGACTGAGCACATTGACGAAGGAAGAGTGGTAGATGTGGTTTACATGGACTTCAGCAAGGCGTTTGATAAGGTCCCCCATGCAAGACTTCTTGAGAAGGTGAGAGGGCATGGGATCCAGGGGGCTTAAGAACATAAGAACATAAGAAATAGGAGCAGGAGTAGGCCATCCAGCCCTTCGAGCCTGCCCCACCATTCAATAAGATCATGGCTGATCTGTCGTGGCTCAGTTCCACTTTCCCGCCCTCTCCCCATAACCCTTAATCCCCTCTCTTATCAAGAACCCATCAACCCGCTTCTTAAAAATATTTAGCGAGGCAGCCTCCACCACTTCAACGGGCAGAGAATTCCAGAGATTCACCACCCTTTGAGTGAAGAAGTTCCTCCTCAACTCCGTTCTAAACCGCCTCCCCTTTATCTTGAGGCTGTGCCCCCTAGTCCTACTGTCTTTTTTGAGCGGGAAGAGTCTCTCCACCTCTATCCTATCCATCCCATTCATCATCTTATACGTCTCAATGAGATCTCCCCTCATTCTTCTAAACTCTAACGAGTACAAGCCTAGTTTATTCAGCCTCTTCTCATAGCTCAACCCCCTCAACTCCAGTATCAGCCTAGTAAACCTCCTCTGCACTCCCTCCAAGGCCAAAATATCCTTGCGCAGGTGCGGCGCCCAAAACTGCACACAGTACTCCAGCTGCGGCCTCACCAATGCCCTATACAGCCGCAGCAAGACCTCCCTACTTTTATATTCAATCCCCCTCGCTATGAAGGCCAGCATCCCATTCGCCTTCCTGACCACCTGCTGCACCTGCAAGCTGGGTTTTTGCGACTCATGCACAAGGACCCCGAGGTCCCTCTGCACCGTTGCCTGCTGCAGTTTTTCGCCCCGTAAGTAATAGTCCTTCCTACCATTCTTCCTACCAAAGTGGACCACCTCACACTTGCCAACATTAAATTCCATTTGCCATTTCCTGGCCCATTCGCCCAGCCTACCTAGATCCTTCTGCAGACTCTCCACACCCTCCGCACAATTTGCCTTTCCCCCAGTCTTGGTGTCATCAGCAAATTTCGACACCCTACACTCGGTTCCCTCCTCCAGATCATCTATATAAATGGTAAATAGCTGAGGCCCCAGCACCGACCCCTGGGGCACCCCACTAGTCACCAACCGCCAATCCGAATAGCACCCATTGACCCCCACTCTCTGCCTCCTATTTGACAACCAATCCTCTATCCACGCTAACACCCTACCCCCAACTCCATGTCCCCTGACCTTCTGCAATAACCTCTTGTGAGGTACCTTGTCAAACGCCTTCTGAAAATCCAGAAAGACCACATCCACCGGCTCTCCTCTATCCACTGCCCTAGACACATCCTCATAGAACTCCAGTAAATTTGTCAGACACGACTTCCCTTTAATGAAACCGTGTTGCGTCTGCCCTATCAAGCAATTCCCTTCAAGATGCCTCGCAATTTCCTCCTTAATGACGGATTCTAACATTTTACCTACCACAGACGTTAAACTAACCGGCCTATAATTCCCTGCCTTTTGCCTGGCACCCTTCTTAAACAACAGTGTAACATTAGCCGTTTTCCAAACTTCCGGCACTTCCCCGGAATCCAGCGACGTCTGGAAAATAACCACCAAATAACCAGGCTTTGGCCTTGTGGATCCAGAACTGGCTTGCCTGCAGAAGGCAGAGAATGGTTGTGGATGGGTCTTTTTCTGCATGGAGGTTGGTCACCAGTGGAGTGCCCCAGGGATCTGTTCTAGCACCCTTGCTGTTTGTCATTTTCATAAATGACCTGGATGAGGAAGTGGAGGGATGGGTTAGTAAGTTCGCAGACAATACGAAGGTTGGTGGTGTTGTGGATGGTCTGGAGGGATGTCAGAAGTTGCAGCAGGACATAGATAGGATGCAAGACTAGGCGGAGAAGTGGCAGATGGACTTCAATGCAGATAAATGTGTAGTGGTCCATTTTGGCAGGACCAATGGGATGAAGGAATACAATATCAAGGGTAGGAGTCTTAGCTGTGTTGAAGAGCAGAGGGATCTTGGGATCCGGGTCCATAGGACTCTTAAATCGGCCTCGCAGGTGGAGGATGTGGTCAAGAAGGCGTATGGTGTACTGGCCTTCATTAATTGAGGGATTGAGTTTAGGAGTCGGGAGGTAATGCTGCAACTTTATAAGACCCTTGTCAGACCCCACTTGGAGTACTGTACGCAGTTCTGGTCGCCTCACTATAGGAAGGATGTGGAAGCTATTGAAAGGGTGCAGAGGAGATTTACAAGAATGTTGCCTGGATTGGGAGGCATGCCTTATGAAGATAGGTTGAGGGAGCTGGGACTCTTCTCCCTGGAGAGACGAAGGCTGAGAGGCAACCTGATAGAGGTTTATAAGATGTTGAGAGGAATAGATAGGGTGGATTCTCAGAGGCTATTTCCCAGGGCTGAAATGGTCGCTATGAGAGGACACAGATTTAAGGTGCAGGGAAGCAAGTACAGAGGAGATGTTAGGGGTAAGTTTTTCACTCAGAGGATGGTGAGTGAATGGAATCGGCTGCCGTCGGTGGTGGTGGAGGCGAACTCGCTGGGGTCTTTTAAAAGACTTCTGGATGAGTATATGGGATCTAATGGGATTGGGGGTTATAGATAGGTCTATGGCTTAGTAAGTATAGAAGTGATCGGCGTAACTAGTGGGCCGAAGGGCCTGTTTGTGCTGTAGTGTTCTATGTTCTATATCAGACTGAACTGGCTAGAGATCTTCAGACTGGCGCAGGGGGATTGTAGGAAGTCATCAATAAATACTCTGAAGTTTTCCAGGAAGGACTTGGAAAAATAAGGGGAGCCAAAGCTGAGATCTACTCAAGGCCAATGCTACTCCTATGTATTTTAGAGCGAGACTAATTCCATGATCACTATTGGAAAAAGTAGAGCCAGAACTGGAACACCAGGAAAATCTAGGCATATTCACAATTGTACAATTCATAGAGTGGGCCACACCAGTAGTTCCTGTCCTTAAGCCAGATAAGTTGATACAACTTTGTGGAGACTATAACCTTACTGTCGATAGGGTTTCTAAACTTGACAGATAACCCATCACCTATTGAAGACTTGTACACATTTTCGAAGATGGACGTGAAGTATGTGTATTTCCAGCTTGAATTAAATGAGCCTTCCCAAAAGTATGTGACAATTAATACACACAAAGGCCCATACAAGTACACTGCCCTGTGGGGCTTCATCTCCATGTACCATTTTTCAACAGGTCATGGAGAACATACTTCAAAGATTACCTCAGGGAGCGGTGTACCTGAATGATGGGTTGTCACAGGACCTTAGGAACGTGAGCACCTAGCCAACTGGAAGAGGCCTTATGGCAATTCTCCTAGATTGGGATATGCCTGAAAAGGGAAAATTGCCTTCCAAGCAAGTGCCGTAGCCTATTTGGGCTAATGGATGGATGGCAAGGTGACATAAGGAGGCATAAACTCAAGTGAACCCTACGGAATTGAAATTCTTCCTGGGGCTAGTGAATTATCATGGAGGTTTATTCATCAATACATCTATGGTTGACGTTTCACCATAACAACCGATCATAAACCATCGCTGGGAATTTTTAAAGAAAACAAGGCAATACCCCCCCATTGCCCCTGTCTGGATATAGAGTTGGGCCTTGTTACTGGCAGCTTACAAATACCTCCTACAGAATTGCCTTAGGACCTGGATAGCTAACGCTGATAACAATATAGTAACTAGAAGTAGGGGTAGGCCATTTGGCCCTTTGAGCCTGCTGAGTCATTCATTTTGATCATGACTGATCATTGAATTGAATATCCTGATCCCTCCTTAACCCTTGATCCTTTTAGCCCCTAGAGCTAGTCTAATTTATTTTTGAAATCAGACAACGTTTTGGCCTCAACTACATGCTGTGATAGGGAATTCCACACATTCGCCACCATCTGGGTGAAGAAATTTGTCTTCACCTCAGTTCTAAAAGGTTTACCTCATCCTCAAACTATGACCCCTAGTTCTGGACAGCACCACCATTAGGAATATTCTTTTGGAATCTACCCTGTTAGAATTTTACATGTTTCTACGAGATTCCCTCTCCCTCTTCTAAACTCCAGTGAATATAATCATAATCGACTTAGTCTCTCCTTGTTCAACAGACCTGCCATCCCAGGAATCAGCCTGATAAACCTTTGCTGTACTCCTTCTGTAGCAAGGACAACCTTCCTCAGATAAGGACACCAAAACTGCTCACAATACTCTAGGTGTGGCCCCACAATGCCCTATAAAATTGCAGCAAAACATCTCCATCCCCATACTCAAATCCTCTCACTGTGAAGGCAAACATACCATTTATCTTCTTTACTGCCTGCTGTACCTATGCACTTACATTCAGCGACTGATGCATGAGGACACCAAAGTCTCGCTGAGTATCCATCTACATAAGAACATAAGAAATAGGAGCAGGAGTAGGCCATCTAGCCCTTCGAGCCTGCCCTGCCATTCAATAAGATCATGGCTGATCTGAAGTGAATCAGTTCCACTTTCCAGCTTTCTCCCCATAACCCTTAATTCTCCTGTCTATCAGAAATCTATCTACCTGTGACTTAAATATATTCAACGAGGTAGCCTCCACCACGTCAATGGGCAGAGAATTCCAGAGATTCACCACCCTTTGAGTGAAGAAGTTCCTCCTCAACTCTGTTCTAAACTGCCCTCCCCTTATTTTGAGGCTGTGCCCTCTAGTTCTGCTATCCTTACTAAGCGGGAAGAATCTCTTTACCTCTACCCTATCTAGCCCCTTCATTATCTTGTACGTCTCTATAAGATCCCCCCTCAGCCTCCTAAACTCTAACGAGTACAGGCCCAGTCTGTTCAATCTCTGTTCATAAGCTAACTCCCTCATCTCCGGTATCAACCTGGTGAACCTTCTCTGTACTCCCTCCAAGGCCAGTATATCCTTTCGCAAATATGGGGACCAAAACTGCACACAGTACTCCAGCTGCGGCCTCTCTCAATTTACACTCATTCAAGTCTTCCTATTATTGGTACAAAGGTGGATAACCAAAGTAGATGTGCTGAGTTGTCTGCTGTTGTCTATAAACCTGCCTTTATTACCGACTGTGAAACAGGCCATGATGACAAGGACTAGAATAAAAACGACCTGGTCCTATCTAATTTAAAATATATAATACTATATGGGGGATTCAGAGGACAGCCCTTAGGCGAAATGAAACACTACTTGATGAATAAAGACGAGCTCAGTGTTGAGGATGGCATCATCTTCTGGCCATCCCATGTAGTTGAACCTCACCCAGGGTGACGCTTGATATTTATGGCATTACGCCATGACTACCCTGGGATTTCAAAGGTGAAAATGCTAACCAGAAGTACATAAGGTGCCTTAATCTTGATGCAGACATTCCTAACTTAGTCAAACAGTGTGAGTTGTGCCAAGAAAAGCAAAATCTCCCCGCTCAACCTACCTGCATCCATGGGGAAGGCCTGGTCGGCCCTGGGTTTGTGTGCATGTGGATTTTGCTGGGCCTTTTTTGGGTTCCATGTTCTTAATTGTGGTTGAGATGCACTCCAAATAGACAGAAATACATTTAATTTGCTCCACCACTTCAAATGCAACCATTGAGAAACGACAACTAAGATTCTGCATGCACGGGATACCGTAAGTCCTGGTCTCTGACAGTGGTACTGCCTTTGCAAGCACCAAGTTTCTGACTTTCATGATTTTCAGTGGAATCAAACACATTAGGAGAGCACCCTATCACCTGTCATCAAATGGGTGGCGCAGACTTTTAACCTCGGCATGAAGAAGCAATCTGCAGTGTCCATAGAGACCAAACTTGCACTTTTTTTTGACTACGGGACAATTACTCATATAATGACAGGAATTGCCCCCATGGAATTGTTAATGGGACAGAGGCTTTGGACAAGATTAAGCCTACTGTTCCCATATCTGTGGGGATGGTGGAGTACCAACAAGAGAACCAGAAGCAAAATAATGATTCTGCAAGGACAGAAAGAACCAAAGTCTGAAACCATCGACCCCATCCACATGAGGAACTTTAGGGATGTTCTGAGTTGGGTCCCTGGATTCATAACAGAAAAAGTGGGGCCCGTTTTCTATCAGGTCCAAAGCAGGGTAAAATTGTCAGGAAGCACCTTGACAACCCCTGGAGCAGGGAGTCTGTGACAGTGCAGGCTTCATTACCAGCCACTGTGATGAACACTGCCAGCATCAAACCATGACAAAAAGCCACCCTACACTTTCCCCTCTGGGTAACAAGGGCAATGATTCTGAAATGGAAACAGAAAAGACTGGTGCCCCGACTGAAGCAAGACCTCAAGAAGAATCAGAGTCGGTGCCTTTACTGTACTCCCTTTGCAAATTAAGGTCTCCAATCTGCTTCACACCCCTGATTTGGTTCTGTCTCCAGTCGACCCCAGGCGATTAATAAGCGGTGGAAGCAGCCCTTCCATAGCAGAGGTGTTGGAGAAGAAATGGAGTTGAGGGAGGAGGGATGTTATGATGGCCATGGGGGATTGTCAGCCGATCTCCCTGTGGGCCTTGTAGAATATGAGCTCCTGCATTAAGAGAATGGAGGCTCACCCAATAGGAAAGCAGCAGTTGGCAGGATAGGGGGTTAAAACCAGCTGGTTCCACTCAGACTGTCAGCCAAAAGACTGTGGGACTGACATGTATTCTGTAGCCTCTAAGTGGCACTTTGAACACATTATAAATGAAGGATGATGGAAGACTGGCCTTGGTAAGATTATTATAGTATTGAATGTTTTGTTGGCCCTTTTCTTATTCTTCCTTCTCCTGAAATGGTCAGGAAATCCACTAAGGCAAGGGCTGTGTCCTCACAATAGCCAGGTTGTGGAGGATGCAGCAAATCGCCACAAACACCCACTCTGGGAGTACTGAACAATGCCTTCCAGAGTGATTGTGACACTGGAATTTTTCTTTCAGCACCACAATGATCGGCTCAGTAATGTTTCCTGTTGGAGCAGAGATCCCAATACATGTGTGCTTGATACAAGTGGTTGGATTGCAGAGGGGAGTCATCAGCCAGGTGTACAGTGGATAGCCCTGAGCAGCTAAGCTTTTGTTTGGTGCAGTGGCTGAAAGATTGATTTAAACAATGGAGTGGTGCAGACTGAACCCATTGTGATAATTGATTGGATAGTGGGCATTCACTAACACGCCATCACGTGCCAACTGCCTATTCAGCAAATAGTAGCCTTTGTGGTGTCAGTACATCTCAACATCAATGTATAGCATCTGCAAAGCCTATTTTTGTCTGCTCAGAAAAAATAATGAAAGCTATTTTCCTGTCATATAGAATTTCTGTCTACTTTCTCCTGTAGCAGTGGGTGTGGAACTGAGAGTTGTGAGATATTCAGCTTGATTGAGTCTGAGCGGATTTCAATGTTTAGAAATCAATGAACAGGCTCAGAGCCACTGCTACCGGCGCTGCCGTCCTCACCTTGTTCCGAGGCTGCAGGTTTTATTCCACAAGCCGGCAAAGTTGATAGAATCCTTACAGCGCAGAAGGAAGTCATTCTATCCATTGGGTCTAACCCCACTCTTGACAGCATATCGTACCCAGGCCCTCACTCCTGCCCTATTTCTGTAACCTTACTAATCCCCCTATTCTACACATCTTGGTACACTAAGAAGCAATTTGTCATGGTCAATCCACCTAACCTGCACATCCTTGGAATGTGAATGGAAACCAGAGGAAACAGACAAGGGCAGGATATGCAAACAGACATGGGGAGAATGTGCAAACTCTACACAGACAGTCACCCAAGACTGGAATTGAACCTGGGTCCCTAGCATTGTGAGGCAGCAATGCTAACCACTCTGCCACTGTGCTGCCCTTCTGTGAGCACTCTTCACAAGACAAAGAATGTCAAAAAGACAAGTCTCAAGGCTTTGTGCCTTAATGCATGGAGCATTCACAATAAAGCAGATGAATTAATAGTGCAAATAGATGCAAACGGGTCTAATATAGTTGGGATTATAGAGACATGGCTGCAGGGTTACCAGGGATGGCAACTGAATGTCCAGAGGTATTTAGTATTTAGGAAGGATAGATGAAAAGGAAAAGGCAGTGGAGTTGCATTGCTGGTTGAAGAGGAAAATAATGCAATAGTGAGGATGGATATTAGCTCCTACACTGTGACATCTATATGGGTAGAGCTGAAAAACATCAAGGGGCAAAAAAAAAGTTAGTAGGCGTTGTATATAAACCCCCAACTGCAGTGGTGGTGTTGATTATGGCATTAAACAAGGAGTTAGAGATACATGTGATCAAGGAACATCTATAATTATGGGTGATGTTAATTTGCTTCTAGATTGGGCAAAGATGTGTACGTTAGGCAGATTGGCCATGCCAATTGCATGGAGCTATGGGGATAGACAAGGGGGTGGACCTAGGTAAGGTGCTCTTGCAGAAAGACAGTGCAAACTTAATCAACTGAACGGCCTCCTTTTGCATTGTAGGGATTCTATGAAATCAAATTCATAACAGTACCATAGTGGAGTGTGTACGGGATCATTTTCTGGATTAATATGTTGAGGAACCAACTAGAGAATGACCATCCTACACTAGGCATTACGTAATGAGAAAGGAATAATCGGCAAATCTAGTTGTGTGAAGCCCCTTGGGGATGAGCAACCATAATATGATCAAGTTCTTCATCAGGATGGAGAGTGATGTAGTTGATTCTGACACTAGGGTTCTGAATGTAAATAAGGGAAATTACGATGGTATGAGGCATGAGTAGCTATGATGGATTGCCGAATGCTACTTAAAGGGATGATGGTGGATAGGCAATGGCAAACATTCAAAGAGCGCATGAGTGAACTGCAACAGTTGTTCATTCTTGGGAAAATGAGAAAGGTGGTCAAATCGTGGCTTACAAGGGAAATTAGAGATAGTATTAGGAAGAAGCATACAACTTGGCCAGAGAAAACAGCAGACATGCAGATTGGGAGTAGTTTAGAATTCGGCAAAGGAGGATAAAAGGATTGATTAAAAAGGGAAAAGTAGAGTACGAGAATAAGATTGAGGGGAACATAAAAACTGAGTGTAAAAGCTTCGATAGGTATATGAAGAGAAAAATATTGGTGAAGACAAATGTAACTCCCTTGCAGAGAAACTGGAGAGTTTAACAAAGAAGTGGCTGACTAACTAAATACATACTTTGGTTCTGACTTTACAAATAATGTACCAGAAATGTTAGGGGAACACACGGTTTAGAGAGAGGGAGGAACTGAAGAAAATTAGTATTAATAGGGAAATGTTGGGGAAAATGATGGGGCTGAAGGTCAATAAGTCCCCAGGGCCTAATAATCTACATCACAAAGTACTTAAGGAATTGGTCCTCGAAATATTGGATGCATTGATGGTCATCTCCTAAGATTCTATAGACTCTGGAACAGTTCCTGTGGATTGGAGTGTAACTAATGTAACCCCACTATTTAAATAGCGAGGTAGAGAGAAAACAGGGAATTATAGACTAGTCAGCCTGACATTGGTGGTAGGGAAAATGCTAGAGTCCATTATGAAAGATTTGATAGCAGAGCACTTGGAAAACAGTGGCATCTTCAACAGAGTCAGTATGTATTTACAAAAGGGAAATCATTTTTGACAAATCTACTGGAATTATTTGAGAATGTAGCTAGCTAGTAGAGTTGTTGAGGGAAGACAGTGAATATGGTTTATTTGGGCTTTCAGAAGGCTTTCGAATAAGACCCAAATAAGAGATTAGTGTGAAAAATTGAAATGCATGAGATTGCGTGTAGTGTATTAAGATGGATAGAAAACTTTTGGCAGACAAGAAACAAATTAGGAATAAATGAGTCTTTTTCCAAGTGGCAGGCAGTGACAAGTGAGTAACAGAGGGATTAGTGTTGGGACCCCAGCTATTCACATTCTGTATTGGGTGGCACAGTAGTTAGCACTGCTGCTTCACAGCTCCAGGGACCTAGCTTCAATTCCAGCCTTGGGTCACTGTTATGCGGAGTCTGTACATTCTTCCTGTGTCTGCATGGATTTCTTCTGGGTGCTCCCATTTCCTCCCACAAACCGAAAATGTGTGGATTAGGTTGATTGGCCATGCTAAATTGCCCTTTTGTGTCCCATGATGTGTAGATTAGGGGGATTAGCAGGGTGAATATGTGGATAGGGACTAGGTCAGATTGTTGTCAGTGCAGGCTCAATGGGCCAAATGGCCTTATTCTGCACAGTAGGGATTCTGATGATTCTATATTCATGATTTAGATGAGGAACTAAATTAATTTGCATATAATCTAAAGTTGAGGGGGAAGGGGAGCAGTGAGGAGGCTGCAGAGATGCTTCAGTGTGATTTGGACTAGTTGATTCAGTGGGTAAATGCAAGGCAGATGCAGTATAACGTGGTTAAATGTGAGGTGATCCACTTTAGTAGCAAAAACAGGAAGACAGTTTATTATCTGAATGGCTATAGATTGAGAGAGGCAGGTATGCAACAGGACCTCCTTGTCCTTGTACACAAGTCACTTAATGTAAGCGTGCAGGTCCAGAAGGTGCTGAAAAAGGCAATAGATTTGTTGGCTTTCATAGTGAGAAGATTTGAGTACAGGAGCAAGAGCATCCCTGTCTTGCTGCAGTTATACAGAACAAAAGAACAAAGAACAAAATCAGCCCGGGAAACAGGCCCTTCGGCCCAACGAGCCCGCGCCGCTATCTCAACACCACCAGTCCCCCTACTCCACCCACGACCCCTGCCTAATGTTTTATGGCCATCCAGATTGAGGGAATCTGATTTAGGGACAATTTATTCCTGCCAGTCAGCCTAACAGCACATCTTTGGGGTGTGGGAGGAAACCGGAGCACCCGGAGAAAACCCACGCAAGCACGGGGAGAATGCGCAAACTCCCACAGACACTGGCCCAAATCCATGTGTCTGCACAGCAATCTGCGATAGTCACTGAGCTGTCGTCTTGCCCAGTATCTGGTCCAGTTTAGGCACACTATCGACATGAAGCACTAGGCCAATCTCGAACAACCAAGAGCAGCCCCAGTTCGACCCATCGCGAGTATGCCCCTTGTTGGACACGAGGTAGACCGACTTAAAACCTGTGAATGAAAAGAGAAAAAACATTATTATCTTACCATACCCATTTACATTACCAGGGACGCCCCAATGCTAATGACCCTTATTTAAAACAATCTCCTATATCCACCCATCTCCAACCCAGTCATGTGCCTGTCTAAGTTACTCTTAAATGACTCTAGCGTGTTTGCCTCCACCACCTTACTTGGCAGAGCATTCCATACCCCCACTACCCTCTGTGTGAAAAACCTCCCTCTAATATCTGTGTTGTACCTCTCCCCCCTCATCTTAAGTCCATGGCCCCTTGTCCTACGTGTCTCTATCATAGGAAATAGCTTACCTCTGTTTACTCTATCTATACCCTTCATAATCTTATATACCTCTATTAGATCCCCCCTCAGTTGGCATCTTTCAAGGGAAAATCTTTCCTCATACCCCAGTTCTTCCATACCAGGCAACATCCTGGTAAACCTCCTCTGCACTCTCTCCAGAGTCTCCATATCCTTCCGGTAGTAAGGCGACCAGAACTGGACGCAGTACTCTAAATGCGGCCTAACCAACGTTCTGTACAGAGCCTTGTTGAGACCACACCTGGAATATTGTGTGCAGTTTTGGGCTCCTTATCGGAAGAAGGATGTTCTTGCTGTGGAGGGGTGCAGCAAAACTTTACCAGACTGATTCTGGGTTGGTGGAACTGATGTATGTGGAGAGATTGAGTTGATTAAGGTTATACTCTCTGGAGCTTTGAAGAATGATTGGCGATTTCATAGAAATCTATAAAATTCTAATAGAACCAGACAGGGTAAATGTTGCTGATGGCGGGGGAGTCCAGAACCAGTGGTCATAAACTGAGGATAGAGGGTAGGACTGAGATGATGAGAAATTTCTTCACCCAATGAGTAGTGACCCCTTGAAATTCTCTACCAAAACAGCTGAAGCCAAAACATTGTAGGGGCTATCCTCCCAGCTCGCTGCACTGCTTTTGTAGCACAGCTGGCTGGAAGACTCAAGCGGAGGCCATTTCGCAGGCTTGTTTCACTCCAGCGGGGTTTACAATAGCTCCCCATGTGCGGGGAACTAGCAGTGGACCACACTGGAGTAAAGGGGGCCATGGAAACCCCCATGAATCTGGGGTAAGCAGGGGGGAATACCTGCCACCTGGCCCTGCCCATGGGAAAAGTGCCAATGCCCAGGGGTCCCCTTGGCACTGTTGACTGGACATCAGGCATTGTCAAAGGGGTGTGGCATAATGGGGCAAGGCCTAATGGAGGCGGGGCCTCTGAGGGGTGAATGGTGGGGATGGGGGTTTGCACTACAACTCTACACTCAGACTGAGTGACAGAGAGAATGAGGCCAACGATTGGGACTGGCCATCAGGGTTGGGGTGGGGTGGATGGCCTGCAGTGGGGTTAGGACTGGGGAGAGTTGAGGCTGACCCAGACATACTTGGGGGAGCAGGGGTTGGGCCGTGAGAGAACTGGTGGGCCAGTGATGGGAGATTGCAGGGATTTCCAGAAGACATTTGATAAGGTAACACATCAAAGTTCATTGAGCAAAATAAAAGCTCGTGGTGCATGGAGTAACATACTGGCATGGATTGAAGACTGGCTGGTGAATTGGAGTAAGAAGTCTGACAACACCTGGTTTATCCACATCATGGTGAATTGGAGACAGAATTGGCATAAGTGGGTTATTTTCTATTGGCAGGATGTGATGAGTGGTGTGCCATAGGAATCATTGCTGAGGCCTCAAATTTTTACAATTTATATCAAAAACTAGGACAAAGGGACTTAAGATATGGTTGCTAAATTCGTTAATGATACAAAGATGGGTAGGAAAGTAAATTGTGAAAAGAACATAAGGAGGTCACAAAGATACATAGATAGGTGAAGTAAGTGGACAAAAACTGGCAGAGTATGTGGGAAAATGTGAATTTGTCCATTTTTGGCGAGGAGAATAAAAAAAGCTTATTATCTAAATGGCAAAAGATGGCAGAGCTCTGAGATGCAGAGGGATCTGTATATCTTAATGCATGAATCACAAAAGGCTAGTATACAGCTGCAGCAAGTAATTAGGAAAGCTAATAGAATGTTATCATTTATTGCAAGGGGAATTGATTACAAAAGTAGAGAGGTCATGCTTCAGTTGTACAGGACATTGGTAAGACCATATCTAGAGTATTGTGTACAGTATTGGTATCTTTATTTAAGGAAAGGCGTTAGAAGCAGCGCAGACAACATTTACTAGACTAATACTAGGAATGGAGGGGTTATCTTATGAGGAAAAATTAGAGAGATTAGGTTTGTATCCACTAGAGTTTAGAAGAGTAAGGGTTGACTTGATTGAAATCTTTAAGATCCTGAGTATACTGATAGGATGGAAGTAGAGAGGATGTTTCTTCTAAACTGGGGCTCATTGCTTAAAAATAAGAGGCCACTCATTTAAGATGGAACTTAGGAGTATTTGTTTCTCTCAGAGGGTCTTGAGTTTCTGGAGATCTCTTCCTCAACAGTAGTGGAAGCAGAATATTTGAATATTTTTAAGGCAAAGCTAGAAAGATTCTTGATTAACAAGCGGTGAAAGATCATTGAGTTAGGCAGGAATGTGGGTTTGAAGTTACAATCAGCCAGGATCTTATTGAAGGATGGAGCAGGATCAAGGGTCTTAGTGGCCTCTTCCGGCTCCATATTTGTTGTGTTCATATGTATGTTTATAGCACCACTACCTATTGACCTCACCAACTGTAAATAATTCAGCACTTCCACAAATTCATAGAGAGCCAATGTGAAGTAATCAGCAACCAAACTGCAAGGTGTTGATGGTCCCTTTAAATTGCACTAGTATTGGTGATGCAAAGGGACTCAGGTCTTCCTTCTGTTGAATGTACATTCAGTTATTTAAGAGAGGCCATTAGCTAAAGTAACAAAGTTGAAATTGGTGATCCAAGTGTTAAACCAGCATTAGACACTAAATGATGTCATAATTTGTCGACTTTATATGCTTCCAGTATATGCTGTAAATGACCTCAGCAAGATGGTGTGGACCATGCTGCAAGTGAGCAAAATCAGCAGGAACTCCACTTTGGTACAAAAATGGTATCTGTAGTACTGGTACTACTAGCACAATGTAGTTTTTTAAAATTTTTCTCTGCACTGGTGTTTCACATAGCTTTCGTGTAGAAACTTTCTTCAGGCAATTTCTGTTCAATAGTCCATTTTCTCACCTGTCAATGTTTACATCAAATCAAATTTAGTCAGTTATATATTTTACAAAAATAAGTAATTGCAGTTCAAGAATGCTTTGCAATGTGTCCTATGAATTGTGGAAGTACTTCATTCAAAACAAATTATTTGTGTGCAGTGTTTGTTGACTTGTGGATAAACATGCATTTTGTATACAGCAATAATACCCCATTTTGATTTGATTTATTATTGTCATGTGTATTAGCATACAGTGAAAAGTATTGTTTCTTGTGCACTATACTGACAAAACATACCATTCATAGAGAAGGAAACGAGAGAGTGCAGAATGTAGTGTTACAGTTTTGGCTAAACATCAATGATACGAATCTTTGTTTAATTTATTTTGGGTGGTTCTCTTAGGCTAGATTACTAAAAGTAGTGCATTTTGCCACAATGGATCTAACTAAAAACAGCCGCAGAAATCTGTCCATTTTCAATTTAGCTCAGCGAGGATCTTTTAAAAGTCTCAAATTCAAATGATACCTAGATAAGACTTCAAAGACTTCAAAATTAATTCTTTGATTAACGTAAATTATTAGACTACACACTGCCTGTTCTTGGGGCCAAATGAGCTGAATGGATAATATGAGAAGAGCTTATTTGTATAACTGATTGACTTTGATGTAATGCAAACAGTCAGATTGACACTTCTTTGGAACAATATCAATGGACCTTTCAACAGAAATTGCCTGAAGCAAGTTTCTATGGAAATATTTTGCATCTATACAACCATGGAGACAGAAGTTACACGATTCTCAAGTGCTCCTGAATACACGAGAAACACTAGGGCTGCAATGCTACAGATGGTGGCTTGCAATAGAAGCATATGCTGTATGTTGGAAACTTTACCATTGAATGCATGTCAGTTCAATGAAGGGACACCTGCATTAGAGGTCTTTGTGACAAATACCCTGAGGACAGTCGAGCTTCCATAATAAATGCTCAGATTGCTGCCATAGAGAGTCAGAATACCAGATTGGAAAGATATGTTTCTGCTAGCTGCAGCACACCTGGTACTGATTACATACAACTGTGAAACAAAATTTTATTGGTATTATTGTTAGATATTAAATCTGCTTTCCAATAGATCAAAGCTGTGCTGAATCAGGGCCCAATGCTTGAATGAGCTTAGTTAATATTGCTCTTTCACTACTGTACAATTGCTGCTGCTATCACCATTTGGTCACAAGATGATGAATGCAATTTCTTTCCTGCAAGCAATGCGCCTCTGTGTTGTTTATTGGGTCAGGAGCAAGGGGAGGAGATGGGAAATGGAGGTGGTGAAGAGGAAATGGGAATGGAAAGAAGGGGCAGATGTACGAAAGGAGACAGAAATGCTTTGAAGAGGATTTGATTTACTTTATTATTGTCACATGTATTAGCATACAGTGTAAAGTATTGTTTCTTATGCGCTATACAGACAGGTAAATCGTACATAGAGAAGGAAAGGAGAGAGTGCAGAATGTAGTGTTACAGTTATAGCTAGAGTGTAGAGAAAGATCAATTTAATATGAGGTAGATCCATTCAAAAGTCTGATAGCCACAGGGAAGAGCAATTCTTGAGTCAGTTGGTACATGAGTATTGGACAGTCCAGTACCTTTCTAGACGAGAAGGCCTTGAGCATTCCAATACCACTCTGAGGTAACAATACATCCGTCAAAACAATTATACCTTCTTCAAGTTTGTTTTTCCCACCTTCCCATTAGTTATGAACCAGTCATCATTAGCACAAATCAATCATTGTTAACAGATGTCATACACCTTAGCTGATTACATTCTACCCTCTGACATCATGGGATTTCATTGATCTGTAGAATCTTCTCCCTGTAACTTAGCAACCCCAGATGCTTAGCTACAAAGGTCAAAGTTACTGTTTCCATTAACTCATTTACATTAATGGCCAAACCAGACAATTGAAATTCTCATGTTTGAGAAGAACTATCATATCAGGACATCTTGAACAGCCCTATTCATAAAGTGGCTTCGGGAGCCATATTGTTCGTAACTTTTGCTGATAAAACTATACACATTTTGTGGTTTCATTGTTCCAAAGAATGTGGTTTGTCTCACTAAATCTTCATCCCATCATACCATTGGAGCTGCCTACTTTTGGCTAAAGTTTACAATTACTTTAAAAATACAGCTAAAATATATTTTAAAATCCAAAATACATGTTTAAATCAGAAATACTTGTTCAAATTCATACTTATTTAAATCTCTTACTGAGTTTGTATCACCTTCATGCAGACAGTTCCCTTGTTAGACTGTAAGTCTGATCTGAGGTCATTTTACTCAGTGCTGGTAATTTGTTAGTGTCTTAAATCCCTAATTGTTTGACATTTCTCTGACCTACTATGAATTTCTCCAGCAGGTATCCTGGAAGTAATTGTTGTATATTTCCCAGCAAAATGCCACTAAATGCCATTAAATGTCGCTAATTACATTTTGATCATTTATTTTCAGATTGAGAGAATAGAGGAACTGGTACCAGAAATAAAGATGAGACGGCAAGACAAACTAAATGAGGTAGACATTCTCTAGAATCAACAAGTGAACTTAACTAATATAATTGATAGTTGCTAAAGTTATTTTTTTAAATTTAGAAAGACACCACACATTCTCTGTCTCTCTCACTTACCCTCTATTGCCGCTTGCTGCTCCTTTGAACGTGGAAAGTTTCTAATTGGTCCTGCAGCTTTGTGAGCCTGCCACTGTCTTTAATTGGAGGGCAATCCCATCTTCAGATGAATTAAGAGGATGCTCATGTGAAAATCAAAATGAGGGACTCCTCATGGGAGCAGAGTTGGGTGAAGTTTGGGACCAAGAAATAGCCTTGATCTTTGTAGGGAAAATCTTGCCTGAAGACATATTTCTCATTCAGAAGAGGTGTGTTCACCAGGCTTTTGTTTTAGGGCCACTGATCTTTGTGATAGATGATAATGATCCAGGCTTGGATACAAGGGGCATGATTTCAAAGTTTGCAGATGACACAAAACTTGAAAATATAGTACAATAAACAGTGAGGAGAATTGTGATGGGCTTTAGCCAGATTATAAGGACTGGTGAATTTAAGAGACTCAAGGCAGATGACATTTAATGCAAAGCTGAATTTGGATTCAAGAATAATCTGTGGAGGATTTTGGATTTTTAAAAGTACCAAATGATATTCTAACATTCGAGGCTTTTTCCCATTTCGATCTGACATGAAGATCCTTGTTGGCTATGGTAAGTTAGCCAATTTTGTTTGAAGATGGCTATTTTAGGCAACATTTCTTGGTCCTTCTTTAAAAACTGAACAATGAATAAGGTTACTTGACCATCTGCACAATGCTACATGTTAACACTAAGTGATAATTACATAAAGAAGTAGCAAGAAAACAATGGGTGGAATTTTACCACCCCTTTACAGCAGGAATGGGGCTGTAAAATGCTGTGGACCATTCAAATATCCATTGAATTTGATGAATGTAAAACCTCACTGGTATAAAATTCCACCCCCATTGGACTGTGTGAGATCAGCTTTCAAGGAGTTGAATACATTCAACATGTATAAGAGGAATCAAGCAATATGACTCTAAAATCCTTGTTAAATTAAACAAGTGACCAATATCATAGAGTGCCAATGCAAAAATTTGCATCTACAACTTGAGTGCTTCATAAAGATGGCATATGTTCATACAACCCTTGGAATTGTTTGCATAGTCTTTTTGATCTAGAATGCACAGCAGAAATGCCTGGAGCAATTGTAGACTTTGTGTAGAATGTTCACTGATAATCACAAAGGCCTTTGATGCAGTAATTAGAGAAAGAAATAGCAAAGGACATCTGTTTATCCTGTTAAGACCAGTAACTTGGACACAGTAATTGCTGATGATACCATAAAGATATTTCCATAACCATTTCAAAGTTTCCCTCCAAATCACACATCATCTTGATTTGGAAATGTATCACTGTTCATTCATTGCCACAGAGTTGAAATTCTGACACACACTAACAGCAATGTGGGTGTATCTACATCATATAGATTGCAGCGATCAGGATGGCACATGCTGAATAACAATTAAGGATGGGCAATAAATGCCAGCAAAGACTCCACCCCATAAATAAATAACAGAAAGCTACATGCCTGCTTTGCTCTGGGCTTTTCTTTATGCAGTTATATTGTGTATTGCGTAATTGATTTAAATGTGCCATTTTCAACCCCTGAAGAAAAAGAGCCAGAGATTTATTCCCTGATAATTGCACTACACTCTTCTGTTTCTCAAGCTGATCTACATTATGTTATTGGTTTTCTGGATCATCCTTGCATTTGGAGTTTGCACCCAACTTAAATAAATAAAACAAAGGTATATAAAGCCTACAACAAATAACTAGAATCTCCACATTGGATCAAAAAGTCAATATAAAACTGATCTTAGAAGAAAACAAAGAGCATGGTGAGTGAAAAAAAAGCTAAATGCCATGGATTGTCAGTTACAATGCACGCACAAACCAAGACATCAACAGCCACATCAGAAAGGACAATGTGGAATGTGATTACCATGTTATTCTGTTTGGAACCATATCAACCATAAGTTGAGAGTAAAACTTTGGCTGGGATTTTCCCAAAAAAATTCTAAATCCCCGATTTGTGGGAAAATGGGAGTAACTCGCACCAATTTTTTTAGTGGGATTTCTAGAATGAATCTCTGACACTCTGAGCACTGCAGAGTGCCCAGTGGGATTCACTCTGAAAATCAAGGAGCGGTCCCTATTCCCACTGAAGAGGTTGGAATCAGCGCACTGAGAGAGCCAACACTCAATACCGATCTCTGGGAGTTTGATACACACAACGTCCCAGCATTGAAATCGCTGGTCTCTTACCCCACCTCCCCCACACAACGGGCATGCTGGCCTCTCACCGATTCCCCCCCCCCCCCCCCCCCCCCCCCCCCGCCCCGCCAACACATATCACTGGCCTCTCAACACCCCCACCTCCCCCCCACCTAACCTCCCACCTCCCACGGACATCGCTTGTTTCTTAATGACCACCCCCCCCCAACACATATTGCTGGCCTCCCACACCACACCACTCCCCCACCCCCACAGACATTGCTGGCCTCTCATCTCCCCTCCCATACCAACAGACCGCTGCCCTCATCATTATCGTTTTATTGTTGACATCTCATTCCCCCCACAGACATTGCTGGCCTCTCATCCTGACCTGGACATTGCTGCACTCCACCATCCCCCTGATCCGGACACACTGGATTCTCCATTCCCCGACCCGACATCACTGGCCTCCCCCAAACCCCCCACACCCCCGACCCAGACACTGCTGGCCTCTCCATTCCCACCCCCCACCCCCAATGATCTCTCCCTCCCTCCACCAACCTGGATATTGCTGGCCTCTCCCAGCCTCCCTCACCCCCGACCTGGACTTCGCTGGCCTCCCCATCCTTCCTCCCAATCCGGAAATCCCTGACCTCCACGATTTCCCCCCGACCTGGACATTGCTGGACTCTCCATCCCTCACCCTGACCCAGACGTCACTGGATTTCCCATCTCTCCAGATCTGGACATCATTGGATTCCATCATCTCCCCCGGCCCAAAATGAAACCCATGAGCATTGTACCTCCATCGTCCACCACCACTACCATCCTGGCACCACCCCCCCCAACCCACCACCCACCACCACCACCTTGACACAATACCTGGTTGAGTTAATCCAATCAACACCTTTGGAGATGGCGCCCTCTCTATTGAAACCAGGCTGTCTGTACATTTATTATTCACCATGAAATTTACCCAGCTTGCCTATGAGTGACCCAAACTGACTGCACCTCAACTTCCTTATCAAGACATTTGTATATAAGCTGTAAGTATGGACACAAAGGCAGTCACGCCAGTAAGATGGCACAGAGGAGATGTGCTCCCACGTTCTCAGATCGTGAGCAGACCCGCCCGGCTGCTGAACGCTGTGGAGGAGAGGCGCAAGCTGCTGTACCCCATTGAAGGACATCGCCCAAGGGGTTGTGCAGCCAATTGTATCTGGGAGGCTATGGCTGCATCTGTAATTGCCCATGCACTGGCACATTGGACCGGTGACTAGTGCCGCAAAAAGATGAATGACCTTCTTCGGGTAGCAAGGGTGAGTATGGATCCCTTTCTGAAACAAAATACATGCTGTGCTTACAATGAGAAACCATCCCCAGACACCCCAAGGGTCTCATTCTCCCCCCCTTCTCTGGCTACAACCCCTGTGGTACCCCCAATCAGCACCCCACAGTGGCGAGGCATTGCCCCGATACAACCCACCTGAACGCCCTCACTTCCAACACACCTCCAATGGTCACCAACAGCCAGGTCATTGTCCAGCATGCAAGTGAGCATCAGTTGAATCCTATACATTCTATAAGAACAGAAGAATAAGGAGCAGGAGTAGGCCATCTGGCCCCTTGAATCTGCTCCGCTATTCAAATAAGATCATGGCTGATCTTTTTCTGGACTCAGCCCCACTTACCCACCCACTCACCATAACCCTTAATTCCTTTACTCTTCAAAAATTTATCTATCCTTGCCTTAAAAACATTCAATGAGGTAGCCTCAACTGCTTCACTGTGCAGGGAATTCCACAGATTCACAACCCTTTGTGTGGAGAAGTTCCTCCTCAACTTAGTCCTAAATCTGGTTCCCCTTATTTTGAGGCTATGCCCCCCTAGTTCTAGTTTCACCCACAAACAACTTCCCTGTTTCTATCTTATCTATTCCCTTCATAATCTTATATGTTTCTATAAGATTTCCCCTCATTCTTCTGAACTCCAATGAGTATAGCCCCAGTCTACTCAGTCTCTCCTCATAAGCCAACCCTCTCAACTCCAGAATCAACCTAGTGAATCTCCTCCACACCCCCTCCAGTGCCAGTATATCCTTTCTCAAGTAAGGAAATCAAAACTGTACACAGTACTCCAGGTGTGGCCTCACCAGCGCCTTATACGGCTGCAACGCAATCTCGCTGTTTTTAAACTCTATCCCTCTAGCAATGTCAAATGCCTTCTGGAAATCCAGATACACCACATCTACAGGTTTCCTATTGTCCACTGCACATGTAATGTTCTCAAAGAATTCCGCCAAATTAGTCAAACATGACCTGCCCTTCATGTACCCATATTGCATCTTACCAATGGGACAATTTATATCTGCTATTTCTTCCTTGATGATAGATTCAAGCATTTTCCCTATTACAGAAGTTAAGCTAACTGGCCTATAGTTACCTGCCTTTTGTCTACCTCCTTTTTTAAACAGTAGTGTCACATTTGCTGTATTCCAATCTGCGGGAACCACCCCAGAGTCCAGCAAATTTTGGTAAATTGCCACTAGTGCATTTACTATTTCTCCTGCCATCTCTTTTAGTACCCTGGGATGCATTCCGTCAGGATCAGGAGACTTGTCTGCCTTTAGCCCCATTAACTTGCCCAACACTACCTCTTTCATGATAACGATAGTTTCTAGGTAGTTTCTAGATGGTTTCTCACCTGCCATGGCCTTCCTGTCATCAATTTTTGGCATGTTATTTGTGTCTTTCACTGTGAAGACTGACACAAAATACCTGTTCAATGCCTCAGCCATTTTATTTTCAGTTATTACATCCCCCTTCTCGTCCTCTAAACAACCAATGTTTACTTCTGCCACTCTTTTTCATTTTATATCTTTGTAGAAACTTTTGCTAACTGTTTTTATATTTTAAGCTAGTTTGCTCCCATAATCCATTTTCTATTTCTTTATAGCTTTTTTTGTGGCCTTCTGCTAATCTTCAAAGATTTCCCGATCCTCTAGGTTTCCACTAATCTTTGCCACTTAATCTTATATCTAAGATCTTCTTTGAAGTAAGTGCCATGCTGCACTTATTACAGGGGACGACCTGATGCTCCAGTCCCTTATGATGTCACCCCCCACCCACTCCTCCCCACCCCACCCCGCACTCCTCCTGCAGAGACTCCCCAGGGCACCTCAAAAGACACCGTGGAGAGAAGTCCTGAGAAATCCTCCAGGGATAGCGCATGATTCAGCACAGGCATCAAAGACTCCATTGTTGGTGTTTTGTGTCAATCACAATGGTGGCGCATGTTAGTGGTGAGGTCTCTGGGTCACTTACTGGTGAGCACTTCACAGCTGCTGATCCACATTGGGTGGAGGTGGGAACATCCGAAGGCTCAAACACACGGAAGTCTGCTGGAGACGAGGATTCAGCTGACCCCGAGCCAGGCGCCAGACCTCTGGGATCGGTCATCCCGAAGCTGGTGGCGATACATCAGCAGACCTGGGTAGTTGTGGATTGGCTGTCAGCAACCATGCTGCAACTGCAAGGCTGTTTAGAGGAGTCAAACAGAGTGGTGTCGCAGGAAGTGGTGTTGGCACAGTGTGGTAACTATGCTAACACTGCTGGGGTGGCATCTGCAGTGGAAAGTCTGGGTCAGGAATTTGGCTTCATGTGTGACAGGGTGCAGGCTATCCTGGAGACACAGCGGGCCATGGCAGAGACACAGCAGACCACGGCTGAGGGTGTTGTTGGCATTTTGGAGGTACACTGGGTGCCGGAGGCATGTTGGACTCACAGCTTGTCATGGTTAGTGCTCTCGCAGGGACTCTGGAGACACTGCTGGCTCTGGGTTGTAGGCCTCAACAACTTAGCCCAGTCTCATAGGGCTAATGCTGAGAACATTCCAGGGCTTGGCAGCTCACAGAATACTATAACGGAGGGGCTCTAGATCTTGACTCAGTCTCAGAGAGTCAAAGCTGAGGAATTACAGACCACGGGGCAGATTCTTCTGGGCTTCCAGGACTGGAAAACCCAGGTGATGCTGAGGTTTGTAGAGCTCAGTCCAGCTGCCCTGGCATCCCACAGAGTGACCTTGGGGTCTACAGGCAACACGAGGGCGGAAGAAGGCTAGAGCTCATGCCAGGGCCTTCCATCCAGGAGACTCTGGATATCCCCACACCTTCGAAAACCCTCTTCCTCACACCAGGGCATCTCCAGGCCAACAGGATGAATAGGGTGGCACAGAAACATCAATGCCATCTGCAAGTTGGCTGGGGCCCTCCAAGTTTTGGTCCCCCCAGGGCACACCTGCCAAGTGCTTCGCAGGGTGTGGATAACAAGCGTGTGCCTCCACCTCCAGTGTGCATTCTGGGGCATCACCTAGGTGTAGCAGTAGGCCACGTAAGATAAGAAAGTTGTAGGATCGTTAAGACAGCATGGGTGAAGGTCAGTAATAGTCAGAGTGAAGGTTTTTGTAATTGTTAAGATCACTATTCATTGTTTTTTGCACCCCACAGCTGTGAATAATCTGTCTCTGATTCTATCCCCACAGGGATGAGTGCGCCTCGATCCCATGCATTGAGGCACAGTCCTCTATGCTGCATGATACTGGCCCCTCAGCCCTATTTTCCACAGCATTCACTGGACCCTTTGTCAAATACCATCACCTGGCATCTGTCCCCCGAACTCATGGGTTACAGTGGAGAGGGGAGTGAAAAACGGTGGGGGGGAAGGGTCAGGAGGATTGAGGGACCAGCTTAGGGCTGGATAGGTTGCGACTGCAGTGTCTCCTTGGGTATGGTGGGAGCAACCACCACACTGCAAGACAGCAACGAGGTGAGCCTTGCTGCAATTAAAGCATTTGTTGCTGCTCTGCCCTGCCGGATTCTAGCCATCACTGCCTCCATTCTCCAGCTCCTCATAGTGCACCTCCTCCACATCCTGCAGTTGATGATCCTCATTCTCCTCCTTCTCCAGAAAGTTTCCCCACTGCTGCACTATATTGTGGAGTATGCAGCACATAATTATAATGTAGGATGCCCGCAAAGGTCTGCATTGGAGGGCACCCCAAAAACGGTCCAGGCACCAAAACTGCATTTTAATCAGGTCTCTGCACCACTCTACAATGGACCAGATAGCACTGTGGGCCTCATTGTAGCTGGTCTTCTCCTTGTTCCCCATGTGCCAAACCTGCAGCCTGGGCTAGTCTTCATATCCCAGAGATGTCTGAACACCTCAGGACATAGCTGTAATGGGCACTCCCTGCATGCCATGCACACACCAGCACAATGATCAATCTGTGGTTGCAGACTATCTGCATGTTTAGTGAGTGGAAGCCCTTCCTGTTTATAAATGGTTGTCCCTTACCTTGCAGGAACCGCAGGGTGATGTGCATCCCATCCGCAGCCCCCTGCACATGGGGCATGCCAGCAGCGGCAGCGAAGCCTGCAGCCCAGTATTCATGCTACGTCTGGCCAACATCAAAGTTGATGTATTAGCCTGCCAGGGCATACAAGACATCCATAATTTGGCAGACACATTTAGAACATAGAACATAGAACATTACATTTGTGCACAGATTTCTGTGATATGCCACAAATTTCAGCAGCACATGGCTGCACACAGTCCCTCAAAGGACCTCGTTGTCCTGCACAGCTTCTGTCTCCACATCCTCCTACCTAGCCCCCAACCCTGGCAGTCCACCACAACACCCCCCCCCCCCCCCCCCCCCCGTGTCCCCCCTTCCCTCGCCGTGGGAGACTGCACTGTGATTTTCTGGGCCTCACCGGCAGCCCCCGCCCTCCTTCTGCATGTTTTGGCACTGGGTGGCCTTGCAGTGGCTGTGTGACTCCCTCTACCTCCTCAACCTTCTCCTCCTCAACAGCTGCCACTGTGATGGCCATCCCAATATCCATCAGTCTGAAATCCACCTGCACCATGGCGGTTACAGAGAGAGAGAGAGAGAAAGGAAGATAGATACATGTCTATTTTTTTTACTATCCTGTGACCCTCCCATTCCCTCACTGGGTCCAGTGTCCCCCTTTGTGGATGCTGGCAACACAACACCATCTGGATGCCATGTGTCACCTGAATTGATTGCTTGCCATTGGCATCATGGCCAAGGCAGGTAGTGAGAGCATATAGGGTTCGTGTGCAGGTGCAGCATTGCCATTGGGACTACTACAGCATTCCCTTCCAGGCATATGTTGTAGGTCAGGCACACAAGGTAGGGAGAGCCTCCTGATTATCACAATATGGGTTCCCATTCACTGCAAAGTCTGCAGTGTGAGTGTCTGTGTTAACATGAGCTCCCCTGCTTGGAGCACCAGCTGCCTAACTTGATGAGCCCTCCAGCAGCGCATGGCATCCTCCCCCACCTCCCTAAAACCCCAGCACTCAGTGAAGTCTCCCACCCCATGCCACAGCCAGAACAATTCAACACCTCTGGGCCTGGAACCAGCAACCCCACCAACACTCAGTAAGGTCTCTCACCTCACCCCACCCCACAATCAGAAAAATAGAACAGCCCTGGGCCTAGGGACAGCACTTCGAGCAAAAATAAACTTCCCCACCCCACCCAGCAACTTTGCAGGCTCTGCTTCCACCTTCACTCTGGGGGCTGCAGCTCCATAACACTTACTTTGTTGCTCCTCTTCAGTACTGTTATGCCAGGTCCTGACTTTTATAGAGCAGTTGTAAGCACCGCCAGCGTGACATCATGCCAGCGGGGGTGGCGGGGGGGGGGGGGGGGGGGGGAAGCGAATTTGGTTGCGAGCCTGTAATCATATGTAAAGATATGGTAAAGCATGTAAATAGCCGCCATGCTGATTTTCAGTTCACGCTAATAAATTTAGACTGGGAGACGCACGGAGGCTCAGGCGCTTAGTGGGAAGCCTGCACAACAGCCGCTGCTGATGTCTCCCAGCCTACTGCGCTGCTCTCGCTCCCTTTGTGTTTAAGTATATCTATCTCAGCTACAGCTGACCTTGCTGTTCACATGAGTGTTGGAAATGAGGAGCATGTATTCTCCAATATTATTTGATTTGATTTATTATTGTCACATGTATTAGTATACAGTGTAAATTATTATTTCTGACATGCAAAACAGACAAAGCATACTGCACATAGAGAAGGAAAGGACAGAGTGCAGAATGAAATGTTACATTCATAGCTACGTTGTAGAGAACGTGCGAGGTAGATCCATTCAAAAATCTGATGGCAACAGGGAAGGAACTGTTCTTGATTCAGCTGGTACTTGTTTGTGAAAAAATAGAAAAATAGCTTGTTCGCATTGCTCACCATGATGAGAAAGACAGATTTCAGGAAAAGTCTGAAATTAGACCAGGTACATAAAACAGTGGTTGTTTTAAAAAATATATTTGAAATATTGAAAATAAATAGTTCATCACTGTTCAACAAAGATGGTAATTTGTCAGAAACTAAATTTGCACTGCCAAATTGCTAATAGTTCTACTATCTTTACCACCACCCCCCCAATGAAAATCTACCCAGTCAAACTTGTTAGCTTAAAACTTCAAGAGATATCTCAAACCATTAAAGGATTAGCCAGCTTTACCAGCTATAAACTGTGTCTTGAAATGTCCTCCCTCATTGGAGTTCTCAAATCAGCAAAATTAACTCAAGATGGAACATATCTACAGATATGTTACAGCAGGAAAAAACTTCTTAACATTTATCCTTTCTCTCAAAGGGTAATGTGGAATTCTTTTCCCCAGAGAGCAGTGGAGGCATGGCCATTGAATTTATTCAAGCAGAGTTAGATTTTTGCTAGATAAGTGAGTCAAGGATTATGAGGGGTCAGATGGCAAAGTGGAATTGAACTACAACCAGATCAGCCATGATCTTATTGAATGATTGAGTTGGCGAGAAGGGCCGAATGGCCTTCTTCTACTTTTCAGTCCTATCATAAAATTCCTACAGTGTAGAAAGAGGCCATTCAACCCATCGAGCCTGCACCGACCACAATCCCACCCAGGCCCTAGTTTCATAAACCCACATATTTACCCTGCTAATCCACTTGATAATAGTGTTAATTTAGTATGGCCAATCAATCTAACCTGCACATCTTTAGACTGTGGGAGGAAACCGGAGCACCCGGAGAAAACCCATGCAGACACAGGGAGAATGTGCAAACTCCACACAGACAGTGACCTAAGGCTGGAATTGAACCTGAGTCCCTGGCACTGTGAGGCAGCAGTGTTAACCATTGTGCCGCCATATTGCCCCTATGTTTCTATTTTTTCTATTTTTCACAAACAAATATGAAATCTGTTTAATAACAAAATACTGGACCCTTGCACATTTATTTATCGTGCTGTTTGTTCTCTCTTTTAGGAAATAGAGTTGCTGAATCAAAAACTGCGATTTTTAAATCAGAGAATGCAAGTAAGTGATTCACCCATAAGACTGCACATTCAAAGTATTTGAGACAGACTTATTGGGAAAAATTGGCTAACCCCTAAAATGGACATGCATGAAATAATCCATGTCCTTTCATTGGGTGGCAGGCAGTAAATTTAATGTTGTTTGCAGTTTTAAGTGATTGTTGCATGCTGTTCATGGTTGTATACATCAATGAGGGACCTAATATGGCGAGTTGTTAGCACAATTTTAGGCAAACAACACCTCTTAAAGTGGAGGTACATTGTAGCTGCAAGAAGTGATGGGAGTTTCTTCAAAACTCTGTCTGGGCTGTGGTACTTTGAACAATAGCTGAACATACGAGAGAGGAAAGACCAAAGCATTCAAACAATGCACTGAAGGTCTTGGTGGAAGACCTTGGTGGAAGTTACCATTGACCAGAAACTGAACTGGATTAGCCATATAAATACTGTGTCTACAAGAGCAGTCATGATGTGGAGATGGTGGCGTTGGACACTCACCTGATGAAGGAGCAGCAGTGTGAAAGCTAGTGGCGTTTACTACCAAATAAACCTGTTGGACATTAACCTAGTGTTGTGAGACTTCTTACTGTGCTACAAGAGCAGATCAGAGGCCAGGAATCCTGTGGTGAGTAACTCATCTCCTGGTTTCCCAAATTCTATCCACAATCTACAAGTCACAAATCATGTGTGTGATGGAATACTCTTCACTTGCTTGGATGAGTGCAGCTCCAATTACACTCAAGAAACTTGACATTGTGCAAGACAAAGCAGTCTGCTTGATTGACACCCCTTCCACAAACATTCATTCCCTCCATTACCAATGAACAGTGACAACATTGACAAGATACACTGCAGGAACTCAGCACGGCTACATAGACAACACTTCCCAAACCCATGACCCCTACCATCTAGAAGGTCAAGGGCAGCGGACACATGTGAACACCACCACCTGGAAGTTCCCCTTCAAGTCACTCACCGTGGACTTGAAACCCTGGAACTCCTGCCTTAACACCACTGTTGGTGCACCTATACCACATGAATTATAACTATTCAAGAATGCAGCTCACACTACCTTCTCAAGGGCATTTAGGGTTGGGCAATAGTGCTGGCCTAGTCAGCAATGCCTGCATGAATAAAAAAGGTAGAGAGAAGCTCTGTAAGTGCAGGGGTCAGTAAACCCTTCAGACAATCAAGTAGCAGTTGGAACGTATAGCACTAAGGTCAATGTCTAGAGAATTCTTCCAAGAAATTGGATGCAGTTTTGCAGTTGCAGTTGAGTTTTTCATGGTGAGTGATTAGATTTTCAAAATGTATATTCTACTGACTGCTCCCACTTGGGTCATCCACTACACAATTCTTTTCACGACAACACCAATCTACCTTCAATCTCTTTCATTCAGAATTCAACTCGAACATCCATTTTTGTTTCCTTACTCGTATTACTTAGTACTCTTGGAAGGTCCCTCTGCACTGTAGCATGCTGCAGCTTTTCGCCCATTAAATAATAATCCCTCCTACTATTATTTCTACTAAAGTGGATAACCTCACATTTGCTAACGTTATACTCCAGCTGCCAGGTCCTCGCCTACTCACACAGCCTATCCAGATCTCTCTGCAGACTTTCTGCACCTTCCATGCAATTTGCTTTTCCACTCATCTTCATGTCATCAGCAAATTTTGTTACCCTACACTCAGCCCCCTCCTACAGATTGTCTATGTAAATGGTAAACAGTTGCAGCCCCAGCACTGATCCCTGTGGCACTCCACTAGTCACCAACTGCCATCCAGAATAGCACCCATTGATTCCAACTCTCTGCTTCCTGTTAGACAACCAATCCTCAATCCACGCTAACAACTTACCCCCAACTCCATGCACCCTAACCTTTTGCAGCAACCTTTTGTCTGGGACCTTATCAAATGCCTCTGGAAATCTAAAAACACCACATCCACCGGTTCCACTCTGTCTACCGCACTAGTCACATCCTCAGAAATCCAATAAATTTGTTAAACACAACTTGCCCTTCTCGAATCTGTGCTGCGTCTGCTTGATCAAACCTTTCTTTTCTAGGTGTCTTGCTATTTCTTCTTTGATGACGGACTCTAGCATTTTTCCAACTACAGACATTAAGCTAACTGGCCTATAGTTCCCTGCCTTTTGTCTGCTACCTTTTTTAAACAGCGGTGTAACATTAGCCGTTTTCCAATCTTCTGGCACTTTCCCAGAGTCCAGCGAATTTTGATAAATAATTACCAAGGCATCCGTTATCACCTCTGCCATTTCTTTCAGAACCCTGGGATGCATTCCATCCGGTCCCGGGGACTTGTCTACCTTCAGTCCCGTTAGTCTATCAAACACTATCCCTCTAATGACGGTAATTGCATTAAGGACCTCATCTCCTACCATCCTTCTATCTTCAATATTCAGCAAGCTATTTGTGCCCTTCTCCATGAAGACTGACACAAAAAACTTATTAAAAGCCTCAGCCATTTCCTCGTCACCCACCGCTAAATCCCCCGTCTCGTCCTCCAAGGGTCCAACATTCACTCTAGCCAGTCTCCTCTTTATATATTTGTAAAAACTTTTACTATCATTTTTTATATTTAGAGCTAGTTTAGCTTCATACTTTATCTTTCCTTTCTTTATCACTTTCTTCGTCATTCTTTGTTGTTTTTTAAATCTTTCCCAATCTTCTACTTGCCCACTATTTTTAGCTGCTCTGAACGCATCAGCTTTTAATTTAACACTCTCCATTTCCTTCGATAACCACAGCTGGTTATCTCTTCTCTTACAGTCCTCCTTTACCATCGGAATATATTTCTGCTGAGTACTGAAAAAGATCTCCTTAAAAATCCTCCACTGTTCCTCAGCTGTCCTTCCAACCACTCTGCGCCCCCAATCTACATTTGCCAGTTCCACCCTCATCTTATCATACTCCCCTCTTTTCAAACAGAGAACACTGGTTTGGGACCCTACTTTCTCATCCTCCATCTGCATCAGAAATTCAATGATCACTCGTCCCAAGAGGATCCCTCACAAGAAGATCCCTAATTCTACCTGCCTCATTACACAGTACCAGGTCTAAGATAGCTCGCTCCCTTGTAGGTTCCGTTACATACTGTTCAAGGAAACTATCCCGACAGCATTCCAAGAACTCATCCTCAAGCCCACTGCATCCGATTTGGGTCAACCAATCAATATGCAGATTAAAATCCCCCATAACTATCGCTGTTCTGTTTCTGCATGCATCAATTATTTGCTTGTTTATAGCCCGCCCCACCTCACAGTTATTATTTGGGGGCCTATAGACCAGACCCACCAGTGTCTTTCTCCCCTTACTATTCCTCATCTCCACCCACAACGATTCCACGTTTTGCTCTTTGGAGCTTATATCTTCTCCTGCTACTGCCCTAATATTATCCTTTATTAACAGAGCTACCCCACCTCCTTTTTCCTCCTGTCTATCCTTCCTAAATGCCTGATACCCCTGGATATTCAGTTCCCAGTCCCAGTCACCCTGCAACCACGTATCTGTAATGGCCACTAGATCATACCCATTCGTGCTGATTTGCGCCATCAGCTCATTCACTTTGTTCCAAATGCTTCGTGCATTCAGGTGAAGTGTCTTTATACCAGCCTTTATCTGGACCTTATTTGTAGAAACGCCACTAACCTCTCTCGTGTCCCCTACTCCTTTAATCAGTGGAACATCTTGAACATTAACCTGCACAAATACCCTCTCCTTTACTTTATATTTTGTAATTTCCCCCACCCCTGCACCATCCCCCCCACTAATTAGTTTAAAGCCCTATCTACAGTCTTAGTTATACGATTCGCCAGGACTCTGGCCCCAGCACGATTCAGACGAAGACCATCCCATCTGAACAGGTCCCATTTGCCCCAATACTGGTGCCAGTGCCCCATAAATTCGAATCCATTCCTCCCACATCAATCTTTGAGCCACGCATTCATCTCCTTAATCCTGTTTACCCTGCACCAATTCGCATGTGGTTCAGGTAGTAATCCAGAGATAACCACCTTGTTGGTTCTGCTTTTTAATTCGGTTGCCAGATTATCATACTCCCTCTGCAGATCCTTAGTTCCTATTTTGCCTATGTCGTTGGCACCTACATGAATCACGACGACCGGATTCTCAGCCTCCCACTCCAGGCTCCTTTGCAGCCCAGATGAGACATCCTGGACTCGAGCACCAGGCAGGCAACACACCGGAGCACCAGGCACCCAGATTTCCAGCACGGTCAGCCGGAATGGGTGAGAGGCTGGTTAATTTCCTGAAATTTACTGAAATAGTGTTTCACATTTCTTTAGTGAGCCCGGTGGTCAATCGTCCGGACTCATTTGCCTATATGACCTCGCTGGAAGAGGTTCTCTCCGGTAGGAAAACTCCTGCTCCCCATGAGCGCGGAACAGTCGTGTTGGCCTCACCAATGGAACCAGAAGCCCATTGACGCACCCCTGGGAGGCTGAGGCAAGGCGGGGATTCTCTATGGGTGGTGTCAAACTGGCAGTGTCACCCTGGTACCATGGCAATGCCCCACTGGGGCCCACTGCCACGCTGCATGCGATCGGTGGGGGAGAGCGTGGGCTGCAATCAGTGGGGGAATCAGCGGCAGTGCGATCAGTGGCAGGGAGGCGTCCACAATTGGTGAGGGAGGGAGTCTGTGATCTGTTTGGAGGCAGGGGGACAGGGGTTGCATCTCGAGGCTGCCTGCAGTAGCAGAGGCCTGACAGCTATATTTGTCAGAATCTTGCTATTGTTAACACACATGTGCAGCATCAGAGGTTTGCACATGCACAAACCTCCCTCTACAGGCTGTCAAGCATGTTAAGCTCCCCACCACCCGACTTTAGCGAGAAACAGACTCGCCCACAATTTTAAAGACAGAGTACATAAGATTGGGCCTGAAAACCCACCGAAAAATGGATCTGGAATTCTCCTAGTTTCACGCCTGCCCAACACTTAGAAAAAATCTCGTAAAATTCCTCCCTTTAAGTGAGTAAAGGTAGAAATCCACTTGTCAGTCCCTCACCAGCTAGCTTTCAGGTTTGACAAAGATGGTGCAGAATAGAAAGCAGCAAGAAAGAACTGGAGGAAGCTTGGCAGGTATGTATTATGCACATGGTTGCATAATGGTATTGACACTATTCTAGTAATCCACAGACTCAGGGCAAAGCCTGAGACCCAGGGTTCAAATCCTACCACAGCAGAAGGTGAAATGCAAATTCAGTAGAAATCTGGAATTAAAAGTCTAATGATGATCACAAAACTATTTTTGATTGTTGCCATCCTTACCTGGTCTGGCCTACATGAGACACAGATCCGCAGCATTGTGGTTGACTCTCAAAAGTCCTCTGGAGGCAATTAGTCATGGACAACAAATTCTGGCCCAGCTGGTGATGTCCACATACAGTAAATGAATTTTTAAGAAGCTTGTGGAGGAGACACTGCTGGCCATTATGGGGACGGGTTCAGACAGGACTGAAGGGACCAATGGTGAGGTTATCTGCACATCAGATCCTCCTTCTCATCCCACTTCTCCCTCATTCTTCAAACTCTTTTGACTCACAGGCTCCCCTCACCACAATCCAACCCTTGCCTCAAAGTTTCATGGAAGACAGGCACAAAAGGAATGAACAAGCTTTTTGTTTGTTATGTCATGATTGAATTTATGAAGTTGAATTAAATTTCCTGATAGTTTAGGTTGTTGGAGAGTAAGATTTTGTGATGGTCAGTGCTAGTGGACAGATCTTTAACACTGCAGACAAGACCCAATTCCATGGTTCCAGTGGTCCAATTTTTGCCAGTGTAGGAGAAGAGTGTGAGCAGCTTGCATAGTTGAGGCTTAACTGAAACCCCAAACTTCCATTAGTTTTGTGAAACAATGCAAGCTAAGGAAAACACTACTTCTTTGACAGCTGAGATCTATTTGGCTAATAGCTCGTTGTTTATTTACACACGATAAAGAAGTGTCAAGTGCTTGCCGATGATCCTAGACTTACCACAAATCAACAACTCGCTTGCTGTATAAAAATAAACAAGGGTCAATTGGGTTTGTTAAAAAGACATTTTACGCCAATAATGCAGTGCTGATGTCATAAAATGATTGATGTGAGCAGTCTGTAATGTCCTAACTTTGTTAATGTTTGTGGATTTTACACAAAAGGAAAGGATATGGCTTGCACAAAGAACAACAGATTTATTTCT
The DNA here is from genome assembly GCF_965287045.1 of Carcharhinus amblyrhynchos. Taxonomy (NCBI): domain Eukaryota; kingdom Metazoa; phylum Chordata; class Chondrichthyes; order Carcharhiniformes; family Carcharhinidae; genus Carcharhinus; species Carcharhinus amblyrhynchos. The sequence goes on along the minus strand of NC_137335.1, from coordinate 34,507,482 downwards.
AGGAACTCTTGTCTGTACAGAGTACTAACTACAGTCCAATTTTTAAAAAAGATCAAAGGGCAGGACAGAAGAGGGGAGTACAATCTTTAGGAGCTGCCTTAGTGTCCAAAGATGTGTAGGTTAGATGGATTAGCAGTGGTAAACGTATAGGGTTATGTAGATAGGGTGGGGGAGAGGGCCTGGGTAACATACTCTGTCAGAGAGTTGGTATAGACTTGATAGGCTGAATAGCCTCTTCTGTACTTTAGGGCTTCTATGATTCTATGACAACTACCATCAGTATGCAGTGGTTTACTGCTGCTTATGAGGTCCTAAGATTATTTGTACAATAACCCAACTGCTTGGGTGTCTTAGGGCATTTCTGCATTTCTGACAAAGCAGTCATATCCTTAGATCAATTGCAACCACTTCCATAAACGTATCTCCTAACATTAGTTAACAAATAATAATTGAGGAGATCCTGCAACCTGTACATTATTCACTCTGCCAGATTATCATCCAAAGACAAAAGTCTATCCTGTGATGGAAGGATTTCTGAAAAAGGTAGAGCTGGGTCATGTGGCTTCAGAACAAAGAACGAAGAACAGTGCAGCACAGGAACAGGCCCTTTGGCCCCTCCCACGCCTGTGCCAATCATGATCCTAAACTAAAACCGTATCCACTTACAGAGTCGGAATCCTTCCATTCCGATCCTATTCATGTATTGTCTAGTTGCTCCTTAAGCACAAAAATTTAAAGAAAGAAAAAAAATCAGGAAACATTACTGTTAGAAATGTTGACATGGAAGATCAAAAAACAAATACATTAAAAAACGGGGCTGGTTCTATAAAGGCCAGATGATCCATCATTATTAAATTAACGTATTCTTGAAGATAACAACTTTTATTTTTATATAACACCCAAAACGCAGTAAAGCATCCCTCAGTGCTTGATAGGGGTGATATGAGACAAATTCTAACACTAAACTACCTATGGAGATACTGGGACAAAGGACTGAAAGTGTTGTTAAAGAGATAGTTTTAAACAGGAAATGGAGACGGAGACATTTAGGGAGGAAGATTCCAGAGGATAAGACTGAGGCAACCAAGAGGAACATGCTGTCCACAGAGTGAGTAGGGCTGTCATCAAGAGGCCTTATACGTCTGTAGTCATCATCATCATCATCATCTAGCCATAGTCTCAAAGGACTCAGGCATCTCTCCCCATTAGAGAGAGAATTTTGGCAATTTGTAGCTTGAGGGCCACCATTCCACAAGTGTGGGCCAAGGAATAGAAGCAGGGTCTCCATGAAACACCACAGCAGCATGGGAATTGAACCCCCACCATTGGTGTCATTGTGCATCATACTCTAGCTGTCTAGCCAAGTGAGCTAATTTACCTACTCCAGTTACAGTATTCAGGGAATATTTCTGTTTTCTCAGTCAGGAGCAGTTTGCACATTATTTATGTTCTTCAATGAAAGTGCTGACGGAAATCTGTCATCTCTTGCAGGCAGACCTGCAAACTCAGCTGGGCAAAGGCAGCTCTCAAGTGACTGTAAAGGTGGCTGTGGCAATGAATTTCTACCTGTTGGGATCTTTCCAGGTTGGATCAGGCAGCATCTCTAACATCTATTGCTGCCTAAGGGAGGTAACTGATGCTCTGTATACCAGAGAGTGTCTTCTCTCCACAGAGAATCGGGTGTAGCACATATACGGCTTTGCCAGGATAAAAAGCACACTGGTGATGCAATGTGCCAACAACTGCAGGCACTTGGCTCTGTGGACACAGTATCTAATTGCAAAGCTGTATTGAAACCACAAAGGGCTCCACTCACTGAATGTGCAGCTGATGGGTGACCCATGCTCAGCACACTATGCAATGAACATTGGAATCCTGGCAGTAGTCTGTATCAGTTCCCTCAGGATTGGAGCCACCATGTCAAACTAGAGGGTGGCAACTGGGTGACAAGGGCAAATCATTGGCCAGCCATTTTATGACTTTGGGTGTACAACACAACCATACATTCCAGTGTACATATGATGAGGCTCATGTTGTCACAAGAAATATCATTAACTGGACTATTGGAATGTTCAAACAATGCTTCTGCTGTCTGAACCAGTCCAGAAGAGCCTTGTAGTATTTGTCAGTCTGGATATCCTGATTCCACATGGTCCTTCACAACCTTGGCATCATGAATGTTGCCAACTGGGCGAGGAGCTGAGGAGAAAGGGGAGGAAGATGAAGATAAGGAAGAGGAGTAGGAGGGGAGACAACAGCACATCCTCTGCCCAATCAGGTTATTCAAACTAGCCACACCTGACTGTGGTTCCAGTAAACATAATGGCAAAATTCTCATTTTTCAACAGTCCTATCTTATCTTCCTTAACAACCCTATCTTCCCTGATGGTCGTTGACCACCATAATGTCCCCTTGGCTAGAATCCTGAAATAAAAGCCACCTCAACAACCTTTCTACACCAACTTTATCAAACAAACCATTCAGTATTCCATACAAAACTGAGCTAATCACCTCTGTGCATTACTTAAGTGCTTTTCATGTAAATACATTTGTGAGGTCTAAAGTTCCTACACAGTGTTACCCAGTGCTGCAGCATGGCTGGTGGAAGGCTGCTGACTCTCATTGGAAGGGAAGACTGCAGATGATCTTGTGGAATACCTTTGAGCAGCTCTGGCTCGAGAAGACTCAGCTTTGAATGGCACCACCTCAGCATGGGTAGTCCGGGCTTGCTAGTCAACAGGTGCATGAGCAAAATGACAGTGGTGGGAGCATGAATGAAGGTGGAACATCTTGTGCACCACGGGGCCTCTGCCACTCCCTTGGGATGGTGCCTCAGCAACCCTCGTAATTTGTCGGAAGACAGATTGCTGGGCTGCTGTGACACCCTGCCAACCCTTTGAACACTAGTATCGGCAGCCATGATGGCAGCAGCCTGAGTCTGCAAAAAAATTGAGATTGCATAGCCTCAGTGAGAGCTTCCAATGCAGCATGCAGACATTGGGTGACTTCAGTTTATGCTGCAAAGGAAGTTGAGATAACAGTCTTCAGATGCTGCATTATCATTGAGTTCACAAGTGTTCTAGTGGTGTTGGCCAGCACTTACATGCTGGAAAAGAAGGGTGCCAAATCTGCACAAAGACTGTACCAATTTGGAGCCAGATCCTCCATGCAGCTTTTCTGACAGGCCTATCAAAAACACCATGACGATGAACTTAGGAAAAAATTCTAAGTCCAGAATGAGCCTGAAAATGGGAGAGTTTCAGAGCTGATTTTTTAGCGAGTCCAAATCTGGTATCTTAGTCACTTAGTGCATGAACAAATCCTGAAATGTGGGTCCCGATTCTCCCATCGCGACGCACCAGTGCTTTGGCTCATCAGCTGGGAGAAGTACGTGTCAGCCATTTTGCAGGATTTGTGCATGCATTCCCGATGCATGTGTGTCTCCTACAGCTGGAGAGCAGGCACAATCAGGACCACACTGGAAACCAGCGGGAAGACAAGGTAAGCGATTTTAATCTATTTTTTAATGTAACTTAAATGTCACAATCAGGCCCGAGACTGAATTCTCTGGGCCCAATAGCATCTCCCACCCTGCCAGTATTTCACTTTGACGGGGTTTAGAATGGCTCTCCATTTGCAGGGAACTAATGGGAGATCCTGCTGGAGTGAAGGGAGGCAATCAGGAATCTCCAGGGGTTGGATGCTGGGGAGGTGGTGCCCCCTAGTCAGGGGTATCTTGGAAGTGCCAGCCTGTACCCCTGGCACTGCCCAAGGGGAATAGTGCCCATGCCACAGGCCACCTTGACACTGCTCTCCGAGCATTAGGCAGTGCCAAGTGGACAGGGTCAAGAGACAGGGACAAGGAGCCTATTATGGACAGGCCCCCCCCCCCATCGCTGGAGGTAGGAGGGGGCCCCACTGTCATTCTGCATTGGGATTGGTTGGGGCTGGAGGGAGGCTAGTGATTGAGGCGGGCTAGGGGGTTGGTCTGCTGGGGGGAGCCCGCCTTCCATGGGGCAAGTTTTCCGGGAGGGGAGGGGAATGGGGTATCATCACTGCCGGGGGGGGGGAGCTGGAGATCGCAGTGCTCTGGGACGGGTGGGGGGTGGGCGGTGGGGGCGGTAACAGGGCTGGCCCGGAAATGCTTGTGTGGGCCAGGATTGGACCATGGGGATGTCTTGAGGGACAGTACTGCAAGGGTCCCAGGCTGGTGTCCATCTTGGATCCCGGAGAAGCCGCCCCTCGTTCTTTAGCCCCCTGCTCGCAGTCAGCTCTGAGACAGGCGATGAACTCGAGGTCTGCACTTGCTCTAGGTGCTTCCTTAAGACAATCTCTCCCACATGTACCCAATAGCATACCAGTCCCATCCTGGACTCAACTGCTCCCTCTATCCATGCAGGACCATTTGTGAAATTCCTCACCCAGAGTTTTTCACCCGTGTCGAAATGCCTCTCTTGGCGACTGTTGTCTTGGCCCTTACATTGGCTTCTTGGTACTATTTTCCAATTGGACTGCAGATGCTCTAAATAGAGAAGAAGGGCTACAGCTCCTGCTACGATACTTGGTTAAGTTTTACCAGAAAGATGAGTTCTTGGAGAATCATGAAAGATGAGTGATGTTAGACAGGATTAGGAGACAAGACACCCAGTCCATGGAAGAGTACATCATGGATTTTGATATGGGCCACAACAGGCTAATGAAATTTAATTTGGTGATTCCAGATGCAGTACTAGCTGTTAAGTTGTTGGACTGTGCATGTCTGTCGCAAATGAATATTCTTTTAGTAATGATCAGATGGCAGCATCATTAAAAAAGTGTTTTGGGAAACAATCCTTCCCTGCCACCTTGTTCAGTGAAGACCGGAATGCCATAGCGTCCAGAACAGAAGAGTCGATGGTGACTCAACAGCGTGCCAGACCAAATGGAAGATGAAAGCCTTTAATCAGGCAGTTACGTTAACATCAGACCTAGTGTTGAAAACAGTTATAACCGATTTAAAAACGGGGAAAGGAGACGCATAATGGATACTGATAAAAGATGTTTAAATCAAAGGAATGCTAGCGGATTGTGAATTGCTGTTTCCATTGTGATTTCCCCATACCACTACATTGTAAACTGTCCAAAAAGAAGAAATTGTGTCTTTGAAACCACATGTGACAAAGAATACGTGGAAACCAACAATGTAAGGATAAGGGCCAGGAAGACATTGTTTTGGTGGCAGAAAAGGTGAGTCACATAATGAGCGTCCTGATGATAGCCTCTTTCAACTGTGCTGTTTTAGATAGTGAATGTACGTGCACTGTTTGTGGCCAAGATTGGCTAGATTTGTTACTTAGGGTCTTTTGATCATAAAGACCCAAAGAAAGTAAAAGAACATGATAGTTCCACCTGCTTTAGATTTGGAGATGACAACACTTTAACATCCTCCAAAAGGGTGATACATCCCTGTAAGATTGCGGGAATCAGTTTATTTATAAGTACAGATGAAGAAAGCTCAGATGAACTTTGATTTAAAACAGGGTAAAGCTGTGGTATTTGGGAAAACTGTGGACCTATATTTTGCAAGATCTGGCCATTATCGTCTTCCTTTAAGTGAACCGAAATTATCAAACCAAAGGATTCATGAGGTATTAGTGACGCTAACAGACAACAGCATGATGGACAAGAAGAAGATTATTGTGAAATTCCATAAACAGTTTGGTCATCCAGCACCACAGAGACTGAGAGCACTGCTGCAGGATGCAGATGTGCTGGACAAAGGATATAATGATCTCATAGAACAAATATCAGCCCAGTGTGAAATTTGCATAAAATATAGAAAGAAACCCCCATGTCCAGTTGTGAGTCTAGCATTAGCATGAGATTTCAATGGTGTAGTGGCAATGGATCTAAAATGAAACAAGGACAAAGGCGTTTAGCATATCCACGGTGATTTACAGATAAAAAGACCATTATAGATACAATTACGACCCACTGGATTGGAACAGGATTGAGAGCACCGTCTAAATTTTTGACGGATAATGGGGGCAAATTCGCAAATGATGAGTTTCAAGATATGTGCAAAAATTTAAATATTGTAATAACCACACTGCAGCAGAGAGCCCATCCAGCAATGGCCTCTGTGAAAGGAATCATGCAGTTTTAGATGACACGTTGCATAAAATTTTGGCGGATCAACCGGCTGTAATGCAGATTGCATTAGCATGGTCAATGCACGTGAAAAATTTGTTACAAATGGGTGGGGGGCTATACTCCATACCAGTTGGTATATGGGAGGAATCCAAAGTTGCCGTCAGCATTAATAGATGCTTCCCCGGCACTAGAAGGGATAAGCATTAGCCCCAAGTTTTCTGCACACTTAAACATGATGCATGCATAAGAACATAAGAAATAGGAGCAGGAGCAGGCCATCTAGCCCCTCGAGACTGCCCCACCATTCAATAAGATCATGGCTGATCTGAAGTGGATCAGTTCCATTGACCTGTCTGCTCCCCATAACCCTTAATTCCCTTATCGATCAGGAACCTATCTACCCATGACTTAAACATATTCAACGAGGTAGCCTCCACCACTTCAATGGACAGAGGCAATGCAGGAAGAAAGGTTTTCATTAAGGTTGAGGTTACAGAACAGATAAGAAGGGCCCTAAGGCATCGCATAAGACCATCGGGGGTATGTTTTGAAAAAGGGGATAGGGTCTATTATAAAAGAGAGGGCAAAAAGGAGTGGAAAGGGCCTGGAGAAGTGATAGGAACAGACGACAAGCTAGTTATAGTACAACATGGTAACCGCTGTTCTCTGTTGTCACACCTTTACGCGAGCCCACTCTTCGAGAGTAGTGGGATATCGGTATGAATTTTGAGCATCTAAGCAAAATGTAGAAGTGCAGGAGGCACCTTGTACCTCACCTTATACCACACATGTACATATCCTGAGTTATTATGAAGATCAGTCAACAACAGATGAGGGAAAATCGGATGATCAACAAAGTACCAGTGAAGCAGGGGATGAAGCTGCTACTTCAAAGTGTCAACTACCCAAAGTAGGCACAGTGGCTTCCTACATACCCGAAGAATCAAGCGAGTGGAGGGAGGCCACCATAATTGGGAAAGCAGGAAAGGCTTCAGGAAAGTACAAACACTGGTTCAACATACAAAGAACAACAAAGAACAGTACAGCACAGGAACACGCCCTTCGGCCCTCCAAGCCTGCGCTGCTCATGTGCCCAACTAGACCATTCTAATTGGAAAAAAAAATTGCCCCTTGGCCTGGGAAGCAAAGAATATAAGGAGGGTAGTCAAAAGCATATTGGTGGCTGAAATCCTAGCATTAATGGAGATGTTGGATATGGGGATATATCTATCTGACACATTAACAGAATTATTTTTTAATGGGCATATCAGGTAAGAAAGTACAAATTGAGTGTTATGTGGACAATTGGTCTTTATAGCATAATGTCTACTCAACAAAAAATGTAGCAGAAAAACTATTAAAAATTGATTGTCAGCATTAAGCAAACGCTGGAAAACAAGGAAGTTTCCAAACTTAACAGGGTCAGTACAAATCTCCAGGCATCCATCTGTTTTACAAAATGGGATGCAGGTAATGGAAAGTTAATAAAAATACTGATGGATGCTGGTCTTAAATTATTTTGAAAAAACATATAAAGGGAATCTATTAGTATGTAATCAGTGACCACTTTGTAGTGGACTGTAATGTAACCAATGGGAACAAGATATAAGGGTCAGCTGACCCAGTAAACCATGGAACCAATAATAGAGAGAGCTGACTAGCTGATTCACTGTAAATAGGAACCTGTGTAGAATTATGGGAAGCTTGGACTGGCTCAGCGTGAGGCCCCAAGTTTTGAGTAATGATGTTTCTTTATTAAACCTTTTCTCTGATTTATAAGTTGGAGTAAGTTTTGTTGTATTTTCATATCTGCAATTTTGAAGAATTCCTTCTGAAGAAACAAATGCTCCAGCATCTTTATCTTGGATACTCCTGGATGCCCATGATGTCATTCAGCCAGTATGGCCTGACAACACTGAGTTGGGACTTTGAACCATGCCTCCCAAAGTAGTATCCTGTCTTTGATGATGATCTGCTCTCTTCTGCTCAAACAGGAGTGGAATTGTGATTGGTGTTTCCATTTCCCCTGTTAGTACAAACTGTTTAACTTTCGCTAATACCAAGTCCTTTTGTATTCACAGGTGTATGTTGTGCGCAGCCACCAGGAGGGTGTCCAGAAAGTTCAGCATCATCACCATTTCTTTTACTCTGGGTACCAATGGTGAGGTGTCTGGCACTGGAAGCCTGCTTAGGGCATCAATGCTTGCTACTTGAATTCCTGGCAGTGCTCCAGCTGATACTGGTATGCTGTCGGTAATAATGCCCAGCGCTGGATCTGGGCTGATGCTATTGGTGGCGCTGCTTTGTTCTCTTTTAGCAAACCCAGCAACAGTTTGTGATCAATGACAATCATGAATTTCTGCCCATACAGATACTGGTGGAATTTCTTTACTGCAAAAATTAAGACCAATCCTTCTTTTACAATCTGGGTGTACCTCTGTTCCACTGTTGCTAGGGTCCTGGAGGCATATGCTATAGGGCATTTCTGTCCATTTTGCCATCTGTGTGCCAGAACTGCACCGGCACCGTACAGAGACACATCACAAGTGAGCACCACTCTTTCCTGGGCTCATAATGCACGAAAATGTTTGCTGAGAAGAGCTGTTGTTTGATTTTCTTAAAAGCCCAGCCTTGGTGGGCAAACCATTCTCAGGCTTTCTCCTTTTTCAGTAGCTGGTGTCAGGAATCCAAGATGGAAGCCCTGTTTTGTGTGCATTTCCCATAATATGTCACCAGCCCTAAAAATGACTAACTCCTTGTGGTGGGGGCTGGGATATATTTGATTGCCCACAACCGATCTTCTGAAGGATGTAGGCCTGACTTACTGATTTTGTAACCCAGGTAGGTTATTTGTGGTATCAAAAAAACACATTTCTTCCTCTTTAAGTGCACACCTGCTGCTGAAAAGCTTCTAAGGACTTCCTCTAGGTTCTGTCCTCGTCTTTCTAGTGATGAGGATATCATCCAGGTAAATGGTGACCTGTGGTAACCCTTGTAGTGTGTTCTCTATCGTTCTCTAAAATATCTCACAGGCTGACAATACCCCAAAGGTATACTGATACTTGTATACTGATAAAGACCCTTCAGTGTGTTGATTGTGGAAATGTTTTGTGAATCTTTGTCTAGCTTCAGCTGGAGTTATATGTGATTCATGTCTAGTTTAGAGAATAAGAATCCTCCTGCCAGCTTTGTGTATAGATCCGGGGAATTGTGTTATTAGCAGGTTTATTGTCTGCGTGAAATCTCCACAAAGGCGAACCGTGCCATCCAGCTTTAGAATAGGCACTCCAGGCGCCACCCATTCTGCAAACTGGACTGGTTTTAATCAACGTTTTGATTTGTGTTCACCGTTTCCAGTGATACGAATGGTACTGGCCAGGCCTTGGAAAATTTTGGGATTGCCTCTGGATCAACATGTAATGTCACTTTTGCTCTGTTAATTGTTCCTAGTCCTTCTTGAAAGACCTCTGAGTATTTGAGCAGGAGTTCACTCAGGAGACATTTTCCAACTGAAAAATGCTAACACAGTCTAGTTGAATCTCCTTCAGCCAATTCTGTCCCAGTAGGCTTGATTCCGAACCTTCCGCTACCATCAATGGTAGCCTAACCAGTTGTTTTCCATAAGTAACTGGCACATGGGTTGTGCCGAACACTCTGTGGTTCCCCTGTATAAGTCCCCAGTCTTGCCAAAGTCTCAGTTAGGGATAGGGGTTGGAGTCCAGTGCGAACTTCATTGAACACTGTTTCCCCTACCACAGGTGCGGCTCTGCCTATGTCGACCCCCATTATTATTGGACGTCCATTCAGTCTTATGGATAATTTAATAGATTCCAATTTGGTCATTGCTAAGCAAAATAGTTGTTCCCCATTAAACATAAGAACATAAGAAATAGGAGCAGGAGTAGGCCATCTAGCCCTTCGAGCCTGCCCTGCCATTCAATAAGATCATGGCTGATCTGTCGTGGCTCGGTTCCACATTCCCGCCCTCTCCCCATAACCCTTAATCCCCTCACTTATCAAAAACCCATCAACCCGTGTCTTAAAAATATTTAGCGAGGCAGCCTCCAGCACTTCAACGGGCAGAGAATTCCAGAGATTCACCACCCTTTGAGTGAAGAAGTTCCTCCTCAACTCCATTCTAAACCGCCCCCCCTTTATCTTGAGGCTGTGCCCCCTAGTCCTACTGTCCTTTCTGAGCGGGAAGAGTCTCTCCACCTCTATCCTATCCATCCCATTCATCATCTTATATGTCTCAATGAGATCTCCCCTCATTCTTCTAAACTCTAACGAGTACAAGCCTAGTTTATTCAGCCTCTCCTCATAGCTCAACCCCCTCAACTCCAGCATCAGCCTAGTAAACCTCCTCTGCACTCCCTCCAAGGCCAAAATATCCTTGCGTAAGTGCGGTGACCAAAACTGCACACAGTACTCCAGCTGCAGCCTCACCAGTGCCCTATACAGCCGCAGCAAGACCTCCCTACTTTTATATTCAATCCCCCTCGCTATGAAGGCCAGCATCCCATTCGCCTTCCTGACCACCTGCTGCACCTGCAAGCTGGGTTTTTGCGACTCATGCACAAGGACCCCGAGGTCCCTCTGCACCGTCGCCTGCTGCAGTTTTTCGCCACGTAAGTAATAGTCCTTCCTACCATTATTCCTACCAAAGTGGACCACCTTGCACTTGCCAACATTAAATTCCATTTGCTAGTTCCTGGCCCATTCGCCTAGCTGATCTAGATCCTTCTGCAGACTCTCCACACCCTCCGCGCAATTTGCCGTTCCACCAATCTTGGTGTCATCAGCAAATTTCGACACCATACACTCGGTTCCCTCCTCCAGATCATCTATATAAATGGTAAATAGCTGAGGCCCCAGCACCGACCCCTGGGGCACTCCACTAGTCACCAACCGCCAATCCGAATAGCACCCATTGACCCCCAGTCTCTGCCTCCTGTTAGACAGCCAATCCTCTATCCACACTAACACCCTACCCCCAACTCCATGCCCCCTTACCTTCTGCAATAACCTCTTGTGAGGTACCTTGTCAAACGCCTTCTGAAAATCAAGAAAGACCATATCCACCGGCTCTCCTCTATCCACCGCCCTAGACACATACTCATAGAACTCCAATAAATTTGTCAGACACGACTTCCCCTTAACGAACCCGTGCTGCGTCTGCTCTATCAAGCAATTCCCCTCAAGATGCCTCGCTATTTCCTCCTTGATGACGGATTCTAACATTTTACCTACAACAGACGTTAAACTAACCGGCCTATAATTCCCTGCCTTTTGCCTGCCACCCTTCTTAAACAACGGCGTAACATTAGCCGTTTTCCAATCTTCCGGCACTTCCCCGGAATCCAGCGATGTTTGGAAAATAACCACCAAGGCATCCACTATCACCTCCGCCATTTCTTTCAGAACCCTTGGATGCATTCCATCCGGTCCTGGGGACTTGTCCACAATCAGCCTGAACACATCATGGAGCAGATGTTCCTGCTTGTTGGGGGAGGTCTGAGATTGCATTGTTTTGGGTGGGAGGGGGTTTGCGGGTAAAGAGTGGCCATGGTTGTCAGAAGGAGCACTGGTTCTTAAGTTGCAAAATAAGTAGCTTTGAAGACTGAGGCAAATATTGCAATTTGGTCATCTTTGAAGTAATGCTTGAATTCTAGTTTTATAATTTGAAAATTTATATTTTCTTTAAGATGTAATCATACAAATATACATGTTTGTAGTGTCCAATTTTGTTATTATTCCTCATCAAGATATTTCAGTGACCTTTCTCTCTCTGTCTGACTCTAGGTTGCAGAAACGCACAGTTGGAAAGGCATGTTTAAACGCCAACCACTATGGTGAATTCAGCAGCTCCAGTAACTAGTTAAACTTGTATTTAACCAGAACTTGCAATGCAGCTCTTCGGAAAAATCCAACTGTCATATTGCATTATTGCCACATCAGGAGTTTCTTAATTGCCATCAAAATGTTTTCAAACTATTTATAATACAAGCCTCTTGCTGCTTCAAAGAATATAAGATTTAATATTTGTTGAGATGTAATGTTTATTTCTAAAAAAAGCCTAACACAGAATTTCCTTCAAAATAATGTTGAATATGAATCATGTTCTGGCTCAGCTTGTTATGTCTGTTGAAAAGAACTCAAATAATTGTCGGTAATTTAGAGGAAGAAACCACTCACAGCTTTTAGACTATGACTGGAATTCACCGGCTGTTCGCACACAGCTGACCCTGCCAGAGAGGATGAGAAATTTGGTGCTTAGCCTAATCTCCATTCATTGCTGTGAGACGGGAGAATCCTGCTGGTGTGAATGGCTGGAGAATCCCATCCTATTCTGACCATTGTCCTGAATCTTAAAGATAACTATGGTGTTATGAGGCATGGATTGGCTATGATAGACTTGGAAACATTACTGAAAGGAAGGACAGGCAATGGCAAGCATTTAAGAAACGAATACGTGAAACCCAAAAGTTGTTTATATCTGTTTGGTGCAAGAGTGGAAAAAACTGTGGCCACACCATGGCTTGCAAAGGAAATTAGAGATAGTATTAGATTCAAAGAAGAAGCATATAGATTGGCAAGAAAAAGTAATAGACCTGAGGATTAGGAGCAGTTTAAAATTCTGTAAAAACGAACCAAGAGATTGATTAAAAAGCAGAAAATAATGTATGGAAGTAAGCTAGAGGGAACATAAAAACTAACTGTAGAAGTTTCAAAAGGTGTGTAAAGAGGAAAAAGATTGACAAAAACAAACGTAAATCCCATAAGTCAGAAATGGGGGAATTCGTAACAGAGAACAAAGAAATGGCTGAAGAACTAAATTCATACTTTGCTTCCGTCTTCACAAAGGAAGACATGAATTATATATAGATGTTCTGAGAAACACAAATTTTGGTGAGGAACTGAAGGAAATCAGTATTAGTAGGGCAGTGGTTTTGGGAAAATTAATGGATTGAAGGCAGATACATCTCTCAGCCTTAAAATCTTCATCCCGGAATACTTAAGGAAGTGGAAGTAGAAATAGTAAATGGTGGTCATTTTCCAAAATACTTTAGACTCTGGAATGGTTCCTACAAATTGGAGGGAAGCTAATGTAAGCCTGCTATTCAAAAAGGGAGTTAGAGATAAGACAGGGAACTGTCGACCAGTGAGCCTAACAAACGTACTGGGAAGTTGCTAGAGTCCACTATAAAGGATTTCATAGCTCAGCATTTGGAAGGCAGTCATATAATCAGACAAAGTCCACATGGATTTACAAAGGAGAAATCATGCTTGACAAATCTATTGGAATTCTTTGAGGATGTAACTAGTAGAGTTGACCAAGGAGAACCAGTGGATGTGGTTTATTTAGACTTTTAGCAGATTTTCAACAAGGTCTGACATAGCGGATCACTATGTAAAATTAAAATGCATGGTGTCATGAAATAGATAGAAAAGTGGTTAGCAGATAAGAAGCAAAGAGTTGGCATAAATGGATCTTTTTCTGATCGGCAGGCAGTGATTAGTGGGGCACTGCAGGGACCTGTATTAGAACCCCACTGTTCACATTATATATTAATGACTTGGACAATGAAACTAAATATGTTGTCCGGGAATCTGGAACTCATGACCGGCGTCTGGCTGATCGTGTCTCCCAGGCCCTTTTTTCAACGTAATCAGCCCCACGCCAAAAATAAACGCATAGCTGATTGCCATGTGGAAATCATCATTTCCATATGATTAGAGAGCCTGGGTCAATGGTCTCTGTGCCTGCTAGTATCTCTCAACCCCCACTGGGAGAGGTACCCTCCAGCAAGGTTTATAATTTCTCCCCACCAACAGGACTAGGCATGCTCACCTCGCTAGTGGGGACAGAGGCCATTAAGGCCCCCTCCGGGAAGTTGGGGGCAGGGGAGTGCCTCTTAAGCAGTGCCAGCCTGACATTCCTGGTACTGCCCAAGGGACACACTGAAAGCAAGTACGCAGGTATAACAGGCAGTAAAGAAAGCAAATGGTGTGTTGGCCTATAGAACAAGAGGATTTCAGTATAGGAATACGGATGTTTTACTGCAATTATTACAAGGCATTGGTTAGGCCACACCTGGAGTATTCTGTGCAGTTTAGGTGTCCTCATCTGAGGAAGGATGTTATTGCTATAAAAGAAGTGCAGCAACAGTTTGCTAGGCTGATCCCTGGGATGGCAGGACTGTCACATGAGGAGGGACTATGTTGGTTAGGGTTATATTCAGTGGAGTTTAGAAGAGTGAGACAGGATCCCAGAGCCATGTTTAAAATTCTAACAGTATTGCACAGGGTAGATTCAGAAAGAATGTTCCCAATTGTGAGGGAGTCCAGAACTAGGAGTCATGGTTTGAGGGTAAGGGGTAAACATTTTAGGACTGAGATGAGGAGAAATTTCTTCACCCAGAGGGTAGTCAATGTTTGCAGTTCACTACCACAGAAAATAGATGAGGCTAAAACTTTATCTGATTTTAAGAATGAATTAGATATAGTCTTGGGGCTAAAGGACTAAAGGGATATGGAGGAAAGGCAGAATCAGGGTATAAATTTGATGCTCAGCAATGATCATAATGAATGACGGAGCAGGCTTGACTGGCCAATTAGCCAACTCTGCTTCTGTTTTCTGTGTCATCTGTTTGTCTTAGAATAGTGTGATATTGGAATTAAAATATAGCACTTTAAAATCTTTTGATGAGATAGCAAATTTATAATTACTGTATTAAATAATAAATTATTTAAAATATTTTGGTTGGAGCAAGACTACAAGATGTGCACGTAGATTTTCGGTGCTTTTTCAGCTGCAGGCATATTTATACATTAACAGCAAAATAGTGCAGGTGCTTTCCACCCTAAAAGAAACCTTTTCAATTTGGTTCAACAGCAAGCTATTACAGTGCTGGAAATCTGAAATAAGAACACAATATGCTGGAAATACTCAGCAGGCCAGACAACATCTGTGGTGAGGCAAGCAGAGTGAATGTGTGGAATTTTCCCATCCTGCCCACCATGAGTTTTGTGGCATGTGGAAGCAGAGAATCGAGTAGCAGGCAGAAAGTCAGAAACCCATTGGTGTAAAAATAGTTTGCCATTTTCCCATTGGCGAGTTAAGGGTGGGTCAGGTATCCTGCTGACTAGTGGTGTGAATGCCATTTGCACTCATTTCCATCTCACAAATCATTATAAAATCTGCTGCTTCCTGGTATCACATGCTGCCTTCTTTAGCCAGTGGGAAATTACATTGGTTTGGATCTTGTTTGAATTGGAGTGACATGCACACATTGGACCTCACTTTACTTGGGACTTAAAAGGTGTGTGCAACAGAAGAAGCTCATATTCCATAGGACTGTGCAGTTTTGTTGTGATGCCAGCAGAACACCACACTGCTGGGGCTGGAGGATTGTCCTTCTCCTGGTGCTTGCCTCCATGGTCACAAGGACCATACATTGGTGCTCAGACAGAGCTCAACCTTCAGACACTGACCAGTATTGCAATGTAAGGGGGTTTTTGAGATGGACAGCTCCCGTTCAGTGCCACCATTATCAAGAAGGATAGCACTGTGCAGCTGTACAGGGCTGAGTATTTGTAAACCAGCATACCAACCGACGAAGCAGTTTGGTGGGGGAGGGGAAGGGTGAACACATGGGGTGTAATGGGGAAGTAAGGTTATGTAAAGAGTTGAGGGAAGGGGGTAAGGGAACAGTATGGAAAGCAGAGGGGCAGGTAGGCTTTGCAAGGTATTGGAGGAGGCAAGGGAATGGTGGGAGGCAAAGGGCAGTCTGAGGCTTAGAAATCTTCAGTCCAACGAGGATAACTGAGGTGCTAAAGAAAACAAGGGAGTGGGAAGAATAACACATTTGATTTGATTCATTATTGTCACAAGTATTAATGTACAGTGTAACATATTATTCCTTGCGTGCCGAACAGACAAACCATACCGCACATAGGGAAAGAAAGGAGAGAGTGCAGAATATAATAAGCGTAAATGAGAGTAAAAGATAGAATTATGCTGGGCAAATTTTGTGAAACATTGCCTCACCCCTGCACCATCTTGACTCATGTATGCATGGGAGGGGAACATAAGAATTAGAAGCATGAATAGGCAAATTCAGCCCTCCAAGCCTTCTCCACCATTCAATCAGACCATGGCTCATCTCTCCCTGGTCTCAAATCCACCTCCCCACCTATTCCCCATATCCCTCTTTCCCTTTATTTCTGTTAGAAATATGTTGAAATCCTTCCTGAAGCCATTCAATGTTTCGGACTCGACTGCGCTGTGGTGCAGTGCGTTCCACAAATTCGCCACCCTCTGCCAGAAGTAGTTCCTCCTCATCTCAGTTTTAAATGTACCATGGAGGGTAGGCAAACAGACTCTCAAATAGGAAAGAGTGGGCATTATTACTGTGCCACAAGAGGGTTGGGTTGTAACAGACTCATAATAGGACAGGGTAGTTTGGAAAAGGGAGTCAGTGTAGTCTTCAGTCATCAGGGCAATGGGCAACAATGTGAAGGTCAAAGTTCTTGGTCTGGAGCTTGCAGTCAGGAGCCAGAAAGTGCAGACACCACTGAAGCTTAGTAGAAAGCCGTCTGGAAGTACCGACATCCCTGAGCCTTTATGAAAAGCAATCAGAGAATAGGACACCCCTTGGATTTTTTGAACTTCATAGTCAGCAGTTAAACAGTGGAAGCAGTATGGGATTTATGATTAATCACAGTCTCACAATTGCTGTTCATGGGCTTGTCTACCTCTGTATTGGAATGCACGTGATGGTGGTGATAATGGGAGCCATCCATGGCCTGCATTTGAGGAACACATAATAAAGAGATATGGGTATGCAAAGCTTTCATGGTGAAGTCGGGGGAGTGGGGGGTGGGGGTGGGGCGGTAGTGTTCACCTTGGTAAGTGACGGTGCACATAGCCTCCAGATAGGGAGGGTACAGGTCCACATGTCTCATGGGTGCTTCAGTAGTGATGGGTTAAGTGGGGGAGGTGGGAATGAACACCATAACAACTATGGGATCCCGGTTTTGGGGGAAAATGGAGAATATGAGAGGGAGCACTACCTTCACATTGTGAGGTTCCAGCTAAGTATTGGGTACAAGGCCTGTCAGAGAGGGAGTGGTAAAAGTTGTTTCTACATAGTAATGCAGAACACTGCCATCTTACTCTACTGGAGTTCTTGCAGTTTTAATTCAAATTTGGAAGTGATTCTGAATGGGAGGGGTCTGAGATTGTGTGGGAGAAGCAGACTGCAGCTCTAATGATCTCTTTCCGATGGCACCCTCTAACCTGTTGGTGCTGCAAGAATGATTTGGAGCCTTATTTCACAGAAGGGAGGAACTCCTCCTAGTGCAGAAAGACATTGCAAGCCCATGTATTTCTCAGCACTAAGGAATACTCTTAACTAAATGGCTTCACACCAAAATTGCTGCATATCAGCATTAAGATATCTGAATGTATAATCTGGAAATGCAGGCACTCAGGAGGAGTGCAGCATATATGGCACTCCATTCATGGAAGCCAGTCAGGTGTTCTCCAGCACTGGCATTCCTGACGGGCCAAAGAGCATCCAGCAACTAATCATCAGCAATTCTTTGTTAATTGGAATGCGAGATCAGAGATTGGGGCATTGAGCCAGATTAAGTAGCATTTAACATTCAAACCTTCCAGCAATCCGGGATTAAGAAGTCATGTTCCTGGAATGGCACCTTGGTGACCTCAGTGTGGCTAATAGCACCTCAAAGACAAGACAACATCAGCAACAATGCAAATAGGGCTGAAATCAATGTAGACCATTATAATTCCTAAGGGGTAAATTTTCCTGTCCCACCCGTGGGGATTTCGGCAAAAATTTGATGGACCATTTAAAGGTTCAATGACCTCAGGTGGGATTTTCTGGTCTTGGGGTGGAAGCGACTGAAAAGTCCTGCCCAAATTTGTCAGATTGTGAATCTAACTACATAAAACTATTCCTCAAAATTGTCAGCAATGTTGCATTTCAGAGACAAATTCAAAGAAGAAACGGATCCAAGGCTCAATGATGCCTTTAAGAGGGTTCTAATTCAATGGAGGAGGTGAAGGATGGAGAGGTGAAGCAGAGCACAGCTCCACCAGGAGGCCCTGCCTAATATCCAGGGTCAAAGAGGACAATGGCAATAACAAGAGGGTCAAATGGAGAGACCCAGGCAACATTAGTGAATCGCCAGACCAAGAATGTACTGATGAAGCCCCTTCTACTTACAAATGAGTGACAGACAATTCCAGGCATGACTGTACTTACTCTGAGCTCTGGAAGATCACATATATCACATTCTACAAAAGATTGGAGGCTATTCCCTGCCAGTGGCTTTCAAGGTGACTATTGTGCTCAATTTCTTTGCCAATGCTGGAGAACACCTGACTGGCTTTGCCTGTGGGTCTTTCCAGGGATTGACAGGGACCCTCTGTGCCATCTCACAGCCTGCAACACATAGATGCATAAAGGAGATCACAAATGCCCTTTACAGGGAAGTACAGCACTATATGAAGTCATTCTGGATGAAGATAGCCAGGCGGCGAGATTCACTGGCTTCACCACCATCTCTGGCTTCCTAAGATTGTAGGATGCAATTGACTGTGCCCAGGTCTCTTTAAGGGCTCAATGATAGTAGTCCCTGAAATTTATAAACTGCAAAGCCTACCAATCCATCAATGTGGTGTGTGATTATTGGAAGCATATCTGCATGTCTGTGTCTACTACCCTGGGAGTTGCCATGACTCCTACATCCTAAGTCATTCCCAGGTGCCTGAGATTTTGGGGAGCCAGATGTTTGCAGGGATGGGTGCTTGGAGATGAATGATAGCCATTGAAACACTGGCTGGTGACTCTAGTGTGCTCAGAGTCATATAATAGAATTCCTACAGTGCAGAAGAAGCTATTTGGCTCATCAAGCCTGTACCAACAACAATTCCACCCAGGTTTTATACCTGTAACCCCTATTTTACCCTGCTTATCTCCCTGACACTAAGGGGCAATTTAGCTTAGCCATTCAACCAACCTGTACATTTTTGGAGTGTGGGGATGAAAGAACACCCAGAGAAAACCCATGCATATGCAGGGAGAATGTACAAACTCCACACAGACAACTATTAATCACAAGTAGGCTTACATTAACACTGCAATGAAGTCACACTCCAGCGCCTGTTCAGGTACGCTGAGGGAGAATTTAGCATGGCCAGTGCACCTAACCAGCACATCTTTCAGACTGTGAGAGGAAACCTGAGCAGCCAGAGGAACCCATGTAGACACGGGGAGAATGTACAGACTCGGCACAGACAGTGACTCAACTGGGAATTGAATCTGGGTCCCTACTGCTGTGAGGTAGCAGTGCTGGCAGGGGGGATGGGCCTGGGTAAGATTCTCTGTCAGAGAGTCGGTGCAGACTCGATGGGTTGAATGGTCTCCTTCTGCACTGTAGGGATTCTATGATTTTAACAGTTTGGATGTGAATGTGGGGGCCATAACTGGGTGAACACAAAGATTGTCCTGAGTAGTGGATAGTGTAGAGGATAGCTATAATATCCAAAAAGATATCGATAGGTTGGTGGAGTGGGCAGTAAAATGGAAGGTAGGTTTTAACATTGAGAAGTGTGAGGTAATGCATTTGGGGAGGTCAAACAGGAAAAGGGAATACATAATAAATGGAATATACTGACAGGTGTAGATGAAGTGAGAGATCTTGGCATACAAGCACACAGGTCCCTAAAGACAGCAATTCAAGTAGACAAAGTGGCAAAAGACAACATATGGAATGCTCTCCTTCATTGACAGTAAGGATAAAAGTAAGGATATAGTGTTGGAATTGTGTAAAACACTGGTGAGGTGAGGCTACCAACATCACTACTTTCTCAGGAGACTGAGGAAATATGGCATATCTGCTTGAGTCTCACCAACATTTACAGATGCACCATAGAAAGCATCCTTTCCAGATGTATCACTTGGTATGACTCCTGATCTGACCAAGACTGCAAGAAACTACAAAAGGTTGTGAATGTAGCCCAGTACATCATGTAAAACAGCCTCCCATCTATTGACTCTGTCTACATTTCCCGCTGCCTCAGGAAAAGTAGCCAGCATAATCCATGCACCCAGGACATACTCTCTTCCACCTTTTTCCGTCAGGGAAAAGATGCAAAAGTCTGGGATCACATACCAACTGACTCAAGAATGTTTCACCCCTGCTGCCATCAGACTTTTGAATGGACCTATAAAATTGATTCCTTGTGAGAGGGTGAAATGCAAGAGGATGAGTGCTCTTTGAAGGATGAAGATCTGGAAGCTGAAGAAGTTGATGTTTCGCACAACCCTAGCTATGATGTTAATATTACATTCTGCACCCCCTCCTTTCCTTCTTGATGGACAGTATGTTTTGTCTGTATAGCACAAGAAACAATGTTTTTCACTGTATAAAATACATGCGACAATAATAAATCAAATCAAATTCAATTGAAGTGTTGTGTGCAGTTCTGGTCACATTATAGGAAAGACATAATTTTTCTGGAGAGAGTGCAGAAGGGCTTTAATCCAAGGCTGGAATCAAATCTGGGTTCCTGGTGCTGTGAGGCAGTAGTGCTAACCACTGTGCCACCATGCCAATTAACATTCCAAAGACAGGTACAGCGTTACTCAAAGCTCCACACACTCCCTAATAAAGCAGACCATAGGAATTCTGAAAATGCACTTCAGATGCTTGGATGGCTGAGGTGGTATGTTTCAGTACACTGCCCTTAGGATTTTGTGCATCTTCACAGAGTATTGCATCCTTCACTATCTAGCACTGCAAAGAGATGATCCCTTGCCAGAGGGTGAAATGCAAGAGGATAAGACCTCTGTGAAGGATGAAGATCTGGAAACCAGGAAGCTCAAGAAGGCGTTGAAAGTGAGTATGAATGTGCAGATGCTATGAAGGAAGGAAGATAGTGGAGACATGCCCATGATATTTTAATCGCTGACAGGTTCCAGAAGTACAGTTAGGGCAAGGAGAGATGGTCAGATTTATGCTAGCTCTCAATTCCTTTCCCTTTCATCTCACAGGATGTCCAACATTCACATTGAAAATAGTCCAGCATTCAGACTTGAAACTTCTGACCCCACTAATCACCAGGCCATGATCTCTGCAAAGACTCATGGTACTCTATGAATGCGTTCACTTTGGGATAATCAGAGCAATACAAGAAAATCTTTTTTGTTGACAGATAATGATGAAATCACAACAGCCAGTGAGATGAGAACACAGTTAATGATCTCCTTCTCCCATCCATGTCTTGTCCTTTGCCACTATCACTAAGGAGACACACTGTTGCGAGTCAACCAAAGTGTCCTCACTCAATGGTCCTCCATGATGAAGAAGAGCTTGAACCACATACATCACTCACTTTTAATAAAAATTTTAATATGAATCCCTGACACCACACAAGGGTGCAGAGGCTAATTTTCTTTGTTCTATTTTCAGTGGGGTTGACATCACATGAATCTCATAGAGGAATACTATCGCTGAGTGAGAGGATGGATAAATCTCAAAATAACAGAATTCAAATGTATGTAATCATAATACCATCAGTTGACCGAGCCATTCACAGAAACATTCAATGTATTCACAAAGATGCAATACTTTTACAATGGCAGCACATCAGGGAATTTTCCTAACTTTACCACTACACCTGGGTGCAGCCCTGACATCTGCAGCAGGAGTGAAGGCAGCCTACTGATTGCTACCTCCTGATATCTGCGATGACCATGGCGGATGACCTCTAGTAGTTTGAGGGAATGGAAGTCACAAGCAGTAATCAGAACAGCTGTACATTCTTGGAATGGTCCAGCTGGAGGGTCCTGGGTGTCTGGCTGATTCTCATCCTCTCTCTAGGTGCCTGAGGGCCCCATCCTGAATCCTTGAGTAGATGCTGCACCTGGAAGGTCAAGGTGTTTCGCCCTACCCCAGATTGCTGGAATAAACCAATCTCCCCTGCATCACAGGATTGGTTCCAGTCCTCCCCAGTGATCTCAGTGATATCATCCCTGAATTACATGAGGGCAATGATGTTGGCTGTCACTCCCCTGGTTGACAATCTTTCTTGACAAGCTCACCCTGGATAAAGTCAGAAAAAAGCACACCAAATTCCTCTGCAATGGACTCCCAGACCGGCGAGGCAATGCAGGTGTGCTTCCTGGGGGCACTGCAAGGGTGCCAGGGAGCACTGCTGGGGGCACAGCCAAGTGCCAGGCAGCAATGTCCAGCGTATCGTTTTCACTTTTGAAAACCAGTAGCGATTTGCGCCTGTGTGACATCACATCGCTGGGGGTTGGGGGGGCGCGTGAAATGTTGTGGGCGAATGTTATGGCATCAAACTCAGTAATGATATGTTAATTTATGAAAATGTATGGAAATCAGATTAATACCTATTCTGGGCACGAACCTGAATATCTCACCAGTTGGAGGTGGGGAAGATCTCAAATTGAGATCTCGTTGATGGAAATTCCATTTTTGACCACTTGCGCAATTTAACAGCAATTAGGGAATTTGCGCCCAGGGCTAAGGTGGATGCTAGGCTGATGTTTGCTGTGACTCAGTCATAGTATGGTTGGGTTTGAATCAGAGGATTGGATTTAAGCAGTACTTCATGGACTTTAGTATGTAATCTAGACTGACACGTCGATGCTGCGGACTATGGATGGGGGAAGTGGAGTTGATAATTATATGGACTTACAAAAGTACTACATAATTGGCTTGTTAATATGCTCTGACAAGACCGCAAGAAACCACGAAGGGTCATAAATGAAGCCCAGTCCATTACACAAACAGTCTCCCATCCACTGACCATCTACACTTCCTGCTGCCTCAGAAAAACAGACAAAATAATCAAGGACCCCACGCACCCCGGACACACTCTCGTCCACCTTCTTCCATCGGAAAAAGATACATAAGTCTGATGTCACATACCAACCGACTCAAAAACAACTTCTTCCCTACTGCCATCAGACTTTTGAATGGACCTACCTCAAGCTGATCTTTCTCTACACTTGAGCCACTACCCTCTGCTTTCCTTCTCTATGAATGGTATGCTTTGTCTGTTAAACAAGCAAGAAACAATACTTTTCACTGTATACTAATACGTGACAATAGTAAATCAAATCAAATCAAAAGATTGAAGTCAATCGGAAAAGGGACCTGGAGCAGCATAGATGCAAAATTAGCTAAGGCGCAAGAAGCAGGGAGGTTGTGATGGTTAGTTTTTGGAGTAGAGGGAGATGTCAACTGTATTTCCTCATCGTTCAATACTGGGACCACAGATGCTTCTGCTGCGCCTTAATTGGGATGAAGATCACAATTTTAAAATTTGTAGATGGAGTGAAGGTTTGCAAGTGTAGTAAACAATGAGGAAGAAAGTAACTTCAAAGAAGTGTCTGTTGGTGGAATGGGCCGACAAATGGCAAATGAAATTCAACAAAGAAATGTGTGATGTGATTTATATTTATAAGACAATGATGATAGATGATTGAAAGTAATTGGCTCAATTTTAAAGGGAGTGCAGGAAGAGCAAGACCTGGGGCTATTTATGCACAAATCTTTTGATGACAGAACAGGTTAACAAAGCAGCTAAGCAGTCATTTTGAGTTATGGGCTTTGTGACTGAGAATTCCAACTGACACAACGTACCACAGATCCTTCAGCTTTTATTGGCAAGACAAAGATTAAAACTTAAAGAGGTACAAAGCCATTTTAGAAAACAAACATTTATCTCATACATATGTTGACTACTGGTCGATCAGATCTGACCTGATTAGTAACAATTCTCCTTCAGTGGCACTTCTTTCTTCAATGATTTCACTTGACAGTATTGTGCTGAAAAGGATTAACCACAGCTGTAACCTTTTTTATAGAACAACTGTGCCAATGTTGATCCTTCTGTGCCCCCACTAATTGGTTTCTGGGCTATGTGATCAATCCCTGAACTTTAGTCCCAAAACATCCAGCAAAACTGGTTTTCTCTTGGCCTTTTTTCCTGGTATGTTTAACCTCATATGTGCCCACACAGCATCTGGCTGCTCTCACCTTATACCTTCCATGAACAAACTCTATCTTTCGTGTTTGAATTTGCACCTTATCCAATTCACCCAATATGACTGTGCTTGCTGAATTGTATTGGCTCCCATACGGGAATTCATGATGTATCATTTCCCTGTATGGCTTTGCACGGCCTCACTTCTGTTAGGTATGTCTTTAACCAACATTTTGTCACTTGTTATGAAAACTCCATCTGTTACGTGGCGTAATTTTAAAGGCACTAAATAAATAAGGTTTGTTGCTGGAGTTGATTTTAACTCCCCTGCATCTTCCTACTCCATCTTCCCCAAACTCCACTTGGGGGAACAACAGTGGCTTTTAGTGGTATTGAACTGCAGATGGGTTTATTCAGACATTCCCTGCAGCCACAATGAAGGATGCTGCCACATGAAGGCTTAATGGTTTCCTTGACTGCTTCACTTCATCTGGAAGTTTTCAAAACCTAGGCTGGGATCCTTCAGGACATAATCTATCCTCCCATCTATTCTGAGCATGGGCACCACACTTGGGGGCCAATTTTACCATTTTCATTCTAAGTGCTGAATCTGGGCGCAATTCAGATCCTACTTGGAAATCTGCTTCCAGGTGTCCCCAGACACGCTTAACCTGAAAAAAAATCATGTGCCTGAATTGTGCTGTGGGCAAGGCTTAGCACGCTCGAAACGATCGGTGTTCTGAACTGAAATATCACAGCCAGACACTGAAACATCACGCCCTCCACCACCCCCCCCAAACCACAGAACGATCTGGCCTCACTCCCCACCTCTCCGCCCCCCACTCAGAGAATGATCTAGCCTCGCTGCCCCCCCACGCCTCCCCCCGCCACATCCCCCAAGAGAATGATCTGGCCTCACTCCCTCCCCCATGCCCAGAGAATGATCTGGCCTCACTCCCTCCCCCACCCCACGCACCCCAGAGAATGATCTGGCCTCACTCTCCCCTCCCCTCCAGAAAATGATCTGGCCTCAATCTCGCCTCCCAGCCAGAGAATGATGTGGCCTCATTCCCCCCGTTCCCCCAGGAATGATCTGGCCTTCTCCCCCCCGCCACTCCCGAGGTGCATCTGGCCCGCCTCCTCTTCCCTCCCCACCCCCAACCAGACAATGAGCTCCCCCCCGCCCGCCAAACCACCAGACAACGATCAGGCCTCCCTCCTCCCTCATCCCCCTCACTACAGAATGATCTGACCCGCCTCCCCCTCCCCCCCACCCCACCATCGAACTGCGTCAGAGGGCCTTTGGAAGCTCTGAACTCACCTCTTCAGCGGCTGGAGGGCCCGAATCAGACTTTTATTCAGCATGTCCATTTCGGCCCGATTCCGGATTGGCGAACACGGTGGTAAAGGGGGAAAAGCTGATAAAATTGGGCGGGCAGTTCATTAATTCAATTTAAATGCATGCCAACGCACTTAAATCATCGTTGCACCCGTTTTGGGTGCGAATTGGATCACAGCCATTCCCAGGCCTCAGTAAAGTGGTCATCTGTGCGGATGCAGGCATGGATCGCGTTAATGGCCTCATCCCCGACTTTACCACGTTTTCGTGAACGAAAGTGAGCACAACACAATGGTTAATCAGGCCCTTTGTTTCACTATTGATAATTCTGCAGCTGGGAATCTCCGATCCCACTGCTTTGAACGGAGATTTGTCTGAGCGCCAAATTCTCCATTCTCACAGGCATCAATACTGGGGTGTGCAACTTTGGAGAATTCTGGTACACTTCCTCACTCAGACAGGACTAATGAATCAAATAAACATTGATGAGGCCCTACCCTGTTGAAGCAAATCCCAGCCTATGGTACATACATTTGTTTGAACTGAGTAAATTCCATGAAGTTATTCAGTGTTAAAATGTGACAGTACTGGAAATATTCAGCAAATTCATCAACATTTCTAAAGAAAACGATACATAGAATTTTGGAAATCAGCTTCTCCTCAGCTAACATACGTAGAAAATCGAAGCAGGAGTAGACCATTTGGCCCCCTGAACCTGTTCCAACATTCATTATGATCACGGCTGATCATCAAATTCAGTACACTGATCCCGTCTTCCCCCATATCCCTTGATCCCTCCAGCTCCAAGAGCTATATCTAATTCCTTTGTGAAATCACACTATGTTTTGGCCTCAGCTACTTTTTATTGTAATGAATTCACAACCCTCTGGGTGAAGAAATTTCTTCTCACCTCAGTCCTAAAAGGTTTACCTCTTACCCTCAACCATGACTTCTAGTTCTGGACCCCCCACATTCTTTCTGAATCTACCCTGTCTAATTCTGTTTGAATATAAGTTTGTATGAGATCCTTTCTCATTCATCTAAGCTCCAATGAATATAATCCAAACCGATTATATCCTCTTAATAGCACAGATCTGCCATCCCAAGAATCAGCCTGACAAACCTTTGCTGTACCTCCTTTATAGCAAGAACATTCTCCCTCAGATAAGGACACCAAAATTGCACACAATATTCAAGTTGTGGTCTCACCAGCATCCTATATAATTACAATATAACATATCTAATCTTATACTCAAATCCTCTTGCGATGAAGGCCAAAATACTATTTGCCTTTTTTACTGCCTGCTGTATTGGCATGCTTACTTTCAGTGACTGATGCACAAGAACACCAAGGTCTCGGTGAATATCCATCCCTTTCAATTTACACCAATTCAAATAATAATCTACTTTCCTATTTTTGCTATCAAAGTGTATAACCTTACATTTATCTGCATTATACTAAATTTGCCATCCATATGTCCATAAAGCCTGAGGTCATGTACCAACCGACTCAAGAACAGCTTCTTCCCTATTGCTGTCAATCTGCATTATACTAAATTTGCCATCCATATGTCCATAAAGCCTGAGGTCATGTACCAACCGACTCAAGAACAGCTTCTTCCCTATTGCTGTCAAGTTGTCCCTATTGCATTAAGTTGATCTTTGTCCACACCCTAGCTATGACTGTAACACTACATTCTGCACTCTCTTGTTTCCTTCTCCATGAATGGAATGTTTTGTCTGTTTAGCGTGCAAGAAACAATACTTCTCACTGTACGTTAATACTTGTGTCAATAATAAATCAAATTAAACCAGTACAAAAATGGCACTTATCAAAGTCACAAATCACATCTAACTTTTTTTTTATTCTTGGGATATAGCTGTTGGTGGCTTGGCCAACATTTGTTTCCTATTCATTCCCTTAAGAAGATGGTGATGAGCTGCCTTCTTGAGCCACTGCAGTATAATTTGGATGTGTGAAGTTATTCACTTTGGTAGTGAAAACGGGAAGGCAGATTACTATCTGAATGGCCACATATTAGGAGAGGGAAATGTGCAACGAGACTTGCATGTCCTAGTACACTAGTCATGGTACTGCCAAAGAAACCGCCATGGTGGTTACCCTGGCAGTGCAGCAGGTGAGCAACCTAAATTGCCATTAACTTTAATGGGATTGGAAGAATCCATCCTTTGCCAATGGCAAGCCACCTCCACTGAGGGAAGACCGTTTGTGAGGAGGGTAGGGCGGAATATTCCAGAGAAGGTGGTGGTGTGGTGATAATATTGCTGGAGCAATCAGAAACCCAGGCTAGTGCTGTAGGAACATGTGATCAAATCCCATCGTGGTACTTGGTGGAATTTGAAATCAGTTAATTAATCTGGAATTGAAAGCTAGTCTCAGTAATCCATAGAATCCCCACAGTGCAGCAGGAAGCTATTCAGCCCATTGTGGTTGGCCCATCCACTAACCACAACCTCACCCGGGATCTATTCCTGTAACCCGACATATTTACCTTGCTAATCCCCCGACACTAGGGTCAATTTAGTATGGTCAACCTACCCAACCTGCACATCTTTGCAGTGCGGGAGGAGACCAGAGTGCCTGGAAGAAACTCACACAGATATGGGGAGGATGTGTAAATTTCATGCAGACAATGACCCAAGGCCGGAGCTGAACCCTGGTTCCTGGCGCTGTAAGGCAGCAGTGCTAACCACTGTGCCCCAACTGATGATAGTCTTATGGTCACCCCAGCTCCTATAGTGTCCATTGGTCACAGAAGACAAAGCATAATGGCGGACACAGTGTGCTCCCTCTCCAAGGTCACCCAGCTGTGGATGTGCAGTGGTAGAAGGACAGGCAAAAGGGTCTGACAACCTCATTGAATGATGTGGAGATGTTGGCGTTGGACTGGGGTAAACACAGTAAGAAGTTTCACAACACCAGGTTAAAATCCAACCAGTTTATTTGATAGTAAAGACGCGCATTCTAATCAGTATTCTGTAAACTGTGTGTGCCTTTTATATGCTCTGTTTGAGACCAGAACTCTCCACTCACCTGATGAAGGGGCAAACCTCGAAAGCTTGTGGGTTTACTATCAAATAAAGTGGTTGGACTTTAACCTGGTGTTGTGAGACTTCTTACTGTGTTAACCTCTTTGAATGCCAGCTACCTGGATCTGGGGTTGAAATGCAACAAAAACTTGAGGGGCAGTCCCTTCAAATAATGAAAAGGGGTACCTCAGGCAACCTATATAAACTTTGTTGTAGAAAAGGCACGTGCCCTGTGAGTTTCTAAACAAACCTAACCTATGATTGCACTGCTGCACATAATGCCCTCCACGTCAGGTCCCTAATGTAGAAAGGGAAGATTCTGGTGTAGAGAGCCCTCTACTGGGGCCCCCTCCCACTTCCAGGTAGTGGAACAGACCACCAAAACATGTCCCGACTTTGGAGGGAGACAAAAAAGTGGAGGATGTGGACCAGCAGGCCATACAACAAACTGTTCCATGCTGATTGAAAAGCAAGGAGGGAATTCTGAGAGATGGCTCAAATTGTGGGATTGTAATTCCAAGGGAGACAGGACCAATGCAGAATTCCATCTGAAAGGGTGTCAGTTTGAACGAGTGCCCAATGCACACTTGAGCCAGCTTAAGACTCATCAGGGCCAGGCACCATGGTTTTCAGGCTATGAAGGCTTGACTGCAAACTGGATATAAATCAATGCACACTTAGCAAGTTCTTACACCATGATTCAGCCTGTTCCTCCACTATCCAGCATGTTTTTGGCTCTGAGCATCCAGCATCCAGAGCCGTCTTTTCAGCCAGCAATCTGAAACTGAACTGATGGAGGTGTAGATCACTGAGCAAACATTTTGTTATATGTAGTAATATTTCCTTGAGTTTCTCAGTGGCAAATATTCTTTGGTAATGTTCCTTTGAAGTGCCTTTTGGACATTTGAGTACTTTAAAGACAATATATAAATCATGGTTGTTGTTGTTATTGTTGATTTTTAACTACCCCAAATCCCTATCTGTTATTCCTGTCCCCCACTTGGAAGAACAGGAGTGGTTTTTTTCACAGCATTAAACTGCAGATTAGTCTATTTGGCAGATATTCCCTGCAGTGACAAGGAGTGATGCTGTAAAAAGCTGTGGTCCTGATGTTCAGGTTCGTGTTAGAGAAGGTGTGCCCTACACTGATTGTGATTTAACCTGTCATTTATTATTATACACCAGAGTGTTTACCACTTTCAATTCCAACTCCAGCAGTGATGCAAGGAATCTGGAGACCAAATGTCACACATAATTCCAGTTGGGTCACATCCTGTTTCTCTCATGACTGAAAAGAAGCCGCTTAAGTGGAACTGCCAACCACAAAATTGCACAACCTCCCATTTCTAATAGCGCTAACACAAAACCCCTCACCCCCAATGGTATTCATCCCCCTTCCTCACACTCCCAATAGCATCACCCACACTCCCCCAACATTATCCAATCCCCTCCTTCTCCCTGCTGACCGTATCATTCCACTTCCCCACATTTCCCACAGTATTCATGCCTTTCCCTCACCTTCCTGAATTTTTCACTTCCCTCATGCTCCTGATAGCATTCACACCACCTTCAACATCCCAACACTGTGTACCCTCTTGCTTCACCTTCCCAACGTGTTCACAACCTCCTTCACCCTCCCGACAATATTCAAACTCTCTCAATCTCACGGCAGCATTTAACCTCCTCCCTCATCCTCCTGACAGTATTCAACTCCTCTATCACCCTCTTGACAGTAAACAACCCTCTCCCTCACCCTCCTGACATTATTCAATATTGTCTCTCACTATTTCGACAGTAATTGACCCCCTTCTTCATCCTTCTGACAGTATTCAATCCTTCTGTCACCTTCCCGACAGCAAACATCCCCCTCTCTTTCACTCTCTTGACAGTGTTTAACCTCCTCCGTCACCCTTGTGACAGTATTACATCCCCTCTCTCACTATCTCAACAGTATTTAACCTCCTCCCTCATCCTCTTGACAGTATTCAACCCTGTCTCTCACTATCTCGACAGTATTTCACTCCATCCCTTACCCTCCTGACAATATTTAACTGGCTCCCTCAGTCTCTTGACAGTATTCAACCCCGTACTTCAACCTCTGATAGTATTCACTTACATCTCTTACTCCGAGGCAGTTAGGGAGACTGTGAGGCTCTGGAGAAAATTATCATAGGGAGTGACAAGTATTGGAGGTATTGGCGGATTTAAAAGTGGACAAATATCCAGATCAGATGAATTGGGTCTCAGGCTGTTGTGGGAGGCAAAGGAGGAAATTGCAGGGGCTCTGATCCAAATTTTTAATTCCTCTTTGGCCACTGGGGAGGGACTGGGGTAAACACAGTAAAAAGTCTCACAATAGCAGGTTAAAGCCCAACATGTTTATGTGGTAGCACAAGCCACAAGCTTTCAGAGCACTGCCCCTTCATCAGATGAGTGGGAGTTGTGTTCACAAACAGGGCATATACAGATACAAACTTAATTTACAAGATAATGTTGGAATGCGAGTCTTCACAGGCAATCAAGTCTTTAAGGTACAAACAATATGAGCGGAGAGGGGTCTTAAAGGTACAGACAATGTGAGTGAACTCTGGCACTGTGGAAGTGCCAGAGTCCCCTGGCACTCTCTGGCACTGGGGAGGTGTCAGAGGAATGGAAAACAGCGAATATGGTCCCACTATTTTAAGAAAGGATGTAGAGACAAATCGGGGAACTACAGATCAGTGAGTCTCATTCAGTGGTGGGAGACTACTTGGAGAAGATTCTGAAGGAGAGACTCAATTTCTGTTTGGAGAGGCAAGGGTTGATCAGGGATAGTCAGTATGGTTTTGTCAGAGGGAGGTCATGCCTACAAATTTGATTGAATTTTTTGAGCACGTAACCAAGTGTGTGGATGAGGGTGGTGCGGTTGATATAATTCACATGGATTTCGGCAAAGCCTTTGACAAAGTCCCACATGGGAGATTTATTAAGGAGGTGAATGCACTTGGGATACAGGGTAATCTGATAAGGTAGATTCATAACTGGCTTAGTGGTAGGAGACAAAGGGTCATGACAGACAGCTGATTTAGTGATTGGAGGCCAGTGACCAGTAGCGTACCATAGGGATCTGTGCTGGCCCCCTATTGTTTGTCATTTGTATAAATGACATAGATGACATTGTGCGGGGGGGGGTGGTAGGATCAGTAAGTTTGCCTATGACATAAAGATTGGCCGGGTAGTTAACAGTGAGGTTGAGTGTCTTGGGCTACAGAAAGATTTAGAGGAGATGGTCAAATGGGCAGATAAGTGGCAGATGGAATTTGACCCTGAAAAGTGTGAGGTGATGCACTTTGGAAGGATTTATTTGACAAGGAAATATACTATGAAAAGTTTGACACTGGGAAGTTCTGAAGAACAAAGGGACGTTGGCGTGTTTATCCCATAGATCTCTGAAGATGGAAAGGCAGGTAGATATGGCGGTGGAAAAGGCACATTGCACACTCACCTTTATCAATCAGGTTATAGATTACAAAAACAGACAGGTCATCATGAAGTTGTATAGAACTTCAGTGAGGCCACAACTAGAGTACTGTGTGCAGTTCTAGTCGCTATATTGTAGGAAGGATGTGAACGCACTGGAGGGGATACGGAGGAGATTCACCAGGAAGCTGCTTGGGAGAGAACATTTAAGTTATGAAGAGAGGTTGGACAGGTTTGTGTTGTTTTTGTTGGAGCAGAGAAGACTGAAGGATGACCTGACTGAGGTGTTCAAGATTACAAGGGGCAGTGTGGATAGGGAGCAGCTGTTCCCCTTAGTTGAAGGGTCAGTTACAAGGGACACAAATTAAAAGTGAGGAGTGGGAGGTTCAGGGGAGATTTGAGAAAAAGTACCTTTCTTGAGGATGACAAAGGTCTGAAATGCATTGCCTGGGAGGATGATGGAGACTGGATGCCTCACACTCTTTAAAAAGTACCTGGATGAATACTTGGCATGCCATAGCATTTAAAGCTATGGGCCAACTGTTGGCAAGTGGGATTAGGTGGGTAGGTCAGTGCATTTCATGCGTCGATGCAGACTCGATAGGCCGAAGAGCCTCTTCTGCACTGTGGTGTTCTGTGAATCTATAAAGGGCACCTGGTTCCAGTTGGCACTCTGGGCATGAGCTAGCCAACTCCAAACCAAGGTACAAAATACTTTTGTTCATTTATGTCCATCTGCTTGTGCCCAAGGTTCTAGATGTTGTTGCCCCACCCACCAACCACTCTCTGGATGGGCACACCCACTCATATCACACAGCTGGGATTCTGTAACATCATTTCATCCAACGCCTCCCAGAATATGTCCAGCTGGAGTTGGTAGCCCTCGCCACACATCATTCCCACCGGGTCGAGGGAAAGGATTTAAAAAGTGACTCCAGTGAACCTGATCCTTCTCACAGCCCCAGGGACTCCATGCATCGCTGCAGTTATTTGTTTCTTGTAACATTGCAAAGTAATGGTAACGTCAAGAAACTACCAAAAACATTGGCAGATGATCAATGCGTAAGTTTGAAGGTGTTCTAGGCAATAAAAATGGTTGAATTTCCCCAGGGCAAGGGATTTGGGAAGCTGTCAACGCTTATGTTAGTTAGTTTTGCCAGTAAATCATTCAGACAGTGTGATAGCGTGAGGCAGGTAGAGCTCCCGCCTTGTTGGTGCTATTGTGGTATCCTGGTGAAGCGGAAATCTTGGCCAATATAGTTGATGACTCTCTGAGTAAATTCTTCAGTGTCAAACCGTGACAAATCAGCATTTCTAAAGAAAATGACGCACAACATTTTGAATGTCACCATTTCTTCTGTTATCCAAATATTTTTCTATTAAAATCAAAGTTAACCTGTCCCATCACATTCCAGATTCTGATGCAGTCCCTAGGTTTTTCCAACCCTTTCTTTCATTTTCAGGTTTTGGTAGTTGCTGTTTTCTCTTCACTCCTTTTCATTCCTTCCTTCTTCTCTTGTAATTTTTCCTCATTATACCAATATTCCCCTGGCCCGTTGTAGATTGTTAACTCATATTACCCATTGTTTATGGCCATAGCTATGGTGACCTAGAAACCAGTCAGCAAGGATTTCATCTCAAAGGTAAATAAATGTAAACAAAGGAATAGTTGGCTGAACTTGAGAAGTTAGCAGAGAAATAAATAACCACATTTTATGTATGAGGTATAACCTGCATATTTATAATTTGGTCATATTAATGACACCCTGGACCAGTTTGTTCTTGATGTATGCAATATTTGACCTTAATGGTAAATGTTGGCTTGATTTGTGTCTAGGTCTGAGAAAAATGCGCTATTGCAAAATGGAATTTGTTTTGCTTTATATGGGTAGGATGAGGCAGTGGCATATGGGTGGTGGGGGTGATATTGTGAGGTTGAAAATCAAATTTCAACAACAATTGAATATATTGTGTAATTATTACTTGTTCAAGGGTGATTTGCTTCCCTGTGAGAGTTTTGTGCTGGTTTTATTCATATCCACTAACTCTCATTGTGTTTAGTAGGAGATTCCAATATGATATCAGTGAGCTGTCTGCTGAGAATTGTGGCATGCATGCATGCACTATGCCTGTAATTTCTGGAGTTTTTTTTTGCTTTACGTTGCTCATGACTTCTGCTGGCTACCTGCACAGGTTCTTAACTTTTTGGGTAGTTGCGGTCAGTTAGGGGTAAAGTCTTGGAATTTAGATGGAGGGACAGTGAGAGACTGAACATGGAATCAGATTTTGGAGAACACAATGCAATGGTAAAATTTCTACTTCCGGTAGATGCAGATAAACTTGTACATTACCAGGCCAAATCTGGAAATCCTGAGAAACTGATTTTACAACATTCATTGAGAATTGCATAGAATCTGGATCAAAGGATTAGGAAATTCAGCTCAACTGGCCTCTGCTGATGTTTCTGCTCCATTTCAATTCTTGTCACCCTATTTTCCCTATCTTCGTGCCCTTGATTTCTTTCTCCTTTGTGCAAAGAGCACATGAGAGATTAAGGATTTCAGGCTGAGGAATGAAGAAGTGGAAGAAGGCTGTGAGGGAGGACAGAAAGTTGGGTTATGGCATGGAAGAGTGTGATGTCTTGTCTGTGGTGATAGTGTGAGTGCAGTCAGTGTAGATAAACAAAATGAGGGGCCTAATGGGCAGGGCAGTACTGTCCACACATCTGCCCTTCAAACTCAGGGTGCAGGCTGGTAGAGGGAACATACACAGTCTCAGGTACAAAATGGATTGCTGGGGCAGGTCCAGTCTGAGATGGGAATAGCAGGTCACTGCATCTAATGGAAAGTCTAAGGATGATGTGGGGATGTCTAGGAACAGAAGAGAAAACTTGATGGGAATCGAGGTAGGCTGGGGATTGGGAGAGAAGTTACGAACTGGATTTTATGGTCTCGCTTGAGCCAGACTGGAAATTTGCGCCCAAGGTCAACGGATATTTTCATTGTCCACCCCTACTCCAATTCTGTGATCTGCAAGGTTGTAGAATTCTGGCAATTGTGTTCATTTCCATGTTGACATGTTCTAAGGTGAGTGGAGAGGTTCAAGATTACAGAGAGAAAGCACAGAGTGGAGACGATTTTACCATCATGTTGCACCTTTTTTTTGGGTGCGATAATTTGGTAAAGCTGGGTGTGAGATGAATAGAGCGACCTGCACCTGCTTCCATGCTGGTTTGTACTTTACTAAGGCCCGAAAATGGCCATGATCAGGAACCTGCCCAAAACGGCACAACGTCCATTTAATATCTTTGCATGGATTTCAATCTACTTAACGAGCTGCACTTTACCAGCACATCTGCCTTTACCACAGCGGTTCCCCAATCCAGAATTGACTTGGAACAAATATGCTCAATGAAAGTCTGATTCGGGCACTCCAACAGTGAGGGTTAGAGAGGAGGTAAGTGCTTATTGTCGGACAGCTCTGTGTTGCTCATGGCGGGGAGGGGTCCTTTCATGATGGCCATGTCCTGTTTTGGGTAGGTAGGGCTCTGTGAGTATGTGTGGAAGGGACAGTGTGCAGGCAGGGGGGCTGTTGCTCAGCAGGATGCCTGAAGTCCAATTCGCAGCATGGATCTGGGCCTCAGCACTGGACTCGGGTCTTGAGGATGCTGCTGGGCCCTAGTGCACGTAGCACTCTTCCCTCTGAAGGATTTGGCCAAAGCCCTTTGAAATTGCATGCTGCAGCCTCAGAGCTTTGCAAGCAGCAATGTCTGTGCTCACTACATAGGGAGTTACTGGGAGACACATGTAGCTGGGGAATGGAAGGGGCTCTGTTGCTGGGATCATGAGGGGGATGGGCAGTGTGTATTGTTGGGCTTGGGACCAACAGCATTCCTGAACTTCTCCATGTGTTTCTCTCCTTCTCCAAATCCTCCCACCCCACACCACCCCCCCCCCCCTATCAGAGTGACAAGATGGCTTTTGCAATGCAACCAATTGATCTTGCAGTTCTTCTGGTTGCTGCTGGAGCTGAGGAGAAGGAGCAGGTGGATGAATTCCGGGCACAGGAGGTCCAGGCCTTACCACTCACAGGAATAGAGGGAGACAGCCACCAGAGACAGAAAGTGACTGCCACTCGCCCATTCAGGGATAGGTGCATAAGAAGGAGGGAGCAGATACCCTAGCAGTTCCGCACACAAGTGTCGTCTGAACAAATGTCGGCTCCATCTCTGAAAGGAGGCTATGCAACAGTGCTCCATTTGTTGTAGGACCTGACACCTCAGTGCAGCTGAGAGGCACCCATTCTCAGTGGCTATCAAATTGACAGCCATTCTGAACTTTTATGCCGCTGGCTTCTTCCAGACCTCAGCGGAGATGTATGAGGCATTTCACAATCAGTCGTCCACATCTGTGTCAAGGACGTCTCAGATGCCCTGTATGCCCGGGTTGGCCACTACTCAAATTTCACCTGGACCAAGCCCATCAGGAAGCCCAGGCTGCAGGATTTGCGGCCATTGTGGGGAAGTTTAAAGTGCAAGGGCTATAGACTGCACCCATGTCACCCTCGAGGCCCAGCATCAGAATCCACGAAGATTTGTCAATAAAAGATGGATTAATCTTTTATCAACATTCGGACATTCCCTAAATGTCCAATTGTTTGTAACCACAAGATGAACATACGCACATCAGCCCCAGACACCCTGGCAGCTTGCATGAGCACAGACACACCGGAAAGCTTTGAGGAGGAGCCCAGGATGCAGGGATGGCTCGTGGATGACATGGGGTACCCATTTGGCTGATAACGCGTGTGCAGAAGACTGAGGTGGAGATCCGGTGTAATGAGGCCCACATAGCCATCCGCTCTATAGCAGAGAGGTGCATAGGGCTCCTGAAAATGCAGTTCTGGTGCCTGGACCGCTCTGGTGGGGCCCTGCAGTACAGCCTCTGATTTTTTTCCTGCATTTTGGAAATGTGCTGTGTCCTTCATAACCTGGGGCAGTAGAGAAGTGACCTTTTGGAGGAGGACGTGTAGGCCGATCAGCTGGGTGTCACTGGGGAGCAGGCCACCCATCAGGAAGAAGAGGAAGGGGAGAAGGAAGAGGAGGAGGACCACGATGAGCAAAACCACCCAAGCGCTGGAGGGTTGGCAGCAAGAATGAACACGCGAGGGCGGCTAGGGGGTGCCCTGATCACCAAGTGCTTCGCTAACTAGGGGCCTGTGTTTGTGCACGTGGGCTCCATTCCCCACACCCTCAGTTCTACTATCTCCTGCAACATTATCACACCAGAGTGGTCGGCCTGAGTACGCTGTGTTTCTTTGGCAGGCAGGAGGATGATGACAACTCGCTAAGCATCATTATGATGATGTCCTGGTGCAAGACAAGTCTGACTCCTACCTGAGCTCCGCATGCATACTGGCACCCGAACCCAACTGTGTATTGGATAAGAGATCAGTGAACCCCCATACAGGCTCTGGGGAGGGTGGGGTGTGGAAGGGGAGGGAATTCTGGGGAACCAATGGTTTAATTTTCTCTGTGATATAGCGTTGAGGGGCCTCCCCAACTGACATCAACATGAAGGATCCCTCCAGCAATCGTAAAAGCAAGAGGATTCCTGTTTGAGGCAAATCTGAGACAAATTATTCACAGTTGGGCGGTGAAAAAACATTTACTGTTTACAATAAAAGTGTCTAAAGAAGAAGTTCCAATATAAAAACATGTAAACAGAAAACATTAAAGTGCTTAATAATTATCCAACTAGTGCAGCCCTTCACCCATGCTATCTTAGTGCAACTACAATTTCCCAACCTTACATGGTCTACCAGGACGCCTTTATGTCTCCCCAGAATGTACATTGAAACTGGAGGGGGCCAGCTGCCTACCATGCACCGTGGCCTGTGATGTGCTTGGTGGGTGTCCTCTGGAGGGCCAGGACCTTGAGGGCCCTGGCTGGCTTTCCTGGTGTCCGGGATGTGTCCATGACACCCTTTTCATCCCGCTGCCTCTGAGTTGCCCTGGTATCAGGGACAGGGAAGTCAGAAGGTGTAGCCACAGCCACAATCACCTGGCTGAAAGGCCCTGGGATGGGCTCGAGCCCTTCCTCCTCCCTTGGGCTTCCTGTGGGCCGGTGTCACCTGCCCCCCCAGTTCTGGATGACCACCTGCACCTTATCCACGGTGGTTGAGCCTCTGCGATGACCAGCTGAGTGGGGTCACTTGTCAATGGCTGCAGCAAGTTCTCTCTGAGACCGGGCCACACTCTGCAACCCCTCAGCCATGGCCCTCTGTGACTGGGCTACGTTCTCAAGGGCTGCTACCGTAGCCTGCTATGTTTCTGTGTTGTCCTGCTGGGTCTCAGCCATGGACCGCAGAATCTCGAGAAGCTTGAAGAGTTCTCAGCTGTGGCCTGCTGTGACTCGGCCATCACTTGGAGCCTGCGACTCATGGTGAGGAATCCCTGCCCCAGGCTTCCCACCGCGGACGCCACCCTTGCAGCATTGGCCTGGGAACCATGCAAGACAGGCAATAGCTGGTCAGCCTGAAAGCTTTGGGACTCCTCCCAACAGCCTTAAAGTCCATCCAGTGTGGCCCCTCCTGCATGCTCTAGCTCTGTTGCTGAATCTCCAGCATTGAGGGAGAAGTGACCTCAGAGGCTCAGCATGTAGCTTGGGGCCAGCTGAGTCCTCACCTCAAGCAGGCCTCCATGTGCTAGAGGCCTTGGACGTTCCCTCTTCCACCTGATGTACACTATCAAATGTGTCGGGCTCACAGAGTGAGCTAGAAGCCTCACCACTAACTGGACCCACCAACATGTCAGTATCTGGAATGGAGTTGTAAGGTGGAAGCTGATGCCAAAATGGTGCCACCCTCAGAAGTCCCTTCATCCTCTGAGGACTCATCTGAGGTGCCTGGGGCTGGATGGGTGGGAGGCGTGATGCCAGATGGCTCTGGAGCGTCTATATCTGTTCCTGCAACACAGGGCACAAGATTAAGTGCGAGGGTGGGAGAGGATCTGGGATGGAAAAACTTGATTCACATTTCTCCATTGAACATGGAACAAAGCACAAAGAATACATCACAGGAGCAGGCCCTTCGGCCCTCTAAGCTTGCAGCAGCCATGCTGCCCATCTGAATTGTAATCTACTACCCTTCCAAGGACCATATATCTCTATTCCCATCCCATTCATGATATCTGTCAAGATGCTCCTTAAAGGTCACTTTCATACCTGCTTCCACGACCTTCCCTGGCAACCCACCACCTTCTGTGTAAATAAATATGCCTCCTATATCTCTTTTAAATCTTGCCTCTCGCACGTTAAACCCATGCCCCCTAGAAATTGCCTCAAATTGAGTGGAGGATTGACAAGTGCTCACTTCATGACTCCAGCCCAACCGGCTGTGGCTGACAGCCCGGATGTCTCCTTCTTAGGACAACTCCACCCCGCCCACTCCTCAAAGAGGGTGAGGATCTGGAGGTCTGACTTATCCCTACCTTCGCCTCTCTCAGATGTTGTGGTCAGTCTTCTCCAGTGGGAACAGAAGGAGCCACCAAACAAATGATGATGTGACTCCTGCAGAGTATCAGGGGATGGCCCTTAGAGGGCAAGCGCAGTGCTGTACCTGGGGAGGAGGAAGGAGGTGCTTGAGGCTGGAAGCATGCAGGGTGCTGCGGGGGGGGGGGGGGGGGGGGGTTCTGGGGGGAAGATGAAGATGGGGTTAAGCAATCACCCTTGCTGCCTTGATGAAGTAATGACCTTTCTGTGGCATTGCTTCCCTGTTCTGGCGGGGGGGTGGGGATCAGTGCCAAAGCACCGCTTCCCAGGCCTCTTTGCTGTCACCCCTCCCCCTGCCGGGTCTACGTCCTGCTGGGGGACAAGAAGGTGTCCCACCTTGCCTCTGCAGCTCCCAGCAACCTGCTAAGGTATCCCTCCGTGAATCTGGGTGCTGGCCTGTTGGACGTTTTGATTCTGCCCATCCACCCTTGGGGTTTTTATAGACCTGCCCTTGTTACGGCAGATCAGCTGCAGGCAGTTTTGGAGAGCATCCTAGCAAATTAAACACTGTTTCCTTGTTAACATTGAGGGGAAGGCAAGTGAGCACTTGTAGGTGTGCTAATTGGTGGGGGTGGGGGGGGTGGGTGGGCAGGGGGAGGGGTTGGAGATCAGTGCCTCTATGATGATTGGCGGCAGAGGAGAGAGTCGGAGGGGGAGATGGCGGCCATGTGCAGGTGAGTCCAGGATCGGGGGGGGGGTGGGGAGGGGGCAGCTGTCACTCTGCCTGCGATCGGTGAACAGGAGAGGGCCGTGATGGGTCTGGGTTGCGGGAGGGTGGGCGAATATGGGGGTCAATAATGTTAGGGGGGGCCCCAATGTCTGTGGGGACCAGGGGGAGGCATTATTCTGCCCAGGAAGGATGTGGGAGGAGAGCAGCATTATTTTTTTCCTTGCACATATGCAGTTGGAGGCTCTGATCGGAACTGTAGGGTTTCGGGCACATTAAGTTCCACCCATAGGCTTCTGCGGTGAGAATTGGAATCACTGATACTTTTGCATGCAGAGCGCATATATGGGGAATCTAAAAATGGGCCTAGAAGATGGATCTGAAACTCTCCCAGTTTCAAGTCAGCCCAGTACTTAGAAAAAAAATGGTAAGATAGCGCCCAATGATGTTGAGAGACTGAAGTGTAATGGCGACAGTCAAAGATGACAGGAAAAGGGTGGAGGGGCACTTCTTGCAAAGCGAGAGTTACTTGTATACTGTAGCTGACCATTTTCAAAAACTCAATTTTAACTGCAAGGAGTGCAGGTCCAAGTGTGAGGAGGCCAGTATGAGAATGATGGACATTTGAGTGTGAAAATGGGAGGTGTGAACTACCTTGCTAATTAGAAGCTGTAGGGCTGAAACCCGTGGGGACACAGATTCTCCTAACTGTGCCTTTTTTTCACACATTTCCCTTGATAAAATATCAATGGGTTTCATAGAATTATAGAATTCCTACAGTGCAGAAGGAGGACATTCGGCCCAATGAGACTGTATCACTCTCCACAAAAGCATCTTAACCATAACCTATCCCCATGTTTCACCTGTGAATCCCCTTCGTCTACATATCTTGGGACACCAAGGGGCAATTTAGCATGGCCAATCAACTGAACTTGTACATCTTTGAACTGTGGGAGGAAACCATTGCACCTGGAGAAAGAGGTGGAGGTGCAGAGAGGCAAGGCCAGAGACATCTAAGGAGATCCCATGAAGCAGTCAGCAAGATCTACATCCACACGGAATTGGAGACAACCCTATGATAGTGACCCTGGAAGTGACTTTAGTGCCCAACCCTTTCACCACCAGCTGCTTCCAGGGCTCTGTGGGTGACATGTGAAGCATTTCACAGACTGACACACATAGGTATGTCAAAGAGGTGGCTAGTGCCTTCTTCCATCATGACAATGAGCTCATCACTGATGATAACAGCCAAATAGCGAGGACAACTTGTTTCTCAACCACTTTCAGGTCAATGGCTTCACACAAGGCAGTTCAATTGTATCGCTGAAAGATCATGTTAGGCAAACTTCTCTTTGACAATGTGTGCAATAGAGTGCCTGCAGAGGCCACATCTTGTATGTCAGCCACAGTCTCACTCCCAGTAACAGACACACTCCCTGTCACAGACTCACTCCCCACCACGGATTCACTTCCCGTCACAGATTCACTCCCCGTCACGGACTCACTCCCCATCATGGACTCACTCCTCGTCACAGACTCACTCCCAGTCACAACCCCACTCCCAGTCACAACCCCACTCCCAGTCACAAACTCACTACCAGTCACAGACTCATTTCTTATCATGGACTCACTCCCCATCACAGACTCACTTCCCATCATAGATTACACTTCCTGTCACAGGCACACTGTCCGTCACAGACCCACTCCCATTCACAGATGCACTCCCCATCAAAGACTCACTCCCCATCACAGACTCACTCCCGTCACAGACTCACTCCCGTCACAGACTCACATCCCGTCACAGACTCACTCCCACTCACAGATGCACTCCCTTTCACAGATGCACTCCCGTCACAGACTCACTCCCGTCACAGACTCACTCCCGTCACAGACTCACTCCCTGTCACTGACTCATTACCAGTGGTGGATTAACCATTAGGCTGAGCAGGCTTAAGCCTAGGGGTCCAAAAGGGAGGGGGGCCAGAGAGCAAAAAACAATTGGTTTAACCCTTTTAAGGGTGAATAAATTTTCATAGCTATACCCCGTGGGTGAATTAATGTAACAAATATCTATAAATAGGGGAGCTTCACCCCTGGACTTGTACTACATGCAAATAAATACAAAATAAATGTCACTGTCACTGGGATGTATTGAGCTCTGGCACGAGGTGTATCCAAATACATACATTTGCTTTAGAATTTATCTGTCCTTAATGATCACTAACTGTTCAGGTCAGCATTCATTTTTGGCACTGAAGAGGATTAAAATGTATTTGCACTCAACCGTGAGCGATGGGAAACTTAGTCATCTGGCAGTCACGCGCATTGAATCAGACATGCTTCGATCTGTTGATTTACATACTGTTATCGACTCTTTGGAAAACCAAAAAACACAGAAGCTTTTTAAAGTACAAATGTAAAGAAAATGAAAAATAAATGAATACAAGGGCTTTAATTGATTCAAATAACTGAATGATATTATACATGTAGTACATAATACAGAGTACAACGATATAAATTATTTAATGTCACTTAATGTGACTTTATTCTATTCAACGAAGAGTGAGGCAGGTCAGAT
The DNA here is from genome assembly GCF_965287045.1 of Carcharhinus amblyrhynchos. Taxonomy (NCBI): domain Eukaryota; kingdom Metazoa; phylum Chordata; class Chondrichthyes; order Carcharhiniformes; family Carcharhinidae; genus Carcharhinus; species Carcharhinus amblyrhynchos. The sequence goes on along the minus strand of NC_137335.1, from coordinate 34,464,657 downwards.
GACTTTACTAAAGCTCAGCCTAGGGATCTGGGTGGCAGTTAATCTGCCACTACTTATTATCTGTCACAGATCCACTCCTAGTCACAAATTCACTCCCAGTCACTGACCCACTCCCAGTCCCAGACTCACTCCCTGTCTCAGGTCCACTCCAAGTCACAAATTCACTCCCCGTCACAGACTTACTCTCCTTCATAGACTCACTCCACATCACAGACTCAGTCCCCATCACAGACTAACTCCCCATCACAGATTCATACTCCGTCACAGACCCACTCCCAGTCACAGACTCACTCCCAGACCCAGATCCACTCTCATTCACAGGCACATTCTCTGTCACAGCCTCACTCCCACTCACGGACTCAGTCCCAGTCACAGGATTACCCCCAATCACAGACTCACTCCCAGTCCCAGACTCACTCTCCATCACAACTTCACTCCCTGTCACAGACTCACTCCCCTTCATAGACTCACTCCCCATCACAGACTCACTCCTTATCACAGACACACTCACCATCACAGACTCACTCCCAATCACAGACTCACTCCCCTTCATAGACTCACTCCCCATCACAGACTCACTCCTTATCACAGACACACTCACCATCACAGACTCACTCCTTATCACAGACTCACTCCCCATCACAGACTCACTCCCCATCACAGACTCACTCCCCTTCATAGACTCACTCCCCCAACACAGACACACACCCTGTCACAGACTCACTCCTAGTCACAGACTCACTCCCCTTCATAGACTCACTCCCCTTCATAGACTCACTCCCCCAACACAGACTCACTCCCAGTCACAGACTCACTCCCAGTCAGAGACTCACTCCCCTTCACAGACCCACTCCCCGTCACAGATTCACAGCCTGACACAGAGACTCACAGTCTGTCAGACTCACTCCCCCAATGGACTCTCTTCCCATTATGGACCCACTCCCCGTCACAGACTCACTCCCCATCACAGACTCACTCCCAGTCATTGACTCACTCCCAGTCAGAGACTCACTCCCCTTCACAGACTCACTCCCCATCACAGACTCACTCCCAGTCATTGACTCACTCCCGGTCAGAGACTCACTCCCCTTCACAGACTCACTCCCCGTCACAGACCCACTCCAGTCACAGACTTGCTCCCAGTCACAGACTCACTCCCTGTCACAGATTCACCCCAGTCACAGATCCCCTTTCATCACAAACTCAATCACCATCAAAAACTCAACCCAGTCACAGACTCACTCCCCGTCACAGACTCACCCCAGTCACAGACTTACTCGAAGTCACAGACTCACTCCCCGTCAGAGACTCACACCCAGTCACAGACTCACTCCCAGTCACAGACTCACTCCCAGTTACAGACTCACTCCCAGTCACAGACTCACTCTGTTACAGATTCACTTTGTTGCAATCCCATTCGCAGCCACAGATTCACTCCCAGCCATAGATCTGTCACAAACTCACTCGCCATCCCAGACTTACTCCCAGTCACAGACTCATTCCCCGCCACAGACTCACTCCCAGTCCCAGAGTCAGGTCGCCTCTCACAAGGCATGCCTCCCAATCCAGGCAACACCCTTGTACATCTCCTCTGCACCCTTTCAATAGCTTCCACATCCTTCCTGTAGTGAGGCAACCAGAACTGCGCACAGTACTCCAAGTGGGGTCTGACAAGGGTCCTATAAAGTTGCAGCATTGCCTCCCGACTCCTAAACTCAATCCCTCGATTAATGAAGACCAGTACACCATACACCTTCTTGACCACATCCTCCACCTGCGAGGCTGATTTAAGAGTCCTATGGACCCGGATCCCAAGATCCTTCTGTTCTTCAACACAGCTAAGACTCCTACCCTTGATATTGTATTCCTTCATCCCATTGGTCCTGCCAAAATGGACCACTACACATTTATCCGCGTTGAAGTCCATCTGCCACTTCTCCGCCCAGTCTTGCATCCTATCTATGTCCTGCTGCAACTTCTGACATCCCTCCAGACCATCCACAACACCACCAACCTTCGTATCGTCTGCGAACTTACTAACCCATCCCTCCAATTCCTCATCCAGGTCATTTATGAAAATGACAAACAGCAAGGGTCCTAGAACAGATCCCTGGGGCACTCCACTGGTGACCGACCTCCATGTAGAAAAAGACCCATCCACAACCACTCTCTGCCTTCTGCAGGCAAGCCAGTTCTTGATCCACAAGGCCAAAGGCCCTTGGATCCCATGCCTTCTCACCTTCTCAAGAAGTCTTGCATGGGGGACCTTATTTGATATATTTTTTTCTATATCTTTTGTTTTTTTTTAAGAAAAAGAGGTAATCTTTGTCTGATCACAGACTGACTGCCTGTCAAAGACCCACTCCCAGTCACTGACTCAGTCTCAGTCAAAGACTCACTCCCCATCACAGATTCACTCCCCGTCACAGACTCAGTCCTAATCACAGCCTCACTCCCCTTCATAGACCCAGTCCAGTACAGACTCACTGCCTGTCACAGACTCACTGCCTGTCACAGACTCATGCCCCTTCACAGACTCACTCCCCGTCACAGACCCACTCTGTTGCAGACTCATTCCCAGTCATAGACCCACTCCCAGTAACAGACACCCAGTCACAGACTCCCAGTCACAAACCCACTCCGCCTCACTGATTCACTCCCGTTGCAGATTCATGCCCCTTCACAGACTCACTCCCAGTCACAGACTCACTCCCAGACACAGTCTCACTCCCAGTCACAGACTCACTCCCAGACACAGTCTCACTCCCAGTCACAGACTCACTCCCAGACACAGTCTCGCTCCCGGTCACAGACTCACTCCCCGTCACAGACTCACTCCCCGTCACAGACTCACTCCCAGACACAGTCTCACTCCCAGTCACAGATTCACTCCCAGACACAGTCTCACTCCCAGTCACAGACTCACTCCCAGACACAGTCTCACTCCCAGTCACAGACTCACTCCCAGACACAGTCTCGCTCCTGGTCACAGACTCACTCCCCGTCACAGACTCACTCCCTGTCACAGACCCACTGTGTTGCAGATTCACTCCCAGTCATAGACCCACTCCCAGTCACAGGCACTCAGTCACAAATCCACTCCGCCTCACTGACTCACTCCCACTGCAGATTCACGTCCCTTCACAGACTCACTCACCGTCACAGACTCACTCACCGTCACAGACTCACTCCTAATCACAGCCTCACTCCCCTTCATAGACCCAGTCCAGTACAGACTCACTGCCTGTCACAGACTCACTGCCTGTCACAGACTCATGCCCCTTCACAGACTCACTCCCCGTCACAGACTCACTCCCAGTCACAGTTCCCCTCCCTGTCACAGACTCACTCCCAGTTACAGCCCCATTCCCAGTCCCAGCCCCATTCCCAGTCACAGACTCACTCCCTGTCACAGACTCACTCCCAGTTACAGCCCTGTTCCCAGTCACAGATTCACTCACTGTCACAGACTCACTCACTGTCACAGACTCACTCCCTGTTACAGCCTCATTCCCAGTCACAGACTCACTCCCAGTCACAGATTCACTCACTGTCACTGACCGTCTCCGCATCACAGACTCACTCCGTCAAAGATCCAATCCCCATCACAGACTCACTCTGTTACTGACTCACTCTGTTGCAAACTCACTCCCAGTCACGGACTCACTCCCCGTCATGGACTCACTCCCCGTCATGGACTCACTTCCACTGGGAGTGGAGGGGGGGATAAGGGGTCAGTAATGGTATGGGGTTGGGGCAATGTCTGTGAGGGTCAGGGGGGAGCATTATCCGGGAGGGATGTGGCAGGGGAGCAGCGTGATTCGGAATCACTGATATTTTTGCAGACAGAGTGCATATGGGGGTGCCTTAGAACGGGTCTAAAAGGCAGACCTGAGACACTCCAGGCCCTATTTTACCATTTTAATTCTAAGAGCTGGACAGACTTGAAACTGGGAGTGTTTCAGATCCGATGTTTAGACTTGTACTTTGGTGCCCCCACACACACTCTGCCTGAAAAAATATCAGCAATATGAATCATGCTTCAGAAGCCTGTGGGCGGGGTTTAATGTGCCCGAACAGCGAACTGCGCATACGCAAAAAAAAAGATAGAATGTGGCTCTCCTGCCATATCGGCCCAGGACCGGATAATGCCTCCCTCTTGCCCCACAGGCATTGCCCTATCCCCACAGCATTACTGACCCCCTTAGCCCCCATCCCCTCCGGCACCCGGACTAATCGCGGGCTCATTCCCCTTCCCCCTCACTAATCACAGGCAGAGTGGTAGACCTCAAGCAGAGAGGCGTTGACACTTGACATTTCCCTCCTCGCTAACTGGAGTGCCCCAATCAGAATTTTGTAGAACATGTCTGTTTCGTGCCGATTCTGGATGGGCGAACATGATGGTAAAGGAGGATATGTTGGGAAGGTTGGGCCTGCAGCCTTTTAAGTCAATTTAAATGCACGCAGATTCATTTAAATGGCCGTTGTGCCCGTTTCGGGCACGGTCCTGATCTCGGCCATTTTCGGGCCTTGGTAAAGTGAGAGCTGGCACAGAGGTGGGCGCGAATCATGCGACTCGCCTCACCTCCAACTTCACCAAGTTTTCGTGCCCAAAAACGGGCACAACCTGACGGTAAAATTGGGTAAAATTCAAGTCTGGCCAGCACTTAGAATCACTTAGAATCCACGCACTTTTGTCTCTAATTCTTTTCTCACATTGTTTCTTTTTCTCTATTTTCTCGCAGACAGATGTTACCGATGGACAGACAGAAAACAATCGGCAAAAAGAAAGGGAAAAAAGGAAATATAATGACCTAAGAGCAAATCCTGACACCACTGCCAGAAAAGAAATACAGTAAAAACTGAGAAATGAGAATGCTGGTCTGAACTGCTCTTGTGTGCCTTAAAATGAAGTACCAATAAAAACGGGGAATTAAAAAAACTGGTTGGAACTACGTTTTGCTATTGGGGAGTGACAGGTCAACTGAGGAATGCTGAGCAGTGATGAGGTAGGTCTGTGGGGGGGGGGAGTTGGAGCTAAGTCAACTCAAAATGATAAAGAGACTTGATAGGTAGATAGAGAAATTATTCCCTTTCTGGAGGGAATCCAGGGTAAGGGGGCACTGTCTATTATTTAGAGAGCTTTTAGGAATAGGATCGGTAAGTATTTTTTCACCTAAACAGTATTGAAGTTTGTAATGCAGTTCAGAGTTAAATTAAATTTTCAGTACTATGATTAGTAGATTGTTGTTAGGCAAAGGCATCAAGTGATATGGTTACAAGTTGGGTTAATGGAGATGATCTCATTGAATGCCAGGAACGTCTCGAGGGGCTGAAATGACCTACTCCTGTTCTTATGTTTCAGGCACTCCTCTGCACTTGCTAGTCACAATTACCTTGGCCCAGCTTTTGATGGCAGTCTCTTGCCTGCTGCAGTGTGTTAAAGAAGGAGCAGCAAATGAGATTAAAAATATGTGAAACAAACAAAACCTTCAAATAAATAAACTCTTCACTCTTTGGGAGAATACGTTTATCTGAATTGTGTGTAAATAAAGGATGAATGAACTAATTTAAAGCATTTTTTTTAGACAGTGTAAGCATCATTTAATTGCACAATGAGATGCTTCCTTCCACTAGTTGGGTGCAGCAGCTCAAGTTGCGTAACCTACACCCATGCTTCAATAATTTTTAGCAAGGTATTCAAATTAAAGACAAATGAAAGCCACTTTAAGAGAGTGAACTGCTTTCACACCCTCTACATGCTCTTATGGTTCAATGTGAATTCAACAAGACTGCTCAAAGTGCAAAAACATTATTTTTAATTGTAACTTTAAACTTGTAGTCTGAGAACATGACATAATAGAGAATTGTTAAAAACTGTATTTATTTCAATTTGGGGTGAGACATTTGATCTTGCTTACTTTTAGGATCATTTCTATAATTGCCCTTCAGTTAAATACATGGTTTGAATCTGGACATTAACGAACAGGCCAGTGCTATGAATGTGTTTTCATGGCTGGGCCAACAATTGTGAAAAATCATGTCACACATCAGCTGTTTAATTTACACAAAGAAACTGGTGAAAAAGCATTGTGTAGCAACCTGGCTGAAGTTTCTTGACCCACTCAGTCATAGCAGGTGAACTTGTCAAATAAACCTAAACTCTTGATTTCAGATTAGCAATCAGACATCAGATGGATAGAATTGGATGATTACTTCATGAAACTGTTACTAAAAAGATCCAGTGAATATATACTTCTCACCTTACGTTGCATAATGGCCAATAAAATACTATTTTAATTTTTTATTCTGACCATTGAGAACTTCGTTATAGTAATTACATACAACCACTAAACATTTTAACAAGTCAGAGAAATGCTATTATTTAAGGAAATGGTAAAAAAAAAATTCTCTAATTATGTCAAATAGTTTCCAAAAGAAACTTTATATTCGTTTTTCAAAAGAAATTTATTTTTGACATAACTGTGAAGATAGGTGTGGCTGAATACGTAAAATGAACACCACACCTAGAAGGACAACTTGAAAGCATATATATAGATAGTTCAGTGTATCTGGCTTATTCTAGCCGAATACACTTGTAAATAAATCTTTAGTGATTATTGAAAAAATGGAGAATAAGGATCAAGATATCAATGAGCACGAAAGGCAACGCCGAAGCAGGTAACTTTTTAAAAAGTTTTTGTAACGTGCTCTTGATGTACAGTTTGAAACACATAAACAATTCATTAAAATGCTCTGAAACATAAATATTTGTCATATGCCAATGAATTCTTGATATTATATGTCTGGATTTAGAGTTGTTTTGCTAAATTAAAAGAGCAATTGCAAATCTGAGAGCACTGTGTTTATTTGGAGCAATACGTTTTGCATCTGTGTGCAGTTGAAACGTCCGAATGCGTGGTGTAGGGGAAGCCTCTAAAAGAACTAAGGGTTGATAAAACTGCAAAGCGTTTCCATTACAATAAGCAACTAAAAACTCTCATATTTGGCCATCTGATAATCAGTTTCCTTCAGTAGTCAAATTAATTGCAATAAATTTTACAAATTTGAAAACTTCGTATTTTGCAAGAATGTGTAACAGACACTGAGATGTAAACGAATTCTGATATGTACTGTCCACCTTCCTACCTTCTCCACTTCAACTATTAATAATTATCTTTATTGTGCTATATTTGAAATATTATGTAAAATATTAAACAATTTTACCTAAAACAAGTTACCAAATTTTATATTTACAATGAACAATCTTTAAAGTCCACAGAACAGGGGGTGCGTTATGATATATTATATATTTTTTCGTTTAGTTTCAGGAAAACGTGGGATCCTTTTACTTTGAAAACAATAAATGATGAAGAAGAAATCACTGGGAAATTTGTGCTGCTCCTGCAGTATATAATTTGCTTTACCTTTGGAGTTTGTGTGCTGGGATTTATCTTTCTCAGCAAGGTTAGTAAATACTTGGAGAAATAGTCCTGGAATTTTTTAAAAAACTTAAGTTTTGTCATGTTGCAAATAATTTACAGTATTTGTTAAACAACAGTAGTATAATGCCTTTTTTGCTAAATATCTATTGATCACAATATATAAGCACTTCTTAAGACCTCAGAATGCCCCAAAGCAATCTTATAATCAATGTAATACTTCTTGAAAAATACAAATAGCAATGAAATAAATAGCTAGATTTTTGAATGTTTGTTGAGAGATAAATGTTGACCAGGGGACTAGGATAATTTCTCTTTGAACAGTACCATGGGATATTTTACATCCACCTGAGAGTGCAAACAGAGAATTCAGTTTAATGTATTATCACAAAGGTATGTACCTATGACAGCACAGCACTCCATTGGAGTATCCACCTAGATTTTTTTCCCAGTTCTCTGGTTTGAAGTTTGAAGTCTCACAACACCAGGTTTAAGTGTAAATCTTTAGTTTAAAGTGTAAAGGTAAATCTGTGTTTACCCAGTCCAATGCCGGCATCTCCACATCATTGAGGTTTGAACTCAGTACCTCGTACCTCAGAGAGAAGAATGAAATCACTAAGCCATAGTTGACACAGATCCATCAGGCTGATGAAATACAAGGGGTAAGGTTTTTGAAGCAGAATTTGATGAAAGGTCCTCAATCTGAAATGTTAACTCGACCTCCACAGATTATGCCTGTCCTACCAAGCATTTTCAGCTTTTTCTTATTTTTCCACAGTAAGATTTTGATTCACTTTGTACAAAGAAATACCTCAAAATATCCCAAACCCTGCGCTTCTTAAAAATGCAACATTGAGACTGTTTTTTTTTAACTTCATTCCATTCCAATCAATTCAAATTAAAGCCAATTCAGAGTCCCAACAAGTTGGGACATTCCCGATCCAAACTGACAAGACAGGGCTCTCACCTCCTGTCTTGGGCTTGACCTACATGATCCAAGCTGATTGGAGTAGGCATAGCTCCTCCTCCAAGGCTTGATCTCATTTGCATCTTAGCCAAAAGGCCGAGATGTTGCTTTTAAAAATTGCTTCAAATGAAGCCAAAATGTAACCTAATGACTTCAACCAAAAGGCCGAGAAGCGATCCTGACTCACCAGCGAGAGTGCTAATGATTGTGCCTGTGACTAATTGACATCCAAGGCATAGCGAAGAGAGCACCCCCCCCATACAGCTGATAAGGTTCATGGGTAAAACCATCTAGTTCAGTATAACTTCCAGGCTCACTCTCATTTTCATGCTCACTTCAAATGCTAAGGAGCAGGAACAAATAATACAGTTGCTCCAATTGTTTTCAGTGTTCACGAGCTATCCTGAGAGAGTAACGATATGTTACTGTTTGTAATTCAGTAATTTAGTTTTGGAAGTTAGAGGTGTAAAATTTACTGTGCTGCCCACCATGGGAATCGGAGCAGGCAACAGGCGAACCCTGGAAACGTCTGTTGACCTTGGGTGGGATTTTCCGGTTTCGGGCCAAATGCGACCAGAAAATGCCACCCAGAGTGTATGTATGTTTGAGTGTTATGTTTGGAAGTTAGAACTGAAGGGAGGTTATACTGAGCTCTCCAGTTATGGAAACATCCTAACCTCGAATGTCCTTCTGGCCAGCAATATGTTCCTGATATAAGTTGTTCTGGGGCACAGTAGAAGCAGTAAGAAGTCTCACAACACCAGGGTAAAGTCCAACAGGTTTATTTGGTAACAAAAGTCACTAGCTTTCGGAGCGCTGCTCCTTCGTCAGGTGAGTGGGAGTTCTGTTCACAAACAGGGCATATAAACACACAAACTCAATTTACAAAATAATGGTTGGAATGCGAGACTTTATAGGTAATCAAGTCTTAAAGGTACAGACAACGTGAGTGGAGAGAGGGTTAAACGCAGGTTAAAGAGATGTGTATTGTCTCCAGACAGTACAGTTAGTGAGAGTTTGCAAACCCAGGCAAGTCATGGGGCTTACAGATAGTGTGACATGAACCCAAGATCCCAGTTGAGACCATCCTCATGTGTGTGGAACTTGACTATCAGTCTCTGCTCAGCAACTCCGTGTGTCGTGGAGGCCGCCTTGGAGAATGCTTACCCAAAGATCAGAGGCCAAGTGCCCGTGACCGCTGAAGTGTTCACCAACAGGAAGAGAACACTTTTGCCTGGTGATTGTCGAGTGGTGTTCATTCATCTGTTGTCATAGCGTCTGCATGGTCTCCCCAATGTACCATGCCTCAGGACATTCTTTCTTGCAGCGTATCAGGTAAACATTGTTGGCCGATTTGCAAGAGTGTGTACCGTGTACCTGATGGATGGTGCTCTCACGTGAGATGATGGCATCTGTGTCGATGATCCGGCACACCTTGCAGAGGTTGCTATGGCAGGGTTTTGTGGTGTTGTGGTCACTGTTCTCCTGAAGACTGGGTAGTTTGCTGGGGACAGTGGTCTGTTTGAGGTTGTGTGGTTGTTTGAAGGCAAGAAGTGGGGGTGTGGAGATGGCTTTGGCAAGATGTTCGCCTTCATCAATGACGTGGAGAAGAGGTCATAGCTTCTCTGCTCCGGCGAAGTACTGGACAACGAAGGATACTCTGTCTTCTGAGGAGATTGTGCGGTTTTTCGCTGTGGCGTGTCAGAACTGTTGATTGATGAGTCGAATGCCATATCCTGTTCTTATGAGGGCATCTTTCAGCACCTGGAGGTGTCTGTTGCAACCCTCCTCATCTGGGCAGATCCTGTGTATAAGGAGGGCTTGTCCGTAAGGGATGGCTTCTTTAATTTGTTTAGGGTGGAAGCTGGAGAAGTGGAGCATCGTGAGGTTATCCGTGGGCTTGCGGTACAGTGAAGTGCTGAAGTGACTGTCCTTGATGGTGATGCATGTGTCCAAAAATGCAACCAATTCCAAGTATAGTAGAAGCTCAGGAATTTTCAGCAGGACCCAGATATGCTGGATCTCTGTCAGGACTGGCAATATGTCTTATCCGATCCTAGTTGACAGCAATGAATAGTGCAGAACTGGTTAGAAAAATTTCCCTTCCATCAAGCGACCTGATGCTGGGATGAACTTGATAAACATGTCAGTTTAGGAGAGACACAAAACCCATCTCTTGAAGACCAAGCATGGAAAATGCCAAAAATTGTTTCAATATCCTTTTTATCTCCAAGGGAGCTAATCACTTTTGAAACTGTCCGGTAATAGCTTGTGATTAGTCACTGTTTTGTCCCATTTTGACATGTTGAGTTGAGTGGTGTGAATACTGAAGAATGTACACTTCTATATTTTGCAGGCCAGTCTTCTCTTATTGATCAGCATATCAAACACTCACTCACCCTTTGAAAACAAGCCTTTCATTCACCTTGTCTTAGCTTGTGCATTGTTGGTACCTAATGTTCTGGCATTGGCAAAGGCTTTATGGAAAACGGCATTTGGATCATCCATTACTCCTCCACTGAGTATTCTGGGAATGGTAAGCTGAACCATCTATCCTTTAGTTTATAAACTTTTAGAAATGTTTAGATTTTGGAGATCAGCCAGTGCTAATCATCATTCAGCAGAGCTGAATCATCAATCACTTTGCATAGATTTATTTAACCTGAAATTACCAAGCAATGAATCAGAATTCAAATTTATTTTTTAAGTAATTACCTGCTTAAATGACAGGGAAAAGAATCTTAGACAGATTAATTCAGCACAAGATGTACAAGACAATTTTAAGTCTTAGACATTCCATCTCCTTCAGTACGTTCAAACAGAAATCTAATTTAAATGTCTTTTCAAGTTATACAAATATTATTGTGACTTTATATATGTACTGACGTGGCATTAATACAAAACAAGAGATTTTAGGAAATAGTCAATGTCGACAAATTTAGTTTAAATAGTGTAAATTTGTGGAGTTCACTCATCCAAGTGTTATCTTTCTGCAGGAGTAATTTAGTTGTTACTTTGGAAAAAAATTAACGAAAAGTAGTTCCAAAGTTATTGTTTTAGAACACACACTGGAAGCAAAGAGAAAGAAAAAGATGAATTGAATATTTAATTCACGGTCTATTAAATATGACGAATACATTTCACACTTTGGGCACAATCTTACCAGCTCACCGCACGGGTTGATAGTGTGTGAGGTCAAAAATCTGATTTGTGTCCGGTGCGAATTGGATTGCTATCTTCCCGACCCTGTTTTGCCATTGAGAAAGGCTTTGCGCCTTTTCTATTAGCATTGTTACTGGGATTGGTACAGCTGTTTCTGCACCCCCGTTCTCCCCCACCTCAGATGTTCCCGAGCGTCATTGGCTAGGCATGATGCTGATAAGAATCACTACTGCTTTGCCATATTGGAGACCAGGCACTGTGGCCACGCCAGGATGATCGGATGCCATTAACCAGGTGGTCGTGGCTGATCAGTGCGCATTCAGTAGTACATCAGGCAGTGCCTACCTGGCACCCTGGCAGTGCTTACCTGGCACCCTGGCAGTGCCAAGAGGTGTGGCGTAAGTGGGGGCGGTGCCTGAGTGGAGGTGGGCTACAACGGGGGATATGCACAACGATGGGGGGGCTTATGCAGAGGACGAGGTCTACAAAAAGATGGTTAACAAAGGGGAGCTCTGCAAAGGGGATGGTCAGCAAAGGGTGCAAGCAGAGGTTCATGCAAGGCCGGGCTGCAGAGGGAGCAAGGGGGCATTTTGGTAGTCCATGGGAGCCTCATTGGAAGGGTTCTGATGCCTCAATGCGAGCAACCCCTGTCATCGTGGGGGGTAGTCAAGCTGCCGCCAAGAGGGGAGGGAGGTGACTGATGTCCATAGTGGGGGTCTCTCGGTGCACTAGTAATTCAGGATGCCTTACATAATGGCACCTGAGCACTCTGAAGCCAGTTTCACTAGCACCCCCTCCACCCCTCCTCCCCACCTCCGTCAGAAAGCTGCCAACTGTCAGAAAAACTGGCAGTGCCAGAAGATTGCAGTGCCAGGCTCCCCCTGAAGACCAGCATTGAGGGCTCCCATTTTCATGCTGTTATGATGCATTTTTGGGGAAAATTCCACCATCTATATTTAAATCTCACATTCTGTCACATAAAGTCAAACCTACAGCTGCACATTTCTACACTGGATGGAGCTTCATAAACGCCAGGGATAGGAAGTCAGCTCGAGTATATATGATGAACACTGTTATTGGCACTGCCTGATATTTAAATCCATCGACTTGAAAGGCTTGAAAATTCTACTGAAGTAATTTGTAAATGCAAAAGGAGTTATCTCGTGGGTTCAGAACTTATCTATCAAGGTAGATTAAATGAACTGAAAATCAGTGAAGAACCTAATTGGCCCAACTTTATTTCAATGTTAACCTTGTGTTTGCAATCTTATAATTTTGCTTTAAAATTTTTAAATTCTTTTTCTTGCCAGGTTTGCATAATTGAAGCAGTTGTTGCTTTTGGCACTTCAGTCCTGGTGTTAGTCTGCATGCCTCACTTTGACATTATAACCAATCTGTACATTTTGAATGGTGTTTGCCTTCTTCCCTCTCTTCTGCAAGTAATCTTTCAGCTGAAACCACTCAAACCTTCTATATTATTCCCATTGGCCGGCTTTGGCTTTGTTTTCCTGGGCCTTTTGCTTTTTGTTTTAGCTCACAATCCCCAACAGCATTTAGATGAGTTTAAACACATCCAACCATATGTGGGCCTTGCAATTGTTGCCTTAATAATCGTATCCTTCAATTGGTGGGAAAATTTTACATTGTACTGCAAAATTGAAGTGATGGAAAATATAAGGAAAAGCTTGAGACTTACCAGAAACATCACATACATTTTTACCAATGCAGTTCGAATCCTAGTTACTGGCGCTGTAGTGGCAGCATGGATTCCAATCAAGGAATATAACTGGGAAGATGTGAAAACAGTCTCGCAATTTGAGTTAAAAATGATTTTGAGCCTCTTTGGAATACAGGTGATTTCTTCTGCCCTTTGCCACTGGTTTGGGGTTCTTGTGTGTAAAATGCATGCAGTCAGACGCAGTTTCATTTTGCCTTCCATATTAGCCACTCCAATTGTGTTTTTTGCTATTTTGATTGTGTTGTATGATAGTTCCAATAAACATGGCGAAGTGGCTACTTTTAACTTGACTGGCCTCTGCCACACTTTAAAAACCTCCAATGACAGCGACCCTGTACAAATCCTGCTTTTAGAAATTCCTCGCAGCCTTTGCAGAGCACCAGCAGTGTTAGATTCCAGCAGTTTGGCACTGCTTGGCTCCTTTGCTATCTGCTTTTGGCTAGGGCTGTTCTTCTCAACATTTTACGTGTGGGGCCGACACATTCAAAGGATTGAAAGGACATCCCAGCTGTTTGTTCGATGGTTGTATGAAACAGCCTTCATGGAACAGTCAATGCTGCTCAATACACGTGTCCAGAAAAAGAAAGAGAAGAAAATTAAAAGGTACAAACCTCTGTTATACTTTCTTCCCGATATCTTAACAGAAAGATACTTTTCTCCAAACTTGGTTAGCAGAAGGGAGTCAACATTGCAATGCACCTGATTTCAGAATTACCATTCTATTGTGGAAATCATTTCAGAAGCTTCTTGCCTTCCTGATCAACAAAAGTGGGCGTTAAGTAGAAAGAAATTCTCTGGTTCTGTTATTCCTTACCCTGAGGCAAATTCCATTTGAACAACCAAAACCAGTCTATAAATCTCCTCTGTGCAATGTAATGCTCAAAGTGTAACACAGTGAATGACCAGTTTCTTACTTTTAAAATGCTATGATTTCACAAAAGTTGTAAATTTTGGTTGCTTTAAGGCAACCCCCCCACCACTGTATGGTTATCCGAACCCCAACATTCAGCTCTTCCATTACCTGCCCCCTCACCCCACTCTTAGGTTCACTAGTAACCCCCATTCCCTGCTCAATTGGTCAGCGACAACAATCTACCCCACCCCCCCCACTGCCCTCACTCATGATATGAAGTCTCACAACACCAGGTTAAAGTCCAACAGGTTTATTTAGTAGCAAACGCCACTCACTAGCTTTCGGGGTTCTGCCCCTTCGTCAGATGAGTGGGGAATTCTGATCACAAACAGGGCATATAAAGACACACACTCAGTTTACAGAATATTAATAGAATGCGAGTTGTTACAGCTAATCAAGTCTTAAAAGTGCAGACAATGTGAGTGGAGATAGCATTAAGCATAGGTTAAAGAGATTGTCTCCAGACAGAACAGCTCATGAGATATGGCAAGCCCAGGCAAGTCATGAGGGTTACAAATAGTGTGACATGAACCCAAGATCCCGGTTCAGGCCATCCTCATGTGTGCAGAACTTGGTTATCAGTCTCTGTCGTACAACAACGGTTGAATGAACACCACTCAACAATCGCCAGGCAAGACTGTTCTCTTCCTGTTGGTGAACACTTCAGTGGTCATGGGCATTCGGCCTCTGATCTTCGGGTAAACGTTCTTCACAACATACGACAGCGCAGAGCTGAGCAGAGGCTGATAGCCAAGTTCCGCACACATGAGGATGGCTCAACCAGGATCTTGGGTTCATGTCGCATTATCTTTAACCCCCATGACTTACAAAATCTCACTAACTGTTCTGTCTGGAGACAATCTCTTTAACCTATGCTTAATGCTATCTCCACTCACATTATCTGCACCTTTAAGACTTGATTAGCTGCAAAGACTCACATTCTAATCAGTATTCTGTAAACTGAGTGTGTGTCTTTATGTGCCCTGTTTGTGATCAGAACTCTCCACTCACCTGACGAAGGGGCAGAGCCCCGAAAGTTAGTGGCATTTACTACCAAATAAACCTGTTGGACTTTAACCTGGTGTTGTGAGGCTTCTTATTGTGTTTACCCCAGTCCAACACCGGCATCTCCACATCCTCACTCATGATATCACGGTTGAAATGCCCCTTATTTTATTTCATAAGGGTTGGTCAACTGGGAGAAAAGTCGGTAGGTACAGAGGTCTGTGGCAATGGGCCTGGCAGTGGAGTTTCTGGTTACTGTCAGACAGCAGCAGCCAAAAGGCCCTGATAGCAAATAGGGATGCCGTTAGCCCAGAACTGCCCTGACCTCTCCAGATATTAAAGCTTGATCCTCAGAAAACCTCTGCAACAAATTCAGGAGGAAAATCACAAGGGCAGAACAAATGGTTTTATTTGAATGTTTTTTTGAAAATGTTGTTGATGCTAAAAAAAACTGATTAACTGTCAAGATTCATCCAATTAAGTCATGGGGTTCTTTTCACATTCCAATTGGTGTGGAAAGGCAGAATGACATGAAGATCAACAGGCCAATGGAGGGAGAGTAGAAGCAAGGTGGGTGGAGATAGGAAGTCATGTGGTGTACCCTTCAAGCTACCTTCAACCAGAGTTGACAACCCTGATAGTCTAAAGATGTGGGAAGTATTTGAAAACAAATATGGGGTCTTCTTTGGTTTGCTGCCACACCTTTCTGACTTAAATGCCAGCTTTAATCATCTGAATGAGAAGTCTCTGCCTCCTGCAGACATAGTTCCAGCTAATGGAAAACCCCAGAAATCTTGGTAAAATGGCACAGAGGACAAGGGAGGAACTGATGCCTCTGCCATCTATTTTCCTGAACTTTGCAACTGCAGAGCAGGCATTCCCTGGGCAAAGTTTAGGGAATTTGTCTAAAATGTCTCCCAAGTCGTTGAGATTTAAATAATATTCTTTATATTTAACACACAATTACAATTAGTAACAGTTACTATGAATTCCCAGTATTGTACATTATTTAAAAGGATTTGATATTAGTAACAAATGAAAACATTTTTTGAATAGGAAGTCGGACCGTGTGATGATATATTTGTGCGCCACAATGTGGCATGAAACAGTGGATGAAATGGCAAAGATCCTTACATCGATATTCAGGTAAATTCAAGGAACCAGTTTATGTTGGCACTGACATTAAATCCAATATGGGAGTTTCCCTTCAAGTTGTACAACCACAAATTACTGTTATGACATTGCACAGTCTGTACAACAATGGAATAATAACATTTAATTGTCAATGTTGAAGTTGCCTATGTACAAAGAACAAAGAACAAAGAACAACCCAGCACGGGAAACAGACCCTTCGGCCCAACGAGCCCGCGCCGCCATCTTAACAATGTGTTTTTCCTCCTCCACCCTTGACCCATGTCTATGCTTATGGTACCCCCATTGGAAACCGGATTAAGGGGAGAATAATTTAGGGACAATTTGTTACACCAATCAACCTAAGAGCACATCTTTGGGGTATGGGAGGAAACTGGAGCACCCGGAGGAAACCCACGCAACCACAGGGAGAATGTGCAAACTCCCACAGACACTGGCCCAAATCCATGTATCTGCACAGCTAGCAGTGATAGTTACTGAGTTGTTGTGGTGCCCATCTGCTGGTCCAGTTTTAAGCACACACAAATGACGCGAAGTACTAGGCCACTCTCGAAGCATCCAAGAGCAGCCTACGCACGACCCACCGTGTGTATGCCCCTCGTTAGACAACAAGGTGGACCGACGCACCTGCGGAGTAAAAGAGAAAAACATCAACACATGTAACAGTTGATTTCCAGGAACGTCCCGAGGCTCTGACCCTTATTTAAAACAGTCTCCTATAACCCTCCATCCCTACTTCGCTCATGTGTCTATCTAAGTAAACCTTAAACAAGTCCAGCGTGCCTGCCTCCACCACCTGACTTGGCAGTGCATTCCATACCCCCACAACCCTCTGTGTGAAAAACCTCCCTCTAGCATCCAAATTATACCTCTCCCCCCTCACCTTAAGCCCATGGCTCCTCGTGATATTTGTCTCCAATCTAGGAAAAAGCCTGCCACTGTTTACTCTATCTATACCCTTCATTATCTTAGACACCTCTATTAGATCCCCCCCTCAACCTCTGTCTTTCTAAGGAAAACAGCCCCAATTTACACAATCTTTCCTCATAACCCAGTCCTTCCATACCAGGCAGCATCCTAGTAAACCTCCTCTGCACTGTCTCCAGGGTCTCCACATCCTTCTGGTAGTAAGGTGACCAGAACTGGACGCTGTACTCCAAATGCGGTTTAACCAATGTTCTGTACAACTGTAGCATTAGACGCCAGCTCTTGTACTCTATACCCCTTCCTATAAAGGCTAGCATACCATAAGCTTTCTTCACAACCTTCTCCACCTGTGTTGCCACCTTCAGAGACTTGTGCACTTGCACTCCCAGGTCCCTCTGCATTTCTATACTCTTAATAGGCCTACCCTTTATCATGTAACTCCCCTCTACATTATTCCTTCCAAAATGCATCACCTCGCATTTATCAGGGTTAAATTCCATCTGCCATTTATCTGCCCAATATACCAACCTATCTATATCCTGCTGTGTCACCTGACAGTCCTCCTCACTGTCCACCAATCCTGCCATCTTTGTGTCATCTGCAAACTTGCTGATCACACCACGTACGCTGTCTTCCAAGTCATTTATATATATTACGAATAGAAGAGGTCCCAGTACTGAGCCCTGTGGCACACCACTGGTGACAGACCTCCAGCTAGAAAAGGACCCTTCCACTACTACTCTCTGTCTCCTGTTGCCTAGCCAGTTTTCAATCCATCTAGATACCTGTCCCTATATCCCATGAGCCTTAACCTTTTCTACCAGCCTACCGTGAGGGACTTTGTCAAGCGGCTTACTGAAATCCGTATAGATGACATCAACGGCTCGTCCTTCGTCAACCGTTTTTGTCACCTCCTCAAAAAATTCTACCAGATTCATAAGGCAAGACCTCCCCTGAACAAAGCCTTGCTGCGTATCCCTAATCAGATCGCAACGCTCCAAATGAGTATACATCCTATCCCTAAGAATTTTTTCCAACAACTTTCCTACCACTGATGTCAAACTCACTGGCCTATAATTACCAGGGTTATCCCTCCTACCCTTTTTAAACAGCGGTACCACATTAGCTATCCTCCAGTCCTCTGGGACCTCACCTGTGCCCAAAGAAGAGACAAAGGTTTGCGTCAGAGGCCCAGCAATTTCATCTCTCACCTCCCTAAGCAGCTTGGGATAACTCCATCAGGCCCCGGAGCTTTATCAGTTTTTATGCTGTCTAAAAACCCAAACACTTCCTCCCTCGTAATGGATATTTCTTTCAACTGGTCTACAGCTCCCTCCAAGACAGTACAAGACACCAAGCCCCTCTCCTTCGTGAATACCGATGCGAAGTATTCATTCAGGATCTCCCCCATTCCCTCAGACTCTAAGCACAGTTCTCCTCCTCTGTCCCTAAAGAGGACCTATTTTCCTTCTAACCACCCTTTTGTTCCTAATATAAGAGTAAAAAGCCTTTGGATTTTCCTTAATCCTATCTGCCAAAGCCATCTCATGCCCCCTTTTCGCCCTTCTAACTCCCCTTTTGAGCTCCCTCTTACACTCTATATATTCCTCCAGTGCTCTCTCTGTTCCCAGTTGCTTAGACCTGACATATGCCTCTCTCTTCTTCCTGACCAAGTCCTCTATATCTCTAATAATCCGCAGCTCTCCAATCCTACCTTTCCCATCCTTCCTCTTAACCTGCACATGTCTTTCCTGTAAGCTTTTCAGTTTTCCCTTGAAAGCCTCCCACTTGCCGACCGTGGACTTACCCCCAAACAACCTTCCCAATCAGTATCCATCAACTCATGCCTAATCCGGCTATAGATTGCCTTCCTCCAGTTTAGCACCCTCCCCTTTGGACAGCACTCATCTTTTTCCATTATTATCCTAAAGTAGACAGACTTGTGGTTGAAAGTTTTCATTTTGTAGAGTGTCAGTTTGCATTGTCTGCTTTCCAACAATTTCCTTGTACCTCCTTCCAGTCTGAAGCTACGTTGGCAATTGTGCTTTCAAGTGTAAATTACCGGTCTTTGTTTTTCTCTGCTTGTTCACATGATGTATTGTGGATTGGCATGACAGTATCACTGAGGTAGGACATGGGTTCACTGGGAGCCAGTCTCCCATCCCTGGCATTGCTTTCTTAGCGCAGTGGGCCAGGAGACTCGAGCGGGGGGAGAGGGGTGTTTTGCGGGCTGTCTGCTGGGCGCCCATTCAGTCCAAATATCTGATGCCATCAGTTTCATGCTGGAGATTGGCACAGAGCTGAATAAATTATGCATTCCATAATATTAATATAATTTAAATGTCATTAGCGGGCCTGGGATTGAAATCTCCGAGCCCACTAGCATCTCCCCCTGCCAGGAATGTTTCACTCCAGTGAGATTTACAGTAGCTCCCCACATGGCGAGCTTGTGGCCTGACACTGCTGGAGTGAAGTGGGGGGGGCAATCAAACCCAAGATCCCAGTTGATGGCATCCTCATATGTGCGGAACTTTGCTATTAGTCTCTTTTCCGTGACTCTGCATTGTCGTGTGTCGTGAAGGCCGCCTTGGAAAACACTTACCCGAAGATCAGAGGTTGAATGCCCCAACACGAAGAGAACAGTCTTGCCTGGTGATGGTCGAGCGGTGTTAATTCATCGGTTGTTGTAGCCTCTGCATGGTCTCCCCAATGTACCATGCCTCGGGACATCCTTTCCTGCAGCGTATCAGGTAGACAATGTTGGCCGAGTTGCAAGTGTATGTACCATGTACCTGGTGGATGGTGTTCTCATGTGAGATGATGGCATCCGTGTTAATGATCCATCACGCCTTGCAGAGGTTGCTGTGGCAGGGTTGTGTGGTGTTGTGGTCACTGTTCTCCTGAAGGCTGGGTAGTTTGCTGGGGACAGTGGTCTGTTTGAGGTTGCGAGGTTGTTTGAAGGCAAGAAGTGGGGGTGTGGGGATGGCCCTGGCGAGATGTTCGGCTTCATTGATGACATGTTGAAGACTCCGGAGAAGATGTCGTAGCTTCTCCACTCCGGGGAAGTACTGGACGATGAAGGGTACTCTGTCCGCCGGTCCCATGTTTGTCTTCCGAGGACGTTGGTGCGGTTTTTCGCTGTGGCGCGTTGGAACGGTTGGTGGATGAGTTGAGCATCATATCTTGTTCTTACGAGGGCATCTTTCAGCGTCTGGGGATGTCTGTTGCGATCCTTCTCATCTGAACAGATCCTGTGTGGCAGTGCCGCGGCCTCAGGACTTTTCAAACAGCACTGTCTGTGGTCACTGCTGCATGGAATCCGGGTGTGTGTTACTGGGGGGAAGATGGGGGGGAGGGCTATGTTGCTGGGTGGGCGTGGGCAAGGGGATGGGCAGTATTGATAATATGAGTTGCTAGGGGCAAGCAGAGTCCCTTAACCTCTCCACCTGTCTGCCCTTCTCCAAAATCCACTCCTTTTCCCCTATTCAGATTGATGAGATGGCTTTTGAGATGCAACCGATTGAGCTTGCTGTTTTTTTGGTTGCTGATGGAGCTGAGGAGGAGGCACAAGATGGTGAATTGCAGGCAGAGGAGGCCCAGGCCTTACCACTCACAGGAGTAAAGCGAGACAGCCACCAGAGGCAGGATGTGGCTGTCCTTCACCCAAAGGTGCAGGAGAAGGAAGGTACAGAGATCCCGGCAGTTCCACAAACGGGTGTCCTTCAAACAACCTGGGGACACTGCGTGCCGCTGACGGCCCCAGCTCTGAAAGGAGACAGTGCCACACTTGTGCCATTTGTTGCAGGATCTGGCACCTCGGGGCACGGGGTGGCACCCACTCTTGATGGCTGTGAAATTGACGGCCGCTTTAAACTTTTATGCCACGGGGTCCTTCCAGACTCTAATGGAGATCTATGTGGCATTTCGCAGTCAGCCGTCCACAACTGTGTGAAGGAGATCACGGATGTCCTGTATGCCGGGCTGGCCAGCATGTTAAATTTGACCTGGACCAGGACCAACAGGAAGCCAGGGCTGCAGAATTCATGGCCATTGTGGGGATGCCAAATGTCACCTTCAAGGCCTTGATTCAGAATCCACAATGATTCATGAATAGAAAAGGCTTCCATTCCCTAAATGTGCAATTGATGTGTGACCATAAGATGAATATCATTCACGTCCGCGCCAGATATCCCCGGCAGCGTGCATGACAACTTCATCTTGACAAGCACAGGTATCCCAGAGGTCTTTGAGGAGGACCCCTGGGTGCAGGGATGGCTCGTGGGGAATTAGGGTACCCACTTCGGACTTGACTAACGACGCCTGTGCGGAGGCCTGAGACCGATGTGGAGACCGGATACAGTGAGGCCCACATTGCCACTCGTTCACTAGCGGAGAGGTGCACAGGGCTACTCAAGATGCAGTTCGGGTGCCTGGACCGCTCCTACAAAATAGCCCCCTGATTTCTTCCCGCATTGTAGTGGTTTTCGCAACCTGGTGCGGCAGTGAGGAGACCATCTGATGGCGCAGAACGTGGAGGCCGAGCAGCTGGGTGCTGCTGGGGAGGAGGCAGCCCAGTAGCAGGAGGGGGAGGAAGAGAAGGAGGACAACGCTGAGTAACCCCACCCAGCTGTTGGAGGGCTGGCAGCAAGGATCAGGTATGCGAGGGTGGTGAGGAAGGCCCTGACTGCCAAGCACTTTACTCATTAGGGCCTGTGTTGCTGCACGTGGGTTCCGTTCCACACCTCCCACCCCCCCCCCCCCCCATCCCCATCAAAGCCCTACAATCTCCTGCAACATTGTCACGCCAGAGTGGTGGGCCTGGGAAGGCTGTGTTAGCGAGTTTCTTTGGCAGGCAGGAGGGTGATTATGACAATGCCCTGGTGCAAACCCGTTTGTCTCCTGAGCTCTGTGTGCACGTTAGCACCTGGGGCCATATCTGTGTAGTGGGTAGGGGATCAGTGAACCCTCATACAGGGCCCCGGGACAGGAGGGAGGGTAGGGAATGGAATCTCATGCCAGATTTTTTAACTTGCTGCCAATGCATGCCACCCACTGCAACCAGTGATTTATTTGTGCACCTTCATTTTCTTCGTGACACAGCTTTGAGGGGCCTCCAGCACTGACATCAACATAAAGGGTCCCTCTGGTGACTGTCAGGGTTACAAAGTTCCTGTTAGAGGCAAACCTGAGATGAATTAGTCACAGGCAGGTGGTGAGAAAACATTTATTGGTGACAGTAAATGTGCCTTATTGATGAGTGCTGATATAAAAACGTGTGAACAGGAAATGTTAAAGTGTATAAGGACTCCATTTACCTAGTGCTGCCCTTCACCCATGCCATCTTTGTGCTGCTACAACTTCTTAACCTTACATGGCATACCACTACATACTGGGGTCTCCCTAGAATGTACATCGGAGGTGGAGGGGGGTAGCTGCCTACCATGCCCAGTGAGCTGTGATATTCTTGGCAGGCGTCCTTTGGAGGGCCTGGACCTTGAGGGTTCTGACCAGCTTTCAGGTGTCTGGGACGTGTCCATGACACCCTCTTCATCCTGCTGCCCCTGAGATGCCTCAATGTCAGGAAGGGGCAATCAGAAGGTGTAGCCATAGCCACAGTTTCCTGGCTGGAAGGCCCCAGCATGGGCCCGAACCCTCCCTTCTCTCTCGGGGTTCCTGTGGGCCCCTGGGTCACTCCATGAGATGGCAGTTCTTCTGCAGTGAGCTCCAAAAGCTCCACCATCACCTGGCCCAGCCAGTCCTGGGGGACCATCTGTGTTCTTGCCATGGTGGTCAAGTTCTCTGCAATGGCTGCCTGAGTCAGAGTCACCTGTCAATGGCAGCAGCAAGTATCCTCTGAGACTGGGCCGCACTCTGCAGCCTCTCAGCCATGACCCTCTGTGAGTGGGCCACGTTCTCAGGGGCTGCTGCCATAGCCTGCTGTGTCTCTGTGCTGTCCTGCTGGGTCTCCTGCAAGCTCTCGAGCCTCTTAGCCATGGGCTGCCGAACCTCGAGAAGCCTGCTGAGACCCTCAGCCATGGCCCACTGGGACTCTACTGTGGCCTGCTGTGACTCAGCCATCGCTTGACCCTGCCATTATCATGATGATTTCTTGTCCCAGGCTTTCCACTGCAGATACCATCCTTGCAGTATTGGTCTGGGAAGCACGCAATATCTTGTCTAAATGAAAGATTTGGGTCTCCTGTCAACAGCCTTGCAGTCAGTCCAGGGTTGCTGTCAGCCCCTCCTGCACTCCCTGTCTCTGTTGCTGCATCTCCAGCAGCTGGGGGAGAGGTGTCACGGAGGCCCAGCATGTAGCCTGGGGCCAGCTGAGTCTTTGCCTCCAGCAGGCCCCCGCATGCCTGAGACCTCGAATGTTCCCTCCTCCACATGATGTATATTAGCAGATGAGTTGTACTCATCAGAGAGTGAGCCAGATGCTTCACCACTAACGTGACCCACCAATATGAGAGACCCTGTGAAGATGATTTATGAGATTGAAGTTGATATTTATTAGGTGTTGCCCTCGGATGTCCCTTCATCCATTCCCTCCGAGGAGTCATCCGAGGTGTCAGGGTCTTGACGGGCAGGACAGCAGTGGGGCTGCGATGCCAGATGTTCCAGGTGTGTCAGAGTCCTACTTCCTGCAACATAGGACACAAGGTGAAGTGCAAGAGAGGGAGAGGAATCTGGGACGCAGGCAACTTACTTGATATTTCTCCATTGTATATAGAACAAAGAAAAGTACGACACAGGAACAGACCCTTCAGCCCTCCAAGCCTGTACTGACCATGCTGCCTGTCTGAACTAAAACCCCCTTCCGGGGACCAGATCCCTCTATTCCCATCCCATTCATGTGTTCGTCAAGACACCCCTTAAAAATCATTATCATATTTGCTTCCACTACCTCCTTCAGCAGTGAGTTGCAGGCACCTACCATCCTCTGTTTTTTAAAAAAACTTCCCTTGTACATCTCCTTCAAACCTTGCCCCTCCCAACTTAAACCTCTGCCCCTTAGTAATTGACTTGAATTGAGTGGAGGGTTGACCAGTGCTGACTTTGTGACTCCAGTCTGACCACGCAGTTGCTGATTGCCTGGATGTCCTCCTCTTCCGAAAGCTCTGGCACCCGCTCCTCAAAGGGCGTGAGGACTTGAAGGTCAGGCTCACCACCCCCTATCTCCATCCTCTCCCGGCAATTATGTGCATTCTGTTCCCATGGGGACAGAAGGAGTCACGAAAAGAATGATGGCACGACTGCTGCAGAGTATCGGGGGTGGTCCTCAGAGGGCAAGCACTGTGAAAGTTTTGAGGGGGCGGGGGTGAGGAAGGAGGTACTTGGAGGTTGGGGGCTGGAAGCATGTAGGATGCTGGGTATGGGGGATCTGGGAGTGATTTGGGGGAAGATGCTGGATGGGGTTAAACACTTACCTTTGCTGCCCCAGTGACCTTGCAGCACTGCTTGCCAGTTCTTGAGTTGTTCTGAAAGAGGGCCAGTAGGGATGCAACAGGCCTCTTTCTCTTTTGTTACCATTCTATTCTCAGATTAGCAAGCAGAAGGGGTATATAGCAGGGGACTCTGTTGTAGTTAACCTTCTTTCATATCCTGAAGAAAGGCCTTCTCTTACTGGTACCGCATAAGATGACCCAACAAAGCACTGACAAATCTCAGAAAACCAAATCAGTTAACATCATAGTGAATGCTGCACAAAAGTCTAAATGAATGACCTACAAACTGGAAATCTAGCTCTTGAGCTTTCCTTTCAGCCTTGTTATAGTAAATAAATGTTGATGCAGATAATGCTTGATGTAACCCTCAATCATCAGATTATGACATAAGAGATCCAACAATAACTGCAATTATATTGTATCTGCTTTGATAAATCCAAAGCTCATTCAGCCAATGTTCTCTTTTTCTACAGATTGGACAAATACAACCCAACTTCTTCAAAATCCCATAAAGACAATTTTGACTTTGAAACACATGTTTATTTTGATGATGCTTTTCATGTCACCAGTTCAGAGGACGCTGTACAGGAAAGAGTTGTGAATGAATATGTGAAGAGCCTTGTTTGCATAATGGAGGATATTTACAGGTATTGGAACTACCTTATATCTATCATGGATTCCTGATCTTGTGAATCAAACTGATCATAATATCAAGAAGAAAATTAGCTGGGAAACCAAATAGAATCTTGTGATAATTATCAGGACACGTTTAGACATTATTTGGGTACAAATACACGAGTGACCCTAAATACATGATCAAATGTTTTATAATCGTGTTTGTGTCATACTGTCTAATATCTAATTATAGAATCATAGAAACCCTACAGCACAGAAGGAGGCCATTCAGCCCATCGAGCCTGCACTGACAACGATTGCACCCAGGCTCTATCCCCATAACTCCATGTATTTACTCTGCGAATTCCCCGATACTGAGAGCAAATTTAGCATGACCAATCAACCTAACCCGCACATCTTTGGACTGTGGGAGGAAATCAGAGCACCTGGAGGAAACCCATACAGACACAGTGAGAATGTGCAGAATCTGCACAGACAGTCACCCAAGGCTGGAAGTGAAGCAAAACCGTTCTAATCTATCTACAATGCATCTTTGGCACTTACAGTTCTCTGCTCTTTCTGAAGATGGATTGAAACACTTTATGAGTCATTAATCTGCTTAATTTTATGTAAAATACAGAAAAAACAATCAAAAGCAAATTCCACATACTTGACTCAGTTTCAATTCTTTCTTTGAAAAATATGAAAAAATTAACTTTGAACCTATTGCTTCCGTGTGCTGACTTACCAGGCTGGAATTCTCTGACCATTCATGCCAACAGGATTCTCTGGTCCAGTTGCAGTGGCTAAAGATCTGGCTGAACGCCAAATTCTCCACCCTAGCTTGCAGCGACAACAGGGTGTGAATTGTTGGAGAATTCCAGCTACCTGTCTTTAGAATCCATTTGTTTCTGAACAGCTTTTAACTGCAAAAGCTGTCCTGATTTTTAGTTTCCAACCCCAGCCTAATAAATTAATATTCAAAGTTTAACTGTCCTCAGTGAAGTGGCCAGTGGTTCTAAGCTCCTCTCCATTCAGTAAGCCTGTCAATAACATTAGTGACTTATCCTTTCTTCCCTTGGGTTATTAAAAAAATGGAAAGATACCCTGCTGACAATTGGGCCTTAGTATTGATTTCAAATGGAAAAATGAACTGTGAAATTCCAATATTAGACTTCTTTGGCTTTAGTCCACACCTTCAATGTTTGTAGCCTTTGTCTTTTTACATCTATGAACATTAACTGTTCTAAAACAAATAACACAATCTTAAAATCTCTCAGTGAGAAAAACTTTCTCAAAAACTACAGGTACTGGACCCCTTACCCAGCATCCCAAATTCTGGAAGAACCCAAAAACTGGCTACATTCAAAATTGGTGCCCTGGGTAGCAATATAAATAAAACCCTTTTATTTGTTATTTTTCACGATTATTATATGTATTATAAGTGCATTCTAGGCTTTGGACCCAAAATCCACAAAATTCTCAATCCACACATCTGGTTCTGAGCCTCCTGGATACAGGTGCTGTGATTTACCAGGAGATTATAGTGCATGGCAATGTCACTGGACTAATGATCTAAAGGCCTGAACTGATGCTCTAGGGATGTGGGTTCAAATCCCACAATGGCATGTAATGGAATTTAAATTCAATTAATAAATCCGGAAAATAAAGCTAGTTTTTAGCAAGTAGTGACCATGACAGTTATCCTCAGTTAATGTTCTTTAGAATCAGGGTTAAAAGGAAATCCACCATCCCTTTTTGGTCTGGCTTACATGTGACTCCAGACCCACAACAATGCAGTTCACTCTGAAATGGCCTAGCAAGTCACTCAGGGGCAATTATGAATGGGCAACAATTGCTGGTCTTGCCAGTGATGCCCACATCCCATGAAATAAGAAAAAAAGATTCTAGGTGTGAAATGGCTGAATTAAAGTGAAATATTCATTCTATAAATGTACAGAAATTCATAAACACGGTCAATAAATATTGCAATTATCAAGTAACATAGTTCAGAATTACAAAATAGATAATTTAATCCAAATTTAAATTAATGATTTGTTCAGGAAATAGAGCACATTAAAACTATTAGCCAGTAACTTTATTATTCGCTACTTTCTGATAGATAGTATTAGCAAGCCAGCAACTATGACATGATAGAAGTAAGGAGCAAGCTGCAACTCTTGTCTGACCTTACACAAGTATCTACTTGAAAATTACACCTTTTAAAAGCTAACAGAGCGGGAATTAGTGTCATGTAATTTATCCTTTGGTTTGTTTATCACAATTTTGCGAATACAATTTTGAAGTTTGTTTTTGTTTAGGTGAGTGGTACTATCGGTGGCAGGGGGAACATTTCAGAAGGTGCTAGTGTGAATATGCAAGTTTTAACAGTATGACTATTGCAGCATCACAGGTGTCTGTAACGTGTATCTGTCATGGTGCTGAGGAATAAAATAGTTTAGGTTCCAATTTCAAGAACTTACTGCTAATGTTTTGGAGTTAAACCTTTTATTTTCAGAACTTTTTCAAGTGAGAAGCAGACTTTGAAGGATGAACAAGAAGATGAGCAAATGGTAAAGCAAACTATAATGGAGACACCTTACGGTGGAAGAATCACCTACACTCTCCCGTATGGCAGTACACTATATATTCATTTGAAAGACAAGCAGAAAATTCGGCACAAGAAGAGATGGTCTCAAGTATGTTAAAATAATGAAAATACTAAATAACTAAAGTTAACCATACAATTAGAAATGTGAAGCTGAAATCATTCCTACTAAATATGAAGCATGAACACTTATTGCATATGCTGAATATATTATTTGATTCATTATTGTCACATGTATTAGTATACGGAGAAAAGTGTTGCTTCTTGTGCACTATACATTGTCTGGTACTTTAAAGTAGAATTTCACAGTTATTCTGAGACTGTGTCCTTTGTTCTCCTCATGTTGCATTCCCCTCCCATTCACATTATTGAACCTTCAATTTAAATTTAGGAAAGAATGTGATATTGGCTGGGATTCTCCCCCAAAAAATTGCAGTTATTAATGTGCCAGAAAATGGGACTAACCCCCACCGGTTTTTTAACGTGATTTCCAAAAAGAATCTCTGACACTCTGCGCATCACAGAGTATCGTAGAGTGATTTCCTTCGAAAAGTAGGGGGCGGGACCTATTCCCACTCGAAAGACCAGCAGCATAATCCTGAGTGGGCCACTGCCCATGTGCCGATCTGTCAGTGTCAAGATCGACACATGTACAGTGTTCCCACATTGCTGGCCTTCAGATCACTGGCCTGTCTAGCAAACCCCCATTGCAGGCCTCCTGGACCTCCTCTGGCCAGCCCCTATGTTCTCCCCCTGCCCCACCCCACCCCCTTGGCCAGGCTAGATCTCCTTGCTGGCCTTGAACCCTATCAACCAACCCGGATGGCCAGCCTCATTGCCCCAATAGGCCCCACCCCCCAGTTGCCCCATTCCTCAGGTCCTGCCTTCTTGGCACTACCCAGTTCTTAGAGGACAGTGCCAAGGTGTCCAGTGGGCTGTATCAGATTTCCCCTTGGGAAGTGCCAGGGTGCCAGGCTGACACTGACCAATAGGCACCCCTTTACCCCCAGTGTGGGGGGTTGCTCAGTGGCCTCTCTTTCGTCCTGGATTGGCTAATCTCATGGAAATATCAATTTGAATGGTATTTTCATATGATAGTCAACCCTGCTCTGATTTCTGACACAGAGCTAATAACACCAAAAGACTGGTAGACGTGCGGAGGCCCTGATGCCCAGCAGGAATCCCACAAAATGGCCACAGCTGATGTTTCCTGACCCACTGCGCTGTCGAAGCAGTGCAGCAGGCTGGGAGAATTGCCCCCATTATGTGTACTGGCAATAAAGCCTGAAACAGCTAATACTTTCCATATTTCATGATAATTTTTTTAATGTAACAGAGAACTATGTCGAGGGAAGTTCTTCACTGAAATATGGTTAATACTATCATAAAAAAAATTTAAATACATTTTTCATCATAACTTGACCCAATAAGAACACAATGGTGAGAATCTATAGTTCTCATTGTTTACAATTATATCGACAAACGACTTACTCTTTAACACTGTACAATACCATGATTATTTTGTAGTGTACTTAATGAGAGTTTTGAATTTCAGGGTGTGGTTGTCATTTTGCAAGTAAAGAAAAAGCATACTAAACTTTTCATTTGGGCGTGTGTTGCTACCAGTAAGAAAGTTCCCTCTGGTAATAATAAGACTCCTACTACATAATGCTACTGACAATTTCTTTTTCTAAACAATTCCATTTAAGTACATTCAGCTATTGTATTTCATAGATATCATGGTTCACTGAGAATTAAAAAATAAAAATATGTAAGATCCATACAGTTTTTGGTACTATTTGAATCAAATTCATAATCATGAGTGATTAGACCATTTAAGGTACAAATGGTCTGGATTGATGGATTGATGAGATGTTTGACCTCTTCAGGAATGCTATGAGGAAACCCCGGAAGCATTTTGGTAGAGGTGGCTTTGAGTGATTTAGAGCCTTGATGCTGGGTATGTTGACTCGTGAAGACATGGCTCTTGCACTGTATGCTAAGAACTCTAGCAACATCGACTACTCCTTTACCAGCCTCAAGACATTTCAAATATCACTGCTAGGCTGATAGCTTTTCTTTCTTTACAGCATCAAAGAATTAGCATTACTAACACTTACTAGGTATTTCTTACTCATGTTTAAAAGTGATTTAAAAGTCTCTCCCACAGCAAAACTTTAATAGACCCTGGCTTTGGATGCCTCTGTATTTTAAAAAAACAAATGTTGCTTTGAATACCACACTACTCATATTGTATAGACATGACAGAGCCCAATGTAGCATGAAGAGAGCGAATCCACACTGAGCAATGATGCAACAAACATGATGATGTGAGAAAACATTTATACCTGAAATTGAGATTTAAATGAGGGAAACAGAACGAAACAGATACTACTTTAATAGCAAATTGATTCACGTTGGGGCGACTTAAAATGAGGAATTACTGTATTGAATCTACATCCATCGATCTTTCAGCCATGCATTCCAACTTGCTGCAGAAAAAAGAGTTCTGATTCATTTGTCAGTTATCCCTTTAACCTTCTGTTAGTTTTGAGAGACAGTGTCCAATTTGTATTGGATCTGAATTCCAGGAGATTTACTGGGCCTGTTGTTTGATGATTTGAGAGGTTTGTGTTCTTTAGGGAAGCTACATGCAGAAGAGATTGTTTGTGCCTGATCCAAGATTGTAGAGTGGTGAGTTGCAATAATAGATTTAGTGGTCTTTAAATGGTTCCCTAAAGGCGGTTGGTTAAAGTTGCCTATGGCTGTCAATGTTCATATTAGTAGTACGGCTCTTTGAAACTTCTCAAGGGTGGCACAGTAGTTAGCACTGCAGCTCACAGTATCAGGGACCTGGGTTCAATTCCCATCTTGAATCACTGTCTGTATGGAGTTGGCACATTCTCCTTGTGTCTGTATGGGTTAGGTTGATTGGTCATGCTAAATTGCCCCTTAGTTTCCCAGGATGTGTAAGTTAGACGGATTAGCGAGTAAATATGTGGGGTTACGGGCAGGGTGGGATTGTTGTTGGTGCAGACTTGATGGGCCAAATGGCCTCCTTCTGCACTGTGGGAATTCTATGATCTAAGGTCTGAGACACTGAACATATCAGAGATATAGATCTGCAGATTAATGAAGTATCTCTTTCTCCTGGACATTGTTAGTAATTTGGTCAAGAACTAGAAAATAATCACCTCCAAATCAAGAAACGTGAAAGAAATTTACGATCTAAGCCCATTTTTCAGAAACATATGATTTATTTCATGAGTCTCAGAGCAAGATGTAATGGAATATGCTATGATTTGGCTTGCTCTGTGTATGCTAGTGTTTTTTATTTATATCTTGTATGCTTCTTTTCAGATCATGTACATGTATTATCTACTGGGTTGGAAGTTGAACAGAAAGTACATTACTTTATCAGGAAAATTCGAAGATGAAATGTCCACTGAAAATGCCTTAAAGGTAAAGATTGAGATTCACTTTCTTGAGCCTCAAAATGAAGACGTGCGATCGAGGTTTATAGTGCGTTTTTCTCTCTGTGCTTAGCATTTTAACTGAAATCACACTGTGTTAAACTGTTAGGAGCGAATTTGTAAATCCCAAACTAGCGATGGGTGTGAGTCAGCTGAGATGATAAAATGTAAAATATCTCAAGCTTGTCTCCTTCTCATTTCAGGTTTAATAGATATGAGATAATCAACTACTTGCCTACCTGCTCCCAGGATGTACCCCCTCTACCATCTGTGCCTAGGCCCGCCAAACAAATTTTCCCTGAGTTAAGGATCAAATCCACTGGGATCAGACCTTCCTGGAATCAGGAACCAGACTCTCCCTGTCCAAAGTTTGGACTTCCCTTTGGGTTGCAACCTTTGCTGAGGTTGGGATTGAAGTGAGCTCAGTAGCAGCTGCATGCTTCATACTGACTTTCCAGAACTCTCCACCCACTGGAAGTCCAGCCTTGCATTCAAGCTGACTTTGGGACGTGAACCTTTCAAAGGGAACAGGAATTCCATCAAGCCTGTCTGAAACTCCACCTCCTCTGTCCCCTGCTTACCAAACTCAGTATGTCAGTATTGGGGTTTTCCTCTTCCTGATAAATAGAAATGTGATGCAAACAGATCATTACGTGCTTCTATCACATACAGTGGAGGAAATTTTCCAGCATTGCTGCGCCTGATGCAAATCACACTGATCACAGAAAACAGCATGTGTGGGCATAAAGATCAGTTTTACTCCAGGTGTCAGTTTGCAGTAGCCCCAGTCCCTTCCTGGCACAAATCAGATTGCACCCAGAAAGGATCTGAGGCCAATTAGACTACTTAAAGTAGAATTTATATATGCATAGCCTGTTTAACACCAGATTCTCCCAACTCCTGGGATCTTCAGTCTTTCAGTCATGGCATGAGAATGGCAAGAGTCACTACTGTTCTCCACGAGCAGAGACCAAGCATGACAGCCCAGAGGCTTAGAGGCTATTGAACCCCCTGAATGGTTTGGCCAGGAAGTGTTGATTGGGCAGTACCCTCTTGGAAGTGCCCGTCTTGCACGCTGGTAGTGCCCACCAGGTGCCCACCGGACACCCTGGCAGTATCAGTTGGGCATTGCCACTGTGTCAGGGGCAATGCCAAGGGTGTGGGGCTTGAGAGGGAGTGGGCGCTGTGTGGGGGTTATGAGGGGAGGGCTATGTGGGGGAGAGGGGGACTATGCAGGGGGGTCATGCAGGAGTGAAGCATGATGTGGGTCATGATGAGGGTGGAAGTGTCAGAGGTCCTGATTAGGATGGATGTCGGGTGTCAAGCAGGGGAACCCTTTGGGAGGGCCCCAGTGCTCCGACGCCAGCGACCCCTATCACAGAGTGGGTGGGGATCGTGCTGCTGATGGATAGGGGCGGGGAGGTGGTCCCGATGACCGTAGGGGAGGCAGAGGGTCTTCCAGTGCACTGTAAGATTGGAGAGCCCTTGTGCCCCAGTACTGTGCAGCAGGTTCTCCGGCATGGTTAGTCTGCCCCTCCCCCCCACTCCCTCCCGTTCTGGCACACAACTTACCACTCTCCCGGAAAGTGACTGAGCGTAGACTGATTGCATTACACACAGCTCCTGATGGAAGGGCATGGATTGCTCTGCTATTATCACTTTTATGACATTAGTTTTCCTTGGGAAAATTCCACCCAGCATCTTCAGACCTTTTTATTCAGAAGCATGACATATTTCATGTTCTTTTTTATATTCATTTTCTTGAAAAGACTGAGAAGGAGAACACTTATATTCTGGCTTTGGATGGGGACATTGACTTCCAACCCTCGGCTTTGATCTTGTTAGTTGACAGACTGAGAAGATATCCACATGTTGGGGCTGCATGTGGTAGAATACATCCAACTGGAACTGGTATGAAGTTACATTTTACTCTCTACAACCTCGTTTATGTATATTTACTTACTTGCAGTGTACATCATACAGAAACAAAAGATAGGACCATTGCTACATATCAATGTATTACTAAAAAGAAAATTGTGTCCCGACTGTTATTTGCATTTTGTGTTATGAATGGAAGTAATCAACTCACCTGTTATTTCCATCTTTATAGCACAAAGAGCAGTAAATGAGTAAAAGCATTAACTAAGATATCTTGAAATTCTAAGTTCTATCATTAGTTATTACATTTAAAAACTTCAGTTGTGCATTTAGTTACAAAAAGTAATTCCATTGGGAAAAAGAATTTGTTTAATATCACATGGAGGCAAGTTGAATTGAGGCATTCAAAAGGGCATTAGATTATTATTTGAATGGAAACAATGTCCAAAGGAATGGGGGAAAAGGCAGGAGAATGACAGTAAGTCAAAATGCTCTTTTGGAGAACCAATGAAGACATGATGGCTTCCTTCTGCATCATGACAGTTCTGTGATTTGGTGATTTAAACAGGTTTTCAATGTGTTAATGAATGAATGATTGGGTGTACATGTTTGGAAGGGATTGTCAGTTCAGGGACTAGTCAGGCCTGGTGGGTGGCTGTTGAGGGGTTGGGGGGAGTCAGGTGGTAGGGACTAGTCAGGTCAGGCTAGGGGAGGAATTGTGCCATGGATGTTAGTCAGGTCAGATCGAGTGTCAGAAGGGGATCAGGGGGCCAGAGGGAGGTAGTCACTTGTATTATTACTAAGGAATTAGATTAGGGTTGGATTACTCCTTTTTGTGCGGTGTGTGGGAAAAGTGGCATTGAAGCCATCATCCTAACGGTATCTTTCCCCAGTGTTTGCTCGGAACTTGGTTAAAAAAATTTGAAGGGCAGTTTCAACACTGGTGGATCAGGCTCTGATTGAGCCCGTCGCATCAGCAAATTAGTTTTTAAAGATTGGGGCACCATTTTTAAAGGCCACCCTAGTACAGAGAAGTTAAAATGGATCCACCTTCCACCTGGAACACCTCCATATGGCACTGTCCCTTGACACTGCCTGGGTACTGCCTCCTGGCACTATTCAGATACTGTCCCCAGCACTTCCCTGGTACTGCTCCCTAATTACATGCAAATTTAATACAAAGGGTTCCCAATGTTGAACGTCAGGATTTCTATTGCGTCACTGGCAGGGGCAGGGTGAGACATCATATTGATGCAGAACATGATGTGCAATTCTCATGAAATTATCTGCTCCCATCACCAAACCCGCCCAGGAAGAACAGGAGTGGAAAATCCGATTGTCTATAAATGCAAATTCTCTCCCTTTTCCTTTTAACATATTGGGCATGTTGTTAGTCCAAAGGAAAAAAAGGTGCATTTTATTTATTGTGAACATTTAAGAAAAAGACAAAAGCCCAGATTTCCAGTCAGTTTTGACTGAACATCATTCATTATATTTACAGATGCCTGTAAATTTTATGGGTGTTTTATGTGCCATTTTACAGTCTCTGCCACATTTGAGTGGCATGGTGGCACAATGGTTAGCACTGTTGCCTCACAGTGCCAGGGACCCAGGTTCGATTCTCAGTTTGGGTCACTGTCTGTGTCGATTGCAATTCTCCCTGTGTCTGCATGGGTTTCCTCCCATGGTCCAAAGACCTGTGGGTTAGGTGGATTGGCCATGCTAACTTGCCCCTTAGTGTCAAGGGGACCAGCTAGGGTAAATGCATGGGGTTATGGGAATAAGGCATGGGTGAGATTGTGGTCGGTGCAGACTCGATGGGCTGAATGGCCTCCTTCTATGCTGTAGGATTCTATGATTCTATTTTCAGTGTGCTTGATAAGGTGTCTATAGCATATGTGAATAGAGCATGTGTGTTTCTTCAACCAATCAGATTGAAGAATCCTCACTTTTAACTCATGCCATTAACTTAGAATCAAAATCAACCCACAGTGT
The DNA here is from genome assembly GCF_965287045.1 of Carcharhinus amblyrhynchos. Lineage (NCBI taxonomy): Eukaryota > Metazoa > Chordata > Chondrichthyes > Carcharhiniformes > Carcharhinidae > Carcharhinus > Carcharhinus amblyrhynchos. The sequence continues at coordinate 34,429,337 of NC_137335.1, read as the reverse complement.
CTTAACCGGGAAGCATGAATTATAATGTTCTATTCAATGTAAAATTATGTAAAGAAAGAAAAAGCAAAAGGTGAAAGGAAAAATGGGATTAAGATAGAGAGAGCAAAAAGTGTTAGAATTAAAAAAATACACATATTGACCAGAATTTCCCAGCTGTTCCCATAAGTGGGATCTTCCAGACTTGCAATGCAAACCCCTGCTGCGGGTTTCCCAACACAGGGGGATCCGTACAGTGGGAAACCCCATTGACAATAGCAGGACAAGAATATTCTGCCGTTGGCCAATGGCTTGGGCTCCTCTGCCACCACGAAACAGGGGTGGGGAGGTAGTGGGAATGGAAAATCCTGCCCATATTACTTAATTTATCAAACAAATCTCAAACAAAGATTCAATTTTGAAGAAGGATACCCCATGCTTTTAAATTTTTTTGAAGAGGCTATTTTGCGGTACTTAAGACTTAATAATTAGTCGCTTGCAGTTGAATGCACCAGCCCTATTTTTTTCTGGTGTACAGCAACTTCATATCCTTTACGCATTCCAATGCTGAGTCACTCAGTGGGGTACAGATACAGTGAAACTGTCAGAGGAGCAGGGAAAATCTGACAACAATTTCCCAGTTTCAGCATTTAAATACACATTTGTATTCACTGCAGGCTGCTGCCTAATTAGCCTCATAATAAATTAGTTCTAATAGACTCATCGTCTCACAAAGCCCAGCCTATTATGTTTATTGCGGTTAAAAAAATTAAAATCTCGCCCCTCACTGCGGCCTCAGTAATTTATGTCCTTTTTTAAAATTAAAATTAAAATAAGTGCCTTGATGGAAACATTGTCTTTATTGGTTGGCTTACTAATATTAGTTCTGAGGGAGGATTATGATGTCCATGGAAGCCATATAGTCAAATCTGAATAGTGCTAATGCAGGGTTAGATGATATGCAATGATGCATTACTACCTTTGAGAGTCAGGGAATGACACAGAGGCCAGAATTTTACCAAGTTTAATTTTAAATTTATTTATTAGTGTCACAACTAGGCTTACATTAACACTGCAATGATATTACTGTGAAAATCCTCTAGTCACCACACTCCGGTGCCTCTTCGGGAACACTGAAGAAGAATTTAGCATTGCCAGTGCACCTAACCAGCATGCATTTTGGATTGTGGGAGGAAACTAGAGCACCTGGAGGAAACCCATGCAGACATGGGGAGAACATGCAGAAATTCCACTGCCAGGACCCAAACCATGGGTGGACGATTGTACCTGGGCAGCATTTTACTGGCAGCGACCAATTAAGAAGCCACCACTAGAACTACAGTCTAACTGAGAGCTACCCTCTGAGACTACTGGTTCAATCAGAGCATTGGCAGCTCAGCAGCTTTAGCAGGGCTACAGATACAGATGACTGCCAGTGAGACTGTGAAAGAAGGGGATAACTCCACATGAAGGCACCTTTGAAGGCAAAATTAGGATTTTTGAAATGTGCTGGGGTGAGACACACAGAGGCCGGAGATTGGAGGGGGAAAACCTCCAGTAGAGGCGTTTGAGTATGGCCGTTGACACAGGCAGTCTGTCCACGGGCCATGGAGCAGACATTGAAAGAGGGCCTCCTCGTGAACCCACTGAGAAGCTCCCACAGTCTACCTGGTATTCAGCACACATTGTAAAATGCCAGTGAGGGTGTTACTTTGCTGTGAATTGGCCAATTAATTGTTTTAATTTAACATCTGTCTTTCCTGCCTCTGAAAATATATGCCAAGATATCAGGCTCCTCTTGCGACATCTTCCATTGCCAATTTGAGGTGGCCTGCCTCCCAAGCTGCCTTCATTGGCTGCTAAATTTTAGCCCTGTGTTTCTCCTCAGGCAGGATACAGTTGATTGTATGCTATGGAACAAACAGGCTTGACCAAGCAAATGTTCTTTCATTGTTCCAAGTTTTCTTACAATAAATCATCAAATTTTTATTGAAATTCAAAAGATCTGTATAGAACAGTAAAGTGTGTATTTCCACATGCCTCCTTCCTCTCAAAGGTCCCATGGTCTGGTACCAGAAGTTTGAATATGCTGTTGGTCACTGGTTACAGAAGACAGCTGAACACGTGCTTGGCTGCGTACTGTGCAGTCCAGGATGCTTCAGTTTGTACAGGGCAGCAGCCCTAATGGATGATAATGTTGTGAAAAAATACACCACCAAAGCCACTGAAGGACATCATTTTGTCCAATACGATCAAGGTATGTAACTTACGTTCCCTTCTACATCGGGCTGGAATGTCCATAAATTTCTCTCTGTTACCCCGGGAATAGCGTAAATGACAAGTTCTGATGTTCTTCCATCAAAGGTAGGGTGGGGGATTGGGCATAATTCTGTGGTAATTCTGCCCTCCAGTGTATAAAGGACCTGTCACAGTGCGAATGGGAAAGCTCTATTTGGAAATAATAATCAGATCATAAGAAATAGGATCAGGAGTAGGCCATTTGTCTCATCGAGTCTGATCGACCATTGAATTAGATCACATTGTTCTGATTATGGCTTTAACTCCGTTTTCCTGCCTGACCCCCATAATTATTAACTTCTTTGTTGTCCATGATGCAAAGATCTGCCTAACTCAGTTTTGAATATACTTTTTGACCCGGTTCTCTGTAGAAGAGATTCTCAAAGAGCAACACCCCTCTGAGAGCAAAAATTCCTCCTCACCTCCATCAAAGAACCCATATTTTTAAACTTCCTTCATTCAAGATTCCTCCACAAGAAGAAACATTCCCCCAGCATCTACCCAGAATTTTAAATATTTCAATAATATCATCTCTTGTTCTTCTGAGCTCTAATAAATATAGGCCTAGCCTGTTCAAATTTTCCTCATAAAATAAACCGCTCGTACTAGGAATCAACCTAGTGAATCTTCTCTGAACTGTTTCTGTTACTATGTCTTGGTAATGGCCTTCATGTCACACTCATTTTTATTTTTGCTCTCAGTTCTCCATGTTGTTACGAGTTCTTCATTGAGATAAAGGGGGAGATTCTCCAGGCCCACATTGGCCCGGAGAATAGTTATTAGCTGGCAAACGGAAATGCTTCTAGCCCGCTACACGAACTCCAATTAGGTACTGTCAAGAGTGGGCAGGCACCCGATAAATATTTAAATCTACTGATTGGCTTGTCGTTACTGAGCCAATACAACGGCCTCGCACAATACCCTCCAGGGGGAAATCACGCAGGCAGCATTTGGTACAGGTCCTCAAAAGCAGGGGCCTGGTGGAATGAGCACTGAGGGGGAGCAAGGAGTTGCCTCTTTAAAGTTATACTGGGGTGTACGGGGTATCCTACAGAGCACCTGGAGTTAGGTGTGTCTGTGATGGTGGTGAGGGAGTGACCTCGGGGGTTCCCCCTTAGCTGTCCCTCATGGTAAGAATGGCCTAGTTGAATGTCCTCATTCTATGGGGGAACGGTTGAGAATGATCATAAATATGACACTCTCGGGTAACTTGACCTGTCGTTGTGTTGATTCCTGTAGGTTTCATGTCTGACTGTGATGTCTCCTTTGCCAGTGATAATGCCATGCAAAGAACAAAGAACAAAAGAACAAAACAGCCCGGGAAACAGGCCCTTTGGCCCAATGAGCCCGCGCCGCCATTTTAACATTATGAGTTCCCCCTCCACCCATGACCCTTGTCTATGCTTATGGCATTCCACATTGAGGGAAGACTAATTTAGGGACAATTTGTTACACCAATCAGCCTAATAGCACATCTTTGGGGTGTGGGAGGAAACCGGAGCACCCTGAGAAAACCCATGCAAGCATGGAGAGAAAATGCAAACTCCCGCAGACACTGGCCCAAATCCATGTATCTGCACAGCAAACAGTGATAGTCTGCACGATTCTCTAAGGAATCCCCTCATGCACTGGGCTTGCCCATGGTTCAGTCAATGACTCAGACCTGTTGGCACACCTCCATGAACTTCTTTTATTCATGGGGGGTTGTCAGTAAGGATTTTGCCCTTTCAAAGCTACTGTGTGTAAACTCTCTCAATTCCTATCAATCACTGTTGCAGACTTGTGAATGAGGAGATTAGACAAGGAGAGTTATTTGAATGAACACATCAACCTGTATAGCTGAGATTTTAATCTGCCTCTCAGCTCATGTGACATAGCAGAATTGCTTGTTGAGTCAATCACTCAAGGCCCCATTAATCCTCCTGTTCTTCATCTCAGTACCTCAGCTGCTCAATCTGGCCACATCTACAGATCAGTTGATAGAATTTTTAAACCCACAACTCACACCCCTCCATTTGAGATCTAAAGTGTTGCATGACAGCCCATTCTCCATAGCAATGGATTCATACCTCCACTACACAAGATTCTGACATAGCTCATAAATGGGCCCCCCTCCTTTGCGCTCCCAGGGAATTGCAGGAGGAGGTCAGTGGAGGCTATCACAGACACCTTCTATTGCAGACATAGACTCTTCATGCGGATGGGAGTGCATGTGAGCTCTGAGGCTCCTCACGTCACCTAGATGGGGACAGGGTTGTCAAGTGAGGTGATAACTCTGGAAGGGTGTGGGTTTGATGGTGATGGTGGGGGGGTGGGGGGTGGGGGCTAGGGTTGCACATATGTGCCAGACATGAGTGGGAAAGCTGCCTGGTCCTTGTACGGCAATACTACAGTTTACAGTCTGATGGCATGCCATCAAAAAGGTGGCATTATCCTCATGGCTGCTCATATTGGCCATAAATCATTGTCTGTGTGAGCCACTGATCTCTTTCACTTAGTTGCTAGCCCAGAGTCTCCCATCAACTGACCCTCATGAAAGAGAACTCAGAGAACCCCCAGGCTTAACTTCCAACTCAGGCTCAGGGGATAAACTGGTTTTGGAGGTCCATGAGCCAGGCGGACGTGGGGCCACTGAGGGATATCCACCCTCAGTGCTAGAGGAAGCGCATCAAATATTGGCAGTGAGGTTAGGAATCACCTGACCCACAGGCCACGGGGAGGGGGGTGGTCTGAGGGATCAGGGGCAAGTTTCTGTGACTCTGCAATTCACTGTGGATGCAAGCAGCACGGAGTGTGGGTCAGCTGCAATGGAGGGCGGGGGGGTTGGTCATTTTTCAAATGCTACATGACTCATGGGTAAGGGAGGACTTGAGGGCAAAGGGATGGTTGATGATGCTGACTGTGTGACTCTCTCTTTTCTCTCTCTCTCTTTCCCCTTCTCCATCCTCTCCACGGAGAGAAGATGAATTTTGACTTGCAACCAGGCTAGCTGGTCCCTTTGGTGCTGACTGCTGTTGAGGCAGATAGGCATTGGCAAGAGCATCCCAGGTCTTATCCAACACCACTGGAGCCATACACCAAATATCTATGCCGGAATTTTACTGCCTTGTCTACCTGAGGCTCGTAAGATCTCACTTAAGGCCATCGGAGAATGCCATTCTTGGGGGCGGGGAGGGGGGTTTTGGTGGGGGGGTGGGGGGGGGGGCGGTTGTGTGTGTGCCAGTAAAATTCTGACACAAGGGTCTGCCATAGAGACGGGAGTGCCTGAAATCCCAACAGGCATGAAGACAGCCCTTCTGTAGCTCCTGCGTGTACAGGAAATGCTGGTCATTTAACAAGCTGTCAGACAACATGTGCTGCCAAAGATTGCACTTTCACAGGGAGTGGTGCTGCATCTGTGCCAGCTTCTCACTCACCTGGCATTTGTGAAGCTCTTCATTAACAAGAAGGGATAACACCCCATTAACAATCAAATATTGTACAACCACCTCCTAAGCATCATGCCTGTCTGTGCATGCTATCCTGGGAATATGCATGACAGCTGGGACACTCAGAGATACCCAGCATCTTCAAGGGTCACCCTCGGCCAAGGGATTGATTAATGGGGACAAGAGCTACACACTGATGGTTGATGACACCAGTGAAAAGACCCCATAATGAAAGTGAAACCTGTTACAATGAGGCTCACTCTACCAGGAGCAATATTGTGCAATCCATAGACCTGCTGAAGATGTGTTTCAACTGTCTGGACTACTCTGGCAGAGCTCTACTATACTGCCCCCAGAGGGTGGTGTGGATAGTGGTCACATGCAGTGTGCTGCACAACCTGGCACAGCAGTGGGATGACATGGCAAAGAAGGAGAAATGGCTTATCTTGTTAGATGAGGAGGATGAAGACCAAAACAGCGAACAGGAGGAGGATGAGGAGGAAGCTGAAGGAGCTGAGCAGGTGCTGGCCAGGATCCAACAGGGATGTAGGACCAGGGAGGCTCACATTGCTTCCAGATTTGGAACACAGGAACCTCACTGACTGGCAAATTGATCCCCACCACCCTTCCTACCCTCAAACCCTTTCTTGCCCAGTCCCCCGTGCCCCTTTTCCATGGTACTATTCTTCCTCCCACCCCACTTTCCCCCAATCCAGTTGTGCCTGCACTTGCTGGAAGGTCACTGACACATCTCCTGTAAAGCTTGGCTCTGCTTTTGAATCTCCATCATTGTTGGAATGAACATTTCCAGAAACCTGGGGCTGATGGCATCATGCCATCAGACCTCTGACTGCCCACTCAGGCTCCACCTGATGTGCAATAGCAGCCATGTGGTACTCAGCAGAGAAACCTGTCCACTAACGTTTCCCAAAGAGATAAGTATTTCTGTACTGGTGATGGTGAGTGCAGTGGTGAGATTTCAGAGTCGTCCCTGGAGCTGTGGCCCAGTGGGGTGCTGTGAGATATTGGATGTCAGGATGCAACCCCAGATAGCCCAGCCACATCTAATGGAAATCCTGCAAGACAAAGGACATGGGGTCAGCTGGTGGGAATATCAAGGGTGTGGAGGAATGATAGATGCACTTAAGATACGTCATCTGGATCACAGTGCTTTGGGCTCTTACTTGCTGGGAGCCTGTTGACCTTGCAAATCTTGGGCATGCCAACTCCTGTCTTCGCCCATTCCCTCTTGTTGATGGCAATCTTTTCCTAAGGGGACACAAAGATGAAAGAGTAAGAGGGTGGCCTGACTAGGATGGGGGAGAGGGTGATACCAGGTGGCATTCATAGGCATGGTGCCTGGCTAGTGGTTCTGGTGGAGATTGTGTGTGACAACGTTGGAAGCTAGTGTGGAGGGATAGAGAAGGTAAAAGTGAGATGCTGCAAGTTAGGTACATGAGTGATTCCAGGAGCAGGGAAGTGGGCACTTTTCCTCGCAGATCAGAGGAGGCTAGTCATCTTCTTGTGCCATAGGATGCCCACCATCCTGGTGATGCTCCTAGAACTTATCGAGTCTGCCGCCACTTCCCATGATTCAGGGATTAAGGATGATGGCAAATCTCCTGCCAACTCTCTTCCACAGCTTCCAGCATCCTCTGTACCTCTGCATTTAGGAGTCTAGGCGCTGACCTTCATCTCACCATGTTGCTGGCTGAATGGAGAGTGGCTACTGCAGCGAGTGCTGAAATACAGCTCCTGCTTCTATGAGGCTAACAGCTGATTCCTGACTGCAGTGAGTCAGGCACTGGGTGAGTCAGGAAATCAGAATGGAACAGGTAGTAGAAGGGCTGGCTTATTAGCGTATGCTGCATGGAGTGTGCAGATCATTGCTAGCGTCAGTGAGAAACACTCCAGTTTTCACGCAAGATTGGACACTTAAAGTCCCATTGGCAAAGAGATCTTAATTTTCCCTTTTTACCATTCTTCTGCATTCTGACTATATTTGCTGCTGCGCACGAATATTTGTAAACTCTGTCCCATCCTGCCACATCAGTCAGCTTCTTTCAATCGGAGAAGTTGATGAAAACTGAGAGGCAATTACATCAAATTTCCCTAACCACCATTTGTCATGTTTAGCAATGGGTAACGTCAGGAACAATCAGTCAAAAGGGAACAATTATAACTGTATGTAAATTTGTACAATTAGCTCAACTATACACTAATCATTTAGTATATGAATCACCCAGGATACATATTTTACTGAAGGTAGGAATAATCCTTGTACCAAGAGAATCTCATATTTTTGAATGTGTTGAATGAGCAGTCACAGTATGATGGGCTGGTAAGCAGTTTTAACAGTAATGTGCATTAATCAATTCTAACAGGAGAAGACCGTTGGCTATGTACATTATTACTACAGCAGGGCTGGCGTGTTGAATACAATGCAGCTTCAGATGCCTATACAAATGCACCACAGGAGTTCAAAGAATTCTACAACCAGCGACGCCGTTGGGTGCCATCGACTTTGGTGAATACAATTGACCTTTTGAATAGTGGAGCGCAAACCTCCAGGAGAAACCCCTCAGTTTCAAAACTTTACATTCTGTACCAGATTATTGGAACAGCAGCATCGATTCTAGGTCCTGCTACTGTAATTTTGATGATAGCAGGTAATTGTGCTTTTTTTTACCATATTGTGATAGTTTCTTGTTCATATTTGGGATGCTATAAAGTTTTAACTTTAAAGTTTAATTATTATTGTTACAAATAGGCTTACATTAACACTGCAATGAAGTTACTGTGAAAATCCCCTAGTCACCACACTTCAGCGCTGGTTCGGGTACACTGAGGGAGAATTTTGCATGGCCAATGCACCTCACCAGCACATATTTTAGACTGTGGGAGGAAACAGGAGCACCTGGAGAAACCTACATCGACACAGAGAGAAAATGCAGACCCTGCACAGAAGTGGCACAAGCTGGAATCAAAGCCAGGCCCCTGCCGCTGTGAGGCAGCAGTGCTACTAAGGGGTGGGGCCTTCTGGCACTGTGTGGCCTGATTGGGGGTGGGCTGATGGGAGGTGGAGCTACTGTGTACTCTGCAGAGCAATCAGAGGGGGAGGGAGAGGGTGATCGGAGGTGACCTTAGGGGTTGGCGATTGTTGCTGGCCTGGGAGGTGGTGGGGGGATGGGGGCTGGCCCCATGTGGGTTGGTGATTAGGGTTGACTTGTTGGAGGGGGGGTTGCAATCTGGCTGACCGTCTCAGCGGGGATGGTTGTGGAGCCATCAGAGGCTGGTGATCCGGTGGGAGTGGTTAGGCTACCTAGTGAGAGATTGCTGCATGAGCAGTGGGCTGCCCAGCATGTTGCCACCAGCTTCTTGCACAGTATTAGGCTCCCTATTGCTTTACAGGTGTGAATCCTCTGACGGACTCTGTGATGCACGGAGTGCTGTAAATTCACCTGACTAAGTGTGCTGAAAAAACAGGCAAGAAAATCTCCCATTTTCCTGCCCATTGTGTACTTAGTTTCTTTTTGGGAAAATCATCCCCATGATTTGGAAAACCTGGTTACATTTGCTTATAAACATATGAGGGTAAGTTCAGAAACCTAGTGCTTCCAACAAGAAATGTTGTTTGCTCGGAGTCCTGATTGTCTACAAACCTGTTACACTGATTTCTTAGCCCTCCATTCCCATCAAGCAAGGTTCTTGACTAGGAGTGGAGAATTGCCTAATTATTCTTGACATAAATCAGGCTGAAATATATAATGGTGTCATTTGAACCTGTCATCATCAAAGCTTTCCATCCTCATCAACTAAACAAAATAAATTTACTAATTACTTTTTTATGCTGTCAATGTCCGCCAAGTACTTTGTCAACAATTCCACTCACAGGCAATGTCATTTATCATGATGTCATGCCATCAATGTTACATGAAGTGGGCCTTCTAATGGTAACAGCACTTACACATTGCTGCAGCAATGTGGTTCAGATCTACAACGACACCACCGAGTTTCACTTTACAATTGGAAGGGCAAAATGAACACCAAGCAGCAAGATCAGGAATTTTCTCATAGTTGATCTCACTTTGCTATCTTAACTTCACTGGAAGTGCAGTGAAAAAGTTGCTTACTGTGAAAAAATTACGGCTCAGCAGGAGCAACTTAGAGCATGTTCCTGATTGTTGTCTAACCATTAGATTGGGATATATTTATTGATTAATATTAAATTAGTAAGGCTGATAATGGAAAGCTGTTCTTTGTTTTATCCAGTTTTAATAATACAAATGTTTTTAACACAAGGTAGATGACATTTTGCTATACAATAACTTTTACAGGAGCATTTACCTTTGTGTTTAACTGGAATGGAAATGTTGCTCTGGCACTTGGAATCGTGCCTCCTGCCATCTACATACTAATCTGTTACAAAGTCAAATCAGATACCCAGATCAAGATTGCTGCTGTCCTGAGTATTTTTTATGCCTTTCTAATGATTGCAACAATAATGTCCATTATTGGTGAGTGTTTCATTCATGATTCACAAATAAAGTTTATAATATATAGGAACTAACTTTATCAACATAAGCATTTGAAATGAATCCTTTTAAAATTATCTTTTCATGTTTATATTAGTTTAGTAATTAGTATTGCAAGACATTATATATCATCATATTAAAGAAATGTAGTGGCAATCAAAGCTATATTTTGCCATCTGAAGTTGCAAGATAAGGAAGTTGAATGTAACTTAAAAAGCAATGCAAAGTATTGAAGTACATAGGAACAGGAATATGTGAAAGTTTGTCAAAAAGCTACTTTTAACACCTACCAATGTATGTTAGCATTTTTTGTTACTACCATGTTTTAAATGTGTTGCCAAATATGTTCTGTGACCTTCATATGCCTTTATTAGAGGGTGTAACTATTTCAATATTTAATTACCAAACTGATGGGTGTGACAGTGTTAAAATTATTACCCTAAATGTCAAGGAAGCTTTCAATTGAATAGAACAAAGTACACACTATGTTGAAGAAGGAGCTGAAACAGGTATCATTACAGCAAGAAAACCATTGAGTTACAAAGATAAAATATGATGAGAGAAATCAAATTCACTTCTGCCCAATTTATGCCTGAAAAATGTGTGGACAGCTGTTAAAAATTGTGGATGGGAATTGACACCCTGCCTATTTTAGGCAAGCCTGTAAATGACGAGCAATCTGTCTAAAAAGGCATTAGAACCTTTAGGTATGCAAATAGGGATCCTACATTTTCATCAGTCTGATTGGAAAATCCCAGGGCAAATGGATGGAGGATAGCCTCAGCAGAGATTCTTAAAGTAGATAAGGGGTTTCATATGAACATAAGCTAATTTCCACATTAACTTGTACTCTATTGATGGAAAAGATGGACCATAAACTTTTTCTTTCATGCTAACATCAGATTGTGTGCTTTTAGGTGAAATGGTCAAAGAAAACACCTTTATTACGCCATCAGGCTTGTTCTTCATCTCCATGACCGTCCTCTTCGTCACAACAGCAATGCTGCATCCCCAGGAATTCCACCTTGTTTTTTATGGACTGTTGTACATAATTTGTACCCCCAGTGGGTATTTGCTGTTGCCAATTTACGCCATGGTAAACATGAATAACGTCTCGTGGGGCACACGCGAAACAGTCACTCCAAAGATACAGAGCAAAAAGAAACCTCAGCAGGTTCTGCGATATGAAAAGAAATGCAAATGTTTCTGTTGGGATATTGAATTTGTTGCCAAAGAGAATAAAAAAGAACTAACTCAATATGCAGACAGGTAACTTGCTTTCAAGATAATTTACAATATTCAAAAGTGGTTTGATGTAGTTTTCATATAAAACTGTAATTGACATGTATCCCAGGACATTGTGGGAAACTAGAAAGGAAATTACGGGCCCTCTAGCAGATTTATTTGAATTATTGATAGTCACAGATGAGGTGAAGATTGGAAGGTGGTAAATGCTGTGCCTTTGTTTAAAAACGGTTGCAGGGAAAAGCCTGGGAAGTACAGGCTGGTGAGCCTCACATCTGTGGTGATAAGTTGTTGGAAGGTATTTTGAGAGACAGGATCTGAGGCATTTAGAGACACGAGGGCTGACTAGGGACAGTCAGCACGGCTTTGTGAGTGGAAAATCATGTCTCACAAATTTGATTGAGTATTTTGAAGGGGTAACGAAGAAGGTAGATGAAGGCAGTGCAGTTGATGTTGTCTACATGGACTTTAGCAAGGCCTTTCCCAAGGTACTGCATGGTAGGTTGTTGCATAAAGTTAAATCTCATGGGATCCAGGGTGAGGTAGCTAAATGGATACAAAACAGGCTTGATAACCGAAGCCAGTTGACAGGGTGGTTGTAGAGGGTTGTTTTTCAAACTGGAGACCTGTGACCAGTGGTGTACCTCAGGAATCAGTGCTGGGTCCACTGCTATTTGCCGTTTATATTAATGATTTGGATGAGAATATTGGAGGCATGGTTAGTAAATTTGCAGATGACACCAAGATTGGTGGCATAGTGGACATGAAGAAGGTTGTCTAGGATTGCAACAGGATCTTGATCAATTGGGCCAGTGGATTGACGAATGGCAGATGGAATTTAATTTAAATAAATGCAAAGTGATGCATTTTGGTAACTTGAACCAGGGCAGGATTTACTCAGTTAATGATAGGGTGTTGGGGAGAGTTCCAGAACAAAGAGATCTTGGGGTACAGGTTCATAGCTCCTTGAAAGTGGAGTCACAGGTGGACAGAGTAGTGAAAAAGGCAGTCGGCATGCTTGGTTTCATCAGTCAGAACATTGAATACAGGAGTTAGGACATCTTATTAAAGTGGTACAAGACATTGATAAGGCCACACTTGGAATACTGTGTACAGTTCTGGTCACCCTGTTATAGAAAGGATATTATTAAACTAGAAAGAGTGCAGGAGAGATTTACGAGGATGCTACCAGGACATTGATAGTTTGCGTTATAAGGAGAGCCTTGATAGACTGGGACTTTTTCCTCTGGAGCATAGCAGGCTGAGGGGTGATTTTATAGAGGTCTATAAAATAATGAGGGGCACAGATCAGCTAGAAAGTCAATATCTTTTCCCAAAGGTAGGGGAGTCTAAAACTAGAAGGCATAAATTTAAGGTGAGAGGGAAGAGATACAAAAGTGCCCAGATGGGCAATTTTTTCACACAGAGGATGGTGAGTGTCTGGAACAAGCTGCTAGAGGTAGTAGAGACAGGTACAATTTTGTCTTTTAAAAAGCATTTAGACAATTACATGGGTAAGATGGGTATAGAGAGATATGGGCCAAATGCAGGCAATTGGGACTAGCTTCAGGGTTTTAAAAAAAAGGCAGCATGAACAAGTTGAGATGAAGGGCCTGCTTCCATGCTGTAAATCTCTATGAGTCTATGACTCTAACTCTTAAAGCAGATAAAAGTCCAATCTCCCAATTCTCAGGATTTATGATTCCTTTGTTCCGATGGTTTAGTTATTAACATTTAATTGATTAATTTTCTTTGGATGAAATTGGCGTCTTAAATTGCTACCTACAAGCTTGCAAAGGTAATTGAGTCACTGGACCTCCTTGCTTCATGAGAGACCACAGACTTTATAATAGGCCTTTTTTATCAGATTCCCCTTCATCTACGATTCTCTCTACCTGGTATGTAGAGAGGGAGAAGATGGTCACCTGGCTGGTTGGAGTGTCAGCTTTATTTGGGCTTGACTTACTTGGTGTTGTCCTGACTTTGGAAATTGCTACATGCTTTTGTCCGTACAAGTGCACAATTTACTCCCCGCCCCCTTCAGGCAATGGGATTTATTTTGATTGGTTTCTGAAATTGAGGTAGGTATCCTGATTGTTCCTAGGATTATATTCCTTCAGTTTTGATTTTGGGTAGGGGTATGAAAGGGAGAGAAAATTCTGTTTTCAAGGGGCAATTCTGAGTGTTTCCTCTTCCAATTTTAAGCACTTGAAAGATTAGCTATATATTTTCCCATGAACTAGGATGACAGGAATCTAAGCAAACTCTGAAATTATTTCAAGGTTTACAGGGGCAAATTCTTCTTGATATTGTTCTAATGAATATTTAAATCAAGTATACCTGCAAGCATTTCTACACAGCTGAAACCTGATATTTCTCCTAGTCACCCATCTTCGCCTTCATAGAATATTTGGAACTAAGAAACCTAATTTTAACCCATTCAAAACCTATCCACTTGCACAGAGTTAAAGTCAGGCAGTTTTTTTCCCACTTTTTCTGCTTTTCCATTTTGTTTTGTGCTATGTTCTGGAGAGTTCTGGGTGTATATTTGAAGTATTTAGTCCCTCAAGGGTACCCTTCCTTTTATCTTTTTAATTAGATCTTCTCTTTAAAGTCTAGAAATTGACAACATTCTTTGTGACATTTCCTGTCAGTATTTCATATTTCCTAGTATTACATTGCTTGATGTTCTGAATTGAAGACTTTGAAAAATTATTCAGGGATTATTTGATTTCTTTTCCCTCAGTGTAATTGAAGAAGAAGAAGTGGAACCAAGAATTGAAGATAGTGAGTATTAATAGGCTTTAGAAAATCCGGACTTGTTAATTGACCAGAAATAAATAAATGTCCAACACAAGCCTGATTGTTATTAACCAGGATTTTCTTCCTGCTGAAGTTGCAAAAGTAGTAAAAGGACATAATTAAAGGCTGTGTTTCTAATTGTATGTAGCATTTGTATCAAGGCAGATGAATTGAGAGCACAAATAGATATAAGTACGTATGATCTTAAAGGCATTATAAAGACAAGATGACAATGGCTGAGCCATGAATATTCACAGGTACGTGGCATTTCAGAAGGACAGGAAACTAGGAAAAGGTGGGGGGTAACTGTAGATTAAGGATGGCATTAGTACGCTAGGGATGTCCTTAGTTCTAAAGATCAAGATGTAGCTTTGGTAGAGATATGAAATAGTAACCTGTGAGAGTAGTTATCTGTCCTTAACAGTAATCATACTGTAGGATGGAGTATACAGGAAGAAATAGTGAGGCTTGTGACATTGTTAATAATGAGAGATCTAAATTTACAAATAGATTGGATGAATCAGATTGGCAAAGGCAGCCTGAAGGATATGCTTCTTAAAGCAGCACACTGCTCTACAGCCAACCACAGAGCATAATATTATGAATCTGGTAATGTACAATGAGACAGGGTTACATTTTTTATTCTTAAATGGGATATGGGTAATGCTAGCTGGGCCAGCATTTGTTGACCGTCACTAATTGCCTTTGAACTGAATGGCCTGTAGTTTGAAAGTCATTTCGGGGGCAGTTAAGAGCCAGCCACATTGCTGTGGGTCTGGAGTCACGTGTAAGCCAGACCAGGTAAAGATGGAAGAGTACCTTCTTTAAAGGGACATTAGTCAACCAAATGGGTTTTTACAACAACCAACAATGGTTTCATGGTCATCATTAGGCTTTTAATTCCAGATTTTTATTGGTTTCAAATTGCACCAATGTCATGGTGGGATTCAATGGGTAGGTTGCCATGGCATTACCCACAGCCTCTGGATTATTAGTCACTACTATTATGCCACTGCCTGATCTCATAGTAAAGTAATCCATAGGCAGCAGTGATCATAACATGATTCAATGTTGCATTCTGTTTGAGGACAAAATAATGGGTTGAGGGCTAGTATATCAACTTTAGATAAGGGAAATCATCAGGGCATGAAGATAGAACTGACTAAAGTGAGCTGGGAAATTAGGTTAAGATATAATTCGTAACGTTCAGCAAGCGTACATTCCAATGAGAAAAAGATTTCAGGGAAAAAGAATGCCAGCTGTATCTATCTGTAAAAATTAAAAGAAATATCAAATTGTAAGAAAAAACATAATTCTGCACCCAGAGGAAACCCACACAGACACGGGGAGAATGTGCAAACTCCACACAGACAATCACCGGAGACTGGAATTGAACCCGATTTCCTGACACTGTGAGGCAGCAGTGTTAACCACTGCACCACCTTGCTGCGCAATGTTGGCATGGGCAGAGGATTGGTTAGCTAATAAGAAACAGAGTGTAGCCATGAATGGATCATTTTCAGGTTGGCAAGACGCGATGAGTGGAGTGTCTTGGGGCTTAACTATTTGCAATCAATGTCAATGATTGGATGAAAGGATTGAATGTATTGCTGCTAATTTGCTGATAATATAAAGATAGGTAAGAAAGTAAATTGTGGAGGGGTCTGCAAAGAGTCAAAGGTTGGTTAAGTGGATGGGCAAAACTATGGCAGATGGGAATAATGTGGGAAATGTGAACATTTACACTTTGGCAGGCACAATAGAAAAGCAGCATATTATCTAAATAGGGAGAGATTACTGAACTGAGATGCAGGGATCTGATTGTCCTGGTAAATGACACACAAAAGGTCAGTATACAAGTCCAGGAAGTGATTTGAAGGGAATGGAAATTGTTGTGTATTGCAAGGGGGAATGGAAGATAAACATAGGGATGTTTTGCCACAGATAGGAAGCACTGGTGAGACCATGGACCAAATCTTCTGTGCAGTGGCAATTAGCATTGGATTCTCAACAGTCTGCAGGCTGAAAAGATGACATAATTTGTTGCTTTATCAGCCTAATGATTGAGTAATACTGGGGGTTTTAATGCCACATAGCAATGCTGGGAGATGTGGATGTAAATGATACCCCATGCAAATATGCAAAATCTTGATATTATCCAAAGCTCAGTGGTAGCACTGCAACAAGAAATTGTCATTTTGAGCTTCAATCTAAATACTTGATCACACAATCCAGGCTGACACTCCACTGAAGTATTGACAGTGTGCTGCATTTTCTGAGGTATAATTGTTCAGATAGGTGTTAAATTTTGGCTCTATCTGCCATTTCAGGTTAATATAAAATACCCCATATTACTATTCAAAGAAAAACCAGTCCTCTCTAGTGTCCTAACCCTCAAACATCTTCACAAAAATCAGATTATTTCACTGCTTACGTCATTGTTTTTGTCAGACTTTGTTGTGATCGTAAATTGGCAGCTCTCTCCTTCATTACAACTGCACAACATGATTTGTTCACTTTGCAGCACTTCAGATCATCCTGGTAACATGGAAGATGCAATATAAATGCAAATTGTCGCTGTTCTTTTTTAACTGATAGAAAAATGTTACCATGGAGATTCATGTATTTTTGGTATATTCAAATAGAGTTTTGGGTCATCTGCAGTTTAAAAGTCAAAATTAAGGATACTTTGTTGCTTAACTGACATGATGGCAATGATTTTGGGAATCATCTCTACCTTATGTTTTCATTGTGTAGATTGGATAAGCAACTTGCAAGGACAGTCACTCCATATACAGCTTGTTGAAGAAGAGCTTGATGAAGTAAGTTGTTGCTAATGGCATTGCTCTTAATTTCCTGATGTGTTTATTTCAGTGTGTAATACGAACACTGCTCTATTGTGTGTAGTTATTCACCTGCACAAAGCAGATGAATAACATTGTTCAGATGGACAATTGGAGTATAACAATTTTATTGATATTACTGGTCCATATTTCATATCTACAGGCAGAAAACCCATTCTGGAATGACCTCATCAAACTGTATCTTAAACCAATTGAAGAAGATAAAGAGAGACAGGCCGAGATAGCAAAGCAACTGAAAGCTCTCAGAAATAAGGTAAACCCCACTGACAGGTGACTGTTCTGAATCTGGTCATTTGTTCAGTCCCAAAGGTGGAACCATGTTGAATTATTTTTGTGTATGGAAGGACAAAGCAGGAGGTAGAGAAGGACTGAGAAACTCAGCAGATTTCAGGGTTTAGCATATGAAATGGCTTACCAACCGTTCTCATGATCTTTTAGCTTTCTGAATATAACAGACCAGCCATTAGTTCTACATAATCTTGCCAATGCTTGACCATTGTACAAAATGTCTTCTAATTGAAAGAATGCAAATGCATGTGAAGATACATTTTGTGTGGGCTTCATTCTCTGAGTGAAATCTGCCTCAGTATGTCTGAGAATTGGCGATTCACAGTTGGTGCCAATCTCAATAGATTCTGTTCCTGCTTTTTCAGTGGTTAAAGTGAATTAGGGGCTCCCATTGAATGCCTCGACTGATTAATTAGATTTACTTTAGTTCTTTCATGGACAGGCTATAAGAAAACAACATTGCTGAGAAATGTGTATTCACTCATTGTACTGATTGTATTTGCCTTTATGTACATTTTAAAAACCTATAATGAATAAACCCTTTCATTCTTTCAGGCAACTTTTCTGTATTTCATCATTAATGTTCTTTGGATCATTTCAACGTTTTTCCTACAAGCAATTGGTCCAGAGATACACATCAAGATCCCCAAAATCCTCCCAAACGGTATATTTTCCAAAGATGAAATTCTAACTATTGAACCACTCAGTTTCATGTTCTTGGCATCATTTGCTGGGCTACTGGGAATTCAGTTCCTCACCATGTTGTACCACAGGTATTAATAAAAATGTATCTTAATTAACAAAGAATTAATACAATATTATGGGAGTGCTGATTATTTTATTTACTTTTCTCCCCCAGGATTAACACACTCATTCACTTTATAGCATATAAAGAAACAGAAGTAAAACCGCATCAGACTGTTGGAAAGTATCACCAAGTGGTAAGACTGACAGATTTCACTTTATATTTTATTGAAAGGAATAAAATTATTGATAATTCTTTAAAAACTTGCATTTAATTCCAACTCCCTGTAATCTTTACACTTCTTGACACACTTCAAGGGAGGCAATGGCCTTGTGGTATTATCACTAGACTATTAATTCAGAATGTCAGCTAATGTTCTGGGGACTTGGGTTTGAATCTTGCCACAGCAGATGGTGGAATTTGAATTCAATTTTAAAAATCTGAAATTATGAATCTACAGATGACAAAGCCATTGTCGATTGTTGGAAAAACCCATCTGGTTCATGAGTGTCTTTTAGGGAAGGAAATGTGCTGTTCTTACCCAGTCAGGCCTACATGTGACTGCAGATCCACAGCAAGGTAGCTGACTCTTAATTGCCCTCTGAAATGGTCTAGCAAGCCATTCAGTTCAAGGGCAATTAAGGATGGGCGATAAATACTAGCCTTGCAGCGACGCCCACATCCCAGTAATGAATTTTAAAAAAAAATTGGATCTTGTTGCCTCACTCAAAGTGAACGAGCAGAAAATCAGAACTGAAGATGCAGGAAACCTTAATGATCCATTTGTTCTTTTGGTATATCACGTCTGACATAACGACACCCCAAACATGATTCCAGAAATAGTTGCAAAATGATTCCAGGTTTACTGCATATGCATTTCAAATGTGCAAATTGTCTATCAACTTGCAACAATAAATAAATATCCTGTTGTTAGCCATATAAATAGATTGAAATGAATTATCACTCTCGTATTTGCTGTGTAGAGTTGGGAGGATTCCTGGCTACGTGAGCTTAATTCCTGAAAAAGTGCCCCAAATCATTATATTTTCACTCCAGCATAGGGTAGGGGTGGGAGTGTCTGGCTTCTATGGAGTCATCCTCATTGTTCTTGGAAAGAATTTGGAGGCAGCCACAGGATTTGCTTGCAGTGGAATGTGAGAACTTCAGTGCTCCAGCAGTTGTTGTGCTGTGAAAAAGAAATGAAGCAGAGAAAAACCTCCAGCGCTCACTGTTCATACTCACAATCACTTTCCTCGTGCCCATCAATGTCGACCCATGCTACATCGTGTCACCCAGCCACCACACCCCCCCCCCCCCGCCCCGCCCCTTATACCCTTCATGTCAACCATTGGCCCTCCATCTTGGCCTTCTATGCCTCCTATTCTAACTTAATGCTGATTCATGCCATCTCATGCCTCCAACATCCCCTCGGCCTTCACTATTTTCCCTTACACCATCCACGTTAATTTATCCAGTTCTCTACCTGGGCAGATCTCAAGATGCATACTAAGATTAAATAAAGTTCTTCAGTCCCTATTGATAAATTCATTGTTTAAAAAAAAAGTTGGTAAAAAATCCATTTACTTCCTTTAATCCCTTATAAAAACAAGCATTTGTATTCATTGTCCCACTGTAATGAAATCAGTTTCACTGCACTAGTCCCATAACAGTAACCTTATGTCAAGGGACAGAATGAAATAGCATACATAGTTTTTTTTAACACTGACAATTTTTTCACATATTTAAATGGCTGGAAATTTCTAGGCCTGGACAGCTCCCTTGACTGTTCCAATGACTTTGACAGTTTCAATGGATTTATCACATTCTCTGTATATTCATGTCTACTTTCAATAATCCCAAAGGGCACCTATCCCTTTCAAAGGGCATCTTGCCTCTCCCAAAGCACACTTCATCTCTCCCAAAGCTGTCCTGGAACCATATTCAAAAGGGTTCCCTCTCTAAAGAACTCAAGTAAGTTATACCTTCTCCTAACAGGTCTAATGGGGGAGCCAGCAATTTTCTTGTGGAGGGGAAGGAGGGGAAGGGGGTAGTGTCCGTGGGAGGTGGGGGGTGGTGGAAGCTGGGGGGGGGGTAGGGTAAGGGGAGAGCAGAGTGAAAGGCCAGCGACGAGGCCAGCAATATCTGGGGTGGGGTGGGGTGGGGGTAGTGTGGGGTGGGGGTAGGGCTAGAGTGTTGAGGCCAGCGATATTTATGCTGGAAGAACTTACTTAGCAATCTCCCAGAGATGTGCACAGGTTTGGGGGTCCATTCAGCTCATGAATTCCAGCGTCTTCAGTGGGAATAGGCCCCACCCCTGGATTTTTCATGTAATTCACACTAGTGCCCTCTGTAGCGCACGGAGTGTGGAAGATTCATTTTGAAGCTCTCAGTGAAAAAAACCAACACGATTTACTCCACTTTTCACACAAATTCGGCACTGAGATTTTTTTGGGAGAATTCCACCCCCTCCCCCAGCTTGCCTCCATGTATTTAAAGCTGGATTAGCTGTCAAAGATTGTTTTCATGATATTCTAATTGTTAATTAACATCAAGGATCTCCATGACACTGAAAATTATCTGTAACACAATGTACAATCTCATTCCTTCCAGTTTTAATTGTTGTTGAACATTTTAAAAATGTGACCTTTTAACTTTTCCTTTTCTATTTTCCCTCAATTCAATCTTTACTCTCTCCATCCTCTATGCTTCTCTTTCTGCACCAGATTTGGCATTGAATGCCACCACTCTATCGTGTATTTCCTTTGATAATCTCACAATCCTTTAATCTAATTAGTTAAGAAATACATCGTTCCTTGCTCTGTTCACTCAAGTTCTAGCTTTTCAATTTCAGCATAGATTATTGTCAAACTTAAATGGCATGGATAAATTTAACTAAAGCAGTGTTCCATTTACTGCTACAGCAATTTTTGCCGAAATATAATGACTTTTATTGCTAATTAAGTGAAAACATTTTTGGTTTTCAGGCACAAAATCCAAAATGAAGCTTAAATATTGAATTTTCTCTTTCTTTTTAGTACAAAGATTTTGAAGCTTGACATGATACAGAAGAAAAATCGACAGGGCTTAAGAATCAAACTTCAACTCACTAGCCCCATACTATTACAATCATTACTGTCTGTGCGAAACACAACTACTCAGGGATATTACAGCAAACATCTGTGGATTGTATTACAAATCAGAAATATATGCAATGAAATAATTACTTATCAAAATACTGGCAATTCCCTATGTAAGTAGGTCTCAAGCGTTGTTGCTCCTGCATCAATTTGTAAATAGGCGCCTAAGTGCCAATATGGCTGGAGACACATGCAGGTACTTTTTTGTCCCATTCTTTTTGTCTCTCCTTTCATCTTTGATTCTTCTCATCACCTGGATTGGCATCTAAACCAGCCATTCTTGTATTTCCTGGGACTAGCGAGTTGTCTTAAGGCTGTCAACAGCTTATTGTATCAAAAAGAATGGTAATCGGATGACTTGGATGTTTGAGGCTAATTTTGCATTGTTCTGCCAACAGTGTTAGCTGGCATGAACAATTTGTGCTGCAACAGGATTACAGCCTGATTTGGAAGTAACCCAATTATTAGGCTATAAAATGAGTATAAACATCTATTTCAAATGAGTAAACCTTTCTAAAGTATTGTTGGATCTATATCATCAGATCTGGCTAATGTTTCCTACATCTACATGTAGAGAATATTCTTGATGAGACAAACATCTCCACAAATTAGATAAACCAAGTAACTCAGGGATGAATAAGTTTTGATCAGCCTCAAGATTGTAAATATTTACAATCAAACATGACAATCTGTTACATAATTTACTCATGACACTTATTTAATTGTAGAATTGAGAAGATAATTTCCTCCATGTTTATGAATTGCTAAACTGTAACTATATTATTTATTATGCTTTTACAATGTTTTTTACATATTGACCACAAAGGAAACCTTGTCTCAAGAAGTCACACAAAGGTGCAGCAATAAGGCTTCTCCCAGACTCTTTCTTTTTTTGTTATCATCAGGCCCACTTGTTCCATGCTGGATATGTGTGGCAAAGACAGGATCTTGTATTAAATCTTGTTTTTCCATTTTACCAATCAGCTTTATCCTAGTTTTAAAAGTGAACAAAATTTGCTTTTAGCCAAGATCTAAAGGTTCAGTGGAGATATAAAAGGGGATTATAAACTCCCTTGTGTGTGCAATGACTATTAACTGATCCAGCTAAAATGTACACATATGAAGATGATACTTCTGTACACAAATGTGCATCATGCCAAACATAAGGAATCATTCAGGTGCAATTATGGTACTTTACAATTGATCATGAATTCATCTATCTAAACCTTTGCACAAAATGGTCAGTTGTTCTCATCTATGTTTACAAATAATCTTGAAGATGCAAAATGTCTAACGCAAATATGAATGTTAATTTATGAAATAACAAAGTTACTTAATTGTATCATTGATCAAATGTGACCTGTTACTTCTTCAGATTTAAACTGCGATTGTTTGATGTGGGTTTTGTCTGTGCACATTTTCCATTACAAAATGCAGTGGACCCTGCAGACAAACATGCTTGATTTACACACAGTTCTAATTTAAACTTAAAACTCCCGTGTATCAGACCGTTCCATTTTCACTCTACAGAATTTTGAAGCATCAAACACTTGTTCTCTCTAGTTTATAGACCTCCTGTTCCAAACATAAACACAGAATCCTGCAACGTTCATCAGATTTTCCCAATGAACCTTTCCATGATGCACTCAAATACTAACGTTCACTGAATTTTAACTGGAGATAAGTGGTGCATTTTATAAACAGTTGATTTAATTTTATATAAGCTCTTTGTGTATGTTTTTGCTTTTAGATTTACTGAATGGATAGCTAACTGATCCGTGGTGCCAGTTTTAAAATTGTCTAGGTTGTTATATAATTTATTGGAAAATTCAACAAAGGGTGAAGTTGGCCAAAACAATGTTTTTTTTAAGAAAACATAGGTGACCAGGTTATTTTGATCTGTGCGTTAATTTATAGTCAATACTTACAGATCCTAATGTGAAAATGATCACTATTATAGGTGGACAGGTTCTGATGCTTACACTAATAACTACATTCATAAAATTACTTCATTACATATGACAGAGTAGATGTTAGTTACATTTTCACAATATCTAATCATTGATTTGTGAAACCATTGCTTACTTAATAAACTGCTCTTAAGTTAAATTTAGCGTTTTTATCTGATTATTTATTACTGGTCAGATATGGGCCATTGATTTTCATCAGGATTGTCCCTCTGTAATTAATTAATCAATCAATTAATTAAGTGCCCAGCCTGCAAGACATGAATTGAGGAAGCACATATGTGGGGCACGCACACGTGAAGCTCAAAGCCGTTTAACCCGCTTGCCCTAACCGCCCTTCACTCACCCCCCTCCTTCGCCCCTCTTCAACCCCTCCCCGCTCCTTTTCCCCATCCCCTCCTTTGCCCACTCCCCCCACCTTTGCCCATTCTCCTTTCTTTTGCCCACTGCCCCCTTGCACCAAACCCCCTCAGCCCCGCCTCCCCTCACTCCACAAGCCCTTGCTCCACCTCCCCTCACCCCACCTCCACTTAGCCCACTCCCCCCACTCACCTTCCTGACCCACCTCCCCTTACCCCACCTCTTCTTACCCCACCTCCCTGTTCCACCCACCCTACCCCACCCCCCCTCACCCCACCACCCCTCATCCCATACTCTCGTTCGCTTCCTCTTACCCCACCTCCTCACCCCAGCTGCCCTCAACCCACCTCCCCATATGCCCTTACCCCACCACCCCTCACCCCACCTCCCCTCACCCTCCTTCAGTCACCCCATCATCCCCTTCACCCCATTTCCCCTCACTTCGCCTCCCCCCGCCTGCCCCCACATCCCCCCACCTCCCCCAACCTCCCCCACCCCACCCCACTCCAACCACCTCACCACAACTCCCTCGACCCTCCTCACCTCACCTCCCACACTTGCCCCAACTCACCCCAAAACTCCACCTCACCATTCCTTGCCCCACCTCACCCTTCCCTCGCCCCATCTCACCTTCCCTGTCCCCTCCCCTTCCCCTTCCCCTTCCTGCCTTCTCCTCGTTCCCCCGTCCCACCTCCTCCCCGCCTCATCACCCCACCTACACCTAACCCCTTGCCCTGCCTTGTCTCCCCACCCCCGTCCCTCCACCCCCATTTTGTTCCCCCCGCTACGTTCCCCCTACTACACCTTGTCACCTTGCCTCCCTCGCCTCCCACACCCGCCTTGTCCCCCTCCCCTGGCATGTCCCCCTCCCCAGCCTCACCGCCCTGCCACGTCCCGCTCCCCTGCCTCGCCCCCCCCCGCCCCCCCATCCCCCATCCCCCCCACTCCCCACTCCCCCCCACCTCTCACCTCACCACCCCGTCCCCCACCTCAACCCCCGCCTCCTCCTCATGCCCCCCAACCCCCTCCTCTTCCCCCTCCTCATCCCCCTGCCCTCGCCTTGTCCCCCCGCCCCTGTCCCCCCCTCTCCTTCACCCCCGCCCCCTCTCCTTCACTCCCATCACCCTCTCATTCACCCCTGCCGCTGCCCCCCCCACCTTCATCCCTGCTCCCTTCTCCTTCACCCCTGCTCTATCTATGCTGGCCTCAACTCGCTTTCTATGCCACTTCCCTTGATCTATAAATATTTATCCACCTCCACTTTGAATAGTTCTATTGACCCAGTCTTCAAAACCTTTTGGGGCAGAGAATTCCAGAGATTCACCACCCTCTGTGAGAAGGTATTTCTACACACCTTAGTTGTAAATGACTGGTACTTTATCTTGTAGCTGTGCCCCCTTGTTCCAGACTCTCCTACTAGCAAAAACATCTCACTATCTACTCTGTCAAGCAGCCTCAGGATCTTATATGTCACTCTTCTAAACTTCCAAGGACTATTTCGTCTCTCTTGATAGGACAACCCTCTCCTCCCAGGGATTAGCCTGACGAATCTCCTTTGGGCTGCCTCCAATATTACTGTATCCTTTTTTAGTTAAGTGGACCAAAACTATCTGTAATATTCCAGATGAGATCTCATCAACATCCTGTACAATTGCAACAAAACTTCCCTATTTTTAAATTTCAATCCCTTTACAAAAAAGGCCAAAATGCTGCTTGCCTTCTTAACTAGTTGTTGGACCTGTCTGCTTTTACACTAGAAAACCTAGACCCCTCTGCACTTCATTCACCTGCTGTCTATCTTCATTTAGATAATAATCTGCTTTTTGATTCCTCCTAACAAAGTGCGTGACCTCATATTTCCCCATGTTACACTCTAGATTTTCACCTATGCATCCAATCTATTTGGATCCCATTGCAGAATCACAATATCCTCAATACAACATACCCTTCCACCCTTTGTGTCATTAGCTAATTTGGAACCTTTACATTCTGTTCCTTCCTCCAGGCATTAATGTAAATAGTGAACAATTGCAGGCCAAATAGTGCGGTAGTCCACTAACTAGATCTTTCCACTCTGAAAACGATCCATTTATTCCAACTATATTTTCTACATGATAGCCAATTTTCAACCTACACCAACACATTTACTCCAATTCCATGGGCTTTTACTTTACGCACCAGCCTCTTATGTGGCAGCTTGTCAGATGCTTTTTGGAAACTAAATAGCTTCTCCTCTATTGCTGTTACATCCCCAAAAGAATTCGAGCAAATTTGTCAAACATGATTTACCTTTCTGACCAAGTTTAATTATATTTAGCTTTCCTAAGTGATGAGTTATTTCCCCTTTGATTATTGACTCCAACATCTAGCCAATAATAGTTATTAAGCTAATTGGCCTATAGTTCCCTGCCTTTTGTCTTTCTCCCTTTTTGAGCAAGGGCATCACTTTGGCTGTTTAATGAGTTGCAAAAAATTTCAACCAATGGGTCCACTATCTCTGCAGCCGCTTCCATGCAGTTCATCTGGTCCTGGCAACTCGTCTGCCTTTGGCACCCACCTTGTGTTTCTCTAATACTCTATCCCTAGTGATTGGGATTTTTGAAAGTTCCTCCACGTTATTTTAAATCAGTCCATCTGATAACTTGGGGATATTTGCCATGTCATCCATGATGATGAAGACTGACGCAAAAAATTTGTTTAGCATATCCACCATTTCTTTATTTGCTGTAATCAATTCACTTGCCTCATTTAACAGAGGTCTCACATCTACCTTAGCTTCCCGCTTCCAATTGATATATCCATAGAAACTTTAGGGGAGAGCTTACCAAAAACAATTAGAATGCCAAACGAGTGTAAAAATGGGAGAATCACGCCAATTCTTTTGTGTGAGCTCCCAGATGCTTTCATGCATAGAAACTTGAAGCAGGAGTAAGCCCTTTGAACCTGCTCTGCCATTCATTTTGATCACACCTGATCATTGAATTCAACATTTTGAACCACCCTTCCCATCATATCCCTTGATCCCTTTAGCCCTAAGAGCTACATCTAATACAGCAACCATGGGACTTCACCCACTGAGCATCCTCACAGCATAAACTAGTCACCTTGAAGAATTGAATTTGCAGTGGGAGGGGCTGTAAGTTCTCAGGGGTATGGATAAGGGAGGATGAACATTTTCAGGAGGAGATGAGAGGATGAGAATGGTCAGGAGGGAATGCGGGGCTGAGTATTGTCAGCTGTGTGCAGAGGTGAACATTGTAAAGAGCGGATGTGAACATTGTCAGGGGTTGGTGTGAACATTATCGTGAAAGGGTGTGAGCAATGTCAGGAGGTGGTATGAGGACTAAGCGGTTAGAAAAAGCAGAGCTAGGATATGATTCGTGCCAGCAGAGGGAGTGGATGAAGCCTATTCTCGCTGTGAATCTGGCTGCTGAGCTCCAGGGCTACCATTGCACAGACTCCCCTGTCTCCCAGTGCACTGGAGATTGGTCACCCTCCCATCTCTTGGACATCACTCCCCATCCTTTGCTGCCCTGGCCAATTCCCCACCCTCTCTGCTGCAGAGGAGCCCCCCTCACCATCCCCCCAACCCCCCCCACCTCCCTCGCGCCCCCCCCCCAACCACCCCCCCACCCCACCCCCCAACCATCCCCACCACCCCCAACACAGCCCCCCCCCCACCCCACGCCCCCACCCAACCCCCACCACCCCCAACACAACCCCCCCCACACCACACCCCCCCCACCCCACCCCCCACCCCAGCCACCCCACCTCCCCCCACCCCCCCACCTCCCCCTCAAAACCCCCCACCCCCAACCCCCCCCCCCAACCCCCCCCACTGGTAAGATAGGCCACACAATCTTTATTGCAATGCAACTAGCCTCAACCATTCCCCCACACCTGACCTATACTGACTGAACCCCCAACTAGTATCCCACCCCTCCTGATACCCGTAACCTCCTGATCACCTAATCCCACCATGCTCCAACTGCACCCACAACTACCCGACTTCATAAACAACTGCACCCTAATTCCTCCCCTTCTTCCCTGACAACAACCAACTCCTCCCATCCCATGACTAGTCCCTGATGAACCCTCCACCCTCCCATCCATCCTCCAACAATAATCCCCAACCACCCAGCTTACCCCTAGACAACACCCCTTCAACCATCCAATCCACCCCAGAAGTCCTTCTCCCCCACCCCCACCGCAATTACACCTCTGATCACTAGACAACACACTAACTACATCCTTCTCAGAATTTTGGCTAAGAACAAGTTACAGATCGAACCCAAGGTGGAGTGCAATGCCTTATCTTGTCAGATTGGATCTTGTTTTTCTCTCTTGTGGGGTCATGAATTAGATTCAGTTGGAATTCGAAGTTTTTGGAGCAAGCAAGGAGAGGCACTCGGGTCTACCTGGTCTACTATGAGCATTGGCTTTGTAACTTTAAGAAGAATGGAATAAAAAATTTCAAAAACATTTGCTCACCGAGCCCTCAGCTACATCTCTTGATGACCCTCCCATCTCTTGACTAACCCCCTGATTCCCAAACAAGCACCTCATGCCTGACTAACCACCAAAGACTGCCACATCCCAACCACCCGTGACCAAGAAATCCCCCACTCCCAACTATACCCCACCCCTGATTACACAATCGCTAACACTGCTGTCTCACAACACCAGAGACCTGGATTCCATTCTAGCCTCAGGTCACTGTCTGTGCAAAGCCTCCCTGCGTCTGCATGGGTTTCCTCTGGGTTCTTTGGTTTCCTCCCACAAGTCCGAAAGACATGCTGTTTAGGTGCATTGGCTGTGCTAAATTCTCCATCAGTGTTGTTCTCCCAACAGGCACTGGAATATGGTTACCAGGGGATTTTCATAGTAACTTCATTGCAGTGTTAATGTAAGTCTACTTGTGACACTGATGAATAAACTTTAAACTTTACACTTGACTAACAACACAACTAACCCCCTACCAAGACTACACTCCGTTTGATCATGAACAGGTCTCACGCCCTTGGCTTATGCACTCTGAACACTACCAGCTGACTTCCCCATGATCTAACTATCCCCTGACTCCCCAACTAACCTTTCCACACCTCAACACTCCCATCTCCGATTCCTCCCCCCCACCCACAAGCACTTAACAAAACCCCCACACCCCAACTGCACATTCATCCCTGGCTACACTTTCTTGACTACCTCCAAATGACCAACCCACTGCAAGATTACTCCTCTTTTAACCATTTTTCCACCTCTCCCCATCTCCTCCCCGCACCCCCCTCCCTGACTAACCCCTGCCAACCACCTGATCTCCTCCAACACCAATCTCGAAATTTAAGAGCAAGAACCAGCTTTGAATCTACATGGATATGTGGTCACCAAATCAAGGCATAAAATGAGAAAGACATTTGATACCATCAACTGATGACATCATGGAGAAAGTGCATGATGCTAAACACTTTGCTAAACCTGATCTTGACGCAGGATACCATCAAATTGAGTTTGTAGAAGAATTCTCCACTTACTCCAAACTTTTTCAATACAAGAGTCTCAACTTTGAAGCCAGTTCAGCAGCTGAGGAATTTTAGCACATGATTCAATCTGTCCTTCTAGGACATGAAGGCAAGCTAAACATAAGTGATGGCAGTCTCATTGTTATATATTTATATGGTTGCATGATTGCTTTAAGACCCGGTCATATGATTTAATGGTAATGTCATTGGATGGTTTGACAGGCTCCTGTTTAGTTTCATTTCTACTTTCTTCTTCATTTCTATACAGGCAACAACTCCTACAATAAATTTGTTGTTTTGAATTTACGTGTGCAAACCACATCTTTTCCTTTTTGCTTAAAACACATAACCCCTAAAAATAGCTGCCACCAAAACAAAATGAGATGTTAAAACTATGTAAGAAGTCTATGAATGCACAAAATTGAAAAAACATTATTGAGAGAGTGCCTACAAACAAGATCATTCACACAAATATATCTTTGCAATATATAAAATGAGTTCATCATTATAACCACCTCTGATCTCAACTTACGTAACAATTGGATTCTCATACTATAATCATTGAGGAGATGTGTTGTCAATACAATACATGAAGGTCAGAGAATTGTCAAAACCAAACAACTCAGGGAAAAGTTATGGTTCTCTGGAATTGACCTCATGGTAACAACCAAAATCAGTGTTCTGGCAAATAACCACAAGTTTGAATCTTTGTGAGCCGTTCAAGATGTCAGATCTACCTCCAGGACCATGGTTACTGTTGATTTCAAATACTTACGCACTTATTGGCACTGATGACCAGTCTTGGGAATAGTTACATTAACGTCAACAAATGTAGATATCCCAACTATGACCAGATTTTTGTCTTGTTTGGAATCACTCAAACTGTGAGAAATGACAATGGATCCCATTCAATAGATATGAATTGTACAAATTTACAAACTATTGATGTTTCATTCCTCGAAAAATTCCACCCCGTTGGCCAAGAGCTAATGGAGAAGTTGTGAGATTTATGCAAACCTTTAAAAAGTGATACACAGAGCTCCAGCTAAGGGCAAATCATGGAAGCAAGAGTTGTATCATTTTCTTCACAATTACGGAATGACTCCTCATTCAACTGCTTGAAAGCCTCCAGCTACACTCATTTTTGTACATCCATCTTTCTGAACTGTCCCATGGAACTAATGATTAACATGTTTGCAAACACGGTTGAGAACAAAAGATCAAATGAGGGTAAATGCAGAGCAAGACATGACATTTCGCCCTTACCATTTAAAGTGCTTTTGAAATGAGTTTTTCCTTTCGGAAAGCAAACAACATGTTAGAACATCCAGTCATTTGCTGTGTCCAACACAAAAGGATCATTGATCATTGCTAAGATTGGTTCACAAATCATCACATAAAATGTGTCATTCTTCAAAGCATGGAAAACACCATTTGTAAGCACTGAATCTGATTCCTACATCAGCATCTCAGATTAAGAACCTGTGTTAAATGAAACTGCAACTGATGTTAGAAATTCCCACTTGACAGAAAACATCACCATAATTAAATCCTTATGTTACGAAGCAAACAATTTCTAGTTAGTGAACAAATCTTGTATCTGACTGCATAATGGGTACATTAATACAAGAGTTAATATATGTAATATGTTGAATGTTTGATTATGTTTGGGCTTATTGTCTATATTTTGGAGACAAATTATTGAAATATCTATATCATTCATTTACTAAGAAGGGGAGGGATGTGTTTCAATGTTCATTTTGTTCACTTGAAGCTACCAAATATATTTGTACCAGCAGAGGGTGTCTGCTGGATTCTGCCAAAGCCGTTTAATTAGGGGAGCCATTGCTGCTTGTGCATTTTTATTTCTGGGTGTCTCAGGCTGTTTTACATCCTAAGAGCTTCACAACATACTTACAAACAATCACCCAAGGTTTTTCACTGGGAATTTGCTCAGCACCAGACTCCCTTCCATGCAGTGACCTGGTACTGGGATGAATTTGATTATACAGGTCAGCTAAGGGGAAAAATGGAGCTTGTTGTGGTTTCCAGGCTAGGAGACCCAGCATGGAAGATGCTGGAAGTGGTTTCATTATCATTTTGCCAACATGTGGGATTAGAGTTTTGTATATTCTCTGACATGCTGAAGCAGATGATGTGAGTACTGAAGAACACACACTTTTATGTTTTGCAGACCAGTCTCTTATTGATCAGCATATCAAATGCTCACTCACCATTTGAAAATAAGCTCTTCACTCACCTTGTCTTAGCTTGTGCATTGTTGGTGCCAAATGTTCCGGCACTTGTCTGTGTGGAGTTTGGACATTCTCCCCATGTCTGCGTGGGTTCCTCCGGGTGCTCCAGTTTCCTTTCACAGTCCAAAGATGTGCGGATTAGGTTGATTGGCCATGGTAAATTGCCCCTTAGTGTCCTGGAATGCATAGGGCTAAAGGGATTGGTGGGGTAAATGTGTGGGGTTATGGGGATAAGGCCTGGGTGGGATTGTTGTTGGTGCAGACTCGATGGGCCGTATGGTCTCTTTCTGTACTGTAGGGATTCTATGATTCTTCAATGACTTGCAAAGGTTTTGTGGAAAACAACATTTGGATCATCCATTGCTCCTTCACTGAGTATTCTGGGAATGGGAAGCTGAGAGAAGCCAAAGTTAGTTGGAATTTTGGGGTAGAAATGATTCAACAATCACTTTGACAGTTTTGTTTTTAGAACCTGAAATTAAACAGCAATTACTGAGAAATACAATATGTTAATTTATTTATTGTAAGGGGATTACCACTTCTGGAAAGTGACATATTGATGATATATTTTCAAGGAGTTGACAATGTTTGAGGAAATGGTCAGACTTGCTTCATCTGAATGTAAATCAGTAAACTTGAAAAGGGACAAATTTAATTTCTGTGCACTCATCCAGGTGGGCTGTCCTTTTGTAGTAACTTGCCAACTACTTGGAATTGCTTTTTAGTGATCTTCTCAAAGTTATTTCTCAAATCAAAGATTAGAACCAAAGTGGTGAAGAAAGAGGAAAAATTGAATTTTTAACAATTTATATATTAAAATGATGAGTACGTTTCACACTCCTTGGTGGAGTTTTACACTCTCATCCTGGAAATGGGTTGACAGGTGGTATGGCACTGGGCCATAAAATCTAGAAGCCTGATGGGAGGCACTGCACATGTCATTTAGCCACCTCCGCTGCTATTTTACCAGCAGGTAAAAGGTAAGGTCACGCTTCTTGTCCTGTGGCTAATCGAGGTCATTAATTGGTCAATTAGCTGACATTGAGGGTCACTTCCTACAACTGCTGATATTTACCAACAATGGGACCTCTCTATATCAGGTAACACGGCCACCATTGGAACACTGATGGGCTTGTAGTTACAGATCAGTACCTCCTATTGAGTACATTGTGCCTAGTGGAGGCCCCTACTCTTGGATATTCTCACTCTCTGCCCTACTTTTGGACCCTCCCACCCAGCTCACTAGTGCCTGCCCGAAACCATTCACTCATCTATCCAACTCCACTATGTTCACTAATGTGGACTATTTGTAGCTCCAGCAGGGGCCACTGCTTTCTGTGGCGCAGTTGGTGCTGGCAATTCAATGTCTCAGCAGCTCTCAAAAATGGGTCTTCCTCACAGAAGGGGGTGAAAGTCTCACCTTGAACCAGTTGCTGTAAAATCTGGTTTGGATTTCCTGGCCTTGGAGAGGCTGGCTTCCCTCTGACTTTTCAGCTGGAGGATGGAAGGGTGAGCGGGGAAACTGAGACCACGACTCTATGTGCTGTTGTGTTGCAATAGTTTTAATTTCTCCCAAAGAATGTTGGCTGCAAACACTCTAACTTTATTGTAATGTGTTTACAGTTATGAGAAGAATATGCCCTTATGCATACTGCTTTCCTGAAATGGTGTCATTGATCAACCATAGCAAACAATCACTATCAGTTAGTCCACAACAAATCCAGCTCTGGTGTGAACAAATCTTCTCGATTGTGATCTTTGGAAATCACAACAACACTGTATATTTATATTGCTACCTAAATGTAATAAAGTATCCCATGGCATATCACAACAGCATTGTAAAGCAAAACTGGACACTTAGCTGCTTAAAATTATATTAAGGCAAATGGTCAAAATCTCGATCAAACCAGGATCCTACTGGCTTCTTCATGACCTTTTCCACCTGTGCTCCCACCTTTAAAAGTCTGGAAGGGATTCTCCAACCCCGCTGGCGAGGGTGAGGTGGGCCAGCCAAAAAACCATTGACTTGTGTTTGCCAGCGAGAGCCTGACCCACACATCTGCAGTTCTACTGGATTAGAATCACTGAGAGGGGCAGGAAGCCACTTTTAAAGCTGACCATCTTGAGGCTGATACCATCAGCTGTGGGCCTCTGCCTCATTGAAGGGCCCTGACACTGGGAAGGGAATCCTGGACTGGTGTATTGTGTGGCTGTCCATAGACAAGGCCTGAAGAATCAACTCAGATGGAGTTAGGGTGGGGTGGATATGGGGGCAGGATGATGCCTGTAAGTTCATGATTGAACATGTAAACTCTAATAAAGAGGCATGATTTCATGTGTATACCTTTCTTTACTCGGTTATTGACCCATTCGTTTATTAGCATTCCTTGACGTTGACAGCTGAGCCAATTATGCCCAGTTACTCAACACTAAAGTGTATGAGTGTCCCTGATTACTGAACAGCAGTTAACCCTTTGCACACTGATCTCCTGATTCTGTTAGCATCCCTTGCTTTTTCCCTTTTTTTAAGTTTATTTATTAGTGTAACAAGTAGGCTTACCTTAACACTGCAATGAAGTTATTGTGAGAATCCCCTAGCCACCACACTCTGGCGCCTGTTCGGGTATACTGAGGGAGAATTTAGTATGACAAATGCACCTAACCAGCCTCAGACCATGGGAGGAAACTGGAACACCCAGAGGGAACGCACACAGACATGGGGAGAATATGCAAACACTGCAAAGACAGTGACCCAAGCTGGGAATTGAACCAGGTCCCTGGAGTTGTGAGGCAGCGACACTAATGACTGCGCTACCCTTCACCATTCACTAAGAGAACAAGCACATACACCCTCCCGACAAACAGCAATGGCTAAAAGGCTCAGTAGAGCACCCAGCTCCCTCAGGTGTGGCAGCTGTGGCATGCTTACAGGGACCCCCGTCCCCTCATTTGACAGGGTTGTGCATGGGATTTTACAATGATCCAAGGGACAGATGCTTTTGCCCTACATGAAAGCTCAGGAGACAGGAGCATTTCCAAATCTGAGGCTACTCGGTCAGGCTGGGTGTGGAAAGGTGGTGAGGTCCTGTTTATTCTGGGAAACCATAAGGGAAAGGTGGTCCTCAATGTGAGGCTAGCACAGTGGTCAGTGACCATTGAAACGCTATTCCCAGGGGTGGATGGAACTTTCCCCAGTGTTACTCTCTCCCCTTGCAATGAATGGCATGAGAGAGCGAGATGGAGCCTGTGGAACTTGCTATCATTCTGCTAGCATATTGAGAGGAGGGAAAATGTTAATGGAGACCTCTGGCTCTCCAGGGGAGGAGAAGAACCCTGAGGAAGAAGGCGTGGCAGGACCAGCTCCACTGCCACAGGAAGATCCCAGACAGCAGCCGCTCAGAGGTGCCTTCTGTGGCCCAGGGTCGACGGACAGTGACTGGCCTTCCTAGAGGGACGTGAGTGTCAGAGGAGATGTCACGTGTCTGGGGACATGATGGTTTCTCCAGGAGATGGTGCCAAATGGTCTTGGAGGGGTATCCACGGTCTGCAGCTTTGAAGCTCACAGTCACCCTCAACTTTTATGCCACTGGCTCCTTTCAGACAAAGAACAGCACAGCACAGGATACAGGCCCTTCGGCCCACTAAGCCCGCACCGCCCGACAAGTGACCTTCGCAGCATCTCATAAGCCTCTCTTTGCAACTACATCAAAGAGGTGATGGACTTATTCTATACAAGGATTCATCCATTTCAGGCAGGAGCAGCCTAGCTAGGAAGTGATCGCCATGTGATTTGCGCACATAACAGCTTTCCACAAGTTCAGGGAGCCATTGACTGCACTTACATGACTCTCCATTCCTCATGGCATCAAGGAGTACAAGGGTTTCCACTCTC
The DNA here is from genome assembly GCF_965287045.1 of Carcharhinus amblyrhynchos. Classification (NCBI taxonomy): domain Eukaryota; kingdom Metazoa; phylum Chordata; class Chondrichthyes; order Carcharhiniformes; family Carcharhinidae; genus Carcharhinus; species Carcharhinus amblyrhynchos. Next base: position 34,394,026 of record NC_137335.1, on the reverse strand, counting down.
TCAACGTTCAGCCAGTCTGTGACCAGACAAAGTGCGTTCTCCAGATGTGTGCTAGGTTCCAGGGAAGTGTTCACACCAGCTTCATCCTGGGCTGCTCTCACATACCTGATGTCTTTAAAGGAGCTGAGTGACTACAGGATTGGTTTCTCAGGGACAAAGGCTATCCCTTGAGCTTGTCCACAGCGGACCTCTCGCAATGTGATTTCCTGCTGCATCCTCCTGTACTTCAGCAGGATGAGGAGTACCTGAGGAGATGATAAAGGAGCAACACATCTCTGGTGAGGAGGATGTTGAGGTGGACAATGAAGAGGAGGTCCTGGAGGGAGTGGAGGAAGACCATCAGGCATTGGCAATGGCCAGCAGAGGCAGGAGAGCTCGGGACACTCTCATTGCCTCCCCTTTCCAAGATGATGAGCACTAGGGTCAATGATAACATCCACTCAAGCTGATGTCCCTTCCTGCCTGGCTGCTGTCAGTGCCACCCTCACTGATATGGCTCGTGTGTTGGGGAGGGAATGGTTGCCTATAGTTCCAATGTTGCAGGAGGATGATGATGATTTGCAGTGGGGACAGTTCATTATTCTTCAAAGAGCTACTATTGTCTGACTCCAAGCTGGCTGAAGGAACTCACAAATTCTCAATAACCAGGCTAATAACAGGACAATGATCTAGGCTCCTCCTGAGTTAGCATGTCCCTCAGGTTCGCTGTCACCGGAGGCAGATGCACACATTGCATGAGGGCTTATCCACTGGGTTCCATGCATTAAATCAGGCACTCACAATGACCAATAGCCCTGACCATTGTGGGGACCTCCTCAGTACCAAGGAGATACTGGCATGACAGATATGTTCTATCACTGAGAGGAACCGCCAACCAGTTATCTGCCAGCCTTGCAGAGATGAGATGGAGGAGGATCTGTAGTGAGCATCCAGCCTTTCAATGGACACAGTTGGCTCTGGTGTACTTTAGGAAGAAATTTTCTGAGAGCAGGAAGCCACAGAGAGGTTGCAAAAAGTGAGATTTATTTCACTGACAGAGGTGGCTGCTAACTTAAATAGATGGTCATATCTATAAGTGCCTAACACCCATGCCCATGGCTGTGCAACTAAACTTTCTTAGCTTTTTGAACCCTGCCACTATGTCTTGGTTTAACCAGGGGTTCACAGCTGAGGTGGAGGCAGCCTGCTGATTTCCATGCCCTGTTGTCTGTGATGAACTTGGTGAGCATTGTCTGGAGGGTCAAGACCTGGAGTGCCCTGGCCTAGTCACAGGAAGAGGGGAGTCAAATGGACTTGACACTTCCAGAGTTTCCTGAGTGGAAGGACCCGGGTTAAGTGCCAGCTTCACATCTTCCCTGTGGGTGCTCCAGATCCCCTAGCTTACATCTTGGGGTAGAAGGGCAGCTGGAGTGAGGATAAGGACTGTCATTCATGGGTGCTTTGTTCTTCGCCCACAAGTGTTTGCACCAAGGAGTGCACACCCTCCATCTGTGCAACGCCAAAGTCTCACACCAAGGTTTCCACTGTGTCCACCACCCTGGCAGTGTTGACCTGGCTGCCTTGGAGTGTTGACACGATCTCCTCAGACAGAAGGCCTTTCAAGCTGAAGAATGTAGCAGACATCCCTCCCTGAAGTTCCCAACTTTGCCTTTGGGAGTTCCAGCAATTGAAACATGACCAAGTCCAGAGATTTGTCATCTGACAGGGGCTCAGCAGAATCCTGGCCTCCAACAATCCTCTAAGTGCTAGGTCCCCGAGACATCCCTGTGTTTGCCTGCTGTGGATCAGACAGAGTGAGATGTCACCAGATTGTGACCTAAGATTCCTCTAATATAAAGTCCCACCATAGTGTGTGTACCTGCAATGGGGGAGGGTATGGGAGAAAGCTATGACACCTTTTCAATAACCACTTTGGAGGATTTATCAGAGCTGGTGTCTGGGGAAGAGTCCTGTGGCTGGCCTGGGAAGGCAATGGGTTACTCCCATGATGTGCCTTAAGAGAAGGAAAATGTCATTAATACATGGCAGGGACCTAACAACAGAAGAGATAGGACTTGCGTTAGGTTGGTTAATGGATGATAATGTGGGTCCTCGCTTTGTTTTTTGACATCCATCTCTCCCTCGGGCAGGGGTGATTGTCTCTCTCCCCAACTAGATGAAGGGTTCTCTCCTTGAATTGCAAGAGGATTTTTATTTTGGGCATTCCTCTGACTATGTGGGGTCTTCCCCTTTTATTATGTGCTAGCTTGCCCCACATGAAAAATGATGGAAAGAGTGTACGCAAGCTGATTGCCAGGGAAGGTGGTAAGGATGCCTGGCATATGTGAATGATATGAAGGGAGTGGGATCAGGGAGATAATGAAGACATGTTTAGTGGTGAGGTGGCATTGACTGAGCTTCCTTTGGATACGTGTATGTGCAGGTAAGTGGTGATAGATGAGAAGAGTGAGTTACCCTGGTTGAACATAGGAGATCATTCAGCCATCCTCTGCAAGGACCTGGCACTTAACAACAGTGCCACTGCCTCCCAAACTGCGTTGGTGACCGTCTGCGGGAAGAAGATGTGACAATGTATCCAGCTGTTATGGTTCAGGTCAGAAATTCTGAAATGTTCTATGGAGCCCACCTGGATCATAAGTCTTGCACCTTGAATTTGGCTAGGATAAGCAAGAGATATTTCACATCAGGGATGATTCAAGTGACCCACCAGGGAGCTTTTATCAAACAAAAGTTACTTAAGAATATAGTTAACATGTGCAGTATGAGAATTAGCAAGAACTTTTATCAATTACAAACAAAAAACAAGCAATCATGATAATGTATAAACTTTAACAAAGATATCTAAAATGTTCTAATCAAACGAATCCCATAGACAAAAGACCCTTTCCACAGGTTTAATACAGCACAGACTAATGCTCACATGATACTGGATACTGAGTCCTTTTTTGAAATCTGCAGTCCTCTGGATTCACTCTGAACAGTTTGAAGACAAGACAGCTTCCCAGAACACCAGTAAGGCTGTGGTCCAGCCCCCAACAACAGCAGATTTTCACCCTTAAGGAAAACAAGATCTTGTTTTCAGCTAACCAACAGAATTTTCAAAACAACAAGGAGAGAGAGGGAAAACATTTCTTTTTAGCTTGCTGTCCTTTCTAAAATTAAAACTCAAACCTGTAGCTCCAAACTGAAAATGTAAAGCAAAACTGTCCAAAAATACAAACAGCTCCATTTAAGCCACTTAAGTAGCAATAAAAGGAAATTTCCAGTCAAGCTGGCGAAAATGACATCACTGAAGCTGTGAGCTGAGAAACACTGACTGTGAGAGCTGCAGAGATTATGATTTAAAACAAAACCTTTTTTAAAGGTACACTAACATCACACCAGCAGTCTACGAGAAGATGTCTCTGTGGATTTTGGGACTGATTTCTTAACAGACATTCTCTGCCTGGGACAATAAAGTAATAGCTGGGGAGAGCTGGGACAGCTTTTAAATGTAGTGCCCTGATGATCGAAGTGCATGGCTGATGGGTGAATCAGAGGCCATGGGGGCAGCATGGAACCCATCCAGAATCTTTTTTCCATATACCTAAAAATAAGACACACAAACCACCCACCACAATTGGCCATCTACTTACCACTTCCCCACCTAAAACAACACTGTCAAAAAATTGTAAAATTTTGCTTATGGTTTCATCTTGGAACTGACAGAAGGTCATTGGTGAAGCAGTTAGCCAATGGTTGGGGTGAGGAAACTATCTAGATGATGTCCCAGGGCTGAGCTGATTCGTCTCTAACAACAATCATTTTCCTTGGTGATAAACATGACTCGAACTAGTGACACGATTATCCCCGATTCCCAATTACTTCAGTTTTGCTAGGGGCTCTTTGATGCCAAACTCAGTTAAATGTTACCTTGTTGCCAAGAGCAGTCACTCTTACCTCACCCCTTGCATTCAGCTATTTTCTCCATGTTGGGACTGAGACTGGAGTGAGGTCACGAATGGAGTGGTCTTTGCAAAATGCAAACTGAGCAAGTTATTGCTGAGTAAGTGCAGTTTGATAGCATTGTTTAGAGGCAGCCATGTTAAACCCTGTTCAATGAAGATATTTCACTGGAAAGACTTTGAGCTCAGAACATGGACCTGATTTTGAGAAACATGATTCCAGTAGCTCTGGTGCTATTTCAAGCTCTAACAAGAATTGATTGGCAGAAGGTGGGACTTATGCCCATCACTGGGAGGAGATCCCACCTTAGAGAGCTGCCAGCTGATCAGGTTTGTTGACAGTTTTCCAGTCATTCCAAGAACAGCGCTTCAGTGGCCAGAAGATGCATTGCAGCTAGTTGCTTGGAACTAGGTGCCAGGAACTGGAGGAAAGCTCAGTAGAAGGAAAAGCCTAGAGGATCGCAAAGGGGGCAGCAAAGGTGTCGGGGGATAGATCAGGGGTGAGGGAGGTCCAGAGGCATTCAACCAGATCCCATTCAACTTATTTAAATGAGCCATCACACCCCCATGGGAATCACACTGCACTGAACGTGGCATGTGTCCTGCTGGATTCAGTGATCAGCTGTTCAGCTGACAGGCAAGACCATTTTCTGCTTTCCCTTCTGTCACAATAACTGAAGGAACAATTGACACATTACTGCAGGAAGTATTTCATGTTACATCTTTCATCAGACCAATATATTTGATTTGGAAATATGGATCAACGTCTGAAAGTACTGCAACAGCCCAAAAATAAATTTCTGAAATTGAATCTAGTGTAGGAACATCACAGCGCTACTGCACACAAGGGTTTGCAGCTTGTATATAATATATTATCACATATTATGCCTCATGAATCTCCAATTCCATCTAATCATTGGAAGGCAAACATTCTCCACACAGAGAGGGGCAGTTACCCCAATACGAGCCCTTACATACCTCCTTGTGACCAACTATCCACCATCTCATCTACAGATGCTGAAAACATTGAGACAACCATTATAAACAGACTTGCATTCTTGCACGGCTTCTTACCATTATTCATGATGTCCCGCAATGCCATTGGCATAGTATTAACAGGATCTAAGAAGGTGACCTTTGACAAGGAGAAAGCAAAATCATGCAGAAAGAGTCTGGTGCTTTAATTCACAGTTCTCCCATGAAGGATCTGGCATGTTTATTATGTGTGATATTGTCATTAGTCTAAGACCAATTTCAAATCCAAAGTAGCCACAACAATACTCAGAATTGAGGAGCCAATGAATAACTTAATGAACCAATGTTCAAATGGACAAGATGCTACATCCTCATCCAACATGTCATTAGCAATATAATTCTGATGTCTGAGGATCTCATTGGGTGATTTAAGAAAAGTTCCCAACAATTTATAGAGAATACTAGCATAGTAGTCCCATCAGCCCATCAGATGTCTGCTGTCTGAAAGAGAAACCATTTTTCAACCCTTGGCTGTAGCCCTGTGGATCTTGGAATTTCAAATGCAAAAGCATGTTTCATAAGTTTTCTGCCTCTAACCACACCTCCACTCTCAGCTTAAAATATTCTCCCCTCAACTCTCCATTATTCCTTCCACCAATCTCTTCTAATCCACGCCTTAGTTGATTCCTCCACCATTAGAAATAGGTCTTTCCATTTCCACTGTCAAAGCCCCCTCATTACTTTATGCAGTTAAATTAAATCCTTCATCAGCTTCCTCTATCTTAGAGATAAAACCCCCCAGCCTATCCAATCTTGAAGCTTGGCAGATTAAAAAAAAAGTAAACGAGAAAAGCAGAAAAATGGAGTCCATGGGTTCAGTGAGAAGATTTACAGGTAAGACGAAGAAGCTACCAGTTAAAAAAAGTGGTACCTGAAAGCATTTCTTCTTTCTAGGAAGGCTCAGAGACTTAAAAAAAAGTGGTGTAAAAAGAAGGAACCAGACACAACAGTTATGGTGAGAAGATGAAGCATTTCAGGAATAATGGAGTATGAACTGATTGTGTCAGCAATGAATTGGGCTAGGGCACCCTTATACTACTGTCACAACGTTGGATGAACCATTCCTGTCTGTTTTACACCTACTCACTTTGTGGTTTCTTTATAGTCCATAAATAGACGTCAAACATAATAACTGGTGCCGGGGTTGAGTCATGGCAGATTGCATGATAGCACTGGTATTTCTTAAGAAGGAAGAATTTGAAAATGATACAAATTAATGAGGTGGGGGGTAGACTTGCAAGACACAGACCTAGGCAACAAGGGAAGCTTTCTGTGGGTTTGGAGACCATACTAGGTGAAGATGGCAGGTTTCCTTCCTTGAAGGAAAATGGTGAACCAATTGGGGTTTTACAACAATTGACAATGGTTTTATGGTCATCATTAAATTTCTAATTCAAGATGTCTTGAGTTTAAATTCCACCATTTGTTGTGGTGGGATTCAAACCTGGGTCCCCAGAGTCTGACTTACTAGTCCAGTGACTAATCTGGGTGATTGGGCATGGAAAGGACATGAGGCTGCATGGAAGGTAAGAGGAGTCATTAGGGGTAAGGGGGACATGAATTGGCATTAAATTGGCTTAGGTACTATAAAGGGCTTTGGGAAATGGGTGGAGATTTGGGAGTGGAGGATGGGGGCTGGGTTAGAGGAGGCGGAAGATGGTGGGGGGAAGTGAAAGATAGAAGGCCTAATAGTCCTTAATACAACTGGAATGAAGGCACAGAGAACTAAGGTGAACCTCTTGTGAAACCTACCTCAGCATTCAGCCAGCCCTGTGGCTGCCTCAGATTTGCTTCTAGGGATACTGGGCTTGACTGTATCCTACATCCCCCCAGAAGAAAGAATGAGCAATTTGGGGGTCTTTCTCCCAAGTAGAGTATGGAGAGCTGGGAAATATGCCTTAATCTACCTGCCCCAGTAGTAAAACTCTGGGCCTGCTCTTTTTCCCACCTCACCGCACTTTATTTTGCCAGCTTTCTAAAAAATTATTGAAAATTTTTTCATTTTATACAAAAAAGCACATAAAACTCTCAAAGATTGGTACAGTACAGCAGGACCATTTTCAAACAAATACAAGCTGGAAGGGGGAAAGAAAAAATTGGTTTGGATTATTCATTGTAGCAAGGCCTTCCTAGCACACAAGTAGCAAAAGGATATATGGAGGGACGGGGGATGTCAGGATATAGCCACAATTGGCTCAGTGCTGTGGCCAACTTTTAAAAAATGTAGACCTTTTCCACAGGCGTTTATCATATATTTCCTCCACTACCTTAGCTTTGTTGTTTCTTTAATGAGGCTTTTCTCATTCTCTGCTGCAGTCAAACAATCTCCTGTTTTTCTCTATGGCCATGGGTCATTCCATCCATACTCCCTATTGTGGTTTACAGCCCAAGCCTACTTTATTTGTTCATAATCTATTAGTATGGCTCTTCATCCATCTATTCTGTTTTCAGTTCTGATGAAGACTGTTATCCTGAGACAGAACTCGTTTGTTCTCTGTGCAAGATGTTGACGAATCTGTTGCGCGCTTCTAGCAGTTTCTTTTGCATTTTGGATTTCCATCATTTGTAATCATTTCCCTTTTCATTCGCAGCCTGATGAGGGCCAATGGTCAGAGAAATTTCCCCATCTCAGGATCAATTGTGTCTGTTATAGAGGTTCATGGTAAAGTTCTACAACTGTGTCCCTGGCAAAGCTTTCAATAGATTCAACATCATTGTGGAACTGCCATCACCACACAGTCTGAAGTACATTTGGGAAAAAGAGCAAGATTTTGGAAAAAAAACCCAGAGAATGATTTTTCAGAATTCTTTATTTCTTCTGTATAAAGACATCATGTAAAATGACATGCAAAGCCATGTAGAGTGCAAATGATTACCCATAAATTACATATTTTTACAGTTTTTAATTCCCCTCCTATAGAAATCCATGTGACTGAGAAAAATGGAGTTAACATGAAGAGATTATTTTCAGGAGACTGCAGAAAAATATCCTGTTTAGAGAGACTGGGTACGAGTCACAAGCAAGTGTCCTTTCAGCACTTCTCTTTAAGGACTATACAATGCACCTGGGCTAAGAGTAGTGCAAGCAGGTTAACTGAGATTGGTGAGCAAGGCTTGGCGTTGCTGACCCAGTCGGAGATGGAATCAGATGATCATGCACCTTGCAAATAGCTGGAGCTGTCTGCAGGATCAGGCTACTGGATCGTCCAAGGAAAAGCAATGCACTCATCTCGTGGAGCAGTTCCTTTTAATATACAAAGTCCTTTTGTGGATCATAGTGCTATAAAAATATTAGACTTCATAAAATCCATTTACATTACAAAATGTATTTTGTCAAGTCAAATAAGCTTAATAAAAGCTTTCAAGGAATTCATTTCACCTACTTACGCTGTACAAAGTACCATTTGCCAAACTTAAATCCTACAACCAGTACAGTTTGTAGTATAAAACAAATTCTAAAATCATAAGAAAAATCAACAACACAACTTTAAAATATTGCAAATTAAAAGTGCTGGGAAAATGGCAACAGGACCAGGCATGTACATTAACTAATTTACTGCTTCACAACTTACAGCTAGCAAAACACAGAAGCAGGAGTGTGCCCCTGAATTGCATCACATTTCAATCATTTACCAAGAGTATATATCCCATCATTTTTTGCTTGTTATTACAACTGTCCTTTTTGATCTCTGTAATGCTGCAATGGTGTAACAGAAAGCAATGTGCCCTCAATCAGTTTCCCTTCACTATTACACCATGCTGATTGAAAAGGGCAACTTAAACATAGGTTCACTGTCATTAGGACAGCTCTAATAACAACAGGCATTAACAACCAATAGTTCAATTTACATACAACGTCAACGCTTGTTGCCCAAGTAGCTGAAAGCTGGTTGCCTTGTTTTAAATTTTTAAAAGATCCACTTGCCACCTTAAGGGAGATTTCCGCTGCTAGCACATTGAAGGGGCAGAGTGGTAGGAAAGCAGCATGAGCAGTCTCATTTAGTTGGTTTGCTGCAATGACATATTTTCTGCTCAATGAGAAAAATTAGTAGCATTAAAATTCAGATGTTATTTTGATACCGTTAATATTGCTAACTATCGTTGCCCACCAGAGTTGTTTTCTATTCATTGCAATAATTTTCTGCTACTGCCCTTTGTTTTGGGGAGGGGCGGGATGCTTTGTTGACAAAATTCAAGTAGCTGTTTGGTAACTTTAATTCACTCAGAACAAGGTCACAGCGAAGACAGAGGGTTGACTCCAGCTCCTATTGGTATACTGATCAATCCTAGCCTCCCTTTGTGTGGGCATGACTTGGCTACACAGATGCACTTTCCAGCAGAATTCACTGAATGGTATTTAAGGACAAATATTCTGGCTGCTCGCTCTCTCTCCCTCCAGAATCAAATGCACCCATCTCAAAATATTTAGCTTCTCACAAATTTTCTTTGACGTGCAGCTTACATGTTCTGATAATTTGCCCAAAGTTCCTTTGCAAAAATGTTTCTTATTACCTTTAACCAAATTTTACAAAGCTTTCATGATGAAGTTTCACTTTATCACGTGAAATAATTCAAGTTAACTGAAGCAATTATACTGCTTGTTATAACATGCCTTAAAATTTGATAAGCAATACTTCATTGTTTTAAGGAGGAACAGGGAAATGTGCTATGCATTTACCAGGTATGGAGCTTTCCTTTTGTTTCAAGAAACACATTCTCAGGTGAGTGGCTGGTTTCACGAGAATTATTTTTGACACTAAACTCTATTCTAGAGCTGATACTAGTTCCGGAGCAGAGTAAAAATAACTGGCATCTATATAGCATCTTAATGTAATAATGGGCAGGATTGTCCAACTCCACACTTTCTGCCAGAATTATGTGGTCCTGCCGAAAGGCAATGGACTTTTGGATGGGGCCCCTGCTACATGTCCCATTATGGAAAAATCCCAGCCCAAATGTTCCAAGACGCTTACAAGAGCTATTCTCGTGTGTTGTTACCACCAGATTGAGTGCAGAGTACCAAACAGAATAGTTACTTGGAGTTCAGATAAATTGCAGGCCATTCTCATCCATTCCCATTCATACTATGTAGAACAATGTCATATTTTGGCAAGGCCACAGTCCTATTAGCAGCAATATTATTTGGTGCTGAAAATTTTCTCGTGGAACCACAATGGCTGTGGCACAAATTGTTAACACAGTGCTAACTCTGTGTGACGCTGCTACTGTCAGACTGAAGGAACCAAATGTTAGGAACTGACTTGACGCAAAACACAAAATTTTGCAAAATCTCAGCAGGTCTGACAGCAGACCTGTGGATTAAGGCTACAGCCAACGTTTTGAATCTGGATAACCCTTCATCAGAGCCCAAAATGGTCATCCAGACTCGAAACATTGGCTCTTCTCTCTCCCCAAGTGCTGTCAGGTCTGTTGAGATTTTCCAACATTTTCTGCTTTTGTTTCAGGTTCCAGCATCTGCAGTGTTTTACTTTTATCTTAGGAACCATATTGACACGGGGCAGAATTTTTCAACCTGCCCTCAGTGGGGATTCTCTAGTCTAGCTGCTGTCAATGGAGCGTTGGTTGAGTGCCAAATTCTCCATTCTCATTGGCAGCAGTGGCAAGACGTACAAGACCGGAGAATTCCAGCCATGATCTCTTTCATATGACTTGCTACTGTCCCTAAAACCATGGTGTGGAGATGCCAGTGTTGGACTGGGGTAGGCACAGTACGAAGTCTCACAACACCAGGTTAAAGTCCAACAAGTTTATTTGGCAGCACAACTTTTCGGAGTCTCGCTCCTTCATCAGATGAGTGAGGACTTGTGTTCACAAACAGGGCTTATACAGACACAAACTCAATTTACAAAATAATGGTTGGAATGCGAGTCTTTGCAGTTAATCAAGTCTTAAAGATACAGACAATGTCAGTGGAGAGAGCGTTAAGCACAGGTTAAAGAGATGTGTATTGTCTTCAGCCAGGACAGTTAGTGAGATTTTGCAAACCCAGGCAAGTCTTGGGGGTTACAGATAGTGTGACATGAACCCAAGATCCCAGTTGAGACCCCGATCCTTCCAGTCAGGGAACACTTCAGCAGTCATGGGCATTCAGCCTCTGATCTTCGGGTAAGTGTTCTTCGAGGCGGCCTTCACTACACACAACACAGAGTCGATGAGCAGAAACTGATAGCCAAGTTCCACACACATGAGGACGGCCTCAACTGGGATCTTGGGTTCATATCACACTATCTGTAATCCCCACAACTTGCCTGGGCTTGCAAAATCTCACTAATTGTCCTGTCTGGAGACAGTACACATCTCTTTAACCTGTGCTTAACCCTCAGTCCACTCACGCTGTCTGTACCTTTAAGACTTACATTCTAACCATTATCTTGTTAATTGAGTTTGTGTCTGCATATGTCCTGTTTGTGAACAGAACTCCCACTCACCTGATAAAGGAGCGAGACTCTGAAAGCTTGTTGGTCAATAACCTGGTGTTGTGAGATTTCTTACTGTCCTAAAACCATGGTCAGGAACCAATCCCCAGGCCCTTCTCACAATAACTTAATTACAGTGTGACGTAAGCCTATTTGTGACACTAATAAATAAACTTTAGAACTATCCTTGAAACAGAAAGTAGAATATAATGATTATGTCTGACAGATGGGCTAATGAAAAAGTGCACAATGAGTTATCAGGTAAATATATTTACTCTATTTTTAGATGGCGAATGCTAGCATAACATTCTACTCTACAATCTCTGACATTCACTTTAACTAAAACAAAGTTCCATTTTGGCTGTAGTACGAGAGTAAAGGCTGATCTATTGGAATTTTGAGATGTGGAAGGATCCATTTCAGACTTTAAACAATCCAAAATTACAGCTGCATTCACAGTTGTTGAATTATTATGAATGAGCAAAATACAGCTCGCACTAGGTGGTGTTTATATCTGTAGTCACCCCTCCTGTTAAAGAACCGTATACAACACATCTAATAATCAGCTGAGCAGATACATTAAAATACTCTCGTATCAATTCATAAGAAAATTATATTCAAATAAATTACTTTTGTCATAATATTTAGGATACAGTGACTGTTTTAATTGCTTAATATCATCAACAGCACCAACAAGCTCTTTTATTCTGAACGTGCAAAAATATAGCAAATAATAAATACTTGTATATATATATATATTCTTTCATGGAATGTGGGCAGGCTGAGTGCTTGTTCCCATTCCTAACTACCCTTCAACTGAGTGGCTGCTGGGCCATTTTTGAGGAGAGTTAGGAGTTAACCACATTGCTGTGGGTCTGGAGTCACATATGGACCAGATCAGGAGATGTCCATTCTTGAAGGGCATTAATGAACCAGATGGATTTTTACAACAGACAATGATAGTTGTCATAGTCATCATCACTGGGATTAGTTTTATATTCTGGATCTATATTTATATTCCAGATTTGTTAATTTAACTTCCACCAGCTACCACTGTGGGATTTGAACCCAGATTCCCAGACCTTTAGCCCCCCAAGCCTTTAAATCACCAGCCTAGTAATATTACCACTATGCCACTAAGTAAGTTATTAAACAGAAACAAAATACGCAATTAGCATCTGAAAAGGGCAATCTTTCTTTTCAAGCACTGATAGACTTGTATATTTCCGGCATTTTCTGGCTTTACATTAGATTTCGGCACTTGCAGTTTTTCTTTTTACCTCAGATCAGTTACTTAATGTTGTCAATAAACATTTTAAAGAAAATCTGTGAATTAACTAAAAAATCTCAACATGGGAACACTTTGCATTCTATCTCACACATACTATCCATTAGTTCATATTACTATGATCATACGACTACCATTCAACAGAGAAAACTGGATTATTACAGACAGATTAACTGGTTGCACATTACCATTTTTATACAAGCAGTCACGGGGCAAGATTCTCTGGCCTCCCTTCACTGATTTTTTCAGTGACTGGAGGCAGTGTGTCATTTGCAAGTGGTGGGATTCTCTGGACCCCCTGCTGTGGGAAACCCACTAAGAAGTCTCACAACACCAGGTTAAAGTCCAACCAGTTTATTTCGTAGTAACCCCACAAGCTTTCGGAAACGCTGTTCCTCCGTCAGGTGTGTGGAAGGTTCCGATCAGAGAAGGGCATATAAATTCTCTGATCAGAGAATTACCCTTCTCGGATCAGAATCTTCCACGTACCTGACGGAGGAACAGCGTTTCTGAAAGCTTGTGGGATTACTATCAAATAAACCTGTTGGACTTTAACCTGGCGCTGTGAGACTTCTTACTGTGTTTACCCCAGTCCAAAGCTGGCATCTCCACATCGTAAGAAACCCACGGCAGCCGGTAGGAGTAGAGAATCCCACCAACACAAACATCAGAAAGTTCCAGCCTTGATCAGTTGCCACTTTATGTAAAGACCTCCCTCCTGTACAACCTGGAAATGGTTTGCTGAAATTAGCGAATCCAGCATTCAAAAATCTGATAAAACATGTTTGAATAAGCAAGTTCATATTATTAGGAAAGTTGTGCACCATTCAGCCTCTTGAGCATATCCCACTCAATTAGATAATGTCTAATCTATTTCTTAACTCCATTTACCCATCTTGGTTCTCTTCACATCCTTGCCCTAACAAAAAACTATCAAACTTAATTTTGAAATTTTCAGTTAGCCCAGTTCCCCTTAGATTGAATAATGCTTCCTGACATCTTCATTGCACTGCCCAGCTCGAGGTTAAAGGTCAGATCCATTTTTCTAGACTCCATTACGGGAGGAAATAGTTTGTTCAACTATGAGGTGCCCATTTCTGGTCATTTGGTATTCACTGCCCACTCCTGTAGCTTCAATTAGTCAAAGCTGAGCTGTAAGGACTAATGTTTGGGGAAGTTATCACTTTGACGCATGCACCATCAGGATGCAGCTGAGATTGAGAAGTTTATGGAATAGGCAATAAGAGACAGAGTGAGGGCAGGGAGATCCCTATTAGAACATTTCTCCGAATCAATGATTCATTGTATACCAATTGCCCTCACGGAGCAAAGATTGCTTGAGAAGATAAGTACAGAAACTGCGTGAAATAACCAGCAGATTAGGTAGTAGCTATGGAGAAAAACAGGGTCATCTTTGACCTGAAACATCAACTCTGCTTGTCCTTCCACAGATGCAGCCTCTGGATTTCCTGCATTTTCTGTTTTTATTTTGGATTTCCAGTTTCTGCAGTATTTTGCTTTCTCTTGAGAAGATGTTAACTCTGGCACTAAGAAGGGTTGGAAAGATGCAATCAGAGCCACTGGCACGTCAGCTCACCATTGTTTCTTCCTGGAAACACACAATTCATATGTGACTTAACCCATGACAATTACAGCTCATAAGAAAATGTAGGGCTAAGCCTGGCAATAAATAACACTACTCATCAAAACGCTGGTGTTCAGTGTTCTCATTGACATGGCTGAGACGTGTTCACTGGCAGATGGGCAGGATGATTGGGCGGGGGGGCGAGGAGGGAGAGTTACACTGTGGTAACAGAGGGAGCCCTGTACATTCATGCTCAGGGACTCAATAAAATCTTTATGCAGCTTTGACAGTGCGTATGCAGCAGAATCCCATAAAGTTGGCACCATGTTATCTGTCTCTGTAACTCCTCCTGACTGAGAGATCAGTCAGGGCTGGCTGTGAAATTCCTCAGGAACAACTCCCTCTTTGCAGGAAGAGGTGAAAAAGTTTTCCCAGCCTTTCTTGTTTTTGAACCTCACTTGAAGTTGCTACAATTTCCTGGTCATTGTCACAGTTCCATCAACATGACCACAGCAGTACCTGCAAATCTCCTATTTTAATATATTTAATACTAAATATATTAGTATTTAGTATTACTAAATGACTAATGGCTAACACATTTTTCATTAAATTTCTGTGCTGCTGCCATTCACTTATTGAAGGGGCCACTGCATCATCATGTGGCAATATGACCAGAATACATAGCAGTTATGCTCAGTGAAGTTTCACCCTCTCCCAGACACCTTCTTAGGCTTTCTTTAAAATACGATTCAAACAATCACTCTGTATATAAGCAGTCTCCTATGGAACTACTTGCAACACAAGGATTAACCTAATACAATGATCCAGAATGCTGCGGCAGAATGGTGAACTGTGCTGTCTGTTAACTCAGATTTGCTCTTAACCATTTAAACTTAATGATACTTCCCCCTCAAAACTGCTCCAAGCCGGAATTGGTGCTGGGCCCTCTACAAAGCATCGACTCTCCTCACCCCAATAAAAGCAAAATACTGTGGATGCTGGAATCTGAAACAAAAACAGAAAATTCTGGAGAAACTCAGCAGGTTTGATAGCATCTGTGGAGAGAGCAAATAGAGTTAATGTTTTAAGTTCATTTGATTCCAAATCTGGACTTTTGAGTCAGTGTGGCTCTGAAGAAGTCATATGGACTCGAAACAGTAACTCCAGTTTCTCTCTCCACGGATGCTGCCAGACCTGCTGGGTTTTTCCAGCCTTTCTTGTTTTTGTACCTCGCCTGAAGTTGCTACAACAGTTAAACGGGTCTAATGGTCTGCAGTATTATTCATTGTTCTTGTATTGGTAACAATTTTAGAACCAATATATTCATCATCATATAACCTGTAGTTACTTTAAAATCCCCCTGACCCAGGAGGGTCACAGTCAGACAAGCAAATGGCAGCATCAGTCCTGGTTATGTTCTGCATTCTAAGGTTTAAGCAGAAAATCAGAAAGAATACTGAGCCTCAAGTTTCTGCACCTCCAGCCTGTGCTTGCTGCATCTTTCCACAAGAGGGCAAGCCTCCCCTACAATGTATACACAAGCTCAGCTATCTCTGATAGCTGAATGAAAATAATGGCCTGGATCTAAAACATCCATATCATTTTCTCTCCACCCGTGCTGCCAGACATGTTGAGGAGTCCTAGCCTTTTCTGCTTTAGAAATCTGATTGTGTTTCAGGTGCGAAACTGGCAGCTAAAGATCCACAGTGGCAGGAAGGGTGTACCCCCTAATTCGGCCCCAGCAGTGTGCTGCCTGCAGTATTGGTTAGATCTTTGTGTAGGATTTCAGGACATGGATTTTTGTATAAGCAAATTGAGACCTTATTGCCTCTTTCAGATTGCTGTATAATATTTGGTTGGCAAATGACTCTAGCATGTACTGTAAACACTGCTGTCAGTTTCTTCAGCTGCTCTTATTTACTATCAAGTGTGGCTGACCAACAGAACCTTCTGGAGGATGCACGCTGACTTACACGTGATACATTAATACCTCTGGCCTTGTCAACAATCTGCCTCCCAAACTGGTTCCTCTAAAACACCCCACGGGCTCTCTGCCAATGCACGAGCTGGGCTTTCTCGCTGGCGACCCGCGACTGGCAGGCTGACCCTGGGGCTTTAAAGACCCCACAGCTTGTATAATCGCCGTCTCAGTCAGCGCTTGATACCGGGATCACAACACAGTTCTGGAAGGCCCACTTTCCTGGTTAACGGACCCCTCGTCCTCACCAAAATTCCGCCATCATTCCCCTTAACTTCTTCAAGCTGGTTAATGTCCAACATCAGACTGAAAAGCCCTCCAATCTTTTCTAGTTTTTACACTCTGAATTAGAATGGAAGATACTTTTGTGACATATGTATCATGCGTGATGATGCCATTAATGAGGTGCATGTCAAACACAACATACAAAGGACTGAATTCTTCACTGTCCTTGTTATTTAGAGTTAAATGTGAAGTCCAAACTTCTCTGGTTATTTTTCCCCAGGAGATTAGATACAGCCCCCACACTCAATGTGAATTGGACAAATAACCATGGGCTGTCATTTAGCTGAACTGTTCTTTGTTTTAGTCCTGTGGATATTGACTTGTGTTTTGGTCATGCTGCAACAAAAAATAATTTCATTTATTTTCTCCAAATTGTACCTGCTTTTTCTGCCATCCAATGTTCTCATGGTTTTTTGACACTGGGAACAGAAGTCAGTAACACCCTAAAAAATCTTCACTGAACCTTGCCTCACTGCAAAGCACAAGAGTAATCTTCCTCATAATAAATGTTGGGGGCGGGGGGGAGGTTTAATACCAAGAATGGTTCATATATATGCTTCCATTAGGGCAGATAGCAGGACAGTCTAAAATCCATTTCTGAAAGTCTTTTGGACTTGATTTACTTATAGATATTACACTTAAGCCTACACCCAAATCACAGCACAGGGCAAGATGAATGGGCCAACTCAGAAGAGGACCACGAGTTATCATTCTGTTCTAAAGCAGCATGAAATACACTTACCCAAACTTGTAAGACACAGCCTCTGTCTGACTGTCTCCCTCTCTAATGTAGGCAACAACTATGATGGCTTTCTGATAAATTATCACCAAATACCTTTGGCCAACTATCTCACGTAGACAACAATGCCAACGATGTCAAAGTACCCGGTATTTTCCAGTGGGAGGCCTGTGAGAATCTACATGTGATTGGTGAGTGTTGATCTCTGCCAGGATGGGGTAGGGACTTAAAACCTCTCCCTCAGCACGTGTGCATTAAGGAGAGCAAAACAGGCCAGGATTCTCCTGATTGCTGTTTCTAAACACTTGCTAGAATTGTTGATTTACGTTAATGCTGGATAAGAACAGAATCGTGCTTGGCGATGGTTCCTTGTGATTGCACAACTTTCTTATACTAATGTTGAGGTTCACACATGAGTTATAACTGCCTGAAAGGAGCTAGAAGATAATGCTGATCATGTACCAGCAGGAGGCCAATATCTTCAGGTGAGGAGCAAAAAGAAGAAAAGTGAGGAGAAGAAAAATGGTTTTCTTAGCATCTTATTTGATTGTTAATAGCAGAATCGGAACATTGCTGCTTCTGACACTAATAATGCCATTTTAAGATATGACATCCCTTTCAGTTTAAATATGTCACAGGTTAAAGTCAAGTCATGCTGCTCAGAAACAGACCTTTGTAAAAACTAGTCAACCTTTAGCTGCTATAGCATTGTCTTATCACAGTACTCCACACGCACTCATTAATGAAATGACACTGCTTACAATCGTCCCGTCCTTCTACACTCAGAAGTTCATTGTGCTTCTTGCTACTTCACATTATCACAGGACATTTTTCAAAAATTGCAAATATAATTTATAAAAACATTAATGAATGGTTTACAAATATTTCACTAGAACTGAAATGCTGCATTTCAAAAAAAGCAAAAAAAAACTGTTCAGACACAGCAGGCCCAGCTCTGCAGGATTCTCTGTGTAGAGACCTCTCTGCTTCAGACTGCTGTCTTTTCCTGGTCTCCTTATTCTTTTTTAAACAATTAAGAGGTAACAACATTGCTCTGCTTTTAACAGAGCAGTGAGTACAAGTGTTTTCTCAAAGCACTTGTGTGTTCATCCTTTTCCACTTACTTATGCAAGAGGTTAGGTCTAGTTTTCACAATCAGTGTTTGCCTGTTTGTTTCAAACAACATCAGGCAAAACACAAAGATACCCCTGTTAATTTAGAAAAGGGATTGACTTGCATTCAACTCCTTTTAGCTTTTAGAGTGCAGTAAGTTTGGTAAATGACCCTTTGTCTGTTCTGGGACCACTGAATAACAGGAGCCTGAAACTAGGCCCAACCTCAGAGTACTTTGGGCCTTTTGGGGCCTCT
Source organism: Carcharhinus amblyrhynchos (assembly GCF_965287045.1). Classification (NCBI taxonomy): domain Eukaryota; kingdom Metazoa; phylum Chordata; class Chondrichthyes; order Carcharhiniformes; family Carcharhinidae; genus Carcharhinus; species Carcharhinus amblyrhynchos. The sequence continues at coordinate 34,375,367 of NC_137335.1, read as the reverse complement.
TGCGTTGGCTAAGAGAGGCCATGTATTGTTAGATACAATGAATAGAAAACTTCCTAAAGTCATTGTACAGTAGCTGTTATAGTCTTGTGGAAGTCAATCTTTTCATTCCTCTTCGCTGAGCCAGGTTTGATGCCAATACAGGTTCTAGTCTTGGTGCCTGAGGTGTACGGTTTAAAGCAAAGTAGGTGGCAGCCATTGCACCCTGAAATGAGATTGAAAACAGAATCCATGAAGTGGACATTACAATTTGGATTTTGACTGCTTGACTATGAGCCATTATTTAAAAAGAAACCATTTTACCAAACTCGTCTCATTTCCCTTATTTGGCTACAGATGCATTCAGCTTTCCCATACCACAACCCAGTGACTTTTCTCAGTATGTGAGGCTAAGCAAAAGTGCTGGCGGGCTAGTGAGCAAAGAAAACATCACAGCCACATCAAAGTCAGTGTCCACATACATGAGCATTGCAGTAATAAACACCAAACGCTGGTTAGAGATTGGGTTAACCCATCCTTAGTTAATTGGACCTTTAAGAACAAAGAACAAAGAACATCACAGCACGGGAAACAGACCCTTCGGCCCAACGAGCCCGCGCCGCCATCTTAACAATGTGCTTTTCCTCCTCCACCCTTGACCCATGTCTATGCTTATGGTACGTCCATTGGAAACCAGATTAAGGGGAGAATAATTTAGGGACAATTTGTTACACCAAATAAAAAGAAATAGTTTATTTTTCAGGAAAATTTGTGGTTAGAGTTCTCTCTCGTAAAATAATAAAGTTTCTAGCTCTATCCAGATGATGGAGTTAAAAAAAAGCGATAATTTGAAAACCTTAGACCATTGGTAAAGGCTGGTCTCCAGACCACTTCACAAGCAAAACAGTAAACTGGAGTGGGCAGGATTTACCCCTCTCTGGATTTACCCCACTGCTGTAATGCAACAGCGCTAACCACTGTGCCGCCGTGCCTCCCTCAATGCATAGCCATTCTCTTTGCTCACTAACTCACATTGTGCTTAGCAGGGGGTGAAATTAACTGTAGTGACACTGCTGGAAGTTTGCCCAAGAGCTGAGCCATTTACTGTGATTCCAAGCAGCAATATTTCCGCTAGCCTTACTACAGGGATTCTTTCATTTGCCTGAGCTGTGTTTTTAGTTTTATTGATGAATGTAGTGAAATCTATTAATTAGTTGCATTGCACCTAAATGCATCGGACCTTCTTACTAGTTTTAATTCCTGTAGGAAGTTAATATAGATTTAGCCTTCTAAAATTAAAGCATCAAGTATGACAGCTAAACTCCACCAGGAAAAATAATTGAGAAGCTACATAGAGTCGTTATCTTTCAGCCCTTATAGCTCTCTCCTACAGAGTTATGTTGGTGATTTTTCAAGAATTGTTTTTCCTATTGGGTGGTTTTGCCACATTGTTTCCAACAGAAAGCAGCACCGTGATGGTCCCCTGAGTTCTACTATCAGCAAGCAAACATTTAAGGTACATGAAAGATCAAACATGTTCTGGGTCAGAATGCCAAGACTCATTTATTTCACACTGAGCCCATGCTGCTGTAATGCCAACATGCTGCAACACAGAAGGCTGGCACCACATCCAGCATCTGCCATGCTCCTTCTGTGGCAGTTCCCGGACTTCTGCCAAATCATGACAGGAAGAAGCTGAGAAGATGTGACATGCAGTTCTGTTGGGACGTAGGCAAGTCAGGGTTCAGCCTGTAATGAGGAGTTCCTTCATTACTGAGTAGCAGAGGCTGCAGACGGAATCACTAATTCATTGCAGTGATGATCATGAGAAGCGTCAGATCACCGTGTGCAGCTCTTTGGGACGAGTTGTTAATGGTCCTACGAGAGACTCTTGGAGCAATCCTGTTAATCTCTGTCAGCATCTCCCAGACCGGCAGGGGTTTCAGGATAATTGGAATAGAAGGCACAGTGGTAAAATGAGGCTTTAAACAGGTTATCTGGAACTTGCCTTGACTAAATGGGCGTCATGCCTGCTGAGCTGATTCTGTGAGAGGTATTCTCGATTCACTATCCAGGGGTGTCGAAGGACCTGTGCTGCTGTATGCCTTTGATGAGGATCGACATGCAGCATCTTAGAGACCATGTCCTGCAGGGGAGAGCCCAAAAGATCAGGTAAGCAGTGATGTTTTACAATTTATCAAACATAATATTATCTCCTTTGGTGTGGGGTAAGTTTTTGTCCAAATTCATTCCTGTGAAGAACCTGGATGTTTTAAAAGCATTGAAGGGTCATTATTGTTGTCAAAATTATATTGTGTAAAATTCAAAACAGTAAATTCATCTTGATCAAACCTGGTTGCTTGCTATTTTGGCAAATGCATCAACCCTACTTAAAAAGAATTTGTACCTCTGTTACACTATTCACATTGCCAGAGCATCCCAAAGTGTTTTACGGGCAACAAGTGAATTTTAAATGTACAATGATAACAACTTGCATTTATAGAGCAACTTTTATGTCGTAAAATGTCCCAAAGCATTTCACAGGCTTATTGTCAAAATCTGACACAGAGCCTCATAACATTATGGTATTAGTACAGATAACCATAATATTGGTCAGAGGTAGGTTTTAAAGAAGTGGAGAATATTGGAGAGTTTTAGGGAGCGAATTCCGAAACGGAAGGCCCAGACACTGTTTCATGTTGGCAGCAAATTTATTTCGACCAAATTTCTATATGATAAATGATCAAATGATCTGTTTTGAGTCATAATGGTTAGCAGATAACTATTGGCCTTTTCCCTTGACTCTTCCTCCAATTTTGCGATTGAGCAACCATATGCAGAACAGGCAGACTATGGTGTCATAGAAACATAGAAGACAGGAGCAGGAGGAGGCCATTTGGCCCTTCGGGTCTTTTCCACCATTCATGACGATCATGGCTGATCATCCAACTCAATAGCTTAATCCTGCTTTCTCCCTGTAACCTTCTATTCCATTTGCCCCAAGTGCTATATCTAGCCGCCTCTTGATGTCAATCAGCATGCAATGCTGATTTAATGCAACTGTGTCATTTTGAAAGCTCAGTGGTCCAGACTGTATCCTCCCTTAACCTTGTCCACTGAACACATGTTAAGCAGCATGAAGGACCCCCTACCAATACTCTCAAAGGCATCACCAACTACTTATGGGTTAATCACTGACTCATTTTTTCTGCTTGTTGCTACAATTCTATACATTTTTGGTGCCTGCCCTGGTTGTTTCAAGTTTTTAAGGTATATAGAGAATAATGTGTCAACTGTTGACTTCAAGGCTTCTACACAAAACAGTTGCTCCCAGATATGGCTGCACTAGTTGGCATTCCCCTTGGAATTGATTATGTGTGGGTGAGTGAATAGACGTGACCCAAAGTAGGACAAGCTTCTAGAAGAGGAAGAAGAGCTGTGGAAAAGGAAGAGAAGGAAAACGCAGATGGATTCTTTTCATCCAGGCTGTATATGAGGAATAAATTTGAGTGCAGTTTCAGGAACTTTAACTCTAATTCAGTTCCATAGTGCCTCTTTTCCCTGGGTCTTTTTCTTGTCCAGTGCCCAATGCAGGGCTACCCCAGTGGCTGCAGCACAGGTAGTGGTAGCTGCTGGTTTTCAGTGGGGGGCAGGGTGGGGGGTGCACATAGTCTTGTGAGATGATCTCAAGCAGCTCTGAGCCTAGGAGATCCAGTTGTGAACTCTGCTGCAAGCAGTTGTGGGCTGGCTGAGTACCAGGCAACAGCAAGGGCAGTGACAGTGTTGCAGAGCAGGGCTCGCAAACTCTGTCAGCCTGAGGAAGGACAGCAGGCTGGGAAAGCTCTGTGGAGCCTAGGAGGCAATACCTCAGCAATCCTGCAACCTATTACTGGACTACCGTAACACCTTGTCAAGTCCTTGGTGTGCTGCAGACTGAACTTGAATGGTAGAAAACTGAGTTTGCTTGAGAACAATACAAGTTTTCAGTGTAGCACTCAAACATGGTGTAATGACAGCACCAGGCACTGCACAATGATTGGTTCTGTAACTGGGTTGATGGATTGCCCATTAATTTCTGGCTGGAAAGGATAGGGCTAGAAGATTTGTGACAAGCTCTGTGCCAAATTAATGTCCCTTGCCATTAACCTCAGCCTTTCTGGCAGGCTTCCCAATACACCAAGTATTTCATTGCGTACATCCTTATTCTGCAGTTTTCAGCACCCTCATTTGAGTTCTCTGCAGCAGAATTTAAACTTCACTCTGTCAAGCTGGCACATGCACTATCCCTGCCTCCTGCCCTGACTGCAGCACACTTTGCTCAATGTCTCTATACACACACAGATACTGCCACAATGACATTCTCTTAAACATGCACAGTGCCAGGATGTGAACTAGTGTCCCAGCGTTAGCGGGATTGTCTAATGAGGAGAGATTGAGCAAACCAGACTGTATTATCCAGAGTTTTGAAGAATGAAGGATGATCTCACTGGAGTGTGCATAATTCGACAGGGAAGATGCAGGAAAGAAATTTCCCCTGCCAAGGACCAGGGACATAGTCTCAGAAGATGGACTAGGTTATTTAGGACCGAGATGAGAAGGCTTTTTTTTATTCCGAGAGTGGTGAATTTTTGGAATTCCCGCCTCCAGAGAACTGTTGGGGCTCAGTCATTGAATATGTTCAAAGCAGAGGTTGATAGATTTCTTGATACCAATGACATTAAGAGGTACGGGGATGACAGTGAGGTAAAAGATCAGCCATGATCTAGTTAAATGACAGAGTAGGCAGGAGAGGCCTACTCCTACATTGCTACAGAGGCTGGGCCTTTGAATATAAATCAAGGCTGAGTTATTTTTAATTTACAATTTTTGATCTACAAGGGGCTCAAAGACTATTTAAAAAAATGGCTTAGGGGATATGGGGAACAGGTGGGAAGGTGGATTTGAAACCAGGGAGAGATCAGCCGTGATCTGATTGAATGGTGGAACAGTCTCAAAGGGCTGGATTTGCCTATTTCTGCTCGTAATTACTGTGTTCCTATGTTATGGACAGATGGACAAGAAAATAGAGGTTAGGCCATAATCGGATCAGCCAGGATCTAATTAAATGTTGGAGCTAGCTTAAGGAGCAGAAGGATCTTCTCCTGTTTCCATCTCTAATGATCTTATAATTTTACGATCTTCCCTTTTATTCTTCTTCCTACCTTCCCCACTTTCCCTTGTTCAAAATTAATAGTGTTTCTAACTATTCCCATCTCTGATGAAAAGTAATTTACCTGCTGTACTGATTGCATCTCTCTGCACAGGTATTGTCTGACCTGTTGCATAGTCTGCTTTTATTTCAGATTTCCAGCATCCACAGTAATTTCTTTTAGGACAGGTTGGGCTATTTTCTTTTGAATAAAGTTTTTTCCCCAAAGTTTTATTTAGTAGTGTCACAATTATCACTGCAATGAAGTTACTGTGAAAATCCCATAGTTGCCACACTCCAGCGCTTGTTCAGATACACTGAGGGAGAATTTAACATGGCCAATGTACCTAACCAGCATGTCTTTCAGACTGTGGGGGGAAACCGAAGCATCTGGAGGAAACCCATGTAGATACAGGGAGAATGTGCAAACTCCACAAAGAGACCGACCCAATTCTGGAATCGACCCCGGGTTCCTGGGTCCTGTGAGGCAGCAGTGCTAACCACTGTGCCAGCCTAGAATAGAGGAAATTGAGGTGTATTAAATTATGAGACATAAATAGGGTAGATAAGGAGGCACAAATTTAAATCACTGCATGCAGAAGGTACTGTGGTTATGGAACTCACTGCCTTGAACTGGTGACGACAGATCTTGTATTTAAAAATATTTGCATTAACACTTTAAATAGTGTAATCAATCACCAAAGTTGGAAAAGCATTCTTCACTTATTTTTTCATGGGATGTGGTGTCGCTGGCAAGGTCAGCAATCCCCTATTGCCCTTGAATTAAGTGCCGTTTCAGAGGGCAGTTAAGAGTCAACCACATTGCTGTGGGTCTGGGGTTCACATGTAGGCCAGGCTGGGTAAGGATCTGTGAACCAGATGGGTTTTAACAACAATCGACAATGGTTTCATGGTTACTGTTACTGAGACCAGTTTTCAATTCTAGATTTTATTAATTGAGTTTAAATCCCATAAACTGCTATCTGGATTGCTAAGCAGCTTATATTACCATGACACCAATATCTCCCCAAGAGATGGCTAACTTGTTATGCCTAGCATAGACAAAGAGAATGAAATGGCCTATAATACAGATTTCTATAATTGGCCCTCCCCATTCCCTTCTGCAGAAAATACGGATGAATGGGATTGAGGGTGATTTAGCAGTTTGGATCAGGAATTGGCTAGCTGATAGAAGACAGAGGGTGGTGGTTGATGGGAAATATTCAACCTGGAGTTCAACTACTACTGGTGTGCCTCAGGGATCTGTTTTGGGGCCACTGCTGTTTGTCATTTTTATAAATGACCTAGATGAGGGTGTAGAACGATGGGTTAGTAAATTTGCGGACGACACTAAAGTCGGAGGAGTTGTAGACAGTGAGGATGGATGTTACAGTTTGCAGAGGGACATAGAAAAGCTGCAGAGTTAGACTGAGAGGTGGCAAATGGAGTTGAATGAGGAAAAGTGTGAGATGATTCACTTTGGAAAGAGTAACAGGATTACAGAACATAGGGCTAATGGAAGGGCTCTTGGTAGTGTCGACAAGCAGAGAGATCTTGGTGTACATGTGCATAGGTCCCTGAAAGTTGGCACCCAGGTTGATAAGGTTGTTAAGAAGGCGTACGGTGTGTTAGATTTCATTGGTAGAGCGATTGAATTTCAGAGCCGTGAGATCATGTCGCAACTGTACAAAACTCTGGTGCGGCTGCACTTGGAGCATTGCGTACAGTTCTGGTCACCGCATAAGAAAGATGTGGAAGCATTGGAAAGGGTGCAGAGGAGGTTTACCAGGACGTTGCCTGGTATGGTGGGAAGGTCTCATGAGGAAAGGCTGAGGGACTTGAGGTTGTTTTCGTTAGAGAGAAGAAGGTTAAGAGGTGACCTAATTGAGGCATACAAGATGATCAGAGGATTAGATAGGGTGGACACAGAGAGCCTTTTTCCTTGGATGGTGATGGCTAACACGAGGGGACATAGCTTTAAATTGAGGTGTGATAATTATAGGACAGATGTCAGAGGCAGGTTCTTTACTCAGACGGTAGTAAGGGCATGGAATGCCCTGCCTGCAGCAGTTGTGGACTCGCCAACTTTAAGGGTGTTCAAATGGTCATTGGATAGGTATATGGATAATATCGGAATAGTTTAGGTTAGAGTGTCATTAGATTCGTTCCACTTGTCGGCGCAACATCGAGGGCCGAAGGGCCTGTACTGCGCTGTAATGTTCTATGTTGCTACTGTACCTTTGAGAAAGGTATTTTTTAATCAAGTACTCTGCAGTTATAAGCAGACACTGAGCTGTTAAATGATTTCAGTGGGGTTTTGTTTATTGAAGTGTTGTGGGAAAATCGATTGACAAATCAAAGTTAGGTGGTTCGCCCACAGAGGAATCCAAGGATTCACTTTCAGTTTTGGTTAGGTGTTTTACTTCAGGCTGGATGCAGTGTTCTGTCTCTCTCCCTTGTATTACAGATTCTGCTGGCTAGCTGGAAGTAAGTCATTTGGCCTTTCTGGAGTGAGAATTTTGTCTCATGCAATGGTTCACTGGCTAAAGCTAGAAGCCAGCCGTGCCATTATCTTTACCTCAAGGTGGAAGTTACAAGGCTGGGAAGTCAGAGTTTCAATTCTCCAATCAAAGAACTAAGTGCCAGCATCAAATGAGCATTCTTATTTTCTGTGTTGAACCTGTGGCAGGGGTATGTTTATAAGGAGGTTTGTTTGGTTGGAACATTTCATATAGTTGTTAAGGTTTATTTAATATCACGGCATTTTTTATCTTGTTTGTAATTGGTAAAAGTCATTGTTATGTGTTATCTGCATTAAATAAATTTTGTTTGATAAAAGCACTGAGTGGATCATCTGAATCATACTCGAAGTAAAACATCTCATGCTTACCCTAGTCAAACTCAAACTGCAAAACTTATCATCCAGATAGACTGCATAAAAAACTTTGGAGGTTCTGACGTGGATTGTAACACTTCACTGAAGTGCAGTTGATGAACTGCACGGAGTAACACCAGAAACTGAATGGATACATGGTAATCACCTATTGTGATCCCCTTGTCTGTGCTTGGAGCTATCCATCCTAGAACCCAGGAATTTTAACCCCCATAAACAGGTGGGGCATAAAAGATTTCTACATCTCAGGTCCCAAAGTCAGCCATATCAAGTTCATTCACTTTCAGTTTTAACAGAGATGGGAGCAGACAACATATACGGCCCACAATACGGACCCCTTTGAATATGAGCTCCCAGATTAAGGTAGTAATAGATTGGCCGATCAGGGAGCCCTGCATGTCTACATAACTTGGAGTGTCAGGATAACTGGCACTTGGGGTTTATACTCTGTAAAAGGAAGTACCTGGCTGAGTATTGCTTGCTGTGTAAATAAATCTACATTTGGCGAAGGAACACTGGCCTTGGAAAAGTCATTTCATGAAGCATTTATTTGAAGAATTTAATAAGGCTGTGTGCCTCATATTTTATTTCTCTTCCAGGTTTAATCCCGGCTAGATTGTTTCCCAGGCTAGCTGGAAATCTGACAGCTGAAGGGGGACAAGGACTGCTACATGGAAATGGTATCCACTTATCAAATACTGTTTGTGAGCCTGGAGCAGCAAGAGTCTTGGTCCTCCAAGCCAATTTGCTCTCATCCAAGTGATTGGAATCCTTACTTTGAAATGAGCAGCCCTTCAATCCCTTCCATCAGCTTGGGCCCGATCCACCTCTGATCCCCCGCAATCATTCCTCAACCCGAAAAACCACAATGTACCCCCTCCAAGTCACAACCTCTCCTCCAGCAGCAGGAAGCCTACCTGTTCATGGCTGTGGCCTCTTTCATAGCCACTCTGCCGGGAGGTAAGCCTGACAATCAGGGAGGCTCAAGGGAGAAAACAGAACATGCCATGGAGCTAAAACTTCAATACGTTCAGGGACCAGTACTCCACACCCCTACTTAGAAATCTTAGTCCTGATTAGGGCCAGAGGGACAGAAAGGCTGGATTAAGTTACAGTGATAAAAGCAGAAAAGTCTGAAATTTACATTTCAATGTGTTTAGCATTTTTAAAATGACTGTGAGGAATGAAGCTCCAAATATAATTATTACAATTGTTCCTTTTCTGTGGAAGAGGTAGATTGGCAGTCAAAATAATTATTAGATCATTAAAAGGATAGTTACACTGTTAATTACTAGTCAACTTCCCGCAGTGAGTATAAAGATAGTTAATATACAGCATCATGAAAACCGCAGACAAATGAAGCCCGAGATGCTGTTTCTGTGAAAGTAACAGCAGATCAATACAAACTGGCCAGCACTGGCATCAATTTTATTTCCAGCAAAGTTTACCCTCCAGTGTGTGGAAAACAGGGCTGTGCTTTGTCTGTTTGCCTGCATTAGTTCCACTCACTTTGGCAGCGTCAGAAATAGTGTCCCAGTTTCCTCCAGTGAGGGCGTATTTCCCACTTCCAATACGTGCCAGGATTTCTTCAGGCGTATCTTCAGGTCCATTTGCAAAAGGTGTAAAGCTAATCAAGAAGAAATAAACAACTTAACTTTAGGATGTCACTGATATTTTTATTTTATTAACTCCAGTAAAAATCTCAAAAAATTGATGCCCATCAGAATGTTCCATTTCCCGATATTACTCTGACTGGTTTCAAAACAGATATTGGCCAGATTTTTCTGGCTGTTCATGCCAGGGGGATCTTCTGGCTTTCTCAGCAATGTGGGGTGGTCAATGGGAAATCTAAATCCATGGAGAAACACAAGCAGTTTGATGACAAGTTCCCGTGCAGTGACATCAATGGATTCAACATTGCAGCTTCGCTAAGGAGCCTCCCACAGCATGTAAGGCCCCACAAATTAAATTGACAAGGTGACAGAGAAGAAAGTTAGCATGAAAGGAGAATGGAGAGCAAGAGTCTGTCTCTAAGAAAGGATGGGGTAGAGTGATGGCAACTCTCACAATCTTACCGGCTTGCCCCATTTACCCCGTTCATTAGCCAGCAGAGCAAGAGTGTAAGATGTTGGGTGGGGTAGAGTGTCTCTATGAAAGAAGAGGGAGTTGGATAGGATACAGTATCTCTATGAAGGGATAGGGATTTGAATGGGGCAGAATGTCTGAATGAAAGGATGGGGATTTGGATGGAATACAGTGTCTCTATGAAAGGATGGGGAGTTGAATGGGGTAGAATGTTTGTACGAAAGGATAGGGATTTGGATAGGATAGATCATCTGTATTGAATAGGATGTAGTGTCTGAATGAAAGGAATGGGGGGATGAACGGGGTACAATATAGTGGGATCTTATCAAAAGAATTCTAAAAAAGTCCTGAACCAGTGTAAAAACAGGAGAAATTTAATACTTTGTACAAGCAAATAATATTGCAAACAAATTGCAATACTCAGTACAACAGGAAGTGAAACCTTCAATTTGCTCTGGAAACTGGTTCATTCAGCAAAGCCAGGAACTAAAACTTACAATGACTTGATAATGATCCTTGAAGAGCATTACTCTGCAAAGCTACTGATCATGGTGGAATGGGCTAGCTCCCTCTGAAGGAATCAAAAGGAAGGTGAAAGCATTGCTCAGCTTGTGGCAACTTTAAAAAAGCGGGCACAACACTGAGAGTCTGGTGAGTCCTTAGAACATACTTTTCAAGATCTTCTCGTCTGTGGTTTCCAACATGAGACTACATAAAGAAGGTTGCTTACTAAACATGCTTTGACTTGAAGGACAGCAGTAGAATTTGCAGTGTCAATGGAACTGGCTGCTAAAGAGGCTTCACAGTTTGGTGCAGGAATAAAGATCTACAAGTTCAAAACAACAACAAGCATGTCATAAGTGTGCCAAAATGAGCCAGTGAGTGAATGCTGGAGCAAGGATAGTTGATGCAAAAATTGAGGTAAAATGGGTTACATTGTCAGCAGCATGGTGGTTAGCACTGCTGCCTCACAGACCTAGGGACCTGGGTTCAATTCTGGTCTTGGGTGATTTCTGTCTGGAGTTTGCATGTTCTTCCCGTGTCTGTGTAGCTTCCTCCTGGTGCTTTGGTTTCCTCCTACAGACCAAATGTGCAGGGTAGGTAACTTGGCCATGTTAAATTGCCCCTTAGTGTCCAAAGATGTGCAGGTTAGGACGATTAGCAGGATAAATATGTGGGTTTATGGGTCTGGGTGAGCCTGAGTAAGATGTTCTGTCAGAGAGTTGGTGCAGATTCAATGGGCACTGTCGGGATCCTATGATTGCAAACCCTTGTTGGGGTAGACCAGCTTATCCTGACAATATTTAGAAGAAGAATCTGGGTAAGTTCAAGAAAAAGAAGAAGCTGCATTCTATTCCAACAGAATGTTTTATCCATACAGGGTGGATCAGATAGATTCTGGGTAATTCTAAAGTTACCCAGATGGAGATGGATATGGTGCTGCTGCATCTTTAATTCCTGAGGCAACATACCAACAAAAGCTGAAGCATCTTCCTTTAAAACCAGCTGGTGTGATTTCAAGGACATACATGGAAGAGATCATTAAAGTTTACCTCATGGTCAATGTGGAGTTGAGTGGACAAACAGCAGAGTTGTCTCTCCATGTGGTTTGTGGTGATTTTCTAGTTCTATTTGGGAGATTATGGTTGGAGAGGATAAAGATTAACTGGAGTGCTGGCAACAGATTGGTCAATGGCAAAACAGACCTACAGCACCTTTTGGATAAATACAAGAGCATTTCAAGAGCGATTTGGCTCAATGAAGGGAGTTCAAATGAAACTCAAGATAAAACCTAATAGTCAACCAAAAAGTCTCAAAGCAACAGCGATGCCGTGTACAATTCATCCCAAGGTCAAAGAAAAACTAATACAACTTATTAACATTGGTGTGTTACAATGAGTGACTGGCCACCCTAAGCTCACCTGTCATGAAACCAGATGGTTCAGTTCATATTTACTGTGGTTTTAAAACTATCCTAAATCCAGTGTTGTCTGCCAATCAATATCAATCCTGCATTGGTAAGAAATATACCACCATTGTCTCCTTCACACCCTTGGGAGTGGCCTAAAATGTCATGGAAACACTTGCATGTAGATTTTGCTGGGCTGTTTGAGGGTTACATGTTCTTAGTCATAATTGATGCACACTAAAAGTAGCCAAAACTATCATGAGTTCTACTATAACTGAACAAACCATTAAAAAGCTTGATGACATTTTTGCAGGATTTGGTAAACCAGAAAGGAATGTTAGTGAAGATGGTTCACAATTTACTTCACAAGAGTTTGAGGATCATCTCCAAATAAATAGTATTCCGCATACAAAATCTGCACTTTATTGTCCATCAACCAGTGAATTAGCTGAAAGATTCACATAATCCTTGAAACATTCTTCAAAAACATCAAGACAGCAAGGTCCATAAAAGTCATGTGAATAGTTTTTGACATCTTACAGTTCACCTGCATTATTATTATAGAAAAAGTTGAGAACGCTATTATTGTTATCTCCAGAAACTTCAACAACAATCTCAAGTTGCAAACGAGATGTGACAACAGAACAAAACTCATTTTAACAAGCAGATTGAGTGTTTGAGTGTAATTATGCCAAGAATGAGTAATGGGTGCCAACCATAGGGTTAGCAAAAACATGCCCTTTTTTTACACTGTTCAAACTTTAGACGAACTAGTTCGGCAATGCCATGCTGACCAATTGTCATCTTGACATAATTTCTCAGAATCATCTCCAGAAGTACCAACTTCTTTACGACCTCATGCTGTGAACTACAAAAGACTCAGCTGAAACAAAAGCAGAAAATGCTAGAAAACCTCAGCAGGTCTAACAACATGCGGCGGGGAGAGAATACAGCCAACATTTTGAGTCTAGATGACTCTTCCTCAGAGACTTAGTTGAGTCAGAGTAACTAACTGATTGTGCCTGAGTTAGTTCACCATGAGACTGATACAGAATTAGTTCCAAGAGAAGTGTCTACTGAAGTTTAAATCATACTTCTATGATTAAGGACAGCCAAATTCCAGAAGGTCATATACAACCAAAGAGGAATAGACATCAAAGAACAAAGAAAATTACAGCACAAAAACAGGCCCTTCGTCCCTCCAAGCCTGCACCGACCATGCTGTCTGACTTAACTAAAACCCTCTATGCTTCTGGGGACCATGTCTCTCTATTCCCATCCCATTCATGTATTTGTCAAGACCTCCCTTAAACGACACTACCGTATCTGGTTTCACTACCTCCCCGGACAAGAGTTCCAGGCACCCACCACTCTCTGTTTAAAAAATCTGCCTTGTACATTTATTTTAAAACTTGCTCCGCATCTTAAACCTATGCTCCCTAGTAATTGACTCTTCAACTCTGGGAAAAGCTTCTGACTATCCATTCTGTCCATGCCTCTCATAATCTGTAGACTTCTATCAGGTCTCCCCTCAACCTCCATCGCTCCAGTGAGAACAAACTAAGTTTCTCCAACCTGTCCTCATAGCTAATGCCCTCTGTGCCAGGCAACATCCTGGTAAATCTTTTCTCTTCCCTCTCCAAAGCCTCCACATCCTTCTGGTAGTGTGGCAACCAGAATTGAACACTATATTCCAAGTGCGGCCTCACTAAGATTCTATATAGCATCAACATGACTTACCAATTTTTAAACCCAATACCCCGGCCAATGAAGGCAAGCATGCCATATGTCTTCTTGACTACCTTCTCCACTTATATTGCCACTTCCAGTACACCCAGATCCCTTTGCCTATCAATACTCCTAAGGATTCTGCCATTTACTGTATACTTCCTATCTGCATTAGACCTTCCAAAATGCATTACCTCACATTTGTCCAGATTAAACTTTATCTGCCGTCTCTCCTCCCAAGTATCCAACTGATTTATATCCTGCTGTATTCTCTGATGGTCCTCATCGCTACCCGCAAATCCACCAACATTTGAGACGTCCGCAACTTAGTAATCAAACCAGTTACATTTTCCTCCAAATCATTTATATATATTACAAACAGCAAAGGTCCCAGCACTGTTCCCTGAGGAACACCACTTGTCACAGCCCTCCATTCAGAAACGCACCCTTCCACTGCTACCCTCTGTCTCCTTTGACCGAGCCAGTTCTGTATCCACCTTGCCAGCTCACCCCTGATCCCATGCGACTTCACCTTCTGTACCAGTCTGCCATGAGGAAACTTGTCAAAGACCTTATTGAAGTCCATGTAGACAACATCCACTGCCCTACCCTCATCAATCATCTTCGTCACTTCCTCAAAAAACTCAATCAAGTTCATGAGACATGACCTCCCCTTCACAAAAGCATGTTGCCTCTCACTAATACATCCACTTATTTCCAAGTGGGAATAAATCCTGAATCAAAGAATCCTCTCCAATAATTTCCCTACCACTGATGTAAGGCTCACCGGCCTGTAATTACCTGGATTATTCTTGCTACCCTTCTTAAGCGAGATGGGGGACAGCGAGCGGGACAGGGTGAGAGCAAGCAGGAGGGGGAGAGCGAGCGGGACAGGGGAAGAGCAAGAGGGACAGAGGGAGAGTGAGCGGGAGGGGGAAGAGCGAGCGGGACGGTGGGGTGGGGGGGGGGGAGCGAGCGGGACGGGGGGGAAGAGCGAGCGGGACGGTGGGGTGGGGGGGGGCGGGGAGCGAGCGGGACGGGGGGGAAGAGCGAGCGGGACGGGATGGGGGAGAGCGAGCAGGACGGGACGGGGGAGAGCGAGCGGGACGGGACGGGGGGTGGAGAGTGAGCGGGACGGTGGGGGAGAGCGAGCAGGACGGGATGGGGGGGAGAGCGATCGGGACGGTGGGGGGAGAGCGAGCGGGACGGGACGGGGAGAGCGAGCGGGACGGGACGGGGAGAGCGAGCGGGACGGGACGGGGAGAGCGAGCGGGACGGGACGGGGAGAGCGAGCGGGACGGGACGGGGAGAGCGAGCGGGACGGGATGGGGAGAGCGAGCGGGACGGGGGGGAAGAGTGAGCGGGACGGGGAGAGCGAGCGGGACGGGACGGGGAGAGCGAGCGGGACGGGGGGAAGAGCGAGCGGGACGGGGAGAGCGAGCGGGACGGGGGGGAGAGTGAGCGGGATGGGGACGGGGAGAGCGAGCAGGACAGGAGAGAGCGAGCGGGATGGGGAGAGGGAAGAGGATTCTGCGCTTCGGATGTTTACAGAAATCTGAAGTGGAATATGCCAAGGGCTTTTACACAGTTTATTTGCAAGCTGTTTAAATGACAGAAACAGCTTCTGGGCATCTGTGCGCTAAAGCTATGTGAAGAGCTCAACACTAAGTTAATCAGTACAGATGATGGGAAGTTACACCAATATGAACAATTTCACTGAATAAACCTGGTACACTCAGCCAATTTTGTGAGTACTCATTATTTACACTTCACTTGGATACATCAATACAATCCAGTGTGGAATATCTGGACGTTTATCAAAGCAGCTTCAGTATTTTCTGGAAACATTCTCTCTTCAGAAGCTATAAATATTTGTGATAATCTAATGCTTTGGTATTTTCAGTTTTTCACGTCACTAATTCTAATTAGAGTTGTAAAGTCTCAGCATCTTTTGTATGTGCAGCTATAGAAGATGCACGTCACTTCAGTAGCTCTGACAAATAAAGTTTGCCAAATACGTGTGAATAATAGTTCTAACCCTTTCAACATTTGTGTCATTTGCAAAAGAAATGCAAGACAAAAAGCCAGTGAGAGTAATTCAGTGGGCACTGGGGTCATACTTATTCATTGATATACTGATTCTGTAAAGAATGCACTTGAATACCCACTAATTGCTTCCGTAAGTCCTCCAAAATTTGTTTGCAAGGCACATGGCCATTAAAGGGATTAACGATCACTGAATATTGACAAGCCCTCTGCTAATGATATTCAGGCTGGGCACTGAGGGCACAGGGCTGTGACCCAGTGCTGCCTGGCATATCTTTGTTTCAACGGCTGTTGTGGGAGACATAAAAACAGTTACAGTACAGAAGGAGGCCATTCAGCCCATCACATCAATGGTGGCTAAAAAAAAATCTTTAATCTTGGTGGTATATTTCTCTTTTTCCATAACTGCAGTAAATTTAACTCAATTGTGATCACTGCAATTAAAATGTTCTCCCAGCTATCTAGATTCATTCCCTCAAACCGAGACTAAAACTGCTTCTTCTCTCATTGCAGTGGCTTCGAATATTTTCTAGAATACACTTATATTGAATTTATCCCAATAAATATTAGGGTAATTGAAGCCTCTTAACTTTCAGCAACTTGTCTACATACATGCTTTTCTATCGCTCTCTGTTTATGGATCTATAGTTTACCCCCAGCATTGAGAGTGCCCCTATTTTGTTCCTCAGTTAGACATATGGTAAGGAGGATGAGCTCTGAAGTTCCACTGTCACAGAACCTCATACTCTGAGGGAGAGGGAGGGGGCAGGGACAGAAAGAAAACTTCTTGCTTCATGTCTGGATTTCTCTCACCTCCTGATAGTCAATTGTACTTTCTGTTGATAAAAACAATTGCTGCCTTACCCTGCCAGCATAGTGTAGAGTAGAATCCCTAAACTCCATATGTCACAGGCTGCATCGTATCCTTGTCTCTTGAGTACCTATTGTAGAAATGTTAAAAAATTATTTATTACTCAGCTTAAGACAATGCAATAGATCATTAATCAAATTTATATTTTAATTGATTCAGTCAAATAGCATTGTAGTCTGTCATGAGACTCTGTTGCCGCTTTTTTCTCCGATTCACCCCCCTTGGCCAATCCACCTAACCGGCACATCTTTGGAGTGCAGTAGGAAACTGGAGCACTCGGAGGAAACCCACGCAGACATGGGGAGAACGTGCAAACTCCACACATGCAGTGGCCTGAAGCTGGAATTGAACCTGGGTCCCTGGTGACGTGAGACAGCAGTGCTAGCCACTGTGCTGTCTATTATAGAGTCATAGTCTGCAGTTCTTCGTTAATTCTTCTAATCCTTGAATGTATCCTCGATAACCACATCCTGGGACCATTTATGATAACATTCCATGGTGACAGCGGTAACCTTACTCAAGGATCCTGGATGAAACAGCTGGTAAAAATCAAAGATAATAAAGCAGTGAGGAAATAACTATGGCAAGGAATCAGAGAGAAAAGCAGCAACAGAATCTTATGACAGAGCCCAAAGGATGAACTGATCTGAGACTGGATTATGGTGGGTGTGCTTGATGAAGCTTTATCTGTTTTTTTTGCAGTCCAGAGGAGAGATAACTTTATTCGAGGCAGTTCAATTAGTCAGACAGGCTGAACTATAGAAACAGCACCAAGTTTGAATCTGTGTGATAGAAATCCTTTGTGGAGTCAGAGTGCTGATTCAATCCAGTTTGTCAGCTATAGAGATACCAGCACATCCATTAAAAAGCCCAACCGGAATAAAGAGCAGTCACTGCCATTGTCCAGTATTCCCATTGTGGCTCGTAAACCCCATCAGCACAAAGACAACCCCAACATAAATGTAGCATCTCAATACTGCAGGAAACAGGGCAATAGTGCAATTCAGACCTCCTGTTCCAACATTTAAAGGGAGACCAATCAGATCAAACAGTATTCAGAAATAAAGAAACAGTAACATGGTGAGTGGTATTCCAAGTAATTCTGTTACAGCTGAATGTTCTATGTAAACAATGGCTGACATTATCTTTTTTTACTCCACAAGGGATACCTACTTGTATACACATTAGTGTTGAACTATAAAGATCTTTTATTTAAGGGAACAGGAATGTTGTGATAGTATATTGGTTTGTATATTAAGATAATATGTTGGATAAAACCAAATGATTATATTTATGTAAATATGCATTGTCATCAAAGGAAGAGATGTTCATCATATGTCGTAGTCAGTCTTAAACAATCAGTAACGCACATAAGCAGAAACAAGAAAAGGGGTGGCACGATGGCACAGTGGTTAGCACTGCTGCTTCACTGCACCAGGGACCCAGGTTCAATTCCCAGCTTGGGTCACTGTCTGTGTGGAGTTTGCACATTCTCCTCGTGTCTGTGTGGGTTCCCTCCGGGTGCTCCGGTTTACTCCCACAGTCCAAAGATGCGCCGGTTAGGTGGATTGTCCATGCTAAATTGCCCGTTAGTGTCAGGGGGACTAGCTAGGGTAAATGCATGGGGTTGTTGGGATAGGGTCTGGATGGGATTGTGATCGGTAGTTGACTTGATGGGCTGAACGGCCTCCTTCTGCACTATAGGATTCTATGAATTGAAGCTCTTTGTGCAATCTCTATGCCAGCCTTTCGACTGATTTCGACTACATTAGTTTAAAGCCCCAGATAATACTACAGCACTGAGCTTGCTCATATGGGAAATGCAACACTGACCCTGTGCTAACTTCATATGTTTGAGATAACTGAAAATATTCTAACAGTGTATTTGTAAATGGCTGCTACTCAGGTCTACACCCCAGTTAGTCATTCGTCTTCCCTGTATCCCTGGTGCTAAAGTTTGCTCTTCCTACCCACTATTTAAATCAATGACAACAAAACCTGCAGGTGATGTAATAACAAGATAGTCTTCTTATCTGAACACAATGCCATGACCTTCTCGAATGCACTTTCTCAATCCTCTGAAAGGCAGATGAAGTAACACAATTTTAAATGTTAGATATAAATTGTTAAACAGCTTTATTCCACAATCAACAAAATAAGAAAATATGCTACTCTGACCCTTCTAAGTGACTTAAAATCTGTACTTTCCTGGAATAGTTCTTTTTGTTTGAAAACTGACTGTAGGTTGAGTGGTCACATGATGACGTAGCTCCAGAAAGATCACATGTCGGGGGCATGGGTGTTACCCCCCAGGAGTGTAGGCAGAGTACAAGCATGAAGTAGTTGTTAAGCTATTGAATAAACTATCCTTTGTTACAAGTCACTATTATTAGTGATTCAGGAACCCAACACATTTACATGGTGTTGGGAGTTGGCTTTACGGCTTAAGAACTTCGCCACATCGACCCATTCGTCTTTGATAGCTGGGGAAAGTTCAAAAAGTAACATATTTCCTGCAGCACTGCATTGTCCAACAAGTCAAAAACGGTACAAGTGTACATCTTATGAAACTTAGTGGGCCCAGACTCAATTAAGAAATTTGGGTTGCTTGCTTTCCAGATAAAGGAGGAAACAGAAGTTTGAGAGTATCTGTCTTCCAGTACAAAATACAATCCTCGACAGATATGCAATGAAGTTCAACAGAACAAAGAGCAGATTAATCAAGACAATCTTACAGGGCCATCCTGAAAATATTGACAAAGAAATGCACATTTGGAACTCTGACTGATGAGATAATCAGGATCAAATAGTTTGTTGAATTCACACCAACCTAGTCCTCAAGCAACTGAGGCGAGAAGAAGATCTAATGTTACCAGCAGCCATAGGTATCTGCATGTTAAACAAACAATCAGGAAAATAAGTAGAGATTTAAGGTGGGAAACCAAATTATTCACACTATAGGGCCTGCCCTGCTCCAACTGCAGTGGTAAAAGATACTGCACATGGAGAAAATTAAATCATTTTGCTACTTTCTGAAGATTGAAACCACAGGAGCACACACACACACACACGCACCACTTTCACCTCCCCACCTCCCCCCCCCACACCGCCCAACCTCTGCTATCAGTGACATGGAAGCTGGTCAATCCTCGAGGGATAGGAGTATCAGCAAGCTGAATGAATTGAAGCTTAGCCAATTTCACAGTATTGATGTTGGACAACATCACTCTACTGTGAGAATGTTAACGCTATCACAGAAAATGGTGAAATTTTCACCATTCTCAACATGATTTGCAGCAATGCAAGGGTGAAGGTAAAGTTTGACAGTGGTGCAAAGTATTATCTGGCTAATTGACCTTCTGGCTAAGATCAAGTGTCAGATCAAGCCCAAGATGGGATGCAATGCCTTATGGTGTCAGTTTGGTTCCTATTTGTGTCTCTTGTGGGGACCATGAATTGGATTCAATTGGAATTTGATTTTTGGAGTAAGATAGGAGATGCATTTGGATTTTGAGCATTGACTTTGTATCTTTAAGAATGGATTAAAAAAATGTTTAAAAAAGTATTGTCCAGCTGCATGTTATGGGAACTAGGCCCATATGCAGTATTACACCCCAGCACCCAGGTAAACCTCTTAATTTACGGTGGATAATCATCTGCACTGAAGGTTTGGCTGCTGTGCACTGCACACAGAGCAGGTTCAAGTTTCATATAACTGACCAGAACGTAAGGCCACTATTAGATCTCAGAACAGCATTACATTGGGTTCATTCAACTTAGTCTAGAAGTGCATATTCTACAACACCAAGCCCCAGAGAAAAAGCATACAAAGACCTCTTCAACTGTGACGTCACTGGTATATCACATGAGATGGGATAGTTTGGTACCACCAACAGTCTGTGCTGCAAGAATAGTACCAGTAGCCATAAAGCAGAAAGTAGTTAATGAGCTGCATTGGATGATGACACTGGGTGTTATTCTCCTATAGATGAGATCACAGAATAGGTTTCAGCAATGGTGGCCACAGTAAAGAAAGATGGCACAGTCAAGATGGGTATTGGCTCAGTATATTTGAATAAAGCACTGCTCAGACCTTGTCACCCACGAAGACAGTGGAACAAGTGACTGCAAACATGCCAAACGTCAAAGTTTTCAGCATTTTTGATGCAAAACATGTGTTCTGGCAGATTCCATTAGATGAAGAAACCTCAAAACTAACTATACTCATGTCACTGGTAGGCAGATATCATTTTTTCCTATGTCCTAGAATCATAGAATTACTACAGTGCAGAAGGAGGCCATTTAGCCCATCAAACCTGCACTGACAACAGTCCCACCCAAGCCGTATCCTGGTAACTCCACACAATACCTCGCTAATCCCCCTGACACAAAGGGCCAATTTAACATGAACAATTAACCTAACCTGAACATCTTTGGAGTGCAGGAGGAAACCAGAGCACGTGGAAGAAACCCATGAAGACATGAGGAGAATGTGCAAACTCCACATAGACAATCACCCAAAGCCAGAATTTAATCTGGATTCTTGGCGCTGTGAGACAGCAATGCTAACCACTGTGTTACTGCGCCTCCCTATGTGATCTCCATAGGCACAGTGTCTTCCAGTAGTGAATGCAACAACTCTATACAGGCCAACCTTGTGAAATCATTGTTATGACATCCTGGGGTTGTACTATACTAGAACACGTAGGACATCTTTGTCTCATCCTTGACAGAACCAGGACTGTACAACTGAAGCTCAACCCTGCAAATTGCAGATTCACAGGCAACCAGATTCTTTATATGGTTTTTTACTCACAGCCAATGGTGTAAAGCCCAATCCAAGCAAGACATTGTCTACACAACAGATGGCCATTCCTGTAGACAAGCACACTTTACAGCCTTTTTTTGGTATGACAAATTATCTTTCTAAATTCATCCCATGTTGGATCACCTGTCCTCTTCGTCACCTTCTCCACCAAGATGTTGAATGGTGTTGGCAAGAGCAGCATACAGTAGCTTTCAACAGACTCAGGCAATCAGATTCCCACTGGTGCTACAACACTTTGACATTCGAGCACCTGTACAGATATCAGCACACACATTCCTGCAGGGACTCAGCAGTCTCTGCTTCCAGAATGGCAGACAAATATCCTTCACTTCTAGGGCCCCAACGGACATAGAGACTCATTATGCAGAAATCGAAAAGAAACTTCTTGCTTTAGTTGCCTGTCAGAAATATCATGGCCCCCATATATGGCCGTCCCGCAACTGCTGGAAAAGATCATCAGCCATTCACAACTATCTTAAAGAAACCTCTGCACACATAATGCTACAGCTGTTTATTACAATCTCAGTATCATCGACAAACATGGTAAGGAACTGCACTTGGTTAGTGCCCTCTCCAGATCGTTCTTTCCCACCACACACCAGAGAGATCATGAGGAAGACATTGACATTATGGTAATAGAGGTGCTGAACTCAAAGATGCCTTACAGACGGACATCACATGCAGGCAATTGCACATCATCACGAGGGGCTGGCCAAAGTCCTCAAGGGAGCTTCCCCACAAGCTCCCTCTGCACATTTTTCACCATCAGAGATGAACTGAGACTGCAGGATGGATTGATACTGCGATTCATCAGCCCCACTGCTCTTCAGGAATACTACAGAAAACAACTGCAACAGAGGCACCTCAAGTTGCAAGTATCTAGATACAGGACTAAAGGATCACTGTACTGGCCTTCCATGTACGCAGACATGGAAAAGGAAATCTCCAAATGTGCGCCATCAAATGAACTCAAACCACATCAAACGAAAGAACTGCTGTATTTACACGAGGTCTTGGACCTCTCTTGGTTGTTCACGGCAGCTAGCATCTTCAAATGGAATGGTAAATAATGGTTAGTGTTTGAATCATAGAATACCTACAGTACAGAAGAGGCCATTCGACCCATCAAATCCACACGAACTCTCTGACAGAGCATCTTACCCAGGTTCTCTG
Source organism: Carcharhinus amblyrhynchos (assembly GCF_965287045.1). Taxonomy (NCBI): domain Eukaryota; kingdom Metazoa; phylum Chordata; class Chondrichthyes; order Carcharhiniformes; family Carcharhinidae; genus Carcharhinus; species Carcharhinus amblyrhynchos. Next base: position 34,352,670 of record NC_137335.1, on the reverse strand, counting down.
CCCACCTTATCCTTATAACCCCACACATTTCCCATGGCTAATCCATCTAACCTGTACATCCTGGGATACTAAAGGACAACTTAGCATGGCCAATTCACCTAACCTGCACATCTTTGTTGATTCATATGCCAGGTGGTTTGAACTTGACAATGTGCCAAGAGACACTTTGCCACACAGAGCATCTCATAGAGGCTCACAGAAACAATGTTCACCAATTCGTCTCCACTGACTTTTGTAATTTTGCATACACATGTGACTTTGAGCACATTATGAACAGCCTCCTACATCCACAATGGAATAGATGGTACACTCAGCTAAGCATCTTCTTCAGAAATGTGCCTGAGATCACACAGAGTACTATGCTGCACTCCTTAGCCTGAGGGATCTGCCAAGACAGGGCCCGTCCTGGCCCGCACAATGACTATTTTCAGGTGAATCAAGACCATGATTCCTAATACTAAGGCTCTGCTGCAGGCCATACTGGAAATCAACATCAAGGATGCCCTCATGAAATGCAGACTGACAACCAAAACGCACTATGATCAAGATACCCACAGACCTGGTTCTCTAACACCTGGTCAAACCATCAGGATTCAGACTGTAAATGGCCATGACCAGATGGTGGTGATACACAACCTGAACCACAGCCAAACAGTTATATGGTAGCCTCAGGCAGTGCCCACTATGTGCGCAACTGCCGGCACCTCCTACAGATGTCCAAAGCAGCACCAACAGATATCACAGCATTTCAGTCATCCAGCCCCATACATCAGTGGACATATAGGTTCCTCCACAGGCCAATGCAGTGACTCCTTCACCCAACAAACACACTGATGGAATGCTCCAGATCATCCACACTGAGGAGACCGACCCTCTGTCTAATCCTAGTGTCCAGCTTTGTTTGATGTGAATGACCAATGGAAACAACTAAATGAAAAGAAAAATTGTTTCTTGTTCCAGATCATCATAGATCAATGCTTCAGTGACTTCTCATTAGTTCTTGGATAAACTTATCGATACTCCCATCTCTTTGTGCTATTGCTCCAACGGGTGAATGAAAACAGATTTTAAACCATTAGCACTGAAGTAACAGGTCAATAGCGCTCCAGCCCAAATACATTTCATTGAAAATGTTTGAAAGTCCCCAAATACAATGACTCAAAATAGATTGGCAACTCTAGCCTTTAACATATTTGAAAGGTAATTATTTTTGTTTTTCATTCCTGCACATTATACCTATTCTTGTAAGTGTAGAAATGATGTAAACTAGACCCATTACCTTGAGTGCCTACCTAACTGTACAAGGAGCTAACTCCCACAGAGTAATGAGTAATGTATTCCAGGAAAAAAATCATCGGTAAGTACACTTTGTAAAAGACCTCTATCTGACAAAAACACTATTATTCCAGTGATCAATGCACTTCAACGCATCAACTCTTATCTAAATAGGATAGAAGAAGAATATGTTTGAAAAAGCAACAAACTGTACAAAATAGAATTCAAAACAGTTTACAGCGTTGATGAGTTCTCGTTAATCTCTTCAGACAAATAACATGTGGAATTGTGAATTTCCCTTACCTCAGGTGCTACAAAGTTGGCGGTGTAACATGGAGTCATCAGTAGGCCATTCTCAGCCCGCAGCTGCTTGGCAAAACCAAAGTCACATATCCGAATGGATTCTGGATTTCCTGACTCATCCACATACAAAATGTTACTTGGCTTCAGATCTCGATGAACAACCTACCAGGAATGAGAAAGCGGCACTGAATCACCAGCTATATAAATCACAACTGATCAATGTTCAGGCCGGTGAGTTTTCTGCCTGTGACACTTGTTCCTAACTGGGAGTGATGGATTCCACAATCACCCCTGATATGCAGTGATGGGCAGAGTCGGCAGTCAGTAATTTCCACCTATGCTGTCTGAGCAGTAATCTATCAGAGCAGATCATCATCCTCATACTGAAACCATCCAGGCGGTGAAAGTGAAAATTACTCTCAACATGCTATCTTCAAGCTCCTTCAAGATAAATGACTTTATGACATCTTTTTAAAATAGCACACAGGGGAGTTTCAGACCAAAGAATGAACCAGAAAATAGCACACAAGAATTTCAACTTCAAATGAAATTCTAGCCACATTGTTACTGATGTCCTTATCAGGGTAAAGGACGTCAGTCCCAGTCAATGAATCACTTCCCATTTTCAGCAGTCAGTATCAGCACCAGGCAGGGCCAAATCAAATGTGGCATCAGCAAATATGGAACAGGGGAGATGCAGTGTGAATGATATATAGAATGACTCCCCATCTGGACTATTTCAAAAATGACAGTGAATTGAGACTGCTACACCACTGTGGCATTTTCACTGTTTACATTGAGCATCTTCCTGACTTCATTCTGCTGGACTAGGGTTGAAATTGCCTATATTCATTTCAAAAGAAGCTGGAAAGCTCTGAACATATGCAAGAGACACCAAATTACCAGGGGAAAGAAAAACTTATTTTTATATAGAACCTTTCACAAATTCTAGACATCTCAAAGTTCTTTACAGTATCGTGTAGTCGCTGTTGTAATGCAAGAAACTCAGCAGCCAACTAACACCTCTTACTGTGCTGAATTATCCTTTAACTCAATGGTACAATACAGAGAAAAGCTGGGGAGCTTTCCCAATGTAATGGCCAATGGTTAGCCCTCAACCAATATCACAGAAACAGACTATCATGTGATTTACATCCTTGCTGCTGTGGGCCCTGATGACATAAACTGGCTACACTATTACACTGATCACATTGGAACTGTACTGCCTTGGCTGTAAAGCACTTGACAACATTTTGAGATCATGAAAGGCACTATGACAATGTAAGATTTACTTTCTTTCTTAGATTTCCAGAACAATAGATGGAAAAGAAATTGACCTTTGGGATAAGACACAGAATGGGTTTCTGAAAAGTGATGGTAGTGATTTAAATTCCCAGATATCATATCAGAAACTCCTTATGGCACTTTTCTTTAGTTGCAGGCAAGCATCTCCTTAAAATTTCAAATGTCCATATGCCCCTCCACCATAAACTAATGTTTCTCAGCATCCTTTAACCACTGCGCTGTGTTCTTATTGGGTATTTATTCTACCTTCACAATCGTGTGCTTTTGAATAGTTAGTCCTGGATGTTAACATCTTCATGAGTTGTGCTGTATGTTCCACACTATGAGTGGTTTTCTTTAGGACTGAAGACATACTGGGTAATCGGGTTTGGATGTAATGTAGGAGCTGCTTAATTTCTCCATATCCTGTAGTTCCCAAACACAAATTACTCCCTGAACACAAATATTACTTTCAATTAGTGCTCACCCTTCATCTTCTGTACCCACCAGGCTCATTATGTCCTCTCCACAATTACAGCTCAGGCCTTGAATAGGCTTTCATTCACTTTGCCGGGTTTCATTCATTTCGTACGATCACAGTTTCTGACAGAGTGTAGCGTTTATGACACTGATCTTCCTAAGACAGAACTGGATTTCTGTCCCCTAAATGTAGCCCTGGAGTTAATGGAAATGCTCTCAAGGGCTAGATAATAATCTCTGCCTGCTATAGCAGCAAGCCAAATATTGCCATTTAAATGAGGTGGGCCAGACAATGCTCATTCTTCTATCTTTACAAATTGTTTTTAATAATTGATTGCGTACAATTTATTTAGCGATCTTTTGGGCTTTCTGGAAACTGGTGCTCAGTCTTTCAAATGTGCAGTAGCAGCAGATTTTCCTGTCTTACTCCCAAGGACAGGGGCCTGGATTGGGGATGTAATCTGCTCAGAAAAATGTGGCTGTTCCAAGGAAAGAGCAGTGTTTAAACACAGAGCTTCCCAGAAAATGTACATCTTGCTCACATTTATTTATTTGGGCACGCGTACAGAGTAACTGTGTAACTCGATACTTTTGTTATACACTGCTGAAATTGAAACCTGGAAGATAAACAATTAGGATATAATGCTGAAAAGAAAAGTCATGTCGAACTTTTCAACTTACACTCATCAGGACATTTTGCAAGAATAGGTACAGGCCACGACTTAATGGCTCCACTGACTGCAGGTGCAAATCCTGTAATGGTGGCTAGATCTGTGAGAGGCCAAAAAACCGCGCTGACAAGATCTCAAAATGAAACCTTTGTGCTCCTCAGTGACGATGTGGCATGAATTAACATTACACTAACAGGCTTAACACTGCTAATTCCACCCTCATTCTAACTACCTACCTTGCTGAGATGACCATGCCGAGGGCACACAGGTAATTATAGACCCTGGGATTGAGATACATACCCAAGCATTGTCCCCTGGCATTGTGATAGTGCTCCCTGACACTGTGGGAGTTTTAATCTGGGGATTCCCTCATCCTTGTGGGGTGGGCTGCCCTTCTGCATGGGGGTTTTCCTTCATCCGAGAGGTTGGTGGAGGGGTTGCCCTTCGGCCTTTATTAAAGGCACCTGACTTAGGATTCCTGGTGCTGCTGGCTTCATTGGCCATGCCCCTTCAGCTGACTGTGTGAATCTCACCTTCCCTTTGAAATTTTGTAGACTGTTGTTCAATACAGTCTGCGAGCTTCACACTGGTTTTCTCACCTCAGCATTTTTGGGAAGATTTCAGCCATAGAATCCTGATGATTGAAAGACGAAAAGCTTTGACATGTCACTTTTATCAATACTCAGCAATACCCAAGTTCTGTGCAATTTGAACATACCCCCTGTGAGTGTAGGTATTCCACAGTCTTTGTGATTGTATAAAGTACTGCACTGGCCTCTCGCTCTGAGAAACACTTCTGCCGTAAAATCCGATCAAGCAGTTCTCCTCCTCTCATTAGTTCCATGACAATGTACAAATATTTCCCATCATCGTATACCTGAATAATATATAAAAAAACAAACTCAAGGTCAGGCAAGAGATATTTGTTTTAGAGAACCACACAATGCAGCAAAGATTCACAGGTCAAATGGCATAGTTCAGAACCTCAAGCTCATACTCCTTGCACTCAGGCATTTTTAATTTATGGTGTTTTCTGGAATTATTTTAGGAGAACACTTGGAATACTGTGTACAGTTCTGGCCATCCTATTATAGAAAGGATATTATTAAACTAGGAAGAGCGCAAAAAAGATTTACTAGGATGCTACCGGGACATGATAGTTGAGTTATAAGCAGAGGCTGGATAGACTGGGACTTTTTCCTCTGGAGCATAGAAACTGAGGGGCGATCTTAGTGAGGTCTATAAAATAATGAGGGGCACAGATCAGCTAGATAGTCAATATCTTTTCTCAAAGGTAGGGGAGAATAAAACTAGACAGCATAGATTTAAGGTGAGAGGGGAGAGATACAAAAGGGTCCAAGTGAGGCAACTGTTTCACACAGAGGGTTGTGAACATCTGGAACAAGCTGCCAGAGGTAGTAGTAGAGGCAGGTACAATTTTGTTTTTTAAAAAGCATTTAGACAGTTACATGGGTAAGTTGGGTGTACAGGGATATGGGCCAAATGCGGGCAATCAGGACTAGCTTATGGGTTTAAAATAAAAGGGCAGCATGGTCATGTTGGGCCAAAGGGCCTGTTTCCATGCTGTAAACCTCTATAAGTCTATGAGAACAGAAAATGGTATTGATGTAATAATATCATGTGCCCATCACTGTGTCAGATATATTGCTATTATAATTTCAATATGAATTCTGCTGAACTTAATGGTAGAATTGTACCAGCACATCCATCTGAGGGTCATATGATCCCGCCCGAGACCAATGGAGAATGCCGTTTTCCAAGCCTCACCCGCTCCCGGAATCGGGGCGGGCGTGCTGGTAAAATTTCGGCCAATATATCTGCTGAACATTAAACTGTCAAGAAGATTCTATCAAAGAAAATTGCCTCAGAGGAATGTGAATGACCACATCTCTTGAAATATCCAGATAACCACCTGTGTATTCAACTGGATGGGGATCAAGCAATGGATACAATCACCTTTGGACAATGGACGCTGGTCAGGAAAGACACTCACCTAGTCATAACCTAATCATATCTAAACCACGGATTTGAAATCGACTTTCTATGACCATGTTTGGGTAACCAGTCATTTGTTGAGACGATCCAACTAACCCTGTTTTGAGTTTTAAAAAGTTCTTTTTCTTCAGGCCATTAAAGGGAGTGTGTACGCACTCTCTCTCTTTCCATCCAGGCTGCTAGCTTGAACCCTGCCTAGTGTTCATCAATTCACATGCTGTTGGTAGTTTTTTTAAGAATCAAGACACTGCTGACTCGAGAGGAAAAAAGGCAAATCGCCCATCTCATTAAATCATCTCGACTTTGAATCCAGAGGGACCACTAAACCAGCCTGAAACCACCTAATTCAACAATTTAAAAGATCCATATACCACTGATTTTTAATTGCTTAATCTACCTATCCTCCTCCTACTTTTTGCTTACTTATGTGTGTGTAAATGAACTTTGGATACTTGAGAGAGAGTTGGAGCATTTTTGTCATTTTTATTTCTGCCAGATGTTAAGTACAAGAAATTCTATTTTCTTATCTTTTAAAAAAAACTTCAAAAGAAAATCAACCATGTGCTACTTTTAAGGTTACATCATGTAAACAGTTAAACACTCACTGAAATGCTCAGCATATTCCTTTTAGAAAATCCTGATGTGGTCTATCAAGGAGTGAGAAAGAGGGGAGCCATTCTCCCTCTCCTCACCTGATCCTAATGCTGCATTATGAGAATAATTTTGTGTTTTGGTCAGAAAATTATAAGCTGGAAATGATCATTTTTTTCTGAGCAGAACACAGGAGCAGGAGTTATGCCATTTGACATTCCTTGTAGGTGAGAGTCCCCAGTGCAGGAACAGACTGGTCTTAATGATCTTAAGTATGGAACAGCAAGTAAATTGCAATCATCCCAGGATGTGTTGTCTGGAATTATTGCCTGAAGTCATTACTAATTATCAGTGATGATGGATTCTCCTGTCACTTTGATAGATGAGTGTTCAGAAAAATCAAAGATTGGTTTACAGTTTAGATTGATGTCGTATCATGTATGACCAAGTCCTGATGTGCACTCCTGCGTTAAGATCTTTGCGTGTGTACTGGTGAAGGCCAAAAAGTATATGGAAAACTCAGCTGGAACCAATACATAACCTTTCTTGGTGTCACTGGTGACAGGAAAGGCATCCGATAATATACCACTTTGCCTCACATTGCTCATCATGCCATCATGGCATGAGTGAACAACACTGGTCACCTTTCCAGGTTAGCTGTATTTGCACAGAACCCCCTACAGGCTTTCCCAGTTTACTGTGTCAAAAGCCTTGATCAAATCAATAAACACCATAGAGAGGATTTTGTTTTGTTTGCAGCACATATTTGAATCGAAAAATTACAAAAATCACGGCCAGAATTTTCGAGCCATTCATACCAATAAGATTCTCAAGTCCTGCTGCAGTGAACGAAAATTTGGCTGAGTACAAAATTCTTCGTCCTCATTTGCAGTGGTGGCAGATGATGAACTGTCAGAATTGTCCCCCATCCTCCACAGAAGCCACTGTGTTACTCTGGTACACAGTGTTAATGATGTGAGTGTCAGTCCAACCAAGAACAAACCTTGCAAGTTTTTTCTGCTGCTGAAAGAAGTGATGATCCACGATGATTGTCACAGATGGACTTGCTCCCTTGCCATTTACAGTTATGGTTCTCTATATTCTTGGGACATAGCACTGTCATTCAGATTAGGCAAAAGGCACATGTCAGTCCCTCAGTTCTTGAATACTTCAGGTGGGTTGCTATCAACTCCTGACAGCTTGCCCTTAGAAAGCTGCTTTATGGCCTTTGCCAGAGTGTGGTGCTGTGTAAGTGACTCAATGGTATTTTTGCACACTGTGGATCATTAGTTTAGGAGCTTGCTGAAGTGCTGTGCCCAATGAAAGGAATTCTTCTGTCTAGCTGTTAGGAGATGATTACCTTCTGCAGACAGGATGGGTGTCACGCATTTGGTTCTAGGGCCATAGACAGATCGCGGATCTTTGTGCAGAGCCTTCAAGTTATTTTTAGGATGGGGATAACAGCTATTAAATGGCATCATTTTATGAAGTTGTGTGTCCATTATGGAGGATTGCCCAATGGGATGTATATATATTAAGTTTGAGCTCATGCGGACTGAACTTCCATATGTCCAACTTGCACTCCCAGGAGCCAGAACCAAGGATGTCTAAAATATATCCTCCTATTCAGTTGCTATCTCTCCAAGTTGCTATGGCAACTTTAGAATCATCATGCTAACACAATCCCATTGCCATGCCAACTGTTTGCTTTCCAATTCCAAATAAAATTATCAGCTCCAAGAGTTAGGACTTTAACATTCCCACAGAAATAGTTTATATATTTACATAACTACTATTAATAACAGAAAGGGAAAAGATATATCAACTACTCAATATTCTTGAAAGTAAATCCTTTCTGGCATAAATCAAAAATTGACTTTTATTTGGCCCTTGGGGGGTGAAGCTTAAACCTGGGTGTGAGGCTTTAGGTGCAGTTGGCAAAAATCCAATGGAACAGGGAGCTAGTTTCAACTCACCAACTTCCACATTTAACTCAATTGTGTTAGGCTACTTGTGTGCATCCCCCTCAGGAGAGTGGAGCTGCATGTTAACATATGTGAAGCACTCAACTGGATAGGGATAGAACCATTCAAGTATTCACCTGACAGACTCACAGTTAATGACAGTTAAGATAATAGAAATAATTGAATATTTTGCCTTCATGTTCATCTGAGACTCTAATAGGGTGGACATGACATTGGAAGGAGAAATCAGAAACCGGATAAGATAGAAAGTGGAGAAATAATTAATAAACAAATCAAACATTAAGAAGATAAAAACCTTGTCCTGATGGATTGTAGCCACATATATTTCAAGGAATTAGGTAGGTAACAACTGAGGCACTAATACATATATATAAAATTCATTAGAAAAAGATATTGTGGCATTGGATTGATAGAGGGCTAACGTGATTCTTATATTTAAAAATTGAGACCGAACATATCCTGGAACTCCAGACCAGTTAATTTAGTGAGTGGTAGGTAACAGAATGGAATCTTTACAGAGATTTATTACAAACACATCTTAAATTAAAAATATAACAAATAGCTGGCAAGGATTTCATGCTTGGCTGACCTTACTGAATTATTTGAGGAAGTAATAAAAAAAGATGAGATGAGGTTAACATACAGGATGTAATAACATATGTAGATTTTTCAGAATTAGTTTGAGAAGATGCTGCCTGTTCATGATGTGACTAAGGTCAGAAGATGTGGAATCAAGGGGTATGTAGCAGGAATGGGTAGCTCACTGGTTACAAAGCTGAAAGTAGTCATGATGTGGATATGCCGGCGTTGGACTGGGGTAAACACAGTAAGAAGTCTGACAACACCAGGTTTTAGTCCAACTGATTTATTTGATAGTAAACTCACAAGCTTTCGGGTTAGTCCCTTTGTTCACCTGACGAAGGGACTAACCCGAAAGCTTGTGAGTTTACTATCAAATAAATTGGTTGGACTAAAACCTGGTGTTGTCAGACTTTTTACAAAGCTGAAAGCAGAGGAGGAATTAAAGGTTGTTACTCAGGCTGACAAGAGGTGTTCCAAAGGGATTGGTGTTAGGTCAACAGCTGTTCACCATTTATGTAAATGATTTGGATTCAGAAACCTGGAGAACAATTTCAAAATTTGTGAATGTCACCATATTGGGGGTGACATTAATATTGAGGAAGGTTGCAAGAAAATAGAAGACAGTGAAGGAGGTTATCTAGGATTGCAACATGATCTGGATCAATTGGGCCAGTGGCCCAAGGAGTGGCAGATGGAATTTAATTCAGACAAATGTGAGGTGATGCATTTTGGTAGATCGAATCGGGGCAGGACTTACTCAGTTAATGGCAGAGTGTTGGGGAGAGTTTCAGAACAAAGAGAGCTAAGGGTGCAGGTTCATAGCTCCTTGAAAGTGGAGTCACAGGGGGACAGGGTGATGAAGAAGGCACCCAGAATGCTTGGTTTCACTGATCAGAACACTGAATACAGGGGTTGGGATATCTTGTTGAAGTTGTACAAAACATTGGTAAGGCCACATTTGGAATACTGTGTAGAGTTCTGATCACCCTATTATAGAAAGGATATTACTAAACTAGAAAGTGTGCAGAAAAGATTTACTAGGATGCTACTGGGACTTGATGGTTCGAGTTATAAGGGGAGGCTGGATAAACTGGGACTTTTTTCCCTAGAGTGTAGGAGACTTAGGGGTGATCTTCTTGAGGTGTATAAAATACTAAGGGGCATAGATAAGATAGATAGTCAACATCTTTCCCCAAAAGTAGGGGAGTCCATAGCTAGAGGGCATATGTTTAAGGTGAGGGAGAGACATACAAAACAGTCCAGAGGAGCAATTTTTTCACTTCGAGGTGGTGAGTGTCTGAAACGAGCTGCCAGAGGCAGTAGTAGAGGCGGGTACAATTTTATCTTTCAAAAAGCATGCAGAATGTTACATGGGTAAGATGGGTATAGAGGGATATGAGCCGAATGCAGGCAATTGAGATTAGTTTAGTGGTAAAAACTGGGCAGCCTGTACGAGTTGGGCCGAAGGGCCTACTTCCATGCCATTAACCTCTAGTACTCTATGACTATGACTCTAAGACATTGAGGACCTGCAGAATGAGTGTGCAATCAATAAATTAATTTCAATAAAGATAAACGTGAGATACATGTTGTGATAAGAAGAATATAGGAGCCACATAATTCCTTGTAAAATCAAATGATGCAGACATGAAAAGGAATTGAGCAGTATCGATACACAAATCTTTAGAAATATCTTTACTGGTTAATAAAACCAAAACAAAACCAAAGCACTGAGATTTATTTATGGAGGCCACAGCAGAGCACTTATATTCAATATGTATCGAATCTTGGTTGGACCACAACACCAATAGTGTGCATATTTCCGGTCTCTGTCGAATAAAAATGATATTGAGACACAAGAAGAGGTACAATAAATAATTAAAAAAGATGATACCAAGTCAAAGAGATTACACCCATCAACAAAGATTGAACAGACTAAGGCTCTCAGACCCTACATGTTGCAGTTGGAAACACACAGCTACTTGTCCAGAGAGTACACCCTATCCATGACCACATTATCAAGCAGAGCAGGAAGAACTCCAGCTCCCTGGGATACGTTCCTCCTTCTAGGTTTCATTATTAAATCAAGCTGGCTTGTTAATCATCAGCAGGAAAGCTGTGGAAATGCCTGGCTCTAGGTATCAGCTTTCTCTACTCAATCCACCGTTTGGCATTTCATCTTGTGGAAAATTTACTCATTAGGAAACCTGACTTGCTTCTCCAGGAAAGAACCAATTCAAATCCAGTGTAATTCCCACATGTACAAATTCTACCCAACTCTTACAAAGAGGAAGTGAGGTGGAAGGTTAAAAACCTAGCCAAGTATTTTCCAGAAAGTTTAACCATTGTCCACATCAATTTGTACCATGTCAGTTCAAACATTTCCCAATCAGTGGCAGATGTGTGCCATTACTGCCAAGTAATAGTGTGTCTAATCTACTCACATCCTTCAAGGTGATGATATTTGGATGCTGTCCATATCGTAACAAAATTTCAATTTCCTCTGATGGATCCCTTTTGCTTTTATCAATAATCTGGAAATAATGGAGTGAAAACAGTGTTATCAATCACATCCACTTATCATTTCACAAAAACTTCGGTGTGAGGTTTTTTCCCTCCAATAATTTCCCCTCTGAATTCCTCCCTTCTACACAGTTGCTCACTGGATATCAATCGTGCTGAGATGTAGCTTTACTGTAAATTCAGCAGCAAGTGCCTGCTGGTATCCATAGTGATGAAATCGCTGCAATTTCTAGAATAAAACCTGTCAGCCTCCTACCCATATTCCTTGCAGAGCAAGGGGGCTGAATAATTGAAAAAATATGACTAAGTCTTATTAATTTAACATGACAAAACCTTTAATTGCAAAGTACCTACTCACTGCATGACATATCTATTCATTTCCACACAGAAAAACCAAAACTGCAATGGAAACGGCGCACTGATATGGTGATTGCTAAATTCAGTTACAAGTCATCTGGTGTACTAGGTGCTGTTTTGGGTTCATATTTGTGTCCAATTTCCAGGACTCTGCTCAGAGCCATTGCTGAAGCCGTGAGCACAGTAGTTCCTGTCCCCTTTGTCTGCAACATGACAGAGATAGAGCAGAGGGGACACAGGGGAGAGCAAGTTTCTTTGAAAGGGAAGAGGAGGAGGAGGAGGAATAGAACTCTCAGTGGGAGACCCCATCCATCCAGGACTTACAGGGTGCAAATTTCTTTTCTCAAACTTAGTGAGCAACAGTCTGTCAGATATGTGCATTTCAACATGAGCTTCTCATTGAACTTTGCTGGCTACTGGAGCTGGGACTCCAATCTCAAAGCAGGGGGAGGACATAGGTACAGACTGTGAGTGGCTGTGAAGATGAGCAAAGCCATTAACATTTAACTGTCCTTGCAGATTGAAACAGGTGATATTTGCAACATCTCTCAGCTTTCTGTCTATTATTGCTTAAGCATGGTCACTAAGGTTGTGTATGTAGAAACAGCCAAATACATTTAATTTGCTCTTTCCAGGGAGAAGCAAGCAGAGGAACCATGCCGTTTTGTCAGAATTGTAGGTCTCCGGTGGTGCAGAGCAGCATTGATTGTATGCACATCGCTGGTAATATTGCAGATAATTCTGATGCATCTCAATCAGAAATGGTTTCACTGCTTTGAGGTCCAGCTTGTGAGCAATCCAGGATCCTGGCAGAATTATTGATATCTTTATTCTGCAGCCATCTGCTGTACTATCTACAGTTGAGTCAGCATGGCAGTAGTTGGCACTGCTGCCTCACAATGCCTGGGACCCTGATTCGATTCTCGGCTTGGGTCATTGCCTGTGCAGAGTCTGCACGATCTCCCTGTGTCTGCGTGGGTTAGTTCTGGGTGCTCTGTTTCTTTCCCACATTCTGAAAGATGAACTGGTTAGGTGTATTGGATATGCTAAATTCTCCCTCAGTGTACCCGAACAGGTGCTGGAGTATGGCAAGTAGAGGTTTTTCTACAGTAACTTCATTGCAGTGTTAATGTAAGTAACTTAGTTGCAGGGTTAATGTAAGCCTACTTGTGACACTAATGAATAAACTTAAAAAAAGCTTAAACCATAATAAATAAGAGGATGGCTACTGAGTAATAAAAGTTACCTACTGATTACTACGTCTTGTATCTGGTGTACAACCCACGTACACGTGGGCAGCATGCATTCAATGAAAGGCATTTAAAATGCAATCAAGCAGAACATTTGGAAGATTAATGATTTCGATTTTGCTGCCTGAACTGTTCTGAAGAAGTCTTGATGGAGGAGCACTGTGGTACTGTCCAGGGGATGTGTCAAAATTCATCATGGCCAGCTGTCACAAGCACAGTGCCCTTGCCAGCAGCTATATGCTGAGCAGCTGAGGAGGAGACAGAGGAAGAAGAAGAGGAGCAGGATAGACTAACAATCTGTTATTATTGTTGTGGGTCTTTGCCTACTTTCGTGCTTGGTTAGAATAAAGTAGAGCATGTGAGAGGCAATATGGCTGTTGGTAAACTTTAACCTTTAGTAAACATTCTTCTAACTATATACCGGAGAAGGATTAGTTTGTGGTTTCACGCAGAATTCTCCCTCAGTCAGCTCTGCTGTCGTGTGATCTTACATCTCTGATGATGTTAATGTTTATTTACATATTTAACACTGACGCTTTACACCACAACCAAAACATTCAGCTTCTGTCCAGAGAGTCAATGATCATCTCATCTAGCTGTGGGAGCAGTGAATGGAAGCTAATTCCCCAAACCATAATAAATCCCACAGCCGGGTTTTTACAGCCTCGCTTGACCCGAGACTGGAAATTTCCACCCGACTGACATTTCCATTGTCTGCCCTTTGCCCATTCTGGTTCTGAGGTGGGCAGGGCGGTAGAATTCTGGTGTATATCTTTACACAGTTACTGAGCACCACAGCATCCATTTTCCTTCAATGTGGAAACAAAATCAGAACAAAATAAATCCAAACTCAGAAATCAAACTATTTACTACTCCATACAACTCTCTGTTATCCCTCAGAGAATGCATCAATCCAGGGAGAGCAGAAAACCAGGGGTGGTTTTGTAGCCATTGCCACCCTGACCACAGTGAGGGAGAATGCCTTAGAAATTGGCAAGGATATACAGACACACACACAGACACAGACACACATATATGCACAGAGACGCACATGCATACACATTGGGTTTTAGCTAGAGAGAGATAGGAACTGCCCAGAGAGATAGTTGAAATAGATATCACCCTAGGCTTGATCCATTGAACCTGCTCATCCATTTAATCATGGCTGTACTTGCCCCGTATCCCTTGATGTCATCGGTGTGGATGGCACAATGGCACACTTCTGCCTAACAGCACCAGGAACCAGGTTCAATTCTGGCCTTGGGTGATTGTGCGGACTTTCACTTTGCATTTTCTCCCCGTGTCTGTATGGGTTTCCTCCATGTGCTCCAATTTCCTCCCACTGATGTGCAGGTTAGGTGGATTGGCCACGCTAAATTGCCCCAGGATGAGTGGATTAAGGGGATTAGTGGGATAAATATGTCGGGTTACAGGCATAAGGCCTGGGTAAGAAGCTCTTCTGGAGGGTCAGTGCAGACTTGATAGGTCAAATGACTTCCTTCAGAACTACAGAGGCCATTCAGCCCATCAAGCCTGTACCAACAACAATCCTACCCAGGCCCTTTCACAATAACCCCATATATTTCCCATGCTCCTCCCTCTAACACTAAGGGGTAATTTACCATGGCCAATCAATTGAACTCTCACATATTTGGACTGTGGGAGAAAACTGGAGCACCCCGAGGAAACCCACACAGCCACTGATGCTGGAATTGAATCTAGGCCCCTGATCTTGTGAGGCAGCAGTGCTAACCACTTTGCCACCGTGCCACCCCCAGAAATCTATCATGTTGAATTAATGTCCACAATGACTGAATTGTCACAAAATACTTGGTACTGAGTCTGTATCTTTTTACACTGCCAGAACCAACTCAACATTTTCACAAATCCTTGACAGTCGATGAGAGACGATGAAGGACCAGCTGAAGAAATCCTCTGAAGAGGGCAAGCACTTGGAAGATGCACTGTCACATGACCTACGTGCACTCTGCACCAACACAGATACACAGCTAGCTTGGTAAGTCCTGCTTTGCAGATGGCTAGGCTGCCACAGCCGGGCAGAAAACATGTGTGAGCAGCCTCAGGTGTTGGAGACAGCAGTGGAGAATCTCTATTGGAGAGGTGCAGGACCATCCAAGCTTCAGACACACATGCAGAGCCTGGAGGGCAGAAACTGGAAATATATGTGCTCTTGTTAACCTTTTGATAAACAGTCACTCCATGGTGTTTCAGGTCTATGATGGTCATCTCCCTGGAAAGAGTGGCGATCCACATGTGAAACGAGTGGCCACAACAAATGCATACTGACTCAGACCAACACTATTCACATTCTGGCTGTCCCTATATACAGGATGGAGCAGAGTTAGCTTAATGCCTCAGTGAAATGCAGCACGGATCAGCATGTTGGCTGATATTGGCTGTGGTTAGCACTGCTGCCTCACTGCACCAAGGACCCAGGTTCAACTCCGGCCTTAGGTCATTGTCTATGTGGAGTCTGCACATTCTCCCCGTGTCTGCATGTGTTTCCTCCAGGTGTTCCGGTTTCCTCCCATACTCCAGAGAAGTGTGGGTTGGGTTGATCGGCCATGCTAGATTAACTCTAGTGTTAGGGGATTAGCAGAATAAACATGTGGGGTTGTGGAAATAGGGCCTGGGCGGGATTGTGGCCAGTGCAGGCTCAAGAGTCAAATGGCCTCCTTCTACACTGTAAGGATTCTATGATTCTAAGTGCTCTCTGTTTTCTGGTTACCAGGGAAATGCAGCAACTCTGAAATGAAAGGTGATGAATGGGCATGTGGCAGTGGGACAAGGTCTTGACAAATTGTCAAGGTCTTCATCTTTGAACCCCCTTCCTTCCCAGACATTTAGCACCTCCTATCCTGAAGGCTCAGTCCATCCCTGCACAGGTCCCAGTGGTACAGTCTTTGGCAGGACTCTCATGGGCTCTGGCTGCTGGAGGATGTTCCATCGCTGGCATCTCATGTCTCAGAGCAGGGAAATGTACAGTCTTCCTCCAGTTAAGTAGCACCAAATAAAATTAATAGAAAGCATAAGTGGAAATGGACACCATTGTTACACAAGGGGGTTCACTTGGCTGCTCAGTGCAATATTGATTTAGTAATATAGGTCTTTAATTCAATGAAAGGAAGACATTGCTTGAAACCCTTATTCTGATGTTCTCTACTTTGTTGCAAATCTGCATTCACTGTGGACAGTGGATCAGTGAGCTTATGAGGTGGAAAGGGTGGCTCTTTCACTGCTAGACTGCAATGTATTTGGGGTGGTGGTGGTTGGGGGCAGGTGGAGGCGGCGTGGTGGGGTGGGGAAGGAAGGAAGGAATGGGCTAGACTATTTCTAGCCACTACAGGTGATGCTTAATTCACCAGACAGCCTGCAGCTGAGATCAGAGCCACAAAGTGTGCAAGCACAGAAAAAGTTAAAATAAATGTTCTCCTAACCAGGCATGCCTGGGCCGTCTGGCATCGTGCCCCCCACTATTCCCCCCACCTCGCCATCCCATCCTTGGCAGCTTGGAGGACTCCACGGCCAGCAACAGTTTTGCATCAGCTTCCACATCGCAACTCATCATCCCAGAGACTCCCATATCGGTGGGTCAAATTAGCGGTGAGGCATTTGGGTTATTCTCTCTCACTAGATGCGCACGACACATCTGCTGATGTACGTCAGGTGGAGGAGACATCTGAGATCTCTGGCACTGAGGGTCTGCCAAAGGCAAGCACTAGGTCAGCCCCAGATTACATGCTAGGCCTCCGTAATCACTTCTCCCTCAGCTACTGGAGATGCAGCAACACAGCCAGGGAATGCAGGCGGAGCTGATGGCCACACTGGACTGACTGAGGTTGTTGGGAGGAGTTCCAAAGCTTTCAGACAGACCAACTGATGCCTGTCTTGCATGGTTCCCAGGCCAACACTGCAAGGGTGGCACCATGGTAGAAAGCCTGGGACAGGAAATTCTCACCATGAATGGCAGGGTGCAAGTGACGGCCAAGTCACAGCAGGCCATGGCGGAGTCTCAGAGGGCCACAGCTGAGAACCTCAATAGGCTTTTTGAGATTCTGTGGACCATGGCTGACAGACTTGAGAACTTGCAAGAGACCCAACAGGACAGCGCTGACTATGGCTGCAGCCTTTGAGAACGTGGCCCAGTCACAGAGGGCAATTTGCTGCAGCCATTGACATGTGACCCCCAACTTACAGGGTCATCACCAAGGGTTCGCTCACTATGACAAGAAAGCAAGTAGTCCTCCAGTATTGGCAGGGTCAGGTGAAGCTGGAGCTTCTGGAGCTCCACCGTCCCATGGAGTGACTCAGGAGCCCAAAGGAACCCTGAGGGAGGACGAAGGGCTTGAATCGTGCAGGGGCCTTCCATCCAGGAGACTTTGGCTGTGGCTACACTTTCTGACTACCCCCTCCCCCCCCAACCCTTCCAGACACCAGGGCATTTCAGGGGTAGCAGAACGAAGAGGGTTGCATGGCTATGTCCGTGACACCTTGAAGCTGGCCAGGGCCCTCAAGGTCCAGGCCCTCCACAGAATGATTGCCGAGAGCATCACAGACCATGGGATGCAGTAGGCAGCTGGCCACTTCCACCTCCAATGTACTTCCTTGGAATGAGACCTCGTGGTAGGCCACAAAGTTAAGAAGTTGTAGTGGCACTAATATGGCATGGGTGAAGGAGAATGCTAGTTAAATAGAATGTTTAGGCATTTTAGAGTCTCACATTCACATGTTTTTGTATTAGCACTTACTTTGAAGGCACTTTTATTGGCAACAACAACTGTTATTTCAACCCACAACTGTGACTAGTTTGTCTCTGAATGGCCTAAGACAGGAGTGTACTTACTTACCCCCGACCATTGCCGAAGGGACTCTGCACATTAATGCCTGTGGGGAGGGCCCTCAGTACACTGCTACTGTGAAAGTCAAGGCACTCAAATTATTCACTGGCTACAGCTGGTGGCATGCATTGGCAGCGACTGACAATATCTGCCATGGCACCCCCAGAGCCCAGGAGAGATTCCCTTCCCCCCTCATCTTGCTGCTGCCAGTCCTCCAGTGCCTGGGCAGCGTAGGTCTTCATTGCCCTCCTCCTCTTGCTGGGCGGCCTTCTCGCCAGTGATGTCCGGCTAGTCAGCCTCCAACTCCTCCTCCAAAAGGTCTCCTTGCTGCTGTGCCAGGTTATGTAGGCCACAGCATAGCACCACAACGCGGGATGATATCAGGGGCTATGTTGGAAGGCCCCTCCAGAGCAGTCCAGGCACCACCTTTTGAGGAGCCCTACACAATGCTCCACTACTGAATAGGTGGCAACATGGGTCTCACTATATTGGGTTTCCACCTCAATCTCAGGCCTCCACACAGCGTCATCTGCCAAGTCCAAAGCGAGTACCCCATGTTCTCCATAAACCATTCCTGCATCCTGGGCTTCTCCTCAAAGACCTCCAGGATATCAGAACCCCTCAATATAAAATTGTCATGCATGCTGCTGGGATGTTTGGTGCAGATGTGCATTATGTTCAGCTAATGATCACATACCAACTGCATATTGATGGAAATGGAAATGTTCTTGAATCTTCCTGGATTTTTCACCGGGGCCTTGAGAGGGGCACAGGTGCAGTCTACAGCCCCCGTACATGTGGTATTCCTACAATAGCCATGAATCTTGCAGCCCAAGCTTCCTGCTTGGCCTGGTCCAGATCCGTGCTGAGAGGTTGAAGTCAGATCCCATGAGCAACAATAGCCCCTCACCCTGACCCGAAACGCAACATGGCCTCCACGAAACAACTTCCCCTCAGCGGCATGGAGCAGTTTGAACGCAGAGACTTACCTCCTCTCTCACCCTCACTGATCAAGCGCCTGAATCCGACTTTTATACATAAGGTGTTCTGACTGATCCAGCTGCAGGGTAAGGCAGGTGAGCTGGGACGATTGGGCGTGGAGCTCACTCAGAAGATTATGATGAATGCAACAAAAAGCAAATTGACATTTCCCCCTTTTTGAGGGGGGTCCCAATTGCATCAATTTTTTTGATAAAATGGGAATGCGTGCGAAAACAGGCGCCATTCCCACTAGTTGTATCGTGCCCGATTTTACAAGTTTTTTCCCACTGCAAAACAAGCACGATTAGGTCATAAAATTCCACCCATGATGTCAACGTGCATGGATGAGTCTGTTGTGAGCTTCTCAGGCAGCCAGGTTTGTGGCTGTAGGGACTGTGAGGTTCCAGCTATTCCTCCTCTTTCCCAGTGGTGTAAGTTACTGCTGCACTGGCTGCTCCCCTGCTGCTTGAAGGCTGATAGCAAGGTGGTTAGGATACAGATGAGTACACT
This sequence comes from Carcharhinus amblyrhynchos, assembly GCF_965287045.1. NCBI lineage: Eukaryota > Metazoa > Chordata > Chondrichthyes > Carcharhiniformes > Carcharhinidae > Carcharhinus > Carcharhinus amblyrhynchos. Next base: position 34,333,003 of record NC_137335.1, on the reverse strand, counting down.
CCAAGTCACTGCAAAGTAACTCAGAAAGTCTCTCAAAATACTGATTTCAGGTCAAGTGAAATAACCCAGTAAGTACAGGCCTTTCACGGTAGCTAAACACAAACCTGTTGGTTTCATTCTTTCGAGTTTTCTCAGCAGGTTGATTTCAGTGAGTAGTCACTCTATGCTGTGCATTCACCTTTTACCACCTAGCATGATGCAGAGAGACAGTGGAAGCTGTGAACTGGCTATTCAAACTAGTATGTAGTCCAAGGGTATGCAGGTTAGGTGGATTGGCTATACTGAACTGCCCCTTAGTGTCCCGAGATGTGTAGGTTAGATGGATTAACCATAGAGAATGTGCGGGGTTACAGGAATAGGGCAGGGGAGAGGGCCAGGGTAAGACCTCCATCAGAGAGTCAATGCAGACTTGATGGGCCTAATGCCCTCCTTCTGCTCTGTAGGGGTTCTACGACTCTAGAATTAAAAGCTCATTAAATTGAATGCTTGAATTTCTTTCCTAAAGTCGCACGATGTCACCCTCAGCTCTGACCCCCACCTCGATCCAACCTGAACGTCAGCAGGATGATGTTGGGTTCTTGTCCCAATGCCACCTTTCAGGGATTTCACCTCACACCCACCTTCCCTGGTCCGTTAACAGTGCCCCTGTTAACTTTACTGCTCTGTAGATTCTGCTTGATCTATTCAGTATTTCCAGCATGGTCTATTTTATTTCAGATTTTTAGCATCCACTTTATTTTGTTTTTGTCAGGTGAGAATGTTGGCTGGAGACAGAATGAGATTGAACACCAAAATTGCAATCAATATTCACCATTTAGACTTGTGAACAAGAAATGAAAGCTTTGCTTTGATTCCTTGTACAGAATCGTAAATGTCAGCATCTTTAAGAAGGGGAGAGAAGTGGGGGAGATTTAGCCATTACCGTGCCAGAGAACCCCTCCTTGCTGTTTTGAATGAAAATAGGTTATTTCTTGGACTGACAGATGGACACTTACCTTTACAGCATACTCCACGGCCGTGAGTTTGTGAACACATCGCTTGCATACAGAGTATGAGCCAACACCAACGTCCTCTTTCAACTCATAGCCATCTGTGAAGTGAATACTGTTCCCGTGTAACTGCTGGAAGAGAATTGAGAGTGAAAAGTGCAAAATAATTGGAGTTTTGGTAGTAACAAGAATGAGCATCTGTATTCAAGAGCAAGCTTCATATTTTATCTTTTCTTTTAATTGAAGTATATAACCCTTTAGTAGCAGATGAAATAATTTAATTCCCACAATGTCTTTCCATTGTGCCCTTTTCTTTGAACAAATGTTGTGATGTTGCAGAGTGCCACTGTCCCTTAAAAACCTAATGATCTAATAGTGACTTAGTTAAATTCAAAACTAGAATTACAAAGTTTCTCTCTTCACAGATTATATCTGACTGCTATGAATTTCCAGCATATTCTGTTTTAATTTAAGATTGCAACCATCTGCAATATTTTACTTTAAGGTTACAGTGTGGCTGAAAAGCAAAGAGGTGCCTAATTGTATTTCTCTGTGACATAAACTTTGGTAGCGTGGGCTGGATTTTACAGCAAGTGGTAATTGGGGTGAAACTATCAGCATTCATGTCATTACTTGACTGCAACATCTGGAATCTGTAGATGTGCAGTTAAACATAAGAAACCCACGAATTGTTGACAGTGACTCCACGCTTCTCCAGAGAATGTGCTTCTTAGGTTCCATCAGATTGTAATCATTCTGCAATCACTGAACTGAGGAAAACTTCCAATCTCAGACTCACTATAAAAGCCCTTGAACAAGAACCTGGGTTTTGAACAGCGTACAAGGTTATTTATCACAACAAAAAGCCTTCACAGATCCTGAGAGAGTAATTTTATCTCTGTTGACCACTAAATTTCACCATTATGACAAGAAATTTCATGTACTTTTACTTCTTTAAGTTTATTCATGATATCATAGCTTCTACCTTAATCCTACATATGCCTCCTGATTATTTTGAATGAAGAGATTTGGTGTTATTTCACTCCCTGTTTTGCCGTCTGTGAGAATTCTACGTTGTGATTGGCTACTCACCCTGACTGATGATATCACTGTTGCTGGACACCTAGAGATCTCCTTGACTTGAGACCAGGAAAAAAATGGGCATAGAATGCATTGAGCTCATCAGGGAGAGGTGCATTGGGGCAGGTGATTTTGCATGCCTCATTGTGTAGTCTGTTATGTCTTGCAGGCATTGTCATAATTGGTTGGGGTCCGTGTGGCTAGTCTGGGACTCTAGCTTGGTCTGGTACTGTCTTTTGGCATCTTTGATGCCTGTCCTTTGATAACATCTGGCTTTTTTGAATGGTTAATGGAATGGTTAATTTTGAATGGAACCATTCTTAAATGGTTAGCAACTTGCATTCAGACAGACATGGATATCTATGTATATGATTCATGGAGAATTAACATACATATAAACCAAACAATAAGGAAAGAAATTGGTATGTTAGCTGTTGTTACAAAGGAATTGGAGTATAAGAGTTGAAGCCGGAACTTTACTGCTCCACCTACCACGGGAATCAGAGCAGGTGAGGGGTGGACGATGGGAAATTCTGTTGACCTTGGGTGGGATTTTAGTTTCAGGGTGACTGAGTCCCGCTCAATAATTCTTGTTACAACTTCAGGACATTGGTGATATCATGCCTGGGCACAGTTGTGTTCTGCTTCTAAAGGTGGTCATTCTTGTTCATGAGAAAGTGCAACAAATGTTCACTAGATTGATTTCTGGGGTAAGGGAATTTTTTTATGTGCAGAGATTGAGTAAACTAGGCCTTTGCTCCATGGGCTTTACAAGAGCGAGGAGAGATCTCACTGAAACACTTTCAATCTTAAGGGGCTTGATAGGGTATATGATGAGAAAATGTTTCCCTTGGCTGGGAAATATGGAATAGCAAGTCAGAGCCTCAGAATAAAAGAGCATCTTTCACCACTTGGAGAGGCAAGGCTTGATCAAGGATAGTCAGCCTGACTTCATCAGAGGGAGGTCATGCCTAACAAATCTAACTGAACTTTTTGAAGAGGTGATCAGGTGTGTAGATGATGGCAGTTTATATGGATTTCAGCAAAATCTTTGACAAGGACCCATATGGGAGATTTATGAAGAAGGCAAATGCACATCAGATACAGGATAATTTGATAAAATGAATTCAAAATTGGCTCAGTTGTAGGAGACAAGGTGATGACAGAAGGCTGCTTTAGTGACTGGAAGCCTGTGTCCAAAGGCATACCATAGGGACGGTTCCGGATCCCCAATTACTTATTTAGATAAATGACATAGATAACTACGTGGGAGTAGGATCAGTAAGTTTGCAGATGACACGAAGATTGGCTGGGTGGTTAACAATGAGCTACAAGACGATATAGGTCAAATGGGCAAATAAGTGGCAGATGGAATTTAACCCTGAAAAGTGTGAAGTGATGCACTTGGAAGGAGTAATTTGAAAAGGAGGTATTCAAAGAATGGCTGACACTAGGAAGTTCTGTGAACAAAGGTGCCTTGGCGTATTTGTCCACAGATCTCTGAAGAAGGAAGTGCATGTTAATGGGGTAGTGAAAAAAGATTACAAACAGAGGGAAGTCATGTTGGAGTTGTATAGAATCTTGATGAGGCCACAGCTAGAATACTGTGTGCAGTTCTGGTTGCCACATTATTGGAAGGGTGTGATTGCACTGGAGGGGGTGCAAAGGAGATTCATCAGGAAGTTGCCTGGGATGGAGCATTTAAGTTATGAATAGAGGTTGGATAGGCTTGGGTTGTTTTTGTTGGAGCAGAGAAGGCTGAGGGGTAACCTGATCGAGGTGTACAAGATTATTGGAGGCATGGACAGAGTAGATGAGGAGCTGCTGTTCCCCTTAGTTGAAGGGTTAGTCACAAGAAGTCATAGGTTCATAGTGAGGGGCAGGAGGTTTAGGAGGGATGTGAGGAAACACCTTTTTACCCAGAGAGTGGTAACAGTCTGGAATATGCTGCCTGAGAGGGTGGTAGAGGTGAGTTGCCTCACATCCTTTAAAAGGTATCTGGATGAGCATTTGGCATGTCACAACATTCAAGTGCTGGTAAATAGGATTAGATGAGAGGTCAGATGTTTATCATATGTTGGTGAAGACTCGATGGGCCAAAGGGCTTCTTCTGCATGGTATGATTCTAATAAGAAATCAGCCATTGAGGACTGAAGTGAGATTGAACTCAAATGGTTGTGGAATTTTCAGCATTTTCCATCTGAGGACCATGGATGCTCAGTCATTGAGTATACTCAAGACAGAGGTTCACAGATTTTGGATACACAGGGCATTAAAGGATCTGAGATAGTATGGGAAGATGGAGCCGAGCTCGAAGGTTAACTGTGAGCTGGTTGAATAGTGGTGCAGGGTTCAAAGGATCAAATGGTGTACTCCAGCCTGTATCACGTAGGGTCCTATATTCTTATGATGAACTTCCAGATGTTGCCATCAGTTTCAGTAATAACATAAATGTTGCAGATATCAAAATTGTGTCAGAGAGAAAGAAAATAATGATCAAACTTGGCTATTGACAAATTCCCGTTTCAACCATTAAACTCCTTTCCAATTACAGAAAAAATCAAAACTGTTGTACTTAGGGAGTAGATTGTGATGGTTAAAAATCAACAGATCATCAATGTCTTAAAGTGTCTACGTGGATACAAATAACTGACTGCAGGTTAAAAATAGGCTGGAAGCTTACTGCCCTGCCTGCCACGGGAATCAGAGCGTGTGAGGAGCAGACCATGGAAAGGTCCATTGATCTCAGGCGGGATTTTACGGTTTCAGGATGAACAAGGATGTAAAATCCCATCCACTGTATTATCTTTCAGCTTAAGTACAGGAAACAGAAAATGTGGCAGTTGTTTTGAATGAGAGAGCCTCCGGATCAATGTTAAGAGGGATCACTGACTAACATTTAAGTTATTGTTGAAGATACATTTACTGGATATGCAGGTTTCATTTCCATGGCATTTTGCATAGTTCTCCAACTAATTTTGTGATTAAAAACTGAGTGTGAAATGCATATTCTGTTATTGACATTTTAGTTTGTTTCTCAAAATGGCTGCATTACTATTATTTTGGCAGTGTTTGGTTTTATCTTTGGTTAAAGCGCACAGAATAAATATCAATCTTAACTTACGCGCATGTTTCATATCTACTCTATGCAGTAAGCCAGGCTCCTTATTCTCAGCACAAAATATGTTCTCCTTAAATAATTACTAGCATTTGACGATTAAGAATATTCTGGGATTGTCACATTTGCTCTGCATCCACAAGATTTGTTTTCTTACATTGCTTTAGGAATGGAGAGAATTGTACCAGTTCAGCTATCATGCATCCTAAAAAATACAACATCCGAAACACTTAGCCTCTGTTACTGATCTGTTAACATTTCTGTAGACATTGTGTGGCTCATTCTGCCCACTGAAAATATTGTGAAAGCATCAGAAAACAGATGTCCCTATAAGTTGCTGCAATGCTTTTAATGTTAAGAGCTTAAGAACTGTCTGACCTGTACAATTGAATGGTCAATCAGTTTTCGAGAATCGGGTTGTGTCTGCTCTTGGCCAAGACTGGTGGCAACAAAACTGAAACCTCGGAAAAGCTGATGTGCATTGGCACTTGGAGGCACACCAGGTGAGTCTGTGAAAAGAAAATGAAGAAAACAATTGGAGCGGTTGGTACAGAGCAGGAAATAGCATTCTATCGGGCAAGGCCTTTGGATGTGCTGTTTAACAGGACACAAATGAAGATCAATATTGCAGCCATGGAGTAAGCTAGACTGATTGTAGGAATTTCAAATGCAATTTGACAACAGCAGTCTTTTAAAAAAACTTACTTTATAATATCCTATGTCAAATACGCATCGCTTTATCTATTCCAGAATATTGCTTACTTCTGGGTTCCTTATAACCCAAATCCGGATCAGCTTGATTCAAAGACAGTCTAATTACTCTTTGCACACAGTATAATTTAGACTGAGAATTGGTTACTATCACATCCCTCAAGGACAGAAGGGTATTAGTCTTCATGTGTTCAGTCATTGACATAGTAAACTTCTGATGAAGGCGCAGTTTGATAATATGTTCAGCATTAGAGAGTTTGTATTTTTTGTTATTCATATGGTTGTGGAAGCAGTTATAGTTTGATGTCAGGATTAACAATTAATTCAGCTGTTTTAGGTGGCACAGTGTAAATGGCTGTGGTGCCACCAGGAATGGATCTCTCGCAGCAGAAGTTGAGAATGATAATAATGGTCTGACTTGAGTAGCCACTGTCACAGTGTGAGCTGTTCCTCACGTTCCACGTTCCGTGGCCTGTCCTCGAGCAATTGAGGCTTTCTGGATTTTCCATGTAAAGTTGAAAGCTGGGACTTCATTGCTGGGCTCTTGGTCCAAACAGTAAAAAGCCCATTGGGAAATGGATCCTCCGAGGGGCTGTTCTGATTCTACACTTGCTGGTGAAATGGTTTCAAAATGCTGATGTGCCACCTGTCCTTACAGTTCATCTTGCATTCAGGTGGATTTACATTTGGCTGAATCTGATATTGATTTGGGAATCAATGCAAAAAAAGAAATGCCCATCTTTTAGCGGGAAAAACACGTGCACAACCAATCAATTTAAGGTCACTATGTGTTGAACTCATATCTAAATTAACAGACACAAAGGGGTGAATTTTACCGTCCCAGCTACCGCGGAGTTGGAGGAGGCGAGGGCGGATTGTGGAAAGGCCGGTTGACCTCGGGCAGGATTTTCTGTTTCAGGACAAGCGAGGCCAGTAAATCCCGCCCTAAGTTAAATTTGGTATTTTTTGGCACTTCGCATGCTTGCCTGAAAAAGGTGCTATGGCCCTTGCATATGTGAACTAGGAATTTAATCCCTGTTTTAGGACCCTAATCTAAAATTGATCAAAAAGTGTGGAGGATTTGTATTGTGCAAGCCAGTGTCTACAGTGACTTAACCATGAATGAAGAAATTAATGAGAACTATGGAAGGCAAGTTGATTATTTTTTGCAATCTCTATCTACCAAGCCTAATCCAAATTCAAAATCTTGATTGACTCTTCTTCCTCTCAAAACTAATATCATATTCTAAATTTTTTATTCATTCATGGGGTTTGGGCAATAAATCCTATCCTTGCCCTTTTTGCTCAGATATATTTGTCTCACAATTTTAATTTATTGCATTGCTCATTTCTCAATTACTCCCATTGTACTTAACCGGTTATTTTACTATTTCCTATATTTGTTTTTAATGTGGCTCTGAAATAGGTCAGGGCCAGAAATTGTCTCAGTTATTATCCCTTATGTATTGCTTTCAAAGTAAGCAACATGCATGTAATGTCCCAACTAGGGGTTGTGGGTTTTAAACAAAAAGAAAAAGATGTGGTTTGCACACGTAGATCCAAAATAACAACAGATTTATCATAGGAACTGTTGCCTGTACAGTATAGAAATTTAACTGAAGCAGAAGCCTGTGAAATATTCAAATGACATCACCATCATATCATGTGACCAGTTCCTAAAGCAATCATGCAACCACTTAAATATGCAAACTTCAGTTTCACTGTTGACTTGCATGTCAGCTGTAGTAATAATCCTGTTGAGATCAGTTTGCCATCACCATTACCCATTATTTACAATGTAGATAAAGTACAGCTCAGTGTCTACACTGTGCAGGTCAAGCCTGGAGGCCTTCAATTGCTAGTCTGGGTGGAGCCAACTGGTTTTAAATGCCCTGCTGCTCCTTCCCTGTTGGGCGAGCCTCCATTTGCTTAATATTCATATTCTGCAAGACCCATGCGAGGATCGAAGGGCTTGACAGAAATATTGTACAGATCTGCTGTTTCCTCCTACCTGGCTCCAACTGAACTCCTCCCAGTCAGCAGGATGCGTGCTCTCACTCCCAATGGGCCTGGCTTCCTGCGCTTCTGTTCAATAGGGTCCAGCCCAATCACCTGCCCCACAGTGTTGTCCCTCAAATGGACCACATTACCACACTCCCCTACTTTTTCCCATGCCCATTTTTAGCTGCATTTTAGTTTATTTATTGGTATGTTGTTACTCAAATTATCAGAGATGGCTATTGCCTCGCATGTGTGTATGAATATTACTTATCACTTCTAAGTGCAAGTCTGAATGTTGCCTGTGTACATCACAGACTGCTTTTGTACCTGAAGATAGGCCATGATACTCAGCATGACATCAGCGAGCTTTCTCATTTCTGACATTCCGAAGGGAAAGTCATTGAAAAAGCAGCTGAAGATGGTTGGGTCAACAGGACTCTGCCCTGAGAAATTCCTGCAACAATGTCCTGGGGCTGAAATGATTAGCCTTTTGTGCTAGATATTTTTCTCTGATTCCCTTTGACTTTGTTAGAATTCCCTGACATCAGACCTGATCAAATGCTGATTAATGACCAAAACTTTAGCATGGAATTCAGCTCTTTTGTCCATTTTTGAACCAAAGCTGTAATGAGTTGTGTTTCTGAATGGTCCTGGTAGAATCCAAACTGAAATCGGTGGGCACATTTATTATGAGTAAATGCCATTTGACACACAGTTGGCAGAGCCTTCCATTACTTTGCTGATGAGTTACTGATCAGTCAAATTGGATACGACTACTTTTTGTGGACACACTAACATCATGTTATGTGGCACAATCACCACGTTAAATGTGAGCAGATCCACATCAAAATTGGGCATCAATGATGCGCTATAGCCAATCAGCAACAGCAATATTGCATTCAACCACAGCCTGTAAACTCATGATCTGCTATCCCCTACTCTACTGTTGTCAACTTCTGGAGGAGACCAAGATAGACAATCCATTTGTCACTTCTAGCTGAAGATGTTGCAAATGGTTCAGCCTTGACTTTTATACTGACATGCTGGGCTCACATGTCACTGAGGCTGGGTATGTTTGTAGGAGCTCCTCCTCTTGTTAGTGGTTTAATTGTCCACCGCCATTCACAACATGGTGGCACAGTGATTAGCACTGCTGCCTCACAGCGCCAGGGAGCCGGGTTCGACTCCTGGCTTGGACTACTGTCTGTGCAGAGTCTGCATATTCTCCCCGTGTCTGTGCGGGTTTCCTCTGGGTGCTCTGGTTTCCTCCCACAGTGTGAAAGTCGTACCGGTTAGATGTATTGACTCGAACAGGTGCTGGAATGTGGCGACTAGGGGAATTTTACAGTAACTTCATTGGTGTGAATATAAGCCTTACTTGTAACTAATAAATAAAATAAAAAATAGATAAACTGGATGTCAAAGATCTGCAGAACTTTGATCTGAACTATTTGTTGTGGAATCGCTTAGCTCCGACCATATCATGCGGGTAGTCCCGTGATGTAGCTTCACTAGGTTGGTATTTCATTTTTAGCCTGCTCTGTTCCCAGCATGGCCTCCTAGAATTATCATAAATCCAGCCCGAAATTCCTTCAAAACTAGCTCAAACTCAGTGGCGTTAATATTGCTGTTTGGTTCTGTATATCATCGTGTGTCTTCTCCTCAGCACCCAGCAACTTCAGACAATTGCCTATAATCATTGAAAATGACAGACAGTGTTTGCGAGATGGAAAGGTCGGAAGATATGATGTGTGACCCGATGGTCATTTTCGATCCATTTGCATTGGACCACCTGTCCTAACATGAGTGAAATGTGGGCTTAAAAAGGAACGGACAGAATTCTTTTGCAAAAGGGCCTCTTCTCAGATTCTTGGTCAAGTCTGTCCAATCTACAGATATGAATAAGACAGATCTGATCAGAAAAATCTTAAAAGAGTGCTGACCAAAAAACATTTGAGCACGGGTAACTCAACTCTTGGCTGTTACAAACCAAGGAAACAGTTAACAAAAATTCATGTGCCATGTTACACATTTCCTCTTCCATCCTCGCTGTAAAGAGGAGAGTGTAAGAGAAAAGAAATCAATAAAAGTAGGTTTCATTAATACAGACTGGTTTTCATAATAAAAACCTTCCCCTGCAGCAGCTCAGCTCTCAGCACAATGAAGGCCTGATAATGAGCTCAGCCTCTGGGCAATAAGGTTTGGCTATATTTAAAGGAACTTGTAATCCATTTGATTTCATAGTCAGAAAATCTCATTCCTTATTCTATAACTGAGCAACTTAAGAGCTACTGAATTTCTAATTGTTTCTGAAAAGGAAACCTCCCAGAATGCCTTCAATAAAGGAACAGATTTTATTTTCCTTGAATGTAACTAAAACTACTTTTGCCACGCTTGTAAAAGTATCTGTCAACTATGTTAATTCCATTCAACCCATGTATAAATGTGCATCAGTGCATCTTGACATGCAGGAATGTAAGCAAGTCAAAGCAATCATCATAAAGTGAAAATCAAATAAAGCTCAGCAAACCTGGCAGCATCTGTAGAGAGTGAAACATAGTTAATGTTTCAAGTCCATCTGACTCTTCTACAGAACTGGAGAACAGAGTTCTGAGGAAGGGTGGAAGGGTTACACAGACTCAAAACGTTAACTTCACAGATGCTGCCACTCTTGCTGAGTTCATGAAAACATAAGAATTAGGAGCAGGAGTAGGCCAGCTGACCGCTCAAGCCTGCTCCGCCATTCAATAAGATCATGGCTGATCTTTGTGGACTCAACCGCCCACTCACCTTAACCCTTAATTCTTTTACTATTCAAAAATTTATCTATCCTTGCCTTAAAAACATTCAGTGATGTAGCCTCAACTGCTTCACTGGGCAGGGGATTCTACAGATTCACAACCCTTTGTGTGAAGAAGTTCCTCCTCAACTCAGTTCTATATCTGCTTCCCCTTATTTTGAGGCTATGCCACCTAGTTCTAGTTTCACCTGCCAGTGGAAACAACTTCCCCGCTGCTATCTTATCTAATCCCTTCATAATCTTATACGTTTCTATAAGATTTCCCCTCATTCTTCTGGATTCCAATGAATATAGCCCCAGTCTACTCAGTCTGTCCTCATAAACTAAGCTTCTCAACTCCTGAATCAACCTAATGAATCTCCTCTGCACCCCCCCCCAGTGCCAGTATATCCTTTCTCAAGTAAGGAGACCAAAACTGCACACAGTACTCCAGGTGTGCCCTCACCAGCACCTTATACAGCTGCAACAAAACCTCCTTGTTTTTTAATCTCCATCCCTTTAGCAATGAAGGACAAAATTCCAATTGCCTTCTTAATTACCTGCTGCACCTGCAAACCAACACCTTGTTGGACACCCAGGTCCCTCTGCACAGCCGCATGCTGCAATTTTTTGCTATTTAAATAATAGTCCATTTTGCTGTTATTCATTCAGCATTTCTGTTTTATTGCAAATTTCCAGCATCTGCAGTATTTTGCTTTTATCCAAATAAAATTGCCTGGTCTGACAATTGTGAGACATGGATTCACTGTTCGAATCTGGGTCATTGCCAAAACATAATTTCACAATGAGAACAGAAGCAGAGTGTGCCAGTAAAGGCATGTCATATTCAGCCACATTCAAATAGATTACAAGTTCCTTTAAATATAGCCAAACGTTATTGCCCAGAGGCTGAATTCATCATCAGGCCTTCATTGTGCTCAGAGTTGAGCTGCTGCATGAATGAAAACCAGTCTGCATTAATGAAACCTACTTTTTATTGATTTCTTTTCTCTTACACTCTCCTTCTCTTTAGTGTGAGGATGGAAGAGGAAAATGGGCTTTACCTCTATGTTAGATATACCTAATCCTCTCAAGTTTATGATAATTTATGGATTTCTTGCCAGAGCTGGAAAGATGTCCCATCAATTGGATTAGCTGACAACTCTCCAGCCCATCCAGGCACAGCATTGTAGTGGCCAGCAGAGGTACTGCATCACTGAGCCTGGAACCAAGTCATGATATGGAGTTGCTAGCATTGGAATGGGGAAGGCACAGTAAGTAGTCTCACAACACCAAGTTAAAGTCCAACAGTTTTATTTGGTAGTATGAGCTTTCGGAGAATTGCCCCTTCATCAGGTGAGTGAAGAGTTCAGTTCACAAATAGGGCATATATAGACACAAACTCAATTACAAGATAATGGTTGGAGTGGGAGTCTTAACAGTTCATCGTTGTAGAAACTTGATGTCTGTGTCGATGTGTACAATCTGCTTTGGGATCCTCTCCACTTTGAGCCGGCAGTTTGCTGTGTCAGTGGTAGGCATTAAAGACCAACAGGTTTATTTGGTAGCATGAGCTTTGAGAGGGATGCTGATGAAGGGGCTTTAACGTGGTGTTGTCAGACCACTTACTGTGCCTACCCAAGTCCATGCCAGCAACTCCCCATCATGATTACCACTGACACCGCAAACTGCCGGCTGAAAGTGGAGAAGGTCTCAAAACAGATCACGCGTATTGACACAGACATCAAGTTTCTACAAAGATGACCTGTTAAGACTCCCACTCCAACCATTTTCTTGTAATTGAGTTTGTGTCTATATACGCCATGTTTGTGAACTGAACTCTTCACTCACCTGATGAAGGGGCAACATTCCAAGAGCTCATGCTACCAAATCAACCTGTTGGACTTTAACTTGGTCCTGGAACTAAGTGCAGGGAGCCAGTGTGAGGCAAGTGACAGGGATCCTCGGGAAGGGAGAGCAGGGGATGCCCAGGGGCCACAGGACAAGGTGAGCAAGCAATGGGGGGATGGGGGATGGGGTGCCCTGAGGTGTCTGGTCTAGGAGGAGAAGGTGCCGCGTTCAGAAGGGGGCTTTCGATGGAGGTATACCTCCTTTCCTGCCCGAGATCGAGACCAGTGATTTTCTTCTGTTTCCCACCCGAAGCCACACAGCTCCTGCCAGCCTAAAAATTAAGCATGGGCAAGAAAAGGCCCTTAAATGGTCATTAAGTTTTAAACCATTATGGAGGGAAATCGGTCGGTGATCATGCAAGTGAAACTGGCCTCTAATACAGAGTTCCTTTATTATTCCAAGACCCAGAATAGTTCAAGGCAGATTGCAGAATGACATGGATAACATCTGCAGAGAAAGGCAGACTTCTAATGACTATCTGGCATTAGCCAACGTGAGAAGCAGACTCCAAAACTGGCTGATCCATGGCTTCCAGCTAAATACATAACCTACTCCAGTTTTAAATTCACTCGAGAGCCAACCTCCTAAATATTCAACCGCAAGAAACCTCACAACCTGCTGAAAGCCTTTCAACTTACAAAACCCTCACTACAATTTTGAATCATCAAATCCATTCAAGAAACAGCAAGCCTGCCATGAAGGAGATCAGAAATTGTAAATTTGGGATTGAATTAACTAATCTGTTAAAGTTCACTATATTTACCTGTATCCAATTTTTATGTGTACGCATGCCACTGAATGTGAGATGTTGCGTTAATTCAGGGTGTGTGTGTGACAATAAATAACCTTCATTATTTAAACTCAGTAAAGTGTGAACTTCAGAGTTCTGTTTTTACAAGGTATGAATACTGAGTTTGGTCCATACATATATGACAGTCTATTTCCCAGGTTCCAATGCGGATAGTGCTCTCGTTCTATGCCAGTGGTTATGCCAGTTAGACTGCTTCTGTTGATATGTTTGCTTTTGGCACCTTACTCGATCTGGTCTTGGACTGTGATGTTGAGTTTGAGTTGATGTTGCAGTGAGGCAAGTTGAGTCTTTTGACTTCTCCTCATGAGGTTTTGCTTATTCTATAAGTAACTAAGGTGGAGATGCCTTGTGACTTGAGATTGTATATAGTTTTTCTAGAACTATTCATTTACAAAAATGTGCAGGTTAGTTTGATTGGCCATGCTAAATTGGCACTTAGTGTCAGGGGTACTAGTCGGGTAAATATGTGGGGTTATGGCAATAGGGGTGAGGTTGGTGCAGACTCGATGGGCCAAATGGCCTTCTGCACTATAGGGATTCTATGATTCTGTGATTCTACACTATTTACAAAACTTGACGATATATGGGTCAATGGACATCATTTCTTTGTCTCACTCTCTTGGAGTTTATAGCCATTTGATTCTGATATCATGCTGCCATTGTCATTAACATCACTGTTTCATTAGCAGAACCATCCACACTTCAATCTGCAAAGAATGACTTGCAAATTTGGTGTATATAGTAAGCAATAACATTGCAGTCATTTTTTAAACAATCTATTCATGCATGTGTTGTGGGTGTCTCTGGCTATGCCTCCATTTATTCTCTGTATGCATAATGTACCTCCTGTATGTCTATGGTGGTCAGTTTAGTTTTGACATGGAGGCGAATGAGGTTAAAGATTTTATCTACTCATTATTTAATATTCAGACCAGAGGGCCTTCTGATCTTCAAGGTGACACGCTGCTGTCAGGTAGATTGCACCATTTGGGGGCTGTCACACATATTTATTTGACTCTGGTTTGGATTTTGAAGATACTTGTTTCATATCTCCCACTTGAGAGAGACAGCTGCAGTCGTACAATCGTGAAGAAATGGAAAGATTGTGGTGTATTGAACATCTAAATCTGTCGATAACAATCCGCAGAGCCTCACAATTTACAGAGCCAAATGCTTTCTTTAGATTTTTGATTGCGTTGAAGAGTTCTTGGTGTTATTCTTGACATTTCCCTTAGATTTGTCATAGTGTGTCTTCGGAAGGATTCCTTCAGCCATAAAAAGTACGCAATTCAGGAGAATGCATTTTAGGATTTTTCCAGCTGTGTAGAAGAGGGAAATACCTCAATAGTTTCTACTACATCCACCTGATTGTTGATGCTGCTTTGCTATTGATGGTTCACCCATTGATTCTACCACAGGATACTTGGGAGATAGCCAGGAGAACATCAGCTGTCACTGTGAACTCATGGCTGCTCGAATGTTCTTTCCAGCACTGTCACCCTTAAGAAGATAACACAATCCTGTTATTTTGTCCACTTAATCTTGGCCTATAGATGACTTCATGCCATGATGGTCAGCATGTTGTTGGATTTATCAGACTTTCCTTTCCTGCCACATGTCCTTTATCTTCCTAGTTGTCTTTGGGAGTCAGCTTTGAGCTGTTGAATGCTACCTTCTTGATTTATAAGCTTGGGCTGTTCTCACAGACAGTGAAGGCTGCTTGTTGCTCCAGAAGATCACATATTTCAGCATTGTTTTCATTGAACCAGCTGTGGTAAAACTGAAACAGAATGGTCTAGCACAGCAGTCCAGTACAGCCAACTGTATCTGATCCCACTGCTCTGGAACTGAGTTGAATTTGTGAAAATTTTTCACAATGGTTATGAATTGGAATTCTTCCTTTTAGTTGCTTTCAGGCTGAGACATTGATCTCATCTTTCAACTTTGAATCTTGCAATGTCTTGGTGCTCAGTTGATGCTCACTACTGATTGTACAGTTGATGATTGGTCCAGCAGGAATCTGTCCCCCAGTTGGATCAAGTTATACAGACATCACTTATATCTTTAATCCCAGCAATTACTTAATGCAGGCATCAATTGTAGGGAGATCGTGGTACAGTGGTAATGTCACTGGGATAGTAATTCAGATGTCCAGGAAAATTCTCTGGAAGCACAGGTTGAAATCCTATCATAGCAGCTGAAGGAATTTAAAACTCAATTAATAAAGTTTAGCTCAGTAATGGTGACCATGAAACTATCAAGTGTTGGAAAACCTTTCTGGATCACTAATATCCTTTAGGGAAGGAAATCTGGCATCCTTACCTGTTGTTGCCTTCTTGTGACTCCAGACCTAGAGCAATGAGGTAGACCCTTAACTGATCTCTGAAATTGCCTTACAAGTTACTCAATTCAAGGGCAATTAAGAATAAGCAACAAATGCTGCCTTTGCCAGTGACACCCACATTCCATGGAAGAATAAGTTAAAAAATGCTTGATTTTAGATGCTCCATGTGGGTTTTGTATTTGTCCTTCTAGCAAAAGAGGGTGTATTTTTGTGATGAGGTCATGCTGAACGTGTTTTGTCAGCAGCAGCATGCCATTTCCCACTCTGCTTTTTTTAATGTTGCCGTTCCAAGTGTTGGGATCAATTCCAATACTGGGATTAAAGTTTCTGGAATGATGATCTTTTCTTCTTTTGGGATGGTGAGGACTACTCCACCAAGTCAAGAAGATAAATTTTCCTTAACATCTTTATTGGATTGAGGATCAGGACATAAATACTAATGGCAGGGACATATTGATCACATCTGAGGTGTAGGTGAAATACTTGAGTCTTCCACTTATACAGTCAGGGAGTTCTGACAGTGCACCCAAGATGACAAAACCAACTCTGAGGAGTGAGGGTCGCAGTGCCTCCTTTCCATACCAGCAGACGATATCTCCCCTGTTTGTTCTCTCTGCTGCCCCTCCCTATGAAGGCAGGCCTAGTGAGAGTGGCGATGTCAGCTTGGAGTCCTGATAGTTCTTCTGTTCCAGCAGTCACTCCTGTGATTATCCGTTAGCGTTCTAATATTCCAAGTGGCAAAATTTAAAGGATTCTTTCTCTGACGACAAAAGATACAGTAAAATGTCTGACAACACCAGGTTTTAGTCCAACCTATTTATTTGATAATATACTCACAAGCTTTCGGGTTAGCCCCTTCGTCAGGTGAATGGAGAGTTCTGGCCTCAGACAGAGCATATAAAGCACAGACAGTTTAGAGATTACTAAATCTCTAAACTGTCTGTGCTTTATATGCTCTGTCTGAGGCCAGAACTCTCCATTCACCTGACGAAAGGGCTAACCCGAAAGCTTGTGAGTATATTATCAAATAAATAGGTGGGACTAAAACCTGGTGTTGTCAGACTTTTTACTGTGTTTACGCCAGTCCAACGCCGGCATACCCACATCATGACAAAAGATACCACAGAGTGTGATTTCCCATCCAGGAGAATGTAGGGCAGCCAAGATTAATGGCATCTTTTCTACCTCCCCCCACTTCTCCATTTGGAATGAGCAAAGGACTACTCAATCATAGATTTTTCTTCTCAAGAACACCTCTGTCCCATCTCAGGCGTCCAGCTTCATGCATCTGCTGCCTGTATGCAGGTTCGTTATTAGAGACTCCCAGGTTCACCAATTTTCCATTGCCACAGAACCTGGAAAATGGACACTGGTAGAAGCCCACCTATGACTCTGTTTAAGGTAGAGATCTTGGGACTCTGTTTTTGTCCATATGATCTTGACAGGTTGCTGGTCAGATTTTAGTGACGTTTTAAACCACAATGACCAGGACTATCTTTCTGCTGCAGCCTCCCACTGACTCTGCAGCCAGTGCGACCCATAGTGTTCCTTCATCTGTGTTGCCGTGGAGAGCCTTTTGAACCGCACTTTATCTGACCTCCAACTGACCTTGCTGTCACGAATGGCCCCTCCAGGAGATTCCGAAAGCATGGTTCAAGGTATTGCCAAAGAGCAAAAACCGTGGAGAGTAACTGATATTAGTACACAATCATCCCTAAGCACACTATTAAGTGCCTACACAATTGAGGCTGCATGCACCTTGACAGCAATGAGAAATATTGTCCTTGCGCTGTTTTGAGGCTGCTGGAATTCCTATATTTTAGTCATGATTTCTTTCATAAAATGAGGACCTCTCAAGCATTCACCTTCCCTGAAGTTGAGGCAAGAATATTGTTCCCAGAAGGTACAGCCTCCTGCTGAATGTCCTTCTTCCTTCCTCCTGCTCCTTCTTCTCGTAGCTTGCCCTGCTCTATGTGGCCTCTTTTTATTCTCCCAATCATGTTAAACTTCCAAAGGAAGATCTGTTAAGTCAAATGTGCGGAAACAACTTGTTTCAACAGAAATATCACTGACAAGAAGGTGCTCGGAGATCAGTCCGACCGCTCTCTGCGTGATATGGATATTTTAGCCAAGTGTAGGAAAGGTCCAAAACTGCATACATTTGAACCATGGGCCAGGAAGAATAAGTTAGCAACCTAGCTGTTGTAATTCATGGTTTGTTAAAAATGGCTGGTGGAAAGTCCCTCATTCTGTTTATTGTTGTGTTTGGTCGGGGAGACAGGGCAAGTTTAAAAGTGGCAACATTGGTGTCAAATCAGCATTGCACACTGATTAACATCATCATCTTGTTGCTATACACATATTGCTGGTGGTCATTAGCCACATGTGCACAAACCCCTGATGGTTTCCTGCATACACCCCATCAGCAGCATCTTCACAGCTCTCAGGTCTCATTTCCAATCCCAATGTGGTCATGAATTACTGAAAGAAAATGAATTCTGCTTCTTCCAATTCAGCCCTTTCAGTATCTTCAGCACAACAAACTTCCTAGTTTTGTAAATTGCAAACAGACCCTAGAGACTGAACACTGTTACATTTTAAAATTGTACAGATAAATTCAGAAACAGGTAGCAGGGAAAGCAAGTTTAAATATCGAAAATTAACCTAAGTGGCAGCTTGGAAAATTATTATTGCTCTTCACCATTTTGCCATTAGCTAGATCCAAGGGTGGCGTGGTGACATAGTGAGTTAGCACTGCTGCCTCACAGCAACAGGTACCTGGGTTCAATTCTGGCCTTGGGTCACTGTATGTAGAGCTTGCACGTTCTCCTTGCATCTGCATGGGTTTCCTCCAGGTGCTGCGGTTTCCTCCCACAGTCCAAAGATGTGCAGGTTAGGTTGACTGGTCATGCTAATTTGCCCTGTTAGGGGGATTAACAGGGTAAATACATGGGGTTACGGAGATAGGACCTGCATGGGGTTGTTGTCAGTGTGGGTTTGATAAGTTGAATGGCCTCCTTCTCCACAATGTGGAGATTCCAGCATTGGACTGGGGTAAACACAGTAAGAAGTCTCACAACAGCAGATTAAAGTTTATTTGGCAAATAAACCTGTTGGACTTTAACCTGGTGTTGTGAGACATTTTACTCTCCTTTTTCACTGTTGGGATGCTAAGATTCTCGGGCCATAATCTTATTGATTATGATAGGTTCGAGGAACTGAATGGCCTATTCCTGCACTTTGTTTGTATATTTCTATGAAATATTTGATGAATAAACAAACATGTGCTGGATTTTAAAAAACTTCTTCAGGTAAACCTGAAGTAAACTTATGGTAAATAAAACAGCTTCTGATTCACTCTCACACATTTTAGACAATCATATCAAAATTAATTACCCTCTATTGTTTAATAAATGGAGTTAAACTGAGCAATTCAGAGAACAGCTTCTTCCCTGCTGCCATCAGACTTTTGAATTGACGTACCATATATTAAGTTGATCTTTCCATGACTGTAGCACTACTTTCTGCACCCTCTCCTTTCCTTCTCCCCATATACTCTATGAACAGTATGCTTTGTCTGTATAGGGCGCAAGAAACAATACTTATCACTGTACCTCAATACATGTGACAATAATAAATCAAATGTCACAAAGAGACAACTGACCGATCGGTGTCCTTGATGTGAATTCAGGATCAAAGTGAAACGTGTCCTCTGGTCTTCCGACAGCTGGTTTAAATGGTGGCTTAATTTCTTTCCTGTATAATTTCTGTTGGGAAAGAATGCATTCCAGTGACACAGAACTAAATAAGTTCGAACTTCCTCTGTTCTTCCTGCATTTTACATTAAAGGTCTGTCTATGCCATTTGAACAAAACTGTCAACTCATTAAACATGCACTAACTACAGCAGTAAAACAATGCGTAGAAAACCTTAAACCTTTATGTTTTATATCAAGTTATGACACATTCTAATCCTCGCTTTCCATTATCTTGTGTTGAATATGCTGTATTACAATATAGCAAGATAATGTCAGGTCCAATATTAACATCATCTTCATGATGACTTCATCCATTTAATTACACTCAGCACATCTACTCTATAAGAAGAAACGTTGAAAATGAAACTAGTGGTTGATTGAAATAAATGGTAGATTGCATAATGCATAAAAGACTGGCAGCAGTTCATGGAGATCTTAAGGTGCTTTCACATTGAAGACTTGTATTATTACTAAGTTGGGAATGTGATTGACCTTCATGCACAACTCTGCTTTATACTCTGCAGATCGTTCAGTTCAGTCATTTCTTTTTCTTCATTCATCATAGGAAGTAGGCATTGCTAGCAAGATGTTGCTGACTCCTAAATGCATTGATGGGCTATTTCAGTGGGCTCTGAGAGTCAACTGCATTGCTGTGGGAATGCAGTTACACGTAGGCCGGACTGGGTAAGGATGACTGATTTGCTTCCGTAAAGGACAAATTGAACCAGATGGATTTTTACAATCAATGATGGTCGTCATAGTCACCATTACCCATTTCAGCTTTACATTCCAGATTTATTGACTGAATTGTAATTCCACCAGCTGTGAAGGTGGGATTTGAACCCATGTCCCCAAAACATAGGCCTGGGCCTCTGGATTACTTGCCGAGTGACATTAACACGATACCATCATCTCCCCTCAATGTGGCAGGATCTAATTGCTTCTTTAGCTCTCACCACAGTTAATATTTAGTTAATTTGGAGTACTTTTATTTATAATAATCTAAACGTACAGTTAATATATCAGTTTTGGTTGTATGTGTAGAATTATTCAAGTGAAAACAATGTCCTCATTTTGATTGTATTCCTATCATATTCCTTTACTGGAGATGTTCTTGATCACTGGGAATTATATATTATTGGACCATTCTTCCAAGAAGTTTGCTTCTGAGAATGAATGTCGTGCTTTCTTCCAGCGTTAACTTGACTTTTCAAAACTCTCTTTTACCGACAGAGGATCAGCTGCTTACATTTACTTTAGCCCAAGTAGCCCTTCCTACCCAACAGCTTTTCACTTTTTTGTACTATAATATGTAGCTGACAGGAGGAATTGCCCCACTCCTGCTGGCTACAAAAAATTGCTGGATAAAACCAAATGGCTGGATGAAATCTTATCTAAAGCTGCCAGTGTTAATTAGAGCTATGCTGCTGGACTCACAACCAGAAATCTGCACTGGCAATCTCAGTAACCTCTTCCCCCCATATTTACCCTTTAAATTCCATATCTCACTCATGCTATTGGCCATAATTTTTACATTGCTTGGATGGTATGTGCCCAACCCAGAATTACATGAAATCGTGCAAGATAACATGGGACATGTGTCTTGACATCATTGCACACCCGCACGATATTTTGGTCAGCAGATATGTGAGAGAGTTGGAATTGTGCTGCTGACAATCAAGCAGGTAATTAAGCCCATTATAAGGAGCCAATTGAAAGCAATTTTACATGACCAGTCTAATCTACGGTTGGTGGGCTACTTGATTGGCCAGACGGCCTTTATGTTTTAATTGCAAACTCGATCCAGGGCGAGAGGAAATGTCAAGGCTGAAATTAAATTTGGAAAGGTGTCTGGGACTGAGGTCTGTGCTTGAATGCGTTACCTAGGCATTGTTTTTCCTTCAGAATGTACATTGTACAGGTCTGCAGCTCGCTGACATGCTCCACAGTGACTGTCCCCTTGAGGGAGCACCTTAAGACACCCCAGTCCGCACTTTCCCTTCTCTTGCTGTCTGCTCATCTCCTGTCTTCCTCAGCAGCACCAAGCCTCTCACAGCATATATTTCACACTGGCTGCCCGTCAATCATGAAACTGTGTTCAGGGCCAAATGTAGCTGGAAGCATGTTTTGCACCCGCTTCTGGATCTCCAAGCACTGTTTATGGACTGTCTCCTTTTTCCAGTGAGAAGAAGATGCAGCTGTGGGACCAGTGTCAGATAAACAGTAACCATGCTACAAATTCACTTTGACCCAACAAGCTGCGGGTCTCTCCGTGTGCCCTTCATCCCAATTGTACACCTGCCACATGGTCTGGTCCATGATGGCTTAATCAAGTGAGGACACCACATCAAGCAACTCCTGCTCCAAGCACTTGATCCCTTCCACCTCCGAGTCAACTCCTCGTGTATTCTGACTGAAGATGTAGATGTGTGTCTCTTGCCATATTTCACCATGGCCTCACAAAGGAGAATCTCTCAGAGATTTGGATGACCTTAAATTTATGCAAGGTACATTGTGGTGGTAGAATAGCTAGTGTAAGTTACTTTATTAGTAAAGAGTTACCCTTGCCACTGACCATGCCATTCACGAAGAAGATACAAATGAAATGAGAGATGCAACAAGACAGATATGTCAGAAGTGCTGTATTCAAAGGTAGTATCACCAGAACAGAAGTGGATAAACCAGAGGAATGGGTCCTTACAGGGAACAGGGTGTGAGGAGATGTAGTTGAGGTAGCCATGGCAGTTGGTGGGTTTATAATGATCAGTCAACACCACAAGTGGAGACTGAAAGGTCAGGGAAGGGAAAGGAAATGTCGAGGTGGACTGTGTGAAGGTGAGAGAGGAGTGGAAATTGGAGGCAAAATTTATACATTTTCCCAGATCCAGTTGAGAGCACAAAGAAAACGTTGTGGGAGATGGTCTGAGTTAGATTGGAGCAAGGAATGCAGTGGACAGGAACAAGATGGGGATAAGGCCCAAACAATTTCCAGCATGATATAGGGCATTAGCGGGACCACAAATGTAGGATAGTATCAAGAAAGGGAGAAATGGGGCAGGAACAAACTGATCTGATGGGCTTACCAGGACATTCCTGTGGATTTTGTAATTCACTTCTTCCTATCTTGACTCTATCCTCTCTCTCCTTCTCCAGTCTCTCCCCACCTATATTCATGATCCTTCTGATGCTCTACATCATATCACCAATTTCCAGTTTCCTCGCCCTAATCATCTCCTCATTCAAAATGAACATCCAATCCCTCCATACCACCAATCCCTAGCACGAGGGTCCTCTCCGCTTCTTCCCTGAACAAAAGTCTGAACAATCCACATCCACCATCACTTTCCTCTGCCTGGCTGTCACACAGCAATTTCTCCTTTAATTTGTCTCACTTCCTACAAATAAAAGGTGAGGCTATGGGTACCTGCATGGGCCTACTTTTTGTGGGATATGCAAAATATTCTTTGTTCCAGTCCTATTCAGCTCCCTTCCCACATCTCTTTCTCCTTGACTTTCTGTCTCCATTTCAAGTAAGGACTCCATTCCATTCACTCAGTTTCTCCACCTCCGTCAATTCTTTTCCGATGATGCCACATTCGAAAACGGCACTTCTGAAATATCTGCCTTTTTCCTTAGTCAAGGTTCCCCTTTGTAGCTAACAGGGTACCCAACCTAGTCCAATCTATTTCTCAGCCCTCATCCCTTCCCCTCCTTTCCAGAACCAGGATGAAGTCCCCCTTGTCCTCAGTTTTCACCCAACCAGCCTCCACATTCAAAGGATCACCCTCTGCCGTATCTGTCAACTCCAACATGATGCTATTACCAAACACATCTTCCCCAAGCGACACAGTGGTTAGCACTGCTGCCTCACAGCGCCAGGGATCCAGGTTCGATTTCCGGCTTGGGTCACTGTCTGTGTGGAGTTTGCACATTTTCCCTGTGTCTCTGTGGGTTTCCTCAGTGTGCTCTGGCTTCTTCCCACAGTCTGAAAGACGTGCTGGTTAGATGCATTGACCTGAACAGGCGCAGAAGTGTGGCGACTGGGGGAATTGCGTAGTAACTTCATTGCAGTGTTAATGTAAGATTTACTTGTGACTAATAAATAAACTTTACTTATACTTTCCCTCGGCCCTGCTGTCAGAATTCCGCAAGGACCACTCCCTCCATGATACCTTGGTCCACTCTTCCACTGTCCCCACCCCTTCCCAGAACACCTGTTTATGCAATCGCAGATTCCCCTTTCCCTCTTCCCTCCTCACCATCAAGGTCCCAAATACTCCTTTCAGGTGAAGCAACATTTCACTTGGACCTCTTTCCATTTGGTTTGCTATATTTGCTGCTCCCAATGTGCCCGCCACTACATTGGGGAAGACTAAATGCAGACTGGGTGTCCGCTTTGTGGAATACCTTTGCTTAGTTCTCAATCATAACCCCAACCTTCCTACTGTTTTCCATTTTAACTCTGCATCTTGCTTTCATGCCCACATGTCTGTCCTTGGCCTGCTGCAATGCTCCAGTGAAGCTTAATGCAAGCTGGAGGAGCCACCTCATCTTTTAATTAGGCATGTTACAGCCTTTGGAATTCAACATTGAGTTCAACAGCTTTAGACTGTGACCTTTCTCCTCCATCTTGATCCTTTCTTTTCCTCCAACAATTCTTTTGTCCCAGTGCAACCTCCCACATCTCTCCCACACAGCCATCTGTTACTTGTTCTACAGATTTGCTTCCATGAGCACTGACCTTTGCTCTCCTATTAACCCATTCTGCTATCTTACCTTTATGCCACTTCCACAGTTCTTCACACTGCTATTAACAATTCCTCTATCTTGTAGGAACATAGGAGCAAAAGGAGGCATCAGCGCTTCGAGTCTGCTCCACCAATCAATCAGATCACGGCTGATCTTTCTCTGGTCTCAAATCCACCTCCCTACCTGTCCCCCATATCCTCTTACCCCTTTTTTTATTAGAAATATATTTATCTCCTTCTTGAAACCATTCAACGATTCAGACTCCACTGCACTTGCACTATAGGGCAGTAAGTTCCACAATTTCACCACTCTCTGTGAGAAATAGTTCCTCCTCAGCTCAATTTTAAATCTACCACTTTGCAAACTATGCCTGTGAACTTTTGTTTGAGGTTGCTCCATAAGGGGAAACCTTTGGTCTACATTTAACTTTTAAAATTTTACATACCTCGATCAGATCCCTCCTTATAAGAACATAAGAAATAGGAGCAGGAGTAGGCCATCTAGCCCTTCGAGCCTGCCCCGCCATTCAATAAGATCATGGCTGATCTGTCGTGGCTCAGTTCCACTTTCCCGCCCTCTCTCCATAACCCTTAATCCCCTCTCTTATCAAAAACCCATCAACCCGCGTCTTAAAAATATTTAGCGAGGCAGCCTCCACCACTTCAACGGGCAGAGAATTCCAGAGATTCACCATCCTTTGAGTGAAGAAGTTCCTCCTCAACTCCGTTCTAAACCGCTCCCCTTTTATCTTGAGGCTGTGCCCCCTAGTCCTACTGTCTTTTTTGAGCGGGAAGAGTCTCTCCACTTCTATCCTATCCATCCCATTCATCATCTTATACGTCTCAATGAGATCTCCCCTCATTCTTCTAAACTCTAACGAGTACAAGCCTAGTTTATTCAGCCTCTCCTCATAGCTCAACCCCCTCAACTCCGGTATCAGCCTAGTAAACCTCCTCTGCACTCCCTCCAAGGCCAAAATATCTTTGCGCAGGTGTGGCGCCCAAAACTGCACACAGTACTCCAGCTGCGGCCTCACCAATGCCCTATACAGCTGCAGCAAGACCTCCCTACTTTTATATTCAATCCCCCTCGCTATGAAGGCCAGCATCCCATTTGCCTTCCTGACCACCTGCTGCACCTGCAAGCTGGGTTTTTGCGACTCATGCACAAGGACCCCGAGGTCCCTCTGCACCGTCGCCTGCTGCAGTTTTTCGCCACTTAAGTAATAGTCCTTCCTACCATTCTTCCTACCAAAGTGGACCACCTCACACTTGCCAACATTAATTCCATTTGCCATTTCCTGGCCCATTCGCCCAGCCTATCTAGATCCTTCTGCAGACTCTCCACACCCTCCGCACAATTTGCCGTTCCCCCAATCTTGGTGTCATCAGCAAATTTCAACACCCTACACTTGGTTCCCTCCTCCAGATCATCTATATATATAAATGGTAAAAAGCTGAGGCCCCAGCACCGACCCCTGGGGCACTCCACTAGTCACCATCCGCCAATCCGTTTAGCACCCGTTGACCCCCACTCTCTGCCTCCTATTTGACAACCAATCCTCTATCCACGCTAACACCCTACCCCCAACTCCATGTCCCTCGACCTTCTGCAATAACCTCTTGTGAGGTGCTTTGTCAAACGCCTTCTGAAAATCCAGAAAGACCACATCCACCGGCTCTCCTCTATCCACCGCCCTAGACACATCCTCATAGAACTCCAGTAAATTTGTCAGACACGACTTCCCTTTAATGAAACCGTGCTGCGTCTGCTCTATCAAGCAATTCCCTTCAAGATGCCTCGCAATTTCCTCCTTAATGACGGATTCTAACATTTTACCTACCACAGACGTTAAAGTAACCGGCCTATAATTCCCCGCCTTTTGCCTGGCACCCTTTTTAAACAACGGTGTAACATTAGCCGTTTTCCAGTCTTCCGGCACTTCCCCGGAATCCAGCGACGTCTGGAAAATAACCACCAAGGCATCCACTATCACCTCCGCCATTTCTTTCAGGACCCTCGGATGCAATCCATCTGGTCCTGGGGACTTGTCCACAATCAGCCCCTCCAGTCTGTCGAACACCGCCTCTCTAGTAACAGTAATGTCATTAAGACCCTCCAGTCCTACCACCTTTCCATCGCTAACACCTGGCAGATTATTCACGTCCTCCTCCGTGAAGACAGACACAAAAAAGTTATTCAATACCTTAGCCATATCCCCATCCCCTACCACTAAGTCCCCTTTCTCAACCTCTAAAGGACCAACGTTCACCCTAGCCAGCCTCTTCCTTTTTATATATTTATAAAAACTCTTGCTATCCTTTTTTATATTAAGCGCTAGCCCAGCTTCATAGTTTCTCCTACCCTTCTTTATCAACTTCTTTGTCAATCTTTGTTGACATTTAAACCTCTCCCAATCCTCTTCTCGCCCACTACTCTTAGCTACTCTAAATTCCTCCGCTTTTAATTTAACACTTTCCTTCACCTCCTTCGTTATCCACGGCTTATTACCTCTCCTCCTACGGTCCTTTTTGACCATCGGAATAAATTTCCGCTGAGCACCAAGAAAGATCTCCTTAAAGATCTTCCACTGCTCCTCAGCAGACCCTCCCTCCAACGCGCTCCCCCAGTCCACATTTGCCAATTCTTCTCTCATCCTACCGTACTCCCCTCTATTCAAACAAAGGACGCGTGTCCGGGAACCCACTTTCTCCTCCTCCATCTGCACCAGAAATTCCACCATACAATGATCACTCTCCCCAAGAGGATCCTTCACCGCAAGGTCCCTAATTCTACCTGCCTCATTACATAGCACCAGATCCAAGATAGCTCGCTCCCTCGTCGGCTCCAACACACACTGTTTGAGGAAACTATCCCAGCAGCATTCCAAGAACTCCTCCTCGAGCCCACCGTGTCCAACATGGGTCGACCAATCAATATGCAGATTGAAATCCCCCATAACTACAGCCGTTCCATTCCTGCACGCCGCACTTATTTGCGCGTTAACAGCCCGCCCCACCTCCAGATCATTATTCGGGGGCCTATAGACGACACCCACCAGTGTCTTCCTCCCTTTGTTGTTCCTAATCTCCACCCACAACGATTCCACCCTCTGCTCCTTGGCTCCAATATCATCCCTTGCTACCACCTTGATGCTATCCTTACTCAGCAGAGCTACGCCACCCCCTTTTCCCTCCTGCCTATCCTTCCTAAACACTTGATACCCCTGGACATTCAGCTCCCAGTCCCTGTCACCTTGCCGCCACGTCTCTGTAATGGCCACCAGATCGTATACATTTGTGTCAATCTGTGCCACCAGCTCATCCACTTTATTCCGAATGCTTCATGCATTCAGATAAAGCGCTTTCATCCCAGCCTTCACCTGGACCCTATTTGCCGTAACGCCACCAACCATACTCACGCCCCCTACTCCCTCTATTATTGGGACATCCTCGGCCTCTTCCCTTACCTGTACCCTATCCTTAACTTTAGACGTCGTAACGTCACCTACCCTCACACCCTCCCCCCCCTAATTAGTTTAAAGCCCTGTCTACAGTCCTCTTTACTCGATTCGCCAGCACTCTGGTCCCAGCACGGTTCAGACCAACCCCATCCCGCCCGAACAGGTCCCACCTACCCCAATACTGGTGCCAATGCCCCATAAATTCAAACCCATTCCTCCCACACCAATCCCTGAGCCACCCATTCACTTCCTTAATCCTGTCAACCCTACGCCCGTCTGCATTCGGTTCAGGCAGTAGCCCAGAGATAACCACCTTGTCGGTTCTACTTTTTAATTCCATTCCCAGCTTTTCATACTCCCTCCCCAGATCCTCAGTTCACATTTTGCTTACGTCGCCGGCACCCACATGTACCACAACAACCGGATTCTCACCCTCCCACTCCAGGTTCCTCTGCAGCCCAGATGCGACATCCTGTACCCGAGCACCAGGCAGACAACACACCCTTCTGTGCACTTTGTCATTGTGACAAAGGACAGTGTCAATACCCTTCACTCCACTATCCCCAATCACTACTACGTTCCTTATCCCCTTCTCTTTGCCTATGTCCTGCTGCATCACTGTACCGTGTGCAGTTTGCTCACCGACCTCACCTCCCTTGTTCTCGTCCAGACTGGAAGCAAGAACCTCAAACCTGTTATGCAGCTTGAGAGGCTGAGGCCTCCTCTCCTCACCCCCCTTCCTCCTCCCAGCAGCCCCCTCTTGTCCCTGACCCTTAGAGTTAGCCAGTCTAGGGGGGGTGGATGTCACTTGCACCCCATTGACAATGGCTCCCTCTCTCCCCCTGATGAGTCTCAGTGTCTGTAGCTCAGAGGCCAGCTCGCCCACCTTGAGCTGGAGCTCCTCCAGCAACCTGCACTTACTACATACATGGTCACTGGGGAGGACCCTGGGGTCCACCAGTTCCCACATCATACAGAAACCACACATCACATGCCCCTCCATTATTCACTGTGGTAGTTTTGAAAAAAAAAATTTTTTTTTTCTTGTTTTTTCAAACGAACTCACCTGGCCTTTTCTCCCTCAAGCCCTTTTTGATATTAAGCCCTAATAGCTCACTCTGCTTCCCACTCACTCCGCTGCCCGCTCAGACGCTGCCCGCTGTCTACACCAGGCCTCCTTTTAAACCTGGCGCTGATTTAAAGCTGTCTGGCCCACAACTCCCTCTAACCACTCCCTCAGAATTCTTGAAGCAGTAAATACAATAAATAAATGCTTTAAACAGTTCTACAAAGAACAAAGTGCTTTAAACTTATTTTAAACAGGTTTTTAACAGGTAAAATCTATAAGCTCAAACTGTTTAATCTCTCCTGTTATGTCAACCCCTTCATCCCCGGAATCAATCTGGTGAACCTCCTCTGAACTGACTCCAATGCCACCACACCCTTCCACAAATAAGGAGAACAAAACTGGACACAATACTCCAGATGTGGTCTCACCAACACCCTATACAATTGCAGCAACACTTCTTGACTTTTATACTCCAGTTCCACTGCAATAAGTGCCAACATCCCGTTTGCCTTTTTCATTACATGCTGCACCTGCATTCTGTGATTCATGAACATAGACACCCAGATCCCTTTGCCCAGATGCAATTTGAATCTACTTTCCATTTAGATAATAATCTGCCTTTCTATTTTTTCTGCCAAAATGGGCTTGTCCACATTAAACTCCATCTGCCAATTCTCCTAACCTATCTATATCAGTCTGTAAAATCTTTATATCCTCCCCACTCGTGCCCTATTCATCTTTGTCACAATTTCTTCTAGCTCCCACTTATCACTGACCTATATTTTGCTTTACCCACTCTTATTAAGTATAAACTCTATCAAATGTTTCCTTCTTTTCAGCTCTGAAGAAGCTTGTACAAAATATTAATTCTGTTTCTTTCTCCGCAGATGTTGCCAGATCTGCAGAGATTTTCTAGCATTTTCTACTTTAATTTCAGATTCCCACCAACATTTTCAGTGTTTTGTTTTAATATAAAATTGGACTTGGCATGTGTGAAAGAGAAGCATATTTTACTAGAAAATGACATGCTTGCCAAAATGTAGTAATTTAGTCAAAGCTAAGTTGTTATTTTCCTGATTATTTTTAGTTCTGCTTTTTAAAATACAGCTCATGAATATATTCTTAACTGCAGATGGTGTTAAGTGTTCAGCCATTGTCATTTACCACTGCTCTCAACATCTTATCCTGCCAGCTATTGAAACTGTACTGCAGTAGAGAGACTAAATGACAGCAAAAAGGCCAATCACCTTGCAATGGAACGCCACACGAGAGAACTTGAAAAAAACCCATCACTGATTACAAAGTAGCGGATGTTCATTAAAAGCAAATTTTATTAAGAGCTTAAAACTTCAGAAATGCACTTACATTCCAGTCTATAGTTCCAAAGAAAGAGTGTCGTTTTATCTCCTCAACTCCATCAGGTCCAGCACCTTAAAACCAAAATTAAAACACAAACAAAGGAAATAAGTGCTTCTGAAAAGTCACCAGGCTGCATTTTATGTGCCCCAGTTAGGTGTGATGAGGTGGGCCTGTAAAATAGGGCAGGTGCCCATCCAACCACCTTCCTGCCCAGCCCTGAGTTCATTCCAGGTGTGAGATTGGCAGTCTACCACCATATTTAAATAAATAATGAAGGGTCAAGTGGGTTTGTTATCAAACCAATTGATAATATACTGCCTATGCCACAGGTTTGGCATGGACAATTGGGTGGGATTGAGTAGCCTACTTTTAAAAGAATGTTATCAAAGGACCAGAGAGAAGGGGGGAGTTTATCGTCAGGGGTTGCAATTTGCAAATCGGGGTCAGTCACCTGACAATAAAATTCCCTTTCCTTCTACCCACTTCCTGCATTAAGCACACCACTTCCACCATCCCTCCATGCCCCTCCCTAACCTGCCCAAACCCTTTCTGCTCCAGACTTCAGATTTACCCGTATTCTTCCTGGTCACAGCCCTGGCAGTGCCCACAAATGTGCCCTTGATGATGCAGGGGCTGATGGAACCTCTGGGTAATTGGCTTGGCTGTCGGCTCCCGAGGGCAGGAGCTCCACTCTGCCACTATTTAACCCACCCGCAGTGCATTAATGCAAGCCATCCATCTCCTGGAATATTCTGCCCATTATTTTATAAGGACACCTAACTCTAATCTCTAATATATACAGCAGACCAAACGGAATTTGTATCCGTGGTTCTTTTCATGTCATGTGCAATGTGCTGAATAATTTTTCTTCTTGCCATATCATGCCAAAACCAGCATGTTCTTTTGAAGTAGTTAATGCTGAATTATAAAGCTGCAGTATACCTCCAAACTCCAAAGAAAGCATAAATGATGCATTCTTAATATTAAAAAAGTAGTCATTTTATAATGAATTAAAGGCTACAACAGAAACTGGGAATTTGACATATTGCTAATCCCATCTGATCCTTCAGATTTGAACAGGATTTAGAACAGGATTCGACAGGGTAGATTCAGAAAGAATGTTCCTGATGGCGGGGGAGTCCAGAACTAGAGGGTCATAGTTTGAGATGAGGAGCCTTAGATTGAGATGAGGAGAAATTTCTTTACCTAGAAAGTAGTGAATTTATTAAATTCATTACCTCAGAAATTAGTCAAGGCCAAAACATTGTGTGATTTCAAGAAAAAATTAGATATAGCTCTTGGAGCTAATGGGATCAAGGAATATGGGAGGAAGGGGGAATCGGGTTATTGAATTTGATGATCAGCCAAATAGCCTATTCCTGCTTCAAATTTCTATGTTTCTATCTGTTCTGGATCTTTAAGGAACAAATCAGAAGCTTTGTTGAATTTGACAGTTTTACAAAAAGAATGATCATCATATATTTTGTTACTTTCATCAAAGAGCTATTTCTCTTTTAATGGTTACTTTTCTTTCTTTGCACAACGTGGGATTAAATGTTGAACAAACGTCTACAGTAAAATAACAATTTTGGAGAAAACTTATGTGAACAGTGAAATGAGCTAACTGGACTTCAAACCATGTGTTTCTTTTACAATGAAGCAAATAACCTGCAGACAGATCTGCAGCTGATTGTTTCCTTATCTTCAATGTTGGCAGAAAATACTTCGATATTGGGAGAGTTCAGAATCACAAATAACTCAAAATATATCTGTTCATTCCATTCAGAAACCCCCTTAATGTAGCAGCTGACCTATGCATTATTATCTTCGTACAAATGAATTGAGCTACCCAGGAAAACACATAGGTTAATATTAGATAATAAAGGTGCTTTCATTTAATTATCGCACTGGGTCATCAATTTTTTGCATAGATTTAAAACATGTTTACCTAATCTGTTGCAGGGATTCCGCTTGAAAAGTGCTCGTAAAAGGCTTTGGGCTTCTGGGCTTAAGAACTGTGGCATTCCCAGTTTGGCTCTAAAATATAGACACACAATTCCATATCATTAAGTGAAAGAAACATAAGGTGTTTAAAATACTTGAAGCAACCTGTTCCTTTGTCGCTTAGTTTATGCTATTCCCTAACTTCAACTTCCTCTCCTAAAAGCTGTAGCTTGTGCCAAGGTGTGACTTTCACAAGCACCAGACACCCACTGGTACATCTGTTAAGTAGTCATCTTAAGCTAAGAGATTGAATGTCATTGGACTGGTCTATGATAGTGGGCATCCCAACTCAACACAAGCCTGTTTAACACCTACACACAAACTTATCTGCATAGATCATTGGATAGCAATCAGGTGCAGGAATTTTGGTTGATATTTTCCCTTCCCTAGAGTAAGAATGTTACATTGAATTGTCATAGTATCACGCACCCTAGTCGAAATCAACTACCTAGAAACAGAAGAGATCAAACTAAGGACCTCCTTCATTTATTTGGTTTAGTGCTACAATATGGATAGCATAGTGGTTAGGACTGCTGTCTCAAAGCATCAGGAACCTGGGTTCGATTCCAGCCTTGGGTTCTCCCCATGTCTGCATATATTCTCCTTGTGTCTGCATGGGTTTCCTCCAGATGGTCTGGTTTCCTCCCTCAGTCCTAAATTGTGCTGGTTAGATTATGGGGATAGGAGGTGGGTGATGCAGGTCTGGGTACATACTTTTACAGAGAATTGGTAAAGCCTTGATGGGTGGAACAGCCTCCACTATATGGATTCTATAGTTCTACGAATGGAGGTAAGGAATAGCAAAGGACAGGAAACACTGATAGGAATAACTGACAGCCGCCCACCCTCACCATCCGACCTAATAGTAGTCATAGTGTTGAGAAGACAGAAACTTGGAGGACCATGTAACAGACTAATTCAATAATCACTGAGGAACTTTCATAAGAACATAAGAAATAGGAGCAGGAGTAGGCCATCTAGCCCTTCGAGCCTGCCCCGCCATTCAATAAGATCATGGCTGATCTGTCGTGACTCAGTTCCACATTCCCGCCCTCTCCCCATAACCCTTAATCCCCTCTCTTATCAAAAACCCATCAACCCGCGTCTTAAAAATATTTAGCGAGGTAGCCTCCACCACTTCAACGGGCAGAGAATTCCAGAGATTCACCACCCTTTGAGTGAAGAAGTTCTTCCTCAACTCCGTTCTAAACCGCCCCCCCTTTATCTTGAGGCTGTGCGCCCTAGTCCTACTGTCCTTTCTGAGCGGGAAGAGTCTCTCCACCTCTATCCTATCCATCCCATTCATCATCTTATATGTCTCAATGAGATCTCCCCTCATTCTTCTAAACTCTAACGAGCACAAGCCTAGTTTATTCAGCCTCTCCTCTTAGCTCAACCCCCTCAACTCCAGCATCAGCCTAGTAAACCTCCTCTGCACTCCCTCCAAGGCCAAAATATCTTTGCGCAGGTGCGGCGCCCAAAACTGCACACAGTACTCCAGCTGCGGCCTCACCAATGCCCTATACAGCCGCAGCAAGACCTCCCTACTTTTATATTCATATACTTTTATGTTCTTATGTTCTTATGTTCATCTTTACGTAGGCTGGATAAATTAAATTGACAAGAGTTATCCACATCCTTGTCCCTCTGCCTGTCATTGTGACCCCTTTTTCTGCCTCCTTCCACAGCCTTCCTCCCACATGTCCCCCCTTCTAGTCTCCATCAGGCCACCATCTGATCCTTCCTCACCTCACACTCCATCCCCTGTTGAACATTGGATCTCTATAGTAATTGCTGCTTGAGTCCTGCAGCACAGTGCTGTCCAGATAAACACTGATGTGTGGCACCAGGGGAGGGTGAGGTGGGAGGAAAACAAGGCCTGTGTGCTCTCCAATCCTAGAACTGGTCCGACTCATTGACATGGAAGGGTGCACAATGCTGTCCATGAAGACCAGCTTGGCATGGAGCTGGAGGCAGGAACCCTGGCAGAGTGGCTTTACTATGAACTGAATTCCAGGGAATGGGGTGGATTATTTAATAAACATTGAAAGAGGCTTATTCTCGAATAACAGTGTGTGACAGCCCCATTTTCTGAGTGACAGTCCCATTTTCTGTGTACCAAGGGTGGAGGAGTTGAAGGCCGACAATGGTAAGCCATTTAAATGGCTCAGCTCTTATTTGTGTGTGTCTGTGTGTGGTTGTGGCTGGTATGGGTGTGCGGGGTGCGTACGTTTTGGATATGTGTACATGTGGGGTGTGTATACATGTGGGGTATGTATGGGTGCGGTGCGTGCATGCGTGCGGCTGCGAGTGGGTGGCTGCTTCTGGGGTGCTGCATGCGGGGGGGCTATGTATGTGTGGAGGGAGAGTTGTTTAACTTTACTCAAATGTTTTCCCTTCATAATTCATTCAAGATAAAGACCCCATCTCAGATAGTTGATCACTGAACATTTGCTGCAATGTGAGAACACTATGATTGCATCAGCAGCCCTGATTTCATGCTATTTGAAATGGATGTGAGTGATGCACCATAACTACATTCTTTCAGCAGAAAATGAATGTTACAAGTTTTCAAAACACAAACTTACTTAAGTATAAGTGCCATGGTTTCCTTCCTATCCTTGCCTTGGAAAGGCAGTGACCCTGTTAACATCTCAAACTAGACAATGAAATCAAAACAAGTGTGTTAGAAACATGGCCTGAGTAAAGGCAAACAGCCCACATCACCCGCATAAATCATTCAGCTATTCAAATTGCGTATTTCATTCAGTGACAGAAGTAAAGACGTCCATCAACCAACTCGTCCTGTTGATACATTGTAAGCATTGTATTTTTGAATGTCTCTCACTTCTGTAGAATTTTTTAAAAACATATTTGGTGATTAGCAGTTGAGGGCAACCAGGGACAACAGTAAAATAAAAGATATCTTCTCAACTCAACCATTTTTGGGAGGACTTGGAAAGGTTTAAAAGAAACTATACCGTATGCTGATGGGAGTGTTTGAAATTACAAACATTTTAATTTGTGGCCAACAATCCATGTTCAGACATTCTGTACTTTATCTTTTGCAGAATGAAATGATTTCACAAGAAGCTACATGTTAGGATTTGTGCTGTTTTGTGTTGCATTGATAGAAATTTGCCAGGCATCAGGTTTTTAAATTCCTAGTATAAACAAGAGCGGCATGGTGGCACAGGGGTTAGCATTGCTGCTTCACAGCGCCAGGGACCTTGGTTCAATTCCGGCCTCCGGTGACTGCGTGGCATCTGTATAAACTCATTCTGTCTGTGTTGCTTTCCTCTGTGCGCTCCGGTTTCCTCCCACAGTCCAAAGATATGCATATTAAGTTGAGTGGCCATTCTTAACTGTCCCTTACTCAGGGGGATTGGCAGGGTTAAATACTTGGGGTTAACAGCGATAGATCCAGGGCGGGATTGTCAGTTCTGACTCAATGGGCTAAATTGCCTCCTTCTCCACAGTAGAGATTTTATGCCGAGCCTCTTGAGCACAAGGGCTCTGTCATTGTAATCTGTTTGATTCTACATCCTTGGACAGCTACTTAAATGTTCTCTTTGCAAGTTAGTTTTCAGGGTGTGTCCAATGGAAAAGATTGTAATATGAAAAACTGCCTGACAGCAGTGCATCAAAGACCAAATTCAGCACCATCCATGTAAAAATTCATTTCTGCCATGTTTATTTTGTTTATAGGTATTCTGAGTTTACAGACCACCAATGCAAGACTGATAATTCATTTTCATTTTGCAGCACTATTAAATAGCCACACTTTGAATATGAATGTACAAAGTTGAGAGCGAAACTCTTTGGTAAGGCAAGGTAATCTAGTTAAGTAGTTCTATGAGAAGTTCAGGTGTCTTTAGACAGAAGGGGATGGGGGAGTGGAGAAGATCCTGTTGAATTCAGCCAAACCATAGCAAAATAAGCAAGAAAATGGGGTCCTGAGACCTACAGGAACTCCAGTAGCCTGACTAGGGTATCCTTTCCCTTGCCCAGGCTGAGATTTCTGTTGTCAATCTCCTCCCGCTGCTGTATTTAAATAACAGTAGAATGACAGGAATCAGCTCCCCAGTGGATTTTCTTACATTCAAACCATATTATCGCCAATGATATCCACAAAGGAAAGTTCATACTCTGTTTCTTAGGCACAGAAAATTTTTTCAGCATGTTACAAAGTTACTTGTAGACTTTCAATTGTTCTTCCGCTCTGACTAATTCTTATTGAATGTACACAACATGAGACTGTCCATAACTTGGTGCTATTTCCCAATCTCACTTGGAAGTGCTATAAGATCTATAAAACATTAAGCTAATTCACTGAGCAGAAACATGGCAAGTTCAACTCACTGGAGGAGGAGATTCTGCAAATTTCCCCATCCTCAATATGCGGAAACCAGCAAAACAAAAGGCCAAAGCATTTGCAACAATCCTCAGCCAGAAGTGCTGAGTGGATGATCCATTTCAGCCTCTCACCAAGGTCCCCAGCATTACCGGTGCCAGTTTTCAACCAAGTTGGTTCACCCCATGCGATATCAAGAAAAAGCAGAAGGCGCTGGATAATGTGAATGCTATGGGCCCTGAAAACATTTCAATAATAGTACCACAACTTGTGTTCCAGAATTGCCATGCCCCCTAGGCAAGCTGTTGTAGTACAGCTACAATACTGGCATCTACCTAGCAATATGGAACATTTCTCAGATATGTCCACTACACACAAAGCAGGACAAATCCAACTCAAACAATTAACGCCTCATCAGTCTACTCTCAGTAAAGTGATGGAAGGGGTTATCAACAGTATTATTAAATGGCACTTACCTAGTATTAACCTGCTCACTGATACTCAGTTTGGGTTCCACCAGGCCCACTCAGCTCCTGACCTCATTACAGCCTTGGTTCAAACAGGGGCAAAAGAACTCCAGAGGTGAGGTGCAAGTGACTGCCCTTGATATCAAAGCCACATTTGATTGAATGAGGCATCAAAGAGCCCTGGCAAAACTGGAATCAATGGGAACTGTCATAGTTCAGGTCAGAGACTCCACGGTGTTTAATGAAGCCTGCCTGGGTCATAAGTTTTGCATCTTGAATTTGGCTAGGATAAGCATGAAATGGTTCACCTCAGGCATAATTCGAATAAACCACTAGGGAGCTTTTATTAAACAAAGTTTATTTAGGAATACAGTTAACATGTGTAGGAAGAAAATTAGCCATAACTTCCTTCGATTACAAACTAAAACAAAACAACCTCAGTAATGTATAACCCTTAACCAATATATCAAAATGTTCCAATTGAAACTAAACTTCTTTTCGACAAAACCCTTTAAACAGGTTCAACACAACAAAGTTTAACTTTCACTTGATACTGGAATTGAATCCTTTGGATGAATTTTGCAGTTCTTTGATTGACTCAGAATATTTAAAGTCAGAACAACTCAGAAAAGCAGGGAGAGACACTAGGCAAACCACCATTAGCAGATTTTCTACTCCATTTTCTACCTTCAGTTAACCAGCGGAATTTCCATATCATACAGGGAGAGAGAAATGCTTCTTTTCAGCTTGCTGTCCCTCCTAAAACTCAAACTTTTGGCTCCAAACTGAAAATGAAACAGCTCCTATCCGTGACCTGCAATCATTCTTCCTCCTGACATAAACATCCCAGTAAGAATAAACAAACACTGTTTAAGCAGCAATGAAAGGACATCTCCAGACAAGCCAGCCACAAACGACATCAGCTGAGGCTGACAGAGAATGATTTTTTAAAAATCTCTTAAAGGTACACTAACATCACAGAATCACGAGTAAATTTTATGCTGATTAGAGTCATACATAGCACAAAACATTTTGCTTGAGGTGGTTGGAAGGCAATCCATCATTGACACGGCAGAAGTCAGGCATGTGTTGGAATACACCCCACTGGAATTGTGCAGCTCCAAAAACACTCAAGAATCCTGACACCATCCAGTTCAAAGCAGTCCACTTGATTAGACCCCATCCATAAATATTCACTCCCTCCATCACTGATGCACAGCAGCAGCAGTGTGTACCATTTACAAGAAGCACAACAGAAATTCACCAAGGTTCCTCAGGTAGCATCTTCCAATCACATGACCACTATCATCTAGAAGGACAAGGGCAGCAGATACATGAGAACACCACCACCTGTAAGTTGCCCTCTAAGTCACTCACCATCCTAACTTGGAAATATATTGTTGTATCTTCACTGTCACTGGGTCAAAATCCTAGAACTCCCTCCCTAACAGCACTGAGGGTATACCTACACCTCAGGAACTGCAGCAGTTAAGATCACCACCACCTTCTCTAGGGCAATTAAGGGTGAGCAATAAATTCTAAACTTATCAACTAAGCCCACATCTCTTGAATTAATTTAAAAAGACAAGTTTACACTTGTTTCCATTAAAGCCAATTTAAAGTTTAATTTCTGTTCAGTAACTTATTTCCTCCATCTTGCTTTCTTGATTGCTCTTGTCCACACATGATCACCATGGAGAACAAAATTCAAAGGATGAACCTCTGACAAGATTGTGAACTGCTGATAATGCAGATCCTCTTACAGTACATGGTAATGAACCCATGAATCAATGAATGGGAAGAGCCTTAGTGAAGAGCGAAGGATAGATATATGTATTTAATCTTCAATCATTAAATTACTCAGGAGAACGATCTACCAGATACAACAGAAAATATTACTGTTCTTTTCCATGCAAGCCCACTCCTTGTGCTGAAGGTTCCGACTAAAAGAAATGCATTGAGGAAAAGATACAAGTTTTTTTTTGATGAAAAGTAGGTACCGAGGCAAATAAAAACAAAAGATCACACTCTGGAATCTACTGACATATTCCATCATGTCCTGTTCACTCCCCATAATGCTGCAGCCAGACTACTGTGTACGCCTGCAGTCTGTTGGGTTCCAGATTTCTCTGCAAGAATGTTTTGTGGACTAATAGTTTAAAGTATCAGTGGGGAGGTCTATCTTTCAAAATGAACTTTGGAGCCCCATATAAGACATTATTGTTGTGATCTGAACCCTTTGTATTCCAAAAGCAGATTTTCAAAACTGCCCCTTTACACCAGTTTCCACCTCTGAGATTTTCTGCGTGTTGTTTCCCGCTCCATTCCCACTTAGGCTGTACGATGGCACAGTGCCAAGGATCCAAGTTCAATTCCAGGCTGGGGTATGTTTGGAGTTTGCACATTTTTCCCGAGTCTGCATGGGTTTCCTCCAGTTTCCTCTCACCATCCAAAGATGTGCTGGTTAGGTTGATTGGTCATGCTAAATTGCCCCTTAGTGTCAGGGGATTAGCAGGGTAAAATGTATGGGGTTATGGGGATAGGGCCTGGGTGGGATCGTTGTCAGTGCAGGTTCAATGGGCAGAATAGCCTCCTTCTGCACTGTAGGGATTCTATAATTTGATGATTATTTGCCAACAGCCTGAGTTAGGCATGTGGTAAAATCATTCTGAAAGTATTACTAAGTCAATAGCTTTTATCCACCCTATGGTGTATCCAGCTGAATGCTGACACTCATATGTTGCTGCCAAAATTATTTATTGCTTTAAGCAACAGTTCTATAGTCTACTAAGAGAAAAGGAAAACATGATTTAGCTTGCTAGTGTTACATCTTGGCCCATTTAATCATTCATATTGAAATTGAATCAAGATAGTGGACTTCACTGTGCTAAAGAGAATCTTTGCCATGCTGTTAATATATGAATGTTGACATATATGCAATTGACAATAAAGATATTATATTTCATGAGGTTAACTAGCAGTATTTGCTATCTCACCCAGAATAGCTCCCTACTCCAAAAGGTAAGTCGAGTATTTGGTATTAAGTAAAAACTTACATCTTGCTGTACTTCTGGGATAATTATTATTTATATGCCCAATTTTAATTTTTGTTGCTAATTTTTCTTTTGAAAAGTTTTTTATTCATTAACATCCTTCATAATCAATATGCCAAAGAACTTCGTGATTAACAAAGAAATGATTGTACACCGCAACAAATAAAATACTTATGACTGGTATCTGGCTTCCACAAGATATTATCTTTTAACTTCATCTTTTTCATCTATTTGCCTCAATGCTATTGAAGTTTCAACAGATATAGCTCAGGATTCGCCGGGCTTGCCTGTTCCTGGAAGGAGTCCAGTTGGCCCATTGAATCGAGTGTCAGTCCTAAAATGGGATTCTCACCGGGCGACAAGCCCACTGCGATCCTCCTGCTTGGCCCTAACCTTACCACAATGTTTATAAACATCCAGCCTTTGATTGACAGGTTAGATATTTTATGAGATATAACTTCCTCTTTTTTAACCGCAATGTTTACAAAGCACTCAAGATGCATTCAAGTGTGAAGGGAAAGAAAAATAAACAAGGCTCTTTGACAGGTATGGATTACTTATGCACTATCAATCAAACTTTCAAAGGGTGCAGACACCAGATACTAACCTTTCAATGTAAAAAGGGTACTCCCCAATGAAACTGTATCAAAGCATTCAAAAGGGCTTTCACAACAACTGTGGGTTCTGGGAGAAAGCAAGGGGATCTCTCAGGAAATCCTGACAGGTCATTTCTATTAGAGCACTTTAAAGAGGGCTTTTAACTCCTGGGCCAGTCACTACTGTGGAATGAAGTGTTGCGGTAATTTTGAAGGCATCCAGGTATCCAAAGAGCGTGGATGTCAAAGTGACAAGGGCAATTCAAAGGTTTCAGAGGACAGGGGAAATAATGAGTATCTTAGCCTGGAATGGTGTCAGAATTCACCATCCTGAAAGTAAATAATGCTTTCCCAGAACAATAAGAACAGCTGCAGCCACAAGACCCCATCCGGAGAGACCCAGGATCGAGGCCTTTCCCTACCCCAAGCCCACTCAACCTCCAGGTCCCTTGGGGAATCCTCCTCCTGCAGACCAGCACTGGCAGAGGGGAGCATGAGCACAGCACTTACCTCCTAGACCACCCTCGGAATACAAGGTTCCGGGTCAGGGTGTTCATTCCAGATGCCAAAGGGGCAGTGCAAAGTTGACACAGGATGCCTTGAGGGTACCCCATCCAGGAGTGTCTCTTCCTTGTGGGTGGAAGAGGTTGTTGAGACATCTGCCTTGGGGCAGAGGAAGGAGCGGTGCATTAATGTGAGAGGGTGATGACCTGTTCTTTCATTGATTCGTCAGGGGGAAAGGATGCCCCTCTATGCTGATGGGTTGGGGGTGCTGCCCTTGCCACAGGAGCCGCTACGTCTGTTGGTGAGTTGGGGGGGAGGGGAGGGCAAGGAGTAGGGGTGACTTAGCATGGAGATCAGGCATCCTTTAAAAATGGCTGATTCCCAAAATGCATGAATTGAAATGGTTCAGGTGAATCCACCTGACAGGCACGGCTAACACCAACAAGAAACGTTCTGGTTTTTCCGCTGATGGAAGCACTTAAGCGTGCAAATGGCAGAATTTTTATCAAAAAGCTGATTTGAAAATGGCTTGACGGGCCACAGTTGTAGCCACCAGGATCATGCCCAGTCAACTGAGGCCATTTTATAATCATAGAAATTCACCTGGCCTTTTCTCTCACTATCTCCATCTTTAGATCAGCAGTTTCCACCTTGGCCAGTGAAGGTGCTGATCTGTGGGTGTTGCAGCGTCTCTCATTGACCCCCCTCCCACCCAGGGAGCCAGCCCACCATCCCTAATTGCACGGCAAGCCCACATTCTGGGCTTTAGTTGGTTCCCATTTCAAGATAGCAGTGAATGTGTCAAGGACACGTTGAGCGGAGTTGGGATCCCCATCGAGCCCCCAATTCAGGTTCCTAACCAGAATGATAATTCAGCCGGTGTAGTCCTTTTGCACATGGTTTGCATGGAGGCTTTTATTGAGGCTGCAGGCAACAACTGAGCCACAGTTAGCAGGCGCTTACTGTCTCAAGGTACTCCTTTATTGTAAAATGCTTTTGTCGAGGAGTCAGCAGACATGAATGCTGATGTTAGCCCTGGTTTCCCATACATGATTCCCTCAGCATTTCATGAAAATGTTGCCTTGTTTTACCACAGTGGCATCGTAGCTGATTCCTGGATAAAGGTCATTGATGTAATCATTGTTCTGTTGCTGCATATCATTTGTTCAGTGATTCAATTCAAACCTTATGCAGGTAATGAAATTAACATGAAAAGCATGGATTCCTACATGGTGCCATTTACAATGCTGTCCAATTGAGGGAACTCAGTCATTCAGTAAAAGTTAAGTCTAGCCATTGCCTCCTTTCCACAGGGAAAATAGTGTCCTTGCAAATGTAGCATTGAGCACCTTCCTAACAAATATGTGCTCACTGCAGATTGCTTGATGTGACACAGGTCCATTGCTGAGAGTTGGGGATTGTGATTACAGCTTCTTGCTGTAATGCAAGAAGCTGTAAACACAGCTGTGATTTATGTAAAGTGCTCATTTGGAGGGTCATTGCAGACTCTTCAGCACTGTAAGGATTCAATTGTTCTATGTTGTTGTTGTCTCATGAACTTATTCCTCTCATTTAAGTTATGTAATACTATGGGTTGTATCAAACTGCTAGTAGCAGAACTGCATTCCACACAATCTGCTATTGCATGGTCTGCCATGTTCCATAATCCACCAGAACCAAAATAAACAGTTCAGACCAGTATTCTTATTTCCCCATTTCATTGATGTTCCATTTTAAAATATATAAGACCAATTCGGACCAGTATTCTTATTTCCCTATTTTACCTTTTTTTTCCTTCTGGGCTCACATTACCAAATGACTTATGTTTGTTCAATGAGTGCTGAAGACCATGAGCACAGGTATACCTAAAAATGGGATGCCAACCTGCTGGCAATGTAACACAGCATGTTATAGACATAGCTAGTCAATCAAATCAGATCAAAACCCTACAACCTGCCGTTTTCAGTTGTAGAGTTAGGCCATGAATAGAGAAACAAACAATGGGAGAAGTTGGCTGCTTTAACTTCCTCATTCTCAATGATGGAGGAGTGAAAAAACAAAGCTGAAACAAGTTCGATCATATTCAGTCAGAAGTGTCAATTAGAGCGTCCATCTTGTCTTCCCTTCCTGACTCCCCATTATTGCAGATGCTGTGCATCACCAAATTTGATTCATTCCAGTGAAATGGATACAATGAAGCATGTGAGTGGAAATTTAAATCCTTGTTGTAGTAGGGGGGGGGGGGGGGGGGCGGCAGGGTGGAAAATGCAGCAAGCCAATCACTTCAGTGGCACTGGAAAATCCCATCGATGGAAAAAGCGCTTCAGCGGGACTGAAAGATCCAATTGGCAGAACTGGGGGACTGGAAAATTCCATTGGTGGGAGGGGCAGTAAAATTACACCCCATGGGCACCAACAACATCTTCAATAAAGTGCTGAAGGCTTATGCTCCAATCAAACCTTAGCCACTATTTTATAGAATAGCTACAACACTGGCTTTTAATTTGATCTAATCTGATTGAATGTCACATGTATTGGTAAACAGTGAAAAATATTGTTTTTGCATGCTACACAAAGCAATCTGTTTATAGAAAAGGAGATTGCAGAATGTAACATTATAGTCATAGCTAAGGTGTAGCGAAAGATCAACTTAGTACAAGGTTAGGTCCATTCATAAGTCTGATGACAGCATGGAAGAAGCTGTTCTTGAGTCATAAGAACATAAGAACTAGGAGCACGAGAAGGCCATCTGGCCCCTTGAGCCAACTCTGCTTTCAATAAGATCGTGACTGATCTTTTTGTGGACTCGACCCCACTTACCCGCCAGCTCATCATTACCCTTAATTCCTTTACTGTTCAAAAATTTAGCTATCCTTGCCTTATAAACATTTAATGAGGTAGTCTCAACTGCTTCACTGGGCAGGGAATTCCATAGATTCACAACCTTTGGGTGAAGAAGTTCCTCCTCAATTCAGTCCTAAATCTGCTCTCCCTCATTTTGAGGCCATGCCCCCTAGTTCTTGTTCCACCTGCCAGTGGAAACAACCTTCCTGCTACTATCTTATCTATTCCCTTCATAATCTTATATGCTTCAAGGAGATTTTCCCTCATTCTTCCGAATTCCAATGAGTATAGTCCCAGTCTACTCAGTCTCTCCTCATTAGCCAGTCCTTTCAACTCCAGAATCAATCCCGTG
Source organism: Carcharhinus amblyrhynchos (assembly GCF_965287045.1). Lineage (NCBI taxonomy): Eukaryota > Metazoa > Chordata > Chondrichthyes > Carcharhiniformes > Carcharhinidae > Carcharhinus > Carcharhinus amblyrhynchos. Next base: position 34,288,688 of record NC_137335.1, on the reverse strand, counting down.
AATTTCCTTTGTACCCTCTCCAGTGCCAGTTTATCCTTTCCCAAGTAAGCAGACCAAAACCGTATACAGTACTCCAGGTGTGGCCTCACCAGCACCTTACACAGCTGCAACATAGCTTCCCATTTTTAAACTCCATCCCTCTGGCAATGAAGGACAAAATTCCATTTGTCTTCTTAATTGCTTGCAAACCAACTTTGTGTGATTTATGCACAAGGACACCCAGGTCCCTCTACACAGCAGTATGCTGCAATTTTTTACTATTTAAGTAGTCCATTTTGTTGTTATTTCTCCCAAAATGGATGACCTCACATTTACTAACATTGTACTCCATCTGCCAAACCCTACTCCACTCATTTAGACTATCTAAGAACATAAGAACATAAGAAATAGGAGCAGGAGTAGGCCATCTAGCCCTTCGAGCCTGCCCCGCCATTCAATAAGATCATGGCTGATCTGTCGTGTCTCAGTTCCACCTTCCCACCATCTCCCCATAACCCTTAATCCCCTTGCCTATCAAAAACCTATCAACCTGCATCTTAAATATATTTAGCGAGGCAGCCTCCACCACTTCAACGGGTAGAGAATTCTAGAGATTCACCACCCTTTGAGTGAAGAAGTTCCTCCTCAACTCCATTCTAAACCGCCCCCCCCTTTATCTTGAGGCTGTGCCCTCTAGTCCTACTGTCCTTTCTATCTATATCCCTTTGCAGACTTTCAGTGCCATCGCACACTTTGCTCTGCCACCCATCTTAGTGTCATCTGCGAATTTTGTCACACTACACTTGGTCCCCAGCTCCAAATCCTCTATGTAAATTGTCAACAATTGTGTCCCAATACTTATCCCTGAGGCACACCACTAGTTACTGATCACCAACTGGAGAAACACCCATTTACCCCTACATCACCAATCCTCTAACCATGCTGATACATTACCCATAACACCGTGCACCAAGTCGGTTGATATGTGACCTCAGACATTTGTAGCTTTCTCTCAACAGAAGAAGGTGGAAGAGAATAAGTCTGGGGTGCATGGGGTCCTTAATTATGCTGGTTGCTTTTCTGAGACAATGGGAAGTGTAGTCAGTCAATGGATTGGAGGCTGATTTGCATGGTGGAGTGGGCTTCATGCATGACCCTTTGTAGTTTCTTGCGGTCTTGGGCAGAGCAGGAGCCATACCAAGCTGTGTTACAAACAGAAAGAATGCTTTCTATGGTGCATCTGTAAAAGTTGGTGAAGTTGTAGCTGACATGCCAAATTTCTTTAGTCTTCTGAGAAAGTAGAGGCGCTGCTGGGCTTTCTTAACTATAGTGTGGGCATGGGGGGACCAGGAGAGACTGTTGGTGATTTGGACACCTAAAAACTTGAAGCTCTCGACCATTTCTACTTTGTCCCCATTGATGTAGACAGGGGTATGTTCTTCACTATGCTTCCTGAAATCGATGAAATTGCTTTGTTGACATTAATTGAGAGATTGTAGTTGTCACACCAGATTCTCTATAGCTTTCCTGTACTCTGTCTTGTCATTGTTTGAGATACAACCCACAAAGGTGGTATCACCAGCAAACTTGAAAATCGAGTTGGAGATGTATTTGGCCACAAAGTCATAGGTATATAAGAGGAAGTAAGAGGCTGAGGACACCGATGTTGAGGGTGTTGGAGCGGTGGTGTTGTTGCCTATCCTTACTGATTGCAGTCTCTGGGTTAAGAAGGTCAGGATCCAGTCGCAGAGGGAGGTGCTGAAACCCAGGCCAAAGAGTTTGGAGATGAGTTTTGTGGGAATAATGGTATTGAAGGCTGAGCTATAGTCAATAAATAGGAGTCTGACATAGGTGTCTTTGTTGTATAGGTGTTCCAGGGTTGAATGCAGGGCCAAGGAGATGGCATCTACTGCGGACTTGTTGTGGCAATAGGTGAACTGTCGTGGATCCAGGCAATGTGGGAGACTGGAATTGATTTGTGTCATGACCGCCCTTTCAAAGCACTTCATAATGGCATCTACCCAACAACGTGGAAAATTGTCGTGGTATGCCCTATCTGGAAAAAGCAGAACAAATCCAGCTCATACAATTAACATACTAACAGCCATTCTTTATATTCATTAGTGGGTGTGAGCATTTCTGGCAAATGTTTGTTCAATTAGTGCAGAAGACCACGAGCATAGGTATTCCTGGTACGGCACAGTATTTAACACTGCTGCTTCACAGCACCAAGGACCTGGGTTCGATTCCTGGCTTGGGTCACTGTCTTTGTGGAGTTTGCACATTCTCCCTGTGTCTGTGTGGGTTTCTTCCAGGTGTTCCGGTTTCCTCCCACAGTCCAAAGATGCGCGGGTTCAGCAGATTGGCAGAAATGATGAAGCGAGTGAATGTTTAAGGTGATGGATCAGATAACCAACCAAAATCCTGGAACTGTCTACATATTATCACTGCGGGAGTACTTTTACCGTATTGAACGTAGCTGTTCAAAAGATTTACCTGCACTTTTTCATGGACAACGAGGGATTGAAAATCCAGGCTGGCTTTTCCAGAAGTCCCCATGTCCTGAAAGATGTTTTCTTCAGTTTAAAGTTTATTTGTTAGTGTCACAAGTCGCCTTACATTAACACTGCAATGAAATTACTGTGAAAATCCCCTCGTCGCCACAATCTGCTGCCTGTTTGGGTACACTGAGGGAGAATTAAGCATGGCCAATGTATCGAACCAGCACATCTTTCAGACATGGGAGAAAACAGGAGCAGCTAAAGGAAACTCACGCAGACATGGAAAGAACGTGCAAACTCCACACAGACGGTGATCCACACGGAATTGAACCCGGGTTCCTGGCACTGTCTGTAACCCCCGTGACTTGCCTGGGTTTGCAAAACCTCACTTACTGTACTGTCTGGAGACAATACACATCTCTTTAAACTGTGATCAGTGCTCCTTCCACTCACATTATCAGCCACTTCAGGTCTTGAACAGCAGGTTAGGTGTAAAGATTCGCATTCTAATCAGTAATCTCTAAACTGTCTGTGCTTTATATGCTCTGTCTGAGGCCAGAACTCTCCATTCACCTGACGAAGGGGGTGTCCCTCGAAAGCTTGTGAGTATATTATCAAATAAATAGGTTGGACTAAAACCTGGTGTTGTCAGACTTTTTACTGTGAGGCAGCAGTGCTAACCACTGTGAGGCAGCAGTGCTAACCACTGTGTCACCATGCCGCCCAATGTGTACTATCTGAAGTCAGTTGGAATCAATTTGAAAGGACTCTAAACCTATGCTTTCCACTTGTGTGTTGCAGAGGGAACACTGGAATTAAGATCTCTGCCACTGTTGCAGATTAAGTACATGGTCCAGTTTGCATCTCAAGTGCAATAAAATAAGAGCACAGCAATTTTATAAGTAAAGTCAATATAATTTAGTTTCAGACATTATGCAATTTGGATGAAGGACATTGAGTTTTATTGAACTTTCTGCAACCTTTTTGAAAATGCTGTAATCAGGCCTCTTGTGAAAGGTTCACATTTATCATATGAATGGAAAGGGAACATCTGGTGTACAGCATAGATGGTGTTGGTTATATATGTGAATATTTAACAAAGGGGAGACAATTAAACACCATTATCAAAGCCATATTGACATAACTGTTGATAAATTGTGACTTCAACACCAGGTTAATGTGCTCACGTGAAATGCTTCTGTCTATTCCATTAATAAAGGTTCAGCAGCTTAATAACTTTGTTCAAATATCAGGCAGAGAAATTTAGCATGGATACATTAATGGCGATTTTACTACAAACACTGGCAAACACGTAGTGGTTTAGTTTGATTTTTCATAAATTATTAACCTAAGAACAACCTCAATTTACTCTGTCTTTCCTACATTACAGCAGTGACTACACTCCAAAATTGCTCACTTTGCTGTAAAACATTTCAGAGCATCCTGAGATGTAACCAGGTTTAATGAAATTGAAGTTTTTTTCTTACAATTTCCATAACATCTACCATCTGAGATGCCCGATAATTATGCATAGTAAGAATTAAGGTAGTTGCTTATACATAACATTGTCTCACCCTATGCTAGGCCAGTTCAATTTACCATAGTTACAAATTTGCCAATTTGCTTTGAAAATGATATGTATGGTACACAGTGCAGTAGCACAGCACATAGAGGCCTCAGTGCATTGCAGCATGGAGAATTGCCACCATTTCCCATAATGTATTAGTGTAAAATGTGACCTAAATTCTCGGCCATGAATCGTAAACAGAACTAAATCTTCTGATCCACAGTAATTCATGCAAATGTGAGATCAAGGCCAAGGTATGTCATGTTTTAAACAAAATACATCAGGTGTAAGTACAGCTAAGATACCGTCACACAGATAGCAATTCCCATTACCATTTTTCACAAATCAGGGTACACTTGTCATAACACTGCTGTAATTGAGATCACTGTCTCTGCAAAGCTTTTCAAGCGAGAATACTTAAATACGTCAATCAGACAGATATTGCTGTTGCATATGCCACTAAAGTTATGTTACACCAATTTGTTATTTGGTCATAGTTGAAAAAAAAATCAATTTGCAACTACAAGAATTGCCAATGCACATTCAATCAATAAGTGTATCAAGGAGAAGGAGGAAAACAAGAAAACAGTGGTACAAATATCAGCATCTATGTGAGGTTGCTTTGTTGTGTGACTGTGGGCTGGATTGTGCGGGGTGCCAACTATACCACCTTCCTGCCCATATTCCGAATATGTTAAGTGCGAAGAAGCTGATTCATATGGTGCTGCCATATTTAAATAAATAATCAAGTGTTAATTGATCTTGTTAACAAGTCACTGACCCCGATGATATACCGCCCATATCATAACACTGGTGGCTTGGGCAGATTTGTTTTTTTACAAACATTTTTCAATGGGGTGGGAAGGAAAGCAGAGTTACTATCTTCTGGGCTGTCTTTTGTGCATCAGGAGGCAGTCCCCAAAGTAGTAACCCCCAATCTTCCTACATGCCTCTTTGCTGAAACTTACCATTCCCACCTTCCTGTCCCTAAACTGTCCAAAATCCTGATCCAATACCCTGAAATTACCTTGATCCAGGATCCAAGGTGTCCCCTTCTTGGGTCTGTGTGCAGTCTTGGCTGTGTACAATAGTGTGCTGTTGGCACTGCTGGGACTCTTAGAGCTGCTGGCCAAACTGACTGGCTGGCAGCTTGCAAAGAAAAGACCTCCTCCTCAGTGAGGGACAGATGTCCCAGTGGCTGACAATTTGACACGCCTGCAGCACCTTATGGTTGCAATGCAGGTTGACATGAAGCAAGTTGGCTCTATTCTGACTTCACATCTGGGAGGAGGAGGGTTGAGCTGTTCACACCCCCATAATATACAGCCCTTTGTCTTTAATATATCGTATGATGGAAGAATAAAAGGGTCATGTGGCCTTTCTGCATTTGACCTGATAAGTCGAGGTTTTCTTTTTGTTAAAGATTACAGTGGGGCTGGAGGTGAGGGAAGATTTCAAGATATTCATATCTGTAAACAATCACCAAGAAGCTGTGTTGAGGATGGACAGACTCTTAGCCCCCAAGTTACGGAAAGGTGTGAGGAATGCCAGATTTAGTAGCTGGTTTATACATTAATCTGGGGTGGAGAACAATGTTGAACTTCTGGGGGTTAGCCACTTTGCATTTCTACCTGAATACAAACCCATATGATTCACAATGCTTTGAAGATAGGCTTTTAGAGGGGTAGATACTAAATGAGCTGGTGTGGTGTCAAGTTGCAGATTGTCATAAAAATATCATTGAACGTCACAGACAGGGTGGCTCTGCATGAATCCAAGAGAAGGAGGGAACAGAGACGGAGACAACAAGTCTCCATTATACATGAGGCAAAATATGGGTGGGAGCTCATACTTGGATTGAAGAAACCAAGGTTGTGCGGGTTTAAACAAAACTAGCAGATTAGCTATGCTTTGACTAGAGGCAGGGATCTCCAGGTTAATCCATACCATGAAAGTCAGTTTGGGGATTAGATGTTATCTGGCTGGAAAGGAAAAATGAACTAAGTATCACTTTGGACTCACTCTTGAAGAATGAAATGTCCACTTAAGGGACAGAGTTAAGTATAAATGTAGAGGGAGATTTTCAATCATTTTAAATGTTGAAGGAAATGCCTTTTCTGAATATAGAATATAAATTGGCTATTGAAATAGCATTTAGTCAATATTACTTATAGTTTGTGAGTTACAGTAAAAGTCTTAAAAGCTGAAATCTTGTGTAATCCTTTCAGCCTGGAAATTCAAATTACTTCTTAAAAAGTATCAATGTCTATGGGGATCATAACAACCATACTCTAGAAAATTCTGGCTTTCATTTTGACACTAAAGTTAATTAAGCAGCAGTTTAATTTCTTTCATACCAGGTCAGAGTGTCAGATTGCAGAAAGATCTCAATTCTCAGTTGTCATCAGTGCATGCTGATTTTACCTCATTCACATTCACTACCAGCATCTCATACTTATTCATCAAACTTTACTCAAAAAAAATCACCTTAAGTTAACTGTCAGCAATGTATTTTTCAATCGAGAATCAATTACTGTCAACCTTTAGCCGCACCCTTAGAAAAAAATAGACAGAGAAAGACATGCGAGTAAACCATATCCCTTTTCCCATTATTAACAGAGGAAGATTATTTCACTCACCATTAAAACGCCAAAGGACCACCAGTCTGCACTCTGTGCATGGCCACGCCGATTCACTACCTCAGGAGCCATATACTCTATTGTCCCACAGAAGGAATAGGCTCTCTTGTCATGGTCGACAGCTTCCTTGCTGAGCCCAAAGTCTGAGCAATAAAGATAACTGTTAGTATGGCTGGAATCTTGTCAAACTATCAGAAATGATGTGTTGAACTCAAATGTTCAATTGCAATGCTGCTTGGTTTGATCCTCATGAACATTAATATAAATTGCACTCACCTGTTATTTTAATGTGACCATCTTCATCCAGCAGTATACTGAAATTTAAACAGAAGTAAAATGGAATGAAGAATCCCTCAATACAAACAAAACTTGAAACCCACCTTCATATTTGAAAGGTGGACAATGAAAGACACAGACCGGGATTCTCCCAGTTTTCTGCGCTGCTCAGGTAACGCAGCGGGCCGGGAAACGTTAGTGGTGGCTGTTTCACGGGATTTGTGCTGGGCGCCTGAGCCTCTGCATGAATCCCAGGCCAAGTTTTTGATCATCTCTCATATCATATTGAAGTGTGCATTTCAATGGTTAGCAGGCCTAAGACGGCATTCTTTGGACCCACCAGTGTCTCCCTGCCCCCACTGGGAGTGGTTCCCTCCAGGAGGAACAGGCCCCAACCCCTTCTTTCCAGAGTGAATTCCACTGAGACTCTCTGCAGTGCTCAAAGTGTTGGAGATGCGCTCTGGCAAGTACACTAAACGTACATGGGAATTGTTCATGTTTTCCTATACACTGGAAATTAAAGATTTTTTTTGGGAGCATTCCGGCCACAATGTATTTTGACTTTGTTGGCTGCAGGAATGTATAACTAGCACCAAGTACAGATTCTAGTCATTTTTCACATGAATCCTGGTCTTCAAAGTTAGGTGAAGTGTAAGTGATTATTAACCTGGCCTAACAGAGTACAGAAATCCTCCCTGATAGGATTAACTCTGTTTCCATTACTAATGCTAGACAAGAGATGGCAAGAGGTGCAATTAATGTCTTCTTTCAATGCTTTCAGCCAACTGATGTCTCACTGACTCTGAATCGTCAGCATCTGTCACACTGTTAAGAAGACGGTAGTTTATGACTGAGGGTGGATAAAGACGTGTTAGATTATATGTTGTGAGCGTGAGCGAGTTACAATTCGTAAGCTCTCTCCCATTTCGCAGAAGCAAAAACATCTCAATTTGCTGAATGGTTATTTGATTGTTGTTAGTGTTGGCCTCTAACTTACAGCTCAGAAGCTTGTGGGTGCAAACTCCAATCCAGAATATCAGCATATAATCCAGGCTGAAACTTCGGATATAAGGGTCTTAGAGAGATTGTGAATTGTCAGAATCCACCATTGAAATGAATCATTAAACTGAGGTCTCATCTGTCAGTTCAGGCAGACAAATCCACGTAAAATACTGAAATCTTTGGCTGTATTTGCACCTTGTCATCACCCTGATGGCATTACTCTAATAAGAATATTATTATTTAACGCATTTGCTGTTTGTAGAATCTTGCGTGCAAAATGATTTTCATGCTTACTCACAAATCAACAGTGGCAACATCTCAAAAATGATTTCACAAACTCCTAGAATCCCTTTAGTGCAGGAGGGGGCTACTCAGCCCATTGAGCCTGCACCAAATACAATCCCACCCAAGCCCTATCCCCACATATATACCTTGTTCATTCCCCTGACACTAAGGGGCAATTTATCATCACTGGTCAACCTAACGTGCAAATCTTTGGAATGTGAGAAGAAACTGGAGCACCCGGAGAAAATCCATGCAGGCACGGGGAAAATGTGCAAACTCCACAGACAGTCACCCAATGCCGGAATTGAACTCCAGGGACGGAGCTGTGAGGCAGCAGTGTTAACAATTGTGCCACTATAGAGATTTTATGTATCCAAAGGACTGGAACGATGTATGCCCTGATTTTAACTCTGGGTCAGCTTTGGGGGCTGAGTTTTCATTTCAATTGCTTTTCACCAGTTTAAGCCAAAAGCAGTTTCAGGGAATGATAACTCTGGGCCCTTATTACATCTCACTGATGAGTTTCATACTTGATTGGCTGACACGCCACAAACCTAGCAAATTATAGGGACTAATTTTATGTGGATTACCCAGAAGCCTATTTGAAGTGGAACCTCTTCTCAGGCTGGGTTTGCTATTTCATTGCTACAAGAGCAGCTTTGGTCAGAAGTGTGTTGCAAATGAGATGCAGGTTTTTCAAGCTTTTTTTGAGATACATGAATAGATTTTAATTCCAGCCTTAATTTTATATCTGAGTGAGTTCTGGACAGGTAAACTTTTGTTTCAGTTGAACAAACATCTCAAGAGCCCCATTGGAGCAACAACTGCCTTCCATAAGCTCTGACTCTTACTAAGGTCAGAACATATGGAACCAAGGGACAAGCAGAAAAATTGGTACAAAATAGTAATCGAACCTTAGGGTGACTACTAGGACAAAATGTAGGAAGTGGTGTTCCACTGGGATCATTGGTAGGACCACTATTGTTCACAATTTACTTCAATGACTTTGAAATCAGGAATCAGAAGTCAAATTGCAAATGTCAGCGAATTGGGGCATATAGTTAATACCAAGAAAGACTGTGACAAAATACGAGGTGATATTAATAAGCTTGAAGAACGGGGGTATAAATGGCCAATGAGTTTTAATGCAGATAGAAATGAGAAGGAGTGTTTTGATATGAGGCTACAAATGGCTTACAAAATACGAGTCTATATGAGATAGTTAAAGAAAGGGTGCATCTTCACAAATCACTGAAAGTAGCAACACAAGTTAACAAGGACATAAAAATGCCATTAAAGCATCGACTGGGGTTTTTCCAGCCAGGAGACACCAGCAGGGTCACAAGTCCCCAAGTGCGATTTTTTAGCGCAATCAGCTCCGTACCAATTATCACATGGAGAACTACCAAACAGATCTGGCCATGTTATTTTTAATGCCAGCCTGCTTTTCTTCCTCAGCCTCAATGGAGGCTTCCAGAAACTCGCCACGGGATGCAAAATGAGAATACAATGAGAATTGTAGGGACTGAGTTAAACGTACAGAAATACTGCAATGCTCAGTACTCACATTTGCTTTCTCAACACCTTTTGGACAAGGGTTCATTAACAGTACTGATGCACAACACTGAGATGCTGCAAGGTCAAAGCTAAAGTATCTCTCATCCTTAGTAAGACATGTTGGTCTCCCCAGTATTCAAAGTATGAGAAACATACACACAGGCTCAATTGATTGTCTTGAAGCTCTAGAGAGTTGGCCACTCTAGAAATAGGAGCAGGAGTGAACCATATTGGTCTTTGAGCCTGCTCTGCCATTCAGTATGATCACAGCTGATTTTGGGCTTCAATTCCACTTTTATGCTCAATCTCTATGCCCCTTAATACCCTGAGAAACCAAAAGCTATCTCAGCTTTAAATGTATTCAACAACAGAGCATGCACAACCCTCTGGGTAGAGAATTCCAAAGATTCACAACCCTTTGAGTGAAGTCATTTCTCCTCAATCCAAAACAATTGTCTCCTTATCCTGAGACTGAGCCCATGCTTTAGACTCTGACCAATGCAAATAATCTCAGTTTCCACCCTATTAAGTCTCCTTAGAATTTTACAAGTCTCAATGAGATCACAGCTCATTCTTCCAAATTCAAAGAACATAATTCCAATTTACCCAGTCTTTCATCATAGGACAACCCTCATCCCACGGATTAATTTAGTGAACATCTGCTGTACCATTTCCAATACAAGTATATCCTTTCTTAAATGTGGAGGCCAAAACTGCACAAGTATATCTAATGTGGTCTCACCAAAACCTGATACATTTGTACCAAAGCTTCTTTATTCGTATGTTCCAAGCTGCTTGCAATAAAGGCCAACACGCTATGTGCTTGCTGCATCTATTTGCTAACTTTCAGCTGTTCCTAGTATGAGCATAACCACGTCTCTTTGAACATCAACACTGACAAGTTTCTCACATTTAAAAAAGATTCTGCTTTTTTATTCTTAGGATTAAAGTGAATAACTTCACACTTCCCTATACTCTCTGCCATCTGATTAACCACTCACTTAACCTATCCATATCTCCAAATCCTCTCCAGGTGCTCTTTACAGCTTGCCTTTCTACCTAGCTTGGTATCATCAGCAAACCATTACGGTCTTGTACCAAATTACTTACAAAGACAGGCTAGACCCCAACAATTTTCTATTTTGGCATAAATGTGAGAATAGGATGCTTCACTCCAGGAGTAATTCCACTGACAAATTAGAGATCTTTTATAATAAAACAAGCTTAATTAAATAACACAGTTTAAATATAACTCAAACCAATGAAGCAGCTTAACTATTACTCATTGAACAATATTTAAACATGAGAAGCAACAAGTCTAATTTTTAACTTATCATTATTTAAATTCCAAATAAGCAACTACTTCTTTCAGAATCAAAAACCACTTTAAATATAGTTAGCAATCAAAAGAAAAGGGGTGATTCTCCAAAAAGTGCTGAATTGGTGGGAAAACTGTTCTAGATTATGACTGGTTTTTCAATTCAACTTCACATTCGAATCTCCCCACTCTGTGCACTGCAGAGGTCCCAATCGTGAATATCATTAAAAGCCCGGGGTGGGAGGGGCCTATTCACGCCGGAGTGTGACAGTTCTAGAATAATGCGCATGCTCAATCGCTGGCCAGCCCTGCAATGCTGGCCCTCCAAACCGCCCCTCCATGGCTCAATCGTGGCGCCCGCAACAATTCCCAGGCCAGCCCTGACCCCCTGACCCCCCACATTCCACCCCCCGCCACCCCTGGAGCACCCCAATGTCCAGCCCCAACCCCACAGTAATGGCAATCCTCCCACACCCCCCCTCACCCCGGCAGACCAGGGTACATAGGTTGGCACTGCTAGAGTGCCCACTGCCGGGGGAAACACCCCCGCCCCCCCCGACCTCCTGGGGAGTCCCAATTGGCCCCCGTTCATTCCAGCAGGGTCTCCTGCTAGTTCCCTGAACATGGGAAGCTACTTTAAGTCCTGCTGGAATGAAGTATTCCTGGTAGGATGGGAGATTCAATTGGGACCAGCAAGTTCCTGATAATGAAATGTAAAACACACTTAAAAAAAAATTCAAATGACTTACCTGTCTTCCCACCGGTTTCAGCGTGGTCTGATCTCCAGCTCTGGGAGATGTGCATGCTTTCCCAACACATGTGCAAATCCTGGAACTTGGCTGACAACACGCATCTCCCACCCTGACCCACCAGAAAAGTTGCGGGTTATGATGGGAGAATAGTATCAATAATATTCAGTCTTGAAGCTTTCAGAAAGAGTTTGCGGTGAGAGCAGCTTTCTGACCTCTGTCTTTAAACAAGTCCCAACCTGAACACCATGATGTTTAATTTGGACGCTAGAGGGAGGTTTTTCACACAGAGGGTCGTGGGGGTATGGAATGCACTGCCAAGTAAGGTGGTGGAGGCAGGCACGCTGGACTTGTTTAAGGTGTACTTAGATAGACACATGAGCGAAATTGGGATGGCGGGATATAGGAGTCTGTTTTAAATAAGGATCAGAGCCTCAGGACGTTCCTGGGAATCAGCTGTTACATGTGTTGATGTTTTTCTCTTTTACTCCGCAAGTGCATCGGTCCACCTTGTTGTCTACCGAGGGGCATGCACACAGTGGGTTGTGCGTGGGCTGCTCTTGGATGTTTCGAGAGTAGCCTAGTACTTCGCATCGATTGTGAACGCTTAAACTGGACCAGCAGATGGGCACCACGACAACTCAGTGACTATCACTGTTTTCTGTGCAGATACATGGATTTGGGCCAGTATCTGTGGGAGTTTGCGCATTCTCCCCGTGGTTGCGTGGGTTTCCTCCAGGTGCTCCGGTTTCCTCCCACACCCCAAAGATGTGCTCTTAGGCTGACTGGTGTAACAAATTGTCCCTAAATTATTCTTCCCTCAATCTGGTTTGCAATGTGGGTGCCATAAGCATAGACATGGGTCAAGAGTGGAAGACAAAAGCACATTGTTAAAATGGCGGCACGGGCTCGTTGGGCCGAAGGGCCTGTTTCCCATGCTGTGTTGTTCTTTGTTTTCTCTCTGCTACATACCTAGCTCCTCCCATTGACCACATTGTCACATGACCCTGTCAACGTAAACCCCTTTTCATTTCTTTAATTAAAAACCCCAGGAGATCGTTCCCTTTTGTAAACTGAAGTCTATCAGCTCTCTCCTAAATAAACACTATGTAGCTAAAATGAGTCACTATCCTGCTTTTCCAGGATTTGAACTGCATTCCCACTGGGCATACTGACTAGATGTAGAAAAAAAATGAACTTTAAAATAGTCCACAGTATAAAATATATCCATAGCACACTATTGTCACAACTTAAATGCATCACTCTCTGTCTCCTCATCAAAGTTACTAATATGGATTGTAAATAGCTCAGACCCCAGCACTGATCCTCGTAACACTCCACTATTCACTGCCTGCTGATTTGAACAAGCCCCGTTTATGACCATTCTCTGTTTCTTATCCATTAACCAATCCTGTCTCCATGCTGAAAGACTACCCCCAACTTCATGAGGCTCTATCCTAAATATTAGATCATTACATAGCACTTCATTGAATGCATCCCTGGAAGAAGCCATCCTCACAATTCCCGAGGGCATCAACTTATTGATGCTCAAAATGAACTCCTCCTTTCTCTCTGTGCTTGTGGACGGTATGCAGGAAAGGCCTGCAAGTACATTGAAGACTTTTAGCCTTCCCTCAATTTATTATCCTTTTCATCAAAAGCTCTCGGAACACATCATCTGTTCCAGGTAAGCTAAGCTTAGAGGGCAACGCTTTCTAACACAGACTCTCCACGGAGATATCCACCACTATAAACTGCTCTGCTGCTTTGTTAAATGTGAGTCACCATGTGAAACCCTACTCTCATTTGTCTCAATTAAATGTGAATATTTGAGTTGGTGAATGTTAAACATGAATCGTTAGACAGTGCACCCTCAGACACAATCAGGAAGAATCACTTTTGGTGAGCGTGAGTAAAGTTGAGCCGTAACATCTGGGAGATCTCTGCCCTCCTCCTCATGTTTTTTCCCCTTCATCCTCATCTGAGGATGTGGACAGCTGTTACATTTCCTCAATTTATCTCCTTTGCAATTGCCAAGTTGTGCAAGGCAACAACAATCCTGGACACCCTCTGTGACACATATTGTGATGCCTCGCTGGTCTGGTCAAAGCATCAGAAGCATATTTTGAGCAAATCTATGGCCTGCTCTATGACTGTCCTTGTTGACCTGTGTGCAGCATTGCAATACTCCTCTGCAGGGCTGTGGGGCCCTGGTAGCATAAGCCAGCAGCATGAGTCACGACAGCTCCCTGGGAAACAAGCACGCACCTGCATATTTTTTTTCCGTGGTCACAGGCAACTTGAATGTTCAGGGAGTGAAACTCCTGACTGACATCTAATGAATTTTCATGGTATGCAAATTAACACAAATAGGCTCCTGCCATCAGGCAGCTGATGCCCGCTCCACCCTTGTCACATTGCACAAACATGCCAGTGTTGGAAAATGAAGATTTCAGCTCTTGGCTAATAAAGTCTCCAGCCTGCCACATTTCCAGCTCTAACAGACACTAGCAATTACTACCCAAAGAGTCTGCAAAGGGATACAGACAGGTTCAGTAAGCAAGTAAAAAATTGGCAAATGGAGCATAGTGTGGGAAAATGTAAGAATTTCTATGTTGGTAAGAAAAGCAGAATATTATTACATGGAGAAAGGCTGGAGAATGCTGTCATGTACAGGGATCAGGATGTGCTCATGCATTAATCATAAGTTAGCACGCAGGTACCGCAAGTAATCAGGAACATAAATCGAACATAGGCCTTTATTGCAAGGGGATAGAGCATAAAAACAGGGAAGTTTTGTTACAACCAGCCAAGGTGTTGGTGAGATCATATCCAAAGTAAGGCGCACAGTTTTAGAATCATAAAATCCCTACAGTCCGGAAGGCGGCCATTCGCCCATAGAGCCGGCACCAACCACAATTCCAACCAGGTTCTATTTCCCACAACCCCACACACCTACCCAGCTAACCCCCGATTCAAAAGTCAATTTATCATGACCAATCAACCTAATCCACACATTTTTGAACCATGGGAGGAAACCAGAGGACCCAGAGGAAACTCTTGCAGACACGGGGAGAGAATGCACAAACCACACAGACAGTGACCTGAGGCCGGAATTGAACTGGGTCCCTGGCGCTGTGAAGCAGCTGTGCCAACCACTGTGCCACCGTAATCTCCTTATTTAAGAAAGAACATAGTTGCCTTGGAGACAGTTGAGAGAAGGTTCACAATGTTGATTTATGGAATGAAGAGACAGTCATTCTGAGGAAAGGTTGAGCAGGTTGGCATCATACAAAGTGAACTTCAGAACACTGAGGCATAATCCTATTCAACATATAAGATTCTGAGAGGTATTAACTGGGTAGATGCTGAGAGAATGTTTTGCCTCATAGAAGAAGGTAGAACCTGGCGGTAGTTCTAGAAGAAGCGATTGTCCATTTAAGGCAGAAATGAGGAGGAAATTTAATTCTCAGTGGATCATTAATCTATGAAATTCTCTACCCAAAGGGAAGTGGAGGCTGAGTCATTTAAAAATTCAAGATAGAGTTTGAAAGATTTTTTTACCTGTAACAGAATAATGGAGGGCAGATAGGAAAGTCCATTTAAGGCCAAGATCAGATCAGCCATTATCTTTGTGAATGGCAGAGTAGCTTTGACGGACTGAATGGCCTACTCCTATTTCTTATGTTCTTATTCCATTGAAACTGCCACTTCCAGACTTCAAAAATAAGATAGTGTGTGGATTTTTCCAAATTCTATACCACACAGCAAACAAGAAGGGTCAAAATACTGACCATTATAAAACTACAGTTGTTTGCGTGGTCATACGTGCTTTTGTACAAGTTCAAATAAAAAAAATAAAATTTTAAAGAGAGGAAAAATTATACCCAGTCGAACAACAAGGTAGAAATCCAAATGAGGGACTTGGAAAATTAACATAAATGTCTGGAAGTGATTATAGACAAGAATCTAATCACTGCTTTTAATGATAAATTGAAAGAAGTGAAATAATTTTTAATCATCATTTGAAGCCTGAAGTTAGATACACTTTAGTACCAGTTATTGATTAATAATGCAGTCAAGCACTTCTTATCCAAACCAATAAAACCGAGTTCACTTTACATAAAATTGGAAGGAATGTCTAAAATAAAAGCAATATACTGTGGATGCTGGAATCTGAAACAAAAACAGTATATGACGGAAAATCTCAGCAGATTTGACATCATCTGTGTGGAGAGAATAGAGCCAATGTTTCGAGTCTAGATGACCCTTTGCCAGAGTCATCCAGACTCAAAACGTTGACTCGACTTGCTCCCCACAGGCACTGTCAGACCTGCTGAGATTTTCTAGCATCGCCTCTGTGGGAGAGAAATGTCTGTTGGCTGCATCTCATAGTAGAAATGCAGCAACATCTATTTGATATGTAATGCTGTTTGCAGCATTAAAAGAGTTGTATTTAGCCACATGACTGTGGGAGCCAGCGCACAGATGTCACCTTCCCTTGGTTCAAACTAGGCCAGTGCCAATACAAAACAAACTACAACTTGTTCAACATCATTTATAGAAGACATTTAACAGACAATCCAGCTTCAAACATTATCAAGTACAAATCAGGTTATTATGTGTTACACATTTAGATTTAATATCTCGTGCTTCAGAAATGTATCAGAGTCTTTGGAGTAAATTTTAAATGGACAAATAATGATGGGAAAGGATCTTGGAAATTCTGGTATGGAATCCTGGCACATGAAGTTCTAGACCTGATGGTAGGATTTGTTTGTCTCATCGTTAAATATTTTCCACTATTTTCTTATAATACATTGTTATTTTTATTTGTCAGTCAAACAATGCGTTTTAAAAATTGCAAACACAAATAAAAATTGAAAATATGGAACTATGGGAGGTCCGATAACATGAAAACTAGACTTCAGATTAGATCAAGGATCTGCATCTGAAATATTTATTAAGCTTTTTCCTTTGCAGAACCGTACTGCACATTCCACTGTCGACTATTTACAACACTACTACAGTGACAACACTTCAGAGCTTCATTCTTATGATATTCTGAAGTCATGAAAATTGATTGATAAATACATGTTTTTCTTTCTCGTTTTAGAAATGTTATTGTACTGCCACACTCTTCTATCAAATTTGCACCAGTCCAATGCCCACTGCCCCCACAGGGCGTGACGCTGACAAACAAACTACATACAAACTACAATGATGCCTTTGCAGTGATTGAGATACCAGTGATGACAATGCTGTCAACAACACTCTAGAATGAATAGGGTGATATCAAGTTAGGAACACAGGAACATAAGAACATAAGGGCATGAGTAGGCCATTCAGCCTATTAAGCCTGCTAATCCATTGCTAATCCATTGCTAATCATCGATTTCAATGTCTTTTCTTCATACTACCCTCATATCCTTTTGTTGTTTATTGCATTTATATAATGTTGCATGCTGTCAAATTTATCGGCCTGCCATGAAAACTGGAAAATCCAGTTCCTTATGTTTACAACAACACAGAAGACAGACAAATACCACCTTGCCAGCCATGTTAAATGAAGTCATGAGTGGAAGGAATTGGAATATTTTGCACACATCACAAAAGCCATTTTTCCTTTGAGAGAGAAAGAAACATGTCTTACTTTTCCGGTTTTAAGTCCCTATAAATGATCCCAAGGCCATGAAGGTGGTCTAAAGCCAAGGCCAGCTCAGCTAAATAGAATTTGACATCTTCTTCTGTAAACATCACCTACAGGAGGAAAACCATGCAATTAATGTTTAACTAGCTATCTGGCATAACGATATTATTCTTCTCAAACCATCAAATCTATTATAAACCCGAATTCAGTACAGAAGGTTGAAAATGTCAAAGAGAAACAGAGTACAGTTCTTCGGATGAATTATTTTATTTCAATTAATCCTGGGAGCTGTTCACAATTATTTAAAAGTATCCATAATCATGTAACGTCTCCAAAACTGATTTCCTTTGCATTTTGATATTGTAAAGAGGAATAATACTATACTATTGAGACTAAAATTGCACAGGCAGTGACTTCAGCAGTTCCACAGGGATTTATTGATGGGTTTATAAAGTGCACACAGAAAGCCATTCATTTCATAAAGTTCATACTACTTCCTCTTGGAGCAACTCAGTCAGTTCCAAGCATCCACTTGATTCCTTGGCTCTGCAAGCTAGTTTGAATCCTAAATTCCATTGCAATGCTTATGATAAAATGGAACTTTCAGATAAGTTGTAAAACCAGGAACACACCTAACTGTTTTGCTGGTTCTAGTGAATATAAAAAAATCTCAGAGCATCATCAGAACAGGAATAGGGAGTTCTCTCATATCTTTATTAACATGTCCCTCTTTCTTGTAATGATGGTGAATAATATGTTGCTAACATACCTCTTTGGATAGTCTTGTAAAAAGATCACCTCCTCTTAGAAAATCTAAAATCAGATACAATTTTCCTTCCGTTTGGAATGCTGCAGGGGAGACAGAAAGGAATGACGATGTCTTTTCTGATTTGATTATCTGATTCATAAACATTTTTAAACATAGAAACAACATGAAGCGAAAGTGATTTTAAGCGAGCAAGTAAATCCAGGGAGAAATTGAGAAAGCAGGGCAAAATAAAATTGGGGAAGTGACCAAATACGGGGTACATATAACCAAAGAAATAGGAATGTTTTATTGGCTGGAAATAGAAATGAGGAAAACTCCAACAAAGGTTGGAAAATATCTCTGCACATCCAGGAGACGGTAAAAAAAATGCTAATGCTAATCAGTAAGCATTTCAATGAGCTAGAAATTGGTTGTTTGAGAAAAAAGCAAGCGAACAATAAAGTAAGCATGTAGGCTCCACAAGATGGTAAAACACAAAGAGAAAATGTTCACTATTTACAGCAGACCCATCTACATTCTGAACTGAGAGGTCACCATTCAGGATTGCTTCATAGTTCAGGCTGTTGAACAGAAATGATTATTCTGGGTCCAATTTTTGCAATGTGCCAGGAAATTCAGGGGAATTAGAAGATAGACATTAAGCTGCAAATCTCCAGAATTTACTGGTCAGGCTACATTAATTCACTGTCTGCTTCGCACAAGAGCATCCATGTTATTTTCAGGAACTTGCTGGATTTACAGATTAGTTGTCCGTTAAATTTACCACTGAAAGATAAAACAAGCATTTAACAGCGTAAATCTTAATTAACCACATGATAATTGTTATTGCAAAGCCAAACAACCTCCCTGGCCCAAAAAGGGTTTAAATCAGTTTAAATTGTTCAAATTCATTGTTACATGTTCGGGTTTTTTAAAAAAGTTCCTTTCTGCATTTTCTTTCTGTGAATCTAATATTTCTATCTTTCACTTTATTTCACTTTCCACGGCCAATTTCACCCCCGCCTCCAATTTGACGATTTCTTTGTTTCTTTTTCTTCTTCATCCATAAATCTGATTGGCTCAGAGATGGTCTCATTCGGCTTTTTTAGAAGTTGATTTGAAGGGATGTGGGCATCGTTGGTTGGGCCAGCATTTCTAAGTTGTCCCTAATTGCCCTCCATTTCACAGGTCACAGGCCACACTCACATTTCTGTGGATCTGGAGTCACGTATGGGCCAGACCAAGTAAGGGTAGCGAATTTCCTTCCCTAAAGGACAGATGAGTTTTTACAACAACCGATAATGGTTTCATGTCATTATTAGACTTTTAACTCCAGACTTCCATTCAATTCAAATTTCACCATCTGCTGTGATGGGATTTGAACCCAGGTCCCCAAATCTTGCTCCGGGTCTCTGGATTATCAGTCCAGTGACAATACCTCTATGCCACTGTCTCCCCCATAGGATTCCAGAAGCCCTATTTCTCTCTGGGTTGAGCTCCAGTCTACTGACTCTGACATTAATCATGCAAGTTTTAAACAGTGAACAGGTCCGCCAATTGCTAATGAAGCCAAGATGTGAAAGTAGACTGGGCTTCACATTCAACTCTCTGCATAGGATAGCTGGCATCCTGCCTGCTCTAAACATATGCTAAGTGGGGACTTTGATCTTATTAATATCATTATACAGAGAAAGGAACAATGGGATTTTGGTTGTGTCGATTACCAGATTCAATTCATGGTTATGTGATCCATCACGTATTAAGTTAATGAATGGGAAATTGAGCTGACTGAAAATTAGTCCCCAATTTCTAATACACAGAGCAGTCAAGCAATGCTGACAGCTGAGATCATTTCCGTTTAAAAATTTTATCTAGATCTTTAAATATTGGGTTAATAAGTGAAAGATATAATTCAACGTAAATTGGTGTAAAGTAATTTGAATTCGATTCCAACAGAGGGAGTCTGTTAAATATAGCGGTGATGCAATCAGCTGGTGAGGGTAGAGGTTAAATAGAAACATTAATGAAACAAAACCCCTCATTCCGGTGAATATCTACAGTTGGAAATAAATAACATTTTAGCTGAGATCTGGGCATGCATCAACTGCAGCCATTTACAATATTACTCGGACCCTATTCAAAGTAACAGGAAGGTAATGTGCTTTTTCGTAACCTTGTCACTTAAAATGGTAAGTTAGCAAGTAAAGATCATTCAAGATGCAGGGAATTTCAATTAAGAAAAATGCTGAGGGAAGCTGATCATCTTTTTCTGAGAAAGCTCAAAATTGAACAAACTGAGCTTCAAGATGGTTCTCAAGGGCAATTAGGGATGGGCAATAAATGCTGACACCCACATCCCCCAAATAAATTTGAAATGTTATGATTTGTTTTGGATCCAAATATCCAAAGGATATAAAAGGAATGGGTGGGATTCTCCGATTTCATCCATGCCCACCCCACTGCAAGTGAGAATGGAGAACTTGACATTCCAGCCAAAGCTCCTTTCACTTTCAGCAGCACCAGAGAATCCCAGCCACAAACGAGGACGGAGATTTTTGGCAAATATATTAGGGTTTAAAATCCGATTAAAACAACTCCCCTTCTTCTCTCTTTGTTTACACGACTTAACCATATAAAATCCTTTTTTATTTATCTTGATCATGTGGTGATATTGATGGTAATGATGCTAATCATTCTAATGACTAATTTGAACATAAAGCACAAAACTTACCATAGTGCAATTTTACTATGAAAGGATGATTGACTTCAGCCAAAATGTCCCGCTCCATTTTTGACCTAACTCGATCGCGCACTGGGGAGATAATGAAGTAACAAATTAACATTTGTTTTAACTTTATAATCTGCTGTGTTGTACATCACGACGAATTCTGGTTGAACTCGTCAAATGTCTTATCAGCAAAGCCAATAAAATGAGAGTTAGGTCTTATTTCTCAGGAAGGTGACACAGTAATGTTTCAGATAAGATAAAATCAGAAGGAATTGTTGGCAGCCAGCCAAATGGACACAACGCACAAACTACAGGTGAACTTGTACTCAGCCCAATAGCTTTTAAGTATCTTACTTTTTTTTGATGCCACAGTAATTTGGGACAATGGGGTTTTTAACGTATTCTAGTCACATCCATAGGTGTAACATTGGAATGAATAGCTTCTATCATTTCAGTGAGAGTCGTCTTCAGTGCATCTCATATCCTGGAGGGCAGCACTCAGTTTGATTGTCAGTTTCTTCCTGACAGAAAGCCACGTAAGGTAACAGGTCAGGTTTTTTACTTCTTGTCTAAATGTAAAAAGGCAGTTTTCTTAAACTTTGGATGCAATCTTACTGGCCATTCATGCCACTGCTCTCACTGCAGTGAAGTCGGAGAATTTGGCACCCAGCCAAATCTCTGTTCACAGCAGCGGGATGGGAAAATCCTGCTGGTGTGAACAGCCGTAACATTCCGGGGTTGACTGAAAACAGTCATAAAGGGAAATATTACTTCTTGTCAGGTTCGAAGCTGTCATCAGCAAATATCGACTTTTAAAATCGGAGCTTAGAAAGTAGCAGTGGCTTAGTTTGTATAATAGGATTAAATGTTGCTGAACATTGTATTACCTTTTTGCATATAACATGAATAACAATAAACAGCTTATTGGTTTACAGTTGGTTGTATCTCGTTATTATGTTTATCAGTCTGTCTTTTGGAATGTAAATGGGAACAAATTTGATGTTACAATATTGTGTTTTGATACAACAAAGGATATCAGGTTTGAACCCATGACATGCTATAATTTAACAATAAAGGGCAGTAAAGGTAGAAATTTAACCACGAGTGGAGGTGGGGAGGGCAGGGGAGATCTGCTAATGAGAGAGACCGCATATAAAGGAATTCAAACACAACGGTACACACGCCAAACTTATAAATCTCACATAACCTACAAAAAAAGCTGACACCACAGAAATAGTTCACAGCATAAATCTAGAGCACTGGAAGGCAAAGGGTTAGACAGAAAGTGCAATGTGACAAAATGTTAGCGTCATCTAAAGCCAAGTCATGTTCAATACGTATTCGATTTTATTGTAGTACACATCGTTAGTGAGCAGGATTCCCTGTTCCCCACCACAACATGTTTCTCAGTGGCCCACCATTGGGAGGATCTTTTGGTCCTGCCACTTTCAATGGGATTTCCCACTCAATCCACCCCATACTGTCAGGAAACCCACGGCAAGGGTGCACTATTGGCAGAACTTAAAAATCCCAGTGGCATGAACAACCGGACGAGCTTGCCTAGTAGTAGGGAAATAAAAGCATGAGATTTATTTTCTGTAGGTGCACGCTGTATCACTTTCCAATATATGACCTGTTATACAGGTACATACATACAAACATACCGATTAGGAGCAGGAGAAGGCCACTCAGCTCTTCAGCCTGCTCTGCCATTCAATAACATTGTGGCTAATCTGATTCAACCCCACATCTCTGTCTACTCCCAAAGGAGTGATTACAAGAACTGTTAGATGAACTCAGTTAATGAATTCATACCAGAGAACAAATCTCTTATGCAATAATACTGAAGAAAATATGCCAAGAAATTTGATAATGTGTCCATTTCTCAATAAACCCAAAATAACCCAATATGTGCATTCAGAGCCAGACAGCATTACCCACTATACCAATATAGGCATCAAAAGAGGAGTCTAGGCTCCTCCCCTGAAACAGGCTCTAGCACCTTTTCTCATATAAAGAAGGGGCCTCATATTTGAGGCCATTCTGTTAAAGTGGTGTGTGCTGAGCGCCTTTGGTCCTGTGCTGACTTACCAGGTCACTAAAAAGTCTGACAACACCAGGTTTTAGGCTTTATATGCTCTGTTTGAGGCCAGAACTCTCCATTCACCTGACGAAGGGGCTAACCCCGAAAGCTTGTGAGTCTATTATCAAATAAATCGGTTGGACTAAAACCTGGTGTTGTCAGACTTTTTACTGTGTTTACGCCAGTCCAATGCCGACATACCCATATCGTGATTACCAGGTCAGGCCAGGGCTCCTAAATGGTATTTCTGCAGATTGCCATCAAAAATTGAACTGTTAAAAAAGTACTTACCTGAATATGGAGGCAGATAATGCAGGAGTGGTCCTCTTTGTTTGACATTAAAACCATCTTAGCCACGGCAAGTTACCACTCACTGTCCTTCCCCCACAAATCCTCATGTTCCTTACCTGCATGGTTGCTTCCTATCTTCCTTCCTCTCCCTGTCACTACTTCAATCCCTCTTGTAGTTAACCCCTAACTTCCAGTTACATTGTCCCTCCTGATTACTTCTTTCAGTCCAAGATCTACTTGCAGGAGACAACTGGCAGTGCAACAGACCAAAATTCAAATTGGCTTTGCTGCTGAGCTGTCTGGTGTGATGTTAATGTACCTTTACGAAAGGTTTATTTTTTAAACATGATTTCTGCAGTTCACTGCTTCAGTGATGTCATTGTTGCCGGATTGACTGGAAATGTCTTTTTATTGATATGTAAGTGGCTTAAATGCAGATGTTTGTATTTACTCTGGGACTGGTTTTAAGATCTTGCATTGTTAGGAGAATGGTGATGTGCTTTTGGACAGTTTCTTTCATTGCCTGCTTGGAGCTGCAGGTTTGAGCTTTTTTAGTTTCTAGAAGGGACAGCAAGCTAAAAAGAAGAGTTTTCCCTCTCTCCCTGTTTTTCTTTCTTTTGAAGTACTCTTTTTTCCCTGAAGAGTGAAAATCTGCTGTTGTTGGAGGCTGGACCAGGATCTCTCTAGTGTTTTGGGAAGTTGTCTTGACTTCAAATTGTTCAGAGTGAATCCAGAGAACTGCAGACTTCAACCAAAGGACCTAATTTCCATTATCATGTGAGCAGTAGATTTTGCTGTATTGAACTTGTTTAAAGGTTTTTTGTCTATGGCAAGGGTTTTGGTTTGATTGGAATATATTAGATATCTTTTTTAAGGGTTATACATTTTCGTGGTTGTTTTGTTTCTTGTTTGTCATTGACAAAAGTTCTTGCTAATTTTCTTACCATACATGTTAACTGTATTCTTAAATAAACTTGGTTTGATAAAAGCTCCCTAGTGGGTCTTTTGAATCACACCAGATGTGGAACATCTCATGCTTATCCAAGCCAAATTCTAGATGGATTTTGGCAGACTTCATAAAAACATTTTGGAGTTTCTAACCTGAACCATAATACTGTGGACATCTCGCCTGTGCCTGAAGCTAGCCAACTTCAGGTGAATGAGGCCTAATAACACCGACAAACACATTCCAGAATTCAAATCTTTCTCTGCATTCAGTATTCTTAAGCCCATACTTTCAAATAGGAGGGCACACAGGCAAGCCCCAGAATATTCTTCTTGAGGGAAGTAAAACATTTTTAGAAGCTGCACTGTAACATGTTTTTGTTTCTTTGGAGAGAAGCACTAAATAAATACACTAATGATCGGAGTTGCAGAAATCAATAGCTGATCTAAAATGCTTTTGTCAAATTTGTGCACTACATATACAATGACCAGAAGAAGTTCAGTGCCACCGGAGTAACGTAGTCCTTGCGTGGCCACGAGTTCTGAAGGCCACATGATTGGCAAGGGCCCAATGGATCACTTGGGCAGGAAGCTGAGTCAATCAGGATGGCACTGACCACGGGTTGGGGAGGGAATGGCATTTGGAGCCCAAGAGTCCAGAACAGCATTCGCATTTGTAGTCTATCTTACATTAATGTTCTTGTGGATATTATATTCTACACTTAATAGGATTGAAGGTTATAGGTAAGCCTAGTAGGTAGAGATAGGATCGGTGCAACTTGTGGGCCGAAGGGCCTGTTTGTGCTGTAGTTTTTCTATGATTCTATAATTACTCTGTTGGCAATAAAGCCTGTACAGTTAAAGTTACATCAAGTCACACTCAATTTATTACACCATTTTCTAAGCAATCTGGCTCTGAGAAATTCTAACACTTTTCAGATTATCTGATTTACTGATGCTGACAACCAAAAATGCAAGTGAGAAAAGCTGATTCTTCAAACAAAACTTTCACAAACCTTATGAGGGTTGAATATGACTGTCAGCTGAAAAAAGTTGCCAGCCAACAAGTACATTGCGCACTCTCCTGATCCATTCTTCCAGAATTGCCTTTAATCTTGAGGATTTGTTCCCCATCAGTACCATTTCTTTAGCTAGATTTCAGCAGTTCCTGCATTAACTACTCACTCTCTACCAGCCATTGTTTCTCTCATGTAACGAGCATTAATGGCTGTTGGATTGGCCCTTGCTCACCTTATATTCACATGATTTCTTCCCAGTAATTGATCCATAATTTTATTCATTCATTCCCTCCATATGTGCAACTCCAATCCTTTCCAGTTGCTTCATTAATTTAATCAGCCATGTTGAACAGTTAGTTTAGGAAGTAAACTCTTCAGTTTAGTAAGGGTCATATGAATGGTGCAGCTTTTAATTATCTCAGTGTGATCAGAGTGAAAGGAGGCTTTGAGCTTGTCTCTCCTACACCATGTACTGAGTAACATATTGATTTGCTTCATTGGATGTGTGAAGACCAAATCTGAAACTATTTACAGAGAGACACAGTAGCATAGTGGTTAGCACTGCTGCTTCACAGCTCCAGGGACCTGGGTTCGATTCCTGGCTTGGGTCACTGTCTGTGTCAAGTTTGCACATTCTCCCATGGTGCGTGGGTTTCTCCGGGTGTTCTAGTTTTCTCCCACAATCCAAAGATGTGTGGGTTAGTTTGGCCATGCTAAAATTGCCCTTTGTGTCCTGAGATGCGTAGGTTAGAGGAATTAGTGGGTAAATATGTAGGGATATGGAGGTAGGGCCTGGGTGGGATTGTGGTCAATGCCGACCTGATGGGCTGAATGGCCTCTTTCTGTACTGTAGGGTTTCTATGATTCTTTCTATGAGAGAGAAATTCCTTAACAAAAAAAAACAAAATTGCCAATACTGGAAACCTGAAACGAAAACAGAAAATGCTGGAAATTCTTTGTCTCACAGCCCCTGAGAAGAGAGGAACAGAACTTATGGGTGGGATTTTCTGGCCTCGTGCACCCCCAAGATCATAAATTCCCATCCAAGGTCAACAGATCTTTAAATGGTCTGACAAATTTTCTGTTTCGTGTTGGGCAGGATGGGAAATTTCTGTTACCTAGCATCAAAATACCTTAACCCCTGATTCTGTTTTCTTATGTTGGTCGCTCACAGTAGTGAATGCATCCTTTTACAATTGATATTGTCAGCTCCAGCTATCCTGAAGCAATGGGATTCAGGAGAAAGTGACATTGGGGAAAGAGCTGTTGTAGTTCATTGGCTCCTCTAGAGACTGGGCGGCAATCCTCCTGCTCTAATTGGATGGAAGTCTCTGTGGTTGTAATAATTCTTTGGTCAGTTATCAGACCCTCAAGGAAGCTTGACTCCACAACACAGAGCAAGCCCCAATTCAGGGTAAATTGGTATTAGTTTCTATAGCAGAAGGGCTGGCTGTCTGGTGTTGATAATGAGATTGTGACAATGGGAGTAGAAGAATGGTGGGGCGGTTGGTGGTTTGGTGGACATTTATGAATACATGGATCCAGGTCATGGTGAACAACCCTGGGAATACTACTCAGAAAATTCCTTCCATCTTTTCCCTAACTCCTGAACTTATTCTTTAGCTCACTATGTTATTGGTTCCCAAGTGAACTATGGTTTCTGATCACACTGATCTTCACATTTTCTTCTCTATTGTTATTGAAACAGCTTGTGATTTTGCAAGTAACTTTCCATCTCTCTTAAATCTTCCCACAAGCTTTGTGCAGGGTTGCCCATGAAGAGGGACCATTGCTAACCTGATAGATTATGAACAAAGGCAGTGATTAATTGGTACACATTGTATAGGGGAGAATTTCAAATTCAATCCTCAATCTGTGCTCAGTTTGCTAATCTCAGCAAGTTAACAATAAAGCATTGAAATTAGTCTCAGTTCCTCAGGGTGAGCTGCAAATGAATCTGAGGAGTACGCTCCTGTTAGCTGGCCAATTACCTCTGCTGAAATGTGCATTGGTTGATTTCTCTCTAAATTATTTCATCAACTTTACTAAAATGGCAAAAAGGAGCAGCATCGAGCAACGTAAAAAGCTGTCTAAACTTCCAACTGAGATATGGCAACTTCTTCAAGAAGGTTAAAGGACACTATTCACAATTCCCGATTCCCTATTTTACCAAATTTTGAATTGTTAAATAAATAATTTAACTTCTTACCACTAAATTAAAGAAAAAGACTGGTTCTACATAATGCAGTGACTCTCCACTCCTGCTAGCTGAAGGTGCAATTACCGCTGGCCTGTTGAATTCAGCATGAGGCCAGAACGGGATTCTTGCTGGGCATCAAAACCATGGCGAGTCTCCCTGCCCACCGTGCCAGCCCCAATCAGATTCCTGCCCAGAGCATGTGGGAACCTCATTACTATGCATCCTCACTAATGCGAATTCTATTAACAGGCTGACAGCCCAATTCTCTGGCCTCCTGGGACATGCCCCCTCTGTCCACAGTGGGAAGTCCAGCTGGTAACACACAGTACAGATCATGATAAGCATGGACATGCCACCTTGGACTTTGAGGGGGAGAAAGGAGGTAAGTTATGTGCCCATGAGGGGTTCTGCCACTGCCAGGCTGCAGACGGAGGGTCCACAGGGACATGGGGGGTTGGATGAGCTCGGGCTGGTGGGCAACAGGTTGACGTTGGGACTCTCCCAGGATGGGACTCTTGCAACTAGACCTTCTCTTCTTGCCCTGGGAAAACGTAGATTATTTGTGGCAAAAGTAGGGAGGTCTTGCTGCAGCTGTATAGGGCATTGGTGAGGCCGCAGCTGGAGTACTGTGTGCAGTTTTGGGCGCCGCACCTGCGCAAGGATATTTTGGCCTTGGAGGGAGTGCAGAGGAGGTTTACTAGGCTGATACCGGAGTTGAGGGGGTTGAGCTATGAGGAGAGGCTGAATAAACTAGGCTTGTACTCGTTAGAGTTTAGAAGAATGAGGGGAGATCTCATTGAGACGTATAAGATGATGAATGGGATGGATAGGATAGAGGTGGAAAGACTCTTCCCGCTCAAAAAAGACAGTAGGACTAGGGGGCACAGCCTCAAGATAAAGGGGGGGCGGTTCAGAACGGAGTTGAGGAGGAACTTCTTCACTCAAAGGGTGGTGAATCTCTGGAATTCTCTGCCCGTTGAAGTGGTGGAGGCTGCCTCGCTAAATATTTTTAAGAAGCGGGTTGATGGGTTTTTGATAAGAGAGGGGATTAAGGGTTATGGGGAGAGGGCGGGAAAGTGGAACTGAGCCACGACAGATCAGCCATGATCTTATTGAATGGCGGGGCAGGCTCGAAGGGCCAGATGGCCTACTCCTGCTCCTATTTCTTATGTTCTTATGTTCTTATGTTCTTAAAATGATCTCAGGCAGCTTTTGTTAAAATTCTTCATTCTTGACTGTGAAACTTTTGAAAATGTGAGGTTTCTTTAGTATTCATGCCCCTGGAAATTTAGTAACCATTAAAATCACAGCAGCTCTCCATTCTACAGAAAGGATTCTCTTTGCTCCCTCTCAGAAGCCCGGGTGTGCTTGTGGGAGTGGGGACTCCCCCATGTCCACTGGAGGGAGGGGGTACTGGGGGAGTTTATTTCCAGTGGAGATTAGGGACCCTTCAAAGATGGCACTGAGTCTTTGTGAAGCCGGCATTGCCAGCTCTATCGGGCTTCATCACACTGGAACGACAGGAGATTCTTGGTGCATGAGTGCCCGAAAATCTGGAGAGAAAACTCAGCTGTGCAGCTGGAGAACTACACTCCGCTCTCTCACCGGAATCGGCACTCTGACAGATTAGGGAAAGATTCCACCCGTGGATTCTGCCCTCTCAAGGACATCCTTTATTTCCAATGCTGCAACATCTTCCCTAATCAGTGCTGCTATTCCGTCTCCCTATTCCATCTCTCTATTTTCCTTCCCTTCATGTTCTGAATACTTTGTATCCTTGAATATTAAGCACCCGGTCTTCACCATTTTTAAGCCACATTTCCAGTATTGCCAGCAGATTATATTCTCACATGGTTATCTGCACTTGTAGTTAACCAACTTAATTCACTCCACTTTGTTTGTTTGCAATGTAAACCTATCTTTGCAACCCTTGTGGTCCTCCTTAGTCTATTCTCTCTGTGATGTCCTGGAATCAGAGAGACAACATATAATGCAGGACGCATGATGATGGCCAAAGAAATGTTTCCTACCAATATGGAATCACTTCTAACATCTGTATTTTTACACTTTGTTGTTCCCTTCTATATAATCTCTTGTCAATTGGTGCCATTTTCAAGTCTACCTCTCTATAAGGTGTTGTCAATCCAATGGCGATGAGTATGAGAGTAGCATACATCTGGAATATCCTGAACTTTCTGCCTCTTCCTTCTCATCCAGGCAGCAAACCATCTACTACCCAGTGCTTTTACTCCATGGAGGCTGACCAACTCCTGGAATGCACAATCCAGGAACCCCTAATGCTTCCTGATACTCCACGGTGACTCAATAGGTGCAATGAGTGTACCCAGTTAAACAAAATAAGTGACAGCCATTTGTGGGCTCATTCCCCAGTGCAATGCCTTTACCAATCAGGCTCAAGCTGCCTGGTTTAAATTTCAAAGCTTGACAATTAACTGTTACCATCAACTGGTGCATTCTCCACAGCAATGCCTCTACCAATCAGCATCCACTTACGAATGAGTCTGCATCTCTTCTCATACAGTAAAAATTGCTGTTTCCTCTTATTGTTGCAAAGAGTCTTGATGAGTGCAAGACAGAAACTTCATCGTGTCTCTTTTTTTCAGCAATACTCAAGTTCTATACACCAAATGACTATTAATATAATCTTTGTTGCAATGTAAAAAATCAATTTTCACACATCATGGTCACATTAAAGCACTGTGATAATGACCAGACAATAGGGTAAATTTCCTGTTCTGCTCCCCATGGGAATCGTAGTGGGCGAGGGGCTGACCTGAGAAAAGTCTGTTGACCTTGGGCAGGCTTTTCTGGTTTCGGGGTGAGCGCAGCCAGAAAATCCTGTCTAATATGTTTTTATTAAGTGATATTGGGAAGGACTCTCGTTTTTCTGTAAAATAATGTCATGGGGTCTTTTATGACCAGATGAGAGGGCAGACTTTATAAATCTACATTTACAAAGTGGACTCAGAAATTCAGGGCAGAGTAATTAAATGAACAGACGGACAATTGAACCAGAGCAGATGCTGGGAATTGCAAAATAAATTGGGCAAAACAAGCAAAGTGTGTGGAACAATCCAGGTGGAAGTTAATACAGAGAACAGTGAAATTCTTCACGAAAGGATACATAAATACTCTCTCACTGCTGCACAGATTGCTAAGGATGAAGTTAAGAGAGATCTTGGGATTTTCAATGCTCAGTATATCCAATTGTTGTTCATTTGTGGTTAACCAGACAAATTGAGAGCGAAACCATGTGATCAGAACAATAGAGTATATGTTGAAGGGGATAATGTCTAAATTTCATAGTGCTCTGTGCAGAAGATCTATTGTGTATTATGCCCAGTCCTGATAACTGAATTTTAGGCTAATATTCAAGTCCTGTAGGCAGTTCAGGAAGGAAGCGTGAAGGTCATCTCTATTCTCAAAAGTCCGAGGTATGAGGAAGTACGAGGGAAATTTGATTTTTTAATCTTAGTGGGACTAAACGGCTCTTTCCCAAGACAGGAAACAAGATGGGTAGAATGGCCTTCTGCATTCATACTGGTTTTATGATCTTGTATGTTGCACAATTCTTTTAAACAACTCTATTGTCTTCATGACTCATCCAAAATCTAATTTAAAAGGTCATTCAGCTCTTTTTAAATAATCAATACAGTTATAACTTTTTTTTAACAACAATGAAATTGTGTACTAAATGGATCACAATCAGAAAGCATTCTGAGTCCAAAAAACACATAATAGCTCTCGTATGAACCACTCCCCGATGCACTTTTACATGAATTTGATCATTGCATACTTCAGTGTTTAGAAATGTCATAAAATACTTTGAAACAAGATATTGGATCTGCTGCATGCAGACATAAGCAAGCACAATACACAAATAACAAATATTGTGAGGGTAGTTTTAGAACTGAGTGCACACCGGAGAGTTTGGTAAATGGGGGAGTCATAGGAAGATGCTCGTTTCCTTTGGCTTTTTTCTATCTTTCTCAGCCTGGAAAAATTGGTTCCTACTCTACTGCAGGAAAAGGAGCTAGCTTTTTGGTCAGTATCTGGTAAGTGGCTAAGGCCTATTCTAGTCATAAGATTTTAAATAATATAGAAACTGGTGGCAAAGTTATAAAATATATAAGAAAGGAAAAGTACAATTACGTAATTAATTAAAGCACATTAAGAATAGCAGGCAGGTGTCATGGGTGCAGCATGTGGGAGCTCTCGGATAACATTCTGATCCAAGGCAATCCAGGGTTTCTGCAGTAAACTCCGACTCAGAGTCATTGAGCTGGAGGCTGACTTGCAGACACTGTGACACATCATGGAGGGGGAAAGTTACTTGGATGCTTTGTACCAAGATGAAGTTACATCCTTCGATTTTGATTTGATTTGATTTGATTTATTATTGTCACAAGTATTAACATATAGTGAAAAGTATTGTTTGTTGCACACTATACAGACAAAACAAACCATTCATAGACAAGGAAACAAGAGAGTGCAGAATGTCATGTTACAGTCATAGCTAGGCTGTAGAGAAAAATCAACTGAATGCAAAGTGGGTCCATTCAAAATTCTGACAGCAACAGGGAAGAAGCTGTTCTTGAGTTGGTTGGTACATGACCTCAGACTTTTGTATCTTTTTATCCTGACCGTGACAGGAAGGGCAGGGAATACAAAGCCAGGAGTAAATCAGTAGATAAGGCTAAAGATTACAAAAACAATAAAAGAACAAAACTAAAGGCTCCATATCTGAACGCACGTAGCATTCAAAATTAGACAGATGAATTGAGAGTGCAAACAGGAATAAATATTTTGTATGATTTGGCAGCCATTACAGAGGCACAGCTGCAGGATGACATAGATCGGGACCTGAATGTTGGGGGATACATGACATTTTGGAATGATACAAAGCTGGAGAAAGGTGGAGGTGTGCCTCTGTTAATTAATGATGGTATTAGCATACCCAAGAGGGAAGCCTAAGTTGAAGAAAGCAGGATATAGAAATGGTTTGGATAAAGCTGAGAAATGATAAAGACAAGAGGTCACTTGTTGGTGTGGTGTACAGATCCCCCAATGGTAACCATGTGGTAGGTTGGAGAATAAAAGAGGAAATACTGGGAGCTCATCAAAAAGCTGCAGTGATAATCATGAGGAATTTTAATCTGCATATCAATTGGGAAAATCAGACGGGGTATGGTAGTCTACCAAGTTTTCAGGTAATCAGGTGTAATCAACATGATTTTGTGAAAGGAAAATCACTATTGATTTATTCGAGTTCTTTGAAGAACTAACGTGCTGTGGATAAAGGGGAGCCTACAGATGTAAGAAGGCACTTGATAAGGTGCCTCAGCAAAGATCAATGCTGAAAATAAAAGCTCATGGCATGGAGGTAATATATTGATATGGAGAGAAGATTGGCTATCTAACAAGACATGGAAGGGGTCATAACTTGGCCTTTTTATGGTTGGCAAGATATAATGAGTGATGTGCCACAGGGATCAGTGTTGGGGCTGCAGCTGTATAGGGCATTGGTGAGGCCGCAGCTGGAGTACTGTGTGCAGTTTTGGGCGCCGCACCTGCGCAAGGATATTTTGGCCCTGGAGGGAGTGCAGAGGAGGTTTACTAGGCTGATGCCGGAGTTGAGGGGATTGAGCTATGAGGAGAGGCTGAATAAACTAGGCTTGTACTCGTTAGAGTTTAGAAGAATGAGGGGAGATCTCATTGAGACGTATAAGATGATGAATGGGATGGATAGGATAGAGGTGGAGAGACTCTTCCCGCTCAAAAAGACAGTAGGACTAGGGGGCACAGCCTCAAGATAAAGGGGAGGCGGTTTAGAACGGAGTTGAGGAGGAACTTCTTCACTCAAAGGGTGGTGAATCTCTGGAATTCTCTGCCCGTTGAAGTGGTGGAGGCTGCCTTGCTAAATATTTTTAAGAAGCGGGTTGATGGGTTTTTGATAAGAGAGGGGATTAAGGGTTATGGGGAGAGGGCGGGAAAGTGGAACTGAGCCACAACAGATCAGCCATGATCTTATTGAATGGCGGGGCAGGCTCGAAGGGCTAGATGGCCTACTCCTGCTCCTATTTCTTATGTTCTTATGTTCTTATGTTCAACATTTTACAATTTATATAAGTAACTCGGATGAAGGAAATGAAGGTACGGATGTTAAATTTGCTGATGACACAAAGTTGGAAAGTAAATTGTTAGGAGAATATCAGGATGCTACAAAGGGCCATCGATAGGGTAAGTGATTTGGCAAATGGAGAAAAATGTGGGATATTGTGAAATTATTCAGTTTGGCAGGAAGAATAAAAATATTTATTGTGTAAATGGTGAGGTATTGCGGAGCTTGAAGATGCAGAGGGTTCTGGGTCCTAATGCATGAATTGCAAAAAGCCAGTATGCAGGTATAGCAAGTAATGAGGGAAACTAATAGAATGTTATCATTTATTATGAGGGGAATTAATTACAAAAATAGAGAGATTATTTTTCAGTTGTACAGGACATTGGCAAGACCACATCTGAAATACTGTGTACAGTACTTGGCTCCTTACTGAAGGAGAAACGTAAATGTGTTAGAAACAGTTCAGAGATGGTTTATTAAGTACCAGAATTGGGCAGGTTATTTTATGAGAAAGGGTTGGATAGGTTGAGCTTCTATTGGCTGGAGAGTAAGAAGTGAATTGACAGTAACATATAAAATCTTAAGGGGGTTTGACAGTTCGATATAGAGAGGTTGTTTCCACTTGTTGGCGAATTCAGTACTGGGGGCCATTGTTTAAAAATAAGGGGTTGCCCATTTAGGTCAGAGATGATGTGAATTTTGTTTTCCCTTAGAGGGTTGAGAGACTTTGGAACTCTCTTCCTGGGAGCCTGAGTATTTTTAAGGCAGAGGTAGATAGATTCTAAGGGGTGAAAAATTATCAGGGATCAGCTGAAATGTGGAGCTGAGGCCACACTCAGATCAGCCATGTTCTTACTGAATGCTGGAAGAGGTTCAAAGGGCCAAGTGGCCTATCTCTATTTTGTGTGTTCACATATATTCACATATGCACATAGAGAAACAATTTTATTATCTGCACCCCTGTACTTGGGGCCTGATCCAATTCACTGTTATGTTTTCTCTATCTCATTTCTAAAACATACTGCATGGCAGAGACATCCTAACAGGGAAGTAAACACTTCTGTTAGACTGATCTGTGTACACACATTAACAAGCTCTCTAATAATTGGTCACATCCTGTACTCTATATTCATTTCTGCTTGGCAAGATATTCAAATACTAAAGTGGCATTTCATCCAGTAGCTATAGCACAGGATCTGCTGTGTTGTGGTTTTTAAACTGACTGCTTGTCAATAAAATGGGTTAGAATTCTGACTAGCTGATGTGAATATAGCTTACAGGTAACTTTTCGGTTCTTTCCTCCTGTAGTCAGCAAGTGGGGCACTGCAAAGAAATGACAAGGAATTTGCCAAAATAACATACTTAAGCATTGTAACTATTTTGCCACAAGATATGGTTGATGTTGAGCCTGTAGAGGGCTTTTCACAGGGATGAAAGTGGGTGAAGACAGAAAGGTTTGAAAGTGTTTTTGTGACAGGGAATCGTGTACACATCATAATGCAAAACAGCAAAGTTACTGTAGCGTGTGTGACCTGAGAATGCTAGCATTTTTATTATCTGCAGTGAAATGCAAATTCTTCCAGGCCAAGTCAAATAGGTGGAAATATGAAACTTCCAGTGGACAGAAAGATTAGTTTCTTTGTCTTCTATTACTGCCAAGACAGTGGTCAATCACCATAGTGACCTCGGCACTTCAACATTCAATGTAATTTGTCCATATGATATAGGATGAAGTGCAGACTAACAACCGAACAGGATCTTGCTGGTACAGCTAACCCTCATTTACTGCTCCTAATACAAGCCAAAAAGAAATGACATACTAAACAAAAAGGATCTAAATAAAAGTCACTTTCCAATAATGAAAGATGTAATGATGAGGGTCATGTTCCTGAGCTGTAATCTTTACATTATGAAACTGTTGGCTGTCCTGAACCCAAAAATATTCTTATTAATTTCTAATAGCCTGTACTTAATAATCCACTAACCCTTAGGACCAGATCTTCCAGTGTCTTGTCAGAAGCTTAACATATGCTCTAGGTCTGGAACAGCAGAGGCTGCACTATAAGTGACTAGTACCCTGCAACAATAGCTTACAGCTGGAGGTGTTGTAAAACTTGATAGGAAACAGGCTGAGCTCATGGATGCCTTGTTTGAAAAAAAAAGAAGGCAGTGCTAAAAACTTTGTGGTGCATTGGGCTTATGCAAACCCTTTCCATCGTAAATACAGTGGGATTATTTGCCCCTGTGGGACCATATGATGACAACACCAAGCAATGGAGCTCACATACTTAAAGAGTCAATGTGACATTACGCTGGTCAGGGAAAGCATTTAATGGGGATGGAAGTTACGGGCAAAACCAGTTTTGATATTAAAATTAATTCAAACTCATGTAAATCAGGTTCATGCCCTTTCTGGGGCTGATGGGGGAGAGGATCTTAAACAAGATATCACCACCACAATTCTGGTTATGGCTCTCTCGCGAGAATTAGCAGCCATAGCAGGAATAGCGCCCACTGTGAATGGGCACACAGAATCACACCCACTCAAATCATTACCTGAACCATCTTCTGTGCAACAATCTATGTTAGATTGCAAAAGCAAGGAAGTCACGTTGGAGTTGTGTAGAACTTTGGTGAGGTGACAGCTGGAGTACTGTGTGCAGTTTTGGTCGCCACATTATAGGAAGGGCATGATTGCTCTGGAGGGTGTGCAGTGGAGATTCACCAGGATTCTGCCTGGGATGGAACATCTAAGTTATGAAGAGAGCTTGGGTTGTTTTCGTTGGAGCAGAAAAGGCTGAGGAGGTGTACAAGAACATGAGAGACATGGACAGAGTAGAAAAGGAGCAGCTATTCCTCATAGTTGAAGGGTCAGTCACAAGGGGACATAGGTTCAAGGTGAGGGGTAGAAGGTTTGGGGAATGTGAGGAAAAAGTTTTTTACCCAGAGGATGGTGATGGTCTGGAATGCGCTGCCTAGCAGAGTGGTAGAGGCGGTTGCCTCACATCCTTTAAAAAAATCTGGATGAGCACTTGGCACATCATAACATTCAGGGCTACTGGACAAATGCTGGCAGATGGGATTAGGTGGGAGTTCGGGTATTTCTAATATGTCAATGCAGACTGATGGGCTGAAGGACCTCTTCTGTGCTGTATGATTCCATAGCAGGGAAACCATGCTCCTACAACCCTCTGTATAAATGATTTTTTCCTCTCCCCTCTCTTTATTCTTGCACAATAATTTTGAAATTATGATCCCTTGAGACTGGTTTATCGACCAGAAGAAATAATCTTTTCTGACTCAAGTTATGAAAACCCTTCATTGTTTTAAAAACCTCTATTAATCTCCTCAGTTTTCTTTGTTTCAGCGGGAATAGTTTTGGCATCATACATAACAATAATTTCTCATCCCTGGCATTGTCCTGGCAAATCTAGATTCGGATCTCTGACCTGAATTTCTTTCAGACTAAAGAACAGTGAGGCAGATCTGTCTTAGGAATGTGTTAGTGCTTCATTCAGATCAGTAAATTACATTCTAACAGAATTTGGGTTACCACCATCCTTGTTCTGTCTGCAGTTATCTCTGTGCACATTTGTTTCTGCTTCTGAAATAGTGAACGTTGATAGTTTGAAGGAGTTACTGCGACAGTTGTGAGGGAGGGGTATTCTTCCCCATTAGAAACCACGGAGAACATGTGACAGTCATAAACCCGAGGAAGATTAAGCATGTGCATCCTTCCAGATCACTTAAACTGCTGGGTTGGCTGTGAAGCCTGATACTCTCAATAACTAACAATTGAATCACCATTTAAATATTTTGATCTCCGAAAAAATTTGGCCGAGAAAACAGATGTTAGTCATTGTAAGCATTCTCGTTCTTCTAAATTAACTGGAGATGCCTCAGCTTTTACTGAACTACTAACAGGAGTCCTGAAACTCCTCGTTACCTTTAGCACTCACCATGACACTGAGAAAACTTCTATTTAGCATTTCCCATAGCTTGTGTGCTGTTATTGTGAGACATGGGTCTTTCATTTTCATCCCTGAGGTAGGCAAGGGAGGTTGAGAAAATTCCTGGCTCTGTCTGCCTACCTTGGGAAAGAAGTGCCTGCAGAGGTGGGACCTTCACTGATGGGGAGTGGGTATGGGCTGGAGTCAGGCCAGCTGATGTGGGAGGAAGTATGGAGGTAGCCACAGAGGCTTTTCAAAAGGCCCATCTCGGTGCTGTGTGACTTGGTCTGAGTAAAAATCCAAACACAAAGACCTCCGTGGTAGTGAACTCCTTTCAGAGGTGAGGTTTGTGGGGGGGTCATGTGACCCAATCGGGCTGAAGCACATGAATCCTGGGTTGAGCACGGACATTCCCAATCAGTCTGAGAGTAGAGTTGAAGTAGTCAGTAGCATATTTCTTGTACTCTGTATACAGTTTATTTGTTACGGTAAATATTAATTTAGTTACTAAACTTGGTGGTCGCCAATCCTTTGAGATACCACCACCTCTATCCCTCATCCTCCCACCGCCAATTTAAAGTTTGTTTACTAGTGTCACAAGTAGGCTTACATTAATATTACAATGAAGTTACTGTAAAAATCCCTAGTTGTCACACTCCGATGCCTGTTCGAGAGAAGTGAGGGAGAATTTAGCATGACCAATGCACCTAACCAGCACATCTTTCAGCCTGAGGGAGGAAACCCATGTAGACACAGGTAGAATGTGCAGAATCTGCACAGATAGTGACCCAAGCTGGGACTCTAACCCGGATCCCTGATGTTGTGAGGCAGCAGTGCTAACCACTGTGCCACGCATTTTGAAAGGGTTACCGACTCAACCCAACACAATGCAAATCCTGGCCTCATGCTCTCTTGATCTTGATGGTAGTACAGTGAGCAGGAATTTCCTGAACTTACATCAGTGCTTCACTATGGGAAAGTTAGACCCACGTGAAACAAGTGCAGCTGCTCAAGGTTCTGATTCAGGTGGATTTGAGGAGTTTGAGAGCTTTGAAGAGTCTCCAGTCTTCTCTTGCTGAATTCTGTCCTCATATACATTGGAGATTATTTATTGGAGGTGGCGAGGATCTTGCCTGCCAGCTAGAAAGCC
This sequence comes from Carcharhinus amblyrhynchos, assembly GCF_965287045.1. NCBI lineage: Eukaryota > Metazoa > Chordata > Chondrichthyes > Carcharhiniformes > Carcharhinidae > Carcharhinus > Carcharhinus amblyrhynchos. The sequence goes on along the minus strand of NC_137335.1, from coordinate 34,249,909 downwards.
AGCATCGCCTCCTTCATGGAAGGCTTGCTGAGTCAAATGCCACTTAATCATTGGCATTGGGCAGAAGAGGGTTTTCCCCAGCATAAAGGATTGGGGGGCACTGGGGGGGTGGGGGGCAAGTCCCAACTGCCCAGAACCTATTCAGATGCAAGACACCCCTAATGGACTGGAGCCCTGGATCTCCAGTGGACATCTGCCAAAGTCATCATGGGCAATGGGCATCACCCTCAGCATCCTGCCACCAATTTAGCTGCTGACGTCAGGACTCATCAAGATAGTGGCAGGAAAATAAAACTGAAGAATTTATGAGAGCATCGATACATCATAGATATCTCTACAAAATTCATTTTGTCATTTGTAAACATTGCACAATATATTGTTTCACTTTCTTCACTTTATTCCTGTGTGCTTCTTTCAGCATCTTCTTTCCATATTATTCCAGTGGAGATACATCTACCCATACCCAATGTAAACGCAGTATTCGCTATCTCAGTGACAATCACTGAATTGCCTCGAACGACGCTACAGGTGAGCTGCTAATGTACATTTAAAACATTATCATCTGCCAGTCATGTCACATTGCAGTGTCACACACCAGATTGGGAACGCTGAGGTAGGTGTAAATAGATCTTTCAAAATAAAAGTCAGTCATTCACCTGGATCTTGAAATTCACAAAATCTTTAAAATTTATAAAATTTTTTCACTGAATAACTTTTAACTGCTTGATTTATGGTCATGCTTCCTGTATAGTAATTGATTTTTGTCACCTCAGCGTCACTTGACAACAGACTAATATATGGTGTATTGTTTGTGATGGCACCCCTGTTCTTACACAGCAAGATATCATTGACTTAATCTGTGGGATTTCACGGCTTTGCTCATCCCAAAATTGTAAAATCCCACCCGAGGTCAATGGACCTTCCCATTTTCTGCCCCTCGCTCGCTCCGATTCCCGTGACAGGCGGAATGGGAAAATTCCCCTCACTATGTCTCATGGCAGACCCACTTATATCAAAAATACATAGCTATGGTGAAATTTCACCTTAGATATTACAAATGCTCAACATATTCCCACAAAATTCCTTCTTCTGTTAGTTCAATATAGTGATCAATTACTGTTGTATATGTAGGTTGGGGTGCAAACAGGTGACCCTGGGGCTAGCTATACCCAGGGTGCAGCTTGGGGAGTCAGTCTAGGACCCACTGTGTAACTGTAAAGACTTAAAATAAACTGTTCCCTGTTTAAGTTCTACAGGATTACCTCATGGCCTCATAACAAGACCCAAACATAATAATTACTGCACTAAAATTGCAGAGAAAAGATTAATTTAAATATATAAATTTTGGTGCACTAACATTTTACAGCAGTGTTTCATCCTGAAAGAAGATGCTGCTTTTATCAGAAGGATTGCGCTGTAGTGCTACCTCATTCTGTCACTCCATGTGAAAACACTGTTGATAATCCTCAACACCACAGATTTCAAGAAAATCTCTAAAAATAACAAAAAAACTCACTTTCTCAACTTGGGAGTGGCACGGTAGCACAGCGCTTAGCACAGCTCCCTCACAGCACCAGATGCCCGAGTTTGATTCCCGGCTTGGGTCACAGTCTGTGTGGAATCTGCATTGTCTGTGCGCGTTTCCTCCTACAGTCTGAAAGATGTGCTGGTTAAGTGCATTGGCCATGCTAAATTCTCCCTCAGTGTACCTGAACAGGCGCTGGTGTGTGGCAACTAGAGGTTTTTCACAGTAACTTCATTGTAGAGTTAACGTAAGCCTACTTGTGACACCAATAAATAAACTTTTTAAAAGACTTAATCCAGTGATCGGAACTGGATCAAATCACCAAGGGTTTTGGATATAATGTTAAACAGATCTAACAGGACCTTTGCTGTGAAATTGAATACTTGAGTGTGGTGGGGGGAAAGGGGGCAGGGGGGGTGGTAAAATTATTTTTTTTACTGTGAAAACTGGAAACAGTGATGATGAGCTGATTATATTTAGATTAATTGCCCTGTATTCATGAATAGTCCAAAAAGCAACGAGTCATGACTGAATTATAATATTGATAAATTTCAATTGGTAAAACGCAACTTTGCAAAGGATTTTTTTTGTATAACAGAAATAACTGTTCAACTGGATCAAATAAATCCGTAAACCCGAGTACAAAGAACAAAGAACAATACAGCACAGGAAACAGGCCTTTCGGCCCTCCAGGCCTGCGCCGCTCACTGGTCCAACTAGACCATTCTTCTGTATCCCTCCATTCCCAGTCTGCTCATGCAACTATCCAGATAAGTCTTAAACAATCCCAGCGTGTCCGCCTCCACCACCCGGCTTGGCAGTGCATTCCAGGCCCCCACCACCCTATGTGTAAAATACGTCCCTCTGATATCTGAGTTAAACCTCGCCCCCCTCACCTTGAACCTGTGACCCCGTGTGTTTGTCACCTTCGACCTGGGAAAAAGCTTCCCACTGTTCACCCTACAGAGTACAGATGAAGGGTAGTTGGAGTCTATAGCATAAAACTTTCACTGGTGCTGGATAGCAGGTGACAGTGCACAGTGCACAGATGAGGTGGTAGAAATGTTTTCTTCATTAAAATTTAGCAGAGGAGGAACTCCTTCCTTGGAACCATCCATCCAGTAAGGGATATCAGCACCAATTCTATCATCTATCAGAACCATGCAATGCCTCAAAATGTTTAAAAACTTCAGCAGGTCTGCCATGTCTCATAATCATCGGATTGCTACGATGCAGAAGGCAGCTATTCAGCCCATTTTGTCTGCACCGACTCTCTCTCTGACAAATTACCTTACCAGGCCATTTCCCTCAACCGATTCTCAAACCTCACACATTTACCATGGCTAGCCTATACACCTTGGGGCATTAAGGGGCAATTTAGCATGGCCAATCCACATCTTTGGACTGTGGGACAAAAGTGGAGCACCCAGAGGAAATAGGTCTACCTGCAGCAACGAGATGTAAAAATCCAATTGCTAACATAGCTGAGCATTTTCCGTCATTCAAACTTTCTCTCTCAGGTACCAGTCAGCACACTGACTATTCCGGTAGGGAGATTTAGAGAGTGAACCAGATTGGATTGCACAGGGTGATAAGAGAGAATGGTGGGGCAGGAAGACTGGGGCTTCATATTTAAGCAGGAAAATAATGGTGAAAAGACATGTTGGCTGGAATTCTCCAGCTGTTCACATTGGCAAGATTCTCTGGTCCCACTGACAGCACACACCCGACTGCGGGTTTCTTGCCAGTGTGGGGTGATATTAATAGGAATTCCCATTGACAGTAGAGGGACCAGAGAATCCCGTTGCTAACAAACAAGGCGCCACTCCCACCGGCAGAAAACATGCAGCTGGGAGCCAGAGAATCTCACCTGTTATCTGTTGATTGAGCAGTACATACTTTAAAAAGGATGTTCACTAGATATTAATCTATGCTCAGACAGTAAGGATAGTCTCATAGAATGTGTGGCAGATGGGGAAATTGGAGATGTTGATAACATGCAGTTTCTGTTGATGATAAATGGATTTCTCAGCAGTGTATAGAGTGCATTGCTCCAGAGCAGCTTATGGCGATACAGAAGGTGGCATATCTGCTCAGTCTGCTGCCATAGATAGGTTTGGGTGAAGCAGCTTTCTTTTCCACCCTCAACAATCACTTCTCAGGACTTTGGGGATATGGTTAGGAACAGGAGTAGGCCATTCAGCCATCAAGCTGACTCTGCCATTCAATATGATCATAACTGATCAGACATTTCAATGTCCTTTACACAGACAATCCATAACTCTTTACGTTCTTGTTAATCAGAAATTTAACAAGTTCTGCTTTAAATATTATGTTTGAATTTCTGTTGATTGGTGGCCGTACAAAAAGACCCAGCAATTTATCCTCAAAGCCCCGCATATGAATAGCCCGCCCCAACCCAGAAGTTACTGCACTGGCCACTCACTAATTGGCCCCTTTAGGATACTGCACATGTCTAGTTCTGCAAAAAAAATTCAAGGTACGGTGCACTTAAATGAATAGCTCATATGTAATGAAAAATAATGACAGGATTTGTTGGTTCTCAGTACTAGTGACGTGATAGCAATGCAGCTGCCTTCTCTCAAGTCAGCAGTTTCTGTGTGCCCTTCAGCCAGCCCCTCAGATGCTGGCATGTCTGGCAACAAGGAGCTGGGGCCAGACTTTGTAACAACTCAAAATATGCTGGCTAGCACTATTTTCCCCTCAGGATGTAGCTATCATGAGATAAGGTACTGTCTCAAGAGGTTGATTTGGACTCAGGAATGTGGTCTGGTCAAGGGTGGATTAACAAAGGAAAACCAACCCAGATTTGTTAAAAGCGAATCATATTTCACTAACTTGATTTGAGTCTTTTTTTTAATGAGGTCACAGAGAGGGTTGATAAGGCTAATACAGTTTATGTGCCATACATGGAAGCATAGAAAATCGGAGCAGAAGTAGGCCATTCAGCCATTTGAGCTTGCTCTGCTATTCATTTTGATCATGACTGATCATCAAATTCAGGACATGTACTTCCAAAAGGCCTTTGGTAAAATGCCACGTAACAAGCTTGCCAGCAAAGTTAAAGCCCAGGAAGTAAAAGGGAACGTGCCAGCATGGTTACAAGGTTGACTCCGTGAGCAGAGATGATCATTTGTTTTTTCAGATTATAGGAAATGTATACAGTGGGATTCCATAAGCGTTGGTATAAGGACCACTGTTTTTTTAATATTCAAATTGAATGACTTGGAATTTTCCATACAGGGTTCAATTTAAACATTTACAGATGCCACAAAACTTGGATAGATTTCAGGAGGACATAGACAGGTTGATGGAATGAGTGAACAGGTGGCAGATGAAATTTCATGCCAAGAAGTACAAAAATGATACATTTTAGTCAAAAGGACAAGAAGAGGCAATACAAAATAAAGGGTACAATTCTACATAAACAAAGAAATCTGGGCTATACGTACACTAATTAATTGATTTATTATTGTCATATGTATTAGCATATAGTGAAAAGTATTGTTTCTTGCGCACTGTACAGAGAAAGCATGCCGTAGATAGAGAAGGAAAGGAGAGAGTGCAGAATGTAGTGTTACAGTCACAGCTAGGGTGTAGAGAAAGATCAACTTAATGCAAGGTAGGTTCATTCAAAAATCTGATAACAGCAGGGAAGAAGCTATTCTTGACTTGGTTGGTATGTGTCCTCAGACTTATGAATCTTTTGCCTGACGGAAGAAGGCAGAAGAGAGTATGTCTGGGATGTGTGGGGTCCTTAATTATGCTGGCTGCTTTTCCCAGGCAGCAGGGAGTGTAAACAGTGTCAATGGATGGGAGGCTGGTTTGTGTAATGGACAGAGCTTCATTCATGACCCTCTGTAGTTTATTGCAGTCTTGGACAGAGCAGGAGCCATGCCAAGCTGTGATACAACCAAAAAGAATGCTTTCTATTGGTGCATCTGTAAAAGTTGGTGAGAGTCATAGCAGACATGCCAAATTTCCTTCGTGTCCTGAGAAAGAAGAGGCACTGGTGAGTTTTCTTAACTATAGCGTCAGCATGGAGAGGCTAGGACAGGTTGTTGTAATCTGGACACTTAAAAACTTGAAGCTCTCAACCATTTCTACTTCGTCACCATTGACGTAGACAGGGGTGTGACCCCATTACACTTCCTGAAGTCGATGATAATCTCCTTTATTTTGTTGACATTGAGGGAGAGAATATTGCCGTCACACCAGTTCACCAGATTTTCTATCTCTTTCTTGTATTGTGTCTCATCATTGCTCGAGTTCTGACTCACTATATTTCAGGTGGCAGGGCAGGTTGAGAAAGCAGACAGGATCCTGGGGTTTATAAATAGAGGCTTACAATGCAAAATCAAGGAAGTTATGATAAATCTTTATAAATCACTGGGTTCAAACATGATGTGAGTATTGTCGCCACACTTCAGCGAGAATGTGAAAGCCTTGGAGAGGGTTTAGGAAAGATTTACTAGAATGATTCCAGTGATAACAGAGTTCAGTCATGTGGATAGACTAAAACATTGGTGTTGTTAAAACTGAGAAGATTGAGAGGAGATTTGGTAGAGGTTTTCAAAATCATGAGGGATCTAGAGAGAGTGGACAGAGGATTACTGTTCCCATTGGCGTAAGTGTGGAGAGTCTGAGAGCACAGGGCAATTGGCAAAGTAAATCAAAAACATTAAAAATCCTTTAAGAAAACATGAGATTAGGATTTGGAATGCAGTGTTTGAAAGAGTGCAGGAGACAGATTAAATTATGGTTTTGAAAAGAGTATTAGATAAATACGTGAAGAGGGAAAGAAATGAAATTCTAAAGGGAAAGTACTGGACAGTGGATTGCCCTGGAGCTAAAATTGGCCTGATGGGACTCTTTCTGTGCTGTAGCTATTCTATGGTGAGATCCATGTCCCAGTGTCATCCAGGTAGCACTTAGCAGGAGCACGAGATGAGGGTGAAGAATTCCAGCATCATACTTTGGTCAAAAGGAGAAGCACAGTGGTAAGAATCAGAAGGCACTCAGGCACACTGGCATGCATGAAATAATGACTATACTACTGTTTCTGTGCATTCTGACATTGTTCTTAGTTGACAGATCTGCACCACTATACCCTGCTTACACAGTTTAGTTACATCAAATGATTGGTACCAGGCTCTCCCTGGGGTAAGTAGTTTTCATTGTGGTGCCCACTTGAGGCTGCGCCGCAACAGCGCGGTGACTAGCACTGCTAGCTGTGCAGATACATGGATTTGGGCCTGTGTCTGTGGGAGTTTGCGCATTCTCCCTGTGGTTGCGTGGGTTTCCTCCGGGCGCTCCGGTTTCCTCCCACACCCCAAAGATGTGCTCTTAGGCTAATCGGTTTCTACCAAATTGACACTATTTCTTCCCTGAATCTGATTGAGTAGGGTCCCATTCGTAGACATGCAGGGTAGAATAGGTGTAGGGTGATGCGGCGGCGCGGGCTCGTTGGGCCGAAGGGCCTGTTTCCCGTGCTGGGTTGTTCTTTGTTTCTTTGTTTCTTTGTTTATTCTGGTGGAAGTAAAGTTTATTTATTAGCCACAAGTAAGGCTTACATTAACACTGCAATGAAATTTACTGTGAAATTCCCCTGGTCGCCATACTCTTGCGCCTGTTCGGGTCAATGTACCTAACCATCTTTCAGTTTGTGGGAGGAAACCGGAGCACTCAGACTAAAGCCATGCAGACATAGGGAGAACATGTAAACGCCATACAGCCAGTGGCCCAAGCCAGGAATCAAACCCGAGTCCCTGGTGCTATGAGGCAGCAGTGCTAACCACTGTGCCACTGCGCTGCCCATTCAATGTGCACGGATTGAAGCTATATTGTAACACTTGAGAATCTGCTAGCCTGTGATGGCAGACTCTTGCCAGAAGGTTGGTCACTCAGAGTTTTCTATTTTTCCCTGAAGGAATCCAAAGTTTAATGTGCAGCACAAGATTGTTATTATCTACAGATATAAATACAAACTCCAGACCCACTATGCAACTGATACAAGCTAAGTCCAGTCAGGCTGTGCAACAGTTAATGAATATTGCCTCAGAAAGTGTGTTACTTGTTAATGTCGAATACTGGACAGCAGGAAATAAAAAGATAGATGATAAAGAAATCATTACGTTCGACTGCAAAAACCAGAAGATGCATCTTGAGCAATAGAAACTCACTGGAGGCTGTATTATTGATTTAGAGTGAATTATGGAGTGGTGGTCACTGACAGCTGATGGAGGACCAATAAATAAGGAGAAACCTTTGAAATGAGTTTGTTAAAGTTACAATTTTGTTAAATGGCGGAGCCATGTACTGACTCTTCTGATAGAATCCTACCATCAATCTTTAAATAATTCAGTTCAAAATAACACTTTCTAAATTTATCGCTTCAAGTGCCACAGATCAGTTCATTGATCCAGGCACTGTCAGATTTCAATGTTTTGCTGATTATAAAAGTGATTTCCTCCACTCTGAGGGAGTCTTGCACTGTCAGAGGTCCCACATTTTCCATCAGGTATAAAACCTATCCTATCAGGTGGACATAAATGATTCCCATGCTAATATTTTGAAGAAGAGGAGAGTGTTCTTCCTGGTATCCTGGACAATGTCTATCCCTCAATCAACATCACTAAAAACAGTGGCCAGAATTCTCCATCCCGCCTGCCACTGGAATTCTATCAGGCGGGGGACAGACTATGTAAACGTCCATCAAAGTCTGGCAGGAATCTCTGGTGTTCAGACGAGTGCAGCTGGAGAATGTCTGGTCATTCTGACATTGCTTTTCATATTACTTTGCTGTGTGACTATTGGCCGTCACATTGCTTCAATTATAATACCACAAAGGTACCCAACCAGCAAGGTTATAAATGATCTTGTATAAATGCAAATCATTTCATTCATCACTCTGCCAGCATAACTTTGTTAGACTAATAGTGGAAAAGAAACATAAAAGGAATTCCTGTTGCACTTTTATCAAAGTTACGGTGATTGAGTGAGAGAAACTCTGAGGAAAATGTCCCCAGTTCAATTCCCGATCTCTGCTGAGGTAGCTAATCTTGGCAAGAGTGACATCAAGTGTTCTTGAACAGACCACAGGGAAACAAAATTGTTGGAGACAGCTGTCATCGATTTTCTAACTGCTCAATCTGTTTACTAATATGCTGCCCAATTTTCACGTATGCATCATCGTTCTGAAGCAAGGAGTGTTGCGGCAGAAAGTCATTGAAAGAAAAATTCCTGTTACTCCTGCCTTTTCAGTCAGTCACAAGTGTACACTCATCATGTTAGGCCTTATTGAATCAATCCATCAACCTGGATGCATCAGGACACAATAGACTGAAACTATCTAATTCAATGGAAGAATGGCTGGAGTACTTGAGCAATAGGGATTGTATTCTCCTATGCATTCACCAGAAAAGAAAGCTGCACTCAAGACTTTTAATATATTACATAACTGTTATTAGATCACACAAGAATCTGTCCAATATTTGCTTTTGATCTCAACTTTTTCAATCCCCCTGCTGCTTCTGATATATCAGACTCCTGCATTGAATGAGCACATTTCCACCAACGAAACACTGAGAAAATTGAAAGGATTACCTTTGATCCCCACTGCAACCTCCATCTTGGTCACTATCCTAGGATCAACCAGACTATTCACAAACTCAGACATCGGATTTGACCCTGAACTATGTACCTGATGCTTTACCCTCTCCATTATTAAAGGCTGCTGACTTCAACCTTCATAATATCCCATCTTCACCCCTGCCTCCCTCATCTGCTACTGAAACTCTCATCTGTGCCTTTGTTAAATAGAGACTCGATTGTTCCAATGCTCTTCTGCTTAACCTCACGTTTTCAACCTTTCATAAACCTGAGCTCATCAAAAGCATTGTTACGTACCAACTCATACCAAGTCCTGTTTCCCCCTCCCTCATTCTTTTGTTTATTGACCTACATTGGTTCCTGGGCAGTCAATACCTCAGTTTTAAAACGTTCATCCATACATTGAAATCCATCCATGGGCTTACTCCCTAATCCAACAATTTTCTGATAGCCTGGTGCTCTCTTTCACATTCCTGACATCCTTCACCACAGACTGACGGCTATTTCTTCAGATGTCTAGGCCCTAAGGGACCTCTATCTCCCTCTCCTTCTTTAGGTTGCTCCCTAAAACCAAAGTTTTTGATCACCTCTTCTATAATATCTTTGTATAACTGGCATCACATTTTGTTCAATAATGTTTCTGTGAAATGCCATGGATCATTTTTACGATGTTAACTGGAAATAGACAAAGGTGATAAAACTTGACAGGGCACAGTGATTTTTATAAAACATAATTATTCTCATATTGTTAGGAGCATTGAGCATCATTTGTACATTTTCTCGGTTAATATATGAGGAGGATGTTTGGGTGATAAGTAGATTTTTTTTCTTTCAGGCAGCTTTAACTAAGATTGTTCATCTTCATTGGATTTGATGCATTAAGTAAAGTCTGTTCCAGTGCAAACTACTGTTGGTAGAAACAAGTTAGCTTCCTTTCACTCTATATTTTACTGCCTTTTTGCCCATATTTACATTTGGTACAATATGCAGATAATTGCTGGAATTTTGCCATCCCATCTGCTATGGGAATTGGAGCGGGCGAAGGGTGGACCATGGAAAGGTCTGTTAACCTTGGATGGGATTTTACAGTTTTGGGATGAGCGAGGCTTTAAAATCCCACCCAATAACTCAGGAAGCCCAACTGGAAAGGAACTTAGTTTATTCACAGAATGCAAAGTAAAACCACTATCCTGGTGTCCACGTACCCCTGCCTGGGACAAGTCATAGTCATTGGACCATTCATGCTCCCACTGCAGCAAAATTGGAGAATTTGGCGGCCAGCCAAATCTTCATTCACTGCAGTGGGATGGGAAAATTCTGCCAGTGTGAACAGCCCTAACATTCCAGCCGTAGAGTCATACAGTGCAAAAAATGCCCTTTTGGCCATTGAGTAGTTCTGCAGGCCCAGTCCTGGGTTTCCCTTACACAAAACTTAGGTAATGAGTTCCAGCTGGACAAATCATTGCCTGTGATACCAGGAAATCTCATCTTTAACGAGCACCACGGGAGATTAATCAGTGATTGCCCGTGGATCTGGTGGGGGCTTATCACAATATATATATTACTTGAAGCAAACTGGAGGTGACAGGATTAAACAGCAAATTCTTAGTTCAGGAAAATAAGAGTTAAGCTCAACACAACTGTAAGCATAACAAAACAGTACCTCACCCTACTGCAATGATTTCGGTCTCAACACAATAGGCATGTGTCTATATAATAACACAACATATAACAGTGTCTTACTCCTACAGCACTCACCTTTCAATGTGGCCTTCTTTAACACCTTCATAGCATAGAGTTGTCCAGCATCAGAGCCTTTGATTTTCTTAACAAGAAAGACCTTGGAAGAAAATAGAAGTATATGTCATTGTCGATTCTTTCATGGAGGTGAATAGTGAGAGGTTAATCCTTATGTGTGAAATGCCGCTCATAAATCAATCTTTTCCACTAACAAGGAAAAACAATGGATCATTTATGCCTCATGCCTGTTCTTCTGTTTAGTTAGATCATGGCTGAACTTCATTTTCCTGTCTTTATATCTCACCATACCCCTATCTGACAAAAATCTATCAATCTCAGTCTTGAGTTGATTAGAACTGAGCTCCTAGGATGAAGATTGTTTTGTCTTCAATTTAACTTTTGAGTCTTTGGTTAATGAAAAAATCCAGTCTGTAAATTACTCAACAGGAATTTGTCATGTACCATAACCACAGACATATATCTACTCTAAGAGAAACACCAGGGCTGGGATTCTCCTAAGTCCCCAGTCAGCATGAAAATGGGAATAATTCCTGTAGAAGGGGGCCATTCGGCCCATCAAGCCTGTACTGACATCAATCCCACCCAGGCCCTATCTCTGTAACCCTAGGGACTTACTCCGCTGTTCCCCTGGCACTAAGGGCAATTTTGCCTGCCTGCAAAGATGTGGCCCTGAACCTCTAAACTGTTTAAAATGCAAAACTAGGCATTCATTGGGAATAGTAACAAGATGAAGGGTAAAATCTCTTTACTGGATACTGCTGGCCAGACTCAAATGAATGATTGTGTCAATCTATGTTCTTAACCACATTCCACAAGTAGCATTATCTCAAACTATCAAGAACTGCATAAGATGCCTTCTAATCTTAATACCATCTCATATGGCTATGATACCTACTCAAGGTTAGAATTAGGCATCAAAGTGAATAATAATCTTACAGATCTGGCATTCATAAACCTTTGACGAGAAATTCCAGATCACTCTGTGCTTTATATCAAAAATTACATCCTGGCTGGAATCTTCAGTCCTGGAGTCCAGGTAAGGCAGTGGGTACAGAAGTGGGATGGGAAGACTGATCACACATGATCTCGCACTGTTCAGCTCATTATATATAGATCCATGAGGTGCTTGCTGAATCTCGAGGTGGGGGCAGGGAGGAAGTCACCATCCTGGCCATTACCTCAAGGCCTCCATGGTCAGGGTGCCATATTTAAAATACACCTGGGCAGCATGGGAATCAACTGAATTTGTAACAACTTTCACTATTACGCTGTTAGTCTTATAGCAAAACCCTTCAAAATGTTACATCTTTGACTGAAATATAACTGGATATTTAACAGCATGCAAAGTTCATAATTATTACCAATTACTCACATTGGTCATGAAAAACTATATTTGTGGAATGTCAAATTCATCCATAATAATGAATTCTACACCTCTTAAAAATTATCCAACTTTATTTTATTTTTAATTGTTTTACTTTAGCTTGGATATGTATGTTGGCAGGCTTGTGGCAAAGCGAGTTATGTCCTTTCCTCAGAGCCCAAGATCCCAAGTTCGAATCCCTCTCCAAAACTCAATGTGCTCATGAAGATGTGCTCATGATGCAGCCAAACAAGTTGATTGTCAATCCTGTAAATCCTTCTAAAATGCCTGTAGCAGGGGGTAAGGGTGAGAGACACTCTTTGTCTCTCGATGCAGAGTAGCGTTCCTCACATTTCAGCATCATGACCTGTTTCAGGAAAAGCAGGCTGTGGAAAACACACATCAGCATTTATCTGCTTCATGCATCATTAGATGCTGGATGTTTTCCTAAGTCTTCTATAGCTTAATCTAATCATTTATTTTGCTCTCTGAGCATTTAAGTCAAAAGTGAAGGTTATGAAGTGCTTTTAACTTCCTGTTAAAAATACAAATACTTTAATGTGATTGGCTGCTTACTGACTTCATGGGTGCTATATGCCAAGACACTTCCTTGATTTATCACCTGATTTAAAGTATTTTTTAAGTTTATTTATTAGAGTCACAAGTTAGTCTTACATTAACACTGCAGTGAAGTTTCTGTGAAAATTCCCTAGTCGCCCATTCTGGCACCTGTTTGGGTACACTGAGGGAGAATTTAGCATGGCCAATGCACTTAACCTACTAGTGTTTCAGACTGTGGAAGGAAACTAGAACACCCGGAGGAAACCCACGCAGACATGGAGAGAACATGCAGACTCTACACAGTGGCCCAAGCCGGGAACTGAATCCAGGTCCTCGGCGCGGCGCTGACCACTGTGCCACCGTGATTTAAGCTCCTGCAGAGATATTGCTGGGTCTTAGTGGGCCTCTTTCTTTGAGGTCAGTAGAGAATACTTTTGTTTAGTCACTGAAGGTAAAATCCAAACCTTTTATGTTCCATAACAGTAGTGACATTAGGGTGATAACTACTCTCAACAGTTAAGTTGCAACAGGAAAATTCCCAAAAGGTAGGCAGTATCTGCAAGGATTCTCCCATTCATCCATTGTACCCATGGAGAAAGGATGTTGGAAATTCTGAAAAAAAACACAAGCTTGCTTTAACACCTTTTTCCACGCTTCTTCAGTGGACAAGTGGGAGAATCTCCATGGAATGTCACAGGCTTTTAATAACTCCATAATCTGTTTGAGCTTCATTCTTAGGATCATAAATCTCTGAAAACCAGAGTTCCAAGAGTTACCCTTGCTCCCAGAAATTCTCTATTCAACACATTACAAAAACCTTCACCTGTCTGATATTCATATCAGAAATAAAAAGTGCTTTGAAAGCTCTTGGGATGAACATACAAAATCGCAGCAAGGAACAAAGTCCCTAATCAGAATTCGGAAATGGCCAGTTATCATTTGCCCAGTGTGCTGCCTGTTTCTAGAGATGGTGGAGATTGCTGATTTCAGTCATACACTGTCAATGAGACTTAGCTTTAAATAAGCCTGTTCATTTCAAAAGGGATCATGATTTCATTTCAAAGCCACTGAAGGTTAGATAAAGAGACTGAATGGCTAAAAGTACATTACTGATAATGTAGATGAGAGCTCACTGTCAGGCCCAGTTTGAAAGGCAGCTTAAGGTGTCATTAGATGCATATAGAAGTCTCTGAAAGAAGAACAGATCAAAGACCTGAAAACGGGCAGACCTATTACAAAATAAATAAATGTACACACGCATGGGGTACTTGCGATATAGTAATAGGGAAGCTGAGAACGAATATGATAGAATTATCTTTAAATGCAAGCCTATTCTCCTGTAATGTTTCCTGAGATGACTTAGCCAGTAATGACTATAAGAACATAAGAAATAGAAGCAGGAGTAGGCCATCTAGCCCTCCGAGCCTACCCTGCCATTCAATAAGATCATGGCTGATCTTTATAAAGATCTTTATATGTTTTTATAAATATATAAAAAGGAAGAGGCTGGCTAGGGTGAACGTTGGACCCTTAGAGGATGAGAGGGGGGACTTAGTGGTAGGGGATGGGGAAATGGCTGAGGCCTTGAATAACTTTTTTGTTTCGGTCTTCACAGAGGAGGACGTGAATAATTTGCCGGGTGTTAGCGATGGAAAGATGGTAGGAGTGGAGGGCCTGAATGACATTATTGTTACTAGAGAGGCAGTGCTCGACAGACTGGAGGGATTGATTGTGGACAAGTCCCCAGGACCAGATGGAATGCATCCAAGGGTTCTGAAAGAAATGGCGGAGGTGATAGTGGATGCCTTGGTGATTATTTTCCAAACGTCGCTGGATTCCGGGAAAGTGCCAGAAGATTGGAAAACGGCTAATGTTACGCCGTTGTTTAAGAAGGGTGGCAGGCAAAAGGCAGGGAATTATAGGCCGGTTAGTTTAACGTCTGTTGTAGGTAAAATGTTAGAATCCGTGATCAAGGAGAAAATAGCGAGGCATCTTGAGGAGAATTATTTGATAGAGCAGACGCAGCACGGTTTCGTTAAGGGGAAGTCGTGTCTGACAAATTTATTGGAGTTCTATGAGGGTGTGTCCAGGGCGGTGGATAGAGGAGAGCCGGTGGATGTGGCGTTTCCTGATTTTCAGAAGGCGTTTGATAAGGTGCCGCACAAGAGGTGATTACAGAAGGTCAGGGGGCATGGAGTTGGGGGTAGGGTGTTAGCGTGGATAGGGGATTGGCTGTCAAGTAGGAGGCAGAGAGTAGGGGTCAATGGGTGCTATTCAGATTGGCAGTTGGTGAGTAGTGGAGTGCCCCAGGGGTCGGTGCTGGGGCCTCAGCTATTTACCATTTATATAGATGATCTGGAGGAGGGAACCGAGTGTATGGTGTCGAAATTTGCTGATGACACCAAGATTGGGGGAACGGCAAATTGTGCGGAGGGTGTGGAGAGTCTGCAGAAGGATCCAGATAGGCTGGGCGAATGGGCCAGGAACTGGCAAATGGAATTTAATGTTGGCAAATGTGAAGTTGTCCACTTTGGTAGGAATAATGGTAGGAAGGACTATTACTTACATGGCGAAAAACTGCAGCATGCGACGGTGCAGAGGGACCTCGGGGTCCTTGTGCATGAGTCGCAAAAACCCAGCCTGCACGTGCATGCTGAATAAACTAGGCTTGTACTTGTTAGAGTTTAGAAGAATGAGGGGAGATCTCATTGAGACATATAAGGTGATGAATGGGATGGATAGGATAGAGGTGGAGAGGCTCTTCCTGCTCAGAAAGGACAGTAGGACTAGAGGGCACAGCCTCAAGATAAAGGGGGGGCGGTTTAGAACGGAGTTGAGGAGGAACTTCTTCACTCAAAGGGTGGTGAATCTCTGCAATTCTCTGCCCGTTGAAGTGGTGGAGGCTGCCTCGCTAAATATATTTAAGACGCGGGTTGATAGGTTTTTGATAGGCAAGGGGATTAAGGGTTATGGGGAGAGGGCAGGAATGTGGAACTGAGACACGACAGATCAGCCATGATCTTACTGAATGGCGGGGCAGGCTCGAGGGGCAAGATGGCCTACTCCTGCTCCTATTTCTTATGTTCTTATGTTCTTATGTGAAGTGGATCAGTTCCACTTTCCTGCTTTCTCCCCATAACCCTTAATTCCCTTGCCTACCAAAAACCTATCTACTCGTGACTTAAATATATTTAGCGAGGCAGCCTCCACCACTTCAACGGGCAGAGAATTCCAGAGATTCACCACCCTTTCAGTGAAGAAGTTCCTCCTCAACTCCGATCTAAACTGTTCCCCCCCCTTATCTTGAGGCTGTGTCCTCTAGTCCTACTATCCTTTCTAAGCGGGAAGAATCTCTCTACCTCTACCCTGTCCATCCACTTCATTATCTTATACGTCACCATAAGATCCCCCCTCATCCTTCTAAACTCCAACAGACCCAGACTATGTAGTCCATCTTCATAGGCCAACCCCCTCATCTCCAGTATCAGCTTAGCGAACCTCCTCTGCACTCCCTCCAAGGCCAATATATCCTTCCGCAAGTGTGGCGACCAAAACTGCACACACTACTCCAGTTGCAGCCTCACCAGTGCCCTGTACAGTTGCAGCAAGACATCCCTGCTTTTATATTCTATCCCCCTCGCTATAAAGGCCAACTTTCCATTCGCCTTCTTGATCGCCTGCTGCACCTGCAGACTGGGTTTTTGCCACTCATGCACAAGGACCCCCAGGTCCCTCTGCACCGTAGCATGCTGCAGCTTTTTGCCTTTTAAATAATAATCCCTCCTAATATTACTTCTGCCAAAGTGGATAACCTCACACTTGCTAACATTATACTCCATCTGCCAGGTCCTCGTCCACTCGCTCAGCCTATCCAGATCTCGCTGCAGATTTTCCACACCCTCCATGCAATTTGCTTTTCCACTCATCTTCATGTCATCAGCAAATTTCGTCACCCTACACTCAGCCCCCTCCTCCAGATCATCTATATAAATGGTAAATAGTTGAGGCCCCAGCACCGATCCCTGCGACACTCCACTAGTCACCAACCGCCAACCAGAACAGCACCCATTAGTACCAACTCTCTGCTTCCTATTAGACAGCCAATCCTCTATCCATGCTAACACCTTACCCCCAACTCCATGCCCCCTAACCTTCTGTAGCAACCTTTTATGAGGCACCTTATCAAATGCCTTTTGGAAATTTAAAAACACCACATCCACCAGTTCCCCTCTGTCTACCGCACTAGTCACATCTTCATAGAAATCCAATAAATTCGTCAAACGCAACTTCCCCTTAACGAATCCATGCTGCGTCTGCTCGATCAAACCATTCTTTTCTAGGTGCCTCGCTATTTCTTCTTTGATGACGGATACTAGCATTTTTCCAACTACAGACGTTAAACTAACCGGCCTATAATTCCCTGCCTTTTGTCTGCTACCTTTTTTAAACAGTGGCGTAACATTAGCCATTTTCCAATCTTCCGGCACTTCCCCGGAGTCCAGCGAATTTTGATAAATAATTACTATGAAGAAACTCACTTTTGCTTTTTTGACATTTTAATTTGAGGAGCTCACGATTCCCAAAAAACGAATCCAATTACTTAATGGTACCTAGTGCAACAGAAGCACATCCTAGGATTTAGCTTTGAACATGCAGCTCACCAAAACACAAACATTTGCCCAGAAAAAGAGCAACCATATGTTTAAATTTGTGAACAGCGGTGATGCCATCTCCAGTGTAGGAGGGAAACAAAGTTGTAATGGTGTTGGCTACATTGTCTGTTAAGGAAGTCTTTGTAGTCTTCTATATGTTAACAGCAAATCTTTAATATTTAACTGAAGCTGGTTGAGGACTCATCATGCTCTGCATTAGGTTCATGTCATCAGCAAGTTCACCAAACGAGAATAATAAGGACACCTAATCTGGATTCCCTCTAATTTCTTATTGAAACATGATGTTTTTCAGCAATTTTAAAATTTTATTCTCCCAGGCACCCAACTCTTCATATGGTTTGGCCTTGGGATGAATCTAAATTCATCTCCATTAAGTTTATTTAAAGGGCGAAAAGCTGCAGCATGCTATGGTGCAGAGGGACCTGGGGGTCCTTGTGCATGAATTGCAAAAACCCAGTCTGCAGGTGCAGCAGGTGGTCAGGAAGGCGAATGGGATTCTGGCCTTTATAGCGAGGGGGATAGAATATAAAAGCAGGGAGGTCTTGCTGCAACTGTACAGGGCACTGGTGAAGCCGCAGCTGGAGTACTGTGTGCAGTTTTGGTCGCCACACTTGCGCAAGGATATTTTGGCCTTGGAGGGAGTGCAGAGGAGGTTTACTAGGCTGATGCCAGAGATGAGGGGGTTAGACTATGAAGAGAGACTGAATAGACTGGGTCTGTACTCGTTGGAGTTTAGAAGGATGAGGGGGGATCTTATAGAGACGTATAAGATAATGAAGGGGATGGATAGGGTAGAGGCAGAGAGATTCTTCCCGCGCAGAAAGGACAGCAGGACGAGAGGGCACAGCCTCAAGATAAGGGGGGGCGCAGTTTAGAATGCAGTTGAGGAGGAACTTCTTCACTGAAAGGGTGGTGAATCTCTGGAATTCTCTGCCCATTGAAGTGGTGGAGGCTATCTCGCTAAGTATATTTAAGTCACGGGTGGATAGGTTTTTGACAGACAAGGGGATTAAGGGTTATGGGGAGAAAGCAGGAAAGTGGAACTGATCCACTTCAGATCAGCCATGATCTTATTGAATGGTGGGGGAGGCTCGAAGGGGTGGATGGCCTACTCCTGCTCCTATTTCTTATGTTCTTATGTTCTAAGTTGCATTTTTGATCTGTGGTCATTTATTTTTTTATCTGTAGTTACATCTTTACCCCTTTAAGGAATGAAACAGTCTTGTCTGTATCTACAAAATGACTTTGCAGTTGTCTTTTTCCCCCCGATCTTTCTGTGTTTTGTTGGGGTCAACGGCTCCTGTTGAGATTGCGTTTTTTTTTAAAACTTATAAACTGTTTGATCAATCGTGTTTGTGAGTAATTCATTCCTCTGAGCTTTACATAGAACATAGAACATAGAACATTACAGCGCAGAACAGGCCCTTCAGCCCACGATGTTGCGCCGACCAGTTAAAAAAAACAATGACCCTCTAACCTAAACCAATCCCTTTTCATCCATAAACCTATCCACGGACCTCTTAAACGCCCCCAAACTAGGCGCATTTACAACCGCAGCAGGCAGGGCATTCCAATCCCTCACCACCCTCTGGGTAAAGAACCTACCACTGACATCCGTCCTATAACTACCCCCCCTTAATTTAAAGTCATGCCCCCTCGTGCTAGCTTTCTCCATCCGAGGAAAAAGGCTATCACTGTCCACCCTATCTAAACCTCTAATCATCTTATATGTTTCAATAAGATCCCCTCTTAGCCGCCTTCTTTCCAGCGAAAACAACCCCAAATCCCTCAGTCTCTCCTCATAGGACCTCCCCTGCATACCAGGCAACATCCTGGTAAACCTCCTCTGCACCCTCTCCAAAGCCTCCACATCCTTCCTGTAACGTGGGGACCAGAACTGCACACAGTACTCCAAGTGCGGCCGCACCAGAGTTGTGTACAGTTGCAACATGACACTGCGACTCCTAAATTCAATCCCCCTACTAATAAACGCCAAGACACCGTATGCCTTCTTAACAACCCTATCTACTTGATTCCCAACTTTCAGGGATCTATGTACACATACACCTAGATCCCTCTGTTCATCCACACTATTCAAAGTCCTCCCGTTAGCCCTACACTCAACACATCTGTTATTCCTACCAAAGTGAATTACCTCACACTTCTCCGCATTAAACTCCATCCGCCACCTCTCGGCCCAGCTCTGCAACCTGTCCAAGTCTTCCTGCAAACTATGACACCCTTCCTCACAATCTACCACACCTCCGACTTTGGTGTCATCAGCAAATTTACTAATCCACCCAACTATACCCTCATCCAGATCATTAATAAAAATTACAAACAGCAGTGGCCCCAAAACAGATCCCTGAGGCACACCACTCGTAACCGAACTCCATGACGAATATTTACCATCAACCACCACCCTCTGTCTCCTATCTGCTAGCCAATTCCTGATCCAATTTCCTAGATTACCCTCAATCCCATACATCTGCATTTTCTGCAGAAGCCTACCATGGTGAACCTTATCAAACGCCTTACTAAAATCCATATATACCACGTCAACTGCCTTACCCCCATCCACCTCTTTGGACACTTTTTCAAAAAACTCAATAAGGTTAGTAAGGCACGACCTACCCGCTACAAAACCATGCTGACTATCTCCAATCAATTCATTACTCTCCAAATAACTATAAACCCTATCCCTAATAATTTTTTCTAAAACCTTGCCCACAACAGAAGTGAGACTCACCGGTATATAATTCCCGGGGAAGTCTCTGTTCCCCTTCTTAAACAATGGGACAACATTCGCTAACCTCCAATCTTCCGGTACTATACCAGAGGCCAACGACGACCTGAAGATCAGAGCCAGAGGCTCTGCAATCACTTCTCTTGCCTCCCAGAGAATCCTAGGGTAAATCCCATCCGGACCAGGGGACTTATCTATCTTCAATCCCTCAAGAATATCCAGCACATCCTCCTTATCAACTGTAAAACTGTCTATTCTACTCCCCTGCAACCCTGTGTCCTCCTCAGCTATATTCTTGTCCCCCTGCGTGAACACCGAAGAGAAATATTGGTTCAATGCCTCTCTAATCTCTTCCAGTTCCACACATAACTTCCCTCTGCTGTCTATAACTGGCCCTAATCTTGCCCTAACCAACCTTCTGTTCTTGACATACCTATAGAACGCCTTAGGAAGATCAATTTCAAGGTGATTTTTGCTCCATCTTCTGCTTTATTAAACTTTTTTCCCAAGGGAGTTTCTTCTGGTTCTCTGGATTTCAAGGTGGTGTCACTGGTCACTGGGGACAAAGGGGACTTCCTGTGCTTGCTGCTTTTGGCAAGTTCCACAAGATGAGGAGAACTTTCTTCACCCAGAGGGTGATGAACGCGTGGAATTCACTACCACAAGAAGTAGTTCAGGTCAAAACGTTGTCTGATTTCAAGAAGAAATTAGATACAGCTGTTGGGGTTAAAGGGGTCAGGGGGTACTGGGGGGGAGTCAGGATCGGGATATTGAATTCGATGATCAGCCATGATCAAAATGAATGGCAGAGCAGGCTCAAATGGCCAAATGGCCTACTTCTGCTTCCAATTTCTATGTTACTCTCTGCCTTCTATGACCAAGCCAGTTCTGTACCCATTGAGCCAGCCCACCCATGTGATTTTACTTAAAATCCTATGCGATTTTAGTTTTTTAACCAGTCTGCCATGTAGGATCTTGTCAAGTGCCTTACTAAAGTTCATATAAACTACATTCCACAGCCCTTCCCTCATCAATTACTTCTGTCCCTCTTCAAAACACCCAATCGAGTTGGTGAGACATGACCTTCCCCACACAAAGCCATACTGCCTGTCACTAACTAGTCCATTTCCTTCCAAATGTGCATATATCCTATCCCTCATTGTCTTCTCCAAAAGTTTCCCCACTGCTGACATCAGGCTCAATAGCCATTCTCTCTCAGCTTCCCATTTTGCTAAAGCTGTTATAAATCTTGCTGATATGATGGGGTAGGAGTGAGGCGATGGGATGGGGGCGAGTGGCTTCCTTACCTAGGGGGAAAACATACAACAAGGAAGCCCTTTAAATACATTTAAATATATTGAAATGAAATGTAATCCCTTTCTGGACTGGAACTCATTGTATCTTGTGAATAGACTGGGACAGGAAGTTCTGCCTCAGGATGCTGCCAGCCAGTCAGAAGTGAGCATCTCTCCAGTACTTTGGGTGTGTGGCCCTGGATCCTTCAGGCATGGTTGGAGATCTATCTTGGTGCTAAACTAGCAGTCCTGGCAAGGTGGAGAATTGGAAGGCAATATGGTTGGGGTGAAACCTGAGGGGTCGTCCAAGCAGCCCAAGAAAGATAGGCCCAATGCTGACATCATTACCAGAATTTGACAGCAGGCCACAAACTGGATTGAAGAGTCTCCCTGCCTCCAAACACAGCATAGCAAGGGAGTGTTAAATCCAGCCAATGGTCCTTCTTTGACTGTCTTCAAATCCTTTTGCTTAAGATGGAAATGTCACATGGCAGGAAGTCATGTGATGAAGCCACCAGGAATATGTCCAATCAGAATTGGCAGAAAGTCGATAGTGGAATTCTAGGTGGTGTCATGGAGACATTGTAACCATGAGATCAGATCACCAGAGCATCAAATGCGCCAGACCAAGTGCGGGAAAATGGGTTTAGATTAGTTAGGTGTTTAATGGCCAACAGAGACACAATGGGCTGAAAGCCTCTTTCTTTGCTGTAAAACCCTATGACTGGTGGCTTGGACCAATTGACAGAAGACAGGGAAAGTGACAGCGTGTCCAATTTTAATAAAGCACTATCAATTTGCACATTCGTTCCTTTCTTAATTTGTAAGAAAACGGAGATACAATTTCCCATTGAAACTAAAGGCCTTTAACCAATAAGTAGGAGAGTTCCCATGTCAGACATCCAGCAAAAGGTAATGGCAAACCACTGCAGTACTTTACCAAGTGCAATCATGGACAAATCTAATGGAAGTCCAATACTCTCTAAGGTCATGAAGCCTGAAGGAGTGGATGTACAGCTGGATATCCATTGAGGGAAGAAAGACAACATGTCAATTAAATAAAATGTCAATCAGATGTGAAAAGGTATGTATTAGAATATAACATGTGGGAAATTTCTTAAGCCATTTAATTTTCTAAATGGATTTTTTTTTAATTGTAGAAATTCTCTTACTTTTCCATAGGATCCTTGGCCCAGCACTTTAAGCAATTCAAACTGAGAGGGATCTGCTTTTTCAAAACCTTCCTTCACATGGTTACTGATGTCTATTTCTTTCACAATACCTTCATCCTACAGGGAAATAATCACACAGAGGATTTCATTAGACAGACACATAAAACTGCAATAAAGCACATTTAACCAATATTGACCCATTTGGACACCGGAGCAATGTTTTTCATACAAGTACTTGGGAATCCCTGAGGTACACAGCAAATGTTTCTATTTTAAAGTGCCTTTCACCGTAAATTTTGGTTTTGAAGGCAATAGTTAAACTAAGTTTACCAAAACTCATGTCCAGTAAATTTTCATCAGTAAAATTAAATGTTTGCAGATTAGCTTATGCTGTTGGTATACACATAAGGATTCACAAGTGCTTGTTGTTTCAACTTTCTGATAATTATAACTAAACATGATTGAGGACCTAGCAACTCACGAACATTAATAGCAGTATCTATTGAGTTCACATGCTCCCTTAGCTTATAGAATTTTACAGGTACTTTCATACATTTTCTTATTGTGGGTTTCCTCCAGGTGCTCCAGTCTCCTCTCACAGTCCAAAAGACATGTTGATTAGGTGCATTGGCCATGCTAAACTCTCCTTCAGTGTACTCAAACATGCACCGGAGTGTGGTGACTAGAGGATTTCCATAGTAAGTTCACTCCAGAGTTAATGTAAGCCTACTTGTGACACTAATAAATAAACTTTAAACTTTATATTCTGGGAGTGGGCATTGGAGCCTCTGTTAGAGGCTTAAGAACTGGATTGTGCCTGAATTTGCTTGTGCTTGAGTATAACAAAGCTGCCTGGTGAGGCCGGCACAGGGGTAATACCAAATTAGTTTGCCAGCTCATTACTGGCACCTACCAAGGCCGCAAAGGTAACTTGCTGGTCACAGGAAGACAGCAAATCCTATCACCTGATAGCTGAGCCTCTAAAGTGAGTCTGGAAGATGTTATGATTCCCACAGAGATCGGTAACATTTAAAAAGAGACAGGAATTTCCCAGATACTGACAGGAAAAGGAAATCTCACAAAATTTCCCATTTTAAGACCTTTACTGGAACAAAGAAACTAAAGCAAATTAACACAATATTGCCATATTCCAAGTAGAAACGTAGCGTTGCAGATTTAGTTCCAAGCTCTTATCCTTCCCGCATCAGGACAAGATTTCCAGGCTTCACTGAAAGTCACTTCACTCAATCTTCTGAATATCACTGAACTGACTACTAATAGAAGGGCCCATTCTGGTGACTCCTAGTCTCTTAAATCTCACCCCGTCCCATCACTTCAAACAAAAAATCAGTTCTCCTTAGAATCCCCCTCAGGGGTTGACACAAAATGGTCTTTTCCTCTGCTTTACACAGCAGCATAACTGTTCATCTGTTTCTGGGATCAGATCTCTGAGTCTCAGGCCAAAATTTTCCTGATATTCCTGTTGGCAGAATCATCCAGCCCTGCCAATGGCATCCTCCCACCGTGGGTTCCCTGGTGGCAGACGATGTGGGGCACACAAACCCCATAGACATCAGCAGAAACAGGAAACTCCACCGCCAGCCGACAATGGGCCACTGAAACATATGAAAATACGCCACGGGGGAGGGGCTGGTAGTGCAGAAAATCGCATCAAAGTGTCAGAATTTACATCCTGACACAAAAGAGGAGTAGTTGGTGTTTCAGGCCACAGGTTCTCAGGGTGGGATTTCCACCAACCCCCATGTTTCATGGTGGTGAAAGAAGTCCATCATTGGCTGGCAGAGCGATCTTCCGATCCCACTGTTGTCAGTGGGTTTTCCTGTTGGACTGGAAAATTCAACCTGGGTTTTCTATAGGTTTCAGTCTGGGCCTGTATCCCTATGACACTCAGATCACATGGGCATGTCTCTGGGCAGAGTTTCATATGATTTCAGACATTCCATTTCATGGTGGCGCAGTGGTTAGCACTGCTGCCTCACAGCACCAGAGTCCCGGGTTCGATTCCTGGCTTCAGGCACTGTTGGTATGCAGTTTGCACATTCTCCCCGTGTCTGTATGGGTTCCTCCAGGTGTTCCGGTTTTCTCCCACAGTCCAAAGATGTGTGGGTTAGGTGGATTGGCCATGCCAAATTGCCTCTTAGTGTCAGGGGCACTGGTTAGGGTAAATGCTTCGGGCGATGGTGATAGGACCTAGATGGGATTGTGGTCAGTGCAGACTTGAATGGCCTCCTTCTGCACTGCAAGGATTCTACGATTTTAAACAAACGGAATCGCTTTAAAACACAATCATCTTAGAAAACCTCACATTCTTAACAAGGGGCAGGATGGTGAAGGGGTAAGAATCAGAATGTGGGTGGGGGGGACTACCTGGAATCAGGAGTTGGGGACTGTTGAGCAGTGATAGCCAATTCCCCACAATTTTGATATGAACCCAAGAGAAAAACCTTTTTGGTGATGGTCTCCAGCAGTTCAAAGCACTGGGAATCATTAGCTATTCATACACATTGCTTGATGACTGACAAGTATAATCACGTAGGCCTGGATTTCTGTCAATGAGTCAGGTGCAGAGTCAGGAGAATTCCCAGCTCCACTAATCTGACTTTTAAAAATAGCTGCCAGATGTCAGATGTTTCGTCTGGCCTGGTGATGGGCAGGGTGGAAGGGGGGCTATAATTGAAGTCGGGGTTTGTGACCCAGGAAGTACCGAGGAGAAAATGCAGGGGTCGGATGGCCAGAATTGGGTTCTTTGGGTTCAAATTTTAAAAGAAAATAATAATATAAATCATCCCTCCTGCCCACATCCTCCATACAATTCCCACGTGCCATCCATGCCAACCTATGCTCCTATATCTGCCAACACGGCCCCTCAGGCCCTCCATTCCAACATATGCCCTTGAACACCCCATGGGCCTTTTAAGACCCAATGCCAACTCATGCTAACCCATGTCCACCCGCCACCCTTTGCCCTTATGTCTGTCGTGCTAACACCCAGAATTCACCACGAGCAGAGCTCAGGACCCAAGCAGAGATTAGACAAATAAAGTTCTATAAAATAAAGTTCCGTGTTTATTGCAGTCTTCAGTATATTGAAAGAGTCCATTTACCATGTTTACATTCCTTCATTCAAATAAAGCCTTATATGGAAAAAAGTTTCCATTCAGGTACACAGCCCCTTAAAACAAGAAACATTGAAATTCATACTTTCACTTCAAGGAGTCTATAAACACTTGCAGCTGTCAACCAAACAGAGACAGTAGGTACCCTACTGTGATAATGCGCTGTTGTGAAATCAGTCATGTAGCAGTAAACCAGCAATGGAAGCCCTTAGGCTATTTCAACAGAGTAAAGCAGCAAAGAATTACTTATTTTAACACACCCAACATTTGTTCAAAGATTCAAAGGGCAGTGCTTTTAAATGCCTTGACAATGTTGTAGCTACCTTTAAGTGGTGCTTTTGACAGACCTTTTTGACAGGTCCTCTTGACAGATCAGCTGAAAGTGTTAACCGTTGATTTTGGATTGGTCCTCTTGACACATCCTCCTAATACTTTTGACAGGTCTTCTTGACATTTACTTTTGACAATTTTGACACTTGATTTTGAGAGGACAGTTGACCATTCCAATGAGCTTGACATTTGAGGAGTTATGAAGTTTTACATCCAATGAATGCCTACTTATAACAATTCTGAAGAATGCATTACCGACTCCAACGAGCATCTGACCTTGCTGGGACCATATCCAAAGAGTACCTTTCGAAAGGGGTACCTTAGCTTCCCAAACGAATCTACAAACTTCAAACCTGCTCTTCCAAGGTCTACTCTGCACACTTTGGGTTTCACACTCCTAAGATATAAAAATCCAGAGGCTGATGATTTAAATGGCCAGGTGCTTCCTTGAACAGCACATAAGCTAAACAGCTATCACCTCCATTCACACCCCCATGGATACAAGAAATGCTATGTTTAAGGCCAGGACTAATGATTTCCCATCATGGTAAAAGTCACAGCCATTTCCACGCACAGCAATGGACACAATTACTTTTGTTGTTATAAGTTAGTTTTGAATATTCAATGGTGATTCCATAATCTTTTTGATTTGATTTATTATTGTCACATATATTAATGTACAGTGAGAAGTATTGTTTGTTGTGCGCTATACAAAGCATACTGTACATAGGAAAGGAGAGAGTGTAGAATGTAGTGTTACAGTCAAAGCTAGGGTGTGAGAAAGATCAACTTAATGCAAAATTGATCCATTAAAAAGTCTGATGGCAGCAGAGAAGAAACTGTTCTTGAGTTGGTTGGTACGTGATTTCAGACTTTTGTCTCTTTTTCCAAAGGAAGGTGATGGAAGAGTGGAAGAGAGTATGTCCAGAGTGCGTGGGGTCCTCTATTATGCTGGCTGCTTTTCCAAGGCAGTGGGAAATGTAGACAGTGTCAGTGGATGGGAGGCTGCTTTGAGTGATGGACTGGGCTTCATTCACGACCCTTTGTAGTTTCTTACGGTTTTGGGCAGAGCAGGAACCATACTGAGCTGTGATACAACCAGAAAGAATGCTTTCAATGGTGCATCTGTAGAAGTTGGTGAGGGTTGTAATGGACATGCCAAATTTCCTTAGTCTCCTGAAAAAGTAGAGGTGTCGGTGGGACTTTTTAACTATAGCATCCGTATGGAGGGACCAGGAACAGTCATGGGGAGTAATGGTAGGTTGGTGATGAGAAGAAGAGAGCAGTTATCTCAGGGATAATTTCTGAGAAAAATCACATGCATCTATATGTGGATTAGTTTTCCTCTGCCTCCATTTTTCTGCCATCTTTCCAATGTCCAACTGGTAAAACATTGGTGAGATTTTATTGCAGCAGGACATCCAGTAGCAACAGCCAGTAGTGAGACCTCCCCTTGCACCTTTAGGTTTTTAAATTTGTTGTAAGACAAATGATTGAAAGTGTGAACTGATAACGCCTCAACGACAGATTCGTACTGACATCTACAACTGGGGTGAACAAGGGCAAGAAACCATATCACCTTAACCAATCAGATCAAAGGATTGTTAAATTAACAGCGTAAGAACTGAGAAGAAATATGAATCAGTCAGTGAATTCAATATCAACTCAGACACAGAACATAACAGAAAGATCGGATTAAGAAAGGAAAAAGGAAAAGAAAAAGATTTTAAAAATCTGAAGTCTCACAATTTTAATACCTCCAAAAATTACTAACCGACAGCATGCGAGTCCAAGTTTTATAAGTTAAAATTCAACAATTTCACGCCATTTAATTTATTTCAATGGTCAGGCAGTCACACAAGTGCAATTTTCACAAAGCTAATGGGGGAAGCAGTGTAAATCAGACAGCAACTGTTGGATATACGCATTTAACTACCCTAGCCTGAAATTGCTGTATCATTTGTGCCTAATAACTGAGCAAGTCATGAGATTCAAGGTTATTTTGGGAGCAAAATCTGGCCCACACAAAACAGTACACATTTCTCTGTTGTGCTTACTTTGCTAACATAAAGATCAAAAGAAATCTCCCGTTTGCAAACACGCAAGAAACCAGAGGAACTCTTTGACCTTAGTTTGAGTACATGCCATCTAAATCGGTTTGCTTTTGTGATAATGCATTCGTGTGTGCATGTGTTTGTGGTATTTTTGTCCAATGCATCCCAAACACAGTCTGCTGTCAGAGATTAGCAGCAAGTGTTAGTCA
This sequence comes from Carcharhinus amblyrhynchos, assembly GCF_965287045.1. Classification (NCBI taxonomy): domain Eukaryota; kingdom Metazoa; phylum Chordata; class Chondrichthyes; order Carcharhiniformes; family Carcharhinidae; genus Carcharhinus; species Carcharhinus amblyrhynchos. The sequence continues at coordinate 34,221,451 of NC_137335.1, read as the reverse complement.
CCCTGGCAACCAAATACTTTTTATGTATAAGCAGACTTTTGAGCGTGAGTGAGAAACAGTAGCTCAAAACTCATTAGAAATATAACATTTATTTCATGTTCTGGAAAAAATTTGAAGGGGCCGGCCAAATTTAAATTTTCAATATGTGTGGTGTATGCAGGAGTTCGATTTTTGAGTAGAAATTAGGAAAATAAAAACTCACTTTATAAAACCCGTTGTATTTTCTTGTACTAAAGGCACTTATGTATTATTAGTTTCCAATTTTCACTGCTTTGCTTCATCTTATGAAGCCATTTGATCTGGCTCATAAGAAATAGTACAAGCAGTAGGACATTCAGCCCTTCAAGCCTGCTCCAACTTTTAATACTATCCTGGCAGAAATTGGATTAAATGTCCATCTTCCTGCAGTATCCCCATTCCTTTGATTCTTTTAGTGTCCAAAAACCAACCGATCTCTATTTTGATGTGGAGATGCCGGCGTTGGACTGGGGTAAACACAATAAGAAGTTTCAGAATATTAGGTTAAAAGTCCAACAGGTTTACTTGGTAGTAAAAGCCATTAGCTTTCGGAGCGTTGCTTCATCAGGTGAGTGGGAGTTCTGTTCACAAACAGTTCCTTGTTTGTGAACTGAAATCCCACTCACCAGATGAAGGAGCAGTGCTCTGAAAGCTAGTGGCTTTTCCTACCAAACAAACCTGTTGGACTTTAACCTGGTATTGTGGGACTTCTTACGAGAATATTTTCAACAGCTGAACATCCACTGCCTTCAGTGACAGAGGATTCCATAGATCTTTTGAGTGAGAGGGGTTTTTCTCAGCTCTGGGATTTTGACTCCAAGGCCTCCAAATCAGGGAAGATGTCCTTTTGGCATTTACCTTAACAAACCTCGAAGAATTTTATGTATTTAAATGAGGTCACCTCTTGTTCTTTGAAAATCCAGGGAATATTGACCAATTGTATTCAATCTCTCTGAGCACAATCTGTTCTCTTCCCAAAGATCATTCAGAGAATCCCTTCGACATGAATGGCCAGAAAATCCTAGCCTATGTGAGTCTGGTAATTAATCAAGCTCACCGCATTTGATTGGTTATGCCTGGGTGTGGCCTCAGAGCAACGTAAACAGATAACACACAAGCTACCAGAAGCTAAAGCTGGGATATGGATTGTGCAGACATTTTGTGATGGCAAAGCTATTTTAAGACTCTTGTAAATAAATAAATCTGGTGCATATTCAGAAACTCTCAGCATTGCTCTGACACAGAAAAATATACAGCAAACCTGCAAATATTCAACAGAATTGACAACATATATGGTTGAGGAAAGTTTGATGTCAGCAGTTCCAGTAGCATTCCTTTCAGTACCAGAAGATCTACCCATGTCATTGGGTCATCAGATTTTGGGTTGCAAGAGCTACTCACTTTGTACAGAACAGACAGTCTGCATGTAGGAGTGGTCCACAAGAATACTCATACATAGTCTTGGAGAACGCCCACAAATTTTCAAACGGATCAAAGAAGACATGTCTATGTTTGTCACAGTTTGCCAACTGCTTTCAAAACATACTTCAGGCCAAAAATAGTCTGATATATCAGAGATACTCGGGTAATAGTGAAACCATTAAACAATATGTGGCATTGCGACAATTGGCTTCTACAAGCAAATTTGGCAAACTAATTAATGAGCATGCTCAATTAGTTGAATAGACAGATTAGGAAATATTTCTTCGTGGTAGATGATTACTTAATGTTGGGAAAAAACCAGGACCTTGGCAGTCCAAATCGATTCTGCTGTGTTTGACTTGAAGAAATGACACAGAAATGTAACATCACACTTAGAGTTGCAGACACAGCTTATTTAACCAGCTCAAGTGCATGGCTTACAGACAAAGAGAACTCAGCAGCCTCATCAACCTGTGTTGATCACATGTCTTCACTGTGCCTAAATTGTGGAAGTGTTCACTGATTTCACAACACCATGTTGCATTTGAAGGAAAAAATGTAATTTGTGTTTAAAGTGGAGCCAATTTGCAAAGATATGCAAGTCGTTAAAGAAGAGTTGGTGAGATACACAGAGGAGTTCCTTTTCAAGATTGAGGTGCAGCATGAATATACCAAATGGTCAAGTCTAAACAGTAAAGTAACACTAATGCAGCGCTCCTAATCACTCCTAACATATAGCAGCCTCCAACCAGGATTGCCATAACCAAGTCTTGATGGATAAACCAAACATTGGTACGTATCAGAGACTTTTCCAATTGTTTTGAACAATGGTTCATTCAGACACAATGAACAGAGGAGGTTTTCTAAAAAATGGCAAAGAGTCAGGTCCTGACAGAAAACCGACATGTCTCTCCCCAAAACACAGCCAGGTTTTCACTCTAGATTCTCTGACACTTGATAAAAAAAAGTAGGGGAGTGTGTTTTACGCCACCATTCTAGAAAGGCGAGGCCGGCTCCACAGAGAATAGGGTGCAATTTTTACAGGATGTTCCAAGCTTCTCAGATTAATGTTACAGGCCTTCCCTTTTGGGGATGCTTGACAGACAAAGGGAGCAACCCCATCCTTGGGGCAAAGAGGGCCAACGCCTCCCCCACCACTCAATAGATGTGTCACTCCCCCACACCCTCCCACCCCCCAATACATCATAAAGGCATCAGGATGACATGACCACACACCCCCGCCCCCTCCGGAACACCTTTACAGCATCAGGGAGCCTCCCCATTATTAATGTCCACCCACCCCACCCACCACCATGCAGGCACAACCCTCCACTACACCACTGCCCTCCCTGCATAATGGAGCCCCCGTCAAAGGGGTACCCAGAAGCCCTACCCCACACTTTGCCCCCTTAACTCACCCCTGGGTGTGCCAGAGGCAGTGCCATGTGATTTACAACCCAGGGGTATACTTACCTCCAAACCTCTGACGTCCTCACCCTGACTGGTTTTCACTTTTGGAAACTGGTAGTCATTCTCACTGGTATGATGTCACACTGGCGGGAAGGTCTAACACTCTAACACATCAGCGTTAAGTTCTTTAGTGATATTAAAATATATCTAATGTCATGGTAATAAGATTCATGCCACTTCCAGGCAGGCATGAACCTGATTGCATTGACATGGAAAAAGGGTGAAGATCTCAAACCACAGCACCACAATTCCAGTTATGATCCTCTTAACAGAGTTTGTGGACATATCAGGATTTGCACCCAGAGCAAAGAGGCTCTGAGAATTGCAGCCAACATTATTTCCCTTTGCTGTCATGTAAATAGTTTGGGTCCCTGAGGGTAAACTTCTAGTTTAGAAAAAATGGGAATGTTATGATGTCCTTGTACCTTTAAGAGGATATATTTTAAACTGCTGTCAATAATATTACTAAGGCAGGATATGGTGTAGCAGTCCCAAGTCTCTGACAGTGACAGCTTGTAGAAGTCAGCTACACATGCTCAGTCTCCTAGTTAACATTGCCTGCGTTTAATCTTATCTTTAAATAAAAATCCCATGTTATGGTTTTACAATGCATGTCGAGATTGGTATATTAACATTGAATAGAAGAGTGTAACAGAAAGTGCATGTGCATGGTTATCAGCTGGGAAAAGGTCATGATCATGTGATGTCAGCTATGGAATTGCCTGCTGCCACTTGTGATCTAGGTTCAGACACAAAGCATCTTCAGTAACATACCAGAAAAACACAGACAATTGGAGGAATATATCCCAGCCTGGCTCAACATCTTTAGGAGGGGCAGGGATACCAGCAATATTCTTTTCCTTTAAAGAAAACTGCAGCACTGAAATAGAGGTCAGCCATTCTGAGATAAGAATATGTAATTAAAAATATACTTTGTAAAACACAAAAATCCCTTACTTTGTTAAGGAGTACGCGGAGATATAATCATTGTAAAACTTCACCCTCATTCTAACACACAAATTCATCAGCATGGCAAGTTGGTAAGACCGTGAGAGGTATGAAAAATCGGGTTCATGCAAGGCTTCTCATCTCTCATGATATTACCGGCCCTGTTAAGCTGGAGTAATCAGCAACACATTCAGGAAAGGCGCAAGGCTGATTTAAAGATTTAAATCCTTATTTTAATATGATTAGTAAGCCTGGAATGCAATCATCAAGCTCACGTTACTCAACGGCCTCACTGCTGGAGGCTCTCACCAACGAGGAAAACTTATGGTTCCCCCATCAACAGGGACCAGACGTGATAACTTCAGCGGTGGGACCAGAGGTCTTGAGGCTCCCCAGATGATTGGGGGCAGGAGCAGCCTGGCACCCCTAGCTTGGGACCCTGACAGTGCCAGCCTGGCACCCTGGCACCTCTGTGTGCAAACTGGCTGTTGTGTTTACTTACAGAACAATGTGTACAAGTTAATGTGTGCAAACTAGCTGTCGTGTTTACTTACAGAACCATATGTACACGTTACTGTGTGAAAACTGGTTGTCGCGTTTATAATGTGGAGATGCCAGCATTGGACTGGTAAACACGGTAAGAAGTCTCATAACACCAAGTTAAAGTCCAACAGGTTTATTTGGTAGTACACGGCACTACAACAGTGTTCCGAAAGCTAGTAGCGTTTACTACCAAATAAACCTGTTGGATTTTAACCTGGTGTTGTGAGACTTCTTACTGTGTCGTATTTATAGACAGACCATGTATAGATTTTAGGCACTTTACTGGATGTGAAGCAATTAGAAAAGCACTTGATAAATATAGCTTATTTAGTTATGAATCAACAAATCGTCTGCCCATATTTCACTCTAAAAACTAAAAGGATCATTTTTAATTTGTATGATATTGTAAAACAGATGATAAAAAGTCAGTGTTTCTGCTCATTTTTATTCTATTTGATTTCAAAGACTCCCAATCCACAGTAACTCATTTTGTACTACTGCAGTTTGGTGATCCGTGTTGGCACACTGCAGCTACAGCATGACTCAGCTTATTGAACTTGATGAACCATTTGAGATAATTTCAAATGCATAATTATCTTTTTGTATAACTTATTAGGTCACAGGTTTCTCAGTTAATTTATTACATGGGGTGTGATGTTGGCAGTGAATTTCACATTTTGGTCCATGTGGAAATTAATACACTGCAACCTGTTTACTGTATTCACCATTCTCTTTTAAGGCAAAACAAGTCCATTATCAATGATTGCTTCGCATTCTTAACATCAGAGAGAAGATTGTAGCCGCAGTAATTGGGCATCAGTTGACTGCTTATTGATTTCTCTACTCCACGTACACAGGGTAGAATCTGAACATTCAGGGGACATGATTTCAGTTTCTGTCATTGGGATATAACGCATATCTCACAGCTCCTCATAATCTATTCTCTTTACCTAATTACAGTTAATTATAAAGATTTTGATTGCAATTAGCTTTTGGCATGTGTGGCTACTTAATGATGTAATTTGTTATGCTGTTGACTGGGTTTGTTAATATACTGCGCTATAATGAGTGAGATAATGGTATGATTTTAAAGTGAGTGCAAGAACAGAGATATACAGGTGGGCAAACACAAATCCTTTAAACCCTTCCTCTGTGTCCTTTCCTAAGCCTCTGCAGCCCTCATCGATAAGGAGGCCAAAATAGGATGCAGTATTCTAGCTGAGGTCAAACTGAGGTCGAGTATAAGATACTGATCAATTTGCCCTACATTTCTACCTGCTTTTAGGATTTAGATGACCTTTTGATTTCAATGCTCCAAAATTTGGTTGCATAGCATCTGTATTTTGGACAATCTGGGTGTTGTTTCAGATGCAGAATGGCATGGACCACATTGCAAACCATTTTGGGTAGGTTCTTACATGTGATTGCTGGCAGATACACCATGGAGATGGTGAAGTCAAGCAGCTTGTAACACTGTGTGCGACTTTAACACCCTCTTGTAATCTTGCAGAGATTAACCCGAGTTGAAAAACAGGAAGGTTTGTTTTTAAATGGATCATCATCTTTCAACTCAGTTGCAGATTAATTTCTATTGGCTATTACTCTTTTATTAGGGGTGTTTGGAGGTTTGTACTGATAATTGAAGGTGCTGGAGTCTAAATGGAGTGGCCTGTAAAATGGAAACAATCTGTGCCTTCTCTCTTTAGACCATTTAGAATTTGAAAGACCTCAGTTATGTCACCTCTCAGCCTTTTTATTTCCAATATCTAGCCTGTTTATTGGTGGCTAGCACTGCTGCCTCACAGAGCCAAGGACCTGAGTTCGATTCCCGACTTGTGTCACAGTCTGTTCTGAGTTTGCACATTCTCCCCGTATCTGCATGGGTTTCTTCCAGGTTCTCCGGTTTACTCCCACAATCTGAAAGATGTGCTGGTCAGGTGCATTGGCCATGCTAAATTTCCCTTCCGTGAACCCGGACAGGCACCGGCGTAAGGTGACTAGGGGATTTTCACAATAACTTCATTCAATGTTAATGTAAGCCTACTTGTGAAAACAATAAATGAAATTTAAACTTGACACCATCCTGGACAAAGCAGCCCCCCGATTGGCATCACATCTACAAACATCCACTCCATCACTGACGCTCAATCGCAGCTCTGTGTACTATCTACAAGATGCACTGCAGCAATTCAGCAAAGATCATTAGAGAGCACCTCCCAAACCCACTTCCATCGAGAAGGACAAGAGCAGCAGATACATGGGAACACCACCATCTGCAAATTCCCCTCCAAGCTACTCACCATCCTGACTTGGAAATATATTGCCACTCCTTCACAGCCGCTGGGTCAAAATACTGGAATTCTCTCCCTAATGGCATTGTGGGTCAACCCACAGCACATGGACTGCAGCAATTCAAGAAGGCAGCTCACCACCATCTTCTCAAGGGCAACTATGGATGGGCAATAAATGCTGATGTGGAGATGCCGGCATTGGATTGGGTAAACACAGTAAGAAGTCTGACAACACCAGGTTTAAGTCCAACCGATTTATTTGATAGTAAATTCACAAGCCTGGAAAGCTTGTGAGTTTACTATCAAATAAAGCGGTTGGACTTAAAACCGGTTTTGTCAGACTTCTTACAATAAATGCTGGCCAGCCAGCAACATCCATATCCCATGAATGAACGAAAGATACTTTGGTGCTCTCTGAGTGAGCTTGGCCTTTTTGCAACCAAGAATTTTTTGTTCCATAAAGTGGCTACACCAGCTTGCTAATCTCCAGAACTTGCATGGGTAATCCTTGACTGACCGCCCTGAAGGAATCATAGAGTATGAGCTCCCTGGTAATTGGCAATTACCTTACCAGGTGGAATTCGTACCTGAGCCCTTTATAAAGTAGGCCTCTGCGTGGGGCCATTATTGCATTGTCCAGGTTGGGACCTGCTTGTGTTCACAGGCTTGTGGTTTTGCTTTACTTTTTTCTGGCAATAAAGCACTGTTCCATTACAGCTGGCTCCTGGAGTTACAACCAATAAGTTGTTGCTCTGAAATCTTGGCTTGACTTTGTGTTTGATTCTGTCCACCAAATTACACACAGAAGCATTGCATTTCTGGAGAAAACAAAATCATTCTCATGATTTTTGAGGACAATTCCAATCAATGCTTCTCAAGATCAAGCCACTAGCTGGTCTGTGTCCTCTTGGCACATCTGATCTTGGGCATCTTCTTCAGGGCAGAAGCCTTTCCTATTTTCAAATCAATTTTTCACCAACACTGAATTCTGTTATTGCAACACTGTTTGAAAACATTATGGCCTGTAGTTTGGAACCAGCTTCATATTCATTTGTTTTTAGTCAAAAACCCATTTATCTTCATTATTGTTCAAAGACATTTAAGTTAGATGGATTAGCCATGGCAAATGTCTGGGGGAAACGGTTCAAGTACGATATTCTGTCAGAGAGTCAGTGCAGACTCGATGGGCCGATTGGCCTCCTTCTGCACTGTAAGGATTTTATGACTTGCCATGCAGGCTCCAGTGTGTGAGCGTGTCTTAAACTCCTGTGCACCTTTGCAACACAATTGTATCCCCTGATCGATTCCTTGTTAAGGCAAGTAAGAGGTGAAAAATTGAGGCCAGCTATGAATGCAAGTATAACATGTCATGGCTGAAGGGGCAACTTATTCACTGCATATATGCAGAAACATGGAAAGATGGGTTGACTTGTATGCTGTGATCTACAGTATCTTGTGCACCGGCCTCCCTAAATCCTTTCAGAAGATAGCATCCCAAGTGCTCTTTAAAAATATTCTACAAAATGATATACCTAGACTTTCAAAAGTAACTATGAAAAACTTCTAATTAAAAGTTTAAAATAATGGGCATTCAATACTTGGTAATGAACAAGAAATCAGTTGAAAGTTAAGAGGCAGAGATGGATAGGAAATGCATTTAGTGTGCTTCAGAGATCAACATAAAGATCCTATTGTCTTTGAAATAATATATCAACCAGATTCAGAATATCAATGGAAACTGGTTAAAATTGTGGATGATACCAACCAGCAGGGCAATCGATCCCAATGTGACATCTTAGTTACTATAAAATAATTTAGACAAATATTTAAGTGAAGGAAGTGTGTCAATTAAATCTAATACAGGTGAGTTTCAGATACTGACATTGTAAGAAAACAAAGAGTACTGGAATAAGAACATAAGAAATAGGAGCAGGAGTAGGCCATCCAGCCCCTTGAGCCTGCCCCGCCATTCAATAAGATCATGGCTGATCTGTCGTGGCTCAGTTCCACATTCCCGCCCTCTCCCCATAACCCTTAATCCCCTTGCCTATCAAAAACCTATCGACCCGCATCTTAAAAATATTGAGCGAGGCAGCCTCCACCACTTCAACGGGCAGAGAATTCCAGAGATTCACCACCCTTTGAGTGAAGAAGTTCCTCCTCAACTCCGTTCTAAACAGCCCCCCCTTTATCCTGAGGCTGTGCCCTCTAGTCCTGCTGACCTTTCTGAGCGGGAAGAGCCGTTCCACCTCTATCCTATCCATCCCATTCAACATCTTATATGTCTCAATGAGATCTCCCCTCATTCTTCTAAACTCTAACGAGTACAAGCCTAGTTTATTCAGCCTTTCCTCATAAATCGGAGTTGTCAATTAATATATTGTAACAATTTAAGTAAATAAAATGCTCAACTATATTATCAAAGAAGTAGGGAAAGGGATATTTAAATTGTGCAGTGTTCTGGTCATATCATACTTCGGAAATTATGCCTGGTCTGGTCATCAGATCACAAGGGACATCTTTGGTGCTGAAGGGGATTCACAGAAGCACTATAAAACTGATTGGTATCTTTAGAGTTTCTCAGATGGTTGCTGCCTTGAAGTTGAAGCTGAAACCATGCCCAAAGCCAGTTTTATCAACATAGGACAATTGCCAAATATCCTCCCCATCACATTGGTTTATGGCCAAAGCTGAGCAGAAAGGCCCAAGGACATGCTGAATCTATACCAGCATACTTCTACCTAGAATCTTGAAATTTAATGTTTCAGCTCATTTAACCATCATTCATGCGCATCAGGAACAGCACATTAGAACTTACAATCAGGGAGTTTTCAATGTTGATCTGACTCACACTTTGCCATAAATAGGCAATAAAAGAAACAGAAAATATACATCAGGGTTCAGCTATGTTTAATTAAAAGACCAAAATCATCATGGGTGGGATTCTCCAGTTTTGAGATTAGCGCGGCCGGAGAATCCTGCCCAAAGGAGTCAATGGACATTTGCATGGTTCTGTCCCCTGTCCACTACAGGGATACGTGTTCATAGCTCCTTGAAAGTGGAGTCACACAGGTAGACAGAGTGGTGAAGAAGGCATTCAGCATGCTTGGTCTCATCAGTCAGAACACTGAATACAGGAATTGGGATGTCTTGTTGAAGTTGTACAAGATATTGTTAAGGCTACACTTGGAAAACTATGTGCAGTTCTGGTCATCCTATTATCGGAAGGATATTATTAAACTAGAAAGAGTGCAGAAAAGATTTACTGGGATGTTACCAGGACTTGATGGTTTGAGTTATGAGAGAGGCTGGATAGACTGGGACTTTTTTGTCTGGGGCGTAGGAGGCTGAGGGGGTGATCTTATAAAGGTCTATAAATTAATGAGGGGCTCAGATCAGCTAGACAGTCAATATCTTTACCCAAAGGTAGGGGAGTCTAAAACTAGAGGGCATAGGTTTAAAGTGAGCGGGAAGAGATACAAAAGGGTCTAGAGGGACAATAGTTTCACTCAGAGGATGGTGAGTGTCTGGAACAAGCTGCCAGAGGTAGTAGTAGAGGCGGGTAAATGTTGTCTTTTAAAAAGCATTCAGAAGTTACATGGGTAAGATGGGTATAGAGGGATATGGGCCAAATGCAGGTAACTTAGCTTAGAGGTTTAAAGAGAAGGGCAGCATAGATAAGTTGGGCCGAAGGGCCTGTTTCTATGCTGTAAACCTCTATGATTCTCTGACTCTATGACTACAATTCCCATGGTAGGTGGGATGGGAGAATTCTGACTTTGTTTCCTACTGTGCCCGATAATCTGAAGAACCCTGGACAGAGGGGAGTGGACAATTTTGTGGATGGAGATTCGTTTGAACAAAGGACAGAAGGGATCCAGATGACATGGATGCACTGTTGTTACGAGTTCTTACATTTGAAACTCTGTGATTTTGTAAAGCTGTTTGTATCTGATTATGTGCTTAGCTTGGTGCAAAGGAATGCAGAGAAAACGCCAGATCGTAACGTTGGAGCACTGAACTGTGAGACAAAGTGGAGACACCTGGGCTTTTCTGTATTGAAAATAGGCAACTGGGAGGTGAACTTCTGAAGGTACATAAGATAATAAATGGTTCGGAAAGGTGAACATAGAACACAAACATGAAAGTATGCCAGTATAATTATTTTAAAAATCATGAAAATAAGATCGGCATCAGAAAGGTCTTTACACAAGCTCTCATCATCCCATGGAATGAGTAACAGAGGAAATGATGCTGTAATTAACTTAAACAAATCGATGGTAATGGGTTATTTCTGGAAGGATGAACAAAAATCCCCATTAGATCTGTATCTATTTTCTAGGTGTTTGAAAAAAAACTATCTGCACTAGGGAAGATTCAAAGAGGATTAATGAGGATAAGTCAAGGTATTGACACTCTCTAAGCCATGAAGAAATGTTCACCGAGCTGAATCTACCTTTATCTGGAGAAGAAAATTCAGCAGCAATACGGACTTTAGCAAGACCTTTGAAAAGATATTGCATGGTATGTTGTTGGATAAGTTTAAATCTCATGGGTCCAGGGTGAGGTAGCCAAATGGATACAAAATTGATTTGATGACAGAAGACAAAGAGTGGTTGCAGAGGGTTGGCTTTCAAACTGGGGGCCTGTGACCAGCGATGTGCCTCAGGGATCGATGCTGAGTCCACTGTTATTTGTCAGTTATATTAATGATTTGGATGAGAATTTAGGAGGCATGGTTAGTAAGTTTGCAGATGACACAAAGATTGGTAGCATATTGGACAGTGAAGAATGTGAAGAAAGGATTGCAATGGGATTTTGATCAATTGGGCCAGTAGCTGACGAATGACAGATGAAGTTTAATTGAGAGAAATGCAAGGTGAGGCATTTTGGTCGATCAAACCAGGGCAGGACTTATTCAGTTAATGGTAGGACATTGTGGAGAGTTTGAGAACTAAGAGAACTAGGGGTTCATAGCTCCTTGAAAGTGGAGTCACAGGTGGACAGAGTGGTGAAGAAGGAATTCAGCATGCTTGGTTTCATTGGTCAGAACACTGAATACAGTGATTTGGAACGTCTTCTTGATTTTGTATAAGACAATGGTAAGAGCACTCTTGGAATACTGTGTACAATTCACCCTATTATAGAAATTATAGAAACTAGAAAAAGTGCAAAAAAGATTTCCTAGGATGCTACTGGGGCTTGGTGGTTTGAATTATAAGGATAGGCTGGATAGCCTGGGACTTTTTTCCCTGAAGCATAAGAAGTTTCGGGGTGATCTTATAGCGGTCTATAAAATTATGAGGGGCACAGATCAGCTAGATAATCAATATCTTTTCCCAAAGGTAGGGGAGTCTAAAACTAGAGGGCATTGGTTTAAGGTGAGAGAGGAGAGCTACAAAAGGGTCCAGAGAGTGGTCAGCGTCTGGAACAAGCTGCCAGGGGTAGTAGTAGAGGCGAGTACAGTTTTGTCTTTTAAAAAGCATTTAGACAGTTACATAGGAAAGATGGGTATAGGGGGATATGGGCCAAATGCAGGCAAATGGGACTAGCTTAGTGGTTAATAAAAGAGGTGGCATGGATAAGTTGGGCTGAAGGGCCTGTTTCCATGCTATAAACCTCTATGACTCTATATGGGGGCAATTTTCTATTCTGGCTTATATGATGCAGTCAGTGGGCAAGATCTGACTCTGCCCTCGGAATGCTACTGGAGAAAAGTCCAATTAGATTTCAGGCTCAAGTCTGATCAGGATTGGAGTGAATGAGCTGTCAGCACTAAGTGAACTCCATAGATACAATCTAACAGTTGGAGTGGCGAGATATCTGGCAGTACCACCAATCTTAATAAGCCTCCAGCAGCACTTTAAAGGGAAGCATTAAATGGTGATAAGTGAAAGGGAGCAGCAGCTTATAGGGGAGGAATTTTTGTTGCTGCATCTAAGGCAGGACTAAGTTTAAATATTAGAAGCCTTTCAGGATCGAGGGCTATCAGCAACAACAGTAAAAATGAAAGCCAAGTGTGCTTCCTACCACCCTTACTGCAGCCAAAGACCACAGGAATTTTGCACCTCCTTACGGAGAGCCCCAATAGATTGTGGACAGGTTGAAAAGCCAACAGGGACAATCTGCATAAAGAAAATAACCAAGGTATGAGTGCAAAGTGGCTAGGGTGGAAATAGGAAATGACAATACATAGGTAATGGTTTAAAGAAATATTCCATAGCTTACAGCAACTATATTTCATCATGGCACAAAACCCCAAAAAGTCAGTCAACCATAATTAACATTGTTATAGGCTGGCATTGTAGCACAATGGTTAGTACTGCTACCTCATAGCGCCAGGGACCTGAGTTCAATTCCTGGCTTGGGTCACTGTCTGTGCAGAGTCTGCATGTTCTCCCCATGTCTGGATGGGTTTCCTCCACGTGCTCTGGTTTCCTTCCACAGATTGGAAAGCATGCTGGTCAGGTGCATTGACTTGAACGGGTACTGGAATGTGGCAACTAGGAGAATTTCACAGTAACTTAATTGCAGTGTTAATGTAAGCCTTACTTGTGACTGATAAATAAACTTTACTTTAACAAAGGAATTAAGGATTGTATAGGATTAAGAGAAAAAGCCTTAAAATTTTCCAGAATAGGAGGAAAGCAGACCCGTTGAAGTGGTGGAGGCTACCTTGCTAGATATTTTTAAGACGCGGGTTGATGGGTTTTTGATAAGAGAGGGGATTAAGGGTTATGGGGAGAGGGCGGGAATGTGGAACTGAGCCACGACAGATCGGCCATGGTCTTGTTGGGTGGCGGGGCAGGCTCGAGGGGCTAGATGGCCTACTCCTGCTCCTATTTCTTATGTTTGAGAGAATTTTAAAATGCAGCAAAAGAGGACCAGGAAATTGCTAAAAGGAGTAAAGAATATGAATGTAAAATGACAAAAAATATGACAATGACTGAAAGATCTTCTACTGGTATATAAAGAAAGACAAAGACCAGACTTCTCCAAGCTCATCAATGCCTGGGATTCTCCAATCCCACTTACATGAATGGAGATTTGGCTGTGTCAAATTTTCTGTTCTCACTGGCAGAGGGGGGTGGGGTGTCCGACATTGGAGAATTCCGGCCAAAACTTTTGGTTAAAGCAAACAGCCCATTATAGCAGAATCAGGAGACTTTTTGATGGGGAATATAGAAACAGCAGAGAAGCTAAATGGTCACTTTGTCTCTGTTTTCACTGTCAAAGATACAAGAAATCCTCCAGACTTAGAGATCCAAGGGACTAAGGAGGGTGGGGAATTGGAAGAAATTAAAATTGGTGAGACAGAATTGAAGAAATTAATGGGATTGAAGGTTGAGAAGACTGCTGGACCTGATGGGCTACATCGCAGAGTGTTAAAACAGATAGGCATGGAGAGGGTGTATCACAGAATCCCTAGTGCAGAAGGAGGACAATTGGCCCATCGAGCCTGCACTAACAACCACCCCTCCCATGCCCCATTCTCACAACCCTGCATACTTACCCTTCTAATCCCCCTGATACTAAGGGGCAATTTAGCATGGCTAATCCACCTCACTGTGCATCTTTGGAGTGGGAGGAAACCCACACAGACACAGGGAGAATGTCCACATCCTGCATACTCTGACAGTGACCTGAGGCTCAAATTGAACCCAGGTCCTTGGCGCTGTGAGGCAGCAGTGCTAACCACTGTGTTGTGCCACGGTGGATGCATTGGTGATCATCCTCCAAAATGCTATAGATTCTGGTACGATTCCTGCAGAGTGGAAAGTAGCAAATGTAACCCCACTTTTTAACAAGGGAGCGAGAGAGAAAGTGGAATGGCAGATTTGTTAGCCTTACATCAGTAGTTGAGAAAAATGCAAGAAACTATTCTAAAAGATGTGATAAATGGACACTTGGAATTGCTTTGAGGGTTGGGTGATGTAGTGAGGGGTGGAATTGAGGACTTGAGGTGCACAGTTAACCTCTCACTGGCCCACTGCCACAATGAGCTCATGACAACAGCAACTGCAGCTTAGCACAAACACTGGACATTCACTGAGTGGTCTCCTGGATCTGTCTCTCCACGATGGCTGCCAAGCTGTCTATGAACAAAACGATGTGTTCACGTACCTGAGATATAGCAGAGATCACGAACTGGATGGATTCCTCCATCGCGCACTCATGTATGTTCAAAGCCTCAGGCAGTCTGCCACATTCTCCCATGTTCTTCTTAACAGGTTGAGTGTGGCTGACATCAGAGACCCATCTTCATTGGATGTGCAGCATGAGTCTGACCTCCAACAACCCTCTGACCAGAGGGTATGGAGGGTCAGAGGCCTTGGCTATCACACCTCTGCCTTCTGCATCTGTGTTGCCTTGAGGTGCTGAGGAGGAGAAACCCCACTGCACTGAACTTCTCCTGGTCCCGTGGTGGGTTAATGGGTCTAGATGACCTTATGGGAGTTGAATGACAAAGAGGCTGTGACCCACTTGGACCCAAATACTCCTACGTTAGCTACAATATAAATGCCACTACCTTGAAGTGTATTTATTAGTATCACAAGTAGGCTTAATTAACACTGCAATAAAGTTACTGTGAAAATCTCCAAGTGTCATTCTTTGGCACCTGTTTGGGTACACTGAGGGAGAATTTAGCAGAGCCAATGCACTTCACCAACACCTCTGATGATGTTATCAAATGGCAGCTTAAAGGTGAGGAAGATGAAAGGCAAAGTTTGCCCTGTGGGAATCCAGAAATAATGGTGCAGAGGTGCAAAAAGAAATGATTACTGGGGATAACCTGGTTATGGTAAACAGGGATGAGTAGTCCAAATAAACGCAGTCCCACTGAACTGAACAGCAGAGGAAAAACATTGGAGTAGAATGGTGGGCTACCATCTCAGTAGCTATAGAGAAGTTGTGAAGGCCAGTGCAGGGAAGACATAACATGGGCTCAATCCCAGTAGACCTTTGATTAAGGTCTTTGCTGTGTTGTGCTAGAAACAGAAACCCGATGTGAGAGAATCAAATGAGGAATTGCGGGAAAAATGGACAGAGATTTGAGAAGAAATGTCATCAAGGACAAGTGAAATGTGTGCACATTCTTGCTAAATCCTTCTCCTCAAATATTTTCAGTATAATAGACATATTTATACAGCTAGCTGCATTGGAAAATGAATAAAAAGCAATCTTTGTTCCGCAGTTTGTGCTTTCCTACACTTAAAATTGTCCCAAATGACCACTTTAATTAAGGAGTACAGCCATAATGATTTCATATACAGTTTTCCGCTCCAGAAAATACCACAAATCTCTGGAGCAATGAAACCAGATCGTACCTGTCAAAACACAAGGGAAATTGTACGAAAGATAGAACACTGCATGCTTGCACTGTGGTATAAACATAGAATACTGGAAAAACTCAACAATTCTGGCATTATCTGCAGAGGGGGAAACATGTTAATAATCCAGAATTTAGTTTGGAGGTAAGAAAGGAATTGCGTGTGTTGCTTTGTATCTGTGAAACCTGCAAGTTCAGATATTTCATTGCCAGATGTCTAACTATTTCTCTAGTAGTTTTCCACTGAGCCAGTCCGACAGATGGGAATTTGTAGAGCACATGATTACAGTAGAGCTGCTCTAAGAGCACTTATGTCTAGTGAGGGTGTAGGAAAGATGATGGGTGATGGGAAGGTTCCGGTCAGGCAAGAAGGAGACGCAAACATGGGGGAATCTGGTGGCCTGGATGAGGGCAGATTATAGTTGTGGAGACTTGATGATTGTTGGATGGGAACTCCGATGGTGTTTGGGGACAGATTGCAGGGACATTTTACAGCAGGGATGGATCTGGAGGAAATATATCTCTCTTCTTGGTCCTCAAGCAATGTGATCAAGGCATTTATCTCAGGGAGTCAGTCCCCAACACCTCCTTTCAATTGTTGTTTTCCTAAGACTTGGGAAATCCAGCTGGCATGAGTTAAGAATAGAACGACTGTTTAAATGATGGCACATAGCTTCATTATAATATTTAAAAGGTGACCCATCACTTGCTGGTTGATTGGTTGTCTATTACTCATTCCATCTTTGCTAAAGTGGAGATAAGCAGATTCAAGGCAGGTTACATTCCTGCTTCAGATTTTTAAAATCTTAACTTTTAACCAACACCAATCCACAGGTTGTGGTGATTAGGATTTAACACAACATTTCAGACTGATGATCTTACATCAGAAATGGAAAGTGTTGCCAGTGTAATAGATCTTAATCAAGAACAGAGGCTGGAAATGTGAGAAGGGGCGAAAGAACAACAGGGAAGGGTGGAAGGAATGCTTACATGAATAACAGATAATGTGCAAGATAAAAGTCAGATGGCGATGGGACAAGATGATAAAGCAAAGCTATAAAGATTGGTCTAGAGTAGGTGTAAATGAGAAAAGCAGAATCCTTACCAATGGTTGTTGCCTGAAATATTGGGACCAGTGGTTCTGACCTGAAATTGTTGAACTCAATTGTTGAGTTGATTTGATTTGATTTATTATTGTCACGTCTATTGGAATGCAGTGAGGGGTGTTGTTCCTTGCACGCTGTGCGGGGAGGGCATATCGTGTACGGAGAGGGATGGGAGCGGGTGCAGAATGCAGTGTTACAGTCATAGCTAGGGTGTACAGAAAGATCAACTTAATACAAGGTAGGTCCACTCAAAAGTGTGATGGCGGCAGGGAAGAAGCTGTTCTTGAGTCAGTTAGTATGTGTCCTCAGACGTTTCTTTCTTTTTCCCAATGGAAAAAGATGGAAGAGAGTACGTCTGAAGTGCATGGGGTCCTTAAATATGCTGGCTGCTTTTCCGAGGCAGCGGGAAGTATAGACAGAGTCAATGGATGGGAGGCTGGTTTGTGTGATGGACTGGGTTCGTTCAGGACCCTTTGGAGTTTCTTGCAGTCTTCAACAGAGCAGGAGCCATATCAAACTGTGATACCATAAGAAAGAATGCTTTCTATGGTGCATTTGTCAAAGTTGGTCAGAGTTGTAGCAGTGATGAAGGTGGCATTGGCATGCTTGGTTTAATTGGTTAGAACATTGAATACAGGAGTTGGGACGTTTTATTGAAGTTGTACAAGACATTAGCAAGGCCACACTTGGAAAACTGTGTGCAATTCTGGTCACCCTTTCATAGAAAGGATATTATTAAACTGGAAAGAGTGCAGAAAAGATTTACTAGGATGCCACTGGGACTTGTTGGATTGAGTTATAAGGAAAGGCTGAATAGACTAGGACTTTTTTTTGTGGAGCATAGGAGGCTGAGGGGTGACCTTATAGAGGTCTATAAAATAATGACGGGGAATGAACAAGGTTGATAGTCAATATCTTTTCCCAAAGGTAGGGGAGTCTAAAAACTAGAGGGCATAGGTTTAAGATGAGAGGAGAGAGATACAAAAGGGTCCAGAGGGGCAATTTTTTCACACAGACGGTGCTGAGTGTCTGGAACAAGCTGCCAGAGGTAGTAGTAGTGGTGGGTACAATTTTGTCTTTTAAAAAGCATTTAGGTAGTTACATGGGTACGATGGGTATAGAGGGATATGGGCCAAATGTGGGCAATTGGGATTAGCTTAGAGGTTTAAAAAAAGTAAGGGCAGCTTGGACAAGTTGGGCCAAAGGGCCTGTTGCCATGCTGTAAACCTCTATAACTTGGGGATAGGGAATTCCTCTGGGAGGAGAAGTGGAATTGGGTCAGTGTGAGGTGGTTGTTGGGTTGGGGCGGGGGGCGGTGGGAATGTGGAGAAAGGCTTTTTACATTTTTCAGAAATTCTGAAAACATGGAGTCAGCTGTCTGATTAAATTCAGACTTGTTCCTGTGTGAAAAATATGTGTAAAGTTTAGTCCTATGAATAAATTGTAATTTATTTATTCAAATTTAAAATATAAGGCTGTAATTATGCATGAATTGTACCTAATATTTATATCTCTATGAAAATTTAAATTTCCAAGTGCAGCAGCTCTAGCTGGGACTTGGAGTTTTTCAACAAATGAGCTCTCAAATGCAGCTACTGCTGTGAACATACTTTAAATGCTGCTGTCCACAAGGATTTTACCACCAATGATGTCAGATGAATGGTTGCTGTTCACAACTGAGGTGGTTTCTCTAGTTCCAAGCAGTTAAATGTTTGCAATTTTTATGGTTTTCAACTTATTGATTACTTCATATGATTTAAGAATGCTTTTGAACTCAGTTTTCGCGTAGAACAGTAGACCATTTAGCCGAAGCCAGTTCTGTGGTTCAATGAGATTATGGCTAATTTACAACCAAACTCTAAATAAATCCATTTTGCTGCACCTTGGGGCCATGTTAAATAATTATAATTTCAAAACATTTCTTCTTCCACAGCTATGATCACAACTTCACCACACTTGGAGCTAATGAGTGAACATGTACCTGACCAATTCATTATGTAATGAGGTTATATAGTAACATGCTGCAACCCGAGATTTACCTTGCTCTTAATTATTTGACAGAAAGTGAAAACAATTGTCCTGCATGACATTAGTAACAAATGCATTAATGCAGTTGCTTGAAAATATTTTATCCAGCATTTTAACAAGGGCATTTAAGTAAATCTGTCTGATTGTATCCAAAAACATTCGACAACAAAATATCTTGTGATCATGTTAGTATGTTCAAGATTAATACAGTAAAAAGTCTGACAACACCAGGTCTAAGTCCAACCGATTTATTTGTTAGTAAACTCACTAGCTTTCGCATTTACTATCAAATAAATCAGTTGGACTTAAACCTGGTGTTGTCAGACTTTTTACTGTGTTTACCCCATCCAATGCCGGCATATCCACATCAAGATTAATATGACAGAGCATAATTTCAATTAATAAGCATCAAATGAATAAATTTTTATGTAATTGTTGAGAATACCAAATAAATATAAAAGTATTAATGATTATTCTGAAATATCTTGGATCCCAAATGACCAGATATTAATTCAACAGAGGTGCATGGATAAGGAAAAACAATGATTAAAATCATTTGATAATCAATTCTAATAACTGTATTGCCCTCAATTACTGTATAAATATGAGGGATATCATGCAATAATGCATTCTAATATCTTAAAAATAACTTTGCTGACAAACCAATTACTTGGTCTGTACATTGTGATGCAGAGACATAGAGAACCCAGGGAATAATTCCAGATACATAATGGATAGCATTTCATGCCAACCCTCCCCCCCATTAGCATTTTTGCAGGCGTGTAACATAGGACAGGTGGCTAGTCCCCCAGCTACCTAACTATCACAGGGATGTCCCCTACAACATGGTGGGTGAATAAGGCATCAGCCACCTCAAATTGTTACTCTTCCTTGGTGGCCACCCCTCTGCCTCCAAAACTTCCCCTCTTCCCTTTCCCCTTTTGCCACAGATCTCTCTCCCCCCCTCTACCCCTGGCTCTCATATACACATAAAAAACCCCTGGGCTTGCCACAGATCATTTCCTTGGGATGGATTATAGTCCCAGCAATGGCCACTGGAAAGTTCTGGGCCTGCTGAGACTACTCCGGTGTCAGCCAATCAGATTGGCTGGCATCTCTTGGGATAGGATTTCCTTTCCCTGAGGGTCAGAAGTCCCACAATTACCTTGTTAATGTCCTCCCTGCAGCCCTGCCCCCCACTGTACCCACCATTGTGTTTTACCCCTTTTGGGCAGGCTTTTTAATGAGATTGGTTAGTTTGTGATTGACTTTTTTACTGGGAGGAGTGGGTAATTCAGCCCAATGAAAGGTGCGGGGGGGGGGGGGCGGTGGCGGCAGCGCTCGGGGGGTCGGGAGGACATTAAGAAGGTAATTGTGGGACTTCTGATTTCAAAATACTATTTTTTAAAAAGGTGTTGTCAGCATTATTACAAACATAGCATGTACGAAGAAATTCAGAAAACAAACCTTCAAACGCTAGAAATCTGAAACAGCCATGTCACCAACGTACAGTAGGCTGGACAACTGATAGAATTTGATGAATACTTCAACTGAGACTCTTTAATAGTCTGTTCTCATCAAGCTGAACTATTTGTGTATCAGGCTTTTCTCTAAAGTGAATTGTCTGACCTGACATGTGGTGCCAAAATGTTCTCTGCTGATTAATTACTAAAAGAGTTGTATTTTCCTTTAACACTCTAGGATATTGCTACTTAGAATTACAAGCTGGCACTAATCCTGCCCCTCCCCCCACCCACAATGCCTCAGGATCCCCGAATCCCCGACTCTGCTTTCTCCTCACTTACTAAGCAATGAGATGTATCAATGATGAGAGCACATATTACTTTCTTGTTCAGATGACTCCATTTAGATTCCTCCATTAAGTACCTTCCATTCTGGTAGAATTCCTTGCTGTTCTCTTTATGTACAATGCATTTAAGCTTCTTGTATTTCTATTGTTCTTGACCAATCGTTCAATAATTGCTTTTGGGAAACCTTATTGTTTTCCCTCTTTGTCACATTAGAACCTGTAATGTAATATATTTTCATCTGACTTCAGGGTCCCATTGTGTGCTCAAAGACAGCCTGAGGTGAAGGCAGTATTCTTGCAATAAAAGACAATCTTGGCAATCAGAACTAAAACTATCAATTTAATTTGTTTGGGGTTTTTTTATCCTTTGTGAGTCACTTACAATCACCTAGCCTCTGACAGCGTTGCACATACTCAGATGCCTTCTTTCCCACCCGCACTATGATCAGCCACTAGAAGGCAGACTGAGCCAGAGAAATATGCTCTTTTTTGTGATACAGACAACACGTAGCACAGAACCAGACCTATAACCTAACTATGCTGATGTTTATGCACCACTTCAGCCTCCTTCCATCCTTCCTTGTATGACTCTATCTCTATCCTCATAATGCTTACCTCACTTCCCCATTGATGCATCCATACTATTCCATGTGGTAGCAAGTTCCAGATTCTCACCACTTTCTGGACCAAACAGTTACCCCTGATTTCCCTACTTGATTATCTTACATGGGTGACGTCTAGTTTCACTCTTTCTGGCAAGTGGAAACAACCTGTGCCTTCTCTCCGAGACCATTCAGAATTTTAAAGACCTCAATTACATGCTCTCTCAGCCTTTTATTTCCAATATCTAACCTGTTTATTGGTGGCACAATGGTTAGCACTGCTGCCTCACAGCACCAAGGACCCAGGTTTGATTCCCAACTGTGGGGAGTCTGCATGTTCTCCCCGTGCCTGCGTGGGTTTTCTTCGGGTGCTCCGATTTCCTCCCAGTCTGAAGGACGTGCTGATTAAGTGCATTGGCCATGCTAAGTTCTCCTTCAGTGTACCTGAACAGGTGCTGATGCGTGGCGACTAGGAGATTTTCACAGTAACTTCATTGCAGTTCCAATCTAAGCCCACTTCTGACATTAATGAATAAACTTTAAACTATTCCTTTCTCTTGGTATAACTTTGCAATTCTATTTTAATCCTTGTTCGTTTTTTTATATCATTTCTGATGTCTCTATACTCTATTTATGCTCTAACTAACATGTAAGATAAGTTTAGTCTAATTTTACTTTTCAATTCTATTCATCTAGAAAGGAATCCTGCTAATTGGTTTGCTGTTATTAGGGCCTTTTTAATCAATCATTAATTTTAGTTTTTCATATTACTTCCAGACCTCTTTGCTCCTTCACCTTAATCAATGTGAAAATGCACTAATTTCTTGAACCCGCAGAGAGGTTGAGAGCTGGATGCCATTTTCACAAGGCTAGGAGTGACACAGAATGAATCATTCAGCAGTCTGTGCTGATTTGCAAATCAGGGAATACCTTTTCCTTACCAATTTTTGAATGGACCTACTTTGCATTAAGTTGATCTTTCTCTACACCCTGGCTATGACTGTAACACTACATTCTGCACTCTCTCATTTCCTTCTCTATGTACGGTATGCATTGTCTGTGTAGCATGCAAGAAACAATACTGTTCTGTACAGCGATACATGTGACAATAATAAATCAAGTCAAATGAAAACAAGCTGTTGGATAAATTATACACTAAATAATTGCATGCACGTTAAACATCCCATGATTTTGGCATTTAAGTCTGCACCAACCTGTAGTTTGCTCATGTTCTTAAGATTTCCCCATGATGATAACTATTCAACTCATCAGAAACCCTCTTGCCAAGCCAGAGCATCAATGACTGCTGGACTACGGGCCATCAGACACGCTCCCACTGAAACGTTTGTTTTGCATTGTTCTTCTCTCCCTTTATTAATAGTTTAAAGTTTATTTATTTGTGTTACAAGTAAGCTTACATAAACACCGCAATGAAGTTACTGTGAAAATCTCCTAGTTGCCACATTCCAGCGTCTGTTCCAGTAGACTGAGGGGGAGTGTTGCATGGCCAATGCACCTAACCAGCACATCTTTCGGACTACGGAGGGAAATCCATGCAGACACAAGGAAAATGTGAAGACTCCGCACAGGCGGTGACCCAATCTGGGAACTGAACCTGAGCCCTTAGTGCTGTGACGCAGCAGTGCTAACCATTGTACCACCAATAAGATGATTAACCATAGTACAATGCCCTTTTGGTTCTTGAATTGACTGTTAATGTAATCAAATTCCATGCACCCTAATTATAAAACTTTATTTGCAAAACATCCGCAATGAACTGAAATATTCAATAACAATTGTTCAATTTCAATTCCCAAATTTGACAAATTAATTTGTGCCAAATTTGTCATTGTCTCTCAGTGTGAGTGTTACAGACATGGGATTGACTCCTAATTGTGATTATGGGAGCAAAAGCAATAAGGTTCCATGTTGACATCAATAACCCATCAATATTCCTAGAGGATACAGTGCTTGAACAAACACAACACTTGCTCCAGGCACTCCATTGCTGCCACAGATAAATTTTGCCTGGAAGGTATTTCCAGCAAAAACAAAATTAGCACAATCACAATTTTAAAAAATCTTGACAATGTCACTATACACAAGGAGGAATCTGAACTCCCTTTGCTTGCTGGAGTCTGAGTGCTGTCAGAGTTAAAATAAAGCTCACCAATCTGCTGTTCCATTCACACCCCATGCTGAATTCAAACAGATGAGGAACATGCCTGAATCAGATGGAAGCCCCATACAAATTAGGGCCTATGTGGCAATAACTACACTGAAACTGAAATTAAAGTCACAGTTAATATGTATGTACCCTTAGTTCAAAGGGACGTAAAGAGTCACAAGGTAGACTTGATAAATAAAAAGCTCCCAGTGTTCAAGTTAAGGTGTGGGCTCATTCACAGTCAGGTCTAAGACTGCACCACAGGGCCTCACATTGGGAGGAGCTAATTGTGATGTGGAGATGCTGGTGTTGGACTGGGGTAAACACAGTAAGAAGTCTCACAACGCCAGGTTAAAGTCCAACACGTTTATTTGGTAGTAAACGCCACTAGCTTCTCCACTCACCTGATGAAGGAGCAGCGTTCCGAAAGCTAGTGGCGTTTACTACCAAATAAACCTGTTGGACTTTAACCAGGAGCTAATTGCTCAGGGATAATTTGATCCCCACACTCTTAAGGTCTGAACAAATCGTTCCACCAGACCATTTGTCACCGGGTGTTACGGTGCTGACCTCACATATCTGATTCCCTAATGCTCCATGTACTCAGCGGAATCTTGTGCCACAAACTGGGGTCCATTGTCACTGACCACATGTTTCAAATTGCCAAACCAGACAAATATGTCATTGAGTTTGTCTTGCCTTGACTTCACTAATGTGGATTGCATAGCACGACACCTGGTCAGTTGGAGTGGGTATCTGCGATGACTTCAGCCACGCTAATGGGGTTGGCTTGCTAGAGTATGAACTACCTGATGAGTCTTTGTCAAAAGAGATACCTGATGAATCCTAATCAGGTTAAATCAGGGAGCCTCATGCTCCCTATTTAAAGCAGGTACAGCAGTCTCCCAGCCTGCATTCAGCAGAAACAAACTGAAGAGCTGGCTGTGTACAGGTGTATGATGTAAATAAAGTAACTTGGTGATGGGACTTTTTGCCTCCATGGAGTTATTACAGCATCTACTACCACTAAGAGCATCTGCCCTTCTCCTGGCCCAGCAAAGTCAATGTGGATTCACTGCCAGGGCAATTAGGGCCATTCCCACGGATGAAGAGGCAACAAGGGCAGTGCCTTCCATACCAAAGCACAGGATTCACACGATCCCACTTTTTCTTTGACTTGTGCACCAACATTCAGCCACCAAAAATAGCTTCTTGCTACTTTTCATTCAAAAAAATCCCCGGGTGCCCTTGATGCGCCTGTTCCAGCACCTTTCCTCTCATATCCCATATTAAACATCCATCCAATACAGACAACTCCAATCCTCGGGAAATATATGGCCCAAACTCTGTGTGTGTTTTCTATTACTTGACTTTTCTCTCAGGACAAGGTCCATTACCTGGCTCACAATCGGATCACTCCGAGTGGCATTCAGCATCTGGTTAGCTGTTACCGGAACTTTATCTTCCTGTGTGAAGTACATTATCTTCAGATTCCAGTCAGGAGCAACTTTATCCGCTGGCAAAGGCAGCCTTGACAGAGCATTAGCATTGTCATGTTTCTTGGACTGACAGTATCAGATCTTGTACAAATAGGCTGACAACACCAACACCCAATATCTACCACCACAGATAGTATTCCATTGTACAGTCCTAAGATGGAGGTCAATGGCCTATGGTCTATCTAAATACGAAATACCTTTTATACAGGAAATGATAAAACTTCTTGACACCAAAGAAGATGGCCAAGTATCTTTTTTCCATTTCCTCAGCCTTTGTCAATCATCTTGAAGTGAATGCAATGGGTCTTCGCTCCACATTTGGCAAAATATGGGGCAGGACAGCCCCAATCCCATAGGGCAAGGTTTTGCATGCAAGCTGCAGCAGTAACTTTGGGTTGAAATGAGTTGGCACTTCCAATCTCTTCAAAGCTGATTTTACCACCAGGTAGGCCTCCTCACATTCTTTTGTCCACTTCCATGGCTGTGCTTTTCCAAGCAACTGGTGTATCGGTTTCAACACCACTGCCAGATCCAGAACAAACTTGTCGCAATAATTAATAAATCCCAAAAACAACTTCAACTGGGACACATTTTCTGGTCTTGGGGCCTTTATGATGGCCTCCATCTTCTTAGGCACCTTGTGTAATCTATCACCATCAATTATATGACCCAGGAATTCAACTGAGTCCTTAAAACGTCTCACAATGCCAGGTTAAAGTCCAACAGGTTTATTTGGAATCACAAGCTTTCGGAGCGCTGCTCTTGCATCAGGTGAGTGCCACTCTTCAAAGTCTGGCGGCGATGCACGATCTCCTCCCCCTTTAGCAGAATGGATCACCAGCAGGATGCTTAGGCCATGAAGCAACCTCACCACCAGTAATTATGTACACCCCTTTGGACTAAGGGTACATAAAAAATCACGAGGTAGGCTTGATAACTTGAAGACTGGTAGCTCTTTATTTAAGAGGTGTGCTCATTCACAATCAGGTTTAAGACTATCCAACAGGGTCCCACACTGGGCTGAGCTAATTGCCCAGGAGTCATCTGATCTCCACTTTCTTAAAGGGCAGACTGCACCCCAAACCCCAACATGCAATATATATATCACAGCCATGGTCCCAGATGATCATAGGCTACTCTTCCCTCTGAGGGGGAGAGTTGACTGGTGGTTGTTTTAACCTGAGGATCACCACAATTCAGGCAAGGAACAAGGTTGAGAAGGCAGGGCCTTCATGAATAACCTCAGCCAGCCCAGGGATAGAACCCGCACTGTTGCCATCTCACTGCATGACGAACCAGACATAAATCGCTAAGGGCTTCAAAAGGGGTAGAGGAAATACAGAATGTTTCAGAAATAGTGCATCAGAGGATAAGGAACAATCGGAGAACTATCAATGCTAACACGATGGATAGGAATTATGTGCAACTGTTATGCCAAATACTGTTGTTACTACATGCCATGAAATGCTCATCAGCACCCTGAGATAGAATATTCTGTGTATTATATAAATTATTATAGCTTTGAACTTCAAGTGATGAAAATTTAAATATGGAGAGGACAAATTAAATACATTTCAGTGCTTGGTAAGTGCAGGCAATGGAGCAGATGACTTTAAGGGGCTGGTATACTGCTAATCCAGAGAAAAACATAGCATTTAACTGATTAGGATTTCCACTGGATGCTTCATACTGTAATGTTGTACACACATCACAAAGATTTTCTTTGTTCAATACTACAGTGAAATCATAAATCTGTGGTTAAAAGCATTTGCATTTACAAACCAGGAAAACCTCCTCTAAATGTTGTTCTGATATCACAGTGTACCACAAACAGAGCGAATCTTTAGCTATAACGTACAACACTGATTTAAAAAAAATCATAATTTCAGTTCTCAGGAGTTCAGACATGCATTGTCCTGATCTACTCTGCTAAATTCCTTCCAGGTAGGTAAGGTATGGTGATTCTTGTTAAGGTCATTAATATGCAATTAGTCAGCTGGAAAACGGCATGGTAGTTCTCAGTCTTTCCAAAGCTCACAACCAACCAATGCTAATAATTCAAATAAATCAAAATACTACAGATGCTAGAGATCTGAAATTAAAAGAAAATAAATTGCCACAAAATTCAAATCAGTAGCGTGTGGCACAGTATTCAGCACTGTAGCCTCACAGTGCCAGGGACCCAGATTCAATTCCAGCCTTGGGTGGCTGTCTGTGTGAAGTTTGCACGTTCCTCTTGTGTCTGCATGGGTTTCCTCCCACAGTCCAAAGCTGTGTAGGTTAGGTGGATTGGCCATGCTGAATTGCCAAAGATCAGTGGAGAAATAAGTGGAGTTGGAGGGTTAGGACAGGGGTGGGTCTGGGTAAGATGCTCTGTCACTGCAGACTCAATGGGACAAATGGCCTCCTTCTGTATTGTAGGAATTCTATGGATTTTATGAAATACTCAGTGAGTCAGGCAGCGTCTATGAACAGAAACAGGAGTTAACCCTTCAAGTTTGTGACCTTTCCTCAGAGTTTTTGATAAAAATGTCAGAAACCTGCAAGACTAACTGTTTCTCTCTCCACATACATTGGCAAAACTGCTCATTTTCAGCATTAGCTGCTTTTATTTTTGAAACAAAATTCAACTGGAATTTCGTCTGCATTGTGCTCTCTGCCGAGGTTTCTCGTCAGTTTCCATTCAGCTGCATATAAATCCCCAGCCTTAATAAAACAATTTGAAATTGGAGCATTTGTCACAGTAATTTCACCTTAAAATATAATCAATTGAATGAAAATCCAAGCTTTATCATCTGCAGCGTCTCAGTAGTTATTACTACTGTATGTACTGCCTCATTACTAATGATTTCTTTTCTAAGGCATGAAATGGTTTCTGTTCCTGGGCTTTATCACATGATATTACCCTCAGCTGATCCACAATAATGAAATGTCACATTAAATTACTTTGGTTAGTAAATCGTTTATAAGCTTCCAATGTCAATCATTTGAACAAATAATAATAGTTGTGCCACCTGTTTCAGAATTGAATCTTAATACACATTTTTTTCCCTAATCCAAGATATCGATGTTACTTATGTTGTTTGGTTCTGCTTCTTGGTCACAAGATTGTCAATTCAAGCCCCAGGTTGGAATTTGAATAGTAATCTATGCTGGCAGTCGAGAGCAGTTTTAGGGGAGTTTTCAATGGTGTCATCCTCAGGTGAAACATTAAACTAATGATGTCTGTGCTGTGGAAGTGGTGTTTAACTGTACATTGCTCCATTTGAAGAGCAGAAGATCCTTTGAAGTGGCTCTGGCAAACTTTCCTCTCTCAAACAGGTTATCCCACAGGAAGTGCTTTGGGATGGTTATCAGGAATGTGATTATGTGCAAAGTCTTTTGAACATGATGGAAAAGTGATAAACACTTCTTTAAAAAACATCATAACCACTGTTGGGCAGGGAAATGGAGTGGTATAATGGTCACAGTCATTTCACCTGTAGAAGCTGGGTTTAAATTTAGCCTGGTCTGAGGGCTGGAGTTTCCTCCTCCTGTAACTACAAGCATCTCAAGTATAAAGTACTAAAGCAATTTAATGAACTTCTTAGTGAACGGAAGTCCATTGTGTAATCAAGATATCAAAAGGTGTGGTGCAGGATGCTACAATCAGAGGCTCTGATCAGATGTCCCAGATTCCATTCCTGATATTGTTCAGAATTATAGGAATAAACAGCATCATAAAAATAGACACAGCTATCAGCAATATTTATCTCCATGTGCATATCCAACATTTTACTGAACTTGTTGATATCTTCAACTCCCATTGCTAAATGTGTCAGACTATCATACCTCCTGTGTAAAGCAATCAAATCGAACTTAGCTTTCAGCCTTTATTTTTAAGTTTAAGGTTGTAACCTCCTGTAATATGTACTATATATATACTACATAATTGGAGATTATTTACAATGAAAGCCCAGAAATCGTAGTGGACAGTGAAGAAAGTTAGCTCGGATTGCAACGGGATCTAGGTAACTGGGCCAGTGGGCTGACGAATGGCAGATGCAATTTAATTTAGATAAATGTGAGGTGAGGCATTTTTGTACATTGAATCAGGGCGGGGCTTAATCAACGGTAGGGCATTGGAGAAAATTACAGAACAAAGAGATATAAGAATACGTGTTCATAGTTCTTTGAAAGTGGAGTCAGAGGTGGACAGAGTGGTGAAGAAGGCATTCAGCATGCTTTGTTTCATTAATGAGAACATTGAATACAGGAATTGGGACGTCTTGTTGAAGTTGTACAAGACATTGGTAAGGTCACACTTGGAATACCGGGCACAGTTCTGAGTCACCCTATTATAGAAAGGATACTGTTAAACGAGAAAGAGTGTAGAAAAGATTTACTAGGATGCTACTGGGACTTGATGGTTTGAGTTATAAGGAGAGGATGGATAGACTGGGACATTTTTCTCTGCAGCACAGAAGGCTGAGAGGTGATCTTATAGAGGTCTATAAAATAATGAGGGGCATAGATCAACTAGATAGTCAATATCTTTTCCCAAAGGTAGGTGAGTGTAAAGCCAGAGGGCGCAGGTTTAAGGTTAAAAGGGAGAGATACAAAAGGGGCCAAAGGGGCAACTGTTTCACACAGAGGGTGGTGAGTGTCTGGAACAAGTTGCCAGAGATAGTAATAGAGGCAGGCACAAGTTTGTCTTTTGAAAATCTTTTAGATGCTTACATGGGTAAAATGGGTACAGAGGGATATGGGCCAAATGCTGGCAATTGGGACTAGCTTTGGGGTTTAAAAAAAAGGGCAACATGGACAACTTGGGCCAATGGACCTGTTTTCATGCTGTAAAGCTCTATGACTCTATAACTATAAATTTTATCACTAACACCCTGAATAACATGGAATGAGACCATATATTTTTAAAAATTAATTCACAGGACATGGGCATCTTTGGCCAGGCCAACATTTATTGCCCATCATTAATTATCCTTGAAAAAGTGGTAGCAAACTGCCACTTGAACTGCTGCAGTTCATGTGGCGTAGTTACACCCACAGTGCTGTTAGGAAGGCATTCCAGAATATTGACCCAACGACAGTGAAGGAACAGTAATATATTTTCAAGTCAGGATGGTGAGTGGCTTGAAGAGGAACTACATTATATAAGAAGGAGATAGAAAGTGTGTTTAAGATTGTGGCCCAGCTGAAGAATAGAAATGGCATAAAAAGTCTTAGCTTCCACATACTCTCATTTTTAACACTACTACTTACAGGATAGGGATAGCAGTATCTCGCTCTCCTGGTAGTTAACAGAATCAGTGATACATTCAAACTGACAAGGACCCAGTTATAGGGTTTTAGGATATAGTCATAGGAAAACTGATTATGAGGCAGAGTCTTTTGTCCTTTCACCGGACCTTGGTCAGGTCTCACTTGGACTACTGGGCAGAATTTTAATGAAACTGATCGGTTAGCATCCCAGGGACTGACAGCAGAGCTGGAAACTGGTTACTGCTGGAGTGGGCCTTACTGTGACTATTCAACAAATTACCTGCAAGTTTTCTGTTCATGGCATTCAGAGTACAACTAAAATCACATCTAAAACAAAACCTTGCATTAATATATCATCTCATTACATTCTCAGTGTTTTATAAACAATGAATTACGTACAATTAAGTATGATCATCATACTGAAAAATGTGAGTGCCAAAACAAGGTCCCATGAACAATAAATGAATGATTGAATAGATGATTTGTTGTTGTTATCAGTAAGGGAGAAATTTTGGCCAGGACACCAAGAGAACTTTTGGTCTTTCTTTAAATGGTGCCACATATTTTATTTCTTACTTGCCTTGCCCCTAAACGACAGGCAAGAATTCAGCTTAACATTTCATCTATAAGACAGGACCTTCACTACTGAATTATCAGCCTGAATATGAGCACGAGTTCTCATGGTGTTCAAGCCTACCATGTTTTGGTTTCATGTGAGACTGTTTCCAGCTGAGCTAAGTTGATATATCAATTTGAATTTACATCTGTCTGCACTTCCTGCCTACAGGTCTTTGCTTCTTCCTGATATGATTCTATCACAACTTTGTGTTAACACGTTCCATTATAAATGCCTCTGTTCATTTTTATAATGAGACAATGCTAAATTAAACTTATGGCAGTACTGTCACATACTCCCAATGGCTCAGCCTTGAAGTGCCAAGCTCCACAATCTGTATTACAGAGAAATTCCAAAGCTCCAATCCTTCCACCAGACTGCTTCTAGAAAGGTATTCCAACAGTCCTATTGGCAATGGAGTTCCAGGATCTTGATCCAGCATCAGTAAAGGGACAACGATATATTTCCAAGTCAGGATGGTGAGTGGCCTGGAAAAGAATTTGCAAGTGGCGGTTTTCCCATGGATCTGCTCCCCTTGTCCTTCTGGGTGGTAGAGGTCGCAGGTTAGGAAAGAGCACTGGTGAATTGCTGCAGTGCATCTTGAATACAGTACACAGTCCCACCGCTTTGCATGGCTAGTGGAGGAAATTAATGCTTAAAGTGACAGATGGGGTGCCAATTAAGTGAACTTGGAAGATGTAAGCTTCTTGATTGTTGCTGTCCTCATCCAGACAAGAGTATTCCATCAAACTCCTGACTTGTGCTTTGGCAATGGTGGACAGGCTTTGGAGAATCGGGAGATGAATTACTCATCTCCAAATTCCCAGTCTGACCATCTGTTGTAGCCAGAGCATTTACATGGCTGGTCCAGTTCAGCTTCTGGGCAATTGTTTGATAGTCAGATATTCAGCGATTGTAATGGCAAACAGAGATGGTCATTGCCTGACACTCGTGTAGTGTGAATGTTACTTGGTCAAATGTTGCCACCTATCAGCCTAAGACTGAAGGTTGCCCAGGTCATTCTTCATATAGACAGGGAATGCTTAATACCTGAGGCATGGTGTTCAACGTTGTGTAATCATCAGTAAACACCCCTATTTCTGACCTTAGGATGGAGGGAAGGTTATTGCAACTGAAGATGGTTGGATACTACCCTGAGGAACACTTGCAGTGATATTCCAAGACCAAGATGACTGACCTGTTCCATCTGGCACAACCATCTTCCACTGTGCAAGGCAGGAAGGGTTTAAACTGATATGCTAGGGGATGGGAACCTATGTAAGGAGTCAGAGAAGGAGGGAACAAGGATAAAAACAAAAGGTAGAAAAGGGAATAAGAAAAGTGATAGGCAGAGAAATCAAGGACAAAGTTCAAACATGGCTATTGAGAAAAATTTTGGGAGCAAGGCAAACAATGTTAAAAAGACAAGCTTAAAGGTCCTGTGCCTTAATGCGCAGAGCATTTGCAATGAAGTGAATGAACTAATCATGCAGGTAGCTGTAAATTGGGACGATATGATTGGGATTATGGAGACACGACTGCAGGGTGATCAGGGGTGGGAAATGAATATCCCAGGGTATTCAATATTTAGGAAGCATTGGCATAAAGGAAAAGGTGGTTGAGTGGCACTACAGGTTAAAGAGGAAATTGACACAACAATAAGGAAGGATATTAGCTCTGACAACGTGAGTCTGTATGGGTAGAGTTGAGAAATACCAAAGGGCAAAAAAACATCAGTGGGTGTCATATATAGACCCCCAAACTGCAGTGATGATGTTGGGAACAGCAGTAAACATGAATTTAGAGAGACAAGTGATAAGGAAATATCATGGGCGATTTTAATCTGCACATAGATTGGACAAATCAAATTAGTCACAATGACATAGAGGAGAAATTCCTGGAGTGTATATGGGATGGTTTTCCTGACCAATGTGTGGAGGAACCAACTAGAGAGCAGGTCATCTTAGACTGGGTACTGTATAATGAGAAGGAAATCATTGGTACGAGACCCACTGGGGTTGAACAAACATAGCATGATAGAATTTTTCATCAAGATGGAGAGTGAAGTAGTTGATTCAGCAACTAGGGTACTGAATCTTAATAAATAAAACTACAAAGGTGTGTGTGCATGTACGTGTGTGCGTGTGTGTGCATGTGCGTGTACGTGTATGTACGGCATGCATGTACATGCGCATGTGCGCGCACATGCATGTGTGTATGTATATACGAGCATGTGTGTGTGTGCACATGCATGCATACACACTCCACTTGATGTCACTATTGATGACACCTTCCATCATTTTACTGACGATCAAGCATAATCTGCTGGGGGGTGGTATCCAACTGGATTGGATTTGTCCTGCTCTTTGTGGAAAGGATGTAATGAAAGGTATAATAGATAATAAATGCTGCTTGACAGCACATCATGGGCGGAGTTTTACAAACTTGTTCGTCACAAAACCTTAAAATTCTGTCCGACGTCAATGGACCTTTCTATGGTCAGCCCCTCACCCGCTCTGATTCGTGTGGCAAACAGCTGGTCAAATTCCAGCCCATGTCTGCTCACCAGTGCTCGGTGCCTAACCCACTCAGCTCCAGGCCTCATTATAGCCTTGATCCAAGAGTATAATTCCAGAGGTGAGGTGACGATAGATGTCCTTTATAAGCTATTTGTTCATGGAATATAGGCATCTGACAGAGCCAATGTTTATCATCTTCCCTTAATTGCTGCCTTTGACATCAAGACAACATTTGACAGAGTGTGACATCCCTAGTAAAATTGAAGTAAATGGGAATTAGGGGAAAATATTCCATGGGCTATAATCATAGCTGAACAATGAAAGATAATTTTTGAGAGTCAATGTTCTTAGCTTCAGGCCACCACTGTAGGATTTCCCCAGGGAAGTGTCTTAAGTCCAATCATCTTCAGTTGCTTCACCAATGGTCTTATATCCATCATAAGGTCAGAAGTGAGGAGGTTCCCTGATGATTACACAGTGTCCAATTCCATTTGCAACTCTTCACATAATCTGGGCCCATATGCAAAACGATCTGGATAACATTTAGGCTTAAGCTGATATTTATCACATGATACAAGTACCAAGAAATGATCATCTCTAACAAGTGAGAATCCAATCATCTCCCCGAAATACTCAACAGCATTAGCATGACTAAATCCCCACCGCCATCATCCTGGGGTGTATGGATGGGGTCATCATTGATTAGAAACTTAACTGCAAATATTGTGGTTACAAGAGCAGGTCAGAGACTGGGAATTCTGCTGTGAGTGACTCATGTGCTGATTCCCCATACCATCTACAAGGCATAATTCAGGAGAGTGATTGAATACTGGTCTCTTGCTTGCATGACTGCAGCTTCAACAACATTGATGGAGCTTAACACCATCTAAGACAAAGCAGCCCCCTTGACTGGTAGCCCATTCACCATTTTAAACATTCATTCCCTTTATCCACCTGTGCACCACTTTTGCAATGTGCACCATCTACAAGGTACACTATTTTCCAAGACATTTTCCACATGACATCCCAAACACATGTATCTTATCACCTAAAGGCAAAAGCAGCAAATGCATGGGACCTCCACCTCCTGCAAGTTCTCCTTTAAAGCAGACATCATCTGATTTGGAACTATATTACCATTCCTTCATTGTCACTGGGTCAAAATGCTGGGACTCTATCAGTAATTTGGAGTCCTATCAACACAGGCTCTTCAGCAGTTCAGGAAGTTGGCTCAACTCCACCTTTTTAAGGGCAATTAAGGGAAGATAATAAACATTGGCTCTGCCAGTGACACCCATATTCCATGAACAAATAACTATTAAGGACATCTACTATCCACCATCTCAGCAAATGAATTGTATGTTCCTGGCTGAGATAAACTGCCAAATCAGTGATGTAAGATTTGAGACAAATTATTGTGCTGCTACACAAAGAAGTTAAGTTCCCCATACATGTTTATGTGGAGAATCTCAGCTGCTTGTGAGGGAGTGCTGACCAGACAGTACAGACCACTTTGCAGTAAATCACATGGGAAATATCAACCATTCCTCACTCATAACCTACTGGAAACCAAAGGCACAGACTGAAAACAGCATGCCTTATAGCCATCTTCCAGGCTTGCTTTCAGGCATAAAATTACTTAGTGTGTCAGTGGCATTCCCAGTACAGAGCAAGAACTTAAAAAACAGAAACTGTACATATTGTTGATAGGTGTATACCTCCAAAAAATAAAACAAAATGGTAAAACAAAATCACAATGACCAAGTTGGATAGAGCACCAAGATTTCACAGATTACATCATCAAGCAAAACTCACAATTTTTACTAAGTGAATTAGCCAAAAAGTTTCATTTGCTTTTAGTTTTATCAATGCTATTAACTTCTATTCTTCGTAATATCATTCTTATAACACATAGAGCCTTGCCCTACATTCCCCTAAATATAGATTACATTTACATGAGTAAAGCTAAAGGTTGGATGCTTCAGTAAATAATCAATAAAGCTCCACTAACTAACGACTGATTGCTGACACTGCATCAATCAATTCATGACTGCACCTGACATGGGCAAAGCATCCATCTGTCATAATTTCCATTCAGGATATTTGAATCCACCTTCATCTCTCAAATAATGAGATAAAGCACTGTTGGAATGTTCATGTATCATCAGGAATGGCAAATGCATGACGTGTGCCAGAAGACCTCCAGCCCCAATGCTGCATTGAAGATCTGAAAAACACATTTACTTACCCTCTGAGATCTTGCTGCCTGTCCTCGAAGATCCACCAATCTGAAGACAAGCCAGGCGCAAGCCACCATTTTTCAAACATCCCTCCAAATTGGCACTCACTCAATCCACTCCAGTGCTGCCCTACACTAATGCCTATCTTAGGTGCAAACACTCAATGCTCCGTGCCAGGGATCCCAGGAAGTGTCAACAGTTTAAAAGGAGTGAGAACCATTAACACACACTGACATCCCCATTTCCTTTCCTTCATATCCAGGAACTGAACATTACGAAAAGAATCCAAAATAATTGTTTACGATAGATATGTCTGAATGACTGGAATTGGAATGGTTTAGTAAAACAATAAAACACGACAACTGAAAAATGTATTACCAAGCATGGTTTTCTCGCTTAAGGACTCAACAGATTACCTTAATGCTGAGCATTTGACAATTATTTCCTAACCTCTTGTGGTAAGTGTTTGCAGTCTAGGTAGGTTTAGGCAGATGACTAGTGGAGGTGTCTAACTATACAAATAAATGAGATTGAAAGTGTTTGTTTGTTGCATAATGATTAAAAACTTAAACCAGGACCTAGGTATAATAGCCTCTGCTCTTAAGTTAGAGCTTTATCATTGTCCTTCTATAACCAGAGTATTTGCCCAATTCTACAAGGTAATTGACAGAGGATGGGTGCTGCCTGAGATACACACTGTAGATAGGAAGCATTCTTGCCCTTTCAGGACCTAGTGCTAGTCTCACCTGGTCAAAACTAGCAGAAGTGGGGTCCACTTGGGGATCATGGCCATGATCAGGGCTTGCATTCTCAAAGATGAGGAGAGATTGAGCTAAGTTTAACCTTTTAAAAGCAGCGACTTTCCAAAGGGGTCACACAGGCAATCAAAATCAATTGCTGAATGGCTGGGCACTTTCCCAGACTGGCTCAATTCTCCCAGCACTGGACTTTCACAGAGGTTGGGAGTAGGTGCAATTGCTCACCTCTCCTCCTCCCACTGCCGCAATCCCCCACTCCCCAAATACTAAAAACTCACAGGAATCCTCATCCTGGATTAAACAACTTACTTTCACAGAAGCCACCATCCCAGTGTAACATACACTGCCCTCCACCTGATTCCCGCAGCAAAGACCTTTATGCTGCTCAGAGATTATAATTTATTCAGGTCCTATTCTTTTTGGATATACTGCACATTTATTCTGTTAATCAATGCATTGAAAATGCCTTGTGATGTTATAAATTGACTACAAGCGATTTGTAATGTCACAGTTTCAATGCTTTCACACATTGTGTGAGCCATCTGCCCACTTGTACTGCCTGCTCACAATATCATATTGCCACCATGCACCCAATCTACTCCTTGTCATGTTACTCACATCAATGGTACCCACAAATACACTGTTCCTTTGACCAGTCTGTAGATGAACGTTGACATTGTTACCAGGTCAATACAACAGGAAACAAACTTGAGCTGTGCAGAAAACTCCCATAGTAACAATAACTTGCATTTATATAGCATCCTTAACATTGGAAAACCCCTTCACAGGAGCATGAGCAGACACAATGTTGACACTGTACCACTTAACGAGATATCAGTGGGGGGATGGGGAGTGGGGAGGTGTGAGGACAGAAATTTGATTAAAGAGGTAGGTTTTAAGAAGTGTTGTGGGCAGAAAGGAAGGAGAGATTCTGGTGTGAAACTGAACCATGGAGAGCAGGAAGATGCTGCATTTTGTGCTCAATGATCTCTGCTGGAATGGGGTGGTATGGGCACTGCAATGTGCCTCAACACTCCTGGATTGTGGTGTGGCAGCCAGGGAGGAAGCAACATAAATAAATCAGCAGGAAAGAGGATTACTCCCAAAGGGAATCATACTGAAGGAATGGATTTCTGGGGGTCGGCTAGGAAAAAAGCTCAAGTTGAGTTGAGATGTTTTCTGCAGTTGATTAGCCTACTGGAAATTAGTGTGCACAGCAAGATTGAGTCACTGGCGAGAGTTGCTGATCATGATGTGGGGATGCCGGCATTGGACTGGGATTGCTGATGCCAGGGGAGTGGTACCAGCATCAGCTGGTGCTGTCAGGAGAGGAGGGGAGTAAATTGGAAGAGAAATTAAACAGTTTAAGGTCTTGTGAGGCAGCAGTTGAAAGGAACACCAGTGACCTGATTCTGCATTATTGTGGTGTGCCTCCATGTCGGGTATCATATATCTAGCCAGTGCAGGCATATTCTGAAGAGGGGTGAAGATATTTCCTGTCTCCACACAAAGGGTTTTGTTTAGATTGTGAGCATGAGCGAGCTGTTATGCAGAGGGGAGAGATAGCAGGAGGAGGGACGGCTGCTGGAGATTTGATTTCAAATCTACAAAGGAAGCGACAGAATGAATTTCCCGGCCCTGGATGCCTCTTTGTTGGGATTTTCGCTTCGAACGAACTCAATCTGCTCACCGCACATCCAACACTGCAGTCTATGTTCACCTGCTGTACACTGGCTGCGCTGAACCGAAATGGAATCAATTGTACACTGGCCCTTCCGACTGCAGTCACACAATCGCCCTGTCTGTGCAGCTCTGCAGTTCCTACACTTGTTCCAATCACTGGGCTAGCAATAGTGGGTGTATCTCTCTCTGGGGTGAGACACAAGACAGAAAACCTGAAACAGTTATTCTGTTGTTTATGAAAATAAACACTTCAATGTCCTAACTTCTGGGTGTATTTTTAAACAATTATTAAGCGTGGCTTGGAGATTCCCGCGGTCAACTTATTTATCAATAATTCAAAACGCAGCAGACGCTAAGAAACAATCATACTGGGACATGAATGAGGGTCCCGCAGATAACCCCGAAGCACCCATATATATATATATCCTCAAAGGGCTGGCAGGTGCCTCTGGGAGGCTGCTTTGCAAATGAAATTCTAGCAAACTATCAGTGGTTTCTGGCCAGTTTTTATTTACGTTATTATAACTTGTTTGTCCCTAGCTTTCCAAATTCAGCCAACTAGAGAGATTCTAATACACCAACAGTATGTACATATTCGCACTCATCCCCAATCATCACACACCATCCCTCTCCCTCTTGTTATGTTTTAATTGTTTTATCCAACGATAGAACTTCACCAGCAGAAATCAGCAACCAAAGCCATTTTCTTCCCATTCATCCGGATACCAACCTCATATCTGCTCAAACTAGAGCTCTTTGAACGGGATTTCTTGCGCAGGTAAACAGAGAAGAACCGTCGCACTGTGAATTTTTTCACGCTCATGTCCATCGCTTCCTTTCTGCTCCCGATTTGAAGGAATGCTCAGTCCAGGAGGAACTTTACCAATTCTCGCCGCCACCTCCCCCCCCCCCCAGCCCAGTCCGTGTACAGTGGAGCCGGAATCCGATTCAGCTCTAAAAGCGGTGTGTCACCCAGCTGAGTGGCTCTGGGGAAAGGTAAGGGCTCTCTGAACAATGGGTGTGAATAGCTGAGCGCTGCATCTTCTCCGTCCAGCAGCGCTGAGGAGGGGGAAGCTGCTGCTGTCTTCTGCACTAGCCTGGCGCCCACTCCAGTCTGAGCCACTCACTTCCTCTCCACCTCCTCCCGGTGCCTGTGCTCCCCGTTCAATCCCTCAGCAAAGGCTGGCAGCAGCACGGCACAGCCACATGTCAGATGACAGCTCCCCCACCCCAACTGTATCTCTGCCTGGTGTGTTAGCGGAGCGCTCCTCCAGTCCGCTGGGACCTCGAAAAGACATTTCCCCACCTCGCTCGCACAGCAACGTGGACCTCCTCTCTGAGCGAGTGGTCAACGCCTGTGAGGAAAGAGGTGGTCCCGGGGAGGAGAGACTCATCGTCTGCCCAGCGCTGGATACAAGCAGCAAATGTTCCTGCTGCAAACGGCTGACTCTCCCTTCTGCAGCTCATTCTTCACTTTATCGCCACAAACCCCACTACCTGTACTTATTCCCCGCCCGCCTCCCCCCACGGCGAAATAGCAAAAAAGTAATCTCAGTGTTCCCCAGAATCGGTGCTCCATAATACATTCAAGGCGGTGGCGGGGGTTGTGGGTGGGGGGGGGGGTGGAGTTTACACTCAGTACTTGCTGTGATTAAAAACTCAGGGAAATAAATGTGATCAGAATCATTCGGCGAAGAAATACATTTATTTGCCAGTTTGTGATAATCCCAGCCTAGTCAACAACCCACCCTCACTGTTCCAAACCAGATATCCTGTTACCCTTCTTAACAAAGGAATTCAGTTGGCAGTGAACAACAATTTTAGTTTATATGTTCAACTTTATTTGGAGTTTCCTTCTAAAACTGCTAAATAAATGAACTCAATAGGGTAGCAACTTGGCAAGCTGGCAACGATACAACATGGGTGGCAGGTTTCTGCTGTCTGATGTGCTCAGTGAATTTGAGTAAAGGGAGGGTGACCCAGTCAGTATTAATAAAAGGAACAGCTCACTGCCTTCAATCTCCACCCCAGGACTTAAACACCAACAATACTTGCATTAATATAACACCGTTTACAACCTCAAGACAACCCAAAGTGCCACACAATCAAACCTGGGCATTGTCGTAACTTGAAAGATGTGGCTGGAAATTTGAGAATTTGCCTGTTTTGCTTTGAATAGATGCCAGGGCACCTTTAATTATCCCTCAAAGAGGGCAAACAAGGTCTCCATTTAACCTTTAATCCATCAGCGCTGCACTCTCAATATTGGAGTTTCGGCCTAGAATTTGTGTCTGCCACATGACATCTGGTTGTTGGCATCTACAAATGTTATATTGTTAAGAGTTTGGGTTCCACCAGTAACTCCTGGTAATTCAGTGAAATTGCACCAATAACTGATGGGAATACCATGAGATAGAGTTAAGGGTGAAGATCAGCTGTGATCTTACTGAATGGTGAAGCAGATTTGAAGGGTCAACTGGCCCACTCCTGCTCCAATTCTAAACGTTCTTATCATCAACAGTCTCTATGTTTCTGGTAGCAATGGATGTAACACCCATTTTCCTAGCTGTTATTAGTATCAGCCTTACTGCCCATTAATGTGCACCATGAACCCAAAGCTAGAAAGAGTTCCCCTGTCAATGACACTAATAACAAGCCTGACTTCTCTTTCCATTTCCTTATACTTTGGTTTGAACTTTGGTTGCATATGAACAACACTAAATTTAGCACTTCAATCAGAACTAATCTGTATTGGACTTGACATACCATGGAATCATAGAATGGTTACAGCACAAAGGTCATTTAGCCCAGCATATCCATGTCCACTGTAGCAA
Organism: Carcharhinus amblyrhynchos; assembly: GCF_965287045.1. Taxonomy (NCBI): domain Eukaryota; kingdom Metazoa; phylum Chordata; class Chondrichthyes; order Carcharhiniformes; family Carcharhinidae; genus Carcharhinus; species Carcharhinus amblyrhynchos. The sequence continues at coordinate 34,180,307 of NC_137335.1, read as the reverse complement.
TTCAACCTGTCCCACTACCCAGCTTTCCCCTTTAGGTCTACAAATCTCTCTCTTCAGCTATTAGTTTAATTCCCAATTCTATCTGCGGTACCACACTCGCAGGCACTGTATTCAAGATCATAAGCAGTTGCTCCTGACACAAAATCCTCATGTCACCATTGCTTTGTTTCCCAATCACCTTCAACTAGTTTCTTCTGGCTATCGCCCCTTATAATAACTGTACTTTCTTCATACTAACCTTACTACCCTTATGATAAATTTACTACTATTTATACTAACTCTACTTCCTTCATAATAATCCTACTACCCCATGTTAGTCCAACTACCTTAGAACTAATCCGACTTTCTAAATATTAACAATACTACCCTTTTCCTAACCCTACTTCCTTCATACTAACAATACTACCCTTATGCTAACCCTACTATCCTTATACTAACCCTACTAAATTTATACTAAAGGTACTGCCCTGATATTAACCCCACTGTCCTTATATTAACCATAGTAGGGTAACCTACTATCCTTACAACCATCATACTAATCCTACCACATTTCAACTAACCCTACTTAGTACAAATGTAGTAGGGTTACTCTAATGCTACTACCCTTTCACTAACCCTATTATCTTCATATTAAGCCTACTACCCCTATACTAATCTCACCCACTTTATACTAACCCGACCACCCTTATTCTGACCTTACTTCCCTTATACTATCCCTACCTTTATACTAACCCCACCAGCCTTGCACTCATCCTAGCAGCCTTGCACTAATGCTACCTCCCTTATTCTATCCCTACCGTGCTATATCAACCCTACTACCTTTATATGTTTCTGCATCTTTTCTGAAGCATTCACACCCTCCCGAAAGTGCAGTGATCAGAATTGGACATAATACTCTAGTTGAGGCGAAACCAGTGTTTTATTAATGTTCATCATAATTTTCTTGCTTTTGTACTCTGCTTCTATTTGTAAACCTAGGATCCCATAAGGCTGATTAACCACTTTCAACTATTTATGCACATTTATCTCTAGAACTCTCTACTCCTGTAGCCCTTTTAAAGTTGCATTAGCATTTGTCAAGAATAGCAATGGTCCTAGTTATAAACAATGGAGAACATCACTGTATTCTTTCCTCCAGCCTGAAAATCAACTATTCACTCCCTGTTCTTCATCATTTAGCCAACTTCCAGTCTATGCTGCCACTGTTCTTATTCTGTAGACTTTAGTTTTAGAGGAAAGCCTATAATGTGGCATTTTATCAAATGCCTTTTGGAAATCTGTGTACACCATTTCAACCGTACTAAATTCATCAACCCTCTTTATTAACGCATCAAAAACTCAAACAAGGTAGTTAAGCATAATTTTCCACATGCTGGCTGAAGCTTAATTATTCCACACTTGTCCAATAGGCTGCTAATTTTGTCCTGGATTAACACTTCCAAGTTCTTTTCACTATTCAAGTTAAACTGGCTGGCCTGGAGTTGTTGGGTTTATCCTTATATCCTTTTATGAGCAAAAATGTAACAAGGGCAATTCTACAGTCCACTGGCATCATTCCTCACCACCCTGGCCCATATCTTTGATTTGATTTAATATTGTCACATGTATTAGTATACAGCGAAAAGTATTGTTTCTTGCGCGCTATACAGACAAAGCATACCATACATAAAGGAGGAAAGGAGAGAATGGAGAATGTAATTTTACAGTCATAGCTACGGCATAGAGCAAGATCAACTTATTGCGAGATAGGTCCATTCAAAAGTCTGATGGCAGCTGGGAAGAAGCTGTTCCTGAGTTGGTTGGTATGTGACCTCAGACTTTTGTCTCTCTATAGAGAGTTAGAACATTATGGCCAGCAACCATACAATTTCCACCCTTACTTCCATCCAATCTTATCACTTTAAGTACAAGCATCCTTTATAATACCTTCTTTTTATCAGCTGTTAGCCCATCCAGTATCTCGAATACTTTAACGTTCACTGTGACTTGAGCATCATCTTCTTCCTCAGGTAGATGCAAAGGGCTCATTTAGTACCTCAGTTCTGTTGCCTGTATCCGTCTCTTGGTCCCCAATCAGCCCACCCTCCTCTTATTATGCTTTATCTGCTTCTATATTTATAAAAGGCTTTTGGATTTCATTGTTATGCTAGCTGTTTGTTTCTTCTCTCTCATTTCTTTTTTCACTTATCCACTGAATCTTTTAAATTCAGTTTGGTTTTCACTTGTGTTGTCAACCTGACAGCAGCCATATTCATCCTTGTTCTGCTTCATCATACTTTGCATCTCTTTTGCTATCCAGAGAGGTCTGGATTTGCTTGTGAGGATGAACCTCAACCTCACCTGAACCATCTGCTCCATCGTCTATTTTCAGTTTTGCCTACTAATCTTTGACTCCAATGTAGCTCGAACAAACCCTCACATAAATTGGCCCTCCTCCAGTTGTATATTTTTGCCTTGGATTGTTCCATGTTTTTCCATAGCCAACCTAAACTTTATGTTACCATGATCACAGTTCCCTAAATACACTCCCTACTGACACTTGACCCACTTGACCTAACTCATTCTCCAGAACCAGACCCAGCAGTGCATCCTTCCTCAGTGACCTGGAAACATATTGATCAAAAAAACCTTTCAAAACAGGCCAACAGACCTGAACCAAGCTGACAGATTGCACAAACAGCAGCGGACTCAGTAGTTGGGATTTCTCACAGGGTATTGCACCCTGGGGGCTGGGAATCAGGAGAATTGTGATTAGAGCAGTGAGGGGAAGTGAAGGAGACTAAGGGACAGAGTGGGTCAGGGGCACAGTATTTCCTGCAGAACTGTAAAACAGCAACAACAGAAACACGATCTGAGAAAGGAATAGCGAGTAAAGTATTAATGAAATGTAATAACATTACTATGGGTAACAAAGATTGCTTCCTCGGGCAGTATCACCGACTCTAAACTATTGCCTGGGATAATATATCATGAGAATGTTCATAGAATTATAGACATTACTGCAAAAAAGAGGACATGAACAGCTGGTACTCTCTCTGGTGACCCCACTTCCCTCAACTTGTTTTATGTTCCTTGTTTACAAATCCTTAACCAGTCTCTTTAGAGGATGTTTTAGTTTCTGTCTCTGTAATTCCGTTAATGGAGCATCCCAAAGCCTCATAGTCTTCATTCCAAAAATCTTTCTTCTCCCATGGTATTTTGAGTGAAAATCCTTGGTCTCTGTCCCCTTCTTGCTCATTCCCACAAGTGGAAATATTTTCTATCAGTTCCCCTTCTCTGAATTCCTGCATAGAGAACCTGATGCTTTTACATGCATGTTCAAAGTGTTAGTACTTCACAAAATAATTACTTGATTGTAATGCATCTCAAAATAACTTCAAGATTGTTTTTTCCTTCTATATATCCATGTTCTTTATTTTTGTAATGACCTCAACAAGGCCCATGAAGTTGGCCTCTTGGAGTATGAGTTCCCTGATTGAGATAATGATTCCTCAATCTCACCAATATATTTATATTGAGGAGGCTCAGGGCTACTGACATTCCAGATTCTGACTTTGTACCTGAAGCAGTCTTAGGAATGGAATTGAGTTTGTAAATAAAGGGAATCTGGTGAAGGGACGCCAGCCTCTGAGGAGTAATTTCAATCTTCTTTCAATCTAAACCAGTCAGAGGCTCTTTCCTCTTGGTAGCTTCAGTCAGGTAATTAGATTGTCCCCCAAGATTTCTTGCGTGGAATATTTTCACTTACATATACTCAAACTCTCATTCCTTTTGCCTCAACTATAAGCTTGGCTAAGAGTGACATTTAGGAATTATCAGCACAATTCAAAACAAATGGACATATATTCTCGAAACATGGGCACTATTTGTTTTGCACATATTTATTTTCCATCCCTACTTGCCTCGGAGAAGTGTTGGAGTCCATGGTTCCCCCATATTGCCGTTCAATTGTGATTTTGACCCAGCAACACTGCAGAGATGGGAATCTATCTCCTCAGGCCAGATTTTCATAAAGGAGATGGGTATCGGGAGTCAGGAAAGTTTCCGACTCTCCAAACCCATCTCCATTAAGGAGCCTCCTGCCTCTTGTATTCAGGTTCCAAGGAGGCTGGACAGGATGGAGTTGGGCCTGTCATTTCCAGAGGTAGGCCTTGGGCAGTAGCATTTACCCTAGCTAATTTCCCTGATGCTAAGGGCAATTTAGAATGGCCAATCCAATTGCGTAACTGCTTCTGTTACTTGAAGAGAACATTGGTGCATGTATGCTATACAGCCCGAGTTGAAGAGGCTCTGCAAACACTGTTGGTGAAAACAAGCCTGTGGGACTTAGGTTGGTTGTGCTAGGGTTCAGGCGAAGTCCTAGAAGAGAGGCTGAAATGCTTTGTGAAGAAGAGAGTTTTGAAGGACTTTCTGATTGAGAGTGATAGAATTTAGGCTGAGTGAACTGTTGAGTGAATCTGCAAGAATATCTTAACTCTACCTGCCATTTCATGAGCAATTTATAGTTTAAAATCAACCACAATTTGTCTGTTATTCATGTTTAACTTATTTTCTTCTGGATGTTAGAGTATAGAAGGCTATCTAAAATAATATGTAATATTTGCTTAGTTTGAGTCAAGTAAAATAAAAAAAATTGAGAAAAAGAAATCTTCCATTTTAAACCATGAAACATTGCAGCTTTATTCTCTTAGTAAATAACTGGGCGGCATGGTAGCCCAGTGGTTAGCACTGCTGCTTCACAGCTCCAGAGACCTGGGTTTGAATCCCGCTTGGGTCACTGTCTGTGTGGAGTTTGCACATTCTTCCCGTCTCTGCAAGGGCTCCCTCCGGGTGCTCCGGTTTCTTCCCATGGTCCAAAGATGTGCTGGTTAGGTTAACTGGCCATGATAAATTGTCCCTTACTGTCTCAGGATTCATAGGTTATAGGGATTAGTGGATAAAATATATGGGGATAGGGCCTGGGCGGGATTGTGGTCAGTGCAGACTCGATGGGCCGATTAGCCTCTTCCTGCACTGTAGGGTTTCTATGATTCTAATGGGGATTTCAGATTTCTTTTTTAAAATAAGACACCAGTGGGCCAGAATTCTCCCGTCTTGTACACCCTGCCATCACTGCCAGCGAGAACAGAAAATTGACACTCAGCCAAAACCCCACTGCAGCGGGACTGGAGGATCCCGGCCAAGAGCAAGGTTGAAGAATTCCTGCCTACAGAGGCAGTAAAACTACGTTATTTAACTGTTAATACTTCCAGACATTTACCATCCAAACTCCTGTTTCTATTCCATCTGATAGTTCTCTTCTTGTGACTCCTCATAATGTTCAGAAATGAGTTGAAAGAAATGGGTGAAATGTTTACATTCTTCTACATGTGCCATTGCATTGTGTACACAGGCTATCTGCTGACATTGACACTTTTTTTTCACTGAGCTATTGTACTCCCAACAGACTCAAAGTAGAAACCAAATAGGCTGACAGCCATCACATTACTCATCACCATAATCACCATGTGAAGCCTGCCAGTGAGAATTATGCATGTACAAATTAGGAACAAAGCTCATGAATAAGGGTGTTTGATTTGTTCTGGATTCTCATGTTTGTCACAAAAACAAGGTCAAAGGTTGTTGATTTCATAGAAAAGGTTTGCCGCATTCATTGTTTTTTTTAAGATTGCTAGCCTTACTTGGAAGCAGCTTCTTTTGGAACAGGATTACTGATTTCTGTAGATCACCTTAATTTACTGCAATCTGAGAGCACCATGAAAGGAATCGGCAGCCACTGTGAATGCTTTCTAGCTAAACGGACACTGGTGTGTGAGACACAATCTGTTCAAGCAAAATCCAACGTTCACACTCTATCACAGTAAAGAAGCTTGACTATAGTAAGAGTGTTGTATGGTTCAGTTATGCAGAAGGCTGAATGTAGTGATAGTAAAACGGGGAAGATTTCCCACATGTGCACAGATGGAAGAAGTATTTGGCAAAATTGTTTTGATGACATCCTCTGTGCCGCACAATCCAAGGTTTTCCGTGGTGGCAGTGATTCAGAAAACAGGCACTGTAATATTACCTTTTTATTTGATAACTTTCGTTCACCAATTTTCTACATCAGTGTTTCCCTTAACCACCTCTCCCTTGGACACAGGAGCATAATGGCCTTAGCATGTGACAGGAGATTGCATCCATGATGAGTGCAGCAGGGCAATACCAATCCTTCATTGATCCAATACCACAAGCAGCCGCATGGCCTGCTGCACGCCATAAGGGAGAATTGTTTGGAGAAGCACACAGTTGGCCCTGTGACGGATGACAGCTGAAAACAACATCAGCTGGAGCACACTTGGTGCATACTGATCCTATCACATAGATAAGTGTACAGCCAAGGCACTCCTGTAGGTCCAAACAGTTATGGGGTGATATGTGAATGCCACTGTGATACACCATCACATTGTTGAGCTTTGTCCATTATGCAGGATAGAATTGGATTGTATCGTTCTGTAGTTCTTTGTTTCCCAAAATATTTTCAATGTGACTCCATTTAAACATCTGAAAATTAACGTGACTCCAGAAGCCAGCAACAGCAAAATAGCAATATAGCAGCATAACAACATTCAGAACCTAATTAATAAAGTTTGTATATTATAGATCAATATGAAATACATAATATAAATATGAAAATTTGTTTGAAAAGGAGTTTGTAAAAGTGTGATAAAAAACTCAGTAAAATCCCCCTCCCGTCCATCACTGTACACTGAAATCAACACCATTCCCCGACTGCATGCACGCACACATAGTAATCATTCCCTCTCTCCTTACACCGTGATATATCATTTCCTCTTCCACCTGCACTCCCAACTCTCGCTGAGTTGTTAGCCCAAGGTACAAGCCCTAGAATCTTAAACAACAAACTTCAAAGCAAGTGCCAACTGTGAGATTTGTTTGTCTCATGTCCAAATAGTATAGTGTCCAATTTCTTCACTGAAAAATACATGTTCCCCACTTTTAATCTCAGTTCTCATCATCAATACTTCTTTCTAGAAATACATTGTTTTGTTTCTGCCCCATTAATTAGTTAGATTGATCGCTTGAGATTGCCAATCACAACAGTTGAAATCATGGTCTCCAGTTTATCAATGCAAGTTATCCCCTTACATTAGCCACTGATTCTATCTTGATGCTTCAATTTCACAATCATTGTGACCACACCCAGATTTTCTCATGCAGTACAGAGTTTCTTATGATCTTTGTTAATTCTTTTCTGCCATATTTCTTGTTTCACTATTTCCTTCAGTTTAGTTCAGCTCCAACGTTTTTGTAATGATGAGGAATGACGATGTCACCATCCACTTAGCTTCAGGAAAACTAATGCTAGTAATCTGTTACTATTCTCAGTTTAAAACATCTATTCACAAATAATTTACTTTGCAAATGCCTTCGCAGTGAATGTTCTCTTTTATGTAAACTACTCTATATGTAACTCCCTGCTTGGTGGATGTTATTCTCAGTGTATATTGTTTTCTATGCATCTTTCTTCTCTGCTTTAATTGGCCATTTCATTCTCTTTTTCAGCATGCGTCATTTTTCTCATTATATGATGAATTTATGACTCCCTCCTTAGTACGCGTCATCACATATGACTTCATGTACTTTTTATGAAATCATATGAAAACAATTGTATGAAAAATCGTATGATGCTAAGTTTTTAAAATGTTCAAAATTTTCAAACGGCCAGCCACTTGTCATAATCTGTTCAGTTACAGGCAAATCACCAATTCAGGAAAGACCTTGTGAAAAGAAAATGTGCTCCAGTTTTAAGATGAAACAGCGCATTAAAGAAAATTATCGGAGCATTAAATGTTAACAGTTTGATATAACACCCTATTCAGAGTGAATGATGCACTTAATTATTTAATACTTTTCACCATTGGAAGGGATGCCTCCAATGCAACATTCTCAATGAGTGCAATATTAATAATTCAAATATTACAGATTATTAGCTTTTTAGAAAATCATTTTTGTGCTAATTTCAGTTTATATCAAGGCAATACAGCTTACTGTAGCTCACAAATTAATATTTGTTATGATCTTGATCTCACCATATTCAGTCCCAGTCCCAAACCCCCTTTGACATTTCTGTGTCTCAGCATTTTAACTGGGAGACTCACCACTGACCTCACCATTTTAAAGGTCCCTAATCCTGCTGTCATCTCAATGTCTCACTGTTTAATTCCAGCACTCACCCACCTATCTCATCATCATAACACTGCAATTCTGCTCCCACTTCCCCGTGTTCACCAGTTTAACTCTCCCTCCCAAACTTGTTCTCATGCCTTGTGTTTCACCAATTTAACCCCTTCTCTACTGCACTCTGACTTCACCACTCAGCACTTTGATACTGCACATACCCTCCTCTCTCACTAGATCCCCACCAAACTCTGATCTTCCTTTCTTTAATCTACAACATTATTCCAACCAAGGTGAACACAAGGATCGGAAACACAGAGTCAGAGTTTTACAGAACAAAAAAAGAGGTCCTTTGGCCTATCTTGTCTGCGCTGGCCATGTATTCTTATTCCATTTTCCAGCAATTGAAACGTCATAGCATACAAAGAAATGGATTAAGTGCTCATCCACATGCTTCTTGAAAGTTTTAAGGGTCTCTGCCTCCACCAGCTTTTCAGGCAGTGAGTTCCAGATAGTCACCTGGGTAAAAAAAGCTTTTCCACAAATCCTCGCTAAATCTCTGGTTAAATCTATGCCTCCTGGTTATTGACTCCTCTACTAAGGAGAAAAACACCTTCCTGTCTATATACCTAATAACCTTGTACATCTCAATCAGTACCCCCTCAGCCTTCTCAACCCTAAGGAGAACAACCCCAGCCTAACCGGCTTCTCTCCATAGCTGAAATGCTCCAGCCCAGGCAACGTCTTGTGAATAAGCATCTCATTCCTTTTCCTGGACATCTAACTGACTCTGAACACCACCTTCAGTAATTGTAATTGTTTCCAGTAGGGAGTTGGTATTGTGAGACTGAGTAATCTAATCTAAGTGAAAGGAAGATGGGTTGTTTCTCTTGTTTTAGACCTTTCCTAATGAAGGAAAGGATGTTTGGGATATCAGTCAGTCTTTTTGTCATTTAATAAGGTGATTACACTGTGCTTTTAAGAATTTTGTGTTTAGGCTGCACCCATTTGAAGCAACATAGCCAGCACACAAACGTTCTGTTTTCTGCTAATTGAAATGATAGTGCCACACAGCCCAGCACTGTACCACATTGTTTGAGTGGCTGCAGACCCTAGCAGGAGCTCCATGTAATTGTATGAGGTTAGCAGTATTTATAGCTAGCCTGCAGAGGAGCTGGGTTCTAACTCCCGCAGATACTGAAAGTTATTGTAACAGTGTGTCTGACCCCCAAGGAAAGTGGAGATGGTGCAATATGGCAAAGCAACTTCACAGGTTTTGAGAGGCAGCACCTGAGGCCCTGGTGCAAGAGATGAACAGTTCGAGCAACGTCTTGCGTTTACATGGGGCCAGACAAGCATTTACAAGAGATCGGGAGCCAATAGCCACAGATATCAATGTCAACAATTCTGACCTGAATGCAATGCCTTAAAAAGTGCAATGATCTCACATGAGCAGTCAAGGTCATCACATTCATTTTCAAATGTCATATCCTTCTAACTGAGTCACTGGGCCCACACACTGCACAATTCACTAAAATCCATGTTGCTTACCTACCAGTATCTCTAGCAATACAATTCACTCCTAACCTCACCTCATTCTTACAAACTAAACTGCTGCAAGCCTCACACTCACAGCCTGCACAGAATACCACATTTCCTGAACACATTTCATCATACTAACCGACAAAATGTCCCTCCCTTTTGAGGACTAGCTGGCTCAGAGCTGAAGACTGGGGACAGATACCCTCCCTATTCACATCTTCATTGATGTATGACTGGAGGAGCCTTAGCTGAGGCAATGGCCAGTGACGAGATACTGAGCTGAACTGATAATATGTTCCTACCTAACGATTTTCTCACATTCTGCTGCACTCTTGTCCCACAATCTCTTCTGGTTTACAAACTTCACATGGCATAACTATGCACCTCTGACTTTCCCACCCCTTACCACAACTCTGCATGGTGTTTTACTCGGTCTATTATCAACCCAGGCATGGGAATGAAACATAAGATCAAGAGATGGAGTTGCCAGTGTTGGACTGGGGTTGGTACATTAAGTATCCTCACAACACTAGGTTAGAGTCCAACAGGTTTATTTGGTAGCACAAGCTTTCAGAGCACCGCTCCTTCATCAGGTGAGTGTGAGGCTACTTACTATAAGATCCAGAAAAGCAGGACAGTACTGGTAAAGAATGGGGTGCTTTTAATCTCACACTTGTAAGTATAGCTCAGGGATGGTGAATTTCAGAGGACAGCATTGAGGAAGGTGTGCATCACCAGGTATGAGTATGCTGCAACCATGGCGGGGGAAAAGGTTGCACAGATACCAATTCATCCAAGCTCGGCAGCAATGGACCGAGGTAAGGACTTAGAGAATGCTACATACCGAAAATGGCTGAATGATTTGTACACAGAAATAAAATCAGAAAATGCTGGAAAAATTCAACAGTATCATGGAGAATGAGACAGAGTTAACGAGTTAACATTTCAAGTCCAATATGAATCTTCTTCAGTTCCAAAGTACGGGATCTCGAAATATCGGGCAGAATTCTCCCGTTTTGGGGCTAAGTTCAGGGGCAGGAATGTAGAGTGTTTCCTGCTGGTGGAAGGACATGCCAAATCTTCCACTGCCAACTTCATTAATTATGCACCTGAGTGTTTTGCACAGTCTTCGGTGGAGGGGCAGGCCTGATGATGCATTGTCTACCAGTGTATCCAGGTACTGTATTGAAAAGGTGCTCAACATCACTGACCCAGAATTAAAGAAAGAATGTGGACCTTGTGAGAAAGAGGATGGAACTGTGGGAACATTCTGAGGCTGAAGGGTGGACATCCTCTAGCACACCAAATCTGGATTCACTGCTGTGATGTTCCAGGATGCAAGTTTATGGCAGCTTCTATGCTGAACTCCCCAGGAAGCTATCGGCATGATTCAGATGAGCCCCAACATCTGCACCTCATGTTTTTCCAAACATGTTTCATGCCAAACTGTTTTCCCACCAGCATTGAGTAGAATCTGGCATGGGGTGGGGGTGAGGGAGGTTTGGGCCTTCATGTGCACCCCATTAACAGAATACAAATTACTTTAATGCCGCCACCTGATGCATTTTCCAACCCACCTTGGCTGGCACCAGCACAGTAATTATGGTGAGGACAGGCACATTCTGTTCCCCGAATGATGCCCATAACGCTGAAAATAGGGGCACTATGAAGGCCAATCTATAATTGTTTTTATTTCAGACCTCGAGTTGTTGCAGGATTATTTCCTCTGTTTTGGATTTTCTCTTCTCATATGCACCTCCACATCTTTTCAATGCCTTAGCCTTTTGCACCTTTTGTCCAAAAGATCATCAGACCATAAGATATAGAAACAGAATTAGGCCATTCAGTAATGGCTGATAAATTTCTCAATCCCATTCTCCTGCATTTTCCCTGTAACCTTTGATCCCCTTACCAATAAAGAACCTATCTATTAGTGACTTAGATACACTCAATGATCTGACCTCCACAGCCTTCTGTGGCAATGAATTCCATAGATTCACCACCCTCTGGCTGTCGAAATTCCTCCTTATCTCAGTTCTAAAGGTTGAAACACATTTGGAAAAGCATGGGATGCAGATGTTGGAGCTCATCTGAATCATGCCTATGGCTTCCTGGGGAGTTCAGCGTAGAAGCTGCCACAACCTTGCATTCCAGAACATTACAGCAGTGAATCCAGATTTGGTGTGCTAGAGGATGTCCACCTTTCAGCCTCAGAATGTTCCCACAGTTCCATCCTCTTTCTCAGGAGGCCCACTTCTCGTCTCGGAGCGCACCCGGAGTTCCATCTTCATGTTCAGGAGGTCCACATTATTCTGGAGGTCCCTTTTATTCTGAGGTTGTGCCTTCAGATTCTGGTCTCTCCTGCAAATGGAAACATATTCGTCACATCTGCTCTATCCAGGCCTTTCAGTATTCTGTAAGTTTCAATGAGATCCTCCCTCATCCTTCTAAACACCATCGAGTACAGAGCTGAGTCCTCAAATGCTCCTCATACGTCAAGCTTTTCATTCCTGGGATCATTCTTATGAACCTCTTCTGGATTCTCTCCAGGGCCAGCACATCTTTCCTTAGGGCCCAAAATTCCTCACAATATTCCAAATGTGATCTGACCAGAACCTTATAAAGCATCAGCAATACATCCCTGCTTTTGTATTCTAGTCCTCTCATATTGAATGCCAACATTGTATTTGCTTTCCTAGCTATCAATTCAACCTGCAAGTTAACCTTAAAACAATCCTGAACTAGGACTGCCAAGTCCCTTTGTACTTCCAATTTCCGAATTCTCTCCCCTCTTCGAAAATAGAATACACCTCTATTCTTCCTAGTATATAACCTCACACTTTTCCACATTGTATTTCAGCTGCCACTTCTTTTCCCACTCTACTAACTTGTCCACTTCCTTCTGCAGCTTCCCCACCTCCTCAATACTACTTAACTCTCCACCTATCTTTGGGCCACCTGCAAACTTAGCCTCAATACCCTCAGTTCCTCCATCTAGATCATTGATGTACAAAGCGACATGTTGTGGTCCCAATATTGACCCCTGCGGAACTTCACTAGTCACCAGCTGCCATCCTGAAAAGGACACTTTTATCCTCATTTTCTGCATTCTGCCAGTCAGCCAATCTTCTATCCATGCTAGTTCCTTGCCTCTAACACCATGGACTCTTATCTTATGCAGCAGACTCCTCTGCGGCACCTTGTCAAAGGCTTTCTGGAAATTCAAGTATATAACGTCCACTTCTTTGTCTAACCTGCTCGTTCTCTCCTCAAAAAATTCTAACAGATTTGCCTCCTCTTGATGAAACCATGCTGATGTTGCCTCATTTTTACAATGCATTTCCAAGTATCCCAAAATCTCAATCCTAATAATGGACTTTAAAACCTTACCAGCGACCAAGGTCAGGCTAACTGGCCTCTAATTTCCATCTTTTGCCTCCTTTCGTTCTTAAATAGGGATGTTACATTAGCAATTTTCCAGTCCTCTGGGGCTCTCCCTGACTCCAATGATTCCTGAAAGATCACCTCTATTGCCTCCATTTTCTCTTCAGCTATCTCCTTCAGAACTCTGGGGTGTAGTCCATCTGGTCCAGATGATTTATCCAGCTTCAGATCTTTCTACATTCCTACATCCTTCTCCTTAGCAATGGCCACCATATTCATCTCTGCCCCCCTGTCCTCTAGCGTTTTTTAATATCTTTTCATTGCCACACTCGATAAGATAACTGTTCCCAACCTTTACTGACCCCTGGGAACGTTCATTGGACATTTTGTGCAAATAGCAATTAAAAACCCATATACTTCACCTAATGGAAATGATGTGCCACACAAAGTTCTGAAATTAATCCCTGGTGTGTGAAGCACGGTCAGGCATGCAGAATTCCCTGTTTTATATAATCTCATCACTTCATGTCTCTAATTAAAGCAGCTTGCCAATTAATTTATTAATTTTCTCTCCATGAATGCTTCTACCATTAACCTTTTCATTCCTGACTGTACGTTTCCCTCCTATTACCCTCAGTGAATGTGACTCTCCTTCCTATTACCTTCAGTGAATGTGACTCTCCCTCCTGTACCTTCCACCCAATGAGTTATTTATCCCTGTGTTATTTGTCCATTTATATAGGCAGACTCAGGGATCAGTTATAAGAGCAGCCACAGGTATTTCCTGCTACATTAGTCTTTATCGTACATGTTGATCCATGCATACTGCACATCTGGCATCCAATCTGAAAATAGAACTAGAATATTTTTCATTGCACCAATGATGTCTTTATTGCTGACATTTTTTTAAAAACCAGTTATCAAATAGCTCTGAGACATTTGCACAAAAATAACACTTCCCAAGAAAGAAATTATACGGCGAATAAGACCAACTGAGAAGCAAGCTGAATAAAGAATTATACACAATAATCAAAAAAAACCCTCCAAAAAAAAAGCACCATCATTTATGGTGAAATGGAGAATTACTGAGCAGGACTGAGTTGTCAGCATGTGCTGCAAAATGCAGCTCCTACGTTTGAAGGTAGATGAATCAGCATTCACCTCTTTGAAATAAGAGTTGGTCTCCACTGCTATCATTTTTTTCACAAACAGAAAACCTGATTTTCAAGATTAAAATTCTTTACTTAGAGAGAAGCCTTGATCCATTGCTGTTCCAGACAAAGATATCTTATTTTCCAACATAAAGTGAGGTTGCAGAATACAGCTATTCTACACAGTCATATTACATAGCTCTATTCTGCCATGTTGTTACATAAACCTACTATACAAAACTATTAGTCTTTATAAAATCATGTCCCATCTCACTGTAACAAAAGAACATTTGTATTCATGGCTAAGTGAAGGTCATTGCACTGATTTTGTTAATCATAGGTCTTGATACAACAACACTATCTGGTTTCAGCCTTTGTATATTGTGAAGACTTTCCTGCAACTCGTATTAATGATATCTTTAAACCCATGTTCCTGCCCATGACTGATCATATCTGGCTAATAATTTATAAACCTGGAGTTTCCCATCAAACACAGCACTTTAACCCATTATTGTCTTTGTTTGCAAAGACAAGCTTTATGATTTTCTTTCACAGAACATGGTCTAATTAATGTGAATATCTATGGTCAAAATAAGGTGCCATAAATAGTCAGGAGATTTGATAGAACCAGTTGGTAAGGTATCAAATAAAGATTGTGCAGTCCTTTAGCAAAAGGATAGGAAGAAAACAGTGAAAGAATAATTTCAGAGCACCCTCCAACCCTGCTTTTACCAGTTGGAACCAACATTGGCAGCTGGCATGTCCCTTACCAGATATGCGCTGGGCAAAGGAGAAATATGCAGTAAAAGATATTTCCAAAAACATACTGCCTGAGAAAAAGGAACATTAAAAACATATGCATTCCAAACCATTTCGCTCAAATAGGCAGTAAAAGTTGCAATCTGTACTGTTGGGTGGAATTCTCTGTTTCTGAGATTAAGTGCATTGGCCGGAGGCTGGAGTGGTGCCTGTCCCACTGGCTGGAATGGCAGGATCCTACAACAGATTTTGTGCCTGGAACCTCATTAATTGCGCAAGACAAGCTCACCTCCGACTCTCCGAGAAGGCCAGCATCTGCCTGCCCTCAGCTGGCAGGTTCAAAGTTCCCGCTGCCATGTTTAAACACCAGCCCAATACATTCATAACACTCTCTCCCAGCCCAGCTGTCTTCACCAGACTGTGCAGAATGTAAGCAACCCTAAGGAAAAGGTTAGTTGCCTCAAGCCGAAGCTTGTTCCTTGATTCAATCACCCTCCCACCAAGCCCATTACCTTGAGGCACCCATTCCCCCCTCATACCTCTACCCACTACATCTGCAGTCTTCCAGTAAACAATGTGGTATCCCTTTGACTCCCTTGTTTGTGAGCTTTTCATGCAGCCTTGTCAGGGTCCAGTTTCCCTCCTCTCAGTCTTCCCTCTGCCTTCCATTATTTGTCACCTTCATCCACCTACTTGTCCCTCTGCCTGCCATCATGAGCCCACACCCTTTCCCCTCCTTCCACTACCCTTCTTACAAATTGTCCTCCTTGTTTCCGGCAGGACACACCTCCCCCACACCACCTCACACTCCAGCCCCAGTTACCCAGTCAAACGTCAATCTCTGTACAGTGGCTGCATGAGTCTCTTGGCATAGTGCTTTCCAGATAGACATTGCTGTGTGGTACCAGGAGAAAGGAGATCCCTGTGCTCTCCAACCCCAGGAGCAATACTGATCCCACTTGGTGACACAGGGGGTCCATGGGCACAGAAGCATGGTA
This sequence comes from Carcharhinus amblyrhynchos, assembly GCF_965287045.1. Classification (NCBI taxonomy): domain Eukaryota; kingdom Metazoa; phylum Chordata; class Chondrichthyes; order Carcharhiniformes; family Carcharhinidae; genus Carcharhinus; species Carcharhinus amblyrhynchos. Next base: position 34,164,292 of record NC_137335.1, on the reverse strand, counting down.
TTGTTCACGAAGGCCAGCTCAGCATGGAGATGGAGGGCAGAAACTGGTCTGCCCTGGCAGAGTTGTGGACAGCGCATCAACAGCACAGCATGCTGACAGAAAGGTTTTGTTGCATTTACCTCAAAGACCTGGCGATCTAAGAGCTGCCTTGCTCACACCCCCGTTCACCAATCCAGTTTTACACTGACATGATTTCACACTATGCGACACAAGTTTGGAAGGCCTGACAAGACACTGGTGGGTAGCTGTTTAAATGAGCGTTCAAGAGATGCAAGTGATTGAGAATGGTGTTGAGGAGTTTCTTTCCTTCAGTACCACACACCACCAGCCAACAGGAAGACCAACCTACCATTAACCCACCATTGGGATACTTGCCATGTACTTTTACCTTAGCAGGTTTCCAATTGTTCTAGATACCCTGCTCACACCCACCATCAAATCTGCCATGGGCAGGATATGCAACCTTTCAGCATGACCCTTATCTTGATGTAAAGTTAGCACCAGAGAAGCCTCCATGTGAAGACTTTATAGAAAACATAGAAACCCTACAGTGCAGAAAGAGGCCATTAAACCCATCAAGTCTGCACCGACCACAATCCCACCCAGGACCTACCCCCATATCCCTACATATTTATCCACTAATCCCTCTAATCTACGCATCTGAGGATTCTAAGGGGCAATTTTTTTTAGCATGGCCAATCAACCTAACCTGCACACCTTTGGACTGTGGGAGGAAACTGGGGCACCCAGAGGAAACCCACGCAGACATGAGGAGAATGTGCAAACTCCAAACAGACAGTGACCCAAGCCAGGAATCGAACCCAGGTCCCTGGAGCTGTGAAGCAGCAGTGCTAACCACTGTGGTACCATGCCGCCCAATCTGGGTACACAATACTGCTGGAACAGCAGCACAAGGAGGGGATCACTGCCTTTGGGAGAAGTAAAGAGACAGAAAAGGAACAAAAATAGTCTGCTGTCTGTGGTACAACATCAGCAGTGATCCTCATCAGTTATCTTGCATAGTTGCACGATCGGTTATCTGTACCTGCCATGGCCTCAGCCAAACAGAAAATAAATAAAAACATTCCTGTGAACTTGCAGACTTCCGTGTGCTTTAAGGATGCAGTAACTGAGGCTGAAATGACGCTGACAAAACAAGCAACACTGTGGGATCATTTCAAGGCAGGGTTCCATTTTTGCCTTGTGGCATCCTCCAGGCTGCTTTTTTTCAAAGTTCAAAGTATCATTTGCAAGGCATCTATTATAAAGATTAAGTGCACCCATCCACTGAGGTTCATTTAAATCTATTCCATTCTTCAGCTCCATGCAATAAACTAAAAATTACTCATGCTTCAGTGAATATGTGAAATACAGCATTGCAACTCCAGCAGCACTCCCACTGAGTCAATGTTGTAATGCTGATGCCTCCTGCCACTTTGATAAATAAAGTAATTCAATGTACTAAGTGAAGTTCAGCTGTACACTGGAGAGCAGACTGCTCAGACTCAGAACAAATGCATCCAGCAATCATCTCATTAATTCTCCCTCGCAGTAATTACCCAGAAAAATGTACCAACAAGATTAAGGTGCCTGCAGTGAACCACGTGTGCAAAAGTCCAAGACTACTGAACATACTGCCAAAATGTGAGCAAACACAAAACTAAACACTAACGTAGATGTGAGCTTACGTCACTGGGGAGCAGTAACATCAAGAATTTCTGGCTACAGAGCCTCACTGTAAGCTTGGAATAAGACTGGACGCAATGCAGCAGCTGTTTGCGACCTTTACTAGTAAGTTTCTTCTGAAAAATTAAAAAAGATGAGATCACATAATGAAAACAAAACAAAAAAGTACAAGCATGAGTGAGCATCAAACTTTAATCCACAATTCTTGTAGCTACTTGCGTACAGCAGTTACTAGGTTTCAAGCTACATAGTTTCCACAACATCACTGCCTCCCTTTATTCTGTTAGGGAGGAGTAGAGGTGGTGGGATAACTTTTCCCATTTTCCCTCAGCTTTCGGTTGTTCTCTAAAATGTACATTTTAAGAGGGATTGTTCTCAAACTCTTCTTGAGTGTTGTGACCATTAATATTAGTTACAAAACAGGTTTTCTGGTCAGCTTAAATCAAAAGAAAATATCAATGTTTATTCACACAACACCTGGAATGTGAACTAAACAAAATACTTATCCCTCAAACACACAGACACATGCACACAAGGAAAGGTGAATTCCAGAGACAAACCACGCACTCAGGTAATTAACGGAGTAACAAGAAACAAAATCGCAGCCAGGATTCTCCCAAAAAAAAACTCTTGAGTTCCTCAAAAGTGCAGGAAAATGGCATTAAATCCCGTCAGCTTTTGTTTTAAGTGTTCTTACCAGAGCAATTCACCAACATGCTGTGCATCACAGAATCCTAGCGGGATTCCCTCTGAGAAGTTGTGGTCAGGGTCTATCCCCCACCATAGAGATGGGCAGCATTGCGCTGAGTGGGCCACTGCACGTGCACCGATATCGGGCTCGGAACTGTCGGTACCAAAAATCTTTGCCTGAGAGATGCGCAGAAACCCGTGATGCCCAGCGGGAAGTCCGCGAAATGGCCCCCACACTTGTCCCCTGGCCCACTGCGCTCCTGGAGCTGCGCAGCGGGCTGGAAGAATCGCCCCCAAATATTTAAATCAGGCCTTTTAAGGTGTAAGCATTGCGGGCCTGAATGGGTTCTCCCTCATGGTTTTCGGAAGATAAATAAAGATTGAAAGTTTCTCAGATCTACACAGATTTGAGGCTGATATTTCGCAGAGCTGAAGTTTTTTTTAGGTGAAGATAAATTAGCCCCTCCCTCCCTGCCTGGGCTGACTGGTGATACTCGGTGGGGTTCTTTATTTCTTGCTGGAGGCTGATCCACCATGATCTGTTGGTCTCCCAGACTGACTTGTTCCTGGCTGGTCCTTGGAATAATGTGTATTATCTGAAGTCAGTTTTCATCATGAGGCCACAGGATCAATACTACTATTGAATCCACAAATGATTTGAAGTTAGAAGCCATTGTACGCGATAAGGATGGATGGTGGCTGTTCACACCTGCTGGTGAGTTTTTACATATCAACTGTGCAGACACTGATTTGGGGGCTATTGTATTTGAGTCCATGTACATACCCAGGCACTGGGATCTGTAAATCCTACATGTGGTCTCACAATTTGAATGTCTTTTCAAGGGAGTGTTCTCCATTTACATTTTAATGACATTCTAAAAGTTTATTTAGACATCAGTTAATCCTTGTCTGCCTAGAAACCATAAACAATAATCAAAATGTGCTGGCAACCATTCTGAGGGCGTACAGTGTCCATTAATCCATGTTCTTCCTTTTCTTTGTAAAAATATATAGTGTGTAATGAATAAAATAAGTATCTTAGAAGTTTGAAACATAACATACCTTCACTGGGAATGACAAGTTCTTTACAAGCAGTTTGATGCATGTTGTTAAAATGATAGATGTAAGGGAATAGACATTGGGCAGAATTAATGTCCACCCCCATGGTGGGCTAGGTTATGGAGGCAGCATTTAATCAGGCAGAGTGGGTGAGGGATAGGACCCTGCCACTTTCCCATCTCTGTCCCAGCTATGCCAGGGCAGGATTAAGAACATAAGAACATAAGAAATAGGAGCAGGAGTAGGCCATCTAGCCCTTCGAGCCTGCCCCACCATTCAATAAGATCATGGCTGATCTGTTGTGGCTCAGTTCCACTTTCCCGCCCTCTCCCCATAACCCTTAATCCCCTCTCTTATCAAGAACCCATCAACCCGCTTCTTAAAAATATTTAGCGAGGCAGCCTATATTACTGATGGACAACCTTCCCTTCCCACCTTGCTGCCTATTGAGGCCCTTAAATTGACAATTCTTGCCCACTTAATGCTATTGTCTACTGCCAATGGTATTCACCAACTGGCGGACAGGGGAACTGGAGGGAAGGAGATGCCTTTTTCATCAGTACTGAGTGCTTGATTAAGGGCCTTGTCATTGGGAAGGAGGTGGCCCACTGATAGCCAGAATTCTGACCTTGCTGTTGACCCCCAGCTTCTGCAACTTCCACTCCACAACCTCCTTTCCTCCATCAGTCAGCTGTGACCGGCTCCCGGGGCAGTTCTGCACCTTGGCTTGTGTGGTACCAATGGCTGCCACTGCATCATAAAAAGTCTGACAACACCAGGTTTAAGTCCAACCGATTTATAAGAACATAAGAAATAGGAGCAGGAGTAGGCCATCTAGCCCTTCGAGCCTGCCCCGCCATTCAATAAGATCATGGCTGATCTGTCGTGGCTCAGTTCCACTTTCCCGCCCTCTCCCCATAACCCTTAATCCCCTCTCTTATCAAAAACCCATCAACTCGCGTCTTAAAAATATTTAGCGAGGCAGCCTCCACCACTTCAACGGGCAGAGAATTCCAGAGATTCACCACCCTTTGAGTGAAGAAGTTCTTCCTCAACTCCGTTCTAAACCGCCCCCCCTTTATCTTGAGGCTGTGTCCCCTAGTCCTACTGTCTTTTTTGAGCGGGAAGAGTCTCTCCACCTCTATCCTATCCATCCCATTCATCATCTTATACGTCTCAATGAGATCTCCCCTCATTCTTCTAAACTCTAACGAGTACAAGCCTAGTTTATTCAGCCTCTCCTCATAGCTCAACCCCCTCAACTCCGGTATCAGCCTAGTAAACCTCCTCTGCACTCCCTCCAAGGCCAAAATATCTTTGCGCAGGTGCAGCGCCCAAAACTGCACACAGTACTCCAGCTGCGGCCTCACCAATGCCCTACACAGCTGCAGCAAGACCTCCATACTTTTATATTCAATCCCCCTCGCTATGAAGGCCAGCATCCCATTCGCCTTCCTGACCACATGCTGCACCTGCAAGCTGGGTTTTTGCGACTCATGCACAAGGACCCCGAGGTCCCTCTGCACCGTCGCCTGCTGCAGTTTTTCGCCACGTAAGTAATAGTCCTTCCTATCATTATTCCTACCAATTTGATAGTAAACTCACAAGCTTTCGAGATTAAGCTCTTCTTCAGGTGAATGGAGAGTCCTGGCCTCAGACAGAGCATATAAAGCACAGACAGTTTAGAGATTACTGATTAGAATGCGAATCTTTACACCTAACCTGCTATTCAAGTCTCAAAGTGGCCGAAAATGTGAGTGGAAGAAGCACTGATCACAGGTTAAAGAGATGTGTATTGTCTCCAGACAGTACAGTAAGTGAGGTTTTGCAAACCCAGGCAAGTCACAGAGGTTACAGATAGTGCGACATGAACTCAAGATCCCTGTTGAGACCGTCCTCGTGTGTGCGGAACTTGGCTATCAGTCTCTGCTCAGCGACTCTGTGCTGTCGTGAAGGCCGCCTTAGAGAATGCTTACCCGAAGGTCAGAGGCTGAATGCCCGTGACCACTGAAGTGTTCGCCAACAGGAAGGGAACAGTCTTGCCTGGTGATTGTCGAGCGATGTTCATTCATCCGTTGTCATAGCGTCTGCATGGTCTCCCCAACGTACCATGCTTCAGGACATCCCTTCTTGCAACGTATCAGGTAGACAACATTGGCTGAGTTGCAAGAGTATTTACCATGTACCTGGTGGATAGTATTCTCCCGTGTGATGATGTCATCCATGTCAATGATCCAGCATGTCTTGCAGAGAACATCCTGGTGAGATGTTCGTCTTCATCAACAAACATCTCGCCAGAGCCATCCCCATACCCCCACTTCTTGCCTTCAGACAACCACGCAACCTCAAACAGACCATTGTTCGCAGCAAACTATGAAGCCTTCAGGAGAACAGTGACCACAATACCACACAGCCCTGCCACAGCAACCTCTGCAAGACATGCCAGATCATCGACATGGATGACATCATCACACGGGAGAATACCATCCACCAGGTACACGGTAAATACTGTTGCAACTTGGCCAACGTTGTCTATCTGATACGTTGAAAGAAGGGATGTCCCGAAGCATGGTACGTTGGGGAGACCGTGCAGACGCTACCACAACGGATGAATGAACATCGCTCGACAATCACTAAGCAAGACTGTTTCCTTCCTGTTGGCGAACACTTCAGTGGTCACGGGCATTCAGCCTCTGACCTTCGGGTAAGCATTCTCCAAGGTGGCTTTCACGACACACGACAGCGCAGAGTCGCTGAACAGAGACTGATAGCCAAGTTCCGCACACATGAGGACGGTCTCAACAGGGATCTTGGGTTCATGTCGCACTATCTGTAACCCCCGTGACTTGCCTGGGTTTGCAAAACCTCACTTACTGCACTGTCGGGAGACAATACACATCTCTGTAACCTGTGATCAGTGCTCCTCCCACTCACATTGTTGGCCACTTTAGGACTTGAACAGCAAGTTAGATGTAAAGATTTGCATTCTAATCTGTAAACTGTAAACTGTCTGTGCTTTATATGCTCTGTCTGAGGCCAGAACTCTCCATTCACCTGAAGAAGAGCTTAACCTCGAAAGCTTGTGAGTTTACTATCAAATAAATCAGCTGGACTTAAACCTGGTGTTGTCAGACTTTTTACTGTGTTTACCCCAGTCCAACGCCGGCACATCCACATCATGCCACTGCATCCCCAGTGGTGCTGCTGAGCAACAAAGAGCTTCCAACTTCTGATTGGTCAGCTGCTGTCAGTAGGCAAGACTTGATCCAGGGGAAGGCCTGTCACTGCCCAGTTAAATGCTGCATTGGCATGTAATTTGACAGATCCCAAAAAAGTGAGGAGTACAGGCTTTGCCTTCATAAATCGGAGTATTGAGTATAAAAGTTGGAGTGTTATGGTAAGGTTGTATAAGGCATTGGTGAGGCCGAATTTAGAGTATTGTGTACAGTTTTGGTCACCTAGTTACAGAAAGGATGTAAATAAGGTTGAAAGACTGCAGAGAAGGTTCACGAGGGTGTTGCCGTGACTTGAGAAACTGAGTTACAGAGAGAGATTGAATAGCTTAGGACTTTATTCCCTGGAGCATAGAAGAATGAGGGGAGATTTGATGGAGGTGTACAAGATTTTGATGGGTATAAATAAAGTGAATGCAAGCAGGCTTTTTCCACTGAGGCGAGGGGAGAAAAAGACCAGAGGGCATGGGTTAAGGGCAAAAGGAGAAAAGTTTAAAGGGAATATAAGGGGGGGCTTCTTCACGCAGAGAGTGGTGGGAGTGTGGAATGAGCTGCCGGATAAAGTGGTAAATGTGGGCTCACTTTTAACGTTTAAGAAAAACTTGGATGGGTTCATGGATGAGAAGGGTATGGAGGGATATGGTCCAAGTGCAGGTCAGTGGGACTAGGCAAAAAATGGTTCGGCACAGACAAGAAGGGCCAAAAGGCCTGTTTCTGAGCTGTAATTTTTTATGGTTCTATAACTAGCCCACAAAAGCCCCATTGCCTATATTAAAATCTGTCCAGTGATTTTCACCATCAGGACCTCAGTTCAAATCCAGCCCCAACAAATGGGATGACAGCAAGGGTTCTATACACAATGGGCTCAGATTGTGTCAACCCAGTACTCCTCGCTGAGGTTCTAGCTTTTCCCCATAATTGGGAAGAGTAAAGGAAGCTTTACCATACATCTAACTGTCAAAGTGTGGCCTGAGAATCACTGGCACTGAAGTTGGATGGTTAAATTGGTACACTTTTGATTCCCAGTACAAGGATCCCCCATCTGGGTAAGCACAGATTTCATAAAAGAAAATTTAAACAATAACTTGCAGTTTTATAGCACCTTTAATGTAGGAAAATGTCCCAAGTTGTTTAATCAAAAAGCATAATCAAGCAAAGACTGACATAATGCCAAGTAAGAGACTCAGAAGGATGACTGAAAAATTGGTCAAAGAGGTAGATTCTTGGAGATGTCTTAAAGGAAGTGAAAGAGATGGAAAGGTAAAGAGGTTGAGGGGCAGGGAGCGATTCCTATTTTATGGTGGGAGGTGGTTGGTTGAGAGTACATAAAAAGCCAGTGATAAAAACGGAAATTTTGTGAAGTCAGAGGGAAGATTGAGAAACTGAATGAATACTTTGTATCTTTCTTCACAAAAGAAGAGGCTATCAGAGTAGAGATATTTTTATTTATTCTTTTGTGGGACATGCGTGTCATTGGCTGACCAGCATTTATTGCCCATCCCTAGTTGCCTTTGGAGGGCAGTTGAGAGTCAACCACATCGCTGTGGCTCTACAATCACATAAAAGCCTGACCAGGTAAGGACGGCAGATTTCCTTCCCTAAAGGACATTAGTGAACCAGATGGGTTTTTTCAAAAATTGGCAATGGTTTCATGGTCATCAGTAGATTCTTAATTCCAAATTTTATTTTTATTGAATACAAATTCCATCACTTGCTGTGATTCGAGGCCGGGTGCCCAGAACATTAGCTGAGTTTCTGGAATTTCTGGGTTAATAGTCTCGTGACAATGCCACTAGGCCATCATCTCACCCAGATACTATGGCATACTATAAAAATAGAAAGATGTTAAATAGGTTAGCATCACTCAAAGACATTAAGTCACCTAGTTCAGATGGGATGCATCCTAGATTGCTGAGGGAAACTGGGATGAAGATAGAAGCTCTGGCTACAGCCATGTAACGTTCCTTGAACACCGGAATGGTACTAAAGGACTAAAGAATTGCAAATGACCCACTCCTTTTCAAAGAGGAGGAGAGGGGTAACTATAGGCCAATTAGTTTAATTGGACGCAAACAAGACCGTTGTCAAGGACAAAATTAAGTCTCACTTGAAGGAAGATGGTTTAATAAAAGGTGGGCCAGCATGGCCTTATTGAAAGCCAATCATGCCTGACTAACCAGCTTAAGTTCTTTGAAGGAACAACAGAAAGCACTGATCTAAGTTCTGCAGTAGATGGTGCATATGTGGACATTCAGAAGGCATGTGATAAAGTACTTATAATTGAGTTATTCAGAAAATAGAGGTAAATGGTCTTCAAGGTGATAACTTGGGTCCTAACCTGGTTAACTGGAAACAATGGGGAGCGGGGAGGAGGGAGAAAGTAGTAATGAATGAATGCCTGTCCAACAGGGGAGAAGTTTGTAGTGGAGTCCCCAGGAATTGATATCAAGGCCATTTATTTTATTCTTGTATATAAATGACCTGAACTAGGGCATGGAGAGAGCAAACTCAAAGTCTGTGGACAATGCAGAACTTAGCACAGAGTAAACAACAAACAATGATAGTAGCAGACACCAAAAGAATAGAACTGCTCTCTGGAGAGCAGAGAAGGTTCAGAGAGGTGATACTCATGAGAAATGATGAGGGCTTTGATCAAATAGATTGGGAGAAACAATTTTCTTTGGCAAGTGGCTGCAGAACCAGAAGTCAGAGTTTTAAAATAATTGATGAAAGAATCACAGAGGAGATGGCAAGAAATTTATGCACATTGAGGGTTATTAAGATCTGAACACATTACCTGAATCAGTTTTACTTGGATTTTTAAAAGTCAATTGTACTTGACTAATTTGCAGGGCTATGGGGAAAAAATTGGGAGGTTGGACAAAATTGGACAACTTGTGAAGATGTGATGGGCTGAATAACCTCCTTCTGTGCTTTATGATTCTATAATTTAATCAGATATCTAAATTATTAAACATTGACATGATCAATACTTCCTTAACAGAGCAGTCTCATAACTCATTTACTAACAAAGGTTTTCTCAACTGCCTGTCCTAAATCTATTCCATTTAATTTTATATCCATATCCCATTATTCTGGAGTGCTCAACCATTGCAAACAGCCGGTTTCTATTTACCTTGTCATCATTTTAAACATCTCTGTGACCACATCTCAGCAAATACTCTTGGTGAACTATAGGAGCTCCCTCTACTGACAGAAAAGCAGAGCTAGGAGATTTTACTTTGTTCCATTGGCCTTGCAATTTACATTAACCTTCCTGCGACTGCTGGGTCAAAATCCTCATCCTGAGACCATTGCCGGAGCACCTACACCACGCAGACTGCAGTGGTTTGAGAAGACAACTGCAACATGTGCTGCCAATTCCTCCAACAAAAGTCTCAGCAAACTTCTTTAGCATTTGAATTAGTAAATGTGAGATGTTCATGAACAATGCAGACCAGGTTATCAATTTTTCTGGCTCTTTAAAAGAGTTGCTCAATTTAATCCCATACCCCCACTGTCTCCTCAAGTATATACCCAATTGTGTTTTTAAACTTCTTAGGATTTTGGCTTGAGTATTCCTGGGAGATTGATCCCGTGATGCTCTGACCACATACTGGGCTGGATTCTCAGCAACGGGAAAAGTTGGGGATGAACTTGTCCATATTTGATCATCTCCCCCTGCATTAATCAGCTTGAGGCAGGGCTTCAGGCCCTTCCAGGGAGAAATCCTTGCCTTGGAGAGCTCCTTACCAATGATGGGGAAGTGATGGTCTAGTGGTATTATTGCTAGACTATTAATCCAGAAATTCAGCTAACGTCCTGAGGGCCCAGGTTCAAATCCTGCCACGGCAGATGGTGGAATTCGAATTCAATAAAAATAAGGATCGATTGATGACTATGAAACCATTGTCGAATGTCAGAAAAACCCATCTGGTTCACTAATGTCCTTTAGAGAAGGAAATCAGCTGTCCTTACGTGATCTGGCCCACAGGTAACTCTAGAGCCATAGAAATGTGGTTGACGCTCAACTGCCCTCCAAGAATAACAAGGGATGGGCAGCCAGTGATGCCCATGTCCCACAAATAATTTTTTTTTAAAGTGGCTGTGATAAAACCAGGGCATTGAAATTAATCTGGTAGGCCTTGGTGAGGGAGGCATGAGAGTGGACATAGCAGGTTGGTAGTTTTGGGGAGGGGAAACCTGGGGTGGGAATACATTGGTGGACGGAGGGAGGATACCTATAGATGGTACAAGGGGTTAATAAAGGACACATGCCCTCCCTTGGCCACCTGCCCGATCATTGAATCTGCCAAGCTATACACCTGGTGTAAGCATTTCCTGCTATGAATAAAGTTCAAGAAACAATGGGGGTGGGCACTTAAATGGCTCCTTAAAGGCCTCAATTGGCCCATGGATAGATAAGCCATCCAATACCTCCCCAGTGGCATGACAGCCAATATTTTGGACATTTCCATCACACCCCAAGCCACCTGCTCCAGGATCCCCAAAAGCCAACACACTCTTCCTGCAACATGACATTGCGCGACATTACATTAGATCGTATAAATTCTGTAAATGTTTCTGGATTTTTCTGATATTGTTTGGGTACCTTGTGGTTGAGAATCTTACTCTGTGGTTTAGTTGCTGCAGCTATGTGACAAATTCCAATGATCAGTAGGTTATCAGGGAACAGGAGAAGGGGGAAACCAAGAGTTGGGAAAAGGAGAAACCATTCCTTCACCCCACCCCCCCCACCCCCCACCATGCCCATTCTCTCACCCTGAGCTCCCATTCCCCAATTTCCCTCTGTCCCAACTCTTGAACCCCCAGAGGTTTCAAGGCACTCCCCATGAACTCAGGGACCTGGTTTTCTGACTCCTCAAGGCTGTCCTCAATGATGGCCTTGATGAGTGACAGCTATGAGCAACAGCCTGTGCCAAGCCCCATGGGAAGTGTGGGAATGAATCTGTTTAAAGTTGATGTGGAATAATCTTGTCTGCACGTCAGGCACCAATGAGTCATTATTTACTGTGAAGTGCCTGCTTTTTATCCAGACGCGCTGCGGTGAGAATTTTAAGTTGCTGATCCCCCCAGCCTTCTGGGCACAGCATGCAGAATAGGATCACCCAAAAATACTCTCCTGTTTGTTCTGGGAAGGCTGTGAACCTTGCATCAAACTTTTGAAATTGGCCACAGCATCCCTCTGAAGACAAGGACAGGGGGGTGTTGGTTAAGGGTATGGGCAGGGGCTTGAGGGGAAAGAACAGCTAGGATTTCTACGACCTAACCAATTTGTGCACAACAAGGTTCCACAAATAGCAATGATACAAATGATGAGGTTCCACAAATAGCAATGATACAAATGATGAGGTTAGGGGAGGTGATGGCCTCGCGGTATTATTGCTAGAGTATTAATCCAGAAACTCAGCCAATGTTCTGAGGATTCTGGTTCGAATTCCACCACAGCTGATAGTGGAATTTGAATTCAATAAAAAGAAAATCTGGAATTAAGAATCTACTGATGACCATGAAATCATTTTTAGAAAAACCCAACTAGTTCAGTAATGGTTTTTAGGGGAGGAAATGTGCCGTCCTTACATGGTATGGCCTACATGTGTCTCCGGACCCATAGCAATGTGATTGACTCTCAAATGCCTTCCGAACAAAGGCAACTAGGGATGGGCAATAAATGCTGGCCAGCCAGCAACACTCATGTCCCTCAAATGAAGAAAAAAAAACATACTTTCTAGACATTGATTGAGGGATTAATGTTGAAATGTACCCTGAAGTATCTGCCCTCACCTTTTTCAAGACGTGCTGGGGCCCTTTTATTTGAGAGAGCAGATGGACTTTGGTTTAATGTCTCATCTGAAAATTCGGAGCCTCCTGAAGTGTTACTCAGATATTGGAGTGGGACTTGATTAAGTATCGTTTGGACTCAGTGGGCAATGTGTAATAACTGGATTAAAGCCGACATTGTTTTTTTCCTTCTTGTTTGTTGTGTTTAAAGTAAAAACTGACATTTTTTTCTTCTCCCTAACTTACTTAGGATTGCAGGGACCCAATTTGATTTGCATTGAATTTCCCCTGTTTTATTAACGACAAACTCTGAAAATCTCAATGTTATGGATTTGTAAATTGGTAATAAAAACTGGCTTTAATGTTGCTTGATAGTTTTGAAACTAGACAGAAGTCATCTCTGAATTTTATTTCTACAATTAAAATGTATTTTTTTTCTATCAGGAAGTTAATATATGGAGACTTATCAATTACAACATTGAATGATGCCATTTGGCACAACAGGCATACACCGATGTTAGAGTGGGAGCCTTCTTCTATGCTAACTCCTCTTGCTTATCAATATTCTGTTCTTTATCTAACCATTGTCCCCTTAATACTCAATGGCATTACCATCTCTGAATACCCCACCAGCAACATTCTAGCAGATACCATTGACCAGACGCTGGACTGGACTAGCCAATATAAAGACTGGCTACCAGAGCAGATCAAAGGCTAGGAATCCTGTGCCAAGTAATTCACTTCCTGACTCTCCTGAGCCCATTCACCATTTACAGGGTACACGTCAGCAGTGTAATGGAATACTCTCCACTTGTCCAGATAAGCACTGCTCCGCTAACACTCCAGAAGCTTGATGCCATCCAGGACAAAACAGCCCTCTTGATAGCTACACCTTCCAGAAACATTCATTCCCTCACCCTCCGACAAACAGTGGCAACAGTGCATAAAATCTACAAGATGTACTGCAGGAACTCACCAAGATTCCTTTGGCAGCACTTTCCAAACCCACAATTACTACCATCTAGAAGGATAAGGGCAGCAGATACCTGGGAACACCACCACCTGGAAATTTCCTTCCAAGTCACACACCATTCTGACTTGGAAAGATATCCTGTTCCTTCACTGTTGCTGGGTCGAAATCCTGGAACCCCCTCCCTAATAGCACTGTGAGTGTGTCTACACCTCAGGAACTGCAGCAGTTCAAGAAGGCAGCTCACCACCACCATCTGAAGAGCAACTAGGGGATGGATAATAAATGCTGGCCCAACCAGCAACACCCACATTCTGTAAAATGAATTTTTAAAAATTACACTATGTGGTAGGGGAGTACCTAGTCTAAAACTCTCTGGGTAGAAGGCATGTGTTGACAAAGTAGCACAGTAAATACATGGTTAGTTATGAACCAAATATTTTATTTATATATTATGCAATAAAAATTCCTGCCCGTAATTGAATTACTTTCTCAAACATCCGAGTGTCCATGGATAGGTTTATGGACGAAAAGGGATCGGTTTAGGTTAGTGGGTCATTGTTTTTTAACTGGTCGGCGCAACATCGTGGGCCGAAGGGCCTGTTCTGCGCTGTAATGTTCTATGTTCTATGTGTGCCCATGTCAGGCCTAGAATTGATCAAATCTTTCATAGGATATGCTTACTAAATTGGCATTTGCTTTAGTTAGATTTGGCTGCTTTGTAACAAGCCCAGCACAACCAATCCCACTAGAATCTGTATAATAATACATTACCACAGCAACACAGAACCACTTACCCGAAATCAACAATTCAACTCAACAAACAGAATGATGCAATTTTATAAGAAATGAAGCCATCTGCATTACTACTATTTCTTTAACAGGGAAGTGTATTTATTTTCAGGGATATGCCATTCATGAACAATGAACCCAAAACATTTGGTAAGATCCATTAATATGCACAAGGATCAAGTTCCCCCATGGACAGTTGAGCTGAAAAACCAATGCACAAGCTTTCTGTTCACCTCAGATTGGAGCGTGCAGCCCAGTTTTGAACATGTTGCTGACTGGTTGCACATTCCATGCTTTGGAAAGGGGAAGTGCATCCAGATTGCTCCAGCTGGTGGAATTCTCTCCACAAATGTTTCAGGGAAGGAGTAAGACAACCAATGCAGCAGTAAGATGAAGAAAGAGAGAGCGAGGAGAGAACATGGAGGGTGCATGCACTTCATAGAGAATGGTAATGGAATGTGCTACTGACACTCCAGATTCTGATTTTATACCTAAAGCACTCTCAAGATTGGAGTTGAGTTTATAAATGAGACTTTGGTGAAAGGACACCAGCCTCTGAGGAATTATTTCAGTTAACAAATAGCCATGGCGATTAATACAAGCAGTCTGACCTCAAGTACCTGACTGCAGTGCCACAAAAAATTTAATGACTTCATGCTTGCGGTCAAGGTCAGTGAGATAATCTTTAAATACCATTTTCTCGCCGCTTCACCACCAAGAACACAGGTAGTTCAGTGCAATACACTCCCCATCACTTAACCATCAATAATCAGAGCACATGCCTAACATTCAAAAGATCCCCATTATCCTTATCAATGCTGCAAACCTCACACCCAAATTTCCCAGCTTCTACATTCTGACAACTGTTCAGCTATGATAGATACATCACCTAAACACATTATGACACAATCATTGACACTTCAAGCTCTCTCCCTTGCAGGACAAGGTTGCATACAACTGGAAGTAGCAACAAAGAGGGGGCAAGGAGGGCCTTATTTCCTGAGCCCCTTGGGGGAGACTTCACTGCAAATTGATGTGGCCACCTCTGTCTTATAAAATGATGGTTTGCACTGTGGTGGTCAACTCTATATTAAGCATCATCTGTAAGGCTCAGCAGTCCCACTATGGCATGGCAGACTCTACTGCAGAGACAGACAGTGGGCCAGGAAGAGGCAGAACTGTTGGTTTGTTTCCTCTGGGTTGTCTTCGCAACCAACTGAACTTTTTGTTTCTGATCGCTTCTTCCGTTGATCTTCCATGTAACCTTATGACTTCAACCAAGTGCAGCATGTTGATACTACACTTGATCTTAGCCAAAAGGCTGAGAAGCGATTTCTCTAGGAAAACACTATAGAAATAATCCTTAAGAGTTCCATATAGTATATATGGTAGTTCCAGGTAACCAGGAATAGGTTGGTTTTTTTTTGTTAACTGAGGTGAGATGTAATCACCGTCTTGTTACAGAGTTCAGTAAGAATGTCAGATAGCAGAAATTGCTGTTGGCACCCCGCCTGTTGTGCATGACTCAATTCCAGCACTGCATGTGTAAATGAGGAACTCAGCCATTACAATACTCCATTTGCAACACACATTTTTATTTCGCTTTTTGTGATCTACTAATTGTTGACAAGCACAGCAGAGGCCAAACGAGTGATTGCACTTGGGATTTTACTAGTATGCATGATTTAACAGTAGGACTGCAAATTAACAACAGAGCCACTGTGACTCCCTGACTGTGTTATCCCAAAAGGGAAAAAAACAGTTCGGACCAGTATTCTTATTTTGCCGTTTTACTGTTTTTACCTTCTGGGATGTACCTATGGCACTGGTAAAGTTGGGTACACCACCACATCAAAAGTTTTCAATTACATCTCTGATAGGAAGGCAACTCTACTTTGTGCATGAAGTATACAGCCTTTCATTGTCCTGTGTCACACATGAAGAATGGCCATTGGATTAAGAGTCTAGAGGATACCAAACACCTTTAGAGTTTACATCAAAATAAGTCACTAATTGAAGTGGAGTAAAGATTAAAGTGGCAGATTCCACAAACAGAGGAACAGTATGTGTCTGTGTTCCTGAGAACCAGTGATTTTGGTTCAGGTAACAGTGATTATTTGTTTCCATCACTTGGGAGATCAAATTACTGCTGAAACAAATGTGTTCAAATATGTTCAAAAACCTCAGTAACTGCTGTGTTACGATGTCAAAGGCAAATTCTGAGGTTTATCAGAAGCTAATTTGTAAAGTAAAGTTATGCATATTGACAGAAAAGCGTTGGTTCATGCCTTTAGGAGGGAGCAAGGTCATGAGAGAGAGAAAAAGCTGAAGGAAATGACTGACTTTATTCTTGAAACATTGTTAGGAGCTGGGCTTCTTTGTGGGGAAACAGAAACAGGCTTTCTAACCAGCCCATCTTCGCACCCGTACTCCTCACATATTCCATTGTGCCTCCCAAGTACGCTATGAACTCCATACTGCCTGTATGAAAAAACAAAATCTCTCATAGGTTGGATGTGTGTTTTATGAGCTGTGAAAGTGCATAGGTTAGGTATCCCCAAGCTCAGGCAGAAAATCAGCCCATGCTGATGTCTGGCACTTCTTTATTGCTCTTCAGGGAGCCAATGATTATGATCTCAACAGATTTCAGAGATCAACAGATTTCAGTGAAGACACCCTGGGCTGCATAGTGATTAAAACATGGAGGTAAACATGTCAATGGTCCAGGTTCAATCACTCATTCCCTCTCTCCACACTTGCGCTCTCTTGGATCGATAAAGCAGTTTGTTGGGCATCCAGTACTGAACAGCAGAAATTTCCTTCAACTAAACATGGAAAACTCTGGAATCTTCAGTCTTCAGTTCTCACTATGGGCTCCATTCCCTAGCCAGTGACCCCATCCCTCCAGTGGAAACTGTGGGATTCTGAACCAGATCTTTCGCAATCTTAGTGTCTTAATTAGCTTCTGACCACATATTCATATAATTACAAACACCAGCTACTCATGACTCAATGATTGTTGCTTGACTCCACCTCTGCCTTAGCTCACTTGTTGCTGTAACCCTTTGTTACCTCTAGACTTGATGTTCTGATTCTCCCCCATTGTCCAATCGACATAGCTTGAGCTCACTGAAAACTCAACTATCCTAAGTCCAGTTCATCCACCTACTCCAATGATTGCTGACCTACATTGGCTTCTCATCCAGTGGTGGCTCTTTATTTTCAAATCTCTCCATGGCCTTGCTCCGCACCATCTCTATAATCTTCTCTGGTCCTACAAGCTTTTGAAACCTCTGCACTAACCTAATTCTGAACTCATGTTGTCTCAATTTTCGTCATTCTACATTTGACAGTCAAGATTTCAGCTGCCAAGGCCCTAAGCTTTGGAATTCAACCTTTAAATTTCTTCTTTACCTCTTTTCTCTCCTTCAAGGTGCTCCTGAAACCCTACCTCCGTAAATAAGCTCTCTCTTATTTGCTCTAAACCCTCCTTATGTAGATTGGTGTTCAATTTAGTTCATTAATAGTACTGTCAAATGCCTTGTGGTGATTTACTGTATTAGAAGGAAATATCTATATGCAAGTTGTCGTTGTTGTTCCATGTTGAAATGAGTTTTTGGGGCCAGGCTGTCATTTTCTGATATCAATGCAAATTGAACACTCATCTCTCTTTTCTGTGGCCCTCCAGCTATATCCAATGACCCAGCTTCCTCAGCTGACTTCCTCGCTTGACTGGTTGTTTGACTGGTTTGCCTTCACTTGCACTGAGCCAAAATCCTGGAACACTCTGCCAAACAGAACTGTGGATGCATTTTACAAAGTCAACAGCTCACCATCACATTCCCAAGGGAAAATAGGGATGGACAATAAATGCTGGCCTTGCCAGCATGCCCACATCCCATAAACAAATGAAAACAAAATGTTTCTGCAAAACTGTAATGTGTCTGCAAGATCAGTGCTGGCAGTGATGTTGAGGCAAGATGGGTCTGGACCTGATTCATTTACTGTTAATTTTGACGGTAGTGGGATTGGGAAATTAATGACATCAAGAGTTTGGCATCTGAGGGGGAATGGCTAGTGATAAAAGTGGTGATGGAGGCCAGTGAATTATTAATGGGTGCTGATGAATGGGGATAAGAACACAATAAGGAGCAAATGGATGGAAGAAGAAAGGCAGATATTAGAGATGGAAATTTATAGAGGAAGGAGAATGAAAGCTTTAACTGAGGAACTATGAAGAGAAAAATTAGCAGCATTAATTGCCGGGGTGGGGTGGCACAGATTGCACCAGTTCTCCCAATCAGGGCATCGCTGACATTTAATTGCTGGAATTGTCTGTAGCCTTCTGCCGCCGATATCGTCAACCATTGACTAACCAGGCTGTCTATTTACCAGTTGCCAGGTGGAGAAGTGAACTAAAACATGTTATTATAGAGTCATTTATTATAGAGCTGGTCATAGGCCTCCAGTTTGAAAAACAACCCTCTACAACCACACACTGTCCTGTCATCAAGCCAATTTTCGATCCATTTGGCTATCACAAGCTGGATCCCGTGACTGTTAACCTTATGCAACAACCTACCAAGTGGTACCTTGTCAAAGGCTTTGCTAAGACGTGAATAATTTGCCGGGTGTTAGAGATGGAAAGGTGGTAGGACTGGAGGGTCTCAATGACATTACTGTTACTAGAGAGGCGGTGCTCGACAGACTGGAGGGACTGATTGTGGACAAGTCCCCAGGACCGGATGGAATGCATCCGAGGGTTCTGAAGGAAATGGTGGAGGTGATAGTGGATGCCTCGGTGGTTATTTTCCAAACGTCACTGGATTCCGGGGAAGTGCCGGAAGACTGGAAAACAGCTAATGTTACGCTGTTGTTTAAGAAGGGTGGCAGGCAAAAGGCAGGGAATTATAGGCCGGTTAGTTTAACGTCTGTTGTAGGTAAAATGTTAGAATCTGTCATCAAGGAGGAAATAGCGAGGCATCTTGAGGGGAATTGCTTGATAGAGCAGACGCAGCACAGTTTCGTTAAGGGGAAGTCGTGTCTGACAAATTTACTGGAGTTCTATGAGGATGTGTCTAGGGTGGTGGATAGAGGAGAGCCGGTGGATGTGGTCTTTCTTGATTTTCAGAAGGCGTTTGACAAGGTACCTCACAAGAGGTTATTGCAGAAGGTCAGGGGACATGGAGTTGGGGGTAGGGTGTTAGCGTGGATAGAGGATGGGTTGTCAAATAGGAGGCAGAGAGTGGGCGTCAATGGGTGCTATTCGGATTGGCGGTTGGTGACTAGTGGAGTGCCCCAGGGGTCGGTGCTGGGTCCTCAGCTATTTACCATTTATCTAGATGATCTGGAGGAGGGAACCGAGTGTATGGTGTCGAAATTTGCTGATGACACCAAGATTGGTGGAACGGCAAATTGCGCAGAGGGTGTGGAGAGTCTACAGAAGGATCTAGATAGGCTGGGCGAATGGGCCAGGAACTGGCAAATGGAATTTAATATTGGCAAGTGCGAGGTGGTCCACTTTGGTAGGAAGGATTATTACTTACGTGGCAAAAAACTGCAGCAGGCGACGGTGCAGAGGGACCTCAGGGTCCTTGTGCATGAGTCGCAAAAACCCAGCTTGCAGGTGCAGCAGGTGGCCAGGAAGGCGAATGGGATGCTGGCCTTCATAGCGAGGGGGATTGAATATAAAAGTAGGGAGGTCTTGCTGCAGCTATATAGGGCATTGGTGCTGTGTGCAGTTTTGGGCGCTGTACTTACGCAAGGATATTTTGGCCTTGGAGGGAGTGCAGAGGAGGTTTACTAGGCTGATGCCGGAGTTGAGGGGGTTGAGCTATGAGGAGAGGCTGAATAAACTAGGCTTGTACTCGTTAGAGTTTAGAAGGATGAGGGGAGATCTCATTGAGACATATAAGATGATGAATGGGATGGATAGGATAGAGGTGGAGAAACTCTTCCCGCTCAGAAAGGACAGTAGGACTAGGGGGCACAGCCTCAAGATAAAGGGGGGGCGGTTTAGAACGGAGTTGAGGAAGAACTTCTTCACTCAAAGGGTGGTGAATCTCTGGAATTCTCTGCCCGTTGAAGTGGTGGAGGCTACCTCGCTAAATATTTTTAAGACGCGGGTTGATGGGTTTTTGATGAGAGGGGATTAAGGGTTATGGGGAGAGGGCGGGAAAGTGGAACTGAGCCACGACAGATCAGCCATGATCTTATTGAATGGCGGGGCAGGCTTGGAGGGCTAGATGGCCTACTCCTGCTCCTATTTCTTATGTTCTTATGTTCTAAAGTCCATGCAGACAGAATTGACTGCACTGCCCTCAGCTACCTTCTTGGTTACCCCTTCAAAAAACTCAATTAAATTTGTTAGACATGATTTTCCACTCAAAGCTATGCTGACTGTCCCTAACCAGTCACTGCACCTCTAAATGCCTGTACATCCTGTCTCTCAAAACACCTTCCAACAATTTACCCACCACAGATATGAGGCTCACTGGCCTGTAGTACCCAGGATTTTCCCTGCAGCTCTTTTTAAACACAGGCACAACATTTGCCATTCTCCAATCTTCAGGCATCTCATCTGTGACTATTGATGATTCAAATATCTCTGCTAGGGGACCAGCAATTTTCCTTCTTAGCTTCCAGAGCTTCCTGGGATACACTTCATAGGTCCCGTGGATTTATCTACCTTGGTGCGCATCAAGACTTCCAGCACCTCCTTCTCAGTCATACGTACATTCAAGACATCACTATCTATTTCCCCAAGTTCCCAAATGTCCATGCTTTTCTCAACAGTGAATATTGATGAGAAATATTCATACAGGATCTCATCCATCTCTTGCAGATCCGCACATAGATGACCTTGTTGATACTTCAGATGTCCTACTCTCTCCCTAGTTATTCTTTTGCCCTTTATGTATTTGTAGAAGCTCTTTGATTCTCCTTTGCCTTATCTGCCAAAATGACCTCGTGTCCCCTTTTTGCCCTCCTGATTTCTCTCTAAACTCTATTCCAACACCCTCTATACTCAAGGGATCCACTTGATCCCAGCTGCCTATGCATGCCATGTGCCTCCTTTCTCTTCTTGACCAGGGTCTCAATATCCCAAGTCATCCAGGGTTCCCTACTTCTACGAGTCTTGCCCTTCAGTCTAAGAGGAATGTGCTTACCTTGAACACAGTTTTGATAGCATCCCACTTACAAGAATCCATTTGCCTTCCCACAGACTCCCCCAATTAACTGTTGAAAATTCCTGCTGATACCATCAAAATTGGTCTTGCCCCAATTTAGAATTTTCAGACCTATCATTCTCCATAGCTATCTCAAAATGAATGGAATTATGGTCACTGGTCCCAAAGTGATCCCTCACTAACACTTCTGTCACCTGCCCTTCCATATTTCCCAAGAGGAGGTCAAGTTTTGCCCCCTCTCTAGTTGGGCCATCCACACACTGAAGGAGAAATTCCTCCTGAATACCCTTAACAAATTTCTGTCCATTTAAGCCCCTAATACTATGGCTGTCTGAGTCAATGTTGGGAATGTTAAAGTCCTTACTATTACCACCCTATTTTTCTTGCAACTATCTGTCATCAACTTACATATTTGCTCCTCAATTTCCTGCTGACTATTTGGGGGCTTATAGCACAAGCTTATCAAAATGATTTCCCTCTTCTTATTTCTCTGTTCTACCCAAATAGACTCAGTGGGTGAACCCTCGAATATATTCTCTCTCAGTACTGCCATGATGTTTTCCTTAATCAAAAGTGCAACCCCTTGTCCTTTCTTACCTCCTGTTTTATCTTTCCTATAGCATCTGTACTCTGGAACATTGAGCTGCCAGTCCTTCCCTTCCCTTAGGCACGTTTCAGTAATTGCTATAATATCCCAGTCCCACATACCCTTCCATGCCCTGAGTTCATCTGCCTTGTCCATCCGGCCTCATGCATTGAAAGAAATGCAGTTTAATCTGGACTTCCCTTGCTCCCGAGTCTTGCTTTTACCTGATCTGTCTAGTACTAGGATTATTGACACTACCTTTACTATTTAATGTGCTCTCTTTCACTTCTGTGCTGTCCTCAACCTGCCACAGATTCATCTGCCTAATCTTCCTATTCCTACAATCACTAGCACATGGCATCGGTAGAAGTCCAGAAATTACTACCTTCGAGGTCCTGCACTTCAGCCTTCTGCCTAACTCCCTATACTCACACTTCAGGACCTCATCCCTTTTCCCATCTATGTTATTGGTACCAATGTGTATAATGACTTCTGGCTGCCCACCCTTCCCCATAAGAATGTCCTGCAACTGCTCAGATTTCCTTGACCTTGCCACCAGGGAGGCAACACACCATCCTGGAGTCTCGATTGCGGCCACAGAAATGCCTGTCTATGCCTCTAACTAGCAAGTCCTCTATTACTACTCCTCACTTGCTCTTTGCCCGACCCTGCTCTACAGCAGAACCAGGTGTGGTGCCACATGCCTGACTGCTGCTGGTATCTTTTCCTGACAGGCTATCTCACTAAACAATATCCAAAACAGTATATGTTTGAAATGGGTAGCCACAGGAGACTCCTGCACTACCTGCCTGTCTCTTCTGGCAGTCACCCATTACCTGACTAAATCTGTAATGTGACAACCTCCCTGTAACTAGTGTTTATCACACATTCTACCCCCTGTATGCTCTGCTGTGTGTCCATCTGCTGCTCCAAGCAAACACAAAGACGGAGAGTGTCTTGGGGAGATCCACCTTCAAATATTGGTGACTGCGCTTATGCAAATCATACCTGAAGCAGACAATCAGCATTGCCACTCTGCTGCCCTCACCTGGACGCTTGCTTTCACTCGAAGACGGAGGGTGTCTTGCAGAGGTCCACCTTCTAGCAGCAGTGATACCTGAAACAGCCAAGCAGTGTTGCCGCTCTGCTGTCCTCACCTGAAGGTTCTTCCTTTAAGATTGGCAGGATCTCCACATTTCTAAGATTTTGCTTTCTCGGCCCCTCCATAAATATCGAGGCTACACCGAGCTGTGACTGTAACATTACATTCTGAACTCTCTCCTTTCCTTCTCCATGAACAACATGCTTTGTCTGTATAGCGTGCAAGAAACAATACTTTTCACTGTGTACTAATACATGTGACAATAATAAATAAAATCAAAAGAACATAAGAAATAGGAGCAGGAGTAGGCCATCTAGCCCTTCGAGCCTGCCCCGCCATTCAATAAGATCATGACTGATCTGTCGTGGCTCAGTTCCACTTTCCTGCCCTCTCCCCATAACCCTTAATCCCCTCTCTTATCAAAAACCCATCAACCCGCGTCTTAAAAATATTTAGCGAGGCAGCCTCCACCACTTCAACGGGCAGAGAATTCCAGAGATTCACCACCCTTTGAGTGAAGAAGTTCCTCCTCAACTCCGTTCTAAACCGCCCCCCCTTTATCTTGAGGCTGTGCCCCCTAGTCCTACTGTCTTTTTTGAGCGGGAAGAGTCTCTCCACATCTATCCTATCCATCCCATTCATCATCTTATACGTCTCAATGAGATCCCCCCTCATTCTTCTAAACTCTAACGAGTACAAGCCTAGTTTATTCAGCCTCTCCTCATAGCTCAACCCCCTCAACTCCGGTATCAGCCTAGTAAACCTCCTCTGCACTCCCTCCAAGGCCAAAATATCTTTGTGCAGGTGCGGCGCCCAAAACTGCACACAGTGCTCCAGCTGCGGCCTCACCAATGCCCTATACAGCTGCAGCAAGACCTCCCTACTTTTATATTCAATCCCCCTCGCTATGAAGGCCAGCATCCCATTCGCCTTCCTGACCACATGCTGCACCTGCAAGCTGGGTTTTTGCGACTCATGCACAAGGACCCTGAGGTCCCTCTGCACCGTCGCCTGCTGCAGTTTTTCGCCACGTAAGTAATAGTCCTTCCTACCATTCTTCCTACCAAAGTGGACCACCTCACACTTGCCAACATTAAATTCCATTTGCCATTTCCTGGCCCATTCACCCAGCCTATCTAGATCCTTCTGCAGACTCTCCACACCCTCCGCACAATTTGCCGTTCCCCCAATCTTGGTGTCATCAGCAAATTTCGACACCCTACACTCGGTTCCCTCCTCCAGATCATCTATATAAATGGTAAAAAGTTAAGGCCCCAGCACCGACCCCTGGGGCACTCCACTAGTCACCATCCGCCAATCCGAATAGCACCCGTTGACCCCCACTCTCTGCCTCCTATTTGACAACCAATCCTCTATCCACGCTAACACCCTACCCTCAACTCCATGTCCCTCGACCTTCTGCAATAACCTCTTGTGAGGTACCTTGTCAAACGCCTTCTGAAAATCCAGAAAGACCACATCCACCAGCTCTCCTCTATCCACCGCCCTAGACACATCCTCATAGAACTCCAGTAAATTTGTCAGACACGACTTCCCTTTAATGAAACCGTGCTGCATCTGCTCTATCAAGCAATTCCCTTCAAGATGCCTTGCAATTTCCTCCTTAATGACGGATTCTAACATTTTACCTACCACAGACGTTAAACTAACCGGCCTATAATTTCCCGCCTTTTGCCCGGCAACTGAAAATCCATTAGCTTCTTCCAACAGAATTTCTTTGATGCTCATGAATAAAATATTCTTTCCATTGGGTATAACATGGGGATTTCTTCACTGGTTAATTAGATACTCCTTTGAGTTTCATCACAAAGTTTCCTAAACACCCAAACATTTTGCTACTGCTATTCTCTTCAGCATTTCTTAACTTGTTACCCAAACTGAATTGAGATGGGTTTTTTAATTTGCTCAGTCAATTGGTTCTTACTTCAAAGATCTGCAGCTTGAGTTTCTGCCTGGGTTACGCCAATCTCGGCAGAATCAGCTGAAACAGTGCAAAAAATTGCAGAACGTAAGTGACAAGTTAGTTTTGCTCATAATCATTTCTATTCAAGCTTCCACAACCTGTTCACACTGGTTCAAAAGTTAACTTGCCTGAAACAATCCCAACCCACAAAAATGGCCATGCCCCAAGTTTCCATCGATTGCACCTCTTCAGCAACGTTCAGCACGTGGTGTCCAGCACTCTGAAGTTAAATTTTATTTATTAGTTTCACAAGTAGGCTTACATTAACACTTACTATGAAAATCCCCTAGTTGCCACACTCCAGCACCTGTTCGGGTACACTGAGGTCAATGCACTTAACCAGCATATCATTTGGACTGTGGGAGGAAACCGGAGCACCCAGAGGAAACCCACACCAAGACGGGGAGAATGCGCAGACTCCACACAATGACCCAAGCTGGGAATCGAACCCGGGTCCCTGGCGCTGTGAGGCAGCAGTGCTAACCACTGTGCCACCCCAGCACACGGAATCCCCCAGCCATGTTAATCCAGCATTAATAGCCTGAAGTTGCAATATCTAGCACTCAATTGAAGTCTCACTCAGGTTTATGTTTCTTGCTGATGCCATTACCAATTCCCTTTTTATAATCTTTCTTCACTTAATGACTTGGGAACCTGAACCCCCAAATCCATATCATCCAACTTTCCCCCATTCAAAACATTTCCCACACATTTCTGAACCTCTTCAGCACGAAGTAGTGAAGCACTTGTTAAATATTCCTGCCAATTTTGGTTAATCCATACTAACTCAATGCCGTCTCCTCTCCAGAATCTTGTCTCATGATTAACAATTTAAAAAAAAGATTAAAAAATGATGGAAATACACAACAGGTCAAATTATGTCTGAAAGAAACGAAAAGAATATTTCACCAAGAAGTTTCCATGCTGTGTATATAAGTATATATAGAAATATGCACTTTCAGCATGCAGTCATAGATCCTTTACAGTGGTGGCATGCCTTGTAAAATAGCTGAGATTACAACAGTGGCTCTAAGAAACATAAGAAACATAAGAAATAGGAGCAGGAGTAGGCCACCTAGCCCCTCGAGCCTGCCCCGCCATTCAATAAGATCATGGCTGATCTGTCGTGGCTCAGTTCCACATTCCCGTCCTCTCCCCATAACTCTTAATCCCCTTGCCTATCAAAAACCTATCAACCTGCGTCTTAAAAATATTTAGCGAGGCAGCCTCCACCACTTCAACGGGCAGAGAATTCCAGAGATTCACTACCCTTTGAGTGAAGAAGTTCCTCCTCAACTCCGTTCTAAACCGCCCCCCCCCTTTATCTTGAGGCTGTGCCCTCTAGTCCTACTGTCCTTTCTGAGCGGGAAGAGCCTCCCCACCTCTGTCCTATCCATCCCATTCATCATATGTCTCAATGAGATCTCTGACGAGGTTTAATCTTTTACTTTATTATCAGCACTGTTTCCACCAATGAACTCTATTTTTAACTTTCCCATCATTCAGGTTACCACACTTCAGTTAATCAGCAACATTACACAATTTAATATCCGCTTCTTTCCTCTTTGCATGGTCAATGGACTTGCAACTGAACAGCTGCTGCACCACATAAAAAACAAAAGATTTTACATTGTCTTTCAGAAGGACGCAAGCACAATGCGGTGATTTTACTGTTGCACCCTGGTGGTTGATGGACGGGGCAAACTGATGAAATTGTGCTAGAGCCGAGAAATCAGGTTCGTGCTTGTTTCTCGCCTCTTGCGATCTTACGGCAGCGGATATCCAGCAAGGTCAGCCTCGCACCCATTTCCAGTGGGAGGCTGAATAAATTATTTCAATTAAACTTGAATCTATTTTGCATGGAATTAATGACCCCAGCATGTAATCATTGGGGTTCACTTGCCTCTGTGGCCTCGTCGAGAGAGGTTCTGCCCAGCAAGAGTCACAGCTGGTCCACAGCAGTGGGGATCACTTGTAATGACCTTGCCAATAGAACTGGAGGTCCCCAGGGGATGTCGGGGGCAAGGGGGCGGGTGTCCCTTGGGTCATGCCAACCTGGCACACTGACACTGCCCACTGGGCAGCATCAAGGGAGCGGGGCCAGAGGGGTTGGAGCCAGATCAGGGGGAGGGTTGGCCAGTCAGTGGTGCTGGGGGGACCTACTGCCACTCTGCATTAGGGATTGGTGCAGGAAGGGAGGGGGGACCTGCTGTCACTCTGCATTAGGGATTGGTGGGGGAATGATTGGGGCTAGCAATGGGGGTGGTTGGGCCGGCAGTCGGGGAGGTGGAGTTTGTGATTGACCGCAGGCCCCCATGGTGGCTGGGGGTTGCTGTCTGCAGATTGGCTGAGAGCAGCAGAGGCTGAGTGATAGTCTCTGCTTCTAGAAACCTGCATATGTGCAATTGTGCCCACATTCAGGCAATTTCAGTTCCGCCCTCTCCCCCCACTGGCGAGAAACTGTTTTTGAGATTTTTTTGTCTCATGGATAAGGTAGCAGATTTGAACTCATCCAAAACACAGATCAGAAACTCTTCTATTTTCACACTCGGCCTAGACTGAGAGTCTTTTTGTAAGATCGTCCCTAATGCATTTTCATTCATTCTGTAGGAAGAAATTACCTTTGGTAATGTATAATTTCACCAATTAACCTCTACCCAGGTGAAGCTATGAAGAATGTTATAGAATGGTCACGAGCAGAATAATGCAAAATGAACACCTTTTATTCAGGTCAGAAGATGGATATTTAGAACTAGTTGATGTTTAAAGACATTGAGAATCTGCAGATCAAAACCAACTTTGAAATGATATCGTAATCAGGAAAATGCATTAAATGCCAGAGATTGTGAAGTGATGAATGTTGCTGTCAACTTGTTTGCATCAAATCAGAAGATACAGGGCCCAATTTTACTGAATCTGGGCGTAATGTAGATCTAACTTAGAAATCTGTTTTCAGGCACCCCCATACGCACTCAGCCTGAAAAAAACATCTCCAGTCCCATTTGTGCTGTGGGTGGGGCTTAGTGTGGCTGAAACAATTGGAGCTCTGAACTGCACATGCGCAATTGGAACAAAATTGAAAAAGCACACCCGTGTCAGATCACTCCCAGGCCGCCGAAAGCAAAGAATGCAGCCCGGGAGTGAAAAGCGGGAGTGATGGACCCCATAGACATCACTGTCCCCCTTATCAACACCCCTCCATCAACAATCAACACATTACTGTCCCCCTTATCCACCCCCCCCACTACCCACACACACAGCTGTTCTCCTTATCCACCCCACCCACTACCCACACACACACCACTGTCCCCCTTATCCATCCCCCCACTACCCACACACATCACTGTCCCCCTTATCTGCCCCCCCCACTACCCAGACAAATCGCCACCCCTGCTCTCCCCACCCCCACCCCTGCACAGATCACCCACAGAGTGGCAGCGGGCCCCCCCGCACATCCACCGGAGATCCATATCACCGCCGCTCGCTCCCCCCCCCCACCCACTCTGGAGATCCATCTGCCCTCACCCACCAGTGAGCAATCGGGCCTCCCTCCATCTCCATCCCCGCCACCCACCACCCCCACCCCCCCCAGACAATGATCTAGCCTCACTCCCCCCTCCTCCCCAAAGAATGGTCTGGCCCCCCTCACCCCCCCACCCCCCACCCCCAGAGGAACATTTGACCCACCTCCTCCTCCTCCCCACCAGACAACAATCAGCCCTCCCTCTCCCACCACCAGACAACAATTAGCCCCCCCCACCCCACTCCACCAGAGATACATCTGACCCGCCTCCTCCCTCCCCCCCCCCCCAGACAGCGATCTGGCCTCAATCCCCCCACACCCCCAACCAGAGAATGATATGATCCGCCTCCCCCTCCCCCCCCCCAACCACTGATCGGAGTCAGAGAGCCATTGGAAGCTCTGAACTCGCTCTTCAGCGATTGGAGCGCCCAAATCAAACTTTTATTCAGCAGATTCATTACGGCGCAGTTCCAGATTGGCGAACGCGGTGGTAAAGGGGGAATTGCTGATAAAGTTGGGCAGGCAGTTCATTAATTCAATTTAAGTGCATGCAAATGCATTTAAATCGCTGTTGTGCCTGTTTTGGGCGCGAATCGAATCGCTGTCACTTTACCGAAACCCAGGAATGGCAATCTGTGCAGATGCGGGCGCAGACCGAGTTAAAGACCTCACACCCAACTTTACCACTTTTTCGCACCCATTTAAGTGGTAAAATTGGGCCCACAATCCAGCAAAGATCAGCACAATCAAATCAAGTAGCGTTAATGATTGTAATTGACTATTGACTGGAACACGGCCAATACCGCCTCAACGTAAATTAATTTAAACTGAAAATGTGTTCAAATAAATGCTGCAGCTGAAGAAGGTTGACCAGTGGTTTCAATTGACTGTTGATCACATACCAAGGGTGGACTTCAGATTTAAACTGAATTTAAAGTAATGGTTGCATCAGTAAGAAAAACAGACATGCTCTTGTCTCCCTCGGTGTTTTCTGTAAAAGAGGAGGAATTTTGATACATCAGCTGAGGTGGTAATTAGTAGGAGGTTTCCTTGCCCATGTTTGATCAGATGCCACGAGACTTCGTAGGGATGGGTTAACATTCAGAACTCCCAGTGCACCTCTCTCTCCCAACCATATGTCACTGTTCTGTCAACTTTGGTGGGTCTATCATGTTGTTGGGACAGGCCATATCGAGATAGGATTATCCAAATTCAAAACATTGGCTCCCCTATACTCTCGCCACAGTTGCTGTCAGACCTGTTGAGATTCTCAGGCGTTTTCTGTTTTTGTTTCATCTGCAGTAACTTGTTTTATATTGTACGCGGAGAACATCTCTGTCATACGTATCTTTACAATTATATGTAGAAGTGGAAAGTGAAAATGCAAAGAAAGAACAGCCAACACGCTGAGAACAAGAGAACAGGAAAGCTGCATGATGGTGGGAAAGGTCTGGGACAGCGCTCGATGGAGAGGTAAGGGGCTGCGCTCGATGGAGAGGTAAGGGGCTGCGCTCGATGGAGAGGTAAGGGGCTGCGCTCGATGGAGAGGTAAGGGGCTGCGCTCGATGGAGAGGTAAGGGGCTGCGCTCGATGGAGAGGTAAGGGGCTGCGCTCGATGGAGAGGTAAGGGGCTGCGCTCGATGGAGAGGTAAGGAATATTTACTATATAAGTAAGAATGAAGAGTTCAGAGGATTGAATATGGAAACAGTGATAAGTTAAGCAAAAATCCAAGAATGGAGCAACACATTGGGAAGGCAGAGCAAACTGGATGACTGCTGGGCATGACGAATATCTGAGCAGCAGTGCTTACACTGACAGCTTCCAATCATTGTGGCACTGCAGCAAAATCTAGACTCATTTTAAAAAATGATTAGAAAATTAACGGGAAATGGTTTCAGTTGCCAGAAAGTGCCAAAGTTTATCACTCCAGTAAATATCTTTTTGGGCCTTAGCAGGGTTATATTAATAACATTTGGCTCATTTTACTTATTCTGAAGCAATCGTGATCTTTTCCAACCAAGTGAGCAAAATGAAAAATGAAGGTGCGTTTTCACGTTTCCTGTTCTATATTCACTAGTGAACATTCAGAATTACTAGAAGTAGGGCCATTTTATTTCCTACATGAATTGATCAATAAAGCCCCAGAAATCCTTTTCAATTCATCAATATAGGCTTTGTTTAACTGGAAGTAAAACAGGTAACAAAAACAATGATTGCCTTTTTAACCTTTACATATTATTAATCTAATTGGTGCTTTTAGCTCAAAATGTAGAACGATTATCAAGGGAGTGTATTTGTACACAATTTCAAGATAAGGGTGCATGCTGTCACAGACCATTAAAGAGCAGACTGAAACATAATTCCTTTTATGTATCTAGAACTTATTTTGAAAACCAAATGGATTTCTTATTAGAACTGTTGTTCATTTTCTGTGGCCTAATTTCACTAATAGGTCTGCTGTGGTATTAAATGACATTGCGTTTAGTTGAAGTTACACCTCCAGCTTTCAGCCTGCTTCATTTCAATTCTCTAAACAATTGATCAAGCTTTACAAGCTAATAAAGGTCAAACTCTAGCTTACATTTAAATCATTCCGAAATCTTCTTTGAACAATGCTCGCACTGATAGTCCCCAGCACCCCTACCACAGCGGAACATTTGACAAATTACCCACAAAAATGTCACCTTTTATAATGTTACATGTAATGCAGCAAAGCCAAATTATAGCTGTTTAGTATTTGTCTTTATTTCTATTGGCTGATTGGAGTTCTATATTAATGTATGCACCGGAAATGATTTCACAGACCCATCATGGGAAACAGAGAGAAGCAGCATGGAAGAGACCAAACAGCATTAATAAAGCTCCATTTGTTTCTAACCAAAGTCTGTTCCGTGCATCACATCTCCAATACACAATAAAAGTAAATTTCTGTATTGCATAGTTGTGTGTTGGGAGGAATAAAATGAAGTGTCCAATCATTTAAAGCATAGCCCAAAGAATGACCTTCTACTATACTGGAGTGGCTGCCTACTCATGGTGATCATTTCTACACCATCGTGCAGATATTTCTCATGGTCTGATGGAAATAGTGCTGATGTTTTTCATGGATTGGTGGAAATAGTAACTGCAGAGTGTTTGAGTCATCTCTGTGTAATGTGTTTAACCCTGATTATATATAATAATAATGTAAAGAATCAAGTACTGATGAGACACTGTCAAATCAAGAAACACCAACATCTACATTGAGCAAGTGTTTGGCATGGTTCAGATGATTAGCACTCTTTATTCTGAGTCAGAAAGGTATGGCTTCAAACTCCTCTCCGAGAGATTTAAGCAGAAGACCCAGGCTGACACATCCATGCAAACCATCAAAATCCACCCAACAATTTTCTTAAAAATCCAGTAGTGCAAAAACAACTGTAAATATAGACTTTATGAACAATGGGCCAGGATTTTTAGGATGGCAGTTTTTCCTGCCTTAAAAGCCAGCAGGAATGGCATCCCAGTCAATAGTGCCTACCCCAGAGCCATTTAACACTTCAAGGGGAGTTAATCAGCTGGAGGTGGGGTTTTCACCCTTTATTCAAGAGAATGCTCTGCCTCAGAGAGCTGTCAGCCAATCTGATTGGCTAATAGCTCTCTAGTCTCAGAAGCGCCAAAAGCTATGGTGGACAGCAATGGGACTGCAAGCAGTCTCCAGCATCCCAGGAGGCCAGCACCAGCAAAGTGTGAGGGTTTACGGTGGGAAGGGAGATGAGACCCAGGGCAGGGGCTGTGGGTTTGGCAGAGACGTATGTGGGTGCTGGAGGAGAGGCTGGGGGGGTGAGCACTTGCAAAGGCCATGGCTTGATATTGTTCGGGGTGGGGGAGGGCTATCTGATGTTCAAAGGAGGCTGTTGATGGGATCAATCCCCATTCCCCCTTCCCACCAAAGGCAGGGTCACTTTCCAGGCTGCCCCTCAGCCTTTGAACTCCTCCCGCCAGCTGGAAAATTGAAAATGGTCCTTAAATGGTCATTAGTTAGAAACTTAAAGGTCTCAATTGGGGCAAGATTGGGTGGGCTGAGGCCTCACCCATCACACTATAAAACTGAGGAGAGTTTGGGGTGTGGAAAGGCTATTCAAGAAATTTTTATAGTCCCCACTCCCCACACCCCCCAAAAATCTGCCTGCAGGGGAATGTAAAATTAATGGAGGCAAAGGGCTGGACAATCATGAAAATGCTGTAGGAAAATCCAAAATTTGATTTTTTTTATTGCAACAATGAAGCATACGGAAACACAATTTGCCACACTGATGAATTTAGAAAACTGTGTACAAGTTCTGAATCGTGCAATTTAAGGATGGCAGTTTGAATTTACCACTTCTAGCCCACAGCTCGACAGCACAGCAAAGGATATCAGGAATTCATGTAGAAAAGGTTAACATATCGACATGATTTCTTATCTTTTAATCTGAACAGATGGAAAATCATTGAGGTACATTGACCTTGGTACCTGATGTGTTCCTGTCACAAACAGCTCTTTGCTGGATGCATGAATTTGTAAAATCAATATCTTTTTTAAAAGGCCTACTGGCAAGAGTTTCCACTCATCTCACAATGTTTTGACCTTTGTTCAATACATTATATGGGGCATCACGGTGGCACAGCAGTTAGCACTGCTGTCTCATGGTACCAGGGACCCGGGCTCATTTCCAGCCTTGGCTCCCTGTTCATTTGGAGTTTGCACATCCTCCCCGTGTCTGTGTGGGTTTCCTGCAGGTGCTGCAGATTCTTCCCACTGTGCAAAAATGTGTAGATTAGGATTGGCCATAGAAAAACATCAGTCAAGCCTGAATGACATGAGTCATAGAAACTATTGTCAAATGTCACTGGGTGTCATGTTTATATGTTCCACAAACATGTAAAGAAATAACATGTGCAAATAACCTGAATATAAATATCATTGTAAAAGATATATTAGGATTGCCTTTGTACTAGGTGGTCAATAGCAAGAAGAATTATCCATTGCTGTTATAACCACATTCTTCTTAGACTCATAGACTCCTACAGTGCAGGAGGCTGCTGCCGTTCAGCCCATCAAGTCTGCACCAACCACAATCCCATCCAGGCCCTATCCCCATAACCCCATGCATTTACCCTAGCTAGTCCCCCGACACTAAGGGACAACTTAGCATGGCCAATCTACCTAACCAGCATGTCTTTCGGACTTCTTCTGGCAATAAGGAGATATAATGACATTTGTTATTATTAAGGAGAGAGTTATCTCTATTTCCAAGTAATTGGGGAGTTGGGCACTGTGTTGCAATATAATACACTCCTGGGTCAAATGCCACACCATTCGACACAGAGTAAAGCTCCTGTTCTTTGCCTTAAAACCCCAGAGGTGAAGCAGCAGTATTTCTTTTATGCATTCTGATGAAGTACTCTGCAGGAAGATTCTAGTTTGCATTCAATTGTCAACAGTTAATGTTGCAGACTCCCATCCATTAGGAACATTCCACATTCATCTCAGATGGAGCCCTTGCTAATGGAAGAGGGAGAAAACTTTCACATGTCAGCTTACAATGGATTCAAACTCGGACCCCACTGATAATAAAACAGCTTCATCAGCCAAACACAAAGGGTATCTAAAAGAGATAGCTGAGGAAATTGTGGAGGCATTAGTGGTGATCTTTCAGGAATCACTGGACACAAGGAGGGTCCAAAAGGATTGGAAAGTAGCTAATGTAACACTGTTGTTTAAGAAGGGAGGGAGGCAGCAGGCGGGAAATTGTAGTTGGCAAGATTTGAGAGTCCATTATTAAAGATGAAACCGCAGAGTACTTGGAAATGCATGATAAAGTAGCACTGAGTCAGCACAGCTTTGTCAAGGGGAGGTCAAGTCTGACAAATCTGTTAGAGTTCTTTGAGGAGGTAACAAGGAAATTAGATAAAGGAGAACCAGTGAACATGATTTATTTAGATTTCCAAAAGGCTTTTGACAAGGTGCCACATAGGAGACTGTTAAATAAGTTAAGTGTCCATGGTGTTAAGGGTAAGATCCTGGCATGGATAGAGCATTGGCTGACTGGCAGAAGGCAGAGAGGGGAGATAAAGTGGTCTTTTTCAAGATAGCAGCCAATGACTAGTGGTGTGCTTCAAGGGTCAGTGCTGGGACCACAACTTTTCACAATATAAATTAACAATTTGGAGGAAGGAACTGAAAGGAAGTTTGCAGATGATACAAAGATATGTAGAGGGACAGGTAGTATTGAGGGGGCTGCAGAAGGACTTGGACAGGCTTGGAGAATGGGCAAGAACTGGCAGATGAAATACAATGTGGAAAATTATACGGTTATGCACATTGGAAGGAGGAATGGAGGCATAGACCATTTTTTAAATGGGAAAATGCTTAGGAAATCAGAAACATAAAGGGACTTGGAAGTCATTCTCTTAAGGCTAACGTGCAGGTTCAGTCAGCAATTAGGGAGGCAAATGCAACGTTAGCATTCATGTCGCGAGGGCTAGAATACAAGAGCAGGGGTGTACTTCTGAGGCTGAATAAGACTCTGGTCAGACCCCACGTGGAGTAGTTTTGGGCCCCATATCTAAGGAAGGATGATCTGGCCTTGGAAAGGTCCAGAGGCGGTTCACAAGAATGATCCCTGGAATGAAGAGCTTGTCGTATGAGGAACGTTTGAAGTCTCTGGGTCCGTACTCATTGGAGTTTAGAAGGATGAGGGGGGATCTTATTGAAACTTACAAGATACTGCGAGGCCTGGATAGAGTGGATGTAGAGAGGATCTTTCCACTATTCAGAAAAACTAGAACCAGAGGGCACAACCTCAGGCAAAAGGACGATCCTTCAAAACAGAGATGAGGAGGAATTTCTTCAGCCAGAGAGTGGTGAATATATGGAACTCTTTGCTGCAGAAGGCTGTGGCGGCCAGGTCATTGAGTGTCTTTAAGACAGAGATAAATAGGTTCTTGATTAATAAGAGAAAAATATCAGCCATGATTGAACGGCGGAGTAGACTCGATGGGCCGAATGTCATAGAGCATAGAATCATAGAGGTTTACAGCATTGAAACAGGCCCTTCGGCCACCCTTTTTTTTAAACCCCTAATCTAATCCCAATTGTCCACATTTGGCCCATATCTCTCTATAACCATCTTACTCATGTAACTGTCTAAATGCTCCTTAAAAGACAAAATTGTACCTGCTTCTACTACTATCTCTGGCAGCTTGTTCCAGACACTGACCATCCTCTGTGTGAAAAAATTGCCCCTCTGGACACTTTTGTATCTTTCCCCTCTCACCTTAAATCTAAGCTGTCTAGTTTTAAACTCCCCTACCTTTGGGAAAAGATATTGACTATCTAGCTGATCTGTGCCCCTCATTATTTTATAGGCCTCTATAAGATCACCCATCAGCCTTTTACACTCCAGAGGAAAAATGTCCCAGTCTATCCAGCCTCTCCCTACAACTCAAACCATCAAGTCCCAGCAGCATCCTTGTAAATCTTTTCTGCGTTCTTTCTAGTTTAATAATATCCTTTCTATAATAGGGTGACCAGAACTGTTCATATTATTCCAAGTGTGGCCTTCCTAATGTCTTGTACAACTTCAACAAGACATCCTAACTCCTGTATTCAATGTTCTGACCAATGAAACCAAGCGCGCTGAATGCCCTCTTCACCACTCTATCCACCTGTGACTCTGCTTTCAAGGAGCTATGAACACGTACCCCTAGCTCTCTTTGCTCTGTAATTCTCCCCAACTCCCTACCATTAACAGTCTACCAAAATGCATCATCTTGCATTTATCTAAATTAAACTCCACCTGCTATTCGTTAACCCACTGGCCCAATTGATCAAGATCCTATTGCAATCCGAGATAACCTTCTTTACTGTCCATTATGCCACCAATCTTGGTATCATTTGCAAACTTTCTAACCATGCCTCCTATATCATTTATATAAATGACAAAACCCAGCACTAATCCCTGAGGCATATCGTTGGTCAAAGGCCTCCAGTTTGAAAAACATCTCTTTACAACCACCCTCTGGCTTTTGTCATCAAGCCAATTTTGTATCTATTTAGCTACCTCACCCTGGATCCCATGAGATTTAACCTTATGTGACAACCTATCATGCAGTACCTTGTCTAAGAGGCCTAATTCTGCTCCTATGTCTCGTGGTCATGGGACCAAAATAGCATGGCATTGGCTTAAAACATTACAAAACCAGAGAATGAATATTAATATCAACACAGCATTACCAATTTCAATGATTTCTATTAAATACATTTAACTTTTCATCCAGAACACATTATACTCAGATTAATTGCTTATAAAATTGGTTTAAAGAGAATCTCAAAAGTATAAATATTCTGAATCTACATCCCACAAGATTAGACTAATCGCTGCTAATAATGTCCAGCTTCCACAGAATTAAATCACAAAGGAATATCTTTTTTTACTTCTTTGCATACTTAAATTTACCTCGTTTAAACCTCATTAATTTGTCACATATAGTCTGAACAGCATAAATTGCACAGAGCTTCTGGGATGAGAATTTTAATCTTCCTGGATACTCACAACTGACTTTGACAACATTGGCTATCAGATCACAGCCTCAAGCGTGAGATACAAATCATATCTACTATCGATCCCTCCTGCATTATCCTGAAGGGTTGGATGGGTCAAATGAAGGCGAGGACTGCAGCACCAGGCAGCCTGTCATTTGGCATTACTATATTATACAGTAGCTTTGCAGGCTACAGTCCTGTACTGGAAATGTGAAAATATAATCAACATGTCTATTATAGGAACAAAGTGGCCCATTTAGTCCCTCAAGCCTGTTATCCCATTCAATCAAATCATGATTGAGCTGCAATTTAACTTCAAATTAATTCACTTTTCCTCATATTTCTTAATACTTTAGCTCAACAAAATTCTAACAATCCCAAATTTAAAGTTAACAATTTGGGGTGGCACGGTGGCATAGTCGTTAGCACTGATACCTCAGCACCAGGGAACTGCGTTTGATTCTGGCCTTGGGTGACTGTGCAAACTCCACACAGACATTCTCCCCGTGTCTGCATGGGTTTCTTCCGGGTGCTCCAGTTTTCTCCCACACTCCAAAAAATGTACAGGTTAGGCTGATTGGCCATGCTAAATTGCCTCTTAGTGTCCAAAGGTATGTAGGTTAAATGGATTAGCCATGGATAAAGCTGGGGTTATGGGACTGAGTGGGATGCTCTTTCACAGAGTCGCTGTAGACTCTAGGGACCAAATGGCTCTTTCTGCACTGTAGGGATTTCATGGTTTCTAATCATTCTAGCATTGGCACTTATGGGAGACAGCTCTAAATTTTTACCACACTTTGTATTTAGAACTGAGTCTTGATTTCACGCAAATGTTTATACCATATCCTATGAGTCTGAGAATCATAAAGCAAAAATGGTTTCTCTCTATTTTCCATATTGTTCCCCTCGGTACCTTGAAAACTTAATCAAATCACCATATAACATAACAATATTTCTTTGCAAAGTTACACTTTGGCTAGCACTGATGCCTCACAGCATCAGGAACCCAGGTTCCATTCTCGGCTTGAGTCACTCACTGTCTGTGGAGTTTGCACATTCACCCCGTGTCTGCATGTGTTTCTTCCCCATGCTCCGGTTTCCTCCCACAGTTTGAAAGACAGGCTGATTAGGTGCATTGACCCGAACAGGTACCAGAATGTGGCGACTAGGGGAATTTCACGGTAACTTCATTACAGGGTTAATGTAAGCCTTACTTGTGACTATAAATAAACTTTAACTTTTACTTTAACACTCCATCTACACTGCTAACAATATCACCTGTCTTTGTCACCAAGAAATTTGAATTTGTGATTTTCTGTCTCAGCATCCAAGTTGTTCATAAACATCAAGAATAGCTGAGGCCCCAACACTGATTTGTATGAGACAGCACAAGTCACATTCTGCCAGGTAAAGTACCATCCATTATCCCTACTTGTGTTCTGCCATGCAGCCAATTTCCTAACCAGGAATTCCATGAGCTTCAACTTTAGTTAATAATCTTTTACAAGGGCCTTCACTAAATTCCTTCTGGAAGTCCATATATACAACATCCATTGGCATTCTACCATCCACTATATAAACCATCCTTTAAAAAACTCAATCAAGTTCGTCACAATCCTTTCTCTGGTCAGGTGAAATTTTAGAAGAGTGAATTGTACAATTTTACAATCTAAAGGAATGCTTTCTGAATCCAGAAAGGTGAGAGTTTGAGCACCTGGAACGTTCAAAGCAAATTCCTTTAAAATCCTGGGATAGAAATCACCATCTTCAGGGGATTTGTCTCTCGTTAGTGTCTGTATTTTCTTTGTTGCTGTTATTTTGAATACATGAATTGTGGTGAGTCCCTGGCTATGATTCAATATTCATCGAGATATCTGGAACACTGACCTTTTCATCCACCATAAAAACTGGCAGAAAGTAAATATTAAGCACGTTCACCATTTCCTTATTTTCATCAACAATATCAGTGTATCAGACAACTGACCACTCTCACTTTATAAACATTTTGTGTTGAGGCTGTTGTTGCTTGCAAGTTCTTTTCATACTCCCTTTTTGTTGCTATTAAAATAGGTTTGGTCACCTTTTGCTATTCCTGGTACTTTTCCTACTTGGCAGAATCTGTGCTATTTTTTGCATTTCTCTATGTTTTTTCCTTAGCTCTTTTAGCTGTCTGTG
The DNA here is from genome assembly GCF_965287045.1 of Carcharhinus amblyrhynchos. NCBI lineage: Eukaryota > Metazoa > Chordata > Chondrichthyes > Carcharhiniformes > Carcharhinidae > Carcharhinus > Carcharhinus amblyrhynchos. The sequence continues at coordinate 34,124,930 of NC_137335.1, read as the reverse complement.
GCTGTCTGGTCTGGTCTGACAAGTCGTGCTCTTGCCCTTAGGAATATAAACTGATTCTGTAACATATTAAATTCCTTTTTGAATATCTCCCACAAATCTTGTGTTCTTTTTTCCCCCATTGAGAGATTCTCCTAGTTTACTGTGAGCAGTCTCTGGCCTGACACTTAAAAAATCAAGAATTTAAAAAGCTGGTGTTTCCTCGTTACAAAAACAATATAAAACTTAATCATATAATGATCACAATTATATAAATCTTCATGCATCCTTAGACTGTTATCTAAATTCAAAATGAAACACAGAAAAACTTGGAAATGAAGTGTACCAGGGAAACTTGTCCAAACTAGTCTTGGAACTCCAGTATTAATGATTTCCACTGGGATTTGACAATTGAATTAATTTTTCTTCTGGAGAATCTGTCTCATTTGTTACTCCTAGGACATTTTGCCACAGAAAACTATTCCAAAAGCTCAAAGAGTTCTCCTTAAGCAAGCAGCGAGTAGCCAAATAGAGTCAATTATCAGAAGCTGTCCAGTTGGCCTTCAAGCCCTGGGAAGTTGAGGGCCTGGGCCAGCTACCTGGAGGTGGCCTCCCTGCAGCAGACCGAGAGTATGACACTCCAGGCAGACTTTGAGGCCCTCCCAGCCGGCTTGGCAATAGCTGCGACCGCAAGCCATCCTTCATAATTGTGACCATGCAACTATGGCCATTTTTGAATTCTAAACTCCTAAAAACATTGAGAGATTGTTTCAAGATGGAGGCACTTTTATTTCCCATAACTGCAATAGCAGACTGTAGCTCCTTCTTTGTCCCTTCTTGACCTTCAGCTTAAAGAGCCCACCGGCCAACCTTAATTAAACAGTGAGTATGTCTTCTGGCTGCTAATTAGCCAATTCAGAGAAAATCATTGCCAGGAGACAACTCCTGACAGTGTGGGGAGAGGACCTCGATTTGACGAGTTGTCGCTGTCCCAACCCAAGACCCAAAATGCTCCCACTGAGCTTGATGTCATCGAGCCACATGCCTTGGCTTCATAATCTTTTCTACTCTTTTCAAACCATGGTGACATCATGCTCTATTGAGCCTTGGCCTTCACCTATATTTCTTGATGAAAACATTTCTCTGAATGATATGTGTTCAGTACAATCATTGGCAGTCCCTATTGAATGGCCTTCCTCCACGTACACGACAAGAATCCAGTTTCTTGCCCTTGTCTTCCCTCAGTCTGTACATGGCATTCCCAGGCCACCCTTGTAGGATATCATCCTGGAGGAAGACAGGTGACTGACTGAGCTTTCCGCTCAGATGTGACTCCGCATTCACAATGTGGATCTTAATTCAGGTTAAAGGACCCATGGGCTATAAAGCACAGTCAGGCTTGATAATAATTATTGATGCACAATCCCTGCACTAAAGATATGACTACAAGCATGGTGCCTTGAACTGATACACTGGAACCATGGACGCCTGTTGGGTCCATGCTGCCTCCGAGTAGCAACTGCGGCCATTGGTTTTGTGACCCTACATCATTCTCATGTGCCTCTGTAACTATCAATGCCAGTTAAGACTATGTGCATGGCAGTACCTAAACTTAATGGATTCTTGCCTAAATGTACAACAAAATGTACAACAGACGCCAAGCTTGTACGTTAGACCTTTGAGCCCAGCGCTCAGCTGAGCCATGCTCGGCATGGTTTGAGCGGGAGACTTAAAGGTTACCCCTTAATCAGGCAAAAATTACTGTGTTGGACTCCTCTCACATACCTGCGACCCCTCCCTGTATTTGCTCTAGCTAGATTTTCAAACTGTGTCATGCTTAGAGAAATGCAAAATTATACTGTTGGCTTTTATGTGCGAGGCCAGCTTCCAACTTTCCACTATCACCAACCCAGTTCCTCCCATCGTCCTCCATACTACCCCACTGTGTGACCAAATTCCCCTCCAACTTAATTTTCAAGTTTGCTGATGACACCGCTGTAGTGAGTGAGATCTCAAGCAATGATGAGATGGAGTACAGGAAAGAGACAGAGAATCTGGTGAACTGGGGCAACAACAATAATCTTTCCCTCAGTGTCGGTAAAACGAAGGAGATAGTCATCAACTTCAGTAAGCTCCTGTCTGTGGCAACGAGGATGAAGTGGAAATGGTAGTTTCTAGGTGTCCAGATCACCAACAACCTGTCCTGGTCCCTCCCCTCTGATGCTATAGATAAAGCCCATCAATGCCTCTACTTTCTCAGGAGTCCAGGGAAATTTATCATGTCTGCTACGACTCTCACCAATTTTTACAGATGCACTACAGAAAGCATCCTTTCCAGATGTACCACAGCTTGGTATGGCTCCTGCTCTGACCAAGACTGCAAGAAACTCCAAAGGATTGTGAAGGTAGCCCAGACAATAAAGCAAACCAGCCTTCCATCCATTTACTCCACCTACATTTCCCGCTGCCTCAGAAAAGCAGCCAGCATAATCAAGGACCTGATGCACCCCGGACATTCTCTCTTCCACCTTCTTCCATCAGGCAAAAGTTACAAAAGTCTGAGATCACGTACCAACTGACTAAAGAATAGCTTCTTCCCTGCTCCATCAGACTTTTGAATGGACCTACCATATTAGAAGCAGATCTTTCTTGATACCTAGGACTTCTCTTCTCTAGGACTGTAACACTATGTTCTGCACCCTCTCTGTTCCTCCTCTCCTGTGCACTCTATGAACAGTATGTTGTGTCTGTATGGCGCAAAAGAAACAAGACTTTTTACTGTATCCCAATATAGGTGGCAATAATATATCAAATCACCTCCTAATACCTATGCCTCCTGTCACTATTCTCCCTCATTACCTTTGAACTCATCTTTATTCATGTGGATATTTTTGTCCTCGCTACTTGAACCATTTAGTGTTATTGCTCCCATACTGTTTGTTAACCTGACTCCTCCCCTTCCTGAGGACACATGCACCTTAATCTTTGGTAGAATGCCATCCGCCATCCACCAACCCCCCCGTCAGCAGTTGATCATCCTGTATGATATCCCCCTGACTTTTCAAATGCCAACAAACAAGATCCAGATGCCTCCCCTGAACATTACTGTGCCTTCTGCCTCAAAATACAATGACTCAAACACCCAGGATCAAGTAGTTCACATGAGTGACTGCACCCTGTAGACCCTGCTGTGCACAGTTCCCCCACCTGAAATGAGGCATGCGTTCCATGAAGAGTCTCCTAACTTGGCCCACACAGGCCCAGGACAAACTCTGACACTGTGGCCTCAGCCCCAGCACAATCTCTGACTCGACCATAGACAGTCTTACAGCGCTTGCCCAGGAACAAGTTTCAGTGCTCTACTCTGTTGCTTAAATACTGCCTAGTCCTGTCTCCATCTTTTGTCTGGCCATTTAAGGCTTTTCCCCACCAAGCCTCAATGTTTAGGATGGTGGGTGATGGAAAGCTGAGGTAACATTTTCAATCAGACACTGCCCAAAGAGGACAATATAGCAGCAACTCACCATTAATCATGGAAGGAGTCGACTTCACCAGCTCAGTTGTAAAAGTGAATATGCTGGTGGGGAATTTAAATTGGAGGTTAATCCCAGCAAGCTGGCCTTTTCATGAACAAGTATGATATGCCAATGGAAGCAAAGGGGCTTCCCCACATTGGTCATTGAGAGGCTCAATCCACCTTTTAAGTTCTGAGATCAGAATAGCAAAATTCATTCCCCCGTAGTGTAACTGAGTTTTGGCTCGCGCCAAATGAATTCTAGCTGCCCACCAAGCTTCCCACTGCTGACAAGACTGGATGATTCTGCCGCAAGGATCTGTTTTTCTCAGACTTAACCATACTTAACGTTGGAACAACCACTAGTCACCACCATGTGGTTGTGTATTTTCAAACCTCAATTTAAAAGTATTAAAAGTTAGAGGACCAGGAGCAAAAGATACACAACATTAAAACTGCCAGCTAAAAGCAATGTAGTGGCAGTTTGTGGCCCACTTGAAATTTCGCACTCCAGATGGACAGCCCCTTGTTAATGATCAGCCCTCTTGTGGTAAGGGAGGAAGACCTGGTCATTATGTCTAAGCTGTGATTGATAGGCTTTCATAAGGCAAAGGGAACCCAAGGTGGGTAGAAAGAGCGGCCATGATTTAACTGAATGATGGGCTAGCTATAGGGACTAAATGGTCTACTCCTGCTCCTCTGAGGAAAGAAGGGAGAGAATGAGAGAAAGAAAGAACAGTTGGCAAACAGCAAGCTCCCACAGACAGCTGTGTGATAATCACATAATATAACATGGGCACTACAAAAAAGCATTTGCTACAACTCAATAGAAGATGGCCCCAGTGAAATGAAGCATATACTTATGAGTTAATTTTTAAACTAATTCAAATTATGTTTCTGAATTGTAAGCTGTATAGATGGAAGCATAAGTTACACAGATAATGATAGATTAATTGAGGTAAAAGATTAACTGAAGTAATTAAATTAATTAATTGTTTTTTATGAATGATAAAAAGCTGGAAGCAGTGCAGAAATTTGCAAGTCCATCTAAATAGGCCATCAAGTTGCCATGAACACATACACAAAATAATCAAAGAGACTAATAGAAAGCTGATCTTTATATCTCGTGGGCTCAAAAACAAGTGGGGAGAAATCATGCTTCAGTCATACAAAGCCCTGCTTAGCACACACCAAAAGGTATCCTGAGTAGTGTCTAGGCACCATGCATTCAGAAGAATATATGAGAGTGCTGCATGGATTTACCAGAATGATCCCTGGACACAAATGATTAAATTCTATGGTGAGCTGACATACAATTAGTCATGAACTCATCAAATGACAGCACAGGTGAGAGGTTGAATGTCCTAATTCTTACATTCATCTGTGTTATTTATGCCATTGCATTAAAAAGGGAAAAATGTCTTCATTTTTACTGATTCATAAAACTACATATTTCATCTTGTTCCTTCTGTAACTTAGACTGACTATCTCCTCTTGCTAAGATGGAACAATCAATTGTACTCTTCAATGTCAATAATGGATTTTTGAGTGGGCAGCCAGCTATTCCTGGAGAACCACACATACCTCTCAAGTGTGTCAGACTTTGTGCCATGTATCACTTTACCTGTAAAGGTTTTATTCCCCATTATACAAGATATTCCATCTCTTCTCCTGTATGATACTTGATATTCCTTTCAGGCTTAATATCATCCATCACTTCAATGAGAGGATCACCTATTCCTTTTGAATAAGGGCATGCTTTTATCTGCTCAGAATCTAGATCCACAATGGGAAGACCCAGAGATTGAATAGTGAGCCCTAGCCACTAAAGTCTGGCTTTCTTCAATGGAACATGTTATTTTTCTTTCAAGTATGCAACTTATGCCCACTCTCAGCAACCGACAATGTAACAGAACAGGGAAATGAACAATATTTGATTATAAGTACTATCTGATGTGGCAATTACAAACTTTCCTATTCCCTTATATATATCTAAAAATATATTTCTCTTTGAGCTATTTCTCAACACATATTGAACCTTTAAAAACAGATGTTCACTACTTACGCGTCACAGAATTATTCATCCAGTATGATCTCTAGGCGAGCTTCAGACTGATCAGCAATCTGGTGTCCCAGATGGAAGCACATTCAAAACTTTCAACCATAATATCATGCATTAAGAGGTCAAAGCAATCACCAACTCTACTGGTCCTTCAATCTCCAATGTAAACTTCCCATTCTTCTTTTTTAAAATCAAATGCAATCTTGCACAAGTTGTCTCTACCCTCCTCCAGAACAGCTACACCCCACTCAACAAATTTTCCACTTCTCCTACCATGGCTTTATGCATATCTCCCACATTATTTGTGACCAAGCTACACAGGGCCCTACCTAAAAGCTATCCCCATCTCTAATTATTTGTTTCCTTTAAAACCCTTCTTAAACTGACTTCTCTCAGATTGAACTTTTATTCACCCTTCCAATGAATCCTTGTTTGCCTTGTCATTCATTATTTTCTGATTACATATCTGCAAGAATCTTGGAACATATACTCTATTAAAGGTGCAGCAAATTGTTTTTCATTCTAAGTTTTCTTCCTTATAACTATAAACCGAAACACCATTCCAGCACAGTTAGATCTTTGAGCTATGCCAGGTAATTGGAATTGTGTGCTAAGGCTAGCAATTACTTTGTTGTCACATCCCAAAGGTATAAAAGAGATCAGAAACTTAAACTTTACCTTTAAGAAAGTGGACTTTGTTGAACCAATGGATGGTTCACATAATTCAAGTTAGATATAGTTTCTGGAAATTTCCAACAGTAGTTACAGGACAAAAGCTCAAACATCATTCTCAGAGAATCTTACACCTGCCATTGTGAGGACACATTACAATCAACAACACCAAGGACCAGCAGAGAACCTGTCTCGCCAAAATGGCAAAGAGAGAACCATTGAAGCTCATTATACCTGCAGAAGTGCTAAAAGCCAACATTTACCTTCTCAGGTAAACAATGGATTTTGACCTGAGGTATAGAAACTGCTTGTTAGTCCACAGCTGACTCATTAAAAGACCTTATCACAATATCCAAGCTTCTGGCCTTTGGAAAGGTTTAACATTACATTTCTGGACTCACTAACTGGTCGCTTGTTTGAACTCTAGCCTCTAAACATCAAAGCAGAACTCGAAGCTGACCAACAATCTGCGTCGAGTCTAAGTTTCCTCAAGTCCTATTTCTCTGGAAGATTTCTGGCATTGTCAGCTGAGCAGACCAAGCTTATGTCTGTCAACCCCTTCTCTGTTACTATCAACTTTAAAAGAAAAATTCCTGCCTCAGCCACTTGAGCTTCTCCGTGAAGGATCCCTCACGAGACTCTAACAATCGCATGAACAGATATCCGCATTCTGTGGTGTTTTTCTTTAAATTATTCATCAGTTTAAAAACTCCTCTTTCCTGTCTTTTCATTGTATGCTTGTGTGTGTATGAAGCTGCGACCATTTCCTGGGTTTGAATGTGTGAATAAATTATACTTCTGATTTAACTCCAAAGAGAGTTTAACTCTAAAGAGAGTTGGGAAGCACTATAAAAATTGATGTCACAAACAGAGGGAAAATATGCGACGGCCCATTTCAAACATTAAAATACCTCTGCTTATGGAAAGGCAGTGAAAAAATAAAGGGGTTCAGTTTTGCCTCCCTTTCCTGTATATAATAATTGTACAGTAAACTATCAAAACATTATTGGGCTGGATTACACTGAGGACTCAATATTATCATATCAATATTAGCCCAATAATCTCCTCTTCGTTTTGACAGGAACCAAAATTCAAGTGCACATAATCACTTTGACCTGCCTGAATTAAATGAATCTCCCTGTATCTTGCAGAAGCAGTTATAAATCAAAACAGAAATCCCATGTGTTTTGCAGTTAATAATAAATAAAACAATTAAAGTAATACAAGGAAAAAAAGCTTTATTTTTTGTCACTATCTTCATAATATTTTTAAAAATAAAGTTCACCTCCATTCTAACCTGTGCTTGTTATTCCAAAATGGAAGTTGCAGAATATTGTTACCAAGAAACGGTTGGAAGCTCTGTCTATGGCAAAGACAATGGGCCCTGATAACATTCCAACAATAGTACTGAAGACTTGTGCTCCAGAACTTGGAGTATCCCTAGCCAGGCTCTTCCAGTACAGTTACAACACTGGCATCAGTGCCAGTGGAAAATTGCTCAAAAAGCAGGACAAATCCAACCCAGTCAATTACCGCCCAGTCTACTTTCTGTTAACAGTAAAGTGATGGAAGGGGTCATAGAGTCATAGAGGTTTATAGCATGGAAACAGGCCCTTTGGCCCAACTTGTCCATGCTGCCCTTTTTTTAAATAAAGAACCCTAAACTAATCCCAATTACCCGCATTTGGCACATTTTCCTCGTATTGACCCATCATACCCATGTAACTGTCTAAATGTTTTTTAAAAGACAAAATTGTACTTGCCTCTATTACTACTTTTGGCAGCTTGTTCCAGGCACTCACCACCATCTGTGTGAAAAAATTGCCTCTCTGAATACTTTTGTATCTCTCCCCTCTCACCTAAAACCAATGCCCTCTAGTTTTAGACTCCCCTACCTTTGGGAAAAGATGTTGATTATCTAGCTGATCTGCACCCCTCATTATTTTATAGACCTCTATTAGATCGCCCCTCAGCCTCCTACACTCCAGAGAAAAAAGTCCAAATCTATCCAGCCTCTCCTTATAACTCAATCCATCATGTCCTGGTGGCATCTGAGTAAATCTTTTTTGCACTCTTTCTAGTTTAATAATATTCTTTCTATAAGAGGGTGACCAGAATTGTATACAGTATTCCAAGTATGGCCTTACCAATGTCTTGTACAACTTCAATAAGACATTCCAACTCTTATATTCAATGTTCTGACCGATGAGCAGAGGTTGGAGAAACTTGGTTTGTTCTCACCGGAGCAACAGAGGTTGAGGGGAGACCTGATAGAAGTCTACAAGATTGAGAGGCATGGACAGAGTGGATGGTCAGAAGCTTTTTCCCAGGGTGGAAGAGTCAATTAATAGGGTGCATATGTTTAAAGTGCAAGGGGCAACTTTTAAAAGAGATGTATGAGGCAGATTTTCTACACAGAGTGGTGGTGCCTGGAACTCATTGCTGGGGGAGGTAGTGGAAGCGGATACAGTAGTGACTTTTAAGGGGCGTCTCGACAAGTACATGAATGAGATGGGAATAAAGGGATCTGGTCCCCAGAAGCATAGGGGGTTTTAGTTAAGTCAGGCAGCGTGGTCGGTGCAGGCTTGGAGGCCCGAAGGGCCTGTTCCTGTGCTGTAATTTTCATTGTTCTTTGAAACCAAGCGTGCCAAATGCCTTCTTCACCACTCTGTCCACCTGTGACTCCACTTTCAGGGAGCTATGAACATGCACCCCTAGATCTCTTTGTTCTGTAACTTTCCCCAACGCCCTATCATTAACTGAGTAAGTCCTGCCTTGGTTCAATCTACCAAAATGCATCACCTTGCATTTGTCTAAATTAAACTCCGTCTGCCATTCATCAGCCCACTGGCTCAATTGATCAAGATCCTGTTGCAACTGGAGATGACTTTCTTCACTGTCCACTATGTCACCAATCTTAGTGTCATCTGCAAACTTACTAACCATGCCTCCTATACTCTCATCAAGCAGCACCTGTTCAGCAATAATCTGCTCAGCGTTCCCCAGTTAGAGTTTCGCCAGCGTCACTCACCTCCTGACCTCATTACAGCCTTGGTTCAAATATGGACAAAAGAGTTGAATTCCAGAGGTGAGGTGAAGTGAGAGTGATCGTCCTTGACATTAAGGCCACATTTGACTGAGTGTGGCATCAAGGAGCCCTAGCAAAACTGGAATCAATGGGTATCAGGGGACAAACTCTCCATTGCTGAGAGTCATACCTGACACGTAGGAAGATGATGTTGGAGCAGTTGAACCAGGAGCACTTCTCGTCACAATGGATTCTCGGCACTCTATACCCACATCCCCCACAATGATGGCATTACTGCAGCTACCTCAATACTCAACGACAACAACTGCCAGTCTCCAGATGAAATTTTACAACTCATCCGCTTCATTCTGGACCACAATGTCTTCACCTTCAACAACCAGTTCTTCATCCAGACACACAGAACAGCCACGGGGACCAAATTCACACCTCAATATGCCAACATCTTCATGCACAGGTTCAAACAAGACCTCTTCACCACACAGGACCTTCAACCGACGCTATACACTAGATACACTGATGACATTTTCTTCCTTTGGACTCATGGTGAACAATCACTGAAACAACTATGTCATGACATCACCAAGTTCCATCCCACCATCAGACTCACCATGGACTACTCTCCAGAATCGGTTGCATTCTTGGACACGCGCATCTCCATCAAGGATGGTCACCTCAGCACTTCACTGTACCACAAGTCCATGGATAACCTCAAGGTGCTCCACTTCTCCAGCTTCCACCCTAAACACGTTAAAGAAGCCATCCCCTATGGACAAGCCCTCTGTATACACAGGATCTGCTCAGATGAGGTAGATCACAACAGATACCTCCAGACGCTGAAAGATGCCCTCATAAGAACAAGGTATGGCGCTCGACTCATCGATTGACAGTTCTGATGTGCCACAGTGAAAAATTGCACTGACCTCCTCAGAAGACAAACATGGGACACAGCGGACAGAGTACTCTTCGTTGTCCCGTACTTGCCCGGAGCCGATAAGCTACGACATTTTCTCCGGAGCCTTCAACAGTTGAACCTTCATCATCGATGAAGACTAACATCTCGCTAAGGCCATTCCCATACCCACTTCTTGCCTTCAAACAACCACACAACCTCAAACAAACCATTGTCCATCAGCAAAGTACCCAGCTTTCAGGAGAACAGTGGCAACACAACCCTGCCACAGCAACCTCTGCGAGACTTGCCGGATCATCAACATGGATGCCATCATCTCACATGAGAATACCATCCACCAGGTGCATGGTACATACTCTTGCAACATGGCCAATGTTATCTACCTAATACGCTGCAGGAAAGGATGTCCCGAGGCCTGGTACATTGGGGAGACAATGCAGATGCTACAACAATGGATGAATGAAAACTGCTCAACATTCACCAGGCAGGAATGTTCTCTTCCTGTTGGGGAACACTTTCAGCAGTCACGGGCATTCAGCCTTTGATCTTTGGGTAAACGTTCTCCAAGGCGGCCTTCACGACACACGACAAAGCAGAATCACTGGGCAGAAACTGACAGCCAAGTTCCACACACATGAAGGCACCTCAACCAGGATCTTGGGTTTATGTCACACTATCTGTAACCCCCACGACAGTCTCACTAACTGTTCTGGCTGGAGACAATACACATCTCTTTAACCTGTGCTTAACCCTCTCTCCACTCACATTGTCTGTACCTTTAAGACATGATTACCTGTAAAGATTCACATTCCAACCATTATCTTGTAAATTGAGTTGTGTCTTTGTATGCCCTGTTTGTGAACACACGTCTTCACTCATCTGGTGAAGGGGCAGCCCTCGAAAGTTTGCAGCTTGTGCTGCCAAATAAATGTGTTGGACTTCTTACTGTACATAGGAAGATAGTTGTGATTATACAGGGTCAGTCATCTGAGCTTCACGACATCTCTGCAGGCCTACCTCAGGTAGTGTCCTAAGCCCGACAATCTTCAGCAGCTTCATCAATGACCTCCCCTCCAACATAACGTCAGAAGTCAAGATGCCAATGATTGCGCAATGTTCAGCACTGTTCACAACTCCTCAGATACTGAAGCTGTCCATGTTCAAATGCAATAAGATCTGGTCAATATCCAGGCTTGGGGTGGCAAGTGGCAAGTAACATTCGCGCCACACAAATGCCAGGCAGTGATCCTTGGAGTTATCATTGACCAGAAACTCAACTGAACTCATCACATAAACACAGTAGCCACAAGAGCAGGTTAGAGGCCAGGAATACTGTGGCAAGTAATTCACCTCCTGACTCCCATTGACAAGGCACAAGTCAGGAGTGTAATGAAATACTCCCCATTTGCCTGGATGGGTGCAGCTCCAACAACACTCAAGAAAATTGACACTATCCAGGATAAAGCAGCCCACCTAACTGGCACCACATCCACAAACATTCACTCCCTCCACCACTGACGCTCAGGAGCAGCAGTGTGTACTATCTACAAGATGCACGGCAGAAATTCACCAAAGATCCTTAGACAGCACGTTTCAAACTTACAATTACTTCCATCTAGAAGGATAAAGGCAGCAGATACATGCAAACACTACAACCTGCAAATTTCCCTCCAAGACACTCACCATCCTGAGTTGGGAATATATCGTTGTTCGTTCGTTGTCACAGGATCAAAATCCTGGAATTCCCTCCCTAATGGCGTTGTGAGTCAACACACAAGATGTGGATTGCAGTGGTTCATGAGGGCAACTCACCACCACCTTCTCAAGGGCAACTAGAGATGGGCAATAAAATGCTGGCCAGTCAGTAATGCTCTTGTCCCACGAATAAAAAAATGAAATATTGAGCAATTTATGAATAAAAGTTAGCTGGTTCTGCTTCCATTCATTGTGTAATCAAGAACTCTTGCGAAAAAGGGAAGTTTTATTTCAAACAACTAAACAAAAATTGGGGCGTAGTACTTCATGGAAATTCTGCTACACTTTAAAAGTTTAACAGATAAAATGAAAATGAAATGTCGGCACACTCACAGAGGCTGCTCTCTCCTTTTGAGAGAGAGCTGATTAGTGACGATAACCTGACAGTCACCACACCTCAGGTGAGGGACAAAGTTGACGAGGGGCCTTCATGAATAACCTCAGCCAGTACAAGGATTGGCATTGCTCCACATCATGAATCAGCCATCCAGCCAACTGACCTAACCAACCCCCTATTTAATATTGTTTAATAAGTAGTGAGTAGAGAGTGTGAAATTAAAGCTTACATTCGTCAATCATTTTAAAATACCTCAATCTTTCAACTGATGATTTTGCAATGTTAACAAAGCAGTTAATAACATAAAAGTCTTTCTAAAAATTTAAAATTTTAAAGTTAACGTTTATTTATTAGTCACAAGCAGGCTTACATTAACACTGCAAAGAAGTTACTGTGAAACAGGCACACACTGGTGCCTGTTCGGGAACACTGAGGGAGAATTTAGCATGGTCAGTGCACCTAACCAGCACGCCTTTCAGACTGTGGAAAGAAACCAGAGCACCCAGAGGAAACCCACACAGACACAGGCAGACTCCACACAGATGGTGACCCAAGCTGGGTATCGAACCCCGGTTCCTGGCCCTATGAGGCAGCAATGCGAGCCACTGTGCCACCTATTCGCTTAAATGTTATTACTCATGCATTATCAGATCTTCCAAATTAATGCAATAAATATAATATTTCCAAGTTTCTAAGTTAGCATCCTCAACATTGGCAATGGTAAATACTGTGGAGAATGACATACTGTGACCTTACTACTGCTTCATTAGCAACACCGACAGTGCGCAGTTTTAAGCGAGATTTTATTTGTTCTTCCTGACATCTCCATGAGAGAAATCAAATGGTGCAGCCTTCAGGCAAAATACTTCATCTGCTGAAAGGCAAACAACATCTGTCAAGTTGGATAACAAAGGACATAATTAGATATTGAGCACAATGTCGCCATTTCCTTCCAGCCTGCTGTCACACACAGTAATCCCCTGTTAAAGCAATGCTGAAGCATAGCGCTTTCTAATGTTAATTCCCTGGCAGCAGTAAAGCTATTATTTTAACATTGTGCTTCTGTTAAGTGTGGCGGTGTCATTCAATGTTGAATTACCTTACACTGCTGATGCCTGAGCCACAAGCAACTGCAATGTAAGCAAGCTGGTTAGTACAAGATAGTAAAAAGTCTGACAACACCAGGTTTAAGTCCAACCGATTTATTTGATAGTAAACTCACTAGCTTTCGAGGTTTCCCTCTTCTTCAGGTGAATGGAGAGTTCATTCACCTGAAGAAGAGGGAAACCTCGAAAGCTAGTGAGTTTACTATCAAATAAATCGGTTGGACTTAAACCTGGTATTGTCAGGCTTTTTACTGTGTTTACCCCAGTCCAATGCCGGCATATCCACATCACAGTACAAGATAATCTAATAGCACCGAAGGAAGCTCAAAAGTGTCTTTCTCTCTGCACTTCAAAAGGCAAAGCACAACCAAACTGCAAACATTGAAGGTTGCTGGCACCATCTGTAATTGTTTTAGTCTGGTTAGCCTTGCAAACCCTCAGCCAAATAGTTAACATCTTGTTTTCTCGTGTTGCTTAGTTGGGATCATGGGCCACCAGCTCCCACTTGGTGCATCTAAGCAGGAGATGGTAATCTGTGAGCATGGTAATGTGTGCCCACATAGGAGCAAACAAACCCCTTACCCCGACTCCCACAATCAGGCCAAAAGCAAGCATGGCCACCAGCATCTTCCTGCCCAATCATACAGGCACCCACCTTCAAGCCTGCCTACAGTGGGGTGGAGGGGGACGATATTAAATTCTACACTTCTATAGTTCATTTGGAAGAAGATTATATTCAGAGTGCTAAACTAGTCTAACCTTCCTCACAGTATGGCCATAATTACAAATATAGTTGCAGGAGAAATTGCAGGATTGACCACACGTTCTACTGCTCCACCACTTTCCTATTGTAATTAATTATGCTAATTTATATAAAATCTACACAGGTAAATTTCGTTAATTGGACACAAATCCTACACTAACTCAGATACCACATATTCCTGATTTAGAGTTTGCATTAATTCAGAAAAACATCATCGAAATCATACAATCCCTACAGTTCAGAAGGAGGCCATTCAATCCACTGAGCCTGCACTGACAATAATCCCACCCAGGTCCTATTCCCATAACGCAGCCAATCCCCCCCGACATTAAGGGGCAATTTAGCATGGTCAGTCAACCAAGCCTGCACATTTTTGGAGTGAAAGGGAAAACTGGAGTACCCGGAGGAAACCCACACAGACATGGAGAGAAAATGCAAACTCCACACATACAGTCACAGGAGGCCAGCATTGAATCCAGGTCCCTGGTGCCGTGAGGCAGCAGTGCTAACCACTGTGCCACCATGTTGCCCTATTTGCCTGATACTGTTACTATTTTCTCATAAGTTCCATACATTTCGACACAAACTTTCTCTGATTTAGTCATCATTTTCTTGTCACAACATCCAAGTGCAAATAGTGGCAGCTCCCACCAAATGGATCCTGTGCAACATATTGCTGTTATCGCAGAATGTCACTTTTACAGTGATCAGATTGTAAATTATCTCAGAGGAGAAGCTGAATTTGATCAAATCGGAACCTGCTCTTAACCCTTCAGACTTCAGGGGAATTTTAATCTTTGCCAATCATCGGGAAAGGAACGAGTGAGTAGTTAAAATAAAAGTCTCTATTTCCACCACTAATTTTGGTTAAATTGGAGAAAACTCTTATTGACTTTCAGGGGCAGCCAGAACTGGAGCACTGGTACTCCAGTTTCCTTCTACAATCTGAAAGACGTGCTGGTTCGGTGCATTGACCCCAACAGGTGCCAGACTGTGGTGATTAGGGAAATTTCACAGTAACTTCATTGCAATGTTAATGTAAGCCTTACTTGTGACTAATAAATAAACTTTACTTTAACTTTACTCAATAAATGTAAATTGGTGTCTTGTGACATTCATGGGATCCTCATCACCCCAACCCCACAACTTTTTTACCTGTTCCTGAATGAGTGCCCATTTCAGGAAAAGCGATTACAATAGCAGATATTTAGATGATAATAGAGATATAAAGATATTTGCTACTGTTCAAATCACTAAGGTGCTGCACATTCCACATGCTAAGAGAAAAGTAGAGAAAAATGTGAGAAAAACTCTTCAGTTTGATGTTAGCGCAATCCTTTAAAATATCCATTACTACAATTTGAAGATCTTTTTATAAAGGTGGTTAAACTGAGTATATTTCAGACCTGCCAAAGTGTCATGAGTTCCTGAATCAACATTGTGAAGCGCTGACTGACAGCAATTTAAATATTTCTCTGCAAAGTTAAATGTATAAACTGTCAGCTGCTAAAATATGAAATTTACAGGAAACAGTTTTGCCTGTGTTACTTCAGTTCCCATTCATAACTGCTCCTATTTTTGTTATCAATGCCCTTTGGCTCTCTAAATATTTCCAGTACCTTTTGTAGTACTAAATTTTCTGATTGCTTTAGTAGTGACTGATCAACGTAGTTCAACCATACCTTTCTCCTCTGCAATCTGTATAGGCAGTAATATTGCGAGGCACAGTTACCTCCATGTTCCCTTTCTAGTCACACACCAACTTCAAATGCCATGCACTGCCATTCCAGGTTAAATTTTAAAATGTGACATTCTTGTTTTTGTCCCAATAGTGCATGATGAAAAGTTTCAGCAACATACTGCCATTTCTTCATCATTGCTGGGTCAATATCCCACCTATCAATAGAATAACGCCACCATGAACATTGCAACAGTGCAACCGCCTTCTCAGGCTAGACAGAGATGGGTAATAAATGAGGCCTTCCTCGAATTTCCCATACCTTGAAAACAAATAAAATTTGTAGTTTTGTATGAGCTCATTTTCATTTAACTCATCGAATCTTTGCTCCTTCAACAGAGGATAATATTCTCGTAAAACAAGATTTATAAACATAAACCGCACCCTCTCTTTTCTTCTCCCCTATGTACTCTATGAACGGCATGTTTCTGTCTGTATAGCGGTCAAGAAACGATACTTTTCACCATACAATTCATACGACAATAAGAACTCAAATCAAAATAAACATGTCAGACTAAAACGCCATCACGTGAAAACAACACTAAAATAAATATGAAAAGGTGGAAGGCACAAAATACTTGTTCCGAGAAAGTTACTGGTAGAATCACACCAAGGGGCCTAATCCTTAGGATGTGCAGCAAACTAGTAGTTTAGGATACACTGCATTAAGAGTTCAAGGCTAAAAAATGCATAAACATTCTAGATTAGCTTAGAAATTTTAATCAACGGGCGGAGCTAAGCAGTCCCACCAATGGATCAGATCAAAGCTCTGAAGTCCTGCTGCATCCATTCCTGAGTGGTAGACAATTAAACAACCAACAGGAAGAGGCTCCACAAATAGGCCCATTCTCCATGATGAGGAACAGCAGCACAGCAGTGTAAATGATAAGGCTGCAGCATTTGCAACCATCTTTAGAATATTGAGTGGATGGTAATCTCCCCCTCCTGAGGTTCCAAACATCAGAGAAACCAATCTTCAGCTGGAATCCTCTGCCCATTGAAGTTGTGGAGGCTGCCTCGCTAAATATTTTTAAGACACGGGTTGATGGGTTTTTGATGAGAGAGGGGATTAAGGGTTATGGGGAGAGGGCGGGAATGTGGAACTGAGCCACGACAGATCAGCCATGATCTTACTGAATGGCGGGGCAGGCTCGAAGGGCTAGTTGGCCTACTCCTGCTCCTATTTCTTATGTTCTTATCTAGATAGGCTGGGCGAATGGGCCAGGAACTGGGAAATGGAATTTAATGTTGGCAAGTGTGAAGTTGTCCACTTTGGTAGGAAGGACTATTACTTAAATGGTGAAAAACTGCAGCATGCAACGGTGCAGAGGGACCTCGGGGTCCTTGTGCATGAGTCACAAAAACCCAGCCTGCAGGTGCAGCA
This sequence comes from Carcharhinus amblyrhynchos, assembly GCF_965287045.1. Taxonomy (NCBI): domain Eukaryota; kingdom Metazoa; phylum Chordata; class Chondrichthyes; order Carcharhiniformes; family Carcharhinidae; genus Carcharhinus; species Carcharhinus amblyrhynchos. The sequence continues at coordinate 34,107,664 of NC_137335.1, read as the reverse complement.
GGTGGTCAGGAAGGCAAATGGGATGCTGGCCTTCATAGCGAGGGGGATTGAATATAAAAGTAGGGAGGTCTTGCTGCAACTGTACATGGCACTGATGAGGCTGCAGCTGGAGTACTGTGTGCAGTTTTGGTCGCCGCACTTACGCAAGGATATTTTGGCCTTGGAGGGAGTGCAGAGGAGGTTTACTAGGCTGATACTGGAGTTGAGGGGGTTGAACTATGAGGAGAGGCTGAATAAACTAGGCTTGTACTCGTTAGAGTTTAGAAGAACGAGGGGAGATCTCATTGAGACATATAAGATGATGAATGGGATGGATAGGATAGAGGTGGAAAGGCTCTTTCCGCTCAGAAAGGACAGTAGGACTAGAGGGCACAGCCTCAAGATAAAGGGGGGGGCGGTTTAGAACGGAGTTGAGGAGGAACTTCTTCACTCAAAGGGTGGTGAATCTCTGGAATTCTCTGCCCATTGAAGTGGTGGAGGCTGCCTCGCTAAATATATTTAAGATGCGAGTTTATAGGTTTTTGATAGGGAAGGGGATTAAGGGTTATGGGGAGAGGGCGGGAAAGTGGAACTGAGCCACGACAGATCAGCCATGATCTTATTGAATGGCGGGGCAGGCTCAAAGGGCTAGATGGCCTACTCCTGCTCCTATTTCTTATGTTCTTATGAAGGCAAAGTTTATTAGCTCTGACAACATCCCAGCAGAAGCACCGGAGAGTGGATTTGAACCATTTCCCTAACCAAGATGTTTAACACGGCTATAGCACGGGCATCTAACCGACAATGTGGAAAACTGTCCACCTATGTCCTGAACACAAAAGCAGAAAAGATCCATTCTGGCCAATTACTGTCCTATCAGTTTATGCTCGATCATAAGCAAAGTGATGAATGCTGTAATTAACCAAGAGAAAATATTGCTCAATTGAGTCTGTCAATTGCACGTTTATTTACACAAAATAAATACGTTTCAAGTGCTTGTATTTTCCATTATTGATATTTTAAAGCATCTAGATGATTGGTATTTTTATAGGACTGTAGTAAAATGAGTTTAAATAATAAAGTATGAATGAATTAGTTTTTTTCAGAGCTCTCTCACTTATCATAGTGTTACTATGGGGTTCATCGGTTCTGTACAGAGTGTATAGTCAGTGAATGAGCATGAAGTGCCATAGTTTGGGATAGAGGGTATGAGGGGCACAGGGGTAAGTGAGGTGACATGAGTTGGCATGGCATGGGCAAGGGGAGTGTGTGGATGGTGAGGAGTTGTGAGGAATGAGCTGTTCTTTGCTGCTGTTGTTACAATGTGGATGAGTTCAGAACGTTTTAAACATTGAGCCTCAGCACTCAACAGTCCGTATGTATGCCTCCGCACACTTTGTAGGGGTGGCAGACCTGACTCCTGTTATTACCCTGTATTCCCAGAACAAAAAATCCCATTTTTGCTGTCACTCTCTCGAGGCCAAGCCTGGAAATTTCCCAACTCCCGATATACATCCCTTGGATGGAAATTTGGCCCAATGTTTCCAAATTATCGCTGAGGTGCAAGAGAAATGGAAAAAAAGAATAATGCCCTGACTGAGTGGATGTAACACGAATCCCTGAGAGACCATTTCATTTTAGTACAAATTGTTCCTTTGAAGAACATGGTCAGATTGTACAATCTGTGTGAAAGTCTCATTGCATTTTATCCTTCACTTCTATTTTTTAACCAGGCTGCTCCATCATCCTCACATCATAGATATTGAATTTTATGGTGAAAGAGCAGATATTAAATCGAGAAAATTACATTTCACAAAAAAAGACTTCAACCTTTGCATTGCTAAAGAAGACAGTGTTCTTTCAGTTCCTCCATTACACAATGATGATTCCCTGTAGGGAACAAAGTAATGCTTATCTCAAGCATGACCTGTTTCACAATTTAATATTCACAAACTTTAATTTCTGTGTTCTATCATTAATTAATGCTGAGCATGTTATATCAGTGGTGTAGCTAATTTTAATATTGCTATTTGCTTGCTCATTAGCCAAAACAAATTGTCTGAATGATAAATTCTGCAGCCTCCCAATTACAATCAAACTCCGAATCCTGTGGAAATGCACCTCCGCCTTTTATAAATTATATTTGTTTTTCTCTCAATGCTTTCTCTCTTTTCACGAAGGCACTAAGTCTTGCTGGGACCCAAGGGATCTATTAGCCTCTTGTTCCTTCACCAACTTGCCATTCTCCATGCATATCACCAGCGAAATGATTGTCACATTATTTGACCACAGGGATATCACAATCAAATCCATGACTTCGGTGCCTCATGCACATTCTCTAACAGATAGCATTTCAGAGCAAATGGGAACCAGAATCTTGGTCAAAGTTTCCTTTCGCTTCCTCTGGTTTTAAGGTCTAATGCTCTACTGCTATCCACCTGAAATTAGCTCATTCAGAATGGCAAATCCAGCTCTGTCAACCCTGCCAAGTTTACCTTACAAATATCTGGCGGTTCGTGCCAAAATTGGAAGAGTTCTCTCACAAGCTAGTCAAGCAATAGTCTAACATAGTCATTCTCATGGAGACATACAGTACAGATCATATTCCAGACCACTATTACCATCCCAGGAGATTCCTGTTCCACCAGCAGGATATGAAGAACAAAGAACAACCCAGCACGGGAAACAGGCCCTTTGGCCCAACAAGCCTGCGCCGCCATCTTAACAATGCATTTTTCCTACACCTCCCTTGACCCATGTCTATGCTTATGGTACCCCCATTGGAAACCAGACTCAGGGGAGAATAATTTAGGGACAATTTGTTACACCAATCAGCCTAAGAGCACATCTTTGGGGTGTGGGAGGAAACCGGAGCACCCGGAGAAAACCCACGCAAGCACGGGGAGAATGCGCAAACTCCCACAGACACTGGCCCAAATCCATGTATCTGCACAGCAAACAGTGATAGTCACTGAGCTCTTGTGGTGCCCATCTGCTGGTCCAGTTTTATGCACGTACAAACGACGCGAAGTACTAGGCCACTCTCAAAGTATCCAAAAGCAGCCCACGCACGACCCACCGTGTACATCCCCCTCATTAGACAGCAAGGTGGACCGACGCACCTGCGGAGTAAAAGAGGCAAAACATCAACACATGTAGCATTAGATTTCCAGTAACGTCCCGAGGCTCTGACCCTTATTTAAAACCATCTCCTATAACCCTCCATCCCTGTTTCGATCATGTGCCTATCTAAGTAAACCTTAAACAAGTCCAGCGTGCCTGCCTCCACCACCTGACTTGGCAGTGCATTCCATACCCCCACAACCCTCTGTGTGAAAAACCTCCCTCTAGTATCCACATTATACTTCTCCCCCCTCACCCTAAGCTCGTGGCCCCTCGTGATATTTGTCTCCAATCTAGGAAAAAGCCTGCCACTGTTTACTCTATCTATACCCTTCATTATTTTATACACCTCTATCAGATCCCCCCTTAATCTCTGTCTTTCTAAGGAAAAGAGCCCCAGATTACCCAATCTTTCCTCATAACCCAGTCCTTCCATACCAGGCAGCATCCTGGTAAACCTCCTCTGCACTCTCTCCAGAGTCTCCACATCCTTCCGGTAGTAAGGTGACCAGAACTGGACGCTGTACTCCAAATGCAGTCTAACCAACGTTCTGTACAACTGTAGCATTAGACGCCAGCTCTTATACTCTATACCCCTTCCTATAAAGGCTAGCATACCATAAGCTTTCTTTGCAACCTTCTCCACCTGAGTTGCCACCTTCAGAGACTTGTGCACTTGCACTCCCAGGTCCCTCTGCAATCCTATACTCTTAATTCGCCTACCCTTTATCACGTAACTCCTCCCTGCATTATTCCTTCCAAAATGCATCACCTCACATTTATCAGGATTAAATTCCATCTGCCATTTATCTGCCCAATATACCAGCCTATCTATGTCTTGCAGTGTCACCTGACAGTCCTCCTCGCTATCTGCCAATCCTGCCATCTTTGTGTCATCTGCATACTTGCTGATCACACCACGTACGCCTTCTTCCAAGTCATTTATATATATTACGAATAGAAGAGGTCCCAGTACTGAGCCCTGTGGCACACCACTGGTGACAGACCTCCAGCTAGAAAAGGACCCTTCCACTACTTCTCTCTGTCTCCTGTTGCTTAGCCAGTTATCGATCCATCTCGATACCTGTCCCTATATCCCATGTGCCTTAACCTTTTCTACCAGCCTACCGTGAGGGACTTTGTCAAACGCCTTACTGAAATCCGTATAGATGACATCAACGGCTCGTCCATCGTCAACCGTTCTTGTCACCAGCAGATATACCCAGCAGAGGTGGCAGCACAATGGTATACAGTAGAGAGGGAGTTGCCCTGAGAGTCCTCAACATTGACCAGGTTCAACTCCTGGCTTGGCTATCTGTGTGGAGTTTGTATGGACTTCCTTTGTCTGTGTGGGTTTCCTCCCACAGTCCAAAGATGTGCAGGTTAAGTTGATTGTCCATGCTAAATTGCCCCTTAGTACCAGGGGACTAGCTAGGGTAAATTCATGGGGTTATGGGGATAGGACCTGGGTGGGATTGTGGTTGGTGCAAACTCAATGGGCCAAATGGCTCCCTTCTGCACTATAGGGATTTTATGATTCTATAATTTACTTTTCTCGAAGGTTGTGAAATATGTATGTCTTGCAGATGACAAGAAATGAAGCTCAATAATTTCCATCTTTGCTCCATGTGGTACATTATGCATATATCCCTAGCAGAATCACAAATGTCACAATCTTCTCAAAGACAAACTACAAGGTGTGTTGGCACTAATCACAGAAAGGCAGTTTCGGTGGATCGGGCATGCTCACAGGATGAAAGCTAGTCATAAAGCTAAGGACCTGCTGTATGGTGTGGTAGCTAGAGCCAGCTGACCAGGAAGGGTGTCCAAGGCTCTACGTCAAAGGTGCTCATGGGGTGGGACGAGAAGGCCCTAAACACTGACTGTCACATCAGGAACTCACCGGCTGAGAGGGAAGTGATGACACGTCCTGTGAGCTGGAGTGCTCTACCACAAAGGTGAGTGGCTACAGCAGCCAGCAAATCAATAACACAATTGTCAGCTTCATGGATGGCACTTGTGACAGAAGCTGCCTTTCAAAGATTGGCCATCAGCAAAGGTACGTCACATGAAGACATCCTGTCTTGCTTCCCATCCATCATCTCCGATAACTGGAAGGATGCCAACTCAGGCTGCTGATTAGATTAGATCCTTGCCACAAGACTGATTAAAGCAATGCTTCAGAGACATGGAGCAGCAATGTTTAATTGAAATAGTGCTATTAATGGCAACTGCAATCAGAATACAAGAAATTAGTCAATAATTTACTTAGACATTGGAACATTGCTTGATCATTGCATTGGAACATTCTGAAAATCCACTTCAGCTAAACTATTCCAGATTTATTTATCTTTTACAGGGTAATATGAAGATGCCGCATCACAATAATATGTGCTTTCAAGGAAAGTGGTGTCAGATACAAAACACAATAGAAAATCAATAGAGAATCATACCAACTCGATATTATTTTAACCAAACTCGTCAGGAAGGGAATGGAGAACTTTAAATCAGGTGACTTTTTATATCTAGCTCAACTTATTCTTTATTAACTCCTGAACATCCGCATTCAGAAGCAAACTCTGACCCAATACCACTTCTTTCAAGATCTGCAAAACTTCTGTGATTACCACCTCCCTTGAAATCCCTGACCCAATCCCCCATACCAGCCAGCTCAGTGTAGGAACCATCACATAACCATATGTATCCATAGCTGGTGAGCTATCATAAGGTGCCTGCTCAATGCCAGCAATTTGTTGACGGTATGTTTGATTCATGCTGGCATTAACAGGCAGTGGTGCCACCACTCCATCAGCTGTCTGTCTGTTTTGGGCAGATAGTGCTCAGAGATGAAAGGGGGAATCCAGTGATGCCATCATCTGTGTCAAAAGCTTTGCCTTCTTCTGAGCTCTATTACTCTGCTTCACAAGGCTTATGATCATCCAAAGGTTTGCACAATTCATTCCAATATATTTGCTCCAATGAGTGAACTATTTCCACTGCTTCATCTTTGGAATATTTGTGCACCATTTCTGACTTGTCATTAACTTCCCACAATCCTTCTTTATTTTCCACCACAATTAGTACAAAACTATAGCCGGAATTCTTCAACCTTGCCCATGGTTGGGATGCTCCAGCCCTGCTGCAGTGAATGAAGTGTGACATTCTACATTCTCACTAGCAGCAGTGGAAGGGCGTACGAGATCAAAGAATTCTAGCCACATGTTTCTGTCTGCCTCTACCTTCATTAGTTAGTAAATATCATGGGGGTAAATCATCCTCAAGTTTCTCTCTTAACTTCAGTGAAATTTCCCTTTCTGCACATAATTTAACTTTGTTTATTTATTAGTGCCACAGATAGGCTACATTAACACTGCAATGAAGTAACTGAAAATCCCCTTGTCACTTCACTCAGATGGCACCTGTTCAGATACATTGAGGAAGAATTTAGCACGGCCAAAGCACCTTACCAGCATGTCTTTCAGACTGAGGGGGGAAATCAGGGCACCTGGAGAAAACCCACACAGACTTTGCATAGACAGTGATCCGAGCCGAGAATCAAATCAGAATCCCTGGTACTCTGAGGCAGCAGTGCTAACTACTGTACTGAATGTCCATTAAAACAACGCAGGAGCAGGCTCAAGGAAATTTCTGACCAGCCACAACACCATAGGGGTAGTATAATGATAATGTTTGGAGACCTAGGCTGGCACTCTTCATACCAGCTGTTCACATCATTGGGATTTTCTGGTCCCTCTGATCGGTTTCCCAGTGGAGTGGGATAGAGTCAATGGGAAATCCTATTGCCACATTGCCTCCTGGTGTGAGAAACACTACGCACATGGAGGCCTGAGAACCCAGCCCACATTCTTAATTTGGAATAAGACATTTTATATAGAATCTCACCTTTGAGATAGAATCTCAAAGCACTCCAGAATCAATTAATTACTTTTTTACTTGAAGTGTGGAGAAAATTGTCACAAACAAATGTACTAGTAAACTTCATAAAATATATTCCATTGACAAGAAAGGAAGTGATTGATGTTGGAAGGACAACTGTCCAGGACACCAAAACAAAACTCCAAACTTTTTCAACTAGTGTCAGTGGATCATTTACATCATCTGATCAAACACATGGGGTTTTAGTTTTATATCATCCAAAAGGCAGCATCAGTCACAAAACACTCTCTTAAACCTAAATTATGTTGCTGAAACATTTTCACCCAGAAACTCACAACTCAGAGCTAAGAAGGCTATCAACTGAACCATATTGGCACTTGAGAAATATTTGTGAGCAGATATTCTGTGTATAGGTACAGTATTACTTCAAATTAAGTGTGAGACCATGGTATGGGATTGAGATAAGGTTAATAATCAAGTTTATTTGCAACTGGGTGTCAGTTCAGATTCATAATGCAAGTTCAGTTGGCAGGACAGTTTGTTTGTGGTGTGGAGTGACGCTAACAGCATGTGTTCAATTGCCGTACCAGCTGAGATTATCTCATCATTAGGCATTCTCAACCTTAACTCTTGCTGAAGTACGGTGACCCTCAGGTTAAATCACCCCAGTCAACTCTCCCTCAGAGAGGAGAGCAACCCATAATCTTTTGGAACTATGGCAGAGCACTTAGGCATTTTTTAGATAAATCAGGATGCAATTACTGGTTCTTCAGCCTTTCACCATATATATCGTGACTTGGATGAAGAAATAGAGAGTGTATATATGCTGAAACGAAGGAGGCACAAAACGTAACTAAGGAATATTGATAGACTAACTAAGTGTACAATACGGTGACAGATAGAGCTCAACTTGGGGACGTGGGTGTCATTTGGGTTCAAGAAAGACTTTTCTTAATGGTGAGAGACCAGGAGTTGTCAAGGATCAAAATGATTTAGATTTGCACAAATCACGAGAACTTCCTTGTGCTTCAGAGTCCAAAGTCAGAATCAATTTGGTTCGAATTAAGGAACAATAGAGGAACTGTTGCTCTAGGAGATGTACTATGCAAATATCGGAAAGATGCAACAACTATAAAGTGGTGATAATTGGGGTCTTCAATTACCCTACTATAGATTATGATAGTATTATGGGCAAAAAGGAATTCATATGCAGAACACTCTTGATCAGTACCTTTTGAGAAAAGGAAGGAATCCATTCTGGACCTTGTTCTAAGGCAATGGAATGGACCAACCAGTACATGTTTATCTGGGGAGCACTTGAGAAACTGATCGTATTTCATTAGATTTAGAATAATAACAGAAAAAGGAAAAGAAAAATCAAAAGCAAAAGTATTTAAATAGAAGAGAGGTAATTGTGATGAGTTGAAAGAAGATCTGACTAAAATAGATTGTAATCAAAGATCGACAGGTAAAACTGCACAGTAAGAAGCCTTCAAAGAGGAGATTGTTCACGTGCAGGTGAGATACATTATGATGAGGGGAAAAGATGGAGTGTCCAAAGCTGAAATGTCCTGGACGCCTAATGATACAAGCTTAAAAATTCCACTTTGCTTTTTTCAATACAATTCAGCTGAAACTGGCCAAACCAACTCAAAAAGATTGAGGAATTTCAAAGATATATCACATCCAGCTCAAACTGAGCTTTCATACTAGTTTAAAAATTTTTCACTGGAGACTAGCCCTGCCTACTAAACCAGCCGCACCCCAGATTCAACTTCCACTCTGCCACCATGTCACCCCGTAGGTGGGACCAGATCTGAACATCCCCAGTAGTGGGCAGGGTTAGATTCTGACAATCCTAATGGCGGGCAGGGCTGAAAAATTGCACTTTGATTAGAAGGTTGGAGGATCAAGTCTCATTCGAGAACTTGAGCACAATAAACAGGCTGATACTTCATTACAGAGAATGTGGCAATGGTGAAGGCCCAACTTTTAGATGAGATGTAAAATGAAACAATATGTCCTCCCAGGTGGAATTTGAACAAGTCACTTATGGGATGTGGATGCCGTTGCCTCTGCCAGCATTTATTGCCCATCCCAAATTGTCCTCAAGAAGGTGGTGGTGAGCTAATTTCTTAAACCATTGCAATCCCTGTGGTGCAGATGGTGTGGGTACATCCACAGTGCTGTTAGGGAGTGTTAGGGATTTTAAGCCAGTGACAGTGAAGGAACAACAGTATTTCAGATCCCAGGGAACTATTTTGAATAAAGCAGGGATGTTGTTCCTGGTGTCCTCACCAATATTTTTCCCTCAATCAAATTCACACAAATCAGTTATCTGGTCATCATCACATTGTTTGTAGGATCTTGCTGTGCACAAATAGGCTATCTTATAGTTCAACTGTGACTACACTTAAAATGTTAACATGTTAGGCTGTTGTGAAAGGTGCAAGTCTTTCTTTACAATGCAGTTTAAATGCAACTCTGCAAGATACCTCTGGCTCAGCCAACATTTATTGTTTGTTCTAACTGCCATGAGAAAGTGCTTTCTTGAATTACAGCAGACTCTAATGTAGGTACATCCACATTGCTGTTAGATAGGAAGTTGACATGTCTGGGGGGAATGCAGCAGATGCTGGAAAGCAGGATAATTACTCATTTTAGCCATGTAGAAAGAAGCTAGTTGCTTTTTGTTTACAACTGGAGAGGACCCCGGAGTTTCTTTTTATTAAAGTAATGGCAGGTGAGTTAGACACACAGGGTCATATGATGTAGTTAATGAAAGGAGCTAGGTTTTTAGCTCTGTAACAGCTTTCTGTGTTCAGTTACTGGAGGGGGCTGTTAAAAAAATGAAGGCTACAGGTTGCACTCTCTCTGCAAAGATTCTTTGGAACCTTCATCTGTGATTGCCAATTATATTTAAAGTGAGTTTTAAGTCTAAGTAAGGGTACTGCCTAATTGGAACCGAAATAGTGATAAGTTAGAAATTATAATTGTTTCCTTTCATTTTATGTATTGTTTAACTGTTAAAAGTTAAGCTACTTCATTTTATTTGAGCTATGTAAACTGTTATGATTAAAACCTGTTTTGATAAAAAGAACCCTGATTTGTTACATCTGGAGCAAGGCATCCTATCCACACATGCTGTCAAAAATAAAAATTTGTTGGGGTCTAATCTGACTTCATAACAGACTTTGGGGTTTGGGTTCAGCACCTTAACAAGACAAAAAGCATCAAGGACAATGGCCTCGTCATGTCTAACCTTCCTTATTTCACAATGCTCAGTGAAGCTGCAGATGGTATAATCACACACCTTTCACTATCACCCACCCCCTCACCACAAACCTACCCTTGTGCCTTCCTCCAATCAGGTACCCAAGAACCATAGCCTGGCCAGGCATTGGTGCCGGAACAAGTAGAAAAGACTGATTTTGGAGTACTACTGTCACTTGCTCTCACACTCTCAGCCACCAAGTCCGATATTGACATTGTGTATAATTTAGAGGGTTTGTTATAAGTGGGATCTGCATGCTGCGAGTCACAGAACGCAATGATTGTCATTGACAGGGAAGGTAAGGCGTGGACCTCTAAGTGCAGGGAGAATTGGGATGGTATTCACAGTCAAGTGAACTGATCTCACAGCACTGTCTCAACTCTGAAAACCAGCTGCACTGGCCTTCATGGAGGAGTTTGTGCTTTCTACAAGAGCCAATGTGGGGGAAGGACTGAGTGCTCAAGGTGCCCAAGATTTAAGTGATTAACGAGAGAATGTCTCAGCACTATAGTAAGTAATACAAGAATAAATGAATGTCTCGATGAGTGGTCTGGCTTATTTTAGTGCCCACGGTAACCCATTTAATACAAATAGGTTATGCAAATTGCTTTCAACATTAGAAAAGCATTTATCAGGAAATGGAGAGGCAGATGTTACATTGCCTGCTCAGCAGAACCTAGGACGATAGACAGTTAAAAACACTCTTTGAACTCACCCACTGATATTGGCCAACAAAATATTTTTATCTACAACATTAAATTGTAACACTTTATGATGAAACAAAAGATTCACCATTATTGATAGTCACATTCCACTTTCTCTTCCCTGTTAGCTGAACATAGTAACAAACAGAGGACACGCTCCATAGAAACCCTGCAGTGCAGAAAGAGGCTATTTGGCCCATCGTGTCTGCAATGACCACAATTCCACCCAGGCTCTACCCCCACATATTTACTCAATAATCCCTCTAACCTACACATCTCAGGACACTAAGGGGAAATTGTAGCATGGCCAATCAACCTAACCTGCACATCTTTGGATTGTGGGAGGAAACCGGAGCACCCGGAGGAAACCCATGCAGACTTGAGGAGAATGTGCAAACTCCACACAGACAGTGACCCAAGCCGGGAATTGAACCCAGGTTCCTGGAGCTGTGAAGCAGCAGTGCTAACCACTGTGCTACCGTGCTGTCCAAATTTCACATGTTGACTGTTTTCAGTGAATGTTCTGTGGGTGTTAGAGAGGAAATTTCAAATAACACCTGGAATTTCAGTTCCTGCTCCAGACTGCTTGGCAATACAGAATCTATGCATCGATAATGTATCACACTACTACATCAAGTTGTAAAATTACAGTTAACTCATCCACCCAAAGACTTGATATCACTTTTATATTATACAACAGCATCAAATAAAGTTGTTTCAAATAATGTCACATAAAGACTGATAACTCAACCTAATTGCCGTTGACATGCAGAACAGACCTGCTGGGGGACTGCAGACAGGGGAAGGTTGGAATGACTTTCAATGCTGTCCTCAGGTGGCTTCATGCATAGGAGCAGAGGAAGAGGCCTTTAAGCTCCTTGCACATACTCCAACATTCAATTAATGATGGCTAGTTTGTACCTCAACTCCATTTACCTCTCTTTACTCTGTATTGCTTGATATTTTAACCAAACAAAAATCTGTTTATCTCAGTTTTAAAAGCTCCAATTGTTGCAGCATTCACCTTTCTACCACAAGGACCATTCAGCTTCACCTCAATAAACAACAGGCGGAATCTTGTGGCAATGACGGGGGTCTTGGCTGTCAAACTGGAGGGCCCACCACCTCTTGTGACAGTCAGGCACTTGACAGGGCAACACTGGGCCTTTGCCTGTTTTCAAAGATCCCAAGGGTGAAAATTCCACCCAAAAATCAGAGGTCAGCAGTACCACTGGGAGACAGTGGCTGATGCTGGTACTGCACCTACCCCAGATCTCATTTCAGAGAGAGATCCAGGCCACAGGCGATAGATAAATGGCGGAAGGTTGGAGTTGAGGGATAGGAGGTTGGCAGGAAGGGGTAGAGGTGGATCTCAACAGGCCCTTGCCTCTTCCTAATGTCAGGTCCCACGGATCAGCCACTGAATGCTTTTGAACAAGGGTCCCTTTCCTGGCAGCCCCCAAGCCAACACATCAATGTTTGCTGTCATACTTCCTGCATGGGCAGCCCATCCCCCACCATTGTTTAATACCCATAGCGGCAGCAAGGTGAGGTTCTTAAGTGGACATTAATTGTCCATTTATAGGCTTCAACTGGAAACAAGGTAGGAAGGTTATGAACAGGACTTCCTGCTACAGACTTAGTTGAAGTGTATTTGGGATTTCACCAGGGCCAATCTAGGATTGATCATAAGGACATAGAGAATGAGTTTGATACAAAAGATACTCACACACAACCAATAGGCAGCCACCTTGCTTACCCTGTCACTGGGCAAGCTTTTGTAAGGAGTATTATGTTATATAACCTGCAAAACATATGTTATCACCAGGACGAAAAAAACACTAAGCCATGGGCATGTCTAACAAGTTAAACTAAATAAAGGACTCTCGACTGAGCTCTCTCCTTAGCCTTTTGGTAACGATTTTAAACTGATCGCTTATCAGTGAGTCTGCAATCAGACGAAATAATCATGTTCGTTCCCTCAAATTGTGAAATACTATTAAATTTCCTCTTGGTCTTCTTTACTCCAGTAGAGATAGTCCCAGTGCTTTAGCTCTTATTATATCTGCAGCTTCTCGGTGCTGGAACCTCCCTGATTAAGAAGCTGTAGTCTCTTTTTTGAACACACTGTGACACCTTTGAATACAAATCCGATGTTATCTATTAGAGTTATTGTGTGTTGTATGGTCCCTTTAAGAGTTTGGTCACATGGTCAGTCCATGACATCATCAGCTACTTCATGGGCTTTTTTCAATCTAAATTCAGCCACTGTGAAGTAAACAACTATCTAATAAGCCTGTCGTTACACCCAAAACCCACATGCTACCGCTTTCTATTCTTTTATCCTGCAGTAAGTGCTACAAATAATAAATTCCTTGTTCTTGTTTTGTACTGATAAATTGCATTTGGGGAGGCGATGGCAGAGTGGAATTGTCTGGGTTAGTAATCCAGAGACCTGGTGTAAGGCTGTGGGAACCCAGGTTTGAATCCCACCATGGTAGATCATGGAATTAAAAGTTGTTGATTGTCGTAAAAATCCATCTGGTTCATGAATGTCCTTTAGGGAAGGAAATCTGCTGTCCTTACCTATTCCAGATCCACAGCAACGTGGTTGATTCTTAAATGCTCTCCGAAATGGCCTAGCAAGCCATTCAGTTGTATCAAACTGCTACAAAGTCCAAAACAAATAAAATTGACCTGGGCACCAGAAATGACTGGTAAACCCAGCCCTGTCAACCCCGCAAGGTCCTCCTTATTGACATCTGGGGGCTCATGCTAAAATTTGCAAAGCTGTCTCAAAGCTAGTCAAGCAATAGCCTGACGTAATCATACACGTGGAATCATACCTTACAGATAAAGTCCCAGCCACCACCATTGCCACCGACAGGACGGACTTGGTTGAGGTGGTGTCCAGTCAGGAGGACGTTACTTTGTACGTCCTCAACATCAACTCTGGACCGCATAAAGTCTCATGGCATCAGGTCAAACATGAGCAAGGAAAACTTTTGCCAATTGCCACCTAACTCGCCCCTACCCCACCCCTCACCCCACTGCTGGTCTAGCTGATGAATCAGTGTTTCATGTTGAACACCACTTGGAGGAAGCACTGAGGGCGGCAAGGGTACTGAATGAACCCTGGCTGGGGACTTCAATATCAATCGCCATGAGTGGTTCAGCAGCATCACCACAGATAAAGCTGGTCAGGTTCTAAAAGATATAGCTGATAGACTCGGACTGCAACAAGTGGCGAGGGAACCGACAAGTTGCAGCCACCAGTTTAGATACTGACGCTGCAACAGTAGATGATTGTATGGAGTCAGGGCAGTGACGGGTCCTATACCCCCATCTTCCTTCTTGGTTCCCTCTTGGATTCACAGCCCACTCTCATGGACCAGATTAAATCCTGTCCTTTGCGTGCGTGCATATATGTGTGTGTGTGTGTACAAAGAACAAAAAAAATTACAGCACAGGAACAGGCACTTTGGGTCACCAAGCCTGCACCGACCATGCTGCCAGACTTAACTAAAACCCCCTATGCTACCGGGGACCATATCCTTTTATTCCCATCTCATTCATGTACTTCTCAAGACGCTCCTTAAAAGTCACTACCGTATCCACTTACACTACCTCCCCCAGCAACAAGTTCCAGGTGTCCACCACACTCTGTAAAAAATCTGCCTCGTACATCTCTTTTAAAACTTGCCCCTCGCACCTTAAACCTACGCTCCCCTGTAATTGACTCTTCCACCCTGGGAAAAAGCTTCTGACTATCCATATCCTTCATAATGTTGTAGCCTTCTATCAGGTGTCCCCTCAACCTCCGTCGCTCCAGTGAGAACAAACCAAGTTTTTCCAACCTCTCCTCATAGCTTATGCCTCCATACCAGTCAACATCCCGGTAAATCTTTTCTGTACCATCTCTAAAGCCCCCACATCCTTTTGGTAGTGAGGTGACCAGAATTGAACACTATATTCCAAGTGCGGCCTAACTAAGGCTCTATAAAGCGTCAACATAACTTGCCAATTTTTAAACTCAATACCCTGGCCGATGAAGGCAAGCATGCCGTATGCCTTCTTGATTACCTTCTCCACCTGCATTGCCACTTCCAGCGATCTGTGTACCTGTACACCCAGATCCCTTTGTCTATCAATAGTCCTAAGGGTTCTGCCATTTACTGTATATTTCCTATCTGTATTAGACCTTCCAAAATGCATTACCCACATTTGTCTGAACAAATCCACCGGACCACTTTGTCCGGTGTGCGTGTGTGTGTGTCTGTGTGTTTTTGTGTATGTGTATATCTGTTTATATGTGTGCATGTGTGTATATACGTGTATATATGTATGTGTGTGTTTATAAGTGTTTATGTGTGTATATGTGTGCATGTAGAATATATGTATGTGTGTATATAAATGTGTGTATACATGTTTATACAATATATATGTGTGTGTATATACTATATTGATGTGTGTGTGTTATTTTTTCAGTTGGAGGGAAAACACATTTGTTTGTGAAATTAGAGCCATGCTTGCTCCCTTATTTTTCGTGAAAGCCTGCACCCTGCAGTATGAAGAAGGAACAGCAGCTGAGCTCAAGACCTCATGTGGGTGAGAGAGAAAATTAACTCTTTCCCATTGAGTTAAAATATTGGCAATAACTCACAATCAGGAAAATTGTCCTCTGGATTGGAATATGTCAATGTGCAATTGTACAAATCGGGCATGATTGTACTCTCAAGGCAGTCCAGAGGAGAGCTAACCAATTGTCTCCTCCTGTTGGAGGGTGACTGAATCCTTACTTTCTGTGGAGAAAGCATTGTCTGTTGGTATATTGCTCAATATCTTCACATAACAGAGAAAAAATTACATGAAAACAAAAAGAAAATAAACTTCTGGACTTGTCCACATCTTGGAGTACAGTCCAAACCATGTTCTCAATGGACAAGGGACTACACAGAATGAGCAAGGAGTAGTCCAAAAAGTAAAAAAGAGTTATAAGAAAAGTTGAACTCTTTGGTAGCTACACTATAGAGGGGGGAGGCATTGAGGTCCAATGAACAGGCAAGATCTAGAGATATAGTTAAAAAGTCGAATCCAAAATGTTCCAATAATGTTCCGATGAGACAAGGAGGTTTTGGTAGGGCGCGGGAACTGTGGTGCACGAAGGTTGTGGTGAACCTAGTCAGGAAGAAAGGAAAGGTGTATAAAAGGTTCAGAGAGCTAGGAGATGTTAAGGATCTAGAGGAGTATAAGGCTTGTAGAAAGGAGCTTAAAAAGGAAATTAGGAGAGCCAGAAGGGGTCATGAGAAGGCCTTGGCAGGTAAGATTAAGGAGAATCCCAAGGCCTTCTACAAATATGTGAAAAGTAAAAGGATGAGAAGAGAAGGGATAGGACCTATAAAAGGTGAAGGGGGAAAGGTATGGGTGGAACCGGAAGAAATGGCAGAGGTGCTTAATGAGTACTTTGCCTCGGTATTCACAGTGGAAAGTGATCTGGGAGGTTGTACTACAGGTTTGCGGCAGTCTGAAAAGATTGAGCATGTGGATGTTAAGGAAGAGGATGTGTTAGAACTTTTAAACTTTATCAAGATAGACAAGTCGCCGGGACTGGATGGGATGTACCCCAGGTTACTATGGGAGGTGAGGGAAGTGATTGCAGAGCCCCTGGCGATGATCTTTGCGTCATCAATGGAGACAGGAGAGGTTCCGGAGGATTGGAGGATTGCGGATGTGGTTCCTATTTTCAAGAAAGGGAACAGGGATAGCCCGGGAAATTACCGACCGGTGAGTCTGACCTCAGTGGTTGGTAAGTTGATGGAGAGGCTTCTAAGGGACAAGATCTATGAGCATTTGGAGAAGTTTAGAATGATCAGAAATAGTCAACATGGTTTTGTCAAGGGCAGATCGTGCCATATGAGCCTAGTTGAGTTCTTTGAGAATGTGACTGAGCACATTGACGAAGGAAGAGCGGTAGACGTGGTTTACATGGACTTCAGCAAGGCGTTTGATAAGGTCCCCCATGCAAGACTTCTTGAGAAGGTGAGAGGGCGTGGGATCCAGAGGGCTTTGGCCTTGTGGATCCAGAACTGGCTTGCCTGCAGAAGGCAGAGAGTGGTTGTGGATGGGTCTTTTTCGGCATGGAGGTCGGTCACCAGTGGAGTGCCCCAGGGATCTGTTCTAGGACCCTTGCTGTTTGTCATTTTCATAAATGACCTGGATGAGGAAGTGGAGGGATGGGTTAGTAAGTTCGCAGACGATACAAAGGTTGGTGGTGTTGTGGATGGTCTGGAGGAATGTCAGAAGTTGCAGCAGGACATAGATAGGATGCAAGACTGGGCGGAGAAGTGGTAGATGGACTTCAACGCAGATAAATGTGTAGTGGTCCATTTTGGCAGGACCAATGGGATGAAGGAATACAATATCAAGGGTAGGAGTCTTAGCTGGGCTGAAGAGCAGAGGGATCTTGGGGTCCGGGTCCATAGGACTCTTAAATCAGCCTCGCAGGTGGAGGATGTGGTCAAGAAGGCGTATGGTGTACTGGTCTTCATTAATCAAGGGATTGAGTTTAGGAGTTGGGAGGTAATGCTGCAACTTTATAAGACCCTTGTCAGACCCCACTTGGAGTACTGTGCGCAGTTCTGGTCACCTCACTATAGGAAGGACGTGGAAGCTATTGAAAGGGTGCAGAGGAGATTTACAAGGATGTTGCCTGGATTGGGAGGCATGCCTTATGAAGATAGGTTGAGGGAGCTAGGTCTCTTCTCCCTGGAGAGATGAAGGTTGAGAGGCGACCTGATAGAGGTTTATAAGATGTTGAGAGGAATAGATAGGGTGGATTCTCAGAGGCTATTTCCCAGGGCTGAAATGGTCGCTACGAGAGGACACAGGTTTAAGGTGCTGAGAAGCAAGTATGGAAGAGATGTTGGGTGTAAGTTTTTCACTCAGAGGGTGGTGAGTGAAGAATCGGCTGCCGTTGGTGGTGGTGGAGGCGAACTTGCTGGGGTCTTTTAAAAGACTTCTGGATGAGTATATGGGATTGGGGGTTATAGATAGGTCCATGGCTTAGTAGGTATAGAAGTGATCGGTGCAACTAGTGGGCTGAAGGGCCTGTTTGTGCTGTAGTGTTCTATGTTCTATGTTCTAAAAGATAGTAATATTTGATTCCTCACAGTGTCACGTACCAGTGACACTGAAATAGGAAGATGGGGAGGATCAATGTGTAGCTTGAGGCATGGTGCAGGAGGGAGAGTTTCAGACTTCTGGTGCAATTCTATGGCAGGAGGCCACCTGTTCAAAAGAGGCAGGTTGCATTTCAACAAGACTAGGGACCATTGCCCTTGTGGAAAATTCACTAGTGTGGAGGAGACTTTAAACTAATTTGGCAGGGCACGAGTAAATCGTAGATAGTCATTAAAAAAGACAAATAAGATGCATAAAGTGAGAGTGTCGGTTCGTACTCGAGAACTAAGTAGCACCATATTAGACAGCAGAAGACTGAGGTCGATGTTGCTTGTATGTAAACGCACAAAGTGTAGTGAATGAGGCTGGTGAGCTACCATAATATAAAGGGTTAATAGCTATTATGCTAAAGCTAACACACATCATTAGTGATGTCAGATCACATGTTACTGGAATACTGAGATTGTTCTGAAAGGAACAGCTTGCTTATCTATTCCTAGTTGTACATAGTTAATAAGTGTTTGCAAGTCAGGACTACTGTTTCCAGTAGTTTCTGTTAAACATACCCTGGGACCATTTATGATGATACTCCAGCAGCAGCAGTAGCCTGACTGAATACCAAGGATCCCTGATGAAACAGCCAGTAAACGTTATTGATAATAAAGCAGTGAGGAAATAACTGCTGCATAGAATCCAAAAGAAAAGCGGCAACAGAATCCCAAGACGGGCCCCAAAGAATGAACTGATCTGAGACTGGATTACGGTGGGTGTGCTTGATGAAGCTTTATCTGTTTTTTGCAGTCCAGAGGAGAGCTAACTTTACCCAAGGCAGTTCAGTTAGTCAGACAGGCTGAACTATAGAAACAGCACCAAGTTTGAATCTGTGTGATAGAAATCCTTCGTTGAGTCAGAGTGCTGATTCAATCCAGTTTGTCAGCTATAGAGATACCAGCACATCCATTAAAAAGCCCAACCGGAATGAAGAGCAGTCACTGCCATTATTCAGTATTCCCACTGTGGCTCATAAACCCCACCAGCTTGAAGCCAGTCCCACCATAACAGTAGCATATCAGTACTTCAGGAGACTGGGCAATTGTAAAATTTATACCACAATTAAAACCTCCTGTTAAAGGGAGACAAATCAGATCAAACAGTATTGAAGAAATTGAAAATACAGAGGAATAAAGTGAGTGATTCTCAGGTGAAGTTATAAAATCCAAGACCATCGCCGTCAATGGCCATAAAACCAAGTTTAAGTTGGACAGTAGTGCAGGAATGCCCATTCTTTCTGAGTAAAAAGTCTGACAACACCAGGTTTAAGTCCAACCAATTTATTTGATAGTAAACTCACAAGCTTTCGAGGTGTCTCTCTTTGTCAGGTGGATGGAGAACTCTTCTTACAGACCTCTTACTGTGTTTACCTCAGTCCAACGCCGGCATCTCCGTATCATTCTTTCTGATACAGTGCAATGGCTGAAAACCCTTGTTCCTCAACCCACCTATCATTTGTCTCCATAGTCCAGGGGCACTCCTTTAAAGGAGCAGATGATTGCTATTCTTCGTTATAAAGGAGGAGAAATTATAGAAATTCTTCATGTTATCCAAAATCAGCAGTATGCATTGTTGAGCTGGAGTGTCTCCTCATAATTGCAGCTTACTTATGAAGTGAAAGAGCCGAACAGCCAGCAAACACCAAACACATTCAAGAAGGAATTTCTGCAATTTCTCCTGGGTCTGGGGAAGCTGCAAACAGCCCATCATATTACCTTAAAACCAATCTGATGTGTTTACTTACCCCACAAAAAAACACCACACCCACTCTTGAAAAAGGTGAGGTTAGAGACTAACTCCATGTTACATCTTGGAGTGAGATCACCAGTAACACAGCCTAATTCCTGTTGCTCTGGCACATTCCCTGTAAACAAACCTAATGACTCACCTTGCATTTGTGTGGACCCAATGTAAGGCTGTAAAAAAAATGTCCACCTGATGGCATCTGTTGATGAATGTTTGGCTAAACTTGTGAGAAGCTAAACTAGATGCTTTTGGCAGCTTCTGGCAGCTCCTATTCGCCAAAGAGTCCAAGTTATTAATAATATTTATCATGCCCTTCAGCCCCTTCTGTTTCAATTGTGTGGTATCCAGGATTGCCCCAGGGCCTGGGATTTTTCAATGTATCATGACTGGCATTTTAGCAGAGCTGGGTGGAGTTGTCTGCCATTAGGGCAATATTCTCATTCATGGAGCCATCACTTTGTTTGCATCTTGGCATCATGCTCCAATGTTACTGTGCTTACAGGCTGCGGACCTCACACACAATCATAAATGTGAATTTTATAAATCCACGATCAACCTCTTGGGTGTGCCCAAGCAGTTCCCCAGATAAGCACAGTCATTAAGAATTTAGCATCACCCCTTCATGTTACAGAGCTTCAATGTCTTATGGGAATGGTAAATCAGCTCAGTGAGTTCCTGCCCAATCTTGCACACAATGAATTGCCGTGACAACTCCTGAAGCAGGAACAGGCCTGGCTCTGGAAAAGACACTAGCAGAGTGCATTTGACACAATCAGAGACATGGCCATGTCAATGGGAACAATGGCCCATTATGACTGAGAAGTTCCCACCATAGTTGCAGTGGACACATTGTCCATTGTCCTAGGGGTTATATTGTTCCAAATACAGCGAGAAGACTTCCACAGGCATTATCTTTAAGGGCACTGACAGAAATAGAGCAGTAGCATGCAGTCATTGAAAAGGAGGTCCTGGTGGTCACAGGGGTTTGCAAAACATCTTGGAATGCATTCTGGAACTCAATGTCATTATCCAGACTGATCGTAAGGCCTTAGTCACCCAGTTAAATGCCACATAAGTGAAGAGGCCACCCGAAATTCAACAAATTTGATGCAGACTCATGGGGTTCGTTTGATGAAGCTACAAAATATGTTCAGGATAAGTACCAGACGACAGCTGATGACTTGTCCCATGTTCCCATGAAGAGGTCTGCACAAAATGATGTACACTTTGCTAAGGTTGTGGAGTCTGATGCCTCCTTATCTATCAAGTTCCTCCTGGAGACCACCCAGAAACTAGCAGAAATTTGAGTAGCCCAGAAAGTTGATACTGAGTGTGTACGAATACAGGAGTACTGTACTAATAGATGGCCTGAACACCTTCCTGGCAATTGTATTATGAAGCAGTACTTTGAACAGTGTTGTCATCTAGTCTTATGGATGACTTGTTCATCTCTACTAACAGGACTGTCATTCCTTGTGTTCTCAGGCTAGACATTCACCACCAATTACGCCAGGTACACCAGTGTATCACCAAATGTAGGGCTAGAGTCTGCATGTCAGACTGGTGGCCAGGTATCTCCAAAGCTATTGAGGGTATGATTTCCAATTGTATTACCTGTACCATCCATAGTCAAGACCACAAGAAAGCACTGATGGGGTCCTCCTTCCCACCCCAATTATGGAAAGCTTCATGACATCCTTTTGTCTTCAAGGATAAAACCAAGAAGACAACCAAATTCTTAGATAGTTAACAGGACCCTCCACAGGAAGGCTGTGATCCCAGGCCTCCTCCAAAGGAAATAAGAACATGATCTGGCAAACTAGTTAAACCACCCCAATGTCTTTCCCTATGACTCAAGGATGGTGACTGTGACTTGTGCGGAGGTGGAGGAGAGTAGGACATGAAATGTTTAATTAGTGAAATGAAAGACCTGAGTGTTTGGGGGGGGGGGGGGGGGGTGCGGTGGTGGTGGTGGTGGGGGGGGGGGGGGGGGGGTGTAATCTAAAGCAATAACGGCTTTTATGCCAATAGCTAACATACATCATCAATGACGCCAGCTCATAAACCTCAGGAATTTAGAGAGAACTGCTTTTGAAAGGAGTTTCTTGGAAGGGGCACGGTGTCACAATGGTTAGCACTGCTGCCTCACAGCACCAGGTACCTGGGTTCAATTCCCAGCTTGGGTCACTGTCTTTGCGGAGTTTGCATGTTCTCCTTATGACTGCGTGGGTTTCCTCCAGGTGCGCCGGTTTCCTCCTACAGTCTGAAAGACATGCTGGTTAGTTGCATTGGCCATGCTAAATTCTCCCTCAATGTACAGGTGCTGGAGTGTAGCAACTAGGGGATTTTCACGTAACTTCATTGTAATGATAATGTAAGCCTACTTGTGACACTAATAAACAAACTTACTTATCTATCCCTGCTGTATACAGTTAATAAGTGTTTGGAAATTCTTGAAGGCCTTGTTTCCAGTAGTTTCTGTTAAACACACCCTGAATCCATTTATGATGATACTTCAGCTGCAATCGTAAAAACTCCTATGTGAATAAGGCAATATGTAGTTTAAAAATGTGAGAATGGGCACTTAATAATCAAGAATACAAAGTATTCAGAAAAAGTAAATGAGATGGCAGCACTGACTAGGAAAGAAGTTGTGGTATTGGAAATAAAGGATATTCTTGAGGGAGTGAGGACAGAATCCATATAGTTAAAGTTAAGATGCTACTGAGGATATTTTATCGGCATTCATGTAGTGAAAAAGAGATAGAGCAGCAAATCTGCAGGGAAATCAGAGAGATGTGTTAGAACAAAAGAATGATGGTCCTGCGGGCTTTCAATAATCAAAATATCAATTGGGATAATATTTGGGTTAAGAAGGGAGAGAAATTTCTGAAATGTGTTCAGGAGAACTGTCCAATTAGAAAGGAGGCATTGTTGGATGTGGTGCTGAGAAAAATGAGGTGGGCTAAATGGACCAAGTGTCTGCGGATGAACACTTAGGCAAGAGTGATCACTGTATCACAGGAATTGAATAAGTGATGGAGAAGAGCCAGGAGCAATCTAAAGTAGAACTTCTAAATTAGAAGGGGCTACCTTCAAAGGGGCAAGAGAGAATCTAGCCAGGGTAAAATGTAACCAAAGACATTCTGACAATGGTGAAAGGTAGGGGAAACAAGGCCACTGCTGCTTGGACGGCAAGGGAGACACAGAATGTGATGAAACAAAAAAGCAGTGAGGTCTGAACCTGTGTTGCCAAGGCATTAGCTTGGGTCTCTGGACAATTAATCTAATGACATTACCACTATGCTACCATCTATCCAAGGATAACCACGATATCTACTGGCACCTGTCATATAGTAGATATCTACTGGCACCTGTCATATATACAAACAATAAAGGCTACCCTGCTCTCTATGGCAAGCAGCTTCTGAATAACTCGACATAATAAAGCATAGCTGATTGGCAATCCTGACTTTGGGCAGAGTTGAGTGGCAACACATTAAAGGTGAGATGGTGGAACTTTGCACCTCTTCTATTAATGGTTGACCTAGGTAGTATTATAGTGCCCACTTCAACCAGACAGAGGGGCTTCATTCAACTATCATACTCATGGTACCATGACATTCAGCAGACCCTGACATTATTTCCAGATACCAATGTGTGCGCACATTCTGCTTTTTGGAACATACATAATAATGTAACCATGAGTCCTTAAAGAGAACACCGCAGGTGTTCACTCTTTTGTGGTACACTGCAATGACTGAACCTCAGCAACCCTCGTTTGAGATGGTTTCTCCCAGTCACCCCGGCTCATTTAACTTACCCTCCATGAGGCTGAATTCCATGCTGGTGCTGCAAAATTTTCATCCCTTCCTGATCGGCAAGCAGCCAAAAATGAACTGAGGATGGAAATGAGGCCCGGTCATGATAATTGGTCACTGATTCCACTGAGTATGCGGCATCATGGAATCAGACACATCAGACAGATTTTTGACAAGTCAGGAGGATGCTACAGAACTTTAACAATGATTTCAAATTTGGAAGTCCTGCCCCATTTCCAGCTGAAATTATTTTCACCAATAGAGGAAAAGGGGAAGGGTGTAATCCTATAGGTACGGTTCACAAATCAGTGGTCCATCTAAAATTAGTTGAAATTTTAAACAAACGCCAATTGGCTATTGCAACAGCCTGAACCTACATTGTGGGACTCAAGAATTGATGGAATAGATGTAAACACTCCTAAAGGGTAGTTAAGGCCTATATAACTATCATGATCTAAAGTATTTTCAATCATCTGCTCTTTAAGCTAAAAAAAAGACTACAGTTGTCAGTAGGACTTAGATAAAACACTCTGTTGGACTACTTTCATTAACATACATTGGTTAGAAAAAACATAACTGGCCAGGCAATTTCAACTGAGCTCTTGGTTGAAATTTCAACAAGGGCTCTCCTCATGTCATTGTGATGCTTAGCTGCATTCCTAAAGCTGCAATTATCTGATTTGTAGGTTCTGAGTTCACAGTTTATCGACAGCTTAAAGGGACTAATAGGACTAATAATTGCTAAGCAATGGGACAATGTCCCAGAGAATGAATATGGACCTTCTAACCAGTCTGCCTTGATGTTTGTCCATCCTCTTGACTCCCCATGCTCCACTTCTGGAGGTTGGTAGGCCTACTGCCAACCCCGTGCCTGCCCACTCAACCTCCCCACCTATCTCTACCCAGCACCTCCCCATTCCCAAATCCACACCTGCACACCCACTCCATTCCCACCACTTACAACCCGACACCTGCCCACCAACCCTTCCCCCATCAAGTGAAAATTTCACATTTTGGACATTTTGTATCGAGGTAGATTCAGCAAGTCAAGAAATTTTCCAACTTGAACTACCCCTTTCAGTTGCCGGAATCTGGTTCTTAAATGCCTAGCCCAAATGAGAAAAGTCACTATTTTTCAATCTCGGGCAAGTTCACCTTCTGTTCAAAATGCCAAAAGGCAACTCCTTTCAGGACACAGATTCAGCTCCATAGTTTGAACTGCAATGGAGGATTATCTGCAGATCAACTGCATTAATTTAGGTCTGTGTGGAATTAACAGGCTGAAAGCTTTTAACTCTTCATTCTATCCTGAACCAGATTCCTGTGAGTCCTTAATCCCCCAGTGACCTCTATAAAGAAATTATTAATGTTTTATCATTTTGAAAGCATTTTCATTTATCAAAGCCTATAGCACCTGGTCTTGCGGCTCATATGCACAGAGTTCTAAAACCTGTTTCCTTTTTTATTAGCAAAGTATCTTACTGTGCAGAGTGATTCATAGAGCTGGGCTATTTTAAAAAAAGAGTGAAAAAGGCTTCTGCTTAGAACAAATTGCAGCACTAACACCTAATCTCTTGTTATCATTCTCAGACTCGACTATGCCAAAGGCTGCTCTCCCATCCTATGTAAATTTTGGTGCATCCAAACCTCTGATGTCTGTCCCCTATTTTATGCAATTAATCTTCCCACTGACCTACATTACACCTGGTGCTCAGTGCCTCACATTTAGGCTGGAATTCTTTGACCTTGCCCATGGCTGGGATTCTCCGGTCCTGTTGCATTGAATGGAATTTTGGCTGAGCGCCAAATTCACTTTTCTCACTGGCAGCAATAGCAGGGCAACAAGATCGGAGAATCCTATCCATAATATTTTCATTATTCTCTTTAAATCCTTCTCTATTCTTGCCTCTCCCGATGGCGGTAACCTTCCTCAAACCTACACTCTCACCTTCCAAACTCTCTATGAACTATGACCATGATCTCCTGTGTGGTCCCCATCATCACCACTACCTCATTTGCCTGAATTCCCTTCCTGAGTTGCTCCTCTGCCTCTTCACTGATTCCTAATCATTCCTAACACTCTCCTTAAAATTCACCTCTAAGTTTTTGGTTACCTGACCTAATGTCGCCTTCCTTGACATGACATTGGTTTTTTGATTATGCTCCTGCAAAGTACCTTGAGATGCTGATCTACTTTAAAGAATTTGCTTAAATGTGAGCTGTTTCATTAACGTTACAGGGCCACTCTACAACAAGCAACAACATGATGTGTTAACTGTTTTCATGTCACTGTTGTGTCTGAGGTTGTTCAAACTAATCATTTATTTTGTTAATGGTTACAATATCAAAGAAGTCTAACATTGCAGAAGTTGCATTACAACGATCACCAAAGAGTTCATCCAACATTGTTGGAAGGTATTTTGAGAGATTGGATTTAGAGACACAAGTACTGATTAGGGACAGTCAGCATGGCTTTGTGAGTGGAAAATCACGTCTCACAAATTTGATTGAGTCTTTTAAAGGGGTAACCAGGAAGGTAGGTGAGGGCAGTGCAGTTGATGCTGTCCACATGGACTTCAGCAAGGCCTTTGACAAGGTACCGCATGGTAGGTTGTTACATAAGATTAAGTCTCATGGGATCCAAGGTGAGATATCTAAATGGATACAAAATTGGCTTCTTGACAGATGCCAGAGGGTGGTTGTAGAGAATTGTTTTTCTAACTGGAGCATGTGACCAGCAGTGTGCCTCAGGGATCAGTGCTGGGCCCACTGTTTTTTGTCATTTATATTAATGATTTGGATGAGAATATAGGAGGCATGATTAGTAAGTTTGCAGATGACATTAAGGTTGGTGGCATAGTGGACAGTGAAGAAAGTTATCTCCAATTGCAACAGAATCTTGATCAATTGGGCCACTGGGCTGACGAATGGCAGATGGCATTTAATTTAGATAAATGCGAGGTGATGCATTTTGGTAGATTGAACTAGGGTAGGACTTACTCAGTTAATGGTAGGGCGTTGGGAAGAGTTACAGAACAAAGAGATCTAGGGGTACATGTTCATAGCTCCTTGAAAGTAGAGCCACAGGTGGACAGAGTGGTGAAGAAGGCATTCAGCATGCTTGGTTTCAGCAGTCAGAACATTAAATACAGGACTTGGAATATCTTGTTGAAGTTGTACGAGACATTGGTAAGGCCACACTTGGAATACTGTGTGCAATTCTGGCCACCCTATTATAGAAAGGATATTATTAAACTAGAAAAAGTGCAGAAGAGATTTACTGGGATGCTATCGGAACTTGATGGATTGGGTTTTAAGGAGAGGCTGAATAGGCTGGGACTTTTCTTTCTGGAGTGTAGGAGGCTGAGGGGTGATCTAATAGAGGTCTATAAAATAATGAGGAGCACAGATCAGCTAGACAGTCAATATCTTTTCCCAAAGGTCGGGGAGTCTAAAACGAGAGGGCATAGGTTTAAGGTGAGAGGGGAGAGATACAAACGTGTCCAGAGGGGCAATTTTTTCACACAGAGGGTGGTGAGTGTCTGGAACAAGCTGCCAGAGGTAGTAGTAGAGGCAGGTGCAATTTCATCTTTTAAAAAGCATTTAGATAGTTACACGGGTACGATGGGTATAGAGGGATATGGGCCAAATGTGGGCAATTGGAATTAGCTTAGGGGTTTTAAAAAAAAAGGTGGCATGGACAAGTTGGGCTGAAGGGCCTGTTTCCATGCTGTAAACCTCTGTGAGTCTAACTCCTGTTTTTAATTGAGTCAGTGTTGACATTTTGAAAGAATTTTATCTAACCATACCTAGTCACAACAGGGACCCTGCTAGTGGGTCAGAAAGGCATTCATCATTGGAATGGGCTTTGCCATGGCTCTTTAATTCAACCGCAACATCCCGCTTGTGGGTTTCTCACTCAATCACAGAATGTGGGCTTGATGATGGTCTCCACAATGAAGGATGTCTACTTTTGGCAGGGGTCAGAATGACTGAAGGAAATAACTGAACATAGGAATTAGGAGCCTGCTTCACCTTCAATAAGATTATGGCTGATCTGATTGCAACTTCAACCCCACATTCTTGCCTGTTCCTGATAATACGTCACCCCCGTGTTAAGCAAGTTCAATATTAAGAATTCCCAAAGGCTGTTGACGCCCCGTTGCTGTTGCCAGCCAAAATGGAGAATTTGGTGTTCAGTTTCCATTGCCTTTTGTGCAGGAGAGTTCTTGAGACTCACAAACGTCTGGGGGAAAGAATTTCTCCTCATCTCTGTCTTAAATGAGCAAACCCTTATTTTTAAACAGTGATCCCAAGTTCTAGATTGCCTGACAAGAGGAAACATCCTCTCCACATCACCCTGTCAATACCCATCAGAATCTTAAAGGTTTTGACCAAGTAGCCTCCTACTCTTTTAAACTCCAGTGAATACAAACCCAACCTCTCCAATCTTTCCTCATAAGACAACCTGCTGATTCCTGGAATTAGTCTTGTAAACCTCTGTACTGCTCCTAAAAGATTTACATCTTTCCTTAAATAAGGAGATCAATAATGTATACAATACTCCAGATATGGTCTCACCAACTAAAGCATAATCTCCCTACTTTGTAATCAATTCCCCTCACAATAAATGATAACATGCTATTAGCTTTCCTAATTACTTGCTTGTTTCTGAAGACTAGTCAAGGCAAATAAATAAATGGAAGGATGAGAAAACTAGTCACCTGTCTCCCCCTCCCCTCTACCCTCCCCATCCCCCTCCACTCTGTTGAGGATTAACCAGTCAATCCACGGTGAGTACTCAATTTTCTAAGCTTTTATTACTTGCTAGCAAGGAGAACAAACAGTGAATTTCACTGTGATATTCTGTTGATTCGTACAGATAATTAGCAGTTATAGTTAATTACAGCAAATGAGAAATTAGCAACTTTCCAATCCTTCATTTGCATACATAGTCCACCAATTATAGCTTTTTGTCCTTCCTTATCCAAAAGAAAACTGTCTCCTTCATTTGCATAATATGTCACCATATCTTGTTTTTTTGTATTTGCCTTGGTAACTTGTCTTTGTTTCATCCTGTGCCCAAGACCGGGAATGCAGTGTTTATGAAACTGACACAAAGTTAGTCTCTTTCCTGATTACTCAACCACTGACCTTCAACAAAGGCTTGTCTGATAATGAGCCTTTTCCATCCTTGCTGACAGAACCACCCATCGCAGTTGTTGTAATTTAATTTTCACAATCCCCTTCCCCAACTCCCTCCAGGTACTCCATCTCTTCCCTGGAGGTAATGTAGAAGGCAGTGAAGACAAGAAGGGAAATCTTGTCCAGAAGGAAGGAAGGTTACACAAAGTAAACAGTATGGCTGGAAATTGCAGAGGCTGTGAGCAGCAAGAGATTCTTAGAACCTGGATGAATATCGAAAATGTTTCAATGACCCTACTGGATCAGGAAAAATGAGTGGCATCTGTTGCATCTGTCACTCTCTGACCTCCCAGCACTTTCCTGCAGAATACTCCTCTGACTGACATGTCTCACATTTCCACTCATTCCTTTCTCTCCAGGTATATCTATTTGAGTAGCCAGCGCTCACACGCACCCTCATCCTGTTTCCATCTTACACACGCTCATTCCCTCACTGTCACTTAATCAATCTTTCACCATAAAATTCACCAGTCCAAGCAACATCCTGGACAAATCCCAACAAATCTAAAAGCAGTACCAGAACAGGGACATCAAAAATCTTTTATAAATATATGAAAAAATAAAAGGAATTGCAGTGCTGATTAGGCGCAAAAAAAGAAACCAATAAAATGAATAGTTTGGATCTTCCTTTTATATATTTATCAGGATGTGAGCATCACTGGCTGGGATTTATTGCTCCTCACTCTTGAAAAGGTGGTGGTGAGCTGCCTTCTTGAACTGCAACAGTCAATGTGGTGAAAGTACTCGCTCAGTGCTGATGAAAGGAGTTTTAGCATTTTGATTCAGCAACAGGGAGGGGACATTGACATGTCAGAATGGTGTGTAATTTGATGGGGAATTGGAGGTGGTCATGTTTTCCTGCACCTGCTGTCCTTATCTTTCTAGGTGATGGGGGTTGTGAAGTTGAGAGGTGCTACAAAAGAAGCCTTGAAAAGTTGCTGCAGGGAATCTTGTTTATGCCGCAAACTAGCTATAATGTGCCGTGGATTGTGTAAATGTTTAAGTTGGTAAGTCGGGTGCTGATCCATTTTGTCCTGGTTGGGGTTGAGCTCCTTAATATTGATGGAGCTGCATTCAACCCAGGCAGAGGAATTATTTCATAAGAGTCCTGGAGCTGAAACAATTGACTCTCAATAACCATCTTGCTTTGTGCTGGATATGGTTCCAGCTACTGGAGAGATTTCTCTCCGATTCAGATTGACTACAAATTTTACTGGGACTGTTCGAATGCTACAGTCGCTCAAATGTTGCCTGATGCCGACAGCAGCTGCTTTCATTTTGCCTGTGCAACTCAGCTGTTTTGTCTATGTTTACATCAATGCTATAAAGACTTGGCATTGATATGGGAGAGGACTGCAGAACTGTAAATATTACATCACTAATAAAAAAAGAGCGTGATTAATCTGGTATTAAAGGCCAATTAGTTTAGCATCATACAATGTGAAAACAACTAAAGGCTATTGTGAAGGACAAAATTAATTCTCATTTGGAGAAGTATGGTTTAATAAAAAACAACCAGCAAAATTGCTAAGATGTCTAACTTTGTTGAGTTCTTTAATGAACAGAAAGGCTTAATTTATGCAGTAGAGCAGACATTTGAATTAAGAGATTAATTCAGAAAGCAGAAGCATGTAAAATTAGAGGAACTTAATGACTTGAATATGAAATTGGTTAAGGATAGATGGCAGAGAGTAATATAGCAAATGGGAAGAAATTGTTTCCTGTTGAAAATTGGCTGCTAACCAGAGGTCATAAATTTCAAATGATTGGCAAAAAGAATCAGACAAACACTTGAAAAAGACTAATTTACAGGTTTATGAGAAGGTTTTGGAGTTTGGCATTAAATTGGACAGTTGATGGCAACCCCACGCGGGAATCTTTGGCCTCGCACAGTGTCTTTCACAGAGGTGGTGGGATCTTCTGGTCCCACCGCTGTCAATGGGACTTCCCACTGATTCTACCCCTTGCTACCAGGATACCCAAGGCAGGGGTGTGCTATTGGCTGGACCAGAAGATCCCACTGGTGTGAACAGCTAGAATGTTCTGGCATGTATGATCCTAGAGTTCTTCAGTCTTGGTGCTAGTAGTAAAGTATTGACTGCTGTAAAAGGAGTCAGTCTTTTGGGACTGAGAGCAATTTTTTCATTCAGAAAGTTGTGAATCTTCTACACAGCCTGAATATTTTCAAGGAAGAGATTGATAGACTTTTAGGTTAAAAAAAAGAATTAGGGTGAAAGAGGATTGTCCAGGTCGATGGAATGGAATTGATCAACTATGAGTTAGCTGAATGGCAGAGCAGGCTTGAAAGACGAAATAACCTCCTGCATCTCCTGTTTCTCATGTTCTTCAAAGTATTTGCATTTCACTCCTAGTTTTATGACAGAATATAAATGCTGAAGTTTGTCAAAGATCAACAATGTAGAATGACAATCAGCTGCCGAGTGTTGAATTTTGAAAGGAATAATCTTTTGCAGACTTAATGGCAAAGAATAAAATATTTTTGTCTTTGGAAGATGGTGTAATTGGATGATGTTAATTCATAGAATCCCTACAGTGCAAAAGGAGGCCATTCAGCCCATCGAGTCTGCACCGACCACAATCCCACCTAGGCCTTATTCCCGTAACCCCTCATATTTACTGTGCTAATCCCCTGACACTAAAGTTAATTTAGCATGGCCAATCAACCTAAGTCACACATGCTTGGAGTGTGGAAGGAAAACAGAACATCCGGAGGAAACCCACACAGACACAGGGAGAATGTGGAGACTTCAGACAGTGATCTGTGGCCAGAATTGAACCCGGGTCCCTGGTGCTGTGAGGTAGCAGTGCTAACCAGTGTGCCACCCTGGCATGTATTACTTAAGTCCAAAGAAATGAAGATAAGGAGAAGGAGATAACCAATGTCTAAAACTACAATCTCCATTTTACATTATCATTCAAAAAATATGGATTTTTATCAACTGAGGTATAGATTACAAAAGCAGGAAAGTCACGTTGGAGTTGTATAGAACTTTGGTAAGGCCACAGCTAGAGTACTGTGTACAGTTATGGTCACCACATTATTTGATTTGATTTATTATTGTCACATGTATTAACATACAGTGAAAAGTATTGTTTCTTGTGTGCTATACAGACAAAACATACCGTTCATAGAGAAGGAAACAAAAGAGTGCAGAATGTAGTGTTACAGTCATAGCTATTATCGAAGGACGTGATTACATTGGAGGGGACGTAGGGGATATTCACCAGGGTGCTGCCTGGGATGGAACATTTAAGAGAGGCTGGATAGGCTTGGGTTGTTTTCGTTAGAGCAGAGAAGACTGAAGGTCGACCTGATTGAGGTGTACAAGATTATGCGAGGCATGAACAGAGTGGATAAGGAGTAGCTGTTCTCCTTAGCTGAAGGGTCAGTCACAAGGGGACATAAGTTCAAGATGAGGGGCAGGAAGTTCAGGGGGAATGTGAGCAAAAACTCTTTTCCCCAACAGGGTGGTGACAGTCCGGATTGCGCTGCCTGGGACGGTGGGTTGCCTCACATCCTAAAAAAATTTTTGTATGAGCACTTGACATGTCAAAACTTTCAAGGCCATGGGCCAAGTGCTGGTAAATGGGATTAAGTGGGAGTTCCAGTGTTTCTCACACACTGGTGCAGACTCAATGGCTGAAGGGCATCTTCTGCATTGCATGATTCTATGATAATAACTGGACTTCTTTAATGTGATTAAACATCCCAAGATTCTTCACAGAATCATGAGAAAATAAGGTCATTTTAAGCTACATAAAAATATATTTTTAGACAATAACTGCTTCTATCTGATACATTATATTAACCATTAGGATGGTAAAAAGATGCTAGATGTTTACTGCTCCATCTGGACCTGAGATAGGTGGATGGACTGTCTCCCCATTTCAACTGCGTAGATACTTGGAATGTGCAAATCAGGATTAAGTGACAAATATAGGATTCCAATTTCAATTAGTTGACACAAGTGAACCATTCACACCACATGCATCATCCATTTATGCCAACTGGTTGGTGGTTGAATCCACCTTTCAGCAGGTCAGAAGGATGGTGGAGGGACAGCAGCAATCCAGGTAGGTTGAGAGTGTGCTCTGCCAAGGGGTGGCCTGCCTCCCGGGGGGGTTGGGGGGTCCGATCACGGAGTCTGCCTCCCAAGGGTTCAGATTGTGAGGGTTCGGGTCTGCCAGGGCGGTTAGCAGGAGGGTCTGCGAAGGGTGTTCAAGGAAGATGGGCTTCAGAGGTTCTCCTGCAGAATAGGAATCTGCTTCGGATTTTTATTCTGCAGGTTGGTAACAGCGCAGATCCGGAATGGATCCGAAGACGGTAAAATGGGATTTGCTGGTAGAGTTGGGCGCGTGGTTCATTAAGTTGATTTAAACACATGCTAATGCATTTAAATCGTCGGGCCACCCCAAATCGGGTGTCGGTAAAGGCGCGACCTGCTCGGTTTCGGGTGCAGATCGCATAACAGGCCCGACGGCTGAATTTACCGTGGTTTGGTAAAATCAGGCCCAGTGACCCAAGCCAAGAATTCATTCAGGGTCCCTGGTGCTGAGAGGCAGCAGTGCTAACCACTCTGCCACCTCCACACTATGGTCGTGTCTTCTGCAGATTCTCGATGTGCAACAGCTGAAAAATGTCTCAACATTTGCTGTAGTTTGCATCAGAAGATTCTGCCCTTTATGTCCAACATCACGTAGTCAATTTCCTGAAGGACTGCTTCAGGTATATGACAAAGAAGCAGTAATCATGGAGCAATTCAACAGTACGCACAATTGCTGAGGGGGAGAAGCAGTCTATACACAACACCAGTTTCTATAGCACAAAGAGAATCATGACGTCATTTCACTCACTAGCAGAAAATCACACATATTTGCAACACATATGCCACAACAGTGGTTCAAATTTTATTCATCTTTGAAAGATCTACAACTTGGTTCTTAAAACTGTGAGTTTTATTGTTTATTAATTCCAGCACAGTTTTGAATGAAGATATGTTAAAAGTATAAATTCTGCTCCTGATATGAGTAAAATAAATCAGGTGCTGCAGAACTTTCTCTATATTAATGATTAGTATAAATTACCTCAGGACTGCACTTAGTGTGCTGACCATAAACACAAGGGAACAGAAAATAAATCCCCTACCAAGTTAGTGAGGAGGCATTCATTCAATTATTAGACAAAGATTTCTTCTAACACTTCCCATTTATAATGCCAATTCTGCAAATTGGGAAGATCAAAAGAGAATAATGTGACACTGCCTGACTGATATTGCCTCAAATCTAAGAGGAGTTTGAAAGTAATTTGCTTTTGAGTTCATTGTACATCAGCTTTATTGCTGAATAACAGAGGCCTGTCACATTTGTGCCCAAAAGTAGTATCTTTCTTGCCAACAGAATTCTTGAAATACAGAGGGCCAGATTCTCCGATCTTGCCTGCAAACTGGAATTCTCGGGTCCCACTGCACGAATGGCAACTTGGCTGACTGCCAACTTTTTCCGTTCTTGGCAGCAACAGTGACTGGCTGAAGAATTCTGGGCAGGATTTCAAGATATGTTTTTACCAAAGACTAAATAGAATGAAAACTTCTGCTCTGATAAATACGACATAAAACTGTCCATGTCTAAAAACTGACATTGGAATATAAATGCAAATGTTGCCAAGGGTGTGGCATGTGATTTGTTTATGGTTGTACAATAGGAAAGTCTAATTGGGAATGGATTTCTCTGGAGTTGAAAAAAAAAGGTTTACATTTGAATGGCTAAAAATGATTGAAGGGATAAACATTTCCTTTCCTTTAATGTTATAATTCCAACATCTGT
This sequence comes from Carcharhinus amblyrhynchos, assembly GCF_965287045.1. Taxonomy (NCBI): domain Eukaryota; kingdom Metazoa; phylum Chordata; class Chondrichthyes; order Carcharhiniformes; family Carcharhinidae; genus Carcharhinus; species Carcharhinus amblyrhynchos. The sequence continues at coordinate 34,072,841 of NC_137335.1, read as the reverse complement.
CAATGAAGAAAACAGCTTCTAAGGAGTTTCAAGCTTCTTAGGGAGTTTATAACTCTCCTTCCTTGATTCTAAAGTCTGTGTGGTGGCATGGCCATTGAAATTAAAATGTGTAAAAACTCTGGAAACTAGTCTGAAACTATAAACTGTTATCTCCTTCTTTGTCTATAGAATCAACATCGATGGTTTTAATTCATCTAATTGTTTTTCAAATGTTTTTTCATTCAGATTAAGTGAATCTTTGTTGAGCACAAAGAATAACTTTTGATTGATAAGATGTGTCAAATCATTGCTCCTGTCATTTTTCCACATTTGACTGATTCCACCCCTTCCAAGCCTTCTCTATCCCACTCTTGCCATCCCTGTTCCTCTCATCAATCCCATCGTTCTCAAGAACCATCTCTCCAGTGCCGGGTTGGCTTTGTTGTTTTGCTCCCCTGAATTTCCAATGATTTTGATTTCCTCCAACTCCCCCCTCACCTTGTCACCCCACCACCAAAATTTGCAGCCACAGATGTCTCATGCTCCAGTCCTCCATGTTAACCATGTTCTTCCATGGACTTGAGGCACTCGCACACGAAATAAATCAACCAATAGATGCATCCCCTAAACTAACCAAAGACAGGCAAACAGTACATATCCTCACAGTTATGAGATGAGAAATCAGCTCTATCTCAGTCGGTGAATGCCAAGGACAGTTTGAAATATTTTATGATGTGCAAGGTGCTTTACAATTGAAAATTGTTGAAAGTGGGGGAATATCCTGCATGTTTAAGCATCAGAACGAAGTTAACTGATGTCAGCCATTGTGCTAGTTGAATCTGCAATTGCTCACTGCAATCAGGGGTTAGACAGGGAAATAAGTCAGCTCTGAATACCAATCCTGATCACTTACCAATCAACATGTTGAAAAAGGACTTGTGTCGATGTGGCATGATAAGAACATAATAAGAACATAAGAAATAGGAGCAGGAGTAGGCCATCTAGCCCTTCGAGCCTGCCCCGCCATTCAATAAGATCATGGCTGATCTGTCGTGGCTCAGTTCCACTTTCCCGCCCTCTCCCCACAACCCTTAATCCCCTCGCTTATCAAAAACCCATCAACCCGCGTCTTAAAAATATTTAGTGAGGCAGCCTCCACCACTTCAACAGGCAGAGAATTCCAGAGATTCACTACCCTTTGAGTGAAGAAGTTCCTCCTCAACTCCGTTCTAAACCGCTCCCCCTTTATCTTGAGGCTGTGCCCCCTAGTCCTACTGTCCTTTCTGAGCGGGAAGAGTCTTTCCACCTCTATCCTATCCATCTCATTCATCATCTTATATGTCTCAATGAGATCTCCCCTCATTCTTCTAAACACTAACGAGTACAAGCCTAGTTAATTCAGCCTCTCCTCATAGCTCAACCCCCTCAACTCCGGCATCAGCCTAGTAAACCTCCTCTGCACTCCCTCCAAGGCCAAAATATCCTTGCATAAGTGTGGCGACCAAAACTGCACACAGTACTCCAGCTACGGCCTCACCAGTGCCCTATACAGCTGCAGCAAGACCTCCCTACTTTTATATTCAATCCCCCTCGCTATGAAGGCCAGCATCCCATTTGCCTTCCTGACCACCTGCTGCACCTGCAAGCTGGGTTTTTGCGACTCATGCACAAGGACCCGAGGTCCCTCTGCACCGTTGCCTGCTGCAGTTTCTCGCCACATAAGTAATAGTCCTTCCTACCATTATTCCTACCAAAGTGGACCACCTCGCACTTGCCAACATTAAATTCCATTTGCCAGTTCCTGGCCCATTCGCCCAGCCTATCTAGATCCTTCTGCAGACTCTCCACACCCTCTGCGCAATTTGCCGTTCCACCAATCTTGGTGTCATCAGCAAATTTCGACACCATACACTCGGTTCCCTCCTCCAGATCATCTATATAAATGGTAAATAGCTGAGGCCCCAGCACCGACCCCTGGGGCACTCCACTAGTCACCAACCGCCAATCCGAATGGCACCCATTGACCCCCACTCTCTGCCTCCTATTTGACAGCCAATCCTCTATCCATGCTAACACCCTACCCCCAACTCCATGCCCCCTTACCTTCTGCAATAACCTCTTGTGAGGTACCTTGTCAAACGCCTTCTGAAAATCAAGAAAGACCACATCCACCGGCTCTCCTCTATCCACCGCCCTAGACACATCCTCATAGAACTCCAGTAAATTTGTCAGACACGACTTCCCCTTAACGAAACCGTGCTGCGTCTGCTCTATCAAGCAATTCCCCTCAAGATGCCTCGCTATTTCCTCCTTGATGATGGATTCTAACATTTTACCTACAACAGACGTTAAACTAACCGGCCTATAATTCCCCGCCTTTTGCCTGCCACCCTTCTTAAACAACGGCGTAACATTAGCCGTTTTCCAATCTTCTGGCACTTCCCCGGAATCCAGCGACGTTTGGAAAATAACCACCAAGGCATCCACTATCACCTCCGCCATTTCTTTCAGAACCCTCGGATGCATTCCATCCGGTCCTGTGGACTTGTCCACAATCAGCCCCTCCAGCCTGTCGAGCACCGCCTTTCTAGTAACAATAATGTCATTGAGACCCTCCTGTCCTACCATCTTTCCATCTGGGTAAGTTGGATATCTTTCCAGAACTGTATGTGAAGAATGTGAATAAACGTCCAAAGTGTTGCCATGGAGCTGGGAGAGAAAAATATCCTAATACTCCAGAGCCGGTCTCAATTCACAATGAATATAAGCATAGACGACATACTTTCCACTTCTAATCTTTGCATACTCACATCACTCTATAAACTCTATATCCAATACTATGTGGTGATATTGACAGAAAATTTATGTATGAAGTCACTTTTTCATTTTCACACAACTGGATTTGTTCTATGAAACATCACTAAACAGTGCAGAATTGTGCCTTTGGCAATTTGTACACTAAGAGCCCAGTCAATTTTAAAATTAACTGCTAAATTGTTTCTTATACAAACCCTGCAGACAAACAACAGAACACGGGCACACAGCACACCAAAATCCCAATCTTGCTGCAACTGGTTAAAATCTAAGTGATGTAAACACACCATTGTGCATACAATGGCTGCTGATCTAAAGCCTTCATTTGCATATCATGTCACATGAATATGGCAAATCACAGTGTACAAAGGTATTTATCCAAAAAGTGTGAGCGTAAAGAGGGAACTACTGTGTCCAGATAATAAGCTGCTATTAACCAGTAGCACTTATCTCTCTTCTGGGGAAATGATGTGTGACTCAGTCTGGTGAACAGGAAGCAGGAGGTGGGAGATATTAAATCCTGAGGAGGCAGCAATAGAGCAATTAATGAGTAATGAAACAAGAAAAAGAACTGATGATATAATTATGAGGTTAAGATGGCACCGAAGCGAGATGACTTCTTTCAAGCTGCGTCCAGCATACCTTCTAATCCTTTTAGTCTCGTTCTATACTTATACTGTAACACTACACTCTGCATTCTCTCCTTTCCTTCAGCATGAATGTATGCTTTGTCCAAATAGTGCGCAAGAAACAATACTTTTCATTGTATACTATTACATGTGACAATAATAAATCAAATCAAATGCCGACAAAATCTGACCTCGTGATATTTGACTTTTAAAACTGATCTCGTCGCGATCTTAAGTAAGTTCTACAGCACATTTAAAGCAGTGAGGGGAAATATTTTATGGACCATTTGGATTTGTTCTATGAAATCTCATGGGGCTCATATTTCAGAAAAACCCCATTAAAATCCTACACTGCCAAAGGAGGCCATTTGGCCCCTCAAGCCTGCACCAACAACATTCCCACACAGACCCTATACCCCTCACCCCACATATTTACTCTGCTCGTCCTCCTGATACTGAGGGGTAATTTAGCATGGCAAAGGCCAATCAACCTAATCTGCACATTTTTGTTCTGAGGGAGGAAACTGGGGCACCTGGAGGAAGCCCACATAGACACGGCTAGAATGAATTTTATCCGAGACTTTTGTTTCTTTACAATTTTGGACATTTCAACAGGGAGGAGTGAAAAATTTGCTAAAGAGATTGATCATAAGATAATAAGAAATAGGAGCAGGAGCAGGAGCAGGCCATCTAGCCTGCCCCGCCATTCAATAAGATCATGGCTGATCTGTCGTGGCTCAGTTCCACTTTCCCGCCCTCTCCCCATAACCCTTAATCCCCTTGCCTATCAAAAACCTATCAATCCGCGTCTTAAATATATTTAGCGAGGCAGCCTCCACCACTTCAACGAGCAGAGAATTCCAGAGATTCACCACCCTTTGAGTGAAGAAGTTCCTCCTCAACTCTGTTCTAAACCGTCCCCCCTTTATCTTGAGGCTGTGCCCTCTAGTCCTACTGTCCTTTTTGAGCGGGAAGAGTCTCTCCACCTCTATCCTATCCATGCCGTTCATCATCTTATATGTCTCAATGAGATCTCCCTCATTCTTCTAAACTCTAATGAGTACAAGCCTAGTTCATTCAACCTCTCCTCATAGTTCAACCCCCTCAACTCCGGTATCAGCCTAGTAAACCTCCTCTGCACTCCCTCCAAGGCCAAAATATCCTTGCGTAAGTGCGGCAACCAAAACTGCACACAGTACTCCAGCTGCAGCCTCACCAGTGCCCTATACAGCTGCAGCAAGACCTCCCTACTTTTATATTCAATCCCCCTCGCCATGAAGGCCAGCATCCCATTTGCCTTCCTGACCACCTGCTGCACCTGCAGGCTGGGTTTTTGCGACTCATGCACAAGGACCCCGAGGTCCCTCTGCACCATTGCATGCTGCAGTTTTTCGCCATGTAAGTAATAGTCCTTCCTACCATTATTCCTACCAAAGTGGACAACTTCACACTTGCTTCACACATTGGTTGGCAGTTCCCTATGATTGCTGCCATTTTTGGGATTTTCTCCCAGATGTTACAACAACTGTTGACTATGGTCTGTCCAAAGCATGATTGGCCTGGACAAATTGTGTGACAATGAAAAAGTGGTTTCATACATAACTTTTCTGGATATAAAGAATGTGTGCTACTGTATTCAATGGCAGGTGGTAAGGGATTTGCATTGTAAAAGGCCCTTTGATTGCAGGCCAATTTTCACAGAATAATTTTTCAACTTTGTTTTAAATAACTAGACCTTCCTCTTTAGCTAGTCTGCAGGTAGTTGACTAGATTGAATTGCTACAAGTTCTTGAGACCCAGTGGCTGGAATTTCCTGATCTCGTACGCGTTGCCTTGGCTGTCAGCGGGAGTGGAGAATTTGGCACTCAGCCAAAACTCCATTCACTGCAGCGGCACCAGAGAATCCCAGCCGTGGGAGAGGTCAGAGGTTTCTGATGTTTTTTTTATCCCATCCTCCTGCTCCCACACCCAGCTCCAGTGAGTTTCTGGGAATAACTTTGAAGTCCACTGGAAGAGTGAGGCTGTTCCTCAAAATACCACACTGGAAGAATTGGTGGGGAAATCACACTGATGTTGCTTTTCAACCACAGCATATCTTACCCTGAAAGATAGAAATTCAATGGTCCCATTTATTTGAATAGATCTGAAGTTGAGGGTGCTTGATGTTCTCATTTAAGTGTGGCAACAGTACCAGGAGCAGCTCTTTTCTAAATGCCAAGCCTCAGAATTAAAAGTCACATGGTTTGCTCTTAAAATGAAGGGATTTGTGAGGTACAGCAAGCAGGAGTCCTGTTCAGCTGCACTCAACAACAGTCACCTCGCTGCTTTTTTATGTCACTCATCTTAAAAGAACCATGTCACAGAACCCCTGGCAACAAGGTGGCTTCAGTTACTATGGCAACTCTGCAGCTGGTTTCTCACTGTGAATGCTTTTAGCCACATCACTCAGAGCAGCAGCATGCCGCAGCGACTTTTTATAATCTTGCATTTTATTTACTCATGAATATTCAGCAGTCTAACCAATGTCAGAATCCCTTACCTTCTCTCAGTAAAACAACATCCTTCATCCAAAAAGAAAGACGGATCCTAGTTTCGTTTAGTTTTAAGTTTTTCTTTCGTGTGGGCTGTTTCTGTGGTGTTACTGAGATTGAAGTGCTGAATTAGTGTAAAGAACTCAATGCATTTGGACTTCATTTACAGTCAGACCAATGTGAATATAATGTGCTAGCATTGATCCCAGGTTTCCAATCTCTTGACAATATATAAAATCTGCCTAAGCTTCAACCTACCCTCATTGTAGATGTCAGATGATTCCTTAGCAACCGGAGACCAATTTCAATAAAATATCTGATTTAAAATAATAACTCCTCACACAAGCTTAGTGTAAACCCACCAGCGTCCAAACCTCTAGCAATATTAAGCTGCTGTCCAGAGAGGACACACTGGGACCTGGAGTCACTCAAGGTACTTCTGTTCGATCCAGTAAAGGCACTGTACTGTCTCAATTCTTATATATCTCATTCATCGTGATCAATTGCTCCAAAGTTTAGGAATTACCACAGATGGTGCCAGTACTTGTTGGTCCACTTTTCAGGGCAGTGGAAACTAACAGCAACATCTACCATCCCAGCCAATCCCACAACTGACTGGCCAGTAAGGTAACCAAACAATTTCATGTGGTTAAGACAAGGTCAGCATCATTGTAAATGACAGCAACACCATGGACAGAAAGCATAAGCAAATAGCAGAGAGGACATCAAGTTCAAAAGTTCACATGTAAATGTCCCATCTTTGTGAGGTGTCCTTGAGTTGTGTTGAGATGAATTATCAACAGGAACAGTACAGTCAAAGCATCAGCATGATTCTTCATTGTAAGGTTTACTACAAGCTGACAATTTAAAGGAGTCATTATGCCACATAATCCCTGAGCAGCAGTTCACAATTCACCAACTGTAATTAACCACTACAAGACTCCAATTTCACAAGGCCAGAATCTTGATTGTTGGCTCAGCAGTTTCTTTAATTAATGATATGACAAGAAAATGAGAGTGTTTCATATTTATTGGTAATGACAATTCTGAAACTGAAGGATTATAGCAGGAAGGTAAAATGACTTATGCTATGCCTGTTGTAGGCTGCATGATGACACCATTATAATGTGACCAGAAAAATAACTTCCTCTTGTGCTAGTCAAACACCTTGGTCACAGTTCATGTGCTGAACTATTTCTTCCTGCAGCTACATTTCTCTATTGAATATACATCTGAACAGTCTGCAACCAAAGTTCACTCAGGTCTCCTTTCAACAATTGTTTCAAAACTTAATTGAAGAAAAGTGTTTCACAAAACAACAGTCCTCAACTGTACAAATCAGTAACTCTGGTTTATCTTCTTCTTACTCAGAAAAACAAGCCCACTTCCAAATATTTAAATAGTTTTCTTAAGATAATGAATGTCAATTTGAATTTTTTTTCTGACTGTTCTTTGATGTTATTAATAAGGAATATAGAACCCAGTCCTTTATATCTTCTGCAACATGCACTTTTAAATGCTATGTAGTCAAATGGATGTCTATTAATAGTTCCTAGATATACCTTTCTTCCAACTTTAAGATTATCAATAAATCAAGCAGTAAAAATTGGAAATCGACAGAGTGGTGGCATGCCCCTTTAAGGGGCGAGTTGTCTGAGATTAATGCAACCCACTTGGCCAATGGGGCAGCAGCACGCAAATCCTGGTGCTGAATTTGGCTTTTTCTTGCCAACTGGGAGTCTGGAATGATGGAATACAGAAGCCTTTAAATTACTTTCTGTACTTACCTTAATAAACTGGGCATTCGTTAATCTACTTGGTGGCTGCCTGTCTTAGGAGACACTACATTTGGTGACAAGGATCAATCAGAGTGCCTTCCTACTGCTGGGAGTAGGAATCGAGAGGCCAGACCATGTGTGGAAACCTTTCTGAAGCAAACTTGTTCAGCAGTCTGGAAAACTGGACCCACTGGACCCTAGAATGGAGCAGTGGATGCAATATGTCAAGTGCCTCTATTTTTCAAAAGGCCAACGAAATCAGGGGAGAGAGGAGTAGGTAGTCCTATTAACAGCCTGCAAGGCTCCAACCTGAAGCCTGATAAAGGGCCTGACTTCTCCAGATGCCCCCAACTCCAAAACTTCCAAGGAGCTTGTGGAATTAATCAAGTGTTATTATCACCAAACCCTCAATCATAATGCAGTGATACAAATTTAATTTAGTGGCAAGGGTACCAGGAGAATCAATAGATGCATTTGTGGTGTGCCTAAGACAAATGACTGAACAATAAGAATTTGGGAGTGCACACAATGACATGTTGAGAGGGACAGGCTAGTCTGTGGTGATAACATCATGACAATACAAAATAAATTACTAGTGGAGGCGCAGCTTAATTTGAATAAGGCACTAGATGTCATCTAGATTGTAGAAAGTGTCAAAAGGAGTGGGTGGGGATATTTACGGACCTGCAGAGCATGCAAGCAGGTGAGGTGCACCAAGTTGCTGGTAGGCAAGGTGCCAGGGAGGAGTGTGCAGAGGCTTGGAGCAAAAGACTGCAGAGGTACAGGGAATTTGGTCCATAGATCAGAAGCTATGAAGAATGTTACCTATGTGTGGGTGATCACTCCCAAGAGAAATGTAAATTCAAATCAGTTGCATGTTATGCCCACTATATGAGGGGCACATTAAGAGCAAATGGATGACTAAGCAGAGCCAACCGGGATCCAGCAAAAATAATTCCAACTCCAGTACTATGTTAAGGATAACTCTGAAGATGATCCTGAAGTATACAGGCTAAACAACATTACGGTGAATGACTTGGTATATGTAAAGAATTATAGTACTGGTCCCAATTGGATTCCTGGAACGGTCATGGCCAGAACAATCCCAGTGTTCTATTAATTAGTTGTCCAAGGAAAAAGGGTAAAGAAACACCTGGACAATTTGAGGAGAAGAGAATTGCAGACAGAACCGCCCCTAGTATGCCTGCCAGTGATACTGCTCCAGATGAAAGTAATATAGCAGCAAGCTACGAGGAAGAGCCAAGTAAAGTTCCTGGAGGAATTAGAGAAATTATCAGCATTGACACACTGTCACAAATCGAGAGTCAACCCATTGAGGTTCAAACCAAAGTTACCTATACTGCCAGAGACCTGCTAGTGAATTACAAAGTCCCAAAGGATCAGGAAGTCCCTGGACTGACTTACCACATAAGGTATGTGTTTGCGATCCATTTGTTGCATAACATTATGAACAGTTCACTGTTATTAAAATGTGTTAATCAGGAATTAAAGGGGGAAGGATGTGGGAGCGTACCCCTTGAAGGAGTGTGTTCTTGGACAGTCCTATGACCCATTTGGCCAACTGACTCAGAGAGCATGAATCCTGGGACTAAGCGCACATTTGTCTTGCCAGTTAGGAGTCTGGAGTCATGGAGCGTGGTAGCCTTTATATCACTCTCTGAAAGTAGTTAAATAAATAATTAATAAACCATTCATTCATTAGACTACTTGATTGACAATTGTTTGTGTAAGATACTACAAAGAATAACCTGTTACTACTTAGGGAAACAAACAGGATGAAGCTCTCAGTGCTGAGAGGGACTAATATCTGTTAGTGGCACCATGTTCCACTTTTCACCAACTACAAAAACAAATGCCTTCAGTTTCCTGCCTTTTTTGCACTTACCCTTTTTCTCTTATTTATTGTTTAAATGTTCTAATCTGGAATTTACCATCTCCCTAGCCAGCTCTTTGAAAGATGTAGTGAGGAAAGCCCATGTCTCTGTCCTTTCCCTATATTGCTTCAAGTCTTTATCCAATTATCATTTGAAAGTTATTACTGAAACTGCTTTCACCATCCTTTCAAGCAGTGCAGCCCAGATCATGGAACTCACTATGTAAAATAAATTCCCTTCACCTTACCTCTCCTTTTTTCCAATTAACATAAAATTATATCTTTGCTTCCTGACAATTATGTCACTGGGAACAGGTCCTCAATTACTCAATCAAAAGCTGCTCAAAGGAGAAGCATCCTCACTTCTCCATGTAATGAGAGATCCCCCTCCTTCGAGGCACTCGTTAAATTAACTCCGTAATCTGAGGCCTTCACATTCTTCCTAAAGTATGGTAATGAAATTAAGTACAATACTCCTGTTGGAGCCAAATCTATGATTTGTAAAGGATTAGCATAATTTTCTTGCTCTTGTATCCTGTTTGACTGTATGTAAAGCCAAGATGCCATGTACCTTTTTAAGAACGTTATCAGCTTGCCCTGATTGAGAAATCTGTGTATGTCCACCTTCAGATCTTGCCATTCTTGTTACCCTCTTTAAATTGGAACCATTTTGTTTCCATTAAATGTACTCATTTTCTCTACCAAAATGCATCCCTTCACACTTCTCTGCCTTAATTTTCATCTGCCATCAGCCTGCCTCTTCACCAAACTGCCTATGTCCTCCTTAAGTTTGCTACTAATCTCCTCACTTCTTCCTATTTTTCTGACTTTTGTATCATCTGCAAGCTTTGAAATTATGCCCTTTCTACCCAAGCTCAGATTATTGGTATGTCTAGAACAGCGATGGGGTGGGTGGTGGGACACTATTTTATACATCTCTTCAATCTGATCTTGACTTTCTGCTTCCTGTTCCCTGTTGCCATTGTGCCCTTAATCCCATGGGCTTCAATTTTGCTAATAAGTCTATTATGTGCTACTTTATCAAACTCCTTTCGATAGTCCATATGTGTAACGTCAACCATACTGCCTTGTTATAATGAGGTGAGGACAGGTGCGTGGCTTTTTACCCCCTTTTCATCAAATTCCTACAGTGTAGAAGTAGGCCATTCAGCCCATCAAGCCCTTACCGACTCTTCAACAACTATCCCATCCAAGCCTTATCCCTGTAATCACATGTATTTACCCTATTTTACCCCCACTCTTGTTGAACTTAACAGGGTTTTTGGAAATTTATAAGGAGTCATATCCCAATTTAGTGCATGTACTTAACTGATTACATTGATTGCAAAGAACTCAGTCAGACTGGCTTTCTAGAGTTTAATCATATAAGGAGTTCGGTTTCATTATGCTAACTATTCACCTAGGTAAAGCTATTAAAATATCGAAAAAGGTAAACATGCTGTCGCAACTCACGCACATACACAAACATGCAAAAATAAAAAATATAAAGTAGAAGAGTTTAACTATTGGTGAAATTAATGTTCAACAATAAAAAATTGAATATTTAGCATCAGACATCAATACACTTCTGTAACACCTCCCCTCCCCTCCATTCATACAGAATGGAACTTGACTTTGACTTTTTGGAATGTTTGATTAAAAGATGCAAAGAAAATACAGAGACACTCATCCACACTTATTGTTAAGCTCTATTTTAGTTTTTGGTATCTAGACAATTTAAACGGAATTAGATTCTGAATAACATGCTGTCACTTAGCTCCTTTTCTCTGTTGGCAAGTTATGAATAAGACATTTCTTTATTGGAAAAGATTTGCAGCAGAGTTCTGAATTTTCTTTGTCTTTTGGGGTCAGGCGTAAAGGATAAGATTGTGTCTGAATCCCATGTCTGCTCCCTTTATTCAAATTGTGTGTATGTATTGTCTAAAGGTTTTCACATTGCTGTTAGCTGCCAGCTTACTGGTTATGTATGGAGGCAGGGGAATTCTAGAGCTCCCCTTGGCCCTATCCAAAGGCTACTTAACAGAATTCTTCCCACTATGCAAATAGCATAGTCTGGTCTACTCTTAATTAGTTTTAACCTTTCACTTATAGAAACAATATGCAGGGGTATGGGGAAAAGGCAGGGGAATGACACCAAACCATGGTGCTCGTTTGGAGAGCTGGTGCAGACATGATAGGCCAAATGGCTTCCTTTTGCACTGTAACAATTCTGTGACGTTGTCCACCTACATAACCCATGGATTTATTAGCTTAAGCACAGACATCATTACAAATCTGATTGCTTAGAAGCCAGCGGGCTGTAATTTGATTTTAAGTTCTGGTACGGGGTCTGGACTTGCTTCCTGCAGCTCACCTGTAATGGACCGTGAGTCTTCATTGCTGAGTTTGTTGGGATTTAAAACTTGTTGATTTGACTTACTAGTGGATAACTCTGCATGGATTTCCCTGATACATTTCTTATGGTCTCCACAAGAGTTGTCCATTTTGGAATTAGCTCCCTCCCCTTTCTCTGTTTTCTTAAGAAATGGGTTTTCCTCCAACCTGTTCCACGTTTGCTGGAACACCACTGACCCAGACGGCTGTTCAGCTCCTGCTGTTCTCCATTGTGGCTCTTCAACTAAGTAGGGATTTCCCTCACTATAATTTGCTTGTTTGGGAACTTCCCTGGTCCCTTTTTACATCTGAAAAGGAAGTGTGCCTCTCAATCCAATTTCTGGCCACTTCATCTTTTTTTTAAATTCCACATTTGTTTCCTTACCCTTTTTAACTTAATGCCCCTGACTTCAGCTTTTTTAGTTTCTGAAGATTCTATTTTAACTCTTCCTAACACTGTTAGCCTGAGTGGAACCTCTTTTGACTCAACAGGTTCATTTTTATTTCTTTCTAATATTGCTGTCCTAGTCCTGGCCTCTACTGACCAAATTGTTTTCTCTTAACCACTTCAGGTTGATCTGCGCAGACTCAATAGGCTGAATGGATTCCGTTTGCACTGTAGGGACTCTATGATTCAACCTTCAAGGCTGGATGTACCAATCAGTTGTATACACTTAACTTTTTGAAACTGAGTACAAAAAATTCAGTCAGATAGGCTTTCTTAAATTTAAACAGTTAAGGGATTTACCTATCCAGATAAAGACATTAAAATACCAAAAAAGGTATGAATACATAATGAGGCTTAGCTAAGAGCTCAGATACCCACTAGAGAGTTGAAATAATTGCACCCCAGGGAAAACATTGCTTGACTGACAGCTCTGTCAATTTCACAAAGTTTATTTACACAATACAGAGATTTCAAGTACTCACAGTTTCTGCTATTGATGTTTTTAATGATCTGTATGATTAATACTTTTATTGGGCTATAATAAAAGCAACATGTATGAACAAATTACTATATTTAAAACTTGTTCTATTGTCACACGAGGATTAATAGGTTCTACATTGCAAGTATTGTGGGTAAATGAGCATAGAAGTGCAGTAGCTTAGCATGGAGGGTACGAGGAGCCATGGGCGTGGATGGAAGGTATGAATAGCAAGGGAAGTGTGTAGGGGGTGACGGGGCCCTCTTGTTTTATTATGACTGGGAGAGAGTCCCAAAGCACCAAGGCATGACCATAACCAGCCCTCTTCTGTACCCAGTAGCCACTGTAGCTGCCTTCTTCCAGGACAGTGGGCCCCATTACTGTTAACCTTGCCCCCCACTTGAACTAAAGTCCAAACTTTGCTTTCTGCCAAGGTGGGCTGTCCGAGCCACAGAAATTCCCAACTCTGCTGCTACCTCAAAGATAAAAATTCTGCCCTTGGTATCTGCAATCCTCCAGTAGCACTCCCACATCAAAAGAAGAATCGAAGAATGTGCCCAAAATTCTCTGCTACTTCAACCTGCACCTCATTCAGCAATCAGGGATGCATTTCATTCGGATCAGCTGGCTTTTATCTTCCTTTGAGCACTGCCAATTGTTTAATAACTGCTCTGACTACTTTGCCCACTAACTTTATTTGGACTTGGTGCATTTATACTCCTGCACTCCAGACCTATCCTCATCTGCATTGCATTTCATCCCTCTGACCCCCCCTGGAGAGTAATCAGAAATAGGAATGCCAGTACAATCTTTGCTGAACTCATCTGATTCATTAAAATCATTGTAACAATGCTACAGGTCAGCTAAAGCATCATAAGCCATAAGCTGAACTTGAGATTTTCTCTATCAGGAATTATTTTTATCACTTAGCCACAGGAAATGATGAATTTTAAAGTGCATTTGAATGTGCTTTATCATGTCATGTTTGAACAAGAGCAAAATATACCTGGCGTGGTTTTACTGAGGCATGAGGAAGACTGCAGAAAAGATCCATTTTCCATAGTTTCAGCGCAATGCTAATTTTAAAAAACTATGACTGATATTGAAAGGAAAATGCAGACCAAGCCCACAGACTCTAATGCAGCACACAATCACTAGCATCCACTCAGTGTGCTCAGCTACTCCTCATACTGAACACTTGGGGAGAGATAGACTCTATTTACTAACACTTCTGTCACTGGAAGCAATGGACCCAGTTTTACACATGTGAATAGGTTTTGAATGAGTTAAAATGTCACTGGTGTTTCTTCTTTACTCTATCAAAACCACTTGTGATTTTGCACGTCCCAATCAAGACCCTCTTAATCTAAACCACTCTACAAAGAACAACCCTATCTTCTTCAGGCTTTCACATAACTGAATCCTCACCCCCAACAACATTCTCGCAAATCTCTTCTGTGTCCTCTCCAAGGCCACGACGTTTGGAATTTAGAAATGAACACATACTCCAAGAGAGACCTTAACAATATTTCATAAAAGTTTATCATAACTTTCTTGCTTTGGTGATCTGTTCCTCTGTTTGTAAAGTCAAAGGTCCCGGAGGCTTTCAAAAAAAAAATCAGCTTTCTCAATTTGTCCTGCCCACCTTCAAAGGTTTGTGCATTTAAACCCCTAGTTGCTCCGTTTCCACACCACCTTTAATGTTATACCATCTAGTTCATATTATTTCTCTCATTCCTTCTAGAAAATGTGTCATTTCACACTCCTCTGCAATAAATTTCATCTACCAGGCTGAATATAGAGGGGAAATTAAAAAGAAAATGAGAGGCAAATAGAGAGTATGGCAAGAGAATGGTAGCTGACGTAAAATGCAATCCAACAATCCTATAGGCATTTAAATAGTGAGAAGGTAGTGAGATGAGGATGGGGCTGATTAGAAACTAAAAAGGAAATCTATGCAGGGGCATGGCTATAGTAATGAATGAGTATTATGGTCTGTCTTTACCAAGGAAGAAGACATTTCCAAAGTCAGTAAAAGAGGAGTTATTCAAGATATTGGATGAGTTAAAACTGATATAGAGGTAGCTATAAATGATTAGAAAGGCTGGCTCCATTTAACATATGTCACTAAACATGACCATCTGAGGATGTGGAGGGAAAAATTGTTGGAAATTGTGGCGGTGCACAAGCTGTAATTTCCAGTCCCTTTTAGATTGGTGGTGGGTGATGCCAGAGGACTGGAGAATTGAGAATATGCAAGGATAAATCCTGCAACTACAGATCAGTCAGTTCAACTCCAGTGGTCGAAAAGCTTTCAGAAACAATAATCTGGGATAATATTAACAGTTACTTGGTCAAGTATAAATGAATCAAGGAAAGCCAGAATGAATTTAAAAGCAAATCACGTTCCGCCAACTTGGTTGAGTTTTTCAATGATGTAATGGGGTGACGGTTGAGGGCCATGCTGTTGATATCATGTTTATGGACTTCAAAAACCATGTTGGATAAAGTGCCACATAATAGGATGACAGCAAGTTGAAGTCCATATAGAATAAAAGTGAAAGGAGAAGCCTGGATACAATGATGGCCAAGTGACAGGAAACAGCAGTAGTGAGTGAATACTTTTCAGACTGGAATGGAGTTCCTGGGGACGGGACATGAACCACTGCTTTTCTCAACATTAGTAAGATAGACTTGGTATACAGGGCACAATTTAAAATCCGCAATTGAGACAAAACATGGAAACATTGTGGACTGTGTGGAGGAGAGTAATGGTCATCAAGAGGGCACGGACAGATTGATGGAAAGTGTGAACACATGGCAGATGGCAACTCATATAGAGAAATGTGAAGTGACATTTTGGTAGGAACATTGAAGAGAGGCAATATAAGCTGGAGGATACAATACAGACAAGAGTCCCAGGCTAAGCACATAGACCCTCACCATGACAAGATCTGTAAGACATAACAGGCTACAAGATGAAGGTATGTAAAATTGCTGGCTCCAAGGCTCCCCTCCCTGATGAGCTCAATGCATTCTACACCCATTTTGAGCAAGAGGCCAGCGAGAGCATGCCCTCCACCCTGAAAGTCTTGGATGAACCTGTATCTGAGGTTACCATTGCAAATGTCAGCACAGCTTTCTTTAAAGTCAACCAAGGAAAGCCACTGGCCCGGAAGGGGTATTCGGATCAGCACTCAGATTTTGCATGGATCAGCTGGCGGGGTATTCACAGACAACTTCAACCTCTCTTTACAACAATCTGAGGTCCCTATCTGCTTCAAGAAGATGACCATCATCCCAGCACCAAAAAAAAGCCAAGCAGCGTGCCACAATGACTATTGTCCAGTTGCTCTGACATCCATCACTACGAAGTACTTTGAAAGGCTAGTCATGGTACGAATCAATTCCAGCCTCCCAGACTGCCTGGATTCACTACAGTTTGCCTACCACTGTAACAAGTCCACAGCAGACGCTATTTCCCTGGCCCTGCAGTCAACCCTGGAACATCAAGAAAACAAGGCACCTATGTCAGACTCCTATTTATTGACTATAGCTCATCCTTCAACACTATTATTCCCACAAAACTCATCTCCAAACTCTGTGGCCTGGGCCTTGTCACCTCCCTCTGTGACTGGATCCTGAGCTTCCTAACCTACAGGCCACAATCAATAAGAATAGACAACAACATCTCCTCCACAATCATTTTCAGCACTGCTGCCCCACAAGGCTGTGTTCTCAGTCCCCTACAATACGCCTTTGTACATCTATGACAGTGTGGTCAAATACCCCTCCAACTTGATTTTCAAGTATACTGATGAAACCACTGTAGTGGGTTAGATCTCAAACAATGACGAGACAGAGTACAGGAATGAGATAGAGAATCTGGTGAACTGATGTGGCAACAATAATCTCTCGCTCAATGTCAGCAAAACAAAGGAGATTGTCGTCGACTTCAGGAAGCGTAAAGGAGAACATGCCCCTGTCTACATCAATGGGGATGAAGTAGAAAGTGTCGAGAGCTTCAAGTTTTTAAAAGTCCAGATTACCAGTAACCTGTCCTGGTCTCCCCATGCCGATACTGTAGTTAATAAAGCCCACCAATGCCTCTACTTTCTCAGTCCACTAAGGAAATTTGGCATGTCAGCTACGGCTTTCACCAACTTTTACAGGTGCACCATGGAAAGCTTTCTTTCTGGTTGTGTCACAGCTTGGTATGGCTCCTGTTCTGTCCAAGATTGCAAGGAACTACAAAAGGTCGTGAATGTAGCCCAATCCATCACACAAACCAGCCTCCCATCTATTGACTCTGTCTACATTTCCCACTGCCTCAGAAAACTAGCCAGCCTAATTAAGGACCCATGCACCCAAGTGATTCTCTTTTCCATCTTCTTCCATTGGGAAAAATTACAAGTCTGAGGTCATGTACCAACCGACATAAGAACAGTTTCTTCCCTGCTGCCATTAGATTATTGAATGGACCTACCCTGCATTAAATCGACCTTTCTCTACATCTTAACTATACCTGTAACACTACATTCTATACTCTCATTTCCTTATCTATGAATGGTAGGCTTTGTCTGTATAGCATACAGGAAACAATATTTTTCACTGTGTGCTAGTACGTGACAATAATAAATCAAATCAAAATTCCAAATGGACTGCAGGAACAGAGAGTTCTGCGGTATTCCTCTTTTTGAAACATATAACCAAAAAATACAAACACACGAACAAGGAGTATTTGTATGCCATTCGGCCCCTCGAGGCTGCTCTGCTACTTAATAAGATCATGGCTAATCTGATAGTAATCAGAAATGTGCATCCCACCTACCCCTGATAACTGATCACCCCCTTACCAAGAATCTATCCAGCTCTGCCTCACAAATGTTCAAAAGCTCTGCTACCACCACCTTTTCAGGAAGAGAACTTCAAAGAATTGACCCTCAGAGAAAGAATAGTGTCACATCTTTATTTTAAACAGACAATCCTTCATTTTTAAACAGTGAGCCCCAGTTCCTAATTCCCCTAAGAGAGGAAACATCCTCTCTGCATCCATCCTCTCAAGACCCAATTTTATATGTTGCAATCAAGTCACCACTTGAACATTTTGGTGAAACTTTAAGAAGCACTGGTTCAGCCTCAATTGTAGTATCTCCCGGAATTTTATTGGCATTCCCACCCCGGAGTCAGGGTGGGCAAGGCTCACGGAACGGAATTCTCCATTGGCCTTGGGTGCAATTTTACAAGCCTCACCCGACCAAGGTCATAAAATACTGGCCATAGTGTCCAGTTTTGGACACTGCACTTTAGGAAGAATGTGAAGGCTACAGACAAAGTTCAGAAAAGATGTATGAGCTTCTTTCAAGGGATGGGACACTTGAGTAATGTGGAGAGATTGGAGAAGCTGGGGTTGTTCTCCTGAGAGAATAAAAGATACTGAGTTTTGACAGAGATGGCCAAAAATGTGAGGGATAACAAACTCCAGGCCAACTGGTTAATTGTGGGGGAGCTATTGGAAAATATCTTTTGGTTCAGTGTGACCAAGCATTTAAATAAGAACCAGCTAATCAAAGAGACTCTGCATCAAATTGTGATGGGTAGATTATATCCACCTAATCTAGTTAAATGTTTAGAGGAGGTCATTAACGTTAAGATAGTGGACAAAATACTGCAGGAGCTGGAAATCCGAAATTAACACAGAACATGCTGGAAATACTCAGCAGGTCAGGCAGCGTCTGCAGGGAGAGGGAGGGAGAAAGGGAGAGAGAGAGAGAGCAGACAGGCAGAGTTACTGCTTCAGATCGAAAACCACGAGCTCACCTACTATGCCTTTTTCCTCAACCAAGGATTCTTTCCCAACGTGGTTGGCGGGGCCCTAGACCATGTCCATTTTATTTCACATTTCTCTCACCCCTTCCCCACCGTCCCAAAATCACTTCAATATATAAAATCCCATACACTTCGCTTATTATTTTCTCAATATGTCCTGTTACCTTTAAAGATTTATGCAAAAAAAAATTCCTCTGTCACTGCACACTCTATTAGAATCATAATCATAGAACCCTACAGTGCAGAAAAAGGCCCTTTGGCCCATCAAGTCTGCACCAACCACAATCCCATCCAGGCCCTACCCCATATCCCTACATATTATACCCACTAATCTACACATCCCTGGATCCTAAGGGGCAATTTCATAGCACGGCCAATCAATCTAACCCGCACATCTTTGGACTGTGGGAGGAAACCGGAGTACCCGGAGGAAACCCACACAGACACGAGGAGAATGTGCAAACTCCACACAGACAGTGACCCGAGCCGGGAATCGAACCCAGGACCCTGGAGCTGTGAAGCAGCAGTGCTAACTACTGTGCTACCACACCACCCCTGAATGAAATATATTATTAAGTTTGTATTGCCTCGTCCAATCCCTTCTGCCATAATGCTTCACCTCATACTTGTCAGTATTTAATTCCATCTGCCACTTGTCTGTTTTGTTTATCAGTCTTGTGCAACTTGTTCAAGGTTTAAATAGACTGATTTTGTTCCATCTTTCTCAAGTTGAAAGTACAGATGGACATGTGGGTGCTGTGGTGACAAAGCGCACTCTCACTTGCAATGATGAGAATCATCTACATTTCCTGGATTAGTTTATTAAAACGGATGAATTATCCTCTGTCGATTGGCAGGGCCTAGCACCTGGAGGAAAGTCAGGCACAGGTGGCTGGAACAGCTTCAGCATTTTCCAAAATTGGAGGAAGGAAAGGAACTAAATAGGACAGGAACAGTACCCTGACCTCAATACTTTTAGCCTATGTTTATTGTGGGGACAAGCATTCTTCTCCCTCATAGATAGCCATGAAAATTCCAAGGTTGTAAAGAAATAGAGTAATGGCTTTTTGCCCCTTTTTCCTATGCCTAACAGCCGTGGAAAATCATTTCAACGTGCAAAGTCCAGGAAAATCCATCTACTATATAAAAAAAAGATTTTTAAAGCTTTGGACATGACTGGCATTTGTCAAAACTGATCTTGTATACCTTGAAAACAGCTCCAGTTCAGACCAGTACCACCCATTTCCAGGTTTTATTGGTTTTTCAGAACAATCATCCCCAGGAGTCAAAAAGGTGGTTTACCTATTGCCAGCCTCATGAAGTGCCTTTCTTGTCCAATAATATGTCACCTTGATTCAGCTGGTAGCATTCCTGCTTGAATTACATGGTTGAGAAGTCAAGAAGCACTTCAGGATTTGTGTACATACACAAGGCTGACATTCCAGTACAAGACATTGGTCTCTACTCTGCCCTAGTGCACTTTGCTGATTGCTGTCCCAATACTAAATGAGCAAAGCTGAGTCAGTTCACTGAAACTCAGGATCATAGAACCCCAAGGTGCAAAAGGAGGTTATTTGGCCCATCAAGCCAGTACCAACAGCAATCTCACCCAGACCCTATCCCAATAACCCAACATATTTACCCTGCTAGTCCCCTTGGCACTATGGCGCAATTTAGTATGGCCAATCAACCTAACCCACACATCTTTGGTGTGTGGGAGAAAAGCAGAGCACCCAGAGGAAACCCATGCAGATACAGGGAGAACATGCAAACTCCACCTGAGGCTGGAATTGAACCCAGGTCCCTGGCACTGAGGCAGCAGTGCTAACCACTATGCCACCATGCTGCCAAGTTCAAATCTAGATCAGCCCGGCAATCTGAGTAGAGTGTACGTTACATGTACTCATGAGTTGAACTTCTGCCCACAACTATAAAGGTAAATTAGTTTGTCTGGACTGAATGTGGAGATGTGTCTTTGAAAATGACAGTGTTTTTGCAAGAGCTCTATTATTTTTAAACAATTCTGCAGAGGCAACTGGGCAGATGATGGGTCTCCAGTCATGACTCTCCTGTTTTTGCAGACGGATGAGCATTAAGTGCAATTGGGGATCTGCACTCACACACAGAAGGAGGGATGTGACAAACTGTACTTGTCCCATGCGCATCTTCAATATACATGATGGGAGATGCACTGGGGAAGGAATTTGGCTATTTTGTCTTCCTTGCTTTTTGAGAATGGAGAGAGGCCTAGAGGAAACCAGAGTTAAGGATAGTGAAAAAATGCATTTTATAAAAATCTTAAAAGGCTAAACTGAATGGTAGTTGTTTGTTATAGACAAGCAGGTGATAGTTGCTAATTAATTCCTGCAATGTTTTTAATGTAGATCAGGACATGGTAGTGCCAACTCTGCTGCTAGGATACCCTGTCACACTGAATCAATTGATCCAAATCTGTTGGTCAGAGACAACATTGATAGCATTTAAGCTTAGTTACAGTAGGATCTACAGTTCGACAGCAGTTTACACTGAAGGTGGAATGGATATTAATACCCGGACAAATTAGTTAACAACTTGGAGTTAACTCCTCAGGAAGTTTGCCCCCTCTTTCAAATAACACTTCAAATAATGCCTGGAGGGTAAAGAGAGAAGGAATTCCTCCATGTTTCTAGTGCTGAATAGTCAGAAAAGTCAATTCGCCAAGCCAAAATTAAAATCAATAATCAGCCTGACAATAAAATCAACGTGGTAGGAATGGAGAGAAATGTAAAGGGGTAGAAATTGCATTGTGATGATGTGAAGGAGTATACTTGACAAGGCAGATTGAATGGGGTGGAAGGGATGCTTTGTATGGGGAGCATGGCTATGGGGCGTGGGGGAATCACGCATGCAATCACGAATCAGGGCACAAATTGTACTTGAAATTGTTTCACTTTTCCAAAGTGAAATTATGGTTCAAGTTTCTGTCCAAACTCATTTGCATCACCACAAAGGTAAAAGCTCTTGTGAATCAGTGCAGTAGAATGTAATCATTTTGTTTCTGTTAAGACGTATTGAAGTGTTGGCTAAAAATGGATCTCAGACAATAAAAAAAAGCATTTTTAATCAGAGTGTGTGATATTCCACCCGTGAGTAATCTAATTTCAAAATCAATGACAATGAGTCAGAAAAAAAACTTGCACTGCGCTTTTTCCTCGATTCATTTGCATACATTAAGTAGTTTCTTAATGGAAAAAGAGTCTTAGAAAATTTTGAAAAACATGCTTGCACATTAAACTGTCAGTCCTTAGTGCCTGGAATTTCCTTTGAGCTGCTAACATTCCTGTTCTGATTCTGACAGCAGTAAGTGTGTGCATAAATGGGGTCTCCACCCCATTCTCACTGCATTTACTGGAGTGGAACAGGCACAATTCAAGGCGATTCATTCTCATGGGCTCTTCCAGTGTCAGCAGTCTCCAAAATCCTATAAATATTTTTTTTCCCTTTTTCACAGATGTTCTAGAGGTTCAGCAACTCAGAGTTCCAGGATCTGGCAACACCATAGGAGCGGGGCCAGATATGGCACTACCCTTCTTTTCCAGCTCTGATGCACCCAGGGCCTAGATCAGCAGGATGAACAGGGCACAGAAGTTTTGCAGACAAATCTGAGGAGGAGAAGGAATAGGAAGAGGAGAAGAAATAGGAGCATCAGGAGGAAGACAATGAAGAGGAAGAGGGTGATGTCATTGCGGCAGACACTGTTTAATGCACTTGCAAAGTAAACGGATGGAGGGAATGATGTGAAGGAGTATACTTGACAAGGCAGATCGAGTGGGCGCAAGAGATGCTGTGTATGGGAGGGGTGGGGGGAAATCAGGCATGCAATAGGATGTAGGTGAATGTGCAACTGACTTACCTCTCTTGATCTGGTTCGGTCATTGAACCAAATCCCAGCACATGGCAGGGTGTTCCTGCTGCTGACCTGATTCTGGAACACATCCAGCCACGCTTCAACAGCCGGTTTCTTCCTCCCGTTACTGGGACAGAGTATCTATTTCTGCAGCTCTTCTACCCAGCTGTACACCAAGCGAGGTATCTTTGAAGTGGGAAACAGCCATTCACCATTCTGAATCAAGTTCTTTCCATTTTGCTTCCAACTCCTCCAAAATCCATTTTTTGATTGGCCCTTTAAATACTCACTCAAATACTTGTCCTCACCACAGCTGCTAGTGCACAATCACCGGGAAAACTGCAAATCAAATCTGTGGCGTATACCCTGCACAATGTTGTTCATGTGCTAAACCTACTTTAGGTTTCTCTTGTGATATTTGATGGCCCCAACTCTGCCATGAAGGGCCCGTAAAAATCTGCCGATGGTGTGGTAGAAATTTAGAACATTCTCCCCGAAAGGTTGTGGGTGCTGGGACAATTGGAGCTTTCTATACCAAGAACAATATATTTCAGTTAGCTAATCGAGGGATATGGAGCAAAAGGCATAAAAATGGAGTTAAGGTGCAGATTAGCCAAGGTCTGATTAAATGTTCCGAGGAATTCCATAGTCTTCAGGACCGGAAATCCTGTTCTTCATGATCCTATGTTTTGGCTGAGGCCTGAATATCAAGTCACAAACATTATTTTTACAGCAGAAATCGTATTTTTGTGTATGCATGTGTGTGTGTGTGTGTGTGTGTGTGTGTGTGTGTGTGTGTGTGCGCGCGCGTGTGTTTTTGCATATCTGTGCATGAGAGAGTGACACAGATACATTGAGCATGACAGATGTAACCGATTATCCACCTGTTCTGACTCTGTGCACTCAGGAAATGTGAGACAAGCAAAGATACTGTGAAAATCCTTTCCAATATTACAAAAAATAGCATCTCCATAGAACAGACATGAAGGGGAGATTTAATAGAGCTTTTGGAAATCCTGAAAGCATTTCAGGAGGTAAATAGTGAAAGATTTGATGAATGGAAAACAAAGGGAGCGCGGAACCAGGATTATAAATAGAGTACTAAAGGAAATTAGGAGAAATAATTTCACACCGTTCATTAGGGCATGACTATCACTGGTAGCTAATGAGACAGAGATTATGCCAATACTTGAGAGGGAATTGAATTTCAGGATTTAATGAGTGAAGGACAGGGATACGGGATTGGATTGTTTGAAGAGTTAACACTCTTAGAGCTTAATGACTGATAGATCCTTCTGTGCATTAATTTCTGTGATTGTACAATTTCAAGGTGATAATTCCATCAAGATTCAGAAATGACAACTGCACACGGTACAACTACTCCCTTTCATGGAGTTGACATCATCTTAGAGTTTTGGTAAGATTACGTCCTCTTCATAACTCGCCGTTATCAGCCACAGTATTTTAGTCACAACTATAAACCAACTTTTCTTTTACAAGAACCTATTCTTGTCTATATAATTCTATCTCAGATCTCAATTGCCCTCTCTCTCTCTCTAAAATTTTGATGCAAAAATATCACATCAGTTGTCTCAGATTTAATAGCCAACTGATCACTTACAAACTGCCTGTAGTCAAACTAACTTGCCATGGTAAAACTCTGCAAGGACCTGTCCTTCAAATTAATTATTTCAGACGGAGGAAATCATTTCACTTACCCTCTTTATAAAGAGCCTTCTGAATTTTTGTTGAGGCAATCTCATCATTTTCCTGCTAAAACCACAGATAGCTGCTGCAGAAACTCGAAGAAAGCTTTCCAACTACACAAGCACCTCTCATCTTCTTTGGCAATAACCTCTTGTGACCCGTTTAGCTTAAGCACGTCACACAAACATATCCCCTGCAAACATGGTGACAGATTTAAAAAGATCCTGCAGGTTCTGTTTTACAGCCAAGATCAAGTGAAAACCGTGCACATCCACCAGCCCCTCATGACTCTGTTTGTCATCACACTGATGGAGAGCTGCAAGCAAGACCTGGCAGTTTCTGAACACACAGCCTTTCTATCCTTTCACCGATGGAATAATATCCTGCTAATGTTTATATACCGGGGTGGGGGTGGGGGGGAAAGAATGGATAGGTTCATCAATTGGAGTGGCTGTCCCAAACCTGCCGCCTGCCAGCACAAAATCCATTGCAAAACAAATCAGTTACCCTGACCCTTCCCAAAAAAAGTCAAAGATTACTGAGCTCCAGCTGCTGCCTGAAGTGAATGTAATCCCTTGCTACCCTCCCTGCTTCCTCAAATCAGCTCATTAGAGTCTACCTTTTCTCTCTAAACACAAAGGTTTGCTTTGCCGTTTTGTTTCTCACTACTCAAGCTTAGCTTCTTTATCCAGTCATCAAAGCGGTGAAAAGAGGATGACTGATAAAATGAAGACATTTTTTGTGATTACCAGATTATTGGAAAACTAATCCTTCATTTTAAGGGTCTTTGATTCGTGTCTAAAAATAAAATTCACCAAGTAAGTGGAACTAAGAAAGGAAATGGAATTACATCTTTCAGCAACAATGCCTTCTATTGGAATACTATTATTTAATAATGCATAGCGTTTGTCTGGATACATTAGGGATTATATAGGAATAAATCTGACAGGATTACTCAAGACAATGTCTGTCTACATCTAATAAAGACTTAGGTGTTGCAAGCTTATACAGTGCAGGGTCCACTGACGCTATTTTGATGATAGTGTTAGAATGGACATGAGGAGCATACAGGCCTGGCACATTATGACTTCTGCCAGTTAGTCATGCTAATGTGATTCTGACATGACAAAAGCAAACTAGAAACAGAAAATGCTGGAAATACTCAGCAGGTCAGGCAGCATCTGTGAAGAAAAGCAGAGTTAATGTTTCAGATCAATCATAGGATCCCTACAGTACAGGAGGAAGTCATTTGGCCCATGGAGCCTGCACTGACTCTTTAATAGAACATCTTACCCCTGCTCTATGCCCACAACATCATTTACCCCACTACTCCCCCAACCTATATTTCTCGCCACCATGCTGTCCAAAATGGAGAATGTGGGCATCGATCCCACTACCCCTCATGGGCAAAGCGAATGGCCTTTAAGCTCATTCCCAGAAGTTAATCGACTGCCCTTCATCAGAACAAAGCTGAAATGTTGGCCGAATTTGATGTTGACCAGCAATTGGGAGAGAGATGGGCAGGCACGTGGGAAGCAAAAAGTAGGAAATTTAGGCTGTGGTGGATTAAGCAACAAGAACCGATTTGCAATGCATTCATTTATCATGCATACTCACTAAAGTATAAACATACTTCCATTGTTTGCTGGAGCAGACGAGTGAAGGAGCAGAGAGACAGCTAAGATTTTACCTGTTAAAAACCAGTTTAAAATAAGTTTAAAGCACTTTGTTCTTTGTAGAACTGTTTAAAGCATTTATTTATTGTATTTACTGCTTTAAGAATTCTGAGGGAGTGGTTAGCAGGCAGTTGTGGTTCATCAGATTTAAATCAGCGCCAGGTTTAAAAGGAGGCCTGGTGTAGACAGCGGGCAGCGTCTGAGCGGGCAGCGGAGTGAGAGGGAAGCAGAGTGAGCTACTAGGGCTTAATATCAAAAAGGGCTGGAAGGAAAAAAGGCCAGGTGAGTTCGTTTGAAAAACAAAAAAAAAACAAAAAAAATTTTTTCAAAACTACTACAGTAAATAATGGAGGGGCATGTGATGTGTGGTTTCTGTATGATGTGGGAACTGGTGGACCCTAGGGTTCATCCCAGTGACCATGTCTGCAGTAAGTGCAGGTTGCTGGAGGAGCTCCAGCTCAGGGTAAATGAGCTGACCTCTGAGCTACAGACACTGAGGCTCATCAAGGGGAGAGAGGGTGCCATTGTCAATGGGGTGCAAGTGACATCCACCCCCCCTAGACTGGCTAACTCTAAGTCAGGGACAAGAGGGGGCTACTGGGAAGAGGAAAGGGGGTGAGGAGCGGAGGCCTCAGCCTCTTAATCTGCATAACAGGTTTGAGGTTCTTGCTTCCAAGTTGGACGATAACGAGGCAGGTGAGGTTGGTGAGCAAGCTGCACAGGGTACAGTGATGCAGCAGGACATAGGCAAAGAGAAAGGGAAAAGGAACGTAGTAGTTATTGGGGATAGTGGGGTGAAGGGTATTGACACTGTCCTTTGTCACAATGACAAAGTGCACAGAAGGGTGTGTTGTCTGCCTGGTGCTCGGGTACGGGATGTCGCAGCTGGGCTGCAGAGGAACCTGGAGTGGGAGGGTGAGAATCCGGTTGTTGTGGTACATGTGGGTGCCGGCGACGTAAGCAAAATGCAGACTGAGGATCTGGGGAGGGAGTATGAAAAGCTTGGAATGGAATTAAAAAGTAGAACCGACAAGGTGGTTATCTCTGGGCTACTGCCTGAACAGTGTGCAGATGGGCGTAGGGTTGACAGGATTAAGGAAGTGAATGGGTGGCTCAGGGATTGGTGTGGGAGGAATGGGTTTGAATTTATGGGGCATTGGCACCAGTATTGGGGTAGGTGGGACCTGTTCGGGAGGGATGGGGTTGGTCTGAACCGTGCTGGGACCAGAGTGCTGGCGAATCGAGTAAAGAGGACTGTAGACAGGGCTTTAAACTAATTATGGGGGGGGAGGGTGTGAGGGTAGGTGACCTTACGAGGTCTAAAGTTAAGGAGAGTGTACATGGAAGAGGCCGAGGATGTCCCAATAATAGAGGGAGTAGGGGGCGTGAGTATAGTTGGTGGCGTTGCGGCAAATAGGGTCCAGGTGAAGGCTGGGATGAAAGCACTTTATCTGAATGCACGAAGCATTCAGAATAAAGTGGATGAGCTGATGGCGCAGATCGACACAAATGGATACGATCTGGTGGCCATTACAGAGACGTGGCTGCAGGGTGACAGGGACTGGGAGCTGAATGTACAGGGCTATCAAGTGTTTAGGAAGGATAGACAGGAGGGAAAAGGGGGGGGCGTAGCTCTGCTGATTAAGGATAGCATCACGGTAGTAGCAAGGGATGATATTGGAGCCAAGGAGCAGAGGGTGGAATCGTTGTGGGTGGAGATTAGGAACAGCAAAGGGAGGAAGACGCTGGTGGGTGTCGTCTATAGGCCCCCGAATAATGATCTGGAGATGGGGCAGGCTGTTAACGCGCAAATAAGTGCGGCGTGCAAGAATGGGACGGCCGTAGTTATGGGGGATTTCAATCTGCATATTGATTGGTCGACCCATGTTGGACGTGGGGGGCTCGAGGAAGAGTTCTTGGAATGCTGCCGGGATAGTTTCCTCGAACAGTGTGTGTTGGAGCCGACGAGGGAGCAAGCTATCTTGGATCTGGTGCTATGTAATGAAGCGGGTAGAATTAGGGACCTTGTGGTGAAGGATCCTCTTGGGGAGAGTGATCATTGTATGGTGGAGCTTCTGGTGCAGATGGAGGAGGAGAAAGTGGGTTCCCGGACACGCGTCCTTTGTTTGAATAGAGGGAAATACGGTAGGATGAGAGAAGAATTGGCGAATGTGGACTGGGAGAGCGCGTTGGAGGGAGGGTCTGTTAAGGAGCAGTGGAGGATCTTTAAGGAGATCTTTCTTGGTGCTCAACGGAAATTTATTCCGATGGTCAAAAAGGATAGTAGGAGGAGAGGTAATAAGCCGTGGATAACAAAGGAGGTGAAGGAAAGTGTTAAACTAAAAGCGGAGGAATTTAGAGTAGCTAAGAGTAGTGGGCGAGAAGAGGATTGGGAGAGGTTTAAATGTCAACAAAGATTGACAAAGAAGTTGATAAGGAAGGGTAGGAGAAACTATGAAGCTGGGCTAGCACTTAATATAAAAAAGGATAGCAAGAGTTTTTATAAATATATAAAAAGGAAGAGGCTGGCTAGGGTGAATGTTGGTCCTTTAGAGGATGAGAAAGGGGACCTAGTGGTAGGGGATGGGGATATGGCTAAGGTATTGAATAACTTTTTTGTTTCTGTCTTCACGGAGGAGGACGTGAATAATTTGCCGGGTGTTAGCGATAGAAAGGTGGTAGGACTGGAGGGTCTTAATGACATTACTGTTACTAGAAAGGCGGTGCTCGACAGACTGGAGGGGCTGATTGTGGACAAGTCCCCAGGACCGGATGGAATGCATCCAAGGGTTCTGAAGGAAATGGCGGAGGTGATAGTGGATGCCTTGGTGGTTATTTTCCAAACGTCGCTGGATTCCGGGGAAGTGCCGGATGATTGGAAAACGGCTAATGTTACGCCGTTGTTTAAGAAGGGTGCCAGGCAAAAGGCGGGGAATTATAGGCTGGTTAGTTTAACATCTGTGGTAGGTAAAATGTTAGAATCTGTCATTAAAGAGGAAATTGCGAGGCATCTTGAAGGGAATTGCTTGATAGAGCAGACGCAGCACGGTTTCATTAAAGGGAAGTCGTGTCTGACAAATTTACTGGAGTTCTATGAGGATGTGTCTAGGGCGGTGGATAGAGGAGAGCCGGTGGATGTGGTCTTTCTAGATTTTCAGAAAGCGTTTGACAAAGTGCCTCACAAGAGGTTATTGCAGAAGGTCGAGGGACATGGAGTTGAGGGTAGGGTGTTAGCGTGGATAGAGGATTGGTTGTCAAATAGGAGGCAGAGAGTGGGGGTCAACGGGTGCTATTCGGATTGGCGGATGGTGACTAGTGGAGTGCCCCAGGGATCGGTGCTGGGGCCTCAGCTTTTTACCATTTATATAGATGATCTGGAGGAGGGAACCGAGTGTAGAGTGTTGAAATTTGCTGATGACACCAAGATTGGGGGAACGGCAAATTGTGCAGAGGGTGTGGAGAGTCTTCAGAAGGATCTAGATAGGCTGGGCGAATGGGCCAGGAAATGGCAAATGGAATTTAATGTTGGCAAGTGTGAGGTGGTCCACTTTGGTAGGAAAAATGGTAGGAAGGACTATTACTTACGAGGCGAAAAACTGCAGCAGGCGACGGTGCAGAGGGACCTCGGGGTCCTTGTGCATGAGTCGCAAAAACCCAGCTTGCAGGTGCAGCAGGTGGTCAGGAAGGCGAATGGGATGCTGGCCTTCATAGCGAGGGGGATTGAATATAAAAGTAGGGAGGTCTTGCTGCAGCTGTATAGGGCATTGGTGAGGCCGCAGCTGGAGTACTGTGTGCAGGTTTGGGCGCCGCACCTGCGCAAAGATATTTTGGCCTTGGAGGGAGTGCAGAGGAGGTTTACTAGGCTGATACTGGAGTTGAGGGGGTTGAGCTATGAGGAGAGGCTGAATAAACTGGGCTTGTACTCGTTAGAGTTTAGAAGAATGAGAGGAGATCTCATTGAGACGTATAAGATGATGAATGGGATGGATAGGATAGAGGTGGAGAGACTCTTCCCGCTCAGAAAAGACAATAGGACTAGGGGGCACAGCCTCAAGATAAAAGGGGGGCGGTTTAGAACGGAGTTGAGGAGGAACTTCTTCACTCAAAGGGTGGTGAATCTCTGGAATTCTCTGCCCGTTGAAGTGGCGGAGGCTGCCTCGCTAAATATTTTTAAGACGCGGGTTGATGGGTTTTTGATAGGAGAGGGGATTAAGGGTTATGGGGAGAGGGCGGGAAAGTGGAACTGAGCAGCGACAGATCAGCCATGATCTTATTGAATGGCGGGGCAGGCTCGAAGGGCTGGATGGCCTACTCCTGCTCCTATTTCTTATGTTCTTATGTTCTTAAAGCACCGGAACAACACGGTGGCACAGTGGTTAGCACTGCTTCTTCACAGCGCCAGGGATCCAGGTTCAATTCCTGACTTGGGTCACTGTCTGTGTGGAGTTTGCATGTTCTCCCCATGTCTGCGTGGGTTTCCTCTGAGTGGCCCGGTTTCCTCCCACATTCTGAAAGATGTGCTGATAGGTGCACTGACCGGACAGGTGGCAACTAGGGGAATTTCACAGGAACTTCATTGCAGTGTTAATGTAAGCCTTACTTGTGGCTAATTTATAAACTTTAAACTTTTCAGCAGCGTAAATGGTACCTCAGGAATTGACAGGCAGCGAACCAGCCTTTAGATTCACAGCTGGTTAAGAGTGGCATGCAAGCAGGCAAGCTGCCTTCCTGGAGAATTTACACCAAATACAAGCTGCTTTTCTTTGATAAGGAGCTCTGTTGGACCACGAGAGAGGGGGAATTACCGTGTTGAGATTGGGTGGTGGCTGTTCAAGAGGATCGGGATGTAGCTGACTGAGGGAGGGAGGGAAGGAGCGAAGGTGGGTCATCGCAAACATTCTAGGGCTCATGGTTCGACAGTGGGAGAAAGCTGGACCACACAAGAATATCTACTGCCAGTATGTGAAGCGTGATTGTGGGAGATCTGAGTAGGATAGGCAAACAGATGGTAGCAATAGCTGAAGTTTGCAGGAAGGAAAGAGTTGAAGATTATAAGTCCAAAGGTATGCAGATAAGGTTGATTGGCCACAGTATATTGCGCCTTTGTGTCAGGTGGACTAGCAGGGTAAATACGTGGGATGATGAGAATAGGGCCTGGGTGGGATTGTGGTTGGTGCAGATTTGATGGGCTGAATGGCCTCCTTCTGTACTGTCGGGATTCTATGATTCAATGGATCTAAGTTTTTAACAGCGGGCACCACCAGTCAGGTGGATTTACATATGGGGGAGGGAGGGTTACAGGAATAGGGCCCGGGTGGATTGTGGTCAGTGCAGACCCAATGGGCCGAATGGCCTCCTCCTGCACTGCAGGGAACCTATGATTCGATGAATCATCATTTCACAAATATAAGGGGAGAAGACCAGAAAATATCAAATAATTCAAAGAATTGGACATTATAAACCCCGCCACTGCTGTCATCAGCTCCTTTTGTATGGCTATTGAAAAGATAAGAGTGAAAGGGTGTGGAGAATCAGGACAACAGGATAAGGCCATGGAAACGTGGCACTATGGTGCACTCCCTTTCACAGAATAACAAAATAGAAAGGAAATCTCTCAAGACAAACTGCACTAGAAGGAACCATTGAGACAATAAAGCTCTCCCTCTACGACAAGGAGACACCCTTCCCAAACAAGTAACCAGGCAGCTCTCAACTCTGCTTACCCCATCAAGAAACCTCAGAAAACCAGTCCAAAGATACTCAAAACTCAAAGACTTATCAACCGTGCTCGGGTATGAACCACCACAACTCCCCCACATTCGCACCAACCAGAACCTCCACTGGCAGGGAAAAGAAGTCCAGTCCACTCCAGGAAATTTAGTCTGTTTGTACCTCCACAGGACACCTTAGACCCAGAGTATCCAAAAAAAGAAAAAGTAAACCAAATTATGAATATTTCTAATGGTGGGGTGGGGGGGGGGGGGGGGGGGGGTCGCTTTTGGCACTTCAAATGAGGACTCTACAACCACCTCGACATCTATCCATCCACCTACCATCCTGTGGAGTTACTCATTTTTTTATATAGCCAAAGCAAAAAATACCGCAAAAGAATGTACTCCTTCTGTGCAAATACAACAATTACGGTACATAAAAAAAATTAAATATGTATTGCAAAACCTTTAATACACACAACCCAATTGGAGCACTCACTGACAAGTAAAAAAGAGGACCTCTGACCAAAGAACCAAGGTCCTTTCCCCTTCCTTTCACCGAACACACCGATGGAAGAACTATCAGCAGGGGAAAAAAGGATAATGATCTTGGCTTCACAGGACAACAGATAAGGGAAAACATAAAAGCAGCCTAAACCTCTGTGCTCTACAGCACATATCCTTAACAGGATACAAGACAACACCACATAATCAGAAGTCAAAATCACAGGGGAGCAAAGTTCAGGGTGGAAGCCATCCACAGAGTTAGAAAGGCTGAAACCATGACCGGATTATTGAGGAACATCAAGACTTGATGCCGAGCCCTCCGATCGAGGTTTTGAAAAGACAGCAGCGAGTTCTCAAAATTAGCCAGGAACCTCACCACAGCTCATCCTCTGGCCAAAGTTGACGGGAGCAGCTCCTTGTGGGAAAGGCTACAGTGGAGTAGTGGGAGGCATTCAAAAAGGAACTGGGGAGAGTGCAGGTCCAACACGTACTCTTTAAGGGAAATGTGGGAGCAATAAGTTCAGGGAACCCTGATGTCCAGGACAATTGGATGAGGAAGAAGAGAAAGGCTTTTACCAAGTCCAAAGGGAGCAATTCAGATGTAGTCATAGAGGAATATAGGAAGTACAAGAGGGAACATAAGAAAGCAATTAGAAGAGCAAAAAGAGGCCATGAAAACAGCCTTGAAAACAGGATTAGGGAGAATCCAAAGATATTGTAGAAATACATTAAAAGGAGGAGGTTACCTCATTCGGGGGGGGGGGGGGGGGCGCAATGTGTGTGTGAAGCCATAGGATACTGGAAGGGTGTTAAATGGATACTCTGCTTGGTCTTTATTCTGAAAAATGAGAACATAGGAACAGAATTCAGGAAAAGGGACTCTAAGGAACTTGCATAGTTTGACATTGGAAATGGGGAGGTATTACAGACTGATGGGCTTAAAAATGAACAAATCCCTTGGCCTGATGAATTGCATCCCAGGCTAGTGTAGGAGGCGAGGCAGGAAATTGCTGGTGCTCTAACACAAATTTTTAATTTCTCTCTGGCCATGGGGGAAGTACAGTAAGAAGTCTCACAACATCAGGTTAAAGTCCAACAGGTTTATTTGATAGCACTTGCTTTCAGAGTCTCAGGCTCCTTCATCAGCTGAATGATGAGTAATGACAGGGGAAGTGCCAGAGGACAGGAGGACGGTTAATGTAGTTCCACTTTTCAAGAAGAGCTGTAGAGATGAATAAGGAAATTACAGAACAGTGAGTCTCAGATCAGTGTTTGGTAAACTATTGGAGAAAATTCTAAAGGCGTAGATTAATTTGGGAAAGTCAGCATGGCTTTGTCAGAAGGAGGTCATACTTAACAAATTCCATAGAATTTTTCAAAGATGTGATCAAGTATGTGGATGAGAGAAGTTTGTTTGATATAGTTTAAATGGATTTTAGCAAAGCCTTGGACAAAATCCCACATGGGAGACTGATTGAGAAGGTTAAAACATATGGAATTCAGGGAAACATGGCGAGATGGATCAGAAACTGGCTTAGTGATAGGACAGAAAGGGCAGTGGTAGAAAACTGATTGAGAGACTGGAAGATACAGCAAGAAGTCTGACAACACCAGGTTTAAGTCCAACCAATTTATTTGATAGTAAACTCACAAGCTTTATTGTTGTCAGACTTCTGACTGTGTTTACCCCAGTCCAACGCCTATATCTCCACATCATGAGAGACTGCAGCCAGTGTCCAGTGATGTACCACAGGGTTCAGTACTGGGACACTTATTGTTTTTAATACACAGGTGAAAATCTGGAGGGAATGTTAAGCAAGTTTGCAGATGACATCAAGACTGGTAAGGTCATTAATAGTGAAGATGATAGTCGTAGGTTACAGGAAGATATAGATAGGTAGTCAGATGGGCAGAACAGTAGCAAATGATATTTAGCCGTGATGAGTGCAAGGTGATGCACTTTGGAAGAAGAAACAAGACATGGGAGTATTTAATGAATGGCAGGATACTGGGAAGCTCAGAGATACAGATGGATCTTGGGGTAATTATGCACAGATCCCTGAAGGCGGTACAGCACGTCAATAGGGTAGGTAATAAGGCAGATGGAACACTTGTTTTCATCAGTCAAGGCATTGAGTATCAGA
The DNA here is from genome assembly GCF_965287045.1 of Carcharhinus amblyrhynchos. NCBI lineage: Eukaryota > Metazoa > Chordata > Chondrichthyes > Carcharhiniformes > Carcharhinidae > Carcharhinus > Carcharhinus amblyrhynchos. The sequence continues at coordinate 34,038,436 of NC_137335.1, read as the reverse complement.
GCAAGAAGATAACGTTGGAGTTGTATAGAGCATTGGTTAGGCCACAGCTGGAGTACTCTGTGCAGTTCTGTTCACCTCACTATGGGAAGGATATGATTGCACTAGAGGGGATACAGAGAAGATTCAGCAGGATGTTGCCTGGGATGGAACATTTGAGTTACAAAGAGAGACTAAATAGGCTTAGATTGTTTTTTTAGAGCAAAGAAGCTGATGGGGCCATGATTGGGGTACATAAAGTTATGAGGGGTGTGGACAGAGTGAATATAAAGCAATTGTTCCCTTTGGTTGAGGCATAGTCACGAGGGAGCATAGCTTTAGGGTTAGTCATGGCACAAATCAATTCCAGCCTCCCTGACGACCTGGATCCACTACAGTTTGCCTACCACCGCAACAGGTCCACAGTAGACACCATTTCCCTGGCCCTGCCCTCAACCCTGGAACACCTAGATAACAAGGACAACTATGTGAGACTCCCATTTATTGACTACAGCTCAGTCTTCAACACTATTATTCCCACAAAATTCATCTCCAAACTCCATGGCCTGGGCCTCGGCACCTCCCTCTGTGACTAGATCCTGAACTTCCTGAACTGACCACAATCAGTAAGGATAGGCAACAACACCTCCTCCTCGATCATCCTCAACACCAGTGCCCCACAAGGCACCTGTCCTCAGCCCCCACTATACTCCTTATACACCTATGACTGCGGCCAAATTCTCCCCCAGTTTGATTTTCAAGTTTGCTGACGACACCACCATAGTAAGTTGAATCTCAAACAATGACGAGACAGAGTACAGGAATGAGAAAGGGAATTGGGTGAACTAGTGTGGCAACAATAATATCTCCCTCAGTGTCAACAAAACAAAGGAGATTGTCATTGAGTTCAGGAAATGTAAAGGAGAACATGCTCCTGTCAACATCAATGGGGATGAACTAGAAAGGATCGAGAACTTCAAGTTTTTAGGTATCCAGATCACCAATAACCTGTCCTCGTCCCCCCATGCCTGACACTATAGTTAAGAAAGCCCACCAATGCCTCTACTCTCTGAGAAGACTAAGGAATTTGGCATATCAGCTATGACTCTCACCAACTTTTACAGATGCACCAGGGAAAGCATTTTTTCTGGTTGTATCACAGCTCGGTATGGCTCCTGCTCAGCCCAAGACCGCAAGGAATGACAAAAGGTCGCGAATGTAGCCCAGTCCATCCTGCAAACCAGCCTCCCATCCATTGACTCTGTCTACGCTTCCCACTGTCTCGGCAAAGCAGCCAGCATAATTAAGGACCCCACACCTTCTTCTTTCAGGAAAAAGATACCAAAGTCTGAGGTCACGTACCAACCGATTCAAGAACAGCTTCTTCCCTGCTGCGGTCAGACTTTTGAATGGACTTACCTTGTATTAAGTTTATCTTTCTCTACACCCTAGCTATGATTGTAACACCACATTCTGCACTCTCTTGTTTCCTTCTCTATGAATGGTATGTTTCGTCTGTATAGCTCGCAAGAAACAATACTTTTCACTGTATGTTAATACATGTGACAATAATAAATCAAATCAAATATTTAGGGTAAGGGACAGGAAATTCGGGGGGATTTGAGAAAATAATTTTTCACTCTGATGGTGACGAGAATCTGGGACGGTAGTGGAGGCCGGAAACCTTACAACTTTTGAACAATATTTGGATGAGCACTTGAAATAGCGTGACATTTAAGTCTATGAGACAAGTGCAGTAAAATGGGATGAGTGCACTTTACTGGTAGTTATTATTAGTGTAGACTTGATAGGCTGAATGGCCTTTACTGTGTCACATGACTCTAAGACTCGTCCTGGGGGGATAACTCATGGGCAGTCCTCATCCGGCCATGTCTCCATGATTTAAGTAGGAATTTCAACCTATCGCGCAGCAGGATTTTCAAGGATCGAAGGTGAGTCTTCGCACAGAAACTATCGACTGAAATGAATATCCACACCATGCATTCTTTTGTAGGATATCTTACAGCTCATCAATGTGAGCACTCATGATCTGTGCTGCAGAGCCAAATACGTCTTCCAGATTTTTGCTCATAATAGCGGTCTTCATCTTGGCACCAACAGCCAAGCATGGGCCTGTTCACCTGGGCTGATGAATGGCAGATGGAGTTTAATTTAGATAAATGCGAGGTAATGCATTTTCGTAGACTGAACCAGAGCAGGACTTACTCAGTTAATGGTAGGGCATTGGGGAGAGTTACAGAACAAAGCGATCTAGGGGTATGCGTTCATAGCTCATTGAAAGTGGAGTCACAGGTGGACAGAGTGGTGAAGAAGGCATTGGGCATGCTTGGTTTCATCGGTCAGAACATTGAGTACAGGAGTTGGGACGTTTTGTTGAAGTTGCACAAGACATTAGTAAGGTCACACTTGGAATATTGTGTCCAATTCTGGTCACCCTATTATAGAAAGGATATTATTAAACTAGACAGAGTGCAGAAAAAATTTACTAGGATTTTACTGGGACTTGATGGTTTTGGTTAAAAGGAGAAGCTGAATAGATTGGGACTTTTTTCTCTGAAGCGTAGGAGGCTGAGGGGTGATCTTATAGAGGTCTACAAAATAATGAGGGGCATAGACAAGGTAAATAGTCAATATCGTTTCCCAAAGGTAGGGGAGTCTAAAACTAGAGGGCATAGGTTTAAGGTGAGAGGGGAGAGATACAGAAGTGCCCAGAGGGGCAATTTTTTCACACAGAGGATGGTGAGTGTCTGGAACAAGCTACCAGAGGCAGTAGTAGAGGCGGATACAATTTTATCTTTGAAAAAGCATTTACATAGTTACGTGAGTACGATGGGTATAGAAGGATATGGGCCAAATGCAGGCAATTGGGATTAGTTCAGGGGTTTTAAAAAAAAAGGCAGCATGGACAAGTTGGGCTGAAGGGCCTGTTTCCATGCTGTAAACCTCTATGACTCTATGACCACCGACATTGCCACTGTGAACCAGGCCCCACCCAAGTCAGCTCTGACTGCAACACTCAAACAAAAATTTCTTCAACTTAATTTGGGTCCCCGCAGTCAAAAAGTATAACCAGGATCTTCCACAAACATTGTAAAGATCATATATATCAGGATCAACTAATTACAAGTTTGCATCAGGTTAAAAGAAAGGATTATAAAATGAGTAGTGCTAAAGCTCACGAAAATGCAGCCACTCCTTCACCCACATCACATGACCACCTCAACATCTCCATTTTTAAACTGAGCCCTCCAGTTAACAACATCTCTTCACTTCACACAGGGGAATCTATATTCAGCAACAGGCTACAGCTACCACTAGCGCTACTGAAAAGGATCGTTCCGATTAGCTGATTGATTTCTATCAGCTCTATCTGAGTTTGTAGAACTGCTTTGACTTTTCTTGTGCTGTTTAAAGTTGGCAAAGTCAACACGGAACAGTGGTGAGTTTGGTTAAAACGTTGGTTCTGCCTCCAAGCATCTGGTCAAACTACTTATTCGCTGTTGCTTCTGTCTCAATTGGCCTACAGGGAGAGAGTGAACAGAAGAGGGCAGGCTGCTCTTGATAAGAGGAGAATGAGGGGGAATAGACGTCTTAGAAAGAGGCCATATCTTCCCAGAGTCTTTGGCAAGATTTTCTCAGTGCAGGACAGAGGAAAGCGACTGTGAATGATTTGCAGTGTGTAGGCGCATGCTGTCTACATATACAGGAGAGACATTAAAGATCATAGGGTCAGCAACCGTTGCAGTGTCCTACAAGAATCAAACAACATTGCTACCTGTCCTGGGAATTGAAATCACAGGCCATGCCTAATGGGCCACGATTGGGTAAAAGAGATAAAACTAAATTAGTTGTAAATATTAAATCTACAGGACAGAGGTCTTCAGGAATTGTTGTGTAAATGCTCCAAGGTTTTCCAAAATGAGCAAAAACATGTTGGGGTTGGGGGGGGGGGCGGGGGGGAGAGAGATTTTTCTGAATCCTGATGCAGCACCTACTATTTTTTAGGTCTGCCCAGTGCCCCATGCTCTCCATCATAAGGTTGAAGTTGAACCTGGGAGATTGGAAGCTTTCGGTTAAAAAGCCAATACAATCCTCCAAATAGGTCACACCTACAGTCCTGATCCTCAAGTTAGATTGTACTGTAAGACTTTGTGGGGATTATGAACTAACAGTCAATTGGGGAACACAGATAAACAAATATCACATTCCGAGAACTGAGGACCTCTATGCCAAACTATCCAGTAGTTTAAAATATACCAAGTTAGTCCTCAGTCACATCTACCAGCAGCTGGAATTTGATGAAGATTCCCAGAGATTAGTTACTGTCAACACCCACAGGGGTTTATACCAGTATACACATTTACTTTTTGGAATCTCATTAGCCTGTGTTATTTTCCAACATATGACGGAAAGTTTATTATAAAACACCCCTAATATAGTGGTTTATCCAGATGACGTTCTAATTACAGGAACCTCACCTGAGGAACACAGGTCAAATTTGAAGGAAGTTTTAAGAAGATTTAAAGAAATGTGTGTCCACTTGAAATGAGAGAAATATACTTTCCAGTTAGATGAAGTAATTTGTGATTCAGGGTAAATACTAAAGGTTAACATCCTTTGAAGGATAAAGTTAAAACTCTTTAGGAGGCTTCACAGCCAAAAAACATATCAGAGTGAAAAATCATTCCTAAGAATGGTGATAATCATGGCAGATTCTTACAAAAATGTGTCTACAACCTTAGCCACACTTCACCAACTGTTAAAGAAACATCAGTGTTGGAGCTGGGGAGAGGAACAGAAAGAAGCATTTATAAGAATAAAGCAGACAATTGCAGTTATTGGCACTGCTTGTACACTTGGATCCAACCAAGCCATTGGTAGTTACCTGCAATGCATCACCATTTGGAATGGGAGCAATCTTATCCCACTGGATATCTGATGAAGTAGGAAGGCCAATTGCCTTTGAGTTGACAACACAATCAGAGGTGGAAAAAAAGGATTCCCAGATAGATAAAGAGACTTTGACAGTAATTTATGCACTGAAGAAGATTCACCAATATATATACGAACGACATTTCACAATAATATCTGATCACAAACTGTTGTTAGGTTTATTCAGAGAAGATAAGCCAGTGCTGCCAATTGCCTTTGCAAGAGTACAGAGATGGCTTCTGGTATTAGCAGTGAACAGTTCTATACCCTAGCATTGCCCAAACGACACAAATATGCGGATACACTTAGCTATTTGTCCTTGCCACAGACAGTACCTTCACCGCCAGTCTCTCACCTGGTAGAGATTTTGAGTCTCAGCTGAACACATAAAAACTTGGACTGAAAGAGACCCAATGTTATCAAAAGTTAAAAAGATGGTGATGCAAGGATCGGCAATTACCAGCAAACAACAGAGATAACGCGCAATGAATGACATTGTGTTAATTATGAGGGGCTTGTGTTATAGTGCCACCCCAAGGGAGATGACTTTTATTACAGGAATAGCGCAATGCACATGTTGGGCAAAACAAGATGAAAGCACTTGTCCGAAGTTATGTTTGGTAGCGGGCATCAGTAAAGAAATTGAAGAATGGTCTGTCACTGCCTGAGTTGTGAAACCCAATAGGCATTGCCATCATTGGCAAATGTACATCCTTGGGAGTGGCCAGGTAGGCCATGGGAAAGAATGCATTTAGACTTTGCAGGGCCGTTCATGGGTCATTTGTTTCATATATTAGTTGATATGCATTCTAAATGACTAAATGTCCAATTGATGAAGCCCACCACAGCTACAGCTGCCATTGACAAATTGAGATGGATTTTTGGCATCCCAGAGGTCTTAGTGTCAGACAGTGGCATATCACTTACAATGGAGGAGTTAAAAAAAACTGTCAAATCAAATGATTTTCGCAGTGTTAGTCTATACCTTACCACCCAGTTTCAAAGGGGTTAGCAGAGCTTGTTGTACAAATGTTCAAATCATCGATGATAAAACAAGTTAGTAAACCTCTATATACAGCCAGTTTCTTGTTATACATTATCATGCCAAATGGGATCACAGGGGTCACGTCAGCTAAGCAACTAATGGGATGTTGCTTACAGACACAGTTCGATATGATATTCCCAGATTTGGCAGGGAGGGTGGAAGCTAGCAAGCCTCCCAGAAAGAAAATCATGACTCAGGCATCAGTAGCAAATGGAATTCAACCCAAGGAAGCATGAGGTAATTCATTTGGAAAGGCTACACAGTAAATGGAAAGATACTGAGATACGTTGAGGAAGTGAGAGAGCTTGGAGTGATTGTCCACAGTTCTGGAAAGATAGCAGGACAAGTCAATAAGGTGGTTAAGAAAGCACATGGGATCTTTCTATTCATTAGTTGAAGCTTAAAATACAAGAGCAGTGAGGTTATGCTGAAAGTAGATAAAACATTAGCTGAGCCACAACTTGAGCACTGTGTGCAATTCTGTTCACCTCATTAAAGAAAGGATATCATTGCATTCAAAAGGGTACAAAGGAGATTCAGGAAAATGTTTAAGGACTAGAAATTGCAGCTGAGCAAAGATTGGATAGGGTAGAGTTGTTCTCCTTGGTACAGAGGGGCTGAGGGGAGATTTGGTTGTGATATACAAAATAGTGAGGGGCCTGGATAGAATGAATGGAAAGGACCTATTTATTTTAGCACAGAAGTCAGTGACTAGGGGGCAAAGGTTTAAAGTGATTGGTGGAAAGATTAGAGGGAAGATGAGGAAGTATTTTTGTCATCCAGAAGGTTATGGGAGTCCAGAATTCACAGCCTGAAATGGTTGTAGCGGCAATAACACTCAATTCATCGAAAAAGTGCTGAGAAATGTCACTCAAGTGCCATAACTCATGGCTCGACAGACCAGATGCTGCAGAGATCCAGCTGGGTGGCTCATTTTTCACCTGCTACAGACATGGGCCACATGGCTCTTACTGTATCATTGAATTTCAATGTAGAGTTACTGAGATGTATACATAGCTGTAAATAATTAGTAATGGTTTTTACAAACTAATGTCTTAAGTAGCTTCCTTAGGAAAATAGACAGACCCAAAAGAGCCCCAGCTAGATCTCAGACGCAAGCTGAAACATTATCCTGAATAAGAACAATTTTTTAAAAAATTTCCAATTGTGCCTGCCTTAATGAACCTAAACTGCAGATTAGGCATTTACACTGCAGGCGAGACGGAAAACCATCAGCTCTTAGAGACTTCATTTGGCCAGCTCCAGTCCAATCTATTTACATCACACAATTTATTTTCTGTTGATTTAGCACAAGGAAAATCTATTTATTGAGAAGCTAGAATGTAAATATACGTGAAGGCACCATTTAATGGCGAATCACTATTGAGATCATATTGCTTCCTCAGCCCAAATGGCTGGATTTTTTTTATACACTAAAAATGACATGTACCTTTAACTTGTTGATATCTCATCTGTAAATTACAGCCTGATTTTATGATTATATGAAGTAAAAAAATATAAGCCAGCAACAACAAGCATAACTCATGTGAACTCTAGTGGCCAATTTGAAACAGAGTCCTATATCTTCTATTTGTAATTCTTGATGGCGTTTATTTGGTTCTGTTTTTGTCCCAAAATAGAATAGTTTTGGGCCCTCCAATTTGTTAGTGGAAGTAGAACTTCCAGGAGAATCTTAAGTCTTTAAGGAATCATTTGACCTGAGAGCTCTCTGAGCCTAGTGTTTGATTCAAGCAGCAAAGGATTTTCTTCAGAAAGCTCGGTGGGACATGTATTCATGAACTTCATTATTAAAAATTTACCACGAGACAGAAATCTCCCGAGAACCAATAAATCCAACGCAAACATTGCTATTCCATTTTTAGCTGGTAACATTTTTCCTCTTCAATGTCAGTTGACTGTAGTTAATCCCAAACACCTTCTGTCCAACTACGATGCCCCAGATATTAAAGATTAAGAGTAGGGATGGAATGGAGTCCGGGAGCTGCTAAAACACTGTTTTCAGTTTAAATTATACTGGATTCAATCAGGAGCTTCATTGATAACTGCCTCTGGGGATTCCATGTAATCTATAGGGGGGGCAACAGGGATTTTCGTTGGGTCTAAGTGGGGATGCCACCACAGTGTTTTAGCAGTAGGTGAAAAGGCCAAAGAGCTTTGACACATAAATTAACATTTTCTTTGCAGGATCAGGGTTATTCTAGGAAACACTGGGAAGATTACAACACCCCTTACCTTACATCCACCTCACTTTACCTGTCCACAAGACCACCTGAAAACTGCTCTCCTCTCCTTGCTTGCAAGCTAGCAGTTATGCAAGGACTGCTTGTTCCTCCCTAGTAAGCTGTCTTTTTGGGTGGCCAGTGGCATTTGAATTTGATCCATGAGCTAAAATGCCTCAGACCTGAAACGTATATGAGAAACGGGGGCAGCAGTGGTAGGCCATTTGGCCCCTTGAGCTTGCTCCACCATTCGCATTTAATGCGATCATGATCTCAACTCCAATTTCCTGCCTGTTCCGCTTAACCCTAGCCTCCCCTACTGTTCAAAAACCTATCTAACCCAGTCTTGACTCTACTACCCTCTGGCTAAAGAATTCTAAACATTCACAACCCTCTGAGAGGAGCAATTCCTCCAAAATCTACCTTACATGATAGATCCCTTAAATTTAAATGTACCTTTCCTAGTTCTGGATTCCCCTATCCCCCAAGGGGAAACATCCCCCCAGCACCTACCCTGTCAAGCCCCTCAAAATTCTATATAAAGTTTAATAGTCACAAGTAAAACATATTAACACTGCAATGCAGTTACTGTGAAATTTCCCCAGTTGCCACACTCTGGTGCCCGTTGGGGTCAATGCACCTAACTAGCACATCTTTCAGGCTGTGGCAGGAAACTGGAGCACCCGGAGGAAACCCATGCAGACACAGGGAGAATGTGCAACCTCCACATAGACAGTGACCCAAGCTGGGAATCGAACCTGGGACCCTGGCGCTGTGAGGCAGCAGTGCTAAACACTGTGCTGCCCATATGGCAATCGATGAGAGGCGTTCCATTAAGAGGACCTCTGATAGAAAATAGAAGCAGGAGTAGGCCATTCGACTCTTTGGGCCTGCTCCACCGTTTATTTTGATCATAGCTGATCATCAAATTCAATATTCTGATTCTCCTCTACGTCTCCCCTGCACCATCCCCCTTGCCCACCATATCCCTTGACCTCTTTAGCCCCAAGAGCTATGTCTAATTTCTTCTTGAAGTCACACAACATTTTGGACTCAACTATTTTCTGTGGTAGTGAATGCCATACATTCAGCACCCTCTGGGTGAAGAAATTTCTCCTCACCTCAGAGTTAAAAGATTTACCCCTTAAACTCAAACTGTGACCCCTAGTTCTGGTCTCCCTCGCCAATGAGAACACTCTTTCTGAATCTATCCTGTCCAACATTGTTAGAATTTTATGAGTTTCTATGAGATCCCCTCTCACTCTTCTAAACTCCATTGAATATAACCCTAACCTACTTGGTCTCTCCTCTAGTGACAGACCTGCCATCCCAGGAATCAGCCTGGTAAACCTTTGCATACTCCCTCTATAGCAAGGACATCTTTCCTCACATAAGGACACAAAAACTGTACACAATACTCCAGGTGTGGTTTCACCAATGCCCTATACAATTGCAGCAAAACATCCCTATCCCTATACTCAAATCCTCTTGCTGTGAAGGCCAACTTCTTTACTGCCTGCTGTGTCTGCACGTTTACTTTCAGTGACTGCTGTACAAGGACACAAACGTCTCGCTGAGTATTCACCTCTCTCAATTTACATCCTTTCAAGTAATATCCTGTCTTCCGATTATTGCTGCCAAAGTGGATAACCTCACATTTATCCACATTATACTGCATCTGCCATGCCCACACTCAGTCTGTCCATATCATGCTGAAGCATCTCTGCATCCTCCTCACAGCTCACCCTCCCACCCAACTGTGTATTGTCCGCAAATTTGGAGCTGATATATTCAGTTACCTCTTCCAAATCATTAATATATAATGTGAGCAATTGGGGTCCTAGCCCAGATCCCTGCAGAACCCCACTAGTCACTGACTGCCAATAAGAAAAAGACTCAATCGTACCAACTCTTTGTTTCCAATCTGCTAACCAGCTTTCTATCCATCTTAAGACATTACCTGCAATCCCTTGTGCTTTTGTATCCCTTGTGCCCTTGTAAACTTTACATTTACTTCCGAAAGTCTAAATAAACCACATTCACTTGTTCTTCTTGGTCAACTCTACAAGTTACATCCTCAAAGTTTTCCAGTAGATTTGTCAAGCATGATTTCCCTTCTGTAAATCCATGTGGACTTTGTCTGATTATACTACTGCCTTTTGAATGCTGAGTTATGAAATCCTCAATAATGGACTTGAGCAACTTCCCCAGTATTGACATCTACCCCCCTTCTTGAATAGTGAGCTAAAATTAGCTACCCTCCAATCTATAGGAAACAGTCCAGAGTCCAAAGAATTTTGGAAAATAATCGCCAATGGATCTAATATTTCCAGGGCCACTTCCTTAACTACTCTGGGATAAAGATTAGCAGGACCTGGAGATTAATTCACTTCAATCCCATCAATTTCTGCAAAACCATTTCTCTACTAATGCTCATTTGCTTAGCTCCTCACAAAAGAAATTCTCAGCACATCTGGAACATTATTTATATCTTCCTTTGTGAAGACTGAAGCAAAGTACGAATTTATTCCTTGACCATTTCTTTACTGCCTGTTATGAATTCTCCCATTTCTGACTTAAGGAGCTGACATTTGTTTTTGTCAATCTTTTTTTCTTTACATATCTATAGAAACGTTTACAGTCAGTTTTTATGTTCCCTGCTCGCTTACTTTCACTCTATTTTTTCCCTTCTTAATCAATCCCTTGGCCCTCCTTTGCTGAATTATAAACTGCACCCAAACTCAGGCCTATTGCCTTTTCTTACCAATTTATATGTTTCTTTTTTGAATCTGATACTCTGTCTAATTTCCCTTGTAAGCCATGGTTTGGCCACAATTCCCTTACCACTCTTGTGCCAAACAGGAATAAAGAACTTCTGGAGTTCACCTATTCATTCTTTAAATACCTGCCATTGCCTGTCCACTGTCTTTCTTTTCAGTAATGTTTCCCAGTCCATCATGGTCATAAGAACATAAGAAATAGGAGCAGGAGTAGGCCAATCAGCCCCTCGAGCCTGCCCCGCCATTCAATAAGATCATGGCTGATATAAAAGTGGTTCAGTTCCACTTACCCACCTGCTCCCTATAACCCTTAATTCCCTTATTGATCAGAAATCTACCTACCTGTGACTTAAACACATTTAACGAGGTAGCCTCCATTGCTTCAGTGGGCAGAGAATTCCAAAGATTCACTACCCTCTGAGAGAAGTTCCTCCTCAACTCTGTTCTAAGTTACTTCCCCTTATCTTGAGGTGTGCCCTCTAGTTCTTGTTTCCTTTTTAAGTGGAAATAATCTCTCTGCCTCTACCCTATCTAGCCCCTTCATTATCGTATATGTCTTTATAAAATCCCCTCTCAGCCTTCTAAACTCCAGTGAGTACAGGCCCAATCTACTCAATCTCTCCTCATAAGCTAACTCCCTCATCTCCAGTATCAGCCTGGTGAACTTTCTCTGCACTCCCTCCAAGGCCAATATATCCTTTTGCAAATAAGGGGGCCAAAATTGCACACAGTATTCTAGTTGCGGCCCCTCCAGTACCTTGTACAGTTGTAGCAAGACCTCCCTGCTTTTATACTCCATCCCCCTCGCGATAAAGGCCAATATTCCATTTGTCTTCTTGATCACCCGCACCTGCAAACTGACTTTTTGCAATTCATGCACAAGGATCCCCAGGTCCCTCTGCACAGTAGCAAATTGTAATTTTTCACCATTTAAATAATAGTCCATTTTACTATTATTCCTTCCAAAGTGGATAATCTCACACTTGCCAATGTTATATTTCATCTGCCAGGTTCTCGCCCACTCACTTAGCCTATTTAAATCTCTCTGCAGACTTTCCATATCCTCCACGCAATTCGCTTTCCCACTCATCTTCATGTCATCAGCAAACTTTGTTACCCTAGACCCTCCTCTAGATCGTCTATGTATATGGTAAACAGTTGAGGTCCCAGCACCGATCCCTGCGGCACACCACTAGTCACCAACTGCCAATCAGAAAAGCACCCATTTATTCCAGCTCTCTAGTTCTTGTTAGATAGCCAATCCTCAATCCATGCTAACACTTTACCCCCAACTCCATGTACCTTAATCTTTTGCAGCAACCTTTTGTGAGGCACCTTATCGAACGCCTTCTAGAAATCTAAAAATACCACATCCACTGGTTCCCCTCTGTTAACCGGACTTGTTACATCATCATAAAAATCCAGTAAGTTCATCAAACACGACTTTCCCTTCATGAATCCATGCTGCGCCTGCTTGATTGAACCATTCTTTTCCAGGTGTCCTGCTATTTCTTCTTTAATGATGGATTCCAGCATTTTCCCAACCAAGGATGTTAAGCTAACCGGCCTGTAGTTTCCCATCTTTTGTCTACCTCCTTTTTTAAACAGTGGCGGCACATTAGCTGTTTTCCAATCAGCTGGCACCTCTCCAGAGTCCGGCGAATTTTGGTAAATTATAACTAACACAACTGCTATTACTTCTGCCGTTTCTTTTAGTACCCTGGGATGCATTCCATCCAGGTCCGGGGACTTGTCTATCTTTAGTCCCATTCGGCTACCAAGCACTACCTCTTTAGTAATAGCAATCATTTTTAGGTCCTCACCCACTAAAGTCCCACGACAGTCAATTATCGGTAAGCTATTTGTGTCTTCTATCATGAAGACCGACACAAAAAACTTGTTTAAGGCCCCGGCCATTTCCTCGTTTCCCATTATTAAATCCCCCTTCTCGTCTGCTAGGGGTCCAATGTTTACTTTAGCCACTGGTCAATTCATGCTTCATCCCATCGTGGTTATCTTTATTGAGATTTGGGTCCCTGATCTCAGAATCAACTACATCACTATCCACCTCAACAGAGAATTCTACCATTTCATGGTCATTCATCCCCAGGTTCTCTCACAACCAGATTGCCAACTAATCCTTTCTCATTGCACAACACCCAGTCCAAGATGGCCTGCTCTCTTGTTGATTCCTCAATGTATTGCTCCAGAAAACCATCCCATATGTACTCCAGGAATTCCTCCTCTTTGGACTGTAACTAATTTGACTCTCCTGATCTATGTGCTGATTAAAGTCATCCATAATCACAGATGTTCCTTTAAGAACATAAGAACATAAGAACATAAGAAATAGGAGCAGGAGTGGGCCATCTAGCCCTTCGAGCCTGCCCCGCCATTCAATAAGATCATGGCTGATCTGTTGTGGCTCAGTTCCACTTTCCCGCCCTCTCCCCATAACCCTTAATCCCCTCTCTTATCAAGAACCCATCAACCCGCTTCTTAAAAATATTTAGCGAGGCAGCCTCCACCACTTCAACGGGCAGAGAATTCCAGAGATTCACCACCCTTTGAGTGAAGAAGTTCCTCCTCAACTCCGTTCTAAACCGCCTCCCCTTTATCTTGAGGCTGTGCCCCCTAGTCCTACTGTCTTTTTTGAGCGGGAAGAGTCTCTCCACCTCTATCCTATCCATCCCATTCATCATCTTATACGTCTCAATGAGATCTCCCCTCATTCTTCTAAACTCTAACGAGTACAACACATGCATCTCTGATTTTCTGTCTACTGCTTTTCCCAACCATTACCACTACAGTTTGGTGGTCTGTATTCAACCCGCACCAATGCTTTTTTTTCCCCTTGTTGTTTCTTAACTTGACCCATACAGATTCCACATCATCTATGTTATATCATTCCTCAATATCATATCAAAATCATCTTTGATCAACAATGCAACTCCACCACCGTTTCCTTTCTGTCCGTCCTTTCTAAACACTGAATATCCATCAGTGTTTAGTTCCCATCTTTGGTCTCCTTTGAGTTTTCTTAACGCCAAGTATCTTTACATCTATCTAGAACATAGAACACTACAGCACAAACAGGCCCTTCGGCCCACAAGCTGCGCCGATTATATCCATACCTACCAGGCCTATCTATAACCCTCAATCCCATTAAATCCCACGTACTCATCCAGAAGTTTCTTAAAAGACCCCAGCGAGTTCGCCTCTACCACCACCGACGGCAGCCGATTCCACTCACTCACCACCCTCTGAGTGAAAAACCTACCCCTGACATCTCCTCTGTACTTGCTCCCCAGCACCTTAAACCTGTGCCCTCTCACAGTGACCATTTCAACCCGGGGAAATAGCCTCTGAGATCCACCCTATCTATACCTCTCAACATTTTATAAACCTCTATCAGGTCACCTCTCAATCTTCGTCTCTCCAGGGAGAAGAGACCGAGCTCCCTCAACCTATCTTCATAAGGCATGCTTCCCAATCCAGGCAACATCCTTGTACATCTCCTCTGCACCCTCTCAATAGCTTCCACATCCTTCCTGTAGTGAGGCGACCAGAACTGCGCACAGTACTCCAAGTGGGATCTGACAAGGGTCCTATAAAGTTGCAGCATAACCTCCCGACTCCTAAACTCAATCCCTCGATTAATGAAGGCCAGTACACCATACGCCTTCTTGACCACATCCTCCACCTGCGAGGCTGATTTAAGAGTCCTATGGGCCCGGACCCCAAGATCCTTCTGCTCCTCAACACTGCTAAGAGTATCTGTGCAACTAATTCGTCCATTTTGTTTTGAATATTTTGGTGGTGCAAGATCTTAACGTGAGCACTTTTAACACTTCTTTTCCTTTTCCTGTTATTTTCTTTTCAGTCCTTATCTGGCTTTGGCCCTTGATTTCTCTGTTTATCCCTTTCCCTATTCTCCTTACTGTCTTTTCCTCTTGTTCTTCATTCTCCCTGCTCGGAATCCTTGCAAAGGCTCCCATCCCCCTGTCATATCGGTTTAAGTCTTTCCCATTCCTATTTGTTTAAATCCTCTCATTTAAGAACAACATACTGAAATTTTAAGAGGAAAGCTATGCACAGTACTCAAGATGTAGTCTTATTAATGCCCTATACAGTTACAGCAAGACTTGCCTACCTTTACCTTCCATCCCCTTTATAATAAAGACCAACATTCCACAGTATACTAACGTTTCCTGTCCGTACAAGGACCCCCAGATCTCTCTGCCCTGCACATTGTGTAGCCTTTCTCCATTTCAATAATAATTTGAATTTCTATTCTGCCGAGGGTAGTGGATGACCCCACATTTCCTGCATTATACTTTAACTGCCAAGTTTTTGCTCATTCAAGAAAACTTAGCAGATACTTTGGCTGGAATTCTCCAGTCTTGGAAGCCACTCTATCTTTGTCAGCGAGAACGGAGAATTTTACACTCAGCCACATCTCCATTCTTTGCAGCGGGACTGGAGAACCCCAGCCATGGGCAAGGTCAGGGAATTCTGGCCTTGTCTCCGCCTCACAACTTACTTTGCCACCTATCTTTGTGTCAGCAAATTTGGCTACAGTTCAATCAGTTCCTTTATCCAAATCATTAATGTAGATTGTGAATGGTTGAGACTCTCGCATGAAACCTTGTGACATCCCACTAATTATAATCTGCCAGCCTGAAAATTGCCCATTCATCCAGGCTTTGTGTCATACGAGTTAACCAATTCTCTATCCATGTGAATATATTACCCCTGACAACATGAGCTCTTAGTTTTCATTTTCTGTGGCACCCTATCAAATTCCATTTGATCCAAGATCCAAATGCAAAACATGTACTGGTTCCTCTTTATCTACACCGCTAGTGACATGGTCAAAGATACTCATAAATTTGTCAAACATGATTTCACTTTAATAAAACTCTACCTGATTGTATTATGACTTTCTAAATGCCCTGCCTTTACTTTCTTAATATTGAATTCCAGTATTTTCCCAAAGACAGATGTGCAGTTAACCTGCCTGTGGTTTCTTGCCTTCTGTCCCTTTCCTTTTCTAAAGCTGAAGTGTTACATCTGAGCTTTTTCGATCCCCTGGGTCCTTCTTAGATTCCAGGGAATTTTTGAAGATTGTAAGCAAAGATCATTATCTCAATAGCCACTTATTTTCAGCCCTGACAACCTCGCCTATCAGGTCGAGAATTATCAGCTGTTAGTCCCATTAGTTTTCCAAGTATATCTTCTCCATTGTTAGTGACTGTTTAAGTTCTTTCCCCGGTGGCACAATGATTAGCACTGCTGCTTCACAGCGCCAGGGACCTGGGTTTGATTCCCACTTGGATCACTGTGCAGAGCGTGCACATTCTCCTTGTGTCTGCATGGGAATTCTCTGGATGTTGTGGCTTCCTCCCACAGTCTGAAAAACATGCTGGTTAGGTGCATTGGGCATGCTAAATTCTCCCTCGGTGTACCCCAACAGGCATGGGATTGTGACGACTCAGGGATTTTCACAGTAACTTCATTGCAGTGTTAATGTAAGCCTATTTGTGACAATAATAAATAAACTTTTAAGAAGATTTGGCTTCCACTGCGAACACAAATATAAAATACTTAAATAAATATATATAAATATAAAATACTTGTTCCAAGTCTCTGTTACTTCATTTTACCCATTATTACTTCCCCATGCTACAAGGAACAAATGCTTACTTTAGCTACTCCCTTTTTTTTATACACTGAGAGAAGCTCTTTGATTTGATTTATTATTATCACGTGTATTAGTATACAGTGAAAAGTATTGTTCCTTGCGTGCTATATAAACAAAGCATACCATTCATAGAGAAGGAAATGAGAGAGTGCAGAATGTAATATTACAATCATAGCTAGGATGCAGAGAAAGATCAACTTTATGCAAGTTAAGTCCATTCAAAATTCTGACAACAGCAGGGAAGAGGATGTTTTTAAGTTGGTTGGTACATGACCTCAGATTTTTGTATCTTTTTCCCGAAGGAAGAAGGTGGAAGAGAAAATGTCCAGGGTGGCCTGAATTATGCTGGCTGTTTTTCTGAGGCAGCAGCAAGTGTAGACAGGGTCAATGGATGGGAGACTGGTTTGTGTGGTGGATTAGGCTACATTCACGACTTTTTGTCATTCCTTGCAGTCTTGGGCAAAGCAGAAAACACACCAAGCTGTGGTACAACCAGAAAGAATGCTTTCTATGGTGCATCTGTAAACATTAGTGAGAGTCATCGCCTGGGGGGGATCCAGGACAGGTTGCTGGTGATTTGCACACCAAAAACTTGAAGCTCTTGACCCTTTCTACTTCGTTCCTGTTGATGTAGACAGGGGCATGTTCTCCTTTCCACTTCCTGAAGTCGATGACAATCTCCTTTGTTTTGTTGACATTGAGGGAGAGATTATTGTTGCCACATCAGTTCACCATATTCTCTTTCTCATTCCTGTACTCTGTCTCGTCATTGTTTGAGATCCGAACCCACTACAGTGGTGTCGTCAGCAAACTTGAAAATCAAATTGATGGGGAATTTGGCCACAGAGTAGATGCATATGGAGTATATAGGGAGCTGAGAACAGTTTTATTGGGCACTGTTGTTAGGGATGATCATGAAGAAGGTGTCGTTGCCTATCTTTGCTGATTGTGGTCTGAGAGTTAGGAAGTTCAGGATCCAGTTACAGAGGGAGATGCTGAGGCCGGGCCATGGAGTTTGGAAATTAGTTTTGTAGGAATTATGGTATTGAAGGCTGAGATATAGTCAATAAGAGATGACATATGTGTCTATTATTTCGGTGTTCCCGGTCTATTGCCTGCATTTATATTTCTTACTAGGTTACATTCATATTCAATTTTATTTATTTTTGTTTAATCGCTCTTTGCTGGCTTCTACATTTTTTTTCAGTATTCTGACCTACCATTATTTTTCACAGTATTGTGTATGTATTTCTTCAAAGTGATATTCGTAACTTCCTTAGTTAGCCATGGGTGGTTCAGCTTTCCTGTAGAGATTTTCTTTTTCAACAGAGACCTGTAAAATATCTCCTTAAATTTATGCCACCATTCTCACCTTTTCACATATTTTCTTAGCAAATCTTAGTCAACTCTATATTCATAGGTTAGCGTCACTTAAAGTTAGCCTGCAGTATTTAAAATCAGACTGCATTTCAAAGGAATGCTAAAAAGGAGAAAACCAGGAGTAATGTATAGGAATGTATAGGCACAAAACATCAGGAAGAGTATCTCAAGACTTCTCAATATTACACCAGAGGCTTTGATGTGGGAGGAGGTTTTCTTCCCTCAGGCAACTAAGAGACCTTCTGTACGCATAAAGAGATGGCAGTAAGTAGCTGTAGCGTTCAATGGCAGGGTCTACCCAGAGGGCCTGCATTCAGTGTTGAAAGATATTTAATGAGGAGAAGTCAGGATCTGTACATGCATCTTCACATATTGTGTCTTACATTAGCTCCATTCACCACTTACCTACCAAGAATCTCCATCGACTCCTACCTCACATTCAAGGCATCACCTTGCCTTCACTCACTTAGTACTGCTTGAAGTCCACACGCACATCTCACGGTATGGGCACATACCCAGCTTTTCAACTGTGACAGGCACATCACCCAAACACATTGCATCACGTAACTGACACTTCCCTCTCATTTACAGTTAGACCATCGTGGATGGGAGAGCCAGACACAGTATGTGCTTACCTCCATGGTGGAAGTAGTGTTCAGAACAATTGGGAGAGTTGTCAGTGAAGTTACGGTCAGCCATAGGCCTGAAACCATTCAGGATGGTGATATATTCCTGCCAATTGGTCTCCTCAGATTTCAATCTGCCTTAGCCCACAATGTGTTACAAGCTGGTGTAATCGCACATTCTTGCATTCAGTTTCCCTCATTCCAATCTTCCTAAATCCAAGAACGACTGGCTAATCAGCCAGAGGAAAAGAGGGCTGAAAGATGGAACATATTGCCCAGGAAGAAACACAGTCACTCAACCTGACCTTTGCAACCTCCAGCTCAGAACAGGAAGGTAGCATTGACGCAGCAACCCCATGTGATGAGTCAGCTGGCAGAAGGGGGCTGCAGCCAATCCTGACGTAAGGCTTGTGAAGATGCCAGCTTCCAGCAGGGCAAAGTTGCACATGATCTGCAGAGGCCAGAGATGACAACTAACAAGGGGTGGCATATGAAGGCTAATGGAAACACACGCACAATTGTCTGCCAGAAAGCCTGTCGTAACAATGAATGAGCAGTGGGAATCCAGCCCCAACTTGGCACAGGACCTTTCACCTTTCCAAAATAGAAATGGTGACCAATTCCATGGGAACATCTACAGAGCCAAACACAATGCAACATCTGCTGGCTAAAATCACAGCTTCCACTGCAGCGTAGTGGACAAAGAAGTCACTTGATTGATACCCCATCCAGAAAACTTCACTCCCTCCCCTACTAACACATTGTAGCGGCTATGTGCACCATTGACAAGATGCAGAGCAGAACCTCACCAAGGCTCCTTAGACAGCACCTTCCAAACCCACATCATTACCATCCGGAATGATATGGGAAGTAGACATCTGGGAACACCACCACCTGGAAGTTGCTTGCCAAGCCACTCACCATCCTGATTTGGAAATATATCGCTGTTCCTTCAATGTTCTGAATCAAAATGCTGGAACTCCCTCCCTAACAACATAGTGGGTGTACCTAGGGGCTGCAGTGGTAAAAGAAGGCAGCTCATTTCTCCTTTTTAAGGGCAATTAGAGATGGGCAATAAATACTAGAATGGCCAGCGATACTGACATTCCATGAATAAGTTTTTTAAAAAGTATTGCAGAGAGGAGTCATGAGCCAGATGTAGAGTGGAGAGTTCTCATCACCCAGCAGCTACCCTCTGGTCTAGTGGGATGGCGGCTGCTGGAACAAGAGACTGGAGCAAGATAATAAGATCCTGACAATGCTGGGATAGTTGGCATTCACTAATCTAATCTGGAGAGCATGCTTGCACACCAGCTACATGTTGAATGAGTGGTAATTTGAGCAGTATTGGTAGATCACACAATTTCAGTGCACCTGCAGAGCTACACACATGTAGTCAATGACACCCTGAATCAGGAGGAAGCCCACTATGCTGGCAAAGCTCTGGCATACCTCCTACTTCTTTCTATTGCGATCCCCTTTCCAGATAAACAGAATCTCTGTCATTGCCCAAATGCAGCAAGAGGTGACAAACGGCAAGATACTGGCTGTGTCACTTCTTCCAACCCAAAAGGATCAGCTTATGAAAAATTCAGAATGGTCATCTTAAATTCCACTTGCTGAGCCCTCCCTATCCTGCTCTGAGGCTGATTCTGGTACCAAGAGGTAGCAGAGATCTTTGACCACTTCCATAGTGAATTGCAGCTCCTAATCTTATTGCCTTTGGGTGGGATAGAAAGGCTGTTCCCAGAAGACACTAGATGAATTAGCCTCCTGTCCAGTTCAAAATATAACCCATCACAAAAATGAAATGGTCAATTATCTGTTATAACCATTCCAGGTTTGAACGCCTTCCTACATACGAACCTAGATTTTAAACTGCAGCAGGCCCAGGGTAGACATGGTGCCCAACATAAGACATAGGCCATTTTAGCTTCTTGGTCTTGTTAAATCAGTCTCCCAGCCAAAGGTAGGTGGCTTGATGTCAGAACTCGTGGCTGGGAGTAGGAAAGGTGGTGCCTCTGGCTTCGTTTCTGTCTTGGGATCTTCAGAGAGATTGGATGGTGAACCAATGAAAGATGGTGGAGGATCAGTGGGCACTTGACTTCCTCTGGGGAATCCACAGGATGACAGATCACCCAGGTCTGGATGACAGACCACTCCCATTCATCAAGAAGTCTTCACAAACTGAAAATACATATACTTATCTTAGTTTCTTCAGGTTTCACTGAGCCTATGGGATCTTAAACTAAAATTGTGTAGTAGCATCAAGTCACGACTCTTTGACATTTTAATTTCCAACCTGCCTATGACTCATGGCCTCCAACTCTGTCAGAATCCTTGCAATTTAAATGGTAAAGTGTCGGAAACCTGAAATGGCACCCAGTTGTCATTTCAACTCCCCATCCACATTATTCCAACCAGGCGAGCTGGGTTAAAACCTGGGCAGCCATCTGCAGTATATTGCAGGCAGCAGTCAAGTGAACATTTGACAATTCAATAAAGCACAAGGAAGTAAATTAACCCCAAGTTGTGTTACTTAAAATCATAGAATCGCTACAGTGCAGAAGACGGTCATTCGGCCCATCGGGCCTGTACCAACAGCAATCCCACCCAGGCCCTATTCCCATAACTGTTATTACATTTTGTAACTTTAATGAAATTAGCTCTAACTTGCCTTCCTGTTGTGAGTGTAAAATGGATTTCTCCCTTCTCAGTCCTTGTTCCCTTCACCTTAAAACCACCGTCATCAAGATGACAATTTGTGCTGCAAATTTGCTTATTTGACTTATACATTAGTGTCAGGTGATTTAATATTACCCTGCAGATGGATTGAAGTACACAGACCATAACAGTTATTATCTAAACTCACTGCCAATCATTTCTTTCAAGCTGTACTTTTGGTGCATGGCTCTCAGTAGGAAAGTGCACAATTTGGGAATAGCCAAAATAAAACCAAACTGTTCCAATCAGACATGAACTGCACTACAAAGTAAAAGCACCAAATCGGTTTCATTTAACCGGATGTAAATTGGAATGTTTTGACTCAGTTGAAGAAGATTCCGGAAGAAATGTGATGCAATGTGAGTTATACTGTGAAGCATTTCATCCTTCAATCAGTGAACCACATTGTCAAGAGGAGCTGCATGTGGGAGTGTTTGAGCTTCTGTGGTCTTCCTCTGTTCTGATTGAATGGAATTTATGAAGTAATTTTGTTATAGACAATTATGAGCATTATTTATAGTTTACACATTGATATAAATGCAAAAAATTTGTTGCTGCTTGGAGTAGAATCTCAGTGTTTGCTAATAAAATATGCCTCCAAATTAGAAAAATGAATAAGATTAAAGTAGAATAAAGAAAATTTATCAATTTCATAGCATGTCCACTATTTGCTGAATATATAGACATCCGCTTCGCCCATCACATGAGTGGACAGTTCAATAGTTTTAGAAATTTTTATTCAGCTCTAAGCAGACACCTGTTAAAGTCTAACTTTATCTGGAAACACATCCAAGAACATGCCACTACTAGCTGATGAATTTACTCAAGTTACATTTTTATGCTTCTTTTTAAGCAGACTGGTTTTGACAATATAGAACATTTTGAAAGACGGAGAAAATCTATCCCACTTTTAGAGCTTCGATGCTGGATAAACAGCAGATAAATAACTTGAACGGTTCAAATCAGCTTTGAAGGGAATATTTGGAAACGGGAAATGGCTGAGGATTTTAGCGTGGATGGTAAGAATGTTCATCTGCATATCTTCCAGTCTTTTAGAATTGAATAAATTATGTAAATTATAGCATAAAAAGGACCTTTTAAAACTTGTTTTTAAATGGGGTTTCAATGAAATATACACAGGGAGGATTTCTGACATTGCATCGCTGAACGGGAGCCTTGCCCACTTAAAGTGCACCAGGGAGCCCTTAAGTACATTCAAAACTGGGCTTCCATGAGGTGCTTTCAGCCACCAGCAGCAAAATTGTTTCTACTACAACCTGAAAGCTCATGACCTAGCACCCCTCTCATTTCAACATTGCCATAAACTCAGGGGACCAACCCTGCAGGAGTGTAGGAGAGCATGCCAGGATCAGAACTGGGCATGCCTAAAACTGAGGTGCCAATCTGTTAAAGCCGCAACATAGGACTACAAGCACGTCAAACAATAGAAGCAGCAGACTTTAAACAAAGCCTTGCAATCCCACAATCAATGGATCAGATCAAAGCTCTGTAATCCTGCCACATCCAGTTGGGAACGATGGTGATCAATTAAACAAAAACAGCAGCGTATCGAGTCAAAGGGGGGAAAAAGAGATAATAAGGCAAAATTAATGCCTCTCCGCTTAAATGCACGCAGTATTCAGTACAAAATAAATAAAGTAATGCCAAAAATTAAGGATAATGGATATGATCTTTACCCATTACTAAAACGTGGTTAAAAGCTGGGAACTAAATATCCAGGGGTATGTGACTTTTCATATGCACAATCAGGAAGGAAAGGGCGATGGGGTAGCTTTGTTAGTACGAAATGGAATAAGTACAATAGCAAGAAATGATGTTGGATCAAAAGATGTAGAATGAGACTGGGGAAATAATAATGGGGAACCAGGAAATGGCAGAGAAATTAAATAAATGTTTTTCATCAGTCTTCATGATAGAAGACATGAATAACATTCCAAAATACTAAATAATCAAGGGACAAAAGGGCCGGGGGTGGGGGGGAATAAATACAATAACTATCACTAGAGAAAATGTACTAGGAAAACGTATTAGGAAAACGATAAAACTATTATGGCTAAAGGCCAATTAGTCACCTGGGCCTGATGGATTGCACACAACAAAATTAATGGGGCCTGACAACATCTCACCTATAGTACTGATATAGTTCTTGGAGCTAAAGGGATCAAGGGATATGGGGCTCAGAAGGGGGATTCAGGATATTGAATTTTTTAATCAGCCATGACCACAATGAATGGTGGAGTAAGCTTGAAGGGCTGAATAGCCTACTCCCGTTTCTATTTCCATCTTTATATTCTTACGTTGCTATGTAAGCCTGTCTTCCGCAAATAGCCATATCTGATTGAGCCAGGCTGTTTGATTACAGGTACAGTTGCTCGAGTAGTGCAGCCAGCCAGGGGGGCTGGAGCAGGAATCGTGATCGGTGTCTAGCCGATCGCAACTTTCCCAAGCCATGTTTTTTAAGCATAATTAACCTCACGCCAGGAATCAGCACAAGGCTGGTTACAATATGGAAATCTGAATTTCCATATCAGTAGAGAACCCAGGGCGGTATAGCCCAGGCACGCTAATATTCCCCCCACCCATCCTACCCCATTCCCCTTGTAATGTAGTTTGAATGGTATTGCAGGAACCAAACTGAGCATCAGTTAGCAGGTTATGGGTGACTAAGTATTGCTTGGTGGTACTGTCAACAACACCTTTTTTTATTCTTTCATAGCATGTTGACGTCACTGGCTGGGCCAGCATTTGTTGCCCATGAGTCAAATGTTAACTCAATCACCTGACAGATGCTGGCAGACATGCTGAGTTTTTCCAGCATCCACTGCCTTTGTTCCAGCACTGACAGCATTTTGCTCATTTGCTGCCAACCCTCATTGCCCTTGAGAAGGCATTATTGAATCGCAGCAGTCCAGGTGGTACAGGTACACCAACAGCAGTATTCGGAAGGAAGTTCCAGGATTTTGACTCAGCAACAGTGATATAGCTCCAAGTCAAGATGCTACGTGGATTGGAGGGGAAATTGCACAAATTTACTGATGATTTAGTGTAAATTAATGAGGTGGTAGTTGGCCATGATTGGAATTGTCTTTTTTTTGTGAGAAGGACATACGTGGGCAATCTTTTACTATGCTAGATAGGAAGCAATGTCCCATCTGTCCAGAAAAAAACTGTGCCACAGTTAATGCTGGAGCACAATTGATTTTTGATAACACACGCGTAAATTGAATCAACCAAAGGCTGGCTCCTATGAAAGGAGTGGTAGCTTATTTAACCCGTCAAACCTTTTCCACCATTCATTGAACACACAGCTGATCTGCGACCGAGCTCTGAGCATCTGACTTTACATCTCTTAATATCTATGATTAATAAAATCTATCAACTTTAAATTTACAATGATTTTGCATCAATCATCCTTTGCAGAATAGAATTTCAAACTTCAACCCTCCTTTATGTGTAGAAGTGTTTCCGAGTTTCACTTCTGAAAGATCTGGCTTACTGTTTTGGATAATATCCCTTTAGTCCTACACTCTGCAACAAACAGAACTACCTCCAATTTATCGATTCTACCTGTTAATATTCTGCAAAACTGGATTACATCACATCTCTAAATCCCACGGTTTGGAAACTGGGAGGTGAGTTTTCCCAACCCACGGGAATCATAGCATATGAGGGATGGACCATGGAAAGATCTGTTGACGTTGATGGGATTTTCCAGATTCAGGGCGAAGGCAGCCAGAAAATCCCAGCCTCCAACTTTGTGTAGTATCTCCATATAATTTAACCCTTAGTGTCCAGGCATCTTTCAGGTAAGCTGACACCACACTCATTGAAAGGCCAAAGTATTCTTCCTCAGGTATGTTCCCCACAGCTGGTCACAATACTCCAGGTGCTGTCTAACAAGAGCTCTTTACAGCTGAAACATCAATTCCTCTTGGACTCTACGCTTCTAGAAGTAGTAGTCAGTATTCCTTTCGTCTTGCTGATTATTTTCTGTACGTGAGCAGGATTTCTTAATAATCTATGTACCTGGATTTCAAATCTCTTTGACCCTCTACTGTTTCTAGCTTTTCACCAATCAGAAAGTGCCCTGTTCTAAGGCGGATAACCAACAACAAAAAAATTATTGTGTGGCCTTGAACATAGCAAAATGTCCCAACATGCTTCTCAGCAGCATTATAAAACAAAATTAGACACTGAGTCACATTAGGTGATGTTAGGGCAGATGGTCTGGTAAAAACCTTAATCAAGGTCGTAAATATTCCGGAGTGTCTTAAAGAAAGTCGAGCATCTGTGAGACTCAGAATTCCAGAGTTTAGAGCTTATACAATCCCCAGCGGCACAATAATAAAATCAGGATGCGAAAGAATTAGATTATGGGTGTTTGGGGGGGGGGGGGGGGGGGGGGGGGGGAGGAGGAGGAGGAGGAGGAGGTGCCCAACAAGTGCCAAGGGGGCCAGGGGACAGTGCTAGGGTACTGCCTGGCCATGGACCCTCTCCCCTGGGTTCCTCTGGGGTTCTGCCTGACAGGCACAGGCCATGGGTGATAAGCTGTAATGGTGGGAGAAAAGGGGTGGGTGAGGGGGCTGAGATCAGGCGTGGAGACCTGATAACAACAGCCAAATCTATAATAATGGCGTTCCCAACATTCAATGTCGGGATTCCCATTATATCACCAGCAGAGAGTGGGGACAATTGTGGCAAATTCTCCCACTTACAAAACGCAGGGCCTCACGGGATTTTCCACCCAGCATTGCAGCTTATCACCATGGCCTGTGCCTGTCAGGCAGAACCCCCAGAGGAGCCCAGGTGAGTGCATTTCTCAGGGGAGAGGGTCCATGGCCAGGCAGTAGCCGAGCACTGTCCCCTGGCCCCCTTGGCACTTCCTGGGCACCTCCTCCTTCTCCTACTCCTCCTCTAATTCCGCCCGAGAGGAATGGGAGCAGAAAATCCCGGCCTATATTTCAATCAGATCACCTCCCAGTTCAATCTTTCTTCATAAGGTAAAGCTCCCATCCCGGGTATCAGTCAAGTGAACCTCCTCTGAACTGCTTTCAACATATTTGTATCCTTTCTTAAATCGGGAAACCAAGACCACACACAGTACTCCAGATGCGTTCTTAACAACACCTGAACAAGAGTAACAAAAAATTCCCTTTCCTGCCAGTATTCTATCTGCAGCAAGCTGGAGGTAGCATGGCAGGCAGGAAGCCTAGCAACTTCAGCAATGGCAAGAGTGGATAAGAGCTCCTTGGGGTCGCCATGGCCCATCAAAGCAATACCCTCCAAAGATGTGCCCTGTTTAATCCTTCCACAGCCTCTAATTTGCCCTTGCTCTAACCCTGGACTGACCTGTCAGTCTGATTTCCCTGGTACTGGGAACTGTCCTAGCACTGGCTCCAGGTGTGACTGCTGCAACTACAGAGCTGCTGGCCAATCTGATTAGTTGGCTGAGGTAGGACTTCCTATTAAAGGGTCGAACTCTTGCCTTGAAGTGCTTAACCCATGCTCCCAGCATTAAATTGTTATTGTACAGTCGTTGAGACCCGCACCTTTCTAGTTGGTGGGTGGGTGGGGTGGAAGGCAGGGATGACAGTGTCACTAAATATCCAGCCCAAGGGGCAATGATTCCTTATTGCAACACCTAGACCAATTAGAGTCAGCTTGCTGACCAATCAGCAGCCTTTGCTTCAATAGCATAAATGATGTGATTTGGCATTCGTGCATTTGTCCAGATGAGCACAAGACAAAATGTTTCTGCAACATGTTTCTCTTTTCAACAATATTCAAGGCTTTAACATCCTCTCATACCCTCCACAGTATCATGAGTGTGGAATACACTTGATGAACTAGCTAGCCTCCTGCCTGTCCTTTTTGTAAGTTTGTGTGCACACAAAACTCACCCACTTATAATCCCTGACCAGACAATCAACACTCTCATCCATACAACCATACCTAGAATTCTGCACAGGGACATGATGTGCTGCACTACGTGATCATGTCACAATTACTGATCGGTGCAGTGAAATCCTTTGTACGTCAACACCTTTGATTCATTGAGACCAGTAGCAACAATGGATTATTCAACCAGAATATAACCACAGTTTTCAGTGGCATTAAAGTGGATATCAGATCTGATAAGCAAGCTGTATTCACCAATGTCTTTCAATTGTGACAAAGAGTTATCAGCAAGCTAGATATAAAATGTTAGCAATAATCATGGCTCAAACCTCACCCACCCAACAAAGCTGCCAACTCATTTTCTTGTGATGTCATGGCTGGTTTAATATCCTTGTAAAACTCACAAGTAAGGCAAATTTACTCTGGTTAAATGACTCAAATTCCCTTCGACATCAGAGATCTAACACATTGATCATCTCACTAAGCAACTTGACATTTAAAAATAGAACAAGGTTGTCAGTTGTTTATTTATCCCACAGAAAACACTGTTTCATTACGCAGTGAGTGCTGCAGTATGCAAACACGTCATGCTTACTGACACGCAAGACACAAAGGAAAGATTTCACTGCACACAGAGAACTTGTTCCCACATGGTGGAGGCGAACAGGACAGACTCCTCATGGTCTCTCCCTCAAGTGCAGGAAGGAAAGAGGAATAGAAGGATAATCAGATTGGTTTAGATGAAGGAGGCTCATGAACACCGGAGCCGTTGAGCCAATTGGCCTCTCCCCATGTTGTGAAATTCCCTGACTTGAACCATGTTTCATGAAATCTGGGTTCACTGACCTGTCAAAGATTCTTCAAAAACAGCTGTTGTTCTATATTCAGGATGCTGCTGACAAGCACTAGGTAAGTGTGACAATTATACCTTGCATCACGGTCCAATGACATGGCACATACAACTTTATAGTGTAGGCCTACGAGTAGTGGGGAAAGGAGTAAGATTATTACCACATTACTGAAAGATATAAGAATAGTGATAACTGTGAACTGCAATTACCCAAACATAGATTATTATCATAACAGTGTAAAAGGGGAAGTACACTTGAAAAATGTACATCCTCGATCTATATTTTTCCAGCACATTGAGGAAAGAAGCAGTGTTCGATTTAGTTCTAGGGAATGGAGCCAAGGGGGGCATGTTTCAGTGGAGAAACATTTGGAAAATAGTGATCACAATACTATTTGGTTTTGAGTAGTTATGCAAAAGAACAATTGTAAACCAATTACCCGGAGAAGGGGTAAATTTCAGTGGGTTGGATGAGTAACTAGACCAGGTTGATTGGAATTACAGGTTGACAACTAAGATTGTAAACGAGCAATAGGAATCCTTCAAAGAGAGGAAAGTTAAGGTATCGAATATAAATTATTCCCACAAGGAAAAAAGGAAGATTATTCACACATAGAATTCCATGGATGATTAAAGATATGGAACAAGATTTTTCGCTTTGGTCACAACTGCAAACCAACTCAACCAACCTTTACAGATGCACCATAGAAAGCATTCTTTCTGTATCGTAGTTGTATCATAGTTTGGTATGGCTCCCGCTCTGTCCAAGACCATAAGAAACTACAAAGGGTCATGAATGAAGCTTGGTCCCATTGACACTGTCTACACTTCCCACTGCCTTGGAAAAGCAGCCAGCATAATTAAGGACCCCATGCACCCCGGACATTCTTTCTTCTACCTTCTTCCATTGGGAGAAACATACAGAGGACACGTACCAACCAACTCTAGAACAACTTCTTCCCTGATGCCATCAGATTTTTGAATGGACTACCTTACATTAAGTTGATCTCTCTTTACACTCTATGACTGTAACATTCAATTCTGCACTCTCTCCTTTCCTTCTCTACGAATGGTATGCTTTGTCTGTATAGCACACAAGAAACAATACTTCTCACTGTATACTAATACATGTGACAATAGTAAGTCAAATCAAATCAAAATTGCACTCATGATCACAGAGTGCAAAGTGTTATATTTGTATTGTGTGGATTTTTGTTATATACACAAATATTCACTGCTTTTAAACTAATAACTATTATATATTATACTGGAGGTGAAGCCAAAGACAGACATTCACTTTTGCATGGACAAATTTTATTTAATTTATTTATTTAATTTATTCTATTTGTGCTAGTTTAAGAAGTGCTTTTGTAGAAACAGATTTAAATGGAAAATCTTCCAAGACGTCAACTCAAACACAAAACATTTTAGAATTCAATGTTTAAAATTAATTTTTGCTCTAAAAAAATTTCTCAAGACATCAGGAGTAGTAACCTGCTGCAGATTTATTCATAAGCTAAAAACACTTTATCACACAAAATAAACATTTTTATCAACAGGTCAGAATTCTCTCAGCATCGACAATGGGACCATTTCCAGGTCCATTCTCCACATGGATAAGCAGTGCAACAACAGGATGAATCTTCCAGCAGGCAGCTAATTATCAGGCCATATCCATGTTTGCCATCCAAGTGAGCTATGTGGGTGGGCTCCTAGCAGGAGGCCAAATAGACAGACCTACAAGACTCATCTCCAAACTTCATGTCCTGGGGCTCAGCTCCTCCCTCTGCAACTGGATCCTAGACTTCCTAACCCCCAGACAGCAGTCAGTAAGGTTAGGCAACAACACCTCCTCAATGATCATCTTCAACACTGGTGACCCACAAGGCACCTCAGCCCCTTATAGACCTATGACTATGTGGCCAAATTCCCCTCCGTTTTCAAGTTTGCTGATGACATCAATGTTGTGGGTCAGATCTCAAACAATGATGAGACAGAGTGCAGGAAAAACATAGAGAATCCAGTGAACTGGTGCAATGGTATGAACCTCTCCCTCAATGTCAACAAAATGAAAGAGATAGTCATCAACTTCAGGAACCATAGTGGAGGGCATACCCCTCTCTACATCAATAGGGATGAAGTAGAAATGGTCAACAGCTTCAGGTTTTTATGTATTTAGATCATCAACAACCTGTCTTGGTCCCTCCATGCCAACATTATCCCATATCTCTATTTTCTCAGGAGACTAAGGAAATTTGGCACGTCAGCTACGACTCTCACCACCTTTAACAGATGCACCATAGAAAGCACTCTTTCTGGTTGTATCACAGCTTGGTATGGCTCCTGCTCTGCCCAAGACCACAACCCAGTCCATCACGCAAACCAGCCTCCCATCCACTGACCCTGTCTACACTTCCCGCTGCCTTGGCAAAATAGCCAGCATAATTAAGGACACCATGCACCCTGGACATATTTTCTTCTACCTTTTTCTGTTGGGACAAAGATACAAAGATCAGAGGTCACCTATCAACCGACTCAAGAACAGCTTCTTCCCTGCTGCTGCTGTCAGACTTTTGAATGGACCTACCTTGCATTAAGTTGATCTTTCTCTACATTCTAGTTATGACTGTAATACTACATTCTGCACTCTCTCGTTTCCTTCTTTATGTACAGTATGCTTCGTCTGTATAGTACGCAAGAAACAATACTTTTCATTGTATGCTAATACACGTAACAATAATAAATCAAATTAAAAACTCCAAATGCCATCAAATTGCATGTTTGTGTCTTTAAACATTGGGGTTGAAATCATGTCATGTGTGTCAGTTGACATTAACTGGACAGGAAACCCTGAAGTGACATTATGATGTGGTAGCTAAGTTCTAATCCACTGACAGATGCACCGATCTTACTGCCAGTTTTTTGTGCACTCTCGTATTCCCATCACTCCCCTCAGCCTCCACCGATTCCCAGCACAGTCACATTTTAAAATAAAGCCCAACGCATTCCTTGAACTACTCTGTGTTTTCTTATTTTCCGTTGTTCACAAATCAAAGCCTGAGCAATTACAGGGATAGTGGCAGGATAAATATGAAACTAGGTAAAGGACAGATAGCAGAGAGCGTACTCGTGAATAGTTGTTTTTCAAACTGGAAGGAGGACACACTGCACTTTCTGATGTAAATATTAATGACCTGCACTGGGAATACAGGGTAGAATTTCAAAACTCGCAGATGACACAAACTTCAGAAACATGTTAAACAGGACAGTAACAAACTTCAGTAGACAGCTTGCTAAGTTGGAAACGTACATGGCAAATGAAACTTAACACAGGAAAGTGTGAAGTGATGCATTTTGTTCTTTGTTCTTTGAGAAGAGGCAACATGAAGTAAACAGTGCCATGTGAAAGCAGTTGCAGGAATGGAGAGACCTGAAGGATTACATAAAGAAATATTAGAAGACGGCAGGACCAGTTAAAACGATATTATCTTGTCATTATACTGCAAATACAAGGAAGCTGTGCTAAATCTTGAAGAATCACTGGCTTGGCCTAACTTGGATTAGTGTGCTCAATTCTGATCATTAAACTTCAAGAACAATTGTAAAGTTTTGCGAAGGCTTCAGAGGAGACACATTGGAATGGTACTGGTGGCGAGAGATTCCAGAATCTGGGATTGATCTTCTTAGAGCAGAGAAGGGGAAATTTGACAGGAAATGTTCAAAGTTTCAAGGGTTTTTGATAGAGTAAATAATTAGAAATTGTTCCCATTTAGTGAAAGATCGATATGTAGAGGATCCAACTTTAAAGTGATTGACAAAAGAGCCAAAGGTGAGAGAAAAGGAATGAGACTAATTGAATAGTGCTTGAGTTGCTGTTTTCCTTCTAGATCGCCACAGTTGAGGGTTTTGAAGGTGCTGTCAAAGGAAAGCTTGCTCTGGATTAACAGGTAGGGTTTGGCTTTTTTTTTATTCATTCGTGGGTTATGGGTGTCGCTGGCTGACCAGCATTTATTGCCCATCCCTTGTTACCTGAGGACAGTTGACAGTCAACCACGTTGCTATGCGTCTGGAGTCACATGTAAGCCAGACTAGATAAGGATGGTAGATTTCCTTCCCCAAAGGACATTAGTGAACCAGATAGGTTTTTCCAGCAATTGATAATCATTTCATGGTCATTAGATTCTTAATTCCAAGTGGTTTTTATTGAATTCAGATTCCACTATCAGTCGTGGTAGGATTCGAACCCGGGTCCCAGAACATGAGCTGAGTTTCTAGATTAATAGGCGAGCAATAATACCACTAGGCCCTCAAGACCACCAATTTGCAATATAAGGATGGCACTGCCATATGGCTGGCAACGCAACCACTGCCCATCACCTTTTAAGTCCAGGTTCATTCTAAAATTTTGAAGACACATTAATGCACTCACAAACAAACGAAAAAGATGATGGTCCACTGATCAACAAGACCAACATTTTAATTTCCCAATAAACAACATGATGTTTGTCATCGATGTCGTCTCACTACAGCATTTCCCAAAGTACAGGGTGGGGGAGGGGGGCATTGGCATAGAGGAAAACCGTCTCCAGCCCAGGTAACTACCTGGTAACTTTCCTCTACACCCTCTCCAGTGCAATCATATCCTTCCTACAATGCAGGACTCTAACTGTAGTCTAATTAGCATCATGTTTTATACAGTTCCAGCTTGACCATGCTGCTCTTGTACTCTGTGCCTGGGCTAACAAAGGCAAGTATCCATCGGGGGAATAACTCAAAATCCATGGATTGCAGCAAAGCTTCCAGTTGTCAGTGCAATAAAAAGCGTACGAGACACACACGTAGGATTTTTGATTGCCATTATTTTAAAGTCAAGTTTAAAGCATTTATTTTAAAGCATTTATTCTTAATTTATTTTGATGCCTTGGCATGGATGGAAGAGAAACATGGAATTGTTTAACAGTAATACTTTGTAGCTTGAAGTCTGGATCATTGGCCTGTGCTATGATGCTGGTCAATCTTACCAACTTAAATGTCATCTTACCCCATTTCAGCTGTCTAATATGTGGACAGCCATGAATCTAGCCTCCATCTCCTGTATAAATTCTACTACTCGCCTTTTATACCCATTTAATTGATACTGCCATCCTTAAGCACTTCATGCTGGTAGTATACAGTGATCCCCTCTTTAGCTCGTGCCTCACAGTGATCCCCTCTTTACCTTGTGCCTCACAGTGATCCCCTCTTTAGCTCGTGCCTCACAGTGATCCCCTCTTTACCTTGTGCCTCACAGTGATCCCCTCTTTAGCTCGTGCCTCACAAGAGAATGCATGTTAATGACATTTATGAGCTGACCTCCTCGCATTTAGTGTAACATTGTCAAACTGCCAATTCACAATTTGGGCTTTGCACTACAGCCCAGGGGCTTTTTCGCCCAGATTCTCCAATGAATTTAAATGTTTTCCACAACTGAGTATTTCATTCTCAAAAAGGTGAGGAGTGACAATGCGGACGTCAGAATATTTTCAAATGATCTTCAGCCATGGACAGAAGCCAGCCTTTGTGTTTTCTTACAAGATCAAATTCTGATGACACAATAGATCGTCAATCATAAAGACAATGTGGGTATGAATTAGCCACTAAATGCCTGATGATCCTATACAAACAGTTAGTGATCGCTACATGTTGCTGCAGTGGACTTGAGCAGTGAGTATATGTAGAAGACTAGGTGCCATGTGAACCATTTGAAGAATGCAGCTCTCTGTCATTCTGTTGCAGGTTATCCATAGGAAGTGTGATAAAATTGCTGACTTGCACAAACAATGCATCTGGCAACAAGCTCATACTTCCGCATACTATCCCACACAGATTGCTTCATGTCCTCCAAAGCAGCTTGGATTGAGCCCAAGACTAAACAGTTGGAAGATCTATTATTCTCAATAACCAGTGTAGGGCCATGGCCTACAGGCCCCATCATAGCAACGCACAACAGTCACAGTTTTACTGATTCTTAACCCCTCCAAATATTGATCTAGAAATTGGATTGCAATTTCTTGCCTAAAACATTGATTCCAACTTGGTTTGTATCACATGACATGTCAGTTGGGATACCCGTAGAGGTCAGGGTTGCCCACGTGAAACAGGCATTCAGCAAGCTAATGAATCTTAAAGGGTTAAAACTACAGGCTTCTGCCAAACCACTCAGCCTCTCTTAATGCAGTCCTCACACCGCTCCTTCCCCTCACCTCACACCACAAGTGCAATAGTTCACACTGATTTTTGTTGTAATATCGTTCTCACTCATGATATCTCAGTGAGGAGATCTTGATAATTGTAGATTTCAATGTGAACTATTTATCATTAACCATTAACTATTTAAAGATCCAAGTTATGGTCATGCGTGGAGCTGTTGTCTCAGAGCGTTTGCTCCAGACTGGTCTCCCATGTTCTTACCATGTGACTCGATACATCATGCCATGGATGGTACTATTCTCCAGTTTCACATTAACCCTTGCTCTGCCAAGCACCTTTACATTACAGTGGCACACAAGCACATTCACAATATCACACATCTTCTCTAAAGAAAACATTCCTGTCTTCAAACAGAGCATTACACTATAATCTTTACTTGCTATTCCTGCTTCCTTTCTGACTCTATAAATTTAGACAGTTCTTGAGACTTGACATTTCACTCACAACATGGTCTGTCATGTTTGGAGGAATGGCAATAGTACACTGTGTTTCTGGTACCATTTGACTCACTTCTTGTGCTCTTTCAAGGCATGCTTCTCTCTATTAACAACCTGTCAGCTTCTCTCGGATACGAACAGCTTGCCCCATTCCTTCCAAGGGGAATGTGCATTCTATTCATTCCGAGAATGGACTCTTCCGTGGTGTCTGCCATGCTTACATTTTGCAAATGGAACCTTCACTTTCACTTGTTTCACAACTTCAATCAAACATTTGCTTGCTGTTGTATTTTCAAATGATTTTGCAAGTGTATGAACCTTTTCATTCAGCTCAACTGTTCTCAGTACATCTGAGGTATCCAGTGCTTTTTGCTTCAGTGTTGTATTTACATTTTCCCATCTGATTTCTGTCTATTCATTCTGTGTCTGCAACAAAACTTGTCCTTGGCCTTTGTTTTGGTTTCACTGTTGGCCAGGTCTGTCTCCAACAAAGTCTTGACTCGTTTGACTTCTGCAATTGTGCAGCTCATGGCTTCATTATTCACTTGCAGCTTGGAAAATTCTAGTTTTTCCTGTCAATGCCTCCTTTCTTTTCAACAACTGTTCAGCTCTTGCAGCTTCTGGCTTCCCCCTGGAATATTGGACATCATCAAATCTGCTTTTCCAACTGGTTCTTCAGTTCATTCAGAGTGACATTACATTCATTTTGCTTCACCTCACAATCATCCAGTGGAGTAAACTTTGACCAGAAGGATCTTTGCGACATGTGAAGATCCTTCACCAGGTTTTCCTTTTCTTTGTGAAGCACACTGACTTCATTTTGAACTTTCCTGCAATTCTGCTGCCATGCTTTTATTCTGCTGTTTAAGACAGTCTTCATTTCTTCATGTTGCTGAACAGTCACTATGTTGGCATCTCTCTTGAATCAACTGGCAATAGCACTGAATGGCCCACTTACAACCATTAAAGTTTCACGTTTATTAGTGTTACAGTTACATTAACACTGCAATGAAGTTTTAATGAAAATCCCCTAGTTACTACACTCTGGCACCAGTTCGGGGACACTGAGGGAAAATTTACCATGGCCAAAGCATCTAACCACTATGTCTTTTGAAGCACCCGGAGGAAACCCATGCAGACACAAGGAGAACATGCAGACTCTGCACAGTGAGTGACCCAAGCCAGGAATCGAACCCAGGTCCTTGGCGTTGTGAGGCAGCAGTGCTAACCACTGTGATACCATGCCACCCTTTGAACCCTTTGTAATATCATCCAAAAATATGGGAACAGGTTTTGCAAGTATACCAATGACACAAAGTTTTACACAATCTCTTTTCTTAACCCGTCCACCACTTCTGTGCTGACACTGCTTGCCTGATATCTGGTCTACAAAGAGCCAAACTTCCCTCACTTAAACATTGGGAAGACCAAGGCCATCATCTTCAGTCCCCAAATCAAACTCTGCCAGGTTTCGATAAGGGAGGGCATTTCTCAAACAGACAGACAGAAAGTCATTAACATTTGAATATCAGAATCTGATTATGCCATTGAGATAACAAACTGACTGCAACTTATGGCTCCAGCTGGTGCCCCATGCCAGTGGCAACAGTGAAAGTTTGGAATGTAAGAGAAGGATCAAAAAAAAAGTCAAAGTGAAGCTATTATTTTCAATTGTTTTTAGGTTTGCTTGTGAACCGAATGTAACAGGAATGCTATTCCAAGCCCCACAATGAAACCTCATCATACTCCCAGCTACCATCATCTCATGAACAGTACCCCGTCTCTCCCAGTGATCACTTACTTCCTGCCAGAGGTTGCTCCCTCAGTTCCCCCATGGTAACCTTCTGCTGTTCATAATCCCATTCCCACGCACCACGTAGCATTGCCCATCCATTTCAGGAAGGGGACCAAGTTCCATTACTTAAAAACAGCTTGAGAGTTAAAATCTCCTGGGTCTCACATAATGATGGGTCAGATGAACCAAACACCTAGAGTTAAAATTGAGCCTATATTAAGCTAACAACTGTTTGACAGTCCCAAGCTGAACTCTCTTAATTTACAATTTTTTTAATATGTTGTCCAGATTTCCTCTCTAACACTGTAGTCAGAGGCTCCTGCTGTTGTTGCAAAGCCTTATCATAGACTAATGTAGGAAGCAGAACCACGATGGGAATACTGTAGCTATATTTTCTAGCTGTGTTCATATTGAGTGACATTGCACAATAGCAGGAGCCTTGCCATTCCTGGTTTGGATGTTGCTTCACTATGAACGCATGTTGATTGTTAGCATGCTTAAGACCAAAGAAGTGTGTGTTTAAAATATGACTGCATTTAAAGTCCCAAGTATTATGTCAACTGACCAAAATTTCTTGATCTATAATGCTAAATACATCTCCTCTACAATCCTGATTTTTTTTGTGATAAACTGCAGTTATATTCAGAAATCTCAGTGTAGAATCAAAGAGAAGGACAAAGGGTTTTGTGAGTCCCCTATCTCTCCACCCCCCACACCCACCCACCCATCCACACACACACCATCAGTTTCTGTGTGAATGATTTATTAGCAGTAGTTAAATCCATTGAGGAGGCCTTTCAGCTGCACCCACCAACACATCCACATCACATCCAAACCAACACACACATGCCACGTACATCCAAGCCTTGGTGAACACACACATACCACTTCGATTTTAAATTTTCATACAAGTTGTCCGTAATTCCTCCAACGGCCGTAATTGCAGGGCCCTGAATGCCAGTACGGACCCTGTTATAACAGCAAGAGTGATATTACACATGAGCGGCACTGTGAGCACAGTGGTTAGCACTGCTGCCTCCCAGCACCAGGGGCCCGGGTTCAATTCCCAGTTTTGGTCACTGTGTGTGGAGTTTGCACGTTCTCCCTGTGTCTGCATGGGTTTCCTCCCACGTTCCGAAAGACATGCTGGTTAGCCATGCTAAATTCTCCCTCACTGTACCTGAACAGGCACTGAAATGACTAGGAGATTTTCGAAGCAACTTGATTGCATTGTTAATGTAAGCCTCGTTGCGACACTAATAAATAAACTTTAACCTTTAAAATTGCACAGTGACACATACCAACAAACAACACCCCACAAAGTATCCTACCACATACATCAACTGACATCTCTTCCCCAGTGTCAACACCACATTTAAATCAATTTAAATCACATTTAAATCACCACATGTAAATCAATATCAAATGAAATGATGAACTGAATGGCTTAAATCAATGCATTTGACAAATAATTCATATGTCAGTTATAGCAATAGTGGTCAATTCATTAAATAAGGCTGTGTCTTTATGTATGTAGGGTTAATGTATAACACATTAGTACACTGGAATCTCAACTTCTTTGCACACCCACCACTAAAGCACCACACAGACATAAACCACACAAACCCATATACCACACACTGCCCACACCACCCACCACCAAACGGATAAAGGACAGGAGGTTGGGGTTGGAAAGCCCAGGACAGGAGGGGCCTGCTTTTCCTTTGGGATCTGAGTGAGTATTCCAGATTTCCCTGGCCTCACAAGGAAATTAAACAAAAAGGGAAGCCACTTATCTTCTGACCCTTGTTTTTATTCCTGTTACATTAGCCTGGTGGTAAGGCTGCCAGTTAAGATAGGAGTTAGGCCCTAAAGATGTCATGAAAGTCTGGTCTGCATATTGAAAGAAGAACAGCACCAGCTTCCGGTGCCTGTCTCTTTTGCTTGCAGAGCATGATAAGCTCAGAACAGAGAGGAAGCAATGGAATCATGATTGGTAAGATGCATGAGTAATAAAAACCACCAACTAACACGTCCTCCACAAAGTGGACAGGATCAACACCACATCTAGTAAATCAACATCAAATGAAATGACAAACTGAATGGCTTAAATCAACACATTTGACAAATAATTCATATATTACAACAATAGTGGTCAATCCTTTAAATAAGACTGTGTCTTTATGTATATAGGGTTAATATACTATAAATACTGAGTACAATGGAATCTCAACTTCTTCACAAACAATTTATAATTCTTTTTCTTCAACAGTGTAGGATAACTTTGAAAATGAGAAACCATTTGGAGTTTCCAGAGAAGTGAAACAATTGGAATAAAATCATTCAAGCACTAGATTGTGACGAGAAGCGACCAGTACAACTCACGATTACAATTTCAGAAAACAGACTGCGAGCCTTTGGCTGAAATGAAAGCCTGTTTCAAGGCAACTTTTCTTCACACTCGACTGAGAGACCATTAAAACTGTATCTGAAATACCAGGGAACATGGCACATACACAGAATTCTGTAACACTGTCCCAAGTTCCTAACTTGTGTTTAAACTTTGAAAGGTTTCTGGCAATGGTTTAGACCCCATTGCATCTAAAACTTCTGCCACACTTTCTCCAGTTAATAACGACCCTTCAGTGACAGTAAAATGGAATCTTACCTTCCCGAAATGCTCATGAACACCGAAGTTCTCGTTCCATGGCAGCTCTTGTTTCTGAGGAGTTTATGAATGAAAAAAATTAGTCTCACAAAGGCTAAAAAATGAAAGTAACAATGGCACTGCAGGGTTTCTCCTGTTATTTCTTTAGTCCATGAGGGCACTAGTTTGACAAACATTTCAACCCAAAATATGAGAAGACAGTTTGGCACAAACACGCTGGATAAACTCACCACTCTTGCTGACTTTTTGTTTCGAAAAATGAAATGCCTCCACATACTTTTAACAAGATAACTTTCTCCGCATTAGAAATGGACAATGTAGAGAGTTTTATCAGCTAAAAAGGAACTTGTGCGTCTTACTGTGAAAACTATTACAGACTGGCACAGGAAATTATGCAATTTCCACCAAGCCTCAAACTTCACATTGATAACATAGAACAAGGTTTCTGGAAATGATAAAAGAAAACAAGGTCGCCTGTTCCTACACAAACATTGTACCTTGAGTGAAGGCGGCATACTTTCACTGTACTCTAATCACATACAGCCACAGGACATTGCTGGCCCATCAACCTGCTATTCCACTGAACATCAGTGGCTTTTGTGAGCACTTTTCACACACACACACTTTTAAAGAATAAGCAACACTCCAGTCCTTTAATGAAGAATCAGGGTCCTTGTATTCTGTCTTCAATGTGACACTCTTTAATGTGTTGAGGATGCTTCAGAATGATTCATCATCTGCCACGTTGCATTCTTTATGAGGCATGTGTAACAATTGTAAATTCTGCCTTCACACTGATTCTATTTCCACACCTCAAGTGATGGCATTTGTATTCCTGGTTTACCAATGCATAGAAAGAACATAGGGGCCCTTAATTTCTCTGTGAGATTGCTGTGGAATTAAGATGTTTATAAGCAGCCATTTATCATTCTTTATGTTACTATTTTCAGTGCTTGTTTAAAGACAGATGGCATAAAGCCGTATTATCCAGAGAATTCATGCAGAACTCCTTTAGCTGCAGCATTTTCAATGATCTCAGTGAAATCATGTCCGTCTTATTATCTGTAAGGTCACGTGTGGGATAAATTCTCCAATACGTAGGCTTTTATTTTATTCAGAAAACCTACACTGAAACAGTGAATGAAAAATGTAATTGAATGGAATAATTGCTCACTCCTCTCCACAGTGAATTCACTCTCAAAACACCCTTTATTGCTCCAGATTATACTGTTAGACTTCAGTACTTGGTTTAATATTGCCAAAGATTCTCAGGGAAGCAAGTATAATCATTGGATTGCAGCTCCACTCAAACATTTCTCCAACTTAAGGTTCTTTCAGAATCTTCCGAGCCTGGCTTTTCCAGAAACATGAAGCACAGAGTGAACTGGAGAATTCCGTCAAAGTGGAATAAAATCTGGGGAAGACAGCGCACCGCTTTTCAAAGTACTACTGCTGTATGGGAAGTTTAAATGTCCACTCTTTGAATGGTACTGAATAAATGAGTGAATGTGTGAATGGGTAGGATAGGAGGTAGCTGATGAGTGGATGGGTAGATATGATTTTGGGAAAGTGGATAGGTGAGTGAGCCAGATAGGTTGGTGAATAGGTCAGTGGGTAGGGTGGATAAGTGGGAGAATGGGTGAGTGGGTCAGGGGTGGTTGGGTCAGATCTTGAGACGATGAGAGGTCTGGTCAGACCAGGTGGACATGTCTTGTCAGGAGATAGCACAGTTGTGGTCGTCAGATAGTGGGGGATAGTCATGTTGTCTTGGGGCATGACATGATCAGAGGAGTTGTGTTCTATCACAGATAGTATTGTTGGGGGAAGTAATCAGGTGGTGGGGGTTTAAAGTGTTGTGTCTGGGATAGCATGGTTGCTGAGGATAGTTGGACAGTAGGGATTTGTCACGGTATAGAACATAGAACATAGAACATTACAGCGCAGAACAGGCCCTTCGGCCCACGATGTTGCGCCGACCAGTTACAAAAACAATGACCCACTAGCCTATACCAATCCCTTTTCGTCCATAAACCTATCCAGAGATCTCTTAAACGCCCCCAAACTAGACGCATTTACAACTGCAGCAGGCAGGGCATTCCAATCCCTCACCACCCGCTGGGTAAAGAACCTACCCCTGACATCCGTCCTGTAGCTACCCCCCCTTAATTTAAAGCCATGCCCCCTCGTGCTAGCTTTCTCCATCCGAGGAAAAAGGCTATCACTATCCACCCTATCTAAACCTCTAATCATCTTATATGTTTCAATAAGATCCCCTCTTAGCCGCCTTCTTTCCAACGAAAACAACCCTAAATCCCTCAGTCTCTCCTCATAGGACCTCCCCACCATACCAGGCAACATCCTAGTAAACCTCCTCTGCACCCTCTCCAACGCCTCCACATCCTTCTTGTAATGCGGGGACCGGAACTGCACACAGTACTCCAAGTGCGGCCGCACTAGAGTAGTGTACAGTTGCAACATTACACTGCGACTCCTAAATTCAATCCCCCTACCAATAAACGCCAAGACACCGTACGCCTTCTTAACAACCTTATCTACTTGATTCCCAACTTTCAGGGATCTATGTACACACACACCTAGATCCCTCTGTTCATCCACACTATTCAAAGTCCTCCCGTTAGCCCTATACTCGACACATCTGTTGCTCCTACCGAAGTGAATTACCTCACACTTCTCCGCATTAAATTCCATCCGCCACCTCTCGGCCCAGCTCTGCAACCTATCTAAGTCTCCCTGCAGACTATGACACCCT
The DNA here is from genome assembly GCF_965287045.1 of Carcharhinus amblyrhynchos. Classification (NCBI taxonomy): domain Eukaryota; kingdom Metazoa; phylum Chordata; class Chondrichthyes; order Carcharhiniformes; family Carcharhinidae; genus Carcharhinus; species Carcharhinus amblyrhynchos. Next base: position 33,996,320 of record NC_137335.1, on the reverse strand, counting down.
TCCTCACAATCTACCACACCTCCAACTTTGGTGTCATCAGCAAATTTACTAATCCACCCAACTATACCCTCATCCAGATCATTAATAAAAATTACAAACAACAGTGGCCCCAAAACAGATCCCTGAGGCACACCACTCGTAACTGTACTCCATGATGAATATTTACCATCCACCACCACCCTCTGTCTCCTATCAGGGAGGATGTCAGGGGTCGCATGGTTGGGGGGAGTAGTTGGTGATGGGGGTTTGTTGCATTGTGTCAGGGATAGCACAATTGTGGGCGGGGTAATTGGTGGTGGGGGTTTTGTAGTAAAAGCATGGTCGAGGGGTTGTCAGATGTGGGGCTTGTTGGGTTGTGTTGTGGATAACACCGTTGAGGGGTGAGAGGTGGTCGGGTGGCTAGGGTTGACTCCTTTTCACTTACTCACCAATCTTGCACGCAACACTGTTAAACTGTATGTAGGGTGGATTTACATGCGTACGCATTACAGGACTAGCTCAGTGAACAGGTCTACTCTGGGGATTCAACCATCAGCAATCTTCACAGCAACAACTGCAATCACTCACAGGCACCCCTCATAGGCTGCTGGTCACTTGCTGCTTACATCCTGCTTCCTTCATCCACAGTGGGATCTTTCAGTGAGCCAATGCAGACTCGATGGGTTAAATGGTGTCCTTCTGCACTGCAAAGATTCTGTGATTATCTACTAACGGACAACAAACGTCAGTTAGAATTTCACACTCATTACCTGTCAAAATATTCTATGATGTGGAGGTGCCAGTGCTGGACTGGGGTAAACACAGTAAGAAATCTCACAACACCAGGTTAAAGTCCAACAGGTTTATTTGATAGCAAAATCCACTAGCTTTCGGAGCACTGCTCCTTCATCAGGTGAGTGGGAGTTCTGTTCACAAACAGGACATATAAAGACACAAACTCAATTTACAAAATAATGGTTGGCGTGTGAGTCTTTACAGGCAATCAAGTCTTAAAGGTACAGACAATGTGAGTGGAGAGAGGGTCAAGCACAGGTTAAAGAGATGTGTATTGTCTCCAGCCAGGACAGTTAGTGAGATTTTGCAAACCCAGGCAGGTCGTGGGGGTTACAGATAGTGTGACATGAACCCAAGATCCCAGTTGAGGCCGTCCTCATGTGTGCGGAACTTGGCTATCAGTCTCTGCTCAGCGACTCTGCGCTGTCGTATGTCGTGAAGGCTGCCTTGGAGAACGTTTACCCGAAGATCAGAGGCCGAATGCCCGTGACTGCCGAAGTGTTCCCTGATTGGAAGGGAACACTCCTGCCTGGTGACTGTTGTGCCCTGTTCATTCATCCATTGTATTAGTGTCTGCATGGTCTCCCCAGTGCACCATGCTTCAGGACATCCTTTCCTGCAGCGTATCTGGTAGACAACACTGGCTGAGTTGCAAGAGTACATACCGTGTACCTGGTAGATGGTGTTCTCATGTGAGATGATGGCACCCACGTCGATGATCCGGCACATCTTGCAGAGGTTGCGGTGGCAGGGTTGTGTGGTGTCGTGGTCACTGTTCTCCTGAAGGCTGGGTAGTTTGCTGCAGACAATGGTCTGTTTGAGGTTGTGCCATTGTTTGAAGGCAAGAAGTGGAGGTGTGGGAATGGCCTTGGTGAGATGTTCATCTTTATCAATGACATATTGAAGGCTCCAGATAAGATGTCATAGCTTCTCTGCTCCAGGGAAGTACTGGACTACAAAGTGTACTCTGTCTACTGTGTCTTGTGTTTGTCTTCTGAGGAGGTTGGTGCGGGTTTTCACTGTGGCGCATCAGAACTGTCGATCGACGAGTCGTGCGCCATATCCTGTTCTTATGAGGGCATCTTTCAGCATCTGGAGGTGTCTGTTGCGATCCTTCTTAACTGAGCAGCTCCTGTGTATACAGAGGGTTTGTCAGTAGGGGATGGCTTCTTTAACGTGTTTAGGGTGGAAGCAGGAGAAGTGGAGCATCATGAGGTTATCCATGGGCTTGCGGTACAGTGAAGTGCTGAGGGTGACCGTCCTTGATGGAGATGCACGTGTCCAAGAATGCAACTGATTCCAGAGAGTAATCCATGGTAGTTTGATGGTGGGATGGAACCTGTTGATGTCATCATATAGTTGTTTCAGTGATTGTTCACCTTGAGTCCAATGGAAGAGAACAGTGACCACGACACCACACAACCCTGCCACAGCAACCTCTGCAAGGCATGCCAGATCAATGGCACGGATGCCATCATCTCACATGAGAACACCATCCACCAGGTACATGGTACGTACACTTGCAACTCGGCCAACATTGTCCACCTGATATGCTGCAGGAAAGGATGTCCCGAGGCATGGTACATTGGGGAGATCATTCAAACACTACGACAACGGATGAATGAATTGCTCGATAATCACCAGGCAGGAGTGTTCCCTTCCAGTCGGGGAACACTTCAGTGGTCACGGGCATTTGGCTAAGCGTTCTTCGGGTAAGCGTTCTCCAAGACTGCCTTCACAACACATGACAACACAGAGTTGCTGAGCACAGACTGATAGCCAAGTTCTGCACACATGCGGACGGCCTCAACCGCAATCTTGGGTATATGATACACTATCTGTAACCCCCACGACTTGCCTGGGCTTGCAAACTCTCACTAACTGTCCTGGCTGGGAACAATACACATCTCTTTAACCTGTGCTTAAGGCTCTCTCCACTCACATTGTCTGTACCTTTAAGACTTGATTATCTGTGAAGACTCACATTCCAACAATTATTTTGTAAACTGAGTTTGTGTCTTTATATGCCCTGCTTGTGAACAGAACTCCCATTTACCTGACGAAGGAGCAGCGCTCAAAAAGCTAGTGGCTTTTGCTACCAAATAAACCAGTTGGACTTCAACCTGGTGTTGTGAGACTTCTTATTAAAATATTCTATAGCAGCAGCGTTGCATCTTTTGACAGGTTTCATTGGATCTTTTCAACATCTTATTGAATTTCCTGTTTTCCTTGCGTTGATAGTTATCCTCTGCCTCCAGGGAAAGTTCCCCATTGCATGGAGTCCTGGCACAGAGGAGGATGGTTATGGAGTTAGGAGGTCAATTATTTCAGTTCTAGGACATCACTGCTGGAGTTTCCAGTGAAGTGTCCTGGGCTTGACCATCTTCAGCTGAAGTAAGGAAGAAAGTTATTGTTATGCATTTGTATTGGTTCCTATTGGCTCATTGTGGAGCCCTGCTGTGGTAACGTCTGCAAACAGAAACCGTGTAAAAGACGTCGAGTGGGAAACAGAGAACCATGGAAGAGATCACGTGACCACTGTGATTCTCCTGAATCAGGACAAAGTGCACACGCCAGTGAGAAAACCAAAGTTCTCCTGCTCATGCCGGTACTGGCAGTGCCAGTCAGGTGGGATTCTCCTATCTGATGCATTCTGCAAATCATGCCGGCTAGCCCGACCATTTTTAAAAATGGAGCCCCGATCTCTGCAGTTGGAGAAATCTCTCCCTTCGCTCAAAAAGTGAACCCACTCCCCCCTTCCCTGCTCCACCCGCTAACAAGGGGAGAATCACCAACCCCTGAGCAAAGAGGAGCATCCTCCCCCACCACTCAATTACTGAGTTCTCACGTACCCCCTCCCCACCACACCAGGCAAGCATGAGGGTGAACCAACCTAAACCATCCCCCAAGTCCTCCCCTCAGCCCCTCCAATCAACTCCCCCTTTCTTCTCATTCCCACTCAGTCCCTTCTCCCTTCAGGCCCCATGGCAATAATGCTGGCGTCCTGGCACTGACACCCTGGCCTGGCATTTTGGGCCTTGAGGGCGGTCAATCAGATAAGTTCAGTTGCGTGTACACCACAGCACTCCATTCAGCAGAAGAGATTACCCTTTCTCTGTCTAGGAAGCTGCAGATGTAAGAAGATCTCTTTGTAGTCCTCTGACTGTCAGAAGTCATTCACTTTCACTGGGAGGGGAGAATTCCCCTCTTCACCGCTGTTCACTTAGCCTCATTGCTTTAATACTGCATTTATTTCAAGTCTCTGAGCCCTCACAGAAAACTCGGATTTTTGAAATAATTCCCAATCCTTTGAAAACCTTTCGTTGCCTTTCAATTTCAGTTCAGTCCTTTGAACTTTCATTTAATGTGTTCAAGAATATCCTGACCATTAGCTAATCAAGAAAGTATTCGGGAAATTCTGATTGAAATAAAGGGTGTAATGTTAATATGTTTGTAAGTGAATGCCCCAGTAGGTTCCTATTTGAAGATTTATCCTTATCTCCCTTCTTACTTTCTTAGTGATCATCTTAAGACCATGACTTACTGCCACTGACTCACAAGCCAAATAAATATTACCCTATTCATAATTTTTAAAACTTTTAGAATGGTTTTAAGATGGTCACTAAGAAAGTAAGAAGGGAGATAAGGATAAATCTTCAAACCTACTGGGGCATTCACTTACAAACATACTAACATTACACCCTTTATTTCAATCAGAATTTCCTGCTCTAGGGTAAATAATCTCAGTACCTCAAGTGTTTTGTCAGTGTTACATTTTCCAATCTCTGGCTTTATTGAGTGTGAATCCACATTGTGTACAGGAACATAGAAACCTGGGGCTGTATATATACATGTATGTGTGACATTCCGATAGCGTCACCACTCTTCCTTTTGAGGTTCAAACAGAACTGATCCACCACCCTGACATGTTAGTTTAACTTCTCCAACATTGCTCTGTTTGTCATCTCTGTGAGGACATTGAAGTCATTCCTTTTCAACTGAAGGCCATCCTTTAGGCCAGCTTTTCTTTTCCAGAGACCAGACCAATGCCCAAGAGGATGAGAACAAGTGATAAATCAAAGGGGAAAATAGTTAATTCTGAAATACAGAATGATGGAATGTGGAGTCAGGCTGAAGTGCAGGGCCTCCAGGGTGGCGATCTCTGGACTGCTGCCAGTGCCCAGCAATAGCAGGGATAAAAATAGTGAGTACTACCAGAAGGACGTGGAGACTCTGGAGAGAGTGCAGAGGAGGTTTACCAGGATGTTGCCTGGTATGGAAGGACTGGGTTATGAGGAAAGATTGAGCAAATTGGGGCTCTTTTCCCTTGAAAGACGGCGACTGAGGGGGGATCTAATAGAGGTATATAAGATTATGAAGGATATAGATAAACAGAGGTAAGCTATTTCCTATGATAGAGACACATAGTACGAGGGGCCATGGGCTTAAGGTGAGGGGGCAGAGGTATAACAAAGATATTAGAGGAAGGGTTTTCACACAGAGGGTAGTGGGGGTATGGAATGCTCTGCCAAGTAAGGTGGTGGAGGCAAACACACTAGAGTTGTTTAAGAGTAACTTAGACCAGCACATGACTGGGTTGGAGATGGGTGGATATAGGAGATTGTTTTAAATATGGTTCGTTAGCATTGGGACGTCCCTGGTAAGTTAAATGGATATGGTATGATAATAATGTTTTTTCTCTTTTCATTCACAGGTTTTAAGTCAGTCTGCCTTGTTGTCCAACGAGGGGCATACACGCGATGGGTCGTACTTGGGCTGCTCTTGGTTGTTCGAGCGCTGCATGTCATTAGTGTGTGCTTAAACTGGACCAGATACTGGGCAACACGACAGCTCAGTGACTATCACTGTTTGCTGTGCAGACACATGGATTTGGGCCAGTGTCTGTGGGAGTTTGCGCATTCTCCCCATGCTTGCGTGGGTTTTCTCCGGGTGCTCCGGTTTCCTCCCACACCCCAAAGATGTGCTATTAGGCTGATTGGCAGTAATAAATTGTCCCTAAATTAGTTTCCCTCAATCTGGATGGCCATAAAACAATAGATAAGGGTCATGGGTGGAGGGGGGGACTGGTGGTGTTGAGATGGCGGCGCGGGCTCGTTGGGGCGAAGGGCCTGTTTCCCGGGCTGTTTTTGTTCTTTGGAACATTTATAACAGCTGCCCTTGGTGTCCTATATACAGTTATGTGTCTATCTGTGCTCAGCAGAAAGAAATGATTGAATTAGTGACCTGCTTAATATTACTTGTGCCACCAGTTGGCATTGATTCCATTGTGGTTTCTCTGTAACTAGCAACAAGCCTGGCAACAAGCCTGGCAACAGAGGAAAAACGCCTGAAAAATAAAAAGAAATCCAGGCATCTTCCTTCCTTATTTGATTATTTAATTTTTTTTGGACGAAAAGCGTAGGTTGTTTCCTTTTTTCTGGCTTGTCTCATTAATATTCCATCTCTTATCCAGAAAGTGAGCAGACAACAGAAATGCAAGTCTCCTGGAATAAAGTACTGATATTGGGGGGAATTTTCCCATCCCATCCACCGTGTGAATCACTGCGGGCAGACCATGCAAAGATCTATCAACCTTGGGCAGAATTTTCCAGTTCTGGGGCAAGTGTGGCCGGAAAATCCCATCTCAATTCTCAAGACAATATCAAGGAATTATTCTCTTCCTGTCTCTCTTCCCTTCTCGCTATAGGAAATGTCTAACTGGAGAAACTACTCCTTGCAGAGGGTGGTGAACTTGTGGAACTCACTGCCTCATAGGTCTGAATCATTAAATGGCTTCAAGCCAAATGACATATAAATCAACAGGCAAATGGTACTTCAAATAAAAAGGTAAATTTGACTTTGTACTGTCGATACAACATAAATACATTTTACATGACCACCAGCATTTACATCACACCCCATAGAAAATATGGTACTACATAGCTGCAAATGTTCCACAGTATGTTGTTTTCTATTTGATTCATGCGGGTGGGAATAGGTCAGAAGTCCCACCTGATAACGACTTTCACCTCGAAATTTCACAGGTCATCAGCAAGGTATGCTTCGACAAACCCTCTCTCCCTCAGATCATAACATTCTTAATGGTATAGCTTTCCAAAGCTCCTTCTCAAGCAAACAACCAATAACACCCTGCTTCGTGATTTGGCCATTTCTGGGGAAAGATCCAGCTCTTTCGCATCTTCGCTTTTTCAGATTTTCTTAGCCAGCTTCTCCTATCTTCTCCCAAACAAAAAAAAGCACCTCTTCCAGAGAGTGATTTTCTTCTTTTCCTCACAAGAATCATCTGTGTTGCTCTTTCTGTCAGCTATCTATTTGGGTCTGCATCTGTGTGCTGATTGCCTACCCCATCCAGCTCATCTGGTTATAGTCCTCTTCTGTCTGCCAGATTCAAGGCTTCTGTATCTTAATTTCCTCTTGTTGGTATAAACTCTCAGGGCTTTGTACGGTTGCAGCATAATATCTGACATCTTGTGTTTTCAGGTTTAGAAGCTCTAAGGTCACTTAGGTCACAGGAACCAATATTTCTTACCTGAGAAAATTACAATTGGATAACCTCCTAAAAGTGCTTTTTAACAGTCTTAAAACATTAACAGATGGCACTGTCCTTTCAAAGAAATTATTTTCTTTCCTTGTTGTACTGCTTCAAGATCAAATACATCTCCCCGATTTTAGCATTCCCTCCAGCAAGCTTCTGTTCCTCAGATCTTACGCTGGTGCAATAGCAAATATTGCCCTATTGCAAGCATAAAATTACAAAGGGTAATTTGGAAGAAACTATTTCTCTGGATGAGAGATTCAAGCCAGATCTTTCAGGAGTGAAGTTAAAAACATTTCTGCACACACTGAGTGATAGAGATTTGGATCTATCTTCTGCAAATGGAATTTGATGCTAAATCAACATTAATTAATTGTCGATCTGAAGTTTGAGATTGATGGAATTCTGTTATCCGAGGTGTTAATGGATATGGGACAAGGTGCGGTATAAAAGGCTAAGTCACAGATCAACCTCACTGAATGTTGGAAGAGGTTCAATGGACCAGATGACTTACTCCTGATCCTCTGCTGACACCTCCAGTTGCTCTGTTTCACTCGTGCTGTCTATTTAAATGGTCCACCTCCTGAATCCCAAGATCAAAGTTTTCCTCACAGCAGGGTATATTCCTGCCAGAGGGGCGTTATCCTCTGTTGAGGCAGTAAGCTTAGAATTCTCAGGAAATTTCCTCAGCTATCTCCATGAAAACTCAGGAGGAAGAAGTGTTATAATGATTCAACAAAATGACTGGTGAATGTGACTTCCCAATATGTGACGATTATGTGTGCCTAGTTTATGTCCTGAGTTTATGAATGATTAAGACAAGCAGATTATGAATCAATGTTAGGTACTAATCTGGGATACCCTTCTGCATGACCTTTTGTCATTGCCTCTACCAATCACAAGTCCTCTGTTTAAGAACACAAGAAGGTAAAAAAATAGGAACAGGAGTAGACCACTCATAGAATCATAGAACCCCACAGTGCAGAAAGAGGCCCTTTGGCCCATCGAGTCTGCACTGACCACAATCCCACCCAGGCCCTACCCCCACATCCCGACACATTATTACCCACTAATCCCTCTGACCTAAGCATCTTATGACACTAAGGGGCAATTTTTAGTGCATTCAAAGCTGATCCTCTGCTGTAACATTTTCCTGCACTATTCCCATGTTCCTTGACATTTATAATATGTAGAAATCTATCGATCTCCATCTTCAAGACAATCAATGACTGAACTTTCATGAACCTCTGTGCAGAGCATTCCAAAATTACACCAGCATCTGAGTGAAGAAATTCCTCCTCAGCTCAGTTCTAAATGACCTCTGTTTTACTTTGAGACTATGTCCCCTGGTTCTAGATCCCTAGCACGGGCAACCAGCCTTCCAACATCTATACTGTGAAGCCCAAGAAGAATTTTTGAATGGTTATGTTTGAATGAGTTCACTTCCTTGTTCTTCAAAGAATGAATCATCGAATCCTTATGTGCAGAAGGAGGCCATTCAGCCCATTGAGTTTATACTGCCCACAATCCCATCACACTATACATTTAAAGACCCTGTCTGTTTAATTGTACCTCATAGCACAATCGTTCCATCTCAGGAGTTAACTTAGTGAACCTTTATTTCAGTGGATCTTTCCTTGGTTCATTAATAAACATCCCTGAGACCTGTACACCCCCTCGTGTGTGATCCAATCCCTGCAAGAAGAGACGTGTTTTACAAGCAAAGGTCTTGCAAACTCATAAATGATCTCAGTCTATTTGGTACACTTGTCTCATTCAGTTGTGCTACAAGTCAAAAAATCTGCCCTTAAATATGTTGCTATCTTCAGGAAAGAGAAAATACTTTAATAAACTATCAGAATCATTGTTTGGCAAGTGAATTTCAAAATATTGATGACATTATAAATTTAAGTAGAAAGAATAAGAAGGCCACATATTTCTTGGAAAATAAGTATCGAAATGGGATAAAAGAGCAAAGAGACTTTGGGTAACAATACAAAAATTATTACAAGTCATCATGGTAGACTCCTCATTGTTCAAGTGTGCCTAAGCTGAAAATTATTTCATCATCTTCTGTAGGTCCTCTTATGACTGAAGAGTTGGATATAGGATCGATATGGACATCCACAGTTCATATTGGTGTTTTTGTACTTGGGGAAACTTCAGCAGTGTTGCCACCTCTGATAGGCATGTCAGATGTTAAGTTTGGTATAGGGGATCCTTGAAGCATACTGAACTTAACTTCAATGCTTGCCTCCATGTGGGCTGGTCAACTGTGAAATCTTCTCCAAGAGAGGTTTGCAAGGACTTTTTTTAAAGCGTTTAGTTTGAATTGACCACCCTGACGTTATTTGCCCAGAGACTGTTCCCCATATATCGAGCTTGGGGATTCTGCAGTCAGCCATACAGCAGACATGGTCTTCCTATCTAAGCTGAATTTTCAGGAGTGTGGTATCCATACTGGTGTGCCCACCATGATGAGGGATCTCACTGCGTGTGGTTTTGTTGCCATCAAATTCTCATAATGGTCCTCTGGTGGAAGCATTCCAGGCTTCAGTGTGGCAGCTAAAGCAGATCTGGGATTCTGCACCATTCAGCAGGGCGGTAAGGACAACCACCTAATAGCCTTTGAATTGAGTCTTCAGCTTTGTAGCTGTCGGACATGATCATGGAGTTAGCCATGGGATGAACTTGCTGGGGCACGGTCATCTGTGTGTAGAAGCTCCTCAATTACTGACTGTCTGATGTGCAGGTACACAGTCTACAGAGATTGAAGAGTCGAGAATCATACGGTGCCACAAAGGCCCTTCGGCCCATCGAGTCTGCACTGACACATTAGAAACACCTGAAGTCCCACCTAAATCCATTTGCCAGGCCTGTGCCAAGTGCTCATCCAAATATTTTTTAAAGTATGTGTGGCAACCCACCTCCACCACCCTCTCAGGCAGCACATTCTAGACCTAGTGGTAAAAAAACTTTTCCTCACAGCACTCTTAAACCTCCTGCCTCTCACCCTGATCCTATGTCCCCTTGTGACTGACCCTTCAACTATGGGGAATAGCTGCTCCTTATCCATTCTGTCCATACTCCCTCAGTCTTCTCTGCCTCAAGGAAAACAACCCAAGCCTACCCAACCTCTCTTCGTAACTTGAATGTTCCATCCCCCCTCCTTAGGCAGCACCCTGATGACTTTCCTCTGTATCCTCTGCAATCAAATCTTAACTTATTTCTGTAATTCCCCAAATCAAAGGAATGTTGCAAGCAAAGGATAAACAACGGGAGTTCTTAAAGTATCCATACACTTTTCAGATCAAACGACAAATTTGAGGATGAAAGTTAATTAATTGAAAATTTCTATCTGAGACTTCCAGGTGTGCCACATTGCCCTGAAGCTGGATTGCAGGGAGACAGTCTTTTGTTGTGTGTTCTTGTTACAAAAATAGTGAGTCAGCTTGGAAGGCTGTGAGAAGGCAGCTATTAATCTGTCAGCAGCCAGAAATGATGACCATCAAGGCCATCAGGAATCAGGGGTGTTTCTGATCTGGACACGCAAATCTGGGATTGTGAGTGACATTTCATGCTTGGAATGTAAAGTCCAATGGCATGAAGAATTAAAAATCACAAGACCTGTCTGGAAAGAGTAATGGAGGAGAGTGGCAATGGAATCCTGAGAGAGAGAGAGCGCACACTTTGGAAGATGGATTGCCAGGAAACAAAGGAGAGTTAAAGTGAGTGGGCGAGGGTCTGGCAGATGGAGTATAATGTTGGTAAATGTGAGGTCATCCATTTTGGTAGGAATAACAGCAAAATGGACTATTATTTAAATGGTAAAAAAATTGCAGCTTGCTGCTGTGCAGAGGGACCTGGATGTCCTTGTGCAGGAATCTCAAGGAGTCGGTTTGCAGGTGCAGCAGGTAATTAAGGCGGCAAATAGAATTTTGTCCTTCATTGCTAGGTGGATGGAGTTTAAAAAGAGTCAGGTTAAGTTGCAGCTGTATAAGGTGCTGGTGAGGCCACAATTGGAGTACTGTGTACAGTTTTGGTCTCCTTACTTGAGAAAGGATATACTGACACTGGAGGGGGTGCAGAGGAGATTAACTAGGTTGATTCCAGAGTTGAGAGAGTTGGCTTATGAAGACAGACTGAGTAGACTGGGGCTATACTCATTAGAATTCAGAAGAATGAGGGGACATCTTATAGAAACATATAAGATTATGAAAGGAATAGATAAGATAGAAGTAGGGAAGTTGTTTCCACTGGTGGGCGAAACTAGAACTAGGGGGAATATCTCAAAATAAGGGAGAGCAGATTTAGGACTGAGTTGAGGAGGAACTTCTTCACACAAAGGGTTGTGAATCTGTGGCATTCCCTGCCCAGTGAAGCAGTTGAGGCTACCTCATTGAATGTTTTTAAGGCAAGGATAGATAAATTTTTGAACAGTAAAGGAATTAAGGGTTATGGTGAGTGGGTGGGTAAGTGATGCTGAGTCCACAAAAAGATCAGCCATGATCTTATTGAATGGCAGAGCAGGCTCGAGGGGCCTGATGGCCTACTCCTGCTCCTAACTCTTATGTTCTTAAAGTGAATTCCTCAGGGCTTGCTTTGGTCCCAAGAAGAATGAAGGGAGCCTCAAGATCTTGTAATTAAGAGGGAAATGTTTGGGTGGAGTTAAAAACAGAACAGGAGTGGTACATTGACACATAACAGGGATTTTTGAAATAAAATATTTTAGTTAGTATTTACTTCCTTTAATTTTTGTCAAATAAAAACTTTGTATACGACGTGAAATCTTGTGATGTTAAAAAAGTTAAGAAACTGAGAGTTTGAATTTATTTTTAATGGTTAATGAACGCGTGCAAGATCATAACAACAACATTTAAATATGCTGTCAACAGTTGTTGTTGCCATGTTTTAAAAAAAGGCACAGAGATACTGGAGAAGGTGCAAGGATGAAATTCGAACTGAGGTGTTATATTTATTAGGAAAGATTAAACAAGAGGTAATAAGAGATAGGTGTGATGGAGGCCTTTAAGACTAAGAGAAGGTTTGATAAGGCAACTGTAGAGGATATCTTTCCCCTTGTGAGGAGACCAAAATAAGGGACAAAGACTATATGATAACCACCGAGAAATCCAATAGGAAATTCAGGAGCAACATCTTCACCCAAAAAGTGACAAAAATGTGGAACTCATTATCATTAGGAGTAGCTGAGTGATGAACATATCTGTATTTAAGGAGAAAGCTGGATAAGCACATTAGGGAGTATGAAATAGAAGACTTTGCAGATGGGGTGTTAGGAGTAGGCGCACGTGGAGCATATAGACTGGCATAGGCCAGTTGGACTGAATGGCCTCTTTCTGTATTGTAGAATTCTATGCAAAAGAGAAGTGAGGATAAAATGCATTCAATTTAAAATAAATTAGCTTCTTCACTTACCAAATGACGATTCTCTCCCACCCATGTCAAATAAATGTGTTGTTATAGATCCAACATGTCCTTGATCTCAAAACATTCTCATTCATTCCTGATCTTCTATCACTGACACTATCTTGTCTTTGACCTGAGAGCAAGTTAATGTGTAACATTGTTGCCATAGGGATGGCAAATAATAAATCACATTGGGTAAAGATTCTTCTTGAGACCCTAAAAACTTCTCCACATTGCAAGAATGCTCAGTGTCCTAATGTAATCTTCAATGGAGAATTTATCTTTAATGTCATTTGAGTTCTAAACGAGTCTCTTTCTCTTCATTCAGTTTGCCTTGCTGTAGTCATTCATCCTGTTATTCTGAGATCTAAACTTTGTTTGAAAAAAAACAATTCCACTTTTGTGTGCAATTTCAAACAAAAGGTCATTCATTTTCTATTACCTATCACAACACCTAATTTAGATTCATTCTGTCATTGTTAGCAATAATTACATTCCCACTCACTGAGTGCAGTGTTCAACTATAAAGAGATTAATTATCATGCAACTCCAATGGAATACTAAAGATTAAAGAAACTCCATCACAAGCTCAGACTTAGCCATTCCATACCTATTTAATTTCAGCAACTTCATTGGACTCACACTTTATTGGGCATTATGCATCTTAAGATGCATGACTGGAGAAAGGAAGCACAAAATGACGTCAGAAGTCATAGCAAAAGAAACATGCAAAGATTAGCAGAATGGAAACCAATCAGAAATGAGGCATTTCTGAAAACAGAGACATGTTGAAGCTTTTTGTTTTGCACTCATCAGGACATTCTGCAAGAATGCCAATATTTCAGGGGAAAACAACAATTATATCGTTTGAGGAGAAAGTGTACATTGGTTGGCAAGTAGACTCTGATTGATAGAGGTGTTGCCATGGAGAATGCACCAGGTGTCTGATAGTCAACTGCCAAGCATGTTTGAATTTTAAATCAAGCAACTTGACCCTCATTGATCAGGCAATGCCCTGAGGAATGAGTCATCAAATGGCTGTAACTTACTTTGTTCAGTACAAATAGATGCAATGCGTGTACATGTTCTGTCTGTCTGCAAAGAACAAGGCCCTGTGTATTATTGTATATAGCTTCCAAGAACTTCCAATGCCACACTGTGAGCCGGACTGACAATCTTAAATTGTTTTGTCAGCATAATTTTTCACACACGGAGGATTATTTAATGAATATTGTCCAATTGTAGAATTACATCTAATGTCAGACACTGTGTTTTGACTTTTGCAAGCATGGACTTGTATGGCCTATTTACTTAACATCACAATTCATTACTCATGTGTGTGGCAGGCAGAATATCTTTCTGGATTGGCAGCAGCATCCTGTTAGCGGCAAATATCACTCGTATTGCCGCTGCGTGGTAGCAGTGTGAAACAGCTAGCTTCACCTGTTGCTCAGGCTTTTGAGATGCCTTGCACTTTTCTGGGCCAAGAATTTTGAACCATCCACAAGATTGCATAATATACACACACAACGATCTGATCAGGGTTGCCATTATCCCGCAGGAAGTCTTTGATGCTTCCTGGTTCAGCATCAAACTTGCATGCTGAGCAAATGACTCAGGCCCTATTTACAAGATTGCCAGCAAGTCCAAATGTTATAATGTGTGTAACATGCATATTGACCAGTGAAGGTAGGCTTGTTATACACCATGGTTTTTTTCAACAATTATATCCAGGAAATGGGGTATATTTAACAGGTCCATTTCAATGGTGAATTCCCCTTGTACTGGTATTCTTGTGAAGTGTTCTGATGAGTGCAAGACAAAAAACTTCGCCATGTCTCTTTTTTCAGCAATACTCAAGTTTTGTACGACCAGATGACAATTAGAAATTATGGGTATGAGAGGAGAAATGAGGTATATTTGCACGTGCACCATGGTAATTACCTCTCTATTTTAAGCTTGTAGATTTCCATTACCATTCTGAAGCTAACCACGGAAGGTCTGTACATGAAGCTCACAGGTAACCAATTGTCTCTTGATTTCCTGTAGGAAAGAACAAAGGTCTGATTGATGGTTTCACATAATAACATGGTAACATTGAAAGTCAATAATGTGAAAAGAGCAGTTATAGCTATGGACCTGCACCCTGCTATATGGTGATTCCTGGTGTTCAAGTGATAAAGTGCTAGTTAAATTCTCAAGCTGCCCACGTATCAGCCCATTCATGTCAGGTCAGACAAATTACTGTTGCAATGCCAGAGGGTGGATGGTCATTGACAGGTACAACATTGTTGGAACTGGCTGCAAATATTGAAAAACTATCTGATGATCACACCCAATCATTCCAGGCCATCACACAAGAACATAAGGACATAAGAAATAAGAGCAGAAGTAGGCCATTTGCCCCTGTGCCTAGTCCGACCTTGAATAAGACCAAGGCTGATCTGACTGTGGCCTTGCTCCACATTTCTGGCTGCCTGCCCCCCATAACCATTGACTCCCAAGTAGATCAAGATGAAACCATTCTTGGATCGTCCAAACTCAGTCTTAAATATATTCAATGACCTGAATAAATTCAATACACTACTTACTCGAGTAGTGAATTCCAATGCTGAAGGAGAGAGGAGAAATTCCTTCTTCTCTCCATTTTAAATTAGAGACTTTTTGTTTTTAAACCATGTCTTGTAGATCTCGATTCCTCCCCAAAGAGAAACATTCTCTCAGCCTCTACCGTAACAACCCCTTCAGAAACTTGCATGTCTCAATAAGATCACTCTTCATTCTTCTCAACTCTAAATGAATATTGCTTAATCAATCCTCAGATTCTTTAACACCAGGGATCATCCTTGGTGAACCTTCCCTGAACCGCCTCCAATGTAAGTATATCTCTGCTTAAATAAAAAGGCTCTACATGTATTCTGGGTGTGACCTCACCAACATGCAGTGGAGTGTAACAAGACTTCTCTACTTTTATACTCTGCTCCCCTTACAATTGAGGTCACCATTTTATTTGCCTTCCTAATTACTTTATTGTACTGCATACAAATTTATTGTGATTCACATCTAACAGTGACAAGATTCTCCTGTGCCACAGCGTTCTGCAGTTTTATGCACTGAAGTAATATTCTGCTTTCCTATTCTTCCTGTCAAAACAAATACCTGCACATTTTTCCACATTATTCTCCATCTGCCAAATTTTTACCCATTCACCTAACTTACCTATATTCCTTTGTGTCCTCTTCACAGCTTGATTTCTTACCTATCCTGGTAGTGTAAGTGAAATTGGCTCCAATACATATGGTCCTTTCACCCAATCATTAATAAAGATTGTAAATATTTGAGGCCCAGCACTGACCCATGTAAAAGATCTTTGGTTACAGTTTGTCAACCTCAATTACTCAAATAATCTCTGTTTCCTGTTTGTTAGCAATCCTTTATTGATGTTAATATAACCTTAAACACTATAGGCTCTTATCTTGTTCAGTAACCTTTTATATGGCATCTTTTGGAAATAGAAATACATCTACTGGTTTCCCTTCATCCATTCTTCTGGTTAGGCCCTTGAAGGACGCTAAGAAATATATCAAAGATTTTTTCTTGCATAAAATCATGCTGACTTTGCCTTGTGTTATGATATTTTACGTGTCCTAAGTCTCTAATAATGATTTCTAATATTCTTCCAATGGCAGGGATATTAGGCTAACTTGCAGTTGTAAATGCGCCTAGTTAGGGGGCGTTTGAGAGATCTGTGGATAGGTTTATGGACGAAAAGGGATTGGTTTAGATTAGTGGGTCATTGTTTTTTAACTGGTCGGCGCAACATCGTGGGCCGAGGGGCCTGTTCTGCGCTGTAATGTTCTATGTTCTAGTCTATAGTTTCCAGCTTTCCATCTTCCTCCTTCCTTGAATAGGGATGTTACATTTTAAGTTATCTCATCCACTGGAACATTGCCAGAATCTAGAGAATTTTGGAGGATTGTTCTCAAACTGTCCTGATGTATACTATGAACTCAACTAACCTGATTCGTTCAATCCATAAAATGATTAAAATAATCCACAATTTTTGCAACCCCCATTATTTGTCTGTCCTACTTTGTAGCTCTCAGGGAAACTAAAAACTACCAACCCCAGTTCCCTTATTATTTTTAGCTCCACCCTTGATACACTGAACCAAAATCATTTCGCACTACTGGGCAGATCACATTTATTATTAGCGTAGCTACTCCACATCCTTTTCATTTCCTGCTGTCCTTGCAAAATTTCAATTACCCTTGATTATTCAGCTCCCAGTCTTAGAACATAGAACATAGAACATAGAACATTACAGCGCAGAACAGGCCCTTCAGCCCACGATGTTGCGCCGACCAGTTACAAAAACAATGACCCACTAGCCTATACCAATCCCTTTTCGTCCATAAACCTATCCAGAGATCTCTTAAACGCCCCCAAACTAGACGCATTTACAACTGCAGCAGGCAGGGCATTCCAATCCCTCACCACCCGCTGGGTAAAGAACCTACCCCTGACATCCGTCCTGTAGCTACCCCCCCTTAATTTTAAAGCCATGCCCCCTCGTGCTAGCTTTCTCCATCCGAGGAAAAAGGCTATCACTATCCACCCTATCTAAACCTCTAATCATCTTATATGTTTCAATAAGATCCCCTCTTAGCCGCCTTCTTTCCAACGAAAACAACCCTAGATCCCTCAGTCTCTCCTCATAGGACCTCCCCACCATACCAGGCAACATCCTAGTAAACCTCCTCTGCACCCTCTCCAACACCTCCACATCCTTCTTGTAATGCGGGGACCAGAACTGCACACAGTACTCCAAGTGCGGCCGCACTAGAGTAGTGTACAGTTGCAACATTACACTGCGACTCCTAAATTCAATCCCCCTACCAATAAACGCCAAGACACCGTACGCCTTCTTGACAACCTTATCTACTTGATTCCCAACTTTCAGGGATCTATGTACACACACACCTAGATCCCTCTGTTCATCCACACTATTCAAAGTCCTCCCGTTAGCCCTATACTCGACACATCTGTTGCTCCTACCAAAGTGAATTACCTCACACTTCTCCGCATTAAATTCCATCCGCCACCTCTCGGCCCAGCTCTGCAACCTATCTAAGTCTCCCTGCAGACTATGACACCCTTCCTCACAATCTACCACACCTCCAACTTTGGTGTCATCAGCAAATTTACTAATCCACCCAACTATACCCTCATCCAGATCATTAATAAAAATTACAAACAACAGTGGCCCCAAAACAGATCCCTGAGGCACACCACTCGTAACTGCACTCCATGATGAATATTTACCATCCACCACCACCCTCTGTCTCCTATCTGATAGCCAATTCCTGATCCAACTTCCTAGATTACCCACAATCCCATACATCTGCATTTTCTGCAGAAGCCTACCATGGTGAACCTTATCGAACGCCTTACTAAAATCCATGTATACCACGTCAACTGCCTTACCCCCATCCACCTCTTTGGTCACCTTCTCAAAAAACTCAATAAGGTTAGTAAGGCACGACCTACCCGCTACAAAACCATGCTGACTATTTCTAATCAATTCATTACACTCCAAATAACTATAAATCCTATCCCTAATAATTTTTTCTAAAACCTTGCCCACAGCAGAAGTAAGACTCACCGGTCTATAATTCCCGGCAAAGTCTCTGTTCCCCTTCTTAAACAATGGGACAACATTCGCTATCCTCCAATCCTCCGGGACTACACCAGAGACCAATGACGACCTGAAGATCTGAGCCAGAGGCTCTGCAATCACCTCTCTAGCCTCCCAGAGAATCCTAGGGTAGATCCCATCCGGACCAGGGGACTTATCTATTTTCAGCCCCTCAAGAATTTCCAGCACATCCTCTTTATCAACCGTAATACTGTCTATTTTACACCCCTGCAACCCAATGTCCTCCTCAGC
Source organism: Carcharhinus amblyrhynchos (assembly GCF_965287045.1). Taxonomy (NCBI): domain Eukaryota; kingdom Metazoa; phylum Chordata; class Chondrichthyes; order Carcharhiniformes; family Carcharhinidae; genus Carcharhinus; species Carcharhinus amblyrhynchos. Next base: position 33,977,613 of record NC_137335.1, on the reverse strand, counting down.
TATATTCATGTCCCCCTGCGTGAACACCGAAGAGAAATATTGGTTCAATACTTCTCCAATCTCCTCCGGTTCCACACACAACTTCCCCCTGCTGTCTGTAACTGGCCCTAATCTTGCCCTGACCAACCTTCTGTTCTTGACATACCTATAGAACGTCTTGGTCACTTTGCAACTCATTTACTTCTATCTGTGCTATGCATCCATCTGTCTTGTCTTGAATGCTGCATGCATTAGATAAATAGCCTTTAAATTCTGTTCTTTTACCCATTTTCTCCATATTTACTGTGCACTGTGTTTATTCATCTGTCCCTTCCTGTCACACTGTTTATCATTTGTTGCATTGTTACCTTGCATTATTAACTTTCTAAACTTCTCTTCATGTGAGCCCTGAACTATTTCATTTAAAACCCTCTCTACAGTGCAAGTTAAAAGATGACTACTATCGACACCACAAACTGCTGGATCTAAGTGCAGAGGATCTCCAAGAAGATTGTGCATATCAACACAGACATCAAGTTAAAAGATTTGCCAGGAGCCAGGTCCCAGTATGGGTTAAGTAAAAACTATATCAAACTTTCCCCAGTGCTGATGCCGGTGTCCCACGAATTAAGATCCTTTTCTCCCAGGCCAATCTCAAAGTCACACTTTGATTTGATTTGATTTATTGTCATATGTATTAACATGCAGTGAAAAGTATTGTTGCTTGTGCGCTATATGGACAAAACCATGTAGTTCATAGAGAGAGGAACGAGAGAGTGCAGAATGTAGTGTTACAGTCATAGCTAGGGTATAGACAAAGATCAACTTAAGGCAAGGTAGGTCCATTCAAAAGTCTGACAGCAGCAGGGAAGAAGCTGTTCTCGAGTCGGTTGGTACATGACCTCAGACTTCTGTACCTTTTTCCCAAAGGAAGAAGATGGAAGAGAGAATGTCTGGGGTGCGTGATGTCCTTAATTATGTTGGCTGCTTTGTCAAGGCAGAAGGAAGTGTAAACAGAGTCAATGGATGGGAAGCTGGTTTGCGTGATGGTTTGGGCTGCATTCACAACCTTTTCTAGTTCCTAGCTGTCTTGGGCAGAGCAGGAGCCATACCAATCTGTGATACAACCAGAAAGAATGCTTTCTGTAGTGTATCTGTAAACGTTGGTGAGAGTCGTAGCTGACATGCCAAATTTCCTAAGTCTGAGAAAGTAGAGGCGTTGGTGGGATTTCTTGACTATAATGTCGGCGAGGGGGGACCAGGACAGATTGTTGGTGGTCTGAACACCTAAAAATTTGAAGTTCTCGACCCTTTCTACTTCATCCCCATTGATGTAGAGAGGGGCATGTTCTCCTTTAGGCTTCCTGAAGTTGATGATAATCTCTTTCGTTTTGTTGACATTGAGGGAGAAATTATTATTGCTGCGCTAGTTCACCAGATTCTCTATCTCAATCCTGTACTCTGTCTCATCGTTGATTGAAATCTGACCCACTACAGTGGTTCCATCAGCATACTTGAAAATTGAATTGGAGGGGAATTTGGCCGCACAGTCATAGGAGTACAAGAAGTATTGTAGGGAGCTGAGAACACAGACTTGTGGGACACTGGTGTTGAAGATGATCGCAGCGAGGTGTTGTTGCCTATCCTTACTGATTTTGGTCTGTGAGTTAGGAAGTTCAGGATCCAGTCACAGAGGGAGGTGCCGAGGCCCAGGCCATAGAGTTTGGAGATGAGTTTCATGGGAATAATAATGTTGAAAGCTGAGCTGTAGTCAATAAATAGGAGTTTGACATAGGTGTCCTTGTTATCTAAGTGTTCCAGGGTTGAGTGCAGGGCCAGGGAAATGGCGTCTGCTGTGGACCTATTGCGGCAGTGGTGGATCCAGGTAGCCTGGGAGGCTGGAATTGATTTGTGCCACGATTAACCTTTCGAAGCACTTCATAATGATGGATGTCAGAGCCACCAGCCATAGCCATTAAGGCAGCTGCTTGGTTTTTCTTAGGTACTGGGATGATCTGCTCTGATCTTTTTGACCATATGCCAATTCACTTGTGGCTCAGATAGTAATCCAGATTATTATGTGTGTGGTTCTGCTTTTTAAATTTAGCCCCTAAACTGCTTATTTTTCATCAGCAGAACCCTTTTCTGAGTTGCATCAATGTTAGAATTATAGAATCAACAGTATATGTAGAGGTTGTTCGTGTGATGAATATTGTGCCTTTAAGAAATATATATATTTTGTATTTCTTGTAAGTGGTGTGTTTAGAATTCAGATCTATTTTGCAGGGGTCTAATTTGTCTAAGAAATATTTTAAAATTAGTAGCTGTGAAAGCAAGGTAACTACATGAAGTGCTTGTTTAAGCTGAACTAATGCATTTGTGTTTACTTTGGTTTACCCTAAGGTTTTAGAGTAGGGTTTTGATTAGGTGTTTGACAGGGACAGAGCCATGTGCTTCATGGGAGGAGCTAAGTTTGTAGGGAAAACACAGTTCTTCTTTTATTTTTAAAACAAGCAGTTACTGCCTGTTTCTAAAAGTAGTATCTCTCTCTCTCTCTCAAGATGTTGTCTGAGAACTCCAAAACTGTCAACCTAAGTACAAGCAAGTAAGTCCATGTTTTGCTAACTAATTTTAAAGAAGGGGGTTTTAGTCTAGAAGAGGAATATTGTTCGAATTAGAACTCATAGGGATAGATGAGCAGTTGACAATTGTGTTCTGCCATGTTTAAAAATGATTCAATTGTTAAATGTAAAACTAATGTATTTGTTATACTTAAACTGTGCTGTTAAATAAAATTTTGATAAAAGCTCTGGAGTGTGTCAGTAGAATCGCACCTGGAGTAAAATATCAAATCCTCACATTAATGCCAAAATAGCAAATTATTGGGGTCTAGTCTGACTTCATACTATTCATTGGGGTTTCTGATCTGGTATCTTAACATTGTTCCCATATTAACCATAACAATCGTTCCACTCCCACTCCAAGTTCCTCACTGACTCCAAAGGGATGTCCTTAACCATGGAACTGGGCTGGTGTAACAACCTTCAGGACACATACTCTCTGCTGCAGAGGACATTGTCTATTCCTCTAACTATACTGTCTCCTAATACTTATTCATTCGATCCTCCCACTTAAATAGCCCTTGTACTGTGGTGTTTTGGTCAGTTTATTCATCTCCTCAGCTCCTCTGCCCCTCTTCCAATAACCGATACATCTGATGCCGCAGTGACTAAGGAGTGGCCAGCCAGGGGCCAGGCGCACCCTCTCAAGCGCAGCCCACTCAGGCTCCCCCATCTAGAGGGCAACTGCCATGGTCATTAGGGCCACCAGGACAGCAGAGTTAGCAGGTTGCCTCCAATGGCAGTGCCAGCCAGAAGAGGGCAGCAAGATGCAGCACCCACAGACAGAAGCTGAAGGTATCTTGAGCACAACAGAGACTTGTCACAGGTAATGTTATTGTGTTTAGTATTTTAATATTTCTGCATGGTCATTTATTTTTGTGTCATTACACAAACATTGATTTTGTTTTCATGGTTTGAGTTGGATTGATGGTTGCATTGGATTGAGACAGCACAGGATTGTAAATGTATTGCTTAGTCTGCAGCTGTAATTTTGAGTTGGTCTAGAATATTATATTTGTAAAAGAGAGAGCGTCTTTGCCATGAAGAGGCATCGAGGCCCAGCTGAAGTTCATAAGATCAAGGCAGCACTGGTCTCCATGCCACCCTAAAGGTTCCTGTCCTCACCCTGTGTGTCGCCAGGCTCTTCATCTCACACTTCACTGGAGTTCTCAATGGCCTTAATTTGCCCTTTAATTGTCAGTGGGCATGGTTCCAACTCCTGCAACCTGAATATTGCACATGTGATGATTCCAGATGTTATTTTGCACAATCTTACATGGGTTTATATTGAGCACATGCCTGATCTCAGAAGGTAAAATTCAACCCGATATTCTGGGAGGTGGTTGAAAGTTGTCAGAGAAACCGATGGTTTCCACTCCAGAATATGAAAACAAATAGATGAGGAGATCATCACTGTGTTAGCCCTAATTTTCTTAAACTCACTAGATTCAGGAACTGTACAAACATCATCACTATTTAACAAGAAGGGAGTCAAAAACCAGACTCACCAGTTTAACAACGCTTTCTGGGAATTTATAGGAATTAATCAAAGAAATGATTGCGAACATGGACAAGCATCATCTAATCAAAGTAATTAAGCAAGGATTTGTGAAAGGGAGGTCAGCTCTGACTAATCCAGTTGAATCTATTTGTGTAGATGACTAACACGGCAGGTAGATGTGTATCTATGGTTGTTACATCAACATCTTTCTCTGTGTAAACTTCCAGAGCCACTGGGTAAATGTCTCCACAAAAGGCTATTAACATGATTGGTAAGTAGGGAAAAGAGAGTACAGATAAAAAGTCATTCTTTAATTGTTTGGATATGACAAGTGCTGTTCCTTTGGGATCCGTACAGAGATCTCAGTTTTACACCACTTACAGAAATGACTCAGAGATGGAACAAAAAATTTTATTTCTAAGTTTTCAGAGAACACAAAGTTAAATGAACAACAAGCTGTGTGGATAGGAACAGGAAGTTGTAAGAAACATAAGCAGACTAAGTGACTGTAGGGAACGATTACAGATTTGGGTGGCATGGCGGCACAGTGGTTAGTACTGCTGCCTCACAGCGCCAGTGACCCAGGTTCGATTCCCGGCTTGGGTCATGGTTGTGTGGAGTTTGCACTTTTTCCCCATATCCATGTGGGTTTCCTCCGGGTGCCCCTGTTTCCTCCAACAGTCCAGATAGGTGGATTGGCCATGCTAAATTGCCCCTTAGTGTCAGGGAGACTGGCTAGAGTAAATGCATAGGGATATGGGGATAGTGTCTGGGTGGAACTGCGGTCGGTGCAGACTCGATGGGCCAAATAGCCTCTTTCTGCACTGTGTGGATTCTATGATGTGGGATCACCCACTTTGGATTTGAGAAAGATATTTTCTTCAGGTGACAGGCTAGAACCTAGAGTAGGAAAACTGTTCATGTACACAAATCCCAGTACATAGGTATGAAATATAGTCAAAAGAATGGTGCCCTTTATCTCGAGGGGGGCTGGATTACAATGGGGAACAAAGTTATGCTTCAGTGAAGAGGCTTCATCAGAAAGTATCTGGAGCATTGCATTCAGGTTTCGACAATGAAACTCAGAGGAGGATATATCAGCCTTGGAGTATGTTTCACACAAGTTCACCAGAGTAATACCATGGCCTACATTTTAGGTTGGGCAGGGGAGTCTGATCAGTGGAACTGGAAGCAGTGAGGAAATCTGATCCCACCTCCAACTGGCACCCAGCAGCGTATTTCCCGCTGGCTGGCCTATTATCTGCCAACCAGCATGGAACACACGCTGAGGCAAGGTCACTGCTGCCAGAGGTGGGTGAGGGTGGGCACTATGGTGGATGAGAGTGAGGTTGGGGGATTAAATGGAGCTCTCTGAAGGCTGACAGTGTTCAACAGTCTTGGAGAGCTGCTTTACATTTTCAGGGTTCTGATGACTTTTCTCAGTTCTTGTGCTCTCTGTCATGTCTGCAATACATCGCCAGCACCTGGAACCCATGCCAGTCATGACAGTCTGCCCCCTGTTTGTCTGGTGAGTGCTTCAGTGCAGATGGGACATCTTGCTTCCAAGAGATGGAATGAGGAGAAGCTCACAACAAAGGAGGCCTGGACAAAGGGAATAGGTCAGGACAACAGACATGATACAGTGTGAAGCCCCTGGATACAGCACAGGAAGAAGTTTAATCATCTTCTTCACTCTGCCAGGATAGATAGCAATTCCAGAAATAACCACAGAGAGATATGATAGTGGGCAGCAGCACTTGTTGATACTTATTTGTGTGTATATTAAATGAGAGTTGTGTGTGTGTGTGTGTGTGTGTGTGTGTGTGTGCGCATGTGCATGTGCATGTGAGAGAGAGATGAGACTGTGTGTGCATGTGAGAGAGAGATGAGACTGTGTGTGCATGTGAGAGAGAGAGATGAGACTGTGTGTGCATGTGAGAGAGAGATGAGAATGTGTGTGTGAGAAAGAGATGAGAATGTGTGTGAGAGAGATGAGAATGTGTGTGAGAGAGATGAGAATGTGTATGTGAGAGAGATGAGAATGTGTGAGAGAGAAAGGTGAGAATGTGTGTGTGAGAGAGAGATAAGGATGTGTATATGTGAGAGAGAGATGAAAATGTGTGTGTGAGAGAGAAAGGTGAGAATGTGTGTGTGAGAGATGAGAATGCATGTGAGGTGTGTGTGAGAGGGAGAGAGAGAGAGAGAGAGAGACAAAGAGAGAGGCAGATGAGAGTGTGTGTGAGAGAGGTGTGTCTGTGAGAGAGACAGGTGAGAGTGTGTGCATGAGAGAGAGAGCTGAGTGTGTGTGTTGGTGAAAGAGAGGTGAGAGTTTGTGAGAGAAAGACAAAAACAGAAAATGCTGCAAATTCTCAGCAGCTCTGACAGCATCTGTGGAGAGAGGATAGAGCCAATGTTTTAAGTCTGGATGACCACCGGGTTGGCTCTATCCCCTCCCCACAGATGCTGTCAGACTTGGAGATTTTCAAGCATTTTCTGTTTTTACTTCAGATTCCAGCATCCGCAGTATTTTGCTTTTATCTTAATGTATGAGAGAGTTGAGAGTGTATGTCAGAGAGAGAGTTGACAGTGTGTGTGTGTTGAGAGAGAAGGGAGAAAGAGAGGTGAGCGCACATGCACGCGAGAGAGAGAGCGTGCTTGTGTGAGAGAGAGAGCGTGAGAGAGCGCGTGCACGAGAGTGCACGCACACAAGAGAGAACATGCGTGAGAGAGAGAACAGGCATGAGACAGAGAGAGCAGTGAGAGTGTGGGTGTGTCCAATAAGAGAATCCAATATTCCAGCAGTACCTTTCCCATTTGAACCAAAGGAACAGCAACACTCCCCCCATTAAGAATGACAAAAGGAAGACCCAAGTATACTTTGTAATAAGAGAACCTTTTAATGATAGTAAAAGTAAACAAATAAGAAATAGAAAACACTTCCATAAATTAGATTTTAAATGTTTGTAACCATTGCATGAAAACAAACATGTTTTGAGACTTTTCTCTTCAACACTATTTATGTTCTCAGGGATTCCTTCAGTTGCTTTAGGAGGTAAACAGGGTTTTGCAGCTCGAAAGGTTTAGGAAACCCTGGTAAAAGGGTTTCAGTGAATAATTTTTCATTGGTGTGTATACTGGTGCAAATATATCTCACACTTCAATATTAAAATGCAAAATCATTAAAGTTTATTTGTTAGTCACAAGTAGGCTTACATTAACATTGCAATGAAGTTACTATGAAAAGCCCCTAGTCGCCACACTCTGACTCCTGTTTGGGTACACTGAGGGAGAACTGTGGGAGGAAACCTAAGAACCCGGAGGAAACACACACAGATATGAGAACGTGGGATCGTACATGAAGAATGGTCTCTTGTCCTGGGAACCTGTCATTTAATTGGTCCCTGTCACAAATATGCTTCCCCACTTCCTGCTCTGAGGGCAGGATTTCAGTAGGCAAGGTAAAACTTCAGTCATTTTGTGAAAAGGATTTGCCTGCATTCTGTCCTCAATTTCTTCCAATGGAATATGGGAGCAGGAGTTGGTCATTCATCCTCAAGCCTCTGTTCAATGAGATCATGGTCAATCTGCAACCTGACTCCCGCGATGAATACTCTTGCATTCAAAAAAGCTTCAATTTCAGTTTTCAAATTGATATTTAACATTGCATCAATTGCCATTTGCAACAGGAAACTTCTCCCAGCCTTTTCATGAAGTAGTGTTTCCTGAGTTGATTCCTGGAAGATCTGATACAAATTTTTAGTTTCTGCTCCCACTCCTAGACTTGCCATCCAGCAGGAACAATTTCTCTCTCGCTATCCTATCTGGATCTCTTAAAGCTTGAAAACTTAAATCAAATCACTCCAACCTTTCTAAATTACAGGAAATACAACACTAGTTTGCAATCTGTCTTTGCAATTTAGCCCTTGTGGTTAAGGTACCGTAGTGAAGCATAGGCAACCTACGCAAGCCAAGAAAAGTAGCTGAACAGTTGCCACCTTTGTTGCCTTCAGATGAATATTGGGCACCTCCTGGCAACTGGATGCTGAACATGGAAGTACACCAATGTGCAGGGACCGCAGCACGTTTGCCCTTTTGCAGCAGTAGTCACTTCATTGGCTGGGCTGGGTCATATGAACCAAATGGATGATGGCCACATTCCCAAAGATATACTCTGTTGACACGAGACCAACAAGTCACACATACCTGTGATGCAAGAATGTCTTCAAGTGAGACTTTAAGTTGACTGGGATTGGAGTTGATACGTGAAAAGCCTTTGTTGCTGACTGGGGTGCCTGGAGACAAGCAGTCAGGAAGAAAGTGGAAAAGGCAGAGGGCAAAATAAATGACCAGATCATGGAAAAGGAAGTCCAGCAGAAAAACATTGATACAGTTTCTATCAGGCCAATGCTATTCATCTGTACCAGCTGCAGATAGGATTGACACTCACAAATCAGCAACAGACGATTTCAATACAGAACACCCCAAAAACATCCATTGTTTCCCATGATGAATGCCAAACTAATCAAGGCAATTACATTACACCCCCTTGAAATCCAGAATATCATTATTGAGCCCAGGACTGCTTATAGTTATAGAGATGTGGTCCCACTAGGTTCTAATGTAACTGAAGCATGAAGACAGTCAGTGATCAAGGAACATTGTCATATATTCCCCTATCCAGCACTTAATCACCTCATCAAAAGATTGGACCACATTTGGCAGAAGCAACCTCATCTTTAAGGTCTGCGTTGGCTCTCTCTGATCAGTTGAACATGTTCAATGTATTTTGTTCCACTATAGTTCCAGTATAGACTCAGCAATTTCCCAAACTGTGGATATTACACTAACTGGACTTTCCTGCTTTCCCTTTCTTAAACATCAGGGAGACAAGCAGAATTTTCCAAACTAAGGGAACCATTCCTGAATGAGGAAAACTTCTGGAAGATTAAATTTAAGGTATCGGCAATGCTTTGATCTTCCTTTAAAACCTTAGGATGAAAACGATTTGGTGCTGAGGATTTGTCCCTCTTTAATGCCATCATTTTCTTCATTACTGTTATTTTGCTTATTTTAATTTTGGTGGGGTGCAGATTCAATATTAGTTTCCTTGGGATGTCTGGCATTCTGACCTCTTCCTCTGCTAGCTGCGCTGATGCAAAAGATCAGCAGGCAGTGACCAAAGTAACTTGCACTGATGTCTGCCCACTTCTAACTCTCAGATTTTCAGAAGGGTGGGAGGAAAGCAGAGAAAGGACGAGAAAATGAAATCCCATCATTAATTAAGTGCATTGAAGCTATTAAGGAACTCCTTAACGCCTAGACTCCTATAGTAACATATTTGCAGGGGCAGGTGGGAGCTGCCTAAGGCTGAATAATTCCAGTCAACAGGAACAGGTTGACAGTCAGAAAAACAATTACTTTATTGGGAAAAGTGAAAATTTTGAAGAAAATCTATTGTGCAGCAGTGCAATTTTAATGGCCCAAACATTACTCTCCCCTATCCTGGGTTCAGCTCTGTATTTGAAGATGCAAAACTGCTTTCGTTTTATAAAAGCCTGCTCAGATGGCAGTCACAGCCACCACATTGGGAAGGCAGTGGCACAGTGGGACTATCATTGGACGAGGAATCCACAGACCCTGTGTAATGCTCTGGAGTCCCGGATTCAAATCCCACGACAGCAGATTTGAATCCAACAAAATATCGGGAATTATAAGTCTAACGATGATCATGAAGCCATTGTTGATTGGCTTAAAAACCCATCTGGTTCACTAATGTCCTTTAGGGGAAAAGATTTGCTGTCCTTACCTGGTCTGACCTACATGTGACTCCAGACCCACAGCAATATGGTTGAGCTTTAACTGCCCTCAGAAATGGCCTGGCAAGCCATTCATTTGTAATCAACTGCTACGAAGAAAAGTAAAAGGAATGAGTCCAACACAGCACCCAGCATCGACGTACTCATAACAAACAACAATAGCAAACCCAGCCCTGCCAAACCTGCAACGTCCTCCTGACTAACATCTGGACCAGAGGGTCAAAACCTTTTCCTATAAGTAGGCCACGTTATCCAAAGCTTCTGTGAACCACAATGTATGCAAACCATTCTAAACTTTTTTTCTTTTATAGAGGCTTATGCCAAAATTGGGAGAGCTGTCTCACAGACCTGTCAGCAAAAGGTCTGATGTAGTCATACTCACAGAATGATACCTTACACATAATGTCCCAGACACTGTCATTAACATTCCTGGCTATGACCTGTGTCACCAGCAGGATAGACCTAGCAAAGATGGCAGCAAAGTGGTATAGCGTCAGGAGGGAGATGCCTTCCGAGTCCAGGACATCAATTCTGGACACGATAATGTCTCATGGCACCAGATCAAACATGGGCAAGAAATCCTCCTATTGATCACCAAATCTCATCGTCGCTCAGCTGATGAATCAATACTCCTCCATGTTGAACATCACCTGGAGGAAGCACTGAGGGTGGCAAGAGTACAAAATGTACTCTGGGTCGGGGACTTCAATGTCCATCATTAAGAGTGACTCAACAATATCACCACAGACAAGAAAGACAGGTCCTAAAAGACATAGCCACTGGACTGAAACTGCAGCCAGTGGTGAGGGCCGTCACTCAGCTCCTGACCTCATTACAGCCTTGGTTCAAACATGGATAAAGGTGCTGAGTGCCAGAGGTGAGGTGTGAGTGAATGCCCTTGATGTTGAAGTAATATATATGACTAAGTGTGGCATCAAGAAGCTTTAGCAAAACTGGAATCAATGCAAATTGAAGAAAATTTTCTGCTGGTTGGAGTCATACCTGGTTGCAGTGGTAAGAGATCAATCATTTCAGCTCCAGAACATTACTGCAGGAATCCCACATGGTAGTAGCCTGGGCCCAACCATCTCCCATCATAAGATCAGAGTGAGAATGTTTGCTGATGACTACACAAATGTTCAGCACCATTCGCGACTCCCCAGATACTGAACCGTCCATGTCTAAATGCAGCAAGGCCTGGACAATATCCAGGATTGGGCTAACAAGTCGTAAGTAACATTTACACCACAGTAACAAGTGTTAGCAATGACTATCGCCAACAAGAGGGGAACAAACCATCACCACATGACATTAAATGGCATTATTATCACTGAATCCCCCACCATCAACCTCCCTGGAGGTAACTATTGACCAGAAACTGAACTGGACAAGCTATCGAAATACTGTGGCTACCAGAGCACGTCAAAAGTTAGGAATCCTGTGGTGAATAACTTGCCTCCTGACACCCACTCCCCTTGCCTGAAAAACCTGTTCACCATCTACAAAGCACAAGTCAGCAGTGTAACGGAATATTCTCCTCTAACAAAGAACAAAGAACAAAAACAGCCCGGGAAACAGGCCCTTCGGCCCAACGAGCCCGCGCCGCCATTTTAACATTACCAGTTCCCCCCTCCACCCATGACCCTTATCTATTATTTTACGGCAATCCACATTGAGGGAAACTAACTTAGGGACAATTTATTACTTCCAATCAGCCTAATAGCACATCTTTGGGGTGTGGGAGGAAACCGGAGAAAACCCACGCAAGCACGGGGAGAATGCGCAAACTCCCACAGACACCGGCCCAAATCCACGTGTCTGCACAGCAAACAGTGATAGTCACTGAGCTGTCGTGTTGCCCAGCATCTGGTCCAGTTTAAGCACACACTAATGACATGAAGCACTAGGCCAATCTCGAACAAGCAACAGCAGCCCAAGTACGACCCATTGCGTGTATGCCCCTCGTTGGACACGAGGTGGACCGACTTAAAACCTGTGAATTAAAAGAGAAAAACATTATTATCATACCATATCCATTTACATTACCAGGGATGTCCCAATGCTAATGAACCTTATTTAAAACAATCTCCTATATCCTCCCATCTCCAACCCACTCATGTGCCTGTCTAAATTACTCTTAAACAACTCCAGCGTGCCTGCCTCCACCACCTTGCTTGGCAGAGCATTCCATACCCCACTACCCTCTGTGTGAAAAACCTCCCTCTAATATCTGTGTTATATCTCTCCCCCATCACCTTAAGCCCATGGCCCCTCCTACTGTGTGTCTCTATCATAGGAAATAGCTTACCTCTGTTTATTCTATCTATACCCTTCATAATCTTATTTACCTCTATTAGATCCCCCCTCAGTCGCCGTCTTTCAAAGGAAAACAGCCCCAATTTGCTCAATCTTTCCTCATGGGTGAGTGTAACTCCAACAGCACTCAGGCAACACAATGACACAGGCAGCAGGGTGACACAATGGTTAGCATTGTTGTCTCACAGTGCCAGGAATCGAGTTCAATTCTGGCCTTGGGTGACTGTATGCATGGCGTACATTCTCTGCATGGGATTCTTCCGGGTGCTCTGGTTTCCTCCCACAGCGCAAAGATGTGCGGGTTAGGTGGATTGACCGTGATAAATTGATACTTAGTGACAGGGTAAATACATGGGATTATGGGAATAGGGCCTGAGTGGGACTGTCGTCATGGCCCCCATCTGCACCATAGGGAATCTATGGAGAAACTCAGCATCATCCAAAGTAAAACAGCTCTGCTATCTCTTCCACAAACATTCACTTTCGTCACCACTGACGAACAGTAGCATTTGTGTCTACCATCTACACACGATGCAGGAACTCACCAAGATTCCTTAGCTTCCACACACGTGACCACTTCCATCTAGAAGGCCAAGAGCAGCAGATACCTAACAACACCACAGCCTGCAAATTCCCCTCCAAGGCCACCTACCATCCTAACTTGGAAAAAAAAATCACTGTTTCTTCACTGGGTCAAAATCTTGAAACTCCCTCCCGAGCAGCACTGAGGATGCACCTATACCTCAGAGACTGCAACGGTACAGGACGGCAGCTCACTACCAACCTCTCAAAGACAACTAGGGATGGGAAATAAATGCTAGTCTAGCCAGCGACACTGAGATCCTGTACGTGAGGTGTCAACACAGGGCAGCAAGGTTTTGGGAGTGGGCAGTAAATTGGAGGCAGCAAGTGGGCAGTGAGGGATTAATGGGCAATGAGTGCACACGGTGGGAGAAACTGCCCGTGAGCCAGTGCTGAGTTCCTGTCCCTGCTTGGTATCAGGTGTTAGTGATACTGAATTCTATCAGCTCCGTCAGCAGCCAGAATGTACCTTGTCTTTCAGAGGTGCCAGCTAGCTTTCAGAGATGCAGGCCTGTTTCAAGCAGCAATGTAGTGTGCTGCTAAGAACTTAGTTCTCTATGAAAGTGAACTGCCTTCCTGGCCTTTGCTAGTGATACTGATCTTTCTACAAAAATCTTGCAATTAGTTCAATGTTTTTGCTGCCTCCTCACTGGGTTCCCTTTCAATATTTTATTCCTGTAGCTTCTGCTCTTCCCACAATGGTGGCAAAGTCTGACAGCTTGTAAAAGTTTAATGAATCAACAATTTCTTTTCAAGTGTACACATTCTTTCATGTTTGAACTATTGTCCAGATTTCTTGTGTTTGCCATGAGCTGGTTCCCTGCTCCAGGTCAATGCCATGTGAACAGCCATGGATAATGATTCAATTGAGTTGAGCTTACGACATCAGCCACTCAGTTCACTATTTGGCAGAGGATCAGAGACCGGGATCATGTGTCAGGCGCACACCACAAGCAGAAACGTTATCCTCTTGTATCTTTCAGCTTATGTATATGATTTTATTTTCAAAGAAGCCACTGCACTGCCCTAGTAATGTGGCACTTCTCCCCTTCTTGGAAAGAAAAAGTGTGATGGAAATTCTAAGTAAAGCAGCATATTCCTTGGGCTGTATCTCCTGAGCTGCAGGGGAATGTATCTGGGGGACACCCCAAAGATACGCCAGGGAACCCAACTCCTCCATCAGAAGTCCCTAAATAAGGACTTGCACGGCACTCCAAGAAGTTCAAACTTGCTTTGAGCAATTGCCTGTTTGTGCTGTAGTGTTCTATGTTCTAATACCTCCTCCACGATCATCCTCAACACTGGTGCCCCACAAGGCTATGTTTTCAGCCCCCTACGATATTCCTTATACACCTGTGACTGTGCGGCCAAATTCCCCTCCAATTCAACATCACCATAGATTAGTGTGTGTACAGGAATGAGATAGAGAATCCGGTGAAGTGGTACAGCAACAATAATCACTACCTCAATGTCAACAAACAAAGGAGATTGTCATCAACTTCGGGAAGCGTAAAGGGGAACGTGCCCCTGTCTACATCAACCGGGACGAAGTAGAAAGGGACAAGAGCTTCAAGATTTTAGGTGCCCAAATCACCAACAACCCGTCCTGGTTCCTCCCCAGGCCAACACTATAGTTAAGAAATCCCACCAACGCCTCTATTTTCTCAGAAGACTAAGGAAATTTGGCATGTCAGCTATGACTCTCACCAAATTTTACAGATGCATCATAGAAAGCATTCTTTCTGATCATATCACAGCTTGGTATGGCTCCTGCTCTGCCCAAGACTGCAAGGAACTACAAAAGGTCATGAATGTAGCCCAATCCATCACACAAACCAGCCTCCCATCCACTGACTCTGTCGATACTTCCCGCTGCTTCAGCGAAGCAGCCAGCATAATTAAGGACCCCACACACCCCAGGCATTCTCTCTTTCACCTTCTTCCTTTGGGAAAAAAATGCAAAAATCTGAGGTCACGTACCAACTGATTCAAGAACAGCTTCTTCCCTGCTGCTGTCAGATTTTTGAATGGAATTGCATTAAGTTGATCTTTCTCTACACCCTAGCTATGACTTGCAAACAAGAAACAATACTTTTCACTATGTTAATACATGTGACAATAATGAATCAAATCAGCACGGTAGCACAGTGGTTAGCACTGCTGCTTCACAGCTCCAGGGTCCTGGGTTTGATTCCTGGCTCGGGTCACTGCCTGTGTGGAGTTTGCATGTTCTCCTCGTGCCTGCGTGGGTTTCCTCCGGGTGCTCCGGTTTCCTCCCACAGTCCAAAGATGTGCGGGTTAGGTTGACTGGCTGTGCTGAGAAATTGCCCCTTGGTGTCCAGGGATGTGTAGGTTAGAGGGATTAGTGGATATAATATGTAGGGATGTGGGGGTAGGGCCTGGGTAGGATCGTGTTCGGTGCAGACTCGATGGGCCGGAGGGCCTCTTTCTGCACTGTAGGGTTCTATGAAATTAAAGATCAAATCTGTTGTAGCTTAGCAGGGTATGTGTGTGTCACATTCAACATAGTGATCTAGAGACTGACACATTTTCAGTTAGTCTGAATTTTAATTTGTCTAAGGTGTACTCAAGATGGTCTAAAATGGTTGTCCTGATCTGAGGGATTAACTCACAGGCAATTGTGGAAAGGGGCTCCCTATTGCCTCTACTGCCTGAATTTTATAGTACTTGTTTCAGCAATCCTAATGTTACATGAACAATATTAATTTTCAAACTTGATTCTAAATTTAGATCATTTTAAACTTCTGAATCAGACAGTCAAAAGAAAATTAGATCATCTTGGCCGACACCCCACCCGAAGCTCATAAGATTGCACTCAATGGAGAATGTCGTTCTGTCCCAATTTTGGGGCAGACATGCTGGTAAAATCAGGACCTTTATCTCCAAAACAACAAACAATGTCATTAAACAGTTTGAATCCAGCAGCTGAGGAATACAATAAGATTCCTCCACAAGACTGATCATCAAGGAGGCCTCACTCACCCACTGAGAAACTCGGCAATCAGACATATGTTTCAACTCTCATCCTCACATCCACAGCTCAGTGTGCAAACATTTGTCAGTGATCCAATCATGACTGCTACATCGCCAAATACATTGAACCACACCTCCACACTTGAGACACTTCCCTTGCAGGACAAAGTGACACACAACCAGAGACAGCAGAAATTAATCGCAAGAAGACACACATCTTCATGTTCTAACTACCCTTGAACTGACAGTGCTGGCCATTGTCAGAAGGGCCAAGCGGAAGCTATAAACAGAAGCGAGCCTCTATCCACTGAAGATGATCGCATCTTTATACCCCCTTCTCTCCTTTTCATTCCACATTACTCACCCTCCCTTTCTCACCCCACCACTCTCCCCATCTAACAATCTTGTGTGTCTGGGAAGGTGCTGATTGTGTAAGCATGCAGTTCTTACATTCTCCTCCTCTCCCCTTTCATCAGAGCATTACCTTTATGTCTCTGTCCTTTCAGATATCCAACAAGTGCAAGCTGATCGAGCAATGAAGGAACTTTAAGAAGTTAATGATAATAAAGATAAAGGTAAAAATAAATGATAATAAATGATGATAACATCATCACTTGATTTCACACTCACAGCCACCAGTTAAGGTACCAACACTGTGGATACATAAGAGACGGCAAAGATGCAGTGTATGTACACAGAGAGACCTGGGGCGCCAGGGAAGGGTCAAGTATCACACAGCTGCCAACTTGGTGGAGGACAGGGTCATGCATGAAGTTTGTTGCAGGGGACACAGATGGGACAGACTACAGAAGATTCATATGTGTGTGCACAAGGTGATGCTTGGTCCATTGGGAATCCTGCATTCCGTATTACAGAACAAGAAGGGATCTGGCACAAATTTGGCACAGAGCTGTATGTACAGCTCAGAGAGCATCCCTCCCAACAAAACAACAGTGTCCATCTCCATCAACACATTAGTGAAACCAATTAAGACACAATGGCTGGAACTTTCCAGATGTTCAATTTGTGGGATCTTCTAGTCCTGCCTGCCAATGGGGCACCCCCGCCATGGGTTTCATGATAGTGAGGGATGTAATAGCCTCCTCCTGCTCCTAGTTATAATATTTTCTATGTTTCATTGTATCACTTGACCTATAACATCATGACCCTCCCATCCTAGTTTAAATATCCTGGAGGTTTCCACTGACTAGAAACTTAACCGTATCAATACTGTAGCTAAAAGAGGCAGCTCAGAATGTGAGTAACTCATTTGACTCCCCAAAGCCTATCAACTAGCTACAAGGCACAAGTCAGATGTATGATGGAATCGTTTCCACTTGACCGGAAGGGCATCCTATCCAGGTCCTCCCCTCCGCCTTATTGCCATAACCCTGCACATTTACAATGCCTAATCCACCTAATCGACACATCTTTGGACACTGAGGAACAATTTAGCTTGGTCAATCCACCTAACCAGTGCGTCCTTCAGACTGTAGGAGGAAACCAAAGCACCTGCAGGAGACCTATGCTACAACTGGGAGAATGTGCAACCCAAATCGAACCCAGAGTCCTGGCACTATGAGGCAGCAGTGTAAACCACTGTGCCACCGGTCTGGGGTCACAGCCTGGGGTCAGCTGCAGGCTAACAGATGCCCTGCTCTTCCAGAGCTGCCTTCCAACTGGAAAGCCTAAAGCATAGCATTTTCCTTACCCGCTTCAGTTATGTAAACATATCAATTTCTTCTTTCATATACCACTGAGATACACATAACTACATTCCTGCCTGTAGGTTGAGGGGAACTGGTCTTCACCTATGTCACCCAATCTTTGGCATCTGGGTTTTTATTATGAAGGCCAAGAAACAAATAACATTCAGATTAGAGTCACTTGTACAATCAAGTTAGCTACAGTTCAATAACCTGAAGAGATCTGTACTCTTCCCTTCACAGCATCCAATTGAGATGTAGGAATCCATCTCCCCTGGAGATGGAAGTTCATACCATCGTTCATAACTTTTTGTACAAAGACAATTTCCCTGACATCAGTCGTGGATATCTTTACCACTAGTTTGACCTCACTCCCATAGTTTCTGGTCTATAAAAATCACACATCATGTTGCATGAGTTCAGACACATTGAACATGCTTTTCTGCTAAAGTTCAGCTTAAGACCAGTGAAAAATTCTACGCATATTTTGTGTGCTAATGTATGGACTTGATTCATGTTCCTCATTCGGTTAACAGAGAGAACACAGATCTGGACAGAGCTGACATAGCATTTTCCACTGACAGTATTTCCACTGAATAGAACATGTCGTGAATGCATAATCTGATACGTGAGGTAACTTGATACAAAGCCTCCTCAACACTAACCTTAAAGCACAATATGATAGCGAGAGAACCAGCTATTAAAAATGTCACACTATGCCATTAGATGGCAGTGCTTACCATAACCTGGTTCAACTGACTTTTTGAAGCATTAATGTTTTTGTGCAAGTATACAGTCAGTTTCAAGTCTTGCTGTGTTATACTGGTATGTTGCAGCACTTGCAAAATTTCTGCAATATGAAGTCCAAAGTTGCTTCAAATTCTTAAAGAATGGTGATCTTATAATTCCACAGAGCCTACCCTCATATTAACCTACCTCCCTCTGAATTTGCAGCACTCTCTTCTCTCAGATACAACGATAACGCTGACAGCAGTGTTAATGACAATGGCCAGGCCATTACTGTTTAATGAACAGCCTCAACTCTAAGAAAGATGATTGGTAACTCTCTGACACTTCTTCCAACTATATTTGGACCACTGGTCATTAAAGCACCATTTTGCAGATTATCACTGGTCTCATCACCTCTGGAGACCTTTCACCCACACCTTCCAATTCATATTCCCCTAAACCTGAACATTCCATTGCTACTCCTTTCCCATAATCTACAAATAGGTCTACCCTGCTAGACATCAGTTCCACCCTGCTTCTGCCCATAAACTTATTTCTTCCATTTTTAATCCCCTTCTCAAAATGAACTGGACTAGCCATATAAATACTGTGCCTTCAAGAACAGGTCAAAGGTTAGGAATGCTGCAGTAAGTAACTCACCTCCTGACTCCTGAAAGTTAATTCGACACCAGGACCAGATGAGATAGATCCGAGGAAACTGAAGGAAGTGAGGGGAGAAATTGTGGAGACTCTGGCTGTAAATTGCCAATCATCTCTAGATTTAAGGGTGATGCCAGAAACCTGGAGAACTGCAAATGTTGCACCCTTGTTTGAAAAAAGTGTAATAATCCCAGCAACTGGAAGCCGGTCAGTTTAATATCAGTGGTAGAGGTGCTTTAAGAAATGACAATTTGGGACAAAATTAATAATCACTTGGGAAATTGCAAATTAATTAGTAAAAGGACAAATCATATTTAACTAACTTGGAGTTTTTTTGAGGAGGTAACAGGCAGTTATTGAAGGTAATGCTGTTGATGCCGTTTGATGGATTTGAAAAAGGCTTTTGATAAAGTGTTGCCACTTAGATTAATATACAAAGTTAAAGTTCCTGGAATAAAAAGGACAGTAGCAACATGGATACAACATTGCCAGAGTGACAGGAAACAAAGAATCATTGTGAACAATTGTTTCTTTGGAACAAAAACAGAGAACACTGGAAATCTCAGCAGGTTTGACATCATCTGTCGGGAAAAAACAGAGCTAATGTTTCAAGTCTGGATGACTTTATCAGAGTTCAAGACACTTGGAAATAGGATGAGGTTTATACTGTTGTAGTTGGGCAGACGGGGGGGGGGGGGGTGGTGGTGATAGTGGAATGGTCTGTAAAGAGGACCAGCAGTTGGTGGAGACAAGGGAGAGATTGAAAAGTTGTCACGGATAAAAAGACAAAGGGACCGCAAATGGTGGTGATCATGGCTAAGAATGGTGCTGTTAGCAGCCCACTGAGAGATCAGAATGGGTAAATGACAGAACAAAAGGTAAGTAGAGTGTCAAAGGACAAACTGGAACAGTAGCTGGCCCTAGATAGGGTGGGTGAGGGTGGAGGTGGTGATACAGTAATAAGGGAAAAAAAGATGGAAAGCAGGATTAAAAAAAAGAGGGGGATGGCAGAAAATGAATTTAAAATAAATAAAGGGAAAAAATTGATGGAACTGGGGTGAAGTTGGAGGAGAGGGTTCAACGTCTGAAGTTATTGAACTTCAATGTTAGGTCTGAAAGGCCTAACCAACAGTGAGGAGGATTCCTCCTCCCCCGTGCCCCTGCCACCCCTCACCACATCAACATGTCCTATTTCCAATCATCTTCAGCTCTGACAAAGACTCAAAACATTAGCTATTGGACCTGCTGAGATTTTCCAGCATTTTCTGTCACAAACCTCCTTTGGCCTTGGTGTGCAGGCCACAGTTTCAAGCCTCATGGATGATATGCAATTTGGAAGCATTATGATGAATGACAAGAGATAACGTGGAACTTAAAACAGCAATGGATATGTTGGTGGAAAGGCAGCAAGGAAATTGCAGAAAAGGTTCATCAGAATGGTTCCAGGGAACAGTGACCATAATATGATAGAACTTACCTTTCAGTTTGAGAGGGAGAAGCTGGAATCAGATGTAACAGTATTAGAATTAATAATGGTAATTACAAAGACATGAGGGAGGAGCTGGCCAGGGTTGATTGGAAAGGGAGCCTAGCAGGGAAGGCAGTGGAATGGCAACAGCAGGAGATTTTTGAGAGTTATTCAGGAGGCACAACAGAAATTCATCCCAAGGAGGAAGAAACATGCTAAGGGGAGGACGAGGCATCTATGGCTGATGAGTGAAGTCAAGGACAGCAAAAAATAAAAGCAAAATGAAAAGCATACAAAGTGACAAGGATTAGTGGGAAGCCTGAGGATTGGGAAGCCTTTAAAAGTGAGCAGAGGACAACTAAAAAAGCTATAAGGGGGGAGAAAATGAAATATGAGTGTAAGCTAGCTGGGAATATGAAAGAAGATAGGAAGAGTCTTTTCAATATATAAGAGGTAAGAGGGAGGCAAAAATAGCCATAGGACCTTTGGAAAATAAGGCTGGAGAAGTAATAATAGGAAACAAAGTAATGGCAGAGGAACTGAATAATGACTTTCTTAATGGTGGAAGATACCAGTGGGATGCCAGAGCTCCAGGAGAATCAGGGCGAATGTAGTGGCCATCACTAAGGTGGTGGTTCTGGGGAAATTGAAAGGTCTGAAGGTCAAATTGTGCGGAGGGTGTGGAGAGTCTACAGAAGGATCTAGATAGGCTGGGTGAATGGGCCAGGAAATGGCAAATGGAATTTAATGTTGGCAAGTGTGAGGTGGTCCACTTTGGTAGGAATAATGGTAGGAAGGATTATTACTTACGTGGAGAAAAACTGCAGCAGGCGACGGTGCAGAGGGACCTCGGGGTCCTTGTGCATGTCGCAAAAACCCAGCTTGCAGGTGCAGCAGGTGGTCAGGAAGGCGAATGGGATGTTGGCCTTCATCGCGAGGGGGATTGAATATAAAAGTAGGGAGGTCTTGCTGCGGCTGTATAGGGCATTGGTGAGGCCGCAGCTGGAGTACTGTGTGCAGTTTTGGGCACCGTACTTACGCAAGGATATTTTGGCCTTGGAGGGAGTGCAGAGGAGGTTTACTAGGCTGACGCCAGAGTTGAGGGGGTTGAGCTATGAGGAGAGGCTGAATAAATTGGCTTGTACTCGTTAGAGTTTAGAAGAATGAGGGGAGATCTCATTGAGACGTATAAGATGATGAATGGGATGGATAGGATAGAGGTGGAGAGACTCTTCCCGCTCAGAAAGGACAGTAGGACGAGGGGGCACAGCCTCAAGATAAAGGGGGGGCGGTTTAGAATGGAGTTGAGGAGGAACTTCTTCACTCAAAGGGTGGCGAATCTCTGGAATTCTCTGCCCGTTGAAGTGGTGGAGGCTGCCTCGCTAAATATTTTTAAGACGCGGGTTGATGGGTTTTTGATAAGAGAGGGGATTAAGGGTTATGGGGAGAGGGCGGGAATGTGGAACTGAGCCACAACAGATCAGCCATGATCTTATTGAATGGCG
This sequence comes from Carcharhinus amblyrhynchos, assembly GCF_965287045.1. Classification (NCBI taxonomy): domain Eukaryota; kingdom Metazoa; phylum Chordata; class Chondrichthyes; order Carcharhiniformes; family Carcharhinidae; genus Carcharhinus; species Carcharhinus amblyrhynchos. Next base: position 33,955,736 of record NC_137335.1, on the reverse strand, counting down.
GGGCAGGCTCAAAGGGCTAGTTGGCCTACTCCTGCTCCTATTTCTTATGTTCTTATGGATAAATCACCTGGACCAGGTGGGCTATTCCCCTTGGATTTTACAAGAGATAGCTGAGGAAATTGTGGAGGCATTGGTGGTGATCTTTCAGGAATCACTGGAGACAAGGAGGGTACCAGAGGACTGGAAAGTAGCTAATGTAACACAGCTATTTAAGAACAGAGGGAGGCAGCAGATGAGAAATCATGGGTCAGTTAACATGACTTCGATCATTGGTAAGATTTTAGAGTCCATTATTGAAGATGAGATCACAGAGTACTTGGAAATGCATGATAAAGTAGGACTGAGTCAGCACAACTTTGTCAAGGGGAGGTCATGTCTCACAAATCTGTTAGAGTTCTCTGAGGAAGTAACAAGGAAGTTAGATAAAGGAGAACTAGTAGACGTGATTTATTTAGATTTCCAGAAGGCCTTTGACAAGGTGCTGAAAGCACGAAATGATATAGGATCAGAAGGTGCTGCATTGGAGTCTGTTAAATAAGTTAAATAAGTCCATGGTGTTGAGGGCAAGTTCCTGGCATGGATAGGGGATTGGCTGACTGGCAGAAGGCAGAGTGGGGATAAACAGTCTTTGTCAGGATGGCAGCCAGTGACTAGTGGTGTGCCTCAGGGATCAGTGCTGGAACCACAACTTTTCACAATATACATTAACGATTTGGAAGAAGGAACTGAAGGCACTGTTGGTAAGTTTGCAGATAATACAAAGGTATGTAGAGGGACAGTAGTATTGAGGAAGCAGGGCGGCTGTAGAAGCACTTGGACAGGCTAGAAGAGTGGGCAAAGAAATGGCAGATGGAATACAATGTGGAATAGTATGAGGTTATGCACGTTCGAAAGAGGAATGGAGACATAGGCTATTTTTTAAATGGGAAATGCTTAGGAAATCAGAAGCACAAAGGGACTTGGGAGTTATTGTTCAAGATTCCCTTAAGGCTAACGTGCAGGTCCAGTCAGCAGTTGCAAAGGCAAATGTCAGCACTCAATGTTAGTGGGCAGGAGTACAAGAGCAGGGATGTTCTTCTGAGACTGTATAAGGCTCTGGTCAGACCCCATTTGGAGTACTGTGAGCAGTTTTGGGCCCAATTAGGAAGGATGTGCTGGCCTTGGAAAAGAGTCCAGAAAAGATTCTCAAGAATGATCCCTGTAATGAAGAGCTTGTCGTGTGAGGAACAGTTGAGGACTTGTTGGTGTTTAGAAGAATGTGGGGAGAGATCTTATTGTAACTTACAGGATACTGCGAGTCTTGGATAGAGTGGATGTAGAGAAGACGTTTCCACAAGTAGGAAAAACTAGAACCAGAGGGCACAACCTCAGGCTAAAGGGACAATCCTTTAAAACAGAGATGAGGAGGAATTTCTTCAGCCAGAGAGTGGTGAATCTGTGGAACTCTTTGCCGCAGAAGGCTGTGGCAGGTCATTGAGTGTCTTTAAGACAGAGATATATTGGTTCTTGATTAACAGGGGGATCAGGGGTTATGGGGAAAAGGCAGGACAATGAGGTTGAGAAAAGTATCAACCATGATTGAATGGTGCAGCAGGCACGATGGGCCGAGTGGCCTAATTCAATCCCTATGTCTTATGATCTTATGTAGACAGGGCGTGTTCTCCATCTTATCCCGGCTTTGTTAAAACTGGAAGTTGGTCTGCTTGGAGTCCGATTTTAAACTTGTTGCAAATTACCTTCTTACCCAAACCAATTACTCCAAAATTTTCAGGACTACGATCCAAGGGCTAATATTTACCAGCACTCTTAATAAGCAAGTCACATAGAGGAAATTGATCAGGAAATTGTAAACTGTTATTTTCACCCGTGAACATACATTAGGTTGTACTTCCTTCTCACTGGCAGCGCTCAGCAGCTAAATTTAATCTATATTCCTGAACTGTTCGAGATTCTCTCTAATGTTTTCTAACACCAGTCTGCATTCTTCAATCAGAGGACTCAAGTGTTTGTGTGCAAGGATTTCTTAGTCTCTGTATTAAAAATTATTCTCCCATATACAGTCCTTACATTGGCCATTATCTGATTAATAGCTGACAACGACACCAGGATGTTTGATCCACAGCTGTCTTTTAACTGCTGTCAGAAGACAGATTCTTTCTGTAAAAGCAGAGTAAATAAGAACATTGCTTAGACAGAAATTTGTCAATTCAGAACAGCTGAAAATTGCAGATGAATATACATGGGTTCCTCATTATAATATCCTCAGACACACTACAACCTCAAGGGAATCCCATGTGGCCCATTGATCAATAAATGTACTGACAAACATCGCACAGTAAAAAGTCTGACAACACCAGGTTTTAGTCCAACCTATTTATTTGATAATATTCTCACAAGCTTTCGAGGGACACCCCCTTCGTCAGGTGAATGGAGAGTTCTGGCCTCAGACAGAGCATATAAAGCACAGACAGTTTAGAGATTACTGATTAAAATGCGAATCCTTACACCTAACCTGCTGTTCAAGACCTGAAGTGGCTGACAATGTGAGTGGTAGGAGCACTGATCACAGTTTAAAGAGATGTGTATTGTCTCCAGACAGTACAGTAAGTGAGGTTTTGCAAACCCAGGCAAGTCACGGGGGTTACAGATAGTGCGACATGAACCCAAGATCCCTGTTCATGTCGCACTATCTGTAACCCCCGTGACTTGCCTGGGTTTGCAAAACCTCACTTACTGTACTGTCTGGAGACAATACACATCTCTTTAAACTGTGATCAGTGCTCCTACCACTCACATTGTCAGCCACTTCAGGTCTTGAACAGCAGGTTAGGTGTAAGGATTCGCATTTTAATCAGTAATCTCTAAACTGTCTGTGCTTTATATGCTCTGTCTGAGGCCAGAACTCTCCATTCACCTGACGAAGAGGGTAACCCCTCGAAAGCTTGTGAGAATATTATCAAATAAATAGGTTGGACTAAAACCTGGTGTTGTCAGACTTTTTACTGTGTTTACGCCAGTCCAACGCCGGCATACCCACATCAAAACATCTCACACTCAGGGCTCTTCGATATCATGTTATAAGCAGGAATTCACTTTCAACATTTTATCTGCAAAGTAATAACAAATTGAAAGAGAAATATTTGAGCTGGCCTCGAGATTTAAGTTTCAGATTCTGTTACAATGGCTACTGGGGAAGGAGCAGCGTGGGTAGCTCTATTTGGGCCAGGACTGACCTGCATGAATAGTGTTCTGATTTCACTGTAAACAAAGGACAAATGGTGACGGATCATTGCCTTCATTAAGAGGAGGAATAGAACAAGTTTCTTTTTTCCCCACAGGATCGTCTTTATCGTTGAGACAAGTAATCCTCTGGTAAGATCCATGCCTCTTCTTGGCTCTACTTCAAGCTTACGATGCAAGCCTAGAAGACTGGGCCCCGCACACACAGCATACATTACATTTTTCAGACCAATGATATTGAAGAGGACAAGCAGAAGTGGTTCTGTTGCCAGCATGCAGGGTCCCAAATTTCACTATAATCAAAAGCCTGACCCATCCAGATGCTCCTGACTCCAAAATCTTTAATGAATTGGTGGACTTGGTTAAATGCTAATATGACCCAAAACCTTCCATAATACTCCAGCAATACTGCTTCAACAGGGCAAGGCGAACGCTTGCGGAACCTGTCACTGAATTTCTGATCAGGCTGCAGAAATTGGCAGAATTCGGTCCAGCCCTAAATGACATGTTGCGAAATAGGCTAGCCTGTGGGCGTCCAAAACAATTATTGGGAGGAGCTCATTTGGATTTAAAGAAGGCCATTGAGATAGCTGTACAGGGAACATCAGAGAGCAGTGTCCTTTAACTGGGGGGGGGGGGGGGGGGGTGGGGGGGGCCTCATGCAACGTCTATCCCTCAACTGAACACAGTGCTATCTGTAAAATCTCCAGAACCCTTGGCAGCGGTGGGGATTCAGTAGCCAGTAGCATCATTAAGCAGTCGAGGGAAGTCAGAACAGACTCCAGACTCCTCAGAAGCATATTTCAGAAGTAGATGCTTGATGCCAGACTATTGCAAGCCCTGTAGAAGGCCAAAATCAAGGCTAACATAAAAAGACAGTCAAAACATGTGTCATTTTGAGAAAAAAAACCAAGGCCAGTACTGGACCATACCTTGCAGAAATGTCCATAATCAGGGACAATGCAATTAAATCACAAATCCACAACAATGGTTACCCCCATAATGGTGCATAGCCACCCATTAAAATGGAAATGGATATGGTGGCTCCAGTCTTCATTATCGGGGAGCAGACTTATAATCGCCTCCAGGCTGGCATTTAGCTCCTGGCCACCAACAAGGAGGAACTATTACAGATAAAAGGCACCACAGCAACCCAAGTGACATACAGGCAAGCAGTCAGCTTGACTTCTATTCATCATTATACAGGGGATAAGGATGCAGTCTTATGGGGAGAGATTGGCTCCAATACATCAGACTGAACTGGCTGGAGTCTGCATAGACTTTACAAAGTCAGCAATAAGGAGCCTGAACATTTCCAAGAAGGCTTGGAAAAATAAGGGGAGCCAAAGCTAAGATCTATGTCAACCCTGATGCTACACCTCAGTATTTTAGAGTAATCCCTATTGGAAAAACTAGAATTAGAACTGAAACACCTTGGCACAATATTCAAAGAGTGGGCCACACCACTGGGTCCAGTCCTTAAGCGAGATAAGTTGATCTGATTTTGTGGAGACTATAAGCTTACTGTCAATGAGGTTTCTAGCAGATACCGCTCTCTGCCAGATTAACTAGGAGCCAAGCATTTTCAAAGTTGGACATGAATCATGTGTATCTCCAAATTGAATGAGATGATACTTCCTGAAAATATGTGGCAATTAACTTAATTAATTCTAAATTAACAATTCTGTTCAGGGCAGAACTTCAGAGTCAATGGATAGTTGGCATCTTTTCCTCCCACTGGAATTACGTATATTTGTAAAATCCCTTTAGTGTGCGTATTTTGTTGTTGAAGGAAGAGGAGTTATTTCTGGCAACTACTGGGGAAGATACATGGAGGTGAGTCTTTTCTATAATTATTTGGAAATTAACAGTTCCTCCCCCTACTCCTTGCCTTTCATTCAGTTACACAACTGTCCTATTTTCATATAAATGTAAAAGAGAAAATTAGGATCTCAGCAACACTCGAGAAGCTGTAATGATGCACTTTCACAGGTTGCAATAGTGAACAAAAAAGTTTTTAATACAAATTGTATGGTATTCTCATGGCTGTGGTCAGCACCCAAAATGTCTCTTTGTATAGGAACCTTTCTCACCATAGGGTGATTCCACACTGAGTCTCAGTTTGTCTCACAGTCCATGTGATCCTTATTCTGCTGTGTTACACTTGAAGGGACAATCACCACAGAGAGGAAGATGGTGGCCAATCCAGTACAGGCCAAGTGGCTCCGACAGTGTCTGAGGGGGCACGCACGCACATACACTCACACACGCTCATGGAGGAAGGTGAGGAGGGATGGGGAGGAGGAGGCCTCTCAGGGCAAAAGAGACTGTTGGGCAACAGATATCATTGCTTATTTCCACACTTGCAGTTTATTTCCTTCACTATTGTGTGTGATTTTCCAACTTTTCTCATCTGTTGTGAAACCATATCCCAAAAAAAGAGAGATTTGAACTTACTGGCCCAAAACCCCCTAATTGATAACTTTTTTTAAAAGGCTAAAGCCACATTTCAGTGGCTTATGATCAAAGATGGCTGCACATTAGCATCGATGTACCTTCTGCATCCCAAACCACTGAAATGGAGACAACCTGTCTGAAAAGGCACACACGAGTTGTGAGTCCAGTCAACATGGAAGAGCCCAGCCTTCCACTTTGAGTGTGATTTAATATCAGCTGCACAAGGAGGACCATGGGTTGAAGGGGAATGGTGGGGGGGCATGGCAGAGTAGGTGAATTAAGGAAATTTTGTTTAATTATTGTTAGAACCTTGGCTGTCTGCCCAGCACTGAATCTCATTTCTTTAATATCCTTTAATGGAGGGGGAGAACAAGGTTTCAAATTCTGCTTCATGAACAATTGGTTTCTAATTAAAATCCTTCAAGCGACTTTATCCTCAAGGAAACCCTAAAAACCAAAACAGTAACTCACCCCTCCCAAAAAGATCCATTAGTGACAGTACCGGTGACCAGAAACCCAGGTCAGTATACTGAGAGATCGAAAGAAAAAATAGATAAATGGAATTAAGGTGTAGATCAACTTGACCTAACTGAGTGACTTGAGGTGCTGATTGGCCTATTTCTGTTTCTAGATTCCTATGTTAATCTGAAACCCCTATTAAACTGTCTTTGCTTCACATCCCAATATACCTTTACCTAACAAATCGTTCAAATTGATTTGCAAGCAAAATAAAAGAAATAATAACATTTTGGCTATACACATTAGGAAGCAGTGCATGATGTAAAATTATTATAGCAATGATGATCTGTGTGATCTGGTTTAAGCCTGCTGAATGCAAGATCATTCAGTTATTAACAAGAAGACTAATTATTAAAATCCATTATTTTTGAACTCAAGTCTAACCATGCAGTTAACCAACCACCACCACTACATACACCCCTTCTTTCACCATGTAATAATTTCATCAGGAATGCAGAAATATTTAACAGTACTGCCATGAAGATAACTTTTTAACATCTTCCAGAATGTATCCCCCTCCCTGGATGTACAAATGACCTCTTCCAGGTTAATATTCATCCAGTTGTCACAGCTGAGCAGTGTTTATTTCTCCATTCTTCAATTCCACAAACATCAGCTGATTTTGTGCTATCTTCAGTAATGAGGGGAGAAGCATTTTGCCACCAGTACTGCAACTGAACCTGCTCTTTATTATGTGCCCTAGATCAATCACCTGTATAAACTCAATAATACAGTCAACACACTATTAATAAGGCCAGTCGCTACTAGGTTGGATGATCCTGCTCCCATTGTGAGAGCAGAGAGTTCTCTGAGGAATTTCAGGCTGGTGTATCACAGGATATCACAATAAAATCTAACCTCACCCTTATTCATTGCTCAGCAGTCAAGGTCAGGAACCCTGGCTGATTGTTTTCTCCCTCTTCTAATGCAGAAACATGACCTAGTCGAGATCAGCTAATGTTTCTGGCAGAGTGGCATGGACACTAAAATTAGTCTCAATATTTCCATCTGGGGAGGTGAGGAATAGTTTCATGACACTCCCTATCTAGCTCACAAATCAAAGATATGGGTGAAGTACTAGAGGTGAAATATTATCCCAACATATTCTAGAAAATGGGGAGCAAAGTGGAGAAAGTTCATGGTACTTGGTTCAGTAGAAAGAGATTATTAGAGTAATACCAGAACCAGACAAAATACTCAGGGTTCAAAGTAACAGCAGCTGGGAGCTTGGCTGTGACGGGTTTAAGCACATGATAGCTGATCACATGCTCCAGGGTATAAACAGGAGTTTGCGAGAGAGAGACTGCCAACAGGAGGTCAGCTTTATTCTGAATCCTAGTTGTGGTGTTAATCCCTGCTTCCGTTGCAAGCAAGCCAACAGGGTGACAAACACTGCTCAGTCTCAGCATTGCGATGCTAAGGCATCATTCTCACTTTATCCATCGATGAAGAAAGACTGCCAGGTTTCATACCCAAGACTCTGTGGCCAATGCTTGGCCAATTGAGCCACGTGATCCACATTAGGGGGTTAGATCTTTTTAAGATTTATTTATTGCCAGTGGATATTACAGTGATAGAATGCAGCTGTGCATGACTCAATGAATTAACTTACTACATCACTTTATCCAATGAAAGTTACTGAAGTTTAAAGTTTATTTATTAGTCACATGTAAGACTTACATTAACATTGCAATGAAATTACTGTGAAATTCCTTTAGTCGCCACATTCTGGCACCTGTTCAGGTCAATGCACCTAACCAGTACATCTTTCAGACTGTGGGAAGAAACCCATGCAAACACAGGGAGAACATGCAGACTCCACACAGACAGTGACTGACTCAAGGCAGGAACAGAACCCGAGTGCCTGGCACTGTGAGGCAGCAGTGCTGACCACTGGACCATTGTGCCAAGCTTGTGCCAATGAGAAATATATAAATCATTTCCATAAATTCCCGATTACTTGTACTAAAGTGGATTGACTCCAAACTGCAACAATTGCTTAAAATAAAAGAGAAAGTAAAGAAAAACATGACTAAAATAGGCATAGCTTCAGGAAGTGACCACGTTTCCAGCTATGGTGTTTAATAATACTCCTAACTTTGCATTGATACAGTGTATGGAAACCTATTGTTCCCTTGACATTAGATCCAAAATACTTTCTTGAAAGGGTAGCTGGCACTTGAATTGTACAAAGAGTAAAATATGCCAAGCTGTGGGCTGCCTCCTCTCCCCTATACAGTATTGTATTGTTCGCTGTTGCCACTGCAATGCGAATGGAAACTGGCCTTCAGTCTTATCTACAATTGGTTATTATGAACTTTTAGACAGAAACGTTGATCGTAACAATACAATAAATGATTCAGCAAGTCAATGGGAAAATAAATGTTGGAAGCTCTGTGTTCCCACAGATTGCACAGTATTCCTATGTGAAGTGAAACAATCCCTGATTAAAATAACCCACTTAGTCTTCCATTAGCTCTGAATAATATTACATCAAGCAGCAGTGAGCCATAAAGGTACAGACGCTGTTAGGTTCAATCCAGCGTAATAAATGTTTTCTTTCTCCAAATTCTGTATTTTCATGCCCCTCTTTGCTCATGTGACCCTTTTTTTTCACTCTCTCAACATTTTTGCACATTATCATCTTTTTATGCTTCTGTCACCTCACCAATAATCTTTTATATCATCTAATATTAAGTATCATGCTGGTTATTCAGTCCATTATCTCTCCTGTTCTCCGATTGTAATATCTATTGATTGTCTCACCAACTAGTCCTTTCACAAATTGACTAAACGATTTGCTTATCTTTGAGTCTTCAGCTCTGATGAAGATGACATGCAAACCATTCCCCCCTCCCCCCTCACTCCCTACCCCAGATTATTCTCTTATTGACCTGCTGTGTGTTTAAGCATTTTCTGTTTTTATGCCTCGTTTACTGTCACAGCCAGGGAGGCAGGATGGGAACTACTATTGAGTGTCTCTGGGCTATGGTCAATCATTGCAGTCAAACTGCCTACCAATATTCAGTGCCAAAGATCACCCATGAGGTTCACTGTTCAGGCAATGTATGAGACCATAGCACAGTACAGAGTCAATGTTTGCAAGAAAGGAGGGAAGGAGAGAAAATTGGTGTGAAATGGAGGTTAAAAAGATTCATGCTCATCATTATTGCTGCCACACTGTCCTTTTGCTTCTATGACCAAAGATTCAATCCATCCTGGAGAATGACAGAACAAAAGCCTCTTTCCAGCTGTGAGCGTCGTATGAATGAGAAAAGAATGACTTGTATTTAGATACTATGATAAGAAGTGAGTTTGAAGTATAGCCACTTGTAAGTAACACTAATTTACACAGCAACAAACAGCAACAAAATAAATGACCAGGTTATCTGTATTTTGTTGTTGATTGGGAAATAAATGTTGGCCAAGACTCGGTTAAAAATTATCCTGCTCTTCTACAAATAGTGCGATTGGGTGTTTTATGTCCACCTGAGAGATCATAGATGATCGGAAAAATAGCACTCCCTCAGACCCCTCACAGCGCTGCATCATAGATTATTTGCCCAAGTCTCAGAGTGGGGCCTGAACACACAAGATAAAATTAAATATGTTATCGTCAAATCACACGTGGAGGGCATCAAGGCACAATGGCTTGGCATATGGCCTGAATTGAAATCCAGACCAGATTCTGTCTGCTGGCTATAGGGTGGCCACTGCTGGAGTCACTAATATCAGACACTGCTACAAGCACAGGGGAACATGCTGAAAGATCAATTGCAGTTGGAGATGGAAAAAGTCTAATTACAAGAGATCATAAGGGGGTGTGAAAAGTATGAAAAAGGGAAAGGAATGAATACAAGTGCTTTGCTGAGATAAATGTACTAAGGTGCAAAATACCTGACAAAGCCATCTGATGTTAAACAGCTATGCCTTATTTGTTATAATGCGGATACACTGGCATTGGACTGGGGTAAACACAGTAAAAAGTCTGACAACACCAGGTTTAAGTCCAACCAATTTATTTGATAGTTTACTATCAAATAAACAGACTTTTTACTGTTATTTGTTTTACTCAGGTATACAACTAGGAGTAGAGTAGGCTAGTTGGCTATAAAGACCTACAGGATATTCATAGAGGCCATGGGACTGACCTTAATTTGGGATTAGTATCATAGAGACCAAGAGGCTTTGGAGCAAAGCGTGGAGATCTTTATTCTTTGTCCACTTGTTTTACCTATCGGTTCTCCTGATCCCTCATCTGTACCCAGAAAATCTGGATGCTGCCAAAGGCTTCTGATGGTATAATTGTGCCAATATGTTCGTTGATTCTTTTCTTACATTCATTCATTGGATGTGAACAACAGTGGCTAGGCCAGCATTTAATGCCCACTCTCAATGCCTTTGAGAAAGTGGTGGTGTACTGCCTTCCTGAACCACTGCAGTCCATGTGGTGTAGGTGCATCCACAGTGCTCTTAAGAAAGGAGTGCCAGGATTTTTTTTTTCCAACCAGCAATTGTGAAGCAACAATTGTATATTCCAAGTCAGAATGGTGTGTGACTTGAAGGGAAACTTGCAGATGGTGGTTGTTCATCCAGTAGCAGGGATACTTCAGTTGCAAGCAATAAAAGAACTAACTTCAGAAAGTAAGTAAAAAGGATTAATAAAGAAACTTCATTACTCCAACACTTGGGGCCACACCCTGGGCCATACAAGCTTCCCGCAATTCCCATTGGCTTTTTATTTATACCAGGTCAGCTGGTCAACTGACCACCACATCATTTTGGTATTGGTTACATTGTCTACCTGGTTTGCTGACTCTCACTGCGTCTTACATTGGTTACATGGTCCAATGTTATCATCGGTTACATTGTGACAGTGGTGTTCAGATGCATCTGTTGCCCTTATCCTTCCGGGGGTAGAGGTCCTGGGTTTGAAAAGTGCTGTTTAAGGAGCATTGGTGAGTTGCTGCAGCACATCTTATAGATGGTAGATACTGCTGCAACTGTTCATTGGGTGTGGATGAAGTAAATGCTTATTGTGGTTGATGGGGTGTCAATGAAGTGGGCTGCTTTATACTGGATAGTGTTAAGTTTCATGAGTGTTTTTGGATCTGTACTCACCCAGGCAAGTGGGGAGTATTCCATCAGACTTCTGACTTGCACCTTGTCAATGGTGAACAAGCTTTGGGCAGTCAAGAGGTGAATAACCCTCCTCAGAATTCCCAGCCTTTGATCTGCTCTTGTGGCCACAATATTTAAATAGCCGGTCCAGTACAGTTTCTGATCAGTGGTAATAGCTGGGATGTTGACGGTGGGGCGTTCAGCAATGGTGATTCCACTGAATTTCCAGGGAATAAGATTGGATTCTCTCTTGTTGGAGATGGTCATTTTCTGGCACTTGTGTGACACAGATGTTACCTGCCATTTGTCAGTGCAACTTGAATATTGTCGTGATCTTGCTGCATATGCACACAAAATGTTTCAGTATCTGAGGAGCCGTGAATCGTGCTGAACATTATGCAATCATTGGCAAACATCCCCACTTCTGACCTTATGATGGAAGGTTGACGAAACACTACCCTGAGGAACTCCTGCAGTGATGTCCTGAAGCTGAGATAATTGACCTCCAACCACCACAACTATCTTCCTTTGTGCCAGGTATGACTCCAGCCAGTGGGGAGTTTTGCCCCAATTCCCACTGATGTCACTTTTGCTGAGGCTTATTGATGTTACAATGGATAAAATGCTGCCTTCCTGCCAAGGACAGTCACTCTTACCCCACCTCTTCAATTCCTTAGAATCATAGAAACCCGACAACGTGGAAGGAGGCCATTTGGCCCATCCAGTCTGTGCTAACTCTTCGAAACAGCATCTCACCCAGGCCCACCACTGCCCTCCCTTGCCCTATCCTCATAATTTCCCATGCATTTTGCACAGCCAATCCACCAAACTCACAAATCTTTAGACCGAGGGATGAAACTGGGGCATTAGAAGAAACCCATGCAGACATGGGGTGAACATGCAGACTCCACACAGACAGCCACCGAAGGCTGGAATTGAAGCCAGGCCCCTGGTGCTGTGAGGCAGCAGTGCTAACCATTGTATTATCATGCTCCCCAACGTCAATGTTTGGACCAAGGATGTAATGAGCTGAGTTCCACCAGGAGCTGAGTGGCTCTGGTGGAACAGAAACTGAGCATCACTGAGCAGATTATTGCTGAGTAAATGTCATTTGATAGCTTTGTCGATGACACTCCGTCACTTTGCTGCTGAGTCGACTGATAGGGTAGTAATTGGTTTAACTGCATTTGTCCTGCTTCATCCTGCTGTCTTGTTGCCCACTGTGCTGAATGTCTGCTCACTTTGTGTCTCACTGGTGCTATCATGAGTCCAATGATTCTGTCAGCTACCTCAGCTGCTGTGCAGTCACAGTCAGTCCCCTTGTTCCTGCATCGCCTGATGAAATGGTCTCCGTTAATTGTTGCGAAAAGACATGAATTTCAGAGTGCATATTCTGAATCTGAACTTCATCGCAACTGGTTCTTTGAGAGTTGACCATATTTTATCTGGATTTTCAAGATGTTCGTCAGACAGACCCAACGTGTTCAGACTGTGGCAGCCTTTATTACCACTAGCAATTTTAATCTTAATGGCTTGGTTATCTGGTTTAAAAATATTGATGTCCAGAAGATACAGCTCAACACGTTGCCAGAACAAAGTAAACTCAGATAGGAGGTTTGCTGCCTTCTAATTGAGTTAGAAATTATGCAGTAATCTTTTAGCTGCAGGAAATTCTGAAGGAATTATGGTCCATATTGTTACTAATTGTTACGGTGAGTCTTACTTCTGTTGTGGGTAAGGTTTTAGAAAAAATTATTAGGGATAGGATTTATAGTTATTTGGAGAGTAATGAAATGATTAGAGATAGTCAGCATGGTTTTGTGGAGGGTAGGTCGTGCCTTACTAACCTTATTGAGTTTTTTGAGAAAGTGACCAAAGAGGTGGATGGGGGTAAGGCAGTTGACGTGGTGTATTTGGACTTTAGTAAGGCGTTTGATAAGGTTCACCATGGAAGCCTTCTGCAGAAATTGCAGATGTATGGGATTGAGGGTGATTTAGGAAATTGGATTAGGAATTGGCTGGCGGATAGGAAACAGAGGGTAGTGGTTGATGCTAAGTATTCGACATGGAGTTCAGTTACAAGTGGTGTGCCTCAGGGATCTGTTTTGGGGCCACTGCTGTTTGTAATTTTTATAAATGATCTGGATGAGGGTATAGCTGGGTGGATTAGTAAATTTGCTGATGACACCAAAGTCAGAGGTGTGGTAGATAGTGAGGAAGGGTGTCTTAGTCTACAGGGAGACTTGGTCAAGTTGCAGAGCTGGGCCGAGGTGGAGGATGGAGTTTAATGCGGAAAAGTGTGAGGTAATTCACTTTGGCAGGAATAATGGTTGTGTAGAGTATAGGGCTAACGGTAGGACTCTGAATAGTGTGCATGAACAGAGGGATCTAGGTGTATGTGTACATAGATCCCTGAAAGTTGGGAATCAAGTAGATAGGGTTGTTAGGAAGGCATACGGTGTCTTGGCGTTTATTGGTAGGGGGATTGAATTTAAGAGCCGCAGCATAATGTTGCAACTGTACAAAACTCTGGTGCGTCCGCACTTGGAGTATTGTGTGCAGTTCTGGTCCCCACATTATAGGAAGGATGTGGAGGCTTTGGAGAGGGTGTAGAGGAGGTTTACCAGGATGTTGCCTGGTATGGAGGGGAGGTCCTATGAGGAGAGACTGAGGGATTTGAGGTTGTTCTCATTAGAAAGAAGGCGGCTGCGAGGGGACCTTATTGAAACATATAAGAGGATCAGAGGTTTGGATAGGGTGGACAGTGATAGCCTTTTTCCTCGGATGGAGAAAGCTAGCACGAGGGGGCATGGCTTTAAATTAAGGGGGGGTAGTTATAGGACGGATGTCAGGGGTAGGTTCTTTACCCAGAGGGTGGTGAGGGATTGGAATGCCCTGCCTGCTGCAGTTGTGGATGCGCCTAGTTTGGGGGCGTTTAAGAGGTCCGTGGATAGGTTTATGGATGGAAAGGGTTTGGTTTAGGTTAGAGGGTCATTGTTTTTTAACTGGTCGGCGCAACATCGTGGGCCGAAGGGCCTGTTCTGCGCTGTAATGTTCTATGTTCTAATGACATAGGTAAGAAGAGAGATGAGGTCCTGAAATCAGAATGTAGGGAGCTAGGAAATAAAATTAAAAGAACTTCAAAGGTATCAATCTCAGGATTACTTCCATTGTCACATGTGAGAGAGATCAGGAATAGGTGGATAAACTAGATGAATCTGTAGCTGGAGAGATGGTGTAGGAGGGAGGGATTTAGAATCCTGAGGCATTGGGACTGATTCTGGAGAAGATGTGACCTGTACAAGCTGAATGGGTTGCATCCCAGCAGGATCAGGGCTAATATCCTTGCAGGGGTTTTTGCTAATACTGTGGGTGAGGGTCTTATACTAGAGTGGCAGTGGGAGGTAAACCTGAGCGGGGAGACAGAGATGGAAATAAAAGTCAGGAAAGTAGAAAGCAAAAGTGGAAGGCAGAGGAAACAAGAGCTAGCAGTACATAGTACAGAAAGGTGTGTGAAGATGTTAAAAAGACAAGGCTAAAGCCATTGGATATGAATCCACAGATTAGTCCCAACAAGGTAGACAAATTAACAACACTAATTGATATGAACGGATGCAATATGATTGCGATTATGGTGATATGGCTGTAGGATGACCATGGCTGGGAACTGAATATTTAAGCGTGTTCAATATTTAGGAAGGACAAACAAAACGGGAAAGGAAATAGGTGGTGTTGTTAGTTAAGGATGAAATCAGTGCAATAGTGAGAAAGGATATTGGATCAGAAAACCTAGACATAGAATCAGTCTGGGTGGGGCTCGGAAACAACAAGGGGTGGAGGCATTAGTAGAAGTTGTTTATATGCCTAACAAGGTAGGGGATGGCATTAAACTGGAAATTGGAGACATATGTTTATAAACACCCTTGTTTTGACTGACAGATCCAAAGAGCTCCGCGTTGGGATTTGTAATATGACAGACTGTGAGCAGGTCAGTACACTTCTGTCCACAATAGACAATGTGCAGATGACATCAAGGTTACCCTTGGGATTGATGAGAATAGAGCACATACACTGAGGTTATTCATGTACTGGAAACATATTTCAGTCACTGCGACAACATTATTTTATCATGCAAAAATTCCAATAAATGTATACAGAGACACAACCAAAACATAAACGGGTTTACTAATTATTTACACTAATTAGAAGACTGAGTACTGTAAACTGAAAGAGGAGCTACAGAATAACTGTTGGAATAGTGGCTGATGTAATATCAGATAATTTACTGATACTTCACCTTCGTCAGCATCAAGTTAAGTTAATTAAGCCCAAATCCCAAAGTACTAGATACAGTTGAATTCCTCAGACATGAAAATTGAACATGCAGAGAAAGAGATGTGTGACATGAAAAGCAATTAATGGGTGGCAGCCCAGACCAACTGTTGATAACATGGCAGAGAAAGACATGGGTGTGGGAATTGTCTCACAAAGACTCAATGCCACGAACGAAATATGAGGGTTTTCGAGAGAACATATCTCAGCAAAAAAAAGCAGAACGCTCAAGAGAAAAATTTAAAGGAAACAGAATTTCTGAAGGACAAAGTTCGCAAGACATTGAGGTACCCTTCTTTAAAGAACAAAGTGGAAATTACTGGAGCAACGAGATCCTGGTAGAAGGCCACAAGACACTAGAGCAGCAGTTTTGGTTCCTTCAGATAATGAACAATAAGTAAACAAAAATGTTTTTCAACCATCCTGCGAAAGAGAGCTGAAAGGTTTTGGGAGAGCTTGTGGCTACTTTAGAACACAGAGAAAACGATTACTGAAATATTATATGTCACTCAACATCAAAGTTGTTTTCTCTGAAGTAGAAAAACCTAATTCACAGAATAGAGAAAATAAAGAATGTGAAGGTCAGTTGGTAAACTTCAGAGCAGAATTCCTGAAATTGCTGGCAGTATTGGGAAATCTGAGAACAGCGTATAATATAACTTCAAGCCCAGGAGTGAAACCAAGATGCTTATATACACCCAGAGAGTTTCCACACTCATTACTTCCACAGGAAAAGAAAGTGATCAACTCAATGGTAAGACAAGGCATCAATTCACCCATGAAAGACCAAATAAGTTGATGCGCAAAGCTGGTACCAGTTTCAAAGCCAAACAGAATATAAGAATAGATGTTAATCTCACACAACTCAATAAAGCTGTGGAATGAGAAGTCCATCCAATATTATCAGTTGAATGAGAGTTTAGTGAACTTATGGAAGAGCCCAACATTCTTAATTTAATGCTGATGGTTGATTCTGGCAAATACTACACGAAAACCTATCTTCTCGAGATATTCATTACACTATCTGGAAGATGCTGTTTAAATAGGTTACCAGTTTGGAATAACATCAGCACCAAAGATCTTTCAAAGAACAATGTCAAATCATTTACAGGGCTTACACAGAGTTGCTTTCCAAATGGATGATGTGCTGATACATGGGTCCACTCCAATTGAGCATGTCATGAAATTGGGAACAGGACTGAGGGGATTACAAGAAGCAGGTTTGAAACTCAACAGTAAATGCCTTTTCACCCCCAACAATCAAATTCTTGGTCACATAGTGAGTGCCCCCAGATATAAGGATCAATCTACTGAAGACCAGAGACATGAAAGAATTTCCAGCTCCAAGGAAGATTACAGGGTTACAAAGGTTGATGAGAATGGTAAATCAAGTAGCAACATCTCTAAAACATTTCACAGAACTCAACAAGCCACTAGGCCAGGTGTTTACACCAGGACAATGAATAGTGCTGAAGATGCACATCAGAAATCATTCAAAATAAATCAAGGAAAGATTGATATCATCAGAGAGAGGAGAATAGGGTAGGGGTGAGGGAATCCCCATGGGGAAGGGCACCCCAAATCAAAGCGAGCCTTCAGGGGGAGCCCATCTCTGCCCTTCCTGTACAAGCTGGAGAAAAGTTTAAGTGACACCTTCCCGCTTGCTTCCGCCAGCCTAGAAATTGAGAAAAATCCCCATCACTCAGGCTAGCACTGCCCAGCTCTGTCCCACCACCTAGGCACTTTAGCGGCCTCGCCCCAGTGAAACCATCACGCCTGGTCCCCATATGGGCCATACGTAATGCTTGCGGGGGAGAAACTCAGCCAGTGAGGTGATTAATCTAAGTGGGCCCGGATGATAACATCCGGGAGTCGTTAATGGCTTGCATGGCATTTAAACTGGGTTCCCAGGGCATTACACTGGCTCTCTGGATTACTAGTCAAGTGACAATACCACTATGCCACTGCCTTCCCATACAGAATGAGAACATTATCTTCAAGCAGGAGAATAAATGTAGATCAGAGTTCCATCGACATAAGGAGTAATAGTGGTGAAATCACTGCACTCAAGATTGACACTGTCCATATGGAACTGGGCACAGGAAGAAGAAATGGAGGAGCTTTGATTGCAGTTGGGAAACAGAATGAAAAACAGAGACTTGAGAGGTCACAATCATCACAAATGATAGAAGATACCAAAGCAGGAGATTCTGAACCATCTACTCATTCAATTTCTGTTCAACAATGTCCAGAAGACCAACATCAAAATAAAAGTGACTTACCCTGACCAATGAGAGGAGAACTAGGTACAATAGATCCATGAAAATGCCACTGGCCTCCTGATGGAGGAGGAGAGAGAAGAGAAAACAAAACTTGGTAAGAGAACGAAAAACAACATTTACCTAAGAGAGTAAAAAGTGGCTATATTTCCCATTGGAAGACTAAACACTGAAAGGTTTAGATTGATTACAAGACTGAAGTGTTGGGTTCCAAGAATGTCAGGGAATGCTGAAGCCTCAAACAGAGATTTGGGAAGATGTGGCATAAAATGGAGAATATTGGACTAAGTCCCAGCAAGAGTTAGCTGTAACTTTGTGATGTTATGGAACAAGCGACAGGAGTAGAAGTTGCTGTACATGGAGTGGGAATCTGATTGGAATTCCTCCTCCCCAGGTCACAGTCAAGGAGACGAACAGTAGCACCCTGAGCTGTCACCGTTTCAGCTGAGATTGGCAAACTCAACAGAAATCAAACTTGAAACTTTTCTCGTCTGTATACTCTACTTCCATATTAGATATAGGAGCCCCTCCATTTAAGTGTTCTGGTTTCCTGGATGGCCATTCAGCACTGCCCCTGTCCCTGAGAGATTGTAGATGTATCTCACTGTGGAGAAATTGCTTTGTGAAAAGTATCTCTGGGAAAATTAATTTACCAATTCAGCAGAATAAATTCCACCTGCGCGTTGTGTCAAGCTTGCTATTGAGTGCTGTGCCGAACAAAATAATTCAGCTTTACTTCCCCAAAATAGGGTCCACACTTTTCTTTGGGACTGGAACATTCATTGTATCAAAAACTGTAGCTCCGAGTTATTTCCATTGTATTCAACTTCCACAGAAACAATCAGCTAAAGTCAGATTGAGAATGGGGAAGGAAGTTCAAATACCTGCAATTCAGGATGTGTGACTGGGAAGGCTGGTCAATCAATTATTATTGACTTGAAAGGCGCAGCAATGTCACCATGCAATCAAAGCATTCCAATAGCATCGTAAGACAAAACAGTGAATGATTTTTAAAGTCATTTTGACTCTTAAGAATTATAATGGCCATATAACATATATCCAAACCTTTTATAATAATTTATATCTACAAAGTATGTGAAAAGGTTTCTGCTTTTCCTGTATATTCTGGCAAGTTGTGTACTTCAAGCTGGCCATTTCAGCAGTGAAAAGTGCCAGCTACAGAGTGGAGTTCCCTCTTGTCCGCAATACAAAGAATGGTTCCTCCTTCGATGCTTTGGGGGAAAACTTTCAATGGGGTCTATTTGCAAGAATCACAATACATTGGTCCTGTAAAGCCAAGCAAGAGACAAACTCTGTGCTGCCTGCTCACTGACAGTGTGCAGCCCAGATCAAAACCTGCTGTTGACTAGCTTCACACTCAGCAGGCGTCCTAGCGTGGTTAGTACTGTGTACAGCCAGCCTGCATTTCTTCAAGGCAGTGTTGTCCCTCTTAAAGGGGAGGTGCACTCATGTTACAGCAGCTTCTGAAATAGTCACAGGAAAGATTTTGCAGAAAAGAAGAAAGTGACTCAAGAGAGAGACTCCCAGGTTCTCTGATGCAGCAATGGAAGTCTTGGTAATGGAGGTACAAAGGAGAGCGATGTTGTTCCCACTGAGAGCCAGAGACCTCAAAGCAAACCAACTGAAAAGAATAGAGTCAATGACCATGAAAGTCTATTCCCACAGACCCAAAGCTCAGATATTAGTACCACACATATGTTAGGTCAGAGAACAGATTTGGGATTGTAACATGCTGAGTCACTGTGTTGTAGCCAGAGCAGGGGATGGGATCCTGCCTGGGCCAGTTCACTGAGGGATGAGGTTACAGACAAGCTCTGCCACAGGGCAGACAGATGAGGATCTCCATGTGGATAATATACAGGAGAACACTGATGGACGCAGAGATACTTTGTGCATCAGAAGGACAACCAGAGACAAGCAAAAAGCATGTGAATGCCATTGCTTGATTTTTATGGTGATAAGTAAAAACTATCACGTCATCTCAATTTCACCCTTTTGGCCACCTGCATTTAGAATGTTCATGTTTCAGAATGGCAAGACCGATTCCTCACCTTTAAAGTACTCTTAAAGAAGGTGATTAATTTTCAAGAGTTTCATGAGCCATGAGTCACAATCATACAGCACTCTTTGCTACAAAAGAGCCCCGTGCAATTCTCGCCAGTAGGGGGAGGCCAAGCCTAAGCTTGACAGTGAAGCTGGCTGCAGAACACCTGGGCCACCATTGCTCCAGCACGCCATCCCATTCACCCCAGCCCATGCACATTACCATCACCTTACCCATGTCCGAGTACTCCTTGTGCCAATCCCTCCCACCCCTACTGATCATCCCTTGTCTGCAACATTCCCACATCGCTGATCACTTCCACCATTCACCAGGTCTCCCCCACCAATCACCCCCATCTGTAGAGCTCCTCCTACTGATCACTCCCCTGTGTGCAGGGCTCCCCCCACACTAAACACCCCGCATCCACAGAGCTTGTCCCCCCAGCCAAACACCCCATCTGCAGAGCTCCCCCTACCTATCACCCTCCTTTTCAGAGCTCCCCCCACCTATCATCCTCCTTCTGTTGACCTCCTTACCCCTCCCCGCAGACTTCCTCCCTTGTATTGCCCCCTTGCAGAGCTCCCTTCCCACTCTGCAGAGCTCCCCCCTCATTGCCTCACCCATACTTAGACCCCACCCCTCAGGTACGGCATAGTTATGGTGATCTGGTGTTGTGAGACTTCTTACTATATTTATGGTGCCCAGTGGTCAGTGCCAGAGTGTCAGGTGTGGGCATTGCCAGGCAGGCACTGTCCAGCCATGCCCCCGATCACCCAGGTGCTTCAATAGCCTCCAATCCCCCTGGTGAGGTCTTCCCGTCAAGTCTGTGCCAATGGAGGCCAGCTGTGATTCTCACTGAGCAGAACCTCGATCAGCAAGGAGGTAAGTGTAAATGAGCCCAATCGATAGCATCCAGGACTCACTAATGGCATGTTAATCATGTCATTAATATTTAAATCAACTTTGCACCCTTTTTGGCGTGAAGCCAATTTTGCCGGCACAACAGGGCTGTAAGGTGAGAAAACGGACACAAACCCGAATTTTTGCCTTTCATACAATCTTATCACTTCGTCTCGCTGAACACGAGCAGGACAAGGACAGTATATCACATCCACGTTTGTTTTACCTTTTCATTACCTTTGTACAAAACTTTGTGGCACATTAGGACAGTTCTCTGGGCACAGCAGTGTGCTGTGGCACAGCAGTTGAAAACCGTCAATCCACACAATGTGTTGCAGAAACTCTTGCAGCTTATTGTAAGTGTACAACTTCCACAACCAAGTGGACAAAACAGCAACACTGGAGGGACTGTATCACGTCCAAGTTCCTTCCCAGTCACACAGCATCCTGACTTAGATATATACGAATATTTCTTCATCATCGCTGGGTCAAAAGCCTGGAAGTTCCTCCTAACACCATTGTGAAAGCACCAAAACCTTAGGGAGTATAATAGTTTAAGAACAAAGTCCACCCACCCACTCAGTACCTCTTGATGGGTAAGGTTGCCTGCTTCCCAAGAAGAAATAAAATAAAAATTGTTGATAAATTAGCATTTCTTCTCAGATTTGTAACAGATTTGTAGTTTTTTTTCTGAAGTTGTAACCATTTCTGTAGATTGTCGACTGTCCTCAGTTTTACTTTCCACTCTGTACGTGTAAACATAGAAACCAGAAGCAGGAGTAGGCCATTTGGCCATTCATTTTGACTGTGGCTAATCTTTAAATTCAATATCCTGATCCTGCCTTCCCCCCAGATCTATTGATCCCTTTAGGCTCAACAGCTATATCTAATTTCTTCTTGAAATCAAACAGTATTTTGGCCTCGAAAGGTATCCTATAAAACATGGAAATCCCGTTGCTATATAAACAGTGACAGAGAGTTTATCATTAATGCACCATGGCTCAGCATTATTCTTTGTAGTATTTTTCTACACACATTACATGTAGTAAATTAATAAAATCCTATTTGAAGCAGGTTAAGGGACTGAACCATGTCAGTAAGAGGATTGTTTGCTTCTGGCATTAGAACAATCGTATCCATCAGCTGCAATTTAAGCCACACAACGATGAGATAGATAAACTTGAAATAGCAACACATAAACTAGACCGTCAACTATTTGACGCATGTTTCCCTTCAGATTCTTTTCAACATTACATAATCATCTCTGTTGGAACTTGAACAATGAAATGAACTTTAAAACATTTGGAAATATATAGGCTCTCATTACTTAGGCAGAAAGCAGGATTTCAAAAAAGATGCGTTAATCTTTCTCATTATATATTTTGGGCTGAATTCTCCGGCCGTTCACATTGGCAGAATTCTCCAGTCTCACCAGCAGCATCACCCCAGGCAGGAAACCCACGGGTGGGGGTAAGTCAATAGGAATTCCCATTGACAGCAGAGGGACCAGAGAATCCCACCACTCACAAATAACGTGTCATGGTGGCACAGTGGTTAGCACTGCTGCCTCACTGTACCAGGGACCCAGGTTCAATTCCCAGCTTGGGTCACTGCCTGTGCAGAGTCTGCACATTCTCCACGTGTCTGCGTGGGTTTCCTCTGGGTGCTCTGGTTTCCTCCCACAGTCCAAAGACGTGTGGCTTCAATGGAATGATGTGAAGATGCCGGCATTGGACTGGGGTGAACACAGTAAGAAGTCTGACAACACCAGGTTTAAGTCCAACCGATTTATTTGATAGTAAACTCACAAGCTTTCAGGGTTTGCCCCTTCATCAGATTACTGATTAGAATGCGAGTCTTTACAACTAACCTGCTATTCAAGTATTAAAGATGCTGACAATGTGACCTTCGGGTAAGCGTTCTCCAAGGTGGCCTTCATGACAGCGCAGAGTCGCTGAGCAGAGACTGATAGCCAAGTTCCGCACACATAAGGACGGTCTCAACAGGGATCTTGGGTTCATGTCGCACTATCTGTAACCCCCATGACTTGCCTGGGTTTACAAAACCTCGCTTACTGTACTGTCTGGAGACAATACACATCTCTTTAACCTTTGCCTAATGCTCTTTCTACTCACATTGTCAGCATCTTTAAGACTTGAATAGCAGGTTAGGTGTAAAGACTCGCATTCTAATCAGTAATCTGTAAACTGTCTGTGCTTTATATGCTCTGTCTGAGGCCAGAACTCTCCATTCACCTGACGAAGGGACTAACCCCGTAAGCTTGTGAGTATATTATCAAATAAATCGGTTGGACTTAAATCTGGTGTTGTCAGGCCTCTTACATAGATGGAATGGCCATGATAAATTGCCCCTTAGTTTCAGGGATCTAGCTACAATAAATACATGGGGACAGAGCCTGAGTGGGATTGTAATCAGTACATTCTCATTAGGCCAAACAGTCTCCTTCTGCACTGTAGGACGCGTCACTTTCTGCAGTCGGGAAATACGATTGTGCTTCTCAGAGAAAACCATTTTGTGCATTAGGTATTTTAAGAAAAGGTGTCACTGGGAAAACTTGTTTCACATATCTGTAATTATTGTTGCTGGGAACATCACAAGACTTGAAAAATTATGTTTTGAAGTCAAATGCTCTTCAGCTGGGGGCTGAAACCCCTGTTGCCTCCATGAAATACTATTCTCTGAATCAGCAAGTAAAGGTTAATTCTATATTTTAGTTTGAACTTTATACAATGGATTGAGCCGTAAGCAATGCTGCCTATCAAATGGCTCCATAAACAGGAAAGAAGTGAAACTCTGATTTTTAGTATTCTGGGCAAGTTATTTTGAGACTAATTTCTATTGTTGGGACTCAGTTGCAACAACTTTCCATCTTGAGATAACAAGTAGGTCTGATTTAAACACCAGCTCACTTGTGCACTGGTCGAATCATAATTCTGTGAAGGATTGATAACTAAGCTAGTCAAACTGTAGTATACAGGTCTGGTATAGACAGGGTGAATGTGGGACTGAATACAGAACCACCCACACAGTGGTCGAAGGCAGCACATGTCCCCAGGGTTAGGATCAGTATGGTGCTGGCCAGAGACATGTTAAGACCTAGACATGGAGATAGCTCTTTGCCTGTACACTTCACTGTGTACACATAAATCATTACAAGTAGTTGATAAAGACTTGCTGTTAACACATAGAAAACTCAACTTCACAAAAATGCTGAAAAAATAAGAAGAAATTCTTAAATGGATTCTAAACTGAAAATAGCTCCCAAATGAAGCTGAGGGTACAGAGATAATAAAAATTGGAAAACGCTCCAGCCTGGAAGCAAAAGGCTAGAATTTTTACTGCAGCAAAAGATTTCATAGAATCTTCCATGGAAGTCCAGTTTCAGATCGCAGAGTTGACACAGGCTGAAAGGTGAACTAAATCTTTTTAACTTCTAGGCTGCAACCAGTCCTAAGAAGCCCCATTTACAAATTCAGTCAGAAGAACCATTTTGAACAAAGTCCATTGTTAACCCCAATCCCCGAATCCAGATTTCAACACATGGCCTCCAGCAGCAAGGGTCAAAACGCCCTTTTTTGGGAACTAGACCGACTGAACCCTAACACAGAACAATGGATACAATATGTCAAGCATCTGCATTTTTTTTTAAAACACCAATGAAACTGGGAGGGCAGAGGAGCAGCAGATAATTCTACTAATAGCTTGCAGGGCTCCAAACTAAAGCCTGATAAGGAATTTGACTTCTCCAGATGGCTACTAACTCTAAAACATTTGAGGAGCTTGTGGAATTAGTCAACAGAATGGTGAGTTCCAAGGAATACAGACCCAGACCATTTAGACTCTCTTGATAGGACAATCTTCTCATCCTAGAAATTAGCCTGGTGAATCTCCTTTGGACCACCTCCAAAATCACTATGTCCTTTTTAAGGTAAAGGGACCAAAACTGTGCACAGTATTCCTGGTGAGCCCTCACCAACACCCTGTACACTTGCAACAAAACTCCCTACTTTGTAATTCCACCTCCTTTGCAATTAAGACCAAAATGTTGCTTGCCTTCCTAGACCTGCTTGCTAGCTTTTTGTGATTCATGAACTAAAACATTTAGATCCCTTTGCACTTCACTCACCTGCAGTCTCTCTCCATTTAGATTATCTACCTTTTGATTTCCTCCTAACAAAGTGCATGACCTCATACTTCCCCACACTGAATTCCATTTGCCAGGTTTTCACACAGTCACCCATTCTATCTATGTCTGGTTGCAGAATCACAATATCCTCATCACACCAAAACCTTCCACTTATTTTCATATCATTGGCAAATTTGGAAACCTTACATTCTGTTCCTTCATCCAGGTCATTAATGTAAACAATTGCAAACCAAGAACTGATCACTGCAATACTCCACTAGTTACATCTTGCCACTCTGAAAGGGATCCATTTATTCCAACTCTCGGTTTTCTATCTGATAGCCAGTTTTCAATCCACTTCCTCCAATTCCATGGGTTTTTATTTTACGCAGCAGCCTCTTATGCAGCACCTTGTCAAATGCCTTTTGGAAATCTAAATACACTACATCTACTGTTTTCCCTCTTCTTTTTTTTTTACCTCCTCAAATATTTTGAGTAAATTTATCAAACATGATTTACCTTTCAGAAACCATGTTGACTAAGTTTGATTATATTTAGCTTTCCTAAAAGATTAGCTATTTCCTCTTTGATTATTGACTCCAGCAACTTCCTAATTACAGATGTTAAATTAGTTGGCCTATAGTTCCTTGCCTCTGCCTTACTCCCTTTTTGAACATTGGCAAGTTTTCCAATCTTCTGATACCCTCCCATAACTTAGCGAGTAATGAAAAATTTCAACCGATGAATCCACTATCTCTGCAGCCACTTCCATTAAAACCCTAGTATGCAGTTCATTGGGTCCTGATTACTTGTCCGCCTTTAGCCCTGTGAGCTTCTCTAATACTCTACCCCTTGTGATTGGGATTTTTCTAAGTTCTACCATGTTACCCCATCTGATAACTTAGGGATATTTACAATGTCCTCTACAGTGAAAATTGATGCAAAAAAAAAATTCAATGTATCTACCTTTTCTTTGCTGTTATCAATTCCTCATTCAGTAGAGGTCCCACGTTTACCTTAGCCATCCATTTCCTATTTATGTATCCATAGAAATTCTTACTGTGTGTTTTTATGCTGCATGAAAGTTTTCTCTCAAAATTCTCCCTTCTGAACATTTTATTCTTTTGCTGCTGGATTCTAAAATTTTCCCAGTCCTCTGGTCTACCACTATCCCCTGTCGCTTCGTATATCTGATTTTCAATTTAACAGTATCCTTGATCTCCTGTGTTAACTATGGATTGTGCCTTTTTCTTAGTGGAATCCCTCTATCCTGAGTAAGAATTAAGTCAGGTTCCAGTGGAAACTGGAGAGGTTATCTACGCTGCCACACCATCACAAGTTGAGAGTCAGCCCACTGAGGTTCAGGCTGAAGTTACCTCTACAGCTAGCGCATCTGCTAGCCAATTACAATGCTCCCACAGGAAGTTCCCGAACCTACTTATCTTATAAAAGGATTGTGTTTGAGATGCCTTTGTTGTATTACAATGCAAATTGTTTAATTGTTATTGAAATGCGTTAATCTGGAATTTAGAGGAGGAGGGATGTGGTAGCAAGCTGCTTTTACGGGCAAACTCTTGAAGGGTCATGCAACCCATTTGCTCAAATAAGCCAGAGCATATCAATCCTAGAGTTGAGCAAGGTTCCCTTGCTAGTTAGGAATTTGGAGTGGCGGGCTATGGTAGCCTTTATGTTACTCCCCGGTTATTGATTTTAATAAACCATTCATTTGTTAATCTACCTTGTGGTCACCTGTCTTTGTAAGATATTACATGAGCTCACTTACTTCACTGTGGTGATAATTAAGTCACAACTTTCTCATGTTGAGTCATATAGAAGGCAAGCATATCTGATCTATTTGGTGAACATATCACACCAGTGACCCCATAAACAACTGCTGCAAAACTGACAAGAAATTAAATCTCTCTCCCAATCTTTGCACTACCTGTTGTGTCATTCTTCATTGGGAAACCAGACATGTTTTGTCGGAAGTCAATTTTCAATTTAAACTAAAATTATCTAATAAAGAATTTGTGGTACACGTTGAGAGGTTTTTTTTCCTTCAAGTTTCCACTCAAAGTTATCTGCATATTCAATGTAAAAATTTCCATGAATCAGCACGATTGTGCGTTTTAGAGCATCAAGAATGCATTAAAATATTCCTTGATATATTTATGAGTGGTAACCTGTGCAGCTTTCTTAATATAACTGAAGATTTATCCAACAAGATAAGCATTTTAATAATTGCTTTGTCCAACATCAGTAATTCAATTTTAAACAACTGAATATAGCTCTTACAGCTATTTACATTGGTGCACAGTAGTCAATTTCTTAGTAAATTATATATTGAATTGCATTTATAATATGATCCATCATGTCCTTGCACCTTAAAGGCCTGAAGACCCAACAAATGAAGGCAATTATATAAAAAAAGTCACAATAAGACAAGAAGGTGCGACCAATTTTGTGTTTCTAATTGCATTCTAACACGGTTTTTAAAGAGCACAGAAGATCAAAGAAATTGGATTTGAACAGGGCGTGACTGCGCTTAATCTGTATCGAAAATTTCCACAACTGTCTCCACAGATGCTTCCTGGACATGAGCATGCTTCCTAATGCAGAGTATTTCCAGCAAGAAACATTCAAACAATCATTGACCTTGGCATACTGCAGCCAGCAGTGAGTGGTTGTAAAAAGTTTGCAGTATTAACAAAGTACTAATGTTGGGATTTGGTCAAGGAACAGAAAGGATAGCTAAATGCCATAATTGTAAGCTCATCAATCATCAAGAAAAAAGATTGCTTTGTCTTCATCTGGAAGAAAACTGGAGAATCCAGCATAGCTTGTTGTCTAATTGGCACAGTACATTAGAGTGGGAGGGAGAGAATTGAGGCACTGTGGTCCATGTTGGGACCAACAACACAGAAAGAATAAGCAAGATTTCCTATTAGAGAATATGAAGAGTTACAAGCTAAGTTGGGGAACACTTCAAGGGTTATAATTTTGGAATTATTACTCGAGTCAGGTGTATATTAGCACAGAGAGAACTAGGTTAGGGAGCTGAACCTGTGTCTAAAGGAGCAGTATGGGAAAGGTGGATTCCATTTCATCGGATACCAGTACCTGTACAGGACAGGAAGGAGCTGGGATGGGCTCTACTAGAGCCAGGATAGGACCAGGTCCAGTGGAAAGGACATATAGGATAGTCACAAAGAATTGAATCACAAAAAACTTTAATAATTACTTTCAGAAAGGGATGGTCAGGAACAAAGCGTACCTCTTGAAAACTGATAACAGTGCTACTGTCAATTAAAAATAGGAAAAGATGGGCTGAAAAGTTGCTTTGTGTCATTGCTTACAATGGAGAAAGAGTAAGCCAGACATCCCAAGGAAGCTATTATTGGATCAGGAACAGAATCAGTCAACAAAATTAGCATAACAATAATGGAGAAATGAATGGTACTAATGAGTGACAGATTCCCAGCACCAAATGGCTTCCAACCCAGGGTTTTCAAAGGATCAGGTAACAGCAGTGTAGGTGCACTAATAATCTTCCAAAATTTGAGAAGTATTCCTTTTGAGTGAAACCATGGCAGCACAATGGCACGGAGGTTAGTACTGATGCCTCACAGCACCAGGGACCTGGATTCGATTCATGGCTTGGGTCACTGTTTGTGAGCAGTTGCACGTTCTCCTCGTGTCTGCATGGATTTCCTCTGGGTGCTCCGGTTTCCACCCACAGTCCAAAAGATGTGCTGGGTAGATGCATTGGCCATGTTAAATTCTCCCTCAGTGTACCCAAACAGGAGCCAGAGTATGAGGACTGGGGGATTTTCACAGTAACTTCATTGTGCTAATATAAGCCTACTTGCGACTAATAAAAAAACTATGCATTTCACACCGCTATTCAAGAAAAGTTAGAGAAGGAAAATATAGACCAATTAATTTAACATCTGTTGTTGGGAAATTGCTAGGGTTTATACTTCAGGAAAGGGTGACCAAACTTCATGGAAATATTTGACTGTGCAGACAGCCAATGTGAATTCATAAAGGGTAGGTTATGCAATTGAATCTGATTGAGCTTTTGGAAGCAGTGAGTAAAGTAGTGGACAAGGGAATGTCCAGGTATGTTTCACTATGGACTTTCAGAAGCTTTTGATAAAACCTCTCAGAAGAGATGGCTTGTTAAACCCGTGAAATTAAAAACACATCATTGAGCTGGTTAGGAAATTGGCTGAGCAGAGGGTGGGGATAATAGGCAGCCTGGCAGGATGTGGCTAGTGGTGTCCCATTAGCATATGTGTTAGGCTTCAACTAGCATTATATTCAGTAACTTAGCCTTTTAGATTGGCTGGAGGACAGAGTACATTTAGTAATGCTGATAGAAGAGACATAATTGAAGCTGTTTATCTAGAACTCATTAGGACACTTCATAAAAATACCGATATAGTATAAATTGTTGTTCTCCCCTTGTATAAGAAGAGAACACTGATTGGTTGGCATGTGGATTCTGATTGGTGGAGGCATTGCCATGGATAATGCAACAGTTGATGGTAGCTGACAGATAACTGCCAAGTTAATTTAAACCAGGCAGCTTGACACTAAATGGTCAAGGCATTTTCCTGGTGAATGAATCAGTGAATAGTTGTCATTTATTTTGTTTAGTTGAGACAGGTGCAATGTCTGTACATGTTCTTTCTGTCTGCAAAGAACAGGATTTTTTGTGTTCATGGATACATCTTCCAGTACACATAAATGTGCGAGCCCGACTGACAGTCTTAAATTGGTTGTCTAATCTTTAGCACACTGAGGGTTATTCAGCAAATGTGTCCAATTGTGGAAGCACACCTAATGTGTTTGAGTTTTGCAAGTATGGGCTGGTTGGATATGGTCTGTACCTTGTCAATTGCACACAACATCTGGGACATGCTGTTTGATACAATCCGCCCTTGTCAATCTTTGGGATATTCTGCCTACATACCTTGCATCACAATGACACTGAAATTCATATAGTATATTAGTCTTTTGTATGAAAGTGCACACCAGTTTTGAGCAAGTTTTCTACATATATGGTGAAGGATATACAAAACTTGTATATCTATAGCAATGCTATATCCATGTGTTCATTTGACATTGTTAGCCTACTCACCAATGTTTCACTTAAGGAAGTCGTAGATATTTGTACTGCAGCACTTTAGAATGCTGATCTAGACCTACCACCACAGCATGATACAGTATTAATTGAACTTACGATCTCAGCAACTCACTCAGTTGAGCACAGCTTTAACACCACCACATATGCCCAAATAGATGGTGTCTGCCGTGAAATCCCTTCTAGGGAACTCACACAAACACCTTTCTTGGCTTCCATGAGAAACATGCCTTTGATGAAATGACACCTAACCTCCTACTCCATACTAAATTCCGAGATGTGGATGATATGTTTGCTCTATTTTAATCCATAGATACATGTAAGAACTTCTTTACATATCTTAGTGAGCTGCATCCAGCACTCAAGTCTCATTTGGAATGGAGCAGTCAAATTAGCTCCCCTTCCTTGATGTACTAGTTGGGAAATCTGCCAGGGGTCCACCATGGTCTACCGCAAGCCTATCTTTACTGGTCAATAAACGCGTTGGGATTCTTACAGTTCCACACACTATAAAATTAGTCTGATAGGCAACTTTATAAATAAGACCTGAGCCATTTGATCATGCAAGCTTAATGCTGAAATAAGGAGCATCAAAGACTTCCTGCGGGATAATGGCTGTCCTGGTCAGATCATTTTGCATTGCATTGCACAAACTCATGAACGGTTCTCAGGTCATCTGTGTTGGCCCTGAAATGAGCGTAGTTGACCTCAGATTAACCTGGAAGGACAAGGTATCTCAAATGTTTGAGCAACAGGTGAAGCTAGTCATTTCAGACTTCTACTATACAGTAACAACACAAATGGTATCCACCATTAACAGGACGCTACCATCAAGATATCCCGCCTATCACAGAAATGAGTAATGTGATATATGATGCTAGGTATGTACGCCGCGCATCCCAAAGACTGATGAAGGCAGATTATATCAAACTGCGTGTCGCAGCTGCTGTTCACAGTGGGTAAGACACAGACCATATCCAACCAGCCCAAACTTGCAAAACTCAAAACACACTGTCCAACATGAGATGTGATTCAACGATTGGACAATATAGTATTCCCTGGGATTTAGATGCTTAAAAGAGGATTTGATTAAATTTTTCAAGATATTGAGGAGAACAGCTAGGGTAGATTGAGAGAAGCTATTTGCACTGGTTGGGGAGTCTGTGATTTGGGACATAGTCTAAAAATTAGAGCCAGAACTGTCAGGATTGACATTAGGAAACAATGTTTCACATAAAGGGTGGTGGATGTTTGGAAAAGCAGCATGTCCTGGATGCTTGAAATCTGAAGTAAAATAAAGAAATGCAGTAGATCAGGCAGAATTGCGCACAGATCAGACAAAATTAATGTTTCAGCTTGATGATCTTTCACTAGAACCGAGTACGTGCCTTTCAGAAATGGCTTTTAAGAAAACGAGAAAGGGAACAAGTGAGAAGGAATCACATGTTGGACAGCGTGTGTTTTGAGTTTTGCAAGTTTGGGCTGGTTGGATATGGTCTGTGTCTTACCCACTGTGAACAGCAGCTGCGACATGCAGTTTGATATAATCTGCCTTCATCAGTCTTAGGGACACGCGGCCTACATACCTAGCATCATATACCACATTACTCATTTCTCTGATAGGCGGGATATCTTGATGGTAGCGTCCTGTTAATGGTGGATACCATTTATGTTGGTGTGATCGGAAGACAAGAGAGACCAAATGACAAAGAAGGGTTCTTGGTGCAAGTTCAAAGGGAATGTACTGGAACAAGAAAAGGGACAAAAGATGTGTCCAGGAAAAAAAAAGTTTGAAACTCTCTTCTTCAAACAGCAACTGATGCTAGTTCAATTGTTAATTTTAAAACTGAGACTTTTGTCAGTTAAAGATTTTAAGGGATATGGGACAAAGATGAGTATTTAGAAATTGGTCGCAGAGCAGCCATGATCTCACTCAATGGTAGAACAGAATCAGGGGGCTAAATGGCTGGCCTATTCTTGTCTCAATGTTCCTACTGTTCTTGCTCTGCCCAGCTTTCACTACTGGACCTGCAATTATAGGGCCTTAGCCAGAAGCACAGTTAAAGAAGACATCTAAATTAGGTCTGGTCAAGGGGCAGGCTAAACATGAGAACACACCAGAAATGCCAAACTCTGATCCTGTTATAATGATTCCCCGCCAATGGATTCATTGACCAGAAACTGAACTGCCATACAATACTAGCAGCTTAGAGGCTGGGAATTTTTACAGTGAATAACTCACCTTCTCACTCCCAAAGCCTATCCATCATCTACAAGGCACAAGCCGATGTGATGGAATACTCTCCACTTATCTGGATAAATGCAGCTCAAACACCATCCGGAACAAAGCAGCCAATTTGACTGGCATCCCATCCATGACCAATACACAATGGCAGCATTGTCTCAGCTACAAGATGCAGGTTCTTTCAGGTTGTGTCACAGCTTGGTATGGCTCCTGCTCTGTCCAAAACTGCAACAAACTACAAAGGGTTGTGAACGAAGCCTGATCCATCATTCAAACCTCAGTTTATAGAAACTTTATAGGACCTTAGTTAGGCAGCATTTGGAATATAATGTTCAATTCTGGTCACCACACTACCAGAAGGATGTGGAGGCTTTGGAGAGGGTACAGAAATGATTTACCAGGATGTTGCTTAGTATGGAGGGCATTAGCTATGAGGAGAGGTTGGAGAAACTTGGTTTGTTCTCACTGGAGAGGCAGAGTTGAGGAGAGACCTGATAGAAACCTATAAGATTATGAGAGGCATGGACAGAGTGGATAGTCAGAAGCTTTTTCCTAGGGTGGAAGAGTCAATTACTAAAGGGCATAGGTTTAAGGTGCAAGGGGCAAGGTTTAAAGGAGATAAACGAAGCAGATTTTTTTTTTACCCAGAGTAGTAGGTGCCTGGAACTCGTTGGCGGGGGATGTAGCAGAAGTGAATGTGGTAATGACTTTTAAAGGGGCGTCCTGGCAAGTACATGAATAGGATGGGAATAGAGGGATATGGTCCCCAGAAGCATAGAGGGTTTTAGTTAAGTCAGGTAGCATGGTCAGTGCAGGCTTGGAGAGCCAAAGGGCCTGTTCCTGGGCTGTAATTATTTTTATTTTTTGTTCAAACCAGCCACCCATCCATTGACTCTGTCTATACTTCCTGCTGCCTCAGAAAAGCAGCTAGTATAATCAAGGACCCCATGCACCCTGGACACACTCTCTTCCACCTTTTTCCATTAGGAAAAAGATACAAAAATCTGAGGTCATGTACCAGCCTGACTTAAAAACAGCTTCTTCCCTGCTGCCATTAGACTTCTGAATGAACTTATCTCATATTAAGTTGATCTTTCTCAACACCCTCGCCGTGACTGTAACACTACATTCTGCACTCTCTCCTTTCCTTCTATGTATGGTATGATTTGTCTAGCACACAAGAAAAAATATTTTGCATTGCAGACTAACACTTGCGACAATAATAAATCAAATCAAAGACAAAACAACCCACTTGGTTGGCATCCTGTGCACCTCATAGAATATTAACTCCTTCCATCACCAGCTGCAATATGTACCATTTACAAGCACCAGTGCCAAGGCTTCTCCAACAGCACTTTGAAAACCCATGACTTCTACCACCAAGTAGAACATGGACGGCAGGTGCAAGGAAACACCACCAATATCCTTTCCCCTTCCACACACCGTCCTAACGTGGAACTACATCACTGTTCCTTCACTGTCAATATCCAGGAACTCAGTCCTTAACTATACTGTCAGTCTGCATCACATGCACTGCAGCAGTTCAAGAAGACAGCTCACCACCATCTTCTCAAGGGCAATTAGGGATGGACAATATTTGCTATCCTCAACAGTGATGCTCACAACCTGTAAATGAATAAAATAAAAATCTCACTGTGATGTTCAAAATTATGAGTTGGCGACGAACAGGAAGAAGTTTAAAATAGATTTCTCTATTATCAG
This sequence comes from Carcharhinus amblyrhynchos, assembly GCF_965287045.1. NCBI lineage: Eukaryota > Metazoa > Chordata > Chondrichthyes > Carcharhiniformes > Carcharhinidae > Carcharhinus > Carcharhinus amblyrhynchos. Next base: position 33,921,560 of record NC_137335.1, on the reverse strand, counting down.
GATATGGAATTCTCTTCCAATGGTCAAAATATGGTTCACAATGGTGTTTAAAAGAGAAGTTAGCTGAAATACTGTTCTGGAACAGGCTAAATAGATCACTCAGTAAACTGACATATGCAATAAGTTGAATGATCACATTCTGTGTATAAAATTTTATGGCAGGAATCTTCTGCACGGCATCCTTTTCCACGGTGGAGATGGCTTGCCATTGGCTGCCAGTGGCACTGGAAGATCCTGCTGGTGGATAGGCCAGAAAAGGTTCGGGGAGGACAAAGAATGAAACAGAAACTTTTTAGCTAAACAAATACACAGAAGAGCACTCATCCGGTACAGGAAAACTTTCAGCAACTCTCCTAACTTGTTTTCTGTTCAGCTGGATTCTGGATAAGAAATCCTGTTTCATTAGCCTTCAAATACTTGCATCAAAAACACTGATAAGATGTTAAACTCATTAGTTTTCCGTATTCTTATCCTCCTTCCAGTGATGTAGTGCCAATATGAAAACATTATCAAAAAATACGCAGAAAATGCCAGATTTTGAAAAACACTGCACAATACTAAAGGAGGTTTGGATTCTTCCTTTCTTAGCTGTAAATTTCTCAAGAGCGCCTTTGTCTGATAATTAAAATCAGCACACAGTTGGTTTGCCAGAAACTTTTCAACTTAAATCAATGTTTCTTCAAACAGCCAAGCTGTAATCTTTTGTTCCTCAACACATTTGATCATTCATTTGACTGATCAGTAAATCTAAATAAAACAATTGACTGTGTATGTTCCCTCATTCATATCAACAGCAAGAATTTTTGCCCTTAGATCTCTTCAAAGTCTACTTCACCCCCTCATGTCCTTTTCTATCTTCAGTGTCTCCCTTGAGTCACGCATCACTTACGGCCTGGAAAGTAGATACCCGAATGTAACTTGGAACAGGAGCCAAGTGAGTGGAATTTTACCTCCTTGTGAACAGAGTCCAGGTTCCCTACCACCCCACACCCCACCCAAAGGACCAAGAGGCACAGCAAAAAACCCCTGAGAATAACCCTGGGAGTGGTATAAGTGGATTGCAAGGGGAATCAACTCCTATTTATTTATCTCAGCATTTCCTGGCACTGAAGTCTTCTCAAGGCAGCATTCTTGGGCAGGATAAACACAGTTTGTGATTTGTGCAGTCTGGGGTTCAAATAACAGAGCTTGCACCATGTCACAGGTGGACAGGGTGGTGAAGAAGGCATTCTTGTGAAAACATGGAACACAGGAGTTGGGACGCCTTGTTGAAGTTGTTCAAGATACTAGTAAGGCCACACTTGAAATACTGTGTGCAGTTCTGGTCACCCTCTTATAGAAATGATATTATTAAACTAGAAAGAGTGCAAAAAAGACTTACTACAACGTTAGCAGGACTTGATGGTTTGAGTTTTAAGGAGAGACTGGATAGACCAGAATGTTTTTTCCCTAGGGCGTAGGAGACTTTGGGGTGATCGTATAGAGGTTTATAAAATAATGAGGGGCATAGAGAAGGTAGATAGTCAATATCTTTTCCTAAAGGTAGGGGAGTCTAAAACTAGAGAGTGTAGGTTTAAGGTGAGAGGGGAGAGATACAGAAGAGTCCAGAGGGGCAATTTTTTCACACAGAGGCTGGTGAGTGTCTAGAACAAGTTGCCAGATGTAGTATAAAGGCAGATACAATTTTGTATTTTAAAAAGCATTTAGACAGTTACATGGGTAAAATTAATTTAGAGGGACATGGGGCCAAATGCAGGAAATTGGGACTAGCTTAGCGGCAAAAACTGGGTGGTTTGGACAAGTTAGGCCGAAGGGCCTGTTTCCATGCTGCAAACCTCTATGACTCTATCTATGCCCACCAGTCCTCAACATTTAGAGGACAACAATCAGACACTCGCTTGCCTGGCATGAGGCCTCACACTCTACTCAAAGCACATTTAACAAAATGGGTCAGAGTTCCAGGCAACCTATATTTTGACATAACTCATGTCCCCTGATCATTGAGCACATCAGGAGGTTAAAATCAGAGCAATCTAACAATTGTTCTCAAGTTTTTGACAAAACTGCTATAATCCAGGCATCAGGAAGTTTGGGAGGAACCTCTCTCTGATTTTCTCTGTCAAAGCAATGCCATAGGCCTCTGTTAGGATTCTCCAGCATTGATGTACAATCGTGGGTAAAACTTGGGCCTCATTACTTTGTGACCTTGCAGGCACAATTCCTGCACTTTGTCTTCCTAACTGTATTCCTTTCATTTCCCTGCTCCTCTCTTCCCATATGAACCTTCACATCATCATAAACACTTACCTACACACAGACACATATTATCAGGTAGGTGGCATTGAATAGACAATATGTGGGAACTGCAGTTTCGAATTCAGTGGTGCTGATGCAGACTGTAACACTGCCAACAGCATTTCAGCTGAGGTTAAACTCAGTACAGATGAGGAATTATATCTGGAATCCCATGTTCTTTATGACAGCCAAGTTTCACATTGTCTTTTCTTTATTAACCTAATCTATCACCCCTCAATTTAAAACTATGTCCCCTTGTGGTAGCCATCACCATCCAAAGAAAAAGGTTCACATTTACAGGAACACTGCCAGAAGACTGGAGGAAAGCAAATGTTGTCCCCTTGTTCAAGAAGAGGAGTAAAGACTACCCTGGTAATTATAGACTGGTGAGCCTTACTTCTGTTGTGGGCAAAGTTTTGGAAACGATTATAAGAGAGGATTTATGATCACCTAGAAAGGAATAATTTGATTAGGGATAATCAGCACGGTTTTATGAAGGGTGGGTCATGCCTCACAAACCTTATTGAGTTCTTTGAAAAGGTGACCAAAGAGGTGGATGAGGGTAAAACAGTTGATGTGGTGTACATGGATTTCAGTAAAGCGTTTGATAAGGTTCCCCACAGTAAGCTATTGCAAAAAATACAGAAGCATGGGACTGAGGATGATTTAGCACTTTGGATCAGAAATTGGCTAGCTGCAAGAAGGCAGAGGGTAGTGGTTGATGGAAAATGTTCATCCTGGAGTTCAGTTACTACTGGTGTACTGCAAGGATCTGTTTTGGGGCCACTGCTGTTTGTTATTTTTATAAATGACCTGGATGAAGGCCTAGAAGGATGGATTAGTAAATTTGTGGATGACGCTAAAGTTGATGGAGTTGTGAACAGCATGAAAGGATGCTAAAATTGTCCCTTAGTGTCCTGAGATGTGTAGATTAGCGGGATTAGAACAAAGAATAAAGAGCAAAAACAGCCTGGGAAACAGGCCCTTCGGCCCAATGAGCCCGCGCCGCCATCTTAACACCACCAGTCCTCCCCTCCACCCATGACCCTTATCTAATGTTTTATGGCCATCCACATTGATGAGTGGGTAAAATATGTAGGGATATGGGGATAGAGCCTGGGTGGGATTGTGGTCGGTGCAGACTCGATGGGCCAAAGGGCCTCTTTCTGCACTGTAGGGTTCTATGACTCTGATTCTATGTTTCAGGTTACAGAGGGACATAGATAAGCTGAAGAGCTGGGCTAAGAGGTGGCAAATGGAGTTTAATGGGAAAAGTGTGAAGTGGTTCACTTTGGAAGGAGTAACAGAAATACAGAGTATTGGGCTAATAATAAGTTACTTGGTAGTGTTGTTGCGCAGAGAGATCTTGGTATCCATGTGCATAGGTCCCTGAAAGTTGGCACCCAGGTTGATAACGTTGTTAAGAAGGTGTACGGTGTGTTAGCTTTTATTGGTAGAGGGACTGAGTTTAGGAGCCGTGAGGTCATGTTGCAGCTGTACAAAACTCTGCTGTGACCGCACTTGGAGTATCGTGTACAGTTTTGGTTGCTGCATTATAGGAAGGATGTGGAAGCATTAGACGGGATTTACCAGGATGTTGCCTGGTATGGTGGGAAGGTCTTATGAGGAAAGGCTGAGGGACTTGAGGCTGTTTTCATTACAGAGAAGAATGTTAAGAGGTGACTTAATAGAGGCATATAAGGTGATCAGAGAATTAGAAAGGGTGGACTGTGTGAACCTTTTCCCTCGGGTGGAGATGGCTAACATGAGTGGACGTAGCTTTAAACTGAGGGGTGATAGATGAGGACAGATATCAGAGGTAGGTTCTTTACTCAGAGAGTAGTAAGAGCGTGGAATACCATGCCTGCAACATTAGTGAATTCGCCAACATTAAGGGCATTTAAATGGTCATTGGATAAACATATGGATAATATCGGAATGGTGTAGGTTAGATGGGCTTTAGATTGGTTTCACAGATCGAGGCAATATCAAGGGCCGAACGGCCTTTACTGCTCTGTAATATTCTATGTTCTAATATTAAGTATACATCACAATGCTGCTATACTCAGAAATAGCAGTCTGTCTTTGCTAATGTGATCACTAGCAATCGCTACAAGGGCAAATTTTTGTTCTGACGTTGTGTCTTGGTCATTTTATCCTCACCCCTTCCTCCTTGTGTGCATTTAATGCTTGTTGGGCTACAGTTTAACACCACTTAGTGCCCAGCATAACTCACCCAAGTGACCACTGTTCATGTACAAGCTTCAGATGTGAATGGTAACAGGCTACTCAACCACAGAACCAACACAAAATAGCCTCAAACTTCCCAATCCCTGATGGATTTTCCTGGGAACAGGAGCTGGAAACCTGGTCAATTGTTATAAGGCTGCTGAAGCCAATTTGAAGCTGACCCTACCTGAAGTTACCAGTAACTCGGAATGAAATTTGGAATGCTCTTCCAATGCATAACTTGGCTATTTACTGGCCAAACTTGCTGAGCTATAAAGAGAGCACTTTAATCCCCTCACTACATCTTTTCCAGTGATGATATTGCTGAACACTGCTTTAAGTTTTACCATCCAGCTTTGAGATCATCATCCATTCTCTACGAGGGCAAAATATTTTCTCTGTGGACAGCAGAGGATGTCTAACTGACATGGGCAGTTGTCAATCATCGGGAACCAGCAGTGTATTTCTCAGGTATTATTCAGTCAGGTTAAAAATAACAAACATCTCCATCCCAACTCTTCACTGTACTTAATGTGGACAGATCTTACAGCTCAACAACAGTAGCAGCATATGAACCAGTACAGTATGAGTTTCGCAGACAGGAAGGGTCCCAGATTTGAGCCTGTGTGTGTGTTGGTTTTGGTTAAAGAGAGGGCATAAAAATTTTAGTGCCCTGATCCAAGGGGGAGAAAATCAGACTATTTTCCAGCTCCTAAGTATTTTCTTGTGATCCCCGATTTGTTCCTGCTTGGTAAGAAAATGATACTCGACTATTCAGTGATTTTATTCTGTGTAAGGCCTCTCCAGTATGGGAAGCATAGGTCTTTTACAGTGAAAAGCCAGCCAAAGGTGAGTGTTCCAGCTTGCAGCTCTTGTGGGTCCCAGCAGTTTAACACTCTGTTCGCAGCTAGATATAGGCACATCATACTTCTGAAAGATGCTGGCACAGCATAAAACTCTGAGATCCACTCTTCCAGTGATGGGTACCAATGGACTTCACTGTCAATGGTCAGATCGTATGTAAGGTCACTTGAATGAGGTACAAGAGGGTTGCTACTCCCTGTCCTGTACATGTGGGGTTCAGCTTAGATCAGTTGGCGGAGAGCTGGTTATTGACGCAGAGTGATAGCATGGGGTTTAATTCCTGTACCGATTGAGGCTATTCATGAAGTCCTGCCTACTCAACCTCGCCCCTGGCCTAAGGTGTGGTGATCCTCAGGTTAAATCACCACCATTCAGCTCTCCCCTGATTATCTGGGACGATGACATCTTTACACCAAAGGGAGAATATCATTGGGAGGATGGGGTTAGTGCTTCAGCAAGGTACAGTATAAAACAATGGGACATTATTACTGAGGCTTCATCACATTAGGTCGGAGCAGGACTTAGCTGGAAGATAAAACGAAAGAGAGGATCTGTGGGAACAGACAAAGAGACAGAATATATTCTGGGTCACTCTGTCTCTAGCCACTGTTAATGGAATTGTATTTCAAACTATCAGTGATCTGCATCAACTCTTTCTCAACTGCACAGCTTGGAGGCAAAAAGACACGCCAGGTCACACGGTCCTTACCTGCCAGAGGAAAATAGGAGAGAAAATGTGAAATAATGACTGCAAATCTACTCTAATCTTCTGTGACCAGAGATAAAAGGGTGGGAATGACTTGTCTTCTTGATTTGGATTGAACATAGAACATTACAGCGCAGTACAGGCCCTTCGGCCCTCGATGTTGCGCCGACCAGTGGAACCAATCTAATGACCCTCTAACCTAAACTATTCCAATGTTATCCATATGCCTATCCACTGACCATTTGAATGCCCTTAAAGTTGGCGAGTCCACAATTGCTGCAGGCAGGGCATTCCACAACCTTACTACCCTCTGAGTAAAGAACCTACCCCTGACATCCGTCCTATAATTACCACCCCTTAATTTAAAGCTATGTCCCCTCGTGTTAGTCATCACCATCCTAGGAGAAAGGCTCTCACTGTCCATCCTATCTAATCCTCTGATCATCTTGTATGCCTCAATTAGGTCACCTCTTAACCTTCTTCTCTCTTACGAAAACAACCTCAAGTCCCTCAGCCTTTCCTCATAAGACCTTCCCACCGTACCAGGCAACATCCTGGTAAACCTCCTCTGCACCCTCTCCAATGCTTCCACATCTTAAATGGAATCATTGGACGACTATCATTTGAAATTTTAGTTTGCCAAAAATCATGGCCAGAACTCTCCTGGTTTCCCGCTGGCATGGGTGAATCAATTAGAATTCCCAATGACAGCGGAGAATCCTACAGCTAGCAAACAGCATGGCACCTCCTGCTGGCTGAAAGCACAGGGCTGGGAGGCTGGACAATCCCACCCTATCTTTTTTGCTCGTGCTCCTCTCGGGGAAACAATTATAGATGCTGTGTAATTGTTGACTTGCAAACCCCAGGGCTGAGTTTTAAGAGCACATTTATACTTGGATACTCTAACAATAGTCCTGAGGGAATTGACAGGTTGCGAGCTGAAAGGATGTTTTCCCTGTGGGAGGGAACCAGGGAACACAGTTCCAACATAAGGCATTTCCCATTTAAGACAGAGATGAGAAAAAAAAATCTTGGGTGTGATTTTCCAGCCTCACAGCGCCTGGCTCAGATCATGTAAATCCTGGATTTTGGGTGTGGGCCTAAAAATAGGTTTCGCACCCAGCACCAAACAATTTGCGATCATGCTGGTACCTTTCTACAGGCACAAACTGGATTGTGCCTTGATTAGCATATTTAAAGTAGCCATTTAAATTTGCTTAGTTTGGTCGACAGCAGATTCTCCCAGCTTCCGGGATCTTCCAATACTCGGACATTTCATGAAACCTGGCAAAAGTCACTGCTAGTCTCCACTGGCAGAGAAGACCAAGCATAATGGCCATGCCAGGGAGGGTTCAGGAGCCATTAAAGCCCTCAGGTGGCTGGGCTGTGGCCATCTAGCACTGCCAGTTGAGCACAGCCAGAATGCTGGGCAGTGCCAACAGCATGGGGCCTGAGTGGGGAGATGGAGCCTGAGAAAAGGCTATAATGGGGGGGTTCATGACAGGGTGGAGCATGAGGGGTGGGTCTTGAAGGGCATGCAGGTGGGCATGTCAGGGGCCATGATGGTGGACTGATCGGGAAGGCAGCAATGCCCCGATGCCAGCAATTCAGATTGGGGAGGTGGTTGGGAAACATGCTACTGCTGAGGGAGGGTTGTCCCACTGTCTGTGGAGGGAGGGAGGGAGGATCACTGTACTGAGAGATTGGGGCGTCCTTTCAAAACGATGCCTGATGGCTTTGCAGCCGGGCTTACCAGTGTGGTTAGGCCCCGCCCTCCCAGAACTAACACAAATCTCACCACTCTCCAAAAAACGACTAAGGACAAAATTTTACGAGAAAAATTCTTCATGTTCGGCTAACGTGAAAACGGGACAGTTTCAGGTCTGTTTTTGGGCGAGTCTTTTCTCCCATTGTTGTGTACTTAGTGCATGAAAATATGGGCCGGCCATTTACAGAGGCAGTGGGCAGGGCAGCCAGCTTGCTCTAGCAGCAAAGGGGGCTATTGCATAAGTATTGACCTCTGTGGTGGCATATGCATGATTGCAACAGCAGAGGCCTGACACAGAGAGAGAAAGAGCTGTCAGGCCTCTGCTGCTGCAGCCGGCCCTGACACAGCACCCCACCCCCGCAGCTGATTGCGAACTCCACACCTTCCAGAAATATCACCCCCTGGTGCCCCCTCTGCCACCACTCACACCGATTACACTCCCCCCCCCACCAATCACCTACTGAACAACAGAGGACCCCTCCCTTCCCGCACCGATCGCATGCAGTGTGTGCAGTGGGCCCCCTGTCCGTGATTGGGTTACCTGACTTGGCCCCGCCCCTTCAGACCATGCCCCCATAGGCTACGTCCCTTCAGGCCTCATCCCCCTGACACTACCTGGTGGGCAGTGCCAAGGTGACTGGCAGGCAGTACCAAGCTGACACTACCCAAAGGGCATCCCCCTTGCCCTCGATCTCCCACGGGGGCCTCAATGGCCTCTGATTCTACCGTTGATCAGGACCAGGTGTTTTCCTCGCTGAAGAGAATCTCTCTTGCTGGGGCCACAAAGGTGAGTGAGCCCAGGCGATTGAGTCCCGCTCTTGCTAAACACATGTTAAAAAGGATTAAAATAAATTTACATGATATATTCAACCTGGAAATGGACAAGAGACTCATTGTACCGGAAATCCGGTGTTGGTAAGATCAAAAGAAATTGGGCACAATCCTGGGTGCCCCATCGATGGGCAGGGCAAACCGGTAAAATTGCAGCCTAAGTATGGGATGATTGTGATCCAAACCACACTGGGATCATTCCAGTTTTCTCACCATTATGACATTTTTTTGGGAACATTGCAGCCCTTCTCTCGGAGGGTCAATTATCCTTAGGACTCATAGAATCCCTACAGTGCTGAAGAAGGCCATTCGACCCATCAAGTCTGCACTGGCTGTAATCCACCCACTCTATACATCTTTGGACTGTGGGAGGAAACCGGAGCACTCAGTGGTAACACAGGCAGACACAAGAACACGGACGGACACCCAAAATCGGAGTCCAACCCAGCGCCTGGTGCAGTGAAGCAGCAGTGCCAAACACTATGCTATCCAGACAGCAGTGAAGCAAATAATATTTTTAAAGTAGAGGTAGATTGAGTAACAAGGGAGTGGTAGGTCGTCAGCAGAACGTGGAACTGAGGACAAAATCAGATCAGCCATGATCTCACTGAATGGCGGAGCAGGTTTAAGGGACTGGATGAATTCCTTCTGCTCCTAATTCATTGGTTCAGATGGTTAAGGGGCAATTTTATTAACCTTGTGTTGTGTTTATAATCTCAAGTGTAAACACATTGGCTGTTGCAAATCCCCCGATTCCCTGTTTTAATTAAATCTGTATCCAGAGATCAGAGTAAATAATGGTGCACCATTTAATTAGTACCTTAACATCAAACCAGCTATAAATTCATAACAAATTGCAAATTTGCAGCTCTACTAGAAACAAGGCTGTAGAGAAACAGCCCGGAGCTGTATGTGTTTGGTGTCAAAGTGATATCCAACCTATTGTTTCAGTTACTGCTATTCTTATTCTTCAGATAGTTAGAAGATTATTAACCTAATCCCTGTTAATGGAAGGTCCTACAATCGACTCAACAGAATGCCAACAAACCGATGTTTAATTGTTCCTAGAATGGAGTACAATTTAATGTGTTTGAATTGATGACAGAACAATGTATTTCAGCATTTATTATTGTTAGGCGTTACTGTTAAAGAGAAAAGGGGAAGTAGCTGACAGTCTATTCACATGTCCTTACATGCATTTTGTATTCAGGAGTTACTGAGTTGGTAATAGCTGTTAAAAGTAGTTTATTCTTTGTTAATGTTTGGAATGGAAGGCTATTGTGAGAGGAATGTTGTTGACCAAGGCAGGAAGAATCAATGACCCCAATTTGTTGTGGTAGGAGAGTTGTATTTGCAAGCCAAGTTATGTCAAAATCAACAATACTGTAGAACAAGAAAAACTCTCAGGAATTTCAGGGAGGTTTGGAAAAATTAAACTCCTTGCTCGGTCTCCTACTTTGACATCAGCTGGTATTTTGTGGGTTCGCATTGCTGCTCTGAAACAAAAAATGTCTTTGCAAAGGAATGAGCTTCATAGTTCTAACTTTTAAACCAATATCTACAAGTGGTAGTTACCCATTCACAACAGTGTGGCTGTCAAAAATCAACCAAAATTACTGTTTTATTTGCCTGTGTTTCCTGTAATAAATATTTGTCTCAGGCAACTGGAGGTTTTTTTTAAAACAATGAAGTTTATTTAGCTGCTTGGTTTTCCTGTAGTAAATCCTCTAAATCCAGGGTTCTTAGTCCTATTTCTACCGAACACCCTCTCCATGTTTTGAAAATTCCACTTCCTGCATCACAACAAGTCGTTTCTCACAATGAAAAGCAGTTATAGAACAATAGCCCAAAGATGCGCAGCTTAGGTGGATTAGCCATACTAAATTGCCCCTTAGTATCAAGGGGACTACCTTGGGTAAATGCATGGGGTTGTGGGGATAAGGCATTGTAGTCAGTGCAGACTTGATGGGCCAAATGGCCTCCTTCTGCACTGTAGGATTCTATGATTTTGGAGAATGCACTTTGCACTTATACATTGCATGCTCAGTAAATTAGTATCTCATTTGCAAAGTTTCAAAGAATCATTGGGCAGTAATTGTACACAAGTTGCAGACTGCAGTTGAGGTACAATCTTCAAACAAGACCAAATTCCAAATAGTTGTCTTTCCTGCGCCTTCTTAATTTTGAAATTCTTTGTTCACATCTCCTGCTCCTCAAGAGTTCTTCACTCCTTTAGAGTTGAACTAGAAGAAGATCTGTATCATTGCATTAAGTTCTGCTTTTTCAGCATGTAATAAACAGGCACCAACCCGAGATATGTCAACATTGCCCACATGCCAAGATTCAAAATTATATTAAAAATAAATACATCCTCAACCCAGTGGTGATTAAAACATGAATCCCAACTTCAAATGGACAAGCTTATTATCAGAAAACCCACATACATGACCAATGCATCGGAAAGCAAAATAGGTCAGATACCCTGCTCTCTACAGCTTCAACTGCTGACTGTTCTATTTTCCAGTGTATTGATGCATTCATTTGCTTTTTACTTTCTGATTAAGGGGAGACTTTGAGAAGTCGCGTTAAGAACCTGCACTACAGAAGACTTTGTTGGGGGCCCAATCTCCCACCTCCCAACTTACTGGAGTGCTTACCTGTATGTAACTAAATAGCAACTCAGGTGAAGCTGAAGTCCAGACAGTAGGAGAAAGAATCTGTAGCCAATGTTGGATCTGCAATGGATGGGATAGAGGGTGCGAGGGCTAGTTGGTCGGGTTAGATGGGGCTAGAGTGAAACTCATTTGCTAACCATCCTCACCTGAGGGCAACTAAGACTTAGAAGACACAGCATCTCTGTCTCCAGGTGAGTTGCTCCGAAGATCCCTAGCTATCACTATCAATCTCTAAGTACATCCTTCCTCTCTTTACATTGTTTTATAATAATTCGTGTTACACACATCATGATGCAGCTGTAAACTTTCAATCACCATATACTGTCCAGATACCTCTCTGACTGGTGTGGCACATGCAGTTTGTTTTTGGGGGGGGGTGGGGGGAGTAAAGTAAACAGGTGGCATTACTTTTCCTGCGCATTTGGGAACCCCCTGTGGAGCCTTTGGGGATGTGAATTCCAGGTTGTGATTCCGTTCTGTTACGACAAGGTGTTCCAACAACATTGTGTCAGATGTGCTTCTCATACCCATTCCCATCTCCCGGGATTTACAGGTTGTGATATATCAACAAGACATAGTAAAGAGGATTGTTTTCTCCCATGTGTTCACTTTTGTATGATAAAATTCTAAATATAAAGGCCCCACTACGGTAGCAAGGACACTAAGGGAGTTGGGGGGGGGGGGGGGGGGTGGGTTCTGCCTGCTGACCAGTTTTTGTTCCTGAAACCATTTCAATTCTCAGTTAGAGATATCAGCACAAAAAGCATTTAGCCAGTTAGGCTGTTTGCAGCATAGCTGAGAGGCCAGTGTATTGGGGAGAGGCGAGATATATTAGCTTTGCATGGATCAGTGTATCCTAGAGTTAGCAGAGCTGAATGAAAATCCCATCTCCAAATTACATTTATCCTTATGACAATCAATGGTTCCACAATCTGCTGTCCTGTGAAATGGAGCTGATTAACATATCCTAGTGTTTCCCCTCCTCGATCTGAATAATATCCCAGCAACATGTACATCTGCTCCGTGTACACAGACCGAACATCAGGGATAACAGAATTGGAACTCTGGTACTTGTCATTCTGCCAGACAACCACTTCTAACAACATTAGAACTGCGGGAATAGGTTGACAAAGTCCCCTTCTTCTCTGCTGTCATAAAAAATGGCGCACAGCACATGGGAGAACCAACTAATTTGGTCCCATTCCATGTTTGGCAATGCTGAGTTTGAATTCTAGATGATCCTTTTTCACACGTACACTTTGTGAGGAACCATATTCCAGGTACTATCCACCTGGCACTATAACATATTGAGAAACTATAGGCTCAAAAAGTTACCGCAGACCTATCAATGTGGCTGACATGTCTTTGTTGTGGGAAGATAATGAGTTCAAGCCCCATGCTTTCATATTCTGTTTGAGGATGGAAGAACTGCTGTCCTGCAGAGGAGCTGGTATAGAGTCGGCCTTTGAAACTTAGGCTAGCCGTTCCTAGCTCTAGACAGCAGCCACCATGAATCCTGAAAGCCTTGCCAGGGAAGAACACTGGAGGAATGGTCTGAATGAATAAAGCTCCGAGCAGATAGATGCACTCAGTCACTAGGGTCTGCCCCCACCCCTTCTTTACACATGCAAGTGCCTGTTCTGATATGACACTCTGGTGCTTTGTCCCTGCAGCTGAGGCAATTTCACCCTGACTGAAAATGTCGATACCCATGCTGTTCCATCCTCCCTACCAAGCCGCACTAGGATTCATCTGGACCTGGCATTGTATACTGTCCTCCCGCTAGCTCACTGGCACCATATACCTAAGTGTGCCAACGTAGTATTCCTGCCTCTGAGCAAGAAGGCCTCAGATTCAAGTACTACCCAGGTCTTTTTAGCCACAGAAGGAGCAATGGCACAATTCAAAGCAAGTTGCAAATCAGCCAGCAATGTGCTTCAAACACTTCACACCTTTAATCGAGGGAGAAGAGTATGAAGATCTGCCAACAATGTGGCCCCTTGGTTTCTGTGAACCATTAGAAAGACCTGAAAACTTTGGTAAAGTTGAAAATAATTGCCTATTTGATAGGTTTTAATTCCTTCCTGCCAAATGCGAGCACACAATCTTTTGGAATATCTTGTTATAACATGAACTTCTGTTCTTACACTATCCATTCTAACATTCTGACCGTTTCCACTTTCCAGCCCAATGGGCCAGGAAAAATCAGCCCATAATGAAGATATCTTGCTGCAAGGAAAGATGCACAAGTATTAGTTTCCTTGTCTGAAATCCAGTCAGTTACTAGAACTTGTCACAAATTGTGCTCTGAAAGAATTTCCATCAAACAACTCAGCCTTTGAGATTATTCTATGTGGAATGTTCTTGCTGAGGTCGTAAGACTGGAACAAAAATCATTTCAAAACTAATTTCAGAACAGCATCTCACTCGAGTTGTAACCTGGCCAATGTCTGCTTGTTCCAGTAAAACCAAGTTTTTGACAATTTATCAACGATTCTGATACACAGAACTAAAATCAACAGTAGACCTTCAGAGAACTAGAAAGTCTGGAGAATTTGCGGAATTTTGCTCAGTACTTACGAAATTTCATTCACTGTCATTTTTCTTTGCATCCATTCCTGGGATTGGACCAACCCTTTGAGAAGTGAATGGTAAGCATCTTATTGAACCACCACAGTCCATATAGTGTAGATACACAGGCAGTGCTCTTTGGGAGGTAGTTTCAGGATTTTGATCCAGCAACGATGAAAGAATGGCAATATATTTCCCAGTTAAAATGGTTCTTGACTTGGAGGGCTCCTAAAGGGTAGTGGCATTCCCAGCCATCTCAGCCTTTATTCTTCTCAGCAGCTGTTACGTTGTGGCCATCATAGCATTGCCAAGAGATTTTAGACTTTGTTTGAAACTAAAGGTATTTATTGAAAAGAGAAGTTTAGGTACAGGAGGTTTGTGTAACACAAAAACAACCCTGGATCAAAGCCCCAGCACAAAGCCAAAGCTTACAAGATGGCCCCCTCTCTCTGGGGTGTGATCACTCACTCTCAATTTCCATTGGTTCCTCAAGTCAGGTGACTCAATTCTGCTGTACTGTCTTAAAGAGACAGGCACCACATACACAACATCCCTCCCCTTCAACTTATACAATCTTCAAAATCAACTTACTCAAATCAAACAGTTGACATCAATTTAATTGTTCAATGGAGAAATCTTGATGCTGCACTTAACATAATGGGCGGGATTTTACAACCACGCTCGTCCCAAAACCATAAAATCTCACTGGAGGTCAACAGACATTTCCATGTCGACAGTTTGCCTCAGAACTGATCTTCCCCCACTCCACCCATGGCCAGCCCTGACCCCACCTCGCCCCATAGCCAGCCCCGATCATCCCCTCCCTCCATCCTCTACTCATTCCATTGCAGAATGCGCAGCAGCCTTCCTCCCATTGGCCCTATCCCCTTAGCACTGTCCAGTGCTCCCCTGGCATCGCCTGATGCCTAGTGGGCAGTGTCAGGGTGTTCAGTTGGCAGTGCTTGGGTGCCAGACTGACACTGTAAGGCTAGCACTGCAGAAGGGGCACCTCCTCTGCCCCCGACCTCCCGGGGGGCCTCAAAGGCCTCTATCCCCACTATTAGGGTAAACACGGCTGGTCCCCGTTGGTGGGAAGCAGCTGTAATCCCTGCTGCTGGGAACGTCTTCTAGCGAGGCGGGGAGATACTAGCGGGCCTGGAGACTATCATCCTGAGCCCACTAATCATATGGAAATGATTTTCTGATTACGTCAGAAAAAATGTCCTGGGAGACTCACAATCGGCCTTATGCCAGTCGCGATTCCTGCTACAAGACCCTGGTGATATGTCCTAGCCCGCCACACTCAGCAGTCCGAGCAAATCCCACCCTTCGTCTTATATGAGATTGTTCCATACAGATTTGCTGCTTTCCAAGTTTTGTCGTATGTTGTACATGGTCTGCATGTTTCATTCTGCGGACAGTCTCCGATCCACTGTTGATTCTTTTCTTCGTCAAGCAACTTACTCTGCAGTGCATGCGGGTACAGTCATTACAGTACAACACAATCTTAAATCTTGACAGTTCGTGCACAATATCAGTTTGTCACTTGTGAAGGAAATGGTCATGGTACATAATTTCTGATGCTTAGATCATGAGATCAAGTTGTGCATGTTTTCCATTGATCATGTTATCATATTGCTCTTGTGCACTTCTGTTAGTGTAACCATTGGAGAAATCTTGTTCTGGCATGTAATCTCAGTTTCCCTCTCTGTCTGAATATATTGCTCTGTTCAGTAAGTTCTCGCACATCTCCTTAACATACCAGTCTCTCCTTCCATCTTCCAGACCAACCAATCTTCTGCTTAGACTGGAGTTGTTCTTTATTCTGATGCCTCTGCTTTCACGATCCATTCAGTTTATCAATTTCTGAATTTCTCCAAAGGTGAAGCCATCATTCTCTTCTAACAGCATTTTATTTGTGGTTGGCATGGTGGCACAATGGTTAGCACTGCTGCCTCATAGTGTCAGGGACCCAGGTTCGATTTTGGCCTTGGGTGACTGTGTGGAGTTTGCACATTCTTCCTTTGTCTGTGTGGGTTTCCCACAATCAAAGGTGTGCAGGTTAGGTGGATTGGCCATGCTAAATTGTCCTTTAGTGTCCCAGGATGTGTTAGTTAGATGGATTAATCATGGTAAATGCCCGGGATTATGGGGATAGGGCAGCGGCTCGGAGCCTAGTAAGATGCTCTTTCAGAAAGTTGTTGCAGAACCCATGGGCCAAATGACCTCCTTCTGCTCTGTATTCTATGGGTACTATGCATCATTTTGATAATACACACTACTGCCACAGTGTATCAATGGTGGAGGCAGTGAATGTTTAAGGTGATGGATGGGATGCAGCTCACAAGGACTATTTTGTTCTGGATGACATACAAATCGTGGAAAGCGCACAGTATTCCATCACAGTCCTAACTTGTAGGCAATGGACAGGTTTTGGGGAGTCAGGAGCTGAGTTACTCATTGCAAAATTCCCAGCCTCTGACCTCTCTCTTCTAACCCCAATATTTATATGGTTAGTCTCGTTATGTTTCTTGTTCATGGTAATCCCCAGGTTGGTGATGGTGAGGGATGCATGGTAATGCCAGTAAACCTCACAGGAGATGGTTAGGTTAATATCACCCTTGTTGGAGGCCGTCATTGCCTGGCACTTCTGTGAAAAAATGTTACTTATTTCTTATCGGACGATCTTGAATTCTGCCCAGGTCTTGCTGCAAGTGAACAGGGACTGCTTCCATATCTGAGGAGTTGTGAATGGTGCTGAACATTGTGCAGTCATCAGCAAATGTCCTCGCTTCAAGCCTATTGGAGGGAAGGTCAGTAAAGAAACAACAGTAAATGGTTGGGCTTGGATATTACCAGGAGGAAACCCTGCAACCATGTCCCAGAGCTGAGATATTTGACATCCAGAGTCATTTTCTTCCTCTGTGCTAGGTACGATTTGACTTGATTTATTATTGCCACATGTATTGGGATATCGTCAAAAGTAACTCTTTTGTCCCTGTTTGGATCAATGGCAATGAGTTCTGGAACCCAAACCAAGCATCAATTAGCAGGTTACTGGTGAGAAAGTGGTGCTTGGATGGACACTATTGATGACGTCTTCCACCACTTTGTTAATGATTGAGAATAGACTGTGTGGGAATGTAATGGTTAATGTATTAAATTTGAAACAGAATACAGAAATGTCCTGCTAGCCAACTGACCTAGAAACTTCACACACCCACACTACATCAAATGAGAGCCACTTAAGAAGTAGTAAAAGTCACAAAAGGATAACAGTGGAATGTGCCCAGCAGAGACTGCGCTTTAGTTGCATAGGAATTGGAATGGTTAACATCATGTATTAAGACATGATTAAAGGAGGAATTATACTGCCAACTCCTGCCTCTTTAGAATTCAACAACTGGTGTGTCAGTAATTGGTTGGATTGAACTTTTCTGGCTTTTTGTGGACAAGGTAGGTAGTATTGTAACAGCTTAGCTTAGGGTGTAATTATTTCTGGCATACAAATCTTCAATCCTGCAGACATGCTGTTATCAGGGCCCATAGTGTTTGTTGTATCAGGTACCTTCAGCCATTTCTTGAAATCAAGTGGAGTGAGTCAAATTGGCTGAGCATTGGCATCTGTGATGCTGGGGACCTCATGATGAGGCCAATATACATTATCCGCTCACTGCTTCTGGCTGAAGATTGTTCCAATGCTACAGGTTTATCTTTTGCACTGATCTGCTGGGATCTATTCATCTTCCCTGAGGATGGGAACATTGCGACAACTCCTCCCCCACTTAGTTGCTTAATTGGCCATCGACATTCAATGGATGGATGTGACGGGATTCCTGAGCTTTCGTCTGAGCTGTTGGATGTGGAGTCATTTAGCTTTGACTATAGAACACCACTTCAGCATTTTGGTATGTATGGTGTCCCATGGTGTGGTTCCACCAGGTTGGCACTTCATTTTTAGGCGTGCCTGGTGCTGCTCCTTGCATTCTCTCCTGGATTCCACATTGAACCAGGATTGATCCCCTGCCTTGGAGGATTGAGGAATATGCTGGACCTTGAGGTTACAGTTCGTGGTTGAATACAGTTCTGATGCTGCTGATGGCTCACAGTGCCTCATAGATACACATATTTGAGCTGCTGCATCTGTTTTGAATCTATCCAGTTTAGCCCAGTGATAGTTCCATGCAACATGATGGACAGTGTCCTCAATAGGAAGATGAGACCTCATCTTCACAAGGACTGGGTGGTGGTCACTTCTATCAATACTATCATGGGTAAATGTATCTGTGGCAAACAGATTGGTCAAATATTCAAAGGCATTCTCAGGTATATTATCAAGCAAAATTTGACACAGAATTATATGAAATATTACAACAGTGGACCAAAAGCTTCGATAAAGAAGTCATTTTTAACAATTATCTAAAAGGATAGGAAGATGTACAGATGGACAGGTAGAGGGCAAATTCCAGAATTTTTGGGCCTAGGCAACTGAAGGCACCACCATCAAATGTGGATCAATTAAGATCAGGGATGCGAGGAGGCCAGAACTAACGGAATGTAGATGTCCTGAAGGCTTGTAGGGCTGGAGGAGACTACAGAATGAGGGAGGGGGCAAGGCTGAGAATTTTAACATCAAAGTGGGGATAGCTATTAATGCAAAAAAGGTCTTGATTCTGGTGTGGGAACATGACTGCCCAGTGATTTCCAAAAACCTGGGTGAAACCCGATACTAGTGAATTAGGAGGGAAGAATTTGGACAGCTGATTCCAAATTCAGCTGTCCAACTCTGCACCTGATCACTATCTGGAAATGCAAGCGTGGGACCATCAGGTGAGCACATGTTTCTGGTTGACCTACACCCCACAATCAAATATTGTGTTGCTGCAGCAATGCCCACTGTGAAAGTTCACACATTAGCTAAAGGTTAACTAGAATACATAGAAGCATACCTCAGCAAGGAGTCAATATTTATCCTTCAATCAATGTCACTTAAAACAGATAATCTAGTCCTTGTTATTGTGGGATCTTGCTGTGTACACATAGACATACATTTCCCTAAATTACGTGACTACACTTCGAAAGTACTTAATTGGCTGTAAAGTGCCTGAGGGTATCTTGATTGCAAAAGGCACTATATAAATGCAAGTCCTTTCCCTTAACATGCTAGATCTTCTGAGAGATTTTTTTGGAACTACACCAGGAGCTATATAAAGCAAACCACAGGAATATTCTGAGGGATTTTCACATTGAAAGTGATTTTTGCCTACTCCCAGAGACGCCCCTGGCTAAAACAATTCTCCACAATTAAACCCTTCAGAAATAACTTTGGAAATACTGCTTATAGGCGAAGCATGGAAAAAAAAAGTTTCCACAGTCTGACCCATTCCTTTCTGGAAAAGAAAACATTGGCACGTCACGAGGTGTTTACACATGCCAGCTGTCCCCATTCTTCAGCTACCTTCCCACCTTAAAATACAAAGGCAACAACAGATGAAGGTAAATAGATCTAATGGAAGGACTAAATGACAACATTGATGAGAAATGTTTACCGGAGAGTCAATCCTCCAAACTGTTGTGGAGAAGTTCACACACACTGCACCGGAGAAAGTTGCACACACAAAATGATTTGATTTCAAAACAGCACCAAGTGCGGCTGTTTAAATAGGAAAGAGAAACGTAAATGTCTGCTCCTAGAATTTATGTTGACTCTTCCTAATTTTAGAAACAGAATTTGTACTTTTCAATACACTGTAATGAAGCAAGTTCTTCAAGCAACTTTTCAGTGCAATGGGAAAGTTCATTTTAATGGGTGGAAGCTGGAATGCAACTTCCGTAAATGTTATCATAAATACATTTTAAAGCAGGGTTTATTTCTACTGATGAATTGCACTTTTAGAACAGTTATATTTAACGTCCCTGGGGCAGTGCACTATCAAATAAGTCGAAACACTTGCTTCCGCATTAATAGAGTGAGGTGAAATGGCAATTACAAAAGTGAGTCGAACTCTCTCTAATGTATTGTTAAGGAAATGGGGTCAAGTTGCATGTGGGTAGGTGTGTGCAGCTGCAGTCACTTGCACTGGGCTTGAGCCAAGATGGCAGATACGATGGAGGCCGTTTTTCCTCCGTGAGAAAGAACTGTAATTATAAATATATATCTTTGTAAACATCTGTCCTGCACTTGCAGGATGTGGCAAGAAAATTGTTGCAGCAACAATTCCATCACAGCAGCACATTCAGTGGAATAAAATTCCTTCATAACAAGAATTTTCTGTTCTTTTTTGCTATTTGGCATCAATTTTCTCACCTCCATTAATACTCAATTAATATTCGAAATGGAGGTGGATTAATATTTGACAGATTAAGGAATAGAGGTCAATGGGGAAATGGCACAAAAAAGGAGCTCAGGCCAGCATAGATCAGCCATGATCCTATTGAATGGCGGGACAAGCTTGAAGGGCCTACTTCTACTGCTATTTCTTGTGTTCTTGTGCTCAAGAACAGATTTTGATTCCTTCCAGGAAGATCTTCCATAAATACCATTGTTACTTTAGCCAGTTGGTTAAGCTTCACACATAAGAACTGTTGTGTAATTCTGCAACAGCAGGGTAACAAATCCAAAGTTAAAGTTTATTTATTACTGTTGCAAGTTGGCTTACATTAACATTGCATTAAGTTACCGTGAAAATCCCCTAGTCACCACACTCCGGCACCTGGTCAGGTACATTGAGGGAGAATTTAACATGGCCAATACACCTAAGTAGCACATCTTTCAGATTGTGGGAGGAAACCCATGCAGATACAGGGAGAATATGCAGACTCCATACAGACAGTGACCCTAGCTGGGAATCGAACCTGGGTTCCTGGCACTGAAAGGCAATAGTGCTAATCACTGTGCCACCCAAATTAGTATCCAACATGCACGCATCCAGCAGTCATTGCCGGAAATTGATAAAGAGTGGGACATTTCTTTCCCTGACCTGGGGTTTAAAGACCAGTTAGTTGGCTGATCTCTGCCAGAGTTGTTAGGCTATTTATGTTGACAATGTTGAAGTTCTCTGAGGGCATAAATGTGCCATTTATTGCGGTATCAAGCCATACAGTCAAAAATGTGCTGATTTGATCCCTGATCTTTGCTGAGTTATCTCACAAGAAACAAAGTGCATTTATTTTATGATTTTTCATTCCCAAAAATTCCAAACTGCTTCGCAGTCAGTGAATACAGGCTAGAAAGTCCATCAAGTGGAACATAGAATTTGCAGACAATAAGGTACCACAAGAAGCAAAGAAATGAATGCTGAGCTAATTGTGTTTTAGTTGTGGAATGAATGCAGAGCAGCACAGTAGAATGTGTGCATCATAAATTAAAGTGCTATACGAAAGCAAGTTGTCATTATAAGTTTTGAATGAAGGTAGGATTCAGCTCAACTATGTTCCCCTTCATAGCTCAAAATCCAGTTTTAACCTTTGTTACATATGAAGGATTGCCATATTGGAAATAAAGAACAGGTTTGACACTTCTGGATCTATTTTCCAGACTTCAGGATGAGGAGAAAAGCAGGAAAAATTGGAAGAGTAAAACACATGTTGAGGTACACGTCTTATCACAGCATTCATTGTAGCTCACTTGTTGCAGTTTATAACAGCATCACTTATACAGAAGAATGCTTTCACTAGTAAATGTTTAACAAGTAGAATCCCAAAAGTATTAAGCGATAGCCAACTTTTCAGTCAATCCTTTTTGTAGTGGAATTCAACATATTTTTAGACAGAATATATATGATTACTTTTGATGCTTATCCAAGATTTTGAGATGTATGAGGAGTGCTCTGGAGCTTCAGACTTATTCTTTTATTGCTAGTTACATTTTCCATTCTTACACTTGGTTAATATCAACCTGCTTTTGATTACCTGAGGATCCTGAGTTGTGAATACTTAGTGCATAATGCCATTACACTCCTGATTTGTGACGTACAAATGGTGGACTGGCTATGGGAAGTGAGGAGTTGAGTTACTGCAGAACTCCCAGCCTGTGATCTGTTGTTGTAGCTATTCCAGTTCAGTTTATAGTCGATTGTAAGCTCCAGGATGTTCCTAGTCAAGGATTCAGTCATGTTAATGCCATTTAATGTCAATGGGAGATGATTGTTGTTCTCTTGTTGGAGATGGTCATTGCCTGGCACTATTGTGGCACAAATGATACTTGCCACTTATCAGCGTGGATGTTATCCAGGTTTTGCTGCATGTGGGCATGGACAGTTTCAGTGTCTGAGGAGTCACAAATGGTGCAATCATCAGTGAACATCCCCACTTCCAACCTTATGAAGAAGAGGTCATTGCTGAAGCATCTGAAGGTGGTTGGGACGAGGACAGTCCCCTGGGGAACTCCTGCAATGATGTCCTGGAGCTGAGCTTTTTGACCCCCAATCACACAACCACCATCCTCTGTGCCAGGTGTGACTCCAGTGGACAGATTTCTCCCGAATTCTCATTGACTTCAGTTTCACCAGGGCTCCTTGATGCCATACTCGGTCAAGGCCCAGCCTTGATGTCAAGGCCAGTCACTCTCACCTCACACGCACCCCGCCCCCAGGCCCTGCAGCACTAGGTTGGGTCGGGTCGGGCACAGCAGACAATGATGATCCTGAACACACTGTGCTGAGTATTGGAGAGCTCAACTGAGCAGTCTATACACCTGAAACAGATCTTCAGAAAGCTGATCATCAACTTTAAGAAGGAATGCTAGAGGCATGTGCAGCATTGCATTTCTCCAGCAATACTCTGTAAATGGCAAACTGGCATCATGAGCCTTGTCCCCAAGGAGCTAACCCTTGTCCCCAAGGAGCAAACCCTTGTCTCCAAGGAGCTAACCCTTGTCCCCAAGGAGCCAGCCGTTTAATACCTGGGGTCCCTCAAAAATCAGTAGCATCTGTGAGTGGCTCAAAATGCAAGGCTTTTCTGAGATCCTTGGGTACCTAGCACAAACATGCAGGTTTTCTCTTCTTTCATCAAAAATTAGCTGGACATTTGAAGAGTGAAATCCTTTTTGATTGATCAATCTCACAGGGAGTTCTCAAAGCCACATACTGATGGTATCTTGTTCTTGCAAGAAACAAGATATCACCCTGAATCCCACCACTCTTGCCTGGCTTTTAGTGACCATGCAGAACTGGACATGCTGGTGAGCTCTGGTGAACAAGGTATCTGAGATCTCTCATGTTCATTTGTGTGTCGGCAATTGGGAGCTGCGCAAAGGTCCCCTTTTGAGCCCGAGCTGGCACAGAAATATAATACTACGGTGACCTTTAATGTCACTGGCATGGGATGCCCTCTAAGTCCTCACAGTTGCAATTCTTTCTGGAGAAGCTAGCATAGATAAGTTACAACTTTCCTAGACAGGTGAAAATGTCAGCAGCATAGCCTTTCACTCATTCCCACACATGAGTAGTGTCTGCAATACATCCATGGTCAGACCATTGGTCGTCATTGCATTTCCCCTCTTCAGCATCATGAACTTCTCGTGGCCTCCTTCCTCTTGCTGTTCAGGCCACTGTTCCTCCTGGACCTGCATCAATCAATGTTGGCCTCTTCCTTTCCTCACTTGTGTTAGAGTAAGAATTAAGGCAAGGTTGCCTGCAGCCTGCATTCTCAATGTCTCTTTTAATCTGTGAACGAATTGATTTGATACATTTATGAATTATATTCTTAACAGGTTTTCATCTATCCCTTAGCTAGCAGGCCAGTGCCGAGCCTTGGCCTAGCCTCTGTCTGAACATGGCATCCCCAGCCTACCTTTTCCAGCTGAAGGACATTGTGGGAGACAACAAATGGGTTTTCTTCCTCTTCATATGTGACTGTTTGATTGTTTTTGATTATTATTGTCATTATATGTATTAGTATAGTGAAAAGTACTGTCTCTTGCACATTATACAAACAAAGCATACCATACATAAAGAAGGAAATGAGAGAGCGCAGAATATAGTGTTACAGTCATAGCTAGGCTATGGAGAAAGATCAACATAATACAAGGTAGGTCTATTCAAAAGTCTTTTGGTTAGCATGATGGACTGGGCTTCATTCACAACATTTTGTAGTTTATTGCAGTCTTGGACAAAGCAGGAGCCATACCAAGCTGTGATACAACCAGAAAGACTGCTTTCTATGGTACATCTGTAAAAGTTGGTGAGAGTTGTAGCAGACATGCCAAATTTCCTTAGTCTCCTGAGAAAGTAGAGGTGTTGGTGGGCTTTCTTAACTACAGCGTCTGCACCGAGGGACCAGGACAGGTTGTTGATGATCTGGACACCGAAAAAATTGTAGCTCTCGACCTTTCCAACTTCGCCCTATTGATGTAGGCAGGGGTATGCTCTCCACCACGCTTCCTGAAGTCGATTTCTATTTCCTTAGTTTTGTTGACATTGAGGGAGAGATTATTGTCATCACACCATTTCACCAGATTCTCTATCTCTTTCCTGTACTCAGACTCATTATTGTCTGAGACCCGCAAACTTGAAGATCGAGTAGGAGGGGAATTTGGCCACACAGTCAAAGAGGCATGTGCATGGAGATACTACACATTGATGTGGGTGATGACAGCCATGTGTAAGAAACCATTGTCAGGAACTGTTAGTTTGCCTCCATACCCGAGACACTCTATAGAGAAAACATAACCTTGGCATAACAAAAAGCGTTTTTACATTATTCCTTGTCAGGATCATTTAGCTGGGAATACGGAGGTTTGGAGTGTGCTCAGCAGCTGTGCCCCTTTCCTGTGTCTGTCAGGCACACATAGCCAATCACACCTGCTCAACTCCAGCCTGAAACCTCAATGGATTCTGACAGGAATGTGACCCATGAGTCAGGGAGCAATGCTCCCTCAATGGACACTTGAACCGCAAGAACAGCTGAGCTTGGTTCCCCACGGCTTGAGAAAATAGTGAATAAGATACTCCTTCATTTGGTTCAATAGAGGAGTCATTAACTTTTTGATTTGATTTATTATTATCATATGTATTAGTATACAGTGAAAAGTATTGTTTCTGGTGCGCTCAACAGATAAAACATACTGTGTTCATAGAAAAGGGAGGGAGAGAATGAAGAAAGTAGTGTTACAATCATAGCTAGGGTGTTGAGAAAGATCAACTTAATATGAGGTAGGTTAATTCAAAAGTCTGATAGTAGCAGGGAAGCAGCTGTTCTTAAGTTAGTTGGTGCGTGTCCTCAGACTTCTGTATCGTTTCCCCAACAGAAGAAGGTGGAAGAGAGTTTGTCTGGGATCGGTGGGGTCCTTGATTATGCTGGCTGCTTTTCCAAGCAGCAAGAAGTGTGGATAGTGTCAATGGATGGGAGGCTGGCTTGTGTGATGAACTGGGTTTTGTTTATAACCCTTTGTAGTTCCTTGCAGTCTTGGACAGAGCAGGAGCCATACCAAGTTGTGATACAACCAGAAAGAATGCCTTCTATGCTGCATCTGTAAAAGTTGGTGAAAGTCGTTGCAGATATGCCAAATTTCCTTAGCCTCCTGAGAAAGCAAAGGTATTAGTGGGCTTCCTTAAACATACTGACTTCACACCTGCTTTGAGATCTCTCCCATATCACTTTTCCCTGAAACTTTTTCAAACTGAATCATTACTTTTGAAAGTGGAAAATTGTTCATACTCATGAACATGAATGTGTCAGCACCTTCCAACCTCCCACTTTCACCCAACGAGTTCCAAGTTCCTCCTGTCTTCCTCCATAGTCACCACCTCCTAATTCCTCACTCTCTCTCGTGACCATTCAGCCTCCCCGTTACCCCTGCAGCATTTATTATTTAATATAGATATCACCGTTTTACCCCTTCATCCCTTCAATGTTGATGTCTCTATGCCCCATGTGAATCTGACCCACCCTATTCTCAAAGCCAGCTATGGCTTCACTCACAGAGACCACTCCCAACAGACCATCCATGATGCCCCCAAGAGACTCGAATTTCCACCATACTGAATCTAGCTGCCTCCTTGGAGGGGACGGTATCTTCTGCGTTCTAGTGCCATCCTTCTAACCCCCAAGACCAAATGCACTAAACCACACTCTACATCCGTTGGACACTTTTCTTTAAAACTGTCACTGTCCAGAGAGGACTTCATGATGTGGAGATGCCAGTGTTGGACTGGGATGGGCACAGTAAGAAATCTCACGACACAAAGTTAAAGTCCAACAGGTTTATTTGGTAGCACAAGCTTTCGGAGTGTTGCTCCTTCTTCAGGTGAGTCAGAGAGGATTTCACCAGCCCAAGACAGGGACCTCAGACAGTCCCTCAGCCTTCCCCTGGTCCTTCCCACCGCCCCCCCCACCCCCCACCCCCCACCCCCCATCTTGTCTGCATCTCACCCTTCCCTTCAAGTCCCCCATACCCCACAACCTCCCTATCCCCAGTCCTCCATCATCTTACCCTTCCCTGTTGGTCTTTGCCACCTTCAAGTCCTGCTTTCAACTCACCCTTCCCTTCCCTGCCAGGGGGGTGGTGCCAGGGAGGGGGGGATAGGGAGCTGCATGGGGAGGATGGGGAGCTAGGAAGGTTCCATTTTAACATTTGTGTATTGGAATGGCCTCTAAAAATGACACCCCTTTTTAAACAAATTAAGTGCTGGTGGGGCAGGCTCATAGAACCATAGAATCCTGCAGTGCCGAAGGAGGCCATTTGGCCCACCAAGTCTGCACCGACCACAATCCCACCCAGGCTCTATCCCCATAATCTTATCCATTTACCTTGTTAATCTCCCTGACACTAAGGAGCAATTTAGCACGGACAATCCACCTAACCATCTTTGGACAATGGGAGGAAACCCATGCAGATACGGGGACAATGTGCAAACATCACACAGTGAACGAAGCTGGCAATCAAACCCAAGTCCCTGGCATTGTGAGGCAACAGTGCTAACCACCGTGCCACCTTCTGAGCCCACATCATGAGTCCCACATCATGGGACTTGCCTTTCATGTTTTTTGTGCCATGTTGCTGATGATACGCCGGAGAAAGTCACCGTTGGTACCAACAAAATCAACACTGCTTTTCCAGCCCACTCCCACACTGTGAAAAAGGTTAAAATTCCACCTTATATACGTCCAAAGCCAAGATAAGGAGCTGGAGGGTCCACATTCACAAAAGGTGGAATTCTCCCATCCTGGGACAGTCCCCTGGAGAACGCATCCCACTATGGAGGCCAGTGGGAAAACATGCCAAATCATCCAGCCTCAACCTCATTAATTACATGATGGGGGGATTTTGCAGCATGTTCCGTGGAGGGGCAGACCTGATAACGCATGGTCCACAATCGTACCCAGCTGGACACCATATTGCAAATACACCCAATGTCACTGACCCATTATTGAGGAAAGAACGTGATCCTCCGGAGAAAGCAGATGGATTTGCAGGAACGTTCTGAGGCTGGAAGATGGAATTCCTCCAAGATGTCAAATCTGGAAAATCCAAGATGCACCCCCCCCCATGACCCACATGTTCTCGGGTTTCTGCTGGTCTCTATCCCAAATTCTGAAGGCAGCCCCACGCATCGTTCATGTGAGACCTGGCATCTGCGCACCATGTTTTGGACATGTTTTGCACTGTGTTTTTCCACCGGCATCGAGGAGAATCAGACGAACGGGGGCCAGGCCTTCATTTACATCCCATTGGCGGGATGCAGATCAGTTTCACTCTGGCCTCCAGCAGGATTCCCAATCTGTGATGGCAAGAACCAGCAGAAGATCCCACTGGAAACTGAAACTGGCATATAACTGATTTCTCTGCCTCTCACCGAGCTCTCTCCCCATACCCGCCACCCCCTGCCCCCATTGAACCCACTGGAGGGAGCATGGGAGAATTCTGCCCAAAGTTTGTGAAGGAATTGAAAGATCATTTAACCAAAAGGCAATTGAAGGAATCCCATAAAGCTTGTAGCTTGGAGAAAGCTGAAATACTAAAGAGCATTAAAGTAAATTCTGAAGGACTGTGGCATGTCGATGAATTGATCCCAGGAAAAGTGAATAAACCTTCAAGATTTTGTATGGTAAAGGAACTCTTGGAAGAAGCAAAAAGTGGAATTGAATTCATGGCATATATCTTTATAAGTCATAATATTGTTAGTAATGCTGACTTTGTTTCATTCATTTTTGATGCACAATAATTTGTTTACAAATGCAAAATCCCGCAGCATTGTTCTGTTGATTAATCATTGAGTGTTTGGATTGCTTCTTTAAATGTTAGTGGTCCTCAGCAGGATTTTACATCTGTTAAACCATGAGCCAGTTTCTTAAGAAAAGATATGTTATGTTACTTATTATCTTTTGTCGATTTCTTAGAATAAATAAAGTCACCATTCATTTCAAAGAGTTTGCAAACCGATACCAATTTTTCTTAAGACAAGTTCAAGAATCCAGTTCTTAATCCTTGGTAATGCTGTTGAAGAATCACAAATTCCAATGTACTGAAGTCTTCCAATCAAATTACAAAAACCTACATAGAAAATACAGCGCAGGAACAGGCCATTTGGCATATATAATCTATGTTTGTGTTTCTACTCCACATGAGACTTTCATTCCATCTGCATAAGAGTCAAACAAAACAAACACTAAATACAGATGGGTAAATGGCAGAACCCTTAACAGTATCGATAGGTAGAGGGATCTGGGTGTACAGGTGCACAGGTCACTGAAAGTGGCAAAGCAAGTGGAGAAGGTAGTCAAGAAGGCTGACAGCATGCTTGCCTTCATCAGCCAGGGCACTGAGTTTAAAAACTGGCAAGTCATGTTGCAGCTTTAGGCCACACTTGGAATATAGCATTCAATTCTGGTCACCACAATATCAGAAGGACGTGGAGAATTTGGAGAGGGTGCAGAAAATATTTACCAGGATGTTACCTGGTATGGAGGGCATTAGCTATGAGGAGAGTTTGGAGAAACTTGGTTTGTTCTCATTGGAGAGATGGAGGTTGAGGGGAGATCTGAAAGAAATCTACAAGAATATGAGGGGTATGGACAGCGTGGATAGTTAGATAGTTTTTCCTAGGGTGGAAGAGTCAATTACTAATGGGTATAGGTTTAAGGTGCAAGAGGCAAGGTTTAAAGGAGATATACGTGACAAGTTTTTTTTTACACAGACGGTGGTGATTGTTTGGAACTCGCTGCTGGAGGAGGAGTGAAAGCAGATATGATAGTGACCTTTAAGGGCATCTGGCCAAATACATGAATGGGATTGGAATAGAGGGATATGGTCCCTGGAAAGATAGGGGGTTTCAGTTCAGACGGTTAACACGGTCGGTGCAAGGCTGGAGGTCCAAAGGGCCTGTTCCTGTGCTATAAATTTTCTTTGTTCTTTGTAAATATTCTTCAGGACCTACCTTTACTCTAAAACCCAGAATGAATATTAAATATGAATTAATGGACAAATTACAGTTGATTATACACTATAAATCTAGGCAATCACCACCCTCTATGTAAAAAAAACTTGCCTCGCATATCTCCTTTAAACCTTGCCCCTTGCACCTTAAGCCTTTAGTAATTGACTCTTCCACCCTGGGAAGAAGCTTCTAACTATCCATGCTGTCCATACCCCTCATAATCTTGTAGACTCCCCTCAACTTCCATTGTTGCAGTGAGAACAAACCAAGTTTCTTCAAACTCTCCTCATAGCTAATGCACTCCATAGCAGGCAACATCCTGGTAAATATTTTCTGCACCCTCTCCAAAGCCTCCACGTCCTTCTGGTATTGTGGTGACCAGAATTGAACACACATTAAATGGCAGGAAGATCTGACAAATTGGCTCAGCAGCATGCTCAGCCCATAAATAATCTCAGCCACAAAGTTCTTTAAAACTCTGTCTTCCTCACTAAAAACTTCAGCTCCCTTTCCTCAAGGATTTAGCCTGATTACCAGCCAATAGAGGCACACAACCAACCCTGGTTCTGCAGACACAGTTGTCACCAAAACTGATACACGTCTACAAAACTTTCCCAACTCTATTTACAATGACCTGGATGGTGCAGTTATGCCAATATTATTTACAAGTAATAGAAACAGTTGTGTGTGCACCTATTCTCAGCTTATTTATCTAGTGTTCGGCTTTTTCTGCCTGCTTGTACTGGAATCATCCTTTGAAAGTTTTGTGTCCTTTTATATATTTTCCACCAGTTCCAGCCAACCCTGTGGTTTTTGGGTTCCTATCTCAGTTTCAGTCTCAGTTTCCATTGAAATTAAGAGAGTCGGGTTCCTTTTTCAATTTCCTTTTTCACGTAGGATCTATCTGAAAAGATTCAAGATTTGAAATTATAGTACACATCACAATTGCTTTACTGACCTGTGATGCTGCTTTTAATGATTGTTCACTCATATCCCACAATCCCTTTTCTCTTCCCATGCAAGTACTTACTTTCTAAAGTTTTCTTGCTATATAGAAGCACTGGGCTAGATTTTACTCTGAAAAATGTACATTTGCCTATGGACTTTGTGGGCTTTAGCATGGCACATTGCTTCAGGTAACCATCCAAACAGTGTGGCACTGTCTTTAAGACATCGTGAAAACAACTGTGTAGCTTCTGAAGCAGTCATGGAAGATACATTCCATCATCTTGTATGGCACTATCACCGTGCTAAATGAGATAGACCTCAAACAGAACTAACAACTAAAGACTGGACATCCCAAGGCCTTCCCCTCTCTCATTGGAAACTCCTCCAGCTCTGTCACCCTTCCAGATTCTGTACTCATCTAATTTGAACTTTCCTAATTTTAATCGTTGCACCATAGCTGACAGTGCCTTCAGTTACCTACAACCACAGGTCTGAAATTCCCTCCCCAAACCTCTGGCCCTCTTTCCTCTTTTAAGATGCTCTTTAATCCCCCATCTCTGACCAAGTATTTAACCATCTGTCCTTCATATTACCCCACATGGCTCAGTGCACCATTTTGCTTTATAAAGCTGCTGTGAATTGCCTTGGGTGCTATCCACATACAAGTTGTTGCTGTCGTAAAGGTTAATGTTTAGCATAATGCAAATGAAGATTTTTCTTTTAATAGTATTATCTCAGTTCCACTTTGCCGCAAACAAGCGGAAACAGAAAGGCTTGATTTTCAAAAATGCGGTACATTAATTTATAAATGCGGGGTTGGTCTATCCTGGTGGCATTATTCAGGGCAAGTGGATGTGGTAATGACAAATTCCCCAAGAGTGCCATATCGACAGTGATATTAAGGTCAGAGCAGCACAAACAGTGAGACTTTTATGAGAAAACAAAGCAATGATTCAAAAATGGTCGAAGTGTAACTTGATTTTCCTTTCTCTTCAGTAATAAGACATAAAGAACAGGTCATGTTCCTTTTAGGAAGTAAAACTGAATTTTACACTGAAAGTCCGTGGCAAACTCCAAGGTGCTTTAGACTTTGAGATAATCCAGAACTCATGGATTACAAATCTTCCAATGTCTGAGTGGAAGGATTTGATTTGATTTTTTTATGTCACATGTATTAACATACAGTGAAAAGTATTGTTTCTTGCACGCTATACAAAACGTACTATATATAGAGAAGGAAACGAGAGAGTGCAGAATGTAGGGTTACAGTCATAGCTAGGGTGTAGAAAAAGATCAACTTAATGCAAGATAAGCCCATTCAAAAGTCTGACAACAGCAGGGAAGAAGCTGTCCTTGAGTCGGTTGGTACATGACCTCAAACTTTTGTATCTTGTTCTCGACGGAAGAAGGTGGAAGAGAGATGCATGGGGTCCTTAATTTTGCTGGCTGTTTTGCCGAGGCAGCGGGAAGTGTAGACAGAGTCAATGGATGGGAGGCTGGTTTGTGTGATGGATTGGGCTACATTCACAATCTTTTGTAGTTCCTTGCGGTCTTGGGCAGAGCAGGAGGTGTGATACAACCAGAAAGAATGCTTTCTATGATGCATCTGTAAAAAGTTGGTGAGAGTTGTAACTGACATGCCAAATTTCCTTAGTTCTCTGAGAAAATAGAGGTGTTGGTGGGCTTTCTTAACTATAGTGTTGGCATGGGGGGACGAGGACAGATTGTTGGTGATCTGGACACTTAAAAACTTGAAGCTCTTGATCCTTTCTACTTCTTCCCCGTTGATGTAGACAGGGCCATGTTCTCCTTTATGTTTCCTAAGTCAATGACAATCTCTTTCTTTTTTTGACACTGAGGGAGAGATTATTGTTGCCACACCAGTTTCTGTACCTCGTTCCTGTACTCTGTCTCATCATTGTTTGAGATCTGACCTGCTACAGTGGTGTTGTTAGCAAACTTGAAAGTTTATTTGGAACAGTCTTGTGGGACACCAGTATTGAGGATGAGCGTGGAGGAGGTGTTGTTGCCTGTCCTTATTGATTGTGATCTATGAGTTAGGAAGTTCAGGATCTAGTCGCAGAGGGAGGTGCCGAGGCCCAGGCCATGAAGTTTGGAGATGAGTTTCGTGGGAATAATAGTGTTGAAGGCTGAGCTGTAGTCAATAAATAGGAGTCTGACGTATGTGTCCTTGTTTTCTAGGTGATCCAGCATTGAGTGAAGGGCCAGGGAGATGGTGTCTGCTTTGGATCTGTTTCAGCGGTCGGCAAGCTGTCGTGATTCAGGTAGTCTGGGAGGCTGGAATTGATTCATGCTGTAGCCAAACAGGCCATCTAAAATGGCGTTTTGTAAAGCACTCTGGGATAACTGGGCAAGAGACTAAACCGACAGGCTGCAGTTTAAAGACAGACAAACAGGCTGCAACCCTGATGAGTGAGTACACAGGATATGGGCCATCTCCAGGATGAAAGAGGCTTTCTGGTCACACTGGGTTGTGTGCCAGACATAAAGGCACCGTGAATCCTTACTTAGGAGGAAGGTATGTGACCTATGTGCCTACAACACCTACAGGCATGGCTGCCGGGGACACACCCAGAGATCAGTGTTGTAGCACCTGATTGGACTCTTATCGATCAGGGTGATCAAGTCCTTATCGATTGATTGGCAATGGCCAAAAAGGGGCTTGAAACCAAACGGGGTATAAAGAGCGCTGCACAACCAGGAATCTCCATCTCTGACCCCACGAACGAGCTACAACAATGGTGACCATCGCCAGCAAGAGGAGAGCCACCACACCCGAGAAGGAAGGAAGAAAGACCATAGTCAGAATGCCAGACCAGACCAAAGGACCAAACTACACAGAAAACTACCAAGACCAGCGCAGAGATAAAGGCCAATATCTGTTTGGGTACCTGTCAGTCACGCAAAGTTAAGTCAAGGTCTTGTATTGTACTTGAATTCTAGTATTTTCTGTAAGATAACTTATTGTTGGTCGGGTGGGTGATTATTGATTGTGTGGGTTTAAATAAATATTGTTTGTACTAATAAGACGTCTACTCAAAGTTATTTGTCCACCGTATAAGGGTTAAAACAGACTGATTTTTACAACAATGCCATGACTAACCTTTCAAAGCACTTCATACTGATGGAGATCAGAGCCACCGGCCAATAGTTATTAAGACAAGCTGCTTGGTTTTTCTTAGGTACCGGGTATGGTCGTCCATAGGTACATTAGGTACCATTATGGTCATCTTTTTGAAGCAGATAGGGACCTTTGATTGTGTAGAGAGAGATTGAAGATGTTTGTGAATACCCTCACCAGCCGATCCGGGCAGGATCTGACTGATCGTCCAGGTACCCCATCCGGGCCGGTCACTTTTTGTGGATTGACCTTCGAGGAAGCTGCTCTGACATCTGCAATGGTGACCCTCCAGACACAGGTTCATCCAGGACTTCCAGGGTGGAGGGCACTGAAGATATTGATGGCGTAGGACTAAGTCGTTCAGACCATAAGGGCTCAGGATCACCTCCTGGTTAGGATTCTCCATCAAATCAGTGATCACGGGCCTCGATTTTCCCGCTGCATCATGTCTGGCACAGAATGCGCTAGAGCGGAGCGGGCCAGGAAATCACACGAGTGGTTTAGTGCATGCTGCACCAGTGCCAAACCTGGTCGATATGTTTCCACCCAATGCTCATGGCTGTAATTTGGTTCCAGTAAGTGCAGCAAGCAGATTTCAATATGCAGGGTGAAATTTTCTCAGAGAAATTCAAATTTTTCCAGTGAAGTAAATGGTGGTAATTATGGCACTCTGCGTGACATAGAGGTCGTAATGTCATTCTCGGGAGTGGGGGAGTGGAGGAGCGGGGGAGCGGGGGAGTTGGGGGGACGGTTTGGTGGTTTGCTGTAGTCTCAGCTTGCCGGAAAGCTGGCTGCCGAGCACGCTCCCTGCTGGGACATCTGTCACTCCCCCTCCCCATCCATTCCCAACACCCTCCCCCCTCCACCATGAACATCACCCACTCCCTAATCACTACTCACCCCCCACCCCCAATCGCTGCCACCCCCGATTGCAGCCCAAACCCTCCCCATCGTCACCTTTCCAATCAACCTCCAATGCAGAGTTATCCCCTTCTCTCTCCTCTTACGGATCTCTCCTGCCGTCAGGCTCCGCCCCATCAGACCCCACCATTTCCGCCACCATCAGGCCATTCCTCCTCTAATCTCACCCATGTCAGGCCCCTCCTGCTCTGGCCCTGCCCCCTTGGCACTGCCAGGCTGGATCAGCCCCATGGGCACTGTCCAGCCAAGTCCCTAACCACCTGGATGCATCAATGGCCTCTGTTCCCCTTAATGAGATGAAGTGGAGATGCTGGCATTGGACTGGGGTAAACACAGTAAGAAGTCTCACAACACCAGGTTAAAGTCCAACACATTGAATTAGTAGCAAAAGCCACTAGCTTTCGGAGTGCTCACTGCTCCTTCTCACCTGACAAAGGAGCAGCCAGCGCTCCAAAAGCTAGTGGCTTTTGCTACCAAATAAACTTGTTGGACTTTAACTTGGTGTTATGAGACTTCGCCCTGCTCAGACCATCCGTCTGGTCTCCAGTGGTGGGGACCAGCTGTGATTCTTGCCGGAGTGAAGCTTGGCCAGTGTGGGGATTAAGGTAAGTGAGCTCAGACAATGCCTTCTGGGACTCACCCACGGCATGTAAAGCGTTTAGGCATCCGCCGATTTCGCTGGCAAAACAGGGCCGGTAAGATTGGGTGAGGTGAGAAAACAGGCCCGAACCCGATTTTTTGCCTCTCACACAATCTTACCACCTCACCGTGCCAAACAACAGTTGGGACACGGTGGAAGCAACATCCCCCCCTCCACCACTGTGACAATGACATTACGACCTCTGTGCAGAGTGCTGTAAATTACCACCATCTACCTCACAGGAGAAATTTGCCTTCGTCCCACTTTAGCGAAAATTCCACACAGTGTTCCAATTTGCCTCAGTACCCCTGGACTAGGGAAAGGGAAACAATTAAGCAAAGGTCATGCCCTTGAGGACCTTTCAGTCACCTGTGTTGAAAAGTATACACATATAGGGCACAGTAGTTAACACTGCTGTCTCGCAGTGCCAGGGACTCAAGTTCAATTCTAGTCTTGGGTGACTGACTGTCTGTGCGGAGTCTGCATGTTCTCCCCATGTCTGCACAGGTTTCCTCTGGGTGCTCCAGTTCTCTACAGTCCAAAGATGTGCAGGTTAGATGGATTGGTGGGGTAAGTGCATGTGATTAAGAGGATATGGTGGGGTATGGGCCCAGGTAAGATATTCTGTCGGAGTGTCAGTGCAGACTCAATGGGCTAAATGGCCTCCTGCACTGTAGGAGTCTATGATTCAATGGTTGTTGAGGTGTCAGGTGGCAAAAAGGTTTAGATGTGATGCACTTCGTAGTATAGAATTAGTCCAAAATCACATATAGAAAGATAGAAAATAGGAGCAGGAGGAGGCCGTTAGGCCCTTCAAACCTGTTCTGCTATTAATTTGCTATTCATACATGAACAGAAAAGACTGAAAGAACATTGGTGGTGGGGATTTGATAGTTAGGGGAACACACAGGCACTTCTACAGTTGTAGACGTGATGGTGTGCTGCCTTCCCTGGTGCTGGGGTGAGGGATGTCACTCAGCAGCTGCAGATCGCCCTGAGGGAGAAGGATGAACAGCTGGTAGTCATCATCCACATCAATGCCAACAACAGATAGAAACAGGGATGTAAACCTTCAGTCTGAAAATCAGGAGTCAGGCCAGAAAGTAGCAAGTAGTAATCGCCAGATGAATCCCAGTACCATGCACAAGTTTAAAGTAGGAGGATAAAGCAGCTGAATGCATGGCTGGAGAAATGATGCAGGAGGGAGGGCTTTAGATTCCTGAAACATGGGGAAAGCTCTGTGGGAGATGGAACCCGTACAGGTTAAGCTAAGTAAGATACGCAAACTGTAGACACTGATAGCCATGTGAAAATATTTGTGGTTCTACTGGACACCTGACTTAAAGGACAGGACTGGGTACTAAATATTCCAGGATGCAAAGGCCTGAACTTTCACTTTGAAGTTGAGAGCTCAGAGTTGGGACAATTCCCAGCTCTGCAATCACGACCCAGAAAAAAGTGCCTTGGAAGCTCTGATTTTTTTTCCCAGGCTGGGTGGAGGCAGAAGATGAAAAAGGGAATCATGGCTACTGCCACGACTGGAAATAGTCTGAAAGCTGCCAGCTGTGGAAGTGGATTCGGTAGAAAGGCTGATCTCTGTGCTTTGGTGCTTTGTCAAAACTATGAAGGAAAGGAATAAAGCAAAAAAAAAAGCCCTCCAGCCCTCACCCGCCACATCCTTTTATCCTCCCACATCCTTCCCATTCCCCAACCAATACCATTTCATGCTCACCATCCAGCTTTCATGGACGTTCATATCCTCCATGCCAATATACACCGCACCCACCATGCTTTGCTTTACATCTTGCATGCCATTTCACCCAGTATCCACCATGGGTAAACCTCAGAATTCACGTTGAGATTAAATAAAGTTCCTGAGTGTCTATTTGTTAATTCACTATTTGTATTAATTGTCCAACCTCAAAGAATTTATAACTACTTGAAGCTGTCAATCAAACCATAAATTGGCAGGCATCCCACTATGATAATGATAGGCTATGAATTCAGTCATGCAGCACTAGTCGCGTAATGGCAATCCTCAAGCTTATACGAATAGGGGATGGGATTTTTCGGCCATTCCTGCTAGCAGGACTCCATGACACATGTTCCCACATGGCAGAGAGTGTAAACAACTGGAAACCCCACTGACAGCAGGGCCAGTGGGTCCAACTTACCTCTCCCAAAGAGTGCCTAATCTCTCCCAAACATATCTCTGGACTATATCCAAAAGCACACTGCTAAGTGTAGACTTTCTCCCACCGATTTGCATTTTAGACCTCCCACTCGCGACAATCCGATCTGTCTGGGGCAGCTGCACTTGAACATGGGTAGTTTCCTCTGTGAACCATGGATGTGCTATTTAGGACCAGGCACCATCCACCCCCACCACACATGAAAATGGTTGGGTCCAGGTATGGCTTCTGGATTTGTGCCTCTGTTGCCATTTTCACTCAGCCAGAGAGCCTCCCTGACTGTGTGAAAATTCAGGCCACGTTGTTCAAGAAAGATAAGAAACAAAGTAAAAGGGGAAGGGTGGCAGTCCTGATTAAGGACAGCATTGCAGTGCTGCTGAAGAAGGATATCCTGTAGGGATCAAGGACAAAATCTATTTGGCTGGAGCCAAGAAGAAACATTGATTGACGTAGTCGATTGGTCACCAACTAGTGGGGAAAAGGGAGAGGAACAAATTTGCAGAGGACTGCAAGACTACAGAGTAGTTATAATGGAGGACATCGATAATCTGAATATAGTAATAGGGATAATAATTATTTAAATGGCAGAAACGAGCAAGAAATCCAAATGTGTGTTCAAGTAAATTTTCCACCTCAGTATATTTTGAATCCAACAACAGGCAGAGGCACAACAAGACCTCACTCTTTGGAAAGAAGTTGATTAAGTATGAGCAAAGGACTGTGATCGTTATAGTATAAACTTTTGGTTGGCTATGGAAGAGGACAAAGAACAATCCAGAGCAAGAACAATTAATTGGGAAAGGGTCGATTTCAGTGGGGTGAGAACAGATCTGACAGAGATAAACTGGAATCAAAGATTGGCAGCCAAAACTGATCAATGGGCTACCTTTAAAGAAGGGTACAGTCAAGGTGTATTGCCATAAGGGGGAAAGTTAGGACAAATAAATCCAGAGCTCCCTGGATGAGAAAAGAGATAAAATGCTGGCTTTGCCCCCATCTAAATTATCAATATTATTAAAAACAAATGTCTAGGGGTACATCTTTTGATGCTTCTCTAATCGGACTAACATTCACTGATCCTAATTACTTAGTCAACTCTATCCATACAGTTAGATATATTTCCTCTGATACCACAAACCGGACTGGAATAAAACTCCTGCCTATCTACCTGCAGCATACCTGCCACAGTCCCTTCACTCATATCCAGACACAGCACCGTGAGACTATTCTATGCTGAGGGTTTAAATTGTCCACAAAGTTGCACAGCGTAAAGTCGTGATCAAGAACGAGAATCCTAGCTTGCTTTCCTTTCACTCAGTAGCCTAAGATCAGCTAATGCACGGATCAAAGCTGCTGCAACTGGCTTTTTCAACAATATACAAATAAAACCATTAATCAAGCCTAAATCAACTTTTGGTGACAATTTATCAAGTTGCAAATGATTGAAGATCCTGTGCTGAAGAAATGTAGTCATTTAAATAGTATGTGTAGTAACATCGCTGGGAGCAACACATAAAGTCAGCATACTGATACGTAAATTATTACAAGAGAATGGAGCCTGATTAGCATATGCAAATTGTTGCTTAAATTTGATTGTTTATCGTTCATTCAAGTGAAACATTTTTTCATGATCCTGTTTCATTAATGTGCACTTTCTTCACAGTAACAAAGATCATTGCATCTTTGCTGTGTATATGCTGCAGAATTAGAAAGGTAAATAAAAATTATCCCGATTTTCAAGTTTGCTGATGATACCACCATAGAGGGTCACATCTCAAACAATGATGAGACAGAGTACAGGAATGAGACTGAGAATCTGATGAACTGGTGCAATGACAATAATCTTTCCCTCGATGTCAACAAAATGAAGGAGATTGCCATTGACTTTTGGAAGCGTAGTGGAGGACATGCCCCTGTCTACATCAACGGGGACGAAATGGTTGAAAGCTTCAATTTTTCAGATGTCCAGATCACCAATAACCTATCCTCGTTCCCCCATGCTGAAACTATAGTTAAGAAAGCCCACCAACTCCTCTACTTTCTCATGCGGCTGAGGAAATTTGGCATGTCTGCTACAGTTCTCACCAGCTTTTACAGATGCACCATACAAAGCTCTCTTTCTGGTTGTATCACAGCTTGGTATGGCTCTTGCTCTGCCCAAGACCGCAAGGTCATGAATGTTGCCCAATCCATTATGTAAACCATCTCCTATCCATTGACTCTGTCTATACTTTCCGCCACCTCGGCAAAGCAGCAAGCATAACTAAGGACTTCATGCACCCCAGACGTACTCTCTTCCACCTTCTTACATTGGGAAAAAGACACTAACACTGAAGTCATATACCAACCGACTCAAGAACAACTTCTTCCTTGTTGCCTTCAGACTCTTGCATTACATTGATCTTTCTCTATACCCTAGCTATGACTGTTACATTACATTCTGCACTCATTTCCTTCTCTATGAACGGTATGCTTTGTCTGCATAGCACGCAAGAAACAATATTTTTCACTGTATAATAATAGGTGACAATAAGAAATCAAATCAAGATTGTTCATGATATATTCAGCAGCAATATAGTAATATTTGCTCTTACAGTATTACTTTTCAGTAAGTTGCTATTTAATAAAGCTTTTCGGTCTTTTGGCTAAGAGTAAGCACAGGATCAAGCATGCAATCAGGGCAATGTCTGTTTTTGTCCTTTTGGATCTTGTTTGGTCTTTCGTGGGGACCATGAATTGGATTCACTTTGAACGGTTTTTTGGAGCAAGCGGATTTGCTCTGTCTACTCTGCACATTGGCTGTGTAACTCTAAGAAAAGAATAAAATTTATAAAAATGAATATTGAGATATAACATTTAACTCCCATGAAATATTTTTGTTTATAAATCATTGTTTTTCCAAGGTTAATCCATTGGACACGGGTTCAAATCTTACCATAACAGCTGATGGGCTTTAAATTCAATTAATAAATCCGTAATACAAAAGTAGTAAAAAGTCTCACAACGCTAGGTTAAAGTCCAACAGTTTTATTTGACAGCAAAATTTTGCTGCCAAATAAACCTGTTGGACTTCAACCTGCTGTTGTAAGACTTCTTCCTGTGTTTACCCCAGTCCAACGCCAGCATCTCCACATCATACAAAACTAGTGTCAATAAAGGTGACCATGAAAGTAGCATTGACTGTCATCAAAACCTATCTGGTTCATGGCTATCCTTTAGGGAAGGATATCTACCATCACACACATGACTCTAGACCCACAGCAATGTGGCTGACTTTTAACTGCCGTCTGACGTGACCTAGCAAGTCACGCAGTTCAAGGGCAATTAGGGACGGACAATAAATGTTGAAAAATCAGATGGGAATTTATGTGTCTGCCTGGATCCCGGGAATCTAAAACAGGCATTACAAAGACAGCATTATCAATTGCTCGCAGTAGGAGAGATCATATGTCAGCTAGCTGGTGTCAAATACAGTTCAGTCTTGGATGTGAGTTCAGGCTCCTGGCAGGTCAGGTAGGATGAATGCAGCTCCTATCTCTGTCCCTTCAACACACCATTTGGACACCACAGGTTTTTACATTTACCTTGAGTATTAATTCAGCTCCTGAGGTGATGCACAGTTGTTTGAAGGGTTGGACAGCACAGAATCATATACCAACGATATGCCCATCTCGCTAACCACACAAGCAGATCACAACTATAGACTGAGGCATGTGCTGGCAAGAGCGAGAGAAAAGAACTTCATGCTGAAGAAGGAAAAGTGCTAAATAGGTCTTCATGAAATCAAGTACTTGGGACATGTACCAACAGGCGAGGGACTGAAACCAGACCAGAGTAAAGCTGAAGCAATCGTGAGCATGCCACCCCCACAATGTGAGAAAGACTTGGAGATGTTTTAGGTATGTGACCTACCTTGGGAAATTCACTCTGCACATGTCAGACCTGACAGCACCTCTCAGAGAACTTTGACAAAATGATGCAAAATGGCATCAGGAACAAAGTCACCAAGAAGCTCTGACAGTCTCAAGAGAACACTGAGCCCGACATTAGTGTTAAAGTATTGCAAAGTCAGTCAGCCAGTCAAGATAGCAGTGGACACTTCAATGAGTGGCCTGGGAGCTGTCCTCTTGCAAAATGAAGCACCAGGGTGTACACTTCAAAGGCATGGACTGAAAGACAACAGCATTATGACCAAATAGAAAAAGAAATGTGAGCAATTATGTTTGGCCTAGAACACTTCTCACCAGTTTGTCTATGGAGTAGAACCTGATCATAAGCCTTTGGTATCTCAAACACCCCTGAACTGTGCATCACCAAAAATCCAAAGGTTACCACTGCATCTGCTGAAGTACCAGGTCAGAGTTAAATACAAACTGGAAAACCTGCAATGGATTCTTAATGCAAATAGCTGAGGGAAAGCATTGTTTAAAAGAAGATTTGTAAGTGTCTTTTTGAAGGCAGAAGTTGAAATCACTCATGTTGAAGCCGGACTTCAGTGAGACAAGATGGATCTCTGTGCAAGAATCTTCTGGAGTGATTTTGAGAAACAATCTACAGAAATTCACTCAGGTTCAGAGAGGAGTGTGTCTGACCACAGCCAGCCCGGATGTTTAAAGGGACTGTGTGCTACTGCGACCATTATAGCCTAAGGTATACTTTGTAAGCTGTGTTAACCTTAAAATCTGAGTGTATTTGTGAAGATAAGAACATAATAAACATAAGAATGTAAGAACTAGGAGCAGGAGTAGGCCATCTGGCCCCTCGAGCCTACTCCGCCATTCAATAAGATCATGGCTGATCTTTTTGTGGACTCAGCTCCACTTACCCACCCAATCACGTTTAATTGCTTCACTGTTCAAAAATTTATCTACCCTTGCCTTAATAACATTCAATGAGAACATAAGAACATAAGAAATAGAAGCAGGAGTAGGCCATCTAGCCCTTCGAGCCTGCCCCGCCATTCAATAAGATCATGGCTGATCTGTCGTGGCTCAGTTCCACCTTCCCACCCTCTCCCCATAACCCTTAATCCCCTCTCTTATCAAAAACCCATCAACCCGCGTCTTAAAAATATTTAGCGAGGCAGCCTCCACCACTTCAACGGGCAGAGAATTCCAGAGATTCACCACCCTTTGAGTGAAGAAGTTCCTCCTCAACTCCGTTCTAAACCGCCCCCCCTTTATCTTGAGGCTGTGCCCCCTAGTCCTACTGTCTTTTTTGAGCGGGAAGAGTCTCTCCACCTCTATCCTATCCATCCCATTCATCATCTTATACGTCTCAATGAGATCTCCCCTCATTCTTCTAAACTCCAACAAGTACAAGCCTAGTTTATTCAGCCTCTCCTCATAGCTCAATCCCCTCAACTCCGGTATCAGCCTAGTAAACCTCCTCTGCACTCCCTCCAAGGCCAAAATATCCTTGCGCAGGTGCGGCGCCCAAAACTGCACACAGTACTCCAGCTGCGGCCTCACCAATGCCCTATACAGCCGCAGCAAGACCTCCCTACTTTTATATTCAATCCCCCTCGCTATGAAGGCCAGCATCCCATTTGCCTTCCTGACCACCTGCTGCACCCGCAAGCTGGGTTTTTGCGACTCATGCACAAGGACCCCGAGGTCCCTCTGCACCGTCGCCTGCTGCAGTTTTTCGCCACGTAAGTAATAGTCCTTCCTACCAAAGTGGACCACCTCACACTTGCCAACATTAAATTCCATTTGCCATTTCCTGGCCCATTCGCCCAGCCTATCTAGATCCTTCTGCAGACTCTCCACACCCTCCGCACAATTTGCCGTTCCCCCAATCTTGGTGTCATCAGCAAATTTCGACACCATACACTCGGTTCCCTCCTCCAGATCATCTATATAAATGGTAAAAAGCTGAGGCCCCAGCACCGACCCCTGGGGCACTCCACTAGTCACCATCCGCCAACCCGAATAGCACCCGTTGACCCCCACTCTCTGCCTCCTATTGGTAGCCTCAACTGCTTCACTAGGCAGAGAATCCATAGCTTCACAACCCTTTGTGTGAAGAAATTCTTCCTCAACTCAGTCCTAAATCTGCTCCCCCTTATTTTGAGGCTATGCCCCCAAGTTCTAGTTTCACCCACCAGTGGAAACAATTTCCCTGCTTCTATCTTATCTATTCCTTTCATAATCTTATGTTTCTGTAAGATCTCCCCTCATTCTACTGAATTCCAATGAGTATAGCCCCAGTTTACTCAGTCTGTCTTCATAAGCCAACCCTGTCAACTCTGGAATCAATCTAGTGAATCTCCTCTGCACCCCCTCCAGTGCCAGTATATCCTTTCTCAAGTAAGGAGACTAAAACTGTACACAGGTATGGCCTCACCAGTACCTTATACAGCTGCACCATAATCTTGCTGTTTTTAAACTCCATTCCTCTAGCAATGAAGGACAAAATTCCATTTGCCTTCTTAATTACCTGCTGCACCTACAAACCAACTCCTTGAAATTCCTGCACAAGGATACCCAGGTCCCTCTGCACAGCCACATGCTGCAATTTTTACTATTTAAATAATTTTTTTTGCAATTATTCCTACCAAAATGGATGACCTCACATTTACCAACATTGTACTCCATCTGCTAGACCCTCATCCACTCACTTAGACTATCTATATCCCTTTGCAGACTTTCAGCATTCTCTGCACACTTTGCTCTTCCACCCATCTTAGTGTCATCTGTGAATTTTGACACACTACACTTGGTCCCCAACTCCAAATCATCTATGTTAATCGTAAACAATTGAGGTCTCAACACATAAGTAGCAGTAAAGTTTCAAACTTTTCATGTTTAGTAGATGTTTTCACTGGTTAAAACTAACTGGCAGGCCTGTGATTCTGTTCCTCCGTGTTTTTGAAGAAAAAGGGAAAAGTTACAATCATTTGAGCCAACATTCCCTTCCAGAAGCTTCCTTCCAGTAGTAACGTCAACTGGGATCTTAAAAAAAAATGCACACATGAAAGTCACCTCAGCATAGAAACGTGCAAGAGATGTATAGGGCGATTCTGCGCTGCTTCTGTAGCGCAGCAGCCGGGAGATTCGAGCAGAGGCCATTTCTCAGGCTCCCCACGGGACACCACAGTCTCCGCACTTCTCCAGCAGTCGGAATTCCAGCGCTGTCAGCTCCGTGCTGATTTCTGGTGCGGACTTGAATAAATTATGTGAATGCATATCTCCATATATTCTAAATCCCATGAGCAGACCCAAGACTGAAATCACCAGGCCTGCTAGAGTCTCCCCTCCCCCCACCACCCTGCCAGGAACTGTTTCACTTCCACTTGTGGGGAGCTAGTGTCCAACCCCGCTGGAGTGAAGGGAGAGCTATCATGGGCCCCAGAGGGTTGGGCACCGCGGTTACCCCCTGGGCACTGCTGCCTTGGCAGTGCCAGCCTGGACCCACTGGCACTGCCCAAGGGGCAAAGCACAAATGCCCAGGGGCATCTCAGCACGGCCCATCGAGCATCGGGCAGTGCCAACAAGGTTGGGCCTAATGGGGGGGCAGGGCCCCATGAGGGGCTGGACCTCTGGAGGGGAACTGGTTGGGGGTGGAGGGGAACTGCTGCCACTCTGCATTTAGGTTGAGTGACAGAGGGATGGAAGCCAGCAATTCGGGGTTAGCCATCGGGATGCGGAGTGGCAGGGGAGGGGTGGGGGAGTGGGGGTGGGGGGGGGGGGGGGTTAGCCTGTTGGGAGGGGTCAGGAATGCAGGGGGGCACTACAGGGGGAGGGAGCTGCTGGTGGGGGGGAGGGAAAGGTAGGGATCTGGGGTGGGGG
Source organism: Carcharhinus amblyrhynchos (assembly GCF_965287045.1). Lineage (NCBI taxonomy): Eukaryota > Metazoa > Chordata > Chondrichthyes > Carcharhiniformes > Carcharhinidae > Carcharhinus > Carcharhinus amblyrhynchos. The sequence goes on along the minus strand of NC_137335.1, from coordinate 33,876,608 downwards.
GGGGGAAGGTAGGGATCTGGGGTGGGGGTTGGGGAATCAGGAGATTGGGGCTGCAGAGACAGGAAGAGATCCAGGCGGGCCTGTGCAGGAGAGGGTGGGGTTCAAGGCTGACCCAGACATGCCAGGAATGTACAGGGGACAAGCGATTAGGCCACAGGAGCTCACACAGCCAGTGATGGGGGTTTCACTGGGCTGGCCAGTGATCGGGAGATCGGCAATACGGGCTACTGTGCATGCAGTGATCTCACATTGACACATCGGCACGTGCGCAGAGGCCTGCTCAGCGCTGTGCCCCAGGCCTCTCCAGCGGGAATAGGCCCCAACCACTGATTTTGAGAGTTGTTAATACTAGTGTGTACTGCAGTGCACAGAGTGTGGAAGATTCATTTTGAAACTCCCGCTAACAAAAAAAGTGCGATTTACTCCAGTTTTTACGCAAATTCAACACATAGAACTTTTTTGGGAGAATCGCCCCCATAACCTATTGGTCTGGAATGGGAGCACAAATCAGGGAAATGGTGAATGTACGTGCAGTGTGCTAGGACTACAACAAATCACAACAAAAAGAACCACTTCAGCTACACAATATTCCCAAGAGGTCCTGGCAAGAAATTAGAGTGGGCCTGTTCACATTTTACAACACTGAGTATCTATTAGCAGTAAATTATTACACAAAGTTTTTGAGTCTATGCAAGAGCATCACCGGAATAAATCATTTCGAATCGGTTTTAGCTCACTGTCTGAAGTGCTCGCCTCAGACAGTACTCCACAATTCTCAGGCACTGAGCTTTGCAAGTTTGCACGGGAGTTTTGTCACACTATGTCAAGTCCCAAATGTCCACAATCCAGTGGGATGATGGAGCACCTCGTTCAGATATTAAACAACCTGTTGAAGAAGCAAAAAAGCAGAGATCCCTACCTGGAGCTGCTGGATTTTAGAAAAGCTCCATTAGAGGGCATTCATTCAATCATCCCCAACACGGCTCCTGATGGGGAGATGACTAAGAACTCCCAGCTGTTATTTCCATAGTCAATGAGTTACACTGTGCTCAGACAGAGACACCAGGAGATTACAGCACACTTTTCAAGAGCAGGTAAGTGTTCTTTAAATTGTTATAATTCTAGCACACCATTGCTTTCTGATGCTTGTTGGAAGATATGGCTCATAATTGCCAATAACTGTGTTGCCCATGCCCCCAGCACATGGCCAAAATATTACTATAGTCAATTAGCTTGTTAATGAAGTGTTTAACAATAGTGGGCAAGCTGCTTGACTATCAGATTGTGGTACACCAGCATGTTGACTTTGTATGTGCAAACTGACTGTTATGTTGGCCGCAAAGACCACAGGGGAATCATTAATAGACCTACCCATGGGTGTCATGGAGAACAAGCTGCCTTACTGAGGGAGTGGAGTCTCGCCCTGTGGGAAGCAGGCAGCCGGGCTTTTTAAACCTGTCACCCTACCTGGATTGTTGCTGTCAGTCCCGAGGTGAAGACGGCCTGACTGTAAGCCGCAGGTGTGGCTCTTTTTTTGATGCAAACTAAAGGGTGTTGGTGTCGGGAAACTTGGCTGAATGAGCGACAAGGAGATTTTGTTTCCTCCATCGTTCTTTCCAGGCAACCTCAGTAAGTCAAGAATCTGCTTTGGGAGGTGAAAGAGATTAGGCCTCTTCTCAGGAAGCTTGAGCTCCAAGACACCAGTGGGGAAGACAGGATATGACACAGCAGGTGCATACATTACTTCCATGCTAGCAACACTGAAGGACACGAAGTACTGAGAAGTGAACTGATAGGGTGAGGGCTCTGTGAGTGAACAAAGTGAAATTTATTGCCAAATGTTCCAAACAAAATGGTGATCTATCTACGCTAGTGTCTATATTCACCCATGCCCATTAACTGTCTACAGTTTCTTAATATCCCTGACCCTCCTACTACATCTAGGATCTCAGGATCCACAGCTGAATTGGAGGCTGACTTCCACACCATTTTGCCTGAAATAACCTTGGCAGATGTCCCCTAGAGGGCCAGTGAAATAACTCCTCAGGACCTGCTGTCTCTTTATTTTATAAACTTACCTCTACTGCTAAGAGTGTTCCAGATACAAAGTCAGCATCACACAGCTAAGACTCACTGATTGAGCAGACAATTATTCCCTCAATCAGGGAGCTCATGATCCAAGAGGCCAATGTCATGGCCCTTGTTGAGGTCATTACAACAAGGGGATTGAGGATCTAGGCCTGCTTTGGGGCAGCACGGTTATTTGACTGCTTCCCTCCTCAATGTCAGGGGCTAGAGGTGTGTTGCTACCAGGTGGAGGGGTGTCAAATGGGCTGGAGATACCCAGGATCCCCTGGCTGGAGAGACCCGGGCTGTACTCCTGCCAATTCTCTTCCCTTCAGGTTCCCAGGGGTTCCTGTGCTCCTCCATGAGATGGAGTGGCAGCTGGAGTGAGATCCAGAAGCCCCACTGTCCTCTGCCACTGACAATCGTGGATTCCCACCAGTGTCTGCACCATGCAGTCAAAGACTTGTACTATAGTGTGGTTATCTCCTGCCAGGAGTGCACGCCTTCCACCAAGATCTCCCCTGCGGATGCCACTCTTATAGTTTTGGTGCGCTGCAGTGACGGCACTATCTCCTTAGATAGAAGGCAATGGGAGTCTGCCAATCAGCCTTGCTCTCCAAGGAGGGATGCTGTCATTCCTTCCTGATAATTACCACGCTGTCTTAGCAGCTTCAGCAGCTATGAGAAGACCAAGTCAGGGGCACATCATTGGCAAAGGACTCAACAGTGTCCTGGGCTCCAGCATCCCTCCAAATACCTGTTCCCTGGGACGTCCTTGCCTGCGCCTGCTGTGGATCTGCAGCTGTGAGGTGCTCCCCAGTTAGTCATCCAGAAGCCTGCCTACTTAGTGATCCCACCATGGAGTGAGTATCTGTACTGGTGTTGGTGACAGCTGTGACGCCTCTTCAATGGTGGAGTTGGAGAGATCCCCCTCTAACCTGTAGGAGTCTGGTGGATCCAATGGGTGTAAGGATGCTTCAGGCTGTTCTGCTGGCTGGCCTGCAAGGGAACAGACCTGATATCAATGCATTTCAGGATTTATGGAAAGAACATTGATTACTCAGTTGAGACTTGAGGAGTTACAGTGTATGCGTTGAGGATTCTCACATTTCCCTGCTGCCCTACTTCACTAACAGTGCAGACAAAGTCTTCCTCCTCTCGGGTCAGCTTGAGGGCTCGCTCAAGTGTGTGAGGTGTTGGAGCTCCAGCATTACTCCAACCGGCTGTGCCTGCTCACACTGTAGTTGAGTTTGTCCTGCAAAGACACAGATAGGGAGCGGGTAGGTGGAAGTGTTGACCATCAAGATGGTGACGAGGTGTGGCCAGCGTGAGGCTTGGTTGGGAGCTGGAGTGTAAGGAGCATAGCAGCTAATATGCTATGGTGATTGTGGGAGGCAGGGGAGCCCTGGTACTTGGTGTTGGCGGAGGCCAAGGTGGCAGAGTGAGAGAAAGGACTGGGGGTGCAAGGGCTGCCCGAGGGGGTCCAGTGGGAGACGGGGGATGATTCACTTACCCTGGCTGAGTGAAGATCGTTCATCTTCTTCTGACACTGCCACCCATCCTCTTCTGCAATGTGCTTGCACTGGTCAGGGCTGCCGCTGCATCACAGATGGGGGTGGTGACACTTCTGGAAAGCCATCTCCCGAAGTGAGAATAGGGTCTGTCCCAAATCTGTTCCATCTATCCAGCATCCTGGTGAGGGTCCCCTCTGAAAAGTGCGATGTGGCTTCTTGACTGCCATCCCCTACAACACAAAAGGAGGCCATTCAGCCCATTGAGCTTGCACCAACCACAATTCTACCCAGGCCCTATCCCCATACACCCATGCATATACCCTAGCTAGTCCCCCTGACACTAAGGGACAATTTAGCATGGCCAAACCACCTAACACGCACATCTTTTGGACCGTGGGACGAAACCGGAGCACTCGGAGGAAACCCATGCAGACATGGGGAAACGTGCAAGCTCCACACAGACAGTGCCTAAGCCGGGTCCCTGGCACTGTCAGACGGCAGTGCTAACTGCTAGTCATTGAATTGAGGCCTCCTGCAGTCAACTTAAAGCCTGCTAATTTTGGAAATCTTGCATAATGTTATATCAACCTCTCCAGAGGACACCAATGGTTTTCCAAACTCAACCACAAGTTGTTGGGGAATAAGTGCTGGGTCTGGAGCCATGTATATGGAGCTCCCCAGTGCGTGCAGTAGTTAAGTTGTTGCCCACCACGGGAATCAGAGGGAAGACACGAATGGCGCGAATCTCTTGGGAATAGAAAGGAGTACTAATGAGCACCATCGGCAGGAAACACTCCATTTCTTGCGCTGGAACCAACATGCTGCCATTTTTGTTAAGATTTTGCTCAAAGAATGATGGAACCAAGGAGAGTGGATAGAGTTAGATACAGATAGTTACGATCTAACTGAATGGCGAAACAAGCTTGAACTTGTTCCTTCCTCCTTTTATCCCCAAAACGCACTAAAACTTTTTGTTCCCAGGGAAAATATGCTAATACACCCCAAAATGGCACTTTAAAGCATATCCAACTCTAATCGTTCTACCCTTCAGATAAGTGTTCTCAGTGTTAATCTTGTAATATCTTCACTTGATATATTGCTACCTTTTAGGCTAACTGGGAAGACCCACCTGCAACTCCAGGAGTCACATGCTTCAGCCTAATTGGCTGAACAGGTCACATGACCATCTGAAACCTCAGCCCCCTAAAAGGGCTCACTACTACAAATATTTTTCACCTTGTTGAACACCAAAGAAATCAGTAAAATTACTACACTATTGCACAATAAGGCGAGTCAACAATGTCAAGAGGATGTCAGAATACTTCTGGAGAGGTTGATGTAACATTATGCAAGATTTTCAAGATTAACAGGGTTTAAGTTGACTGCAGGAGGCCTCAATGGCCTCACTTTAGTGACTAGGGTGAAAATGATCTGTAACAGTACTTTGTGAGACAGAGGTAAAGATGGAACTATACCATGAAATAAATGTGTTCAGCAGGAGAATGAACAGTTGCCAAAATGGGAGCGCAGGATTTTTGGCTTCTGCTTCATAGTATTATTTAATGGCTTCAAGATTTGTTCCAACTGCGATTTCAATCAGAGAATTGAGCCAGGCTATCTGACAGATTCCTCATCAGACCAAACCTGTCAGCAGCTGAAACCAGTGCCAGGAACATTCTGAGTTTTCCTTGTGGGCCCACCTCCAGAATTTGCCTGACTGCCAGAACAATTCCTCTGGGATCCCAGCAGTGCCCTCCTGCTGTCCAAATTCTCGCTCTCAACAACAGTCCAACCTTGTGGATTTGGCTGGTGTGACCAAGTGTGTGGAAAGTATCTTCCAGTTGCAGAAGGGGATTTACCTGAGTGCTTTTAACTGTGTTAATGTATTAATAATGATCGTTCTCTTAATAAATGTATGCGTCAACTCCTCATGTCTTCTGCATTTTTCATTCCCCATTCATCCTGGACAGTATCCTTTGGATAAATGCTGTGTCAGCATTGATGGGGATAACAGGGTGTAAATTTGATTGTTGGTTGTCTGATGGAATGAAATGTGTTGAAGAGTTGTTGTGGAGGCATGGTGCCACAAGTTTTCTGATGGAACTCTCAGATGGTTGCAGGCACACATTTTTAAGTGGAGCATTCCTGGATAGTTCAGTTGCAAGTTTCTCTAGCAACCAAGTGTGCAACCACAGGCATTGTGGCATAGAAGGCTTCAGCTTCTTGCCCTCAGGCGGGGTATTGGGCACGCTCCACCTTCCTCTTGTTCCAGCTTCACTCATCTCCACAGCATCATGAAGGTCACAGTTGATCGCAACGATCCTGCAGATCTGTTCTGAGACATATTGAAGAGAGTTTCCAGATCTGTGCAGGCACCTGAACCACATCTTGGAGAAACCAATTACATGTACTGTTGTTGTCTTTGAGGTGAACAGTTCCTATACCATGAGTCCTCACTGACATCTGTGTGGCATCCTTTAGAAACAGTGAGTAGAACATCATAGAATTCTTCATTAGGATGATAGGGCCTGATCTGAAATTTGGCTCTGAAATCTAAACAAAGGAAACCACAGAGGTTTGTGGTGTGGGTTGGCTAAAATAGATTGGGGAACTTCATTAAATATATATCAATAACTTGAATAAGGGAACCAAAAGTCATATTTCCCAGTTTTGCTGATGACACAAAACTTGATGGGAATGTGAGTGGTGAGGAAGATGTTAAGAGGCTTGAGACAAGTTGAGTGAGTGGGCAAATACAATACAGAAGAAGTATAATGTGGATAAATGTGAGGTTATCTACTTTGGATGGAGAAAGAGAATAGCAAAGCATTACTTAAATGGTGACAGTTTGGAAAATTTTAATGTACAAAGCAACTTGAGTGTCTTGTACACCTGTCACCGAAAGCAAGCATGTAAGCAGTTGGGAATATAAATGATATGTTGGCCTTTATTGAAAGAGAACCTGAGTGCAGGAGCAAGAATGTCTCACTGCAGCTTTTCAGTGTCTTGGTGAGACTACACCTGAAGTACTATGTGCCATTTTGAAGTCCTTATCTAAGAAAGGCATAGAGGGAGTGCAGCAAAGGTGCATCAGATTAATTCCTGGAGTGGCAGATTGTTATATAAGGAGAGATTAGATTGACAAGGCCTTGAGATGAAACATCCTGAGGCCTTGTTCACTGTGGCTGGGGACTTCAATCATTCCAAGCTCAAGAGCACACTACCAATTTACCACCAACACGCCTCCTGTTCCACCAGAGGTACAAATATCCTAGACCACAGCTACACAAATATCAAACATGCTGACCACTCTATAGCCTGCCCACACTTTGGCAAATCAGGCCACAAGGCTGCACTCCTGTTACCGGCTTACAAGCAAAAACTGAAGCAGGAGAATCCATCAAAGAAAGTCATGCAATGTTGGTCTGAGGAATCAGATGATGTCCTATGGACTGCTTGGAGTCAGTGGACTGGTCAGTATTTAAAATCTCAGCAGCCACCGTGAACAAGTACGCCACTACAATAACTGACTTCATTAGTAAATGTGTAGAAGACTGTGTGCCAAAGAAGCAAATCCGTATGATCCCCAACCAGAAACCATGGATGAACAGGAGTATCCATTGCTTGTTGAAGTCCAGGTCTGAGGCGTTCAAGTCAGGCAACAGTGACCGATACAAGAAAGCCAGATATGATCAATGGAAATCTATCAAAGATGCCAAAAGACAGTACCAAACCAAGCTAGAGTCCCAGGCTAGCCACACCGACCCCCGCCGACTCTGGCAAGGTCTGCAAGACATAACAGGCTACAAGATGAAGGCATGTAAAATCGCCAACTCCAATGCACCCCTCCCTGATGAGCTCAATGCATTCTACACCCATTTTGAGCAAGAGGTCAGCGAGAGCACGCCCTCCACCCTGGAAACCCTGGATGAACCTGATTCTGGGGTCACCATTGCCGATGTCAGAGCAGCTTTCTCGAAGTTAATCCACAAAAAGTGACTGGCCCGGATGGGATACCAGGCCGAGCACTCAGATCTTGTGTGGATCAGCTGGTGGGGGTATTCGCAAACATCTTCAACAATCGGAGGTCCCTATCTGCTTCAAGAAGATGACCATCATCCCGGTACCTAAGAAAAACCAAGCAACGTGCCTTAATGACTATCGGCTGGTGGCTCTGACATCCATCATTATTTTGCTTTGAAAGGCTGGTCATGGCACGAATCAATTCCAGCCTCCTGGACCACCTGGATCCACGACAGTTTGTCTACCACCGCAACAATGTGCACAGCAACCGCCATCTCCCTGGCCCTGCACTCAACCCTGGAACACTTAGATAACAAGGACATCTATGTTAGACTCCTATTTATTGACTATAGCTCAGCCTTTAACACTATTATTCCCACAAAACTCATCTCCAAACTCTATGGCCTGGGCTTCAACACCTCCGTGTGTGACTGGATCCTGAACTTCCTAACTCACAGACCACAATCAATAAGGATAGGCAACAACACCTCCTCCGTGATCATCCTCAACACTGGTGCCCCTCAAGGCTGTGTTCTCAGCCCCCTACTATACTCCTTGTACACCTATGACTGTGGCCAAATTCCCCTCCAATTCGATTTTCAAGTTTGCTGGCAACACCATCATGGTGGGTTAGATTACAAACAATGACAAGACAGAGTACAGGAATGAGATAGAGAATCTGGTGAACTGGTGCGGCGACAATAATCTCTTCCTCAATGGCAACAAAACGAAGGAGATTGTCATTGAGTTCAGGAAGCTTGAAGGAGAACATGGCCCTGTCTATGTCACAGTAAGAAATCTGACAACACCAGGTTTAAGTCCAACCAATTTATTTGATAGTAAACTCACAAGCTTTCGAGGTTCCCCTCCTTCTTACAGTGTTTACCCCAGTCCAACGCCGGCATCTCCACATCCTGTCTAAGTCAACAGGAATGAAGTAGAAAGGGTCAAGAGCTTCAGTTTTTAGGTGTCCAGATACCAACAACCCATCTTGGTCCCCCCCATGCCTGACACTATAGTAAAGAAAGCCCACCAACACCTCTACTTTCTCAGAAGATTAAGAAAATTTGGCATGTCAACTACGGCTCTAACCAAGCTTTATAGATGTATCATAGAAAGCATTCTTTCTGGTTGTATGCTTCGTATGGCTCCTGCCCTGCCCAAGACCGTAAGGAACTACAAAATGTTGTGACTGTAGTCCAATCCATCACGTAAAAAAGTTTCCCATCCATTGACTTTGTCTACACTTCCCGCTGCCTCAGCAAAGCAGCCAGCATAATTAAGGACCCCTCACACCCTGGACATTCTCTTTTTGACTTTCTTCTGTCGGGACAAAGATACAAATGTCTGAGGTCACATACCAACTGACTCAAGAACAGTTTCTTCCCTGCTGCTGTCAGACTTTTGAATGGACCTACCTTGCATTACATTGATCTTTGATCTTTGTCTACACCCTGGCTATGACTGTAACACTACATTCTGCACTCTCTCATCTCCTTCTCTATGAATGGTATGCTTTTTCTGTATAGCGTGCAAGAAACAATACCTTTCCTTGTATGTTGAGACATGTGGCAATAAGAAATCAAATCAAAATGAAATATTTGCTGGAATTTAGAAGAATGAGATGGGATCTCATTGAAATGTTTAAAATTCTGACAGGGCTGAATAGACTGAATGCAAGGATTTTGTTTCCTCTGGTTGAGAGGTATAGAACAAGGGTTCACAGTCTAACAATACTGTGGTAGGCCATTTCGGACTGAGATGAGACATGACATCTTCACTCAGAAGGTGGTGAACATGTGGAATTCTCTACTCTAAAAGGCTGTGGAGGTTAAGTCACTGAATATATTTAAGAAGGAAATTAGATACATTTCCAGACTTTAAAGGTATGAAAGCTCATGCGGAGAGCACAGGTGTGAGTGTGGTGTTGAGATAGAAGATCAGCCATGATCCTATTGAATGATAGAACAGGTTTGAAGGGCCAAATGGCCTACTCCGGCTCCTATTTTCTATGTTTCTATGTCATGCCACAAAAAACAGATGATCTCGTTACTGATGGTGGAATTTTCATTGTGCACAAACTGGTTTCCGTCTCTTTACATTGCCACAGAGATCATCCTTCAGAAGGAATCCAGCCACTGAAGTGCTTTGGGACATGACAAAAAACATTATATTAAAGCATAACTTGTTTATTTACTGCAAAAACCTGACTTGTGTCCTTCTGTCAATGAGATTACCACTGAAGTGCCAGTTTGTCAGCAATCCCATTCTGTGTTCCTGCATCAATACCAATGAGGTTGAGGTTGTGAAAGTTTCTAGAGAACCCTTGGCTGAAGATTAATTCAAGCTCAAAGGAGGAAGGACAGAGAATTTTTGGCGCAGTCCTTTTAGGGCCAGATCTTTCTTCTTTAGCGGCATCAGTTTCTTGAACATTATTGCCCTAATCATACTGCCTCACATGGGTTTTAGCTGGAATACTGGCTTGAATTTCACGCTCAACAACCAGGAGTATTAACACTTCACAGAATGTATTCTGGAGCCTGATGATGGGTGCCATTCGTTACATCAATGCACTGATTTACAATAATACCATATGTGGGTGGATCAGAAAGTCGGGAACCTGCTCATATTTAAATGGCAATTTAAAACCCAATTGAAGCAAATAACTACTGATCTCACTGGGATAATATGACAAGAAGGAGCCTTTAAGATGAGATTTACAATAGGTGGGGATCTTTTAAAGAGAAGCTTGTCAGGGCAAGTTTTTAAACTCCAGCTGAGAGCAGAATCTCAGCTTTCCAGTTCAAACTCTACTGACTGCAGAGATCACTCATCGCAGTGAGCAGGGTTATACTATGGATATTTTCTCATTCAAAGGCATCTCCTCTCATTCCAAGAGCTTATTTGTTTGTTCATTGAATATTCTCCGGTTTGTAACACAGGGGTATGAGGTGAAAACTCTCAGATACAGAGGGGGATTGTGGCTTCTGTTGGAGACACAACATCCAGTGAAGAAGACAATGAGAAGGAGAAGAAGGATGAGAGGAATAAGGGATCACAGGGAGGCGCAGGATTATTGTACCTCTAATTCTCAGATTCTTTCTGCCAGTTTACTTACTCATAGTTTACTTACTCTTATTTGCAAGATGGGCGAAGGATAAAGGTCCAAAAAGTTTATTAATAATAACACTATTAACCCTTAAATTACCCACATAGAACAAGAAGATACCCCAGATTCAAGTATACTACCCGCAAAGATGGTTTGGTTAAACTGCAGGCTCAATTCTCTGAGTCCCTCTGGTCTGTCATCACGAAGGTGAGTCTTGATGGCAGCTTCTTCCTTCCTTCCATCTCTGGTCAGTCTTCCGGATGGTCAAGGTCACCTCCCTTGCCGAGTTTTCACTGCTGATGTGCCTGAGATGTGTATCTTTATCCCCCTGCCTTTCCAGAAACTTCTCCAGCTTCCAGCCAATGAAATCCCAGGAGGGGGTCCCAATACCCAGTTGGTTTCTTGATGTCTGCCTGACAGGACACTGGCGCCTGCTCCCGGGTGTCCATCTCCATGGTGTTGCTTACGTGTAACCTGTTACCATGTAAGATAACTGCAGAAACTCCAGGTGACAGAAAGTCTGTCCTGGTCTGGGCTTCTGACAATAGGCCGGTACATTTCAATGGAGTGTAAGGATCTCCTGCTGGGTCTCAGTAGAGTGCAGTGATCTTTGATGAGTGATTGGTGGGCCAGGCCCAGACACGTTTTTGTGTATTTATATATTTGACCTTCGTCAAGCCTAGCCTACCCGAAGTTTCTTTAATTTAAGATATCCAATTTAATTGGCCTTAAAACTAGACCCTGATTATATTACCAGAGGATGCTATGGGTCTTCAAAGAGGGGACAGTGGCGTGCCATTCCCCAATGTCCTGCAGGAGACAAGAAACCCTCATCAGAGGCATAGATGACTTTATGTTGCCCCAAGGGTATACAGACAGTGATACCTGTAACTGAGTCAGATGATAGTGGGTTTAGTGAAGTATATTCCCTGCTGCAATGGGAGAGCACTGTAACCTTTACATTCAAACTTTCTCCATCAACCCATATGTTTACATGATTCCGCCTGCTCTCCCTCAACCTTCAATTTCCGACTCCCACCTTCAGGCACGAGTTAAACAGCGACAATTATTATTAAGAGCATAATGAAGGAATATGGGTTTTGTGTTCATTCCAACATCATTTATATAAAATGGCTGCCGTCTAACTCTATTCACGACTAATGTGGATATTTACAAACATGTTGCTGAGAGCTCCAGCCCAGTGTTCCCTCCTCATTTTCAGCTGCACTGCAGACAGGTTTTTGATCTGCCAGCTCCTTTGCTGTGGATGATTTTGCCAAGTGTCCCCTGGGTGGTTGTGGTCTTGAACAGCAGGGCAGCCATTCCAGAAGACTCTTGCTGAGATGTATCTGAGTCCTGAGTCACCACACAATGATCAAGGCCACTGTCAATGGCCAATGAACAGACAAGATGCTATTCCCAGCAGGATGCCATGACAGGAACTTCCAGATGGAGACAGCTGCTGCCTAAGCCTCACCAGTAGGAGCGGTTGGTCCTCCCTGCCAACCAGTGAGGTCCCATGAGCTGGGTGGGCAACCAAACTCCCAGTTCCAACGTCGCCTTGGGTTTGTGGCCCAGAATTCAGAGCCAGGCCAATGGTCTGCGGTTTGGAGCACATTCCAATGATTTGGTTTTCCTCTCCAAGACGGTTGCCAGGCTGGGAAGGAAGCTTGGCTCCTGTAGAGTGGTGATCATATTGCTTTGAAAGGTTAGCATTGGCACGAATCAATTCCAGCTTCCCAGCCTACCTGGATCCACAACAGTTTGTCTACCACCGCAACAGGTCCATAGCACACGCCATCTCCCCGACCCTGCCCTGGAATACCTAGATAACAAGGACACCTATGTTAGACTCCTATTTATTGACTATAGCTCAGCCTTCAACACTGTTATTCCCATGAAACTCATCTCCAAACTCCGTGGCCTGGATCTCGGCACCTCCTTGTGTGACTGGATCTTGAACTTTGTAACTCACAGACCGCAACCAGTAAAGATAGGCAACAACACTCCTCCATGATCATCCGCAACGCTGGTGCCCCACAAAGCTATGTTCTCAGCCCCTTCTATACTCCTCATACACCTATGACTGTGCAGCCAAATTCCCCTCCAATTCAATTTTCAAGTTTGCTGGCGACACCACTGTAGTGGGTTCGACCTCAGACAATGACAAGACAGAGTATAGAATGAGGTAGAGAATCTAGTGAACTGGTGTGGCAACAATAATCTCTCACTCAATATCAACAAAACAAGGGAAATTGTCATTGATTTCAGGAAGTGCAAAGGAGAACATGCCCCTGTCTCCATCAATAGGGACAAAGTAGAAAGGGTATTAGGTGTCCAGATCACCAACAACTTGTTCTGGTTCCCCCATGGCTGAAACTATAGTTAAGAAAGCCCAGCAACGCCTCTACTTTCTCAGTACACTAAGGAAATTTGGGCATGTCAGCTATGACTCTCACCAACTTTTACAGATGCACCATAGAAAGCATTCTTTCTGGTTGTAACACAGCTTGGTATGGTTCCTGCTCGGCCCAAGATTGCAAGGAACTACAAAAGGTCGTGAATGTAGCCCAATCCATCATGCAAAATGGTCTCCCACCCATTGACTCTGTCTACACATCCCGCCGCCTCAGCAAAGCAGCCAGCATAATTAAGAACCCCACGCACCCCGGACATTCTCTCTTCCGCCTACTTCCTTCGGGAACAAGATATAAAAGTCTGAGGTCACATACCAACCGATTCAAGAACAGCTTCTTCCCTGCTGCTGTCAGACTTTTGAATGGACTTACCCTGCATTAAGTTAATCTTTCTCTACACCCTAGCTATGACTATAACACTATATTCTGCACTGTCTCGTTTCCTTCTCTATGAATGGTATGTTTTGTCTGTATAGAACACAAGAAACAATACTTCTCATTGTATGTTAATATGTGTGACAATAATAAATCAAATCAAATCTTGGCCTGGATGGACACCTCCACTGTCTGGGGCAGAGCACACAATCCGAATGGTATACCCATCAAACCTCATGCTGAACATCCAGAACCTGCACCTTATGGACAAATCCAGAGGCTCATCATCCAACTCATAATCAGCCTTTGGATCATGACAGACATTCCTCCACAGCTTTGTGAGTGGAAAATCATGCCTCACAAATTTGATTTAGTTTTTTGAAGGGCTAACCAAGAAGGTAGATGAGGGCAGTGCAGTTAATATTGTACATGGACTTTAGCAAAGCCTTTGACAAGGATCCACATGATAGGTTGTTGCCTAAGATCAAATCTCACGGGATCCAGGGTGAGGTATCTAAATGGATACAAAATTGACTTCTTGACAGAAAACAGAGGGTGGTTGTAGAGAGTTGTTTTTCAAACTGGAGGCCTGTGACCAGCAGTCTGCCTCAGGGATCAGTGCTGGGCCCACTGTTATTTGTCATTTATATTAATGATTTGGATAAGAATATAGGAGGCATGGTTAGGAAGTTTGCAGATGACACCAAGACTGGTGGCATAGTGGACAGTGAAGAAAGTTATCTCCGATTGCAACAAGATCTTGATCAATTGGGCCAGTGGGGTGACGAATGGCAGATGGAGTTTAATTTAAACAAATGTGAAGTGATGCATTTTGGAGCACTGGGGAGAATTACAGAACAAAGAGACCTAGGGATACATGTTCATAGCTTTTTGAAAGTGGAGTCACAGGTGGACAGAGTGGTGAAGAAGGCATTCGGCATGCTTGGTTTCATCGGTCAGAACATTGAATACCGGAGTTGGGACATCTTGTTGAAGTTGTACAAAACATTTGTAAGGCCACACTTGGAATACCGTGTGCAATACTGGTCACCCTATTATAGAAAGGATATTATTAAACTAGAAAGAGTGCAGGAAAGATGTACTTGGATGCTCCGGGACTTGATGGTTTGAGTTATAAGGAGAGGCTGGATAGACTGGGACTTTCTTCTTTGCATAGGAGGCCGAGGGGTGACCTTATAGAGGTCAATAAAATAATGAGGAGCAGAGATAAGGTAGATAGTCGATATCTTTTCCCAAAGGTAGGGGAGTCTAAAACTAGAGGCATAGGTTTAAGGTGAGAGGGGAGAGATACAAAAGTGTCCAGAGAGGCAACTTTTTCACACAGAGGGTGGGGAGTGTCTGGAACAAGCTGTCAGAGGTACTAGTAGCGGTGGATACAATTTTGTCTTTTAAAAAGCATTTAGATACTTACATGGATAAGATGGGTATGGAGGGATATGGGCCAAATGCGGGCAATTGGGATTAGCTTAGGAGTTATAAAAAAAGGGTGCCATGGGTGAGTTGGGCCAAAGGGCCTATTTTCATGCTATAAACCGTTATGACTGTATGACTCTATAACTGCCCAAGGCCTGCTCCACCACACGCCAGCAGCCGCAAGCGGGAAGGTCAATGTGAAGTGCCCTCACCTGTGTGTGCAAGAATCCTGGCTGCTGTGCTGACCATCCCAAAGTGCCAGCATCTGCAATGGTGTTGAGTTCAGAGGATGTGATGTTGCATCCTCCAGTGGTTCCTCATCCTCCTCAGAGAAGGAAGGTTGCTGTATGGCTTCTGCTGCCGTCTGTGCAAAAGAGGCTTCTTCTGTAATTGAGAGAAATCAGTCAAGGAATAATCGGTGTATCTGGTGACCTGAAGCTTCACCCCATCATCTTATTCACATCAACCTCACAGCCTGACATGCATTAATGAACTTGGCAGGCAATATGAAAGCTTATGGAATGATGGGAACCTTCTGAGTATGAAGTTCATTGAAGTTCCAATGTTTGAAATCTATCCACCAAACACATTGCATATTTCCTAACCTCCATTAAACCAACACCAGCCACTTTCTTTTATCAACTAGTCTGATTCTTTTGCCATCTCACTGCAAGCAAGCCTCCCACTAATTTCACCACTGCCTACACTCCTGGATATAATCGGGCCCAGGCAGCGCCAGCACGCGCTCCTTAGAAGGAATCAGGACTTTCATGTTGGGTATACCCCGCAGGTTCCCTCTCAGGCATTGTGGACTCTCTTGTCCTGAAAAAACACACAGATTTCATCAACAATTTCAAACATGTCACGACTCAAGCCCATTATCAGATCAGCCTGTGCCTGATTGAAGTCTATGCTCTGGTGTCATAACAATTCTGCCAATCACATGCTGTTTCACTCGAAAATTGCTTGAAATGCACAATGGCATGGCTTAGGACAAGTACGTCCTTGTGGAACTATGCAATTTTTGATGAACAGCTAATTCCAAATACTTACAGCACTTGCTTGCAAGACCTATATAATAATGGACCAATATTCCACAAATTGATGCCATACTCACCCTTGCTAACCCCATGAGGTAATTTGTGGCACTGGAAATAAGCCCCACCTCTCACCATCAATACTGTTGACCTGGTCGGCCATTTACTCCAACACAGCATGAGTCTGTTTGGGCTGCCAAGGATATATTCTGAAACAGGAAAGGTGGAAACTGTTCAGCCTTTTCTCCTGCCAATCAGATGTAATCCAGGTCTCACCACTGCAAAGGAATGGGATGAGGACTCAGGCTTAGTGCACTTGCAGTTAGGTGTTCTCAAAGCCCATCCAGTGATGCTCACATCCCATGAATGAATAGAAAACAAAAGTCAAGTTGCTGTCGTTCCACATTTTCTTATTTAGCTTGGACATAAGTTATAGCTGTTGTGAAGCCTGTGGTGATCACAGCATCAAGTGACAGATTGTTGGTGATTGTGGAGCTGAGATATGCAAACCAGTCAACAACCTCCAGCATCATATTATCAGTGCTGATGGATTACATTATGGCAACATGTTGGACCATGGTTCTTGCCTTCCCAATGCTGATGGTCAAACTCTGCAAGGGAAGAAGAGAGTGTATCCATTATCTCTGCTGATGTTTCTTATGCTGGGACATTAATGTGACCGCATCAGCATACTGCAACTCTCTGATGAGGACTTGCTGCACCTTTGCCTTGCACCTCAGGCAAGTGAAGCTGAACAGTTTTCTGTTTGTCCTGGTATGTATGCAGACACATTCAATAAATTACCTGAAGGCAAATGGCAGCAACAGAGAGAATAGTATGCCTAAGAATGTCAATACCAGAACACAAGCCTGTTTGACCCATTTGCAGAAATCAAAGCGTTCCAATGTTAAACCACCATAGCTACATATACCTATCCATCAGGTTTTGATGGGAGAGGAGATCACATTGAGCTGCTTGGGCAGTTAGCCAATTTTCTCCAGTAACTTAAGTAGACTGCCTCTATTTACTTGGAGATGTTGAGATGGATAAAGGCACATGGATATCGTAGGCTCTCATGTTCATGACATTGGTCTTGCCTTACCAAGAAGATCATGGGTGGAATCTTCTGCTCTTGCTGGTGGCAAGCTTGAAGGTGGGAAGGATATGTAATTATGTGGGATGGTGGCCTACAGGAGTCTCGTCACTTTCCCACTCCCACCAGAGTTAATTTCTGGGTGGGAAGGTTCATGGCCGACAATTCTGTTCGGCTGCCTATTGAGGCCCCTGAGTAGCTAATTAATGACCGTTTACGGGTTAACTGGGCTGTATGTGGGTCTATCACCAGACAGCATGCACGACAGCAACCCTGGGACTCCCGGGGTGTTTTTTCTGCTGGAGCTACCACCTCCTCTGTTGCGCTTGTTGAGAATTGCCAGCCTTTGATTGCCCAACAGCTCTCACTAGCCAAGTGTTCAACCCCTGGGGATTTGATTTCAGGGCGTGGTGTCTTACCCTTTTAAGAAGTGAGCTTCTGAAAGGGTCACATGATCCAGGCTGCCCAATCAGGAACATGGCTGGGATTTCTCTCCAACTTGTCTGGGCTTGTCCCAGCAGTTAGATTCTGGAGATATGAGTGTAAACATTGAATCTGCATTGCTCTGTATATAGTTGTTACTGTTTATAAATGTTCTTTGATCGTTATAACTGGTGGGGCCAAATTACCACACAGGGAAAGGCCCAGCAGCCTCATCACTGACTGGCTTGTGATTCAATGAGCTTTCCCAAACAGCAGTAGTGCTGGCCTCCCGCCAGTTCTCTAGCCACCAGGTCAGATATCTGATCCCTCAACAGGATTCTGCCTCGTGACAATTGTCAATCTTCCAGTTCTGAAACCACACTGGGATTCAAGGGTGATTCATTCAGCCAAGATCTGTTGTCTGGCAAGGGCAACATGGGAGATATTTCAATAGTTATTGCAATCACAGCAGTCAACCTTTTCCAGTGCAGGATCACAATGTTTGTTTATGAATTTCCTGGGGCACTGTTCCCTCCCTCCATGCAGGTACTGCAGGAGTGCTGCTTTCCCGTTCTGATAAGTTCACGCTGGATAGCATCAGCTGGAGCTTTGCCCATGGCAAGTGAGCAGAGAGATTTGTTAAACTCCTCCACTGTGTGTTCAATATCCATCTCTACCACAACAGACAGGTTTTCTATGGTGTCTCGAGCTTCCTTGGTAACAGAGTACAACTCAAAGCAGTGTTCCACCCACACCTTTACTGCAGTCAATGATGACCTCATGGCCTTTGCTTTTAATGGACCAGTTTTGTTTGCCGATGGACCTGTTGCTTCTTTGCTCTCCATTTTGAGAGATACATTCTAAGTTCACAGCGAATCTGAGCAAAATTTCTCCTACTTATATCTCTATTTTACTCAGTGCATCCCCTTTCTTTTATCTACACTTTGTACTACAGACACCGGACAGGGTCATTTTATCTTCAAAATAAGGACAGTTGAGATTTTTAAATGTTTTAAATCTTGAACTCCTAAATCCACTTCCAACCCATGCAACTTTTAATGGAATTGAGAGAGGGACAGGCACACAAATTGCTCCCAGGAGTTGGGGTTGAATATTTAAATATTCCAGTGAGGTTGCATGCTTCATGCTTAACTTCTCTTCCAGACTGAACCCTAGCTGACTGGCCATGCTCCAAACCAACTGGAAACTAAAGCAGGTGAGGACTGCTTTGTTGAAATGGTAAATGCCTCTAAGCACTGCGTATGGGCCAATCTTACCCCTCTCCCTTCCTGCCCACTTTCAGAACTCATGCACTTCAGCAGAGACCTGTTAAAACAGCACTGTCTGGAATCGTCCTGATTTATAAGTCTCATTTTCTTATAGTTCCAATGGGGGAGCCATAACCAAAATAACCAAATTTACCAAATGACACCTCCCCAGGAAATAATTTATCAACAAGTTTTCATTTTATGCATTTCTACTTTAACACAAGTCAGAAGCAATGTAAATTAAACATGAATTAACAGAGGAATTATAAATAACGAGGTCAATTACTCTTTAAATAGTCAATACAACAAAGATACATCTTACACAAGCATCCATATCACTCCGCACACAATTGTAGCACAACCTAGCCACACAGTTCTTTATTCTTACGAGGTAGGTTAGCAGTAGCTTTCTCCTCTAAGTTTTACAAGTATGACTGTCATCGGCAAAGCCCACTTCTACAAACCCTCTCTCCCTTGGATCAGGACAGTCCAGGTGATGCAGCTTTTCCCAAATTCCTTTCCAACCGACCAACTAATAACACTCCAAATTCATGGTATGGCCACTTCTGGGAGAACACCCAACTCTTAAGCATCTCCCAAGTTATTCACACAGTTTTGCAGGTATTACCCAGCTCACACTGTGCCGCCAAGAGTTCCTGTCTCATTTTCCACCAAACAGAAAACCTGATGTCTTACTGAGAGTGACTTGCTCCTTCCCTGACAGCAATTCTCTGTGTTCGTCTTTCTGTCTCTCTCTGCTTTCTTTTTGTGTCTGCATCTATGTGCTGATTGCCGTCACTGTCCAGCTCCACTGTTTGTAGCTCTCTTTTATGTTTGCAGCTCTCCCTTGTGTCCGTCAGCCACACAGTTTTGGGTCTTTATGTCCTTCCTATTGGTACTGCTTCCAGGTCAAAGGTAGGCTGGCCACTTGGACCGGTTTTTCTTATTATCCGAAGAAAGTATAATTGATCCCTTTATAATGAATGCAAACTCTTAAAGGTTCTTTTCAAACATTATTCAAAGCAATTACAGATTTCACAGGCATTTTGAGGAAATTACAATTTTTTTCTTACTGTACTGCTTCTAGGTCAGAGGTGGTCACATGTTACCACACTCTATTACACTGGGAGAGATAAACACTAGTGTTTTCTATAAATGAAGAAAGTTAAATGGTTTACCAAGTTGCTACCCAGAGTAAGCATTTCTGCTTGTGGGCAAAAGGATTAAAAGACCACAACACACAAAGAGTTCAGTGTCACTGTTCCCAGCTGAAGAACACCCAGTTTGGCTGGAGCAGTTTCAACAATCTGCCCACACATATAACTCACTCTGAGCCCTTTCACAGTCCCAGCTTGCAATGTACCTCAGACATTACACTGATGGTGTATTTATATTATCTATGCTACGCTTTTGGACTCATGTGCCACTGCAAAATTTGGAACTCTGCCCCCCCGGTGCAGCAAGGTGCTGTATTCATTCACTCCAGCGCAAACAAGACCACCATCAAACAATTCTTAGCCTTATTTTCATTGCATTGCATCTGGGAACATTTGTACTTATGCCATGGAAATGTTATGAATCACATCCTATCATGAAAGTTAGATTTAAATCTGAAATCCTAAATGTAGCCTTACTGAAGGACCTAGCTACTTATGGTGCTCTTTTCACAATTTTACAGTACCCATAATAGGAGCCAGGACAGTTTATCTGTTTCAATTGCTGCATTTATGTGGGTTAAGAGCCCAGGAAGTGATTTTAATTCTATCTGACTGACAAAAACCATGTGGATGAGCAGGTTAACATCATCCAGCACACATAGCTGCTGAGAACTGTTAAGAATTGCTGAGCGCCAATCCCGGTTTTAATCTATCCAAAGTCAATAATATCCTTTCCTGCACAAGCACATCAGATCTCGATAACATCATCAGGATCCAACTGGAATTTTAACTGGACGGTCCTACAAGTCAAAAACAGCAGGAAAGAGGTTTGGGAACATAAGATGGCTTCATTTATTTGTACTTCCCTCGTGAAGCCAAGAGGAGCAGGAATAACTTCTAATGAAACATTTCAGTTAAAACAGACCACAACTAATTTCTGGAGCAGAGGGTGAGATTTCAATTTACACCCACCAGCCCCAAACTCACTTAGAATTAAACAGAGCCCCTGGGGTGATCTTGAGTGACAACCTGAGGAATCTGTGGAGTTTTTATAAATCACATGGCTTACTCACAACAATATTCTTAAGCCTCAGCACTGAGTGCTTGTCAGTTGCCATTTACTGAATTTGTTTTGTTTTATAACACCAAATTACCGCAATTCATTTCTTTTGGTGCATGTGCAGATTCACTGACAATACAAATCCTGCTGCTTTTAAACCGGTCTCAGCAATATTCATTACATAAGAAATGTTGGAAACATCTCATGGCATAATACGATCCAGAGCGTAAGAGCTTTGAGGGATGCTTTGACATCTCTGTGTTCCAATGAGGAGGACAGAAGAAGTCTCTGGAAATGTGACTACATGAGCCACCAGAGAGAGCGGTGGTAGTTGATCCCTAAGCTGAGCTTTAGTAAAGCCCCCTGCCTTCTGCCCCACCCTTTGTTGAATAGAATAAAGTGACGTTAAGTGATGTTAGATAACTTATATCATTGTACTATGTATAATGCCTATGTACTTGTATAATATCATAAAGTTATTTGAATCAATTAAAGCCCTTTTATTCATTTATTTTTCATTTTCTTTACATTTGTACTTGAAAAAGCTTCCATGTCTTTTGGTTTACAAAAGTGTCAATAACAGCACGTAAATCAATAGATTGAAGCATGTCTGATTCAATGTGCATGAGTGCCAGATGACTAAGTTTCTCATCACTCATTGTTGAGCTCAAGTAGATTTTGATCTTCTTCAGTGCCGAAAATGAATGCTCACCTGAACAGTTAGTCATCATTAAGGACAGATAAATTCTAAAGCAACTGTATGTATTTGGATACACCTCGTGCCAGAGCTCGATACATCCCAGTGACAGTGACATTATCATCGGATTGTCCTTGGATGTATTTCTGGAAGTGGATGAGCTCCTCCACAAAGGCCAAGTCAAAGTCATCATTTCTCACTAGGCTTACTTGGTCATCTCTGCAGTGATTGGTCAAACAAGGTTTACCAACCGCTATTTCTCCAATCAGATGCCTTCTTTCTTCAGCTTTGTTATGATGTCATACACGTGTTATGAATGCATTATGATAATGAATTTGAACCCTTTGGCTGGTCAGTGGTGACAGCGAGTCATTTGTCGCGTTGTAAACAACAATGGCGGCGCACAAATGAAAGGCTGTCTTGACGTTTTCACAGGCGGTAAATGCACTGAACAACAGTTTTGATGTTGGGTTATGCAGTGATGATAGTGCGAGTGATTTAGATGCCGAGTATTTTGATTTTGATATTGGTAAATTATCAGATGATGATTGTGAATTTGACGATACATTGATAGCACAGGAGGCAGTGATGACAGTCATCATGCTGTGGTATGGGACTAATACTATGTAAGGGTGAATGTTGAAAAAAGTACTGTATGTAACTAAGTATGCACTAAAATAGGTTTGCACACATGTTATAGCATGACAATAAACTCTTTGTTGCATTTATTTTGTATTTATTTGCATGTAGTACAAGCCCAGTGGTGAAGCTCCTCTATTTATAGATATTTGTTACATTAATTTATCCACAGGGTATAATTATGAAAGTTTATTCACCCTTAAAAGGGTTAAACCAATTTTTTTTGCTCTCGTAAGAACATAAGAAATAAGAGCAGGAGTAGGCCATCTAGCCCCTCAAGCCTGCCCCGCCATTCAATAAGACCATGGCTGATCTGTCGTGGCTCAGTTCCACATTCTCGCCCTCTCCCCATAACCCTTAATCCCCTTGCCTATCAAAAACCTATCAAGGTTTTCAGGCCCCACCTCCCTTCTGGGCCCCTAGGCTTAAGCCTACTCAGCCTAATGGTTAATCCACCACTGGGTGAGAGTGGTTAAGATGGCACTGGAATGATGGGAGTGGGGCTTCTGGAGCAATTGTGCAGAGTAAAATCTTATCCCAGGCACCTCTCTGTCAGTGGTTGTATCATTGCCACTGACTTGAATTAAACTTTGAGCATTTATTCAACCTTCAGCAGTTGAATAAAACCCAGCTTGAAACTTATTTATTTCGTCAAAATACAAAAGGAGGGAACTACCTCTCCAAGTGTTCTCTAACATCAAACATCAATTCTGCACAGTAGCCAAAAGATGATTGACTTGGAACAAAGAATTATCTCCCTCTCCCCCCTACTTTCTATTGACATTTTCAGGACATGATGCAATCCTCAATGTTTTTACATTCTTCTGTAACATTAGCTAGTTTATGTTTGATCTCGTATACTGAAGTATTAGAAATATTCGACATTGGTTCGGTTCTATGTTACCGCCCAGTTTCAACTCAAATACCTGCAAGGAAAGAGAGAGGAATGCTAAATACTGAACAATAGGAGTCAAAATTCGTCTTTGACATTCTTTCCGAGGGTGAAAGTTGAAACTTGCAGCAGCGACTTTCCACATTGTTTACTAATGTGGCAATTAACCAGAGACAATAATCTGGGACAAAATAAATTGGCACTTGGAACAATATTGGTTAATGAGTGACAACCAGCATGGTTTTGTTAAAAGCAAATCTTGTTTGAAAAACGTAATTGAGTTCTTTGATGTCGTAATAGGGTGAGATTGATGAGGGTGTTTGATGTTTTGTATCTGGACATTCATACGGTGATTGATAAAGTAGCACACAATTAATCTGTCGCAGATTTGAAGTTTGCTGATTTAAAGGGGAAGTGGCGGTGTGCTAAAGGACAGTAAAGAGAGGTTAGTGTAGATTTTCAGACTGGACGGAAGAGTACAATGGTTTTCCGCAGTGGTGACTCTTAGGCTTTTTGGTATGTATTAATCACATTAATTTAGTATGCAGAGTATATAGTTTCAAAGTCATCAGAGAATGTGAAACAACATCTTACATTTAATAAGTGCGGTCGAGGATGTACAAGTGTCTTGACAGGGGAAAGAGAGGTAGCAAGACAGAGAGGTTTCTGGAATGAATTCCAGAGCTCAGGACCTTTGCAACTGAAGGCACAGCCACCAGTGAAAACTGAGGAAGCTGAAAAGGCCAGAATTGCAATCTTCAGAAACTCCATTCACTCCACAGGATATCAAGGAACAGTTGAAGGCACTGGTTGCTGTCAAGGCTATAGGGCAGGCAACATCCTGGCAATAGCATTGAGAACTTCTGCTCCAAAATTAGTAGCGCCTGTAGTCAAACTGTTCATCTAGAACAACAACAATGACATCTGCTAGACAATCTGGAATATTTTCCAGATATATGTTATCCATCAAAACGTGTTATGGAAGGTGTCATCAACAGTGCTGTCAGGTGACACCTACACATTAATAACCTGCTCATTGATGCTTAGTTTATGTTCCACTGAGGACTACTGAGATTCTGACCTCATTACAACCTTGGTTCAGACATGGGCAAACAGCTGGACTCCAGAGAAGAGTTGAGAGTGAATGCTCCTTACAGGGCCAGTGTTTGACCAAATATGGAATAAAGGCACCTGAGCAAAACTGAAGTCAATGGGAATCAGGGAGAAAATTGGTTAGAGTCATATCTGGCACAAAGGAAGGTGGTTGTTGGAGTTTAACCATCTCAATCCCAGAACACAGTGTGGGAATTCCTCAGCGTAGTGTCCTAGGTCCAGCCATTTTTAACTGCTTCATCAATTACCTTCCCTCCACCATAAGGTCAGAAGAGAGGATATTCACTGATGATTGCTCAATGGTCAGCACTATTTGCAGCTCCTCAGATACTGAAGCAGTCCATGTCCAAATGCAGCAAGACATGAGCAATATTCAGGCTTGGGCTGATAAGTGGCAAATAACATTTCCATCAGTGCCTGACAGTGGCCATCTCCAACAAGAGAGAATCCAACCTTCTCCCCTTGACATCCAATCCCATCGCTACTGCTGAATCTCCACTGTCAATTTCCTGGGCATGACCATTGGCCAGAACCTTCACTGAACCACTAATATAGTTACTGTGGCCACAAGAGCAAGTCGGAGGTTAGAAGTTTGCTGCCTCACAGCACCAGGGACCCAGGTTCAATTTCCTGCTTGGGTCAATGTCTGTGCGAGATATGCACGGGTTTCCTCCGGGTGCTCCGGTTTCTTCCCACAGTCTGAAAGACATGCAGGTTAGGTGCATTGGCCATGCTAAATTCTCACTCAGCGTACCTGAACAGATGCTGGAGTGTGGCAACTAGGGGAATTTCACAATAACTTCAATGCAGTATCAGTGTCTGCTTGTGACACCAATAAATAAATTTAAACTTCTGAGGCAGGTAACTCACATGCTGATTTTTACAATGCCTGTCCACCATCTACATGGTGCAAGTCAGGAGTGTAATGGAATACTCTCCCCTTGCCTGGATGAATGTATCTCTAACAACCTGCAAAAATCTTGACATCATCCAAGACAAAGCAGCCTGCTTAATTAATAGTATATTCACCATCTTAAACATTCACTCCATCCATTACAATGCACACTGGTAGCAGGGCATACCATCCACAAGATGCACTGCAGCAACTCTGGCATCTTTCAAACCTGCAACCTCAACCACTTAGAAGGACATGGCCGACAGATGCATGAGAACGTCACATGTGCAAGTTTCCCTTCAAGGCACATACTAAGGGTGGAATTTTACAGCCTCGCTTAGATGAGGCTGGAAATTCCCAAGGCCAACAGAGATTTCCATCGTCAGACCCTCGCCTGCGCCAATTCCGTGACGGGTGATGTGGTAGAGTTCCAGCTTAACCTTACTTGGAAGTATGTCACTATTCTTTTATTAGAGCTGAGTCAAAATCCTGGGACTCCTTCTTAACAGCACCGTGGGTATACCTACACCAGATAGACTGTAGCATTCAAGAAACAGGTTTACTATCATCCTCTTAAGGGCAATTAAAGATGGACAACAAATGCTGCTCTAGCTCACAATGTCCTCCTTCCATAAAAGAGTAATAAAAAAAAATTGGACTGATAAGAAAAGTGTGCTGGAGGCTAAGACGATATTCTATATTTGTATATATTTTTTAAAGTCTGGACAAAGTTTTTGAAGCCATGGCTGGCTCTGACCCAAACAAATGGAGCTTCCTGGCATCCTGAGAAGCTGGCACCTCATTATCTTTAAAGAGATCCTAATGACCCTTGTCATTAGGGAATTGTACAAAGGCTATTTATATTTCTGTTTATCTGGCCAATATTTACTATGGCCGGAACTCTACATCTCGCCCACTATGGAATCGGCGCGGGTGAGGGTCCGACAAAGGAATTCTCTGTTGACTTCGGGTGGGAATTTCCAGTCTCGCCCAAGCGAAGCCGTTAAGTCCCGCCCATTGTGTGGAATTTTCCATTTATGAGACTATGCGCAGTGGTTGGCAGTCTCAGCAGTGTCTATCCCACTGGCCAGGATGGTGGAAAACCACACCTGATTCCACACTTGGAAACTCGTTCATTATGCGCAGTCGAGCATTGGGTCAAATCATCTGCTGGGTCGGGAACCTATTTGTCTGTTGTCAGCTGACTGAGTCAAGGGCAAGGAGGCATTATTTAACCAGCAGTCAAACACATGCATTCACTATTGCCAGTCCAGCTGTCTTCAGGAGATGTCCTCACAAATGTCTGGGAACCAGGAGAACAATGTCTGCAGCCTCAAGGTGAAGGCAGCAACCCATTTCATCCACCAGGCCCTCAAGGCTTTGAGCAGAGGAATGCAACTGTACAGGCATGTCCTGTATCCCAGGGATGGGCCCAGGAAAGACAGATCAAAACTCATTCTCACTGAGAGTTTCACATCACACCATCTGATCTATGTAGTGGTCATATGCCATCCTCTGCTCCTTTTGGGAAGACACACCACACACAGAGGATATGCATCTCATCCAACATATGCTTCATCCCATCTCATCACATACCTTTCTTTCATCTTCATCCAGGCCAAACCAGAAAACAACAGGCATAAAAGGTTGCACACACTGGGGAGGGATGGCCGTCATCATTGCCCTCAGTGAGTTTGAGGGGTTTGCAGCTGAGCCGGCTGGGGAGGACAGGGAAGGGGAAAATGACCTCTCCCTGCAATCTATTTTGCATCACAGCTCCATCACTTCATCAAATCCCAACAATCACAGCACAGTCTTACATGGCTCATGCTCATCAACTGAAATACTATTCTCTATTTTCTAAACATGACCATATCAAGGTCCAGAAGGCAGCTGAGCAGCAGGCTGAGCCCTCAGACCAGGTCCGAGGAGGAAGCTCGAGAAGAACTGTTATAGTGTCCTCCCGCACCCTCTCGAGCTCAGAGGCACAGCACTACATTACGCATGGGCTCATGTGTCATGTCCACTGACACATCCTTGCAACAGTCGGAAGCACTTGGATGGTTGCTGGAGAACACTCATCAAGTCAAAGGATGAGTCTCTGGTAGTGGTTGTCAGCTAGGTGCTGGATATGCAATGACAGTCTGGAACACCAGACAGTCACTCAGCAGACTGGAGAGAACAATGGAGCAGTCCGCCCACCTCCTGTCTGATGCAGCGGCTCCAACATGTGACTACCTCAAGCTCACCATGGGTAGATTGATGATCACCATGGTGACCTTGACCCAGCAGGATTTGCCAGATTTGCTTGTCCATGCACTCCATGAGCACAATCCCAGGTGGCCAGCATCAAAATAGAGTGGAAGGTGCGCCTTCCCCGAGGTGCACCATCCCCAACAGGAGTCAGGCTAGGACCTTTTCAGGACATTCCAAGGGTGTATAGCCATGCCCGGGCGCCATGTTGGGACTGGCCCAGGTCAATGTGTATGTAGTGGCATGCCCAGGTGAAGAGGGCATCCGACACCTCACGACTTGAGACATGGAAAGGCCAAGATGCATAAATGTTTAGGACTGCTATGACCTTCTTGGCCACCAGGAACGGGTACCTTCTTGCCCCATGAGATGCCAGGTCTGCTAGGACGTGGCACTGTCTCCCTGCTGAGATGCAGTCTGTAGGAACACTTGGTATCCAGTATCTCAGCAAAGGACATGTGGGTCCTCTAGAGCCTGGGTCTCCATCTCCGACATCCTCTGGCCCCACCCCTCCACCCCCTCAGGCCAATGGGCAGCCAGGTTCTGACTTCATTCGACGGTCCCGTGTCTTGTTGAGGCCTCTAACCTGGTTTGGCCTTTTTCATCAGTTGCCAATGCAGCAACAAGTCGTGCATGAACCCAAGATCCGGTTGAGGCCATCCTCATGTGTGCGGAACTTGGCTATCAGTCTCTGCTCAGCCAGTCTGCATTGTCGTGAAGGCCACCTTAAGAACATAAGAACATAAGAAATAGGAGCAGGAGTAGGCCATCTAGCCCTTCGAGCCTGCCCCGCCATTCAATAAGATCATGGCTGATCTGTCGTGGCTCAGTTCCACTTTCCCGCCCTCTCCCCATAACCCTTAATCCCCTCTCTTATCAAGAACCCATCAACCCGCTTCTTAAAAATATTTAGCGAGGTAGCCTCCACCACTTCAACGGGCAGAGAATTCCAGAGATTCACCACCCTTTGAGTGAAGAAGTTCCTCCTCAACTCCGTTCTAAACCGCCTCCCCTTTATCTTGAGGCTGTGCCCCCTAGTCCTACTGTCTTTTTTGAGCGGGAAGAGTCTCTCCACCTCTATCCTATCCATCCCATTCATCATCTTATACGTCTCAATGAGATCTCCCCTCATTCTTCTAAACTCTAACGAGTACAAGCCCAGTTTATTCAGCCTCTCCTCATAGCTCAACCCCCTCAACGCCGGTATCAGCCTAGTAAACCTCCTCTGCACTCCCTCCACCTTGGAAAACACTTACCTGAAGATCAGAGGACGAAAGCCCACTTTCCGCTGAAGTGTTCCCCAACAGGAAGAGAACAATAAGTTCATTGATCGACAGTTCCAACTCACCACAGCGAAAAACCGCATCGACCTTCTCAGAAGACAAACACAGGATATGGCAGACATCTTCGTCATTCAGTACTTTCCCAGAGCAGAGGAGCTACAACATCTTCTCTGCAGCCTTCAATATGTCATCAATGAAAACAAATATCTCACCAAGGCCATCCCCACACCCCCACTTCTTGCCTTCAAACAACTGCATAACTTTAAACAGACCATTGTCTGCAGCAAACTACCCAGCCTTCAGGAGATCAGTGACCACAACACCATACAACCCTGCCACAGCAACCTCTGCAAGACAAGCGGATCATCAACACGGATGCCATCATCTCATGTGAGAACATCATCCACCAGGTACTCGGTACATACTCTTGCAACTCGGCCAACGTTGTCTCCCTGATACGCTGCAGGAAAGGATGTCCCGAAGCATGGTACGTTGGGGAGACAATGCAGATGCTACGACAACAGATGCATGATCTCCGCTCGACAATCACCAGGCAAGACTGTTCCCTTCCTGTTGGCGAACACTTCAGCGGTCACAGGCATTCAGCCTCTGATCTTTGGGTAAGCGTTCTCCAAGGCGGCCTTCATGACACACGACAGCGCAGAGTCGCTGAGCAGAGACTGATAGCCAAGTTCCGCACACGAGGACGGCCTCAACAGGGATCTTGGGTTCATGTCGCACTATCTGTAACCCCCATGACTTGCCTGGACTTGCAAAATTTCACTAACTGTCCTGTCTGGAGACAATAGACACCTCTTTAACTTGTGCTTCATGCTCTCTCCACTCACACTGTCTGAAACATTAAGACTTGATTAACTGTACCCATCTAGTATGGATGGATGGGTGGGGGTGGGGAGAGTGCTGCTCCTTCCATAATTGGGGTCTCAGGAAAGCTGATCAGGATGTGGCAGGGGGGTGTGGGGTTGCCTGCAACAGGGCTTTTTACTTTATCCTCAGTGTGGGAGAGACATAACACAGCCATTCTTCATTCTCATACTCCATTGAATGAAGCGCTGGGTGTGTGTGTGGGTCCATTGAGCATGGCAGCATGAAGTGATAGGGTGGAAGCTCTGTGAGTGAACGGAGTGATGGATTATTTGTAACTATACACAGTTAGGACTGTGGTAGGAACAACTGCCATCATCACATCAACTGTAACTTCAAAGAATGGCAGTTCCACTAATGAAGAGAATTATTAGATGGTATAACCTGAAATACTTTGTTCTGTGATCAGTAGTACTCTCTACACCAGTGCCTACTTTCACCCATGCCAACTAGGTGCTTACCACCTCTTAATCCTCCTGACCCTCCCACTACACTCCCCAGGATCTGCAGCTGACCTTGACGAAGCCTGTTGACTCCCATACCCTGTTGCCTGAGATGACCTTGGCAGGTGACCCCTGGGGGATCTGTACCTTCAGGTTCATGGCCTGCTTTCAGGCAGCACAGACATTGCAATGCTGCCCTTATCGATGTGTGGGGCTGATCTGAACCAGATTATCCTCATCCCTTTGAGTGCCTGATGGGCCCGGTGGTCTTCCGTGGGATAGATGGGCAGCTGGAGATCCAGAAGCCCCACCATCCTCTGGCACCGACACTTGTGGATTCGCACTCGTTTCTGCACTATGCAACTGAAACCCGACACCATGGAGTTCATGCCCTCAGACATGGAGGTCATGAGCTGAACTATGAGCATCTCCCATCATGAAGTGTATGTCCTGCGCCAAGGTCTCCAATGAGGACTCCAACCTCGCAATATTGCGAGGCTGTCGGCACCAATCTCATTGGACTCCCCTAGTTGGCCTTGCAGTCCAAGGACGGATATTGCCATTCCTTCCTGGTATTCATGTCTTTGCAATTCCATCAACCAGGGATGACCAGACCCAGGAGCACACCATCAGTAAGGAGCCCAGCAGAGTCCGAGGCTCTGGCATCCCTCCGGGACGACCCTGCCTCCACCTGCTGTGGATCTTCAGGTGTAAGGTG
Organism: Carcharhinus amblyrhynchos; assembly: GCF_965287045.1. Taxonomy (NCBI): domain Eukaryota; kingdom Metazoa; phylum Chordata; class Chondrichthyes; order Carcharhiniformes; family Carcharhinidae; genus Carcharhinus; species Carcharhinus amblyrhynchos. Next base: position 33,845,813 of record NC_137335.1, on the reverse strand, counting down.
CTCACCAGTGAGTGACCCAGAAGCCTGCTTATTTAGTGAACTCAACAAGGTGCGAATGTCTGCACTGGTAGCAGGTGTGGGTGACAGCCATAAAGACTCTTCCAGAAGGAGGCTATTTGGTCCATCGCATCTGCACTGACAACAATCCCACCCAGGCCCTATCCCTGTAAGCCCACATATCTATCCCAGTGATCCCTCTCACCTATGCATCCCGGGAATCTAAGGAGCAATTTAGCATGGCCAATCAACCTAACCCGCATGCCTTTGGGCTAGTGGTGTCTGAGAAATTTCCTCTCGAGCTGCTCATGTTCGGAGGGTCCAGGAGCAGTGAGAATGGTCTGGGCTGCTCAGACCCACGAGAAGGGAAGTGGTAATAGTGCAAAACATGGGATAAATGAAGGGACATTGATGACTCACTTGTGACTTGGTGAATGACTTTGTGTCTTGAGGATTCTCACTTTTGTCAGCTGCCCCCCTTCACTATCTGTACGGGGACACTCTTTCTCCTCATAGAAGTTAAGAACTGTAAGTGATCAATTAATCACTTCACAAATCAACAGAACAGTTTTGTAGTTTTTGTTTTTATTTGATTTCACTTGTTCTGAATTTCCCATCATTGTTCCCACATTTCATGAAGCCTGAAGCAAAAGAAAGAAAATAAGTAACTGCATTGCTCATACATTGCCTGACTCCAGGATGTTCTACGGCATTTTGAATCCAAGGAAGTGCTGATGCAATGGAGGAAACGTGGCAGCTAACTTGTCCCACATGCAGCAGTGAAATGATGACCGAATAATCTATTGTTTCAGCCATGTCAGTTGGGGGATAAATGCTGGCCAGGACACTGGGAATAGTTCTCATTTTCTTCTCTGAATAGTGCCACCAGAACTTTGCAACCACCTGAAAAAAAATAGGCTTAGTGTCTCACCCATAAAATGATACTTTGGAGTGCAGTGGTTAGCACTGCTGCCTCACAGCTTCAGGGACCCGGGTTCGATTCCCAGCTTGGGTCACATCTGTGTGGAGTTTGCACATTCTCCCTGTGTCTGTGTAGATTGACAGTGGAACGAGAAAAACCCAAGCTCAGACCTGCCCTCAAGGACACATTTTAGTTGTAACACCAGAAGAACTTCCTGTCCTTCTTCAAAATATGATGTGAAGCATTGATATTAATTCCGCACAACAGGCGGGAGAAGGACAAGTGAGTTGAATGTTCAAATTCGCAAGGCATGATCCTAATTCACTACATACATACCCATTGGCTTTTTTACTGTGATGGACATGGTGGTATAAGTATCCTGCTTTGAGAGTGGTTAAAATGTGTTTGTGAGTTAGGGCTCCATTAGCAGCATGCTTGCCCCTGAATTACAGGGCCATACTTTTATAGAGACAGCTGACTCTGGAGACCTTTAACATGGTGGATGTGACCAAAGTCCAGATTCCATTTTAGTCAACAGGAAGATAGAACAGAACATGAATAACACAGGTGGGAAACATATATTTAGCATTGGTATCAAGTGAGAATGAGTGGAAATTCTATTAGTTGACTGGCTGTTCAAGTATTTTTTCAGCTGCTGCAGTCTGCCCACAGTAGATACTGGATGAGTAGCAAAGGAAGTGGCATTCATTGCCATGTAGGAAGCCTGGGGGTGGGTGGGGCATGAATTGGCATTTAGAGGGCAAAGAGAGTGGATGAGGGCATGTGAGGGCAAAAGGGAGTAATCAATTTCAAAACAACTGATGTGAAATTGCAGAGAACCGAGGTGAATCTTTTAACCAGACTGGCATGGCACTCACCCTAGCCTATGGCAGCCTAAGATTCATTTGCAGTGTTGATGAGCCCAACTATTTTGCCCACACTTCTCCAGAACAAACACTGGATGTAATGGGGCCCTTTAAACTGAAATGAGTCAGCCAAGTCAGGGAATTTCCCAAATAGAAATCTGACTCGCAACATTCTAGGGTTACGTTCCAGACTAGGGCTTGAGCACAGAACTATAGTTTGGCACTCCAGTGCAGTAATGAAGATGTGCTGTTCTTTCATCGGCGCTCTCTTTTTCACATTAAATGTTAAACTGAAGCCCTGTCGGCCTGCTCAGGCGAAGTCAAAAAAATCCTTTGGTACAATTTAGAAGAACTAACACTCATGCCACACATATGCCAGGCAATGACCAGCTACAGCAAGAGAGAATCCAACCATCTCCCATTTACAATCAATAGCATGACCATTGCTGAATTCCCCAATATCGATATCCTGGTGGTTACCATTGACCAGAAATTGAACAGACTAGCAATTAAATACTGTACCTACAGGAGCAGATCAGAGGCTGGGAATTCTGTAGTGAGTAATGCATTTCCTGACTCCTCAAAGCCTGTCCACTACCCACAAGGCCCAAGTCACAGATGAAGTACACTCCTCTTGTCTGGATGAATACAGCTCTAACTGAACTCAAAAAACTCAAAACCATCAAGGAAAAAGCCACATGCTTGATTAGCACCCCATCCAAAGCCTTAAAACATTCATGAATGAGTGTATACAATTTGGCTGTACATTTCCCACATTACAATGGTGACTACATTTTTAAAAAATACTCCAAAAATACTCTGAAAAGCACTTTGAGACATGTGACAGTCTGAAAAAATTACTATATAAATGCAAGTCTCTTCCTTTTTAACGTACACAATGCAGTCATTTAACAGAAATAATTTCCATCCAATACAAAACCCTTTCCATGATGTCCTGAAAATGAGCCAACAAGACTATTAGACATTTTCATGATGTACTATGAAAGTATGCAATGGTTTCCATCTACTGAGGTGTCATTTTTAACAATGTTGAAAATGAAAATCCAAGAGTGAAAAAAGGACGGGAATTTTCCCATTGGGATGGTAATTAGGAAATCCAGTCAGGAAATTGAGGTCAGATTGAGCAGCAGTTTATTAGGGTGGCTAAAGTTCAGGAAGCCCAATCTGAATAAACATTCAGTGCTCAGAACTGTTTCCTCATTTCCCCCAGCACCTGATCAAGTGAAAGTATCTAGTACAAGATAGTCACTTGGAGACTTAAATTGCAGATGGCCAGAAGAAAAAGCATCAGCTGAACAGTCAACAGAATCTACGTACAGAGACGAAGCTTTCCTGACCTCTGGGAAGAAAAATACATCTGAAAGTTGAGATTACGGTCATCTGGCAAGAAAGTGTGCTGTTTGCTATTTCTAGTGGCCAGAAGAATCACCACCAATCACAATTTCTTTGCCTCCTGTTCTTTCCATATTGCTACCAGAGACATAAATGGGCAATAAATGCTAGCCAGCCAGTGACAACCATGTCCCATGAATGAATACATAAAAAAATGCTGATGTAATAACTCCACAGAGGCAAAAATCCCATCACAAAGTTACTTTATTTACAGCATGTATTTGTATATAGCCAGCTCTCCAGTTGCTCCCTGCTGAAGGCAGGCTGGGAACCTGACACACCAGCTTTAAATAAGGAGCATAAGGCTCCCTGATCTAACCATCAATTAGTATCTCTTTTGACACCAACCAAATAAACAAACTCAAATTAACTTCGGGACAAATTAAAAGTGGCAGCTCCCCAAAAAGGAAGGGGAGACAGCCCAAACAAAAAACAAAGTCGAAAGGAAACTTAAAACATTAAATCAAAAGGTGATTGTCGGGGTCTATAATACACCCCAGCCCCTGCGGTGCCCAGCGGGCGCGGAAGGCATCAACTGCACCTGTGGACACTGTATGCTCCCTCTCCAGGGACACCTGGCCACAAATGAAGCCGCAGTAGAGGGGCAGACGGGATGGACGACCCAGTCGATTGCCCGCTGCCTGAACCTATTGATGGCCCTTCTCGTCAGGCCCAGGAGCAGGCTCACAAGGAGGTTGCCATCCCGACCCCCCCCCCCCCCCCCCCCCCCCCAGTACCAGGTGCCCATAGATTAGGAGCATGGGACTAAAATGCAAACAAAACATCAGTAAAAGATGTTTGAGAAAATCAAAACGGGTGTGCAGTCTATAACACAAAACGTAGACATGGTCCATGGACTCTACAAGGCCACAGAAGGTTCAGTCTTGGGAGCCTGTGGATCGGAAAAACCTACGGTTGTACAGCACTGCTGCATGCAGCACCCTCCACCTAAAGATAATTAGGGGAGATCCCTCCATACAGGGACCTCCACTGGGGACCTCTGCTGCCGGCGGCAACAAGGCCCGCCAAGGTGTGTCCGGGCGACACGGGAGGATGCGGTCGTGAAAGGTGTGCAACAGCATCCCGTACAGGATACGCCTCCGCTCAGTGGAAAAGGGCACAGAGGACATTTCCACGAGGTGGCACATGCAGTGGGGCACCTGACCCTGGGGGGGAGGGTCTAGGCTTTGGGCCAATGTGAAATTCCATCCGAGCAGGTTCTATCCGAGCAGGTACACCGCATGCCTCCACCGCCTTGAGACCGCGTGCGCACTCAGGGCCAAGCATGACCATCCTAAGGTCTTGGATGGCCACCCCCGCACACTGAGCCAGCACATGGAAGCTTATCCAGCCCGCTCCTCCGCCATCCAGCACGTCCCCGATCCTGGTCACCCCGGCGCCCACGGCCCTCCTCTCTGCCAGCCACCTGAAGTTGTAAGGCTGGAGGTGCGGATTCCTGAGCAGCAACTCTCGCACGAGAGCCGCTACTCCTGACGGGGGAGAGCTGCGCCGCAAGGCGTCCGCGTTCCAGACCGTGAGGAGGGCTTGGTAAAAGGCGGGCAACTCCCGCAACGAGGCCGGAATACACCCCTGATCGATATGCAGGAGTTGGACGTTGTAGTTGAGGCCATGCAACTGGCGGAAGAAATACGTTGCCAGGGCACGTCATTGTGGAGGAGGGTCGATGTAAAGGTATCTCTGCAGGGTTGGAGGCGGAAGGTGCTACCTGCGTGAGGAAGCACACCAGACCTTGGCCACTGTCCTCAAGCGGGAGATGCAGAATGTGGCAGAGGCCCAATGCAGTCGATTGTCCCAAAAGAAGCGCACAAGGGTTTTCTGCATGTTTGTGACAAAACTAGGGGGATGGGTCAAAGTGACCAGCCGGGACCACAGCATGGAGGTGACCAGAGGGTTTGTGATGAGAACTCTTGCCCTGTAGGACAGCACTCGGAGCAGTCCTGTCACTGGACTGGCAGGCGGGCAGAGACTTTGGCCTCCAGTTCTCTGGTCAGGGTTCCTTGGCTGGGCAGAGATGGACCCCCAGGTGGAGGAGGTTGGTCCCACTCCAGGTGAAAGGCCTAAGAAGAGGCTGGCTAGGGTGAACATTGGTCCTTTAGAGGATGAGAAAGGGGAGCTAGTGGTAGGGGATGGGGATATGGCTAAGGTCTTGAATAACTTTTTTGTTTCTGTCTTCACGGAGGAGGACGTGAATAATTTGCCGGGTGTTAGCGATGGAAAGGTGGTAGGAATGGAGGGTCTTAATGACATTACTGTTACTAGAGAGGTGGTGCTCGACAGACTGGAGGGGCTGATTGTGGACAAGTCCCCAGGACCGGATGGAATGCATCCGAGGGTTCTGAAAGAAATGGCGGAGGTGATAGTGGATGCCTTGGTGGTTATTTTCCAGACGTCGCTGGATTCCGGGGAAGTGCCGGAAGATTGGAAAACGGCTAATGTTACGCCGTTGTTTAAGAAGGGTGCCAGGCAAAAGGCGGGGAATTATAGGCCGGTTAGTTTAACGTCTGTGGTAGGTAAAATGTTAGAATCCGTCATTAAGGAGGAAATTGCGAGGCATCTTGAAGGGAATTGCTTGATAGGGCGGACGCAACACGGTTTCATTAAAGGGAAGTCGTGTCTGACAAATTTACTGGAGTTCTATGAGGATGTGTCTAGGGCAGTGGATAGAGGAGAGCCGGTGGATGTGGTCTTTCTGGATTTTCAGAAGGCGTTTGACAAGGTACCTCACAAGAGGTTATTGCAGAAGGTCAGGGGACATGGAGTTGGGGGTAGGGTGTTAGCGTGGATAGAGGATTGGTTGTCAAATAGGAGGCAGAGAGTGGGGGTCAATGGGTGCTATTCGGATTGGCGGTTGGTGACTAGTGGGGTGCCCCAGGGGTCGGTGCTGGGGCCTCAGCTATTTACCATTTATATAGATGATCTGGAGGAGGGAACCGAGTGCAGGGTGTCGAAATTTGCTGATGACACCAAGATTGGGGGAAAGGCAAATTGTGCGGAGGGTGTGGAGAGTCTGCAGAAGGATCTAGATAGGCTGGGCGAATGGGCCAGGGAATGGCAAATGGAATTTAATGTTGGCAAGTGTGAGGTGGTCCACTTTGGTAGGAAGAATGGTAGGAAGGACTATTACTTACGTGGCGAAAAACTGCAGCAGGCGACGGTGCAGAGGGACCTCGGGGTCCTTGTGCATGAGTCGCAAAAACCCAGCTTGCAGGTGCAGCAGGTGGTCAGGAAGGCAAATGGGATGCTGGCCTTCATAGCGAGGGGGATTGAATATAAAAGTAGGGAGGTCTTGCTGCAGCTGTATAGGGCATTGGTGAGGCCGCAGCTGGAGTACTGTGTGCAGTTTTGGGCGCCGCACCTGCGCAAGGATATTTTGGCCCTGGAGGGAGTGCAGAGGAGGTTTACTAGGCTGATACCGGAGTTGAGGGGATTGAGCTATGAGGACAGGCTGAATAAACTAGGCTTGTACTCGTTAGAGTTTAGAAGAATGAGGGGAGATCTCATTGAGACGTATAAGATGATGAATGGGATGGATAGGATAGAGGTGGAGAGACTCTTCCCGCTCAAAAAAGACAGTAGGACTAGGGGGCACAGCCTCAGGATAAAGGGGAGGCGGTTTAGAACGGAGTTGAGGAGGAACTTCTTCACTCAAAGGGTGGTGAATCTCTGGAATTCTCTGCCCGTTGAAGTGGTGGAGGCTGCCTCGCTAAATATTTTTAAGAAGCGGGTTGATGGGTTCTTGATAAGAGAGGGGATTAAGGGTTATGGGGAGAGGGCGGGAAAGTGGAACTGAGCCACAACAGATCAGCCATGATCTTATTGAATGGCGGGGCAGGCTCGAAGGGCTAGATGGCCTACTCCTGCTCCTATTTCTTATGTTCTTATGTTCTTATCCTCCGGAAGGGGGTTCATCTCCCACGGACCAACCAGGTGTCTGGAACACTTGGCCCAGTTGATCCTGGCGGAGGACGGGGCAGCATTCTCGCATCCTCTGCAGGTCAGCTGGGTCCGTGAACACGAGGAGCACGTCATCGGAACAGGACCACCTCTACATCCAGGCCACGCAGAGTCAGACCCGGCAACCTCCCCCGCAAGAGGCGCAGGAAGGGCTCCACGCATATGGAATAGAGTTGGCCGGACAAGGGGCAGCCCTGCTGTACTCCCCTCCCAAAGTGAAGGGGTGCCGTCAGCGACCCGTTAACCTTAATCAGACACTCTGCGGCAGAGTACAGTAATCAGATCCGGGCGACAAAATGCATCCCGAACCCAAATGCCCGCAGGGTCCCGAGTAAATACTCGTGCTCCACCCTGTCAAACGCCTTCTCCTGATCTAAGGACAAGAAGGCTCTCCTCTTGTCCAGCCCTCTGGTGGTGGTGGATTAGGTCCCGGACCAAATGGATATTGTCATGGATAGGTTGGCCCGGGACTGTGTAGGACTGGTCAGGGTGGATCATGTGGTCCAGTACGGGTCCAAGGCGTGAAGCCAATGCCCTGGCAAAGATTTTATAATCCGTGCTGAGGAGGGAGACCGGGCGCCAGTTTTTAAGTTGCCGGAGATCCCCCTTCTTCAGCAGCAGAGCTATGACTGCTCTGCGCCACGAAAGGGGCATCTCCCCGGTAGCAATGCTCTCCCCCAGGACCCCTGCGTAGTCGTTCCCCAGGACGTCCAGAGCGCCCTGAAGAACTCTATGGTCAGCCTGTCCAGCCCCGGGGCCTTTCCCCGTTGGAGGCTGTCGAGGGCGCAGGTCAGCTTGACCACGGTGATGGGGGCCTCGAGCCTGCCGACGCCCTCCGGGCCGATTTGCGGAAGGTCCTCCCACAGAACTCTGCGGGCATCCTTGCTGGACGGATCCGGAGAGAAGAAGGAGGTGTAATAATCCCGGGCGATGGCCCAGACGCCCTCCGGATCCGAGACGGGGGCACCGTCGTCAGCCAGCAGCGTAGGGAGCTGCTGACGGTTAGCCCGCCCTTTTTCCAGCGAGTAGAAGAAGGGAGAGCCGCGGTCCAGGTCCACTCGGAACTGGAGCCGCGACCTCACGTACGCGCCACGGGACCCGACCAGTTGCAGGTCCCGCAGCGCGTCCTTCTTCTCCCTGTACTCCAGACACAGGGCCGGGTCCGCATCGGGCCGACCGAGATGTACCTCCAGGTCGAACAGCTCCTTCTCTAACTCCCCGAGCCTGGATTTCTGCCTCCTCGTCGACCCCCTCGCGTACTCCTGACAGAAGGTACGGACGTGAGGCTCGCCCACATCCCACCATAGCCTCCAGGAGGGGGAGCCACTTCCTTCCCCAGCCGGCCCAGAATCGACAGAACGAGTCCAGGAGGCGCTCGTCCTCCAGCAGCGAGTTGTTAAATACGCGACCCCCCCCCCCCAGCACGAGACGGAACAAACTCCGCCCACACCAGGTGGTGGTCCGTGCTTGGCAGCTGCCGCATGGAGGCCAACGGCATGCCAGACACGTAGGCCCTCGAGAGGTAAAGGCGGTCCATTCTGGACACTCCGCCTCCAGGCCTCACGTGAGTGAAAGCTCCGGAGCCGGGATGGAGATGTCTCCAGACGTCCACCAAGTCGTGGGTCCCGAGCAGGTCCCGCAACGTCAGCATCGCCGGGGTACGCCACCAGGGGCCGACGCGGTCCTGTGCCTCCAGGATGCAGTTAAAATACGCCCCCCCCCCCCCCCCCCGAGGACGATGCATTCGCCCCCCTGCGATGGTGTCGAGATGAGCGGACGCTTTCTGGTAGAAAGTCGTTTGTTGCAGTCCAGCGGTCGGGGCGTAGATGTTCAGCAAGTGAATGACCACACCCTCCTCCCGGACCGTCAAGTGCACCAACCGGCCTGGCACCAACTCCTTGACCCCCAAGATATCTGGCTGAAAATGCGTGGCCAACATGATAGCCACCCCGCTGGAAGCAAGCGTGAGGTGGCTCATGTCGACCCCCTCCTCACCACTCCAGGAGCCGTCGGGCTTCATCTCCCGGAATGGTACGAGCTTCCTGCAGGAAACACACCGCATACTTCCCGTCACGGGGGACCGAGAAGTTCTGGAACCTGCAGGGTGGTTCACTGCTGCCGTTGACGTTGAGGCTGGACTTGAGACTTCATGTCGGTAGCAGCGTGCCGCCGTCACCACTTATCTAATTACATGGGGGACCACTGGGGTAAGTTGCGCCAGTCCACTCCCCGGTGAGCCCGTCGAGGAACTCCTGTACCCGACACCGCCCTCTTTTAGTCAGGCCCGAGGCGGCCTAGGAGCAGGTCTGTGTGGACCGGACGAGCAGCGACAAGTCCCACCAACAGTCGAGGGCTAGTCGGATGCTGTCAGGGCAGCCAGAATGGTTTTTGATGAAGGCCCTGAGTTCCCCAGAGGGGATGAAGGGCAGGTCAGTGAGCGGCACGAGGGAGTACCCCATCTTGCTCAAGGTGGACCCTGAAATAGTCCCCGTGCCCACCACCTTACCTCCTCGGGGCCGTCGCCCTTCAACTCCGAGTCCCCCGCCGCAGGGCGTACGGCGGGTGACACGGAGCCGCCAACTAGCCCTGGCTCCTCCCCAATCCCACCCCCCGTATCGGCGGAGTAGGGGTTTCCCCCGGGCTCTTTACCCTGCGTTTGTGGACCGGTGGCTCAACCCCCCACTCTGCCCCAGACGCCAGGTCCGGAGAGTCCCCCCGGTCTGTCGGGGATCCCCAGCATCAGAGGTCGGGACAGAGAGGGGGGGCCTTCCTCCCCACTGTCGCCCAGGGACCCAAACAACGGGGTGCCACTGCAGTCCCCCAGCAGTTCAAGGAAAAATTCCTTGGCGGTGCTGAAATTCACCGGGTGGAACAAGACCATGGGGGCCCCGCTCCCACCCAGCCCAGGGGGAGCTCCACTTGGAGGACTGCAGCAGCGTGCTCCTCTTTTTATCTTTCTTCTTGCCCCCAATTTGGGGGCAAGGCATGAAGACAAGTGGGGGCAGAGCAGGGAACGGTACAAATTGGGGGAGGGGCATAGGCGCCACAACCTCTGAGCAAGGGGAGGGGGTGTGGGGAGTCTCACTGATCTCAATTTCCCGCTCCCCTGAGGTATGGCTCCTCTTTGTGAGGGGCAACCCCTTGGCAGGAGATGCCCCTCGCAGTCTGCCCCTCTCCTTCTTGCCCTGCCCCTTGGCCTTCCCTTCTCCCTCCCCGGGAGGTGTTGTATCTGCCGGCTCAGGATCGTGTACTCGCCCCACGCCCAGACCCGGGAGCACACGCACCCGCGACGCTGGGCCCAGCACTTGGCTCTGAGGCACCCATGGGCCCAGTAAATGGTTTCGGAGGTGGACTGGAGGCGTTCTTTTTCCCCCGGCCAGCAGCTGGGGTGACGAGGATGGTGGGGGGTCGGGGTTCTGCTCCCCCCCTTCTTTTTGCCCTTTTCTTTTGCCGGGGTCTTCTGGCCTCGCGGAGGCTCCACTGCCCCCACCGCCAGCAGCCAAGGTGGCAGCTGCTGCCGGTGTGGCCTCCCCTCACAGGGGGCCAGGTGGTACTTGGTTAGGAGAGGGGGCTGCAGTGCCAGCTGCGGCTGCCTTGGGTTGGGGTCAGCGGCCTTGGAGGCGGGGCAGTTCTTTTCAATTTGCCCCGCCTCCTTACAGGCATGGCACCGCACACCGTCCGCGGACCAGAAGACCCGGTAGGTAGTCCCCTCAAAGGGGACATTAAAGCCTCCTTCCAGGCACTCCTCCTGGGCCAGGCGGACATCTACCTGGCGCTGGAAGGATTGCACATGCCTGAGGGCTGGGTTACAAAGGCCGAGCGGGATCGGCGCCACCTCGGACCTGATCTCCCCCAGGAGATGGAGATGGGGGGAGGAGGAGCTCCATGGGGATGAAGGGCAGGACGTTTGAGACGACTAATCGATGGTGGTGACCCCAAGGGAGTCCACTACCAAGAACATCTCGCCCACCATAAGACACCTTTCCAGGGTCAGGTGGACCACCCGCCCGGCCTCCAAAAAGAATACGGCCTTGCCCTACATCTTAGAGGCTGCTATATTAGCTGAGGGGCCGGCAATCCCAGCCATTGCCTGAATGCACACCTCGATGGTTATGTCGGGGTCGGCGTAGCACTTCACCCCGAGTTGTTTCGTGATTAGCCGAAAAGGTGGCAGGGCCTTGGGAATGGCAGGGGCTTTGGCTGCAGTCACACCCGCATAGGTGGACCGAGACGGCGCTGCCTCCGGCAATGGTGTCACTGTCGCCATGATGGTAGTGGTAGGTGCCATGCCCACCCCGAGATTGCCCAGATGTGTGGCAGGGCGTATTTTGTTGCAATTTATCCATGGGATGGGGGGGGTTGCAGGGAGGGTTGGGTCAGGGGCCTCTCTGGCCTTTATGTGATGCACGGAGAGGGGGGGGGCGGTAAAGAGGGAAGGGAGGACTCGTGTGGTGTGGGGGGAGGGGTCTAGCCCAAGAATTGGGGGACAGGGAGGGAATGAGAGAGGGTGGGGTGGGTGGGAATCCGGGTACTCTCTCCTCAGAAGTTAGAGGGAGAGAGGGGGACGGAGGGGCAGGAGGGAGGACAGGAGCACTGAGGTGGGCCAGTGCCCCTGTCAGGAGGGAGGTGCTGGCGTTGGGGGCAGCACCAGCGGGTGGGGGGACTTCTAATCTTCAGCCCTGTGGGTCAGCAATGAAAAAGTCCGGAACGCCTTCACACCCCCCACCCCTCACTCCTGTAGATGGAGAACGATCTCCTTGTATTCTTCCCCTTCCTTTTAGGCACAGTTGCTCAGCCCTTCGATGGTATGTCTTCTTCTGTTGGTGCTTGATCTCTCTCTCTCGTCAGGGTTGATAATACACCCCCGCCCCTGCGGTGCCCAGCGGGAAGGCGTCAACTGCACCCGTGGACACCGCATGCTCCCTCCCCAGGGACACCTGGCCACGAACGTAGCCACGGTAGAGGAGAAGACAGCCAGGAACCATCAATTAGTCGTTTATACTCTAGCAAGTGAACCTCATTAGCCTGGCTGAAGTCATCATATGGTGTCGCAGTCAACTGCACTTAAAGGCGTAAAAGGCAGGCACAACTGAATGCCTTTTCTAGGCCATTTCAGTGTCAACCACAATGTTGTGGGTCTGGGCCAGATTGGGTAAGAACAGCATATTTTCTTCAGTGAAGGAAACTGGGAGTCAAATGGGTTTTCACTGTCACCATTACTGAGCCTAGGGTTTTTAATTCCATGTTTATTTAATATGATATGAAATCACATTTAAATCAGATTGATTTAAATTCTCCAGCTAGCAGGATAGGATTGGAATTCACATTTCTGGATCATTTATCCAGGCCACTGGGTTACTGGGTTAACATAACCAGGTGTTGTCATTTCCCAAAATTATATATGGGTTGTTTGTCAGGGTTAGGAGATACGTAACTTTCTCCTGTGATGACAATGGCTAGTATTACCAGGCACTTCTCTGGCCACTTTCCAACAAGCATGCAGTGCTATCAACCGCACACAAATATTAGACATCTCATCAAGAGAGCCATTGACATGGTCAAGTTGCACTCCAGGTTTCTGGGTGGGACTGGAGGTGCCCGTCACTACTCAGCAGCAAGAGTGCTCAGGATAATGGTTGCTTGTTACATTCTGCACGCCATAGCACAATAGCTAAGGCGAGAGATCCAAGAGGAACAAGCCACTCAGCATTCCTCGTCTATTGAGAATTCCAGTGAGAAAGACAGAGATGAAGGTGGGCTACCCAATGCCACTTGATCCAATCATATTCCTGCTTGAGGTGCCAGTGTTGTCCTAATGGTCAGAAGGTTCAGTTAGTCAATCATATTGCACCAAAGTAACTCTATCCCTCTATACTTTACTTGCCCATCTGTCCCTCAAGCAGCTCACCCCCTATCACTTGCCCGCCTGTCCATCCATCCATCCATCTGTCTATCTGTCCATCATTGCAAGTCAAATAATTGCTGCCAATTCATGGCTTCACAATCAAATGAATAGCGTAGTTGACATTCACCATTCAAGAAGGGGGACACAGGAAGGTGATACAAAGTAACACATATATTGTGACTTAATAAATTAATTATTTAATCAATTTTTCAAAGTTGTTTTAGCAGAGGTTGAGGCAGATAGCTCTGATCCTGGGTTTGACTTTGGCAGTGCTTGTGGCCAATAACAACCCAGGAGGGTCCCCTAAGACTGCTCCACATATACGTGTACGTGGGCAGACTCTGCCAACAGGAGAAGAGGCAGCATGTCTGTGCTGGTTGAAGTGGAAAAACGGTTTGAGGAGGTTTTGCATTTTTGTCTTCTCCATCCTACGCTGATGTTGCATTACCCCTATCTCATTGTGGCAATTCGCGAGGTCGCAATTGTCCACATCCAAAATGTCTGCCATCTCCTGTAAGGCTGTAGGCATGTTAGCTTTTATAATTTGCAAGATCACTATCTGGAGATGCCAGCGCTGACTAATGCAATGAGATTCAGGTTCCACAGGAAAGCCCACTCTCTCAATGGAAGATGTCATCCCAAATGCCTGAAGCACCAGCCAACAAATGTTTGCATTGGCTGCTGTGATGTAAGATGCATGTTGGTTGTAAGCGCAAGGTTTCTGAGTCGTGGAATTGAGGTGACTCATTGGTAATTTCCTTTGTTTTATTTCCCTCTCTTTTCCATGTGTGATTTAATCAGCAACATACAAACTCCAGAAAGTTAACTTCCCAGGTCACAGTGAGAATAATGTTTTATTATCCAGTAAAATTACAATTGATGCACACTGTTAAAAATCATTTTCAAACATTCTTAAAAACATGTACAAAATAAGGGTGGTATGGTGGTTAGCACTGCTGCCTCACAGCGTGGAGCCTGTCTGTGTGGAGTTTGCACGTTTCTCCCTATGTCTGTGTGGTTTTCCTTTGGATGCTCCAATTTCCTCCCACAGTCCAAAGATGTGCACTTTGGGTCAATTGGCCACGCTAAATTCTCCAGAGTGTCCAAAGATATGTAGGTTAGGGGGATTAGGTGTATGGCTGGTTCTTCTGCTGCTGAAGCCTTACAACATTTCCAAATGCATTTTCTGTGTGGTTACCTTTTCCAGTTGTCAGGAAACATGATGTCATTTCTCATCAGTGCTGCATCCCTGAATCATGCTGGGGTCCCCCTCACCTTCACCATCTACTCCACCAGCCTCTGTAATCAATAGATCATCCTTCATCATTTCCACTAGCTTCAGCATGATGCCACCACCAAACACATCTGCCCCTCCCCTCCCCTTTCAACATTCTGAAGGGACTGTTCCTTCTGTGACATCCTGGTCCATTCCTCAATCATCCTTTCCCTGTGGCACCTTTCCATGCAAGGACATGAGAGGCAATACCTGTCCTTTCACTTTCTTCCTTCTCACTATCTAAGACTCCAAACTTTCCTTAAGTGAAACAGCAATTTATTTGTACTTCTCTCAATTTAGTATATTATGTTCAGGACGTGTTCTCCATACCAATGGGGAGAACAATCGTAGACTAAGTGATCGCCATTATTCCGTCCGCAAGCATGATTCTGAGTTTCCTGTCACTTATTATTTTAATTCTTCACCTTGCTCCCACTCTGACTCTTCTCTCCCCTGCCTGCTATAGTGATCCTGTCAAGCTCAACACTCATTCTGTCAAGCTCATCATTCTTCTTGGCCCTCTGTTGCCTTCTGGACTCACTATCAACTTTAAATCAGTTTTATTCTGTTTGTTTTTTTGTTCACTTGTTTCCTTTTTATTCCTCATATTGTATTCAGATGGTTATTATATAACCATTCACACCACTATGGATATATTTGTTTCTTTATTTTATCCATTACCATACTCATTTTTGTAATAAAATAAATTTATAATTTCAAAAAGACAAAAAGTGTTAACATAGTGTCTGTACACATTTGTAAAATGTGGACTCTTTCCCAAGAAAACATCCTGCTTTGTGCATTTATCCATACAACATTAGCAGCAGTCACTGCAAGGTGTTGACTATTCTTTTCCCTTCTCCTTATCTGAAAATGTACAGTGGTTCAGATGGTGAAGCATGAAGAAGGAATCACTAAATGTCGTCATCATCAAACAGGTCTTCAAAATTATGAAAGAAACCTACATGAAGTGCTTTTTCATGGGCTGCATGATCCATTAGAAGTCCTGAACTTCCTCCTGCCTCATCCAGATCCACGTAGGGCCCCGCATCCTCCGGGAACATCTCATCCACTGTCAGCTTCACTGTGACAGGAATTTTCTGCCCTCCTGTCTCTGAATCCCTGACTCAAAAACAGACAGACCTTTGCATCATGAATTCTTTTGTCTTTTAATCTCTCCTGCCCTCCATTCTATCAGAGACCTTCCCTTTTGTTCTTCCTGTTCTCCACTCCCCACTTTAGCTGGCTTTGAAACTCTCATACTGTTATTTTTCTTTAGCTCTGATGAAAGGTCATCGACTTGAAATCTTTTACTCTGTTTCTCTCCATAGAGGCACCCAGCTGAGCCTCCTGCGTATTTCCAGCATTTCTTGCTTTTATTTCAGATTTCTAGCATTCGGAATATTTTGCTCTCAGTTTTTAATTGAATCATCCTTCAGAGTTTGACGTAATTCTCAGCATTCCTTAGATAGGTTTTGCATTTTGCATTTAACAATTTGTAACTTGTACTCTCTTGGTCAATGGGAAACAATCTGCCTGCTAATGGCAGTTACTTAATTAAATGGATAGGTAGAACGGGTAATTGCTGTCAGCAGGACCTGACTTAGGTCTTGGAATTTTTGCTACTGTGAATACTGGAGGTTACATGAACTGAGATCTCGAGGCATTAATTAAAATTAATAGCTTAAAGAAGGTATTAGCTAGATTTTAAAAGATGGAATAGAGATGGTTTTTAGATCACCAGAAAGACCTGTTGTTTGCAATTCTGTGGGAACTTCAGGACATTGGGTATATAAAGTGTCTCCAGCTGCTTGATTTTGAGCTCAGAGCTTCTGATGCTGAAAGGCAGCTGGAGTCATTGTGGAACATCAGGAAGGTAGAGAGTTTCCTGGATTGGAAGTTCTAGGAACTGTCCGCTCTGGAGGCAGAAAGTGTTCAGAATACAAGATGGGTGGCCATTGAGAAGAGTAAGAAGAGGCAGGAAGTGTACGAGTCTTCGGGGTGTCTGCCAGTCTCAAACTGGTACTCAGCATTGGTGACTGTTATGTCTTAAACAAGTGTATGTCCAGGTCATGGCATCAATGGGGGAAGGAACTTTACAGTGGGAACAGCAAAGTGTGGAAATGCAACTGTGATTGGAAATTGCACAGTTAGAGAATCAGACAGCGATTTCTGTAAACATTGCCTTGAATCTCACATGATGTGTTGCTCCACAGTGCCAAAGAAAAGGACAGCACAGAGAGGATGCAAGTACTCTGTAAGGGGAAGGAAGTGAGCTTGAAATTGTGGTACTTATCAATACCAATGACACAAGCAAAGCAGGTATTGAAGGGCTCTGGTCAGACTTTCAGGAGTCAGGGAGGTAGTTACAAAGTAGGATATCAAAGAGAATAATCTCTGGATAACTTCAAGTGTCACGCACTAGCAAGTGGAGAACTTGTAAGATAGAGACATGGTGCAAGAGGATGGCTTTAGAGTCTTGGAGCACTGGAATCATTTCTTGGGCAAGTTCACCTATTGAAAAGGGACAACTGTGCCTCAGTAGGATTTGGTCCAATGTCCTGATGGGAAAGTACACTTGTGGAACAGGGGATGTTTAAAACGGAATTGGCAGGGGGCACATGTAGAAATAGAAAAGAGAAATAAGTTGCAAAAAGAAGTGAAAATGTTGGTTAGTGTGAGAGAAGGGAATAGTATTAGATAATTGTAGACAAAGAAGACATATAAGGAATACATGTATTCCTTGGTTTAGAATTCATGTATTTAAATACACAAAGATTGTTGCACTGTAGGGATTCTATGGAAAATAGTCATGTGGAAATATGATGTGGTGGCAATAATGAAAGCATTCCATAAAAAATAGTTAAGGTTGAACGCTTAATATTCTTTGATAAAAAGTGTTCAGAAAAGACAAGATAGGAAAATTGATGGGCTAGATATACTGGAAAGACTGACTATGCTAAGAGAGGATAGGATAAGTCTTGTGCTCTGGATGGCTTGAATCCCAGTTTGCTAAGGGAACTGCATATGGAGATAGCACAGGGGAATATCATAATCTTCTAATCATCTCCCCATGTAGGAGAGGTGCCAGAAGAATGGAAAAGGTGACAATTTATTCAAGAAAGGGTCTATGGGCAGTTCTAGTAACTACAGGCTGGTTAACTTACCATTGAGTGTTGGAACTATACTCATCCAGGCAAGGGAAAAGTATTCCATCACACTCCTGGCTTGTGCCTCATAGATTGTGGATGGTAGATGTTAGATTTTAGAAGGTGGACAAAGAAAAAATGTTCCTATTAAACTGATGGTACAAGGATGAGGGGACACAGATTTTAGGTTAGAGATATAGTGGAGTTTTGAGGAAGAAATTGACTGTGAGGTGGTGGAAGGAGAGACAATCAATGATTTCAAGAAGAAATTGGATAGGTCCTTAATGTAAATAAATGTGCAGGGCCATGAAAATACAATGGGAAAATCTGGCCTGATTGGATGGATCTGCAGAGAATTGGTCAGGATTCAATGGGCTGAATGGCCTTCATCTGTGTTCTAATGATTCTTATGATCCTAAGCATTGACTCAATGGACTTTATAAATTGTGAATGGGGTACTGAATTTTATTGCCAGATGCATGGAACTTAAAAGTTGATGCGTAATGTGGATCTTTATAAAACCTTAGTGAGGCCATAGTTGGAGTACTGTTTGTAGGCGTGGACACAAAACCATAGGAAAGGTATTGATGCAATAGAAAAGGAATGATACAGATTTATTCAGTTGTTCCCAGCTATAAGATACAGATATGATGAAATTATTGAAAAGAATTGGAGCTTTCATTAGGTCTGAGGCAATTTGGGAGTTAATTAATAGTGGTGTGTGAAATTATGAAGGAATGGGGAAAATGGAGAGGCTGGCTGACTTTGGTGGAAGGGTAAAATGGGAGGTAGAAAAGTAGCTGCTCATTACACATCCAACTTGATTTTCCTTTCTAATGAGTTCAAGAAGCAGAAGAAATATTTTTGCACAGTGGATGTGAGGTCCTGTATTACACTGTATTACATTTATGGGTGAGATAGGTGGCAGAAGGAAACAGGAATAAAGAGGTATGGGAACAGAGTGGGCTCAAGGGATTGGCCCTGCTAGTCATGTGGATGATAAACACAAACATCAAGTTAGTTGAGCTAAACAGCTTGTTTCCATGTTGTAATTCTTGTATAATTCTCAGCTGACATCAGCATTTATGAACCTTCCAGCACAGCGTGATTAGCACACAGCGATCATAGAATTACCTAGAATTTACGGCACATAATCGGGCAACATGACCCAACTAGTCTGCGCTGGTCCCACCTGCTTGATTTAACCCAATCAGCACATTGCCCTTTTGTACTTCTCTACCTTCCCTTTGGTGCACCTATGCTATTTGTCTCAACCGTTCCTTGTGACAGTAAGTTCGCATTATAATCATTATCTGCATCAAGAAAATTATCCAAAATTCCTAATTCAATTTATTTGTTATTACCTTATACTTATGACCTTATTTTTGGATTTTCCTACAATTGAAAACATTTTCTCTGTCCACCTGATTGAGTTTTTTCTGGAGAATGGTTAGAATGTGGAGCTCACAGCCACATGGCATAATTGAGATAAATAGGATTGACATTTGTAAAGAAGCTGGATAAGTACATGAAAGAGAAAGCAACAGAAGGAAATGCCGATGAGATTAAATGAAGTAGGGTGGGAGGGGATTCATGTGAGGCATAAACACCTCTCACACCAGGCAGGCCAAATGATCTTCTTGAAGAATTATTGCAACTTAGAAAATATCACTGAATTCTTTCTTGTTTGGTTTTAACATTCAACGTGGCCTTTCATCTGGTTGTTAGATTACAAATCTTTTTATGGCATTTGCTGTTAAGAAACATGTTTCCCAGTCCCACTCTTGGAGCCACTGAAATTTGACAAAAATAATGAAAGCCTTAATCCTGGACTCAAATAAGTGTGTGATATCATTGTGCTTGGATGCAACATTAGACTGGTATCACATCCATTGTTCTAAAATAGTAACTGGCACTGTTGTCCCTTGGTGATATCTGCACTAACCCTCAGATTTCTCGATGCTGTAAATGCATGTGAGTAGCTCATAACTTTTAAAATAACTCACAGTATACTTATACGCTGTTACACGAAGACCTTAAATTAGTTTTTTGAAAAAGTCACTTATTTCTCATTGTTTCAAAGCTCCAGTCTCTTTTTCATTGCCACACCAACCATTTGTATTGATCTGATACCTTTAACATAATAAACATCTCAACGTTAAACAAGATGCCAAACAGTGATAGGAAGTGGCACATGTAGGTGACCAATGACATGGTCAAAGATGCAGGCTTACTGTGGTATTGCAGTGGCAGTTGTCACTGTAAATAGAAGCTGGTGTTCTCCCTCAGCTACTGTTCAGTGTTGTTCCCTCCTTTTCTCACCTTTGGAAGGATTTCCAGATTTCCCCATTCATCTTTGGTTGGGAGGTGGGATGATTTTCTGGCTGCTAGTAATGTTTATGAAATTGGCATGCAAAGGTGACAACTTTACTGACCTCCAACTGGCAAGGCAGACACTAACCTGGAAATTGCCAAGGTCTTCTGGTGAAAATGCAGTGTTCGTCAGGTGAATGGAGCCTGACGAAGAGGGTAACCCCTCGAAAGCTTGTGAGAATATTATCAAATAAATAGGTTGGACTAAAACCTGGTGTTGTCAGACTTTTTACTGTGTTTACGCCAGTCCAACGCCGGCATACCCACATCAAAAATGCAGTGGGGCAGTCATTGTGCCTGAGGGGCTAAATGGCCTCTTTCTTTTCCTTTGTTTGCAATACCTTGCTGTATGTAGGTTTACTGTTCTGTAGGTCTATCTTATAATAGTAGTTACATTTCAAAAAAAGTTAGGAAACTCTTTGGAACATCTTAAAATATAAAGGGCTGCAGGTTAACTCCCAGACAGAAGCATTTTAGTTATTGCTGGATGAGGTCAAAGAGCTCCACAATTCAAAAAAGCAAAGACTTAGGAGTGATCTGATCAAAGATTATCAGATGATGAAAGGAATAGATTGTGGTTGTGCAGACAGTTTGTTCCAACTAAATAGTTAAGGACAACCAGGAGGCACAATTCAATTTCTGTGTTCCAGAACTAGTTTTGACTTTGGGAGATGGTTCTTTTACCAAAGGATTATTGGACCTGTGCAACAGGCTGCCAGTTGGTGTGATCAACCCCGATTTACTGGTCCCTTACTTGAGGGGGAGGGTGTCTATCAACCCACACAAACTGTAGCTGTGTTAACTTCTGGTCCTGTTTTGATTATTAAGCCAGTTAGATGAAATTTTATAAAGCCCCCCCCGCCACATCCCCATGCACCAATGGGCATTGTTTAAAAAAAAATCCCAGGGTGGCTTTGGATAAAAGGATCAACGAATCTTTTCCTTTCCATTAATGTTCACATGTCAGTGGTACACTATATATACACAAGCCAGTTATTACACACATTGAAGAATTATTTTAAGCGTGTATAAGACATAATCCACCATCAGCCATATGCTATTTCCTGTTTTGCTTTGAGGTAACCTTGGAACGAGGAGCACTATAGGTTTGTATAACTTTGAGCTGGAAGTTGTATTAAGAATGATTTATTTTCTGATGACTTAAAATGTCCTGCAGGGTGTCAGAGTGAAGTTCTGTCAGCGTTGTGAATATATACTCACTGTGAACACAAGTAATAAGCTTTCCAATCCAGATGACAGACACTCCAGCACCCCTTTAAATATGAAAAGAGTATGAAAGGATGAAACAATGGTTAGCACTGCTGCTTCACAGTGCCAGGGAGCTGGGTTCAATTCCTGACTTGGGTCACTGACTGTGCGGAGTTTGTGTGTTCTCCCTGTATCTGCGTGGGTTTCCTCCGGGTGCTCCGGTTTCCTCCCACAGTCTAAAGATGTGTAGGTTAGCTGAATTAGCCATGGGAAATGTGTGGGAGTAGGGGGAGAGGGCCTGGGTAAGATGCTCTGTCAGACTTCTACACGATAGAGATTCTCTGATCCTATCACCGGCTCTGCCTTTAGATCCAGACTTTGTGTAAAGTGGGAATACCAAGGCGAGGTTTCCTTTCCTCCTATAATTATCAACGCACAAGGGGGAAGAGCTCAATAGGAATGCGTTTTCATTTTCGGCGTTTCTTTTCAGTCGGTAGATACAAATAATAGTCCCGGTAATCAGCAGGGGCCGCTGGGTGGAGCGGAGCCTCCCCTTTAAGGAGTTTGGGCGGAAGTGCTGGCGAATGCGAGCTGGTGGGCTGGAGCTGAGTGTGCAGCGGCAGAGAGGCGGCCGGGAGTCCAGCGCAGCAGCATGTGAGAGCACCGGCATGAGGACAGCGGGCAAGCTCACCCTCATACACTGACACACACTATCATTCCTCAACCGCTCAAACCAATGGAACCCATCACCAAGTGGTCGCCCAAACAAGTGGTGGAGTGGGTCCAAGGTAAGAACTTTTGGAGCTGTCTGTAACCGGGTTAGACAATCGGAAGCAACATTGTTTTTATCCTTCAAAAGAACAATGTTATATTTTCAACAGCTGAGTGGATTCTTTGCTGCTGCGTTTAAACTGACTGGTTCATATATCTTGGTTTCGTTTAGATTTTTCGTTTAACTTTTGCGTCCCTGGTTTCCTATTAGTGTTTTGATTTTCGTTACTATTTTTGTCACAAACCTGAACGTATTCTCAATGTTTTCTCCACAGCCCCCCCCCCCCCCTCCCCCTAAGTTCAGTGTCCCGCGTTAACTCAGTAACTGGGGGATGGGCGCACAGCCCCTCTCTCTCTCTCTGTGTTTCTGTTTATTTTTCTCTCCATCTGGCGGCTGTTTTGACCGATGACTCACTTGGGATTCCCGTTTGCTGCCTCTACGCTGACTTTGCTGCTAACTTCTCTTCACTTCGCAGTGTTGGCGGCCTCTGCTTCAGCAGGCGGCCTCCCGGTGTTTTGTTCTGAAGCGCAAACCATCCCCCTGTCAAACAAGAGGATCTAATTACTCCAACTAACTGGGGTTGAAAGGATCGAACTTGCACTGCATTTTTTTAAAAAAAAGTTTAACAGATGTCACAAAAACTTCAGCATTTTCCAATTAAGCTTCGGATCAGAAATGAACATACACTGGTCTTTTTTTTAAAACATATTGAATGATACAAACAGGTACTTTAATCCCTGTATATGAGTCAGCTAATCTTGGGTTGGCAAGGAAGGGGTCAGGTCTATGAGCCTCCCTGACCCAGGGCTGGGGGGCGGGGAATCAGCCATGGTTTCCACTGTTTACTGTATTGGAGTGAGCCCTAGCTCTGCTGGGAGGATAGGATCAAGCTTGTCAAAATGGTCTGACTGCTGTGGTAGGCGTGAGATCCTAGCCCAGGTCCCCAGATCATTACCGTGGGTCTCTGGTACTGTGACACCACTGTGCCCATTGCCTCCCCCTGCTGCTGAATAATTCACTGACGTTTGGTGCCTCACCTTGCATGTGATCAGCAGCTGTTTGAGTGAGGTGAAGATTCTGTGGGACTATACTGAACTATTAGTCAACAGCTTAATTCTAGTTTCGGGTGAGGGAAGAAACTTCTCTTCCTGTCTACTGGCTAACAACTGGAGTGCAGGATGATAGTCTGAAAAGTGGGCTCAGGCGAAATGTCTGTGTGTTCTCATCTCTGCCATCAAGGCATTTGAAAACATGTTGCAAACTTCCAGCATCCGTCTTGCATTTGCTTTGCTGATCAAAAAAATGTAAATATTTTGTGAATTAAATAATTTTGTTGCCTTATGCCTCCTTGCTTTGATATCCAGTTGCGAAAATGTGCCATTGAGCACTAATCTTTGTAACAGAATCCCTTAAACTAATTAGACTGTTCCCACTGAAAATACAAGTTTGTACATCACTTGTCATTTGGAACCTTGGCCTATTTGGTTAACTCACTGTGCCTGCACATCCTATCTGTTTGTTCTCAGTGTTTTAATTAATTTCCTCTTCCATCAATTGTCTAGTTTAGGAAGAAAATGAATATTGAGGATTGCAGCTAATTATAGAATAGGCCAATAATTGGTAAACGAAGATCCAAATGGATAAATATGAGAGAGTGATTTTAGTAGGGAAAAATAGGGAGGCGATTTCTTTCTTGAAAGGTGCGAGTCTAGATGGGGTGAAGGAACAAAGTGATCTGAGTGCAAATGCACCAGTCACTAAAAGTTGTGCCACGTGTTAACAAGGCCATAAAGCAAACCAAGTACTAAGTTTTTAATTTTGAGGGATAGAATTGAAAAATAGGCAAGTTGTTAGTCCTGCATTGAATCTTATTTAAGCCGCACTTTTGAATATTACATATGGTCACCATATTACAAAAAAAAGGAGGCAATGATACCAGAAATGTGTTTGTAGATTTTCATGCTGGCTCACCTTTCTCTTGGAAAAAAGAAAATTGAAGGATGATTGAATCAAGGTTTTTAAAATGATGTAAGGTGACTATGGAGAGAATGTTTGTTTGTAGGGGAAAACTTTCAGAGACTATTAATATTAGATAGTCACCAAGAAATCCAATAGGGGATTCAGAAGAAACTTCATTCCTAAAGAGTGATAAGAATGTGGTATTTGCTACCATGGTGAAGAACATTTTAAAGGGAAGCTACACAAGTAAATGAAGGAATAAAAATCGTGTGTTGGGAATACTCAACAGGCAACAAATGTGGAGAAAAACACTTCATTGCAGTATTACTATAAGCCTACGTGTGATAATAAAACGGATAATAATCCAGCTTGATGACTACTCATTTGAAGGGTCATCAGCTTGAAACATTAACATTGTTTTTCTCTGAGATTCTACTGCCCAATCTGACATTTCTGACATTTTCTGTTTCAGATTTTCAGTATCTGCAGTAATTTATTTGGTAAGCACTTGAGAGAAAAGGGAATAGAAGGTAATAGTAGATTTAAATGGGTATAATCTGCATGAGTGGAACATAAAAGTCAATATGGAAGGGTTATATAGCCTGTTACTGTGCTGTATGTCATTTGTAATCTTGTTTATTTTGTTTATAGTTAAGTTCTGCTAATGTAAAGTGTATAAACAGCTTGGATTTTGGCAAAGGGTACGTTGATGTTCCAGCAGCCAAAAGGATAATGTTTGTGTAAGTCTTTAGGAGTCTACACTCTACCACTGATTATGCACCATTGAAAGATCACAAAGACTACATGGAAACCATTTGTGTAAATCTTGGTGACCTAATTAACTAGTGGCAAAGTCTGACATGTTAAATAATGTGGCATGCTTTGTGATATTGCTGAAGGGGTGTGAAGAGAAGAAGAGTATTCTCATGGGCAAGCCCCAGTCATAATTATTTTCCTGGCGCAAGTTTTTTTTGTTAATTTCTTTACTCTATTCTTAAAGTTACAAAGCCAATGCTCAGAATGGACCGGGCAGACCCAAACTCATCTCCTTGCTTGCTCCTAAAGCCAAATTCAAATTCCGATTCGTGGTCCCCACAAGGTTGACAAAATAAGCTATTGAACTCTGTCTTGGGCTTGATCTGACACTTGATCTTAGCCAAAAGGTCAAGAAGTGATTCAGTTAAAATGACCACAGTTGAGAGTTAAATTGGAGGGTGTTTGCTGCCCATAGGTTTCCCGATTGAACCCCCCCCCCCCCCTCAATTTGGAAACGTTGCTAATCTTAAATTTCAGCAGTTCTTAATTTTATCTAATTAAGAAAAGACAGTGTCCAATCATTTCCATTGTGGTGGCAATCTCCACAATTTTCCGTGAAACTGGATTGGGCCAACATTCAGGGACTTGGAATACAAAAAGAACAAGTTGTTGACCCGAAATCGAAATTGTTCAAATCAGTCATAGATGTAGACCTATTTGTACCTTCTTGTTAATTTTAGGGTGAATGTTCACTCCTGATGCAAGGTCTCAGTGCTGGTCAGTGGGCTGCTACTTCTGGTTTAATCACTCAATGTCAGTGTCTACCTGCAGCCTATTTGTTTGTCATGGGAGATTTTTCAGACTCATGCCTCAGGATGCACCACTAGTGATCAAGAAATGATCATTTCTACTTGCCACATTAGCAAGTTTAATACCTCCTGAATCTCCCCAGAGTGAAATTATCAACCTCTTGCCAAATTAGTCTTATTTAAATTATTAATTATTAATTTAATTATTCAAATAAGTAGATTTAAATGGGTATAATCTGCATGAGTGGAACATAGAAGTCAATATGGAAGGGTTATATAGCCTGTTACTGTGCTGTATGTCATTTGTAATCTTGTTTATTTTGTTTATAGTTAAGTTCTGCTAATGTAAAGTGTATAAACAGCTTGGATTTTGGCAAAGGGTACGTTGATGTTCCAGCATAAATAAATTACTTATTTAAATCTACTTGGCTAAGGTATTGAATAACTTTTTTGTTTCTGTCTTCACGGAGGAGGACGTGAATAATTTGCCGGGTGTTAGCGATAGAAAGGTGGTAGGACTGGAGGGTCTTAATGACATTACTGTTACTAGAAAGGCGGTGCTCGACAGACTGGAGGGGCTGATTGTGGACAAGTCCCCAGGACCGGATGGAATGCATCCGAGGGTTCTGAAAGAAATGGCGGAGGTGATAGTGGATGCCTTGGTGGTTATTTTCCAAACGTCGCTGGATTCCGGGGAAGTGCCGGATGATTGGAAAACGGCTAATGTTATGCCGTTGTTTAAGAAGGGTGCCAGGCAAAAGGCGGGGAATTATAGGCCGGTTAGTTTAACATCTGTGGTAGGTAAAATGTTAGAATCTGTCATTAAGGAGGAAATTGCGAGGCATCTTGAAGGGAATTGCTTGATAGAGCAGACGCAGCACGGTTTCATTAAAGGGAAGTCGTGTCTGACAAATTTACTGGAGTTCTATGAGGATGTGTCTAGGGCGGTGGATAGAGGAGAGCAGGTGGATGTGGTCTTTCTAGATTTTCAGAAAGCGTTTGACAAAGTACCTCACAAGAGGTTATTGCAGAAGGTCGAGGGACATGGAGTTGGGGGTAGGGTGTTAGCGTGGATAGAGGATTGGTTGTCAAATAGGAGGCAGAGAGTGGGGGTCAACGGGTGCTATTCGGATTGGCGGATGGTGACTAGTGGAGTGCCCCAGGGGTCGGTGCTGGGGCCTCAGCTTTTTACCATTTATATAGATGATCTGGAGGAGGGAACCGAGTGTAGAGTGTCGAAATTTGCTGATGACACCAAGATTGGTGGAACGGCAAATTGTGCGGAGGGTGTGGAGAGTCTGCAGAAGAATCTAGATAGGCTGGGCGAATGGGCCAGGAAATGGCAAATGGAATTTAATGTTGGCAAGTGTGAGGTGGTCCACTTTGGTAGGAAGGACTATTACTTACGAGGCGAAAAACTGCAGCAGGCGACGGTGCAGAGGGACCTCGGGGTCCTTGTGCATGAGTCGCAAAAACCCAGCTTGCAGGTGCAGCAGGTGGTCAGGAAGGCGAATGGGATGCTGGCCTTCATAGCGAAGGGGATTGAATATAAAAGTAGGGAGGTCTTGCTGCAGCTGTATAGGGCATTGGTGAGGCCGCAACTGGAGTACTGTGTGCATTTTTGGGCGCCGCACCTGCGCAAAGATATTTTGGCCTTGGAGGGAGTGCAGAGGAGGTTTACTAGGCTGATACCGGAGTTGAGGGGGTTGAGCTATGAGGAGAGGCTGAATAAACTGGGCTCGTACTCGTTAGAGTTTAGAAGAATGAGAGGAGATCTCATTGAGACGTATAAGATGATGAATGGGATGGATAGGATAGAGGTGGAAAGACTCTTCCCGCTCAAAAAAGACAATAGGACTAGGGGGCACAGCCTCAAGATAAAAGGGGGGTGGTTTAGAACGGAGTTGAGGAGGAACTTCTTCACTCAAAGGGTGGTGAATCTCTGGAATTCTCTGCCCGTTGAAGTGGTGGAGGCTGCCTCGCTAAATATTTTTAAGATGCGGGTTGATGGTTTTTTGATAGGAGAGGGGATTGAGGGTTATGGGGAGAGGGCGGGAAAGTGGAACTGAGCAGCGACAGATCAGCCATGATCTTATTGAATGGCGGGGCAGGCTCGAAGGGCTGGATGGCCTACTCCTGCTCCTATTTCTTATGTTCTTATGTTCTTAAATTAGGGTTATTGTGCTGAAACTATGCCTAATAGCAAGCGTGCACACATTTCTGTCAGGATTTGAATGAAAAACCCTTCATTATCAAAGTCCTATCTCAGTCCACTTTCCACTTACTAGCTTTTGAAGTCTTTGCTACCTAACTGTATAACATTCAAAGAATTCCTACAATGCAGAAGGTTATTCAGGCCATTGAAGCTGCACTGACAACAATTCCACTCTCTCTCCCTATAACCTCAAGTATCTACCCTGCAAATCCCCCTGACGCTAAGGAGCAATTTAGCACGGCCAATCCACCTAACCTGCACATCTTTGGACTGTGGGAGGAAATCCATGCAGGCACCGGGAAAACATGCAAGCTTCGCACAGGTAGTCACCTGAGGCTGGGATTGAACCTGGATCCCTGGTACTGTGAGGCAGCAGTGTCAGCCCCCGTGCCACCAATGGGTAAACTCTGAAATTTGAAATTGAGCTTCAAATGCTTAGTCATTTGAGAAACTGGCATGCACTTGTAATAGTGCATATATCATCTGACAATATACAATGGTGATTAATCCAATCTTTTTTTTTACCGTGGGCAGCCTTGCCTATGCAAGCTGGCAATCTGACTTCCTGCATTTATTCTGGAAGAAGTTTGTTATTTGTTCAAGGGATGTCGGCAAGTATTTATTGCCCATACCTAATTGCCCTTCAGAAGATGGTAGTGAGTTGCTGTCTTGAACCATTGCAGTCTATGTGGTGTAGACACACCCACAGTGTTAGGGAATTCCAAGATTTTGACCCAGCAACAGGGAAGGAACAGTGATATTCTGCCAAGTCAGGATGGTGAGTGGCTTGGAGGGGATTTCCAGCTGGTGGTGTTCTGAGGTATCCGCTGCTCTTGTCTTTCTAGAGATGGTGATTGCAGGTTTGGAAGATGCTGCCTAAGGAACCTTGGTGGGTTCCTGCAATGCATCTTATAGATGGTACACACAGCTGTGACTGTACATTGGTAGTGGAGGGAGTGAGTGCTTATGGATGGATTGCGCAAGCTGTTTTGTTTGTCCTGGTCAGTGTGGTCAGAGCTGCACTCATTCAGGCAATGGGAGAGCATTCCATCACACTCCTGACTTGTGCCTTTAGTGATGGTAATGCCATTGAATGTTCATGAAGTGATAGTTAGATTTGCTGTCATTGGAGATGGTCATGCCTGGTACTTGTGTGGTGCAAATGTTACTTGCCACTTGTAAGCCCAAGCCTGGATATTGTCGAGGTCTTCATGCATTTGGACTGCTTCGGTATCTGAGTGTCCCAAAAGGTCCTGACCAACATCCCTTAAAGGAAGGCATCTTAGGTTCAGCTTCCAAATCTATGTCCCTGAGAAAGTCCAGCAGTGATGTTCTGGGCCTGAGTTGATTGATGTCCCAATAACCACAGTCACCTTCCTCTGTGCTAAGTATGTCCCCAATCAGTGGGTAGTTTTCCCCTTGATTCCCATTGATTCCAATTTTACTAAAGCTCCTTGATGCCACACTGGGTCAAATGCTGCCTTGATGCCTGGGCAGTCGCTCTTACCTCTGGAGTTTGGCTTTTTGGCCTATGTTTGTACCATGGCTGTAATGAGGTCAGGAGCTGAGTAACTCTAGTGGAACCCAATGTCAGTGGTATTTATGTACTGTTATACTCCTTCCACAAACTCGGATTATCCTTGCTTTTTACAGATATTAGCTAGTTGGGGTTAATAAAACATAGAAGAACTTGATCATCAATAAGGCCCTCCTTTCCAAAGTAAACCAACTTTGATTCATATGTGCCTAATATCTGTGTGTTACTCCCCCAGCTTTTTGACGTACTGATGGTGCGATAGTGGTATTACTAGAATAGTAATCTAGAGATCCAGCAAATTCTATGGGATGAAGGTTCATATCCCAGCACAGCAGCTAGTGGAATTTAATTTGATTTAATAAAGTCTCAGTTTTTACAGTCACTATTACTATCATTGGTTCTATAATGTCCTTCAGGGAAGGGAATCTGCCATTCTGGCCTACAGCAATGTGGTTGACTCTTAATTGCCCTCTGAAATGGCCCTCCTAGTAAGCGCACTCAGTTCAAGGACAATGAAATGGACAACAAATGTTAACCTTGCGATGTTCACAGCCAGTGATGCTTGTGTCTATGAAGGAATGTTTGCAGTTGGCTTTAGGAGGTAAGGGAAACATAAGTGCAGACAACTAACTGTCTGCTAAACTTCATTGAACTAGGGTAGTGTCTGGTGGAGACCAACATCTCCAGGTGAGGCTGGTGGTTTAGTTTTCAATGCAAGGACAGATATTTTGTCACTATAATTGCAATATGCATGTGATTTTTTTTAAATGAATAAGTTCAGCTTTTCATTTCTAACTTTTCCATTTTGAATGTTCTGTGTGCCTTCTGACCACAAATTATCAGGGCAGCTGCATTTTGTTTTTAAAATCAAATTTGATAAGTGATCTCTTGCTGAGAACTGTCTGAAGTTCCAACTGTGCAACTATCAATTGTCACCATGCTGCTTATTTTCCAAGTCACATGATTGATTTTCTATGACATTTCACTTCTCGAAGGAACAGAACAAATAATCTGGGAACTACTTGCCTGGAAAGGGCAAAGCTCTCAATTCTTGAGTTAACGCGTAACACCTAATTTTGTGTTGTGAATTTTAACGGATTAATTTCCAGCCTGCAATATAACCATTATTTTGCCTGAATGCATAGTGCAATTTATAAATTGCCTTCAATACTTTACCTGGAGATACTGTACCAACTGAAAATTTCAAGTCTGACATTGACAGTGTTTTGAGGTAAAGAAAGTTGGGGGATGTGGAATTGAGGTACAGATCAGTCAAAAAACATGTTGAATGGCTGAACAGACTCTGGGCAAAATGGCTTTCTCTTCCTATGCCTGCATCTTCCAGAGAGTTTGTATAATCACAAATTGTTAATGCCATGTGCCAGCAGATATTTTACTGTAAGTTGGTGATCAACTTCCTTTTGGATCCAGTTAAATACAAACGAGGTGGTGTTCACATTTGCTTAGAATGGCACAAATTAAACACCACACTGCCTTTTCGTTGCTTTGTGATGTAGAAGTAACTGCTTGAAATTGGCATGTAGAAAGAAGAGTGAGGGGGGAGGGGTGGTGGTGGAATTTGGGAGGCACCAATTTAAACTCTTAACAAACATAAGTTTTGCAATCGGAGAAGAAATTCCATTTTATCTAACCTACCTAGAACTTGAAAAATACAACTTTTAAGTTTATTGAAGATCAAAGTCTTGAAACAATTCAATCAGCAGACTATAAATACTGAGATCAGAACTGACTGCATGGAAACTGTATGAAGCTAGGTTATGTGGGAGGATTAATTGAACATTGGGTTCCTTGTTCATTGGAAAACAGGAGACTTTGAGCTGACTTAACTGAAGTTTAATGTTGTTTTCATATTGGTCTCACAGGAATGCTGGAGCAGATGGCTCTCAATGCATGGAACTGTCATCATGCAGCTGACAGCATCCCTACAGTAAATTTACCAGATTTGCCAAGACCAGCTGTTGTGAAGTTCAAAGCAGGGGAGTGGGTACCACAAATGTATCTAATGCCATTTTTAAATTAATTCTGTGGACATGGATGTCATGGCAAGGCCAGCATATGTTGCGCATCTCTAGTTGTCTTTCAGAAGGTCTTCAAGAGCTGCTACAGTCTATATTGTATTTATTTCTCATTATGTAGCAGTTTGATACAATGGCGTGATTTCCATTGTGGAGCTAATTTAAGTGCTTCATGTTTTCCATCCCTAAAGAATTGATAAATCTGAGTCTTCATGATGGTTTGGTAGCTTCATGGTCAATTTACTGATAGCAGCTTTTTATTTCAGGTTTATCTAGAATATTCTTTAAAACCTAAATTTAAATTCACGAGCTGTTGTGTTGGAATTTAAGCTTGTTCCACTGGAATCCTGGCCCAGTAAATTAAACACTGTCCTACTGTAACAGTATTAAAGGAGCAGATGGTTTCGAAGGGAATTTACTAAGTGCAGTAGTTCAGTCATACACCAATTTCCTGTCAGTAAACACCCTTTATTATGCACCAAAAAGAAGGGCTGCAGCCCCTGGCGAGATGGACTTGCACCTTGTGCTGCCGCCGCACCCCTCCCCCGAGACACTTGAGCAACAGATTTTAAAACTCGCTAACTGCTTTTTATTGGATGAACCTCTGCTCAATCAGTTAGGAAGCCCATACTTCACGAAGCCCACAGGGAGATCTATCGATAACCTTTTGTGACCATCATAAATCTAAGTCAGTACAGTGTAACAATTCCAACATCCTAGGTGCAAGTTTTTCAAATTAAGATGTTGGTTTGAAGTGAAGAGATGCAATTTATTCATCTAAAAATTGGTGACTTTTGGCACATGATTTTGGGAAAATGAATGAATCATTGGATACAAGAGTCAAAGGGATATGTTCCTGGAGGCAGATGTTGTTTGTTTGGGCTAATTGTCTGTTAAGCAAAGTTTTTGTGTATCTGAAGGAAAAAGAACGCTCTTCGCCCTATCCAATGCTTGTCTGTGTTTGTGGCATGGAACCATAAGTAATGAAGTTTATCCTGATCTGAAATGCTTATTCTCCATTCTCTCTCCACATGCTGTCAGAGCTGCTGAGTTTCTCCAGCACTCTGTTTTTGAATTAGACAGGGGCTCTCTCTTCGAGTCTATTCCTGTTGGAACAGCTTGTAACTTCTTTTTTCTCTGACCCTGATGACAGTAATGCTTCTATCCTTTCCTAATTGGCTTTAAAAATGGTTTCCACATCATTAATTCTTTGCGACCCACTCTTTTAAAATGGGAGAATTGCATTTCAGAGTGAAAATCTTGGTAAATTAATAGTGATCTGTGAGTGAGGAGGATAGTGTATTGTGAAATCAAACCACTTTTTTAAACTTATTTCAGATTGTGATGAGAATCCAATGTCTATTTATAGACATGAGAGCTTTCAGTAGGAGTCAGAACTACTTCTCCGTTTCTTTTCTTCCCTCTTTCTCAGCACAGACAACTCTTCCAGGATCCAATCTTGGGGCAGTTTATATTCGTACCAGGTGCAGTAGTTTATTTGGTCTTTTCTCTCTGACACCTTCCACTCTGTCCTTATACTTCAGAATAAATGCTGAGATTAATACATTTTAATTGTATACTGATGGCTTCGTCTCTCCTTGTTTGTTCAAACAGACCTATTTAACTGTGTAAGAATGAATCTCATCAGCTGACAAAGTCAACCAGGCCATCTCCCTTAGTCCTTTGCCAAGTTATGCAGCCTAAGCTACAGGGTGCAGACGATGTTGATTCTCTTCCAGCAAAACAGATGTTGGAATGCTCAGCTTCAAAGCCATGTTCAGTCATTACTCTGTATAGCACCTTATCCTTTGGTTGAATGTTCAACCACAGTTCCATTGTGCTCTGTTTTCATTTGAATTTAGTGATGAACTTAGTTTGGAAAGTGAGAGCAGGCAAATGAGCAAAGCCACTGGAGGTGACGTAGAAGGGGTGAGTGTGATGAGACTTCTTCAATTAGGTTAGTTTAGTTTAACAAGTTATTTTAAATTCTTGGGCAATATAGCAGTTTTTCAATATTGTTACAGAAGTCAATTGGGAATTAGATTTAGATTCTGCCCTGTGCATAAACATTAATTTATTGCAACAAGAGTAATCAAAAATGCACCTCTTCTTGTAAGGTTGCACCCTATTCTTGAATCTTTGTGGTGCCTCCTCACTTAGGATGCTTTTTCCTGTTTTGAAAACAAATCTTATTTACAGGTTATAGTCAATTGAAGCAATAATGCATTGAAGACTGCAAAAAGGGTTATCATAACAATGTAGTTGTCTAACAGGTGACACTATTCACAGCTATCGATGAGCTGACCTCTTATTTCCAATGCTAACTTTTGAGAGTTCTAGGGTATGTTGTTAAATTGGCACTGATAATTTAGTTCACTTGCACATTCAGATGTGAAGAACAAGCTCCAGTTTTGAAGCTTGTTTGTGTATATAAACATTAAAGGAAGACTCTATTCATTAAAGTTATCCCATTTTTGTATTACTACAATAGGAATCACTACATTGTTTACACAAATCTACTTTCTATATTTCTCCCCTGCAACATATTGATGGATTGTATTGATTGGAATGCAAAAACTCAGCGTCCTCCCTGCAGGATACTTAGTTAAAGGATGGGATCATGAAGCAGGCTACCATCTCCAGATCAGGTCCACTACTATATTTTTCAGCTTAGAATATGTCCCATCATGTGTAGAACCATGGAGACTTGGCATTGAACTCCTACTGCTGATTCTATACTAATTGAAGCTAATGAAGAATCTCACTGACGAGAGAAGTCTCTCACCTACCATTTGATTTAAAACATTTCTGATTCACATTGCAGATTTTATATATCCTTTAGTCACTGGAGCTGATTTATAAGTGCAAGTTATACGTGTGTTCACTATTCTGAGTAACTCGAGCTAATAGTCCAAAACACAATTGAGGAACGAGAGATGATTTTGCTTCCATACCATTTCACACTTGCGTAAACATCGTGAGTGCTAACGGAGGCAGTCCTTGTATTCAAGTTTCTGGCAATGAAATCCATCATTTCCATCAGACGTTGATTAATGGCTGTCTAGCTTGAATTTATAAACTTTCCAATCCAGAGGAACTCAGACTAGAATCTCAGGTTAGTTAAATCATCAGATCAAAGCAAGGACTTTCCTGGTGTGTATCAAGTATTCATGGTTGGTACCAGCTGAGCACTGGGGTGGATTTTGACTTCAATTTTAATGTTTTTTAAAAATATTTTTCTTCCCCACAATAAGAACATAAGAAATAGGAGCAGGAGTAGGCCAACTAGCCCTTCGAGCCTGCCCCGCCATTCAATAAGATCATGGCTGATCTGTCGTGGCTCAGTTCAACTTTCCCGCCCTCTCCCCATAACCCTTAATCCTCTCTCTCATCAAAAACCCATCAACCCGCATCTTAAAAATATTTAGCGAGGCAGCCTCCACCACTTCAACGGGCAGAGAATTCCAGAAATTCACCACCCTTTGAGTGAAGAAGTTCCTCCTCAACTCTGTTCTAAACTGCCCCCCCTTTATCTTGAGGCTGTGCCCCCTAGTCCTACTATCCTTTCTGAGCGGGAAGAGTCTCTCCACCTCTATCCTATCCATCCCATTCATCATCTTATACGTCTCAATGAGATCTTCCCTCATTCTTCTAAACTCTAACGAGTGCAAGCCTAATCTATTCAGCCTCTCCTCATAGCTCAACCCCCTCAACTCCGGCATCAGCCTAGTAAACCTCCTCTGCACTCCCTCCAAGGCTAAAATATCCTTGCGTAAGTACGGCGACCAAAACTGCACACAGTACTCCAGCTGCGGCCTCACCAATGCCCTATACAGCCGCAGCAAGACCTCCCTACTTTTATATTCAATCCCCCTCGCGATGAAGGCCAGCATCCCATTCGCCTTCCTGACCACCTGCTGCACCTGCAAGCTGGGTTTTTGCGACTCCTGCACAAGGACCCCGAGGTCCCTCTGCACCGTCGCCTGCTGCAGTTTTTCTCCACGTAAGTAATAATCCTTCCTACCATTATTCCTACCAAAGTGGACCACCTCGCACTTGCCAACGTTAAATTCCATTTGCCACTTCCTGGCCCATTCGCCCAGCCTATCTAGATCCTTCTGTAGACTCTCCCCACCCTCCGCACAATTTGCCTTTCCACCAATTTTGGCGTCATCAGCAAATTTTGACACCCTGCACTCGGTTCCCTCCTCCAGATCATCTATATAAATGGTAAATAGCTGAGGCCCCAGCACCGACCCCTGGGGCACTCCACTAGTCACCATCCGCCAATCCGAATAGCACCCGTTGACCCCCACTCTCTGCCTCCTGTTTGACAACCAGTCCTCTATCCACGCTAACACCCTACCCCTGACCTTCTGTAATAACCTCTTGTGAGGTACCTTGTCAAACGCCTTCTGAAAATCCAGAAAGACCACATCCACCGGCTCTCCTCTATCCACCGCCCTAGACACATCCTCATAGAACTCCAATAAATTTGTCAGACACGACTTCCCTTGAAGGAAACCGTGCTGCGTCTGCTCTATCAAGCAGTTCCCCTCAAGGTGCCTTGCTATTTCCTCCTTGATGACGGATTCTAACATTTTACCTACAACAGACGTTAAACTAACAGGCCTATAATTCCCCGCCTTTTGCCTGGCACCCTTCTTAAACAACGACGTAACATTAGCCGTTTTCCAATCTTCCGGCACTTCCCCGGAATCCAGCGACGTTTGGAAAATAACCACCAAGGCATCCACTATCACCTCCGCCATTTCTTTCAGGACCCTCGGATGCATTCCATCCGGTCCTGGGGACTTGTCCACAATCAGCCCCTCCAGTCTGTCGAGCACCACCTCTCTAGTAACAAAAAAGCATGCATCCAGTGGTGAAGTTCATATAAGGATGGTTCCAGTGTAAATCTGTGTTGCAGTTACAGATAGGATGTAGAGAAAGAATAGCTTAATATACGGTAGGTCCATTCCAATGTCTGGCAGCAGGGAAGAAGCTATTTTTTAATTGTTTATTTTTCCCTAAGTTTTATTTGTGTTCTGTCACCATTCCTTGGCTGAGAACTGATTCAAAACAGCTAATGTCTGGGTGCCAATAAGATAACTAAGGTCTGCCATATGTGTAGATGCCACTCCCTCCTTGCAGTCTTTCCACTGATAACTTGGCTATGATCAAAACTTTGCTTGTAGCAAATTAAGAATTTGTACTGTCATTCTACTAACTGCATATTGAAACACCAATGTTTGTACTTAACATTAACATTTGTATAAGATTAACATTATACAAATAGGCTATGAACTGCAAGGCAAACAAGTAAAGACACGACTTTGTTTTGTACATCAAACTTTACCCAAGATTCCAATAGAAAAAGAATCTTGGGGCACCCTTTTTTAAACTAAGCATGAGAACAAATTCATTGCAACTGATTACTTGTAACTGGTGGAGCACTTTGTTTTATTCCGTATTTTCATGTTAAGTGGAGAATGTCTGAGGAACTGGAAATGCTTACACAAGAGAAAGTGTGGATGGAAATCAGAAAATGCAGGAAATACTTAGGTCAGCCAGCATCTGTGGAGAGAGAAGCAGAGTTAAATGCTCACAGATGTGAAATGTTATAACTGGGCACAGTTTGTAAAGTTTCAGAGGGTGGGGTGAAGAACAAAAGGGAAGGCCTTTGAAAGGATAACTGCCTTCTAAACACAAAACAACAGGAGATGGTTTACAAGTAACTCACTGCTTCACTTGAGGAATGTTTGAGGCCTGGGAAAATGAGAAAAGACAAGAGGCAGTTGTCACTTATTTTATGTTGCATGGAGTGGTGTTGTAGACAAAGGAGGGGCTTTGAACATGACTGAAGTGGAGCACTGTGTTGCAAAGGCATGGTCCCTTCAGAATGTTATAAGGGAGACCAAGTGTGTTTGGTGGCCTCATGTTGGATGTGGCAGAAAATAATTCAAGATTGGGGAGAGTATAAGACTGGGATAATGGGAACTTAATCATGGTTTTGGGACAGTAAGAATCTCAACAACAGGTTTATTTGATAGCACAACCATTCAGAGCACCGCTCCTTCAGGTGAATGCATGATTTGTTTCACAAATAGGATATATATAGACACAAACTCAATTACAAGATGATGGTTGGAATGCGAGTCTTAACAGGTAATCAAGCCTTAAAGGTACAGACAATGTGAGTGGAGAGAGGTTAAAGAAATGTGTATTGTCTCCACCCAGGACAATTAGTAAGATTTTTGCAAGTCCAGACAAGTCGTGGAGGTTACAGATAGTGTGACATGAACCCAAGATCCCGGTTCCCTTCCTGTCAGGGAGCACTTCAGTCAAGGACATTCAGCCTCTGATCTTTGGGTAAGTGTTCTCCAAGGTGACCTTCCTGACACATGACAATGCAGAAACAGATGGCCAAGTTCCGCGCACACGGGATGGACTCAACCGTGACCTTGGGTTCATGTTATGCTATCTGTAACTCTGATGACTTGCAAAATCTCACTAACTGTCCTGGTTGGAGACAATTCACACCTCTTTAACCTGCTCTTAATCGTATCTCCATTCTCATTGTCTGCACCTGTAAAGACCCACGTTGCAACCATTCACTTGTAAGTAAGTTTGTGTTTATGCATATGCCCTGTTTGTTAAACAAGTCCTGTGCTTGCCCGATGAAGAAGCAGCACTCTAAAAGCTTGTGCTACCAAATAAACCTGTTGGACTTTAAATTGGTGTTGTGAGAATACTTGCTGTGCCTATCCTGGTCCAACGCCGGCATCTCCACATCATGGTTATGGGAGGAAGGAGAAAGAGTGAGAGTGTAAAATGGAACAGAAAAATATTTCCACACTTTCCATAATGCTAGTAGCTCAAGGGGGATTTGCCTAAGAAGTTAGCTGTGTTTTTAATCTTGGTGGCTGCAGACTGATTAAAATTCCAGTTTTGTGGATTGTTCAAAGCATGCTTTCGTGAGATTAATTTAATCTTTGCTGGCTCTGAATTCCACACTTGGCTGCAGTAAAAATTGTACATTCTGTACGTAAACTTTGAACACCAGCCTGTGGTTACTGTGTTCTTCATGGGTAGGGTAAGGGAAGGGAATGCTAACTTGAAGATGCTCTCTTTGGAGAACAAAGGAAGAAGAGGTCCTTGTTCAGCTGTATTTTGCTTTTGTTGGTAGTAAATATTGGCAGAGGACCTGGACACTTTTTTGAGGGCAAGGCCCACGTGAATGTTGAAGAATTTGAGGTACTATTTAGTGATAGTTAATTACAAAGCCTTAGGTTTATTTTTCTGAAGTTGTCAAGATATTTAGGAAATCTAGTGCATTCTAAAGAATTTAACTATTTAAAGTATTAAATCCAGTGGGACAAAATTTCTTCCTTTAGTTGACTATAAAGGATTCTGTGAAGGTAGGGAAGAGGGGGGAAATCAGGCGTTCTCCGTTGTGGGCATAGAATCCACCCCTCCTGTCAGTAGATGGTCAGTCATAGCAAGTATGAGAAAAAAATGATCTGACTCAATACCATCTAGTATTGGAATTTAGTAAGGCAGAGAAATATACTTGTTAGCCATTTTGATGAATGTTGGTACATTTTAATTCTATCCATGTAAGACAGTGTTAACAGATAACGAGCTCATCAGTTCCATTGAGTTACGCTCCAGAAGTATTCCTATTCCTGTGCGTTACCAAGATTTTGGCAATCTTAATCTAAACTCTTGAGTTTTGGAAGCTGGAAGAGGTATAGCCTGGAGACTATAATGGGCAGTGAAACATTAAATATGCAGTTTTAACCTATAACTTAGATTGGAGGTTTTGTTTTTATCCATGTCAGGTACTGTGCTAACTTAAAATAAATCTTTGTACTGGGACTGTTTTAGTAAACTGATCATTCTTGTGTATTTGGAGGTTTATTTGTTGTAATATTTGGGAACATCGCATGTGCTGCATTTCATGTATTTACCTTTTGTAATTCAGTCACTAAGGTATTATCTTAGTCATTGTGCCTATTCATTTCACTTGTACCATGCATTATTTTGCAGATATTTGTGCAAGTCCCTTATGCCAATGCTCATATTTCATGTCAGTCTAGCGGGTGAAAGTTATTGAATTAAAGCAGCTATCACACTTGGCATCTATTCTGTCCTCACATCTGTCCCTTTCACCAAGAATGACTGGGCAGTGATCAGAAATGGCAGCATCAGTTTTCTGAATTCAGGGTTGCTGAGACTGACTGCCTGTGAGACCCAAATTCTGTCTGAGCAGAGATTAACTAGCTTGGCATAACAAAAATTAAAACTGGGCACCATTTATAGTTATGCCATTAAATGGTGACCTAACCCACTGACGCTGATTGGATTTTGTGTAATTTGTTTTAAGCATTTTGTTCTTTTTGTTAATGAACTTCTATATTTTGAACAGTAGCTTAAATTCTTTGAAGATGTAATCCATCAGCTGTGAGCTTCTAGATATAAACTAATTTTTCATCTTCACCTGAATTCTTCTTGGTAACAGTTTGACATGTCTTTAAATGACTATTTTCAGTGCTAAAATACTCTTAAGAATTTTGAAGTGAATGGTTTAATGATAAGAGGATTAATAAGTAGCCATAAGTGGATAACAATTGTAAAGGTGTTTTTAAACTTGATCGTTGGTGATTGAGGGGAAAGCAAGTAACTTTTAGGAATATGTATCATGTTTATATGTAAGAATCCAGCTGTTTATTGGCATCCATTTCAAATATTTATTTCCAAACCTGATCCAGAAGTTATAAATTTATACGTATAATTAGTCAGTTGACACAAGTATCATTACTGGGGATGGATTCCTATGCAGTTAATGAAGAGGAAAGCTTGGCATTTCAACATTGAGTTTGGCCATAGTGGTTCTACAATATTATTGGATATCTAAACAGTGAGCATCATTTTTGGAATATTACAGATATAAATTGAAATTGTTTGCCTCGTAGACTTTGATCAGTAAATCTTAGAAAGGGAAGAGTATTTGCGATTCTAATGGTAACAAAGGGAAGCACTACATATCACCATCATGGGCGACTGGTCAGTTTCCTTGCTGGAACTCAGATGTACAATAGTCTGGCGAAGACTTAGTTAAGTTCCGCTTTCTTTTCCCCTGCTCCATTTGTCATTCTTGAGCATGAGCTAAGATAATTGAATGGTTTGTCGTCTGCTACCCTTGGTTGTAAATGAAATGCAATTTCACAAGCGAAAATAACAAGGGATTAATATTTTGATGGGTCTTCAATTTTCTGTAATCTTTGCATGGTCGAAAAGAATACTTTTAGTAGATTCCAATAATACACAACTTCTACAAATTCTGGGTTGCAGGACTATTAATTTTGGCTATGTTACTAGCAAACTGGATCTAAACTTTATGAAGATTTTAATGAGTAAAATAGCATG
Organism: Carcharhinus amblyrhynchos; assembly: GCF_965287045.1. Lineage (NCBI taxonomy): Eukaryota > Metazoa > Chordata > Chondrichthyes > Carcharhiniformes > Carcharhinidae > Carcharhinus > Carcharhinus amblyrhynchos. Next base: position 33,805,212 of record NC_137335.1, on the reverse strand, counting down.
TTGCTTTTCACTCCAAACTAATATTTCTTCAGTTAGTGGTGGTAATGGATATAATTAAAATACTTAATCCACATGTCGTTTGACTCCGCATGTTGTGTTTTTATTTTGCCTTAATTTGTTGTAACTTGCTACTTTACCTGGTCTTCTCCTGTTCATATTTATATTTTTGTCATGCACTTAGTTATTGTAATAGTTTTAACTGATAAAACTTCTAATTTTCAAAGAGTGTAATTAGAAGTTGGGGAAGTCTGGTTTAATATTGAGCAATTTGTGTTTAGGACTTCTGCTTAGCATAACTGACAAAAGCCTTGAATTTTTGAAGATTTGCATACATTTGTATATGAGCAGGCAAATTCGCTTCTTTGTCACTAAAGAACAAAGAAAATTACAGCACAGGAACAGGCCCTTTGGCCCTCCAAGCCTGCACCAACCATGCTGCCTGACTAAACTAAACTCCTACGCTTCCAGGAACTATACCACTCTGTTCCCATCTCATTCATGTACTTGTCAAGACGCCCCTTAAGACACTACAGTATCTGCTTCCACTACCTCCCCTGGCAATGAGTTTCAGGCACCCACCACTCTGTGCTTTTAAAAAAAAGTCTGCCTCGTACATCTCTTTTAAAACTTGCCCCTCGCACCTTAAACCAATGCCCCCTAGTAATTGACTCTTCCACCCTGGGAAAAAGCTTCTGACTATCCACTCTGTTCATGCCCCTCATAATCTTGTAGACTTCTATCAGGTCTTCCCTCAACCTCCGTCACTTAACTTAATCATAACTTAGCCCAGCTTAACTTAAGAGTTATAAAGGTTTATAGCATGGAAACAGGCTCTTTGGCCTAACTTATCCATTCTGCACTTTTCTTTTAAACTCTGTGCTAGTCCCATTTGCTGGCATTTGGCCCATATCCCTCTATACCCATCTTACCCACGTAACTGTCTAAACACTAATCCTGGTACTGAGATTCAGATTCTTATTTGGGAGGAAAAGAAGTTGGAAAAGAGGCAGAAAAACAACACTTAAAGTTGAGTTCATGCATCATACCAGGACTTGAGCCCAAAAAACAAGGCTGATGTTCCAGTTAAGTATTGCAGGATCACTGCACTGTTGAAGGAACCATCTTTCAGATCAGACGTGTCTTGTGTGCTATCTCAGATGGGCAGAAAACATCCCATGTCCCCCTCTTGGAAAAGAGAAGAGAATTCTTTGTGCACTGGCCATTAATTACCCCTCCGTCAACATCATAAGCAGATTATCTGCTCACTATCATGTTGCTGTTTGTAGACATCTGGTGTACACAAATTGGCTGCTACATTTCTTATATGACAGCAATGAATATGCTTCATTGACTCTTGACAGTAAAGTGCTTTGGGGCATTCTGTGATCACAGAAGATGCTAGATGAATGCAATTCTGTATTTTTGGTTTTCTGTCTACTACTGAAAGTGGCTCATGTATTTCAATCATTAAGACCAAAGGGAATTAACTTGTAGGTTGTACAGGGCAATAGATTCAAAGGTTCCGAATGAACTATAGATATATTTCAATATTTCTGTTAGTGTTATAAATCGCCAAAATGTCTGAAACCTTAGATTGTGTTGGACATGTTGACAACAGATATGAAGGAGAGAAGCAAGTTGAAAAGGGTCAGTAGTTTTGATGGATTATTCTTTTAAATTATCAATACTTGTTTGTTTGAAAACAAAACTTACAGGTGACCAAAATTGAAAGATTGGTGTGTTTACTGGCAGGGTTGCCTTAACAAACAATTGCACATGTTATTTCCATCTCTGCACCCATTACTACTTTAGATACCAAGTATGGTTGAGAATAGACCCATGGTTATTCTGGAATACTCTTAATATTAATTAATTCAATTTAGTTAAGTGGAGTAGTCATTTTTTTCTCAAACGGACCAACTCTGGAATAATGCAAAAATGATCTTAAAAATAAGTTCCAACTCCATTTCTTAAATTCTTTTAAGCTATTTGAAACCTGAACTTAAAAATCTGAGGGAGGGTGAGTACTGCTATTTTAAACAAATGACTGGTATTGTATAGGTTTTCTAGGCTGCCTTAGAAATATTAGGCTACTTATTCACAGGTGGGTGAGGCTCGTAAAACACGAAAGCTGATAGATGCTTTCTTTTAATGGTGTCTTTTTGGTGCTATCACAATATTTTTATAGCTTTTTAAGTTTTCTTTGTGGTTTCCTGGACACAAATGCATTGTCAAGCAATTTGTTTCAGGAAAATGTAATGGTACACTTTGTTTTGACACTTTAAACAAACAGATGCAAGTAACAGCTGTTTATTGTTTGAGAAAAATCAATGAACTAAGGTTTGGAGTATATTAAACTGATGGTTAAATTAAACAAAATCTGAAAGATGTCGGTGCACATCAGATAGTGGTTGCCTGCAATGGTAGTGTCACTTTACACATTGTATTCAAAATGTTGCAAAACTGGAACAATACCTTTTGAAACACAAAAGCTGAGAGCTTATTGGAGAAGTCATTGTAGAACTTAAAACCTCTGGCGTGTTCTTATGCACTGGCTGAAACAACTGAATAAAGGAGTTCTGATGTTCTTCTTTGACTTTTACTCTCTTAAAGCTGGGAGTTTCATACTTGCATACTTTTACAGGCTGCCATTTTTCACTTATGATTTCCTTGTGTTTACACCTTTCCTTTTTAGAATAAATGCAAGTCATTTTGGTAAGGATCTAACATTTCAGCTGTTTGTATTTCGCTGCTGTATTTCAGATTTACTATGTCTGCTAACTTGATTGTGGAGACTTGAATGATTGGTATTTTCCAGTCATATTCTTGCCTGGTTTTATGATGAAATTTGTTTTTGACAATGATATTTAGAATACTTGTATATTTTCCACTGGAGGGCTGTAGTGGAGCTATTGCTGTATGTGAGCTGCCACTCTTGCGGGAGATAATTAGTAGACCATAAGATTCTAAGAATAAATTTTAAGTAGATAAATGTTCTACTATACTGACATATACCTTCCGTTTCATTCCTCTTTGACCAGATTGTACCTATTTATTGGTCCCTGTGCATTAGACCCTACTCATACCATACGCACTATACTCATAGCAATGACTTGCCTGAGGAAAAGTATTGAAGTAGCTAAGTGCTTACACAGTCAGAATATCTAATTGACTGACTTCCAATTCTGGTTCTTGTAGTCTGCAGTGTGTGTTTGGCTCAAGAGCAAATTTAGTCCATCAGCAGTTATGGAATTTTTCCCAGCTAGAATCACTAAGTAGAAATATCAAATGGATGAGAATTTGTGATCAAGATTAAAATGTGATTTTAAAAAGAGTCACAGTGGATTTTGTCAGGAAACTGAGGAAGTTCTAAGTAACCCATATTTGAGTTAAATTTTGTATTTCTGTATCGAAAGGGTTTGATTCATGTTAAACAATGGTGCTTGCATGTCTGTGGGTCATGAAGTCACACAGCAGAAGACTCTTTCATACGTCAAGTCTGTGCCAGTCAAAGATGAAAGAGAGGAGATCTTCTAGAAATGTACAGAGTTATGAAGGGAATAGGTAAGATGGAAGCAGGGAGGTTGGTTCCAGTGGCAGTTGAAGCTAGAACTAGGTGGCATTGCCTCGAAATAAGAGCAGATTTAGGACTGAGTTGAGGAAGAACTTCTTCACATAAAAGATTGTGAATCTGTGGAATTCCCTGCCCAGTGAAGGAGTGAGGCTGCCTCATTAAATGTTTCTAAGGTAAGGATAGATAAATTTTTGAACAGTAGGAGAATCAAGGGTTATGGTGAGCAGGTGGGTAAGTGGAGCCGAGTCCAAGAAAAGATCAGCCAGTTGAATGGTGGATGCCCTATTCCTCCTAGTTCTTATGAATCAGCGAACCATTCCAATCCCATTTTCCAGCACATGTTCATTGCCTTGGCATCTCAAGTGCACATCCTAAATGAATATTATGAGGGTCACGGCTTTTACCACCCTTTTTCAAGCAGCGATTTTTCAGACTCCCACCACCTTCTGGGTGGAAATGTTTTTCCCTACATCTTCTTTAAACCTCCAGCCAATTAAACTTACGTCCCCTGGGTGTTGAGACACAGCGCAGTGTCGCTAAGCAGAGACTGATAGCCAAGTTCTGCACACATGAGGATGGCCTCACCCGGGATCTTGGGTTCATGTCATACTATCTGTAACCCACGACTTGCCTGGACTTGCAAAATCTCTCTAACTGCCCTGTCTGAAGACAATACACACCTCTTTAACCTGTGCTTAATGCTCTCTCCATTCACCATTATCTGTACCTTTTTTTTTAAGACTTGATTACCTGTGAAGACTGGCATTCCAATCATTATTTTGTAAATTAATTTGTGCCTTTATATGCCCTGTTTGTGAACAGAACTCCCACTCGCCTGACAAAGGAGCAGCACTCCGAAAACTCGTGGTGTTTGCTACCAAATAAATCTGTTGGACTTTAACCTGGTGTTGTGAGACTTCTTACTGTGTTGATCCCTCTGCCAAGGGGAAAAGTTTCTTCCATCCTATCTTTGCTATCTACTCCCCTCATAATTTTATACATCTCATTCGTATCTCCATTCAACTGTGCCAGCACTGTGATAAAAGGGTTCACAACATGAAAACAAACAGGTGTTAATGAAAGGTCTCTTGATCCACAGCCAAAGTGACTTTAGGTTAGAAATAATTTTTTGAATTTAGTTCGAGCTGGCCCCAGTGATCGATGGAGCTTGGTAGATGAAGCAGCTCTCTAACTGCCACAAGCAGAGAGTCCAAACAGTGGAGTAAGGTAGAGAATTTATGTCCCAGAAGCTGAAGAATAAATAGTTCCAGGAAGATTGAAGTCAAAAGGACAACAGGAATTGAACATTGAACACAGTGCTATTCATTGAGTTAAAGAAAGGGGCAGAAAGAGGCTCCCAATTAACAAAGCTGACAGTGTAAACCTGGTAAAGTTAGCTAGCGACAAGCCAGACATCTGAAGTAATTCTAAGGTTGGTGACCCCTACGTACAGCTTGTAAAGCAGTAGTGTTCCATTGGTGTGGCTGGGTGCCTAAGAGATTGTGTGGAAGCTTGAATGCATGTGGCAATCAAGGGCAGAGGAGCGGAAAGGAGAGATGGAATATATCCTAGATATATTTCCAAGTCAGGGCAGTTTATGGCTTAGATATAATCTTGCAGGTGGTGTTCCCATTCAACAACTGCCCTTGTCCTTCTGCTGGTATAGATTATGGGTTTGGAGGGTGCTCTTGAAGGAGCTGTGGGTGAGTTGCTGCAGTGCAACTTGTAGGTGGCACATGCTGCTACCATTGTGTTTTGGTGGTGGAGGGAGTGGATGTTGAAGGTGATGGTCTCCAATCTGCATAACTAATGTAGCACAGTGTCAAATTTTGCTTGGTAATGGTACAAGTGAAATCCCTAAGGATATTAAGGGCACTGCATTAAAGTTGTTGCTAATAACCAGACCTTTTGATGTGGTTTGAGGAATAAATATTAGCCTGGAATGCCCTGCTCGACTTCGAAATAATGCTGAGTTCACTTGAGGGAAGGTGGGCATTTTTAAAAAAATTCATTCATTCATTCATTCATTCATTCATTCATTCATAAGGTGTAGGCATCATTGACGCTAGCATTTATTGTTCATCCCCAGTCAGTTTCGTGGGGTGGTCAAAAATTTTCTTGCTCCATTACAGCCAATGAATGTATTTCTTGAGTATTGTTTGGGGAGGGAGTTGCAAGATTTTGATCCAGAAACAATGAAGGAGTAGAAATATATTTCCAAATCAGGTCAATGTATGACTTGGAGGAGAAGCTGTTAGTAGTGGTGATTCCATGTGCTGCCATCCAAGCATTTTTAGGTAGTAGAAGTTGAAGCCTTTGTGAATGATGCATTGCAAAAATCTTCAAAGGCTCCTGCTCATGAAGGTTAAAAAGATCCTTTCGATGTACCATATATTTAAAAAGTGTATTTTTTTTATACATGATTCTTATTCCATTAAAAACAAAACTAAGAGCTGTTTTTTTTACAAAAGTTGATCCCTCTGTGCTGAACAAAACTTTGCTTGTCAGACAGGGAATTGCACATTGTTCAGTCGACACTTAGAATCCTTTCTGCTTTGCCTGTATTTCCCAGCACTGCAACGTGATAACCACCGCCCTTTCTGAGCACAAAGATGAGCCCCAAAAACAATCCTGCCCACTGGCTGAGATAACATTTGTGCATGTTTACTTCCAAGTCCAAGAGTAATTTGCAGCCCACTGAAGTTTGACTTGCAACATTAATAGCAGAGTGATATCATTCTGTCATTGGGGTCTGAAAGCTGTCATAGTTCACATAACATCATCCATCCAGTTATTCCAAATTTTGCTGAGGAGGTGTTTGCTTTGATAAAATTGTTGTTTTGAGTGATTTTGATTTTAAGTTGAGCTAAAGAATAAGCTGGTCCACCAACTTTAATTATATCTGAACATTCCATGTTTCCTTGACAGTAGCCTCTTGTGTGGTGAAATTTTGAGTGAGTTTGTTTGGGTGTCTAACTTCAACTATGTGGAATTGTGGTGAAATTGATGTAATGATCCTAGTAGCTCACGGGTCTGTGAGTATAGAGGCCTCAATTTAGATGGAAGTGTTCTAATGGTTAACAGAAGATGTATAGTAACTAACAATGAACATAAGAACATAAGAAATAGGAGCAGGAGTAGGCCAACTAGCCCTTCGAGCCTGCCCCGCCATTCAGTAAGATCATGGCTGATCTGTCATGGCTCAGTTCCACATTCCCGCCCTCTCCCCATAACCCTTAATCCCCTCTCTTATCAAAAACCCATCAACCCGCGTCTTAAAAATATTTAGCGAGGTAGCCTCCACCACTTCAACGGGCAGAGAATTCCAGAGATTCACCACCCTTTGAGTGAAGAAGTTCCTCCTCAACTCTGTTCTAAACTGCCCCCCCCTTTTATCTTGAGGCTGTGCCCCCTAGTCCTACTATCCTTTCTGAGTGGGAAGAGTCTCTCCACCTCTATCCTATCCATCCCATTCATCATCTTATACGTCTCAATGAGGTCTCCCCTCATTCTTCTAAAGTCTAACGAGTACAAGCCTAATTTATTCAGCCTCTCCTCATAGCTCAACCCCCTCAACTCCGGCATCAGCCTAGTAAACCTCATCTGCACTCCCTCCAAGGCCAAAATATCCTTGCGTAAGTACGGCGCCCAAAACTGCACATAGTACTCCAGCTGCGGCCTCACCAACGCCCTATACAGCCGCAGCAAGACCTCCCTACTTTTATATTCAATCCCCCTCGCTATGAAGGCCAGCATCCCATTCGCCTTCCTGACCACCTGCTGCACCTGCAAGCTGGGTTTTTGTGACTCATGCACAAGGACCCCGAGGTCCCTCTGCACCGTCGCCTGCTGCAGTTTTTCTCCACATAAGTAATAATCCTTCCTACCATTATTCCTACCAAAGTGGACCACCTCGCACTTGGCAACATTAAATTCCATTTGCCATTTCCTGGCCCATTCGCCCAGCCTATCTAGATCCTTCTGTAGACACTCCCCACCCTCCGCACAATTTATCTTTCCACCAATTTTGGTGTCATCAGCAAATTTCGACACCATACACTAGGATTTTCCATTATCACTGAACTTCCTGCCATGTACCATACAAGAGTTTTATCAGTTATATTGTATCAGTTTCCTGTGTTGATTTCAATAATCAAAAGACCATAAAATGAGACTTTGTTTTACAAAGTAAATCTTCGTTTTATTTAATCCAAGGGCCAATTTCCCCTCTAACTTTCTTTTTAAAATTTTGTGTAATTAAACATTTCCAAAGGGTGGGGGAGTGTTGTAAAAAGACGTGTGAATGTTTAGTGAAGTGTCAGCACCACAGATGGTTGAAAAAGATTTTGATAAATCATGTATTTTAAGCTTTTTTTTTTCAAGGTGAAAACCCCCTGGTGGATAGACTTGAGTTAGGATGTTGCCATGGCACCTTCAGCAAGAAATGGCTGCTTCCCATTCAGTTATCAGCTACATGATCCCATCCTTAAAAAGCAAAGTACAGCACAGCTTGCCAAGCCTGTGCTGATCATGATGTCTTAACTTTAAAAAAAGTATACCCTTATTCACTTTGTATCCCTCTCTTCCCTCTCTATTCATGTACCTATCCAGATGCCTCTTAAATGTTGCTAATATGCCCACTTCTACTGTGCAGTACCATTCAGGCACCCACCACTCTCTGCATGAAAAACCTTGCACATCTTCCTTAAACTTGGCCCCCCTCACCTTAAACCTGCGCCCTCTGGCAATTGACACTTCCGTCTTTTGGAAAAAACCTCTGACTATTCACCCTGTCTATCCCTCTCATAATTTTAAAGGATGTCCTGAGGTATGGTACATTGGCAAGGCCATGCAGATGCTACGACAACGGATGAATCGACACTGCGCGACAGTCACCAGACGGGAGTGTTCCCTTCCTATCGGGGAACACTTCAGCAGTCAAGGGCATTTAACCTTTGATCTTTGGGTAAGCGTTCTCCAAGGCAGCCTTCAAGATCCATGACCACGTCGAGCAGAAGCTGATAGCCAAGTTCCGTGTACATGAAGATGACCTGAACCAGGATCTTGGGTTCATGTCACACTATTTGTAACCCCCACAACTTGCCTGGGGGATAAAAATCTCACTAACTGCCCTGCATGGAAATAATTCACACCTCTTTAACCTGTGCTTAATCTTCTCTCCGTTCCCATTGTCTGTACCTTGTAAGGCTTGATTACCTGTTCCCTCATTCCAACCATTATCTTGTAATTGAGTTTGTGTCTATATATGCCCTACTTGTGAAACAAATCCTGCAATCACCTGATGAAGGAGCAGCACTCCAGAAGCTTGTGCTATCAAATAAACCTGTTGGACTTTAACCTGGTGTTGTGAGACTACTTACTGTGCCTATGCCAGTCCAATGCCAGCAACTCATCTCATCTCATAATTTTCTAGACCTCTATCAGGTCTCCCTTCAGCCTTTGTTTTTCCAGTGAAAACAATATTTATTCAAACTTTCCTCATAGCCAATGCCCTCAAGACCAGGCAACATTCTGGTGAGCATCAGAAACATAGAACAGTACAGCACAGTACAGGCCCTTCGGCCCTCAGTGTTGTGCCGAGCTATGTCCAAACCCAAGATCAAGCTCTCCCACTCCCTATCATTCTAGTGTGCTCCATGTGCCTATCTAATAACTGCTTGAAAGTTCCTAAAGTGTCCAACTCCACTATCACAGCAGGCAGTGTATTTCACACCCCAACCACTGAGTGAAGAATCTACCTCAGACATCAACCTCCTATATCTCCCACCATGAACCTTTATAGTTATGCCCTCTGGTAACAGCTACATCCACCTGAGGAAATAGTCTCTGCACATCCACTCTATCTATCCCCTTCATCTTATAAACCTCTTAAGTCACCTCTCATCCTCCTCTGCTTGAAAGAGAAAGGCCCCAGCTCCCTCAACCTTTCCTCATAAGACATAAGAACATAAGAAATAGGAGCAGGAGTAGGCCATCTGGCCCTTCGAGCCGGACTCTCCAAACTAGGCAACATCCTGGTAAATTTCCTCTGCACTCCCTCCAATGTTTCCACATCCTCCTTATGGTGAGGTGATCAGAACTGCACGCAATATTCCAAATGTGGTCTCACCAAGTCCTGTATAGTTGCAGCATAACCCCACGGCTCTTAAACTCAAATCCCCTGTTAATAAACGCTGACACACTGTAAGCCTTCTTCACGGCTCTATCCACTTGAGTGGCAACCTTCAGAGATCTGTGGATATGAACCCCAAGATCTCTCAGTTTCTCCACATTCCTCAGAACCCTGCCGTTGACCCTGTATTCCGCATTCAAGTTTGTCTACCAAAATAAATCACCTCGCACTTATCAGGGTTAAATTCCATCTGCCACTTTTCTGCCCAGCTTTGCATCCTATCAAAGTCTCTTTGCAGCCTGCAAGAGCCCTCCACCTCATCTACTATTCCACCAATCTTGGTGTCATCAGCAAATTTACTAACCCACCCTTCAGCCCCTTCTTCCAAGTGATTGATAAAAATCACAAATAGCAAAGGACCCAGCAATGATCCCTGTGGTACACCACTGGTAACTAGCCTCCAGTCTGAAAATTTTCCTTCCACTATCACCCTCTCTCTTCTATGAGACAGTTAATTATCCAATCAGCCAATTTCCTTCTATCCCACACCTCCTTACCTTCATGAACCTACCATGGGGAGCCTTATCAAACGCCTTACTAAAATCCATGTGTAATGACATCAACTGCTCTACTGTCATCTAGACACCTAGTTGCCACCTCAAAGAATACAATCAAATTTGTGAAGCAGGACTTGCCTCTCACGAAACTCTGCTATCTCCAATTTAAGCTGCATCTTTCCAAATGCTCATAAATCCGATCTCTCGGGACCCTTTCCATTAACTTATCGACTACTGAAATAAGACTAACTGGCCTGTAATTACCAGGGTCATTCCTATTTCCTTTCTTGAAGAGGGGAACAACATTCGCCGCTCTCCAGTCCTCTGGCACAATCCCTGTAGACAGTGAGGACCCAAAGATTAAAGCCAAGAGCTCCACAATTTCATCCCTTGCCTCCCAAAGTATCCTAGGATGTATCCCATCTGGCCCAGGGGACTTATCCACCCTCAGGTTTTTCAAAATTGCTAATACGTCTTTTCTCAGAACATCTACCTCCTCCATCTGATCAGTCTGTATCTCGCACTCATCCTCAAAAACATTGCCCCTCTCCTTAGTGAACACTGAAGGAAAGTATTCATTCAACGCCTCACCTCTCTTCTGATTCCATGCACAAGTTCCCATTTACTATCCTTGACTGGCCCTAACCCCAATCTGGTCATTCTTATATTTCTCGCATAAGAGTAAAAAGCCTTGGTTTTTCCTTTATTTGACCCGCCAAGGACTTCTCATGCCCCCTCCTAGCTCTCCCAAGCCCTTTTTTTTAAAAAATTCACTCCTAGCTACCTTGTAACCCTTTAAGCAACCCAACTGAACCTTTTTTTTTATCCTTGCATATGCTTCCTTTTTCCTCTTAACAACACATTCAACCTCTTTTTCCCTCACTTGGCCATTTCCTCCCTGCGTACCTATCAAGGACACGTAGTATTTATTCCTTGAAAAAGCTCCACTTTTCGTTTGTGCCCATACCTGACAACTTCTGTTCCCATTTTATGCTCCCAAATTCTTGCCTAATTGCATCATAATTACCCCTGCCCCAATTATAGACCTTGATCTGCCATGTGACCCTATCCCCCTCCGTTGCAATAATGAAGGACACCGAATTGTGGTCACTATCTCAAGTGCTCTCCCACAAACAAATCTAACACTTGGCCCGGTTCGTTACCCAGCACCAAGTCCAATGTGGCCCCAGCTCTTGTTGGCTTATCCACGTATTGTGATAGGAAACCCTCCTGCACACACTGTACAAAAAGTGTCCCATCTGAACTATTCAACCTATAAAGATGCCAATCAATATTTGGAAAGTTAAAGTCACCCCTGATAACTACCTTGTGACCTCCACACCTATCCATAATCTGCTTTGCCGTTTCCTCCTCCACATCTCTATTACTATTTGGGGGCCAGTAGAAAACTCCTAACAATGTGACCGATCCTTTCCTATTTCTAACTTCAGCCCATATTACCTCAGTAGGCAGATCGCCCTCAATGCCCTGGAACTGCCAACAACCATTTCTGTCCCTGTTCTAACCATGTCTCCGGAATGGCCACAACATCATAGTCCCTCTCAAGTTTCCACATCCTTCTGATAATTAGGTGACCAGAACAGCACGCAATATTCCAAATGGCACCCTAATCAAGGTTTTATATAGCTGCAACATAATTTCCCAACTTTTGTACTCAATGTCCCAGCTGATGAAGGCAAGCATGCCACATGTTTTCTTAATCACCCTGGCCACCTGTGTTGCCACTATGAGGGAACTGTGGATCTACTTACCTAGATCCCTCTATTAATATTCCTAAGGGTTCTACCATTTACAGTATAGTTCACATCTAAACTTGATCCTCAAATGCGTCGCCTTGCATTTGTCCAGATTCGACTCCATCTGTCATTTCTGAGCCCAAGTCTCCATCCTGTCTATGTCCTGTCGCATCTTCTGACAATCCCCAGCACCATCTGCATCTCCACTCACCTTTGTGTCATCAGCAAACTTACGAATCAGAACACCCCCCCCCCCCCCCCCCACCCACCGCAACATTTTCCTCCAAAATATTTACATATACCACAAACAAGAGGTCCCAGCATTGACCCCTACAGGACACACCAGCTACAGATCTCCATTCTGCAAAATACCCTTCCGTTGCTACACTCTGTCCTCTATAACCATGCCAGTTCTGTATCCACCGAGCCAGCCCACCCCAAATCCCTTGTGATTCTCATGGCACTTTTCATGACATTTTACTAATTATGGAGTTCTAGTTATTGATGGTCTTGGGTACCTATTCGAGGAGGGAATTTTTATGTGAAGAGGACTTTGATGTCTTGAGATATTACAAAACGAACTTTATAATCACTAGTTTTGGCATAGGCTCAGTGGTAGCACACTTAGTAACAAGGGACTACTAAACTCCAGCAACATGAGCACACAATCTAGGATGGTATTCAGTGCAGTATTGAAAGAATGCTGCACTGTCTAACATACTATTTTTGGGTGAGACATTAAGATGAGGCGCCATCCTGTTCTTTGGGCACCTGTAAAATATTTGTTCCTCTAAACATCAGTGAAGCAGATTATTTGATCATGGTTTCAGGAACCGCACCATGTGCAAAATGGCAGCCTCGTTTCTCCTCTTTTATATCAAACAAATAAACTAACTCATTAACTTAGGGGCACCCTTGTTTCTTTACATTGCATGCAATGACATATTTTTGAAGTGCAGTCACTGTTGTAAAGTGCTTAGAGATGTTCTGAGATTATGAAAAGCGTCACAGATACATTGGCTATCAGAAAACTGGCAATGTCTGGAAACAGGACATTTTTAAGCTGTTCGTCTTATTAGATGAGTAAAATAACTTAGTAGCTTGTTTGGCTGGGTGCTGCATTGACATGGTAGCATGTTGGCTATTTATTACCTTTTGTGTGCCAATCTTTTGCACTCCAAGTGGCCCACGTGACCTATTGGCCTGAACCAACTTGAACTTTCTGCCCCAACCTATTCATAGGAATGAAGTTTTGTTTTTTCTCTACAAAAACCAACCAAGATCCAAAGTACTGCATGGACATGTTTTGCAACACTGTACTGTATATGTAAATGCTTTCCTCTCCCCTTCAATTTTTTTTGGCTCTTTGTCTCTCCTTCATTTTGAAATGTAGTTACTGTCATATTGGCAAACATGGCATCAATTCTGCAGCAAGATTGACCAAGCCACAGTGATGTGGCCAATCTGAGGAAGGAATGTTGATCAATGCACTCATGAAAACTCCCTGCTCTACTTCACAGTGCAATTAATTTTTTTTTAAAAAGGCCATTTTTCATTTAAGGCTTACCTATCCCCCTCCTTTAGTGTTCTTGGGTAAAAGCAGGTTGCAGCTGGTTTTTGTTGAGTGTGGCATAACATGGCTGTTGCGATATTCCAACTTTTGGAGAGAGATTAAGCATAATAATTTACTCAATCAAATACTAATGTCCAGGACTATTGGTGCACATGACTAAAGGACATTATAATAGATAAGAGGTCATCTGGACACTTGTATATCTGTACTGTCATCATGTCAATGGTATTTGTGTTTAAACAAATCCCTGATATTCAAAGTATGTATGATTCTTAGTTACTGTTGCTTTTAGGAATGAATGATTTAATACTTGCAACAATTTAAGACTTTTTCCAGGGGCTAAACAGATATATTGCAATGGTTTGAAATAAGTATTGTGGGAAACATGATACTATCTGCCTATCTATTTTATATGAATTGCACAAACCTCAGCAGAATATTTGGTAGCTATTTGAATCTACGTTGAGTTGCATGGTTTATCTTTTATAAATGTTATGTATACAAGTTTGACAAAGTGGGCACGGACACAATACATTCTCTTAGTAACTAAGTTTGCCTTTCTAGTACTTTTTTCCTTGTAAAATTGATCAGTTCTTTATCTTGGACCTCTGCCATTAACACACATGCACACTGATCACTTGAAGATACTCCAAAGCCTGTTCCTTTTTTCTGCTCACGTACAATCTGCTAGCACAGAAACATGGGTAACAGTGCTTCTTTCAGATCTCCAGTGGTGCTTTTTAAATGAGTAATTGTGTACTTCATCATTCATTTGGTAGCAAGGTCAGCAATGATTCACCATCCCTGATTGCTCTCAAGAAGGTGTTGGTGAGTTTCTTCCTGAACTACTGCACTATGTAACAAAGACCCTGTTAAGCAGGGAATTCCTGGATTTTATCCCAGCAATAAGGAACAAATGGTATACATGCCATTATGTGAATTGAAGGCAACTGAGCTGATAGTTTAGCCATGTCTGCCGCAATCATGTCAGCCATTTGCCACTGAATTCTCAGGTTCTGACCTACCCACTGAAGCTGCTCAGTGTAATTGGTAAGGTCAGCTGCAACAGTGTGACATCAGCAGATGCATCTTCTTTGCTGCTATCGTACACCTTCAGTTCATCTCCTGACATTGTGTGCTTGCACCCCAAACTAATGGCACACTGTTCAACCTTCACCGTCTGAGATCCAAAGCAAGTGAGCCAGGTTCTCGCCATCAAGCCACTCCACACTGAAGAATCCTTTCACAGCAAATTGAGGACACAGTTTCATTTTACCATCTGCATCTGGAAGACAAATGATTGTGATCCAAGCTGTTGCCATGCTGCTATCTTTCAGCATTGGCAGTGCAACACTGGAGATTGTTCGTACCTTCATATACCTGAGTTTTACAATCTTAGATGATGCTGAAATCAACACACACTTACTAAAGATGCAGTTGTCATATTCACATGGGTGGGAGTTGGAGCGGCGGAGGGGGTTCATCAATGGTTTGCTTAGCTGGCCAAGAAGAGGGCCCAGACAAAGTAGGTGAGAGCCCTGAGCATTTGTTGTGTACGTACATGCATGTGCCTGCTTCTATTTCTGAGTAGGGGCAAATGTGGAATCACATGCATTTTTCCCTTTTTGTTGTGGCATAGAAAGGAAATAGAAATAAAGGAGTGGTTTTACTTGATGACATTAATTGTCACCAGATTGCCCCAAATAGATTTTTAAAAATATATTGTACCTTGCCAATTTTTGGGGAGAGATCACTTGCTTACTAGTAGGAATATGATTGTTCCAGGCTTGACTTTCTTGATATTTCCCAGCAATTATTGCTGCATGATTTAGGTTAAAGCTGGTACTATCTGAAGATAATTGCAGGCTACCCCTCCCCTTGCACTTCTTTCTAAACTCAGTTAATTCCTCTTCATGTAACTTCTTCTTCACTGCATGGGGTAACTTTCTTTGGATTAAACTGGAAAAGTACATTTTAACCTGGTTGGATTATGAGATTGAACCTGTTTTTAGTTGTCTTGTTTGGAAAATTAATGGGTGGGTGTACAGCTGCAGTTTGCAGTAAATCATTCTATTGTCCTCATGTCATTTTCAGATTTTGTTTTTCAGCACATTCATTTATGTTAGCAGCTGTAATGGGAAAGTCGCACTAAAACAACAGGTTGGACTAGTTTTGCACTTGAGTTGCAATGTACACAGTTTTCAGCTGCATAAGCACAACACAAGTTAAATATTGTGCCTATCAATGGGGCCACTTTTCAAACATGAAGCTCATCTCAGTTTGAAAATGGCAAAATGTCTGCTATTTTTCCTTTTGAAGGAAAAGCCTAAAAACACTCAAGCGTTTACCACACCCCCAAACCTGCAGAGAACAAGTCTTAATGCTCGCGCAATGTTCAAAAATTTGCTTGTAGCCGAAGGAACTGCTTAAACCTCCACTGTAAATGCCGAATTGGAGGACCTTCCTTGGAAATACTTCGGAGACATTGCAAATAGTTTGGAGCATATAAGACCTTTCACTGCCTCAGCACATTTTCAAAACTCTCGACAGCCAATGTTGGCTTGTAACAAATGCAGCAAATCCGTTTGTGCACAGCAAGCTGCTGCAACCCCGGGAAACCTGTTTAATTTGGTTGAGGGATAAATATTGATTGAAACCCGCTGCTGCTCAAAGTAGTGCCTTGCATCTACCTGAGAGTGCAAATATCTGAAATAAGGCATGCTTTGTGTTGGACTGGAGTAATTATCCACATTTGGTGCTCAAGTCTCTTGAGTTTGGATCACATTTGAGAATTCAAGTGCTATTATTGAGCAGTGACCAGCACTTGTGGATTGTAGGTTGCTTGTTTACTGCATCTCAATCAAAATGTAAATTGCTATTATACGGAACACTAACTTTGTACACCACTGAACTTTATCTGCAAGTTTTGAGTGCATTTGGTGCAAATTATTTAGTCTAAACTAAAGACCTGCAATCTGTTAACAGAATATGCTATGAAAGTTTCTCCATTTTAGATGAAAATATGCATTTTTAAATTGTCCAAACTTTTATCATAAAGCCACATTTCTAATGGAGAGCAGATTATTTAATTCGCTCCTTAGGCAATCAGTTGTTCTATATTAAAATTCTATATGCACATTTGAAAAAGAAAGCATGCATAATTTTTTCTTCAGTAATGTAACACATTTGCTTCTGTGCTATCATTTCTATATAGAGTAAACAAACTGAGTTTATTTGAAGATGGTTCATCTCTAAATTCACATACCAGTACTGTGTAATGTGAAAAGATCCTTGATCAGAGTTCAAATGTTTGTAAAGTCTGTCCTAGCTTTCATCAATTTAGTCAACAGTGACTGGATAGGGAGATGAATTATTCAGATTGGACAGCAGTTAGCAGCAGGCAATGACCTTCCCAGCAACTTTGTTAAACACTGGGACAGATCAGATCTGACATAGCTCTTTATTACACCACCTGTGGTCATTTGCTACCTGAAGACCAGGGCCTAAATGATTCCAAGAACTATAGACACTGTGAATGGGAGCTATTAACAGCAGTGCCAAACAGCAAAAACTACAGATGGTGGAGATTGAAGTAAAAACCATTGCTGGAAAATCTCAGCCAGTCGGTTAGCTGAGCAGCTCACGTTTCAAGTTTTTGAGAAAAGGTGCTGTTTGTCAGCATTCTGAAGGAGGCAATGTTGAACCCTTGGATCTTCCTGTAAATCTCTTAACTGGGTGTCAGCCTCGGCTTGGTTGGCGGTATTCTCGTTTGAGTCAAAAAAGGATTCATGTCTTGCTCCAGGACTTGAGCACGAAACTCCACACCGACATTTGTACAATATTGAGAGATCCCAGTGTCAATGTCAGAAGCTCAGGGCTGTTTTCCTTGGTGTCCTGGCTGATATTTGCGCCCCAATCAGCATCACACACAACCGATTTTCTGGTCATTATTGCATTCTAGTTTGTGTGAGCACAAATTGACTGTTGCTCTCTGACAAAACAACAGTACTGATGCTTCAGAAGTCCTTCATTGGTTGGTTGTAATGTGCTTTTGGGTGTCTGGTGGTTGTGAAACCCAACTCAAAAATGCAAGTCTTTCTCTACTGCTGCTCACTAGTGATGTTGAACTGAGCTTACTTTGCTCCTTTTCTAACCTCATATTTCATTGCTCTGTAGATTTTTAACTTTACTATAATGCTAGGAATGTAAAATTCCATGAGGGTAATAGTTGATTTTGTGCAGCAATGAGGTAGATCATTAAATGACAGCTTGTAGATTGTTATTTCAAGATAGCAACTTGAAACATTAACCATGCAAGTCTCTTCCCTGATTTGGAATTTGAAATGGGTATTTACATGGATTTATTGTAGCAACTTGACTCCTACCAATACAAAAGCACAACTGAGTCCACATTTAATGATATGCTTCATTGGCAAGTGTTCTAAGTACTGACAACCTGTTAATCCACCTGCATACTTGGATAAATTATTGTGAATTTCAGCTTATTTGGATTTCCTACTGCCCATGTGATAGGGGGTTTTCAACTACTTAATGCCCTAATTTTGGTTAAGAAATGTTTTATTTTCAGTTAGACTTTGATCAATTATTTAGTTCAGTGTTTCTAATTTCTCATGTTGACAAGTCATCACAGCTATTTCTTTGATCCTTCATTTAGGAAGTCTAAGTTTTAATTGTATATATTTAGATTTTATTTAAGTATGCTACACTATCCATACAGTTAAGCTTCCAAGTTTTGTATTGCTGTTATTTTGAAATTGTGCCCTACGCACAGCTCCATGCGTTAACGTATATCGGGAAGAGCAAGGCTCCTAAAACCAACTCCTGAGGAACTCCATTGCAAACCTTCCTATAGCTTGCAAAACATCCATTAGCCACTCCCTCCTCGTTTCCTAACCCTCAAGCCAACTTTGCTCACAAGTCTGTTTGAGTGACCCTTTATCATATGCATTTTAGAAGTCCACGTACACAACATCAAAAGCGTTTTGTTCTGTTGTCTCATCAAAAAACTTCTGGCATGTCAGTTAAACATGATTTCCCTTAACGTGGGCAAATATAAATTTGTTAATGTCGTCCTGAATAATCATGTCATGTCATAATCCATGTTATGTATCTACAGCCAGGTGATATAGGAAACTTCAACAGCTCTTCTTTGGATACTAAAATCTAAAGCAAACTACCTACTTGCATTTGTGTAACATCTTTTATATGTAGACAAACATTTAAATGACCAAGCAACAAATAACCAAATGGATGGTTGGGTACAGATTACGTTGCAGTGTTCTTGCCCCTCTTGGGTTGGATACTAACTGGGCAGCAGGCAGTATTGTATGTAAGGTTTGAGCAAGGAACAATGCTCATTCTGTAAATAATTTATATATCTACCTATAACATGCAAGTATCTGGCAGATTGTGTCGAAGCATGAATAGTTTTCAGAGCGAAAGTACTTTCATTCTTTGTATGATAACCATGCACTAGCTACACAGCTACATCCTGTTCTTCACTATTTTGGAACTCCATCCATTGATGCTGACTTTATTGCATTCTGCCACATGGTGGAATGGATTCAAAATCAACTGTATATTCACAGTTACTCTTCATCAATCTCATCTCTCCAATCCAAGAACTGAAGTCAGTTACATCATTTCTGGCACAGTTTAGGTGAGACCTGTTAACTCAGCCTAAGCTGACAGTTGAATCCAGGATAATTTTTTATTCATTTGTGGGACATGGGCGTTGCTGGCTGGCCAGCATTTATTGCCCATCTCTGATTTGTCCTTGGCGGGCAGTTGAGAGTCAACCACATTGCTGTGGTTCTGGAATCGCACGTAGGTGAGGATGGCAGATTTTCTTCCCTAAAGGACATGAGTGAACAAGATGTTTTTCTGAAAAATGGACAATATTGATTATTAGAACCTTGATTGACTTTGCTCAGTAAGTATTTGATGAATTAACTGAGCAAACTCCAGCTCTGAAAGGATTACTTGTGTAGAGTTGTGTAAATTGTTCTCCGCAGTAGTCTATCCAGATTGCAACTTGACATTCCAAACAGTGGCCACCCTTAATAGTTGTAAATTAAAATTGCAATTCTTAGTTCTCCTGACCAAGTAAAATTGAGAATTTAAAGAATGTGTTGTCTTCCTGGTGCCAGGATGATGGACAACGTGAAACTATTTAAAAAATGTTGGGGCAACACATCTGTTAAACCAGCAACGTAAAGAAGGGTAGGGAAGAGCTGCCTCGCAAAAGGAAGTAATATCAGCAGTTCAGAGTTAAATTGAAGAACGAGGCCTTGGGGATGTGACCTCTGGATTATTACCTGAGCTATGAGCAGATTAGCATGGGGATCAGCAGATGAGTGAGGTGAAGGGAATGGTGTAGGGAGAGTTGTTTCCTCTAGGACGCAGATACCAGATTAGGGACAGGAGTTCCACCAGGGTCCATGTAGGATAAATGGTGGAGAAGAGTACTTGGGTGGAAAAAGTAGCCTGGCTAACAGTTCGTAAACAAAAGAGAAGAGAGTGAAATAATCGTCAGAAATTGTGCTTAAGGTAAAATTGGTGATAGGAATACTAACAGGTGGAAAGTAATTAAGTCAGGAGAGAGAAATAAACGTGAGTAAACCATTCGGTAAGTTGCCCAAAAAACGTCCTTTACACCACTGACTATCAGGAACAAATTCAATGAATTCCAAGTGGTTAACACTGTTGCCCCTCAACTCCAGGGAACCTGGGTTTGATCCCAGCCTTGGGTGACAGTCACTGTGGAGTTTGCACGTTCTCCCCATGGGTTTCCTGTGGGCGCTGTGGTGTCCTCCCATGATCCAAAGATGTGCAGGTTAGGTGGATTGGCAGTACCAAGTTGCCCCTTAGCATCCCATGCTGCGTAGGTTAGGGGGATTAATGGCGTAAATGTGAGAGGTTATGGAGAAAGGGCAGGTGGTGCGCCTGTGTACGATGCTCTGTCAAAGAGATGGTGCAGATCTGATGGACCGAATGGCCTCTTGTTCAGTATGGGTTCAATGAAGTTCAACGTGACGGTATGACATGGTAGCCATTCTCAAGAAATGGCTGCAAAATGGTCAGGACTGAACTAAAATACCAGGTTATAGGTCTACAGGAAAGGTTAGGATGTAGTGGAAGGAAAGAAGTAGCCTTAATGATTAGGAATGAAATCACTTTATTGAAAAGAGAGGATATAATAAAGGGTGAGCAGGTGCTGGAGAATTTGGCCAGGACTTTACCAGATATCACAATGGCTGATATCAGGCAAGAAAGATGGCATTGAAGCTGCCAACATCAATAGCAATTTTTTTTCTGCCTTGTAGTCTGGGTCTTAGAAAAAATATTAAGTGACAGGTCCCACAATGTATAGCTGGTGGAGCAGCCTCTGATTTGCTCGCCCTGCCAGCAACTTAGAAATTTGAGGATCAGGGGCACCATTTTTTTTTAAAAGGTCTTCCCAGTGCTCAGCAAGCAAACCAGTTCACTCAGATGTCCCCCTGGCATTGCCAGGGCAAGATCTGCTTTCCCCTCTGAGTGCTGTGCTTACATGAGCTCTCCAGGGAGTCTACTCGCCAGGTAGAGACTAGTCTGGCTTCCTATCATTCGGCTGTCATGCCATCATGCTTGGAATTTTTGAGGTGGTAATTCTGGAGTATGGGCCTGATAATGACATGTAAATGTATTCAAATGAGGTTGCTGAATGTTGGAAAATGCAGCCCGTCACTGACCAGGAGAGGGAAAAATTGCATCATGCTTTTGCACCGATGCAAAACGTGACTCCTGTTGTCCTGGTGTTTTCACACCCCATCGCCAAACCTGCCCAATGTAAAGGAGAACAGAAAATCCCAGCCTTTGACTTGAATAGTATTTATGACTGTAGTTGCCTTTGTTACATGCCAGGAGGCCTATACACAACTTCAATGTGGTTTTAATGAGGGATTTTAACACTCATCTGGAATGGGATAAACAACCTGACGTGTTAGAAAGGTGGTGAATTTCTCGAATGTGTCTGGGAGAGTTTTCTGTAGCAATATGTCCTGGAGCCAACAAGGGAGCATGCCATATTAGATACATTATAATAAGTCAGATTTAGTTAGCCTGATGGTACATGAACATTTATCTGATAGGCGTCATAGTCTGATTATGTTTAGTATACTGTCTGAAAGGCAGAAGCACAACATCTGCAAGATTCTTCAGATTATCTTCAATGGGATGAAACAGATATTGCTTGCAGTAAACTGGACAAATTTGTTTGGGGGTAACTGACAGATACAGATCCAATTTATCTCAAGGGATAAGTGCTCTATATTAGCTAAAAACAACAGCTACGGACAAATAATGCAACAAACCAATCATGAGATACAAAGAACAGCACAAAGTGATAAATAGGTAAAGGAGAGCTATAAAGCAAGGAATATCAGGATCAAATCAAAAGCTCTACAAATGCAGAAGGAGTGCAGTCAGGAGCAGCATCACTCCTTGAAAACTGATAAGTGATTTGACCAAGGTAAGGAAATAGTAGACATAATAGGTAGGTAGGTATCGTAGGTAGACAGAGTAACAAAGAACGCATTCAGCATGCTTGGTTTCATCGGTCAGAACGTTGCATACAGGAGTTGGGACGTCTTGTTGAAGTTGTACATGATATTGCTAAGGCTGTACTTGGAATACTGTGTGCAATTCTGGTCACCCTATTATAGAAAGGATATTATTTTTTTCACAGAGGATGGTGAGTGTCTGGAACAAGCTGCCAGAGGTAGTAGTAGAGGCGGGTACAATTTTATCTTTTAAAAAGCATTTAGATAGTTTGTTACATGGGTATGATGGGTATAGAGGGATATGGGCCAAATGTGGGCAATTGGGATTAGTTTAGGGGCTTTTAAAAAAAAAAAATAAGGGCTGTGTGGACAAATTGGGCTGAAAGGCCTGTTTTCGTGCTGTAAACATCAATGATTATGATTCAATGACATGAATCGCCCCCCACCCCAGAACAACTGGGCTAACATTGGAGTCAGGGGATCAAGTTTGCAGAGCTAGGAATTCTCCCAACGTGAGAGCAAAAATTCCATTGCTGTGTTCTGTAGGCACCAACTCCGTTTATCTCTGGCAACTGAAGCAGATCAATTGCAACCTTTTTATGCTGTATTTGACTCCCAGGTTTAATTTATTGTTGCATCTGCTCCGTGACGAATGATTTGCATATTGCTACCTGTAAGTTGCCCATCTTTTACCTTTCCTCAGGTTGTTTGTTGCTGATGTTCTCCCCTTGCCTTTGTCTCTTGGCTTAATTACTCTGATGCTCACCTGGCAGATCTCCTGATTCCGACTCTACATAAACTTGAACTCATCCAAAATGCTGCTGCCATATTTAATTTGTTCCATGTTCAGTTCACCCATTGCCCTGTGGTCATTGACATCCATTGGTTCTTGGCCTGGCAATGTCTCAGATTTAAGACTCTTATCCTTGTTCTTAATTCACTCCAAGGCCTTGCCCCTTCCTGTCTCTCTAGTTTCCCTTGGTTCCGCTAAACTTAGGATCTCTAAACTCCTTCAACTCTAGATTTGCTGGCTATGTCTTAAACTGCTCAGACCCCAAACACTGGATCTTTCTCATCGTCTAAGACCACAAAATCTACCTGTTTGTATAACTTTTGATTATTTGTCTTAATGGCTGAAGAGCGTCTTACCAAAATACCACCAACATGTCTCCTGTTCGACCAGAGGCCCAAACATCCTAGACCAGTGTTATACAAATATCAAACATGCTGAACGTTCTATCACCCATCCACACTTTGGCAAATCAAACCACAAGTTTGTGCTGTTGCTCCCAGCTTGCAAGCAAAAGCTGAAACGAGGAAAATCTGTCAAAGAGTCATGTAATGTTGGTCTGAGGAATCAGATGATCTCTTACGGGACTGCTTAGAGTCAGTAGCCTGGTCAGTATTTAAAAACTCTGTGACTGGCCTGAACGAGTACACCACTATAGTAACTGACTTCATTTGTAAGTGTGTAAAAGACTGCTAAAGAAGCAAATGTGCATGTTTCACAACCAGAAACCATGGATGAACAAGGGTATCCACTGTTTGCTGAAGCCCAGGTCCAGCCCATTCAAGTCAAGCGACCCTGATCTGTACAAGAAAGTCATCTTATCTAAAGAGATCCATCAAAGATGTTGAAAGTCAGTACCGGACCAAGCGAGATTCCCAGGTTAGCCACACCATCCCTGCTGACTATGGCAAGGCCTGCAAGGCATAACAGGCTACAAGATGAAGGCAGGTAATTTGCTGGCAGCACTTCACCCCTCCCCGATGAGCTCAAAGCATTCTATGCCCATTTTGAGCAAGAGGTCAACAAGAGCACACCCTCCACCCCAGTAGCCTCAGACGAACTTGCGTTCGAGGTCACCACTCCAGACGTCAGGGCAGCCTTCTCGAAGGTCAACCAATGGAAAGCGACTGGCCCGGATGGGTACCCAGTTATGCAGTCGGATCCTGCACGGACCAGCTGGTGGGGATATTTGCAAACATCTTCAACGTCGCTTTACAACAATCTGAGATCTACCTGCTTCAAGAAGACTACCATCAACCCAGTACCAAACAAAAGCGAGGCAGCATGTCTTCATGACTCATCTGGTGGCTCTGACATCCATCATTATGTCAGTATTACGGGTAATCTATTAGCATGGATGGAGAATTGGTGAACTAACAGAGTGGGGATAAATGGTTGGTGATCAGTGACTAGTAGTGTGCCTCAGGAATCAGTGTTGGGACCGCAATTGTTCACAATTTGCATACATGCTTTGGAGTTGGGGACCAAGTGTAGTATGTCAAAATTCGCAGATGTCACTAAGATGGGTAGAACAGCAAAATGTACAGAGGATGCTGAAAGTCTGTAAAGGGATATAGATAATCTAAATGAGCGGGTGAGGGTCTGGCAGATGGAGTACAATGTTGGTAAATGTGAGGTCATCCATTTTGATAGAAATAACAGCAAAATGAACTATGATTTAAATGGTAAAAAATTGCAGCATGCTGCTGTGTAGAGGGGCTTAGATGTCCTTGTGCAGGAATCTTAAGGAGTTGGTTTGCAGATGCAGCAGGTAATTGAGAAGGCAAGTGGAATTTTGTCCTTTGTTGCTGGAGGGATGGAATTTAAAAACAGCGAGATAATGCTGTAGCTGTATGAGGTGCTGGTGAGGCCACACCTGGGGTAGTGTACAGTTTTGGTCTCCTTACTTGAGAAAGGATGCATTGAGACGTATAAGATGATGAATGGGATGGATAGGATAGAGGTGGAGAGACTCTTCCCGCTCAAAGGATAGTAGGACTAGGGGGCACAGCCTCAAGATAAAGGGGGGGCGGTTTAGAACGGAGTTGAGGAGGAACTTCTTCACTCAAAGGGTGGTGAATCTCTGGAATTCTCTGCCCGTTGAAGTGGTGGAGGCTGCCTCGCTAAATATTTTTAAGACGCGGGTTGATGGGTTTTTGATAAGAGAGGGGATTAAGGGTTATGGGGAGAGGGCGGGAATGTGGAACTGAGCCACGACAGATCCTCCATGATCTTATTGAATGGCGGGGCAGGCTTGAAGGGCTGGATGGCCTACTCCTGCTCCTATTTCTTATGTTCTTATGTACTGGCACTGGAGGGGGTGCAGAGGAGATTCACCTAGGTTGATTCCGGAGTTGAGAGGGTTGGCTTATGAGGAGAGACTGAGTAAACTGGGGCTATGCTCATTGGAATTCAGAAGAATGAGGGGAGATCTTATAGAAACATACCATGAAGGGAATAGATAAGATAGAAGCAAGGAGGTGAAACTATAACTAGAGAGTATGGCCTCAAAATGACGGGAAGGAGATTTGGGACTGAGTTGAGGAAGAAATTCTTCCTCAAAAGGGTTGTGAATCTGTGTAATTTCCTGCCCAGTGAAGCAGTTGAGGCTACTTCATTGAATGTTTTTAAGGCAAGGATAGATGAATTTTTGAACAGTAAAGGAATTAAGGGTTATTGTGAGCAGGTGGGTAAGTGGAGCTGAGTCCACAAAGATCAGCCATGATCTTATTGAATGGCGGAGCAGGCTCAGGGGCAAGATGGCCTACTCCTGCTCCTAGTTCTTATGCTCTTATGAAGTGCTTTGCAAGGTTAGTCATGGCACGAATCAGATTGCCTACTGCTGCAAAACATCCACAGTAGATGCCATCTCCCTGGCATTGCACTCAACCCTGGAACAGCTAGATAACAGAGAACCTATGACAGATTCCTATTTGTTGATTTACAGCTCTGCCTTTAAAACTGTTATTGCTACGAAACCCATCTCAAGTCCATGGCCTGGGGCTCTGCTCCTTCTGAGACTGGGTCCTGAACTTCTGAATCCACTTAGGCATTCAGTCAACATCCCACAGATGGTAGCTTTGCACTATTGGCTCTCAGCCAAGCATATGCGCCAAATGTCTGAACCTGCGGTTGCTCTCATACTGAACAGGATTACTATTGCAGCAACACTACTTATCATTGGTAAGGGTAGACAACAGCACCATCTCCCTGATCATCCTCAACATTGGTGTCCCACAAAGTTGTGTCCTGAGGCCCCTACTACATCCCTTATACACCTATGACTGTGTGTGGCTAAACTCCCCTCCAATTTGATTTTCATGTTTGCTGATGACACCTCCATTGTGGGTCAGATCTCAAACAATGATGAGATGGAGTACAGGAATGAGAGAGAATCTGGTTAACTGGTGTGGCAGCAATAATCTCTCCCTCACTGTCAACAAAATGAAGAAGATAGTTATCGACTTCAAGAAGCGTATTGGAGGACATGCTTCTGTGTAGACCAATAGGGATGAGTAGAAATGCTCAAGAGCTTCAAAATTTTAGGTGTCCACGTCACCAAACCACGCTCTCCTTCCCCCTGCTGCCCACATGCCGACACTAGTTAAAAGCTCTGACTTTAGAACATAGAACACTACAGCACAAATAGGCCCTTCGGCCCACTAGTTGCACCGATCAGAGGCTAAGAACTTTCTCAGGAGGCTAAGGAAATTTGACATTCTGCGACTTTTACAGATGCACCATAGAAAGCATTCTTTCTGGTTGTGTCAGAGCTTGGATCTCCTGCTGTGCCCAAGACTGCAAGAAACTACAAAAGGTTGTGAATGAAACAGAGTCCATCACTCAAACCAGCCTCCCATCCACTGACTCTGTCGACATTTTCTGCTGCCCCTGAAAAGCAGCCAGCATAATTGAGGACCCCATGCACCCCGGACATTCTCTCTTCCACCTCCTTCTATCAGGAAAAAGATAGCAAAGTCTGAGGACATGTGCCAGCAGACTCAAGAAAAGCTTCTCTGCTGCTATCAGACTCTTGAATGGACATGCCTTGCATTGTTAATTTTTCTTCACCCTAGCTATGACTGTAACACTACATTTTGCACTTCTCTTTCCTTCTGGGTGGTAAGCTTTGTCTGCATAGCACACAAAAAAATACATTATTTTCACTCTATACTAAATACATGTGGCAGTAAATCAAATTAAAATATTTTGCTGTATGGTTTAGTGTCAAATGTTGTTTGCTCCTTTTTGTAACAACTTGGGGTGTATCACTACGTTAAGGTTGCTAATTCAATTAAAGTTGTTGCTTATTCCTAGTTTGTTTCTTCCTGCCCATGTTATTTAACTACTATTTGGAAACCAAGTCATAGAGATTACATGGCCTATGCTGGATCTAGTGCTTAGTTTCCAAATCATATAAATGAATTTTATGAATGTAATTTTTTAATATCCTGTCTTTTTTGTGTAGGGCTGGATGATTGCTTGCAATGCTATGTTCACAACTTTGAGCGAGAGAAGATAAATGGTGAGCAGCTTCTACAGATTACACATCAGGATCTTGAAGAATTAGGAGTAAATCGTATTGGTCACCAAGAGCTAATCCTCGAGGCTGTAGATCTGCTTTGTGCTTTGGTAAGTTTTTTTTAAACAATTAAGAAAATTGAATTCAAGGAACTAAAATGGCTATGCTGTATGTTCCAATGTTAACATTTCCCAAAAAATGAACAAAATTCAAAACTCCAAAGGAATTTGTGGCCTAGTTAGGACTTCTTGTGAATTTTATAGGTAGAAGACGGCAAGTTAAAATTTACCAGGAAAAACTTGTCACTCAAATTGAACGTTGCTCAATTGTTCATTGTTTTAAAAATTGTTTCAGTAGATTTGGGTGGCATTGTGGTTAGCACTGCTGCCTCATAGTACCAGGGTCATGGGTTTAATTCTGACCCTGGATGACTGTGTGCAGTTTGCATGTTGTCCCTGTGTCTGTGTGGGTTTCCTTTTGGGTGCTCCGGTTTCGTCCCACAGTCAAAAGCTGTACAAGTTAGGTGAATTGGCGATGCTGAATTGTGCCCAAGTGTCCAAAGATAGTTTGGGGAATTAGTGGGATAAATACGCGGGGTTATGGGAATGGAGTAGACCTGGATAAAATGTTCTGCAGGAGAGTCGTGCAGATTTGATGGGCCGAATAGCCTCCTTCTGCAATGTAGGGGTTCAGAGATCTGAATGAAAAATATTGAAGTCTGTCCAATAAAGATTTGGCTAAGTGAACATAAAATAAATTTCTCATTTCAATTTCCAGACTGGAGCAGCATGATCCTGAAGAAAGTCCCAGTTATTCTTTAATATCATTTTGAAACGTTTACTGCTATTCCTAAACTTTCTTTGTTTGGAGTCTGCCCTTGTAGATTGAAGAGAACGTGGCAGAAGGAAAGGATATTTATTTCCAATCTCAATTGTTACCACTGTACTTCACTCTGTCACCATTCCTCCTGCATTGTTTATCAGTCATTAAAGAGAGACTACAAAAATATTCATCTTGTAATGTGAACCGAAGGCAGTTAAATGAGTTAACTGCTTTGTTTAAAAAATGATCTATTTTGCTCTTGAAATGAACCGTGTCATCTTTTTAGTCTTATTGGTTTTTCCATATATTTGATTAAAAATCCATGACTTCAATGATGTAAGGTTGTTGGTTTTTTCTTCTGTTTGTGGAGACGGTACAGTGCTGCAGCAGGACATAGGCACAGAGAAAGGGAAAAGGAACGTAGTAGTGATTGGGGATAGTGGGGTGAAGGGTATTGACACTGTCCTTTGTCACAATGACAAAGTGCACAGAAGGGTGTGTTGTCTGCCTGGTACTCGGGTCCAGGATGTCGCATCTGGGCTGCAGAGGAACCTGGAGTGGGAGGGTGAGAATCCGATCGTTGTGGTACATGTGGGTGCCAACGACGTAGGCAAAATGCGAACTGAGGATCTGGGGAGGGAGTATGAAAAGCTGGGAATGGAATTAAAAAGTAGAACCGACAAGGTGGTTATCTCTGGGCTACTGCCTGAACCGTGTGCAGATGGGCGTAGGGTTGACAGGATTAAGGAAGTGAATGGGTGGCTCAGGGATTGGTGTGGGAGGAATGGGTTTGAATTTATGGGGCATTGGCACCAGTATTGGGGTAGGTGGGACCTGTTCGGGCGGGATGGGGTTGGTCTGAACCGTGCTGGGACCAGAGTGCTGGCGAATCAAGTAAAGAGGACTGTAGACAGGGCTTTAAACTAATTAGCGGGGGGGAGGGTGCGAGGGTAGGTGACCTTACGAGGTCTAAAGTTAAGGAGAGTGTACATGTAAGGGAAGAGGTCGAGGATGTCCCAATAATAGAGGGAGTAGGGGGCGTGAGTATAGTTGGTGGCGTTGCGGCAAATAGGATCCAGGTGAAGGCTGGGATGAAAGCACTTTATCTGAATGCACGAAGCATTCGGAATAAAGTGGATGAGCTGATGGCGCAGATCAACACAAATGGATACGATCTGGTGGCCATTACAGAGACGTGGCTGCGGGATGACAGGGACTGGGAGCTGAATGTACAGGGCTATCAAGTGTTTAGGAAGGATAGGCAGGAGGGAAAAGGGGGGGGCGTAGCTCTGCTGAGTAAGGATAGCATCACGGTGGTAGCAAGGGATGATATTGGAGCCAAGGAGCAGAGGGTGGAATCGTTGTGGGTGGAGATTAGGAACAGCAAAGGGAGGAAGACGCTGGTGGGTGTCGTCTATAGGCCCCCGAATAATGATCTGGAGATGGGGTGGGCTGTTAACGCGCAAATAAGTGCGGCGTGCAGGAATGGGACGGCCGTAGTTATGGGGGATTTCAATCTGCATATTGATTGGTCGACCCATGTTGGATGTGGGGGGCTCGAGGAAGAGTTCTTGGAATGCTGCCGGGATAGTTTCCTCGAACAGTGTGTGTTGGAGCTGACGAGGGAGCGAGCTATCTTGGATCTGGTACTATGTAATGAAGCGGGTAGAATTAGGGACCTTGTGGTGAAGGATCCTATTGGGGAGAGTGATCATTGTATGGTGGAGTTTCTGGTGCAGATGGAGGAGGAGAAAGTGGGTTCCTGGACACGCGTCCTTTGTTTGAATAGAGGGGAATATGGTAGGATGAGAGAAGAATTGGCGAATGTGGACTGGGAGAGCGCGTTGAAGGGAGGATCTGTTGAGGAGCAGTGGAGGATCTTTAAGGAGATCTTTCTTGGTGCTCAACAGAAATTTATTCCGATGGTCAAAAAGGATAGTGGGAGGAGAGGTAATAAGCCGTGGATAACGAAGGAGGTGAAGGAAAGTGTTAAATTAAAAGTGGAGGAATTTAAAGTAGCTAAGAGTAGTGGGCGAGAAGAGGATTGGGAGAGGTTTAAATGTCAACAAAGATTGACAAAGAAGTTGATAAGGAAGGGTAGGAGAAACTAAAGCTGGGCTAGCGCTTAATATAAAAAAGGATAGCAAGAGTTTTTATAAATATATAAAAAGGAAGAGGCTGGCTAGGGTGAATGTTGGTCCTTTAGAGGATGAGAAAGGGGACCTAGTGGTAGGGGATGGGGATATGGCTAAGATATTGAATAACTTTTTTTTGTTTCTGTCTTCACGGAGGAGGACGTGAATAATTTGCCGGGTGTTAGCGATAGAAAGGTGGTAGGACTGGAGGGTCTTAATGACATTACTATTACTAGAAAGGCGGTGCTCGACAGACTGGAGGGGCTGATTGTGGACAAGTCCCCAGGACCGGATGGAATGCATCCGAGGGTTCTGAAAGAAATGGCGGAGGTGATAGTGGATGCCTTGGTGGTTATTTTCCAAACGTCGCTGGATTCTGGGGAAGTGCCAGATGATTGGAAAACGGCTAATGTTACGCCGTTGTTTAAGAAGGGTGCCAGGCAAAAGGCGGGGAATTATAGGCCGGTTAGTTTAATGTCTGTGGTAGGTAAAATGTTAGAATCTGTCATTAAGGAGGAAATTGCGAGGCATCTTGAAGGGAATTGCTTGATAGAGCAGACGCAGCACGGTTTCATTAAAGGGAAGTCATGTCTGACAAATTTACTGGAGTTCTATGAGGATGTGTCTAGGGCGGTGGATAGAGGAGAGCCGGTGGATGTGGTCTTTCTAGATTTTCAGAAGGCGTTTGACAAAGTGCCTCACAAGAGGTTATTGCAGAAGGTCGAGTGTCATGGAGTTTGGGGGTAGGGTATTAGCGTGGATAGAGGATTGGTTGTCAAATAGGAGGCAGAGAGTGGGGGTCAACGGGTGCTATTCGGATTGGCGGATGGTGACTAGTGGAGTGCCCCAGGGGTCGGTGCTGGGGCCTCAGCTTTTTACCATTTATATAGATGATCTGGAGGAGGGAACCGAGTGTAGAGTGTCGAAATTTGCTGATGACACCAAGATTGGGGGAACGGCAAATTGTGCGGAGGGTGTGGAGAGTCTGCAGAAGGATCTAGATAGGCTGGGCGAATGGGCCAGGAACTGGCAAATGGAATTTAATGATGGCAAGTGTGAGGTGGTCCACTTTGGTAGGAAGAATGGTAGGAAGGACTATTACTTACGGGGCGAGAAACTGCAGCAGGCGACGGTGCAGAGGGACCTTGGGGTCCTTGTGCATGAGTAGCAAAAACCCAGCTTGCAGGTGCAGCAGGTGGTCAGGAAGGCGAATGGGATGCTGGCCTTCATAGGGAAGGGGATTGAATATAAAAGTAGGGAGGTCTTGCTGCAGCTGTATAGGGCATTGGTGAGGCCGCAACTGGAGTACTGTGTGCATTTTTGGGCGCCGCACCTGCGCAAAGATATTTTGGCCTTGGAGGGAGTGCAGAGGAGGTTTACTAGGCTGATACCGGAGTTGAGGGGATTGAGCTATGAGGAGAGGCTGAATAAACTAGGCTTATACTCGTTAGAGTTTAGAAGAATGAGAGGAGATCTCATTGAGACGTATAAGATGATAAATGGGATGGATAGGATAGAGGTGGAAAGACTCTTCCCGCTCAAAAAAGACAATAGGACTAGGGGGCACAGCCTGAAGATAAAAGGGGGGCGGTTTAGAACGGAGTTGAGGAGGAACTTCTTCACTCAAAGGGTAGTGAATCTCTGGAATTCTCTGCCCGTTGAAGTGGTGGAGGCTGCCTCGCTAAATATTTTTAAGACGCGGGTTGATGGTTTTTTGATAGGAGAGGGGATTAAGGGTTATGGGGAGAGGGCGGGAAAGTGGAACTGAGCAGCGACAGATCAGCCATGATCTTATTGAATGGCGGGGCAGGCTCGAAGGGCTGGATGGCCTACTCCTGCTCCTATTTCTTATGTTCTTATTAGACCCATGTTGGATGATCAGGCTGGGAAAACTTTGCTGTAATAACTTCTCCAGAGGAACTGTTGCATGCTGGAAAGACTGGACAAAAAGTGTCCTTTACATAAGAAAGGGCTGTGGCGAAACCTGAGAGAAGTCTTTAAATTTTGAAGCAGTTTAGAGAGCTACTGAAACAATTCTAAAACAATGAACAATTGAGCAACGTTCAATTTGAGTGACAAATTTCTCCTGGTGAATTTTAACAACCTTCCATCTTCTACCCATAAAATTCACAAGCTGGTTCAAGAAGTCCTAATTAGACCACAAATTTCTTTGGAGTTTTGAAATTTGTTCATTTTTTTGGGGAAATGCTGACATTGGAGTATACAGCATAGCCATTTCAGTTCCTTGAATTCAATTTTTAATGTAAGTAAGCTTCCAGGGGTCCTAAAACTAGCAGCAGTGACTATAAAATAGGCATTTAGACATCTAAAGAAGGAATTCAGGAGAAAGAGTAGTGAGAATGTGGAATTTGCTGCCATAGGGAGCAGTTGAGATGAATAACATTTGCCCGAATGGGCAGCATGTTGGCACAGTGGTTAGGACTGCTGTCTTACAGCACTGGGGATTTGGTTTCAATTCTAGCTTTGGGTGATTGTCTGTGTGGAGTTTGCGCATTCTCCTAGTGTCTGTGTGGGTTTCCTCTGGGTGCCCAAGTTTCCTCCCACAGTCTAAAGATGTGTAGGTTAGATGGATTAGCTATGGTAAATGTGCAGGGCTACAGGGATAGGACAGAGGGGATGGTCTAGGTGGTGGCCCTTTCAGAGAGTCAGGAAGATTCCATGGACCAGATGGCTTCATCCTGCATTGTAGGGATTCTATGGATTTTGCTATAGACTAGATGAGGGGAAAAAATAATAGGAAATTAAGTTAGGGTGAGATAAGTAATGTGGAAGGAAGGACGTGTGAAGCATCAAGACTATTTTTGCTGATGAATGACCAAGTTTGGTGCTGTAATATCCTACACTTGTGAACCTCAGAACATGCCCAAGCTCAGAATTATAAGCAATTCTCGTTTCACTTGTGTTAAAACATCAGCATTTGTGATGGACTTTGGGGGACAGGAAGAGGAAGGGCGAAGGGACTATAACCTTGAGATTTTTCTGGTGAATTGGGGAAGTCCTTCAGGAAAGTGACAGTTGCGCAGAAGAATTTACCTGGTGTGTTACTGTTTCATTAATGCTCTTTGTTTGAATGAAAGTCATTCCCCCATTCAACCTGTTCAGTTTCATTCTGGTGAATAGAATGATCAGCTTTCTTGAGAAAAGGATGCAACTGGTCAGTGCTTGGGTGCCTGTGGAAAGGAGGTTTATTTGGGCTGTGAGGGGTACACTGGAATCTTCGTAGAAAGCTTGCATTACTGCAAGCAAACTTCAAATGAAGTGTGGCTTGGAAGTGTCTGTCGCAGGCTTCTCTGGCAGCCAGATCTGTGGCTGCAGGACTGATGGCTCATTGGGCTGCTCCTCCTGGATAGAGGATGTAGGTACCCTTCATCTTCCTTTTGCACCAATCCTCTCTGCATTGTCATATTGTGATGGGGCATTAGAGACCCTTCCTGGGGCATGTGGAAAGGTATCTCCACATCTGTCAAGACTGTGGCACCTCAGCTTGAGCTGGCCAGTGGCATGATCTGTAGTTCATGTTTGGGTGACGACTCTTTTGTACCTCCTTCTGAACTTATGTTCAAGGATTCCTCATTGGGGCGAGGAGCCTAGTTCTTACTGGCTACCCTTTGTCACCCAGGAACCAATGAATAAGTGGTGGAAAAAGCACGTATAGTGACTGCTGAAGGACACAACAGTCACATTAGCTCCCTGGTTACTTGTTGTAAACACATGTATGATCTTGTAATGGTCATGGACTACCCAAGAAAAGTGGAAGCCTTTGGGCGGCGTGATGGCACAGTGGTTAGCACTGCTACCTCAGTGCCAGGGACCTGAGTTCGATTCTGGCACCAGGTGACTGTCTGTGGAGTTTGCCCTGTATCTGCATGGGTTTCCTCCGGGTGCTCTGGTTTCCTCCCACAGTCCAAAGATGTAGGGATTTTGTTGATTGACCGTGCAAAATTGATCCTTCATATCAGGGGGATTAGAGGGGGTGGTGTTACAAGGATAGGAGCAAGGTGGGATTGTTGTCAGTACAGGTTCAATAGGCTGAATGGTCTCCTTCTGCACTGTAGGGATTCTATGATTTCATGAGTTAAGAAAGATGTATGGCTGATCAGGCATGAAGTTGAAATTGGGATGAGTGGATTCCAAGACACTTTCTCGTACAGGAAAAGCTGCCCAAAGAAATCAATTCATTTAGGTTGAAAGAATGATGTGAGTCTGTGTTAGCCTTTCATAATGGTTGTCAATTTCGACTTCTATACTGTTCAGGTCAGTTTCAATCAAGCAATGACTTTGTACTGAGCACTGGCTTCTGCTTGTCAAGATGCATAAATAGCAGGGAAGCCATGCACTCACTGGGAAAGCCAGAATGTTGGATTAAAGAAGCTCTTAATTGCTTTTTTAATTGCCTTTATTCGTTTCCCTGCCAAATCCCATGGTTTCTTGCTGGTTTCAGGATCTTCCCAGGCATTATTTTTTAGGTGAATGAGCTCCTTGCATCCAAAGTGAAACTTTTTGGTTGCATGTGGAACTGTAGAAGTTTATAACATAGGTCATTCTGTCTATTATGCATGTGACATCTCACAGCAAAGCTTGTCTAAAACTAACCCCACTATTTTCTGTGCTCCCCTTAAACTTGTATCTTACCCTGTTTATCCAGCTTTGCCTTTGAAAGATATAGTTATGTCTGCCCGAATGATGCTGTGTGGCACTATCATGCGCTCCAGCTATTTAAAAAAAAAAGTTCTCCTGACATCTCTATTTCTAATTTTTCAATTATCAGTCAGTCAGCACTGAATCCCCAGTCTGAAGAAATAATCCTTCTCTCACACACGTCCGTGACATGTAGGACACTTTTTTTTTTCAAATAATAGCTCTTGAATCTCTTCCTAACTCCAATGGAGTGACTCCCCGCATCTCGAGTCTGCTCAAACTTGGGTTACCCTACCTAGGTGTCATCCTTGTTGGCTTTCAAGTTCTTTCTCAGAATTGCACACCGTACATAGAATCTAGAAGAAGGAGTAGGCCATTGGTCATTCAAGCCTTTCTGCCATTCATTTTGATCATGGCTGATCATCAAATTCAATTTCCTGATTTTTTTTTTCCCACTCTCCCCCTTAGCACCTTGAGCTATACCTAATTTTTTTCTTGAACTCACACAAAGTTTTGGCCTCAACTACATCCTGTGGTAGTGAATTCCACACATTCACCATCTTCTGGGTGAAGAAATTTCTCCTCACCTCAGTTCTAAAAAGTTTACCCCTTACCTTCAAACTATAACTCCTAGTTCTGGACTTCCCCACCATTGGGAACATTCTTTCTAAATCAACCCTATCTAACCCTGTTAGAACTTTATAAGCTTTGAGATCCTCTCTCGCTCTTCTAAACACCAGTGAATGTAATCGTAACCGACTTAGTGTCTCCTCATCTGACAGACCTGCCGTCCCAGGAATCAGCTTGGTAAACCTTCACTGTGCTCCCTCAGATAAGGATACCAAAACTACACACAATATTCCAGATATGATTTGGATGAGAATATAGTGGGCATGGTTAGTAAGTTTGCAGATGACATCAAGATTGATGGCATGGTGGACAGTAAGGAAGGTTATTTCCAATTGCAATGGGATCTTGATCAATTGGGTCAGTGGGCTGACGAATGGCAGATGGAGTTTAATTTAGATAAATGCGAGGTAATGCATTTTGGTAGATTGAACCAGGGCAGGACTTACTCAGTTAATAGTAGGGCGTTGGGGAGAGTTACAGAACAAAGAGATCTAAGGGTGCATGTTCATAGCTCCTTGAAAGTGAAGTCACAGGTGGACAGTGGTGAAGAAGGCAGTGGGCATGCTTGGTTTCATGGGTCAGAACATTGAACACAGGAGTTGGGACGTCTTGTTGAAGTTGTACAAGACATTGCTAAGGCCACACTTGGAATACTGCGTGCAATTCTTGTCACCCTATTATAGAAAGGATATTATTAAACTGGGAAGAGTGCAGAAAAGGCTTACCAGGATGCTACTGGGACTTGATGGATTGAATAGACTGCAACTTTTTTCTCTAGCGCATTGGAGGCTGAGGGGTGATCTTAGAGGCCTATAAAA
This sequence comes from Carcharhinus amblyrhynchos, assembly GCF_965287045.1. Classification (NCBI taxonomy): domain Eukaryota; kingdom Metazoa; phylum Chordata; class Chondrichthyes; order Carcharhiniformes; family Carcharhinidae; genus Carcharhinus; species Carcharhinus amblyrhynchos. The sequence goes on along the minus strand of NC_137335.1, from coordinate 33,768,681 downwards.
TAATGAGGGGTGTGGACAAGGTAATAGTCAATATCTTTTCCCAAAGGTAGGGGAGTCTAAAACTAGAGGGCATAGGTTTAAGGTGAGAGGGGAGAGATACAAAAGGGCAATTTTTTCACACAGAGGATGGTGAGTGTCTGGAACAAGCTGCCAAAGGTAGTAGGAGAGGCAGGCACAATTATATTTCTTAAGCATTTAAATAGTTACATGGGTATGATGGGTATAGAGGGATATGGGCCAAATGTGGGCAATTGGGATTAGTTTCAGGTTTTAAAAAAAAGGGGCAGCATGGACGTTTTAGGCTGAAGGGCTTGTTTCCATGCTGTAAACCTCTGACTTCAGATGTCATCTCACGAACACCCTATATGATTGCAGCAAAACATCCCTATTCCTATATTCAGATTCTCTCACAATGAAGGCTAACATATCATTTGCCGCCTTTATCACCTCCTGTATCTGTGCACTTTCAGCAATTTGATGCACAAGTAGACCAAACTCTCACTGAGTGTCCACCTCTCTCAATTTACACTCATTCAAGTAATCATCTACCTTCCTATTATTGCCAACAAATTGGATAACCTTATTTATCCAATTTATACTGCATTATACTATCATGCAGGTGGCCACACACTCAGCCTGTCCAAATCACACCGAAGCATCTCTGCATCCTCACAGCTCACCATCCCACTCAACTTTGTATCATCTGTATATTTGGAGATAATACATTCATTTCCTCTTCTAAATCATCAATGAATAATGTGAACAGTTGGAATCCTAGCATAGATCCCTTTGGAACCCCACTAGTCACTGACTCCCAATCAAAGAGAAAGGCTATTTACGCCAACTCTTAGCTTCCTGTCTGCTAACCAGCTTTCTCCATCTCAAGACATTACCTGCAATCCCATGTGCTTTAACTTTACATAATGTGAGGTGAGATTTTGTCAAAAGCCTCTGGAAGTCTCAAGAAACCACAGCCAATGGTTCTCCTCGGTCAACTCTACTAGTTACATCCTCAAAACAAATTCCAATAAACTCGTCAAGCATGATTTTCCTTCTGTAAATCCATGCTGACTTTCTGATTATACCACTGCCTTCCAAATGCCAAGTTATGAAATCCTTGATAATGGACTGACGTCAGGCTGACTGGTCTATAGTTCTCTATTTTCTCTCTACCTCCTTTTTTGAATAACGGACTTTAGCTACCCTCCAATCTGTAGGAACCAACCCAGTGTCCAAAGAATTTTGGAAAATAACGACCAATGGATCTACTATTTCCAGAGCCACTACCTTAAATACCCTGGGATGAAGGTTATCAGAACCTGGAGATTTATCCACCTTCAATCTCATCAATTTCCCCAAAACCATTTCTCTACTAATGCTTCCTTCAGCTCCTCATTGAAACATGTTTCTCTCAGCACTTCTGGTACATTGTTCATGTCTTCCTTGGGGAAGACTAAAGCAAATACAAATTTAATTCCCCAGCCATTTCTTTGTTCCCCATTGTGAATTCTCACATTTCTGACTGTAAAGGTCTACATTCAGTTCTGTCAATCTTTTTCTCTTTACGTATCTATAGAAACTTTTAGAATCAGTTTTTATGTTCCCTGCTAGCTTACTTTATTGTTCCCTTCTTCATCAATCTCTTTGTCCTCCTTTGCTGAATTTTAAAGTGCTCCCAATTCTCAGGCCAATTTGTTTTTTCTTGCCAGTTTGTGTGCTTTTACTTCCTTGAATCTGATTCTATCTCTAATTTCCTTTTGTAAACCATGGTTTGGCCACAATTCCCTTACCACTCTTGTGCTAAACAGGAAGTTCACCTATTCGTTCTTTAAATGTCTGCCGTTGACTATCCATTGTCTTTCTTTTCAGTAATGTTTCCCAGTCCATCATGGCCAATTCATGCCTCATGCCATCATAGTTACCTTTATTGAGATTCAGGACCCTGGTCTCAGAATCAACTACATCACTATCCACCTTGATAAAGAATTCTACCATTATTATGGTCATTCATCCCAAGGTTCTGTCACAACTAGATTGCCAACTAATCCCTTCTCATTGCACAGCACCCAGTCCAAGATGGCCTGCTCTCTTGTTGGTTCCTCAACATATTGCTCCAGAAAACCATCCCATATGCACTCCAGGAATTCCTCTTCTATTGTACTATGACTAATTTGACTCTCCTGATCTATATGCAGATTAAAGTCACCCATAATCACAGATGTACCTTTAACACCTGCATCTCTGATTTTCTGTCTGATGCCATTCCTAACATTACCACTAGTTTGGTCTGTGTACCACCCCCACCAATGTTTTTTTTACCCCTTGTTGCTGCTTAACTTGACCCGTACTGAGGCCGCATCATCTATGCTAATGTCTTTCCTCATATCATATCAATATCATCATTCTTCAACAATGCTACCCCACCACCTTTTCCTTTCCATCTGTCCTTCTAATCCTTGAATAGCCCTCGATGTTTAGTTCCCATCCTTGGTCATCTTGGAGCCACATCTCCATAATGCCTAATATATCATACTGTTTTACATCTATCTGTGCAACTAATTCACCCATTTTGTTTTGAATGCTCTGAGCATTCAGGTACAAAATCTTAAGGTGTGCATTTTTAACTTTCTTTCCCCTTTTTGCTATTTTTTAAACTCAGTCCTTATCTTACTCTGACTCATTAATTTCTCTGTCCTTCACTTCTTATTCTACATCCTGTCTTTCCCCCTGCTGTGAATCCTTGCAAAGTTTCCCATCCCCTACCATATTATTTTAAACCCTCCAACCATTGTAACAAGTACCTCCCAAGGACATCAGTCCCATTTCTGCCCAGGTGTAACCTGTCCAAGTTGTATTGATTTCCACCCCCCCCCCCCCCCCCCCAAACCTATCCCAGTGCCCTTGGAACCTGAAACCCGCTCCCCGAAACTGTCTTTTCGCCCACGTATTAATCCTTTGTCCTCCTTCTACTCTGACTAGCATGTGACATGGGTAGTAATCCTGAGATCACTCACTACCCTGTGAGGTCCTACTTTTCAGCTTACTTCCTAGCTCTCTGTATTCTGCTTTCAGGACCTCATCCTTTTTTTAACCTATGTTGTTTGTACAAATGTACTATGATCACTGGTTGTTCACCCTCCCCCTTCAGAATATCCTGCAGCTGCTCCTAGACATCCTTGATGTCAGCACCAGAGAGGCAACATATTATCCTGGAGTCTCATTTGTGGCCACAGAAACGTGCATCTATTCCCCCTACAACTGAATCCCTATAACGATTGCATTCCCACATTTTTTTTATTGCTCCCATCTGCAGCAGAACCAACTGTGGTGCAATGGATTTGGCTGTTGCTGTTTTCCCCTGAAAGGCCATTTTCTTCAACAGTATCCAAAATGGTATATCTGTTTGGCAAGGGAATAGCCACAGGAGCTTCCTGCACTGTCTGCCTAGCTGTCTTGCTCTGCATGGTGGTCACCCATTCCCTATCTGCCTGTGAAATATGAGCCTGTGGTGCAACCACCCCTCTATGTGCTATCCACAATATTCTCTCCACTTTGTGGATGCTCACAATGTCCTCAGCCTCCAGCTCTGAAACATGGGGTTCCAGGAGCTATAGCTGGAGACACTTCCTGCACACTTGCTGGCCCTGGGCACTGGAAACGTTCCTGGCCTCCCACATGGAGTACGAGGAGCAGACCATGGCTTGGAACTCTCCTGTCATGTTTTGCTCCTTTAAATTAAACTTTTGAAGGATTATATCCAATTCTCTGAGGCTCTTCTTTCCTGCTCTGTGTTACCACAAAATATAATTTGTAAAAACTATAAGCCACAGAAATTACTGCTGAGGCTACAAGTGATAAAGTTATTACATACTTACCTGATCTTTCTACTTACCAAACAATTCTTTTTCTTTTTGCCCTCTACTGCTGCAGCAGGGCAAGACCACGCCTTGCTTGTCCTCCCCTCAGCGTCTATTTTTTAAACTATTGCTTAACCAATATTTCATAGAAGTTTCTCATTATTGCTTGTTCTTATTTATCTGTTCAGTGATGCAATCCTTTTTGCTTTGTAGTCATATATTTTGTACTGTTCCCATCTCTTATTTAAAAATATCCCACTTGTCTTTTGTACTCAACCATTTTCCTTTTGTCAAGCTGAACTGTAATGGTATTGTGTGTGCTTTCATTTAACAAAATGACATACACCCTTGTAAACCAGTTATTTTGGACCAAGTTAATTATAGTTCTGAGTTCAAGTGGTTAAATTATTGACTTTAGATCATTGTAAGTCGCTGTCCCCTCTGCATGAGTAAGTGCAGACATGATATTTGAGAGATTCAAATGATTGACTTTATATTGGTGTATGCAACCTTTAACCAGGGATTGCCCAAAAGTTTGAAACTGCCACTAATTTAGTTCAAGAACACTGAAGTCTGCAGTTTAGTCATTGTGCCTGAGCTCTTCTGTTCAGCCATTTCGTGAATTTCCAACAAGTTCATTGCCTTGCTGAAGGAGAGCTGCATTGTCTGAGCTGCCATCTTTTGAATGAGACATTAAACCAAGGTGCCACCTGCATCATCAATTGGCACCCTCTCCCCCTCCACTTAAAGCTAGGAACATTTTCCAGTCTTGTTTTAAGTTACCACAAATTTGGTCTCCTTCTCCAACAGAGCTTAGATTGGAGTCAGTGCAGATTCAGTGGAAATCTCCAATTTGATCATTTTTGAACCTCATGGAGATCTGTTACTTTGCATCTGTCTGTAGAGGAAAACACAGAAGTCTCACAACACCAGGTTCAAGTCCAACCAGTTTATTTGATAGTAAACCCGCAAGCTTTCGGAAACGCTGTTCCTTCATCAGGTGTGTGGAAGGAAGGAACAGCATTTCCAAAAGCTTGTGGGTTTACTATCAAATAAACCAGTTGGACTTTAACCTGGTGCTGTAAGACTTCTTACTGTGTTTACCCCAGTCCAACGCCAGCATCTCCACGTGTCTTTGAGGAAAAGTCAGCAAATGATTCTGTAGATCTGTCATCAGCCTAAAACGGTCTGAAAAACTGGGCACCTGTATGCTGATGTCTGTGGATAGCCTCACGAAATGGATCTCCTTTAGTGTGCAGAAACAAGTATGTGTTTTTAGTCTTTTTAGAACTTCAGTGTCTGCATATACTTTTGTAGCTCAGTGGTTTTCTCCCATATTTTTCTTTTAATGGGTGTGGTAAATACTGTCAATGGGATTGATTGTGTGTTTTTATTGTGCCAAAAGAGGAAATCAGACTGGTGCTTATTATTTCAGTTAATGGGAAGTCGTATTTGCATTTGAAAATCCAATCTGCTGCATTTTAATTTGATGCTTGTTCAAAATTCATTTCACAATTGAATCTCAATTATGTGTATAATAAATTGATTTATTAACTTGGAAATTGAATTGGCCTTGGCTGGCTTAGCATATTCTACAAACAAAAAGAAAGCTTGCAAATATAAGATCTGATATCAAACTTTGTGATTTTTGCAATGTGTTTTCCATGAAAACGAATTACAGAAGATGCAAATTCAAAATGGTTTACTTCAAATAATTGGATCATTTAAATTTTCTGACACAAATGCCTTTGATCAGCAGTAAACTGTTAACACTTTGGCAACTTAAATCATTGGTAAGCCTCTGAAACTGTTTGTTACAATCTAATCTATGTCATATTTGTTATATTGTATCCATAATATCAGGACAAGATGATGCCATTGTGGGAATGTCACTGGACTAGTAATCCCAGCTCATGCTCTGGAGTCACAGGTTCCGTTACCATCGCTGGTAGAATTTGAATTCCATTAATAAATCTGGAATTAAAAGTTAGTCTCAGTAATGCTGACAATGCAACCACCATCAATTGTGGTTAAAAAACCCACCTTGTTTACTAATATCCTTTAGTAAGGACACCAGGCTGTTTATTTTCAAGTCCAGAGGTGTCCTCTGCCACAAGGTTCTACATTTTAAGTTTCCGACACAGCACATGTACAATATCCCATCATCACAAAGTCTAACTGCCCATTCAGACTTGTAAATGCTTTTTGTTTTTTCCCAATTACGTTGGAGGGATTCAAAGAAGAAATGTACTCCCTTAAGTAACTCTTAGTAACTATATACATGAGTCTCTGACAAAGAACATGTCCTGCAAGTTGGAGGAGGAATACTGCTGGGAATATAATGTTCTACTGTAAAAGGCAGCATTGGGAACTGATGATTTGCAGCAACATAACGCTAATGCGGAATGCATGGAGGTTATTCTGTTACCTAAAACTTATTCAAGCTGCAGCTTAGAGCTGGAATTTAAAATTTGCATTGCCCCTCTAACGTTATCAGAAAGTCTGGTCACTCACTCAATATCATGAAATTGCATACCAAAGGCAGACCGTAGGCCATTAATAAAAACAGTTCAATTAGACAAGATTTTGTTTACAAAGCATTACTCTTTATGTAGCTAAATCAATCTAATTTAATACAAATAAATTATGCTGGTCTAAATCAGTTTGGGCTAATGTGCAGGGTCAAGACTTCAGGAAGGGAGAAAAAAGGGCAAATGTGGTTTTGCTAAACATGCAAACATCTTTCATATCTATTAAACAGTTATTTGGTTGGTACAAAGCTGACTGCTGACTCTTGGAACATGTACAATACTTGTATCAAATCCTTGAAGGTCCAATTAGAACCTGCACTGTACAGAAAGGATAACTTTTAAGGGCAGCTAATATGTATGACAGATTTAAGATCACATATTTGTGCAGGAAGGGGAAATAATTATGCATTGTTGTGGTGAGGTAGAGGCTCACTTAAAAATAAAATTTAAACGCAGTAGAAATTTATTTTAAGTTGCTTCCTAAACAGTCCCTAATTTAGTTGAGCTATCTAATGGTCAATTGTTAAATCATAATTTTAATTTGAAAAAACGTGAATGACTGTGTGATGGTTGATAGAACATTGACAATATAAATGGTTATAATCCCCCTGGGAGAAGATGATAACAAAATAAATAGATTTACAAAATGACCCCCAAATTAAGAAATTAACAACAAAATTTAATTTTTTTGTAATTTAAGCAGTTATCAGAACCAAGATGAATTAAACCATTACCAGACAAATGATGCTTCAAATAAAAAGGTCAATTTCACTAAATAGGGAATACAACATAGAGACTTACAAACAACAAGCAGCCACATCACTCCCTACAGATGTGGCAATACATGCATTTCTAAGGTTTCCTAATTTGGCCTCTGCTACATAGGATTTCTCATTTACCCACTCAATGGCTTTAGCCCTAAGGTCATGTTGACAGGAAGCCATATTCCACCTGAGATTCATGGAGACAATCCTCACCCAAACAGAATATGCTTGCAAAACCTCCTTTGCTATGCATAGATTAACAAGAGAGTTCTTTATCTGATTCAGTTACTAAACCTCCTTAGCTTCAGTTTTTTTTTCAAAAATATACTTTATTCATAAAAATCTCAAGTAATCTATTACAAATGTACAGGGCTTCGAATAGCAAAACAATGTGGAATCAAAACATTTTTACAGATCTGTCCAAATTAAAGTGTCTACATTTCAATACTTAAAAAACTATATCCATGTCTCAATATTTACAGACTTGTACTAATTACAATGATTACATTTCAATACTTAAAACTGTATACATGCCTCAATAAATTACTGTGTGCCGTTAGTGCTCAGATTGGCACACAGTTACGCAGGTCGAGGGTATTCTGCAGTTCCTGGGCCCTCGGTCTGCCTCTGTTAAAAGGCCTTACAGTGTGGCCTTTCCCCATTGTGCCTTTGCGGCGGCTGCCCCAAGCTTCAGCCCATCCCTTAGCACGTAGTCCTGGACCTTGGAATGTGCCAGTCTGCAACACTTGGTCGAGGACAGTTCTTTCAGCTGGAAGATCAGCAAGTTTCGGGCGGACCAAAGTGCGCCCTTCACCGAGTTGATGACCTTCCAGCAGCAGTTGATAATTGTCTCGGTGTGCGTCCCTGGAAACAGCCCGTAGAGCACAGAGTCCTGCGTCACCGAGCTGCTCGGGACGAACCTTGACAAATACCACTGCATCTCGCTCCAGACCTTCTTTGCAAAGGCACATTCCACAAGGAGGTGTGCGACCGTCTCGTCAGCCCCGCAGCCGCTTCGAGGGCAGCGTGCGGTGATGTTGAGACCTCGAGCGTGCATAAAGGATCTGACGGGGAGTGCCCTTCTCACCACCAGCCAAGCCAGGTCTTGGTGCTTGTTTGTCAGTTCTGGTGATGAGGCATTCTGCCAGATGACACTGACAGTCTGCTCAGGGAACCATCCGACAGGATCTGCCATCTCCTTTTCTCTCAGGGCCCCAAGGACGTTACGCGCTGACCACTGCTTAATCGCCATGTGGTCAAAGGTGTGTTTGCGGAAAAATTTCTCCACGAAGGACAGGTGCTGCGGTACGGTCCAACTACTCGGAGCGTTCCGCGGCAGTGTGGCCAGACCCATCCTTCGCAACACTCGGGACAGGTAGAACCTCAAAAAGTAGTGGCACTTGCTGTTGGTGTACCGAGGATCTACGCACAGCTTGATGCAGCCGCTCACAAAGGTGGCCATCAGGATGAGGGCGGCGTTGGGAACGTCTTTCCCTCCGTTCTCTGGAGATTTGTGCATCGCCTCCCTCCGGACGCGATCCATCTTTGATCTCCAGATAAACTTGAAGATGGCCTGCGTCACTGCTGCAGCGCAGGATTTGGGGATAGGCCACACCTGCGCCACGTATAACAACACAGACAGCAACTCGCACCGGATCACCAGGTTTTTCCCCGTCATGGAGAGCGAGCGTTGCTCCCACAAGCCGAGTTTCTGCCTGGCTTTCACGATGCGCTCCTCCCAGTTTTTGATGCATGCCCCTTCCGCTCCGAACCATATCCCCAGCACCTTCAGGTACTCTGCCCTGACGGTGAAGGGGACAAAGGATTTGTCGGCCCAGTTCCCAAAGAACATGGCCTCGCTCTTTCCCTGGTTGACTTTGGCTCCCGAGGCCAGCTCGAACTGCTCGCAGACCTGGAGGAGCCTGCGAACAGACGAGGGGTCCGAGCAGAAGACAGCCACGTCATCCATGTACAGGGAGGCTTTGACCTGCGTGCCTCCGCTGCCTGGGATTGTCACCCCTTTGATGCCTGGGTCGCTTCTGAGGGCCTCGGCAAGGGGTTCAATGCAACACACAAAAAGGACGGAGGAGAGAGGGCAGCCCTGTCTGACTCCAGACCTGATTTGGAAGCTATCTGTTTCCCACCCGTTGACTGAGACTACGCTACTGATGTCTGTGTAGAGCAGCCGGATCCAATTGCGTATTCCCTCCCCAAAGCCCATTTTGGAGAGCACATCCATCATGTAGCTGTGCGATATTCTGTAGCTTCAGTTACTTTGACAAAGCTGAAGCACAGGTTTAGAGTTGTCCAACTTGCAATCTCCACTCTGACCCAGTCTTCAGTTTTTGATCCTCTTTAACTATATTATATCAAAAGTTTATTTTAAATGTGCCTTCTCTGTTCTCCCATTTGCTGTAGCATTTTTTTAAACAAACAACTTTGTTGTCTCCCTGCTTTATGTCCGGCAACATGGTTTCTGTCTTAACATCCTTCCTTCCAATTGGTACTGCTTCCAGGTCAAGGGTCGCAAGACCATGTGGACTAGTGTTTCTTACTATCTAGTGACTTGTTAATCCCTGTAAAACTGAGGCAAGCTCTAGTCTTGTCAAACATTTTCCTTTTTACAGCTGTGGGTCAAAGGTCATCAAAAGTTTTTTTAAGATTTGAAATCATAATCTGATCTTTACATTACAGACAGCCTCTTTTTAGAGTCAAGGTATGATTCAAAACATTATGTTTGCCCACAGATAAGTCGAGCATTTGGCTGTTCATGTTGCTAGGTATCAGATTGTAGCTATATGCTGTTTTTGTTGACTCTAATCCATGCATTTTGAAGTAATGTACACTACCTTGATGAAGAGTAGGAGTTCCCTAGCTATTGTAGCATCCCAGCTAAAATTAGGTGATTCAACATGTTAGGAATCTTAACTTTCATTTTGTGACCTCGATTACTTGGTGCTTTTGTGGAGAGAAGTTGCTTCCAGCTTCCTGTGTTAACAAAAGGAAATTTGGTTGATGCTTCATTTTACAATCAGCTCAGACTTTGAACAAAATCCAATTTTCACATTGGAAATTGCATGCTCTGTTGTGCATTGAATTACTAACTGGGGGTGATTTTTATGCTTTACCAATAAGTAACAATTTTCAAATGTTTAATTTTAAATTATTAAAGAAACAGTTTCCAAAATATAGTAATATTTAATATTCCAGAAAAGATTTTTGACCCAATTTGACTTCATTTGAGTGGAAACTGCATGATTTTTATTGAAGTCATATTGCATAATCTACCAAGGTGGGATTCGAACCCAAATTTCTCACTTAACTATCCAGTGGACAATACCGTTACATGACGAGTTGTCACTCAGAATTTGCCTGGGAATATTAGTTCTGATTTTCATTTGTGTATCCTTCAGTGATTATTACTGACTGGATTGTGGAATGCATATTGTAGAATACCTTAATTTTTATATTTCAGCACATCCAAAGTAAAAGATGTGTAAAAAGGAATAAGTTTGGATGGGATTTTCCAACATCCTTAAAACTTGATTAGAAATCAGTCAGCATAAAATTGGCTTTAATTGACTTTTCAAATTCTATAAAGTTACTGTCATTGTAGTTCATATAGGTCAAAGTTTGATCTGTAAGGAACAGCGTTTTGTATTTCATTGAGTTACTGATGATAGAATGAATGCCCATTATGGGAGAAGGTGCTGCTGTCTCTGTAACCAGTGTTCTGCCACATAGTGCCTGTTGTATCAAATGGATTGCTCTGGCTGGAATGATTTTAGTAATTTTTTCATGCAGGAGAGCTGAAGTTTGGGTTGTAAATCAAGGCATTTCTTTCTACTCATATGGCTTTGAGCTAAAACAAAAACAGTCGTTCTAAAAATAGCCCCTGGATCAGTCACAATAGAAAGTGAGCTGTCCATTTGAAACCTGCTATTCCCATTACAGTATCATCCACATTCTCGCCCTCATTTTCCTTCTCTTCTGCAGCACCAACCCCTCTCCCCCCACCATGATTGGCATGATTTGAATTTTCTTAATCAAAAAATGAATGCAGTATAAACTGTTAAACTTGCCAAACTTTTTATTGTGAAAATTTAGTGAAAACCATCAGTGGATATTGGTGCAGTATTTCTTTATTCATTGCCCTTGAGAAGGGGGTGATGGACTGCCTTGGTGTAGGTGTTATTATGCCCAGTGAAGGTGTCATATTTATAACTTTAAACATCAACTCGTGTTTGTAAAGAAATTTCTGGAATTGTCTTTTACTAAAATGGGCACTTTTTTAAGTTGGCCACCCAGGGTCAGAACCTGTGCAACCTCAACACAGGCTATTTGAAGCTTCCAGAAAGTTTCGAGTTGGATCACCTTGTATCCTTTCGGAATTAATTCCATCTGTGGAATTTACACTTGCTATTGTTTGGGAATTCACTTGTTTCTGTTTGTCTCCGAATTGCAACTCCAACAATGAAAACTGGCCAGAGGCTCAAAAACAATCCATCCTGAGTGTCACAAATTCTTCTGTGATCTTTGCTGTATAACGACAGGTTTTTGGCGAAGGGTGGATAATACAAGTATTGGTCTTGTGACTGAAACCAGATGATGAATTTTGATATGAAGACCCAGAAAGACCTGGGCAGTTTAAAAAAAACACCAAAAGAGACAACGGTAGCAGTAACCAGCTGCATCATCCTTGCTGTTAAAACATGGAGGTTATACATCTTAAAAGTCTCTCCCCACCTGATTGCAAAATTATCTATCTGTAAAGAAATTTGACATCCTGATATGAAAACCACAGCTTCGTGACCCATTAAACACTTGTACCTTCAAGGGAATTCTGCAACAGTCTGGAGGTTTGACTTGAGTTATTTGAACCCATCTTGACTAGAATTCAAGAGTGGAAAAAGATTCCTTTCTTTGGCCCTTGGCAACTGTTCTTCTTGAGCCCATCATGTGAATTATAAATTATACCTTTTATTTGCAATAGCATGGTTTAAGACGCGGGTTGATAGGTTTTTGATAGGCAAAGGGATTAAGGGTTATGGGGAGAGGGCGGGAATGTGGAACTGAGGCATGACAGATCAGCCACGATCTTATTGAACGGCGGGGCAGGCTCGAAGGGCTAGATGGCCTACTCCTGCTCCTATTTATGTTCTTATGGTGGCACAGGTGGATAGCACTGTTGCCTCTCAGCTTCAGTGACGCAGGTTTGACTTCTGGCTTGAGTCACTGTCTGTGTGGAGTTTGCACATTTTCCCTGTGTCTGCATGGTTTTCCTCTGGGTGACCTACCCCTCCCTGGGGGCCAGGAATGGTTTATTCCGGCGGGGTTTACAACAGCTCCCCATTGCTGGGGGTCAGGGGAAGCGAGGCAGTTGGGATTATGTGGGGGAGGGGCATCGGGGCTGCCTTGGGGGAGCCAGCAATTTTTGGAGGGAGGGGTGCAGTGTTTGGGAGGGTTATATGGCCAGTGATGTGGGGTCACTGGTCTGACCAGCAGTTTGGGACTACTGCTCATGCACCGATTTCCACTCTGACAGACTGACACATGCACAGTGGCTCGCTCAGTGCTCTGCTGCCAGCCTCTCCAGCAGGAATAGGCCCCACTCTCCAAACTTTCAGCAAGAATCTTCGAGGCATTCTGCAGCGCGCAGAATGGGGAAATTCGTTTTGAGAAACCAGCGTAAGTTACTCCAGTTTTTACGCAAATTCAGCACTTCGAATTTTTTTGGGGGAGATTCTTGGTCATAGTATTATTTGAAAGAAAATTTCATGATTTTGACCCAGGAACAGTGATGGAGTGGTGGTGTATTTCAAAGTTAGGATTGTGTGTGACTTGGAGGGAAGCTTACAAGAGGTGATGTTCCCATATACCTTCAGCCCTTGTTTGTTTGGAATGGTGAAGGCTGCAAGTTTGGTAGATCCTGTCCAAAGAGCTTGATTTGCCTCAAGTGCCACTTGTAAGTGGTACACATTATTACCATTGTGCACTTGTGGTGGAAGGGATGAATATTTAAGGCCATGGAAATTGTGATAAAAAAGCAGGCTGGTTTGCCTTAGGTGGTGTCGAGCTTCTTGAACATTGTTGAGGCTGCGTTCATCCAGGCACATGGCAGAAGTCCCAACACAACCCTGATGTGTCATGTAGATGGTGGAAAGGCTTTGGGGAGTCAGCAGGTGAGTTAATCTCCATAGAATTCCCAGCCTTTGACCTGGTATTGTAACTATTCGTTCTTAAGATCAAGATGTCAAATAGTAAAGGTAGGAAGTGACTTGTGGGCATAGTTTAAAGGCCCCCTAACAGTAAGCACACTATAGGGTGAAGGGCACAGGAAGAAGTAATGGGGGTCTGTGAGAAAGATGCAGCAATAGTCATGGGTGATTTTAATCTGTATATATCTTGAGTGATGCAGATTGACAAAGGTAGGTTGGGAGAGGAGTTCATCGTGTTTTTAGAGCAGTTACTTAGAGCTGCATGATCTGGTAAATGTGCACTGAGACAGGATTAATTAATGATCTCGTAAAGGTACCTTGAGGTCGTAGTAATCAGAATGTGATTGAATTTTGCATTTAGTTTGAAACAGTGAAGTGAGTCAGAGGTAAGTGCTTTGAGTTTGAGGCTAATTGAAGTATGAAGATCAAGCTATCCTAAGTAAACTGGGGAATTAGGTTAAATGATAAGTCAGCAGGGATGCAGTGGCAGACATTTAAGGAGATATTTTGGTCTCTTTGCAGAGAGCTACAATGAGAAATAAAAACTAAGGAAAGGATGTACCATCATTGGTTAACAATGGGAGTTAAAGGTATCATCAAATTGAACAAGTACAAAAATCTCCCAAGATTAGTGGCATGTTAGAATACTCGAGACAACATTAAAAAAGAGAGTGATTAAGAAAGTAGTGAGAGAAATTACAACACATTGGTTTAATTTTCTGAAATCCCCCAGATTCTGAAAGGTTCTGATTGAAAAATAGTGAATTTGAATCCTCTATTGAAGAAAGGAGAGACTGAAGATAGCTTAGTATCAGTCTTGAGGAAAATGCTCGAACCTATTATTTGAGGAGGTTGTGGCAGGGCACTTAGAAAATCTCAATGCAATCAGGCAGGGTCAGCATGGTTTTGTGAAAGGGAATGTGAAACGGAGAAGAGATAAGTGGGTCATTTTCAGATTGGCAAGATGTAACTAGTGGATGCCACATGGATCAGTACTGGAGCCTCAACTATTTACAATCTTGGATGACTGAACCAAATGTGGGAAAACATGAACTTGTCCCCTTTTGGAAGGAAGAATAAAACAGCATATTACTTAAATGGGGAGAGATCTTAAAACATGAGATACAGAGGGATCTGAGTGTCCTGGTACATAATCACAAAAAGTTGGTTTGCAGATGCAGCAAGTAATTAGGAAAGCAAATGAGATGTTGTCATTTATTGGAGTGCAAATAGTGATGCTTTGCTGCGGCTGATGAGACAACATTTAGAGTACTGTGTGCTATTTTGGTCTCCTTATTTGAGGAATGACATGATTGCATTAGGAACAGTTCAGAGAAGGTTCATTTTAATTCATTCCTGGGTTAACAGGGTTGTCCTATGACGGAGATGAGACGACTCTTCTTTTCCAGAGAGTTGAGTCTGTAGCTGTGTAAGTGGTATCGTTGAATATATTTTAATGCCCGAGTTAAACAGTTCCTTGATTAACGAAGGAGTCAGTGTATAAGAGGCAGAAGGGAAAGTGAAATTGAAGCCACAATCAGATCAGCTGTGATTTAATTGATTGACAAATGAGTCTTGGGGGCTGAATGGTCGTCTCCTCCTAATTTGGCTGGTGCTGTTAAGTTCTAGTCAATGGTAACCACAGGGTATTGGTGGGAGATACAGTGACAGTCGTGCTATTGAATATCAAAGGGGAATGGTTAGATACCCATTGGAACTAATCATGGCCTGGCATTTGTGTGGCATGCATCTGATTGCATTTGTCATTATCATGCACCACATAAAGAAACTGGGTCTTTTGCCTAAAGCTTTATTGTGCTGCAATAATGTCCCTTTTTGTCTTAGTGCCATACATCCAAAGTTTAAGCAATGAAAGCTTTTTAAGCATCCTGAATGCTGCAAAGATTCTAAATATTTGTCTGTTCCACGTGAATATTTGGAGGTATCATACACTAATGTCTAAATAACAATGTCATCAGCTGTTAGTCTGCCCTAGACCTTTTTTAAAGCACTGAAGTACAGTTCATATGAAGTGCTTGAACAGGAGGAAATCCTCATCTGGTTTTGGTACTTGAAATTGTTGCAAACTGTGGGCAGGAGGTCATTGATTTACTTTTGTTTTATATCAAATGAACTGCTTGTGCTGTGTGACAGATGCATGTTGGACATGGCTGAGATTTAAATACCTCCTGATAATGATGTGTACATATTACAAGAATAATCTGGGCTTCAAGTCAGAAAGATTAGCTTTGTGTGTCAGCCTTGGCTCAGTTGCTAGGACTCTGCTGAGCCGAAAGGAGTTCTGGGACCCTGGCCTAGTGATAGTGAATGAATGGTGTCACAGTTCCAAGTTCTTCGTGTTTCATTCCAGGACTGGAGCACAGAAATGAGGCTGACACTCAGTGTGGTGCCAAAGGAGTGTGGCGTCAAGGGGTGTTGCGCTGGTGGAAGTTTGAATGAGACCTTTTAAGTCGGGCTCACCTACTCCTTCTGCTGTAATGGCCATGTTTGCATATTTTTCTTTCTTGAGGGCTGACAAGCAAACTTAGGAAAGACCTGGCAAATGGGCTGCACAGCAATTAGCACTGTTTCCCCACAGAACCAGAAACCCGGCTTTGATTCCAGCCTTTTGCTGCTCGTCTGTCTGTGTAGAGTTTGCACATTCCTGCCATGTTTGTGAGAGTTTACTCTAGTGCCCTGGTTTCCTCCCACCATCCAAAGATGTGCGCGTTAGGTGAATTGGTCATGATAAATAACCCCTTAGTGTCCAAAGATGTGTAGATTGGGGGATTAGTGGGATAAATGTGGTGTTACAAGCATGGGGTGGAGAGATGGATAAAATTCTCTGCCAGAGAGTCCATGTAGACTCAATGGGCCAAATAGCTTCCTTCTGCACTGTGGAGATTCTATGAAAACAATAAACTGAATTTGAGAAAAAGCTGACGTTTGAGTGAATGAAACAATCGCTAAACAAATGTAAGAAATGTTGCAGTGATTAAATTGTTGAGTTAGAAAAGAATAAGTAATAAACTTAGAAGAATGTTGGACAGTCAGAGTGTGTGACTGAGATTGAGAGAGAAAGCTGAGACTGGGCACAAGGCAGATTTGCATTCGCTCGCTTGGTCACTCTCCCACCCACTCAGCTGGGGACTTGCCCCTTGAAGGGGTTGTGAGAAATTTGGAAAGCTAACATTTGGCGCAGTAAATTAGATATCTTTAAAAAAAGTGAAATATTAAACGTAACAATTTTCTGAGCAATTGTAAAGCAAAATCAGAACATTGTTTTGATCATTTTTAAAAAGGAATCCTCAATAAAAATGACTAGGTGAGAGGGTCAGTGTGTGTCCAGCTTATACTCGGCCTCAGTGCTCATCCTCACCCACTGAGCAGGTCTGTAATATGTGTTGTGGAGTGACACGGAGTAAGATACAGTCCCACTGCCCTCCTCTGAGTGTGCTCTGCCTCCCCCCTTGGCAGAGGGCTCCCCTCCCACCCCCCCATGCTCCTGCTCCTGCTCCCTAGAGTACAAGTACAAGAAAGATGAGCAGGAGTAGGCCATTTGGCCCTAGAGTATAGTTTGCCATTTGAAGATCATTGCTAATCTGATTGTGGCCTCAACTCCGCTTTCCTACCTTCCTCCCATAACCCTTAATTCCCTTTATTAATCCAAAAATCTATCTAATTTAGCCTTGACTATCTTTAATCACTCTGGCTCAACTGCCTTCGAGGTAAGCAAATTCATAACGAACAACTGAGAGAAAAGTAAGCACTTTATCTCAGTCTTAAATACAAGATTCTTAACTTTAAACTCTTGACTCACTCTCAGCATCCACCCAGTTAAATCTCCACTGAATTGGATGATTCACGAAGGTCGCCTCTCATTCATACTTTTCCACATTGTACACCATCTGCACAATTCTGCCCACTCACTAAACCTACTTAAATCTGTTTGTAGCCTCTATCCACAACTTACTTTCCTACTTTCTGTCTTCAACAAATTTGGATACTGTACATTTGGTCCCTTCATACAACTCATTAATAGAAAATGTAAATAGTTAAGGCCCCAGCACTGATCCCTGTGGCACTTTGCCATCCTGCAAATGACTTATTAATTTTACTCTGCTTCTTTTTAGCCAATCAGCTCTCTGTGTGATAAACATTACCCCTGAATTATCATGTATAGTCATCTTTGATGTGGCACCTTATGCTTTTTGGAAATCTGAATATGTCATATCTGCAGGTTCCCCTTTACCCACCTTGCTCGGCACTTTCTCAAAGAACTCTTACAAATTAGATAAACATTATTTCCCTTTTACAAAACCATGCCAAGCCTGCCTGATTGCAGTGAAAATTTTAAACGTCCGACTATAACCTCCTTGGTGGTTTACAGCATCTTCCCAGTGACAGATGTTAGGTTAATTGGCCTATAGTTTCCCAATGTCTGCCTGGCCTCTGCTTGAATAGAGGTGTTACACATGCCAGGATCTTTGCAGAATCCAGGGAATTTTAAGAAGGTCATAGCCAAGTACTGTATGTGCAGCCACTTCTATTAAGACCCAAGGATGCAGCCAACAGGTCCGTGGGTTTTATCAGCCTTTAGTTGTTCTAATAGTTTTCCCAGTAATTTTTCCCTAATGTTTGTTTTAAGTTCCTCACTCTTGTTATGTATTCATGTTTGTTCCTAGTTGGAACAAGGTCACTTTAAGGGTCCAATCATGTATTGATTGTATGCTGTATTGATGATGTCATCATCCATTTGTGCAGGCAAACAGGCAGTCAATCCTAACAGCTTGTACAGTAAACAGTTTTCCAATTAAACTCTTGTTTGTTGGCACTTTTGTAGTCTGCAAGCCTATCCTTTAAAAATACCACACCCTTCCTTTCACCTTTTTTTGTTTTCAGGAATTATTGGGATATTTTTCTCCTGCAGTGAAAGCATGCTAAAGACCCTGCTCTCTGCTTCTGTCGCTTCATTGTTGCCCATTTATTAATTCCTCAGTCTCGCCCTTTAAGGGAGAAGTGCTTATTTCAGTTGCTCTTTTCCTTTTTTAAAATACTTGATTAAAATCATCTTTGTCAGTCACTAGTGTAATATAAGGAAATACAAGACCTTATTTGTGTGCAGCAAAATTCCACAATTAGATAAATGCAGCACTCGGGAAAACAGCAGCTTCAGAGAGAGAGAGAGAGAGATGGTACAACTAAAAATTCAGGAGACAAGTCTTAATACTGTACTACTGTCAGTGCTGTAAGTTAATAAGAGGTGTTCTAAGCTAGTTACATTTGAGGCAAACAGTAGGTTTCATTTTTTTAAAAAAAGTACTAGTCTGCAACCGTTCGCCACCCATTCTTTGTTATGGAAAAGTAATTTTTGTTTAGCGCACTGTTTTCGGGAGTAGATTAAGAATGCTGAATGAGGGATTTCTGTTACCAGACTATTCTGTTTTAATGGCATTGTTTGATAAATAAGAGTTGACCAGGATACTTCTGCAAACTCCCCTACTATTCAAATAGTTACACAGGCATGTTTTGTTTTTCACCTGAAAGGGTAGATTGCCTCTGGTTAAAATCTGCACTGAAGTGTCACTCGTATGTGCATGCTCTCTGGAGTGTGATTTAAGCCAGCTCCTTTTGACTTGGTTAAAAGCTTACCTCTGCCAATTGAGATATGCAAAGTAGCAGTCCCTAATTGATGTAGCTTACAACAATATCAGGCTGTATATTTAGTATTCTACTTCAGTACTTAACCATTGTTTGAATGGACATGCGAGATGAGCTCGGCACCCTTATAAAAAACACATGACTTCTCAGGAATTCCGTATTTAATCTGTTGATCTGGTGAAGAATTTGCACTTTGTTCTTTGTGTTTTTCTGTACGACTACCTACAGCAAATCTAATAAGTTACTGTTAACCTAATTAATGTTGAGATAATGTTTGCTACCTCGAGACTTGAACCTGTAATGATGAAAGAATTATGCTCTGACATGCTGGAGTTGCATACTAGTTTTATAGCCTCAAGAAATTGGCTCACTTTCATCTGTCATTACCTTTTGTAAGGCATGTTTTAATATGCATCTCAATTGGTAACTTTGGTGAGAATTGCTTAAAACTCACTAATCTGCCAAACAGCTTGTACAAAAGCCTGGGATTAATCTCTTGTTTTTGAAAGAAAATTCTGAAGGAATGCTCGAACAGTGATTCACCACTTTTTTAAACAAATGTAAGTTGTATCAATCCTGACCTACAGACACAGTTCCTTATAAAAGACGTATGTGTAATGTGCACCTCCTTGTTGTATGTGTATTTTAGTGGGTCTTCATAGTGCACGACAGCAAGCCTCTAATGGCTTTTTAAGGCAAAGTGTTTCCCCCTTTGCCAGTTTGTCTCAATGCAGTGTATCATGGATTAATTTACCACATGTTCTTTTGTAGATAACAGAAGAAAATTTCAGTGTTGCTTCTTAAACCAATTGCCACTCAGCATAAAGTGCATTTTTTTACTGTTACCTAATTGTGCAACCTCTGACACAGTTAAAAAGAAATCTCCAGTGAGGAAAAAGTACTAAATTGGTTATCAGTGATATTTGAATCAAGAGTATATTTTGCAGCCTTTATTTTTCTGCAGGTACAGAAGTTTCCAAGGTAAGAATTGTGTGGTATAAGGTACATTAGCAGTGTCTGCAGAATAGAATTTAGAGCCATTCCAGTGCCTTTTGCTTTCCGGATGTTGTTGAGATAGGTTTGTGAATTGATCTGTGTAGGTGGATAGTGGTGACAAAAGTAGTGTGTGCAGCACTCAGTGTTTCTCTTGGTACCCATCAGTGTGATAAATCTGCCCTATTGAAGTACTTTTCATGGTGCCGTTAGTTCCAACAGTTTTGCTGCATTATAAATATGGGACGGGAGTACTGTGTGCAGCTTTGGGCGCCGTACTTACGCAAGGATATTTTGGCCTTGGAGGGAGTGCAGAGGAGGTTTACTAGGCTGATGCTGGAGTTGAGGGGCTTGAGCTATGAGGAGAGGCTGAATAAACTAGGCTTGTACTCGTTAGAGTTTAGAAGAATGAGGGGAGATCTCATTGAGACGTATAAGATGATGAATAGGATGGATAGGATAGAGGTGGAGAGACTCTTCCCGCTCAGAAAGGACAGTAGGACTAGGGGGCACAGCCTCAAGATAAAGGGGGGGCGGTTTAGAACGGAGTTGAGGAAGAACTTCTTCACTCAAAGGGTGGTGAATCTCTGGAACTCTCTGCCCGTTGAAGTGGTGGAGGCTACCTCGCTAAATATTTTTAAGACGCGGGTTGATGGGTTTTTGATTAGAGAGGGAATTAAGGGTTATGGGGAGAGGGCGGGAATGTGGAACTGAGCCACGACAGATCAGCCATGATCTTATTGAATGGCGGGGCAGGCTCAAAGGGCTAGATGGCCTACTCCTGCTCCTATTTCTTATGTTCTTATGATTTATAGTCGTGGCCTAGCAGCAAGCAGCTCCATCCTGCTCGCAAACTTTTCTTTTGACAGGACTGGGGAGTGGCAGAGCTACGCACCTGCAAGCAGCAAGTAGTCAATTAAGAATACTTCTTGAGAATAATCCAACTGACAAGGACAGAGTTTAATGTAGGCCAGCTGGAATTTTCCCACTGGCCTTCAGCTACCTGTCACATTGGACTTGAACCATCTCACCCTTTTCAGT
Source organism: Carcharhinus amblyrhynchos (assembly GCF_965287045.1). Lineage (NCBI taxonomy): Eukaryota > Metazoa > Chordata > Chondrichthyes > Carcharhiniformes > Carcharhinidae > Carcharhinus > Carcharhinus amblyrhynchos. The sequence goes on along the minus strand of NC_137335.1, from coordinate 33,747,616 downwards.
ACCACAGCAACCGTGACAATGTAGCTGCTGGGAGTCGGCCTCGTAGTGGCAAGGGGGAAGATGGGTTTGGGAGGTGGTGCTCCTAGTGACCTGCTATATCTGCCCGACTTCAGTCATAGCTGTAAGACATCCTGTGGGGAAAGACTTCACCCTTGCCTTGGTAATCACGTTGAATCTATTTTATTGAACTGTCCCAAAAAAAAATTGGATAGAGCATGCCTCCATTTTGCAGGTTTTTCCTCTCTTCTCCCTTTCCTTACCATGGCATCCTGCTACTGCTCTCAAACTAGAGAGCCCCTGATTTGCTTTTCAGCTTTGCATTCATTGCCATATTTGGACATTGAGCCCATTCTCTGGACATTTGAATATAAAAGTAGGGAGGTCTTGCTGCAGCTGTATAGGGCATTGGTGAGGCCGCAGCTGGAGTACTGTGTGCAGTTTTGGGCGCCGCACCTGCGCAAAGATATTTTGGCCCTGGAGGGAGTGCAGAGGAGGTTTACTAGGCTGATACCGGAGTTGAGGGGATTGAGCTATGAGGAGAGGCTGAATAAACTAGGCTTGTACTCGTTAGAGTTTAGAAGAATGAGGGGAGATCTCATTGAGACGTATAAGATGATGAATGGGATGGATAGGATAGAGATGGAGAGACTCTTCCCGCTCAAAAAAGACAGTAGGACTAGGGGGCACAGCCTCAAGATAAAGGGGAGGCGGTTTAGAACGGAGTTGAGGAGGAACTTCTTCACTCAAAGGGTGGTGAATCTCTGGAATTCTCTGCCCGTTGAAGTGGTGGAGGCTGCCTCGCTAAATATTTTTAAGAAGCGGGTTGATGGGTTCTTGATAAGAGAGGGGATTAAGGGTTATGGGGAGAGGGCGGGAAAGTGGAACTGAGCCACAACAGATCAGCCATGATCTTATTGAATGGCGGGGCAGGCTCGAAGGGCTAGATGGCCTACTCCTGCTCCTATTTCTTATGTTCTTATGTTCTAATTGACCCACAGGTCGATGGCTTTTCTACACATTGGTGTTCACAAACATAGTGATGGTATTTATTTGCATCTACATTGCTTATCTAAAAGTGTATTTCTGTCTTGGAACACATTAGCACCTACATTGTCTACCACCTGTTTTGGCTTCAATTATTGGCGTACTGGGCAATTTCTAGAATTTGAAGGTAGTCACATATGTTAGAAGACAAATTACTACCTTTGAATTGACCTGCTTTGGAGAGGAAAAGGAGAATAGAGAAAGCGCTGTGTTATATTGCATGATTCGTAAGGAGCTAGGAACTTACTTATGTGAACATATCCCAAGAGGCCACATGTTGCAGTTGCACTGGAGTCAGTTCTGAGGCATCACAGAATCTCACAGTGCAGAAGAGGCCCTTCAGCCCATCGAGACAAATAAGAAATACTTGCCCTCCCACCTAATCCCATTCACCAGCACTTGGCCTTAAATGTTATAATGTGTCGAAGTATTCATCCAGATACGTTTTAAAGGATAGAGTCATAGAGCAATGCAGCATGGATACAGGCCCTTCAGCCCAACTGATTTTTGCTGACCATCATGTCCTCCCAGCCACTCCCAGTTGCCTGCATTTGGTCATACTCCTTTAATTGTTTCCCATCCATGTACTTATCCAAATGTTTTTTAAATGTTGCTATTGAATCTGCCTCAACCATTTTTTGTGGCTGCTCATTCCATATATGCACCATCCTCTGCCTGAAGAAGTTGCCCCTCAGGTCCCTTTTTTTTTAATCTTTCCCTTCTCAACTTAAACCTCTACCCTCTAGTTTTCAAATCACCAATGCTGAAAAAAAGACTGTTTCATCAATGCCCCTCATGATTTTATACACCTCAGTAAGGTCATCTCATTCTCTGTTTCAAGGAATGAAGTCATGACCTGGCCAACTGCTGCCTATAAACTCAGGCCCATTAGTACTGACAACATCCTCGTAAATCATCTTGGCACTCTTTCCAGTTTATCAATGTCTTTACTATAACAGGGTGACCAACATGTGCCTCCACCACCCTCTGAGATAGCACATTACATGCTTTGGGTAAAATTGATGTTCCTCACGTCCTCCTTTTCCTCACTTTGAGCTCAAGTCCCCTTGTGACTGACACTTCAACTACAGGGGTGGGTGGGCAGTTTCTCTCGATACACCCTGTCCACGCCCCTCATCATCTTGTACACTTCAATCAAGTTGGCCCTCAGTCTTCTCTGTTCAAGTGAGTACAATCCAGGTTTCGCCAACTGTTCTTCATAAATGTTCCATCCCAGGTAACATCCTGGTGCATCTCTGCATGTCTACCAGTGGAATCACATCCTACAAATGTGGCATTCAGAACTGCACATAGTACTTTAACTGTGGCCTCATCAAAGTTCTATATAATCCAACATGACCTCCCTGCTTTTGTAATCTATGTCCTGATCGATAAAAGGAAATGTCCCATATTTTCACCACCCTACTAAGATGCCCTTCTGTCTTCAGTGATCAGTGGACAAACACATCAAGGTCCCGTTGTTCCTCAGAAGTTCCTAGTGTCGTACCATTCTTTGAATAGCTTCTTGCCAAATTACTCCTTCCAAAGTACGTAGTTCTCTCTCAAATTACCCCTTTTGGATTATTACTCCATTCGGTTCTTCAAGCCTGCACTGGCCACAATCCCACCCAGGCCCAGACGCAATCCAGATCTGACCCTATAACCCCACATCACCTCACACTGTTCAGGGTTAAATTCCATCTGCCACTTATCTGCCCATTTGACCAACCTGTTTTCTTGTAGCCCAAGACACTCGGTCTCACTGTTAACCACCCTACCAATCTGTGTCATCCACAAACATACTAATCCTACCATCACCTGCCCCCACCCCTCAACAGAATCATCAATATATTTTGATATCTTTAGGTATTTAGATATTTTCAACTGAACCAATTTTGAATCTACCTGTATCCCATGTGCATTTGTTTTCTTTATAAGTCTCCCATGTTGGAATTTGTCAAAGACTTTACTGAAACCATGTAGACTACATCAACTAATTACCCTCATCTACAAACCTGGTCAATGCCTCAAAATATTGGATCAATTTTGGGTATGACCATCATCTGACAAAGCCATGGTGACTGTCCCCGATCAAACCTTGCCTCTCCAAGTGGAGATAGAATCTCTCTTTCAGAATTTTCTTCAATAGTTTTCCTACCACTGACGTGAGACTCACTTGTTCCTTGGCTTGTCTGTACAATTCTTCTTTAATAGCAGAAACACATTGGCAATCCCCAATCCCTGTCCTATCCACACACATTTACTATGGCCATTCCACCTAACTTACACACCTTGGGATACTGAGCAGTAATTTAGCATGGCCAATACATCTAATCTGCACATCATTCAGCTGTGGGAGGAAATGCACACAGACATGGGGAGAACATACAAAATCCACACAGATAATCAAGACCAGAGTCAAACCCAGGTCATTTGCCAATCAACAAATTATCATTCTATCAGTCTGGCAGCCACATGGAGGGCAGCAAGAAATACGCTTGATGGAAGCTTCAGCATTTTGAGTATAACAAGTGTGATTATTTCCAACTAGTGGGAATCAAAGAACATTACATGATGGCAGCGGGTTGTCTGTGAGCAGAACCGGAACATTTTAATTCTGAATCAGATTAAAAATCCAACCCAAGATAGTGCCATGTAGAGAAACAGTAAATTGCATGAAAAAGAAATTGTCATGCAGCAATCAAAACACAACTCTTAGACATGATGAAATGGGAGGCTGATAACATCCTAGGAAATATGAATTTTTGCAAAGTTGTAGATTGATATTCAGTAGCTTTCTAAAAGGCACTATTTAAGAGGAAGTGTCAACTACACTCTTCTGTGGGTAGGAGAGAAATGGTTAAGTTTGTTTACTAGCTTTGAGTAAAGGCAATAGCAGAAACCCAAATAAATAATTCGAAAGATTCCGCATGCATCTTCAGCCAAATTCAAACCAACAAATTCCCAATATGAATTTCAAAGCCCGAGCCAAGAATGAGATGAATCTGTTGACAATTTAGTAAGAAAATTGGAAAATGTAGCTGGAAAGAAGTAAATTCAAATTGGTTTCTGCATTGCAACAGTAACTGCTCTTCAAAATTGGCTGTAAAACAATTTGAGATGTTCCAGAACGGTGAAAACCACTAGGTAAGTGCAAGTCTTTCTTTCAAAATAAAAGTGGTCATTGCAGAGCATCACTGGGCTCTGTGAAAGGCACTTTAGAACAAAACACAACCTGGAAATTTGTTAACATGGTAATATGTGAACAAAGTAAAAAATTCTCAGATCAAATTCTGAGCTTTTATCACTGCGGAATCAAAACAGTTTGATTAAACTCCACCAGATGAAGACCTCTGCATATGCAATTCAAGATGCTGGCGTTGGACTGGGGTAAACACAGTAAGAAGTGCCACAACACCAGGTTAAAGTCCAATAGGCTTATTTGGTAGTAAATGCCACACTAGCTTTAGGAACGCTGTTCCTTCGTCAGGTGAATGGAGAGTTCTGATCGCAAACAGGACGTATAAAGGCACACACAGTTTACAGAATATTGATTAGAATCTTTGCAGCTAATCTGCTATTCAGGTCTTAAAGGTGCAGACAATGAGAGTGGAGATAGCATTAAGCATAGGTTAAAGAGAGTGTATTGTCTTCAGATAGGACAGTAAGAAAGATGTTGCAAGTTCAGGCAAGTCATAGGGGTTATAGATAGTGTGACATGAACCCAAGATCCTGGTTGAGGCCATCTTCATGTGCAGAACTTGGCTATCATTTCTGCTCAGCAACTCTGCGTTGTCGTTATATCGTGAAGGCTGCCTTGGAGAACGTTTACCCGAAGATCAGTTGTCTACCTGATACGCTGCAGGAAAAGACGTCCTGAGGCATGGTACGTTGGGGACACCATGCAGACGCTACAATAACAGATGAATGAACACCGCTCGACAATTACCAGCCAAGATTGTTCCCTTCCTGTTGGTGAGCACTTCAGCAGTCACGGGCATTCAGCCTCTGATCTTTGGGTAAACATTCTCCAAGGCGGCCTTCACGACATACGACAGCGCAGAGTTGCTGAGCAGAAACTGATAGCCAACTTCCGCACACATGAGGACAGCCTCAACTGGGATCTTGGTTTCATGTCACACTATCTGTAACCCCCATGACTTGCCTGAACTTGCAACATCTCACTGCTGTCCTGTCTGGAGACAATACACATCTCTTTAACCGATGCCTAATGCTATCTCCACTCACATTGTCTGCACCTTTAAGACTTGAATTGCAGATTAGCTGTAGAGACTCGCATTCTAATCAGTATTCTGTAAACTGTGTGCGCCTTTATATGCCCTGTTTGTGAGCAGAACTCTCCATTCACCTGGTGAAGGAACAGCGCTCTGAAAGCTAGTGGTGTTTACTATCAAATAAACCTGTTAGACTTTAACCTGGTGTTGTGAAACTTCTTACAATGCAATTCAATACAGGATTATTCCACTCTAAGGTCTCAGCGCAGGAAGCCAAGTCACTTCATAAATTTCAACTAAATCAATCAATTTTTTTATTTGTGAAATAAGAATTTATCCAAATTCAGATACTGAGCTTTGGACGTTCAAAGAACATTTACACTTGGGGATTCTGAAGTCACATTTTTCAACCTGAAGTTTATGCATCAGCAAATGTTAAAAATTGACACGGTACAAAAATATTGGGATCACTAACATAAAGGATTATACAAACACATTATTCATTTTTAAGTTTATGCTGCATCTATCTGGACAGGAAATAATTGCTGAGATTCAATAAATGCTACCTCAAAGCCAATTTAATATAAATTAGTTGTTTTGGGACTTCAAGGTTTTAGCTTTTTTCAATGAACAGTCTTGTAACTTACAAGTTCACGCATTCAATAGCACATGTTTCACAAGTATAAACACTCTTTGGATTATACTTGGATCAAGATTACTCAGCTTTTAAAGATCAGAATTGAACAGGTTAATGGCCTATTTATAGTTTACTTTTCCTCCTTGCCTTGCAATAAACATACACTCATTAACTGCAGCAATACTTCAGATAGCTTATCCTTTCTCTCAATGTAAACATTTTTTCGTTCAGGTGAACATGAAAGAGAACTAGAAAACCAAAATAAATAAGTAATTTGTTTTCTATCTCATTTGTCTGCCTTCAAATTCTAGAAATTGCCCAGTACACCAATAATTGGAGTCAAACAGGTGGTGGACAAGATATAAACGTTAATGTGTTCCAAGACACAAGTACACTTTTAGGTAAACAATGTAGATACAAATAAATGTCAATACCACGGGCAGGGATTTTCCTGCCGGTTCCTTAACTTCACAGTGGAGGAAAGCCATCGACTTGTGGGCTCAACATCCAAGCATGGTGGTGAGCTCTCAAAATTGAAAAGCAAATCAGGGACCCTCTAATTTGGAAGCAACAACAGGATGCCGTGACAAGGGGAGAGGAAGAACCCACCAAAACAGAGGTATGCTCTATCCAATTTTTTTTGGACAGTTCAAGTAAAATATAGATTCAACGTGATTGCCAATACAAGGGTGGAGTCTGTCCCCACAGGATGTCCCACAGCTGCTGCTGAAGCCAGGCAGGTATGGCAGGCCACTAAACCTTTCTGTTGCACCATCTCCCAAATCCATCCACACGCCACCACCCCCACCCCCTGCCCCCCTCTCCCCTGCTGCTGGGAGATTGTCTCCTAGCAGCTACATTGTCATGATCTCTGTGACATTGAACCATCTCACCCCCTTCAATGTGACAGACAGCTGAAGGCCAATGAGAAGATTAAGGAATCTGGATTTTGCTGCCAGGAAATTCTACTTACAGTATCTTACAGCAACAGACTGAACTCTGCATGCAGCAACTGATTAATTTGTAGGCTTTAAACTGTAATACATTACACTCTGGGGTACCTTGTGCAGATTGAAAGTTAGTAACATATTTTGTACTAGCCACAAAGTGGATATTTGTGTTTTGTATATTTTGCATTGCACTAAAATCTATACTCCAGTTAGGGTGCAAATGATTTATTGGGTTCTTTTTATAAGTGAGTTCATGTCCAGGTAAATCTCAAGCTGAGACCAACTTGAAATAATATCTAAGTTGAATGGATATGAGAATGATTTATCTTGGTCCTCCAGTTCACTGCCTTGTTTATATTAACAACGAAAGATGAGACTTTAAATGGCACTTTATGACTTCAGGACATCCTGAAGCACTTTACAGCCAATGAAGTATGTTTGGTCTGGGCTCACGATTGTAATGTAAAAAATAAACCAGCTTATAAGTTTTGGAAGCAATGAAGTGACAATGACCCAATTATCTGTAGTTGATGTTGGTTGATGAATAAGCATTGGACAGGTATTTGAAAATAGTCCATCCTGAGAAGATAGACAGGTCCTTTGCTTTATTCTTTCATGGGACATGGGCATCATTGGCTTGGTCAGAATTCATTGCCCATCACTAATTGTTCTTGAGATGGTGAGCCATACTCTTGAACCAAGGCAGACCGTTAGTGTAGCCATACGTTCAGTCCTATTAGCTGCTTTTCAGAAAGAGTTTCTCCCAGTGACAGTGGTATGGTTCCAAGGCAGGATGAAGGAGGGGAATTTGCAGATGATGGTAATGGTCCCTTGCATCTTCTGCCTTTATCTTGTCATGTGGTAGAGGTTTTGGCTTTGGAAGGTGCTGTTGAAGGAGCTTTGGTAAGTGGCTGCAGTGTATCTTTCAATTGGGTCATAAGAGCCCAGAATCTTTTAAAATCACTCGTGTCTAGCAGACAACATTGGTTAGAATCCACCACAAAAACATCTGCCCTGTGATGGTGAGGAAAACATTTAGTTTATCTTGAAATGTCCCATTGTCTACAAATATGCCTTAAAGTGCCATTTTTGCTGATTCGCTGTGTACCCAAACATGATGTGCACACACTATGAGCAAATTTTCAAACTGCTTAAAGTTCCTCAAACCTCTAGGTGTTCAAAAAGTATGATGCAATGTTCTTGAGCTTTTAATATCTTTAAGTGAAAAGTGAAAGGAAATTCCATTTGATTTTCTATCACCTTTTATTGTGTACTGCACTGAGTAAGACTAACCCTTTCATCAGCTGCAGGAACAATGTTAGTTACATTCCCCAAAAGAGAGTTGCTGGATGGGTGGGTGGCGTACAATGGATCGAAATTCACATTATGCTGCCACAGATACCCAGGTGCCCCAATGCAAAGTATTAATCCCTATCAACAGACAGAATTTCCAAGAAAAAAATTCAAGGATTCCGAAAGAGCTCCTTGTGCAATCTTAGCCTCCAAAAATTTCCAGTCTCACCCTATGAACAGCCCTCTTTTTGGCAATGGAGCATACTGTTTGAATCTTACAACTTAATGTTGAGGGACTTTGGATGTCTTACAACTCATAATTTACTGAGAAGAGATCCATATTGGGATGGAAGAAGCAGGTCGCTATTATGACAAAGGTTTTGAGCAACTGTGCTTTTCCCACTGCCTGGAAGTGTGGTGAAGGCAGGCTCAATCGAGGCATTCAAGAAGGAATTGATTATTTCTATTCAAATGATGTGCAGGAAGCCAAGAAAAGGCAGAGGAATAGCATGAAGTTATGATGCTCATTTGGAGAGCTGGTGCAATCATGATGGGCCAAGTGGCCGCCTCCTGCACTGTAACTATTGTGAAACTGTGATATCAGTGAATGTTAGTTGTGAATAGTGTTCTCATCAGTTCAATTGCTAGCTGGTACTACCTTTCAAGGGTTAAAAGAAATAACATGCACTTGGGCAAGATGGTGAAGAGAAGTGTATTCCAGCAAGAGGGATTGGGGTTTTGTACTTGGATTATTGAGGTTATATTTGGTGTTGCCACGCCCCCCTGCACACCATGTTTAAGTGCCACTCTTCATATGTGGATATGAGCTGCCTTGTACTTCATTCTCCCAGATAATTGAACACCAGGTTTGTGCTTTTGTACTGTATTAATAAAGGCAAGGATTGTATGTGTGGTGTGCGGGGTGTGCACTTTGTTTAAAATGGTGTCTTTTCTCCAAATTGCGCCTCATTCTTTCTTCCTTGTTAAATTTAATCTGCCATGTGTACCCCTGAAGTCTCCAAGAAATACAGTGGGGCAAAATATCATGATATCTACTTGGTAGAGAAAAAAAATTTCATTCAAAAAAGCTCGAGTGAAAATCTGAGAAATGTTTGCCTTGAAGAATCTGTGCTCGAGTTACTGCAACAAAGATTTGTTAAACTGGAATGAGGGGATTGCTCTAGGAGGAGAGATTGACTAGAGTTTAGAAAGATAAGGTGTGATCTGTTTGAAACATATGAAATTCTCAGGGTACATGCTGAAGAAAGGTTTTCCCTACCCTATCTGGATTGTCTTAGACATTGTTATATCCCGGGAATTTCAGCTTGGATTCAGGAAATGCAAGCCATTCTCTTCTCATTCCATCTGAAACATGAGTCTTCCTCCAGTCTATTCCTGCCATATATTTTTATCTTTTTGAGAGGTGGTTGGGTTTTGTGAACCATGATGCAGTGTGAGAGAAGTGTGGTTACAGAGGTGAGCTGGTTAGAATGACCACCTTAATTCTCAGACGGCAATCCAGCTCTCAATATCATTCTTATGATCCCTAAAACTTGCCACCTGCACTCCTCCATCATGCTGCCTCATAGCACCCTCATGCCCTTTCCATAGTTGTTCATCTTGGACAGATTTGAAAATGCCTTTGACGTGGACTTTTTTTTCAAACAACTCTAACAATCCAATTGCACTCATATTCAAACACACAATACTGGAAAAAAAGACTCATTTAGAAAGCCATTCAAATAAACTGATCAATGTGTTGCAAAAACCAGCAGACATTTTACAGATGACAGTCAGATAACCCTTCAATAACCACCTAAAATATGAAATCAAAAAGCGAACACATCTCTCCAGAGAAATAGTTGATAAGCATTTGAAACTCAGCCAGGAACTCTCAATTGACTCAACTGTAATAATATCTTGGAAAAGTAAACTACTGAGCCTGGTTAAGATTAAAACAAACAGATGGCCATTTTTAAAGCTACAATAGATATCCTGCCAATCAAAGCAATCTAGGAGTAGGTTGCTTTTCTATCTAAGTGAAAACTGTTCAAGATTTTTGAGTTTTAAATGGCTCTGAACATTTAAATTAAGATCATTACATCGGTTTTCTTGAGTTTTGCAAGCATGAGAGTGCCTTTCACAATGGGAAAAGTGCTCTGATGCATTTCAATACTTATGCTAGTCAATATAACGATCAGCTCACCTTTCAAGATAGTCCTATGATGAATCACTTAGTTTAAACACCTCTACATTATAATACAGCACTTAATAATGATGCTTGAAATTGTAAAAACATTTAGCATTTTCAGAATGTTCCTGACTCCTCAACAGTGGTCATGAACTCCCCAACAAGATGGGTTTTTTTTTTCAGAGCTTCCAAAACCTGCACCAGCACATGAAAATACTAGAGGGAAAGAAATTCAAATTTCCTTGAGTACTTACAAATGGCAACCTGTCATAAGAAGTGAATGTGAGATCACAATTGAGGCCTTCCTGACCTGTGAAAAAGGCCACACACAAATAGTGTGCGAAGGCACTGCAAGACTGAAATTTGTACCAAAATGTAAAAGACCCTCCCTGTATCAACAGCTCGTCACCAAACAAAATCTGGCCCATTGTGTCAAAATAAATGGTCAGCTCATTAGGGTTGAGATGAGAAATGTGTTCACTCAAAAGGTTGTAAAACATGAAATTATCTACTGCGGAGTGTGGTGAATGCTCAGTTGTTCAGTATATTTAAAACAGAGGTTGATAATTATTGGTTTCTAAAGATATGCAGACACTGCGGAAGGTGGGGTTGTGGGAAAGGATCAGCAATGGCCTTGTTGAATGACAAAGCAAGAAATGACCTACCACAGCTCCTACTTCTTATATTCTATTCTCTTCTTTGTTTATGATATTTCTGGGATTCATGACCTGAAATTCTAATGGGATTAGATTTTGCTAACAAATGGTCCTCAACACCTTTTGGAAGTCAAATTGCGCAATACTGCACACCTTTCATTAATCTTCTCCATTATTTGATTTAAGAACTCAAGTTAATCAAACACAGTTTATCTTTAACAAATCCATGTTAATTTCCATTTATTACCTGGTATTTCCAAGTTCCAGTTAATTCATAAGAACATAAGAAATAGGAGCAGGAGTAGGCCATCTAGCCCTTCGAGCCTGCCCCGCCATTCAAAAAGATCATGGCTGATCTGTTGTGGCTCAGTTCCACTTTCCCGCCCTCTCCCCATAACCCTTAATCCCCTCTCTTATCAAAAACCCATCAACCCGCTTCTTAAAAATATTTAGCGAGGCAGCCTCCACCACTTCAACGGGCAGAGAATTCCAGAGATTCACCACCCTTTGAGTGAAGAAGTTCCTCCTCAACTCCGTTCTAAACCGCCTCCCCTTTATCTTGAGGCTGTGCCCCCTAGTCCTACTGTCTTTTTTGAGCGGGAAGAGTCCACCCCTATCCTATCCATCCCATTCATCATCTTATACGTCTCAATGAGATCTCCCCTCATTCTTCTAAACTCTAGCGAGTACAAGCCTAGTTTATTCAGCCTCTCCTCATAGCTCAACCCCCTCAACTCCGGTATCAGCCTAGTAAACCTCCTCTGCACTCCCTCCAGGGCCAAAATATCCTTGCGCAGGTACGGCGCCCAAAACTGCACACAGTACTCCAGCTGCGGCCTCACCAATGCCCTATACAGCTGCAGCAAGACCTCCCTACTTTTATATTCAATCCCCCTCGCTATGAAGGCCAGCATCCCATTCGCCTTCCTGACCACCTGCTGCACCTGCAAGCTGGGTTTTTGCGACTCATGCACAAGGACCCCGAGGTCCCTCTGCACCGTCGCCTGCTGCAGTTTTTCGCCACGTAAGTAATAGTCCTTCCTACCATTCTTCCTACCAAAGTGGACCACCTCACACTTGCCAACATTAAATTCCATTTGCCATTTCCTGGCCCATTCGCCCAGCCTATCTAGATCCTTCTGCAGACTCTCCACACCCTCCGCACAATTTGCCTTTCCCCCAGTCTTGGTGTCATCAGCAAATTTCGACACCCTACACTCGGTTCCCTCCTCCAGATCATCTATATAAATGGTAAATAGCTGAGGCCCCAGCACCGACCCCTGGGGCACCCCACTAGTCACCAACCGCCAATCCGAATAGCACCCATTGACCCCCACTCTCTGCCTCCTATTTGACAACCAATCCCCTATCCATGCTAACACCCTACCCCCAACTCCATGTCCCCTGACCTTCTGCAATAACCTCTTGTGAGGTACCTTGTCAAACGCCTTCTGAAAATCCAGAAAGACCACATCCACCGGCTCCCCTCTATCCACTGCCCTAGACACATCCTCATAGAACTCCAGTAAATTTGTCAGACACGACTTCCCTTTAATGAAACCGTGTTGCGTCCGCCCTATCAAGCAATTCCCTTCAAGATGCCTCGCAATTTCCTCCTTAATGACGGATTCTAACATTTTACCTACCACAGACGTTAAACTAACCGGCCTATAATTCCCCGCCTTTTGCCTGGCACCCTTCTTAAACAACGGCGTAACATTAGCCGTTTTCCAATCTTCCGGCACTTCCCCGGAATCCAGCGACGTCTGGAAAATAACCACCAAGGCATCCACTATCACCTCCGCCATTTCTTTCAGAACCCTCGGATGCATTCCATCCGGTCCTGGGGACTTGTCCACAATCAGCCCCTCCAGTCTGTCGAGCACCACCTCTCTAGTAACAGTAATGTCATTAAGACCCTCCATTCCTACCACCTTTCCATCGCTAACACCCGGCAAATTATTCACGTCCTCCTCCGTGAAGACAGAAACAAAAAAGTTATTCAAGACCTTCGCCATATCCCCATCCCCTACCACTAGCTCCCCTTTCTCATCCTCTAAAGGACCAACGTTCACCCTAGCCAGCCTCTTCCTTTTTATATATTTATAAAAACTCTTGCTATCCTTTTTTATATTAAGTGCTAGCCCAGCCTCATAGCTTCTCCTACCCTCCTTTATCAACTTCTTTGTCAATCTTTGTTGACATTTAAACCTTTCCCAATCCTCTTCTCGCCCACTACTCTTAGCTACTCTAAATTCCTCCGCTTTTAATTTAACACTTTCCTTCACCTCCTTCGTTATCCACGGCTTATTACCTCTCTTCCTACTGTCCTTTTTAACCATCGGAATAAATTTCTGCTGAGCACCAAGAAAGATCTCCTTAAAGATCCTCCACTGCTCCTCAGCAGACCTACCTTCCAACGCACTCCCCCAGTCCACATTCGCCAATTCTTCTCTCATCCTACCATACTCCCCTCTATTCAAACAGAGGACGCGTGTCCGGGAACCCACTTTCTCCTCCTCCATCTGCACCAGAAACTCCACCATACAATGATCACTCTCTCCAAGAGGATCCTTCACCGCAAGGTCCCTAATTCTACCCGCCTCATTACATAGCACCAGATCCAAGATAGCTCGCTCCCTCGTCGGCTCTAACACACACTCTTCAAGGAAATTATCCCGGCAGCATTCCAAGAACTCCTCCTCGAGCCCACCTCGTCCAACATGGGTTGACCAATCAATATGCAGATTGAAATCTCCCATAACTACTGCCGTCCCATTCCTGCACGCCGCACTTATTTGCGTGTTAACAGCCCGCCCCACCTCCAGATCATTATTCGGGGGCCTATAGACGACACCCACCAGCGTGTTCCTCCCTTTGCTGTTCCTAATCTCCACCCACAACGATTCCACGTTCTGCTCTTTGGCTCCGATATCATCCCTTGCTACCACCTTGATACTATCCTTAATCAGCAGAGCTACGCCACCCCCTCTTTCCTCCTGCCTATCCTTCCTAAACACTTGATAGCCCTGTACATTCATCTCCCAGTCCCTGTCACCTTGCAGCCACGTCTCTGTAATGGCCACCAGATCGTATCCATTTGTGTCGATCTGCGCCACCAGCTCATCCACTTTATTCCGAATGCTTTGTGCATTCAGATAAAGCGCTTTCATCCCAGCCTTCACCTGGACCCTATTTGCCGTAACGCCACCAATTGGGACATCCTTGGCCTCTTCCCTTACCTGTACCCTATCCTTAACTTTAGACCTCGTAGCGTCACCTACCCTCGCACCCCCCCACCCCCCTAATTAGTTTAAAGCCCTGTCTACAGTCCTCTTTACTCGATTCGCCAACACTCTGGTCCCAGCACGATTCAGACCAACCCCATCCCGCCCGAACAAGTCCCACCTACCCCAATACTGGTGCCAATGCCCCATAAATTCGAACCCATTCCTCCCACACCAATCCCTGAGCCACCCATTCACTTCCTTTATCCTGTCAACCCTACGCCCGTCTGCACTCAGTTCAGGCAGTAGCCCAGAGAAGACCACCTTGTCGGTTCTACTTTTTAATTCCATTCCCAGCTTCTCATACTCCCTCCCCAGATCCTCAGTCCGCACTTTGCCTACATCGCCGGCACCCACATGTACTACAACGACCGGGTTCTCACCCTCCCACTCCAGGTTCCTCTGCAGCCCAGCTGTGACATCCTGTACCCGAGCACCAGGCAGACAACACACCCTTCTGTGCACTTTGTCATTGTGACAAAGGACAGTGTCAATACTCTTCACCCCACTATCTCCAATCACTACTACGTTCCTTTTCCCCTTCTCTTTGCCTATGTCCTGCTGCATCACTGTACCGTGTGCAGTTTGCTCACCAACCTCACCTGCCTCGTCCTCTTCCAGACTGGAAGCAAGAACCTCAAACCTGTTATGCAGATTAAGAGGCTGAGGCCTCCGCTCCTCACCCCCCTTCCTCCTCCCAGCAGCCCCCTTTTGTCCCTGACCCTTAGATTTAGCCAGTCTAGGGGCACCCTCTCTCCCCCTGATGAGCCTCAGTGTCTGTAGCTCAGAGGCCAGCTCATCCACCTTGAGCTGGAGCTCCTCCAGCAACCTGCACTTACTGCAGACATGGTCACTGGGAAGGACCCTGGGGTCCGCCAGTTCCCACATCATACAGAAACCACACATCACATGCCCCTCCATTATTCACTGTAATTCATTGGATTATTTTCTCTAAAAGGTTCCCCATTCACCGTTGATGTTGCACTGTTGCTATCAAGATTATTCTCCATTTTGAAACAGGCAGTCCAACATTTATGAATTTCCGGTACTACACTCATGCCTGAGATATCCAAGATCAGTCTTTTGAGTTCAATTCTGATGATTTACTTTTAATTGCAGAATTATGGATTGGAAACAGAAAGCATGAAGAAGTTGGCTCTTAAACTACGGTCTTCCACCGATAGCCTCCAAAATTTTATCAGCACTCGACGAAAAGGCCCTGCTTACGATGGCAGAACTTCTCGCAAACCTCCAAATGATTTCCTTACCTCAGTTGTGGACCTCATTGCAGCAGCTAAAGCCTTGTTGGCATGGCTGGACAGGTAAAGAATCAATGTAAAGTAATCATAAATTTTCATTGTGCCGAGTCAGTAATGTTTTATCTGTTTTAATAGCTGGCCCTGTGGCTGGGTGCTTTTCATTGCAAAGAAAATTGTGACAAGTAAAACGTTCTTGCTATTTTCCCAAACGAAATGAGCTCTGAGGTGGGCTGGGGGCAGGCAAAATGAACCTGTAGGTAGGAAAGACCAATATTGCATTTATTAAAAAAAACAGTGATATTTGAGCATACAAATTAATGCTGGCTCCAAATGTTTATTGCTGTTCCTTTCAATTGGGTGGGTTCTTGGGTAAATTTCTCATGCATGCACTTGCTATGAATGTCAGATTCTATATGATGTTTGTTTCTGTGATCAATAAAATCCATGTGTTTTCTGTATCACTGTTTATTTGTAGTAACAACACTGTGCGGCTAGCCATACAACTACTGGGGCTTTCCCTTTATCTAGCCTACTTCTTACATTAAGTTGTCTAATTTTAGTAGAGTGCATTTGCCTCAGTGAGTAAATGCCATTAGAAAGGGGGAAGCATGAGGATGTGAGGAAAAGAAATACTGAAGAAATAGTTTGAGAATAATGTGCTGAAGAAATTGCACTTTGTACAAGAATCAAATTTAATTTCTGTGCCTTTGTATTTTAATTGGAAATCAGAACTGAAGGTACAGAACAATGCAAGGCAATTTGGATTGGAAGTCAGTGTGATCTGATTTTCCTCAAGTCCTCATGAACTGTTGGTTGCCCACTTTTTATTTGCTTGTATACCTGTATGATGAACTAAAGTAAATAAACTGCATGCTTTCATTGTTGATATTGCACATGTTGAGCTCTTCTAGTGAAATTTAATAGGCTTCTTCCATGCTGATTGGTCACTTCTTTCAGAAGAGCAGCTACCACATTACTGTGTATTTTTCATTTATTATATCAACTACGCTCCAATTTAGAGTTATTGTGACTGCTAAGAACTTGCCTGAGACTGCTGAGTCGGGGTTGGCAAATTCTGCCCCAGAAATGGAAAGCACATTTTCAGTGTTCTGGGTCGTGTTGAATCATGAAGGACTGAGTGAAGGATTTTCTGAACTTGCCTTGTAAAGTTTATGGTGCTCCTATTTAGAAACTCAGTGAATGTACAACATTGGACATAGATTAATTTATTTGACATGTTAAATACTGCACTGGATTCTTTCTTTTGGACTGGCGTGTGTGCTTGCTAAGTAATTATAATTGTGTGTGTGTGTGCTCCAAGTAGTTGCACATTTAAAATCTGTATACGTACTATTGTGAAATATTTATTTTATTACAGGTCACCATTTACAGGGATCAGTGATTATTCAGTGATGAAAAACAAGATTATACAGCTGTGCTTGAATTTGACAACAACTGTGCAACAGGTCTGTTTGTAAATGTTTTAATAGTTTTTAATTTCAATTCTCCTGGGGGCCTGTGATACTTCAGGTGAGCAATGGAAGAAACTTGGTGGCACAGTGGTTAGGACTGCTGCCTCATAACACCAGGGACCCGGATTCAGTTCCCCGCATGGGTCACCTGTCTGTGTGGAGTTTGCACGTTTTCCCCATGTCTGCGTAGGTTTCCTCTGGATGCTCCAGTTTCCTTCCGTAGTCTGAAAGGCGTGCTGGTTACGTGCATTGACCCAAACAGGCGACAGAGTATGGCAACAAGGAGAATTTCACAGTAACTTCACTGCAGCATTAATGAAAGTCTTACTTGTGACTAATAAATAAACTATAAGAAACAGGAAATAAAGATGTTTCTGTCACAAACTATTTCTCGATTGCATTTGGCTCCTGATACATCATTGGTTGAATGTGATTTTTGAATGCATTGTTGAGCATCGTCTATTGTAGCATCTTAGTATCTTTATATCACCTTGTACCTGTTTTGCCCAAGGTTGATGAATAAGAATGTTGGTGATCTTTTAAAAAATATTTTGATGATTTCTTCAAGCAATTCTTTATGTTACAGGATCAATTTCTAATTTTTTTACATGATTTCAAATTGGCTGAAAGTGAAGGGAACTTTGTTTCCTTATCTGTGTTATTACCATAACCTTCCAAGAATGTCTTTTTTTGTAAATCAGCAGGTAATATTGATCTTCCTCTGTAAGATTAAGCTTTGTAACAGCCAAGGTTCAAATCATATAACTATGTCAGCACAGTTGTAATTCGTAAAAGTCCCCAAAGCATGGAGGCTGCTGCAGCCTCGTAAACCACGACCTTAGTCTTGAGTTTGAGAACCTGGTCCTTAAATACTCTTCTCCCCAGTCAACTAAAGACTGTACTGGCACATTGGAAGGGATGAAGAATTAATCAAGAGGGAGTTTCCAAGAAACTGAAAATGGTCTGTGTTTTCCAGGGTCTTTACATTGATCTTTGCTGACGTGGAAAGGTGTTGAGCTATGGGAGCTGGTTCAGAGTACCTTAGTTTCTGGGTGTTTAGTGAAAAGTCCGTTTTCTCATGATTTGGAGAAGGAGTCAGCAGTGGCTTGGAGCTCAGTTTGAGTGAGTGCATACGTAATGTGACCTGCGTACTGAAGCTGAGACTGTTGTTGGGATGAATTTGGTTTTGAACTGAAGCAGTATTTCTCATCTGTTCTGTAGATTATCTCCATGCCAGTGGGTCATTTGTTGGAGTTGTGGTACAGTATTGTAACAAAAAAAATGAAGAGGGTTGTGCAGTGACAGAACCTTGTTTGCTCCTGTCTTCACTGAGACTGGATCTGTGGTGGCACCATGGGTGAGGATCATGGCTTGTATGTCATCTTGGAGTAGGTGGACTGTAGTGACAAACGGGGAAATTTGACTTATTCCATAAGTCTTTGAATCATAGGCGTGTGTGAGGTCGGTAAAGATCATGTGTAAAGGCAATGCTGTGGATTTGGTGCATATGGCTCCCCAAAAGGTATTTGCTGCATTTGTGTGGCATGAATGTTATATTGCCACTTAACTCAAGCTTGAATATTGTTGAATATGGACACAGACTGCTTCAGTATCTGTGGGGTCACGTTGGTGCTGAACATTACATAAACATAGGCAAACATCCCCACTTCTGACCTTATGCTGGAAAAAAAGGTCCATTGCTGAAGCAATATCCTGGAGCTGAGATGATTGACCTCCAACCATCGTTGTCACCATCCAATGGGTGAAGGGTTTTCCTAGGGCTGCTTGATATCTGCTGAAATGCTGCCTTGATGTCCAGGACAGTCACTCTCACTCCACCTCTGGAATTCAGCTCTTTTGTTCACTTTTGGACTAAGGCTGTAATGAGCTCAAGGGCTGAATGAGTGACCCTGGTAGATCCCTAACTGAGCCTTTGAGCAGGTTGCTGCTGAATAAGTGCCACTTGATAGTGCTGTTAATGACCCCTTCCATTGCTATACGGGTGTTCGAGAGTAGATGGGTAGTAATTGGCCAGTTTGGATTTATCCTGCTTTTGTGAACAGGACATAGCTGAGCAATTTTCCACAATGCTGGGAAGATGCCAGTGTTGCTGGACTGGAGCATCTTGGCTCAGGATGTAACGGTTCTGGATCACAAATCCTTTTTTACTACTGTCAGAACATTGCAGAGCCCATGTTCTTGGCAACATCCAATGCTTTCAGCCATTTCTTTATTACGTGGAGTGAATCAGTTTGGTTGAAGACTGATATCTGTAATGTTGGGGACTTCAGGAGGCGGTTAAAATAGATCAAACACTGGGTACTTTTGGTTGAATGTTGTTGGAAGTGTTCGGGTTTTTTGCACTGATTTGCTGGGCTTCCCCCATCACTGAGGAGGGGCATGTTTGTGGAGCTGCCTCCTCCAGTGAGTTGTTTAATAGTCCATCGCCATTCACA
This sequence comes from Carcharhinus amblyrhynchos, assembly GCF_965287045.1. Classification (NCBI taxonomy): domain Eukaryota; kingdom Metazoa; phylum Chordata; class Chondrichthyes; order Carcharhiniformes; family Carcharhinidae; genus Carcharhinus; species Carcharhinus amblyrhynchos. The sequence continues at coordinate 33,728,136 of NC_137335.1, read as the reverse complement.
AGTGGATATGGCAGGACTGCAGAGCTTTGATCTGACCTGTTGGTTATGGATCACCTAAGCCCTGACTATCACTTGTTGCTTCTAGTGCTTGGCAAGCAAGCAGTCCTGTGTTGTAACTTCAAATTGACCTCATTTTTTAGTCATGGCTGGTGCTGCTCCAGGCATGTCCTTCTGGATTCTTCATTGAACCTAGGGTGATGTCCTGGCTTGGTGGTAGAGTGGGGAATATGCTGGGCCATGAGGTTACACATTGTGGATGAGTATAATTCTGCTGCTTACGGCCCTCAATGCCTCATGGATACCCAGTCTTGAATTGCTAGATCTGTCTGAGTATATCTCATTTAGCAAAAAAATACATGCCACCAAATCTCCTGCTTTCTTCCCTGTTGACATCAAACTTACATTCTTCTTAGTATATGATTGGTTGTTAGCTCAAAACCCATAATTCCAGATTTTTTTTTACATAGAATTGAATTCCACCACCTAACAGCCATCACCAAGTAGAATTTTATGTTTTATAGTATTGTCCCACATTTTATTGGATTATCCACTATTTTGTCCTGCTTCTCCCCAGGATATCATTTGACCTGCATTTTGAGGGCAGCAGTATGGGAGACTGCTGGCAGTCCCCTCTTAGCATTGCCATTGTCTCTTTTGGGCAGTGCATTGTGTTCCCAACACAAGCATTTGGTGAAGAGTATGAGAAGTGGGGACATTTGGATTAAACAATGTTGATGTTGCTGTAAGCAGAGCAATAAATCCCTAAGAATGTTTTGAGATGATCTTATGGGCCCTCTGATATTCATTTGAAAATTGCATTAAATAAAGGAAAATATTCAAGGGAGAGGCAAGAGACCCAGGCTCCCAGCGGAAGTAGATGACAACACACTATTTGCTTTGGCTTCTTGTGGATATATTTTGACTGAGACAGGGAATGGATAAGGTGATTTTTATCTCTAGATAACTGGCTTGCCTTCACTCCAAGCCCATTCTGACTCTCCAGTTCCAGCTTCAAAGACTGTCAGTTGGTGATCTGCATGACAAATGTTGTATTCCTAAACCACAGTTAAAAATGGCGATCAAGACAAACTGCTGTATAGAGTAATGGGATCAGATATTTAAAACATGCAAGGATTTGTGAAGCCTTAAGCCAGTGCTTCCCAAACTACTTCCCAGCGTGACTCCATTTTATTGTCGCAGACTTGGTGTTAGCCCAGAGTTGTTGAATTGGGGATTCGGTTTGAATGGAGGGGATAGAGTGACAATGTCAAAATAAGAGAAAACAGCTGGAAACTACCCATCATTATTGTATTGTTATAGTGTCAAAATAAAGCACGGCAGCAGAATATAAAGCCTACAATGTTGTATCAGTATCAAAATAAAACAAAACCACATAGCCTTAACCATTGCATGTCAGAAGACCACAAAACAGCAACATTATCATCTTCAGCACTGTGTCACGATGTGCAATAGAATGGTCAAGCAGGGAAGTGAAGAACAGGAGAGAATGTTTGGGAGCTGGAGAAGTAGCTCCAAAATGACATGAATTGGGTCCCATATGTCCCAGTGCAAAATGTTGCTGAAAGGAGAGGAACCCGAATGCCCAAAGACTAGTTCCTCTCCTAACCCTCTATCCACATGCTGAAGTGAAACAGTACTGAATGAAGCAACTGAAAACTGGGACTTGCTTGTATCATATTGCTCTCAAACTGTTCAGCTACAGATTAGAAGCTCTGACCACTAAGCCAGTGAGGAGTTAGAAAGGTGTGGACGCAGAGAGGCTACATGCTGGCACAACTGTCCAATTACCTCCAATCAGGATTCCTATAGTGGCTGTGAGGCAGGGAAAAGTGCATCATGGGACTTGAGAATCAGTTGGTCCAGGTTGGTGCGTCCTCTCTTCATGGCTGCCATTATGGTTTCGTATGTTGCAACTGTCATCCCATGATCCAATTGGGGGTCACAATCCATCATTTGGGACAAGCTCTGCCTTGTGCACTTGATGTTGATGTGCTTTCATTGAAGGGACGAAGATGGGATGATTGTAGGGATGGGTATAACATTGATCTCAAAGGTTAGACTGCAAGTAAAATATAATTTCTGAATATCATATAGCAAATTCATGATCTAATGGTCTGCCAAAAGCTGCAGTATCAAGTAAATCAATGAGGCAATTCACGCTGATCAGACATTTCCAAACTTAAACAGTCAAATGTATAATTTTAACAGAATCTAAAAGTTCACAAAGCAATGATTGCTCCAGGATTTCACTTTAAGATCAGGCTTTTTTGGGATCAGCAGTGGCATGGATTCAACACGATCTCAGGTATGGGGTATGTCATTTTAGGACTGAGATGAGGAAAAATTTCTTCACTTGGAAAGTTGTGGTATTCTGTACCACAGAAGGCTGTGGAGACAAAGTCACTGAATATATTTAACAAGGAAATAGATTTCTAGACTCTAAAAACATCAATGGGTATGAGGAGAGAGCAGGTGTAGGGCATTGAGGTTGAGGATCAGCCATCATCATGGTGAATAACAGAGTAGAATAGAGGGGCCAAATGGCCAAATTATGTGTATCCAAAAAAAGTATTCAAATCAGATTTACAATGTCCCAAGTTCAATTCATGGGTGAAATTAAAGTGAATGTCGAAGTCTGAATCTAGGTTGCATAAATAAATCAAAATTATTTCCGTATCTGTTGAGAAAAGCATGGATGCTAGGCAACTTGGGGAATTAAATAGTGATGTCTTGAGGAGTGTACATATTCCAGAGAATGAGGTGCTGGAAGTCTTGAAGCACATCAAGGTAGATAAATCTGCGGGATCTCATGAGGTTTATCCCAGGAAGTTATGGGAGGCTTGGGAGGAAATTGCGGGTGCCCGAGCCGAGATATTTGATAGTCACAGGTGAGGTGCCCCCCCCAAAAAAAGATTGGAAAGTGTCAAATGTTGTGCCTTTGTTTAAAAAGGACTGCAGGGAAAAGCCTGGGAATTAGAGGCCAGTTAGCCTCACGTCTGTGGTGGGTAAATTGTTGGAAGGTATTTTGAGAGACAGGATCTACAGGCATTTAGAGATGCAAGGACTGATCAGGGACAGTCAGCATGGCTTTGTGAGTGGAAAATCATGTCTCTCAAATTTGAGTTTTTTTAAAGGGGTAACAAAGAAGTAGGTGAGGGCAGTGCAGTTGATGTTTACATGAACTTTAGCAAGGCCTTTGACGAGGTACCTCATGGTAGGTTGTTGCATAAAGTTAAATCTCACCGAATCCAGGGTGAGTTATCTAAATGGATACAAAATTGGCTTCTTAACAGATGGTTGTAGAGAGTTGTTTTTCAAACTGGATGTCTGTGACCAATGGTGTGCCTCAGGGATCAGTGCTGGGCCCACTGTTATTTGTCATTTATGGTAATGATTTGGATGAGAATATAGGGGGCATGGTTCGTAAGATTGCAGATGACACCAGGATTGGTGGCATGGTGGACAGTGAGGAAGATTATCTCCAATTGCAACGGGATCTTGATCAGTTTGGGCCAGTGGGCTGACGAATGGCAGATGGAGTTTAATTTAGATAAATGTGAAGTAATGCATTTTGGTAGATTGAACCAGGGCAGGACTTACTCAGTTAATGGTAAGGTGTTGGGAAGAGATAAGCACAAAGAGATCTAGGGGTACGTGTTCATAGCTCCTTGAAAGTGGAGTCACAGGTGGACAGAGTGGCAAAGAAGACATTCGGCATGCTTGGTTTCATCGGTCAGAACATTGAGTATAGGAGTTGGGATGTTTTGTTGAAGACATTGGTAAGGCCACACTTGGAGTACTGTGTTCAATTCTTGTCACCCTGTTGTAGAAAGGATATTATTAAACTCGCAAGAGTGCAGAAAAGATTTACTAGGATGCTACCGGGACTTGATGGATTGAGTTATAAGGAGACGCTGAATAGACTGGGACTTTTTTCTCTGAAGCGTAGGAGGCTAAGGGGTGACCTTATAGAGGTCTATAAAATAATGAGGGTCATAGACTAGGTAGATAGTCAATATCTTTTCTCAAAGGTAGGGGAGTCTAAAACTAGAGGGCAGTTTAAGGTGAGAGGGGAGAGATACAAAAGTGTCCAGAGGGGCAATTTTTTCACAGAGGGTGGTGAGTGTCTGGAACAGTCTGCCAGAGGTAGTAGTAGAGACAGATACAATTTCATCTTTTAAAAAGCATTTGGATAGTTACATGGGTATGATGGGTATGGAGGGATATGGGCCAAATGTGGGCAATTAGGATTAGCTTAGGGGTAAATATGGGCGGCATGGACAAGTTGGGCTGAAGGGCCTGTTTCCATGCTGTAAACCTCTGACTCTGTTTCTTGAACTATGTGGAAAATTTGTGTGGGAAGAGGGTATCTTTTACTTCATGTCCTATATTAAATAAAATTAGGGAAAAAGAGTGTGCCAGATCAACCTTTTTTTGCCTTAAAATGGTGCTAACTCTTCAAACATTGCCACCATCAGCAGACAGCCCCACTTCTGACTTTGTGTTGGAGGTAAGGTCATTAAAGCAGCTGGAGAGACAAATTGAAAGATGGCAATTAAGTTGTACGAATCCTGTTGCATGTTAATGATGTGTGCCACAGTTGTTATTGATATTTTAGCTCACTACAACTAAGAGAGGTCTGTTCACAGAAGCAACTGACATTTGATCCATGGGATCTTTTTAGGAAGACTTATGCCCCACATAATGAGAGTACTGTCTCGTGTTCACAAGCTGTTTTGCATGGAGATTTCTGTGGATGTAGTTGAACTAGTAATAATCAGCCAAACTTCATTGAGCAGAAATAATGAGGTGACCCTTTCCCTAAAAGTAGACTTGAAAATCCCTTTGAAGTTGTTTGAAGAAGAAGGTAATTTAGTGTGTTACTCGATTTATTAGCTGTCTTGAGCTGTAAGCAACAGAACTACAGGGGTTACTAAACTGAGAAACTGATCTGAAGTCTGTTTGAAGTGCTGTAAATAAACAGTCCATAAAAAGACCACTGATTCCTAAATGATATACACCCTGGTAGCTTGAACTCCTTGATGATTAATGAGAACTTTTTGCTAATAGATGAGTTTCTTGTTTGGAAGATGAAGTTGCCTGTAGCTATTTTAATTTGCTCTTACAATATTAGAGTTATAGAATCCCTGCAGTGCAGAAGGAGATCATTCAGCCCATTGAAACTGTGCAGACAACAATCCCACGCAGGTCCTATCCCCATAACTCCACATATTTTCCCTGCTAATCCCTCTAACCTATGCATCCCGGGACATTAAGGGGCAATTTAGCACGGCTAATGCACCTAACCCACACATCTTTGGACTGCGGGAGGAAACCGGAGCACTCAGAAGAAACTCATGCAAACATGGGGAGAACATGTAAACTCCTCAGACACTGACCCAAGTTGGGAATCGAATACAGGTCCCTGGAGCTGTGAGGTAGCAGCGCTAAACACTCTGCCACCGTGCCACCCCTGTTAATGTGTACTTCCTACAGCGATGATTTGCAAGTGAGGGGGTGAGAGAGAAGTGAAGAATTAGCCTATAGATATTCCTTTCGTTGGCAAGCACCTGTATTAGTGTTGCCATTGATTTGTATTAATTATGTCTTTGGAAATTAATCCGACTAATTTTTTTATTGGAGCACCTTCAGTTCAATCCAGTTAGAAGTTTCTAACTTGCAGCTTTCCCTTTAAAGTACATGTGAAGTGGATATTAAAAGCATCCAATAAATAATGACTCCAGAGTTAGTTCCAGCATTCATGGGGAACAAGCAGAACCAATGTGTAAAGAGGAATAACTCAGTCACCAAGCCAGTGTACCTTAATTTTCTTTAAGCCCCAAATTAAGAAGGCCATGAATGGTGGTCTTGGATGTGGTTCCTTGAGCACAAAATGTCGTACCAGTCACCTTGAATATATGTGTGCATGTCTTTTCAATAAATTTTAGTTGAACTTTCTGCCCTGCTACTGTTTTTTTTTTCATTGATCGCTAACTATTATAAAATATCATGTATTAACAACAAAAATGCAGTGGTAACTCATGACCCATTACATTGTATAATCAGTTAAACAAAGAATTGACAGATGAAGAAAGCTAATGTATTTCCATGTTTTTAGCAAATTTTTAATTTGCTTAATGCTAAGAATTGAAGTCACTTTCAGACAGACCAAATGATTTAAGCTGGCAGTTTAGTTTGTTTAGGTCTGGACCCCTGTCCAGAAATGGAAGCACAAGGGCTGAACAGCGCATGAAATGAGTGATACTACTCACAATTGGCACAACCTTTTAACCACCTGTTGCCTAGTAATCTCCATTCATCAAGATTTGGCCTTTGAACTAAGAGGGTTTTTGCTATGTATCTGGAGTAATGCTGGTATAAAACATACCTTCTGATCTGTATTATTTATAGATATGATATATTGTAGCTTCCAATAATTTGAACAAGAATTTAGCTAGTGGCAGAAGAGGTTGCAAAACTTCCAAAGGGAATAACTTTCATTTTTCCCTTTTGCCCCATAACTGCACCACCACCACCCCTCCATCAAAAAATTACCAAATCAGTCCTCTCCCACAATTCAGAACAGTGGTAATAGTTTGTTTCTTAAATGATGGATTTATTAACTGCAATGCAATCTTCATGTTTGTTACAGTCATCATATCTCCACTGTGGTGGAAATCACTCTCTACGTTAAATAAATGATTGAAGGAAAAGGGTACAAAGTCAAAATATTGTATTATGATACTCCTGATATGGAGGATAAACATCAACACAGCTGGTTTGACTAGATGGGGAGACAATGGTGTGGTAGTATAGTCACTGGATTAGTAATCCAGAGACCAGTATTCAAATCCCACAGTGGCAGATGTTAAATGTGAATTCAATAAAAATCAGGAATTAAAAGTCTAATGATGACTATGAAACCATTATGATGTCATAAATGCCCATCTAGTTCACTAACGTCCTTTAGGAAAGGACATCTGTTGTCCTTAACTGATCTGACCTCCAGATCTACAGTAATGTGGTTGACTCTTAACTGCCCTCAATAGTCTAGCAAGCCACTCAGTTCAAGGGCAATTAGCGATTGGCATTAAATGCAGGCACAGCCAGTGAATCTACATCCCACAAACAAAGAAATGACAATTTAACCCTGTCACTTGTACTGAGTGATGTATACAAAAGTACAAACTTTCTATCCGTCTGATAGCATGAATCTGTTAAATGTTTGTTTCATTTTTGTTTTGTTGGAAAATAACTGCTCCAGTGTCAGATGGGCATAATGGTCATCTTTTGTTGTCATGTTTTCTATTGGCAATCTTGACTCTCCAACTTTCACAGTCCATGATAGCAGCTAAAACCTTAGCATTGTTCTCAAGTCTTGTAACTGTCCTGTTTCTCAAGCAGTCAATATTTCTTGTCTCCACCTTGTCTCTGATACTCTCAATATTATCAATCAGTACCAGATATTCCAGTTTGTCCCTGTTTCATATATACCCAAAGAGTTGTCGTCACCTCTTGGTGATCTGGGTTCTTTTGTGCCTGCTTTCCTCAAAATGTCCCCATTAGTCTTGTTGTCCAACTAATTCTCATATGCCTCTGAAAACCATATATTTTATCTTTCTTGTATTCCAACTTTCACATAGAAATGTTAACGAGATGTAGCATTTTAGAAATCTCATTCTGCTTTCCATAGAGGTGCTTCTATTTCTAAAGAGGTCTGGTGTTTTTGGTGAAGGTTTGCTTTGCAAGTGTTATGTGCTTCCTTGATAAACTTGATCACTTTTTGCATCAGATGTCATTAGGCTATCTAATTCTACTTGACTCTTTCAGTTCCATTGTTATGTTGCACCTAGGTGTAATCGTTTTCTTTGATATTACAATGCACATTGTTCTGCTGCAGTTTAACAACAGTCCATATCTCTTGGTGTTAAATTGTGACCAAGTCTTTGCAGATTTTCCTCTATCTCCCATAATTAATGTCATCCATATATCTCAGATCATTTACATCCTGTCCATCTGCTGAAATTTCTGCTAGATGTCTTAAACCACTCTGTAAAGATCGAGAGACAGAATGTAACCTTGTCTCAATCCTCTTATAGTTATCCATTCAATGTATTCATTCTGTCTAGTCTGGCGGCTGCTGTATGGTTCCAGTATAAGTTCTGAAGCAGTCTTAACTTGGATATTGTTGTTTCAAATACTGCATAAATCTTCTCTCCCCCACCCTGCCTTATGCCTCAATCTATTAAATGCTTTGGTATAATCTATAAAATACCTTTAGTCCAAAAAGATGTATACCATGTGATTGTGGAATGCAGGTGATACAAGAATAAAGGTAGCAAAAAATATGATCTTGATGAAACAGATGCAAAAGCATGTGATGTAGCAAAAGATAAATGAGAAAAATGAGCAATAATAAAATTGGGAAGTGCTAGAAGAAAGAGGGATTCAAGACATACAACAATGTTAAAGAGGCTGTCAATGCAAAGTTACTGTAGTAGAAGTAACTGCATTGAAGCAAGAATTGGCGCAATAATACTGAAGAAAAATGTCATCTATGCAGATGGGCAAGATACAATGCAAGCCATCAAGCAAACAGAGTAACATATGGCACCAGGTAACATATGTTAGGAAATTGGCATTAAAAGAATTTAGATATGAGATGAGATGGTACAGTGGTTAGTACTGCTGCCTCACAGCAGCAGGAACCCAGGTTCAATTCCAGCCTCAGGTCAGAGTTTGCATATTCTCCCCGTGTCTGCATGGGTTTCCTCCAAGTATTCCGATTTCCTTCCACAGTTCAGATGTGCAGGTTAGAGTGATTGGCCATGCTAAATTGACCCTAGTGTCAGGCGGATTGGCAGAGTAAATATGTGGGGCCGTGGGAGTAGGCTTGGATGAGATTGTGGTTGGTGCAGGCTTGATGGCCACCTTCTGCACTGTAGGGATTCTATCACGATCTACGATGACATCATTCTGCAACAAAGTGTGCAACCCTGATTTAATTCCAGAAGATCTTTTGTAAGTCAGTGTTGATAGAACTGCCTAAAAGACCAGTACAACTGAATGTGAACTTCAGAGAATAAACCTCATGAGTCACAAAGCAAATTCTGAGAATGATCATGATGAGAGTACGAAGCAGAATTAGACTGGAGAAACAGACTACTGGGGTTTGGCAGGATCTGAAGAAACTGTTCAGAACTGAAGGAAGGTAGAAATGTGATGTGCTTACTGTTGAAAGGCAGGAAGATGAGAAAGAACATAGGAGAAGGTTTGGGATGAGGTTGAGGGTGGGAGAGAATGAAAGATATCAGAAGAGCAATATTGATTCAAGGAAAAAGAAATGCGTTAAGAACTAAATGGAATAAGCAAATCAGTGAAAAAAGATGTATACCTCTAGTTATAGCTTACAGCAAAGCACTGTTATGGTTTCTTTCATACCTGTGGTGAAGTTGGTCATTGTTACATTTCCTCTTTCCAATTATTGGCAGTCTGAAATGTGACTTGTTATAATTCAGAATTCTCACACTGATTTTTGTTTTGCTTTGGTCTTTATTGACAGGACTCCACTGTGTTTGAAATGGAAGATGGTGTTATTAATGTTGTAAGTGCCAACCTTACTTTCATATTTTCAATAAGTCAAATCCTCACATAACCCAAGCCTGCATGTTGAAGCAATAGAGACAGAAAGGGAAGTGGTGCATCTCAACATGTGATCTAATTATTGGTAGGGGAAGTATAAACATGCTAACTGCCAATTATCTTTCTCATTTTCTCCTCTCCACCCTCACCCTTCATAAGTTAAAACTAATGTTGCCTAATATAAAAAATATACAAATTACCAGTTTAGAATTTAAAACATACAAAATAAATTGTGTGGCCTTATCTGAATTTTAAATATATGTGGGTAGGTCTTCAACTTTGGCTGGAGGGGGCAGGGTATTCCAATTGAGTGGCATTTGTCCACACACTAAAATTTTGGTAGGATAACTCAAGTTTATTCTTCCTCACCCCGAGCACAGATTCATCGAAGTCCATTACATTTCTAACACATCTCCATATAGAATGAATTAATACAACATGGATTGGCGCGTCAATCTTGTGACTTTCACAACTTAGTGTAACACTTCACTGAAGTCTATTCATTCACAATACCAATGGACAGAACCTCTGCAAATGATATCTGAGCTAAAATGAAGCATGAGAAAATCTGTCTCGTTTCTTTGAGCCAATGCCCTAAAACTGAATCAGACTCTGAGGATTTAAGGAGATCTTAAATATGTTCTGATGTTTTTGTACTTGTGTAATTCACATTCCCGTGAACTAGCATTTTGAAGTACCAATGGTTTAGTCAGTCAATGAAATTACATAATGAGGGATTATCTGGAACTGTTCCTTTTAATAATGGGCATTATGTAATATATAATTGGATACTAAACTATAAATTTGTACCTTTCTCAACTCAGTTTCAGCACTTCTCACAGAAAAGTACTTTTTAAAAAGTAAAGCATTTTTAAATGTAAAATCTGTACTTATGCCACAGTCATATTTGTCTACTTGCTTTACTTATTAACCATTTAAAGTGGAATTAAAACTTCAGCAGTTTGGAGATCTTTTTGTAGCATAAGGCTGAGAGAATGGCAACTTGGCTGCACTGACCCAGATCGTTCTACCAATTGCAACAGTTGAGATTTGATTTAACTTCTTTGTCTTACACTTCATTAATTTTAAAAAATGTTTTTTAATATATTGGATCTGCAAATAAGTAGAAGTTAGAAATTCATAAAAGATGATGCATGCATTTATACTTTGGTGAAAAATGTAATGCAAATATGACATGCAAAGGTTTATTAAAAACATCTATCATGATCTGAAGTGTCATTGGAGTATTTTTCAGTAAAGATATATAAATGATGCCTGTTCTTGTAGTGTTTACGCCCCATTGTTTAATTTATATCTTTTCTTTTCCCCTCCCCAGTGTAAAGTTCTTAATGGTATCTGCGACCAGACGATTAGGTCTGCTTCTGATCCTTTGTTAAGCCAGAGTGCTTGTCTAGAAGAAGTTCAGCTAATAAACATCAAGCCAGGTGAAGGATTGGTAAGATGTTACTTTTTAAAAATTTTTCTTTCTTGTCATTCATGTCATGACTGTGGCATTTTATTTCTTTCTAACTGATAATTTATATTTCATGTTCCATAAAATTTTTCTCAATCACATTCTGCAAAATATCTGTTCAGTTGCATTGCAGAATAAAAAGTTGAGTTATTAGCTGCTGTAATCCTTCTATCTGGTCTCAAAACAAGAGCTTTTCAATGTTGGGTCTTGAGGCGTGGAGAGAACTCCAAAGCAATTCCATTTGTAGCATGCTACTATAGTTGCCTTAACTTGCTCAAGCCTCTACATTTTTAAGGAGTTTACTTCATCCCATGCTTCAGTTGTGTGTTTCATTTAAACAGTGCCTATTTTTCATCGCTCCTGCACACTACCAAACTGCAATGCAACATCTATCTTTGCCAAACCTCAGAAGTGGCCTCCATTAAGACACTCCCTTGGCTCCACTAAATAGACACTCCAGATAGTTTGCTTTCTGCATCAATTCTTAAGTGGGAGCTGCTTATTTAAAGTAAAATGAATTTTCAGGCCATAACTTAGTAAGAGTGGCCATTAGCATACCCACTTCTGGGGGGGGAATTGGACAACATTCTGGGTCAGGACCAGGGCTCAGGTTGGGTTTGGGAGTAATGGGAGGGTTGGATATTTGGGGGGGGTGTGGTGGGTTTGCTCAAGTTAGATCCAAGTGTCAGGGTGGTGTTCAGCTCCGTAAGGATTGAGATAAAAGGTGATGCATCCAGGTCGAGTCACAAGGTGAGGAATCTTCAATGCTTGGGTTAGAGGTGCCCTTATTTCTTCTAACCTTTGCAGAGTAACTATTAGTGCCAGCAGAACCATTAAAAGTTAGTGATTTAAGTTGCTTTATTGATGGTTCCAATCACAATTCCCAGTGCAGTTACCCAGGGGAAGTTAGCACTTTGGACAATTGCTGGGTAAACCCTAACCTTGGAACATCCGAGAGGGATTTCCCAACACATCTGGGGTGTCCCCAAATCCGATCCTCGGGAGCCAGAAAGATACAGGCTGTTGTCAATTCTGAAACCACTTTAAATTTTGCTTATAGTTTATAACTTGTGATCAGGTGCATATGACAGCAGAGGAGAAAGATCACATAGTGTTTGAGTTATTGGTGGAAAGATTTCTTAAAGCTATTTACATTTTGTTTACAAATTTAATGAAAGGACCAGACATATTGTGGAAAAATATATAACAGAACACTTAAGGATACACACAGAATAGTTGGCAGTAAAAAGGTGGCTAGGGACCTACCATTTCTAAAGCTATCTACCAGTGGAGATTTCCTTGTGTTTTTTTCTAGGAACGTTGCAGACTGATTAACAACGATGAATTGTTACAATTAGCTCTGTAATTGCATCATGAAACTGACAGGACAGTAGAAATTGAACTGGATGAAACTTGGGATTTCTAAATAAGAGACTATCCTCTCCCTGTATAATAATCAATTTTTTTGCAATGTTTGCACATTGAGTTGAAAATTCTGATTTGCAGAATTGCAAGTGTGACTTCGATTATTTGTTTGTGCGTCAAGTACTGATCTTCTGCTTTTGCCTGGTGGACTCAGTGTGAGAGAAGTTAACAGCTGTACTTACAGTCAAGATACACTCAGTGTGGAAGTATTTGGTAAAGATCCAAATCATATCCATCTGGGATTACAGCATTGTAGACTTAAAGAATTTCAGGAATCTATACAGTGCTGTTTCCATTATTTTTGATGGGAATTCGGTTAGTGAGTTTTGCTGGGAAAGGATTTTAGTAATATGACCACAGTTTTTATTTTGAGAGCACTCATTAAAGTGAGAGAAGTCTGGAAAGTTGGGAGGAATTTTCCTGTGTTTTGGTCCAAGTCAGCAGTTTAAATTGACAAACTGAATTCCATGCTGAGCTTCACTACACACAAGTGTTAGCTGTATGTGATTTCACGATTGAACAGATAGCACAGCTGAAAGAGAAACAGAGCAAAGGTAAAGCGGGTACTCCTGTTATAAACTCAAAGTAAAAGAGGACTGGCATTTGGTGGGCGTTCTGCAGCCTATCAACAAGAGTGGGTCACTAATACCACCGCTGACCTAGCTGGTAGAGTTCTGAATGACCCTGCTGCCAAACTGGGTTGGCACCAAGTGGTGATAGAATCACTATGATGAATAGCTACACCATTAGGGGTAGGGTGAGGAGATAGTCCCTGAATGCATCTCAGCCAGAACAGGGGTTGATGCACACTGTTGGCATTAATCTGATACACCCTAGCCATCTAGTCAATGACCTATCTGTTCCATCCAACTCCTGGCACCCCATTCCTTCCTCCCCCCTCGCCTCTGAACATGACACACTGTCTTGGTTTGGACATGGTTTAATAATATTGCCATGCTAAATTGGATGGATTATACTAGACAGAATAGTTGGCTACCTTTTGAGGTACTATGGATTTTTATGCTGCAGCTTAGTACATCATGAAAATATGTAAACTTACGGCCTACTATATCCTTCTCTTTGGTCAAGCCAGATGACCAGCCTTGCTCAATGAAGAGTGTGAAACAAGGTGCCAGGAGCATCACCAGAGTACTTAAAAATGGGACACCAACCTGGAAAAACTATAACACAGGATTACATGCACAGTAAACTGCTAAAGAATAATATTATAAATGGCTAAAGTGTCCCAGAGCCAATGAATCAATTAAAACATCTCCAGTCTTATCACATCTAAGCAATTAAGCAATAAATGGGTGGTGGAAATTCCATGAGCGTCCCATTGAAGTCATAATTGAATTGGTGACCTTGTTTAGCCTCACTGAGGTCCCTGGTACATGTAACAAATATCAGTATTTTCACCCAGTTAGAGTTGCTGCACAGCACATTGGGAAACTATTGAGTGCCCAGATTCAAAAAACTAAGAAATATCCAAGTTGTAGTGCTCAAGATCTATGCTCTAGAACTTAAATATTATGCGTGAAATATTATGAGTGAACTTCTTCACTCAAAGGGTGGTGAATCTCTGGAATTCTCTGCCCGTTGAAGTGGTGGAGGCTACCTCGCTAAATATTTTTAAGACGCGGGTTGATGGGTTTTTGATAAGAGAGGGGATTAAGGGTTATGGGGAGAGGGCGGGAATGTGGAACTGAGCCACGACAGATCAGCCATGATCTTATTGAATGGCGGGGCAGGCTCGAAGGGCTAGATGGCCTACTCCTGCTCCTATTTCTTATGTTCTTATGCCCTTTAATGAAATTGTTTGAATACAAATGCAACTGTGGGCTTTAATCAACAAAATGCAAAATTGTCCAGGTGTGTTCTGTCCACAGTTGTCGGCAGTGTTATGAAGTAGAATGAAGGGAGTTAAGTGCAGTTGTTGGATAATGTAATAAACTACCTTCAGCTGCTCCAAGTCAGATGTGGGGCTGTTGACTGATTATTGTAGTGATTAGCCTCTTGCATTTGTGCCAGTATTTAAGCAATCTGTGCTTGAATGCACAAAGACCTGCGGCATCCAAGGATGGGCTGATAAGTGACAAATCACATTCGGGGGTCACAACATTTGTACCTTGTGTTAAGCAATAATCTCTAATGAGACAGAGATTATAATCAATTCCCACTCGTTTTCAACAACATTTCTCAATCTCCCACTGACTACTGTCTTGTGAATTGGAATTGTGTCCAGTATCTCACCATTATAACTTGGAAATATATGATTGATCCTTTTATTGTTGCTGGCTCAAAAACAGGCAACTCCCACCTTGACTGTGTTGTGGCAACAATGTCAGCAAATATCCAAAAAGGGATTGTTCATTTAAAGACCTCGTCCTTGAGAAAATGTCTTCAGGTGTTTACTCGGTCTAAAACAGTGTGCTCATTGAATTTAGTAAGACCGAACAGATTGAAATGAGTCAAATACTGTGGATGCTAGAAATCAGAAATAAAACTGAAAAATTTAGAAATACTCAGGTCTATAGCAGGATTTATGGAGCAAGAAACGGTTCTTTGGCAACAGTGAATGACTGTACTTTCAATTTAGATTATTTATTCGCTGTTCAACATATGGAACAGGATTTTACAGTCTCACTTGAGTGAAACCAGAAATTCCCATCCGAGGTCAATGGACTCTGCTGTTGTCCACCCCTCACCTGCTCCGATTCTGTGGTGGGCAGGGTGGTAGAATTCCAGTTATGGTCTGCTCTACGTTGGAGAGACCAAAGGCAGTCCAGTTAACTGCTTTACAGAACACCTCCCTTCAGTCTGCAAGTATGACCCTGAGCTACCAGTTACCTGTCATTTTAATTCTCCACTTTGCTTCCACCCTGATCTTTCTATCCATGGCCTGCCTTAGTGTTCTATTGAAACCCAATACGCTGCCTTATTTTTTGGTTTGACAGTTTACAGCCTTCTGGGCTCAACATTGAGCTCACTGATTTTAAATCATAACCTCTGCCCCCATTTTGTTTTCCTTGTTGGTTGATTTTTCTTTCTCTTGTTTCTTTGTTAGTATCTTTACCCTGTTCTTGAACAGTTCCGTTCCTTGACCAGATCCCATGTTGTGGGGGAGGTCTGGTGAAGGACTAATAATGTTTTTTAAAATAGACCAATTTTGAGATTTAAGGCACAAGATTCCTGGAGTTTTTAAAAAGCAAAGGTAAAACTTTAGTATTCAAGTGCAGAAAAATAAAATACTTAAAATATCTAATACTTGAACCCATCAGATACATAAACACACCACACAGTAGAATAAATGCCACATGCAACCAAAGCAGATCTCATGGATTTCTCAACAGCTTACCTGGAGTTTACTTACGTTGAGTCAACTAGTCTCATTCTCTCTCGTGAGGCTTTCTAATCTTCATCTTCAAAGATATTGTCTTGGAATTCTCTTCAAAGGTTGCTGTAACTTGGATATCTTCAGCAATGGTCCATTTTACAGGGTTTCAATCTCGCCTATAAAGGTTGTTCTCCAGGGTTTGAGTGCACTCAAGAATCAACTCGAGCATAATTTCAAATCTTCATCCATGCCAAACAGAGCACTGTTGCTCCAAAGGGATACCTATGTCCAATAGCCTCTTAAAGTCTGCTCTTCACAACTGTGTTCTTATGTTGGAGCCTGTTTCTGTGATTCTTTTTTTACATTGGGACCTCTTACTGTCCCTTGTCTTTGGTCCTCACCTGGGACACTTAGAATCGTAGAATCCCTACAATGCAGAAGAGGCAATTCGGTCTATTGAGTTTGCACCAGCTCTCTGATAGAGTATCTTACCCAGGTCCCCTCCCCCGTTCTATAGCTAATCCATCTAACCTACACATCTTGGGACAGTAAGTGGCAATTTAGCATTGCCGATCCACCTAAGCTGCATATCTTTGGAGTGTGGGAGGAAACCCATGCAGACACAGGGAGAATGTGCAAACTCCGCACAGACAGCCACCCAAAGCTGGAATTGAACTGATGTCCCTGGAGCTATGAGGAACCTGTGCTAACCACTGGGCCATCGTGCTGCACTTGTTGGTTCACAGACTCAAACTGACTCTTGAACTGACCTGGTGACCTATCAAAGCACTCCAAGAGGTCCCACCCTTCTTACTTGGCAGTGACAAATGAGTCTGTATCTTATACATCCTGTATCTTAGTGTTACAGTCCCTACAGACAAGTTTATATGACGTACACAATGAATGGATTTCATAACAAACCTCTTCTTGTCCTATTACCATTACAGTTAACTCTGCACCAGGAAACCTTGTCATTTAATCCCTCCTGCCCGACACACAGTCACTGGTTTCCCATTTGTTATTCTTACCCCCACCCCCACCCCACTTTCACATGCTCAGAACCTATTACTTTTAGAATGTTTCACAGTTCTGATGAATAGTCAGAGACCTGCAGCTTTAACTCAATTTCTCTCCATGGGTGCTGCCAATTTTCTTTAATAGCACACAAAGCCTTTCATCTATCTGATGAAGATATGTTTCCTCAGGGAGAGGAGATCGATCATCTTTAGCCGAGCATGTGTCAAGTTGAGTATCAAATTTAAGCTCTGCTCATGTATGTTTTGAAAGTTGTACAGATCAATTTTGGGCTGTAAAGAGTTGACACCCACTATTAGGGGTTAACAAGCTTGATATTGGTTCAGCGCTGTGTGCCTCAAGTTCAAATAGAAAATCTAGTGGAACAGAAGGCTAATGTTCTTGGCCTGATTTCTGGAACTCAACTTTTAAAACAGCTGGAATAATCATTGGACACATTGATCTTCTTGTAGACTGTAGCCATGGGAATTAAAGAGTGCCAATAACCTGAAATAAGGTAGATTAATACTTAATCCCCAGGCATGCATGTTTATTATGAAGAATCTGTCTAGACTTGCCAATTATAGAGGGAAAGAATTCATGGAAGTAGTTTATCTTGTATTTGAGGAGTAACTTGTAAATGTTTGCTTAGAAATTACTTGAATCTGAACTTTTATTCCCAATTGTTCAGCCTTTGGCCTTCATTATATCACACTTCTGTAGCTATCAACCCATCATCTACATCTTCAACTCCATTTTTGATGCCTAAGTCCTGATTAAAACCATTACTCTCTCACCATGGTCGTTACACCAGCATGGCTCTCACCTTAACTCCCTTAAGTCCAAGAGCAATAACTGAAGTGGTGGGCCAACTGGTTTAGCTGTCCACTGCCAGATCTGGCCAGACCATTTAAACACAAAAAGATCCCTTTCTCATCTGTGAAAAGTGCTCACTATTCCAGGATTACCCTGGAATTCAAAGCAAATCCCCTGACTTCTTAATTGAAAGCATATTCTTAAACCCATCTACTTTGTCTTCTCCACCTTAACCTAAACACAAAGGCACTCCTTAAAAACCAGTGTGAGAGCTCATGAAATTCTTTTGTCAGCAAGACTGATATTATCTGATGAATTGCCTGTCTTTCCATGGCCCTTCAGACCAATTCCCTGAACTTCTTTCCTTCTCATATTTTTCTCCTATCCTCTCTCGTTGTCTTTGCTAGTACTCACTTCTTGCTGTCTTGGCCATATTCCCACAAAACTACTGACGCCCAATTTTCCTCTCCAGCTGCCATGTTGTGTAATGTTGTTGGCTGCCCTGTCTTCTCTCTCTTCCCTTCAAATCTGTTCTCTTTGCCATTCCTCAAAAAAAAATCCACTGTACCTTGCAAACTCATGTCCCATTTCGAGCCTCTTTTGCTTCTCCAAAATCTTGATCATCACTACCTCCCAAATCCATACCCACACTGCCTCGATCTCTGTGCTGGAATTGGATATCGTCCCTGCCACAGTATCAAAACGGCTCTTCTGAGTCATAAATTAGTTCTGATGTGACTGTAACAAAGGTACACTATCCCTGCTCTTCCTTCTCAAAATGTTTCTCATGACTACTCTGCATCATTGCCCACCAAAGTGAGACAGCTGGGTTCCATCCTTATTTATTCCATATTTATCTAATTGTAGTCAGAAACTAGAAGCAGGAGTAGGCCTTTCAGCTCTTAAAGTGTACTCTGCCATTCATTTTGATCATGGCTCATCATTGAATTCCAATATCCTGATCCCTGTCACCGCCATATCTCTTGATCCCTTTAGCCTCAAGAGCTATATCTAGTTTTTTTTCTTGAAATCAGACAACATTTTGGCCTCAAATACTTTCTGGAGTAGTGAATTCCACATAATCACCACCCTCTGGATAAAGAAATTTCTCCTCACCTCAGTTCAAAAAGCTTTACCCACTATCCTCAAACTATGACCCGGAGTTCGAGACTCGCGCACCATTAGGAACGTTCTTTCTGAATCTCCCCTGTTCTGAGATCCCCCCTCTCCCTCCTGAACTTCAGTGAATATAAAACCAAAAGAGAAAATGCTGGAAAATCTCAACAGGTCTGGCAGCATCAGTAAGGAGAGAAGAGAACTGATGTTTCAAGTCCAGATGACCCTTTGTCAGAGCCCTGGTTGAGCTTTGACAAAGGATCATTTGGATTCAACATCAGCTCTTTTCTCTCCTGACTGCTGCCAGACCTTCAGTGAATATAATCCTAACTGACTTAGTCTCTCCTCATATGACAGACCTGCCATCCCAGGAAACAGCCTGGTAAACCTTCTCTGTACTCCCTCTATTGCAAGGATATCCTCCTTCAGATAAGGAAGGACACCAAAACTCAATACTCCAGATGTGGCCTCTCCAACAATGTATACAATTGCTGCCAAACATCCCCACCCCTAAACACAAGTCATTTCACTATGAAGGCCAACATACTATTTGCTGCCTTTACTGCTTGCAGTACCTGTGTGCTTTCTTATCTCTGCATGAGGACACCAAGATCTTACTGAATATCCACTCCTTTGAATTTACACCCATTCAAGTAATAATCTGTCCTCTATTATTGCTACCAAAGTGGATAACCTCACATTTATCCACATTATATTGTATCTGCCATGCCCACTCACTCAGCCTGTCCAAATCATGGTGAAGCATCTCTGCATCCTCCTCACAGCTCACCCTCCCACCTAACTTTGTATCATGTGCAAATTTGAGATAATACATTCCCTCTTCTAAATCATTAATACATAATGTGAACAGCTGGGGTCCTAGCACAGATCCCTTTGGAACCCTACTAATCACTGACAGCCAATAATGAAAAGACCCACTTATGCCAACTTTGTTTCCTATCTGCTGACCAGCTTTCTATCCCTCTCAAGACATTACCTGGGATCCCATGTGCTTTAACTTTACGTAGTAGTCTATTATGTGAGACCTTGTCATAAGGCTTCTGAAAGGCTAAATAAACCACGTCCACTGGTGCTCTTTGGTCAACTCTACTGGTTAAATCCTCACAGAATTTCAATAGCTTCATCCAGCATGATTTCCCTTTTGTAAATCCATGCTGACTTTGTCTGATTTATACCACTGCCTCCCAAATGCTGAATTATGAAATCCTTGATAATAGACTCCAGCAACTTCCCCAGTACTGATGTTCAGTTCTCTGGTCTACGGTTCCCTGTTTTCTCTCTACCTCTCTTTTTGAAAGCGGGCTTAGATTGGCTACCCTCCAATCTGTAGGAACCAGTCCAAAGAATTTTGGAAGAAAAACCATCATTGGATCTACTATTTCCAGGTCCACTTCCTTAACTATTCTGGGATGAAGAATATCAGGACATGGAGTTTTATCCACCTTCGATCCCATCAATTTTTCCAAAATGATTTATCTCTTTTATTTCTGTCACAAGTAGCCTTACATCAACACTGCATTGAAACTTCTGTGAAAATCCCCTAGCTGCCGCACTCTGGCACTTGTTTGGATACACCTGAGGGAAAATTTAGCTTGGCCAATGCACCTAACCAGCACTTCTTTCAGACTGTGGGAACAAACCAGAGCACCCAGAGGAAACCCACGTAGACAGAGAAAGAATGTGTAGACTCCGCAATTACCCAAGACAGAATTGAACCCGGGTCTCTGGTACTGTGAGGCAGCAGTACTAACCACTGTGCCACCGTGTCACATGGAACAACTTGAGGGAACAGAATTTGTAGTAGAAACCAAGACTATGGCTGCAGTCTTTCCAATATTTAATTGGAGGAAATTTCTGCTCATCCAGACCTGGATATAGAAAAAGCAGTTGTGAAGTGTTAGGATGTTTTAATGTGTTGAAAAGTGCTAGATAAATGATTTTTTTGCAAACAAGAGCTCAGTTGTGAACAATTGAATACAAAGTATGAGGAAATTCAGTGCAACTGTTTTCAGTAAATTGCAACTTCAGCGTGATGTATCCTTGCTGGGCCTGAGGCTATATAGCTGTCATAAATTTCAAAATACATTAGTTAAGCAGGGATTGGAACACCTGCATGGAGTGAGGGACAGACTGGGAAAAATTGGGTCAAAGGATTTTGTGTGTGGGCTAATCAGAACGGTAATGTGGCCGAAAAAAACGGAATCTCGTGTCCAAGCTAACACAAGTGAATAAGCATTTATTCCTAGGTTCCAATGCTAAACGTTCAATTATGTATTCATGCTTGAATGTTTTCTGATATATTTAAGGAACTACTAAACTGTGGAACAATTATTACATAAAAGACCAAGGCAAAAAAATGAACGAGTAAATAAATGTCAGAAGTTAGATGTATAAACTGAAGAATAGCAGGGACAGGTGAAAACCAAATGAAATCCATTTGATCGTGGTTTAGTATCAAAGGCAAATAGTGTCAGCATCAAAAATCAATAAATAGCTGTTGTAAAATAATTAAATGCAAAGAAGATGACGGCAGCAGTGCAGAATTTAAGAATTTGTGGACACTGCCCGTTCCAGATGATGGCACCCATGGGACATGTGTTCTGAATCATTTCTAGCTCTGTTATTGAGCTGGAGTGTTAATTGCTGACGTTCTGACATGTAAGAAAATGAAGAGAGAGATTGTTGTTTACTCCAGCCACAACACATCAAATGATGCAGGTAGGGAACCTAGGTACTAAATTTATAAACCAGGACCGTGAGGCATTAATGTTCAGGTTATTATCTGAACATTGGGCTAATTTAGATAAGGATAAGCTGTTTGGGAAAGTAAACATATATGGGTGGAAGATTGGACCACGAAGGAGATGTTCCAGTATGCCTGCATGTATGAGATGCCACATAAGACAGCTAAAATGCTTGGGGCCGAGATTGCATAAACTTAAGCTTGTGTTATCTTGGGCATGGAAGACAAACAGGTTGATCTAAATAAGACGTTCAGATGTGGATTGATGCAGTGAAAAGGGAGGATCCATTTCGTCTGGTGGGGGAAGTCCAGAACTGGAGTTGGGGGAGGGGTGCATAATGTCAAAATTAGAACTCCACCTTCATGGTGAAATCACAAAGCAGCCCATGCTCCCTTTTGATCTCTTTGCTGCTAACATTCTCACCTTCAGAGATTTAAAACCCACTCCACACAGTTCCAGTGTTGGAAACTAAAGCTCTGGCTCTGAATTCTGCATTGACTTTCATTGGGATAGATGCAGCTATTGGAAGATGGTGTCATGAATGTGAGTTGTGAGACTTGCAAAAAATCATCCAGCTGGAAGGGATTAACCAGCCCATAGTTTAGTATTAAAAATGATGATAGCATTGGAAGGAGCATTTGGGCTTTTAATCACTCTGTCAATCTTTCCACAACTTTACAATCTTCTCCATGAGAATGGTATAAAGATAAGCAAAATTCAAGTTTGAGTGTAATGCTTAGTTATGCTTGCAGGTCGCAAATCATTCTCTGGTCTGCTTGTTCCAATTTAACAGGAGAAATTTTTTGCTGGTGTCATCACCAACAGAACATTCAACAACTCCATGTTGTCACAGCAACAAAAATGATTTTTTTTGCTGCTAAATTCATGTAAAATAATAAATGTAGCAATTTAATTGGAAGACACTCAATTGAACCTTAAATTTAGCTTTTTTAAAGCAGTGGAATTCTGCGAATGAATTTTTGCCATATCCTGTTTATTTTAAGAGGTAATTTTCTATTATGTGGTGGTGCTATTGTTCTTGAATAGAACAGAAAATGCTGGATAAACTCAGTAGATCTGGCATAATCTGTACAGCGAGAAAGGAAGTTAACATCTCAAGTCCAATATGACTCTTTTGAACTGAAGAGGGTAGAAATGTGTAGGGTTTTCTTTTGTTGAAAGGGGAGAAGAGGGGGTCAAACAAAAGAGAAGACATTCATTGGAATTACCATCACTGAATTCTCTGCTATCAACATCCTGGGGGGTTACCATTGATGAGAAACTGAATTGGACTGAACCATCTCCCCCTTCAAAGCCTGAACACATTCTGAAAGTGGAAACAATATTTTGGAACTGCATCACTGAGTCAGTAAAGGGGGGGTAATTGTATTTGAATGGCATTACTGTTTTTTATAATCCTTTCTAATGGATTATAGTTTTTGTTTTCTAGGGCATGTATATTAAATCAACCTATGATGGATTACATGTTGTGACTGGTACAACAGAAAATGTGAGTAAGAAATTTGTTTATAATTTGAGCTTTAAATGGTAAATCTGTGATTCTGGGTATTCAACCAGGAACCTGCATGCATTAGGGTGGCACAACGGTTGGCAATGCTGTCACTCAACTCCAGGGACCTGAGCCTTGGGTGATTGTATGTATGGAGTTGCACATTCTCCACGTGTTTGCATGGGTTTCCGGGTGCTCCGATTTCCAAAGACATGCAGGTTAGGTGGATTGGTCATGATAAATTGCCCCTTAGTGTCCCGAGATAACACAGAACACTACAGCACAAACAGGCCTTTCGGCCCACAATTTGCGTCAATCATATCCATACCTACCAGGCCATAGAACTATCTGTAACTCCCAACCCCATTAAATCCCATATACTCATCCAGAAGTCTCTTAAAAGACCCCAGCGAGTCTGTCTCCTCCTCCACCGTCGGCAGCCAATTCCACTCACTCACCACCCTCTGAGTGAAAAACTTACACCTAACATCCCCTCTGTATCTGCTCCCCAGTACCTTAAACCTGTATCCTCTCGTAGCGACTGTTTCAGCCCTGGGAAATAGCCTCCGAGAATCCACCCTATCTATACCTCTCAACATTTTATAAACCTCTATCAGGTCGCCTCTCAACCTTCATCTCTCCAGGGAGAAGAGACCTCGCTCCCTCAACCTATCTTCATAAGGCATGCCTCCCAATTCAGGCAACATCCTTGTAAATCTCCTCTAGCCGTGGTAAATGTGTGGGATTACAGGGATAGGGCAGGGGAGAGAGCGTGGGTAAGATCCTCTGTCAGAGTAGATGCAGATTTGATGGACTAAATGCCTCTTCTGCACTGTAGGGATTCTGTGATGATTCTAATGTGCCTAGTGATTAGGCATTTTAGCTTTTGTAATAGTTTGACTGTGTCTGGGGTAAAAGCAAAAGCACTAATAATCCTTTGAACTGTGCATGCATAAATAAAAATCCAGCTTGCATATTTCAGAAAGTTAGTACTTTCAGGACAATATTACTTTGTAGCCACATATGTAAATTTGTTTACTGAATACTTCTACTTGCAAAAAATCCCGTAAATTAACTTAGTGTAGATGCAAGCTTGCCTACACTGTGTCATCTTGCCTTATGGCTAAACATTACCTTATAACAAAAATGAAATAAACATTATTCAAGCAAGTGCTGAGATTAACTTGTATTACACGAAACTTTCTACATAGAAAATGATGAAGTGTGACGAAAATTGAGAACTGAACCAAAGTACACAGGACAAGGAATAATACCCAAAACCTGATCAGAGGTTGGCTGAAGATGGGCCCTTTAAGGAGAAGAGGGGGGTTGGCGGTGGCGTGGTGGGGGGGGCTGCAGTCATTTATAGACTTAATTTGGGTGCTGAAAACAGGGAAAGAGTGGAAAGAGATGTGCACAAGAGACTAATGAGAGTTGTGTGGGGCACTAGTCCTGGTTGGGAGGGGAGGTGGTGAGATCCAGCCATAGGCGGTCATTGAGATTAAACTCAAAAATTATGGATATATTTAAACATCAAAGTGACTCAATAACATCTTTCTGTGCGTACATTTTGTATGTTTCTGTACATAATAACTTCACCCTTAATTGGAGATTCTGAAATTTCCCTACTAGAGATGTTAAGCTTTAATTACTCCGATTAATGCTTTCTTCCTCCTTTTGAAAATTTGAATGCCATTGATACTGAAGTCATCTTGTGCACATCCACACTCACCAGAACACTGATATTTTGGTCTGGTAGTAAAGGTCATTGAAGCAATTGTGTAAATGTAAAAATGTGCACTATACACACATGAAGATAAATTCATCTGCATTAAGCTGAGATCTGTGTAGTTGGGAAATTTGTGAGCTGTGTATTATCCGATTGTCAGTATTACCACAGCAATGATGGATCTACCTCACTGTATATTTATGTAGTGCTCTAACAAGGCGCTTTGCAGGGGCATTATACAGCAAAATATGACACCAAGCAGATTAAAGATGTACAATGGCAGATGGCCAAAAAGCAAGAAGGTACTCATTAAATATTCTAGCTTTATCTTGCACCTGAAAGCATGCGTCACTTTCTTTGTCTTAATAGGCCCCAGCCCACCTCTACTACCCACTTGGAATTTGATGGATTTTGTGTTCCTTTGTATTAACAGCCACTTTATTTTCATATAAAGAACTTCATATAAAGAACAAAATCAGCCTGGGAAACAGGCCCTTCGGCCCAACGAGCCCGCGCCGCCATCTCAACACCACCAGTCCCCCTCTCCTCCCACGACCTCTGTCTAATGTTTTATGGCCATCCAGATTGAGGGAAACTGATTTAGGGACAATTTATTCCTGCCAATCAGCCTAACAGCACATCTTTGGGGTGTGGGAGGAAACTGGAGCATCCAGAGAAAACCCACGCAAGCACGGGGAGAATGCGCAAACTCCCACAGACACCGGCCCAAATCCATGTGTCTGCACAGCAATCAGCGATAGTCACTGAGCTGTCGTCTTGCCCAGCATCTGGTCCAGTTTAGGCACACACTAACGACATGAAGCACTAGGCCAATCCTGAACAACCAAGAGCGGCCCCAGTACGACCCATCGAGTGTATTTTCCTCGTTGGACACGAGGTGGACCGACTTAAAACCTGTGAATGAAAAGAGAAAAACATTATTATCATACCATACCCATTTACATTACCAGGGACGTCCCAATGCTAACGAACCATATTTAAAACAATCTCCTATATCCACCCATCTCCAACCCAGTCATGTGCCTGTCTAAGTTATTCTTAAATGACTCTAGCGTGTTTGCCTCCACCACCTTACTTGGCAGAGCGTTCCATACCCCCACTACCCTCTGTGTGAAAAACCTCCCTCTAATATTTGTGTTGTACCTCTCCCCCCTCACCTTAAGTCCATGGCCCCTTGTCCTACGTGTCTCTATCATAGGAAATAGCTTACCTCTGTTTACTCTATCTATACCCTTCATAATCTTATATACCTCTATTAGATCCCCCCTCAGTCGGTGTCTTTCAAGGGAAAAGAGCCCCAATTTCTTCAATCTTTCATCATACCCCAGTCCTTCCATATCAGGCAACATCCTGGTAAACCTCCTCTGCACTCTCTCCAGAGTCTCCACGTCCTTCCAGTAGTAAGGCGACCAGAACTGGACGCAGTACTCCAAATGCGGCCGAACCAACGTTCTGTACAACTGCAACATTAGACTCCAGCTCTTATATTCTGTACCCCTTCCTCTAAAGGCTAACATACCATAGGCTTTCTTCACCACACTCTCCACTTGCACTGCCACCTTCAAAGACTTGTGCACTTGCACCCCCAGGTCTCGCTGCGATTCTATACTCCTTACGGGCTTACCCTTTACCATATAACTCCCCCCTACATTATTCCGGCCAAAATGCATCACCTCACATTTATCCGGATTAAACTCCATTTGCCATGTATCTGCCCAATCAACCAGCCTATCAATATCCCGCTGTATTGCCAGACACTGCTCCTCGCTGCCTGCCAATCCAGCCATCTTGGTGTCATCAGCAAATTTGCTGATCACACCACCTACTCCCTCATCCAAATCATTTATATACACTACAAAGAGAAGAGGTCCCAGTACTGAGCCCTGCGGCACCCCACTAGTGACAGACCTCCAGCTAGAAAAAGACCCCTCCACTGCTACTCTGACTCCTCTTTGCAAGCCAGTTCTCTACCCATCTAGATACCTGACCACATATCCCATGAGCTTTAATCTTCTGTACCAACCTACCATGAGGGACTTTGTCAAACGCCTTACTGAAATCCATATAGATGACATCAACGGCTCGTCCTTCGACCGTTTTTGTCACCTCCTCAAAGAATTCTACCAGATTTGTAAGGCAAGACTTCCCCTTGACAAAGCCATGCTGCGTATCCTTAATCAGATTGCAACGCTCTAAGTGCGCATACATCCTATCCCTAAGAATCCTCTCCATCAACTTACCTCCCACTGACGTTAAGCTCACCGGCCTATAGTTACCCGGGCTATCCCTTCTACCCTTTTTAAACAACAGTACCACGTTTGCTATCCTCCAGTCCTCTGGGACCTCACCTGTGTCCAAAGAAGAAACAAAGATTCGCGTCAGAGGCCCAGCAATCTCATCCCTCACCTCTCTAAGCAGCCTAGGATAAATGCAATCGGGCCCCGGAGATTTATCGGTTTTAATGCCATCTAAAAGCCCTAACACTTCTTCCCTCGTAATCGATAGATCTTTCAATTGGTCTACCGCTCCCTCAGTGACCGTACTAGACATCAAGCCCCTCTGCTTCGTGAATACCGACGCAAAGTATTCATTCAGGATCTCCCCCATTCCCTCTGCCTCTAAGCACAATTCCCCACGTCTGTCCCTGAGAGGACCGATTTTACCCCTAGCCACCCTTTTGTTCTTAAGATAGGAGTAAAACGCCTTTGGATTCTCCTTAACCCTACCTGCCAAAGCCATCTCATGCCCCCTCTTTGCTCTCCTAACTCCCCGTTTGGGGTCCCTCCTACTCTCTCAGTATTCCTCTTTGCCAGTTTTATTTTCCTTTTCACTTGCTCTGTTAATGTATTTGGTTTGATTCTGGGTCAAAGGAATCATGCATTTTATATTCTCTTTTATTTGTTTCCCATTCGATTACTTGTCTTCCAAGGAACCTGGATTTTGGTTCTTCTACCTTCTCTTTGTGGGGAATATTTCTAGCCTGTACTTGAAGCATTTCTTCCTTAAAGATCAACCATTATTTTGTTATAGTTCTTCCTGTTAGTGTTTACTTTCCTTTCACTCTGGCTAGATCCCTTCTCATCGAATTGAAGTTTGTTCTCTTCCAATCTGTTAGTCCTAGGTTAGAAATGGAGAACAGCATGCAGCAATCTAATCTAAAGCTTTTACAATTTACTGGTTACTGGGGAGGGTTTAAACTAACTTGATGGAAACCAGGAGTTAATACTACAGAGAAATGCCACAGTGTGCCGAATAATGAGAATACTGGAGTTTAAAAAAAGAGTGAGCTATTACGGGAGGTTAGAATAAGAGGGGATATAATAAAGTCAAAATTAAGATTACCATGCATGAATGTGAACGGGTGGGGTGTGGTAAGTATGATTGGTGAACAGTAAGAACAGATAACCATGTGAAAATATGATGTGACTATAATAGAAATATGGTTTAAAGGAGGATGGGACTGGGTATTAAATGTTTCTGCATACAGATATTCAGGAAGGATAGAGAAGGCAGGAAAGAGAGAGGGATGGCAGGATTTATTTGAGGAA
Source organism: Carcharhinus amblyrhynchos (assembly GCF_965287045.1). NCBI lineage: Eukaryota > Metazoa > Chordata > Chondrichthyes > Carcharhiniformes > Carcharhinidae > Carcharhinus > Carcharhinus amblyrhynchos. The sequence continues at coordinate 33,699,718 of NC_137335.1, read as the reverse complement.
ACATTACATTGCTGAAGAGGAGGGTGTCCTAGACAGGGTCAAAGACAGAATCTATTTGGCTAGAGTTGAGAAACAAAAAAACTTGATAGTCTATAAGTCACCATATGGAGGGAAGGATATAGAGGAACTTTGCAAGGAAGTTACAGAGAAAAGCAAGAATTATAGAATAGTCATAATGGGGAACTTTAATTATCTAGGTATAAACTGGATATTAGTAGTGTAAGGAGCAGAGAGAAAGAGTTCCTAGAATGTGCTGAGGAAATTTTTGTACGATATGTTTCCAGTCCATTGGGGAAGGAGGCACTTGGGAATGAGGTGGGCCAAGTAGATTAAGTATCAGTAAGGGAACATAGAGGAAATAGTGACCATTGTATCATGAAAGTTTATATTGGCTATAGAAAAGGACCAGGAGCAATCTGGGGTAGGGGAGGGGGATGTCAAGCAATCTACCTTTGAGATAAGAATGGATCTTGCCCAGATCAACTGGAAACAAAAATTAGGCAAAAGTAACTGAAGAAGACCTCTGACATAGTCAAGTTAGATTCCTACAAACAGGTTCCCTGCATGAGGAGGGGAAAGATGTGAGATTAAGATGATAAGCCAGAAAGTACGCCTATTCAGTTGAGAATCAGGCTGAATATAAAGGGTTTGGAGGGAAATTGAATAAGCAAAGTGAGTGTATGTGACAATACTGGCAGCTAAGGGAATCCAAAAATTTTCTATAAGCTTAGACATTTTTGAGAATGTGACTAAACACATTGACGAATGAAGAGCAGTAGATGTAGTTTATATGGACTTCAGCAAGACATTTTGATAAGGTGCCCCATGCAAGGCTTATTGAGAAAGTGAGGGAGCATGGGATCCAAGGGGACACTGCTTTATGGATTCAGAACTGGCTTGCCCACAGAATGATGTGGGTATGCCGGCGTTGGACTGGCGTAAACACAGTAAAAAGTCTGACAACACCAGGTTTTAGTCCAACCTATTTAAATAGGTTGGACTAAAACCTGGTGTTGCCCACAGAAGTCAGTGGTTGTGGATGGGTCATTTTCTGCACGGAGGTTGGTCACCAGTGGAGTGCCCCTGGGATCTGTTCTGGGACCCTTGCTCTGTGATTTTTATAAATGACCTGGATGAGGAAGTGGAGGGATGGTTTGGTAAGTTTGCTGATGACACAAAGGTTGGAGGTGTTGTGGGTAGTGTGGAGGGGTGTCAGAAATTTCAACGAGATATAGATAGAATGCAAGACTGGGCGGAGAAGTGGCAGGTGGACTTCAACCCAGATAAGTATGTGGTGATTCATTTTGGCAGGTCAAATAGGATGACAGAATATAATATTAAGGGTAAGACACTTGGCAGTGTGGAAGATCAGAAGGATCTTGGGGTCCGGGTTCATAGGACGCTCAAAGCAGCTTCGCAGGTTGAGGCTGTGGTTAAAGCATATGGTGTTCTGGCCTTCATCAATCGAGGAATTGAGTTTAGGAGTCGGGAGATAGTGCTGCAACTGTATAAGACCCTGGTCAGACCCCACTTGGAGTACTGCGCTCAGTTCTGGTCACCTCATTACAGAAAAAATGTGGAAGCCATAGGGTGCAGAGGAGATTTACAAGAATGTTGCCTGGATTGGGTGGCATGCCTTATGAGGATAGGTTGAGAGAGCTCGGTCTTTTCTCCTTGGAGAGATGAAGGATGAGAGGTGACCTGATAGAGGTGTATAAAATGTTGAGAGGTATTGATCGAGTGGATTCTCAGAGGCTTTTTCCCACGGCTGAAATGGTTGCCACAAGAGGACACAGTTTAGGGTGCTTGGGAGTAGGTACAGAGGAGATGTCGGGGTAAGTTTTTCACTCAGAGGGTGATGGGTGCGTGGATTCGGCTGCCGGTAGTGGTGGTGGAGGCGGATTCAATAGGGTCTTAAGAACATAAGAACATAAGAAATAGGAGCAGGAGTAGGCCATCTAGCCCTTCGAGCCTGCCCCGCCATTCAATAAGATCATGGCTGATCTGTTGTGGCTCAGTTCCACTTTCCCGCCCTCTCCCCATAACCCTTAATCCCCTCTCTTATCAAGAACCCATCAACCCGCTTCTTAAAAATATTTAGCGAGGCAGCCTCCACCACTTCAACGGGCAGAGAATTCCAGAGATTCACCACCCTTTGAGTGAAGAAGTTCCTCCTCAACTCCGTTCTAAACCGCCTCCCCTTTATCTTGAGGCTGTGCCCCCTAGTCCTACTGTCTTTTTTGAGCGGGAAGAGTCTCTCCACCTCTATCCTATCCATCCCATTCATCATCTTATACGTCTCAATGAGATCTCCCCTCATTCTTCTAAACTCTAACGAGTACAAGCCTAGTTTATTCAGCTTCTCCTCATAGCTCAATCCCCTCAACTCCGGTATCAGCCTAGTAAACCTCCTCTGCACTCCCTCCAGGGCCAAAATATCCTTGCGCAGGTGCGGCGCCCAAAACTGCACACAGTACTCCAGCTGCGGCCTCACCAATGCCCTATACAGCTGCAGCAAGACCTCCCTACTTTTATATTCAATCCCCCTCGCTATGAAGGCCAGCATCCCATTCGCCTTCCTGACCACCTGCTGCACCTGCAAGCTGGGTTTTTGCGACTCATGCACAAGGACCCCGAGGTCCCTCTGCACCGTCGCCTGCTGCAGTTTTTCGCCACGTAAGTAATAGTCCTTCCTACCATTCTTCCTACCAAAGTGGACCACCTCACACTTGCCAACATTAAATTCCATTTGCCATTTCCTGGCCCATTCGCCCAGCCTATCTAGATCCTTCTGCAGACTCTCCACACCCTCCGCACAATTTGCCTTTCCCCCAATCTTGGTGTCATCAGCAAATTTCGACACCCTGCACTCGGTTCCCTCCTCCAGATCATCTATATAAATGGTAAATAGCTGAGGCCCCAGCACCGACCCCTGGGGCACCCCACTAGTCACCAACCGCCAATCCGAATAGCACCCATTGACCCCCATTCTCTGCCTCCTATTTGACAACCAATCCTCTATCCACGCTAACACCCTACCCCCAACTCCATGTCCCCTGACCTTCTGCAATAACCTCTTGTGAGGTACCTTGTCAAACGCCTTCTGAAAATCCAGAAAGACCACATCCACCGGCTCTCCTCTATCCACTGCCCTAGACACATCCTCATAGAACTCCAGTAAATTTGTCAGACACGACTTCCCTTTAATGAAACCGTGTTGCGTCCGCCCTATCAAGCAATTCCCTTCAAGATGCCTCGCAATTTCCTCCTTAATGACGGATTCTAACATTTTACCTACCACAGACGTTAAACTAACCGGCCTATAATTCCCCGCCTTTTGCCTGGCACCCTTCTTAAACAACGGCGTAACATTAGCCGTTTTCCAATCTTCCGGCACTTCCCCGGAATCCAGCGACGTCTGGAAAATAACCACCAAGGCATCCACTATCACCTCCGCCATTTCTTTCAGAACCCTCGGATGCATTCCATCCGGTCCTGGGGACTTGTCCACAATCAGCCCCTCCAGTCTGTCGAGCACCACCTCTCTAGTAACAGTAATGTCATTAAGACCCTCCATTCCTACCACCTTTCCATCGCTAACACCCGGCAAATTATTCACGTCCTCCTCCGTGAAGACAGAAACAAAAAAGTTATTCAAGACCTTAGCCATATCCCCATCCCCTACCACTAGCTCCCCTTTCTCATCCTCTAAAGGACCAACGTTCACCCTAGCCAGCCTCTTCCTTTTTATATATTTATAAAAACTCTTGCTATCCTTTTTTATATTAAGTGCTAGCCCAGCCTCATAGCTTCTCCTACCCTCCTTTATCAACTTCTTTGTCAATCTTTGTTGACATTTAAACCTTTCCCAATCCTCTTCTCGCCCACTACTCTTAGCTACTCTAAATTCCTCCGCTTTTAATTTAACACTTTCCTTCACCTCCTTCGTTATCCACGGCTTATTACCTCTCTTCCTACTGTCCTTTTTAACCATCGGAATAAATTTCTGCTGAGCACCAAGAAAGATCTCCTTAAAGATCCTCCACTGCTCCTCAGCAGACCTACCTTCCAACGCACTCCCCCAGTCCACATTCGCCAATTCTTCTCTCATCCTACCATACTCCCCTCTATTCAAACAAAGGACGCGTGTCCGGGAACCCACTTTCTCCTCCTCCATCTGCACCAGAAACTCCACCATACAATGATCACTCTCTCCAAGAGGATCCTTCACCGCAAGGTCCCTAATTCTACCCGCCTCATTACATAGCACCAGATCCAAGATAGCTCGCTCCCTCGTCGGCTCCAACACACACTGTTCAAGGAAATTATCCCGGCAGCATTCCAAGAACTCCTCCTCGAGCCCACCTCGTCCAACATGGGTCGACCAATCAATATGCAGATTGAAATCTCCCATAACTACTGCCGTCCCATTCCTGCACGCCGCACTTATTTGCGTGTTAACAGCCCGCCCCACCTCCAGATCATTATTCGGGGGCCTATAGACGACACCCACCAGCATCTTCCTCCCTTTGCTGTTCCTAATCTCCACCCACAACGATTCCACGTTCTGCTCTTTGGCTCCGATATCATCCCTTGCTACCACCTTGATACTATCCTTAATCAGCAGAGCTACGCCACCCCCTCTTTCCTCCTGCCTATCCTTCCTAAACACTTGATAGCTCTTCTAAGAGACTTTTGGATAAGTTCATGGAACTTAGTAAAATAGAGGGTTATAGGTAAGCTGAGTAGGTAGGGACACATTTGGCACAACTTGGGAGCCGAAGGGCTTGTTTGTGCTGTAGTTTTTCTACTTCTGAAAGGTGTAGGAGGGCCATTTTGGGACTCAAAGGGGATTTACACATGGAACTTGGGGGAGCAAAGCTGATATACAAAATGGATACTCTATATCTGCCTTTAGTAAGGAAGATGCTGCCCAGATCATAGTGAAAGTGAAGTAGTTCAGACACTTGACAGGTTTGAAATTGATAAAAAGATATTGGATAGGCTGACTATAGTTAACAGTTGATAAGGTACAAGGACCAGATGAGATGCAGCCCATGATATTGACCAAAATGTCCATGGAGAAACTGTGAAGGTACTAATCATAATTTTCCAATCCTCCTTAGGCTTGGATGTCCTAGAGGAGTGGAGAATTGTTGATGTTACGCCCCTGTTTAAGAAAGGATGTAAAGATAAGCCCAGCAACTATTGACCAGTCAACTTGATCTTGATTATGGGGAAGCATAAATGTTAATTCGGGACAGAATTAAGATCACTTAGGCACCTTTCGGTTAAATAAAGGTAGCCAGCAAAAGGCCAAATTGTGTGTTAAACTTTGCTTGTGTTTTTTGCTGAGGTAACATGAATATGGGCAATACTGTTGAATGGGACTTCCAAAAGGTACTCGACAGTGCCAAAAGGACATAGACAAGTTGGTAGAATGGTGGCCAGATGAAAGTTGATGACAAGGCTATGGCAGGTGGGGATCTAGAAACTATCATTATCACAAAAGAGGTCATGTTAGGCAAGCTAATGGGGCTAAAGCTAGACAAGTCTCATGGCCCTGAGGGAATGCATCCCAGGGTACAAAAAGAGATGGTGGGTGAAATAGCAAATGCACTTGTGGTAATTTACCAAAATTTGCTGGGCTCTGGGGTGGTCCCCGGAGATTGGAAAACAGCAAATGTGATGCCATGGCTTTAAAAAAAGGTTGGACAAAAGATAGGCTGGTTAGCTTAACTTCTGTAATAAGTAAAATGCTTCAATCTATCATCAAGGAAGAGAAGATGAAACATCTGGATATAAATTGTCCCATTGGGAAGACACAGCATGGGTTCATAAAGGGCAAGTCATGTTTGACTAATTTGGTGGAATTTTTTGAGAACGTTGTGTGCAGTGGACAATGGGGAATGAGTAGATGTGTTGTATCTGGATTTCCAGAAGGCATTTGACCAGGTGCCGCTTCAAAGGCTGCTGTAGAAGATAAAGGTGCAAGGTGTTACGGGGAATGTATTAGCATGGATAGAGGATTGGTTAACTAACAGAAAGCAATGAGTGGGGGTAAATGGGTGTTTTTCTGGTTGGCACTTCGTGATTAGTGGTGTGCCTCGAGTATCGGCGTTGGCACCTGCAATTGTTCACAATTTACATATATGCTTTGGTGTTGGGGACCAAGTATAGTATGTCAAAATTCATAGATGACATTAAAATGAGTGGTAGAGCAAAGTGTACAGAAGATGCTGAAAGTCTGCAAAGGGATATAGATAGTCTAAGTGAGTGAGCAAGAGTCTGGCAGATGGAGAACAATGTTGGTAAATGTGAAGTCATCCATTTTGGTAGGAATAACAGCAAAATGGACTATTATTTAAATGGTAAGAAATTACAGCATGCTGCTGTGCAGAGAGACTGGGTGTCCTTGTATATGAATCACAAAAAGTTGGTTTGCAGGTGCAGCACCTAATTAAGAAGGGAAGTGGAATTTTGACCTTCATTACTAAAGGGATGGAGTTTAAAAACAGCAAGATTATGTTGCACCTGCATAAGGTGCTGGTGAGGCCACACCTGGAGTACAATGTATAATTTTGGTCTCCTGACTTGAGAAATGATGTACTGGCACTGGAGGGGGTGCAGAGGAGATTCACTAGGTTGATTCCGGAGTTGAGAAGGTTGGCTTATGAGGAGAGACTGAGTACACTGGGACTATACTCGTTGGAATTCAGAAGAATGAAGGGAGATCTTGTAGAAACATATAAGATTATGAAGGGAATAGATAAGATAGAAGCAGGGAAGTTGTTTCCACTGGCGGACGAAACTAGAACTAGAGGCCATAGCTCAAAATAAGAGGAAACAGATTTACAACTGAGTTAAGGAGGAGTTTCTTCTGGTTTTTCTCAGTGGGAGTTCAGAGAAGAATCTCCCACACTCTGTGCACGATAGAGGCCACCAGCATGAATATGATTAAGTTTCAGGGAGAGCGGTCTATCGCTGCTGGAAAGGCTGAAATCAGCATGCTGAGTGGGCCACTGAGAATGCATCGATCTGTCAGTGCTGAGTCCAGCGCATGCACAGTGGCCCTGCACTGATGGCCTCCTGTTTGCTGGCCAGCCCCCGTGACCCCTGTAACGGCAGCTCTCCCTCCTCATGGCCTGCCACTATCTGCGGACCTCCCCTCCTCCTCCAAGCGGGCTGACTGCCCTGATCGCTGGCCTCCTTCCTTCCCCCCACTGATCTCTGCAGAGTGGCAGCAGGAACCCCACCCCCAACAATTGCCCCGAAGGGCAGTGCCAAAAGGGCAGCACTATGTCCAGTGGGCAATGCCAATGTGCCCCCTGGGAATTGTTATGGGCACAGGCTGGCAATGCCCAGGGGGTACCCCTTACCATTACACAACCCACTGGGGCACCCCAATTATCTCTCCCCTCCCACCCCTTCCACTCCAGTGGAGTCGGGCCATTAGCTCCTGAAAATGGGGAGCTACTGTAATCCCCGCTAGAGTGAAATATTCTGGCGGGGTGGGGAAGATGCTAGCAAGTCCAGGGTCCACTAACCATATTTGAATTATATTACAATGACTATGTAAATAGTGATTGCCTCTTCCCACTGATTTCCAGTGCAGAGCGGACTGGCAGAGAAATCTGGCACTAGGAGATGCAAACAGGGCACAAATGCTTGCGTGAACCCCGTGAATCAGCTGATACGAGAATCTCCCGGCCCACTGCACTAAAATATCAGTGCAATGGGATGGGAGAATCACAGTCACGATGGAATTTCCTCTCCTTTAATAAACCAATCATCATAGAATCATAGAACCCTACAGTGCAGAAAGAGGCCATTCAGCCTATCGAGTCTGCACCAACCACAATCCCACCCAGGCTCTACCCCCATATGCCTACATATTTTACCCATTAATCCCTCTAACCTACGCATCTCAGGACATTAAGGGGCAATTTTAGCTTGGCTAAAATTCAACCTAACCTGCACATCTTTGGACTGTGGGAGGAAACTGGAGTACCTGGAGGAAACCCACGCAGACACGAGGAGAACATGCAAACTTCATACAGAGGGTGACCCAAACCGGGAATCGAACCCAGGCCCCTGGAGCTGTGAAGCAGCAGTGCTAACCGCTGCTACCATGCTGCCCATGGCTTATCATAATTATCACAGTGAGGCTTATCATAATTATAAAGGGGAAAGTTATAAGACAGTAACTTAGAGAAATGCATGCTTCAGCAACAGAAAGCAGAATTGAATTTAGAAGTATCCTTCATTTTCAGCATTCACACGTACTGACACTACATCTCTGTAGTCTTTAAATGCAGTCTTTGCTTTAAGTTAGCAAAGAAGAATGGTTTGTTTGCTGTTCAAGTGCAATTGGTGTGGTTATGACTCTTTTTTGGGTGCCCAATATCAGCACCAATTATTCCAAAATTAGGTATTCTACTTGGTCCAATAGCATTTAATCTGCCTGGTTGACATGAAGGTATTTCTTTAGGGTGGGTTCCCCAGCTGAAACCATGTTGAATTATTATAAGTGCTGGTGAAGCATATTCTTGTGGCTGGAGGAGCTTTTACAAACATACGGCGGTACTTCTGTCTTTGTCTGTTATTTCTACAACTTGCATCTTTTGTGCTCATGATCCTGACCCAGATGTTCTTGCTGAGCCAGGAATTCTTTTCTGCTCTTAAACTGCGGAATCTGAAACGCTGTGCAGGTTTTGTTGTAATTGATCCCCTTAGTTGTTTCTTGGCCAGGAGGAAGACTGTAATCCAGTAACATTGACGCAAAAACTAACTTCTTTTAAAGCTTCACATTGTAGCCGTGACTGCAATTTGTTGAAAACAATACCTTTTCTGAGTTGAATGTACTTGGCGATCTCCAGGTTTTCTGATTCTGTGGATATATAGCACCAGTCCTCTTTTGTTTTCCACTTTTTATTTTTAAATAAAGTTTTTGTTAACAAAGACTATTAATTTTTTTAATATTTGTTTTGTCTGAGCTTTTCGGGTTTCTGGCTGAAAAGGAAATGATTTGAGAATGTCTTTGTTTCCTACAAAATGGAGAAGAGTTCTTCTAGTTCAGTTTTGGGGTATTTCCCTTTTTCTTTCCAACCCTGAGGATAATATCTAGAAGTGTATTTCCAATGCAGGGGGCTTAAATTGTGATCATGAGCACAAAATCCCAACACAATCCCTCATAGCATTGGGCACTTGGTCCAATTGTAGCACCCCTACTGATTGAAACAGGATTGAACATTTAGTCAATGTATTTCAGATCCACTTTTCCATGCATGTAGGTGTTAGGCCTTAATGTAAGCTGCCTTTATCTTTTGTTCCTTTTTTCCATGCAGATAGTTTAAACCCTTTTGCTAAGTGAGGTAGTGTGAGGGATGCAGACACTGCTCTCAACCTATCACAAAAAGTAACACTTTTTAAAAATAAAATGCAGCTATTGGTTAATCTGTCAATTTTTACTATTGCAATTAAACAGCAGCTTTTAAGCAATCAGCTGACTTTGACATCAAAATATCAATGAAGCTCGCTGGAGGAATTCAAGCTTATTTGGCACCTTTGAATTCTTGCATTTTATTCCAATATTGGAGGAATAGCATGTTTTCAAATCTGAAATTTTTGTAAAGATTATTTGGTTATCCACAACTCCAGAAAAACACGACTTAAACTTTTCTCTCCAGGTTGAAGTTGAGCCGCCAGTGTCTGGAAGGAAACCAGCAGTTTGACAAATTGACGTTAATAGGATAAAGTCTGAATTGCTGTGATCTGGTTAGCAGCCAATTGTTTTCAAAGCTCATCGTTGTGGAAAAAATGAACTGAAAACCAGTCAAGTTAAGCATAGAAATGGGACTTGAGAATTCTGGCATGTCAACAGTATTTGTAATTTTTGTGGCTGCATCAAGTTGTCAGTCACTGTGGGGGATTATTTCTAATGTTTTTCCTTCTCTGCTTTTCAGTCACCTGCAGATCAATCACACAAGATTCACGCCGGTGATGAGGTTATTCAGGTCAATCAGCAGACTGTGGTAAGTACAAATAGGTAAATGAAACACTTTATTTAGATCCACTGTAACAGATAACGAATGAATGGCTCCACATTTAAGCTTATTCTTGCATCTATAGTTTATCATTTGATCTGAAGGGTGCCGTGGTGCCTGAATAATTCATTCTTCTAAAGGTTTCAGTGTTTCTATCTTGATGGCATGAAGGTACAGTGGATAAAGTCTGAAGCACAGGTCTCCTTTTGATTTCAGAAATTCCACTGTCACCATATCTTTTGTACGACGGGCGACCTCATGTAACCTATTAATAAACCCTATGCCATCCTACAGGTTTGTTTCTGTTCTACAGGTTTTACAGAAAACACAAGCACAGCATGGAGCAAGACCAGAACAACTGAAAACACTTTTTGCCAAGTTGCAGAGGGAGGCACAACAAATACAGGTTGAGACCAGGCTGCTGATGACCTGCCTATCCCACACTGAGACATTTGGTTGCTCAGTGTTTTGTTTAGCCTCAGACCAGGATAGTTCACGGTTGGGTTCCTGACCTGAACTGAAATAACTGATCGTCAGGCAACAATTCAGCTGCTACAGCTAACCATCCCTTCACTGAGAGAAAGGGTTGGGGCTGAGGAAAGAGGTGAAGGAAAGTTGAGAGCCTTGAATTTTCCTTCTGACTTGCTTGTAAGCGATCTTTATTGTTTTGTTTAAGGATAATGATTTGTAAGAAATTTAAGTAGCATAAAGGTAGAGTGCCCTCTGCATTAACCTCTGTTACCTGTAGTGCTCTCTCACTCACATAGCAAAGTGGGAAGCGGACACCTGGAACTCATGCACACAACTTAGTTTAACCTTCATTCTGAGCTGAGCTTTATAATGTTTGCTTGGCTGTCCTAATCCACTGCAGAAGTTAGTGTTTTCCTTTGGGTTTATGCTGTTCCTTTTGCAAAGTGAACCACCCAAATGACTTGTGCGGTGCAAGTGAAGTTTGACTTGGGAGAGTTACATATGAACATGGTGTTGCGACATGAATTTGTAAGCCAGAAAGTTTGGTTCTGCTGTACTTGGTTTTTCAGCACTGAGAAACATTTTTGTCTCAGACACTCTACTGTGTGTACACAGACTCCCCATAGAATTCCTACAGCGCAGAAGGAAGCAATTCAGCCCACTGCGTGCAATAGCTAAGACCAGTCCCACCACGCCAACATTGCAATGTGAGAAATCACCTTGTCCCTGATTGTTTTCCGTTGGCTGTTTGATGGTTTTTGGAATTGTTTTTAGTTGCTGAAGTCTATAAGGTGGGGTATGGCATGTGCTGAATGGTTTTAGCCTGACTGCAAGGATTCTACATGACCACTTGCTTGCAGACATGGGTGCAGTAATATGAAGCCCTTCAGACTGCAGCATGACAGAGAATGCACAGAGGAGAAAAAGCAGATCGGGTTGCTTGAAGATCAAAGAGGATGTGTGCATGAGGGAAAGATGGGCTCTTGGTAGAAATCCACGTTTGCCCAGAATGCTCAGGGAACAATTTTCTACTTGAACCTCAGTGACAAAGATATGGTGGGAGTAACTGCCCTTGAAATCAAGACAACATTTGGCCAAGTGTGGCACACTGAACCATACAAAGTTTGAAGTCAGAGGGAATTGGGGATATCCTTCTCTGCTTTTTATACTCCACTGAATCGTACCAAGTACAAAAGACAATAATTATGGTAGTTGAAGGCCAATCATCTCAGTCCCTAGGCTCTGGTACAGGTGTTCCTCGGGGTAGTCCTTGGTTCAATCCTCTTTAGCTGCTTCATCGGTGGTCTTCCTTCTGTCATAAGATCAGAAGTGGAGAATGTTTGCTGATGACTGCATTGCATTTAGTACCATTTGAGTAGTAACTGTCCATATGGAGCAAGACCAGAACAACATTTAGGCTTGGACTGGTAAGTGACCATCACCAAGAAGAGAGAATCTAACCATCTCCTCTTAACATTGAATAATATTGTCATCACTGAATTCCCCACTGTCAACATCCTGGAGATTCATTGACCAGAAACTGAACTAAATACTCTGGCTACAAGAGCAGGTCAGAGACAGGGAATTCTGCGTTAGCTAACTCACCTTTGAGTCCCTAAGGTCTGTCCACCATCTGCAAGGCGTAAGTCAGATATAATAGAATGCCCTGCATAATGAGTGCAGCTCCAACAACATTCAGGAAGCTTGATGATATCCAGGACAAAGTAACCTGTTTGATCTATTGAAGAATCCCTGCAAGGGGAAGGAGGCCAATCGGCCCATTGAATCTGCATTGACTCTCCAAAAGAATATCTTACCCCCTTACTGAAGTCTGCTGCCTGATACAGCCATGATGGAAAGCTCAGACCATGGTTGGGATAGCATTGCCAGTGATATATTCCTGACCTCTTATGCTTTTGCCTCCTTCCAGGTGGAAGCTGGCAATTATTTGTAACATCTCATAGTTTGCTATCCATCGTTGCAGAAAGGAGGTTACTGAGGGTCTGTGTTCCAAGAAAGCAGAATGTTTCATTGCTATCTTGCAAGAGAAGTATGCAGAGTGAGAATGTATCTTCCTGAGAATTCCAGTTTTCCATGGTGGTGAATGGCCTTAATTTACATACACATCACTTCGCTGGTGTCACATGTTAACTCTTGAGATGCACTGAAATCAAAAGGGGTTCACTCCCTCCGCATCCAGCTCATGTGCAACAATGATCTTGTCTTTAATCAGCTTTGTGCATTTTTTGAGCTTTTTAACTGTGTCCTGGTGCTACTACAGAATGCTATACAAGTAATTGTTTTATGCCTGGCACCCTAGAAGGCCTGGTTGGTCCGGCCGACTAGCAGCAACAGGGGCACTGTCAAGAGTGGCAGGCCCCATTTGAGCACTGGTATCTGTAGCCTTGGGTGGCAGCAGTCTGAGCTTGCATGATGACAACTGAACCTAACATGAATTTGTCACATGAAATAATACAAGAAATGTATTGAAAGAGTAAAGAAGGCTAATAAATTTTGAGTAATTCTCACATCAATTTTGGAAAAACTGTTCCATCCAGAGAGTAACATCTTTGATTTTGTAGAAGAGAATGAAATGTTTAATGTTTCTTATGAAAACATTATGGATATTGAATCAATTTAAAGTAACTTACATTGTATAGTAAGCTACATCTTCTGTGTTACAAGGTCGGGTGGCAGCTGAAAAATCTTGTTGCAAAACTTCGTGAAGATCCTGCAGGTGTGGTGCTTTTGTTGAAAAAACGGCCAGCGAACACATGCAATTTTACCCCTGCTCCTCTGAAGAACATGCGCTGGAAACCAGCAGCTGTGCAGGTAATAAATATTTGACTAGAGTGTTTACAGATCCATTCTGAATGGTAGTATTTGCAAGTGCCAATGTTTGGGCTTAATATTGTGCTAAATGCTAGTCTAGTCATCTATATTATAGCACTGTTTGTGGGATATGCTATGTCCAAATCAGTTGCTGCATTTCCTATATTACCACGGTGATTGTGTTTCAAATCAGTTCATTGGCAGCGGAGTGCTTCAGGATATCATAAAGTCATGAAAAACACTGCATAAATTCAAGTTTGCTCTTTACTTGAGCTTCAAATGGTTTATTTCTAATTAACTGATCTTATAGGGAATTGCAGATTCATTTTTAGTCCAGTATTGCAGAAGGGGCCATTCGGCCTATCAAATCTGCACTGACTCTCCGAAAGAGCATCTTCCCCAGGCTCAGTGTATCAAAAGTTTTTGCTTCACAAAGAACCAAGGGTGCAGTATAGAGAAACATTTTATGGTTAAAATTAATTGAATGTCAAATTATAATCAACAAAAGCAACTTTTAGAAAGTTTGTATTATTCTGAAGAGAAAGAGAATGTTAAAAGCTGTCCCACAGATGTAGAGAAAGTTGTGAAATGCTTCCTGTTCTTGGCTGGCATCCAATCAGGAACTGACATAGAACAAACCCATGCTATTGATCTCCTTTAACCAAACTCCCATACATCCCACTTTCTCCTCCTTGTTGCACATAAAACAAGGTCTTGCCTTTAAAGAGTTTCTCACTGCTTTGTTTTTCTATCCAGACCAGCCCTCCACAAACTGCAACTCCATCAACAGCCAGCACGATGGAGATGACGCAAAAGAAAGAAAAACCTGCTATTAAGGATTTGTACATCCCACCACCACCAGCTGTTCCATATACTCCGCGGTATGAAAAACCCATGAAATCTCAGAACAAAAGGCTTTTTGTGTCATTAAAGCTGACACACAACTGTAATGGATCCATACACAATATATATTTCACATTAGAAGCTGAGCGTTAGTGATGAATTTCGAATAGCCATGAGAAAATTTGCTAACTACAATGTGAAAATCAGCTGCTACCAATTAACCATTTGGATATTTAGCCTTTTACTTTATCATGGTTAAAAGATGGTGCTGACTTGATCAGAGAGAGAGCTTGATCTGGATTTGAATTTGATCCTTTCCATTTGCTGCAGCCTGTAAACAAGAATGAAAAACTAGACAAAATTTGTTCTGTAATCCTGGCCTGATGGTGCAGTGATAGAACACAATGCCACGATTTGGAAATGGTCCCCTTCACACTGTGTGAAAGAGATGCTAGATAATTTAAAAAAGGACAAGTATTGTGGGCAAAGGTTACACAATGTGATAACTAATTCATGTGCATATTTCATTGATGGAACTCATTGTTTTTTTTTTTAACTCCATAACGTGATCTGGCTTCTTTAAGATTAACTTTGTAACTCTGTAGCTCGTCCATTCATTTTTTAACCCAAAAATTATAACCTGGGAATAGCTATAGTGAATAGTGTCAATTTCTTGTTACTCCTCTAAACGTCATTCTTTGGGACGCCATCTACAGAAAACCAGGTTTGCACTCTAATGTCCAATGTGCAGCTTGGGCCCTGTTAGAGTTTGACCATTAGCTGTGGTAATTTGCTTTGAGCTGACATAGAGACCTGCTCAGAATGAATAAGCTGAAACCATTGGCTTCGTGGGCCAATTATGCTGTTGAGGGTTGTTTAAAGTAGTTTGGCAGGGGGTGAGGAGCCGGAACGAAACATTGGAGAGGCCAAGCAAGCTGCAGGTGGACTGAGTGAGGTAAATTGCACTAGAATAGAGGACTGGAGGAGTGGGAGAACAGATGGGGTAAGGAAGGTAAATAAGAGGCATCCTAAGATGGGTTTGATGTTCCTTTGCATTATTGCATAAAAATAAGGCTGATGACTGCAGGCAGAGGTCACAATGTGAGATTATGATATGGTGCTCATAAGAGAAATGACTCAAGGGGAGATTTCTGAACTTAATGTTCTGAGCCCCAAGGTATTCACGAAAGAAGGGGAGCTCGTTGTGCTGGGAGTTCAACATGTAAGAATAATGGTGTATTTGAAGGACCATAGACAGCCTATTTAGTTAAAGATAGGGTTGTTACACAATTGGGTATATACTATAGTTCATCAAATAGTGGAAAGAAGATAGAGGAGCAAATTTATATAAGAGGACTTTCTTTATCACTGTTTCCGGCTGATGTAGAAGGAGTCTGTTATGAATCCAATCTTGGAAGATGAATTGGAGCATGCTTCATAGGGGGAGCAGTCAGTGAGCAGTGATCCTAATATCAGGTTTAGAATAATTATAGAAAGGAACAAGAATCAGACATAAAAATACTTATATGGAAGGGGATTAATTTCAGAGACTTGAAAAGGGATCTCGCCCAGGTGGATTTCACAAAAAAAGAAGGCGATAAAACTCAGTTACAGGCCAGTTAACCAGAGAAATATTTAGAGAGGCAAACAATATTGATTGGCACTTGGAAAAATAATGGCTAATAAATGAAAATCTGCACAAAGTTGTGATAGTCTCAATCAAGTTCTCCTCGTGTCTGCTTGGGTCTCCTCCGGGTACTCTGGTTTCCTCCCACAGTCCAAAAATGTGCGGGTTAGGTTGATTAGCCGTGCTAAGAAATTGCCCCTTAGTGTCCAGAGATGTGTAGGTTAGAGGGATTAGTGGGTATAATATGTAGGGATATGGACTAGGACCTGGGTGGGATTGTGTTCGGTGCAGACTCGATGGGCTGAAGGGCCTCTTTCTGTACTGTAGGGTTCTATGCTGGACTGACTTGATCGAGTTCTTTGAAGTAATCAAGAGTTGATGTTGGGCTTCAAAATATACTTCAACAAAATTCCACATGAGACTTGCTAGTAAAATTAAAGCTCACGAGAGCTAAGAGACAGTAGTTAAGTGACAAAGGAAAAGGCAATGTTAAATGATTGTTTATTAACTGGAAGGAAGTGTAAAGCCATGTTCCCAGGGGTCAGCATTGGAACCACTGTTCTTTCCAATGCATACAAATGTCTTGGACAGAAGAACAAAAATGAAATTCAAAAACGAGAAGGATTGTATAAATTCTTTTGGGGAATGAGTTGGAAGCTGGTAATAATTGGATTATTTTATCCAAGAACTGGCAGAGGCATGATGGCCTCTGTGGCCCGTGCTTGTAACACTAAGTATCATTGCGAACTGGAAATTGCTGTATGATGTGTGAGCCAAGTTAGATGAACAGAAAAAGTCACACTTCTGTTTACTTTTTGCCTATGCTGTCTTCACCTTTTCTGGCAATGAAGTGCAATGTTGGTATTGGCAACCTCTGTCAGAAGTATGAACAAAACCTTCCCAAAGGCTAGTTTTTTTCTTTTCCTCCACCTCCCCCCACCAATGGCCTTTGCTGAAGTTGTGAAATGAAAACTAGGTAAACATGGCTATGAAACCCTACACCATTGTTTCAAACCTTGCCAAGCATATTGAAAAAACCATTGTGTGGGGACAGCAGCAGGGTGGGGGAAAAAGCGATTTGCCATAGCTGTTCCTGTTGGGTGGTAGTGGGAGTTGGATGGACAGGGTGGAAATTGTTGATATATGAAACAATATATTTGCCAGTCTAAAAGCACATGTTCAATTTTTGGGAGCCAATTTTCTATCTGTGCAGGCTCTTCTCAAGAGGACCCCCAGAGAATTATTAATTTGGGATGAATTTGAAATTCACAGCATTCTGATTCTAACAGGTGAATTTTCTGTCTGAAACAATTTAACTTTAGGGCAGCTCTGGTACTAACATGCCAGATTCACTCTTGTGTCTCCAGCAGAGAATATAGTTTGTCAATTCCTTCCATAGGCAAGTTACTATGGGAAAGATGTATTGAGTTACATATCTTATAATAAAGCCTAAGGCCAGCGAGCAAGGTGATACTCTGTGCATTTACCTGTGTCAACCTTCAGTTATCTGACTCCCCAAGATGAGATTTCTGTCTGGTTTTGTGGATATAGATTTGTTTTCTAGAGGTGTAAACCAAGAATGAGACAGATTCCAGTTCAATAGGTTGGAACAAAAAATAAAATCATGTGATCTTTCGGCACTTGTGCTGCTAAAAGCCAGGTAGTTATCCTTTTTAATAGGAACGTCCAATTATATTGCTGTAGGAATATTATCCAACAAAAATGTAACAACTAGAACAGTAAAGTTGGATATTTCTTTCTGTATAGTAAGTTTTCTCTAACTAATTCCAAGATCATCATCTCTGCTTTCAGGGTAATAGCTATTTTCTTGAAATAATGTTGAACAAATCTGTTCTAGTCAGTGCAAAATTGGAAGTTTAAACACTCAGCATTGTAAATTGTAATTTGTACCTCTTCTGTAATTTCTATGCTTCTAATTTTGACTAGCAAAGACCTTGCTTTAGTAAAATATATACCAGCTGTACAGGTTTATAAAAAGTCATAATTGTTGCTTGGCAGGTAACCTTTCATTTTAATCTTATAAATTCAATGTGGCATGTTGATCTAATCCTGCTTTCCACCTCCTCTCCACCCCTCATCCCAAAACCCCCAACATAAGTAATTAAACTCAATCCATTTGAAACTGTCAGTGTATCTGTCACTACACAGATTTTCATGTCTTTTGAGTACAGGGACTTTCCCATTAGCTTAGTTTCAATGGTTTTCAAACTTCGCTGTGCAAATAACTTCCTACAACTATTGACACAGTCTGGGGATTCCCCTGCCATAACTTCTCAAAAATGGCAGGAAAACTATACTACTGTAGTATAGATTTCTAAAATGGCATTTGGCCAATTGTTATTCAAGAATATGATGTTCTTGGGACAGTGTTTGTGCCAAATCATACTAGTTCTCAGCAAGCAGACATTTGGTGATCTTGCACAGTTTATAAACCAATGGGTGGGGTTTCATGGTTGCTGCTGCCCTGAGACTAGAAATTCCTGCCTGAAGTCAAAAGACCTTTAAATGGTCCATCAAATTTTCCGTCCCGCCTGTGACAATCCCTCTGGAGGGCAGAACCAGAAAACTAACTTGTGTCTTGATTGTTAAGCTTGGCTGTTATACTTGAATTCTAGTCAGAACTTTGTGGGTTCAACCACAATGGCTGCTGTATTTACCTGCACCCAGGTAATTACAAAGTGTAATTACTTGTGTATAAAACACTTATGATTTCTGAGATACAATACAGTACAGTTAGAAATGCAAATTCTTTCTTTTCACTTGATTTTATTGCTCAGTGTAACTCATGGTATTTCAATAATTGAAGCTTTTTTTTTAAGCATTTGTTTCTGGGCCATCAATCCAATAATGCTTTCTCTTAACACTCAGGAATGACCAAGGTGACCTGGATTATGAGGCGGTGAGCAAGCAAGGACCACTCAGGCCTGTACCAAAGGGTTCGGAGTCGCCCAATTCTTTCCTTGATCAAGAATATCAGAGACGGCGGTTTACTATTGCAGAATATGATCAGTTGCCCCCATATGCATTTGAGGTGCCTAAACCCACCAGAATGAGGGACAAGACACAGTTATATGGTGTGTTCACTATTGTGCTTTCTGAAATTTAAGTGGTTAACTTTTTTGTTTTCTTCTCCGCCCTCTTGTTAGAGTTTCCCAAATTCCAACATGTTGGAATTAGATACTGCCAAGTCATTGGAGTGTTCAGCAGTGTTACTAAAGGTTGAGGTCTGCACAGATTGTATCCAACAGAATCTTGAACGTAAGATTTAGGTAATACCTTGGGCAAGATTCTATGGCCTCGCTCATCCTGAAACCATAAAATTCTGCCTGAGGTCAACGGACCTTTCCACGGTCTGCCCCTTGCCTACATAGATTCCTGTGGTGGGCAGGTTGGTAAAATTCTAGCCCTTAAGTTTAAAAACAGCAAGTCTTAAAGACTGGATGTGACGAAGAAGCTTGGAGGTATGGCAGTGGTATTGTACTTGGATTTCCTGAAGGTCTTTGATATTCTTTCTCTAGAAAGACTGATCTGAAAAATGAAGCAAGTATTTGTGGAAATATTTTGAAATGTATATTGACTAATGAAGAGTTGTAGCATTGGGATTGTTCCTGAGTTGGAAGAATGTTACCATTAGGATCTTTGTTTTGGGACTTCTTTTGTTTAAAATTTTTGCAACTAAACTGGAACTCTGAATCTCGAGCAGAATGTCTTGATCTGCATATTACAAAGCAAATAAAGATTGATGACACCAAAGCTGGATAGAACAGGAAAACTTCAATCTGTTTGGCAATTAGACGGGTAGCAGATGAAATTGTGTAGAGAAATAGAAAGCAAGTCACATGCAGACAGAAAATCCAAGAGACTTGATTGATTGGGCAAAACTAATTTGCATACAAAGAAGAGATCTGTGTGGTGCTGATTAACAATACATTGAAGTTGTTGCAACAATCCTTGGTGGTAATGAGTTTAAAAAAATGTTTAAACAATGTATGAAAAGATCAAAATTGAGCCAAAATACTGAAGGAATTGTGCCACTTTGTAAATCACAGGTTCAACCATACTTTGTTTACAAAGTAACCTGCAACTTGTTGGAGTCTGCTCATTGTTGAGATATGTCCCAGCAGTAATTAAATTCTTCATCTCTGTGGGTCCTTTTCTGATACAGGATCGACCGTAGAACTGGCAGTTCATGATGTTGGTACTTGGGGAAAACTCTGCAGCTGCTCCACTTCTGGCTGCCTTACTGACACATTGGACATTGCAAAATTGGTGTAGATGCTATTTAAAACATGCTGAGCAAATTTCAGTGCTTACTGCCACGTGGGTCAGTTGGTTGCATGTTTTCCAGGGAAGGTAGTCGGCAATGCAGAAGTTTGTAGGACTCTTTTTTTTAAAAGATGACCTTGTACCACTTCTACTGACAACCCTGACAGTGCTTATCCTGAAACAGTTCCCCATAAAAAAAGTCTGCTTGGGGATTCTATAACTGCCCTATTTCAGTTACTGCAGTACAAAAAAGATATAGTAGCTATTGAAACAACATAGAAAAAAGCAACCAAAATGATGAGGGATCCGATTTATGAAGCACAATTATGTAAATCAGAGCAAGAAACCAAGTAGACCTTATTCTCAATAATCTACCTATTACAAATGCATCTGTCAATGACCATCTTGATAGGAGTGACCATCTCACAGTCCTCATGAAGACTAAGTTGCATCTAAACACTGAACATATAACATCTAATGTGATATGTGGCACTGCCACTGTGCTAACTGGGATACATTGAGAAAGACCCTACAGTTCAAAACTGAGCAGCAGAATTTAACTACAATTTGTAACCTCATGGCCCGGCATACCCCTCACTCTACCATGATGATCAAGCCAAATTTTCCAAATTTGGAGCACTTGGAATTTCAGCTTAAATTGGACATGCAATAGGACAGATTCTCTGGGTTTTTTTTGCTCCTATTAACAATATGACTGGCATACGCCAACCATATTGCCAATCAAATAATCTTGCACTCATGCAAGTAAGAAAAAATTTGAGGAAAGATCAATTTTCCAATGAGTACATTGTTCAACATTTTATTTTGGGAGATGACTCATGCTATAATTGTGTACCAGCCTTGCAAGATGTTCATAGATCGTAGATCCCTACAGTGCAGAACGAGGCCCTTTGGCTCATCAAGTCTGCACCGAACATAATTCCATCCAGGCCCTACCCCCATATCCCTACATATTATACCACTAATCCCTCTAACCTATGCATCCCTGGACACTAAGGGGCAATTTCTTAGCATGGCCCATCAACCTAACCCACACATCTTTGGACTGTGGAAGGAAACCAGAGTACCTGGAGGAAACCCACGCAGACACGAGGAGAATGTGCAAACTCCACACAGACAGTGACCCAAGCCAGGAATCGAACCTAGGTCCCTGGAGCTGTGAAGCAGCAGTGCTAACCACTGTGCTACCGTGCCACCCTGTTGCCACACAAACTTATGGCTGCAACAAGAGCTCATAATCTCTTGATTCATCATTTTATCTTTTGATCGCATCAGTCATAAGTCAGTTCATGATGTTCACACCTTTGAGTCAGATGGTTATGGGTTCAAATCTCACCATAGACCCTGACCACAATATCTAAACTGGCACTCCGATATGACACTAAAATGTTGCATTGATCTAAGTCTCATCTTTTGACTGAGGTGTTAAACCAAGGATGTTTCTGGTCAATGTGCAAGATGCCATTGCTGCTGCTCTTCAAAATAGTGCAGCGTTATCCTCGCAAGTACTGATTTCCATCCACCCCCCCGCCCCCCCCCCAAAATTAGCATCACTAAACTAGCATTATCTGATCATAAACATATTGCTGTTATGGGAACTTGCCGTGTGTAAATTGGCTGCTGTGTTTCCTACATTACAACGTCAACTACACATCAAAAGTGCTTAACTAGCTGTAAAGCACTTTGAGACACCATGGTCATGAACACATTATATAAATGCAAGTTTACTTGTAAGAAATTAAAGAAAGGACCCACCTATCCTTTCAGATGGAGATAAATTAAATCACAGCACCATTTTGGTGTAGCAGAGCTCTCCCAAAGTTGTAGCCAAGATTTATCCCTCAAAACCTTGACGAACATCACTAAAATAGATTACCTTTGGTATTGTCCAGTTAGTATCTGCAGGTCTTTGCAGTGCTGTATTGACTGCTGCATTATACTGCCTGCATTCCAAACGTTGGCTATAAAGCACTTTGGAACCTCCTGAAGTTGTGAAAGGTGTTGTATTAATTTAAGGCTTTCTTTAAAATTGCATTTTCTAAACTTTGAATCTAACAATATTTGGTCTACATCAGCAACTGGACATTTGCCAAAATGGAATGTAGAAACTGTAACAAAACTGTGTGCCATGTTTGGGAGTCAGTTTCAAGGTTACACTGAAATCTAAAGATTTTTATCAGGCAGCTTGAACTTGGACCTTACACTTGGCTTATGTTATCCAAAACGTACTCCCAAGGCGAGCTTTTTAAGTTACTCCTGAGATTATTTCATATAATTTTATTGCAGATTTATTTCTTAAAAGTCTAAAATTTACTAGCTGAATTTTTGAAACTGGACTTCAAACCTCATCTTGAACTTGAGAATGTTTGACTCTTTCAGGAAGTAGTATACTCAAAAATGTAACATGTTATGTTATTAATAGGAAGACCACGACCTCTGTCAATGCCAGTGAGTGGCAGCTGGATGGGTGCAGTTGAAGCTTGTTCAAGGCCCAGAATGGAAGGCAGGAAAGGTTTGTCAAAAACTATGGTTATCTTTGATCTGTTTACTTAATTTGCTTATGATGTTTAAGGAGTATTCAGGTATTATCATGATTTTGTGTATAGTTCTAGTCAACTGTGTACAGTTCTGGTCATCCTTTATCGAAAGGAAGTTGTTAAACTAGAAAGGGTGCAGAAAAGATTTACACGAATGCTATTGGGACTTGATGGTTTTAGTTATAAGGAGAGGCTGGATAGACTGGGGCTTTTTTCCATGGAGCGTAGGAGGCTTGGGGGGGGATCTTGTGTGTAAAATAATAGGGGACATAGATAAAGTAGGTAGACAACAACTTTTCCCAAAGATAAAGGAGTCTAAATCTTGAGGGCGAAGGCTTAAGGTGAGGGGGAGAGAGGTACAAAAGGATCCAGGAGGACAATTTTTTTCACTGAGGGTAGTGAATGTCTGTAGCGAGCTACCAGAGGCAGTAGTCGAGGTGGGTACAATTTTGTCTTTTAAAAAGCACTTGGACAGTTACATAAGCAAGATGGGTATAGAGGGATATGGGCCAAACACGGGAAATTGGGACGAGCTTGGGGTTAAAAACTGGGTGGTATGAACAAGTTGTGCCAAAGGACCTGATTCCATGCTGTAAACCTCTGACTCTATTTCAAATTGTTTTTGTTTAGCTCACCACAGGGACAAACTACACACTGTGTAGAACTTTTCATTTAATATTTGCTTCCCAGTATTTATTTTGGTATGATGGTGGGCCTTAGGAAATGGATATATTTCCTGCATCTCTCATCTGAGCAATTCAGTCAATATTAGGAATGTATTTGTCTGTCCATGGTGAAGCAACATTCAGTATGTTTGCATTTGCCCATAGAGCCTGAGCTTTTGAACTCAAGTTTTGTGAGCCAACCATCAAAAAAGCCTCTATACAAAATCTGAGACCGATGTGAACAGGGCAAGCAACTATGCATCTCCTTAACCAATCAGGTTGAAGAGCAGCACAGTATGTGAACCAGGAAATTTCATCTATAACAAACCTAAAATACTGTGGATGCTAATAATCTGAAACCAAAATCGAAAATTCTGGGAATTCTCAGCATGCCATAGATCTGAAATGTTAACTCTGTGTCTTTCTCCATACTTGGTTCCAGACTTGCTGTGTGACTTCAGTCAGAATTTTATGTTCAATGTCAAATCGAGCAGATAAAGTAAAATGGGGAGGGAGAAAAAGAGTAGAGATAAAAGATAAATGTTGATTTTTTAAAAACAGCAGTCTTCAGCAGTAATTCACACCTGAAGAAATGAAACTCTACACTTGTAAAAAAAAGTTTAATTTTCAGTGCCAACAAGAAAGGGAGGGCTATAATTCTTTGAGAAGTTTAGTTCATACATTTCAGGCAAGTACAATAATTTTATGCTGTTCCATGTATTTCAATGCTAACTTTCTTGGCATCTGGGATAGCAACTTCCTAATGCTGTCTGACTTCCATGTAAATAAGGGGGAATGATATTTCCCTGGCCATTAATTCCATGGCAACTTTCAACCTGTATAAAGGAACATTTCATGAAGTTGCCTTGTTTTTCAATAGAAGTAGTATCTAGTCAACCTTTTGGAGACAGTAAATAACTTAAAAGGGGCCTTTCTGCAAACATCTCACAGTTCCCCAATCACATTTGATGTGCATGCTATGCCTATAAGTTAGCCCTAAGCCAGAATCTTATGGAAATGGTAGGGATCTCGGCCTCTGACTAGAGGGCTGGTGAAAACCATGCATCGCCTCTTTCCAGGGAATGGCCCACCACATCAAATGGTACTCGGGCTTCCTCGGAGCAAGGACTGTAGGGCAGAAGTCCTCCCCTCTGAAAGCTGCTGGCCGAACAACTCTATTCGACAGCAGCGTCCACAGGGAGGTGGTGGCTGCTGCCATGGTGACACCTATAAGATCTAGAATCGTTGTTGGTTCTTAAGCCACAGGTGAATGAGGGCTCGGATGTTGTGGTAAGGGGATGTTTGACAGGGAGGGGGGAGTGGTTCACAGTTGGTTGCTGTCATCATTAAACTGACAGACTTAAAGTCAGGAACTCTGTGCTTGGGTCACAGCATATGCAAGGATCCTTCCAACCTACCCAAATGTTGATTTTAAAAGCATGCAACATGAACTGTCAGAGGAATACAAATGATCTAAAGGAACATGTATGAATCCAAGACTTTTATATTGTGTAACTTGAGTATTGCTGGAAAAAGACATTTTGTTCAAGCTTTTCATCTTGCACTCATCAGGACAATCGCACGAATACCAATGTCAAGGGAAACCAGGACTTTACTGTTTGAGCAGAGAGTGCTGATTAGTTGGCAAGTGGAAAAGGCAGAGATGTTGCCGAGGAAAATGCATCAGTTAGTGGTGATTAACTGTTAACTGCTAAACATTGTTTGAAAATTAACCTAGACAGCTTAATTCTGGTCAAGGCATTGCCCTGAGGAATGAACCAGTGAATGGCTATCACTTTTTTAAGCTGAAAAAGGAACAATATGTGTACATATTCTCTGTCTGCAAAGAACAAGGCCCTGGGTACTAATATAAGTAGCTTTCAGCAATACTCAGGTTCTGTAGTCCCAAATGACTATTCAGTAACCTGTTTATTCAGGTTATTCAGATTCCTTAACTTCTCAGTTCTAAAAGAGTCAAAACCATCTCTTTCAGGAGAGGACTACCTCTATCGGTACTTCAGCAATGAAAGAATTCCACCAATCAACGAAGATTGTGTTGCAACACACATTTCTAGACCAGCAGTTGGTAGACACTCTGGCAGGGCTGTAACTGGGAGATATTCTGTCAGCCCTGAACTACACAACAGAATGACATTCCCCAGTCATCAAGATGGACCCAAAAAAAGTTCAAATTCACCAGAAAAAAACTCACTGGCACATTCATCACCGGTTAGTTGGATTACAAGATTTAAGCTATTAACTCACTGAATTTTATATTTTTTGCCAATCATTTCATACTTATGTCCAAGATCAGTGCACTAAGCTACATGTTTTATCATCTTGTGATGCTACAACTGAGAAAAATACAGGTCGCGTGACTTGTGTGTTTTTACCCAAGTCAAATTTAAATCTATGTCCCAGGAGATTCCTGTTAAATGGTGCCTTACGCTGTGACTAAAATGGTTGCAAATGCAATGTAATTTTCTCCATTTGATTTGACTTTATGATTACCTTTTAATATGTGTAGTGTCGTTGTGCAAACACTTTGTTTCTCTGGAGATCCTGAGCAAAGACTTTAAGTTACTCAGAATATTAAGTGTATGAGCTGAACAATATAAAAGGAGTCTGCTCATCTTTCTAAATTGAGCTCCAGGCTAAGTTAATAGGTGCACATCCTCCTTGAATAGTGAATGCATATGTTGTTCATATCACTAAAGTTACTGAAAACAGGGCAACAGTGTACATTGTGTTACAAATACTATTCTTTTGATATGTGGAAATGTATATAGAAAATGTTGCAGTAATGCTTAATTCACCAAGAAGCTCATTGTACTTGGGACAAGATGTCTCATCCATGCACCTATGATTTGGAATCTGTAGAATCTTTTACAATATCTGATCCCATGTATTGCTGAATAGTTGCAAAATTTAGCCAAACCTTTAATGAAATGTGTTTTCGACACTTAAGGGTTTAACTAACTGGTACCACAAAGCAAGTCTGGATTGGGTATTAAGATCCATGCATTTGTAGTGTTTCTTCACTTAACAAGTAATCATTGACATCTATGTTATCCCTTGAGAAAGAAATTGTAGAACTTTACAGTACAGAAAGTGGCTACTTGGCCCATGGAGTTCATGCTTGCTGATTATGTAACCATCTGGCCTAATCCTGCTTTCTAGCTCTAGACCCACTGTTATAGGTTACAGCACATCAAGTGCATATCCAAGTACTTTTTAAATATTTTGAGGGTTTCTGGCTCTTGCCATCCTTTCAGTCAATGAATTCCAGATTTCCACCAACTTCTGGGTGGAAGTATTTCCCCTCAAATTCCTTGCAATGTCCTACCTCTTGATTCCAAATCTATGTCTGTAAACATCTTAATTATACCTCTCATACTTTGCAAATCATTGATATATACCATAAAAAGCACGGCGCCTAGTTCTGAACCACTCAAGAAGCAGCCTTTCAGAGGTCCTGCTGACAGAGCAACTTTCATTCTATCGCTCTGCATGTTCCAAGTTCCCTTACTTTTTATTGCAATATGTTGCCCCCTCAACTGCTTCATTGAAGTTTGTAATCTGAGGCTAATTCTGATAGATGGGTATTACTTGCCCTTGGATTTCTCCTTCGTGGTATATTTGGCACAGCCTCGCTGAAACCATTCTTCAAATAACGTGAATTAGAATTATCTTTATTTGGAAAAGCAATCATTTACAAGTGGAATTCATGGTTGTGGTTATCTCCATTTTGCATGTTTGGGCCATAATGGAGCAACTTCACCATTTCACCTGTAGTTGACTCAAGTCCAAGTCAGCCGTCATGGTTTTATAAGGGGCTGATGTTTCTGGATCTATGAATCAAAGGCATTGAAGTTATTTGATGGACCATGTGTTTTTGTTTTCTTTAGCCAAAGGTACCTGAAGAACTGTGATCATGGAAATTCGATATTCAAATTTCAGTTCCTCAGAAGGTCATTGATTATCCTAAGTTGTGACTAATGTCTGCTCATTCTCAGCTCTAAAAGACCACAATCAAAAAGTTGCTCTGGAAGAGTATGATGCACTCCATGACATAATTTTCTTTTAAAAAAACTCTCATTCCTTTCCATTACTTAACATACAGCCACTTCAGCAGTGAAGTAATTGGACTGTTCAAATGTGTGGAGAAATTTTATAAAACAGAATGATCACAACCAAAGTTTAGCGGCCTCTCGCTTGACTTATTAAGCCAATGAGTTCCTCTCCATATCGAGCACTCGCTTAGCTTTGTACAGGCATCTCCAATGATGTGAATGGAAAAATATATCATAATGAAACAAAGCCACTGTATAATTCTGGTTAGTAAAGATGATGTGGGCCTATATAATGGTGACTATAAGAGTTACAAGCTTAAAGTCTGGAAGTGCGGCTAAGAAATGAGACATAAACCTGCATATGCAATTTACTTGCCAAATAGACAATTGTGCATCTGGAGACTGGATTATGTAGATTTACAACTATTTGGATGTTAATAGAGTATTTATATATATATTATAAAAATATGCTTTACAGTTTTGTTTTAACTTTTATTAATGTACAAATATTCAAAAGATCTACCATGGCTATCAGTGTATAAACTATTCTGTATTGATAGAAACACTGAGTACAATGACATCTCCAATTGCTTAAATTGGCACCATTTGCACAAGAAAGGCATACCAGTATTTATACGCAGAGTTTCTGACAGTCTATAATTTTTTCCACTTCTCCCCAACAAATTCAGTTTTAAGATTTCTAGGGGAGGGGACATGTTTATTGTAGCTGTTTCAGGGAGCCACTGTCTATTTGCATTTCTGCGTTTAAAATACTGAAATATTTACTGAGTTGAAATGTACTTCAGTGTTTAAAATATCGTTTTGAAAGATTATCATACTTCAAAATGTAAATAACTGTAACATGACTGCTTTTGTTTAAAACTGATTGTTAAAACTTACAGAATTACCGATTAAAGGTGCAGTTTTTTTCAAAAACCGTGTAATTCTTCATTTATTGCATGCTAAAGTTGTGAGGATGTTCTAACCTGTGAAGAGTTGTTTCAGTATTGTAAAATCCCTAGGTTAGATTTGTGATACCTAATCAAATTTATTTTTATTATAGGTTCAGGTATTCCACTGCATGACTGAAATAACTGCAAACAATGATGAGTGGAGGCAGATTGAATGAGAACCGGATGGGTGACAAGTCACTTTCTAAATGGCCTTGTTGGTGCAAAACCTTGCCAATTAACAGCAAAAAGAATGTGAACTGCCCATGAGTTTGTAATTCATGCTGCCAACAGTTCATGTACTTCAAAAATTAGCCTAATGTATTTTTTTAAAAAACAGGTTTCAGTACTAAATGGTTTGTTCTATATAAAGTTAGTTTATTTATTAATCACAAGTAGGTTTACATTAACACTGCAATGAAGTTACAGTGAAAATCCCTTAGTCGCTACATTTGCGCCCATTCAGGGACACTGAGGGAGCATTTAACATGGTCACTGCGCCTAATCTAATCTATATAATGCATACAATCATGGAGATTAGATTAAATGGGGGAAAAGCTGCAAATGCTGAAATATTTTAAAATGTAATATGTATACTTGTGTAAAAGTCATATTTTTGGGTCACAGGTCATGGCATTCACACGGGTAATGTTTTCAAGGATATGACATGAGCTTGATTTGGGCCATGTGGAATCCAAAAAGTATAATGGATCACCATAATTAAAAATGAACCATAAGAATTCACAGTCACAACACAATTTTTCATTCATAATTGATCACTTTGATAATTAGAATAAATAAAACCTAAACTTTTATAAAATATATATTTTACATGTTTATTTACCTTTCATTCTATCTCCTTCACAATTGCGTTGGAACGAGATAGGATCAGGCAGGCTAGGAAGGTGTTTGTCTGGGGTAAGGGGAGATACGAAGAAGTCAGGAAGTTACTTGGACAAATAAACTGGAAGGAGGCGTTCTTAGGGAAAAGTACCAAAGGAAGGTGGCAGATATTCAAGGAATGTGTGTCTGGAGCTCTGAATGACAACGTTCCGATGAGACGAGGGGGTTTTGGTGGGTCGAGGGAACCGTGGTGCACAAAGGATGTGTTGAACCTAGTCAGGAAGAAAAGGAAGGTGTACAAGAGGTTCAGGGAATTAGGAGATGTTAAAGATCTTGAGGAGTATAAGGACTGTAGGAGGGAACTTAAAAGGGAAATTAGGAGAGCCAGAAGGGGTCATGAGAAGTCCTTGGCGGGTAAGATTAAGGAGAATCCCAAGGCCTTCTATAAATATGTGAAAGGTAAAAGGATAAGAAGAGAAGGGATAGGACCTATAAAAGGTGAGGGGGGAAAGGTTTGTGTGGAACCAGAAGAAATGGTGGAGGTGCTTAACGAGTACTTCGCCTCAGTATTCACAGTGGAAGCCGATCTGGGAGATTTTGTTATGGATTTGCAGCAGATGGAAAGGATTGAGTACGTGAATATTAAGGAGGAGGATGTGTTGGAACTTTTGAATTCTATCAAGGTAGATAAGTCGCCTGGACCAGATGGGATGTACCCCAGGATACTGTGGGAGGCGAGGGAAGAGATTGCAGAGCCCCTGGCGATGATCTTTGCGTCGTCAATGGAGACGGGAGAGGTTCCAGAGGATTGGAGGATTGCGGATGTAGTTCCTATTTTCAAGAAAGGGAACAGAGATAGCCCGGGAAATTACCGACCGGTGAGTCTGACCTCAGTGGTTGGTAAGCTGATGGAGAGGCTTCTGAGGGACAAGATTTACGAACATTTGGAGAGGTTTGACATGATCAGGAATAGTCAGCATGGATTTGTCAAGGGCAGGTCGTGCCTTACAAGCCTAGTTGAGTTCTTCGATAATGTGACTGAACACATTGACGAAGGAAGTGCCGTGGACGTAGTGTACATGGACTTCAGCAAGGCGTTTGATAAGGTCCCCCATGCGAGACTTCTTGAGAAGGTGAGAGGGCATGGGATCCAAGGGCCTTTGGCCTTGTGGATCCAGAACTGGCTTGCCTGCAGAAGGCAGAGAGTGGTTGTGGATGGGGCTTTTTCTGAATGGAGGTCAGTCACCAGCGGAGTGCCTCAAGGATCTGTTCTGGGACCCTTGTTGTTTGTCATTTTCATAAATGACCTGGATGAGGAAGTGGAGGGATGGGTAAGTAAGTTCGCTGATGACACGAAGGTCGGTGGTGTTGTGGATGGTCTGGAAGGATGGCCAAAGTTGCAGCAGGACATAGATAGGATGCAGGACTGGGCGGAGAAGTGGCAGATGGACTTCAACGCGGATAAATGTGTAGTCGTCCATTTTGGCAGAACCAACGGGATGAACGAGTACACTATCAAGGGCAGAAGTCTGAGTAGTGTTGAGGAGCAGAAGGATCTTGGGGTCCGGGTCCACAGGACTCTTAAATCGGCCTCGCAGGTGGAGGAGGCGGTCAAGAAGGCGTATGGTGTACTGGCCTTCATTAATCGAGGGATTGAGTTTAGGAGTCGGGAGGTAATGCTGGAACTTTATAAGACCCTTGTCAGGCCTCATTTAGAGTATTGTGCGCAGTTCTGGTCGCCTCACTATAGGAAAGATGTAGAAGCTATTGAAAGGGTACAGAGGAGATTTACAAGGATGTTGCCTGGACTGGGAGGCATGCCTTATGAAGTTAGGTTGAGGGAGCTGGGTCTCTTTTCCCTGGAGAGACGAAGGTTGAGAGGCGACCTGATAGAAGTTTACAAAATGTTGAGAGGAATAGATAGGGTGGACTCTCAGAGGCTATTTCCCCGGGTTGAAATGGTCGCTACGAGAGGACACAGATTTAAGGTGCGGGGAGGGAGGTTCAGAAGTGATGTTAGGGGTAAGTTTTTCACTCAGAGGGTGGTGAGTGAATGGAATCGGCTGCCGTCAGTGGTGGTGGAGGCGAACTCGCTGGGGTCTTTTAAAAGACTCCTGGATGAGTATATGGGGTTTAATGAGATTGAGGGTTATAGATAGGTCTGTAGGTTGGTAGGTGATGATGTGATCGGCGCAACTTGTGGGCCGAAGGGCCTGTTTGTGCTGTAGTGTTCTATGTTCTATGTTGTGTTCTATATTCTTTTCAGTTGGTGTCTACACACTTATTTGATTTACTATTGTTACATCTATTGACATAGAGTGAGAAGTATTGTTTCTTGTGCGCTATACAGACAAAGCATACAGTTTATAGAGAAGCAAACGAGAGAGTGCAGAATGTAGTATTACAGTCATAGCCAGAGTGTAAAGAAAGATCAACTCAACGCAAGGTAAGTCCATTCAAATATCTGACAGCAGGGAAGAAGCCGTTCTTGAGTCGGTGGCCTCAGACTTTTGTATCTTTTTCCCGAAGGAAGAAGATGGAAGAGAGAATTTTCGGGGTGCAAGGGGTCCTTAATTATGCCGGCTGCTTTGCCAAGGTAGTGGGAAGTGTAGACAGAGTCAATGGATAGGAGGAGGCTGGTTTGCAAGGATTGGGCTACATTCACAACTTCTGTAATTTCTTGCGGTCTTGGGCAGAGCAGGAGCTGTACCAAGCAGTGATACAATCAGAAAGAATGCTTTCTGTGGTGCATCTGTAAAAGTTTTATAAAAATTTACAATGAAATCATGTCATTAATATCTCCAGGATTATCCCTTTGGTTGTGTATTTTTGGACTTGGCCTTTGAAAATCTGGGATTGGCTTTTACACAAGGTGCATGAAAAATTGTTTTTTTGCCCAATATCATGGGTTAACTTGTGATCTATTTGTGGTGTATAGTGGAACAGTTAGCTTTTGTTTAAGATGTTTGTCTATCGTCGTCGATGAGGACCTGGACACCATTAGTCATTTTGAGGCTGGATGCAGTGTGTCCAGAGATGGTATGGGCATGTCATCCATATGCTGGACGAGCACATTGTTTAAGATAGGTTACTGTTTAAAAGCCATGATGTGGAGATGCCAGCATTGGACTGGGCTGGGCACAGTAAGAAGTCTCACGCCACCAAGTTTAAGTCCAAAAAGATTGAGCCTGCTCCTTCATTAGGTGACTCCTTAGGTACTCTGCAAGTTTGTGATTCCAAGTGAATCGCCTAATGAAGGAGCAGCACTCTGAAAGCTTGCAATTCCAAATAAACCTGTTGGACTTTAACCTGGTGTTGTGAGGTTTCTTACTGTTTAACATTTCAGCTGCAGACTGTTTTAATCCGTCTTTCTGGGACGCAGATGGACCTGCTGCTGTGCGTTGCAGTGTGCGCTTTCAAATTGAGAATAGTATGTATTCAGGTCTATTGCAGGAACAATGTTAATTCAAAATCCTATGTAGAATTAAAAATACTTTAAAATTAATAATTGGAAATGCTCAATTCCGAGCAAGTCTTTTTGTAGAAATTTACCTTTAATAAAAGCTTCAGCAAAACCAGGACATTAGTACTACACATCTCCAAAGGAAGTGTATTTTTTGACATGCTGTTATTAAAAACATAAGAAATAGGGGTAGTCTATTCAATTCACTGATTTGACTGAACTACTGCAACACCATTTTCCTGCACTATTCCCATATCCTTTGATTCCTGCGCCTCCCCCAGATCCCGAGAGTACAGAATTCCAAAGATTCATCACCCTTTGAACCATTTCAGTCCTAAATGGCCCCTTATTCTGAGATTGTCTCTCCTGGTTTTTGATGTTCTTCTGCAGCCAGAAGAAACAGGTTTTCCTGCATCAACCCTCTCACTTCCTGCAGGAAGTTTGTAAGTTCGAATGAGATCACCTTGTTCTTCTATACTCCAAATAATAAAGACCCAGTGTATTTAATCTTTCCTCACATGATGATCCCTCCATCCCAGAAATTAGTTTGTTGAACCTTTCTTGCTCTCCTCTATTACTCATTCCTATTTGTGCTATCAATTATATGATGCTACCTTGTGACGAATGCTGCAAACATTCAGATATAGAACCTTTCCAATTGTGTACTCTTCAATTTTTATTACTCTGACCTTATTTGCTGGTGCACCACTTATGTTTGTACACTTTGTCCCTTCCTGTCTCACTCTGGTTATCACTAGCCATACTATTGCTTTGCAATTTCTCTAACTTTCTAAATTGCTCCTTAGATAAATCTCCCCTCCCAACACCTTCATCCATCACCACTATTTAGCTCAGAATCTTCTCAGTGCAATTCAGAGAAGCTGCAAGAATCTTGAACATGTTGGACATCTGGACTAATTGAAGCTTGTTCACTGCTCCCTTCCGGATCACTCACGTTCACATCCTCCTGCCCCTGACCATGACCAAATTGTGGGGCGGCACAGTGGTTAGCACTGCTGCCTCCCAGCCCTCCATTCAGAAACGCACCCTTCTTTGACTGAGCCAGTTTTGTATCCACCTTGCCATCTCACCTTTGATCCCATGTGAGTTCAACTTCTGCACCAGCCTGCCATAAGGGACCTTGTCAAAGACTTTACTGAAGTTCAATTCCTGGCTTGGGTCACTGTCTGTGTGGAGTCTGCACGTTCTCCCTGTGTCTGTGTGAATTTCCTCTGGGTGCTCTGGTTTCCTCCCACAGTCCAAAGGACATGCTGGTTAGCTGTATTGGCCATGCTAAGTTCTGCCTCAGTATACCCGAGCAGGCACCGAGTGTGGCGACTAGGGGATTTTCACAGTAACGCTGTTGTAATGTTAATGTAAGCCTACTTATGACTCTCAAATAAAAATTGTAAGTACTTGCCTGATCCTGATTGTGCACATGACCACTTCCAAGTAAGGTAGGCACTTGCTTCACCCCACCCTGACCAAGGCGGGCACTTCCTTCATCCCACCCCAACCCAGTAATGCAACTGAAGGTTCTGTTCCTAGAAAACAATTCATGCAGCCCTGCCCCTTTTTCTGTTGCATCCTTCACCCAACATTTCCAACACCTTCAGAATGTGATACTCAGCAGTCAGTTAGCAGCCCCTCTGGCTGCTGGTCCATTCAGTGTTACCACTTGTGGACAATGCATCAGGGTACCACAAGAAATGAACTGGACTATTCTGGAAGTCATTTCATTTGGCCCAAGAGTGTGTGTGTGTGTGTGTGGCATTATGGAACCATGTTTTAGATATATATTTTATATGTTATATCTAGCAGTGCATCAGTTAGGTTAAGAAAGTCCAACAGTTTTCTTGATCACTTTTTTTAGATGCCAACTCACAGATAATAATTGTTGAGTTCAGTTTGCCATGGTAGAAGTCAAACCCTCAGTTGTTAGTCCAGTACCATGACCATTCAGTTACTATCAAGGCCAGATGTGGAACTGGCCTGAGAATTGGTGCAAAAAATGTTTAACTTGAGTGCAGTGTATTGTGATATGATCTGCTGAAACGTTTGGAAAGATTCTGCATCCTATAGTGCATTTTGCTGCCTGTACATGTTTAACTGGAGCTGCAGTGAGTTGGATTCAAACATGTTTGGCGTCCAGGGCATTGAGAATTCATATCCAACTGCGGTTGCCATAATCAATATTGCACAATACGATCTCACAACTTCAACATTCTTCAGCTTCATGTCTTCCCCTGCCTGCCATAATTGAATCAACTTTATAAAACCAGTGGCCTAGAAATACAGGCCAGTAAAACTCAAGCTGATCTATTGAGTTGACTCATTTCAGACGGAGAAGAGAAAACTGCAATGCAGCAATTGGCCTCTTCCCCGGGTTGTAGAGAATGGCCCCACTTGCACCTTCAGAATGGTATTGAGTGACACTTCTGGTCTCGTGTATGTGTGAGGACTGGATCTTGTGCTGCTATAAAGACTCCAGTGGTTAAACAGAAGATTGTGGTTCTCTTATAAATGGATGAGGTATCTGAGGTAATTTGGCATCAAGAGTGTGTGGCATACACACAACTCTTGATATCTGGATTCATTCTTCTAATGGTCATTGCTTTTAGGAGATGAGGAAAATATTTTCACAAGAAAATTTGGAGTCTTTTGTACTAGTTTTTATTTAATTCTCTTTGGGTATCTTTTTGAAGAAGAGTGAACTATGCTCCATAAACATGCAAGCCACATTCCCCCTATTGAATTTAAAGACACTTGTGGTGGTGTGCATGATTGGTAACAACAAACTCTTAGATTTTATGTAATGATGGAATATACATATACAGCTAGCTTCAAAATACGGGAATATATTAAATTATTTCAAAGATTATAAGCAAATATTCATAACACATTTCCTTTTTAAGAGTTTTCTGATTGAATTTTATCTATTTTGAAACAGACTCCAGCCTCTGTGCCAGATTGGATGGTAAAGCTAATGTGCTGTAATAAGCCAGCACTAGTTCAGATGTAGTGTAAATCCTTTTGGGTTTTTTTTTGTCTTGCCTATTTTTAGTTTAGTTCGTGGGCAAATTGTAGTAATTTCTGGTGCTTTTAAGCTGCGCTCATCAAAGTTATGCTGGAGAACGGAACACTTTTTTCCAATCATTCCATGGCTCCCAGTTTCAATATCAAATCCAAGTTGGCAATGTTAGCTAAAATGCACATTGCCACAGAGCAGTGCACACTAATACTAACCTTCAAGCGCCCTCTGCTGTCATCTTTCAGAAGTTTTCCATTTCTTTCATGCATTTTTTTTGTGTGGAGATTGAGGGTGGTTATTTCTCTGCTCGCTTGTAACCTAAAGGTTAAGAATTCACACCTGCAAGGAATTGGGTTCAATTCTTACAGCTGGCATATTATTAGTCTGTACCAGATTTGAACCTAGGCCCTCAAGGTAAACAGATGGTTTTCCAATCCTAAATTTATACTACTCACACCCGAACTAATTTTCCCCTTAGAGTGTTAAGTGTAACTTTCAACCTGTTTCTCATTGTACAGTGTCTGCAAAATATTTTAATTTGCAATAACAAGTCCAGGCTTGTATGAACTGAGCTGTTATTTTTAACTTGTTTACGTAAGTATGTCAACTGAAAAAAATGTTCACTTTCCCAAGTACTTGAACCTTCTACAAATGTTCACATGTCGAATGTTAACACAAGACTGACCAGCATCAACTAAACAATGATTGTTCCTCATTCACGCCATATTGATTTTGAGGGTGGCATGCTGCTACAGTGGTTAGTGTTGCTGCCTCACAGCATTGGGGACCCAGGTTCAATTCCCAGCTAGGATCACACTCTGTGCGTGGTCTGCATGTTCTCTCCATGTCTGGGTTTTTTCCCACAGTCTGAAAGGCATGCTGGTTAGGTGCATTGGCCATGCTAAATTCCTCCCCCGTGTACTCAAACAGGTGCTGGAGTGTGGCGACTCGGGGATTTTCATTGCAGTGGTAAGGTAAGCCTATTTGTGACCCTAATAAATAAGCTTAAACTTACGTAGCTATTGTGGACTGCCTTGGATTTTGAATGCTTATTAAGTTGTAGTGTCGTGGCCAATCTGTCCATGTTATTCCTAATTTTCCAAATGGATCTGCCTTCAAAAATCCTGAACAATCTGCTCAAAATTCTGGTTCACTTGCAATTCCTTGGCTTACGCACATGGTAGCACTTGACCTTTTAACAGGTTGTTTGAAAATTATCTGCAGTGTTTGTATCGTCTGACTGCAGATTCTGTTACTACATTGCAGCTTTGCTGGAGTATGTGTTTTTATTCTGCAACAATGACTCAACAATTCAAACTGTGAATTCCCTCTGTACTGTGTTGCCAAGCTTTGATTTCTGATTTTCACATACTTCCCCAGTTGTCTGTTGTACCATTTGAACTACTTAAGGCACATAATTAATTTTTAATGTCCAAAATGCATTTTGTTAGAAATGTGCATGGCAGCAACCTTTTTAGAAGACCAATATTTCTCAAAAAGCACTAGTCTCTCTACTTAATGTAGAGATCAACGCCACTTAACTTTCCATTGTTCTGTAATTAAGATCCGTAATGCAGGGTAAGCAACATGTTCTCTTCCCTGACTCCTTCACTGCCTTTTTGCTTGAACACTTCTCCCCACCACCACCACCACCTCCCTCCCCCCGCCCCCCCCCCGCCCCAACCTTGAATCCCTGCTGCAACTCTTACAGCTCACCAATAACTTACTGCTGTAAAACTTAAAAATACAATCGGCGAGCTTCACTATTCTTGAATTCTACTTTCCCACTCTACCTCTCCACCCCATGACTTCCTTTGTGCCCAATAGTTTGTTAAACATAAAGTAGGACCTCTGGTGAACTTCCACTCAAGTTGTGACAGCGAGAAGATTTGTTCACTTTATATAATGTTGGATGGTTTTTTTATCTGCTTTTCCTACCTAATCTGTCTTGACACTTTTTCCCGTTTTGTATCTATCTACCAGAGGTCAACAAAGTATTCCAGTATTCTGGAGATGAATGGATAAGGTATTGATTTAACACAGTTTTTTAAAAGTAAGGTATAAAGATGGAAATATTTTGTTCAGAGTGAACCTATTGTAGAATCACAAACCATATGAAAAAACTGAGCTTTGTTTTGTTTTGTTTTTGCAGCTTTGACTGAACAACGAGGATTATTACAAAGGCTGGAACACTATTGAACATTTAATATGTTGTAAAACTCCAACAAAACAGATCTGTGTTCCTTTTTTTTAAAATATAAAAACTTGTATAGAGCAATTGTCAGAAAGCAAACTTCAACCTGAAGCATGAATATGCTGTGAAAAATTCAGTAGCTAATTGCATGCAATTTCATATTATTGGGGGTGCGTAATATTATTTCGGGCCAGTTATTGATCCAGCCACCAGCAAGACCTGATTGGAAAGCTCAAATAGCTTAACTCTGTCCCATTATTTCTTAAAAAAGGAGATTGCTGCTTGAAGCAATAGTTAATACCTGCATTGATGATCCAATTCATGAACTGAGTACACAGCCCAATTTGTGCAAAATATCTGGCCCTCCACATGTGCTGAAGCTGTACTAGTTTAGGTGGATGCTTCTAGCCAGAGGGCTGTTATTCCACCCAAGTACAAGACTTCAGTGCTTTAACATCTATCAATTTGCGGCTTATTTCCTCTTCACAATACCCATGTCTTGCCTTGTCAGCTCTGTTTCATGGTTTCAGTTTACATTGTTCTGCAGTCATGGTGCCCAACTACTTTCTGTAGGATAGTATTTTGTACTATGAACGAGGTAAGACTAATAGCCTCTCCAGACCTTAAGCAGAAATGTTTGACCTCTTGATACTTGACAGTGATGCAGTTTGTTGTAGCCTCACCTGAGCTTTTTTGTAAGCATTGTGTGTTCTTGAGGGTAGTTTCATCTTTTCACCGGAATTGCGGTGAGGAGGGTCTCAGGCACTTAACTATGGTGGGGAATGATGTATTTGGGTAACAATTGTCCTTAATGTGATAGTGTAATGCAATAAGAGCAATAGTCAGGTCAATACACTACAGCTGACTTCCAATCTGAATGAGGATGGGGTGTGCCTATTTTTAGTTGTTTCATTTATTTTTAGCTTGAGTGTGTTGGAGATGCTGTATTCTGTCATCTGATTATCCTAAAGTTGCATTCTAATGTTAGATCCTTTACACCTTTGTAGATTAATTAATCCATTACAGTGATGAGGAAAACAAATACATAATTTGTCTATTTTCTAAGAAGTACTCAGATTGAGTGGTTTTTTCATTGTTGCAGCATTTAGACATCTGCTAGTTTACTGATTTGACCCTTGGGCTGGACTGGCTCAATCTATCTCCGTTAGACTCATGGTGGTCGGAGAGCAGAAGGAATATCAGCCGACTTATCCAGTGATTTGCTGTATGTGGATGTCATAACAATGTAACAAATAGAGGTAGCAATAGCTTTAATGCCCCTAAACCTGCTCCACTATTCAATTTGACTTCCCAACTTGACTCCACCAGATCCCCATGATCTCTTGATTTTCCAAAAGTCCAAAATTAGCTATCTAAATGCGTAGTGGACAAATCGTCTGCAGTTCATGGAAGAGAGAATGCCAAAGATCCCAACCTTAGGAATGAAGAAATTCCTCCTCATGATCAAAGCTATCAGATGACTGCAGGGTGCTTGGCCTTCATGTTTGTCACCTTGCCCTCAGCATTGTCCCGGTTCACACCTGAACAATGTCACTTGTCAGGTTTGACCCGCTTTCAAGGTGCGTGGCTGGAAGAAGATTACTCGCTCTTGCATTGCTCCCAATGCTCTTTTGCTCTTTAGGATATCGAAATTTTCACACCATAACAGCTGCTTGTATATTTATCGCACCTTTATGTCAAGGGTCTTGAGGTGTAATTCATTTTCAAAAATTAATTTATTTCCCTCAAGATAAAAGGGGGGCGGTTTAGAACGGAGTTGAGGAGGAACTTCTTCACTCAAAGGGTGGTGAATCTCTGGAATTCTCTGCCCGTTGAAGTGGTGGGGGCTGCCTCGCTAAATATTTTTAAGACGCGGGTTGTTGGGTTTTTGATAAGAGAGGGGTGTAAGGGTTATGGGGAGAGGGCGGGAAAGTGGAACTGAGCAGCGACAGATCAGCCATGATCTTATTGAATGGCGGGGCAGGCTCGAAGGGCTGGATGGCCTACTCCTGCTCCTATTTCTTATGTTCTTATGTTCTTATGTTCCCATGGTATTTTCTCTGTCCAACTGTGAGTGAGACCCACGTCTTCCAAAAACAGTTTTTCTAATACGTGCTAGATAGTGAGAATGGAATAGCCGCTGCTTCAGATAGATTCCCAAACACACACTTAGCAAGACTGGGATGGCTTTTCTCACAGTAATACATGCTGCGGTAGTGGGAGAGAGACTGGGTGGCCACTAATCCCTCCAGTGAGTGATTGCATGACCATTCATTTGTCATGCATAGGTTATAATTAATTTCATGGTAGCTCAGATTCAGTAAGAAATCAATTAGATTGTAGATACTAGTCTGTTTAATTTTAATTTTTGTTTTTCAACTTCACGTCTTAAAAGCAACTTTGTTCCCTGCTGTCTGCTTTAGCTAGTGTAATAGCACTGAATGCTTTCAATGGCGTCTCTGTTGGTTCATCCAAGTTGCCATTCTTCCTGAGCCCAACAAACAAATGCTGAAGGGTCAGATTTGACTTGAACGTTAACTTGGTTTGTCTCTCCATAGATGCTGCCAGACCTGCTGAGCAATTCAGCACTTTTTTTGAAAGATGCAATTAAAAAACTTACTTTGGCCCCAATTTAAGTGAACTTCTGATTTAAACCATTTTATTCCTGATTTGGCCAGATCCTGTTCCAATCTTCTTTATGTTTATCCACATTAATTTACTGTGCTTCTTTTACACGAGGTAGTAATTTGCATATGTATACCAAAGGTGATTGAACCATTCTCTTCCAGATGTTTCTTCCTGACACAAGCCCAACCACCCCAGCCTACTTTGGAATGGTAAAATGAGTTGACAAAAATTTGCCATGCTGTTTTCATAGTGTTAATTTGTGCTGTATTTCCACATTTTAGTCCCAATAGATTCAGAGTTTGGAAGTTTCGCGGTCAATAATTGTTCTCATATGAAATACATGGTGGAATGCTCATTTGCATATGTTGAGCCTAAATAAAAACTTTGTTAGCAAAACAGCTTTCTAAAATTCTGGAATAAAATAAATAAATAGCACAAAATCTGATTGGATCACATGGCTCTGCATGATGGGACAGGAATTTTCAAACTACAAATAAAAATGCACATCAAAAAAGAGTGACAGCAAGTTATTTGGTCCCAAATGACCCCATTGCTAATCTGCCAATAAGTCTCAAGTAGATGCACAGGAGCGAGTCAGTGATCCTAACACAGCCGACCTCTGAAGATCTCATCAGCAACTGCTATACAAATCAGGAATAACTCATTTTAATTTCCTGTTCTCTGCTGAAATAACAGATTAAAAAGTCTGACAACACCAGGTTTTAGTCCAACCTATTTATTTGATAATATACTCACAAGCTTTCGGGGTTAGTCCCTTCGTCAGGTGAATGGAGAGTTCTGGCCAAGGGACTAAGGGACTAACGAAGGGACTAACCCCGAAAGCTTGTGAGTATATTATCAAATAAATAGGTTGGACTAAAACCTGGTGTTGTCAGACTTTTTACTGTGTTTACGCCAGTCCAACGCCGGCATACCCACATCAGAAATAACAGATCCCAGTTCACGATGCAGTACAACAAGGGAGCTTCTCAATTGGTCTCAGTCCCCAGTCTGACAAAATGGCCACCCATACCCTTTTCCCCATAAACCTCAACCAACGAAAATCCCAGGATTATGTTTCGTTACACATCAAGGCTACAGAATGTTTCACGTGCATTCACAGTGGAAGAAAACTCCAAATCCGATTCAAATCCAACTTGTGAGTAACTGAGTCAGAGACTAACGTTTTTGTTCTAGAAGTTGGGTTTGATTTTGCTCCGGATGCTGAGATTCAGTTGGTCCCTCCCCTTGCCACCCTT
Source organism: Carcharhinus amblyrhynchos (assembly GCF_965287045.1). NCBI lineage: Eukaryota > Metazoa > Chordata > Chondrichthyes > Carcharhiniformes > Carcharhinidae > Carcharhinus > Carcharhinus amblyrhynchos. Next base: position 33,657,948 of record NC_137335.1, on the reverse strand, counting down.
ATAAACTTGGGTAATGGAATATGTTTGAACCTATTTTGTATCAATAAGTTGTGGAGACAGCCAATGTAGGATAATTTACATTGATTTGCTGCTTTTCTGGTGTTGGCGAAAATACCCTACATGATCCAGGAATGCTCCAGTCATAGCAGATCGCTGATGAGTTTTTTCGGAGGTCGGCTGTGTGAGGATCACTGACTTGCTCCTGTGCATCTACTTGAGACTTACTGGCAGATTGGCATAGGGGTCATTTGGAACCAAATAACTTGCTTTCCTCTTTTTGGATCTGCATTTTTATTTGTTTGAAAATTCCTGTCCTATCATCACCGACTAAAGCACAATTCCATATGGGATATTGTGTTCTGTTAAATGAAGGGAAAAAAATTGCATTTTCTATTTGGACCTCGTTAATGTACATTGAATCTCTGCAATAAGTAAGTTAACTTGGTAAAAATTATGCCATCAGTCTTCTAATCTTTAGTTGCTGCTGAATAATGTAAAGATTTTGACCACAGTAAATTCTAGAGGAAGTTGGAAACAGATACTAAATAGATTTTGCTGAAGAATATACCTAAACAGTCAATCATGTTAAGAGTACATGTCGTGCACTTCACTTAAGTGCATTAGTGAGTTCCCATAATTGCGCAGGGAATAATGTAAAGTACACTGTGTAACCCAATATTTATATCAAGCAAGAATTGCAGACAGTGGAAATTTGAAGCAAAAACCAAAACTGGTTGATGGGTCTCCACCTGGAGCATTCAGCTGCTCCACTCATACTGGCTGACCTGAATATCTACAGTATTTCTGTCTAATTCTGATATATTTGTAGACAACAGGTTTTTATGGAGAATTAAAATGTGAAATTTGGGTTTTAAAATATAAAGACAAACCAAGCATACACCTGTTAAATACTTAAAAGCTCAAAAGTTTTATTTATCAGCTCTTTTTGGCTGCTGAGGTAGTTAGTCTGTTGTAGGACTTTTAATGTATGTGTTTATAAGGCAGTTCTTCATATGAAAACGTCAGCTATTTTTGACCGTCTTCTGTGCAAATAAATGATATTGCATTTTTCTGTTATGACTTTGCAATCTTGGTTGTCTCTGACATTGTTTCATTTCAGGGCTAAAGACCACAGGAGGGTTCATTCACTGTCACAAGACTCTCGTGATCCCTCCATCAGCCCAGATATAGTGGGTCTGCATCCTACTCTGGCAGCATCTGCTCAGGGATGATTTTGGGATTTGAGAAACATGAGCATTAGAACTGACAATGATAGCGTTGTATTCTCCAGATCCTCTTGTTTCAGTGGCTGGTGCCACCAGATCTACATGGATGTGTTGTGTTACATTTTATTCTGGCACCAGGTAGCTGGGAGAGCTACAGTAGCCACCTCTGCTGCTTTTTGGGTTCCAGTTCTGTTTCACTGGTGTCCAGTGTGCTTCTGCTGAAGGAGGGTGCAAGATGCCTATGCATATGAGCTGCATGGAAAGTCTGGAGTGATACTCGCCCTCAAATTACTGCAGTATCAGCGGTGGCTGGTCAAATTGGGATGTGAGGAGGTGCCTTGACAGAGGAAGGGGTTCACATACAAGATATGAAGAGGAAAAGACTGGGGTTTGCAGTGGCATGTGGAATGGGACTCTCCATTCCTGCCCTGACCATTCTTGCTGAACCTCTTCCAGCATTATCCGGGACTGAGGCACCACACTCCTGACCACTACCTGTGCCATCTGCTGTTCTGATTTCTGAGGCTCCTTTCTTCCTTTTGTTATTGGGGAAAGAGCTGTCTAAGGTGAGGTGTGTGGCAGGGGTGAGTGGGGTGTGGGTGAGGAGGTAGGTGAGAGCTGAATTCCAGGTATGTTAATTAAGGTCTTCAGTTTTGGTTGGTTGATTTTTGTTCCTGTTTTCTCTAAACTGAGCTGTAATTTAAAGTAATATTGGGAAGACTTTAGTACTTAATTAAATTTATAGCAACTAGTTAAGCTACTTAATATAGCTACATTTTATAATTGAATGCCATTTCTAAACTTTAAACGAAAATTAATTACAGATGGGGAGGTGATGGCCCAGTGGTACCATTGCTAGATTATTAATGCAGAAATTCAATTAATGCTCTGGGGACCCAGGTTCAAATCTTGCCATGCAAATGATGGAATTTGAATCCAATAAAAAATATCTGGAATTAGGAATCTACCGATGACCTGGTTCACTAATGTCCCTTAGAGAAGGAAATCTGTCATTCTTACATGGTCTGGCCTACATGTAACTCTAAACCCACAGCAATGTGCTTGAATTTCAACTGCCCTCCAAGGTCAATAAATGGTCGCTAAATGCTGGCCAGTCAGTGACATACATGTCCCACAAATGAATTTAAAAACAATATATTAATAAAGGTGGCACGGCAGATGATTTGTTGCAGCTACTACAGCTGAGGACTGGTGAACATCAGTGTGATCCACAGCAGCTTTAATGTGATGCAATGATATTAAGTGATCTTATACACTAGGCAAGAGTGGTCATAACATAATGGAATTTCACATTTAGATTGAGGGTGAGAAAGTTGGTTCTGCCACTAGTGTCTTAAACTTAAAAGTAATTACAAGGATATGAAGACAGAGTTGCCTAAAGTGGATTGCGTTAATAAGTTTGAAAGGTAAGATGGTAGATAAGCAGTGGTATCCATTTAAAGAGATCTTTCAAAACACTAACCAGAAATATATTCCAGTCAGAAAAAAAGACTGAGAAGAATGTACTATCCGTAGCTAAGTAAGCAAGTTAAGGAATATATTAAATTGAATAAAAAGGCATATGGTGAGGATTGGGAAACTTCAGAAACCAGACTAAGTTTATTTATTTATTAGTGTCACAAGTAGACTTATATTAACACTGCATTGAAGTTACTGTGAAAATCCCCTAGTCACCACACTCCAGCACCTGTCTGGGTACATGGAGGGTGAATTTAGCATGGCTAAAAAGTAAAGGGAGAAGCTAATGTATGAGAAAAAACTAGCAATAAATATAAAACAGACACATTGCAGTCAGCAACAAGCTGTGGAGCATATATGTATATGGTGGGTAGTTTAGTTTTGGCACGGAGATATCTGAGATTAAAACTTTCCATCTATTAGGTGATATTTAATACTGACACCAGAAGGCATTTGATCTTTGAGGTGAATAAGCCATTGTCAGGTAGACTGTATATAATTATGGAAGCTAACTCACAGCCTTGCTTGGCTTCAGTCTGGATTTTGAAACTGTCTGTTTTAGAACTCCAGGTCAGGGCGGTTGCAATCATATCATCATGAAGCAATTACAGGATTATGAAGAAGTTTACTGGACATCCAAATCTTTGGAGGACATTACATAGGGCCTCATGATTTACTGAGTCAAATACTTTGATCAGATTGATTGATGCAAATGAAGAGTTTGTGATGTCATTCTCAACATTTTTCTTAGATTTGTCTGGCCACAAAGAATATGTCACAGATTCGTCTGGAAGATCTGAAGCCACATTGAGAGAATTTTCTCAGCCACAGGAAACAAGTGATTCAAGAGAATGTCTGTCAGGAATTTTCCTGCTCTAGGCAAAATGGAAATGTCTCAATAGTTTCCACAGCATGATTTTATCTCCCTTCTTGAATCAAGTTACAATTGAAGTTTGGGGGGGGTGGGGAGTTGGCAAAAGTTATTTTTCCTCCCAAATCTGTAAGATGTGCATGGGGTCTTGATATGAACAAAAGCCAACCAACTTTGAAGAGCTCAACTGGAATCTGTCAGAGCTGTATGCCTTGTTCTTTTTCATTCATTTGATCGCTTGTTGCAAATCTTCCATCAATGATGGGTCATCCATGGATTCTACCACAGGATACTTGAGAATAGCCTGGAGAGTAACAGCTACGTTCACAGTTGAGGAGTTGTTGAGAGTGTTCTTTCCGGAGTTGATGGGTGGCATTGTCATTCTTGAGAAGAGAGCAAAGGGATTTTATCAATTTGATTGGTCAATAGATGATCCTGGTGGCTTCAAAAAAATTGTTGCATGTCATGAAGGTCAGCATATTGTTGGATCTTGCAGGCTTTCTCTTCCCATCATGTGTTCTTTAACATAGGAATTTGTCTGTAGTATTAGCTTTGTGCTGATGGAATGTTGCCACCTTGATTTAAGACCTAGAGTTGTTCTGCTAGGCAATGAAGAATGCTCGTTTACATTGTAGGTCATATATTTTAACATTATTTACCGAACAAGTCCTGATGATGACAGTGCTCAAACCCAATGGCCTGAGTATTGGAATCTAGTACAGCTGATCTATTTGATCCCACTGTTTAGGAATGGAATTGGATTTGTGAAGATTTTCCAGATTTGTCATGAGCTGTGCTTGGAATCTTCTCTTCAGTCAGGTTGAATGTTAATCTTCTACTTCTTGGACTTTGGCCCTTGTAATGTCTTAATGCTAGATGGATATTCACCATCAGTCAGACCAGTCAATTATATGTGCAGCAGGCTCCAGACCCGTGCCTCAGACATCACGTCAGCAATACAGACATGATTTGGATTTTTAACTTGGAAAATGATATATCCCATGAGGCGTCAGTGTTTTGATCCAGGATGCTTCCATGTAGTTTTGTATTTGTCTTTCTAGTTGAAGAGGGTGTGAGGCCATGCTGAACACACTGTCAACAAGTGAACACCATTCAATCATCAGGATCCAAAATTAAATGGACCAGCACATCAAATACAGTTCATTTTGAATTGGTATTTCTGACTGGGCCAGTAAAAGGAAATGTGAGCAGCGCCAAACCTATTACTGGATAAGCAGATTTTTCCCACCTCCAACAGAGAAACTTTTTGAATGAGTGACCATTGGGCCTGCTAATAGCATCCATCAATCACAGTACAAATTGGCATACTCCTCCCAAAGTGCCCTGGCTCAATTTCCAACTGTGATGATAGAAGTTTTAATTATTTCTGTGTGCAACGTTGCACAAACAAGCACAAAAACTATTCAAGGCCACAGCAAAAGTTTTTAATCTGCCGTGTCATTTCCTGTTTAAAAAAAATTATGTTAAGTTCTACATTTCACAGAAAACGTTACTTTGCAAAGTGCAACATAGGTGCAAGCAAACTCAATAAGTACTGATAGGGAAGTGGATACTTGAGGATATGTCACCACTTGTGCTACAAATTACCTTGCTTCTCAATAGTCTTAATAGCTTTTTCTACTTCCTGATTTGCAACAGCTCATCGAAGATAACCACTCAAATTGCCATTAGCCACATGGTACAATGCACTATTCCCAGAGCATCAGTAAAGAGAAGTAGTGTTGTGGTGAATACATCTCTGAAGTACCAGCTGTTAGAAATGCAAATCGGGACTGAGTTGCTTCATGTTTCAGTGAATCAGGGATTGTATATATTTGTGTGGGGGCCCTGAGGTGACTTCCTATTACCCCAGTTGGACTACTGCACAGAAAATGTTTTATTTTCAGGAGGAACTACTATGGATCAAACCTTGTAACTTCATTTTCTGGTGAAAATACACAATGTGGGGCATGAAAAACCTTCAACAGTCTGGGGTAAGTGTCAAATTTCATACCAGGGATTTACTGTAAAGGCTAGTTTTGTGAAATATTTGGATTCATTTCATGTAACCTTAGTTTAACACCTGATTTCATAGCCTGGTTTGCCTTGTACATCAAGTCAAACATTTAAAGGGAAATATACTCTCTCAAGCTTAAAGTGAATGTTTTGTGAATTAGTTAGGCAACTAGGCAAGGCCCTCATTGCATTTGTATTAAAGCTGCTGGTTCAAGACAGTCTGATCACACAGTCTATGTAAAGCCATTCCTCCTTCTTCCATGCAGAATTAACTGTATGATTCTCCAGTATCTATTTTCGAGTAGCACAGACATTGATAGTGCTGACAACAATACCATGTCTCATTCCAATGATGCTGGAGTATTACTTCATTGTGTTTTTTTAAAATATAATACTTGCATTTCCAAGGTGCAACTGAAGGAAATTAAATATTTAAGGACATAATGTGGCAACAAAAGTAAACTAAGAACAGAACATACGCAAAATCCACCTTTTTCTGTTACGTGGCGGTTGTATCATATTCACTTCCCTTTTAACAATATGAATATGTTCCTTTTGACAAAAACAAATTATTTTTCATAATTTTAAATGTGTGAATTAAAAATACACGCACACACACAAAGAGGCACATGCTGGCATCCACAGATATGGTCACTTGTCGATTTTCCATGCTATAGTTTGTTTTTAGTTTCTGGTCTGGAACACAGCTATTTAACTGTTTTGTCCTGTACGATCAATGCTCAGAATCCATTCCCATAACTGTTTCTAACACAGCTCAGCCTGAAAGGAGTGCTGAAATATTTGTACATTTCAGATTCCAAACCAATGACTGACCTCTTCAATACATTTGTAACAAAATACAAGCCTGGAGTGCTAAATTTAAAATTTGTATTGTCTCTGGCTGTCTCTCTCTGCCCAGTGCCAGCTTATTGCTTCGAACTACAATATAAATTAACCATTATTTTTATATTAAATAAAATGCACAAACTAAGTTACAATTTCTTGTTTTTCAAAACATTTTAAACGTATTTTACTTTACAGATCATGCTGTATTTCCAACAATGTTGAGCATTAAATACAATATTTTGAGCAAGAAGAAGTTAGATACTTTTCTAAATAGCCTATAATTATCAAATACTTGTTGTTTGGAAGTTCAGTGTTCATGCCAAGAAATCATAAAACTAAAGAAAACAACATTCAACTGTTTTCCTTTTCTTTTGCTTCTGTATTAAATGTCTTTGGAACATATTTTGGAATAGCTCAAAAAATGTTGTTTTAATTAGAATTATAGAAATGTACACAGAAGGAACCCATTGGAATTGTCACTGTCAGGTCTATGGCAGAGCTGATATACTTATGTGCCTTTCACACATCCTTACTGGTGTTCAGTATTTTTATATATCGAATTGAATTACCTCAATTAATCATTTTGTGATAATCTATTTTCTAATAATCCTATGCATTAAATATTATTTTAAAACTGTTCCCTTTTTTATGCTTCTGAAATATGTTCCTCACCTACAACAGTTGTTACTCAAATCACCAACTAATGGAAATAATTTCTTCACATTTACTTCCTCTCCAAAGACTGAATTTTTGTTCAGTTCAGTCGCGTTCTCTCGTAACCTTTTCTGCTCCTGTCATCCTTTTCTCTTACTAATGCTACAAATTTGGTATCAATTATTAATGACTTTTCCTCTATTGCCTTTATCTAAACTGTTTGTCTCATTTTCCAAAATTCACACCCAAGGGACGTGCACACAAACTATATCCTGACTATGCAGGAAACATTCTGTCTTTCACCTCCTCCTCTAGTAATTGCATCAGTTAACATTTCCATCTTGCATCTTGTGTACTCTGTCAAAAGCTTTTTAAAATTTCAAATATATTGCAGGCACGTTCCTCTTTCCAATTCGTCATCATGTTAAAACATTTGAGTAAATTAGTTAAAAACATGACAGACCTGTAAAGTCCATATTGTTGTCACTGAATAACCATAATTCTATTGTGTTCCTTAATGTTTTCCCTTAGTAACAGTGAATATGATACAGCCACTGCATTATAGAAAAAGGTGGATTTTGCACATGTTCTGTCCTTAGTTTACTTTTATTGCCACATTATATCCTTAATTATTCCCTTCAGTTGCACCTTGGAAATGCAAGTATTGTACAAAAAAAACAGCCACGATGAAGTAATCCAGCATCACTGGAATGAGACATGGTATTGTTGCCAGTGTTCCAATCACTGTCTGTGATACTGGAGAATCATACAGTTAACTTTGTATTCTTTCTGTTTGGTAGTAGGACTACGGATTCTTTAGACCAGAAGTGTTAAACCATGTATTGCAAAAAACAATGATAAGACGAGTACAGGAAAGAGAGAGAATCTGGTGAACTGGTACAATGACAATAGTCTCTCCCTCAGCGTTAACAAAACAAAAGGAGGTAGTCATCACCTTCAGGGAGCATAGTGGAGGCCGTGCCCCTGTCTTCATTAATGGGGACAAAGTGGAAATGGACAAGCACTTCAAGTTTCTAGGTGTCCTGAACACCAATAACCTGTCCCGGTCTGTCTACGCTATAGTTAAGAAAGCCCAACAATGCCTCTACTTTCTCAGGAGGCTAAGGAAATCTGGTATGTCCTCTACAGATGCACCATAGAAAGCATTCTTACTCATTGTATCACAGCCTGGTATGGCTCCTGCTCTGTCCAAGACCGGGAATCATGAGTGAAAACCAGTCCAAACCAGTTCCCACCCATTGAGTCTGTCTACACTTCCTGCTGTCTCAGAAAAGCAGCCAGTATAATCAAGGACCCCAGACGTACTCTCTTCCACCTTCTTCCATCGGGAAAAAGATACAATAGTCGAAGGACACATACCAACCAACTCGAGACAGCTTCTTCCCTGCTGCCATCAGACTTTTGATGGACCTACCTCTTATTAAGTTGATCTTTCTCCACATCCTAGCAATGACTGTAGCACATTCTGAGTTCTATCCTTTACTTCTATGTACAGTATACCTTGTTTGTATAGCACGCAAGAAACAATGCTTTGCATTGTACATGAATACACGTGACAAATCAAATCGAAACGATGCATTTTTTTTTGCTGGTAAAGTTGTTTCTTTTTAAGATCAAGAAGCCTATTTGTTAATGAAACATTGATGTTGTTCAGGATGGCCTGATCATTTAAAGCCAGAATGTCTATTTCCTGTGTGTGACGGCAGCCTGAGATTCCTTAAGAGCTAAATTGTTGCATTGACTGGAATGTTTCTGGTTTCTGCAGTGAGCATTGATTGCTTTTCACCAGTTTCAAAACTGTCTCTGGAATGGAACATCTCGGGACATTGATACATGGATTTTAACGTATTTCTCTTGGAACTTCTAATGCATTGTTATGATGAATAATGAGATTAAAGGACAGGAGTGAAAAATGGAATTCATTATTTGGCCAAAAACGTATACGAGCTCCTAAGCATACGTTGAGTTAAATTTAGTTTGGGAACTTTGCGTTTAGCCTACAACTCAGAATGGAGTTAGCATTTTAAAATGTGTTTGCTTCATAACTTGTGCACCACAGTCCAGGGTGCAACATCTGGGTTTCTCCAAACACCAAATGATTGGAATTTTTAAAACCTTTGGAAGAAACTTGCGTGGGCACTTCCATGAAGTGGAAGCAGCAAATGTAATTATATGTTCAAAATAACTGGTACTGGGCAATTACAGACACAACATCCTTGCTTCAACATTAGGAAAATTAATGGAATCAATATGTGACCCAAAATGGAAGAGTACTTGGATTTTTTTAAAAACGTAACCTAACAAATGGTGATTAACCCAGGATTCTTTTGAAGGAACTAGTGTCTCATCGGGATGTCATTTGATGTAGTGTAGGAATATTAAATGAAATTTAATAAACATTCTCCCTATACCTTTGAACAGATGAGGGCCTCTTTGAAGGATGCCCCCAGTTCTTTCTCAGCAGCCTAGTGGTTACAATAATTATATTTATCACCAGAGAAGAAGGTAGTTGTCAATTGCTGTTTCGAGTGATACTTAAAGGTATGGCCTGAAATAGCCTTTAGGAATTTATGCCTACATGACTCTTATGTACTGATTGCAGCAGTTGACAATCAACAAATTCCATTCCTTCTTTGACAACATCCTATAATACACATTTAAGTTAATGAAACATTCCAAGAAGGAATGTGATCAAAAATGACAATGACCAAGGGGACATTAGGAACAGTGCCCAAATTCTTAATCAGTGGTGAGTTTCAAGTAGCATCTTGAAGAAAGACAGGTAAATGGTGAAGCCTTCCATTGTTTGCTGGAGCAGAGAGACAGATAAGAAATTACCTGTTAAAAACCTGTTTAAATAAGTTTAAAGCACTTTGTAGTAAGAACTTACCTTGTAGAACGGAATGGGACGGCCGTAATTATGGGGGATTTCAATCTACGTATTGATTGGCCGACCCATGTTGGACGCGGTGGGCTTGAGGAGGAGTTCTTGGAATGCTGCCGGGATAGTTTCCTTGAACAGTGTGTGTTGGAGCCGACGAGGGAGCGAGCTATCTTGGATCTGGTGTTATGTAATGAGGCGGGTAGAATTAGGGACCTTGCGGTGAAGGATCCTCTTGGGGAGAGTGATCATTGTATGGTGGAGTTTCTGGTGCAGATGGAGGAGGAGAAAGTGGGTTCCCGGACACGTGTCCTTTGTTTGAACAGAGGGGAGTACAGTAGGATGAGAGAAGAATTGGCGAATGTGGACTGGGGGAGCGCGTTGGAAGGTAGGTCTGCTGAGGAGCAGTGGAGGATCTTTAAGGAGATCTTTCTTGGTGCTCAGCAGAAATTTATTCCGATGGTTAAAAGGACCGTAGGAGGAGAGGTAATAAGCCGTGGATAACGAAGGAGGTGAAGGAAAGTGTTAAATTAAAAGCGGAGGCGTTTAGAGTAGCTAAGAGTAGTGGGCGAGAAGAGGATTGGGAGAGGTTTAAATGTCAACAAAGATTGACAAAGAAGTTGATAAAGAAGGGTAGGAGAAACTATGAAGCTGGGCTAGCGCTTAATATAAAAAAGGATAGCAAGAGTTTTTATAAATACATAAAAAGGAAGAGGCTGGCTAGGGTGAACGTTGGACCTTAGAGGATGAGAAGGGGGACTTAGTGGTGGGGGATGGGGATATGGCTGAGGTCTTGAATAACTTTTTTGTTTCGGTCTTCACGGAGGAGGACGTGGATAATTTGCTGGGTGTTAGAGATGGAAAGGTGGTAGGACTGGAGGGTCTCAATGACATTACTGTTACTAGAGAGGCGGTGCTCGACAGACTGGAGGAGCTGATTGTGGACAAGTCCCCAGGACCGGATGGAATGCATCCGAGGGTTCTGAAAGAAATGGCGGAGGTGATAGTGGATGCCTTGGTGGTTATTTTCCAGACGTCGCTGGATTCCGGGGAAGTGCCGGAAGATTGGAAAACGGCTAATGTTACGCCATTGTTTAAGAAGGGTGCCAGGCAAAAGGCAGGGAATTATAGGCCTGTTAGTTTAACGTCTGTTGTAGGTAAAATGTTAGAATCCGTCATCAAGGAGGAAATAGCGAGGCATCTTGAGGGGAATTGCTTGATAGAGCAGACGCAGCACGGTTTCATTAAGGGGAAGTCGTGTCTGACAAATTTACTGGAGTTCTATGAGGATGTGTCTAGGGCGGTGGATAGAGGAGAGCCGGTAGATGTGGTCTTTCTTGATTTTCAGAAGGCGTTTGACAAGGTACCTCACAAGAGGTTATTGCAGAAGGTCAGGGGACATGGAGTTGGGGGTAGGGTGTTAGCGTGGATAGAGGATTGGTTGTCAAATAGGAGGCAGAGAGTGGGGGTCAATGGGTGCTATTCGGATTGGCGGTTGGTGACTAGTGGAGTGCTCCAGGGGTCGGTGCTGGGGCCTCAGCTATTTACCATTTATATAGATGATCTGGAGGAGGGAACCGAGTGCATGGTGTTGAAATTTGCTGATGACACCAAGATTGGTGGAACGGCAAATTGCGCGGAGGGTGTGGAGAGTCTACAGAAGGATCTAGATAGGCTGGGCGAATGGGCCAGGAACTGGCAAATGGAATTTAATGTTGGCAAGTGCGAGGTGGTCCACTTTGGTAGGAATAATGGTAGGAAGGATTATTACTTACGTGGCAAAAAACTGCAGCAGGCAACAGTGCAGAGGGACCTTGGGGTCCTTGTGCATGAGTCGCAAAAACCCAGCTTGCAGGTGCAGCAGGTGGTCAGGAAGGCGAATGGGATGCTGGCCTTCATCGCGAGGGGGATTGAATATAAAAGTAGGGAGGTCTTGCTGCGGCTGTATAGGGCATTGGTGAGGCCGCAGCTGGAGTACTGTGTGCAGTTTTGGTCGCTGTACTTACGCAAGGATAGTTTGGCCTTGGAGGGAGCGCAGAGGAGGTTTACTAGGCTGATGCCGGAGTTGAAGGGGTTGAGCTATGAGGAGAGGCTGAATAAACTAGGCTTGTACTCGTTAGAGTTTAGAAGAATGAGGGGAGATCTCATTGAGACGTATAAGATGATGAATGGGATGGATAAGATAGAGGTGGAGAGACTCTTCCCGCTCAGAAAGGACAGTAGGACTAGGGGGCACAGCCTCAAGATAAAGGGGGGGCGGTTTAGAACGGAGTTGAGGAGGAACTTCTTCACTCAAAGGGTGGTGAATCTCTGGAATTCTCTGCCCGTTGAAGTGGTGGAGGCTGCCTCGCTAAATATTTTTAAGATGCGGGTTGATGGGTTTTTGATAAGAGAGGGGATTAAGGGTTATGGGGAGAGGGCGGGAATGTGGAACTGAGCCACGACAGATCAGCCATGATCTTATTGAATGGCGGGGCAGGCTCGAAGGGCTAGATGGCCTACTCCTGCTCCTATTTCTTATGTTCTTATATCACAGTCAGTGACGATAGAGTGAAGGTAATAGGAGATGTACAAGAGGTCAGAGTTAGAGGAGTGTGGATTCCTCAGTGAATGTAGAGCTGGAGGAGGTTGCAGAGATGGAGAGGGGTGAGACCACAGTGGGATTTGAACACCAGGATGAGAATTTAGTGGACCAGAATCCAATTTAGATCAGTAAGCACCAGCCAATTGGTGAGCAGGACTTTGTATAAATAAGGTAATAGTAGCAAATGAGGATGACTTGTATTTTAGAGCATCTCTCATGACCTCAGCATGCTCCCAAATGTTTTACAATGCATGGAATACTTTTCAAGCATAGTCAGTGTTGAAACGTCAGCAAACTGGCAGCCAGCAAATCCCACAAACAGAAAGACAATGTATGACCAGATAATCCATTGTGATGTTGAGATATAAATATTGATCAGAGCATTCCACTGCTGCTTTTTAAATAGTGTCATGTAAATCATCCTTAGATAGATAAGCACCTTGTATGAAAGGTGACACCTCCAGCAGTGCAGTACTCCCTCACTGCATTGTCAGTCTACATCATATACTTATCTTTGGAGCAAGGTTTGAATGAATGACCTTTTCAATTTTGTTGCAGAGGTTGCTCATGTGATTTTGGTGATCAGATACTCACTTCAGCTGCTTCAGGTTTTCTTTGTGGGGGTGGGTCATTTTCTCCCTTGCACCCCAAGGCTGGCAGTTATTCTGTCAACAGTATATGTAATGCTGTATCCTCAGCCTCTGAGTCATTACTCCTGTATCCTTACATGCACCAAATTCTGATCATCTGTCATCTCTGCACTTGCTAAACTACATTGGCTTCCAATTCGTGTTTTCAGTATCCAGCTCAATTGTGTGTAAAACCAGTCTCCCATCCATTGATTCTGTTTACACTTCCCACTGCCTCAGCAAAGCAGCCAGCATAATTAAGGGCCCCATGCACCCGGACATTCTCTCTCCCACCTTCTTCCTTCGGGAAAAAGATACAAAAGTCTGAGGTCAGGTACCATCTGACTCGAAAAGTTTCTTCCCTGCTGCTGTCAGACTTTTGAATGGACTTAACTTGCACTAAGCTGATCTTTCTTTACACCCTAGCTATGATGTAACACTACATTCTCTTCCTTCTCTATGAATGGTATGTTTTGTCTGTATAGTGCACAAGAAACAATACTTTTCACTATATGTTAATACGCCTAACAATAAATCAAATCAAATGCATTGCTCTAGCTATAAATTCCAATTTAAAACCAAAGTATGTAACTATTTTGCGATCTGATGCAGGATAGAGTCCATTGTCTGGGGCGGCACAGTGACTAGAAATGCTGCCTCCCAGGGACCTGGGTTTGATTCCCAGCTTGGGTCTCGGTGTGGAGCCTGCATGTTGCCCCTGTGTCTGTGTGGGTTTCCTCTGGGTGTTCTGGTTTCCTCCCACAGTCCGAAAGATGTGCTGATTAGGTGCACTGGCCATGCTAAATTCTCGCTCAGTGTACCTGAACAGGAACTGGAGTGTGCAACTAGGGGATTTTCACAGTCATTTCAATGCAGTGTTAATATGAGCCTACTTGTGACACTAATAAAACTTTAAAAAATTGTCCCGTACCCTTACATTGTAGGATGTCATTGAATAGGAGGAAGACATGGTCACAGAGAGAGAGGTATTTCTTGAGATGGTTGAGTCACAACTTTTGTACATCATCATGAGGCAATGAAACCAAACCTGTTGTTCAACCTTCCTGTTGTATTGTGAGATCAACACTTCTCTCTTCCTCTTCCTAAGACTCAACCACCCTCAACTATTGCTCAAGCATTGGCTGGAATCCAACCTCTCACTTTGTCTCAACTGATTCTCTTCTTTTGTTTCTCTTCCCTTTGTTAATTTTCTTAACAATTTGAAGGCATGATTTTATTTTTGTTAGCGTATCATTCTACAAAATACGCCTGAACAATTCACTATTTCAGTACTAAAGAGAAGCATTTTCTTAAGTTTATTGAAGTCATGGCCAACTCCCAGGCCCTCAGGAATCTTTTACCTTATGGATTAGTACTTCACCCACACGTCTTCCTGCAGCTGTTCCCTAGAGTGAAACCAATCGTAAAAGTCAATTTTTTTCCCTATTCCCGCTGTAATGGGTGCGTGCCCTACTGTGTGGCTGATTACATCCTAACCCCCTCCAGAAATTCAGATGTAGCTTCAGTTGATTGCTTAAGAGGAGTGAAGAAGAATGTGTTCTGAATGCTACTTACCATAGAACCCTACAGTGCAGAAAGAGGTCCTTCGGCCCATCAAGTCTGCACCGAACACAGTCCCACCCAGGCCCTATCCCCATATCCCTACATATTATACCCTCTAACCTACGCATCCCTGGTCACTAAGGGGCAATTTCTTAGCACGGCCAATCAACCTAACCCGCACATCTTTTGGACTGTGGGTGGAAACCAGCGTACCGGGAGGAAACCCACACAGACATGAGGAGAATGTGCAAACTCCACACAGACAGTGACCCGAGCTGGGAATCGAACCCAGGACCCTGGAGCTGTGAAGCAGCAGTGCTAACCACTGTGCTACCGTGCCACCCCATTTTCCTCTTTTAAAAAACACCATCAATGAGGATCCAGTGTTTGTTTCTATATAGAACGGTAGGAAGAACCTGGGGGAAATAATAATAATAGCAGTTTCTATAATGTGGGGTTGGGCAGGGGGAGGTGATGGAGCTCTTGACGCACAGTGGTAGCATCCATACCTTGGGGCCAGACCCTCTGGGTTCAAATTCCACTTCAGAGACCTAATGAATTTTGAACTTGGCACTTGGTTGCCTATAAATCTCTGAGAGTGATAACAAGTAGAAAGAGCAGAAGAGTTTCCTGGTCAGCCAGACTACAGACGGCCATTGCAACACTTTATCACATATAATCATGGGCCAATCCAATGGACATCCATTGTCACCAATGCCCGTTAGGGAATAATACCTTAAGGTGGAAGGAGATAGTTCAGAGAGCCTTTCTGTGTGATAGACATGATTCCAGGATTTTATATTTCCTCCCTAATACTTGGGTCACAGTGCTACAGATCATTGTAGGCTAAGGGCTAACAACTGCGGTGGATGTAAGTACTAATGACAAAAGTAGAAAGAGGAATGAGCTCCAACAGGGAGACTTTCGAAAGCTTGAAAAGTTATTGCAAAGTAGAAGCTTAAAGGTGTGGGTCTGTGGATTGCTCCTGCTGCCACGTGCTAACAAATACAGAAATAGGAAATTTCAAATGACTGGAGAGATGGTGCAGGAAGAAGGACTTTGAGGATTTTGGGAGCAGTTCTGAGCGAGATAGAAGCTAGATGAACCAGATGTGTTCCACTTCAACAGGGATGAACCCATTGTCCTGTTTTGTTCCTGCTGTTCGGGATGATTTAAATTAACTTGATACGAGACTGTAAACTCGAGTGCAGTACAGTGGTTCCCAAAAAGCGGATCGTGACTCCCAGTGGGGTGGTGTGATCAGCAATTAGGGCAGCGAGAGCCATCTCCTTCCCTGCCAGCAATGAAGACTGCAGAACAAAAACTCCGGGCACTCGAGGTCAGCTCTGAGTCTCTTTTCATAAGGCACAATTCTTTTTTTCTTGCCCCAGGTGGGTGCGACTAAATGAAATTTGCTGCCTCCAACAGAGGCTGCAAAATAGTTCATGAAAATTCTAAACATTGCCTGTATTCCAACCCCCCTTCACCCCCCCTTCCCCCCACCATTCTCTCAATTTCCCCTGCCCCTCCACTCAACCCCCTCTTTTCTTGATACTCTGCTCTCTGAATGCTCCCATTCCAGGTCCCTCAGCTCTACCTGACCTTACAACTGGCCTCCAACCTGTTTCCCCCCCACACACCACCCATGCCCCTCATGGCAATTTTCAAGCTTCAAAATGAGTCACAGTCACAAAATCTTTAGCAAGCCTGCTGTAGAGTTAGAAAGGAGCAGAGCTTGATTGGGTGTTGAAGAGAGTGGTCAAAGGCAGCTGAATTTTGGTTGAGTTAAGAAATGAGGGCGGTGTTATTACCCAATTGTGTTTATTCTGTTGGCCATCAGCTAGTGGGAAAGATGTAGAGGAACAAATTTATTGAGAATTTAGAGAGATACAGGAACTATGGAGTAATAATAATGGGGGACCGTGGCCACAAATACGAAGCTGGCTGGGTGACAGGAAATGGAGAGCAGTTATTTTTCAGATGGGAGGAAGGTAGACAGTGATATTCCCAAGTGATACATACGCAAATCATTACTCATCTCTGTGTATATTAATGCCTCAGACTTGGATGTTCAGGGCACCAGATTTGCAAATGAGACAAAGTTTAGAATTGCAGTATGCAAATAATTGTGACATCAAGAAAACAGGTTGGTGAAATGGACAGGCAAGTGAAGTTTTAGGCAGAGAAATGTGAAGTGATACATTTTGGTTAAGATAAATGAGGAGAAACAATATGAACTAAAGGGTACAATTCTCAGGAAGTTGCAGGAGCAGGAAGACTTGGTACGTGTGCACATATTGTTGGTGGTATGGCAAGTTGAGAACATGACTGAAAAGGCATATGGCACCCAGGGATTAGAGACCTAGAGTAGAAGAACAAGGAAGTTACGGTGAACCTTTCGAAACACTGGTGTGTCGGCTCAACTGGAGTATTGTGCCCAATTCTGGGCACTGTACTTTAGAAAAGAGGTGAAGGTTTTACAGAGGGAACACAGGAGGTGGGAGGGTCATGAGGCAACCCTCCAGAAATATGTTGAAACAGAACTGGCAATCATTGGAGATTGGGTGGGGGAGAGATTGGGTGGAAAGCATCTTGATTAAGCTCGATATTACCTTTCCTCTTTGTCCACTTGGGCATCTCCAGCAGTTCATCACTGGATAACGATTAGAATCAGGAATCCAAGAGAAATTTCCTCTTCCTACAATCCAAATAAAATGAGGCCAGTTGTGGTAATTAAACAACTCTCCTAGCTAAAATCGGAGGCCAAAACTGAGCAGATCCTGGTCTATATTTCTCAGTTATTCAGCTAGGTATGCTACATTTCAATTGTTGTAATGTCACACGACTCCAAATGAGGGTCAGCGCTGAGCAGTTTCGTGCTTATTTATTATCTAGTGCCAAGAGTAGGATTGGAGTCTCTTTCTCCACGGATGTCAAAAGTACTCCTTGTCCCTGATTTTGAAGCATTAGGAAAATTCCTTTACTTTATAGTAGAGGACATTATCTTTGTTTCTTCAGAACCATTTAATTGTGTACTACTTTATCCTTTGGCTCTTCCAGTATGCTCAACTTAATTTCCTACGTTTACAACAGTAACTCCACTTCAAGAATACTTGATTACATATGAACATACAAATTAGGAGCAGGAGTAGGCCACTCGAGCTCTCGAGCCCACTCCACTTAGTCAATAAGATCACAGCTAATCTCATTAGTTGCAAAAAAGCTTTGGGAAGTTCCAAGGTGTTAAAAGGTGCTTTATAAATATATCCATCTCTCTTTGATTTGCTGATGTTTAATTTATTGGTGTAAAATTACTCTAAATTCACCAGAAATAGAAGACTACTTTTTAAATTATTTATAATTAAATTAAATACGTTTTAAATTATTATTTGCCTCGGTGATTATTTTCCAAACGTCGCTGGATTCCGGGGAAGTGCCAGAAGATTGGAAAACGGCTAATGTTACGCCGTTGTTTAAGAAGGGTGGCAGGAAGAAGGCAGGGAATTATAGGCCATTTAGTTTAACGTCTGTTGTAGGTAAAATGTTAGAATCCGTGATCAAGGAGAAAATAGCGAGGCATCTTGAGGAGAATTGTTTGGTAGAGCAGACGCAGCACGGTTTCGTTAAGGGGAAGTCGTGTCTGACAAATTTATTGGAGTTCTATGAGGATGTGTCTGGGGCGGTGGATCGAGGAGAGCCGGTGGATGTGGTCTGTCTTGATTTTCAGAAGGCGTTTGACAAGGTACCTCACAAGAGGTTATTGCAGAAGGTCAGGGGGCATGGAGTTGGGGGTAGGGTGTTAGCGTGGATAGAGGATTGGCTGTCAAATAGGAGGCAGAGAGTGGGGGTCAACGGGTGCTATTCGGATTGGCGGATGGTGACTAGTGGAGTGCCCCAGGGGTCGGTGCTGGGGCCTCAGCTATTTACCATTTATATAGATGATCTGGAGGAGGGAACCGAGTGTAGAGTGTCGAAATTTGGTGATGACACCAAGATTGGTGGAATGGCAAATTGTGCGGAGGGTGTGGAGAGTCTGCAGAAGGATCTAGATAGGCTGGGCGAATGGGCCAGGAACTGGCAAATGGAATTTAATGTTGGCAAGTGTGAGGTTTTCCACTTTGGCAGGAATAATGGTAGGAAGGGTTATTACTTATGTGGCGAAAAACTGCAGCAGGCGACGGTGCAGAGGGACTCGGGGTCCTTATGCATGAGTCGCAAAAACCCAGCTTGCAGGTGCAGCAGGTGGTCAGGAAGGCGAATGGGATGCTGGCCTTCATAGCAAGGAGGATTGAATATAAAAGTAGGGAGGTCTTGCTGCGGCTGTATAGGGCACTGGTGAGGCCGTAGCTGGAGTACTGTGTGCAGTTTTGGTCACCGCACTTACGCGAGGATATTTTGGCCTTGGAGGGAGTGCAGAGGAGGTTTACTAGGCTGATTCCGGAGTTGAGGGGTTTGAACTATGAGGAGAGGCTGAATAAACTAGGCTTGTACTCGTTAGAGTTTAGAAGAATGAGGGGAGATCTCATTGAGACGTATAAGATGTTGAATGGGATGGATAGGATAGAGGTGGAGAGGCTCTTCCTGCTCAGAAAGGACAGTAGAACTAGGGGGCACAGCCTCAAGATAAAGGGGGGGCGGTTTAGAACGGAGTTGAGGAGGAACTCCTTCACTCAAAGGGTGGTGAATCTCTGGAATTCTCTGCCCATTGAAGTGGTGGAGGCTGCCTCGCTAAATATTTTTAAGAAGCGGGTTGATGGGTTCTTGATAAGAGAGGGGATTAAGGGTTATGGGGAGAGGGCAGGAATGTGGAACTGAGCCACGACAGATCAGCCATGATCTTATTGAATGGTGGGGCAGGCTCGAAGGGCTAGATGGCCTACTCCTGCTCCTATTTCTTATGTTCTTATGATCAAATAGTAATTGATTTGGAAATTAGGATCCTATGTTCCCATTTTGATTCTAAGTGTTGGGCAGATCTGGAACTGGGAGTGTTTCAGATCTGACTTTTAGATCCATTCATAGGCGCCCCCATACATACTCTGCCTGCAGTAATATCAGTGATTTTGAATCACGCTGCACAAGCTTGTGGATAAACATGTCCAAAACCCTGCTGCTCCAATCGGAGCCTGCAACTGCACGTGCGCAGAAAAAAAAGATAGAATGCTGCTCCCCTGCCACATCCCCCCCAGCCCGGATAATGCCTCCCCCTGGCCCTGACAGGCATCGCCCCACCCCCACAATATTACTGACCCCCTGATCCCACACCCTGGCCACCCAGACCGATTGTGATCCCATCTGCCCTTCCTCCCACTGATCTCTGCAGAATGGCAGTGGACCCCCTCCCTCACTGATCTCGCGCAGAGTGGGAGCGGACTCCCTCCTCCCACTGATCTCAGGCAGAATGGCAGTAGAACCCCCTCTTTCCGTCCCCCTGTTGATCTCGGGCAGAGTGGTAGCAGACTCCCTTCCTCCCTACTGATCTCAAGCAGAGTGGCGCTGGACTCCCCATTACTCCACCCACATGCTCCTCTGAAACATTCAGAGGCTGCAGCAGTCCAATTTGCGAGGGCTTTTTGCACATACTTCAGCTGGCTGAGTGCACTGGGACCCATCCAAAAGACCCACAGTCAGTGGTGAGACCTGGGTCCATGCTGCAAGCCAATCGCCCTGCTGAGCAGAGCCCCTCGACCCGAGAAACAAAATGGCTGCAACAGAGAGCCGTCGGACACGAGGCACTTACCTCCTCACACACGCTCGCAGATGGAGTACCCGAATTAGACTTTTATGGAGCATGTCTGTTTTACGTCAATTTGAGATGGGTGAATGCAGTGGTAAAGGGGGAAATGCCGGTAAAGTTGGGCCTGCCGCCCATTAAGTCGATTTAGACGCGTGCAAAGCGATCGTTTTCAGGCCTTGGTAAAGGGGGAACCAGTGTGAAGTGGGTGTGGATTGCGCTACTCTCCTAATGCCTGACTTTACCAAATTTTTGCGCCCAAAAACAGGTGCAACTGGATGGTGAAATTGAGCCCTCCTTGTTTTTTTTGCTGTTAATGTCAGTAACTGAGATTTTTTTTTAAAGTTCGAAGTTTTACTCATTTTTATGCACCCAAATCTTGACGGGAACAAGTGTCCCAATAATATAAAAATATGACTGTTCAAGTCATTGTTTATGATATTCTGTTGCAGCACAGTGGTTAGCACTGCTGCCTCACAGCACCAAGGACCTGGGTTCAATTCCAGCCTTGGGTGACTGTCTGTGTAGAATTTGCACATTCTCCCCATGTCTACGTGGGTTTCCTCTGGGTGCTCCTGTTTCCTCCCACAGCCCAAAGATGTATGGGTTAGGTGGATTGGTCGTGCTAAATTGCCCCTTAGTGTCAGGAGGATTTGCAAGTAAATACATGGAGTTATGGGGATAGGGTCTGGGTGGAATTGTGATCCATGCAGACTTGATAGGCCAAATGGCCCCCTTCTGCACTGTGTGGATTCTACAATTATAGTAACTTTTTCTGGTTCAGCATCAACGGGGGTAGGGGTTTAAATGGAAGGAGCAATGATGGCTGTTCCGAGATACCCCAAGGAATGATAATAAATTTACTTCCTCGTTTGTCAGTCAGTAATAACAAGCTAGAATCAATTTTACCAGAAGACGGATTATGTCCATAATGGCTCCCAAGACTGATGCAAGAGTATGCAATGACCAATATTTGATATTGTCAGATAAAGCAAGTAATGCAAGATGCGCAGATTAATTAGTTTTAAACTGCCCAACTATGCATTAACAGTATCTATTTCCATTGTACTGAGCAGCGCACACTTTTACACTGACATTTCTCAGTCGATAGTGCACGAGTAACTGTTGGGTACAATGTACGTGGTGATTTCCTTATACAGCTATCCAGTCCTGCCCAGAGGCAGCATTAGATAGTGTTTCTAACACAATCAGAAGTAACTTGTGTCTTATTTTTTGGTTTTTGCTAGTTTGTAAGACAAAATTTGTTGTTCCTTCACAAAAGCAAAACACTGCAGATACTGGAAATCTGAAATAATAACAGAAAATGCTGCAACTACTTAATAGGTCAGGCAACATCTGGAAAAAGAGAAACAGGGTTGGTGTTTTGGGTCCATGACCTTTCATCAAAACTGTTTGTTACTCCTTGGCTGTAAGAGACTGGAAAATGGCAATGTCTCTGGGACCATAACTTTGAATAGTTTTTGGTTAAAAATTAATCAAATTGACCAGCATAAAAGTCTGAAAGGGATACTGTCTTAATCTTTCTCTCTCACTCACTCCCTAGAGAAGTGTGTGGAAGAGAGGAAGTGCAAAGGAAAATGTTTCTGTTCTGGGCCAACAGTGCATCAAGTCTTTATTGTTCTGTAAGACTGAGTCTCTTTGCCACTTATTCTCAACCAGTCAGAAGCAATTTTTTCTCCCAAATAATAGAATAAAAATGCTGATTCAGTTCAGCTTTGCAGAACATCTCCGTTCTGTCTATAAGCATGATTCTGACCTTGGCACTCACCATTTCAGTTCCTTTTCTCAATCCTAATTCAGTGCAAACTTTAGAGACAGTATCTTGTCTTCACCTTGAGGACTCCTCCAATCAACTTCTAATCATAAGCATTTCCTCCATTTTCCTACCAGCTTTCATTTACATTCAGTATTTTCGTTTTGGAGCAGTTTTAGTCCCTTGTCTTCCTCATGCTTTTTCAGAGCCTGAGTGAGTGGCATGAGGTATATCATCCCAGCACTTCTCATCTCTTTCTGATCCTTTAAAAAATAAATCCTTTGCTAGATTACTAAGTATGTTTTGAGCCACGCTTTGTGCTAGTGTTAACCATGTTCAGCTAGCAGCCTTTGGCTTATCCCTGCTCATTGCATCAGTCAGTCATCTACCTCCCTGAGCCAAAGGTTCCCTACCCTAAACAAGCTCCTTCTCCCCTTTCCAAACGCTGATAGACTTGCTGAGTATTTACAACATCTTTTGTAATTTTATGTAGCCTTGTCCCTTTCTGTTAAAAGTAAAACATTCATCAGCTCTCTGGGTAACCTAACTCTTAAGAAGTTCTGACAAATTACAAATAACTTGTTGCCATTTTAACCTTTTGAGTTTTACCAAGATTTGGGGTGGGGCAGTTCCAATCTGTAATGGTTTGAAGAGACAAAGTTTAACAATGTTTTAAATGTCACATTTAAATCATTCTGGATTTCAAGTTCAGCTTAAATTTCATTCTTACATCTCTGGAACAGGACGCATTGTACAACAGAGCACAAAAAGTACATTACTGGCAGCAGTAAGTTGGTACCAAGTGTTGCCACAGAAACGAACTGAAATAAATGTGCGAGAGTTCCAGCCTTGTGTTCCCAGTTCTCCATTTCAGATGCAATGATCACACAACACTCAAAAATGTTAAGAATCTTCCCAGTGAAGGAGAAGGGGATATTACTCTCAGTGAATGATTAGTAAATTCGCTATAAGCAAAATTACATGGAAATAAACGCCAAAGTTACGATTTATTCCAAAAAATCAGAAAATGGGGTGCTTTTTTTTCCTTTTTTAGAAGATAAGGCAGGGAACTACAAATTGGTTCTCTCACACAGCTCTGGAATTCTGATAAACTGGAAGCATAATTTTTCATTTTGCCATCTTTGCATCCATAAGAACACAATATAGCTGAAGTGCTCGTAGGGATTCTGACTTAAGTGTGTAAATAAAAATATCATGCAGCCAGCTGGTGCTGGATACTGCCTCCTCAAGAGGCAAGGATTTGCAGCAAAGAAACCATTCACCCCCGAATATCCATGTTCCTCAACTCTCCTTCCTACATTAAGATATCACTCTAGCATGTAAAAAGAATGAAAGAACAACTTGTAATTTATAATGCTTATTTATCTTGTCCTGACCATTCATATCAACTATTCCTTCTGGTAACCAACTCAATTTCCTAACTGCTCTCTGGGTAAAGTTTCTCCTGGATTCCCTATTGCATTTACTTAAAAGCTATTTTCTATTGATAGCCCTAGTTCCAAGTTCTGGTCTCATCAGCAAGTGGGAACATCTTCTCTGTTTACTCTAACAAATCCCTTCAATATCAATCAGGTCACCTTTTAGTCTTCCCTTCTGAAGGAAATATCCCTAGCTTTGTAATCTTTCCTGATGGATATGAGTTTAATTCTGATATCATTCTAGTATATGTTTGCACTTTCTCCATTATCTCCATATTGTACTCCACATGTGATCTAACCAAAGTTTTATACAAGGTTAACATAACTTCTCTGCCATTTAATTTGAACCCTCGAGAGATGAATCCTGGTGCTTTGTTTGCTCATCACATCATCTCCAGTTCTTTTCATTCCTTCATTATATTCAGGTAGTTATTTACAAAGGAGTATGTGGCCTTGTTCTTCAAGAAAGATGTATTATTTCACCTCAAACTTTGCTGATTATGTATCATTCTGAGAATTAAGTATATTCAAGATAGGGACTGATGGGGTTTTTTTAATACTAAGGGAATTGAGGGAAAGGAGATGGAGCAGGAAGATGAAGTAGAAGGTCAAAGGGCCAAATGACATACTCCTGTTCC
Organism: Carcharhinus amblyrhynchos; assembly: GCF_965287045.1. Taxonomy (NCBI): domain Eukaryota; kingdom Metazoa; phylum Chordata; class Chondrichthyes; order Carcharhiniformes; family Carcharhinidae; genus Carcharhinus; species Carcharhinus amblyrhynchos. Next base: position 33,633,593 of record NC_137335.1, on the reverse strand, counting down.
TATTTCTTATATTCCTATGCATCTACTATGTGATGCCTTATCTAAGACTTTTAATATGTGAACTGCATCACCCAGAGTAACCCTTCCTAGTACGTCAAAGAATTCAGCGAGATTAATCAAGCATGACCTCTTAAAATTTGTGCTGACTACTTTTATATTTTCAGATATGCAATGTTCTTCTGTGACATCTTTGAGTAAGGTTCCGTTCTCTTTCCCAACAGTGATGTTGTCTATAATTCTCTGGATTCATTCTAGCTCCCCTTTTCAAATATGGAGATCCAGTTAGCTGCCCACTATTCTCCTGCTACAAATCCTGTTCTAATGAATCTTAACATATATTAATAGTGTCCCTGGTACCTCCTGTTAACTTCTTTTGATGTGCATGGATGGAGTCCATCACGTCCAAAGGTTTTCTCATTAAGTTTGATTAAGGGCGGCACAGTGATTAGCTGCGGACTGGGTTCGATTCCCAGCTTGGGTCACTGTCTATGCGGAGCCTGCACTTTCTCTCCATGGTCTGCATGGGTTTCCTCCAGGTGCTCCACTTTCCTCACACAATCCAAAGGACATGCTGGTTAGGTGCATTGGCCATGCTAAATTCTCCCTCAGTGTACCCGAACAGGTGCCAGAGTGTGGTGACTAGGGAATTTTCACAGTAACTTCATTGCAGTGTTAATGTAAGCCTATTTGTGGTAAATATATAAATAAACTTTAAACTTTTAATTTATTATCCCTCCCTTCTGCTCTTAAATGTCTACCTTTTTGATATCTTTCAAAATCTCCCTAGTAAATGTAATATATTGCAAGGTCTGAGCATTCTGTTTATATTGCCCTCTCTGCTACTGTGATCTCTGATGGGAAAGTAAAAATAATGTTTTAATAATGGCTTCCTACGGCTGTGCATGTGTTGTTTGTGCTCAATGCAAGGCAAAGTAGGAAGATGGTAACGAGGATGGGACAGAATTTTCTTTTACATTGAATTTGAGAAATTAAGGACTGGGGGACATTGTGCCACAGTTTTGAAACTTGGAAACTTGATTCTGAGGAAGTTTGACCAATTTGAAAGATTGCTGTGTGTGCTCATCATGTTCAGACACACAGTGAGTCAGCATGGTACATACTGAAAGAAAATTGCACTGAAGGCAATGGGTGAATTCAATCTTAACGGAAAGCTGGTATAATTACAGATCAAATTTTAACACTTGGCTGAAGGTGAATAAAATAAGGATATAGTAAACATTTTCTTCAACATGATGGGGCCAGATGCTTTTGATGTAGTTTTTACATCTTGTCTGACTGATCCCTAGTTTCAGGACCCAGATTATGGTGCTACTAAGAATGAGATTGCACTGAGAATTATGTTTCGTCAAAGGAAACAACTAAACGAGACTCTTGGAGATCCTCCAAATTAAGAAACCCTCTTGTCATTGTGGGATGATGCAAACTTAGAAATTAACCTTACAGACTCATTTGTAGGAGGCCTAAAGAATAATAAAATCTGGGCCAAGCCTTTGTGCAATAAGCTGACTTAGAAGTAGGCCTGTGGTGAAGTCACAGCTATGGAAATGACAAAGAGGGTTGCGCATTGCAAGGGAATTATTTTCCTAAGCCAGGATAAAGGAGGTCCACCAGATTTCAAAAGGGAGCTGGCTAAGGTCAGAGTCTCGAGAATGTTGCCCTGAAAGGGCAACCTCCACATCGATGACTGTTAACACAGCAGAGTAAGGCTGACACGGCTTGGTCATCCTTAAGACATGGAGTCAGAAATACTGTTGCTACCATTGCCATGACAGTTACCAATCAATTGACTGCCTCACTTCCCAGTCAAAGTGCTATGCTCATGGGAAATTCCGTCATATCGAGACAGGATGTAGGAGAGGAGGATATGATTCATGGATAAAGCTCCTGATCACAGTTAAGCACAGAGTTGAGATTGTGGTGGATCTAAAGCTAGGTCAGGAGTCTTGAAATCCTCAAATGCTCATGTGCTAAACTTGGAAGTTATCAAACAGGAAAGTCAAGTTTTGTATTCAGTGAGTAAGGAAAAAAAACGAGTGTTTAAGATGAGACCAATAAGGCTGAAGTTATAATTCCAGCATCCACTATAAAAATGAAAGTCAGAGATTTGCAACCTATTTTCAATATTGATACAGTTGCAGCTGTATTATAGAACATAGAACATTACAGCGCAGAACAGGCCCTTCGGCCCACGATGTTGCGCCGACCAGTTTAAAAAAAACAACAACAATGACCCACTAACCTAAACCAATCCCTTTTCGTCCATAAACCTATCCACAGACCTCTTAAACGCCCCCAAACTAGGCGCATTTACAACTGCAGCAGGCAGGGCATTCCAATCCCTCACCACCCTCTGGGTAAAGAACCTACCCCTGACATCTGTCCTATAACTACCCCCCCTTAGTTTAAAGCCATGCCCCCTCGTGCTAGATTTTTCCATCAGAGGAAAAAGGCTATCACTATCCACCCTATCTAAACCTCTAATCATCTTATATGTTTCAATAAGATCCCCTCTTAGCCGCCTTCTTTCCAGCGAAAACAACCCCAAATCCCTCAGCCTCTCCTCATAGGATCTCCCCTCCATACCAGGCAACATCCTGGTAAACCTCCTCTGCACCCTCTCCAAAGCCTCCACATCCTTCCTGTAATGTGGGGACCAGAACTGCACACAATACTCCAAGTGCGGCCGCACCAGAGTTGTGTACAGTTGCAACATAACGCTACGACTCCTAAATTCAATCCCCCTACCAATAAACGCCAAGACACTGTATGCCTTCTTAACAACCTTATCTACTTGATTCCCAACTTTCAGGGATCTATGTACACATACACCTAGATCCCTCTGCTCCTCCACACTATTCAAAGTCTTCCCGTTAGCCCTATACTCAACACATCTGTTATTCCTACCAAAGTGAATTACCTCACATTTCTCTGCATTAAACTCCATCCGCCACCTCTCGGCCCAGCTCTGCAACCTGTCTAAGTCTTCCTGCAAACTATGACACCCTTCCTCACTATCTACCACACCTCCGACTTTGGTATCATCAGCAAATTTACTGATCCACCCAACTATACCCTCATCCAGATCATTAATAAAAATCACAAACAGCAGTGGCCCCAACACAGATCCCTGAGGCACACCACTTGTATAATGAATACTCCATGATGAATATTTACCGTCAACCACTACCCTCTGTCTCAAAGAAAAATACAAGAAATCCCCAAGTCACATTTCCTTACGCAAAACTGTTGTAAAATTGACTATTTCGTCTAGTAACAGTATTCAAAGTTGGATCAAGTTAATGATAGGTTGGAATACAGTGACACATTATATTGCTTGACATTGGCAGTAGGAGGAGAGAACCAAGTCTCACTAATGGCAAGAAATTGGCTCAAGAAAGTATAATTAAACTGGGCTGAGTTATCTACAGTAAGGATCAGTAAGACTACTTCTGTCATTGAGGAAGTGGTCAGACAACACAGTAGTCTTCAACATGGAGGACCAAAGGCTAAAGGTAAGCATCACAAAGCTGAAGTGAAGATAATGGACAATGAACTTTGGAAGGTTGAACAAGCAATGTACTCTGTTAGAAGGAGTAAGCAAAGAGCTGACTGGATTAGAAAGAACGGGGGGGGCAATTAAGCAAATGAAGAGCAGTGAAGGATGCAACCGTTGTGATACGGTAGCACAGTGCTTCGCACTGCAGCCTCACTGCCCCAGGGACCTGAGTTCAATTCTAGCCTTAGGTGACTGTCTGTGTGAAGTCTAATGTTCTTCCCATGTTGGCCTGGGCTTCCTCCCACAGTCCAATGGTGTGCAAGTAAGGTGGATTGGATAAGCTAAAATTCCTCCTGGGATATGTAGTTTAGGGGGTACTATGTAGGTTATAGGTAATCAAGTCTTAAAGGTACAGACAATGTGAGTGAAGAGAGCGTTTACCTGTAAAGACTCGCATTCCAACCATTATTTTGCAAATTGAGTTTGTGTCTTTATATGTCCTGTTCATGAACAGAACTCTCACTTACCTGGCGAAGGGGCAGCGCTCCGAAAGCTAGTGGCGTTTGCTACCAAATAAACCTGTTGGACTTTAACCTGATGTTGTGAGACTTCTTACTATACCCCAGTCCAACACCAGCATTCCGCATCGTAAGATACTCTGTCAGAGAGTTGGTGCAGACTGGATGGGTTGAGTGGTTTCATTCATGGGTTTTTGATAAGCGAGGGGATTAAGGGTTATGGGGAGAGGGCGGGAATGTGGAACTGAGCCACGACAGATCAGCCATGATCTTATTGAATGGCGGGGCAGGCTCGAAGGGCTAGATGGCCTACTCCTGCTCCTATTTCTCATGTTCTTAAGTTCTTATTCTGCACTCCAGGGATTCGATGATTAAACAGGTCCATTTGGAACTTGTTAAGATTCTCAGCAAACAGTAAATTAAGATCAGGAATGATACCCACTGCCTACCAATGAAGATTTGTTTTCTGATTTAGCCAATGGAAAGGAGATCAGTCGAAAATTTATCAAATATATATTTGCAATTAGAAGTTAAATAATTTTTGAAGTTAAGTTAAATAAATAATTGAAGTTAAATAATTACTGAGCAGTGATGTTGTTTTGACCCACTATGGTTCTAAGAAAAGCAGTTGGTTTTTGTGTGCAATGCCTCACCACATGTTTTGGTGTTATCTCATAACAGTAAACATTATGGAGAAGCCTGCAGCTAATGCTACGTGTGCTTAAAGTCAGAGCGAATTTAGAAAGAGGCATTTGCAATCAAATATTCCATCAATGTTTGTGCAGTAGAAGGTTCACTTTGTTTGCTTAAAACCAAGCATTTACAATCATGTTTGGCTTAAAGAAGGGAATACTATCCTTTGTGACAGAATGGCTTCAGATGAGGGTTGATCTTGATCAGTACAATATTAAATATAATGTATCAGCAGTTCACACCAATACAAGCTTCCAATGTGATTTCTCATGAAGACAGATTCATTTCTAGCCACTGAGTTACCTGTGAATTACTTCACATAAATGACATACATTGCCAGTTTCTGCCAGAGAAATTAGTGAAGAAAATCATGAGGAGCTGATGTTTGAGTGACTAGTCATAACAGTGTGATGATGAGAAATTGCAGGATTACTTCCCATGTAGAAATGAGTGCTGAGTATAGATCGAAGCTTTCTCTTGAGGTTTAAGAGTCCTCAGTCTGCCCAGGTTTCAGGAGAGATTGTTAGAGGATTGTGATCAAGAGTGCACAGGGATAGTTTGTGTTAAAACAAAAGCAAGAAGCTAGTTTGGCCTCCAAAAGATGGATAGAAATTACTGAAGAGTTGGTGAAAAGTTGTGAAGTCTGTCTGCGAATGAGAAATGATCCAATTAATTTCATTCCATGGTCAAACACAAGTAAACCATGGGAATGTGTACATGTCAACTTCTTTGAAGTTCAAGAGAAAGATAACGTCCTTATAAGACTGTTCTCTGACTGAGCGTTTATGTTACCCGTGTTTCCTTACCTTGGCCTCACCTTTTTAATATCCCCTTTTTATTTCCTTTATCTTAACACCTGTTAGTTAAACCAGATCCACCATTGCCTTTTAGTAATTTCACCTCCTAGTAACAGCCCTATTTATCCATGGCCCTACACCTACTCCAGTTCAGGAGTGGACATTCTCAGTGGAACAAGTTCTCAGCATTGATATTCTTATGTCACATAAGAAATAAGGAACAGATTGGTCTATACAGAACTCAAACATTTTCTATCATTCAGTAAGATCATGGCTAAACTTGTCCACAAAATCTACTTTCTCATCCTATCCCCATGTTCCTTGATTTCCAGAGTGTCCAGAAATCTACCAGTAACTTGTATTTATGTAGCACCTTTAACATTATAAAGTATCCAAAGGTGGTACTTGTGAGCATCTGAAACAAAATTTGAAAGCGTGACACCTCTGGAATTATTAGAGCAGTTGGCTAAAAATTCATCAAAGTAGGTTTTAAGGTTTCATTTGATGACAATCTTGAATAAACATCAACTGAGCATCCACAGTTTTCTGAAGTAGTGAGGTCCGACAATTCACACCCCTCTGAGTGAAATTTCTCCTCGTGTGGCTGACCCCTTATTCCGAGACACTACCATATCGTTCTAAACTCTTCAGCATCTATCCTGTCAAAGCCTCCCATGATTTATATCTTTCAATGACATCACCTCGCATCCTTGTCAAACATGAAAAAACCATGGAAATATGTACAATGTCGACTTTTTTGAAGTCCAGGAGAAAGAGAATGTCTGTTTTAAAACTGTATTTGTTTATTCATTCATATTACCCTCGTTTCTTTATTTTGGCCTGTCCTTTTTAATCTCGCCAGAGTCAAAGCCCATTTTATTCAACTTGTCCTCACGAAGAACAACCCTCTCGTCCCAGGATCCAATCTTGTAACATTTTTTGTAACCCCCCTAAGGCATGTTAATCCTCCCATCGGTCAGGAGATCAAAACTGAATTTAGTATTGTAGCTGTGGTCTTTCCCCCCACTGTCCTATATGATTGCAGCAAGATTTTCCAACTGTCTATTTTTATTCATTCATGGGACATGGGCGTCGCTGGCTGGCCAGCATTTATTGCCCCATCCCTCATTGCCCTTGAACTGAATGGCTTGCTAGGCTATTTCAGAGGGCAGTTGAGAGTCAACCACATTGTTATGGTTCTGAGTCACATGTAGGCTAGACCGGATATGGAAGGCAGATTTCTTTCCCTAAAGGACATTAGTGAACCAAATGCATTTTTCTGAGAATCGGCCATGGTTTCGTGGTCATCAGTAGATTCTTAATTCCAGATATTTTTTATTGATTTTTGAATTCCACCATCTACCATTGGCAGGATTCGGACCCCACTTCCCAAAACCTTAGCTGCGTTTCTCAATCAATTATCTAGTGATAATATCACTCGGCCGTCGCTTCCCCTATAGTCCAACCACTATGCAATACATGTTCCTAATTGATTACTAAACCTACATGTTAACATTGAGTCTTGCGAGGACCCAAATCCTTCTGAATCTATAACTTTACTCATCTCTTAAAAATAAATTTTGCTTTTGTTCTCCCCGGCCAAAATGGACATTTTCTCACAATCTTTCAATATATTCTATCTGCCACTTCCTTACCCAATCACTTGATTGTACTATAACCCTTGGCAACTTTTTTGCATCATCCTCCTTACAGCCTAGTCTCCTACCTAGCTTTATATTGCCAGGAAACCTAAGTATTTCTAAATCATTGACGTAAGTTGTAAATAGCTGAGGCCCAAGCACTGATCTTTATAGTGCCCACTCTAGTTGTACTCTACCACCTCAAATGATTTATTAATTTTTACTCTGTTTTATGTCTATTAACCAATCTATCATATTGCAAATATTTTGTGCAATTAGATATTGTGCCTTTTTTTTGTTTTCCTGAAGGACCTTTAGTTGCTAATGTCCCAAGATAGTTTTAGACTCTGTCTCATCCTGCCATCATCTGCCTGATTTTTGCCCAAATTGCCACTCTGCTTTACAGCTTTGGCTGATTTGCCACGACACTGATTCCAGTCCATTCTTGTGGTCCTTCCCAACAGAACAACTCCCTTCCCCACCCACCCCCCTCCCAGTGCTGATGCCGTTGCCTCATGAGTTGAAACACCTTGCTTCCCACATTTCTTTTTAGATATCTATTTAAGCGTCTAATTGGTTTGTTCCTATACCAACTTAACTCAGGTAGTAATTCAAATATTGTTACGTTTGAGGTTCTAATTTTTATTTTGTACCCGAGCTCCTCAAACTCCCTCTGCAAGATCCACACTACTCCTCCAAGTTCTTTTCCAGCTGCAAGGAGATGTTCTTAACCTCGGAAGTCAGGAGTGTAATACAGACTTAGTGACTGTTAGTCATGGCTGCAGAGACTTTCCCCATCACTCCTACGTTTCTTTAATATCCCCATTTGAGTGACTTCCTGTGCCATGGTTAATTTGTCCATCATTCCTGCAACCTTGCTTCTCATTCACGTAGGCAGCAAGTGCATTGTACCGAGCTGACAATGTCAAAGGCACAGGCTCCTCAATTGCAATCATCTTCCCTGCCCTAATGTGGTCACGTCCTCCTGATCCTAACCAGAAACCAACTTTGAAAACCACTGCCCAAGTAAAGGATTGTGATAGCTCCCTGTTTTTAAATGTTCAGGCAACTCTTTCCCCTGCTCAATATGTTACAATGCCTCAGATTCCAGGTCGATCACTCTGAGCTGCAGTGCCTCGAGTTACAACAGATGTGAATGCCTGAGATCATTCTGCTCTCCACAAACTTCCACATCCTTTAAAAGCAGCACGCCACTGTCATCCCTATTTAAACATGTTGTATATACTTTTAATTATTACGGTTCTAAGTAATTAATTCACTTTTTTCTGAACTAACTTAACCAGCTTAATTAATTTACTGAAGTACTTGTTGCAGATTTCTGGTTTTAACTAACATCTGACTCTATCCAGTTTCTACAAATATTACAAGTGTGAAAGGCGAGAAGGAGTACTTCCTTTCTCCTCTGCACTAAATTCTCTCACCAAATTCTCAACTTCCCATTCTGTTAAGAATGCATTCCGATCACATTGCAATTTCTATTTATATTCTGTGCCGCAGCTCATGAAATGCAGATCCTCCTTCCTGCACCAGTCTCTCAGCCACATATTTTACGTTCCTGATCTGCCAATTCCTGTATTAGTTAGTACGTGGCTAGTGTGAAATTGCTAAAATTACCACTTCTAAAGTCCTCTCATTAAAAAAAAAACATGGTTCTACTTCTGATCCCTCAGCAAGAGCTCTCTTGATCTCTGTCATTGCACCGGTCTGGACCACAACATCCGGACATTCCCCATCACTTTCCAAGTTCTTTTCCATTTTTTGGAAGCTATCCTTGACGTTTGCACCAGCTATAGGCAACTCCATTTCCTGACTATAGATCACACCTACCAATGATAGTCTTTCCCCCAGCTCCTGGTCCAACCCAATTTGACGAGTCCCCGCCATCCAACTGCCCCGGCTTGCCCCCAACTCCCAAGTCTCCCTCTTGACCTGACCTCACCACCCTATCCAGTTTGCCACCTTGTTCACTCATTCATTTTTTCACCAATGCATGGAGAAGCTCTCTGAGGTTTCCTGCACTGTCTGTGTTCTGCAACAACCTGAACATCCTGCAAAAACATCCAATTGGAAGACTGGCCAGGAAAATCACAGGGAGGTAAGGGGGTAGTTTTTTTTGGCTGCTGAAAACAGGGTTCCCAATACTGATTGTGAAATTTGGGCCAGAGCCTTTTCCTCTCTAAATGAGGAGATGAGACTCGTGAGTCAGAGAATCAAATAGTGAGTAGTTTAAACAGGCTCACTCAGGATTTTCTTTCTCTGATTTCCGTGGAGTTTAAATTGTTACGAGCAGAGTTAGATTCCACAAATGATCTGCTGGGCTTTGTATTTTTTAGGACATGAATACAGCTCTGTGCTTCCTGATCAGTCACGTAGAGAGCAAATAAAGTTTAATAAAACAAATTGGTTCACAAAAAGCTAAGATAAAATTGGAATTATACCCTTGGCATCACCTGTGTTCCCCAACTGCTTGTGTGGCTATGAATCATCTTTGGCACTGACCCAGACAATGCATTACCTGCATTTAAAAAAAAGAAATAGTCTCTCTTGTTGTGGCAGCATGTCTCCTAAAAGCTTTAAATATTGTGCAAAATGCAATAGTCCATTTTGAATCACTCAATGTTTATCATTGTGTAAAATGCTTAACAACTAAACATGACACAGTAACTTGCCAGATTGGCTCAAGTTCAGAAAATATGTTATTGAGGAAACCTTGTGCTGTCTTCACGATATTCAAGACACAACACGAACAAAATCTGAAGAAATGTTGTGACAGTTCTGTAGTCCTGTGACCCCCAGTCATGAACGATGGTGGACAATTAAGCAACTAACAAGAGGAGGAGGCTCCACAAATAACACTATCCTCGATGTTGGGGAACCCAGCACAAGAGTCTAAAACATGGAACGTTTGCAAATGTCTTCAGCCAGAAATGGCGAGCAAATGATCTATCTGGGTGTACTTCGGAGGTCCCCACCATCACAGAGGACAATCTTCAGCTAATTCCATTCACTCCACATGATATCAAGAAACAGCCAAGAGCACTGCATATTGCAAAAGCTATAAGGTTGGACAACATCTCGGCAACGACACTGAAAACTTGTTCCACAACTGACCACACCCTTAGCCAAGCTGAGCCAGTACAGCTGCATTACTGCCATCTATCTGACAATGTGGAAAATTGCCCAAATTTGTCATGTCCACAGAAAGCAGCACAAATCCCATTACTGCCCCATTACTGATCATTGGTAGATGGAATGGTGTTATCAACGGGGCTATCACACTGCACTTGCTCAGTGACACTAGTTTGGATTCTACCAAGCCACTCAACTCCTGACCTCTGCGGTCTTGGCCCTTACATGGGCAAAAGAGCTCAACTCTAGAGGTGAGAGTGATGACCCTTGACATCAAGATAGCATTTGACCAAGTATGGCATCAAGGAGCCCTAGCAAAACAGGAGTTAATGAGAATTGGGGTAGGAAAAATTCTCCATTGGTTATACCTAGCACAAGGGAATATGGCTATCCTTGTTAGGGGTCAATCATCTCAGCTCCAGGATATCACTACAGTTGACCCTCGGGGTAGTGTCCCAGGTTCAATCATCGCTAGCTGCTTCAGCAATGACTTTCTATGACAGCCCATTGCGTCCGTGCCAGCTGGAAAAGCTATCCAGCCGAATCCCATTTTCCAATTCGTAGCATTATGGATTACAGCACTTCCGAGTGCATCACAAAGTGTTTTGTTTTAAAAAGCAAAGCTTCTGCCTCACTCACCTTTTCGGACAGTGATTTTAAACTCACACCACAGTCTGAGTGAAATCATTTCTTCTCAACTCCTCTCGAATCTTTCTGCTTTAAATGCCTGGTTATTGGGAAATTCTTATCCATTCATTTTATTTACACCTCAATTAACCTCTGTTTCAAAACAAACACTCAAAAACAACATCAACCTAGCCAATATTTCCTCATGGCTAAGATTCTTTAATCCAGATAATATCCTTTCAAAACTCTGTACCCTCTCTAATCTGGTCATATCCTTCCTGTGATGTGATGGCCAGAACGATATATAGTTGTAACCTAATTTGTGTTTAAACAGTTTTTAACATTCTTTTTCATCTTTATCTTGATTAATGAAAGAAAGTATCCCGTATATTTTCTCAAGCATGTTATTTACCTGTCCTGACACCTTTAGGGATCTGTGGACATGCACTTCAAGGTCCACTTGTTAATCTTATGTTTTCCATACTCCCCCATTTGTTCATTCCCTTGGCTTCCTGCCACAAATCCATTACCCCATAATTGTCCAGATGGCATTCCATTTGATATTTTCCTTCCCATTTAATCTGTTTATTGGTATCCTCTTGCAGTCCACATCACTTTTCCTTATTACCAAGCACACTAGCAATTTTGTATGATCTGCAAACTTCTGAATCATATCTCTAACATTTAAGTCTATATCATCGGTATATACCACAAAAAACAAAGGACCTGAACCCTTCTGAAAATAGCCTTCCAGTCACCAACATACCATCAAACATTACGCTTCACTTCCTGCTACTGAGATAATTTTGGGTCCATCCAACCATTTTCCCTTGGATTCCACAGACTTTTAGTTTTTTGACTAGTTTTGCACTGTGGAACCTTGTTGAAAGTCTTTTCTATATCAAAAATGTGATACTCATCAATTCTCCTTGTTAGCACTTAAAAAAAAGTTAACCAGAAGCAAATTCATCTGACAGCCTTGATAAATCTGTCTTTGACTAAAACTGTCTCTCAGAATTTTTTTCCCCAGTGAGTGAGGTTAGGCTAACTGGTTTGGAGTTACTTTATAAACAATGATTAAAACATCAACAATCTGATAGCCTCTGATATCCAGGCCTGTCACTGAATAGGATGGAAAAATGATGATCAATCTCTGATATTTTCTCCTTTGTTTTCTCTTAACTTGGGCTACATTTCATCTGGGTCCGGCAGGTTACCTGCTTCAATTTTCATGCTCCCTAATATTTCCTCTCTCTATGTTTATCCTTTCTGATAATTCATAGTATTGCTTAGCTACAGTGTCTGCAACATTCCCATCTTTTTGTGAAGACAGATGCAAAATATTTATTAAGAATCATGCTCACATCTTTTGTCTCCAGGAACAGGGTATCTTTCTGGTCTCTAAAAGGCCCTACTCTTGCTTTAGTTTACCCTCTTGTTCATCATTAGTTTATATTTTTTTTAGATTTAATAATTTGGAATTCATCTCGAGCAGGAATTCCTATGCATAGAGATTCCAGCATAGCTGAAAGCAGCATTATTTAAGAAAAACATACCAGATACCTTTCAGATTCTCAACCCTCAGGATAATGACTGAGAAGTCTAGAATGAACAGTACAGAAATCGATTCAGTCTGATTGATTAATGCTAGTGTTTATGCTTCACTTGAGCCTCTTTCATCCTCTGTTCATCCTAACTCTATCAGCATAACCTTCTGTTCCTTTCTCCCCCATGTGTTTATCTAACTTTCCCTTAAAGCATCACCTGCTTCTTAGAGTTACAAGTTCCACAATCATTGACCCGCTCTGGAATTTCCCAAAAGATTAATTAGTGACCAAATTACATGGCCCACTAGTTTTGTTCCTTTCTCCCATTAGAGGAAAGAACCTACCTAACCTATCAAACACTTCGATATTCATAATGATCTCTATCAGGTCACTTCTCTGAATTCTCTTTCCTAGAGAATAGAGCCCCACTTGTTAACTCTTTCCTGATGGGTATAACTTTGTGCCCTTATTGTTAAATAATTTTTGCCCCTTTGCCCACGCCTCTTTGTTCTTTTAGTAATATGACAATTAGAACTATTCACAGTACTTCATGAAAGCATCTCTAAATGGGCATGGTTTTGTACTCCTCATATGTTGCAATGGGTAACCCACCTCAGCCTACATTGATTTGCTGCCTGAAATTTCTACCTCTCTAAGATCACCACAATGGGGATCAATTGGATAATTGCTGTAAAAAGATCACACCTAAGCCCATCTTTGCTCCACCTGTCTTTTGGTGAGGGATAGGATTCCTTAGAAGGATCCTGTTTTTGTTGTCGCTCCTTTTATAGCATACTTGTTCTGAAGGCTTTTGTCAAGAGATTCCCTCAGTTCCTGAAACAGGACCCAATGGAAATCTTCCAGGAGGGAAGATTAAGGAAACCAGGACCAATATGCTCCCTTTCCACACTGCACAATCAGTTCAAATCCATTTCCGTTGGGTCCTGTTTCAGGAACTGTGAGAATTTCTTGACAAAAGTCTTCAGACAGGTATGCCACAATAGGAGTGATAACAAAAACAGGATCCTTCTAAAGGAATCCTACCCCTCACCGACAGGTGTAGCAAAGATGGGCTTAGGTGTAATCTTTTTACAGCAATTATTCAATTAATCCCCATTGTGTCCTCCACTGTACAATATCCAGTCTAAGACACTAACTGGTCAATCACACAGCAAATATTCCCTCATACCATGAGAGTCTTTTAAGTGACCATTTGCAAGAACATGGATGACTGTTACTACAGATGCAGGGATGCGCGAACCTATTTGAACATAAGAACATAAGAAATAGGAGCAGGAGTAGGCCATCTCGCCCTTCAAGCCTGCCCTGCCATTCAATAAGATCATGGCTGATCTGTCGTGGCTCAGTTCCACTTTCCCGCCCTCTCCCCATAACCCTTAATCCCCTCGCTTATCAAAAACCCATCAACCCGCGTCTTAAATATATTTAGCGAGGCAGCCTCCACCACTTCAACGGGCAGAGAATTCCAGAGATTCACCACCCTTTGAGTGAAGAAGTTCCTCCTCAACTCCGTTCTAAACCGCCCCCCCCCCCCCCCCTTTATCTTGAGGCTGTGCCCCCTAGTCCTACTGTCCTTTCTGAGCGGGAAGAGTCTCTCCACCTCCATCCTATCCATCCCATTCATCATCTTATATGTCTCAATGAGATCTCCCCTCATTCTTCTAAACTCTAACGAGTACAAGCCTAGTTTATTCAGCCTCTCCTCATAGCTCAACCCCCTCAACTCCGGCATCAGCCTAGTAAACCTCCTCTGCACTCCCTCCAAGGCCAAAATATCCTTGCGTAAGTGCGGTGACCAAAACTGCACACAGTACTCCAGCTGCGGCCTCACCAGTGCCCTATACAGCCGCAGCAAGACCTCCCTACTTTTATATTCAATCCCCCTCGCTATGAAGGCCAGCATCCCATTCGCCTTCCTGACCACCTGCAGGCTGGGTTTTTGCGACTCATGCACAAGGACCCCGAGGTCCCTCTGCACCGTCGCCTGCTGCAGTTTCTCGCCACGTAAGTAATAGTCCTTCCTACCATTATTCCTACCAAAGTGGACCACCTCGCACTTGCCAACATTAAATTCCATTTGCCAGTTCCTGGCCCATTCGCCCAGCCTATCTAGATCCTTCTGCAGACTCTCCACACCCCCCCGCGCAATTTGCCATTCCACCAATCTTGGTGTCATCAGCAAATTTCGACACCATACACTCGGTTCCCTCCTCCAGGTCATCTATATAAATGGTAAAAAGCTGAGGCCCCAGCACCGACTCCTGGGGCACTCCACTAGTCACCAACCGCCAATCCGAATAGCACCCATTAACCCCCACTCTCTGCCTCCTATTTGACAGCCAATCCTCTATCCACGCTAACACCCTACCCCCAACTCCATGCCCCCTTACCTTCTGCAATAACCTCTTGTGAGGTACCTTGTCAAACGCCTTCTGAAAATCAAGAAAGACCACATCCACCAGCTCTCCTCTATCCACCGCCCTAGACACATCCTCATAGAACTCCAATAAATTTGTCAGACACAACTTCCCCTGGGGCACACTGGAGTGCCCCAGGGATCTGTTCTGGGACCCTTGCTGTTTGTCATTTTCATAAATGACCTGGATGAGGAAGTGGAAGGATGGGTAAGTAAGTTCGCTGATGACACGAAGGTCGGTGGTGTTGTGGATGGTCTGGAAGGATGGCAAAAGTTGCAGCAGGACATAAATAGGATGCAGGACTGGGCGGAGAAGTGGCAGATGGACTTCAACACGGATAAATGTGTAGTCGTCCATTTTGGCAGAACCAACGGGATGAACGAGTACACTATCAAGGGCAGGAGTCTTAGTAGTGTTGAAGAGCAGAAGGATCTTGGGGTCCGGGTCCACAGGACTCTTAAATCGGCCTCGCAGGTGGAAGAGGTGGTCAAGAAGGCGTATGGTGTACTGGCCTTCATAAATCGAGGGATTGAGTTTCGGAGTCGGGAGGTAATGCTGCAACTTTATAAGACCCTTGTCAGGCCTCATTTGGAGTACTGTGCGCAGTTCTGGTCGCCTCACTATAGGAAAGACATGGAAGCTATTGAAAGGGTACAGAGGAGATTTACAAGGATGTTGCCTGGACTGGGAGGCATGCCTTATGAAGTTAGGTTGAGGGAACTGGGTCTCTTTTCCCTGGAGAGACGTAGGTTGAGAGGCGACCTGATAGAGGTTTATAAAATGTTGAGAGGAATAGATAGGGTGGATTCTCAGAGGCTATTTCCCCGGGTTGAAATGGTCGCTACGAGAGGACACAGGTTTAAGGTGTGGGGAGGAAAGTACAGAAGTGATGTTAGGGGTAAGTTTTTCACTGAGGGTGGTGAGTGAATGGAATCGGCTGCCGTCAGTGGTGGTGGAGGCGAACTCGCTGGGGTCTTTTAAAAGACTTCTGGATGAGTATATGGGGTTTTATGGGATTGGGGGTTATAGATAGGTGTTGATGTGATCGGCGCAACTCGTGGGCCGAAGGGCCTGTTTGTGCTGTAGTGTTCTGTGTTCTATGTTCTATGTTCCCTTTAACGAAACCGTGTTGCGTCTGCTCTATCAAGCAATTCCCCTCAAGATGCCTCGCTATTTCCTCCTTGATGACGGATTCTAACCTTTTACCTACGACAGACGTTAAACTAACCGGCCTATAATTCCCTGCCTTTTGCCTGCCACCCTTCTTAAACAACGGCGTAACATTAGCCGTTTTCCAATCTTCCGGCACTTCCCCGGAATCCAGCGACGTTTGGAAAATAACCACCAAGGCATCCACTATCACCTCCTTTGGTAATTACAGCAGTAATTTCTCCATCAGATTGTTTTATTTTAATTTGCTTGCTGTCTATTTGAATTAGGTGTAGTACATGAAAGTTTTAAAAAGACGTACATTTTCAAATCCTGTTGCATTTTACGCATTGTGGAACTTGTCTCCTTGGTAACATGCTCAAACAAACGTCTACAAATAATTTTCAAGTATATTCAGGCATTGTGATTAGTCCAGTATTGGATAAGATAAGGCAGTCCTAGCTTTCAAATGTCCTGAATTGTGAAGGGAGTGAGCGAAGAACAGCCCTTGATGTAGTTGAATCAAGCAAATAAATCATGTTTGGGAGGTATATTTAGATGACTCACAGCTGGTAAAGAAATGAGAAGGAGGGGATGATGAACATAGCAGTTTACAGAGAATTTAGTTTCACAAACCTTTGTGTTTCCTTTGAGGAAATGGATGACTGTGCACATATTATAGAACATTGAAAACGTAGAAAAACTACAGCACAAACAGGCCCTTCAGCCCACAAGTTGCGCAGAACATATCTCTACCTTCTAGGCTTACCTATAACCCTCAATCCTATTAAGTCCCATGTACTCACCCAGAAGTCTTTTAAAAGACCCTATCGAATCTACCTCCACCACCACCGCCAGCAGCTGATTCCACCCTCTGAGTGAAAAACTTTCCCCTGACATCTCCTCTGTACCTACTCCCCAGCACCTTAAACCTGGGTCCTCTTGTGGCAACCATTTCAGCCCTGGGAAAAAGCCTCTGAGAATCCACCTGATCAATACCTCTCAACATCTTATACACCTCTATCAGGTCACCCCTCATCCTTCGTCTCTCCAAGGGCAAAAAAAACCAAGCTCTCTCAACCTATCCTTATAAGGCATGCCACCCAATCCAGGCAACATCCTTGTAAATCTCCTCTGCACCCTTTCAATGGCTTCCACATCCTTCCTGTAATGAGGCGACCAGAACTGAGCACGGTACTCCAAGTGGGGTCTGACCAGGGTCCTATACAGCTGCAGCACTATCTCCCGACTCCTAAACTCAATTCCTCGATTGATGAAGGCCAGTATACCATACGCCTTCTTATCCACATCTTCTACTGCAACTTCTGACATCCCTCCAAACTATCCACAACACCTCCAACCTTTGTGTCATCAGCAAACTTACCAACCCATCCCTCCACTTCCTCATCCAGGTCATTTAAAAAAATAACAAAGAGCAAGGGTCCCAGAACAGATCCCTGGGGCACTCCACTGCTGACCGACCTCCATGCATAAAAAGACCCATCTATAACCAC
Organism: Carcharhinus amblyrhynchos; assembly: GCF_965287045.1. Taxonomy (NCBI): domain Eukaryota; kingdom Metazoa; phylum Chordata; class Chondrichthyes; order Carcharhiniformes; family Carcharhinidae; genus Carcharhinus; species Carcharhinus amblyrhynchos. Next base: position 33,616,003 of record NC_137335.1, on the reverse strand, counting down.
TCTCTGCCTTCTGTGGGCAAGCCAGTTCTGGATCCACAAAGCAATGTTGCCTTGGATTCCATGCCCCCTCACTTTCTCAATAAGCCTTGCATGGGGGACCTTATCGAATGCCTTGCTGAAGTCCATATAAAGTACATCTACCACTCTTCCTTCGTCAATGTGTTTAGTCACATCTTCAAAAAACTCAACCAGGTTTGAAAGGTGTGATCTGTCTTTGATTACTTTTGATCATACTATACTTCTCTAAATGTTCATAAATCCTGTCTCTCAGGATCTTCTCCATCAATTTACCAACCACTGAGGTTAGACTCACTGGTCTATAATTTCCTGGGCTATCTCTACTCCCTTTCTTGAATGTAGGAACCACATTTGCAATCCTCCGGAACCTGTCCCGTCTCCATTGATGATGCAAAGATCATCGCCAGAGGCTCTGTAATCTCTTCCCTCATCTCTCACAGTAGCCTGGGGTACATCCCATCCGGTCCTGGCGACTTACTTAACTTGATGCTTTTCAAAAGCCCCAACACATCCTCTTTCTTAATGTCCACATGCTCAAGCTTTTCAGTCCACCGCAAGCCTACACTACAATCGCCAAGATCCTTTTCCACTGTGAAATCTGAAGTAAAGTATTCATTGAGTACCTCTGCTATTTCTACCGGTTCTATACAAACTTTACCACCGTCACGTTTTATAGGTCCTATTCCTTCACATCTTATCCGTTTGCCCTTCACATATTTGTAGAACGCCTTAGGGTTTTCCTTAATCTTACCTGCCAAGGCCTTCTCGTGACCCCTTCTGGCTCTCTTAATTTCCTCCTTAAGTTCCTTCCTACAAGCCGTATACTCCTCTAGATCCCTAACATTACCTGGCTCCCTGAACCTTTGTACACTTTTCTTTTTGACTAGATTCATCATTCGTGCACCACGGTTCCTGTAACCTACCAAAACTTCCCTGTCTCATTGGAACGTTGTTGTGCAGAGCTCCAGACAAACATTCCTTGAAAATCAGTCACACTACTTCTGTACATTTCCCTGAGAAAACCTCCTTCCAATTTATGTCTCTAATTCCCTGTGTGATGGCTTCATAATTCCCCTTATTCCAGATAAACACTTCCCTAGCTTGCCTGATCCTATCTCTCTCCAATACTAGTGTAAAGGAGATAGAGTTATGATCACTATCTCCGAAATGTTCTCCCACAGAGTTCTGACACCTGACCAGGTTCATTTCCCAATACCAAATCAAGTACAGCCTGTCCTCTTGTAGGCTTATCCACATACGGTGTCAGGAAACCCTCCTGAACACACCTAACAAATTCCTCCCCATCCAAACCCCTTACCCTAGGGAGATTCCAATCGATATTTGGGAAATTAAATTAAGTATTCACTTATTCTTTTCTTAGTAGTTGAGAATTAGAAGAGGTTTGATATGATGTTTTCCACTGATGATAACACTAGCTTGAAAATAACAGACAATGGGTGGGATTTTCCAGCTCTTCCCAATGCCGGGATCTGCCGGTCACCAAAGGTGACTCCCTCTGGAGGGTTACCAGGCAGTGGGATGGACAAGCCATGCAAAACACTGCAGATATCAATGGGACTGGAAGATCCCACCAGCAGCCAATGGCAAACCGCCTCCACCGCTGGAAAACATACTATGCGGTTGGGAAGAAATCCTACCCTGTGATTTTGCTGTTTGTAGTTACAACGTTTACCCAGGTGATGTGACTGGTCAAGCAAAGACTCAAAGTCCTAAGGAGTGGGACTCAACTAGAAGATTGATCCAAGGTATGATAGAGAACAAAGAAGGATACAAAATAAACCCAAAATTAACAAAAGAACACCTTTTGAGATGTAAATATGATATTTGGGACAGACCACCCACAGAGCACTATCATTGCAGCAGTGTTAAGTCATAATCTGGATAAAATATGAATCTGAGAGGTACTGGAAAAAAATCCACCTGAATATCCTAAAAGGATGAGCTTCGAACTTGAAATTTTGTTGCAGGGAAGGTGGGAAATGAACTGAAATCACAGATTTCCAACTGGTGATTGCCACAGGTATTTAAGACGTTCATAGTATCTGAAAGGATACTATGGAGAATTCTAATTGAATTTCCCTAATGCAATGCTTTCACTACAAACTGATGCATATGACCTGTTCTAAACTGACAACAGCAGGAGTCGTAATGACAGGACGTGGCTACATTCTCGCCATTGAATGAAATTTTAAATTGGAGCTTCAGCTGCCTTTTCAAATCTTACATTTGCTTGTATAACACAAACTGACGTTGTACACTAGTTAGTTAGTTGTGAAGTGTTTTGAGACAGCTGAGGACATAAATTTGGGTTGGTATGGAACAAGCCCTTTTTTACCCTAACCAATGTTGGTACAGAAATATTTTCAAAGAGGATATATAGTGATGGGGCAATACACAGTCAATCTTTTTACACTCTCTAGAATGCATCATCCAGAACACACTTCCGGGTTCTAGCTGGTCCTCCAGCACACATTGTGAGCAATTGAAATCCTCTTGAATCTGGCACCTAAGTTGTGATATTCCTGCAGTGAGGTTATCAGTAACTCTAAGGTAAAAATTTATATCATATGCTTGAAAAATGATTCAAAACATTGTACATTTGGCAACTGCAGGTATCACTTGTACATGAGTGCCTTCAGGCACCAGAACCAAGTTATAATTGATAAAACTGCTTGCTGCCTCCAAAAAGTTACCTTAAATGTGCAATACACTCACACATGGACATTGTGTGTTAAAATGTATAAGGTGCGATCTTATGACCTCGTCCTGCCCAACTTTCAGCAAGGCAAGGTGGTTAGATCGCACAAGGCAAAAAATGAGAAACGCGCCTGTTTTCTTGCCTCCCTCTATCTTACTGGCCCTGTTTTGCCAACAAAATTGGTTTCGTGCCCAGAAAGAGCACAAAACCAATTTAAATATTAAAGACATAACTTAAATGTCATTAGTGAATCCCGGACACTGTCATCCAGGCTCACTTACCTTGAACCACCTTGTTGCTCAAGCTTCTCTCCAGCAAGAATCACAGATGGTCTCCACCAGGAGACCAGACGTGACAGCCTTGCTGGGGGGATTAAAGGCCATTGAAGACCCCCAGGTGGTCAGGGGCAAGGCCAGGCAGTGCCCTTGGGACACTGACAGCCTGGCTGTGCCCAATAGACACCCTGACACTGCTCGCTGGGCACCATAATTGTGCTGGAGCAATGCCAAGGTGGCAGAGCCTGTATGGGGGGAGGGAGTGGGAGCTCTGCAGGGGTGGCACTCATGGAGGGAAGGGAACTCTGCCGCCTGCTGGAGTGGCAATTGGAGAGGGAGGGAGAGCACTCTGGAGGCTGGTAGGATTGGAGAGCAAGGGAGAGAACTCTACATACAGGGCAGTTGGTGGGGAGAGAGGGAAACTCTGCAGGATTGATGATTGTGGGATGGAGGGGGAGCTCTGCAGATGGGGATGAATGGCATGGGGAAGGGAGGAATTCTGTAGATGGGGCAATTGGTGGGCAAAGGGGGAATTCTGTAGATGGGGGCAATTTGTGGGGTAATGGGGGAACTATGCAGATGGGGGCAATTGGTGGGGTAATGGGGCAACTCTGCTGACAGGATGATCGGCAAGGGGAAGGGGGAACTCTACAGTCAGGGACTATCAACAGTGGAAGATAGGGCAGTTGGGTGAAGACAAAGGGGGAATTCTGCAGATGGGGGCGGTTGGGAAGGGGGGAATAATGAACTGTACAGGGGTCATGATCGGAGAGAGAGGGAACACTGGAAGATCAGGGCGCCTGTACAATGGTGACCCAAGAGCTCAGCAGTCGGCTTTCCCAGTGAGCACAGCTCTGCGCTTCCCCCACTTGCTGACTAGAATCACATCCTGAACTATTTTTTGCATTAAGTTCTATATAATTGCTACTCTCAGCTTACCCAAAACACTGGTGCAAACCTCTCCTGTTTTCTCGCTCATTTGGCACTTAGTTTTTTTTGTAAGATCATGTCCATGGCTAGTTTTCCCTGGAGACAACAAAGAGAATCATATTCTTTACTGCTTGTCCCCATCCCTGCACCAACTACAAAGATTTGGATGGAACCCATTCCTGTTCATCCTTTCTCACTATCACTAACCCAAAGTATGCTTTTTTTTCAAAAATTTTGATATTTGTTGCTGGGTTGGTAATAACACTGGCAACTATTCCCTAGATAATGGATAGAATGACAGGAAGACCAAAGATACAAGGTGGTAGTTTGTTTGAAAGCAGTTCTGAATCAGAATGGTCAAATGAACAACATGTCAGCATCTGTCAAGTTTAACCTGCCTGGCACAAGTGGAATCACGGTGTGACCATTTTTGTCTGACATTCCTCACTACTATTTCTTGTATTAATTTAAAGACATTTCCTTTTATTCAAACTTTTACTTGAGACAGTTAAAAGTTTTTAAACGAGACGTGGGTGCGACCAGCTCACCTTCAGCTTTATTGTTGTAAGATGTTCTGTGTTTAAAAAGTTTATTTATTTATGAGTGCCACAAGTAGGCTTACAGTAACACTGCAATGAAGTTACTGTGAAAATCCTGTAGTCACCACACTCTGGCGCCTGTTCAGGTACACTGAGGGAGAACTTAGCATAGCCAATCCACCTAACCAGTTCATCTTTTGGATTGTGGGAGGAAACCGGAGCACCCAGAGGAAACCCACACAGACATGGGGAGAATGTGCAGATTCTGCACGAACAGTGACCCAAGCCGGGAATCGAACCCAGGCTCCTGGTGCTGAGGCAGCAATGCTAACCACCCTAAGTGCACATGAATACTGAGGTGGAGGTGAGGATGCTTTTTGATGTTACGTGACCCAAAATGGCTCTAGCCATAGCCATGAAGAATTGATTTTTATGAATAAGATTTGTGTGTGTATACAGAAATACAAAATAAAACCTGACCATTGAATTTTGTTTTACATTACAAAATCCAGACCTTGCTAACAACATTGTAACTAAATTTGAAGAATATTTCCCCTTCATTTTCTACATTTGTCACCCCTTGGCTGCTTCCATGCTCCTGTTTTACTCGCTGATAATAAACAGATGGATGATAATTGGCTTATCAGGATGAACTTTTTCCTGAGTTACTTGCACTACTGGCCAGGAGATTATTCCTGGCAACCTGAGACAATAAAAGTAAGCTCTTTGTTAATTTAAGGCAGCACAACATGAATATTACCACTCTAAAGGAAGATATTGAAACACTTGCTCAGAACTGATAGCTTGCCCTTTTTATTTCCCCATACACAGGTCCATAAATGTGGTTAGTAATGGGGTACAAATGAGTGAGAACACAGACTCAATGATCATCAAAGCTGGTCCTCTTGTAGGCACCATTTAGACACCACCCCCCCACTGCCCCTGCCACCCTGATTTCCAAGACTGCAATGTGTTTAACACAATGTTTAACTATTAGTGTCACAAGTAGGCTTACATTAACACTGCAATGAACTTACTGTGAAAGTCCCCTAATCACCACATTCCACTGGCTGTTTGGGTACACCGAGGGAGAATTTAGCATGGTCAATGCATGTAACCAGCACATCTTTCAGACTGTGGGAGGAAACCGGAGCACCCGGAGGAAACCCACGCAGACGCAAGAAGAACGTGCAGACAACGCACAGACAGTGACCCAAGCCAGGAATCGATCCCTGGTGAGAAAGCAATGCTTGCCACTATGCCACCGGTGGGCTGTTTTGATTCACTATGTCAGGGTCCTGCGACTTTGAAACCACATATCGCTCATTAATAACTGCGGTGGCTCCTAACCATAGTTGATCAATCCCATTTTGACAGCAGTTAAACAGCTTGTTTTAAAGTTTGTATTTGTGAGATGGTATCATTCATTTAACAACATTTTAATGAAAATGTTGAAAAATGCCTCTGCCCTGTATTTGATTATCATTTGCATTTAATCAAAAACATTGGACTCTTGATATTGCAGTTTTGGCTATTTCTTTTTAAGTCTGTTCTTGTTAATAAGGATGCTGACCCCTGCACAATCTAACTGTTAAATTCTGCTGCACTTTACACCAGGCTGTTGCAATTTCCTTCTGCACTTGATCACACTTATTTAGTTTGCATGTTCAACATATGGAGCTGTGGATCTGTTTCTTCATACGAGCAATCTTGCAACCTGTACAGCAGCAGGACAACAGCCTGAGAGCTCAGCACAAAAATGCACATCTTCCACATGTCATATGTTTATCTGAAATTACGTTATGCAGGTCAGCCTTTTGAATGATTAAAAGGATCCAACGAGAAGCTCAGCAGGCAGCTCTTGGAAAGCTTTTCAGCCAGAGTCTGTGAAATGATGATATTACATGCTCCCTTCCGCTGGAGTTATTTGTAGAGCTGACCAGTTTGAGCTCGAACTTCCTGTTTTTTGTCTGACATGTTGTCATTAACCAGTGTAGCTGCAGAGAGGTCAAGTGGCCTGAGTGACTTGGTATGTAATTTTTGTTCTTATTTTTAATGCTTTTTATTTCACTTTGTTTCTCTGCACTTGATTGAGAATATTTCAATAAACACATCTGCCTTAAATCTGTTTTACTGCATGCAGAAAAGAGGAAGATTGCATGTCTGCTAAAGCTGTTTTCTTTCAGAAACGTAAAGAAATATTTTTCATACAGATCTCTAAGCAGTGGGTGATGAAGTTTAAATGTTCAATAATTTTCTCCATTAAAGCATTATTTTGGGGAAATTAACATTTGAAGACTCCTTTTAGATAATTGATGGAAAAATGCAAACATTTTACTTAATGACTTTATATGGCATAAACCCTCTTTTTAATGATTTAATATAACGCAATCAAATGATATTAAACTATTTAAATTGTCTTTTTGAATTGTACAGCTATTTTGGCATTAAGTATTGCAGTGTGGCTAAATGCCAGTATATTGAGGCAGAGGCTATTGCAATGGAGGCTTCATTTCCATAAATCTTTACAACAGTACTTATTGATTGTAACTAAGTGAGTCTGAGAGCCATCGAGGATATTGCCAAGTAGCAGTGGTCACAGGGATAGGTGCAAGGAAGTATAGGAAAGAGGTTTTCTGACTGGGGTCACTGGACTCTTGGAGATCAAGAAGGGGATCACAAATTGAATTCCAGATGATCGAGCTGCTGTCTAACAAAGGGGGAATTTCTCAATCTTTCACTTTTTTTTTAAACAAGCTGATTATTTCAGCTGCTGCTCCTTCTTAGGTTCTCTCCCCATAGGCAAGGCCAACTGACCTACAGCGTCATGATCTCCACTGTGAGCTGGTGGATGGATTGCCAACTGGATAAAGTGGTCAGGATGGATTGGGGGATAATCAAATGGCGGGGTCTCGTCAGGTCAGGTTGGAGGATTACAAGGGTCAAGGGGGCAGCTGGGAGCAGGTCAGTGAGAGTGATTGGGAAGTCAACTGTATAATTACCAATAATTAGACTAAGACTTTTCTGTAACATTTCTTTGGTAATTGTCCTGATATACAAGTCAGACCATCCAAAGTCTCAGACTCTAAGTCAGTTTTGGAGGCTCCTGGGAAGTGGGAAATTGTTCACTGGAAGTTCAAACTTACCAGGCAATTCCCACAAAGTTGGTGTGTTTTTACTTTCAAGGGGGTCCTGAAGCACTTCTCCAGTCATAATTGGAGAGCAATGCCTGGGCCATGCTTTCTCCAGTGAATCCAAATTTCTAAAGTAGAGGGATCAATGCCCTTGCAATGCGTCAATATTTACAGAGGATGCCTGTGATTGTTTTGCTATTCTCAGAGTGTCTCCACTATGGAAATGTTTAAGCAATTGTCTTCTGATGCTGTAGAAACAATGACTTTCAAAAAGAAATACAATCTTCCAGTCAATAGCTGAAAGAATGACAAATCAAGATTTCACATTTTAAAATGTTTACTCTAACAAATGACTAAACATTCTGTTTCCAAAACATTATATTCATAGGAAACATATACTTTAATCCACAGAACAGAGTATCTCCTTTCTTATCCATAGTCCAACCTACAAAACACACTTCATAGTTATATTTTACGAGCACCTTTATGTAAACATTCAATTTTCCCAGAATAATTTCCAGGTGATTCTCCATTCCCCAGTGTCTATCATTGTTCTATTATTTTCCCAATCCTGGAACTGTCTTTCATAAATCCATGGAGAGGTTTTATTTTCCTGTAGACTCTCCCAGCCTCGTTTTAATTCCCCACAAACTTGGTCTTTTCAATCTGAATGTGAACTTCCACCAGTATTCCTAGACAGACCATAGAGATTTTCTTGACCTCAATGGACAGTTTAAAACTCAATTGTTTACATCCTAACATTCTCAACACTTCTCTGAGACTTTTGAGATTGTCAGTCTCCACTGTTAACACACAGACTGCTGCCATTGTCTCCAAGCCTAAATACCTTGCACTTTCTTCCCTGGAAAACAATCTAAGCTGCCTTTTGATCCCAGACAATCAAACGACCCAAGTTTATTGTCAGGCAGACTGCAGACCTAGTCACATGACCCCTTCATTTGACCTTGCATCTTAAGGTACAGTCTCAAAACATGACAAACTTAAAAACTTCACAATTGTAGCAATTGCTTTTGACTGTGGAATTAGTCATTCATTTGAAATTATTACCATGTGTGTGAAGGATCATAAGGAAATGCCTTTATGAAGAGTTATTGGATTCAGGGTTGCCTTGCCACTGGGAATAGTTGAAGTAGATGGCACCACACCTGTCTATCCAGCACCATTGTGGTTTTCGTAGACATCATGTTAATAACAGTAACTCACTGAAATTATTCTAATACAAATACCAGTAATAGTTACAATATTCATAACCAATAGTACTATAATAACTCTCTGATGGTAGGAATAGGTTTAATGACCAGCCTTTTGTTTTATTCTTGCATTAGATGTGGATGTTGCTAGCATTACCTGCATTTGTTGTCCATCCCAGTTAAGTCGACCACGTTGCTTTGGGCCAGAAGTCATATGTAGGCCAGACCAAGTAAAGATGACAGATTTACTTCCCTAAAGAACATTAGTGAACCAGACAGATTGAAATGGCAAATGATTACCAAGATCTAGCTTACATTCCAAAATTTGTTTTGATTCATCAGTTGACTTTATCAATTGAATCTAAATTCCACCACTGTGGGATTTGAACACACATTCCATCCAGACTATTGGCCTGTGCTTCTGGATCGCTAAAGCAGCACAATTACCACTACCATATTCCCCTAAATTATATCTGTGTCTAGTAGTTAATCTTATAACCCACTGACATTGTTCCTATACCTACAGTTGAAAGCCCCTGCACTTCACAAGGTGTGGTCAGGCTCCCCAGTACCACTTCAAACAGCTCAATCTTTCTCCCTATCTCCTTGGCCTCTAGTTTGGACCTTAGTTTCATGTGATGGTGACAACTCAAACCCTGAATTAAAGTTAATCATTTAATCTGTAGTTGGATATCATGTCAGTATGGAACTACCTGAACTAAGCTGACTGTACAAAGGGCAATAAGTTCACTCACTGGGGCATTTCTCACAGAGCAATTGTCCTAAACTTTGCACAATATCAATATTTCTAATTCACTCCCTGGATTCAGACTGGATAAATAACAACTTTTATTGAGCAATACAAATTTAAGCATAGGAGGAGCAATTATTCTCTCCATATCACCCTTAGCAGCTGGCACTTTGTCCTTTAACCCCATCTCCCTCAGCCCCTATCACATTTCTTTTCAAATATACCAATCCCTTTCAAGTGATTTATTCTGTACCTAAACAATAACTTACAATGAAGCATCCCATGACTTGGTCACATTCAGTACAGAAACCTCCACCCTTTCTTGCTCCTTGTTTTATCCAGTGAAAAGCTCTATTCTATATCTCCTTGTTTCCCATTGGGCAACCTATGGGAACACCTTCCACTGATTATCTACAATAAGATTCCCAAATTTCATTTGCCCCTTGCTACTCCTCTCTGTGCCAGCCCCAATCCACCCCTTTACTACTGCACCAAGCTCTGCGGGAAATTCTGGACTCTGTTTCCAAGTCTGCCTCACTCTCTTTCCCTCCCTACATCAAGGCTTAACCACCTGATCTTCAGACCCTCTTCCCCACTCACCAACCCAAGAACCAATCCCACGATTGCCTCATCATCCTCTTGAGTAACACCGTCTCCCAATCATCCTGCTTTTCCTGATTCCCAGTCTGCTGTCATTCTCTCTTCCTATCCTGAGTCCCAATCTCCTGACCGCCTCAGTCTCTGGTCACATGAGCCCCAGGTTCCCACTATCTAGTTGCTGTTCACTCTCATCTAACCCAGCCACATGCCTCACCTTCTCCATCTGTCCTGAATTCATCGTCTAACTTTCCCCAAATCCTGCAGACTCTTCACTTATCTCCATGAATCAGCCCCATTTCCAATGATCCTTAAGAACATTAGGTTTAGAAGCTGTAGCAAAGGGTTGGCATAGGCACAATGGGCAGAATGGCATCCTTTGGACTGTCATTCTCTTGGAATTCAACAGTGGCACAGTAGCACAGTGGTTAGCAGTGCTCCACAGCTCCAAGGACTGGGGCTCAGTTCCTGGCTTGGGTCACTGTCTGCGTGGAGTTTGCACATTCTCCTCATGTCTGTTTGGGTTTCCTCCAGGTGCTCCAGTTTCCTCCCACAGTCCAAAGATGTGCGGGTTAGGTTGATTGGCCATGCTAAAATTGCCCCTTAGTGTCCTGAGATGCATAGGCTAGAGGGATTAGTGGGTAAATAGGGATGTGGGATAGGTTTTGGATGGGATTGTGGTCGGTGCAGACTCGATGGGCCAAATGGCTTCTTTCTGCACTGTAGGATTTCTGTGAATCTGTGAAGTGTTGTTGGCAAGGTCATAATCTAGCAGTGAAGTCATAATATTTTGGTAATATTTAAGCCTCTGTTTTGACTGGGGCCTGTGGAAGGTAGTTTGTCATATTAGCTGCGGTTAAGCATTTGCCTGAAGGGATTTAATGGTTTTTCCTGTGCAGGTGCCCCCACACCCCACCCCACCCCCAGGAAAGAATAAACAGCTGTTACACTGTCTCTGTCTTTTACCCATCTGTGAAGCCAGTGCACGTTTTATTATTGTATGGTTGAAACCAAGTTTAAATAAACTGAAAAACAATTGTACGTGGGTGGCGCAACTTTAGATTGACCATTTTTAGATATTGCATACGTTCTATTTTAGCATAATTGCAACCAAGTGGAAGTTTGTTGGGTAGTTTGATCTTGCAAATGATGTGTAAATTAACTTATTATAGACTACAATGCATGAATCATTTGTTGTTTATATGTTTGCACTTTGATTCTAGTATCCTGGTGTCTGGGAGCCAGCTCACTGTCTGTGCTGGTGGATCTGGTTTCCTTTCCCTGCCAGCAGATTTGGAGACCTACTGGTCTGCTGATCAGGGAACCAGGTTTAACCACTTTGATGCTGGCAGCCAGCTTATACATAGAAACTAGAAGCAGGAGTGGGCCACTCAGCCCTTCGAGTCTGCTGCACCATTCATCTTGATCATGACTAATCATGGAACTCAATATCCTGATTTCTCCCTCCCGCCATATCCCTTTAGCCCCAAGAGCTAGATCTAATTTCTTCTTGAAATCAGACAATGTTTTGGCCTGAACTACGTTCTGTGGTAGTGAATTGCACACACTCACCACCCTCTGGGTAAATAAATTTCTCCTCGCTTCAGTTCTCCTCACTTATCTCCAAATTATGACCTCTAGTTCTGGAGTCTCCCACCATTGGGAACATTCTTTCTGAATGTTAACATTTTAACAGTTTCTGTGAGATTCCCTCTCATGCTGTCTTCATGCTATACGCTCACAGGATCTGAATTAAAAATCCACCTAAATATTGCAATGAACTAATCAAAAATCAAGTAATGCACCTTTGGGTCAAGTTACTATCTCTGGTTGGATATGTTTCTGCTACTTCAATTGCGTGACCATCTACCCCCGACAATCCTGAAAACTAAAATGACCTGCTTTTTACCATTGCCAATATTTTTACAAATAATAAATAGAGATGATTCAAAGGGATTGGATAGAAAACTTCAGTTTTTTCATTGTCTCATGATGTTTTTCCTGTGGATGCGTTTCACATCAAGGAAATTAACCTATAATTCTTGGAGACTCCAGGCAATCCTGGAGGGTTGATGACACTGCATTCAGGAGAGGTGTTAAAGTTCCTTGTTTATAAAGGCACGGTGGGTCTTTAAGCATCTGTCAAGTTTGCTAACTGTGTAGCATTGGGAATTATCAATGTTGAAGAATGCTTGATGGTGACTTTGTTCCATTATGGAATTTCATTAGAGTTAATCTGATTGAATTCAAGCCATTGGCATCCTTAAATTACCTTCTTTAAAACCAAATTATTCCAAGAATTCGCAATCATTTTAGCATCCTTTAATTTTTCTGCCAGTGTGATTTTGGGGTGTTTTTACAACCATTAATAATGGCAGTGATGTTCTCTGGAAGGAGTGTCCTGGAGAAATGGTAACAGTTAATAATGTTGCATTGTTGCAAAGAGTTGAACTAAAAACACCCTGGATGATGTCGGCGTGGGTTTCCTCCGGGTGCTGTGGTTTCCTCCCACAATCCAAAGATGTGCAGATTAGGGAAACTGACCATGCTAAAGTCCCTCAAGATGTATATGTTAGGGGGATTAGCAGGGTAAATATGTGGGGTTATGGAAAAAGGGCCTGGGTGGGATCCTCTGTTGGAGAATTGGTGCAGACTCAATGGGCTGAATGGCTTCCTTCTGCACTGTAGAGATTCTATGATTCCCTATTGATCAATCCTTTGCTGCCTTCTGAGCCAATCCCCTCAGCAATACTGGGACTGATTTTCTGACAGTTTGCACTCAGCAAAGTGTTATTTCCTGGAAGAGCAATGAAGAAAATTAGAATATTCACTCATGGGATATCAAAGCCTGCATTTATTACCCATCATCAATTGCCCTTGAGGTGATGAATGAGCCACCTTAGAGGTTTACAGCATGGAAATAGTCCCTTTGGCCCAACTTGTCTATGTATCCCTTTTTTTAAAATCCCGCAGGTAGTCCCAATTGTCTGCATTTGGCCCATATCCTTCTATACCCATATAACTGTCTAAATGCTTTTTAAAACACAAAATTGTACCCGCTTCTACTACTACTTCTGGCACCTTGTTCCAGACACCACCCTCTGTGAAAAAGATTGCCCCACTGGATACTTTTGTGTCTTGTCCCTCTCCCTTTAAACCTATGCCCTCTAGTTTTAGACTTCCCTACCTTTGAGAAAAGGTATTGACCATCTAACTGATCTCTGCCCCTCATTATTTTATCAACCTCTATAAGATCACCCCTCAGCCTTCTACACGGCAGAGAAAAAAGTCCCAGTCTGTCCAGCCTCTCCTTATAACTCAAACCATCAAGTCCTGGTAGTATCCTAGTAAATCTTTTCTGTGCTCTTTCTAGTTTAATACACAGTATTCCAAGTGTAGCGTTGCTAATGTCTTGTGCATTTTCAATAAGACATCCCAGTGATGTATTCAATGTCCTGACCAATGAAACCGAGCATGCTGAATGCCTTCTTCACCACTGTCTACCTGTGACTCCACTTTCAAGGAGCTATGAACATGTACCCCTAGGTCTCTTTGTTCTGTAACTCTTCCTAACGCCCTACCATTAACTGAGTAAGTCCTACCCTGGTTCAACCAAAATGCATCACCCCACATTTATCTAAATTAAACTCCATCTGCCATTCGTCTGCCCACTGGTCCAATTGATCAAGGTCCCATTGCAATCTTAAGTAACCTTCTTCGCTGTCCACTATGCCATCGATCTTGCTAACCGTGCCTCATCCAATTCTCATCCAAATCATTAATATAAATGACAAAAAACAGTGGACCCAGCACTGATCGCTGAGACACACCGCTGGTCACAGGCCTCCAGTTTGAAAAGCAACCATCCTCTGGCGTCTGTCATCAAGCCAATTTTGTATCCACTTAGCTACCTCGCCATTTAACCTTATGCAACAACCCACCATGCAATATCTTGTCAAAGGCCTTGTTAAAGTCCCTGTGGATATCATCAAGCACACTGCCCTCATCTACCTTCTTTGTTACCTCTTCAAAAAATTGAATCAAATTTGTGAGACATGATTTTTCCACTCACAAAGCCATGCTGACTGTCCTTAATCAGTCCTTGCCTCTAAATGCCTGTAGATCCTGTCTCTCAAAATAACTTCCAACAACTTACCCACCACAAATGTGAGGCTCACTGGTCTGTAGTTCCCAGGATTTTCCCTGCACCCTTTTTAAACAAAGGCACAGTATTTGCCACCCGCCAATCTTCAGGCACCTCACCCGTGACTATCGATGATTCAAATATCTCTGCTAGGGGACCCGTAATTCCCTCCCTCGCCCCTCTCAATGTCCTGGGATCAGTTTGGACCTTCTGGGATAAAACAGAGTGGTTTACTGGGCCATTTTTTAGACGGTAATTAAGTGTCAACCATATTGCTGTTGGTGGAATCACGTGTAGGCCAGATAGGGTGAGAACAGCAGATTTCCTTCCCGAAAGAACGTTAGTGAACTGGATGGTTTTTTGCAATAATCTGGTAGTTTAATACTTACAATTACCATGACTAACTCTTTTAATTTCGTATTTATTTAATTGAGTGAATTTAAATTCCACAGCTGCTCCTGTGGGATTTGAACTTGCTTAACAGGATCATTAGTCGTGGCCTCTGGATTACTAGTCCAGTAATATAACCACAGTACCAAGGGCCTTTGCCAAAGAGGCAGACCTGATCCTGCACCTATTTTGTATGGCATAGTTGAATCTTCTGCACAAGTTACCAGCAATCAGGAGATCTCATGGTGATCAGACCTAAGAAGATAGGCAGGATATTTTGTATCCTGGAGTTTTGAGCTTGGAGACCTTTGCTCTGCAGATTTCTAGTCAAAAGATCCAAAGAAAGCATCCAGTCTTGTATCTCTAGCTGTGTTCCCAACCCCATCATTGAACCTGCAGCATAATCAATTGAGTTATGTCTTTTCCAACACTATGATCACAGTGCATTGTGTCCAATACCTGAGAACAGGAAACACAGAAACCTAACCCCCATGAGCTATTGCTGTTCAAATCACTGGGTGGCATGGTGGTTAGCACTGCTGCCTCAGCACCTTGAATCCAGGTTCGATTCCCGGCTTGGGTCACTGTCTGTGTGGAGTTTGCACGTTCACCCCATGTCTGCGTGGGTTTGCTCCAGGTGCTCCGGATTCCTCTCAGTCCAAAGGTGTGGGGATTTGGTGGATTGGCCATCGATAGTCACTGGTGAGGTGCCTGAAGATTGGCAGGTGGCAAATATTGTGCCTTTGTTTACAAAGGGCTGCAGGGAAAAGCTTGGGAACTACAGGAAAAATGAGCCTCACATCTGTGGTGGGTACGTTGTTGGAAGTTATTTTGAGAGACAGGATCTACAGGCATTTAGAGGCCAGGACTGATTAGGGACAGTCAGCATGGCTTTGTGAGTGGAAAATCATGTCTCACAAATTTGATTCAGTTTTTTGAAGGAGTAACCAAGAAGGTAGATGAGGGCAGTGCAGTTGATGGACTTCAGCAAGGCATTTGACGAGATACCGCATGGTAGGTTGTTGCTTAAGGTTAAATTTCATGGGATCCAGGGTGAGGTAGCTAAGTGGATACAAAATTGGCTTGATGACAGAATGACAGGGTTATGGGGAGAGAGCCTGGGTGGGATTGTGCTTGGTGCAGACTTGATGGGCTGAATGGCCTCCTTTTGCACTGTAGGGATTCTATGAAATAAATGTTTCAACAGGTTGACTAATAGTTTAGGGCAAACTGATGTCAAGATCAGAAGAAGTCCAAAATCACGAGGATAAATCCAAGTGAAGAATAATGTTTTTCTTCTTGGTACATGAACATCATTGACAAAACCAGCCTTTTGATGCCCATCCTTGAGAAAGTGGTGACGAGCAATCACCTTGAACCGCTGCAGTCCATATGGTGTGAGCACACCCATGATGCTGTCGGAGTGTTTGATCCAGTAAGAGGGAAAGGATGGCAGTATAGTTCAAAGTCAGAATAGTCATAGGGGAGAACCAGTGCATGATGGTGTTCATGTGTGTTTGCTGCTCTTCTAGTGGTAGATGGTCAGGTCCCAGTTAGAGATGGTGGCTTGATAAATTGCTGCAATCATTCTTGTCGATGGTGCATGCTGTGCACTGGTGTTGAAGGGAGTGAATATTTACAATGGAGTTTGGAGTGCGATCAAACAGAATTCATTGTCTTGGATGGTGTTGAGTTTTTTGAATGTTTTTGAAGCTGTACTCATTCAGGAAAGTAGAAGGTATTCTACCATGCAACTGACCTGTGCCTTTTTGATGCTGTACAAATTTTTGAGAATCAAGTGAGTTCTTGCCACAGAATTTCTAGTCTTTTGACTCCTCTTGTATCTGCTGTATTGATATAGCTGATGTAGTTAAGAGTCTGCTCAATGGTAACAGGATGTTGATGGTGGGAAAATTCACTGATGGTAATGTCATTGAATGTTAAGGGGTGATGGTTAAATTTTCTTTTGTTGAAGTTGGTCATTGCCTGGCACTTGTGTGGTGTGAATGTTACACCACTTATCAGCCCAGGCCTGAATATTGTCCAGGTCTTGCTGTATGTGGACATGGACTGCTTCAGTATTTGAAGAGTTGAAATAATCAGCGAACATTCGCACTTCTGACCTTATATTGGAGGGAAGGTTATTGATGAAGCAGATGAAGATGGGTGGGCCTACCCTGAGAACTTTTGCACCAATGTCCTTAGACTGATATAATTGACGTCTAACATCCACAACAATCTTCCTTTGTGCTAATTCTGATCCCAACCAGTGGCAACCTTTTTACCTGATTTTCATTGTCTTCAATTTTGCTAGGGCTCTTTGATGCCACACTTGGTTTGCCTTGAAGTCAGGAGTAATCACTTTCACCACACAGCTGAACCTCAATAAACAGGACATTGTGCTTGCTAGCCCTGTTGATTATGACTATCATTTTGATAACGAAAAGTAGACAGATGGGATGGTAACTGGCCTGATTTGATTTGGCCTGCTGGTTTTGGATAGTCATGATGTGGATATGCCGGCGTTGGACTGGGGTAAACACAGTAAAAAGTCTGACAACACCAGGTTTTAGTCCAACCGATTTATTTGATAGTAAACGCACAAGCTTTCGGGTTAGTCCCTTCGTCAGGTGAATGGAGAGTTCTGGCCTCAGACAGAGCATATAAAGCACAGACAGTTTACAGATTACTGATTAGAATGCGAATCTTTCCACCTAACCTGCTGTTCAAGTCTTGAAGCGGCCGACAATGTGAGTGGAAGGAGCACTGATCACAGGTTAAAGAGATGTGTATTGTCTCCAGACAGCACAGTGAGTGAGGTTTTGCAAACCCAGGCAAGTGTTGGGGGTTACAGATAGTGCGACATGAACCCAAGATCCTTGTTGAGACCGTCCTCATGTGTGCGGAACTTGGCTATCAGTCTCTGCTCAGCGACTCTGCGCTGTCGTGTGTCGTGAAGGCCGCCTTGGAGAATGCTTACCCGAAGGTCAGAGGCTGAATGCCCGTGGCCACTGAAGTGTTCGCCAACAGGAAGGGAACAGTCTTGCTTGGTGATTGTCGAGCGATGTTCATTCATCCGTTGTCGTAGTGTCCATCATATCGGGCAATGGGACTCTGTGTGAGAACCTCTCCAGCTACGTCGAGGGCATCCTGAAACCCATTGTACAAAGAACCCCCAGCTTTTGTCGCGACACTACGGACTTCCTACTGAAACTCAGCACACACGGAGCAGTTGAACCAGGGACACTCCTCGTCACAATGGATGTCTCGGCGCTCTACACCAACATCCCCCACGACGATGGCATTGCTGCGACTGCCTCAGTACTCAATGCTGACAACTGCCAGTTTCCAGATGCAATTTTACAACTCATCCACTTTATCCTGGACCACAATGTCTTCACCTTCAACAACCAGTTTTTCATCCAGACACATGGAACAGCCATGGGGACCAAATTTGCACCTCAATATGCCAACATCTTCATGCACAGGTTCGAACAAGACTTCTTCACTGCACAGAATCTTCAACCAATGCTATACACTAGATACATCGATGACATTTTCTTCCTTTGGCCTCATGGTGAACAATCACTGAAGCAACTATATGATGATATCAACAAATTCCACCCCACCATCAGACTCACCATGGACTATTCCCCAGAATCAGTTGCATTCTTGGACACACGCATCTCCATTAAGGACGGTCGCCTCAGCACCTCACTGTACCGCAAGCCCACAGACAATCCGACAATGCTCCACTTCTCCAGTTTCCACCCTAAACATGTTAAAGAAGCCATTCCCTATGGACAAGCCCTCCGTATACACAGGATTTGCTCAGATGAGGAGGATCGTGACAGACACCTCCAGACCCTGAAAGATGCCCTCTTAAGAACAGGATATGGCGCTCCACTCATAGATCGACAGTTCCGATGTGCCACAGCGAAAAACCGCACCGATCTCCTCAGAAGACAAACACGGGACACAGTGGACAGAGTACCCTTCGTCGTCCAGTACTTCCCCGGAGCGGAGAAGCTACGACATCTTCTCCGGAGTCTTCAACATATCATTGATGAAGATGAACATCTCACCAGGGCTATCCCCACACCCCCACTTCTTGCCTTCAGACAACCACACAACCTCAAACAGACCATTGTTCGCAGCAAACTAGGTAAACTACCCAGCCTTCAGGAGAACAGTGACCACACAACCTTGCCACAGCATCCTCTGCAAGACATGCCGGATCATCGACATGGATACCATCATCACACGTGAGAATACCATCCACCAGGTACACGGTAAATACTCTTGCAACTCGGCCAACATTGTCTACCTGATACTTTGCAAGAAAGGATGTCCCGAAGCATGGTACATTGGGGAGACCATGCAGACGCTACGACAACGGATGAATGAACATCGCTCGACAATCACCAAGCAAGACTGTTCCCTTCCTGTTGGCGAACACTTCAGTGGCCACGGGCATTCAGCCTCTGACCTTCGGGTAAGCATTCTCCAAGGCGGCCTTCACGACACACGACAGCGCAGAGTCGCTGAGCAGAGACTGATAGCCAAGTTCCGCACACATGAGGACGGTCTCAACAAGGATCTTGGGTTCATGTCGCACTATCTGTAACCCCCGTGACTTGCCTGGGTTTGCAAAACCTCACTTACTGTACTGTCTGGAGACAATACACATCTCTTTAACCTGTGATCAGTGCTCCTTCCACTCACATTGTCGGCCGCTTCAAGACTTGAACAGCAGGTTAGGTGGAAAGATTCGCATTCTAATCAGTAATCTGTAAACTGTCTGTGCTTTATATGCTCTGTCTGAGGCCAGAACTCTCCATTCACCTGACGAAGGGACTAACCCGAAAGCTTGTGCGTTTACTAATAATTCGGTTGGACTAAAACCTGGTGTTGTCAGACTTTTTACTGGGTTTTGGATAGGACACTGGGTAATTTTCCACATTATCACTTTGGTACCAGTTTGATAGATGTACTGGAACAGTTTCGTTAGTGGTGTGATTAGTTCTGGAACCCAGGTCTTCTCACCACAACTGGGATGTTGTCAAGAACTATAATATTTGCTGCATCCAGGTTCACCTGTTTATTCACAGCAACTAAATTGACTGAGGACTGGTGTCTGTGATTCTGGGGGCCTTCGGAGATCAGGATGGATCACGCATTCAGCAATTCTGGCTGAAGATGGTTGCAAATGCTTCAATCTTGTCATTTGCATTGATATGTGGGCTTTCCAATCAGTGAGAATGGCAATATTTATGAAGATTGAAATCATCAAAGGTGAGGAACTGCTCATTGCAGACACTGAGGAAGGAAAGCAAGAATGATATCTCAATATCAGAATAGCTTGGGGTAGGGCTTTGAGGAGGGAGGCTGTGGAGGTGGGAGACAATCAGATTGAGATGAGGAGAAACAACTTCACTCAGAGCGTTATAAATCTTCGGAAACTTATCCCGGAGTGTTGTGGATGGTCCGCTGTTGAAGACATTTAAGGCTGGGACAGACAGATTTTTGGTATTTTGGGAAATTAAGGGATATGGGGAGGGTGGGAAAATAGAGTTGAAGCCCAAAATGATCGTATTGAACGATGGGGCATATTCCTGCCCCTATTATTATACATGCACTTGGACATCTGACAAAATTCAGCGCAAGATGATATAAACAAAAGCTAGAATAGTTCATTTGACCAATGAAGCATGCTATACCATTCAACAAGATTATGATGGTTCTTTTCAAGGATCAGATCCACCTTTGAGCACGATCCACATTTCTGATATTTCCCTCTGTAATAATCTCGCCGAGGCCAGTTTTCCATCAGCAACACGTTTTATTTACAGAGCGAATAAATCAGCGTTTCTGTAGCTACAGTACACAGATCAAGCCCTGGGGTTCTTTGGCTGCCAGCTTGAGTAGCGAAAGCTAATTTTAAACTTCCTCTGCTCCTACTCCATAAATCCCACAGGGAGATCTATTGATGATCCCCCATGGCTGAAATAACATTGCTCCCTCCCTCAAGTCCGTTTCTTAGAATAGAATCCCCTCAGTACAGAGGGACTCTATTCAGCCAGTCTAGTATTCACTGACTCTCTGACACAGCATCTTATACAGGCCCTGTTCCCATAATCACACATTTACCCCACTAATCCCCCTAACCTACACTAAGGGGAAATTTAGCATTGCCAATCCACCTAACCTGCAGATCTTTAGACTGTGGGAGGAAACCCATGTAGACTCGAGGAGAACATGCAAACTCCACAGAGGCAATCACCCAAGGCCGGAATTGAACCTGGGTCCTTGGCGCTATGAGGCTGCAGTGTAGGCCAGTGTGCTGCCTCCTCTTCCTCTGCAGCACCGTTGTGGGAAAGCCTCTTCTGCTGCTTGGTGATTGGCCTGAGGTTGGTTGAAGGCATGACCAGATCTAGGACTGTGAACCAAATTGGAGACTTTCATATTCAGAGGTAGAGTGTAAAGCCATGGATGCAGGTACTTCCTGGGGCCCTTCCTGGGGTGCTGGTCTCTTCCACTTCCATCTGAGAATCAATTCTTCATCACTCAGAGATGCAGATCTGGGGTTGGTTCCAAGTTATGGTTCCACACTGGCAGTGGTCGCCCCCATGGCTGGTAATAAAACCTACACTGATATGGGTTCCACTCCTGAGTTAGCTCAGGTATTTCTTCACAACTTTGCCCTGCAGTTTTATTTTACAAGGTCCTGCTGCCCTGTTTTCTGTCCGTTACGATCCCAGGGACCCAACTGAGACCGCCTTTAAAATTTCTCACACGAACTGGGTCACAGATTTTGAGTGTTCTTTCTGTCCTTGCAGAATCTTAATTTTTATTCTCATTCACTTGTTGGGACTTCGCTGTCCCCGCCAGGTTTGGTAACAGTAAGCTTAATCTTGTCTGAAGCCTCCATCCCATTAACAATTCTGCTATGGCGATTCCAGTTGTGTGAGAGGTAGTCTTAATGTTGAATAAAAATCATGCCAGTTTCGTCTCTGTGGACCCTGTGGGCTGTTCCTCATGCCAAACTTAAAAGTCCCCACCGCTCTTTCAGCCAGTCCATTCGATGATGGGTGATAGCGTACTGTCCTAATGTGATGGATTCCATTGAAAAGCATGAAAGCCTGAAACTCAGTACTTGTAAAGACCATTGTGGTAGACCAGGACTTCAGATATCCCATGGTGTGCAGAAGTTTGTTATAATTTCTCAGTGGTGGTATGGGAGATGGTGGAGCTCATGTATCCACCATTTAAAAAACATAGAACCCATAAAAGGCCCAGCAATGAATACATGAACTCACACTCAGAGCCTACCAGGCCACTCTCATGGAGGCTGAGGAGGGAACGTTTTTGATTCTGCTGGCATAAATCACACTGACCAAGTCTATAATGTCTGCATCAAGGCTGGGCCACCATACATAGTTCCTGGTTCATGTTTTCACTTTAGAAATCTCAGAGTGGCCAGGGTATAATTCCATTAGTATTGATGTTGTCCTGGGCCAACTATGGAGGAAAAACAGGGCTGGGCCTGATAAAGAAAAAGTGCAGGGCAAAGTTGTGAAGAAATACCTGAGCTACCTGAGGAGTAGAGCCCATATCAGTGTAGGTTTTATTACCAGCCCTGGGTACAACCAATGCCAGTGTGGGGCCATAACTTGAAACCAACCCCACATCTGAATCTCTGTGTGATGAAGAATTGATTCTCAGGTGGAAGTGGAAGAGACCGGCACCCCAGGAAGCACCTACATCCATGGCCTTACAGCTCTACCTCTGAATACGAAGATCTCCAAATGAAGCCACCCTCAACACTAAGCTTGTCTTTCTATTCATCTGAGGGCTATTCTCTAAATCCTCAAGTCAGAATCATATATTTTCATTTAGATAGGAGTGGGTTCTTTTGCATTCAAGACTTGTTTTGCCTTGCAGACACTGGCAAAAATGCACTAACTGATCTGCCATTGCCCATAAAACATAGAACATTACAGCACATTACAGGCCCTTCAGCCCTCAATGTTGTGTTGAGCTGTGTCCAATCCCAAGATCAAGCTATCCCACTCCCTATAATTCTGGTGTGCTCCATGTGCCTATCCAATAACCGCTTGAAAGTTCCTAAAGTGTCCGACTCCATTATCACAGCAGGTAATGTATTCCACGTCCCAACCACTCTGAGTGAAGAATCTACCTCAAACATCCCTCCTATATCTCCCACCATGAACCTTATAGTTATGCCCCCTAGTAACAGCTATATGCACCCGAGGAAATAGTCTCTGCACGTCCGCTCTATCAATCCCTCTCATCATCTTATAAACCTCTATTAAGTCACCTCTCATCCTCCTCCTTTCCAAAGAGAAAAGCCCCAGCTCCCTCAACCTTTCCTCATAAGACCTACCCTCCAAACCAGGCAGCATCCTGGTAAATCTCCTCTGCATTCTCTCCAATGCTTCCACACCTTTCTTATAGTGAGGTGACCAGAACTGAACACAGTATTCCAAATGTGGTCTCACCAATATCTGGTATAGTTGCAGCATAACCCCACAGCTCTTAAACCCAAACCCCCTGCTAATAAATGCTAACACACTATAAGCCTTCTTCACGGCTCTGTCCACTTGAGTGGCAACCTTCAGAGATCTGTGGATATGAACCCCAAGATCTCTCTGTTCCCCCACATTCCTCAGAACCCTGCTGTTGACCCTGTAATCCACATTCAAGTTTGTCTACCAAAATGAATCACCTCGTACTTATCAGGGTTAAACTCCATCTGCCACTTTTCAGCCCAGCTCTGCATCCTATCAACGTCTCTTTGCAGCCTGCAAGAGCCCTCCATTTCATCCACTACTCCTCCAATCTTGGTGTCATCAGCAAATTTACTGACCCACCCTTCAGCCCCCTCCTCCAAGAGACTGATAAAAATCACAAATAGCAGAGAACCCATCACTGATCCCTGTGGTACACCAATGGTAACTGGCCTCCAGTCTAAAAATTTTCCTTCCACCACCACCCTCTGTCTTCTATGACACAGACAGTTACTTATCCAATTGGCCAAATTTCCTTCTCTCCCAAACATCCTTACCTTCTTCACGAGCCTACCATGGGGAACCTTATCAAATGCCTTACTAAAATCCATGCATACGATATCAACTGCTCTACTTTCATCTCCATACTTAGTTACCTCCTCAAAGAATTCAATCAAATTTGTGAGGCAGGACTTACCCCTCATGAAACCATGCTGACTATCCCGGATTAAACTGAATCTTTCCAAATGGTCATAAATCCTATCTCTCAGGACCCTTTCCATTAACTTACCAACCACCGAAGTAAGACTAACTGGCCTATAATTACAAGGGTCATCGCTTTCCTTTCTTGAAAAGAGGAACAACATTTGCCACTCCAGTCCTCTGGCATTATCCCTGTGGACAGTAAGGACCCAAAGATCAAAGCTAAAGGCTTCACAATCTCATCCCTTGCCGCCCAAAGTATCCTAGGATGTATCCCATCTGGCCCAGGGGACTTATCCACCCTCAGGTTTTTCAAAATCGCTAACATATCTTCTCTCAGAACATCTACCTCCTCAATCCTATCAGTCTGTATCTCGCACTTATCCTCAAAAACATTGCCCCTCTCCTTAGTGAACACTGAAGAAAAGTATTCATTCAACGTCTCACTTATCTCTTCTGACTCCATGCACAAGTTCCCACTACTATCCTTGACTGGCCCTAACCTCACCCTGGTCATTCTTTTATTTCTCACATAAGAGTAAAAAGCCTTGGGGTTTTCTTCTTTCCAACCTGCCAAGGACTTCTCATGCCCCCTCCCCAGCTTTCCTAAGCCCTTTCTTTAACTCGTTCCTTGCTACCTTGTAACATTCAAGCGACCCAACTGAGCCTTGTTTTTTTATCCTTGCATACGCTTCCTTTTTCCTCTTAACAAGACATTCAACCTCCTTTGTGAATCATGTTCCCTCACTCGGCCATTTCCTCCCTGCCTGACAAGGACATCCCTATCAAGGACACGCAGTATTTGTTCCTTGAAAAAGCTCCACTTCTCGTTTGTGCCCATAACTGACAGTTTCTGCTCCTGTCTTATGTTCCCTAATTCATGCTTAATCGCATCATAATTACCCCTGCCCCAATTATAGACCTTGATCTGCCATGTGACCCTATCCCCCTCCATTGCAATAATGAAGGACACCGAATTGTGGTCACTATCTCCAAAGTGCTCTCCCACAAACAAACCTAACACTTGGCCCGGTTCATTACCCAGTACCAAGTCCAATGTGGCCCCACCTCTTGTCGGCTTATCCACATATTGTGTCAGGAAACCCTCCTGCACACACTGTACAAAAAGTGTCCCATCTGAACTGTTTGACCTATAAAAGTTCCAGTCAATATTTGGAAAGTTAAAGTCACCCCTGATAACTACCCTGTGACCTCCACACTTATCCAGGATCTGCTTTGTAATTTCTTCCCCCACATCTCTATTACTATTTGGCAGCCTATAGAAAACTCCTAACAATGTGGCCGATCCTTTCCTGTTTCTAACTTCAGCCCATATTATCTCAGTAGGCAGATTGCCTTCGAAATGCCTTTCAGCATTTTTTTGGACTCTTCAGGTGGCGTGTTAAGAAACTCTGTCATTTAAAAAAATCCTGCCCTGTGTATGTTTCAATTAGACATCCCTCATTCTTCCAAATTCCATGAAATATAGGTTAAATCACTTCAATCTCCCCTCATTGGACAATCCTGGCATCTCAGGAATCACTCTAGTCAACCGTTAGTGCATTCCTTCTCAGGCAAGTGTGTCCTTTCTTACGTAAGGAAAGGAATGTTGCACACATAGTGCTCCACCTGTGACCTTAACGTCCTGAACAATTGTGCTGAAATTTAATTGTTCTTGTACCATGGAATGCAGAGGAGAGTAAGCTTTGTCACAATTGTGTAAAGCTTTAATCAAACCTCATTAAGAGCATTGCGTTCAGTTCTGGACACCACACATAATAGCCGCAGGGATCGGTGCTGGGGCCCCAACTGTTTACCATATACATAGACGATCTGGAGGAGGGGGCTCAGTGTAGGGTAACAAAATTTGCTGATGACATGAAGATGAATGGAAAAGCGAATTGCGTGGAGGATGCAGAAAGTCTGCAGAGAGATCTGGATAGGCTGAGTGAGTGGGAAAGGACCTGGCAGATGGAGTATAACATTAGCAAATGTGAGGTTATCCACTTTGGTAGAAATAATAGTAGGAAGGAATATTATTTAAAGGGTGAAAAGCTGCAGCATGCTACGGTGCAGAGGGACCTGGGGATCCTTGTGCACGAATTGCAAAAACCCAGTCTGCAGGTGCAGCAGGTGATCAAGAAGGCGAATGGAATGTTGGCCTTCATAGCGAGGGGGATAGAATATAAAAGCAGGGAGGTCTTGCTGCAACTGTACAGGGCACTGGTGAGGCCGCAACTGGAGTACTGTGTGCAGTTTTGGTCACTGCACTTGCCAAAGGATATATTGGCCTTGGAGGGAGTACAGAGAAGGTTCACCAGGCTGATACCGGAGATGAGGGGGTTAGCTTATGAGGAGAGATTAAATAGACTGGGTCTGTACTCGTTGGAGTTTCGAAGGCTGAGGGGTGACCTTATAGAGACGTATAAGATAATGAAGTGGCTAGATAGGGTAGAGGTAGAGAGATTCTTCCTGCTTAGAAAGGACAGCAGGACTAGGGGGCACAGCCTCAAAATAAGGAGGGGGCAGTTTAGAACGGAGTTGAGGAGGAACTTCTTCACTCAAAGGGTGGTGAATCTCTGGAATTCTCTGTCCGTTGAAGTGGTGGAGGCTGCCTCGCTAAATATATTTAAGTCACGGGTAGATAGGTTTCTGATAGACAAGGGAATTAAGGGTTTTGGGGAGAAAGCGGGAATGTGGAACTGAGCCACGACAGATCAGCCATGATCTTATTGAATGGCGGGGCAGGCTCGAGGGGCTAGATGGCCTACTCCTGCTCCTATTTCTATGTTCTTATGTTTTTACATAAGGTAGGATAGATCATCCTTGGAAACAGTGCAGCACAGGATACCTGGGTTAAAAGGATTAATCATGAGAAATTGCATAGACTAGATCTCAGTTAATTGATTAGCATAGAAGTTGAAGAGAGGGTGAGGTCTGGAGCTGAGTAGCCTGACAGAACCCAGACTGAACTACTGCATGCAGGTTATTGATGAGGAAGTGCTGCTTGACAGCATTATCAATGGCTGATCACTAAGATTAGATTGATGTGGCCTTTGCTGTATCTAGTTCACTCAGCCATTTCTTAATATCACCTAGACTGATTTAAATCGGCTGAATCCTGGGATCTGTAATGCTTCATACTTCTAGCTGAAAGTGGTTGCAAATGCTTCAGCATCGACTTGTGCATTCACGCAGTGGTCTCTGCCTCCAAGTCATGTAATTTTCTATTATATGGATGTGGCAGGACTGCAGAGACTTGGTCTGATCCATAATTGTGCTGTGTCTGGAGAATGCTGCTTCCAGTGTTTAACAGGCATATAATCCTGTGTTGCAGCTTCACTGGGGTTGCATCTCATTTTCAGGTTTGTCTTGCTGCTACATTACCCACTTGCTATCCTGCCCACCTGCAGCCCACGTACTTCCCTCACCCAACATATCCATTTATCTTACCCACACTACCACGTGCATACCTTCACATTCACTCATTGACTAACACACTAAAAAGCTGCTCAAGTGTCCCAAAGCTTTTCAGTGTTTGTGACTGCTGCCATCAAAAAGGAGCAGGGTGTGCTGTGCCTTCACTGATGATCCAGTGCGACATGGAAACAGTCTGATGGAAGACCACTCCACAAGTGTGGGAGTAGAAGACTCAGCCAGTAATGCAGAGTTCCATCATGGAGCAGAAGAGCAGGAGTGGCGCAGTTATTCCAACTCCTTGGTAGATTCAGGTGCTTGCTACGTTTGGAAGGGCAGGTCCGTAAGATCATGAGATGTAGAAGCAGAATCAGGCCGCTCAGCCCATTGGGTCCACTGCACCATTCAATCATGGCTGATATTTTTCTCATTCTCCTGCCTTTTCCCCATAACCCCTGATCCCCTTAATAATCAAGAACCTATCTATCTCTGTCTTAAAGACACTCAATGACCTGGCCTCCACAGCCTTCTGCGGCAAAGAATTCCACAAGTTCACCACTCTGGCTGAAGAAATTCCTCCTCTGTTTTAAAAGATCGTCCCTTTAGCCTGAGGTTGTGTCATCTGGTTCTAGTTTTCCTTAGTTGAAATATCCTCTCCACATCCACTCTATCCAGGCCTCGCAGTATCCTTTAAGTTTCAATAAGATCCCCCCCCCCACCCCCCATCCTTCTAAACTCCAATGAGTGAAGACCCACAGTCCTCAAACATTCCTCATATGACATGCTCTTAATCCAGGGGTCATTCTCGTGAACCTCTTCTGGACCCTTTCCAAGGCCAGCACATCTGCCCTTTGATACGGGGCCCATAACACTCCAAATGGGGTCTGATCAGAGCCTTATCTAACCTCAGAAGTACATTCCTGCTCTTGTATTCTAGCCCTCTTGACATTAACGTTAACATTGCAAGTTATTGCGGTCACTTGGTCTGAAAGACTTGCATCTCATGTTGCGAATGGAAGTGGGACAGGAGACAATGAAGGGCTGGCCATAATCTTCCAATCTTCCCTTCATGGGGGGAGGACTGGAAAATAGAAAAAAAATGGCACCCTTGCACAGAAAGGTATGTCTGCATATTGCTTGTAATTGTCAGCTAATCAGTTTAATATCATTGAATCAGAGCATCACCACAGTACAGAAGGAGGCCACTCAGCTCATCAAGTCAGTACCGACCACAATCCCACCCAGACCCTATCTCCATAATCCCACACATTGACCCTACTAATCCCCCCTGACACTGGGGTCAATTTAGCACGGCCAATCCACATCTTTGGACTGTGGGAAGAAACCCACACAGACATGGGGAGAAAGTGCAAACTCCGCTCAGTGGTGCGTTAGGTTTCAGAAACGAACTAACAGGCACTTAGAGAGATTTGTGTTCATCAAGGAGAGCGAGTATGGCTTTGTAAAAGACAGGTCATTTTAATGTAACAGAGTGTTGATGAAGAGAAAGTCATGGATGTTGTCCATGTGGATTTTAAAAAAGTTTTTGACAAAAGTATCATACAAGATGTCGGTTAATAAAATTAAGGCTCCAGCAATAGGATAGCCATTGTCAACTTGGATAAAAATATTGGTTTAAGGATAGCAAACAGTGAGTCATGGTAAGCGGTTATTTTCAGCTGGAGCATGGTAGACAGTGGTATTATACAAGGGGTAGTGCTCAGGCCACTGCTGTTTTGGATATTAGAATGCAGAATAAAATTTCCACATTTGCTGATTATACCACATTTGAGGATGAAAGTGTAGAACATTAAAAGGACATACAAAGTTGGTGGAGTGGGCAGATAGGCGGCAGATGTAGTTCAACGCGGAAAAGAGTAAGTGATGCATTTTGGTAGGAATAACACGGAGAGATAATATAAAATAAGGAACATTCTTTGAGGGGTGCAGGAGCAGAGGGATGTATGTGTGCATAGATGATTGGTAGCAAGCAAGTGGAGGGAGCAGTTAAAACTTATAGTATTCTAGGCTTAATTAATAGGAATCTAGAATACAATAGCAAGCAGGTATGCTGAACTTATACAAGACTTTACTTAGGACGCAAATAGAAAATTGTGTACAATTCTGGACACCACATTATAAGGAAGGTTTGAATGCACTGGAGAGAATGCAGAAGAGGTTTACAAGAATAGTTCTAGGGGTGAGACTAATCGACTGTAGGACATAGCCGAACAAAACAGGCAGACAAGTGTCAGATGACATTTTTTTCAGAGAAATGTGAGATGATACATTTTCTCAGAAAGGATAGGGATTGGCAATATAGATTCAATGGCAGAGACCTGAAGAGTGTACAGAAACAGAGGGACCTAGCACATCACTTGAATCCATCTTCGAAGCTGGCATGATTTATTGAGAGCAAAACATATGGGATCTTGGTCTTCAGAAATAGAGGCACTGAGTACAAAGCTAGAAAAGTTATGCTAAAACTTCTTAAAGCTCTGATGAGGCCACAGCTAGAGTATTGCACCCACTTCTGATCACCACACTTTAGGAAGATGTGATTGCCCTTGAGGGGCTACAGATCAGATTTATCAGAGTGGTTCCAGGCTTGGGGAATTTTAACTACAGGTTAAATTGGAAAACCTGAGGTTCTTCTCCTTGAAGCAATGGAGATCGAGAAGAAGATAGAGATGTGCAAGATTTGCCAGGTTTCAGAAACATAGGAGGCCATTTGGCCCATCGCATCTGAACTGGCTCTCCAAACATGCATCATTACTTAGTGCCATTTCCCCTGTACATTGTTTCTATTCGAACAATCATCTAATGCCCTCTTGAATGCCTCGATTGAACCTACCTCCACCACACCTCCAGGCAGTGCATTCCAGCTTGGACCACTCATTTTGTGAAAACGTTTTTCTCACATCACACTTGCTTCTTTTGCAACTCACTTTAAATCTGTGCCCTCTTGTTCTTAATCAATTTACCAGTGGGAACAGTTTTACTTTCTGCTCTGTCCATCCCCCTTCTGATTTTGAACATCTCTATCAAATCTCATCTTAGCCTTCTTTTCTCCAAGGGGAATGAGTCCCATCCTCTATAATCCACCCTCAAACTGAAGTATCTCACCCCTAGAACTATTCTTGTAAACCTCTTCTGCGCTCTCTCCAGTGCATTCAAACCTTTCTTATAATGTGGTGCCCAGAATTGTACACAATTTTCTATTTGTGTCCTAAGTAAAGTCTTGTATAAGTTCAGCATACCTGCTTGCTATTGTATTCTAGATTCCTATTAATTAAGCCTAGAATACTGTAAGTTTTAACTGCTTTCTCCACTTGCTTGCTACCAATGATCTATGCACATATACATCCCTCTGCTCCTGCACCCCTCAAAGAATGTTCCTTATTTTATATTATCTCTCTGTGTTATTCCTACCAAAATGCATCACTTACTCTTTTCCGCGTTGAACTACATCTGCCACCTATCTGCCCACTCCACCAACTTTGTATGTCCTTTTAATGTTCTACACTTTCATCTTCATAGTTGACAATACTTCCAAGTTTTGTGTCGTTTGTAAACTTTGAAACTGTCTCCAGCGTACCAAAATCTAGAATATTAATATACTTCTTGAAAAGCAAGGGTCCCAATACCAACCTCTGGGAACACCACTACAAACCTTCCTTCAGACAGAAAAATATCCATTAAACCCCTGACGTAAATCTCCCTGCTGTCAAAAAAAATTGTGTGAGGGGGGAAGATTGCAAGGCCAAGCTCGCCCAGAAAACTGGTGTGAAACACTCCAGTATGACACTAGTTTTTTTGGTAAAGTGCATTCTTAGTGTCTGGGGCTTCCGTTGATGACAGATAGTTCATACAGTATTATTCTTAGAACTTTTCTTAGTAGCTTAATACAACAGAATGGCTTGCTCAGCTGTTTCAGAGGGCAGTTAAGAATCAACCACATTATGTAGGACTGGAGTAACATGTAGGCCAAACCAGGTTAGGATGGCAGATTTTCTTCTGAAGAGGATGTTAAGCTGAATGCTGTACTCCCGTTCCAGTACGCTATAAATAAATGGTGAATGTTGCTGGGCTTTTTAATTGATCATGTCATTGCAACCGACCTGATGTCTGAATATATATTGTCTACATGTATACTTTGAACAGTCAGGAGTAGGAACTATAGAATCTACAGTGGAGAAGGAGGCCATTTGGCCCATCGAGCCTGCACTCAACAATCCCCCCCAAGCCCTATCCACTACTCTCCTAATCCCCCTGACACTAATGGGCAATTTTATCATGGCCAATCAACCTAACCCAATCGGAGCACCGGGGGAAACCCCCACAGGCACAAGGAGAAGGTGCAAACTCCATACAGTCACCCGAGGAATTGAACCCAGGCCTCTGGCGCTGTGAGGCAGCAGTGCTAGGTACCGTGCTGCCCCCAACTATAGCCTGATCATTTCTCTAATATGAAGACACTGAAGTGGGTTGTGGACTAAATCGGGCTTCATTCCAGCTACACGCATTGATTTTTCATAAACCAAAGATTGAACTTGGATCTCTTTGGTTGTAGAACTTTGCTGAAACACTGCGGGGGCGGGGTGGGTGGGTGCAGAATAATGTCACTGTTTAACTTGAAGGTTTTTTTCTTTCATATACTCTACACACAGACATCATGCTTTCATACAAAAATAGGTCACTTGATGGAGATTAGTCTTTATTCCAGATTTTAGTTTTGCTTGTCAGTTTATATAGGCTTACAAGGGTACACTGCTGATTGGGAACTGGTCCAGCTAACTGAGTGAGTGGAGCTTCAAAACCACATGAATTTCAAGGACAAATAATCAGAATTCTGTTGTGTGGCAGGACCTATTTCATTGAAGGGGTGAGTGGGAGAGGCTGCTGGTGGAGCTCCTAGACAATAAGGTTAAGAGTATTTCATACCCTTAAAGATTGTTCAAGGAAAGATGTTGATCATATATAAAAAGCAAAGTTTCTTATATAATCACACCAAAACCCCATAGATTTACACCTCACTTGTGTCACTTCCTGTTTGCATCTCTGACTTTGTTCAAATAATATTTTTCATTAACTCTATCCGTACCCATGTTGTTTTGAAACTTTTTTTTCCATTTCAGCCGTCCCCATCTTCAGTCTCAGCTACTGGAGCAGCAAATGGCAACTCAACTGTAAGTAGCCATTGGAATTTTGGAATGTATTGTGTTGCCATCAGCCAAGTTGATTGTGGTTTTTTTTAGCTGTTGCTGTACGGTATCAGTGTGAACGTTCATTTACAGGCAACAGGATGTTCACTGAAACCCTGCTAATTGATTTTTTTTTGTGTTGTGCGTCAGTAGCTGTCAGTTATTAGTGAAAGGTTTCCTGACTGAGCTGGCTGAATGCATAACAACTGCTCCAAACGTCTGTGATCTATGAAGCCAAACGCTGTAGCTTGTGTGTCTTCTCTTCACAGGTTGCCTTGCGTTCGACTAAAAGGAAGACTCGAGGTAACTTTCTTGTACTGCACATCCAGTATAATTTGTTAGATTGTAAGAAAGAGCAGTGGACTGCTGTTATAGTTGGAATGACACGAAGAACCGTCACTTGAGCATTTTGTATCTCAGAGTAACATTGAGATATTGTGCACTGAATTCAAATAATTTATTTGGTTTGACAGTCCACAGTTGACTGAGTTTAGTGTGCTCAATTGAACTTGTTATTTGTAGGAAACTCAACCATGAGCAGACGAAGAATTTCCTGCAAAGACCTTGGTCAGGCAGACTTCCAGGGATGGCTCTATAAGAAGAAAACCAACAAGGGCTTAATTGGCAACAAATGGAAAAAATACTGGTTTGTGCTGAAAGGGACCTGCCTGTATTGGTATACAAACCAGTGTGTGAGTATACTTAAATCATATTTACCTCACGTTTCTGTGTCTCCGGCTAGGTTCAGGTGGGATTTGAGATTTATAGTCTGGCATTTGAATAACAGGGGAATAGCGTATCTCGTACCTTAATTACAGTTTAAAAAGCAGTGTGGTGTTGCTTGCCTGGTGGAAGAAGGGAAAATTGTTGGACCCTCTTACAAACTTCTACTCGCCAGTTCAGAGCCGTGTTGATTGAGAAGAGGGGTCTGGGAGTAGACTAACTGTTCATCTCAGCTGTAGCTTGGCAGACGGAGAAACATGTGGAGTGGGGAGAAAACAAATGTGTGTCTGTTTCAGTAATGAAGATGTGCAAGAGCAAACATATTCATTAAGCACATTCATTGGCTGGGAACATGCTCTACACACACTCACACACTATATTATATATACACATTTTAGATATTGTGCATGTGTGTAACAGTGAAGGGAATCAGATCATGTGAGTGATATTGATCTGACAAATATTCCCCAAAAACTTAAAATGCAGAAAATTCCAGAAATATTCAGTACGGCCAGGATTTCTTCTGTGGATGACTTGAAAATGCTTCAATGTCACTGGGCTGAAGTGGGTTTAAGGTTAAAGATCTTTGCGAGTGGGACATGATGCCATAGCTGGAAAGGTGTATTGAGAAACAGGTTTCACTAAAGGCACATGACTTCAGTGTTGGAGTGAAATCAGAGTTAGAGGAGACAAAATGGAATCTGGGAAACGACATTAAGAGGCGCACTGACTTTGGGCACAGACAGTACACAAAGAGTTAAAACCTGCAGTGTTTAAATTACTGCAGGAAAGAGGTCAGACCTTGAGGGACCTTAAACTTGAAATAAAAGCAGACCCAGGGCAATGAGTTTGATAACAAGATCAGCCACTAATGGGGAGACATAAATGCATAAATATATATAACAAGATCAGTCATTGATAGGGACATAATTGCATAAATGTATCTACGCTATGTACAACAATGTGATAATTGTCAATGTCCATACTTGTCTATGTATAATGACATGCATAATGTCTATGTCTGTTTTTGTCTACTCAGTGTGTAACTCTAATGTCCGTACTATTATCTAACAATGTATAAAAGATGCTCAATTACCATTGTGTAGTTGAGAAGGTGACTGCCTGTACTGCGGAGTGCCAGCGCTTCTCCCAAAGCTTTGTCCGAATAAAACTGTTGAACCTCCAAGTCTGACTCCAAAGAGGTGACTTCCATCAGGAAGTCAAAGAGGCTGAGGAGAGGTAGCGAAAAAGTGCAAAGCAATTCAGGCTTGAATGGATAAAACTGATGTGGAGATGCCAGCGTTGGACTGGGGTAGACGCAGTAAGAAGTTTTACAACACCAGGTTAAAACCCAACAGGTTTATTTGGTAGCACAAGCTTTCGGAGCACTGCCCCTCACCTAATGAAGGGGGAGCACTCCGAAAACTTGTGCTACCAAATAAACCTGTTGGACTTTGACGTGGTGTTGTGAGACTTCTTACTGTGGATAAAACTGCACAGACTTCATAGTCTGGTATGAGGTTTTACAGCTCACCATTCGTGACAAAGACTGTGCATGGAGAGAGAACAGAGGTAACAGTTTGAGTCTGAAAGAGTCATCCTCAATGTTGGCCAGAATCAACTGTTCCTCACTGCACAAGGGTCACGGGTCACTGTGTGGAATTTGCACATTCGCCCTGTGTGGGTATCTGATGGGTACTCTGGTTTCCTCCCACAGTCCAAACATGTACAGGTTAGTTTGATTGGCCATGCTAAATTGCTCTTCGCGGTTAGCGGGGTAAACATATGGGATTATGGGAATACGGCCTGGGTGGGATTGTTGTCAGTGCAGGCTAGATGGACTGAATGGTCTCCTCTGCGGTGTCAGGGCTCTATGTTTTATGATTCTCCCAGCCTGCTGCACCATCCTGCAGTGGGTTGGGAGACGACAACAGGGGGCCTTTTGCAAAATTTGCGATCAGCATCTGTCAAGCACTTTTTTTAGCGGATTCGGCTTCACAATGATTTTTGGTGCGGAGCTGATCATATAGTGTTTACAACCGCTCCCCACTAATGGAGAACAGGCTCCTCCACCTGCTGGTGGGGACAGAAGCCATTGAGGCCACCTCCTCCCCCCCTCCCATGGGAGGTCAGGGCAATGGGGGCATGCACCTTGGGCAGTGCCCACTGGGCACCAGGCAGTGCAAAGGGGGCACAGGCCAGAGGAGGGTGTGTGGCATACTAGGGGATGAGGCCTACCAGGAAACGATTGGCGGTGGATTGGGACCTGCTGCCATTCTCCAAGTGAGATTGGTGGAGTGGGGGTGGGGGGGGGAGGTGGTGGTCAGGACTAACCATTTGTTTCAGGGGAGGCCGGCAATCGGAAGGTTGGGGGGGGTTGTTTCGGAGGGGGCAGTGTGCATGCGCTGATCTCCACAGTGACAGATCGGCACTCAGCAATATGCTGCCACCCTCTCGGGCAAGATGAGGCCCTGTCCCCCATTTCTCACCATGAATCAGTCTACAAGACACTCTGTCTTGCTCAGAGTGTCAGCAGTTCAGTCTGGTTAGTGCATCCAAAAATCAGGTGGGAAATTCTCCCATTTTCCCGCCTATTGGGCGTTTATTTTTGTTTTGGGAGAATCCCAGCCATTATTTCTATTCTCAGTGTCAGACCTGCTGAGATTTTCCAGCTTCTTCTGTTTCCCCTTTTGTGCTTTGTCAATGTTTGCTATATACTTGCAATAAATCATCATTAAAAACATCTTGCTGAATCTGTTTATCACGAGCACTCAAGTTTAAGGAAACTTAATCAGTATATACTATATATGTGTGTGTGTATATCTTCCCCTGATTATTGAATCTGTCAATTTCTAATTGCTGAAAGCTAGCTGCTTCTCCCTAACATAAAGCACAGCCCACATGTGGAAGAAAAAGATCAACGTGTCTTTATTAAGTGGCTTCAACAAAATAGATAAATAGATTTCTGATCTGAAAAAAAAGTTAAAGGGATATGGGGAACAGGTGGGGAGGTGGATCTGAGACAGGGAAAGATCAGGTTCGAAGGGTTGAATTTGCTGACTTCTCCTAATTCCTACGTTCCCATGTTTATTAATAGAGCAATTGACATTGTTGGCATGAAATATCTATGAACTAAAAATCTGGCCAAATATCTTAGATCTAGAATCTGGTGGTAAAGAGTTAAAATCTGCAAGGAGGAACACTATTTCTTATTGTATATTGACATTCTGTAAATTTCACATCGGTGCAAATTTGCAGAACACATTTAAAACCACCTGTAAGTGTCAAATTGCTCTGAAGGCCCACTCTACATCAAAGCGAAACTCAGTGAGACTTACTTCACCAGAGAAGCATTGTACTGTGATAATGAATTCACACTACGTTTGTACCATAGGTGAGAAGCAAAACTGCTTTGCTTCAATGCTACAATTGCGGTGCAAATAGACCTTAACCCTACAGCAGAGAACAGTATTGCAATTTTCTGAAATAGGCTGTGTTCTGAAAATTCACAGAAATTGTTAACTTCATGAATTAACTTCTCCCTTTTGAAGATTCAACTTGTGCAGTAGATACAATATTTGCAGAGTCAGCTTTTCTAAAGTTTCATGTTGTGCAAAATGACCCATTAGTTGCAACATTATCATTTTGACAAAATACGTCAGCGTATGTATCTGGGTACAAAGCTGATGAAGGACTTAAGAATGCAAGAATATTTAGAAATTTAACTAAAGACATACCAGGGTTAAAGCACTGGTAAAAAGGATACTGTAAACTGGTTAAAAGAATACTGTAAATTAAGAATAGATCTTTTAGAACATAGAACACTACAGCACAAACAGGCCCTTCGGCCCACGAGTTGCGCCGATCACATCAACACCTACCAACCTATAGACCTATCTATAACCCCCAATCCCATAAAACCCCATATACTCATCCAGAAGTCTTTTAAAAGACCCCAGCGAGTTCGCCTCCACCACCACTGACGGCAGCCGATTCCATTCATTCACCACCCTCTGAGTGAAAAACTTACCCCTAACATCACTTCTGTACTTTCCTCCCCGCACCTTAAACCTGTGTCCTCTCGTAGCGACCATTTCAACCCGGGGAAATAGCCTCTGAGAATCCACCCTATCTATTCCTCTCAACATTTTATAAACTTCTATCAGGTCGCCTCTCAACCTTCGTCTCTCCAGGGAAAAGAGACCCAGCTCCCTCAACCTAACTTCATAAGGCATGCCTCCCAGTCCAGGCAACATCCTTGTAAATCTCCTCTGTACCCTTTCAATAGCTTCTACGTCTTTCCTATAGTGAGGCGACCAGAACTGCGCACAGTACTCCAAATGAGGCCTGACAAGGGTCTTATAAAGTTGCAGCATTACCTCCCGACTCCTAAATTCAATCCCTCGATTAATGAAGGCCAGTACACCATACGCCTTCTTGACCACCTCCTCCACCTGCGAGGCCGATTTAAGAGTCCTGTGGACCCGGACCCCAAGATCCTTCTGCTCTTCAACACTACTAAGACTCCTGCCCTTGATAGTGTACTCGTTCATCCCGTTGGTTCTGCCAAAATGGACGACTACACATTTATCCACGTTGAAGTCCATCTGCCACTTCTCCGCCCAGTCCTGCATCCTATTTATGTCCTGCTGCAACTTTTGACATCCTTCCAGACCATCCACAACTCCACCGACCTTCGTGTCATCAGCGAACTTACTTACCCATCCCTCCACTTCCTCATCCAGGTCATTTATGAAAATGACAAACAGCAAGGGTCCCAGAACAGATCCTTGAGGCACTCCGCTGGTGACTGACCTCCATGCCGAAAAAGACCCATCCACAACCACTCTCTGCCTTCTGCAGGCAAGCCAGTTCTGGATCCACAAGGCCAAAGGCCCTTGGATCCCATGCCTTCTCACCTTCTCAAGAAGTCTTGCATGGGGGACCTTATCAAACACCTTGCTGAAGTCCACGTACACCACGTCCACGGCACTTCCTTCGTCAATGTGTTCAGTCACATTATCGAAGAACTCAACTAGGCTCGTAAGGCACGACCTGCCCTTGACAAATCCATGCTGACTATTCCTGATCATGTCAAACCTCTCCAAATGCTCGTAAATCTTGTCCCTCAGAAGCCTCTCCATCAGCTTACCAACCACTGAGGTCAGACTCACCGGTCGGTAATTTCCCGGGCTATCTCTGTTCCCTTTCTTGAAAATAGGAACTACATCCGCAATCCTCCAATCTTCCGGAATCTCTCCCGTCTCCATTGACGACGCAAAGATCATCGCCAGGGGCTCTGCAATCACTTCCCTCGCCTCCCACAGTATCCTGGGGTACATCCCATCTGGTCCCAGCGACTTATCTATCTTGATAGAATTCAAAAGTTCTAACACATCCTCCACCTTAATATCCACAAACTCAATCTTTTCCATCTGCTGCAAATCCGTAGCAAAATCTCCCAGATCAGCTTCCACTGTGAATACTGAGGCAAAGTACTCATTAAGCACCTCTGCCATTTCTTCTGGTTCCACACAGACCTTTCCCCCTTCACCTTTTATAGGTCCTATCCCTTCTCTTCTCATCCTTTTACCTTTCACATATTTATAGAAGGCCTTGGGATTCTCCTTAATCTTACCCGCCAAGGTCTTCTCATGACCCCTTCTGGCTCTCCCAATTTCCCTTTTAAGCTCTTTTCTACAGTCCTTATACTCCTCAAGATCCTTAACCTCTCCTAGTTCCCTGAACCTTTTGTACACCTTCCCTTTCCCCCTGACTAGGTTCAACACAGCCTTCGTGCACCACGGTTCCCGCGACCTACCAAAACTCCCTTGTCTCATCGGAACATTGTCATGCAGAGCTCCAGACAAACATTCCTTGAATGTCCACCACCTTCCTTCGGTACTTTTCCCTAAGAACGCCTCCTTCCAGTTTATTTGTCCAAGTAACTTCCTGACTTCTTCATATCTCCCCTTACTCCAGACAAACACCTTCCTAGCCTGCCTGATCCTATCTCGTTCCAACGCAATTGTGAAGGAGATAGAATTATGGTCACCATTTCCAAGATGCTCTGCTACCGAGAGATCCATCACCTGCCCTGGTTCATTCGCCAGTACCAGGTCAAGTACAGCCTCTCCTCTCGTAGGCTTATCCACATACTGTGTCAGGAAACCTTCCTGAACACACCTAACAAACTCCTCCCCATCCAAACCCCTTACCCTAGGGATATTCCAGTCGATGTTTGGGAAATTGAAGTCTCCCATCACGACAACTCTGTTATTAATACATTTCTCCAGAATCTGTTTCCCTATCTGCACTTCAACTTCCCTATCACTATTGGGTGGCCTATAGAATACACCCAGCAAAGTTTTCAACCCTTTGCTGTTCGTAACTTCCACCCACAGAGACTCTGTAGATAGTCCCTCCACGGCATCCTCTTTCTCTGCAGCCATGACACTGTCCCTGATCAACAGTGCCACTCCACCACCTCTTCTGCCACCCTCCCTGTCCTTCCTGAAGCATCCGAAACCTGGCACCTGAAGTACCCAGTCCTGTGCCTGAGACATCCAAGTCTCCGTAATGGCCACCACATCACAATCCCAAGCAGCAATCCACGCCCTAAGCTCATCTACCTTATTCACTACACTCCTTGCATTAAAATATATACACTTCAGCCCCTCAGTCTGGGCATTTCCCTTCTCCACCCCCTGTCTAACCTCCCTCCCATACTGCCTGCGGTCCTCCCCTACCTGGGAGCTAAACTCCTCCGTCCCAGTCTCCCCATCACAGTTCCCTCCCCCCATCCTTTCTAGTTTAAAGTCCCCCCGGTAGCCTTAGCCAGTCTTCCCGCCAAGATATTAGTCCCCCTGGGATTAAAGTGCCACCCGTCCTTACTGTACAGGTCCCACCTACCCCTAAAGAGGTCCCAGTGATCTAGGAACCGAAATCCCTGCCCTCTACACCAGTCCCTCAGCCACGCATTCAGCCTCCACCTCATTTCATTTCTTCCCTCATTCTCCCGTGGCACAGGCAGCAATCGGGAGAATGAGGGAAGAAATGAAATGAGGTGGAGGCTTTGTTGTCCAATTGAATTTGATCTATAGAATATTTTGACTGTGTAAAGTAAAAACTTGGGCTCATGTCACACTTTCTGTAATCCCCGTGACTTGCCTGGGTTTGCAAAACCTCACTTACTGTACTGTCCGGAGACAATACACATCTCTTTAACCTGTGATCAGTGCTCCATCCACTCACATTGTCGGCAACTTTAGGACTTGAATAGCAGGTTAGGTGTAAAGATTCGCATTCTAATCAGTAATCTGTAAACTGTCTGTGCTTTATATGCTCTGTCTGAGGCCAGAACTCTCCATTCACCTGACAAAGGGGCTAACCCCGAAAGCTTGTGAGTCTATTATCAAATAAATCGGTTGGACTTAAACCTGGTGTTGTCAGACTTTTTACTAAAGTAAAAACACCAGCACACCAATCTAGAAGCATATTCATTCCTGACTGGCTCGCTGATATATCGTCTTAAGTTAAGATTCTGAGATCAAAGAGAAATAGAGGATGATCTTTAGACAGTCCTTCAACACAGTCATGGGAATCTCAATGTGCAGTAAAACAATGCCCAGTGTAATGGAGACTTCACAATAACTTAGCTGTTGTGGCTACATTGG
Organism: Carcharhinus amblyrhynchos; assembly: GCF_965287045.1. Classification (NCBI taxonomy): domain Eukaryota; kingdom Metazoa; phylum Chordata; class Chondrichthyes; order Carcharhiniformes; family Carcharhinidae; genus Carcharhinus; species Carcharhinus amblyrhynchos. Next base: position 33,575,042 of record NC_137335.1, on the reverse strand, counting down.
TAGATTTTAGTGAAGATTTTTTTTCGAAGTGCTTCTCACTGTTCCCAGCTGATAGATCTGTTCCTTAAACATTCTGGATGGATTTGGCCTCCTGTTGCGAGTCCTCCTACTGATCCTCCTCCATCTTCTAGAAATTTGTTCTGTCCTGTGCGGTTCTCTGTTCATTCTCCCCGCCGTACGCATTTCCCTTGGAATACAGTACCAGTCCAGTATGTCTGGAGGCAACTGGCTTTTGCAGAAGCCTTGTAATCAACTGCCACACCACTCCCTGTAGACTTTTACAGCTTGAAACAAGTTCCGAAAGTAAAGACTTGTAAAATTGGAGCGACAGTCAGAATAAACCAACCAGCAACTAACCAGCAAGTAGTTGATGATCTCACTAAATAGCACTTTCTGTTATTGAACAAGTGTTTAGCTGGTTAAGACATTAGCTGGAACATGGCGCTCCAAAGTAGCTGTACTGGTGTCAAATTAGATCTGATTACTCTATCTTCTACTAGATGTTTGGGTGCTAATGCTCTCCTCAGTATGGTATCTGGTGCAGTTTTCCCCACAAATGTGTGCTTGCACCATGGATACCATTTTGGAGCAATATGAGGCACTCAGTGCCCCAGAAATGGGGGTCAACAGATCCCACTTCTCACCTAAATATCCCTTTTATTTGTCAAAATACATACCATATATTCAAAATATTCCGTAAATGGTTTGCTGCGCAACTAACTGGTTGCAGATGGTTCAAGGCTGAACAGACCCAAGTTGAAGGAGTGGTAAAAGCTTTATTGCAAACCGGAAGTGCTGCTGAATTCAGCAAGGATATAACGTGTTGCATTGCTCACCCATATTTATATTGTGAGTTGGCCAATTTATGGTGTGGAACAGATAGTGCATCTCTGTGCCTTACAATTTAAAAGGTATGTTCAAAATTGCTGCACTTTTTGCAGTGGGAGTTTCAGTAAAACTGAGTGCAATTTGCCTTCACATATTTCCCAGCTATATAATATATTGTTTGATCCACTTTAAAGGAAAATTTTGAAATACAAATTGAAGACAAAATAGTTCCAGGCGAACAATCTCAACTTGTTGATGATAATCAAGCTCTTCTTTGCTAAATGTTAACCAATTCTGCCCTTCCCACAGGCAGAGAAAGCTGAAGGTTTCATTAGTTTACCTGAGTTCAAGATTGATCAAGGAACCGAGTGCAAAAAGAAACAGTAAGTAATCAGTCATGAAACCTACACCTTAACCAGGCTGTATTCTTGCACTTTTATAATGCTTTTCATCTCATGGAACATTCCATAATGAGGATTTGAACATCTATAGCAGCTGAGGGGAAATAACTGCAGACAATTTCAAATCGGAAGTTTCTGGGTGAGAAAGAGGTGAAAACATAGCCAGAATCAAAAATGGGAATCAAGGTAGAAGTGGAGGAGCCTCAGCCTTTGCAATTGTTCAACAAGTTTGAGGTTTTTATGGATGAGAGTGGGAGTTTCAGGTTGGATGAATGAGCTAACTGTGGCACAGGAAGCCATTCAAGTGGTGGAAGTAAGGGGGTAGACACAGCTTTCCATAGCTGAGAGCAAGGCTCAAGATGGCTGTATAGCAGGTCTATCCCAATGTTAAGGATATTCCCTTGCAGTTGGAGGGAAACTTGGAATGGTAAGAGGAGCATCCGGTCGCAGTGGTCATAACACTCAGCAAAATTTCATTCCAATCAGAAAGGAAGATTTAAAACACCAAATGCTTCATGCAAGGCTAAGGTAGTGAACAATCGTATCAAACTGAAAGAAAAAGTGTACAATTTTACAAAGATTAGTGGTTGTCAGAAACCTGGACAGAATATAAAAACCAACAAAGAATAATAATAAGGAGGGAGAAATTAGAGAATGAGAGCAAGTTAGGTGGAAATGTAAAAACTTTTACCATCCTCTGTTTTTATAACAGTTTGAAAAGGAACAAAGTGAATATTGGTTTTCTGAGACTGGGGACATAATGAGGAGAAATAGAGAAATGTTGAACTGTTATTTTGTAATTCACTTTAGAAGAAATAAATGACATCCCAGAAACACTCGTAAATTGAGAGGCAAAAGGAAGGAAGGAACTTAAAACTATGACCACCAGAGAAAGGGTACTGAGAAAATTATTAGAAATAAAATTTGGTAAGTTCCCAGGATCAGATGGGCTTTATCCTAGGGACCTAAAAGAAGTGGCTGTGGTGATAGTAGATGCATTGATTTTAATTGTCCAAAGCTCCCTACATTCTGGAAAGGTTCCATCAGATTGGGAAATACTGAAAGTAATTCCTTTATTCAACAACAAAGAAAGGTGACAGAAAACAGATATCGACAGGTCAATTGGTCTAACATCTCCTGTTGGGAATATGATGCCATTGGAAATGGTATATTATTAAGGTAGTTATAGAAGGGCGCTTAGAAAATCTTCGTGCAATCAGGCCAAATCAACATAGTTTTGTGAAAGGGAAATAATAGAAACCTAGAAAATAGGAGCAGGAACAGACCATTCAGCCCTTCGAGCCTGCTCTGCCATTTATTATGATCATCCAACTCAGTAACTTGTTCCTGCTTTTCCCCCCTCTACCCTTTGATCCCCTTTCTCCCCCAAGAGCTGTATATAACTCCTTCTTGGAAACATACAATGTTTGGCCTCAGCTGCTTTGTATTGTAATGAATTCCACAGGCTCAGCACTCTCCGGGTGAAGAAATTGCTCCTCAACTCGGTCCTAAGTTGTCGATCCTGTGTCCTTAGACTATGACCACTAATTCTGGACTCTCTCACCATTGGGAGCATTCTTCCTGTATCTATCCTGCCTCAGCCTGTTAGAATTTTATATTTTTCTATGAGATCTCCCTCACCCTTCTAAACTCCAGAAAATGTAATACCAAGTGACTCAATCTCTCTTCATACATCAGTCCTACTATCCCAAAAATCAGTCCTGTAGACCTTTGCACTCCTTCCATAGCTTCTTATCCTCAGATATGAAGATCAAACGCAATATTCCAGGTGTGGACTCACCAAGTCCCTGTATAACTACAGCAAAACATCCTTGCTCCTGCATTTGGATCTTGTTGCTATGAAGGCCAAAATTCCATTTGCCTTTTTCATTGTCTGCTACACCTGCATTCTTACTTTCAGTGACTGATGTACAAGGACACTCAGGTCTCATTGCTCATTCCCATCTCTCAACCTAAAGCCATTCAGATAATAATCTGTCAACCTGTTTTTGCTATCACATTGGATGACCTTAGATTTATCCACATCATACTGTATCTGCATTTGTAAACTATGTTTGTCTAATTTATTAGAGTTCTTTGAAGAAGTTACAAGGAATATAAAGGAAAACCTGAGGTGTACTTGGATTTTTAATAGACATTTGAAAAGGTGCCACACCAAAGGCTCCTACACAAAATAAAAGCTCATGGTGTGGGGGTAACAATAACATTGATAGAGGATTGATTAGCTAACAGGAAGCAAAGGGTAACGAAAAATGGGTCTTTCTCATGTTGGTAAGCAGTAACTGCAGAGTGCCACAGGGATCAGTACTAGGGTCTCAACTATTTACAATCTACATAAGGGTTTGAATGGAGGAACCAAACATAGGGTTGCCAGCTTTGTTGATAACACAAAAATAAGTTGGAAAGTTAATTGCGTGAAGGACATATAGTTAATTGGCTTGCCAAAAAAATGGCAGATGGCGTATAATAGAAGAAAATGTGAACTTTGGCAGGAAGAATAGAAATGCAGCAAATTATTTAAATGGAGCAAGATTGCAAAAATTTGGTGTGCAGGGGGAGCTGGGTGACCTGGTATATGAAAGAAAAGTTAGAATGCAGATACAATGAGTGTTTAGAAAGGCAAACGGAATGGTGTTACTTATTGCGAGGTGAATGGAATATAAAAAAAGAGGTGTTTTGCTGCAATTGTACAACACATTGTTGAGATCATATCTAGACTACTACGTACAGTTTTGATCTTCTTAATTAAGAGAGGATATAACTAAATTAGGAGCAGTTCAGTGAAGTTTCACTTGACTGATTCCTAGGATGGAGGGGTTCCAAAAAAAGTTTGGAAAAGCTGGGTTGGGTTTAGGAGATTGAATGGGGGTCTTAAATCCTGAGGAGACTTGACAGGATGGATACTGAGAGTGACATGTGTCTCTCGAATGTTGAAAGAGAGGCTAGAACTTAATTTGATTTATTATCACATGTATCAGGAAACAGTGAAAAGTATTGTTTGTTGCGCACTTACAAACATACCATTCATCGAACAAATGGGGGAAAAGGAAAGGAGAGAGTGCAGAATGTATAGTGTTACAGTTACCAATAGGATAAAGAGAAAGATCAGCTTCATATATAATAGATCCATTGAAAAGCCTGAAGGCAGCAGGGAAGCAGCTGTTCTTGAATCGGTTGGTGCATGACCTCAGACTATTGTATCTTTTTCCCGGTGGAAGAGAATATGTCTGGGGTGCATGGGGTCTTCGATTACGCTGGCTGCTTTTTGAGGCAGCAGGAAATGTAGATGGAGTCAATGGATGGGAGGTTGCTTTGCACGATGGTCTAGGCTACGTTACCATCAGTTTGTAGTTTGTATTCTTGGTAACAGCAGGAGCCACACCAAGCTGTGATACATCTGGAAAGGATGCTTTCAATGGTGCATCGATAAAAATTGATGACAGTTGTGGCAGACGTGCTAAATTTCCTTAGCCTCCTGAGAAAGTAGAACTTGAGAACCAAACTTAAAAATGGCTGTAGTTGGGATGGGGAGTTGAGGGAAAGAGTCTGGTTGGGGGGTTAGATTTGTGGCAGGGTAGATTGCTTGGGTTGGGCAGGTCATGAGTGAACAATCGTATCAAACTGAAAGAAAAAGTGTACAATTTTACAAAGATTAGTGGTTGTCAGAAACCTGGACAGAATATAAAAACCAACAAAGAATAATAATAAGGAGGGTGCCGTAAGGGATGATTGACAAGTTCAGTTGTAGTGTTCATTTCAGTTATACTGAGTTAGACCAGGTACTAACTAGCGGAACATTTCCAGTGGAAGTATCCAGTTAAATCCCACTTTTCTGTCCAAAGTCTTTGACACCAAGCTCTGTGTCAGGGGCATTTGTGGAAAGACATGAGCTGCTGAAATCAGCCCATCAGAAGGTTAAACCTCTGGGGTAATTTCAGCACATGTGTACATAGGTATTTCAGTGGCTCAAGGCAAGGTTAGAGTGCATATCTTATAGTTAACTGAAGAAGAGGAATGTGCCAAAACATCAGTAGAGGCAGAGATGGTAGAAGTAATGAATGGGGTGAAAATTGAAAGGGAGGAGGTGCTGGCAAAAGGCAGGGAATTATAGGCCGGTTAGTTTAACGTCTGTTGTAGGTAAAATGTTAGAATCCGTCATCAAGGAGGAAGTAGCGAGGCATCTTGAGGGGAATTGCTTGATAGAGCAGACGCAACACGGTTTCGTTAAGGGGAAGTCGTGTCTGACAAATTTACTGGAGTTCTATGAGGATGTGTCTAGGGTGGTGGATAGAGGAGAGCCGGTGGATGTGGTCTTTCTTGATTTTCAGAAGGCGTTTGACAAGGTACCTCACAAGAGGTTATTGCAGAAGGTAAGGGGGCATGGAGTTGGGGGTAGGGTGTTAGCGTGGATAGAGGATTGGTTGTCAAATAGGAGGCAGAGAGTAGGGGTTAATGGGTGCTATTCGGATTGGCGGTTGGTGACTAGTGGAGTGTCCCAGGGGTCGGTGCTGGGGCCTCAGCTTTTTACCATTTATATAGATGATCTGGAGGAGGGAACCGAGTGTATGGTGTCGAAATTTGCTGATGACACCAAGATTGGTGGAAAGGCAAATTGTGCGGAGGGTGTGGAGAGTCTGCAGAAGGATCTAGATAGGCTGGGCGAATGGGCCAGGAACTGGCAAATGGAATTTAATGTTAGCAAGTGCGAGGTGGTCCACTTTGGTAGGAATAATGGTAGGAAGGACTATTACTTACGTGGCGAAAAACTGCAGCAGGCGACGGTGCAGAGGGACCTCAGGGTCCTTGTGCATGAGTCGCAAAAACCCAGCCTGCAGGTGCAGCAGGTGGTCAGGAAGGCGAATGGGATGCTGGCCTTCATAGCGAGGGGGATTGAATATAAAAGTAGGGAGGTCTTGTTGCAGCTGTATAGGGCATTGGTGAGGCCGCAGCTGGAGTACTGTGTGCAGTTTTGGTCGCTGTACTTACGCAAGGATATTTTGGCCTTGGAGGGAGTGCAGAGGAGGTTTACTAGGCTGATACCGGAGTTGAGGGGGTTGAGCTATGAGGACAGGCTGAATAAACTAGGCTTGTACTCGTTAGAGTTTAGAAGAATGAGGGGAGATCTCATTGAGACGTATAAGATGATGAATGGGATGGATAGGATAGAGGTGGAGAGACTCTTCCCGCTCAGAAAGGACAGTAGGACTAGGGGGCACAGCCTCAAGATAAAGGGGGGTGCGGTTTAGAACGGAGTTGAGGAGGAACTTCTTCACTCAAAGGGTGGTGAATCTCTGGAATTCTCTGCCCGTTGAGGTGGTGGAGGCTACCTCGCTAAATATTTTTAAGACGCGGGTTGATGGGTTTTTGATAAGAGAGGGGATTAAGGGTTATGGGGAGAGGGCGGGAAAGTGGAACTGAGCAGCGACAGATCAGCCATGATCTTATTGAATGGCGGGGCAGGCTCGAAGGGCTAGATGGCCTACTCCTGCTCCTATTTCTTACGTTCTTATGGAAAGGCTGGCTAGCTAAGAGTAGATAAGTCACCTGGTCCAAATAACAGTAGAAGCAGAGAACACCAGTGATTTCAAACGAAATATGCTGGGCATCTAAAGGAAATCTACTTGCAGTGGTTCGAGATAGGAAATGGCGCCAGCTGAATTGCTCCTTGGAGCTAGTAAAGATTCCATGGGCCGAATAGCAGTTCTCTAAATGATTATAAATCTATGACATTGAGAAGGAGAAAGAGAAAAGTAACACAGTGGCGATACAGTTGGATAACTGCAAATTATCAGTTATGGTAGGCATGGTGGCACAACAGTGAGCACTGCTGTCTCACAGAGCCAGAGACCCAGATTCAATATTGACCTCATTGTGTGTAGAATTGACACGTTCTCCCCGTGTCTGCATGGGTTTCCTCTGTGTGCTCCGATTTCCTCCCACAGTCCAAAGATGTGCAGATTGGCCATGCTAAATTGACCTAGTGTTGGGGATTAGCAGGGTAAAATATGTGGGGTTACGGGAATAGGGCCTGGTTAGGATTGTGGTTGAAACTCGATGGGCCAAATGGCCGCCTTCTGGACTGTAGGGAGTCTATGAGATCAGCTTGCTTCAGGGCAAATATTTCAATGTTAAAAGGACTTGTAAAAATGTTATAAATACTCATTCAGATGTTTGAAGTGTAATGTTCAAAAATTCTCTAAACCTCCACTTCAATAGAATCAGACATTTTTTCCTCATCTACATGTTTTTAAAAGCTAAGCCAAGAGTTGTTAATATGTTGATCATTGTGAGCAAATAAGGGGAAAAAAATCACCTTTTTGGCTTTAAAGTACAACATTAAGATGAGAAGAATTCTAATCAGTTGAAGTTTGTCCCTTTATTATCAATTTTCTATTCTCTTAATCAAGTGCGATAAAGGCCAGCCGCCCACAATTCAAGAACTTCTACTTTGCTGCCGAGAATGCTGAGGACATGAACAAGTAAGTACTAGGTGGTCAGGCAAAGGTATACGTTTATTAAGAAATGGCAAAAATGTACTTTTCAATTTTGGTCTTTTGTTTTAAATTGAGGAAGAAAGCTGAAGGGTCAAGAATATCAACAAGGCTGAAGAAAATAGGGAAAACTGGAAGTAATGGTTAAATATCTTGTGCTTTTAAAAACCAAGAGACAGCGGGTGATAGTATGGAATATCCATGAGGTTAAGAAGTAGTAGGAAAAAGTGAATTATGAGAAGATGGCAGTGGAAGTTGATTTCAACATGAGTGAAAATGTGTCTTACCATATTATTAGTTACATTCTAATTTTCCCCTCAGCAATTATGCTATCTTTAACTTTTAATTAATAAAAATTAGGAGCAGTAGTAGGCCACTTGGCCCCTTTCTGTCATTCAATAAGATCATGGCTGATCGGATTGTAACCTTAACCCCACTTCCCCCCTCCCCCAATAACCTTGCACTCCCTTGTCAAACAAGAATCTACCAACCCCTGGATGCCTTAAAAAGACTGCTTTCACTGGCTTTTGAAGAAGCAAGTTCCAGACACTCACAACCCTCCAAGAGAAATAATCTATCCTCATCTCTCCCTTCAATGGAGCAACCCCTTATTTTTAAACAGTGACTTCCTAGTTCTAAGTTCTCTGACAAGAGGAAATATCCTCTCCATATTCATCCTGTTAATATTCCTTGGGATCTTAAAGGTTTTGATCAAATCATTTTTTCTAAACTCTAGTGGATACAAACACATCCAATCTTTCCCCATAAGCCTACTTGCTCATTTCTGGTGCTAGTCAAGTAAACATTCTCTGAACTGCTTCCAACACGTTTACATCTTTCCTCAAATCAGGCGACCAATACTGTACATGATATTCCAAATGTGGCCTCACCAATACCCTGTACAACTGAAGCATAACCCCTCTACTTGTGTAATCAATTCTCCTCACAATGAACGATAGCATTCCATTAGCACTTCTAATGACCTGTTCTACCTTTTGTGATCCACGCACTAGGATACTCAGACACCTCTGCACCTTAGAGCTCAGGAATCTCTCACCGTATAGATAATAAGCTTTTTTATTCTTCCTGCCAAAATGGGCAATTTCACATTTGTGCACATTTACCAATTTTTTGCCCACTCACTTAACATCCTTTTGTAGGCTCCTAACATCCTCTTCACAAGTTACTTTCCTACCTACCTATCTTTGTATCATCAGCAAATTTAGTATCCTGCCTTCATCCAAGTTATTTATATAAATTGTAAAAAGTTGAGGCCCTAGCACTGATCCCTGTGGCACACCACTCATTTCCTGAGAAACAAGAAAAAGACCAATTTTTACCAACTCTCTGCTTCCTGTTAGCTAGCTAATCTTCAATCCATGCCATACATTGTGAGCTTTTATTTTCCATAATTAATTTTGATGTGGCACCTAATCATCATCGTAGGGGGTATTGGTGTAAAGTGCTGAGACATCCATTGTGACGAGAAATATTCCTGGTTCAACTGCTCCATGGGTGCTGAATTTCTATAAGAAGTCCATAGTGTCACGACAGAAGCTGAGGGGTTTCTTGTACGATGGGTTTCAAGATGCCCTTGGTGTAGCCAGAGAGGTTCTCACACAGGGTCCTATTGCCTGGTGCAGTGGGACGGCCAGGTGTGTTGGCCTTGTGTATCTTTGGGAGGCAGTAGAGATCTCTAACCCAGGGAGTACGTGGGATGAGAGTACAGAGGGTGCTCTGAAGGTCCAGATCACAGGTCTTGATTGGCCTGTTGAGTTGGTGGATGTACCCTTTGGCCAGATCTGCGGTAACTGTCTGTCATGCCCCTGGTTTTCAGTTTTCGGCTCACTTATTTGCCATAATCTGTTCTGTTCAGTATGGCCTCTCCTTTGTTTGCTGGTTTGATGACAATGTTGCAGTTGGTCTTGACTCTGGATGACATTGCATTGTGCTTGGGTAACATTTGGGGCTGTCTTCTGAGTGCGGCTGCTGAATCTGGCATCGATGCACCCTCTGACTGCTTGGGCATACATATCGAGTCGAGGGCAGCAGCCTTCCAAAGGGATCCAATTTGACCCTTCCCTCTTTGGTTGCTACACCGTGGATCTCTCTGTCGGCTGTTCCGGTTCATTGGCTGTCTCATTGGGTTCGCCGTTGGCCTCTTTGGGTTTGAGGAAGAATTCCTAGAACCTCGTTTGCCTGATGAATTCCTCTATGTCCATCGCGAAACTGATGGGGTCCATTATGGTGATGGGGCAGAAATTGAGCCCTTGGCTGAGAACTTCAAATTTGTCTGGCTGAAGGGTCTAGTCTGACAAGTTGACAATGGACTTCCCTGCAGCAGTACTGTTTTCTACTGTGGTATCGGGGGAGGCTTGGTTGGTGCTGGTGGTGATGCCCCAAGTTTTCCACATCCCCTGTTCTTGGCAAATGGAGTCGTTCTGTTGTCTCATCTGCTTGGCAACTGGTCTGCATCCTGAGCGCAAGTTGAGAATATGGACTCTATCTTGGTTTCCAGGATGCGATGTTTGCTGTAGAGCTGGTGTACGAGGTGGTTGAGGACTGTGAGAGAGGTGCGACGGCAAAGTCACTCAGCGTAGTCTGTGTTATCGGTTGACCTGAGTGGGTCAACTGCTAGGCAGATGAGACAATGGAACTACACCATCCACTGGAACAGGAAACTTGAGAAGCTCGGTATCACCAAGCCTCCCCCGGTATCACAGTAGAAAACAGTACCACTACAGGGAAATCCATTGTCAACTTGTCAGACTACACACTTCAACCAGATGAAATCGAAGTTCTCAGCCGAGATCTCAATATCTGCCCCACCATCAAAATGTCCCCATCAGCTTCGCTGCGGACACAGAGGATTTCATCAGGCAAATGAGGGTCTGGGACTCCTTCCACAAACTCAAAGAGGCCAACAGTGAACCCAACGAGATAGCGAATGAACCGGAACAGCCGACAGAGAGATCCGCAGTGCAGCAACCGAAGAGGAAGAGTTCAGTAGGACTCCTCCGGAAGGCCATTATCCTCAACTCGACGTGTATGCCCAAGCTGTCAGGAGGTGTGTCAACACCTAATTTATCAGCCGCACTCATAAGACAGCCCCAAACATCACCCAAGCACAATGCAATGCTACCTGCACTCTCAAGACCAGCCGCAACACTGTCATCAAACCAGCAAACAAAGGAGGGACCATCATCATACTGAACAGAATGGATTACTGCAAAGAAGTGTATGGACAACTGAAAAATGAGGAACACTGCAGACAGTTACCCACCGATCCGACCAAAGAAACACCTGCCAACTCAACAAACTGATCAAGATCTTTGATCTGGAACTTCAGAGCACCCTCCATGCTCTCATCCCACATACTCCCCGCATTGGAGATCTCTACTGCCCCCTGAAGATACACAAGGCCAACACACTCAGCCGTCCGATCGTATCAGGCAATGGGACCCTCTGTGAGACCTCTCCGGCTACATCAAGGGCATGGTAAAAGGAACCCCCAACTTTTGTCGTAATACTATGGACTTCTGACAGAAACTCAGCACCCATGGAGCAATTGAACCAGGAAAACTCTTCATCACAATGGATGTCTTGGCACTCTACAGTATCCCTCATGGTGGTGGGATTGCTGCAACAGCTTCAGTATTCAATGCCAACAACTGCCAATCTCCAGACACAATTCTACAATCACCCACTTTATCCTGACCCATGACATCTTTACCTTCAACAACCAGTTCTTCATCCAGACACATGGAACAGCCACGGGGACCAAATTTACACCTCAATACGCCAACATCTTCATGCACAGGTTCAAACAAGACCTCTTCACCACACAGAGCCTTGAACTGACGCTATTCGCTAGATACATTGATGACATTTTTTTTCTTTGGACTCATGGCAAACAATCACTGAAACAACTACATGATGACATCCATTCCACCATCAGATTCACCATGGACTATTGTCCGGAATCGGTTGCATTCTTGGACACATGCATCTCCATCAAGGACAGTCACTTCAGTTCACTGTGCTGCAAGGCCACAGAGAACCTCACGATGCTCCACTTCTCCAGCTTCCACCCTAAACACGTTAAAGAAGCCATCCCCTATGGACAAGCCCTGCGTATACACAGGATCTGCTCAGATGAGGAGGAACACAATGGGCACCTACAGACTTGAAAGATGTCCTCATAAGAACAAGATATGGCGCTCGACTCATCGATCGACAGTTCTGATGTGCCAGAGCGAAAAATTAGACCAACCTCCTCAGAAGACAAACATGGGACACAGCAGACAGAGCACCCTTTGTCATCGAGTACTTCTCCAGAGCAGAGAGCTACAACATTTACTTCGGAGCCTACAACATATCATCGATGAAGATGAACATCTTGCCAGGGCCATCCCCACATCCCTACTACTTGCCTTCAAACAACTGCGCAACCTCAAATAAACTATTGTTCGCAGCAAACTACCCAGCCTTCAGAAGAACAGTGACCACGACACCTCACAACCCTGCCACAGCAACCTCTGCAAGATGTGCAAGATCATCGACACGGATGCCATTATCTCACATGAGAACACCATCCACTAGGTACACAGTATATATTCTTGCAACTCGGCCAACATTATCTACCTGATACGCTGCAGTAAAGGATATTCCGAGGCATGGTACATCGCGAGACCATAAGATGCTACACCAACAAATGAATGAACACCGCTCAACAATCACCAGGCAGGAGTGTTCCCTTCCAGTTGGCGAACACTTCAGCAGTCACGGGCATTCAGCCTTTGATCTTTGGATAAGTGTTCTCCAAGGCAGCCTTCATGACACATGATAAGAGAATTGCTGAGCAGAAACTGATAGCCAAGTTCCGCACACATGAGGGCAGCCTCAACCGGGATCTTGGGTTCATGTCACATCATCTGTAACCCCCGCGACTTGCCTGGGCTTGCAAAATCTTACTAACCGTCCTGGCTTGAGACAATTCACATCTCTTTAACCTGTGCTTAATCCTCTCTCCACTCACATTGCATGCATCTGTAAAGACTTGATTACCTGCTAAGACTCACATTCCAACCATTACCTTGCAATTGAGTCTGTTCCTCAATATGCCCTGTTTGTGAACACGGTTCTCCATTCACCTGATGAACGGGCAGCGCTCCGAAAGCTCATGCTACCAAATAAACCTGTTGGACTTTAACTTGGTGTTGTGAGACTTCTTACTGTTCTTTTTTCAGTTCAGTCCATTATAATTTGGTGACCATGATCTGCTTTCTCACCTTTACACACAACACTTTACATCAGGGTAAAAGTTGCCATAGTCCCAGATGACCATAGGCTGCCCTCCCCTTTGAAAGGGTGGCTGATTGGTGATGATTTAACCTGAGGATCAAGCGAGGGCAAGTTTGAGAAGGTGGGGCCTAAATGAATATCCTCAGCTGGTACAGGAATTAAACTCACGCTGTTTGTGTTGCTGTACATCACAAACTAGCCATCCAGCCAACTGAGCTAACCAACCCTCAACTGAACTACCCTACGCTCGCCATTGTTCCAACAATCTCTTGACTGGCTTTGCTTATACTTCTTTCCTGCTCCTTGTTCCCATTAAAGTTGGAATTATGGGACCTGCCATAAAGGGTATTTGCAATGGGTCCTCCTTCACTTGGGAATGGGGAAGATGAGGGATTATGATCTGAATTAATTTACTGAAGATTAAATAATTCAGTGTAGAAGTATCTAATGATAAAAAAAGCCTAAAAGTAGTATGAACTTTCGTTCCTCCTCATCTCGAGATCTTTGTAGTTGTATGAATGCTAATAGACTTCTGGTACCTGAACCACTATTATGTAATTCAGCCTTATCAAATATTGTCAGCAGTGCAAACGTAACTACCAAAACCAATCTGGTCTTTAATAATAATGGCAGATAATACTGGAAATACTCACCAGCTCTGGCAGCATCTGTGAAGAGAAAAACTGAGTTAACATTTCAAATTGTGAGCTTTCAGCTGAATGCCAATCTTATCTTTACCTGAAACCTATATGCCACAGGGATCATTGCTGGGACCTCAACTGTTTATAATTTGTATAAATGATTTAGATAAAGTATGGATACCAAATGTGCCGATACACAAAGATAGGTAGGAAAGTAAGTTGTGAAGAGGACATAAGGATGCTACAAAAGGTATAGATAAGTTGGGTGAGTGGTTAAAGATCTGGCAAATGGAATAAAATGTGGGAGAATGTAAGGTTGTCCATTTTGGCAGGACAAATAAAAAAGAAGCATATTATCTAAATGGCGCGAGATTGCAGATACAGAGGGATCTGGATGTCCTAGTGCATGGATCATAAAAGGTTGGTGGATGGTGCAGCAAATAATTAGGTAAGTTAACAGAATGTTATGGTTGATTGTAAGAGGAAATAAAAACAAAGTTATGTTTTAGCCACAAAGGACAATGGTAAGACCACATCTGGAGTACTGTGTACGGTATTGGTCATCCTATTTGCGGAAAGATGTGAATGCATTGGAAATGGCTCAGAAAAGGTTTACCAAACTAATACCTGAAAGAGACAGGTTATCTTAGGCAGAAAGGATGGGCAGGCTCGGCTTATAGCTGCTGGGTAGAACCTGAAGGAAATTAACATGGTGGTTGTGGTAAGGATGTTTTCTCTTGCAGGAGAATCTAGAATGAGTGTCACTGCTTAGGAAGAATGGGTCCCCCATTTAAGCTAGAGGTAAGGGGGAAATAATTCTCTGAGGGTTGTGAGACTTTGGAATTCTCTTCCTCCAATGTGGTTGAGGCAGAGTCTTCCAATATCTTTAAGACAGAGGTAGATTGATTCTTAATAAGCAAGGGGCGAAAGGTTGTTGGGGGGAGGCAGGAATGTGAAATTGACCTTAAAATTAGATGAGCTATGATTTTACTGAATAGTGGAGCAGGGCCGAGGGGCTAAGTAGTCTACTCCTCCTAATTCATATGTTCATATGAAAATTGTATTGCAAACACTTTTTAATAACATGATCAAAGGCTTGGATAGAAGTGATTATGTATGTTTCACAATGAATTTTGGAAGATAAATATCTGGATTTATTGTCATTGATATTAATTAATATAGTTGAATATGTGCAATATCAAACTATAATTCTCATTAATCTTTTAGGTGGATTAATAAAATGGGTTTAGCTGCTATTCAGTATGTCCCTTCAGCTTCAGAACGAAAAACCGAAGGTATGTGTTTTGTTGAAATGAAGTGTCAAGCATGTCTCATTATCTATTGCTAATTTTCATCAAACTTAATCTCCTGCCAATGGTGAATTATTTCTTGCTGCAGAATGTTGGAGTGAGAGTGAGCACGAAGATGTGGAGATTCCACCAGAGGTGCCAGCCTTACCATCACAACCAGAAGTACAGCAGGTAAATATTGTTTCATAGAACACAAACATGTTAAGAACCATAGCACTGCGTACAGGTTAGATTTAGTGTATTACTTTATCACAATGGGTCTTTTACGAAGGTATTGATAATTAATTTTGCTTCATTACACAACACTAGATCTAAAACAGCTTTAGCCTGAGTTTGTTCTACATCATGCTACTTCAGAAAACTGTCAGAAAAATATTCTGCATACTCACCCTTTAGATGACTTTTGCCAATTTGATTGTCCAAGTCTATATGAAGATTAAAATCCCCCACAATTATTACATTGACTTTGTTACAAGCTCCAATAATTTCTTGTTCAATACTCTGTCCAACAGTATAACCGAGGGCCTGTCAACAACTCCCACCTGTATTTTCTGACTCTTGCTATTCATAATTTCCATCCATACTGATTCCACTCCATGATCCTCTGAGGCCAGATCATTTCTCACTATGATATTATTTGAGATGAGAAAGGAACTACACAAAAGAGGAAAGTGAGCTTTGGGTACCTTGGTGAACAGAATATAAAGAGGCTACTAAAAGACATAGGTTAAGTGAATGGGCAAAAATCTGGCAAATTGAATGTAATGCAGGCAAATGTGGAATTGTCCATTTTGGCAGGAAGAATAAAAAAGAAATATTTTATCTAAATGGTGTGAGATTACAGGAATCTGAGGTGCAGAGGGATCTTGGTGTCCTAGTGTATGGATCACAGAAGGCTGGTATACATGTACAGCGTGGAATTAGGAAATCTAGTAGAATAATGTAATTTATTTTGCGAGGAATTGATTAGCAAAGGATGGAGGTTACAGGGTGTTGGTGAGATCACATCTGGAATATTGTGTATAGTATTGGGCTATTTATTTTCGGAAAGATGTGAATGCATTAGAAGCAGTACAGAGAAGGTTTACTAGGTTAACATTAAGAATCAACAGGTTGTGTTATGAGGAAATGTTGGATAGGTTGGGTTTGTATGCACTAGATTTAGAAGAGTAAGAGGTGATTTGATCAAAGCCTTTATGATCTTAAGGTGTATTGACAAGTTGAATGTTTCCTCTTGTCGGAAAATCTATTTTTTAAAAATAAGGGCCCACTCATTTAAGACAGAGATGAGGAGAAATCTTTTTCTCAGAGGATTGAGAATCTCTGGAACTCTGTTTCTCAAAAGGCAGTGAAAGCAGAGACTGAATATTTTTAAGGCAGAGTTATATAGATTTTTGATAGACAAGGGAGTGAAAAGTTATCAGGGACAGGCAGGAATATGGATTTGAAGTTACAAATGGATCGGCCATGATCTTATTGAATGGTGGAGCAGGCTCGAGGGACCAAATGGCCTCCGCCTGCTCCTAATTCGTGCATTCAGATGTAACTCCAAGTTGATGGCATAACAGACTAATAATGAGTCTTCGAGCACAACATAAAGCAAATTTTTAGAAGAAACTGCGGGCTTCACCGAGATGTCACTCAACCAATGTTCTGAGTTCAAATTCTACTCTGGAATTTGTGTACTTAGCACAAGTGTATTTAATGCAAACACCAAATGATACCATATATTGGAAGTGCTACCCTTTAAATGAGATATTATTCCCATAGATGGATGCCAAAGTTCCCACTGCATGATTGAAAGAAGCACAGGAGTTCATCATTCTTGGCCAACATTCCTTCTCTGGGCAGATGAATTAGTCATTCATCCACCAATCTTTTGCTGGCTGCTATGTTTGCTTTAATATTACGAGTGACTCTAACATATGTGATGTTTTTTAGATCTATTTGAGATGTGAAATGATGCAATAGGAGTGCAGACTTGTTTTTATATATAAATGGAAACTGGTTATATATCTTCAAGATTTAGATAACATATGATTGAGAATAAACGGAACTGTGTTCTGACTTTTCTAATCCTGCAGACACTTTCTTTTCAGATTCCACTTGTGGCTAGTGAAGTATCAAGTTCTTATTCTTCAGCAGAGAGCACCAGTAGGTCATCCACCGCTTCACCGTCACCATCTCAATATTCCTGTCAGGAAAGACAGTCATGGCTTGACAGTGTTCATTCATCCTGTTCTGATTTTGGACACCAGTTCTTAACTTCTAGTGTGGGATCTTCGCAGCAGGAAATATGTGAAAATGAAAAAGCTGAGCAAAAAAGGACTCCCTCTGGATCACATGAGAATTTGGCTGCTGAAATTCCACAGTTCACTCTTTCTGGAGAAGACACCGAGACAGCAGAACACATAACTGTTTTAACCACATCTGTGAAAGGTAAGCATTTACCTCATTCCCAAAAGTCTTTCCCACCTTCTTGTTCTAAGCTAAGATTCTGTCGACATTAACTGCATCTTGACTGAGTGAATCTAGAAAGCTGGAAAAGATTCGATTGAGTGAGGTATCACAGTCAAGTCTAACCCTGCTCTCAATAACAATCTGGACACTTTGGAGTTGAGATCATTTGATAAACATTGGGCTGACTTCATTGAGTTTTGATTCAGCCTTTTAAGCTTCAGGAAGATGGCAATGTAATACTCCTCAGGCTGAAATCAGTTAAGCCAAGAAAAAATAGGAGTGTGTTTTCACCCAAATTATTCAGATTTACGATGTTTAATGTGACACTGGGGCAACTCTCTCTCTCTCACTCTGTCTCTGTCCAAATAAATCTGGTTCCCATTTGTCATAATGCTGGTTTTTGTAGTAGGAAAAGTTTCCAAATGCGTGAAATAAATAATCAAACAAATAACTTGTAAATAGGTCAAGGTATTTGATAACAATGTGAATTTTTTAGGGTTTCAATAATAATTTCCTTCCACGTAACTGACTTCGGTGTGGAAGGATGAAAGTAGCAACAAAATGATGGTGATTCAAGAGATCAGCAACTACTAAGTGAAAAGTAGCATTATTGCAGCGTTGTGAATAAGTCAGTGTTGAATATCCTTACATGTTACTTAAAACATTGGATAAATGTTTTATAAAATCTATCTGAAATGGATCATGGACAACATTCCTGAATTAATGTTGCTGAAAAATTGAACTTTGGAATCAATGAGATAACGGAAGTGCAAACAGAGTGCACTTTTATTATTTCATGGGATGCGAACATCACTGGCAAGGCCAGCATTTATTGTCCAACCCTAATTACACTCAGAAAGATACTAGTGAGCTGCATTCATACTACTGCAGGCTATGTGGTATAGGTATAGCCACTGCGCTGTTAGCAAATGAGTACCAGGTTTTTGACCCAATGACATTAAAAGAACAATGATGTAGTTCCAAGCTAAAATGGTGTTTCACTTGCAGTTGGTAGCATTCCCATGTGACTGCTGCCCATGTTCTTGTAGGTGACAAAGGTTATGGATGGAAGGCTCTGTCAATGAAGGCTTGCCAAGTTGCTGCAGTGCATATAGATTGGGAAAGATTGTGTCCACAGCATGCGGGTAGTTAAGAGAATGGATGTTTAGGATGCCAATTAATTAGGCTATTTTGTCCTGGATGGTGTGGAATTTCTTGAGTGCTGTGGAGCTGCACTCATTCTGGCGAGAGGACAGTATTCAATCACACTCCAGTGCCTTCATATCCTTCCTAAACCATAGAATCCCTGCAGTGTGGAAGGAGGCCATTTGGCCCATTAAGCCTGCACTGAACGTCTAGCAGACTATCTTACCCAGGCCCTCTCCCCTGACCTAGCCCCATAACCCACACACTTACCATGGCTAACCCCTCTAACCTGCACATCTTTGGAGTGTGGAGGAAACTGGAGCACCTGGAGGAAACCCATGCAGACACAAAGAGAATGTGCAAACTCCGCACAGACAGGTGCCCAAGCTGGAATTAAACCTGGGTCCCTGGCTCTGTGATGCAAGACTGCTGACTGCTATGCCACTGTGCTGCCTCAACAATTCATTGGAATGGGTGAAAACAATCAAAAGTTTTTGGAGAAGGGGTAGGATAGAATTTCTGTACAATTAGTGTTTCACAAAATAGTAACAGCTTATTATGTTGCACATAGAGAGATGTTTAATTTCATTATATTTTAAGCACAGAAAAAGTTGGCACTGTGATTAGTAAGAAATTTGAGCAACGTTTTCAAAGTGACTGCTCGAGTACTGTTTTTAAGGAATTGAAAGAGGAATTAAGGATACTTGTAATATATGTTTAGTCAAATCTTTGTAAGTGTGAGTAACAGTAACAGCTGCTAATATGATTGTTCCAGAAATGGAAACACAAATTAGCAAAGATATTGATGTAACAAGTTGCTCTTTGAAACCTCAAAAAATCCCTCCAGAAAAGGGAGTCAACTTGTATGCTGAATATAAAAATAAACTGCCAATCCAGGTGGTCACCATCTTTACCATTAACTACGTGGGGCCTGCTCTGTATAGATATGTATTAAATTCCCATGCACCTTCACAACACAGCCCATGTGGGATCCCTTGTGCCCAGTTATAAGGCACCAGTAAATAAAATGTCTAATTGTATGGTGAAAAATCGAAGCTGACTCCTAATGTGAGTGTAGCAGGTTGAGGCTGAAAAAGGGGGATCAATTTATATGCTGAGTATATGCAAATATGTGATTTCTGGGGCTGAAAAATTGAGCCACATTATCCACCAGCTTCTATAGCATACAGCCCAGTCAAATCAATATTGCTAATACGAACACGGAGCAGACACATTCCATTATTAAAGCACTGATAAGAGACTTGAGTTAATGATTTGCTAGTCAATGTGAGTATTGTATGTTCAGCCTTTTTTGTCACAGTATCAGAGTGGGCAGTTTAGCTTCTTGAGACTGTACTGTCTTTCGATGAAATCATGCCTGATCAATGACCTAACTCCACAGTCCCTGCCCCACATACCTCACCGTACAGGGCTGACAAAAATCGAACAGTCTCAGATTTATAATTACCAATTGATTTGGCATTAATTGCAATTTGTGGGAGCTTCTACCACCCTTGTATGTCGTGCAAGGTCTAGCTCTAACTTTTATGATATGTCCACTAATCCGAGATTCCTCAATCAGTAGAAATTGTTTCTCTCCATCTATCTATTCCCCTTAATAGCTTGAAAACTAGAATTATATCACTGCTTAACCTTTTACATTCCAGGGAATACAATTCATAATCCTTCTCATAATTTAATCCATGGAGTCCAGCTCTCATTCTGGTGTATCTAAGCTACATTCCATCCATCTTTCCTAAGGTGTAGTGCAGAACTGCTCACAGATCTTTTTTTAAATCAGTCAATGTGAACATCATTGGTAAGGTGGACATTTATTGCCCATCCCTAATTGTGCTGCGTATGGGGTGGTGAGCCTCTTTCTTGAACTGCTGTTGGCATGTACTGAAGATATTCCCAGTGTTTTTAGGTAGGGAGTTCCAGAATTTTGAGCTAATACTGATTAAGGAAAAATGATTTGCATTGATATAATGATATAAGATCATTAGGAGTAGGAGCTGGCCATTCCCAGCCCATGGAACCTGCTCCACCATTCAATATGATCATGGCTGATCTGATTGTGCCCCTAACTCTTCTTTCCTATCAGACACCTCAAGGCACTTCACAGCCAATTAAATACTTTGAAGTGTAGTCACTGATGTACTATATATTTATCATAATGATATATGTCCGAGTCAGTTTGTTTGATGACTTGGAGAGCTTGAAGGCAGTGCATTTTCATGCTACTGCTGTTCTTATCCATCCAGATTGTGTGTTTACAGTTTTGAGAGTTGATCCTATGTACCTGTGACCTAAGTCAGTTGGACATTTCTGGCTTTTCATGATTTAGAAAATATCCTGTTTTGTTTCTCTTGGCCCAAAGAGAGCAATCTCACATTTGTCAACGTTGACATTCATTTACTACAGTTTTGTCCCTTTACTTTAATGTATCCACATCCCTTTGAAATATAATGATTCGATTTACAGTGTTTAAAATGCTGGCTATCTTTGTGTCAGCAGCAACTTGGGATACGTGGTTTTCTCCTCATGGCACACAATTGAAGCCCTAATACCAAATCTTGCCGAACAACACCACTCTCATCCTGCTAATTACTGTACCTGCCCATTATCCAAAATCTGTTTCATGCCATTCATCCAAGTTTCTAACCAGGTTTATGAGCTCCAACTTTAGTGATCAGTCTGCTATGAAGGCCATATCAGTAACATCCAATTAGGTTTGTGAGGCACGATCAAATGTTTTACAAATCCATGCTAGCTCTTTCTGATCAGCTAAAAAGGTTCAAGGTGTTCAGTCATTCCACCCTTAATTGTAGATTCTATTCATTTCCCAGTGACAGGCGTTATGATAACTGGTTTATAATTCCTCAGTTTATCTTTCTTAACAGAAACAGACTGTGACACAACTTTCCAATCCACAGGAAGAGTCCCCAAATTGAGAGAACTTTGGAACATTATAGTTAGAGCATCTGCAATGTCCTCATTTACTTCCTTTTAAACCCTGGAATGGAAACCATCCAGCTCTGATGATTGGTCATTCCTTGGGGTGTATAGTGGCACAGTGGTTAACACTGCTGCCTCAGCACCGAGGATCCAGGTTCAATTCCGGCCTTGGGTGACTGTGTGGAGTTTGCATGTTCTCCCCATGTCTGTGTGGGCTTCTCCAAGTGCCCCAGTTTCCTCCCACACTCCAAAGACGTGCGGGTTAGTTTGATTGGACACATTAAATTGCTCCTTAGTGTCAGGGGAATTAATAGTGCAAATACATGGGGTTACAGGATAGGGCCAGGGTGGCATTGTTGTCACTGCAGGCTTGATGGGCCAAATGGCCTCTTGCACTGTAGGGATTCTATGATTCTATGAATCCCAGTGTCTTTGTTTTCTTTGTTACTATTATTTTGGCTACATTAAATGTGGTGAACCCCTGACCCTAATTCAATATCAATTTCCTGAGGATGTCTGGCATGCTGACCTCTTTCTCTGTTGTAATTACTAGTGCAAACTGCTTCAACATGCCCATCATTTGTTATGGTTTTTTTTAAAGTAGAGCTCTATCTACTTCGAGTATATGAACTGGTAACACATTACATTAAGTTCCCATTTGAACAGTTTCCACTGATCTTCTGTCTTTTTATGTATGAATGGATTTGCCAAGTTTGCTGTGAACAGTCTTTGTCTCAGAGAATGCCTAAATCTAGAAACTTAGTGGTATATCACCTATGTTCCTTTCAAACATTATATTGAACTCAATCATTTTGTAAATGCTATTAGATAAACGATCGTGTTGTGAACGAAATCCGGATCATTGCTCATTACCAAATCAAATACGGCTTGCTTTCTTATTTATCCATGAGCATATTATTGCAGAGAAATATCCTTAGCATGACAAAGATATTTGCTAATCTGCTTATCATAATCAAATTCCCCATTAAAACTGCCCTGGCTTGACTTACACACTTATCGAATCTCTGCTCTTGGTTGTTACAAGGAAACCCATATACAGCTCTGGCTACATGTTTGAATTTTACATCGGGCTGGCTTTTGCAGATTTGAGAAGATGCTGCAGAACTTTCAAAATGGACAGGATCCTGACGTAATGTCCAATCCAGAACTAATTTTGCTGGAAGGGGGAAGGGAGGGCATAATTCACAGGGGCTGGAAATCTGAACTCTGCAGGGCCTTTTGAACTCCATACTGAATTCGAACTGACCTCATTCCAGTTGTTCCAAAGGCCTTGAGCTACAGTGCAAAAGTCACAAATTGATGGTGCAGATATAAATGCTGTTGGAAGCTGAATGAGGCCTGTTTTAGTCAGAACATTGAATACAGGAGTTGGGACATCTTGTTGAAGTTGTACAAGACATTGGTAAGGCTGCACTTGAAATACTGTGTACGGTTCTGGTCACCCTATTATAGAAAAGATATTATTAAACTAGAAAGAGTGCAGAAAAGATTTACTAGGACGCTACCGGGACTTGATGGTTTGAGTTATGAGAGGCTGGATAGACTGGGACATTTTTCTCTGGAGCCTAGAAGGTGATCTTATAGAGGTCTGTAAAGTAATGCGGGGCACAGACCAACTAGATAGTCAATATCTTTTCCCAAAGGTAGGAAAGTCTAAAACTAGAGGGCATAGGTTTAAGGTGAGAGAGGAGAGATACAAAAGTATCCAGAGGGGCAATTTTTTCACACAGAGGGTGGTTAGTGCCTGGAACAAGCTGTCAGAGGTAGTAGAGGCAGGTACAATCTTGACTTTTAAAAAGCATTTAAACAGTTACATGGGTAAGATGGGTATAGAAGTCTTGTACAACTTCAATAAGACGTCCCAACTCCTGTATTCAATGTTCTGACTTAAACAGAGCTCATTCAGCTTCCAACAGCAGTCATATCCACACCATCAATTTGTGACTGTTGCACTACAGTTGAAGGCCTTTGGAACAACTGGGATGGGGTCAGTTTGAATTCAGTACAGAGTTCAAATGGCCCTGCCAAATGAGGACAACTGGGATTAGGTTAGCAGTTTAAAAAAAAAGGGCGGCATAGACAAGTTGGGCCAAAGAGCCTGTTTCCATGCTGTAAACTTCTATGACTCTAAGTGTCAAGATCTGAAGTTTTTAAACCCTCCATTTTTTAAATTTAGAATGAAAAATAGGTTAAGCTGTCAGTGAAACTAAATAAACAGTCTGCTGAACTGTTTTGATTGACAGACAATGTGATGTAGATAAAAAAAAGTCGACATTTCACTAGGTTTGTTATTATGTCATGAGGGATGCTTGGATACATTTCAAATGTGACAATTACTTCAGTAAGGGGCTCCAAGTTCACAGTTTGACAGTTTAAAGAACTATTAAAGAATTAGCTGTCTTAAATGTGACTGACTAATGAAATGAGGGAAAAGTGACAGCCCTTGAAATTAATTAGCAGGTGCAAAACTGAAATCAGTTGGGGACGAGCGGTATGGGAGGCTCTTCACTGGTTGGAGCAATACTTAACACAAAGGAAGATTGTAGTTGTTAGTGGCCAAACATTTCAGCCATAGGATATCACTGCTGTAGTCCCTCAGAGTAGTGTCTGAGGCCCATTCATGTTTAGCTGGTTCATCAATGAATTTCCTTCCATCATAAAGTTAGAATTAGTGGTGTTTGCTGATGACTGCAGAGTGTTTAGCTTCATTTGTGACTTCTCAGGTTCCTACCACATTCAGCAAAACCTGGACAGTACTCCATAAGTAACAACCACGCCACATAAGTGGCATGCAATGACCATCTCCAGTAAGGGAAAATCTAACCAACTTTCCATGATATTCAATGGCATTACCAATGCAGAATATTTCACTATCAACGTACTCTGGGTTGCCATTGACCAGGAACTGAATAGACCAGCCACGTAAATACTATACCAAATCAATTGATGCACTTGCATTCTCTAGCAACCATAACATTGTGGCTCCTTTAAACTGCCAATTTTGTGAAACATTCTGGATATTTTGATGGTAGATTGTGAACTGACATTTTCTGTGGTGGTTCTGCCATATGATGTCTGATTGATTGTCACTAATGTGAAATCGTGGCACGCCGGTCTTTAGAACACTTGTGGTACCCAGGAGGATTGATTGTACTTGCACTCCAAGATTATGGATCCTGTGCATGGAACGAGTGAACTATTCTATGCTGAAAGTTTTACAGCAGCAGGTTTCACCATGGCCTTCCATGTCTGTAGATGCATGTCTTTTAGAATTCACAGCAGTAGTATGTTGGCATTTACCTGTATCAGTCTTGGCCAACAGCAATCAGTTACCGACTTTCTTAGGGCAGATAATTAGAATCTTGATTTAAAAACTTCAGCATGTGAGATGGCATCTGAGTTTTCCACAAGACTGACAGTGTGAAACATCTTTACCTACACAATCTAACATCATGATATCCAGAATGTTTCACAAAATTGGCAGTTTAAAGGAGGCCACAATGTTATGTTGCTAGAGAATGCAAGTGCAACAATTGATTTGGTACAGTATTTATGTGGCTGGTCTAGTTAGCTCCTGGTCAATAGTAACCCAGAGTATGTTGGTAGAGAAATATTCTGCATTGGTAATGCCATTTGTCTCGTCATCTGTTGTTATTATGAATCTATGTGTACAAATCACATCTCTTTCTTTCTGTTTTAAAACCCACATCTTGGGACGTAGTTAGGAGATTACAAAAAGAAAATTGACAACGAGTCGAGATATTGTTTCACTGAGAACATCAAGGAAAGATCCTAAGCAGAAGGTCAGGGGACATGGAGTTGGGGGTAGGGTGTTAGCGTGGATAGAGGATTGGTTGTCAAATAGGAGGCAGAGAGTGGGGGTCAATGGGTGCTATTCAGATTGGCGGTTGGTGACTAGTGGGGTGCCCCAGGGGTCAGTGCTGGGGCCTCAGCTATTTACCATTTATATAGATGTTCTGGAGGAGGGAACCGAGTGTAGGGTGTCGAAATTTGCTGATGACACCAAGATTGGGGGAAAGGCAAATTGTGCGGAGGGTGTGGAGAGTCTGCAGAAGGATCTAGATAGGCTGGGCGAATGGGCCAGGAGATGGCAAATGGAATTTAATGTTGGCAAGTGTGAGGTGGTCCACTTTGGTAGGAAGAATGGTAGGAAGGACTATTACTTACATGGCGAAAAACTGCAGCAGGCGATGGTGCAGAGGGACCTCGGGGTCCTTGTGCATGAGTCGCAAAAACCCAGCTTGCAGGTGCAGCAGGTGGTCAGGAAGGCGAATGGGATGCTGGCCTTCATAGCGAGGGGGATTGAATATAAAAGTAGGGAGGTCTTGCTGCAGCTGTATAGGGCATTGGTGAGGCCGCAGCTGGAGTACTGTGTGCAGTTTTGGGCGCCGCACCTGCGCAAGGATATTTTGGCCTTGGAGGGAGTGCAGAGGAGGTTTACTAGGCTGATACCGGAGTTGAGGGGGTTGAGCTATGAGGAGAGGCTGAATAAACTAGGCTTGTACTCGTTAGAGTTTAGAAGAATGAGGGGAGATCTCATTGAGACGTATAAGATGATGAATGGGATGGATAGGATAGAGGTGGAGAGACTCTTCCCGCTCAAAAAAGACAGTAGGACTAGGGGGCACAGCCTCAAGATAAAGGGGAGGCGGTTTAGAACAGAGTTGAGGAGGAACTTCTTCACTCAAAGGGTGGTGAATCCCTGGAATTCTCTGCCCGTTGAAGTGGTGGAGGCTGCCTCACTAAATATTTTTAAAAAGCGGGTTGATGGGTTCTTGATAAGGGAGGGGATTAAGGGTTATGGGGAGAGGGCGGGAAAGTGGAACTGAGCCACGACAGATCAGCCATGATCTTATTGAATGGCGGGGCAGGCTCGAAGGGCTAGATGGCCTACTCCTGCTCCTATTTCTTATGTTCTTATGTTCTAAGTAGGGGAAAAAAAGTCATGGCACTTTGAAAAGTAGAAGGCTGGGGAAGATCAACAATGGGAACAAAAATTGAAGTGTCAACAAAGAAGACCAAAGAAGAAAAAAGAAAAAAAATCACATTTTTTCCCGGAACTAAAAATCGGGTAGGTTCCTCTAAGCTGCAGGGTCCATACAAATATTACAGTGAGTAGCACAGTAAGAGGTCTGACAACACCAGGTTTAAGTCTAACCGATTTATTTGATAGTAAACTCACAAGCTTTCGAGATTCCCCTCTTCGTCAGGTGAATGGAGAGTTCTGGCCTCAGACGGTACAAATAACAGCACAGACAGTTTACAGATTACTGATTAGAATGCAAATCTTTACACCTAACCTGCTATTCAAGTCTTAAGAGTGGCCGACAATGTGAGTGGAAGGAGCTCTGCACACAGGTTACAGAGATGTGTATTGTCTCCAGACAGTACAGTAAGTGAGGTTTTGCAAACCCAGGCAAGTCACGGGGGTTACAGATAGTGCGACATGAACCCAAGATCCCTGTTGAGACCGTCCTCACGTGTGTGGAACTTGGCTATCAGTCTCTGCTCAGCGACTCTGCACTGTCGTGTGTCGTGAAGGCCACCTTGGAGAATGCTTACCCGAAGGTCAGAGGCTGAATGCCCGTGACCACTGAAGTGTTCACCAACAGGAAGGAAACAGTCTTGCTTGGTGATTGTCGAGCAATATCAATGATATGTCATTAATGAAGACGAACGTCTCACCAAGGCCATCCCCACACCCCTACTTCTTGCCTTCAGACAACCGCACAATCTCAAACAGACCACTGTTCGCAGCAAACTACCCAGCCTTCAGGAGAACAGTGACCACAATACCACACAACCCTGCCACAGCAACCTCTGCAAGACATGCCGGATCATCGACACGGATACCATCATCACACGGGAGAATACCATCCACCAGGTACACGGTAAATAGTCTTGCAATTCGGCCAACGGTGTCTACCTGATACGTTGCAAGAAAGGATGTCCCGAGACATGGTACATTGGGGAGACAATGCAGACGCTACGACAACGGATGAATGAACATCGCTCGACAATCACCAGGCAAGACTGTTCCCTTCCTGTTGGCGAACACTTCAGTGGTCACGGGCATTCAGCCTCTGACCTTCGGATAAGCATTCTCCAAGGCGGCCTTCACGACACACGACAGCGCAGAGTCGCTGAACAGAGACTGATAGCCAAGTTCCGCACACACGAGGACGGTCTCAACAGGGATCTTGGGTTCATGTCGCACTATCTGTAACCCCCGTGACTTGCCTGGGTTTACAAAACCTCACTTATTGCACTGTCTGGAGACAATACACATCTCTTTAATCTGTGATCAGTACTCCTTCCACTCACATTGTCGGCCACTTTAAGACTTGAATAGCTGGTTAGGTGTAAAGATTTGCATTCTAATCAGTAATCTGTAAACTGTCTGTGCTTTATATGCTCTGTCTGAGGCCAGAACTCTCCATTCACCTGACGAAGAGGGGAACCTTGAAAGCTTGTGAGTTTACTATCAAATAAATCGGTTGGACTTAAACCTGGTGTTGTCAGACCTCTTACTGTGTTTACCCCAGTCCAACGCCGGCATCTCCACATCACAGTGAGTAGCAGCAGAGCTCTGCAGTTGAAAAAGGGTGAAAGCTCTCTGAGTGCTTTTAAAAGAAGGTGAGATTTCAGGCAGTTTGTGACATTTTTGAAAAGAAGGTATGCTCTGTAGGGCCATTTGAAATAAATACATACATACATAAAGTTAATCATTTCCAGGTAAAAACTAGAGTACTGAGAACACAGTAAAAAAAACTGAACAGTTTTGAGTCACTAGTGCCTGCAAGAGAAATGATGGGTCAGTTAGTCACAATGAGTCCTTTCAATGAAGAAAATGAATCATTGATTTCCTATGTAAAGCATATTCAACACTTTGTACTTGTCATTAAAACAACCATAAATGAGGTGTAGTGTGCTGATCTATATCAATTACTTTTAATTGAAGATTTGTTTGCTCGTTTATCAGATGGGCAGAAATTCAGCAAGATTGATCTTTCACAAGCATATTTATAAATGAATGTAGTTAGTGAATCTCAACCATTGCATACCATCATTACTCATAAAGGTCTTCTTTATTATAAAAGATTGCCTTTTGGAATAACATGTGCACCTGCCCTATTCCAAGATTGATTAATCAAATATTAAGTGGTCTCTCTGATGTACGATGTTACCTGGATGATATTCTTATTACAGAGTCCCATGAACAGGGCCCTGTAAAACTCCCTAATGATATCACCATCAAATCATGTGACCGGCTCTTAAAGTAATCATGCAGTGACCTAAATATATAACAATTGCACTCCTGACTTATAATTGTAGATGGCAGAGTCAAGGGGTGAGACACCTGCAGCAGAATTCCTAGCTTCAGACCTGCTCTGATAGCCGCAGTATTTATATGGCTAGTTCAGTTTCTTGTCAATGGTAACCCCCAGGATGTTGATAGTTGGGGAAATCAGTAATGGCAATTCCATTGATTGCTATAAAAGGTACCAAATGCTCATGAGGGATTGGGTAAACATGTTGTGGGTCCATTAATTAAGACAAGACATAGGAAAATAGTTATACAAACGTTTTAAAGCTTGAAGACACATTGGCAGCAAAGCTCTCCATGTGTGCTCTGCTCAAATGCAAAAGTGAAACTAAATTGGATTGCATGACACACTTCCCTTCAGTGTCCTGAATATCGCATGCTGCTACACATCAAAGACATTTTAAGATAGTGTATGTATTGTACTGCATCACCATACCATTCTTCCATCAGTAGCACCTTGCAAATGTGTAACCTCCACTATCTACAAGGTCAATGGTAGCAGATACATGTAAGTGCCACCACCTGCAATTTCCCCTCCAAACCTCTCGCATCCTGACTTGAAACCACACAGCCATTTCTTCACTGCTATGGGCCTAAAGCCTAGAACTTTGTTCCTCAGGTCAGAGGATGTACATACTGCAGATGGACTGCAATGGTTCACCACCACCTTCTCAAGGGGAATTAGGGATGGGCAATAAATGCTGGCTTTGGAAACATTTTAAAAAACAGACCTCATAACTTGGTATATTGAGTTCCCAATGCCCGAATCACCTTAGAAAATCATAGAATTCCTACAATGCAGAAGGAAGCCATTTGACCCATTGAGTGTGCACTGACAACAATCAAAACCAGGCCCTATCTCTGCAACCCTACATATCTACCCTTAAATCCCTAACACAAAGGGGCAATTTAGAAGGTATGCTCTGTAGGGCCATTTGAAATAAATACATACATACATAAAGTTAATCATTTCCAGGTAAAAACTAGAGTACTGAGAACACAGTAAAAAAAACTGAACAGTTTTGAGTCACTAGTGCCTGCAAGAGAAATGATGGGTCAGTTAGTCACAGACGTGGGGAGAAAGTACAAACTCCACAAAGTCATCCAACGCCAGAATTGAACCTGGGTCCCTGGCACTGTGAGGCAGCAATTCTAACCATTATGCCACTGCGCTATTCCTTGCAGCCATGTCTCAGTAATGGTTATCATAAGATCCCCAAAATGTATTCCAAACAATGAATATATGGAGGTCATTTATTCAGTTTTCCATTTGTAGAGATTGCACTTAACTAGTTGTTTAACGATGGCAAATATAATGTTTTTCAGGCTTTAACATTATTCGAACTGAAGTTGCTATTTCCTTGCTTTGACTTGCAATGAAATTGGCTCTTACTTTGCTGCGTATTATAAGAGGAATTGTTTGTTTTTTGTGTAATAAAGCCTGGAATAGACATCCTGAAAGTTGGTCAAAGACAAAACATGCTGGATACCAAGCTTTTATTCATCCTGTGTTAAGTACTTTTCACATTTTGGATGCATTCCTGAAGTGTCAGTTCTTATCCTCAAGGATTAAAGAGCTGACTGTCAAATAATTATGTTATATTTGTTTCTGCAGCATTCCTTTCCTAATTACTTTTTTTCCATTACTGGCTGTAATCATATTGAATTCATTTTTAATAAATGGAATTGAGTTTTTTAATTGCAAAAGTCAACACAATACACATCGCATCATTTATAAAACACAGTTTATATACATCAGGCTTTAAGAAAGTGTATATGACAAGGTTGAATTCTTGGTGATCCAATTTGTGCAAATTATACTATTAACATGAATTGATAATAGTAATGACAACAAAGCTATCAGTGTTGCTGATATCACTCCTGTGAACTGACAGCAGCTTTGAAGTTTGCATATATTGAAGTTTCAGAGTTGAGGAGGAACTTCTTCACTCAAAGGGTGGTGAATCTCTGGAATTCTCTGCCCATTGAAGTGGTGGAGGCTGCCTCACTAAATATATTTAAGTCACGGGTAGATAGGTTTCCGATTGACAAGGGGATTAAGGGTTATGGGGAAAAAGCGGGAAAGTGGAACTGATCCACTTCAGATCAGCCATGATCTTATTGAATGGTGGGGCAGGCTCGAAGGTCTAGATGGCCTACTCCTGCTCCTATTTCTTATGTTCTTATATGTGCAGTTAAATCTGGAAATCCAAATTTTGGGTGTCACTAATTCTACAATGGGTGCATATTGAAGTTTCCCCAGTCTGCAATCAATTAGGAATCAATGAACAATGAGAAATTGTCCTTTTGCAGTCTCATTGTCAAAATCCTTGAAAAATATCACACCTTTGACTGAGATATAACTAGCTTCAACAGCATTCTAAATTCAGAATTACTGATGAACAACTTCACTGGGCCTTGTGGAATATCACACTTTTATTATTTTTGAAATATTTGATTACAATATTGTCAATGCTGGCTCGATGGGCCAAATGGCCACCTTCTGCACTGTAGGGATTCTATGATATTTCAGCTGCTACCTTAATCTCATGTGTATGACCCAATCATTTGTACTGATTTCCATAAAATTCAATTAACGCTAAAGGATAATGCATTTTACTTCCTGGTTTGCGGTCTGTGAGAATACTTTAATACGATTGGCTGCTTACCTTGCCTGTTAACATCACTATTGCTAAATGCCCGGACACCCCTTTGACTTGACATCAGATTCAAACTTACATTGGGAAGTGGGAGATCTAAAACGACAGATATCAACTTTGATTTGATTTGGTTTAATTTATTATTGTCATATGTAATAGTATACAGTGAAAAGTATTGTTTTTTGCACGCTATAAGACAAAGCATACCATTCATAGAGAAGGAAAGGAGAGGGTGCAGAATGTGATATTGCAGTCTTAGGGTTTAGAAAAAGATCAGCTTAGTATAACGTGGGTCCATTGAAAAATCTGATGGCAGCAATGAAGAAACTGCTCTTGAGTCGGTTGGTACGTGACCTCAGACTTTTGTATCTTTTTCCCGATGAAAGAAGGTAGAAGAGAGAATGAGTGGGGCGCACGGGATCTTTGTGAGCAGCTTTCTTCAAGGTCAGCAGTGAAGTGCGATCATATCAGTGTCGATTGCAAAATTTAGGCTACTATTCTGAGGGTTATGCAAGGTGAACTTGATCTATATGCAAAGACTTAGCTAAACATGTCAATATATTTCTGACAAGTATTTCTGTAAAATGTAATGATGCATAGATTTGAAAATTTAATTTAGTAGCAACTCTGGATGTACCCAATGTTCAGTGTGTTTCTCCAGTGTGTTGCTGAGCCAAACAGATACACAATGTTTCTGTTTCAATCCACAGTATTGTGTTGAATGAGCTGATCTGAGCCAGGCTGCCAGTGAAACATTACAATTTACCTGATCTTTGTAAACCTAAAAATGCATTTGTGGATCTGGACAGAGACAGGGCTGCTGAATTCACTACTTTACTGTCTTTTCTTCAAAACCATGTTACTAACTAACAGTCAAACCTCAAACAGCCATCTGGGTGAGGCCGGGAACAGGGCCTATGGAACTGCTCCCCAGCAAGAGTTAACACTTGATGGATCCAGAAGTAATCTGGGTTCGTCATAGCACAAAATGTCTAAAGATTATTCTAATTGTCATTGAGAAGAAATGTTAATTATATTTCCTTGTTTTAATAGCCCAATAAATATCATCCAACTGGCAAGAGCAGTAGACAATGCTGCTTCATTAGATTGGAAAATTGGAGATATTTGGAGCCGAGTGCTTTTAAGTGGCCACTGGTCTCATTATATTGCAGTATGATTTAATAACATAGCATGGAAATGCATTTCCAAACAAATTTGGTTTACATGTTTGCTAGGGAGCCACCCTAAAGGAGAGAACATATTGATGTTATTTATGTTGTAATGTGCCATTTCCCATTAAAGCATATTGATTACATTAAAGGGGCATTTTCATCTCATTGGGGAATGTTTAGAGCAGCTTGCAAAGCTACATTTATATCTCACCAATATAATGATAGGAGAGCACTCATGCAGCATGTATTATACTGGATTTCACAATATTGACTCATGAGCATGTTTATGAGTTCACTTTTTCTCAATGTGCCATTGCTGTGCGTCACTCGTTGCATTATTGTATTCTATTCACTAGCTTAACAAAATATTGGGCAAGAAGATGATTATAGTACATAGGATACATGGTACAGAAACAGCCCGTTTGGCCCAACCTGTTTTGATTTGATTTGACTTATCATCGTACACAGTGAAAAGTATTGCACCAACTCATACAGCGTAAAAGGATTCTTTATTGATTTATTATTGTCACATGTATTGGTATACAGTGAAAAGTATTGCTTCTTGTGCGCTATACAGACAAAGCATACCATACATAGAGAAGGGAAGGAGAGAGTGCAGAATATACTGTTACAGTCATAGTTAGGGTGTAGAGAAAGATCAACTTAATGCAAGGTAGGTCTGTTCAAAAGTCTGATGGCAGCAGGGAAGAAATATTCTTGAGTGGGTTGGTGAGGGAGGCTAGTGTTGAACTTGCAGGGGCCCTGGCAGACATATTTAAAATGTCAGTATTCACGGGGGAGGTGCCAGATGATTGGAGGGTGGCTCATGTTGTTCCGTTGTTTAAAAAAGGTTCCAAAAGAAATCTGGGAAATTATAGGCCAGTAAGTTTGATATCGGTGGTGGGCAAGTTATTGAACGTTGTGATAAGGGATAGGATCTACAAATATTTGGATAGACAGGGACTTATTAGGGAGAGAGAACATGGCTTTGTGCATGGTAGGTCATGTTTGACCAATCTATTAGAGTTTTTCGAGGAGGTTACCAGGAAAGTGGATGAAGGGAAGGTGGTGAATGTTGTCTACCTGGAGTTCAGCAAGGCCTTTGACAAGGTCTCTCATGGGAGGTTAGTTAGGATGGTTCAGTTGCTAGGTGTACGTGGGGGAGGTAGTAAATTGGATTAGACACTGGCTCAATAGAAGAAGCCAGAGAGTGGCTGTGGAGGATTGCTTCTCTGAGTGGAGGCCTGTGACAAGTATGGGCCGCAGGGATCAGTGTTGGGTCCATTGTTGTTTGTCATCTATTTCAATGATCTGGATGATAATGTGGTAAATTGGATCAGCAAATTTGCTGATGATACAAAGATTGGAGGTGTAGTGGACAGTGAGGAAGGTTTTCAAAGCTTGCAGAGGGATTTGGACCAACTGGAAAAATGGGCTGAAAAATGGCAAATGGAATTTAACGCAGACAAGTGTGAGGTATTGCATTTTGGAAGGACAGACCAAAGTAGGACGTACAGGGTAAATGGTAGGACTCCGAAAAGTGCAGTTGAACGGAGGGATCTGGAAATACAGGTACAGAATTCCCTAAAAGTGACGTCACAGGTGGATAGGATCGGAAAGAGTGCTTTTGGTACATTGGCCTTTATAAATCGGAGTATCGGGTATAAAAGTTGGAGTGTTATGGTAAGGTCACATAAGGCATTGGTGAGGCCAAATTTAGAGTGTTGTGTCACCTAGTTACAGGAAGGATGTAAATAAGGTTGAAAGAGTGCAGAGAAGGTTCACGAGGATGTTGCTGGGACTTGAGAAGCTGAGTTACAGACAGAGATTGAATAGGTTAGGACTTTAGTCTCTGGAGCATAGAAGAATGAGGGGAGATTTGATTGAGGTGTACAAGATTTTGATGGGTGTAGATAGAGTGAATGCAAGCAGGCTTTTTCCACTGAGGCTAGAGGAGAAAAAAACCAGAGGGCATGGGTTAAGGGTGAAAGGAGAAAAGTTTAAAGGGAATATTAGGGGGAATTCTTCATGCAGAAAGTGGTGGGAGTGTGGAATGAGCTGCCGGATAAAGTGTTAAATGTGGGGTAACTTTTAACATTTAAGAGAAACTTGGATGGGTTCATGGATGAGAGGGGTGTGGAGGGATATGGTCCAAGTGCAGGTCAGTGGGACTGGGCAAAAAATGGTTCGGCACAGACAAGAAGGGCCAAAAGGCCTGTTTCTGAGCTGTAATTTTCTAAGGTTCTATGGTACATCCTCAGACTACTTTTTCATGACGGAAGAAGGTGGAAGAGAGAATGTCTGGAATACGTGGGGTCTGTAGGAGGGAATGAATGAACTGAGTCTTCAGAGACTGTGTAAAACTTCGACAAAAATGATTTACTCAACATGCATGAGGGAAAGCAGAACTCGAGGCTGTAATTCCAGCTTGCTTCCAAATTACTTTACTGATCATTGGTTCTTAAATATTCTGATGCCTCTTTTGTTACATTTCAAAGCATTTCATTTACATTAGGGCATATTGTTACTTTGAATTGGTTACAGTTCTGTTTTTGATCACATTATATGTTTCCATTATCTTGTGTGCTTTAGCTTTAATCATTTCCTGGACATCTCCTGTCTACCCGTTTACAATTAGAACCATAGAAAATTACAGCTCAGAATCAGGCCTTTTGGCCCTTCTTGTCTGTGCCGAACCATTTTTTGCCTAGTCCCACTGACCTGCACTTGGACCATATCCCTCCATACCCTTCTCATCCATGAACCCATCCAAGATTTTCTTAAACATTAAAAGTGACCCCGCATTTACCACTTTATCCAGCAGCTCATTCCACACTCCCACCACTCTCTGCGTGAAGAAGACCCCCTATTATTCCCTTTAAACTTTTCTCCTTTCACCCTTAACCCATGCCCTCTGGTTTTTTCTCCCCTAGCCTCAGTGGAAAAAGCCTGCTTGCATTCACTCTATCTACACCCATCAAAATCTTGTACACCTCCATCAAATCTCCCCTCATTCTTCTACGCTCCAGGGAATAAAGTCCTAACCTATTCAATCTCTCTCTGTAACTCAGCTTCTCAAGTCACGGCAACACCTTCGTGAACCTTCTCTGCACTCTTTCAACCTTATTTACATCCTTCCTGTAACTAGGTGACCAAAACTGTACACAATACTCTGAATTCGGCCTCACCAATGCCCTACATAACCTTACCATAACACTCCAACTTTTATACACGATTTATATTTGTCAAACTGATTTTGGTGGTGTGTTAATTGTCCCATCTCCCAGCTACTTGATTAGTTTTTCAGAGGCACAATGGTCTTCTAGACTTTTTGGAGCCTTGATAATCAATTTTCCTATGGTTGTTGTATGGTTGCCTATGGAACAATTTCACCTGGGGTGTGACTGTAGTTATTTGTGAGTATGGATGCTACAGTGCTTTCTGTTTAACTCTTTCCATACATTCCTCTCCCGCTGCAGCCCTCACTCATTGGGTTTGTCCTACTACAGGGTCCTGGATTATGCAGGCTGCTTTTCTGAGTCAGTGGGAAATGTAGACAATGTCACTGGATGGGAGGTTGTTTTTGTGATGGGCTGGGCTTTGTTCACAAACCTTTGTGGTTTCTTTCAGTCTTGAATAGAGCAGGAGTTATACCGAGCTGTGAAGCTGTCAGAAAGGATGCTTTCTGTGGTGCATCTTTAAAAGTTGGTGAGAGCCATAGCGGACATGCCAAATTTACTTTAGTCTCCTGAGAAAGTAGAGGTGTTGGTGGGTTTTCTTAATGATAGCATCAGCGTGGGAGGGACCAGGACATGTTGGTGATCTGGACACCTAGAAACTTGAAACTCTCAACCATTTCCTCTTCAATCCTCAGTTATCTTCTCCATCAAAATGGGTCTAGCTTCGCCTTAAATGCATCTTTAGTTGGCTTTGGTCAAGCATCCACGTTCATACCATTCATGGGAGAACTCTGAAGAACCTCTTTCTTCATTGGATTTCCTGGTGACCA
Organism: Carcharhinus amblyrhynchos; assembly: GCF_965287045.1. Lineage (NCBI taxonomy): Eukaryota > Metazoa > Chordata > Chondrichthyes > Carcharhiniformes > Carcharhinidae > Carcharhinus > Carcharhinus amblyrhynchos. Next base: position 33,538,272 of record NC_137335.1, on the reverse strand, counting down.
TCTCAGTTTGATGGCCTGAAATGATATTCTTCCCCACAAGAGGAAACATTCTTTCTGTATCCTCTGAAGCAAAACAGTCCATAATTTTAAAACCCTCTATTGGTCACTCAAGGGAAAAGAGACAATCCTTTACTAATGTATATACCCAACCATTGCCTGTAACATCTTTATAAATCATCTCTGTACCAAGGTTCAAAACAGCTTTCGAGTAACTTCTCTACTTTTCGATTCTACTTCTTTGAAAAGCCGTGTGCCCATTTCCTTGCAGCCTTCCTTTGTCCAAACTGCAAATTGTTAATGCAGTTTGTGAACAGCAGTGTTTCACGACTAATCCTTGTGGACATCATTTCCCACCTTCAGCCGCTCTGAATAAATACGCTTTGTTTCCAGGCCAGAATCAAGCCTGGGTCCCTGGCGCTGTGAGCAAGCAGCGCTAACCACTGTGCAGTGTACATAACTGCCAGGAAGCATTTATTAAATTACAAAAGCAATACCTAACAAAGTTAGGCAGCGACTTTAGTGGCTTAACATGTTTCTTGCTTCCTAGTTCAGTATGATGTGAGGTGACAAATAGTCTTTTCTCTCTCTATCTCTGAAACCTTCTGGTTTTCTGCTCCCAGCTAGGAAGCTGTCTTCAGTTTCCGACTCAGTACGTGCCTGACACCTTAAAGCTGTTGCTATTTAACTCTTTGCAAACTGCAACTCATGTACATAATCAGTGATGTTGATGAATTCTGATTCGCTCACGCAGCCCATGATCTGTCCCTGATTCATTTCTCGAAGCTGATGGTCACCCATAGATACCATTTCCTATTTCTCCTGACTGGGTGTATAATGTGTCAAATACTCAGAAGACCATCCCTCTCATTATAGTTTTTTTCTCTTATTTCATTACATTTCATGACTTTTTGCAGTGATAACTGGGGCTTTAAGGTAGTTCTGGTGTCCACTTATTTGAGATAAGAAATTGTGTGATGTCTTGCACTGACGATGAACATTTTTGACTCATTTTCCCATGTGCCTAATTGATGTATAGGTATTACTATCACATGTCCTGTAGAACTCTCGTGAAAAAGGTGTTAGTCAGTGTGTTTTGATTAAGAGAGCTGCTTTGCCATTGTACATTTTTGTAACATCTATCTGTGCTTGGAATAAGTTAATTAAAAATACTAAATAGTATAGAGTGCTGCATTGCCTTGCAGAAATTATAATGTTACAGAAATTATATAAAGTCAATTCACAAATACATATAAAATGAGTATATAAAAATGATCCAGAAACAGAAAATGCTGAAAAATCTCAGCATATGGCAGCATCTGTGGTGAGAGAATAGAACCAATGTTTTGAATCTGGATGACACTTCATCAGAGATGATTGGTATGTTAAAATAATAAAATACTCATATTATAGCATAATACGTTACATGTTCATAAAGAATAGAAATCAAGGCAACTACATAGTTGCAAAAGCTGGTTACAGGACTTAATTCTAAGCTTATAGAATCAAAGCTGGCTATGTATTGTGAAGGGAAGTGACTATTTCTACTCTTTAAGCTTCACAGGTTAAGCTATCTTAATTTAAGACACAAGGCTGAATGTTTAAGACCTGCTTTTCTTCCCCATCCCTCCCCAGTCACACTCCCACATGCCCACCTACTCACTGGGTTCCATCCACTATCCATATCGATGTTTTGATGTGGAGATGCTGGTGTTGGACTGGGGTAAACACAGTAAGAAGTCTCACAACACCAGGATAAAGTCCAACAGGTTTATTTGATAGTAAGCGCCGCAAGCTTTCGGGACGCTGTTCCTTCGTCAGGCGAGTGGAGAGTTCTGCTCAGAAACAGGGCATATAAAGGCACACACAGTTTACAGAATACTGATTAGAATGTGAGTCTTTACAGCTAATCTGCTATTCAAGTCTTAAAGGTGCAGACAATGTGAGTGGAGATAGCATTAAGTATAGGTTAAAGAGATGTGTATTGTCTCCAGACAGGACAGTAAGTGAGATGTTGCAAGTTCAGGCAAGTCATGGGGGTTACAGATAGTGTGACATGAATCCAAGGTCCCGGTTGAGGCCATCCTCGTGTGCGGAATTTGGCTATCAGTTTCTGCTCAGTGACTCTGCATTGCCGTGTGACGTGAAGGCCGCCTTGGAGAATGTTTACCCAAAAATCAGAGGCCGAATGCCCGTGACCGCTAAGTATTTGCCAATAGGAAGGGAACAGTCTTGCCTGGTGATTGTCGAGCGATGTTCATTCATCTGTTGTCGTAGCGTCTGCAAGGTCTCCCCAGTGTACCACGCTTTGGGCCGTCCTGATACACTGCAGGAAAGGATGTCCCGAAGCATGATACATTGGGGAGACAATGCAGACGCTACGACAACGGATGAATGAACATCGCTCGACAATCACCAGGCAAGACTGTTCCCTTCCTGTTGGCGAACATTTCAGCGGTCACGGGCATTCGGCCTCTGATCTTTGGGTAAATGTTCTCCAAGGCAGCCTTCACGACACAAGACAGCGCAGAGTCGCTGAGCAGAGACTGATAGCCAAGTTCCGCATATAAGAGGACGGCCTCAACTGGGATCTTGGGTTCACGTCACACTATCTGTAACTCCGTGACTTGCCTGAACTTGCAACATCTCACTTTCTGTCCTGTCTGGAGACAATACACATCTCTTTAACCTATACTTAATGCTATCTCCACTCACATTGTCTGCACCTTTAAGATTTGAATAGCAGATTAGCTGTAAAGACTCACATTCTAATTGGTATTCTGTAAACTGTGTGTGCCTTTATATGTCCTGTTTCTGAACAGAACTCTCCACTCACCTGACAAAGGAACAGCGTCCCGAAAGCTTGTGGCGTTTACTATCAAATAAACCTGTTGGACTTTAACCTGGTGTTGTGAGACTTCTTACCATGTCAATGTTAGCCAGCACAAAGTAAAAGCAGCAAGATCCCATACTAAAGCTGCTCACTCTCACTGTGAAAACTCTGCTGCTGAGCACTGGAGCCAAACTCAGCACTGTTCATTCTCTCACTCTCCTGCCGATGGCAGAGGCTCCATCTCCTGAGCGGGAAGTGAGCTGCAGTGTTTCTCTCCAATCCTAGACTGAGTGTAGGAACTGGCTCTCCCCTGCCTGCCTGCCTGTTTGCTATTGTCTTTGGCTGTAATCTTCTCCCTGTGTGCCTCTCCACTCTCTCTTCGACTGGAACATATTTTTCTCAGGCTTTCAGCTTTCTGCCACTTTCTAACAACTTGATTTTCTCCTTTCTCCAGTCTCCTTGTGGCCAAGTGAAATGATGGTAGGACTAGTGTAGGTGCTCAGTGTGCCTGCTCAAAAAACAGTGTTACACATCAACTGGGGTGGCATGGTGGCACAGTAGTTAGCACTTCTTCCTCACAGCGCAGGGACCCAGGCTTGATTCCCAGCTTTGGTCACTATCTGTGTGGAGTTTGCACGTTCTCCCCATGTCTGTGTGGGTTTCCTCTGGGTGCTTCAGTTTCCTCCACTCTCCTAAGATGTGCGGATTAGGTGGATTGGTCTTGCTAAGTTACCCGTAGTGTCAGGGAGACTAGCTAGAGTAAATACATGGGGTTATGGGATAGGGCCTGGTGGGATTGTGGTTGATGCAAACCCAATGGGCCAAATGGCCTCCTTCTGCACGGTAGGATTCTATGACGGTAACTACCACAATGTGAAAAATAATGAGGTGCAACACCAGTGGTTTGTAGTGAAGTGTGCTGTAGGCTTAAGATGTTGCTTGATCCAGGTCCAAGATGGAACAGCCACAGAAACCCACAAATCTCTCTACATACGTGACTACAGATCACATGATGGTATACATAGGAGAGATGCAACCACTTTAAATACATAACAGGAAGCAGTAAGAGAATTCTCAGTCGTCTCCTAGACACTGGCTAAGAAATACAGGAGAAATGGTGTCCAATGAAGGCATCAAATGGGATGCCAGACAAGGGACAAAATGATGGGACAGTTGGTTACCCAGGTTGGTATAGAGATCATGGGGATTGGAGATAATGGCTACAATGTGGTCTGGTGAGCCCCAGGATGCTTGCAGGTGGGAATGGTGACAGTTCTGCAACAGATTGTGAGCAGAGATATGAGGATTTAAGGTGTGCATGATTGTGGGGGATTTGATCATAGAGAGCCAGGCTACATTGATTATGAGGAGGACTCTAATTGTAGGCGAGCTCTGTGTTATCACCGACTAGTTTGTGTGGGGACGGAAACGGTTGAGCTTGAGCAATGAGGCAGACATGCTCCTGTTCCTACTGACCCTCAAGCAATGCTGGAAAGACACTTAACTCTTCCACAATTTCTGCAGGAATGGTTTTGGGTTTTTTGGTATTGATTAAATTATTGAAGGGAATGTGGCAACACAGTCAGGAAGTTGGTTAAGAGGTAACAGCGATACTTCAAGGACCCGAGGGATCTAAAGATAGTTGTCAGCTTGTGGTAATGCGTATGTAAAAAATAGTGTATGGTTGACTATGAAGATGTCTCAGTGGCTTCACATGTCAGATCAAATTTGATAAGGCAAGTGTGAGCTAAGTACATATTGAGAGGATGAATGCTTGTATATTAAAATCTGTTGAATATTTTTGAGTTGGTTGAGGTTCGTGAGCATAAAGGCATTTAATAGGATTACAATCTTCATCTTTTCATTCCTGCTGGTAAACTGAGACAGAAAAGGTTGGTAGGTTATGGTGGTCAAGTGCTGATAAAGGTTGCCTGGAGGCCTGGGCTAATGATATTGAAAGCAGGAGTTTGAATCCCAACCTGGACTGTTGTATATGTGAATTCTGTTTTTGGATATAAGGGGGTGTGCAGCGACACAGTAGCACAGTGATTAGCACCGCTGCCTCACAGTGCCAGGGACCCGAGTTCAATTCCAGCTTTGGGTGACTGTCTGTGTGGAACTTGCACATTCTACCCGTGTCTGTGGGATTTCCTTCAGATGCTCTGGTTTCCTCCTACACTCCAAAGATGTGCAGGTTAGGTGGATTGGCCATGCTAAATTGTCCCTTAGTGTCAGGGGATTAGCAAGGTAAATATGTGAGGTTACAGGGATAGGGCTTGGGTGGGATTGATGTCACTGCAGGCTCAATGGGCCAAATGGCCTCCTCTTACACTGTAGAAATTCTACAATCATGAACACAAAATTAGTTAAGTGTTAGAGAATAGAGCATTGTGGTGAAAGGCTGTTGGAGAGGAATACAGTGGCGATCCCCAGCTGCTGTTGTTGATATATATATGTGAATTGTGGATGCAGGGCACAATTTCAAAATTTGCAGATGACAGGAATCCTGGTAGTGAGGTAAAGAATCACAAAGATAAGCTGAATGTGAAGGAAGTGTGAATCAGTACATTTTGGTGGGAAAAATGAGAAAATACTATAGATAATAAGTAGTATCTAGTAGGGCACATGGTAGCACAGTGGTCAGCACTGCTGTCTCTCGGTGCCAGCGACCCGGGTTCGATTCCAGTCTTGGATCACTGTCTGTGTGGAGTTTGCATATTCTTCCCACGTCTATATGGGTTTCTTCCGGGTGCTTCGGTTTCCTCCCACATTCCAAAGATATGTGGGTTAGGTTGATTGGCCATGTTAAATTCAGTGTCAGGGAGATTAGCAGGGTAAATGTGTGGGGTTATGGGAATAGGGCCTGGGTGGTACTGTGGTCGGTACGGACTCGATGGGTCGAATGGCCTCCTTCTGTACTGTAGGGATTCTCTGATCACACAGCACAATTTTAAGTGGGTCGCAAGAAGAGAGAGTCCTGGGATGCGTTACAACAAATCAGGTGGCAGATCTGGTTTATAACCGGTTAATAAACCATGTGGGATCCTGTTTTTTATGAATAGAGACATGGGGGCGAATTTTACAGATCCCTGCTGGCAGGGTGGCTATAAGATTAATCGGGTGGCCTCTCCACTGCCTCCCTGCCTGCCCCAACCTGTCAGTCATTTTACAGGAGGTGGGTGAGGCCGAGAGAGGCCTGTCCACCTGTACTCCAATAGAGGCCCTTCCCACCTGGCTGTAAACTTGAGGCTAGAGAAAGAGCAGTGGGATGGGCCTGGGTAAGATGCTTTGTTGGAGAGTTCGTGCAGACTCAATGGGGTGGGGTGGGGGTGGAGGCCAGCAGGTGCAGGCCAACAGAGCTGCTGGCCAATCAGATTGGCTGGCTTCTCTCTGAGGTAGGACTTTGTCCCAAGTGGCCCCTCAACAGCCAACACTGACAGGGATGCATTTCCCACCAGTCTCTTCAGAGGCTGCACGAGAACCTTATTATCTGAAAAACCTTACCCAGAGAATACAAAGTCAGCAAGTCATACCAAACCTGTCCAACACGCGTAATTTAACACCGGCAAGAGGATCTGATCAAGGTTGTGTTGCCAGAAAAGGTAATGGAACTTTTGTAAAAATAATTTCCAAAAGGGAATTGGATAAGCATTTAAAGGGGAAATGTTTAGGAGGATCGGAGAAGGGAATGGGACAAATTGATTAGCTTTTTGAAAGAATCTGCATAGACATAATAGACTGAAAAGGCTTTGTTGTCTTATTCTATCCAGCTGGCTGAGTCGTGCAGATCACATGGATATACATTCATTTTGTCACTGTATACCTTCCCCTGTTTGAATTCAGTTGCACAAATCCCACGTTCCAGTTTGCTTTCTTATGCTGCCCTCTACTGGGACTCTTTTGATAAACACTGCAACCTCTTGTGTCTCTCAATGACACTTGCACGTGGAGGGAGGAGATTGCAGACTAATCATGAAAACTACTTCCTACAGAAGTAAACGTGTTAATCTTGGAACCAGAAACAAATTGTGGGAAGAATAAATCATCAAAGTGCAAGAAGCAGCCTGAAATCCTCCGCAGTGCAGCAGGCACCAGAGATATTGGATTCAGAAGGGAATGATATGTTCAGTGGTGTAAAATTAAAGAAAGCAGCGTACAACCGCTTTCCGACTTCCTTCCTTCAAGTCTGGGATTAAAGCAAATCACTGTGGAAGCTGGAATCTGATTTAAAATCTGAAAATGCTGGAAAATCTCAGCATCTGTGGAGGGCTAACATTTCATATCTGGGTGACTCTTCGTCAGAGCTGAACTCCGACACGAGAGACTGAATGCTTCTTTGAGGGGTCTGAAGGGAAGCACTTTCTGCATCTCCTGGTCAATCAGGAGTGCTTATAAAGGCTTTATTTGTGGAACTGTCAGCTCCCACCTCGCTTCCCCCTCCAAGAAACCCATTCCACAGTGGCACATTTCAATTCGAGCTTACAATTGCACTGTGGAAGTCAGATTTAAATATACTCATAAAATGTCTCACCAGGTTACGGTTCAGGTCCCATTTTGAATATTTGATAGTTTAACTCCTTGCCTTAACTCCCCTCCTGCCCGTCTTCTTGAGGAGGAAAGGGTGGAGCCGAGATTAATCATAGAAACCCTGCAGTGCAGGAAGAAGCCATTCAGCCCATCAAGTCTGCAGCAACAATAATCCAACCTTGGCTTTATCCCCATAACCCCACATATTTACCCTGCTAATCCCTCTAACCTAAGGACACTAACGGGCAATTTAGCATGGCCAGTGCAGTTAACCTGCATATCTTTGGACTGTGGGAGGAAACCAGAGCACCCGGAGAAAACCCACACAGACATGGGGAGAATGTGCAAACTCCACACAGATGTTCACTTGAGCTGGGAATCAAATCCAGGCCCCTGGAGCTGTGAGGCAGCAGTACTAACTACTGTGCCACCATGCCGCCCACAATATTCAGGTCATAGGCCAGAATTTTATCATCCTGCCCACCACAGGAATCGAAGTGGGCGAGGGGTGGACAATGGAAAGGTCCGTTGACCTGCAGACTTGATGGGCTGAATGGCTTCCTTCTGCACTGTAGGATTTTACAGTTTTGAAGCGAGGAAGGCTGTAAAATCCCACCCATGGTTTCTGTGCTTAAAGTGAATTCCAGAGCCGCTCAGTTCTCTGTATAAAAACATTTTCTTGCTCACTATTCTAAATCTTTTACATTTAGTTTTTACCCATGTTTTTTCCATTCTTAACTTAGCGACTGACAACTGTCTGCTTCCATTACCCTGTCTCATTCCTGCATAAGTTTAAATACTTTGTTATGATCCCAGCTGGACAAGTCAGATCCCAAACTGGAATATGGCTTGATGGACTATCATTTTTTAAAATTTTTTTAATCCATGTGGGGTACTTCTTAAAACAGATTCTTAGAATTCTTGTTAACATCTTAACAAAAAGATAAAGCATTTATTAAACATGAAACATCAACTATGGACACTAAAAAGATTGGAAAGGTTCAAAGACATACATCAAGAGAAATTATTCAAACCCATCGTCTCCTATTTATCCCAGCAATCTTCTTACAGACCCAACCCTTCAGTGAAGAGGTACCATTATTTCACACCAAGGGTGGAACTGCTTCAATTGCAAAGAGGTTTATTTTTCCCAGTAAACTGTTGAACATTCACTAGTTGTCTTTCTACAATTAGTATCTTCCTTGAGATCCAGAAAATTCATTCTACATTCACTTTAACTTTCAAAGATTATCTATGAGTTGCATTACGGTCAGGAAGACCATTCTGTTTTCTCCCTCTATTATGCACATTCAACTGATCTAAAATATGCCTTTCTCTCTCCTTGTGTTCCTGTGGGTGTCTCTTTGATGCTCTGTTGCTAGGTAACAGGACAGTTTTTTTTCTACTTTATTTTTGTTTTAACTCCCCTAAACAACAAGCGCCTTGGTATCCTATCTCTTAAGAACATAAGAACATAAGAAATAGGAGCAGGCGTAGGCCATCTAGCCCCTCAAGCCTGCCCCGCCATTCAATAAGATCATGGCTGATCTGTCATGGCTCAGTTCCACATTCCCGCCCTCTCCCCATAACCCTTAATCCCCTTGCCTATCAAAAACCTATCAACCCACGTCTTAAAAATATTGAGCGAGGCAACCTCCACCACTTCAACGGGCAGAGAATTCCAGAGATTCACCACCCTTTGAGTGAAGAAGTTCCTCCTCAACTCTGTTCTAAACCGCCCTCCCTTTATCTTGAGGCTGTGCCCTCTAGTCCTACTGTCCTTTCTGAGTGGGAAGAGCCTCTCCACCTCTATCCTATCCATCCCATTCATCATCTTATACGTCTCAATGAGATCTCCCCTCATTCTTCTAAACTCTAACGAATACAAGCCTAGTTTATTCAGCCTCTCCTCATAGTTCAACCCCCTCAACTCCAGAATCAGCCTAGTGAACCTCCTCTACACTCCCTCCAAGGCCAAAATATCCTTGCGTAAGTGCGGCGACCAAAACTGCACACAGTACTCCAGCTGCGGCCTCACCAGTGCCCTATACAGCTGCAGCAAGACCTCCCTACTTTTATATTCAATCCCCCTCGCTATGAAGGCCAGCATCCCATTCGCCTGCCTGACCACCTGCTGCACCTGCAGGCTGGATTTTTGCGACTCACACACAAGGACCCGAGGTCCCTCTGCACCGTCGCATGCTGCAGTTTTTCGCCACGTAAGTAATAGTCCTTCCTACCATTATTCCTACCAAAGTGGACAACCTCACATTTGCCAACATTAAATTCCATTTGCCAGTTCCTGGCCCATTCACCCAGCCTATCTAGATCCTTCTGCAAAGTCTCCACACCTTCCGCACAATTTGTCGTTCCACCAATCTTGGTGTCATCACCAAATTTCGACACCATACACTCGGTTCCCTCCTCCAGATCATCTATATAAATGGTGAATAGCTGAGGCCCCAGCACCGACCCCTGGGGCACTCCACTAGTCACCAACCGCCAATCCGAATAGCACCCATTGACCCCCACTCCCTGCCTCCTATTTGACAGCCAATCGTCTATCCATGCTAACACCCTACCCCCAACTCCATGCCCCCTTACCTTCTGTAATAACCTCTTGTGAGACACCTTGTCAAACGCCTTCTGAAAATCAAGAAAGACCACATCCACCGGCTCTCCTCTATCCGCCGCCCTAGACACATCCTCATAGAACGCCAATAAATTCATCAGACACGACTTCCCCTTAACGAAACCATGCTGCGTCTGCTCTACCAAACAATTCTCCTCAAGATGCCTCGCTATTTTCTCCTTGATCACGGATTCTAACATTTTTCCTACAACAGACGTTAAACTAACCGGCCTATAATTCCCTGCCTTTTGCCTGCCACCCTTCTTAAACAACGGCGTAACATTAGCCGTTTTCCAATCTTCCGGCACTTCCCCAGAATCCAGCGACGTTTGGAAAATAATCACCAAGGCATCCACTATCACCTCCGCCATTTCCTTCAGAACCCTTGGATGCATTCCATCCGGTCCTGGGGACTTGTCCACAATCAGTCCCTCCAGTCTCTCTTCACTTCAAGAGTCATAAAGCCTCATTTAAAATGCATGTACAGTAAAAAACAGTTTTAATTTTCCCCTTTTAAAATGGTTTGATTTTCAAGGACTTGTTTTTTGCACCTTGTGTTGATGGGTGCAACCGGTGTAATGATGTCATCATACGTCCAATGCAACAATGTCACCAAGTCCTGAGTGATGTGACTGCATGATAGAGGATTGGTTGACTAGCAGAAGGCAGAGAGTGGGGATAAAGGAGTCGTCGTCAGGATGGCAGCCAGTGATTAGCGGTGTGCCTCAGGGGTCAGTGCTGGAACCATAACTTTTCACAATATACATTGATGATTTGAAAGAAGGAACTGAAGGCACTGTCGCTAAGTTTGTAGATGATACAAAGATATATATAGGGACAGGTAATATTGAGGAAGCAGGAGGGCTGCAGAAGTACTTGGGACAGGTTAGGACAGTGGGCAAAGAGTGGCAGATGGAATACAATGTGGAAAAGTGCAAGGTTATGCACTTTGGAAGGAGGAATAGAGGTACAGTCTATTTTCTAAACGGCAAAATGCTTAGGAAATCAGAAACACAAAGGGACTTGGGAGTCATTGTTCAAGGTTCTCTTAAGGTTAACATGCAGTCGGCAGGTAGGAAAACAAATGCAATGTTAGCATTCGTGTCGAGAGGGCTAGAATACAACAATAGGGATGTACTTCTGAAGCTGTATAAGGCTCTGGTCAGAACCCATTGTCGTATGCGGAACAGTTGAGGGCTATGGGTCTGTACTCGTCGGAGTTTAGAAGGATGAGGGGGCATCTTATTGAAACTTACAGGATACTGTGAGGCCTGGATAGAATGGATGTATAGAGGATGTTTCCACTAGTAGGAAAAACGAGAACCAGAGGGCACAACCTCAGGCTAAAGGGACGATCCTTTTAAATGGGAGGAATTTCTTCAGCCAGAGAATGGTGAATCTGTGGAACTCTTTGCTGCAGATTGCCGTGGAGGCCAGGTCATTGAGTGTCTTTAAGATAGATAGGTTCTTGATGGATAAGAGGATCAGCGGTGATGGGGTAAAGGCAGAAGAATGGGGATGTGAAAAGAAAATCAGCTATGATTGAATGGCGGAGCAGACGCGATGGGCCGAGTGGCCTAATTCTGCTCCTATCTCTTATGGCCTTATGAACAGGCCAGTGACTTGGAGTACAATCTACTTGTGATTGTGTTGCTGCCGTTTTGTCCTTACTGTACATTCAGAGTACATCATTTTTTTACTGCATTTTCAACAATAAATTTAATTTTTATAGTTTTTTTCACTAGTTGAGGAACCTGTGGACTTTGTTTCCTGATAGAGTTCTCTGCTGTATCATGCAGTAATGTATACATACAGTACTGTAAACTTTGTTTCTCAAATTTCTCTGCTGTTTACACGGTACACACCTTAGGAACTGCTGTGGACTTCCATTTGTAAAAAAAATTCTTTATTGTACATGGATACTGCTCTGTACCGCAGAGTACCTGTGTTTGAGGAACCTGCGGGATTTTCGAGCCCTTCCTGCTGGCTGGATATCCCAGTCCCACCGAAGGTGATTCTTTAGACTCCCCAGTGGCAGTGTGGGGAAGCCATACAAAATGTCGTGGACTTTGGTGGAACAGGAAGATCCCACTGGCAGCCATCTCTACGTCTGCCGCCAGAAAACACGCTGCACGGATCCAGAAATTCCTGGCCATGGTGTTTTAAAGAGATCTTTGTAAGAAAGAAGCCTGCAAGCAAGGCAGAAATGTTAAACTCACTTATTGTACTCTACAGCAATCTGGACAGTATGTACCATGCAGATTGTATGGTACTGTGTTTCAATTTTTACATTGATTTATCCAGGCACAAATGCCTTCAGGAATCTAACTCTGATTTTAACATTGATGAGAATGCTTTACTTAAAGGGGTTTCATTTAAAGTGGTGATTTTCAGGAAATCAATCATCACTTTAAGTGAGGACTCCCTATATATTTATATATATATAGGGCCTCAGACTGCTGGCTCCACCTCCAAACTAGAACCAATCCCAGACTTCATCTTTCTTTAGACACAAATTAGAAAATATAAACATTAAACTTAAAACTATATCTTGTTCTTAACGCCCACAAATAGAAACATAACTTGCATAAAACTATCTCTAGTATCTAACAATTTCTATTATGTCATTCCATATCTGTGATCTAATGCAAAAAGTTAGTTTTTTCATATTTATTTTTGTATTTTCATTCTCTCATACCATTCCAGTGAATTTGTTTTATGCCCAGTATGATGTGTAGTATTTTAACTAAGCTCTTATTAAGAGTTTATTTAGGCTCATCCTGCTGAATTGAAACTTTAAAATTGGTGAAACACTTAACATTTTAAACAAGAAAATAGAAAATTTTAATGAACCCTGAATTTTGTCAAGAATGCTCTTTCAATAACGTTAGCTAGCTAATGTACCTCCTTTTAAGAGACAGTTTTAATATTGAGCACTTCATTCTGACATTCAGTGGCTAGATGAATTTCAGAATTGCTTTCACATTGCTCCAGTTATGTCCATTGGTTGTAAACTTGAGAAAAATTCCATTTTCTATACACTTTCCCCTTATGATTTCTCAGAAGGAATATTTACCTTTTTTTATGTTTTGGGTTGTAGCCATTGCTGGCTGGGCCAACATTTATTGCCCATCCCTAGTTGAACTTGAGAAAGTGGTGATAATCTGCCTCCTTGAATTATTGCAGTGCTGTTAGGGAGGGAACTCCAGGATTTTGATGCACCGACAGTGAAGGAATGGTGCTATGTTTCCAAGTTAGGATGGTGCGCAGCTTGTAAGCAAACTTCCAGATAGCAGTATTCCCATGTATCTGCTGCCTTTGTCTTTCCAGCTGATCATGATTGTGGGTTTGGAATGTACTACCTAAGAAGCTTTGGTGAGCTCCTATCAGTGTAGATGATACACACTGCTGTGACTGTTTGTCAGCAGTGGAGGGAGTGAATGTTTAAGAATGGAGTGCTAGTTAGGTGATTTGCTTTGTCCTGAATGATGTCAAGCTTCTTGAGTGTTGTTGGAGCTGCATTCAGTGGCATGTTTTGTGTAGTGAATTCTCATTGAGTGGGTGCATAGTTGGGAATGCCAAACAGATCTAGAAATTACATCAGAAGGCTGGTGAACAAAGATTTTGTAGTAAGCTTTTAAGGGCAACAGGATTGATAGTTGTAAAGGAAAGATTTGAGGGCTGTTAGGAAAGAGCCAGGGAAGTCACTAATTGGATAGCTTTTTCAAGAAGCCTACACAAATGTGATGATTCGAATGGCTTCCTTGGTGCTATATGATTGTATGAATTCACAAAGAACCTTCATCAGTCTCTGGAAATAAATGCAATGCTAATCATCTCTTTTAATGGAGAAATCCTGTGGCAAGTAACTCACCTGCTGAATCACCGCCTACAAGGCACAAGTCAGAAGTGTGATGGAATACTCTCCACTTGCCTGGATGGGTGCAGCTCCAACACTCAAGAAACTTGACACCATCCAGGACAAGGCAGCCCTTTTGTTTTCTCTTCTTTAAATATTCACTCCCTCCACTGCCGATGACCTGTGGGAGCTATGTGTATTATCTACAAGATGCACTGAAGAAACTCACCAAGACTCGTTGGGCAGCACTATCTAAATCTACAACTTCTACCATCTAGAAGGACAAGGGCAGGATATGCCAGGGAGCACCATCAGCTGGTAATTCTCCTCCAAGTCAATCACCATCCTGACTCGGAAATACATTGCCGTTCCTTCACTGTTGCAGGGAAATTCCCTCTCTAATAGCATTCTGGGAGTACCTACACCTCAGGAACTGAAGCAGTTCAAGAAGGCAGCTCATCACCACCTTCTGAAGAGCAACTAGGGGTGGGCAATAAATGCTAGTCTAGCCAGTGAAACCCACATCCCATACAATAAATTTTTAAGAAATAATTCAAAGCAAGGACCTATAATCACAGACAAATGTTCTGTTTAATCTCTTGTGCCATCTAATGCTACATTTAAGATCATTTCAATTGCATTCAATTAGTTTTATTGTGGTGATTAGTACTATATTTCATGAAGTCGTTTAATGAGTGATCTATATTTAATGCTTAGTGTCAGGGGATTAGTAGAATAAATACATGGGGTTACAGGGATAGGGCCTGGGTGGGATTGATGTCAGTACAGGCTTGATGGACCAAATGGCCACCTTCTGCACTGGGATTCTATGCTATCAATTTAAATGGGAATTGGTGTCACTGAGGAGCCCATTTAACATTTGCTTTGCTGCTTGTCTTTCAGAACAACCACAAAATTCAGACGAAATGGAACAATTGTACAAATGCTTAGAGAAAGCCAGTCTTTCCCCTATTGGGAAACATCGGCCTTCAACGAGAAAGGATTACAGGAGATCCTTCATAAAACGCAGCAATAATCCTGTTGTCAATGAGAAGTTGCACAAATTTCGAGCTTTGAACAGTACTTTGAAGGTATGTATATATCAGCATTCTTCTTGGAGCTGTTAATAAAATAGAAGCGCTCCATAATTAGCTAAATTGATGGGTTGTTGGAAAAAAGAACTATTAGGCCTCATCAGTAAAACATTTTTCTCAATCTAGATCCACCTTGAAAATTTTATATTTAACTTTTTAGTGAAATGTTGCAGACTTTGATGTTTTGACAAGCTGTGACCAAAATAACAGGAGAGGAATAAAATAGCAGCAGCATTTAATTTTCAATCTGAATTCTAAAAGAGCTCTTTCATTGGAATTGTAAAATACTTTATCTAACTAACTAACTGTGTATATATTTTTCTCAGGTTTGTTAAAGTACAGTTGTACGTCTTTTGTCCCACTATCTCAGATTTTTATCCTCAGCGTTACAGTGGAGACTTATTGAATTTTTATAGTATAACTTAATTAAATATGGAGATTAGGTTGGGCGACACTCTCAAACCAACCATAAGGCAAACTCTAACAGCTTATTTTTTTAACCGAAGAACATGTTCTATGTAAATATCCCAAAAAACCCTGAAATGCAAAATAGCAAATAGAACAGAAGCAATATTTTTATTCTTTCATGGGATGTAGGCGTTGCTGGTAAAGCCAGCATTTGTTGCTTATCACCTAAATACCCTTGAACTGAATGGCTTGAGGGCAGTTGAAAGTCAACCACATTGCTTTGGATCTTAAATCACATGTAGGTCTGACCAGGTAAGGATGGCAGATTTCCTTCCCTAAAGGATATTAGTGAACTAGATAGGTTTTTACTACAATTGGTGATAATTTTGTGGACCTGAATTTTCAGGATAGCAGAGTTCAGGCCCCACCATCTGAAGAGTTGGCAAGTAACACATCCCCACCCCCCCCAACCCTAGCAGCTCCAATGCCATATTATGCTCCAAATAAGCATTGATTAGCAGAAAGCAGGATTTTCACCCTCACTTGGTATTGCCCAGCATTTCTCCAGGCATAGTACTGCAGAGGCCAGAAGAGGCAGTGCAGGGAACTGCCTGGAACTAAGTCTCAGGACCAAGGGGGTTCAAAATAGCAGGTGTCCCAGGGCGGGGAAGGTAGGGAACATACTTGGGAGTCATGAGGAGGGCCATGGGGCTCAGGGGGTGAGGGGAGAGGGGCTCAAGGTCCAGAGCTCACCATGGCTTAAGGGTAAGGCTCCCTCAGTCAGAAGGGGAAATTATAAAATATTGGCTATGGTTACCATTACTGAGACTGGCTTCACGTTCCAGATTTTTTTTATTAACTCGATTCAAATTCCAAAAACTACCATGTTGAGATTTGAAACCATGTCTCCAGAGCATTGGCCAGGGTCCCTGGATAACCAATGCCACTACATTGCCATCTCCCTGATCAATATTCATTAACTAATATTTGCTTCCCACTAAATATTGAGAAAGACAGCTTCACCATTTTAAACCATTCTTGCCCTCATTAAAAAAACGAAGAAGGGAAGTCATCAAACGGGTTCTGACGGTGTTTCTATCCTATTATCCCCAATTCTTATTTCAGAATTACTGCCCATGTAGTCTATGCAGTTAAATGGAAAACAGGATGGTGTTAATTTTGGCTGAAAGATTTGTCTGTTCTATTGCCAATCAGGGGACAAGGTTGTGCAGATTGACAATCCAAAGCAGCACAAAATGGATATTTTCCAGCTGTCTATAAAATGAAGCTGGTTGAGGAGTGATTACACCTTCCTCCTGACTGAAGCCTCTTCACCTAGTTATGTCTTCCACCATTTGCCCTATCAGGTCAAGTGTGATGCTCAGCTCCAGATTGCACTTTGGTCTGACCCTCCATTTCTTTGGCACATTCTCCCACTTTGAGCATCTCAACTTGTTCCACACCCTCCTCTGTCTTTCAACATATCATTCTGCACCACTCTCCCAAGTATAATGAAAATAGTATCACTGAGCTTTCTTCAGTGATTTCTCTCTCAACCTCTGTATGAATGATTTATCCAACTTGATGTTTCATCTCAACTCATCATGCTTGCTCTGCTCTAAGTTAAGCTTCCTATATCTCCTCTTCCGTGCAGACTCCCTAATCCATATTCACGGCCAACCCCTCGATCTTTCTCCCTGACATGGTCTTGCTAGTCCCATCATATCTATTACAGGTAAGGCTATCTCTGACCACATCCCTGTATCATTCATTCATCACCCGTATCCCCCTTTCCACGCCCAACCCTACCACCTCTTGTATCCACCCTTGGAAAAAACTATCCCTCAATTCAGTTGCAGCTGCAGTTTCAAAATTCCAACTGTCTCCTTTGACCCTCTGTTCACATTTTGTAGCTACTGATAATTCACCCTCGCCTGTACCCTTGATGTTCTAGACTCCAGTAAAACTATTAGTCTCTCTCACCCTGATATTCCTGTTAGTGCGGCCCTTCTCTCCATAAATCCGAAAGGTGTAGATTTGAAAGGAAATGGCAGATGAATGGTTTAGCCATTCATCACCAGATCTGGTTGGACCACTTAAAACATTATCAGCTCCAGCTCTCATCTGCTGAAACTATTCACTGTTCTTGGGTCATCCTAGAATACAAAGAAAACTCCCAGCTCTTTGTCTCTACTGCAAACCATCTTCTTAAAACATTCTGCCCTATCTCATCACTCTCACCTCCAACAAGTGTGGGGAGCTCATGGACTTTTGCTGCTAAGATTGAGAGTATCTGATCATCAGTCACTGCCGTATCTCTCCTTCCACTAACCATCCCCTTACCAAACTTCCTGAAATGCTCCGTCCTGTCCTAGCCCTGAACTTGCATCTTTCTCTAGTTTCTTGCCTATCTCCCCTCATGCCCTCTCTTAGCTCATCTTCTCCATGCTTCCTCGATCCTATTTCCACTAAACTGCTGACCAGCCAACTTCCCTCCTGATCTCTACACTAACCAATATTAAAATGGTTTTCTTCAGGTATTGTCCCTTCTTTAAATCTACTACTATCACGTCAATCCTCAAAATAAACCCTTGACCCCACTGTCCTTGCAAACTACCATCATCTCCAACATCCCTTTCTTTTCCAAAGTCCTTCACATGTTATCACCTCAAAAATTAATACCCGTCTTTCCTTGAATTCCATGCTTGAATCCTGCTGCCACAGTTCTGAAACAGCTCTTAAGTCACAAATGACATTCTATGTAACTGTGACAAAGATAGTTTCCTCTCTCTCACCCTTCTTGACCCACCTACTGCCTTTGATGTATTTGACCATACTATCCTGTTCCAAAGGCCAACTGGATGGGACTGCGCTCACCAAGTTCCATTGCTGTCCAGAGAATCAAGCCAAAGGATCATTTACAATTTTGTTCTTCCTGCTGTCATACATTAAATCTGGTGTCCACCAAGGGTCTATCCTCGCTACCATCCCCTCCCCCACATCAAAATGCCATCCATTGGCTCCATGAAGCACAACATGAGTTTATACATACACCCTGATGATATCAGGTGTAACGTCATCACCACATTTCTCAACTTGATTATTGCTAAACGATTAGACTCCTTATCTAACAGCCAGTAGTGGATGAGCAGAAACTTCTTCTATTTAAATATGGGAAAGACTGGAGTCATTGTTTTTCGACCATGCTCTGTTCACCAGCAACTGACTCCATCCCTCTCCCTGGCAACAGTCCGAGATTAAGTCAATCTATTCACAACCTTGATGTCACATTTGATCCTGAAATAAACTTTTGAGCGCATGTTCATGCAATTCTTATTTCTATTTCCATAACTTCATCCCTGTCTCATCTCAAGTGCTCTGAAACCCTCGTTCATGCCTTTGTTAGTTTACCAGTTGAAAATTTGAGGTAATTCAGAATTTAGCTGCATGTGGCTTTATGCACAGCAAGCCCTGTTTATCACCCCGTGTTCACTGATCCTCTTTGGCCCTCTGTCATGCAACATCTCGATTTTAAAATTTTCATCTTCGTTTTCAAATCCCCCGGGCCTAACCCCTCCCTAGCTCTCTAACCTCCTCCAGCCACAAACCCCCCAAAGATATCGATTGTCCCTAATTCTAACCTCTAGTACATCCCCAATTTGAATCACTATACTATTGGTGGCTGCGCTTTCAGTTCCTCAGTCCCAAGCTCGAAAGCTTTGCTTTATAATGCTCCTCTGAAATGTTCTGGGACATGTCATTCTATTTAGAGATTCCATATAAATATAGGGGGGATTCTCCCAGCCTCCTGCTCTGACATCACAGAAGGCTGGGAGACAGGCCGTTATGCAGGTTTCCTGCTGGGCATCACAGCTTCCACACATCTCCCAACCAAAGATTTCCAGCATCATCAGCTCCGTGCCAGAAATTGGTGTGGAGCTGATTGCAATATGGAAGTCTTCACCACAGCTTTGTTATGGCTCCTGTTCTGCTGAAGACTGCATGAAACTACAAAGGGTCGTGAATGAAACCCAATCCATCACGCAAACCAGCCTCCCATCCATTGACTCTGTCTACTCTTGCCGCTGCCTCAGCAAAACAGCCAACATAATTAAGGACCGCACGCACCCCAGACGTTCTCTCTTCCACCTTCTTGCACAGGATAAAGATGCGAAAGTCTAAGGTCACATACGAACCAACTTAAGAACAGCTTCTTCCCTGCTGCCATCAGACTTTTGAATGGACCTACCTCATATTAAATTGATCTTTCTCTACCCTAGCTATGACTATAACACTAGATTCTCCACTGTCTCCTTTCCTTCTCTAATGAACGGTATGCTTTGTCTGTATAACATGCAAGAAACAATATTTTTCACTGTAGAATACTACATGTGACAATAATAAATCAAATCAAAGCTGCTCCAGAAAATGACAGTCTTGCTCTCATCAGGAATTAAATTTTATTTGAACGTAAGAAAATCCATATATCAAACATGCCTTTAGTACGTATATGAAGTGGAACGTGCACATACAGTGCAGCATAGCAGTAAGTTATTTTTACAGTGATTAAACATGGTTGGTTTGTATCATAGTAGTTATGGTTGCTTTTTCTCTTCTTTTGTCTCCATCAACTAGTCCAAAGAAGCAGACTTGGCCATAATAAACCAGCTCTTGGAAAGTCCACAGCTGACCTCTGAGAAATTTAGACAGTGGAAGGAAGATTACTCCTTATTGCTGCAGGATATCTGTAAAAGTTGCCAAGCTCAAATCTATTCTGAAAAAAACAACTAATGTTCCGGAGGATCAGCAGTTGTCCTACGTGAAAACTGATGTTTAAGACTTGAGAATGACTTCACCAAAATATGGTACTTAACTGTCCTGGTCAAGCTGTACAGCTTATTGAAGCACTAAGAGGCAGTGGTGGACTTCCAGTAGGCTAATGCTGCCTGCAAACAATGACGGCCATCAACTGATTAACAGTATTCATTGTGTTTATAAGTAGACATGTAAAGTCCTTTTTTGCCTACAGTGTAGGACTTGCAAATGATTATTTAACTTATGCGCTATTGCACTGATGGTAGTGGGTTGCAGTTTTATTTGTAAGTATAAAGATTCACAGGAGTGTGTTCAAAGACATTCTCCCAGGTGAAAGTACAATTCTGCATGCATTTACATATTCTATTTTGTGATATTCTATTTATTCTGCATTAAGTATTGGGCTTCAAATGGTCAGAGTTATTGAAACACGTTTTCACAGTTGCATAAT
Source organism: Carcharhinus amblyrhynchos (assembly GCF_965287045.1). NCBI lineage: Eukaryota > Metazoa > Chordata > Chondrichthyes > Carcharhiniformes > Carcharhinidae > Carcharhinus > Carcharhinus amblyrhynchos. The sequence goes on along the minus strand of NC_137335.1, from coordinate 33,517,656 downwards.
ATTTTTATACATGTGAAATTCCACGTAAGAAATTGTGAAAACTGATATTTTCTCGACTAAAGGCCAATTCACATTAATCTGTCAGTTCCTAGCAGACTGATCGAAGCAAAGTGTAACTTGTACAAATGTAAACAAAGCTTACATTTACATTATATTTTAATTGTACTAATCAAAGCTATGCCATCAGACAGAATAAACTGAGAAAAATCTGTTATTTCACCATTGTCATTATTTCTATAATAAATTGTTCTGCCTCCAAATAAACAAACAGCAGCCAAATTCAAACGAGTAAGATTATTTGGCTAATGCAAACCACACTCGCTGGCTGTGTCCTCACCCCTTTCCCAGCAGGGAAATACTCACTGGCTATGTACTCACCCCTTTCCTAACATTTGGTACTCACTGGTTACGTGCTCACCCCTTTCCTAAATTGGTACTCAGTGACTGTGTGCTCATCCCTTTCCTAACAGTGCGTACTCAGTGGTTGTGTACTCATCCCTTTCCTAACATTGGTACTCACTGGCTGTGTTCTCATCTCTTTCCTAACAGTGCGTACTCAGTGGCTGTGTACTCATCCCTTTTCTAACATTGGTACTCACTGGCTGTGTTCTCACCTCTTTCCTAACAGTGTGTACTCAGTGGCTGTGTACTCATCCCTTTCCTAACATTGGTACTCAGTGGCTATATCCTCACCTCTTTCCTAAATTGCTACTTACTGGCTGTGTACTCATCCCTTTCCTAACACTTGGCACTTGCTGATTGTTTACTCACCCCTTTCCTAACAGTGCAACATTTACTACATATATTGTTCTAACTCCTTTGCCACCAGTGGTAGGCCAAGTTGACCGGATCTCCAGCACTGAGTCCATCTCTGTGCGCAATAGTCATAGGGGATGCGATGGTTAGAGGGACAGATAGAGGTTCTGCGGCAGCAAAAGAGACTCACGGATGGTATGTTGCCTCCCGGGTGCCAGGATACATGACGTCTCGGACCGTGTTTTCAGGATCCTTAAGGGGGAGGGGCATCAGTCGCAGGTCGTGGTACACATCGGTACCAACGAAATAGGTAGGAGGAGGGATGGGGATTTAAAACAGGAATTTAGGAAGCTAGGATGGAAACCAAGAGCCAGGACAAAGCATGTGTCGTCTCTGGTTTGTTGCCAGTGCCACGTGCTAGTGAGTTGAGGAACAGGGAGAGAGTGCAGGGATGGTGTAAGAGAGAGGGTTTCATTTACATGGATAATTGGAGCACATTCTGGGGAAGGTGAGACCTGTACAAACAGGATGGTTTGCATCTGAACCAGAGGGGCAGTAATATCCTGGGAGGGAAATTTGTCACAGCTCTTCGGTGGGGCTTAGGCTAATTTGTCAGGGGGTGGGAAAACAGCTGTAGTCCAGAAGTCGGTGTTGAGGCTAGTGAGGTACTAAGGAAGATATCTAGGTCGCAGGAGTGTACAGGCAGATAGGAAGGTGGGTTGAAGTGTATCTACTTCAATGCAAGGAGCATCTGGAATAAGGTAGGTGAACTTGGAGTGTGGATTGGTACTTGGGACTACAATGTTGTGGCCATTATGGAGACATGGTTAGAACAGGGACAGGAATGGTTATTGGCAATTCTGGGATATTGATGTTTCAGTATGAGTAGGGAAGGTGGTAAAAGAGGTGGAGGAGTAGCATCTGTTAATCAAGGATAGTTTAACGGCTGCTGAAAGGCATTTTGAGGGCGATCTGCCTACTGAGGTAATATGGGCTGAAGTTAGAAATAGGAAAGGAATTTTCTTTTGGCCCCCTAAAAAGCAATAGAGATGCGAAGGAGGAAATGGCAAAGCAGATTCTGAATAAGTGTGGAGGTCACAGGGTATTTATCATGGGTGACTTTAACTTTCCAAATATTGATTGAAACTTTTATAGGTCAAATAGTTTGGATGGGGCACTTTTTGTACAGTGTGTGCAGGAGGGTTTCCTGACACAATATGTGGATAAGCCGACAAGAGGTGGGGCCACATTGGACTTGGTACTGGGTAATGAAGCGGGCTAAGTGTTAGCATTGTTTATGAGGGAGCACTTTGGAGACAGTGACCACAATTCCGTGTCCTTCATTATTGCAATGAGGAGGGATAAGGTCACATGGCAGATCAAGGTCTATAATTGGGGCAGGGGTAATTACGATGCAATTAGGCAACAATTAGGGAGCATAAGATGGGAACAGAAACTGTCAGGTATGGGCACAAACGAAAAGTGGAGCTTTTTCAAGGAACAAATACTGCGTGTCCTTGATAGGTATGTCCCTGTCAGGCAGGGAGGAAATGGCCGAGTGAGGGAACCAAGGTTCACAAAGAAGGTTGAATGTCTTTTCAAGAGGAAAAAGGAAGCGTAAGGATGAGAAAACAAGGTTCAGTTCATAAGAACATAAGAAATAGGAGCAGGAGTAGGCCATCTAGCCCTTCGAGCCTGCCCCGCCATTCAATAAGATCATGGCTGATCTGTCGTGGCTCAGTTCCACTTTCCCGCCCTCTCCCCATAACACTTAATCCCCTCTCTTATCAAAAACCTATCAACCCGCGTCTTAAAAATATTTAGCGAGCAGCCTCCACCACTTCAACGGGCAGAGAATTCCAGAGATTCACCACCCTTTGAGTGAAGAAGTTCCTCCTCAACTCCATTCTAAACCGCCCCCCCTTTATCTTGAGGCTGTGCCCCCTAGTCCTACTGTCTTTTTTGAGCGGGAAGAGTCTCTCCACCTCTATCCTACCCATCCCATTCATCATCTTATACGTCTCAATGAGATATCCCCTCATTCTTCTAAACTCTAACGAGTACAAGCCTAGTTTATTCAGCCTCTCCTCATAGCTCAACCCCCTCAACTCCGGTATCAGCCTAGTAAACCTCGTCTGCACTCCCTCCAAGGCCAAAATATCTTTGCGCAGGTGCGGCGCCCAAAACTGCACACAGTACTCCAGCTGTGGCCTCACCAATGCCCTATACAGCTGCAGCAAGACCTCCCTACTTTTATATTCAATCCCCCTCGCTATGAAGGCCAGCATCCCATTCGCCTTCCTGACCACCTGCTGCACCTGCAAGCTGGGTTTTTGCGACTCATGCACAAGGACCCCGAGGTCCCTCTGCACTGTCGCCTGCTGCAGTTTTTCGCCATGTAAGTAATAATCCTTCCTACCATTCTTCCTACCAAAGTGGACCACCTCGCACTTGCCAACATTAAATTCCATTTGCCATTTCCTGGCCCATTCGCCCAGCCTATCTAGATCCTTCTGCAGACTCTCCACACCCTCCGCACAATTTGCCGTTCCCCCAATCTTGGTGTCATCAGCAAATTTCGACACCCTACACTCGGTTCCCTCCTCCAGATCATCTATATAAATGGTAAAAAGCTGAGGCCCCAGCACCGACCCCTGGGGCACTCCACAAGTCACCATCCGCCAATCCGAATAGCACCCGTTGACCCCCACTCTCTGCCTCCTATTTGACAACCAATCCTCTATCCACGCTAACACCCTACCCCCAACTCCATGTCCCTCGACCTTCTGCAATAACCTCTTGTGAGGTACTTTGTCAAACGCCTGTTCAGTCGCTTGAGGGTTACAAGGTAGCAAGGAATGAGTTAAAAAAAGGCTTAGGAGAGCTAAAAGGAGACACGAAAAGTCCTTGGTGGTTCGGATCAAGGAAAATCCCAAGGCGTTTTACTCTTATGTGAGAAATATAAAAATGTTAGGGCCAGTCAAGGATAGTAGTGGGAACTTGTGTATGGAGTCAGAAGAGATAGGTGAGGTATTGAATGAATACTTCAGTGGTCACTAAGGAGAGAGGCCGTGTTTTTGAGGATGAATGTGTGATACAGGCTGATAAGATGGAGGAGGTAGATGTTCTGAGAGAAGATATGTTAGCGATTTTGAAAAACCTGAGGGTGGATAAGTCCCCTGGGCCAGATGGGATACATCCTAGGATACTTTGGGAGACAAGGGATGAGATTGCAGAGCCTTTAGCTTTGATCTTTGGGTCCTCACTGTCTACGGGGATTGTGCCAGAGGACTGGAGAGTGGCGAAAGTTGTTCCTGTCCTCAAGAAAGAAAATAGGAATGACCCTATTAATTATAGGCCAGTTAGTCTTACTTCAGTGGTCGGTAAGTTAATGGAAAAGGTCCTGAGGGATAGGATTTATGACCATTTGGAAAGATGCAGCTTAATCCAAGATAGACAGCATGGAGTTGTGAGGGGTAAATCTTGTCTCTCAAATTTGATTGAATTCTTTGAGGAGGTAACTAAATATGTAGATGAAGGTAGAGCAGTTGATGTTGTATACATGGATTTTAGTGAAGCATTTGATAAGATTCCCCATGGTAGGCTCATGAATAAAGTAAGGAGGTGTTGGATAGATGGAAATTTGGCTGATTGGATAAGTACTGGCTATTTCATAAAAGACAGTGGGTGGTGGTGTAAGGAAAATTTTCAGACTGGAGACCAGTTACCACCGGGATCAGCGCTGGGTCCTCTGCTATTTGTGATTTTTATCAAAGACTTGGAAGAGGGAGCTGAAGGGTGGGTCAGTAAATTTGCTGATGACACCAAAATTGATGGTGTAGTGGATGAGGTGGAGGGCTCTTGTAGGCTGTAAAGAGACATTGATAGGATGCAGAATTGGGCCAAAAAGTGGCAGATGGAATTTAATACTGATAAGTGTGAGGTGATTCATTTTGGTAGGACAAACTTGAATGCGGAATATAGGGTCAATGGCAGGGTTCTGAGGAATGTGGAGGAACAGAGAGATCTTGGGGTTCATATCCACAGATCTCTGAAGGTTGCCACTCAAGTGGATAGAGCTGTGAAGAAGGCTTATGGTGTGTTAGTGTTTATTAACAGGGGATTTGAGTTTAAGAGCTGTGGGGTTATGTTGCAACTATACAGGACCTTGGTGAGACCACATTTGGAATAGTGTGTGCAGTTCTGGTCACCTCACTATAAGAAGGATGTGGAAGCATTGGAGAGAGTGCAGAGGAGATTTACCAGGATGCTGCCTGGTTTGGCGGGTAGGTCTTATGAGGAAACGTTGAGAGAGGTGGGGCTTTTCTCTTTAGAGTGGAGGAGGATGAGAGATGACTTAAAAGAAGTTTATAAGAAGATGAGGAGGCTAGATGGAGTGGACATTCAGAGACAATTTCCTCCGGCGGATGTAGCTGTTACTAGGGGGCATAACTAGAAGGTTCATGGTGGGATTATAGGAGGGATGTCCGAGGTAGGTTCTTTACTCAGAGAGTGGTTGGTGTGTAGAATGCACTGCCTGCTGTGATAGTGGAGTCAGACACTTCAGGAACTTTCAAGCGGTTATTGGGTAGGCACCTGGAGCACACCAGAATGATAGGGAATGGGATAGCTTAATCTTGGGATTGGACATAGCTTGGCGCCACATTGAGGGCCAAAGGGCCTGTACTGTGCTGTACTGTTCTATGTTCTAGAACTGGACTGTCTGTCTATAACACATTCACCCCTTCTCTGACTGACATTGCGTTAGGTTCTGAAGATATATGTTCTGAAAATGTAATAGATGGATGGATCTATTTCTAATAAAGAAGGGGAAAGCAGGATATGTGGAACAGGAGAGGAGGTGGACTGGAGACCAGGGAAAGATCAGCCGTGATTTGACTGAATGGTGGAGCAGGCTCAAAGGGCTGAATTTGCCAACTTCTGCTCCTAAATCCTATGGATGATTACAGGAGGGCAATTGGGAGTTGGGCCAGAAGGTGAGAGGGACCTGGAGCTCCAACATCCCAGGGTGGAGGGTGCCCAAACTCTGAAGAGCCTTCAGAATGAGGCGCCTTCCCGGCTGAGATGGGGAAAGGTGGAAATGTTCATTTCTCACCCTCCCCACACCTGCTAGCCTAAACATTGAGGGTGAGGAGGATAAAGCCTTTAGTGATCATTGAGTGACCAGTTACGAGCCTTAATAGGTGAATGGGCAGTTTCCGACCTAAGGCTCTGCTCACCCAAGAATGAAATTGTGTCAGGTGATGGGTGGGTGGGTTCCCAGGGGGTAACATGTCCATTCAATTTTATGCTTCCCTCCGCTGCCTAAGAGCCCACCTTGCGGGGAGAATTAAATTCTGCCCAATGACATCAGCCTCTTCCAAGATATCAGCTTTGACAAAAGGTCATCTGGACTCAAAACGTCAGGTCTTCTCTCTTCTTACAGATGCTGCCAGACCCGCTGAGATTTTTCAGCATTTTCTCTTTTCTTCCAAGACCCTGATCTTTCTGTTTCAAACATTAGGGGCTGGATTTTGCTTTTGAGGGGATTTCCCCCATCCCACCCCCATGGGAATTGTAGCTGACAGGCAGCAGACCATGCAAAGGTCCATTGACCTTGGGTAGGGTTTTCCAGTTTTAGGGCAAGCGTGGCCGGAAAATCTAGTCCTTGGGCTCAGGACCCTGACTTCAGGAAAACCTCTGGCTCCTGACTCTGCACCATGATAACTACCTGAAAGGGAAAAGAACTATGCACAAGCGCGAGCCAGAATCTGCTGCGGAATTTTACTGTCCCGTCTGCCATGAGAATCGGAGGGGGCAGACCATGGAAAGATCTGTTAAGCTCTGGTGGGATCTTACAGTTTTGGGATGAGCAAGGCCGCAAAATCCCACCCTGTGTGTTCTTCACTGCAGGTCCTCACAGCAAGGAGCAATGCTCCTGCAGCAAGTCTGACCTCTGCCTCTGGGGATGATGACACAGATCACTCACAGGATACATTATCAATAACATTACTCCCATACCCTTCACCAGCATAGAGACAGTTACCTCAACTGGTACACATTCACGGTTAGACTCAAGGTCACAATCCAATGAGCACATCACAGCAGCTGATGGAAGGTGTGACAATTGACATCATTGACAATCAAAGGACTGCTGGGAACCAAGCCTAAGCTGAGCCAATACTGATAACATGCCATTGGGAAACACTGTGAGCTAACTGATGGAGATGCAGAGACAGACAGGGGAATACATAGCAGAGATGCCAGAAGCCATGCACAGACTTGACCAAAAGGTGGAGCAGTCCATCCAAGTCCTGAGTTGTGGATCAGTTCTACCATACAAGCAATTAGCTATCTCTGTAGATATGTTAGCAATCACCATGGAGAGCCAGGTCTAGCAAACACTCCGTGTCTGCTGGATATGTGCTCAAACCTACATTCTATTGATCTAGTCGTGGGCTAGTTATATGGTAATCAGCAGGAGGTTTCATGTCCATGTCTGACCTGGTACCACGAGACTTCATGGAAATCAGAGTTGACATTGAGGACTCCCAGGGTCGGTCCCTCTTGACTCTATACCAGTATGCCATCACCTGGGTCTGTTCTGCCCACGACACAGGACATACCCAGGAATGGTGATGGTGGTGTCTGGATCATTATCTGTAAGATATGATCCTGTGAGTATGACTATTTCAGGCTGTTGCTTGTCTTCTGCAGGATAGCCCCAGAAGTTATTCAAAAGGACTGTGCAGGTCAAGAGGGCTGGGTTTGCCATTGTCATTTCTGGTGTCTTAGGTCGAAGATGTGGAGATGCTGGCATTGGATAGGGGTAAACACAGTTAGACGTCTCACAACACCAGGTTAAAGTCCAACAGGTTTATTTGGTAACAAAAGCCACTAATTTTCAGAGTGCTTGCTGCCCCTTTGTCATGTGAGTGGGAGTTCTATTTGCAAACAGGGTATATAAAGACACAAACTCAATCTACAAAATAATGATTGGAATGCAAGTCTTTACAGGTAATCAAGTCTTAAAGGTACAGACAATGTGAGTGGAGAGAGGGTTAAGCACATGTTAAAGAGATGTGTACTGTCTCCAGACAGGACAGTTAGTGAGTTACCTATCTCCGCCTTTGAAGATCTCACCTTGGAATTCACTCTGAAGGTTGCTCTCACTCAGAAAACTTTCGCTATGACCCACTTAAGGGCCTTAATTGGAGTAAAGTGAGCATCTTGTTCAAGACCTTGCCAGCCCCAGTATTAAATTTCTGCAAGTTTGCTGCAGGCGGGAAACCAGAGGGAATCCTGTTCTTTCAATTTCGTGCTCCTCACCCCACCACCACAGAAACCTGGGGGTAGCGTGGTGCTGAAATTTAGGCCCTATGCTCAGGCACTTCCTCTTGGGCAGCACGGTGGCTCAGTATTTAGCACTGCTGCCTCACAGGGCCATGGACCCAGGTTTGATTCCTGGCTTGGGTCACTGTCTGTGTGGAATTTGCACATTCTCCCCGTTCTGCATGGGTTTCCTTTGGGTGCTCCGATTTCTTCCCACAGTCTGAAAGCCATGCTGGTTAGGTACATTAACCTGAACAGGTGCTGAAGCGTGGTGACTAGGAAAGTTTCACAGTAACATCATTGCAATATTAATGTAACTCTTACTTGTGGCTAATAAATAAACTTAAAACTCTTCTTCCATTACTGTAGGGATTGGTGAGCTACAGAATTACTGGCCAATGAGATTCTGGGGCAAAATTCCCGCCTGAAGCCAACTGATGCACATTCGGATGGTGGGAAGGCAGGCCTCGCTATCTGAAAAATTCAGTCCCAGGAAGTATAAGTCCAGTTCGCTCATTATCGGCCCACTCTCTTTTCCAGAACCTTCTCTTGGCATATTCTCGCCAAAGCAATTATATCCATCCTTGGATCTGAAGACCAAACAGCACACAATGAAGTAGGATGATGGAGTAGGATGAGTGACTGGATAATATTAATGCTGTAACATCGCCAGTACGGAAAGCTTAGGGCCTAATCATTTCCGGATTTTAGAATTTTCTGGATTTTAAAATGAATAAAAATGTCGAACCACAAGTTTATGAACTGGAAATAACATGGATATAGATAATTAACCTGAAACTAAAACAGTGATATAATATTTTAAAGCAGAAATTAAACTTGTTTTACTGATCTAAACACTGTATCTACTATATTACTCCTCCCAAAGTACTGGGTTAAAATGATGACATCAAGGGAAGCTTTAAAGTATTAAAACCGAGGATAGTTAATAAGTTGCTTGAAGACACAAAGACCAATACTAACTGGGAATGGAAAAAGGGAGGGGAAGGGGAGGAGGTGGCAGATGGAGGTCACAAAGTGAGCAGTAGCCTCTCCTCTACTGACCTTAGGTGTGTAAGGGCTGGCCGATTATAACCATTGGACTTTGTCAGCATCTTGAAATGGGTGTGAAATGGCAGCTTGCCAACAGACATTTATTTAGTGGTAAATTGGAAACAACCCTTCCCTTCTCAGGGTTAAAAGCAGTTGGAGCCCATTTACCCTGGTCTATATATTTAAAGAACTTGATTCAGATAGATTAACGTTGAAGACATTTGTGGGTATGTCATATGGACAATTTTAACCCATTTTCATTTGGGATAATAAAGTTAAAGATCATATCTGCTATTTTTGTGGGGTAATGAAAAATTCTGGCACACTGAGTTTATACCTTCTTGATTTAGTTGCTGCATCTGAACAGTTAAGTGGCGAGTCCATGGATTGCTCGGGTCTACTCAAATAAATTCCAGCCAACTGATATTTCCAAATTGGAGAGGTTACTATATATCATATTCTGCTTTTGAGAGAGATGTGTTCACTAAATCTCTGATCTATGCTAACATAGAACAATAAAATGCAAATACTGAAAATATAAACTAAAAACAAAAAATACTGGAAGTACACAACAGAGTATCAGTATTTATAAAAAGACAGATTTGACCTTTAATTGTGTCCCTTTGTCAGCGTGGAACTGGAGTATATGTCATATCACATAAACCTATTGCTTCCAATTTCCCAAGGGTTGCATAAGACATTGAAAGGCTTACACCAGTTGATGAAATAAATTCAAGTTGTGGTTGGCCCAAGTCACATGGTGCTCTGAAATGCCTTATAACGGCACAAGCTATTTGGAGCATTCCACTTGGAAGCAAAATCCAGGTTAATTCTTTCTGACCACTCTGCAGGCATCTGATATACAGCACAACAACCTACAGAATATCACCAATAATCATCAGCAGTTTTTAGGTTTACTGGAATTTCCTTGTGATTGCAACAAAACATTCATATTTCAGAATTCTGTTCTCCAGCCTTAGAAAAGATGGCTTTGAGAGAAATCAATGGTTTCTGGAACTATTGTCAAAGATCACTAACATTTCACCCTACCCATCTAGAGCCTCCATCAAAAGATGCCAATTAGGTAAATATATCATTGCCCTGCCTGTGTATGTTTATCCAATTCATCTTCATATCATTGCTTGATACGTTGTACATTGCACTGTTTCTCTTGTACAATTTCCATGAACAATTTCTGTAGTATATATTGGAATGTTCGAAATATGTAGATCTTACTGGGCGTCATTTCACTAGGAACCTAAATGTAACTACATGTGTGACTTGGTGTTGGGAACAAGAGGGGGAACCACTGCCGCTATTATTGCTGTTATAGCAGTGATCCTATTGGAGAGAAAAAACTGCAGTTAATGACCAAAGCCAATGTTTAGACTAGTGACATCTTAGTACCAGACAAATAGCTCAATAATTTTATTCAGATTTGTTACCATCTCATTTTGGTTTCTTTTTTGCTGCGGCTTGTTCCATTTCCATTTCCACACCATTTCCATTCCGCGGAGTTTCCCAATGTTAATAAAGATACCCAAAGCTATCAATTATCTCCTGATCACACTAACCTCTCACTGACCTCAGCACCAACAGCACAATACTCCAACAATACCAAGCACCTTCTCTCAACTTAGGCTGAGAGAAAGAGATAGATCAGGATCAATTAGGAAAGATCAGGTTTTAGATACCATCAACAAATGGTACACAAAAGGCCAACCACCAATACAGCTTTTGAAATGAAAAATTGCAATTTAAAATAAATAAAATATACTTTAAGGTATGAGTTGCTGTTATAGAAAAAAAAGTCATTTGCAACGTGATCAGCACACCTCAGCTACCTAGCATGGTCAGTTATTTTCCACAATTTCTTAGAATATGAGAGTATAAAAAAGGAGAGACTGTGTATACAATCTCTCATGCTTGCTCTGCCATTCAATAAAGTCAAGGCTGGTCTTCTATCTCAACTTCACCATCCTATGCTATCTCCATATCCCTTGATTCTTTTCTTCTCCACATGCACATTTTAATTCTCATATTTCAGCTACATATTCTAATGTTAATCTCCATCGCAAAGGAAGACAAATGGGAATGTGTTCTAACTCAGTTGTACAGAGCCTCCAGTCAGCGGGAAAGATGCTCTGTTAGAGAGTCGGTGCAGACTTGATGGGCCAAATAACCTCCTTCTACACTGTAGGGATTCTATAATAGGACAGGGCCAGAGAAATAATTTCCTCTGGTAGTGAAATCCAGAACAAGGAGGCACAATCTTAAAATTAAAGCTAGACCTATTCACATAAAGTATAGTAGAAATTTAAAATGCTCTTGACAAAATGCTATGGTTACTGGGTCAATTGAAAATTTCAAGATTGAGATCAACAGAAATCAAGACAGCATCTGATCCACTGTGACACGAAGGAGCCCCAGCAAGATTAAGATGAATGGGAATCAGGTGGAAAACTCTGCACTGGTTGGAGTCATGCCTAGCATAAAGGAAGACAGTTGCGGTTGTTGAAGGCAACCAAGCCTCCGGAGTTTGGTAGGATAGTGTCCTAAGCCTAACCATCTTCAGTTGCTTCATCAATAATCTTTCCTCCATCTTATGTTCAAAGTGGAAATTTCTTATCAATATAAGTTGCAATATAAGCATTTTCAGTACCATATGAAACTCCTTAGCTACTGAAGATATCTTGCACCCAGCAAGACATGGATAACATTCATGCTTCGTGGATAAATGGCAAGTACCATTCAAGTCACACAAGTACCAGGCAATGACCATTTCCAACAAGTGAGAATCTCAATCTACCCATTCCCCTCGATTTTCAACGGCATTACCATGGCTGAATTCCCCACCATCAATATCAGGAGAGTTACCATTAACCAGAAACCTAACTGAGCCAGGCATTTAAAAATTATGGCTACCAGAGTAAGTCAGAGGCTGGAAATTTTGAAGTGGGTAACTCACCTCCTGATTCCCCAGCTGTGTCCCATCTACATGTTATAAATCAGGAGACAATGGAATACTTTCCATTTTCATTAATGTCTGCAGCTCTAACAACGCTCAAGAAGCTCAACATGATCCAGAACAAAACAGCCTGCTTGATCAGCACCCAAAATCTTAAATGCTCATTCCCCCCAACTAGTGCATTTTAACTGCATTGTCCACCACCACCTTCAGCAACTTGCCAAGTGCACTTCAACAGAATCTTCCAAACCCATGACCTTTGCCATTTGGAAGGATAAGGGCAGCAAATGCAAGGAAACATCATGACCTGCAATTTCCCCTCCAAGCCAAACACTATTCTGATTTGACTATATTGCCTTCCTTCATTGTTGCTTGGTTAAAAACCTGGATCTCTCTTTCTAACAGCGGTGTGGCTATATATACACCATATTGACTGCAGCAGTTTAAAAAGATAGCTTAATACCACCTTTTCAAAGGCAATTAAAGGTGGCCAGGAAAAGCTGGCCTCGTTAGTGATACTCGCATCCTAATACAAAAAAAACAGATTTTTGTTAGGGTAAGGTATCACGTGGCAGAGGGTAGGTAAGAAGTGTTCAGGTTAGATTAGCCATGATCTAATTGAATGGCAGAAGAGGTGCGAGATATTAAATGATCCTACTCCGCTATTTGTATATTGCATGAATATTTAGGACGCTGTAGTAATGTAGAACCACAGTATCCCTATAGTGCAGAAGGAGGCTATTCGGCCATTGGTTCTGCACTGACTCTCTAAAAGAGAATCTTACCCAGGCCTACCCTCCATCCTATCCCCATAACCCTGTGCATTTATCAGGGCTAAACCCCCTAACATTCGCATCTTGGGACAATGAGGGGCAATTTAGCATGGCCAATCCATCTAACCTGCATGTCTCTGGAGTGTGGGAGGAAATCAGAGCACCTGGAGGAAACTCATGCAGACACAGGGAGAACCTACAAAATCTATACAGTCATCCAAGACTAGAATTGAACCCAGGTCCCTGGCACCGTGTTAATCATTATGCCTCCCCGCAAAGTCTACAGTTTAAGTTGTTTCCTGCCTTGGCTGCAGAGATTGATTGGCATTGCAGGAATGTAAATCTACTCAACTGAAAGGTGCTTGATGTTTAATGTACAATTAATGTGCAAATGTAGGAATTTCTTGAAACTCTCAGAGGGGTTGTGGGTGAACTGCCTTTTTCAAGGCTAATGGCAAAGTTGCTAGCACCAAAAATGCTGATTCACAATTTGCTGTGTATCCCTTCATTATCACAAGTTGCTGGATGATTTGCATTTATTTAATGATGGGCACATTAAATTCCCTATTATTTTGGCAGCAAAATCTGGGCCAATTGTTCTGTAGTTGAGTTTGTAAAGATGTAAAGAATGTTTGTAAAGATGTTAAAGAATTGTAAAAACTGCGAGAGGAAATAAAAATGTGTAGTCCCTTTAAAAACTGGTTTTATGTTCAGTGCTTGGAAGTTAATAATGGAAGTGCTTATGGAGTACACAGATTGCAACATTTGTAACCAGGACCAAACATCAGGGTTGTTTTGCATGCTTTTGCTTTTTAACAGCCTATCAGTTTAAAGAAGATACTCCGCCATTAGGAACTTATCAAATTTGAATTTACTGTTGTTGACAACATCAGACCAATCCTGGTATAGAAAATGGATAGGTCGTCAGATATATAAAAATAGGAATTTAACTGCCTGCCTTCAGATAGTTCAGTTCAGTTAGTTCAGTTCAGTGGGGTTGAAGTGAAAAACTGCCACCTCTCAACACTTGAAGAGGGCAAGAGCGGCTCCCTGCCAGCTAAAGAAATATCTCTTAAGAGAATTCTCCATCTATCTACCAGAAGTGTACCAAATCAGAAAGAGTTTACTGACAGCGACATCAACTGAAGAACTCCAAAATTTTTTTCCAAAGCCACAAAACTTGTTTATATATTTTCTTGAGAGTAACTAAGTTAGTTTTTTTTGGTAATGAATGGTACTTGTATTTATTTGAACAGTGTTCCAGACAAACTTTAATCTATATGTTACCTGTTTAGAGTTCCTGATTAGTTAAATAAATTACTTGTTAATTATTCACTTAAAGTGAATCAAGCCTTTATTTTAATGAACCTCTAAATGTTAACAACTTCCCAAACACTTTAACAGATTACAAAGTGAGGTAAAGGGGATTATCCTCTGCATTATAACACCAATATAATAATATTTCTAACTTGCAATAACTAAACATGGCCACATAGAATGTGAAAATTAACACTAACTAGCATTAAGTCGACAGGCTATTTCAATTGATTATGTTTTATTATGAGATTTGTTTTTAAATGTTTATACTGCAGAAATTCTGATGCTTAACTCCTGAGTTCCTGAAAATGTGGTGTGATGTTTGTGATTAGAAGTCACATTAATTATAAATCAATATATATATATAGACATATTTATTTTGAGAAGTTAACATATAACAAAAAATAGCTTGAGTTTGTAATCATTGAGTTGTAGTCAGTCAGTTTGAACTCAATGATGTAAGATGGTTAGATCTTAGTGAGATGATTTTATTTACTTTTTGTACCATAGAATGTAGATAGACTGTAAAAGCCTTGAAAGTGAATAAAGAGGAGATTTCCCAGAACGGTACCAGGGATGAGGAAATTCAATTATGAGGAGTGACTAGAGAATTGGGGATTGTGTTCCTTCCAGCAAGGAAGGTTAAGGGAAGATTTAATAGAGGTGTTCAAAATTATGAAGGGTTTTGAAAGAATAGTTAGGGAGAAACAGTTCCCATAGCAGAAGGGTTAGTTACCAGAAATTTAAGATTGTCCAAAAGCCAGGGGCAGATGATTAGCAATATTTTTACTCAGTGAGTTGTGAATATCTGAAAGAGAAAGGGAAACAGATTCAACAATAACTTTGAAAAAGGATGTGTACAAATATTTAAGTTCATGAGTTTATAGAGAAAGAGCATGGAAGATGGAGAAAATTGGATATCACTTTCAAAGAGCTGCCAGACACGGTTAAATGGTTTCCTGTGTTGTAGAATTCAATGATCCTACGGTATCAATGTGGGAAAGTCTGGGAGTATTATGAGGTGAATTTCTTCGTAGCACTCTCAATTGTACACCATAATTTCCACACAAGATTCATGGGAATGCCATATAAATGATAAGAATATCTTGTCAGTTTATTCAGGGTAACTTAGTGGAAGAGTTGTGCACACATCTTTTTTTTTGAAGCTGTTCTGCCTAGGTTATGGTAGACAAACATCAGAATTCCCATGAAAACCCATTAGTATTCACAATTTTTTCTACCGATGATCAAGAGAAGCCTGAGGAAGTTCAATCTGTCTGATGGAGTTTTGCCAATTTAAAGACTGACATGTCAACAGATATTGGACTAAAAGGAGTGCCATAACAATTATGGTAGCAAATTATACATGTAGTTAATTCAACCTTTCTGACACTGACAAATTGTCGATGCAAGCACACTTTTAGAGGGGGATTCTTTTTGTGAAACTACCAGAGTTGGGGGGGTTCTTTCGGGTCAAACCAAGTAAACAAACTCAAATTACATTAGGACAAATAAGAACATAAGAACATAAGAAATAGGAGCAGGAGTAGGCCATCTAGCCCTTCGAGCCTGCCCCGCCATTCAATAAGATCATGGCTGATCTGTTGTGGCTCAGTTCCACTTTCCCGCCCTCTCCCCATAACCCTTAATCCCCTCTCTTATCAAGAACCCATCAAAAGGGGGTGGCTCCCCAAAAGGAGGGGGAATGGCCCAAACAGAGACAAAAAGTACCAAGGAAACTGAAGACACTTCAAATCAAAATGTGATTGTCGGGGTCTATAGCGCACCTCAGCCCCTGCGGTGCCCAATGGGCGCAGAAGGCGTCGACTGTGCCCACGGACACCGCATGCTCCCTCTCCAGAGACACCTGGCCACGAACGTAGCCATGGTAGAGGGGCCTAGCAGAGTTGGGTTGCAGTTAGAATCTGTGATTTAATGGAAATTGCGATGTGTCTCACCAGTTATTTTATCTTGTATACAACTAGACTTTTAATATAGAGATACCGTGCTGGTTCCTTGCATAAATGTTTCGCTAACACGTAGTTGCTGCAATTGACTGCAAAGTATAACTATGTCTAATTTGTCTTTTTAGTGCATTATAATCAATGTGCAGGTGGGATGGAGCAGGGAACTGGCATTGCAGTGTGGTGGTGGGGAGGCAGTGAGTTGGCAGTGTGGTGCTGGGGAGTCACCTGATGAAGGGACAGGCTGTCCCGAAAGCTTGCGACTTTTGCTACAAATAAGCCTGTCTGGTCTTTAAGCTAGTGTTGTGGGATTTCTTTCTGGTGCTGGGGAGGCAGTGTGGTGCCAGCCAGGCAGTGAGTTGGCTGTGTGGTGCCAGGGAGGCAGTGTGGTGGCTGTGTGGTGCTGGGGAGGCAGTGTGTTGTTGGGGAGGCAGTGTGGTAGCTGCGTGGTGCCGGGGAGGCAGTGTGTTGGCAGCGTGGTGCTGGGGAGGCAGTGTGTTGGCAGCGTGGTGCTGGGGAGGCAGTGTGTTGGCAGCGTGGTGCTGGGGAGGCAGTGTGTTGGCAGCGTGGTGCTGGGGAGGCAGTGTGTTGGCAGCGTGGTGCTGGGGAGGCAGGGTGGTGCTGGGGAGGCAGTGTGTTGTTGTTGCTGCCTGTCGCCCCTAGGTGTCTCTGGCTGTGTGCTTCCCCCTCCCCCCTCTGCAGAGCCGCTGCGATTGTCCGCTCCGGAGCCGCTCTCTGCGCTTGACGCCATATTGCCTTCCTCCTGCACCGCGCTGAGATGCGAGTGAAGCGCGGCCGTTGCCGCCGCTCGTGACTCCTCGCCGAGCCTCAACTGCGCTGCCTTGACTCCCGCCAGCGCTGACGATCCTGCCCATCCTCCACATCCAAAAGAGGAGTGAAGGCGCGGAGCCATGGAGGCCGTTAAAGCCTTTAATAACGAGGTCTGTGTGAGCCGCGGCTTTTTTTTTGGGGGGGGGGAATTTCTAAGCGACGCAGGCGGTTGGTAGCGGGGCCTCCGGAGACTAACGGGCGGGGAGAGGGAGGCTCGGGCACTAACAGGCCTCTCGAGCGTCTCATCTCCGGATTAAAATTGGAAATTAAAACCGTGTCGGAAACCGGGGCCTGGAGTCGGGGTCAATGCGGCCGCCCCGGTGGCGATCCCGAGTAACCGCCCCCAGGAGGAGTTACTCAACCTGGAGGTGAAATGTGCGTGTTTGAGGGGAGAAGAGCCTCTCTGCCCCCTCCCCCGCTCCGGGTAACGGAAATTCCGCCAAGCCCTGGGCCTGCTCAGTAAATAAATGGCAGCTGGTCCCCGGAGTAGGGTGGGAGGATGAGCATTATCTGGCTGCCGGCTGTCCGTGACCTTTCCTGGAGGCGCTGCTGCCGCCGCCTCCTCCACAGGGCCTCCTCTGCGCATTTATTGCTGAGTGCGGCCCTGGGCCCCGCTCTCTCATTTGACGCCTGTCCAGGGGGACTGGAGCCTGTCCGAAGAATGCGTTTCCTGCGCCGATGAAGTGATGTTAATGCTGCAGAGAGCCATTGAGCCAAGTTTTCGACTTGTCATCAGAACGCATTTTCGTTTATTTGCCATCTTTAGTTAAAGCCGGTGTTTTATATCAGTTAAAAAAAACAAATCAATTAGTTTCAATCTAAGAGACAATATTGGACACTTATCACCAATGATCCTCATGAGTTTCATAAACTTAAGTAGATAAAGTTAATGGGTCTGAAACAGTTCTGTTAACTGTAAAGATACATTTACTTTAAAGGGAAGATCTTATGACATACTGTATATTTGCCAAAACATTGGTCAAATTAAACATTCATTTGTGGCAATATTTAGAAGTATTTTGTATGCATTTCGAGTCAGGGATAAAATAACTACTATGTTGAAGATATTTCAAAATTTCATAACAGGAAATCTAATCTTGTCTAACATTTTCCTCCCTAAATCAAGGAAATTGCTTCTCACACAAGCCATATCGATTATGATCAACTTGGACCAAGCTTGCCCATGTGGGCATCCTCATGGTCTGGAAGGACATTTGAGTTGCTATCTCGTGGAGTTTGGAGAAAGAAAAACTGGTGGAGTGTGCTGCATGAATAGACAACCTTAGTGAGCCACTTTAAAGGGAGGAAGTGAATTTTTTTGCTTGTAGGGCAGCAGGCATGAACATATTTAGGAATCGCTAAATGTTATTCTAGCAAGGGTGGGAGGCTTGTAAAGATTTTGGTGATCTGTGCCAAAAACTGTTGAATTAACCTGGAATTGCCTTTCTGAGGATGGCGAACACAATTCTGTTTCATTCTTCTTGCATTCTGTCAGTTTTGATTTGTATCCATAGACAAGAGAATTCTAGTGAGCACACGGTTTGAGAAAACTAATTGATAGTGGCTCTTAAATTGGTAACTTTGGGGCTTGCAGAAAATCAGGAAGGGGCAAGCTGGATTCTGTCCTCAGCAGTGTGCAAGAATTGTGTTTTTTTTTCAAGATTGCAGATTATCTGTGTTATTGAATTTTCATACAAGTTTTGGGCCTAGTGCTTAATGTTAGTCACATAGAAGTTGAAAACAATGGAATTTATCTGTAATATAAGACCTTAAGTTGTAGGAGAAGAGGTAGGCCATTTGGCCCATTCAGTCAACGAGATCTGATATGACGCTCATAACCTTTGATTTCCTTGCCGATGAAAAAATCTTACCTTAGCCTTCAATATACTTGAAGACCCAGCATTTGCATCTCTCTGCATTTAAAGAATTCGACATTCACGATCCTCAGAGAGAACAAATTCTTCCTCTTCTCTGTTTTAAACAGTTAACTCCTTACTCTGAGATCACGTCCCCTGGTCCTAGATTCTCCCACAAGAGGAAACATCCTCTCGGCATCTATCCTGTCAAGCCCCCTGAGAATCCCATATGTCTCAATAAAGTCATACCTCGTTCTTCTGAACTCCAAGGAATACAACCTACTTAACGTCTCAGGAGAAAATCCCTCCATACCCTGGACCAAACTAGAGAAGCTTCTCTGGACTGACTCCAATGCCAGTACCTCTTTCCTTCAATAAGGGAACCAGAATTGTTCGGAGTATTCCAAGTGTGGTCTAAGTGGTGCCTAGTATAGTTTTAGCAAGATATCCCTATTTTTATTTATTGTTTCCTTTGAAAGAAAGGCCAGCATTGCATTTGCTGTCCCAATCACCTTTTGAACTTGTATTCTATTTTTGTGAACTATGCAGGAGGACCCTCAACCTCTTCAGTTCTGGAGTTTTCTCCATTTAAATAATACTCAATTCCTTTATCCTTCGTATCAAAGTTGTAACTTCACATTTTCCTACATTATATTCCATCTGTGACTCAGCTAAGCTGTTTGTATCCCTTCGTATACGCTGTATCATCCTTACCACTTGCCTTTCCACCTATTTTGTATCACCTGAAACTTTGGCAATAGTACGTTCACTTCCCTCATCCAAGTCTGCACAGATCCCTGTGCTATGTCACTAGTTGCAAGTTGCCGTCTGAAAATGCACATCTTATTTCAGCTCTGGCTTCTCTTAATCAACCAATTTTCTATCCATGCTAACAAATCTCCAAAAACATGGATTCTTTTCAGTAGCATTTTGTGTGGTAGCTTATTGAACATTTTTTTGAAATCCAAGTATACTAATACATCTACTGGTTCCCCTTTATCAATCCTCTTGTAAGATGGGGCCATTGAATCTGTGGAATTCTGTCAACATGATTTCCCTTCATGACGCTGTTATGACTCAGCTTGATTATGTTATGCATTTCTAAATGCTCTGCTATGACATCCTTTATAAGTACTCTTAACATTTTCCCACTGACATAAGTTAGGCTAACTGGTCTATAGTTACTTGATTTTTGCCTCCCTCCTTTTTTGAATAAAGGTACATCGTAAGTTTTCCAATGTTCTTGGAATTTCCAGAATTAAGAGTTTTGGAAGATAACTATCATTATCCATTATGCACCCACTATCTCTAGCTACTTCCTTTTAATATTCTAGGATTCAACCTATCAAGCCCAGGATAATTATTGACTTTCCTTTTTATATATTTAAAGAAGCTCTATGGGATAATTGCAAAGATGTTGAAGGAATGGATAAAACATTTGATAACATCACTTAATCCGTCGATAAAGCAAAATATTGTGAATGCTGGAGTTTGAAACAAAAACACAAAATGTTGGAAAATCTCAGACTTCTGACTTGAACCGTTGGCTTATTCTCTCTCCACAGATGCCGTCAGATTTTCCAGCATTTTTTGTTTTTGTTTCATTTAATCCATCACTCCACGTAAGATACAAGGCAGTGGTATTCACTATCACCTATTCCATTTGATTTTGTCATTGACAGTGGGCTTAAAATTGGGCAGTGCACCTGCAAAAATATGAGGCTTTGCCAGTGGCGTTAGGCTTCAAAGTTCCACCAGAATGTCTGTGCAGACATCTCTGAAAGCATTGCCAGACTTTTGGCAGATACCATACTGCCACAGATGTGTGGTTTGTCGCATTTTACATGCAACCTTGACTATTGGGCTAACTGGTAGGATATGAAAGACTTGCGTTTTATAATCTTTAACAACCATAGCTCCCCCAAAATGATTTACAGCCAAAGAAATGTTATTAATGTGTAGGCACTGTTGTAATGTAGGAAACACTGCAGCTAATTTACATTCAGCAAGCTCCCACAAACAGCAATGTGATAACCAGATAATCACTTTTTGTGATGTTTTTGAGGGAGAAACACTGACCAGAAAATTGAAAATATAGCTTACCTATCTTTGAAATAGTGCCATGAGATATTTTGCACCTACCTAAGCAGGCAGGTGGAGCCTCAGTCTAACCTTTTGTCCAAAAGCTGAGACCTCTGATAGTGCAGCACTCCACAGGAGTAATTTTTGTGCTCAAGCCCAGGAGTGAACAAAAATGCTATAAGCTGAAATGGTGGGGCTTTTTCTTTCGTGATGTTTTTTGGATGCTGTAGGAGCGGAATGATTGGTGGATTCTGAGTACATCTTTTCCAACTGTTGATTGGAAGCCTGATGGATGCCAATTAGTTCTCAGGGACAGCACTAAGAAGGGCACTTTTTTGCTTTTCTTATCTTTCCAATATGCTGGTATATTCACAATGCAGATTTCACTTGAGGCATATACTTATTGTCCAAACATTTCTTTATGTAGAAAACTTTGGAGAACCTTTTGTATCTTAGTCTCTTCCAGAATTGTTTTAAATAGCATGCTTACACATTGGCAACTATGTGGTACTAAAACTAATGTCTGGATTGTCAAACACAGACACAGTATAAGCTGATCTTTATAGATATGGTACAGTGAAGGAACGAAAATATCATAGAATCCCTCCAGTGCAGAACGAGGCTGTTTGGCCCATCAAGTCTACACTGACCACAGCTCCACACACTTAGTCTGCTAACCCCCTTGATACTAGAAGCAATTTAGCATGGCCAATTCACCAAACCCCCACATATTTGGACTGTGGGAGGAAATCGGAGCACCTGGAGGAAACCCACAAGAACACTGGGAGAATGTGCAAACTCCACACATGGTGATCTGAGGCCAGAATTGAACCCAGATCTTTGGTGCTGTGAGGCAGCAGTGCTAACCACTGCCACTGCTGCCATGTCCATGTATAACTGATAAGGAAATGCTACTTGGAATGCCATCTGCTGGATGTTATTGCCTGGCCAAGTCTGAGGACATTGGTCAGTGCATCCAGATCTCAATGTCTGACATGATCACTTTGCAGAATAGCAAACGACCTCTCTGAAGCTGTGATGGAAACTTTGTTGAGGGTGCAGTGTGTTCCCATGTGACCAGGCTAAATATATAAATGTATTTATACATTTATATACTCATATTTATGTACTCATATACTTTATATATTCATATTTATATGAGTATTTATATACTCATCCAGAAAATGTATTTTGTAAATGTATTTTCTGGATGAGTATATGGGGTTTTATGGGATTGGGGGTTATAGATAGGTGTTGATGTGATCGGCACAACTTGTGGGCCGAAGGGCCTGTTTGTGCTGTAGTGTTCTATGTTCTATGTTTATTGGTTATCTGTGTTACTCAAAAGTGATACTCCAAACTCCAGTTATTTGCTGTTCACTGAATTATTATGTACTTGTTTGTCTGTCAAGGCTAATAACAATCCTCTTTGGAGCTAAGGTGGATCCAAAATGATACATATGGCAATGGGATCTCTGTGGCAAGCTTTGTTATCTCAACACCTGAACCAGGGAGATCTAGCAGACCTCAGGGCACTGACTAATAAAACATGGAGAAGTACACCCTCTACTGGGGCAGGGACTCCTACAACCTAGCATCTGTCCTTCTGAGGAGAAGCTCTCTCCTGCTTTGCACAAAATGCATTTTCACTCCTGCCTCTGTCAGATATCTGACTTGATAAAAGTTCTTTACAGACAGTTGTGGGCTGAAGAAAGCACTTACAATATGTGCAGCTATAACACTAGTTTATGGTGTAATGACATAATTAGTTATTTAATGTGGAATGCGAATTTTGGAGTAGTACATCACACCTGCCCCTTTGGCATTACAGCTAATGGAATCCGCAATCTTTAATGCAGAGGTGAGAGTCATCAACTGTACCACAGTTGACAAGCGGTCTAAAAGATTAATATGAAACTTGTCTATTTCTAGAGGAAAGGAAATCTAGGTGTTTGTTGCTTATGTTTGTCTGACTGTTTCAATTTCACTTAACCACAAGAAGTGAAACTGAATGGCAATTCAAATGAACTGATCAAGTTTGGTACAAATCGTACTTTCGGGTATTAAGTGAAACCTGCCATGTGATGTGTTGTGGACAGGATAAGAATCGTTGCAAATTTTATGTTTTAAAGATTGGTAAAACATGTTTAAAATGAACACGATTTAATGTAGAAGAAACCAGAAATATTAATCAGAAGCATAATAATAGTGATAAGTGGAAATTTCATGTGATCTCCAGTGCTAATTTTCACTGAGCATATTGAACCACGAAATGTTACAGCATTCTCTAACAGGGCATTTGGATAATAAAGTGGCCCTTGATGTTTTTCTTAATATTTTCAGTTTAGATAATTGTTTGGAAAACTAGGTCCATGCAGCGTCTACAGTTATCCTTAAGAGCAGTTAGGGATGGGCAATGAATGTTGGTTTAGACAGTGCGGCCTACATCCTTTTAATGGATGGGAGAATGGGAAAATTGAACATGTTGTGTGCCTTACCTTGATCAAGCTGGTTAGAGACACAGGCAGTTCTGTGGGTGCGAACGAGACTCCAGGATGGTAATCTGCCTCCCTGGTGCCAGAGTCCTGGACGTCTCTGAGCGGGTAGAAAGCATTCTATAAGGGAAGGGTTATCAGACAATTGTCATTGTCCACATTGGTACAAATAATGTGGGCAGAAAGAGCAGGGAGGTCCTGTAAGAGCAATTTAGGGACAGGTAGAAGGCTGAAAAACAGGACCGCCAGGGCAGCAATCTCTGGATTACTCCCTGTGCCACGTGCTAGTGAGGCTAGGAACAGGGAGATTATCCAGCTGAACACATGGGTAAAGAATTGGTGCAGGAGAAGGGTTTCAGATTCGTGGATCACGGGGAAGTCTTCCGGGGAGGAGGGGACCTGTACAAGAAGGACAGGTTACACTTGAACCGGAGGGGCACCAATATCCTAGCTGGGAGGTTTGCTAGTATGGTTCGGGTCGGTTTAAACTAACATGGCAGGGGTGTGGGAATCAGAACAATAGGTCAGCAGATGTAGAGACTGGGGATGAACATGGGGCCAAGACAAGGCTACGTAAGAGGAAGAGCAATCTGGGAGAGAATGAACTCAGTGGGCCTAGAGGTCTGGAGTGCATCTGCTTAAATGCAAGGAGCGAAACAGGCAAGACCGATGAACTTAGAGCTTAATTCATGCGTGGAACTTGGATGTGGTTTCAGTGACAGATACTTGGTTTAAAAAAAAGGACAGGACTGGCAGCTGAATATTGTATAAGTGTTTTAGGCGAGACAGAGGAGGGGCTAGAAGAGATGGGGGAGTAGCAATATTGGTTAGTGAGAATATTACAGCAGTACAGAGGGTGGACAATTTGGAAGGATCATGTAACTGTGGCTGGAGCGCAGATACAGGAACGGTGCAGTCGCTATGCTGGGGGTATACTACAGGCCTCCCAACAGCCCACAGGAAGTTGAAGAACGGATATGTAAAGAGGTTCTGGACAAGTGTAGAAAAAATAGGATTGTTGTAGTGGGAGACTTTAATTTCTCTCATATAGACTGGAAATCCCTTGGGGCTGGGGGTCCAGACGGGGAGGAATTTGTAAAATGTGTCCATTTTACATTTTGTCTCACAAAATGTTGATAGTCCAACTAGAAAGGGGGCTATACTGCACCTAGTACTGGGGAATGAGCCCGGTCAGGTCATCAAAGTTTCAGTAGGGAAATGTGTGGCGAACAGTGACCACAATTCTGTAAACTTTCAGATAGTCATAGAAAAGGATGAGTGTTGTCCTATGGGTGAGGTGCTGAATTGGGGGCAGGCTAACTACAGCCGGATTAAGCAAGATTTGGTGGCTGTTGATTGGGAAAGGCTGTTGGAGGGTAAATCCACATTTTGCATGTGGGAGTCTTTTAAGGAGCAGTTGATAGGAGTGCAGGACAAGCATGTGCCTATAAAAAGGAAGCACAGGAAAGGGAGGATTCAAGAGCCATGGATAGCCAGAAAAATTGTGGGTCTAATCAAAAAGAAAAAAGGGACATTCATAAGGTCCAGGCAGCTAAAAACAGATGAAGTACTGGAGGAATACAGAGAAGGTAGAAAAGAACTCAAGCAGGGAGAAGGGCAAAAAGGGGCCATGAAGTGTCCTTGGCAGACAGGATTAAGGAGAAACCCAAGGCATTTTATACATATGTTAGGAGCAGAGGATCATCAGAGAAAGAGTTGGACCTCTCAAGGACAAAGGAGGGGAATTATGCTTAGAACCCAAGGAAGTAGGTGAGATCCTAAATGAATACTTTGTATCAGTAAAGGAGAGGGACACGTTGATTGGTAGTGTCTCAGAGGGATTGTAGACCTGTTAGAACAAATAGCAATTACAAGGGAGGAAGTGTTAGGTGTTTTAGGAAGCATTAAAGTAGACAAATCCCCAGGCCAGATGGCACCTGTCCTAGATTACTGAGAGAGACAAGAGGTGAAATTGCTGGGCCTCTAACAGAAATCTTTGTTTCTTCATTGGACATGGTGTGGTCCCAGAGGATTGGAGGATGGTAAATGTGGTCCCGTTATTTAAGAAGGGTAGCAAGGATAATCTGGGTAAATATAGGCCAGTGAGCTTGACGTCCGTGGTAGGGAAATTATTTGAGAAGATTCTTAGAGATAGGATTTATACACATTTAGAACTGAATAGTCTCATTAGCAATGGACAATATGGTTTTGTACGAGGGTGGTCATGCCTCAGTTTTTTGAGGAGGTGGCAAAAATGATTGACGAGGGAAGGGCCATGGATGCTGTCCACATGGATTTTAATAAAGCATTTGACAAAGTCCCTCATGGCAGGCTGGTGCAAAAGGTTAAATCTCACGGGATCAAAGGTGAACTAGCTAGATGGGTACAGAACTGGCTTGGCCCTAGAAGACAGAGGGTGGCAGTGGAGGGGTCTTTATCTGTTTGGAGGTCTGTGACTTAGTGGTGTTCCGAGGGCTCTGTATTGGGATCTCTGCTGTTTGTGATATATATAAATGATTTGTAAGATGATGTAGCTGGCCTGATCAGTAAGTTTGCGAACGACACAGATTGCTGGAGTTGCGGACAGTGATGAACATTGTCAGAGAATACAGCAGGATATAGATAGTCTGGAAAATTGCTTGGAGAAATGGCAGATGGAATTTAATCCAGATAAATGGTGATGCATTTTGGAAAGCTGTACAATAAATGGCAGAACCATCAGGAATATAGACACACAGAGGGATCTGGATATGTAAGTCCGCAGATCCTTAACGGTGGCAGCAGAGGTGGAAAAGGTGGTGAAGAAGGTATAGGGCATGCTTGCCTTTATTGGACGGGGCATAGAGTATAAAAGTTGGCTTATGATGTTGCAGTTATATAGAACGTTGGTTAGGCCACATTTGGAATACCGTATCCAGTTCTGGTCGCCACACTACCAGAAGGACGTGGAGGCTTTGGAGAGAGTGCAGAAAAGGTTTACCAGGATGTTGCCTGGTATGGAGGGTATTAGCTATGAGGTGAGATTGAGTAAACTAGGGTTGTTCTCCCTGAGAAGGCAGAGGTTGAGGGGTGACCTAATAGAGGTTTATAAGATTACGAAGGGTATATAGGGTGAACAATTAGAACATAGAACATTACAGCGCAGAACAGGCCCTTCGGCCCACGATGTTGCGCCGACCAGTTTTTTTTTAAAAAAAAACACTGACCCACTAATCTAAACCAATCCCTTTTCGTCCATAAACCTATCCATAGATCTCTTAAACGCCCCCAAACCAGGCGCATTTACAACTGCAGCAGGCAGGGCATTCCAATCCCTCACCACCCTCTGGGTAAAGAACCTACCCCTGACATCCGTCCTATCACTACCACCCCTTAATTTAAAGCCATGCCCCCTCGTGCTAGCATTCTCCATCCGAGGAAAAAGGCTATCACTATCCACCCTATCTAAACCTCTAATCATCTTATATGTTTCAATAAGATCCCCTCTTAGCCTCCTTCTTTCCAGCGAAAACAACCCCAAATCCCTCAGTCTCTCCTCATATGACCTCCCCTCCATACCAGGCAACATCCTGGTAAACCTCCTCTGCACCCTTTCCAAAGCCTCAACGTCCTTCCTGTAATGTGGGGACCAGAACTGCACACAGTACTCCAAGTGCGGCCGCACCAGAGTTGTGTACAGTTGCAACATGACGCTGCGACTCCTAAATTCAATCCCCCTACCAATAAACGCCAAGACACCGTATGCCTTCTTAACTATCTTATCTACTTGATTCCCAACCTTCAGGGATCTATGTACACATACACCTAGATCCCTCTGCTCCTCCACACTATTCAAAATCCTCCCGTTAGCCCTATACTGAACACATCTGTTACTCCTACCGAAATGAATTACCTCACATTTCTCCACATTAAACTCCATCCGCCACCTCGTGGCCCAGCTCTGCAACCTGTCTAAGTCACCCTGCAAACTATGACACCCTTCCTCACAATCTACCACACCACCGACTTTGGTGTCATCGGCAAACTTACTAATCCACCCAACTATACCCTCATCCAGATCATTAATAAAAATTACAAACAGCAGTGGCCCCAAAACAGATCCCTGAGGCACACCGCTCGTAACCGAACTCCATGACGAATATTCACCATCAACCACCACCCTCTGTCTCCTATCTGCCAGCCAATTCCTGATCCAAGTACCTAGATTACCCCCAATCCCATGTATCTGCATTTTCTGCAGAAGCCCACCATGGTGAACCTTATCAAACGCCTTACTAAAATCCATATATACCACGTCAACTGCCTTACCCCTATCCACCTCTTTGGTCACTTTCTCAAAGAACTCAATAAGGTTAGTAAGGCACGACCTACCTGCTACAAAACCATGCTGACTGTCTCTAATCAATTCATTACTCTCCAGATAACTATAAATCCTATCCCTAATAATTCTTTCTAAAACCTTGCCCACAACAGAAGTAAGACTCACCAGTCTATAATTCCCGGGGAAGTCTCTGTTCCCCTTCTTAAACAATGGGACAACATTCGCTGTCCTCCAATCTTCCGGTACTATACCAGAGACCAACGATGACCTGAAGATCAGAGCCAGAGGCTCTGCAATCACCTCTCTAGCCCCCCAGAGAATCCTAGGGTAAATCCCATCCGGACCAGGGGACTTATCTATTTTCAAGCCCTCTAGAATATCCAGCACATCCCCGGTTTCAACTGCAATACTTTCTATTTTACACCCCTGCACCCCAGTGTCCTCCACAGCTACATTCATGTCCCCCTGCGTGAACACCGAAGAGAAATATTGGTTCAATGCCTCTCCAATCTCTTCCGGTTCCACACACAACTTCCCTCTACTGTCTATAACTGGCCCTAATCTTGCCCTAACCAACCTTCTGTTCTTGACATACCTATAGAACGCCTTAGGATTCTCCTTAATCCTATCAGCCAAAGTCATCTCATGTCCTCTTTTAGCCCTTCTTAACTCCCTCCTAGCCAATCTAAAGCTTTCTAATGCACTACCTGAGCCCTCAAGCCTCATCCGAACATAAGCCTCCTTTTTCTTCCTAATCAACGAATCAACTTTTTTAGTACACCACGGTTCCCTAGCCCTACCAAATCCTCCTTGCCTGACAGGGACATACCTATTGCAGACCAGCAGTAGGTGTTCCTTGAAAAAATTCCACATTTCGGATGTTCCCAGTCCCTGTAATCTCATAGTCCAACCTATGCTTCCTAATTCTCTCCTAATAGCCTCATAATTACCCTTCCCCCAGCTAAAACTACTGACCCGAGGTTCATGCCTATCCCTATCCATCACTAAGGTGAACGTAACCGAATCGTGGTCACTATCCCCAAAATGCACACCAACTTCCACGTCTAGCACCTGGTCTGGCTCATTACCCAGCACCAAATCCAATATAGCCTCACCTCTAGTTGGCCTATCAACATACTGAGTCAAAAAACCTTCCTGCACACTTTGAACAAAAACTGACCCCTCTAACGAGCTAGAGCTATAGCAATTCCAATCAATATTAGTAAAGTTAAAATCCCCCATAACAATTACCCTATTACTTTCACTCCTAACCAGGATCGTCTCCGCAATCCTTTCCTCAACCTCTCTAGAACTTTTTGGAGGTCTATAAAAGACTCCCAGCAGGGTGACCTCTCCTCTCCTATTTCTAATCTCCGCCCATACTACCTCAACAGACAAGTCCTCATCAAACTTCCTCTCTGACACTGTAATACAGTCCTTGACCAATAATGCTACCCCACCCCCCCTTCTACCTCCTTCTCTACTCCGACTAAAGCATTTGTACCCCGGGACCTGCAACATCCATTCCTGACCCTGCTCTATCCATGTCTCTGAAATGGCCACAACATCGAAGTCCCAGGTACTGATCTACGCTGCAAGTTCATCCACTTTATTGCGAATACTCCTCGCATTAAAGTATACACATTTCAAACCCTGCTCCACCCCACCCCCACAATGCCGTGCATTGCAGTCCCCAACTATGCCCCCCTCACTTTCACCCCCTCTACTCAGGATCCCACCCCCCCTCTGAATCAGTTTAAACCACCCCGCATAGCCTTCACAAATTTACCCCCCAGGATATTTGTTCCCCTCTGGTTCAGGTGTAAACCATCACTCTTATAGAGGTCCCACCTTCCCCAGAATGAGCCCCAATTGCTCAAGTACTTGAACCCCTCCCTCCTGCACCATCCCCTCAGCCACAAGTTCAAACTTTCCCTCTCTCTATTCCTCTCTAAACTATCCCTTGGCACAGGCAAGAGTCCAGAGATAACCACTCTGTCTGACTTGGCCTTTAGTTTCCACCCCAACTCCATGAATCTCTGCTTAATATCCCCTTCCCTTAGCTTCCCTATGTCATGTGTAATTGGAAGCTTTTTCCCAGGTTGGAAATGACAGACACAAGGGGTCACAAGTTCAAGGTAAGGGGGGAAGGTTCAATACAGATATACGAGGGGACGTATTTTACATATAGGATGGTGGGAACCTGGAATGCACTATCAAGTGAGGTGGTTGAGACAGACACGCTAGGATCATTTAAGACTTATCTAGATAGCCACATGAACAGACTGGGAACGGTGGGATACAAACAGATGGCTTAGTTACGAACATATGAATGGCGCAGGCTTGGAGGGCCGAAGGGCCTGTTCCTGTGCTGTATTGTTTTGTTACATTGCTCATACGTTGGTCCATACTAACTCTTGGGACCAGCATGAGACTGATTTGGGTTAACTTTGATTTTTCCCTTCCTTAGGACGTGACTTCAAGTATTGCCTGTCTTGATGTTGGGAACATCGGTTGAATGACCTATGTTCTTTCAAGCCTGCACGATCACTTAATTAGGTCACAGCTGAGTTGCACACCTGGCATGGTAGTCTTGTATAACAAAAATCTAATCAATCTCAGTTTTGAAAATTTCAGGAGGCCTAGCCTCAATAAGAAAGGGGTGTGTGTGTGTGTGTGTGGCTATTCCAGAATTTCACTTCTACTGGTTTCTGATTTCATCCTGAACAATCTGGTAACAATCTTAAGGTTATATTTTTCCAAATTCAAAATTGTTCCCCTATCTACTCTGATCATAAGCATCTCAATTAGATCAGCCCTTAATTTGCTATATTCCAAGCAATCCAGGTTTATGCAACCTTGTAATACTACGATTCTATGCTGTACTCCTCCAAGGCTGACATATCCTGTTTGGGATGTGATGTCCAGTGCTGAATGTGGTACTCCAAATGGTATCTAACCTGAGCTGGGGGGTCGGTTTAACTCAACTTGACTGGACAAAGGTTAGTGATGCAGAGTGGTGCCAACGGATAGGTTCAAATCCCGTACTAGCCGAGCTTACATGAAGGCCCACCTTCTCAACACTGTCCTTAGCCTCAGATATGGTCATCCTCAGGTTCAGGCACCATCAGTCAGTTCTCCCCCTCAAAAGGGAGAGCAGCCTGTGGTCCTCTGGGACTATCTGAGGTCCATAAGGCTGTAACTAAGATTCTCCTTTCAGTTTGAGACCTCTTGAGATGAGGCCAACCTCCCATGATCTTTTCAATTATTTGTCCCAGTCCAACCTTTACATATACTTGTATATGCCTGAATCTCTTTGCTCAACCCAGCTTCTTGCCACTCAGAAAATATTCCAATTTATCTTTCTTGGGCCAGAGTGGGTGACATCACATTTTCCTATGTTGGGCAAAACGTTGGTGAATGAAACTCACTAATCTATCAATAAGCTATTCCTTTGCATTTTTCTATGCTATTTATAATGCCACCTGGCTTATTGCTGTCAGAAAAATTAGATATATTCCTTCTTCAAAGTCAAGCTGAGGTTCCAGAACTGATTCTTTGGGGGAACCAGTGGTCACATCCTACTAATTTGAATACCTACCCATTATTTCTACTCTCTGCCTTGAATCCTTAACCAATTCCTGATCCACGCCAGTAGGATGGCTTCTATTCCAGATGCTCCCATGTTTATTATCAGTCTCTTGAAATAACCATACCATATGCTTTCTGGAAATCCCCATAAATAAAATCCACAGACCCTGCCTATCATGTTTGTGACCTCAGCTAGGTTTGTTAGATGTGAATTAACCTTTACAAGTTCATGTTGCTTTTTTTTGATGAGTTTATACTTGTTCAGTCACACTGTCTCTAATATAGTAACTTCTCCACATCTGACTAATAGGCCTCATTTCTTAGTTTATTTATTCTATCTTCCTTAACCAATAGTGAATTTTGTGAAACCAAGGGGGAAATTTTTGAATTGAGATAATTTTCTCACCTTCCTCATTTAAAAACTGAGGTGGGAATCTTCAGGCTCAGGAGATTTGCTTTACTTTTAAATCTCATTAGTATTTCCTCCACCTTGTTTTTTTTCCTCCTTGTATTTAATTGAATTAGTTCTTCCCTGTAATTTGCATCTACTTTGCCTTCTATCTCTGATAGTTTATCCTCGTCTTCTATTGTGAAGACTGATATCAAGTTACTGTTTTTATTAAGTCTGCCATTTCCTTATTTTCAATTACAATATTACCTGCACCTGCCATTAATAGGGCTACATCAACCTCAACAATTTCCTGTCTAAAAACCTTTAGTGTTATCCTTGATATACTTTGCAAGCTTATATTCACTCCTTTTTTGCGTCTCTTGCCATTTGTTTAGTATTCCTTTGCTGCCTTTACTTCTCCCAATCCATGGGATCTCTATTGTTCTTTGCTTTTGTGTAAGCTCTTTATTTTTATACTTTTAATTGTATGTTATCTCACTTCCTTCATTGAGCAAGATTGTTTTATGTAGAAACTAGAAGCAGGAGTAGGCCATTCAGCCCTTTGGACCTAATTCACCATTCATTTCGATTGTGGTTGACCATTGTATTCAATATCTTGATTTCCTTCCCCCGCACCCCCCGGCTCATTGCCTTAATTACCCTTTGGTAACAGATTCCACATTTTCAATCTTTTTTTGTATAAATACATTTCTCCTGCATTCCCAATTGATATTATTGGTAACTATCTTAAATTGTGGTTTTTAGTTTTTAAACTCCTCACAAATAATATCTTTTCTCTATCAAATAATTTCATGGTCTTTAAGATCTCTATCAGGTCACCTCCCCTTCGCTTTTTTCTAGAGAAAAGAGCCCAAGCTTCTTCAACCTTTCCTGGTAAGTATGCAGTCTTAGTTCTGCTCTCATCCATCTGGATCTTATTTGCCTCTTCTCCAATGTGTATCCTTTTATAAATGGAGGCCAGATCTGTGCATGTGTGGTCTAACAAAGATTCATTATAAGGTTAACTTCACTTCTCTATTTATCCATTCATAGAAGCATACAATCCATAGAAGGCCATTTGCCCTATTGAACCTGCACTGACAACAATCTCACCAGTGCCCCATCCCTGTAATCCCATGTATCTACCCTGCTAATCCCCTGACACTTAAGAAGCAATTAAGCATGGCCAATCAACCTAACACGCACATCTTTAGAGTGTGGGAGGAAACCAGAACACTAGTTGGAAACCCATGCAGACACAGGGAGAATGTGCAAACTCCACACAGTCACCCAAAGCCAGAATTGAACCTGAGTCCCTGGCACTGAGGCAGCAGGGCTTACCACTGTGCTGCCCATTCTATCCTTCTAGATATGAACCTCAGTGCTTGATTTACTTTTCTAAACTGCCTGAAAGCAAGTGCGAATGTATACCCCTTTGTTATTATACCCGATTTAGAAACTGTGTGAACTTTTAATCCTTCCGACCAAAGTATATCACCCCTCTTATTGATATTCATTTGGCGATCCTATGTCCGTTCTTGAAATTCATTCACGTCATATTATATTTTGTTGCAGTCCTGGTCTGTTAACTGCAAGCCCAGATTGGTGTCCAGTTCCCCAGTCCAAACCATTTGATGTAAATTATGAGCAATAGTGGTTCCAGTACTGATCTCTTTAGAACACCACTTGATAACTTTTGCCAGTCTGCATAGCTTTATTTAATGCCTCATTCTTCTTTTCTGTTTTTGTAGCCTGGTTGCTATCCATTCTGCAACTGCCCCTTAACTCCAAGTGTTCTGACCTTAATCATGAGTTTGCTAAAGATCTACTATGATCTTATCAAAGACCATTTGAAAATCTAAATATGTCACAGCTACTGTGTTATCTTTGTCTAGTCTTTCTTTTACTTGGAAAAAAATTCAGTAAGGTCAGTGGCCTTTTCTTTTGAAAGCATGTTGCCTACTCCCTTCTGTTTTCAGTTTCTAAATGTTTTTCAGTGACGTTTGAGGAAAATTTCCATTATCTATCTTGCCTTCAGTGTTAAGCTATAGACTTGTAGTTTGGTTAACTTAATCCATGTCCCTTTTAACTATAGGGATCATATTATCTGTCCACCAGTCTACTGAAAAAAATCTTTTCTAATTAAATTTTTAATGTTTGTGTGTGTATGTATGTATAGTTCCTCTAATTCTCTAACTTTTAATATGCATGGACATGTTCTAGTATTCTACCACAACACAAAAGCAAAATACTGCTGATGCTGAAAATCTGAATAAAATAGAAATTACTGTGGGCATCTGTGGAGAGAGAAATCGAGTTAACATTTCGGGTTAATAACCTTTCATTCCACCAAATAACTCCTGGTGATTTGTAGTTTTAGTAGTTGATACTGGTGCTGCTGAGTCTATTGTGTTGAATTCCTTCCTCATACCTTCATAATCCACTGTATTTAAACCTTGTTTTGTGACTCATCTTTCTCGCTCAGAAACCTAATAAGAAATTCTGTTATATGGCCACTTAGCTCCTTAATTAGCTGTTTCCTTACTTCTCGATTATCAACTAATTTGGCCTGTTTTGTTTGTTCTAGAGCGTATTATTCTCAAACTTTCCAAAATACAATCATGCAATTCACTGTTTTTGGGACTTGAGCTGTTTTAATTCCTCCAATCTATGTGAAAGTTAGTTTAGTTATCATGGGAGTGTTCTTGGAGCAAGCCTTTATGATCTCCAAACTTGTGCATCTCACTATTTTATCATTAACAGCTGGTCTGGGAATGACTCCCTTGCAAAATTCTGCAGTTTTTTCTATTCCTCTATTCTATCCAGACTTTCAGTTGCATCCTCACTCTTGGTGACAATTCTCCCTTTCTAATGTTGCATAACTCTCCCATGTCGATATTGTTACTACTCCAGTTGTAGTTTCCCTGACCTTTTTTAAGGAAGTTGTGCAGTCTGAGGTGTAGCATTCAGAGATAGGGATTAGAACTTGGGAGTAGGAGTAGACCATTCGGCCCTTTGAGCCTCCTTCGACATTTGATAAGATCATGGCTAATATGATTGTGATAGAACCTAAATGTGTTGCAGGTTGCTTTTTCAGCCATTCGAGATTAACGGTCAATGGTAAATTAGCTGCTCAATGCTTGACAAACGTTTGCAGTTAGAGAGGAAGTCTTTAGTCCTATTCAATGTATAATATGAAATTACATGTTTGAATGTAGCAGTGTAAATGATAATTTATTGAAATGTAACCATTATTGTATTTCAAAGTAGATAACGTTAAGAGAGGAAAAGACTTGTATTTCTATATCACTGAAACATAGTGACGTACTTTGAAAGATTGTAAGAACATAATAAATAGGAGCAGGAGTAGGCCACCTAACCCCTCGAATGTGCCCTGCCATTCAATAAGATCATGGCTGATCTTGTAGTGGATCAGTTCCACTTAGCCACTTGCTCCCTATAACCCTTAATTCCCTTATTGATCAGAAATCTATCGACCTGTGACTTAAACATATTCAATAAGGTAGCCTCCACCGCTTCAATGGGCAGAGAATTCCAGAGATTCAGTACCCTCTGAGAGAAGTTCCTCCTCAGCTCTGTTCTAAACTGACTCCCCCTTATTTTGAGGCTGTGTCCTCTAGTTCTTGTGACTGTTTATGTAGGCAAGTGTGACAACTGTTTTATGTTCAGTTAATTTGTCTTTAGTTGTGGTTGATGAGAAAGGAATTCTAGCTAGGGCACAAACTGTTCTGAGCCGTATTGTAGGATCTCTCTAAATGACCACAGACAGGTGATTCCTTGATTTCCTGTCTAATTTGAAAGATGACCCTTTCATCAATGCAGCTTTCCCTCATCTCAACATTGGAATGTCAACCCAGGTTATGTATTTGTGGTTTTGAGTGTTGGTTTAGATTATGCATTCAAATCCTCCTTAAAGCTACAAGTTTCTGATTCAAGTCAGGTTGTGACCAACAGAGTCTTGAATTGAACTAGACTGAATATACTGGGACAGAGAATAGGAGGAAAGTCATTTAGCCCAGCACCTCGAGCTTGTTTTGCCATTCATTAAAATCAAAGCTGATCTGCAATATAATTGAATATCCAAATTTGCCCATAACCTTTCACATCTTTGGTTAACAAAAATTGATCAATCTTGGACTTAGTGTTGCATCAGTTGTGGTTTGTGGAGGAGAGTTTTAAACTTCTACCATCAGGTATTAGGAATATTACTTCTAAGTTGAAAGTATCCATTGGAATACGTGGAGAAATCTTAGCCAAGTATTCTACGAAACCTGTTCAAGTACATATATTGTATTTAACTCAAGCTAGGATTGGGGTTGAGGTGGGAGGTGGCCATGTACTCATCCTTTCTCGACAGATGCGATTCACACGCTCATGCAGACCAGGGAGAAACAATTACTAGTGGTTAGAATGGGTACGGAAATGCAAACTTTAGATGTTTTTTGGAGGCAAACCTTCAACTACTTAATTTTTCCTAACTCAGGCATGCACACGTCAGATTGTGCTTGTATACCATGGAGCCATTGTGCCAGAGATTGAGGCTACTTGGCCCAGTGGGTCTGTACTGACTCTAGAGCTATCCAGTCAGTTCCATTCCATTTTTTGTAAACCTGTTACCTTGAACATTTATTCCTTTAAGTGCCCATCTAATTTCCTTTTAAATTCATTGATCATCTCCACATCTGCCATCATTGTAAAGATTAAATTTCAGATCATTACCACTTGCTGTGTAAAATTTTCCCTCAACTTTTTGCATCTCTTGCTGAAAACAGTAAACCTGTCTCTCCTGGTGCTTGTACAGTTAGCTAATGGGAGCAGTTTTTATTTGCCTGTCCTTTCTAAACCTGTCATAATCTTGTACACCTCTGTCAAATCTCCCTTGCTCCAGGGAGAATAATCCCAGCCTTCCGATGTAATCTTGTAGCTAAAATCCCTCAGCCTGGAATAAGTCTGGTAAATCTCCTGTGTCTTTTTCAAGGGCTGTCACATCCTTCCTAAAGTATGGTAACCTGAATTGGGTGTAGTATTCTAGCTGTGGCTTAACTTGAGCTTTGAAAATGTTCAACATAGCTTCCCTGATTTTGTACTCTGGGTCTAAACTCCAAATTCTTTTGTTCCTGCGTGTGCTTTACACTTTTGCCAGTTAATCTGTATTGCCTCTTTGTTTTACTTTTGCCAAAATTCAGCACCTCCCCCTTCTCTGTATCAGGTCTACTTGTTTGCCTATTATCTTAGCCAGTCAGTGTTCTTTTGCGGTTGATTGGTGTCATCATTGGTGTTTGCCACTCCTCCAAGTTTGGTATCATGGGAAATTTTGAATTTTCACTGTGTCTTCCAGTATTGTAGTCATTTATCCATGTCAAAGAATCACTGATCTTTGTTGAACATCACTGTCTTCCATCCTTGAGTTTGGAAAAATAAGCATTTACCTCTACTCACTTTCTATCCTAAAGCCTTCTTTTAATCTAAATTGACATTGACCCTCCTATTTCATTGCACATCTGTTTTCTTATGGGGGCAAGGTGGGCGGCACGTGTGATTTGCAGCTAAGTCTAGTGTAGAGACTGGTAATCATAGAATCATACAGTGCAGAAGAGGCTGTTCGCATCTACACCAACACATTAGAAACACCTGAACTCCCACTTAATCCCATCTGCCAGCATTTGGCCAATAGCCCTGAATGTGCCAAGTGCTCATCCAGGTACTTTTTGCAGGATGAGGCAACCTGCCTCCACCACCCTGCCAGGCAGCACATTCCAAACTGTCACCACCCTCTGGGTAAAAAAGTTTTTACTCACATCCCTCCAAAACCTCAGGCCCCTTACCTTCAATCTATGTCCCCTTGTGACTGTCCATTCAACTAAAGGGAATAGCTGCTCATTTCCATGCTGCCAATGGCCCTCATGATTTTGTACGTCTCAATTAGGTCATCCTTCAGTCTTTTCTCTCCAACAAAAACAATCCAAGCCTACTTGCTATCAGGACGTAACTCTTTAATTATAGTTTAATAAAGAACAAAGAAAATTACAGCACAGAAACATGCCCTTCGGCCCTCCAAGCCTGTACTGACCATGTTGCCCGACTTGACTAAAACCCTCTACCCTTCCTCCATCCCTCTATCCCATCTTACTCATGTAATTATCAAGATGCCCCTGTAAAAGTAACTACTGTATCTAATTCCACTACCTTCCCCAGCAACGAGTTCGAGGCACCTACTACTCTGTGTAAAAAATCTGCCTCGTACATTTAAATCTTGCCCCTTGCACTGTAAACCTATGCCCCCTAGTAATTGACTCTTCTGCCCTGGGAAAAAAGCTTCTGATTATCCATTCTGTCCATTCCTCTCATAATATTGTAGACTTCTATCAAGTCTCCCCTCAACTTCTGTCGCTCCAGTGAGAACAAACCAAGTTTCTCCAACCTCTCCTCGTAGCTAATGCCCTCCATATCAGGCAACATCCTGGTAAATCTTTTCTGTACCTTCTCCAAAACCTCCACATCCTTCTGGTAGTGTGGCAACCAGAATTGATCACTATATTCCAAATGATCCTAACTAAGGTTCTATAATGCTGCAACATGACTTGCCAATTTTTAAACTCAGTAGCCCGGCTGATGAAGGCAAGCATGCTATATGCCTTCTTGACCACCTTCTCCATCTACATTGCCACTTTCAGTGACCTGTGTACCTGTATACCCAGATCCCTTTGCCTATCAATACTCCTAAGGGTTCTGCCACCCACAGTCCAAAGATGTGGGTTAGGTTGATTGGCCATGCTAAAATTGCCCCTTAGAAGTGTAGGTTAGAGGGATTAGTGGGTAAATGTGTAGGGATATGGGGATAGGGCCTGGGTGGGATTGTGGTTGGTGCAGACTCGATGGGCCGAAGGGCCTGTTTCTGCACTATCGGGTTCTATGTTCTATTTACTGTATATTTCCCATCTGTATTAGACTTTGCAAAAAGCATTACCTCACATTTGTTTGGATTAAGTTCCATTTGCCATCTCTCCGCTCAAGTCTCCAACTGATCTGTATTCTCTGATGGCCCTCATCGCTATCTGCGATAAAGAGTTGCTTTGTTTTGGAACGGTGTTTCTTGAGATGTTTAGCTGGCAATTAAAAAACTTGTAAGAATGGTTATTTCAAGAAAAAACAGCATGATAAGCCTTCTGTCCCTTGTGTAATTAGAAGACAATTTATCTTGTCTGCTCATGCACTCTGCTAAAGAGGCAACCTTAAGTAAACTTCTACATGTTAAATATGGCTCCAGGTTTATTTTAAACAGGCATTTGATACATCTTGCATTTAAATGTTTGTTATATCAGAATATGTAGACTAGCTCAGCTAAACCATTTCCAGTACGCAAATAATATAGATTTAATGCTGTTCACTTTCGTTAGATCAGATTTGTCATATTTGATTTGAATTGCTTCAACCTGTATACAGCAATATCTGGACACCAATCAGTTTTGGGCTGATAATGGCAAGTAATGTTTGTTCATGACTGCATTTATGTAACTCATTTATAACAAGAGAAAGTTTAACTACCTCCTCACGACTTTCAATGGCATTACCATTGCTGACTCTCTCAACATCCTAATTTTTTGCCATTAACGAAAAATGCAATTGGACCAGCTGCACAAATGCAGTAGCTTGAATCTTGGTATTTTGCTAATCTTATTGGGGTGGTGGGGGAAGATGGGGTCCAGCATAAGTATTGCTATGTTTAAGAGTGGATTCAGAAATGGGAGGAATAAGACCAGGGAAATGCAAGGCAGATTAGGATGTGTTTGGAGTGCATGTGTGTAAATGCAGAGTATGGTAAATATGGTTAGTAAGCTGCAGACCTAAATTATCACAAGTGCTTATGATATAATGGAATCCTGGCACAGCCAAAGGGAAAATTGGAACATAATATTTGTGGCTATAAAGATTTCAAGAAAGATATGGAAGGGAAAAGTGAGGGAATGGTAGTATTGATTAGATATACTGTTACCACAGTGAAGCAGAGGGGGTAGTGGATGGGTGTTTTTCTGACTGGAAGACTGTCCAGTGGAGTCCTTTGGGGAGCGGCGTTGGGGTCCTTGCTGTTTGTGATTTATATAAATGATTTAGACGTGAATATAAGAGGGTTGACTAATAAATTTGCAAACGTTGGGGAGTGGTAAATAGTCTGAGATTACAGGAGCATATAGATGGGCTGATCAGTGGCAAATAGAATTCAGTCTGGTTAAATGTGGGGTGATGTGCAGGAGGACAAATAAGGCAAAGGAATACACAACGATTGGCAGGATCCTGGGGAGCACTGAGGAGCAGAGAGACTTTGATGTGCATGTAAACTGGTCCTTTAGGTAGCAGGACAGGTGAATAAAGTGGTTAAGGAGACGTAGGGTGTAATTGCCTTCGCAGACGCGTTGTGTTTAAGAGCCAGAATTATATAAAACGTTGGTTCAGCACAGAGAGAGTACTAGGTGCAATGCTGATTTTCAGATTATAGGAGGGATATGATAGTATTGGAAAGGGTGCAGAGGAGATTTACCAGGATGTTGCCTAGGTTGGAGAGTTTTAATTATGAAGAGAGATTTGATAGACTGGGGTTGTTTTGCTTTGGAGCAGAGGCGAATGAGTGGGGGTGTGGAGCATGATTGAGATGTGTAAGAAATGAGAGTCAAAGTGGAGTAGACTGGAAGAAACCTTTCCCCTTGGAGGGACCAATGACTTGGGGGCATAGATTTAGGGTAAGGGGCAAGAGGTTTAGAGGAGATGTGCAGAAAAACCTTTTCATCCAAAGGGTAGTTGGAGTCTGGAGCTCATTGCCTGAAAGAATTGTTGTAAGCCAGGTCAGAGACTCCAAGGTGTTTTATGGAGTTAGCTGAGATCATATGTTTTGCATTTTGAATTTGGCACGGGCAAGCATAAGATGTTTCACTCCAGGTATGATTCAGGTGACACGCTAGGGAGCGTTTATAAAACACTTTATTTAAGAATACAGTTAACATATATATACAACTAACAATAACTTTTACCAATTACAAACAAGAAAAAAATCATGACATTGTATAAACTTTATCTTTAACAGCTAAGTATACTATACCAACTGAACATCCCTCCAACCATACACATGGTTCTAGGCTTAGAAAGCAAGTGTACCACGTGATGCTGGATTTTGCAGATTTTCAACCCCTGCTTTGAATCAGTACTTTGGATGGAGAATTGAAACTCTGACTTCCCAGTCCAAACAGCTGAAAAACTGAAGCCAGCCCTTGCATTTCCTCTGTGGGAAAAAAAAAATTGGTCCAGAGTACCACTTGCCCTGTCAATCATTATTCCTCAACAATTCAAAACAGGGTCACTAAACTCCAGGGCACTGCATTAGGCCCAAATTAAAAGTAAGCAAGATGTCCATTATATTACTTAAGCATGAATAAGAAATGCTGCTTCATAGTTCGGTATGAAACAATTAAAATGTATTTCTTAAAGGCACAGTATTGTCACAGGTTGGTGGAGGCAAAAGATTGTCATAAATTGAAGAAGTATTTAGATGTGCACTTGGAATGCCAAGGCATGCAGGGTGATGGGGCAAGTGCTGGAAAATGGGATGAGAATAGTTTGGTGGTTTGTGATGGGCTGAAGGGCCCTTTGCTGTATACCTATGTGATTCTACTACCTGAAATATTAATTTTGTTTCTCTCTCCAGAAACGCTGCCTAATTTGCAGCATTTACTGTTATTTCAGATTGTCCTGACGCTCTTAAAATTCATAGAATCTGTACTGTCCAGAAAAAGTACAGATTTTGACAGGATTTTAGCCTATTGAGTCTGCATCGATCACAATCTCGCCCAGGCCTTATTCCCATAACCCAATATAACCCCTGCTAATTTCTTGACACTAGGATCAATTTAGCATGGCCAGTCAACCTATTGTGCACATCTTTGGACTGTAGGAGAAAACCGGAATACCCAAAGGAAATCCATGCAGGGTGGGAAGAATGTGCAAACTCCATACAGACAGTGACCCAAGGCCTGAACTGAACATGGGTCCCTGGCACTGAGAGGCAGTAGTGCTAACACTGTGCCAATGTATCACCCCGCAAAATTGCACAGCTTTAATTTAGCAACAAAATACTTTAATACATTGTCATGCTGTGTAGTAATCCTATCCTTGCAAAAGAATGAAGTAGATAATCCTGGGAAAATATTGGCTTTATAATTATACTGCTTTTAATGTGTAAATCACTCGGGATGAAGATGTATCTTGGGTGTTGCAAATCAACGGTGCTTCCCAAACAATTGACATTATTTTGCCATTTACATGGGCAAACAATGTCTTGACTTTACCCTCTCTATTTTTAAGAATTTTTTGGATTATCGCATTAATTGACCATGAAACATGTTACTGAAAGTTAGAACTAATAATTAATGTAAGAGGCCTAGAGATAAGGCATAGATTCAGACACTTGGAGTTTTCTATTAGTTATTACTGAAATGTAATTTAAAGAATGGTTATAGGGTTCTCAGATGGGATGGGGAGGTGGATAAAAAGGAGGGGGGTGGTTGTAAAATTGGTTAATGAATTGTGAGAAAGAATGAAATGTTAGAATGAGCATCAAATTAGGAGAAGTGAGTTGAGCAAAAAAGGTGCAATCACACTGTTAAGAATACTATGGGCTCTTGGTATCAAAGTGCAATAGAAGGGCCAATATGTAGGCAAATTGTCAATACATGATCAAGCAACAAGGCAATAACGGAATTTCAGCTTCCTAAGTAATCAACTATCAACACATAATATCAACACATAATATCAACACATAATATCAACACATAATATCAACACATAATATCAACACATAATATCAACACATAATATCAACACATAATATCAACACATAATATCAACACATAATATCAACACATAATATCAACACATAATATCAACACACAATTCTTAAAATATATTTGGGAGGATGCTTTTAGCCAATTCATAGCAACAACAGAAGATGCATTTTATGGAGTGAAGTTGGACAGGCAGAAGGGATATTTATGGGAGAACAGCTTAATGGTCATAATCATCGTACAGTTAGATTCGGCAAAGTTACATAAAAGAATAAAGATGGATTAAGAGTATCTTTCTTTAGGTGGGGGAAGACCAATTTTACTAAGGTCTGGTTTGGCAAAAGTAGGCTGGAAACAGTTACTTGAGGATTAATCTGTCAGAATTGTAGGTGTTATTCACAGCGTTCAAAACTAATTTATTCTTAAAGAAAAAGCCTGAGACCCTGAAATCTAGGCACCCTTGGATGTCAAAGAGCGTGTAGAGTAGAATATAGCAAAAAAAGGAAAACTTCGGTCAGATACCTGAACCTCCATACACCCAGAAAAAACACAGGAATATGACAAGTGCAGAAGTGAAATTTAAAAGGAAATTAGCAAGCCCAAGAGGCCATGACAAATTATTGGAAAGTGGGCAGGGTTCTCGATGAATGTTTTATCTGTGTTCACAAAATAGGAGTACGAAGTGGATATTGTTGTTGTTGTTGTTCGTCCATCGTCATCAATGAGGACCTCGACACCATTAGTCATTTT
The DNA here is from genome assembly GCF_965287045.1 of Carcharhinus amblyrhynchos. Classification (NCBI taxonomy): domain Eukaryota; kingdom Metazoa; phylum Chordata; class Chondrichthyes; order Carcharhiniformes; family Carcharhinidae; genus Carcharhinus; species Carcharhinus amblyrhynchos. The sequence goes on along the minus strand of NC_137335.1, from coordinate 33,474,329 downwards.
GAGACTGGTTGCAGTGTGTCTGAAGATGACTGATCAGGCCAATTCGGGCACGGAATGTCCTGGCACAAATTGGACAGACTTGTGTAGGCACTGTAGTTGTGCTGGTGGCTCTGGACTTGTGCAGCTCGCGCTTAAGTTGTGCTTCAATACACCTTGCTTCGTGGGCTTGACAGCCTTTGTGGATGAGGCAGCGCCAGGTAGGGCAGTTTTGTGCCAGCGTTTCCCAGGTGGTCGTGTCAATGTCAGGCGACTTCAGGGAGGCCTTGAGGGTATCTTTGAAACGTTTCTTCTGCCGTCCATGCGAGCGTCTTCCAGCAGTGAGTTCCCCAAAAAGGAGCTGCTTGAGCATGCGCTCGTCCGACTTGCGGATAATGTGACCTGCCCGCTGGGTCTGCGCTTTCATCAGCAGTGTGTGGACTGATGGTAGACTTGCTCTAGAGAGAACTTCAGTGTCTGGTACTTTGTTTTGTCGTCGGATGTGTAATATTTTGCGAAGACAATTCATGTGGAAATGATTAAGCTGTCTTAGATGCCTTCGACACACAGTCCACGTTTCGCAGGCATACAGGAGGGTAGTGAGTACCATGGTGCTGCAGACCTTCAGTTTTGTTGCTGGGCTGATTCCTTGACGTTCCCGTACAGTGGAGCGCAGTCTACCAAAAGCCTTTGCCGTTCTGCAGTTAACTTCTGCACCAGTAGTCACTGCTTGGGAGAGGGTGCTGCTTAGATAAGTGAACTGGTCCACTGCCTGTAGTTTCTGCCCTTTGATTGTGATTAATGGTTCTGTGCACGGTGCACGAGAAGCAGGCTAGTGCATGACTTCGGTCTTTTTAATGTTGATGGTGAGCCCAAAGTTGTCACAAGCCGTGGAATATTTGTCCATACTGACTTGCATCTCGGGCTCTGAGCCAGCAGACAGGGCGCAGTCATCGGCAAAGAGGAAATCTCTCAGAACAGTTTCTTTCGCTTTGGTAATAGCTTGCAGTCTCCTCAGGTTGAAAAGCTTCCCATCCACTCTGTACTTGAGGCTGATTCCAGCAACACTGTACTGGAAGCAGTAAACATCATGCTGAACAGTGTGGGTGCGAGCACACAGCCCTGTTTGACACCATTGGTGACTGGGAATGCCTCCGAGGGTTCTCCGCCATCCAGTACTCTGGCCATCATGGAACTGCCGTACCATCTGAATGAATTTGGGGGGGCAGCCGAACTTTGACACGATCCTCCACAGGCCTTGTTGGCTTACAGCGTTGAAGGCTTTCGCGAGGTCAACAAAGGTTGTGTAGAGCTCGCGATTCTGCTCCTGATACTTCTCCTGAAGTTGGCGCGTGGCAAAAATCATGTCAGTAGTCCCACGACCTTTGCAGAAGCCACACTGTGACTCTGGAAGCAGGCCCGGCTCCAGATGAGTGATCAGACGATTTAGCAGGACTCTTGCGAGGGTTTTTCCTGTGATGGAGAGCAGCGAGATTCCTCGGTGGTTGTTGCATACTTGCCGTTTGCCCTTCCTCTTGTAGAGGTGTACGATGGAAGCATCTTAGTTCCTGAGGAATGGATCCTTGCTTCCAAAAGGACTGGAACAACTCGGTGAGCTTCTCGACAAGTGCAGGACCAGCAGCTTTATAGATCTCTGTGGGTATGGCATCTGCTCCTGGGGCTTTGCCACTGGATAACTGGCTGACAGCTTTCGTGACTTCGGCTACTACTGGTGGTCATCCATGGCGCTGTTGATATCAGTCTATTGCCTCATCGTTAGTAGATGACGGTTGGTTGAGGACGGCTTCAAAGTTTTCAGCCCATCTCTGCAGGATCTGAGCCTTCTCTGTAATGAGAGTTGTACCATCTGTACTGAGGAGGTGGGAACTCCCGAGAGATTGAGGTCCAAAGAGTGTGTTGAGGGTTTCATAGAACTGTTTCAAGTCATTTCTGTCAGCATATCGCTGTATTTCATCTGCCTTGGCACTCAGCCAGGCACCCTGCATTTTACGCAGTTTAGTCTGGACTGTCCTGCGAGCACTGGTAAAAGCATTTTTCTTGGCAGCTGAAGATGGGTCGTTCTGACACGCCTGATGAAGACAGTGCTTTTCAACAAGTAGAGCCTGTATCTCCTCATCATTCTCATCAAACCAATCATGCTGCATGCGGGTGGAGGGCCCGAGCGTCTTCAGCGCAGATGTATGGATAGCATCCCTGAAGCGTTCCCAGTCGTCCTCAGTGCTGCCAGTGAGGTGCAGGTCAGCAAGCTTGATTTCTAAGTCTTCAGCCAGTGCTGAAGCTATGCTGGGGTTCTTTAGCTTGGCCGTATTGATTTTTTTCATAACCTTGCTTCCTTGTGAGCGCCTCTTGGGTCTGATGCGGAGCCTCATTTTGGAGACAGTGAGCCTGTGATCTGTCCAACAGTCAACACCACACATGGCCTTGGTTACTCTGACATCCTGGCTGTCTTTTCTCCTGACAGTGACATAGTCAGTAAGATGCCAATGCTTAGAGCAGGGGTGCATCCAGGAGCTCTTGTTATGGCTAGGCAGATGAAAGGTTGTGTTTGTGATGAGGAGGTCATACGCTGCACAGGTCTTCAGTAAGAGTAGGCTGTTACTGTTACACTTGCCCACTCCATGCCTCCCAATGACTCCCTGCCAGATTGCAGAGTCACACCCTACTCTTGCATTGAAATCGCCAAGCAAGATCAGCTTGTCGGTACTGCTGATTGCTGATAGTAGGGTATCTAGTTCTTCGTAGAACTTGTCTTTCATCTCGTCTGGGTTGTTCATTTTGGGAGCATAGGCGCTGATCAGGGTGGCTTGGCTTCTGTTCTGTAGCGGAAGCTGTAATGTCATAAGCCGGTCGTTCACACCCTTGGGTAGACAGTCAAGTTTCCGAACAAGGTGACTCCTGACGGCGAATCCAACTCCAGCATCATGACGCTCATCGCTGCCGCAACCGCTCCAGAAAAGAGTGTATCCACCTCCAGTTTCAGTCAACTGACCTATGTTGGCAAGATGAGTTTCGCTCAGAGCTGTAATGTCAGTGTTGTATCTTGCAAGGTCTCTGGCAGCTAAGGCTGCTCTTCTCTCTGGTCTCTGCAAGTGTCGTGGAACGCGAAGAGCAGGACAAGACACGGAATACGTCCTGGTCATCCACTGCGCCTAGTCCCACCCCCAGCCGTCTTGCCACTGGATCTAGATGGGAATTGGGAAGAGAGAATGAGGCTGATGCTGCGCAACTCTCCCTCACTTTAATCCAAATCAAACGCGAATTTCGTCGTCATCATCATCAGTGTCCTGTTCAATGGGCATGTATGGGATGTCAGGGAGGGGTAATACCTTTGATGGGGAAACATGTCGTGTCCTTTCAGGGTGGTTTGTCCATCCTTTGTCCCCACCTGGCACTCAGCTCTCACCTGTGGCTCCCCGTAGCTGTTTGCATGCGACAGCAGCCACACCCCGGGCAACGGCCTCGACAAGCCGGCTAAACCAGGTGAGGGTAGCCGACAGGTCTCAACCCTTGTGGTGAGATAGGGAGATGTCTATCCCAGCATGTGAAGACAGAGTCCGGAGAATTGAGCAGAAGAGCCAATGGAAGGTTCAATGGTCAAGATATTGTAGTTGAATGTGAAGTATCAAGTGGAATAAATAGTGAGGAAAAGTATTATGGTATTTAGCATGTTTGACATAAATCATCAAGCCCAGAAGCAATGTATTCCAAACTTTTAAGGAAAGTAAAGGAAAAGAAATAGAAAAAGCTCTGAGCATAATTTTCCACTCTTTGGGTACAGACATGGGACTTAAGGACTGTTCCTTTTGTTTAAGAAGGATTGGAAGGGATAGTCTATATAGTTGCAGGCTTGTCAGCCTAACTTTGGTGATGGTAAATCATTGAGAAGAAATTGAGATGAATTGTTGTTTAGACAGATTCAGGACTTCAGTTAATGAGGATGACATTTCTGAGTAATGATTAAACTTTTTGAAGAAGGTAACAAGGAGGGTTGATGAGGGGAACGTGTTTAATGTTATCTGCATCGATTTTGTCAAGGCTTTTGACAAAGTCCCACAGGACACAATAGTCAGAAAATTAAATGTGCATGGGCGAATATCACTGAATTAGACTTGAATGTAAGGGGCAAAATTAAGAAATTTTCAGATGATCCATAAAATAGGCTTATAGTTGATAGTGAGGAAGAAAGCTGTAGTCTACAGGAAGAGCTTTGTGGATATCCAAGAGCTTAAAAATATTCATGCAGAGAGGGAATGGCTGACTGCCAGAAGGATAAGCAGGATCAGGCAGAGATCCCATGAGTGGATCTTGTTCTTCAACCACAGTTCAGAGTTTCTTTAGGGTGCACAGGCAGAGTCAAGTCCATGGTACCTTGAGTGGTTCAGTTGCAGAGGGTAGGAAGGAAAAAGAGTGGATTGCACTGGTGGTAGGGCATTCCATAGTGGGAGGGGCAGGTGCTTTTGCAGCTGCTGATGTGACTCCAGGGTGATATGTTGCCTTCTTGGTGGCAGGGAAGTCACTCAGCAGTGTGCAGGGACATAGAGAATGTTGGTATGATTCTTAGTGAAAATGCATCTCTCTCAAATGATCAAATGATACAGATATCATTGGGGCAGAAGTGTGTGAAATATTAACTGAAATTAACCTTACTTCTGTTGTGGGCAAAGTTTTGGAAAGGATTATAAGTGATAGGATTTATAATCATCTAGAGAGAAATAATTTGATTAGGGATAGTCAACATGGTTTTGTGAAGGGTAGGCCGTGCCTCGCAAACCTTATTGAGTTCTTTGAGAAGATGACCAAAGAGGTGGATAAGGGTAAGCAGTTGACGTGGTGTATATGGATTTCAGCAAAGCGTTTGTTAAGGTTTTCCATGGTAAGCTACTGCAGAAAATACGGATGCACGGGATTGAGGGTGATTTAGTGGTTTGGATCAGGATTCGGCTAGCTGATAGAAGACAGGGTGGTGGTTGATGGGAAATATTCAACCTGGAGTTCTGTTACTAGTGGAGTACTGCAGGGATCTGTTTTGGGACCTCTGCTGTTTGTCATTTTTATAAATGACCTAGATGAGGGCGTAGAAGGATGGATTAGTAAATTTGCGGATGACACTAAAGTCGGAGGAGTTGTAGACAGTGAGGATGGATGTTACAGTTTGCAGAGGGACATAGATAAGCTGCAGAGCTGGGCTGAGAGGTGGCAAATGGAGTTTAATGCGGAAAAGCGTGAGTTGATTCACTTTGGAAGGAATAACAGGATTGCAGAGTATTGGGCTAATGGAAGGACTCTTGGTAGTGTGGATGAGCAGGGAGATCTCGGTGTACATGTGCATAGATCCCTGAAAGTTGGCACGCAGGTTGATAAGGTTGTTAAGAAGGCGTACGGTGTGTTAGCTTTTATTGGTAGAGGGATTGAATTTCGGAGCCGTGAGATCATATTGCAGCTGTACAAAACTCTGATGTGGCCGCACTTGGAGTATTGCGTACAGTTCTGGTTGCCACATTATAAGAAAGATGTGGAAGCATTGGAAAGGGTGCAGAGAAGGTTTACCAGGATGTTGCCTGGTATGGTGGGAAAGTCTAATGAGGAAAGGCTGAGGGACTTGAGGTTGTTTTCGTTAGAGAGAAGAAGGTTAAGAGGTGACCTAATTGAGGCATTCAAGATGATCAGAGCATTAGATAGGGTGGACAGTGAGAGCTTTTTTCCTCGGGGATGGTGATGGCTAACATGAGGGGACATAGCTTTAAATTGAGGGGTGATAAATATTGGGATGGATGTCAGGGATAGGTTTTTTACTCAGAGGGTAGTAAGGGCGTGGAATGCCCTGCCTGCAGCAATTGTGGACTCACCAACTTTAAGGGCATTCAAATGGTCATTGGATAGACATGGATAATATTGGAATAGTTTAGGTTAGAGGGCCATTTGATTTGTTCCACTGGTCGGCACAACATCGAGGGCCGAAGGGCCTGTACTACACTGTAACGTTCTATGTTCTAATTTAAAACCCAGCTTTTCAATTGTAGCACATTCTGAAATTTTATGATGACAACTTAATCTTAAAGCTAACCATTTAAATTGCAATCATTTAATTCCTAAAATAGAAATGTCAGTTGCCGCTTTTTTTATTTAAGTAAATAATTAAGAGACAAATCAAATGAAGGGAAGAGTTACTCTAGTGGCTGGTGTAGTTCAATCCGTTTGTTTCCTTTAATTTTGTAAATTATACTATGGGTAAATAAGTAGAAGATTTCCTTTGGCATTATGTACAAATGCACTGTGTAGGATTATATCAAGCCATTTTGTCCAGAAAGGCAGTAGTTTCACCCCTCAAACTGAGCTGAACCAGGTGGTTTAGTCAAGTTAGCAGCTGTCATGTTTCTGTTGGTCTTAATGCATCCAGTTCAAAAAGGAGAAAAATCATCTGTATTCTCTTTCGTGCTTGCCAACCAGTGATACCTTCTAGAGAATATGCATGTGTGAGTGGATGGAGTTCAACTGTCATGCACCTTCAAATAGCTTGTCTCTGCTGTTTATGTCCATGTATAAAAGATGACTGCTTGAAGTGAAGTGATGATTGGGTACAATCAGTTATGGAATTATAGCTGAATTCTTGGGATATGAAGAAGAAAGATAAATGGATGGAAATAACATTTAATAAATTATTATGTAGTATTTTGAATGTAGCCATGATCTTGTTCCAGTATGCATTTAGTAATCTGGCTTTCTTTTTACCTTTCCTGTATTATCTATTTCCTTGCTCAAGATAATATTATTCTAAAAAGTTGACTTCAATGAAATGTTGCCCATCTAGCTTCCAAACTTTGCTTTTAACATTTCTGCGGGGAATGTCAGCTTTTGACCAAGCAGCATATAATTGGGATTACTCAGACTTTATTATATGGAGCACTGTATTGGAACTACCACAGGAAAAGTGACCAAACCATAGCTTAAAGGGAAATTGGAGATAGTATTAGATCCAGGAAGAGGCATACAAATTGGCCAGGAAAAAATAGCAGGCCTGAGGATTAGGTGCTGGATAGACTTCAATAAAGGAGAACAAAGGAATTGATTAAGCGGCGGCTTGTGGAGAACGTGAAAACTGACCATAAAGGCTTTAGTAGATATGTGAAGAGAAAAAGATTTTTTGAGAGTCAGAAATAGGGTAATTTATAATGGTGAAAAATGAAAGGCTGACCAACTAAATACATGCTTTGGTTCTGTCTTCACACAGCAGGACACATAACATAGCAGAAATGTTGAGGAACGTGGTTTAGTGAAAGGGAGGAGCTGAAGGAAATCACTATTAGTAGGGAAATAGTATTGGGGAAATTGGGATTGAAGCTGAAAAATTCTGAGGCCTGATTGATAATCCACCAGAGCACTTAATGAAGTGGCCCTAGAAAGATTCAAGATTCTATGGCCTCTGGAACAGCTCCTATGGATTGGAGGGCAGCTAATGTAACCCCACTATTTAAAAAGGGAAATAGAAAGAAAACAGAATTGGGGACCAGTTAGACTCACGTCTTAAGAGGGGGAAAATGCTAGAATCCGTTATAAAATATTTAATAACACAGCACTTGGAAAACAGTGGCAGAATTGGATGAGGCAGCATAGATTTATAAAAGGAGAATTGTGCTTCACAAATTTATGGGAATTCTTTGAGGATGTAACTACTAGTTGATGAGGGGGAGCCAGTTAGTGTGGTTTATTTGGACTTTCAGAAAACTTGAAACAAAGTTTCAAGTAAGAGATTAGTGTCTAAAATTAAAGTGCATGGCATAAAAGGTAGTGCAGAGATGGAGTAAAACTGGTTGGCAGACAAGAAACAGAGTAGAAGTAAATTGATCTTTTTCCAAATGGCGGGCACTGGTGACTAGTGGGGTACTGCAGAGATCAGTGCTGGGATCCTAGCTATTCACAGTATGAATGATATAGATGAGGGAACAAAACGTAATATTTCCACATTTGCAGATGAGACAAAGCTGGGTGGATGGTTGAACTGAGAAGAGGATGCAAAGATGCTTCAGTGTGATTTGGATGCGTTAAGAGTGGGCAAATGCATGGCAGATTTGGTATAATGTGAATAAATGTAAGGTTATTTACTCTGGTAGCAAAAACAGGAAGGCAGATTATAATCTGAATGGCTGCAACAAAACTTGAATGACCTTTCACCAATTACGAAAAGCAAGCATGCAAGTGCAGCAGGTGGTGAAGGAGACAAATGGTATCTTGGCCTCCTTATTGTGAGAATTGGAGTACAGGAATAAGAATGTCTTGCTGCAGGTGTACAGGGTCTTGGTGAGACCATACCTGGAATACTGTGTGCAGTTTTGGTCTCCTTATCTGAGGAAGAATATTCTTATCATCGAGGGAGTGCAACAAAACGCTACCAGATTAATTACTGCGGTGGCAAGATTGATGTATTGAGACAATTTGAGTCAGTTAGGGATTATATTTGCTGGAATTGAGAAGAATGAGGGAGGATCTCGTAGAAACCCATAGCTGCAGAAAGGATGCTCCTGATGTTGGAGGAGTCCAGAACCAGGGATCTCAGTCCAAGGATGCGGGGTAGACCATTTAGAAGCGATAGAACCCCCACAGTACAGAAGGAAGCCATTTGGCTCATCAAATCTGTGCCAAATCTAGCCAAGCTAACCTGTGTACCTTTGGACTGTGGGAAGAAACCGGAGCACCTGGAGGGAACTCACGTAGACAGGGAGAATGTGCAAACTCAACACATGATCACCCCAGGCCATAATTGAACCTGTGTCTCTGATGCTGAGAGGCAGCAAAGCTTACTACTGTATAACTGAGATGAGGAGAAATTTCTTCATCCAGAGAGTAGTGAGTCTGTAGAATTCTCTACCAGAGAAAGCAGTAGAAGCCAAAACACTTTGTTTTCAAGAAGGAATTAAATACAGTTCTTGGGGCTAAAGGGATTAAGGTATATGGAGGGGAAGTGGGAACAGGTTACTGAGTTGATAAATCACATTCACAATGAATGGCGAAGCAGGCTCGAAGAGCCAAGTGGCTTATTCCTGCTATTTTCTGTGTTTCTGTGTAATTTGTGCAACCCATTGCTCTGATCGGATCTATAAAATTTTGCAACAAAGAATTTCAGTACCATTAAACTTTTAAAGTTCTGAGGCCTAGAGGACTGTATATTACTACTCCTGAGGATGGATTTTGATTAACTTGCCTTTCCATTATTTAACTATATCTTTAAAGATAAAGCTGTGACAAAGGGTCACTTAGACTCAATGTTAGCTGTATCCTCTCCACAGATCTGCTGAGATTTCCCAGCATTTTCTGTTTTTGTTTCAAATTGCAACATCTGCAGTAGTTCGCTTTTATCTCTTAAAGATGGAATCTCCTGTTCTTTGACTATGAGCATGAATCAGATGTTGGCAACTACTGAGCTTGACCCTCAATAGGGCATCCATCCATCAGCTGTCAGGAAGATCCTTGTGCACTGTTATAGTAGACCCAGCTAGATTTCTTCCCAGCATGCATGTTCCTTACTACAGTGCTTCAAGAAGACAGCTTCCCAGCACCTCCTGGAGGACAATAAATTCTGGCCTAGCCAATGACACTCACATTCTGTGAAAGAATAAAAGCATATATTCAGGAAAAACACCGAAGTAGGAATTATTTTCTTGAAAATAATGGAAATTCCTGAAGCTGTACTGCGATTTTAAAAAGGGAACAGTATAGAAAAGAGAGAGTCATAAAATGAGAAGAGGAAGCATAAGGTGTTGAGAGCATGAGAGACCAGATGAATTAGGAGCAAGTGTAGGCCAATCAACCTTGTGGGTCTGCTGCGCCAATTATGGTTGGAGAGATGGGATGAGAGGGAGTGCTTTAAATTTCTTGGTAGTTGGGAATGGTATTGAGTAATTTGAGACTTGTATAATGAAAGCTGCGTAAGTTGCACCGTCACAGGTTTAGGGCCAACCTTCTTGTGGGTTGGTTTGTTCGTAATATTGGGGAGGATTTAGACCACCGTGCTAGGGGTTTGGAACCAGGATGTAGTTTTTGAAAGAAAAAACAAGGTGGACAAAAGATTATGGTTGATATGATTGTAGCTTCAACCCCATATTTTACCTCCCCTGATAACCTTGGGCAAAGATTTGATGGAGGATATAGAACGAAAGAACAAGGGGAACAAACAAAAAACTGGGCTTTGGAGGAGGGATGAATGGAATGCCTTGGTGTTTGCTGTTTTATAAATCTGCGTTTGTATTATATTATTGTAATTAAATGATTGCAATGCAGTCAACATATCTATTTTTTACATGTACACAAACCCCTCCCTGCCCCCCTTTCCAAAGGCTGGACGTTCATTCCTCCCCTTAATTCTGCGTCATCTGTTACCTTTACTGTTAACATGTGATTTGATTGCATTCTTGTGTCAATTATTTTGATTCTTCCATTGCCGGCAAGCGGTCCACAATTTCTGTAATTGGATCTTGAGAAATGCAAACAGTGCAACAAATTCAGGTAATTATCTGGATTTCTGAGCTGCAATGAGGGAAAGTACCCCTTCCTAAGTCTAGGGAAAGAAATTGGGCTCAGAAGAATACAAACACTTGGATTCCAACATTTAAACAGAATGGATGTTACTAATATTTCACATTTAAGAGGCACATAAAATGTCTGCTAAGTGCAAAAACTGAAATTTGGACAAGTGCATCTTTGCTTTTACAGTATGGGATAGATTTAACTCAAAGTCCTTTTAAATAGGAAAATAGCTCATGTAGTTTAGCTTTTCATTTTGATATCCACCATAAAGAAGATGCTTGCAGAAATCCTAAGACTTTATGATCACAGTATTTTATATGTGTATTTTATGATCAAAGAAAATAAACCAGGCCACTGGAAATGCACTTCTTTCTATAGAAATAGAAAGAACTCCACAACAAACTTGATTAAGGCTTTGAAGAAGTTACTAGGTTAGTGGATGAAGGTAATCCAGCTGACATTGCTTTTCTGAAAATTCATGTAAAGAGTGATAAGATACCTCTTGCTAGAGTAATTCACAAGATAGAACCTACTGGTGGGAATTGACTCCAACTCCACACACAAAGAGATGTAGTCAACAATTGTGGATCAGTTGAAAAACACATTACTAGTCATGTTGCCCAGGAATTGGGTTAAGCCTGGTGCTGTTCACTGTCTTGGTATTCTGGACAGTGATGCCTTGGATATACTTAGTAGGTTTGCAGATGACACAAAAATAAGGGTTAAGAAAGTAGAGGAGTATCATCTTTTGCAAAAGGAATTAGCTGTTATGCAATACGCAGAAATGCTATGTCATGTATGTAGGTAGGCAGGACCAACACAATACACGTGTCATTTATGGAAAATGATACTATAATCCAGTGAGAAGGAAATGATCCCGATGATATTTTGTACAAATCGATGAAAGTGTGCAACCATCAATATGTGCTTTAGGGAAAACAAACTCTGTATTAAGTTGTGCTAATAGAATGTTTGAGTACAAATCCAGATGTAATCATTTTGTTGTTAAGTTGCGTTTGTGGTACTCTGACTAGCTTTGGTCCCTTCACATGGCATAATGTCCTTGAAAAGCCCTCAGATGAGAGTTATAAAAATTATTCCTGGCTTTGTTCCTCATGCAGGCTTAAAGATTTGGATGTATTTACTTTAGAACAGCATAGATTTAATGAGTGACCTGATAGAAGCATCTGAAATAATGAAACTACTGGCAAAATTTTAGGGAACTAAGAGAAGACTAGCAAGCAAGACCTCCAAGATAGTAAACTATGAATTACTCCCAGTGCCACATACCAGCCTATAGAATTAGGATAGAGTGGCTGATTACGTAGTTGGAATGATGAAGCAAGAGGGAGTACTTTAAATTTCTGGGACGTTGGGAATGGTATTGAGCAGGATGGGATTTATATAATAAAAGCTGCATAAGTTGCACCTCAACGGGGGTCAGGACCAACCTCCCTATGGTATTGGGGAGGTTTAAATCACTGGCAGGAGGTTGGGATCAAGATGTAACATTCTAAATAGAAAACAAGGTGGACAAAAGATTGGGTGAATGCTTGTGTTAGAAATAATAAGGCGTTATGTGGTGTCAGTAATAGAGAATGTAGTGAGGTCAAAATTAGCTTTACAGAGCTTAGTAAATGAGGTTGGTTTGCTGCAGGGCACAGATGTCAGTACAACAGAAGAGTTACAGACAAAAGAAATGAAGTTGAAGGCAGTTTTAGCAGATCTGGCAGATAGCTAGATTGTAGCAGTAATAATAGATAAACCCAGGAACGCTCTAGAAACTGAGGATTAGTATATGCTAAAAGAGAGAATCATAAAGAATGGAAAGGTCCTAGTAAGATGTAGTGGGAAGACAGTAGATGTCCGATATGGTAGTCAGGCTATTAAGGTTCTTTTGTCACATTTAATTGGGATTGATTACAAACGTTCAATGTGAGGAATTAATAAAAAATAATGAGGCATCCAGCAGTCATATGTTAACAGTTATGAGGAATAGAATACAGTAAATAATGGACTAGTTAGCAATAGGTGGAATGCTGACGGCACATAAAACACAGCTATTGTATCCAAAGGACAACTTGCTAGAGTCTGTACTTAGGTAATGTACATACCAGAAGGTTGAATGAACGGACAGGTGCTATGATTCTAGTGTGGGCAGGGAAAATTATTGGCAAGTTCAAACATTGGCTAAATCTCAAAGATAATGGACAAGAGGTAACTATTCTGGACTGGAAAATCAGATGAAATAGCAGAAGACAAAAAGCAGCGCGAGTCCTTAGAGTGGATCTGTTCCACTTTCCCACTCGCTCCTCAGATCCACTGATTCCTGAGACTCCAAAAATATGTTTATCCCAGCCTCAAATGGTGGAGCATCCATAATCCACTGGGGTAAACATATTAAAAGATCAACAGTCGGAGCATTTCACAGGTGGATAAATTTTATATAATAAATACATTTTTGGCAATGATAAACAAGGAAATAAACCCTATGATGATGCAAACAGATGTATCAAAAAATTACAAAACAAAATATTTTGTTCTGCATTGAATGACAGTGTATACAAAAGCTAGGAAGAAATGTTGAATTTCTTGGTTAGCCCACAGCTGTGTGCAGTTTTTCTCAGCCCCATTATAGGAGGGATATAAAAGCAATATAAAAGGTTAGGTTTAGATTCACTGTTAATATGTTGCACAATCTGCTAGGAAACTTAACTGAATCTCATTTGGGATTGAACTTTCACTCAACAGAGTGCATCAGTTATTAAGATAAATCTTATTTTTAAAGAAAACTTTACTTAGCTGTTAGAAATGCCAGAATGAAGTCAAACATTGCAATATTTGAACTTTTAAAAGAAGTTGTTGGCCATGCATTTCTGAAGAACTTCACAGAATAAATATCAGTTTCCAATTCTCTTCATTACATGTTAAATTTATTTTATTTATCATCATACCTACTGATTAAACAAATACAGCCTTTCCCTTTCCTTGCTTTTATTTCTTTGTTTCACCTTCCATTTGTAAACTTGGCAATCAACATTGGTGCATAAAGATTCTCTAAGACTTTGTGCTACTATATCACTTGTCCAGTGCACATGTTGAATATTGAGTCAGTATTAGGGAGATTGGTAGAAGTACTACAGTTTTTGATGCGAGTCTTGTTTTGAAAATTATATCAGGAAGATGGAGTTGTTTCCAAAGTCGATGCAAGTTACTCCTGCAACTCTCTTTTATGTGCTCTAATGAAAATTTTCCTTCCAACATTTGTAAGACTTGAAAATTTTCAACAAATATGGTTTTGAATCAGAATTATGAATGGTAAATGAAAGTGAAATAAAATTAAACGTCTGTTAAATAGACTATTAACATTTAAATGTAATTAGATGTAATATACTTTAATATCAATTTTCATTTCTTTTTGTAAAGAAATTCAGAGGCAAAAAATAGAATGCAACTTCCACCTCAAATGAAAAGTAGTATTGTTTGTTTTGCATATTACATTTTTTTTGCCTGAAGTTAACTTGCAAAATGCTTCACACAGGAGTGTTGGAATATGGGCCCATAGCCCAATCCTGTCATTGCAAGGGAACTTTATCCGGTAGCATCCTTGCATATATCTGCAGCTGGTGACAATGTGGGATTGGCAGTGGCCTGAGACTAGATGTTATATTGTTATTATTTGTAAAGAGCTAGGAATTAAATGTTATATATCCTGGGGTGCTGCGTTCACTGCTGCACTGCAGTCATGGACTGAATAACAGTGCATCAATCTTATCAGTCGGCAGCCACTTGGAGAGCAGCAAGAAGTACACCTTTGAAACTTGTGTGTCTAAGGTGCGATTATTGTGAAAACCAAAAGACATAGCACTAGGCCACTTGCATTGGCAAAGTGCACATTTTTAGTGAGTGAAGAATATTTTTTAAAATGTATTGTTTGGTGTTGGAAGGGGATATGCAGAGAAAAGTTAATATTAATGTTAGAAATTATTCTGAAAAAATTATACTATTAATTTATGGAGTGTTTTCACTGTAATTTGCATTGAACATACTTAAAGGTGAGGAAAATATAAAAATAATATTTGATAACCATATAGTTCAATAGCACAGAAATTCATTGGTTGCACTTGCTTTATTTAGAAATAATTCATCAGACTTCTGCAACAGGCTGCATGCATTGACACTAAGCTTGGTTACATCACAAATCCTGTTTATTCAATTCCATGTGATCTGCCATGTCTTCAGTTTACAATCGCTACAACCTAATATGGGGCACTAGAGCACCTGTCATAATTTGTTGCCAACTTTTTTTATATAGTACAGCAATTTTTATTTATAAAGTGCCCTTAACATAATGAAACAATCTAAGGTGCTTTCAAAACAACGTATGATGCTAGGTCATGGGTATTAAATCAAATGATCAAATGCTTGTTTAAAGCAGTTGGTTTTAAGGGGTATCTTAAAGGAGGAAGATGAGGTAAAGAAGTGTAAGGAGGGTATTCCAGAGTTTGTCAACTGAAGGCATGTCCACCAATGGTGGAGTGAAAAAAATTGAGAATACATAAGAGGCTAAGCACAGGTATCTTCAAGGGCTGTGGGACTGGAGGCAATTATAGAGGGCATGGAGGGTTCTGAAAGCAAGAATTTAAAATCAAGACATTGCTTGACTGGGAGCCAGTATAGTTTAGGGATGATAAAAGAATGGGACTTGCTGCGAGTTAAGATATGGGCAACAAAGATTTGGATGACCTCCAGTTTGCGGAGGGTAGAATATAGACCAGCCAGAATGCATTGCAATAGTCAACTCTAAAACTAACGAAGTACGAATGACAGTTTTCAGCAGCAGATGAATTTGAGCAGTTTTGTAGAAATGGAAATGGACACAAATATGGAGTCAGCATTTCCTTTCAGGATCAAGTTTGACTGCTGGATTTTGAACAGATTGGCTTAATCTCAGACTTAAATAATAAAAGCAAAGTACTGTAGATACTGTAAACCTGAAGCAAAAACAAAATGCTGGAAAGGCCCAGTGGATCTGGCAGCATCTGTGGACTGGGAAACAAAGTTAACGTTTCAAGTCTTGATGACTCTTCAGGGCCTTGAGCTCTGATAAAGCGCAGCATAAAGATGAGATATAGAAGATGGCTAAGGATAGATAGATTCCTGGGAGACACCAGAGGCAATAATGCAGGAGTAGAAAGTGAAGCCATTGCAAGTGATTCTTTGGCTTTGATGGATAAAAAAAGGAATCAGATTAGAGCAGTTGGAATACAGTGGAGAGGCATTCGAGGAGGACAGTGTGGTCAAAGCCCTAGATGGATGGGGAAGGATGAGGAGGAAAATTCTTTGTAACGGTTATAACAGAGTGCCATTGTGACTTTCAAAAATATTGTGGTACAGATTCAAACATTGAATTTCAGAAAAGATGGGAATTGATTTGGAAGACAGCAGCTTGTTCAACGTCTTTGGAGAAGAAGGGAATTTGGAGAAGGGATGGTAGTTTCAAGGACAGTAGGTTGTAGGTTGGTTTTGTGGGGAGCGGAC
The DNA here is from genome assembly GCF_965287045.1 of Carcharhinus amblyrhynchos. Lineage (NCBI taxonomy): Eukaryota > Metazoa > Chordata > Chondrichthyes > Carcharhiniformes > Carcharhinidae > Carcharhinus > Carcharhinus amblyrhynchos. Next base: position 33,458,273 of record NC_137335.1, on the reverse strand, counting down.
GTATGATGACAGACTGACAACACCCAGAGAGATTACAGTTCATCATGGTTAATGTGGGCTACGTAGAGAAGTTGCTAGGTCAATGGGTTATTGACACACAGTTCAAGGATTTTCAAATGTATGTGGTTTCAAATGTATGCAGACCATCAACTAAATTGTGAAAGACAGGAATAACTACATTTAAGTTTATGTGGTGAAGAATGTAAGTGTTTCTCGATTCTCACAATCTGTTGTCATTTTCTTTTAGTTGTACTCATTAAATGAGTATAAACCACCTATCTCCAGGGCTAAAATGAACCAGGTGACAAAGGCGGCTATCAAGTCTATTAAGGTAAATTTTAAAAATGATTTGTTCTTTTGCTTTAAAACATATGTAATCTTTGATGGAAATGTTACTGAATGTTATATTGCAACATAATTTGAGCACATCTTCTGTTTAGTTAACTATTAACTATAGTCGTGGCTTTAACTGCCACAATAAATGTAAAGTTTTCTGACTCCGTGAAGGCACTAGTAGCTAGCGACTTGCATTCCAGCATATTCAACTTTCCAGTGTCTAAATTTGACCTTCTGGACTTGTTTCTTCAGACCTGTGAAGTCCAGAATGATTTTGTGGGTTGCATATGTCCTGAGTTCATAAATTGGGTTTGTGAAGTCAAGGAAGCCCAGTCATATTTATAGTTTAATTTCTTCTTCACAGTTTTGCCTTTTTTGCATTCTGTGTAGCTGGAGGTTTGGAAAGAATTGTACTTACTTTGGGTCTGGAGATCTGGAAAGGATAACTTATTGTGCTCTGCTTTTTCAGTATAGAACTTATCTATGAGTAATCCCAGCCTAAGATGTGCAAATTAATGGAAACTGTGATTTAAACTTTATATTTGGCTCATAAGGCTCATGAAATACATCTATGGGACTGATCATGGCAAAAAACCTTCATGCTATGGTTTTAGACAGTCTGTTGCCAAATTTCAAATATGCTTGATGCGTTCTAAACCGCTGATAGCTGCAGACAATGTTCTGACAACCCAGAATTTCTAATCTTGCATAGCCATTGATACACTTGTAAAAAGTACCTTGTAAAAAGGTACTTTCAGGTTGTCAGGTTTGAACCTATTTGTTTTGGAGCCTTAGTTCTAATGTATTGATGGGGAATTGTTTTGGTTCCAAGTTTTAGATCAGACAGTAAAATGTATTAGACATCTTTACAGGATGATGCAATGGTGGTTGTCAATTTTCTTTCTTAATTGAGGACTGATGGGGCTACATTGTCATTTTTTTTCAGCTAATATAGCCCCCACTTAAACCACATGAGAACTAACACTTCTGTATTGCTCTGGTATTGCATTAATTGTTAGGTGGCTAAAACATCAGGATTAATTCTCCTTCACAAAGAACGTTGTGTTCTGAAAAGTTCCAATGATATTTGAAATATTCTTCCCATTGTCCATTCCTCTTCACCTCTGTGCTCTAGTAAAAACTTGGATAGGGGAATTATTTATTTTCAGATATGTTATTTTATATTGGAAAAATAGGAGCGTAGTTGATGGAGCAACATACTTATTTTGTTTCACAAGGAATTTTAGTGGAAGGTTTTTTGAGACAGTTGGAGAGTGGTTTTATCAAAGAACTTTTGACCCTTAAAGATTGCACTCTGTGTAAAGAGGATAAAAACATCTGGGTTCAATTAGTTTAAAATTCCAGGAAGTTTCTTGAAGACCTTGAATTTCTCAAATTTTTTAAAGGAAAAATGTTAAAAAGTATAATATAACCTCAGTATCAGCAGTACAATCAAGATAATGATTGTAAACTTCAAGATGTATTCAGATGGCTAAGTAATTCAGAAAAAATACATTTGTTATATTAATGTAAATCTTTTAAATTTTTTTTCCACTTAAATTTGATTAGGTATGATGTAAAGTTTGAGTGTTAAAGCCGTTGCGTAGATGAAGCTTGTGGATCAAAATGATGCTTAGTTTGTAGTAAAGCATTCGTGCAAAAGGGCTGATCCAATTATTCCATGACGCCCAGCGCATTTTCTTGGCCTGGGTTTCCATGGGGGGGGGCCACGTTTGTGGAGACCTGCAGCCCTCGCTTCTAAATGTACTGATAGTGATGTTACGTCTGGTGCTTCTCAGTTGTGGTTAGGAATGCCTAGTTTCGGGTCCCTGACTCTTTATCTGTTTTGCATCATTGACTTTGTTAAGTGGGTATGCTGAAGTTTCAGCCCTTGCAAGGTTGACGAGAACATACAAGGAACTACTGCCATAACTGGGTTATTTATGGTCAACATGTAGCAGAAGAATGGAGAGAACTTGCAATGAAATTTATCCGATCTGATAATTTATTTGTAAGTTTAAGCGTTTAATTTAATTGTAATTCAAAAAAAACACCAGAATTGCGAGAAGAGGGAAAAGTAAAACAAAAATTACTGGTGACATTTCATCAGATCTTAGTTATGAGATGTGAATAAAATCTGCTTTTATTTAAAAGCAAAAAAAAGATGTAAAGTAGTAGCTGAAGTTATCGATCCAGTTATTGCTTCTTTAAATTCAAATGTTATAACTTAGAACATAGAACCCTACAGTGCAGAAAGAGGCCCTTCAGCCCATCGAGCCTGCACCAAACACAATCCCACCCAGGCCCTACCCCCATATCCCTACATATTATACCCACTAATCCCTCCAACCTACACATCCCTGGATACTAAGGGGCAATTTCTTAGCATGGCCAATCAACCTAACCCGCACATCTTTTGGCTGTGGGAGGAAACCGGAGTACCTGGAGAAAACCCTCGCAGACACGAGGAGAATATGCAAACTCCACACAGACAGTGACCTGAGCCGGGAATCGAACGTAGGACCCTGGAGCTGTGAAGCAGCAGTGCTAACTACTGTGCTACCGTGTCCTTTTAACATTTTTCCTTTAGAAAATTGAGAAATTCAAGGTCTTCAAGAAACTTCCTGGAATTTTAAACCAATTGAACCAGGATGTTTCTATCCTCTTTATTCAGAGTGCAATCTTTAAGGGTCAAAATTTCTTTGATAAAATTATTCTCCAACTGTCTCAAAAAACCTTCCACTAAAATTCCTTGTGAAACAAGATGAGTATGTTGCTCCATTAACTTCGTTCCTAATTTTCCAATATAAAATAACATATCTGAAAATAAATAATTCCCTAACCAAGTTATCACTAGAGCAGTTGGGGCTTTGTGTTTGGAAAAGGGACAGCTTGGCGATGACCAGATACAGGTCTTTAAAATCTTGAATGAATAACTCATGATCGATGTGGACAGAATGTTTCCACTTGTCTAATAGTGTTCTTATCTGCTATTGAGGGAGTGCAGTGAACGTTCACCAGGCAGATTCCTGGGGTGGCACATGTGACATATGAGGAATGACTTAAGTCGGTTAAGATTATCTTCACTAGAGTTTAGGAGCATGAGAAGAGATTTCAGAGAAACTTACAAAATTCTAACAGGGTTAGATGGAGTAGATTCAGAAAGCATGTTCCCAATGGTGTGCAAGTCCAGAACAAAGGGTCATAGTTTGAGGATAAGGGATAAACCTTTTCGAACTGAGCTGAGGAGAAATTTCTTCATCCAAAGTGTGGTGAATGTGTGGAATTCATTACCACAGAATAGTTGAAGCCAAAATATTGTTTAATTTCAAGAAATTAGACACAGCTCTTGGGGCTAAAGAGACCAAGGATTATGGGGGAAGGGGGATCAGGATTTTGATTTGATGATTAGCCATGATCAAAATGAATGACGGAGCAGGCTGGATGGGCGGAGTGACGTACTCCTAGTTTTTAATCCAAAATGAGGAACAACCTGTTGCCTTGGCAACACTACTGTCTGGCCCCTTGATACAATTTTCACTCTCTGCTCTCTGTGTACTTACATTTGCACTTACATTTAAAAAACTCTAAGGGCAAAAAAACCCACCTTTTTAACAGACGATTTTACAAACGCCAACTTTGCCACAAAATCTGATGGTGAAATAAGGAGAAATTTGCTTTGTCAGAACGGTTTAAAAGTGCAACTTGCTAATTTTTTTAATAACATGCAGAGGCAGTTTTTTTTTAAAGGTGCATGGCCCCTTTAATTTATTTTACACAACCAAGCATATGTAGTAATTTTAAGGGGCTTGTGCACAGCCTGTGCAGGAATGTTTGGATTTCTGTGGGACCGTGCAGCATAGAGAGAACATTGCTTACTACCACAGGAAGTAGTTGAGGCAAAAACATAGATGCTTTCAGAAAAAAATTAGATAATTACATGAGGGAAGGGAATAAAAAGATGTACTGATAAGGTGAGATGAGGCATCTGTAATGGAAGGAAACCGATTTGGATTATAAACTCCAGCACAAATTATTTGGGCCAAATGGCATGTTTGTTGCTGTAGGTTCTATGTAATTCTAAAGCCTCAAAAATCACCAGCAGTGTTTAGGATTTAAAACAAAAAGTAGATATCATAATGTAAGAATAAGGAAGTAATGATAAGTTTGTACTGGGCAGTAGTTATACCACAGTTGTAAGTACTGTGTGAAATTTTAGGTATCCCATTATAGAAAACGGAGCATACAGCATAAATTCACCAAAAAGATAGCAAAGATAGGAAACTAGTTATGGAGAGAGATTTGAGATGCTAGGACTATTTGAAGGAACAGAGGTTTGGTTCATTTTTAAAATTAAGAAATGTTTAACTTGAGTGAATCGGGAAAGATCATCACCTTTGATAGGGGAAAGGTTGGGATGGATTTATTTTCCCAGAAGATGGATGAAGTGTGAGTTGATTTGTAATAGGGGAGTTGAAGCAAGCCATTGTAAATTTTAAAGGAAATTTGATAGCTACTTAAACCAGAGATGCATGTAAGGCTCAGAAGATGGATTTTTTTTGGATTGGTCTAGCACAGAGCTGAAATGATGCATTGAGCGACTCCTTATACACTATCCATTTGAGATCTTTCAGTGTTCCAATTCATTTTAAAAATGGTTAGCCAGAGCAACATAATTCATAGGAGCTGCTGATGCTTTATATAAGAATCCAAATTATAGCTGTATCCATTTATTTACAACTTGCTTGATTGCCTCCTGAAGGCTAAAGCTAGTAGTTCCCCCTCCTGTTGCTAAGTGAAACACAACTTTATTTACAAAAAAGGGCTGTATGAAAAAGCTGGACAACAGTAAAAAGAAATGGAACGTTTGAATTCTTTGCTCTGGAAAGGGACATATGGAGTTGATTTCTGATCACTACCAAGTATTCATTTCATGGCTTCAAGCTTCCTCAGTTCTTTTGTGCTGTAAATATATTTTTACTTTTTAAAATGACATTCTGTATTCACTTTTTTATTATGTACAAAATGTCAGCACATCTGGGTTATTATGCACCAGAACAGGTTAAAATTACTTCTTCCCCTTCTATATAAAATAAACAAGATTGTTCCAAGTGGTTGGAGTTGAGTTTGTCAGTAGTAATCTTTGAAGCGCAAAGAATTTGCGGTTTAATACTCTTTGGTATTGTGCATTGGTACAAAACGTTAATGTATAGTGTGTTTCCAAGCTGTTGGTTGGGTAACTAACCTTGATATTGGTGCAAAGCACAATTGAACTAATTTTTCAACATGGTGAGCATGATATTGTTAAAAAAATGTTATTGGTTCAAGGTCCGTACTAGCTTTTTGAATTGAGAATTGTATGTAAATTCAAATGATGTTGATACTGATCTAGTCAGAAGAAATAAGCCTTTGTAAGGGGCAGCAGTGGAAAGGTTCTTTTGATCCTGATGCAGGACAGATTTGATCATAAAGCCTCTTTTCAGTCTTATTCAAATAATAGTTAGGAAGAGGTTTTATGGTAGTTTGGAATATGTAAATAATTGATTTTCTAAAATTTTCTGCCATTATTAGATATTGGAAAAATGTCAGGATTTTCTTTAAAATCCATACATCAGTATTTTCAACATAGTTCTTGGCTTCTGTATTGAGTTTAAGAATTGCAGCTTATATTTCCATCTAGCAAAGTTGGTAACTGGCAATAAGTTGTCAGTCTTTTTAATGTGCAAGTAATGAGTTGTCTGTGGAGATTTGAAGCAAAGAAAACGGGCTTGAATTTGTGATCATTGGCACAATTTGTGCATTTGCCGATGATTTTAGAGACAGTCACTCACAGAAATTTAATTTCAATGGTGTGATTTTCCTCTTTTCCCGGTGGCAATTTAAATTGTGTGCCAACTCACTTTGCAGCAGCAATGTCAGCAGACAGGCAGCCAATGTAAGTGATTTTGTAGAAGAGGAAAAATCATATTAAAAAATATATTCATCATGGAGAAATTTGACTTTCCAGAAATATAAAATAAACTTTTCAGAACCAGTGAAGAACTTCAGTTATGAAGCTAGATTGGAGAAGTTTTCTTTGAAGAAGTTGAGAGGAGATTTGACTAAGAAATTCAAAGTTATGAGGGGTCTGGACAGAGCAGGTAGGGATAAATTGTTTTTGCTCATCAAGAACAAGAGGGCACAGATATGAAGTAATTGGCAAAAGAAACAAAAACCTTCTTGGAGAAAAAATTTTTTCACACGTTCCACAATGCGCTGCCTGAGACTGAGGCGGGTTCAACCAAAGCATTCAAAATGGAATTAAAACATTATCTGAAAAGGAAGAATACCCAGGGTTACCGAGCAAATGACACTTGGAATTGCTCATTTGGAGAGCTTGTGCAGACATGGTAGACTGAATGGCTACCTCCCGCTCTGTAACAATTTTGAGGATGTTTAGCAGTAATTATGAAGTTTATACCCTGATTCAACAAAGAGCAACATTTTAAAAGAATTTTTACAGTGAGACTAATAGTGTATAAGTGGAAGATCTTGAAAATTCAACTGATTTCTGGAGGTGTATAGGTGTATTTTTGCACGGGGGGGGGTAACATGGGGGAATGGGTGTTGCTGCCCCAAATATGCACCCTTGCATGAATACCTGATGCATAGAATCACTGATAGCAACTTTTAGTTTCACTAGACTTTTGACAGCAAATGCTGGCAACTTTACAGTCATTACACAATTTGAACCAATAAAGTTAAAAATGATCAGAACTGCAGAAATTAGTTGCACAGAAAAGTCTAAGTCACTAAAGAGTAGTAGATACTGTAAGTTAATTGCCAAGTATATGGTAGACACTTCCTGTTAACAAATCCTTACATCCTACACCATTATCTTACTATATAAAGCATGTTAAGATGTCAGCTTACCTATAACACCACTAGATGGCATTTTAATAAATGTTACTGCTAAATATTAACTGGCGTTTTAATTAATTCTCTGGGCGTGAACGTTACTGTCAAGGCTTGCACTTGAGAATGTAGTGATGGGCCGCCTTCCTGAAGTTGATGTGAAGGTGATCCAGTAATAATAGATAGTGAAATGTAGTTGGAATTACCTCTCAAATGCTACTACTGTACAATCTTGTCATTCCTAACAAAATTACCAAAAATCCTTTCATTCATCTGTTCCAAGATATCGATTTGAGCAATGCCAGTTTAAATAATGACCAGTTATTACCAATTTCATGATTGGGTTATTAAATTGTCTTTCAATTTTCCATTAAAGTTTTTATTTTATGTTCTTGTATTCTTATTTAAAATCTTTAGATACATCAGTATCATGTAGAAAATGTAATTGAGAGTCAAGAAGAATAAAGAAGGCTGGAGGTGGGGTAGTGGTGTTGAAAGTGAAGAAGGATTATGTGAGAGACTAGCAATATAAAGGGGAATCCCAAAGTCATCTTCTATAGGCATATGGAGTAACAGGGTGGCAAAAGGAGGAGTAGGACCGATTCGGGACCCGAAAGGGAATTTATGCATGGAGGCAGGTGGCATATCTGAGGTTCTAAATTAATACTTTGCATCCCTGTTTACCCAGGAGATAGATGCTACCCAGGACATGGTGACAGGCGAGGAAATTCTTTTCCTAGAAGGGTTCAAAATTGATAAGGAGGGATTACTGAATTGTTGGCAGTGAAAGTTGGCACTGGTATTGGATGAGATGTTTCCAAGGAAATCAACGGAAGTGGAATGGAATTTGCAGGATTGCTGCCATAATCTTCCAGTCTTCTCTCAACTCATGAACTGAAGAATTGTAAATGTTACTCCCCTGTTCAAAAATAGTTATAAGGATAGCCACAGCAATTACAGGCTAGTCAGTTTGACATCAGTAATGGGCAAACTTGTAGAAGCATTTATTAAAAAAAAATGGGTTGATTAGGAAGTGCCAGCACTGCTTCCTAAAGGAGAAATTGTGTTTAACTAAATTGCTGCCTTTTTTTTTGAGGAGGTGATAGAAAGGATCAATGCCGGTAATTCAGTTGATGTTATGCACATGGACTTTTAGAAGGCAGTTGACACAGTGCCACACAACAAACTTGAAAAATTATAACTCGTGGAATAAATGGGACAGTAGCAATGTGGATACAAAATTGGTTAAATAATAGGAAGCAGACAGTAATGGTCAGTGGGTATTTTTTGGGCTGGAGGAAGGTTTGTTGTGGTGTTCTGCAGGGGTTGGTATTGGGACTCTTGCTTTTCCAGATAAATGTTAATGATCGAGGTCTTGGTGTGCAAGAGACGATTTCAAAGTTTGCAGATAATCCAAAACTTGTAAACTGTGAAGAGCTATGTAGAAATTCAAATGGGTATGGACAAGTTGGTGGAGACGACATGTAGATGGCAGATGAAGCTCAATGCAGAGAAGTGAGAGGTGATGCATTTGGTAAGAAGAATATGGAGAAGCAATATAAAATAAGGGATGTAATTCTTACAGGGGTGTAGGAACAGAGAGACCTGGGTGTATATGTGCACAGATCATTAAAGATGACAGGACACGTAGAGAGAGTAGTTGATAAAACATATAGTATTGCAGGCTTTTTAATTGGGGCATAGAGTACAGAAGCACAAAAGGTTATGCTGAACTTATATAAGACACTAGTTAGACTTCAGCTGGAATTTTGTGTTCAGTTTTGGGTACAACATTTTGGGAAAGATGTGAATGTATTGGGAAGAGTGCACAAGAAGTATACAAGAATGGTTCCAGGAATGAGAAACTTCAATTATACAGATTGATTGGAGAGGTTGGGATTGTTTCCCTTGGAGAAAAGAAGGCTGAGGGAGATTTGATAGAGATGTTCAAAATCAGGAGGGGGCTGGACTGAGTAGATGTAGATAGAGTAGCAATTATTCCCATTCATAAATGGACTTCAGGGCATAGGTTTAAAGTGAATTGCAAAAGAAATAAATGTGATGAGAGAAAAATCTTTTTCACAGGAGTGGTCTGGGTCTGGAATACACTGCCTGGAAGTGTGGTGGAGGCAGGTTCAATCAAGGCATTCAAGAGGGAATGAATAAAAACAATATGCAGTGATGTGTGCATCTTTGGACTATGAGAGGAGCACCCTAGTTACACTAAAGATACAGAGCACTGTAGGGGTGGTTAGCTCACCAACCATATCCCTAATGCCTTTTGTTTTGCAATGGACATTGAAAGTCTCTGTACACAAAATAGAAACAGACAGAGGTATGTTGTCCATTCAAAATATCTTTAATACATGTCCCCAGCCTGACAGTCTAGATGAAGCTATAATCCTGTTATTAACTTGGATTTTAACAACAAAAGACTTTGAATTTGATCATAAATTTCATCTTTAAATCAAGGGCACAGCTATGGCTAAGAAATTTACCCTAGCTTACGAAGGCAGTGTGGAAAGGAGAAGTATTTAAAAAGTGTCTAAGATTTCCTGTGTGTTACTTTTTTTATTTTTTGTTTCTCAGGATGTGGCCATTGTTGGCTAGGCCATTATATGTTGTCCATCCCTAATCCCTGAGCTACTGCCTTGAACTTATTTGGTCCCGTGTGGTATAGTTACACACATAACGCTGTTAGGGAGGGAGTTCCAAGATTTTGACCCAGTGACAGTGACGAAATGGCCATATAGTTCCAAGTCAGGATGGTGTATAGCTTGGAGAGAAACTTGCAGATAGCGGTGTTCCCATGCAGCTGGTCCCTTGACCTTCCAGGTGGTAGAGGTCATGAGGTATTATTGAAGGAGCCTCGGTGACTTATTACAGTGCAATTTGTAGATGGTACTGCTGCCGCTGTTCTCTGGTATTGAAGATAGTGAATGTTTCAGATGGTGGATGGGGTGCCAATCAAGTGGACTGTTTTGTCCTGGTTAGTATTGAGCTTCTTGAGTGTTAGAATTGCAGTCATCCAGACATGCGGAAAATATTCCATCACACATTACAAACTTGTACATTACAAACATATGAGCATATGAATTAGGAACTTGAGTAGACCACTTGGACCTTTGAGGCTTCTCTATCATTCAGTAAGATCATGGCTGATAAGATTATAAACTCACTCCACATTTCCACCTAATCCTGATAACTTTTCACCCTTTTGGTTATCAAGAACCTATCCGCCTTCAAATAATCAAAGACTCTGCTTTAAAAATATTCAAAGACTTTTCTTTCACTGCCTTTTGAGGAAGAGTATCCCAAAGATACTCAACCCCCTAGAAAAAAATTCTCCTCTATCCTGAACGGATAACCCTTTTTTTCCAAACACTGTCCCTGAGTACTTGATTCGTCCGCAAGAGGAAACAATCCTATCTGCAGTCACCTTATTAAGACCTCTCAGCATCTTATACTTCGATCAAGTCACCTTTTACTCCTCCAAACTCCAGCGTATTTGCATCTTTTCTTGTATAAGAAGACCACAATACTATACACTATAGATGTGGTCTCACCAGCGCTCTGTAAAACTGAAGCATAACCTCCCTATTTTTGTATTCAGTTCCACTCGCAATAAATGGTAATATTCTATCAACTTCCCTAGTTACTTGCTGTACCTGCATACTAGACTTTTATGATTCGTGCAGTAGGATACCCAGATCCCCCTGCATTTTAGAGCTCCACTATCTCATCTTTTAGTTAGCTTTTTATTTTCCTGACAAAATGGTCAGTTTCACGCTTTGCCATGTTCTAGTCCATTTGCCAAATCTTCAGCTACTCAACCTATCTATATTCTTCTCCATATCTTACTGACCTACCTATCTTTGCATTGTTAGCAAATTTAGCAACCGTAGCTTTTGGTTCCTTAGTCTCAGTCATTTATACAAATTGCAAAATGTTGAGACCCCAGTCCTGATCCCTATGATACACTATTCGTTGTCTTGCCAACCAGAAAAAGCCCATTTATGCCTACCTATGTTTCCTGTTTGCTAGACTATCTTGTAACCATGCACTTACGTTACCCCATACACCATGAGCTTTATTTGGTAGATGGTGGACAAGCTTTGACGAATCGGAGGTGAATTACCGGCTGCATAATTCCCACACTCTGACTTGCGCTTATAGCCAGAGTACTCAAATGACTGGTCCAGTTAAGTTAAATGATCAATGTGCTATTCAGACTCTCAAAGAAGCAAAATTAGAAGAATTCCTCAATAATTGTCCCTCCATTAAAGTTAAAGCCACAACACAAAGCTTTAGTTTCCTAAACATCAAAGCATTTAAATTGGCACAAAAAAAACAACAGGCATAAGAATAACACACATGTTTGCACAAGAAAATCATCAACCAAAATACAGTTCTGTGGACTGAAGTTGCAGATTTTTAGTTTTTATTTGATGTGTACAGCTGGAAGATTTTAACCAGGCAGTCATACTTCTTATTGCAGCAGGGCAGATGAGACGTAAAAGCATTTTTTGAGAGAGCTAGTCAACCCACCATTGCAAAGTAGGTTAACGCTAAGACCACTATAAATTACAACATATTGCACAATGACCCACAAATAAATAGTGATTAAGAATCATTTTGAAAAGTTATATGGGGATGTCCGTTCACAGCCAACATGACTTTTTTTGATGTGTTTATTGAAAATGTTCTTATATTTTACATAGGAAACAAACACAGATATAGATCCACACAGTGCTCACATATACATTCCAACGTGACTGGGCTCAGGGATTCCCGTGGCAAATATCACATTTTTAAAAGAGATTTTTAAAGCTTTTAAGAGGTAAAACCCTAAAAGACTTATTAAGACCGCAGTGAAGACACAAGCTACTCTACTCACTCAGCAGCCTCATTTGCCAACCTCCAAATTCTCTCCTGTTAGCTTGCCCATTCTGCTGAACGCTACCAACTCTCTGGTGCGCAGGCTTGTGAGACCCTACTTGCTTTACCACTGCATTTGTTGGTTGTAGGCTTACTACAAGCGAACCCAAGAGCAATAAAACAGGGGAAGAAGCAGCCTGTAGTTGCAAGAGTAGCTCCTCAAATTTCCTCTCACTTATATATTGGGGAGTAACGATTCTTTTACTTGTCCCTTATGTTATTGATTTTTTTGCAAGTTTTATTGATCCTTTTGAAGGTGATTTCCCCACCCTTTCCCCCAGTGTATTTTGTAGCCTGCATCAGAAGTAGCTTTGGATTCTATAAATGTTGGGATGTCAATGGAGAGAAAAATATTTGTTTTCTGAATAGACCAAGAGCAAATGAAGGTGAAGTATGAAAGGTTACAAATAAATGAGCAGGGTCCTCATAATGTAATTTCTTTCAAAATAAGGAACTAATTTGAAAGTTATCTGAAAAATTCAAATTACTGTGAATATTTTGTTGCTATTCTTGCAAGATAGGCAGATAGAGAAAGTGAGAGAGTGATATATAAAGGTTCCCAAACATGAACCCACAAAACATGACATCGAACAGAATAAGACTGCCAGTTGTGGATTCTCCACACCAGATTTGTTTCATGTCCCCCGCTTCCTTTCACTATTGATGAACAAATTTACCAGTGAGGTAAAGCTAATTTTCCATCACTAATTGCTTTAATTTTCACTGCTTTAGCTCTGCTAAATCCTACATTTTGAATCTGCAGTGATGCTAGAAAAAAGTAACTACCTTCCCAGGACCAGAACCTTTCATTACACCATAAAAGCTCAGGAAAGATCCCAAGTACATCTGAATTGTGCCCTACCTCTGCTGGACTGCTAAATATCAGATATTCTCCTTTGTCTGGTGCACCTGGATTGCCACCTTGCTTGGAGGGAGGCAGCAGATGGGAAATTCTAGGCTGGTTTGGTCATTGACAATGTTTTAGGGTCCATTATTTAAGACGACCTCATGGAGTACTTGGAAGTGCATGATAAAATAGGACTGAATCAGTACATCTTCATCAAGGGGAGGCCATGTCTGACAAATCTGTTAAGGGTTCTTTGAGGAGGTAACAAGGAAGTTAGATAAAGGAAAACCAGTGGACGTAATTTATTTAGATTTCCAGAAGACCTTTGACAAGGTGCCCCATAGGAAATTGTTAAATAAGTTAAGAGCCCATGGTGTTATGGGTAAGATCCTGGCATGGATAGAGGATTGGTTGGCTGACTGACAGAAAACAGATAGTGGAGATAAAGGGGCCTATTTCAGAATGGCAGCAGGTGACTAGTGGTGTGTCTCAGGGTTGGTGCTTTTCACAATATACATTAACGATTTGGAAGAAGGAACTGAAGGCACTGTTGGTAAGTTTGCAGATGATACAAAGATATGTAGAGGGGCAGGTAGTATTGAGGAAGCAGGAGGGCCTGCAGAAGGACTTGGACAGGCTAGAAGAGCGGGCAAAGAAGTGCCAGATGGAACCCAACATGGAAAAGTGTGAGATTATGCACTTTGGAAGGAGGAATGGAGGCATAGACTATTCTCTAAATGGGGAAATGCTTTGGAAAACACAAGCACAAAGGGACTTGGGAGTCCTTGTTCAAGATTCTCTTAAGGGTAATGTGCAGGTTAGTCGGCAGGGAGGAAGGCAAATGCAGTGTTAGCATTCATGTCGAGGGCTAGAATATAAGAGCAAGGATGTACTTTTGAGGCTGTGTAAGACTCTGGTCAGAGTATTGTGAGCAATTTTGGGTCCCGTATCCAAGGAAGGATGTGCTGGCCTTTGAGAGGGTCCAGAGGAGGTTCACAAGAATGATCCCTGGAATGAAGAGCTTGTCGTATGAGGAATGGTTGAGGACTCCGGGTCTATACTCACTGGAGTTTAGAAGGATGAGGGGGGATCTTATTGCAACTTACAGGATACTGCGAGGCCTGGATAGAGTGGATGTAGAGAGGATGTTTCCACTATTAGGAAAGATTAGAACCAGAGGGCACAACCTCAGGCTAAAGGGACAATCCTCTAAAACAGAGATGAAGAGGAATTTCTTCAGCCAGAGGGTGGTGAATCTGTGGAACTCTTTGTTGCTGAAGGCTCTGGAGGCCAGGTCATTGACTGCCTTTAGGACAGAAATATGTAGATCCTTGACTATTAAGGGGATTAGGGGTTATGGAGAAAAGGCAGGAGAACAGGGATGAGAAAAATATCAGCCATGATTGAATGGCAGAGTAGACGCGATGGGCCAAGTGGCTAAATTCTGCTCCAGTGTCTTATGGTCTCACAGTTTATTACCAGCCTTAAAATTTTAAGGAATAATAATTAGGTATTGATGTGCATGTAAATTAATGGCCTAGATCTGCAGTCTCAGATGATCATATCCAGGAGAAAACCTAGAAGATGCATTGAAGGACCTCTTGGAAGGCCTCATGCACTGTCTTCACAGGAATGGCTTAAGATGTTTCTATTTCCATTAAGCAATTCCCCTGTTTATGGAACCCTTGAAACCCCTGATTTAATGATAGAAACTTCTGGATGGTTCTGAATCACTTAGTAAAATAATTGCCCAGGACAAGTTAGAAGGATTAAAACCAGGTCTAACTCCTGGATATTGCTTCCTGTACTTTCAAGAAGTGGAGTGGCACAGTGGTTAGCACTGCTGCCTCAAGCGCCAGAGACCTGGGTTCAATTCTGGCCTCAGGTCACTGTCTATGTTGAGTTTTCACATTCTTCCCATGTCGGTGTGGGGTTCCTCCCGCAGTCCAAAGATGCGTGGGTGAGGTTGATTGGCCATGCTAAATTGACTCTAGTGTCAAAGGGATTAGAAGGGTAAATATGTGAGGTTACAGGATCAGGGACTGGGTGGGATTATGGTTGGTGCAGACTTGATGGGCCGAATAGCCTCCTTCTGCACCAAGGGGATTCTATGATTTTATGTCTCATGGTATATCATGCCTGAATTCGAAATGATAGTTTATTTTTACCTTGCAGCTTCTAGCTTCACCTAGGTAGATGGCACATTGGTTATAGCGTCATTTGTGTCACCATAGTATTTTAGCTTTACTGGACCTAAAGAACAGTAGAGCACAAGAACCAGGCCCTTTGGCCCTCCAAGCTGCACTGATCACATTGTCCTATCTGGACCAACCACTTACATCCCTCTATTCCTCATTTGTTCATATGCCTATCAAGATGAGTTTTAAATGTGGCTAACATAACTGCCTCAAGCACCTCATATGGCAGTGCATTCCAGGCCCCCACCACCCTCTGTGTAAAAAAAAAACCTCCCTCTCTGCTATAGCCAGCCTAGTTGCAACATATGTTGTTTGAGGCCTTGTTGACGGTCTTTAGACCTGCCAACTAATTGTTGGCCTGCTTTATTGCCTAGATAACTCCAAAACCTGAAACCAAAGATCTGGTCTGAGATCTGAGATGGACATCCCCATCAATGATCTGGAGGAGGGAACCGAGTGTATGGTGTTGAAATTTGCTGATGACACCAAGATTGGTGGAACGGCAAATTGCGCGGAGGGTGTGGAGAGTCTACAGAAGGGTCTAGATAGGCTGGGCGAATGGGCCAGGAACTGGCAAATGGAATTTAATGTTGGCAAGTGCGAGGTGGTCCACTTTGGTAGGAATAATGGTAGGAAGGATTATTACTTACGTGGCGAAAAACTGCAGCAGGCGACGGTGCAGAGGGACCTCGGGGTCCTTGTGCATGAGTCGCAAAAACCCAGCTTGCAGGTGCAGCAGGTGGTCAGGAAGGCTAATGGGATGCTGGCCTTCATAGCAAGGGGGATTGAATATAAAAGTAGGGAGGTCTTGCTGCGGCTATATAGGGCATTGGTGAGGCCGCAGCTGGAGTACTGTGTGCAGTTTTGGTCGCCGTACTTACGCAAGGATATTTTGGCCTTGGAGGGAGTGCAGAGGAGGTTTACTAGGCTGATGCCAGAGTTGAGGGGGTTGAGCTATGAGGAGAGGCTGAATAAACTAGGCTTGTACTCGTTAGAGTTTAGAAGAATGAGGGGAGATCTCATTGAGACATATAAGATGATGAATGGGATGGATAGGATAGAGGTGGAGAGACTCTTCCTGCTCAGAAAGGACAGTAGGACTAGGGGGCACAGCCTCAGGATAAAGGGGGGGTGGTTTAGAACGGAGTTGAGGAAGAACTTCTTCACTCAAAGGGTGGTGAATCTCTGGAATTCTCTGCCTGTTGAAGTGGTGGAGGCTACCTCGCTAAATATTTTTAAGACGCGGATTGATGGGTTTTTGATAAGAGAGGGGATTAAGGGTTATGGGGAGAGGGCGGGAATGTGGAACTGAGCCACGACAGATCAGCCATGATCTTATTGAATGGTGGGGCAGGCTCGAAGGGCTAGATGGCCTACTCCTGCTCCTATTTCTTATGTTCTTATGTTCTTATCAACATACCCCCCACTGAAAAAGAGAGGAGTCATAGACCAGTGTGTGCACACCCTATTGAAGGAGGGTGGAAAGTCACAGGCATAAACACTCCCCACCAAAATGGGAAAAAACATGTGCACGCATGCATGCACACTGTTCTCTTTAATATCATGAAAACTTTGATCAAATTACCTCATAACTATCTAAATTCGAGGGAATACACCACTGGCTTGTGTAATCTCTTGAAATTTAATCCTCTGAGTCGAAGTGTTATGGTTGTTAATCTATATTGCGCTTCCCCCAAAGTTGATATATCCTTCTGAATGTGTGGAGCCAAGAACTCCTGCAGTATGGTTTAACCAGGGCTTTGCATAGCTGCAGGATGATTTTTACCCATTATATTCTAGCCCTCTAGTTGTAAAGACTGGCATTCTGTTAACCTTTTTGATTTTCTTTTTGTACTTGTATATGACATTTTAGTGATTTGTGTACCTACCCCTCCTTTCACCACTCTGTCTCTTTGGAACTCCACTGTTTATTGTTCTTTTTATGTTAGAAAATAGCCTGTTCTACGTTTTTTAGTTCCACAGTGAATGAACTCACTTTGCCTACCTCAAAATACATTTCTCACAATTTTGCTCCATTAATCTATCAGTGTCTGTTTAAAATTTTATGCCTTGAGTCACACGTATCTTTTTGTTATCGATAAGTTTGTATATGTGGCTTTCTGTCTTCTACTATGGTGCCTTGAACAAAATGAAATATCTTTAAAGCACTTCACAGGAGCAATACAAAACAAATTTGATACTGAGCCATATAAGGAAATACTTGGTCAGATGACCAAAAAATAGTTTAAGGGGTAGATTTTAAGGAGGACCTTAAAGGAAAAAAGCGTTTTGGAGAAAGTATTCCAAAACTTGCAGCCTGGGTAGTTGAAGGCACAGCGATACTGACAAAAAAAATTACAATTGGGGATGTACAAGAGGCTTGAATTAAAGGAATGCACATATCTTAGAGGATTAGAGAAGATTACAGAGATGGAGTGGGGTAAAATCATGAAGGTATCTGAAAACAAAAGATGCAGATTTTAAAATCAAGATGATGCCTCTTGATAGAAAGCAGAGGGTAACATGGGAGTGGGACTTATTAAGTAATAGAGGGAAATGTGGGAATGCAACCATGAGTGCATTGCAATAGTCCAGTCTAGAGGTGGTGAAGGCATGACTGAGGGTTTCAGCAGCAGGTGAGCTGAGATAGAAGTGAAGGTGAGCAACCTTCACAGAGTTGGAAATAAGTGGTTTCCATGATGATGCTCATATCTTGGAAGATATGGTATCAGGGTTGCGAACATCGCAAAAGGGAGAGGGATGGAGTCTGTAGCCAAGGAAAGGAGTTTGTATTGGTGACCAAAAGCAATGGCGGGAGCCTGCCCAGTATTTGGTTTGTTCTTCCAGTACTAATTATGTTAGATAATTTATCTTGGCTCTTAATAAATTCGATGATTTGTTAAGGTCCCAACATTGATCTTTGCAAGACACTACAATCCACATCTTGTCAACTAAATTACTTCCCCATTTCCCCTACACCATTTGATGCTGCTGGTGTAGCAGATGGTGTAGGGGAAACACCATTTTCCTAACCAGATGAATAAATTGTCTGACTCTTTAGGATTTAATATCAGCCTCTTATGAGGGACTTTTCTGGAAGACTATACAAGTAAAATTCATAGGCCTTTTCCTGTCCACTATTTTAATTACCTCTTCAAAAAGATCAGTTTTGTTCATCAGCCATAAGATGTATTAAGTTATCCTATCCTTAATTAGACTCCTCCATCATTGGATTTCTCAACAGTAGGCAGACCAAGTTTACCACTGCACATCACAACTACGCTCTATCTCTGAACAATGCCTTGGCGGAGCTGAAGTTTCAAAAACCTCTTATCTTCTGATCTACATGTGCTCCTGAGTGACAGTTTAACTGATAAAATGCTGGAATATTATTGATTTCAGTTTTATGGTCAGAAATGCTGAGTAGCTGTGAACCAGTGACTTAATGTTGTTCATAAGTTCATTTTTAATTTGTGTTAAATTACAAATTCAGTTGTGTGTGTCCATTACGGAAAATGTATTAAAACTATGAAAGGGAGGCATGAAAAATCTGCTTGAAAATCTGCCAGCATTGTAAGAGATTATATCTCTGAAAATGGGCTTATGAAATTGGGACTCTAGTACAAGGTTTGGGGGATCTATCGATGATGGCTTAGTGGGAATGTCATTGGACGAATGGTGGATATGAAATTCAGTTAATGAACCTGGAATTGAAGACCAGTCTCAGTAATTGTAACCATGAAATTCATTGATTGTCATAAAATCCATCCAGTTTGCTAGTGTACTTTAGGGAAGGAAAACTGCTGTCCGTCCTTGCTGTGTCTACGTGTGACGATGTGGGTATGCCGGCGTTGGACTGGTGTAAACTCAGACTTTTTACTGTGTGTACGTGTGACCCCAGACCTGAAATGGCCTAGCAAGCCACTCAGTTTAAGTGCAATTGTGGATGGATAACAAATCGACCCACATCACATGAAAGAATAAAACAAATAAAGATCTACAAAATTCTGGAGATTTGGAAAGATTGTTTCCACTTTTTGGCATCGATTAACAAACATGTTTAAACTCGGGCTTATGACTAGATGAACAAAGATGATAAAAATGTATCCATACATTTGAACACAGATTACACGCAGGTACATAGTGTAGTTGAAAGAGAATTCGATAATTATTTGAAGACAAAAAGGATACTGGGAAAAGGCAAGCAAGTTAGATTAGATAACTCCATCCTGAGTGCAACTCCCAAGCAGCATATGAGGTAAAAGGTTGTTTTTGTCATTTGTCCTTCAGTTAATTCCTTGAGGACAGAGAAGATCATCTCAAAAGGCGAATGTCCATTTTACATTCCTAATACATTCCAGCATTAGGTAATCTACTGTCGCGCCATGTATAAATGCTCTGCAGATGCATTTTTTAAGCTCTTGTATATCTCACCTCACGACCTAGCTTATCACTTTTGTAGTTTGCTTGACTTCTAATAGTTACACAATTTCAATGTGTAACTTCAGATTTTTGTTCCATTGTTACATGTTTTGAAGTTATTTTCAAGTTTTTCAAAATTTCTTTGCTGAAGCTAGTTAGTTATATGGTTGCTATTTACTTCAGTCACTGTCTTCTCAGTTGGGATTACCTGATGCTTTGAAAAATGTAATTCTAGATTGTCACTTGAAGCTATTTGTTACTGAACATCTTTAGTATTAACTTCTAGCCATTTTTTAATACTTCTAACAATCTAATGCAACGATGTGAGAAATCCGTGGACTTTAGTTAACAATGACATATCTGATGCATGTAAAAATGGTACAGCAATTATCATGGGGGATTTTAATCTGCATGTCGATTGGTCAAACCAGGTTGGTCAAGGCAGCGTTGAAGAGGAGTTTATAGAATGTATCCACAATAGTTTCTTCGGACAATATGTAATGGAACCTATGAGTGAGTAAGCTATCCTAGATTTGGTCCTGTTTAATGAGACAAGAATAATTAATAATTAATGATCTCACAATTAGGGATCCTCTAGGAAGGAATGATCACAGTATAGTTGAATTTAAAATACAGGTGGAGGGCGAGAAGATAAAATCCAATACCAGTGCCTTGTGTATAAACAAAGGAGACTACAATCGGATTAGGAAGGAGTTGGCTAAGGTAGACTGGGAGCAAAACTTTTTATAGTGATACAGTTGAGGATCAGTGGAGGACTTTCAAAGCAATTTTTCACACTGCACAACAAAAGTATATATCAGTGATAAAGAAGGACTGTAGAAAAAGGGATAATCAGCCATGGATATCTAAGATAAAGGAGGATATCAAATTGAAAGAAAATGCATACAAACTGGCAAAGATTAGCGGGAAACTGGATTGGGAAATCTTTTAAAGATCAACAGAAAGCCACGAGAAAGGGAATAAAGAAAATTAAGGTAGACCATGAGAGAAAACGAGTTCAGAATATAAAATCAGCAAAAGTTTCTACAAATATATAAAATGAAAGAGTGGTTAAGGTGAACATTGGTCCTTTAGAGGATGAGAAAAAGGATTTAATAACAGGAAATGAGGAAATGGCTGACGCATTGAACAGCTATTTTGTCTTGGTCTTCCCAGTGGGAGACACAAATAACATGCCAAACATTAATGACAAGTAGGCTATGGCCAAGGCTATGAGGACCGAGAAATGATCATTATTACTAAATAAGTAGATTTCACAAGCTAATGAGGCTGAAAGTGGCCCTGATGTAATGCATCCCAGGGTACTGAAAGGGATGGCCTTCCTAATTACTTGCTGCACCTGCAAACCAACTTTTTGCAATTCAAGCACAAAAGACACCCAGGTTCCTCAGCAGAGCAGCATGTAATTTTTTTACTATTTAAATAATAGTCCATTTTGCTGTTATTCCTACCAAAATGGTGTTGAGATGCTGGCAGTAGACTGGGATAGGCGCAGTAGGAAGTCTCACAACACCAGATTAAAGTCCAACAGGTTTATTTGGAATCTTGAGTTTTTGGAATGTTGCTGCTTTATCATCTTACCCTACCAAAATGGATGACCTCACATTTACCAACATAGTACTCTATCTGCCAGACCCTTGCCCACTCACTTAAACTATCTATATCCTTTTGTGTCCTCTGCACACTTTGCTCTACTACTCATCTTAGTGTCATCTGTAAACTTTGGCACACTACACTTGGCCCTCAACTTCAAATCATCTATATAAATTGTGAACAATTGCAATCCCAACACTGATTCCTGAGGCACAGCACTAATCACTGATCAACAACCAGAGAAACATCCATTTATCCCCACTCTTTGCTTTCTGTTAGTTAACCAATCTTCTATCCATGTTAATACATTACCCGGAGCATTATGCACCTTTACCAATGCAGCAGCCTTTTGTGCAGCACCTTGTTTGAATGCCTTCTGGAAATCCAGATATACCACATCCACTGGTTCCCCATTGTCCACCGTGCTTGTAATGTCCTCAAAGAATTCCAGTAAATTAATTAAACATGACCTTTCATGAAACAATGCTGCATCTTCCCAATTTATATCCAGATGTCTGGGGAAATAACAAATGTGCTTGTGTTAATTTACCAAAATTGGCTGGATGCTGGAGTGTTTCTGGCAGATTGGAAAACCACAAATGTGACCCCGCTGTTTAAAAATGGAGGTCGGTAAAAGGCGGGTGACTGTAGGCCAGTTAGCTTAACTTCGGAAGTGGAGAAAATGCATGAATCTGTCATCAAAGAAGAACTAGTAAGACATCTGGATATAAATTGCCCCATTGGGAAGATGCAGCATTGTTTCATGAAAGTTCATGTTAAAGGTCATGCATTGATAAAGGTGCACGGTGTTCCAGGTAATGTATTAACATGGATAGAGGATTAGTTGACTAACAGAAAGCAAAAAGTTGGGGCGGCATGGTAACACAGTGGTTAGCACTGCTGCTTCACAGCTCCAGGGACCTGGGTTCGATTCCCGGCTTGGGTCACTGTCTGTGTGGAGTTTGCACATTCTCCTCATGTCTGCGTGGGTTTCCTCTGGGTGCTCCAGTTTCCTCCCACAGTCCGAAGGTGTGCCGGTTAGGTTGATTGGCCATGCTAAAATTGCCTCTTAGTGCCCTGCGATGCTTAGGTTAGAGGGATTAGTGGGTAGGACCTGGATGGGATTGTGGTGGGTGCAGACTCGATGGGCTGAATGGCCTCTTTCTGTACTGTAGGGTTTCTATGATTCTATGAATGGGCATTTTTCTGGTTGATAATCCGTGACTAGTGGTCTGCCTCAGGAATCAGTGTTGGGGCTGCAATTGTTCACAATTTATATAGATGATTTGGAGTTGGGGGCCAAGTGTAGTGTACCAAAGTTCACAGATGACACTAAGATGAGTGGTAGAGCAAAGTGTGCAGAGGACACAAAGGGATATAGATAGTTTAAGTGAGTCAACAAGGGCCTGGTAAATGGAGTACAATGTTGGTAAATGTGAGGTCATCAATTTTGGTTGGGTAAGGTGGTGAAGGAGCAGCGCTCCAAAAGCTCAAGATTCCAAATAAACCAGTTGGTGTTGTGAGACTTCTTATTGTGCCCATCCCAGTCCACTGCCAGCATCTCCTACATTATTTTGGTAGGAATAATAGTAAAATGGACTATTATTTAAATGATAAAAAAATTACATGCTGCTCTGTGGGGTGTCTTTGTGCAAAAAGCCGGTTTGCAGGTAATTAGGAAGGCAAATGGAATATTATCCTTCATTTCTAGAGGGATGGAATTTAACAACAGGAGGTTATGTTGCAGCTGTATAAAGTGCTGGTGAGGCCACACCTGGGGTACTGTGTATAGCTTTGGTCTCCTTATTTGAGAAAGGTTATAGTGGGACTGGAGGAGGTACAAAGGAGGTTCACTAGATTGATTCTGGAGTTAAGAGGGTTGGCTTATGAGGAGAGACTGAGTAGACTGGGACTATGCTCTTTGGAATGCAGAAGAATGAGGCGGGGATCTTACAGCGACATATAAAATTAAGAAGGCAATAGATAAGATAGAAGCAGGGAGGTTGGTTCCACTGGCAGTTAAAACTAGAACTAGGGGGCATAGCCTCAAAATAAAAGGGAGATTTAGGACTGAGTTGAGGAACTTTTTTATCCAGAGGGTTGTGGACCTGTGGAATTCCTTACCCAGTGAAGCAGTTGAGGCTATCTCGTTGAATATTCTTAAGGCAAAGATAGATACAGTTTTGAACAATAAAGGAATTAAGGCTTATGGAAGGAGGCAGGTAAGTGGAGCTGAGTCCACAAAATTATCAGCCATCATTTTATTGAATGGTGGCGCAGGCTCGAGAGGCCAGATGGCCTGCTCCTGCTCCTAGCTCTTATGTGACCCCTATCTGTATCATATCTGCTTCAAGTTTTGGCATGCATCCTCTATATCAGCTTGCAGTTGATCATCTTCTGTTAGCTAAGCACTGTCCCAGTTTGATGTCACTGCTTCATGGATCTGAGATATTAAGCAGTTAATATCTCATGCAACTACGAGCTTTTGTTAAACCAGGCATAAATAAATAGTCTGCTGTGAGTTGATTTCAAAATGATAATTTTAGGACATCTGTGATTAATTAACTTAGCCATTAACAGTTGTCCTTCTTTTAACATAACCATATTACGACCTTAGATATGGTTAAGCTGACTAGAACAAAGGGTGTCTTGTGATCAGCTATATTGTATCAGACTGAATGTGACCCTGAGAATTGTAAAAACTACATAAAGGGGGACAGTCCCATTATTCGGCGTCCTTTGCTACCTGACTCCTAGCACTGAGTGGAAGTTACATAGCTTGCCAGCCTGCATATGTAAGAAGAATAAAGAACTTTTGAATCGGACAGCAGTTGGTGTTTGCCTTTGTATCAAGGACGAAAGAGTCTTGCAAAAAACGAACTTAACAAGCGCAAAATGAACTTGACAGATCTGCCTTCAAGTCTTAAGCTCTCAGAAAGTAAGGAATTCCTTGTATGAGGCAACTTAACAAAAATGTAAGTGTTTTGCAGTCAGTGGATGTGATGAAGATTGGGAAAGATTGAGGTTTGACCTGGGACGATTTAGCAGTATAATGCTCAGTTTGAAGTTTACATGTTTTTTTTCTCTCTCTCTCTCTCTCTCTCTCTCTCTTCCCCCCCCCCCCTCCCCCCCCCCCCCCCCCCCCCCCCCCCCCCCCCGGTGTCTGTGTGGGTTTCCTGTGGGTGCTCTGGTTTCTAAAGTCTAAAGATGTGTAGGTCGGATGGATTGGCCATGCTAAATTGCCCTTTCGTGGGGTAAAATACATGGGCTTATGGATTTGGGGAACATGGGATGCTCTGATGGAGAGTTGGTGCAGACTCAATGGACCAAATGGCTGCCTCCTGCACAGAAGGGATTCTACTTCTGCTTTTCCACCTCTAATGAAAAGCTTTTAGAGATAATCCTCCAGCCTTTATGAAATATGAATTGTTTAGAATGTTTAATTTTGTTTAGCAAGCTGATTATGTCTCTTTAAAACATCACAAAAACTCAGCAAGTCATTCTTGTCTTATTACAGTGTTAGCATGCCACACTTTTTGAGTCTATGTTTGATATTGCTATAGACTCAGTGTCCCTAGTCACTATGAAGACAGACTGCATGCCTCATGATAAGGAATCTGCTTTTAGTGTCCAATAGCTGCTCATGTGACAGCATGATCTCTGGCCGTGTTCTATGTCTTGGAAACCTTTTCTGCCAAATGCGCAGCCAAGCACTTGGACCTCTGACCCTCACCCTCACATTTTTTTGAGTGTTGGTGTCTAGTGCTTCCCAATTTGTCCCTACCTTCTATGAATGAAAACAACACATTGTTTGGCCAATTCAGATCCCTGCTGAGTCCAGTAAAAGAAAGCCATCCTAGTGTTGCATCCAGTTTCTTTCTGGCAAATGAGCCACATTGTTTCTGCCTCGCATGATGTACAAGAATTTGAATCTAATCCACATTCTGAAAGTCAGCATAGAGTAAGAAGTTAAGCTCTTGTGCATTGCAAAATAAGTATTGTAATATAAACTAAGCCCTAAGCAGTGCAGTTTCTTCCCTGAACCTCTTTGCCACTCCTCCTTCAAGACACTTCTTAAAACCAGCTGTTTTGAGCAAGCTTTTGATCATCTAAACATCATCTTACGTGGCTCAGATGCTGTCTGATTACAATCGTGTGAAGTACCTTGGGATGTTTTACTTTGTTAAAGGTGTTTTATAAATACAAGTTCTTAATAAATGCCATTGATATTTATTTCATTACATGCACGGTGGCACAGTGGTTAGCACTGCTGCCTCACAGCGCCAGGTCCCAGGTTCAATTCCGTACTTTGGTCACTATCTGTGAAGAGTTTGTACATTCTCCCTGTGTCTCTGTGGGTTTCCTCCTGGTGCTCTGGTTTCCTCCCACAGTCCAAAGATGTGCTGGTTAGGTTGATTGGCCATGCTAAATTGACCCTAGTGTCAGGGGGATTAGCAGAATAAATGCATGGAGTTACGGGAATAGGGTTTGGATCAGGTTATGGTTGGTACAGACTCGATGGGCTGAAGTGCCGCCTCCTATGTTGTGGGGGTTTGAAATTAACGTATATTGGTTTGCATGATTGTAAAGGGATTTAGGAAAAAATGATCTGCCAAGTTTGGGAGCATGGTAGACTTGTAATTATTTGGAAATAAAATAGGTGGTAGCTGTTTTGTTTAAAAACAGGTATATCTGACCATTTTTGACTTTAAATGATATTTTTAAAACAGTGTTGGAATTGATGAAGTAGTTGTTGACCATGCCCAGTTCTTCAGTTGCTTCAGCTTCAAAATCGCTGGCTAAGCCAGCTGGTTCCCAAGGGGGTATCATCAGCAGCTGCCAGAAATTTCCTTATGACAGATGCCTGAGAGACTGTGATTTTCTGTCTTACTAAATTTGATTTGTCAATCTGTTTCTATCTTTCTTTATAGAACAGCACAGTTCAACCCATCGAGCCTGCTTAGCCCAAACAATCAAGTTAATCTCACTGTAGACCATTCCCAATATCCCTGTAATTTTTTTCCTAATTTCAGCACTTAATTCACCTTTGCTAGTTGTTAGTTTAGCTTAATTATTAGTGTCACAAGTAGGCTTACATTAACACTGCAATGAAGTTACTGTGAAAATCCTCTAGTTGCCACACTGCGGTACTTGTTTGGGTATACTGAGGGAGAAATTTAGCATGGCCAGTGCACCTAACTAGCATGTCTTTTGGACTGTGGGAAGAAACCAGAGCACCCAGAGGAAACTTACGCAGACGCAGAGAAAATGTGCAGACTCCACACAGACAGTGATCCAAGCCTGGAATTGAACCCAAGCCCCTGGACCTGCGAAGCAGCAGTGCCTAACTACTGTGCCATGTTATTGAATATGTTCCCACTGTTCTTTGTTTCAGCCCTGATCAGGTTCCCTTTCTTCTTTTTCCAGTATGTTGATTAATGGTTTTCTGCTGTTGCCCTAAACTGTAAAATTCAATCAACTTTATTTGCAATTTCCACCCTTACCTTTTGTCTCCATTTCTATTATCAACTAATATCCAGTATTAAGGTATTGACCCCCATGGCTACCTCAGTTACATTTGCTTTCACCCCGGTTCCTGTAAGGAATCTTCCAATCTCCCAATATCTCTGTCTCTATTGTATTTGTTCTGATGGTGCCACCTTTTATGTTAGTGATTTTAATGTGTCCTTTTCCTAAACTGAGGATTCCCAACAACGTCTTCCTCCCCACCAAAACTGTGTTTAACATTGCTCTCTACTATGACACTTCCAGCTCATGTACTTCTGCTTTCACCTCTTCGCAACATCCCAGGTTGCGGGTCTGGGAGGTTGTAGTGGTTTTCCCACAATAGGGTCCTCTTGTCCTCACCTTTCACCCCACCAGCCTCCATATTCATCAGATCACTCTTTGCCATTTCCATCTCATACTGTGGTGCTACCTTCCCCTCCCCTTTTGGCATTGTTCCCTCTACTCCCTCTAACATCCTATCGTCTCCACAGCACTTTCCTTTGTCAGAGCATGAAAAGCAATATCTGCTGTTTTCCCTCCTCTCTTCCCACAACGAAAGGCCCCAAACATACTTTTCAGGTGAAACAATGATTCATTTTTACCTCTGTCACTTTAGTATACTGTATTTGTTGCTTATGATTGGGCCTCCTCTATATTGGGGAGATCAAATGCAGATTTGGTGATGCACTACCAGTTGGTAAGTGTGACTGAACTTCAGTTATTTGCAATTTTAATTTTCCATACCATGGGGCGGCACAGTAGCACAGTGGTTAGCACTGCTGCTTCACAGCTCCAGGGACCTGGGTTCGATTCCCGGCTTGGGTCACTGTCTGTGTGGAGTTTGCACATTCTCCTCATGTCTGCGTGGGTTTCCTCCATGTGCTCCGGTTTCCTCCCACAGTCCAAAGATGGGTGGGTTAGGTTGATTGGCCATGCTAAAATTGCCCCTTAGTGTCCTGAGGGATTGTAGGTTAGAGAGATTGGTGGGTAGATATGTGGGGATGAGAGGGTAGGGCCTGGGTAGGATTATGGTCAGTGCAGACTTGATGGGCCAAATGGCCTCTCTCTGCACTGTAGGGTTTCTATGATTTCTATGATTCCATGATTCATCTCCACTCCGACCACACTGTCCTCATCATTTTGCACAGTTCCAATGAAGCTCATCATAAACTCGAGGAAAACACCTTATCTTTTGATTAACCACTTTTACAGCCTTTTCAATTTCAGATTGTAACCTTTACCACTATTTTTTGATTTCAATATTCGTTGATTGACCTTGGTGATGTTTCTGTCTTTTCTATTTACAATTCTGTACCCACCTTTTATGTCTTCACTCATCTCAATGCCATCTCACTTTGCCTTGTACAATCATGCCTCATGTCACTTGTTCTCTCTTTCCTTTGATCTATTATAGACCTCCCCTTTAGCTTTTTTCCCCCTTCTAGCTTTGTATTTAAAGCCTGCTACATCTCTAATTTTTTCCCTGTCCTGATGAAGTTAATCAACCTGAAGGATTAACTGTTTATCTTTCCACAGGTGTCATATCACAGACCTGTTGAGTATTTCCAGCATAATTTCCAGGTCTTTGTTCTCTGTCTTTATAAATAAAAAGTCCAAGATCTCTCATAATTTATTAACTTGTTTGTTAACATGTCTTGCTGTCTTCATAAATATAATACTTTCTCTTTTACATTGCAGTTTTACAAGCACGTGGTACAGAGTGTGGAAAAGTTTATTCAAAGGGTAAGAACTTGTATTAAGTTCATGATTGATGTATAAAACTTCAGTGCTTAATTGGACGCTTGGAAACACATCTGTATATGTAACTCATTTTATAATAGGTGAAACTCTGATTCTATAATATATCTTGATCAGTTTTTGAGGCAACGTACCGATTGACTTAAGGTTTTGCATCCTCTTTCCGTCTTTTTAGTCCTGCTTGTTCTGTAATATCCTTTTTTAAACCAAATCATCTGTCAGTGTTCCAACCCCCTCATTGAAGTGGGTGGGCTCTTTCACACATTGCACATATTTGTTATTTCAGATTGCTGAGTACATTCAGTTTTGGACGTTATGCAGAAATCTCAAGCCTCACATTTAGTGTACCAACTCTGTCAGCATGATGTACCTGGACTTGATTTTTGCTTCATCTGGTTTATGTCATTTAATCAATAAAGTTTGGGGGCCCAGAGAATTTACTTTCTTTTTTGGATCTTGGGATTATAATTTGCAAAAACGGTTTGATTAATATTTGCTCTCATTTAGATAAAATGCTTTTAGATATTAGCAAATATGATGTATCAAAGTAAAGTGGGGGGGGTGTATATGTGGAAAGTAAGCTACATATTACACCACTTAAAATGTTTGTATTTTGATCAGGTTATCACTCGAAGGTAATAACCATTTTCCGTTTCTATCAGCCAGTTACAATGTGACTGCTTAGTGTATTAAATGTTACAGCTATTGGGATAGTAGTAAGTATTTAGTCACTATTTGACAGCTTCAATAAGTAAGCTGCATGAATAAATGCTACTAATTGATGAATTGTTAGCTGTAATGAATATTTTAATTTATCCTGTTATTGTTTGTTATGCTTAGTTTCTTTTCTCTCAAAACTTCTTTCCCTTCTGACTTCGAATTCTCATCAGCTGATTATTTTGTCCCTAAGCACACAAAACAGCTTTGTCTTCCTCCCCTCAGTATATTTCTCTTTACCAGATGCCCATTTATCTCACTCAACGTTGATTTTTTTCTCTGTGGTCCAAATGCTTGTTCTTCTCTTGAACCCTTTGGGGATTAGGTTTCAGATACCAGGCACAGGGTGTGTGTAGTGCTCCTGTTGCAATGGACTGGTTTATGGACCTTGGTTAAGAACACTGAGAGACCATACACTAGGTGTATGGCATCTCTGCTGTTTGGCTGTGTCGTTTATAAATATATATGAAATTGATAGGTAGGGAAAGACCACTGGTCCATCAAGCTTGCCTTGCATTCGTGATTGCAATATCACCGTGACTAATGAAATCCTGTGCTCTCCTGGAGAGACAAAAAAAAAGACCAATGAGGGAAATATTCACCAGAAATTTGAGCAATCTGAACCACTTGACACTGCATCAGCAAAGGAGGAAAGTTACCTGGGCATTTGGTTCCAGGAGGTGTGAACATTGCTTAGATCATGGCCTTCTGATTTGACCTCTTGTAAGGGACAGGAAGATGTGACACTGAATGAGGTAGTGATCAAGAAAATAAAATTGGAGGGACCTCACCCTTTGCAATTGTCTAGTAAGTTTGAAGTTTTTGCAGCTTGTAGAACAAAATTGGGGGTTGTAAGATGGATAAACAAACTTACTAAGGTACAGGAAGCCATTCAAGTGGAGTGAGTTAATAGAAATACAGTGGTGTTAGGGGGATTGGCACAGATGTTACACTATTTCAAATCTGATTAAGTCTATGAAAAAAGAGTTGGCTGAAGAGAGCTGGGAAACTGTTGAAAGGTAGAACAGTAGAGCTGCAGTGGCAAACCTTTAAGAAGACATTTAATAACAACACAGATTTGTCACAGCAAGAAAAGAAGATTCTGAGATCGTTGCATCATCTGTGGCTGAAAAGAGAGTTGAGGATATTTTTTCATTCATTCATTCATTCATGGGACGTGGGTGTCATTGGCCAGCATTAATTGACCATCCCTAGTTGACCGAGGGCAGTTGAGAGTCAACCACATTGTTGAGTCACATGTAGGCCGGACCAGATAAGGACGGCAGATTTCGTCCCCTAAAGGACATGAGTGAACCAGATGGGTTTTTACAACAAATGACAAAGGTCATCAGTAGATTCAGAATCAGTAGATTCTGAATTCCAGATTTTTTATTGAATTCAAATTCTACCACCTGCTGTGGCAGGATTCGAACCCAGGACCCCCGAACATTAGCTGAGTTTCTAGATTAATAATCTAGCAATAATTCTACTAGGCCACTGTCCCCTCATCAGTTGAAATCAACACTAAACAAAACTGTAAAGGTTAGTGGTGTGTTAGAAGATTGATCAGATTTTAAGAATCAGCAAAGAATGACTAAAGCTGTAATTAAGCGGCAGAAAGCTAGCTAATTCTGGAAAACAGATAATAAGAATTTCTACAAGTATTTAAATAGGGGAATAATAACTAAAACTCATGTTAGTCCTCTAAAGAGAGTGTCTAGGGGAATTAATAATGGAAAAATAGGAAATGGTAGAGGCAAAGTACAGGTATTTTGTGTCTTCCTCGCTATAGAGGCTTAGAAAACTGGAAAATCGAAAGGTGAATTAGAGGGAAGAACTTAAAACAATCACCATCATTAGGGAAAGAATGTTGGGAAAACAATTAGACTGAAAGGCTGACAAGTTTTGTAGACCAGTGAGCCTTAGATCGGTAGTGGGTAAAATTCTCAAATCCATTATCAAGGACTTTATAGTGGAGCATTTAGAAAGTAATGGCAGGATCAGATAGTCGGCATGGATTTATGAAGAGGAAATCATGCTTGTCAAAACTGTTGGAATTCTTTGAAGATGTAGTTAGTAGAGTTGACGAGGGGGAGCTAGTTGATGTGACATATTTGGACTTTCAGAAAGCGTTTAACAAAGTCCCGCATGAGGAGATTATCATGCAAAAAAACGCTCAAAAAAGACAGTAGGACTAGGGGGCACAGCCTCAAGATAAAGGGGAGGCGGTTTAGAACGGAGTTGAGGAGGAACTTCTTCACTCAAAGGGTGGTGAATCTCTGGAATTCTCTGCCCGTTGAAGTGGTGGAGGCTGCCTCGCTAAATATTTTTAAGAAGCGGGTTGATGGGTTCTTGATAAGAGAGGGGATTAAGGGTTATGGGGAGAGGGCGGGAAAGTGGAACTGAGCTACAACAGATCAGCCATGATCTTATTGAATGGCGGGGCAGGCTCGAAGGGCTAGATGGCCTACTCCTGCTCCTATTTCTTATGTTCTTATGTTCTTAAAATTAAAGCGCATGGGATTGGAGAAGTGTATTGACATGGATAGAAAACTGGTTGGCAGAGAGGAAACAAAGAGTAGGAATTAATGGGTGCTTTTCAAATTGGCAGGCAGTAACTAGTGGGGTGCCACAGGGATCAGTGCTGGACCCCAACTATTCACAATATGTATTAGTGATTTGTATGAGGGAACTAAATGTAATATCTCAAAGTTGGCAGATCATACCAAGTTCATTGGGAGGATAGAGGAGAGCCGGTGGATGTGGTCTTTCTGGATTTTCAGAAGGCGTTTGACAAGGTACCTCACAAGAGGTTATTGCAGAAGGTCAGGGGACATGGAGTTGGGGGTAGGGTGTTAGTGTGGATAGAGGATTGGTTGTCAAATAGGAGGCAGAGAGTGGGGGTCAATGGGTGCTATTCGGATTGGCGGTTGGTGACTAGTGGGGTGCCCCAGGGGTCGGTGCTGGGGCCTCAGCTATTTACCATTTATATAGATGATCTGGAGGAGGGAACCGAGTGCAGGGTGTCGAAATTTGCTGATGACACCAAGATTGGGAGAAAGGCAAATTGTGCGGCGGGTGTGGAGAGTCTGCAGAAGGATCTAGATAGGCTGGGCGAATGGGCCAGGAAATGGCAAATGGAATTTATTGTTGGCAAGTGTGAGGTGGTCCACTTTGGTAGGAAGAATGGTAGGAAGGACTATTACTTACGTGGCGAAAAACTGCAGCAGGCGACGGTGCAGAGGGACCTCGGGGTCCTTGTGCATGAGTCGCAAAAACCCAGCTTGCAGGTGCAGCAGGTGGTCAGGAAGGCGAATGGGATGCTGGCCTTCATAGCGAGGGGGATTGAATATAAAAGTAGGGAGGTCTTGCTGCAGCTGTATAGGGCATTGGTGAGGCCGCAGCTGGAGTACTGTGTGCAGTTTTGGGCGCCGCACCTGCGCAAGGATATTTTGGCCCTGGAGGGAGTGCAGAGGAGATTTACTAGGCTGATACCGGAGTTGAGGGGATTGAGCTATGAGGAGAGGCTGAATAAACTAGGCTTGTACTCGTTAGAGTTTAGAAGAATGAGGGGAGATCTCATTGAGACGTATAAGATGATGAATGGGATGGATAGGATAGAGGTGGAGAGACTCTTCCCGCTCAAAAAAGACAGCAGGACTAGGGGGCACAGCCTCAAGATAAAGGGGGGGCGGTTTAGAACGGAGTTGAGGAGGAACTTCTTCACTCAAAGGGTGGTGAATCTCTGGAATTCTCTGCCCGTTGAAGTGGTGGAGGCTGCCTCGCTAAATATTTTTAAGAAGCGGGTTGATGGGTTCTTGATAAGAGAGGGGATTAAGGGTTATGGGGAGAGGGCGGGAAAGTGGAACTGAGCCACGACAGATCAGCCATGATCTTATTGAATGGTGGGGCAGGCTCGAAGGGCTAGATGGCCTACTCCTGCTCCTATTTCTTATGTTCTTATGAATTGTGATGAGGGTGCAGAGATCCTTCAGATTGATCTGGACAAGTTGGTTGAGTGGACAAATCAATGGCAGATGCAGTATAATTTGGATAATTGTGAGGTTATTCACTTGGGAAGCAAAAACAAGAAGGCAGATTACTGCCTGAATGACTGTAAATTGGGAGAGGGGAATGTGTGTCGGGATCTGGTGTCCTTATGCACCAGTCACTGAAGGCAAGCATGCAGGTGCAGCAGGTGGTACAGAAAGCAGATGGCATATTGGCCTTCATTGTGAGAGGTTTTGAGTACTGGAGCAGGGAGCGATTGCTGTAATTATACAGGACTTTGGTGAAGCCACACTGAGAATAATGTGTGCAGTTTTAGTCTCCTTTTCTGAGGAAGAATGTTCTTTGGAGGGAGTGCAGCGAAGGTTTACCAGGCTGATTCCAGGGATAGCAGGGCTTGTGTATGAAGAGAGATTAACTAGGTTAGGATTGTTTTCACTGACGAATGAAGTTGGGGGGGGGGGGGGTCCTCATAGAGATGCAGGGAGGATATTCCCAATAGTGGGTGAGTCCAAAAGCAGGGATTGCAATCTAAGGATTCGGGGAGACCGCGTAGGACAAAGGTGAGGAGACATTTCTTCACCCATGGAGTGGTGAGTCTGTGTAATTCATTATTACAGGAAGTAGTTGATGTCAAAACATTGAGTGTATTCAAGCGGCGGCTGAATATAGCACTTGGGGTGAATGGGATCAGAGGTTATTGGGAGAAATCAGGATTAGACTGTTGAGTTGGATAATCAGCCATGATTGTAATGAATGGCAGAGCAGGCTCAAAGGGCCAAATGACCTCGTCCTACTCCTACCTTCTATGTTTTTACGCAAGTCCCCAGGTGCTTATGTCCTTGATTTTTTTTAAGAAAATTGCTGTGATAGTTGATGCATTAGTTGTAATCTTCCAAAATTCCTTAGATTCTGTAAGGGTCCCAGTGGATTGGAACATGACTCATGCAGTGCCTTTATTCAAGAAAGAAGGGAGATGGACACAGGGAAATCAGGCCAGTTAGCCATAGGGAAATTGCTAGAATCCATGATCGAAATGAGAAAAATTCTTGGTATAATCAAAATTTCACATTGATCTTGACCACTCACATCTTGGTATGGCAATGCTTGGGCTATTTTCAGCTATTGATGCAATAAATGTCAGCATATAATTTGACCTTTAAACCTTAAAAAATACCCCCAAAAGAACTTGAATGCCATCTCTAAACGTGGAACACTGGCTTGGATAGCCACCACTTTAAAATTCATAAGCAAATCCAACACAGAGTAGTTGGGTCTTAAACTCCCACGGACTGTCGCAACATACCCATATCACCTGCATGATCTCTTGCGCCCAGTTATACAGTACCAGTAAACAAAACATGCATTTGCGGGGTGATAAATTGAGGCTGGTTACCCATGTGTATGGCATATTGTGGCTATAAAGCGGGGGTTGAATTTTATGCCAAGTATATGCAAAAGCATGATTTTTAGAGCAAGAGAAATGGAATTGTCTTATACGTCGGGTTGATTTATACATTGAGATTTATGGTAAATCTATGGTCCATGCAATCCAATGAGAAAACCCAGATTTTGCTGTGAAAGTAATTGCAAGTTTAATGCACATGCCACAAGTTACTGGATGGTTTGCGCTATCCCACCTTGCAAAAATGGAAGTTGGCTTATTATAATTTTCAAGAAATGGCTGTATCTGCATTTAAGTGCCAATTAAACCCACTGCTGAAAGTTTGAGTATGGCACCACTTTGGAAGGATCTTTTAATGACACTGTTTTTGGTCCTGTAATATCACTTAACCTCTTGGGCCCAAAAAGGGAACACTTGAAATAGTAGACACTCATTTCCATTTCCCCCTCCATTGTTTCTCTTTCTCAATCTTCAAATCTCATTGGTTCAAAAATAGGTGTGGGCAATTTCGACCCTCAGATTTGTTCTGCTATTCAACGAGATTATGGCTGAACTGCAACAAGCCTGCCGCATATTATATTTTGCTAACAATTTATTGAACTCAGTTTTAAAATGTACAACTTATCTAACATTAATAGCCATTTGCATAACAATGTTCCAATCCTCTCCCATTCTTTGCTTGAGTGTTTCCTAATTACAATCCTGAAATGTCTGGCTGTAATTTTTTTCATTGCATTTCAGTTCTAAACTTCCCAATTAGCAGAAATAGTTTCTGCAAATCAATCCTATTTGTTTCAGTTAATGTCTTGAAAGTTTCTGTCAAGTAAGTGCCGACATTTCCAAATTCCAGGGAAAACAGCCTAATTTGTGTAAGCCCTCCTAATGTATCATTTGAATTCAAGTTTTATTCTGGTTTTTGTGTCATGTACAGACTTGAACATGTGGCTGTCATTAATGGAGTAAATTGTTGAAACCTTGATATTGATTGTTGTGGAACAGTGAGCCACGTCCTGCCAATTAGAGTACT
Organism: Carcharhinus amblyrhynchos; assembly: GCF_965287045.1. Classification (NCBI taxonomy): domain Eukaryota; kingdom Metazoa; phylum Chordata; class Chondrichthyes; order Carcharhiniformes; family Carcharhinidae; genus Carcharhinus; species Carcharhinus amblyrhynchos. The sequence continues at coordinate 33,422,601 of NC_137335.1, read as the reverse complement.
GTAAATCATGATGCTTGACTTGAGTGTAAGCCCATTTTTCAATAACAACACACATGTTTAGCTCAATACTTTATAATTCAATACCCTTGTTTTTCATAAGGAATATAAGAATTAATGGAGCAAAAGTAGGCAAATTCAGCCCTTCAAGCCTGCTCCGCGGTTCAATCAAATCATGGCTGATCTCTCTCTGGTCTCAAGTCCATCTCCCCACCTGTTCCCCATATCCCTCTTTCCGGTTTTTTTATTACAAATTTACTATTCCCATCTTGAAACTATTCAATGATTCAGACTCCATGTGCTATGTGGCAGCGAGTTCCATGAATTCACCATCCCCTGCGAGAAGCAGTTCCTCCTCATCTCAGTTTTAAATCTATCGCCTTGCAATCTCTTCCTGTGACCTTTTGTTCTAATAGCATCATAGGATTCCTACAGTGCAGGAAGAGGCCATTTGGCTCATCGAGCCTGCAGCAAAAGCATTTGCTTCCAGGCCTTATCACTGTAACCCCATGTATTTACCCTGCATTAAGCGGCAATTAAGTAGGACCAATCAATCTAACCCATATACCTTTAGTCTGTGGGGGGAAAACCAAAGTACCCAGAGGAAACCCCCACAGACACAGGGAGAGCTTGCAAACTCCACAGTCACCTGAGGCTGGAATTGAACCCAGGCACCTGACACTGAAAGGAAGCAATGCTACCTACTGTGCCACCATGCTGCCCATGTTCAGGGCTATTTTTAGGTCACAAGTACGTTTATAGGGTTCTGGATACCCAATAAGTCTGCACATCAATTGAAGCAGGTGTTGCCAAGGAGGTGCACAGGTGTTTACGACATGCCCACAAAGATCATGATGATAAACAAACAGAAATGGGCCCTCCTGCAAAAAGAATGACTTGCCAAGTTGGTTTCAAGCTAAAAGTCATAACACCTGCCTAACCCATCAAATAACTATGCAGCCACAAGGGAATTTGATGTCGGTGGGAAAATTGGTACCTGAAAGGAAGAAGTAATACACTCTGACAAAGATGCCCAAGATCAAATACACCTTGAGAGTAGGGACCAGCCATTGGCCTAATCTTCAGAAGAAGGTATCTGGGTGGTGGTAGTGGTGGGGGGGAGGGGGGGGGGGGGGTTCTTGAATTGTCAGAACGGTTCCATTGTCCCCAGGAATGCAATTCATATACATTGCAGTTAAGTAGCGCAAATAGAATCCCGAGTCCAACAAAGATTTCAACACAGCAGCTCATTCGTGTAGCAGCTTTATGGAACCAAAGTGGCCACTGATTGCAGCTGAAGACCGAGATAGCTCAGAAACTACCAAAAAACCTTGGTGCCAAAATGACCAGTTTCCAGCAATCGGACAGTGGCAAAAGCACAAGTACTTACGTCAGCTGGTAACATGGATGAAATGCCATCAATTTTGATATGTCCAGCATCAGCACAGTGGTGTGGAAAAGTTCAGAATCAATTATTTCAAGAGAAAACAAGATTCACAGTAATACCAGCTTGCATGGCTGACCGGATAAAACTAAATTTTCAAATGCAAAACTAGACTCATAATGAAGTTCTTGCAGGGTTTTTGTGCATGTCCATTACACAGTTGGGTGGATGAGGATGGAGTGCAGTTGTGGATCAGTAATGTGTGGAACCAATGTCCTAGTGACCTGCACCTTATTAATGTAGAACATGTTCAGATCCCATATAACTGATGAGATCAAGAGGCGTCTGCAAAGAAGTAACACCAAAACTTATATCAGGGTGTAACATCCTTAGTTCAACCATTGGATGTGGGCAAGCCACTTGAAAATGATGTTTGTGCCAAATGAAATGGGTGTGTGATTGATGGAGGGAAATCCTTCAGAAAGAATGGAAATGTATGTGGTGCCCTGCTTGATGTTTTGTGTGATTTATCATCAAATTGTGGGATGATTTTAATGCACAAACTGTTACCAGATTATTCTAAAAAATGTGAAATATCAAATTCAATGACTGGAAAGTGAAGAGAATTCATTGCGGAGGAATGATTATGAAATTAAAATGACACATCTGATCCAGAGTGGTATCTTATACCAAAATGACTTGGGATAAATTTGACAAACTGCGTGTGGGGTGCCAAAGACAATGAATTATATACGGCTTTCAAAATGCTATGATTGTGGTTTAAACTATTCTTATAGAATTATTCTATTAAATGAAAAATGATACATGATTTAATTTAAATTACTGGTTTCATGTCTTTATCCCATATTTCAGAATATCGAGACTAGTGACATAATGCCTTGCAGTTCTGTTTTTGGAATGAGTTTAAGAAGTTGATTTGTGTGCTGTGATTTGTGTTATCTACCCACTAGCTCTGTCCTCCCACTCAACCAATTTCCGAACATGTCAGTAATTTATATTTTGTTTTTACTTTAATTGATTGCAACTATGTCATGAATTATGGTTATTTGTTTGATTTATATTGTCATTGCAATTTGGTTCTTGCTGTTATGATGATTTCTCAAGAACCTAAACAAGCCAATTTATCTTCAATTCCATATGTCTCACCTATAGCTAACAGTCTCTTAAGAGACACTTTATGAAATGCATTCTGGAAGTTCACTTAAGTTACACCCTTGTCCACTACTTCAGTCATCTCTTTCAAAAATTTGATCGGATTTGTCAGGCATGATCTTTCCTTTTATTAATTTGTGTTGGGTCACTTTGATTAACTGAGAATTTTCAAGGTGTTTAGTTCTGCAACGCCTAATTTGGAGATGCTAGCAATTTCCTGATGACAGAAGTTTGGCTAACTGATCTATAAATTCTTTGGCCTCCCTCTCTCACCTTTCTTAAGTAAGTGAATGGAATGCACAGTCCAATTTAAAGAAATGATTCCCTTTTCGGATGCCATAACTATAATCTTCCAATGTAAAAACAGAAAACACTGGGAAAACGCAACAGGTCAGGTATCATCCATGAAGAGAGAAACTGAGCCAAAGCCCCAAATCCATCTGACTTCTATAATCTTCCAATGTTCTCATCTATTTTAGAAACCTTGGGTTGGAAATCACCCCATCTATGGGATTTGTTGCTCTTTGGTGCCATTAATTTTGCTTACTCATATTAATTTTGAGTCCCTGTTTCTGATTCCAGTAGTGAACTGTTTCTCCTCTGTGAATATGGGTGAAAAGTGATTATCCAGCATTTTCGTCCTTTCCCAATTTTCATTGACAACATCTCTGTTATTAGTTTTCAAGGGGACCAAATAGCTTCTTATAACCCTCTTTTTTCCCTCATAATTGTCAAAGCTTTTGGTGTTGATTTGGTCTCATGCAATGTTTTTATTCTTCCATGAGTTTGTGCATGTCAGTTGTTGTCTGTTCTAATTGCCCTTGAGAAGGTGCTGGTGAGCTGCTTTCTGAAGTCCCATGTAGGTGCAAGTACACCACAATGCTGTGAGGAAGGGAGTTTCAACATTTTTATCTAGCGACAAGTCTCAAGTTAGAATGGAATGTGGCTTGGAGGGAAACTTGCAGTTGGTGTTCCCATGCATCTTCTGCCCTTGGTCTGCCAGGTGATAGAGATTGTGTGTGTTTTAAGTGCTGTCGAAGGAGGGTTACTGCATTGCATCTTCTCGATGATTCATGATACTGCTGGTGAATGTTAGTGGTAGGGTGAATATTTTCTAAGGTGATGGGTGGGGTTGTGATACAGTGGGCTACTTTGTTCTGGGCGCTGTTGAACTTCATATCCAGTCAAGTAGAGAGTATTCCACTATGTTCCTAATTTGTGCCTTGTAGATGGTGGATAGGCTTTGGGGAGGCAGGAGGTGAGCTGCTCACTACTGAATTCCTAGCCTCTTACCTTCTCTTGTAGCCCCAGTATTTCAGAATCCATTTGTTAATGTTTCTTATCTGTTTTGTCATCCTTTGCCGCTGTTTGTACCTTTCTCAGTTGCCAGGATCTGTGTTTTTTTCATTTTTGTATGTTTTCTCTTAGTTTTACTTTGCCTCTTACCTCTTTAGTTATCCACAGCTGCCTTTTTTTCGCAGGTAGGACTCTTGCCCTTTTGTGGTCTAAACTGGTTCTGTATCACATTATTTGTTTGAACATTTTCCATCGATTATCTGTTATTTCACCCACAAATAGATCATTCCAGTTTACTATCTTGGTCTTATCCCTTAGAAGTCAACCTTGCCTAAATCGAGAACGTTGGTTCCTGCTTTCTCTCTTTCTTTCCAACGGTACATTGTAGTCTTTTCATTTTATGATCATTATTAGATAAATGTTTGTGCACAATTCTGCTAAATCTGGCTCATTGCTAAGTCTAATATGGTATGACCCCTTTTGGTTCTCAGCATAGTGTTGCAAAAAATTATTCTGGGCACACAAATTGACTGCCTTTCTAATATTTGCTAGTCCGCATATCCCAATCTAAACAAAACTGAAAATGCCCAATTAAAACCATGCTGCCTGTGCCACGTTGCAAGGTGTAGATGTGCCCTTATGGATTGCACTTTTTGCAATTTGTACATCAGACACACTTCTCTGCGTGTATGTATGTGTTAGTGTGTAGTCATGCAAGTGAGCATGAATTTTAAAACTGCATCTGTCTACGAAACTACATGCTTGCATCTATGAGCATCATGTTTGTTTAAGTACAGATTTATTGGGTGCAAACTCTTCTATCCAGTACATATTGTGGAGATGCATTTGTGATATGTGTTTATCTTCTGAATTTTGAAGTACTTTAAAGTATCTGTGAGTTGTTTTACAATAGAATCTAATGATTCTATCAGCCTTTGCTGAATGGATATCTGAACATTTTTCTTTTAATTTTCTAATTAGTATGATTATCTATTTAATACTGTGGTAATTTGTCATATTTTCTTGATTACTTGTGATCGCACAACAATCAGTTTCTGCATGAAGCAACATAAAATCCACAATATACAATGATTTTGTGAACCTGATCTTTGCATTTCTTTATACTGATATCTGGGCAGGAATTCTCTAGCTGTTCACACAGTTGGGATTCTACAATCCCACAAGCAGTGCACCACCTTTCATGGGTTTTGGGGCAGCATGGGATGACATCCTAGGGAGTTCCCATTGACAGCGGCAGGGCCACAGAATCCCGATGCTAGCGAACAGCATGTTGCCTCCCACTGTTGGGAAATACACGGCTGGGAGGCTGGAGAATCTCGCTATTTCTGAATTAGCAACAAATTAGACCAATGTAGATAGAACATATGTTCAATGAGCAAGTAGCAAAAATAAATGAAAATCAGCCATCATGAAGTCAGAAGAGCTATGACAAATGCAAATTGGTCTTGCAAGAGGAGACAAACAGAGAAGGTCAATATACCAAATGAGAGGTTGAGTGGTGCATGCTAGCAACCTATGCCCATAAAGTGTTAATTCAGTTAAGTTCTTTTAAAGATACTCTTTGGGTGGTGGCATACATAGTGTAGGCTAAAAGAGAGGGGTTTTACAAATGCAAAGAATGGTTTTGATTGGAATTGAACAAGAAATAGTTACAGAAAGAGTAGAATCAAAACTGCTATGAGAAATGTCAAGAACAATTGTCACAATATGTTAAAGGAAAGAGGGTTGCTAAAATAAGGGGTGCACTTTAAAGTCAGACATTGGCGGTACTGTCATTCGATTTCAGTTCCTGCACAGGCTGGTGGAATGTGCAAATGTGGCAGATGAAATGTAATGCAGCAAAGTGTAAAATGATACATTTTGGGAAGGCGGGCAATATAAATTAATGGATGTAATTCTGAAGGCAGTTCACAAATTATTGAAGGTGATGGGCAGGTTGAGAAAGCAAATGAAAAGGTTTATGAGATCCTGCACTTTATAATAGAGGCATTGTGTATGTAAGCAAGGAAGTTATGGTGAACCTTTATAAAGCACTTATTTAGCCTCAAATGGAGTATTCGTCCCAAGCCTGGGTACCACACTTTAGGAAGGATGTGAAGATGTTTGGGCAGATGCAGTGAAGATTTAGAAGAATGGTTCTGGCGATGGGAGATTTCACTTAGATTGGAGAAGTTAGTGCTGTTCTCCTTAGAGAAAAGAAGTTTGAGCGGGGATATGGAGGCGTTTAAAATCAAAGGGTCTAGATACTGTGGAGATAGAAACTGTTCCCCATTGGCAGAAGGATCACAAATCAAAGGGCATCAGTTTAAGGAGAGAAACATTTTTACACAGCAAGAGGTAATATCTGTATTGAACTGCCTGTGTGTGTGAGGGAGGCAAATCAATTGTGGCTTTCAAAAATGTATTTGATAATTAGCTAAACAGAAAAAAAATCAGGGCTACAGGGAAAAGATGGAATAGGACCAGCTCAGTTTCCCTTGCTGGCTCAGCCATTTTGGGCTGAATGGCTGCTGCCAGTGCTGTAACATTTATTGTTTTATGGCAAACTTGCTTAAACACTTGCATTTTATCAGCCTTCATTGAAGCTGGTGAGAATAAAGTATTTGAAATATGATAAAATTAATAAATCAAGGAGAGTTGTTTACTAGAGTTGAATGCAATGCTTGAATATATTTAAACATAACACTAGTAGATCTTTGACCAAGAGGGGTTATGTCTTCCTCATCACTTTCCTTCTCATATTTCTCAACTTTTCCTTTCTCTCCACCATTTTAAATTGATGTTCTCTTTGCAGTTCCAGATTCTGAAGTTCAGATGCTCTCTTTTTCCTCTGTCATTACGAGTCTCTTGTTGTTCTACCATTGCCATTCTCTCTTTACTTTGCCGCTCTTTCTCTTTCCTTTCCTTCTTAATCAAGCTGTCTCATTTCTTTTTCCTGTTGCAACCTTTTCATTTGTAATTAAATTAAATACCCAATTCCAGTGACTGTGATTGTGTCACTGGCACATTTAACTGCTGCACTACTGCTGAAGTTACCTTGTCCTTCCTTGCCCTTTCAGGCAAAGGCAACTGCGGCTTTGTTTTAAGCACCCATTGTAAATCAATCCAAGTGACCTCTTCCACAAATTTTTAGTCACTGAAAGAGCCACTTTCATAAGGCACTCCCTATTTAAGCTAACCAAATGCAACACCTGAAAGAAAGCATCAGTTCTTCACACTCACTGTTTTTAACTTCAGTAATTCCAAGCCAAACAAGGAATTATACTTTTTAATTCTGGCAGGTTTGGGTCCCGGACCAGAATCCCAAATTATATCAGGAAGCCAGACGAGACCCCAATAATTTTTTCTTAAATGTGAGGGTAAGATATTTCTTTCCAAGAATTATTAAATTTTATTTACTGACGTCATTTAAATATAACCCCAACAGATGAAACAGCTGAACTATTAACAGTTAAACAATATTTAAAAATGGAAGGAAGCAACTTTACTTTCTAGCTTAATGCTATTCCAGTTCCATATAAGCCCCATTCATGTATAGATCAAAACCACTTTCAAAAAAATAGTTAGCAAACTCAGGCATACTTGCTTTAAATTGTATTAACAGTCTTGAAGCTTTCAGAAAGAGATTTTGTGGAGAGTGAATGAATCCTCAGGGACAGCCTGCACATGCCTATTATTTCAGCAGACCTGCAACTTAGTTTTTGTTCTGCCACAGACCTAACTCCTCCCATCACCACCATGCCAGCACTTGATGATTCTTTCAGACAACCTAATCAAAAGCCCCAGGGGAAATCTCAATCTATAAACAAAATCCATTAGCTCTATGAAGTAAACTACATGGCTAAGATAGTTATCTTATCTCCCAACATTTGAGCTGCACTCCTTGCAGGCATATTGACTGCCTGTAGAATAAAGCTGATTTTTTAAAAACATTCTCCTTAAACATTAAACAATTCTTCATGAATTGTGCTACTATCATCACAATGATGGCAGCTTGTATATCCCTGATGATACAATGTTATCGACTGATTCAGTTGTTTAAGATGAAGGAATTGGTGGGATGGTGAAAACTATTGCCTCTCATTGGAGAGGGCAGGCAGGCATCTTACATTTAGAATTGGTGCATTCGGGATTGATGTCAGGAAGCACTTCACATACAGTGTGGTTGGTGGAACACTAAGTTGATCGAAATTGTTAAATAGAAAATTAATAAAGTTCTGTTAGGGTGTTATAGGTTAAAAATAGGAGCAGGAGTAGGCATAGTTCCTTAAGCCAGCTCTGCTATTCTATAAGATTGAATTTTCTCACCCAATCCTTGAATTTTTTGGTTTCCTTGGATTGTAAGAATCTGTCAATCTCAGTCTTCAATATATTCAACAACTCAGCTTCTACAGCCCTTTGCAGTGAAGAACTCCAAAAATTCACAGTCTTTAGCAGAGGAATTTCTTCTCATCCCATTCCTAAATGGCTGACATCTTGTTCTGAAATTGTGCCCCAAGTTCTAGACTGTAGCCAGAGAAAGAAGTTTCTCAGCATTTATCCAATTGAGATGTCCTACAATGTTGTGTTTCAATGAGATTATACCTCTATCTTTCAAGTGCCAGAGAGTATAGTCCCTTTCTTAGGACAACCTTCCCATCCCAGGAATCACTCTTCATTGCACCACCTAAGGAAAGTGTGTCCTTCATTGGGTACTTGAATCAAAGCTTTACTTGAGGTGTGGTCTCATTAGATCTCTATGCAATTGCAACCAGCCTTCCTCCATATTCCGACTTCATTACAGTATAGGCCAACATAGTATTTACCTTCCTCATTATTTCCTGTGCTTGCGTATTAATATGAGTTTTGTGCACATGAACATAAATTTTTCTGATCACCAAGAATTAATAGTTTCTCACCATTTAAAATATATTTTGCATTTATTTTCTTCCTAACGATAAGCATAGAATCTATAGAGCAGATGGAGGCCATTTAGCCCATTGAGCCTGCACCGACAACAATCCTACCAAGTCCTGTTCTATTCCCGTAACCCACGTGTTTATCCTTAAAATCCCCCTGCCATTAAGGGACAACTTATCATGGCCTGTCAACCTCACCTGCACATATTTAGACTGTGGGAGGAAACCAGAGCACCCAGAGGAAAACCTTGCAGACACAGTCACCTGAGACCAGCATTGAACCCAGATCCCTTGCCACCGTGCGCAACCTCACATTTCCCCCGTGTTATACTCCATATGCCTCCACATGTCCCTTTGTAGATTTCTTGTTTTCGCGCGCACACACACACACACACACACACACACACACACACACACACAATTTACTTTCCTACCTAACTTCGCATTGTCAGGAAACTTGGGTACCATTGCACTTGATCACTTCATATTTTTTAAATATGTAAATATTTGAGGTCTTTGTAGTGCTGTTTGTAACTGTTAATCTGAAAGCAATTATTTATTTGTGCTATTTTCTGTCTTTTAACCAATCCTCCATTCATGCTAATGTATTTCCCCAACCCCATGAATCCTAATCTTGTCTATTAATATTTCCTATGACACCTTTTTGTAAATCTAAATATACTGCACCCACAGGTTCCCCCTTTACCTACCTTACTAGTTACATGTTCAAAAAAACTAACAAATTTGTCATGGTTTCTCTCTGCCTAATCATGTTCTTTCCCAAGTTCCCTGTTGCCTCCTCAGTGGATTCTATACAACATTTTTCCAAAGATTTCCTGTGCGCACCAACCATAATATTGAGCATAAAAACAGAAAGTGTTTGAAAAACTCAGCAGGGCTGGCAGTATCTATTGAGAGAGAAACGGAGTTAACACTGAGTTCAATGACTCATCTTTGGAACAATATTGAACACTTTGAAGCCCATTTTATTCATGTACCCTCACTTTTGGTGACCAGTGCAAGGAACCCACGAGTCCTTTCTCACAAGTGAGACTGTTCACTGTGCTACTGCCTTACTTTTCACTAGCCCACCAGAAACAACCTTCTCTAAAGTACCCCCTTACTCAAGCCTTGAACTTGTGATTTTTCCTAGATTCTCTCCAGTGTTCCCAGAAACCTTCTCCAAGGTCATCTTGTCTAAGAGACCCATTTCCTGCTCCTTCAACTCTATTAGCATTGAACCTCTGACCACCCAACTTACATTCCTGGTCCACATGTTACATAGAAACAGGAGCAGCAATAGACCATGTGGCCCCTCGGGTCTGCGCCGCCATTCAATAAGACCATGGCTGATTTGTTTGACTTTTAATTTCTATAGTCCTATCTGTCTCCAATAACCTTTTATTCCCTTGCCTAACAAGAATCTATCCTTTTATTCCCTTGCTTAACAAGAATCTATCTACTTCTGCCGTAGATACTCAATGTCCTTTCGTCCACCACCTTGTGAGGCAGAGTTCCAAAGTCACACAGTCCTCAGAAAAATGTTTCTTCTCTCTGAGCTAAAAGGATGGCCCTTAAGTTTAACACAGTAAAAAGTCCGACAACACCAGGTTTTAGTCCAACCGATTTATTTGATAATAGACTCACAAGCTTTCGGGGTTAGTCCCTTCGTCAGGTGAATGGAGAGTTCTGGCCTCAGACAGAGCATATAAAGCACAGACTGAGGCCAGAACTCTCCATTCACCTGACGAAGGGACTAACCCCGAAAGCTTGTGAGTCTATTATCAAATGGACTGAAACCTGGTGTTGTCAGACTTTTTACTGTGTTTACGCCAGTCCAACGCCGGCATACCCATACCTTAAGTTTAAAACAGTGCCCCCTAGTTCTGAACTCACCCTCAAGAGGAAGTATCCTTTCCACATCCACCTTATCAAGACCATTCATGGTCTTCTGTTAGCTGGTAATGTTTTTCTTAATCCTTGGGTATTATGTCTCTCTACTTTTAAATTTGCAGTCATCGTTGCTCACCTCCAAAAAAAAATTGTACCACCATCCGTGCAAATTACCCCACCATCTCCAGTGTCCCTTTGATGCAGTTAATCATATTGTCATCTTCCAATGCCAGTCCACTGTTGTCCAGCTGAAAAGACTACATGCATCTGGTTCCATTCTTATCTAACATTTTCTTCCTGCTCCTGTAGTTTAAATTGTGACATGATGATTCCCAAGTCTACCATCTCCTCTTTCAGCTTTTCCACTAAATTGTCAGTTTACTTTTTTGACATTCAATACTGGATGAGTAGACATTGGGAAAACTAAAACCATTGTCTTCAGTGTCCAGCAGTTTTCTGGCTGCTGATTCCAACCCCTCCCTGGCTATTGTCTGGAGCAGAACCAATCCTGCTACAATCCTGTTTGCAATTCTGATGTCATATTTGATCCCAAAATGAGGCTACAACACACTGAATCATCACTACCGACTACCTGTTTTCACCTCCAAAATATCATCCAAATTGGTCTCTGCCTCAGGTTGTCTTCTGCCGAAAGTCTCATGCATATCTTTATCACTTCCATGCATTCCTAGTTAACCTTCTATATTCTACTCTCTGTAAACCTGAGTCACCCAAAGCTCTACTGCCCCTGTGCCCAAATACCATTCACTGTCATCCCAGTGCGCACCAATCTATATTGACTCCCTATCAATCAATGCCTCAATTTCTTCAAACTCTTCCATGGTGTGTCTCTCTGTCACGCTGTCCCTGTAATCTGCTTGAAATTCACAGCCCTCCAAAATATAAACGCTCATTTGCCTCCAAACTTTGAGCATCCCATTTTAGTTGATCCGTGTTGGTGGCCGTACCTTCAGCTGCCCATAGCTCCCTAAACTATGGAATTCCCTTCCTAAACCTCTTCATCTTGTTCCTCCTTTCAGATGGTAAATAAAACCTGCAGTCAAGCTTTTGACCGTCTGACCTTCGTGCTACGCTTCACAGCACGCCTCTGAAAACCCCTGGGACTTTTAATGTTTAAGGCACTTTAAAAATGCATGTATTTTTTGCTGAAAAGTGAGACCGATGAATTGACAGTCAGCAATAGCAAAAAACGTATGCCAGTCAAATTCTAACCACCCCCCCCCCCAAAAAAAATCATCCTTTAGACTATACTAACTTTTGCGAATAAAGTTTATAATGCTGAAAAGTTACAAGCAAATTATTAGTTTTTAAGTTTAATGTTTTCTGATTTAAAAATGTCCTTGTTTCAATCTGAGTCTCCAGATCTTTACAAGTGTTAAGCTGTATCTTTTTGTCTGAAGCAACCCTAGCTGGCAGACTGTAGTTCACAATCCATTGCATTGCATACAGCTTTAGATACTTTAATGATTCACAGCAAGTTTAGAGCATGTCGTTATTGCCCTTGCTGCCCCATCAAATAGAAAATTACAGAAAATGAAGTTTTCTGTCAAAGTAGTGCAAAGACAACTTTTTCTTGTGGATCTGTCTTGAAGCATTGTAAAAACACCATGCACATACACAGCTGTAGAAAAATTTGAAGTCAGGAATAATGTGGACAGGTCTTTTGATATTTGTATTTGTTGATCTCCCAAGGTGTGCCTGGTGAGGGAGTCAAGACCTTGAGCAGCATTTAGTGGATGAATTGATTGGAGTTGAGGGATAATTAGATCTGAGCATGCTAATTAAACTCTTGTCTCCTGTTTAGTCATAATTTGCATTTTTAATTTTGACATTAGAAAGATGCAGACTAGGAGCTTCTCTGCAGTACAGCTGAGGAAATGGGAGAGAAAAGGCTGAAGTACTACAATGTTTGGATAAAAGTTATACTTCAGATGTATGGATATGTGCAATTCTATTTGAATATTCACACAAGAATTTACAGTGGTGTGATTGGCAGAAGTAGTATATGCAGAAGTAAGATTTGTAATACTGTAAATTGTTACAGAAGTTGCATCTTTTTGTTATGTTGATCTGAATGATGGTTTGAATTCTGGACATAGTCGGTAGTGACTGGAAGACCTGAATGATCAAATGGGGAGTAATATGGTTACATTTAAAATGTTCCTCTCTGAATACTACTGCAACATTGTTTAAGGGAAAGAGATGAATAAAACTAGATGTGGGCTTTGCGCGCTGGAATCTTTAGCTAGAAACTGCTTCTCTGTTAGTTGTTGGTGCAAAAAAATACCTTTCAGGAAGCAATCGAAAATGGAGAGACCTCTTTCAACGTTGAGGTGCATTTTGTCCTCGTGAAACAATATATTTTGCAACACCCTGTGAGCTGAGCCACTGTACATTATATATATTTGAAGAGTTGAATCAGAAAAGTATAGCTTTTTTCTATTTTCAATGTTTGAACATGACTGTTGCAGCTAGAAATAAGTCAAATGTTACATTTTTAAGCTTGAATATGCAATTTAGTCCTAACAGTTTGTTAAAATAGATCTTAGCAAAAATCCCTAAAAAAGGGCTGAAATGGAAAGTGCAGTTTTCACAAGTTAGATTGCTCATTGTTTTGACTATCTTATTCGTATAGTCTGGAGGAGTAATATGGAAAGCATTAACTCTGTTTCTCTCCCCAAGATGCTGCCAGACCTGCTGAGTTTTTTCAGTATTTTTTGTTTTTATTTCAGATTTGAGCATCCACAGCATTTTGCTTTGGTTTAGCCCTATAAATAATTTCTTTATATTTATTGAAAGAATCACAGCAGTATTTTAAAGAGAATAATTCTTCCCAGTGCTCCTAGTTATTATTAGTCCCTGCAACAACAAAGTCATATTTTCTTAATCTGCTTCTTCTGATCATGTTAGCACAGATTATTTGGTTAATATTTGTTCCTGTTTGTGAGAGTTCACGATCCACAAATTGGTTGCCACATTTTTGATATTACAGTAGTGACTGCCCTTCAAAAGTGCATCATTGTAAAATGTTTTGGGATATTCTGAGATCATGGAAGATTGTTACATATAAAATCTCTTTTTTTAGCAAACCTAAAAAATGTAAGATTTTCCTTAAAATTGTTAGATAATTGTTCCACATTCTTATGCTTCTGCAGACTTTTCTGTGTCTTGAAGGCCTGTCATTCACATTGCTTTCAAGCTTTCAACTTTATTTCTCTGTATTTTCTTTGTGTCTCTAAACGTGTGTCTGTCTGTTGTTGGAAAAATGCTTGAATCCGTCATCAAAGAAGAAATAGCGAGGCACCTTGAGAAGAATTGTTTGATAGAGCAGACGCAGCACAGATTCGTTAAGGGGAAGTCGTGTCTGACAAATTTATTGGAATTCTATGAGGATGTGACTAGTGCAGTAGACAGAGGGGAAGTGGTGGATGTGGTGTTTCTCGATTTTCAAAAGGCATTTGATAAGGTGCCGCACAAAAGATTGCTTCAGAAGGTTAGGGGGCATGGAGTTGGGGGTAAGGTGTTAGCGTGGATAGAGGATTGGTTGTCTAATAGGAGGCAGAGAGTTGGTATCAATGGGTGCTACTCTGATTGGCGGTTGGTGACTCGTGGAGTGCCGCAAGGATCGGTGCTGGGGCCTCAACTATTTACCATTTATATAGATGATCTGGAGGAGGGGGCTGAGTGTAGGGTGTTGAAATTTGCTGATGACATGAAGATAAGTGGAAAAGCAAATTGTGTGGAGGGTGTGGAAAGTCTGCAGCGGGATCTAGATAGGCTGAGCGAGTGGGTGAGGACCTGGCAGATGGAGTACAATGTTAGCAAGTGTGAGGTTATCCACTTTGGCAGGAATAATAGGAGGGGAGATTACTATTTAAAGGGCAAAAAGCTGCAGCATGCTACAGTGCAGAGGGACCTGGGGGTCCTTGTGCATGAGTCGCAAAAACCCAGTCTGCAGGTGCAGCAGGTGATCAAGAAGGCGAATGGGATGCTGGCCTTTATAGCGAGGGGGATAGAATATAAAAGCAGGGAGGTCTTGCTGCGAATGTACAGGGCACTGGTGAGGCCGCAGCTGGAGTACTGTGTGCAGTTTTGGTCGCCGCACTTGCGCAAGGATATTTTGGCCTTGGAGGGAGTGCAGAGGAGTTTCACTAGGCTGATAGCAGAGATGAGGGGGTTGGACTATGAAGAGAGACTAAATAAACTGGGTCTGTACTCGTTGGAGTTCAGAAGGATGAGCGGGGATCTTATGGAGACGTATAAGATAATGAAAGGGATGGATAGGGTAGAGGTAGAGAGATTCTTCCCGCTCAGAAAGGACAGCAGGACTAGAGGGCACAGCCTCAAGATAAGGGGGGGGGGGCAGTTTAGAACGGAGTTGAGAAGGAACTTCTTCACTCAAAGGGTGGTGAACCTCTAGAATTCTCTGCCCGTTGAAGTGGTGGAGGCTACCTCACTAAATATATTTAAGACACGGGTAGATAGGTTTTTGGTAGGCAAGGGAATTAAGGGTTATGGGGAGAAAGTGGGAAAGTGGAACTGATCCACTTCAGATCAGCCATGATCTTATTGAATGGCGGGGCAGGCTCGAAGGGCTAGATGGCCCACTCCTGTTCCTATTTCTTATGTTCTAAACATCAATGAGCAGCCATGGTGTTTAAGCTATGCAGAATCTTAATGACTTTGATACACTGTGCCTCTATTTTTCACACTTAGCCGTAGTTCATTTAGTTAGCCACAGCTCATCTGCTGCTGACATCCTAGTTCATGTCTTTGTACCTCTTACTTGAATATTCCAATGTATTCCTGGCTGGTCTCCCATATCCTACCCTCATAAACTTGAGATCATCCAAAACTCTGCAACCCACTTTTAAACTCTTGGCAGGCCTCATTCACCGTCACCGATGTGTGCACTGACCAACAGTGGCCTCCGGTCATGCAACATCTTGATTTTAAAATTATCATTCTTGTTTCGAAATCCCTCCATGCATGGTGCCTCTACCTCAATCTCTTGAAACCTCCTCCAGACTCATAACCCTCCAAGAGAAAAGCATTCAGGAGGCCAATGGATTGTTATCTGAAAAGGAAGAATTTAAAGGGCTACAAGGAGAAGGCAAGGGAGTGAGACAACGGATATCTGGCACAAGCAGTGTTGTAACAATTCTATGATTCTCCCTGATTCTGACTTGTTGAGCTCCCCTAATTTTAGTTGCTCTACCTTTGTGGTTCCACCTTCAGTTGCCTCAGCATAAACTTTCAAATAAACACTCTACATCTCTCTGCCTCCACCTCATTTTTGTCCCTCAAGGTACTCCTTAAAACCTACTGCCCTAATATCTCCTTGTGTGATTTGGTGTGTATATTTCATATTTTAATGCCCCTGTTAAAATGCTCCTTCTGTTTTTATTGTTAAAGGTGCTATATAGTGCAAGTTGTTTTAGCTTGTCCTCTATTATCCCAAGTCTGTTCCATTTTCAGTTTAAATTTGAGCTTTATAAATTATTATTGTATGAAATTTTATTGCAAGAAATAAATGCAAACATGAATTGTGAGGACCAGGCGACAAAAGGAAATGAAAAGAGAAAAATAAAGAGGGGAAGCAAGAGAAAATCAATTAATAGATACTGAGCACCATAACTGAAAATGTGTACTCCGTATTTTGGGGGAAAAACTGTTATAATGCTAAACCCTGGACTGTCTCATGAGCAAGGCCATGGAAAATCTATATATGTAGGGTAAATTAATTCAATGCAGTCATTACAACCAAACTTAAAAATGGTTCTGTGCTTTACAAACAAGGAAAAATTTACCAAATCTGTTTTTCCTTTGCTCAGATGCCCAAAATTTAACATTTTTATCACGTTAAGCACTCTGAGATGTCACCATTTTACTGCACTAGCCTTTTTGTTTGCTGCAGTCTACTGTTGTTTGACTATTACTGTGATGCAAATTAGTGTACGGCAATGGTAATTCTTTCAACAAATCTTCCAGTCACTATGTTGATTTTTTTTTGAGATGGGGGTGCAGCATTATTTTAAAACAGTTATTACTGCAGGAGCACTGTGGACACTAAAAAGAAATTGTTACCTGGAAACAATACCAAATCAGTATGGTATAACTTTATTGCGGGGAAAAGTTCCATATAAAAGAACAAAATAACATGATCAGCAGCAGCAGTGTGTGGCATATTTTTAGCCTTCAACGCAGAAAACTGAAACACTTTCTTAAATAAAAATCTTTTCCAATTTTTTAAGTTTTCTATTCATTTGCTATTAATGAGTTAGTATTTTTTAAATAATAGTCTTTGGTTAGTAATACATTTTCTTCTTTTTAAAAAATTTCCAGCCAAGAGGACAGAGAGGTGGTTCTGGGAATCTATGCTGTAATTTACTTTGATTTTTTTCCCTCATTGTAGGAAGGTACTCAACTTCAGTTAGCACCTAATTTGGGTGGCACAAACAAAATTGATAACACCCCATGTGGGGAGCAGCTTAATCGCACGTCATTCCATTCCTGACATGTTTCTAGTGTACAGATCAGTGTTGCAGATAACTATAAAATTCCAACATAAATTGGACATCACCTTATTAAAGTGCTTCATTTGTATTTAAATATATATTCGCAGTGTAAACCAGAATACAAAGTCCCAGGGCTGTATGTTATCGACTCAATTGTGCGTCAGTCTCGCCATCAGTTTGGTCCAGAAAAGGATGTGTTTGCGCCCAGATTTTGCAAGAACATCAATACAACTTTCCAAAACTTGTACAAATGTCCTGCTGATGATAAGGTATGTGATTTTCTTTCAGTCTGTATAATGTATGCTGATTTAGTACACAGTAATAAAATAATTTTATTCTTTTTAAGCGTTTGAATTTCATGAATCCAGCCTAGCTTGTACTATTTTTATAATTAAACCACATCGACTGAATCATTTATTTATCAAATATAGGCCAGCTAAAGGTAGGATAATTCAGAATTTGAATCTTAAGTTAATCCATCTTTAATTTTCTTCACAAATTTTAATTTAAAAATTTACTAGTCCTCAAGTGGGCTTCTGCTTAGACAGTACCAACTTGGGGAAAAATAAACTCCAAAAAGAGGACAATTAGCAATGACAAATACTGGACCTCGGACCCAATGGTCATAGCATGGTAATGATAATGATGCTGGTGTCTGTAGGAAAATTTGCAACAATTTAAAAGTGGAACTACCTCTTTTTAAAAACAATCAGAGAAAATAACATTTTATTGCAATGAACATAAAACGTATAACTACACATGGGTGTTTTTTCATTTGGCTCAATGATCCACTGAAAGAGAGTTCTGAGAATTGCATTAAAAAGAACAACTCAATAATTGATGGTGCATGTGGTCTAAAATCCATTACAATTTGCATCACTGCATGCATAGTAATTTAGTTAAAATATGACACGTTTCCTTTAGGATAGAGGCTAATGTTTACACATTTTAATTCAGGAAAAATATCACTCAACACAGCAATGATTGCGTAAAGCATGTACCTTTGCTTTATGTGCATGTTACTTTAGTAATACCAGTAGGAAACAAAACTATATGGATGGAAACTAACGGAATCTGGCAATCCTGCGAGACGGCAGCAGTTAACAAAATGACTTGCACTTGGAACCCTGACTGGCCTCATGGGGCCTCTGGGCAGCAAGTTGCCCACCACTGCTATAAATAGTCTTGAGACTGGTTCCTCACTCTTTGCATAAATGCATCCCCAAAATCACATGAAATCTGAAGGATCACTGAACTTGAACACAAATTGTCCATCCAGCTATAGTGCCATCTTGGAAAATAACATGTTGGCTGGATGTAAAAGTGTGTAGAGGAGCTGACATAATCAGTGATCTGTTGGGTAATAGCAAAGTTCAAGATCAAGCTGAAGAGGCAGAATTAATCAAAGACATTGAGGAGAATTGATTTCAGCAATCTGGATGACAAAATTACTTTCAGAAACACGTTTGATATACTGGCTGACTGCATGCCTGGAACAGTAGATTGTTGGGAGAAACTGAAGGAGCACTGAAAGCAGAGGAGAAGAGCTACTAGGATACAGAAAGTCTTTGAAGGAAATTTGGAGATATATGCAATCTTAAAGCAGAAAGGAAGATACTTATCAGAAAAGTGAAACAAAAAACACTGTATTCCATGAAGGCTATGTAAATAAAAATAGAGGTGAAGAGGATCAACAAACAAATACAAAAGACAGAAAATGCTGCTGCCTGCAGTAACGTCATTACTTTGGAAAACTTCTAACTGCCGTTTTCTGGTAGTCCAAAACACTGCTGTTGTGAATAACATTTGACAATATGGAAGCACAAGCATGAATTTGCATCTTCCAGTTTTTTAACTGGATGCAACATGCTGCCAAAATGATGATGTCTTATATTGTGTAAACATGTATGCAATTATGTTATTTAGTTTAAAAAAAAGTTTCTTCGAGATTGGTTAAATCTAATATTTGTATTTTTTATAATCAAATTTAGGCTCTTCCTAATCTGTGACCATTGGATAGATCAATTTCCCGGGACCACCTTTAGTATTATTTCCAATAGTGACTCTGGGAATAAAGAACATAGTTAATTTACTAACCATGAAATAATTAATTTTCTCTTAAGCCTGTTCTGCATTTCTCCTCTAAAACAAAACAAAATATTGCAGAAATTGGAATGAAACAAAGAAATGCTGGAAATACTCAGCAGATCAGGCAACGTCTGTGAAGAATGAAATATTTGATGTTTCCAGTTGATGACTTTCATTTCTTTTATTGAGATCTGATGAAAAGTAATTGACCTAAAATGTTAACTCTGCCTCTTTCACTATAGATGCTGTCTTTCTACTCTAATCCCATCTACACGTTCGCTTTATCATTTTATATGGTTTATTTTTAAATATGTTTTCAATTCCATTTTAAATGTCCTCAATAACCACTTGTGAAATTCCACGTTCTAATAATCCTTAGGAGAAAAGTTCTAACTTTTCTCCATGTTATTCTTGTGATAATTCTCCATCTATATCTGTTGTTCCCGATTGAACAGCAATTAAAACAAATCTTTCACTGCCCTGACAAAGCTTTTGCATAATTTTGAAATTGCTATCAATTTTTTCCTTTTAACCTCTGTTCCCGTAAAAGAACTCTGCAGTTTCCAGAAGTGCAATCATGGCAAATTAGTACTTTCGTCAATAAATGAGGGCTGGTAACAGGTGAAGTAGAAGATTGCAGAATGCTTTTTAGGTTATTTAAGTTTGCACTCTAAAGCCCACTGTAAGCACCTGCAGTTTGAATCCTCAGCCATGGGTCCTTTGGTTCAGAATTTTTGTGTTCAGTATATATTCCTGAGCAAAGTCTTGAGGCTCCCAAATAAGTTCATCTTTTGAGTCAAATTTAATGTCAGTTCTTTTCCTTTCCTGATTTTAGCCACTCTATTGGAGCATAAAAACTTGAACAGATACCCCAAATGAAGGAGATAAACAAAGATATAGGAATAAACTATTTAATTAAAATTCTTGAACCTGGCCTGATCAAGCTAATATGCACACTTCCACTGACAAATTATAATATCTAATTATTCAAGACTAGTTAATGCTCATAATTTTCTTTATCATACTTTATCCTTTCCACAAATTGTGCAAGAAGGGAGTACAGTCTTCTAGTCTGCTCCTTTAAGCATTGAAAATGGAATCTTGAGAGCAATGTTTTGGATTTCTGCATTTCCTCTTACTCATGCCAAGCATGCCCTTCTGAGCAATGCTTGCATTACTTCCATGCTGGGAATCTAGAGTCCATAGAATCAAAGGCTAACACCTTGGATGTTGAGGTAGTGTGTTAGAATTTGGAAATTGTGTGTCAGACTCCATTGACTTGATGGCTCTGATCCAGTAGCCTGGCACTTGGCATAGATCACATTCAGCCAAAGTTAGCTGGGCACATTGGAATAAAAATTAATATACATTTTGTTTTTTTTTAGTGTATAACAGTTGCTGTGAATACCAATTTCTAGGTGTAAGGTCCTAAAGTCTCGAGTGTCATGTCAATTTTGTTTAAAAAAAAATTTTCATTCTGCTTGGGTCTACCTGCCAACAGCCTGAAATCTACATTGAATCAAAGACAGAATCAGCCCTATGCCTCTTTCTGGGCCATTTCATGACATATGTGAAAGGTTTTTTTCAGTCATAAGCAGTATCTAAAAGGGTAGCTTGAGGCCATTTAAAATGCATTAGGGAGAGATATACCACTTCCCCTTCTGTGGAGCTTGGAGGACCAAGAGGGTTCGGAGCAGTTCCACTGCACTACTGGGGGCCACTGTCAGCCTGTACTTGGTCCTTGTCTATCTCATTCCTTCGTGTATTGGAGCTTGTGATGTAAAGTAAGGACTTGCTTTTCTGCTGTTGCTGCAGCAGCATATTTTCAGGATATTGTTATCCTGGGTTGTTTCAGATTGAGATGCCAGTCTAGAATGGCAGGACACTGGATATGTATGGTCCTGACCATACAGCCCACATAGAGAGAATTAAAGACTCACTGCATGGATGAGGCCATCATGTCCATGATGCTGCTCTGAAAGAGTAATTTAGCTATTTGCACCTGTCCCTTCCCTGTGGCCCTACAAATGTTTCCTTCTGTTTTCTTCCTGCTTTGAAAGCCACAACGAAATCTCTCTCCATAACAGGCTTGGGCAATGCATTCCAGATCCCAACTACTCGCTACATTTAAAAAAAAGCTATTCTTCATGTCACCTTTGGTACATCTACCAATCAGCATTAATTAATGTCCTATGATTCTTGAGCTTTCAGCTAATGGGAACAGTTTCTTTCTATTTACTCTGTCTGGCGGGGGGACATCTAGAACCATGGGACTCTGTCTCAAAATAAGAGGCCGTTTGGGACTAAGATGAGGAGGAATTACTTTGCGGAGGGTGGTAAATCTTTGGCGGGCTGTGGAAGCGCAGTTTAAGTATGTTCAAGGTAGAGATTGATCGATTTCTGGATATTAAAAATATCAAGGGATATAGGGATAGTGTGAAGAAAGGACATTGTGGCAGATCAACCATGGTCTAGTTAAACGGCCGAGCAAGTTTGAGAGGCCGAATACCATCCTCTTGCTCTTGTTTCCTCTGTTCCTGTGTTTTTAGCCTGAAATAGAATTATATCATTATATCACCCTTATCAATTGTTTCTGCTTCCTCATCAAAAAATGAGAGTTGTTGGGGTGTCATTTGATGCAAGCATGAAAATAACTATTTCCATGATCTCTGATGCTACTCATCCTTTCATTTATTGAGCACACGCAGCTCATACTTACCTAATTCTTGAGTGAGAACTCCATATATCCTTGAAGATATCTGACTAAACATTGATGACCAAATGCCAAGGAATATTAAGAGAATCATCGCTAAAAGAGAGTAGTCGTATGTAACTGCGGTGGAGCCGACTCCTCAATATGGTGATTTAATCTGCAAACAGACTTTCGTTTTGGTACTCGAAGACATTACAACTGATTGCTAATAATATTAGTCATTGATGAGAAACTCGGCTTATTAGTGCATAATATCAGTGCTCATGCGATGGAATTACAGAAAGGCTTGATGAAGCAAAGGAGAAAATCCTTCCTGCCGAAAATGTAACTTCCTTGGTAGAGGCCTGCTTACAATCCTTGGAAAAATGGCTACGTGGTATGTCACAATGTTTGAATGATCTGCAGAACTGAAGCTGGAGGAAAAATGTCTGGGTTTTGGTTTACCAGAAAGATCTGAAGATAAACTCCCAGTTAAATTCTTTGAGGGACAGCCACCATTTTTTCTTAATCTGGATATGAAAGCTGAGCATATTAAGTTGAAAAGGGCACGCTGTGCATATTCTGTTTCTGAGGCCTAGGGGCAGTCAGTGATCCTGGCCCACAATAATGCAGTTTTGTAACTTCAGAGATCGCCAAAGAACATTGGAGGCAGATGTAACGGGGCCTTGCTCTATAATGGAGCTTGGGTCTCTTCCTTCCAAAATTTCTTGGCAGTGATTCAACAGAGACACAAGTGTTTCAGTGAAGTTAGAAAATACTGAAGGCGATCAAAGTGAAATGTGCCCTATTGCAACTTGCTGCATTGAGGGTGGTATTTGACAAGTCTTTTGACTTTTGACAATCCTGCTAAGGCTATGCCTTTGTGAACTCCATGGAAGGCATTAATTTGTTGTAATAATCTGTAGTTTACTGTAACTTCTGGAGTCCCCTTGTCATTATAATTCCTTCCTGATTCTTCGTTTTTCGTTATATTGGCAGGGGTGATCTAACTATTGGAACGCTATAGTGAGTTGTTTTTATCCTTAAGAATATCAGGAACTTTCGCTTGTCTATAATGGAAAACAACCTTAGCATGCTCTTTCTAGTTAAGGAGTGCACTTTGCAGGTTGCTTGGCACTATGGCTGTGAGATAATTATCCATTTTTTTTTCTTTTGTACATTTATAAATGTGGCTAGTCTCCTTTGATCTAATCATAAATATTTGATTTGATTTCATTGTCACATGTACTGGGATACAGTGATAAGTATTTTTTTCTTGTGCTATACAGGCAAAACATACTGCCCCTGAAGCACATAAGGGAAAAAGATAGGGTGCAGAATATAGTGCTGCAGCTACAGGTGAGGTGAAGAGAAAGATCAGCATAATGTGTGATAGGACCGTTAAAAGTTCTGATGACAGCAGGGAAGAAGCTATTATTGAGTCTGTTGGTGTGTATTTTTAGACTTTTGTACCTTTTTCCCATGGGAAGAAGGTGGAAGAGAGTCAGTGCAGGCTGCGTCTTTATTATCCTAGCTGCTGTCCTGAGGCAGTAGGTAATGTAGACTGAGCTAATGGATGGGAGGCTTGTTTGTGCGATGGACTGGGCTATGTTCATAATCCTTTGTAGCTTTTTGCAGTCTTGGTCAGAGCAAACTGATGCATCCGGACAGGATGCTTTCTAAAGTGCATCTGTAAAAATTGGCAAGTGTCATAGTGGACTCCCTGAATTTCTTTAGCCTTCTGAGAAAGTAGAGGCGTTGGTAAGCTTTCTTAACAGTAGCATTGATGTGAAGGGTCTAGGACAGATTGTTAGTGAGCTGAACTCTGAGGAACTTGAAGTTGTCATCTTTATCACCGTTTATGTAGATGGGCGTGTCCTCCACTACATTTCCTGAAGTGACTGGCAAGCTCCATCATTTTACTGACGTTAAGGGAGAGATTATCGTTGTTGCACCAGTTCCAGATTTTCTACCTCTTTTCCTATACTCCATTTCATCGTTGTTTGAGATTTGGCTCACTATAGTCGTTCAGTAGCAAACTTGAAAATGGAGTTGGAGTGGAATTTGGCCAGAGTCGAAAGTGTATAAAGGGTATCGTAAGGGACTGGACTGAGGAACAGCCTAGTGGGGTTCCGCTATTGAGGATAATTGCCATAGAAATCCTACAGTGTAGAAAGAGGCCATTTGGCCCATCGAGTCTGCACTGACCACAATCCTACCCAGGTCTTACCCCCACATCCCTACATATTTACCCACTAATCCCTCTAACCTACGCATCTCAAGACACTAAGGGGCAATTTTTTAGCATGGCCAATCAACCTAACCCGCACATCTCTGGACTGTGGGAGGAAACCAGAGCACCCGGAGGAAACCCACGCAGACATGAGGAGAACGTGCAGACTCCACACAGACAGTGACCCAAGTCGGGAATCGAACCCAGGTCCCTGGAGCTGTGAAGCAGCAGTGCTAACCACTGTGCTACTGTGCCGCCCAATTGTGGAGGAGGTGTCATTGCCTGTCCTTACTTCTGCATGCTATCCTTTTCTTTTTCCCCTGTGTACTTCATGAGCAGTATGTTTTGCCTGTATAGTATACAAGAAGCAATACTTTTCATTGTATCCCACTACATAATGACTACAAAATAGAATCAAACATTGCAGCCTATGGGTTAGGAAGTTGAGGATCCAGTCTCAGAGGGAGGAGAAGAGCCCAGGCCATGGAGTTTAGAGATGAGTTGTGTTGGAATTATGAGTAGTGCCATTGCTGGGAGGTTTGTGAGTGGCTTAAGTCTTAATGGGAGGAATTAGAATGCAAGTAGGGCATTCAGCACATATCCTTCTTGTGGTATACCTTGCCCCCTCTTTTGAGGGGGAAATTCCTTGATATAATGATGGAAAGTTTGTAGGTATAGCCCTTATTTAGTGAGGAGTACCCCTTAGAAGTAATGACTTAACATTTCTTTATTTTGGGATTAAAGAATCATTGGTTCCTGCAAGAGTCCAAGAAAAAGTCTTTATAATGCAGTGGCACCTCAAGTATAGTTGGAGATGGGGAGGTATGTTTTAGTGCATGCCCATGTAGGGTGTGCAAATCTCTGGCAAGTAATTTTTTTTTCCCTTTGTGTTCATATCCTATATTTTCTTTGGCTGAATAAGCAATGGCAGTAGCTACTTTGAAATGTTGCTCCTGGAATGTGCAGGGAATACAAATAATTTCAAACAAACCTGTTGGACTATAACCTGGTGTTGTGTGACCTCATATATGGAGAAACTATGTTGTACTGTACCAGTTTTGAGGGTATGCTGTTCTTCAAAGTATGTTTTTAAAAAACATGATTTGTCTTTTGGGGTACTTTCTTGAATGCATGTAGAACATTCTAGATATAGCAGTGAGTGCAGACTTTATCTTGTGATGAGTTCTCACATTTGTCTAGAATGGTTTAAATGCTATTGCAAAACCTTCTTGATCTGACGGGTCAGGGAAAATCT
Organism: Carcharhinus amblyrhynchos; assembly: GCF_965287045.1. Classification (NCBI taxonomy): domain Eukaryota; kingdom Metazoa; phylum Chordata; class Chondrichthyes; order Carcharhiniformes; family Carcharhinidae; genus Carcharhinus; species Carcharhinus amblyrhynchos. Next base: position 33,397,132 of record NC_137335.1, on the reverse strand, counting down.
TAATAGGAAAAAGATAAACCTTGGTAAGAACAGAGATTACCAGGTTCCGTTCAGATTTCAGTTCTTTTTTTTAAAGACTTTTGTTCATATTTAAGTACTGACTAATGGCAGATTTGTGTGTTTTACAGAGCAAAGTGGTACGGGTACTGAACTTGTGGCAGAAGAATGGAGTGTTCAAAAGTGAGATCATACAGCCACTCCTGGACTTGGCAGCAGGGATTCCACCACCTTCTGTCACCCCTGCTGTTGCCAGTACTGCAGCAACTGTGAGCAGTAACACACCAGGTAGTTGTCTTACAACTGTAGTTTAACAGAATATATACAAAAATAATTTTGTTTGAATTGTATATGCATCAGAATATGCTTGTTCTAAATTTTTTCATTGATCTGTGACTATGCAAACTTGTCAGGATGACTGAAAAGTGTACGTATTTGTGGTATAGTCGATCCCTTGCAATTTCCTGTACCTTCAAGAGATGAAGCCATCATACAGAACAGACAATAAGAAAACATGGTCCATAGTAATACCTCTGGGACAAATGTGACTAGAAAAATTCCCTCTTTGGTTTGTTGTAAACACTAATGCCTGGCAACCATATATTAATATTTTCTACCGTGAAGACAGATGCAAAGCATTTCCTCTATCATTTCCTATTTCCTTATTATTACTACAGTCTTATTCTCTAAAGGACCTATGTGCACTTTGGTCTATCCCTTTTTTTTAAATTTAAAGAAGCTCTTAATATCTGTTTTAATATTGCATACTAATTTATCCTCATGGTTTATCTTCTCCCTCTTTATTTTCTTGTTATCTTCTGTTGCTTTTTAAAACTTTCCCAATCACCCAGTTTACTGTTGATCTTTGCCGCATTGAATGTTTTTCCTTTCAGTTTTATTACTATACTAACTTCCTTTGATTAGCATGGTTGATTTATCCCTTTCCTAGAATCCTTTTTCCTCACTGGAGTATATCTCTGTTGTGAATCATGCACTGTTTTCATCAACATCTGCCATTACTGATCAACTTCATTTCTGCTAAACTCCTTTCCCAGTCCACTCCAGCCAACTCTGACCTCATTTCTTTGTAATTACCCTTATTAAAGCTTAACACAGTTGTTTCTGACTCACGTTTCTCACTCTCACACTGAATACTAAATTCTATCATGCCAAGGTCACTGTTTTCTAGGGGATCTTTTACTCTGGAATTGTTTATTAAACCTGCCTTATCACATTATGCCAGATCTGAAATACTCTAATCCCTGATTGAATCCACAACGTATTGTTCCAGGAAATTATCTCAAATACACTGAACTTTTCCTCATGGCTCCCTCTGCCAATTTAAAATCAGTAAGAAGGCTCACAACACCAGATTCAAGTCCAACAGGTTTATTTGTTAGCACAAGCCACTAGCTTTCGGAGTGTTCGCTGTTCCTTCATCAGGTCCACATCTTAAAATCGTCCATGATTAATGTACTGCCTTTTTTACATGCCCTCATTATTTCCTGATTTCTCCTCCATCCTACCATATAGCTACTGTTAAAGAGTCTATACACTACTCCAATAAGCGCCGCCTTCCCCTTATTATTTTTAGCTCCACCCTTACGGATTCCACATTCTCATTCAGATGAAGGACCACTTCTTGCTATTGTACTTATTCCATCTTGTATTAACAAAGCTACCCCACCGTCGTCTCCTTCCTGCCTGTACTTATGAAAAGTTATGTACCCCTGAATATTTAGTGCTCAGCTTTGATCTCCTTGTGTCCACATCTTCATAATGGTGATGAGGTCATACCATTAACCTTGATTTGTGCCGTTAATTCATTTATTTTGTGCCGAATCCTATGTGCTTTTAAGTAAAGAGCTATTAATTTTACCTTTTTAACACTTTTTTCCCACTTTGACCCTATTTGCTGATTTTTTTTTTAAAAAAACTTGTACACACTGTCCCTTCCTATCATACTCTGGGTATCATTACCTAAAGAGCTACTTTGCAATGCTGCCATATCCTTCTTTTTTGTAAGCTTATGTATCCCCTCTTCAGAACCACCACTGTCCCTCACGCCCCTCGTTTAAAGCCCTTTCACCTTTCCTAGTTATTGGATTTGCAAGAACATTTGCTTGACCAAATCATTCCACTATTCATTGCCTACTTATGTAAAAGGACCTGTTAATGCCCGTTCTCTGCTTTTTATCCATTAGTTGATCCATGCTAATATAATGCCTCCAACTACATGAGCCCTTAGCTCACCTATTAACCTTTTCAATTCCTTTGAGGATAAACTTTATCTTGTGAAGAAAGGTTGAACATTTGGCATCTATTACCACCATTTGAGTTTAGAAAAATGAAAGGTGATCTCATTAAAGTATATAAAATCCTAAAGGGATTTGATGGGGCAAATACTAGGAGGATAGTAGAGATCAGAGCTAGACGAATCAGTTGAAGAATAAGAGGTCTTCCATTTGCAATGGAAAAGGAAGAATTATTTTTCTCTCAAAGGGCCATGGATTCTCTTCACCTGAAAGTAATGGAGACTGGGTCATTGAATTTATTCAAGGTAGAGTTAGACATATTTTTGACAGACAAGGGAGCATCCATTTATAAGAGCCATTGGGAAAAGGAAGTTGAGAGCAAAACCGGATCAGCCATGATCATAAATGGCAGAGCAGCCTTGAAAAGCGAATGATCTGCTCCTAAGTCTTATGTTCCTATGTGTGGCACTTTATCTAATACCTTTTGGCAAGCCAGCTATACAATACCTACTAATTCCCCTTTATCCACCCAAGTAGTTACATCCTCAAAGAAATCTGTTTAATTAGGATTTCCATTTAGTATAAATCATGCCATGCTTCTCTAGATGTTGTTAAGACTTCCTTCATAATAGATTTGAACATTTTCCCAACAACTAATATTAGGCTCTGTGGCCTGCAGTTCTCTGTTTTCTCTCTCCCTCCCTCCTTTTAGAAGTGTTGTAACATTTGCCAATTTCCAATCTGCTGGAACTGTTCTGAGTCTTAAGGAATTTTTGAAAATCCTAGGTAGTGCATCTGCTGCCTCTGCGGCTAAATCTTTTGGAATTCTAGGATGTCAGCTATCAGGTCCTAGGGTAACATAATTTTATCCAATTTTTTTTCTGCCATTAATCATTTCCTTAGTTTTCATACTATTTTACCAGCTAGTTTACTGTCTCATATAAAACGTGTGTTTTCTACTGTGAAGATAGACAAAACATTTACTCAATATCTCTACACTTCGTTATTCCCCATAATAATTTTTTCTGCCCCTGCTTCTAAGAGACCAATGTTTACTTTAGCTACACCTTTTTATATATTTACTAAAGCTCTTACAATCTGTTTTTATATTCTTGGCTAGTTTACTGTCATTCTGTTTGTTCCTTTTCAGTCAGCATTTTGATGGCCCAGTTATTATGTTACTTTTGTTACAAGCTCCAATAATTCCTTGTTCGATAATCTGCCCATTTGTATAACTATACCCTCACACCACCCCCATAGTCTGGTTTAACTGGAGCCTATCCAATAGAATAATTTTCTGTTCCCTGGCTATTTATGTCAGTGCCCTATGAATTAAAACCCCTCCATCCCAAACTACTCTTGGAGCCATTCATTTAATTCTCTAATCTGTATGACCCTCTGCCAGTTGCCATGTGTCTCAGGTAACAATCCAGCGATGATAACCATCAATGTTCTATGTTTTAAATTTGACCTTAATTCTTCAAATTTTCTTTGATGGGAATAGGAGTGGTGTCCTGCTGCTATGTTGTTGGTTCCCATGTGGCTTGTAACAACTGAATCCTTTCCTCGTTTACACCCAAGTTCCTTTCCAGCCGCAAGGAGATGCCCTTGACACTGGCACCTGGCAGGTGAAACAGTGTTTCACAGCTGCAAAGAGCAGTACCTAAACTCCATTTAAATTGTCTCCCATTACTACTACATTCCTGTTCACACTTCCTACTTAAATGACATCCTTCAGCATGGTCAGTTTGCTCATCCAGCTTGTAGTCCTTGTAAGCACTTTGTACTTGCTGGACAAAGTTGGGGCTGAGGTTTCTCCATCACTATACTCTGATTCTCTATACAAGCCTGATTCTCAAACAAACTCACCTGTCTCTGACCATTGGCATTAATCTAAGGGATATTTATTGCCTCCTGGAACAAAATATCTGGATGATTTTCCCCTGATATCCTTAACTCAGACTCTAGCTCTGCAACTCCAAGCTAAAATTGTACAAGTTGCAGACACATCATACTTGTGGGTTAGTTGTCCAGGATTGCGGTGCATTCCAAATATTCCCACATGTTGCAGTCATGACATACCATCAGCCCTGCCATTTCCTTATTTATTTAACTTGTCGATTAGTTAAAATCTCCAAGAGCTAAAGTAATAGAAAGTTGCCCCCTCCTAGCTAGAAGATAAAAGAAGAAAATTCACCAACTGCTGGAGGCTGAGCAAAAAGTAGAAAAAGATGCACCCCTAACCCCCTTGCATCGAATTCCCAATTATACACTCTGACTCCATCTCACTCGAGAATAGTCTCTTCTCTACACATCACCATACTCCTTACCCTCCTCAAAGACGTGTTTAGATCATGATTAGAATACTAGTTATTTGATTGTGGCTGCATTGACCTGCAGCCAGATTTTACAAGCATTTTCTGGTTGTTAATTTACTCACCAAGCAGAAATTAAAACTATGACCTCTGGCTCTGTTTATTTAAGAGTAGTTAATTGCCTGGTAATACAAAACTTGGAATATTATTGAAAAGAGAAATATGTAGCCAAAGCTTTTTGTCTTGCACTCATCAGAACAATGATAATTAATGCTACTGGACAAAAAGGGTGCTGATTGGTTGGCAAGTCAACTATGATTGGCCACGGTGTTGCCATGGAGAAAGCAACAGGGAACCACAGGCTCTCCAATTTGCTGGATAATTCAGTGCAAAGCTTGAACATGTTCCTTTTGTTTACAGAGACCGGGTACCTGCATACCAATATATGTCACTTTTTAGCAAATGTAAATGAGGAATAGTAGACGTCAAAATAGATGAAGGGTTCCATGTACGCAGATCAATAAAATGTAGTTGTCAAGTGCAAAAATAATTATGAAGGCAGTTGGAATGTTAGCTTTTGTAACTAAATGACTAGTGTACAAACCAAGAGGAGGGTTTGCTGCAGCGTTACACAGCCCTTTTTAGACTTTTTGGAGTACTGAATTTAGTTCTGCGCACCACATTTTAGAAAGGTACCTTAGCGTAGGAAGAAGTGCTACACAGATTCACCAAGTGTTGTCAAATGCCCAGAGTTAGACGATTAAAGATATTACATACACTCACCTTGTATGCCTGGAATATAGAAGGCTTGAGGGGTAAATGATTTAGGTTTTTCAGAATTTTGAAAGGAATTGATCAGGTAAATAGAAACTTTTTCTGCTGGATCTGGAGTTTAGGACAACATCGCATGACCATAAAATCAGAGCCAGGACACATCTTCATGCAAAGGACAGGAATGAGAAATTTGCACCAATTTACAGAACTCCCGACTTTTCAAGTATGGAATTTTACCTTGGAAATGATTTCCCAATCTCTGTCTTTCTATAATTGTTGGTGAGTTCGACCTCAATCTCGTGTTTTCAACCAGATTTGGGCTCTCTAAGACCGAATGCATGAACTCTTGTCTGGGGAGCCCTGTTGCAGTTTGCATCCAGAAATGAACACCAGCAGATGTCAGTAAACTTTGTGCAGACTGTTTTTGGTTGCAGTCACTTATCCCGTCGGCAAGGTATGCTCTACTGCTGGCTGCTTGATGGACTGTAGGTTTCATAGGCAATTTGCGTGGGATAGGTTGGGGTGAGGGAACAGCAGAACTTCGTCTCTGCAGGCCTGAGGTGGGCAGTGGTGTGCTGAGGGAGCAGCACGGCCCAAGTCTAATGTAGAGGTCATTTATTTTATCTGGAAAATTTGCAAGCTGGCTGCAGGGGATGCACATGATGATGTCCAAAATTGGAAATACCCAAAGCTGGTGAGGTGCTGTGCATTATTTAATAATTTGTTAAGTCAAAAGTGAGATTTTTAAACTTGTGCATTGGAAGGGGACATGTGAAGGTTGATGGCTTCAGACTGCCAGCAAAATGAATTACAGAATTATTTGCTACATTAAAAAAGCTAACAAGGTACAGAATTTTTTTATTTAATGAGATGTCCTATTGTAATTTGTTTTAAGATGCATGTTTCCACACTTAACCATTGCAAAGACAAAAAATTCTCAACACAGCCCTGTTTAAGTTAATTAGTATTCTAAAAATAAGTTAACAACTTTTCCTTGCTGCTAAATCAAATTTTTTTTGTTTGTAATATGAATTCTTCATTGAATCAAGTGCGACTGAGTTCTTTGCAGAGTAAGATAAAGCAGTACAACATACTACCCTGGAGGCATAAAGGCTCTCGAGTGTCGGCTGATTATGGTGACTCGGTGCTGGTTTTCAATCACGGTGGCCTGGCCATAAGTGAGCTGTGGGGCTCCAAAGTGGCTCAGTGTTCCTGTATGGTCATTGGAAAGGCCATGCTGATGAGTGTGTTGGGGGAGGGGATTGGGAAGAGGGGCATTTAGGAGGAGTGGGGGGCTAGAAATTGAGTGATTGGGAAGGGGGTGAAGTTTTGGGAAGAGTGATATGTGTCTGTTCGAGGAGAGTGGGAAAGGAGGAGGAGCTGATTATCATGTGTGTGTGATGGATGGAGCGGAGAGAAGCTTTATTGAATATTCTGTCGTCAAGGAATATGGCCGAAGCTACATAATTATGTAGAGTTATTACAACGTATCTCAAAAACACAAAAAACAGTAGTTAGCACTGCTGCCTCACAGCGCCAGGGACCCAAGTTTGATTCCCAGCTTAGGTTACTTTCTGTGTGGAGTTTGCACATTCTCCTCATGTCTGCGTCAGTTTCTTCCGGGTGCTCCAGTTTCCTCCCACAGTCTGAAAGACTTGCTGGTCTAACGCCTGTCTAACTGGCAAGTCCCCTATTACTACTGCTCGCTTGCTCTACAGCAGAGCCAGGTATGGTGCCATAGATCTGGTGCATTGGCCATGCTAAATTCTCCCTCAGAGTACTCGAAAGCACCAGAGTGCGGCGACAAGGGGATTTTCACAGTAACTTAATTGCAGTGTTATGTAAGCCTACTTGTGACACTAATAAATAAAACTAATCTTAATATACCGTATATGAAAATCTGTGGTCATTTGTAACATGCAGACTTAATTAATTTAGTTAACATTACTATGCTGCTTTATTGCTGATTTGTTTTTGCTGGCGATAAGGGTCACATTTTCAGAAGTTTTACTAGGCATTCATTGCCATCAGTGGCATGGCCAGCATTTGTTGCCCATTCTTAATTGTCCTCAAGAATATGGTGGTAAGTTAAAATGGGGTCACATTGTGAAAATAATTTACAAAGCACTGCTATAATGCATTGCTTTGCATGTATGTGATGTTCTGTTCTGTTATGTTCTGTTCTGATTATGTTCTGTTGGTAGTATGAACTTCGCCTTATATTACATAATACTAACTGCATTAAATTCTGGAATGCTGAAGTCACTGATATGTTGTGATACAAATATGTTGGTCCACAGTCTTGGCGGTAATAGAAGGTTGTCAAAGAAAAGACAAATGTCTAATAATTCCACTTCCTTGAAGCCAACCAGAAACATTTGCATTCATTACAGGTCATAAAATATGCTACAATTGCTTGAATCCGCATTTTAAACCATTTTTGGATGTTTGCCTTCAGCCTTTAATTTTTCAGTCATTTTGTTTTCAACTACTCTGATCTCTGAAGTGGTAGTAGAACTTTATCCCACAAAAAGTAATAGATGATAGTTTAATTAGTAATTTTAAATCTGTGTATAATAGATGTCATGCTAAGTAATGATATTAAGGATATGGAGCCAAGGCAGGTATGTGGTGTATGACACAGATTAGCCATGATCTAATCAATTAGCAAAATAAGGTCAAGAGAATAAATATCTTTCTCCCATTCCTATGACTACACTTCATGAAATATGTACTTGGGGGCAATATGCTTGAAGTGTACAAGATAATGACGGAGTAGGTTGTGTTTATGTTGATAGTTTGTTCCAATTACTTAGCATAGGGACCAGGAGTCACAATTTTAACTGACCTAAGGCCAGATCTATTTCAGGAAGTAATCCTTTTACCAGAAAATCATGGCCCTTAGAGCTAGCTACTGGCACATGTGCTGGTCAACTATTTGCTTAATTCCTTCAAGTGCAAGATGGAACTGTTTCTGATTGGGGTAGAGATCCCTTCAAAATATAGTTTATGTCATAGAATCAATGGGGCTAGAGTAATTTCCTGGACTAATTTCAATTATGGAGCGTGTGTGTGTGTGTGTGTGTGTGTGTGTGTGTGTGTGCGCGCACGCGCGCAGGGTTGGTGGGGGGGGGATGCAGGGCACAGGCAGAAAGAGAAATGACCTAGACTTTTCACGCCTCAATTGTCCTGATTTTTGAATTAGCCTTTCCCTGCATATCGCTTGGTTTTAGCTGGGGTGGAGAATGTGCATTTCATGATGGTATCACCATTAATGGAATAGGCTAGATCAACTAGGGAATCCTTCCCTGTAAATTGATGCTCAAATGTTGGTAAACAGTTCACTTGTCTGTTTTCCCATTTGCTGAATTCCCAAATGGCAAATCTGTTGAACAGGTGCCGTAGAGAGATAGTCAAAGCAGCAAGTGGTGCTTTATTCATATCAAAATTAGATTGTTATTTTGGAAAATAAGATTTTAGAATGCAGTTTATTAGTAACCTGAGATATGACCCGTGATGAACTTAGAATGTTTGGAAGAAACAGGTGAGTTTTGAGCCTATGATTCTCAAAGCTTTTCACAATTGGTGTGTGTTCCTCTTGCTACATCTGGAGCCTTTGTGTACACTAATTAATAGAGATCATTTGCCATGATTAGTCCTCAGCAGCATCATTGTCGTAGTATTTGGCTACCAGAATGGCAGTGGACTAAGGTTAACATTAGACCTTACATTGTTCGGCAATTCCTGTGTTCCTTTAAGTCGAACACGATGAAAGTCTGAGTGTATACTCTCATGACATACCTATAATAAAAATAACTTAATTTCACCACCTAAACTAAGCACTAGTGGTGTAGAGCTATGATCATTGCGGTGTTGCAGACATAAAACAACTTTTGTGATTATTCACAGAATTTTATATTTTTGCTATGCTTTTGGTCATCCTTCTGTATTTGCCATCTGCTTCACCTTTGTGAAGCACCTGGGAAGTTTTTTATGTAAAAGACAATTAAATATGTTGATATATATTTAAAACATTACAAAAGTAGCTTTGGGGCCAGTGCTGAGTGAACAGGTGCCATTGGGCTAGATTTAATGCAGCACTGAGGGCTGTGCAGTCCCTAGCTAAAACATTTGTGGGAGAGCCTCCCCTATTGAGAATGGCTGTCTTGCAGGCATTAAACAACCAACTTGCCATTCATTAAGTGACTTGAAGAGGAACTTACACCATTCACCAACAGGAAGTCATGTGCAGAGAGCTGCTAGCACCCCCACTGTAGCTGCCTCGAACTCTTGCAGGGAGAGCTGCTAGACAGAACATTTGGCATGCAACTTAGCAGTTGAGGTATGAATCACTTCAGTGGCCACCGATTAATCATTTAAGGATCTCAGTCTGCCCACGTGACATGTCCCTCTCCCTGCTGGTAAAATTATTGTTCGGGACTGGTGAGTAGGCAACACCCATTGGATTTTACATGAACTACCCTGCCTTCAAACCTGCTGATGTGGGCAATTATAACTGGGAATGCGCATGAGGCTGAATTAAAGATGCACAGATTTCTTAGAGTGGGAAGAGATTAAAGAAATATCGAGGAGCCAGACATTTGAAAACTGAGATGAGAATTTTTAAATCAAGACATTAAATTGACAGGGGACCACTGATGATCATCCAAAAAAGGGATGGCAGGAGAGTTAGAATCGGTGCAAGTTAAGACGTGGTTAGCAGAATGTTGGATGACTGTAGGTTTATGGAAGATATAATATAAGAGACATCCATGGAGTACGTTGGAATAGTTGAGTTGATAGATGACAAAGGCGTGGCTGAAGGTTTCAGCAGAACTTGAGCTGAGACCAGGGCACTGAATTTTACAGCATTGAAGAACTGGGGCTTTGTTTCTGTGCCTGTTCTCCGAAACAGTAATCTTTTCCCCCAGTCAATTTCCCATTTTTCCTTCAAAAAACTAATTTATCCATTTCTCTTTAAACTTTTATGTTCTATTGTCATTGCATCTTATTCTACTAAAGAATATTTTGTTTAACTCCTTCCACCGTTCTTCACTGACAATTTTGCTAAACCCTTTTGGATGAGAAATTAAGCAAAGACCTGGATTGCCTGTGTTGGTGGAAGTGAAAGATCCCATGGCACTACTCAGCTTACTGAACAAAGAACAGGGGCAGTCTTCCAGTGCTGTGACTAACATTGATCCATTGGCCAATGTCACCAAAAATCATTTGTTTCATTGCTGTTTATGGGGTGTTGTTGCATGCAAATTGATTCCCTCATTTGTGTGCAAAACAATAGTGACTACATTTCAAAAGTAATAAGTTGGTTGTGAAGTGTTTTTGGATATCTTTTTATTGACTTGTTGGATACAAAGTTCCTTGGTCACGATCTGCTCCATTCTCGATTTAAAGAATTATATATAAATTTTGATATTTTAAAGAAGTGACCTGTTGTTTTAAAGCCATGCTTTGTGGCAAAAATGACTTTCTGTACTTGCTGGAAACTACTGAGTTTTCAAAATCTGAAAAAGTATTCCAATAACTTGGAAATGGCAGTTTCCAGTAGGGCTGAACCTTTGCGTAACTGTACCTCACAGATTTGAAAGCCATTAAACTGGAATCAAACTGCCTAGAAAATTGCCTTGAAGTGTGAATGGGGCATCTCCTAATCTTTGATAGGCAATCCAGGAAGTGAATGGGCCTTATCACAAGATTGAAATTGGATTTGTTCATCAACCATGACCCCATGAATAAGATTAAATACATTTAGTACACGGCAAAAATTTCATAACTTTTAGAAATGCTTAATCATTTATATATTGGTAGAACTATCATCAACTTCAGATGGTAAAAACAAAATAAAGATTTATGTCTTGGACATACAGGGAGCACACAGCTCTCACCATCAATGTTGTGTATAATCACTTCACTTGTCCTCGCTTCGCATGCATATCACTTCAGTTATATCAGTAGGAATAAACATACGCGGATAGAAATTGGTGGAATGTGGTAGCCCTGTGCATGGGCAACGGTCAACAAAGTGCGTACAACCCTGAAGGAATGCATGTGGCCCTTGGGCAGTTTGCCTGCCATTGCCCTAACCCATTCACAAAGCATCCAGATAATTACCTGAGTACCCAGCTTGGTGGGGACCAAACATTAGATGTAATCATCTCAGACAGTGAACTCTGGCTGAAAATGGAATTCACCCAGCCACAACCTAATGGTGTAAATCATTGTCCTAGAATCCAGTAACCATGGCTGTTTCAGTAACTGATCAGTTGGTGAGAGAGGAGCATTTGGCAAGCCAACTGAACCCTTTTTGTGTTCAAGAAACTGCTTTTCTCTAGGTCACAACAGAAGCGATAGAAATGCTGAAGAAGCCGGACCCCTGAGTAGACCTCACTTGCTTTTGTGCTTTCCACCCAGACTCCATGTTTGAGCCCTTCTTGCCATTCAGTCTTCCACATGCTGCAGACAGTATTTTAAGAACCAACCCAGCAGCTGTTGACTCCATAAGGATCCGGTATAAGTCATCCGTCGACGTATTTTAAGTTGTTTCAAAGACAAATCTGAAGAGATAATTAAGCTCAACCTGAAACCGTCAATCTACAAGTTTTTAAACTCTTTTTAGACTCCTAAAAGTTCTGCTTAATCTGTCCCCTCATTCTGTAAATTGGTTAAGGCAGGATTAAATACAATATAATACTATTTGCTTTTTTTTAGAAAACTTTAATGCAGAATTGCTGATTTATAAGCAAGCAATAGATATACTCCCTCCCTTAACATGACACCTTGAATGTGCTCACAATTCCCTGTACCAACTTTTGACATAATTGAAAGAAACCTGTGTCTCTCTCTTCTATGATCACCATACGCAATTAAACACTGACTTAATTGGCAAGCATATCCCTTTTTTAAAAAAAATCTATTGCAGTCAAATAGAGTGGGAAAAGAGGAGAGCCATTTTATTCCTCCTGACCTGATTGTAATGCCTGTGGAGTCGATGTTATTGAGGTTTACAGCATGGAAACAGGCCCTTTGGCCCAACTTGTCCATGCTGCACTTCTTTTAAAATCCTGAAGCTTGTCCCAATTGCCCACATTTGGCCCATATCCCTCTCTACCCGTCTTACCCATGTAACTGTCTAAACGCTTCTTAAAAGACAAAATTGTACCTGCCTCCACTACTACCTCTGGCAGCTTGTTCCAGATACTCATCACCCTCTGTGTAAAAAAAAATGCACCTCTAGACCCTTTTATATCTCTCCCCTCTCACTTTAAACCTATGCCCTCTAGTTTTAGACTGCTACCTTTGAGAAAAGATATTGACTATCTAGCTGATCCATGCCCCTCACTATCTTCTAGACCTCTATAAGATCACCCCTCAGTCTTTTGCACTCCAGAGAAAAAGGTCCCAGTCTATCCAGCTTCTTATAACTCAGACAATCGAGTCCCGGTAGCATCCTAGTAAATGTTTTTTGCACTCTTTCTAGTTTAATAGCATGCTTTCTATAATAAGGTGACCAGAACTGTACACAATGTTCCAAGTGTGGCCGTACCAATATATTGTACAACTTCAACAAGACATCCCAACTCCTGTAATCAATGTCCTGACCAATGAAACCAAGCATGCTGAATGTCTTCTTCACCACTGTTCACCTGTGACTCCACTTTCAAGGAGCTATGAACATGTACCCTCAACCCCTTTGTTCTGTAATTCTCCCCAGTGCCCCACCATTAACTGAATAAGTCTTGCCCTGGTTCGATGGACCAAAATGTATCAGCTCGCATTTATCTAAATTAAATTCCATCTACCATTCGACACAGTGCTGAAATGCATATTTTACTTCTGAAATGCAAGGTATGGCATTTGGTGCACCGTGGAAGGATCTTTATTTTGCACTTGTTCCTTTAGCTGATATTTGGTGCTGCAAGTAATGGAAATATTCTATGCACAGGTACCAAGTATAATTCTCACCTTAAGCACAATTTTTAAAAAAACAATTTAGAACTAATTGCTGTTATATGGTAACTAATGTGTGTAATAATTCTCTGGGTTTGAGACCAAAGACTGAATCTTTCAAAATTTAGTCGTTTTTTTAGTCAGACAAAAGATCTTAACACTTTTTAAAGTGGCACTGTGTTTCAAAGGCTCTGTTTATATAGTAGTTCAATGAATTAAAAATCAGTATTTATCTAGTTAAAGACATTAGTTTTCTGTAAAGCGCTTTGTTGTATCTTGAGAGGGTGCTATGTTTTTCACTTTCCATGATGTATGTAAATAAGTGAGGGTTTTGTTTTGCTCTTGTCTGTGTTACAGGTTAGCACTGCTGCCTCACAGTGCCAGGAACCTGGGTTCAATTCCAGCCTGGGATGACTGCCTGTGTGGAGTTTGCACGTTTTCCCCGTGCCTGCATGGGTTTCCTCCGGGTGCTCTGGTTTACTTCCACATTCCAAAGATGTGCAGATTGGGTTGATTGGCCATGCTAAATTGCCCTTTAATGTCAGGGTAAAAATACGTGGGGTATGGGGATAGGGCTGGGGAGAGATTGTTGCTGGTGCAGGCTCAATGGGCCAAATGGCCTCCCCCTGCACTGTAGGGATTCTATGATTGACATCATTAATAACTCTAAGTATACATGTAGAATTTCTCTCATTAATGACATATTTGAGAAAATCAGCTTGAACTGAAAAGATGGTTATTTGGACTAGATTTGTGGGGCAATATACTATTACTCTGTTTTCTGTGTCTCAGATAACTTTGTATTTGTGCTGCTGAATCTATTTTGTCTCATGGGCTAACAAGCCTGTTTTATGTAGTACTTGTCAAATAGCTTTTTATGGTCAATACTTGCAACACTTAATTTGGCTCGTCCTTTTACTACCCATTTATTATTAATATATTTATAAAACACTTTTTAAATCTTATTTTACCAACTAATCTATTCTTGTGCATTCTTTTATTTTCTTATTATCCTCCCTATTTTCATTTTCAGTCCTGCAATATACTTTACTATTCATGTTTCCACTTATATCAAGTATAGAATTATACATAGTAAATCAATGTTAGTGCACTATGTATTGCTTTTCCTTGCGTCTTCTAAGCAAAACCCTCCAATTTTTCCCAAATATGGCTGATTCAGTGGATTCTGATGGTTTGCACATTTATCGTCTTCAACCCACTAACTGTGAATTTACTTGAACAAGTAGAAATCGGTCGAACACAGCTCTTGGAGAATGAATTAAGAGATTCTTTGGCATCTGAGTGGAGATGGGACTGCCTTGTTTCCAGGGGTTGCTGGTGACTGGTAGTAGGTTGCTGAGAGGAAAGCTCAGTGTGCATGCTGAGGTACATATTGCACGTGCACAAAATTTGGTGATTGAGAATACAGGACAAGCATCTCAAATATCTGGGGTAGTTGGTCACCTTAAAGTAATGTAAAAAAGTACAAAAAGCATAAATAGATATTTTTACAATGGAAACGATGGTGGCACAGCGGTTAGCACTGCTGCCTCACAGTGTCAGAGACCTGAGTTCAATTCTGGTCTTGGGTGACTGTGTGGAGTTTGCATGTTCTCCCCATGTCTGCGTTGGTTTCCTCCGAACGCTCCGGTTTTCTCCCCACACTCCAAAGATGTGCAGGTTAGGCAGATGGACCATGCTAAATTGCCCCTTGGTGTCCCAAGATGTGTGGGTTAGTGGGATTAGCGGGGTAAATACGTGGGGTTGCAGGGATGGGACCTGGGTGGGATTGTTGTCGGTACAGACTTGATGGGCCAAATGTCGTCCTCCTCCACTATATGATTCTATTCTATGAAAAAGGGGCAGGTCAGACATGTTGATAGGAAATTACTAAAGCCAGAGTGAGACACAAATAACTTTGCATGTGTATGACGTGCCAATAAGAGGGAGAAAGAAAGCATGGAAGACAAGGATAGGAGACAATTGATTTCGTCCTATCTTGGACAATTTATTTGCTCTCTTCCAGCCCATAATCAGTTTTGTTTATATGGAAAGAGGTATGCCTTTTCTTAGCCTTGGAGTGTGTATCCCAAATAAGTAATTCAGCAGCAGCTTTTGTTAGTTTTAAACAAAGAAGGTTATTCCTACATATTCCAAATTAATGCAAGGACATGGTTTTATACATGGCTGCACACACATGCAAACAGATTGGATACGGATAAAAATAATGGACACTTACAGATTACTGAATTGTTTTGAGGATTTAAAGTTGAGGTGAGGGTCTTGTAAAACAAAGGATGCACAGCAGGTTGAGAAGTTTCTTGTAGTCAAATATCTGGGGTGCTGATTCTTCAGGTGAATTGTAAAACTGGAACCAATTAAGTACTTTGGCTGCTAAATAACTTGCATCCAATTTTCGAGTCAGGTTCTCAGACCGAACGAAAACTAATGGTTCTGAAAGGCAAAGAAAGTATAGCCTTTCTTTGAAGCTGTTGTCTTGTCGGGTTTTCTACAGCCTGCCTTGACCTCCCAGTCTTTAAGTAAAACCTGTCATCTCAAACCAGTTCCAATCACATGACCACTGCTGGCATTGCTGAACCTGCATGGTTTCAAAGTTTAGATGCATCACTGTACAATGGGAGATAGCCGATCATCTTTCACACTTAACTGGTGAATTCTGGTCTCATTAGCTTTCTGTTGAATCCAGGAGACCTGGATTCTAGGAATCCATTGATTTCATGATATGTCCATTCCAGGGGGAGGCCTCACCAGGGTGACTCAATTACAACTTTCCAGAAGCTTGATAGTTTGTGTTGAATAAGGTTACTTGACTCGTTGGCTACCATAATAACAGTTCACCTGTCCATTTTAAACAAAGTAAAGACGAAAGTTCCAGGCATTTGATGCATGCACAGTCCATGTTTAAAGTAATGAATATGCCATGCCTTTGCTGGGCATGACAAAATATATATGTTATTTAAAGTCCCGTTTTATTTTCTCCACTATTTCTTGTAATCCTGTAACTAATGCTTTCTGCTGCAACACAGTGACTTCTGGTGATTCATGGCACCACTTCATAGGGTACCATGGGCTGTGGATAATGTCTAGAACACATCCATTTCTAGCAAAGGACATCTTGATTTGATTTATTATTGTCACATGTATTAGCATACAGTGAAAAGTATTGTTTCTTGCATGCTATACAGACAAAGCATACTGTTCATAAAGAAGGAAATGAGAGAGTGCAGAATGTAGTGTTACACTCATAGCTAGGGTGTAGAGAAAGATCAATTTAATGCAAGATAGGTCCATTCAAAAACCTGATGGCAGCAGGGAAGAAGCTGCTCTTGAATCGGTTGGTTCGTGACATTAGACTTTTGTATCTTTTTCCTGGCGGAAGAAGGTGAAAGAGAGAATGTCTGGGGTGCTCGGGGTCCTCAATTATGGCTGCTTTGCTGAGGCAGTGGGAACTGTAGACAGAGTCCATGGATGGGAATCTGGTTTGTGTGATGGATTGGGCTACGTTCATGACTTCTTGTTATTTCTTGTGATCTTGGGCAGAGCAGGAGCCATACAGGCCATGATAGAATCAGAAAGAATGTTTTCTATGGTGCATCTGTAAAGGTTGGTGAGTGTTGTAGCTGACATGCTGAATTTCCTTAGTCTTCTGAGGAAGTAGAGGCGTTGGTGGGCTTTCTCAACTAGAGTGTTGGCATATGGGGACTGCGACAGTTTGTTGATCTGGACATCTAAAAAATTGAAGCTGTTGGCCCTTTCTACTTCATCCCTGTTGTTGTAGACAGGGGCATGTTCTCCTCTATGCTTCCTGAAGATGACAGTCTCCTTCATTTTGTTTACATCGAGGGAAAAATTATTGTTGCCGCACTATTTTACCAGATTCACGATCTCATTCCTGTCCTGTCATTGTTTGAGATCTGACCCACTACGTTGGTGTCGTCATCAAACCTGAAAATTGAATTGGAGGGGAATTTGGCCGCACAGTCATAGGTGCATATGGAGTATAGTAGGGGGCTGAGAACTTAGCCTTGTGGGGCAGTGTGTTGAGGATGATTGTCGAGGAGGTGTTATTGCCTATCCTTACTGATTGTGGTCTGTGAGTTAGGAAGTTCAGGCTCCAGTTGTGGAGGGAGGAGCCGAGGCTTAGGCCACGGAGTTTGGAGATGTGTTTTGTGGGAATAGTGCTGTTGAAGGCTGAGCTGCGGTCAATAAATAGGAGTCTGACATAGATGTCTTTGTTATCCAGATTTTCCAGGATTGAGTGCAGGCCAGGGAGATGGCATCTGCTGTTGTGGTGGTAGCAAACTGTATTGGATCCATATGATCCAGGAGGCTGGAGTTGATTCATGCCTTTCAAAGCACTTCATAATGGTGGATGTCAGAGCCACCGGTCGTTAGTCACTTAGGCATGCTGCTTAGTTTTTCTTAGGTACCAGGATGAAGGTGGTTATCTTGAAGCAGATAGGGACCTCACGTTGTTGTAAAGAGAGGTTGAAGTTGTTTCCGATTACCCCCGCCAGCTAATCCACGCAGGACCTGAGTGCTCATCCCAGTATCCTACCTGGGCTGTCACTTTCCATGGGTTGACCTTCAAGAAAGCTGCTCTGACATCTGCATTGGTGATCCCAGATACTGTTCATCCAGGGTGGAGGGCATGCTCTCGCTGACCTCTTGGGCTTAGAATGCATTGATCCCATCAGGGAGGGGTGCATTGGAGCTGGTGATTTTACATGCCTCCGTCTTGTAACCTGTTGTGTCTTGCAGACCTTGCCATAGTTGGCAGGGGTCTGTGTGGCTAGCCTAGAACTGGTGCTGATCCGGCTTGATCCGGTACTGTCTTTTGGCATCTTTGATGGATCTCCTTAGGTCGTATTTGACTTTCTTACAAAGGTCAGGGTTGCCTGACTTGAATGCCTCAGACCTGCACTTCAGCAAGCAGTGGACCTCCCTGTTCATCCATGGTTTTTGGTTGGGGAATACGCAGATTTGCTTCTTTGGCACAATCTTCTACACACTTCCTAATCAAGTCAGTTACTGTAGTGGCGTACTCACTTGTTCAGGCTGGTCACAAAGATTTCATTGCTAGTTCACTGAGTCAAAGCAGTTCCCATAGGGGATAATCCGATTACTCAGACCAACGTTGCATGACTTTCCTTGATGGGTTGTTCCGCTTCAGTTTTTGCTTGTATGTGGGGAGCAGGAATACAGCCTTGTGGCCTGATTTGCTAAAGTGTGGGCGGACAATGGAGCGGTAGGCATGTTTGATACTTGTGTAGCAGAGGTCTAGGATGTTTGGGCCTCTAGCGGAATAGGAGACGTGTTGGTAACTTGGCAGTACACTCCTGAGCTTAGCCTGATTGAAGTCCCCGGCCACGATAAACATGGCCTTGGGATGTTTTGTCTCAAGGCTATTCGTAGTTATGTATATTTCATCCAGTGCCACTGATAGGCACCAGACACGAGAAACGTTTTGGTGTTTTTGTGTTTTTCAATAACTTCCTTAGTTCAAGCATATTGACACCAAACTATATTAGTTACCCACTATCTGTCTGAAATTGGCTTAGTCAGCAAAGACCCAAAACATTTGAGTGTCATAACAGCGTCCAAATGGGAGTCCTCCACGCCGGTCTTCAGTGAACTTGGCAATGCAATCTTCAGACACTCTGTCAATTTCTTTGATATCTCAGAGCTTTGTGCCAGTGAGGGATAGGAGAAGCTTGAAAACCTTGGTGAAGCTGGCCTCAGAGTGTTCGGGCATCATTGCACAGGTTGTCCCTATCTCCTAGCGAGCTGGAAGTCTTCCTTCAACCCAAGATTGTGCTGTCTGGCCTTCCCCCAACCACCCAGGCATTTCAGTGGCCTTTGTTTTCCCCCTGCCCCCAGCCTGGCTCCCACCATTGCAGAGTAGAGAGCAGTAGTGATTCTCACAAGCGTGATCTCTCACTGATAAGGGGGGAAGTGGCCATGCTGAACCTTGTAAGCGCTGAGTCCATCCCTGTGCTTTAGAAGGGAAGGGGGGAGAGTAGGAGAGCAATAGTAATTGGGTATGCGATGGTTAGAGGAACACATAGGAGATTCTGCGGCAGCAAAAGAGACTCACGGATGGTATGTTGCCTCCCGGATGCACAGGTCCGTGATGTCTCGGACCGTGTTTTCAGGATCCTTAAGGGGGAGGGGGATCAATCACAGATCATGGTGCACATTGGTACCAGTGATGTACGTAGGAGAAGGAATGGGGATTTAAAACAGGAATTTAGAGAGCTAGGATGGAAGCGGAGAGCCAGGACAGAGCACGTTGTCATCTCTGGTTTGTAGCTGGTGCCACATGCCAGTGAGTTGAGGAACAGGGAAAGAGTGCAGATTAACATGTGGCTGCAGGGATGGTGTAGGAGAGGGTTTTATTTACACGGATAATTGGAGCACATTCTGGGGAAGGTGAGACCTGTACAAACAGGATGGTTTGCATCTGAACCAGAGGGGCAGTAATGTCCTGGGAGGAAATTTGCTACAGCTCTTCGGGGGAGGGTTAAACTAATTTGTCAGGGGGGTGGGAAAATGAGATGTAGTCCAAAAGCCAGTGTTGAGGGTTGTGAGGTACTGAGGAAGGTATCAAGGTTGCAGGAGTGTACAGACAGGATGGTGGGTTGAAGTGTATCTAGTTCAATGCAAGGAGCATCAGGAATAAGGTAGGTGAACTTGGAGCGTGGATTGGTACTTGGGACTATGATGTTGTGGCCATTACGGAGACATGGTTAGAACAGGGACATGAATGGTTGGCAGTTCTGGGATATAGATGTTTCAGTAAAAGTAGGGAAGGTGGTAAAAGAGGTGGAGGAGTAGCATTGTTAATCAAGGATAGTTTAATGGCTGCTGAAAGGCATTTTGAGGGCGATCTGCCTACTGATGTAATATGGGCTGAAGTTAGAAACAGGAAAGGATCGGTCACATTGTTAGGAGTTTTCTGTAAGCCCCCAAATAGTAATAGAGATGGGGAAGAAATGGCAAAGCAGATTATGGATAGGTGTGGAGGTCACAGGGTAGTTGTCATGGGTGACTTTAACTTTCCAAATATTCATTGGAACCTTTATAAGTCGAATAGTTTGGATGGGACACTTTTTGTATAGTGTGTGCAGGAGGGTTTCCTGACACAACATGTGGATAAGCTGACAAGAGGTGGCACCACATTGGACATGGTACTGGGTAATGAACTGGGCCAATAATTAGATTTGTTTGTGGGAGAGCACTTGGAGATAGTGACCACATAATTCGGTGTCCTTCATTATTGCAATGGCGAGGGATGGGGTCACACGACAGGGCAAGGTATATAATTGGGGCAGAGGTAATTATGATGCAATTAGGCAAGAATTAGGGAACATAAGATGGGAACAGAAACTGTCAGGTATGGGCACAAATGAAAAGTGGAGCTTTTTCAAGGAACAAATACTGCATGTCCTTGATAGGTATGTCCCTGTCAGGCAGGGATGAAATGGCCATGTGAGGGAATCATGGCTCACAAAGGAGATTGAATGTCTTGACGAGGGAAAAGGAAGCATGTGTGTGGATGAGAAAACAAGGTTCAGTTGGGTCGCTTGAGGATTAAAAGAGGGCTAGGAATGAGTTAAAAAAGGGCTTAGGAGAGCTAGGAGGGGGCACAAGAAGCCCTTGGTGGGTTGAATCAAGGAACACCCCAAGGCTTTTTACTCTTATGTGAGAAATAAAAGAATGAGCAGGGTGAAGTTAGGGCCAGTCAAGGATAGTAGTGGGAATTTCTGCATGGAGTCAGAAGAGATAGGTGAGGTGTTGAATGAATACTTTTCTTCAGTGCTCACTACGGAGAGAGGCCATGTTTTTGAGGATGAGTGAGTGATACAGGGTGATAGGATGGAGGAGGTAGATTTCTGAGGGAAGATGTACTGGCAATTTTGAAAAAGTCTCCTGGGCAGATGGGATACATTCTAAGATACTTTGGGAGGTAAAGGATGAGATCACGGAGCCTTTAGCTTTGATCTTTGGGTCCTCACTGTCCACGGGGATTGTAAAACAGAAAGAAATCTCACAACACCAGCGAAAAGTCCAACAAGTTTATTTGCACGTCACGTCACGGAGATTTTGCCAGAGGACTGGAGAGTGGCAAATGTTGTTCCTCTCTTCAAGAAAGGAAATGGGAATGACCCTGGTAAATATAGGCCAATTAGTCTTGCTTCGGTGGTCCGTAAGTTAATGGAAAGGATCCTGAGAGCTGGGATTTATGACCATTTGGAAAGATGCAGCTTAATCCAGGATAATCAGCACGGTTTTGTGAGGCGTAAGTCCTGCCTCACAAATTTGATTGAATCCTTTGAGGAGGTAACTAAGTGTGTAGATGAAGGTAAAGCAGTTGATGTTGTATACATAGATTTAATAAGGCATTTGATAAGGTTCCCCATGGTAGCCTCATGAAGAAAGTAAGGTGTGGGATAAAAGGAAATTTGGCCGATTGGATAAGTAACTGGCTGTCGCATAGAAGATGGAGGGTGGTGGTTGAGGGAAAATTTTCAGACTGGAGGCCAGTTACCAGCGGTGTACCTCAGGGATCAGTGCTGGGTCCTCTGCTGTTTGTGATTTTTATCAGTGACTTGGAAGAGGGGGCTGAAGGGTGGATTAGTAAATTCGCTGATGACACCAAGACTGGTGGAATAGTGGATGAGGTGGAGGGCTCTTATAGGATGCAGAGAGACATTGATAGGATGCAGAGCTGGGCAGAAAAGTGGCAGATGGAGTTTAAACCTGATAAGTGCAAGGTGATTCATTTTGGTAGGACAAACTTGAATGCAGATTACAGGATCAACGGCAGGGTTCTGAGGAATGTGGAAAAACTGGGAGATCTTGAGTTCACATCCACAGATCTCTGAAGGTTGCCACTCAAGTGGATAGAGCTGTGAAGAAGGCTTAATAGTGTGTTAGCGTTTATTAGCAGGGAATTTGTGTTTAAGAGCTGTGGGTTTATTCTGCATCTATACCAGACCTTTGTGAGACCACATTTGGAATATTGTGTGCAGTTCTGGTCACCTCAGTATAAGAAGGATGTGGAAGCATTGGAGAAAGTGCAGAAGAGATTTACCAGGATGCTGCCTGGAGGGTAGGTCTTATGAGGAAAGGTCGAAAGAGCTGGGACTTTTCTCAGGGGGATAGATAGTGTGGACATGCAGAGACTATTTCCTCGGGTGACTGTAGCTGTTACTAGGAGGCATAACTATAAGGTTCATGGTGGGAGATATAGGAAGGATGTCTGAGGTAGATTCTTTACTCAGAGAGTGGTTGGGGTGTGGAATGCACTGCCTGCTGTGATAGTGGAGTTGGCATTTTAGGAACTTTCAAGCAGTTATTGGATAGGCACTTAGAGCACACCAGAATGATACAGAGTGGGGTAGCTTAATGTTGGGTTTGGACATAGCTCGGCATAACATCGAGGGCTGAAGGGCCTGTACTGTGCTGTACTGTTCTATGTTTCTATGGATGTTAATGTAATCAATTTCAAAGGGCACAAAGCCATTCTTGTTTGTGAAAAGGGGCCAGGGGGGTAGCAATCCATTTGGCCCCTCAAGCTACCTTCCCAGCTCACTGTTATCGACCAGTGCGGTAAGATCACGTCCAGTATCTTTCTAATTTGAATGTCTGTATATTGCAACACATGGTGAATTGGCCTGCAACCTTAGTTTTCAAAAGAAAAGTTGTCTGTATTGATGTTCTTGGCAATGTATGCAGAGATGTTCCCTTGTGAAATTATAAATCTGAACATGCTAAATGTCACAGATCAAATTCACTATTCTTACTCAGTTGTTTTGAAATAACTGCTACTTTGCAATAATACCTACTCGGTGTAATCCCAGAGTAAACGTAGAAAGGATGTTTCCACGTGGGAGGAAATCCAAAACTGCAAGTGACTATAACTATAAGATAGTCACAAATCCAATGTGAAATTCAGCAGAAACTTCAGTCATAGAATGATAAGAATGTGGAAGTCAGTACTGCATGAATTGGAGGTAAGTAGCATAGTTGCAGTTATCAGGAAGTAGTTGGAAAGGAATATAAGATCCAGTACAGAAATCATTAAAAGCTAGTAAACAGGTACATTTTTTTATAAAAGCTAAGGAAATGTTGGCCTTTACCTCAGGACTGAACTACAAAGAAGTGAAGTTACGTTACAATTACATAATTTTTTGGTTACGCCCCGTTTAGAAAACGGTGTTCAGTTCTGGGCACCACACCCAACAAATATGTATAGGCCTTGGAGAGTATGCAGCACATATTGTTCAGAATGAATGCAGCACTTTCACATTATGAGGATTATATACAGTACAATGTCTGATAGCATTATTTATAGAATAGCAGGGAAATTTGCTCAGTGCCAAGTCCAACATCAGTAATCTAGTCTTTATTGTAGTTATTGGCACCTTGCATGTTGACTGTCAGTAAGCATTCAGCAAACGTTCTTTGGTGCAAAAGAAATACAGTTTCTTTCTTGCTCGTTTGCATTACCATTTTATGAAGTATCTAAGTTCGGTTTGGATTAATGATCAGTGTGACCATTAAATGGTATGCTTATCAAGCTTGCAGAAGTCAGCAATATTTAAAGTTTGATTGCGTTTTCTCTAAGTCACACACACAGTTTCTATTTTGAGTTCTTGTGAAATCCTATCTCGTTTAATTTGGTAAAATATTAGATGATCATTTATATAGTTCCATTGTCAGAAAAGGACAATTTGACTTGAGCAATGTATACACAGCATTGTGGATGTTCCTACAAAACATGGACTCTGGCAATTCAAGAATGCAGCACAGCACCACCACCTTGAGGGCAATTAGGGATGGGTAAAAAATGCTGGCCTAGCCAGTAATGCCCACATCCCATGAACAAATCTAATATACAGAAGATAGCGTGAGAGGCCAAACGGATTGCTATTCTTTGTTGGTAGCCTAATACACAAGGTAGGTGTGTGTTAACTGGCATCTAACCTGGTATAATGTGTGATTTCTCTGTCATCCTATGCTTTATTAGGTCCTTTGCCTGTGTAATAGGGTGTTTTGACGTTGTCAATGCAAATATTTCTACCTCTTCACAAATTTGCTTCCTACCTTGCAACTGTTTGAGGGTATATTAGTTCCATAAAATCTAATCAATCAAGTTAATTAAAAAATGCCATCCCCTGCTTCAAAATCAGAATTCTAGCCTTCTGGAACTCAAACGGTACCTCAGTATATTTCAGGCAAAACTGTATTGCCAAAGTATGCTGACTATACATTTTTGTGTTAGTAGATGGTTCATTGAATGCAGGGAATCAGTTTCTGCAATTCATGAAAAGATAAGGATTTAAAAGTTTTATCAGAAATAATAAGTATTCTACCTACAATAACAATTTATATAGTTGTAAATGTTTTATTTTCCAGGAACTCCAGCCACGCCTGCGACACCAGCTAATGTAATGCAAAATTTACCTGACGCATGGGCATCTATCTCTCAGCTATCAAATACAGACACAATTGCTGCTGTTGCACAGCTTCTCCAGAGTCCCCAGGGTCAACAGGTATGATAGTATTTTTCAATTTTGCATTTATCTGAATCGATAATTGTTGATAAGAATTGCAGATCCTTTGATATGTTTCATTTACTTATATTTGGAGTCTGCTTCTTTAAGTGATTCACTTTACTTCTATGTCCCTAATGCTCGTACTAGGATAAATGTCTGTGGGTATTTAGGTGGGTGGGGGCTAAGTCACGGAGGTGTTACGACTGCACCTATTTATATACTCCCAATACTGAAACTACTGGGTATGTTTGGAAATTTGGCCAGGCGGAAGGATCCAAGCAACATATTATGCTGAATTTGCAGTTACTAATTGTTGGTCTATTTCAATAAACAGTTTGTGCTGTCACTGCTTGGAGAGAAGATTTTTATGGGTATTTTATTAAGAAGGCTAAAATTCAAATAAATGTTCAAATTATTACATTCTTGAATCAAAGCTTGATTAACTATTTGAAAATGAAAAACAGGTTACTGCAGGCATTAGAAATCTTTGATTTGATTTATTATTGTCACATATATTGGGATGCAGTGAAAAGTATTGTTTCTTGCGTGCTACATAGACAAAACACACTGTTCGTAGAGTACCTAGGCGAGAAGAAAAGGAGAGGGTGCAGAATATAGTGTGTGTCATAGCTAGGGTGTAGAGAAGGATCAGTCCAATATATGGTAGGTCCATTCAGAAGCCTGACAGCAACAGAAAAGAAGCTGTACTGGAGTCGGCTGGTACGTGATCTCAGACTTCTGTTACTTTTTCCCAATGGAAGAAGGTGGAAGAGAGAATGTACGGGGTGCGTGGGTTCTTAATTATGCTGGCTGCTTTTCCGAGGCAGTGGGAAGTGTAGTCAGAGTCAGTGGACAGGAGGCTGGTTTGTGTGATGGACTGGGCATCGTGCTCAACCCTTTGTAATTTCTTGTGGTCTTGGTCATAGCAGGAGCCATAAATCCAGAAAGGATGCTTTCTATGGTGCATCATAAAAATCGTTGAGAGTCAGAGAGTCATCTATGAAACCAAAATTTTAATATGTCCCACATTTGATGGATTTTATGGCAAAAACTTTCCCTCAATTTATTTGACTTTATTCCCACTATCATATACATATGTGCAGATGTTACAGAAGATAAATTATTTGTAGTGTGAACTCTATCCTATATGTAAACAATTGCATTGTCATTTCCACTTTGTCTCTAGCTCCAGCAGTTGGTTCAGAGTCTTCAGATGCAGCAGCAAAAACCTCAGCCTTCTCTGCTTCAGGCTCTTGATGCTGGGCTTGTGGTCCAACTACAGGCCTTGACAGCTCAGCTGACAGCAGCTGCAACAGCGAATACTCTCAATCCACTGGACCAGCGACTCAATTTTAATAAGGTACTCTGATGGGTGCAATCATATTAGAAAGATAATTTAATAGAGTGCAAGACACAATGACTCTGTGATCAATGGACTACTGAAATAGCGCTAGATTTAAAAATGTCCAATAAGTGAATTAAGTATAAACAGAAGCACTGTGATATTTCAGTGTTACCATAATAATGGGTTTAATGCTACTGTTACTTTGGCCATCATCTAACCTGCTTGCTGACCTACGTAATCACTCCAGCATTCAATTCTAAATCTTTCCCCATTTCACCAGTCAGTGTCCTGCTGAAGCAGGAGCAAAATGATCTACGGTGTAGATATGCAAAGCACCAGAAGTAGCAATGAAAGTTAATAAAACAGTTGCAAATCACTGGGGTTAATTCCTAGAGAGAAGTAATTAAAGAGCGGAGATGTTATATAAAACTTGAATAAAATCTAGGTTGGACCACACTTGGATACTGTGAGCAGTTCTCATCTCTATATTGTATGGAGGTTATTTACATTGCTTGGTGAGGTTCCTGGCATATTTCTTGAATTGGCCCTGCAGTCAAGAACATGTTTCTGGATAGGCGAAAACTGTACTGCTACTCTGGAAAGGAGTTCTTTGGCTACTGAGAGGAGGCAACTGAGGAAGATGCTTGCAGTGATATTTCCAATGGCAGACAGCCGAGAGACATCTGTTATTTCAATGATTGGACTTGTCTCCCTTGTTGAATAGAGTTCCATCACAGCATTCCTAAGATTCTCCCCGCCTTTTATTTGTCCTCCCAGATGAGGGATGTAAGGTTGTGCATCTCCGCAAAGGTTCACAATTTAGGCAGGGATTCCATTTGCTCCAACAGCCTCATTACTTCTGAGCTGATGAATGGATTTTTCAGCTTAGCTCCAGACTGGGTAAAGGCCAAGACTGAAACAAATGGGACATTGAAGAATGGAGTTGAGGATGACAGAGTCTTAGTTGAGGATATTCTTCAAATTAAACCACATATATCATTGGTGTCTGCGAGTTATTGGGTCTCCCTCTTTCTGTCCATCATTTGTTCTTCATGGGCTTTATATTGTATCATTGCCTTCAGCTGTCTGTGGAATGTTGTTTTTCTCTTGTGGTGTGAAGAAGTTTCCAGTCTGCAAAAGCTTTGCACCTACCCACAAATTCCTGTATCTATTGGTGATTTCCAGCAAATTATTCCCAGTGTTTTTAGTTGGAGACAAAAGATCTCTTTGCAAGTAGTTATTTTGATGGACTTGGGTCAACCAGGCACTGTAGAAACACACCTGATGGCTGGAGGTTGAGAGATTGGCAGAGAGGCGCTGATTGAAAAGGGCTGCCTTGGTGGGAACTTTGAGGTTCTTAGTGCTCATTTGTTTGAGGCAATAGTTCTTGTTGCCTCCACTGTTTGGGGACCAGGCTGGTAGAGATGGTAGATCAGATAAGGTATTGATTGGTCCAGCAGTCATATTTACCTGTCATGGTGCAGGTGATGTGGGTACATTGCTCAACCAATGATATGCATGAGTAAATGCCTGTGTTTGGACAGTGGATGTTCCCATGTGGTCTTGTGCTTGTCACTGGCAGAATAGGGGGTTGTTTACGACAAAGCCAACATGCCCAGCTAATCATTCAAAATGAGCTCCACTGGGTAAGGAATGTCACTTGTACGCCTGACATCAGACTCCCAAAGCAGCTGTTCTACTCAGACTCCCAAGAGAACGGTGGAAAAGTTTTGGGGATGTCCTCAAAACACTCTGAAGAGATTAAACATCTCTGCTAACTCGTGGGAATCCAGGGCTTGTGACCATTCAAAATAGTGATGATTTACTTAGGAAGGCACCAAACATATTGAGGGACTATATTGGGATCACAAAAGCAGAGTTGAGATTTTCAGAGTGCATTACAAATCTCCAAACAGCTCATCTGCCTGATTATTCAAGCAACACCTGCCTCAAAGCAGA
This sequence comes from Carcharhinus amblyrhynchos, assembly GCF_965287045.1. Lineage (NCBI taxonomy): Eukaryota > Metazoa > Chordata > Chondrichthyes > Carcharhiniformes > Carcharhinidae > Carcharhinus > Carcharhinus amblyrhynchos. The sequence continues at coordinate 33,368,937 of NC_137335.1, read as the reverse complement.
GTCTGTAAATTGCACAGTGAACTTATCAACCGTCTCAACATCCATCAAAATGGTATGGAAGTAAATTGTTCTTCATCCGAAGAGACTGCCTAAGAAGAAGAAAGAGATTGTAAAATTTGCTGGGGAAGGTGCAAAACAAAATACACAAGAATGGTATTAGAACAGTGAGTTTACACTTATTAAGAAAGATTGGACAAGTAAAGAGTCCTTTTCTAGAAAAGAGAAGTGAGGAATAACTTGATAGATGTCTTCAAGGTAATGAAATGGTATGATAGGGTCGAAGTGGAAAATATGGCTGTGCTGTGGGTGAAACAAAACCTAGGGGACCTAAATATACAAGATAGTGACTCATGGATCAACTGAATTTAGAACAAAGAAAAAAGAAAATTACAGCACAGGCCCTTCAGCCCCCCAAGCCTGCACTGACCATGCTGCCCAACTGAATTAAACCCCCCTACCCTTCTGGGAACCATATCCCTTTATTCCCATTCTATCCTTGTATTTGTTAAGATACCCCTTAAAAGTCACTATTGTATCTGTTTCCATTACCACCTCCGATAGTGCGTCCCAAGCACCTGCCTCCCTCTGTTTTAAAAAAAACTTGCCTCGTTCATCTCCTTTAAATCTTGCTCTTCGCACCTTAAACCTATTCCCCTAGGAATTGACTCTTCCACCCGTTCCATGCCCTTCATAATCTTGTAGATTCCTGTCAGGTTGCCCCTCAACCTCTGTTGTTCCAGTGAAAACAAACCAAGTTTCTCCAACTTCTCATAGTTAATGCCTTCTATACTCGGAAATATCTAGTAAATTTTTCTGTACCCTATCCAAAGCTTCCACATCCTTCTGGTAGTGTGGTGACCAGAATTGAACATTATATTCCAAGTGCAGCCTAACTAAGGTTCTATAAAGCTGCAACATGATTTGCCAATTTTTGCCAAACTCAGTGCCCCAGCCGATGAAGGAAGCATGCAGTATGCCTTCTTGACTACCTTCTCCACCCGCGTTGACACTTCCAGTGATCTGTGTACCTGTACACCCAGATCCCTTTGCCTATCAATATTCCTAAGGGTTCTGTCATTTACTATATGTTTCCTATCTATATTAGACCTTCCAAAATGCATGACCTCATATTTGTCCGAATTAAACTCCATCTGCCATCTCTCTGCCCAAGTCTCCAATTGATCTATATCCTGCTCTATCCTCTGATGGTCCTCATCGTTATCGGCATATTCACCAATCTTTGTGTCGTCCGTAAACTTATTAATCAATTCAGTTACGTTTTCCTCCAAATCATTTATATATATTACAAACAGCAAAGGTCCCAGCACTGATCCCTGAGGAACACCACTTGTGATGTGGAGATGCCGGCATCGGATTGGGGTAAACACAGTAAGAAGTCTCACAACACCACTTGTCACAGTCCTCCATTTGGAAACGCACCCTTCCACTGCTACCCTCTGTCTTTTTTGACCAAGCCAATTTTGTATCCCCTTTGCTAGCTCACCTCTGATCCCATGCAACTTCATTCTGCACCAGTCTGCCATGAGGGACCTTGTCAAAAGCCTGACTGAAGTCCATTTAGACAACATCCACTGCCCTACCGTCATCAATCATCTTTGTCACTTCCTCGAAAAACTCGATCAAATTCGAGAGACACTACTTATATTTTTCAGAATTGCTCACTAATTTCCATCTCATTGCCTGCTCTGAATTTGCCCTGGGGTTCCCACCCCCTACCAATCCAGTTTAAATCCCTGTCAACAGCACTAGCAAATATCCCTATGAGGATATTTATTACAGTCCGTTGCCAGTATAGACCATCCAACTTGTACAGATCCCACCTTCCCAAGAACCAGTCCTAATCCTCAGACGTCTGATGCCCCCCTCCTACACCAGCTTTCCATTCCTGTATTTAATCACTCGATTTTCTTATTTCTGTACTCATTTGCACATTGGACTAGGAGTAATCCTGAGATCACTACTTTAGAGGCCCTGCTTTTTAATGTCTTCCCTAGCTCTCTAAAATTTCTGTGCCTGATCCCTTTTTCTATCTAAGTCATTGGTACCAATGTGGACTACAGTCTATGAGGGCTGAATACCTCCAAAAGTATTTCCTGCAGCCACTCTGTGACATCCCTGATGCTGGAACCAGGAAGGCATCATACCATCTTGCGGTCGCATTTACGACCACTAAAACACAGTCTGTTCCCCGAATTAACTATTGCTCTTTCAGAGCGGAAAACTGATTGATAAATAGGACGTCAGGCCTCCTATGCTAGTTCTCTTGGACTACCTGTCAGTCACCTATTCGCTTTCTGCCTCCATGCTCCTGGGCTGCAGTGTGACCGCTTCTTTGAATCTGCTATCCACATAAATTTCAGCCTTCTGGATGTATCTCAGTGACTCTCGCTGTCACTCAGCTCAGGTTTCTGTTTCTGGTGACACATCCTACACATGATCATCTAAGACACTGGCAATGTCCACAACTTCTCACGTTTTACAGGACATGTATTCCACACAACGGAGCTGTGCTACCATGCCTTCAATTTACTTCCCTTGTGTGAACTTTAGTATAAGTAATCCAAAGTACAATACTTTATTTTACCTCGGTAGGACTTAATGTACTTTCCTATTGCTTGTGTTTGTGTTTCTTAAATCTAAGTGGCTACTTTTAAAATGAATGTATCTTTCTAATTTTCATCTACTTAAAGACCCTCTCTAATAGCAGAATCTCGCAAACCAATTAATTTATATTTCTCCTGTGATGTCCCTCTTGGATTTTTTTCAAACTCAGCCCTCCCGTGTAGATTTTCAACTCCTGATACCCTGGGGCAAACTCTCATTAATTCCATTTTTACAAGCTGCATTCTGTCATCTTGTCTATATGTTCCTATAGTATTTATGTTTGCCGTAGGCAGACAGGATGGTATTGGTGTTTCCAGATGTGATCTGTTTTAGATCTGAGGATCATTTGAATCAGCAATTCTGATTAATTACAGCCTCCAGAGTGAGATGATTGTCAGCAAACTTTCAGGAGGCTCCACAAGAAACTAAATGTATCTCTGCTTTTGAAGAAATTTCTGATTTTGAATGAAGAAGCCATGGCAAATTAAAACCAGATCTGCACAGGGCTAGGTTGGTTAACACTGTTATTGAATCAACTGGCTATAAAATACTGAATTGGGTTTCTATGTTTTGCTGCAGAAACTCCTTGACAGATTTGAGTATGATGAAGAACATGATCGTTCAGACGAAACTAAGAAAGAAACGTCTGCATCCCAGCTGTAAGAAATTATTTATGCATCTTCTCCCCACTCCCAGTTGCACAAGTGCTGTCTTGCTCCTGTAATCTTTAAACAGAATATACCATTATTTTAGTTGTAATATTGTTATGAAGCAGAGGTGGATCCCCTCTGAGAACTAACAACTAACCACTCGGAGGACCTCGCCTCATAATCTGTAAAAATGAATGTGAAGTGGTACGATCTGCTCTTCAGCAACTTTTAATAGTTAAATCAAAATAACTCCCTGACACACTCTCAAGTCAACAAGAAACAATTTATCAGTCAAACTGGCAGTGAACAAGTTAACAAAACTATTAACAAATGGAATAAAACAAGATTCTAATAGAATGCTGTTCAGATAAATACAACTTCCACTTATTAACAAAAAAGTAGAATTTTAGTTCCTCTCTAAATTGCAACCAGGTTTTGTCTCTCCTGGAATATTCTGAGCCTTCTCTGATTCTTTTTTCTTCTTTGATACCTTCGCTATCGAGATGATATTTTCTGTTAAGACGTAAATGAAGCTAAGAGCTGTTACTCTGGCAGTTGGTGGTTGCTCTCTGCTTTTGTCCCACTGCCTCCCTTCTTTTATACCTGTGATGGCACATCAATATCACCTACAACAGAATTGGTCCTACGTTGCCAAAACATTGGATGTAAATTTAATAGGTTCTTAGTGTTTAAGTGCCTAGTTCAAATTGATAGGCTGCATTCAAATAATTCAAATGCATGAAAGCCTGTTGCCTTGGTAACCCTGCTGCTTGGCCTTCCGATACAATTGTTTCATTTTGAGCACACTATATGTTCTTGCATTATCTCTAACTTTGTAAGCACAAAAAAGCACCACCTTTTAAAGGGACTATGCAACGCTTTTCCCCTAGCATTTTACAAACACCAATCTACAATTACTCTACTCAACTTGGCAACAATATCATAAGAGTTGTTATGGTACAGAAGGAGGCCAATCAGATTATCGAGTCCAGGCCATTTTTCTGTTGAGCAATCTGATCAGTCCCATTCCCTCACTCCATCCTCCTTAGGCAACAACTTCCTGCCCATTACTGATTGCTATGTAAAGATACAAGTTCCTCCTCACCTTCCCCCTGAATCTTTTGCCCAAAACCTTAGTGTCCCCTAATCATTGTACTATAAACTAATGGGAACAACCTTTTGTCTGCCTTATCTAAACTGATAATTTTGTACACAACTATCAAATCTCCCCTTAATTTCCTTTGCTCCAAGGAGAAGAGCCTCATCTTTTCCAACCTACTCGTTTAGTTAAAATTCCCCACCCTGGAACTACTCTGATAAATCTCCTCTGTATCTTAACAAAATTATTTCCTTCCTAAGGTGTGGTGACCAGAACTGGATGCAGTACTGTAGTTGGCCTAATCAGAGCTTTATAAACACTTAGCATAACATTTCTGCTTTTGCTCTCGATGCCTCCATTTTTAAGCATAAGGTCCAATGTGCTTTGCTAAATACTCTGGTCCCTGTCACCTCAAAAATCCATGCATATGTAATTCCATGTCCCTCTGTCCCCACACACACTTTAGAACTGTTGTTTTGTCTGTATTGCATTTCTATATTCTTCCAAAATTCATCACCCCTCATTTCAATTAAATTCTGTGCCCATTCTACTCTTCTATCTATGCTCTGTTGCAGTTAACCATATGAACACTAATTTGTTATCCTCTAATCTGCAGAGCAACCTTTGCAGTTTTCTGTTTTAAAGCCAATATTTTATCTAAACTGATACTAACACTTCTATCCAATGAGTTTCAATTTTGTTAACTAGCCTTCTTCATTAGTCAATAGAAATAAATATGCAGGAGATAATATTCATAATGTGCACCACACTGTCATTGGAAAATGTAACATTTCCAACAATATAATTGGAAGTTAAAGTTCTTATCCATTGCATTTTCCACAACCTGGCTCCCATAGGTTCCTGGATATCATTCTGTGTAATCTCATTTCTTTGCAATTCCATTATCATTAGGGAGGTTTGCTGGGTGTAAACAAGGAGGTGGGTAAGGATTATGGCTATATCTTAGAACCTTGAGAGCAACCCTTAATATATTAATAAACTTTGATTAAAATGAAAGTTTTCTTACCTGATTTGGATGCTTAATAATTGTCACTTGAGAATGTGACACTGATTTGTATAAGAAATTGTTATTTGAAACAAAGATGAAATGCAATTTTTGTCGATAATAAGATGCAAGGCAAGCATGTATTTTGTGAACTATGTTTTGGAAAGTTTTGATTCTACAATTAAAGATTTAAAGTTTAACTCAGTAAAATGATCTTTGGGATCTTGTTTGTCTCTCTTGTGGGGGTCATGAATTAGATTCAATTTGATTTGGTTTTTGGAGCAAGCGAGACGATCAAGGACTTGCCCTGTCCACTCTGCGCATTGGCTTTGTGACTTTAAGAACGGAGTAAAAATAAAAATAAACAGCCTTCACCAAAGTATCTTAGTTTTTATCTTCAAAACCAGGCTTGGAAATTCCACTGATAACAGACTAGTAGTGCTTTATTGATAGTGCTTCGGTGCTGTTTGAGCATCAGGTGAGCATCATTATGGTTAATCTGATGTAAGCATCCTTGGTTAATAGCAGAGAGCAATGGCATGGTTGATTGTTTCTCCCTTTCACCAATTGTAATGAACTTACACCCCAATTTGATATCAGCACAGAGCTGGATTTTATTGGTTTGTATTACTTGATTTGACACAATACATTACATTTACGGAGCAGTCAGAGAAATGTTGCAAGCTATGAACATGATCCCCAGTTCAACATCATCTTTTCAGCCTCTTATAGAAGTGCTGTTCTTTGCACGAGTGGTAAATGGTTACCTCTTTGATTTACAGACCTCTTGTAACTGAGACCATGAACACATCACTTTTTCAGCAGCTGGCCGAGCAATTCCAGCAGCAAAACTTTGAGCAACTACGCCAGCAGCTAATGGAGCAACAGCAGACACAGCAGGTACAGCCAGAAGTATGAAAGATAATTGTTAATATAATTAGCACAAATTATAGTAGTAATGCAATTCACACTCAAAACTGAAAGGAAAAGACATGCATTTGCAGTGATGGCAATGCAGTTCTCTGTGAAGATATGCTTTGAAACAATTTATCTCTATCTGTATTTTCATTTAGTAAGTTGTTTATATTTAAGCTTGACAACACAAAATATATTGATCAAATTAAGTATTTTACAATGACTACACATCATAAAATTTGTTTCAACACTTTGCAAATCATCATTTGAGCAAATTCATTCTTCATTCTCAAATCATTTCTCATAATTTATGAAACAGCAAAACACTTCATTTCTGTTATCATCACATAATTCTTTTGCCTGTTTCCAATACTTACTGTACTTTGGAGTTTATTTTGAGGCAGATTTGCAGCAATTTAGCTACAAAGACTGTAATAAAAAGTCTATGAACTTTGTAACACGTTTGTTCGGAATACGTAGCTGTAGAAGTAATTCAAGATTCAATATTTTGTATTCTTTGCACTGTATCAAGGTAGATTTATCTTACAGCCCATAAATAACATATTTCTAAGTTGCAACATTCATAGTAATTTGCTATAAATTGCAGTTTTCATAGAACATGATTAATGATTTGCACTTCTAACAATATGCATTTCAGTATCATCAAATTCATTGTTTTGCAGTTAACTCACCATACCTTACATGCAAAAAGTAGGACGGGACTTACTTATTTAGACTATTAATCCATGAATTATGGGATGAATTGTAATTGTATGTTGGGCCTTAATTTTTTGGAACCCATGTACCATTCTTCATACAAGGCATAAACCATGTTTATACTGGTGTCAAAAAAAAATCATTTGTTGTGGAAATTGTTATGGTTAGATACTTTGTTTCTAGTTTAAAAGATCTGTACGTGCTGTATTTTGATAACCAAAAGAGTATTTCAGAACACATGGGCCATAGAGACTGAACCTTGGTGTACAAATTTGTATTTATGAAGTACTTTATTTTGCAGACTTCAACTTTGGACAATCAGGAAGTAACTTTTGGATCTGAGCAGTCAGTAACCCCTTCCCAGAGCAGCACTCACCATCAGCAACAGGATCAGGAGATCAGAGTGGAGGATCCTCTTGAGCAACAGCAACAGGTAGAGAGACAATTTTGTGAAGTTACAAAATACATTGAATATGATAGTCAGCCTCTGATTCGGCATGTACGTTAATGAAAAAATATTTGACTTTTTTGTTGAATCTGTGATATTAAAACTGGTGCTGCTTTTGTTCTGTTAAAAGGGCACCTGTATTAACATCACTCCATGGAGTGGTTTTCATCACATTTGCTAATTATTCAGGATCTCCTAGGATCAACTGGATAGGACATCTTGACTTTGACGATTATCTTGATAAGTGTGGAATAAGAGAACTGGAAATTAAATATAATTGCCTCACCATTATATATATTATTTAAAAATTGCCATACATACAATTGAGTTCTGACATTAATTTTATCTCTGCTAGAGTTATTCTGCTGAAGGAGGCTGTTTGCCCTGTCATCAATGTCAAGTCTTAGCTAGAACAATCAAAACCTAATCTACTCTTCTCTCTAATTATTTTACTGCCTTTTGCTATCCTGTACCATTTTAAAGAGAGGAAATGGTGTAGGTCAAGGTTTTCCAACCACAAAATCGCTCTTGACCTCTCGAGCTTCAAGGAACCTCTTAGCATGTTAACGACACGTTTTAGCCTACTGACATGATTCCCCTCCCAGAGTTCTTTTTATCCTTTGCCCCCAGAATCTCTTCCCAAAGCCCCCTCATGAATCCCCTTGGCCTTTTATCATTCTCTGCTTCAAATGTTCTTCAAAAGATGCATTAATCTTTGTTTCAACTACTCCTTTTGACAAAACATTCCATTCTCCAAAAGAATCTTTGCATAAAGGAGTTGGTTTGAATCAAGGCATTTCATTGAACTATAGAAAAATCACAGCAGAGAAGGGGGTCATACAGCCTCTCTTGTCCCTAAATGCAATACCCTCTCTGTTACAGTGGAATTAGTCCTACGATCTCAAGTACATTTGACAGTATTTGGACAATATCACCTTATTGTCTCATTAATTTATTGCCTGGTAATTAATGTTGGTATTGAGTAAAATTTATTTTTACTACCATTTATCATTTTATACCATTTTGGAGAGAGGAATTGGCGTAGCACAGCATTTCCCAAACCGTTCTAGCACTGAAACCATTGTAACCTCCCTAGAACGTTAGGGAACCCCCAAACTTTTTCATCATGTCACTGACAAGTTTAAGCACTCTGACATGATTCACCTCCTAAATCCCCCAGTGAATGCCCTCCAAAGCCCCCCCTTATGTAGCATTATGTTTATTTTCCAGTATTTACATTCTTGTATTGTCAGAATGTGGTTGACACTACCAATATGATAATTTCTCTTACTGAATAAGAGTACTCAGCCTTCACTGCATAGGCTGCTCTGCTCGCTCAGCTGCTTTTCTGCCCAGCAATAGAAAAAGAAATCAAATTGGCCAGAATCCTGTCGAGTACTGGCTACTGATAACCTGATTCGTGAGCCTATCAGAAGCCAGTGCTCTGAGACAATGGTCTCTGGTTAATTTGATTTTTTGTTCTTTGATTTGTAATTATCATTCATGCACTTTTTTTTAAAAAGCCTGCCCTTTTCTCACTAACTGCCAGAACTATGGATTCCTGGAGGCCTCTCATGGAACGATGGAGTTCCACGGATCCCATTTTGGGAACCCATGGTATACAGAAAGGTCTGGCAGATTCATTAAGTAAATATTATTGTGAGGCAGTATTTAATGGGAGCAATTATTTTTGCATTAATTCTTGGACAATGTGGGTAATAGTATATGTATCCATTCATAGCAGCATTTGGAACTGGAAAATGCAGTTATGCCTGGCACACTCTCCCTATACTTGATGCCCTTCAGTGTAATTTTTAAAGCAGTTGATATTCAGTACTTGGCCCAGCATTAGAAAAATTTTAACATGTCTGCACTTCGTTGACCCTTGAATTAATTGCTGCCTTTCTTTTTAATGATACCTTGGGTTATTAAGGATATGGATATTGATGCTCCTGATGGTCAGGACCTTATTGAAGAGGAAATCTTTCAGCATGAAGAAAAGAAACCTTTAGTACGTTCAAGATCTCTGACACACTCAAGATCTCGTTCAAGGTGCAGTATTTATGACTCATGTTTGAGGCAGTTTATTTAGAATATTAATTAAAATATTTTTGTAGATAATCTGCAAATTATAAGGTATTAAATGTAATATCTGAAACCTTTGTTAATTTTTATGTAATTTTTGATTAGGTCACCGCGTAAGAAAAGGTCCAGGTCCCGATCAGGATCTCGGAAACGCAAGCATCGTAAACGTTCTCGTTCAAGGTCAAAAGAGAGAAAAAGGAAATCATCTCGATCTTACTCTAGTGAAAGACGTGCAAGGGAACGCGAAAAGGAACGCCAGAAAAAGGGTTTACCACCAATCAGGTCTAAAACACTTAGCGGTATGTAATTATGAAAAGATTCTTGTGTAGCAAAGGTTTGCTTTTTTATTCAATACAGGACAGAAAATGCTTATAATACAATTGGCAGCACATGTAGCACGTTGTTGTTGAGTGTTCTGCACAAGAGTTTTTTTTGAGATACTGAAATAAATTGTGTTTCCCCATTTATGTTTATAGTTCTCTGCACTTCCAGTCTTTCCCAATTCCATAAATCAGCCTACTGCAATAGTTCACATGATGCAGTAGACAATTGTTTGTATCAGATACCGTTGCATCAGTTAATCCATTATTTTAACAAATCTGTGCCTAACAATAAAATATGGCATTGCAGCCTCAGCATCGGGAACCTGGGATCGATTCCAGCTTTGGCTGACTATCTGTGTCAAGTTTGCATGTTCTCCCCATGTCTTTGTGGGTTCCCTCTGAGTGCCTTGGTTTCCTAAAGACGTACAGATTAGATGGCTAGGCCAAGCTATATTGCAGAATCAGTTATGAATGAAAGACTGAAATTCATCTAGTGCCATTTATGGCCGCAGCAAGTTCTAAAATGTTTTATAGCCAATTAATTATTTTGGAAGTGTAATCACTGTCATTGTTGTAATATTGGAAACTGAACAATCACTTTGCTCGTAGCAAATTCTCACAAAAGCAAACACAAGTTTGTGACCTTGACTGAAGGAAAATATTGACCAATGCACTGGAGAGAACTCTCCTCCTCTTCAAATTAGTGCCATGGGATTTTTCCGGTCCACCTGAAAGAGCAGGTGGGCTTCTGTTTAAATCTCATCTGCTAGGTGACAGCTCTCATAATGCATTATCTCATTACCACACTAAAGTGTCAGCCTTGATTTCTGTGGTCTAGTCCTGAAGCAGACTTGAACACACAACTTTCTGACTTGGAAAAGAGATGGAAACATGTTTGATGCAGAATTGACCATGAATCAAAATATGCTTTTTTTCACTGCCATATATGAATTAAGATGGCTTAAGGATTCTTTTCTGATGATGTAATATATTGATTATATGGTACAAAGATGTGTGGGTTTCGTGGATTAGCCATGGTAAATGTGTAGGGTTATGGGAATAGGATGGAAAAGTGGGCTTTTTCAGAGTGAGTGCAGACTCAATGGGCCAAGTGGCCTATTGCACTGCAGGGATTTTTTAAAAAGTTATTTTAAAACCCTCTTACATTTTTACAGAGTTAAAAAGAGGCAGGAATGCAAAGGTGTAAATATGATCATTCTTTGTAGTTTATTAAAATTATGTAAATTAACATCTATTGATTAAAACACCCTATCTACTGTAAATTGATGAACTAGTATATTGTATGAGAGAGATTGAGGATTCAAAATTGAAAGCTTTCCTGGTCTTAGCTTGCTACCTAAGGACAGTCAACTGTGATATGGCACTTGTATACCAATGTTGTTCAACATCTGATCAGTTAAATACTTGGCCAATCGTGAATCAAAACATGTTTAATTGCATTTCTAATTAGTATACAAAATAAGTAATTGAAATTATCATTGGGCATGCAATCATAGTACTTAGAACTTGAATGGCATTTGCACATCTATTTTTATTCATTTGTTGCTAAAATGGTGAGGTAGAAAGCAAGGGCCAGTGTGTTTTTGATCATTATGACGCTTTTACTTTCTTGATTCCTGAATGAAAGTAGATGTTAAGTAAATATGAGTGAAGCATGTTTCCCTGCATCGTTCTAGTGTATGTTGGATATTTTCTACAAAAATGTATGTGATTGAAATGTCGCTTATTAGCCAAAACATTGACACATTGAACAGATCTAAAACCTAAATGGACTGTTCAAATTCAGGATTTTTACCAGTACTTGCTATTGCATTGACTGGGCAGCAATTTCCTGAAGCAGAATCAGTTGTGAACGAAAGACTGAAATTCATCTAGTGCCATTTACGGCCGCAGCACGTTCTAAAATGTTTTACAGCCAATTAAGTATTTTGGAAGTGTAATCACTGTCATTGTTGTAATATTGGAAACTGAACAATCACTTTGCTCATAGCAAATTCTCACAAAAGCAAACAAGTTTGTGATCTTGACTGAAGGAAAATATTGACCAGTGCACTGGAGAGAACTCTCCTCCTCTTCAAATTAGTGCCATGGGATCTTTTCAATCCACCTGAGAGAGCAGGTGGGCTTCTGTTTAAATCTCATCTGCTAGGTGACAGCTCTCATAATGCAAAGTTCTCTCATTGCTACACTAAAGTGTCAGCCTTGATTTCTGTGGTCTAGTCTTGAAGCAGACTTGAACACACAATTTTCTGACTTGGAAAAGAGACTGAAACATGTTTGATGCAAAATTGACCATGAATCAAAATATGCTTTTTTTCACTGCCATATATGAATTAAGATGGCTTAAGGATTCTTTTCTCACCGTGGTAAAATGCCTACTGGATCATATGTGAGGTGCTCTCAAATATGCACCAGAGATGAAAAAATATAACACTACCTGAAATGTGGACAGGCTTAAGCTACTTGTTTAAGTTTATTTACAGTTGAAAGATAATGTAAAAACAGGCACCCTAATATCAGTTGGATAGAAAAGGTGGGAAATGGGAATGGAGTTCCTACAATTGGTATAGGACTGCTTTCCAACCCCAGTATGTAAAAAGTCCAAGGGAAGATTCAATATTGGAATCGATACATGGTAGCACATAGGTAGCAGAGGAACATATAAGAGAATATGAGGAGAGAAGTCAAAAGAACAGTTTGGAAGGCAAAGAGAGGCTATGAAACTAAGTTATCAAGGAACACAAAATAAATATTTTATAGGCATAAAAAATAAACAAAAGAACGCTGTGATAGAGGTTAATATCACCGGTAACAATAGAGAGCTGGCAGAAAGATTAAATAATTATTTCTCTTTGATATTTGCTGGGGAAGTAATACAGGTGGACGTGGCATTCAATTATGAGATGACTTTTAAGATAAAGTTTGGGGGTGAGGAGGGAATATATTGAATAAACAAACTCAGATGATAAAGCCCTTGTCCAGGTGGATTGTATCCTCACATTTTTTAAAAATCTAGGCAAGAAATAGTAGTGGCATTACTGCATGTATTTAAATTGTTAGACCAAAGGTCCAGTACTAGAAGACTGGCAAAAGTTAACATAATACCTGTATATGGGGACAAAACATGCCCTGGGGATTATAGGAAGTAGGTGTAATTTATCTGGATTTTTAAAAGGTTTATGATACATTGCCCCCAAAGCAGATTAATAAGGTGAAACCTTATAGAATTAGGGAACAAAGCAGAATGTTTCAAGACAGAAAGCCAAGAGTGGGAGTAGTTATTCGGAATGGCAGAAGCTAGAAAGTGGGGTTCTACAAGTATCAATACAGGGACCACTGCTATTCACAATTTACGTAAACAATTTGTACTTCAAAATCAAAAACACAACTTCTAAATTTATGGCTGACACCAAGTTGGGGAGGAGAGTCAATACTAGTAAGGAGTGCAACAAATTACAGAACATTATGTTGTGAAGAATAGGATAGTCACTTATTTGGAAGTTGTAACTCTGCATGAGGTAAAGGGACAAAGATCTGAGTGAAATTGCTCTAATCACCAAAGGTTGTGCCACAGACCTTTTATTTGAAAAGCAAGTACTAGGCTTAGTTACTAAAGGGCTAGAATTGAGAAGTTGGGAATTATGCTAAACCTGTTTTGAACTTTGCAGTTCTGGGTGGAAAAATATCAATAGCATACAAAGGCACTGGAGAGTGATGAGAATGCAAGGCTTGCTATCATAGGCCTATTGAGATTTTCCAGCATTTTCTGTTTGTTTCCGATTCCAGCATCCACAGTATTTTGCTTTAATATTATTTTGCTACTGCAGGAATTGGTTGAAATGAATAGTACGTTTGCATTTAAGGTATGAAGTTAGACAGGAGAAGGAGAATGAAATTGATAATTTGCATATGGAAAGATGGGAGGAAGCTGAAGTAGAACATAAATGCCAACAGGGATGGTTGAGCTGTTAGCCTGTTTCTGTGCCATATATCCTATGCAATCCTATGTAATATGACAGCAAGATGCTAAAATACCACTAGAACTAGGATTCAAGCACAATGTTTAATATTTCCTTTTCAGAGTTGCGTTGTAGTCTGGACATCAACAGTTCTAATTAACAGATATGTAGACTAGACCTTTTAAGTTTAGATTAAAGTTTAGTTTAACGTCTGTGGTAGGTAAAATGTTAGAATCCGTCATTAAGGAGGAAATTGCGAGGCATCTTGAAGGGAATTGCTTGATAGGGCAGACGCAACACGGTTTCATTAAAGGGAATTCGTGTCTGACAAATTTACTGGAGTTCTATGAGGATGTGTCTAGGGCAGTGGATAGAGGAGAGCCGGTGGATGTGGTTTTTCTGGATTTTCAGAAGGCGTTTGACAAGGTACCTCAAGAGGTTATTGCAGAAGGTCAGGGGACATGGAGTTGGGGGTAGGGTGTTAGCGTGGATAGGGGATTGGTTGTCAAATAGGAGGCAGAGAGTGGGGGTCAATGGGTGCTATTCGGATTGGCGGTTGGTGACTAGTGGGGTGCCCCAGGGGTCGGTGCTGGGGCCTCAGCTATTTACCATTTATATAGATGATCTGGAGGAGGGAACTGAGTGCAGGGTGTCGAAATTTGCTGATGACACCAAGATTGGGGGAAAGGCAAATTGTGCGGAGGGTGTGGAGAGTCTGCAGAAGGATCTAGATAGGCTGGGTGAATGGGCCAGGAAATGGCAAATGGAATTTAATGTTGGCAAGTGTGAGGTGGTCCATTTTGGTAGGAAGAATGGTAGGAAGGACTATTACTTACGTGGCGAAAAACTGCAGCAGGCGACGGTGCAGAGGGACCTCGGGGTCCTTGTGCATGAGTCGCAAAAACCCAGCTTGCAGGTGCAGCAGGTGGTCAGGAAGGCGAATGGGATGCTGGCCTTCATAGCGAGGGGGATTGAATATAACAGTAGGGAGGTCTTGCTGCAGCTGTATAGGGCATTGGTGAGGCCGCAGCTGGAGTACTGTGTGCAGTTTTGGGCGCCGCACCTGCGCAAGGATATTTTAGCCCTGGAGGGAGTGCAGAGGAGGTTTACTAGGCTGATACCGGAGTTGAGGGGATTGAGCTATGAGGAGAGGCTGAATAAACTGGGCTTGTACTCATTAGAGTTTAGAAGAATGAGGGGAGATCTCATTGAGACGTATAAGATGATGAATGGGATGGATAGGATAGAGGTGGAGAGACTCTTCCCGCTCAAAAAAGACAATAGGACTAGGGGGCACAGCCTCAAGATAAAGGGGAG
Organism: Carcharhinus amblyrhynchos; assembly: GCF_965287045.1. Lineage (NCBI taxonomy): Eukaryota > Metazoa > Chordata > Chondrichthyes > Carcharhiniformes > Carcharhinidae > Carcharhinus > Carcharhinus amblyrhynchos. The sequence continues at coordinate 33,353,772 of NC_137335.1, read as the reverse complement.
GCGGTTTAGAACGGAGTTGAGGAGGAACTTCTTCACTCAAAGGGTGGTGAATCTCTGGAATTCTCTGCCCGTTGAAGTGGTGGAGGCTGCCTCGCTAAATATTTTTAAGAAGCGGGTTGATGGGTTCTTGATAAGAGAGGGGATTAAGGGTTATGGGGAGAGGGCGGGAAAGTGGAACTGAGCCACGACAGATCAGCCATGATCTTACTGAATGGCGGGGCAGGCTCGAAGGGCTAGATGGCCTACTCCTGCTCCTATTTCTTATGTTCTTATGTTCTTATTATCTGTGGCATGGTGGCACAGTAGTTAGCTCCACTGCCTCTCAACGCCAGGCATCCAGTTCAATTCCTGGCTTAGGTGACTGCAGACTCTGCACATTCCTGTGTCTGCATGGATTCCCTCCGGGTGCTCTGGTTCCTCTCTCAATCCAAAAGACACGCGTTGGCCATGCTAAATTCTCCCTCAGTGTACTCGAACAGGTGCCGGAGTGCGGTGACTAGGGGATTTTCACAGTAACTTCATTGCAGTGTTAATGTAGGCCTGTTTGTGTAAAGAAAGTAAATAAAAAACTAAATAATGTTTGTGGATTTAAGTCCTCCCATAATTTGTTTCTGTAACACTAGAACTGTAAATTAGCAACCGGAACTCTGATATTATGCCACAGGGCTTCTTTTGTGTGATATCTGTTGCATTTAAAGCATGAAAACATAACCTATCAAACCACCTAATAATCATCATCTTCTGGGACTGGTCTTCACATGTGATTATAATTAGAAATTATAATCCCATCTGCCCGATGTTCCATCTCCATCTGTCCATATATTTGAAATAAACCGTTTTAGCCATCAAAACAACTGCAACTTCAAACTGCAAGTGACATATCCCAGGGGTCACTACTGGGTACATAGTAACTCTGCTACCTATCTCCTAATTTTCACCAAGTCCTGTTCACCTATCCCTTCTGTACTGTGCTACAATCAGGTGAGATAGGGTTGAATGGCACCCTTGTTTTTGCCCTAATAATTTGATCACTGTGGATTTTTTAAAAAAACAATATAGCTTCCAATTCCATGAGTGTTTAACTGTTTACTGCTGAGACCATAAAAGACTTAATTAGTTATTGAAAATTAAAGAGGACAGTTTTAGTTATACTTAACCCAGTGTCAGTTAAATTGTAAAAAGATGCTCTGATCTACATACATGGATGCACAAATTCACATAGAGTCCAGTAAAATTGAAGGAGAATATCTGGAAGGTTGGTTACTTGGTAGCTTCAGGCTGAACTTGGTGTTCCTGCTGCTTTTTCTTTGCGGTTTTGCTGCTTTTGGCAACAAGGCAGTTTAAAGCTGTAGACAAACAATTTTTCTTCTGAAGCCAGTGCCTTGGTAAGTTCTTTTTAAAATATGTGCAATACCTGGATAAATAAAACCAGCAGACAGGATTCAAAACTTACACACCAGATAGAGAAAGGGGAAGAGACCCATTCAGTCTTGTTGCTTCAGAGTCTCAATTGCTTATTCTGTTCTGCAAGAAAAGCAGGTGCATAAACACACACAAAAGGGGTAGGCTTGTCATCTGACCTCTTCCCAATTGCCCCAGTCATGACTTGTGTTTTCCAGTTACCTTGTTTAGTTCATGACTGGGAATTCTTCTCTCAGTAAAAGTCACATTGTCCAATTGATTATGTCAAATATTTTGTCTCCACCCCGTTAACTACCCAGCTGGTAGCTGATTGAAGGAAATTGTTTACTGGCAGTGACAAGGTATTTGCTTTTTTTATGTAATTTGATGGGTTTTTTTTCTCTTCTGTGATCTCCTCTATTTACTCTGCATTTAACTTCCATTTATTTGACACCAATATTTTCTTTTTCCATCACCACGCTTTCAACTTTTTTTTGACATATCAGTACCCCCATCCACTGACAAGTTGTTCTGGGACCACTTCCTGTTTTCCCCCAATGTTCTCTCTAAAACCCCTGGGTGAGACTGTATGGCCTTATAGTCCCAATCCAGACATTGAATGTTTTGGTTTCAACATAAGCAGAATCCATTACCTGCATTCCTGAAAGATGAGAGAAATTTGATGATAATGAATCCATTACCTATGCTTCCACATCACATTGTCATCATTGGTGTTTGTGGGCACAGTGTCACCTGTAAACATCTCATGAGATCTATTGCTAAATCTTGCTTCTCAAGAGTTATTGAACCTTACTGAATATTCATTGCAGACAGCCGCTCCTTTGCTGCCATCGGTCCCTCCCTTGCACTTGATGTCCGCCTGACTCTTCCGGCCCAGCCACCCACTCCTTCGCCCATGTGCACTCTCACTCTGCTATTTTTTTCATTGCTCCGGTCCTCAGATTTCAGCTGAGCACAGTGACCTCTTCCCACTGCTTGTTGCTCCTCCAGTCGCAGACGATTTCTCTTCCATGTTTGCTGATGATAGCCTCACTGTTGTATCTGTCAATTCCACTTGTATTCATGCTTTCAACATTGGTTGGCAGAACAAATGGAAACATTTGATGGACTGGACTCTGGTCCACAGACCAAAGGGTGGTGAATGTCTGGAATTCTCTGCCCGTTGAAGTGGTGGAGGCTGCCTCGCTAAATATATTTAAGACGCTGGTTGATAGGTTTTTGGTAGGCAAGGGAATTAAGGGTTATGGGGAGAAAGCGCAAAAGTGGAACTGAGCCACTACAGATCAGCCATGATCTTATTGAATGGCGGGGCGGACTCGAGGGGCTAGATGGCCTACTCCGGCTCCTATTTTTTACATTCTTATGAATGTTTTTCAACCTTGTTCTAAAACAAATCAGTGAAAAATGCATGATATTGGATGGGGAATAATGATGCCAAATGCATTTTACTTTTGAATAAACAACATTATTTACCTAGTCTTTCTCTCTCATGGAATTAAAACCAAACATTTAAAAATTAAAGTTATTAGGCCAAGGCAAGAGTATTATGCAGCTTTGGACACTGTGTTTTGAAAGGATGTAAAAATCATTGCAAGCCTATAGCATAGATTTCCTAGGTGAATGCAAGTGAAAGCTTTCAAGTGCCAGTGATGGCTCATTAGTACTTCTCTTTTTATATATATTTGGCAGTTCAAATCTCACTCCAGAGACATGCATACAATTCAGTGCAGTGCTGAGCAAATAATAGTACTGCTGTACAGTTGGAAGTGCTGTCCCTCAGGTGAGACGTTAAGTTGAAACCCTAAAGGCCTCAAGTGATTGTAAAAGATCCCACTGCGTTGTTTTGAATAAAACAGGGAAGCTTTATTCTTTTGACCTGTGCAATATTTATCCTTCAACATTTCCAACATTAGTAAAATAGATGATCTGGTCATTATCACATTGCTGTTTGTAGAATCTTCGCGGCCACATTTTCTACACTATAACCATGACTGCACTTTGTACGTGCTCATTGGCTGTTAAGGCTTTATGACTTCATAGGGTCATAATGTGTAATACAAGTTTGTATTTTTATCAGGTCATGTTCCAGCTTATTGCATTGAAATTTGTATTTCAATTTCATGTCTGTTCCTATTATGGCAAGGAGTGAATGCTGTGGGTCAACAGTAGCTTTTTATGTACATTTGTCTTTTTTTAACTTTTCTCTCTTTATTTCACACTTGCACTTCAGTATGCAGCACCACACTATGGGTTGGTCAGGTTGACAAGAAGGCAACACAGCAAGATATAACAAATCTCTTTGAGGAATTCGGCCAGATTGAATCAATAAATGTGAGTATTGATTTTTATTTGTGGCAGTATATAAATATAAATAACATTTGACATTCTTGTGAGGAAAAATTGAGTATTTTTTAACAGAGTTCTCTTAAATGGCAGTGTAGGAACAATAAAATCATCATGCAGTCCATGCAATAAGTGTTCCATAGCACAGTGGTAATACTTTGGTATTACAGAGTCAGAAGATTTTGGGTTCAGACCAGGATCCCACAGCACGTGATTCAAGGTGACATCCCCAGACAGTATTGAGGGACTGCTGCAATGTCTTAGCAGGCATTTGTGCCAACCAGTGAAAAATAAGTTCTCACTGTGATTGACACTGGATGACTGACACTTAATGTCTGTTATAAAAATCAGTTTCTCATTCAGTAATTTTTCGCACACATTTTCTCTGCTGCTCCTTGTACTGGCTAGAACTTGAAGGTGAGATATTTATAAATAATTTACACATGCTAGAATGTATAATTTAGAATTGATTTCACGTTTAGTGATTCTTGGCATCTGGCTTGCACATCTTCAACAGAATGATATTCATGAAAATTTCTCACTACCAGGCCTCCTCGCAAGTTTCTTCTGTAGATTTCAGTAATTGCAGTTGTCCCAAAAAAGTAGGAATTGTATCAAATTTAATCAAATTGAGTTTCCATGGTTTTTCTGCTGCTTGGCTGAAAATGCAATTTCAAATCAATTTTAAGTTGATCTGGAAATAAAATGCAAGTGTCATGGATCTGATTTTAGTAATGACTGATAGAGCAATGAGTCAATAGGAACTGAGTAAACTTGATTAATGAAGATAGAATAAACAATGACTGAAACAAAATAATAAGAGTTTTAGAAATGTGTGCATGCAATGCTTTTTTTAAAAAAAAGCTCTTTGATCTCTGGGTTGTCACAGTATTATGCAAAATAATATATGTCCTGGACGTAAGAAATAGGCAAAACTATTCTGGAAATGCATGTATTCTTGAGTCCAAGCACTGAACACAAGTCAGTCAAAGTAAAGTAGGAAAATCCATTCTTTGGGCAACATTCAGATGCCTGTATTGCCTTGTGTAAATCATTGAATGGTACCACATGGAAGCCCCTAGTGGCTAAATCCCTAAAAGTCCTATCCCAATTAATCCCACACTGCTATATTTCCCCAAACACCTGCAAGTTATTCAATTTCGAATACTTATCCAACTCCCTTTTGAAATTTATTAAATCTGTTCCTAGCAGCCTTACGGACAATGCATTCTAGTTATCACAGCTCCAATTTAAAGGGGAAAAAAAACATATCTCTGGTTCTTTTGCCAATTACCTTAAATCTGAGTACACTGGTTACTGACTTTGTCACTGGAAATAGTTTCGCTCCTTATTTATTTGGTTAAAACACACCTATTAAATCTCCAGTTTTCTATACTCACAAGAACATCAACCCCAGCTTCTCTAAATATTCCATGTAATCCTAGTATCATTCTGGCAAACTTCTGTGTCCATCCTAAGGTCTAGACACCCTTTCAAAAATATTGCACCTAAAATTGGACACTTCTAAGCAGTGATTTGCAAATACTTATAGCTTCCTTTCCTTGTACTCTATGGCTCCTTTTATAAAAATAAAAGTTGTCATATGCTTTTCTAATAGCTTTCTCAACTTATCCTTCCACTTTAAGAATTTGAGTACATACAAACCCAGATCCACTGTTGCTGTATCCCCTTCAGAGTTGCAGCATTAATTTAAATTGCCTGACTTCCTTTTCCCTACTGTATTAAAATACATTACTTCTTACTTCTGTGCATTATATTTAATTTGCCATTTTTCTGCCCCTTCCATAGAATCCCTGCAGTGCAGAAGGAGGCCATTTGGCCCGTTGAGTATGCACCAACCACAGTCCCACCCAGGCCTTATCCTGTAACTCCACATAATTGCCCTGCTAGTCCCCTGACAATATGGGGCAAATTTACCATGGCCAATCCACTTAACCTGCACGTCTTTGGATTCTATATCCACCTTAAATCTGTTACCATTCTGCTCATTGTTTATTATATTCTTGAGTTTCTTGACAACTATAAAATATGAAATTATTCCTAGTACACCTACGCCAAGTTGCAATATATATAATAATCAGCACTTCATATTCTTTTTAGATGATACCCCCTCGAGGATGTGCATATGTTTGCATGGTTCATCGACAAGATGCTTTCCGTGCTCTTCAGAAACTAAGCACTGGATCCTTTAAAATGGGGTCCAAAATTATTAAGGTAAGTTTGAATTCTGAATGAACTGCAGCTAGTTCCATAAATGAAACTGACAAAAAAGGAAAGACTTCTATTTGTTTTTTGATAAGAGCAATTTACTTGTATAAAAAGTATTTTACTGAATCCCATATTTGAGACATTTTTTGGTTTTAATTTCTTTTTAAAATATGCTTTCTCCTATTCATCAGTTCTGCTGAAGGGTTACACCTGAAATATCATGATATGTTTTATTCCCTGAACAGATATTGACTGATCTATGTACTTCAAAAAAGGTCATTTGGTTTCTAGCACACGGCCCAATTTGCAGGTCATTCAGGATTTTGTGGCTCTGGATAAGGGTCCAGTTGTGTGGGCAGTTTTTTGCATTTATGATTTGGATTGTCTGTACATTCAAATAAGGGAAAATCACAGCGCAAAGCTTCACAGAATACTGAGGCAGGTACATGATTAAGAAAAGCGGTGCTGTGTCAGCTGAGCTGCAGTGTAGATCTGTTGCATGTGATTTTATTTCAGAACAAAATTGTGTTTTCTTCCTAGATGTAAGGTCACTACTGGGGAGAGATTTTATCTGGTTGAAGGACAGAGTTTATTTTAAGAGGGGAGGCTCATGCCAGAATGGATTCCCAGGGTGCACTCACCTGGCAAAACACTACTTCACTAGCAGCATATGTTTTGTTCTCAGTCAGCAGGTTCTGAATAATTGCATATTGTTCATTAACCTTATTCATCTCATTAAATAATGTTTTGTTTTGGAAATTTGGGAGAGAATTTGCGTTTTTGTATTTCATGGGATCCCAGCATCTCTGGCAACACCTGTACTTGTTGCTTATCACCACTTGCACTTGGCAAGGTCGTGGTGAGCTGTCTTCTTGAACCACTATAGCTCATCTGGTGTAGATCCACCCATAGTGCTATTAGGGTGGAAATTCCAGATATTGACCAGCGACAGTGAAGGAATGGCAATATAGATTGTAACATAAACATTGAACTAGTGCTTCAGAAGTTTGACATCTTTCTGGTCAAATGTCTCCAAAAAACCCAGGCACCATAACTAAGCCAACCCTTAAATCACATTATCTGCATAATTCTTAAAATAGCATAAGATCAATTGTTTGATTTGATTTATTATTGTCACATGTAATAGCATACAGTGAAAAGTATTGTTTCTTATGCGCTATGCAGACAGAGCATACCAATCATAGAGAAGGAAATGAGAGAGTGCAGAATGTAGTATTATAGCCATAGCTAGCTTGTAGAGAAAGATCAACTTAATGCAAGGTAGGTCCATTCAAAAGTCTGATGGCAGCAGGGAAGAAGCTGTTCTTGAATTGCCTCTCAGTGTTTTGAGATGCATAGGTTAGAGGGATTAGCGGGTAAATGTGTAGGGATATGGGGGTAGGGCCTGGATAGCATTGTGGTCAGTGCAGACTCGATGGGCCAGATGGCCTCTTTCTGCACTGTAGAGTTTCTGTGATTCTGTGAGTTGGTTGGTATACGACCTCAGACATTTGTATCTTTTTCACGACAAAGAAAGTAGAAGGGAGAATGTCCAGGGTGCATGGGATCCTTAATTATGCTGGCTGCTTTGCTGAGCAGCAGGTAGTGTAGACAGAGTCAGTGGATGGGAGACTGGTTTGCGTGATAGATTGGGCTACATTCACAACCTTTTGTAGTTTCTTGCAGTCTTGTCAAAGAAGAAATAAATCAGTGTTTATGATCCTGAACGAATATTTTATGTAGTCCAGAAATGTTTGGTAAAATAGTATTAAATGTACATATTTAACATAATTAAGGAAAGAAAGAAAGAGTACCAAAATGCAGAGGTGAACTTTGTACCTTATATTCTTCACTTGAATGTCTTGGCATTATTGTCTAATCTGGTTTATCTTCTCTTTTCCTTAGATTGCTTGGGCTTTAAACAAAGGCGTGAAACCAGAGTATAAGCAGTTCTGGGATGTGGACCTTGGAGTCACGTATATTCCTTGGGAAAAATTGAAATTAGATGATTTGGAAGGCTTTTCAGAGGGAGGCATGATCGACCAGGAAACTGTTAATAGTGGTATGGGGTCATCATTGTACCTTAATGGGTTATCATAGGTCTCTGATGCATGTTTTACTTTTCCTGCATTTTTTCATTTCAGAAGATTGTCTGTTCTTTGGGTTTTCAATTGTATCTAGAATCTTGTGTATAACCACTGTTGGTGGTTTCTTTTTCTGTTGAGTCAAGTCTGTTGAACTTCTGTATGGTGAATTTATAGACAACTTCCAAGACAAGTTTTGTCTCCAATCTAGGTAATTGTTTGGCCCATCTTTACAACACAAACCTCCTAACTTTAGCTTTTAGATGTGACCTGTTTTTGATACCAGGCTGGTTCAATTCCAACACCTGCAGCTCACCAGTTGAAAACTGGTTTGTGGCCATGACCAATATCTCACCTGTGAACTACTGCCCCAAAACTGGCCTACTCCAAGAAAAATGAGCAGAAGTAATCTAAACTTGGCAATGAGAAACAGAAGATACAAACGTAGAAACAAAATATTAATGCAGATGAAGAACAAATAAAACAAAATAACTTGAGAGAAAATAAGGAAGAATCACACAATTTTACAAAATGAAAGTAGTAGGCAGACAAACCCCTCCAACTCATCTTCAACAGTTCCCTGGAAGATCTCATATATAAAATAAATATTACAATCTTCATTATAAATTATAGTATAAAATGCAAAAATTGTGTTTTTATACATTCTATATACATTCACACATCAGCATTTATATTTAAAACCACATTCAAATAGTTTTCTCCTATTTGAATCCTCTTCTATAAGAATAGGTTGGAACATTATGTTGTCCTGCCCATCCAAACATTGGAACTAAATTTTTATCTAACTACAATGTCTTTAGCATTTGAGATGAAGAATTCAGTGTGTTTAAAATTTTATCAAAAGGAAAGCGGCACTGGAAATTGCTCAACTGCATAGTTCAAAGTGCATGACCATTAGGAGGAACATCCCAGATCTTTAATAGCTTCATTGTCAGAAACAGGTTGTTAATGGAGTTAGACAACTCAAGTTGATTCCGGGGATGAAGGGATTGACGTTTGAGGAGAGATTATACAGTTTGCTGGAGTTTTGAAGGATGAGAGGGGATCTAATCGAGGTATTTAAAGTTTTAAAAGAGATTTATTAAGTAAATGCAGACAAAATGTTTCCTCTTATGGGCAATCTAAAACAATAAATCTCAGGCACAGGCTGCAAGGCAATAGATTTAAAACTGAGATGAGGAAGAACTACTTTGAGAGGATGGTGAATTTGTGTGTCTCGCTGACCTTTGGCGCTGTGGAGTCTGAATCGTTGACTGGTTTCAAAAGGGAAATAGATTAACATATTTCTAATAAAAAAGGGAAAGAGGGATTTGGGGAACTGGAGGGGAGGTGGATTTGAGGCCAGGAAAAGATCAGCCATGATCTGATTGAATCACAGAACAGGCTCGAAGGGCTGAACTTGCCTACTTCTGCTCCTAATTCCTATGTTCCTAAATGTACTTAATAGCAGGATCCGTTGATCAAGTTAAGGGAACAATACTGTTACTTGTACTATTGTGCAAGTAAAGATATTAATACGACGAAGTGTAGGTCATTTGGCCCTTCAAGCCTGATTTGCAGTTCAGCTAGATCATGGCTTTACTCCATCTTCCTGCACTGTCCTCATATCCCTGAATGACCTTAGTACTTAATAAATTATCAACCTCTGTCCTGAGCTTACTCCCACCTGACCCTGCAGAGTTTTCTGAACTCAAGAATTCTGGAGATTCACAGCCTTTGAGTAAAGAAATTTCTCCTTACCCCAGCCTTAAATACTTGACCCATTATTCTGAGATTGAATCCTTGTGTTCTAGGTTCCTTAACCAAGAGAAATGTTTTCTCAGCATCTGTTGAGTCCCTTCAGAATTTGACTTAGATCATCCCATTTTAAAAAGCCCAAGGAAATGTAGGCCTAGTCCACTCTTAACTGTCAGCGAAGACATTCCTCTCATCGTAGGTACCAATCTAGTGAACTTTTGTTGCAATCTCTCTAGTGGGGGAAAAGTATGTTCTCTCAAGAGTAAGGGGACCAAAATTGCAAGCTACCACAAGTTTGTCTTCACCAGTGCCCTTTAAAATTGTAGCAAGATTTCTTTACTCCAATCCCTTTGTAATAGAAGCTAACATACCTAAAATAATAATGCTAATTGTTTGCTGTATCTGCATGTAAACATTCTATGATTCATATACAAGAACACTCTTGGCCCCTCTGATTGTAAACATTTTCCAGTCTCATCACCATTCAAAAAATGTTCTTTTTTTATTCTTACTAAAGTGGATAATTTCATACTTACTGTGCTCTATTCCACCTGTGCTGTTCTTGCCCGTTTGTCCAACCTGTCCATATTCCTCAGCAGCTTCTTGGTATCCCATCTAATTCTGTATTATCAGTGAAATTGGATACATTACACAGTGCTCTCATCTAACTCATGAATGTAGATTGTAAATAGTTATGGGCCAAGATCTAGCTACAGTCTGCCAACCTTGAAGGTTTTCTTTTATCAGATTTCCATCCATATGGTATCCCCAGGACTCCTAATTTTGTGTAGTAGTCTCCTCTGTGGCATTTAATGAAATGCTTTCTGAAAATCCAAATGCACTGCATCCTACCTGTTATCATTCTCAAAAAGCTCTAGGGCGGTGAGCAACAATTGCCTGCTGTTGGGCAAGGCAAGCAGTAAGATTGCAAAAGCACCAAGAAATTAGGCTCGCGCCCAATTTGTCACCTGTTGCAATCTTGTCAGCACTGGATATCTGGCATGATCAGCTACGCACCCATTTCTGGCTCAAGGCTGAATAAATTATTTAAATCGAATTTGTGTTAATTTAAATAGAGTCCCGGGCTCATGAATTCTATCATCCAGGCTCACTTGCCTCATTGGGAGAAGTTCTCTACGACAAGAATCACAGCTGATGAACCAGACATGATGACCTCGCTGGTAGAACCAGAAGTCATTGAGGCCCTTGGGGAAGTTGGGGGCAAGGGGGAGTTCCCCTTTGGAAGTGATAGCCTGGCAATACCAGGAGGGTGGGGCCAGACCAGGGGCAGGGCAATCGGTGATGGAGAGGAATACTGCACACTCTGCAATGTGATCGTTGGGAGACGGAGGGAGCCTGCAGCCAATCTGCAGCGTGATTGGTGGTGGGAGGAGGAAAGGGGGGGGTGATAATCGCCGTATCTGGGGAGGAAAGGCCTGCCTTAGGCCATAGACACTGGCTGAGTGAGAAGAGAGATCTTTGCTTGCACAATGGCATCCTCTGCTGCTTCTCAGTCAGCTTTCTGTCGATTTAAGCCCTTCCCCCAAGAAACGAGAGACCGGTTTTGAGGGGTCTTTTTTGCTCTCAGTACATAAGGTCGTAGATTTGACTCATCCAACAAACAGCTTTCCTGTTTTCAAACTCATTCTGGACTTAGAATTTTTTTCATAAAATCGTCCCCTAAATTTTCTAAACACATCGTTTTAGAAATCCATGTTGACTCTGCTTAGTCATGTTATAATTTTCTCAGTATGCTGTTACCACATCCTAGATTCTAGTATTTTGCCTACTACTGACATTCGGCTAACTAGTCTAAAATTCACCATTTTCTCTCCTCTTCCTTTCTTAAATAATGGGGTTATGTTTTCTAACTTGTAATCCTTGGGAATTGTTCTATAATGTAAGAATTTTGGAACTTCAAATCAATGTATCTTTTATCTCTGCAACTATCTCTTTATGTCGATTGTTAGGTCCAGGGAATTTATAGTAAGTAAAGTTTATACAATAAGTCAGGAAAACATCATAATTTACTGAAATGTATTTAAACTTCTAAAACATTTTTCTTGATTTTATTCATCTTTTAGCTGATCTCAGCTTCCACTTTGATAACTTATAAAAGAAAATTTGGTTTGCAACCAGCAACAAAATATTTCAGTCTCAAGTGCCGTAGTTGTGTGCTATCTGTGATCAGACTAAGCTTTGCTGAGTAGAAATATATCAGTCATATAAATTGTCAAATCAGTCTAACATCATTAGTTCTTGCAAACAATGCACAAACATGTGAACCTCAGCTGTAACACTGTAAAGTTAATCTTTTTCCTTTGAGCTATTTACTCCTAAGCTTTTGTTGCCGCGACCACAATTCCTAGAATTTAATCAGACAATGCCACTTCATTTGTTCATGTTCTACTGCATCTTCTTCAGGAAGAATCTAGTCTCCAATATCTTCTTTACCTCAGTCCCGAATAACCTAGTTAAGATACATAGTACATAAGATGGAGATAGATAGGTCATATTTATTTTGAATTGCTTTTTGTCTACTTATTGAAATATCTTCATAGTCACCCGTTGCAGTTTTTGATCTGAGTGATATGTGTGAGTACTGTTAACATTTCTGTTGTTCATCACATTACTTATAACTTGTTTGCAAGGGTTTTCATTTTAATTTCTTGACATAATAAATGGTAAGCAGCAACAAAATATTTTAAACAGAAAAAGTGGAAATCAGAAGAGATGTAAACCTGTTTTTTTTTAAATTTATGCACTTTAAATTGCAGTGAGACTGTTCTGTAATCTGTTGCCAAAAGGAACATTCTAACGTTATATTTCAGAGTGGGAGTCGAGGAACTCGGAGGCAGTAAAGGAGACTGTAATCCAACCTGTAACTACTGAAAGCACTCAACCAACATCACAAGCAGAGACATTCACTCAAGCTGTCACTATGCTTCCTGTCCAGGTACCAGTGTTATTTAATATTATGAAATTGCACTTCCACAGTTTGTTTTATTGTTCACTTTGTAAAATGTGCTATTTTGGTTACACAGCAAATAGAGAATGTAAGTTTCTTTCATGAGTAAGAAAAGCCTTATAACTTTGATTCATTAAACTTGGGAACTAAATTCTACTGTTTGTGACATTGATGATGGAGGTGTATGTAAGGTGGGTTCCCTTGACTGTAAAGTGCAACTGTCATTTATAAATATAATTTCTTTACCCTAGAAGTATTATTGATAGTACTTATTTTACTTCATGCAAATCTATCACCTCAAGTTTCCTCTTGTACCTGGGGGCAATGAAAATGATAGTGCAAATCTGAAAGGGATATGCGCTGAGAAAACCTATTACAGGCTAAATATGGATAATAATTACCTCATCTTGGGCACAATAAAATAGCATTTGAGCTGTCCAAACAATTAACCTCTTGATTTGCTTGCAAAGACACATGCATAATTCTTTGAGGAGGAAAGAAAGACTTCCTTATATATGATATCTTTCACAATCTTGAGGCGATCCAGAAAGCTTTACACACACTGTGCTGTGTTAAGGATAGTCATTGTAGTGATGCCAAAACAAAGCAACTAAGGTCCCATAAACAGCGTTGTGATCATTAACAGATGGCTTTTTTTAATGATGAAGGTTGAGCGATAAATATTACTCAGGACACTGGGGGAGAACATCCTTACTGTTGTTCAAAATGGTGTCATGGGATGTTTGACAACCACAGGGCCTGTACTTTGATTTATTTTGTGTTTCTGCAGAATGTTTAAAATATAGATTTTCAACAGGCAGCTAGTATATATGGCAAGAATACAGCTCAGATGCTGGAAAAGCAGGATATTTATTCATTTTAGCCATGTACTGTTTACTTAGGAGGGGGCTAATGGACTCTTATTTACAAAAGATTTCCCCTGGGTTTTAATTAAAGGAATCAAAGGTAGGTTTAGGTATACAGAGTCTTGTGCTAAAGTGATTAATAATGGGGATGTAGCAGAGAGAACCTACATTCTGTTCAGTTTTGTGGCTGGGATTGTTTAAAGACGGAAGTCTCCAAACTGGTCTTTCTCAAAGTCTCTCTAATAGCTTCTACGTTAATACACCTGGGTTTGCTAGCTGTATTTAAAATGACATTTGAATTTAAGAGGACCGTTGCTTATTTAGAACTGAAATAGTGCTAAATTGGATGTTTACTTTCGTTTTTCCACTGTTGTTCAACTGTTAAAAGTTAAGATGCTTCGCTTTGTTGGAATTGTATTTAAACTGCTATGAATAAAGCTTGTTTTGACATTTTAAAAATCCCTAATTTGTCAGTAGAATTATTCCTGGAGCAAAACATCCTATCCTTACAGTTATGCCAACATTTTGAAAAATTGTTGGGGTCTAGTCTGGCTTCATAATGTACCTTGGGATTTGATCCATGACTCTAATAACTGGTATGCAACATTCCCTCAGTAGTGTATTGGAGTATCAATTCAAATTACGTACTAAAGTTTCTGGAGTGGTACTGAAAACAAAAATAAGAGTGCTGCCACTGAAATACAGCTGAAAGTTTTTGAAAATTCTGTATAAATGGTGATTTGAAACATTAGCACTGCATGGAAGCCAAAAATGGGACACTTGATGGGTTGGAAGCAGCTACATGGAGGGAGTTTTGAAATTATGTAAACGTGAAGTACTTTGGACAGCATATCATTTTTAAGTTTTATCTTTTTAATATGAGTAGTGACTTTTTAGTTCATGCCTTGTGCTTCGGAATACTATATACATCCATACTTCCAGCACGACCAACACGTTGCTGCTGGAGTACATTCTGAGCTGTCAAACTAAACTGCAAGCAAAATGTTGGGACATAATTTCAATCGGTTTGCCTCCTTATATAATTAAAGTAATACATCAGTCAAAGTACACTTTACCTGAGTGTACCTTGTGCAAATTCAAGAATTCTTAACTTATCCCACAGTGACCTCATAAAATTAGAATCCTGTTATTTCATGTGTGAGAACTTGTGTTTGTCACAGTAAGAGTTTAAGTACATCAGGTTGTAAAAAATTTGATACAGTAACTGTAAATGGTGAAGGCACTTTAAAGGAAAAATATATTCTGAGGTTAATATGTGCCTAGCAATTTTTTTCAAAATCCAAGTTTCAGTGATCTTTAAATTTGTGAATCTCAAGTTTTTCTTCAAATTAGTTACACAATATAACATCAGAACATTCATTCTTTGCACAATTAATCATAATTTGTTTTCAGATCCCAGTGACTCCAACTGTTTCAGCAATTGGTATGGTGCAGCCACCAGCCTTTCCTGTATCAATGTCGATACCTCCTCCAGGCTTCAACCCGGCCATTCCACCACCTCCATTCTTACGGCATAGCTTTAATCCTTCACAGCCGCCTCCAGGTACAGAATGGTTTGTTTTTAGCTATTTCGTGTGCGGTATTGATCCCCCATATTAAACTTGTACGAATTAAGTTGTAATCTACTTGGTTTGGTTTCCCACCATTTTAATGTTTTAGCTGCATTAACAAAATATCAGTAATCAACATGCAGTACTGTAGCAACATGGTTGAAATTGATAATTCAGCATTTGGAAGTAAACTACCACCCTTCATTGCTTGTATTTGGTGTTCGAAGTCCAAATTTCCGTTCCACTTTACTAACAGATTTTAATAATGATTTGTTTGTAATAATCTTTGAGGTTCCTTTTTCCATCAGTAGGCTCAATACAGCAGTTGCTGGTGTTATATTTGATAATACTTAATAATGTATATAAACCAAAAATTTTGCAACAGTACTTGATTACCATATTGATGTCGTGGCCCTTACAAATGTTAGAATTTCCTTTAATTTTGATGCCAACAAATTGGCAATTTTGACAGTGGGTTATAGCAGTGCTTCCTAAACTTGTTTGTAGTGTGACCCTATTTTAATGGCTCATACTTATGATGTCGGGGTGAAAATTTGAACAAAAGAGTTGTTGCGTGACTTGGGATGGGTGGGATGGGCGTATGCTCCACTCCCCCTCCTTCAACTCCTGTGCCCATCCCCTCACCCCACCAATCCCAAAGTGTTCATCCATTCACATTACTTGGTGATTATTGCAAAAAAATCATATCTTATGCATTAAAGTAAAGGAAATTATTTGTCAAGCTAGCGAATGGAATGATCCCACAGACACTGGAAATTGAAAGAAACTTAGAAGATGTCAAAATGTGCAATTTCTTGGTCAGCACCTCTGTAAACAAAAGACTCGTTACACGTTTTGGGTATGTAGGCATTTTTTTAGAATGGAAAACTAAATGGAAGGGTGTGCGGAAATAAGTGGATGTGCCAGTCCAGAAATGAAGTTTATTAATCTGCAGACTGCCAAGTGGAAAATTATTAGCTGACATAAAGTATAAGTGAAGTAAAGATAATGGGTAAAAGGGCAAAATAATGCAAATATTTGCAGAAGAAAATACACAGGCAAGTCCCAAACAGAAAGATGCGGAAATGGGGAAGAATAGAGTGTGGGAGAGAGTGTGAAGATGAGCTGTAAATGCAACAGATCAGAAATTAGAATAGAAAATAATAGGAACACAGTTGATCAGCCAGCACTGAGAAGGGAAAGCCATTAACATTTGGGCCTTAGCCTTGGTAGGGTCAAAGTTTATGTTGTTGACCTTTTTATTTGTTCAAGGGTTTGCACTTGAAAGATCATGACCATAACTGATTCTGAGTACAGATAGTGATTGCCCTGCAATATTTCCTGTTCTATTTTAGTTGTCTATTGTCCTTCATCTCCCAAATTGTCGCAGTAAAATTTAGGTGATTAATTTATCATAGTAGGTGCAATCAGACTTGAAGAATCATGGATTATAAATTGATTGTAAAAATCTGTTTTCTTATTTGTCAGTGCTGTTGTAGAAAATGTATGTGGTGCTGATCGTTCCAGAAACTCTTCAGTTTTATTGCAGATTCAAATCATAGAACATCTCTTTAAGTTGAACAACTTACAAATGAGGGAAAGAGAGTTAAAGAAATATTTATTTTAGTACAATTTTAATAGCTGATAAGGTAGATTACATAACTAGACGGTTAGCCACCATCTCAACTCAAAAAATTATGCAGTACGTAATAATTGGAAAGTGCAACAAATGTTATATAATTTGGTTATGCCTATCTTGACTATTTGTAAATTTTGTACTATTCAATAAACATATAAAATGATATATTACAGTCAGTTGCATAGATTGAGCCCTTTACTATATAATATTGGTTTGAACTGAGTTCTTATTATGAATATTAGTTGAGTTGAACTAATGCAAGATATTTTATTCTGATTTAGGTAAAACAAACTAAATCATAATTTGCAAAACTGAAGGGCTACTTTTAATCCCAAATGCAGGTTATTTACCACCACCCCCAGTTGTTCCACCTCCAGTTGTTGGACCTTCGATTCCTCCGGTACAAACCTGTGAGTATCATTAAATTCTTTGAGGGTGCTTTATGTACGTGTCCTTTTTTAATGGGTATTGTTGTGTAAGGTTATATAAAGTTGATTAAAGGTAAACTTGAAAGACCAGGTAGTTTTCAGTTCTTTTTGAATAGACATTTTATTTGCTGAGAAGAAAATGCACCAGGGATTGAGAATTTTTTGTCATTTGGCGGAATTCTGATTTCTGAATAACAGAATTCTGTCCTTTTAGTTATTTTTGAGTTCCATCTCCCACACAGCTAAAGCTGGGAGGAGAGAGTCTCAAAGTCTGGAATAGCTCTGCCAGCAGGAAGGCCAGGAGCAGGCTCAGGGGAGCTATGAGGAGGATGCAATTTGTTGCTGGCTATTTGTTGGAGCCGTGGGATTTGCCAGGAGAAGGGAGCACAGCCCAAGTGTTGGTGGGGTTCAGCATGCTGGTGAGTGGTGGGAGGGGAGAACAAAGGCCTTGACTCTTAGTGGAGTTTGGTAGGCCAAGGGCTGAAGGGGTGCAGCAGAGCCTGAGTCTCAGCAAAGTTCAGCAGGCTGGAGGAGTTGGGATAGGAGGATGATGAATGAATGGGGAGAGAAGGATTGGAGAGCACAGCTGCTGAATGAGTGGAAGGAGGAGGTTGGAGAGAGGAGTTTCTGTGTGTGGAGTAATGGGATTGATTTACACTGTGTATGTTTAGAGGTGGAGGGCAGATTAGGATGTCAGTGAGTCTGTCTCACCAGCGAATTGGAAAGCTTGCTTGAAACCTACACGTTATGAAAAATAATGATGTAAAGTACTTTAAAAACAGATTTCATTTTTCTACAATATGTTGGATCAATAAAATGGGCACTTTAAT
The DNA here is from genome assembly GCF_965287045.1 of Carcharhinus amblyrhynchos. Taxonomy (NCBI): domain Eukaryota; kingdom Metazoa; phylum Chordata; class Chondrichthyes; order Carcharhiniformes; family Carcharhinidae; genus Carcharhinus; species Carcharhinus amblyrhynchos. Next base: position 33,335,634 of record NC_137335.1, on the reverse strand, counting down.
TATATTTTGAATGTTAAAATGCTGCTTTATTGCTGTTTTGTTTTGCTGACATCTAAAATCATGTTAATTTTCAATTTTCTTTTAAATATATATTTCATGGGATGTTGAGATTGCTGGCAAGGACAGCATTTGTTGCCCAACCTAATTGCCCTTGAGAAAATGATAACAATAGGGTCACGTTGAAGAATGCTATGTGAAGGCACTGCTGTAGTCCTTTGCTTCGCTTCACATGTACATGATCCAGCACGTTCTTGTTCTGTTGTCAGTATAAACTTCATCCTGTATTACATGCACAAACTGTATTAAGTGCGGAGCTGGTGATTTGATACAAACTATTGGTCCACATTCTTAATGATAATAGAAGGTAAACAAAGTAAAACTAACATTCCTATCCTATTGAAGTCTAATAATTTTGTCCATTTGAAGTGTCCTGGAAGTATTTGCATTCACGACAGATCATAAAAGTCATTGTAATTATATGATTCCTTGTCACAGAAGTTTAGATTTTTTTGGCTACTATTTTTCAGACCTTGTGTCTTCATCTGCTCTCATCCCTGAATGCTTACTTTCTGGACTGTAGATATGAAATAGATTGTTCTGGATTTTGGTTGAACATTATTCTTAAGTTTGTTGTTTAAAATTAACAATAGTGCAAAAAAATTATTTTGCAGCTCTAGTTTGCCCGCCTCTTTCCAACACCCAAGACAGTACAAAGGATTCCCCGTTTGGGAACCTACTTTCACATATAGGCTCTGGGCACAGCAGTCTCCCAACTCCTAGTATTCCACCAGGGGGTATGTTTAATCCAATTGGCACACAGCCTCTCTCAACTGGTCCAGTTGGATCAAATGATTTGGGGGCATCACGCACAGGCAATCAAACGTCGTCATCAGAAACAACATCTACATCTGGACCAGGTATGTACATTCAGTTCACATTATTATGCACTATTTTAATAACAGTAGCAACTTGATCTCCACTTACATTTAATATTTTCAGTATTTTCCTTAACTGCAATGATAATTGTTATTTTAGTGAAGTTTGCATGCTGTAGTGGTTAGATGTACAAATAAAATATAAAACTGATTTGGATTGAAGGCAACTATTCTTGTTTTGCAAATGCAAACTTTTATTTTTTTCATCTTGAAATGGGAAATGTCTGTTTTCCTTGCATGTAGCATTGGATACCTTCTTCCATCATAATTGCATGCAGTTGCTGACCCATTATGCCTAATGTATTGCCCTAATTATGGTATTAGTGTTTAGGAGTTGGTAATTTATGACAAAATATATAACCTATTAACTTGACATTTGGTTGAAATAATGAGACATTGATCTTTTTTGGCTTTTTGTACTTTAATGAACTGTCATTTTGTGGGTAATTTGCATATGTGCCAATCTGAAGTATTGTAATAAATTACTTGGGACAAAGGTTAAAAGATTTTTTAACTCATCTGTGTAATAGGAGGAGTCCACAGCTTAATATTCTCAGTATTGCACATCCAAAGCTATAAATTTTATACGAGAATACTGTAGTAGTCTTTTGTAGTTCTTCATTTCATCTGGGGTTAATTAGAACATCTCACACATAGGTTTCAACAGAATGCAGGATTAGTAATTGATTTATGTATAAACAGTCTCTCGAGAATATTTGATTCTCAGTTCAGTGATCCTACTTCAGTGACAGAGTTACAACTGTTACTAGCTATATAATACACTGATTTTGTGATCTTAAAATGTGGATGGCAAATGATGTGTCATTTGTTCATCAGTGCATTATATCATAGCATGATACGATACTAGCTCTTCAGTCGCAAGTTAACCAGTCTCAAGTAATCCTAAAATAGCAACTAGAGCTCTCCATGTTGAAGAGAAATTTGATGACTATGTCCACATGCGTTGCTGCCAAGAGGCTTACTGCAAATTGACACTAATGATGTTTGAACACAGGTTATTTGTCTCAACAAGTGAGTGATGAATGATAAGAGGGAAGTTGAATAGGAACCTCCCCATCCCCAACCATGGAAACAGACTTTGTGAAAGTAGATTATAATTTCTTGACTCATTACTATTTCTGCAGCTAAACTGAAGTAGTCTTGATAGATTTCTCTGTGGAATATTTATTCATTTTAAACAAAATATGTGGGTTACCAATTTAATACTTCATAATTTAATGCCCATGTAATGGGTTTTCATATACTGTGTCATGGGGACGGTGGTATGAGTGTGTAAACCTGGCTAATAAGCATAAAGTTTATTGTGAATTCTTGCTGTTGCAGGAACTCCAAGTACAGTATCCAGTGGGACTGTTCTGGGGATGCAACCATCAACACCTGCACCCGGATTGCCAAATTTGCCTCCACCAAGTATGGTTGGGCCAAGGATGCCTGGAGTCCTTCCACTGGACGTGCGTCCTGGAATGATGCCTCCCTCACCAGGCCAACGGTTCCCATTGCTGATGCCACCTCAGCCAAACATGCCCCCTTCGTTATCAATTGATGGACCTCTTCACCCGGGGTCCAGAGCTCCCTTTCCACCAGGAGGTTCTTTCAATAGGCTTGAAGGAGCATTTACGAGATCTGCAGTCCCCAGTGCTGACAGCAGTACTAATACAAGCCAAGCTACAGGAGATGAAAGAAGATCCACTGGAAATGATAATTCCTTTCAGCGAGACAACATGCAACAAGAAGGTGACCGAGATTATCGTTTCCCGCCAGTGGATAACAATGACAATCTTGGAAGACGGGATCAATTTGGATTTGGTTCAGACCAAAGATGGGGCTCAAGAGATTTTGATGAACGTGAGCGTCGTGCTGTGCCCTTTGGTGGTCCTAAAAGTTTTCATGAGGATCATGAAAGATTTGGTGGAAGAAATTTCAGGTTTGATGGTAGAAGTGGTCCGATGTGGAACCGAGGTTTTGATCAGGAAACACATAGGGATCTTGATGATCGCAGCAGGCCGTGGGAACGTCAGAGAGATCGTGATGACCGAGATTTTGGCTTTCGCCGAGATGTAAATGGCAGCCGTTTTGGAAGAGACAGAGAGCAAGATCACTGGGTTCCTCCTCGGCATAGGTTTGACTATTTTCAAGGGACCACTGATCACCAGAAACCGGACGATAGGCCTCGGGTAAATGGTGATTTCTCAGAAACAAACAGCCAGCCGCCAAACAAGGAGCTTGCAAACAATGACCCAGAAGTGTCTGTTAGCCTTGCATCTCCATCAGATGAAAGCGTGGAGAAGGATGATTTAGAAAATCAACCTGTAACCGAAAACACAGATACCGAGGGGACATAATCGTCAAACAGTATGACGGTATTTTGTATAGGTGGTCATCTGCAGTGGACAAAATGGTTGACTGGAACTTGAGAAAAGTCACTGTTGTCTGCGAGACAATTTAATCCGATGTACATCTTTCACTCTAATAACTGAAGTTAATGTGTACAACTGACCTGTACAGACTGTTGTTCTTTAGTTGAACACGGTAGGTAACGACATTTTTTTTTCATGCTTAGAGGCCAGAACTCCCACATTTCTTTTAATTTGAGGAAGATTATAATAGCTTGCCAAAAAAAATTTTAATTGACCTTCCTATGGAAGAAAGGTAAACGTGTAGCTGTTACGGCTGGGATGGAATAAAAGTGGTTACAGTAATACTTGAAAAAAGGGCATAATCTGAATTTCGCCATCCCCTGAAGCTGCTACAGTATTTAAATTTAATGCTTTGATGAAAATGAGTTATTGTTTTATGTTTTATCCTGTTGACAGCAATCGCCTAGCCCATTCACAGTGAGCAGTGCAGTACTGAGGTGTAGGAAAAAAAATTGTAATACTTTTCTGTTTTGTAAAAAAAAAGACATTTTAAATCCTCTTATAGTCTGGTCTCTGTTAATCCCCAGAATAAATGTTTGTGATTTGTCCCTCGTACTGCAGTGAGTAACGGCTGAAAAAAAAATCATTTGAATGTTGGGTGCATTCTGTTTTTAGATGCTAATAAAACGTTTGTTTGATAATGTTGTGATCTTCAGTTCATCTGGTTTTTTTTTGCAAAGGAAAGTTGCCATAAAAAGAGCTTTAATTTGGCATCAGGAAATACATATAGAAAGTGCCAGGTAGGAATAGTGGGGAGGTGGATTCAGAGTAATTAAATATTGTAGGAGCTAAGATTTTTCTCTTGAGAATTGCCTTTTATCTAGCTATCCCTTGTTTTCTGCTTTGCAATCTTGAGTAAGAGTAAGGGACAAGCTGGGTTCAGACAATTCCATTTGCTCTGTTCCACTCTGTGGTGATTCAGCAAGAAGGCAGAGGTAAATGTTCAGGTTTACTTTTCATTAAGGTGAGACTTTTGCTTCCAAAAAGAACTCCACTTGGTGATCCAATTGGTGCAAAATGAGTTTGAATGAAAGGGATTTGAACTTGCAGCCCATCCTTTTAGTTGGGAGAAACGTGCTGACCTAACCTGCACAACTATGACTTGTTAAAGCAAAAATCCCCATAATCATTTTGTCCTTTATATATGATTGGTAAAGAACAAAAAAGGATGAATTGTTAGGACTGATGTTTTTCAATTGAATACAAAAAGTAAATTGTTTTCTGGACAAAGTAACCACTTGCCACTGCAACAGCATTTTTAGCGTTCTGTGAAATTTGGTCAAGCCTGTTTCACATCTGCTTTAACTATCATAATTTTGTAGCAGTTAGTCAGCAGTGGTTAATGCTCTTGTTAATAGGTAGATGTGTGTGACTTAACCAGGATAAACAGCAAAATTGTACAGGATTTCATAAAAATTTAAATGGCCAATCCATCAGTATATATTGATAACACTACTCTCAGAGCCAGATGTTATACTAGTTTCACCCTAAAAATGTAATCCTTTTCGGGTTATTTGTGCTTACAGCATTGTGGGAACCAGGGCCTTCTGACTTACTGCTTTGAATATTGGATATACAAGTACAGGTCAATGTTCTATCGATCAGTTCTCTTTGTAACTTTTACATGATTGTATTTTCCAATAAATAGAGTGTGCTTGAGATTTTCATTGTACAGCTAGTCAGTGTATTGACAGTTAGTGTAGTGCTTTTCCAGTAAGTAAGCACTACTGAGAGTTCAAGTATTTTTTTTAAAAGGTGGATCTGAAACATGTAGCTGATTTACCTAATCTGTACTTCATAAAAACATATCGCGAATTGTTAGCATGTGCCCAACCTACAATTCTAACACAAATTTACAAACGTGGAAATCAGTACTGTTGAAACTTTGGTTTAAATGTAAATTGAGGATTATTAATATGACTTTACAAAAAGAAAATAAGATGACTTGCAATCAAAACAGGTTTGGGGTTTTCACACTTCAGGAGAAATTTGCTAAGGAGAAATATTGAAGAATGAAGAGCTTGGGGTAGTGTATTGAAATACCTGGAATAAAAAGGCATACACAGCTGCCTGCATGTCAGGAAGAAAGTAAGTTGTATTTTTCCAGCAGCTGGGTAAAGAGCAATGGTGTTGGAACCTTGAAGCAGGGCATCCACTCAGAGACACCAGTAAAATAGAGTAGTTTGCTCACCATCCTTGGAACAGAAACTATCTAATTCCATAATATATTTAGTGGCTTGCTGATGTTGTTAATTATTTACAGCATGAAGATTTATAAATCTATGTATCTAATTATTGTGGACATTAGAAACCTAATACACATAAAAGGATAAAAATGATTGTGATTTGCGGATGAAGAAATAAAAACCTACAAATGCTAAAGCAGAAAACACTAAAAAATGCACAGCAGATCTACAAGCACCTGAAGAAAAATTATATAATTTTGCTACCATTTGTATTTCCTTTTTTTAATCTGTACATGATCATTACACCCATTATCCATTTCAGCATTTTCTGATTCTGATGTAGGACCTAAGTTATGGAACTTCAAAACTGATGTTGGAATTTGGGTAATAATTTTGGATGTGATCAAAATTACGATCGAATTTTGGAAACTAGGAATGAAGTGATATCAGAATAGAACAGGAAAGTGGAGTTAATGCAGAAATTCAGCCATGATCTTATTGGAGAGGAGAGCAGGTTTGCGGAGCCATGTGGCCTTCAGTTCCTGATGTTCTCGGGAGATTGCTGGAAAAAGGACTATACTGTTGAACAAGGGTGTCAGTAAGCAGCAAGATTTGCCAAAAATACCATGCGCAAAGTCAGATTGTGTACCATAAGTGCTTATGCCATTGGTGACATTTTGCAGGGAATGCCATCAGCAAGATGTCACTTTTTATATATCATTGCTTCTATTTCAGGTGGTAGACTTGGTAGAATCGCATTATTTCAAGTGGTTTTAAATAATGCGATTCTACCAGTGATATCCAAAATTTTGTATAAATTGACATGGACCACAGAATTGGACTCCTTAGTTTGTGCTGTGGATGCCATTTTGATAGCAAAATGATATCTGTGTTGCTTGCACACATTTCTACTGTGGCTTGTGCCAAACACCATCTTGGTGTGGGCATTCGGAGCACCAGATGTCGACAAGAGTAAATAATTGTGACATCTGTAATGCAGATTTGACACTAGCACTGCCATTTTCAAATTCATTATTCAGCTAATGTCATCTTTTAAACATAGCTGAACATGGATTCAGCAGGAATGCAAACATCCAACCAGTACTTTTAAAGTATTCCTGCTCAGAAAGGACAGTAGGACTAGAGGGCACAGCCTCAAGATAAGGGGGGGGGGGGTGCAGTTTAGAACGGAGTTGAGGAGGAACTTCTTCACTCAAAGGGTGATGAATCTCTGGAATTCTCTGCCTGTTGAAGTGGTGGAGGCTGCCTCGCTAAATATATTTAAGACGCGGGTTGATAGGTTTTTGGTAGGCAAGGGAATTAAGGGTTATGGGGAGAAAGCGGGAAAGTGGAACTGAGCCACTTCAAATCAGCCGTGATCTTATTGAATGGCGGGGCAGGCTCGAAGGGCTAGATGGCCTACTCCTGCTCCTATTTCTTATGTTCTTAATCATCAATTTGCCAGCTAGTTGCTGATTAATCTCTGCTGATTCTGTTTGAGTTCATTGAAGTTCTTAGTGGTTGGAAAAATTAGTGAAGTTAACATGGAGTTGTACTGCACATTTTGAAGACCTTGATTGTGCCTTAAAAGGTTCTGGCCAGGCCATTTGCTCTTGGTCATGAGTACTAGAGTTGAAATTTCCTTTGAAATACAGCATTAAATGGAGCAGAGACAGCAAAGATAAGAATGTGCTGTTTCAGAGGGAGGAGGAAGAGGCAGTCACCCAAGTCAAGTCCAGTGTCTACGTCATCTGCGCTTTACAAACAGCACATTCATAGAACTCTGCCACTCTTACAACTGTACCAGAGCAGGGAAAAAACAGTGCTGTGATTGGCTGCGAAGGTCCAGCATTTCTTAGCATTTCGGTCCTCAGAATGGAACTGGCAACATGTATATAATTTCCTAGGTTGCTGTCCACTGTTGCATCAGAGAGGTGACAGATGCTCTTTATGCCAGGAAAGGGGAGTTCATTTTGCTCTCTGTTTAGAGAAAGCACAGAGTGTGCATGTGGCTTTTCCAGGATAGTGAGCTTCCTCATGATTCAGGATGTTATCAACTGTACACACTTGGCTTTGTAGGCACCACTTTGCTGTAATGTAGCTCACCTACAAAGATTGTCACACATTGTGCAGTTGGTGTGTGACCACAATAAACATCATGCTGGTGAATGCCTGCTATCCTGGTATTGGTCATGATGCTTTCGTTCTGCGCTAGTACGCTGTTCCCTCAATCTTCCACTCATCAAATCAGAGGGTAGCTGCTGGTGACTTGTGCAACAAGGAAGATGAGAGTGTTTCCACTAGATGCTGCATTGCATCATGGCTGAGTTCACTGGTGTTCTCATGGATTTGGCCAGCACCCCCGTGCTGAAAAGGGATGGAGTTCCAAGCTCTTTGCCAGTTTGGAATCCGACTCCTTGCTTTTTGACAGCGACAGCAGACTTCCTGGCATGTTGGAGTCCATCAGTGAATATGCTCATCAGCATTTTTCTCTTTGATGCTTGAATCCTCTGGAGCAGAAGCCATGTGCATCCTCTCCCTCCAGGGAACTGGTACCTGGAGCGAGCAGTTGCAGTTGTGAATTTGAGTTACGTGTTTCCTTCTTTCTTTCATTGTTCTTAGAATTCAGATTCAGCATCAGTTCTTGATTATCTAGCAGTTCTTGAGCATCTCAAAAGATGAATGTTTCATAGGTGGGATTTGGGTGAGGGAAGATGGGGGAAAGCAAGGGCTGAATGCTTGCACACTCTGCAGCTTGTAAATCAGATGGAATGACAGAGGTGGAATATAAGGTGTATTAAGTAGGAATATACTGCTATCCTTTGACATAGCTCCACCTCTGGCCATGGCCTTCGTTGTGGCTGCAAAATTGATTACCACGAGTGTCCTCCATAGATGTGAGAGCTTGTGCTTGTCCCCTGATTATTAGGTGCTACCACTTCCAGTTATGGACAACTTGATCCTGCAAGTAAAAGAAGTGTGCCATTGATAGTGTGTGCAAACTGGGATATGAATGAGGCTTATAGCAACAGTACTAAGTGTATGAGGGAAAGATGAAGCTATGAATACTTGGTGAGACATTGTTGATTGAAATTATTGGTAGGTGACTGAAGTGATTGAAATTCTTACAGCACTGCATCCAGGTTCTCAGAGTTTATACTGCTGGCATTGATTGCTGATCATCCACCTCCATTCACCAGAAATACCCATGGGCAAAGTCAGATTGTGTACTCTACAGTGTTTATGCCACTGGTGACATCTTGCAAAGGGTGCCGTAAGCATGACTAAGCTGCCCAGTATTGGCTTCAAACACTCTAAATTTAGAGCAGCTAAATGTTGCTTTATTGAATAAGTGTGACAATTTACTATTTCACAGTCTATCATCCTCTACATTTGAACCCATCCTGAGGTGAAAGGTCAATATCTAAATTCAATTTTCCATTATTACATTTTCAGTTTTTAACTCTTTAATATTGGAAATATAGGACAGTGCAGGCCTGATTTGTATGAATTGTCACACACAGCCTGGTAAGTCATCTCACAACGCTAGGTTAAAGTCCAGTAGGTTTACTTGATATTGCAAGCTTTCGGAGCACTGATCCTTCACAAAGTCTGAAAAGGGCTTCACATCTCACAGAGTTTGCAATGTTTTTTAGTTCCCAACTTCAAGATCTTATTTATTTCCTGAATTATTGATGAAAGTCTATGTAAATTATTTTCAACTACTTCTAGCTTAGAACTAGAGCAAACAGCTTTCGTGCGCAGCCTTTTTTTAATATAAACACTTCATTTCAAGAAACTAATTATATCAAAAAGCAGAGTGCAAATTTGTGCCGGTAAAGTCGCCAACGGTTTGCATTTGGCAACCAAGATGGGCAGCACAGTGGTTAGCACTGCTGTCTCTCAGCACCAGGGACCCAGGTTCAATTCTGGCCTCGGGTTACTGTCTTTGTGGAGTTTGCACATTGCCCGATTCCTCCCACAGTCCAAAGGTTAGGTGGATTAGCCATGCTAAATTGACCCTACTGTCGGGGATTAGCAGGGTAATATATGGGGTTACAGGAACATAACTTAGGTGGGATTGTGGTTGGTGCAGACTCAATGGGCCAAACAGCCTCTTTCTGCACTGTAGGGATTCTATGGTCAGAATTTTCCATCTTACCCACCACTGGAATTTTAGCGATTGGATTGCAGGGAATGTGAAACCCCATTGATGGTCAGGCAGGAATTTCTGGCTTTTAGACCAGCGAGGCTGGAGAATTTCACCTATGATTCTATATAAATTGTTCCAACAAATGGAAAATCATATGGCTTTTTTATGTAAGATAGTGTTTTCTCAACATATTTATACAAAGGTATGTTGATTGTATAGTAGTTTAACAGCTTTGGGTCTAGGACCACTCTTATTACACAGCTGTGCAAAATAGTGGTTTGGTTACGTAACAGTTCCTACCTCCATTTACAGGGTCATGTGAGAGTTTCATGAGTCATGATGCTCTCAGGATGGAGTTCAGTGTTTGATATTTTTACAGTTTCAGGTAGAAGTCATTCATCGCATGCTCTTAGTGGCATGTATTTCACAGCAGCTTGTTTCCATTTTTCTAATGGGAGCAGTAGCGTTTCTATCATTAGATTGGGGAAGGTGCTGGCAAAATGTATATTGCCAGCATTTTTCGGCTGCAGAACATGCTTGGTATTACTGGGGTCAGGTTTTGAGAAGTGGGAAATTGATCTGCAGGAATGTCACCTTTGATCAAGTTCCACCATAGATTTAAGTTCCAAAATGGTTGGATTTGTGAGGCACAAATTCGGAGTTTTGAGTTAATGATAGTTATATGATAGGGAAGAACAAAACTTTGTGAGATGTAATACTGCTCTGCTTAGTTAAGGATGGGAAGAAGATTCAGAAGATCAGAGAATCCCTACAATGCAGAAGGATGCCATTCGGCCCATTGAGTCTGTGCTGACAACAATCCCATCTAGTTCCCCTGATACTAAGGGGCAATTTAGCATGACCAGTCCTTCTAACCTGCACATTCATGGACTGGGAGGAAACTGGAATACCCGGAGGTTTGTGTGTTGACTCCACACTGACGGTGATCCAAGCCCAGAATTGAACCCAGACCCCTGGCACTGAGAGGCAGCAATGCTAACCACTGTGCCTCCGTGCTGCCCTTCAAGATGAAGTATCTGGTTTACAGGTATTAAAAATGTAAATGTAAAATGGTTAATACTGAATACATTACTTTTTCATTCCCATATCTGTATTTTGATCACTGACACAGGTGGCACAATAAATTGCAATTACGCTACCAACCAACTGTAGGTTTGGCTGGGTCATTCTGGAAGGCACAAGGATTATTTTCCTGGCATAATATCTGCAGATGTAACAGAGCAATTCACATACAGTCAAGGAAGCAGCTTTTTACACTTACACATGGTGATGATGACGAAGTCTTCAATTACAGCTACTGAAAATTTGATAGGTGTGATCAATTTTTGATACTTTGTTAAAGAGCCCCTCTCAATCTGCTAAAGATATCATAAAGATAGAACGAGGTTTTAAAATCTCTTCTGGACACGAGGGATAGCGGGGCTGCCTGGAGTAGCTGAGATTCAGCTTGGATTTTCTGCAGAATCTTTGGGCTCCATGAATCATTGAGTATTGAATGGGAAGGGGTTTCCAGTGAAAGAGACTGGTGATGAATGGCATTTTGAGTGCAAGAAGTGAACACGTTGCTAATTGGAAAGTGATGGAGAGATAATACAAACATAATGAACAGCAGAAAAAATCTTGAATTATGAGGTGAGAAAATGGGGTTCAAAGAACACAAGTGTTCTACTACAAATGATGACAATTCACTAACCCAGACAGGTAAATTAGTATAAAATAACAGAGTCCTAAAGAAATGGTATTAACAAAAGACCATAGCATCTGTCCAGAACACCCTTCCCTATTCTCTGATCTCAGACAGATTGGTACAGGACCTGGAGTCCACTTTTATATATACACCACATATATACTGATATAGAATGAGGTGGGGCAGACAGTGAGAGAGCGTAACTTGTATTAGCTTTGGTCTGTTGCAAATCCAAGCATGCTAGCCTCTGAGTGTCACTACAAGGATAGGAGTACATAGTGGTCAGTTAAAGGTTTCACATGTCCTGTAACTTTTTATTTCCTCAAAATTTAATGTTGGCAGAAGCATAACCATCTTCAGATTCCCATGATATCAATGTGCTTTCTGGTTTTAAATCTCACATTTCACCTTAGGCACTCAGTGATGCACAAACTTGCACTGTTTGAGCCTGAGCTGACATTCCTCCTCAGTTGTTAAAACTTTTACCCAATCTCCACAGCTTGGCTCAGCTTAGATTCTGTCTCCCGTATATTGCTGCTGAAACACTAATCTATCCCCTTACCATCTTGAAGCTCTCCACTTTAATCCTTCACCAATTAGCTCACCAGACATGGCAGGGTCTGTGCCCTCACCAATGAAACCTGGCACCACCATCCTCAAGTTTCTTGTGCTCCAGTAATTGACTTAATGATCTGGATCTTTACTTTTAACTTATTCCATAGACTCATTCTAAACTGTCAGTGATCTCCAGACATGGATTTTCTCCATTTGCCCACCCCCTCCCCTATAAAAACACCTCGTGCATCAAATTTGCATCTTGTCCTTCACTCTTGTTGTCACTACAATCTCCCAAGATTTCTCTGACTTGCCACCTTGCTTAATTTTCGCTGCCCTTTTGTTTCCTCCTCATTGACCTCCAATATCTAATTTAAAAATATTTACATCCATGTTCACTTGCCCTTTTTAGAGTCATAGAGGTTTATAGCATAGAAACAGGCCCTTCGCCCCTCTTGTCCATGCCACCCAGTTTTTACCATTAAGTTAGTCCCAATTGCCTTCAGTAGACAACTTTGACAACTTATCTGTTGATAAATTGTCAAAGTTGGAAAGAGGCAGCTGCCCGGTATGGTGTAAAAGAAGCAATGAGCTTTGGTGGTTTTTGTATTTTTGATCTATTTCACTGGATGAAAACTTCCATCCCATTGAGTGGATTCAAATATTTTAATATATAAATGACATGCAACCTTTAAGAGACTTTTAATTCATCATTAGATTAATTCCCCTCCAAAACAGACAAAAGGAAACCAATATAGTGCATAAAAATTTCCCCCAGTAACTAAAATATCCTGGGATACTTTCACTAGGCCAGTCAGCTGACTGCTGGAGTTACTACTTCAGATTTCCTTTTCATTAAAAGGGAGTCTTGAGTAAGTACACATGAACAACGCAAAAATCTTACACTGGATTTCTGTTTTCCCAGGTAATGAAGTGCTTTTGAAACTAACGTGCAGTTTGCTGCCCCCCAACCCCCACCTGAAGCATTAAACATCCAGTGGAATTTATATACTATGGAAGATGTAGCTACTGCCCTTTAGTTTAATGACTGCTTTTGAAAATAAACATTGCTTTATCTCTACATTTGCTGATTGCCATAAATATTCCCTGAAGAAGAGCTAACATAATAAAAATACTTTTATTAGATTTTCTTAGTAAATAGATGCTTAATATTCCTGCAGTCAGGCTGTTGATTTTATAGTGTAATGCCCCTGATTAATCAAACCTAAAACTACTAAATGTCCACTGGACTCTGACCCAATTTGTTCAGTGACAATGATGTAAAAATCTCCCACCCCACTCCACCCCGGGTTGACTTAATTTGAGAATTGGACTTTTTTCTATCAGTGGAACAACGTCCTGCCCTTGATAGCTGCCAACCAGTCTGACTGGGACTGCAAGTGGTCCCATGAAGATAGAAGGCGGATACCAGATACAGGTAAGTCCTGGGCTTTTTGCGTGATAAGGATTTGAAGGTCAGGCATGGAAGCGCAAACAGGGAGGGAGTATGATCTTTGGGGTGGGTTTGACAGCCGCCCCCCCCCCCCCCCCCCCCCCCCCAAATGATGTACTCCACCTTCTGGCTTTTTCACAAATTTCAGTCAGTCTCACTTTTCCACTACCCAATGTATTATGAGATGAAAATGGATTTGGGACTTGAAGTGGGCAAAAATAGGCTGCAAGGGTCTCAATAGGCCTAAAGACGGGCAGGCTAGGGGATGCCTCATCCACACCCTGTATAATGATCATGGCTGGGTAGACTGGCAGTGGGCTAGCCACCTGCCATATTTTTTGATACTTCTCTACCCACCAAAAACAAGCCTGGATAAGGGCTATAAAATCCAATCTCATATGTACATCAACACAGGACAGGAAAAGCCATTCATCTCCAGAACTGGTTCTGCCATTCAAGCTCTGTTTATCCAGAGCCCCTGACACCCTTGTCAAAAAATCTAATTCCAGACTATTTTGATTTAGCACCCAAAGCCCTTTGCAGGTGAGACATTAATATTTCTTTCTGAAAAACTTCTTCCTGATTTCATTACTAACTGGCTGAGGAATAAGATTATGACACCAACCCCACCTACCTTACATTCTGGACTCCCTCATAAAAGGAAATAATATTTGTTGCCCCATTGCAGTCCTTATTTTAAAAACCTCAATTAGAACACTTCCCAACCTTCTAAATGCAAGAATTTATGCAACCTGCCATCATCATTTATCCATTTAAACCGTGGGTATCATTTTGGTGAATCTGTCCTGTAAGTCCTTCAAACATATTTCTTGAAGTTTATTGCCCAAAATTGACTGCAGGATTCCTTTCAAGGCCTAACCAATTTCCTTTAGATGAAGGCCTGCATACCATTCACCTCCTGATTTTCTTTTTAAAAGAGCAAGAGCACTTTAAGTTTTAATAATTTATATACCTGGGACCCAAGATCCATTACTCTTACTTCGCTCCTAGTCTCTCGGCATTCAAATGTCTTTTTCCCACCTAAAATAGGTGTCCCAATTTCAACACTAACTTGCATTTGCACTGCATTTATACAAAGGGAAGCATCCCATAGGAGCATGACCAGACAGGAATTACCGCTTTAGGAAAGATGAACAAAACCTTAGTGTCTCTGTCAGATTTGAGGAGAGAGAGAGAGTGAGAGATGGAAGTGAAGAGAATTAGAGCTTAATACTTAAACAGATGAAAGCACAAGAGGTCAGACTTAAAGAATCGGAGTTCTGGGAGGACAGTAGGGCTGGTGGAGATTACAAATGTAAGCCATGGATGGATTTACACTTGACAATAAGAATTTTAAAACTGTGAACCAGTGTAGATATGCCTGCATGGGTAATAGGTAAACTGAACGTGTTGCAAATTAGGATACAGGCAGCATTGTTTCGGATGAGAATAAGAATAAGGGTGGAAAATGTGGCTGTCCAAGAAAGCATTGAAATAATTGAGTCTGGAGGTAACAAATGAATAAGTGCTTCAGCAGCAGATAGTTTGGGGAAAGGGAAGAGTAGGGCGAGGTTATGGAGGAAGAAGTAGGTAATATAAGGTTAAAAGCTCAACTCAACATCCTAAAGGATGCAGATATTGTGAGCAGTCTAATTCATTCTGACTGGCCAAAGTGAGGTGGAATCATTGGCTCTGGGATACATTCTATGGCAGGAGCTGCAAACAATGAGATTTGATCTTCCCATTGTTCGTGAGCAAAGATTTCTCATTCAGGACTAGAATCAGGATAGACATTTTGAGAACACAGCCTCTCGAGCTATGTAAAGGCACTTGAGGCCAGGCCAGCAAATCTGTTGTATTTTCAGATGATTTCTCTGAGGGGCATATATATGAGAAAGAAGAAAGAATCGAGGATAAATTGGGGATTCCAGGTAACAGTGCAGGGATGGGCGGCTAAGTAGCACAGTGGCTAGCACTGCAGCTTTGCAGCGCCAAGGACCTGGATTCGATTCCCAGCTTGGGTCGCTGTGTGAAGGTTGCATGTTCTCCCCGTGTTTGCATGGTTTTCCTCCGACATTCTGAAAGACATGCTGGCTAGGTGCGTTGACCCGAATAGGTGCCGGACTGTGGCAACTAAAGGAATTTCACAGTAACTTCATTGCATTGTTAATATAAACCTTACTTGTGACTAATAAATAAACTTTAAGAGAAGAGATTGTCCAGTTGTCTAGATAGGCAAGTGGAGTTGGGAGAGGAAAATCTCATTGACCAACAAAGTAGAAGAGGATGGTGTGGTAAACTAAGGCTTCTGACGGGTTGAAAGGGTAAAATACCATGGTTACAGTCATAGAGAGTCAGTTGTAACTTCTCCACAATGAACTCCATCTTACAGTTATTCCCACACACTTAGTCTATCTACATATCTTCATTCCTTTCCTAATTTTTCACCTAGTGCTTACTTTGTGTTCCATTAAATATTCTGTACTTTTTATATCCCTTGTATATTTTGGAAATGATATTTGTATAAGCCAGTTGTGCAGTAAAAATGTTTAACATTATAAATGAGGGTGGTGGGGTAGTGATTGTGAGAACAGATATGTTTTACCACACCTCAGGCAGTCTAATGTTAGCTGAAAGTTCTGTTAATTCACTCAGCTCATATTAACAATATGAAGTGACCTGATGTAGTATTGATTTTCTGTTGTGGCATGGTGCCACTGTGCTTTCTACAGTTTATGCAGTACACAGAGCCCCCATGTGACAGAAGATTTATACTGCAACAGATCAAATAAACATCGTAATGCATATAACATTATGAAATAACATTAAGAAGGATTTACCATATTCTTGGAGAAGATTAGGTTTTGAGCAATAAAATCAAGATTATAGTCTACAGATTAGGCTTCCCTTACCCATTTCACTGAACAGTCAGTGGAAAATCTTTGTGAGTGGAAAATCATGTCTCACAAATTTAATTGAATTTTTTGAAAGGGTAACCAAGAAGGTAGATGAGAGCAGTGCAGTTGATGTTGTCTACGTGGACTTTAGCAAGGCCTTCAACAAGGTACCGCCTGGTAGGTTGTTGCATAAAGTTATATCTCTCAGGATCGAGGGTGAGGTATCTAAATGGATACAAAATTGGCTTCTTGACAGAAGCCAGAGGGAGGTGGTAGAGGTATTTTTCAAATTGGAGGCCTGTGACCAGTGGTGTGCTTCAGGGATCAGTGCTGGGCCCACTGTTACTTGTCATTTATATTGATGATTTGGATGAGAATATAGGGGGCATGGTTAGTAAGTTTGCAGATGACATCAAGATTGGTGGCATAGTGAAAAGTGAAGAAAGTTAGCTCCAATTGCAACAGGATCTTGATCAGTTGGACCAGTGGGCTTACGAATGGCAAATGTTTAATTTAGACAAATGCAAGGTGATGCATTTTGGTAGACTGAACCAAGGCAGGACTTTTCAGTTAATGGTAGAGCGCTGGGGAGAGTTACATAACAGAGATCTAGGGTTACATGTTCATAGCTCCTTGCAAGTGGAGCCACAGGTGGACAGTATGTGGTGAAGAAGGCATTTGACATGCTTGGTTTCATCAGTCAGAACAGCGACTACAGGAGTTGGGACGTCTTGTTGAAGTTGTACAAGACATTGGTAAGGCCACACTTGGAATACTGTGTACAATTCTAGTCACCCTATTATTAGAAAGGATATTATTAGACTAGAAAGAGTGCAGAAAAGGTTTACTAGGATGCTACTGGGTCTTGATGGATTGAGTCATAAGGACAGGCAGAATAGAACGGGACTTTTTTCTCTGGAGCATAGGAGGCTGAGGGGTGACCTTATAGACTTGTATAAAATAATGAGTGTCATAGACAAGGTAGATCTTTTCCCAAAGGTAGGGGAGTCTAAAACTAGAGGGCACGGGTTTAAGGTGAGGTGGGAGAGATTCAAAAGTGACCAGAGGAGCCATTTTTTCACACAGGGTGGTGAGTGCCTGGAACAAGCTGCCAGAAGTAGTAGTAGAGGCAGGTACAATTTTATCTCTTAAAAAGCATTTAAATAGTTACATGGGTACGATGGGTATCGAGGGATGTGGGCCAAATGCAGACAATTTGGATTGGCTTAGGGGCTTTTTAAAAAAAGGGTGCATGGACAAGTTGGGCCAAAGGGCCTGATTCCACGCTGTAAACCTCTGAGTCTCACTCAGTTAACAGGAATGTGATGTCAAATAGTAAGAAAATACAATTAAAGTATTTTTTATGATTCCTCCACTAGATTGTGAATGTTTTGTTCTTTAAAATAAATACTTTCTACCCACTTTCCTGTTTTCACAGCCCCTTCTCAAAGCTTTCCCTGTTCAAGACCACTATGATAGAAATCACCATCATTTATATCTTTGGTTAGCCTGTTCTGTTGATGTAGAACGCAAAACTAATAGAAGTGAGTAGTCCATTCACACTTGCAATTATCTGTTTAGGGGAACAGTTAACATCTGGAATTCACTGTTTGCCATCCATCTTCACTGTTCAGAAGAATTATGTCTAAGAATTCAAGAATAACCTACAACTTTGGAAAATGTCTTTCTTAAGTAGACCAGTAATAGATTGTCTACTCCTTATTGCCACACAGCACACCTTGCCCAAACTGAATATTTTTCTCTTATCCCTTGATCTGCACCATTGCCCCCTCTGTCACCTTTTTATTACAGCCCTCCTTAAAACAGGAATGTCTACATGTGCATAACAACATGCTTATCTGTCAGTAGCAAGACAGCTGCACTCATTCTCTTTATAGCACTGGGTTTCATCAGAAACATTGTATAAATGATCAGCATATTATAAATTTGTTTAGATCCACTTCAAACAAATCTTGCTGATATGACGTCATGAAATTCTCATTTCAAATAATCAATATAACCAAAGTTTTATCCTTCTTGCTATATCACAGAATCTGGGAGTGCAGAGGGGTTGACCAGGTCTAATGACATGAGAAACACCTAACCTCCCACTGAATCCCATTTGCCAGCACTTGGCTTAAAGGCTTGAACGTTAGGCCATGCCAATTGCTCATCCATTAAAGGATATGAGGCAGCCTGCCTCCACCACTTTCCCAAGCAGCACATTCCAGACTGTCTCCACCTTCTGGGTAGAAAAGTTTTTATCCTCATCTCTTAAACTCTTATCCCTCACTTTGAACTTGTGTCCTCTCATAATTGACCCTTCGCCTAGTGGGAACAAACCAGATTATCTGCAGAATTGTTACAAATCAAATATATGGTATGTTTGGTCAAAATTTCTTTTTTCAGACCATGAATGTAGACCACAGCATTGTACAAACCAGTTTCAAGAAACTGTTAACACATGAATATATTTGTAAGCAGAGTTTGGATTCCTCACAAAATCCAACCTCTTGGCATTCTAATCTGTGGTTTACAACAACTTGTATTTATATAGTACCTTTAATTAATAAAATGCCCCAAGGTTCTTCATAGGAGCATTATAAAGCAGAATTTGGCACTGAACTATGATGTTAGGGCTTAAAGATTAAAAGGTAGGTATTAAACTGTAGGTTCCTTATTGCGCAGAAAACGGTCATCTGGCCCATTGGGTCTGCACCAACTCTGAAAGCGCATCCGATCCAGGCCCTTCCCTTTGCCCTATCCCCGTAACCCTGCACATTTACCATGACTAATCCACCTAATCTTTGGAATGTGGGAGGAAACTCACATAGACTTGGGGAGAATGTGCAACCTCCACACACACAGTCACCCAAGGTATTGAACCCTGGTCCCTGGCGCTGTGAGGCAGCAGTGCAAACTACTGAGCACCATGCTGCCCAATGGTGTCTTAAAGGAGAAAAGAGAGGTAGGGGAGCCTAGAAAATTGCCTGTGGCAGCTGAAGGCCTGGCCGCCAACGGTGGAAAACTTATAAAATCGTGGATGCTCAAGAGGCCAGAGTTAAATAATTAATTTAGATAGGGTAGTGGGGCTGCAGAAAATAACAGACAGTGAGGAATGAAGCTATAAAGGAATTTGAAAATCAGAATAAGAATTAAAATTGAAAACATTGCTTGACAGAATCCAGATGTCAGTCTACAATGGGTGAATGTGCAAGAATGTGAGCAGCAGAGTTTTGGCTGGCCTAAATTTTACAGAGGCTGGAATGCCTGAGGTTGCACACTGGGTATGTTGAAATTGAAATACCAAGGTTATAACGACATGAATGAGGGTTTCAGTTGTTGATGAACAAAATTGATCAGTGTTATAGAAGTGGAAATAGGAGGCCTTCATTGCATGAATGTATTGTTATCTCAGGGTTAAATATGAAACCATGATTGTGCACAGTCAGATTCAGCTTATGTAGTTGTCAGGGAGACATGATGTGGAGATACCGGTGTTGGACTGGGGTAAATACAGTAAGAAATCTAATCAGTATTCCGTAAGCTGTGTGTGCCTTTATATGCTCTGTTTGTGATCAGAACTCCCACTCAACTGACAGGGGCAAACCCCGAAAGCTAGTGGCGTTTACTACCAAATAAACCTGTTGGACTTAAACCTGGTGTTGTGAGACTTCTTACTGTTGTCAGGGAGAGACATGGAATCAGCAGCTAGGGAACTTAAGGCAGGAATTTTGCAAGACTGGATAATCCTGTCCAGTGTACATGTAACAACAAATGTTTCCATTTGATGTGATGCTCCTCAACTATATGAAAAATAGATGGGCCCAAGGGTATAACCTTGGGGGACAGCAGAGGTAGGAAGTGAAGCCATTGTAGATGATACTGTGCAACATGTAGATAGAATGAAACCTCACCCAGATGGCCAACGGTGGAGAGACATTGGAGGGGGAGGATGGTGCAGTCAACGCTGTCAGACTGTAGACGAGTTGAGAAGAATGAGATATGTGGTAAGTTAGCTTTGTCACAGCCACTTGGGTATCATTTTTGACTTTAATAGCGGGTTTTTTACTGTGATGGGTGAAAATGTGATTGAAGTGATTCAACCATGGAGTGCCCAGAATAGATGGCACTGACTTTGGAGGTGATAACATATTCAAAACTTTGGAGATGAAAGGGAGGTTGAAGATTATAGGTTTTAAACAAATAGTGTAAACCAGCCAGTTGGCACAACTGCACATAACCAAATGTCCAAATATGCAGTAATGTTACCAGAATAGTTCAGCAAATCAAAAAGGTTTGTAGAATATTATTCTTTATAACTAACAAAAACTAAACTATAAAGGGAAGGAAATTGTGCCTCAGAAATATAAAGCCCTGCATCATTCTGGGTACTGCATCTGAAAGAAAGGCATAAAGTTTGCCTTCTGTAGCAAAGCTTACCACTGACAGCAAAGTAAATTTTGCTGAGAGATCTTGTGATCTCTCCTGTGATGATTTCACATTGTCACCATGAAGTGGTACTGCAACTGATCACAATGTTTTATATGGGCACTGATAGTTTGGAACACAGGTCATGTAATCAGGCTGTCTGAGCAACTTATTACAGGATTTTCACATCTCAAAAAACCTGAAAATAAATTCACTTCTAAAAATGCTTTACATAGAACATTAAAGATTGGTGGTGTACACGTGGCATAAAGGTAGACAGTAAACGTTCTGTTTGTTAATGATTTTTAAAAAAGCTTTAACATTTAGTTATCACTTAATACTTCATGAACATGAAACTATTTCAATTGGGCAGATTCTGTCTCATCAAATCTTATTTATCACATCATTGTTAAAAACCCAGTTGCATCTGATTGAACAAGGTGAGGCAGGATAAAAACAATCTGAAACCAAAAGAGAAGATGCTGGAAAATCTCAGCATGTCTGGCAGCATCTGTAAAGAGAGAAAAAAGCTGACAATTCATGTCCAGAAGACCCTTTGTGAAAGCTATTTTGGGGCAGGATTGTTGGAATTTTCACCTGAGTTCAGTGGTGACCAGATTTTGTGGAGGTAGGGAGTGGCACTATGAACTTGCAGCCTCTAGTGGGACATGAGTGACAGATCACAGTTTCAATATTTCTGTGTTCAGCTGTGCATTCCCCACATCCTGAATTTACAGTTAGTTTCAGAGGGATACTAACAGGAAACATGGATAGTTTACTATCATCTATCCTCCCCTACTCCCATTATAATGCCTTGGAAGGAGTACACACAGTAAGAAGTCTCTCAGTGCCGGGTTAAAGTCCAACAGGTTCATTTGATAGCAAAAGCCACTAGCTTTCGGAGCGCTGCCTCCTAGTCAGGTGAGTGGGAGTTCTATTCACAAACGGCATATAAAGACACAAACTCAATTTACAAAATAATGATTGGAATGCAAGTCTTTACAGGTAATAAAGTCTTAAAGGTACAGACAATGTCAGTGGAGAGAGCATTAAGCACAGGTTAAAGTGTATTGTCTTCAGACAGGACAGTGATATTTTGCAAGTCGAGGCAAGTTGTGGGGGTTACAGATAGTGTGACATGAACCCAAGATCCCAGTTGAGGCAGTTCTCGTGTGCGGAACTTGGCTGTCAGTCTTTGTTCAGCGACTTTGCGCTGTTGTGTGTCGTGAAGGCCGCCTTGGAGAACGCTTACCTGAAGATCAGAGGCTGAATGCCTGTGACTGCCAATGTGTTCCCCAACAGGAAGAGAACACTCCTCAGAAAACAAACATGGTTCATCGCCCAATACTTCCCCGGAGCGGAGAAGCTACAACATCTTCTCCAGAGCCTTCATGTCATTGGTGAAGATGAACATCTCACCAAAGCCATCCCCACACCCCTACTTCTTGCCCTCAAACAACTGCACAACCTCAAACAGACCATTGTCTGCAGCAAACTACCCAGCCTTCGGGAGAATAGTGACCATGACACCACACAACCCTGCCACAGCAATCTCTAAGATGTGCCAGATCATCAACACGGATGCCATCATCTCATGTGAGAACACCATCCACCAGGTACATGGTACATACTCTTGCAACGCGGCCACTGGTGGCTACCTGCTACGCTGCAGGAAAGGATGTCTTGAGGCATGGTACACTGGGGAGACAATGCAGATGTTACGACAATGGATGAATGAACACCACTCGACAATCACCAGGCAAGAGTGTTTTCTTCTTGTTGGGGAACACTTCAGCGGCTACAGGCATCCGACTTCTGATCTTCGGAGTAAGCGATCTCCAGGGTGGCCTTCACAACACACAACAGCACAGAGTCGCTGAGCAGAGACTGATAGCCAAGTTCCGCACACATGAGAACAGCCTCAACCAGGATCTTGGATTCATGTCACGCTATTGTAACCCCCACGACTTGCCTGGACTTGCAAAATCTCACAAACTGTCCTGTCTCCAGACAGTACACATCTCTTTAACCTGTGCTTAATGCTCTCTCCACTTACCTGTGAAGACTCGCATTCCAATCATTATTTTGTAAATTGAGTGTGTGTCTTTATACGCCGTTTGTGAAAGGAACTCCCATTCACCTGACGAAGGGGCAGTGCTCCAAAAGCTAGTGGCTTTTGGTACCAAATAACCCTGTTGGATTTTAACCTGGTATTGTGAGACTTCTTATTGTGTTTACCCCAGTCTAATGCCGGCATCTCTACATCATGACTACCATTGGAAGGAGTACAGCATAGATTCACCAAAATGTTACCAGGGATCCAAGCATTAGATTCTGAGGAGAAATTACATAAACTAGGCTTGATTCAGAGCCAAATCATGCAGGAGAAGTGCTTGGAAACTCTTCTTCGCGTTAAGAACAGTTTTAAAAATGTCAAAATCTATCCCATAAAAAGCAGTACATGCAAGTTGAGTGAATAATATGGAATCTGAGATCAGTAGATTTTTGCTCACCAAGAATATAAAAAGCATATGAAAGGAGTTGAGATGAAATTGGCCATGATTCCATTGAAATATGTAACAGGCCTGAAGATCTTATGGCTATCCTTATACCAAGAACGGACATGTTCCTGGACTAATTAATTCCTTCTCTCTAACACTGTATCTTGCCTACCACCCACCCTGACCGTGCACCACATGTTGCCTGTGCCAAATTGGCAAAGGTACCTTACATTGCATGTATGTAGCTGTGAATATAATTTAATATAATTCAAAAGCAATAAAGTTTGTACCATCATTGACCTTCCCACTGGTTTAAACAGGCCAGCTCCACTAATCAACTTAAGAAAGCAAAAATTACTTGTAATGAATCAAGTGAATGGAATCATTGTGCACAGATAAAATGATAGGTTAAACTTTGCATTAATGACTACTTTACACATCTGGTTTAGTCACTTTTAGTCACTCTGATTTGTTGGCACTAGAAGTTCAATCGTTGACTATTCTTCAATTCGAGGATGATATCTACTGGGATGCATGTCTGTGCCATGGGTCTTCATTGACTAAACAGGCCAATTTACAATCCACAGGACTTTGCACACAAGGGCTGAATGGGGCACAAAACCTCTTTGATTCTGCATACAAAAAACTCAACCTAGCCTTCAATATTGCAAAAAGAAAACTCATGTCTACCAAATATTTCACCTCCCATATATGCTGAAGGAGAGACTCAAGTATTTGAGCACTAACCATAATTGGCAGCCACCTCCAAATCTCACACTCCAGATCCTACATTGTACCCAGAGTACAGGATTTGCTTCCTTTTCTTGCCTGATCATTAAGGCATTGTGACTCAAAGCATGATGTGTGACTTGATGGACAAGTTGTCACCATTTTGAACGATTGATAGCAAACTCCTCCCAATTTGTGTTTTCTCTATTGTTCCCAGAACCTGGTTTAATTGAGAGTTGTTAAAACAGGACCTGGTGGGGAGATGGTTTTCAGCCATCTGGTCAATCAAAGCTGATTTTGCAGGAGCTTTGTCTGGATGCTTATGGAACTGGCTTCAAGAAAAGAACAAGGGTTTGTTTGACATTCCGCCTGTTGAATAGGGAGGATGTATTGGAGGCTTTGCTGTTGGAATTCCTCTACTGCTGTTATGTGTTGCTAATCACTGTTCAGAAGTCTGGTAATGACAATTATTCTGTATACTAGGACTCACGAGGTCTTTGTTGTCAAATACTTGCTGCCATAGTTGGTAGAAGACAGCTGGCACAGCCAATCTGAAGTTGGATCTCCTTGTCAACGGTGGCCTTTTCAAAGAGATGACTATTACTTTGGCAACATTGAAGTTTCTTGTTTGCAGAATTGAAGAGTTCAACAGGCTTGCAAATCTTGTGAAGAATGTGCTGCGAGACTGATGATCTACAGCAATGTTTCCAAAACGTTTCGAGCCATGGAACTCCTAGTGATCTCCCAAGAGCACTGGAGAACACCAAATATTCTCAGTGTTGACACCAATTTTTTGCCATGAAATAGGCGCAAATACAGAAATCAAATGTAAGCAAGTTTTTTGCTAGCTATATCTACGCATATATCAGCAAATATTAGGAACTGAAAGTTGATCTTCTTGTCATCTTCAGTGTAAAGAATGATGCTGTCTTCTTTGCTCACATATTCACTTAATGGAATCATAGAATCCCTATAGTGCAGAAAGAGGCCATTCGGCCCACTGAGCCTGCAGTGACAACAATATCATCCATGCCCCATTCCCATAACACCATGTATTCATCCTACTAATCCTCTTGACACTGAGGGACAATTTAGCATAGGCAATCTACCTAACCCACTCATCTTTGGACTGTGGGAGGAAACCCACACAAACACGAGGAGAATGTGCAAACTCCACACACACCATCACCCGAAGCAGGAATTGAACCCTAGTCCCTGGCGCTGTTGAGACAGTAATGCTAACCGTTGTGCCACCCATGACGTCTGGGCTGATGTTGGAAAGCTAGGTTTGTGTTCCAAATGTGGCATTCAATCTGCTCCTGTGTTTTGATTTTGTAGCTGATTATCAAGTAAAATCACTTCAACACAAATAGTTGAGGCTGAAAAGAAGGGGGCTTACAAACTACTCTCTTGCCACATTAGGATACTCACATGTGAAGCTCCTCCAGTATGGAGTCAAAAATCATGTCAATCAGACTCTTCATCGTTAACTGATAAGTCACTTGGCCTGGCTATTAGTGCAAATAGGTTGTGAACCCACATATTGTGCTTATCTGACAGAGGGAAGTATTCCAACAAAGAGTGCAAGCTATGCAGATGCTGGGTAATCTCCCTGAAAATATTCTTGTCAGATTGGATTTAACTTCAGTGAGAAAGTCCCACTCGAGATTGTTAGCCAAAGTGGAAGGCCATGGAATTGAGGATAGATTGCTAACATGGATAGGAAATTGATTGAGCAACAGGAAACAGTTGTAGTGTTGGGCAAGTACTCAGATTGGGAAGATGGAACTAGTGGTGTCCCACAGAGATCTGTCTTGGGGCCTCAATTATTTAAAATATTCATTAACAACTTATATAATGCCATTAAAAGTCAATTGTCTAAATTTGCTGATGACACAAAATTGGGCAGCATTGTAGATAGTGTTGAGGACCGCATAAAGCTACAACAGGATATTGATAAATTGGGTGAACGGGCCAAATTGTGGCAAATGGTTTTTAATATAAATATACGTAAAGTTATCAGTTTCAGATCAAAAAAGGATAGAACAAGGTATTTTTTAGAAGGCAAAGTTAAATTCAGTGGATGTCCAATGAGACTTTGGGACTCAGATACATAGCTTCTTAAAATGCCATGAATAAGTGCAGATAATAGTTAAGAAAGCCAATGGAATGCTGGCCTTCATATCTAAAGGGCTGGAGTATAGGGATTCAGACATCATGCTTCAGTTGTACAAAACCCTAGTTAGATCTCACATAGAGTACCGTGAACAGGTATGGGCACCACATCTTAGGAGGGATGTTTAGGCCCTGAAGAGAGTTCAGTGCAGGCTAACAAGAATGATACCTGGATTTCAGGGGTTAAATTACAAGGGGAGATTAGACAAAGTAGGCCTTTATTCCCTTGAATTCAGAAAGTTGGGCAGTGGGGGGTGATCTGATGGAAGTCTACAAGATATTTATGGGGCAAGACAGGATGGATTAGTTGAAGGCTTTAGAACCAAGGGCCATAATCTAAAAATTAGGACCGAGCCATTCAGGAAAGATGTTAGAAAGCACTTCTACATGCAGAGAGTGGTGAATGTTTGGAACCCTTTTCCTCAAACGGCTGTGGATGCTGGTTCAGTTGTTAGATTTAAGTCCATGGTAGGCAAATTTTTGTTGAGTAGGGATATCAAGGGATATTGACCTAGGGCAGGTACATAGAGTTAGGCCACAGATCAGCCATAATCATATTAAATGGCAGAGCGGGCTTGAGGAGCAAAAGGCTTACTGTTGTTCTTGTATTCAACATGGGAAAGCATTAAAAGGCCTTCTTTGCTGCAGTTGAAGTCCAAAAATAGAATTTTTTTTAACAATGATGAAATCTTATCTTTTGCAGTGAAGATGGTGATATCTTTGCCTTGGAGTGACAGATTCACTTCATTTAGCCTTGTAAAATTACCTGCAAGATATGCAACTCTCATACTTGTCAGCAATCCTGAAAATTGACATTTCTAATCCACACAAAACGCCAGGATTTCATGATAAAGTTCAAAATGTCTTACTAGTACTTTGCCTGTTGACACCACCTCACCTCTATGTAGGGGCAGTGCTGTATGCTCATTGCCCATTTCATCACAGAATTTTAAACTGCCTTGATTTCAGTGAAAGAGCTTTAATGCTACTGATAATTTGAACTGTTCCATCCAGTACATTTTTTTTGAAGGTGCAGGTTGCTTCCTGTCAGCGAGTGCATGTTTGTGGAGGACACAGAGACCACTCATGCAGCAAGGTGCTACATCTTCGATACATGCTGGAACAATTGCAGTCTTCCCAAACATTGTCCTGGCACCATCGGTGCACACATCAACACAGTTGTCCCAACTAATCCCGTGTCTTTGCATGAAGTGGTTTGATGCAGTTGAATATTTAGTTCATTAGTGATGTTGCCATGCAGAGGTTCACATAACAGCAAGTCCTCCTCAATAACATCAACAAAGGCATAACATACAAATACAAGCAACACTGCAAGTCCTGACACATAAGTGGACTCATCTTGCTGCAATGAATATACTTTGCAACATTTAAGGAGAGACTAACTGACTCTTGGTGTCATCAGCAAGATTATGAATCTGACGGGTGACAGTTGTTGAAGAGCTGTAGCTCCTCAGTCTTTCTACCTGGCACCTTGTCTAACATAGAACACTACAGCACAAACAGGCCCTTCGGCCCACAAGTTGCACTGATCATATCCATACCAACCAGGCCATAGAACTGTCTGTAACTCCCAATCCCATTAAATCGCATGTACTCATCCAGAAGACTTTTAAAAGACCCCAGCGAGTTCGCGTCTACCACCACCGATGGCAGCCGATTCCACTCACTCACCACCGTCTGAGTGAAAAACATACCCCTAACATCTCCTTTGTACTTGCTCCCCAGCACCTTAAACCTGCATCCTCTCATAGCAACCATTTCAGCCCTGGGAAATAGCCTCCGAGAATCCACCCTATCTATTCCTCTCAACGTTTTATAAACCTCTATCAGGAAACCTGTCAACCTTCGTCTCTCCAGGGAGAAGAGACCTAGCTGCCTCAACCTATCTTCATAAGGCATGCCACCCAATCCAGGCAACATCCTTGTAAATCTCCTCTGCACCCTCTCAATAGCTTCCACATCCTTCCCGTAGTGAGGTGACCAGAACTGCACACAGTACTCCAAGTGGTCTGACAAGGGTCTTATAAAGTTGCTGCATTACCTCCTGACTCCTAAACTCAATCCCTCGATTAATGAAGGCCAGTACACCATACGCCTTCTTGACCACGTCCTCCACTTGCGAGGCTGATTTAAGAGTCCTATGGACCTGACCCCAAGATCCTTCTGCCCCTCAACACTGCTAAGACTCCTACCCTTGATATTGTATTCCTTCATCCCATTTGTCCTGCCAAAATGGACCACTACACATTTATCCGCGTTGAAATCCATCTGCCACTTCTCCGCCCAGTCTTGCATCCTATCTATGTCACACTGCAACTTCTGACATCCCTCCAGACTATCCACAACACCACCAACCTTCATATCGTCAGCAAACTTACTAACCCCACCCTCCACTTCCTCATCCAGGTCATTTATGAAAATGACAAACAGCAAGGGTCCTAGAACAGATCCCTGGGGCACTCCACTGGTGACCGACCTCCATGCAGAATAAGACCCACCCACAACCACTCTCTGCCTTCTGCAGGCAGGCCAGTTCTGGATCCACAAGGCCAAAGCCCCTTGGATCCCATGCCCTCTCACCTTCTCAAGAAGTCTTGCATGGGGGACTTTATCAAACGCTTTGCTGAAGCCCGTGTAAACCACATCCACCGCTCATCCTTCGTCAATGTGTTCCGTCACATTTTCAAAGAACTCAGCCAGGCTCGTAAGGCACGACCTGCCCTTGACAAAGCCGTGCTGACTATTTCTGATCATACTAAACTTCTCTAAATGCTCATAAATCCTGTCCCTCAGAATCCTCTCCATCAACTTACCAACCACTGAGGTCAGACTCACCGGTCAGTAATTTCCTCGGCTATCCCTGTTCCCTTTCTTGAAAATAGGAACCACATCCGTAATCCTCCAGAACCTCTCCCGTCTCCATCAACGATGCAAAGATCATGGCCAGGGGCTCTGCAATCACTTCCCTCACCTCCCACAGTAACCTGGGGTACATCCCATCTGGTGCCGGTGACTTTTCTATCTTGATAGAATTTAAAAGTTCCAACACATCCTCTTTCTTAATGTCCACATACTCAATCTTTTCAGTCCGCCACAAACCTGTAGTAGAACCTCCCAGATCACTTTCCACCGTGAATACACGCATGCCTTTTGGCTAAGATCAAGTACAGTATTGACATGCATGCCTTTTGGCTAAGATCAAGCACAGTATTGACATGCTGTGCTTGGTTGAACTCAGGTTAAATTTTAGCTTAATTTGAAGCAATTTTTAAAAGCGGCATCTTGGCCTTTGGTTAATATGCAAATGAGAATGTCTTGGAGGAGGAGCTATGCCTACTCCAATCAGCTTGGATTATGTAGATCAAGTCTGAGACAGGAGGTGAGAGCTCTGTCTCATCAGCTTGGGATCAGGAATGTCTCAACTTGTTGAGACTCTGAATTGGACTTGAATTGGAATAAAGACAAAAAAAATGCACATTATAATGTCTTTGCTACAAGGCTTTATTAAGTTTTTGCCAATCATGGACTTCTTCTGTAAGTGCAATGCAGCAACTTACTCGGTAGGGTGTTTCAGCTGTATTCTTGCTATCATCATGGATTTATTGCTCGTCAATGTTTTCTGAAAAACTATGTCCTTGTTCTTATAATTAGGATGATTTGTTTCCAAAAGTCTTTAGAGTTTAGCAGGTACCATTGAACTGTTGGATGATATTTTGAAGCACACAATACTGTGCTTCAGGTGTATCTTAGTCTCCTGCACGAATGAATCCCAGAGAGATTCATTGAACCTATGCTTATTTCTTGCTGCTGCTTAGTTACTGTGGGCAATAAGCAGGACACCCATGATTATTCACCAGTGATTGCCAGAAGTGGTCTGTCTTCATCACTTGCTTCCTGCTTCTTAAAGCCAACCTTCTTTGGCCACTGATCCATTGTTGAGTAACACACCTAGATTAAATGTGCTCTGAAATTAGGAAGAGGCTCACCATTTCAAACACATTTGCCAGCTGCATCGACCTTCACATTAACCGGCTAGCCAAGCTCCCTAACAGTAACCCCCTCTGCTCTGAAATAGTACTCAACTACGCCACTCCTCCACTGCTGATGTCACCAGTCCTCTAGTTCTCAACTTGCTGCCACCACCTCCTCACTACTTCACCATCTCCTCACAACCCAAAGGCCTTGCCAACACCCAAGGTCCTCACCATTGTCCCTCCTCACTGCTGCTGCCACACCTTCACCTCTCTTCCACTTCTCACAGCCTCTTCTTTGCTTCTTGATAGCTTTAAATCATCCACGCTTCACAAGGTGCTGAGAATATTGGCCTTAAAAGCGATCTGCTTCGTCCTAGGGGTCAACTTGACTTTATTCCATACACGCTTTTTGTGAATCAACCAAAGGTGGAAACTGCTTTCCTTATGCGTGCATCAAGTTCTGCAAAGGTCAGATTTAATAAATAAGTTGGTTTGCCATGGGAACTCACTTAAGTTAGAAGAATTAGAACTGAGAAAGCCAAAACGAAACTACAGCATCTAATAATTCAAATTTGTGTTGATAATGAGCTGCTCCAGTTAATCCAAGTACGTAAATCAATTGAATAAAAGGTTAAGTAGTACCATTTAACTCATCGTAGAATCCCTACAGTGCAGAAGAGGCTATTTGGCCCATTGAATCTGCAGTGACTCTGACAGAGTATTTTACCCAGGCCCTCTCCCTCACCTGCTCCCTGCAACCCCACACATTTGTCATGGCTAATCCATCTACACATTTTGGGACACTAAGGGGCCATTTAGCATGGCCAATCCACCTAACCTGCACATCTTTAGACTGTGGGAGAAAACCAGGGCACCCACAGAAAACCCACGCAGGGGAAAATGTTATATTAACATAGTTATGGTATCTGTGAACATGGTGTTAAGTTAGAAACTGAAAAAGCATGAATAAAAATATTTTTAAAAATAGTTAATTATAAAATGTAGTTTAAATGAGACATTCAACAACATTCCACTATTTTTGCAGGGTCAGGTCAAATTCAGCAGTAATTATTATTTAAATCGTCATTAAATACTCAATTTTACTTTTTTTAATAAAGTTTCTAATGATGATAGTAAGATTAAAAAAGGGTAATTTGTGCCAAATCAATTGATCTCAATGATTGTTGCCAGAGGGAGAGTGAAAGTGTATACAAAGCCTCTAGTGGAGCACTGTTTGACAGACTGCAAATTCAGGATCACCATGTTAATCTGCTTGTCCTGAAGTTGTGCTCATATTCAGAGGTATTGTCATGGAAAATGCTGACCAATCACGATCAAAAACCTCTGCTAATTCTGCTTCATTGTTTTCTAAGTACTGTCTTGCTCTAGATGTTGTACTCATGCCAGCATAGCACCTATACCGTTCTCTTAGAGGGCACACAACTGAATAGGAGTTCCCTTTAGCTGCTCCATAATTTATATTGGTACTGATGTAAATATAGCATGAAGGTACTGACATGACAAGATCTTATAAGGAATAAATACTTAGGTTTTGTTTAACCCCAAATTAAGGATGGTGAACTGTTATATTTTTACTCCATGAGCAGATTTTGTACTTAAACACAGCTGCTCATTTAAGTTAACATGGTCAATTGCTTGAATACTAAATATGTTTTGTAGATTTTAGAACTCCCTTAATATTTTCAACTTGTCACCACTCTCTGGCTTTAATCATCTCCAAAAACCTTCCCTGCAACAGTTCTCTGCTTCTCCTCATCCTAGTCAAGGTCCACTGTCCATTCTGAGATGGTTCTTTCCACGTGAGGAAAACTATAGCAATCAAAGTTATTGATACCAATCGTAAAAATATATGGAATTTTAAAATATATTTAGTTGCATTTCACTGTTTCTGTAATATCGAGCATATCAGTTTTAGACAGTGACAGGTTGGCCCAGAAGCATTCATTGCTATGTTTCATATATTATTGTTATAAATCTAGGTTGATTGCCCATGCTAAATTGATCCGAATGTCAGGGGATTAGCAGGGTAAATGTGTGGGGTTGTGGGAGTAGGGCCTGGGTGGGATTGTGGTCGGTGCAGACTCAATGAACTGAATGGCCTCCTGCACTATAAGGATTCTATGATTCTATGAAAATGGATACACACCTTTCTATTGTGTTCTTCCCAAGTTAGTTCAACATCACAATTTAATTACTGATGAAGATTAATCATTTTAATTAATTAATTCATAAAATCTCTACAATCCCACTTCCCAGATGTTCTATCTAATTGTTTCCTGAATGTCCTCGAGCATAAATCACTAAAAAACTAATGGACAGCTGTAAAAACAATCAAAAGGTTGTGGAATATTATTCTTTATCTGAAAGTGGCTGAAATACAAAGGGATGGAAGCTATGCTACAGTTTTTTTAAAGCCTTGGTCAGACCCATCAGGAATATTGTATTCATTCCCAGCCACTGGATATATTTGCCTTTGAGGGAATGCAATGCATATTCACCACAACAATATGAAGGGTAAAAAGTTTTAATTATGAGAACCAGTTTCATAGGCTAGACTTGGATTCCCATGAGAGTAGAAGATTGAGGGATGATAACATTGAGGTGTTTAATGATTACTAGATTTGATAGAGCAGCTAGAAACTACTGGTGGAGGAGTCTGGAAAATGGGAGCATAAATTTACAATTAGAGCTAGGCTATTCACAGATAATATCATTCAGCATTTCCTCAAACAAAGAGTAGTAGAAATTTGGACGCCAGACCGCTCCTTTCCAAGTACCTCTCTGATCTTTCATCATAGCTCAAACGCCTGAGAAGTGAATGTTCTACTGCTTGTCATAAGAACCGGGGGCAGGAGTAGGCAATTCAGACTCTTGAGCCTGCTACACCATTCAATATAATCATGGCTGATCTTATCTTTGCCTCATCTCTACCTTTCTACCCGACCCTTTCATCCCATTACCAATAAAAAAACATATCTATCTCCTCCTTTGATTTGTTTAGTCTTCCTATGCCAATTCATTCTGGGAAAGGGAATTCCATAGATTTGCAATCCTTTGAATAATTTCTTCTCATTTCTGTTTAAATGTGCCACTCCTCAGCCTAAAATGTCCAACAAGGGGAAACATTCACTCTTTGTCTACCCTGTCAATCCCCTTTAGCAACTTATGTACCTCATTTAGATCGCCTTTCATTCTTCTAAACTCAGCGAATATAGGTGTGAACTGCTCAAATTCCTCATAAATGCTCAATCCTTTCATAAGACAAGTTCTTCATCTCTGGAATCAATCTAGTGAACCTTCTCTGAACTGTCTCCAATGTCTTTATGTCCCTCCTCAAGTAAGGGGACCAAAACTGCGTAGTATTCCAGATGCAGTCTTACCAATGCAACAGCACTTTCCTACTTTTATGCTCTCTTGCATTGGCAATGAATGCCAAAATTGCCTTCTTAATACCTGCTGCACTTGCATACTAACTTTTTGCAGTTCTTGCATAAGGACATTCAGGTCCCTCTGCACCAAAGCATTTTGAAGTTTCTGTCCACCTAGATAATAAATTGCCTTTTTATTCCTCTGACCCAAATGGATAACCTCAAATTATCCACATTAAATTCCATCTGCCAAATCTTGGCTCACTCACCTCACCTATCCATATCCATTTGTAAATTTCTGATTTCTTATTTCTTCACTGCAACTTGTTTTTCCACCTATTTAAGTGTCAGCTGTAAATTTGGCTATAGTATTTTCTATGCCTGCATCCAAGTCATCATTATAGCTTGTAAATAATTTTGACCTGAGAACCAAACCGTGTGGCGCACGTCTAGTTACTGTTTGTCAACCAGACTGCATCGCTATTCTGCTTTATATTGGTTAGCCAATCCTCTCTACAAGCTAATTTATTATCCCCACTCCCTTGGGCTCTTACTTTGTGTATTAACCTTCTGTGTGGCACCTTCTCAAATGCTTTCTGGAAACACTACATCTACAGGACGCTCATTATTCCCTTTGTTCATTGCATCTTTGAAGAACTCTCAGAAATTAGTCAAAAAAATGATTTACCCTTCATAAAACCATGCTGGCTCTGATGGGTTTTGACTTTCCAAATGCTCTGTTACTACTTCCTTAAAAATGGATTCCAACAGTTTCCCCAACAACGGACATTAAACTAACTGGTCTATGGTATCCTACTTTTGAACACAT
The DNA here is from genome assembly GCF_965287045.1 of Carcharhinus amblyrhynchos. Lineage (NCBI taxonomy): Eukaryota > Metazoa > Chordata > Chondrichthyes > Carcharhiniformes > Carcharhinidae > Carcharhinus > Carcharhinus amblyrhynchos. Next base: position 33,301,260 of record NC_137335.1, on the reverse strand, counting down.
GCATTATATTAGCCTTTTTTCCAATTCACTGGAATCTTTCCAGAATCCAGAAAACTTTGGAATATTATATCCAATATAATGCTGGTGTTTTGATGGATGAGCAACTGAACCTCTGCAGAATTCACCCTTTATCAATCAGCCTGTTGAATCCTACTGAGAACTGCCTGCAGTATTTGAGTGTCTCTCCTATTTCCTGGTGGCCAGAACTGGACACACAACTCAAGTACTACTTAATCAAAACCAGGCACAATACTCAAGGTGCCATCAGACTAGAGCATTGTACAGTTTGATTACAACTCCTTTTGTTCTACAGTGATTGGGCCTATTTAGGATCATGATGACTAAGGCCCATTGGTCACTTTCAGTATCATTCTTGGGTGCTTTATGGAGTGTATGCCACCTTAATTTTCTGTGTAGTACTTTGCGCTATCCTACATTGTATCGGTTCTTCAGAAATCATCATAACTCCAATCCCGAAGTTACATTTTGCAAGTGAAAATGCTCCACACAGATCCAACTACTCACCACTGTATGATTAACATTCTACTTAGGTACTCTTAGAAAAGGTGTAATAAAGTGAAGTCACACAGTGATATTTGTAAATTGATAAATCTATATGACATTGCTCTGCCCTTTAGTTTAGCGAAAGTATTATTCAGTTCAAAATATAAATGCTTGGTGGTAGGGATGGTGAGTACAGATTTGCAGCTTCAGCATAGGTAGGGGTGCTAGTGGTTTGGAAGTAGAGCTAGAAAATGAATTTTCAGCATTATTCTATGTTGCCACAAAGAGATATGAGGTGACCTTCAGCAGTTGTAGTGAAATAGAGACTGCTATACAAGTAAATGTTGGTTTCAGGGCAGGCAGAAAACAGAAGGGCGTCCTTATTGTCTATATATTTTGCCCATCTTTGATTCTCAGGATCCAATATTGGGCATCTGAAAATTAAACATAGTCAGAAGATGAAAACCAGAATCAGAAAAATAGAATTCAATGTTTGTAAATTAACATTCACAGTGTTGTCCCAGGGTCTATTTAACATATTGCTGTCAACACAGTTTAGGAAAAATCCCACTTGTTCAATTAGCTTTTATGTTACACTACAGTATGTTATAAATTGACCATCTCAAGTTACTTTTGTCTCCACCAGTCACAAGTGTGTGACAAGGAGTACTTGGCACTGGCAATGTACAGTTCAAAATGCTCTTCCCAAGACGTAATCCAAGTTTGTATAATAAAATTGATAATTATATGCTGGACATTATTCACCATACAAGTGGACAAAATAAAGCAAAGTCACATTACTTTATTACAATTTACTGAAATCCTAATCACGGACTGCAATATTATATAAGCATATGTATTTGATTTTTCATTAATTAGAAATAATATTGTTAATGCTGATTTTTGTTCACAATACCTGCAGGAGTGTTCCATTCTCTGTAAAGCAAAGTGTATCACTATATTGGAGTATGTTAATAAAAGACTGCTTCATTCTATTTATTGTTTGCAGACACTTTTCTAATCCTGATCTAGCAACTTAAAAATAATGCATATTTGTCACTCAAAATTTGGGCACCATGACAACAGAAAATATAGGCCCTGATAGTGAAACAGTGGAGATTAAACAGAGCATCTGAGGTGGAGAAACTAAAAAATTAAAAGTGAACATAGTTTGGCATTAAACAATCAGTTGAGATTAGACTTCAATTTTATGATAGTCAGCGTGCGTGACGGTGGACTTTAGCCTGATACAGTCGGCGTGATTGACAGTGGAGTTTAGCCTGATACAATTAGCATGCCTGACAATGGAGTTTAGCCTGATACAGCCAGCATACGTGACAGTGGAGATTAGTGTGATACAGTCAGCTTGTGCGACGGTGGGGTTTAGTGTGATACAGTCAGTGTGTGTGGCAGTGGAGGTTAGTGTGATACAGTCAGCTTACGTGACGGTGGGGTTTAGTTGATACAGTCAGTGTGCGTGGCAGTAGAGTTTAGCGTGATACAGTCAGCAGGGATTTAGCCTGATACAATCAGCGTGCACGACAGTGGAGTTTAGCCTGATAAAGTCAGCCTGCATGACAGTGGAGTTTAGTGTGATACAGCCAGCATGCGTGACAGTGGAGTTTAGCCTGATACAGTCAGCAGCCGTGACGGTGGAGTTTAGTGTGATACAGTCAGCGTGCGTGATGGTGGGGTTTAGTGTAATACAGTCAGCGTGCGTGACAATGGAGTTTAGTGTGATACAGTCAGTGTGCGTGACAATGGAGTTTAGTGCGATACAGTCGATGTGTGTGACAGTGGAGTTTAGTGTGATACAGTTGGCGTGCGCTACAGTGGAGTTTAGTCTGATACAGTTGGCGTGGGTGACAGTTGAGGTTAGTCTGATGCAGTCAGCATGCATGACACTAGAGTTTAGTTCGATACAGTCAGCATGTGTGACAGTGGAATTTAGTGTGATACAGTCAGCATGTGTGACAATGGAGTTTAGTATGATACAGTCAGCATGCTTAACACTGGAGCTTAACCTGATACAGTGGGCATGCGTGACAGTGGAGTTTGTTCTGATACAGTGGGCATGCGTGACAGTGGAGTTTAGTCTGATACAGTCAGCGTGCGTGACAGTGGAATTTAGTCTGATGCGGTCAACGTGTGTGATGGTGGAGTTTAGTGTGATACAGTCAACATGCGTGATAGTGGAGTTTAGTCTTTTGCACGCTTTTTATAACACAGTTCCATTTTTATAGTCATGTCTGAGCGTGGCATAGCTTTCTAATGCCTTTTGAAGGCTGCTGTATGCCCAATAAAGGAGTTCAGCAATGGGAAGAGGTTGCTGTTGGAAACCACCTCCCTGAACTTGCATCCAGCCCTTCCACTAAAACACCCGTTTCACGCTCCATTACTTGGGCCCAGTGCTGCCACAATGTTCCTGGACAGGGCTCTGGAGTTCTACCGATATTATTCCTGGCCTCTGATTGTCCAGCATGATTCCGCCCCCCAGGGCCTTAAACCTGAGGAATGTCTAACACTGATTGGCTGAGTTCCTGACAGGCATTTAGTTCAGTCAGGCCTCCCCCTTAAAAGTAAAAAGTTTCCTACCAGCTCTCCATCGGTGGTCTCAAGCCATGCCATGGTCAGGATGTGTTACTCTGGAATTTATTTTTATGCAGTCACTACATGTGACAGTTTAGTTTTAGAGTCAGAATGTATGACCTATGAATTATTCTTTAATTATTTCATACAGTTGAACATAAGCTTTATCAGTCAATTAACAATGAGTTTTGTTATATGCAAGGTGTCCAGGTTGCTGTACATTGCAGCATTCTGCAGCCTGTCAGTGTGCAACCTCACATTTTTCCCACATTGTACCCCATCTGCCAAATTTCTGTTCACTCAATTAACCTATCTATATTCCTTTTCAGATTCTTTGTATCACAACTTGCTTTCATACAATCCCTACTGTGCAGATGGAGGTCATTTGGTCCAGCGAGCCTATACCAACAACAATCTAACCCAGGCCCCATCCCCACAACCCCATGTATTTACTGTGTTAGTCCCTCCTGAGACTAAGGGGCAATTTAGCATGGACAATCATCCTAATCTGCACTATCTATAGACTGTGGGAGGAAATCGGAGCGCCCAGAGAAACTCATGCAGACACAGAGAATGTGCAAACTCCACAGTCTCCCAAGGTTAGGATTGAACCTGTGACATTGGCACTGTGAGGCAGCAGCACTAACCACTGTGCCACCATGCTGCTCTACCTTCGTAGCATCAGCAAATGTGACCACAGTACAGTCAGCCTTTTCATCCGAATCATTAGTATGAATCATAAATAATTGAGGTCCCAGTACTGATCCCTGTGCAGTCCATTGCTCCAGTTTACAAAGCTGCAAATGATCAATTTATCCCTACATTCTGTTTTGTTAGGCAATTGTCTATCCACATACATCACCCCCAACCAAATGAACTCTTATTTAGTAACATTTTATGTGGGAGCTTATTGAACGCCTATTGAAAATCCAAATATAGTACTTCTACTGGTTCCCCTTTATCCACCCTGATTGTTAAATCTTCAACAAACTAACAAATGTGTCGTTATTTCTCATTCACAAAACCATGTTCACGCTATTAACTGTACTGTGATTTTCTAAATGCCCTGCTACTACACATCCTTAATAATAAATTCTAGTATATTTCTAATGTCAGATTTTAGTCTAACTAGCCTATATCCTGCTTTCCATCCCCTTCCTTTCTTGAATAGGAATATTACATTTGTGGTTTTCTAATTTGCTGGCACCTTCCAGAATCTAGGGAACTTTGAAATGTTACAACCAATGTATCCACGATGTCTCAGCAGTTACATCTTTTAAGACCTTAGGATGTAGGCTGTCTGGTCCAGGAGATTTGTTAGCCTTCAGTCCAGTGCTTCCCAAACCTGCTTCTGCTGTGATCATATTTGAATGCTACACTTGGTGAGCAAACGTACCATTTTGCCGTTTTTTTGATGTCTGCCATCGAGTCTATGAGTTCACTGAATTAGTTTTCCCAATACTGGCTGCACAATCTTAAATTGAGATGACTATAACCACTCATATTCAAATAACTCATATTGATCTCTGTAATGGGTTATAAACTCAAAGTGCCAAGATTTGTGATATGCCCAGGTTGTCCAAGGAATAATCCCATAGTTTAAACGAATTTGAAACCAAAATCAGGACTCAAGTACCTCAAAAATATTACAGACTACAAATACATAGAGAAAATTAATAAAATTAAATCAGGCCATGTCCCTCCACATTCCAAGGTAGGACCACAAAAGGTTAAATAACTTTTAGATTTGTGCACCGTCAGTCTCAAAGAGACTGAAATTATTTAAAAGAAAGAAATGACAGATTTTTGTGGGTGGCATGGTAGCACAGTGGTTAGCACTGCTGCTTCACAGCTCCAGGGACCTAGGTTCAATTCCTGGCTTGGGTCACTGTCTGTGTGGAGTTTGCACATTCTCCTTGTGTCTGCGTGGATTTCCTCCGGGTGCTCCGGTTTCCTTGCACAGTCCAAAGATGTGTGGGTTAGGTTGATTGGCCATGCTAAAATTGCCCTTAATGTTCTGAGATGCATAGGTTAGATGGATTAGTGGGTAAATATGTAGGGATATGAGGGTAGGGCCTGGGTGAGATTGTGGTCTGTGCAGACTCAATGGGCTGAACGGCCTGTTTCTGCAGGAATTCTAAGTCATTCTAAGTCAAATCCCAACAAAGCCAATAATAGAAAGAAAACTAATGAACAAGATCTCACTTTTTAAAACTTTAACTGTAACAAACCAACATGATTCAAAAATAATTAACAGGTGAAGAATATTTCAGTTAAAAATATAAATTTAACTTTAAATAGTCAATGCAACAAAAATACCCTTTGCTTGGTTACTTCCTGTGCAATTGTGGAACCAGGGGGTAGAGAGATTCTTCCTGCTTAGAAAGGATAGCAGGACTAGAGGGCACAGCCTCAAGATAAGGAGGGGGGTGGTAGCAGTTCAGATCAGAGTTGAGGAGGAACTTCTTCATTCAAAGGGTGGTGAATCGCTGGAATTCTCTGCCCATTGAAGTGGTGGAGGCTACGTCACTGAATATATTTAAGTCACGGGTAGATAGGTTTCTGATAGACAGGGGAATTAAGAGTTATGGGGAGAAAGCGCGAAAGTGGAACTGATCCACTTCAGATCAGCCATGATCTTATTGAATGGTGGGGCAGGTTCGAAGGCCTACTCCTGCTCCTGTTTCTTATGTTCTTATGTAGGTGCAATCTCTTGTCCTCGCCAGCTTGGCTTCACCATGTAGAAACTCTCACTAATCATTTCTACCCAAGTGTCATTCACCAGCAGCCTTTTTCCATCCAACAGCCCAGAACAAGGTTACCAGTAATAAGGCGCAAATCTACAAACCCCTTCTCATTAGGGCCACAGCAGTCGTGATGGTGCAGAGTCCCCAATAATTCCCTCTTCCAATCCCTTTAAACAATGGTGAGCTCTGGTAACACTGAAACAATAGCAATGGGCCTTGTTCAATCCACATTCCTTTGCTTTTCCTGTTTTCAGTCCTCTGCTCTTTTCAATTGTACAATACACAATAGCATTGTCTCTAATTTATACTCAAGAGCAGCTTTAAATCAAAATCTATCGAAGACTGCCACACAGAAACCTGTTCCATTTGGGGAGAATATTGCTTGTTTCTTCTCTACATGAAGTCTCATTATATTTTGAACTGCCAAACAGATAGAAACTGATCCAAACCCACTGTAATTAGCTTCCTATTTACCCATTGCTTCTTAGTTGTTCATTCTCATGGCAATCTCAGATCACATGGCTATTTCTTGGAACTTATTTATGTCAAGTTGAGGAAACCAATTAACTTTCTTTCAGGATACTCCCCAGGGCACTTGGATCTTAAGGAGACACTGCGTTAAGGAAACAAACACTCTTAGCACATGACATCAGAACATAATAGAGGTGGTGTTGACAATCAAAACAATCTCAGATTTTCAAACAAATGAAATGCTGTAACGTTTTATAAATTCAGAAACCTCCACAACTTCACTCATTTTCATGCATGCTGAAATTTCAAATCCTTTAAGGTTCCTTTCATTCAGTAATTCTCATGTTTAATTTTACTCAGTGTAGGAGGTGACACTGTTAACAGCTTCAACTTTTAAGTTTCTTTTCTTTCATCTTTTGAACTGTTAACTGAGCAGCTCATTTTAGTTCTCTGCTTCCCTGTTCCTTCTTTCCTGCCTGGAATTGGGTTAGCATAAAGCTTCAGTCACCATGCCTGATTTCTAGTTGCTGATGTTCTTTCCCTCTCTATTTCATCTCTCTTATAGTTCTTAACCTTTAATCGCCATATTGTATGGGCAACATAGTGTAACAGCTCCCTCTCTTTATAAATCTTCTCACTACACTCTCAATAAGGTTATTTCACTTTTTTTCTATTCTTTCTATTTTATTTTTATTACAGCTGTACCTCATTTGGTCACTTTCCATATAGGCCCTAGTTACCCGGCCACTTTGGATTTGGCTCACATTAGAGGTGATCAGTCTTCCCTGCAACAAGCCCCGTTTGCCATTACGATTATTATGATTGAGATCTAAACAATGCCTTCAAGTCTTAATTTTAACATTCTCGTCCCTTTTTGTTTTACAAATCCCTCCGTTGTCTTGGTGCTCCCTGTATCCATAATCCACTCCAATCCCATAACTGTCTTGAGATATCGGTGTTCCTCTAAACCTAGTGTCTTGTGCTTTCCCAATCATATTGCTCCAACGTTGGTTGCTGTTGCCTTCAGTTGCACAAGCTCTGGAAACCCTTTCTCCATCTCCCTACCTCATTTTGCACCTTTAAGACACTTACTAAAATCTACCCGATTTCAAAAATGCATTGGTGGAGCGTAAGATTAATCCACGATCTTCCCATACTAAGTTCAGAACATTGGCACTTAGCATAATTACGTAGGAGTGCTGGATTCTGAGTCCCTCACTTTCAGTGCAGAGCTGGACACTGACCTGAAGTAAATGATTAAAACAATATAGTGTCTTCCCACATGACAACTTCTTTTATATCTGTCAACTCATGAACAACCATTTTTCTAATAAATTGTTATTTCAGGATAGTGTTCAATTTAGCACAAAAATCAGAAAGTGTGAATCTGATATCCAGCACTCCTAAATTTTCCTGCATTTTTAACATTATTTAGTGCACCCGGGATAGGAAGAGGAAATTAAGATGTGTGAAAAGGACATGTTGTATTAAAATTTAATGGTCCAGAACACCTGATCTCAGGGGCGGCTGAACCCTGGAAGTCCCAACTCGAGGACTGCATGGCAATTGTCTAGGAAGTTTAAACTGCTGATGGACGATTGCCCTCCACTGGGAATCATCCAAAACTGATTTAAATCGGACGTTCAGATGATTCTGACTGTTAGCCAAATGGTTACTCAGAAAAAGGATTGAAACCACTTAACACCTGTGTAACTACTACTGACCACTGTCCCATCCCCTGGCCAGCACACAATCTCCCATCTCCCCAACTATCCTCCCAAATCCACCCCCATCTAGCCTCCCACACAACAAACATAGAAAATGCTGGAAAATCTCAGCAGGTCTGTCAGCATCTGTCAGGGAGAGGATAGAGCCAACGTTTTGAGTCTGGATAACCCTTTCTCAGAGAGATTTATACTATGGTGGGGTGGGGGGGAGCTGTAAATGAGGATGAATAAGGCTGAGAAAGGTCTCCCACCCGTCTGATTACCACTCCCAACATCCCAACCCTTCCACTTCCTCAGCTCCGTCCTGACCAATCCCTTCCACTCCTGTTACCCTCCTGACACCCCTCCCAACTATACATCTGACCCCACCCCATGGCCACCTGACACTGACTATTCCTCCCCAACCACTCTACCCCTCACCCACTTAACTTACACAATTAATTCCTCCCTGGCTTCTCTCAAAGTGGCTGGACTTTTAAACATACTCACTTTACAGCAGCTAATACTATAAAAAGGGGGGAGTTGTTTTACTTTCCCTGAATTGGAAGGGGTCTGGAGTAGCTGCAATGTATATTTCTCACCAGCTCTGGAACAGATGTCTGGGTGAGAAATGTGCCGTTAGCAACCTGAGACAATCTGACTGTGACTGCCACTACACAGAAGTTATATCCCAATGTATAGAGAATTCTTCACCATGGTGAGTTAAAAATCCACCAAATAACCAATTTTATGATGTAATTCACAGCTGGTTGACCGAGCATAGATTGCAAAATTACAGCATCTGAAGCATTTTGCTTCCCTATTGCAAAATTTGTTCTCGAACTGAGAAACAAAGAACAGGAAAGTGATTCTAACCTTACAATCCTTCATCAACTCTCTACTTCAATTCTAGCATATTGCACATCCTCAATTCAGGACAATTAGCATTAATTATGGGGGCTATTAAGACCCCATTCCCAAAACAAATGTGGTGGGCCCGTGGAGGAGTGGTGCAAAATGAATCATGGATGGGAATCCCCATCTGGAAATACTAATCAGGCTACAGCTGCTGTCCATCCCCTACAGACAGCTGGCTTTTTAAAAACTGAAAATACATTTACCTGGCCTCCCTCTCTCTCTCTATCTTCACATCAGTAGCTCTGACCTTGACCTGTGGGGCTGATGATCTCTAAGTGCTGGAGGGCCTCACATTAGCCTTCCAGAGGTAGGAGCTTGCCCATGACCCCTAATTGGATGGTGAGCTCATTGCCTGCCATTAATTGGCTTATCTCTTTACATTTCTGATGGTGTATCTGGAACACCTACATGGAGCTGCAACTAGAAAGTGAATCAATGGCACACAGAATCAAAAAGCCTGGCAAGTATTCCAGCGTACCAATAATGCTGGTATGATGTGTTTGGGATGCTTTAATACATTAGAGACACTTTCCATATACATAATGTTGTTCCTATTCCATTTGTGTCCTTAATTGAAATAAAACCCACTCCAAATGCTTTTTGAGACCACATCAACATCTTAACCCATGAGTTAGCTTGACAACATTTTACAAGAACAATGAGATTTTATACTGGTATTATGAAAAAAAATGGCAAAAGTTTCTACAAATATACAAAACGAAAAAGAGTGGCTAAAGTAAACAATGGTCCTTCAGAGGATGAGAAGCGGGATGTAATAACTGGAAATGAGAAAAAGATTGAGGCATTGAACAGGTATTTTGTGTCGATCTTCACAGTGAAAGACATAAATAACATACTAAAAATTGATGACAAGAAGGCTATGGCAGGTGAGGACCTAAAAACTATCATTATCACGAAAAGAGGTGTTGGGCACACTAATGCGGCTAAAGGTAGACAAGTCTCCTGGGCCAGATGGAATGCATCCCAGAATACTGAAAGAGATGGCGGGGGAAATAGCAAATGCACTAGTGGTAATTTACCAAAATTCACTGGACTCTGGGGTGGCTCCCGCAGATTGGAAAACAGCAAATGTGACACCACTTTTTTTAAAAAGGAGGTAGACAAAAGGCAGGTAACTATAGGTGGTTAGCTTAACTTCTGTAATAGGGAAAATACTTGAATCTATCATCAGGGAAGAAATAGCAAGACTTCTGGATATAAATTGTTCCATTGGTCAGACACAGCATGGGTTCGTAAAGGGCAGGTCATGTTTGACTAATTTGGTGAAATCCTTTGAGAACATTACATGTGCAGTGGACAGTGGGAAACCTGTGAATGTAGTGTATGTGAATTTTCAGAAGGCATTTGACAAGGTGCCACACCAAAAACTGCTGCATAAGATAAAGATGCGCGGGTAATACATTAGCATGGATAGAGAATTGGTTAACTAACAAAGAGCAAAGAGTGGGGGGTAAATGGGTATTTTTCTGGTTGGCGATCAGTGACTAGTGGTGTGCCTCAGGGATCAGTGTTGGGACCACAATTGTTTACGATTTACATAGATGATTTGGAGTTGGGGACCAAGTATGGTGTGTCAAAATTTGCAGATGACGCTACACTGAGTGGCAGAGCAAAGTGTGCAGAGGACGCTGCAAGTCTGCAAAAGGATATGGATAGTTTAAGTGAGCAGGCGAAGGTCTGGCAGATGGAATACAATGTTGGTAGATGTGAGGTCATCCATTTTGGTAGGAATAACAGCAAAATGGGCTATTATTTAAATAGTAAAAAATTGCAGCGTGCTGCTGTGCAAATGGAGTTGAGTGTCCTTGTGCAAGAATCACAAGGAGTTGGTTTGCAGGTTCAGCAGGTAATTAGGAAGGCAAATGGAATTTTGTCCTTCATTGCTAGAGAGATGGAGTTTAAAAACAGTGAGGTTATATTGCAGCTGTAGGGTGCTGTGAGGCCACACGTGGAGTACTGTGTAGAGTTTTGGTCTCCTTACTTGAGAAAGGACATATTGGCAGTGGAGGAGATGCAGAGGAGATTCATTAGGTTAATTCTGGGGTTAAGAGCTTATTGGCTTATGAGGAGAGACCGAGTTCAGAAGACTGAGGGGCATCTTATAGAAACATATAAGATTATGAAGGGAATAGATAAGAGAGAAGCAGGTGAAACTAGAACTAGGGGGGCATGGCCTCAAAATAAGGGGAGCAGCTTTAGGATTGAGTTGAGGAGGAACTTCTTTACACAAAGGATTGTGAATCTATGGAATTCCCTGTCCAGTGAAGCAGTTGAGGCTACATCATTGAATGTTTTTAAGGCAAGGATAGATAAATTTTTGAACAGTAAAGGAATGAAGGATTATGGTGAGCTGAGTCCACGAAAAGATCAGCCACGAGAACCTCCTAGTTCTTATTAGAGGATATCAGTACCAACAAATCCAGTTGATTGGATGATGGGACAGAGAGCACAAGCCACACACCTGCTGCAATGAGGTCAGAGAATTTGGCAGCCTGCCAAATCACCGTCACTGCAGTGGGATGGGAGAATGCCACCGGCGTGAGTGGTGATAAGATTCCGGCCTGAGACCGTTACAAACAATCAACTTTCACAGCTAATTATAGGACTGGGTAATAAATCACATGCAAAAGTATTTTCAAATGCGCTGCTAGTTTCTGAGAGTTAAATTTGGTAATGCGACATTTAAAGGACTGATTTTAACTCTGTTTAAATGAATGATTTTTAAAATCTTATCTTTAGGTTGTGGAGACTCTGCAACTTATTCAAAATGGCACCAGGACCCCAGATCCGGAAGTCTTGCTCTTCTTTCTGACCGATTCTATTTTCACCATAAGGGAACAAGGGCCAGATGTGACTGATGTGGGGCAAAGCTGAACTGAGCAGAGCCATTTTAACTAGGGCTGATTTCAAACATACGCTATTTTCACTAGAGCAAGGGCCTTATCTCACAGTGTGTAATTTATGACTTTTTTAGAGAAGACATAAATGCTAATAAAAGGAAGATGAGGTTTGTGGAACTGTCAAATTATCAAGTTACTTAAATCCCCAGTTCCTTAAATTTTGAAAAATACCTGCCTGTATCCTTACAATCAGTACTTACAATTTCAGAACAGTTTGTTGACATAACATAAGAACATAAGAAATAGGAGCAGGAGTAGGCTATCTACCCTTCAAGCCTGCCCCGCCATTCAGTAAGATCATGGCTGATCTGTTGTGGCTCAGTTCCACTTTCCCGCCCTCTCCCCATAACCCTTAATCTCCTTGCCTGTCAAAAACCTATCAACCCACGTCTTAAATATGTTTAGCGAGGCAGCCTCCACCACTTCAACGGGCAGAGAATTCCAGAGATTCACCACCCTTTGAGTGAAGAAGTTCCTCCTCAACTCTGTTCTAAACCGCCCCCCCTTTATCTTGAGGCTGTCCTACTGTCCTACTGTAGTCCTACTGTCCTTTCTGAGCGGGAAGAGCCTCTCCACCTCTATTCTATTCTATCCATCCCATTCATCATCTTATATGTCTCAATGAGATCTCCCCTCATTCTTCTAAACTGTAACGAGTACAAGCCCAGTTTATTCAGCCTCTCTTCATAGTTCAACCCCCTCAACTCCGGTATCAGCCTAGTAAACCTCCTCTGCACTCCCTCCAAGGCCAAAATATCCTTGCGTAAGTGCGGCGACCAAAACTGCACACAGTACTCCAGCTGCGGCCTCGCCAGTGCCCTGTACAGTTGCAGCAAGACCTCCCTACTTTTATATTCAATCCCCCTTGCTATGAAGGCCAGCATCCCATTCGCCTTCCTGACCTCCTGCTGCACCTGCAGGCTGGGTTTTTGCGACTCATGCACAAGGACCCCGAGGTCCCTCTGCACCGTCGCATGCTGCAGTTTTTCGCCATGTAAGTAATAGTCCTTCCTACCATTATTCCTACCAAAGTGGACAACTTCACACTTGCCAACATTAAATTCCATTTGCCAGTTCCTGGCCCATTCGCCCAGCCTATCTAGATCTTTCTGCAGACTTCCCACACCCTCCGCACAATTTGCCATTCCGTCAATCTTGGTGTCTACCATTATATCATTATTGCTGCTTGACTGCTTCCTCAATCTATCATGACAATGGGAAGGGCTGTGTGTTCATTGTTTTATGAACAAGAGATTAAAGACCCTTGTCTTTGATGTGGGCTGTGAGTACAAATGTTTAGAATAAAAGATTAAGGTACTTGAGGGAATTTAAATATATTGAATGGGCTTTCAGCAGTGAGATTACTTTTTATGTAGTGTAGTCTGGAATAGATATTGAGAACCTATTTCATCTCAGCATGGCTCCTGATATATGCTGAGTAAGTTGACATGGAGAGTATAAGGGCAAACGGAGGTGAATGGGTGGGCATTGGGGCTATAGAAGTTCATGGGATTGAGTGAAAAGTCACAAATTGGCACTAAGTTGGTATAGGAGCTATAAGAGGGCTTGGAGGTGGGTGAAAGGTCATGGGTTGGCATCAAGGGTATGAAGGGCCATTGAGAGTGGGTGATAGGGTATGGGTTGGTATGGTTGGAGCATGTGAGAGCTAAAGGGCCCAATATTGAAAAACACAGTGGGATGAAATTCCAGAAAACTGGGATGATTCTTTTAATCAGTTCACCTCTGCACTCCGCACTCTGTTAAAATGTTTTCATCTTCCTCAACAGAACACTCTGTAGCCTGTTCAACATAATCTTACATGAAGATTTATTTTCTGCATGACTTATACTTGAGATAGTCAGGCAAGGAATGATAGAAGTGGAACCCTTTATATATTTACATACTTCTATTTCTTGAGAGACACATGTCAACCATTCACCTCAAATCTAACCAGCACAGTTTGTCTACTAACTCCAATCAGCTTGGATCATATAGATCAAGCCCAAGCCAGGAGATGAGAGTTCTGTCTTGTCAGCTTAGATCAGGAATGTCTTGTTGAGATTCTGAATTGGACTTGATTGGATTGAATTGGAATTTAAAAACAAAAAAAAAAGCTCAAGTGAATCACAGGTTAGTGCCCACCATCTGAATATAATTAAACAGCCAATTAATACAGTGAGCATGACCAGTTGTAAATGTTTTTTTGAGATAAAAGGTTTGATTCTACTGTAAATATATTCATTTTCTTTGAGTATTCTCTACAATGGCAGAACTTAATTATTATTTTTGAAGTTTAAGCATTGATAGCAAAGTCAGTTGATACCTAGTTGCTCTTGAAAATGTGATGTCGTGAGCCCGCATTATCCATGTTCGAGGGGTTAACATTCACATGAAAGTGTGATAAAAATATTCATCATTGATCAGTTTATAATAGGTTGTCAACTTCAGATTAAAGGCAGTCAGTCAGGCAAGCAGAACCCTACTTCTGCACAGCATGGTTTTGAGCATGTCTGTTTTTTCTAGTGCAAAGATTTGTACCCACATACAAGGAAATTTAACCCTTTTGACAGACAAAAGAGTAGTCAGAAACTGCTGTCTGATAATAGCAGAAAATACTTCAAAATTCAAATGATTTTGCTGCTAGTTTAATGGAAGGCATTACTCATTTATTTTACCTAGGTTAAGTGAACAGAAAGAGCAATGTCAGACAAGCACATTCGGTATTCATATATTATCATCATGAACATTAGCTTCTAGGCTCCTTTGTTTGACAATGTTGGAAATGTACAGCATATTAATCTGTATCTACCTGAGGAGACAGCTGGTTAATGTTTGGTTTTGACACAATGTCAGGACTAACTTTCAGTGATAATGACTTGTCCTTATCTTTTGAAGGTACTCAAAATGTGAATTATTTATTAAAAATAGTTAAATCTACATTTGCTCAGTTCAATATTCCTTTGGCCTGAGCTATTAACTCAACAGCAGGTGGGCCTATCACCCATGGGAAGCACCACATGTGGCTAGATTTTATGCTCCCCCCGTCAATAGCTCTTGAAGGTGGGGAGCTCAAAACCCAGCCGGTGGTATTTCCACTGCCCCCCCACCAGTCTGTGATTTTTACAGGGGTGCTGTATAGAATTTTACAGGGGTGCCTTTGGGCTAATTAATAGCCACTACAAGGCCTCAATGCACCCTCCTGGTACTTTACCCACAGCAGAGAGAGGCACATGCCGTGGAGGAAACCAACAGCTTTGGCTGTGAGACTGGTGTTGGGCAATGGGGGTGAAGGGGACTCCTTTGGTGGTCACATGGAGCATCGGAGGCAATGCCGTTGCTGCCGCCGCCCCCCTCCCCCCCCCCCCCCCCCCCTCCCCCCCCGTCATACTTCCCACTTTATCTTCTTGGGGCTCTGAGACTAGGCCTTTTACCCACTTGCTAGGTCCTGACTGCCTGTAGTCCCAGCTCTCAGTCATCTGGTTTTCCAGCAGCTCTTTGGTACTTACTGCTGGGATAGAGGCAGAAGTTTTGTCTTAAAACAATTAACAATGCTCCAAATGTTAAGTTGATGTGGGGAAACTGTCAGGATCATAAGTGGACTTGCTGTTGATTCCACGCTGGGGTACTTTCAAAGATACTCAGTGCCTGTTGATGGGATCCAGTATTGTAAAGTGTTATGAACTCAAAGAAATACAGTGTTCCTAGTGCAATGTCTTAATGAAATGAGTGTAAAATGGCTCTCCTCAGCCCTGTATCTCATGGCAGAGGGCACATGACTATGCCAAACCAGATAGGATCTTTCTTACATGATTGCATTTCAAAACCTAAACATTCTGCCTTCCATAATGAAGAAGACAAACTTGCATGCACTATCATGTGTAAAAATGAGTTACCCAAGTTACTGTCTGTACCAAAACTATTCTCAAACCGACTTGTTTGTTATTTGAGTCAGTCACTGCACTTGCATTGCATACACAGTTGTTAAATCATTCAGGTCTCTTAATGGTACATGTGCACACTGTCAGTGGTTGTTCATCTGGGCGATATTTTCTCTGGGGAATGTCATTCCTGTGATAATTGTTGATATTATTCCATTTCCATTGTTGGTGACTGGTGGGCCACTGGGAATGATGGTGGTTCTGTACTGTACGCAACACATATCTCATTTTTCAGATCGGCTTCCTGCAGTTGTTCGTATATACCAGCGATTGCATCTAGTTATTTAGTCATATGATTTAGGTGATACCTACTCCACGCATGTCCGAAATTGACATGTGGGCTGATTCCTGTTATGAGCTCTGACTGACTCTCCAATGCGCAACTCTGGCAAAGATTTGGCAGTCTTGTCAAACTGAAATTTAGCTGTCATTTTACCTTAATCTTCTCGCTCACATCTGTTACTATTAGTGAAGCAGTTTAGGTGTGGCACGACATTAGTCTTTGGACTGCACTACTTTCCATGCCTTCAGTTGGTTCTCCATTCAAGAATTGCTTTATATACATCCACGCAATGATCTTTTGTGGTCAGTATGTGACCTATGTACTTCAGCCATTTTCAGTTGCATTTTTTTCTAGTTCAGCTTCAGATTCATTTGGCACTCTCTCTCACAGTCACACTAGACTCTGATCATGATTAGCTATTGTTCTTCCATTGTGTCTCCACATCCCATAGACTAACAGATATAAATGTTGTGTGTGCATATGTGTATAGTGAAAGGTATCAGTATTCAAACTGATGTGAAAGCCATGGCTTTCCAATTATAATGCCAGTGACAAAACATTCATTGTAAAGGAATAATGACCAAACTTACAATTAAAATATCTGTGTTATTTCACAATGAAGACCATAGGACTACTTTTCTTTTAAGATTTAAAATATCTGCCGTGCTTGCAATCAAAATGATGTTTGCCTTCAAAGGCTGAATTTTAGTCGCAGAGTTTTAAGCAGAATTAACAGAGTGTAAGAAGTTAAAATTTTCTGGGGGCCCTCAAGTCCACATGAACATAAATCTCTTGCCTTCAGTGCTTATGTCTCTCTCGGTAATTAATAAATGCACCAACGTTGCAAATTGAATACAGTTTGCATATTCCCACTTTGGAATCAAAGCGAGTGAACATTGGGCTTAGGTGTAATGGTCCAAAGACCCAAGTTAATGCTTTGAGAGCAAGGGTTTGAAACCAATTTTAAATTCAATTAATAATCTGGAATTGAGAAGTTAGTTTCAATGATGGTAACCATGAAACCATTATTGATTGTTGTAAAAACCCAGCTGGTTCACTAATGTCCTTTAGGGAAGGAAATCTGCCATCCTACCCGGTCTGGGCTACATGTAACTCCAGACCCACAGCAATGTGGTTGTGGAAAACCGCTCGGTTTAGGGTCAATTAGGGATGGACAACAAATGCTGGCCTCATCCAATGAAAGAATAAATAACCCATATCCCATGACTTCCACCATAGTTCCAGTTTAACTTCTCGGCTTCACGTGTCAGAAGTTTCATTTGTCTGTTTTTGAATAGTCAGATTTTCTGGAGCTTTGTTAGGTTTTTTTTGGCATTTTTAACATATCTTTAGCTTAACAGGTATGCCAAAAACATTGTGCTGTCTTGTAATTACAGATACATTTTTGTTCAGCTTGTGACGAACTCACAATGCAGGACTAAAATATTTTTGCCACAAAGTTATTGGGCCAAATTTTGCAGTTCACAGCACTCATCATTTTTCTAATGCAAAACTTGGCTACCAATTTCCAGAAGAACTAGCAGAGAAGTGCAATTAAATGTGAAAATCTGGAAGCTGCTGTCTAAGATGCACTGCTCCCCTGCAAGCTATATGAAAAAAGTCCATGTGATTCCATGTGATTCTTGTTAAATACATTGAACGGCGTGAACGGGTCCTAAAGGATATAACTGTTAGACTGGGTCTGCAGCAGGTGGTGAAGGAATCAACAAGGGGAAATAACATACTTGACCTCGTCCTTATGAATCTGCCGGCTGCAGATGTATTTGTCCATGCCCATATCGGTAAAAGTGACCATCGCACAGTCCTTGTGGAGATGAAGTCCCACCTTCACATTGAGAATAACCTCCATCGTGTTGTGTGGCACTATCACCACGCTAAATGGGACAGACTCCAAACTGATCTAGCAACTCAAGACTGAGCATCTATGAGGGGCTGTGGGCCATCAACAACAGCAGAATTGTACTCCAGCACAACCTGCAATCTCATGGCCTGGTATATCCCCCACTCAACCATTACCATCAAGCTAGGGGATCAACACTGGTTCAATGGAGAGTGCAGGAGGGCAGCCAGGAGCAGCACCAGGCATACCTAAAAATGGGGTGTCAACCTGTGAAGCTACCAAACAGATCTATTTGCATGCCAAATGGCAAAAACAGCCATTTAGATTTAGCTAAGCGATCCCATATCCAATGGATCAGATCTAAGCTCTGCAGTCCTTCCACATCCAGTCGAGAATGGTGATGGACAATTAAACAACTCACTGGAGGAGGAGGCTCCACAAATATCCCCATCCTCAATGATGGAGGATCCCAGCACATCGGTCAAAAGATAAGGCTGAAGCATTCACAGCAATCTTCAACCAGAAGTGCCAAGTGGATGATCCGTCTCGGCCTTCTCCAGTAGTCCCCAGCATATCAGATGCCAGTCTCCTGCCAATTCGATTCATTCCATGTGATATCAAGAAACTGTTGGAGGCATTGGATGATGCAAAGGCAGTGGGATAACATTCCAGCAATAGTACTGAAGACTCGTGCTCCAGAACTTGCCACTCCCCTAGCCACACTCTTCCAGTACAGTTACAATACTGGAATCTACCCAATGTTCAAAATTGCCCATGTATATCCTGTACTACAAAAAACAGGACAGATCCAACCGGGTAATTACTGTCCAATCAGTCGACTCTCGATCATCAGTAAAGTGATGGAAGGGGTCATCAACAGTACTATCAAGCAACACTTGCTCAGCAATAACCTGTTCAGTGACGCCCAGTTTTGGTTTTGCAGGGTCACTCAGCTCCTGACCTCATTACAGCCTTAGTTCAAACATGGACAAAAGAGCTGAATTCCAGAGGTGAGGTGGGAGTGACAGCCCTTGACATAAAGGCTGCATTCAACTGAATCATAGAACCCTACCGCGCAGAAAGAGGGCTTTCGACCCATCGAGTTTGCACCGACCACAATCCCACCCAGGCCCTACCCCCATATCCCAACATATTATTACCCACTAATCCGTCTAACCTAAGGATCTTAGGAAACTAAGGGGCAATTTTAGCATAGGCAGTCAACCTAACCCGCACATCTTTGGACTGTGGAAGGAAACTGGAGCACCCGGAGGAAACCCACGCAGACACTGTGGAAGGAAACCGGAGCACCCGGAGGAAACCCACGCAGACACAAGGAGAATGTGCAAACTCCACACAGACAGTGACCCAAGGCAGGAATCGAACCCAGGTCCCTGGAGCTGTGAAGCAGCAGTGCTAACCACTGTGCTACTGTACTGAGTGTGGCATCAAGGAGCCTTAGCGAAACTGGAATCAATGGGTATTACAAAGAACAACACAGCACCTGAAACAGGCCCTTCGGCCCAACGAGCCTGCACCGCCATTTCAACATTGTGAGCCCCTTCTTCCACCCATGACCCCTGTCCATGCTTATGGCACTCCACATTGGAAACAAGATTAGGGGGCAAACTCTCTGCTACTTGGAATCAACAACATGAAAAATTATGAAAAAATTTATAGGGAAGGAAAACTCAGGAGATGATATTAATGGAAGTGTTAGGATTCAAAAAGAAGATATAAAAACTAGCATAAGGATACTTTACCTTAATGCTCTTAGCACTCGAAACAAGGTAAATGAGTTGACGGCACTCATCACAAATGATTTAGTAGCCATTACAGAGAAATGGTTGCAGGATGGTCACGACCAAGAGTTAAATATCCGGGGGTATCAGACTATTCTGAAGGATAGACAGGAAAGTATGGGAGGTGGTGTAGCTCTGATATTTAAGGATGCCATCAGGGCAGTAGTGAGAGTTGATAGCGGTTCTGTGGAGAAAAAGGTTGAATCCATTTGGGAGGAAATTAGAAATAGTAAGGGGAAAAAAGCCACTGATAGGTGGAATCTATGGGCCATCAAATAATAACATCATGATGAGGCAGGAATAAACAAAGAAATAACTGAATCATGTAAAAATGGTACAGCAATTATCATGTGGAATTTTAATCTGCATGTCTATTAGTCAAACCTGGTCGGTCAAGGCAGCCTTGAGAAGGAATTCGTAGGATGTATCTGCGATGGTTTCCTTGAATAGTATATAATGGAACCTAATGCAAGCTATTCTAGATCTGGTCCTGAGTAATGAGACAGGAATAATTAATGATATCATAATTAGGGATCTTCTCAGAAGAAGCGATCACAGTATGGCTGAATTTAAAATACAGGTGGAGAAGGTAAAATCCAATACCAGTGCCTTGTCCTCATACAAAAAAGACTACAATGGGATAAGGGAGGAGTTGGCTAGGGTAGACTGGGAGCAAAAACTTCATAGTGGGATAATTGAGAAATAGTGCTCAGCAAAATTATATGCCAATGAAAAGGAAGGACTGTAGAGAAAGGATATCAGCCATGGATATCTAAGGAAATAAAGGAGGGTATCAAATTGAAAGAAAATGCAAACAAAGTGGCAAAGATTAGTGGGAAACTGGAAGATTGGGAAATCTTTAAAGGTCAACAGAAAGCTATGAAAAGGGCTACAAAGAAAAGTAAGATAGATTATGAGAGTAAACTAGCTCAGAATATAAACACGGATAGCAAATGTTTCTAAATGTATAAAACAGAAAAGGATGGTCAAGATAAACATTGGTCTTTTAGAGATGAGAAGGGGGATTTAATAGTGGGGAAATAAGGAAATGGCCAACGCATTGAACAGCTATTGGTCTTCACAGTGGAAGACACAAATAACATGCCAAAAATTGCTGGCAAGGAAGCTATGGCAGGTGAGGACCTAGAAACAATAATTATCACTAAAGGCATAGTGTTGGGCAAGATAATGGGCTAAAGGTAGACAACTCTCCGGCCTTGATGGAATGCAACCCAGGATACTGAAAGAGATGGCAGGGAAAATAGCAAATGCACTAGTGGTAATTTAACAAAATTCGCTGGAATCTGGGGCGCTTCTGAGAGATTGGAAAACAGCAAGTATCACACCACTGTTTAGAAAAGGAGGTAGGCGCAAGGTGGGTAACTGTAGGCCGGTTAGCTTAACTTCTGTAGTCGGGAAAATACTTGAATTCAATATAAAGGAAGAAATAGCGAGACATCTGGATATAAATTGTCCCATTGGGAAGATGCAGCGTGAATTCATGAAAGACAGGTCATGTTTAACTAACTTACTGGAATTCTTTGAGGACATTACAAGCTCAGTGAACAATGGGGAACTGGTGGATGTGATGTATCTGGATTTCTAGAAGGCATTTAACAAGATGCTGCACATAAGGCTGCTGTGTGAGATAAAGGTGTTATGGGTCATGTATTAGCATGGATAGAGAATTAGTTAACTAACAGAAACAAAGAGTGGGGATAAATGGGTGTTGTTCTGGTTGGCGATCAGTGTTGGGACTGCAATTGTTTGCAAGTTACATCAATGATTTAGAGTGTGACGGACTACACTTGGTCCCTGAGTTCACAGATGAAACTAAGATGATTAAGAATTCTCACAACATCAGGTTAAAATCCAACAGGTTTATTAGGTAGCACGAGCTTTCGGAGCACTGCTCTTTCATCAGGTGAATAAGAACAAAGAACAACACAGCACAGGAAACAGTCCCTTCAGCCCTACAAGCCCACGCCGCCCATTTTAACACTCAGTGAGTGCCTCATTCCAATCTTTCTTCTACCTACAACTTTTGTCTACATCTAGTGGACTCCACAATAACGGGTGCAAATTTAGGGAATTATATGTGCGCCAGATTAAGGGAGATCCAATTTAGGGACAATTTATTAACACCAGTCAGCCTAAAAGCACATTTTTGAGGTGTGGGAGGAAACCAGAGCACCCGGAGAAAACCCATGCAAGCACAGGGAGAATGTGCAAACTCCCACAGACACTGACCCAAGCTGGAGATCCGACCCGGGTCCCTGTAACTGCACAGCAAACAGTGATAGTCACTGAGCTGTCGTGTTGCCTGTCAATTGGTCCAGTTTAAGCGTACACTAACGATGTGAAGCACTAGGCAACCCTTGAAGCAACATCCAAGAGCAGCCCTCGCACGACCCACCGCGTGTATGCCCCTTGTTGGCCAACAAGGCAGACCGAATCATCTTTGGATGTAAAAAAGAGACATGAATAAACATACAACAGCCTATTGAGACATTAATGGAAGATCCCCAATAGCTCCAACGTAAGAGACAGGTGAGCCATAAAATTTGTTGGACGGCTGATAGGAATCTATTAATTCCCAGGAACGTCCAGAGGCTCTTGATCCTCAACTAGAATCTTCTTTTGTATCCCTGCATCTCTAGTCTGCTCATGTGCCTATCTAGGTAGGCCTTAAACAACCCTCGCGTATCTGCCTCCACCACCCTACTTGGCAGTGCATTCCAGGCCCCCACAACCCTCTGTGTGAAAAACATCCCTCTAACATCTGAATTATACCTTGTCCCTCTCACCTTGAGCTCGTGACCCCTCGTGATTTTCACATCCAACCTGGGAAAAAGCTTCCCACTGTTCACTCTATCTATACCCTTCATAATCTTATACACCTCTATTAGGCCTCCCCTCATTCTCAGTCTTTCCAGGGAGAACAACCCCAATTTGCCCAATCTCTCCTCATAGCTAAGACCCTCCATACCAGGCAGCATCCTGGTAAATCTCCTCTGCACTCTCTTCAAGGCCTCCACGTCCTTCCGGTAGTGCGGCGACCAGAACTGGACGCAGTATTCCAAATATGGTCTAACCAACCTTATATACAACTGCAACATTAGGTGCCAGCTTTTATACTTATACCCTTCCTATAAAGGCAAGCATACCATATGCCTTCTTCACCACCTTCCCCACCTGTGCTGCCACCTTCAAGGGCTTGTGAACTTGCACACCTAGGTCCCTCTGTGTTTCTGTACTCTTAATGATCCTACCATTTATTGTATAACTCCCCGCTATATTATTTCTTCCAAAATGCGTCACCTCGCATTTATCTGGATTAAATCCCATCTGCCATTTCACCGCCCAATTTACCAGCCTATCTATATCCTGCTGTATTGTCCGACACTGTTCATCACTATCAGCAAGTCCAGCCATCTTCATGTCATCCACAAACTTGCTGATCACATCAGTTACTCCCTCTTCCAAATCATTTATATATATCACAAATAGCAGGGGTACAGGATGTCTCAGAGAGGGTAGGAGGTATATTAAAGGGTGAAGAGAACCAAACAGACATGATCATACATATAGGTGAGAATGACTCCAAATAAACCTGTTGGACTTTAACCTGGTGCTGTGAGACTTCTTACTGTGCCTATCTCAGTCCAACGCCAGCATCTCCACATCATGACTGAGATGAGTGGTAAAACAAAGAGTGCAGAGGACATTGGAAATCTGCAGAGGGATAGAGATAGTTTATGTGAGTGGGCAAAGGTCTGGCAGATGGAGTACAATGCTGGTAAATGTGAGATCATCCATCTTTTTAGAAATAACAAATGGTAAAAACAATTGCAGCAGTCTGCTGTGCAGACGGACCTGTGTCCTTGTGCATGAATCGCAAAAAGTTGGTTTGCAGGTAATTAAGAAGGCAAATGGAATTTTGTCCTTCCTTGCTAGAGGGATGAAGTTTAAAAACAGCGAGGTTATGTTGCAGCTGTATAAGGTGCTGGTGAGGCCACACCTGGAGTACTGTGCATACTTCTGGTCTCCTTACTTGAGAAAGGATATACTGGCACTGGAAGGGGTGCAGAGAAGATTTGCTAGATTGATTCTGGAGTTGAGAAGATTTGCTTATGAGGAGAGACTGAGTAGACTGGGACTATACTCACTGTAATTCGGAAGAATGAAGGGAGATCTTATAGAAACATATAAAATTATGAAGGGAATAGATAAGAAAGAAGCAGGGAGGTTGTTTCCACTGGTGGGTGAAACTAGAACGAGGGAGATAGCCTCAAAATAAGGGGGAGCAGATTTAGGACTGAGTTGAGGAGGAACTTCTTCACCCAAAAGGTTGTTAATCTGTGGAACTCCCTGTCCAATGAAGCATTTACATAAGAACATAAGAAATAGGAGCAGGAGTAGGCCATCTAGCCCTTCGAGCCTGCCCCGCCATTCAATAAGATCATGGCTGATCTGTCGCTGCTCAGTTCCACTTTCCCGCCCTCTCCCCATAACCCTAATCCCCTCTCTTATCAAAAACCCATCAACCCGCATCTTAAAAATATTTAGCGAGGCAGCCTCCACCACTTCAACGGGTAGAGAATTCCAGAGATTCACCACCCTTTGAGTGAAGAAGTTCCTCCTCAACTCCGTTCTAAACCGCCCCCCTTTTATCTTGAGGCTGTGCCCCCTAGTCCTACTGTCTTTTTTGAGCGGGAAGAGTCTCTCCACCTCTATCCTATCCATCCCATTCATTATCTTATACGTCTCAATGAGATCTCCTCTCATTCTTCTAAACTCTAACGAGTACGTACAAGCCCAGTTTATTCAGCCTCTCCTCATAGCTCAACCCCCTCAACTCCGGTATCAGCCTAGTAAACCTCCTCTGCACTCCCTCCAAGGCCAAAATATCTTTGCACAGGTGCGGCGCCCAAAACTGCACACAGTACTCCAGCTGTGGCCTCACCAATGCCCTATACAGCTGCAGCAAGACCTCCCTACTTTTATATTCAATCCCCCTCGCTATGAAGGCCAGCATCCCATTCGCCTTCCTGACCACCTGCTGCACCTGCAAGCTGGGTTTTTGCGACTCATGCACAAGGACCCCGAGGTCCCTCTGCACCGTCGCCTGCTGCAGTTTTTCGCCCCAAAAGTAATAGTCCTTCCTATCATTCTTCCTACCAAAGTGGATATTGAATGTTGTTAAGGCAAAGATTGATAAATTTTTAAACAGTAAAGGAATTAAGGGTTGTGGTGAGCAGGTGGGTAAGTGGAGCTGAGTCCACAGAAGATCAGTCATGATCTTATTGAATGGCAGAGCAGGCTGAAGGGGCCAGATGGCTTACTCCTGGTCCTAGTCCTTATGTTCTTATGTCTATTCCAGTCTAAGTATTTTGTTAATGGCATAGTAGATCTTAATTAGCATCAAACATTACCATCTCTGGAAATTAACTTTTAAAAATGTGCAGCCTCAATACCTAAGACCTTTAATTTTTTAAAAATGTAAATGCCTTAATTTTACATTTTGCTTTATCTTTAATTATCTCTTATGCCAAACTTTCTTCCCCTCTCTTTATCTTGCATTTTGTTCATGATTTGACACTGAATCCTCCATTCTAATTGATATTTCCTGATAGTTACCAACAGTTCTTTAATATGATTGGCTGAGGGAACACATTGTTGCTCACCATGTTCTTATGTTCTTATGTCCTGTAGAGGGCACTGCACTGTATTTGGCTGTCAGCAACTTGCTGTACGAAAGCCCATAGGGAGGCTATGGGAAAACTGCGAGTCTAACTTTCTCCGTGTGCAAACTTATATTAGTCATCACATTCCAATACACACAGCAACAGTCAGCGAAACTGGTCATTAAGTTACTGCGGAAAATTAGAAATTCTGAGCTTTAAAGTTTGTTAAGGAGATTAAGAGGTGAACTTTAGCAAAATGTATACTATTTTTAAATGTTAATATCAAATGTTATGGATAAATTATTCACAGATTATCGCTTCAAAGTAAAGCTGAAGGACATTAATAGAGGTGAATAGAAAGGAAAATTCAATCCAATATCTGATAAAAATATTTGCTCAAAGTGATAAACATTTGCATTAGTCTGCTATGCAAAATAACAGAAGCAAAAATGTTTGCGTGTTCAAAGTATAGTTCAGTGTTATAATGGTTGGGTATGTGAGGATTAAACTTCAGCAATGAACCTTTTGTTTCTGATAATCTTTATTTCACTTAAAAAGATCCGGAGGAGCAGCAGAGATGGAAGTCTTAGAGTGAGGCATTCAAAATTGACCTATCGATAACTAGATGACTGATTAAATTGAACAAAGAACAGCAAAGAACGAAGTATGAATGTTCATGTTAGTCTGTCAGTCTGGTCTGTTGCTTACAGGCTTGTTGTCACCTCAAGTTCAGGCTGGAAATATTTATACCACTACAGAAGTTTTCCAATATCTAAGTGAAGGTAGAATGTTAGATAATGTCAGTGTAAACAGAAAGTTTGTATTTCAGAAAATACAAAACTGGTTTAGTCAACTGAATCTTTAGAACTTTGTTTGTATATTTGCTATAAGAATCGTATGATTGGGATAAATCTGCAGTTTTTATTTTAACTCACACCCATATAGTTCAACATAACAGCTGAAAACACAGTTTAACACATCATACTGTGGACTAAATTGAGTTTTATGCAACATTTCTTCAACATAAACTATTAGTTTGATCAGTAACAGCATGAGTGCTTCAGCATGCAGTGTTTTTCTTCTGTAGTGACTACATCATGGATGGAAACTTTAAATAAATGTCAAGATCACTCAGGTGTTCAATCATAGCATTCAATTTCCTAAAACTGTTGAATAGTGCAGTGTTTTGTTGGAATTATTTTGCACTGAGTCTGTTTAAATGACACTGATACACAAATGCAGTATGGCACTAAATAACTTTTGTAATGCACAATGCTACTTCGAGTTAGATTAAGAGTTTTAAATTATCTTATGTTTCTTCTCAAGTAAACATTGGCCTGGATTTTGAGACAATCTAGGTTATCTTTATTTCATATTTAAAAGTTGCACACTTGCTCATATTAGCTTGTATTTGGCAAAGGGCCATTTCCCACTCAGTCTCGATATTTGGTTGGCAGGCAGAAGATAGCTCAGGTGGGGAAACCTGGAAATGAAGAAAGGTCAATCTCCCAAGGGAATTGGGGAGGGCAGGGAGGGAGCACTTTTATCAGAAGCTCCTTCTGCCCTCCCCTTAAGGCTCAGTGACCTCCAGATCTCCCTCAGCCCCTGACCTACCCCGAGTCCCTGATGCCCAAAGGTCTTCCCTACCCTCACTGCCCGTAGGGCTTGACACTTAACTGGCAGCTTTGTACAGTCCTTCTTCCAATATCTAACTGAAGGTAGAATGTTAGATAATGTCAGTGTAAACAAAGTTTGTATTTCAGAAAATACTAAACTGGTTTAGTCAACTGAATCTTTAGACCTTTGTTTGTATATTTGCTATAGGCAGCGCTGTTGCTGGAAGGGCTGGAGAGCTGCCAGCCAATGCGACTTGTCCCACCTTGTGCCAATCAATGCTCATTAGAGCACAGAATGGCACCGGGACTCTCGTGTTTCCTGCCATCCTAAAATTTTAGGCCTTTATGTTTACAGACCAATGTTTCTCCAAACAGTCTAGGCAACACCACTTTAGCTTCCCTTTGGAGCAGTTCCCAAATGTAGCAGTTCTCAAAACTATTAAAAATTGAACATTTCTCCTCTTCAATTAAACTTTGTATGGTAAAAATTATTTGCACGGGAATAATCTCACTGATGCAAAGTCTTCTGAGTAGACATAGAAAATCAAGATTTTTCAATATCCTGATCCTTTTGTGTCATTTTACAGCTTTGCTTCTACTTTCAGCAAAGTTTCTTGCACAGATCTCCCTGCATTCTCTGGGCATCACTGATAATTTGAGGCATTTACTGTTCATCCTTCTTTCTCTTAGTTGTCTTTTTGTTATGACACAATATGAGACCATCATGCACCAATTCCCTTAGTGCTAATCTCCCAGTAATCCTGCCAATTGTTCCTTTTCAGAGAACAGTCTGATTCCCAATAAATGCTTCAATTGAAACTGCCTCCACCACGTTCCCTGTGATTTTTGAGAAGAAGTTAGATGTAGCTCTTGGGGCTAAAGGGATCAAGAGATATGGGGGGAAGGGGGATCAGGATATTGAACTTGCAGATCAACCATGATCATAATGAATTATGGCTCGAAGGGCCAAATAGTCTACTCCTGCTCCTATTTTCTATATTTTTATGAATACTATTTCCCCAATTGTAAAATAAACATGTTTCTCAAATGTGTTAATTGTCTGAAAGATTTCAGAGCTCTATACAACATCAATTTAATCCAACTCCATAGAATCACAGATTCTTTGCAGTGCAGAAGGAGGCCATCATGCACTGGCTCTTTGAAGGAGCATTTTACTTAATTCCATTCACCTGCCTTAGACCTTGTACATTCTTTTCAGAATGGTTAATATTTCAAAATAATAAACTGTTATGAGAATCTTCGATCTCTACTGGTGAGTGTACTCTTGGTTTCTGGTATTCTACAATTGACACGGCAACTGGACAATCAACTATAAATTGGGATTTTGTGGAAATATCATTTCGACTTCCATCCAGATTAGTTCCAATCTTTTCTCTGGCGGTGTGGTCATTCTTGACATTCATTTCTATTTTAGAATCATTCAAGCACCACATAAACCTAGATTCCATAGATTGTGAAACGTTCAGTCAGTGAACTAGAAGTGCATGATACTGTGTTCTTGGTACGCTATTCTCAGGTTTGAGACAAGGCTGAAGCAATTGTAACAATTTTCAGCCATGCATGATTCTGCTTAGCATCCTCTTGAGGTCCCCAACATCACTGGTGCCTTTGATTCACACCTCATGGATCCAGGAGTGACTCAGTGCACTGGTCTTGACAACATCCAGCTGTAATGCTTAAGACCAGTACTCCAGAACCAGTCACAGCTTTAGCCAAGCTGGTCCAGTATAACTATAATGCTGGCGTCTACCCAGTATTTCCCAGGTGTGGTCTATCTGCAAAAAAAAATGACAAATCCAACAATTACTGTCCAATTTGCCTAAACACACTCATCAGTGAAGTGACTGGATGAATAGATAACCTGCTGTCAGACAGTTAATCATCAATAATGTAGTCAGCAAAATCAGATTGGACTACTTGAATTCAGGCTTCACTACAGCCTTGGTGCAGACATGAGCAAAAGAACTGAATCAAGGCAGCCTTCAAATGTGTATGACATTGAGAAGCATTAATAAATCGGAAGTCACTGAAGATTGAGGGAAAGTTTTCCATTCGTTGGGCTCATATCTCACACAAAAGTTGTTGATTTAAATTGTTGTGCTGGCGGCCAATCATCTCAGCCCAAGGCCGTTGTTGCTGGAATTCTTCAGAACAGCATCTTAGACCTGGCTCTGTTCAGTTGCTTCATCAATGACTTTCCTTTTATCTTAAGGTTGAAAATAGGGATATTCGCTTACTGCAGTGTTTAATTTTATTTACAATTACTGACGTACTAAAGCAGTCCCTGCCCACATGCAGAATGTCACGATCAACATTCATGCTGTAACATTCCCACTATATAATTGCCAGATGATGTCCATTTCCTATGGAAGAACCTCTAACACCTTTCCTGAACACTTTCATCATCCAATTTCCCACCATCGACATCCCAGGGGTCAGCATTCACTTGAATCTTAATGGATGCAGCCACATAAACGACATGGCTACTAGAACCGATCAGAGGCTGGCAGTTTTGTGGCGAGTGACTCACCTTCTTACTCCCTAAAGCCAGTCCACCATTTCCAAGGCACAAATCAGAAGTACAATGAAATATTCTCCACTGACCTGGATGGGTACAGCTGCAACAACACTCAACACCATCCAGGGCAAAGCAGCCCAACAGTTATTGCAAATATTCACTCTTTCCCTCAGTGGTGTACCATATTGGCTCTATGTACTGCTTAGAGGATGCATGGAAGCAATACTTCTTCCAAACATGTATTCTTCACTAGTTAGGAAAAAAGAGCAAATGTGTGGGACTACCAGACCTCAGATTACCCTCCAAGTGATACACAATCCAGACCTGAGCATTAATTGCTGTTCCTTCAGTGTCTGTTCAAAATCTAGAATTCCCTACTCCGAGTACCTTCATCACATGGACTGCAATAGTTCGAGAAAATGCCTTAATTATTTAACGCACCATCTCTAAGTGTGCATAAGTCATGATGTGGAGATGCAGGCATTGGATTGGTAAACATAGTAAGAAGTCTCTCAACACCAGGTTAAAGTCCAACAGGTTTATTTGTAGCAAATGCCACTAGCTTTCGGAACAGGCTGTTCCCTCGTCAGGTGGGTGAGAACTCCCAACCACCTGATGAAGGAACAGTCAGTTCCGAAAGGTAGTGGCATTTTCTACAAATAAACCTGTTGGACTTTAACCTGGTGTTGTGAGACTTCTTACTGTGTGTATAAGTTAAACAGGCTTTGAAGAGACCTTGATATCCTATGCCAATCATTAATGAAATTCTGTCTTAACTAGCCAATACAAAGATCTTTATTACCCTAGATGCTGAGGATGGATACTGGCAAGTGAAGTTAGACGAAAGCAGAAATTTTCTGACTGCATTCTGAACATTATTTGGGAGTTGCAGATGGTTGAGCATGCTGTTTGGCATTTCTACTGCTCCAGACATTATGAGATAGTCAATGATTTATCAGCAGTGGAAGTGACTAGGAATGATCTGCTAGTCTATGGATGCAGAAATATCATTGTATCTGAGACACTTGAGTGGCCACATAAGGACCTCAATTGGCAGTGGGATGGGAAGGCTCATGGCCAGTCTTCCTGCCTCCAGCTTAGTTGAGGTTGAGGCAGGAACGTGGTCATCGTCCCTTACCCGTCACCATCCCAGTCAATTAAATGCTTCTCTGTCAACAAATTCACCATGAGGAGGAAATTAATTTCTGCCTTCTGTGTGCAATGCTGGTACCGGGGACCAGATTTGAACAGATGAACAAGAGCAATATTTTGTTTGTGCATTATCATTTTCCATTTATATAGAGTAACTTCTGAATGATAGCGCTTGCAGCTTCTATCTGTTTTTTTTACATGGATATTGGTTTAAATATCTATGTACATTGTGACTTACCTTGTGATCTTTGATATAATGATATACAAAAGAAAGGTTTTAGGGCAGCGGCCAATTTACACGCAACGTGGAACACCCAGTAGGGTAGTGGACCTCTCTTGTTTCTTAACTCTAGCCAGACCAGTTTAATTCATAATCCCTTTAGGATTTCCTCCCTCTACAGCACTACAGTATTCTTATTATTTAATATCACTTCCCTTCATCTTTTTTCTACTTCCCTGAACACTTTATAGTCAGGGACATTTAGTACCCATTCCCACCTTTTGAACCAGGTCTCCATTATCGACATGTTATCTGTGCTTGCAGCTCACTAACACTGTTTACCATGATTTGTGCATTTACACACATGCACTATAAACCTAATTTAAACCTTATGGCATTCCCTCTAATCTAACTCCGATGCTGTCTCTGCCAATCCTTTGCATACTTTGCTGTGTTTTCTAATGCTATGCTCTGATTCCCATCCTCTGGAATTTGGTTTAAATCTTTCCTAAAAGCACAAGCAAACCACTCTACGAGAACAATAGTCCCGACTCTGTTGAGGAGTGACTTATTGGCCTGTATAGGTCCTACTTCCTCCAGAGCAGGACATAGTCCCACAAATCTAAAGTCCTCATTCCTTCACCTTGCAGTCATCTGCTAAGCATTTCCTTTTCAAGTATATAACTGTACTGGCTGCTTAACTTGAAATTCAGGGTTAATATTTTTGAGAACATAATGTCGAAACAAATATCAAGATAATTTTTACTGTTCAAAAACTGATTTGAACAATGTCTCTTTTTATAGGTTAGATAAGGTCAATGCACATATATGTCTGCAATAGAAATCAGAACTGTGGGTCTGTGCATGTACCACTACTGGGGAGGATCTGTTGAAATGTTTTAATGGGAACTGATTTTGGAGAACAGTATATGCCATTTTCCTTTGTTAATGGCTGTTTTCAGACTTCTACTTCTTGTATCGGGGCCAATTATTACTGTTGAGAAACAAAAGGCTTCCTGGGATTGTCACAAAGCCATGAGGCAACCTTTTCTGCTCTCAGCTGACCTGTTCAGTGTTTGACTTTCCTTCAGCTGAAGCTGTGCTTTTAACTTTGTTGCATTAATGAGATTAATTTTGCCTGTTCTTGGCTGGTATGTTAAATAGAAAGACAAAGAAGAGGGAAATCCCCATGTTAACTACCTGCACACCTCCTACTCATCAGCTATATTAACAATGCTGATCACAAGTTCACAGCCCACATTCTCCCATCATCCTATTGAGAGAACACCTGAATGAAAAGTGAAAAATGCATATTTTGTAGATTGTCCATGCACGTGAAATGGAATGATTGGTTGCCATGTTGTGCTTCAACAGGGATAGCAGTTGAGAACTGGTAAAACTTATCCACTGTTAGATAAGGTTAGACTTCAAAATACTGTTTTGATAAAACAATTTCCATCATTAGCTGTTGGATTCCAACAGCACTTAACTTGTTACAAAAAAGCTAAGTGATTGGGTAAGAGCAGGATTGAAAGCCCCACTTTTTCCTCATACTTTCCACTTTTTTCACATTGCCAGAAGACATTGTGAAGCTACAAAAATAGCAAGACAAAAAGTAATTCTAGTTCGTTTTTTAAATCAATGATTTATAACATTTTGAAGATTAAGCATAATATTTTAACTGTTGCTTCAGCTAGATTTTTGTATAACTTCAGCACAGATGATACTACTTTTGTTAACATTTTTTGTCTATGGTACTCTTGTGATGATGTTTACTACAGACGTACTTGTGTCTGTACAGGCTGCTTGGAGCAACTCCAACAGGATCCTACAAACAACAAAATAATTCAAAGGACACCATTTTAAAAAAATATACTTTCCTGCAGTAACTTTTTGCTTTCTATCCTCATTTTGTAACTCTCCATCACCACACTATTTTTCATCTACTGAGAGGGGAAAATTTGATTTTGATTGCACAGGCATCATTACAATTGTCCAATAGTATTGGAGTGCTGTCAGTTTTCAGTTATTGGGAGGAATGGTGGGCAGGGGGGAATGCATCTGCCAGCTCAGCTGTGTGTTGTCAGAACTTAACCCATGGGACAGGATTTTATGGCCTCGCTCATCCCGAAACTATAAAATCTCGCCCAAGGTCAGCAGACCTTTCCGTGATCTGCCCCTCACCTGCTCCAATTCCCGTGGCAGGCGGACCAGTAAAATTCCAGCCGTGCAATTTAGATAATGCTGATTATCCAGTCATTCTGAAACTCTCAGGATTGGACTGCAAGTTACTGGCACAAGAGTTATTAGCCCACTCACCCATTCAAAGATTTATTTATTACTGTGGCTTTTTTGTTAAATTGTTACCATCATCATTTAAAAAGATGATGAGAATTTCACTAACTTAATAGTAACCTTGAATACAATGTACCTCCCTCTCTGCTCCTATCCCAATACCTTATACAATGGCACAAATAAGGGTAAGTTCCTCTGATCCCAATTTATCTATTTTCCCAGAAGGTGCAAATAATAAGTTTATACTAATATAACAAACTTACTGTAATAAAATGCCCCAAAATTTAAAAAAATCCATTTTTTGAGGGCCTTTGCATACACATCGGGATTGTAGCAAGCAATCTAACTGAACATGCATTTGTTTTCAGAACCCAGCCATCACCACCAAATGTTCAAATACAGTCAATGTTTGTATACACTAGAATGAGGTTGGCAACAGCCCATGAGTTGGCATGCTTGCAATTTGCTCTTGAAATGCTTATGAAAGGAAACCTCCAATTCAACTCACCATTTTGTCACAACCACAACCAGTAACAGTCTAACAATCACAGTAACAGGGATTATGCATCAACCAAAATGGTTGAAACTATATGAACATAAAAACTCATCATTGGCATGTTCTGCCAAAAGTAATCAATAACAGAACCCAGTTGAAAATGGGCCAACTGCTTACACATCTAACAGCATCATCATAAACTAGAACTAAAGTTAAAGTTTATTTATTAGTCACAAGTAGGCTTACATTAACACTGCAATGAAGTTACTGTGAAAAATCCCCTAGTCGCCACACTCCCGTGCCTATTTGGGTACACTGAGGGAGAATTTAGTATGGCCAATGCACTTAACCAGCATGTCTTTTGGACTGTGGGAGGAAACCGGAGTATGCGGAGGAAACCCACCCAGGCACAGGCAGAACATGCAGATGTCACACAGACCGTGATCCAAGCTAGGAATCAAACCTGGGTCCCTGGCACTGTGAGGCAGCAGTGCTAACCACTGTGACACCATGCCTAAGGTTACTAACTGCACCCTTCAGCCATCAAAGGAAGTGATGGTGGTAATGACTGCACCATAAGATATATATCACCTAATAACTGCATAGGAAAGAACAAGACTGTTATAGCTCCTGTGTGCAGAGCGCACGTATGTGTGTGTGGGTAGTAGTTGTGAGTGAGAAATGCGTTATGAGAATTGTAGTTTTTAAGTTCTTCTTGAATGACACACTCAATGCGTAGTGACTTAAGCAGAAGGTTTACAAATAATAACTGAGCTGCAATCATTTCAGGATTTTATAGCTTTATTGATTCTATAGTGTTGCTTGAGTTTAAGTTTTTTTAAATCTAATGAATAACAAAATTTATTCTCCGGACTAGAGGAAGATATTTATGGGAGGTTTTGATGCTGACCTCAGACACAGTTCACAGAGTTCATCAGTCAACCAAGCCTGGTTAATGGTGAATGACAAGCTGTTTGAGTGGAAACAATTTCCCTTGGCAGTACCATCCTGAAGAAACTTTCAACACAATCTAAAATTCACTGAAAGGGGAGAAAAAATGTATTTTATTATTGTACAAGTGACTGAAAAAAATGATTTAAAGAAGTGGGAGAAAGTGAAAAATGAAGCAAAATCATGACAATTTTCAGACAATACCCAGCACTAACATTGCAGATTTCAAAGGATGTTCGGGAGTTCAGGTTGTAAAGGGTGAGGCCAGTGAAGGGATTTCAACATGAGGATGAGAATTACAAAATCAAAATGTTGATGGACCATGAGCCAACCAAAAAAAAAGCTTCAAGAAGTACAGAGAAAAAATTAATATGTAATATCAGGGAATAAGAGGGAATAGTAAATGTATATGCACCATAAACTGATAGGTAAATGGGATTGCAAACATTCTATGAGGCTGTATCCTTTAAGATCAGCGCATTGTGTTATATTTGACCAGTGTCAGTTGTGATCTATTGTATAAATAATGCTGCAGTGAGTAAGCTGAATAGGTTCAGCAAATCTACAAAATTATTTAATTAAGCTTTGATTGATAACACCTCATATTGCCAACAGCCCTTTCTTAGCAAAGTAAGAATCTTACCCAGTAGTGTGACTATTGGAAAATCATAGACTACTTACAAGTACAATCCATTCAACTTACTGTGGAGAATCATAGGCATTGCAGCTGCCATTTCCCAATATTCTTTACAATAACAGCCTGCCCTCAGAAAATTGTCCCCAATAAGGGTACAAAGTATTTTGTTTCCTGAACATGATTTTGCATTACGATACCCGAATAAAAATAAATTCCACCAGATTTTGGGATTCTGATAACAAAGGTTCTTTGGTGCTATTAAATATTTCAGAATTCTTATAAAAATCAGGAACCTGAAAGGATTACAAACATGACTGTTTATTGTAAAGAGTAAAATACTGCATATATTGAAATTATGAGAATTGGAAAAGTCAAGTCAAGCAAATGATATTTTAATAACGTGCATCCAGGTTGGACCATCACAAATACATACTAATTCTTTAAAATGTATTTATCCATTCTCTGGATGCAGGCAAGGTCAACATATATTGCCCATCCATACTTGGCCTTGAGAAGGTGTTCGTGAGCTGCCTTTTTGAAACTCAGTAAAAAGTCTCACAACACCAGGTTAAAGATTGTGAGACTTTTCACAGTGTTTACCCCAGTCCAATGCCGGCATCTCCATATTTTTGAAACTCTGCAGTCTTTGTGGTGAAGGTGCTGCCATTGTGACATTAGAGATGTGGAGTTCGGAGACGAGTAACTCGCCTCTAGTCTTCCGAAAGACTGTCCACCATCAGCAAGACACTAGTCAACAGTGATGGAGTACTCTTCCACTTGACATGATGGGTGCGGCTCCATTGTACACGAAGTTTGCCTCCAAAGCAAACGTTTGACATCTGTCTTTAACTTAGCCATTCTCTCCCTCCATCCGTGACACACAATGGCAACAACGTGTACCATCCACTGCAGCAACAAACCATAAGAATATAAGAAATAGGAGCAGGAGTAGGCCATCTAGCCCCTCGAGCCTGCCCTGCCATTCAATAAGATCATGACTGATCCAAAGTGGATCAGTTCCACTTTCCCGCTTTCTCCCCATAACCTTTAATTTCCTTGTCTGTCAAAAACCTATCTACCCATGACTTAAATATATTTAGCGAGGTAGCCTCCACCACTTCAACAGGCAGAGAATTCCAGAGATTCACCACCCTTTGAGTGAAGAAGTTTCTCCTCAACTCTGATCTAAACTGCCCCCCCCCGCCCTTATCTTGAGGCTGTGTCCTCTAGTCCTGCTATCCTTTCTAAGTGGTAAGAATCGCTCTACCTCTACCCTATCCATCCCCTTCATTATCTTATACCTCTCTATAAGATCCCCCCTCATCCTTCTAAACTCCAACGAGTACAGACCCAGTTTATTTAGTCTCTCTTCATAGTCCAACCCCCTCATCTCCGGTATCAGCGTAGTGAACCTCCTCTGCACGCCTTCCAAGGCCAATATATCCTTCCGCAAGTGCGGCGACCAAAACTGCACACAGTACTCCAGCTGCGGCCTCACCAGTACCCTGTACAGTTGCAGCAAGACCTCCCTACTTTTATATTCTATCCCCCTCGCTATAAAGGCCAACATTCCATTTGCCCTCTTGATCACCTGCTGCACCTGCAGACTGGGTTTTTGCGATTCGTGCACAAGGACCCCCAGGTTCCTCTGCACTGTAGCATGCTGCAGCTTTTCACCTTTTAAATAATAATCCCTCCTATTATTTCAGCCAAAGAGGATAACCTCACACTTGCTAACATTATGCTCCATCTGCCAGGTCCTAGCCCACTCGCTAAGCCTATCTAGATCCCTCTGCAGACTTTCCACACCCTCCACGCAATTTGCTTTTCCACCCATCTTTGTGTCATCAGCAAATTTCGTCGCCCTACACTCAGCCCCCTCCTCCAGATCATCTATATAAATAGTAAATAGTTGAGTCCCCAGCACCGATCCCTGTGGCACTCCATTAGTCACCAACCGCCAACCAGAGTAGCACCCATTGATACCAACTCTCTGCTTCTTATTAAACAGCCAATCCTCTATCCACGCTAACACCTTACCCCCAACTCCGTGCACCCTAACCTTCTGTAGCAACCTTTTATGAGGCACCTTATCAAACGCCTTTTGGAAATCTAAAAACACCACATCCACCAGTTCCCCTCTGTCTACCGCACTAGTCACATCCTCATAGAAATCCAATAAATTCGTCAAACACGACTTCCCCTTAACGAATCCGTGCTGCGTCTGCTCGATCAAACCATTCTTTTCTGGGTGCCTCGCTATTTCTTCTTTGATGACGGATGCTAGCATTTTTACACCAAAGCTTCTTCAACCTTCTAAACCTCTACCACCTAGAAGGGTAAGGACAGTAGATACATGAGAACACCATCGGCTGTAAGTTCCACTCAAAGCCACACACCATCCTGATTTGGAATTATAATTCTGGTCCTTATTGCTTGGTTAAAATCCTGAAGCTCCCCTTCTAACAGCACAGAGGGTGTACCGACACCATGTGAACCACAGCAGTTCAAGAATGCAGCTTACCAAGACATTCTCAAGGAAAATTTAAGATTGACAATTAATACTGGCCTAGCCAGCAATGCCCATATTCTGTGAAAGAATTACATATTTAAAAAAAAGCAGGGAGATGCTGCATTTGACCCAGCAACATTGAAGGAACAACAATACATGCCCAGGCTTGAGAGGCGCTGTCAAAGAAACTTGGAGTTGCTACAATGCAGCTTGTAATTTGGACACACTTGATTTGACTTATTATTGTCAATGTATTAATATACAGTGAAAAATATTGTTTCTTGCGTGCTATACAGACAAAACATACTGTCCATAGAGAAGGAAAGGAGAGAGTGCAGAAAGTAGTGTTACCGTCATAGCTAGGATGTAGAGAAAGATCAAATGAATGCAAGGTAGGTCCATTTAAAAGTCTAATGATAGCAGGGAAGAAGCTGTTCTTGAGTCAGTTGGCACATGTCCTCAAACTTTTGTATCTTTTTCCTGACGGAAGAAGATGGAAGAGAGAGTGTCTGGTGTGCATGGGGTCCTTAATTACACTGCAACCACTCTACACTTGTGGTGGAGGAAGTGAATTTTAATGTATTATATGATGTGCTAATCAAGCAGTTGTTCTTCAGTACAATGGCTGGGATAAATGGGAGGGTAATGGCCTAGTGGGATTATCACTAGATTATTAATCCAGAAACTCAGCTCATGTTCTGAGGACCTGGTTCAAATCCCACCAGGGCAGATAGATGGTGGAATTTGAATTCAATTTTAAAAATATCTGGAATTAAGAATCCACTGATAGCCATGAAACCATCACCGACTGTTGGGAAAAATCCATCATCTTGGATGGTGTCGAACTTCTTGAGTATTGTTGGAGCTATACTTATCTAAGCAACTGGAGAGTATTCCATCATGATCCCAACTTCTGCCTTGTGGATGGTGGAAAGGCTTTGAGAAACTGAGCCATGGCTGCAAAATACTGAGCTTCTGATCTACTCTTGTATGCACAGTATTTATGTGCTTCTCCCACCAAGCTTCTGGTCAATACCGATATTCAGGATGTAATGGTGAGGGAGTTGATGATGGTAATGCCATTGAATCTCAAGGAGAAGTGCCTAGATTTGCCCTTGTTGGAGATGGTCATTGTTTGTTAGTTGTGTGATATGGATATGACTTGCCATTTATCAGCCTCACACTGGATGTTGTCCAGGTCCTGTTTCATGCTTTTTCATTTTAATGCCCAGCACCTTAAACTTTTTACAGAGCCATGAAAAGGAAACAACTTGTGAGCAGCCTGGGCTGTGCTTTCCATGTAACTGCATGGCCACACATGGATGATGCTTACTGCAAAATTGGACTGGAGATAACAGAGTAATTTTTCACTTTGTTAGGAAAATACAAGTTCCATTCTGGAACATTCCTGAACACAGTTCTTCAGCACAATGGCTGGGACGTACGGGAAGGTGATGGCCTAGTGATATTACCACTAGACTATTAATCCAGAAACTCAGCTCATGTTCTGGGGATCTGGTTCAAATTCCACCAGGGCAGATAGATGGTGGAATTTGAATTAAATTTTAAAGATATCTGGAATTAAGAATCCACTGATAACCATGAAGCCATTGTCGATTGTCAGGAAAAACCCACCTGGTTCACTAATGCTCTTTAGGGAAGGAAATCTGCCATCTTTGCCTGGTCTAGCCTACATGTGGCTCCAAAGCCACAGCAATGTGGTTAACTCTCAACTGCTGTCGGGCAACTCATGATGGGCAATAAATGCTGGCCAGCCAGTGATGCCTGTGTCCCACAAATGAATAAAAAAAAATTGTCAGGGCCAGTAGTGTTTGCTTCATCTAGTGCACCAGCTGTTTCTTAATCATGTGTGGAGTGAATTGAATTGGCTAAAGCTTGACACCTGTGATAGGCCTTAGAAGGAGGTCAAGATGAATCATCTACTCGGCATTTCTGGCCAAAGATAGTTGTGAATGCCTTCTGAGCTTATGTGTTTGGTTTCCCCATTGTGGAGGATGGTGATGTTCATGTTGCTGCTCGAGGAATTTGAGCTCAGAGCTCATGAGCAGAGTCTGAGCTTCAGACATTGTGACACATCAGGGAGGGGGAGGAGTACCTGTGTTTCCAGAGCAGCCACATCCCTTAAGATTACTTCAAATTGTCAGTGGTCAAGGACAGGAGGATGTGATTGAGAGTGAGGCAGAAAGAGAGAACCAACAGATAACATTCCAGAGCCTTGCCCCTGTCCAGCAGGTTTGAAGTTCTTACTCCCTGTGTGGGTGAAAACAGGGACTGTAGGAAGGATGAGCAAATTGGCCACGGCACCTTAATTCAGAAATTTTGTTGAAGTCAAGGAGAAAAGATAAATGTAGTCATAGTTGGGATAATATAGTCAGGGGAATAAACACTGTTCTCTGTAGCCAGAATCAAGAATCCATCCATCGAGAGGCTGTGTTACCTACCCATTGTCAAGGTTCAGGACATCTGCTCTGGGCTGGAGAGAAACTTGCAGAGGGAGGGGGAGGATCCTGTGGTTGTCGTCGTCCATGTAGGCACCAATAATATTGATAAAATGAGGAAGGAGGTTCTGTGTAGGCAGTTTGAGGAGTTAGGCACTAAATTCAACAACAGAACCTCAAAGGTTATAATCTCTGAATTATCACCTGAGCCACATGCAAATTGGCAAAGGGTACGTAAAATTAGAGTGATGAATATGTGGCTCAAAGACTGGTGTGGGAGAAGTTGGTATTGGTTCATGGGATATTGGCATCAGTACTGGCGAAAGTGGGTACTGTACTGTTGTGATGGCCTACATCTGAAATATGCTGGGACCAGTGTTCATGCAGACCATATAACTAGGGAAGTAGAGAGGATTTTAAACTAAATAGTGGCAGTGAGGGTTCAGTTGCTTGGAAAACTAGGAAATCAAAATTAAAGAAGATAGGAGTACAGGTTAGTGACGAGTCTGAGTGTCAACAGAAAGCAAAGGTAGTGACAGATCATGTGAAAGTCATATTGCACCAAGGACCTGTACAAAAGGAGGGAAATTGAATAATAAAACAAACTTAAAGGCTTTGTATCTGAATACATAAAGCATTCAGAATAAGATTAAAGAATGCAAATAGAGACAAATGGGAATGATTTTATGGCGATTACTGAGGCATGGTTACAGGGAGACCAGGTTTGGGAATTGAATATTCTAGGGTACAGTATTTTGGAGGGATAGGCAGGAAGGAAAATGATATGGTGTAACCTCGGCATACTGGGAGCTTGAGAAGCTTTTAAACATCAATAAAGGATTACTAAAAAAGAGCAAAGGTAAATTATGAGAAAAAACTGGTTCAAAATATAAAAATGGACAACTAAAGCTTCCATAAATATATAAAGAGGTAGAGAGTAGCTAAATTGAGTGGTGGTCCCTTGGAAGATGAGGTTGGGGAGTTAATGGTAGGGAACACAAAAATGGCTGAGACACTAAGTCAATATTTTACCTCAGTTTTCACGGTGGAGGACATGAGTACCATCCCAATAGTAACAGAAAATGCAGAGGTTACAGAAATGGAGGAACTTAGAGCTATCATCATCACTAGAGAAAAAGTACTGGGCAAACTATTGGGATTGAAGGCAAACAAGTTTCCAGGGCCTAGTGGCCTACATCCTAAGTCTTAAAGGAAATTACATTGGAGAT
This sequence comes from Carcharhinus amblyrhynchos, assembly GCF_965287045.1. Taxonomy (NCBI): domain Eukaryota; kingdom Metazoa; phylum Chordata; class Chondrichthyes; order Carcharhiniformes; family Carcharhinidae; genus Carcharhinus; species Carcharhinus amblyrhynchos. The sequence continues at coordinate 33,259,727 of NC_137335.1, read as the reverse complement.
ACTTGATCTGTTGGTTACAATATTCCACAATTCCCAAGATGGGGGTAAAGGTTCTGGGGAATTAGAAAAATTCTAATATAATGCCCTTATTCAAAAGGGGAAGGAGGCAAAATATCGGAAACCATAGGCCAATTAGTTTAATATCTGTCACTGGAAAATTGTTAGAATCCATTGAGGAAGTAATAACAGAACATTTTAAAAGTCCAAATGCAATCCATCAATGTCAGCACGGTTTTATGAAGGGTGAATCATGTTTGACTAATTTGCTTGAATTCCTTAACGATGTAACAAGCAAGATGGATAATGGGGTTCCTGTAAATGTGGTATATCTGTACTTCCAGACGGCATTTGATAAGATGGTACACAAGGTTAGTTCACATGAGATTAGGGGTAATTTATTTTAGATAGAGGATTGGCTAACCAGCAGAAAGCAAGAGTTGGAATAAATGGGTCTGGCTGGGATGCTGTTTCAGAAAGTTGGTGCAAACTCAATGGGTCGAATGGCCTCCTTCTGTGATACAGGGATTCTATAGTTCACGTCCACTCTGTCAATTCCCCTTTAAATGTTTTAATTAAGTCGCATCTTCCTCTCCTAAGGTCTAAAGGATACAATCTAACATGTCCAGCCTTTCCTCATAAGACAACGTTCCCATCACAGGTATTAATCTAGTATATTTTCTCTGAAATGCTTTAAATGCATTTACATCTTTCCTTAAATAAGGAGACCAATACTGTGCACAGTACACCAGACTTGCTGGGAGATGTATAGTAATGTGTTAAATTCAGAAAAATATATGATGCTGATGCAATACTGATGTCAAGTCACATGAATAAGAAGTTAGAAAGATCTTGAAAAAGGAGAAGCTCAAATATGGTGTAAGAGGCCCAAAAGAGTCCCACACCCCAAAAATGTGCTCTTAGGCTGATTGGTGTAACAAATTGTCCCTAAATTATTCTCCCCTTAGTCTGGTTTCCAGTGGGGGTACCATAAGCATAGACATGGGTCAAGGGTGGAGGAGTAAAAACACATTGTTAAGATGGTGGCGTGGGCTCGTTGGGCCGAAGGGCCTGTTTCCCGTGCTGTGTTGTTCTTTGTTCTTTGTTCAAATGTGAACATATTTACTGTAAATAAAGAGCAATGGTTTTCAGAAAATACAGACTCAAGCAGTATACTTTGGGAGAATGAAGAATCCCCCCTTCCCCCCCTCTCCACCCCCCCAAACTTCAGCAAAACAACCTGAACATTCCTTGGGTTTGAAGGGTGGGGGGATGTGGCAGCTGGATGTGGTAATTTCTGAATGAATGCTCCAGATATATGAATTCAAATCTAACCATGGCAACTGGAGGTGTTTCAATTCAATTAATGAATACATTTGGAATAAAAAATATTGTTATTAATGAGTACAAAACTACCTGCTTATCATAAAAACCCACTGGTTCACGGATGTGTTTCAGGGGAGAATATCTGCCTCCTTAACTCAGTTTGATCTACACACCCAGGAATGTCAAACTGTTTCAGAAAGGTTGAATGAGAAAATAGAATCCTTTATCAACCTAGGAACAAAAATGAGGTATATTCTGTCCAGTTAACCTTGCAAAATTCTTCTCAATTGCTAATATCCTTCAACTTGTGCCAAAATTTAGGGAGTTGTCCCACACACTAATAAAGCAACAATTTGATATACTTATCCTTACTGGAGCGTTCCTATTGTCAATCTCCCAAGCTTTTCCATCACCATTTCCATATATGTCCTGATACAAAAACAGAACAGACCCATCAGAGGTGTGAACACAATGGGAGGGAGTTGACACAGTTGGGAGGGAGTATCCCGGGAGTCTTCAATATTGATTCTGGACCCTGTAAAATCCCATGGGTTCAGGTCAACACAGGAAGGGAAACACCCTGCGATCTCACAGCCAATGAGTCTGCACTCCTCCATAGTGAACACCAACTGGAAAAATCAGTGAAGGTGACAAGAGTATAGAATATACTCTGGTGGAGACTTCACTGGCCATGACCAACAGTAACGTGGTAGCACCAGCGGTGACTGAGCTGGCCAAGTCCTGAAGGACATATCATCAAAACCAGGCCTGTCTCAGAAGGTGAATGAATCAACAAGAGGAAAATCTACTTGATCTTGTCCTCACCAATTTACCTGTCACCATTGCATCCTTCCATGGCAGTATTGGTAGAAATGACCACCACAGTCCTTGAGGAGACAAAGTGCCTCTTTCACAGTGACAACACCCTCCGTTGTGTTGTGCAGCACCACACCATGTTAAATTAGTTAGACAAAGAACAGATCTGGCAGTTCAAAATGGGCTTCCATGAGGCACTATAGTAAGATCTGCAGCAAGATCTCGAAAACATTCAACTTTGGGCAGTTAAGAGACATGTAAGTGCCAGGCAATGCCATCTCCAACAAGAGAGAATCTAACAGTCTCTCTTTGACATTGAGTTACAATAATAATGGCATTGCTGAAATAAATACAGTGGCTACAAGAGTTGGTCAGAGACTGGGAATTCTGTGGCAAGTAATTCTGTTCCTGACACCACCACCCCTTCCCCCCTCCCCCCCCTCAAAAGCTTGTTCACCATTTACAAGGAACAAGTCAGGAGTGTGATGGAATGTCCTCCCCTTGCCTGGATGAGTGCAACTCCAACAACACTCAAGAAGCTCAACACCAACAGGGACGAAGCAGCCCATTTGATTGCATCTGCAACCTCTACTCCCTCCACCGCTGATATGCATCATTAAGATGCACTGCAGCAACCAACTAACTTCAACCTCATCTTCGAAGTCTGCAACCTCTATCACTTGGAAGGACATAGGCAGCAGGTGCATGGGAACACCATTACACGCAAGTTCCCTTTCAAGCCATCCTGACTTGGAACTAAATGACCATTTCTTTGCTGTAAAAATCCTGAAACTCTCCCCCTATCAGCACTGTAATTGCAGCTGCATCTGATGGACCGCAGTAGTTCAAGTAGGTGGCCCACCACCACTTTTTCAAGTGCAATTTGAAATAGCTTGCTTACTGCAAATATTTAAAAATTCTACAATGCAGCGTGGGAACAGCTTATGCAGTTCAACCTCCCATAAGGAACAAGACAAGCAGCATTTGCAGGAACAGCAGAAACCTTCTCCAAAGTCCCCTGATGCTCCACAGGACAGAGGGACTGAACACAGATCTCAGCTCACAGGAGGCTCCCAAGCACAAGCAGATAGTGTCTTGGGAGGTTCAAATCTGGAAGATTACCACCATCCAAGTGGACCAGGTGGGCATGCATTGCCATTGGAACAGAGGATTCAGGAGCAGGAGTAGGTCATTCAGCCCTTCGAATCTATCCACCATTCAATAAGATCATGTCTGATCTGATTGTGGTTCTCAGCTTGATTTTCCTGTCTCCCTGCACCCCATAATCCTTACCTCACCCGCCTAATAAAAATTAACCTTGAACAAATTGAATGACCCAGTCTCCATTACCTTCTGGGGAAGAGAATTCCACAAACTAATGACCCTCTGAGAGGAAAAACAGGGTTTCACAGTCTGTTGCTCACAAGTGCATTTCGTAGGTGTCGGATGCCATGCCTCTCGGGTCACGATTTATGTCCACTTCATTACTGATGAGATCAGTCCGAACTAGACGGCTCTCAGATTTGCTGCACTAGTTGCATTCCCAGTACAAGGGCAATGTGGAAATCAAGGAACCTTCAATCAATTGGGATTATTCATCAATTGAAAGAGATTTCAATCTATTAATTTTCAACTAGTATACAACCACTGAAAAAATATCACATGCATATGTGCAAGATGCCCAGGAGTTGTTGTGACATCTACATTCAGAGAATCTACAGTGCAGACAGAGGCCATTTGGCCCACTGAGCCTGCACCAACAAAAATCCCACCCAGGTCCTATCCTCCATAACCACGCAACTTTACTGTCCTAGTTCCCCTGACACTCAGGGGCAATTTATCATGGCCAATCAACCTAATCCACACGTTTAGACTGGGGGAGGAAACTGGAGTACATGGAGGAAGCCCACACAGACATGGGAAGAACATGCAAACTCCACATAGTGACCTGAGGCCGGAATCAAACGTGGGTCCCTGGCACTGTGAGGCAGCCGTGCTAACTACTTTGGCACTGTGCTGCCCAATATCATTCAAGTAATTGCACGTCCAAGCAATGTCAGTGGATGAGTCCTTGCACAAAAGGGTTATTCTCCATGGATCCGATACCTGTGAGGCACTTTATAACTGATGCCCAGACAAGGTATAACCAAAGCCACATGAGCATGGGTGATTATTGAGCAAGCCACTGGGATACTGAGTATATGATTCAGGTGTATGAACAGATCTGGAAGCATCTTTCAGTAGAGAGCAGAATAGGGTGAATGGAATGATAGCAGTATTTTGCATCTGAACACACTGCAGCAGAGGGCTGAGCTCTAGACGGATGAAGGTGAGGATCGTTGTATTTTTAGAAGAGGAGCAGCAACAGGAGCTTTATGTAGTTAAGGTAAATGCAGATACTCATTTAACTGTGAGAGATGCCCGGATCGACTCATTCATGCCACTTTAGCTAATCTGAGGCAGTGCTGCCATCTGGCATGCTGGTGTTGAACCCAGTATGCCCAATGCACACCCAGCCCCTGCACAATGTAATCGCACAGACGCCCTGTGTCTTCTAGCAAGCCACAAGCAGCAACAGGTAGAATGGGATAATGCAACTTTGAAACAAAGTTTATGGTTCATAAACATTGGCGGTGAAAGTGACAAATTAACAGTTATAAACAGCCAAGTGATTTTACCATTGAAATAACAGAAACTTTCTTTTCCTTTTTCCCTTCCTCCTATGGGAGCTACCCCTGTGGTTTCAATAAAGCTGGAGGCTCATGTCCCTGCTCCGACTGCTCACCTGTACCAGGGCAGCAGCAGACTTGGCAATGAGGCAGTATATTGGGCTTTAATTGGGATGGAGGAAAGGAATGCTTTGAGCAGAGTCCCAGGTCCCCGTCCCCCTTCTTCATCTCCTCTCTCAAGATCTATTTGATAGTCATTGCTAGCCAAGAGCTAGAGAGTACCTTGAATTTTTAAAGTTTATTTATTATTGTCATAAGTAGGCTTACATTAACACCAAAATGAAGTTACTGTAAAAATCCTCTAGTCGCCACATTCCAGTTCCTGTTTGGGTACACTGAGGGAGAATTTAGCGTGGCCAACGCTTCTAATCAGCATGCTTTTCAGACTGTGGGAAGAAACCAGAGCGCCCGGAGGAAACACATGCAGACATAGGGAGAATGTGTAGAGTCCGCAAAGACAGTGACCCAAGCCAGGAAGTGAATCAGGGTCCCTGGCACTGTCAGTCAGCAGTGCTAACAACTGTGCCATCGTGATGCCCAAAAGGTGATGGAGTTCTCAGCTATCAGAGTAGCTCTTGTCCTCTCTCACTCCCTGATGTTCCATGCTCTCTTCTCAAGAAAAAGAAGGAAAATTTGAGTGTTGTGATTGTGAGGAATGCAAGGTATTGAGAGGCTGGAAGGACAGTATTTGTGAAGTAAGTTTAAGGGATGGGTATGACATGGCAATACAATAAAAGGGATTGTCGGTGGTGCCAGACCAGAGGGGAGGAGGAATAAAAGAAGCTGCTAAGTGTGTCATTCTCAGTGCCAATTCAGACAGAGTGGATTGGTACTTGAATGTGAGACATTACTCACCTTTCAGGTCCCAATAAGGTCATTGCAGCTTTTTGAAGCACTGTATCCAGTCCTGCTGCTCACATAGTCTGCTACTTCCACTCATATCTACTTGGCCTCCGAGGCAGGATTTACCCTCCCTGCAAGTCCCGAGAGTCATGATGTGGATATGCCAGCGTTGGACTGGGGTAAACACAGTAAAAAGTCTGACAACACCAGGTTTAGTCCAACTGATATATTTGATAGTAAACTCACAAGCTTTCGGGGTTAGTCCCTTCATCAGGTGAATGGAGAGTTCTGGCCTCAGACAGAGCATACAAAGCACAGACAGTTTACAGATTACTGATTAGAATGCGAATCTTTACACCTAACCTGCTGTTCAAGTCCTAAAGTGGCCGACAATGTGAGTGGAAGGAGCACTGATCACAGGTTAAAGAGATGTGTATTGTCTCCAGACAGTACAGTAAGTGAGGTTTTGCAAACCCAGGCAAGTCACGGGGGTTACAGATAGTGCGACATGAACCCAAGATCCCTGTTGAGACTGTCCTCACGTGTGCGGAACTTGGCTATCAGTCTCTGCTCAGCGACTCTGCGCAGAGTCGTTCCGCACACATGAGGACGGTCTCAACAGGGATCTTGGGTTCATGTCACATATCTGTAACTCCCGTGACTTGCCTGGGTTTGCAAAACATCACTTACTGTACTGTCTGGAGACAATACACATCTCTTTAACCTGTAATCAGTGCTCCTTCCACTCACATTGTCGGCCACTTTAGGACTTGAACAGCAGGTTAGGTGTAAAGTTTCGCATTCTAATCAGTAATCTGTAAACTGTTTGTGCTTTATATGCTCTGACTGAGGCCAGAACTCTCCATTCACCTGACGAAGGGACAAACCCGAAAGCTAGTGAGTTTACTATCAAATAAATTGGTTGGACTTAAACCTGGTGTTGTCAGACTTTTCACCGTCCCTAGAGTCCACCGCATAATGTCCAGGCATAATGAGAACCATTGTGCAGCCTGCCTGCCTGCCTACCCTGTCCACTCTCCCTGACACTTCATCTGTTGAGGCACCAACTCAGTCCATTTTGACCATTAAATAGTGAAGTTTGACATCAGGTGAGGATCATCATCACAACCACTCATTCCATTTGGTCAGGAAGCTAGGAACTGGGAAACCCCAGTGCTGTGGATCAATTAAAAAGCCACTCACAAACCCATTGCTCAAACACCAGGTTCTCAGCCAGTAGTCAGACTCATCCACTGTGAGCAAGTCGCAAGGTTAACCCCCTCTGAGTGAGATCTTCAGGCACTGATGGGACATTGTTATTATTAGGTTGATTGAGTAGAAAGTGTGAAGATGTGAGGTTGTGGGGGTCGGGTATGTTAGCTTTTAGATAGTGAAGTGAACAGTGATGGTGCCAATACTTGCAGATGATGTCCAGTGTTACCAATTACAATGCATCCAGTCTTTCCAAGAAATCAACTCACTGCCATTCCTGGCTAAGAATCCAGACCTGAGGTCGAGAACAGGAGAACAAAGTGAGCTATAAAGCAAGTGGGGAGGAGAATCTAATCCAAGTCAAACAGAGGGGAGAAAATGGGATCCATCTTCTCGTCTGGATTTTGTTCTGTCTCATCTGCCACCTTTAGATTTGGATCACATTCTCCCCACCCGTGCTCCTGTCACCCTCCCTTATCCCTTATCAGCTATTCCACTGTCTGATTTCTTACTCCCAATATCTGGTAACACCCTTTTTGATCTCCTGTTCTTCTCTCTCCTCCCCCCCCCACCGCCCTCTCCACAAACTCCCAACCCCCTCTGATCTCTTGAATCCCAACTCTAGCCTTTGGTTCTCTCCTCCAATTTCCTTTCGCTGCTGATCCCCTATGCCACCCTCTGATTCCACCTCCTCCCTCAATCTTTAATTTCCTGCACTCCTTTCATCTCCTGCAACACTCCAAACCTCTGTTTCCCCTTTGATCTCCTGTACTCCCTAAAACCTACTGACCCCCCCATCCCCCAATTACCTGTCAATCCCTGACAAAACTTCTGTTTTCCCCCTTCCCACTACCTCCAATCACTTGATTCTATCACATCAATCCTCTCATCACCATAGTCTTGGCCCTGGTGATCTTTTGTATCCCTGTTTCTCCCCTATACTCTCCGAGTACCTGGCCCACCCCAACTTCTATATATCCTCTGGTCCTCTTCCTGCTCTGAACTCCAGTCTCACAACTCCAATCTTCGGCAGCACACTACCGTAGTGGTTAGCACTGCTGCTTCACAGCTCCAGGGACCTGGGTTCAATTCCCGGCTTGGGTCACTGTGTGGAGTTTGCACATTCTCCTCGTGACTGCCTGTGTCTGTGTGGAGTTTGCACATTCTCCTCGTGTCAGCGTGGGTTTCCTCCAGGTGCTCCAGTTTCCTCTCTCAGTCCAAAGATGTGCAGGTTAGGTTGATTGGCCATGCTAAAATTGGCCCTTAGTGTCCTGAGATGCTGAGGTTAGAGGGATTAACGGGTAAATATGTAGGGATGTGGGGGTAGGGCCTGGGTGGGATTGTGGTCAGTGCAGACTTGATGACCAAATGGCCTCTTTCTGCACTGTAGGGTTTCTATGATTCTCTGATCTTAAATCTCTTTCCAGGTCTTTGCCCTATTCTATCTCCTGCCTCCTTTCCGATCTTTTGCCCTCTCTGTTCTGAACTCCAGGCTACCTCCCATTTTCTGCCCTCCTACTGTTCTCATGACTTCCTCCAATCAACCATGGTTGCAAAAGAAAGACAATGTACTTCAGGCCACAGGCTCTAACTGGACACATTCATGGTCACAATGTCATCCACGTGTGCTTCTAGTGGGCAGAGAAGAGCGGGACAATATTTAAGCTCAGGCTCCAGAAGTCCTGCCAATGTTCATATCGAATGTGTCATGACCTCAAGACATCCCACAATGGTTTATAGTCATGGAAACGGCAGTACTGTAAAAAGCACAGAAGCCCATTTGCACCCAACAACTCTCACAGATAGCAATGAGGTAATGACCAGATAATATGCTTTTATTGATGTTTGAGGAATAAACCTTGGCAAGGACTATGAGGAGAGTTCTTCTACTAAATAGTATTCTTATAGACAGGACCTTGATTTAATGTCTCATCCAAAAGCTAACACCTATAACAGTCCAGCATTTCCCTCGTACTGAACTGAGCTGTTGACCCAGATTGCTACACTAAAGTATATTGATAGATGTTAAACAATATAAACTTCAAAATAACATTCACCTTCTACCATAGCATTTATTTACCTATTCCTATTGCCACATGTTCCAACCTGCAATTGTTCTGAATATATTTAATGTAATGTCAATGTAATGGAAGATTAAATTACTCAATACCCTCTTTGGGTCTAAACCCATTGGCCTACTATTTACTCAGGAGACACTTGTGAATGTTCACTTATATATTTATTGATTTCTAGGCTTAGTAAACAGTTCTGAGAGCAATTACTTCAAATTTTCTGTGTATGAAGCTCAGGCCTAAATGAATATCAGAACTGACACAAATCCCTTTTTTGAGTTTACTGAGATCTGAAAATATGAGAATAAATGGAAACAAAAAGAATCCATAAAGTATTTTGCAACACCAGTAGGGGGCAGCAGTAGTCCATTTAAAGGGAGACATTTTCTTTAAAAATCAGGATATTGTTGCTTTTTTTCTTTCTCACTTAATAATCTGCTGAGAAAACCACACTCCTCAGCATGTCGGCTTTAAAACCAATGCATTTTATAATTTCATCAGTTTGTCATTGAAAAGACAAGTAAACATTCTCTTTTTTGGTTGCTCTCTGCGGTAATCACACAAATTACAACAAGCCTAATGAGTTCACAAGAAACGATGTACTAAATTAAAATATATCAAATGAAGATGCTTCGGCCAGAAAGAGTTGCTAAAAGGCTGGTTTATGATACTGCCCTAAGGGGCAGCATGATGGTGCAATGGTTAGCACTGCTGCCTCACTGCACCAAGGACGTGGGTTCGATTCCAGTCTCAGATGACTGTCTTTGTGGAGTTTGCACATTCTCCCTGTGCCTGCATGGGTTTCCTTTCGGTGCTCCAGTTTCCTCCCACAGTCCAAAGATGAGCAGGTGAGGTGGAATGGCCAAACTAAATTACCCCTTAGTGTCCCAAGATGTGTATCTTAGGGATTAGAGGGGTAAATACATCAGGGTATGGGGATAGGGTCTGGGAAAGATGATCTGCAGAAGAGTTGGTGCAGATTTGATGGTCCGTATGGCTTCCTCCTCCACTGTAGGATTCAATAGTTAAACAGGGGGCTTTTCCTTATTGCTCATTGCAATCTCATTATCTGGAAAATACCTGAACCAACATAGCACAATGAAAGCTGTCAGAAACTTTTCTTACAAAAACTGGAACAGGAGTTCCAAGCAAGAGTCATATTGAACTCAAAATGTTAACTCTGTTTCTCTCTCTACAGATGGAGCCAGAACTGCTGAGTATTTCCAGCACTTTCTGTTTTTATAACACTCTTTCAGGACCGAGTGGTTCTGCACATAATGGTTCAGGAGTGTTCCTCTGAGTCAGGGAACATGACTACAATCTGGCTGTTAGAAGCTTGCACCAAGGTGATGGACACCACCCTGGGCTGGAGCAGCGTCCCGAAGTACCTCCACCAGGCTAGCCTGAGCGACTCTCAGCCCTGGCCGCTCCTCACTGTCATTATCTAAAGTGTGATTACTTCTAACTAATGGGAACTGGAAGACATAACACAATGTTGTGGCTGGTGGTACTATTCAAGAACATTCTCTTTTTAAAACTACTTTAAAGTGAAAACATGTAATTAGAACATGCTCTTGGTAGACTCACCATTGTCCCTGATGGCTATAGGTTGACTCATGGTGATTTAACCTGAGGATCACCACACCTCAGGCCAGGAGCAAGGTTGAAGGTGGGACCTACATGAATAAGTGTAGCTGGTACGAGAATTGAAGTAAGAAGTCTCACAACATCAGGTTAAAGTCCAACAGGTTTATTTGGTAGCACAAGCCACAAGCTTTCAGAGCACTGCCCCTTCATCAGGTGAGTGGGAGTTCAGTTCACAAACAGGGCATATAAAGACACAAACTGAATTTACAGAATAATGGTTGGAAATTTTGTATATTCTGTAAATTGAGTTTGTGTCTTTATATGCCCTGTTTGTGAACAAAATTCCCCCTCACCTGATGAAGGGGCAGCACTCTGAAAGCTTGTGGCTTGTGCTACCAAATAAACCTGTTGGTCTTTAACCTGGTGTTGTGAGATTTCTTACTGTGCTTATCCTAGTCCAACACCAGCATCTCCATATCACAAGAATTGAACCGACGCTGTTGGCATTGCTCTGCATCATAAACCAGCAGTCCAGACAACTGAGCTAACCAACCCCCACCTCCCCCTGAGTTCCTTCCCGAGGTGCAAATATCCTCTTGTGTTCCCCCATCCCAACCCCACATTGGGGCCTGTCAGCCTGACCCCAGAGAAAACCCATACATCCTTGTTCCAAAGCTGAATGCCTTCCGCTTGGCAGTCCCAGCAGTGGCTACCACTTATGGTAGTGCTACTGAAACATGTGAGATGCTGCCCCCAGTTGGCCATCAGTTCACTGAAATGGGGCTTCCTCTTGGTGAGGAATTGGTGACTCTCCTAAAGCCATTTAAAGGACTGTCAGCTGTTTAATGGCTCCAGACAAGCCAATCAAGTGTAGGCAGTCTTCGTCCTGATTTTAGACAATAAAATGAAACTACTGTCTCCGGAATAAAATTCGACACAAAGAATGCGCAGGGAAAATTATGATGAAATTTTCTAAAGCATTGGATCAGCCTCAAATGGATCATTTTGTCCAATTCTGGGCATTGCACTTTTAGAAGGATGTTAAGGCCTTACAGAAAATACAGAAAAGATTTACTAGCATGGCTCCAGGACTGAAGGAGTTCAATTATGAAAATTGATAGATGAAGCTGGGATTCTTCTTCTTATGGCTGAGGAGTTTGAAAGGAAATCTGATGGGGGAGTTCAAAATCATGAGGGGTACAGACAGACATTGGAGTTTAGAAGAATGAGAGACGACCTTATTGAAACATAAATTTCTGAGGGGGCTTGACGAGGTGGTTGCTGAGAGGATGTTTCTTCTTCTTGGGGAATCTAGAACAAGGGCGCACTGTTTAAACTAAGGGATCTCCCACTTAATGGAGATAAGGAGGAATTTCTTCTGAGGGTCATTTGTGTTTGGAATTCTCTGGGTCATTGAACATATTCAAGATTGATGTATTAAACTTGTTGAGGCCAGTATTCTGCTACCAACACCCTTTATTGACACAGTGAATAAAGCACTGCTTCAGCCGCTATGGCACACAGATCAAAACCCCGAGACCTATAGGACCTGGTCCGAACAGGCACAGCTGGCTATAAACTCCCACGGTTCATTTCCTAATGGGTGCACCCAGCACAATAATCACAGGAAGGTCCTTTCCGCTGCATGGCAATTGGTTGAAGCTGGGACTGGATCTGGTGGTGTGAACTGATTGGAGACCTATGTTTCTGGAGAGACATCATAAAGCCACTGACACAGGTTCTTCCTGAGGCTGTGCTTCAATTGAGGCACCAGCTCCTTCCGTTTCTCTCTCAGAATCCATGTCTTCATCACTCAGAGGGACAGGCATCAGATCAGCATCAAGTCATGGCCTGATAATGATAGTGTCGTCAGCATGGTTGGTAATGAGGCCTGCAGTGGCACAGGCTTCCTACTCCAGGTGCTTCCTCGCAATTTTGCCCTGCACACACAAACCCACCCCCCCAACCCCCCATCCTCCCCACTCTGGTTTGGGAACAATAGGCTTAATCTTGTTCAATTAACAAATCTGCTGGGACTACTCCGGCCATTATGTGAGGGATAGTTCTATAGTTGAATAAAGATCGGACCAGGTTGATCTCTGCATGTTGCAGTTTGCTTCTTCATGCCAAGCTTAAGAGTCTGCACCATTAGTTCAGCCAGCCCGATTGATGACAGGTGGTAGGGTTCTATCCTAATGTATTTTATTCCGTTGGAAAGCATAGTGGCCTGAAACTCAGTACTGGTAACGGCAGAGCCATTGTCAGAAACCAGTACTTCAGATATCCCGTGCATGCAGAAACTTCGTTGTAGTTCCTCAATCATAGCTTGGAGGTGGTGGAACTCATGCAATTTATCTCTAACCATTTGGAGTAAGTATCCACCATGATTGAAAATATAGAACCCATAAATGGCAAAGTCCACATGCACCCAGGGCCTAACAGCCGGAAGATTGGAAAATGGCTAATGTTACGCCGTTGTTTAAGAAGGGTGGCAGGAAAAAGGCAGGGAATTATAGGCCGGTTAGTTTAACGTCTGTTGTAGGTAAAATGTTAGAATCCGTGATCAAGGAGAAAATAGCGAGGCATCTTGAGGAGAATTGTTTGATAGAGCAGACGCAGCACGGTTTTGTTAAGGGGAGGTCATGTCTGACGAATTTATTGGCGTTCTATGAGGATGTGTCTAGGGCGGTGGATAGAGGAGAGCTGGTGGATGTGGTGTTTCTTGATTTTCAGAAGGCGTTTGATAAGGTGCCTCACAAGAGGTTATTACAGAAGGTCAGGGGGCATGGAGTTGGGGGTAGGGTGTTAGCGTGGATAGGGGATTGGCTGTCAAATTGGCGGCAGAGAGTGGGGATCAATGGGTGCTATTCGGATTGGCGGTTGGTGACTAGTGGAGTGCCCCAGGGGTCGGTGCTGGGGCCTCAGCTATTTACCATTTATATAGATGATCTGGAGGAGGGAACCGAGTGTATGGTGTCGAAATTTGCTGATGACACCAAGATTGGTGGAACGGCAAATTGTGCGGAGGGTGTGGAGAGTCTGCAGAAGGATCTAGATAGGCTGAGCGAATGGGCCAGGAACTGGCAAATGGAATTTAATGTTGGCAAGTGTGAAGTTGTCCATTTTGGTAGGAATAATGGTAGGAAGGACTATTACTTACATGGCAAAAAACTGCAGCATGCGACGGTGCAGAGGGACCTCGGGGTCCTTGTGCATGAGTCGCAAAAACCCAGCCTGCAGGTGCAGCAGGTGGTCAGGAAGGCGAATGGGATGCTGGCCTTCATAGCGAGGGGGATTGAATATAAAAGTAGGGAGGTCTTGCTGCGGCTGTATAGGGCACTGGTGAGGCTGCAGCTGGAGTACTGTGTGCAGTTTTGGTCGCTGCACTTACGCAAGGATATTTTGGCCTTGGAGGGAGTGCAGAGGAGGTTTACGAGGCTGATACCGGAGTTGAGGGGGTTGAACCATGAGGAGCGGCTGAATAAACTAGGCTTGTTAGAGTTTAGGGAGATCTCATTGAAACGTACAAGATGATGAATGGGATGGATAGGATAGAGGTGGAGAGGCTCTTCCCGCTCAGAAAGGACAGTAGGACTAGAGGGCATAGCCTCAAGATAAAGCGGGGGGGGTGGTTTAGAATGGAGTTGAGGAGGAACTTCTTCACTCAAAGGGTGGTGAATCTCTGGAATTCTCTGCCCGTTGAAGTGGTGGAGGCTGCCTTGCTAAATATATTTAAGACGCGGGTTGATAGGTTTTTGATAGGCAAGGGGATTAAGGGTTATGGGGAGAGGGCGGGAATGTGGAACTGAGACACACCAGATCAGCCATGATCTTATTGAATGGCGGGGCAGGCTTGAGGCGCCAGATGGCCTGCTCTTGCTCCTATTTCTTATGTTCTTAGGCCACTCCCATGGAAGGGAGTTTTTGACTCTCTTGTTGCAACACACACTGTCTGACCAAGTTTATAATGTCTGCATCAAGACCAGGTCACCAAACATAGCTCCCTGGCTCGCATTTTCATCTTTGAAATCCCATAATGACCATGGCGTAATTCCATGAGAATTGGATGCCATCCTGGGCAAGGGACCACTACCGTGGGACCAACAGAGGCAGATGCCATCCTGAACTCTGAGCTGGTCTTTCTTTGTCAGATAGGGTTTCTTTACATCTGAGGGCTGTCCTCTGAATCCACCACTCAGAATCATATTCTAATTTAGACAGGACTGGGTCCTTCTGCATCCAGGCCTTGATTTACCTCGGAGACACCACAGGGTCTCCAAAAAAACTAGGGTCATCATGATTTCTTCTAACGAAGCTGGGCTTGAGGTCATAATAGCTCAGTGCATTAGCATTGGCTATTTGAGTTCTTGGGCGGTATTCTAGGAGGCCCAACACTCTATGCAGGCAGAGGCAATAGGGTACATTTGTCTTGTCTTCTTTAAAAAATCCCAGCGATGGTTTATTACCATTTACTATTATAAAACATCTACCATAGACATATTGATGGAACTTTTTAACACCAAATAAAACCGCCAAGCCCTAATTCCCAATTTAGGAATACCTCTGTTTTGTGTCTGAGAGGATCCTGGATGTGAATGCAATCTGTTCCATCTTTCCAGAGGTGTGCCAGTACTGCCCCAACCCTGGAAGGAGAAGCATCACATGTCAGGACAAGGTCCTTTTTGGGGTCAAAATGGGCCATTAAGTTAGATGACTGAAACTTTGCTTACCAGTATTGAAAGCCCCTACCTGCGGAGCCTCTCAAGACCATTTTTGGTGTTTCCATAGAAGACTATGTAAGTGGGCCAGTGAGGAAGCCAAATTTGGAATACATTTCCCATAATAATTGACTAACCCCAGGAAGGTTTTCAACTCCATGGTGTTCCTTGGAGTTGATGCTTTCCTTAGGCCTTTATCTTGTCCTCCAGTGAATGAAGGCCTTTGCCATTTATTCGATAACCCAAATAGGTCAGAGATGATGGCACTTGCTTGGAAGGCACATTTTTCCCTTTTCAGGCATATCTCAACTTCCGAGGGTCTCCACAAAACCTCTTCTAAGTTTACCACTGTTCTCGGTCTGAAGTCCCCGTGATCAAGGTTTCGCCCAGGTACGCTGCCACTTGGGGTAATCCTTGGAGTATGTTCTCCATGTCCCATTGGAAAATGGTAACTGCGGACCAGAACCTATAAGCAGGCGAATATACTCGCATAGGCCTTTATGCATATTAATTGTCACATAGTTTTGGGAAGGCTCATCTAATTCAAGTTAGAGATATACATGCCCATATCCAATTTAGAGAATGCTTGGCCACCTGCTAACTTCATCAATAGGTCTTCAATTCGCGGCATGGGCATTATCCATCAAGTTTAGAAACCCAATTGTCTGTGAACTTATGGTCTCCAATAAGTCAGACTGATTTATCCAACTTAAAAACAGGACATCAGGCCCTGACCCTTGTGGTCTTAAGGCTGTCACTGCCTTGTGATAAGGCCTGGGTTCCAATGTTAAAATGGATTCTCTGATACTTTACTTACACAAAAGCTCTCAGGTGAGGAATGAACGTGGCATGAACGTCCCACTAATTGGAGGACATTGCTGTCTGATGCCCCCTGTAGTTCCTGAGCTCCCTTCTCTGCATTCTGTAGTGACAGAGCTACCCCAGTGGCCTTCTTTAGATTCAGGCTGGGTTCTGCCAATAGGATTGCTATCTGCTTTGCATTTCCCGCAATATTATTAGCCCAGAAGAAATAACGCATGAGTTCTGTGGGCCCAGTCTTCTAAGTTTAAGTTTATTTATTAGTGTCACAAGTAAACTTACATTAACACTTCAATGAAGTTACTGTGAGAATCCCCTAGTTGCCACACTCCAGTGCCTGTTCAGGTACACTGAGGGAGAATTTAGCATGGCCAACGCACCTAACCAGTACGTCTTTCGGACTGTAGAAGGAAACCAGAGCACCCAGAGGAAACCCACATAGACATGGGGAGAATGTGCAGACTGCACAGACAGTGATGCAAGCTGGGAATCAAACCCAGGTCCCTGGCACTGTGAGGCAACAATGCTAACCATTGTGCCACTGTGCCGCTTGTATCAAAGGCTTCAAGCTTACCAAAGAGGGGCATTTTTCTTACCGCAGTATAATTACTTGCCCTGACGATGAAGGTTGTCCAGAGAGAAGAAAAAAGTTGTTTTACTCCTTGTCACCAATGTAATAACCTCCTTGAGGATAATCTTCCATCACCATTATGCTTTATTTACACAATGAATAAAGCATCATTTCTGCAGCTAGAGGCCCCGCAACCCACAGTGCCATGTCAGGTAGAGAGAGCTGGTTTAAACTCCTGCTGCTCCTGCTAACTCCTGGACAAACCTCATTTGCTCAATACAGGAATTCATGCTGCACAAGGCCCACAGAGAGGTCTATCATAAATCCCCCATAACCTTTGTGCCCG
This sequence comes from Carcharhinus amblyrhynchos, assembly GCF_965287045.1. Taxonomy (NCBI): domain Eukaryota; kingdom Metazoa; phylum Chordata; class Chondrichthyes; order Carcharhiniformes; family Carcharhinidae; genus Carcharhinus; species Carcharhinus amblyrhynchos. The sequence goes on along the minus strand of NC_137335.1, from coordinate 33,242,691 downwards.
TCATAACAGCTGAGTTAGACAAAATTTTGATTGATAACAAGAGTTATGGGACATCAAAGTGAAGTTAAGACCACAATCAGACCAGCCATGATCTTATTAACTAGCAGAGCAGGCTTGAGGGGCCGAATGGGCTATTCCTGCTCGTGTTTGTTTCTGTTCTGATGTTTTTACAGAGTAGTTGAAGAGAGAGGCTGTTCCCTTTAGCAGAAGAGTGAGAAATAGTGGACATAGATTTTAAGATGATTGGCAAAAGACCCAAAGTCATTGGTATCCTTCCGTCTATATCTGGTGGACACGCAGCAAATCAAATTCATTAGGGTAGCTTCATAAGTGCACTGTTGCTGATTGCAGAAGAGACCAAGTGCGGCATATGAAGTGGCCAGTCATTCTGGGCTGTTGTTGTGGTGTCTGTTGTCAAACAGTGTGTCATTGCTGATCATTATACAGTGCCTGGCAACCCAGTGGTAATGACACCATTTCCCTCTATCATTGGCTTATATAGAACATAGAACATTACAGCGCAAAACAGGCCCTTCGGCCCACGATGTTGTGCCGACCAATTAAAAAAGCAATGACCCTCTAACCTAAACCAATCCCTTTCCATCCATAAACCTATCCACGGATCTCTTAAATGCCCCCAAATTAGGCGCATCTACAACTGTTCATCAACACTATTCAGAGTCCTACCATTCGCCCTCTCCTCTACACACCTGTTATTCCTGCCAAAGTGAATTACCTCACACTTTTCTGCATTAAACTCCATCTGCCACCTCTCGGCCCAGCTCTGCAACTTGTCCAAGTCTCTCTGTAAACTATGACACCCCTTTTCACTATCTACCACTCTCTTGGGTGTGAAAATCAAGTCTGGTGCCTTCATGTAAGCAGCACTTGGGACGTCCTGCTGGTCTCCTGGTTCCAGCTATCTTGATGTGGAGATGCCAGCGTTGGACTGGGGTAAACACAGTAAGAAGTCTCACAACACCAGGTTAAAGTCCAACAGGTTTATTTGGTAGTAAATGCCACTAGCTTTCAGAATGCTGTTCCTTCGTCAGGTGAGATATCTTGCCAGATAGAAAATCCTTGGGTACACATCCGTTTTCTGTCATTCAAACCTGTCCAAGCCAAAAGGCAACATGTGAAAACATTTTTTTATGCAGTGAATGGTTAAGGAATACATTGTCTGAGGGTATGGTGGTGGTAGGTTCAACTGTGGCTTTCAACAGGGAATTGGATAAGAACCCAAAGATAAAAAAATCCAGGGACCTGGGTCTGGCTGGATTGGTCTTGCAGAGAGCTAGTGGGCTGAATGGTCTCCTTCTGTGCTGTGACCATTCCATGTAAATGAATATATGGGCAACCAAATAATTTGCTCCTGGTGTTGGCTGGAACACTAGGAGAATTTCCGGCTCTTCAGATAGTGACTCCTGAGTAGGTGTCAGTCACACTCTTATCTTACATCTAAAAGAAGTAACGTCACTTGTGCAATCTTCAGCAACCAACAATGAAAACATCAACTCACTCAAGAATATTTTTGCTGCCTTCCTGATAACTCAGTGGATGTTTGCAATAGGTGGTGTGCTACATCATTCAAGGCAGCAATGTCTCAGGTTTGATCTCTGTGCCAAATTAATCACCCAAAATAAGACAAGTCTGAGCCTGACAACTGGACCCAGCGACTATGCTTTCAACCCCTCCCCCAGAGTCTCTTAACATCCATTGTTCAAACTGACACAAGAATATCAATCACTTGGATAAGTACCTGTGATCGGAAAGGATTTGAGTTTAGAAACAATTACCAATTGAACTATAGGGATAATTTTTTTTGTATTTTTATTCCAATTCAATCCAATCAAGTCAATTCAGAGTCTTAACAAGTTAAGACATTCCTGATCCAAGCTGACAAGACAGGCCTGTCTCCTCCTGTCTTGGGCTTGATCTACATGATCCAAGCTGATTGGAATAGGCAGAGCTCCTTCTCCAAGGCTTGATCTCATTTGTACCTTCGCCAAAAGGCCGAGATGCCACTTCTAAAAATTGCTTCAATTGAAGCTAAAATGTAACCTAATTACTTCAACCAAGCGCAGCATGTCAATACTACACTTGATCTTAGCCAAAAGGTAATTAGATAGAGCCACAACACTGGCCTGATTCTTCCTCCTTATACTTCCTGCAAGTCTGGCTCCCTGGAATAAACTCGCCTTCAGAGGTGGAGATGGGAACAAAGGAATGGGGGGAATTAAGTAAAAATATTCCACAAAATTTTTAAAAAGGAGAGGGCGGGAATGTGGAACTGAGCCACGACAGATCAGCCATGATCTTATTGAATGGCAGGGCAGGCTCGAAGGGCTAGATGGCCTACTCCTGCTCCTATTTCTTATGTTCTTATAAAAACACAGAGATTTTATTGGCAGGGCCTATTTTCTAATTTTTGCCTCACTGGTGACAGTGATTCAGGACCAGAAAAAAAAAAGAAACCTTTTATACACATTCCAGCGGTGATACCTCAGCAATAACTATCACTTAATTCCTTGCCTGTTTCTGATCTGCTATAGTAATGGAGGTAAGCAACATTGCAATAAGACATTAAACTTCATACTGTTAGGCACTGGATCCCAAGTTCATTGGAGGTAATCTTTTAGAATCGTAGAATCCCTACAGTGCAGAAGGGGGCCATTTGGTCCAGTGTGTCTGCACCGACCACGATCCTACCCATGCCCTTTTTCTATAACCCCACTTACTTACCCTGCTAAATACCTTGACATCCCCTTTTGGGTTAAACACAAGGACCTTACTAATTAGGTGACTCCTTCCTGTAAAATTCATTGAAACCATATGGAGCCAAGAGAGGCTAATTGTGACATTTTTACTGTTGCTCAAATGAGGTGCGAACATTTCTGGCATTAATTAAAAGGAGAATTCTTTGCATTGTCAGGCAGAATATCCAAGAATTTTCATTGTAAGATCTTCATCCAGAAGTACTCGAATTGTGCATGAAGTAAACAAATGCACCTAATTTTGAATCTAAGTGAATGTGTTGTGATTAAGTTCAATTCGGGTCCAAATGTCTGAGTTTTTTGAAGGTAAGGCATTATTTTTAGAATGTCTTATGCTAATGAGTATATACAGCATGCAAATATATTACAAGTACAAACCCTGACAGACATTAGATCCAACATGCTGCTGACTTAATCTCTGCATCTCAACCTGCCATTGGAAAATCCAGCTTAGTTCAGTTATCCTGCACATCACATTTATTATTAAAATCCCCTCCTCCCATGAGTGTATTCAGGACAATTTACTGCAACAAAATATTCCTGAATCTAGAGGACATGCCATGCTAGAGTTAGTGTTTATAATGAACCAGAATTAGCCAGTAATCTAATGGGAAGGGAACACTGAGCTAACATGCCTCAGAGCAAGATATGTTGATGGTATAGAAGAATGAGTTACAAAACAAGATTTAAAATTTTAGGAAGGCAGATTTTGAAAGAATGAGGTAGAAATTGACCACAACAAATTGAAAAGGACTATTAACAAGTAAAACTGCTGAATGATGGGAGAGATATTCAATGGAGAATTTAACAAGCATAGGAGCAAACAGGAGATCAGGCGTAAAGCCTATTCTTCTCTGCTTGGATTTAGTGGGCAAAACCTTACCAGAAAATGGCAGTGTTGGTTCCAGTGAGAAAAACAGTGTGTCCCTTTCCAGATCCCATGACAGTCTATCAAAAAAAAAGTGGTTTCATGCCAGGGTAAGGCCTAAACAAGCCAGCAAATCTCGGCCGCAATGATCAGACTAAGAAATAACCTCTCCCCCACCCCACCAAGGAGATTTCATGAGCTCCCTCCTCCTCACAATCCATGCTGGCGTTCCTCAATTTCACCCCCCCCCCCCCCCCCCACGATTAATACTGGTATCCCTCCTCCCTTCTCACATTCAGCATCCCCCCTCCCCACCCGATCAATGCCAGCATCACCCTTCCCCACGATCAATGCCAGCATCCTCCCCACTAACTGTCATTGTCACCATCTCACCCCCCCTCCCTCCCCCCCCCCATCTTCTTCACCACTACACAAGCATGTTCCCCTTCTCCCATGAAGCTCCCACCCCTGCCACTACCCCCAGAACAGGTTGGGACTGCCAAGTTCGCACTACCAGGTGACATGGTGCCAACTTGGCAGTGCATCCTGTGCTGGGGACATTGTTGGAGCACTGAATGGCCACATCCCTCTCCCTTGGGGGCTATAATCACCTTTACGCTCCCAAGTGGATCCCATGACAGGCTCATATCTGGGTGAACCTGTGGTGAACATGTCGGCGAGGTTTGAAAATATGCCTCGGGTTCAATAGATGGCAAGCGGAGTGGTTAATAATATGTTAATGCATTTAAATGTATTAAAATCTGTGAACCTGGTTACATCATTGGCGAGGGGCAGTGAAAATCAGAAATCACAATCTCACGGTGAGATTCGCAACTTCCAGGTTTCCCCGGATCTTGAGCCCCTGCCGCCATTCCCATGCACAGTGAGCTCAGGCTTAAAATCACTCCATCGTGCCTGTTTTATGGGGACCATGAATTGGATTCAATTTGAATTGGGTTTTGGAGCAAACAAGGAGATGGATTAAGGACTTGCCCCATCCATTCTGCACTTTGGCTTTGCAACTCTGAGAAAGGAATAAAAATGTTTTAAAATTCAAAGGAGAATTTGGCACAATATAAGATCTATATTGCAGGACAAAAAATGTGTATAAACATATATATAATTCTACAACCTTGGTCAACAAACAATAGCATAAGACTAAAGAAAGGGGTGATGTAAAAGCAAGGAATAGTAACTGATCCTGCAGACTACAAGAGATATAAAGTACAATGACAGTGGATACAAACAAATGTAGTAAGAATGGCAAAAAAGAGAGGAAAATCTCTTGAGGGATATCAAAGGCAAATGTGCAGATTTTTTCAGGTTGATTAAGAGAAGCACAGCAGCTAAAAGTAATGTAGATATCAGAGATAATGGGACAATTCTTCCAGTCTCCAGATCATCGGCAACCAGACATATAACGAAGATGTGTGACAGAACCATGCAGTTGTCCTGACATGTGGACCTATGTAGAAATTGCCTGGGAAGTTCCAACTTGTGTGTGAAATTTGCTTGCTCCCTGGGACCCTCCACAAATATCTCTGACTCTATGTTAGAGTCATAGACTTTGGGTTAGGGGAGGATGAGACATCCATGGCTAACAAGGGAAGTCAAGGAAAGCATAAAAGAAAAAGCATTCAAAGTGGCAAGGAATAGTGGGAAGCCAGAGGATTGGGAAGAATTTAAAAATGAGCAGAGGACAATTAAAAAAGCAATAAGGGGGGAGAAGATGGAATATGAGTGTAAGCGAGCTAGTAATATAAAAGAAGATGAGTTTTTTCAATATATAAAAGATAAGAGAGAGGCAAAAATAGCCATTGGACCACTGGAAAATGAGGCTGGAGAAGTAATAATAGGAAACAATGTAATGGCAGAGGAACTGAATAGTTACATTACATCAGTCTTCACGTGGAAGACACCAGTGGGGTGCCAGAGCTCCAGGAGAGTCAGGGGACACAAGTAAGTGTAGCGGCCATTACTAAGAAGGTTCCGGGGAAACTGAAAGATCTGAAAGTGGATAAATCACCTGGACTGGGTGGACTATACACCAGGGTTCCAAAAGAGATAGCTGAGGAAATTGTGGAGGCATTGGTGGTGATCTTTCAGGAATCACTGGAGGCAGGGAGGGTCCCAGAGGACTGGAAAGTAGCTAATGTAACACCTCTGTTTAAGAAGGGAGGGAGGCAGCAGATAGGAAATTTATAGGTCACTTAGCCTGATTTCGCTCATTGACAAGATTTTAGAGTCCATTATTAAAGATGAGATCGCAGTGTACTTGGAAGTGCATGATAAAGTAGGACTGAGTCAGCACAACTTTGTCAAGGGAAGGTCATGTCTGACCAATATATTAGAGTTCTTTAAGGTGGTAACAAGAAAGTTAGATAAAGGAGAACCAGTGGATGTGATTTATTTAAATTTCCAGAAGGCCTTTGACAAGGTGCTGCATAGGAGACTATTAAATAAGTTAAGTGCCCGTGGTGTTAAGGGTAAGATCCTGGCATGGAGAGAGGATTGGCTGACTGGCTGAAGGCAGAGAATGGGAAATAAAGGGGTCTTTTTCAGTATGGCAGCTGGTGACTAGTGGTGTGCCTCAGGGGTCAGTGCTGGGACCACAACTTTTCATAATATACATTAACGATTTGGAGGAAGGAACTGAAGGCACCGTTGCTAAGTTTGCAGATGATACAAAGATATGTAGAGGGACAGGTAATATTGAGGAAGCAGGGGGGCTGCAGAAGGACTTGGACAGATCAGTGGGCAAAAAAAGTGGCAGATGGAATACAATGTGAAAAAGTGTGAGGTTATGCACTTTGGAAGGAGGCACAGATTATTTTCTAAATGGGAAAATGATAGAACATAGAACAATACAGCACAGTACAGGCCCTTTGGCCTTCGATGTTGTGCTGAGGTATGTCCAAACCCAAGATCAAGCCATCCCACTCCCTATCATTCTGGTGTGCTCCATGTGCCTATCCAATAACCGCTTGAAAGTTCCTAAGGTGTCCGATTCCACTATCACATCAGGTAATGTGTTCCAACCCCAACCACTCTCTGAGTAAAGAATCTACCTCGGACATCCCTCCTATATCTCCCACCATGAACCTTATAGTTATGCCCACTAGTAACAGCTACATCCACCCGAGGAAATAGTCTCTGCACATCCACTCTATCTATCCCCCTCATCATCTTATAAACCTCTATTAAGTCGCCTCTCATCCTCTTCCACTCTAAAGAGAAAAGTCCCAGCTCCCTCAACCTTTCCTCATAAGACCCACCCTCCAAATCAGGCAGCATCCTGGTAAATCTCCTCTGCACTATCTCCAATGCTTCCATGTCCTTCTTATAGTGAGGTGACCAGAACTGCACACAATATTCCAAATGTGGTCTTACTAAGTTCCTGTATAGTTGCAGCATAACCCCACAACTCTTAAACTCAAACCCCCTGTTAGTAAACACTAACACACCATAAGCCTTCTTCACGGCTCTATCCACTTGAGTGGTAACCTTCAGAGATCTGTGGAAATGAACCCCAAGATCTCTCTGTTCCTCCACGTTCCTCAGAACCCTGCCGTTGATCCTGTAATCCGCATTCAAGTTTGTTCTACCAAAATGAATCACCTCGCACTTATCAGGGTTGAACTCCATCTGCCACTTTTCTGTCAAGCTCTGCATCCTATCAATGTCTCTCTGCAGCCTACAATGCTGAAATCAGAAAGACGAAGGGACTTGGGAGTCATTTTCAAGATTCTCTTAAGGTTCAGTCCGCAGTTAGGAAGGCAAATGCAATGTTAGCATTCATGTCAAGAGGGTTAGAATACAGGAGCAGGGATGTACTTCTGAGGCTGTATATGGCTCCAGTCAGAGCCATTTGGCATAGTTTTGGGCCCCATATCTAAGGAAGGATGTGCTGGCCTTAGAAAGGGTTCAGAGAAGATTCATGAGAATGATTCCTGGAATGAAGAGCTTGTCATATGAGGAATGGTTGAAGATTCTGGATCTGTACTCTTTGGAGTTTAGAAGGATGAGGGGGGATCTTATTGAAACTTACAGGATACTGTGAGGCCTGGATAGAGTGGACATGGAGAGGATGTTTCCACTAGTAAGAAAAACTAGGGCACAACATCAGGCTGAAAAAATGATCCTTTAAAACAGCAATAAGGAGAAATTTCTTCAGCCAGAGTATGGTGAATATGTGGAACTCTTTGCCACAGAAGGCTGTAGAGACCAGGTCACTAAGTGTCTTTAAGACAGAGATAGGTTCTTGATTAATAAGGGGATCAGGGGTTATGGGGAGAAGGCAGAAGAATTGGGATGGGGAAAATATCAGCTATGGTTGAATGGCGGAGCATACTTGATGGGAGAAGTGGCTAATTCTGCGCCTTTTTCTGATATCTTATGGTTATGTGATACTTACGTCAATAGTAACCCAGGAAATATTCGACAGATTCAAACCTTGAATGACACCTGAGCAACTACACAATTTAACTCCCACAACCACCCAACTAGCCCCAACATCCCAACACTCCCCAACCAGACTACCTCATGACCTGACCTGTCTACCATCCTGACCACCCCCCACCCACATTTAATTTGATTTATTATTGTCACATGTATTAGCATTAGTGAGAAGCATTCACTAATGCGCTATAGAAAGCATATCATTCATAGAGAAGGCAATGAAAAAGTGCAGAATGTAGTGTCACAGTCATAGCTAAGGTGTCAAGAAAGATCAATTTAGTGCAAGGCAGGTCCATTTAAAAGTCTGATGGCAGCAGGGAAGAAACTGTTCTTGAGTCGGTTGGCATCTGACCTCAGGCTTTTGTATCTTTTTCCCAATACAAAAGTCTGAGGTCATGATCTTCAGCCCAACTATCCTCCTGACCACTGCCCAAATCACATATCATCAAACTGTCCCCCAAATACCCACCTGACCTGACCCAAACACCTGACTACTGCCTGACCCAAATACCCTCCTGACCATCCAACTATCCTTCATAGAATCTCTACAGTGCAAGAGGAACCTTTGTCCCATGGAGCTTGCGTTGACAACAATCCCACCCTGGCCCTATCCCTGTAATCCCACGTATTTACCCCCCTAATCCCCCGACCTACACATCTTTGAATACTAAGGGACAACATAGCCTGGCCAATCCATCTAACCTGCACATCTTTGGCATGTGGGAGGAAACTGGAGCACCTAAAGGAAACCCACGCAGACACAGGAAGAATGTGCAAACCCCACACAGACAGTCACCTAAGGCCGGAATTGAACCTGGGTCCCTGAAGCTGTCAGGCAGCAGTGCTAACCACAGTGCCACGGTGCCACTTCAGACCTGACTTGACAACCCTCTCAATCCCTGATTGTTCTTCAATTCCAACCCAATCCAACTACTCTCCTGACCATCTGACTACACTCATCTATCCATTTGACCTGACCATTACCTTCCCGACCAGCCGAATACCCTGGCTACCACTATTGACCTGACATAACTACATTCTGAACCAAGTGACCACGGTTTCAAGTTGACCCAATTACTGACATGACTACCTTCCCGACCTAGTCCAGCTACCCCTGATCTGATGACCCACCTATCCACATTACCTGCCAAGCCACCTACCTACTTAACCTACTAACACCCTACACATTTAACCACTTATCCTCCTCAACCATTTACCCACCAACCCTCCTGACACACCAACCACCCCATCCATTTACCCATGTATCCTCTACCCATTTACTGAACTTCCTCTACCCACGTGGACATCTACTCATTCACCCATCTACTCCCATCACATACTTACCACCTCATCCACTTACCCACCCACCCATTCACCTATTCATTCACTTGCCCATTCACTGATGTTTGAACTGGACATTTAATCTTATCATTTAACCTTACGACTAGTGCCTTTAAAAGGAGGAGAGTCCTGTCGCTCCCCAGCATTTCTCCACTTCTACCGAGCTCCCTGGGGAACAGTATGCCGTGCTTTTTTGCTAAAGTTGGGCACAGACAAGTCCGATAACAAACTGAAGTAAAAAGTTTATTAATTAGTCATAAGTAAGGCTTACATTAACACTGCAATAAAGTTACTGTGAAATTCCTCTAACACAGCAGCATTGAGTGGGAGAATTAACAAGCGCAGTGACAATCCAATATAATTAATGGCACAGTGATTAGCACTGTTGCTTCCCAGCTCCAGGGACCCGGGTTCAATTCCAGCCTTGGCTCACTGTATGTGTAGAGTTTGTATATCCTCCCCATGTCTGCGTGGGTTTCCTCCCACAGTCCGAAGATATTCAAGTTAAATTGATTGGCCTTGTTAAATTGCCCCTTAGTGTTGGGGAGATTAGTGGGGTAAATACATGGGGTTATGGAGATAGGGCCTGGGTGGGCTTGTTGTCGGAGCAGCTCAATGGGCTGAATGGCCTCCTTCTGCACTGTAGTGATACTATGATTGTATGATAAGTTTAAAAACTGGAAATACAAAGAGTGAGGACCTGATGATTTCCACCCCAGGTTATTAAAAGAAGTAGCCGAGGAAATTGTAGATGCTAGAGTCATGATCTTCGAAAACGTTCTCAATTCAGGAGATGTCCTCTTGGATCAGAAAATTGCTGATGTTTCTATTTTAGTTTTTCACCTGGTGCAGACACAATGGGCTGAAGGGTCTTTTCTTGTGCTGTAACTTTTTTATGATCCTATGGATGGGAGAGATAAATGAGAAAATTATAGAGCACTAGTCTAATGTTCAATATGAGGAAGTTACTAGAATGTGTTATTAGGAACTGAATGACTGAGCACTTGGATAAATGTGAACTGAGCGACAACATGGATTTGTAAAGGACAAGTTAATCTCATGAACCTGATTGAATTTTTTGAGGAGATTACTAAACTAGTATATAAAGTTCATTTTTTTTTAAATGACGCAAGTGTTGCTGGAAAGACCAGAGTTCACAGCCCATCCCTAATTAACCAAGCTGTTGAACCGCTGCAGTCTGTGTGATGTAGGTACCCCCAAACCACAATGCTTTTAGGGAGGGAGTTCCAGAATTTTGACTCAGCAATGATGAGGGAATGGCAATATAGTTTCAAGTCAGGATGCTATGTGACTTGCAGAGGAACATAGAAGTAGTGGTGTTCACAAGCCTCCACTCTCCTTTTTCCTATAGGTAGTGGTGGTCACAGGTTTGAAAGATGCTTTACTTTCTTTCTTATCTTTTCTTTTTTTTCTTTTTTCTTCTTTACAGTATGGCCCAACTTGTCCATACACCCCTTTTTTTAGTCACAAAGTTAGTCCCAATTTCCCGTGTTTGGCCCATATCTCTTTATAGCCACCTTACCCTTGTAACTGTCTACATGCTTTTTAAAAGACAAAATTGTACCTGCCTCTATTACTACTTCTGGCAGCTTGTTCCAAACACTTTTTACTCTCTATGTAAAAAAAATTGCCCCTCTGGACCCTTTTGTATTTCTCCCTTCTCACCTTAAACCTATGCCCTCTAGTTTTAGAATCCCCTACTTTTGGGAAAAGATATTGACTATCTAGCTTAAAGTTTAAAGTTTTTTTAAAGTTTGAGTTTATTTATTATTTATTGTTGTCACAGGTAAGCTTACATCAACACTGCAATGAAGTTTCCATGAAAATCCCCAAGTCACCACACTCCAATGCCTGTTTGGGTATGTTGAGGAAGAATATTTCATGGCCAGTCCACCTAATCTGATCTATCCACCTAATCTATGCCCCCCATTATTTTATAGACCTTTATAAGATCACTCCTAAGCCTCCCATGCTCCAGAGAAAAAAGTCCCAGTCTATCCAGTCTTTCTTTATCACTCAAATCATCAAATCCCGTTAGCATCCTAGTAAATCTTTTCGGCACTCTTTCTAGTTTAATAATATCCTTTCAATAATAGGGTGACCAGAACTGTGCACAGCATTCCAAGTATGGCCTTACCAATGTCTTGTACAACTTCAATAAGATGTCCAACTGCTGTATTCAATATTCTGACCAATGAAACCAACCACGCTGAATGCCTTCTTTACCACTCTGTCCACCTGTGACTCCACTTTCAAGCAGCTATGAATCTGTACCCTGAGAACTCTTCGTTCTGTAACTCTTCCCAACGCCCTACCATTAACTGAATAAGTCCTACACTGGTTCGATCTACCAAAATACATCACCTCGCACTTACTTAAATTAAACTCCATCTGCCATTCATAAACCCACCGGCCCAATTGATCAAGATCCCATTGCAATCTTAGATAATCTTCTTCACTGTCCACTACGCCACCAATCCTATTGTGATCTTCAATCTTACTAACCATGCCTCCTAAATTCTCATCCAAATCATTGATATAAATGACGAATAACAGTGGACCCAGAACCGATCCCTGAGGCACACCACTAGTTACAGGCCTCCAGTTTGAAAAACAGCCTTCTACAACCACCCTTTGTCTTCTGTCATCAAGTCAATTTTATATCATTTGGCTACCTCACTCTGGATACCATGCAGTACCTTCTCAAATGCCTTCCTAAAGTCCATGTAGACAACATCAACTGCACTGCCCTCATCTACCTTCTTGTTTACCCCTTCGAAAAACTCAAATCAAGTTTATGAGACATGATTTTCCACTCACAAAGCCATGCTGACTGTCCCTAATCAGTCCTTGCCTCTCTAAATGCATGGGATTGAGGGTGATTTAGCAGTTTGGATCAGGAATTGGCTAGCTGATAGAAGACAGAGGGTTGATGGGAAATATTCAACCTGAAGTTCAGTTACTAGTGGTGTACTGCAGGGATCTGTTTTGGGGCCACTGCTGTTTGACATTTTAATAAATGACCTAGATGAGGGTGTAGGATGGGTTAGTAAATTTGCGGACGACACTAAAGTTGGAGGAGTTGCAGACGGTGAGGATGGATGTTACAGTTTGCAGAGGGACATAGATAAGCTGCAGAGCTGGGCTGAGAGGTGGCAAATGGAGTTTAATGCAGAAAAGTGTGAGGTGATTCACTTTGGAAAGAGTAACAGGATTACAGAATATAGGGCTAATGGAAGGACTCTTGGTAGTGTCGATGAGCAGAGAGATCTCACTGTACATGTGCATAGATCCCTGAAAGTTGGCACCCAGGTCTATAAGGTTGTTAAGAAGACGTACAGTGTGTTAGCTTTTATTGGTAGAGGGATTGAATTTTGGAGCTGTGAGATCATGTTGCAACTGTACAAAACTCTGGTGTGGTATTGCGTACAGTTCTGGTCGCCGCATTATAAGAAAGATGTGCAAGTGTTAGAAAGGGTGCAGAGGAGGTTTACCAGGATGTTGCCTGGTATGGTGGGAAGGTCTTATGAGGAAAGGCTGAGGGACTTGAAGTTGTTTTCGTTAGAGAGAAGAAGGTTAAGAGGTGACCTGATTGAGGCATACAAGATGATCAGAGGATTAGATAGTGTGGACAGTGAGAGCCTTTTTCCTCGGATGATGATGGCTAACACGAGGGGACATAGCTTTAAATTGAGGGGTGATAAATATAGGATGGATGTCAGAGGGAGGTTCTTTATTCAGAGGATAGTAAGGGCGTGGAATACCCTGCCTGCAGCAGTTGTGGACTCGCCAACTTTAAGGGCATTCAAATGGTCAGTGGATAGGCATGTGGATAACATTGGAATAGTTTAGGTTAGAGGGTCATTAGATTGGTTCCACTGGTCGGTGCAACATCGAGGGCCGAAGGGCCTGTACTGCGCTGTAATGTTCTATGTTCTATGTTCTAAATGCCTGTAGATCCTGTCCTTTAGAATACTTTCTAATAACTTATTCACTACAGATGTGAGGTTCACTGGCATGTAGTTCCCAGGTTTTTACCTGCAGCCCTTTTTAAATAAAGGCATAACATTTGCCACCCCCCAATCTTCAGGCACCTCACCTGTGGCTATCAATGATTCAAATATCTCTGCTAGGGATCCGCAATTTACACATGTTTGAAAGATGCTATCAAAGAAGCCTTAATGAGATGTTGCAGTGGATCTTGTAGATGATACATATTGCTGCCACTGTACCCCAGCTGCAGACACAGTAACTAACGTGGTGGATAGGGTGCTAATCAAGCAGACCGCTTTGTCCTGGATGGTTTAAGTTTTTTTGTGTGTTGTTGGAGGTGCAGTCACCCAGCCAAGTGAGGGTGTTTCAACACACTCCTGGTAAATGTTGGGAAGATTTTGGGGATTCATGAGATAATTTACTTGCCCCAGGATTCCCAGCCTCTGACCTGCTCTTGGAAACAAATTATTTGTGTGGCTGAACAAGTTAAAAGTTCTGGTCAGTGGTGACATTCAGGATGTTGATGGTGGGGAATTCAGTGACAGTAATGCTGTTGAGTGTCAAAGGAATATGATTAGGTTCTCTCTTGTTGGAGATGATCATTGTTTCGTACCTGTGTGGCACATCTCGACCCCAACCAACTGTTGCCCAGAGTTAGCTGTGCTGGACAGAGACTGATTATCTGAGGATTGGGAATGGAACTGAACACTATAGTATGGTCCGCAAACATTCCTATTTCTGATCTATGATGGTGAGGCTGTTGATGATATGAACTATCATCAACAGTCCTGCAGTAATGTCCTGATGCAGAGATGATTGGCCTCCCATCACCAACTTCCTTGAATTATAATAATATCTATGAATATTATTTACGTGGACTTCAAGAAGGGAGTTAAATACAACTCAACTCCACATACACTGATTCAGGAATGATTATTCACCATGCAATAGTATCAGCATGTATACTGGTGATGGCACCTTAATACTGCCCATTAGGCACTGGGCAATGCCAAGGGGAGAGGCCTATGGGGCAAGGCCTATTAAGAACATAAGAAATAGGAGCAGGAGTAGGCCATCTAGCCCCTTGAGCCTGCCCCGCCATTCAATAAGATCATGGCTGATCTGTCGTGTCTCAGTTCCACCTTCCCGCCCTCTCCCCATAACCCTTAATCCCCTTGCCTATCAAAAACCTATCAACCCGTGTAATAGTGAGCAATTGGTGAGGGATGGAGCAATCGGTGGGGGAGGCATCCTCTGCCACTCTGCAGTCGAGATCAGTGGGGAAGGGAAGGAGTGAGGGCAATTGGGATTGGGGTCCAGGTGGGTGGGAGGGTTTGACTGGTGCGGGGTCAAGGATGGTCATCAGGAGTTGGGGCGGGCTTGGCACTGTTGGAGGGGAACATCAAGGCTGATCATCAAGATTGGGGAGGGGGGTTGGGACTGTCAGTGGGGGGACAGGATGAGAGATCCAGACCGGTCACAGGGGTGGGGAGAAGAGGACAAAGGGGCTGGCCCAGGGTGGTCTGGAAGGCCAGCGATCAGTGGGTCGGCAGGCAGCAATGGAGATTTGCAAAGTTGGCCAGTAATCAGGCTGGCCAGTGATCTGAGAGCTGGCAATGGGAGACCACTGCACATGTGCCATTCTTTGTTCTGACAGTGGCCCATTCAATGCTATGCTGCTGTTCTCTTAGGTGGGAGTAGGCCCCACCCCTGAATTTCAGAGTGAATCACGCTGAGGCACGCTGTGATGCAGTGTTGGAGATTCATTCTAGAAATCATGCTAAAAAAAAGTGGAATTTGCTCTCCTTTCCCACACGTTGGGGACTTAGAATTTTTTTGGGAGTATCTCAGTCATTGTCTTCAAGAGGAGATTCACCTGAATGATACGGGGGCTGAAAGACGTAAGTTATAAAGACAGGTTACATAAACTAGACTTGCATTCCCTTGGGTATAGAAGAACTGAATCTTTGAGGTGATGAAAAGTTTTGACAAAGCAGAAAAGAATTATTTTCTCCTGTCGGAGAGTCCAGAACAAGAGAGCCTAACCTTAAAGTTAGGTCATTCAGAGAAGCTGTCAAGAAACGCTTTATCAGACAGAATAGTGAAAATATGGAACTCTCTTCATTAAAAACAAACTGTTAAGTCAGGGTAATCGAAATTCAAGGCTGAAATTGATTGCTTTTTGTTGGTTAAGCATACTAAGGGATGTGGATTCCAGGATTCAGTCAATTGGAGTTGAGATGCAGAGCAGCTATGATTCAATCAAATGGTGAAAAAAGCTCGGGAGTTGAATGGTTTATTCATTTTCCAGTATCTTTCAACATCACCTCACCACTATTACATTTTCTCATATACTCTTCCCTGTCTCTAAGCATTGCATTCAATCAAAGGAAATAGATCCTACAAGGCTAAATTCGCACAGTCTTTCACTGTCTTTCACTCTGCTCATGGTATCTTCTTCACTGGGGCATATAGATCCAAGTCTTTCAGACCAAGACCCGCTAACTGCATAAATCCTCTTTGCTGTTGCCAAATTTGTTGGAGAATATGTGATGTTAGAACTCTTGACAGTCCTGCATTGACCAACAAGTGGATAATACTGCAGCTCCTGATTATTCTTGTTCTTTATATCATTAAGAATCATCTAACAGGAAGTGGAATATTAAATCAAATGGTGAAATATTGAAATTGCAACTCCATTTTAATTCATTGCTGGTTCTTCCTCAATAGCTGTGTTCTTTGTAGTCTGAGAATGTATAAGAAAATTTGTGCTTCGGGAAGCTTATTTGAAGCTTTTTTACCCATTGCAGCAGTTACTTCAGCACGTAGAAAATACTCTTACAACAAGTGATGAATTATGATACTCCAACAATACTGTAGCTAATTGCGGTCTATGAAATCAAACCCACACATTGAAACTCACCTGTACTCATTTATCCTGCATTGTATTTAGCAAATTGACTTTAAAGCTTCCCCTGGTATCAAGATTTATGAAAAAACTTACCCATTAGGTCTTTCGTTCAAACTTTCATATTATCATAAGAGCTTCCTCTTATTCAATGTTTACATGTCCTTGGGGCTATTTTGTCTCAAGATCTGAAGTTACTCACTGGTAAAACAATCCCATTGTTCAGCTACAGTGCATTGAGCCAGTGTACTTCTATCTGTCACAGTCAATCCTTTGGTACTCAAATCAGACAGAAACATATTGCATTCAAGACACTTTCTAAAATGTGTGAGGTCCCAAGAAATTTTTATGTCCAAAATGTTGTATCACTACACTCTGAAGTCTCTTGTAATCAGCTAGGATGATTAAAAAAAACAACTGGACATCAACAGTTGATCCCATAGAGGTTTTCATTTTCTGAACATACAAATGAAGGCAACTTTTATAAATTATTTCATGGGGTGTGGGCATCGCTGGCAAGACCAGCATTTTTTGCTCATCCCTTAATGTCCTTGAAAAGATTGTGGTGATCTGTCTTCTTGAACCGCTGCAGTCCATCTGGTACACCCAGTTAGGAAGGGAATTCGATCCAGTGACAATGAAGGAATGGTGAATCAGTTCCAAGTCAGAATGATAACTTGTGGGTGGTGGTGTTACCATACATTTGCTGCATACCATTTTCCTTCTACCTGATAGAAGTCACGAGGTTGGAAGGTGCTGTTGATAAAGACTTAGTGAGTTGCTGCAGTTAGTCTTGTAAATGGTATTCACTGCCACCTATGTGTGTTGGTGGTGGAGGGAGTCAATGCTTAAATTGGTGGAAGGGATGCCAGTCAGGTGAGCTGCTTTGTCCTGGACAGTGTCCAGGTTCTGAAGTGTTGTTGGAACTGTACCCAGAGGCAAATGGAAAGTTTTTCATCACACTTGTGCCTTGCAAATGGTGATGGGTGTTATCTCAGAATTCTCAGTCTCTGACCTGCTGTTGTAGCCACAGCATTTATATGGATGAATTTACAATTCTCAAATCAGCCCTATTCCTGGTACATGCAGAATGGGTCATAGAATTTTTCCCTAGTATGTTTGGTTAAATCAAATCCTCTGCAATACACATTAACTCATAAAGAAATAAAATGTTAACCTTGTTAACTAATAGAAACGTTTTATACTTCTAAATTAGTGGAGGACCCAAGGCAGCCTGCTAATGATGTATATTTATTTTGATGGGTAAATAGAATTTTTTTCATTTCCAATAAATATCATTGAATAAAACATGTGAATCATTACAAATCATATTATCAACACCAGAGTGAACAGACAGAATTCCAAAGAAGGGCACTTCTTATCCTGCAATAAAGCCAACACATTAAACTGCTACTTACTCAGCTGTCCATTTCCCACAGCCTCTGTATAGAATCAAAAGCAATGATTTAAGCAGCTAAAGGTTGAGCTACACCCATACAGTCATGTCCAATACAAAAGTATTTATCAGCAAAGTGATGAGAGAGAAACAAGGTTTCTCATTAATTTATTAACTAGATAAGAAAGTTGCTATCACACCCTCCACTAGCAGTGTGTTTTTAAAGTTGGGAAGGCAATAAGATAGGTTAACCATTGGCTTTTCCCACCTGATTATACAACACCTTTGACAAAGTTATAGAAATAAGTTGGCTCACACCCTCAGAATCAAAGACCGATGTTTGCAAACACATAAAAAGGCCACCTCAGTATTCAAATCAGTATTCAAATCACTAAAAACAATTAATCATCTACTCAACATAAACACAGATTTTGAATTTAAAGATTACCCAAAAAGAAGCCAAATCAATTTTAACTCTTGTGCCTCACAAGCATACCAGACCTGACTCCCAGCAGGAGTCAGGAGGAAGCCGCACAGGAGATCCCCTGGAACAGTCATCATCAAGATTAATGGTGGGGCTGAGGTAGTTCAGTGCCAGAGAAAGCCCAAGGATTTATTATGGGGCCTAGACATGCATTCCAACTCCCAACAAAACCTCAGCCAGCTGATCCTCAAGACTAACATTCTCAGTGAGGCAGGCAGCAGGAGCTGACCTTGCTCTTGCTAACAAGAATATGGTTAGGATCAGGACAGTCAGCACACCCTTGACCTTTGAACCTCAATGAGATAATGAGGCTCTCATCTATCTGGGGTGAATGCCTTGCACAACAGCCTAGATGCACCTGGTAAAACGATACAGCTCAGGTGCGCAGACTGGCTCTGGTGGGAGAAAGCTTGTCTGTCACTCTTCTTAGACCATCATGCCCTGTTCTTTAGGAGGTGGAAATCGGGACTTATTTTTCATTAAGTTTGATTACACGTAAGAGAAGCCCCTCTGTTTATGTGGAGTAATCAGGCAGAGCCTGCACCATCCACACCGGAGCCAATATCCGCAGCAAAATATTGTGAATAACCCTAATACACAATAAAAATGTTATAAATTGACACCCCCAGAGCTTACAGTCAAATACTTCAAAGACCACAAAATTAATTTCCCTATTTTTGGAAACCAGGGGCAGAATTTTACAGTCCCCAGCTGCCATGTTGCAGGTGGTGGAGGGTATCCCGTCAAATTCTGCGAATAGCCATGCCAACACCCTCCTGCCCACTTTCAACTGTCTGCAAATTTATGATGGAATGGGTGAGGCCTAAGCCAGCCTATGCACTCTTGCCCTAATTAAGGCCCTTAAATGGGTAATTGATGACCACTTAAGGGCTGTTTCCAGCCTAGCCTCAATTTTGAGGTTGGCAGGAAAAGGTTAGAGACAATGGCAAAAAACAGCAAAATCTTTCTTATGAGTCTTGGACATAAAGGAGGAACTCCATCTTCAATGGCCTTCTTTTCACATCTAGCATTCCCCACAAGATCTGCCCCTCATCCCACCCATGGACTGAAGGTGAGGGGGGAGAGGTACAACACTGATATTAGAGGGAGGTTTTTCACACAGAGGGTAGTGGGGGTATGGAATGCTCTGCCAAGTAAGGTGGTGGAGGCAAACACGCTAGTGTCATTTAAGAGTAACTTAGACAGGCACATGACTGAGTTGGAGATGGGTGGATATAGGAGATCCTTTTAAATAAGGGTCATTAGCATTGGGGCGTCCCTGGTAATGTAAATGGGTATAGTATGATAATAATGTTTTTTCTCTTTTCATTCACAGGTTTTAAGTCGGTCCACCTCGTGTCCAATGAGGGGCATACACGCGATGGGTCGTACTGGGGCTGCTCTTGGTTGTTCGAGATTGGCCTAGTGCTTCATGTCGTTAGTGTGTGCCTAAACTGGACAAGATACTGGGCAAGACGACAGCTCAGTGACTATTGCTGATTGCTGTGCAGACACATGGATTTGGGCCAGTGTCTGTGGGAGTTTGCACATTCTCCCCGTGCTTGCGTGGGTTTTCTCCGGGTGCTCCGGTTTCCTCCCACACCCCAAAGATGTGCTGTTAGGCTGATTGGCAGGAATAAATTGTCCCTAAATCAGTTTCCCTCAATCTGGATGGCCATAAAACATTAGACAGGGGTCGTGGGTAGAGAGGTGGACTGGTGGTGTTGAGATGGTGGCGCAGGCTCGTTGGGCCAAAGGGCCTGTTTCCCGGGCTGATTTTGTTCTTTGTTCTTTGTTCAACCTGCAGCCTTCCCATCAGGACTGCCACACCTTTCTCCCCATATCCTTGGGTTTGACCTCTCCATACCACCATGAGACCACTCAAACTTACCTGGGCCCAGACTCATTTAGATGGTAGTAGCAGGCATGTGCCCAACCTGAAAGAGCATAAAACCTCATGAGAAGATATCAGGCACACATTCCACGATGCTACAGTTAGCCTATCAAGCCAAATGAGTCTTTTTCTGATTGGCAGTCAGTGATTAGTGGATTTCACGGGGATCTGTCCTAGGACCCCAACTGTTCACATTATATATTAATGATTTTGAAAGAGGGAACTGAATGTATTATCTCCAAATTTGCAGATGATACAAAGTTGAGTGAGAGGGTGAACTGTGAGGAGGATGCAGAGATGCTTCAGCGTGCTTTGGATAGGCTGAGTGTAAACAAGCATGCTGCTTTATCCTCGATGGTGTTGAGCTTCTTGAGTGTTGCTGGAGCTATATACATCAAGGCAAGTGGAGAGTATTCCATCACATTCCTGACTTGTGCATTGTAGATGCTGGACAGGCTTTGGGGAGTCAGGAGATGAGTTAACTGTCGCAGAATTCCCAATCTCTGACCTGCTCTTGTAGCAGGTCATAGTATTTATATGGCTAGTCCAGTTCAGTTTTTGGTCGATGGTACCTCCCAAGGGGAAGGGGATTCAGTGATGGTAATGCCATGGAATGTTATGGGAAGATGGATGGATTTTCTGTCGTCTCGTTGATCATTGCCTGGCACTTGTGTGGCACTGAGATTACTTGTAACATATCAGCACAAGCCTGAATATGTTCTGATCTAGTTGCATGGGCAAGAACTCTTTCAGTATCTGAGGAGTAGCGAATGGTGCTGAACATTGTGCAATCATCAGTGAAAATTATGTGGAGGCTAGACAGACAAGCTAGAAGAAACTGTTCCCACTTGTAAGAGTGTCAAGAACTAGAGGGTACAAATTTAAAATGCTATCCAAAAAAAGCAAATCTTAGGCAAGAAAAAAATTCTTCACGCATTGGGCAGAATTTTCCTGTGCTGCCCACTAGAGGAATCATAGCAGGTAGGACAGGACCATGCAAAGGTCCGTTGACTTCAAACTGCATTTTCTGGTCTTGAGGCAAGTGCGTCTGGAAAATCCCATCTACTGTGTCATTCAGGTCTGGACTGCACTGCCTAGAAGTGTGGTGGAGGCAGGTTGAATTGAGGCAATTAAAAGAACATTAGATAACTTGAATAAAAACACTGTGCAGGAGGTATAGGGAAAAGACAGGGGAATGTTACAAAGTCATGATGCTCATTTGGAGAGCTGGTACAGACACAATGGGCCAAATGGCCTCCTCCTGCACTGTAACAATTCTGTGAGGCTGATTCTGTCGTTCTATGATATTCCCACTTCTGACCTTATGGTGGAGGGAAGGTTGATGCAGCAGCTGAAGATAGTTGGGTCTAGGACAGTACCCTGAGAAACTTTTGCATTGAGGTAATGGCCTCCAACTGTGCTAGATATAACTCTAACCAGTGGAATGTTTTACTCTAGTTCCCATTAGCTCCAGTTTTGATAGGGCTCCTTGACACCATACTCAGCCAAGTGCTAAAACACAAAATACTGCAGTTTCTGGAATCTGAAACAAAAACAGAAAATGCTGGAAAGTCTCAGCAGGTCTGACAGCCTCTGTGGAGAGAGAATAGAGCCAACATTTTGTGTCTGGATAATCCTTCGTCAGAGCTAAGAGCAAAGGAAAATCAGAAAAGATTTATACTATGTGGGCAGGGGGAGGGTGTAATAGGACAAAAGGAATGTAAATGAGAATGAAAAAGGCTGAGAAAGTGCTAAAGGTATTCATTAAGTGATCAGAATGTGTGAATGGTAGAACAGAGATACAAACACCTAAAGGACTGCCTGAGGAATGTGGCAGTTGCCCTGATTGGGGTGGGGGGGGGAATGGAATTGGGTCAAGATGGAGATTGAGAATGGAAAAGTGGAAATATGGAAACAAGAATGAATGATGGTAAAAATGGGATGAAAAGAAGATATGAAATAAAATGGAAATGTGACGAAGGTGGTGAGGAGAGTTCATGCTCTGAAGTTGGTGAACTCAACGTTCAGTGCGGAAGGCTGTAATGTGCCCAGTTGGAAGATGTCCAATCGGAAGTGTTACCTTGATATCAAGGACAGTCACTCTCACCCCAATTCCTGAGTTCAGCTCTGTTATCCATGTTTGGACCAAGGCTGTAATGAGGTCAGGAGCTGAGTGGTCCTGGCAGGACCCAAACTAAATATCCATGAGCAGATTACTGCTGAAGTGTCACAATACTTTCCACCAACTTGCTGATTTAGTCAATGATGGAGCATCCACAACCCTCCAAAGATACACAATCCTTTGAGTGATTTCCCTTCATCTCAGTCTTAAACCCTTGAATCCTTATTCTGAGTCTGTGCCCTAGGTGTTCCAGATTCTATCAGAAACAGCCTTTCAGCATCTAGCCTATCCTATTGGGGAAGCACGGTGGCACAATGTTTAGCACTGCTGCCTCACAGTGCCAAGGACCTGGGTTCAATTCCAGCCCAGGATGACTGTCTGTGTGGTGTTTGCATGTTCTCCCTGTGTCTGCATGGGTTTCCTCTAGGTGCTCCGGTTTCTTCCCACAGTCCAAAGATGTGCAGCTTAGGTGAATTGGCAATGCTAAATTGCCCCTTAGTGTCAGGGGGACTAGCTAGGGTAAATGCACTGGGTTATGGGGATGGGACCTGGGTGGGATTGTGGTTGGTGCAGACCTGATGGGCCAAATGGCCTCCTTTTGCACTGTAGAATTCTATGAACAACCCATTCAGAATCCTGTATGAGATTATTCCTCATTCTTTTACGTTCCAGAGTATGTAGGCCCATGTTACTCAGCATAAGAACATAAGAAATAGGAGCAGGAGTAGGCCATCTAGCCCTTTGAGCCTGCCCCGCCATTCAATAAGATCATGGCTGATCTGAAGTGGCTCAGTTCCACTTTCCCGCTTTCTCCCCATAACCCTTAATCCCCTTGCCTACCAAAAACCTATCTACCCGCGTCTTAAATATATTTAGCGAGGTAGCCTTCACCACTTCAACGGGCAGGGAATTCCAGAGATTCACCACCCTTTGAGTGAAGAAGTTCCTCCTCAACTCTGTTCTAAACTGCCCCCCCCTTATCTTGAGGCTGTGCCCTCTAATCCTGCTGTCCTTTCTGAGCGGGAAGAACCTCTCCACCTCTACCCTATCCATCCCTTTCATCATCTTATACGTCTCAATAAGATCCCCCCCATCCTTCTAAACTCTAATGAGTACAAGCCCAGTCTATTCAGCCTCTCTTCATAGCTCAACCCCCTCAATTCCGGTATCAGCCTAGTGAACCTCCTCTGCACTCCCTCCAAGGCCAAAATATCCTTGCGCAAGTGCGGCGACATATCAAACAAGAGAACCATCCTAGCCTAGGGAGCAATCTAGTGAACCTTCACTGTACTGCCTCCAATTTAAATATATCCTTCCTTAAATGTGGAGCTCAGAACTGCACATGGTGTTCCAGGTGTGGTCTCAACAAAGCCCTGTGCAATTGTAGCAAGATTTCTTTACTCTTGTACTCCAATCCTCTTGCAGTAAAAACCAATATTTACTTTCGTAATTGCTTTCTGTACTTGCATACTAGCTTTCTGTGTTCCTTCTATAAGCATGCCCAAGACTCTCTGAACATTTACAAGTTTTAGACCTTTTAAAAATATTCTGTGTTTCTATTCTTATGATCAAAATGAATAACCTCACACTTGCCCACATCTTACTCTACCTGCCGTCTTTATCTCTTTGTAGCCTCTTTGAGTTCTCCTCACAATTTGCCTTTCCACCTAGATTTATATCATCAGTAAACTTAGAAACATAACCCTTTGCCTTTTCATCTAAGTCATTGATATAGATTGTAAATAGTTGAGGCCTCAGGACTGGTGTCACTTTAGTTTGCATTGCTGCCTCACAGTGTTAGAAATCAGGGTTCAATTCTGGTCTGTGTGGAGCTTGCATGTTCTCCATGTGTCAGCATACTTTACCTACAGGTGCTCTGGTGTTGTCCACCAATCCAAAGATGTGCAGCTTAGATAGATTGGCCATGCTAAAATGCTCCTTAGTGTCTAAAGATGTGCAGGTTCGGTGGATTGATCATGGATAGGATGGAGCTTTGTGTGGGTTGCTCTTGTGGAGAGTTGGTGCAGACTCTATGGGCTAAATGGCCTCTTTTTGTACAGTAGCAAGTATCTGGTTGTATGGACTGATCCTTGCAGTACTAAACTATTCATAGCCTACCAACTTGGAAATGTCCCAATTTTTGCCTGTTCTTTGCTTCCTGTTCATTACACATTTCTCCATGTATGCTAATATATTACCCTCAATTCCACAAACCTTAACTTGGTTATTAACCAATTGTGTGACACTTTGTTAAATACCTTTTGGAAATGTGAGTTTACTGCATCTACTGGTTCCCCCTTATCTACCCTATTATTACATACTTAAAAAGAAAGTTTGTCAAACACAACTTCCCTTTCATAAAACCATTTCATAAAATCATACTATATTTTACCAAATACATTATTAAGACTACCGCAGTAATATATTCCAGCATTTGCCTATTGCATATCCTTGATTTCCTTCATTTCACCATTAGCTACACTATATTCAACTGTCAAAGTCTCATGTCCTGCCATTCCCTCCCTAAATTTCTCTTAAAATTTCCTTAAAAACATTTTTACCCAAGCTTTTTTCTTCACTTGTCCTAATATTTCCTGATGTGGGTGTGCCGGCGTTGGACTGGCGTAAACACAGTAAAAAGTCTGACAACACCAGGTTTTAGTCCAACCTATTTATTTGATAATATATTATCAAATAAATAGGTTGGACTAAAACCTGGTGTTGTCAGACTTTTTACTAATATTTCCTAACATGGCTCGATATCCAATGTTTGTCTGATAATGATCCTATAAAATGCTTTGGATTAGGATTTTTGTTACATTTGACTTGGAAGTAACAAACGCTGATACTGAGTGAAATGAGTAAAGCCTTTCTGTTCCCAGTGTTAATAGTCCTCACCATACTGGACACAAGGAGGAACAAATAAATATGTATATTTTTAAAACAAGTTCATTGCTTCCTAACTTTTATTTCATATCTTTTATTTCATATCTTCACAGATAATTTGTCTATAACTTAAGACATCATGTCTCCCCTGGTGAGAACCCACCATGGTTGCTGATGAGGAAAAGGATTCCAAAGAATCTGGGCATGGAAGAAGCAGAGTCCAATGTCAACTGAAAGCAATGGCACCAGAATACACATTGGAAGGAAAACATTCAGGATGTGTCACCATGGAAACCAAGACAACTGTCTTTCCACCTATCAGACGTATTAGTCACAAGGGGCAAATACTAAAGACTTCAATCACCTGCTGTACAATTGGAGACAGCCAGATACGGCTCACAAGACTTGGAGTACAATAGGCACTTATGCATATAAACTACACTATGACATAAGAATAAAAGCAAAATACAGCAAATGCTAGAAATCTGAAATAAAAACAGAAAGTTCTGGAAATGCACAGTAGGTCTGGCAGCATCTGTGGAGACAGAAATAGAGTTAATATTTCAAGTCGAATATGACTTCTTCAGAACTACACAATTACTTGTCTAGCTCCGTACATCATAAAAAAGGATTGTATGTGGGAATGTAAGCAGATGAACTCTACAATCATTTAAAGAGTACATAGATCATTTCCATGCCAGTTGAAGCTGTGTTGAGTCATCTGATGTTCAGCTGGATGGACTCAAAGGATAAGTCGAAATGCTGTTGTGACAGATGTGGTACGTTCCTCTGGGGTAGACCCTAGAGATGTTTTCAGTGTAGATTCGGTATTGAAGTATCACTGAGCTTTTATTGTATATTATAATTTGTAAATAGTAGCAAGGCAAACTGCTATTGTAAATTTTGCCTTTATTGTTTATCTTTTACTTGAAAATATGTAAATGAAACCATTGTTTTTCAATAATTTTGTGTACAAATGATAGCTACATGAAAAAACACTAAATTATCTGTTCCCTTAGAAATGGTGTTAATTAAATTGCAAAAATAATACATATGATACAGAATTAAATTTTGATAATATTTTTAAATCCTTTTCAAAAGTCAAATATAATCAAAGGGATTATTTTTCTTAGAAACTGCAGTTGTCCTAAGGTGCTCATAGTGAATCAGAGGATTTTTTAAACACATCTTAGTTGATTATGAGGCTATGGACAGGAGTGAGATATTATAATTTTGATGATGTAGATAGGTTGCCCTATCTGCTTTGTGGCAGACTCGATAGAGTAGCTGGTCTTTTTCAGTCTTTTTTTTATATATATACTTTCCAAATGGAATTAGGGACATGGTGGTGGTGGGGAGCAAGGGCATGGGGACAGCTAATAACAGGAAGTCCTAGCACCCTTGTGAATTCATCAATTAGATAGGAAATTCCATCAACTAACAATCTCATGGGCTCGTTTCTTACTAGTTTTAAACAATTCCTTTATTAACAAAAGTTGGCCACTTCTCCTTCCCTAATACCCAGTACGTATCCCTTCAGCAATATATAACAAGCATGTTAAATTCAGACCCATCTCTAAGACCCAGCTCTGTGAAGGATATTCGCTCAGGGTTTCTGTAATGATATATTAGCAGAAAGTATGTGAATCTATTTTTGATGTTTTTGGTGGCTGTGTGGAACCATGGATGAAAACCTCGGTTTATTTGAAACAATGTTGCTTCTTTGTACCATATTTTAGTAGTTGATCAGACTGCAAAGGTGCATTAACATTTTCAGGCCACAATTCAAGCAAATTCTTATCTTTTTCCTTGCATTTTTATACTTACAGTTTGATTTTCTAACTTGGAATGACAACTAAAATGTCTCAGATGTATCCGTGTTTCATTTCACTTGCCATGCAAACACTGAAAGAAGAGAAAATATTGGCATGTTTAGTCACAAAAATGCAAGCAAAGTTGAAGGGAAATTGCAGGGTCTACTTCCTAAGAACAAATGTGTCATAATAATCAAATAAATTGTGCAGTTTGAACAAATTAACTGAATATGGCAGTGATTTATTTTATACCTTGGGAGTGTGGTCCCAGGAAGCAAAAAAAAGCTTAAAATAATCCAAATGTCACCAGTTAATAGTTTTTGGGTGAAATTCATTCTTTAGCTAGAAATGGAAGAATGTTTCTCTCTGTAATGAATATGCCACAGAAATAATCTTTTTTACTACAGTTTTGATTGTAGGTCACTAATTGAAAAGAAAAACTGGAACCTTTTCACTTTTTTTTAATGGAATAATTTCTTGTTTGGTAGAAAAATGGGGTGGAGCTGGAAAATTATATGATAGACAGCATGCTTATAATTGCCAGCTTACACAGCAAAATACTTTGGCCACAAAATATGTCTCTCTTGCGTCTGTATTTTCATGCTATGGGTGTTGTTTTGATTTCAAAATGGTGCTTGCACTTCATGCACAAACTTCTGATGTGGCGTGTAGCAGACACCTTTTCAGGGAGTCAGTAGCGTGCACATTAGGAGTGTGCACTATGCAGTGGAAGTATGCAGATGAGGCAAATCATAAAAGCAGTCAGTGATAACACTGATGTAACGCAAGTACGTTCAACCTCAATGCTTCAGCTAACACCCTTTTGTAAATATACTCAACTGAACGTGCCTTCAGCAACAGGAAGGACCTCAAAGCAGCACTATTTAAATTGATCTTCAATTGTCTCGTGTGATTTGCTAATTACTTTCTACCAACTCTATCCAAGTGTCTAGAGGTGTTTGGTGTTTGCAGAGTTGTTTAAAGTTGAGAGAATGATGACAGTGAGAGGGGTGAGAGTCATTGGAAGTGGAGAAGGTCAGTAAAAGTATATCTCAACCTCTAAGAGGTTAGTTGCTAAGAAACAAATTGCAAAGTCTGAAGGTAAGGTTCATGTTCTCGCCAAAGTACAGATGTCAGAGGACGTACAGCAACCTGGAAATTACCATACAGTCTGCTTTCAAGTTGATCCTTTGAGATCATGATTGCATGAAAAAATGATACCATGCATTGAAATTAAGAGGTAGCTAACAACAATAAAAATAAAGGGAATGTTGAGGTGGGAGCGCAAATTCTGAGAGTTTAGGGGGGTGGGCAGAGCAACAAAGCGATGGGAAGGTTCTAAAGAGCAGGTCCCTGTAATGGGCCTTAATTGGAAGAGGACAGAGATAAGGCAACACAAAAGAGAGGTAGAAATCATCTAAAATTATATCAACACAAGAGGAGGAACTATTTGGTCAGTAGCTGTTCTTTTTTGGACATTTCAGGAACACGTCTCAAGTTTATTTCTAGTAAGTTTAGATGATAGTCCAATAAATAGAGGTACAGCATAGCACCTCAGCGCATTTGAAAGCACATCTTGTGCCATTTGAGCAATCCAAGTCACTTCTCAAGTCCTAGGCAACCACATGTACAGGAAGTGTTATCAGCCAGACGAAATCCAAATACAGGTTTTGAAGATTGAATAGCAGCTGATGTCACTGCAGTGCATCCATGAGACTGAAAACTATGTAGTTAACATGTTTCAGGATATAAGAGTTGAAGGTCTAAAGGAAAATTTGAGGTAGCTAGGAAAAACATTAAAAAGCAAGACCGTCAGTTTAGTAATCAGTGGATTCACCCAGTGCCATGCACTAGCGGATATAGAACTCGGGGGATAGTGCAGCTGAAGG
This sequence comes from Carcharhinus amblyrhynchos, assembly GCF_965287045.1. Lineage (NCBI taxonomy): Eukaryota > Metazoa > Chordata > Chondrichthyes > Carcharhiniformes > Carcharhinidae > Carcharhinus > Carcharhinus amblyrhynchos. The sequence goes on along the minus strand of NC_137335.1, from coordinate 33,213,843 downwards.
CATGGCTGGAAAGATAATTTAGGAGGGAGAGGTTTAGATTCCTGAGAGTGGTTTTGGGGGAGGTCAGCCATGTACAAGACAGGTAGATTGCTCTTCAACAGAGCCGTAACCAAGAATGTTGCATAAAGGTTTGCTGGTGTGGTTTGGGAGGATCTATATTAGTTTAAACCAAAAATAAAATGCTGGGAAATCTCAGCAGGTCTGGCAATATCTATAAGGAGAGAAAAGAGCTGGCGTTTTGAGTTCAGATGACCCTTTGTCAAAGCTAAAAGGCATAGAAAGTAGGAGATATTTATACTGTAGGATGAGGGAATATGGAGGGAGACAACATTGGGAACAGCCAATACAATAGACCAAATTGAAAGAGGTGTAAGTGAAACACTCCTCCATGCTTACCATCCAAAGTCCAAAACTCTCATTCCATGTTAAGCAGTGATTCACTTGCGCCTCTTGGTCTCCTCGATATCTGAGAGACCAAATGTAGACTGGGTGACTACTTTGCTGAGCATCTTCCGTCTGTGTGCAATCAGGACCCTGACCTTCCGGTTGCTTGCCATTTTAACACACGATCCTGCTCTCATGCCCACATGTCTGTCCTTGGCTTGTTGCAATGTTCCAGTGAAGCTCAACGCGAACAGGGGGAACAGCATCCCATCTTCCGGCTAGGCACTTTACAGCCTTCCAGTCTCAACATCGAATTCAACAACTTCAGATGATTAGCTCTACCCCATCTTGACCCCTTTGTTTTCATATTTAATTTTTAACTGTTTTCTACCTTTTATTTCTTTATTGTCTCTCTTTATTCCCCTCCACCCTTTCCCTCTATTTTATCTCCCCTTTTCTTACCATTTCTCTCTCTTTGCTTCCCTTTTCCCACTTTTTCTCAATTTTATCCCTCTCCTACCCATTTCCCCTCCTCCCCCCACATCTTCGTCTGTCACAGCTTACCCTCTGATTTCAGCTTCTCTGCCATTTGGCCTTTCACATCTCCTTTTTTCTCTATGGACTGTAATTAGCAGCCTTTCCCCTTGTTTTTGTGGCTATGACTCATCTTTCATTCCCTCACCCTACAGTATAAGTATCTTCCAATTTCCATGTCTTTTAGCTTTGACAAAGGGTCATCTGGACTCAAAATATCAGCTCTTTTCTCTCCTTACACATGCTGCCAGTCCTGCTGAGATTTTAAAGTATTTTCTCTTCCGGTTTCACATTCCAGCATCTGCCGTAATTTACTCTTATCACAGTAAGAAGTCTCACAACACCAGTGTAAAGTCCAACATGTTTACAGGTGCTTTTATCTATATTAGCTTAGTCAGGAGATGGGAATCTGAGTGTAGATTCAGATGGGAGAGGAGCAAAGTTAGGAATAGAAGGCAGAAAATTAGTGAGTGAATGGGCAGCAAGGAAAGCGGAGACATCCACTGAGACATCTGGAATTCTCCGACCTCGCCCATGGCTGACTTTCCACTGCAGTGAATAGAGATTTGGCTGAACTCCAAATTCTCTGTTCTCAGTGGCAGTGACAGTGGGTTGTGCGAGACGAGAGAACTTCGGCCTACCCTATGATGGGGCTACAAGTTCTGTGAGGCTGACCACCATTGACAATGTCAGAAATAATTGGTTCCAATTCCGTGCATTGACCTTGGCCAAGTCAATGTACAGCTTCTCCATTCTCCTCTGGCAAGTCTGTCAATGCACCAAGCTCTTTTTGTGCATTCCCATCAATATGCTATCAAAGTCCTTACCTGAGCCTGCTGCAGCTGAACTTAAATCCAACCTCAACCTTGGGAGCTGGTACCAGTGCTACAATTTCCCTGGCTTGACTGAAGGTCATTTGTGCCCAGAAGTGGTCACATGCTGATCTTGCCACATTGCTTCCTGTTGAGTTTGTGCTGTGCCAGTATCTGAGCTGGTGATTGTGAGTATGAGGTCAACTGATGGTATTTCTTCATTACCAACATCCTTCTCCTCCTGTGTTTCACATCCCCATAACAATGCTTGACCTGGTGACAGTTTTTGCTTACCTGAAAGGAGAAAGACATAGGTAGTGGAGATGTGGTGAATGAGGCTACAAGGAAGTAAGGTGCTTATACCATATGCAATTTGCATGTCAGAAGTTATTATGGAAGTGGGGGAGGTGAGATGTTAGTTTTCAGCCTCATAGCAGGCAAAGACTCAGTAGTGACAAAGATTGCCAGCACCATCTCCTCCATGGGATGAAAAAACAAAGCTATGCCCTTCCCTTCACTGGTGCAGTTATGTGTGTGTGTTTTTGGTTAAAATCTTAGAATGCTTACAGCATTCAAATCCATCACACTTGTGCCAACTCTCTGCAAGAGCAAATCAGCAAGCCCAAATCCCCTGCCCTTTCCCAGTAACCCAACAAGTTTTTTTCTTCAGGTGTTTCTCCAATATTCTTTCGAAAGTGATGTTGAATCTATTCTCACTGCTCTCTAGATTGCAGATTCTAATCATTTAAAATATTTTCCTCATGTTGCCATTGATTCTTTTCCATTCACCATATATCAGTTTCATCCAGTTCTCAAGTCCTCTAGCAATGGAAATAATTTTTCACTATCCAGTGTGCCTCAACTCCTCACGGTTTTGAACACCTTTATCAAATTTCATTTCAATCGCCTCTTCTCCCAAGAAGCCTAAGCTTCTTCAATCTAGCCACATAACTGAAGTTCATTATCCCTAGTACCATTCTTGTAAAGCTTTTCTGCACCCTCTCTAAAGCCTTCACATCCTTCCTGAAGTGAGGCATTTTGAAATGGAGATAATATTTAGGTTGAGGCTGAACCAGTGTTTTACAAAGGATCATCATAAATTCCTTGCTCTATGAGTGGAATTTGATGGGGCAGCACAGTGGTTCGTCAGGCACCCAGTTTCTGTTTCAGTCTCGGGTGACTGTCTGTGTGGAGTTTGTACATTCCCCCCATGTCTGAGTGCTCTGGTCTCCTCCCACAATCCAAAGATTTGCAGGTTAGAAGGATTAGCCATGCTAAATTGCTCCTTAAGTGTCCCCGAATGTGTCGGTTAGGGGGAGTAGCGGGGTATTACGTGGGGTTACGGGGATAGGGCCTGGGTGGCATTGTTGTCGGTGCAGATTCAATGGGCTAAATGGCCTCTTGTATTGATTCTATGATTTGGTGGGAGCTGATATTGAGGGGGACAGGGGCACAGGGGTGGGGGGTGGTGGTAGGGGGAGGTTGGTGACTGTGGATGGGAAAAGTTCTTGTGGCCAATGGGAATGTCATGCATTCCCATTGGTCAATTGCAACTGCAATATAGATGATGGCTGTGTACACAGAGGTGATCATATCTATACCTGCCTCTTGACACAGTTTATCTATGAGTTGCCTACAGCCAGTCTTTTTTGCCCTTTGCCAGAAGAACAACAATATTGCCCATAAGGCTGTCAGCCAGCTGAAGTTGGAGAGAGGTCAGGAGGAATGCAACCAGTGCTCTCATCAGTGATGATGAGCATTGGAGCTTGAGTGCGCATTCAGAATGTGCACCAACTACCTTCAAATGTCTGAGAGGCGATTCCAGAAATGGCTAACGTTTTCCCAAAAGGCAGTCACGCTCCTTCAACAAGACCTATAGCCTCATAGATTTGGAGGGAACGTGATGCCAGTCATCCTCAGAGTAACTGCAGCTTGAATTGCTACAGCAGTGGATCATTCCAGGGTCCACTGCAGACATGCGTGGCCGCAACACATGGTGCCTCAAGGTGGTAACCAGTGTTCTGTTCAGGAAGGGCAATTAACTCATTGAGCTCACAATTGATGCTGATAGCCAGGCTACAGGAGCAGTTGGTTTGGGGCCATTGTGTGGTTCCCACCGGTACAGGGTATAATCGACTGCACTTACATGGTCAGTAGATGTCCTTGCAAACAGTTAGATATGTTTGTCAATCAAAAGGGATTTCACTCACTCAACATTCAACTACTCTGCGACAATAGAAAGAATGATGTAAATCTGTGCTTGTTTCCCAGGGAAATCTCACAGCTCCTACATTTGGCTCAATTTGGAGCAAAACCCTGCCTTAGTGCAAGATTTAATCCTGGATGCCAAAGGCTCTCTCTTCAGGACATGGCTCATGACACCAGTGTGTCATCTACACAGCCCTGCGGAGGAGCATTACAGTGCAGCACATGGATTGACCAACGCAACCACAGAGGAGACCAAAGAATTGCTGAAAATATACTCCTGATGCCTTGCCCACCCCAGCAGTGCCTTGCGATACCTGTCACAAAGGGGTTCCAGGATTACATGAAGTAACATTGCAATAGCAAAGAAATTACCATGCACCAACATAGAGGAGCTGCTCTCCTCCTCAGATGAGGATGACAGAGAGGACTGTGAAGAAGAGGCACAATGGCTAGCACTGCTGCCTCATAACGCCAGGGACTCAGGTTCAATTCCAGCCTTGAGTGACTGTGTGGAGTTTGCACATTCTCCCTGTGTCTGTGTGGGTTTCCTCTGGGTGCTTCCGTTTTCTCCCACATTCCAAAGATGTGTGGGTTAGGCGGATTGACCATGCTCAATTGTCCTTTAGTCTCAGGGGTATTAGTAGGGTAAATACATGGGGTTATGGAGATAGGGCCTGGGTGGGATTGTTGTTGGTGCTGAATGGCCTCCTTCTGCAGTGTACGGATTCTATGATTCTATTGCACCACCTCTCCAAGATGGCAGGGCTGTGGAGAGAAGTGGAGCTAACCTCATCTTTAATCATTTTCAAGTAATGAAGTACCTCCTTGAGCAAACCAAATTTGAATGTGCATTCACTCTGCCAGTCTCCAGCCAGAGTGCAGCATCCCAGGGGAGTGGACCTTTATCATACAAAATTGAAAGATATGACAACGCCCGAGGATTCAAGCTTTGAACTTGCATGTTAAGTCATTGAAACTATAATGAACAAACATTCAGCTCCTTGCCTACAGAGCTGAATCCTGACAGGTTGACTTCTCTATGAGATTCAGTGATATTTTGGCTATGCCTGCAGTCCAATCTTCAGTGGTTTCGTAAGGATATCATTCCTTGGCATTAAGTTATTCAGCATTCAGCATAAGCCCACAAATCTGGAAAAACAGTCTTCAATGTATAGCAGAACCCTCTTCAAATGATTCAGGCAGTGGATATGTGGCTTGACCACACTCATGGTTTACTCAATTATGGTTCTTGTACACAAACACTGCAACAACTCCAGTGCCTCTTATCGCTCAGCAGGGACACAGTGAACATGTGCAAGATCTTAGAGGGTGGCTGGACATATTGAAAGTGTTATTAGTGAAACAAATGGTATCTTGGGCTTCATGCGTAGAAATACTTAATACAAAAACCGGGAAGTTTTGCTGAACATCTTTATAAAACTCTGGTTAGGCCACAACTGGAGTTTTGCATCCAGTTTTGGAAGGGTGCAGGGAAAATTTATTGACAAGGTGGTAGTGATAAAGAACTTTAATTAAAAGATTTGAGGGGCAACCTGATGCTGATGTATAAGATTATGACAGGCTTTAAAAATATTGTTAAAGCTATTCCCATTGCCTAGTGGTAAAGGATTAAGGGACACAGATTTAAGGTTTCAGGCAAGAGATACAGGGTGATTTAGTTTGATTTATTATTGTCATGTGTATTGGGATACAGTGAAAAGCATTGTTTCTTGCGTGCTATACAGATGAAATATACTGTTCATAAATTTCATAGGGGAGAAGGAAAGGACAGGGTGCAGAATATAGTGTTGCAGTTACAGATAGGGTTAAAAGATCAACTTAATAGGATAGGAGAAATATCAACTTAATATATGATAGGTCCATTCAAAAGTCTGATGGTTGTAGGGAATAAACTGTTCTTGAGTCAGTTGGTATGTGTTCTCAGACTTTTGTACCTTTTTTCTGACAGAAGAAGGTGGAAAGGGAGTATGTCCAGAATGCGTGTGGTCCTCAATTATACTGGCTGCTTTTCCGAGGCAGTGGGAGGTGTAGAAGGAGTCAATGGATGGGAGGCTGGTTTATGTGATGGATTGGGGCTACATTCACGAACTTTTGTAGTTTCTTGTGGTCTTGGGCAGAGCAGGAGCCATACCAAGCTGTGATACAACAAGAATGTTTTCTATGGTGCCTCAGTAAAAGTTGGTGACAGTTGTAGCTGACATGCCAAATTTGCTTAGTTTTCTGAGAAGGTAGAGGCATTGGTGGGCTTTCTTAACTATAGTGATGACATGGGGGCACCAGGACAGATTACTGGTGATCTGGACACCTAAAAGCTTGAAGCTCTCGACCCTTTTTACTTATTAGCCACTGATGTAGACAGGGCATGTTCTCTTTTATGCTTCCTGAAGTTGGTGACAATCTCCTTCGTTTTGTTGACATCGAGGGACAGATTAGTGTTGCCGCACCAGTTCACCAGATTTGCTACCTCATTCCTGTACTCTGTCTTGTTATTGTTTGAGATCCGACTCATTAAGGTTGGATTGTCAGCAAACTTGAAAATCGCATTGGAGGGGAATTAGATTGCTCTGTACAGCATGGACTGAATGTGAGCGTATGAATTGGGAACAGGAGTAGGCTACTTAATTGATTAAACATACTGCAAATTGTTAGATAAAAAAGTTAGCGTATTATCAGTGAAATAATGCATGGATATAAAAGGACTAAAGCATGTGCAAATGAGGGTGAGATAAGAGAGATCCACACAACAATACCTGTAAGAGTGGTGATAATAGCATCCAGTTTGTTTGATTCAGCCAGCTTTTGCAAGCTAAAATGATATGAAACTCTGTCAATCCAAAACATTTAACTCCAGTGAACACTCTGCTGTAGCTCACAGTCAGTGACGTTAGTGAACCGAGGGCGGGACTAGGGGAGAATGAGCGAATGGGAGTGGAGTGTTGGTAAGATGGACAGTGGGGCTGTCCAATGGGCCAGGAGAAGTGTGCTCGCGTGCCGAGGCTGCAGTGTGCTGAGTGTTGGAGAAGTTTGGAGGAGTGCGGGTTAAGAGTCAGAGTGGGCATTGAGTGAGTGTCTGCTAACATCGGGGCCCTGCACTGTACTGAGGCATGTTTATCACCGCTACATGAAAGGAAGGAAAAGAACGGCTACCGGGGGTTTTTCCTTTCAGAAAGTCAGCTAGCGGCGAGTCGCTTCCAGTAAGTACAGCGGTGGTAAGTTTGACACCGGACTTGCTCCTGCAGACCCTTCCTCACTCCTTTCAAAAGCTGCCTTTGTGCGGCTTACTCTGCCATCCCTTTGCAATCTGGTACCGATTTCTCTGTTCCTCACGAAGCCACACGTCGTGTTTGCTCTCAGACCTTTGGGCAATACGTTCTTTGTCAGACAGTCTGGGTCATTTTAACTGAAGCCAAGTCATTTCCAACGACGAGAAGACGAGATCGGGGAGGCAGCCGGAGCCGCTTTGTGTTGGGGGGAGTTTCTGAGGAGGATGCGAGACTCTCGGCTCCTTCCTCAGGACTACAACGGAGTTAAAAGTATGGCGATTAATCACAGAGAGAACAGCACCGGCCAACTCCTGGAAACTAATCCATGTTAGAGAGCACGGAGTGAGAGTAGCGGAAAAGCGCTACCTGGGGAAGGGAGGGATAGTTTTGTCACCGTGTGGGGGATGGGAGGCACTCCCTCAACATTCAGCCTTTTTCACATCTATCATTAGTTTACAAATTGCCGGGCTGATCTGAATTGAGGGTGGCGCCTTCAGCGGTGGAAAACAGTTTTTATTTGTCAGTGTAGTTTGTTTTTTTTCCTTGTGTGTGAGATTACTAATGTTACTTTATGTGGTGAATGGAATACCCAACTCCGGATTCCCCAACCTGTCAAACCCTCGCTCCCCCCCTTTTCTCTGGCCGTGTGCTGAGGATGTGGGGGAACGAAGTCCGAAGTGGCTGAAGAGGGGCCTGTAATGTATATATTTTAGAAGGTGCTGGAATGGAGAATTGGACGGATTGTTGCCAAAGACAGTATTGTAATGACAGCGTTTACTGCTTGGTGCGTGCCGAGAGGAAATTCCTTCTCTGAGAATAACGTGGCAGTATGTCAGGACACATTATTCCAATTAGATCTATATTATAGCATTGCATAATGGTGGAGAGATTTGACCAGCAAGCAGTTTTAGTAAAAGTCTAAACTTTAAACGTTATGCTGTCAGTGGCTGCATTTTTACTTTGCAATAAAACAAAGGTAACATTCATTCTTTGTTTCGGATCCATCCTTCCAGATTGTAGCAATTTCAAAACTGATTTATTTTTCTTGTCCAAATTCTGGATTACGAAGCAACTCTTTTATTTGAAAGCAGTTCAAGTAGTTAATCCAGCCCAATGGATATTTATTCTGGACTTTATCTCGATGACCCAAGTAACTGTTCAAGACTTTGTTTCGGATAAATTGGCCGACAATAAAATTATTCTTGATAGGAAGCTGCAGCCAGAAAAGTCTCTCATTATTGTTGGAGTCTGCCGTTGCGTATGTTTGCAGTTAGGCTGGAGTGAGCAGAAGGATTTGCTGTTTTAAGTACCATGTTGAACATCTCTCTGAAGTAGGGATTAGAGGGTTTGGGAGCTCCTTTATAATAAACTGAGGCACAGGACTGAACCATGTGGGCCAGGCAAATTTTAGACTTATTGGAGATGCCAGAGGACTGGAAAAATTGTAAATGTTACCCCCTTGTTCAAAAAAAAGGTTTGTAGGGATAGCCCCAGCAATTACAGGCCATATGAGCAGTGGGCAAGCTTCTTGAAACATTATATGGAATAAATTTAGTAGTCTAAAGGGAAAATCGTGTTTAACTCGCTGGAGATTTTTGAGGAGGTAACAGAAGGATGATGAGGGTAATATTGTTGATGTGATGTACTTAGACTTTCAGAAGGCATAAGAAAAGTTATAGCTCATGGAATAAGTGAACAGTAATAGTGGATGCAGAATTGGCTGAGTAATGGGAAGCAGAGAGTAATGGTGAATGATTACTTTCGGGTTGGAGGAAGATTTGCAGTGGTGTTCCCCAGGATTAATATTGCAACCCTTGCTTTTCCTGATGTATATTAATGATCTCGATCTTATTGTACAAAGGACAGTTTCAAAGTTTACAGCTGATGCAAAACCTCAAAATATTGTAAACTGTGAAGAGACAGTGTAGAATTTCAAAAAGACATAGACAAACTGGAGTAGATAGATAGATGGCAGATGAATCATAGAATCCCTACAGTACAGAAGGAGGCCATTCAGCCCATCGAGTCTGCACCAACCACAAACCCATCTAGACCCTATTCCTGTAATCCCATACATTTACCATGCTAATTCCCCAGACACTAGGGTCAATTTAGCATGGCCAGTCAATCTAACTTGCACATCTTTGGACTGTTGAAGGAAACTGGAGCACCTGGAGGAAACCCACTCAGACATGGGGAGAATGTGCAAACAGCACACAGACAGTGACGCAAGGCTGGAATTGAACCCGGGTTCCTGGTGCTGTGAGGCAGCAGTGCTAACCACTGTGCCACCATGCTGCCCCCAAGTTCCATGTGGAGATGTTTGAGGTGATGCATATTGGTAGGAAGGACATGGATAAACAATATAAAATGAGGGCTAAAATTCTTAAAGAGATGCAGGAGCGGAGGTACTTGGATGTATAGATCATTGAAGGTGCAAGACAGGTGGAGAGAATAGTTAATACAGCATATAGTATTCTTTTGGGGACACAGTGGTTAGCACTGCTGCCTCACAGCGCCAGGGACTCCGGTTTGATTCCAGCCTTGCGTCACTGTCTGTGTGCAGTTTACACATTCTCCCCATGTCTGAGTGGGCTTCCTCCAGGTGCTCCAGTTTCCTCCAACAGTCCAAAGATGTGCAAGTTAGATTGATTGGCCATGCTTAGATCACCATCTGTGCAGAGACTGCATGTTCTCCCTGTGTCTGTGTGGGTTTCCTCCTGGTGCTCCAGTTTCCTCCCACAGTCCAAAAGATGTGCTAGTTAGGTGTATTGGTCATGCTAAATTCTCCCTCAGGTTCTCGAACAGGCACCAGAGTGTGGCGACTAGGGGATTTTCACAGCAACTGCATTCAGTGTTAATGTAAGCCTTCTTGAGACATTGATGAACTTTTGCATATTAAATAGGAGTAGAAGCAGCCCATTCAGCCCTTTGATTCTGCTCCACCGTTCAATAACATTATGGCTGATCTGTTTGTGGTTCAAATTCCATTTTCCTACATACCACCAATAACCTTCAGTTCCCTTGTGTAACAAGAATATGTCTATCTCTGCCTTAATATTCAGTGATCCCTCTTCCACCCACATTCTGAGACAGAGTTCCAAATGACAAAATGTCAGCGGAAAAAATATTCCCATCACCTCTGTGTTATAAGCGTGACTCCTAATTTTAAAACAGTACCCCCTAATTCTGCTTTCACCCACACAAAAAAAACTTTCCAAGTCTGCCTTGACTAGACTATTCAGAATCTTGTATACAACAATCAAGTCATCTCTCACTCTTCTAAACTCCAGGGAAACAAGCCCAGCCTGTCTCCCTACCCTCATAAGACCACCCACTCATTCCAGGTTATCAACCTGGTAAACCTTCTCTGAACTGCCTTCAATGCAATTGCATCCTTCCTGCCTTAATAAGGATTTTAATGATAGGGGCATAGAGCAAGGGAATTTTCCTGAACTTATACTAGTTAAACCCCAACTGGAGTATTGCATACAGTTCTGGACCCTGCACTATAAGAAGGATATGAGCGCATTGGAGTGCAGAGAGCTATACAGGAATAGAAAGGATGAGAAACTTTAGATTGCAAGGTTGGAACTGTTTTCTAAGGCTAAGAGGAAATTTGATAGAGACGTTCAAGATCATGAGGGGACTGAGCAGAGTAGATAGGGAGAAACTGTTCCCACACACAAAAGCAATAGGGCACAGATTTACAGTGATTTGCTAAAGAAATAAATGCAATGTGCAACAAACCTTTTTTATATAATGTATGGTTTGGGTCTGGAATACACGAAGTGTGCTGGAGCAGGTTTAATGAAGGCATTTAAGAGGGCATTCATTGTTTCTATTCAAAATCATGTGCCGGGGTATGGGGGGGAAAGGCAAGGGAATGGTATTAAGTCTTGATGCTTATTTAGTGAGCTGGTGCAGACACAATGGGCCACCTTCTGCACTGTAACAATTCTGTGATTTGTGCTGACTTAGTGGATTTGAATCATAGTTGATTTTAGCCTTTGGGACAGAATAAACCCTCAAGCTTCTTCTGCTACTCAGTGAGATCATGATTGATTTGCATCTTAATTCCACCCAACTCCCCTGGTTGAAATCCTTTCATAGATTTGTCTGACAAATCAGTCACTCTCAGATTTGGATGCATTACCATTGTCTGAATCTGTATTCATTGCAGTTATGAACTCAGCAACTCTGCATGCCCAAAGAGATGGTATTGCCATGGGATCCCCTCAATATCCAATTCTTGGAAACTGACAAAGATGATTGCATGAGAAACGCATCTTTGATGAAACGACACCTAATGTCCTACCTCCTGCATATTTCTGACATGTAGATGGTGCATTTGCTAAGTTTGAATCAGCAGCTGCAGGTATGAATTTCTTGTCACACCTCAGTAGGCCATCCTGCACTCAAATTCACCTTTGTTGAACACAAGCCTATTTTGCTGGTCAGTATACATATTGGGATTTCTACAGCTCCACACGCTATAAGATTGGCCTGATTGGCAACCTCATAAATAGGGCCAAGCTATTTGCTTTCATGCAAGCTTGATGCTGAAGTAAGATGCACTAAAGTCATCCTGTGGAATAATGGCTACCCTGATCAGATGTTTGAATGCTGTATATCAATCGAACCCATGGACCTAAGACCACCACTTATGATCCTGAAACGTTTTCAGTCTATCTTGGATTGCCCTGGAATGGTAAGGTGTCTCATAAAATTTGAGCAAAGGTGAAACTATTGTTTCACACTGCTCCTATGCAGTAGCTACCCAAGTGGTTTTCTTCACTAATAGGGAGAAAACCATCAAGACAAAAAGACATTCAGTTTATCACTCAATTTAGCATTTGAATTTCAGTGCCAGTGTGATGCCAGGCATGCAGGCCATATGTCCAATGACTGGCAGATCATATCAAACAGCATGTCCCTCTGTTCACAACAGGCAAAGTACTGACATTATCCAATGAGCCCGAGCTGGTTAGTGTCCAACATTAGCTGTGATTCCACGATTGGATAGCAATCCATTGTTAAACAATTCTGATTGTGTTAAGATTTACACTGACAATCAATTTAAGGCAATCAGTTGGGCTCGCATTGTGGCTCACTTACATATACTAGAAGCTACAGAGTCCTGTCCTTTGCAGGCAGAAGCAGCATGCCCATATCTTTTGCCGTTTTCAACCAAAGAAAAGCTTGGGGATAGTTATCGCCTAGTTCATTCCCTATAGCAATACCTTCAGCAATCAGTATTGAGCTGCTTGATTCAAATGTAAACAAAAGCTTGGCAGTTAACTGTTCCTTGGTGCATTCTCCATAGCAGTGCCTCTACCAATCAGAGTCCGCTTGCCACGCAGTCAACACATTGGTAGAGTTTTCTTTTGTTGATCAAAAAAATAGTGAACATCAAAATTTGTTTCTTATTTTGGTAGAGGTCTCTTTGAAACCCAAGATTACAAATTGCAGTTGTGTAGCTGGTTCCTTCTGGCTTAATTTCTGTTGTGGGGTCCTTCATACAGCACAAAGCAGTCATATATTGTGAACCTTTGTTTAATTTGTCATTGGAGCTCTGTCATATCTGAAAGAATGTATGGGCTTTCATATCTCAATAAAGTAAAATTGTGTTCTAACTGAGTTTGTTTCAATAAGTAGAAATTTTGGTCTTTAGTGACAAATGGGAGTAATTTTTTTCATGTTCCAGTGAAGTTAGTTCATGTTGCTTTTTCAATCAGGTCAATTCTGTCTGCCATCCAATTGAAAACTAGATGTTGCATAATTGGTTCTCCCCAGCACATGTGAACAATTGTGTGATATGTGTCCAATCATCTTTTCTGACCATACAGGCTAATGATGACCAATAAAAACAGGTTTGCTCACGTACAATGTCACCTGCAGGAAGAAAAGTCCTTTTAATATAGCTTTGCTGTAGCTATTTCAATAATGAAATCAGGATAGGACTGGAATGATGACTAGATAAACATATTGGAGAGTGAGTCAGACTTTCCGACACGAGTTCAAAATGTTTGTAATTTAACGTAGGAAGGAATTAATATTTGGGTTGACAATAATTGATCTGAAAATTCAAAAACCTGATTTCATTTGGATCTTGATTTAGCGACAAGGATGTGGCATAAGTTTGCAATGAACGTGGTTGGTCAATACGAAGTTTGTACCCTCTTTAACCACAATACAGTTTTGCTAATTGCTCAATACAACCAAATGCAGTGAATTCAATTGCCCTGTCTTATCGCTCCTTTTTATTCCTTTAGTGTTCCTGTGAAACGTAGTTGGGAAATCCTTGAATGAAATTGCAATAGTTTGACCAGTTACATACTGTGCTGCTCCATGTTCATACTTCTCAGTAGAACACAATTTTGCTTTGTTGAAGCAATTTATCATTGAAGCTGTGTCAGGTCAGAAAGAATGTATATTTCTTGCCTCATCGTTACATTCTGGAGAATACCATTTTCCAGAAACTGGAGTGATTAGCATTGCTACCTCACAATGCCAGGGAACTGGATTTGATTCCCGGCTTGGGTCACTGCGTGGGGTTTGCATGTTCTCCCCACGTCTGTGTGGGTTTCCTCCGGATGTTCTGATTTCCTCCCTCAAACCAAAGGTGTGTGAGTTAGGTTGATTGGCCATACTAAATTGTCCCTGAGTGAGAGGGGGACCAGCAGGTTAATTATGTGAAGTTACGGGGATAGAGCCTGGTGGGATTGCTGTCAGTGCAGGTGTGATGGACCAAATGACCTCCTTCTGCATTGTAGGGATTCTATGAACTGGGCTAGCCATATAAGTACTGTGGCTACAAAAGTAGGTGAGAGGCTTGGAACCTAGCAGTGGGGAACTCTCTTGAATCCCCAATATACACCTGTCCACCATCTACAAGGCAAGTCAGCAGTCTGCTGGAATACTCTACTTGCCTGGATGAGTGCAGCTCCAACAACACCTCAAGAAGCTTGACAGTATCCAGGACGAAGCAGTCTGCTTGATTGACACCTTTTTCACAAATGTTCACTCCCTCCACCACCAACAAACAGTTGCATCAGGAATTTACCAGGACTCCTGAGAACACCTTCAAAGCCCAGAAATGATACTATTTTAGAAGAACAAGGGAGCACACATACAAGAACGCCAACTGGAAGTTCCCCTCCAAGTCACTCATCATCCTGTTTTGGTTATATGTTGCCGCCCCTTCACTGACACTGGGTCAAAATCCTGAAACTCCCTTTCTAACAGCACTGTGTTTGTACCTACACTACAAGGTTCAAGAAGGCAGCATACCACAAGCTTTAGCTTGATAGATTAGTCTCTACATATTTTTTCCCCTTCTGGTGGAGAAGCGCCTGGCTCCAGTATTTTCACACTGTTGCAGAGCTGAAATGGGGAACTTCTTATGCTGAAAAATCCCCATGGGAATGTACGCTGTAACACTTGCAGAGTGGCTGGCACTCCAACCCATTACTGCCAGTTCACTTTTGATTTTACTCAAATTCTTTTTCTCTCTGGGGAAACATCTTCCATTGAACTCCTTCCCTCGGGCAGTTGGGCTGATATTTGATTATGTAAATAAGTTGACATTGGCAGAGCCATCAAGCCCATTTATTAAAGTAAGGAATAGTGTTTTAACCAAGCTAAAGGAAAGAGTGATGCATCTATCACAATGACTTTTCAGCTGTATCTTGTGTCTACAGGTGACCACATAACTGCTGAGAATTAAAGTAATTTTGATCACTGAAAGGAACCAGCATAATCAATTAATACTTTGAATTGTAATTATCTTGGGACTACCCAGGCCTTTTCCATTTATTTTGCATTTAAAACTTCAATTCCCAAAACTAAAAGTTACATCTGAGAGTCTCGAAATTAGATATGGAAAACATTAGAAACTTGGAAAGTTTACATGTACAGATTGGACAGCTATCAAGAATGTTGAGCTGCCATTCTTGCCCTTTTTAAACCTTGCTTCATTAAAGGCTCTATTATAGTTCCTAGCTGTAATATGCTCTCAGCACATTTACCTCATTCAGTACCTCCCTTGAATTACAGACTGTTAATCACTGAACATCACCGTTGTCGTCTATTTTCTTGCCTTTGTTGAGTTGACCATCTACACTTCTGATTTTCTGCTTTCTATGTCCAGTTTTTGTTCCGTTGGTTTTAAAATCTATGCTCAATTTCCAAACTCCCTCCGACAGCACTAGCATACCTCCAGGCAACAATATTGGTCCTGACCCTGTTCAAGGACAGTCTGTCCAATCCACCTCCTCAGAGCCAGAGTCAGTTCCACTGCACAAGGAATCTAAAGATCTTCCTTCTGTACTATCTGTCTCTTGAGTCATGCATTCCAGTGCAGTATTCTTGTTAGTGTGTGGTACCAAGAGTAAACTGGAGTTTACTAGTTTTGAGGGAGCTATGAAAGAAAATTAAAAAGTAATACCTGAAACCTGCCTGCAGAACTTCAATCCTCTTACAATCACTGTAAAGATGAATAACTTTTTAAAAGACACTTGAGTTCCCAATGACCACCTTAAAGGAATTGTGTGACAAGATTTCAAGTTTTAAGACTTTTATTGTAACTAACTAAAAGCAACATTTATTAAACATTACTGAGTAGGCACCTAGTGCTCTAAACTTCAGAATTGTGTTACTGTGGTAACATGACTGATAATTCCACATTACACATACGTACTTTCCAGAACACGCCCCACAGGATTATAGTTTTTAAAGGACACAATTCACAGTCGTTCTCAATTTGCAATCCCCATTTCACCAAGTCAGAATGCCGAGTTAGAGTTGAAAGGTACTTCCCTCAGTTTTCAAAGAATTCCCATTCCATCTACCAGCAATAAGGCCCACTCCAGTGATTTCTTCTTCTGGTCTTGCCCAAGCAATTCTTTCAATCTATATGCCATGAGATGTGTCTCTTTAACCAGCTCTCTCTCTTTCTGACCATCTGTCCAGAACCAGCTGTTCTTGCCATTGTTTCAGGTGTGAACATTTTGCACCTTTCTCCCAATCAATTTCCCTGGGTTGCTTGTTCCTCTGGTAACCACCCAGGCTTTTTGGGCAGAATTTGTCTTTGTCTTTTTTCACTATCCATTTTATCTTAAATCAAAGAGACAGATGGTATCTGAACCTTGTAAAACTGCGCATTCATAACATTAGCCATCTCTTTGATATTGATATGCTGTGTGATCTCTGGATGTTAACCTTTAACTTTACCTCTCCACTCCCATTCAATTTTGTAGCCTTTTCATTATACCCTTGACCTTGGCACCAGAGAGATAACATATCATCCTGGAATGATGTTTGTGGCAGCAGAAATACCTATTTGTGCCCCATAGTATTGAATTTCCTTTCACTACTGTTTTTCTAACCTTTCTCCTCTGTTCCTGACTCAACACAACTGGGCCACCCAACACTTCCCCATAGCCTGCAAAGCCTTAAACTGCAGGATGACCACCTCCAGAAATGTGCTTATGTCTTTAGCTTACAGCCTCACAGCAGCACCACAGTGATGGCAGCTGCTACACAAACTCCAAAATCCATAGCTCAAAATCCCTCAGCTGATACCACTTGCTGTACATGTGGATATCCTGGAGAAGCAATGTCCTCAAGTTCTCGAATGGCACATGATGTGCATTCGATGGGGTTGGAGTGCTGTACTGTGGCTTCATTTATTTGATAACTAATAAACTTATCTGATGTAAGACTTCAGTCGTAAACCTACTTAACCAAATTTCAAACTTACCAAACATAAACTTGTTGGATCACTAAGTAAATTTCTTAGTTTAACCTAATTTAGAAAAAAAAGAACAATAGTAATATCCACTTAACTGTTGTCCTATGACTTTAATTCTTGATTTCTTTTCTTGTCAATTATATACTGTAACTGCTGCTCCTCCTGCGGCTAAGATCT
Organism: Carcharhinus amblyrhynchos; assembly: GCF_965287045.1. Taxonomy (NCBI): domain Eukaryota; kingdom Metazoa; phylum Chordata; class Chondrichthyes; order Carcharhiniformes; family Carcharhinidae; genus Carcharhinus; species Carcharhinus amblyrhynchos. The sequence continues at coordinate 33,196,690 of NC_137335.1, read as the reverse complement.
ATTCTCTGTACAGGGATTTCTGTCCTGTGTGCTGCCTGTACTCGCCCTCCTGCCATTGTTTGGATCCAACATCTTGGTAATTCTTCATAACCACACTAGAGTTTCCTCAAATCTCAGGAGTGAGGCTTGAACCAATGACCTAGTGACTCTGAAATGCTAGTGCTGTATTTGAATGAAGGCCAATGCCTGATACCCTAGAAATTACTTCTTTAAAGATGTCAAAATGATACCTCAATCAGTGGCTTTTTATCACGGTTGCTGGAGTTTCCATTCCTGAACTTTATTCATCAGTGTTGTTGGAAAACACAAATGTGATGGCCCTCAGTGTGTTAAGGTCTGGAATGTATTGTCTGAAACAAAACTAAGTAAATTTGCCAGAATGTTTCAGAGAGAGCAGGGGAGTGAGGCTAATTGACAGGTTTTCTCAAAGAGCTGACATAAGCACAATGGGAAGAATGGTCTCCTATGCAATAATGTTCTGTAATTGCGTAACTGGCTGGTGCTCGCTGCCCAGGCTTACAATGATTGGACATTTGGCAAAGCACCAATGGGGCATCATGGTGACTACAACAAATAGACCCTGGTATTACAGGAAAGCTTTGGCTTAGTGTTTAGTGCACACAAGCACTCAGTGAGCAGGAAAGTTTATTTAATTTTCTGGCTCTTTCTCAGGAATTTCAGACCTAAAAGATCACATCAGTATTCATAAATGTGAATAATGGTCCTTTCTGTAAAATGTGGTAAATTATCTCAAGTTGCTGGCAGGATACCTTATAGTTATAACTTAAATGCAAAATAAACAGCATAAATTGTAAGTAATTTGTTTTTTGATCATTTTGAATTTGTGTCCTCAGCTATTGAGATGCCCTTTACACTATAAAAATGTATAAAAGGCTGTGGTACTAATAGAAAACAAGTTAGGGTATGTGCATGTTTTACTTAAATATTTTTACAGCAGCATTGTGACTGGAAAACAATTTGTAGCAATGTATTTTCCAGTAACTGGAAAGGCTGGATGTTGTGCAGCATATGATGTCCTGTTCTTCATGTTTGAATTTTGATAAGATGCTTTAATATTATAGCTGAGCCAAATCAGGTCTTTACCTGATATATAAACAAACTCAGGCCAATTAATATTTCAGGAACAGCTTCCCAGGAGGAAGGAATATAGTGGAAGGGTAATTCTGTGTTGTAAAGTACCCTATCTTGCATGGTTTTAACAACTTCAAATGACAACATAGGTAGTGTTGGAAAGTCCCTTCCACACTGGATCTCTTTCCAGCATGCAGCATTTTGTTTTACTTGATTAGATTTCAGCATTGTTAAGTCCACTCAGGCTAGCGATTCAGAAAAGCTAATGGGAAAGACCACAATTCATCCATTCCACAAGAGAAGAGGTAATTTATTCACGGATTTTGAAGATATTTTGTGTTGACAGGTTGTGTAAGGTGCGGTGGGCAGTAAAGCTCTATGGCCTGGGAAAACCTGAAGGGTTAGAAATTAATCATTTTTAAAAAGAAATACGAGAATAAACCCTGGAAGACAAAGTAACAGCTGTTTTCCTTTGGTGCTAATGAATTTGTCTAGTAATCCTATTAACAATATATCTCCCAAAACAACAAAATTTCTCCCTTCAAGCCTGAACAATATTGAAGTCATCCTGCAATGGTCCCAGAAGACTATTTTAACCCTGGGCCTTGCATTAAATCAGCAGTACTCCAGGCAGTAATGCTGTTGTGTGTTTATAATTTTAAAGCACATTACATTCCTGATTGATCCCCAGCATGCTTTAAAAATACACAATTAACATTCTTGTGCAGTTAGTAAAATAAGATTAGTCTGGACTAAATTGAGTTTCATCTGTCTAGTTTTTAAAGTCTTTCTGTTACTGATAGTTGCTCTCTGTGATGACATGGTTTTCATCTGAATCAGGATTACTGTTTGTTATCCATTTTTCTGTATGTTCAGATTCATTTTTATGACACTAACCCATAAGAATTCTGCTTGGACAATCAAAGCAAAACTTGCTGGGATCCAGGAGGGTGAACATTCAATACTGCAACTTGAGTCTTAAGAGTTCCAACTAGAAAGGAGGTTTGAATTTGTCTTGAAATATTTAGAACTTTAAATAAAATTAGTTCTGGAGTAAAAAAAAGAGCTTAATTGCTTGAAGTAGCTGCAGAAATGTCTAAGAGTTGTTTCATGCGTTCAGGCACATCATTAAATAATAGTCTTTTAATCTACTTTTATGATCACAGAGACAGTTATTAATTTCTCAGAAATCAGATTCCCATTTAAATACCTTAAGCAAAATTCAGGTTCTGGTATTGTTCAGCCTTGATTCCTGTCAGAGGGTATTGTAATTCTGATTGTGTGGGAGGAGGAGATTAGGAAGATTTATCTAACCAGTACAGATTCAACCTACAGAAATGTCGATCAATGGTCAGCCCAGAAAACAGCAGCCTAAGCTTTAACTTTCAGAGCATTGCAAATCAAACATCTTGCCTAAAATTGAAATAACTACTTTACTTAACATGGGGCTAAAGCACATTTCTGCTACCACTTTATTCACTCTTTAGGTTGCAAAAGATGAATGTCTGTTCGGTTGACATTGAGGTTGATCAGCCTATGTATTGTCAGAGGTCAGGGATTTCATGTACTCACTTTCAACTGAAATGAGTTTGAGTGTTTGCGTTTGTAATGAAGAATAATGACTATCCTCCATCATTTCTAAAATTAGCAGTGTTGTGTTCAGTCACATTTGACATTCCACCCTGATTATCAGTACCAATCCAAATATATCCAGCTGGGTGGAGAAGGTTACTAATCCATTCTTTGTGTTTAACAATTTACATCGTTTTGATTCTGTGCGCTCCACCCGTATTATATCACTTCATTCCTTTTAATGCCTCATTTCTTTTTAGGAACTCGTCACTGCTGCATTTTCATCTTTGCACTTGTGTGCTCGTAGCTTTCTCTTAATGCGTGTTGTAATCAAATCTCTACGGATGACTAACATACTAAATAGAACCACAGGAAAGTCGTAGCACTGAAGGAGGCCATTCAGCCTATCTTGTCCATGCCAGCCCAAGGACACCCGGGTGGCCTTTCTAATTCCACTTTCCTGCACCTGCCTCATAGCCCTGTAGCTTACAGCACATAAGGTGCAGATCCAGATACTTTTAGGGTCTCCACCTCCAACACCAACTTGTGCAGCAAATCCTGACACCCACTACCCTTTGCATAAAAGTATTCTTCCTCATTTGATTTGATTTATTATTGTCACGTGTATTAGTATACAGAGAAAACTATTATTTCTTGCACGCTATACAGACAAAGCATACCATACATAGAGAAGGAAAGGAGAGAGTACAAAATGTATTGTTGCAGTCATAGCTAGTATGAAGAGAAAGATCAACTTAATACGAGCTGGGTCCATTCAAAAATCTGATGGCAGCAGAGAAGAAGCAGTTCTTGAGTTGATTGGCACATGACCGTAGACTTTTGTATTTTTTTTCCTGATTAGAAGAAGTTGGGAGAGGTAATGTCCAGGGTGCGTGGGGTCCTTAATTATGCTGGTTGCTTTTCTGAGGCAGCGGGGAGTGTAAACAGAATCAATGGATGGGAGGCTGGTCTGTGTGATAGACTGGGCTTCATTTACGATCCTCTGTAGTTTTTGTGGTCTTGGACAGAGCAGGTGTCATACCAAGCTGTGATATAACCAGAAAGAATGCTTTCTATGGTGCATCTGTAAAAGTTGGGTAGAGTCGCAGTGGACATGCCAAATTTCCTCAAAGTAGAGGTTTGGTGGGCTTTCTTCACTATAGTGTCGATGTGGAGGGACAGGACAGTTGTCGGTGATCTGGATACCTAGAAACTTGAAGCTCTTGACTATTTTCACTTCATCCCTGTTGATGTAGACACATTTTCCACTGCGCTTTTTGAAGGTGATAACTATCTCCTTCATTTTATTGACATTGAGGGAGAGATTATTGTCATCACACCAGTTCATCAGATTCTCTGTCTCTTTCCTGTACTCTGTTTCGTCATTGTTTGAGTTTCGCCCTACTACAGTGGTGTCATCAGCAAACTTGAAAATTGAGTTGCAGAGGAATTTGTTGCATAATCATAAGTGTATAAGGAGTATAATAAGGGGCTGAGGACACAGCCTTGAGGGGCACTAGTGTTGAGGATGATCATGGAGGAGGTGTTGTTGCCTATCCTTACTGATTGTGGCCTGTGGGTTAGGAAGTACAGGATCCAGTCGCAGAGAGAGGAACCGATCTCCAGGACATGGAGTTTGGAGATGTCTTGTAGGAAAAATGGTGTTGAAAGCTGAGCTGGAGTCAATAAATAGGAGTCTGACATAAGTGTCTATTATCCAGGTGTCCCAGGGCTGAGTGTAAGGCCAGGGAAATGGCTTCTGCTGTGACCCTGTTGCAGTGATAGACGAACTGTAGTGGATCCAGGCAATCTGGAAGGCTGACATTGAATTGTGCCATCACTGACCTTTTGAAGTACTTCATAATGATGGATATCAGAACCACCATCAGACTCACCATGGACTACTCTGCAGAATTGGTTGCATTCTTGGACGCAAGCATCTCCGTCAAGGATGGTCACCTTAGCACATCACTGTACCGCAAGCCCATGGATAACCTCCACTTCTCCAGCTTCCGCTCTAAACACGTTAAAGAAGCCATCTCCTACAGACAAGTCCTCCATATACACAGGACCTGATTGGATGAGGAAGATCACAATAGACGCTGAAAGATGCACTCGTAAGAACAGGACATGGTGCTCGACTCATCAATTGACACTTCCGATGCGTCTCAGTGAAAAACCGCACTGACCTCTTCAGAAAACAAACATGGGACACGGCCGACAGAGTATCCTTTGTCTTCTGGAGTGGAGAAGCTACAACATCTTCTCCAGAGCCTTCAACATGTCATTGAAGACAAACATCTCACCAAAGTCATCCCCACACCCCCACTTCTTACTTTCAAACAACCGCATAACCTTAAATAGGCCATTGTCCGCAGCAAACTGCCCAGCCTTCAGGAGAGCAGTGACCATGACACCACACAACCCTGCCACGGCAATCTCTGCAAGACATGCTGGATCATCAACATGGATGCCATCATCTCACATGAGAACACCATCCACCAGGTACATAGTACATACACTTGTGACTCAGCCAACATTGTCGACCTGATATGCTGCAGGAAGGGATGTCCTGAAGCATGGTTTATTGGGGAGACCATGCAGACGCTACGACAACGGATGAACAAACACCGCTCAACAATCACCAGGCAAGAGTGTTCTCTTCCTGTTGGGGAACACTTCAGCGGTCATGGGCATTCAGCCTCTGATATTTGGGTAAGTGTTCTCCAGGGTGGCCTTCATGACACACGACAACGCAGAGCCGCTGAGCAGAGACTGATAGCCAAGTTCCGCACACATGAGGACGGCCTCAACCGGGATCTTGGGTTCATGTCAGACTATCTGTAACCACTGTGACTTGCCTGGAATTGCAAAATCTCGCTATGGCTGGAGACAATATACATCTCTTTAACCTGTGCTTAACCCTCTCTCCATTCACATTGTCTGTACCTTTAAGACTTAATTACCTGTAAAGACTCGCACTCCAACCATTATTTTGTAAATTGAGTTTGTGTCTTTATATGTCCTGTTTGCGAACACATCTTCCACTCAGCTGATGAAGGAGCAGTGCTCTGAAAGCTAGTGGCATTTGCTACCAAATAAACCTGTTGGACTTTAACCTGGTGTTGAGAGACTTCTTACTGTGTCAGAACCACCAGACAATAGTAATTAAGGCACGCTGCTTGGCTTTTCTTTAGTACGGGGGTGATGGTTGTCTTCTTGAAGCAGATAGGGGCCTCAAATCCCCTCTACATCTACTGCTACTCATCTTGAATCTATATCCCCTCATTCTAGAATTCTCCACCATATGAAACTGTTTTATCCTTCCACTGTATCTCTTCCCCTCATAGCTTGTACACCTCCTAACAAGTTCTGGAGACCCAGGTTAGAATCCCGCCATGGCAGATGACAGAATTTGCATTCAATAAAAAATATCTGGAATTAAGAATGTACTGATGATCATGAAACCATTGTTTGAAAAACACATCTGGTTCGCTAATTCTTTAGGAAGGAAATCTGCCGTTCATGCTTGACTCCAGAGCCACAGCAATGTGGTTGACTGTCAACTGCCCTCTGAAATGGCCTGGCAAGCCACACTTTTCAAGGGTGGCTAGGGATGGGCAATAAATGCCGGCCAGCCATTGACACCCATGTCCCATATATGAATAAAAAAGTCCTCAGTCTTTTGTGTCCCAAGGAAAATAACCCCAATCTATCCAATTTCTCATTGTAGCAACGTTTTTCTCGCCCAGTTAACATTCTCCTAAACCTCCTCTGCACCCTCTCCAGAGCAATTACATTGCTCCTGCAATATGGTGACCAGAACTGTGCACAGTACTCCATTTGTGGCCTTTCCAGTGTTTTATACAATTCCAACATTATATCCTTTTATATTCTATTCATCTTCCAATGAAGACATTCTGTATGCCTCCTTTACAACCTTGAATATTTGAACTGCTGCCTTTAGGGACCTGTGTACTTGCATGCCAAGACCTCTCACTTCATCTACCTCTCTTAGTAAATTTCCATTTATTGTGTATTCCCTACAACTGTTTGACCTCCCTAAATGCATTACCTCACACTTCTCTATGTTAAAATCCATCTGCTACTTTACCACCCACTCCACCAGCCCATCAATATTGTTTTGTAGATTACGTTTATCCTCTTCACTAACCACTACTTGGCCAATTTTTGTGTCATCTGCAAATTTTCCAATCGTCCCTCCACATTCACCTCCAAATCATCGATATATAGCATACACAGTAAGGGTTTGAACACCACTTGAAACAACTTTCCATTCACAAGGGCATCCTGTGACCATTACCCTTTGTTTCCTGTGACTAAGCCAACTTTTGATCCAGGTTGCTAAAGTACCGTATGTCCCATGGGCTTTTACTTTTTTGACTAATCTACCATGTGGGACTTTGCTAAATTCCATGCGCATAACATCCACTACACTACCATCACCAACCCTTCTTGCCACTTCCTCAAATAATTCAATCAAGTTTGTGAATCATGTTTCCTTTAACAATCCATGCTGACCATCCCTGACAAGTCCACGCCTTTCTACATGACAGTTAACCCTAGCTCTCAGGATTGATTCTACTAAATTGCCCACCACCGAGGTAAGACTAACTAGCCTTTAATTGTTTAGCTTTTCCTTCAATCCCTTTTAAACAATGGAACTACATTTGCATTTCTCCAGCTCTCCGATACCTCTCCTGTATCTGCCGAGGGTTGAAAATTAAGCTCAGAGCATCTGCTGTCTCCTCCTTTGGCAGCTTTGGAAACAAGCCATTTGGCATTGGTGAACTGTCAACTTTAATTGATTTCAGCCCCTTGAGTACTTTCTAATGCTTTATGATTATCCTGTCCAATATCTGAGATAGTCCTGAGCTCCTAAATCTGCATTATCACTTCCCTTTCTAAACACAGAGACAAAATATTTGTTTAAAACCCTCTACAGTTACACACAAGTTCCCTTCTTCATCTCTGATAGGTCCCACTTTTTCCTGAATTAACCTTTATTATTGATACCTTCTTAAAATACCTTTTGGGTTTCCTTAAGTTAACTTGCTAATCTTTTTTCATCCCTTTTCTTTGATTTCCTTTTTACTTCATCCCTGCACTTATATTTATCCAGTCTATCTGCACTGTTTAGTTCTTAGTGCTAAGGTACATATTCTTCTTCTGTTTGATCTTCCTCCTGTGTTCTTCTAGACACAATAAGAAGTCTCACAACGCTAGGTTAAAGTTCAACAAATTTGTTTGGTAGCAAAAACCACTAGCTTTCAAAACGCTGCTTCTTCATCAGGTGAGTGAGATTTCAGTTCACAAACACAGCATATAAAGACACAAAGTCAATTTACAAAATAATGGTTGGAATGTGAGTTTTCCAACCGCATTCCAACCATTATTTTGTAAATTGACTTTGTGTCTTTATATGCCCTGTTTGGGAACTGAAGTCTCACTCACCTGATGAAGAAGCATTTTGAAAGCTAGTGGCTTTTGCTACCAAGTATATCTGTTGTACTTTAACCTTGTGTTGTGGGATTTCTTACTGTATTTACCCCAGTCCAACGCCAGCATCATGGCTTCTTCTAGCCAACGAGAGGGGTCTAGATTTGGCAGTATCACTCTTAGTTTTGGAGGGAACATGTCTTCTTTGTACATTAGGAGTTCACTTTTTATTGCTTTGTACTGGTTTTCCCCTGATTATCCCCTGGCAGTGCTGTCCAGTCGACGTCAGCCAAGTCCCTTCTCATTCCTGTGTTCCTTTTGGAATTAAAAATAATTCTTTCTATGATGACTGTGCAGGTTACTGGGAATTCATAGTAAAGGGATTGATAACCTCCTCCAGCTGGCTATGTAAGCTTATTGAACAGTAATTTTTGCAACTGGCATTTCACGGCTCAACTGGCCAGAGCAAGCCTCAATAATTCTGCTTGGTCTAGTTGAATTTCTGGTCAGTGATGGTGTTGGGACTGGATGGTGGAAATTTCACTGAATGTCATAGAGAGGTGATTATGTTTAATTTCATTGGAGAGGAACATTCCAAGAGATACAGTATAGAAGATTGCGATTTGGTCCATCGCACCTGCTGTAATTGAAAATGTGTTAGAACATGAGAACATAAGAAATAGGAGCAGGAGTAGGCCAACTAGCCCTTCGAGCCTGCCCCGCCATTCAATAAGATCATGGCTGATCTGTCTTGGCTCAGTTCCACATTCCTGCCCTCTCCCCATAACCCTTAATCCCCTCTCTTACCAAAAACCCATCAACCCGCGTCTTAAAAATATTTAGCGAGGTAGCCTCCACCACTTCAACAGGCAGAGAATTCCAGAGATTCACCACCCTTTGAGTGAAGAAGTTCCTCCTCAACTCCGTTCTAAACCGCCCCCCCTTTATCTTGAGGCTGTGCCCCCTAGTCCTCCTATCCTTTCTGAGCGGGAAGAGTCTCTCCACCTCTATCCTATCCATCCCATTCATCATCTTATACATCTCAATGAGATCTCCCCTCATTCTTCTAAACTCTAACAAGTACAAGCCTAGTTTATTCAGCCTCTCCTCATAGCTCAACCCCCTCAACTCCGGCATCAGCCTAGTAAACCTCCTTTGCACTCCCTCCAAGGCCAAAATATCCTTGCGTAAGTACGGCGCCCAAAACTGCAGACAGTACTCCAGCTGCGGCCTCACCAATGCCCTATACAGCCGCAGCAAGACCTCCCTACTTTTATATTCAATCCCCCTCGCGATGAAGGCCAGCATCCCATTTGCCTTCCTGACCACCTGCTGCACCTGCAAGCTGGGTTTTTGCGACTCATGCACAAGGACCCCGAGGTCCCTCTGCACCGTCACCTGCTGCAGTTAGGATAGTGTTTTCAATTTTTTAAATGCACAAGTTTTATATCTTGATCAATTGGGCCAGTGGGCTGATGAATGGCAGCTGGAGTTTAATTTAGATAAATGCAAAGTAATGCGTTTTGGTAGATTGAACCAGGGCAGGACTTACTCAGTAAATGGTAGGGTGTTGGGGAGAGTTACAGAACAAAGAGAACGAGGGGTACATGTTCATAGCTTCTTGAAAATGGAGTCACAGGCAGACAGAGTGGTGAAGAAGGCATTCAGCATGCTTGGTTTTATCGGTCAGAATACTGAATACAGGAATTGGGAAGTTTTGTTGCAGTTGTACAAGACATTAGTAAGGCCATACTTGGAATACTGTGTACAGTTTTGGTCATCCTATTATAGAAATGATATTATTAAACTAGAAGGAGTGCAGAAGAGATTTACTAGGATGCCACCCAGACTTGATGGTTTGAGTTATAAGGAGAGGCTGGATAGATTGGGACTATTTTCTCTGGAGCAGAGAAGGCAGAGGGGTGATCTTATAGAGGTCTATAAAATAATGGGGGGGCACAGATTAGCTTGATAGTCGGTATCTTTTCCCAAAGGTAGGGGAGTCTAAAACTAGAGGGCATAGGTGTAAGGGGAGAGATACAAAAGTGTCCAGAGGGGCAATTTTTTTTCACAGAGGGTGGTGAACATCTGGAACAAGCTGCCAGAGGTGGTAGTGGAGGCGGGTTCAATTTTGTCTTTTAAAAAGCATTTAGAAAGTTACATAGGTACAATGGGTATCGAGGGATATGGGCCAAATGCGGGCAATTGGGATTAGCTTAGGGGTTTAAAAAAAAGGACAGTATGGACAAGTTGGGCCGAAGGGCCTGTTTCCAAGCTGTAAACCTCTATGACTTAATGACTAAGTTTTTTTTTTGAGGGGGTGAAACACCAGTTGGATCCTACTTTATGTTCTTTGTTGAATAAAAATATACAAGCTAAAATTGGGAATCTTAAGGAATGATTTCCAACTCTCTTTATAGACCTCAGAACCTTACAGGTAGTAGTACTGAGAATGGCAGATTTATTTGTCAGACATGCTGATTTCTTAGGAATTCTTTTGGAATTTAAATTGGATTTCCACATTGGTTCAGTAGTTGATGTTATACACTGTGTGGTATTAACACAATGACTGAATATGCTACAATACATGATTCTGAGTCATAGGAATAAAGACATTTTCATTTTGATTCCTGGTCAGTTTTTAGCATGAACAGCTTATGCTGTTCAGTTTTTAGCATGAATAGCTTAACATTTGCAGAGCTGTGGCAGAGTGGATGGCACTGCTACCTCACAACCCCAGGAATCCAGGTCCAATTCCAGTCTTGTGTGGGATTTGCATGTTCTTCCCTGTATCTGTGTGGGTTTCCTGTGGGTACCCTGGTTTCCTTCAGTGGTGTGGAGATGCCTGTGCTGGACTGGGGTAAGCATAGTCAGAAGTCTCTCAACACCATGTTAAAGTCCAACAAGTTTATTTCGTAGTGCTCGACAGACTGGAGGGGCTGATTGTGGACAAGTCCCCAGGACCGGATGGAATGCATCCGAGGGTTCTGAAAGAAATGGCGGAGGTGATAGTGGATGCCTTGGTGGTTATTTTCCAGACGTCGCTGGATTCCGGGGAAGTGCCGGAAGATTGGAAAACGGCTAATGTTACGCCGTTGTTTAAGAAGGGTGCCAGGCAAAAGGCGGGGAATTATAGGCCGGTTAGTTTAACGTCTGTGGTAGGTAAAATGTTAGAATCCGTCATTAAGCAGGAAATTGCGAGGCATCTTGAAGGGAATTGCTTGATAGGGCGGACGCAACACGGTTTCATTAAAGGGAAGTCGTGTCTGACAAATTTACTGGAGTTCTATGAGGATGTGTCTAGGGCAGTGGATAGAGGAGAGCCGGTGGATGTGGTCTTTCTGGATTTTCAGAAGGCGTTTGACAAGGTACCTCACAAGAGGTTATTGCAGAAGGTCAGGGGACATGGAGTTGGGGGTAGGGTGTTAGCGTGGATAGAGGATTGGTTGTCAAATAGGAGGCAGAGAGTGGGGGTCAATGGGTGCTATTCAGATTGGCGGTTGGTGACTAGTGGGGTGCCCCAGGGGTCGGTGCTGGGGCCTCAGCTATTTACCATTTACATAGATGATCTGGAGGAGGGAACCGAGTGCAGGGTGTCGAAATTTGCTGATGACACCAAGATTGGGGGAAAGGCAAATTGTGCGGAGGGTGTGGAGAGTCTGCAGAAGGATCTAGATAGGCTGGGCGAATGGGCCAGGAAATGGCAAATGGAATTTAATGTTGGCAAGTGTGAGGTGGTCCACTTTGGTAGGAATAATGGTAGGAAGGATTATTACTTACGTGGCGAAAAACTGCAGCAGGTGACGGTGCAGAGGGACCTCGGGGTCCTTGTGCATGAGTCGCAAAAACCCAGCTTGCAGGTGCAGCAGGTGGTCAGGAAGGCGAATGGGATGCTGGCCTTCATAGCGAGGGGGATTGAATATAAAAGTAGGGAGGTCTTGCTGCAGCTGTATAGGGCATTGGTGAGGCCACAGCTGGAGTACTGTGTGCAGTTTTGGGCGCCGCACCTGCGCAAGGATATTTTGGCCCTGGAGGGAGTGCAGAGGAGGTTTACTAGGCTGATACCGGAGTTGAGGGGATTGAGCTATGAGGAGAGGCTGAATAAACTAGGCTTGTACTCGTTAGAGTTTAGAAGAATGAGGGGAGATCTCATTGAGACGTATAAGATGATGAATGGGATGGATAGGATAGAGGTGGAGAGACTCTTCCCGCTCAAAAAAGACAGTAGGACTAGGGGGCACAGCCTCAAGATAAAGGGGAGGCGGTTTAGAACGGAGTTGAGGAGGAACTTCTTCACTCAAAGGGTGGTGAATCTCTGGAATTCTCTGCCCGTTGAAGTGGTGGAGGCTGCCTCGCTAAATATTTTTAAGAAGCGGGTTGATGGGTTCTTGATAAGAGAGGGGATTAAGGGTTATGGGGAGAGGGCGGGAAAGTGGAACTGAGCCACAACAGATCAGCCATGATCTTATTGAATGGCGGGGCAGGCTTGAAGGGCTGGATGGCCTACTCCTGCTCCTATTTCTTATGTTCTTATGTTCTTATGTTCTTATGTACAAGCCACAAGCTTTCTGAGCGCTGCTCCTTCGTCAAGTGAGTGGGAGATATGTTTGCAAACAGGGCATATAAAGACACAAATTTACAAGATAATGATTGGAATGTGAGTCTTTACAGGTAATCAAGTCTTAAAGGTACATAAGAACATAAGAACATAAGAAATAGGAGCAGGAGTAGGCCATCTAGCCCTTCGAGCCTGCCCCACCATTCAATAAGATCATGGCTGATCTGTCGTGGCTCAGTTCCACTTTCCCGCCCTCTCCCCATAACCCTTAATCCCCTCTCTTATCAAGAACCCATCAACCCGCTTCTTAAAAATATTTAGCGAGGCAGCCTCCACCACTTCAACGGGCAGAGAATTCCAGAGATTCACCACCCTTTGAGTGAAGAAGTTCCTCCTCAACTCCGTTCTAAACCGCCTCCCCTTTATCTTGAGGCTGTGCCCCCTAGTCCTACTGTCTTTTTTGAGCGGGAAGAGTCTCTCCACCTCTATCCTATCCATCCCATTCATCATCTTATACGTCTCAATGAGATCTCCCCTCATTCTTCTAAACTCTAACGAGTACAAGCCTAGTTTATTCAGCCTCTCCTCATAGCTCAATCCCCTCAACTCCGGTATCAGCCTAGTAAACCTCCTCTGCACTCCCTCCAGGGCCAAAATATCCTTGCGCAGGTGCGGCGCCCAAAACTGCACACAGTACTCCAGCTGTGGCCTCACCAATGCCCTATACAGCTGCAGCAAGACCTCCCTACTTTTATATTCAATCCCCCTCGCTATGAAGGCCAGCATCCCATTCGCCTTCCTGACCACCTGCTGCACCTGCAAGCTGGGTTTTTGCGACTCATGCACAACAGACAACGTGAGTGGAGAGAGAGCCAAGCACAGGTTAAAGAGATGTGTATTGTCTCCAGCCAGGACAGTTAGTGAGATTTTGCAAGCCCAGGCAAGTCGTGGGGGTTACAGATAGTGTGACATGAACCCAAGATCCTAGTTGAGGCCGTCCTCATGTGTGGAACTTAGCTATCAGATTCTGCTCAGTGATTCTGCATTGTCCAGAGATGTGCAGATTAAGTGGATTGGTCATGCTAAATTGCACCTTAACATCCCAACATGTATAGGTGTGATGGATGAGCCATGGGAAATGTGTGGGTTTACAGGGATAGAGTAAAGGACAGGGCCTGGAGGAGACGCTCTGTCAGAGAGTTCGTGCGTAGACTCAGTTGGCAGAATGGCCTCTCCTGCACTGTACAGATTCTCCCGTGGGATGGATGGGATGAAGAAATAATTCCGCATTTCTACATCTGATCACTTGCTGGAAAGTGCTCCTGTGCCATCACCAAGCAACCAGAGAATTAGACCCACTATAGTTCTGTCTGTTGCAGTGAAAAAGCCTGAAGAGTAGCTACTCGGGATATTTGAGCACTGCAGGTATTTATAGAAACTGTAAAAAGCATCTTGAGGCAAGTAGGGGAAAATGGGGAAAATATTTTATAATATTGATGAAAAGTATTTTACTGGCTGTCTGTGGCAATTCTAATTTAGTGTATTGATAACCCTTTTATAATCATGATTGCATAACAAAAGCCAATAGTATTCTCGAGCAGACTTGTACAAGGAAAGATTCAAATACCTGAGCCACCTTTTTGAAACAAATAACTTGGCATCCGATCTTCAGAGTGTCCCTACACAATGTTTCAATGAAAATTTGGTAGAAAGCATGTGTGACCTAAAACTTACATTACAGCCTCCAACTGAAACATAAATCATTCTGTCATTTAAAAGTCAATTGCTGTTTGGCAGCGTTACAAAAGGAACAGATTTTAAAACTGGCACAGTATACCGTGACTGCTTAAAAAAGAAATCGAGTTAATAGTGTTGTGCCAACTGCCTGGAATGGATAAAAGGATTTTGCATTCAAAAGCAGCGGTATGTGGATATATATTTGGACTGGTTTTGGAGGGAGATTTAGTTAGTCCAGCATAGAAGAGGCAGTTGGTTCATCCTACCTGCAACAGTTCCTAAATTGAAAGATCATTGGAATATTATTGGTTTTGATATGTACTGAGTGTAGTTACAAACAGCACATCTGTTTGTTAACCTCTGCCATTGTCCTGTATTGAATAAATAGAAACAGTGTATATTGCAGGACTTGACCGACTAATAGGTTTAAAGATGCCATTTGATTTGCCAATTATTTCAGATTTTACAACTATTATAGTTAGATTTTGAGTGCTTGAGTTTCAGATGCTGCTTTAAATGTCTTTGCGACAATGGGATGATTTTAAAGCCCCAAAAATGTTGCATTTGTATCAGGTGGGGTTAAAATTATGAACTGAACCAATCCACTCCCAGTTTCAACAGATTGACTGACTGGTGCAGTTTACCACCCCTCTCTCAGGAGGTAGGTCTTGTCATTTAGATATTTTAATGAGGCTATTTGCTTATGATTTTCTATGTTTAATTTTAACATTGACTGGCTGGGTCTCTTAGACCTTGGGAAACCCAACAGTTTAAGGAAGGTGGGAACTGCTGGATGGTTTCCCTCAATTTCCTGCTTTTTCTCTTGTGTGTCCAACTGTGGCCTGGCGCCTCAGGCTGACCAACAGTTGCTGCAGACTGACTGTGCATCAAAGATTCGTTAGTATACATTGTTGTTCATTGGAATGGTCAGCTCACTTACACAGCAAAGATAAAAGGATGAAAAGGTTGCCACAAGGTGGGTTACTTAACCAGATTGTGGAGCTTTATAAGAAAGCTGTTGTTTGTTTGCAGTTCAGGATGGAAGAAAGGGAAAATCTACCATCTGTCTCTGATGTCACCACATAATCATGTGACACTTCACTGATGTATTGGTTACAATACATCACATCCCTCCCCCTTTACTCAAGTAGTATGACAATTAACATTAACTTGTCTTTTACTCACTAAGAACAATAATTATTTTATCAAGTAGCATTATATGAAGTTTTTTATACTTGAATCAGTATGAGAGTCTTTTAGGTGGACTTCGCTTTCACTTCGGCAGCATCAATTGTTCCAGAGTTGTTGCTTTCGTCAGTCTATTCACCACTTGGCTCACACATATCATCTCAGAAAGTTGGTTGTTCTTTAGCTTCTCCAGGTGCTGTTGGTTCAATTGTTTAGAATCTGAGCTCGACTTAATCATGGTCAGGCCATGGGGTTTCATGTCACATGTTGGCCTTTCAGATACCAACCCTACCAATTCTCTTTTTGAAGCAAGGATTTGTCCTCTGTGCTTTCTCTAATCTTTCTCATCATTGATTTTTTTTACTTGTCTTTGCGAGTATTGTGGCAGACGAGTGGTTTTGTCTAAAACTAAAACTCTTTCTTCTTGATCAAAACTTCTTGATTTTGATGTCTGTTCATGGTGAGTAACTTGGTTTTGTTGCTGTTGTCTTACTATGGGAGAAAGTGGTAAGAGCAAACCAGATTTGGTTCTCAACTTTTTAAAAACAATACTGCTGGTGAGTTTTGGATTGTTGCAGGGCTGTGTTTCTATTGGATATGAGAAAGCTGTTTACTCTTTTGGTGAAGGATCCTTCATCCTTTGATGCTTTAATCACATTCTTAATGACTGTACCAACCTCTCCGCCAATCCATTGGTGGAAGGATAATAAGATGCAGTTTTGATATGCTGTATGCCATGGTTCTTGAGGTAGTCCACAAATTCCTTTGATGTGAACATCCCAATATCACTAATTGTTCCGGTTTGCGATACTGTACAGGTGCTTCATTTAGTTGTTCAGTTGTCATTTCAGTAGTCGTTGGCAACAGCATCATGATTTCAGGCTGTTTGGAACATGCTTCCACTCGGATGATGAACATATATTCTTCAACAAAATCTATATGTACTCTTTGCCAAGCTTGTGATCAAGCAGCAGGTGATCAAGAAAGTGAATGAAATGTTGGCCTGTATAGCGAGGGGGATAGAATATAAAAGCAGGGAGGTCTTGCTGCAACTGTACAGGGCACTGGTGAGGCTGCAGCTGGAGTACTGTGTGCAGTTTTGGTCGCCGCACTTGCAGAAGGATATATTGGCCTTGGAGGGAGTGCAGAGAAGATTCACTAGGCTGATACCGGAGATGAGGGGGTTAGCCTATGAGGAAAGATTGAATAGACTGGGTCTGTACTCGTTGGAGTTTAGAAGGCTGAGGGGGGATCTTATAGAGACGTAAAAGATAATGAAGGGGATAGATAGGGTAGAGGTAGAGAGATTCTTCCTGCTTAGAAAGGATAGCAGGACTAGAGGGCACGGCCTCAAGGTAAGGGGGGGAGCAGTTTAGATCGGAGTTGAGGAGGAACTTCTCACTCAAAGGGTGGTGAATCTCTGGAACTCTCTGCCCGTTGAATGGTGGAGGCTACCTCGTTGAATATATTTAAGTCACGGGTAGATAGGTTTCTGATAGACAAGGGAATTAAGGGTTATGGGGAGAAAGCGGGAAAGTGGAACTGATCCACTTCAGATCAGCCATGATCTTACTGAACGGCGGGGCAGGCTCGAAGGGCTAGATGGCCTACTCCTGCTCCTATTTCTTAAGTTCTTATGTTCTTGTCTTGGCCAATCCTATGTGTAAAGTGGTTGAAGAGGTGGAGTATTTTGTATCCAAGTACAAGACTGACACTGTCCCACTCTTTCTTCAATATGAGAGTCTAGTCCAGGCTACCAAAAATAATTCCGTGAGATTTTTTTGTACATGTAACTGCTAGATGTTCCTCGTGGAGTTGATCCAGTATACGACTCCACAAGAATGGAGGAATGATCACTCTAGTTCACCACAGAAGTACCGTTGACTCAAGTTCCTTTGTTCAGTACAGCTTGAATTCCAGATTCCATCCTTTCAAGATCATGTCCGTGTCTTTCCCCATCACCAAATCTGACCTTGATCTGCACTTGAGACGCTGTAACAGGTACACCATCGACTTGGGAAAAGTATAGAATTTTTACATAGTTCTTCTGTGTTTGGCATTGTCCCAAATTTGATGTTCACATGTTGCTCAGATCTTCTGTATTTAATCTTATAATTATGCGCTGACGGGATGAAGGACCACCCTCTCCGACTCATAGCTAGAGATGGCATTCCTTCGTATGGATCAGAAACCATTGTTAAAGGCCTGTGGTCTATTAACAATATAAAATGCCTTCCATACATGTAGTGATGAAATCACTTGATTCCAAAAATTATACTTGGGACTTCCTTTTCTAATTGAGCATAATTTTGTTCAGTGCTTGTCAACGTTCTTGAAGTGAAAGCTTTCAGTCTCCATTTGGCATTCTGAGAGACAACTGCACCAACCTCATAGGGTGATGTGTCCCATGCAGGTTGTATTTTCAAATTAGGGTCAAAATGAAGTAAAAATTCTGATTTTGTTAGCATATTTTTTACTTCATTATACATTTTTTCACAGCATTTTATTGTCCAATGCATTGTTGATTTGCACACAATAATCCATGGAATGGTTTTAATATGGTAGTCAGATTTGGACTATATTTTCCATAATAACTGAGTTCCAAAAAACATAGTTGCAATGTATCCTGTGGTTTAGAAACATCTAAAATCGCAGTCATTTTGTTAGATTCCTTTTGGACCCCATCCTCATTGCCAGTTTTGACCTGTTACTGTTGTATATTAAAATGGACAGCTTCATTCAGCAAAGATAAAATAACGAAAAGGTTGCCACACAGTGGGTTATTTAACCAGATTGTGGAGCTTTATAAGATAGGTGTTGCTTGTTTGTAGTGCAGGATAGAGGAGAGGGAAAATCTCCCAAATGCCTCTGATGATTTGACACTGCGCAGAGATGTATTGGTTTACAATATATAAGATATATTAAAGTTCTATTTGGGTATTAGCTGGTGCAGTAATTTTGTTTGTCCAGTTTCTGGGTTTGAATAACTGCATGAAAGTTTCTGTTGTTATTTAGCTGTAAGAGACTTGCATGGTGAATTTGGGCAATTTTTGGCCCTCCCAAGAAGAAAAATTAAAATAATTGCTTTGAAAAATGAAAGAACACTTTCATGGATTTGTGGGTTGTTCTGAGTTGGGCATAAAGTATTTTGTCAGGAAAGGGAGTTTTAAAAAAATACTCTGTGCTTGATGCTGAAACTGGGTGGTCCAAGTGGAAACGCATTTCATCTCCTTTTCAATTAAACACAAAAGCAATAACCAAGATGTAAGCTTTTGGAAGGAAAGGCAATGGGCTAAAATTTCTGCCAAGCCTCCTTTTTGAAATCTCAGCTGGCTGTATGCAGTTTCCTGACGTGCACTGGAGGTAAGGTTCCCTTGTGTTCTTTCATATGTATACTGGAAGAGTAAGATTTTAAAATCTCAGAAAACAAAATGTGAATCCAAATTTTGTTTGGCTAACCAAACACAGGGTCGTGACTGAAACTAATGCCTGCTGACTCAACTATTCATTTGTAAATTGATGGAGTATGGTACCTTACCCTATTTTTGTGTGCTGAGTACTTTTGTGTACTGCTTTTTCTGACTTTGTAAGACTGAAATGACTACTCTTAAGAATTCTGCCTGATTTTGATCTTGGTTTAAAAAGCAATACTGTGAGGTCAGTTAATTTTTCTGAGCCTAATATGATTTTTCGTGTTGGACTTGAAAAGTTAAATCTATTTCTCTCACAATAGATGCTGCTAGACTTGCCGAAGATATGATACAAGGAATACAATTTAGAAATGTGGGGAATTTAAAGAAAAGAATTCAGATGAAATGACGTGGTGACTGAAGTCTGTGCCGGTAGCTGAGACCCTTCGCCACCTCCCTCTCCCAAGCATGTGAAGAAGTACTGGTTAAACTCATATTTCTTACCAGCACAGATCATTACTGCCTGCCCAGCTAAGATCCAACTTCTCTGTTATGGCATTGGATTGCAGAGTGAATCTTAAATGCTTGAATTCTAGCCCTGGTAATGGGTTGATCCTTCCAGCTCCTATCAATGAACTATTGGTTGGTTGGCCAACTATCAACCACACCCTGAAGTAGAACCATAGAACCCCTACAGTGCAGAATGAGGCCAACAGTCTGCAGCTACTCTCTGAAAGAGCATTCCTGCTAGGCTATCCACTTAGCCATTACCATGGCTAATCTGCTTAACCTACACATATTTGGAAACTAAGAGGCAATTTAGCATGGCCAATCCACCTAACCTAGAAATTTTAGACTGTGCGAGGAAACTGAAGGAAACCAATGCAGACATGGGGAGGAGGTGCAAACTCAGTGCAGCCAATCACAAAAAGCCGGAATCAAACCCGAGTCACTGGCGCTGTGAAGCAGCGGCGGCAGCCACTTGCCACGTAATGATAGACGTACGCAGAACCCAAGATCAGAAAGAGAGAGAAGGAAACCTGGTCTGAGAGTCAAGCCTGCTCCACTGGGTGTTTCATAGCATCCTAGATTTTTACCCAGTGCCATATAATATGAAATGGGTATAAAAACACATTTTACTTGTCCATTTGGTCAAGATGAGAGTTTTTTTATTGATTGGGGTATAGCTGCTGCTGTCTGTACACAGAACATTAATAGAATTACTGCTGGGCAGTACAGCTTTGCATGTGCATGTAAATACTCAGAGCAAAGCTCTCTCGGATTTCCCTTTGTTGTGCATGGCCCATTTGTTGCATTGCAAAGCCTCTTTAAGATTGTCAACAGCCAAACATGTCTTAAAGGAACCATTTTGGGCTTGGCTGTTTTATCTCTTGCACCATCGGTTCTGGACCCGCGGCGTGTTAGCACATTTGCACAGCTTTTTGGGAAGGTTAACAGCTATCTTAGTCAAATTCCATACAATGCACAGAAAAGAGCAACAGGCAGTATGATTAATTATTTCAATCTGATAATATATAAGAAGCTATTGATTATGATGTTCTATTCATGGTCATTATTGACAAGTTGTTTCCTTGTTTAAATATATATGAATAAACTGCGAGAAGCTACTGAACTTATAGGGCATTGAAACATCGGACAAAATTTTCTTTTTTGCTGAGCTCTGGCTGAGCCGTGAAAACTAGCATGCAGCTCACTGGCTACACATTTTTTCGACATGTTGTGCAGCATTCTGTCTAAAGGAAAACAGAAGCATGAAAATTAAAAGTTAACCGAGTAAATTATTTGCAGTGATTTTCAGCCATATCGTAATAGACTAATTTTACTGAACTCAGTGATGCAGACAGATATATTAGCTTTGTTCCAGGCCCAGCTGGACTGAACTTCCAATTCAACTGTACAGCCCGGCAATACATTTTCAGTATCATTGGCTTATGTGAACCTTCTTAACATTGAGCAAGTTCCATCACTGAAACGTAGACCAGAGTACAGAGGGAGGAAATTTGGGATGAGAGTGAAATCCTCATCCTCTGTGTCTGTTTATGATTTCTGAGCAGTTGTATTTCACAGATCTTACACTTAAAAATATATGCAAGGCCAAATCAGTAATGAAATAAATTTGGCAGGTGGGCCCACCCTCTAGTAATGTGTTGTACATTATTCCAACACACCACTTCCTTAGTAATTTTTGTTTTTGTGCCTTCGTGCTTAGTTAAGTTGAGAATATTTGGGTAATTGTATTTATGAGTTCAGTTCCTCTAACTCCACATTGCAGGCACTCCCTTGGCCTTTGTCACTGTATGCTGTTGGCAGTGATTCCTCCCCAGGACGTAGATTCATTTGACAATGTGAAAACAGGAGCAGTGCCACTAATCTTAGATGTCACTGATGGCTAAGGAAATTAATATTTTGCAATATAATGTATATATATAATTTGCCTAAAGCAAAGTGATCCAGTCTACATCTGCCTATGTTACATTCTAAGCCTCTTAACACTGCTGTGTATAATATTGCCAGGAACAAAAGGCATACAATATAATTATGCTTTCTGTAATTGAAAGATGGCCCAAAAATAAAGCAATTTCATTTGATCTATGTAGAGTCACTGATATTAATGAGTAGCTTTGTTTAAATATTATTGAGTGATTGAATTGTATTAGGTGGCAAAAGCGTATAAGTAAAAATTTGCACCTGCTTATGAGTTTGTTATTGCAAATAGCAAACTACTGTACAACAAAGCTAGTTAGTGCATTCTCCAAAGAGGAAACTGTGATATCTCTTAATCTTAAACATGTTTTATGCAAACTTATTGTTTGGTTTATTTTGTGCTGCATGACTAAACACTATTATCAATTTATACTTTGGAATCCCAGAGTGTACTTGGCAATTACAGTTTACATGCCATTAGTTCTTTGTTATAGAATGCATTTTCTGCTATTTTGGCATCATTGCAAAGAGGTTTATTGCCAAAGCTGTAGTACAGTTCTGGTGCCCAGGCCAGATCTAACTCCAAAGAGAAGTGCTCAAAGTCTTACATTGCTTGGATTACATGCTAATTCTAATATGGCTCCAATTCAGTGACAGTGACCTGTCATTGATTGCAGCATTTTATACTGTGTGGTTACCCCTGCCTGTACATTCTCAATATTTCATTCGTAACCACTTCGAAGAGACTATTTGAATGTGCTCATCTATGGGTGCAAGTACAGAACCTATAAGCAGACATACTATTGGAGCCAGGCAAATTAAATAATACATATACCCACCATCAGAGCTGTTTTGAGAGGTTCATATCCCCAACATTAGCTATCTGTTCATGTCAGGTATTTTTGGGTCTAATTTCAGATTTCCAGGATGCAGTTTTTTTGTGCTTTCAGACTAGCTGTGGTGCTGCTTGGTTGCACCCGATGCTGTGATCATATAAGACCAAAAACAAGATTCTGAGGGGACTTGACAAGATGGTTGCTGAGAGGACCCCCCAATTGTGAGGGAATCTGGAACTTGGGGGCAAGTTTCAAAATTTCAGAGTTAGAAGTCTCCCATTTAAAATGGAGATGAGGATGAGTTTCTTGTCACGGAGGATTGTTAGTGTTCCCTTCTGCAGTGAGCAGTGGAGACTGGGTCATTGATTAAATTCAAGACTAAGATAGATACGTTTTTGATTGACAAGAGAGTCAGTGATTATGGGGAGCAGGCAGGAAAAACGATTTCAGGCCACAGTCCCATCAGCCATGCTTTGTGGAATGCTGGAGGAGCTGAATTATCTATTCCTATTTCTTATGTTCCTGTGTAACCATTTGTCCTTGGACAGCTAGTCACACACAAATGCTTCAGTAACTTTTTTCTCTATTCACTTACTACATATTAGCTCAATTGGCTAGTTTATGATGCGGAAGGATGCCAATAGCGAGGGTTCAATTTCCACACAGACTAAGATTATTTTATGAAGGCTTGGCTTCTCAAACCTGCCACTTGCCTGAGGTGTGGTGATCTTCAGGTTAAATCACCACCAGTCAGTTCTCCCCCTCAAAGGAGAGAGCAGCCTATGGTCATCTGGGACTATGGCGAGTTTACCCGTCACCTTTATTTCACAAGAGTGAGTTTTCTGATGTACAGTGATGCATCCCCTCCCCCCCCACGTTTTGGAGGTACAGTGGAAAGGATGGACAAAAACAGAAAAAAAGAGTCCTTGTGGCCTTGTGAGGTCACTGAATTGGTAATCCACAAACCTTGGGTCTAGGGTCCTTGGCTCGAATCCCTCCGCAGTCAATGGTCAAATTTGAATTTTGTGAAATAAACCTCTGTTTTCCTGGTCTGGCTTTGGACATTGTGTCATACTATTGTGGAGGTAACTATCTCCTGCTATTATTATCGTATTGTATATGAGATGTACTGCAGCAATTCGTCAAAGTTGCTTTGTTGGCAGCACCTTCCAAACCCAAGACTTTGAACATGTTGAAGGACAAGGGCAGCAGTTGCATGGGAACACCACCACCTGCAAGTTCCCCTGCAAGTTGCATGCGATTTTGACTTGAAAATATTTCACATTTCCTTCACTGTTACTTGGTCAAAATTATGGAACTCCTTTCCTAACAGCACTTTAGGAGCACTACAGCAAATGGACATGATGTGGAGATGCCGGTGTTGGACTTGGGTGGACAAGATGAGAGGTCACACGATTACAGGTGATAGTCCAACAGGTTTATTTGAAATCACAACCTTTTGGAGCACTTCACCTGATGAAGGAGCAGTGCTTCGAAAGCTTGTGATTTCAAATAAACCTGTTGGACTGTAACCTGGTGTCGTGTGACCTCTCATCATAGCAAATAGACGGCAGTGGTTCAGGAAGGTGGCTCACCATCATCTACTTGAGGACAATTAGTGCTGGATAACAAAATCTCTGGCCTAGCCAAGGATATGCACACCCTGTGAAAAATGGATTGAGCCTGAATAGTCAAGAAGCATTAAGTTGCATTTTACTTGAAACTATTTTTGATTTCATGTGTACATTTTGTACAAATGAGAGTTTGTCAATAATATATTATAAAAGCACATTAATGGCTTTTGAAGGCAAGAAATGATTTCCCTTGAAGAATGAATCATTTTAAAAGAGAATGTTGACTTCCTTTAATGAACTGTCAACTATTGTTGAAGCCAGTGAAAGTGAATGTGGAGGTTCCTGTTTGCTTTTTGATTTGGACTATCCCAGTTAAATCAACATTTCCGAAAAAGTGGAAGAACCTCCCAGTTCAGTTGGTG
Organism: Carcharhinus amblyrhynchos; assembly: GCF_965287045.1. NCBI lineage: Eukaryota > Metazoa > Chordata > Chondrichthyes > Carcharhiniformes > Carcharhinidae > Carcharhinus > Carcharhinus amblyrhynchos. The sequence goes on along the minus strand of NC_137335.1, from coordinate 33,172,396 downwards.
AATATTAACGTGCTGAGACCAGAACCAGACCAGCCATCTAATCTTATTAATTGGCTGAGCAGGCTCAAAGGGCCAAACGCTTTTGAGATCTATGATTTTATGTAGCATTACCTTTATTTGTCTTTTTTCATATTTGTACTCAATCATTTGGGGCAGCACGGTAGCACAGTGGTTAGCATTGATGTCTCACAGTGCCTGGGACTCCGGGTTCAATTCCGGCTTTGGATGAATGCCTGTGTGGTTTGTACGTTCTCCCCGTGTCTGCGCAGTTTTCCTCCAGGTGCTCCAGTTTCTGCCCACGTTCCAATTAGTTTGGTCATGCTCAATCGTCCTTCAGTGTCAGGGGGACTAGCAGTGTAAATACATGGGGTTACAAGGATAGGGCCTGGGTGGGATTGTTGTTGGTGCAGACTCAATGGTTCAAATGGCCTCCTTCTGCACTGTAGGGATTCTATGATTCTGCAAAACAATACCCAAGTAGCTTAAATTGCAACCTCATTTGATTGATATTTTGCCTTTCCCAGAAGAATAATTTTGGTAAGCCAGATCTTGAATATTGCTGAAAAAGAGACATGATGGGAGCAATTTTCTTTGTCAAAAAAACTAAGTGCCCAATGGGCAAGAAAACAGGAGAGTTTCCTGTCCATTTCTTCGGCGCTTAGGCAGTTGAATTTCTGGCACTCTATCCATCACAGAGTCCACTGGAGAATTCACACCGATAAGGGGAGAGAGGCAGGACCTAATCTCACCCTGGAGGCCAGCATCAGTGGGCTGAGTGGGTCTCTGCATATGCACCAATCTATCAGGAGTTTGCCCAAGAGCACTGGCCTGCCATCACTAGCTCCTGAAAGCTTTCCTCACCCCGCCCACCACCAATCGCTGTGGCAGTGTGTGTATTGCCACCCCACCACTGCTGCCAATCACTCTGCCCCTTTGGCACTGCCCCTGGCCTCCTGGGGAGGCCTCAATTGCCTCTGCTTCCACCAGCGAGGTCACTACACCTCGGGGGACCAGCTTTAATCCCCAAAACCATCCCAGGCTTGCTGATGATATGGAAGTGGTGATTTAAATATTGTAATCAGCCTCACATGGGGCTGATTACACCATGAAAATGGCCTGAGAAAGTTGCAGTCGGCTGGATGCGGTCGTGAATCCCGCTATACAGCCCTCCCGTTTACGTTTCTTGGCCCGCTGCGCTATTCAAGCAGCACTTGTCTTGTACTCATCAGGATAGTTTGCAAAAAATGGCCAAAGCAGAATAATAATTTGTACTGCATGGGAAGAGAACGCTGATTATTTGGCAAATTCACTCTGGTGGAGATGTTGCTATGTAGCATAGAATAGTTGATTGTCTAGCTTTGTTCAAATTCGAGTGTAAGTGTGCTCTGAACTCCCATGACGGATATGAATGTGGTTCCGAGCTTGCTGCAAACCAGGTTTTAGCACCTAAGAATTGCATTGCATTGCTGCAGTGATAGAACATAGCAAACTTACAGCACAAACAGGCCCTTCGGCCCATAAGTTGCGCTGATCATATCCCTACCTACTACGCTTACATATAACCCTCAATCCTATTAAGTCCCATGTACTCATCCAGAAGTATCTTAAAAGACCCTATCGAATTTGCCTCCACCACCACCAACAGCATCCGATTCCACTCACCCAACACCCTCTGAGTGAAACCCCTGACATCTCCTCTGTACCTACTCCCCAGCACCTTAAACCTGTGTTCTCTCGTAGCAACCAATTCAGCCCTGGGGAAAAGCCTCTGAGAATCCACCCGATCTATACCTCTCAACTTCTTATACACCTCAATCAGGTCACCTCTTATCCTTCGTCTCTCCAAGGAGAAAATACCGAGCTCCCTCAACCTGTCCTCATAAGGCATGCCACCCAATCCAGGCAACATTCTTGTAAATCTCCTCTGCACCCTTTCAATAGCTTCCACGTCCCTCCTGAAATGAGGCGACCAGAACTGAGCACAGTATTGGTCTGCTGCGTTTGTAGCTTCAGAACTGTGCCTTCCTTATACTGCTGTACATCATGAAAAAACATTGATATGGCTGAAAGTCAGTTCCTAATATACAGTGTAATAATCCTGAACTATCCTCAGTGCAGAGAGAGGTAAACAGAAATAAACCTTTCCTCATTGTGGTACAATTGCAAATTGGTTTGGATGCCAAATGGTGTGCCCCATAATTCATTGCAGAGGCATTATGTAACAACCTGTATGTATTTTGAATTTAACAAAACATTGTACGGCTTAACGGAAGTACATAAAACGCCTCTGGCCAAATAACACAATGACAAAAAGAACTTGCCTTTAAGTAGCGCCTCTAATGTAGTTCAAAGTCCTAAGACATTTGACAGAAGCAAATATTGAACAAATGGGCACTATTAAGGCGGGTAATGAAAAGCTTGGTCAAAGAGAGTGATTTTATGGAACATCGTAAAAGAGGGGTGGAGAGAAATCCAGAGCTTTGAACCAAGCAGCTGGAGGCATGATTGCCAGCAGTGGTGTGAAAAAATTAGGGGTATGCTGGAGGCCACACTTGAAGGAGCACAAGTATCACCTGAGGATCTGTTTACGTGTCTCTGCTGTTTCTCTGTTCTGTGATGTATCCACTGCTTTAATTTTGTATTCATATTTTAATTGTAATCAGCTGGTAATATTTTGTTGGGATACCAGAAACTGATTATAGTGATTTTGTGTTAAAAGGACTGCATTGGTCAACCTCCAACCTCCTCCTGTGACCCACCTGGTGTGGCCACTGTTCAGCACTGTAATACAACTCTTGTATATAGCCTTGTACATTTCTATTGTTTCTCTCCTATCAAATCTCAGGGCTCATCTTGTCTGTAAGATCCATCTCCCTCGACCCTAGTCCCCACAAACTGCTGATCTCCCAACGGTTACTGTTAACAAACCCACTTTTCAGATACTGATTCTTTCCCCTTCTGATGTAGTCAGTCTACTCCTCAAAAGCAACCTACTCATGAGTTCTTTGTACTTGTAACCCACAGTCCTGTCTCCAACTTGCTTTCCTTTCAAATCCTTGAATGCATGTTGCTTCCTAGATTTGGGCCCATCACTCATGCATGCCCATCAGGCTTTGACCCTATTCAGAATCACAAATGATATTCTGTGTGATTGTCACAATGATAAGCTCACCCTCCTCAATTTTTTCTTTGCCTGTTTGCAGCCATAGATCACACTATCTTCTTCCAGAACCTCTCCTCCATCATTGAGTGGGACTGACCTCGTGTGCTTCCATTGTTAACTATCCAATTGTAGCCAGGAAAACACTTGCAACAGCTTCTCTTCTCATTCTTGCTCATTATCTCTGGAGTCCGAGAGGATCTATTCATGGCCCCTTCCAATTTCTGAACTATATGTTGCCCCTCAGTGGCATTATCCAATGCTTTTCTAGATAACCTCCCATATTCCACCCAATAGTAGCTTGCGCTCACCAAAAACTCTGCTGCCCACGTTCTAACTCAAACCAAGGCCTGTTCACCCTTTCCCATGCCAATTTACACTGGCTTCTGGTCCAGTGGTCCAGTTTTAACACTGTCACTCTTGATTTCAAATCCCTTTTAGAATCTCACATCTCCCTTTATCTGTAATCTCCTCCAACCTTACAGTTCTGAGTTATTTGTTATTATTTTGGCCTCCTGTGTTTTGGATTTAACAAAACATTGTATGCTTTGCCTCGTATTTTAATCATGACACAATAGGTGGTCATGCCTTCAGCTGCCTTGGCTGTAAATTCTAGAATTCCCCCTCTAAGCCGCTCAATTGCACTACTGTTCTCCTCTTTAAGTTGCTTTTAAAACTTCCCCCTTTTTGACCATGATTTTTTGTGCCTTTTTTCAATATTTCCTGATGTGGTGCAGTGTCAAATTTTGTTTTGCTAACAGTCCTGTGAAGTGCTTTGGGATGTTTGAATACATTAAATATGCTATACAAATACAAATTGCTATAGGGCTTGAGGACATAGAGATCAGGATGAAGGAGGCAATGGAGAGATTTGGAAACAAGGATGAAGATTTTATAATTGGAGATTAGGAGGGTCCATTTTTGGAGCCTGAATACATTGGATGGGCTTATTTTAGTATACTCCTGTGCTTTGAATTCCCCTAATACCATTGGGTATACTTCAGAGAGTCTGTTGCTCTGTCTGGGGATGAGGGGAGTGTAAGAAAAGAACAAAATAACAAATTGTTAAGCAAAAGAAACGGAATAAAATGGGTGTTCTGGTCAATAAAAGTCAAACGGAACTGCCTGTAATGAAAATTAAATCACTCATCTTCATTGCTGCAATGTTGTCCACATGGTGATTTTGAATTTTAGCTGTTTTGATGGAAGTTTTTGAATTGAATGTGCTAATTGCTGTTCCCGATGGTTAAGGAGGGGATGGGTGGAATTGATTGTGGCGGGAACTTCCCCTTTGAAGCACAATAAATATCATCCCCTGCTGAAAAGTGTTAACGCTTTTTCAGCTGTTTGTACCCTGGCTGGTCTTTTCTGGAAATAGCTTGATTGAGTCCTTGTTGATACTAGTGAAAAAAATATTGAATGCTAACCTTATTTGGATGCTGTAGTTTGCAGAGTTCTTTTTGGTGAATGTATGAAGATTCATTTCTGAGCATTTAGTTTCTGGACTAAATAAAGATGGCCAGTATCTCAAACTACAATAGGTTGGTTTTTATTTTAGAATTTAGATGGTAGGCAATTATGACATACAGTTCCTCATTTTTTTTAGAGTTGAATTTTCCCTTGAGATTTCTTGGCATTGTTCTGGTAAAAAGGTGCATTTATTCTGTCAAATGAAATTCTAGAAAAAGGATAAATCAGGTGTCCGGTATTACCCATACGCTGCATAAGTGAGCATATTATTCTGAAAATTAATGTTTTGTTGACAATTTTTCCAATATGACTAAATTGATTGCAGTTATGTACCACAGGCAGAAAAACAGGTGTGAATAATTTTGAAGTTTTCAACAAGGTTACACCAAGATAAATGAGGCTAAATGAGGCTTTTGGATTTAAATTGAGACTTTTATGTGAACCATTTATGGTACACAGATTATCTCCCTTTGCAGCTGGGGAAGAACTTACGTGGCAGATATAGACAATGTCAAAGTTGAATTGTCACTGCAGGCTCTACTTCAAATTACAACATTTATATAGGAATGATTAACCCGGGGAATATCATAAATTGCCAATTGAAAGTAATTGCTTTGATTTTGTCAGGGTCTGATTAGGGATTCAGTTCATTCAAAATTAATTTCACATGAAACAGAAAATCAAATTGCTAGCCAGTTTGGGATATTTTCCATTCAATTGCTGGTGAAGCAAAATATTCAGCGTTGGGCCACCAACCCTTTAAGTATGGACTTTAAAGTGATATTTCATTTAAGCATCATGGAATTGGTTCTAAGTTAAACAGAACCTGCTAGAAGTAAATAAATGTTTAGTACCTCATGCTGCGTCTATTCTTGCATAATAGATCACTTCATTTTATTATCACCTCACAAAAGCTATTGATTTTTGTCAGCTTGAGCTGGTCTTGAGCCTGATTTACATCACCCCTGTGGTTTCAAATAGTCGGTCACCTGCAGCTACTGCAGAACTATACTGATTCATGAGCCCATGTGTATATTGACCAGATGGATCCTTGTGAAAAGCACTGATGGGAGCATGAGCTGAGTCTGCTACTCTGAGGTGACCTCAAGTGCTTGGCTATAATGGTAAACATCAAAGGACAATTTGGGTATTGCTTCTGCTAACCCATGAGATGGAGAAATTTTTTTTTCCCTTTTTGAAATGAACAATTAATAAACAATTGGAATCCAAAGAACAATTGGTTTTAAAACCATGGCACTGATATTGATTTGTGAATATAAAAAAATCCAGATATTTTAATCTCTTATAACTTTTAATTTTTATGGAACAAGGATGACTGATTTTATTTGAAAGACTTACAGGATCTGGATTGGAACAAAGCAGATGAGAAATTTGTTGGAATTGCTCAAATTAGAGAGGTTTAAACAAGAATAAGGTAAAAAATATTTCCACTGGTCAATGAGTTAGTAACTAGAAAGCATCAATTGTAAATCAACTACAAAACAAGTGAGAAATCAGAGAAAAATTTGCAAAAGCACATTTTTCTGGGGTGATATTTTGGTGAGAACAGAATCCATGATAGCTTCTAAAAGGGAAATAGTCACCTTTATAAAGGACAAATTGAAATGATGCAGGAAATGTTAATAAGTAGACAACTCTTTCAGCCCCAAAGATATGGGGCCTGATTTTAACAATTGGAGCCTAAGGACCGGATCTGGGTGTAATATGGATCCGAGCTCGGAATCTTCATTTCAGCGCTTTACGCTTCTTGCTGGCTCCGATCTGATCCGATCCGTGCAGTTCAAAAAAAATTGGAGGCAGCCCGCCCGGGTGCTGGGCTGGAATGCATGGCTCTGGCGGGTTGTGGCTTCTTTACAGCTGAATGTCCCTGTATGATTGCTTCCTGCTGTGTATCCTGTGTCAGCACACCCAGGCGGAACAATTCCAATACAACATCAATAGTTCCCTTTGGAAAGCGGGTCTATGCCAGGCTGTATCCTGTTTTGGTGGTTCGACCTGATAGGCCCACTATCAATATCCGATACAAGGAGCCTAAAAAAGTTAATGCGATGCCAGTCAATGTTTCCCTTCTGCCAGAAGCTGAAAGGAAAACAAAATTGCAGAAACATGTTCCGAAAAGAGCTGGAACGAAAGAGGAGCAATTTGAAGATGAATTTAAAGTTGACAGTTATAGCAAATTGTGGACGAAGAAGTAGTCTTCAAAATTTTGGATTTTAGAAACAAACATCACTGGACTGCTTGACTGGTGTTGACATCAGTGGAACTTTGACAAATGCACATATTATTGTGGTGTCATTAATAAGCTGCGTTTTTTAATTTATATTTGACTCCATTTATTTTATTAAAATGTGTTTTTACAGGAAGGATACAGGGAATGAAAAAACAGATTCCTGTTTTTATTTCTATTATTACATGACTTAAATGCAAGGAGAAAATGCTTTGAATGTTAATTAAACAATACCCATTCACATTAATTCTATGCCTCCTGTTCCTGACTACATTTGTGTGGATTTGACTTGCATATCATTAGTTGTTTGTATGATGTATTCTTAAAACCAGTTGCAGGGGAAAAAAAAGCAGAAAGTGTAGAGAGTGGCTCTCTGACACATCATCTGTGGGAGTTGGGGGGGGGGGTGCTTCAGATGGATCTCTGGTTGAGGGGGGGAGGAGGGTGGTGGGCTCAGATGGATCTCTGGTTGGGGGGAGTACTGGGGGGGAGAGGGAGCTCAGATGGCTCTCTGGGTTGGGGGGGTAGGGGGCCCGCTGCCACTCTGTGGGCGATCCCTCTTCCACAGCGGAGGAAGAATCCCTCCTCCTGGAGTGGGAGTGGACGTGCGGCCATGCCATTCCACCAAACCTTCAGGATCAAGTGATTCCTCGCTAAGAAAATGAAGCAGAATTGACCGATTCCACAGTGGGTCCGCATGAAAACCAGCAACAAGATCAGGGATAACTCCAAGAGGAGATACTGGAGAAGGACCAAACTGGGCCTGTAAAGGGATGCACCATCACTGGTACACAACAGCCACAGATTACCCTTCCCTGCAGGGACAAGAGAGCGGGAGAGATGGCTCATGGTTTGATGAATTGTAGCTCTGCAGGAACCTTGTGTCAGAAGATTACCTGTTGCAGGTTTGGGAAGGTTAGCCCCAACTGTACGTACATATTACAGTGCAGAAGAAGGCCATTTGGCCCAAGTGTCCACACCGGCTCTCCAAATAAGTATTATGACTTGGTGCTGTTAACCTATATTTTCCCCATAATCTTGCACATAGTTCATTATTTGAATAGAAACAAATGCCTTCTTGAATGCCTTGACTGAACCTCTCCACTACATTTCCAGGCAGTGCATTCCAGGCCTAGACCATTCGCTGTATGAAAAACATTCTCACATCACATTTGCTTCTTTTGCAAATCACTATAAATCTGTACTCTCTCATTCTCTATCATCTTCTGAGCAGGAACAGTTTGTATCTACTCTGCCCAGCCCCCTTGTAATTTTGATCACCTCTATCGAATCTTCTCTTAGACTTCTCTCTAAGGAGAACAGTCCCAATTTCTGTAATCAGTCTTCATAACTGAAGTTGCTCATCCCTGGAACCATTTTTATAAACCTTTTTTGTACTCCAGTGCATTCATATTCTTCCTATAGTATGGTGCCTAGAACTCTGCACGTTATTCCAGCTGAGGTCTAACTAGTATCTTGTAAAAGTTCAGCATAACCTTCTTGCCCTTGTACTCCAGGCCTACTCCAATGAGAAAGCGGGAAAGTGGAACTGATCCACTTCAGATCAGCCATGATCTTATTGAATGGCGGAGCAGGCTCGAAGGGCTCGATGGCCTACTCCTGCTCCTGTTTCTTATGTTCTTATGTACTCCATGTCTCTACTAATGAAGCCTAGGATATTGTATGCTGTATTAGCATGTTGTAGCATGTATTAAACTTCCCACTTTATTAGTAGTGGGAAGTTGTGCGTGGAGCCTGAAGAGATAGGAGAGGCACTAAATGAATAATTTTCGTCAGTATTCACGCAGGAAAATGTCAACGTAGTCGAGGAGAATACTGAGAAACAGGCTTTTAGACTGGACGGGATTGAGGTACACAAGGAGGAGGTGTTAACAATTCTTGAGAGTATGAAAATAGATAAATCCCCTGGGCTGGATGGGATTTACCCTAGGATTCTCTGGGAGGCTAGGGAGGAGATTGCAGAGCCTTTGGCTTTGATCTTCATGTCGTCATTGGCTACAAGTATAGTGCCGGAAAACTGGAGGGTAGCAAATGTTGTCCCCTTGTTCAAGAAGGGGAGTAGAGACGATCCTGGGAATTATGGACCGATGAGCCTTACTTCTGTTGTGGGCAAAGTTTTGGAAAGGATTATAGGAGATAGGATTTATAATCATCTAGAGAGAAGTAAATTGATTAGGGATAGTCAACGTGGTTTTGAGAAGGGTAGGTCGTGCCTCACAAACCTTATCAAGTTTTTTGAAAAGGTGACCAAAGAGGTGGATACGGGTAAGGCAGTTGACGTGGTGTATATGGATTTTAGCAAAGCGTTTGATAAGGTTCCCCATGGTAGGCTACTGCAGAAAATGCAGATGCATGGGATTGAGGGTGATTTAGCAGTTTGGATCAGGAATTGGCTAGCTGATAGAAGACAGAGGGTGGTGGTTGATGGGAAATATTCAGCCTGGAGTTCAGTTACTAGTGGTGTGCCTCAGGGATCTGTTTTGGGGCCACTGCTGTTTGTCATTTTTATAAATGACCTAGATGAGGGTGTAGAAGGATGGGTTAGTAAATTTGCTGACGACACCAAAGTCGGAGGAGTTGTAGACAGTGAGGATGGATGTTTAAGAGATTGGTGGATAGGTTTATGGACGAAAAGGGATTGGTTTAGATTAGTGGGTCAATGTTTTTTTTTAAAAATAAGACTGGTCGGCGCAACATTGTGGGCCGAAGGGCCTGTTCCGCGCTGTAATGTTCTATGTTCTATGTTACACTTTGCAGAGGGACATAGATAAGCTGCAGAGCTGGGCTGAGAGGTGGCAAATGGAGTTTAATGCGGAAAAGTGTGAGGTGATTCACTTTGGTAAGAGTAACAGGAGTACAAAATATAGGGCTAATGGAAGGACTCTTAGTAGTGTTGACGAGCAGAGAGATCTTGGTGTACATGTGCGTAGATCCCTGAAAGTTGGCACCCAGGTTGATAAGGTTGTTAAGAAGGCGTACGGTGTGTTAGCTTTTATGGTAGAGGGATTGAATTTCGGAGCAGTGAGATCATGTTACAACTGTACAAAACTCTGGTGCGGCCACACTTGGAGTATTGCGTACAGTTCTGGTCGCCGCATTATAAGAAGGATGTGGAGGCATTGGAAAGGGTGCAGAGGAGGTTAACCAGGATGTTGCCTGGTATGGTGGGAAGGTCTTATGAGGAAAGGCTGAGGGACTTGAGGTTATTTTCGTTAGAGAGAAGGTTAAGAGGTGACTAATTGAGGCATACAAGATGATCAGAGTGTTAGATAAGGTGGATAGTGAGAGCCTTTTTCCTCGGATGGTGATGGCTAACATGAGGGGACATAGCTCTAAATTAGTGGGTGGTAATTATAGGACGGATGTCAGAGGTAGGTTCTTTACTCAGAGGGTAGTAAGGGCGTGGAATGCCCTGCCTGCAGCAGTTGTGAGCTCGCCAACTTTAAGGGTGTTCAAATGGTCAGTGGATAGGCACATGGATAACACTGGAATAGTTTAGGTTAGAGGGTCATTAGATTGGTTCCACTGGTTGGCGCAACATTGAGAGCCGAAGGGCCTGTACTGCACTGTACTATATTCTGTTCTATGTTCTATATTAATTGCTTTCTAACTGTCCTGTCACCTTCAACTACTTATGCACATATATATCAAATCTGTCTGCTCCTGAACCTCCTCTAGAGCGGTACCCTTTATTTTATATTGTCTCTCCATGCTCTTCCTCCTAAAATCAATCACTTCATCTTTCTCCATATTGAACTTCATCTGCCATCTATTTGCCCACTCCACTATCTTGTCCATGTCCTTTTGAAGTTCTACATTGTCCTCTTCACAGTTTACAATGTTTCCAAATTTTATATCACTTGAAAGTTTTGAAATTGTTCCCTGCACACCAAGGTCTAGGTCATTAACATATATTAGGAAAAGCAAGGGCCTCAACATTGGGGAAACTCCACTACAAGTCTTCATCCAGCCTGAAAAACATCTGTTAATCATTACTCTCTGTTGCCTGTCATTCAGTAAAGTTCCTATTCATGTTCTTTTTAATCCATGAGCACTAACTTTATTCACAGGCCTATTGTACAGCACTATATCAATGCCATTTGGAAGTCTGGCTGCACCACATGGACAGCATTGCTCCATCAACTTTCTCTTGTTTCCTCTTCAGAAAACTCCAAGACTAGCTTGATTTCCCCTTAGTACATTTGTGCCAGCTCTCTTAATTAACCTCTACTTGTTCATGTGACTATTAATTTAGTCCTGGATTATTATTTCCAGAAGTTTCCCCTTCATTGACTGACTTGTAGTTTCAGGGCTTCTGATCAAGAGTGTAATTCTCCATTTCTCTGGCATCGCCACTGAGTCTAAAGAAGACTGAAAAATTATGACTGTGCTTTGGTAATTTCTACCTTCACTTCCTTCAGTATCTTTGCCTGGATCTCATCTGGTCCTGGTCACTTGTATTAATGATTTGGATGAGAATATAGGAAGCATGATTAGTAAGTTTGCTGATGACACCAAGATTGGTGGCATAGTGGACAGTGAGGAAGTTTATCTCTGATTGCAGTGGGATCTTGATCAGTTGGACCAATGGGCTGACGAATGGCAGATGGAGTTTAATTTAGATAAATGACTCCTCCCCCCCTTCACCCCCCGCCCCTCCTGCCTCCCGGCATGCCTTTGCAGAGAGGATGAAGTAGAAAGGGCCGAGACCTTCAAGTTTTTTAGGTATCCAGATCACCAACAACCTGTCCTGGTCCCCCATGCCAACACTATAGTTAAGAAAACCCACCAATACCTCTACTTTCTCAGAATACTAAGAAAATTTGGCATGTCAGCTAGAACTCTTACCATGGCAAGCATTCTTTCTGGTTGTATCACAGCTTGGTATGGCTCCTGCTCTGCCCAAGACCGCAAAAAACTACAAAAGGTCATGAATGTAGCCTAATCCATCTCGCAAACCAGCTTCCCATCCATTGACTCTGTCTATGCTTCCCACTGCCTCAGCAAAGCAGCCAGCATAATTAAGGACCCCACGCCACCCTGGACATTCTCTCTTCCACCTTCTTCCGTCGGGAAAAAGATACAAAAGTCTGAGATTACCTACCAACTGATTCAAGAACAGTTTCTTCCCTCCTGCCATCAGACTTTTGAATGGACCTACCTCGCACTAAGTTGAACTTTCTCTAAATCCTAGCCATGACTGTAACAGTACATTCTGCCCTCTCTCATTTTCTTCTCTTTGAATGGTATGCTTTATCTGTATAACGTGCAAGAAACAATACTTTTCATTGCACGCTAATACATGTGACAATAATAAATCCAATCCAAGAGCTCCTGGGATACTGGATTGGCCAGAGCATCTGTCATTCAGTGCATCGAGCAAATTGTCATTAAGGCAATTTGGTCAATCACCCGATTCTTCCAAGGAGTGGTATTTAATTACTAATTTCAGCCAAGAGAAGGAGGATTCTAAAAACAATGGGAAAAAATCTTCTAGAAATTTAGGGGAATTCAAAATTTGTTGGGAAGTTGTGAAAATGGCAGGAAAAAGTGCACAATTGAAGCTGTAATTTCTGAAGCTGAATGATTATATTGAGTTGAGTGAAACTTCAAAGTACCCAGTGATACCTGCTGGATAATTTGCAACAGATTTAAACAAATTTCCAGGACATTTCTGTTCTTTTTACTGAGCAATCCTTCTGTCACATGCAGAGTCCTGGAATTCCCCGTATTTAACAATTGCTACTTTCATTTATAAAGCACCTTTTAAAATAGTAAAACATCAGAAAATGCATTTCACACGCATGTTATCAAACAAAATAGCACTGAGCCAGAAAAGAAAATATCAGTGCTGGGAGTTAAAAGATTAATTAAAGAGGCAAATTTTAAGGAGAATTTTAAAGGAAGGGAGAAAGGTGGAGAGACAGGGAGATTTAGCTTTGAAACACTAGCTAGCTAATGGCTCGGATAACAGTGGTGAAGCAACGAAAATACAGGATGTGCAAGAGGCCAGAATTGGTGGATTGCACAGATCCAGATGGTTACAGGCCCTCAAGGAAGTTATGGGTAGAGGGAGGCCACAGAATGATGTAAAAACAAGCATCAGCAACAAGTTTTCCATAAAAGAAAATGAAAGAAATATATACGTTTAATTGTAACTAATGTTTTGAGAGCAAACAGTTATGTTGTGGTAGGATGGGGGAACATGCTGTAAAATTTGCATAACTTAGAGAAGATCCCTCGTGAAAGGTTTGAACGCTCCTGGCCTAATCAGCATAGAATAAATCCAGAACTGTTTTCCCGTTAATGGCACAGTACTATGACACTTGTTAAATATGTGCAGTGAGCTGGCAAAAAGTTGATCTTATAAAGGGAAATTCAAGTGATTACAATATGCCCTTGAAAGACTTTTTTTTATATGAAATTTCTGTTTTAAGCTTCAGTTAAGTACTAGAGGTGTAATTTGATTTGTCTGTTTATCTTTCAGAGCCATCAGTCAATCATGTGGGCGTGAGTAAGACGACTGGCTCCACTTCCATTAAGGTAATCATCTCGTCAGTGACGCTGAATAACCTTGCCCTTATTTTCTTTGTTTGGAAACCCTTTAATAAAGTATATGTGTTGTACAATTGAGACTATGAACACTTAAAGACAACTGACATATGTTTAGCATTTTTGAAAAATTTTCACATGACTGGAAGGCTAAATATTTCAGTGTATTCAGTACTTTTCTATATGTTGTGCAACACTAGTGCTAAAATATTAGTCTGTAAATTAACTAATATGTAACTAATGTTTTTTTTTCTGTATACATCATTGATTGTCCAGATTTATATTATCCCTCTCCCCTTTCATTGCACACACCACCCTCACACCTTCCCAACTTGTTCTGCGTATGTTATGGAAGGTATATTTTGTTAAAGGAATATTCCAGGGTAAATTACTAAGTGGCCTAATTATTTATCCTTCTACAAAATATTATCATTATGACTTTGTTTTTAAAAGTTCTAAAGTGTGGGGTAAGTGGGTTCACTCCAGTTTTTTAGGGTGGGTTGGGAACATTGCCAGGGGTGGAAAAGCCAGCAGGCGTTCCAAAATGGGTTTTATGCCAGTGTGATTTTTCTGCTGGATTGTCCCTGCTTCCCACCAGTGATGTAATGGGCATCGGACATTTAGTATCAGGACCCCTATTTGAATGCATTTAAATGGCATTATCAAACTTTTATGCATGATAGCCCCTCCATGTTAAATTTGTGAATCACAACAGGTCCCCCACAATGTGCATTTGGTGAGTAGAACCTGCTGGAAGTGGGTGGAAAAGGGTGTCATGCCTGGCAGTTGCAGGAGGAAGTAGATCACTCATATAACTTCAGAAATGTTTTGTCTTAACAAGCAGACCTACTTAACAGTAGCTACTGCTGGCAGTATTTTTGAAATCCAACTGCCACAATTTTCCTCACTCATTTAAATGTCAGTTATCTTTTTGTCATTTTATGCTCCCATCCACACTACCTATTATGCAATAATTTTTGTGTCATCGGCAAACTTAGATACGTGAATCTATTTTATTATCTTTGTCATTAATAAATAATATGAATGCATTAAGCACCATCATACCCTTACAGGGGCATCAGGAGGCACTTCCTTCCAATTCAAGTAGATACCTGATTTGCCTATGCTTTCTCTTATGCTACCTAACCACTCTACTGTTCTGGTTAATAATTGCCCTTCATTTCTTTGAGCTTTTATTTGATTTGCAATCTGTTATGTTTTGCCACCTTCAAGCCCATGTAAACTGCATCCAATTTCATTCCCCTGTCGTTACTCTGGAGGCGAAGGTACTCATTTGTTGAAATTGCTGAGGCCTGGTTTTGGTTGTCCTCTGGCCTTTCTTCACAATTTAAATAGTTTATTGACACTCTTTACCTCTCAAGAAAGACATGCAGATGAGTTACTGAGGGGACTAATACAATTAGAACCATATCCTAGCAAAAACATTTTTCTGCTGCCCACCCATCCACTTCTAATCAGTACAATCTCAGTATTTGAATTAAACCCATCAAATATGCTGTCTAAAAGAGCATCTTGTCCAGGCCCAATCCCACACCCTATCTCCATAACCCCATGCATCAATCATGCCAAATCACCTAACCTACGCATCCTTGGACACTAAGGGTCGATTAGCATGGCCAATTCACCGAACCACATCTTTGACTCATTGAAAACCTTGCCCAATCGATGAAAATTTTAGAGAGTTAAGAAATGCCTATCCCTGGCAGGTCAGGAGCTTATGAAATCTCCCCACGAGCCCTGAACATTTGGTACCTATAGCATATAAGGGTGCTATGTTTTGTGTGCACGTATATGTTCATCCAGAATGTGGCACTTTTGTTACAGATGGAAAATACTCTTTTAAAAAGAAAAATGCCAGACATTTATCGATGGTCCTTTTTTCATCTTTGATTTGATCTGTTATTGTCACATGTATTAGCATATAGTGAAATGTATTGTTTCTTGCACGTTATAAAGACAAAGCATACTGTTCATAAAGAAGGAAACAAGAGAGTGCAGAAGGTAGTGTTACAGTCCTAGCCAAAGTGTAGAGAAAGATCAACTTAGTGCGAGGTAGGTCCATTCAGGGATGAAGCTTTTCTCGAGTTGGTTGATATGTGGCCTTAGACTTTTGTATCTTTTTCCTGATGGAAGAAGATGGAAGAGAGAATGTCTGGGCTGCGTGGGGTCCTTGATTATGGTGGCTGCTTTGCCGAGGCAGTGGGAAATGTAGACAGAGTCAATGGATGGGAGGCTGGTTTGTGTGATGGATTGTGCTACACCCTTTGTACTTCCTTGCGGTGTTGGGCAGAGCGGGAACCATACCAAGCAGTCATGCAACCAGAAAGAATGCTTTTTATGGTGCATCTGTAAAAGTTGGTGAGATGGTTGTAAAGAGAGGTTGAGGATGTCTGCAAATACCACCGCAGGATTTGAGTGGAAGTCTGGGTATCTCATCATCTGGCCAGTTGCTTTCCATGGGTTGACATTCGAGAAAGCTGCTCTGACATCTGCAATGGTAACCCCAGATACAAGTTCATCCAGGGTGGAGGGCATGCTCTCACTGACCTCTTGCTCAAAATGGGCGTAAAATGCATTGAGCTCATCAGGAAGGGGTGCATTTGAGCCAGCAATTTTATATGCCTTCATCTTGTAGTCTGTTATGTCTTGCAGACCTTGCCATAGTTGTTTGGGGTCAGTGTGGCTAGCTTGGGACTTTAGCTGGTCTGGTACTGAGTTTTGGCATCTTTGATGGATCTCCTTAGATTATATCTGGCTTTCTTGTATAGCACAGAAAGAAGTCTCACAACATCAGGATAAAGTCCAACAGGTTTATTTGATAGCACAAACCACAAGCTTTCAGAGCACTACCCCTTCATCAGGTGGGAGTTGTGTTCACAAACACCCTGACTTGAACGGCCCAGACCTGGACTTCAGCAAGCAGTTCCCTGTTCGTTCCTGTACATCCATGGTTTCTGGTTGGGGAACACATGGATTTGATTCTTTCATACACAGCCTTCCACACATTTACTAATGAAGTCAGTTATTGTAGTGGCATACTCGTTCAGGGTGGTTGCTGAGATTTTAAATACTGACCAGTCCACTGACTCCAAGCAGTCCCATTGGAGATCATCTGATTCTTCAGACCAACATTGCACGACTTTCTTTGATGGATTCTTGCGCTTCAGTTTTTGCTTGTAAGCCAGGAGCAGGAGCAGAGACTTGTGGTCTGATTTGCCAAAGTGTGGGCGGGCAATAGAGCGGTCAGCATGTTTGATGTTGTGTAGCAGTGGTCTAGAATGTTTGAGCCTCTGGTGGAACAGGAGACATGTTGATGGTAACTTGGTAGTATGCTCTTGAGCTTGGCCTGATTGAAGTCCCCAGCCACAATGAACAAGACCTCAGGATGTTTCATCTGAAGGCTATTTGTAGTTGTATGTATTTCGTCCAGTGCGATCTCCATATCCACGTGGGATGGGATGAAAACTGCCATCAGGATAACGGAGGTGAATTCCTGTGGAAGGTAGTAGGGGCGGCATTTTAAGGTCAGGTATTCTAGGTCAGGGGAGCAGAAACTTGCCAGTGTTGTTACGTCTAGGCACCACAAGGTGTTGATTAGGAAGCAGACATCACCTCCTCTAGGCTGCTATACAGTCCATTTGATGGAATGGGAAGCTTTATGGTTGTAGGGCGCAGTCTGGTGAAACAGGAGTAAGCCACGTCTCCGTGAAATGGAGCATACAGCAGTTCCTCAGTTCTCTTTGGAAAGTCAGCCTGCCTGTAAGTTCGTCTAGCTTGTTTTCCAGAGATTGGACATTTGCAAGCAGTAAGCTGGGGCGGGGTGGCCTTGGGACCATGTTGCTTCAATCTTGCCTGCAAGTTTTCCACACTTCCTGAAATGTCTGCTTCTTTTCGAGTCTGGGAAACGGTGAGAGTAGTTTGCAGTGTTAAAGGTATGGCATATCGGCTACAATGACATTGATTAGCCTATTACGCTTCTCTACAAGAACACTTGATTAGTGCCTTTAAAGAGACATCAGATTAGTAGTTGTCTTTATAACTGTGCTTAATTTTTTGAGTTATGTCATAGTAGATACCTGAGTATTGACAAAAAATTCCTCAGTTTGTGGTTATTGTCCGTGGGCATTTTCCTGGAGCTTTGTAGCCATGTTACATCTTTACATTGTAAAATTCTCAACAGTACTGCAACACAGTAAGCTTTTAAGAAAAATTGAAGAATGCAAGGAAGTTCAAGAGTGCACCTCAAAGTTTATTGATGTTACATGTCGTTACGACCGTAAAGATATTTGACTTAATGGTGCACTTCTGACTTCACAGCATTGGTAATTGTAGCCAAATACAGGAAGTGCATTAACCCAACCTCAAATGTGCTGAGTAGCATTTTTTATCCTGAACGCACAAATTGCAGACCTAAAACAGTTTATTCATGACGATGCTGATTTGATATCGTGGTATTGGTGAATTTGAAGATTTTGGCAATTTATCTTCAAAATGTTACCAGCACCATCAGCTGTACAATACAAGTTTCTCAGAGATTGCTTATAAGGAATCACAGGTTTTGGTTCCACTTTTGATCCAGGTATAATTTCTTCATGCAGTTAGTACCTTTTGAATCAGCCTTTATTTTGCACTTAAGATTTATTTCTGCTCCCATCCCTTTCCACAAAATGGATGAATTCAAAGCACCAATAGAAATAGCCATTATAAGAGGTGGTTGCAGAATGATCAGAGCTGGATACAAAATATTAAGGGTACTTGATTTTGAGAAGGGATAGACAAATAAAAAAGGAGGGTTGGCCTTGATAATGAAGGATGGGATAATAGATAGTGGAGCAGGAGGACCATAATCCAGAGAACCAAGATGTAGAAACAGTTTGGGTGCAGCTAAGAAACAAAAACTAAGCCCAGGAGTGTTTTCTTCCCCTTAATGAGCCTCTTGGTAGCAGTCATTGTGTTAGGTAGGGCATAAATCAAGAAATTAAAGTTGCATGTAACAGGGATTATGCAGTGAATGGGCAGTTTAATCTTCAGATGGACGGGGCAAACTAATAACATGGATGATGAGTTCATGGATTGCATGTAAAGCAACTTTCTAGACCACCGTTGAAAAGCCAACTAAAAACCGGTTATTTTAGTTCTACTATTGTACAATGAGATAAGATTAAATAATCTTGTCGTAAAAGAGTCGTGCAGAAGGCTAATAGAATTCTATGTTGAGTTTGAAAATAGTTTTCCAAGTTCAAAAGTATTAAAGCTGAATACAATAAATAGATATGAGAGAGTGATTGGCTGAGGTGGATTGGGAATCTAGATTAAAAGATATGCGAAACAAGCGATGGCAAATATTTAAATAACTCGCAATACTCAACAGATATCTATTCTCTTAAGATGTAAAGAATCTTCTGGAAAAAGGGTCAGCCAATGCTAACAAGGGTTGTTAAAACTAATAAAGATAATAAACTAAAAGATGAGATTTGTATACTTTATATCTGACTTCATACTAGAAGATATAAAAAATGTTCTGAAAATACAGGGGAACCAAGGGTCTAATTAAATCGAAATCCTTAATTTATAGTAAACGAAAATATGGAGAAATTAATGGGAGAAAAAATGGCGAGTCCCATGAACTTGATGGCCTGCATCCTAAATCATTTGGAAGAGATGAACAGAGAACAAAGAAAAGTACAGCACATGAACAACTCTTCAGCCCTCCAGCCTGTGTTTAACAAACTGATTGCAAAGATAGTGGATACTCTGTTTTGATATTCCAGAATTCCTAGACTCTAGAATGATTCCTGTGGATTGGACGAATGCAAGAAGGAGAGAGAAAGAAAAAGGGAAATTATTGGCCAGTCAGCCTGATGTCATTAGTGGGGCAAATGTTAAGACCTATTAGGATTGCAAGAATAGGATGCTTAAAAAAATCATAGTGTGATTAAGAAGAAAACTGGGCATTGATTTATAAACGGGAAGCCCTGTTTGACAAATTTATTGGCATTCTTGAAGGGTGTAACTAACAAGGTGGATAAATAGGAACCAATGAATGTAATGCATTTTGGATTTTCAAAAAAAGCATTCAGTAAGCTGTCTCATGGTTATTGCACAAAATTGAGGTTCATGGGCATTATTAATAGTGTGGATTTGTTAATGCAGAGTGTTGTAATGGACAGGTCATTCTTGGGTTGCAGGTTGTAACAAGTACGGTATTTCAGCGATCAGTATTGGGCCTCAACTATTTATGGTCTATAAACAATGATTAGATGAAGGTGCCAAGTGTAATCTATCCAAGTTTGCTGTTGATACAAAATTGCTTAGGAAAGTAAACTGTCAAGATTACATGATTAGGCAAGGATGTGACAAATTGAATATAGTGTGGAAAAAATGAGGTTAGTGGACTATTTTGCAAATGTTGAGGGGCTGGGAAATCAAAATTTTGAGGATTTGGGTACTGTTGAACACGAAACACAAATTTAACTTGCAGTAAGCAAGAAATTAGGAAGGCAAACACTAATATTAGCTCTTGTTACAAAATGTTTAGAGTAGAAGCGTAAAGAAGTCTTTCTAAAGTTGTACAGAGCCTTGGCAAGTCAAACAAAAGTGCATTTATATAGTAATTTCACAATCTCCAGTCATCCCAAAGCTCTGCTGCCTCACAGCACCAGGGATCCAGATTCAATTCCAGCCTCGGGTGACTGTCTATGTGGAATTTGCACGTTCTCCCCATAACTGCGTGGGTTTCCTCCGAGTACTCCAGTTTCGTCCCACAGTCCAAAGATGTGCAGGTTAGGTGGATTGGCCATGATAAATTGTTCCTTCGTGTCAAGGGGATTAATAGGGTAAATACATGGGGTTACGAGGATAAGATCTGGGTGGGACTGTCAATGCAGGCTCAATGGGCCAAATAGAATCCCACTGTAGGGATTCTATTTGGATCTGTAGGGATCCACTGTAGGGATTCTGTGATTCACTTTGTCGCTAATGAAATATGTTTTAATTGTAATCATGTTGTAATGTAGGAAATACGATCATCAATTTCCTCACAAACTTCTACCAACAGGAATATGATAATGATCAAATAGTCAACAACACAAAAACAGACCACGAGATAATGGCCAGGACATTAGGGGTAACTCCCCTGCTGCTCTTCAAATTATTATCACGAGATTTTGTTTTGCACGTACCTTAAGAGAACAGAAAGGGCTTTAGGTTAGTGTCTCACTCCAAAATCAGCATCTCCAGTAGTGCAGTCCAGTAAACCCTTAATGCTAATGATTGATTTTAGGTTCCCACTTAACTACATTTTCAAAGGAAGGCACACAAAATGAGTCCTCTCTAAGTTTAGAGCATTTTGACCATTCATCAGCAAATTAATGCAGAGGACCAGTGTACCATCAAGGCCATGATGACATGAATTCTTGATTTTAAATGTATTTAAAAAGAAAACTGTGGTGAGTATGATGTAAAGGAGTTTGCAAATCTGGTTTGTCAATGCATAGATGTTACGAAATTAAAGCAAGCATTCATTTTAACCAGTTCATGTCACCATTTGCCCTCCATGTAAACAAAGAGTGCGAATCACTTTTACCCACCCAGTTCTCAAGAATTTGACCCCTTGTCCAATTTAATCCTGAATATTGACACAGTTTTTGTCTACCCATTAATCTTAGAAGTGAATGCCAGAGCCTTAATTGAAGCCTCGTTTGAAGTAGCTTGGTAGCAGTTTATCTTAAATATTCTGGTAAATGTAAACAATATAAGAAGGATGAGGGAGTGCAATAGAGGTTTACCAGATTGATTCCTGGGATGAGGAGATTGTGCAAATTATGCCAGCGCTCCCCATTTGGACAAATAAGAGTGAAATCATTGAAACATAAAATTATTAGGAGGCTTGATGTGGCACATGCCAAGAGGATGTTACCCATGCCTGAGATATCTGGAATTAGAGGCCATGGTCTCAGATTAATTTTATTGAATAATGGAGCACATTTCAAGGGAAGATTAGCCTGCTTCTCCGGTTTCTTGCTTTGCAGCCATGGCTCCACTGTTAGCACTCCTGCCTCTGAAGCACACTGCTTTGGGTTTTGGTTTCAAGTCTGATTCCAAGTCTTGAGCAAAAAGATAAAGGCTGATACTCCAGTGCAGCACAGAGGAAGTGCCACACCATCAGAGGTACTGCTTTTCTGATGAGATGTTAACACAAGGCCCATTCTGACTGCTCGGTGGCTGTTAGATCCCATGGCACTACAGCTGTCTATCGTTTAGCACTTCTAATGGGTTCCTAAAAAAAAGAAATGTGCTAAACAAAAATCACTTTCCCACAAGAAGGCATAGAGTGAGAGTGTGGGAGCGCAGAATGTGAGTATGGTAAGGTACGAGCGCTAACTTGAGAATTTGGTGCAAAGAAGGAAAGAGCTGCTGCTTTTTAATTTTTTTTCAGCCTCCAGAAACTACTAAGTGTTAAAGGCATACAGATAGGTGTTTGGTGTTCTTTTAAGATTTTATCCCTCCAAATGTGGGCAGTGTTTTAAACTGGTAATGGGTTGAAATAAGCATTGTATTAAATTTTTACCATAATCAGTTAAATTATTTTATCTACAGACATTCATTGAGTGATATTTCTAAACTTGAAACCTAATTAGTTAAATTAAAAACAGTAAAAATGGCAGGACAGATGTTGTATTGCAGATGGTGTACACCACGTCTGCAGCTTGAGGGACTTTGGCTCCAAGCAGATGAGCTGGAGTTGGAATTTTACCTGGACGCATGGGAAGCAGTCACATTCTTTAAGCAAGATATTTGAGATTTGGCCAGAAGGATGTGACTATGAAGCAGGTATGGGAAACCAAAAATTAGCAGTTGGAGGTGCCTCATTGCGGTTGTTCAAAATGTTCTTGCAACTCGGTGTGGGCAAGAGTTGGGGCTGCAGGGAGGACAAGTAAATTGACCATGGAACTATGGTAGAGGAGTCATCCTAGTGTGGAGAGAGGTGTAATTAGGAAGAAGGAGAATAAAAAGGAATGTAACTGTAGATTGTAGTAGAGGACAATATAATTATGGGGATAGATATTGCTGTCAACCGCCAAAAGCATGGGTCTCAACGCTGTGTTGTCTAATACACAACATGCAAAAAGCAACATGGATAAATGGGAGCCTATCTCTGTGGTATACTTAGATTGATGTGGAGATACCGGCATTGGACTGGGATAAAACAGAAAGAAATCCCAACAACAAAGAGAGAGTATAGAGAACTTGAACGGAAGTTAAAAAGCAGGACCCTGAGGGTAGTAATCTCAGGATTGCTACCTGTACCAAGTGCCAGTGAGGGTAAGAGTAGGATACTTGAGCGGATGAACACCTGGCTGAGGAACTGGTGTAGGGGGCAGGGTTTCTGATTCTTGGATCATTGGGACCTCTTCTGGGGCAGGTGGGACTTGTACAAGAGAGACGGGTTACGCCTAAACTACAAGGGGAGTTTTGCTCGTGTTATTGGGGAGCGTTCAAACTAGATTTGCAGGGGGAATGGGGACCAGAGTGCCAGTGCAGATAGGGTAAAAAGACAGGTTAGTTCAAGCAACATCACAAATGGGAGAGTTGAGTGTGGTGGAAATAATCTTTTGAGGCGTGTCTACTTCAATGCCAGGAGTATTGTGGGGAAGACAGAAGAGCTAAAGGCGTGGATTGACATGTGGAAATATGACATTATAGCCATTAGTGAAACTTGGCTACAGGAAGGGCAGGACTGGCAGCTCAATATTCCAGGGTTCCAATGTTTCAGGTGTGATAGAGGCAGAGGGATAAAAGGTGGGGGGTGGCATTGTTGATCAGGGAAAATGTTGCAGCATTACTCAGGCAGGATAGATTAGGGAGCTTGTCTACAGAGACCCTATGGGTGGAGCTGAGAAAGATATGACCACATTAATGGGGTTGTATTATAGACCACCCAACAGTTAGCAAAAATTGGAGGAGCAAGTCAGCAGAGAGATAGCTGACAACTGCAAGAACCACAAAGTTGTGACAGTAGGAGATTTTAATTTTCCACAGATTGGGAATCGCACACTGTTAAAGGTTTAGACAGGGTAGAGTTTGTAAAATGTGATCAGCAGAATTTTCTATATCAGTATATAGAGGTGCTAACTAGAGAGGATGCGATATTGGATCTCATGAGTTAGGGTAGGTGATGGATGTGAGTGTGAGGGAACACTTTGGATCCAGTGATCATAATGCCATTGGTTTCAACCTGATCATGGATAAGGATAGATCTGGTCCTCGGCTTGAAGTTCTGAACTGGGAAAAGGCCAAATTTAATGAAATGAGAAGGGATCTGGGAAGTGTGGATTGGCGCAGGCTGTTCTCTGGTAAGGATGTAAACGGAAAGTGGGAGGCCTTCAAAGGAGAAATTTTGAGAGTGCAGAGTTTGTATGTTCCTGTCAGGATTAAAGGCAAAGTAAATAGGAATAAGGAACCTTGGTTCTCGAGGGAGATTGTAACACTGATTAAGAGGAAGAGAGAGTTGTATGTAATGTACAGGCAGCAAGGAACAGGTCAGATGCTCAAGGAGTATAAAAAGTGCAAGAAGCTACTTAAGAGGGAAATCAGGGGGGCTAAAAGAAGACATGAGGTTGCTTTGGCAGACAGAGTGAAGGAAAATCCAAAGAGCTTCTATATGTGTGTAAGGAGCAAAAGGATAGTGAGGGGTAAAATTGGTCCTCTTGAAGACCAGAGTGGTAGACTGTGTATGGAACCAAAAGAGATGGGGGAGATACTAAATGGGTACTTTGAATTCATATTTACTGAGGAAACAGACATGGAGTCTACGGAAACAGGGGAAACAGGTAGGGAGGTCATGGAACCTTTACAGATCGCAGGGGAGGAGTTGCTGGCTGTCTTGAGGCAAATCAGAGTAGGTAAATCCCCAGGGCCGGACATGGTATTCCCACGGACCTTGAGGGAGGTTAGTATTGAACTTGCAGGGGCTCTGGCAGACATATTTAAAATGTCAGTATTCACAGGGGAGGTGCAGGATGATTGGAGGGTGGCTCATGTTGTTCTGTTGTTTAAAAAAGGTTCCAAAACAAATCCGGGAAATTATAGGCCAGTAAGTTTGACGTCAGTGGTGGTGTGATAAGGGATAGGATCTACAAATATTTGGATAGACAGGGACTTATTAGGGAGAGTCAACATGGCTTTGTGCATGGTAGGTCATGTTTGACCAATCTATTAGAGTTTTTCGAGGAGGTTACCAGGAAAGTGGATGAAGGGAAGGCGGTGGATGTTGTCTACCTGGATTTCAGCAAGGCCTTTGATAAGATCCCTCATGGGAGGTTAGTTAGGAAGGTTTAGTTGCTAGGTATACATGGGGAGGTAGTAAATTGGATTAGACACTGGCTCAATGGAAGAAGCCAGAGAGTGGTTGTGGAGGATTGCTTCTCTGAGTGGAGGCCTGAGATGAGTGGTGTGCTGCAGGGATCGGTGTTGGGTCCATTGTTGTTTGTAATCTATTTCAATGATCTGGATGATAATGTGGTAAATTGGATCAGCAAATTTGTTGATGATACAAAGATTGGAGGTTAGTGGACAGTCAGGAAGGTTTTCAAAACTTGCAGAGGGATTTGGACCAACTGGAAAAATGGGCTGAAAAATGGCAAATAGAATTTAACGCAGACAAGTGTGAGGTATTGCACTTTGGAAGGACAAACCAAAGTAGAACGTACAGGGTAAATGGTAGGACTCTGAAAAATGCAGTTGAACAGGGTGATCTGGGAATACAGGTACAGAATTCCCTAAAAGTGACGTCACAGGTGATTAGGGTGGTAAAGAGTGCTTTTAGTACATTGGCCTTTATAAATCGGAGTATCGAGTATAAAAGTTGGACTGTTATGGTAAGGTTGTATTAGGCATTGGTGAGGCTGACTTTAGAGTATTGTGTACAGTTTTGGTCACTTAGTTACAGAAAGGATGTAAATAAGGTTGAAAGAGTGCAGAGAAGGATCACAAGGATATTGCCGGGACTTGAGAAGCTGAGTTACAGACAGAGATTGAATAGGTTAGGACTTTATTCCCTGGAGCGTAGAAGAATGAGGGGAGATTTGATTGAGGTGTACAAGATTTTGATGGGTGTAGATAGAGTGAATGCAAGCAGGCTTTTTCCACTGAGGCTAGAGGAGAAAAAACCAGAGGGCATGGGTTAAGGGTGAAAGGAGAAAAGTTTGAAGGGAATATTAGGGGGGATTCTTCACGCAGAGAGTGGTGGGAGTGTGGAATGAGCTGCTGGATAAAGTGGTAAATGCTGGGTCACTTTTAACATTTAAGAGAAACTTGGACGGGTCCATGGATGAGAGGGGTGTGGAGGGATATGGTCCAAGTGCACATCAGTGGGACTGGGCATAAAATGGTTCGGCACAGCCAAAAGGCCTGTTCCTGAGCTGTAATTTTCTGTGGTTCTAACACCAGCTTAAAGTCCAAACAGGTTTATTTGTAGCAAAAGCCACAAGCTTTTGGGACAGGCACCTGATGAATGGACAGCCTATCCTGAAAGCTTGCGGCTTTTGCTACAAATAAACCTGTTTGGACTTTAAGCTGGTGTTGTGGGATTTCTTTCTGTGTACTTAGATTGCCAGAAGATTATCTTTTGAGGAAAGGTTGCACAGTCTGGGCCTGTATCCATTAGAGTTTAGAAGAAGGGGAGGTGATTGTATTGAAACATTTAAGATTCTGAAGAGACTTATGGAATCATAGATGTTTACAGCATGGAAGCAGGCCTTCATCCCAACTTGTCAGTGCCGCCCAGTTTTTATCACTAACCTAGTCCCAATTGCCCGCATATCTCTCTGTACCCCTCTTACCCGTGTAACTATCTAAATGCTTTTTAAAAGACAAAATTGTACCTGCCTCTACTAGTTGACAAGGTGATTGTTGAAAGGATGTTTTCCTTAGCTTGAGGAGCTGAATGGCCTATTCCCACTCCTTGTTCTTATGTATATTTTGCATGATCTCCTCTCTCTCTCCTCCTCTGTCCTCTGTCCTCTGTCCTCTCTCCTCTGTCCTCTCTCCTCCTCTGTCCTCTCTCCTCCTCTGTCCTCCTCTGTCCTCTGTCATCTCTCCTCTGTCCTCCCCCTTTCATTCTCATAGTTTTCTTCCATGGTTGAGCTTGGGTAGTTGACACTATTACACATATAGTAAACCGAGCAAAGCAGATGATATCTGAGGCTTCTCACTACTGCCCAACAACACTGTGTTCTATTATTGTCTTAAAATAACAACCACAGTTAAATGGATTTTAAACTGCTGAAATAGTATGTATCCTGACTTAGTATTCAAACCTTGTAACAAAGTCTGTATTTATAGCTGGCAAATTGTATGTATCAATGTTTTTAAATACTGTGTGCAATATTGATAAAGTCTCTAATTTTGATTTTATTTTGGTATTTGCATTATTGTAGCCCTCATAACATGGGATTTCTTATTCCTAAGCCGTTTAGGCAACATAGGAATTCTCACATTTTTCTCCCAAAGATTTACATATTTGAACATAGAAAGGGTTCCTGTGTTGCCATACAGGGATCAAATAGACCTACGGTGACCTTCCTACATCTGCTTGTAATAAACTCCTCCTACAGACAGATTTTATTCCCTTTTTGTTCATGCTTTGAAGAAGAAAAGACTGAAGTGAGTGAGTAGAATATAGAAAAGGCACCAGCAACTTTGATATTGGTGGGCTGTAGTTGTGCAACTAAACTGTCAGAAATATAATGCTTTTGCTCTTAAGCATGGTTTAAGATGTAATTTACATTTCTTGGCACTATTTTTGACTGTGATTGTATGAATGTAGTGCCTCTGTATTGGTTTCAAGTTCACCTGATTCACATTGAGCCATTAGAGCTCCCCTGACAGCTCAAGGTGGTGCGTGACTAAACCATTTGGACTGAAAGTTGTGGTTTCAATCTGCAGTCTGTACTCTATCAGCTAATCCCAGCCCAGGCAGCAGTTAAAACCATGCAATTATCCTCAATGCCCTGGGCTATGAGGATTTAAACCAAGTTTGGTTTCTTAGCCTAACCACCTTTTTGTGGATGCACAAACTCACCTTGCTTAGATACCCCTACACCATCAAAGTTCTTTGTCTAGGTTTGTACATTGATAGCTTCTTCCATGGGTAATTGGTGCACTTGGAATCATCTATGTGTAAATGCCCTAATGGGGAGGAAGAGCTATTACATGGACTTGCATGCTGCGTGGTTTCATTCAGCATGTGAGCAGCACAATGTTGTTAAAGAAGAAAGTTCTTAAGACTCTCTGGGGTAGGAATCTGACTTGTCCTCTAATCAAGTGGCTAATTGTCCAGGCATCATTATGCTTTAGCTTGTAGGTAAGGATTTTCCAACAATACTGTTGTCTACAGGTTGACATTTTCTGAACAAACAGACATCTGTTCCAATCTGTTTTGTCCACATAAAGCAAATTTTAATTGCCCCAGAATTAGGGCCACAAGGCACTTATTTCAGTCACTGCTGTTCACACCTCTGTCTCTGTTAGGACGCAACTGGTGAACATGATGGCTTTCCCTAGCAGCTGTTGAAGGTTACACATTGAGTTTTAACCAGATTGATCACTGGGCTTTTCAATTTGAAATTGCAATTAAAATTTTCATAGTTTACCAGTGTCCAAAGTATTGACAATGCTTATTGGGCACTGCTCCAACCATTGCTATGCATTTAACTTCAGTTAGGGTAAAACAGCTTGTTATAATTACAGATAAGAAAAAAATCAATAAATGAATCAGATTTATATCAGTGCTTATCAGAATTATGGTGGTTCTATTATGGTTAGACAAAAGGAAGATGCATTTTGATGTATTGTGACAGCTTTTCATTCAGAGAAATCAAAAGCTCCAATCATGAAAGAATATCTCATCTATATCTATGTATAAGAAGCTGACAAGAAGAGAAGTTACTTAATTCTACTTAAACTTGCCAGTATTAAGGAAGTAGTAGTATTCAATGTAATAAAAATAAAAAATGCTGGAAAATCTCAGCAGGTCTGACAGCATCTGTGGAGAGAGAATAGAGCCAGCATTTCTATTCGGGATGACCCTGCTGAAGAGCTCTAATGGAGGGTCATCCTGACTTGAAAGACTGTTTCTATACTCTTTCCATAGATGCAGTCAGACCTGCTGAGATTTTCCAGCATTTTCTGTTTTTGTTTTGGATTCCAGCATCTGCAGTTCATGTAATAAACCTACCCACTCCTAGTCCATTATTTCTTTATAACTTCTGCCTGGCTCCTGACTCAGCAAGAAGTCTGACAACACCAGGTTTAAGTCCAACCGATTTATTTGATAGTAAACTCACTAGCTTTCGAGGTTAAACTCTTCATCAGGTGAATGGAGAGTTCTGGCCTCAGACAGAGCATATAAGGCACAGACAGTTTACAGATTACTGATTAGAATGCAAATCTTTACACCTAACCTGCTGTTCAAGTCCTAAAGTAGCTAACAATGTGAGTGGAAGGAGCACTGATCACAGGTTAAAGAAATGTGTATTGTCTCCAGACAGTACAGTAAGTGAGGTTTTGCAAACCCAGGCAAGTCACGGGGGTTACAGATAGTGTGACATGAACCCAAGATCCCTGTTGAGACCGTCCTCACGTGTGCGGAACTTGGCTATCAGTCTCTGTTCAGCGACTCTGCGCTGTCGTGTGTCATGAAGGCCGCCTTGGAGAATGCTTACCCGAAGATCAGAGGCTGAATGCCTGTGACCACTGAAGTGTTCGCCAACAGGAAGGGAACAGTCTTGCCTAGTGATTGTCGAGCGATGTTCATTCATCTGTTGTGGTAGTGTCTGCATGGTCTCCCCCACGTACCATGCTTCGGGACATCCCTTCTTGCAATGTATCAGGTAGACAAAGTTGGCCGAGTTGCAAGAGTATTCACTATGTACCTGGTGGATGGTATTCTCACGTGTGTTGATGTCATCCATGTCGATGATTCGGCATGTCTTGCAGAGGTTGCTGTGGCAGGGTTGTGTGGTGTTGTGGTCACTGTTCTCCTGAAGGCTGGGTAGTTTGCTGTAAAAAGTCTGACAACACCAGGTTTTAATCCAACCGATTTATTTGATAATAAAATAAATCAGTTGGATTAAAACCTGGTGTTGTCAGACTTTTTACTGTGTTTACGCCAGTCCAACGCCGGCATACCCACATCATAGTTTGCTGTGAACAGTGGTCTGTTTGAGGTTGCGTGGTTGTCTGAAGGCAAGAAGTGGGGTTGTGGGGATGGCTCTGGCGAGATGTTAGTCTTCATCAATGACATGTTGAAGACTCCGGAGAAGATGTTGTAGCTTCTCCGCTCTGGGGAAGTACTGGACGACGAAGGGTACTCTGTCCACCGTGTCCCGTGTTTGTCTTCTGAGGAGGTCGGTGCGTTTTTTTGCTGTGACACACGACAGTGCAGAGTCGCTGAACAGAGACTGATAGCCAAGTTCCGCACACGTGAGGACGGTCTCAACAGGGATCTTGGGTTCATGTCGCACTATCTGTAACCCCCGTGACTTG
Source organism: Carcharhinus amblyrhynchos (assembly GCF_965287045.1). Lineage (NCBI taxonomy): Eukaryota > Metazoa > Chordata > Chondrichthyes > Carcharhiniformes > Carcharhinidae > Carcharhinus > Carcharhinus amblyrhynchos. The sequence goes on along the minus strand of NC_137335.1, from coordinate 33,142,376 downwards.
CCTGGGTTTGCAAAACCTCACTTACTGTACTGTCTGGAGACAATACACATCTCTTTAACCTGTGATCAGTGCTCCTTCCACTCACATTGTCGGCCACTTTTAAGACTTGAATAGCAGGTTAGGTGTAAAGATTTGCATTCTAATCAGTAATCTGTAAACTGTCTGTGCTTTATATGCTCTGTCTGAGGCCAGAACTCTCCATTCACCTGACAAAGAGTTTAACCTCGAAAGCTTGTGAGTTTACTATCAAATAAATCGGTTGGACTTAAACCTGGTGTTGTCAGACTTCTTACTATGTTTACCCCAGTCCAACGCCGGCATATCCACATCATGACTCCTGACTCAGGGCAAGATCAGAGAAATGCTGAGTGACCAACTGTCTTATTATATGCTTTTATTTGAAGAAAAACTGAACTTTGTGGAACATTAATTACAGTTATGAATACTAAAGTAATTACTTGTGTTGGACTCAAATTAAATCTTGGAAGGTGAATGGGAGAAATGTTATTTATTTTAGATTCAGTGTGAAATAGCATCAATGGCTGCGGGGCAGTGGAGTTAGCATCTCAAAATGACGGTGTTGGCAAAACATAAAAGACTAATGGTAAATAATTGACTGACTTGTGTACTATATGAATCCTGGGATTTATTCACTGGCAGAGGTCTTTCTAGTGTGAAGTATTAAGATTTCTTTCTTTTATTTTGAAGCATGAGCATGATTAGCTCCTTGTTATGTGTGTGTATTCATACTAAGGTCTGCTCACTGGCAGAACACAAATCAAATGTTGTCCACGTCGGGTGGTGGCTTTCACCCAAGTGGAATAAAACAATAAATTCCAGATAACTGGCAAAACTACTGGAAAACATTCATCATGTGCAAGGCACAATGCTTTTAAAGCCACCTTTTGATGTTGAAATTTTACAGGATCCAGTGATTAAAAGCTTCAGGCTCTCTGTTTTAAAACAAAAGGCAACAGGTTCTGACTTTTTTTTCTTTTAATTGTTCTATGCTTTTTGTTGTCCCCCCCCCTCCCCATTTTGTACCAGCACTTTGGTTTTGCATGGAGTTGGTTTTTTGAATTTGCATGGAGTTGGTCTTTGCATAACGGTCAGGCAAATGTAATTGTTTCAGGAAATGTATTCATTTAAACTTGTTCTTGAATTCCTTCATGAGGTAACTTCCTTCAGTTGAAGCGGTTGCAATGACTTTAGGGGCCTGATGTGGGAGATGTAGATTGCCATGTTTAAAAAAAATACAATGGTCATTCATGAGAGCAGAAAATGAAGTTTTTTTGTATACTGTTTAAAGGGTTATCAATGCGCTTCTGTTCTGTAGCCATTTAGACTATTGAAATGGGTAGTTTAAAAGTTAGGTAAGTAAAGTTCTATTTGTAGATAATACTATTACTGTTCTGGAATATCTAATACTATTCTGTTCGAATAGGTAGCAGAATCTAATGGTAAAGGAATATACTGAATTGTGCATTTGGATAGGTTTGTGTTTGTTACTTTGTATTCGAGGTTAATACTAAAATAAATGGTTTTCATGGTATTCGAGTTCTATCATTTGTCTGCAATTACATGGATAGTCTGGAAAGCTCAGTGATTGTGTTCACTAATCGTTTGTTTGCAGCAAATGCTTTGTGTTTCTATCTAGCAGGATTTACATGCTGCATACAAAATTGTGTTGCGTTCACAGGAACTGCGATGTTGTTTTAAAATGATCAGAATACGTATAGAAACTGATATTACAAACCGGAATGAAGAAATTAGTTTTGATCTTCCAGCAAAATTTAAGTTTTTAAAATAGCTTCTTGTCTTCTGCTTCATTTTGAAAGACTCCCTTAATTTGTGAATTCCCATCACAGTGTAAATGACATGAATGGTTTCTTTGCTTTAAACTGATTAGGGCAGTACAGTGCTTGCCCCTAGCGATAAACTGAAGGGTGTTTAAATTAGCAGTAAGGATTGTGAATACAGATCACTCACTTTTTTTGTTTGCTCTAAGCCAGGCAGAATTTTGTCTTTTGCATTTCTGTTCATTAAGACGAAGCTGTTGGCTCACTTACTGGCAAGCACCTGCTATTCTCTGCTAATGACTTTTTAATTGGTCATTGACTAATTATTCACTAAAGTGCTGGACAAATGCATGAAATTTGTAGCTGTAAATACCCATCTGTATTTTTTTATTCTCTTAATTTTTTTTCTCTTTCAGGGCCTCTTTTGTAATCTGAGCACAACAGAATATTTATATCTTTTGTCTTAATTGCAGTTTCTGAATGCTGCTGCTTTGTGGCAAATGCCAAGCAGCTGTGGGCAATGATTATCTCACAATGATGTTGGGACATTACTTTATCAATAGGTGGGTCAGACCTCAGTTGGATTGCTAGCGGGCAGGGGGAGGAGCAGTTGCAGCAATAGTGTTGGCACCATGTTTAACCATATAATCACACCAGCATTCTTTTTGCCTTCAGCTGGTCTAGGTAAAGATTTCCCCTTTTGTCACGAGTATGAGAGTTATTAATTATTATACTGTGCTGTTGTTCAGACGTCTGATCAGGCAGCAAATGTGTAGCTGGCTCTTCCAATAATTATCTACACAAAGAACTTGACAAACACAAACATTCTCGGGAGGAGGATCGAGTTCCACCCTACTTTTTCCAGTTTGGTGGCAATAACTCGTTGAAAACAAACTAACCTAGTATCGTTTTGCTGAATGGTGTCTGTTTTGGATTTGCAGGTAAGTACCAAATTTCATTCACGTTGCTTTGTAAGGTTTGTTTGATGTGTGTTTTTTATATGATTTCCATATGATCGGCAAACCTTTGTACTATTCAAAAGATTGTTAACGTTTAAGGAATGTTTCCTGTGAACACTGAACTTGAGCAGGAAGTCAAATAATGTTTGTTAATACAGTGAAAACAATGGAGGCTGTTGACTTTTACTTTGTGGAAGTACATCTGGAGTTTGAATAACTAGTTTATAAAGTGGCTGGTATTGGATACATTGGAACACCTATGGGAGACATTGGTGACTGTATGTTGTATGAGCAGCTTTGATTCAGCAGTTGGTTTGCAAATATTTGAAAACCATTTGCCTGTATTTCACTATTATTGTCCTAAAGGGCAAATTATTAGGGTTGCATTTTGCAAAAATGCATGAGTCAGTTTTTTTTTGGTGACTAAAATGTTACACGGATGGATGATTTTGGCATGGACAGATATTATGTCCTTCCAACTTAACAGCGTAATTGAAATACCAAGATGTTCCAACTTCTGGCAGTTTAAGAATATATCTCAATCTGCTCTTGTTTTAAAAAAAAGTCTTGCTGTTGTAATCCTTTCATTGGTTCACAAAGGAAAAGTTACAGTTTTATAATATACTGATTTTTATATAAAATCCAAGTCAATAAATGCATAGCTGGGTTTGAAAATGATCACATTGTATTCTTTGTTTTCTGTAACATTTCCTTTTGTGAAATTGAATTGTCAGTTGAAACACACCTGGAGTATGTTCCAATGTATTATTTTAAATATATGTTTCTCCAGTCTCTTGTGCTTTACCTTAAATAAGTACCGTGCACATTTGTCACTGGAATTGGATTACCTTTTCAATAAGGAAATAATAGCCTTCAGATAGTTGTGAAGTAATCATTATTCGGAGTCTACCTGTTGGAATATGGGGAGTAATTTCTTTCCCATTGCCATTATATAGTGGGAAATTGCAAGTTTTCTGTTGGTGATTTTATTTTTAATCCATTGAATTCAATAGAAAATTGTGCAATGCACCTGTAATTTTCTGATGTACGTCAGTGTAGTTTGTGGCCAATTGCTATTTAAAGCATTGCACGCTTTAAATTTATTTCGGAATTTTTTCTTTCACATGGATGTTCGAGGAGTAATTATTTCTTTCAGCCTTATGATATCAGCATGCTCTGTTTCCCTAACCTATTTCTTAACTATGCGAACACAGTTGAGTGTGTTTTAGAACCACTGTTGCATGTAAATTCTCTGAACATTTTAAGATTAGGATAATGTGTTTGTATAAATTTATTTTCTTCTTTTGGATTAAGTTTTGTCCATTGCATCGAGGAAAGCAGCATTTGAGCTTAAATTCTTGTGTAATTTGGCCTTTGTACCTGGTGAGGAAGACCACGATGTATTGAATTATATCTTTCTGTACCACATTCCAAGGACTGGGAATGAATAAGTTCAGGGCGTGTTTTATAAGCGGTTCTACCAAGTGTATCTGTAATTTGTTCCAAATTGTTAGGGAATAGGTTCCTAATTTTCTCTGTACACAAAAGCCTAACCTAAAATCATACACTCTTCACTTTCTACCACATTCATCTCTACTTCTAAAAATCTAAACCTTAGCTGCATCTCCAGCAGGAATAGAAGATGCTTTGTCAATTGCTTCAAAAATGCATAAACAAATAATCATTCAGATGTTCATCTCAAAATGTTAAATCGCCAAGAAAAGGCCCCCTGCAACTGCCAATCATTAACTCCATATTACCTGGAAATACTTCCATTGATCTTGAAGTACTTCCATCGTGCTCTCCAGGATCCTCAATTTCCTTCCACAACTTTTGATGCTGATGGTGCTCAGTGTTGTGGTTCAGGTTAGAAAATCCAAAGTGTTTTATGAAGGCTGCCTGAATCATAAGTTTTGCATTTTGAATTTGACTAGGATAAGCATGATATGTTCCACTTCAGGTCTGATTCAAAAGACCCACTAGGGAGGTTTTATCAAACCAAGTTTATTTAAGAATATAGTTAACATATATAATAAGAAAATTAGCAAGAACTTTTATCAATTACAAAGAAGAAACCAAACAACCACTATAATTTACAACCCATAATGAATATATATATATATATATAAATAAGCTGTCTCAATCAAAACCAAAACCTCCCATATACAAAAGACCCTTTTCACAGGTTTAACACAGCACAGACTAATGTTCATGTAAGTAATGGAAATTTGAATCCATTGGTTGAAGTCTGCAGTTCTCTCAATTCACTCCAAACAGTTTGAAGACAAGACAGCTTCCCAAAGCACCAGAGAGACTCTGGTCCAACCTCCAAGAACAACAGATTTTCACCCTCAGGAAACCAACAGAATTTTCAAAACAGCCGAGAGGGAGTGTAAACACTTATTTTTAGCTTGCTGCCCTTCTAAAACTCAGCCTGCAGCTCCAAACTGAAAATGAAATCCCTGTTACCTGAGCTGCACACAGTTTTTATCCCCTCCCAACAATGACATCAGCTAGGGCAATTGTGAATGTGCACTTGGCTTACACTGCATCCACTGGGGCACCAGTGCTTTCCCTAGTCCAGACTAGATTAAAAGCTCCTTGGGTGGTATACTGCCCACATGGGAACTAGGGGAATTTCTGCTGTTCAAGAAACTGATTTGATTTTATTAAGCAAATTAAAGCCTCTTGAAAGCTGCTTTCATTTTCGTTATTAGTACCTTATAAATTGAAAATTTGTATGTTTCCTATTGCATTGATAATCTAAGTATTTAATGAATCAGAAATCATTGAATTAAAAATAGAAAGTGCTAGAGTGCAGGCCAGGCAGAGTTTGTGTAGAAAGGCAGAGGCCCTGAATTTACCGGCATGGCCACCCGAGGCTCGTAAGATCATGCCCGAGGCCAACGGAGAATGCTGTTCTACAAGTCTTGCCCATCCTGATTCCGGGGTGACTGTATTGGTAAAATCAGGACCAGAGAGTTTGCATTTTAAACTGATGTCCTTTCATCCATATCATAGAGTAATATGATACTGCATAAGACGTAACCGTGAAAAAAAAGCATGTTACTGAGATTGTGTTTTAGAGAATAAAGTGTTTTAATTTATTTAAATCTAAGAGATTAAGCATTATTATTGTTGAACAATTTGTTTTGAAGTTTGGTGCAAACTATGTTAGTTGAAATATACTTGCTTTTTTCAGCAGTATCAAATAGAGTAGCGGAAATTGAGGAACATAATGTCGATCTTAACCTTCAAACTGTTCAATGAAACTTTGTGTCTCAGGAGTACTAATGTGTTCTGGAACATTGGATACCAAGACGGTGTTGCAATTTGAGAGAGAGCTCAGTGTAATGAGAGAAAGTTGGTGTGACTGGTTAAATGACGTCAGTGCTTCAACAGCAAGAGAACTTTAAAAATAACTTTAATAGAATGTCTTCTATTACGAGTCAATTGTTGAAGATGAGAGTAGAAATTAAGTCACTGTAAACAGCAAAATTGCTCCCAAGTTCATAGAAGCAATAAAATGTACCACCACCGTTCTCCCGACGCACTAACCTGCATACTGAGATGAACATATTTTTGGGTCCTGCCAAAGCTGGTCTGTAACTTTGCATTAGGAAATGAACCTCCTTGGAGAGGCAGTGACACATTGGTAATGTCGCTGGACTTGTAATCTAAAGGTCCAAGCTAAGATCCTGGGGGAATTGATTCAAATCCTACTATGGCAGCTGGTGTACTTTAAACTGCAATATAAAGTTAGTCTTATGGTCACCATTGTAGAAATTATCATTGAATGTTGTAAAAACCCATTCTGGTTAACTGATATCTTCAGGGAAAGAAATCTGCCATCCTTACCCGGTCTGGCCTACATGTGGTTCCAACCCCACAGCAAGGTGGTTGACTCTTAACTGCTTTCTGAAAAGGCAAGCCAGGACAATAAATGCTGGCCATTGATGCCCATATCGCATGAACAAATAAAAAAGAACAATAGTGGTTCCATGTGTGGATTGCCCTTCTGATTATTATTTCTTCCCTTTGGAACAGTTGGGATCACAACCTTGCCATATGGATAATTCTAGACTTGTGACTCCATGTTTCCTCTCTTACTGTTCCTCAAAATTTACTTCAAAAATAAATTGGAAACAACTCATTGGCAAATGTTTAGAGGGAAAATAGTTAACTTTGGTTTGTTTGAACTTTGGTACAGATGTATCAATTAACTTTATAAAATTAATTTACTGCCTTGTTGTGATAGATATAGTTACAGTAAAAAATATACATAAAGTTCTACTTTGAAGGTTTATCAAGTCTTATTGTGTTACAAATATTTTTACATGTTTGAGTCCATTGCCAGATAGAGTTATGGGTGGCACAGTGCATTGGATCATTATCTGTTCATCTTTGAGAATTAATTTCTTTCCACCTTCGCAAGTAAGAATGATGCTCTCTTTATTGTGATGTTCAGGGTAATTTGTGACATTTTAATTGGTGGCAATTTTAGTCCAAATTTTTATTTTGCTGGAGCGTGAAGCAATTTTCCATGTTTCTAATAAGAAGAAATTAAAACTGTAAAGACCATAAGAAAAGGAATGAATTAGTATTGATGACCAGTATGGTTTCTTGCTTTGAGACTGTTCTGTTTTCCAGATCTGCATGCAGTGTTGAAACTTTATTTTCCTTCTGCAGACATATCTGTTACAGAGTTGTCTTAAATACTTTTATCTCCAGATGAAAATAGTTCAAAAATAGCTAAGTAAAATATTTTACTTTATTTGTACCCAAGAACTATATAAGAACTAATTTCTCCTAATGCGTAATTTTGTTTTTTTTAAAATGAAAACTGGCATTAAATGCACGATTTGGCGTGAATGTGGAAGCATTTTTGACCCTAATATGGATGAACAGATTGAACCAGTCAATGGTTTTAATTTGGGCTGTCATGATGTAGAGACATCTGATGAAGGAACACCGTTTCCGAAAGCTTGTGGGATTACTATCAAATAAACTGGTTGGACTTAAACCTGGTGTTGTGAGACTTCTTACTACTTTAATTTGGCCTAGCATAAGAAATTTGCAAGTAGGCCTTGGCGCAAACATACAAATATGCCATTGCAGGTATGAGTCGTACTATATTTGCAGCAGTTTGTGAAATGGAGAAGACCGGAATATCCAGGCAGCTACTTTATAATTGCTTGGATTCTGGGGTCAATAATGAAGGGGCAACCCCTGCTGATTTTGCTTTTTCTGATGTGACTTTGAACCTAGCGCCATCTGTAGGGGATATGTAGCCCAGTATGACCAGTTGAAGCCATGATTCCCAACCTTTTGTATGTCAGTGCACACCTCTACACTTTTTTTTAAAAATGAGGCATACCTCCTATTTTCTCTGAACTCCTCTTGAGCAAAATAACTTTTGGGACGACTTTCAGCCTGCATTCACCGTCAGAGAGAATGGCAATGTAGGTGGAAAATCTGGAGAGAATCAGGAATCGTGAGTTGCGATGTTTTTGGCATCCACACATGCCACTGTGCATGTATGGATGCCAAAAGTCTGATTTCCACCATAATTACTGAGCACTGATAGCTTCAGTTCTAGTCGTCACACAACCTGGACTTGGAAACATGTAAACTATATAAAGGGAACTTTGATGTCCTTAAAACCACAGCTCACAAATAATTTATCCAATTCATTCAAGATTTAATATTTTGAAACATGAATGTTGTTTGTTTCTGTCTACAGATGTTGCCTGATTACCTGAGTGTTTCCAGCATTTTTCTTATGTCAGATTTTCAGCAAGTGAAGTATTTTGTTTTTGTATTATTATTACCTCAGATAAAAAAATACAAAATCCTATTTAAAGCAAAAAGTGTGCTATAATTAAAAAAGAGGAGGAAGCTGAATTACAGGGCAGAAGTCTCAACATAATGCTAATTCCATATCTAAATATAAATAAATAGAACTCTGGGTATAAGTTATTGCCATGATTTCAATATTGTGATTTTCACAACAGCAGATGCCATTCTTACCTCTGTCTTTTCTTGTTTCTCCCAGGGTTTTTGTGCCCTTTTTTTGAGTTTTCGTGTTCTGTGCAGGCACAAGTTCCACGTCCCACTGGTCATGCGTTTTGGCCTGACAAACATAGAAGGTGGAATTTTGAGATTTTTTTCTAAGTGTCCAGAAAACAAGAGAGCTCCTGATCTCTTTTCTTTAGAGGAGTTTTCATATGTATTCAGTCTTTGCAAATCTGGGTTAGACCATTTCTAACCACTAGAGGCAGTGGACAGGGCTTAATTCATCAGACAGCTAGCAGCTCCCATTGGAGCCACAAACTGCGCAGATAAAGCTTAAAAAAAGAGTTCTCCAGACTGAACACCCATGGGCCAGATACAGCTTTGCATGCCTGACCTTCACTGCCGCCAGCCCTCCAGCGCTTGGGTGGTGTTGCTCGTCGCCGTCATTCTCCTCCTCTTCATCCTCCTCTGCCTCTTGCCCAGGGATGTCCGGCTGGTTGGCCTCCACGTCCTCCTCCTCCTCCCCCCAAACGTTTCATTGCTGCTGAAATAGTTGTAGGACACAGCACACAGCCACAGTGTGGGACGATATCAGGGGGCCATATCGGAAGGCCCTGCCAGAGTGGTCCAGGCATCTGAATCACATTTTGAGGAGCTTTATGCACCTCTCCACTACTGAATGGGTGGCAATGTGAGCCTCATTATATCGAGTCTCCGCCTCAGTCTCAGCCCTCTGCATAGGCATCTGCAGCTAAGTCCAAAGTAGATACCCCCTGCACCAGGGGCTCCTCCTGAAAAACCTCCAGGACACCAGCGCTACTCAATGATGTGCCAGGTTGTGCAACAACTGCCACAGGTGTCGCATCCTCCCCACCACTTCCCCCTCCCTCACTCCCCCTTTTCTCCCTCTCTCCGCCCCCCCCGTCTCTCTCTCCAACCCCCCACCTGGTTCTTCTCCCCCTCAGTCTGTCTCCACCCCCCCACCGTCTGTCCTTCTGTCTCCCCCCCCTTCCCCCTACCCCCTGCCCCAGCACACCTCTATGGGGCTGGGGGGGGCAAGAGTTGGCATGGCACACTGGTTGGGACAGTAAAAAGTCTGACAACACCAGGTTTTAGTCCAACCTATTTATTTGATAATATACTCACAAGCTTTCGGGGTTAGTCCCTTCGTCAGGTGAATGGAGAGTTCTGGCCTCAGACAGAGCATATAAAGCACAGACAGTTTAGAGATTACTGATTAGAATGCGAATCCTTACACCTAACCTGCTGTTCAAGACCTGAAGTGGCTGATAATGTGAGTGGAAGGAGCACTGATCACGGTTTAAAGAGATGTGTATTGTCTCCAGACAGTACAGTAAGTGAGGTTTTGCAAACCCAGGCAAGTCACGGGGGTTACAGATAGTGCGACATGAACCCAAGATCCCTGTTGAGACCGTCCTCATGTGTGCGGAACTTGGCTATCAGTCTCTGTTCAGCGACTCTGCGCTGTCGTGTGTCGTGAAGGCCGCCTTGGAGAATGCTTACCCGAAGGTCAGAGGCTGAATGCCCGTGACCACTGAAGTGTTCGCCAACAGGAAGGGAACAGTCTTGCCTGGTGACTGTCGAGCGATGTTCATTCATCCGTTGTCGTAGCGTCTGCATGGTCTGCCAGTCCAACGCCGGCATACCCACATCATGACACTGGTTGGGAACCATTGGTTGAAGGAAAAGGACCAAAGGAAATGCAATTGTTGACAGTCCTGTAACTTCAATTATGATTCAATTAAAACATTTACATCAGTTATTTGGAGGAAGCCGTCAGGTAGTTGTATATGTGCCACGGGGTTGATAACATGTTTCATAATTTTCATAAAAGGCTTGACAAGGTGTTGTGTGCAATAATGTTGAGTTCACTGGACAAATTTGGTTTGATAAAGCACTGATTGCATTCTTGTAGACAGAAGGTTGCTGGTGGTGGTCATTCATCCTGGGGACCAGATATTTGTTGAGTAAAAATTGATGTTGGGATTATTACTCTTCTTCAACTTTATCAATGATTTATGTGATGGCCTGGGGATAATTGATCGCACAAATATATGCATGGTTGTAACAGAACCTTGTATAAGAAAATTAGATGGTAGGTATATTTTGATATAAATGCGTGGCTACTCCACATTGAGATGTAAATTTATATATTGGTATGGAAATCAAAACACGTATACTGTGCAGAATTGCTTTCTCAAGTTCACTGAGCAGAAAAACTGGGTATTATGGTGCATAGCCATGAGGCTATCACAAAAGAAAACGCCATCATAGAGTACATTTCCATTTAGTTGCCTCACATGGCAGGTATTGATGGCTTTGGAAACAGTTCCAATGAGGCCACCTGATTGATCCCTAATTTTAATACCATAATTAGCACAGTGAACTTCGACTTGGGCTTTTTACTGTAGAAAGGAATGGATTTCGATGAGATTTGACTGTCGTCTTTAAAGTAATTGAAATTTTTGTTTCCTAGGAAATTTATGTTAGATTGGTCGGGATGGATCAGAAGTATGAGTAAAGATTTTGTACACACAATATTGGGTTAAGTAAGGGAGTTATTAACCTACGAAGTGGTGGGAGGGGGAAGGGAGGGAGGATAAACCACCTAGCCATTTCCTGAACTTAAATTTCATTGACTCATACCTGTATGTTTTTGTGGTGGCAACCCAAGCTAAAGTACAGAAAGTTGAGGAATGCGGGTCTTTAATCCTGTTGTGCACTGCAATAACTCTTAATGTGATCCACAAAAGCGTATCATGCCATATGAAACTCAGATTTCATTCTACAAAATCAGATGGAGGAAAGGGGCATTTATAATGAGTAACCAAGAAAGAATATTCAGCTACTAAGCCATTGGCCCCAATATTTGCAGCTTAGACTGAAAACAAGCTAAGAATTGGGGCTCAAAAGCCCGATTGATCATAATGCAAGGCCCTCATTGGCATTTACTCCTGGCTGCCAGCTGGCCAAATGGATAGCCTAGTCAGTGGCTGGAAGGACACATTCGTGGTAGATGGTCCATGCTAGCATCCCAGTGATGCTGTCTGTTTAGCAAAGCCTATTCTGAATGCTATTTTGGTTAATTTCCAATGAATTAGTCTTTATCAGCTTGCAAGTTATTTCACAAGAACAAAAACAACAGCTTAAGTTTATATGAAATCTTTAACTAATGTAGAACAATCTGTCGAGGTACTTAACTAAGGTATCATAAAAGAGGGCATGCCAAGCCAAATGAATCAATAGTAGGAGGGATGCCTGCACCCCCAATCCCCTCTCACTCTAACAGGGTTAAACAGGGTGGATTCAGAAAGAATGTTCCCAAAGGTGGGGGAGTCCAGATCTAGGGGTCATAGTTTGAGGATGGGGCGAGGAGAAATTTCTTCACGCAGGGGTGGCGAATGTGTGGAATTCACTACCACAGAACATAGTTTAGGCCAAAACGTTGTTCAATTTTTAGATATGGGGCTAAAGGGATCAAAGGATATGGGGAGGGGGGCGGGGGAGCAGGTGGTGATCAGGGTATTGAATTCGGTGACTGGCCATGATCAAAATGAATGGTGGAGCAGGCTTGAAGGGCTAAATGGCCTACTCTTGCTTGTAGTTTCTAAGTAAAGCAGGAAAGAGGGCTTTTCCAGAATGTGGTGGCTGATGACATAATTGCCAGTGGTGGGTCAAAAGGGACAAGAAATGCAGAATAAATAGATAATTTTGTGGGGGCAGTTTTTGTAAGGCTATTTTAAGAACGAAGGTTTATACAAAAAATGCTTTATTCGCTCTTAACATATATATGTAAATTGATGCCGTTTTGCGATTTCCAAGAGATGGAAGGAAAAGTCATTCGCCTTAAACAATCTGCTGCCTTTAACAGCAGGTGTCATTAAATATAGAAATCTGCATTCAAGATTTCATCGCAGCCTCTTGGCTGGACAAAGAAATATAGTAGCTGGTTATCTTAGCGGGGAACAAAAGTGGTTCTAAAATAAAAAAGTAGCCAAGCTCTTTATAGATAAAAGCTTTGGATGCTGTTTGTTCTCCAATCACCCTTGACTGACATGATTGCTGATTTGTATTATTAAGCAAAGAAATACAGACGTGATGCAGAAGTACATACTTCTGAAATACTGTTGTTTTACAGCTTTTTAACAAACCATTATTCTGTGTGATTCACAGAATATTCAGTTTTTTTTATTATCACACCATGAAGCCAATTCTGTCCAATTTTGGAATGGCTGTATTTACTTGAAGTGTAATTGATTCATGTGCTCTGTGTTAAGTTTCCAAGAGAAAATGTAATGCAAGCTAGAGCTTCACCTGGTAATGTTTCAACATAGCACTAAATCCAGCTGGTTGTGGAAGTACTCAAATGACTTCGACTTTGACGAGTTTATAATTTAAACAGATACATTCTGTCCCCTATCTCCATTTCGCACCTTGATTGATTCATTGTTACCTCACCCAAGCTGCTTTGATGTACCCACCTGAATGGTGGGTACATCAAAGCAAAATCCAACCTTACGCAAGTGAAAATGTTTTTATTTGCAGGGTAGGCAAGAACTTGCTGCCAGAAATATTGGATAATTACCAATTAATCCAATAGGAAAGTCAGGAAAAACTCCTCCACGCAAAGAGTGACAAGAATGTGGAACTCATTGCCACAAGGAACTATGGGGGCTAAAAGGAATCATGGAAGTGGTTGGAAGGGCCCAAGTTGGCATTAAGTTGGAATGCAGGCTATAAGTCGCCATTGTGTTGGATGGGGCATGAGAATTGGGTGGTGGGGTGATAGGCATGAGGGCTAGAAGGCCTAACCTGACAATGCTGGGGAGTCCAGAGGTTCCAGCCCATAGTTAGTGCTTCAGTGAAATAAGAGTAGAAAATGTCAATTGCACAACTGGTCTTGTAGTTAAAGAGAAAAAGCATTCATATTTTAGACCAATGCCCTTTCATTAAAACTGGATGAACTGGAAAAGAGAACAGCGGAACTTTAAGGTGGGCCTTTCTGGAAGAGAAGTGATGATGTAAAGATTTATCAGCTTAAAATGTTAACTACTTCTCTCTCAACATTTGTTGGAGGACTTGCTGAGTATTTCCAGCATTTTCTGCTTTTCTTTCAAATTTCCAGGACATGCGGTATTTTGCTCTTGTATTCGTGTTTCAGGGAAAGAATCTTATTTTCTCTTTTTGCGGGGGGTGGGGGGTGAGGTTTTGGGTAAATGTTTATGGTTGCACCACAGTATATAGTTCAATTATGTCCAGAATGAAAGTTAGCTGCCAACAAAAATATAGGACGAATTTGGTATAATTTTTTAAAGGAAACTAAGCTTGCGCATTACCTGTACTTGATATAGTTAAGATGTTGAGCTGAGTTAGGTATTGCAAGGGGGCTAAAAAAGCATGCTCTGAAGCTTGAGGTCAGCTGTAGCGCAGTTGAAGAAATTGAAACTTTTTGCTTTGACTAAAATAAATTTGGATAATTTCATCAGGGTGGGTGCAAAGCCGCAATCTAAAACTACCCATAATTTAACATAAATTTGGTGTCACTCAATATAGTCATTTGGTACTGAACTCAAAACCAATTTCTGTGTATAAAAATAGAAAGTGCTGGCTATTTATACATACAGAAGGGCAGACATCATCAGTAAAAGTTGCTTTTTCCTGCCATTTTAAACATAGCAGAATATGATCTCAGTCTGATGAAGCACACGCATCTGAAACACAGCCATTCTATTAGAGATGCAGGCTAACATTTATTTAATTTTCATTTTTGCTATTTGATTTTCCAGCTTTTGAAACTTTTATGTAAAATTGTAAAGTTCTACTTAAATTAACTTGCCCAATTTTATATTGGCTACATTGGGGGAAAGACAGCCGATCCACTGGGAACTGCAAAATGAGTTCATACTTCATTTCCTGTTGCTTATTAACCCTTTGACTAACTGTAATTCCCTTGTGTGCCAATATGTGCAGCATCCCAACGCACATCTATAAGCAAGAGCAAATGTGGCATTTCAAGTTTCTTCACTGATATTGTTGTGTGTGTGCAAGAATAAGGATACAAATTCTGTCTGTAATGTCATGGTTTTCTTTGTAAACTCATTAAGTATTGCCACCTGAATTCTGAAAATATTGATTGTTTTCTACAATATATTGTCTGTTCACAGGGAATTTAACGTGGATGTTTTCGGCTATTTATCAGTACCAATGTAAGCAACAAAAGAATGTTCTGTGTTTGACTAACAATGAGTATTCATCTACAACACTCTGAAATTGATCTGGTGTTTTCCACATGGCAAAATCTGATGTTTCTGAACAATAAATTGAACAAAAGGAAATTTTCAGTGGTTTATGTTGAATCACATCTATACTAAGTGCTTTGTGAGCTGTTGCCTAGTTTGTCTATTAAGAACCTGCCAACCAGTGAGTATATTTTTGAATGAGATGGCATGGCTGGTTAAATTAATCAGTCTGGCATATGTTAAAATTTGTTTCTGTTGGTTTCGGCTGTTATCAATTATATCTTTGTAAAGATAAATGTTTGAAAGTTTGACAAAGCAGAGGGACAACAGATTTTAAAATAAAAATCGCCTTTTATTTGAAGAAGAAACTTCTGCATTAAATGCGTTTTCTAACTTCAAATTCATGGAGTTTTCCTCCCCTGAACTGAAAATTTTGACTTATCCATGTAAACCAACTGTCCACGGAGTTGACAATCTTTGTTATGAGCCAAGAAAATCAGTTTGTGATGGGCTATTCAATTGGGGGTGGCAGATGTTGAGTCTAATCCAATGTCCATGCTCTTGGATGTTGCTTCGAGAGTTGCCTAGTGCTTCACGTTGTTAGTGTACACTTAGACTGGACCATCTGACAGAAAACATGACAGCTCAGTGACTATCACTGTTTGCTGTGCATATACATGGATTTGGGCCAGTGTCTGTGGAAGTTTGTACATTCTCCCTGTGCTTGCGTGGGTTTTCATAGAATCCTACAGTGCAGAAAGAGGCCCTTTGGCCCATCGAGTCTGCACCGAACACAATCCCACCCAGGCCCTACTCCCATATCCTTACATATTATACCCACTAATCCCTCTAACCTACACATCCCTGGACACTAAGGGGCAATTTCTTAGCATGGCCAATCAACCTAACGTGCACATCTTTGGACTGTGGGAGGAAACCGGAGCACCTGGAGGAAACCCATGCAGACACGAGGAGAACGTGCAAACTCCACATAGACAGTGACCCAAGCTGGGAATCAAACCCAGGACCCTGTAGCTGTGAAGCAGCAGTGCTAACCACTGTGCTACTGTGCTGCCCCAGGTGCTCTGGTTTCCTCCCACACCCCAAAAACGTACTCTTAGGCTGATTGGTGTTAAGAAATTCTCCCTAAATTAGTCTTCCCTCAATCTGGTTATGGTTCCTTTATTGTGGAGTCCAATAGGTGTAGACAAAGATCATAGGTAGAAGAGGGCACTCACAATGTTAAAATGGCGGCACAGGCTCAATGGGCCGAAGGGCCTGTTTCCCGTGCTGTGTTGTTCTTTGTCCAATTTGCACAGTGTGGGTCAGCAGCTAGTGAGCAAGACCGATCCATTTTTAATTCTATTACAATATTGGCTGAGGACCAATAAAAGTAAGAAGTTTCACAACACCAGGTTAAAGTCCGTCAGGTTTATTTGGCAGCACAAGCTTTCGGAGCCTCAGGCTCCTTCAAGTGAGTGAGGACATGTGTTCACTAACAGAGCATATAAAGACACAAACTCAATTTACAAGATAATGGTTGGAATGCGAGTCTTTACAGGTAATCAAATCTTAAAGGTACAGACAATGTGAGTGGAAAGAGGGTCAAGCACAGGTTAAAGAGATGTGTATTGTCTCCAGCCAGGACTGTTAGTGAGATTTTGCAAGCCCAGTTGAGTCATGGGGGTTACAGATAACGTGACATGAAGCCAAGATCCTGGTTGAAGCCGTCCTCATGTGTGGAACTTGGCTATCAGTTTCTGCTCAGTGATTCTGTGTTGTCGTGTGTCGTGAAGGCAGCCTTGGAGAACACTTACCCAAAGATCAAAGGCTGAATGCCCGTGACTGCTGAAGTGTTCCCCAACAGGAAGAGAACATTCCTGCCTGGTGATTGTTGAGCAGTGTTCATTCATCCATTGTTGTAGCATCTGCATGGTCTCCCCAATGTACCATGCCACAGGATATCCTTTCCTGCAGCATATCAGGTAGTGAATGTTGGCTGAGTTGCAAAAGTATGTACCTAGTGTTCTCATGTGAGATGATGGCATCCGTGTCAATGATCCAGCACATCTTGCAGAAGTTGCTGTGACAGGGACCTGTACCTGGTGGATGGTGTTTTCATGCTCTTGCGACTTGGCCAAAGTTGTCTACCTAATACATTGCAGGAAAGGATGTCCTGAGGCAAGGTACATTGGGGAGACCGCGCAGACGCTACGACAACAAATGAATGAACACTGCTCAACAATCATCAGGTAGGAGTGTTCCCTTCCAGTCAGGGAACACTTCAGCAGTCACAGGCATTCAGCCTTTGATCTCCGGATAAGCGTTCTCCAAGGCAGCCTTCACAACACAGAATCACTGAGAAGAAACTGATAGCCAAGTTCCACACGCATGAGGATGGCATCAACCAGGATCTTGGGTTCATGTCACACTGTAACCCCCACGACTTGCCTGGATTTGCAAAATCTCACTAACTCTCCCGGCTGGAGACAATACACATCTCTTTAACCTGCGCTTAACACTCTCCCCACTCACATTGTCTGTACCTTTAAGACTTGATTATCTGTACAGACTCGCATTCCAACCATCTGAACTTAACTGGCACAAAACAATCTTATTAATTTAAACAGTCTTAACCTTTTTAAATTATCTTTTCCTTACTGCTTCTCTCACTAAACCTCCCACTCGTAGGTCATCCTCCTGCTGACCAATCTTCTCTCTTGCCAACCCTCCCACTTGGGTGGCACTTCCTGACCCCCCCCCCCTCCCCCTTTTGTTGGCACTCTCTCATGCCTGACAACCCTGCTTTGTGTTTTGGGAGAGGGATGAGAAGATTGGGGACGGAAGAGGCGAGCAGTTGTGCGAAAAGGGAGAGTCGGGGAGTCAACATAAGGAAGGGTTGGTGAGATAAGGAAAGACAAAGGGTTGTGAGTCTTTGGAACTCTCTTCCTCAAAAAGCAGTGGAAGCCGAGGCTTTGAATATTTTTAAAGCTGTGTTGGATAAATTTCTGATTAACAGGTTATCGGGTGTAGGCAGAAATGTGGAGTTGACATTACTATCAGATCAGCCATGATGCTATTGAATGGTGAAGCAGAATGAGGGGATGAGAGGCCTACTCCTAATTCATATGTTCATATATATGGGTTCCAAATGGTCAATGGGCCACTTAGTGACTATTGCTATATTAAAATAATCATTGTAATAGCAATTATATTTCAAATAAACTTATAGTTATAAGAATGGATCATGTTTCATTCAGACATTATCTTCTTTGTATCATCCATGAATCGAGCAGTCTGATGACTGGACCATGAAGTATATTTCCCTAGATTTTCATTTTGCTTTTCCTTCCACACCACTTTTCATGCTTACATTCTACTTTCTGTTATTTTCTTTTTCTTTTGGTTGCAATAGTTGCAATCTTGTGGTTCCTTTTTTCGAATGAGCTATATTTTTGCCTTTGACAGTGCCTCCTGTGTTTCCAGTATTCTGCCTGGACAGAATTATTTTTTAGTAAGGTGAGGTTTTGGTTTCTGATTCATGATATTACCAAAAATTCAAGGGTTATGTGAAGAACTGATTAAACTTAATTTTGTAAAACTCTAGTAGTTCTATCCCTAATTTGATGCCAATTTTTGAGCCCAATATGGGGCTCAAAAAGTTTGAAGAAGTGTCATGTTGGGCTCAATGTTAACCTTGTTTTTATTTCATGATTTGTAAAATTTGAGGGAGGGAATTGCAGAACATTTTACATATGTTTTATAAGCTCAGTGTTTCAAAGTGCTTTATGGTCAATGGAGCACTTTTTTGAAGTGTGAGTGATTGCTGTAATCTAGGAAACATGATTGCCAGTTTGAATATGAACATTAGATTTGTCAGTGTGCAATAAATAGATGCAGGATTTTGTATAACCATCCGGAAGGAACTACTTGTAATGTAGCGACGTGTGGGAATGAGGACACAGGTAGTAACTTACAGAATACAGCAGTGCGGTAGAGGCCCTTTGGCCCATCGAGTCTGCACCGACACATGTTTATGTTTAGATCGGTACACAGTTCTTAAACTTGGGGTTTGATCAGCTCAGCCTCCCTGAGCGTATAGCACTGGGAGGCGGGCATGCTATTGTCCACATGGTGAATAACAGCAGGTGAGATTGGAATGAGCATGGTGGCTGCAGGACATTGCACTGGCAGCAGGAAGGGCCTCCAGCTCAGCTGGTAATGGAGGCATGGACTGCAACTCGGTGTGTCAGCCTCTGTGGCACTTAGTGGGGTTGGTTCAGATGAGGCTAATTCCTGACATGCATAACACTATTTGAGGTGACCTTGTAGCTTTTGAGTTGAGGAGCATGGCTGTGCACATTAACCAGTTTGTCATAACCGTGCATAGTTTACGTTCTGACTGGCCTGGCTCTGGAGACAGGAGTTGCGATTGTAGTTGGGATTATGGGGAAAGAGCCTGGGTGCGATTGTGGTTGGTACAGACTCAATGGACCGAATGGCTTTCTTCTGCACTATATGATTCTATGAACTCTTCCTTCTCTGCCGTTGTCTCATAAGAGCTTCATTCACATTTGTTTCCATAGTAGGCTGCAACAGAGATTTGGTAACAGACATTTCGGTCCTGTTATGTCTGGAGAACATTTTCTGTACCGATGAGGGCAGACCTTCCCTTGGCAGGTTGTGCATATTAAGCAATGCAGTGTTAAAGTCTGTGTCATCGCAGAGGCATTTTTCGAGGAGGTACAGTGAGGGAGAGTAGGGCACTGTGAGGTAGCAGTACTAACCACTATGCCACCGTGCCACCCCAGGGTGCTTTGCTGAATGCACTGCATGCTCCACCAAGCCATTTGATTGTGGCTAATGGAGGCTGCTTGTAACAGGTTTGAAGTCCCTGAAATTCCTGCACACTGTCTGGTATTGTCCATGGCCAATGCACCTAACCAACACGTCCTTTGATCTGTGGGAGGAAACTGGGGCACCCTGAAGAAACCCATACAGGCATGGGGAGAACATGCAGACTCCACATAGGCAGTGATGCAAGCCAGGAATCGAACCCAGATCCCTGGCGCTGTGAGGTAGCAGTACTAACCACTATGCCACCGTGCCACCCCAGGGTGCTTTGCTGAATGCACTGCATGCTCCACCAAGCCATTTGACTGTGGCTAATGGAGGCTACTTGTAACAGGTTTGAAGTCCCTGAAATTCCTGCACACTGTCTGGTATTGTCCATCGTTAGCCGTCTGGAATTCCTGCATGGCAAAGTATCTCTTCAGCTTCCAGTTTACTGTAACACTCTTCATGTCAGGTAAGTAATCAACTTCGTACCACCCTGTGAATGAATCAACAAGAACCAAGATTCCCTTAAGGCTAACGTGCTGGTTCAGTCAGCGATTAGGAAGACAAATGCAATGTTAACATTCATGTCGAGAGCGAGAGGGTTAGGATACAAGAGCAGGGATGTATTTCTGAGGTTGTATAAGGCCCTGGTCAGACCCCATTTGGAGTACTGTGAGCAGTTTTGGGTCCCGTATCTAAGGAAGGATGTGCTGACCTTGGAAAGGATCCAGAGAGGTTCACAAGAATGATCCCTGGAATGAAGAGCTTGTTGTATGATGAACCGTTAAGGATTCTGGGTCTGTACTCCGAAGTTTAGAAGGATGAAGGCGGGATCTTATTGCGTGGACATGGAGAGGATGTTTTCACTAGTAGGAAAAGCTAGAACCAGAGGACAAAACCTCAGGCTAAAGGGATGATCCTTTAAAACAGAGATGATGAGGAATTTCTTCAGCCAGAGAGTGGCGAATCTTCAGCGCCGAAGGCTGTGGAGGCCAGGTCATTGAATGTCTTTAAGACAGAGATGGACAGATTCTTGATTAAAGTCATAGAGTCGTAGAGGTTTACAGAATGGAAACAGGTCCTTCGGCCCAACTTGTCCATACTGCCCCTTTTTTTAAGCCTCTAAACTAGGCCCAATTGCCTGAATTTGGCCCATATCCCTCTATACCCATCTTACCATGTAACTGTCTAAATGCTTTTTAAAAGACAAAATTGTATCCGCCTCTACTACTACCTCTGGCAGCTTGTTCCAGACACTCGGTGCCCTCTGTGTGAAAAAAATTGTCCCTCTGGACCCTTTTGTAGCTCTCCCCTTTCACCTTGAACCTAGGCCCTCTAGTTTTAGACTCCCCTACTTTTGGGAAAAGTTATTGACCATCTAGTTGATCTATGCCCCTCATTATTTTATGGACCTCCTAAGTCTCCTATGTTCCAGAGGAAAAAAGTCCCAGTCTATCCAGGCTCTCCTTATAACTAAAACCATCAAGTCCCGGTAGCATCCTAGTAAATTTTTTCTGCACTCTTTCTGACCAATGAAACCAAGCGTGCCAAATGCCGCCTTCACCACTCTGTCTACCTGTGACTCCACTCTCAAGGAGCTATGAGTCTGTACCCTGAGATCTCTTAGTTCTATAACTTTCCCCAATGTCCTGCCATTAACTGGGTAAGTCCTGCCCTGATCTGATCTACCAAAATGCAAAAACTCACATTTATCTAAATTAAACCCCATCTGCCATTTGTCAGCCCACTGGCCCAATTGATCAAGATCCCGTTGCAATCCTAGGTAACCTTTTTCACTGTCCACTCTGCCAACAATCTGCAAACTTACTAACCATGTCTACTAAAGTCTCATCCAAATCATTAATATAAATGACAAATAACAGTGGGCCCAGCACCGATCCCTGAAGCACGTTGCTGGTCACAGGCCTCCAGTTTGAAAAACCAACCCTCTACAACACCCTCTTGATTTCTGTTATCAAGCCAATCGTGTCTCCGTTTGCTACCTCACCCTGGATCCCATGAGATTTCACTGTATGCACCAACCTACCATGTGGTAACTTGTCAAAGGCCTTGCTAAAGTCTATGTAGACAACATCGATTATACTGCCCTCATGTACCTTCATAGTTACTCCTTCGAAAAATTTGATGAAATTTGTGAGACATGATTTTCCATTCTCAAAGCCATGCTGACTGTCCCGATTCAGTCCTTGTCTCTCTAAATGCCTGTAGGTCCTGTCTCTCAAAGTATCTTCCAACAACTTACCCACCACAGATGTGAGGCTTCCTGGCCTATAGCTCTCAGGCTTTTTCCTGCAGTCCTTCTTAAACAAAGGCGCAACAATTGTCATCCTCCAATATTCAGGCACCTCACCTGTGATTATTGATGATTCAAGTATCTCTGCTAAGGGACCTGCAAATTCCTCCCCAGCCTCTCGCAATGTCCTGGGTTACACTTCATCAGGCCCTAGGGATTAATAAGGGTGTCGATGGTAGTCATGGTGCGAAGATGCTGGCATTGGACTGGTGTAAATACAGTAAGAAGTCTCACAACACCAGGTTAAAGTCCAAAACCAGTTAGACTTTAAACCTGGTGTTGTGAGACTTCTTACTGTGATTAATAAGGGTTAATAATTAATAACGCTTGGTGTTGGGCATTGGGTGGTAAGTTCTCAGTAATGTTTTGTTGAAGTGAATTGGGTAGATACAAGTCCTGATTGTACAATCTTTCTTCACTACAGCTACTATCGCGGAGACCCATTCTGTGCCCTCACCTATGGGAGCTATAACACCGTTGGCAACATCGACAAAGCTAAAAATGCTTTTAAGTTCCTCATTAAAGTAAACATTGTGGTTAGGAACAATGGGAGTACTTGAGATGCATTCAAGTAAGAAGGGAAAGATAAATAAACACACATGACTGCACGCTGAGTAAAAACCATTACATTGTCAAACAAATGAAAGTTCAAAGGACTGCACTGAAATTGAATAAAAACAAAGGTTTTCCAAGATTGGAAGGTATTTCAAAGATGAGCTTTTTGTGAAGGTGCAGTGTTGAGATAAATCACATATGAAGCTGGATGAGCAGCTGTGGAAATGTAAATTCCACCCCCCCCACCCAAGTGAAAGTCACTGTCTCTTGACAGTCCGAGGTCTTCAAAGGAGTCTACTTACACCTGCAGCTTACTAAAGAGAGGGGAATCCCTTCTGAATGGAGTGGCGATTTGGAAGCCTTCCAGCTGTCCAGGCGGCATGGAAATTAAAGTGACCAGGGAACTTGAAAGCTTTAGAAGACATAGACAATAATGAATAATTTACCCCAGGAGGGTGTCTGAATTCACCATCCTGAAGCTGAACCACATTTTGCAACAGCTAGAAAAGGCAGCCTAGCCACGAGACCCCATCCCAGAGGAGAGAGGTGATGTCCGTCTCTTGCCCACAGCCTTAGCCCAACCCAACACCAGGTCCCTTAGGAACCCTTCTCTATGGCTTGGCAGAGGGGCACATGGGCACTGGACCTACCCCCTTGATCTTCTTGGGGGCATAGTGCTTGAGTGGGGGTCAGAAGAGAGCTGTAGATGGGGGAATTGGGTCACCTTCACGTCTGGGGGGGGGACATTATTCGAGTGGTGATGGGGAGGATGCCCCTCCTTTGCTGAGGGTTTGGTGCTGCTTCCCTGGTCAGCAGTTGGGTCACTATTTCCATTTTTGGTGGTGGGGGTGGCCTGTCTCCACCTTTTTAAAGGCACCAATCTCTGAACAGCCGGTCTGGCCAGCATGATTCCCGAGATGTATTTATTTGTATCTGAGAGATGCTTCCAGCCCCAGCGGGAAATGCTTAAGCTTTCCTTCTGGCATGGGCACTTTGTCCTGATTCAGGAGAATCGTGGCCTACGTTTTGCCTCATATCCGTTTTGACTTTCAGTTTGGTATTGTGAGCAATATTGAACATTGCGAATATTTCACTCTTTCCCCTGAAGAGGTCAACACTTTCCCAGCAAAATGCTTCCCGGGACACCAGATTTTGTTTTATCTACAGATTATTAACTTTGTTCGAATGCTGAGTTTTGGGGAGGTAGCTGGCTGCAGCAATAGCCCTTAATATGGCTTTTACCTACAGTACTTGGCAAAGTGATTCCATTTACCACAGTTATTGTGTCTGTTAACTTGATAGCATGTGCTTTGTTTTTGTGGGTGTTGGCCACTGCAGTTTGAATGGTGTGTGTTTTATGCTGAAAATAATTCAACTTCTACTCTTAAATCTTTATTGCTCCTTTTGGAGTGTTCATTTAACGTGCAAATATTAATACAGAATCCTAAATTAAGTTTTTTTTCATGGTGTCGCTATTTGGGTACACTGTTGCTGTGTATTCCACATTCTACACAACCTCTTAACAGGTTCATCAGTGAGAACACCGCATTTGCTTTTTTTTTGCCAGAATTTTTGGTGTTCAGACACAAGATGGTATTCACTGGGTTTCTGGCTAGCCGTGTAGGAGGTGTGACTATCCATGATTGCATTTTTTTACAGGCATGCGGATTTGTTTAGTTTTTGTTTAGTGGTATCTCGGGGTCCTCTTTGTCTTTCCCTCCTGGAATGCAAACGATTCCTATTTCTTCCCAGCTTCTAAGCCGGCCAGATTTAGCCACATAAAGGCTTTGACTTTTCCTTCACTTGTCGGACAGTCAGGCATTGCAGCAAACACACCATTCCCTCTCAAACTTTCTCATCAAAATTAAACAGGTTGATGTGTCAGAGTCCTTGTACCATCTCAGCCAGCTCCTGATATTATGTAATATTATATAGTTGTGTGGGGGTGAGGACACGGTAGTAGCTGAAGCAGTTTATTATTAAAGTACTTTACTGGTCTTACATGCTGTGCCTGTACCCATGTGGGAGTTCACCTCTGGGGTACACCCTCTTATCCCATATCACTATCAGGATACAGGTCACTTGGCAATATGTAAATGAATGCTCACTCTACACTAATGAAGCCTCTGTTGCACCAGGCACTCTATTGCCCATCACCATGTGGGTAAGCTTTGCAGCTTGATAGCAAATTTCCTTTGAAGCGTCTGTATGGAAAAGCTACTTTGTAAGCTTCGGGATCCTTGAACCTGTGGCTACGAATGGCAGATTTGTCAGTAAGAGAATAACGAATCACTGGAGAGCTTCCTCCTTGTCTATGATGATCTGGTAATGTGCCAAATTTGCATAATTATCCCCCAGAAGGAAAAAACCACACTAGATCTCGGGTTGAAAAAGCCTTCAAAAAGTGAATTGGTGGGGATTCTGAAGATTGAAAGCAGAAGTTCCCCATGGAAAGAACCAGCCAGTGACCAAAACTGGAAATTTTTTAACACTGGATTTAGCATTCTCCTATGGTTTTGCACACAATATTTCCTCTCCTGACTGCAGTAATTGATACTGGGTTGAAGTTCCACAGACTTCACTGGTGGCTATTTATCATGTGTGAGCTCAGAGGCTGCATGCAAGTTAGTTACGGGGAAATTCATTGTTGAACTGACTTTTTATTGTTGTACAACACGATTCCTCAGTGATTGTCCAAGAGCACATTTTTGGTGAATTTTCTTTTTCCTGTCCCTAGCCTATGGATATTTCATTCTACTTCCTTCATTACTTGTTCATCTGAAGTCAGCAAATTAAATCCAGGACCATTCTGATTTTGTACAATTGAGGCCGTGTATTTTAGACATTGGGGAGCCAAAGCTGTTTTTTTAAACTAATAAGCAGAATACTTTGCAATTTTCAGTGCGCTTACCATCTCCCACCCCAACCTCTTGGAGCATTCTAACATTGGAATGTAGAATTACATTACAATTACAACACGGAAATGGGCTGCTTGACTTAAATCAGTCCACATTGGTGTTTATCCTGCACATGAGCAGGGTCTTGTTCCCCAGTGCCTGCTATTCCCTTATTACTTCTCATTTTACTTAATCATCTATTAAATCTATTCTTAAATCATTAATGCAGTATTGCATTACAAAACCCCACAGCCCTCATGTGATCGTACAAATTAGGAGCAGAAACAGGCCACTCGGTCATTCAAACTTGCTCCACCATTCAATAGGATCGTGGCTGATGTGACTAACCTCCCACCTGTCTCCAATAACTTCTAACTTTTTCATTGATCAAAAATCTATCTACCTCTACCTTGAAAACGTTTGACTCTGCTTCCACTGCCTTTGAGGAAGGGAGTTTGAAAGACTCACCACCCTCAGAAACTGTATTCTCATCTTTCTTAAACATGAGCCCCTTATTTTTAATCAGTAACCCCAGTTCTAAATCAATGGTGGACTGCCTGCGGTCCCAGGGCTACATGAGGCCCACCTGGGTTCTGAGTGCAGCCCACAAGATACTTTCTTTACTGTTGTCCAAGCGCAGATCACCATGTTCCACTGATCTCTGTCCACACAGTTTTTTTCCTACCGATATGATTGAAGTGACGCATAAAGCAAGGGCAGTGAAGTGAGGTGTGTGCTGATTGCACACAACATTGACTGAAAGCTGTGCGGTCCCTCTGTGTTCAAAGTGTAAATATTCCTTTTTATAAAAAATGAAGTTGATAGTTCTATTAATATATATTAAGCATTTTCTATAATTCTGTTAAATATTTGGCACGTATTAAATGTGTTTAACCTTATTTATGGCGGTTATGGTTATTGAACAAGTCTGATTTCAACCTTAGTGGCAAACTGAAATGGAGGGTGGCCCACTCACTAGCCTAGGTTGCCCAGTTCTAGAATTCCCCATAACATCTTTCTCACAACAATCCTGTCAAGAGCCCTCACAACCTTTGTTTCAATCAAGTCACCTCTCAACCTTCTAAATGCAAGAAGCCTGGTCTGTCCAACCTTTCCTCAAGACAGCTCACCCATTTTTGTTAACATCACAGAAATGAAAATATAGTTCCAATTGTGTTTCACTGCCGAGACTCATTCAGGCTCAGGTGCCATAGTTCATATTGAATTAATTCCCCATCACCGTCTGGAAGAACTTTGTTTCTTAGGCTCCAGATGTTGGGCAAAGGCTGTAAGTGCCAGGCTTGGGTTTAAGTCTGTCCTCAAGAAGCTCAGTAAGAAATCTCACAACACCGAGTTAAAGTCCAACAGTTTTATTTGGCAGCACAAGCTTTCGGAGTCTCAGGCTTTTTCATCAGGTGAGTGAGGACTTGTGTTCACAAACAGGGCATATACAGACGGAAACTCAATTTACAAACTAATGGTTGGAATGCGAGTCTTTACAGATAATCAAGTCTTAAAGGTACAGACAATGTGAGTGGAGAGAGGGTTAAGCACAGGTTAAAGAGATGTATATTGTCTCCAGCCAGGACAGTTAGTAAGATTTTGCAAGCCCAGGCAAGTTGTGGGGGTTACAGATAGTGTGACATGAACCCAAAACCCCGGTTGAGGCCGTCTTCATGTATGTGGAACGTGGCTATCAGTTTCTGCTCAGTGATTCTGTGTTGTCGTGTGTTGTGAAGGCCGCCTTGGAGAACGCTTACTCGAAAGGAGCCTGAGACTCTGAAAACTAGTGCCAAATAAATCTGTTGGACTTCAATGTGGTGTGGTGAGACTTAAGAACATAAGAACATAAGAAATAGGAGCAGGAGTAGGCCATCTAGCCCTTCGAGCCTGCCCCGCCATTCAATAAGATCATGGCTGATCTGTCGTGTCTCAGTTGCACATTCCCGCCCTCTCCCCATAACCCTTAATCCCCTTGCCTATCAAAAACCTATCAACCCGCGTCTTAAAATATATTTAGCGAGGCAGCCTCCACCACTTCAATGGGCAGAGAATTCCAGAGATTCACCACCCTTTGAGTGAAGAAGTTCCTCCTCTGTTCTAAACCACCCCCCCCTTTATCTTGAGGCTGTGCCCTCTAGTCCTACTGTCCTTTCTGAGCGGGAAGAGCCTCTCCACCTCTATCCTATCCATCCCATTCATCATCTTATATGTCTCAATGAGATCTCCCCTCATTCTTCTAAACTCTAACGAGTACAAGCCTAGTTTATTCAGCCTGTCCTCATAGTTCAACCCCCTCAACTCCGGTATCAGCCTAGTAAACCTCCTCTGCACTCCCTCCAAGACCAAAATATCCTTGCGTAAGTGCGGCGACCAAAGCTGCACACAGTACTCCAGCTGCAGCCTCACCAGTGCCCTGTACAGTTGCAGCAAGACCTCCCTACTTTTATATTCAATCCCCCTCGCTATGAAGGCCAGCATCCCATTTGCCTTCCTGACCACCTGCTGCACCTGCAGACTGGGTTTTTGCGACTCATGCACAAGGACCCTGAGGTCCCTTTGCACTGTCGCATGCTGCAGTTTTTCACCACGTAAGTAATAATCCTTCCTACCATTATTCCTACCAAAGTGGACAACTTCACACTTGCCAACATTAAATTCCATTTGCCAGTTCCTGACCCATTCGCCCAGCCTATCTAGATCCTTCTGCAGACTTTCCACACCCTCCGCACAATTTGCCGTTCCACCAATCTTTGTGTCATCAGCAAATTTTGACACCATACACTTGGTTCCCTCCTCCAGATCATCTATATAAATGGTAAATAGCTGAGGCCCCAGCACCGACCCCTGGGGCGCTCCACTAGTCACCAACCGCCAATCCGAATAGCACCCATTGACCCCCACTCTCTGCCTCCTATTTGACAGCCAATCCCCTATCCACACTAACACCCTACCCCCAACTCCATGCCCCCGACCTTATGTAATAACCTCTTGTGAGGTACCTTATCAAACGCCTTCTGAAAATCAAGAAACACCACATCCACCGGCTCTCCTCTATCCACCGCCCTAGACACATCCTCATAGAACTCCAATAAATTCGTCAGACACGACTTCCCCTTAACGAAACTGTGCTGCGTCTGCTCTATCAAACAATTCTCCTCAAGATGCCTCGCTATTTTCTCCTTCATCACAGATTCTAACATTTTACCTACAACAGACGTTAAACTAACCGGCCTATAATTCCCTGCCTTTTTCCTGCCACCCTTCTTAATCAGTGGCGTAACATTAGCCGTTTTCCAATCTTCTGGCACTTCCCTGGGATCCAGCGAGGTTTGGAAAATAATCATCAAAGCATCCACTATCACCTCCGCCATTTCTTTCAGAACCCTTGGATGCATTCCATCCGGTCCTAGGGACTTGTCCACAATCAGTCCCTGCAGTCTTTCGAGCACTGCCTCTCTAGTAATGATAATGTCATTAAGACCCTCCATTCCTACCATCTTTCCATCGCTAACACCCGGCAAATTATTCACGTCCTCCTCAGTGAAGACCGAAACAAAAAAGTTATTCAAGGCCTCAGCCATTTCCCCATCCCCTACCACTAAGTCCCCCCCTCTCATCCTCTGAGGGTCCAACATTCACCCTAGTCAGCCTCTCCCTTTTTTATATATATATAAAAACTTTTACTATCCTTTTTTATATTAAGCACTAGCCCAGCTTCATAGTTTCTCCTACCCTTCTTTATCAACTTCTTCGTCACTCTTTGTTGATATTTAAACCTCTCCCAATCCTCTTCTCGCCCACTACTCTTAGCTACTCTCAACGCATCCGCTTTTAATTTAACACTTTCCTTTACCTCCTTTGTTATCCATGGCTGATTATCTCTCCTCCTACGATCCTTTTTAACCATTGGAATAAATTTCTGCTGAGCACGAAGAAAGATCACCTGAAAGATCCTCCACTGCTCCTCAGCAGACCTACCTTCCAACGCGCTCCCCCAATCAACATTCGTCAATTCCTCTCTCATCCTATCGTACACTCCTCTATTCAAACAAAGGACGTGTGTCCGTGAACCCACTTTCTCCTCCTCCACCTGCATCAGAAACTCCACCATGCAATGATCACTCTTCCCAAGAGGATCCTTCACCACAAGGTCCCTAATTCTACCAGCCTCATTACATAGCACCAGATCCAAGATAGCTCGCTCCCTCGTCGGCTCCAACACACACTGTTCAAGGAAACTATCCCGGCAGCATTCCAAGAACTCCTCCTCAAGCCCACCGCATCCAACATGGGTCGACCAATCAATATGTAGATTGAAATCCCCCATAATTATCGCCGTTCCATTCCTGCACGCTGCATTTATTTGCGCGTTAATTTGGGGGCCTATAGATGACACCCACCAACGTCTTCCTCCCTTTGCTGTTCCTAATCTCCACCCACAACGATTCCACTTTCTGCTCTTCTTACTGTGCTTACCCCAGTCCAACGGCAGCATCTCGCATCTCAAGAAGCTTGACAAAGATAAAACTCCTTCACTTGAAGGAAATATGCAATTGCCCATAATTACATGATTTGGCACCATGAGCATACTTTTAGGAAAAGTCCTGTTTTTAGCTTCTGTAAATTCCAGTGTCTGATAATGGAACCCTCTCATGAGAGAACTATTAAAAGTTCCCAGACGTCTGGCTAGCTCTGTGCTACTTATTGGGTGTAAAATTGTCCTTGACAGGCCCCAGCATGATGATCAACGCCTACATGAAAACCTCCAAAGGCTGATAAAAACAATCTTAATCTGAAACCAAGCTGCTTATGAGGCCCTTGCAACTGAACAAATGAATCATTACCTAGTCTTATTCTCAAGTTCAACTCAGTTGTCTACTTATATATGGATTTGTTAAATCCCACTGAAGGGCCTGACGATAATAGAAATTTCTCTGGTTTCTAATTTGAAAAAATACCACAGGTAAGGAAGGAGTAAGAAATAAGAGATGAATACATTGATTTTGCAGGAGTACTTCAAATGTTTTCCAATACACATACTATTATTTTCTTCCCAGCTGTGCGTGACCTCGTGCAGTTTAAATAAGTTGCCCAAATTTGGTGTTTTCTAGTTTGTGCTGCAACTACAGATAATCAATCGGTTTAAAAAAAATGAAAGATGTAAACTGATTGAAAAACATTCAACCATTTTGAATTATTTATTTCTGCCTTTAAAATTATTAGAGTTAATTAGAAGTCAGAATTAATTTTAAAATGATTAGAGTTAAGGCTGTTTTGCTTATTTCTTCAGAAACCCTGGGCATGAAATTGTGATTTTGTTTCTGAGTGAGTCAAGCTGTAAATGGTGGAATTAAGTTTGGCAAATTAGGATGAGAATCCCTTTAAAAGGCTCATGAGAGTGTTTTTTCCATTTTTATTCTTACTTTTTTAATCTGAATACTAAAACTGACAAATTTACTTCATTGTTTAATATTAGAATGCATTAAATACTTAAAATTAAGTGTTAACTTATTTTAGAAGTGAAAATTGTTGCATGAAAGCTGATCAGCTGAAAGCTGGTGCATCTTAATTGCAGATCTCGTTATCTGCTGTTATTTGGAAAAAGTTCATTTGATTCCTTGTTATGATATAGATAGTATATCATTTAAGACTCAAAATTTAGTAGAATAAACAAAAATTAAAGTATTTCTACTTTTTCTGAGTTGTCCTTTCTAATATCCATTCTGCAATCACCACCCCCCCCGCGCACACGCGTACAGACACACACACGTGTGTGCACACACCTGTTTCATCTGTTTTATATTAGATCTTCCCCCAGATTACCAATAATTGTCTTTTTCACAAATATATGAAGACCATTGTTTTCCTTACAGGCCATTGAAAAGTTTTCTGTTAATTTTTAAAGTTTGTTGATGTTCTTGCAGATGTAGAATGATTGAAAATATATATTGTAAAGATTTATAATTAAAACATAGGGACTGACTGCCTCCATCAATCTGCTTATTTTTGATTATCATACATGTTGTTTTCTTACACTTAGTGTGTTGAATGGACCACTGAATCAATTAATGAGTGGCTGAAAGATACCTGCTGTGCGTTAATAAGATGGCACCTGTGTCCTTTATTAATATACCATTGCATTAATTCCTAAGGGATGATTAGTTCATGAAAGAATCCATCTTTTTCTGATTTATCTTTGATCCTAAACTTAGTGATGCAGCAACAAAGCCAATTAAATAATTTTTAGTTCCTCAATTACTGCACTTTGTGTTGGAATTGCAAAAATACCTTTTTATTATAAGATTATACTGGTATTGCAGATAAAGTAAACAATTTTAAAATCTGAGTCTAACCTTAGAGTAGGCTGCTCATGGTTTAACCGTTTGGTCTGGGCCTCAGCTGCACCACTGGAGGGTAGTGCTGAGAGGTCTCCAGATGAGGAGGAAAGGAAATAGAATGAGATTAGCTGCTGTATGCCATCTGCTGCCCCAGTGCCGTGCTATTGGAGATAGCTGCCTGCCCTGCTCTGCTCATTTTAGGATGTGCTATTATTTGGAGGTTCCAGTGAAAAGAGGGAGATTAGTTTAAATTTAGATTAAATTTGGGCACCTTCAGAAATATCTTAGGCGGAGTAGTGATCAATTTGCAACTAACCCTTATTGTTGATGATTTGGCATCATTTTTTATAATGATATGTCAAAGCTGATGAGGGTCAGAGGAACTTTATTGATGATATCATACTTAAAAACAAACTTGTTTAAAGTTTTAAATACACCACTTATCGTTCCAACTAACCTGATTCACTTGAAACTAATTACCAGCTTATCAAATATGTGATTCTTGAAGTTTTATAACATTTTGCTATGTACTAAATAGAATTGAAATTAGAGTTGAAATCATAATTTCAATTAAATATGTTTCTTTAAAAAAAATCTTTGTATTGGAAAATGACACAATTAAAAATTGCTTACTGCTGAGCCATGGCTCAGCTCAATGTGCATGATTTGAATAGTTTGTTCATAACACTTGCAAAGGGAACAAACTGTTATCTATGTTGTGTATTTCAAAGCCTAAAGGTGACTTGTGCTTGTGGGGAAATGTGGCGGCCATTTATAAGATTGTAAGATTGCACAAAATCATGGGCAGAAATTTCCATTCTGGAAACTAAGTGCTGATGGGAGGATCAGTGTGATTCCAGCTGGATGGCTGGTTGGAATCAGCCACATGATCTTGTGCTTTTCAGCTTATTAGTTATGTATCAGTGAGGAACTTGTTGAAGGGGATGAGCAGGGATTCATCTGCCCTGCATTTTACCTCACGGTTCTGATGCGGGACTCAAACAGCACCCATGTAGATATTCATTCACTGCAGGCTGAGTGTGTTATTTCAGTCTGTTTTCAACGGCTCTCAAAAGATCTAAACTTTCTGCTCCATGACTCAGCGAGGCCTTCCTGCAAATTCTCCTCTAGGCTATCCAGGAAAGATGGGAAGTACTTTTTCCTTGGAATGGAAGAGGATCTGACCTCACTAGCCCGGGAGGAGGTTGCCAGGGATGTTTGTGTCATGGTGAACAGACGATGGACCACCCTATAGTGCAGGAAAAAGATCAATGATCCGTGGCACTCTGCCGGAGTAAGTGAAACTTCTACTCACTCCAAACTCACTCAATTGGTAGTTTAAAGGTTAGAGTTCATTTGGATGTCTTACATGACCAACAGATGGAGCAGCAACATTGGATATCTGTCAGCCACTTTTAATCTCACCATCTCATGTACATTCTTGCACAAACAGCATCTTAATCCTGTTTGGGATGGGCTCAGTATTCATGATAGGTGTGCTTATTTCTGAACTGCTCATTAATCCATAGTACACACACCATTGCATTATCCATGGGTTACAGCAGTGGCTAGGCAAGAAGAGACAGGGGATCTTAGCCTTGCTCCAGGTGCCCCTTCTCCTTAAAGAGCCAGAGAAGGGCTTTTGGGCACCCAAAGGGAGGAGGCGTGCTGGCCATTCTTCCCAGGGCACCAACTCAAGTTTTGCCACTTAAGATTCCCTCTACCAGTGACCCCATCAAATCCAGCAGATCAGACCAAAGCAGTGCATCTGCTCCACAGCAGATTCTTCCCGTATGTGTATGGGTTTCCTTGGCTTCCTCCCACAGTCCAAAGATGTGAGGGTTAGGTTGATTGGCCAAGCTAAATGGACCATAGTGTCAGGGTGATTAGCAGAGTAAATACAGGATTACAGGGATAAGGCCTGGGTGGAATTGCAGTGGCCCCCCCCGCCCCCCCAATACTGGCACACAGAGACTGTTGTTTGTGGGTGTAACAAGCATTTGTTGGGATCAATGTTAGGATCTTTTCTCCCACATTCTCTTTGCGATGGTATTTATGGTATGATTGAGCTTTTAGGAAAAGTAGTATTCATCGTTGCGCACCTCAGCCTTTCATGCCTTCATGCAGCATGTTTTCATCTCCTCATTTAAGGCTGAACGTTATTCATTTCTTAGCTCCCATTTTCCCCATGCATGGCGCTGAGTGATGGGAGTAGGTTCCACTTAGTGATGTTAGAAATGTCTCTCGGCAGGGAGTGAGTATGTGATGTTAGAGATGTGTGCTTCTCCTGATGAATCTGTCTACTTAGTTGTGAAGGTTGTACTTGCTCCTGAATGGCCACTAGTGGTGCTTCACAGAGCCCTTTTGTAAAGACACAGAATGCATCTTGATATGGAATTTATTGCATGATTGTGCGCAAGTTGACTTAGGGTAGATAAAAAGGATTGATCTTTGTGAGGTGGATGATGTTGAGAAGCGTAATTCGATGAAAGCAGTGCTTTGGTACATCTCCTGAGCGCTCAGCAGGATCTGTGAAGGGAAGTTGTCATTGATTGCTCAGTCAAAGCTGACTGGGCTACCTTCCTCCCTAATGCCAAGGCAACGCAAAATCTAGACTTCCAATGAATGCAGGGAGTGTTTGTAAATAATCAAACCATGGTTCTGCTGAATTGCTCCCTGAGGACAATGTGAACATAATTCACAGCTTTGGACGTATGTTGTAGAGTAACACCCAGATACCCAAGATCATATTGTGGTTCAGTAGCAAGATGACACCTCTGCATTATTCATCCATGAGAGCCGACGGTGGGAAATTATAATCTGGAACAAAGAAATGGTGGAACAATTGAGCACCTACTTTGCTTCTGTCTTCACAAAAGAGGACACTAATAACCTCCTAGAAATGTTAGAGAACCAAGTGTCTAGTGAGAGGGTAGAATTGAAGGAAATCCACATCAAGAAGAAAATGTTGCAGATGAAATTAATGGACTTAAAGGCTGACAAATCACCAGGGCCTGAAATTTATACCACAGAGTAATGAAGGAAGTGGCCCTTGAAATATGGGATGCATTGGTGGGTCATCTTCCAGATTCTATAGACTCTGGAGAATTTCCTACAGATTGGAGAATGGCAAATGTAACCCCACTATTTACAAAGGGAAGAAGAGAAAAAAGGGAGGATTACAGACCAGTTAGTCTGACATCAATAATGGGAAAGATGCTAAAGTATTATAAAAGGCATGATAACAGAACATTTGGGAAGCATTGATAGGATTGGACAAAGCCAGCGTGGGTTTATGAACGGCAAATCATGATTAACAAATCTACTGGAGTTTTTTTTTAGGATGTAACTTGTAGCATGGACAAGGGAGAACCAGCGGATGTGGTGTATTTGCACTTTCAGATGCTTTTAATAAGGTCCCTCGTGAGAGTTTAGTGAGCAAAATCAAAGCATGTGGGAGAGGGGTTAATGTATTGGCATGGATCAAAAGTTGGTTGAAGACAGGAAACAGAGATTGAGAATAAGTAAATCTTTTTCTGAGTGGCAGGCAGTGACTAGTGGAGTAGGACAGGGATCAGTGCCTGGGCCTCAGCTGTTTATGACATATGTAAATAACGTGGATGAGAAAACCAAATGTAACATTTCCAAGTTTGCTGACAACATAAAACCGGGTGAAGTTGAAAGTTGAGGAAGATGCAAAGAGGCTTCGAGGTGA
This sequence comes from Carcharhinus amblyrhynchos, assembly GCF_965287045.1. Classification (NCBI taxonomy): domain Eukaryota; kingdom Metazoa; phylum Chordata; class Chondrichthyes; order Carcharhiniformes; family Carcharhinidae; genus Carcharhinus; species Carcharhinus amblyrhynchos. The sequence continues at coordinate 33,106,682 of NC_137335.1, read as the reverse complement.
TTGAAATAAGTTGAATGAGTGGCTCAGTGGGAGGTAATATAGTTGTTGTGAAGAACAGGAAGGAGGAGTATTATTTAAATAGTGATGTATTGGGAAGTGTGGGTGTACAAAGGGATGCTCTTGTTCGCCAGTTTGAGAGGCCAGTGCAGCAAGCAATTAGGAAGGCAAATGGTAGGTTTGCCTCCATTGCAAGAAGATTTGAGTTCAGAAATAGGTATGTCTTATTGCAGTTATACAGGGCCTTGGTGAGATCAAGCCTGAGTATTGCATGCAGTTTTGGTCTCCCTACCTGAGAAAGGATATAATTGCCATACGGAGGGTGCAGTGAAGATTCACTATTCTGATACTGGGGTTGGGGGAATGTCTTATGATGTGCGATTGGTTCAGCTGAGCCTGTATTCACTGAAATTTAGAAAGATGAGAGGAGATCTGATTAAAACACATACAATTCTAAGAAGGTTGGACAGACTAGATGCAGGGAGGATGTTTTCCTTGGTTAGAAACATAGAAAAACTACAGCACAATACAGGCCGTTTGGCCCACAAAGTTGTGCCGAACATGTCCTTGCCTTACAGATTACTAGGCTTACCTATAACCCGCTATTTTACTAAGTTCCGTGTACTTATCTAAAAGTCTCTTAAAAGACCCTATCGAATCCACCTCCACCACCATTTCTGGCAGCCCATTCCACGCATCCACCACTCTCTGAGTGAATGACTTACCCCTGACATCTCCTCTGTACCTACTCCCCAGCACCTTAAACCTGTGTCCTCTTGTGGCAACCATTTCAGCCCTGGGAAAAAGCCTCTGACTATCTACTTGATCAATATCTCTCAACATCTTATACACCTCTATCAGGTCACCCCTCATTCTTCGTCTCTCCAATGAGAAAAGGCCAAGCTCCCTCAAACTATCCTCATAAGGCATGCTTCCCAATCCAGGCAACATCCTTGTAAACCTCCTCTGCACCCTTTCTATGGCTTCCACATCCTTCCTGTAATGAGGCGACCAGAACTGAGCACAGCACTCCAAGTGGGGTCTGACCAGGGTCCTATATAACTGCAACATTATCACTCGACTCCTAAACTCAATTCCTCAATTGATGAAGGCCAGTACGCCATACGCCTTTTAACCGCAGCTTCAACCTGTGCAGCTGCTCTGAGCGTCCTATGAACTCTGATCTTCCATACTACCAAGAATCCTACCATTAATATTATATTCTGTCATCCTATTTGACCTGCCAAAATGAACCACTTTACACTTATTTGGGCTCAATTTCATCTGCCACTTCTCCGCCCAGTCTTGCACCCTATCAGTGTCTTGCTGCAACTTCTGACATCCCTCCACACTATCCACCTTTGTGCCATCAGCAAACTTACCAACCTTTTTTGTCTTTTGTCTTTTTAAATTTTTTAAAAATCCACAGGTGATTCGGTCCGCCTTGTTGTCCAACAAGGGGCATACACGCGGTGGGTCGTGCGAGGGCTGCTCTTGGATGTTGCTTCGAGAGTTGCCTAGTGCTTCACATCGTTAGTGTACACTTAAACTGGACCAGCTGACGGGCAACACGACAGCTCAGTGACTATCACTGTTTGCTGTGCAGATACATGGACTTGGGTCGGTGTCTGTGGGAGTTTGCACATTCTCCCTATGCTTGCGTGGGTTTTCTCCGGGTGTTCTGGTTTCCTCCACGCCCCAAAAACGTGCTTTTAGGCTGATTGGTGTTAACAAATTGTCCTTAAAGGAGACCTCCCTTAATCACATAAATTCTCTAAATTTGCAAACCTTTATTGTGGAATCCAAGAGGCGTAGACAAAGGTCATAGGTAGAAGAAGGATTGGAATGAGGCATTGAATGTTAAAATGGCGGCGTGGGCTTGTAGGGCCAAAGGGCCTGTTTCCTGTGCTGCATTGTTCTTTGTTCTAACCCATCCCTCCATGTCCTCATCCAGGTTATTTATGAAAATCACAAAGAGCAAGGGTCCCAGAACAGATCCCTGGGGCACTCCACTGGTGACTGACCTCCAAGCAGAATATGACCCATCTACAACCACTCTTTGCCTTCTGTGGGCAAGCCAGTTCCGGATCCACAAAGCAATGTCCCCTTGGATCCCATGCCCCCTCACTTTCTCAATAAGCCTTGCATGGGGCACCTTATCAAATGCCTTGCTGAAGTCCATATATACTACATCTACTGCTCTTCCTTCATCAATGTGTTTAGTCACATCTTCAAAAAATTCAATCAGGCTTGTAAGGCATTGACAAAGCCATGCTGACTATTCTTAATCACATTATACCTCTCCAAATGTTCATAAATCTTGCCTTTCAGGATCTTCTCCAACTTACCAATCACTGAGGTTAGACTCACTGGTCTATAATTTCCAGGGCTATCCCTACTCCCTTTCTTGAATAAAGGAACAACATCTGCAATCCTCTGGAACAAACAACAGTACAGCTCAGGAACAGGCCCTTTGGCCCACCAAGCCTGTGCCGCTCACTTGCCCAACTAGACCATTCGTTTGTATCCCTCTATTCCCAGTCTGTTCATGTGGCTATCTAGATAAGTCTTAAACGATGTCAGCGTGTCTGCCTGAGCCACCTTGCTTGGCAGCGCATTCCAGGCCCCCACCACCCTCTGTGTAAAATATGTCCCCCTGACATCTGTGTTGAATCTTGCTCCCTTAACCTTGAACTTGTGACCCCTTGTGTTCGTCACCTCCGACCTGGGAAAAAGCTTCCAACTGTTCACCCTATCTATGCACTTCACAATTTTATACGCCTCTATTAGGTCACCCCTCATCCTCTGTCTTTCCAGGGAGAACAACCCCAGTTTGCCCAATTTCTCCTCATAGCTAAGACCCTCCATACCAGGCAACATCCTGGTAAACCTTTTCTGCACTCTCTCCAAAGCCTTCTCGTCCTTCTGGTAGTGCGGCAACTAGAACTGAACGCAGTACTCCAAATGTGGCCTAACCAACATTCTATATAGCTGCAACATCATATGCCAACTTTTATACTCTCTGCCTCATCCAATAAAGGCATGCATGCCATATGCCATCTTCACCACCTTCTCCACCTGTGCTGCCACCTTTTAGGGACTTGTGGACTTGCACCCCCAGGTCCCTCTGTGTGTCTATACTCCTGATGGTTCTGCCATTTATTGTATAGCTCCTCCCTACATTAGATCTACCAAAATGCATCACTTCACATTTATCTGGATTAAATTCCATCTGCCATTTCTCCACTCAATTTTCCAGTCTATCTATACCCTGCTGTATTCTCTGACAATGTTCATCTCTATCCGCAAGTCCAGCAAATCCGCAGACTTACTGATCACACCAGCTACATCTTTTTCTATCATTTATATATATCACAAACAGCAGAGGTCCCAGTACGGAGCCCTGCGGAACACCACTAGTCACAGACCTCCAACCGAAAAACACCCCTCCACTGCTACTCTCTGTCTTCTATGGCCCAAGCCCGTTCTCCACCCATCTAGCTAGCTCACCTTTTATCCCGTGAGATTTAATCTTTTGCACCAGCCTGCCATGAGGGACTTTGTCAAACGCTTTACTAAAATCCATATAGACGACATCCACAGCCCTTCCCTCGTCAGTTGTTTTTGTCACCTCCTCAAAAAACTCAAACCAAGTTTGTGAGGCATGACCTCCCTCGTACAAAACCATGCTGTCTATTGCTAATGAGATTATTCTGTTCTAAATGCGCACATATCCTGTCTCTAAGAATCTTCTCCAACAATTTCCCTACCATAGACGTCAAGCTCACTGGCCTATAATTACCCGGGTTATCCTTGCTACCCTTCTTAAATAACAGGACCACATTTGCTGTCCTCACCTGCGTAAAGTGAAGAGAAAAGATTTCTGTTGGAGGCCCAGCAATTTCACCTCTTGTCTCCCTGAGCAGTCTAGGATAGATGCCATCGGGCCCTGGTGATTTGTCTGTCTTAATGTTTCCTAAAAAACCTAACACTTCCTCCCCTGTAATTGAGATTTTTTCTAACGGGTCAGCACATCCCTCTGAGACACTACCAGTCAACATGCCCCTCTCCTTTGTGAATACTGTTGCAAAGTATTCATTTAGGATCTCACCTACTTTTCTGGTTTCTAAGCACAATCCCCCTCCTTTGTCCCCGAGAGGTCCGATCCTTTCCCTGACAACCCTCTTGTTCCTAATGTATGTATAAAATGCTTTAGGATTCTCCTTAATCCTGTCTGCCAGGGACAGTTCGTGTCCCCTTTTTGCCCTTCTAATTCCCTGTTTGAGCTCTTTTCTACTTGCTCTGTATTCCTCCAGTGCTCCATCTGTTTTTAGCTGCCTGGACTTTACGTATGCCTCTTTTTTCTTTTTGATTAGACCCACAATTTCCCTGGTTATCCACGGCTCTCGAATCTTACCTTTTCTATCCTTCCTTTTTGTAAGCACATGTCTCCCCAGTAGCCTTATCAACTACTCCTTAAAAGACTCCCAAATGCCAGATGTGGATTTACCCTCAAACAGCCTCACCCAGCCACCAAATCCTGCCTAATCCAGCTGTAGTTAGCCTTCCCCCAATTCAGCACCTTACCCATAGGACAACACTCATCTTTTTCCATTACAATTCTAAAGTTGACAGAATTGTGGTCACTATTTGCTACATGTTCCCTGCTGAAACTTTGATGACCTGATAGGGCTCATTCCCCAGTACTAGGTCCAGTATAGCCCCCTCTCTAGTTGGACTATCAACATGTTGTTCCAAAGAACCCTCCTGTAAGCATTTTATAAATTCCTCCCCATCCAGTCCCCCAGCCCTAAGCGATTCCCAGTCTATACAAGGGAAATTAAAGTCTCCCACTACAACTACCCTATGTTTTTGCACCTATCCAGAATCTCATTATGTATCCGTTCCTCAACTTCCTGTGGGCTAATGGGGGGCCTGTAGTATACCCCCAGCATAGTGACTGCGCCCTTCCTGTTTCTGAGCTCCACCCCAGTTACTCATTACACGACCCTTCTAAATTGACCACCCTTTGTACTGCTGTAATATGCTCCCTAACCAGTATTGCTACTCCCCCACCTCTTCTGGCCCCTTCTCTGTCGCACCTAAAACACTTATACCCCGGAATATTCAGTCCTGACCATCTTTTAACCAAGTCTCTGTCACTGCAACCATATCCAAGTTCCGTGCAAGCATTAAGGCCCTAAGCTCGTCTGTCTTGCCTGTTACGCTCCTTGCATTGAAGCAGATGCACTCCAGACCGCCAGGCCCACTGAGGTCATCCTCTCCCAGAATGCTCTTCCTCTTAGATAGCCTTGTCCTGGCTCCAAGCCCGTCCCCAGCCTCTATGCTTATTGACCTATTGTTTTGATCCCCACCCCCCTGCCACGTTAGTTTAAACCCACCCGAACCACACTAGCAAAACTCCCAGCCAGGATGTTCATGCCCTTCCAGTTAAGGTGTAACTCGTCCTTCTTGTACAAGTGCCACCCTCTCTTGTAGACTTCCCAGTGATCCATGAATTTGAAACCCTCCCTCCTGCACCAGTCTGCACTACAACCACCAAGACCCTTTTGCACAGTGAATGCTGAAATAAAGTATTCATTAAGTACCTCTGCTATTTCTTCCGGTTCCATACAAACTTTCCCACCGATAGGTCCTATTCTTTCACGCCTTATCCTCTTGCTCTTCACATACCTGTAGAATGCCTTGGGGTTTTCCTTAATCCTGCTTGCCAAGGCCTTCTCATGACCCCTTCTGCCTCCTAATTTCCTTCTTAAGATCCTTCCTATTAGCTGTATACTCTTTTAGATCTCTAACATTACCTAGCTCTCTGAATCTTTTGTAAGCTTTTCTTCTTGACTAGATTTATTACAGCCTTTGTACACCACGGTTCCTGTAACCTACCATAACTTCCCTGTCTCATTGGAACGTTGCTATTGCAGAACTCCAGACAAATATTCCCTGAAAATTAGCCACATTTCTTCCATACGTTTCCCTGAGAAAACCTTTTTCCAATTTACGCCTCCAATTTCCTGCCCGATAGCCTCAAAATGTGTCTAGGACGGTGGATAGAGGAGAGCCGGTGGATGTGGTCTTTCAGGATTTTCAGAAGGCGTTTGACAAGGTACCTCACAAGAGGTTATTACAGAAGGTCAGGGGGCATGGAATTGGGGGTAGGGTGTTAGCGTGGATAGAGGACTGGTTGTCAAATAGGAGGCAGAGAGTGGGGGTCAATGGGTGCTATTCGGATTGGCGGATGGTGACTAGTGGAGTGCCCCAGGGGTCGGTGCTGGGGCCTCAGCTATTTACCATTTATATAGATGATCTGGAGGAGGGAACGGAGTGTAGGGTGTCGAAATTTGCTGATGACACCAAAATTGGTGGAAAGGCAAATTGTGCGGAGGGTGTGGAGAGTCTACAGAAGGATCTAGATAGGCTGGGCGAATGGGCCAGGAAATGGCAAATGGAATTTAATGTTGGCAAGTGCGAGGTGGTCCACTTTGGTAGGAATAATGGTAGGAAGGATTATTACTTACGTGGAGAAAAACTGCAGCAGGCGGCGGTGCAGAGGGACCTTGGGGTCCTTGTGCATGAGTGCAAAAAACCCAGCTTGCAGGTGCAGCAGGTGGTCAGGAAGGCGAATGGGATGCTGGCCTTCATCGCGAGGGGGATTGAATATAGAAGTAGGGAGGTCTTGCTGCAGCTGTATAGGGCATTGGTGAGGCCGCAGCTGGAGTACTGTGTGCAGTTTTGGGCGCCGTACTTACGCAAGGATATTTTGGCCTTGGGGGGAGTGCAGAGGAGGTTTACTAGGCTGTTGCCGGAGTTGAGGGGGTTGAGCTATGAGGAGAGGCTGAATAGATTAGGCTTGTACTCATTAGAGTTTAGAAGAATGAGGGGAGATCTCATTGAGACGTATAAGATGATGAATGGGATGGATAGGATAGAGGTGGAGAGACTCTTCCCGCTCAGAAAGGACAGTAGGACTAGGGGGCACAGCCTCAAGATAAAGGGGGGGCGGTTTAGAACGGAGTTGAGGAAGAACTTCTTCACTCAAAGGGTGGTGAATCTCTGGAATTCTCTGCCCGTTGAAGTGGTGGAGGCTGCCTCGCTAAATATTTTTAAGACGTGGGTTGATGGGTTTTTGATAAGAGAGGGGATTAAGGGTTATGGGGAGAGGGCGGGAATGTGGAACTGAGCCACGACAGATCAGCCATGATCTTATTGAATGGCGGGGCAGGCTCAAAGGGCCAGATGGCCTACTCCTGCTCCTATTTCTTATGTTCTTATGTAGTTGGACAACATTCTGATGTTTCATTGTGCCATTGAGTAAGTTTTATTCTTTCGCATATGAGCATCGCTAGCAATACAAACTTTTCTGTCAATCCCCAGTTTCAATTGAGAAGATGGTTATGAGCTGCTATCTTGAAATTCTGCAACCTGTCTGGTGTAGGTACACCCACAGTGTTGTTACCAGGAGAATTCCAGGGTATTTACCCAGCAACAGCAAAACCAGGATAGAAGGAGCATCTTTAATTAGTAATCTCTAGGTTACTCCCAGTTCTCAATGCAAGTGAATACAGAAATAAAGTTAAAATACATAGATGCATGGCTGGAAAGATGATGCTGAAGAGAGGGCTTTAGATTTCTTGCGCATTGAGATCAAGCTGGACAGGTTGCACCTTAACAGGATCATGGACTGATTCCCTTGAGTGATTTGCTCGTACTTTTGGGGAGGATTTAAACTAAGGCAGGAGTGAGGGAAGAAGCTGGAAATAGAGAGTTGTGCCAAGATGCACAGAATATTGGGAGAGACATAGCACTAAAATAGGAAATAGTAGGTATTAGTTGGATCCCGAGTATTGACGGGAGAAAGTAATGACATGTAAATCATGGATTACTGTGCATGTATGTGAATACATGGAGTGTGGTAAATAAGATTGGTGAGTTACCAGCACAGATTGTTATATGGGAATACGATACAGCTATAAAAGAGACCTCGCTCAAAGAAAGGTGGAACTAGACATTAAATATTATTAAAGGAAAGGTGGTGTTGTGGCAGTATTGATTAAGGAGAACATTGCAGTGCTTTGGCTAGAGTTAAGAAACAAGAGGTGCAATTACATTGCTCGGTGCAGCCTCTAGGCCACCATCCAGTGGGTAAGATGTAGAGCAGCAAGTTTGCAAAGAAGTGCAAGAGATGTGCAAGAATTATAGAGCATTTTTAATAGAGGATTTTTATTCAGATATAGACTCCAAGAGAGTAGTGAAGGGTAGAGATTAGCAAGAGTTTGTGAGGTATGTTCAGGGAAGTTTTCAAGGGCTAGTTGGCCTACTCCTGCTCCTATTTCTTATGTTCTTATAATTCCCCTTACTCCAATTAAACACTTTTCTAATTTGTCTGATCCTATCTCTCTCCAATGCTATTGTAAAGGAGATAGAATTATGATCACTATCTCCAAAATGCTCTCCCACTGAGAGATCTGACACCTGACCAAGCTCATTTCCCAATACCATATCATGGTTGGGGAATCTAGAACCGGGATACGGGTAGACCATTTAGAATTGAGATGGGGAAAACATTTTTCACGCAAAGGGTAGTGAACCTGTCAAATTCTCTACCACAGAAGGCTGTGGAGCCTGAGTCACAATAAGTTCGAAGTTTTGTTTTTAGATTTTGGGTGGCACAGTGGTTAGCACTGCTGCCTCACAGCACAAGGGACCAGAGTTCGATTCCTGGCTTGGGTCACCATCTCTGTGATGTTTTCATGTTCTCCCTGTGTCTGCATGCATTTCCCCTGGGTGCTGCACTTTCCTCCCACAGTCTGAAAGATGTGCTGGTTAAATGCATTGGCCATACTAAATTCTCCCTCAGTGTTATGTAAGCCTACTTGTGACAGTAATAAATAAACTTTAAAAATAAACTACAGTAGGATCAAAGGGTATCAGGAGAAAGTGGGAATATAGCATTAAGATGAGGATCTGCCACAATTATAGCGAATATGGAGCTGACTCGAAAGGCCAAATGGCCTGCTCCTCCTAGTTTCTATCTAAGTGTCATGTGAGCTCCATGTGTTCCTAGAACAAACATGCTTGATCTGTTTTCTGTGATCAGAAATGAGCTGGATGTTCTGAGAGTTCTGATCCTATTAATGAATGTCTCAGGTTGCTGCCAGGTCATGTGGGCGTTTGATGGTGCCATGCACTTGCAGGAAGTTTGAGATCACTAAGAATTACACAGCTGTGGCAGTCTGGCTTGTTTCATCCATGCAGAACTGCACATAATGATGAGCTTTCCTGAAAAGGCTGTCGTCACCTTCCTTTGAGTTTTGCTGATTGTGAGATTCTGCAAAGGTCCCCAGTGGAGACCTGGACGGACCTGCTAACAAAATGTTCAGTGCAGCAGTAACCTATAGAGCAACTGGCATTGGATGCTCTCCAGGTCCATGTGGCATGAGTTCTGCATTAAGAATGTGGTAAATATGAGCTACCACATCCCTAGACAAGCAAAGGTGCCTTCATTTATCTCCATGTATAAGCTCTGTTTACTGTAGGCTGTTGGTCACACAAATCCCTTTGTGGATTTGGCTCTTCATCAGCACCTGGTGAGGCCTCACTGGCTGTTGATCCTCAGGGTGATGATCTTCCCTTAGCTGTGCCAGTCAGCGATGGATTCTGCTCCTCATTCCAGTCATAGCTATCAACAGCTATCACTGTTGCCTGCAGCCTGCATTCTCCACAATGAACAATCATTGGCAATCCCTCTTGAATGGTCTCCCTCCACATTAAAGGCAGGAATCCATATTCTAGCCCTCCACTTCCCTTAGTCTCTTCATGGCAATCCCCGGCTACCTTTGTAGGATATCATTCTGGAGGAGGACAGGTGACTGAGCTTTCCCTTCAGATGTGACTGCGCATTCACAATGTGGGTCTTAATTCAGGTTAAAAGACCCATGGGCTATATAGCACATTCAAGCCTCTGGTGGTTATCTTCCAGTGGCCTTGACAATTGATGCCCAATCCTTGCACTAGGGTCATGACCACAAGCAATGTGGATGCTGAAACCTGAAACAAAAACAGAAATGCTGAAAAAGCTCAGCTGGTCTGGCAGCATCTGTGTAGAGTGAAACAGATATAACATTTCAAGTCTGCATGACTCTTCAGAGTTAGAGAGGGAGAAATGTGATGTAAGAGGCTGGAGCCTGTATTTGCTGCTCCCAATGTGGTCTCCTCTACATTGAGGAGACTAAATGCAAACTGGGTGACCAGTTTGTTGAACACCTTTGCTCAGTCCACAAGCATGGCCCCAACCTTCCTGTTGCTTTCTATTTTCACTCAGCACTTTGCTCACATGCCTACATGTCCACCGTTGGCCTGCTACAATACTCAGCACAAGCTGGGGGAGCAGCACCTCATCTCACAGTCCCCTTCCCTGATTTCTACAACCACACCGTCCTTCTCGAGCATGAACACAGTTGCAAAAAACTTATTTAATACCTCACCTCATTCCAGATTTACTAATTTAAATTCTCACAACTGCTATGGTGGGATTTGAACTCCTGCCTCTGGAGTATTCATCCTGGCCTTTTGGATTACTAGTCCAGTATTATTGCCATAATACTACCTTCTATGTTTTTATGAGGCTTAATCTAAGGGTTGGATTTTTTTAACTTGCATAGGGAACACACGAAGGCAATAATAGTAATAAATTCTGACTGCCGAGTAATGAATTTCTGTGTTATCATTAAGAATCTTGGTCATGACTTTGTATTTTTTTGGTGAAATTCTTCTGTTGATTCGTATGCACATGAACAATGGGTGTACTTGTGGTGTATTTGTCTTGCCTGTTCTGATTATATTCAATGAGGCAGATAAGCCTTAAGCTTTGTCACCCTCTCGTACCTCTGCAATATTTTGTTGTTCACCATTTCATTGCAATCTATCTAACCTTTGATTATTTTCCTCCAGTACACCCCACGCACCCTCCTAATCCCCTGTTGTGTAACTAACTTAAATAGTTGTATCATAAACTCCAGCATGGCCTCATCTGCTCTGAAAAGTTCAGTATCATGATAGGTGATATTGATTGCAATGCTGTTAATAAATGTCATGCGTAATGGGGAGATGGTAGTGTAGTAGTAATGTTGCTAATGTCATCAGACCAGTAATTCAAAGTCCCAGGCTAATGCTCTGGGGACATGTTTTTGAATCCCACCACCACAGCTGGTGGAATTTGAATTCAGTTAATAAATCTAGGGCTAAAAAAGCTTGTCTTGGTAATGACGGACCATTGTCAAAATCTGCTGGCCTGTGTGATCTGGCCCCCAACCATTTGCAATCTATGCTCATAGTGAAATTTGACACTAAAACAGGTGGGAAAGCAAGTGGCAGTGAGATAGGAATTCAGAAATTTACACGTAGATACGGATAGGGCCAAAATTTGGCAGATGGAAAACTACTGTGCCACTATCTCTGGTGGGTCATTCTTCTTGGTGGACAAGATGTACCCAGGGATGGTGATGGTGTCCGCAAAATTGTCTGTAAGAGATGATTCTGTGATTATGATGCTGTTGCTTCACTGGTCTCCCAATTTTTGCTTGCTAGGCCATTTCCAAGCTAGCATGAGAACTAGGAACAGGAGTAGACAATTCAGCCCTTAAGCCTGCTCCACGTTCACTATGATCGTGACAAATCTCTTTTTGGCCTCATCTCCACTTTCTTGCCTGCTCCCCATAAACACTTCATCCTGCTACTAATTAAAAACATATCTGTCTTCTCAAATTTGTTTAGTGTTCCACCAGCAGCTTCAGTCTGGGGTAGAGAATTCCACAGATTCATGACTGTTTGAGTGAAGCAATTCCTCCTCATTTTTGTTTTAAATCTGCCACTCGTATGGCCCCTCATTCTAGAATGTCCATCAAGAGGAAAATCCACCCTCTGACTGCCCTGTAAATCCCCTTTAGCATCTGATACCTCAATTAGATCTTCTCTCATTCTTCTAAACTCGAGCGATTAAAGGCTTAAACAGCTCGGTCTCTCTTCATCAGACAAGTCCTTCATCCCGGAATCAATCGAGTGAAGCTTCTCTAATTCCTCCAATGTATTTACGTCCTTCCTCAAGTAAGGGGACCAAAACTGTGTATAGTACTCCAGATGCAGTCTTGCCAATGCCCTATTCAATTGCGATGTGGGTATGCCGGCGTTGGACTGGCGTAAACACAGTAAAAAGTCTGACAACACCAGGTTTTAGTCCAAACGATTTATTTGATAATAGACTCACAAGCTTTCGAGGTTTCCTTCTTCGTCAGGTGAATGGAGAGTTCAGAACTCTCCATTCACCTGACGAAGAAGGAAACCTCGAAAGCTTGTGAGTCTATTATCAAATAAATCGTTTGGACTAAAACCTGGTGTTGTCAGACTTTTTACTATTCAATTGCAACAGCACTTCCCTACTTTTATACTCTGTTCCATTTGCAATTAAAAGCAAAATTCCATTTGCCTTTCTTATTACCAGATGCACCTGCATACTATCTGTGATTCATGCACAAGTACACCCAGATCCCTCTGCACCAATACATTTTGAAATTTCTCTCCATTGAGATAATAAGTTGCCTTTTTATTCCAACAATCGAAAGAATAATCTCAGTACTGACCAAGCTGGCTGGACTGGGACATAGCTGCTAGAATGGTTCTGCAGCAGGTGGTGAGGGAATCAACAAGAAGAAAAAATATACATGACCTCATCCTCCCCAATCTACTTGTTGCATCTGTCTGTAATGGTATAGGTAGGAGTGATAGTTATATAGTCCTTGTGGGGACAAAGTCCCATCTTCACATTGAGAGTACCCTCCATCATGTTGTGTCACCATGCTAAAGATTTTGAACAGATCTAGCAAACCAAAACTGGACACCATGAAGCACTGTGGACCATCAGTAACTTCAACATAATTGTATAAACCAAAATCGGAAGTTCATGACCTGGCATATCCCCCATTCTATCATTACCATACAGTCAGCGATCAACCCTGATTCAATAAAGAGTGCAAAAAGGCATGCGGGGAGCAACTCCAGGCATATAAAAATGAGCTGTCAATCTGGTGAAGCCACAACACAGGACTACTTGTGTACCAAGTAACGAAAACAGCACGTGATAGATAGAGCTAAGCAATGGACAAATCTAAGTTTTGCACTTCAATTACATCCAGTTTTGAATGCTGGTGGACAATAAAACAACTAACAGGGGGTGGAGGCTCCAAAAAATACCTTCATCCTCAATGATGGAGGAACCCAGTATCTCAATGCAAAAGACCAGGCTGAAGCATTTGCAACAGTTTTTAGCCTGAAGTGCCAAGTGGGTGGCCCATCTCAGCTCCATCTCAGGTCTCCAGCATCTCAAATGCCAATCTTTAGCCAATTCAATTCACTCCACGTCAAGGTATCAAGGAATGTCTGAAGGCACTAGATATGACAAAGCTATGGATCCTGATAGTATTCCAGCAATAGTACTGAAGACTTGTGCTCCAGAACTAGCTGCACCCTAAGCCAAGCTGTCCCAGTACAGCTACAACACTGGCATCTACCTGACAATGTGGAAAACTGCCCAGGTGTGTCCTGTATACAAAAAGATGGATAAATTCAGCTTGATCTGTCTACTCTCAGTCATAAATTGATGTAAAGTGTCATCAACAGTAAAATCAAGCAGTACTTTCCTCAACAAAACATGCTCACTGACACCCAGTTTGGGCTCTGAGAGGGTCACTCAGCTACTGACCTCATTACAGCCTTCCTCTTGCTTCCCCAGACATAATTACAATTTGATAATATTCTTATTCTTATAGCAATGCACAAAATAATTCAAACAAGTTAAACTAAATATTATGTGCACATTACAGATAAAAACACTTAACATGGTATCCCTGCATCACCAAGAGTCTGTTTGTAATGCTAAATTTTTGATTTATGCTTGCTTAGACTGTGGTTGTCTCTTTCCAATTAACTTCTGGTTCTCAGTTCTGCTGTACCTCGTATTCTGAATTCTACTAAAACCCGTTTGCTGATATTTGCCATCCAGTATCTTCACTGTGGCTTCTTGGTAGTAAACAATTTACAGTTTGTATTTTTTTAAGAGGTCAGATGGGGCCTCAGTTTAAGATCTCCTCTGAATGAACTAACTGTACTAAAGACTCAATCTGGATGATATTCTCAAGTCCCTGGAGTGGGACTTGAACCCATAATCCCTGTGACACTGAGGTGAGAGTATTACCACTGACCAGCCTGAGAAAGCATTATAAATCTCAAAGCACGTGGCAAAATGTGATCCCTTGGAGTGCTGTGGAAGACCAGCTGCCAAACTGCAGAAAATTTTTACCATCAGACTGACTAACCCCAGGATTGCCGGAGAATGCTATAAATCCTTGGGACCAATGCCTTGTGTTATTTAAATCCCACAACTTTCTTTGTCACTGCTCGTAACTTGTGCTGCTAAAAGTCTGGTCTGTATGCTGTAGCACCTTGTGTTTACGTATCTAGTTTATTTTGAGCAATGCCACAGGAAATACTGGAAGTCAGAGTACGTTGCTTTGTGTAATACGCATAAATGGCTGGACTTTGTGGGGTGGATGGGTCTGGGTTTGATGTAATTTGATGCTTGCCATCGTTACATCAGGAACAACAATCTCAGCAATGTTGTGGATGTGTTGATTAGCACAGAAATTTGAAGTTGCAGCCTGTCACTCAGGTTCTGTCATAGGCTTCAGTGTGGCCCCTGCCCCCCGCCCAATCAGGCAGTCATAAAATCAGCTCAAATTACAACATTCCTGTCCCCATATCTTTTGTTTGAACAACTTCTTCTGGTGTTTTTATTATGTACAACTGGATTTCACCGATGATGTGAATAATTAAACTTGGTGAACAATGAAATCGGCTCTGGAACTACTTTAGAATTGTGGAGTGCTGTCAAATTATGAAATAGTGGACTTTTTGAATATCTTGTGTCTTCCCTTTTTGGCTGGGGTGGAGAAGGAGGGAGAGCGAGGGGGTTTGCCTGTGAAAATCCTTTAATGTGATTGGAGTAGAAATGCTGAAATCAGTTGTGGCCAGAGGATGAAATTCTTGCAAAAGATGTTACTAGATTTCTCTCTGAGACTTGACTTTTAAGGTTAGCAGCAAGAACTGTTGTTTCATCGATGACTGTAAATCCTGGCCCTAAGTATCAAGGTCACTGATTTGCACCTTAGAATGGAGTGCAATAATATTGTTACTGCTGTTGGGCATTGGAGAATTAAATGTTGTAGGACATGAAGGTTAAATTGGAGATGTTGGGATCCAGAAAAAAGTGGTAGGAAAGGATTGCATTTTGAAGGAGTATTGAGAGCTATGTTATCTATTTTGGAGGAGTCTTACTGGGGAGGAGTATGATGGTGCCTATTTTAAAAGTTGACCTGAAAATTGAGAAGTGCTTGGAAAACATAAAGCATTTATCCAAAATCCTCATTAAAATAAAAACCTTCTAAAATAAACATGTCTACGAGAATTGTTGAGCTTATTTGAAAACTTCTTGAACTTGATGTTGCACTTTGCTATACAATTGAATGTGTGATTCGTCAAGAACCACTCTCATCTGGGCCTGAGACAGCAGTTTGTTTCTATTTTTAAAAACTTTTCTATTGAAAGCTTGTGAATGTGGAAATAAGTTGAACTTGTACAGGTACAAATTACTTTCTCAAATCACTGAACCCCTGTTGAGTCAGGATTCTGATTGAGCACTCGTGGTAATTCTGGAATGTAGGGTCGTACAACAGCCCAGTCATACAAGTATTCCCCGAGGACTGTGAGACATTATGCCAGCCTGTCTGGAGCAATCATTTGAAGTGGGTGATGGAAAGCCACTTCGGTTTGGGTTTTTTCATTTTTTCCTCTCGCTCCCCTCTTTCAACCAATGGAAAAAGTTGAACACATTTGGGTGTAACTAACGAAAATACATGAAGTGTAGAAAGCATTTCCAGCATTTAACGGTCGAGCAGTGTGCAGTATATTATTCACACATGTCCAGCGGCAAGACAGTTTGAAACACTTCTGTCAGAGCTTGGGATTTTAATGTCGGCGTTTGAAAAACACGATTCACAGGTGGGGGTTAAGGTCTACTGTGTGAATATTATCATTCCTTCAAAATAAGCATTGCTATGTAGAGCACGAGCTTTAAACTTTGTCAAATATGTACAACGTTAAAGGAAGTTGTTCCAAGATTATGTACACAGGGCCAGTTGACTTTAAAATATATTTTCATCACTTCAGTTTCAGTATCTGGTGATTAGTAATGTGGCATTTTTCATTATTCTGTACTCTGCATAATACTGTAAGTATAGCCTAAGCCCTGGGTTACTAGCTTTTGTCAAGCCTGTGTGCTGAGTACTTGTGCAAAATTGAGTGCTTCCTGTAGTTTCAAAAAGTTCCTGTACATTCAAAAAGTCATCTGGCCAATAACAGTCTGTTCCTTCATTGATTAAGAACTTCAGGTAGTGTGTGGCTCTCAGCGTAATGGTGGATAGGTGGGGAAAGGAGGGAGGGATGTGAGAGTGAAACTACCAGTTTGCAAACCAATTCCTAAAGCAGAAGGGTTTCAAGGTGGTCAGACTGTCACTGTTTATTCAGATGTTACAGGTAACTGAGTAACCGTAATCATCCGTAAAGATTTATACTTCTGAACTCTCGTACAAGAAACTAACTGAAAGTCTCTCGGATTCTGTATTAAGGTGCACGATTCTCAGAACTCTGTTTGGAGCCCCCTCACACCTCGGTTTTTCACAAGGTTCTTACCACAACCCAGCTTAGGATGCAGCATTTTCTTGCATAACTGCATTTCAGCAATTGACATTCATTCCTCTGATCTGTCAGCTCAACAGTGCAGTAAATACTCAGTGTTGTCAAAATTATTGGAACTAGCAAATTATGTGATTCTGTGTTCAATCTAAGTTGGAGTTAATGTTCGGGGTTTGATTAGAAAACCCATCAGATGTTTCTTCTGTTTCACCCTGTAGAGCTAACCTTTCCTAACTAGAAAGGATGGTTTAGATTTTGGCCTCTTATTGTGTTTGTAGAACCGTGTATTGCAATTTTTTGTGCATTGATTTTTGGTAGCAGATGTGTTCCAGACAGAAGGGCTCATCCTCATCCTCATCTTCAAGGGTCCTGAGTAAAGATATGATTGATCGGTCAGTCGGAAGGATCTGAGTCATATGGCTTGATCTGTAAATATCCAAATAATAATTTGGAGGCCAAAAGAGAAAATGTTGGAAAATCTCAGCAGGTCTGGCAGCATCTGTAAGGAGAGAAGAGAACTGACGTTTCGAGTCCAGATGATCCTTTGTCACAGAGGGTTATCTGGACTTGAAATTTCAGCTCTCATCTCTCCTTACAGATGCTGCCAGACCTGCTGAGATTTTCCAGCCTTCCTCTTTTTTGATTTCAGATTCCAGCACCTGTAGTAATTTGCTTTTAATAATTTAGAGACAGACAATATACATGTAGATGATCTGGAGGAGGGAACCGAGTGTATGGTGTCGAAATTTGCTGATGACACCAAGATTGGTGGAACGGCAAATTGCGCGGAGGGTGTGGAGAGTCTGCAGAAGGATCTAGATAGGCTGGGCGAATGGGCCAGGAACTGGCAAATGGAATTTAATGTTGGCAAGTGCGAGGTGGTCCACTTTGGTAGGAATAATGGTAGGAAGGATTATTACTTACTTGGCAAAAAACTGCAGCAGGTGACGGTGCAGAGGGACCTCGGGGTCCTTGTGCATGAGTCGCAAAAACCCAGCTTGCGGGTGCAGCAGGTGGTCAGGAAGGCGAATGGGATGCTGGCCTTCATAGCGAGGGGGATTGAATATAAAAGTAGGGAGGTCTTGCTGCAGCTATATAGGGCATTGGTGAGGCCGCAGCTGGAGTACTGTGTGCAGTTTTGCGCGCCGTACTTACGCAAGGATATTTTGGCCTTGGAGGGAGTGCAGAGGAGGTTTACTAGGCTGATGCTGGAGTTGAGGGGGTTGACTATGAGGAGAGGCTGAATAAACTAGGCTTGTACTCGTTAGAGTTTAGAAGAATGAGGGGAGATCTCATTGAGACGTATAAGATGATGAATGGGATGGATAGGATAGAGGTGAAGAGACTCTTCCCGCTCAGAAAGGACAGTAGGACTAGGGGGCACAGCCTCAAGATAAAGGGGGGGCGGTTTAGAACGGAGTTGAGGAAGAACTTCTTCACTCAAAGGGTGGTGAATCTCTGGAATTCTCTGCCCGTTGAAGTGGTGGAGGCTGCCTCGCTAAATATTTTTAAGACGCGGGTTGATGGGTTTTTGATAAGAGAGGGGATTAAGGGTTATGGGGAGAGGGCGGGAATGTGGAACTGAGCCACGACAGATCAGCCATGATCTTATTGAATGGCGGGGCAGGCTCAAAGGGCCAGATGGCCTACTCCTGCTCCTATTTCTTATGTTCTTATGTGGTTGGACAACATTCTGATGTTTCATTGTGCCATTGAGTAAGTTTTATTCTTTCGCATATGAGCATCGCTAGCAATACAAACTTTTCTGTCAATCCCCAGTTTCAATTGAGAAGATGGTTATGAGCTGCTGTCTTGAAATTCTGCAACCTGTCTGGTGTAGGTACACCCACAGTGTTGTTACCAGGAGAATTCCAGGGTATTTACCCAGCAACAGCAAAACCAGGATAGAAGGAGCATCTTTAATTAGTAATCTCTAGGTTACTTCCAGTTCTCAATGCAAGTGAATACAGAAATAAAGTTAAAATACATAGATGCATGGCTGGAAAGATGATGCTGAAGAGAGGGCTTTAGATTTCTTGCGCATTGAGATCAAGCTGGACAGGTTGCACCTTAACAGGATCATGGACTGAGTCCCTTGAGTGATTTGCGCGTGCTTTTGGGGAGGATTTAAACTAAGGCAGGAGCAAGGGAAGAAGCTGGAAATAGAGAGTTGTGCCAAGATGCACAGAATATTGGGAGAGACATAGCACTAAAATAGGAAATAGTAGGTATTAGTTGGATCCCGAGTATTGACGGGAGAAAGTAATGACATGTAAATCATGGATTACTGTGCATGTATGTGAATACATGGAGTGTGGTAAATAACTTTGGTGAGTTACCAGCACAGATTGTTATATGGGAATACGATACGGCTATAAAAGAGACCTCGCTCAAAGAAAGGTGGAACTAGACATTAAATATTATTAAAGGAAAGGTGGTGTTGTGGCAGTATTGATTAAGGAGAACATTGCAGTGCTTTGGCTAGAGTTAAGAAACAAGAGGTGCAATTACATTGCTCGGTGCAGCCTCTAGGCCACCATCCAGTGGGTAAGATGTAGAGCAGCAAGTTTGCAAAGAAGTGCAAGAGATGTGCAAGAATTATAGAGCATTTTTAATAGAGGATTTTTATTCAGATATAGACTCCAAGAGAGTAGTGAAGGGTAGAGATTAGCAAGAGTTTGTGAGGTATGTTCAGGGAAGTTTTCAATAAGTTTCCAGTTCAATGAGGAAATAGGCCCACCTAGACTTAGTTCTTGGGAATGAGGTGTGTTAAGTGGGGAAACAGTGACAGACAGATGTCAAATTAATAATACAACAAAGAACTAGGCTGATTATAGAAGGTCCAGATGGGAAGTGGAAAAGCAAATCAGAAAAACCAAGAGAAACTTTGAACAACGACTGGCAGCTGATGTGAAAGGAACTCCCAAAAATCTTTTATACATACAGAAATGTTAGAAGGAGCAGTGGGGCTGATTAGTAATGAGAAAGGAGATTTACACATGGAGCATAGCTGAGGTCTTAAATGAATACTTTGCATCTTTTTTTACCAAGGAATAAATTGCTGCTGAGGTCATGGTGAAAGAGCAGGTAATTCAGAGACTTGAAGAGTTTAAATCTGATATGTAGGTGATGTTGAATAGGCTGTCTGTATTTAATAGTTGAAATGGCACTGGGAGCAGATGAGATGCATCCAAGGATACTGAGAGAAGTGAGGATGTAAATGCCTGATTTTCCATGACACCAGTGAAAAACATCCCATTTGACAACATGTCTGGATAAAGGTGACTTGCAGAAGTTAGGACTTAACCTGAAGAATGCCAGGGGCTGCTTCCGGATTTGGTGTTGGAGTCTGCCAGCAATCCTGGAATATGACAGCTATGGGTGGGGGAGCATCTATCAGACGGATCCTTCAACTTCTGTGTCATCGAAGTGATGCACCTTCCAGCCTCACTGTTCCTGCAGATCCGTCATAACTCTTTAGATGGTTCACCTTTCAAAATGACACCCAGGTATGATGGTGGGATGGGGCAGCACACTACCACAGTGGTTAGCATTGCTGTTCACAGTGCCAGGCACCTGGGTTTGATTCACTGTTTGTGTGGACTTTGTATGTTCTCCCTGTGTCTGCGTGAGTTTCCTTTGGGTGCTCCAGTTTCCTCCCACATTGTGAAAGATGTGCTGGTGAGGTACATTGACCCAAACAGGCACCAGACTGTGGTGACTAGGGGAATTTCAAGGTAACTTCATTGTAGTGTCAATGTAAGCCTTACCTATGACTAATAAATAAACTTTGACTAATGTGTGCCATCAAGCCCATTCCACTACCAAAGTCAGCATATAACTCCTGGATGCATAATTAATTATGCCAGGGCCGGAAGATATGGTACAGTTTCTTGGCACCCTCCACAATGACACTGTGCCTCTGTCTCACCAAGGGACTTAGTTCTAGATTGGAGAATTCCTCCTTTAATGTTCACAGCATCAGTTTAAAAATGTAAATGTGGCTTTGTGTCTATTGTGCCTATCTGTTGCATGGAGTTTGTCTTAAGCTTACACGCTCTTTGTTAGTCCTGTATCTCTGTCTCTCTCTGGCAGACTGGTCTGCCTCTTTGTCTCTGCTACAGGGATTGAAAAATATCCAGTGTCTCTGGGCTTCATAACTTGATTGGCTGCCTAGTCATGAGGCTGTTGGGAGACCTACCCTGGTGGTCATTAACCACTGATCATCAAGCAACATGTGGTATCAATCACCATTCCTTGGTATAGTATATCTCTAACCACCTCATTTAATGCCATCATGCAACAAAGCTATGCCACAAAATGTTAAGCATATGCTTCACATTGTACATCTTCAGTTAGAGAGCCAGAAGACTAAAATCTTGCAAAACATGGCAATATAATATCTACCCTGAGCAATAGTAGTAGTAGTAGTTCAGTGAATTGAAGGTAAGCATGAACCACTAAGCTCTCAATTGGGGAAAACTGGTGAGAAAAGACACAGTGCGGAATTCTCCCAGCCAGCCCATGGTCAGTTTGGTGGCGGTTGGACATAGTAAATCTGACTGGAGCCGAAGAGCTGGAAACCTGCTGGCATAAAATCAAGTCACAATTCTCCCAAAGTCGCTCTTCCAACTGGCAAGTGGTGCAAACATCTTTTGTGTTAATTTGCATCTCATGATTGCTCATTAAAACAGCTACCCGCTGGAATTACATTGGATCGTCCAATCTTGCGTGAAATCAGTTGTGTCAGAGTCAAACCTGATTGCTAATGGGGGATGTGCTCAAAATGGTGCTCAGTTCACCAGAGACTTCCAGATGAGCACATCAACTTTCTACCATATTGTTGTAAGGCTCCTGATGCATTGTTCACTACTCTGACAGGCAGCCTGCTTTCTCTCAACTCCATGCCCAGCTGGGTTTTCATGGACAGCACCTTGCTGCTGGATCTATGGATCGTCCTATGTCACTGAGTTCAGTTAGTACTGCCCCTTTGGTTTGGGAGCACAGGAATTGTCTTGCTCTTGATGACCCCACAGAAGTGTTTATCTAGGTAGCACTGAGCTGTGGCAGTCATGCAGCCATTACAACGAAGGTTTGAAATTTGATCAGAGTGTGAGGTGAAACTAGGCATGAGGGGTTGTAGCCTAATGAAGGTAAGGGAGGTAATGTAGAAGGAGAGCTGCGTGAAGAGGTGGGGAGAAAGGGCGAGGCTTCACAATGGCAATCGGAGGGGCAAGGATGAAGAAGATGAACAGTGGAAGGCTGAGGGAAGCTGGAACTCAAAATGTCTGCACGAAAAGCTCATCAGCAAGGGAGCCCAAGGGATACCACATCATTTACTAGAAGCAGATGCACGAATACTTCAGATATGGTGGGTAGAGGTCCATGTGGGCATGGGCACCTGACAAGTAATGAGCTCAGTGGGAGAGTGTTTGAATCAAGGAACAAACTTCCACTCAAGGATGCTGGCCCTTTTCTTCAGGGTTGCTGACCTCCTGCATGGTCTGGTGAAGACAGACAGACTGGAGAGTGTTATGAGCGTGCTGGACTGGTATTTAAATATGGCACTGGGACCTTTGAACCCAGTAGCTGAGGACAGGCAGACGAATCAACTGCCAAGAGAGGCTGAGGGGAACTTCCTTGTGCATAACTAATGAGTGTCCACAAAATCCTGCCATTCTGATTAGCGGGACAGGACCGCCATTGCACCTAGTTTCAAAATGGGAGTATTCTACCCAGTTTTAATTGTGCTTACCGGTGTTAGCAATTGCTTGAAGTCCTGTGTTAATGGCAGCCACAGTTGTTTAATTACTATCTTGCTGAGAATATCTGCTGTTTTTAAAGTAGGCATAAATGCAGGAATTTGAAACAAGCTGGTTGTTAAACTTGAGAACCAACAAACCAATTTCAGACTGAGTTCAGTGGTCATGGAAAGCCCTAAGAAGCACAAGCTGTTACTGTCCAGACAAATTTAACAGTAGCATTTGGCACTGTAGAATTGGTAAGGAAAATTTGTTCTGAAAATTTTGAGTAAAAATTGGTGCTCCGAGTTTAATTCAGCACATTGCTCATTTGCTTTTCTGTGACATTTATAGGAGAGGTGAATGTTAAAACCAAAATAATATTTTACAGCAGGAATACATATTTACATTGAATTCTTCCAATGGATAATGTGCCAAACCATGAGATATTAAAAATATGTGGGTTAAAAAGCCACGTTAACAGTAAATTAGTGAAGAATGTGACTGAACTGGAGCATTTACAGATTAATTCTGATATGTTTGGTGTACAAAAATATTTTTATTGCATAATTCCGTAACAGCAAGTTTGGGTTTTTTTTTGCACAAATCAAAATTTGCATTGGTTATGATTCATTACAAATCACAAAGCACTCTTAAATACTTAAACTGGTTCTTGGTTATAGAACCATAGAAAATTACAGCTCAGAAACAGGCCTTTTGGCCCTTCTTGTCTGTGCCGAACCATTTTTTGCCTAGTCCCACTGAATATGTATATTTGATGAGCACAATTTTGACATGATAATAGTGTGCTCAAAATAAGCACAGACCACCCACTCTCCCCACCACAACATGCATTTTCTTCTTGAACAATTCAGTTTTAGGCTGTTCCATGTGTTGATTATTATTATTATTATGAGGAATTTTTTTACTGGCTTTAAATTAGTATTATTTTGAACTTCTGTGTCTTGTACTGTTGAATTTCATGTGGTATTCTGGATTGACTTCATCTACACTAATTCATGTTGCAAACGTCCTGTGAAATTTCCCATCAGCTTCTCATTTTTTGTTTACAAAGCCCATGGCCTAAAAATCAGAAGATGTGTGAACGTAGACACAGAACATTGCATAATCACATCATAAATAGATTATTTCTATGTTCTTTGTATCACACACAAGAAATTGTAAAATGCAGTATGTTTAATGAGGCGGTGGTCTTTCTGCACTTTCTTCCCAACTGATGTATCATGAATATGAGTTGACTTGATCTCTCCAATGGATGTGAAATCTTTAGTATCATTTTGGACAGCATTTATTTTTATTAACGTCATTTATTAACATATCTATGTTTCAAACCTTAAGATTATTTTCCCATGTAATTGGAGTTTAACCAAAAACCCTTCCAGATGAAGATAGTTTTCAATAAGCATTTACATTGACATGCTCAGTAATCACAGGCCGAGGCAATGCACTTCTTTATAGGTAAATAATCTTCATTGCTCTTTAATGACCATATGACCTAAAGCAAAAGCACAATTCCTGTTAAACTACAAAGAAACATGGCATTTTTAACTTTTTTGTCTACATACTCTGGGATACCTTAGCATTTCAGCTTTATTAAAATCTAGTTAGTCTATTTGTGCTCTATAATTTTAATTAACATGCAAGCTGCATGTGACTGACTATAGTGATGAATTGTCTCTGCTATCAGAATTTTTTTTAAACTATGAAAATAAACCACTGCCAGCTGCAGTAAGTAAGGAAATAAATCCCTTGCCTGTTAGAATTATGAAGCTTTTTTTTTGCCCAGCAAAGTAGTGACAGACAATTGCTTAGTTCCTGCAATGAGATTGTAGAATGATAACTTTTTTCCACAGTAATTATATTGGTATCAGACATCAGTTACACACAGGTTTTTACATGTATATCAGATGCATCAAGTGGATGGCAAGGCACTAGTAATTGGACAGTTTTAACTTGAGATGAAACACAACAGTAGAAGATCCATTTTATAAACAATCTTATAACTCATATATCACAGTAAGTAAAAGGAGCACCAATTTGTTGTGTAATTTTCTGTAGTCTTCATTACTTGCATCTTAACTAATGATAGAGTTTCTTCAATCAAATTCATTCAAAATTTGAGCAAACACATTCAAAGAATTGATATGCTTAAGCATTTTTAGGGAGCTTTGTACGCTCACCAGAGATAATGCTGCTTCACATTGTCAGAATCTGTCAATTTACTGACATCCAAGGATCATAGTAAAGTCTACCAGCTGTGCACTATACTATGACCTCTTGTTTGGGGTAAAAGGTTAACAAATCTTTTTTGGTTGGGGGAGGGTGTTGGCAAGCATGCAAGTTAGAAGGTTAGAAAACACACAAGGCAGAGAATTGTAATATTTTGGAACCCTGAAGCGTGAAGGACTACTATAAATCAGTTAATGGAACTTTCGGTCCTTGTCTGTCTGTTTGTGTAGAGAAAAACTTAGTTCTAAAAAGGCAACATATGATTTAATTCCCAGTAAATTTACTTGGAGTAGGTTTTCATCTTCATGATAATGCAAGGATGGTTATAGAACAAAGAAAAGTACAGAACAGGAACAGGCCCTTTAGCCCTCCAAGCGTGTGACAATCATGATGCCGTAACTTCAAAAAAAACGTTCTGCCCTTATTCAGTCTGTATCCTTCCATTTCCTCCTAATTCAGATGCCTCTTAAATGTCACTAATGCGCCCGCTTCCTCCACCATCTTTGGCAGCACGTTCTAGGCACCCACCACTCTGTGTGAAAAACTTCCCCCACACATCTCCCTTAAACTTGCCCCCTCTCACTTAAGCCTATTCCCCCTTTTAATTGACACACTCTTGGAAAAAGCCTCTGACTATCCACTCTGTTTATGTCTCTCATAATTTTGTAGACCTCTATCAGGTTTCCCCTCAGCCTCCGTCTTTCCAACGAAAACATTCCTATTTTCAACCTCTCCTCATAGCCAAAACTCTTGAGACCAGGCAACAACCTGGTGAACTTTCTTTGCACTTTCTCCAAAGTTTCCACGTTCTCCTGATAATGTGGTGACCAGAATTGCACGCAAAACTCCAAATGCAGCCTAACCAAGGTTTTAGATCATTGCAACATGATTTCCCAACTCCTGTAATCAAAGGCCCCAACTGATGAAGGCAAGCATGCTATATGCTTTCTTAATGCCCCAGCTATTTCTCCCCTTCCTCCCACAGTAATCTGGGATAGATTCCATCCGGCCCCAGGGACTTGTCTACCTTAATACAGTTTAGGATACTCAACACTTCCTCCTTTGATATATTGACATTCTTGGGAGCGTTCACACACCTATCCCTGACCTCGACATCTGTCATGTCCTTCTTGGTGATGCAAAATACTCATTAGAGATTTCACCCACTCCCTGTTTTTCCCTCCATTGCCCTTTAGTGGGCCTACTATTTCTCTTGCTACCCTCTTGCTCCTAATATATGCATAAAAAGCCTTCAGATTCTTTTTGATCCTGTTTGCTAAAAGCACTTCATGGCCCCTGTAGCCCTCCTGATTCCACGTTTAAGTTCCTTCTTACTTTCACTATATTCCTCAAGGGCTTTGTCAGTTTTTAGATGCCTAGATGTAAAGATAATTGTATAAACATTTGGAATCATTTGTGTATCTTTCATTTTATGATGATTTACTACAGATCGTTGCCTGTTTTGTTCCAGCATTGACCGACAGACCAAATTAAAACCAAGTTGATTCTGATACTTTTAATGACATATATCCTATCAGCCTGTAAGTTGGACGTGAGTCTTGTTCAGTTTTCAGAACAGTAACTGATGGAAGATCAATGGGTCTTGCTGGTGAAAAGTCTGGATAAGAGGATTGAGGAACTGACACTTCATTCTTAAGTTTCTAAAGGTGGTTTTAAAGATGGTTGTATAGGTAAGGATTTTGTTTTTCTGTTCTGCAGAGATTTGACTGGCAACCAGCTTTTATCCAAAACTTGATGTTCAGTGTTTTTCTGTTTGTGTTATTGTACAGGATTGTAATAATGTTAAAGCAGAAACATTTTAGTGGAATTTTCCAACCTGAAAGATAACTTTCAGCCTTGAAATTGGTTATAAATACTGAGGGATGACATGCCGAGCTGCTCCCTAATTAGTGGGTTATATATCGTATATCACTAAGCCACTTGGACTAGAAAAGATGCTGATTTAGCCTTTGGGTTTATGCTGAGTTAGCTGCTTGCCGATGGAAATGATGTGAAGATGCCAGCGTTAGACTGGGGTGGGCACAGTAAGAAGTCTCACAACACCAAGTTAAAATCCAACAGGTTTATTTGGAATCACAGGCTTTCAGAGTGCTGCTCCTTCCTCCGGTGAGTGGGCTGGTGTTGAGAGACTTCTTACTCAGTTGGAAAGAGGAGTGAGGGGAAGAGAATTACATCATGGAGGTATTTTGAAAGATCTTGAAGTTTGTTTGTAGAGGAGAAAAAAATGACAAGTGTTTCAATTCTTTATTTCCCCTCTCCTAACTGTTGCATGAATGTGTAGCTGTGACTTTTGATGCCTTAGTCTCCAATTGTGCATGAATAACAACAAATTAAGTGAAATATTGAATCATTGAAATCCTACGATGCAAAAGGAGGCCATTTGGCCCATCAAGTGTACAATGACTCTCTGGCAGAGTATCTCACCCAGGCTCCATCCCTTTAATCCCACGCGTTTGTCATAAATAATCCATTTAACCTACACATCGTTGGACACTAAGGGCAATTTAGCATGGCCAATTCACCTAACCTGCACATCTTTGGACTGTGAGAAAATGGGAGCACCTGGAGGAAACCCATGCAGACATGGAGAGAATGTGCAAATTCGAAACACGCAATCACCCAAGGTGAAATTGAACCTAGGTCTCTAGCAGTGAGGCAGCAGTGCTAACACTGTGCCACTTCTGGATCTGTTGGTGTTGTGGATCTGTTGGTGTTGTGAATCTGTAGCTCAACAGGAGTTGAGGCAGAAGAAAAATTGGGAGACAAGAGTCAAGAAAATAAAATCACTTCAATTGAATGTTAGGAGCAAACAGTATGTTGTATAAGAATAATCTGCAGTAATAACATTGCCTCGTTTGTCCAGTATTAAAATCACTGACTAATAATCGGAAAATTATGGGAGCACAGGAGAGTGTTTTTGCAAGAAAATGAAACCTACAGCAGAGCCTGATGTTGATATAACAATGATTCAGTAGTTTTTGGAACAAGGCAGGAATTTGAAATATTGTGTGTGCACGGGCCAGCATTCATGGATCTGTCCAAGTTTTTTTTTGCTTTGCCATGTGGAATTCTGTTGTGAGTGGTTGGGGGGATGGGAGTGAAATGATTACCTTCTGAATATTCCTATAGTTATACTTTTCAGTTATGGTAGTTGCATTTTCATGTGACTTTTAAGTGAGCAAGATTTGTTGTCTTGTTTTCTGTGTTACAGATTTGCCTACATAATTCACTGTACCCTGGCTAAGAGGGCAAGCAAATGACCTTGTTAGGCTTTTGCTGGTTCTCTGTTCAGTTGGCTTCTGATGGCATTAAAATCTCATTTCTCTCACTTCAGTGGATAGAGGTTTGGCCTCATCTTCATGCATCCCCGTAATAATGCAGCTGCGATCAAGAAGACAGCATGTGGGGAACTAAGGTGTACATTATCTTGTGCCAATACTCTGCACAACCCTTAGAATCACTATTTAATAATAAATTAACCATTCTCTGAAGCATTAGACAGGGGACATCAATATTAGCCTTCATTGAAGTAGGATTAGAGGGTGGGGGAGTGAGTTGGACCAAAGCACACTGACGTAATTTGGTCATTTTAAAGTGTGCCATTCTGTTTTGATGAAGGGCTTGTTTGAGAGTTCAACATTTTCAATTGTAAAAAAACTGTTTGTCTTGCTGAGCATTCTGTTTTTGTTTCAGGCATGTTGAAGGTAATTTTGCACCCCTCCTTCCCCACTATTTCTTCCCAAAAGAGATTTATTCGGGTAGGATCTTAATATTAAAAAGCTCAAACTGGACCTGCCTACATCCAGTTTTAATGAGGAGCTAATCCACTTCCAGGGCCATGCATTTAAATATCACTCCCTGTTGTTATCTTTCTATAGGTTTAACTTTGGCTAGTTGGCATTCCATCTTCTGTTGCTTTCCTTTGCTTGTGATCCACTCCCCTAACTCATGACTTCCATACCATGCTGCACTCTGCCACCCCACTCACTGGCATCTCCAAACCAAGGTACTCCTTGGCTGTGCTGCTTTCTAAGCATGCCCTGGACTACCTGGATCCACTGCAGTTTGCCTACTACTGCATTGGGTCCACAGCAGACGCCATTTCCCTGGCCCTGCACTCAGCCCTGGAATACCTAGATAACAAGGATACCTATGTCAGACTCTTATTTATTGACTACAGCTCAGCCTCCAACACCATTATTCCCACAACACTCATCTCCAAACTCTATGGCCTGGGCTTCAACACCTCTGTGTGTGACTGGATCCTGAACTTCCTAAAGGCAACAACACCTCCTCCATGATCATCCTCAACATGGTGCCCCACAAGGCTGTGTTCTCAGTCCCCTACTATACTCCTTATACACCTATGACTGTGTGGCCAAATTCCCCTCCAATTCGATTTTCAACTTTGCTGACAATACCACCAATGTGGGTCAGATTTCAAACAATGATGAGGTAGAGTACAGGAATGAGATAGAGAATCTGGTGAACTGGTGCGGCAATAATAATCTCTCCCTCAATATCAACAAAACGAAGGAGATTGTCATCGACTTCAGGAAGCGTAAAGGAGAACATGCCCCCTGTCTACATCAATGGGGACGAAGCAGAAAGGGTCGAGAGCTTCAAAATTCCAGATCACCAACAAACTGTCCTGCTCTCCCCCATGCCGATACTATAGTTCAAAAAGCCCACCAAAGCTTCTACTTCCTCAGAAGACTAAGGAAATTTGGCATGTCAGCTATGACTCTCACCAACTTTTACATAGAAAGCATTCTTTCTGGTTGTATTACAGCTTGGTATGGCTTAGCTCCGCCCAAGACTGCAAGGAATTACAAAAGGTCATGAAAGTGGCCCAATCTATCACACAAACCAGCCTCCCATCCATTGGCTCTGTCGACACTTCCCACTACTTCAGCAAAGCAGCCAGCATAATTAAGGACCTCACACACCCCGGTCATTCTCCCTCCCACCTTCTTTCTTTGGGAATAAGATGTAAAAGTCTGAGGTCATGTACCAACTGACTCAAGAATAGCTTCTTCCCTACTGCTGTCAAACTTGAATGGACTTGCCTTGCATTAAGTTGATCTTTCTCTACAACCTACCTATGACTGTAACACCAAATTCTGCACTGTCTCATTTCCTTCTCTATGAACAGTATGTTTTGTCTGTATTGTGCACAAGAAACAATACTTTTCACTGTATGTTAATATATGTGATAATAAATCAATGAGCAGAGAGCTAAGCCTGTCAATCAGGCTGGCTTCTGGACAGCGTACTTGTTAACATGCATGCCGAGGTTTCTAAACTCCATAACTTTTGGGAAAACATACTTCTTGGGACTAAAACACTTCATCTAGCTTGGAACACCTGCCCTAGAAAGAATCAGATCATTTGTCCTTGTTTTTATATTTTCATTATAAAGTCCTATGTAATTATGAACTCCCGCCAGTGATGTAGCATCTTCAGAAAAGGGGAGGTGAACTTAGTGTAAAACGTTTGTTCATTTGGTTCTATTATGAATATAGACATGGGAAAATGTTGACAGGAAGGTCATGGCAATAATAACAAGTGAAGTTTGTACCAAATCCAGAGTCCAGCAGCCAGCCATGATAGCTAGCAATAAAGCATATTTTTCTTAACTGCTACACTGTTTGGTGCATTTGATGGTGCAACTTACTCAGATCTATCAATGACATATTTGTGTATTAAGAATTGGGTAGCTTATGTTTCTTCACTGGAAAAAGTTGCAACAATTAGGATTGATCTATCAAAAAACTAGTTTTATTGGATATTAATTCTGCTGTGCCCAAACAACTGTTTGGAACCAACAGAATAAAAGCTGAGTGCCACGTGAGGAATCTGATTTCATTTACCAGATGTGGTTTCCCATTAGTTGTGGCTGCTACCTCTCCAAATACATTGCAACTTGAATAAATAGTGTGAGAAAATAAAAACGCTTATTGTAGGTTTAGCTGTTGCTTTACATAGTACAAAAATGCCTGCAAATACGAATCTCGGTATTTTGATTGTAGTTATGGTTGTGGGTAAGAGAACTTCAGCGCTTGGAAAAACATTTATTATGGATTTGGTTGTTGCTGTTCTCTCAAATGATGAAAGATAGAGTCTTGTCTTAATACATGTTTAAGCTTTCATTTAGAAAACATGTTGCATATCAAGCATTTCGGCCAGCACGGTGGCACAGTGCTTAGCGCTGCCTCACAGTGCCAGGGACCCAGGTTCGATTCCCGGCTTGGGTCACTGTCTGTGCAGAGTCTGCACGTTCTTCTCGTGTCTGCATGAGTTTCCTCCAGGTGCTGCAGTTTTCACTGGAGCACCTGGTGAGGCCGCAGCTGTGCACAGTTTTGGTCGCCGCACTTGCTCAAGGATATTTTGGCCTTGGAGGGAGTGCAGAGGAGGTTCACTAGGCTGATACCAGAGATGAGGGGGTGAATAGACTGGGTTTGTACTCGTTGGAATTTAGAAGGATGAGGGGGGATCTTAAAGAGACGTATAAGATAATGAAGGGGATGGATAGGGTAGAGGTAGAGAGATTCTTCCCGCTCAGAAAGGACAGCAGGACTAGAGGGCACAGCCTCAAGATAAGGGGGGAGGCAGTTTAGAACAGAGTTGAGGAGGAACTTCTTCACTCAAAGGGTGGTGAATCTCTGGAATTCTCTGCCCGTTGATGTGGTAGAGGCTACCTTGCTAAATATATTTAAGACACGGGTGGATAGGTTTTTGGTAGGCAAGGGAATTAAGGGTTATGGGGAGAAAGTGGGAAAGTGGAACTGAGCCACTTCAGATCAGCCATGATCTTATTGAATGGCGGGGCAGGCTCGGAGGGCTAGATGGCCTACCCTTGCTCCTATTTCTAATGTTCTTATGTCCTTATGACTATGTATGATCTTTTTCTTATATTACAGCACACTGCCTATTGTGTTGGCCACAGCCAGTTAAGAATGGCCTTTCAAGAGCACAGTGCTGCTGGAAAGATGTCTCCCTCTTACAGCTGACTTTTATTTGTTCTGTGCATGTATGTGCACGTGTACTCTCCCTTTCTCCCTTTATTTCTCTTTCCTCTTCCTGTCTTTTGTCTACTCATCTTCTCTGATTTCCAAGCCTTCCCTTTGCCATTTTCTCTTCTCAATAGGTGGAAAAGCTGCCATCAACATGGCATGTCATATTTGATGTATGGATTGTGTGGAAAATGTGGTTCTGCCCGCACATTGAAATTTGTCGTCTGTAGTTTTTCATAATTATCTGAAGAAATTTTAGAGCGAAGGCTTCTAGGAGCTGAGACGACCCATTATCTCAATGAGCTAACTGACCAGTGCTGGTGCATTGTGGGAAATCGGCTATGCTATATTCCAAATTCTACTGTCCACTCTGAGCAAAATATCAGCTCCAAGTTCACAGTTTTGGGAGAGGCTGACACCTTCAGGCAAACACAATAATGATATCCGAGAGCCAAAGTGCGTGGCCGCAACAGGCAGGGCAAAGGTGAGAGTGAAGAAGTCCTGCAGGAGGGCGAGGGTCTGAGTGGAGTGGTCATGTAGGATGAATTTGCGAGTGACATGAGAATGCAATAAAGTCTAAACCAGATATACTGCACATATCTGTAAATAAAGTTAGTGAGTTCTATGCACAGAAAGTCACATTAGAATATGATGTGGGAATAATGGAGAATGGGGTCAAAAGAAGGGCTGGACGAGACTTGACAAATTCTTTGATTCAAGATGTTCAGGAAGGATCGGGAAGAAAAAAAGGAGGATAACAGTATTGATTAAGAAGCCACAGTGCTAAAAAGGAAGTTCTGGAGGGGTCAGGGACAGAATCTATTTGACTATGCTTATGAAACAATATTTGTATTATTACACAACTAGTTGTTCAAAAGGACACCCAAATTGGGGATGATATAGAGGAAATAATATTTCACAAAATTAGAGAAGTGCAAAAACCACAGAATTGTCCTAATGGGGACTTTAATTATTCCAGTATAGTCTAGGATAGTAACAATGTAGAGGGCAAAGAGGGTAAGCAGATTCTGAAATAAATTCAGGAGAATTTTCTTAATTGTTGTTTCTGACCCAACAAAGAAAGGAGGTTTTGTTAGAGACATTGTTGGATCTCCTTCTAGGGGGTTAATGAAGTGAGCCAAATGTCAGATGGATGATATTTGGGGACCAGTAATCAGAGTATCGTAAGGCAATCGAGAGTAAAGGTATTTAATTAGAGAGAAACCAATTTAAGTGAGATGAGGCTGGATCTATCCGAGGCAAGTTGGAATAAAAATATGGTGGGTAAAACTGTAAAAGAACAGTGAGTTGCCTTTGAAGAGATGATGATTTCATTACAGGCAAAGTATATTTCTTGAGGTGGGAAGACAGGACAACCACAACCAGAGCTTACTGGATGATGGAAGAGATAGAGAGTAAGGTGAAGTGGAAAAGTGTATGACAAATGTCAGATTGATAATACAAGTGATTACCAGACTGTGCATGAAAAGTTCAGAGGGGAAATGAAATCAAAATCAGAGGCAAAGAGAAAGTACGAGAAGAGAATGGCAGCAAAAGTCTTCAATAGAACTATGAATATCGAAAAGGTAGTAAGAGGAGGGATGGGCCATTTAGGAATCTGAAAGGAGATTTACAGATGGAGTCAAAAAGCATATCTGTTGTACCACGAGTACTTTGCACCTGCCTTTTCTAACAAAGATGCTGCCAATTTCATAATGAAAGAGGAAGTAGTTGAGATTTTTGATGGGTTAATGACTGATAAAGAGAGGGTCTTATAAAGGCTAGTGTACTTAAAAGTGTAACGATCAGCTGAAGTACTTCCATGGACACTTGGGATTATAGAGAGGAAGTTGTGGATGTTCTGGCCAAAATTTCCAATGCTCCTCAAATGCAGAACTGGGAACAGAAAACTGGAGAACTGCAAATGTTGCACCCTTGTTCAAGAAAAGGATGCAAGGATAAACACAGCAACTACAGGCCAGTCAGTTTAATCTCAATGGTGAGCTAACTTGGAAACAATAGTCTTGGAAAAATTAGCATTCATTTGGACAAGTGTGAATTAATTAAGGAAAACCAGCAAGGGTTTGTTAAAGGTCAAATTCTGTTTAACCAGTTTGATTGAGATTTCTGATAAGTTAACAAAGGGATGATGAGGTGTACATGGACTTCAAAAAAGTATTTGTTAAAGTGCCACTTAATAGGCTTGCCGACAAAGATGAAGTCTATGGAACAGAAGGACAAGTGGCATCATGGATATGAAGTTTAGTGATGGGAAATTAACGACAGCGGTGAAATGTTGTTTATTGGACTGGAGAACGGTATATAGTGGGGTTCCCCAGGGTTTGGTACTAGCACCATTTCTCCCCTTGATGTACATTAATGACCCAGGCTTTGGTGTACAGGACACACTATCAAATTTGCAGATGACCCAAAGCTTGGAACTATTATGAATTGTGAAGAGGCCAGTGATGGACAAGAGGGGACTGCAGACGAGCTGATGAAATGGGCAGACATCTGGCAGATGTAATTTCATCAAAGAGATGTGAAGAGAAATGACGAGAGGCAATATCAAATGAAGGGTACAATTCAAAACAATTCCAGAATAGAGAGACCAGGGATATATGTGTACAGATTACTGAAGGTGGTAGAGCACTTTGAGAAAGTGGGTAATTATATCTGAGGGATCCTGTGCTTTATAAACAGAAGTAGTGAGGATGTGTCATTAACCTTCATAAAACACTGGTTTGGCCTCAACTGGATTATTGAGTCCAGTTCTGGGCACCACGCTTTAGGAAACATATGAAGGTTTAAAATGGTTTAGGGGCAAGAGGCCTCAGTTACTGTGGATTGGAAAAAATAGGTTTCTTCTCCTTGGAGGAGAGATGATTTGAGAGGAGACTTGAGAGGTTTCAAAATCATGAGTGTTCTGGCCATTGGGATGGGGTGAAACTGTTCCCATTGGCACAAGGGTCAAGAACCAGAGGATATTGATTTAAGGTCAATTTGCAGCAAATGGTTGGGATCTGGAATGCATTCCTATGTATGTGATGGGGGAGGATTTAACCATGGCTTTCAGAATAGAATTGGATGACCATGTGAAGAGAGAACATTTGCAGAAGCATGGGGAAAAGGCTGGATAGTGGGACTAACAGAAATGATTTTGCAGTGAGTCAATACAAACACAATGAGCAGGATTTTCCAGTCGTACCTGCCCTGAGACCAGAAATTCCCACCAAGGTCAATGGCCCTTTTCAAATAGTCCACCAAATCTCCTGAACTGCCTGCAATGATTTCCATAGTGGACAGAACTGGAAAAGTTACATCAATTGCTGAATGGCCTCTTTCTGTGAATCTTTCTATAACCAATTACAGAACTACGGTTCTATAATTCTATTAAAGGCATTCAGTAGATAAATATAATTTTATTGTCGTGAAATATGCAGTTTTTGACTTGTTTAACTCTTTATTTTGAACATTAGAAATATGGAAGAAAAATAGCAAACAGAAAAAATAACATACTTCTGGAGAAATTTTGGAGCCCAATGGCTAGGGGGTGTGACAAGTTTTAGTAGTCATTTCTACCATAATGTCATAATAACTTCTAATAGAAAATGTTGGGAATGACAATGTGAAGTAATGTGGTGCAGACAATAAATGTATTCAGGTGTAAGAAATCTAACAGGCAGATATATTTACCGTATTTAAACCAATTGTGGTAAAGCATCCTAGAATTACAACTTGTAGAGCAAACCATATGAATGTGAGGTAACAAAGATTACAGGTGGGATTTTCCAGGCTTTCCTGCCAGCAGGATCTTCTGATCCCACTGAAGGTGACCCCTGCGGTGGGTTCCCCAATGGCAGGGCCACACAAAACACCATAGACATCAGTTGAACAGGAATAGCCAGCCGGTGACCAATGACGATCCACGTCTGTTGTCAAAAACACATCATGGGGGAGGGGTGAGAAAGAGAGAGAAAATCCCGCCCTATATATAACCTTGTGTACCTTTTTAAGAATATAGTTTTCTACACTGAGCCAAGTATGTTGCTACCATGCTTATACTAATATTTTTAATTTAATCATTTGAGATATGTGCGTCAATGGCTAGGCCAGCATTTACTGCCCATCCCTAATTGCTCTTGAGAAGATGGTGGTGAGCCATGGTTGAACCTCTGTATACGTGTGTTAAAGGTACACTCGCAGTGCTGTTCAGGAGTTCAAGGATTTTGACCCAGCAACAATGCTGGTGTTTCCATGAATCTGCTGCCCTTGTATTTCTAGGTGGTAGTTTATGGTTTTGGAAGGTGCTGCTGAAGAATCCTTGATGAGTTGCTGGAGTGCATCTTGTAGGTGACATACAGCTACTATAGTGTGCTGTTGATGGAGGGAGTGAATATTTAAGATCATAGATTGGGTGCCAGTCAAGCATGATGCTTTGTCGGGGATAATGTTAAACTCCTTGAGTGTCGTTGGATCTTTCCTCATTCATGCAAATTGAGACAATTCTACTATTCCATTGCATTGTCGGTAGTGTCTTTATATGCCCTGTTTGTGAACACAAGTCCTCACTCACCTGATGAAGGAGCTTGAGACTCCAAAAGCTAGTGCTGCCAAATAAACCTGTTGGACTTTAACCTGGTGTTGTGAGACTTCTTTAACCTGGTGTTGTGGACTTACCCCAGTCCAACGCTGGCATCTCCACATTGTAGATAGTAGACAGGCTTTGGAGAGTCTAGAAGTGACTTTACTCTATGCAGAATCCCCAACCTCTGACCTGCTGTTGGAACCACAGTATTTACATAGTTCAGTTGTGTTTCTGGTCAATGGTAACCCCCAGCATTTTGATAGTGGGGGATTCAGCAATAGTAATACCACTGAACATCAAGGGTTAGACTCTCTCTTGTTGCAGGTGATCATTACCTGACACTGTCTGTGTGAAAGTTCCTGGAATACTATCCCATTCTTAATTTTTGACAAGCAGCTTGTTCAGGTGCTTATTCTGGGATATTGAAGAGTGGTTTTCCTGTAGTAACTGATGTGAATGAGCTAATAACTGCCTGCTGAAACACTTCAACATTGGCAACATTTTACAGCTGTTTCCACAGAATAGTAAAACAGATTGTAATTACTATTTGTTTTTAGTGAGAACTGTTTCTTGATTTTTTTTTTCTCTCCTCAGCACAAGATGGGTAATTCAGACAGCCAGTACAATCTGCAAGGGACTAAAGGTAACAGTGCTGAGGGGAAGTTGATGCCTGGTGGCAGGCAGAAGTCATGCACACTCAAAATTCGAAGCGTTCATGCCAAGGATGAAAAGTCACGCTCTTCGTTCGGTTGGGGATATGGTGGCGGCAACATAAGTTACAAAGCAAGATCTCTGGGCAAAAACTGCCTTTCCCAACACAAAAGCAACCAGCGTTACTCCCTCAGTAGTTCTTCACGTCAGGGCAAGTCTTTGATGGGTAATAGTAATGCATATAGCAGATGCCATCAGGATCACCTGGGGAAATATGATCATGGGAATGATAAATTGTTATCTGGAAACCATTTTCCTTGCATTAATCTTGACAAAACAGACAGTCACAGTAAAGCTCTGGAATTCAATGGCCATGTTTTAAATGGACATAGATTACCTGAAAAAGTAACTCAATCCAAGAAAGCAGAAGGAGAAGGCAGTCCAAAGGTTCTCATCAAAACTCTGGGAAAATTTGATGGGGATGTAAGGGTCGAGTTTCACAGTGGTGGTGGGAGTATTAGCAGCAAATCACCCAGTGATGAATCCCAAGGGCCAGTTCAGCTTTTGAGATATTCTCCTGCAATGGAATCTGACTCGAGTAAACAAAATGATGAGCAGGATGATGCCAATAAAGGAAACTTAATGGATCAGAGTCTTCTGCTTGGTGAGCAGAGATCAAAATCAAGCAAAGGTAGCTTAATCAGCTCTGAATTTTCCTGGTCCGAATTGCCATGGGGACATGGTGCTTATGCCAATGATTTTGATAAAATGTATACAACTGGGAAAGTTACTGAGACAGGTAATCCAGAAAGCATTTCACCAAATGACGAGCAGCTCTTCCAAAGATCATCTCTCTCTTCTCTTCAAACTCTGTACAGTGATACAAGTGTCAGACTTTCCATGCCCTCAGAGAGTGAATTTTCCGATGGCTACAGGAACCTGACTTTTAATTCTCATAACTTGTTCGAGAACAACTTTTCTAACTGCTTAAATTTGCTACCTGCTGGGGAGGATAGAGGAACATTACAATATGCCTCTTACACACTACCATGTCGAAAGCCCAAACACCTTGTTGAGGATGGCTCCTCAAGAACTGCCCTGAAAAGTCGAATGCGACGTTTAAGTGCTTGGACTGGGAGCCTTACCAGGAAGAAGAGGAAACTACAGGTAAGGAAACTTTTGTTTTATTGGAAATCTAAACCAAAGTTTGACCACACTTTTTTATAACTTGCAATAGCATACATATTCATTGCTTTCAGAGGAGAAATATGATGTTAGATTGCCAAATTTTTTTTTTCAAATTAACCCCCAATTGCAAGAATTTCCAAGAAGTTCCCGTGTCCTCTTTGCTGGTTTGTTGGTTTTGACTTCCTGTATGGCTATGCTAAATTTGGCAGCTTGTTATGGTAACAAAGCCATTGCAATACAGAAACAACTTTATTTTTATTACTGAAGTAAATACCAACGCACAGTTCTGATCACCTTGTGGTTCTTTTTTGTTCTCCCCTTATTCTGAATAGTTTCTGATCTGTCTCCGACTATACATGGAGCACTGTGTACAGTTTTGGTCACCTTAAATAAGGATATACGTACTTTGGAAGCAGTCCAGAGAGGGTTCACTGGGCTGATTCTTCGGATAAAGGGACAATCTTGTGAGAAAGATTGAGGAGGTTGGGTCTGTAATCATAGTTTAGAATAATGGGAAGTGATCTTATCAATAAATATAAACATTTTGAGGGGGTGTGACTGGGTAAAAGATGATAGGGCATTTCCTCTTGTGGGGGTATCTAGAACTAGGGGGCACAGTTGGAAGACAAGGGGATGGAGATTAGGAAAAATTTCTTTGGAATTCTTTTTCACCAATAGCAATGGAGGCTGAGCCATTAAATATATGCAAAGTTGAGTTAAAAAAAAATTGACAAGGCAGTCAAGAGATATGAGGAACATGCAATAAACTGATGTTAAGGCCACACTCAGATCAGCCTAGATCTTAATAACAGGAAATACTTGATGGGCTGAAAAGCCTATTCCTACCTCTATTTCTATTTCTTGGTAATTCTGCCTCAATTTTATTCTCTGACTTACTAGAATCTTCCATTTAAAAAGCTTAATGTTTCAAAGTTAAAGCATTTACATACTTTCTCTCATAGTTATCCCCCATTGTTCTGGGAGTGAATCAAAATGTTATTTTCTAAAATCTGTTCCAAAGGGTCAATATTTGACACTTTTCTGCACTCCCAAATGACTGTCTTGCTTCACTAAAGATGTCTAAATTCACCTGTGATGTGCTAATAAGAACATAAGAACATAAGAAATAGGAGCAGGAGTAGGCCATCTAGCCCTTCGAACCTGCCCCGCCATTCAATAAGATCATGGCTGATCTGAAGTGGATCAGTTCCACTTTCCCGCTTTCTCCCCATAACCCTTAATTCCCTTGTCTATCAAAAACCTATCTACCCGGGATCTCTCTGCCACTATCCTATCCATCCCCTACATTATCTTATACGTCTCTATAAGACCCCCCCCTCATCCTTCTAAACTCCAACAGGTACAGACCCAGTCTATTTAGTCTCTCTTCATACTCCAACCCCCTCATCTCCGGTATCAGCCTAGTGAACCTCCTCTGCACTCCCTCCAAGGCCAATATTTCTTTCCGCAAGTGCGGCGACCAAAACTGCACACAGTACTCCAGCTGCAGCCTCACCAGTGCCCTGTACAGTTGCAGCAAGACCTCCCTGCTTTTATATTCTATCCCCCTCGCTATAAAGGCCAGCATCCCATTTGCCTTCTTGATCACCTGCTGCACCTGCAGACTGGGTTTTTGCGACTGGTGCACAAGGACCCCCAGGTCCCGCTACACCGTAGCATGCTGCAGCTTTTCGCTTTTTAAATAATAATCCCTCCTACTATTATTTCTGCCAAAGTGGATAACCTCACTTACTGGTCTATAGTTCCTTGTTTTCTCTCTACCTCCCTTTTTGAACAGCGGGCTTATATTAGCTACCTTCCAATCTGTAGGAACTGTTCCAGGGCCCAAATAATTTGGGAAAATAACCGCCAATTGATCTATTATTTCCAGGGCCACTTAAGTACTCTGGGATGAAGATTATCAGGACCTGGTGATTTATCCACCATTACTCCTATCAGTTTCCCCAAAACCATTTCTCTACTAATGCTGATTTCCTTCAGCTCCTCACTGAAACAGGATTTTCTCAGCACTTCTGGCACGTTATTTTTGTCTTCCTTTGTGAAGACTGAAGCAAAGTACAAATTTAATTCCTCAGCCATTATGAATTCTCCTATTCCTGACTGTAAGGGGCCTCCATTTGTCTTTGTCAATCTTTTTCTCTTTACATATCGATAGAAACTTATACAGTCAGTTTTTATGCTTCCCAATAGCTTACCTTCGTACTCTACTTTTC
This sequence comes from Carcharhinus amblyrhynchos, assembly GCF_965287045.1. Lineage (NCBI taxonomy): Eukaryota > Metazoa > Chordata > Chondrichthyes > Carcharhiniformes > Carcharhinidae > Carcharhinus > Carcharhinus amblyrhynchos. The sequence continues at coordinate 33,066,178 of NC_137335.1, read as the reverse complement.
CCTTCTTAATCAACCCTTGGTCCTCCTTTGCTGAATTTTAAACTATCCCGATCCTCAGGCCTGTTGCTTTTTCTTGCCAATTTGTGTGCTTCTTCCTTGAATCTGATACTGTCTCTAATTTCCCTTGAGCCATGGTTTGGCCATAATTCCTTTATGATTCTTGTGCCAAAAAGTAATAAACAACTTCTGGATTTCACCTATTAATTCTTCAAATACCTGCAAATGCCTGTCCACTGTCTGTTCTCATACCTATTGGTAAAAGACCTTGGTAGATTTCAATTTCCACATGTTGAAAGTGGTTTAAAATCTCTGGGTTGGACCTGTGCGCTGGGTTTTAAGGACCACTGTTGTCCAATAAAGCACAAATTACAATATTGCAATTTGTAGAACACTAAGCACCTAGAGCATTACTTCAATACCTAACTAGGTTTATTGATTGTTCAACTACTACAGTCGCCTCCAGACATGTTTAAATCTAATAATCAGAATTCAATTCAGGTGAACCAGAGAATATGTGTACATTTGTTAGGAGCTCAATAATGAAAACAAAATAATATTTAAGGAAAAGAATTGCATACATCTGGAAGCATTGACTTTGCCATTTTTCTGAATAATTTTTACTTGTTGCAAGAATCAAATCGCATCACTTGCAATAGTGAGGAAATACTACATATTAAGTTAAGTAAGTCATCTTACTGCGTCCATTTTAATAGCATGCCTGGAGTGCTAAGTTTTGAAAAAGGTTATCGGATTCATGGTCAAAACTGAAAAATGATGGCTCAATTGTGATTTTAAGTTTTCCTCCTATTTGAGATTTTTATTCTACGATGATCTTAAATTTTAAGTAAGCTGCTGCAGTAAAACCAGCTTCAACTTCTAGCCCAAATATTGACATTATAAACTTCTCAAATATAGAGCACTGTGGGTAAATGTTCCATACTGTGGTATAATAATAAATGAATGGTGTAAAATTGATCTTTCCTATTTTGTAGTGTCGTCAAAGATCGATTTTTTTTTGACTCTTGCTATGCTTAGTTAGGAACTAATGCTCCTTACTGTTTCCCTGGTTATCCTCTTTCCCTTAACATACTTGTGGACAATCTTGGGATTCTCCAAATTCTACCCACCAACTCTTTTTCGTGCTTCCTCTATGCTATTGTAATTGCTTTTGTTGTCCATATAACCGGCAATGATTATGAGCTTGATACAAGGGGAAGGAACCCTTTCTCTATTAGTAATTCGCTTTATTACTTATCAATGTTAGGCAGTGTACAACATAAATCATGCAGTTTATATGAAAACTTTGTCGTCTAAAACACATTCTCGTTGGTTTCCATGACAATTCCTGAGTGATCACAGAACATGGGAGATATTACTCAAGAAAAAGAGCTACGCTGGCCATTTGTCTGTCTTCCCTCTGGATGCCATTTCCACATCTTCTGGTATAGGCTTTTCCTCTTCTGCGTGATTAGTCTCCAGGTTTCGCTGCAGCTGGTCCAGGAGTCTTCGTTCTTATCTTGTCCGAGTTATGCTGCCTTTTCTTTGTTGGTTCAAACTTCCTCAGTTATTTTGTATTTTTCCCTCGCTGGTCCCAGCCCAGCGTCCTAGGTAGGATTACCTCATTGCCCTCTGGCTAAATAAGGGCTTGTGCCTTATAACATTTCCTTTGTCCTTTTTATAGAACTAAGTTTAACCAGTTCAGGCCAGCTTCAAGTGCAGGTTACTGCAGTTTGAGTGGAGTTTGCAGACTTTAGCTGCCTCTTTATAGTCTCTGGCCAATACTTCCTTGGTTCCCCCTGCACTTCCTAAACTCCATTAAGGCCTCTGTTGATCCTTTCCTATCTAGTCCTGAATATCCCTAGGCATTCAGGGTTCTCTGGGCTTTTTGCTTCGAAGTTTCACCCTAAAAGAAACATGTTGGGCCTGTATTCTCCCAATTTTCTTTTTGAACATCCCCTTCCCCCACTGCTGTGTTTAGATTTTCCCACAAGAAGCTGCTCCCGGTCTACTTTGTCCTTGGTTTAGAACCCTGAAACTCCTTATCTCCACGTGGACCATGAGTTCTGTTTTTAGTAGGACAGTCCCATATTTAAGCCGACCACAGATGTCCCCGTTTTAAAAGGTAGCAAATGCCTCCTGTTGCCTTTTGCATTTCAGAACATCCGATGTCGCCAGATGGATGTTGTTTCTGAAAAAAATCTAAGAGTAAACATGGAGTAATATTATATTCTATTATTCCAAAATAATTTAGAAACTATATTGTCACGTGGAAGTATGCACGTATATCCACCATGGCACCTCGCTTATTGCACCATAGTCAGCATAGAAGCGACTATTGGCAGCAGTTGAGCTGGGCAACCTGAATCATTCCTAGGTACAAAGCACTGCAAGGCTTCACTGCTTGAAGTTAGTTCAGTCTTTACTCTGGGACTGTGTCAAAAAATATGCCAAACATGAACACTATATTTTGAATTGCTCACAGCAGCCTTAGTAACATTACTTAGCACTTTCGGACAAAAATAGACAAAGAGGCTAAGTGATGTTAATGTGTTACTCCTCGTGTTTCTGATTATTTTTTGTTTGGTGAAACACAGAAGCTGATCAAATACATGCAAATAAGGGACTGTTTGCTTAACATACACTATGCCTTGCACATTGTTGTAGATCTCGTGATTGTAAATCTCAATTGATTAAAAAAAACAGAATTCTGATTGAACTCACTTGAATACAAGTTATTTTATCAAGAGTTCCACATTCAGCAGAGGGAGACATGGACTGCAGCGATTCAGAAAGGTGGCTGATTCACTTTTCAAGGGCAATTCGGAATGGACAACAAATACTGGACTTGCTAGCAATACTCACATCCAACTTAAACAATAAAAATAAGACTCTTAACAAGCTGGGCCATATTGTGACCAAGTACCCGTGTCATCTCTGCTCCCAGCCCCCAACCTCCCCAAGGGCCAGATAGAGCCAAGGGACCTCATGTTGACCTCCCTGATTTTTTCATCCTTGTCTGTTTCTGGCCTCAGCATGACTGCAAACACAAGAAGCCTGTTAACTTTTTTTTCTTCACAGATGCTGCCTGACCAGTGGAGTATTTTCAGCATTTTTTGTGTTAACTTCAGAAATATTTTGCTTCTGTATTACTGCAAATCACATTATTATGTTTTCAAATAATCTTAATGTAAATCGATTAATTCTAAGTATTTGATAATTGTTTCTTGTAGCCCAAAAAGAAAAATTGTATTGGGAATGGTTGCAATGAAAGTGTCTGGAATTAACTTTACGCAAAAGGAAAAGCGTTATTCAGATGATGATCCATTGATTTGCCGACATTCTGTGGCGCAGATTGGTAGGATGCAGCTTCTCAGTGAATGAGAGACTATGTGAGCACAACTCACACTGAACTACTCTCACATGCCTAATGGTGCCTGTCTGCCTGCCTTATCCATTGAAGATCTTTGATTTCCTTTTGTAGAAGAGGACAAATATCAAACTCTTGGTATTTTAAGAAATAATTGATTAATGTTATAGAAACCAGTTGGAAGAGGCAATATAAACCAAAGGGTACATTTTTAAATGGACTGCAGAATACAGAGACATGTAGGTGTACACGTTCAAGGTTGTTTCAGTAGCATATGGGATTGGGATCTTTGTTTGGAGGGCCATACGCTGGAATTTTCTAGCTCCCCCATTGCAGAGCCAGCAAGCCATTGGAATCTTCATTCACAACGATGGGCCAGAAGATCCCACTGTCTTGAGAGGATAGCAAATTCTGTCCATAGTAGTATAAGAGCAATGAAGCATTCTTAACTTTTTAAAATCACTAATTAATACCTCAGCTGGATTTTTCTATCCAATTCTGGATACCACACTTGAGGAAAGATGCAAAGACATTGGAGAGTGTGCAGAACAGTTTTATTATGATATTACCAGGGATGAAAACTTCAGTATGTGGAGAACCTCGGGAAGCTGGGATTATTCTTCTTGAAGCAGCAAATGTTAAGCAGAAATGTTCAAAATTTAGCAAGCTTTTTATGCCGTTAATAAGGAGAAACCTTCCCACTGAAAGGTTGCTAACTTTGGGAACCTATTTAAGACAATTGATAAAAAGAACCTGGGGGAATGATAATTTTTGGAAGGTCTTGGCCTGAAATTCAATGCCTGATAGGGTGGTGGAAGCAAATTGAATCGCAACTTTAAAAAGATATGGATATATTCTTGCTGGGCTGTGAGGAAGACTAATTGAATTGTTCTTCTGAGGATCATGAGCTGAATGGCCTCCTTTGGTACTCTAATTCTTAGATTAGATATGTATTTCAGACAGGTAGATAGGTTCTTGATTGGTAAAGGGATCAAAGATTACAGGGAAAAGGTGGGAAAATGGGATTGAGAAACTTACCAGTCACGGTTGAATGACAGAGCAGACTCGATGGGCCAAATAGTCTAATTCTGCTCCTATATCTTTTGGTCTTCTTATATTGCTTTGCAATGGATAATAAATCTGGTCAAGATGTAATGACAACTTTCTGTTGCTAAAAATAGCTCATCATTCTTTAAATATTTGTATTTGCTTTGACTTTTAAAACCTGGTCATCATTTGTGCTGTGTTCCTTCTGTTCTGCTTTCCCTCACTTTCTCCAGATAAGGCAGTTGAAGATTGTGTCTGTGCATTGCAGTTGTGTAGTTCTCAATGTAAAGATAATACTCAACAAATGTTTGGTTATGATTAATATGTGGTAAGATGGGTATGTTATAGAAGTTCTTATCAAACATTTGCAAATTTTCTGTTTAACCTCCTAAAATGTGTTTCAGCAATCAAATAAAAATCCTATCAATCTTGCAGGACTCTAAATCCAAGGATATAAATGAATATTGTGACAGTGGAATTGATGGCGTGACTGCAGACACCAGCTCTCCTTCCCAAGTATCAAGTTTATTGTGGTCACCTGGCTCCAGCTATACATTGCCACCCAGAAGTAACTCTACCAATGCAGTTGGCAATGATGTCTTGAGACAGAGCATTTATGAGAACTTCATGCGAGAGTTGGAAATGGGTCATATACCTGTGGAAAATGCAGACCAGTCTACAGGAAGTGAGGAAACCAGCAGTGATTCTTTCAGTTCTTTAGAACAACTGGATCTATTGTATGAAAAAGAACAGGGGTTTGTGCGAAAGGCTGGCTGGTTGTCTTTTAAACCCCTTGTTACACATCAAAAAGAGAGGAAGTTGGAACTTGCACCTCGCAGAAAATGGAAACAATATTGGGTTTCTCTTAAAGGTAATTAGTATAAATCAGATTTAATATGTGGGCCTGGATTTTTGGCAGTAGGGATGACTTGAGAGACCTTTAAAAATGGCAAGTGCGTCCTGCTTGCTTGATTCCCTACACCATTTTTAAGAGTGTCTTTAAGGATTTGGACTGGTTCAGATCATGAGCCCCCATCCTATATTCCCGAACGGGCCAGCCCCATTATAGGATAATGCATGCCATATTCAGACCAGATTTCCAAAGAGTCGTGTTCAGAGCACCTCAGAGAAGTTATGAACCATAATCTTCGAGAGAATTCTTTGAAAACGAAGTTCAGAAGGTTGCCCTCATGAACCTCCATGCCATGATACGTCTCTCCACACAACCCAAGACCCCTCTAAATCCCCTGTAAGCTATACACCTCCATGCCTGTTCATCCACCATACTCTATAAAACCAATTAGCCCTATAGTGACATATGTATAAAAACGCTTCAAACAAAACCAATCTTTCACTCATTAATAATTTTTTACTTTCTTAAAAATACTCTTTTTACTACAAGCAAATGTGTCAATCATCCTGACCCAATTTAAAGTACTAATGGCAGAAACTGCAAGCACCCTTAACCTTGTGTAAATAAACATTGGGCAATTGACATCAGTGGTGTTCAGCTGTTTCAACAGTCTAATGAATGTCTGGACTCACAGCCAAAAATGCATAATAAGGCTTAGCTGAGAGTTCAGATATCTATGATACTGCTGAAACTTTTTTTTTGCTGTAACTGGGACAAGTCCCATAAAAGTGAGGTGGACCTGTTTTAAACAGTTCACTATGGTGCCTGGCAAAGCCTGTGGTTATCTACACAGTGCACGCACGCACGCACTAGTGCTTAAACCTGTTTTGGATTAAAGTTCTGGATGACGTCTGATAATTGGTCCTAATAAAATGGCCAGTTTGAATCTACATGCCATTGTGATAAATGTAGACTGCTTTCCCTCCAAGACCACTTTATCCTTTACAAATGCGTTGCTTAGAATCTCTCACTGTAATCCAGATGTACTCTAACCCAGGGCTATAGATGTAGTATAATTTCTACCCCCTTGCATACCAGTTCTTTGAATATAAAGGCCAACATTTCATTAGCCTTTTAAATTATTTTCTTTACCTGTTTGTGATATCTTAATGATCTGTGTATCTGGACTTCCTCACATTTCTACCCCCCCCTTCCAAAAACATATCCTTGTATCTTTGCTGTCTCTAACTTCTTACTGTTTAGAAAATGCTCTGTTCTATCCTTTCTAGGTCCAAAATAGATTACCTTACTTTTGCCAAATTGAAATTAATTTGCCATGGTTTTGCTTACTGATTTCATCTATTAATATCTTTTAACTTGGTGCTTCTATCATCACTACTGCTTAGCGTATGTGTCATCGGCAAACTTAGTGGTGTAACTCTGTCTATTTTAATTTAAATGGTTGATACAGTGAATCACCAAGGTCGCAGCACAGATCCTTGTGGGACACCACTGGTTACCAATCCATTATCCCCACTCTGTCTCCTGCTGCTCAACTGATTTCCTTACCAGATCAATAATTACCCTTCAATTCTGTGAGCTTCAGCTTTAGTTGTCTGTCTTGTATAAGGAATTTTATCAAATGCCTTTTAGAGGCCCAGGCAAATAATATGTAAATATCCCTCAGTCCACTACTTAGCTCTTCAAAAATGGGATCAGATTCATTGGGTACGTCCCACCCTTTGATAAATCTGCTGAGTTGAAACATTTCAAGATATGCAGTGCCCAATCATTAATTATAAACCCTACCTTTCTGGTATGAGCTCGTCTGCCAATCCCAAACTATGTGAGAGTTAAAATTTCTATTTAAAACCACTCTGCCTATGTTTGATGCAAAGGATGCTTTAAATATTCAAACACTACTTTAAAAACTCTGCAGGTAAACTGTTCAAGATAGCTTAATAAAAATATATTCTGTAACCTGCTTCATCAAATAGGCAGATTTATGATCTGTTTCCTATTTGAAGGCAGTTTCTAAAGTTGTTAAAACTTTCATTGCATTTTGTATTGATAATTTTTTTAGTTAATGAGCTGAATTTGTGACTGGTGCCAGAAACTTGTCCATTGGTATATTTTTCTAGGCACTGCCTAGTCTTCTGGGTAACAGTATTGCCATCAGCAGTGTCAACTTACTTGAGCCTGATGCGGCTTTCAAACCTTAATTTTGTTCCTTAGTTTATAAGGTGAAAAGTAAGAGGTCAGTATCTGATTAAGATTTCTAAATAGAAAAGATAATTTATTCCATCCAGTCGCCTCGCTCACTTAATTGGATCACCCCGAGATATGAAGTTGACAAAAATCCCCATAATGAAAGCGCCAGTTGTACGAACATCCATGCCTTTTGGACAAGTATGTTCCAGATCTCTGCTAAAAATGCTTTGATCTAATTCCTGAATTCTTTAGCTGGAATTTTAAATCTATTTCTCCCATTCTTGATTTTGCCCCATGAGAGGATGTAGTTTCTCTGTAACGTAGGAACATAGGAATTCGGAGCAGAAGTAGGCAAATTCAGCCCTTTGAGCCTACTCTGCCATTCAATCAGATCATGGCTGATCTCTCTCTGGTCTTAAATCCACCTCCTCATCTATTCTGTAGATCCTCTTACCCCCTTTTTATTAGGAATGTATCTACCTCCCTCTTGGAACCATTTAATGATTCAGATTTCAGTGTGCTATGGGATAGCAAGTTCCACAAATTGAGCACCCTCTGCAAGAAACACTTCCTCCTCATTTCAGTTTTAAATCTACTGCTGCTCAACCTGTACCTGTAACCTCTTGTTCAAGGTTGCCCATTTGTCTACATTATGAATCCCTTTTAAAATGTTATATACCTCGATTAGATTTCCTCTCACTCTTCTAAACTTCAGTCAATACAAGTTCAAAATGTTTAATCTTTCCTTATGCCTTATCCCTTCATCTCCAGAATCAATCTAATGACCCTCCTTTGAACTGCCTCCAATGCTACCACATCCTTTGTCAAATAAGGAGATAAAAACTAGACACAGTACTCCCAGACGTGGTCCCACCACAACCCTATACAATTGCAATAACACTTCGCTACTTTTATACCCCAGTCCTTTTACAATAAATGGCAACATCCTATTTGCCTTTTTCATTACATGCTGCACCTGCATACCGACTTTAAGGATTCATGAATATAGACACCCAGATCACTCTGCTCAGTCACATTTCAATCTGTTTTCCATTTAGGTAATAATTTGCCTTTCTATGTTTTTTGCCAAAATGGATACTTCTCACTTATCTGCATTAAACTCCATCTGCCAAATTTTGGCCCATTTTCCTAACCTATCTATATCCATCTGTAAAATCTTTATATCCTCTTCACTGCCTACTTTAGTATCCACAAATTTTGCTATGTTTCACTCTCCCTGCTTGCAGATCATTTATATAGATTGTAAACAGTTGAAGTCCGAGGACTGACCCTGCAGCATCCCGCTAGTTACATTTTCACCAGCCAGAGAAGGACCCGCTTGTGCCAGCCCTCTGCTTTCTGTCAGTCAGCCAATCCTCAATCCAATCTAGCGCTCTACCCCCAATCACATGCAATCTCAGCTTTTGGATCAGTCTTTTATGTGGAACCTTGTCAAACACCTCTGGAAGTTTAGATATACCACATCCACAGGTTCCCCACTATTCAACTTGCTGATTATGTCCTCCAAGAACTCCAGCAAGTTTGTCAAGTATGACTTGCCCTTCATAAAACTGTGCTGACAACAGTAGATTGAACTTTTGCCTTTCCAAATGCTCAGTCATCTCCTCCTTAATCATTGACTCCAGCAACTTGCCCACCACAGAGGTCAAGCTAACCGGCCTATAGTTTCCTTTTATTGCCCCTCTCTTTGAATAAGGGTGTCACATTAGTGTGTTTCCAATCCATCAAGACCTTACCAGAATCCAAGGAATTTTGAAATATCAATGCAACCACTATCTCTGCTGCTACCTCTTTTAATACCCTTGGGTGTAGGGCATCAGGTCCTGGAGACTTATCTGTTTTTAAACCCATTAGTTTATTCAATACTTTCTCCCTAGAATGGTTATTGCACTAAGTTCCTCTGCATTAATGACAGTTTTTGGAAAACTTCATTATTCTCTATCGTGAAGGCAAAAGTAAAATATTGGTTTAGTGCCTGCACTATCTCTGTGTTCCCCATTAATACCTCACCAGTATTGTCCTCTAGAGGGCCAACATTTACGTGAGCTATTCTCTTCCTCTTTATATACTTACAGAAGCTTTTGGTATCTGTGTTTGTGCTTTCTATTAGTTTCTTTCATAATTTACTTGGTTTCTTTGATTTTATTTTTAGTTGCCTTTTGCTGAACCTTAAAGTTCTCCCAATCCTCCAGCTTACCAACAGCTTTTGCAATTTGATATGCCTCAGTTTTTGCCTTTGTCCTTTTTGACTTCCTTGTCTAGCCATAGAACATTTTTCTTCCTTTTACAATTCCTCTTGCTCTCAGGAATATACTTTAATTGAGAGGTATTCAGTTTCTCTCTCTGAATATCTGCCAATGTTCCTCAACTGTCTTGCCCTCAATTATTTGTGCCCAGTTTACTTTGGAGAACTCTTTCCTTAGGCCTGTATAATTACCTCTGCCCAATGCTAAAATTCTAGTATAGCACTCTGTCTTCTATTGTGCAAAGTGAATCTAAAATTGTAGCATGTTATGATCACTTTTTCCAAGAGGATCTTTAGCAGCAAAACTATCAACCTTTCTTCGTAGCATAATATTAAATCTAAAATAGCCTGCTCCCTGGTTAGTTCCATAACATGTTGCTCTGAGAAACAATTCCTCACATGCTCTATGAAATCTCCCTCGAGGCTACCTTTTGCCAATTTCATTAATCCAGTCAATGTGCACGTTTAAATTGCCCATGATTACTGTGCGCCCTTCTCACAGGCCTTCATTATTTCTTGGTTTATGTTATGCTGCACTTTGGAAGTATTACTTGGGGGCCTGTAAATTATTCCTACCAAGATGTTTTTTCCTTTGTTTTTTAATTCTGTCCAGATCAATTCAACATGTTGGCCCTTAGTGCCAATGTCATTTCTTAATACAGCCTTGATGTTATCTTTAACCAATAAAACATCTCCACCTCCTGTTCCATCCTGTCTATCCTTTCAGAATACTGTGCACCTTTTGGACATTCAACTCCCAGTCCCATGTTTCAATAATCCCCATCAGATCATAGCTGTTTGTCTCTGTACCGTCAACTCATTGACCTTATTCTGAATACTGCGTTCGTTTAGGCATAGGGTTTTTAAATACTGGCTTGTCTTTTCTTTGCAGGACTTTCTTGTGCACTCTGTTTTTCACACGTTTTGACTTCCTTTAATTCCTGTAATTATCCTAACAAATTCCAATAACATTTTGAACACCTTGAAGAGATCGCCTCTCAATCTCAGACTTTGGAGAATATCGGTTAACATTTCCAGTTCTTGATCTGTAACCTTAACTCAGTCCAATGTGTTTCAAATGCAATGAGGATTTCAACCTCTGCCATCCTTTCAGGCAGTGAATTCTAGAATCCCAACCTTTCTTCTCCAAAGTCCCTAGTTTCTTACCATTTCAAAAATGCTTTGATTCATCCTCCTTCAGTCTAAAATGGATTATTTAACTTCGTTGATCTGTCTGCTTTGCCCACTCTGTCTTTATTCCTTTAGAACTTACTGCTCCCATCTGCACTACTTTCTCTCCCCTCCCCACCTCCTTAACTTTGTGTCATCTGCAACATTAGATATATAAATCTATATTCCTTTATTGAAAACAATATACTCTAAAAATAAAGACAAGACATTGCGGATGCTGGAATCTGAGTCAAAGCGTTGTCTCTATTCTCTCTCCACAGATACTGCCAGACCTGCTGAGATATTCCAGCATTTTCTGTTCTTGTTATTCAAAATATGAGTTGCTGAAACAGATACCTGGGAAATATGACTCTCACCAATAACCCGTCATCTTCTAGATTCTGTTCCTGAGTCTAGGATGCGTGAGACAGGCAAAACTAGTTTCTGTGGAACGGGTCACTGGCCTGTTGCTAGTGGATATAGCTTGAGGGACACTACCCTACATCATTTCCGTTCTTGCTGCCTGCTATAGGGATTGTGGAAGTTTGCACCTTTCAATTGTTGGTGTGTGTGCAGCATAACCATACAGGTTGCATTTCCAATAATCAACCTGTTTGGCCACATTATGAATGCACCTTCTCTAGTTATCAAGTTCTGGAGAGGAACTTGAACCTGGAACTTCTGATTCAGACGCAAGAACGCTACCTAATGCACCACAAGATATCTTTCCAATCAGAGTACCTATCCTCTGCCTCCCCTCCACTTATATTTTCTATCTTCCAACACATTTCCAACCCAAATTAAAGGCTATTTCTTATTTTGTGCACTCTGATATTTGCTGATCATGTCTTGTATGAAACCTTATTGAATGCCTTCTGGAAGATCATATGGGATAATATCCTATATCCTGTTAGTGACCTAAAAAAATCTACTAGATTAGGCAGAAACTCTTAGCTCTCTGATGAATTTATCTATTAATTATACCAAATTGAATGCCCACTTGAGAGCAAACTAGACCTCTAAATCTGCTATGTGATTATTTATATAAACAGCCCACCTGGCCAAAAACTTGCCAGTGTGAGATTTAATTGGATTCCATTGCAATTACATGATCTAGAAGGGATCCAAATTTGACATGCTAACTAATGACAGAATTGCATTGGCAAACAAATCTGGATGAAAACAGGATCTTCTGCACCAGTTGAAGGAAGAAATAATTTGTTTTTATATAGCACTTTTCATGGTCATATGAGCCCAAATTGCTTATTTGCTATTTTGGTCAATGTTTTAAAAAAGACCAAAGATATTTCCATATTACTTAATGACACCAATGCAATTGCCATTTAAATGTAAGCATCAATTATTGAGCTTTGGTTAATGAGCTTGTATACAAGAATAAGTTTGAAGCAAACTGGTACCTGGAACTTTTTAATATATTAAATTATTTGCATCTAAGTGACAGCAGGGAATGTTCAGTAGGTTTATTTACATCAATGCATTCTTCTGTTGTTGGTTTGTCCACCATATTTGTACAGGTTCCATGTCAAATAACACACAATGCTTGTTTTTTCTTTTTTTTAAAGGTTGTACCTTGCTATTTTATGAGACCAGTGGGAAAAACTTCATGGATCAGAACAGTGTTCCTAGATATGCCCTGTTTGCCGAAGATAGTATAGTGCAGCCTGTACCGGAACATCCAAAGAAAGAAAATGTGTTCTGTCTTAGTAATGCCTTTGGGGATGTCGTCTTATTCCAGGTTTTTCTTGATTTATTTGTCATATAACTACAACAGGGGCACCTGTAAGGCAGGGAAGAACTACTGCAAACAATTACAGGGTGAATGAAAAACAAAAAGATTAAAGTAAATGAAAATGCATATATTAGCAACAACTTATTTACGTGGCATCTTTAATGTAAAATACATCCTTCGATCCTTTATAGATGGAATGGATGATTCCATGAATCAATTAGTAAGGGAGAAATTACAAGTGATCACAACTGGCTAATATGAATAGCTTTGTTTAGGATACTTACAAACAAAACCTTGGGAGGCCAAGTAGAAAGCTTTGTTCTCTGAATATAGTGCTTTGATACTTCCAAATTTTTTGGCAATCTGTTTTCGGAATTTTGTTTTCCTAAATTTCAGATTGCTGTAGCTGTAAAACAAATAACTGGATGTGTGCAATAAATCTCAATATGTTTATAGTTGTAATGCAAGTCAAATGATTTGTAAGAGTGATACATGAGTATTAGTCTGAGATCCGTATCAAAAAAAGGGAAAGCTGGCTTTAAGTTAAACACTTTAAGAAAAAAACATGTTCTTCATAAATTCCAATTCTTAAAGTCATTTTGTTTCCCTGTGGAGTTTATCACTTGAACTTTTAAGTATTTCTGCACTTGGTGTTATTCTGTTCTCAAAAATCTTCAACATTAAATGCCAGTGAATATCAAATGAATTAATGCCATGTGACATTTATATCTCTGACGGCTGGTTGGCAGGTAGATAAAAAACAAACAAAGAACAACCCAGCACGGGAAACAGGCCCTTCGGCCCAACGAGCCTGCGCCGCCGCATCCTCCTACACCTACCCTGCCCTGCATGTATGCGAGTGGAACCCCTAACTTAGCCAGATTCAGGGGAAAATAGTGTCAATTTGGTAAACCAATTAGCCTAAGAGCACATCTTTGGGGTGTGGGAGGAAACCGGAGCACCCGGAGGAAACCCATGTAACCACAGGGAGAATGCGCAAACTCCCACAGACACAGGCCCAAATCCATGTATCTGCACAGCTAGCAGTGCTAGTCACTGAGCTGTTGCGGCGCCCATCTACCGGTCCAGGATCAAGCACACACACCGACACGAAGTACTAGGCCACTCCCGGAACCTCCAAGAGCAGCCCACGCATGACCCACCGTGTGCATGCCCCTTGTTTGACAACAAGGTGGACCTCTACCTGCGGAATAAAAAGACAAAAACGTTAACATATAAGTCTGCATTTCCGGTGTCTCCCGAGGCTCTGACCCTATTTAATACCCCCTACTATAACCCTCCATCCTTGTTTTGCTCATGTGTCTATCTAAGTAAACCTTAAACAAGTCCAACATGCCTGCCTCCACCACCCTACTTGGTAGCGCGTTCCATACCCCCACGACCCTCTGCGTGAAGAACCTTCCTCTTACATCCAAATTATACTTCTCCCCCCTCACCCTTAGATCATGACCTCTCGTAATTGTATCCAATCTAGGGAGCAGCCTCTCACTATTGACTCTATCTATTCCCTTCAGTATCTTATATACCTCTATCATGTCTCCCATCAACCTCTGTCTTTCCAAGGAGAAAAGTCCCAGTTTCTCCAACCTTTCCTCGTAACTCAGCCCTTCCATGCCAGGCAACATCCTGGTAAACCTCCTCTGCACCCTCTCCAGAGTCTCCACGTCCTTCCGGTAGTAAGGTGACCGGAACTGGACGCAGTACTCCAAATGCGGTCTAACCAACGTTCTGTACAACTGAAGCATTAGACGGCAGCTCCTGTACTCTATACCCCTTCCTATAAAGGCTAACATTCCATAAGCTTTCCTCACCACCTTCTCCACTTGTGTCGCAACCTTCATAGACTTGTGAACCTGCACTCCCAGGTCCCTCTGTATTTCTATACTCCTAATCGGTCTACCTTTTATCACGTAGCTCCTCTCTGCATTATTCCTTCCAAAATGCATCACCTCGCATTTGTCAGGATTAAATTCCATCTGCCACCTATCTGCCCAATGTACCAACCTATCTATATCCTGCTGTATCACCTGACATTCCACCTCAGTATCCGCCAATCCTGCCATCTTGGTGTCATCCACAAACTTGCTGATCACACCACGAACGCTCTCTTCCAAGTCGTTTATGTATACTACAAAGAGGAGGAAAAGATGAGGTGGGGATTGCAGAAAAATTAGCTACCAAGCCAGAAGTGCTAATTATTGATCACTTAACAGTCTCCTCCCACTGTCTCTCGAATCTTGCTCTCAATGGGGGAGGCCAGTGATAAGTGTCCGTCTCATCAGGTGAAACCGTCGTAAGGCCAGAAGTGAGAATGCTGACAGATTGAACATTGTTTAGGTCCACTTGCAACTCCTGAAATAACGAAGCAGTTCATGCCTGTGCAAGACCTGTCACTGTTTTGATTCTTCTATTGCCTATCAGAGTTCTTCTTCCCCCTGTCTGTGAGGTATTCTGTCCCTTTTTTTCCACCCCCAACGCCTCTCCTCTTGCTCTGTCCATCCGAGTCCCCTTGCAGGGGCTGACAGGCTGGCCCTAATGAGAACCTGGACATACCAAAGTCCAAATTCCATCACTGAAATTCTTTCTCAGGGAATGTTGCAGTCCGAGCATTAGCCACCAAGCCTGGTAGCAGTGCAACGACCAGAGAACTCCTAGCCATCTGATTGGCCAACTGCTCTCTGAAGTGGCCTCACCGTTGGGAATGGAAACAGTACTTCAAGCCAATTAACAGCGAAGACAAGCCAGCTAACTAACCATAGGCAGGCTGACCCCTGACTTTACACTGTGTGTGGGGATACTGCCCCAGCATAAAATTCAGCCCATACAGTATTTTTATCAGGTTAGGTTTACATTCTGTTCACCTTATTTCTATTTTGCTATCTGTTTATGCTTCTATTTTTAATTCAATCTTTGTAATCGCAACTCTTTCTGCTTTGAAATTGTTTTTCAACCAAAATCTTGTAGCAGAAGAAGGGTGCAGAAGAAATTAATATTTGATTTATCTTTTAAAAACATTAATAATATTGTCTGCCCCTCCAATAACCTAATAGTTAAAATAACCATGTCACTAAGTTACACTTGGATGCTCAGTTTGGTTCCAGGAAGGTCACTGGATTCCAGACCTCATTATAGCCTTGGTCCAATCATGGATAAAAAAAGCAGAATTTCAGAGGTTAGAAGATCAGCATTGACTAATAATACCAAAGCAGCATATGACTGAATATGTTATCAAGGAGTTTAGTAATATTGAAATTGATGGGAATTAGTCATCAGCTGCTGCTTCATCAATAATTTTCCCACCGATGCAAGATTAGAAATGTAAGTACTTGCTGATTATTGCAGAATGTTCAGTTCTGCTCTCAATTCCTCAAATAATTAAGCAGCTTGTGCCCACATGGCAACAAAACTGTGCCAGAATTCAGTCTTGGGCTGGCAGTGGCAAATAACATCCACACCATGTAAGTGCCAGACAATAATTATATCCAACATGAGGGAATATAACCATCTCCTCTTGATGCAAATAGAATTCCCTTCTTTGAATCCCCCACTATTAATATTCTGTGAGTCACCATCAACAGGAAACTTAACTGGACCAACCCATATGTATACTTCAACTGCAAACAAGTTAGAAGCTGGGACTTCTCCAGCAAATAACGTGGCACCTGTCCACTTTCTACAAAGCACAAGCCAGGAGTGTGATGGAATGTTCCCCATTTGCCTGGCTAAATGCAGCACCAATAACAGCATCTGGGACAAAGTTGGCTGCCGTATGTACCATCTACAAGATTCACTACAGTAATCCATCAAGACTATATTGCCAACACTTCCCAACTCCACGACCTCTACCATATTGACAAGTTATTAAAAACCGTTCATATGGGATGTTAATTGAATATAAATGTGTGGAAGTTATTACAGGCTTTGATAATTCCCCATTCCCAATGTCTCGAGACAAGTAATCACAAAAGACATAGCTTAATCAAAAGGTTCAGGTGTAAATTGGGGCCAAATCTTATACCTTGGTTAAGATTATTAAATTCTATGTTGACTAGGGATTACATTTTTGAATCCCTGCTCTGTAAAACTGTTTGTGGTCTTGAACAGCTGAGGTATCAAGAAATCTTGCCGTTTTATTTAAATTACAAAATCCTTTTCAATGCATTCACCTGGTCATCTGCTTGGCGTTTCCAAATGAGTTGAGTAAGACTGAATGTTAAGTTTTCTAAAGTTTCAAGATAATTATCAGGAACAGCAACCATACAGAAATTTATAGAATCATTTTACGAGAAATAGAGAACATGAGCAGACATTCACTATTTGTCTTGAGCGTTAACAGCTTTTAATATTTCAGAAATTCTGCTATGATTTAAGATGACTTTAATGTATTAAATTACAATTATTCTGATTGTCTGATTTTTCAGGCTACAAGCCAGACTGATCTTGAAAACTGGGTAACAGCAATTCATTCTGCCTGTGCATCAGTGTTTGCAAAGCAGCATGGGAAAGAGGATACAGTCAAGTTACTAAAAAACGAAACCAGAAATTTTATCCAGAAGATTGATATGGATGGAAAAATGAAGAAAATGGCAGAGTTACAGCTATCTATTGTAAATGATCCCAAAAACAGGAAAGCCATTGAAAATCAGGTATTCTTAAATCTTCTCGATAATCTCTAGGAACTTGAAATGACTACAAATTGCATGTTTTATGCCTGGGAGTTGCAGGAGTGTGAGATATAAATTTTCTTTGTCGGCTAGAATTGTGTGTCAACAATTGTGAATATGTGCCACTATTATTGTGCTTTAATTTACATTTGTGTACTTGAACATGTATGTAAAGACATGGTGACCAACTTCCAATCATATTGAATGTTAGAAATCTCCAGACTGAATACTTGTTTTACAATTTATGCATTATAATTCAAATGATGATAATCCACTGTATAGCTACATGGTGTTTTGGCAATTTAATGAAAATCCAGTGTTAAAGAGTTGAAAAGATTAACTTAACATCTAACCTATCCAGATTGTGTTTCTCCTTTATTTCATTGGATTCTAGGAGAATGTCGACCGGCTGACACACCACTGGCTAATTGGCTTGTGGTTTAGCAGGTCTCCTGAAAAGGAGGTAGTACGAGTTACTTGCTGGTTCTCTATATGTGTTGCTTTCCCTTTGTTCCCAAACATGAACCTAACTTAATGCATGCTTGGTTCCCCTGTTACCTTGCATTGCAGCAAGCAGAAAGATGTATATTCAATATGATAGCTTGAACAGAGAAAAATTGTATATCCCTTGGACTCTTATATTCAGACAAATCCCCTGGCTCAATTTTTGTTAAATGCTTGAGTGATTGATAGTTCTGTTGGGTACCAGTAAGTCGGCTCTTTCTGAAAGAAAAATGATCTTTCATTCCAACCCATAAAAATACTTCTGTTTCCATGGGGAATTTGATGTAGCTACACTTTGCTAAGTACCAGAACCTGCAGGATTTTCCCATTACATCAACTATTCAATTTAGACCATTAAGCTAAATATTTGAATGATTATGCATTTCTAATTTACTGCCAGAGAGATAATGATTGATGTGATTGCTTGTCTAGTTCTCCAACTACATGTAATTTGTAAATTTAGCACAATGATTGGAAGGCAATACATGGCTGTTTGAAAGGCCATACGTGTTTTGGTGCTTTAGGATGTCATGATGTTCATATAGAGACCTCTTCACAATTACCTTAACCATGTGGCTCTATTGAATGAAATTCAGATCCCATGTCTTTTCCTTTGGATCTTGAATGCATTTATTTGGGTCATATATTTAGATTCTGCCAAATCTTTCTGTGGATTAGGCAAACCAAATATGGTTATAACTAATACATAATGGTTAAATTGTTATTTACTAAAATCCTATGATGGATTGTTTCTAGATTTTTAATCATTCAGTATTGAATATTACAAACTGATTCTTAAATTATTGACCCAGAAAAGAAGAAAACAGAGTTCTGGCCATGTACTTGAATATAAGAAT
The DNA here is from genome assembly GCF_965287045.1 of Carcharhinus amblyrhynchos. Classification (NCBI taxonomy): domain Eukaryota; kingdom Metazoa; phylum Chordata; class Chondrichthyes; order Carcharhiniformes; family Carcharhinidae; genus Carcharhinus; species Carcharhinus amblyrhynchos. The sequence goes on along the minus strand of NC_137335.1, from coordinate 33,047,468 downwards.
AAGGCTGTGCTCATCAGCTTCCTGTCAAATGTAATATTAGATGTAAGTTGAGAAATTTAACTTCTCTCGAGTTTAGAAACTTGGGTTTTACATCAATTTGAATTGGAAGTAAGGCAGGTAAATGAAGTACCGATGAGCCATTATCTAACTGAATGGTACAGCTGGTTTGAGAGACTGAATACCTATTTCTGTATATCCCTACCACAACATGTGCAAAGCTAAGGTGCAATGAGATTGTTCTTGTCATGATTCTTGCAAAATACTGAAGTGATACTGATTTGGCTGCACTTGTATTTCTGGAAAATGTAAAATCATATCATTTTGCTGATGACATCTGCATTAATTACATTTTAAAAAATATGGCTTACATGTTTAAGCTAGATTCAAAGAAATGTTCTTTGATATTTTAATATAACTGGGACTGGAAGGAATAAATACCCAAAAATAAATGACTATTTCTACAGTAGAGTGAGTAGATGCATTATTTCCACTCAGTGCACAGGCATTTTTTCCACGTAGCTTGTTTGCCCTGGATATAGCCATAATATCCTGTAGCACACTGAATGATAGAACATTCTGTGGCATGATGACATTCTTGTTGATGACTGACATATAGGGGTGGAAAGCCCCACCTTCCTTCTTGCCCTTGCCGCCCCCCCCCCAAAAAAAAAGCTCTGTAAGCTTGTCCATTAGTCATTAAACATAAATCATACACGGAAATTGAAGCAAAGCTCGTGAGTAGAGACCATAGGCTGGCACTCCCTTGAGAACAGCTGCTACTACTTTAACATCTGAAATTGGTACCAGATAGTTTTCAGAATTAACAGTATTTCACTGAAGCTCACAAAAACTCCTTTTTAAAGTTCCTTGCTCTGAATATCTCTGGAAAATCTCCCAATCTCATTCACTTCGAGGAAAACAACCCCAACATTCCTAACCTATTCTTGTAACTCTTCCCTCAACCTTGGGAACCTTCCTGCTAAATCTCCTCTGCACCCTCTCAGGGAGTCTCACATTCTTGCCCCAAGTGTGGGGACCAGAACTGGACGGAATATTTTACTTGGGACCTAACCAGAGCTTTATAAAAGTTCAGCATAATTTCCCTGCTTTCTTACCCATTGTTTCTATTTTTGAAGCCGAAGATCTCATATGCTTTGCTAATCATTCTCTCAATATGTCTGGAACCTTGGGGAACATCACCGTCTACTATCCTCCTTCCTGTCTGAAATATAATCATTTCCCATGGCTCACTGTTTTCAGTCCTTAAGCCAAATTTTTTTCCCATTGGACACAGGCCCTCCTAGTTCATGAACCTCTCTTCCGTTAACTTTTATTTTTAGGCAGCAGCATTTTTTTTATCCTTTCAAAGGTAATGGACACCAATGGTTAGGCCAGCATTTATTGCCCATTCTTAATTGTATTTGAGAAGGTGGTGTTAAGTTGTAGGCTTGAACAGCAGCAATCCCTAGAGTATAGATACACCCACAGTGCTGTTAGGGAGGGAGTTGCAGGATTTTGACCCAGCAATAGTGAAGGAATGGCAATAAATTTCGAAGTCAATGTGATGAACAGCTTGGGAGGGGAATCTCCAGGTGGTGGTGTTCCTGTATATCTGCTATTTTTGTCCTTCTAGATGGTAGTGGTCTTGGGTTTAGAAGGTGCATCTTGTAGATGGTACATACCGCTGCTATTGTGTGTCTGAATGGAGGAAGTGAGTGTTTGTGAATGGGGTGCTGATCAAACAGATAGCTTTGGCCTTGTTGGTGTCAAGCTTCTTAAGTGTTGTTGGGGCTGCACTTATCCAGGCGAGGGGAGAGTATTTCATCACATTCTTGACTTGTGCCGTGAGAATTGTGGATAGGCTTTTCTGCGGAGTCAGGAGGTGAGTTACCCACCACAGCATTCCTAGCATCTGATCTGCTCTTGTAGCCATAATATTTATATGGCTAGTTCAGTTAACATTCCAACTCTTATACTCAATACTTTAAGAGTTGGAATGTTATAGTGAGGTTGTATAAGACATTGGTGAGGCTGAGTTTAGAGTATTGTGTACAGTTTTGGTCACCTAATTACAGGAAGGATATTAATAAGGTTGAAAGAGTGCAGAGAAGGTTTACAAGGATGTTGCCGGGACTTGAGAAACTGAGTTACAGAGAAAGGTTGAATAGGCTAGGACTTTATTCCCTGGAGCGTAGAAGAATGAGGGGAGATTTGATAGAGTTGTATAAAATTATGATGGATATGGATAGAGTGAATGCAAACAGGCTTTTTCCACTGAGGCTAGGGGAGAAAAAAAAACTAAAGGACGTGGGTTAAGGGTGAAGGGGGAAAAGTTTAAAGGGAATATTGGGGGGGGGTGGTCTTCACACAGAGAGTGGTGGGAATGTGGAATGAGCTGCCAGATGAAGTGGTAAATGCGGGTTCACTTTTAACATTTAAGAAAAACTTGGACAGGTACATGGATGAGAGGGGTGTGGAGGGATGTGGTCCAGGTGCAGGTCAGTGGGACTAGGCAGAAAAATGGTTCAGCACAGCCAAGAAGGGCCAAAAGGCCTGTTTCTGTGCTGTGATGTTCTATGGTTCTATTACCTCAATGTCAAAGGCAGTGATTATAGAACAGAGAACATAGAACATTACAGCACAAACAGGCCCTTCAGCCCACAAGTTGCTCCGTTCATATCCATACCTACCAGGCCATAGAACTGTCTGTAACTCCCAATCCCATTAAATCCCATGTACTCATCCAGAAGTCTTTTAAAAGACCCCAGCGAGTTCACCTCTACCACCACCGATGGCAGCCGATTCCAGTCACCACCCTCTGAGTGAAAAACTTAGCCATAACATCTCCTCTGTGCTTACTCCCCAGCACCTTAAACCTGTGTCCCCTCGTAGCAACAATTTCAGCCCTGGGAAATAGCCGCCGAGAATCCACCCTATACGCCTCTTAACATTTTATAAACCTTTATTAGGTTGCCTCTCAACCTTCGTCTCTCCAGGGAGAAGAGACCTAGCTCCCTCAACCTATCTTCATAAGGCATGCCTCCCAATCCAGGCAACATCCTTGTTAATCTCTTCTGCACTCTCTCAATAGCTTCCACATCCTTCCTGTAGTGAGGCGACCAGAACTACGCACAGTGCTCCAAGTGGGGTCTGACAAGGGTCCTATAAAGTTGCAGCATTACCTCCTGACTCCTAAACTCAATTCTTCAGTTAATGCAGGCCAGTATACCATACGCCTTCTTAACCACATCCTCCACCTGCAAGGCCGATTTAAGAGTCCTATGGTCCCGAACCCCAAGGTCCTTCTGCTCCTCAACACAGCTAAGACTCCTACCCTTGATATTGTACTCCTTCATCCCATTGGTCCTGCCAAAATGGACCACTACACGTTTATCCACGTTGAAGACCATCTGCCACTTCTCCGCCCAGTCTTGCATCCTATCTATGTCATGCTGCAACTTCTGACAACCCTCCAGAGTATCCACAATGCCACCAACCTTCGTATTGTTGGTGAACTTACTAACCCATCCCTCCACTTCCTCATCCAGGTCATTTATGAAAATGACAAACAGCAAGGGTCCTAGAACAGATCCCTGGGGCACTCCACTGGTGACCGAACTCCATAGTAGTCATGATGTGGGTATGCCGGCGTTGGACTGGCGTAAACACAGTAAAAAGTCTGATAACACCAGGTTTTAGTCCAACCTATTTATTTGATAATATTCTCACAAGCTTTCGAGGGGTTACCCTCTTCGTCAGGTGAATGGAGAGTTCTGGCCTCAGACAGAGCATATAAAGCACAGACAGTTTAGAGATTACTGATTAAAATGCGAATCCTTACACCTAACCTGCTGTTCAAGACCTGAAGTGGCTGACAATGTGAGTGGTAGGAGCACTGATCACAGTTTAAAGAGATGTGTATTGTCTCCAGACAGTACAGTAAGTGAGGTTTTGCAAACCCAGGCAAGTCACGGGGGTTACAGATAGTGCGACATGAACCCAAGATCTTGGGTTCATGTCGCACTATCTGTAACCCCCGTGACTTGCCTGGGTTTGCAAAACCTCACTTACTGTACTGTCTGGAGACAATACACATCTCTTTAAACTGTGATCAGTGCTCCTACCACTCACATTGTCAGCCACTTCAGGTCTTGAACAGCAGGTTAGGTGTAAGGATTCGCATTTTAATCAGTAATCTCTAAACTGTCTGTGCTTTATATGCTCTGTCTGAGGCCAGAACTCTCCATTCACCTGACGAAGAGGGTAACCCCTCGAAAGCTTGTGAGAATATTATCAAATAAATAGGTTGGACTAAAACCTGGTGTTGTCAGACTTTTTACTGACCGAACTCCATGCAGAATAAGACCCACCCACGACCACTCTCTGCCTTTCGCAGGCAGGCCAGTTCTGGATCCACAAGGCCAAAGCCCCTTGGATCCCATGCCCTCTCACCTTCTCAAGAAGTCTTGCATGGGGGACCTTATCAAATGCCTTGCTGAAGTCCATGTAAACCACATCCACCGCTCTTCCTTCGTCAATGTGTTCAGTCACATTTTCAAAGAACTCAACTAGGCCCGTAAGGCACGACCTGCCCTTGACAAAGCCATGATGACTATTTCTGATCATACTAAACTTCTCTAAATGCTCATAAATCCTGTCCCTCAGAATCCTCTCCATCAACTTACCAACTACTGAGGTCAGACTCACCGGTCGGTAATTTCCCGGGCTATCCCTGTTCCCTTTCTTGAAAATAGGAACCACGTCCGCAATCATCCGGAACCTCTCCAGTCTCCATCGACGACGCAAAGATTATCGCCAGGGGCTCTGCAATCACTTCCCTCGCCTCCCATAGTAACCTGGGGTACATCCCATCCGGTCCTGGTGACTTGTCTATCTTGATAGAATTTAAAAGTTCCAACACATCCTCTTTCTTAACGTCCACATACTCAATCTTTTCAGTCCGCCGTAAACTTGCAGTACAACCTCCCAGATCACTTTCCACCGTGAATACCGAGGCAAAGTACTCATTAAGCACCTGTGCCATTTCTTCCGGTTCCACACAGACTTTTCCCCCTTCACCTTTTATAGGTCGTATCCCTTCTCTTCTCATCCTTTTACTCTTCATTTGTAGAACGCCTTGGGATTCTCCTTAATCTTACCCACCAAGGCCTTCTCATGACCCCTTCTGCCTCCCCTAATTTCCTCCTTAAGCTCCTTTCTACAAGCCTTATATTCCTCTAGATCCTTATCATCTCCTAACTGTCTGCACCTTTTGTACGCCTTTCTTTTCTTCCTGACTAGGTTCATCACATCCTTCGTGCGCCACAGTTCCCGTGACCTACCAAAACCTCCTTGTCTCATTGGAACTTTGTCGTGCAAGGATTCTTGCCTCAACTCTAGAATTTAGTTTTTTGTCCGTGTTTTGTCGATAGCTTGAAGCATTTCAAAAGTTGACTCACTACAAGGGCAGTTAGACAAAGGCAATCAATGCTTGCCTAGCCAAGACATCCAGGCCCCGTGAAAGAACTAAAAATGTACACGACCATAATTTACTTCTGCAAATCATTGATTGTAAATGAACATCAGTAACTTTGACCAACATAAAGTAGTTTAGTGTTAATATGTTCCTCCTTTTTGATTGACAGGGGATATTGTTATGTGAATTTCAATAAGTAATTTATGATCTACTGTTTAGATCTAAACAATGAGAAATCACCATTGACATTTTGTGACATGTTCTGATAACAGAGCCTGTTGTTCCACTATTTGTGCCTAGAAATTGTGTTGGGGAATACTGAGACTATAATGAACTTGACATAAAATACATCTTTTTCATAAAGATGTTACTTTGAATAGAAACTACAAATAATCCATAAAGCTGTATGAATTGAGAACTGTGGTTAATCATTCTCTGCAAATGCCTTCCTTGCCAGATCCAGCAGTGGGAGCATAACCTGGAGAAGTTTAATGTGGACTTGTTTCGAATGCGCTGTTACCTGGCTAGTCTACAGGGAGGTGAGCTACCCAACCCCAAGAGTCTCCTTGCAGCTGCCAGTCGACCTTCCAAATTGGCACTTAGCAGGCTAGGCATCTTCTCCGCCTCTTCATTTCATGCACTGGTAAGGATAAACTGGAAAATTGCTAAGGAAATATTGACTTCTTCCATTCTTCTCCCCTCCCTCAGGCACCCCTTTTTACATTCAGCAAAAAATTCAGGTCATCATGTAATAAATTAAGTGATCCTAGAATACAATTGTAATTATTTATATAATATATTAGAAAATGAATACTGCCACTAATATCCACTGGCCGAGTAATTGTCACTGTGTTGTCAGTAACAGAACCTGGCTTTTATCTCCCAAGGTTCTGTTCTTTCGGCCACATCTGAATCAGAGCAGGATTCTTCACTTCTCTTCAACAACTCATTCATTGCAAATTGTGGTCAAACACATCATACTACACAATAAATCCCCGTGTGCATCATGGCACAGTGGTTTGCACAGGCTGACTTACAGTGTCAAGGACCTGGGTTCGATTCCCAGCTTGGGTCACTGTCTGTGTGGAGTCTGCATGATCTCCCTGTGTCTGTCTTGGGTTTCCTCCGGCTAATCTGGTTTCTTCCCACAGTCTGAAAGATGTGCTCGTTAGGTGCATTGGCATGCTAAATTCTCCTTCAGTGTACCCAAACAGGCACCAGTGTGTGGCGACTAGGGGATTTTCACAGTAACTTCATTGCAGTGTTAATGTAAGCCTACTTGTGACACTAGTAAACTTATTTATTTACTTCCAGGCACAATTTCAGCTCTTTGGCTGAAAACTACTACAAAAATGTATTCTTGCCCCTTTGCCATGCAGCACAGACTGACCAACCTTCAGTAACCTCCTTGGATCATCAGGGCTTCCAGTAGAATGGTAGCACAGTGGTTAGCATTGCTGCTTCATGGCTCCAGGGACCCACGTTCGATTCCCGGCTTGGGTTACTGTGTGGAGTTTGTACGTTTTCCCTGTGTGTGTCTTGGGTTTCGTCCGGGCGCTCCAATTTCCTCCCACATTCAGAAAGACGTGCTAGTTAGGTGCCTTGACCCGAACAGGCATCGGACTGTGGCGACTAGGGGAATTTCACAGTAACTTCATTGCAGTGTTAATGTAAGCCTTATTTGTGACGAATAAATAATTTCCTTTGTTATTTCTTAGACTACTAGGGCTTCTTTCAAGAGTACCTCAACTAAGATCTGCTCCCTGTAGCCCTTTCTCTAATGTGAAGCCTGCTTCTTCTTTTCTAAACTTTATTGGTTCCTCTGTCTGCTGCCCTTATTGGGAACTTTTTTATTTAACTTCTTGCTGTCTTTTTTCGACCTTTCCCAGAGAAAACAATTTTTGCACCATTTTTGCGTTTTGCCTCTTATGCAGATATGTTGGGTCATCGTCATGTGCTCTGTGACCAGCATCTCCAAGTCCTGAGGAACCTGTGTCTCCCACACATGCAGTAGCTGGGAAAGAGCCTCTGAGTCAATATTTTATATTGATCAGGTGCATGGGTCTGACCAAATGTAAAAAATCCAAACCACGCATGTGTGGAAGACCCAAGGTTTGTTGGGACTTGGAGATGCTGTCCATGGAGCTGAGAACGAAGGCTATATTAAGTTCTATTCAATTAAATTTTTTATAATTTCGTATCTTATTTCCATGGCACACCGGTTGGGAACCTCTAGTCTAGCTTTCATAAAATACCTACAATGCAGAGGGAGACCATTTGGCTCATTGAGCCTGCACTGATGACAATCCCACCCATTCCCTATCCCCTTAACCCCACATATTTATCCTACTAGTCCCCCGACACTAAGGATCAATTTAGCAATGCCAATGAATCTAACCTGCACATTTTTGGATTTCCTATCCTATTGTGTTCTAATTGTTACTCCAAAAAGATCATTGGACTATTGCTCCCTAGGAGTTCCCAAGAATGATTTTTGCATGCTGCACTAAATGTACACTTGAACTCATGAAACAGAAAAATGTGGTGTCTGAGGGCATTAAGTAATTAGTTATAAGTTTTCATGGACCTTTTGGAAGTCCAGCTTCAATTCCCAGAGTGCTGAATCAGCAGACTTAGCAGGAGTGAGCTTAAACTTTTCAATTCCAGGATACAGCAAGTCCTGAGAAACTTTTAAACAGTTCAGTGGCCAGAAATTGGAGCCCAGACACATTGTAGGAGAAACCAGATTACCGAGTAAGCACCTGAACTTGAACTTGCTCCGAAAAGAACAAAAACTACTGAATTGATAGAGTGGTTCAGTACCAGAGAATGACAGTGTACCAGGTGCCAAAACAGTCTTCAAATTAACAGAGTTTACCTGCAATGGAAAAGCCTACCAACTCCTCTGACAATAGTGCAAATGAGATATGGAAGGGTTATAAGGCTTCTATACGTCCTGAACCTGTGAATTCAGAGACTTGAAGAGGGGGAGATGGGGTAATAATAATAATGATGATGATGTGGTAAACAAGAATACATTGGATAAAGACGTTTTGGGGTGGGGGAGGCGTAGTATAAAGATCTGCCGCATATAGGGTTAACGAGGGACTGAATGTATTACTGCTGTTAGTGATATAAGGGAGCACGTGACCCACACCTGGGTGTCGACCTCATGTTGGACAGAACCTTGTGCACAAGCAAGCATGGCAACAGCTCCTACCTTGAATCCTTTACTATATAATATGTGCATAGTTATTTAGTTCATAAATATATACTGTTAACCTATTACTGAATGATAACCAACACCCTACAATCCTAACCATGTTCATTTAATAGCTTAAATTTTCAATAGTTTGTTAAATTTATTTTATTTGCTGCTTCAATCTGTTTCATGAGTTCCAGTATACATTTAGTGCAGCATGCAAAAATCATTCTTGGGAAATCCTAGCAAGCAATAGTCCAATGATTTAAGAACTTGCTGGTGAGAATGAAACCATGTAGCTCTTTTAAAAATAACTTTATGAAATGCATGTGAACCATGTGTTTTCTTAATGTGTTTACAAGACCCATCGTGTGTATGTATTTCATGAGGTACGGTAAATGTGTTCAGGAAGTTGTTTGATCTTCACTTTACTTCACACAAATTACGAGTTGTGTTTTTGAAAATCCCATATGCTGGGATTATGTGTCACATTCTTTGCTCCTCCCAATCCTTTAAATAAACTTTTTACTATATCAGTGACTCATGCACAGGGAGCTAAAATGAGCAGTGGGATTATTTTTTTGATTGCTGTAGCTAAGTACCAACGTAGGCACAGTGAGTCCTGTGGCTGTAAACCTTTATGGTTTACGTTTGAATATTTAGTTAAGTTACTAAGTATAAATTTAAAATTCGGTTATTTTTGAAATTGGTTCTCTGATCATTTTGGCTAATTACAGCAATAAATGTGGCTTGCCTACTATGAAGTAACTGAATATATAGACCATTCTACACTTCTGTCAAAATAAATTTACAATCTCAAACTCTCAAAATCATAGGCATTGCAACAAAATTCAGAATGAGCGATCCCTTTACAGAGTTTAAGCCCTTTGTGGGACTGTCAGTGTTGTGGAAAATTAATTTTTTGACCTAGCGGAGAGCGTCGGTGGTAATATTTTGGTGAACCAGAAGACTTGCGGTCATAACTGTGTGGCATTTGTGTGACTTCACTGACAGGTTTTCCATCCAATGTCAGCTTGACTTCCAGTTGGGTGGGGACTGCTCGAGGACAGGTTGTAGTATCTGGTAGGTGTGACCTTGGAATGGCTTGGTTGGGACAGATCGGAGGAAAATCAGAGAGTTTTGGGGCAGGCTTTTTGTGAGGGTTTGTGAGGTCAGTATGCCAAATCTAGCAGAGAAGTGAAACAGCAATTGCTCCCTGGATCTGACAGTCCTCTGTTCCCTGTTGCTGTCAGGTTTCCAAGAAAACTAGCTGTCAAAAAATAAGTTGAAAGTACGCACAAGTATGAAGCATGTAAGCTCTTAATATTTCAATTGCAAACCCACCACCGGGGAGCAAATTAATTGCCTGAACTTAGCCAGTCATTATTAAAACTGATTGAGGTGGGCAGACTAGGAGCAGAGTTGGAGATAGGATTTATAGTTCAACATTTTAGTCTCTCACTAGCCCAAGCCTTACTGTTTTTGAGGGGTGGGGGGGTTAACACCCCCAAGCCCCCTCCCCTCTAAGTAGCTTGTAATGGTTTATTTTTGTATAATAATTTCAGTTCCAGTAAGTAGTCTCACAACACCAGGTTAAAGTCCAACAGGTTTATTTGGTAAAACAAGCTTTCGGAGCACTACTCCTTCATCAAGTGAATGCCTCAATTCCAGTTCCGCTGTACCAATTTTCAGCAATTGTACTTCTGAAAAATATCTTAATGACTTTTTACATTCTCAATTCATCAGGTTTAAGAAGCACATTAATATCAGGATGGAAATTTGAAATAAAATGAATAAACATCACATGGTTCTTTGTTTTCTTTTGAAGAATTGTTCCAGAGATGAAGCAACACTCAGGAAAAGAACATTGTCCCTGTCTCAGCGAATAAGAAGTAAAAAGGGTTTGTTCTCTTCACTGAAGGGGTTAGATGATCTTGGAAGAAAAGGAAAAGAAAAGAGACCCCCGATTATGCAGGCATGTCTTACTCAAATCTTTCAACCCATAAAGTAACATTCAAGAGTTGTGCTTGTTTTTTTTTAGTGAAACTTCCTCTGAGTATGTTGCAAAAGTATTTCCTTTATCATACAAAGAGGGTTCTTTATAACTGAAAAGAAGTGTATATTATGAATTATTTAATGTAGGTGAGGTAAAGTATCTGAGTGAACCAAGCATAGTTGAATTTCAATAATGCAGCTCATCGTTTGCTGTTAACTTCCTTGTATGAATAGAATTGAGTGTGTTGTTGATTTAGTTCGTAGTGATTTAGGAAGGAACATTCTAATCTCATTTAATCTTGTGAAGAGCTACTGGGAATGTGTTAGATCGATAATTATACACTTGCACTCTTCATACCAAGTAAATATCAATATTATTGCTGTAAGATTAAGTGTATTGAACTTCATCTAATCCAATGAAGCATTTGTTTTTGAACTATTGATGTTTGAAATTTGTGTTAGAATTGTAGGAATATATCGTATTGGAATTGATCTTGCAGAAGCTAACACATAGCTAATACTCGACACTGTGATGTTATTGAATTGCCTTGAATGTAACTTAATCTCTTATGACCTGTGTACCATAAATCTGCATTGTGATAGTATTTAAGAATACTGCAGTCATTTTACCAGCAAAAGGGAAAAACATACTTGATTTGTCCTCACCAATCCACTTGTCGTGGATGCATCCGTCCATGGCTGTATTGGTAGGAATGACAACCCATACTTTTCGTGGAGATGAAGTCCCATATTCATGCTGAAGACACCCTCCATTGTGTTGTGTGATACTATCACTAGGATAAATGGGATAGAGTATCAAATAGATGTAGCAACTCAAAACTGGGCGTGCGAGCCATCAGCAGAAGCAGGATTGTCTTCATCCACAATCTGTAAAGCATTGCCTTGTACAACACACACACACACACACACACACACACACCTCCCCCCACCCCCATCAAGCCGGGCGTTCAATCCTGGCTCAACAAAGAGTGTAGGAGGGCATGCCAGGAATAGCACCAGGCATTCCTAAAAATGAAATGCCAACCTGGTGAAGCCATAACATAGGGCTATTTGTTTGCAAATTGAAGAGATGGGTATTGTCTCCAGACAGTACAGTAAGTGAGGTTTTGCAAACCCAGGCAAGTCATGGGGGTTACATCTCTTTAACTTATGCATAGTGCTCTTTCCACTCACATTGTCAGCATTTTAAGATTTGAATAGCAGGTTAGTTGTAAAGACTCGCATTCTAATCTGTAAACTGTCTGTGCTGTTATATGCTCTGTCTGAGGCCAGAACTCTCCATTCACCTGACAGAGGGCAAATCCCGAAAGCGTGTGAGTTTACTATCAAATAAATTGGCTGGACTTAAACCTGGTGTTGTCAGATTTCTTACAGCAAAACCAAGACAGCATTCAGGCTTGGGCTGATGTGTGGCACAATTATTACTTGACACTTAAGTTCCAGGCAATGACATCTCCAACAAGAGGGAATGTAACAATTTTCCCTTGATAGTCAATGCTATTACCATTGCTGAATCCCCAACCGTCAACATCCTGCGGGTTACCATTGATCAGAAACTGAATTAGTCATGTAAATACTGTGGCTATAAGAGCAAGTCACAGGCTAGGAATTCCACGGTGAATAACTCCCACTTCCTGACTTCCCAAAGGCACAAGTCAGTGTGATGAAATATACTTCACTTGCTGAAATGAATGCAGATCCAAAAACCCTCAAGAAGCTCACCACCATCCAGGACAAAGCAGCCCACATGCTTGGTACCTCATCCATACCCTTACCCATTAAATCTGTCACCACTAGTGTACAATGGCAACATCAGAGGCAATCTACAAAATGCACTGCAGAAATTCACCAAAGCTCCTTTGACAGTACTTTCCCAGCACTCAACCACTATCACCTAGAAGGACGAGAGCAGTAGATGCTTGGGAATACCACCAACTGCAAGTTCCCCTCTGAGCTATGTACTCTGCATTGAAGTAAAATATCTTGGAAGTGTCTGTGGTGACACTTTTGCCTGGTTTGCATATGTGGAAACTAGCAAAAGCAAAATGGACGTAAACATTATAATTCCATTTTATGCACTAATCCTTTAAATTTGGAGCTGGGGGAAACTTTAGCTAGGATATGGGAAGAGCTAATGACGGAGATTCTTTAAAGGCACTTCTACAGAATTCCAACTGTGCATTTTAAATATATGCTGTTGAATTTAAGGGAAATGTGTTGGTAATTCTGTGCAATTTCCCATTATCAATGGCTATTAGTCAACTTGTATTATTTTAGGCTCATCATTGTAAAGAAGGTAATGAGAAATTCGTTATTTTATATGCTGGATTATAGGCCAGCAATAGTAAAGATTATGTCTTTTTTACAATTGACTTTGTGTCTTACTGTTTATTCTTTGCTAATTGATTGTGTAACATTGTTGTAATTGAAATATTAAGGGCAAAGAGGCTGAGTGATGCAATGCGTTAGTAGTGCGCTGTCCTTGCACCTCTTGAAGTGGGATCAAAATTCTCTAACCAGCTAGTTGCCATGAATTAATAGCTTAAAACTAGTTCTATTCAATTTCTGAGTCCAAATCTTTAATGTAAATGGTGATCAACAGGGTCATTTTGTAGGGATCAGGGTAGCACTGATCCCTACAAAACCTATTTCCTACCTCATTCAGTTTGAATAACAATTTTAATCCTTACTCTGTTTTGCAGCCAGCTTGCTATCCATTCTACTAATTATCCTGACTCCACATACTCTAACTTCAATCAGGAGTTTACTATTAAAGGTTTTTTGAAAATCTAAATATGTAAGATGGAGTGCATTATCCATGTCTGCTTCTCCTGTTATTTCAAAAAATTCAATAACTGGTCAGCCATGATCGCCCCTTTTGAAATATATGATTACTCTTTATTATATTTCTGATATCTTCTGGTCTTGAAGTAGGTATTAAGAAAGAGGATGTGCTGGAGCATTTGAAAAGCATCAAGTTAGATAAGTCGCCAGGACCGGATGGGATGTACCCCAGGCTACTGTGGGAGGTGAGGGAAGAGATTGCTGAGCCTCTGGCAATGATCTTTGCATCATCAAGGGAGAAGGAAAGTTCCGGAGGATTGGAGGGTTGTGGATGTGGTCCCTTTATTCAAGAAAGGGAGTGGAGAGAGCCCAGGAAATTATAGACCTGTGAATCTAACCTCAGTGGTTGGTAAGTTGATGGAGAAGCTCCTGAGAGGCAGGATTTATGAACATTTGGAGAAGTATAGTATGATCAAGAATAGTCAGCACGGCTTTGTCATGCCTTGCAAGCATGATTGAATTTTTTGAAGATGTGTCCAAACGCATTGATGAAGGAAGAGTGGTAGATGCACCATGTATGGATTTCAGCAAGGCGTTTGGTAAGATGCCTCATGCAAGGCTCATTGAGAAAGTGAGGAGGCATGGAATCCAAGGGGACATTGCTTTGTGGATTCAGAACTGGCTTGCCCCACAGAAGGCAAAGAGTGGTTGTAGATGGGTTTTCTTCCACCTGGAGGTCAGTCACCAGTGGAGTGCCACAGGAGTCTGTTTTGGGTCCCTTTCTCTTTGTGATTTTTATAAACGAGCTGGATGAGGAAGTGGAGGGATGGGTTGGCAAGTTTGCTGATGACAGAAGGTTGGAGGTGTTGTGGATACTGTGGAGGGATCTCAGAAGTTGCAGCGAGACATTGATAGGAGCAAGACTGGGTGGAGAAGTGGCACATGGACTTTAACCCAGATAAGTGTGTGGTGATTCATTTTGGCAGGTCAAATAGGATGACAGAATATAATATTAAGGGTAAAACTCTTGGCAGTGTGGAAGATCAGAAGGATCTTGGGGTCCAGGTTCGTAGGACGTTCAAAGCAGCTTTGCAGGTTAAGACTGTGGTTAAGGCATATGGTGTACTGGCATTCATCAATCGAGGAATTGAGTTTAAGAGTTGGGAAATAATGTTGCAGCTATATAAGACCCTGGTCAAACCCCGCTTGGAGTACTGTGCTCATTACTGGTCACCTCACTACAGGGAGGATGTGGAAGCTATTGGAAGGATGCAGAGGAGATTTACAAGGATGTTGCCTGGATTGGGTGACATGCCTAAAGAGGATAGGTTGAGTGAGCTAGGTCTTTTCTCCCTGGAGAGACGAAGGATGAGCGGTGACCTGATAGATGTTGAGAGGTATTGATCGAGTGGATGCTCAGAGGCTTTTTCCCAGGGCTGAAATGGTTGCTACAAGAGGACACAGGTTTAAGGTGCTGGGGAGTAGGTACAGTGGAGATGTCAGGGGTAAGTTTTTCACTCAGAGGGTGGTGGGTTCATGGAATCGGCTGCCAGCAGTGATGGTGGAGGCGGATTCGATAGGGTCTTTTTAGAGACTTTTGGATAAGTACATGGAGCTTAGTAAGATAGAGGGTTATAGGTAAGCCTAGTAGGTAGGGACATGTTTGGCGTAACTTGTGGGCCGAAGGGTCTGTTTTGTGCTGTAGCTTTTCTATGTTTCTATGTTAATGCATTATTAGAGAAATTCTGTTGATTGTATTGATTGTAATGAATTCCAGTCATTGACATTTCCTCCTTAATCTGCTATCGCCCAAAGGAAGGGATAAGATAGAAAGTTAATGAAGTTCATATTGTAGCATTCTCCTCAATTGCATGTAGATGTCATTCTTTCCTCTTAGCAGAAGAGTGCTGCTGAGCAATTCAGGAAGTCACCATTTCCTGACTAAAACTTGAAATAGAAATTGCAAATTCAACCCTGATGGAAGTGCAAGTGTAAATAGTAATCAAATATGGCACTTGAACTCTAGTTTTGCAGTTGAAAGTATTCAGGTTTCATTTTACCCAATTGATGCAAAATTGGCCCATAATTTTTTTCAGTACTGAATTTGAGGTTAATGTTATTAGCATGTACCCATTTGGAGTTTCAGTTGATAACTATAGATATTGTTGATTTAAAATGAATAAGTAGATTAGATCAGAACTACATTTTAATGCAATTTTTTCTTTTCAAATCTTCCGGAGTCTTTTTTAAACTTGTTTGATTATTTCCTGTATTCCTACATACTTAGTCATCTCAAGATGTGGAGACATCAGCTCTTAATTGGGTAGTTGTGTAAAGTAGTTATCAATTAACTTTGTCATTCTGTCTCGTAAAATGGTCTATTTATTAAATTGATTATTGTTGGAATGTCCCGATTGCCTGTTGAAGTGTACACTTGTGCAGTGAGCCTCAGATTCTTACAGCAGAGCAACTCAAGGCTTTACTGGTAAACTGTCTCCTATATCTAGCACATCTTTTCATCCAATGTGATCATGGGTGAGAACACTCATTAAGAACTTGTTATTAAAAAGGGTTATCTAAAGTTAATAACGAAAGCACATGCATAAAAAATGCTTAACAGCTCTGTGATCTCATATGTGAGTACGAAATTAGTAGGTGCAATGTTTAGCTTTTCTAGGAAGTGGACATGATACTTGATTGTAATGCCCTGTATAATAATGCCAGTATTAACAATAAACTAGTCTCTTCATATTCGATGTCTCCTCGCTTTCCCACCATTCTAGTGTCAAATAAAAAGCTATATTGTCCAAAACATAATTCAAGAGATTTGAACTTGGTGAGTACACTATCATCGAGATGGTCCCTGCTGTGAATAATTAATTACTTGTTATGCTCCATGAATGTTAAATAATTTACATTAAAAACCAAACATTGATGGACATTAAAAACCAAACATTGGTGCTGAGGTGCAGCTGCAAATCCAAATGTATGGCCAAAATCTGTAACTGTTGCTGGAATCTCTTTAGATTTTCAAGTGCAATGGGGGGCCAGGCTGTGCAGCCTTACAGTTATCACTGACTTGTAATACTTTTGATGAGGTGTGAGACCGAACACAGTATCTGTACCTTGTGAATGGGTACAGACACATAGCATTCCATCGCTTTGTAAAACACATTACCAAATACTCCAAGTCAGTATGGACAAATTTTCCATGGCTTGTGACAACTTTGGACTCACCATCAACATTAAAAAGACCAAAGTCATGCACCAGCCTGCTCCTCATGCACCGTACACAGAACCCATAATCACATTCAAAGGGCAGAAACTACAGGCAGTGGACCAGTTCACTTTATCTTGGCAGCACCCTCTCCCAAGCAGTGACTATTGATACAGAAGTTAACTGCGGAATAGCAAAGGCAAGTTCTGCTTTCGGTAGACTGTGCTCCACTGTATGGGAACGTCGAGGAATCAGCCCAGCAACAAAACTGAAAGTCTACAGCATCGCAGTACTCACTACCCTCCTGTATGCCTGTGTAACATGGACTGTGTATCGAAGACATGCAAGACAGCTCAATCATTTCCACATGACTTGTCTTCGCAGAATATTACGCATCAGACAGAAGACAAAGTAACAGATACTGATGCTCTCTCTAGGGGAAGTCTACCATTAGTCCCCACACTGCTGATGAGAGTGCAGACCCGGTGGGCAGGTCATGTCATCCGTATGTCAGACGAGCACATACCCAAGCAGCTCCTTTTTGCGGAGCTCTTTGCTGGAAGACGCTCGCATGGAGGGCAGAAGAAACATTTCAAAGACACACTCAAGACCTCCCTCACGTCGCTTGACATAGGCACGACCACCTGGGAAACGCTGGCATAAAATGACCCTACCTGGCATTGCATCATCCACAAAGGCTGTCAAGCTTACAAAGCAAGGTGTATTGCTGAAGCACAACTCAGGCGCAAACTGCGCAAGTCCAGAGCCGCCAGCGTAACAACTACAGTATCTACACAAATCTGTCCAATATGTGCCAGGACATTCTGTGCCCGAATTGGCCTGATCAGTCATCTTCAGACGCACTGCAACCAGTCTCAAAATGACTAATGGTCGAGGTCCTTATCGATGACTATGGACGAGCAACAATAACTAAATACTCCAAAATTTTGGATGGGTTGTGGTCCTTTGATCACAGGCACTTAAGGTGCTTTAATAAATGTCATATTCATAAGATTTCTTTTTGATTTGGAGTGCAGTCATGGGACGCACTCATCTCCTCCCCCGCAACCCCACCCCTCACTGCATCCCCAGCCCAAAGTTTCACTGTATGGAATATGTGCTCCCGCTTCTTCCCCATCTCCACCCCAAAAGGAGTTTCAGAACTGTCCTTGTTTGCACTTTGAGGACTTGATGTTATGCATATTTTCCATTTAGTTCAGTTCATGATACATTATGGGGAAATAAAATAATTCCTATGTTAGTTTGACCCTAGGACAGTCTAAGATGCGTGTTTTTGAAGTAAACACAGTGGGATTTTTGCATTTTTCAGATGACTTTTAAGTTACACAATTTCTGGATACCTTTGAGGATTGTTTCTTTGTTTCAGTATGATTTTTGAAAACAATCTAATGGGAGTGGTTTTTTTAGCAGTAAAGTTGCAATTTTTAAGTAGTATAGATTTTGCAGCTTCCAATATAATTGGTGGCAATTTCCATGGTTTTAGTGAAATTAAGAATTAAGTGTCACAATATCAAATTAATAATGCCTGATCAGAAAGTGAAATAGTATATTAAAGAGGAATCCTCATCCAGGAAAATTTTTGATCAAGTGTATATATTGGTTTATGACAACCAAAAATGGGTGGGTATGGGGTGCAAGGATAGCAGTGATGTATTGGATTTTGTGACATTTAAGAAGGACTCTTGTGCTAACCACTAATCATTTCTTGTTGCAAATATATAATAGCAGGCACAATTCTCCAATGAAATTTAAAGATCGTGAAATATTTGAGATTTTAAAATTAAAAACAACCTTTGAATTTTTCTCCTTTGCAATCAAGAGCAGCTTGCATAAATATAGCATCTTTAACATGGTAAAATACCCCAAGGTGCTTTTAGAAAAGCATAATCAGTCAAAAATCATTGTCAACCCAAATGAGACTTTGAGATTGAAGCAAAGAGGGAAATAGATGGGGATTCCAGAACTTAGGGCCAACCCTTTAGTTGGCCTTTAGCTAATACAAAGTTGTTGATGTATACAAATATTGGCTTCATGCTACTGCACTCTATGTTATTGCAAAAATGCTGCTGTGCAATAACATCCAACTTTGACATTTGCTTCTTTGAAACTTGTCAGCAAAACCTGGAGTAGAAGGTTGCCATTTAAACAGCATAAATTATCACTTTGTCTCAAAGTGTTTCCTCTTTCTGAGATGGCACAGGATACATTTTAGAAATATGTGCTGTTTTTAATTTCCGCTGAATTTAGTTTTCTGCTGCATTCTAGGAGGTTTAAAACTAAGGGAACGAAGTCGCAGCAATATGTCGGGTCGCGATAAAACTGGAGGCAAAGGGCGCGCTAAGGCCGAGACTCGCTCCTCCAGAGCTGGTCTTCAGTTCCCAGTGGGCTGTTTTCAGTGGCTGCTGCGGAAGGGCCACTATGCCAAGCGGGTGGGCACTGGGGCACCCGTCTATTTGGCCGCTGTGCTCGAGTACCTGACCGCCGAGATCCTCGAGCTAGCTGGCAATGTGGCCCGGGACAACAAGAAGACCCACCCCCTAAGTATGCAATCTGATCAGTGATGAATTGAGGTTGCCAACAGGAAGCAGCTCTTGTTGAAATCAGGAGTAGCGTGGAGTAGGGGTGAGGACAAAGAACAGAATGGAATGAGCAATACAAAAATTGGTTTTGGGGTGGAATTTTTAAAAGTGTGAGGGGCAAGACTCCAGGAACTACAGTGGCCTGTTGAATTGGGCATTAGCCTGAAAAAAAGCATTCCCCTCTCCCCCACCACCAAGTGGGAAGTCCACCAGGTGGGATTTGGTGTAGATCCTGACAAACATGGACCAGGAACCTTGTTTCGGGGGGAGGCAAGGGGTTAAAGTTTGTGCCCATGTGTCCCTCTGCTGCTGCTAAACTGCACAGTGAGGGTCGGCCAAGAAATCTG
This sequence comes from Carcharhinus amblyrhynchos, assembly GCF_965287045.1. NCBI lineage: Eukaryota > Metazoa > Chordata > Chondrichthyes > Carcharhiniformes > Carcharhinidae > Carcharhinus > Carcharhinus amblyrhynchos. Next base: position 33,027,826 of record NC_137335.1, on the reverse strand, counting down.
GGGGCTTGATGGCCTTGGGTTGGAGGAAGGGGTTGATATCTAACTTGGGTTGGGGTCTTGTGGCTGTCCCTTCTTGCCCTGGGAAAAGTGGAGATCAGTCTCGGTAGGTTTCTGTTCAAAATCTCCATTCTTGTCTGTGTAGTGAAATCATTGTAGTGGTCTGGTCATTTTAATACCCATTCCCCTAGACACCTGGAAGCCTTCATAATCATAGTAGCACTTTATTCTGCAGACGAGGTTCTCTTGTTCTCTCGTAGTAGTCCCAGGTGTGAGTAGACCCCTTTGAAGTGCTTTGACTGACAGGAGATGTCGGTTTCACTTGGGTAAATTCCCTTTTTTGCCTGAATAAACAGCAGGTGCAGCCTGCTCTGATTTACAGCTCCAAAGCAGTTCATTGTTGATGCAATCATGTAAGTCTCAAGACCTTCCTGTTCTCGCCATACCTGTTCACACAACCCCATTCTTTTAACACTTTTTTTTCAAGACTCTGAGCATTCTTGGAAAGCTCAAATGCTTTGAATAGTTTTGTTTACATTCAGTTTCATGGTTCAGAATCTTAAGCTAGTTTCTTGATTGACAGCTTGAGGCAGTTTAACAGCAGGTAGGAGTTTTGTTTATTTTTGTTTCTCTTCACAGTTGAATGCATCTCAAGTACTTGCTTTTGTTTTTAACCATAATATTTATAAACAAGCTTGTTCTGATTAACAGATCAAGGCTATTAAACAGCAGGCAGGAGCCTTCACTTCCTCTTTCCTAATGCAATGTTTATAAGCAGGCTTGCTCTTTGATCTGAACACGAGGCTGACTTTTTTCCCAAAATGAGCTTTCAAACACTCATGCTGGAATCACATGCCCGAACTGGAGGTGCCTTTCAGCCATAGATGAGGCTGGTAGAACTCCCCTTGCCACACTGGCAATGACACCCCAGCAGTACCTCTGTGCCAGGATATTAAAGTGACCAGGCTACTTTAAAGCTTTCACAGTACATGATACCAACTTTTACATGAGTATCTATGGTATGTTGCACATTGCGTTGTTAATTTATTTGTCTTCATTTGCTGAAGTATCTTTTGAAAACTGCTATAAACTTATGAATTCTTTCACAATGCCGTTATCATATAACCTTTACAAAACTTGTTATCAAGATGATTCTCTCTAAATATTCTCAAGTAGCAACAAAGAAAGGCATGGGTCTGTAGAAAATGTTAAATTCACATTCTCTGGCTTAGGAGGGTTATTTCTACTTCAGATTAGATCTCCAAAAATGGGTAAATATATTAATTCTGTAGAATTCAGGATCCCAAAATTAGTTGCACATGTTACAATCACTATAATTAAAACCTTTCATTTTGTCCAGTTATTCTCGATGCCGCAGATTATTGCTTTGCTATGTATTGGTTTATAATTTCTCTCAGTATCTTTTCTCCTTGGGTTGTCATCAGCTTGCTAATAATGTTGGTTATAGCAAAAAGAGGTTTAAATAACTTGCTTCAATGCTTTTCCTTTAATATCAACCTTTTTCACACTAATACAGTTAGCAAAAGAAGCAATTGGTTCCACTTCACCAGCATTCCTTGGGCAAGATAACAAATGCTTTAGCAGAAATTTTTGTGTTGAGAGACCTGTTCTGGTAGCAATGACTTCCTGAAGCTTTCATTGAGGAACCAGATGTAAGCCAGATATGACCACCAGATTTCAGAAGACCCCATTTGTGGGCCTTCCCAGCTGCTTGTCATAAATCCCAGCAATTTAAAAATTTGGTTTGCATTCAGCCGTGGATGTTCTACACTGTGCAATAAATAAATTATATAAAATGGACACAATGTATGAAGTATTCAGAATAAATTTGCCTGTTCTACATTCATCAGAGGATTAATTCACTGATAAGATTTTTCATATTAGAGTTGTCGATTAATGAAAGTAAAAGAATTGCCTTCTGAAACATCTATCAATGATGGTAAGGCTAAATGCAGTCTCAGGTGACCTGTGATGTTATATGCTCTCTGTCTCTGTAGTGAAAGGTTTCCATATGTTGTTCAAATCAGATTGTGGGTGGTCAGATTATAAACTTTCATATGTCTTCAATAAGTTTACTCCATGTGTGTCTCCCCTCCTGTGAAATAAACTCTTAGCTCCCATATTGGCACAGGAAACTAGCTGCGGCCATGTCAATAACATTTTTGGTTTTTGATTGGCAAAAAGAAAAATGGTTTTGATCAATTTATTTAAAAATTATTCCCACCTCCAAAGTGAAAGTTGAGAGTCAGAGGGACATTCGCTAAAATGTTTTTAAGGTGCATAAAATGTAGGAAAAATGAAATGAAAGTAAATAATTGGAAGAGAGAAATTTGAGGCAAATGGAAATAAAATGATTTTTAAACTAAGTTATTGAAATCTATTTTCTATTGGATCAGCATTATTATTGTAATTGCATTAATTTCAGGGGCACACTTCATCAGTTGAAAATTTACAAAAATTACAAAAAGAGAAGCTTTTCTGTTGCTGAGCCTGTCAGCCATCTCAGGGATAATTAACTTACAAGAACAAAGAACAGTACAGCATCCACCAAGCCTGCACCAACTGCTAATCCTCAGTTAGACCCACTAGTTATTGCCAATATGTAGTTACTATCCCCCTCTTTGTCTCCCATTCATGTGAATGTCAAGATGCGCCTTGAACGTTGCTAATGTGCCTGCTTCCACCACCTCCACTGGCAGTATGTTCCAAACACACACCATCCTCTGTGTTAAAAACTTCCCTGCTTGTTACCCCTAAATTTTTCCCCTCTCACCTTGAACCCGTGCCATCTTGTAGTTGACCTTGCCACCCTGGGAAACGCCTCTGACTATCCGCCCTATCTGTGCCTCTCAATTTTGCTGACCTCCATCAGTTTGCCCCCTCAGCCTCCATCTTTCTAGTGAAAACAATCTGAGTTTATAGCATTGGCAATGTTTTCTCCTGGTTACATCAGTCAGATTATTTGGCAAGCTTTATGTATTTCAATATTTGTCGATACTTAAGTGTTGAGTTGACTTCATAGCTTTGGGTTCTTTTTATTCAGTCATGAGATATGGGCATCAGTGGCTAAACCTGTAGTTATTGCCCATCCCAAGTTGCTTAATGAAATCGCCTTACACATTTTGTAATTGATACTAAGCATAATGTCCACTTTTTTGTCATTGTTGGGTTAGTTATTTTTAAGTACTTAATCTTGTCTAACCAAGACAAATTGGGTTTTGCTAAACAGTTCGCCTAAACATCTTAATTGTCATATCTAAACTCTCTTTAAAGTTAAATAAGTAATAGAACTAAAAATTATTTTGCCCCTTTATCATCATCCTGATGGCTATGTCCAGCCCCCCTCTGTCCAGAGGGAACTTGCTGTTTGGGAGATTGAAAAACCTGTGTTTTGTCACTGTTACAATCTACCGTGCCCTAAACATTTTGCCATACTGCCATCGCTTCAGTTCTGTGATTTAAGCAATGCAGTCAAGCGATCAAGTGAATGTTGTTTTTTTTTGTGAGCATATTAATACATTTTTAATTGACCTTTTAAATATCCATTCCCTCCCCATTTCCATCCGATTTCCCTCCTCCACTGTGATATGGTTTAACTAGCAGCCCTCCCATATCTTATCTAAATGGGCGTTTTAAACAATAACCTGGATTACTCAGAAACAGCCATGTGTCCATATATTGTGTCTAGAAATAATCAGACCAATTTCAATGTAACCATAGTTTATTTATCATCTGGTCATTACTTCATCGTTGTTATTGGTATTTGCACATTGTTTGTGCCATTTCCTCCATTACAAAAGCAACCACACTTTGAAGTATTTCATTGGTTGTAAAGTGTTTTGGGACATCCTGAGGTTGTTGAGGTAAGTGTGTTCCTTTTTTTGGCTGAAGTTTGACTTTTCTAACAAAATAAACACCATGCAGTACATTTTCCATCAGTCTCTTGGGAGGAACGTAAGCCCTATATTCTTCAAAGTTACTGAGTAACAGAAACAACTTATACGGAGCCATTAACTGTCCCCAGGCACTTCACTGGAGCATTCTGAAATATAAGAACTAGGAGCAGGAGTAGGCCATTTGGCCCCTCAAGCCCCTTCCGCCATTCAATAAGATCATGGCTGATTTTTCCATGGACTCAGCCCACTCACTTACCCGCCACACTTACACTTACCCGCCCGCTCACCATTACCCTTAATTTCTTTACTGTTCAAAAATCTGTCTATTCCTTAAAAATATTCAATGAAGTATCCTCAACTGCTTCATTGGGCAGCAAATTCCACAGATTCACAACACTTTGGATGAAGAAGTTCATCCTCAACTTAGTCCTAAATCCGTTCCCCCTTATTTTGAGGCTATGCCGCCTAGTGCTCGTTTCACCCGCCAGAATAGGACACTGAATCACAATATGTTAGGACAGAAGTTAAAGGTTTTGGTCAGACGAACAGGTTTTTAAGGAGTGCCTTAAAGGAGGAAAGCAAAGTAGGGGGATGGGGAGAATTCCAGGCTTGGGTCCAGCCACCAGTAGTAGAACAGGAATGCTCAGAGGCTGGAATTAGATGAGTTCAGATATATTGGATGTTTATGTGGTTGGAGGAGATGACAGAAATAGGGAAAGGCAAAGCTATGGAAGGACTTAAAGATAAGAATTTTAAATTCAAGGTGGTGTTTGACTTGAAGACCACTAGAGATTAATGAGTACAGTGATGAGAGGCGAACAGGATTTTGTGAGTTAAGACATAGGCACGTTGGTTTCAGATGACCTCAGGTTTATTGAGGGTATAATATGCGAGATGAACCAGAAGTTTGTTGCAATAGAGGCATTGAGGACACAAATGAGGATTTCAGCAGATGATGAGCTGAGATGGTGGCACAGTGGTTAGCACTGCTGCCTCACAGCATCAGGGACATGGGTTCAATTCCAGCCTTGGGTAGTTATGTGCGTGGAGTTTGCGCATTCTCCCTGTGTCTGCATTGATTTCCTCCGGGTGCTCCCATTTCCTGTGTGAATTAGGTGGATTGGCCACGGGAAATTGACTGTTAACGTCCAGATACCTGGAACTAACAACCCCCAAAATTGTACAGCGTCACCCCACTGACAATGCAAATTCCACCCTTGATGACGTTTTCCCCGACAGTGCCCTCCTCCCTGCCCTCGCGCCGACACTGTTATCCAGGCCCCCAACCCCCTCCCGGGCAGGGCTCACTTTCCCTGTCTTCCCTGGCCCCGTCCCCAATGATGTGCACCCCCTCCCCCACCTCAGTGTTCAGGCCTCCCTCCTTCAACCCCAACAGTGTTCAGTCTTCCTCACTGCCGGGCAGTGTTCTCCTATCTGCCTCAGCCTCCTGTTGCACTTTTATTTTTACCCTGTTCTGGACAAGTAAGTAAATCCATGTAATTATAGGATAAATAGCCCAGGTCTGTGTAGTTCAGGCATATCATGGAACATTCCAGGTAGGGTAAAAGTGACAGTCAGAAATTTAGAGTTCCTGTGAGTGTACTGGGGTAATGTTTCTACTGAGACTGTGGTCCCACACATATCTTTTGTGGTATTCTGGTATTTGACTATCTAGAGACTGGAAGACCTGAGTCAATGGCTTCAGCCTTTCCAAATATTGGAGGAAATTTCTGCAGATTCGGTACCAGGTGTTGATTAAACCCTCTAACAATTTTGCAATTTTTATATCCCAATTTTTTCAGCATAACTTCACTAATTATGTTTATTTTTCATACACATGATGTGGCATCACAGACTAGACCACCATTTATTGCCCATCACAAATTATTCTTGCAAAAGTGGTGGTATGCTGTTTCTTTAACTGCTGCAGCCCATGTGGGGTTTGCACCCATAGTGTTATAACGGAGGGTGTTCCAGGATTTGACCCAGTGACAGTAAAGGAAGGGCAAAATATTAATTCCAGTTGCATAATGTGTGACTTGATGGGAAAGTTGCAGATGATGGTTCCCATGCATCTACTATCCTTGGTTATGGGTTTGGAAGGTACAGTCAAAGGAGTTGAGTTGCTGCAGTGCATCTTCTCAATAGTACATACTGCTGCCACTGTGTGTCAGTGGTGGAGAGAATGGATGTTGAATGTGGTGGCAATCAAGCAGGCTGTTTCATCCTGAGTATTGTTGGTGATGCACTCATTCAGGCAAAGTGGAGAGTATTCCATCAAACTCATGCCTTGTAGATGATCGACAGGCTTTTGGGAGTCAGGCGGTGAGTTATTCTCTGCAGAATTGATAACCTCTGACCTGCTCTTGTGGCCACAGTATTTATGTGGCTGGTGTAGTTGATAATGGAGATTCAGCAATGGTAATATCATTGAATGTCAAGGGGCAATGGTTAGATTCTCTTATTGGAGATGATCATTGCTTGGGACTTGTGTGACATGAATGTTACTTGCCATTTACCAGGTGCAAGTAAATCTGGCTGCTAGAATTTATTGTAACCCAACCATTTTTGGGTTAATTTAAGTTATATTCATAGTAATGAAAAGTCACAAACTAAACTGAGAAGGTTATTGCTGAGCAGATGCCTCTTTGTAGCATTGTTGAAGACCTTTCCATTATGGTAGTACTCTGCTTCTCAGTACCAGGGACCCGGGCTTAATTCCCAGTTTGGGTCACTATCTGTGTGGAGTCTGCGCGTTCTCTCCAGACCTGTCTGATGCTCTGGTTTCCTCCCACAGTCCGAAAGATGTGCTCCTTATGTGCATTCACCATGCTAAATTCTCCCTCCGTGTACTTGAACAGGTGCCAGAGTATGGTGACATGGGGATTTTCATAGTAACTTCATTTGCAGTGTGAATGTAAGGCTACTTGTGACATGGGAGTAGGCTGATGGGGCAGTGTTTTACCCGTTTCGATTTGACCTGCTTTTTGCCAACAGAACGTACCTGGGCAATTTTCAAATGTTGTTGCTGTACTGGAACAGCTTGACTAGGGGTGCAATAAATTGTATATTCAAATGTTTTTAGGAATGGGAGTAGGTTGGGAGTTGCAGATGTATGTTTCACAGAGGCAGCCACATATATAAATCAAAAACTGCCTCCACACTTGTCTACTTTTGGTGTCGTGTGAAACATGATGTCCAGAGATTGGACCTGATAGGAACAAGTATAAATTTTCTGAATGCCTTTTGGAGTGGTGGGGTTCTTTTTTGGAGAGGTAGGGTATCCCTTTGGATATTTTACCAAGACACTTTGTGGAAGTGAGGTATTCGTTGTGAAAGATAAAGTGGTCTTTGGAATGTTAAATGTAGACATGAATGTGTGTAAAATTGCATAAACTCATTAACTTTCAAGTTCATTAGAACTCTTAAAAGTGTAAAAATGAACTGTCAATGGAAACAGTCAAACCAGCAAGGAATTTAAAACCTCCTGCCCTCCATCTGGCATGTTTCATAGAATTATTGCTTGCTATAAGCTAAAACTGGATGTGTGCTACATGATTGATTTCATAACCCCTTGTTATCACAGTAGGGTGTCTCCCATTTTACAGTTTGACTGCTCCATGGTTATTGGTCTTTGAAATGGGACTTTGAATTCCAGTGTTTGGTTTAGAAGGATTACATAGTTGAAGAAATGTAAGTTTAATGAATAAGCTTTCTTTAAAATAAAATTGACTGTAGCCACTTCTTATTTCATCGCAACATGGCTCCTGATATCTGCAAAAGGTGGATGCTGGGTGAGTTGACGTGGTAGATGTAAGGGAAAAGGGTGGTGGATGGAGGGCATGAGTTGGCATAGGACCATGGGGGGATTTTTCAGAGGTCACGAGGTGGTGTAGGTACTATAAAGAGCCATGGGTAGGCAGAGGGGCATAGGGATATATGTGAAATGGGCATAAGGGCATGGCTGGTTTGGAGGATATGGGGGTAGGCAGATAGGCATCAAGTAGTATGGATGGGAATGGAGAATATGATGAGGGCTGGGGCTAGAGAGCTGTTTTTTTCCTTTAATTTTTTAAAAATCTTGATATAGTGCTGCTGCACCTTCAACCCAACCCACTTCCACACCCTGCAGCCACTTGCACTCATTCTGTGGTGGCTTTGCCTGACTCTTGGAGAACACCAGTATCACAGGACGAAAATTTCAATTTCCAAGGCACTTCCATCCAGGTTGGATTTGCAGAGCCAGAAATTGACCAGACTCTGCATTTCTGGCCCAGGGTCAAATGATTCAGGCCAATGTTTTTACAAAGCATTAGTTTTCCTTTTCTGATGCTAATACTTCAGTCATATATCAAAAAAGTGGCTGCTAACACCATTTCCATGTCTCATAATAGAGGCTTTCTATTAGCTTTCCCTTTGAAAATGAATCATCAACAAATTCTGCAACTAAAAATAACTCACGCAACTGGAAACAAAATTTAGGCAACATGAAGTGGTAGGAAAGTTTGAACTGACGTTGGTTTTAATCACGCATCATGTTGCATATTATGTCATATGTCAAATTAGAATACTTTGTAATTCCTGGAATGTCTTACTGAACCACAGTTGAAAACATTGCTTCACCTTATGCCACCTATTTACAATAAAGTGGACTGTAGTATTCATAAGTTTAAGTTGTACCTTTAAAATCTGTTTATGAGAGTTAACATTTGAGTCGGATACTTTAGGAACTTTCAAGCGGTTATTGGATAGGCACATAGAGCACTCAAGAATTATAGGAAGGGGATAGCTTGATCTTGGGATTGGACATAGCTCGGCACAACATTGAGGACTGAAGGGCCTGTACTGTGCTGTAATGTTCTATGTTTCTAACTGAGTTTATATGAGCCAGATATGAGCATGGTTTTCCTCTGGGTGTTCCGGTTTCCTCTTATAGTCCAAAAATACACAGGTGAAATGGCGATGCTAAATTGTGTCCCAAGAAGTGTAGGTTAGCGGGATAAATATGGATATTTACCCCGGTATATATAGCGTGGTATATATGGATTTTAGTAAGGCGTTTGATAAGGTTCACCATGGTATGCTTCTGCAGAAAATGCAGATGAATGGGATTGGTGGTAATTTAGGTACTTGGATCAGGAATTGGTTAGCAGATAGGAGACAGAGGGTGGTGGTTGATGGTAATTATTCATCATGGAGTTCGGTTACAAGTGGTGTGCCTCAGGAATCTGTTTTGGGGCCACTGCTGTTTGTAATCTTTATTAATGATCTGGATGAGGGTATAGTTGGGTGGATTAGTAAGTTTGCTGATGACACCAAAGTCGGAGGTGTGGTAGATTGTGAGGAAGGGTGTCGAAGTTTGCAGGGTGACTTGGACAGGTTGCAGAGCTGGGCCGCGAGGTGGCGGATGGAGTTTAATGCGGAGAAGTGTGAGGTAATCCATTTCGGTAGGAATAACAGATGTGTTGAGTATAGGGCTAACGGGAGGACTTTGAATAGAGTGGAGGAGCAGAGGGATCTAGGTGTATGTGTACATAGATCCCTGAAAGTTGGGAATCAAGTAGATAAGGTTGTTAAGAAGGCGTACGGTGTCTTGGCGTTTATTGGTAGGGGGATTGAATTTAGGAGTCGCAGCGTCATGTTGCAACTGTACACAACTCTGGTGCGGCCGCACTTGGAGTACTGTGTGCAGTTCTGGTCCCCACATTACAGGAAGGATGTGGAGGCTTTGGAGAGGGTGCAGAGGAGGTTTACCAGGATGTTGCCTGGTATGCAGGGGAGGTCCTATGAGGAGAGACTGAGGGATTTGGGGTTGTTTTCACTGGAAAGAAGGCGGCTAAGAGGGGATCTTATAGAAACATATAAGATGATTAGAGGTTTAGATAGGGTGGATGGTGATAGCCTGTTTCCTCGGATGGAGGAAGCTAGCACGAGGGGGCATGGCTTTAAATTAAGGGGGGGTAGTTATAGGACGGATGTCAGGGGCAGGTTCTTTACCCAGAGGGTGGTGAGGGACTGGAATGCCCTGCCTGCTGCAGTTGTAAATGCGCCTAGTTTGGGGGCGTTTAAGAGATTGGTGGATAGGTTTATGGACGAAAAGGGATTGGTTTAGATTAGTGGGTCAATGTTTTTTTTTAAAAATAAGACTGGTCGGCGCAACATTGTGGGCCGAAGGGCCTGTTCCGCGCTGTAATGTTCTATGTTCTATGTTCTATGTTCTAAATGTGTGGAGTTTTGGCGATAAGCCAAGGGGTGTGCCTGGTTAAAATGCTCTTAGAGAGTTGATGCAGATCGATGGGTCGAATGGCCGCTTCCTGCACTGCAGGGATTCTATGAGTGTATGAAATTCACTGGATGGAGGTCCCTTTCAAATGGCATTTTCTTTGTGAAGCAGTGAAAATGGGATTGCAAGGTTACAAAATGGTCAATTCTGCAACACCTGTGTAATGATACAGTTAGTGCTGTTTCAGATACCTAGCAACATCATGAGCTGGAAGGCTGAGATATATTACGTAGAGGATAATACGTAAGTGGGAGTAGCACAAGACAGTAATTGAGTCAACGGTCTCAGATAATTCCTAGCTTGTAAATGAGTCATCAGCCTTTTATAATTGAGATTTCAATTTCTGGATTAGATATAAATCTTGATGGGGGGGAGGGGGGAAGAACCAGTTGAATGCTCAGTGTTCCAGCTTTATTTCAGAATTTTATTTTGTATAATAGATTTAGGTTTCTGTGCTTATGTCAGTAACTCGCCTCATTTCATTGGGACAAGTTGACAATGTCAAAGGTAATGCAGGTGTTTGCAGAGGTAATCGACAGTTGTTTACATTGAAGTTCTTGTATGCATATGTACAAGTTGAAAAGTTGTAGCTGCCTTAATTGTGTCAGTGAAGGATTTTATCTGAGCTATTTCTTGTTCAAGTTGTTTAGCAATGAATCAAATTGGCCTATTTAGTTAAAAACAATATTTAACTTTAAATGTGTCTTTCTTGGCTGATGGTATTATAATCAGCAATGATAGAAGATAGAAGGGAAATAAATTTTTGGTTAATTCGTATTAACTTTATTTCAGCATGAGCAAGATGGAACTTCGAACATCCACTTTCCAGCACCAGAGGGTGCAGTCTGGGACAGTCCTTCAGAGTGTTCTGTTCGTGTCTGCTTCCCTGATAACCAAACGGCGATCATGGCTATCAAACCAGACCATACGGTGGAAGATGTTTTGATTATGGCTTGCAAGGTATTTTTATTAAATTGATAAAAAGTAATGTCATAAGCATGCCAAAATTATAAAATTGTTGCATTAACTGCAGTTGTGCTAGTTCAGTTTGGGATTTTTAGTTTACCTTACATGCCTAACTTTTCAAATGCAATAATTCAAATGTCATCTGTGTATTACTAATTATACAGTTTATTAGTGATGTTGTTCCAAAGTCACACATGACTTTGGTTCTGGCTACAGACTTATCCCTAGGCAGAGGAAGGTCCTATACCCCAGCAATATTATACTTATCACTGGCCTGGAAAAGAGAACCAAAAACTGAGCATCCCAGCAGTGATGCTGAGATGTCAGAGATGCCAGTGATATTGGTGGCAACCATTTCCTTAGTCTCTGTAGACAAACAGTGAAGTAAATGTGAGAGTTAATGAACTGTAACTTCCTGGGAGTGGCAATCAGCACTGGATTACGGGAGGGGGCATTGGCTGGTCAGGCCTGTGGGGACAGAGGTTGAGGTGAGTGGGGATAATACCATTTGGGTCAGGGGCTGAGGAATACCAAAATATGGAGGGGGAAATTGTCCATTGGGAAATGGGGAAGCTGTTGGTACACCCTGGGTGGTTGGTGTTGTGGGTGAAATTCTCTGAGGGGCAGGGTTCAATCTGGGTCTTTCTACTAGTTACCTCGAAATTAGAAGAGGCTTTAATTCTTCTAACATTTTCTGAGCAACTATTGGTGTAACCATGTCAGAAACATTAAAAGCTAGTGATTTAAATTGCATTTTCTGATGGTTCACACTGCAGGGCAGTTGCTAAGAGGAAGCTTGCACTTCAGGGAAATTGCTGAGCAAATGCTTACCTGTGACCTTCCGAGAGGGATTCCCCAGCACATCTTTGGGTAATCTCCCAAATCAGTGCTGAGGAGCTTGGAAATTACACTGCTTGAGTCTCATGTAATCATCTTAAATAGTTATCCCTCCATCATCGATGTACAGTGGCAATGTGTAGCATCTACAAGGTGGCATAGTGTTTAGCACTGCTGCCTTACAGCACCAGGGATCCGGGTTCAATTCCAGCCTTGGGTTACTGTCTGTGTGGAGTTTGCACATTGTCTCCATGTCTGCGTGGGTTTCCTCCCACAGTCCAAAGATGTGCAGGTTTGGGGGATTGACCATGTTAAATTGACCCTTAGAGTCAGGAGAATTACAGGGTATATATTTGGGGTTACAGGGATAGAGCCTGGGTAGGGTTGTGGTCAGTGCAGGCTTGATGGGCTGAATGGCCTCCTTCTGCACTCTAGGGATTCTCTGATTTTAAAAGGTGCCTTATTGCACCCACAAAATGCTTAATTTTCTGAACTTCCTCATAGGCCTGCCTCAGAATCAGTGAAATAGTTCAAAGGTTTTGGGACATGTGCTTCATTTGAGCATGTAGACTGATTCTATTGCAATGTTTTCTTTAAACTAGAACAAAAGATCACAGAAGCTCAATTTGTATTGGATGTAATTTGTCCTTGAAATATTGAAATCTTTTGTGATTTGGCTGATTTCAACCCAATTACGCTGAAACAGTGAAAGATATTGGAAATTCCAGATTTTGGTATGTTATTTAATATGGATGTGATGAGGGAGTGTTGTGGGGTACTTGTTGACTCATGGGATCCTGGCAGATATTGGTGTAACATCAACAGTCCACCAGAACAGTTCAAGCATATGCAGGCTAAATAATTATGACCGTGAATTTTATTTCATGCTTCTTATCTGATGTGTCATGGTCAAAATTAGTCAGCGTATGCCAAAAATATCTGTTTAGCTTGGAATTGAAGCTCTTTTGGCTCTTTCCCCATTTACAAATAAAGACGTGTATTCTGTGCCTTTTTTATTTGCAGAGTATCTTAGTTATAATGGGCCATTTCACTTTGAACTGCTTGAATTGTGACAAATTGAAGGCAAAAATATCAAAATGCTCTGTCATGCATCCTTTCAGTTGCTGCCGTGATATTCATTGCCATTGAAATGGCTTCCAGGTTGTTTTATACATTTGTGGCTGTAGTGATTGCATACACACTGGTAAACCTCAAAGTTAAAGATTGCCCCTGATGGCCTAAAACTACAGTTGGTGTAATTCTGAGCCATACTGGCTGTGAAGATCACAGGGTTTGTACACTTCGGTCAATGAATTCTGCAGACCTCAGCCATTGACCTGATAATTGCTGGGCTGGGCAAGAGAGATCTACTCGTGTTCTTGCTCTTGAGCACAATCCAGGGCCCTTTCCACTATGTGTGGATTAGGTGAGAAGTAGATCAGACTTTGTACTCAGTAGGTTGCTTTTTTTAAAAATTATTGACATTAACAGGTACAGAATGCATAACTGATATGGCACCCCATCCAACATTTCACTAGGACTCTGTCCCAGTGCCATAATCAGTTAGTTATGTTGCACTCCTGATCATTTCATTCCAATATTCCCACAATTCCCCAGTGTTCATGATGGTATAGTGCTCTGTCATCAAGGTTGTATTGTAAAAAAAATCCTAGTGTAGGAATTGGAGAAATCTCAGCAATCAATTGAATATTGCTATTCCAACTCTAATATCCTGTTGTTCATCAATTACCACAAGTTCTGCCTTGATGATAGCTACATCAGGCTCTGTCAATGCTAAGCCATTAGTGAAATCAACATGACAAATTAAATTGGAACAATTGGAGTGACTTTTTGTATAATCAACAATTCAAATCAATTAAATCATGCTGTGATGTTTCTCAAATATTTTTAAACACTATAGCTCTGGAAAAGTTGAAAAAAGTAGGATTTGAAGAGTTATACACTGCTAATTCTCATGTAGTGCCTAGTAAATTTTTCTTACTGGCTGCAGTTAATTAGTACAACTTATTGATTTGTTGCAGCATGTTTTCAGATTGTGAAATCAGAATCCCTACAGTACAGGAGGCAGCCATTTGGCCCATAAAGTCTGCACTGACCCTGACAGAGTATGTTACTCAGGCCCTTTCATCCCATGTATTTACCCCCTCATCTACACAAGAAATTTGATGGATTGAATTTTTAATTTTTGTTATATAAACAAAACTAGGTTGATTTTCTTTTTCATGTTGGTGTTGTATAAAAGTGCAATTTATGTTCATCAGTCTGTCTTAAATTGTTAAGTCAAAACTTGGAATAGTTTATAACAAATGAACTTCTTACAGTAGATTGTGATAAGGGCAGTGACTTACTTCAGGATTATTCTCATGGCTCCTTGAAGGCTAAAGTATCTAAGAACTTCAGGGAAACTTAAAGCTAGTACTGTGAACACGGACTGAAAATCTCAGATCAGAAACATTCATGCCTGACATGGTGCCTCTTGTGTTTATAATGGCAGCCAGCTCTACACATGTGCATAGGTTGAGACAGCCTGTTAAGCTCAGTTCACTATTTTCACTTCTAATTCACATCACAGCTGTTCTTCAGTTATAATTAAAGCAACCAAAATGAATCAACTAGAGGATATGTCTGTATCTGAACACCTATCATGCCATTTTGAAGAAATGATTTCATACTAGAAAGAATGGGAATTTAGCACAAAAATAGCTGATGACAACAAAGTTTAAAAAGTCAAATTAAACTCTGGTAGCACAGTCTACCATCATATACATATTTTAATGACAGGGAAGAACTATCTTGTCAGCATTTATGGAACAGTAATGTTACACCAATGACAGGGTGATGCTATGAATATTACATATTGATGTTGCAAGGAGGTCAGGCAACAATATCAGTAGGGATCCAAGACAAAACATCAATAAGTAGAAGGCCAAGGAATAAACAGTTTATTAATTAAGCCATGTGAAGGCATATAGCCAAGTTCATTGTTATGAAAATGGAAAAGGTTCTAGTTACCAAGGTGGGCGACATCCAGTCCTTAGTCAAATTCCACATCATGTTCCTTGTCCATAAAGCACATAGTAAATTTACACACTATCAACACCGCAAATTTACACACAGCAGGGTACCCCCACATAGGTATCTACCATTTTCATCCTGTGGCTTCCTCTCAGCAGGATTCAGCACTCTACTTATATAGTCTGATAAGGCTACACAGCTGATCCTTGCTTGCACTGATTACTCATCAGTTTGTCATGTGACTTCCTGTGGCCATCTTGGTAGGTACGCTACACTCAACAGCCATGTTAAATATGGGATGGAAATGATTAGAAAATGGAGA
Organism: Carcharhinus amblyrhynchos; assembly: GCF_965287045.1. Taxonomy (NCBI): domain Eukaryota; kingdom Metazoa; phylum Chordata; class Chondrichthyes; order Carcharhiniformes; family Carcharhinidae; genus Carcharhinus; species Carcharhinus amblyrhynchos. The sequence goes on along the minus strand of NC_137335.1, from coordinate 33,012,468 downwards.
AGCAAGTGTCAGAAATACTGCCCCCCCCCCCCCCCCCCCCCCCACCCCCACCCCTGAGCACCCAGCTCCTTGTGACATTATATTGGTAAAGCCAAATAAACTGGACAGAAGAGATGGGGAAGGAGAATGTAAATTGCACAGTATGTTTAGAACTATTCTCTTAATCCGTACATAAGCAAGAGAGGAACCAATGTTTGAGCTATTAATGGGAAATAAGTCAAGGCAGATAAGGAAATTAAGTGTTGAGCAATATCTGTGCAATAGTGATCATAATTTAATATGTTTTACAAAATGATTTGGCAAAACAAAAACTAAATTAATTTGAAAAAAAATCCCCTTTTGAAGGGTTGAAGGAGTTTTGACACATAGGGCCTGATTTTACCATTTTCATCCTAAGTGCTGAATCTGGGTGTAATGCAGATCCGACTTAGAAATCTGCTTTCAGGTGCCCCCATACGCACTCAGCCTGAAAAACACATCACGGGCCCCATTCACACTGTGAGTGGGGCTTAGCGCGGCCGAAACAATCAGAGCTCTGAACTGCGCATGCACAGTTAGAAAAAATTTTAAAAATGTGCCTGTGTCAAATCGCTCCCAGGCCACAGAAGACGGAGAAAGTGGTCTGGGAGCAAAAAGCGGGAGTGATGGAGCCCACAGATGTCACTGTCCCTCAGTCCACCCTCCCTGCCCTCCTCCCCCACATCACTGTCATGCTTATCCACCCCTCCCCACTACCCAGACACACTCCAGAGAATGGTCTGGACTCAATCATCCCCCCCCACCATCCTTCCCCCAGAGGAATATCTGACAACAACCCCCCCTCCCCATTGGAAGCACTGAACACGGCCTTCAGAAGCTGGAGTGCCCGATTCAGACTTTTATTTAGCAGGTCCATTATGGCACAGTTCCGGATTGGCAAACGGGGCGGTAAAAGGGGAAATGCCAATAAAGTTGGGCAGGCAGTTCATTAATTCAATTTAAATGCATGCAAATGCATTTAAATCGCCATTGTGCCTGTTTTGGGCTCGGATCGAATCACCGCTATTCCTGGGTTTCGGTGAAGTGGCAATGTGCACAGATTGCGTTAATGGCCTCACACCCGACTTTACCATGTTTTTGCACCCGAAAACAGGAGTGACGCAATGGTAAAATCGGGCCCATAGAATAGCTGTGCAAAATATTTTAAAACGTGCTCATTAGAAATCGAGAGAAAGATACCTTACCAAAAATACGAGAACGAAGTAACTAATAATGAAATACTAATAATAAATCATGAGATAAAATCAAAATTGAAACTGAAAGAAAATGTATATGCTAAGTACATAAGAACATAGGAACTAGGAGCAGGAGTAGGCCATCTGGCCCCTCAAGTCCGCTCCGCCATTCAATTGGATCATGGCTGATCTTTTCGTGGACTCAGCTCCACTTATCTGCCCACTCACCATAACCCTTAATTCCTTTACTGTTTAAAAATTTGTCTATCCTTACCTTAAAAACATTCAATGAGGTAGCCTCAACTGCTTCACTAGGCAGGGAATTCCACAGATTCATAACCCTTTGTGTAAAAAAAGTTCCTTCTCAACTCAACTAAATCTACTTCCCCTTATTTTGAGGCTATGCCCCCTAGTTCTAGTTTCACCTGCCTGTGAAAAAATAATAGGGGGATAATAATAAGGGGACGATAAACAGGAAGCAGCATTTCTGAAGACGGATCTAAAATTAGGCAAGAGGAAATAAGAAAGTAGGTTATCAAAGAATGCAAATTGTAAAATATTCTATGGATACACAAAATTTAAAATAATGTTAGGAACAGGGTCGCTAAGAAATGCAATTGAATAGCAGTTTTGCCAGTGAGACTAATCTGATGCAAAATACACTTGAAGAAAAGATCAAAAACGTTTCTATAAAGACATTTAATATAGAAAGAGAGGAGATAGTGGATAAAATAATTAAACTGAGAGGATAAAATTCATGGGGCTGGATTTTACAGCTCTCTGCCAGGGATGTTTTCAGCAGGTGGGGAGTAGCTAACATATGAATGGTGCCCATCTCACCAACGTCCCAACCACTTCCAAGCCATCCCCCATAATATGAGGGGAGAGTAGGCTCCAAAATCACACACCATATTTGAATGATCAATTAAAGGTAAATGGAATTTGTTCCAAAGTTGATTGGTACATTAGCCTGGTGAGCAAAATACAAGAACAACTGTCCTTACGTTATAGAACAGGTAATGGTCCCAAGGCTCAGCATTCTGAGGGCAGTTGAAAGTGAGCAGCGAGTAAAAACAGTGTTTTTCAAAACTAAGATTTCAGCACTTTTAAAATGCTTGGAAGGGTTGTATTCAGGCTGTGTTGTAACTCTGCAGGAATTTTTCCCTCATTTCAAACTGCTCTGCAGATTTCTGCAGTTAACTCTGCCAGCCCCTTTTCTGTAGATTTTTGGAGAAGTAGCCTAGGTTTTAATAGTAATAGTATAGGTGGCGGGTATTATAGCAGATGTCATAAATGGGTGCTGCAACAATATTTGAATTTTCATTAGCCCGTCAGTAAGTCATAGAGGTTTACAGCATGGAAACAGGCTCTTCAGCCCAACCTGTCCATGCCACACTTTTTTTTTAACCCCTGAGCTAGTCCCAGTTGTCTATATTTGGCCCATATCCCCCTATACCCATCTTACCCATGCAACTGTCTAAACGCTTTTTAAAAGACAAAACCGTACTACCTCTGGCAGCTTGTTTCAGGCACTCACCACCCTCTGGACACTTTGTATCCCTCCCCTCTCACCTTAAACCTATGCCCTCTAGTTTTAGACTCCCCTATCTTTGAAAAAAGATGTTGACTGATCTGTGCCGCTCATTATTTTATAAAACTCTATAAGATCACCCCTAAGCCTCCTACGCTTCAAAGAAAAAAGTCCCAGTCTATCCAGTCTCTCCTTATAACTCAAACCGCTGGTAGCTTCCTAGTAAATCTTTTCTGCACTCTTTCTAGTTTAATAATATTCTTTCTATAATAGGGTGACCAGAACTGTACACAATATTCCAAGCGTGGCCTCACCAATATCTTGTACAACTTCAATAAGATGTCCCAAGTCCTATGTTCTATGTTCTGACCAATGAAGTACAGTAAAAAGTCTGACAACACCAGGTTTTAGTCCCACATCCTGACCAATGAAACCAAGCATGCCAAATGCCTCCTTCACTACTCTGTCCACCTGTGATTCCATTTTCAAGGAGCTATGAACCTGTACCCCTAGATCTCTTTGTTCTATAACTCTCCCCAGTGTCCTATCATTAACTGAGTAAGTCTGCCCTGGTTCAAGCTAACAAAATGCATCATCTCGCATTTATCTATATTAAACTCTATTTGTCATTCATAAACTCATTGGCCCAATTGATTAAGATCCCATTGCAATCCAAGATGACCTTATTCACTGTGCACTAAGCCACCAATCTTAGTGGAATCTGCAAACTTACTTACCATGCCTCCTAAATTCTCATCCAAGTTATTAATATAAATGACAAATAACAGTGAACCCAGCACCAATCCCTGAGGCACATTGCTGGCCACAAGCTTCCAGTTTGAAAGACAACTCTCTACAATCACCCTCTGGCTTCAGTCATCAAGTCAATTTTGTATCCATTTGGCTACCTCACCCTGGATCCCATGAAATTTAGCCTTACGCAACAACTTACTGTGCGGTACCTTGTCAAGGGTCTTGCTAATGTTCATGTAGACAACATTAACTGAACTGCCCTCACCTACCTCTTGGTTATCCCTTCAAAAAACTCAATCAAATTTGTGACATATGATTTTCCACTCGCAAAGCCATACCGACTGTCCCTAATCAGTCTTTGCGTCTCTAAATGCCTGTAGATCCTGTCAAAATACCTTCTAACAACTTACCCACCACAGATGTCAGGCTCATCAGCCTGTAGTCCCCAGGCTTTTTCCTGCAGCCCTTCTTAAACAAAGGCACAAATTTGCCATCCTCCAATCTTTAGGCACCTTACCTGTAACTATCGATGATTCAAATATCTCTGCTAGGGGACCCGCAATTTCCTTCTAGCCTCCTACAATGTCCTGGGATACACTTTGTCAGGTCCTGGAATTTATCGACCTTGATAGATAAGGTGCAACTCCCCCTCCTCTCTTACCTCCTGTTCTATCTTTCCTATCGCATCTGTACCCTGGAACATTGAGCTCCAGTCCTGTCTTCCCTTAGCCATGTTTTAGTAATTGCTACAATATCCTAGTCCCATATACCCAACCTGCGTTCATCTGTCTTGCCTGTCAAACCTCTGAATTGAAATGAATGCAATTTAATCTGGACTTCCCTTGCTCTCTGTCTTGTTTTTGCCTGATATATCTAGTATTAGAATTCCTGTCACTGCCTTTACCATTTAATGTGCTGTCTTTAATTTCTGTGCTGTCCTCAACCTTTTCTCCTGTCTTCCTACTGCTTTGGGTCCCAGCCCCCTGCCAAACTATTTTAACCCCTCCCAAGTGGCTCTAGCATATCTCCGCCAGGATATTAGTCTCCCTCCAGTTCAGGTGCAATCTGTCCCTCTTGAACATGTCACCTCTTCCCAGAAGAGATCCCAATGATCCAAAGATCACCAGCTCTGAAGCCACGCATTCATCTGCCTCATCTTTCTATTCCTCCTCTCACTAGCACATGGCCCTGGGAGTAGTCCAGAAATTATTATCTTCAAGGTCCTGCACTTTCTGCCTAACTGTCTATATTCACACTTCAGGACCACATCCCTTTTCCTACCTATATCGTTGGCACCAACATGTACAACAACTTCCGGCTGCTCACCCTTCCCCATAAGAATGGCCTGCAACTGCTCAGAGACATCCTTGACCTTGGCACCAGGGAGACAGCACACCATCCTGGAGTCTTGACTGTGGCCACAGAAACGACTATCTGTGCATCTAACTAGCGAGTCCCCAATTACCATTGTTCGCTTGCTCTTTGCCTGATTCTGTTTACAGCAGAACCAGCTGTGGTGCCACAGGCCTGGCTGCTGCTGGTATTTTCCCCTGAGAGGCAGTAAAGTACCTGATACTAAATTTCTGATTAAAATCGGAGCACTGGCTTCAGGGAACAGGTACCTGAATGGATGGCAGGGTGGCTATAGAACAAAAAACGGTAAGGATTGAGGTTAGCTATTTAGAGAGGAAAATGGAGTTCCACTAAGTTCAGTACTGGGCCCATTTTTCAAAGTTTGCGTGAATGATTCAGACTCGTGAATCAGATGCCACTGATTTGGGTGAATATAGTTAATACTGAGGAAGAATGTTTCTAACATATTAATAAACTTGCAAAATGGGCATGTAATTGGTAAATTACTTCAGATGGCATGTTTTGAATTTTGGTTGAAAAAGTAATGAGACTACACATTGCTTCAACAATGAGTTCAGTTGGGCTCAGGAAGCAAAAAGATCTGGGCTACAGATGCACACATTGCTAAAAGTGGTATCATGGGTTAATAAGGGGGTTGTATTCTTTGAAAAGAAACAGAACTAGGGTTGAATTCCATTGAGGTTACGATTGTGAAGCAGGGAGGTTGATGTTCAATGTGTATGGAACCTCGGTTAGACCACATTTGGATTATTTGCACAGATCTGACCTATTTATTATAAAAAGGATATAGAGGCACCAGATAAGGTATAAACAGATTTACAAAGATTTATATCAGAACTGAGAGAATATACTTACCAGATAGTGTTGAATATACTGGATAAAAACAAAATACTGAAGATGCTGAAACAAAAATAGAAAATGCTGGGAAATCTCAGCAGGTCTGACAACATTTGTGGGGAGAGAATAGAGTCAATGTTTTGAGTCTAGATGACCTTCGTTAGAGCTAAGAGCAAAGAGAATCAGCAGGGATTTATACTATGGGGGGGAGGGGGTCTAATGGGACAGAGGGAATGTACATGAGGATACAAAAGGCTAAGAAGGTGCTAAGTGAGCATCAAGTGATCAGAATATGTGAATGGCAAAACAGAGGTCTTGATGCTGTAGGGGCTGCCTGGGGATTATGGCAGTTGCCCTTGTTTGGTGGGGGGGGGCAATGGTGCAAGGAGGAGAACTGGAATGGAGAAGTGGGAAAATGGAACTGAAAAAGGATGATAAAACGGCTGAATGAAATGAAACAAAATGAAATAAAATAAATGGAAATGCGGTAAAGGTGGAGAGGAGAGTTCATGCTCTGAAGTTATTGAACTCAGGGTCCGTCCGGACTGAACGCTAAGTTAATTTGAGTTAATTATTCAGTTGGTGTTGAAAGAGATGCCTAATCAGAAGATGAGGTGCTGTTCTTGCTGTTTGTGTTTGTGTTCTGTAGAACATTTTAAAAGGCCAAGGACGGATGTGTGGACAGGAGAGTAGGCTGGTGTGTTGAAGTGCTGAGTGACAGGATGGTCTGAGTTCTGCTTGCGGACGGACTGAAGGTGTTCAGCAAAGCGGTCACCCAGTCTGTGTTTGGTCTCCGATCTAGATCGAAAAGTCGCCGGGACCAGATGGGATATACCCCAGGATACTGTGGGAGGCGAGGGAAGTGATTGCAGAGCCCCTGGCGATGATCTTTGCGTCGTCAATGGAGACGGGAGAGGTTCCGGAAGATTGGAGGATTGTGGATGTAGTCCCTATTTTCAAGAAAGGGAACAGAGATAGCCCGGGAAATTACCGACCGGTGAGTCTGACCTCAGTGGTTGGTAAGCTGATGGAAAGGCTTCTGAGGGACAAGATTTACGACCATTTGGAGAGGTTTGACATGATCAGGAATAGTCAGCATGGATTTGTCAAGGGCAGGTCGTGCCTTACGAGCCTAGTTGAGTTCTTCGATAATGTGACTGAACACATTGACGAAGGAAGTGCCGTGGACGTGGTGTACATGGACTTCAGCAAGGCGTTTGATAAGGTCCCCCATGCAAGACTTCTTGAGAAGGTGAGAGGGCATGGGATCCGAGGGCCTTTGGCCTTGTGGATCAAGAACTGGCTTGCCTGCAGAAGGCAGAGAGTGGTTGTGGATGGGTCTTTTTCTGAATGGAGGTCAGTCACCAGTGGAGTGCCCCAGGGCACTGTTCGAGGACCCTTGCTGTTTGTCATTTTCATAAATGACCTGGATGAAGAAGTGGAAGGATGGGTAAGTAAGTTCGCTGATGACACGAAGGTCGGTGGTGTTGTGGATGGTCTGGAAGGATGGCAAAAGTTGCAGCAGGACATTAATAGGATGCAGGACTGGGCGGAGAAGTGGCAGATGGACTTCAACGCGGATAAATGCGTAGTCGTCCATTTTGGCAGAACCAACGGGATGAATGAGTACACTATCAAGGGCAGGAGTCTTGGTAGTGTTGAGGAGCAGAAGGATCTTGGGGTCCGGGTCCACAGAACTCTTAAATCGGCCTCGCAGGTGGAAGAGGTGGTCAAGAAGGCGTATGGTGTACTGGCCTTCATAAATCGAGGGATTGAGTTTAGGAGTCGGGAGGTAATGCTGCAACTTTATAAGACCCTTGTCAGGCCTCATTTGGAGTACTGTGCGCAGTTCTGGTCGCCTCACTATAGGAAAGACGTAGAAGCTATTGAAAGGGTACAGAGGAGATTTACAAGGATGTTGCCTGGACTGGGAGGCATGCCTTATGAAGTTAGGTTGAGGGAACTGGGTCTCTTTTCCCTGGAGAGACGTAGGTTGAGAGGCGACCTGATAGAGGTTTATAAAATGTTGAGAGGAATAGATAGGGTGGATTCTCAGAGGCTATTTCCCCGGGTTGAAATGGTCGCTACGAGAGGACACAGGTTTAAGGTGCGGGGAGCAAAGTACAGAAGTGATGTTAGGGGTAAGTTTTTCACTCAGAGGGTGGTGAGTGAATGGAATCGGCTGCCGTCAGTGGTGGTGGAGGCGAACTCGCTGGGGTCTTTTAAAAGACTTCTGAATGAGTATATGGGGTTTTATGGGATTGGGGGTTATAGATAGGTGTTGATGTGATCGGCGCAACTCGTGGGCCGAAGGGCCTGTTTGTGCTGTAGTGTTCTATGTTCTATGTTCTAGACTGCACTAGGAACAGCAAATGCAATAGACCAGATTGAAGGTGCATGTGAAGCACTACTAGGCCCAAATATCTTCAGCCACTTCATCAATCACCTCCATCCTCAAAGATCTGCCATGCTAAATTACCCTTTAGTGTTTAAAGATGTGTAGGTTAGGTAGAAAGCCATTGTAAATATATGGGATTACAGAGGGAGGGGGTGTGAGCCTGAGTAGTATATTATTTCAGAGAATTGGTACATACTCGGTGGGCAGATGGCCTCCTTCTGCACTGTAGGAATTCTATGGATACCCAGGTTAGAAGTGGGTATATTGCACAGTTAGTATTATATGTAGCTCCTTAGATACTGAAGCAGATATGCTAACAAGACCTGGGCAGCATTTTGGCTTGGGTTGATAAGTGCCAAGGAACACTTGTGTTATGCAAGTGCCAGGCAAAGAAGCAATCCAGCCATCTCCCCTGGACAATCAACAGCATTACCGTTGCTTGGTCTCTTCATCGACATCTTGTAGATTAGAGACTTGGCATTCTGTGGAAAGTAACTCACCTCCTGACTTCCAAAACCCTGTCCATTATTTAACAGGCACATGTTAGGAATATGATAAAATGTTCTCCACTTGCCTGAATGAGTGCAGGTCCAATAACACTTCAAAAAGCTCAGCACCATCTAGGACAAAGTAGCCTACTTGATTAACACCTAATCATCTTAAATAGTTGCTCCCTCCATCGTTGCACAGTGGCAGTTGTGTGTAGCATCAACAAGATGGCATAGTGGTTAGCACTGCTGTGTAGCTACAAGGTGGCATAGTGCTTAGCACTGCCTCACAATGCCAGGGACCCGGGTTTGATTCCCGGCTTGCGTCACTGTCTGTGTGGAGTTTGCACATTCGCTTTGTGCCTGCGTGGATTTCCTCCGGGTGCTCTGGTTTCCTCCCACACTCCAAAGATATGCAAGTTAGGTTCATTGGCTTTGCTCAATTGCCAGTTAGTATCAGGGGGATTAACAGGGTAAATATGAGGGGTTACGGGCATAAGGCGTGGGTGGCATTGTTGTTGGTGCAGGCTTGATGGGCCGAATGGCCTACTTCGGCACTGTAGGGATTCTATGGTTCTAAAATGCACCAGAGCAACTTACCAAGGCTGCTCCAACATCACTTCCCAAACCCATGACCACCAGCAGGGCCAGAACTGCTGATGCATGGAAATAAAGCTACCTGCAAGTTCCCCTCCAAATTACTCATGATCCTGACTTGGAGCTATATTGCCATTCCTTCACTGTGACTGGGTGAAAGTCCTGGAAATCCCTTATAGCACCCTGGCTGTACCTATACCACATGGACTGCAGAAGTCTGAGAAGGCTGCTCACCAGCACCTTCTCGAGGACAATTATGGACGGGCAATAAATGCTGGCCTAGCCAGTAACACTCGCATCACATGAACAAAGAGAAAGAAGAAACTGAACTGGACCAACAATGCAATTCTGTGATTACAAGAGCAATGTAGCGATGGAATAAAAACAGAAAATGCTGGAAAAAAACTTAGCAAGTTTGGTAGCATCTGTGGGAAGAGAAACAGAGCTAGTATTTTGAATCTGTGTGACTTATTCCAAGCTCTGAACTTGAAACTCAAAATGTTAACACTCTTTCTCTCTCTGCAGGTGGTGCCAGACCTGCTGAGTTTTAGTGTTTTCTAATTTATTTAAATTATTTTAAAATTTTTATTTAAAATTCCCAGCACCTGTAGTAGTTTATTTCAGAGGTGGGGAATTATGCAGTGAGTAACTCACTTTCTGATTCCCCAAAACCTGGTTAGCCTGCACTTTCCTGGATATCATAGAAATCATAGAAACGCTACAGTGAAGGAGGCCATTCGGCCCATTGAGTCTGCACAGACAGCAATCCTATCTAGGCCCTATTCCTGTAACCCCATCTTTACCCTGCTAATCCCTCTAACCTACGTATCCCAGGAGACTAAGGGGCAATTTAGTATGGCCAATGCACCTAACCTACATTTGTCAGCAATCTCTGAAAATTAGGGATGCATCTGACAAGCTTGGTGAGTTTTCAGGTGACTGAGGAGCCCGCTGTGGATTCATAAATCCTTCTGCAGTGGGGGCCTGTTGCTTTGCAGAATTTGCAGCTTTGAGTTGATTCCCCTCTTTTTCTTCAGCAGCTGCTGCCATTCTGTCTCACTGTCAAGCAGCTGAGCCTCAAAGCGGCTTGTGCCTTGAAAGACCAGATGGAGCCACGCTGAGCGGCTCACAGCCTTCTCCACCCAGTCAGTGGTGTTAATACCTCTATTTTAAGGTAGCCGTGAGCCTATCATTGTATCTTTTTCTTTAGCCACCCTTAGAACGTTGACCAAAGCTGAGCCGGGAGAAGAAAACCTGCTGAGAACGGTGGGTTCTGGCATCTGACATAATGGCCTGAACATCGGAGTTGTTCAGCAGGAGCTGGGCTTTGATGCTGGTAGATTCAGCTTGGTCTTGCGGTCCTCCCTTTAGATCCTGGATGTGTACAGCTCTGACAACACCCAAGAAGCTCAACACTGTCCAGGACAAAATGCTTGCTTGATCGGCACCCCATCCACCACCTTAATCAATTACTCTGCCACCTACCACAACACAGTGGTAGCATTGTACCTTCTAAAGATGCACTGCAGCAATTTGCCAAGGTTCCTCCAGCAACATCTTCCAAACCAGCAACATCCATCACCGAGAAGGACAAGGGCATCATGCATACGCGAACACTATCACCTGAATCAGCTTCAAATCACACACCTTTCTTCCGTAGATATATAATTACCATTCTTTCACTGTTGTTGGGTCAAAATCCTGCAACTCTCTTCCCAATAGCACAATGGGTGCACCCACACCACATGGACTACAGCATTTCAAGAAGGATGCTCACGATTACCTTCTCTAGGGTAATTAGACATGGATACTAAATGCTTCCCTTTCCATGGCGTCCACATCTTAATTTTTTTCAAATGTTCAGCTTTGAGCATAGTAACTTGTGAAAGTTACCTTGGCCTTGGTAGATTCACTGGATGGTTACTGGGGTGCCAGTGATGAAAACACATTGCACAAACTTGGCTTCTATTTATTTGGGTTTGGAAAATTGAAACATAATTGAATTGAACTGATTAAAATGATGAAAGGATTCAATAGGGTCAGCACAGAGGGAATAGCTCCTCTGATGGGGAACACAGGACAAGAAGACTTAATCTTTGAGTTGGTCCATTTAAGGATGAGAGAAGAACCTTTTTTGTAAAGTTTGTGGAAAATCTAGAAGTGTTCCCTCAAACGGTGTGGATACTGGGTTCATTGAAATTCTCAAGATTGTGAACAATGGATTTTTTGTTTAGAAAATGGTAATAAGGGAACCAGAGTTGAGATATAAATAAGCTATACTGTAACTGAACGGTCAGACAGTCTGGAGAGGCTGAACAGTGTATTCCTACTCCTTTGTAAATGAATTTTTTTCCCTTCAGTGGATTTCCAAAGTGGAAAAACTTCAGATCTCTCTTTCTTATGCACAACTATTGTGAAACCTCTGATGTTCCATCACCTTGCTTGTGTTTTAAACATTAACTCACTTTCTCTCTTTTCAGATGCTGACCAGCTTGCTACATATTTCCACTACTTTCTGTTCCCTGTTCCTTTGCAATTGCCTAGTCTAATTTACACACTGTCTGGTGAAACTGCTTCTCACATCCCTTCAATCAGGAAGGCCCCTTTATCCCTATTTTCTATCATTTACTTTTAATCAATTACCACCCCATGCCGAAAGGCTATCTCCATTGCTTAATTATAGCTCCTTCTGTAAGAGAAAAATTATCAGCAATCTTGTGTTTTGTGCAGTTTCCCAATTGTCTAGTGCACACTAATTTTGAAGAACATATTTTTCTATAACTGACAGTATCTGTACTCCTCATTAGTAAATGCCATAGAAATTTGCATGCAAGGTTTGTGCATTTGTGTATTGGTCTGGTATGTTGCTGTTGTACTTTCCAGAGAAAGAAAATTACTGGTGGGCGACAGCATTTGACCTCTTGTTTCTCTTCTTCCTTTCTTGTACTTCATGATTTCCTTTCTTCAGTGATCTCTGCTATCTACTGCTTCTGAGATGATTATCTCATTCTCACATTTCAAGTCTGCTGGTGAGTGTTTGGAGAACATGACTGTTTGTGTGATCTCAACGTTATACAAACTGCATGAGTGAGAATGCCTAGTTAATTACGTTTGGTGAAAGACCAGCTTTCTAATAAGCAATGCGTAAAAATGTTGTATAGTTTTCACACTGAGCGATTTATTTGAGGAAAAAAATCGAATTGAATAAATATTAAATATATTACTGAATAAATTGTAATATGCATGGTTGCTACCATTTTACAAAGAATAAGATAAACATCTCCTCCCCTCATCAATAATCCCTGTACGCAGCATTGACTTGCAATTTTTTTAAAGAGGAAACACATTTCTCCAATTGCTTTGCTGATTTTTAGAGAGGGGAGAGACAAATGGTCAGTTTTTCTCTTCAGGTCTACCTACCTCCTTGAGATACAGAGATCTGGTTAAACTGCATCTAGCTGTGCATGGTGATGGGTGATGAATTATAGGATAGCAATGATTTGAATGCAGGTGCTTTCATTAGCTAAAATTGTAACTTTGTACTCAATTTGTGGTATGAACTATTGCATTCTTCTTGAATATTGATGACTGTATATGTTTATTTTTCTAAAAGATATAGAAAGTTGTTTTCATTGCAATTATTATTTTCACTATCACTCCCTCTATTTGTCAGGCTTCATGTTTATTGTCTCCCAGTATCGATTTTACTTCTGTAGAGACATAATTATAAAAAGACTCGGTTTATATGGTGCTGTCATAATCTCCACATCCTAAAGTGCTTTACAGCTAATAAAGTACTTTTTGAAATGCTATCACCTTTGTAATCTCGGAAACATAGCTGCCAATTTGTAAACAGCAAGTCTCCACAAACTGATGTGATAATAACCACATGCTATTTTTTGAATGATGTTAATTGATTTTCAACCTTGGGTAATGGTGAATTATCTTGACTTGCACACTCTGCCAATGAGAACAGGTCGATTACCTGCCATCTTAGTGTGGGAATTGCGCAGCGAGAAAAATACAGAAGCAGTTCATTTTGGATTCGAAGATTGTAAACCTATGAAGCATGCAATAAGTAACAATACCTCTGTCCTATGCAGATAAGGCAACTGGATCCAGTTCATCATTGTATTCGCCTTAGAAAAATGGTGCAGAATAACATGGAATGTTACGTTCCTAACAGTTTGGACTACATACAAGAACAGGTAACATTTGACATAATATTTCATGTAAAAAGATTTTCCTCCCCACTTGAAGCTATTATACATCATAGTCTATAGTTCCATTGACACTGGCATTATTCAGAACATTCTATGCATTAACTTTAGAACCATAGAATCCTACTGTGCAGGAAGAGGCCCTTCAGCCCATCAAGTCTGCACTGAACACAATCCCACCCAGGCCCTACCCCCATATTCCTACATTTTATACCCACTAATCCTGCTAACCTACACATCCCTGGACATTAAAGGGCAATTTCTTAGCACGGCCAATCAACCTGACCTGCACATCTTTGGACTGTGGGAGGAAACCGGAATACCCGGAGGAAATCCACGCAGACATGAGGAGAATGTGCACACTCCACACATACAGTGACCCCAGCTGGGAATCGAACCCAGGACCCTGGAGCTGTGAAGCAGCAGTGCTAACCACTGTGCTACCATGTCACCCACAGCTGTACAACCATGGAAAGTATTGTAGCCAGGACCAACACATTTTTGCAGACAAGCATGAATAGGTACGAATCAGAAGACATTAAACACCGTATCAGGTTTTACTGCATTATTGATATTCCTCAGATTGATAGCTTGCAAATGGGATTCAACATAGAGAGGGCAAGGTGATGTATTTGGGGAGATCAAACAAGGCAAAAGATTACACAGTAAATGGAAGATAAGTAAGAGGTGTAGAGGAAGCGAGGGATCTTGAACTGATTGTCCACAGATGCGGTGAAGAAGGCAGATTGAATCCTCTAAATTATGAGCCAAGGCGTAAAATATAACAGCAGCGAGGTTATGCTGGAACTAGCTAAAACATGACTGAGGCCACAACTTGAGTGCTGTGTGCAATTCTGCTCACTTCATTACAGAAAGAATGTCATTGCAACTGAGAGGGTACAGCGGAGATTCAAGAAGATGTTTAAGGACTGAAAATTGCAATTGAGCAGAGATTGGGAAGGCTGGGGTTGCCCTCCTTGGAACAGAGGGGCTGAGGGGAGATTTGGTTGAGATGTACAGAATTGTGAGGGGCCTGGATAGAGTGAATGGGAGGGACCTATTCAACATACCAGTGACTGGTGGAAAGATTAAAGGGGAGATAAGGAAAATCATTTCCACCCAAAGGTTTGGAAATGAGAGGGGTGGGGAGGGAGTGCTAGGTGGCGGGGGCTATGTGGCGGGTGATGTCTGGAACGCATTGAAAGGCAGTAGAGACAGAAACTCTCACCGCATTTAAAAGGTGTGCCTCAAGTGCAGGGGACTGGAGATTAGGCCGGGCAGCTTGCTTTTCAGCCGGCACAGACAGGATGGGCCGAGTGGCCTCTTTCTGCACTGTAAACGTTCTATGATTCAATGTTAACCAGTGAATCTCTGTCATGTAATCAGTATAGCAGCCACTCATATATAACAGCTCCTATAATCAGTAATTGAGATGAATAGTTAATCTCCCCTTAGTATTGGTCAGGACTGTTGACCAAGTAAATGGTACATCATCTTAATATGTTAACCCAAAGAAGTTGGGCAGAATTAACCTGCGTGCACCTACTTGGAGGTCTGATGCACAGGCTTCCAGGAATGGCTAGCAGTTCCGACAGATGTTGGAGAAGCACCCTTGTGACTTTCATGTGACTGGCTGCCATTGTAGGCAGCACTGTAAAATCCATGCACTATGAGGAGCCATGGTAACACGTGCTGAACTCCTGTGATTGGGACGATAGTTGCCAGCCCGGTGCTCATTACTGTTTATAGGGCCTGGGATCAGATGTTAGCAGTAAACCACTGAACCTGTCCAGCAGACAGATGGCAGGGCAACTAGGTGTACATTCGTGGGGTTGGGACTTGACTTGCTATGCATCCCCTTGGGGTCGTCCAGCAGGTGGGGGGAACAGGTACAACACAAATCCCAAGCCAGCAGTGACCCCTGACCTGAGGACCCCCAGACCACCATCAGCAGCTGAGAGTTTGCACCCTGGGGATTGGTGCTCAGTGGTGCTCCATAAATTCCCAAGTCATCCAAAATCCTGTCCTGCCATATTCCTGCTTGCCCATCAACACCCACACTGGCCCTCCATTGCCCATAGCATTGCATTTTTAAAACCCTTTTCCTGATTAACGAAGTTGTTTATAGCTTATTCCACCATGGATATGCATATTCCTATGATGATGATCTATGATTTCTATAGTTCTTTGTAACCTCTACTTTGGCTCTCCGTTCTATTCCACCTTCCTCCACTTGATTATTGCTTTAACCCTATGCTATTTCAACCATTCCTTTGGAACTCCAGTCCTTAACCCTCTGTCCACCTCTCTCTCTCCATCTTCCAAAACTATCTCAAAATCCAGATCTTTGAGCAAGCTTTTGATCGCATCTCAAGTTGTCCCATAAGAGCTTTGCATCCATTCTTTTGTTTAGGCCTATGGGATATTTTCAACCTGAAAAGCTTGATATAAGTTCAAAATATGCCCCATATCAATGTCTTAATTGGAATGAATGCTGCACGTATTCAACTTATCCGACCTAACCTTGGATATTTTCAATGCTGTAAAGAGCTATGAAAAGATAGTTATGTGACCCTGAAATTTAATCTAAAAATTTGTGGTCACATGGAAACATCCTGTCGATAGGGCACCCAGAATCTTGCAAGAAGTTTTAGTTGGTAGCAACTTATTTCCTCAGTTTTAAGTGCAATGTAGGTTGACATTTGCTCTTTTCTTTTGGGTGCAGTTATTTGATGAAATAGAAGTCACCATGATGAATATTTATCACATACATCTTGAGAGAAGAGGAACTGAAACAGCCTTTGGTAAGTGTTTGGGACTTAGTTATTTTTTTCCAATTTAGTTTAAAGCAGGCTAAATGTGCAAAGCAATGTTCTCTCAGTTGTTTTATTACCTGGAGCATAGTATTTCAGTATTAATAAATGGAAATGTTAGTGAATTTTGAAAAATAACCTTTAATTACATTAAAAATTTAATTATATTCATGATTGTCAATCCATTGCACAAATCTATCATTTGAATCTCAGATCAGTTACATTACGGCAGCGTAATTAGCACTCCTGCTTCACAGTACCAGGGACCCAGGTTTGATTCTCACTATCTGTGTGAGTTTGCATGTTCTATCTGTGTTTGTGGGGGTTTCCTCTGGGTGCTCTGGTTTCCTACCTCAGTCCAAAGATGTGCTTGGCAGGTGCATTGGCCATGTTAAATTGTCCCTCAGTGTACCCGAACAGGCGCCAGAATGTGGTGACTGAGGGATTTTCACAGTAACTTCATTGCAGTATGAATGTAAGCCTACTTGTGACTAATAAATAAACTTAACTTTATTAGATAAAAATGCTTACATTCAAATATTCTACAATTCATCAGGAAAAAAGTAACTCTTTTCAAAAGCACATAATTGACATAGCTTCTGTTCCTCTAAATGAAAACTTCTATGTGTGAAATTTGACTTTGTGTTACTTCAGTGTCTTATTAAATATATCTGTATTATTAGCGATATTAACATACTATCAAATTGAAGAGTGAAGATCATTTATATTTATATCATTTAAATAACCCAAACTTGGCTCCAATGTTTAAGGCTCTCTACAGGTGAGAGTCCCATCACTTCGACCTGAGACTTTATGGAGAGTAGCTGGTGCAATGTTAAATAAGTTGTAAAATCTATTCAGAGGATACCTTTGACCTGCGCATAATTAATGTTCAGTAAATGCTTGATATCTGTGTAAGGCGAGTCTTCCTAATATCCAGTGATTTGGATGCTATCATGCCAAAAATGTATCTTTAATCAAAGGAATTAGTATCAATTCCATAAAATACGGAAGATAAAGCTTTTAATTTTGTTCTAGATTGCAATTTGCTTTGCTAGTTGTCATGCAAAATCAGCATTGTTCCAATTTTTCTGCTCCCCTCCCCTCACCCCCATCTACAATACTGGGCTTCTTAGAATTTGTTATTGGGGTCTGAACATCGTTAACACGGCCAGTATTTGTTGCCTATTTTCAATTTTCCTTGAAAAGATGGTGGTGAGACACCGTTATGAAGGTACACTCGCAGTGGGTTTACATAACGACAGTGAAGGAATGGTAGTATAGTTCCGAGTTTGCAGGTTTGTGGTGTCCCCATGTATCTGTTGCCCTTTAGATAGTAGAGGTTATGGGTTTGGAAGCTGCTGTCAGAGGAACCTTGGTGAGTTGCTGCATTATATCCTGTAGATAGAAAGCACTGCTGTCACTGTGTGCCAATTGCGGAGGGAGCTAATATTGAATTTGCTGCTTCTGCATTTGTTCCGGGGTGGTGGGCCCATCTTGCAATCAGAAAATCTCAACTGCAGGTGGCTATTTTTAAAGGTTGTATTTGCAAAGCAGGAATTCTTCCGTCTCTGTGCACCTGACATGGAAACGAAAATCTGGGCCACAGTGTTCCCCGAAACTAATAACTAGTCAGGGTGCCTGTTAAAAGTAATGCTGTGAGAATGCCATATTTAAGACTCTGGGAAACCAGTCTGGTTTGTTTTCCCTCCATATTGATGAATATTGTTGAGATGCTGTTGTCCTTGCATTTGAGTGTAACATGCTTTTTTCAGTATATGTATGTCAAATATTTATCATCTGTGGTGCTAACCTTTAAATATCCTTCAAATTTCTTGTCAAAGTAGAACATTACTCTAAGTCCAGACAACAAAATTTGCATTTACAAAGTACCTACAACCTGTAAACTGGTCTCAATATGTTGCAACAAACAAAATTTCATACTGAACAATATAACAGGCTATTAGGACAGGTGACCAAAATCATGGTCAAACAGGTAGGTCATAAGGAACGTCTTATGAGTGGAGAATGAGGTACAGAAGCAGAGAGATTTATCCATGGAATTCAAGAAGTTAAGGCCTCATCAGCAAGGCATCCATTGGGTAAACAATGACAATGAAGGATACACATAAGGCCAGAATTAAAGGTGTGTTGCGATCTCGGCGAGTTGTAGGGCAGAAAGGATTACAGGGATTGCATCAGGGTGGAGTTGGAGGAGGGGTTTGAATGGGCGAGTCCATGCAGCAATTTGAAAGCAAGGTTGTAATGTTTTACATTACCCTTGTACCTTGTAGATGATGGACTGGTTATAGCGAGTGAAGAGACGAGTTATTCTGCAGAATACTGTTCAGGTAGTCACAGTAGTTATCTGGCTGGTTTGGGTTAATTTCTGGTCAATGGTAACTCCCAGGATGCTAATGGTGAAGGTTTTAGCAATGGTAATGTCATTGACTGTTAAGATGGTGAAATTCTCTCTTGTTGGAGATGCTCATTATCAGTAAGTGAGGTGTCACAAATTGTACGGAATATTGTGCAATCAATAGCAATCATCCTCACTTTTTGCCTTATTAGGGAGGGAAGATGATTGATGAAGCAACTAAAGATGGTTGGGTCTAAGGCACTACCCTGAGGAACTCCTTCAGCAACATCCAGGGGCTGAGATCAATCTCCAGCAACTACATTCATCTTCATGTTAGTTATAAACTGTCCAAGCAGTGGACAGTTTTCCCTCTGATTTCCATTGACTTCAGTTTTTCTAGGGCTCCTTGATGTCATGCTTGATCATGCCTGAATGCCGAAAGACAGCTGCTCACCTCCCGTCTCAAGTTCAGCTCTTTTATCCATGTTTGGACCAAGGCAATAATGAGGTCAGAAGCCAAGCAGAACCTGAACTGAGCAGCGGTGAGCAAATGCCACTGGGTTACACTCTTGTGACACCTTCCATCACTTTGTGATGAACTGAGAGTAGACTGATGGGATTGAATATGTCCAGTTTATTTATGGACAGGACATTTGTGGGCAATTTAAAACAGTTGGTAACAGCTTGGCTTGAGTAAAAGCAAAATACGGATGCTGGAATCTGAAACAAAAACAGAAAATGCTGAAAAGTCTCAGCAGATCTGAAGCATCTGTGGGGAGAGAATTGACACTTTATCAGAGCTTGAAGGGTCATCTAGACTCAAAATGCTGGCTCTATTCTCTCCTCACAAAAGCTGTCCAACTTGCTGAGACTTTCCAGCATTCTCTGTAGCTTGGTTAGAGTGGCAGCTACTTCTGGAGCACATGTCCATACTAGGATACAGACCTTGCTTTGTTGAATTGAGGCCCATTTCACTCATCAACCTTTGTGGTCCGGAAATGTGTAATGTAAAACATCACAACCCTGCTTTCATGGACTCACCCATTCAAACCCCTCCACCAACCCCACCCTGATGCAATCCCTGTAATCTTTTCTGCCCTACGACTGTCCGCGATCGCGACACACCTTTAATTCTGGTCTCTTGTGTATCCTTAATTGTCATCATTTACCCAATGGATGCCTTGTTGGTGAGACCTTAACTTCTCGAATTGCGTTGATAAATCTCTCTGCTTCTTGTACCTCATTCTCCGCTCATTGCCTGCTGTGTTATTTGTCTGAGTATTACTTCTAACAACTGGCATGGCTTTGTTCAGAGCAGAGGAGGTGGGGAGAGGGGGTTTTCCCTTTAGTCAAAGGGTCAATACCAAGGTAAGGGGTGGGAGATTTTGTGGGGATGTGAGAAAAAACTTCCTCACCCAGATGGTGGTGGGAATCTGGAACTCACTGCCTGAAAGGGTGGTAGAAGCGGGAACCCTCGCAACATTTAAAAAGTATTTAGATGAGCACTTGAAACTCTGTAGCATACGAGGCTACAGACCAAATACGAGAAAATGGAATTAGGATAGATAGGTTCTTGGTTGCTGGCACATACATGATGGGCCGAAGGGCCTCTTTTTGTGCTGTAGAACTCGTGTGGCTTTTGGGCAGTATAGAACAGAAGAATAGCTTGTGGACTGAAATCTCTTCACTTGGTCTTGGGCAATTTGGCCTAGATACTAATTGTTTAATTTTGTTTGTAAAATTAGTTGCTCCAACCATCTCCTGTGCATTTGGTGATGGGAGAGGTGCTCTTATTACATTTAGGGTTTCTGGAACTCAAGAAATTCCTGTACGTAAGCAGCCAATTCTGAGGTTAAAATGGTGGATGAAAAGCAAATATACCACATTCACCAAAATGAATCTATTTAGGAAAGAATGGCGTGTAATTTTCCCATACCACCAGCCATGGGAATTGTAGCAGGCAGGGAGTGACCTCGGGTGAGATTTTCCAGTCTTGGGGTGAGCACAGCCAGAAAATCCCACCCTGTATGTTTAAAAGTTAATGTTTTGATGCAGTTAAAGTTTTAGTATCTTTTATTAACTTGTGGATGTTGTGTTTGTGGAAGATTTTGTCGCTTGCAACCTGAAAGTTCATGGCAATGTCTCCACCATAAAGCCACATATTTTGTTTTAATTTTGAGTGTAGCAGCAAGTTGAAGCTGCTTACAATGTCTGTGACTCACAAAATATCTAATCTTATGTAAATCATGTTGCTGCAATTTTGTAATTTCATGACAGTTTATTTTGTTTGTTCCTAACCTGATACTTCATTGTCACAACATTTTCTTGGTGTAGAAAATTTACACTTTTTGCTTGTCTCTTTAAAAGGTTTTGCTGTTGCTGGTCAGGTTGATGGAAAGCAGCAACACAATTCTTTGTTTGTGAGTGATGTTCTTCCTGGTGGACTGGCCTATAGAGAAGGTATGATTATGTATGTGCATTTGTATATATGTATGCGTGCTGACTGAAGAGATGGATTTTAGTACTGGCATTAATGGTGCACTCCACTTTGCCACCCAGTGTCTACACTGCTCAGTGTTGTCCTCTAATCCTTGTATAATAACTCAGGAAACCCGACTGGAAAGGAATATGGTTTATCTACAGAATGAAAAGTAACATCGCTACCATGGTATACACACACTAGTCCCTGTCTGGGATAGGTGGTTCTGCAGGCCCGGTCCTGGGTCTGCCTTATAAAATGCTTAGGTAATAAGTCCCAGCCAGGCAAGCCATTACCTGTTACCAGAGGAACTTATACTTGGTGACCTCAAGAGGGAGGTCAATCACTGATTTCCCCATGGAATCCGTGTGGGTTATTACACATCTACCCCTCCGAGTCCAAGTGTTCCTCCTTGCTACCATGATGATCGGGCCTTCTCCATCTGTTTGCCCGCGGCATCATCTCCATCATTCATAGGGTCTGGTTGGGGGGGGGGGTGGTTCCGGAGCCTCTGTCTCCATATCTGAGCCACAATCATCAACTTCCTGAGGCCTGGCTCTTAAGGATTTAGTGAGTGGAATGTCCCATCGGCAGGCTGGTGTAAAGAATACCGATAGTGGCTTGTCTATAGAATTCATTGCCTCCGTGATGGACTCCCTGTGACAGAAGTTATCGATGTGTATTTTGAAGGTCTTCTCCATGGTTTTTACCTTATACGACACTGGTCCTGTTTCTCTGTGAATAACTCCCAGAGAGTCAGCTATGGAGAGCCGTCATCAAAGTTCCTGATGTGAAAGTTTTCCCTTGGTTTGAAGGCTACATTTGGTCTCTGACCATCGTGGCTCCTTTTCTGGGATTTTTGTTTTAACACAACTTTGCCCCCCAAATTTTGGAATGTCAGATGGAGCCTAGTCCGAAGGCATTGGCTCATCAATAGTTCCACTGAGGTTATTCCAGTCATCATATATGACGTAGCCCGATAGTTGAAAAGAAAATGTAGGAGCTCTGTTTCCAGGGAATTTGTGGTTTGGTTCTTCATGCTACATTTGAATGTCTGGACTGCCCACTCAGCCAGGCTGTTTGAAGACGATTGGTAGGCTGCCTTGCGGATGTACCTACTCTGTTTGAACTCATGAAGGTCTGAAACTCCCTGCTGGTAAATGGGGTCCTATTGTCTGTTTCAAGAACCTCTGGTATACCACATGTTCTAAAAGATGGAATTTCTCTACAATATCGTAAGAGGTTGCTGAGGTCACCTGGTGCACACCAATCCATTTTAAATGGTCATCAGTGAGAATTAAAAACATGGAGTCCATAAATGGCCCTGTGAAGTCGACATGTACTCTCACCCAGAGTCTCCCCGGCCATTCCCAAGAGTGCAGTGAGGCTGCTGGTAAGGCCTTCTAGTTTTCCTGGCAAGTTTTCTTCCTACTTTTCAATATCATTGTCTACATGAGGCCATCAGACATGGCTTCTTGCAAGTGTTTTCATCTTAGAAATTCCTGGGTGACCATTGTCCAATTCTTGAAGTATTGGTCATTGGCCTGGATGTGGGAAGATCAGTCAGGCTCCTCACAAAATAATGTCATCTTCTATCCCTCAACTGATGATATTTAGAAAACTAAGGTTTCAAATCCACCACTTTGGTGCTTATGTCATAAGTACCTAGTATCAGGATTCAAGCAGATACGATGGGAAGAATCACCTTGTTTTTCTTGAAGAGCTCCAGTAGAGGTTTGTGATTGGTTACTTTGAAATGCCTACCATCGTACTGGTGGAACCTTCTCACTGTGAACACCATGGAAATCATTTTTTTCCATCTGGGCATACTTCCTCACTGCATTTGCTAGGATTTGTGATGTGTATGTGATTGAACATTCTGTCCCATTGTCCCAATGGTGAAATAGTACCACTCCTATCTCATAGAGGGAGGCATCGCAGTTACAATGAGTGGTCTCAGGGTGTCTTAATAGACAAATGTTTTTGTTGACAGCAGTTGTTGTTTGACATTTACAAAGACTTTCTTTTGTGGCATTTGCCATGACCATTTCTATTCTTCTTAACAGTACGTGGAGGGGTTCCAGCAGGGTCACCAAGTTGAGCATGAATTTCCCATAGTAATTCATGATACCCGGGAAAGACTTCAACTCTGTTATGTTCCTTGGAGTAGGAGCCCCTGTAATGGCCTTCAACTTCTTTGACAGGGTGTAATCCATCCTTGTCAACTTGTTTAGCTGAAACACATTTTTTTCTCTTTTAAATGGCAACATCAGAAAAATGCTATAAGATCTCCTCCAAACTCTCCAAATGTTCCTTTGCAGTAGATGCTGACATTTAAATGTCTTCTAGATAGACTGCCACTTTGGGCACCACCTTGATGGATGTTCGCCATCATCCTTTGAAAAATGGTGCAATCTGAAGACACCCCAACTTTTACTGTCCTTTTTGAGTATTTATGGTTACATACTTCCTGGGTGACATCGCAAGCTCCAGTTGGAAGTAGGCGCAGCTCATGTTTAATTTGGAACATATGTGAACCCTCCCAGCCAGCTGCCTGTACAAGTCTTCTATGTGTGGCATAGGGTATCTGCCTAAGCAAGAGGCTCTGTTGACAATCAATTTATAATCCCTGTTAGGTTTAAAAACCGGGACTACAGGCATGACCCATTCAGCAAATTATACTGGGTACATAATGCCAAGTGCTTCTCGATGTTCAAATTCAGCCTCTACTTTGGCATGTAGGGCAGAGGAGACCAGTTGTATCTTGAAGTATTTATGTTTGGCCTCTGGATCTACATAGATCTTGGTCCTAGCAGCTTTAATCTTCCCTAGGCCATCTTGGAGCACCTCGGGATATTTCCCAATGACTGTACAGACTGCCAATACCCATTTTATAGGTCTATATCCAATCCAGACAGATTTTCTGTAGCCAGTCCCCTCCTAAAAGGCTGGGGCCTGGTCCTTGCACCACTATCGGGAGAGGTCGGTCTGTCTGTTGCCCATGCGTAATTGGGGTTACAATGGTCTCAATAATATGTAAGGGCTCCCTTGTGTATATAGCCATTCCAGCGTTGGTGTCCTGCAGGCTTAAGGGCAAGACGTCCCATTGGATTCACCTGAAATTGTGCCCCCCAATGCTAGATACTGCAGCACCTGTGGCTATCTCCATGTCTAAGGGCGGGTCATTTACCCGGAGTGTAATCTCAATTGAAGACACTTTGAGTGCAATGATGAAATTCAGCTGCATTAATTCCTCGTTCTCAGGTTGGTTTATTTGTAAAGCTGTGTCTTGACGTGGCTCCACCCTTCGGCCTGGGCAGTATACATTCTTCTATTTCGGTATCCTTGTCTGGGGTGGACCCTATGACGACAAGCCTTGATGTGCTCACTCCTCACTGTATGGTGGAGAGGCTTCCTGTCCGGATCCAGAATTTCTCTGCCTCTGACTCTAATCACCCTTTCTTAGCAGCAAATGGGAGGTGTGAGCTTTACCCTCTGGGGATTTAGTTCTGAGACCTATGCTGAAGACTGTACCATCTATGGACCCCTAAAGCTACTGGGCCCCTCTATTTGTGTTTTTATGTGAAAAGGCCAGTTCTGTGGTTTTGTTGAGTCCAGAGTTGGTTCAGTCAGTAGCTTCCTTTGGTTCACAATTTTATTGATTCCACATACTAAGCAATCCCATAACATTTCAGGAAGTGCTGGCCTACATACACTCAGCACATTTCTGCAGTACTGTCAAGAATTCACTGACTGTTTCCCCAGGAAGTATATTTGCAATGTTAAACCCATAGTGTTGCAATAAAATGAACAGGTTAGGGTTGTAGTGGTTCACAAGCATTTCTATCAATTCATTCAAAGACTTTGAATCTGGGCTTGCTGGGTAGGTTAAATGTTTTATGCTGCAGAAAATCAGGCCCCACAAATGGTCAGGAGGATGACTTTTTGCCAGTCATCCCCTTGTATTCCATTTTCCCAGAAGAAATTCCTCATTCTTTCAGTGAACTGGAGTAAATCCTTCATATCCTCATCTTGAAGTTCCAGTTTCCCAAATAGCAACATTTTCAATATCTCCTCACCATTGTCTTGCTGGGCTAATTGAAAGGCAAAGCTGTCTTATTCTTCATCACCAATATAATAACTCAGGAAGATAACTGGAAAGGAGCATAGTTTATTTACAGAATGTAAAGTAAAACCACTGCTATGGTATACACATATTGACTGGGACAAGTAGTTCTGCAAGCCCAATCCTGGATCAGCCTTATAAAAGGCCCAGGTAGTGAGTTCCAACTGGGCAAACCGTTGCCTGTTACTAAGGAACCTTCTCCTCAGTGAGCCCCACAGGGAGATAAGTCAGTTGTTTCCTCTTAGATCGCGTGGAGGTTATTTACCAGGAAAAAAATGTCAACATACTGCTGAATGAGAACAAGACTGCTGTTTAATGTGATGTCCCCATAGTGTAATTTGCTGAAACCCAACCCCCCCACCCCTACTCGCTCAGCGCACTGGCTGGTGGCAGGATCTTGAGGTCCTGCTGATGTCTATGAGAATTTGTGCGCCCTACACCCTCTGGAAGCTGCCAAAGAGTAACGGGCAAAACGCTCTATACTTGTATGTTTTGGGTAATTATGTGAACTTGTTGCTTAAGTTATCAGACTGCTTATCTGACAGATGTGGCTAAGCAGAATTTTCTTCCAATTAAATATTGGGAAGACTGAAGCCACTGTTTCAGTCCCCAATCCAAGCTCTGATGCTTAGCTACTGACTTCATCCTTCAGCCGGCAACAATCTGAGATTAAATCAGTCTGTTTGCAACATTGATGTAATTTTTGAATCATAGAACCATAGAACCCCACAGTGCAGAAAGAGGCCCCTCGGCCCATCGAGTCTGCACTGAACAGAATCCCACCCAGGCCCTACCCCCGTACTCCTACATACTGTACCCACTAATCCCTCTAACCTATGGATCCCTGGACACTAAGGGGCAATTTTAGCACGGCGAATCAACCTGACCCGCGCATCTTTGGACTGTGGGAGGAAACCGGAGTACCTGGAGGAAACCCATGCAGACATGAGGAGAATGTGCAAACTCCACACAGACAGTGACCCGAGCCAGGAATCGAACCCAGAACTCTGGAGCTGTGAAGCAGCAGTGCTAA
Source organism: Carcharhinus amblyrhynchos (assembly GCF_965287045.1). NCBI lineage: Eukaryota > Metazoa > Chordata > Chondrichthyes > Carcharhiniformes > Carcharhinidae > Carcharhinus > Carcharhinus amblyrhynchos. The sequence continues at coordinate 32,986,246 of NC_137335.1, read as the reverse complement.
CCACTGCGCTACCATGCCACCCTTTTGATCCTAACATGAGCTCTTGTGACTGCAGGTCCATGTCATTGCTGAGACTGTCTATTTCTACCTCTAAGATTGCCCAGCCCTGCTATAGCACATCTGCTGAAATCCTCATTCATTCTGTTTTCACCTCAAGACTTGACTGTTCTAACACACATTCTACCTTCCATAAATTTTAGATCATCCGATACTCTGCTCTTTGTATAATAACTTACAAAAGTCCCTTTCACGTATCACTTTAATGTTCATTAACCTACATTGGTTCCCAGCTATGCAATATCTTGACTTTAAAATTCTTATACTTGTTTTCAAGTTAAGAACATAAGAAATAGGAGCAGGAGTAGGCCATCTAGCTCTTCGAGCCTGCACCGCCATTCAGTAAGATCATGGCTGATCTGAAGTGGGTCAGTTCCACTTTCCCGCTTTCCCCCCATAACCCTTAAGTCCCCTGTCCATCAAAAACCTGTCTACCCGTGACTTAAAAATATTTAGCGAGGTAGCCTCCACCACTTCAACGGGCAGAGAATTCCAGAGATTCACCACCCTTTGAGTGAAGAAGTTCCTCCTCAACTCTGATCTAAACTGCTCCCCCCGCCCCCTTATCTTGAGGCTGTGCCCTCTAGTCCTGCTATCCTTTCTAAGCGGGAAGAATCTCTCTACCTCTACCCTATCCATCCCCTTCGTTATCTTATACATCTCTATGAGATCCCCCCTCATCCTTCTAAACTCCAACGAGTACAGACCCAGTCTATTTAGTCTCTCTTCATAGTCCAACCCCCTCATCACCGGTATCAGCCTAGTGAACCTCCTCTGCACTCCCTCCAAGGCCAAAAATCTTCCGCAAGTGCGGCGACCAAAACTGCGCACACTGCTCCAGCTGTGGCCTCACCAGTACCCTGTAGAGTTGCAGCAAGACCTCCCTGCTTTTATTTTCTATCCCCTCGCTATAAAGGCCAACATTCCATTCGCCTTCTTGATCACCTGCTGCATCTGCAGGCTGGGTTTTTGCGATCTGTGCACAAGGACCCCCAGGTCCCTCTGCTCCTGTTGAAGGTACTATATAAATATCGTTCGTTTAATCCACTTTGAGCATATTTAGTTTAGGCGATACCGTGTAGTGCTGTGGTTCAGATATTTGTCATCCCTGTGGCATCTCCTGGTAGATTTTGTAAAAAATCTAGTGTAGATAGAGAAATTACCCTGTATACCAGTTTTAACAATTAGGGTTAATGTCCTTGTGCAATGTTCCTATTTTTGCTATTTTAATAAACTAAAGTGTAAAGTGATTTTTGACTCAACTTGCAAAGACCCTCTGCTGGCAATATTAATGACTTCATTCATTTAGATTAAACAGAAATGTATTTTTTAAAGAGATGAGTAGGGGAATAGAAAATATACAGTACATTAGCAAACAGCTAGATCCAGGGTAAATTGGTGGTTTGGAAGAGTTTCTGAGCATTGTTACTTTTCTTCCTTTCCTTAGGTGCCAGAGTCGGGGATGAGATCTTGATAATAAATGGTGAAGTGGTTGCTAATCTGCATCATGCACATATCGAATCATTGTTTGCAGAGAACCATTTAATACTAACTATCAGGAGATTCTCATTAGACTGCAATCAAGTGTCGAAAGAATGCAATGACTCATTAAACCACACAACGGTCCCACCTCCCCCTGACCAATCAAAGTTGCTGGAGGAGTTTATTGACAACCTCCTCCTTCCTGTTCCTTCTGGTGAGTTTTGAATTTCTTGGTAATTACTAAACTGAGTCATGTTTTAAAAAGTGACGGTGTACTTTCTCTTATAGAATTAGTGATGTTTCAGACAGAGGGTAATTCTGAGCTCGCCTTAAAATCTGAACATCAGCTTTGTGATCAGTGTTTGTCTTGGTTGTTGTCTGTACAATACTTTGATAAATTGTTTGCCACTTGTTTCTCTGTTACAAAGGGAAACTTGCAGAGGAAATAGTTTGATGTATATTGCTGGCATCATGCCGGAATCATACCTGTGATTTTTTTTGATCAGAGTGCTTTAAATTTTAGAATGTGGCATTAGTGATCAATAAAACAAATTCCAACAGCCACAGATATTCTGATGCTTAGCTGTAGACTACTCAACAGTTTGAAAATATTTATTGCTTTAAAATATATCACATGTATAATTGCTTTAAACTGTTGTCCCTTTATTTAGTAGTTTGCAATTGAAGGTTTAAATAGTTATTTTTCTCTTCTTGGTCTCCTGTGCTACATTCTTCTGATACCTCAGTTTGTGTTCCATCTGGAGTACTGTGTACTGGTTTGGCCCCCTTATTGTGGAATGATGCAGTTGCATTAGAGACAGTTCAGAGGAGGTTCACTAGGGTGATTCCAGAGATGAGAGGTTTGTCTTATGAAAAGAGATTGAGCAGTTTAGGCCTATAGTCTCTAGAGTTTAGAAGAATGAGAGATTTGATTGAGATATATAAGATGATAAACTGTATTGACAAAGTAGAAGCTAATGCTTCCTCTTGTGGGGCAATTTAGAACAAAAATGTCATAATTTTAGGATAAGGGGTAGCAGATTTAAACAGAAAGAAACTTCTTCTGTTAAAGGGTTGTGAATCTTTGCAGTTCACTACCCCACGGTGTGGTGGATGCCAGGATATTGACTAAGGAGGAGATAGATATTTAATTAGTAATGGGTTGAAAAATTGTGGAGAATGGGCAGGGAAGTGGAGTTGAGACCAAGACAAGATCAACTCTGATCATATTGAATGCAAAGCAGGCTCCGGGCTGAATTGCCTACTCCTGTGTCGAATTCTTATGTTCTCTTGTTGCTATTTTTTGTGTTTTTGTTCCATCTCGTGGGAATGTGTTTAAGGTGATAAGATTGGCTTTAGAGGGTGTTTTAATATGATTTTTCTCTGGTGGGGTTAAGTTCAGTTTTTCTGTCCATGGTTTCCAATTTCTAATCTTGATTCAATTAGTTCACGTCTGCAAATTATGAGTTGCTATTCTTCAGTTTCCAATAATTCAGCATTCAGTAAACATATAAGGTTCTATGGCTGGATCTGGCATCTTCTGTTCAGTGACTGGGTGGTGCTGTGTTTACAATATTGATCAGCGTAAGGGACACAGTGACATTGTGCCTCCTCTCTCTAATTAGTTGTCCCTCTACACAGTCACGCATTAGGAATATACTGCGCAGGGAGCAAATAGGATGTGCAGTCTTAAAGGAGCCACAGACTGCAACAAGCTAGTTATGCACAGCAAACAGAAATTAGAGTGAGCATTGAGCACAATGCATGTCGAGTGAACAAAGGTGACTTGCTTCAGTTGTCATGGTGGGCAGTTTAGGTTATTGGAGGGATTTTCTTTGTGATTTCTGTTAATTAGGGGAAGAATGCATGTCTTTCCAGTTTTGGGGGTAGGAGAGGGAATTCATTTTGTCAGGGATGATGGGAAGCATTGTATAACTTTTGCTGAATGTTTGGGAATCAACCTAGTTTTGATGAAAGGTTGATGTCTGATGAATGCTGCGATTGATGGGGGTACAATAGATTGAATTAGTGATTTTAACATAAAATTATGCTTGCTTTTTCCTTCAGCAGCAATACAAAATCTTGACCATTCAGTTTCCAATCTAATTAATGTAGCCCATTTGATGGGTGACATTTATGTGCTATCCATTAGTTGCTGTCTATCTAAAAATGTAAAATAGTACGTATTTGTACATTGTTTGTGGTTGGTTAACTAATCAAATACATATGAAACATTCAGTTCATAATCTGTGCAGGATAAAAAGGCTGAATAGTTTAAAAACTGGAAATAGAATAATATTTCAGATAAAACTCTTGCCTTTTGCAGATGCTATAGAATTTATGCTTTACCACAACTTTATTGCAAAGCTGTACCTATTCTCTTATCATATGATTCCAAATATCATTAACACAGTGCAGTGTTGAGTAGCGACTGGTGCGCTTATCATCATCGCCTGAAACAAGATGGATCTGTGTTCACAATCCCCAACACAGTTCAGCAATATTTTAAAGTGCAGGTTTTCACTGGCCTCACTATCCGTAACCTCCTCTGAAACCTTTTTCTTTCAAATCTGTTGTTAAGCCTGTACTAATTTTCATGCATGCCACTGATTTTCCATCTATGTCTTAAGTTGCTTAATCTCTGAGTTCTGGAATCCTAAATCTGCCTGCCTCTCTGCATTTCACTCCTTAAGAAGCTCCTTCAAATCCACCTCTTTGACCACGGTTTTGGCCACCCATCTTAATATGTGGATAGGTTTCTCTTTGCCTGAGGGTTGCACAGTAGCTAGCACTACTTCTTCACAGTGCTGGGACCCAGGTTTGATTCCAGCCTTGGGTGAATGTCTGTGTGGAGTTTGAATATTTTCCCGTGTCTGCATGGGTTTCCTCTGGGTGCTCTGGTTTCTTCTCACAGTCTAAAGATGTGTTGTTTAGATGGATTAGCCATGAGGAATGTGTGAGGTTATAGGATAGGATAGGGAGAAGGTCTGGTTAAGATATTTTGTCAGAAAGTCAGTGCAGAGTTGATGGGCTGAATGGCCTCTTCTGCACGCTTTTGTAAAACACTTTGGGATGCTTTACTATGTTAAAGGTGCTGTGTAAATACAAGTTATTGTTGACCAAGTAAAAGTTGACTCTGTGTTGGTTAGCTTATCAGAATGTTGGCGACAGGCTTTACATGAGAGCACTCTAGCTTTAAAAGTATGCTGCTTCAGGCTTGGTTTGACTTTTACATCTTGAGAACATGAGACAGCACTTTTCACATAAAATGGATCTACTGTTACTTTGTCAATTATCTAAAGTTTACAAATAATCCAACTTTCAGCCTACTTAAATTTCCCTCGAGCAGTTGCTGAGTCTTGAAGGATTTAAATAACTTGATAGTCTAAATCAAAAGGAGTTGCCAGTCATCTACATAATGGAATCACGCAACATATTATATTTGAAATGTATGGTTTGATTCCTCCCTCAATACATTTGGGCAGAAATAACTGAACAAGACAGTGCAACATTTGTATTGAGTTAAATGCAGACATAATACTGGCTGGAGCTGTGCTATACTGCAACTGGAGTAAAGGGGCTCCCACAGAAATAAAATATATTATTTCATCCTGTCTACAGAACAGAAAATTATCTTTCCTTCAGTCTTAACAGTTCATCTATGGTGGTACTGAAGGAGTAATGTAAAATTACTCCATTCTTTTTGCATTTTTATAATTCATTTTGGGCACTATCTGTGGCTGTTCATATACCAGATAGTGAACTAAATTAACAACAGCACTGTGGCTGTTTGTATTGTTTCACATGCTGCTTGCAGTGATTTTTTTTCAATTAATGTTTAAACAGAGCATCTGAAAATCTTAATACTTTATGACTGCAATAGGATACTTTCCAACAGAACATAAATATTTTAAGGTTCTGATTACAATTTATTGTTATAACCATGGACTAAAATATGTAATTTGCCACAATTGGGAGTGAAGCCTACATGACGCATCTTCCATATTCCTGCTGTTTCACCAACTCAGATCCCTGACATCTGCTGGCATTGGATGTGAGGCTTTGGCAATATAAACTGTTTCTCAAGTAAATTTCGTCAGATTGAGTCGTCGGTGGCTAAGGATCAGGCATAACCTCATAACTTCAATGAACATCAAATGCTACAGAGAAATGAGTTCTTGAATTGGATACAAAACTGTCTTACGATAGTTATCTACAATGTAGCATAATACATGGAAAAATTGCAACAATCTTGATGGATATTATTAGCAGTTCATGGAAGCCCACTTTAAAAAAAAAGCCAAGGGCAAGTTTCATATGTTTGGGCACTTCTTGCATGGTACTGGATTCTATTGTTTACTGTTATTTCTGACTTTGTTTAGTTTTTACTCCGGGCTTTCATTAGAGGTTTGTTGGTATCGTTCACAGCCAGGTAGGTTTATGACCACTGATTTACTGAACGGTTAAGATGTTTTTCTCCTTGCATCTGAGTAAATGAATATCGTTTGTGTTGCAGTGTCCAAGTGAACATTTTTAACCCTGTCATATAAAAATAGCTTTTTTCTTGTGCATCAGAATCATCTAACTTTAATGTTTCAAGATCTCTTATAGGTCTGCTTCTAAATCTGAATTAATTGATTTTGTATTTTGCCTTGAAAGGGGAAATAATAGACTTTTAAGCTGGAATTCAGTGGGTATTACAGCTTTGAATTGAATTAATAATACAACTAAACAGAGCTGTGTGGTTGTTCTTCATAAAATATGCTTAAACCTCTGTAAATTTCAGATTTCACTAGCGTACCTGATGTGCCAGCCCTAACAAGAAGTGTCACTACAGACTGTGTGGAGTCACTGCATCAGGCTGAAAATACAGAATCTTTCTCAAAGGTAAGTAAGTGATTTGATGAATTTTTTTATATACCACCCTGTGAGTTAAATTCTGAACTAAACTCTGCAGTGGATTAGGAAGATCTTTTAGGCTTTTCACAGGCTGCAATGTTATTTTGATAGGCTAGGGGATATCTCTGAATCAAGTTATTACAATGGCAGCACCAGAATATATAGTATCTTTCGAGGCAGAAAAAGTGATATAGATATTGTAAATTTTAGGTTGAGTTTTTACTGCGATTCCAGAACAAAAAGTAATGAAAATCTTAAGGCTTCATTTCCACGCTAAAATTCATTAAATGTAATTAATGTACAAATTACTGTGGTTAATACCTATCTGGCTTATCCAGTTGCCTTTTGACTTAATGTGTCTCCCCTACTCACTCTTCCTGATCGCTGATCTCCTAAGCGCCAGCCCCGACTCCCAATTGGTGGCCTCAACCCCAATCAGTGACTCGGATCCCTGCTTGCTGGTCCTACCACCAGTTCCCACCCCCGATGCAGTGCCCCCCAGTTCTCTCCCTTGTCCCAGTCCCCTTTGGCATTGCTCACTGGGCAGTGTCAGGGTGCCAATCTAACACTGCCCAAGGGAAACTGCCTCCAAACACCTCGGAGATGGAGGGGGAAACGGGGTGTGGGATGCCCTCAGTGGCCTCTGGGCCCACCAGCAAGGCCATCACATCAGTTTCCTGTTGGTGGGGAACATCTGTGATCCTTCCAGGCTCACTAATAGTATTTAAATCTGCCTCACGATCAGGTTACATCATTGTAAATCGCCTGATGGGATCGCAAATGGCCCAACGCTGGTGCAGCACACCAGGGCGGAAAGCTGGCGCCCAATGTACTTAATAGACTATTTTGCCCTTTTGCAAGGATAGCACTCATTCTTAATTTTGTTTTGAAAATCGTGCGTGTAGTTGTGTTTTTGTGTCTGCTTTCTCTTTTCCATACTCTAGCCCAAGAAAGCTTTGATTCCTTACTGGAGTAGCCTGATACTCTTCACTACCTCAACAAAGTGACCAACATTTAAATCTTTGCCTTAGTGTTAGGCTACTCAGCCATTGAGGACATTTCATCCAATCCCAACCCCAGTTTCTACAGAAGTCTTTTGTTCAGTCCCCTATCCCTAATAAGCCAGGATGCCTGGCAGAGATGAAACCATGATGAGGTAGGGCACCAGGCTAGCCCGTTGCACTTTGGGTATGCTGACCCCTGGTTTGCCCAGGCTAGGGTAAAGTAAAGGATCAGAATAGCCAATTAGATTCAAAGTTATCTAATTGGCCTTTTTGTTAAGATTTGTTAAGAACCTACGAGGGAGCAAGCTATCTTAGATCTGGTATTGTGTAACGAGGCAGGTAGAATTAGGGATCTTCTTGTGAGGGATCCTCTTGGGACGAGTGATCATCGTATGGTTGAATTTCTGATGCAGATGGAGGATGAGAAAGTTGGGTCCCGAACCTGGGTCCTCTGTTTGAACAGGGGGGAGAACGATAGGATGAGAACGGAATTGGCAAATGTAAATTGGGGGCGCAGAGTGGTTGGTAGGACGGCTGAGGAACAGTGGAAGATTTTTAAGGAGATCTTTTTCGGTACTCAGCAGAAATATATTCCGATGGTAAAGAAGGACTGTAGGAGAAGGGATAACCAGCCGTGGTTATCGAAGGAAATAAAGGAGAGTATTACATTAAAAGCTAATGCGTTCAGAGTGGCTAAAAATAGTGGGCGATTAGAAGATTGGGAAAGATTTAAAAATCAACAAAGAATGACTAAGAAGGTGATGAAGAAAGGAAAGATAGAGTATGAAGCTAAACTAGCTCTAAATATAAAAAATGATAGTAAAAGTTTTTACAAATATATAAAGAAGAGGAGGCGGCTAGAGTGAATGTTGGACCCTTGGAGGATGAGAGGAGAGAATTTAGTGGTGGGCGATGACAAAATGGCTGAGGCTTTAAATAAGTTTTTTGCCTCGGTCTTCATGGAGGAGGACACGAATAGTTTGCCGGATATTAAAGATAGAAGTATGGCAGGAGTTGAGGGCCTGAATGCGATTACTATCACTAGAGAGGTAGTGCTTGATAGACTAATGGGACTGAAGGTGGAAAAGTCCCCAGGACCGGATGGAATGCATCCCAGGGTTCTGAAAGAAATGGCAGAGGTGATGGTGGATGCCTTAGTGATTATTTGTCAAAATTCGCTGGACTCCGGGGAAGTGCCGGAAGATTGGAAAACAGCTAATGTTATGCCGCTGTTCAGAAAAGGTAGCAGACAAAAGGCAGGGAGTTACAGGCCGGTTAGCTTAACGTCCATAGTTGGAAAAATGCTAGAATCCGTCATCAAAGAAGAAATAGCGAGGCAGTTAGAAAAGAATGGTTTGATCGAGCAGACGCAGCACGGATTCGTTAAGGGGAAGTCGTGTTTGACGAATTTGTTGGATTTCTATGAGGATGTGACGAGTGCGGTAGACAGAGGGGAACTGGTGGATGTGGTGTTTTTAGATTTCCAAAAGGCATTTGATGAGGTGTCTCACAAAAAGGTTGCTACAGAAGGTTAGAGTGCACGGAGTTGGGGGTAAGGTGTTAGGGTGGATAGAGGAATGGCTGTCTAATAGGAAGCAGAGAGTTGGTATCAATGGGTGCTATTCTGGTTGGCGATTCGTGACTAATGGAGTGCCGCAGGGATCGGTGCTGGGGCCTCAACTATTTACCATTTATATAGATGACCTGGAGGAGGGGGCTGAGTGTAGGGAGATGAAATTTGCTGATGACACGAAGTTGAGTGGAAAAGCAAATTGTGTGGAGGGTGTGGAAAGTCTGCAGAGAGATCTGGATACGCTGAGCGAGTAGGCGAAGACCTGGCAGATGGATTATAATGTTAGCAAGTGTGAGGTTATCCACTTTGGCAGAAATAATAGTAGGAGGGATTATTATTTAAAAGGCGAAAAGCTGCAGCATGCTACGGTGCAGAGGGACCTGGGGGTCCTTGTGAACGAGTCGCAAAAACCCAGTCTGCAGGTGCAGCAGGTGAACAAGAAGGCGAATGGAATGTTGGCCTTTATAGCGAGGGGGATAGAATATAAAAGCAGGGAGGTCTTGCTGCAACTGTACAGGGTACTGGTGAGGCCGCAGCTGGAGTACTGTGTGCAGTTTTGGTCGCCGCACTTGCGGAAGGATATTTTGGCCTTGGAGGGAGTGCAGAGGAGGTTCACTAGGCTGATACTGGAGATGAGGGGGTTGGCCTGTGAAGAGAGACTAAATAGACTGGGTCTGTACTCGTTGGAGTTTAGAAGGATGAGGGGGGATCTTATAGAGATGTATAAGATAATGAAGGGGATGGATAGGGTAGAGGTAGAGAGATTCTTCCCGCTTAGAAAGGATAGCAGGACTAGAGGACACAGCCTCAAGATAAGGGGGGAGGGCCAGTTTGGATCAGAGTTGAGGAGGAACTTCTTCACTCAAAGGGTTGTGAATCTCTGGAATTCTCTGCCCGTTGAAGTGGTGGAGGCTACCTCACTAAATATATTTAAGTCACAGATAGATAGGTTTTTGACAGACAAGGGAATTAAGGGTTATGGGGAGAAAGCGGGAAAGTGGGACTGATCCACTTCAAATCAGCCATGATCTTATTGAATGGCGGGGCAGGCTCAAAGGTCTAGATGGCCTACTCCTGCTCCTATTTCTTATGTTCTTAAGGTGGAGCATCAAATTAAGCCCAGGATGGGGTGCAATGCTTCATCTTGTCAGCTTGGATCTTGTTTGTCCCTCTTGTGAGGACCATGAATTGGATTCAGTTTGAATTTGGTTTTTTGGATGGAATAAAAGCAAAATTCCATGATGTTTCGGCTTGCTTATGGTTTACTTTACTTAGGTGTATTCCAGGGACCAAAGATGGTCCAGGTGGCTCAATTATTTCCAAAGTTAATAACTCTCCTTCTCTCCTCACCTCTTCCTCTCCTGGTGAATCTGGTTGCATTGTAACCCAACACAGACCACCTTGCAGAGATCGTAGAAGATAGGAAGATTTCATAGGCTGGGCTGAACAGTGAAAGTGCAACTTAAATAATAGTAATATTGTATTATAAATAATCACCTGTTATTTTCCTTGCATTGTGCTTTTAGTTGTGAAAATTATGTATGTATTTGTTTAACTAATAAGGTTTCTATTGTTATATTAGTTTAAGCAATTATAGTCAGAATTTCATGCTAAATAGGATGAAATTTAGTGCATTGAACTGTTTAAATTAAGCTGTTGGACCTTTGTTGAATGAAATTGTGTATTTTACTCAACTTTGAAATAATTGGTGAGCAAAACCAGAATGAATAATAATTTTTGCAACAACCCGCAGAATAAAACATTTAAAGATAGGTTTTGAAAGGTTATTCTTAGTTAACATTGACTATTATCATTTCAATAGAGACAATGCAATTCAGATGCATGTTTTCAAAATTCCAACTGAATTGTATCTCACTCTGAGAGATGATGTGGTACTTTGTTAAACAAAGAAAAATTAAGTGTTTAAATGATTTTTTTAAAGAAGTAGCTTCAGTTTCTGTTACCTTGGATTCCTTGAGTGTTTGCCGCACTGGTATTTTAAAAACATCCAGTTTCCTTGTTGTGATGAATAACTATTCACTGAGAATGCAGTTGTGATTTGTAGAAATATGTGCAATAAGATATAGATGTAAATCTATTCTTCATCACTATTTATGTGATAAAATTACTATTAGACATTAAGTAACTATTCTGGTGCAAGCATTCTGCAAATAGAACTTGGCACAATAAAGTTACGCAATTGCAGATTTTTAAAAAAATGAAATTTATGCAGAAAATACACAGCAGGTCACTCAACCTATCTTTTCCCTTTTTACTGGGCAGCATGGTGGCACAATGGTTAGCATTGCTGCCTCACTGCTTGTGTGCAATTTACACTTCTCCCCGTGTCTACCTCCAGGTGCTCCGGTTTCCTCCCACAGTCCAAAAATGTGCAGGTTATGTTGATTGGCCATGTTAAATTAATCCTAGTATCAGTGGGATTAGCAGGGCAAATAAGTGGGGTTACGGGAATAGGGCCCTGGTGGCATTGTGAAAAGTGCAGACTCGATGAGCCAAATGGCCTCTTTCTGCACTGTAGTGATTCTTTGATTCTCACACCTGGATCCGATTCCCCACTTGGGTCAGTGTGTCTGCCAAGTCTCTACGTTCTCCCAGTGTCTGTGTGGGTTTTCTCCAGGTGCTCCAGTTTCCCCCCACAGTCTGAAAGACATGCTGGTTAAGCGTTTTGGCTAGACTAAATTCTCCCTCAGTGTACCCAAACAGGCACGGGAGTGTGACAATTAAGGGATTTTTCACAGTAATTTCATTTCAGTGTTAATGTAAGCTACTTGTGACACTAATAAAATAAACTTTAAAGCTTTAAAGGTTTGACAGTAGATGCTTTGTTTAAACCAGTTCAGATCCTAATGAAAATTAATAATACGAAGTAAAATTGAAAACTTCAATCACATGCAGTTAAGATTCAGATGATGCATATAATTCACTGTTTCTTTCTCTAGATTATGATGTAGTTGTTGTGTATTTCCAGCAGTTCCTATTTTTATTTACTGATGCCTCTGACTACAGCTGGCTGATTTAAATGCTGTTCAGAATCAATGAGATGTGATGGAAGTTCAGTTACAGTGAACTGTCAGTTCAATTTCAAATTCCTACACTGAATCCAAAAATGAGTCACTGAGCGTTACAGGCAAAGAGCACAGTGTGTTCAGTAGCTTATCAGGTTGTCCTCTTGAAGCTGACGCCCACTCTCGTGATTCCGAAACAGCTTCCTGAATGGAGCTGAATGAATGGAAATGTTTCATAATTGTTTTTATTTCAGAAGAAGTGTTCCATTAATCCATTAAAACATAGAATATTAATCATGTGCTTTCTAATGAAGAAACTGCATTGTATATAAAAACTTTATTAAGCTTTTCAGAAGACCAGAAGAATTATTATTGGTGGTACAATGATAGCCATTTTAAGCATGGCAAATTCTCACAAAACAGCAATTAGTTGGGTTACTTATCATTTTTTTTGGTGGTGTTGTAGCTGAATGTTTTATGAAGACTGTTTGCTCCTCTTGAGATAGAATCTTTATTACACTGGAATATCAGAAGAGGCAGTCCTGGCACCTTAATTTAACATTTTACCCAAAGTAGGTCAAGCCTGATAATAAATGGTTTCTGCAGAACTGTGTTAAAATGGTAGCCTAGATCTTTCTTGACAAGCTGGACTATGAGCAACTCATTTATAGATAAATAAAAATAGAAAATTTTGGAAAAGCGCTGCAGGTCTGGCAGGCCCGATCCAAAGAAGTCAATTTGGATTTGGAACGTTAATGTTTCTGTCTCCTGCTGGGTTTTTCCCGATTTCCAGTGTCCACAGTAATTTACTTTTAAATGCAATATAGTGACTTGAAAAGCAGCTGAAATATGAACAGCATGTCACAGTAAATTGATTGGCAGGATGGAATGTATGCAACATGTCAATACAATTGTCACTTTTGTTTCAGCAAACCTTTTTTTTAATGTCTGAAACAAGATTGATTGTGATGCTTACAGGAGCTTCACATTTTTGTGAATTTAATTTTAAATTCAAATTCAGAGAATGTAGCTTTGAAATGGAAATTTTATGTTTTGGTGAAATAATTGTGCATCACAAGCAAAACCCAAGGCTAATCTCTAACTAGTAATTAGAATTGCCCTGTTAAACAGTGGTTAAGCATTACCATGGAGTATCATCGACATCGCAAATTGCTGGCTCCAAGTGGAGAGGATCTTCAAGAAGATCATGCATATCAACACAGACATCAAGTTTCTACAAAGATGCAAGAAAGCCGACAAGATACCGAAAGGACTACAGATCACGGACCCATTCAGGTCAACCTATAACACAGACTATGCTGAGAGACTTTGCCGTCGCACCTCTCTCACATGCCTCAATCACCTCATATACCAGCTCTACAGCAAACGCTGCATCCTGGAAACCAAGATAGAGTCCATATTCTCAACTTGCGCTCAGGACGCAGACCACTGCGAAACCCTGCCAAGTAGGTGAGACAAAGGAATTACACCATGTACACACACACCAAGAACAGGAAACTTGAGAAACTCGGCATCACCACCAGCAGCGACCAAGCCTCCCCATTACCACAGTAGAAAACAGTACCACTGCAGGGAACTCCATTGTCAACTTGTCGGATGACACATTTCAACCTGATAAATTTGAAGTTCTCAACTGAGGGCTCAGTTTTTGCCCCACCAGCAAAATAGATCCCGTCGGTCTCGCAGCAGACACAGAGGAATTCATTAGGTGAATGAGGCTGCAGGAGTTCTTTCACAAACCCCAAGAGGCCAACGGCAAACACAATGAGACAGCCAATGAACCAGAAAAGCCGTCAGAGAGATCCGCAGTGCAGCAACCTAAGAGGAAAGAGTCGAATTGGACTCCTCCAGAAGGCCGCTGCCCTCGACTTAACATGAATGCCCAAGCCGTCAGGAGATGCGTCAACACCAGATTCATCAGCTGCACTCACAAGACAGCCCCGAACATCACCCAAGCACAACGCAACGCCATCCGCGCTCTCAAGACCAACTGCAACATTGTCATCAAACCAGCAGAGGGGCCATCGTCATACTGAACAGAACGGATTACTGTAAAGAAGTGTACCGACAACTGAACAATGAGAAACACTACAGACAGTTACCCGCAGATCCAACCAAAGAACACACCCGTCAACTCAACACTCTGATCAAGATCTTCGATCCAGACCTTCATCCCACATACTCCCCATGTTGGAGACCTCTACTGCCTCCTGAAGATACATAAGCCGTCCCATCATATCGGGCAATGGGACCCTGTGCGAGAACCTCTCTGGCTATGTCGAGGGCATCCTGAAATCCATTGTACAAAGAACCCCCAGCTTTTGTCGTGACACTAGGGACTCCCTACAGAAACTCAGCACACTTGGAGCAGTTGAACCAGGAGCACTGCTCGTCACAATGGATGTCTCAGCACTCTACACCAGCATTCCCCATGACGATGGCATTACTGCAACTGCCTCAGTACTCAACTACCAGTTTCCAGATGCAATTATACAACTCCTCCGCTTCATCCTGGACCACAATGTCTTCACCTTCAACAACCAGTTCTTCATCCAGACACACGGAACAGCCATGGGGACCAAATTCACACCTCAATATGCCAACATCTTCATGCACAGGTTCGAACAAGACTTCTTCACTGCACTGGACATTTAACCGATGCTAAACACTAGATACATTGATGACATTTTCTTCCTTTGGACTCATGGTGAACAATCACTGAAGCAACTATATGATATCAGCAAGTTCCATCCCACCATCAGAATCAACATGATCTACTCTCTGGAATCAGTTGCATTCTTGGATACATGCATCTCCATTAAGGACGGCCACCTCAGCACCTCACTGTACCACAAGCCCACAGATAACCTCACGATGCTCCACTTCTCCAGCTTCCACCGTAAACACATTAAAGAAGCCCTCCGTATACACAGGATCCGCTCAGATGAGAAGGATTGCAACAGACACCTCCAGACGCTGAAAGATGCCCTCATAAGAACAGGATATGGCGCTTGACTCATCGATCAACAGTTTTGACGCACTACAATGAAAAACCGCACCGACCTCCTCAGAAGACAAACATAGGACGCGGTGGACAGAGTACCCTTCGTCGTCCAGTACTTCCCTGGAGTGTAGAAGCTACAACATCTTCTCTGGAGTCTTCAACATGTCATTGATGAAGACGAGCATCTCGCCAAGGCCATCCTCACACCCCCACTTCTTGCCTTCAAACAATCGCACAACCTCAAACAGACCATTGTCTGCAGCAAACTACCCAGCCTTCAGGAGAACAGTGACCACAACACCACACAACCCTGCCATAGCAACCTCTGCAAAGGTGCTGGATCATCGACATGGATGCCATCATCTCATATGAGAACACCATCCACCATGTACACAGTACATTGTCTACCTGATGCGCTGCATGAAAGGATGTCCCAAGGCATGGTACACTGGGGAGACCATGCATCCGCTACAACAACAGATGAATGAACACCACTTGACAATCACCAGGCAAGACTGTTCTCTTCCTGTTGGGGAACACTTCAGTGGTCACGGGCATTTGGCTTCTGAACTTCAGGTAAGCGTTCTCCAAGGCGGCCTTCACGACACACGACAACACAGAGACACTGAGCCGAGATTGATAGCCAAGTTCCACACACGAAATGGCCTCAACCGGGATCTTGGGTTCATGTCACACTATCTGTGATTCCCACGAGTTGCCTGGACTTGCAAAATCTCACTAACTGTTCTATCTGGAGACAATACCTATCTCTTTAACCTGTGCTTAATACTCTCTCCACTTGCGTTGCCTGTACATTTAAGACTTGATTACCTGTAAAGACTCGCATTCCAATTGTTGTCCTGTAAATTGAGTTAGTGTCTTTATATGCCCTGTTTGTGAACAGATCTCCTACTCACCTGAAGAAGGAGCAGCGCTGTGAAATCTAGTGGTGTGTGCTACCAGATATACCTGTTGGACTTTAACCTGGCGATGTGAGACTTCTTACTGTGTCTAACCCAGTCCAACGCCGGCAACACCACATCAAGCAATGCTTGAACATTGAACAAAGACTGTGAAGATGTTTGCATTTCCTGTTTACTGAAAACTAAGTTTTGACCATTAAACTATGCTATAGGACATGATATTCTGCAGCATGTATGAAAAAGTGGTGTAGCTAGTTTCACTGTATTAGTGATGCAGTTTACAATTTTACATATTCCCCCTCCACCCCCAGTTTCCCTTCAGTTTGGAGTGAGGCTGAATAAACTGAAGGCTTCTGTGGTGATAGTGCCTTTAAGGGCAACACAGCAGAAGAGGGTCACCTGGCTTGAGGGACCAGTTTGGACTGAGAATGGGCAATCACCCCATGGGGTGGAGCCCTATCTTGGGCAGAAGACACCCAGGAGACATAAAGACTTGCAGGGATTGGGGGCAGCTGGTAGGCTGCTCCAAGGAGATGGGGCGGAGACTGTAGGGGCTGTAGAGAAAAATCAACCTATGAGGTAGGTTCATTCAAAAGTCAGGTGGCAACAGGGAAGCAGCTGTTCTTGAGTCTGTCTTTTGTGTCTTTTTCTCGATGGAAGAAGGTGGAAAAGAGTATGTCCAAGGTGCATAGGGCCCTTGATTATGTTGACTGCTTTTCAAAGGCAGTGGGAACTGTAGACAGGGTTAATGGGTGGGAGATTGGTTTGCGTGATGGACTGGGCATCATTTATAACCCTTTGTAGTTTCTTGTGGTCTTAGATAGAGGAGGCACCATACTGAGCTGGGACACAACTAGAAGGAATGCTTCCAATTGTGCATCTGTAAAAGTTGTTCAGAAACGTAGCAGACATGCCAAATTTCCTTGGACCCCTGAGAAAGTAGAGGCGTTGGTAGGTTTTATTAACTGTAGTGTCTGACTGTTGCCCATGTGCGGAGTTGCCACAGCATGCTGATTCCTTTTTGCATAGTTTTTTTCTCTGCCAGTGTGACTGAATTGATACACACAAGGGCAAGTGAAGTGAGGTATGTGCTGATCGAGTGTGAGAGCCGTGCTTTCCCTCTGCATCCAAAATGAATTTTCTTTTGTTTCCACCATTTGAAGTTGGTGATGGTTCTGTTAATATACAAATGATTTATCATTTTCCTTGTTACAAAATATTTGGTGTGTATTAAATATATTCTGTCTTATTCAAGGGGTTGTGGTTAGCCAACAAGCCCGATTTCAATCTTGTGGCCCACTGAGATGAAGAAGGGTCACTCATATGGCACACTCATTAGCCTAGGTTGCCTATCATTGCACTAGAGGATAAGTATCCATTTTTAATGCTACTTTGTAACCCTACTTAGGGATCCTAATACAGCCCAGTGTAATGAACTGCAGCTGTGTGCCAGTTTCTCAAGAGTAATGCTAAGACTGAGTGCCGTGTAATTTTACATACCATTATCATTTGAAAGCACCCATTACTGTCAAAGTTGCATTCAAGCCTTGTCAGCTCCACTGGTATCGACTTTGAGCAATGAATAAAATTATAGCATGTTACAGGAGTAGAATTGTATATTTGACAGAAAACAGGGCAAATGGTTTTAAGAAGAGCTACTTTTAGGTTCTCTCATTGCCATAGCTCAAGTTAACATACTGACAGGCTTCATCCATGTATATAATCTAAAAGTAATTTTACAAACACCAAGGCATGTTCGTGTCATAATCCAGCTGCTTTTATAACACAGTAATGCATAACGTGTGCCTTCCTTGTGAACATTTGGCATGGTTACAAAAGGGGAAGCCTTTACATTTGCAGTTATCTGTCAGCAAACCATTTCCTACTGATGGACAATGATGTTTGAAGACGTTGAGTGTGAGGAGGAAATAATTGTGAAGCATCTCTATTTCTGCTTGTGCTCATTCAAAGCTGACTTCATGACACTCCCTTTGGTTTCCTGTGCCCCTTCCTTAATTTGAAAACACTAGATATCAGATGGCTGTCTGGATTCAGCCGAACCATTTTTCTCCCTGAGTGTGGATCATTGAACAGTAGCAAAGATAAGAATAGGTCACAAAATTGTTCAAAGTCAAGTTCTGAAAAATAGTAATTGAATGAAAGCAAAGCCATTAAAGGTATCTCAAAAATTAACAGGGTTCTTGAATAATGAACGTTTCTGCTGTGTCAAATGATGTCATGGGCCCCCTAGTCATTGTCCCCCTAGTCAATGTCCCCGACAGAGAAATAACTGCTAACAGTGAAATGTGAAAGTAAGCTTCCAAATGTGTTCAGTCCTCATTTTTACGAGTCAGTTATTCTGGCAAAATTGATGATGCTAGCGTATTGTCCTTTATGCTTATTATTTCACATATTTTTGAAAAACTTCAGTCTATGGCATTTGTAGCTATATAACCTTGTGTCAATGAAGAAGTTAGCACTGCTACCTCAGCGCCGGGCTCACGGGTTCAATTTCAGCCTTGGGTGATTGCCTGTATCAAGTTTCCTCCAGATGCTCCGGCTTTCTCCCCCAGTCCAAAGATGTGCAGGTTTGGGGAATTAGTGAGTTAAACACATGGGATGGGGCCTGAGTAAGATGCATTTCGGAGATTTGATGCAGATCCGATGGACTGAATAGTCTCCTGTACTGTAAGGATTCTCTGAAATATTCATAAGCAAGGAGGTAAATGCCTAATTTTGCATTGAGGTAGATCTGTAATAACGAAGAATGGGAATTGCAAGAGGAAAAAGTGAGATGATCATAATGTCAATTATGTATTCATTTGCTGGGTATTGTTGATTTTTTGGAGACAGAGAAAGCAATTAAGACTTCATAAGCATTTCTATTTTTAAAATCAGGGAGTGATGGCTAAGAACTGGGTGACCCTGTTAATGTTTAGTCTGCTAAATTTGGGGCTGATAGAAAAGCAGTTGTCACTAAAGGGTGAATGGATGTTTTTACTGATGATAAAATGGAACAGGTTGACTGTTACATTGAATGCAAAATTATTCAATGGTAACTTCTTTCCAACTTGTAACTTTTTTCTAAGTGTTGATGTTTTGCTAAATAGCTGAAGGCATTGCTCTGATGTGAATATGTTTACATGAGTGTTGCTCCCCTATGTACATTGCTCATGTTTCTTTGCTTTAATATTAAATTCTGACAGTCTCTAATTTGTGGGGAATATCACAGCAAAGGCATGTTCTTCCTGACCAGGTTCTACATCAGTGCACTTTCTGGTATGATTCACTGGACAGAAAAAGGGGATCTGATCTCAGCTGATTTTTCCTACCCCACATCCCCCGTCCCCCATTCCCCCCCAAGTCTCTAGCATTGAGGCCAATTGTACCAGCTCTTATAGCACTCCAGCTGAAATCACTTAAATCCGTGCAGATCACAATCGAGCAAGGAACATTCTGATCTATAATTATGTGTATAATTATCAAGGGAAATGCTGCTCAATTTCATTCGGTTGTTAGATATTCACAAGGACTATTTCAAAGAACGTTCCGTTGAATAGTTTGTTATAGTTCTAACTGTAATGAGGTATTTCTACCAAGGTGTGGATTTCTCTATTATTACTACCTGTTACCTTGCAAATTGGAAAAACTATGAAAGTAGGATGAGGGTGCTGGATGGTGGAGTGTATTACAAGATTGGTTTCACTCGGAGACCTCGATTTGAATCCAGCTGAAGTTGCTTACAGCTGGTTGCAATAGCCCACTGCAAAATGAGTTTGAACATTTCCAAATTACTTTCAGCTGGTTCAAAGGGTGATACAACAAAGGAACATGGAAAATGAAAGACAAGAAAGGACCTACTCATTCATCCAGCCTATCCCACCAAGTTGTATGTCTTCTATATCACAGTATATGCACACCCCCTCTACCTGGAGCCATTTAATTTCCTGGGAGAGGCAAAAAAAAATGAAATTCAGCCCAATTAAGGAGAAAAAGTGGAAAGTTGCTCCAGGAGATCATAGTGGCCCAGATTTGCATTGCACAATACCCACCCTTTGCAGCAAGTAATTTCTGCCATGTGTGACGCGCGTGTACCTTAAGAAATGTTTGTTTGAAAATCATGTTCTCTGCAGCTATAAGAGCTTTGTTTTTTTGTATTGTTGCCCAGCTATCTGTTAGAGGCTGCTGCTTCAATGCTTAAAGGGGTTTTTGTTAATTTTTACTGGGGGTCCAGGTACTTTCTGGGAACTTTTGTGAACCTGAATTGATTGACAAGTCAAAGTCTGATTGTTCCTCTCCAGAAGAGTTTGAGGATGCGCTTACAGTTTTGGTTTTGGAGTCAGAAACTGCACTGGGTTGTTAAGTGGCAGGCAGTTTCTCTGACACCCGCCCTCTCGTGCCCACTCTCTGGCATCCGCCTGCCCCTGCTCCCGCTGCCCCGCCCCCTCTCTCACCCAGTCTTGTGAGCGGGAGAGAGAGCGCAAACGCTTGTTCGCTCGCTCCTTCCTTTTCTCCCTGATCGTATAGATTTTGCTGGCTAGCTAGAAGCAGGTCTCCTGGCCTTCCTGGGATGAAAGTTCTTTGTTGATGGGTTGCTAGGTAGTACCTAGAGCCTCTCTCTGTCTCTGTTTGGGAAGCTGTTCTGACTTCAGTTTTGTCTGTATGTGATCAAAAGGGCTGCTGGAAGTTACAAGGCTGGGAAGTCACAGTTCTAATTCTCCAACCAAGGGACTAAGTTCCAGCATCATGTGAGCATTCATATTTCCTGTGCTAAACCTATGCAAGGGCTTTGTCTGAGGGATTTGTTTGATTGGAATGGTATTTAGCTGTCGAGGTTTATACAACATCGTGGTTATTATTTTTTGTTTGTATTCGGTAAAAGTTATTGTTCTATGTTAACTGTATTTGTAAATAAACATTGTTTGATTAAAAGCTCCCTAGTTGGTCAGTTGAATCATACCTGAACTGAAGCATCTCATGCTCACCTTAGCCAAATTCAAATTGCAAAACGTACGATCCAGCAGACTTAGTAAAACAATTTGGAGTTTCTGACCTAAATTATAACACAAGAATAATTTATTTCTCACATAAGACGATTAGGAGCAGAATTTGGCCCATCGAGTCTGCTATGCCATTCAATGGCTGATAAGTTTCTCAACCCCCTTTTTCCACCTTTTTTTCTGTAACCTTTGATCCTCTTACCAATCAAAAACCCATCCATCTCTGTCTTAAATACACTCAGAGACCTGGTTTCCACAGATTCACCACCCTCTGACTGAAGGAACTCCCCCTCATCTTTGTTCTACTCTGAGGCTATGCCTTTAGATCCTAGTCTCTCCTGCTAATGGAAACATGTTCCCCACTTACACGCTTTCCAAGATAAAAGCAAGTTACTATGGATGCTAGAGTCTGAAACCAAAAGACAATGCTGGATAATCTCAGCAGGTGTGGCAGTATCAGTAAAGAGAGAAAAGAACTGACAGGGTCATCTGGACTCGAATGACAAGGTCATCTGGACTCAGCGTCAGCTCTTTTCTCTCCTTATAGATGATGCCAGACCTGCTGAGATTATCCAGCATTTTCTCTTTTGGTTCCGCTCTAACCAAGTTTTTCAGTATTGTGTAAGTTTCAATGAGATATCCCCCACCTCCTTCTAAACTCCAACATACAGACCCACAGTCCTCAAAAGCTGTTTATACATCAAGCTTTTCATCCCTGGGTTTGTTCTTGTGAACCTCCTCTGGACCCTTTCCAAGGCTAGCACATTATTTCTTGGATTTGGGGCCCAAAATTGCTCTCAATATTCCAAATGTGGAGTGGCCAGAGCCTTATGTACTTCAGCAGTACATCCTGCTTTTGTATTCTGTTGAATGCTAACATTGCATTTGCTTTTCTAACTACCAGCTCAACTAATAAAGAGATTTGCAAGCTGCAACTCTGTTTCATTATTCTCTGGGAGAATACCAGAGCCATGTTTGCTTTGAGGAGAGTTTCAATAGCACAATGCTGCCATAACCTGCTACTAGTAGCATTGCCTTGGCATTCTAAGAGACCAATAGGATAACTGGAAAGCAAAATAAGCAGTCTCTCACTGGTACAGCCTTGGGTGCAGATACCCAAGGCAGTGGTAGGAGTATGAAAGGTCTGTGAGTATGAAAAGTCGGTTCACTAGGCTGATACCGGATGTGAGGGGATTGGTCTATGAAGAGAGACTAAATAGACTGGGTCTGTACTCGTTGGAGTTTAGAAGGATGAGGGGGGATCTTATAGAGACGTATAAGATAATGAAGGGGATGGATAGGGTAGAGGTAGAGAGATTCTTCCTGCTTAGAAAGGATAGCAGGACTAGAGGACACAGCTTTAAGGTAAGGGGGGGCCAGTTTAGATCAGAGTTGAGGAGGAACTTCTTCACGCAAAGGGTGGTGAATCTCTGGAATTCTCTGCCCGTTGAAGTGGTGGAGGCTACCTTGCTGAATGTATTTAAGTCACTGGTAGATGGGTTTCTAATAGACAGGGGAATTAGGGGTTATGGGGAGAAAGCGGGAAAGTGGAACTGATCCACTCCAGATCAGCCATGATCTTATTGAATGGTGGGGCAGGCTCAAAGGGCTAGATGGCCTACTCCTGCTCCTATTACTCCTGCTCCTATGTTCTGTGCTTGCTTGACTTTGCTATGTCACACTCAAGTTGTCATTTTTACCATCAGGTTTGGACAGAACTATCTTGTTTCTTAGTTTTGAAAACCTTATTCATTTAACCTTTATGGATATATTCTTGACCTGTAATAAGTCTACAAAAAATCTCCTTTCCTTTTCCCTCTTCTGCTTTTCTCTTTCCTACACTTTCCTTCATTTATTTCTATACGCCAATCTCTTTTATATTTTTATTTTCTGAATTCATGTAATGTAAGTGAGGCTTTATTGTGTATCCCAAGTTACATTGAGGAGATGTAAGACAGAGATTGATAATTTTCTGAATATTGAAGATAAAAATGGAAATGGGATAGTGTGGAAAAATGGCAGTTAGGTAGAGGATCACCAATGATATGGTTGAATGATGAAGCAGGTTAGAAGGGCCAAATGGCCTCTTCCTATTTCCTATGTTCCTCAACAACATACATTAACTTTACTGGTCTGTTATTCCCTCTTTTCCCTCCTAGCACCTTTCATCATTATTACATAGTGACTACAGGATGCATTGCAGTTGCTCACCAAGGTTACTTCAATAACCTCCATCTCCCCCATTACCATTTGGAAAATCAAATCAAAGTAGCACTTTCACAGTGCATGGTAGGACCTGAGGGAGTACTGTGGAACAGAGGGGCCTTGGAGTTCAGGTGCACGGTTCTCTAGAGGTGGAGTCACAGGTAGATAGAGCAGTGAAGAAGGCTTTTGGCATGCTAGCCTCCATCAATCAGGATATTGAGTATGGAAGTTGGGAAGTTATGTTGCAATTGTACAGGACATAGTGAGGCCGCATCTGGAGTATTGTGTTCCGTTTTGGTCACCTTGCTGTAGGATACTTTCACAACGGTAATGGGGGCTATTGATGTAACCTTGGTGAACAACTGCAATGCATCCTGTAGGTCATGTCTACTGTATCACTACATAACAATGATGAAAGGTGCTTGAGATACAACAGGGAATAAGAGACCAGTAAACTTAATGTTTATTGATGACGAACATAGGAAATAGGAGGAGGCCATTCTGCCCTTCCAACCTGCTCCATCATTCAACCATATCATTGGTGATCCTCTACCTAACTGCCATTTTCCCACACTATCCTGTTTCCATTTTTATCTTCAATATCCAGAAATTTATCAATTTCAGTCTTGAACATACTCGATGACTAAACCGCCACAGTCCTCTGGGGTAGTGATTTCTTCCTCTAAATGAAGAAATTCCTCCTCATGTCGATCCTATATGGCCTACATCTTATTGTGAGATTGTTCTAGACTCCCCAAGCAAGGGAAACACGTTTCCTGCATCTGCCGTTCTGAAGCCTGGAAGGCTTCTGCACACTTCAGTTAGAGAAAGTACTTGAGGCCATACAGCATGGATTTGTTATGGGCAGATCATGGCCTGTGAGTCTGATGGAATGATTTGAAGAGGCAACTGAAGTAGTGGATAGGGGAATGTCTATATGAAAAGAGTAAGCCATTCAGCTCACAGACACTTTGGTGCCTTTTACACCTAATATAGAAACAAGGATGTTACTTATATGGACTTCCATAGGAAGGCATTTGGTAACATTTCTGAAGAGACTGTTAGCTAAAGTTTTGAGTATTGAGTTGTTTAGCAAGTGGCCTGAGTGGAAGGAGACCAAGGGTAGGGATAATGGACAAGATTCTAGGCATCACATTTTGGAAAGGTTATGTTGCTATTAAAAGAACATAGCAGCATAATGTTTCAGGAATGATACTAGGACTTCAAGGATAAAACTATGACTGAAAAACAAGGAAACTAGGATTGTATACGTTGAATTTAGGAGATTTAGGGATGATTTAATTGAAGTTTTCACAAAATGAAGGAGAACAAATGGATCAAATTGGGAGGAAATATTTCCAATAATTTGGAATCTTAAGACTGGGGGCATAGTCAAAAAGAAATATTCAGACAATGAGTGAAATTAGAAAACATTTTTTTGATGTGGGAAAAGTTTGGAATTCTCATCGACATGGTAATTGAGCTGGATCAATTTTTAATTTTAAAAATGGAGATGGGTTTTGTTAGCCAAAGGTATTAAGGAAGATGGGACAAAATCAGGAATATGCAGTTGTGTCACAAATCACCCACAATCTCTTGGAATGGCAGGGAAATTGGCTTGAAGGGCTAACTAACCAATTCTTATTCCTGCTTTCCTGTGAAGAGAGTGGATATTGAATTCAGTAACACATCCAATCAAATTAATTGCTTCATCCTGGATGGTGTTGAGATTTTTGAATATTGTTGCTGGTGCAATTTTCAGGCAAGTGTGTACCCCAGCATGCTCTTGATCTGAACCTTGTAAATGATTGTGAAGCTTTGAAGAGTTTACTGGTTAGCTACCTGTTGCCCCCTTTGTCCTATTTGTGCAGGCACAACAAAAATCTTAGATAGTACTTTTATCCAAGATGCTTGACAGGAATGTAACAGAAGAGTTGATAGAATTTGAGAGCAAGCCACGTGGAGATATTATGACAGGTGGCCAAAAGCTTAGTTAAAGCAGAAAGTTTAAAGAAGCCTAATAAAGAAAGAGAGTGGAAGGTTTACAAAGCTATGATGTTCATATCTAGTGGCACCGCGCAGGCTCCGAACTTCACAGGGAGAGCAGGAAGATCCCAGAGTGAAAAGGGAGCAGTGAGAACACTGACTCTCCCCTCAATCACAAAGCAGTGCATTCAAAGCTCCACTTCCCTTCCCCAGGCTTTAAAGCCAGCCATAAAACTCTGCTGTTTCTCGTATGTCCCTATTTTATTATCCGACCCAACACTACTGCTGAGAAAGCTCTGCATTGTCGGAAGTGCCATCCTTTCGCAAGACTTTCCAGGTAGATGCAAAGAGCCCACCTCAAAGCAGAGCAGGGAGGTTTTCCCAAGTGTCCTGGCAACCTTCACGAACATCGCTAGAACAGATTATTTCGTCATTGCTCTTTGTGGTAGCTGGCAAATTGGTTCCATTTATCTTGCGTTATGGTGGCATGGCGGTTAGCACTGCTGCCTCACAGCGCTGGTGACTGGGGTTCTATTCTCGGTTTGGGTCAGCTTGGGTCATTGTCTGTGTGGAGCCTGCATGCTCTCCCAGTATCTGCATACTCCAGTTTCCTCCTACAGTCCGAAAGACATGCTGGTTAGGTGCATTTGCCATGCTAAATTACCCATCAATATTACCTGAACAGGTGACAGAGTGTGGCAACTAGGGGATTTTCATAGTAACTTCATTACAGTGTTAATGTAAGCCTACTTGTGACATGAATAAATAAACTTTAAACGTTTCAATCAATTCTATAATAACCATCATGGAGTGGCAATTTCAGTCGGATGTCACTCCTCTCCTGTTACTAGAACTGAAATGGCGGTGGCGCATTGGTATTATTGCTGAACTAGTAATCCAGAGACCCAGGATAATGCTTTGGGGACCTGGGTTTGAATCCCACCGTGGCAGATGGTGAAATTTGAATTCAGTATAAATCTGGAATTAAAAGTCCAAGGATGACCATGAAACTGTTGTTGATTGTTGGAAACAAGATCCATCTGATTCACTAATGTCCTTTTGTGAAGTAAATTCCTTACCTGGTCTGGCCTACATGTGACTCCAGATCCATAGCAATGTGGTTTTCTCTTAAATGCCGTCATGGATGGGCAATAAATGCTGGCCCAGCCCCGGTCGCCTACATCCATGAACAAATAAAAAAAAAATCTGGTTCTGGGCAGCAATGTCTGACCCTTTCTGACAACACCACCTGATAGGGTTGGCAGGCTGCGGTAGATCAGAGGACATAGGGAGGGGGAATGGATGGTTAGGGATGGAGTACTGGGTGATAGTGGGGCAGTGGTCAATGGGTAGGCCTGATCACTGAGGGGGGAGTGAGGGAGGTAGTCAAGGTTGGCGGTGTATTTGGGGATGGAGAGGGCTGTTGGGGAGGGGGTAGTAGGAAATGGTAGTCGGAGGGTGTCGGGAAGTCACTGTATATTAAACAAACTACTAAGCCAACATTTGCCCAGTCTGTGCCCAGTCAGATGGCCATAGAAGGGTCTCAAAAAATTGAGCAAAGGTTTCACATTGCTACTCTCCAGTAGCCACACAAGTGGATGCTGCCATTCAGCCAAAGAAACATCCTGCCTATCACACAAATAAATTACATGCCAGCATGGTACCAGGAATGTAGACCGTTCACCCAATGACTTTTGGATCATATCAAACAGCATATCCCTTCAACTGTTTGCAACAGGTAAAGTACTGATTGTACCCAACTGACTTAGAACATAGAACATTACAGCGCAGTACAGGCCCTTCGGCCCTCAATGTTGTGCCGACCAGTGGAACCAATCTAATGACCCTCTAACCTAAACTATTCCAATGTTATCCATATGCCTATCCACTGACCAGTTGAACGCCCTTAAAGTTGGTGAGTCCACAACTGCTGCAGGCAGGGCATTCCACGCCCTTACTACCCTCTGAGTAAAGAACCTACCTCTGACATCCGTCCTATAATTACCACCGCTTAATTTAAAGCTATGTCCCCTTGTGTTAGCCATCACCCTATCCAATCCTTTGATCATCTTGTATGCCTCAATTAGGTCACCTCTTAATCTTCTTCTCTCTAATGAAAATAACCTCAAGTCCCGCAGCCTTTCCTCATAAGACCTTCCCACCATACCAGGCAACATCCTGGTAAACCTCCTCTGCACCCTTTCCAATGCCTCCACATCTTTCTTATAATGCGATGACCAGAACTGTACGCAATACTCCAAGTGCAGCTGCACCAAGTTTTGTACACTTGTAACATGACCTCATGGCTCCGAAATTCAATCCCTCTACCAATAAAAGCTAACACACCGTACGCCTTCTTAACAACCTTATCAACCTGAGTGCCAACTTTCAGGGAGCTATGCACATGTACCCCGAGATCTCTCTGCTCGTCAACACTACTAAGAGTCCTTCCATTAGCCCTATGTTTTGTACTCCTGTTACTCTTACCAAAGTGAATCACCTCACACTTTTCCATATTAAATTCCATCTGCCACCTCTCGGCCCAGCTCTGCAGCTTATCTATGTCCCTCTGCAAACTGTAACATCCATCCTCACTGTCTACAACTCCTCCAACTTTGGTGTCATCAGCGAATTTACTAATCCGTCCTTCTACACCCTCATCTAGGTCATTTATAAAAATGACAAACAGCGGTGGCCCCAAAACAGATCCTTGAGGTACACCACTTGTAACTGAACTCCAGGTTGAATATTTCCCATCAACCACCCCTCTGAGTAAAGAACCTACCTCTGACATCTGTCCTATAATTACCACCACTTAATTTAAAGCTATGTCCCCTCAGGTTAGCCACCACCATCCGAGAAAAAAGGCTCTCACTGTCCACCCTATTTTACCCTCTGATCACTTTGTATGCCTCAATTAGGTCACCTCGTAACCTTCTTCTCATGAAAATAACCTCAAGTCCCTCAGCCTTTCCTCATAAGACCTTCCCACCGTACCAGGCAATACCCTGGTAAACCTCCTCTGCACCCTTTTGCTTGCAAAACTGAAAACACATTGTCCATCATTAAGTGTGATTCTGCAATTAGACAGCACTTGCTAAACAATCCTGATTGTGCTTAGAAATACACTGACAACCAATTTAAGATTACCAGTCGGCCTGGCAATGTGGCTCACTTGCACATGCTAGACATTACATATATTCACACGCAGTTCTTGCAAACAGAAATAGCGGGCCTGATTCTCCCATCCCGGCGTGTACGTTTTTAGGTGCGTCAGGTTGGGAGAATTGTGTGTCGGCCATTCCATGTGATTCGCACATATGTTCCCGATGGATGCGTGTCTCCAACAGCTGGAGAACAGACACAGTCGGGACCACGCTGGAGTCATTAAAATCTGTTTTTAATGCATTTTAAATGTGATTATCAGGCCTGATAGCATCTCCCACCCCACCAGGAGTATTCCACTCTGGCGGGGTTGAGAGTAGCTCCACACTTGCCGGAAACTCACGGGAGACCCTGCTGGAGCGAAGGGGAGCAATCAGGGGCCCCTGGAGGGTTTGGTGGTGGGGGGGGGGTGCCCCCAGGACAATGGCACCCTGACAGTGCCAGCCTGTGCCCCCTAGCACTGTCCAAGGGGCAAAGTGCCCATAACTAGGGGCACTTGACACTGGACATGGGCAGTGCCAAGGGGAATGGGGTCAAGGGGGAGAGGTAGGACGAAGAGGCAGGGCCTATTGTGTGTGGGGTCTGGGGTGGAGCCTGTTGTGGGCGGAGCCTAGGGCTGATCGGTGGAGGTGGGGTGGGAGGTCTGACTGCCATTCTGTATTGGGACTAGTCGGAGCTAGATGGACACCAGCGATTTGGGGTGTCTGCCTCTCGTGGCGGGCCGAAGGGCCTGTTCCTGTGCTGTAACTTTCTTTGTTCTTTGACCTCATTGAAATACCTTATCTTCATGCTGATGCCAAAATCAAAAAAATGGTTGGGTTGTCTTGTCTAACTTCATAATACACATTCGGATTTCTGATTTGTCTCTAACAATTGTTATTTTATACATTCTCTATGGCAAAGCCTATACAATCAAAGTCCACTTCCCAACCATTCTCATGTAGTATAAATTGTTGTTCCCTTTACAGTTGTTAATCTTGCAAATCTGCTTGATGAGTGCAAGACGAGGAGCTTCTACAGCATGTCTCTTTTTCAGCAATACTCAGGTTCTGCCAAACAATCTTCCAGTACTATCATGGAAATGTTTGTAACAGATTGGTGAAGTTTCACTTCTGCTGTATCCTATAGTCTCCTCTTTTGCTTCTGTCCCTCCATTTCCACCCCTCCACTTCCAGTACCCCTGTTTCTCTTTTCCACCTCATTTCTCCCACTGTCCTTCATTTCTGTTTTTCACGTTCTGTGTTTGTGTTGAGTCATACTCCTGAGACAACAAAGGCGAGCTGTATCCATACCCGAGCTAGTATTTGCTGTTGGCATTGGGTGCAAATGTGGGAAACATTACGATGCCAATTACACAACCTATGTTTTAATTGTGAATGTTCCATGGAATTACTTATTGGTTCAGAAGGCCATTGGTGCCTAGCCTTATTAATGATTAAATTGGACTGCTACTTCTGGTGTTCATGCATGCACAGTAAAAGGCAAATATCAAGAAGTTGAGTTGTTCTCCTGGCAAATTTTGCTACCTCAGCAAAAAGTTCAACATTAAAATATGTGAACTGTGTGAAGTTGAGGTATTTATCTACTAGTTACCTATTTAAAAAGCTATAAAATGTCAGCTGTAAGTCTATTTTTAATGCTGTGTTAATGACTGCTAAACACCGTTTCTGCTCTAGAAAATTAAATTTTATAAGTGGTGATCTATTCCCTCAGAATTTCATTATTATTGGAAATCTAATAAATTATTTTGGGTCTGCTTTCTGTCTCTTATTGTGCTCATGGTCTCTCTCTCTCTCTCTCTCTCCTCCTCTCTCCTCCCCCCGCCCCCGCTCAGTTGGTAACACTGTCTTGCCTCTGAGTTACAGGGTTCTACATTCATGTCCCACTGCCAAGCTTGAGCACGCAAATCTATGTGGATACTCCCGTTGCAGTACTGAGAGACAGCCACTGTACCACAGGTGCCGTGAAATGTTAAACCTGCTGCTTGGGTCGATTTAGAATCGTACAGCAGAGAAAAGACCCTTTGGCCCATTGAGTCTGCACTGATGATAACAACCACTAAAATCACACTAATCCCATTTTCCACCACATGTCCCATATCCTTTAAATGTTATGATATTTCAAGTGCTCATCCAAAGACTTCTAAAAGGTTGTAAGGCATCCCAGGCAATGCATTCTAGATTCCCACCACCCTTTGGGTGAATTTCTTTTCTCAAATCCCCACTGAATCTCCTGCCCCTCACCCTAAAACTGTGTCCCCTCATGATTGACCCCTCATCCAAAAGGAACAGCTGCTTCTGATTCACCTTTTTCATACCCATCATAGTCTTACACCCTCAGCCATGTCCCCCTTCAGCCTCCTGTGCTCCAGAGAAAACAATCCAAACTTGTCCAGTCTCTCCTTACAGCTGAAATGCTCCATCTCAAGCAACATGTTTCTGACATTCTGGTGAATCTGCTCATACCCCCCTTGAGTGCTATCACATCCTTACTATAGTGAGGCGAGCAGAATTTCACACAGTTCTTCAGCTGTGGCCTAACCAACACTCTGTACTGCTCCAACATTACCTGCTTCCTCCTGTACTCTATACCACAACTGATAAAAACAAGTGTCCCATATGCCGCCTTAATTATCCTATTGACATGCTCTGCCACCTTCAGGGATATTTGAATAAGTATACCAAAATCCATCTGTTCCTTTGAGCTTCCTAATGTTCTGCCATTGATTAAATACTCCCTTGTCCTATTACTTTTTCCAAGGTGCATCACCTCACACTTATCAGGCTTAAATACCATTTGCCCAACTGACCAACCCATCTAGGTCTTCCTGTAACCTACATCCTAACCACCATCTTCACAATTAACCACCCCACCAATCTCGGTGTCATCTGCAGACTTACTTATCGCTCCCCCTATTCTCATTTGTATCATTTGTGTATATAATAAACAATTTATAGGATCCAATGGCAGTATTTTGAAGAAAAGCAGAAGAATCATCCCTGGGGTCCTGGACGTTTATGCCTCAATCACCACCATAAATAACAAATTATCGAGTCGTTTATTATCAAGTAGGAGTTTGATATGCACGAATTGGCTGATACACTTCCTACATTACAACAGTAACTTCATTTCAAAAGTACTTCATGTGCCGTGAAATATTCGAGACCTCCAGTGGTGCAAAGTGATACATAAATCTTTCTATATAAATCAAGTCTTTTTTTCTCCAATCTCGTCTTTTCCTTCTCTTTATTTTAGTTTCTGCCACACATTGAATTATATTTTCTAATTTATGCTTCCTCAGTCTTCATGTCTCTGCAAGGATTATTCAGTTTGATTGATTGATTGAAAAGATGTATTCACAGCATATGCCCTGTAGAGGTCAGTGCAGTGAGCAGGATCTCTAATTACCACTCAAAGCCCCACGTTAAGGGCCCGATTTTACCATTTTCATTCTAAGTGTTGAATCTGGGCGTAATGCAGATCTGATTGGGAAATCTGTTTTCAGGCACCCTCATACGCACTCAGCATGAAAAAAATATTGGGGGCCCCATTCGTGCTGTGGGTGGGGCTTAGTACAGCCAAAACGATCGGAGCTCTGAACTGTGCATGCGCAATTAGAAAAAAATATGAGAAAGTGCGCCCATGTCAGATCACTCCTGACCCGCAGAAAGCAGAGAAAGTGGCCCAGGAGCGAAAAGCAGGAGAGATGGCCCCCATACACATCACTGCCCTCCTTATCCACCCCCCCACCCCGCTACCCCCACACATTGCTGTGCCCCTTACCCACCCCCCCGCTACCCATACACATCACTGTCCCCCCTCATCCATCCCCCCACTACTCACACACACATCACTGTCCCTCTTAGCAACCCCCCTGCCACCCTGTCCCCCTCCCTGCCCACCGATCGCTTGCACAGTGGCAGCAGACTCCCTTCCACCCCCACCCCTACCAGAGATCCATTTTATCTGCCCCCCGCCCGCAGACAACAATCTGATCTGCCCCTCCCCCCCTCGATAACGATCAGGCCTCACTCACCATCCCCCCCCTCCTCCCCCCACAACCAGACAATGATCTGGCCTCACCCCACCCCCCTCAACTAGAGGATGATTTGACCCGCCTCCCTCCTCCTCCCACCACTGATCTGAGTCAGAGAGCTGTTGGAAGCTTTGAACGTGCTCTTCAGCAGCTGGAGCGCTCAATTAGCAGGTCCGTTACGATGCTGTTCAGGATTGGCGAACACTGTGGTAAAGAGGAAAACACTGATAAAGTTGGGCAGGCCGTTCATTAATTCAATTTAAGTGAATGCAAATACATATAAATTGCTGTTGCGCCCGTTTTGGGCGCAAAGCGGATTGCCACCATTCCCGGGTTTCGGTAAGTGGCAGTCTGCACGGACGTAGACACGGATCGCATTAATGGCCTCACACCCGACTTTACCATGTTTTCACATCTGAAAACGGGCGCGACGCAGTAGTAAAATCGAGCCCTGTGTCTGTGGACAGCTGTAAGCATGACGAATAGCTAGTGTCGCTCCTCTGTTGTTGACCATGAAACCTAGATCACTGCATCAAAAGATGGTTATTTTATAACTGGGGGTCAGTTGGTTGGACGGCTGGATTTTGATGCAGAGCGACGCCAACATGCAGGTTCAATTTCGCTAGTGCCGGCTGAAGTTATTCACTCAATGTGGTGATCCTCAAGTTAAATCACCACCAGTCAGCCCTGACCCTTCAAAGGGATGAGCAGCCAATGCTCACCTGGGACTATAGCACATTATTTTACTATTGGTGAGGGCAGAGCTCACAAACATAAAGTTGTGGCACTTTTTTTTCAATGAACCACTCTGCTGTTCATGAAATCTGACTTTATTGATGTTCATACTCCCCAAATAAGCTGTATATTCAGAACAAAGTTTGTTCGGATTCATAATAAGATAATTAAGTAACGAAGTATGATATGACTGATTATGTCCCCTTCCTTGTCTCTTTGCAATGTTACAATGCTCTCCAGTATTTATTGTCATCCACAAAGCTTTTTGCATAAAATGCTACACGTACATTCTGGGAGTTGTATCCCATGACTCAGCTGGGTTTTCATGTTACTAAAAAGGGATGCCTGCTTTAGGAATGTAGCTGAATAGCTGGCACAGTGGTTAGCATTGCTGCCTCAGTGCCAGGGAACTTGGGTTTGATTTCTGGCTTGGGTCACTGTCTGTGCGTGGGTTTCCTCTGAGTGCTCCGATTTCCTCCCACAGTCTGAAAGTTGTGCTGTTTAGGTGCATTGGCCTTGCTAAATTCTCCCTCCGTTTACCCAAACAGGCACCAGAGTGTGGCGACTAGGGAATTTTCACAGGAACTTCATTGCAGTGTTAATGTAAGCCTATGTGTGACAAATAAATTAATTAATTAACTCAAGTGTTAGGTTCCAGATAGAGGCACGGGCCTGAATTCAAACACAGAAAAAGCTCCAAACCTCATAGTAGCCACAGGCAGACAAACTAATTGTGGTCCTAATTTCATGATCCTGGAAATTATTTAACATTTTTGGATCTATTTGTATTTTTGGCACTGTATTATCCCACATTATTGAGAAAAGATGATTGTTTTAAGAAGAGTAATTTCATTTGTTGTCCTTGTGCAGCTTTTTAGCTTATTGATTACATTAATGCTGTTGAAGTTTATTAGCTTTACTGTTGTATTTATTGTTCTTTGTAACTTTCATGTTTGTTTAATTACATTTGAACTATCAACATAATAGTGCAACATGTTTAATTTTATGACTGGATATGTGGTCTCAAACTGAATGCATGTTGATTTTTGTAAATGTGAGTTACTCCCAAAGCAGGCTTACAATTAATTAATCAGGAGATTGAAAATATTGCATTTTTCTCCCATTTTAAACTTTGGAAAATAATGAGCTGAATGGATAAATGTGGGCACTAGCCTACAAAATGTAGTTCGTTAGATAATGCATACCACCGAGGGAATGTCAAATCCAAAAATTATTGCCCTGCATTTAGCAAACGTCTATCTGTGTTTTTTTACATGTTAGAGGATAAAAAGAAGACATAAAAAGGGAAATAGGCATTTCTGTTGATTGCTCACATCAATCCAGCTGTTTAATGATCAGGTTAACTTATCACAGTCTTATTAACAAACAAATCTTATTGCAATGTGGGCTCTGCCGATAAGGGTGACATTTATTGCTTGTTCTTAGTTGCCCTTAAGAATTTGATTTGATTTGATTTATTATTGTCACGTATTAATATACAATGACAAGTATTGTTTCTTGCGCGCTATACAGACAAGCCCCTAACCCTATAAATTAGTCCAGAGAGGATACCCGATTCTCTACACTAGTAGAGAATCCCACCCTCCCACCTCCTCTAACCTAATTATAAGTGTGGGGAAGTTTTTTGTTATATTTTTTACTTTTTTTTGCTGTTACCTGTTTCAGGGATGGCAGTTCGGGCAGTGTGCTGCATCTCCTGTGGGATGTATGTGGTGAGGGAATCCAGTAGTGTTTCAGGGGATTTTACTTGTAGGAAGTGTCTTAGATTGAAGCTTCTGGAGGAGCGTGTTAAGGAGCTGGAGGTGGTATTAGATGAGCTCCGCGTAATTCGTGAGGCTGAGAGAGACATTGATAGGAGTTTTAAGGAAATAGTCACTCCTAGAAATCAGTCTTGGGTCAATGTCAAGAGGAGGGGAAAGAAGCATGTGGGAGGAGAATCCCCTGGGGCTGTTCCCCTCCAAAATAGGTTTTCGGTCCTGGAGGCTACAGTTGAGGAAGCATCAACTGGGGATAGCCAGAGGGAGCAGGACTCTGGGGGTGAGCCTATTGTAAAAGCTCAGGTGTCTAGGGGATGCAAGAGATTGGGCCTCGTGATTGGGGACTCTACAGTTAAAGGGACGGATAGGAGAGTTGGTAGTAAGGGTAGGGATTCAGGGCTGGTGTGTTGCCTACCAGGGGCTGGGGTCCGGGATGTGTCAGAGAGGATATTCAAGACTCTTAGGGGAGAGGGTGATCAACCCCAAGTTATAATTCATGTGGGGACACATGACATAGGGAGGCTAAGGGAAGGGGATATTAAGCAGAGTTTCATGGAGTTGGGATGGAAACTAAAGGCCAAGTCAAACAGAGTGGTTATCTCTGGACTCTTGCCTGTGCCACGGGATAGTTTAGAGAGGAATAGGGAGAGGGAAAGTTTGAACTTGTGGCTGAGGGGATGGTGCAGGAGGGAGGGGTTTAATTACTTGAGCAATTGGGGCTCATTCTGGGGAAGGTGGGATCTCTATAAGAGTGATGGTATACATCTGAACCAGAGGGGAACAAATATCCTGGGGGGTAAATTTGTGAAGGCTATGCGGAGTGGTTTAAACTGATTCAGAGGGGGGGTGGGATCCTGGGTAGAGGGGGTGAAAGTGAGGGGGGCATAGAAGAGGATGGCATTGCACGGCATTGTGAGGGTGGGGCGGAGCGAGGTTTGAAATGTATATACTTTAACGCGAGGAGTATTCGCAATAAGGTGGATGAACTTGCAGCGTGGACCAGTACCTGGGACTTTGATGTTGTGGCCATTTCAGAGACGTGGATAGAGCAGGGTCAGGAATGGATGTTGCAGGTGCCAGGGTACAAGTGCTTTAGTCGGAGTAGAGAAGGAGGTAGAAGGGGGGGTGGAGTAGCATTATTGGTCAAGGACTATATCATAGTGTCAGAGAGGAAGTTTAATGAGGATTTGTCTGTTGAGGTAGTATGGGCAGAAATTAGAAATAGGAGAGGAGAGGTCACCCTGTTGGGAGTCTTTTATAGACCTCCAAAAAGTTCTAGAGAGGTTGAGGAAAGGATTGCAGAGACGATCCTGGTTAGGAGTGAAAGTAATAGGGTAATTGTTATGGGGGATTTTAACTTTACTAACATTGATTGGAATAGCTATAGCTCTAGCTCGTTAGAGGGGTCAGTTTTTGTTCAAAGTGTGCAGGAAGGTTTTTTAACTCAATATGTAGATAGGCCAACTAGAGGTGAGGCTATATTGGACTTGGTGCTGGGAAATGAGCCAGACCAGGTGCTAGACTTGGAAGTTGGTGTGCTTTTTGGTGATAGTGACCACAATTCGGTTACGTTCACCTTAGTGATGGAAAGGGATAGGCATGAACCTCGGGTCAGTAGTTTTAGCTGGGGGAAGGGTAACTATGAGGCCATTAGGAGAGAATTAGGAAGCATTGGTTGGACTAGGAGATTACAGGGACTAGGAACGTCTGAAATGTGGAGTTTGTTCAAGGAGCAGCTACTGTGGGTCTGTGATAGGTATGTCCCTGTCAGGCAAGGAGGAATTGGTAGGGCTAGGGAACCGTGGTGCACGAAAAAAGTTGATTTGTTGGTTAGGAAGAAGAAGGAGGCTTATGTTCGGATGAGGCTTGAGGGCTCGGGTAGTGCAGTAGAAAGCTTTAGATTGGCTAGGAGGGAGTTGAAGAGGGAGTTAAGAAGGGCTAGAAGAGGGCATGAGATGACTTTGGCTGATAGGATTAAGGAGAATCCTAAGGCGTTCTATAGGTATGTCAAGAATAGAAGGTTGGTCAGGGCAAGATTAGGGCCAGTTACAGACAGTAGGGGGAAGTTGTGTGTGGAACCGGAAGAGATTGGAGAGGCATTGAACCATTATTTCTCTTCGGTGTTCACACAGGACGATATGAATGTAGCTGAGGAGGTCACTGGGGTGAAGGGGTGTAAAATAGAAAGTATTGTAGTTGATACAGAGGATGTGTTGGATATTCTAGAAGGGTTGAAAATAGATAAGTCCCCTGGTCCTGACGGGATTTACCCTAGGATTCTATGGGAGGCAAGAGAGGTGATTGCAGAGCCACTGGCTCTGATCTTCAGGTCGTCGTTGGTCTCTGGTATAGTACCGGATGATTGGAGGACAGCGAATGTTGTCCCATTGTTTAAGAAGGGGAGCAGAGACTTCCCTGGGAATTATAGACCAGTGAGTCTTACTTCTGTAGTGGGCAAGGTTTTAGAAAGAATTATTAGGGATAGGATTTATAGTTATTTGGAGAGTAATGAATTGATTAGAGATAGTCAGCATGGTTTTGTAGCGGGAAGGTCGTGCCTTACTAGCCTTATTGAGTTCTTTGAGAAGGTGACCAAAGAGGTGGATAGGGGTAAGGCAGTAGATGTGGTATATATGGATTTTAGTAAGGCGTTTGATAAGGTTCACCATGGTATGCTTCTGCAGAAAATGCAGATGTATGGGATTGGTGGTAATTTAGGTACTTGGATCAGGAATTGGTTAGCAGATAGGAGACAGAGGGTGGTGGTTGATGGTAATTATTCATCATGGAGTTCGGTTACGAGTGGTGTGCCTCAGGGATCTGTTTTGGGGCCACTGCTGTTCGTAATCTTTATTAATGATCTGGATGAGGGTATAGTTGGGTGGATTAGTAAGTTTGCTGATGACACCAAAGTCGGAGGTGTGGTAGATTGTGAGGAAGGGTGTCGAAGTTTGCAGGGTGACTTGGACAGGTTGCAGAGCTGGGCCGCGAGGTGGCGGATGGAGTTTAATGCGGAGAAGTGTGAGGTAATCCATTTCGGTAGGAATAACAGATGTGTTGAGTATAGGGCTAACGGGAGGACTTTGAATAGAGTGGAGGAGCAGAGGGATCTAGGTGTATGTGTACATAGATCCCTGAAAGTTGGGAATCAAGTAGATAAGGTTGTTAAGAAGGCATACGGTGTCTTGGCGTTTATTGGTAGGGGGATTGAATTTAGGAGTCGCAGCGTCATGTTGCAACTGTACACAACTCTGGTGCGGCCGCACTTGGAGTACTGTGTGCAGTTCTGGTCCCCACATTACAGGAAGGATGTGGAGGCTTTGGAGAGGGTGCAGAGGAGGTTTACCAGGATGTTGCCTGGTATGCAGGGGAGGTCCTATGAGGAGAGACTGAGGGATTTGGGGTTGTTTTCACTGGAAAGAAGGCGGCTAAGAGGGGATCTTATAGAAACATATAAGATGATTAGAGGTTTAGATAGGGTGGATGGTGATAGCCTGTTTCCTCGGATGGAGAAATCTAGCACGAGGGGGCATGGCTTTAAATTAAGGGGGGGTAGTTATAGGACGGATGTCAGGGGCAGGTTCTTTACCCAGAGGGTGGTGAGGGACTGGAATGCCCTGCCTGCTGCAGTTGTAAATGCGCCTAGTTTGGGGGCGTTTAAGAGATTGGTGGATAGGTTTATGGACGAAAAAGGAGTGGTTTAGATTAGTGGGTCAATGTTTTTTTTTAAAAAATAAGACTGGTCGGCGCAACATTGTGGGCCGAAGGGCCTGTTCCGCGCTGTAATGTTCTATGTTCTATGTTCTAAAACATATTCATAGAGAAAGAAACGAGAGAGTGCAGAATGTAGTGTTACAGTCATAGCTAGGGTGTAGAGAAAGATCAACTTAATGCAAGGTAAGTCCATTCAAAAGTCTAACAGCAGCAGGGAAGAAGCTGTTCTTGAGTCTGTTGGTACATGACGTCAGACTTTTGTATCTTTTTCCTGAAGGAAGAAGATGGAAGAGAGAATGTCCAGGGTGCATGGGGTCCTTAATTATGCTGGCTGCTTTGCTGAGGCAATGGGATGTGTAGACAGAGTCAGTGGATGGGAGGCTGGTTTGTGTGATGGATTAGGCTACATTCATGACCTTTTGTTGTTCCTTGCTGTCTTGGACAGAGTAGGAACCATACCAATCTGTGATATAACTAGAAAGAATGCTTTCTGTGGTGCATCTGTAAAAGTTGGTGAGAGTCATAGCTGACATGCCAAATTTCCTTAGTCTTCTGAAAAGGTAGAAGCGTTGGTGGGCTTTCTTATCTATAGTGTCGGCATGAGGGGATCAAGACAGGTTGTCGGTGATCTAGACACCTAAAAACTTGAAGCTCTTGACTCTTTCTACTTTGTCCCTGTTGATGTGGTGATTTGCTGGAAAAGGGGCCAAGAAATTGAGGTAGACTCCTTCAGAGTATAGTTAAGGGTCTGAACTCTGGCCCACTTGAAAAAGATGGTCAGATTACTCTTCTTGATTCTGGTTTCTATTTGATGTAACGGGCTTGTTAGTATTTGTAATAGCACCCTCTTGTGGCAATTTCTGTATGTAAATTTTAAAAAACAGAATAAACCATTTTGTTTGACAGTGGAACTCCACAAAGTTTATTTTATTAGTCACAACTAAGATGTACATTAACACTGCAATGAAGTTACTGTGAATGGGGCTGATGTTGCATCTGCATTTGCTGCGAGCGTAAATGATGAAGTTGGTGCAATATCTAGTGAGAGTTGGGAAATGAAATTCCCACCGTCAAGAACTTTTTCCTGATTTTCCCACCCCTTGCCAGTGACATAATGAGGTTCTTCCCCATTTAAATGTATTTTAATAAATTTTAATATTATCAATGCGCCTCCTCACTGCATGATTTCCTCCCTCTCTGCATATCTAAACCTTACCCGTAACAGCTCAGGATAACTGGATTCAGTCGAAGAGAACCAGACAGAAACGCCAAGCTAAGTATAACCCCCAGGATGGAGAACTCTTGGTACTTTGTGCAGTTAGGGTTGGGGTGAGGGATAGCCTCCAAAACCTTTGTGAAAATGATGTGCTACAGTTGCAAGAAGAAAGATCATCGTGCCAAGATATGTTGAAAGAATGTAGATGGAGAAATGCTAGCTGGAGGAAACAGCTGTCGTTGCATATGATTGTTCAACAGCACCACGTCAATGAGGGATCGGTTGAGATCCACATCATGTAAAGCACAAAGATGTCCACTGGAAATTCACAGAGGATCGCAGTCCAATTCTGATAAACATGGAGGGTGATCTGAATGCATCAGTTAATGTGATTCATGAATCACTATCCCATAAAAATTCAAGGCACTGTCAACTGGAAAAATTACACAATGGGGGAGAGAAAATTCCCACAATGGGAAGTGTAACGAGGCATTCCAATTGTGTAACAATAAATTGGTAGATGGTGCGACACTTGCACATTACAATGTGTTCAAAAAGGTTAAACTAGTGTGTGATGCCTGTCCATAAGGAATAGTTGCTGTGATCTCTTACATGTTGGATAATTGTGAGAGAGACCAGTTGTATTTGCTTCAGTACCAGTGAGTGGTATTATGCTCAGGTAGAAGACAACACATTATTTTTGATTTTTGGGGTAGGAAGATTTCAACAATACCCGTATGGTTGTAATTTCACAATTGAAACAGATGATAAGCCATTGATGGCTGTTTTGAATCCAAGTTTCAAATATCCACTTTAGCAGCACTTCAAGTGCAGAAATGAACATTGATTTTGTCTGCTTATCAATGTGACAATAATCACAGACAATCAGAAAATCATTATAATGACAATGCGATGTCTATCCAACAGGGTTATTTTTCTTTTCACACGTAGGTGAATTGTCAGTCACAACTGATTGATGGAACGTAAGAACATAAGAAGAAGGAGCAGGAGTAGGCCATCAAGCCCTTCGAGCCTCCCCCGCCATTCAATAAGATCATGGCTGATCTGAAGTGGATCAGTTCCACTTTCCTGCTTTCTCCCCATAACCCTTAATTCCCCTGTCCATCAAAAACCTATCTACCCGTGACATAAATATATTTAGTGAGGTAGCCTCCACCACTTCTTCAACAGGTAGAGAATTCCAGAGATTCACCACCCTTTGAGTGAAGAAGTTCCTCCTCAACTCTGATCTAAGCTGACCACCCCCCCCCCCACCCCCCCCCCCCCCCCCCACCCCCCCACTTATCTTGAGGCTGTGCCCTCTAGTCCTGCTATCCTTTCTAAGCGGGCAGAATCTCTCTACCTCTACCCTGTCCATCCCCTTCATTATCTTATACATCTCTGTAAGATGACCCCTCATCCTTCTAAACTCCAACAAGTACAGACCTAGTCTATTTAGTCTCTCTTCATAGTCCAACCCCCTCATCTCCGGTATCAGCCTAGTGAACCTCCTCTGCATTCCCTCCAAGGCCAATATATCCTTCCGCAAGTGCGGTGACCAAAACTGCACACAGTACTCCAGCTGCGGCCTCACCAGTACCCTGTACAGTTGCAGCAAGACCTCCCTACTTTTATATTCTATCCCCCTCGCTATAAAGGCCAACATTCCATTTGCCCTCTTGATCACCTACTGCACCTGCAGACTGGGTTTTTGCGACTCGTGCACAAGGACCCCCAGGTCCCTCTGCACTGTAGCATGCTGCAGCTTTTCGCCTTTTAAATAATAATCCCTCCTACTATTATTTCTGCCAAAGTGGATAACCTCACACTTGCTAACATTATACTCCATCTGCCAGGTCTTGCCCACTCGCTCAGCCTATCCAGATCTCTCTGTAGACTCTCCACACCCTCCACGCAATTTGCTTTTCCACTCATCTTCGTGTCATCAGCAAATTTCGTCACCCTACACTCAGCCCCCTCCTCCAGATCATCTATATAAATGGTAAACAGTTGAGGCTCCAGCACCGATCCCTGCGACACTCCACTAGTCACCAACCGCCAACCAGAATAGCACCCATTGATACCAACTCTCTGCTTCCTATTAGACAGCCAATCCTCTATTCATGCTAACACCTTACCCCCAACTCCGTGCACCCTAACCTTCTGTAGCAACCTTTTATGAGGCACCTTATCAAACGCCTTTTGGAAATCTAAAAACACCACATCCACCGGTTCCCCTCTGTCTACCACACTAGTCACATCCTCATAGAAATCCAATAAATTGGTCAAACACGACTTCCCCTTAACGAATCCATGCTGCGTCTGCTCGATCAAACCGTTCTTTTCTGGGTGCCTCGCTATTTCTTCTTTGATGACGGATTGTAGCATTTTTCCAATTACAGACGTTAAACTAACCGGCCTATAATTCCCTGCCTTTTGTCCGCTTCCTTTTTTAAACAGCGGCGTAACATTAGCCGTTTTCTAATCTTCTGGCACTTCCCTGGAATCCAGCGAATTTTGATAAAATTCAAATTAGAAGGATCCTGTATTGGCAAGTGCATATGATTATGTCAGAAATGAGTGGCCAATATAGAACGGGATTTAGAAATCACACTTTTTTATATGTACGAATGAACTGTCAGCTGATAACGGTTCTGTTCTATGAGGAGTCAGGGTGTAATTCCTGAGAGGTGTCGATCACAGTTGCTATGTGATGTACAGGTTCAACACTTCAGCATGAGCTTGACAAGGAGATGAGCAAAAACCTATCTTTAGTGGACAGTGTTAGAAAAGGATATAGAGGCACTGTAATGTAGTAGAATAGTTACTTCTTAAAAAAATGTTTGGCAGTTAACTGTCAGTCATCATCACCTGGTGCATTCCCCATGGCAATGCCTCTACCAATCAAGCAACATTCTTTGCTCATACTGTAGAAATATTGTTTCCCTCACATTGGTATTCTTGTGAATTATGATGAGTGCATAACAAAAAGATTCAACAAAAGAAATCTTTTTTTCAGAAATAACATTCATCCATTCACCAATGTATTCAGTAACGTTCACACTGAACATTTAAACTTTCCTGATGGCAGCTGGTGCTGTAAGCAGTGGTGCTTCTGCACTGATTGTCTTTTTGCTTCCTGTGTGGATTCCTGAGCTGAGCGACATCCCACTGCTGCATCAGAAGATGAATCCGTTTAAGTGTAACCAGGTAAGTTTACAGTGTTCTGACTGATCAGAGTCAGAAGTAGAGGTCCAATTGGACCGAAGAGCATGCACCAGTGTTTTTGGTCTGCAAAGATATGACATCAGCTTGATGAAAACTATAATATATTTTGTCAATAGCCATATACCTGTGTGTATTGTACCTGGGTCTGTAAGATTGTGACATGATTGATGAAATAAATATATAGATGAAATATAGAAGAGTTGCTGATAATCAACAGTCACTTGACTGACTAAATTAAGAAGCACATCAAATGTAATGCCTTTAATTTGGCAGTTTTCACATAATGATGTATTTGTTGTTTTAATTTTACAAGCAATGCCTATGATACTATGCAGATTCTAGAAATGTTTGAGCTCAGACCTCATTCGCGTGATCTCCAAGCCACAAAAAGACTCTCTTTAAAATATGACATATTTAAAATTATGAATTGTTGAACAGCCGTGTTTATTGTATTTCTATGCTTTTGAAATGTTTGTTCTATCTAATATGTCTCTCAATAGGTTGTGGTACCCAAACATTTGTAGGAAGGTTAATGTCAGGGTGCAGTGAAATGTTGGGATACAGCAGTGGCGGATTAACTACCACCCAGACCCCTAGGCAGGGCTTCAGTAAGGCCCCTGACCTTGCCCCCTGCCCCCTGCCCCACCCTTCATTGAATAGAATAAAGTGACATTAAGTGACGTTAGATAACTTATATCATTGTACTCTGTATAATGTACTACATGTATAATATCAAAGTTATATGAATCAATTACATCCCTTTTATTCATTCATTTTTCATTTTCTTTACACTTGTACATTAAAAAGTTTCTGTGCTTTTTGGTTTACAAAAGTGTTGATAACAGCACGTAAATCAACAGATCGAAGCATGTCTGATTCAATGTGCATGAGTGCCAGATGACTAAGTTTCTCATCATTCATTGCTGAGCACAAATAGATTTTGATCTTCTTCAGTGCCGAAAATGAATGCTCACCTGAACAGTTAGTCATCATTAAGGACGGATAAATTCTAAAGCAACTGTATGTATTTGGATACACTTTGTGCAGTCAATCTCTAGTTATGAAAATTTATTCACTCTTAGAAGGGTTAAACCAATTTTTTTTTCGCTCTTGGGGCCTCCCCCTCCCTTCCAGGCCCCCTAGGCTTAAGCCTACTCAGCCTATTAGTTAGTCCGCCACTGGGATATGGGTTTGATTGCTCCCAAATCAGATCAATCTCTGATCTATCCATCAGTGTTTCAAAATTTCTCTTTGGGCAGCTTCATCTTTCTTTCTTCAGAACCAAACAATGCTATCATGGGTAGCTATAAAGGCCACTTGGGTGTTATCAGCAATTGTGCACCTAAATTTAAACAAAACAGATCTTATAATAATGGTTGGGTTAGTGATGCAGCTCAGTGACATATTTTGGGAGCTTAACTGTCGTAATTTTGTCTGCTGATTGTGAGCTTTTGGGCATGAACTCGAGGCCTTGTCTGCCACCTCAGCGACACACAAATAAAATTCCATTGTGCTGTTGAAGTGAGTCTCTGGTAATTTATCTTGTTGTTTATGGGATCTTGCTGGGTGCTAATTGATGGCCATGTTTGCATACATGATGTGGAGATGCCAGCGTTAGACTGGGGTAAACACAGTAAGAAGTCTCAGAACACCAGGTTAAAGTCGGAAACGCTGTTCCTTCGTCAGGTGTTGTTGTAAGAACTTTCCACCTGATGAAGGGGCAAACCCCGAAAGCTTGTGGGTTTACTATCAGATAAACTGATTGGACTTTAACCTGGTGTCGTGAGACTTCTTACCACATTTGCATACACCAGTGACTACGTTTCAAATATGCAAGATTGGTGATGAACTACTTGGGGATATTCTGAGATAGTGAAAGGCATCATGTGAATCAATTTGAATTAATTACCCCAGCACTTTCTGCAGCAA
Source organism: Carcharhinus amblyrhynchos (assembly GCF_965287045.1). Taxonomy (NCBI): domain Eukaryota; kingdom Metazoa; phylum Chordata; class Chondrichthyes; order Carcharhiniformes; family Carcharhinidae; genus Carcharhinus; species Carcharhinus amblyrhynchos. The sequence goes on along the minus strand of NC_137335.1, from coordinate 32,941,265 downwards.
CATCTGATACGGTCCAAAGTCCAACATCTGGGGCTCACTGGACCATACCATTTGTGCACATGGGGCTAGTTGTAATTATTATTAATGCACTGTACAATTTTTTTGAGAATGTAAATAAAACTTTTGGATCCTCCTGACTTTTACCTTATTATTATCTTGCTTCTTGAAGTTAAAAGAATTCTATTTTTAAATATTTGTATTTTTAATCCTGTTAAGTATTAGCTTTGCTATTTTCCTCAAAGCAATACTTGGTACATTCATTAAAGTTCTTAAGTATTAATTATCTGAATCCTTTTCCCAAAAATAATCCAAAAAGAATAATCGGCTCCAGTTAGTCCTTCTGAAGTTCTGTCCAATTTATTGTCTTTCTCCTGCCTTAGCCTTTTCTAAATGTCAAATCCAATTATACTGAGTATTGATTTTAAACTCGGTATGCACTTTGTGTTCCTTTTCTCTATCTTGGCTGCAGAGAGAGCGGCGATAATAAAGAAAATAATCTGTGGCAACTCAAGAATACAAATCATCTTTGGAAATGTGCAGAACTGTGCAATTTTCTTGCCCAGGCTGCAGTAAGTGAAGTTGTTGGACTATAGTTTAACTTGAAACAGAGGGCTGTCATATCTCTCTGATACAAGGGGAATTGGATGCTTAGCTCTTTGATGTTTTTAATTTTTGAGCTTTGGTAAAATGAACTGTGAAGAGTTCACAAAAATATAGTTGGAGGCTCTCTGGTTATGATTAAGTTGTCTAATTTAATCTTACAAACAGAAGAAACTAAGCCAGTTAGAATTTCATTGAAAAGGGATATAATACATTTCTAAAATGCTGTAAGCTTTCAGATACTTTTCATCACTTTTGGAATAGGAATTCTCTATTCTAGTTGTATCTCTTTATTTTCTTTTAGGTTAATATCTTGATTTATTTTTCAGTCAAGTCTATTTTGATTGTTGATCTAAGAACATATATACAGTTTGGTTTTCTACGCTAATACCCAGGTTGTTAATTTTCTCCTGGCATTTTTTTAAACTATTTTTTGCTTCATTTAATGTTTTGCTTTTCTTCATCTTCAAAGAATGCATACTGCAGCACTAAATGTTGATTTCAAATGTGCACTAGGAGTTTCTTTGATTTGCTGAGAGACCACTATCCTTGCTGATTTTGGAGCATTGAATGTTGGGTACAACTGACCTTTTCTCAAATGAACCATGAGCTAAAAGAATGCTCTAAATTTGGTTTGGTTGTTTTTTTTTACATGGGCTGATTCTCTTCAAAATTAGAAATGGTGTCTGACATTCTTGTTTAATAAATATGGAGGGAAATTACTATTCTTTTCAGTAACTCTGAAAACCTACCCTTATGCCACAGATTAAATATTCTACTGTGCCCCAAGAGTATGGCTTGACTGCTATGCATATGCATTGCACCAGTATTCTGTTTCCATTTCTACACCAGTCTGTACTCGGTGACATTGCCAATTTAGTATTAAATTTGGACAGTTTCCTGCCCATACAAACTTGCTGGGGACTAGTTGAGATTACCTAAGCTTGTTTACCCAACCCTTGCTTTTCAACCAGCTGGGTGTCTGACACAGAAGGAACCAATCACGATGCAATAAGATTCACTTGAAACTTAAAACTTGAAAAATCCACAGATGTACACTTCTGTTTGGCTGATGTAGTCTGCACTCAGTATTCTTGTAAGGACATTGCTGACTTCTTTAAGTAAAGTTAGGGATTGGTTGTATGAACAAGATTTGGGGACTGCTGGTTTATAACCATCAGAAATCACAGAGCTCTCAAGTAGGTTCCACCAATTTATACAGCTAGGACCACATACCCAGTTGGGGTATTAGCTATGCAGGAAATCTACAAGCTCCTAGAGACAGGACCTGGAAGATATATCTAATAAACAATCCTCAAAGAGTCTGACGCAGGATCAGTTCTGTTCAAATTTCCCATCACGAGGTTTATAAACTAATGTCAGTTTCTGGCCCGTAACAGACACCATCAACTTCTGAGGAACAATCGGTCATGCAAACCACGATAAAATATGCAAGTGCATTTACAAAACCTCAAAATTATGGCATTGGCTTAGAGCCTCAACTTTTTGAAGGTCTAGAACTTAAACAACAAATGAAACTCAGATAAAGTAGGCACCTAACTCTAGTCCAACTTCCAGATAATGTTTGCCAGCAATTATCTTCCAGATTGGTTTCCTCATAGATATGACACATGGTAAAAAAATTTGCACCAAACAGCTTCTAACACAGAAACTAGAAGTAGGAGTAGGGAATTTGGCATTTTGAGCCTTCTGTCATTCATTTTGATAATGGCTGATTGTCGAATTCAATATCCTGATCTTCCCTTCCACCTCATATCCCTTGATCACTTCATCCCCAAGAGCTATATCTAATTTCTTGAAGTCACACAACATTTTGGCCTCAACTATATTCTGTGGTAGTGAACTCCACACATTCACCACCCTCTGATGAAAAAAATTTCTCCCCACCTCAGTTCTAAAAGGTAACCTTAACCGCAAACTCGGACCCTTTATTCTGGACTCCTCCACCATGGGGAACATTCTTTCTGAATCTACCTTGTCTAACCCTGTTAGAATTTTATAAGTTTCTATAAGAACCCCTCCAGTGAATATAATCCTAACCATCTCTCCTCATATGACAGACATGCTATTCCAGGAATCAGCCTGATAAACCTTTGCTGTGCTCTCTCTATAGCAAGGACATCCTTCTCAGGATAAGAACACCAAAACTGCAAACAATACTTCAGTTGTGGCCTTGCCAATGCCCTATACAATTGTAGCAAAACATCTGTATCTCTATATTCAAATCCTATCGCTATGAAGGCCAGCATACTATTTGCCTTCTTTACTGCGTGTTGTACCTATGTGCTTATTTTCAGCAACTGATGCACGAGGACACCAGGGTCTCACTTAGTGTCCGCCTCTCTCAATTTACACCAATTCAATTAATAGTCTCAGTTCCTATTATTGCGACCAATGTGGATAACCTCACATTTATCCACATTGTACTGCATCTGCCATGCATATGGCCACACATTCAGCCTGTCCAATTCACACTGAAGCATCTCTGCATCCTCCTCACAGTCATTTTCCCATGCAACTTTGTACCATCTGCAGATTTGGAGGTAATACATTCAGTTTCCACTTCGTGCCTTCCAAACTTAATGAAAGAGACACAAGTTTCATTTCATTAATAAGGGATGTAATTGATTGTCACACATGTGGATGGACAGTAAAGAAAATTTGGTATGAGAAGGTCGTTCAGTGAAATGTCCTAATTTTCCCTTTCCTATTAACTTTCAAGCACATTGTAAATGTGATGAACTCAGTGTCAGCATTTGCTGACTATCCTTGGTATATGGGGAAAGGAATCCTTCAGATCTCCCTGTCTTACATTTCAGGCAGACTTTTAATTAGTAATGGGTTGAAAGGTCATGGGGAGAATGCAGGAAAATGGGGATGAAGAGCATATCAGCCATGATCGAATGGCGGTGCGGACTTGATGGACCGATTGGCCGGTTCTGCTCCTATATCTTATGAATTTTTGTCACTGAGAGAAGTAGGCCTGTTTCAAAATGGGAGGGGTGGTGGGAACCAGTACCAGCTATCTGTGATCATACCCACTTCTAGGGCAAAGCGAGTCTAAGTTGAGTAAATCAGGGCTTGGATACCCAAGCAGTATTAAGAACAGGAGTTGTTAAGTGCATTTCCAGCACTGCTTGTAGCCCAGGAAGTACAGGAGTGTTTCTCTATCTTTCCCTTCAAGTAAGTTTTTTATCCTACCACCTTACTCTCTCACCTCAGCCACCTGGTCAATCCATTCCTCCTCTCTGCCAGACTTGAGTCCCACCAGACAACCACTCTTGATTTCTGAGGGCTTTAAGCAGGCCCTCTTGGCTGCTGCAAACTACAAGTTTTCCATGCTTCACAACCAGCAGCCGGTTAGGGATGGTGTAAAATAATTCTAATGAGGTCCTTCCCATTAAATTCAGCAAGGCAGCTGTATTTCTGGTTTTCCACATTGCCTGGCTGCTGGTGGGTATCCCTGCTCCCTTCCTTGCCTTCCCATAAAAAGCTAGCCCTGTTTTCCAGTATTTACATGCAAACCCTTTCATAATTTTTAATACTTGCTTAATTCCCGATGAGACTTCTGCTCCAGTCAAAATGGCTTTTTGAAAAGTGACTAATACACTGTGCCATGCCTTTCAACCACATTCAAATTTTTGATTCAGGCAATGCATAAACATTCTCCATTGGTATACGGACAAAAATATTTGTTGGATTGCGTGAGTTTCATTAGTCTACCCTTGCATTATTTTATATTTTCTGTGTTTATTTTTCATTTATTGATGCTAAAATACTTTTTGTTATGTAACTTAAGGGTATCCAAAATACACATTTCTTTTTCCATGTAAGTTTCATTGTATAAGTTAACCTGTGGCTGTTTAATATTGCTATAACTTGTTCAGTCTGCAATACATATTATGTGGGATTTTCCCATCCTTTTCTCCGATGGGATCTTATGATGGCTAATCCACCCAACCTACACATCTTTGGACATGTGGACAGGGGGAGAATGTGCAAACTCTGCACAGTCACCCAAGATCGGAATCCCTTCATTGTGTAGCTTAAACTTTATAATTAGATTATAAAAGCAGTGTTTTATTTGGCTAACTGACATCCTTTCAGAGGCTGTTTGTTATAACTTTTGCTCCATCCTCACATTTGCTTGAGGGCATTGAGAACATGTGGTTTGAGAACAAGCTAGTAAGCTGTACTTAAATGACAGACTGCGTATTTACTAAGTAACCTCTAAATAAGGAATAGCGGCAGTGGTTAATGCAATTTCAAGGTGATTAAAGCAAAGGGATAAACTCCCAAGTCTCCGCCCACGTTTTGAACTTAATCTGCTGTGGTTCTTCCAAGCTGCCGTGCAAGGAAGTAATTTTCTAATTGCTGGTGTACAGTGTTTGCAGTCAGAGAATGGAGAAGTATCTGATGTTCTATTTTGCAATGTTGTTGATGAAACTTGCACTGGAAACTAAGCTTTCTTGTCTTTTGGATGATCTTGTAGTTCATATTAAAAGCTGCGTTTCTACTGAGCCATTCTGCAGGGTACGTGCGAACCACATAGCATTACTAATGCTGAATCATGCCTAGTAGAATTTGTTTTACAAAGAGCCACTGGCTTGCAGGTTTTCTGTTAATAGATTTTGTTTGAAGTTCGTTCAGAATTGTCCTGCTTATATGCTCAGCACTGCTGGTTGGTACTATATGGTTAATCAATTGTGCATAGTGTTGCTTGCTAAGTGAGTTTGTTTGATATCCAATAATTTATTCTGAAATGTGGCCATTGATTTTTTTTTTGAACAGATGTTGCATTTTATGTACAGGTAGTTTTTTTTGGCTTTTTATCAAAGTCCTCTTGAGTATCAGTACTTTTGAAAGGCTGGATGCTCCTTAACTTGAGTTGTAAAACTATTTTTTTATAACATTGCTTCCTAAGGTTTATGGGTAAAGCATTTGTTTGCTGTGCAATTGAATGTTAAAGATATAAATTGACTCTTGAAGCTTTTGTTGACATGAATATTTTTACATTGGCTATTCATAATTATGGTTGCATTGCAAAGGTTGGAATATTGGTGATTAATAAGAAAAGGCTATTATGTAGTATGGAAATTAATACACCTGTGCTGATTGACAAATTATGCACGTTTCTATGTGAAAACCTGACGCAAACCACAGTTCAATCCGCTGTAATGCAAGAATTTGGTGTGAATGCATTTTCATATACATTGGATGTGGGCTTCGCTGGTTAGGCTAACATATTGCCAATCCTTAATTGTCTTCAAGAAGGTGGTGGTGAGCTGCCTTCTTGACTGCTGCATTCCATATGGTGTAAGTACACCCACAGTACTGTTAGGAGGCAGTTCCAGAATTTTGACCCAGTGATAAAGTAGAAACAGTGATATATTTCCAAGTTAAGATGGTGTGTGTTTGGAGAAGAAATTCAGGTGCAGGCATTCCCATATATTTATTGCCCTTGTCTTTCTTGCAACACCAGGTTAAAGTCAAACAGTTTTATCTGGAATCCTGAGCTTTCGGAGAGCAGCTTCTTCCTCACTTGAGGATGGAGCAGTGCTCTGAAAGCTTGTGATTCCAAATTAATCTGTTGGACTTTAATTTTGTTGTTGTGAGTCTCCTTACTGTGCCCACACCAGTCGATTGCTGGCATCTTCATATCTTGTCTTCCTTGATGGTAGTTGTGGGTTTGGAAGGTGCTGTCTAAGGAGGCTTGTTGAGTTCCTGCTGCTACTGTGTGTTGGTGATGGAGAGTGTGAATGTTTGAGGATGGGATCCCATGCAAGCAGACTGTTCTGACCTGATTGATGTCAAATTTCTTGAGTGTTGTTGGAGCAGAACTCATCCAGCCAAAAAAGAGTTTTCTATCAGATTCCTGACTTGTGTTTGTGGTTTATGGAGAGGCACTGAGTAATCCCCAGGATGTCGATAGTAGGAATTTCAGCAATTGTAATGCCTTTGAATGTCAAGGAACGAGATCAGGTTTTCTCTTATTGGAGAACATCATTGTCTGGCACTTGTGTGGCATGATTGCTGCTTGCCATTGCCACTAGAATCATGCAATGCAGAAAGAGGCCCTTCGGCCCACCGAGCCTGCACCGACCACATCCCACACAGCCCCCACCCCCCTATCCCTACCTATTTTGCCCAGTAATCCCTCTAACACACACATCCCAGGACACTAAGGGGCAATTTTAGCATGGCCTATCAACCTAACCCGCACATCTTTGGACTGTGGGAGGAAACCGGAGCACCTGGAGGAAACCCACGCAAACACAAGGAGAATGTGCAAACGCCACACAGACAGTGACCCAAGCCGGGAATCAAACCCAAGTCCCTGGAGCTGTGAAGCAGCACTGCTAACCACAGTGCTACTGTGCCACCCCTCCTGAGGAACTCCAGCAGTGATGACTTGGAGCTGAGATGATTGACCTCCAACAACCACAACCATCTTCCTTCGTACTAGGTATGACTTCAACCAGTGGAGAACTGCCCATGCTCTCCCCCCCCTCCCCAATTCCCATTGAATCCAGTTTTGCCAAGGGCTCCTTGATGCCACACTTGGTCTTGATGACAAGGGCAGTCACTCTCACCTCCCCTCTAGAGATTAGCTCTTTCTTTGGTCCATATTTGAACCAAGGCTGTAATGAAGCCAGGAGCTGATTGGCCCTAGTAGAACCCAAACTGAGTGTAGTGAGCAAGTTATTGTTAAGCAGATGTTGCATGTTCGTGCTGTTGATGACCTCTTCTGTCATTTTACTGATGATGAAGAATAGACTGGGGGGGGGGGGGTGGATTCAATAATACTAGTAATCCCAGAAAAGTTGCTTTCTTCAGAATCTTTTTCAAATTTCTGTTGTTTTTTGCTATGTTATCATGGCTCCCGAAGGCAGTGACTGTTCTATGATACTGGCAGCCACTGATTTTCTTGTTCTTGACTGTTCTTCATGGGCATTTTATGCTAGGCAATTTGAGATCTGTACATTTAAAAACATAATGTGCACCGACACGGTTATCAGTACGATTTTATATTCATTTACTATTCAGTTGGTATAATTCATTGTTAATTGCTTTTCCTCCATGAAATGCTAAATTGGATTTTAGGATTATGCTGAATACCTTAACCGACCTAAGAAGATGGAATCATTTAGTGGAAGGCAGACTTTGTCAGAAGAAAATTGCAAATGACATTTAACAATTAGTAGGGTCAAAAGACTAATTTGTTGGAAAAATGGGAAGGACTAGTGTGCATGGGTTTTAGTAAGGAACATCTGCATCATTGTCTAGCTTTAACTCTTAGTCTAATTTGTAAAGCTATATATAATAATAATAATAAGATAATAAGAAATAGGAGCAGGAGTAGGCCATCTAGCCCTTCGAGCCTGCCCCGCCATTCAATAAGATCATGGCTGATCTGTCGTGGCTCAGTTCCACATTCCTGCCCTCTCCCCATAACCCTTAATCCCCTCTCTTATCAAAAACCCATCAACCCGCGTCTTAAAAATATTTAGCGAGGTAGCCTCCACCACTTCAACGGGCAGAGAATTCCAGAGATTCACCACCCTTTCAGTGAAGAAGTTCCTCCTCAACTCCGTTCTAAACCGCCCCCCTTTATCTTGAGGCTGTGCCCCCTAGTCCTACTATCCTTTCTGAGCGGGAAGAGTCTCTCCACCTCTATCCTATCCATCCCATTCATCATCTTATATGTCTCAATGAGATCTCCCCTCATTCTTCTAAACTCTAACGAGTACAAGCCTAGTTTATTCAGCCTCTCCTCATAGCTCAACCCCCTCAACTGCGGCATCAGCCTAGTAAACCTCCTCTGCACTCCCTCCAAGACCAAAATATCTTTGCGCAGGTGCGGCGCCCAAAACTGCACACAGTACTCCAGCTGCGGCCTCACCAATGTCCTATACAGCCGCAGCAAGACCTCCCTACTTTTATATTCAATCCCCCTCGCTATGAAGGCCAGCAACCCATTCGCCTTCCTGACCACCTGCTGCACCTGCAAGTTGGGTTTTTGCGACTCATGCACAAGGACCCCAAGGTCCCTCTGCACCGTCGCCTGCTGCAGTTTTTCGCCACGTAAGTAATAATCCTTCCTACCATTATTCCTACCAAAGTGGACCACCTCGCACTTGCCAACATTAAATTCCATTTGCCATTTCCTGGCCCATTCGCCCAGCCTATCTAGATCCTTCTGTAGACTCTCCACACCCTCCGCACAATTTGCCTTTCCTGCAATCTTGGTGTCATCAGCAAATTTCGACACCCTACACTCGGTTCCCTCCTCCAGATCATCTATATAAATGGTAAATAGCTGAGGCCCCAGCACCGACCCCTGAGGCACTCCACTAGTCACCATCCGTCAATCCGAATAGCAACCATTGACCCCCACTCTCTGCCTCCTATTTGACAACCAATCCTCTATCCACGCTAACACCCTACCCCCAACTCCATGTCCCCTGACCTTCTGCAATATATAAGCAACTTCAAACTCCGAAACTCAGATGAAGCACCAAGGCCCATAGTACAAGACATGAAGATTGAAAACAACACAATAGAAAATGTTGTGAATGAAAAAGTCATAATTATATGACTCCCAACCTTCAATTTAAAAGGTCTGTAGATTGTATAGGGAATGTGCAATTGTGAAAAATAAGGGGTTTCATAGCTTTTGAATTCCTGAGAGTGAAGAAATTCAAGGAGGAGGAATTGTAAACTCATTGTTGTAAAATGTCCTATATTTTAATTGGAGCTGCAGAATAGTCATAATTAATTGAAAGCATCCAGATCATGGAATCCATAGAAGGCCCATTCGGTCCGTCGCGTCTGCACCGACTCTCTGACAGAGCACCTTACCTATGTCCATGAATCCATGTATTTATCCCACTAATCCCCCAACCTACACATCTTGGGACACTAAGGGGCAATTTAGCATGGCCAGTGCACCTAACCTGCACATCTTTGGACTGTGGGAAGGAGTCGGAGCACCCAGAGGAAATCCCCGCAGACATGGAGAGAATGCAATCTCCACACAATCACCAAAGGCTAGAATCGAACTGCGTCCCTGATGCTGTGAAGCAGCAGCACCAACCACTACACCACAGTGCTGCCTTTTGTGAAATAAAGATCAGCAGTGATTATTTTCTAAAACCAAATGTTAAAAGAGTAGCTAAAATTATATTGCAAATCTTATTGATGGGGCATCATAAACCTATGTATAGAAATGGTTAGTGAGTAAACAAATTAAAAGAGGCCAGTCTACCTTAATGCATTTCTTCTTTCACAACTCAATTCTTTATGCTCACCTCCGGAGTCTGACAGGGGAATCTGAGAGTACAGGACAGGTAGTTAAAGTGATTAGGAAGACACGCTGGGTAGTTGAGTTTATTAGCCATATCATTGAATGTAACAGCAGGGAAGTAATGCTACGTGTGTACCAGACATTGGTGCACAGTGCACAACTCTGGTCAAGGCTTTACAGAAAATGTGTGATCGCACAGGAGCATGTACAAAGGAGATTTAAGAGAATGTTGCCAAAAATAAGGGTTTTTAACTATGTAAAGATTAGAAACACTTGGGTTGTTTTTTTTGGAGTAAAGCAGGCTAAATGGAAACTGAAGTATATATTGTGACAGGCCAAGAGTTGGATTTTTTTTTAGGAAATGGTGATAATGACAGATTTAAGAGAGAGAGGGCAAACACCTGGAGAGAACTGCTTACAATACCAGTTAACATGGGGTCCTGAATGGGAATGTGGGTGATCAGCAGTAGTAGAGGTTTAAAGCATCAGTGCTGTAGCAGAGTGTCTAATGGCATTTACCATTGATTGCCCTGGCATGTTTAGGTGTCTGCATTTTTTGAGTGGCAAGTTGCCTAATAACTGGTAACTGAGGGAAACCTGGCAGTGAGGCACACTGTGAAATGCTGCTTTCGTAAAAGTAATGGTGGGGTAGCACATCTCAGACAGCAACCATTAGATATTGGTATTAATTGCACATCTGTTCTTGCCATTTATGCTTAAATAACAAAGTACTGTTAGTCTCATCATTATTTTGACATAAAATCTGACATAATGACAAAAACTTGTCTCTTTACGGCTGAAATACTGCTACAGTATTTAATCTAGTGCAAATTAGATTGGATTTTGGAATAGCTGGTTGCATTTTCCAAATTTCACATAGAATTCTGAATTGTAGTTGAAAATGATTAGGTTTTCATTGTAACATTGATCTCCAAAAGTAGTGTAGTATCCAGTTATGTATCTTTAACCAGATTTTCTGAGTTGATAATTTTATGGCTCTAAATCTTAAATGAATATGTAATTGATATTGATCATGCAAATAATAATCAGGGACCCCACACATCCCAGTCCCTCCCATCTTCTTTCATCAGGAGAAAGTTACAAAAGTCTGAGGTCACATACCAAACCAACTCAAGAACAGCTTCCCTGCTGCCATCAGACTTTTGAATGGACTTACCTCGTACTAAGTTGATCTTTCTCTACACCCTAGTTATGACTGCACCCTCTCCTTTCCTTCTCTATGTATGGTATACTTTGTCTGTTTAACAGGCAAGTAACAATACTTTTCATTGTACACCAATACATGTGACAATAATAAATCAAATCAAAATAATATGACTACTGTGCAGTCTTGTGTAAAAGCAAGGCTGCAATTTTTTGTTTGCAGCAAAAAGGAATTTATGTTACCACCCCTTTTCCAGCACCTAGTACCATTTTCTAACAAATGAGTAGACTGGTATCATCAACCCTGGTTTGGTGTATTCCTGGGAGTTTCATTATATAAACCACACACCCCCCCCACCACCCCCTCACCCCCTCTCCCTTCACCCCCCCTCCCCGCACCCCACCACCACTACCATGTTTATAGCATTGAGTGTTGGATAACTTAGCAGCAGCGGAGGAGTCAGGTGAGGTTCCGGTAAGTTCAGCTGGGTGTTGTCAACATACATATGAAAACCTGATGCTGGCCACATAATATATCAGCACACAGCACACTGCCTTCCATGGCAAATGGAAATTGAAAAGATTAAAGACATGTAATAGATCTGCTGTCTCCAAAAGTAGCACGTAATCTTTAACCTGTCTGTTCATATATGTTTCACTTTCAATGTGTAAGACATAGCTGTGTTGGTTCTCCTGTTGGCCTATGTATCTGGGATTATACCAGCATTGCAATTTATACATCAATAGGGTGGCACAGTAGTTTGCACTGCTGCGTCACAGTGCCAGGGATTCAGGTTCGATTCCAGTCCCTTGGGTGGAGTGAGCATATTCTTCCCACGTCTGGGTGGTTTTCCTCCAGGTGCCCTGGTTTCCTCCCGTGGTCCTAAAATGTGGATTGGCCATGCTAAATTGACCCTTGGTATAGGTTGTGCAGGTTAAGGGGATTAGCAAGGCAAATATATGAACTTATGGTGATAGGACAGGAGGTGGGACAGGTTATGAAGCTCGTTGGGGAGTCGGTGCAGACATGATGGGCCAAATGGCCTCTGTCTGCACTGTAGGGATTCCCTGATTGTGTGACGTTGCTCAGTTAAGTGGTAGGCAGATCTTTGGATTGACCATAGCATCCTTTTAATGGAAAATACCATTGGCATAGCCATTGTATGGTAATAGCGTGAAATGGCTTACTTAACCTGTTGTTCAATTTTTTTTGTTGCCTTTGAGGTAATCTTCAGCTCTTTGCCTGGGCTTCGGACTTGTATCGGTTATTTTTCCAATCTGTTTCCAGCTTCTCTACAACCCTTTCCAAGCTAACTGTTCAAGCTAATTGCTTTCTGCCACAAGGCTCTGTGAGGACCACTGCAGATCTATTCCACTAGCTGCAAATTACACAAGTCTTCCAACTGCTTTCCCTCATGAAACACAAACAGAATTGCTGTTCTGTCACCAAACACGCAAAAATTAAACAAAATAGCCTTCTAACTCCACACCCTGTCTCCTTGACAACCTGACATGCTTTGGGGTGATTCAACCAGAAATGCAAATAAATTATTTTACCTTTGACACAATTCCTGGGTTCTGTAACCTGTATGAATAATTCTCTATCCTGACTATTCCAAGAATTGTTAGCCCTTCATTTACTTTGTTGAGAAAATGATAAATACCCTAGTTCTATCAGGATGCCCAAAAATAGGTCATCTATTGTATCAGCTCTGACATTCCAAGACAAACACAGGCTACCTTTTTAAGAGTAATAAACCTAGCTCAATTTGAGTTGCATTCGTACCAGTTTCTCTACCAGATGATCCAATTTTCTGCGGTTATAACTCTAATTCCAGTATCTAAAAGTTACATTCTAAAATGTATTAATTATGAACTAGATTTTCACAACATTTTTTCCACTGGCTGGAGTCACTCAAAGGAAAATGATTGTGGTAGTTGGAAGCCTATCATCTCAGCTCAGGGACAGTGCTACAGGAGCTCCTCAGGAGAGTGCCCAACCATTTTTAGCTGTTTCATAAATGAGCTTCCCTCACAACACGGTCATTAGTGGGTGAATTCACTATGTTTCTCTCAATCTTGCACAATGTTCAGTGCATCCTCAGATAATGAAGCAATCCATGCCCACGTGCAGCAAGATTTCAGCAACATTCAGGCTTGTGTTGATAAATGACTGTAACATTTGTGCTACAGGAGTGCCAGGCAACAACCCCTTCCAACAGGAGATATTCTAACCATGTTGCCTTGAAATTCAGTGGCATTTAGATCATTATATCCTCTGCCATCACTGTTGACCAGGTGGACTATCTGTATAAATTCTGTTGTTACAAAAGCAGATTGAATACTGGCAAACAAGTAGCTCCCTTCTGTTAATAGAAGCCAAGCCAGTTGGTGAAGTCAAAACCAGGAAACAAAGCTGTTTTTTTACCAAGAGTTTATTGACTTTGTTTAGCTTCATATGTCTACAGACGCACTGTCCTGGTTGTCCCCTATTTATTCAATGTACTTAGTTAAACATTAACCTTTACTGGTATAATGTAACAATATAATTGTCATACCATTAACACCTTCCTATTCACCAAAGCCCATCCATCTACAGGGCACCAATATTATGCAATAGTTGTCATGTGTCTGGATTAGTGCAGCTCCAGCAACACACTGAGTACAGTAGCATTAAGGGCGAAGCTGCTCCCTTAATTGCACTCCATCTACCATCTTAAACATTCACTTCCTTCATCACCAGCTCACTGTTCCTTTCCTGTGCACCACTAAATTTGTACACTCCAAAGATTCTCTTGACAGCCTCTCTCAAATCTGATTGTCTACCAATCAGAAGGATTGGTAGCATGGAAACATAGGCAAGTTCCCCTCCAAGACACACATGATTCTGACCTGGAAATATATTGCCATTCTTTTTCATCATCACTATAGTGAAACTTTGAAGCCTCCTACCTTGACTGTATTGTAGAGGCACCTTCATCACATGGACTGTAGCTGCTCAAATTGGGGCAACCATCATCTTTTGAAGGACAATTAGGAATCACAAATCTGTTGTATCACAGTAGGAGGCCAGTTGGCCTGTCACGTCAGTGCCAGCTCTCTGTAGGAACAATTACCTGGTCCCGCTTTCACACTTGCTCCCATAGCCTTACATATTCTTTCAGATGACAATTCAATTCCTTCTTGAACTCCTCAATTGGTCATTACTCCATCTTACTCCAGATTTAACCACTCGTTGCATTAAAATGTTTTTCCTTCTGTCATCATTGCTTCTTTTGCCAATTACCTTTACCCTGTGCCCTCTGGTTCTTGATTCTTTCACCAGTGGAAATATGTTTTCTCCATCTATTCTGTCCAGACCTGTCATGATATTGAATAACCTCTATCAGATCCCCTCTCAAACTCTCTTCTCCAAGAAAAAATCCCAACTTCTCCAATCAATCTATTTAGCTGAAGTTTTTCACCTATGAGTGAATCTTTTCAATAAATATTGGCTTTGCCAATGGATCCCACATCTTGTGAATGGATTTTAAAAAATTCAGAGCAGTTCTGTCTCTGATTTCAAGTCGGAACGAGTCAGTAGTGTCCCTATGGCAATACGTGATCATAAATTTTCTTCTGAAATCTTGTTGAACTTGTATAAAACACTAATTCCACCTCAGCTGGAGTATTGCACCTAATTCTGGGCATGACACTTTAGGCAGGATGCAAAGGCATTAGAGAGAATGCAGAAAAAAATCACAAGAATTGTTCCATGGATGGGGAATTACAATTATGAAGATCGATTGGAGGAAAGAGAGGTGATTTGACAGAGCTATTCAGAATCATGAGGATTCCAGACAAAATGGATAAGGAGAAACCGTTTCCACTCCTGAGAGGACAGTGAACAGAAGGGAACAAGTTCAAAGTAATTAGCAGTGATATGAGCAAGAACTTTTTCACACAGTAGGTGCTTAGGGTTTGGAATGCACTGCCTGAGTGTATGGTGGAGGTAGGTTCAAACAAGGCATTCTAAAGGAAATTTGACTATTGTCTGAAGAGGAAGAATGTAATGGGTTACAGAGAGAATGATGTGGGTATGCCGGCGTTGGACTGGCGTAAACACAGTGAAAAGTCTGACAACACCAGGTTTGTGAGTATATTATCAAATAAATAGGTTGGACTAAAACCTGGTGTTGTCAGACTTTTCACTGTGTTTACAGAGAGAAGGCAGGAGAATGGCACTCGTTTGAAGAGCTGGTGCTGACATGATCAGCCAAATGGTCTCCTCCTGCACTGTAATATTCTGTGATGGGCTCTACAATAGTTTCTTGTGAGCAGTAACATGTTAAAATGAATCCTCATTCCAGGATTCCACTTGAGTGCCAATACAAATTGTACTAATGGGCAGCACAGGTCTCCATGAGCCAAAATGCACAGTACAATAATGAGGGTACTTCCATAAAGCAGGAGAAAAGGTGATAGAAAAATATTTATTTTGGTGTTTCCATTTCTTGAACATAAGAAAATGAGAACTAGGAGCAGGAGTAGGCCATCCAGCCCCTCGAGCCTACTCCGCCATTCAATAAGATCCTGGCTGATCTTTTCATGGACTCAGCTCCATTTACCTGCCTGCTCACCAAAGCCCTTAATTCCTTTAATGTTCAAAAATTTATCTATCCTTGCCTTAAAATCATTCAACGAGGTAGCCACAACTGCTTCACTGGGCAGGGAATTCCACAAACTCACAACCCTTTGGATGAAGAAGTTCTGCCTCAACTCGGTCCTAAATCTGCTCCCCCTTAATTTGAGGCCATGCCCCTAGTTCTAGATTCACTCATCAGTGGAAACAACTTCCCTGCTTCTATCTTATGTATTCCCTTCATAATCTTATATGTACCTATAAGATCTCCCCTCATTCTTCTGAATTCCAATGAATATAGCCCCAGTCTACTCAGTCTCTCCTCATAAGCCAACCCTTCAAACTCCGGAATCAACCTAGTGAACCTCCTCTGCACCCCTTCCAGTGCCAGTATGTGCTTTTTCAAGTAAGGAGACCAAAATTGTACACAGTACTCTAGCTGTGGCTTCACCAGCACTTTATATAGCTGTGACTTAACCTCCCTGTTTTTAAACTCCATCCCTGTAACAATGAAGGACAGAATTCCATTTGCCTTCTTAATTACCTGCTGTACCTGCAAACCAACTTTTCGTGATTCATACACAAGGACACCCAGGTCCCTCCGCACAGCGGCATGCTGCAATTTTTTAACCATTTAAATAGTGCAATTTGCTGTTATTCCTACCAAAATGGATGACCTCACATTTATATTGAACTCTTTAGATGTTTATGTTTGGGTGAGATTCTGTTGCTTTTTTGGAATTTGGACATCAAATTTACTGCTCTGTTGAAATAATTTTCAATGCAGTGGCAGCAGCTAGTTAGGATCTGCAGTTTACCACCCACTAAGCTGCACTTCTGGGGCTTGTTTCTCAGCATCTAGTTGGGCACACGAATAAGGAGGAAATAGGAGGATGAGGATTGAGTAAGGGCAGAAGATTTTGTTTTAGTTAGGGCATCATAATCGGCACAAGCATGGAGGGCTAAAAGGTCTGTTCCTGTGCTGTACTTTTTTTTATTCTTTGTAGTATTTTCCTCACCTAAAATAAATGCCATTAAATTACCTGTAGTAATCCAAGCACTTATCTGCCCCCCCCCATTGGGACTGCTGAAAAATGAATGTTGGAATAAAATTTTGTTCCCATTTTTACTTATTTTGCCATGGAAAAAATTGAATTGAATTTTTAAAAAATATTACAAGAGGATTATTGCATTGATGCTACTGATTTTATGGAACCTTTTCCTGAACTCTGTTGTGGTGTGCCTTTTAATTATGTTATAAACCAGCTGCAGCCTGTTCTGAAAGATTGTTTCTGCTGCCTAGCATCCCTTCCGAGACAAGTGGTACAGACAAAATTATTGCTGTAATCAACTTTTCTTCAAGGACAAGAGCAGAAAATAGATACATGCATTAGGTTTATTTTGAAAACTGCCTTTAGCTTTTGAGAGTAATATTCCATTAAGGCTAGATCCTGATGTTTTGTTGGGTGTTTGTGAAATCTGTGAAGAATGCTTGTGAGATCTGTAATTTCATTACATTAATTATGGGACCATTTACCAGTTTAGTGGCTCAGTCAAAGAGGTTGTTTTCGTTGAAACAATTTTGTCAAGGCTGTGGTTGATGGAGTACACTATTTGCAGCTAATTAAGCTTTATTCTTTCCCTCACTTTTTATTTTATAAGTTTACAGCATGACTTGTGTGCATGTTGCAATGTGTTTTTGTTGGTGCTGATTGCTTTACAGCTAGACATTGTACAGTGACGGTAACCTCCTCTCTGATATCTCAGTCACTAGTTCGCTCAACTAGCATCCATGTGCAGCCTGTCATGAGCACTGTCCTACAGTCTTTCAAGCTGCTTAGGAGTTCCATCCCCGTCAGAGTACATATGCAGCTTGTCATCAGTTGTAGCAGGGAGAGACTTTCCAAATGATTTTTAGTAGCATCTCCGTGAAGGTTGATGTTATTTGTATAGTTAAAAACTGTGTGAAACGTTCTTTTTAAGTGTCTTGAAGTCATTCAAGTTGGGACACTGCTTTTTTATCGCTGAACCACTTTTCATTCAGATTGAAGCTTGTGGAATTTTACCGAATGAAATTCTGATGTTTTTTGTTCTGCAGTATTGTGCCGCTGTGCTCAAGCTGCCCAAGGATTAACATCTCTATGCCTGCTTCTAGAAAACAAAAACCTATAGTCAGGAGACTTGGCCTGGTTTGTAAATCCAGACAGCAGCAGCTTATGGTTCATTCCATAAGATGTTTTCCATGGTGAGTCTTGAACCTAATGTAGCCCTGTTATTGAAGGACCTCCTCACAGGGTGCTTACTGGAATTAAAGAAAACTATATTAGCCGATGATCGTCCATAAAGGAGGACGTTGATGTTGTCTGTTGAAGAAAAGTTAATGCCATGGGAGTAATCAATGAAAAGCTTTGTGATTTATTTTTGACCTCCATTACTAGTCCAGTGAAGGCACTATTGCTATAAAGAATCAGTAGGGGTATTTGTTCTTGATGTTTGGTGACTAGGTTATTAATTTTTGACAAGAAGTACTTTAGTGTAAAACTGGGAAACTTTATAATTAAGCAAGAGGACAAGGTTTATATAACAAGTGTCACTTGCTTTCCACATTGCAGAAATCAACCTCTGATAATTAAAAAATACCAAAGGGACTTGAGATGTTTTAAAATGAATACTGTAATTATATTGGTTTCAATAAATGTGTCTTCAGCCAGCCCAGCATTTAAATGATGTGGATGTTTTAGGTGTCATCTGGAGATTTGAAAGTTATGGGGCTTCTCTGGACTCTCTATAACTACTTTTTGGTAAAACTTGCACTTGACATATTATTGCTGAGCTTTTTTTTTGAGGTTCTGTTATGAATTGTTTTCAAAAAGGGATGCAAGGGTAAAGCTAGCAATTAAAGACCAGCCAGTTTGACTTCAGCGTTGAGGAAACCTCTGGAAATGAATGTTTGGAACAAAATCTATAGTCATTTGGACAAGTGCAGGATGAGTAAGGAAAGCCAACATGGATTCATTAGGGGAAAAATCATGTTTTAACTAACTGGCTGGAATTTTTTGAGGAGGTAACAGGAAAGGGCAATTGTTGATGTGGTTTATATGGATTTTCAAAAGGCCATAGTGCCACACAGACTTACGAGCAAAATTCTAGCTCATGGAATAAAAGGAAAAGTCAGCAATTGGTAAGAAATTAGCAGAGTGACAGAAGCAGAGAAGTGATAAATGGTTGTTCTTCAGATTGGCAGAAGGTTTGTAGTGGAGTTCTCCAGGGGTCAGTGTTGGGAACTTTGCTCTTCCTGATAAATGCTAATGAGCTAGACTGTGGTGTTCAAGGCATCATTTCAACATTGTAGATAGTACGAAAATTGAAAATGTTGTTGGCTGTAATGAGGATAATCCTGAACTTCAGTAGGCTGTAGACATGTTGGTGGTTTGGGTAGACAAGTGGCAGATGGAATTTCAATGCAGGGAAGTGTGAGTTGTTCCATTTTGACAGGACAAATAAGGAGAGACAGTGTAAAATAAAGGGAGAAGCTCTAAATGAGGTGCAGGAACAGAGCACCTTAGTGTACGTTTACGTAATTGATTGAAGATGGCAGTTAATAAAGTAAATAGTATCTACAGCTTTATTAATAGGAGCACTGAGTACAAGCAAGGAGGCCAAGTTGAATAATGCTGTGTCCATTTCAATGGGCACCATACTTGAGGAAAGATGTGAAGGCATTGGAAAGAGTACAGAGAATATTCACAAGAATGATTCCAGGGATAAAGAACTGTGGCTATGAGGATAGATTGGAGAGGTTGGCACTGTTTTCCTTGGAGAAAAGAAGGGCAATAGAGGTGATCAAAATCGTAAGGGGTATGGACAGGGTAGCTAATGAGAAATTGTTAGCACTCTGGAGAGCACCAAGAGCTAGAGGGTACTGACTCATAATGGCTGAAAGGAGAGAAAGTGATGTGAAGGAAAAAAAGTTATCTAAAGGGTAGATGGGGTCTAGACAAACTTCCTGAGATGGTCATGGAGGCAAGTTCAATCAACATATTCAAAAGGGAGTTGCATTGTTATCTGCAAGTAATGTGCAAGGTTACAGGGATAAGGCAAGGGAGTGGGGCTACGTAGAATGCCTTTTCAGAAAGCCAGTGCAAATTGATGGGCTGAATGGCTTACTTTTGCACCGTAAAGATTCTGTGAAGTTAGTTCTCATGATTAAGTGGGTGGATGCATCGACTGAAACGACACAACCATACAAAATGAAAGGCTGCAAATTTGTTCATTCATTATTGTATCTGATGATGTCAAATTCACTGGCAGGGTAACAAAATTGGCCTCAATGCCCAAGTTGGGGAAGAGAAGAAATTGAATGAGCTCAGTATACAATCATCACTGATATGCGCAGGTGATGAAATGGTAAAACTGTTAAATAGTTTGCAGATGATTTCAGTTGAAGAGCAGTGAAATTATGGAGAGATGCTGATGCTCATTTATATTTATTCTAACACGAGTCAGTATCTTCACTGCTACTTCTGTCTTTTGGGCTACATTTTGCAAGTTAAATTATGTAGCAGAAGACTGAATTCAGAAATAGTTGTTCTGACTTGAGATTACCTGTGCTTTAGCACGTATTTTCCACCTAAACAGCTCTATTTGCTGCAGAATAAGGTTTAGGAAGGAAGATTTATTGAACAAGTGAAGTCATTGGGTTGGATGTTTACACCAGAATAGAATCCTTCAAAATGCATGTCCATACTTCAGCAGTAGGAACAGTAACTGTTTTTGAAAATTGAGGAAAGAATAGTCCTTGAATAGTGAAAATGTGTTTGTGTAGAATGTTTGGGAAGTCTTTACATAGCCTCTTTATTATGACTGGAAAAGAGAAAAGAAAGACTTGGATTTATATAGTCCCTTAAGAGATTCCAAAGCATTTACAGCCAATGAAGCACTTCGAACTGTAGTCACTGTTGCAATGTAGGAAAACATAGAGCATAGAACATTACAGCGCAGTACAGGCCCTTCGGCCCGCAATGTTGCGCCGACCAGTGGAACCAATCTAATGACCCTCTAACCTAAACTATTCCAATGTTATCCATATGCCTATCCACTGGCCATTTGAACGCCCTTAAAGTTGGCGAGTCCACAACTGCTGCAGGCAGGGCATTCCATGCCCTTACTACCCTCTGAGTAAAGAACCTACCTCTGACATCCATCCTATAACTACCACCCCTTGATTTAAAGCTATGTCCCCTCGTGTTAGTCATCACCATCTGAGGAAAAAGGCTCTCACTGTCCACCCTATCCAATCCTCTGATCATCTTGTACTTCTCAGGGATAATTGTATTTTTGTGACTGAGTTCGGTGTTAATCTTTGGCTTTCATAGTAATAATAAAGATCTTAACAAAAAAACCTCATTAAAATTGTTTAGTTTTATTTCCCACCCAACAGCCAGTCAAATAGAAAGACTGGTCAATGGGTGTGAAATAATGTCAGCAGCAGGGTAGTCCCAATAATCGGGAAGCCAGAGAGGCCTGCAATCAGGAGGCCCACAGGGAAGGCTGAGTGAGGCACGCGTGGAGCCATCAAGTCTGCACCAACTCTCTGACAGAGCATCTTATCCAGCCCCAACCCCCACCCTATCCCCATAACCGCATGCATTTACCCTGGTAATCCCCCTAATTTACACATCTTGGGACACAATGGGGCAATTTAGCATGGCCAATCCACCCAGCCACTCCACCCACCCAATCCACTGGTGAATTTCCCAGCTCTTGGGAAACTTGGGTAGACCCACAATTACATAAGAACATAAGAACATAAGAAATAGGAGCAGGAGTAGGCCATCTAGCCCTTCGAGCCTGCCCCGCCATTCAATAAGATCATGGCTGATCTGTTGTGGCTCAGTTCCACTTTCCCGCCCTCTCCCCATAACCCTTAATCCCCTCTCTTATCAAGAACCCATCAACCCGCTTCTTAAAAATATTTAGCGAGGCAGCCTCCACCACTTCAACGGGCAGAGAATTCCAGAGATTCACCACCCTTTGAGTGAAGAAGTTCCTCCTCAACTCCGTTCTAAACCGCCTCCCCTTTATCTTGAGGCTGTGCCCCCTAGTCCTACTGTCTTTTTTGAGCGGGAAGAGTCTCTCCACCTCTATCCTATCCATCCCATTCATCATCTTATACGTCTCAATGAGATCTCCCCTCATTCTTCTAAACTCTAACGAGTACAAGCCTAGTTTATTCAGCCTCTCCTCATAGCTCAATCCCCTCAACTCCAGTATCAGCCTAGTAAACCTCCTCTGCACTCCCTCCAGGGCCAAAATATCCTTGCGCAGGTGCATCTTAGATTACATCTTAGATGCTGGATTTTAATCATGTTAATGAATTTTTCTTGTCTCCATGGTGGGACAGTCTGATTCCCTGATATCTGCTGCTATTTTTATGAGAGTGGGCCTGTGCATGGTGGTTTAGACAATGGAGACCATGTGAGTGCAGGGATCAGAGCAAGTTACCCATATTTCAGATGTATTGTGGGAAGAACTTAAATTGCTTTGTAATTTTAGACTAAAAAAGTAATTTCTAGAATGGGGCAATTTTTGTTAATCTTTCCACATTTTTCTTTTGGGGTATGAATTTTCTAGTTGCTGCTGAGATGAATCCTTGTACAAACAATCTATTTTATCTTTATAGTTCTTCAGTTCAGCTTATTGGTTGAAAGAAGGGCCCTAACAATGTTGGTCACTAACAGTGCTGTGTGATATTGGCTAATGGCTTTTTAATCTGTGCTTTCAAGATTTATCACAAAGCAATGATTTACTTTTAATTGTTAAAACCATGTTACAATTACTTGAAGTTTGCTGATCCGGTGACATTCATTCTTGCTGTTTTAACATGGGATAAGCTTGAGTATGCATGTCAGAAACCTAAAATTAAAGTGAAAGAAGAAACATGTTAACCTTTACTCTAACTGAAAATCAGCATCGATAGCAATTATGTTGTACAGTTGATGTGTTGTTATGGTGTTTCTGTGTAGGCACATCCATCTTTCGTAATTGCCATTTATGAACTAACACAGAAACTCAGTAGGTGTTAATGTAGACAGAACTAACCACAAAACCAATGGGTATCTTGTCCTTTGTTTTATTTTTGCTTTGTAAGTCATTGGCAACCTATTGACATTTGGTAATGTGCTTTGATATACATGAGCGAAACAGTGGCACGGTGGTTAGCACTGCTGCCTCACAAGGCAGGGACCTAAGCTTGAATCCCGCTTTGGATGACTCTGTGTGGAGTTTGCTCGTTCTCCTCATGTCTGTGTGAGTTTCTTCCAGGTGCTCCAGTTTCTTCCCACAGCCCCAAGATGTGCAGGCTGGGTGGATTGACCATACTAAATTGCTCCACTGTGTCCCAAGATGTACAAATTAGGGGAATTACCAGGGTAAATGCATGGGGTTATGGGGCTATGGGGATAGAGCTGGGGTAAGATGCTCTTGTCAGAGTTGGTGCAGACTTGATGGGCTAAATGGCCTCCTTCTACCCTGTAGGGATTCTAAGTTGCAATATATTAGCCACAAATATGGCGACTACTTGCACTTAGTCCCCAACTAGAAGCTTTATTCAAGGCTTCGTGCTACTTTTCATCTTTCTTTACTATCTTTCCTATCTTTCACTAATTGCTTCTCGGACTTTATCTTCACTAAACTGCTAACTTTCAATTTCCCCTCATTGAAAAACATATCCTTGATTCCCCTTCTCCAATATCCCTCTCCTTTCCAAAGCCTTAAACTCGTTGCCTCCCAAATTCTTGTCCTTTTATCCTGCAACTTCATATTTTGATGGAATTTTACCCTCACCGTGAAACTGAAGCAGCTGTGCCCACAAAAGTCAAATATAATATCCTTAGTAACTGTCGAAGCTGCACTATCCTTACCCATTCTTATTGATTTGTCTGCAATTTTTGACATGCTTGGTCACATCCTCCTTCTACAACACTTTCTTCTCTGGCATCCTACTGAGTAGGACTGCACTCCGTTCTTAACTATCCAGACAAAGCTAGAGAAGCTCTTCTGTACCTCCCATACTGCTGCTTCTGGTGTCCCCTGACAAAGATCCATCCTTGGCCCTATCCCTCCCTTACCCGATCTACATGCTGCCTCCCCGGTAACATCATTCAGTCATGTTCCACATGTACATGATGACACCCAGCTCTCTACCTCCCACTACCTCTCTCTTGACCCACGTACTTTAGCAAGGCTTTTGACAAGGTACAGCATGGTAGATTGTTGCATAAACTTAAAATCTTACGGGATCCAAGGTGAGGTATCTATATGGATACAAAATTGGCCTCTTGACAGGCTTTTTTCTCTGGAGCATAGGAGGCTGAGGGATGACATGATAGAGGTCTATAAAATAATGAGGGGCATAGACAAGGTAGATAGTCACTATCTTTTCCCAAAGGTTGGGGAGTCTAAAACTAGAGACCATAGGTTTAAGGTGAGGGAAGAGATACAAAGTGTCCAGAGGGGCAATTTCTTCACATAGAGGATGGTAAGTGTCTGGAACAAGCTGCCAGAGGTAGTGGTAGAGGCAGGTACAATTTTATCTTTTAAAAAGCATTTAGATAGTTACATGGGTACGAAGGGTGTAGAGGGGTATGGGCCAAATATGGGCAATTGGGATTAGCTTAGGAGTTTTAAAAAACAGGGCAGCATGGACAAGTTGGGCCAAAGGGCCTGTTTCTATGCTGCAAATCTCTATGACTCTCTGACTGCATCTTTTGTCAGATTTCCAAGCCTGGGTGAGTCATATTTTCCTCCAATTAAACATTAGGAAATGAAAGCCATTGTCTTCAGTTCCTGCCAGAAATACATTCCTCTCACTACTCATTTTGTCTTATTTCCAGGTCACAGTCTTAGGCTGAACAAGACTGATTGAATCTCCAATACCATGAGTTTCCAATCCCATACGCTCTTTATGGCAAAGACTGCCTACTTCCACTATCATAATCCAGCTCTACCCTGTCTCAGATCAGCTGGGATGCAAATCTTGTCCATGTTCTTATTACATCCCAATTCACAATTCCAAAATCTTCCACCTTTCATAAACATTAGTTCATCCAAAACTCTTTCCTAACCTGCAACAAGTCACACTCATTATCCCAATGCTTGCAGACTTACTTTGACTTTTGATTGATCAACCGCTGAATTTTACTGTCCTATACTTAAACCTCTCTATGTCCTTGCCACTCTCTCTAACCTCTTCCAGCTTTTCAAAACCTCTGCATTCCTCCAACATTGTTGTCTTTTCTTATTCTTTGTTAGCATTGGTGTTCATCCTTAAAACTATTTCGACCCTAATGCATGGGTTTTCCTTCCTAAACCACTCCACCCCATCCTCCTAAGATGCTCCTTAAAACCTGCCTTGCTGAACAAGATTTTAGCCCTCCCTATAATCTCTCCTCCTGTTGACAGTGTCAGTTTCAGTCTTGCCACATTTCTGGAACATTTTCACTAACAAAAAATACTAGCTAAATGCAAGATGTTTTCTAGTGGAGACCAAATATTGGGCAGAGTATGGCACAACAAACCCATAAGGTGTTTTCAAGCACAAACATTTTTGAATTGATTTCCATGCCTCAATAAATAGATGGATTGATTTATTCATTGTTTTCGCCACATTAATTCAAAATGTTAATTCTGGCCTCAAGATCAACAATAATGCATTAAAAATGACTTCAGTAATGAAATGTATTGGCTCTGAAATTTATGGTGGGGTGAGCAGAGATGATCTAGTGATCAGGTACGTGCAGTCTTACTGAATTTAATAGAAGGATCTCGTTTGTTTCTGTTTTATCTCTCAATTTCCTGCCCAGCAGCCATCCAGATTGAGATATTGTAGGTTGGTTAGATTGGGAGCATGGGGGAAAGTACTCTGACTCCACCCGATCCACAAGCAGTGCTGGAAAAGCATTTCTGCTGGATCTGGTGATTCCCATCTCCATTTGGCTATTAATTCTTATGTATCCTGGAAAATCCAGTCTGCAGATCTTAAATTCAAGTAGCTGCTAAAATCTGACACACACAGACCTACTGACAGAAAATAACTTATTTATCTTTTGAGCATTTTCTGCCTTGCCAACCTTCCCTAATTAAACTGGAAGTAGATGTATTTGTGGACATTTAAGGTCAACTTATACAGTTTTACGATTTTAAATCTTCTTCTTCACCTGTCCAGAGATGTTTAGATTTCCCCATTGGTTTTAACTTTTCACAGCCGTATTGTTGCAATGGCTTAATATTTAACAAATGCAAGAAGCAATTCACAGCAGAAGAGGTTTCCCATATAAGACTGCGTTTGTGTTAATTTGACTTGATACCTATTGGCATGTCAGGTCTCCTTGCTAGAATCAAAACCCCATTCCCCCATTGGAATATCCAGGCATGTCAGCGTGTAATTAGAACGACATGTTTTACATAACCAATGTGCACCTGGTGACTCGTGAGTTCAAGGTTTTTTTGCTTACCCTACATTACTTGTGGGAATTAGTGCCAGGCTTCACAGACAACACAGCACTTTTCAGAGGTTTGTCACCGGCTCTATCTACTAGATCAGTGGCAAGGCTTTTCGTGACTGCGAGGGTTGTACTGGGGGAAAAGGGCAGCTGACTTGAGACAAGATAAAGGGATACAGGGCTAGCTCTATACTAGAGAATGGTGGGGAAGAACTGGCCTCAGACAAGAGAAGTGCGGAAAGGCAAAGATCTGTACTTGGAAAATGGGACAAGCAGTCTCGGACAGGAAAGGAACTGCAAGGCTAGGCTTGTATTAGAGCTTTCAAGTGGAAACGGTTGCACTTTAACACATGACTGGAGGGTGGGCACAGGGAGGGGATGGGTATGTATTGAACAGTGTAAGTGGCCTCAAGATGGGGATGTTCAGAATATTCAAGGATTAGCAAATGGATGTGCACCAGAAGCAATTTAGAATTGAGGAATACACACAGTGGTTGGGAATGTCTGTGAGGGAGGAGACTTTAAATATGAAAGTCCTCTGAGACAAGAACAGAGACACAGGAAAAACTCAACAGGTCTGGCAGCATCTGAGTTAACATTTTGAGTTTGTATGATTTTTCTCCAGAGCTGAAGGGAGGGAAAAATGTGTTGGGATTATATACAATATAAGAGGGGATGGAACAGAGTCAAAAACCAGGAGCTAGCAGAGATTGCAACGAAGATGTAACAAACTTAAGAACAAGTGATAAATGGCTCATAGTGGGAGGGAGAGCTTTGCACTGGGACAAAAATGTTGGCATCTACAAACAGGGTTAAAATAGAGGAGAAAGGACACAGTTTAAAGTTATGGAACTCAATGTTGAGTCCTGAGGGCTGTAACATGCCGAATCAGAAGATGAGGTGTTGCTCCTCCAGTTTGTATTGAGCGTCACGGAGCTGGCCAAGAACGAACATGTGGGCATGAGAGCAAGATGCTGAGTTGAAACACCAAGTGACAGGGAGGTTGGGGTCAGTCAGTTATGCTTGTGTGCTTAGCACAGGTGCTCTGCAAAGCATCCATCCAATCTGTGTTTAGTCTCCCCAACATAGACAAAGCTGCATATGGAGTAACAAATACATTAAACCATATTGAAGAAGTTGCAAGTGAAATGTTGCTTCAACTGAAAGGAGTATTTGGGGCATTGAATGG
The DNA here is from genome assembly GCF_965287045.1 of Carcharhinus amblyrhynchos. Classification (NCBI taxonomy): domain Eukaryota; kingdom Metazoa; phylum Chordata; class Chondrichthyes; order Carcharhiniformes; family Carcharhinidae; genus Carcharhinus; species Carcharhinus amblyrhynchos. The sequence continues at coordinate 32,913,861 of NC_137335.1, read as the reverse complement.
TGAGGAGGGAGGAGGTAAAGGTTTGCAATTGCATAGGAAGGGATGTGGAGTTGGGTGTGATGGACGTGTGGACAAGGTTGTCCTGGAGGGAGCAGTCCCTGTGGAACACTGATGGTAGTGGTGACAGGATGATGTATTTCGTGATGGCATCATGGTGGAGTTGGCAGAAATGGCAGAGGATGAACTTTTGAATACAAAGACTGGTGGGGTGGAAAGTCAGGACAAAGGGGAAACAACCTTGCTTATGGGAGGGAGGGGAAAGGGTAAAGGCTGAAGTGCAGGAGATGGGTTGGGCATTTTGAGTTTCCTATCAACCACAGGGGTGGGTTGTGAATATAGGGCATTGGTGAGGCCGCAGCTGGAGTACTGTGTGCAGTTTTGGGCGCCGCACCTGCGCAAGGATATTTTGGCCCTGGAGGGAGTGCAGAGGAGGTTTACTAGGCTGATACCGGAGTTGAGGGGATTGAGCTATGAGGAGAGGCTGAATAAACTAGGCTTGTACTCGTTAGAGTTTAGAAGAATGAGGGGAGATCTCATTGAGACGTATAAGATGATGAATGGGATGGATAGGATAGAGGTGGAGAGACTCTTCCCGCTCAAAAAAGACAGTAGGACTAGGGGGCACAGCCTCAAGATAAAGGGGAGGCGGTTTAGAACGGAGTTGAGGAGGAACTTCTTCACTCAAAGGGTGGTGAATCTCTGGAATTCTCTGCCCGTTGAAGTGGTGGAGGCTGCCTCGCTAAATATTTTTAAGAAGCGGGTTGATGGGTTCTTGATAAGAGAGGGGATTAAGGGTTATGGGGAGAGGGCGGGAAAGTGGAACTGAGCAGCGACAGATCAGCCATGATCTTATTGAATGGCGGGGCAGGCTCGAAGGGCTAGATGGCCTACTCCTGCTCCTATTTCTTATGTTCTTATGTTCTTATGAATCTTCGTTAAAGATAAAAGGCAGACTTGTCACAAGTGTCATTTTCAAAGGTGGCATCATCGGAATAGAGGCAGAGAAATCAGGAGATGGGATGGAATCCTTACAGGAAGCAGAGTGTGAGGACATGTAGTTGAGGTAGCTGTGGAGAGTGAATGGGCTTATAATGAATATTGGTGATCAGTCTGTCACCAGAAATAGCGATGGAGAGGCCAAGGAAGGGAAAGCAAAGTGTCAGAGATGGACTATTTGAAGGTGAGACAAGAATGGAAGTTGCAAACAAAATTGAGAAATATTTCCAGGTCCAGATAAAAGAATGAAGGGTCATCGATGCTGTCATCAATGTAACAAAAAGTTGTGGGAGAGAGCCAGAGTAGGACTGGAACAAAGAATGCTCCACATAACCCACAAAAAGACAGGCATGACAGGTAATTCAGTTACCCATGGCCATATTTTTATTTGTAGGAAGTGAGACAAGTTAAAGGGGAAATTGTTGAATGACAACAAATTCAGCTAGGCGTAGGAGAATGGTGCTGAATGGGGATTATTTGAGTAATTGCTCCAGGAAGTGGAGAAACCTCTGACCATCCTGGCGGGGAATGGAGGAGTAGAGGGATTGGACATCCATAGTGAAGAGGAGACAGTTAGGGCTAGGGAACTGGAAATTGTTGGTATAACGTAGGGCATCAGAGGAATGACGGATGTAGGTGGGAAGGGATGGACAAAGGGAGAGATGATGGGGTCAAGATAGGAAGAAATGAGTTTCATGGTGCAGGAATAGGCTGATATGATGGGTCTACCAGGACAATCCTGTTTGTGGATTTTGGGAAGGAGGTAGAAGCAGGAAGTGTGGGGTTGGAAGACTGAGGTTGGAAGCTGTGGAGGATCTCCAGATGTGATGAGGTCCAGGAAGCAATGGCTTGATGTTTGGTGGCGGAACCATGGTCCAGGGGAGGTTGGAGGAAGTGTTTGAGAACTGGTGCTCAGCCTTGGCAAGGTAGAGATCAATAGGCCAGACAACATCAGCACCACCCTTCTCAGCAGGGTGATCACAAGGTCAGGGTGGAGTCTAAGAGAACAGGAGTGCAGCAAATTCAGAGGGAGACAGGGTAGAGTGGGTGAGAGAATCAGAAATTGAAATGGCTAAAGCCATGCCTACAGTTCTCAATGAAAAGATCAAGATTGGATAATAGGTCAGAGGGAGGGGTCCAGGACGAGGTGGTGAAAAGATCTGTTGAAAGGAGGGAGGACTCCTGCCCAAAAAAGTGAGCATAGGGATGGAGGCAATAGAAGAAAAGTTCAGCATCTTGCCAAGCCCAAGATTCATTGAGGTGAAGAAGGAAGGGGACAAAATGGAGTCCTTTGCTGAGCTCAGGACATTCAGTAAGAGTCACGGATGGTTCATGGGCACCTGGTGCAAACCTGCAAGATCAGTTTTTTGTAATCGCAAACCAGCTGTACATTGAGCGAGTGGTAGCCTTTCCAGTTTGCAGTGCTTATGGCCAGGGAGCTTTTACAGCCATGAGTGGTGTTGATGGCGTCCTACATCTGTTGGAATCTGGAATCTGGAAATCTTAGCAAAGCCCAGTGCTCTAGTCTTCTGAGTTGCTTGATCTCTGTCAAAGTTGACAAAATTGTGGGTCTTGGCAAAAAGAGCGTAACCTCATGAATGCATTTGTGCATGGACACTTGAGAGTTTGCTTAGAGGCCGCAGTGGAGCCCTGGAAGGAGCCATTGACATGTAAGCTCAGAGCAGCCTGCTACTTTCACAGCCAAAAGTCTGACAACACCAGGTTTTAGTCCAACCGATTTATTTGATAATACTCACAAGCTTTCGAGGGGACTGCCTCTTCGTCTTTTACCGTGTTTACGCCAGTCCAATGCCGGCATTCCCACATCATGACTTTCACAGCCACCAGCAATGGATGCCCTCCCAGCACCTGTGACACCAATTATTGGAGAACGTGGTAAATGTGAGTCTGCAGATCCCTAGACATGCAGAGCCATCAGCGACACTGATTCTCACTCACCTGGTGATTAAGTATGCAAGTTTTGTAGACCGAGTGTTGCGAGCTGACTATGGATGATGTCTCTGTGAGCCTCATCCCCTGTATCCAGAGGAGGCCCATTGTCTCTTGGTTTTGGGGGTCTTGCTCCTCCCTTTGGTGATCCAGGCACCCCCACCACAATCTTCATCTCCTTCTCACCTGCCTGTAAGTGATAACACAAGCAGCAATGAATACAGCCTCCATTTTCCTGATGGCCTCCTCTTTGCAGTGTCAGTGAGAAACATACAAGTGTCAGCGTCAGTCCCCGTAGGTTTTTTTTTGGTAATTTAATCACTCCTCAGTGAATGATCAGTTTTATGTGCTTCCAGACCACATTGAGCAAGTGGTAGCCTTTCCAATTTATATAGTACAGTGCCTGTTGCCTGAGAGGTTTTACAGCCATGGGTGCAGTGGGCCAACATGAGCACCAGTGCTGAGGGTAGGACAAGTCACCAGAACCCAATGAACTGCACGCTAGGGAAGTGGCTGCAGAGATGATGGACCCATTGGGTGAAATTTTTCATAATTCGCTAAATTCCCAGTACTAGAAGATTAGAAATTAGTCAATGTGACCCCCTTGTTCAAAAAGGGAGAAAGGTAGAAGGCCAGTTGGTTTAACATCAATTATTGGTAAGATGCTGGAGTCAATAATCAAACGGCAAAAAGCTCTTTCCTGTAGCACATTATTAGTTGCATTCTTCAACCAGAAAAATTCCCCTGTTTCTTATTAGCTAGTCAGTCTTCTATCCATGTCAATATGTCTCAGACAGTCAGACACTTCTTCCTGCCTTCCCTGGACAAGACCCCACAAGCAAACATCAAACTTTTACACCATAGAATGCATCCTTTCTGGTTGTACCACAGCTTGGTAAGGCTCCTGCTCTGCCTAAGACTGTAAGAAACTACAAAGGATCGTGAACAAAGCCTAGTCTATCATTTAAACCAACCTCTCATCATGACTCTATTTGCACTTCTTGCTGCCTCGGAAAAGCAGCCAACATAATCATGGAACCTACACACATAGTCTCTTCCATCTTATTCCACTGGGGAAAAGAGACAAAAGTCTGAGGTCATGTACCAACCAACTCGAGAACAGCTTTTTCCCTGCTGCCATCAGACTTTTGAATGGACCTAACTTATATTCTGTTGATCTGTCTCTACATCCTAACTATGATTGTAACATTACATTTTACAGCCTCTCCTTCTCTATGTATGTATGTATGTATGCTTTGTATAGCGCACAAGAAAAAATATTTTTCACTGTATATTAGTACATGTGACAATAAAAAAATCAAATCAAATGTTACTCCTTATACCATGAGCAAAAACCTATGTTGCGCTTATCAAATGCTTTTTGGACATATAAGTACAATACATCCAACCGTTCCCCTTTATCAACAGCACATGTGACTCTTTCAAAGACCTTCAGTAAATTAGTTAAGCATGATTTCCCTTTCACAAAGCTATATTCACTATGCCAGTTCGTCTTCAGTTTTTCTAAATGCACTGTCATAGCATCTTGAAAAAAGCTTCCAACATTTTCCCTATGACAGTTGTTAAGCTAACTGGTCTGTAATTTCCTATTTCCTGTCTCAATCCTATTTCTGGAATGTTACTTGTATCATCTATAGTGAAGTCCAATGCAAAATACTGGTTCAATTCATCTGTCATCTCCTCAATTTCCGTTATTAATCCTCCAGACTCACTTTCTATAGGACCACTGCTCACTTCGTTAACTCTCTTATTTATAGAAGCTCTTAGAATTGTTTTGGTAAGATTGCCCCTAAGTCCTGGAGGGGCGTGAAAACAGGAGAGTTTCAGATCTGTTTTAGGGTGTGTTCGAACCTGCTATCTTATGCACTCAAGTGCACGAAAAACCAGCAGAAGTGGTTTCTTGCCAATAAAGGAAGGGGGTGAGTCTTAAGTTGCCCGAACACTTGCTGAGGGCGCCATTCCACGTGTGCAGTCTCTAGTAGTAGAGACCTGTCGTTTGGCCTCTGCTGTTCTTAGTTTGCCTCTTCCATTACCTCCACAAACCCAGCCAGGCGAAGTCACACAGCACGTGAACCTGGACTATTCTATCCTGGACTCATTAGATCAATGTAAAATCAGATAAAAATAAATGAAAATAATTCATCCAGCCACACGTGGAAATGGAAGCGAGGCTAATTGCGCTGGATATCCAGTGCTGGTAAGAGCGCGAGAAATCAGGTGTGAATCTGATTTCTCGGCTGTCTCAATCTTACTGGCTCACTCCATCCGTTGGCCAGCAGCGCACAAAGGTAAGATCATTCCCTTAATTATATTTCAAGTTAGTTTTCCCTTGTAATCTAAATTTTCCCCTCCCTTATTAATCATTTTGTAATTCTTTGTTGTCCTTCATATTCATCTAACTCTCTAACCTTCGCCCATCTTTATGTAGTTATATGCTTTTTCTTTAATTTTGATACTGTCTTTAACTTTTGGTGAGTCCTCCCCTTGGATTTTTTCTTTCTCATTAGTGTGTAACTATTCTGTGTTCAGAAATATCCTTTTAAATATTTGTCACTGCATCTCGATTGACCTATATTTCAATTGGTCACTTTAGCTAGCTCTGTTTTTATTTGCATATCATTGCCTTTATTTAAGTTTAAAATACTATTCTTGGAGCCATTCAACTCTTCCTCAAACTCAATATAAAATTCAATCATATGATCACTACTACCCCAGGGATGAGCTCACTATGACAAAATCAAATTAACCCAGCTCTTGCACAACACCAGGTCTAGTATGTATCCACTCCATGGCCTGGGCCTCAGCTCCTCCCTCTGCAACTGGATCCTGAACTTCCTAACCCATAGACCACAATCAGTAAGAATAGGAAACAGCATCTCCTCAATCATCCTCAATATTGGTGCCCCACAAGGCTGTGTATTCAGCCCCCTACTATACACCTTATACATCTATGACTGTACGGCCAAATTCCCTTACAACTCGATTTTCAAGTTTGGTGATGACATCAGTGTAGTGTGTCAGATCTCAAACAATGATGAGACAGAGTACAGGAATGAGAGAATCTGGTGAATTGATGCGATGACAATATCTCCCTCAATGTCAACAAAAAAAGAGATTGTCATCGACTTCAGGAAGCTTAGCGCAGAATATGCCCCTGTCTACGTCAACAGGGACAAAGTAGAAATGGTTGAGAGTTTCTAGTTTTTAGGTGTCCAGATCACCAACAACCTGTCCTGGTCTCCTCATGCCGACACTATAGTTAAGAAAGCTCACCAACATCTCTGCTTTCTCAGTAGACTAAGGAAATTTGGCATGTCAATTACTACTATCACCAACTTCTTTAGATGCACCATAGAAAGCATTCTTTCTGGTTGTACCACAGCTTGGTACGGCTCCTGCTTTGCCCAAGATCGCAAAGAACTACAAAAAGTCGTGAATGAAGCCCAATCCATCATGCAAACCAGCCTCCAAATCATTGACTCTGTCTACACTTCCCACTACCTTGGAAAAGCAGCCAGCATTATTAAGTACTCCATGCAATCCGGACATCTCTCTTCCATCTTCTTCTGTCAGGAAAAAGCTAAGAAGTCTGAGGTTATGTATCAACTGACTCGAGAACAACTTCTTCCCTGCTGCTATCAGACTTTTGAATGGACCTACCTCACACTAGATCTTTCTCTACACCCTAGCTATGCCTGTAATGGTGCATTCTGCACTCTCTCCTTTCCTTCTCTATGAACAGTGTGCTTTGTCTGTATAGTGCACAAGAAACAATACTTTTCACTGTATACTAATACATGTGACAATAATAAATCAAATCAATGTTCTGCTCTATGATTGGCATGCACTGTTCTAAGAAACCCCAAAAACACTGTGTACTCCTCACTTGGGTCACATCTGTCAATCTGATTTTTCCAGTCTATACGTAGATTAAAATTTCTTACGATTATTGCTGCATCTTTCTGACACGCCTTCATTATCTCTTCCTTTACATTCTGTCCGACATGTAGATACAATTTAAACTTATGCAGAAGCAGAATTAGAAAAAAAAATCAATAATCATGATTCCTCCATTATACTTAAACCTACAACACAGAAGAAATGCGTTAATTTCCTAGATACCACAGTATTTAAATTGGAATAAGGAAGCAATAGACATAAATTAGCAACATAAAATGTTTTTGAAATAACTGACACCTAGTTCATCTCCCGGAATACACCTTCCATGGACTGGTAAGGTTGTAGCTAATGGCCAGACTTTGAAAGCTCCTCTTGCCCGGTAGGATGTTATGGTCCCACAAACCAAATGGAGATTTAAATGGCTTGCTGCATCCACTGGGGGAGACACTCTGTGGCAGGGTCATCACATCCCGGCTAATGTGTTTATGCTGTATATGCATAAAGCTGGAACATTTTAATTGGCCGTTACTTCCCATTTTACTGCATCTCAGACCACAACCTCAGATTCAAATTTAGCAATTGATTCAGCATTATTATTCATCTAGTGTTGGTATTCATCTAATATTAATTAAAATGATTCAAATGAATGGCAAGTTTATTTTTTCACTTTTCTGGCTGGCACACAGTGGGCTGAATGGCCTCTTTCTGTACTGTAACTCAAAGCTAATGGTTCAATTGCTGTTTGGAGAAGAGTGTTCCAAATTTTTGTAACTCTCTTCTTTACCCTTTGAATGTCACCTAATTTCACTTCAGAAAGATCTGGGATTATTTATGATATTTAAAATATATTAAAATTAGCATTTAAATAATTCTGGCACTGATTTCTGGCATGGAACTAACAGCACCAGAAGTCCAGCTGCCGGAGATGCATGGAGGCTGTGTCACCCAGCAGGGAGCCTGCAAAACAGCCTCTGCTCGTGTCTTGCCCGCTGAGCTATAAAAGCAATGCGGTGAGCTGGAAGAACTCCACCACCACCATCAACTCAACACACTATAACTGCCTTGGGAAATGGTGAAATAGCATACTAAAACTACAATGCCAAATCGACCATTAACCTTCATTAGAACAGTGACTACATTTGAAAGCATTTCATTAACTGTAAACCACTTTGGAATATCCTGAAATTAAAAGCACTACAAAAATGGAAGTTGTTCATTACTGTTAGAGATCTTAGAATAAGTAAAATAGTTGCATGTTTGTCCTCTAACGCAGTCGCTGCACATCAATTCTGTCATAATAGTCAGATATTTATTTTGAAATAAAACTGTTTCAGTATTACATTATCCAATTAACACAGTGTTCATTACAAAAGTATCCACTACATTTTTTCCTCACTTGCTCCTAAGCTTATACAGCTGTACTTTTGAGTCTACACATTTATTTCCAAAGAATTCATTACCTTAGTGACTTCATAGAAACATTGAAAATAGGAGCAGGAGTAGAACATACAGCTCTTGGAGCCTATTCCATGATTCAATGTGATCATCTCTGACCTTCTCTCAACACCATACTCTCACATTCTCCCCATACCCCTGACACTTTTAGAATCAAGAACTATATCAATTTCTTTCTTAAATATATTCAGTGACTTGGCTTTCAAGCCTTCTTTGGTAGAAAATTCTACAGGTTCTATAATTCTACTCACCCTCTGAGTGAGGAAGTTTCTTCTCATCTTGGTCATAAATAACCGAGCCCATGTCCTGAGATTTCATGTTTTTCCTGGCACCCTGATAGTTGAGTACTCCTTTGTTGACCAGTTAAAACTGTTCTCTTGCCCTCTCCCCTCCTTCGCAGCCTCTCTTTTCTTAGCCATTCCCTCACTGCTTCCCCTGTGGTACCTGCTTCCTTGCGTCCCCCTCCCATCTTTGCCCTTGCCGTGTCCCACTGCTGTAAGCGCTGCCTTGCCCCAGACTGAGTGCTGCAATTCAGATTCCCGCTGCCCGCTACCTCTCAACTCATAGGCTGCTGAGTAGGAAAATGGGAAACAAGCAGCCCATCAACAGCAAGCTTGGAAAGGAAACAACTTGTGATTGGAGGAGCAGCACCTTACAGAATGCCAGTTCCATATATTGTTGGGGGTCGGGGGGGTTGGTGGGTACTTTGGTTTGATTGGTTGCCTTTTGATTGAATGTTTCTGTGCATTTTGGGGCCTTTTGGAGGCAAATTCACCCACCACCCCCATGTATTTGATTACCAACTATTTGAGTTTTAAAAGGAGCTATGCTATGCATCAGCAAGAGAAAAGAGGTGAAAAATAGTGAGGCAAAATGGAGGAACATAGTAGAACATCGTGCATTAAACAGTTAAATTCAGGACAACTGACCTTAATTAGATTCTAATTATTATGGTTGAACTGAGACTTTTTTTGAAGAATATTATTTCTTAGGTTTACTAGGCTGATACTGGAGTTGAGGGGGTTGAGCTATGAGGAGAGGCTGAATAAACTAGGCTTGTACTTGTTAGAGTTTAGAAGAATGAGGGGAGATCTCATTGAGACGTATAAGATGATGGAATGGGATGGATAGGATAGAGATGGAGAGACTCTTCCCGCTCAGAAAGGACAGTAGGACTAGGGGGCACAGCCTCAAGATAAAGGGGGGGCGGTTTAGAACGGAGTTGAGGAGGAACTTCTTCACTCAAAGGGTGGTGAATCTCTGGAATTCTCTGCCCGTTGAAGTGGTGGAGGCTGCCTCGCTAGATATTTTTAAGACGCGGGTTGATAGGTTTTTGATAGGCAAGGGGATTAAGGGTTATGGGGAGAGGGCGGGAATGTGGAACTGAGCCACGACAGATCAGCCATGATCTTATTGAATGGCGGGGCAGGCTTGAAGGGCTAGATGGCCTACTCCTGCTCCTATTTCTTATGTTCTTATGTTCTTTCTCTAATTGTTACTGAAGACTTGTGTCAGAAATTTAATTGTGTTACTGTAATGATCATCTGCAGTTCTAGTACTATTCTTCGGATGGAAAAGACTTGTTATGCTACAGGGAGTAGTGGTCAAATTTTTTCTGTTAGCTATATGTACCAGAGAATGTAACATATTCTTCATACTCTGTTTATAGAGGAAATCTCCCCACACCCCATAAACTTAACTCACTTGGCTTTGATTCATAAATTTTTCATGTTACATCTGCTAGGTTATTGGATATTCAGTGGAACACGCACCTTGATTTGATGCACAAAAGACTCAACTCCCAAGGGTACTATTTACTCAGGGTGTGGTGTGGAACTGTGAGTTTCTCTCCACACAGCACTGAATGAATTTCATTGCCTTTGTCTATGAAGTACTGATCAGGACAGTGACAAACTAATGTGGATATTCAGAGGCTGGGGTCCAATTCTCACCCAGGTATTTACTTGCCTTCACTGTATTAAGTATTCAGTGGGTTCAAGGTACGAGGAAACGGAAATTATTTCAGCTTTGTGAAAAGGAATTAAAGGTAAAGAGAATGTAATGGGGATTGATTGTTGCAACTCACCTGTGTTTTGATCTAGGAAGTTTTAAGATCATCTTTACATTTTGTACATAGTATCAGTTTTAAAACTACGCAGTAATTTCAGTATTCAGAGAAAATATGGAAGACTATTCATTGAATTTTTTTTATTGAGCAATGGATTTTCACTGAAATTAAACTGAGGTGGTCCAAAGCAGAAGACTTTGTTCCTTTATTCTCTCTCTTTTGCATTCTCTGCTGAAGATATTGACTCTTTGCTGATTGCACTTCCGTATGTAATGCATTCACTATTTATGTATGAATTTTAAATGGAGCATTGGCAAGATTTTCCATGCATCACAGTTGAGCCAGACATCCGCCCAGCTGCACACCTTCACTTTCAGCAGAGTTTTTTGAATAATAGAAACAACTATTGCTGTTTTGTCTTGAATCCACATAGGCTAGGATTACCTCACTTAGCAAAGTTCAGACATCAAACCTCTGCATTCTAAGAACTTACTTAAGCTATTCTTCTTCTTTTGCCATGAAATCAAATAATAAATTTCTCCCCAGTAATTCCAATTTTCTTTATTGTTTTCTGATGGTCTAATACAAAACTAGAATCTGAAATGATGGAAGTTGAGTTAACTAGTCAATTAGTTGGTTTTGTTTACCGTCTCTTTTCTCCCTTTCTCTAGAGTGCAGAGCAGGTTTCTACATTCTGTCGGAGTTTATATGAACTGCAGCCACCTGATATGGATGGGCAGAAAGGGAATCTTGATCAAAATTTGAGGCCACTAGCACGACACCTCTCTGACGCAGAGAGACTTCGGAAAGTTATCCATGAACTTATAGATACAGAGAAGTCCTATGTGAAGGTATGTCTGAAGGTTAAATTGAAGGCATGCATGTATCTTGTTAATTAAGTTAAAATGAGTAACCCATATTTTGCCATCAAATAAAATATTTGTCAATTTCTTAATGTGTCTCCTTCATCTTATTCTGCCGTTGACTCATGCTGAGGAATGATTCCACAGCTACAAAACCTTTGAACATCTCATCCATACCCATATACTTCTACATACAGTCAGTAACAACCAAGCTGATTCTTTCCTTGTCCAACTTCCAGCATGTAATTTTTTGAGCAAGAGTTCCTTGATGATGATTGGGAATTTCCAGCAAGAATTCGTAGATGATAATTGGGAATGGAAACTGTAGTTGTTATTTCAAAACTGAATCCAGGTGATTTGAATTTGATACCCCAAGTAGATACAGACTTGTGTCTGAACACCGTTGTCTGTAGTGCTTAGTGTGACACTCTCTAAAGTAGTGATAGACAATCTTGGCTAATCAGAGAGTCTCCTTCATTTCAGTGGGCTGCAAGATTGAAGTCAGGCCTGTTCACTAATCACAACCCCATGAATAAGGTTAAATACATTTCTTAATTTCACAGTACTTCAACGATATGACAAATATTTCATAATGAGTTCTAGAAAATATTTAATCATTCAAATGTTAATAAAACTATCAACTTCAAATTTTAAACAAAATAAATATTTACACTTTGGACGTAAAGTGAGCGCACCACTCTGAAGGTCAGTGTTGTGTGCAATCAGCATACATCTCACTTCACTTGCCTTTGCTTTATGTCAAACTGGTAGGAAAAAAACTGCTTGGACAGAAATCTACAGGATGTGGTTACCCTGCATATTGACAACGGCCAACAAAATTGTCTTATGGGCCACACTCAGAACCCAGATGGTCCGCGTGTGGCTCTGGGCCGCAGGTTGCCCACCATTACACTAAACCATCAGACAGGCTCAAAACTGTACTCCAATCCCAACAAATACCACAATTTTACTACAGTGCTACAATTTATAGTATTTGCTCGTAGTCATCTTTCCCAACATTAATTACATTTATTCTGTGCATATCCTGACTTTTGAAAGCTAAGACCATAAAGGCAGAATAACCTATTCATTGTTTCCTCCTCTGATGTTCAGTCCACCATCTTGAGGGGGAAGGGGACCTGATCTAATACAGTGTAACTGATGGCTCAGGGAACTATAATTTGGTGCCTTTTTATGCTGCAAGTACTTTGGAAGCCATATAATTATATGCCAACTGAAAGTTGTTGAGTATTTATATTTACAAAATGGATTGTAGTTTTAGTATACTATTTCTCCATTTCCCAAGGCAGTTACGGTGGGTTCTCTGTGAGTTGACAATTTTGTGTTTACTTAGGGCATTTTGTGTTGTGGGCACTTCACTGATTGACCAGGCTGATTGGTTTACTAAACCCATGATATTCCAAACAGAAAACACACACACGTTTCTATCTGGGAGTACACCACACAGCATACTGGAAAGGAAAGAATAGATGCTTTTAACTACATCTGAAGCTGACATTGGATCCTTTGCATATGCAAATAAACCTTTCTAAAATTGACTTACCCTGAGGCAGTCAGCATGTTACATTCAGGTTAACAACCCAAGGGATCACCTTTAGATAAATAATTTATCTAAAGGTGGTGTTGGGAGGAGCAGAGCAGGAGTACTCTTCCTAACGTCACATTAAATGAACCATCTGTTGTAAATGTGATCGTTGATTCATGATCTCTGCTGTTTCTAATCTTCAGTGCTTCCCTTCCCAGGTAGCCCTTACTCATCCTGGCCTTCTCTGCCAATCACTTCTCTTCCAAACTCCTGATTAGCCTCCCTCCCCATGATTTATTAGCCTATGAACCATTTGCTACAAGGCCTCTGTCACTTTAGCAGTGGCTTGATATAACGCAGTTCTCCACTGGCTGACTTTGATGCCACATCAGCTTCTTTATAATGAAGTACAATATCTGGGTCATCTTAGATCTCGTTATTTAGGTGCAGGAAACATGCTGTACGTCATCACCCACCCAAATTTCTGGGCCCTAGTCTATTCATTGCATCTTTTTTTGATGGAATTTCCATTTAATGTTCCATTATTCTACAGCCTATCTTTCCATCTGAACACTCAGTTGGTATATCAAATATCAGCTGACTGTAGAAATCAGTTCATCTTGCAAAAACTTCCCAAACCCCCGAAAAAGCACAGATGATGTGGGCTCATGAGACCTGGACAAATGCTGAGGAAACAGCTGGCACCATATCTACCTGCTCAGCAGCAGATACTTAGGGAGGAGATGTGGGTGGAGATGCTTCATTTGTTGGGAGTAACAGTGGTCTGGTCACCTCACTAGTGTCTCTTTCTCCGTAACATTCAGATTAATTCTGTCAAGTTTGCTTTTGTGCTCTCTGATCTCTGCTTTAGATTGCCAATTTTCCACAGATTCAGATCTTGTACTGTGTACGCGTTATATTTGTACAACTGAGGACATTATTTCATGGAGTCATCTAATAGTTTGTCAGTTTGGATTATGATTGTATTAATCACAACATTGTTGTTGGTTTGAACAGTGTGCATTAGTAGCTCAGGTAAAAAAAATTCGTCTGTCAGCGCTTTCCTGAAATTGACACAGGAGCTACAAAATCAGCCAGTAGGACCCACAGTGTTAATCTCCTGTAGATTCAAGACATCGTTTAAAAGTCAGCATATCTAGTGAAGTTATTTAATTGCATCAACAGGTGACCTGAATTGGGACAGCCCTCTTTGTAAACCTTGAGGGGATTACATTAAGTTAGTCAATGGGTTATACTGATCTCTGTGGGGCTGAGCTATAAAAAGACATGAAATCCTCTCTCACTTGTAAAACTGTCAATAATGCAAAATTAAGCCAAACAATCTATTGCTTGCTGTTATAAAGCATTTATTAGAGACTGTCTGCCTGTGTCCTGAGCACTGGAAAGAGAAATCCTGGAGTTATTAAGTATAAACTCCTTTGGCTACAGTGAAGCAGTTCTTCAATCCACGATAATCCCACTATCACTAAGCTTTGGGGGCAGAAATTCCATGGGGTTGGAAGCATTGAGAACAAGTCCACTCCTGCTTGGCCTGCTCACCCTGCACCATTTAATGGCTGTCACGCCATCTGGCTTGAGAGGGATTATTGTACCCATTGGGAGAAGAAAGTCCCACTTCCCTGAACTATTGGCTAGTCAGATGGTCAGCAGTTCTCCAGTCCCAACAGAGTCATGGGGAGTGGTGGTCACTGCTGGGATTGCAGCAGTCCTAGAAGGAAGTGAGCAGTGATAGAGTTGGACTTCAAAGTCTCACCAGGACCAGGCCAGGAGGCCTGGGCTGGAAGCTGGAGGGATAGGGGGCTGCAGTGGACAGGACAAGGGGGCAGTGAAACCACTAGTTAAATGCTTTAAGTATCAAAATTGACTTGCGTGCGATGGCACAGTAGTTAGCACTGCAGCTCACAGCACCAGGGACTCGCGGTCAATTCTGATTATAGGTGACTATCCGTATAGAGTTTGCTGTGTCTGCATGGGTTTTCTCTGGGTGCTCCAGTTTCCTCCCATACTCCAAAGATATGTGGGTTAGGATGGATGGACAAGCAAAATTGACCCTTCATGTCAGGGCGACTAGCAGGGTAAATACGTGGGGTTACAGGGATAGGGCCTGGGTAGGATTGTTGTTGGTGCAGGTTTGATGGGTTGAATGTCCTCCTCCAGCACTGTAGAGATCCTGTGACTTGAGATTTAAAGACAAGGAGGAGGTGTTCTGAAGAGCAATTTTGCAGGCATCATGAAAGAGAAAAATTAATAAGTAATGCATTTATATATGGAGCCATGAGAGTGCAAATAAAGACCAACTTAATCAAGTTTTTATTAAATCCTTTTGATCTTAGAGCTTCCTCCATCAGCTCAATTAAAGGTTGCTTCAACATCTAAGGAGTGAAGCAAATATGCATTGAGCAAAATGATGGTGATTAATAATATGACTAACCATGCACCTCGCCATTAGAATGCCTATGCTATAGCTGTACTATATTCAAGAATCCCAGGACTTTTTTTACTTTTCAAGCAGATGTCCGGTATTATACAATTTCTACATCAACCTATTGAAAATAAATCAATCTTTTGCAATAAAATTTGCAGTATCATGAACTGGGTATAAAATTGGACTTAAGCTGGTGCATGTGATGTGTATAAATATTTGCTTTCTATTTCCCGATGACCAGCTGTGATTGCATCATATTGGTTCATCATCAGCACAGATATAATCACTTATCAACTACGCAGGACACTTTGTGTCTTCCATCACTCTTGCTTATCCTCAAACAGTAGACATTTAAAAACATCTGGGCGTAGTTATATGGCTGAATTCTGATTGCAGGTTTCAGACAATGAGGTTGCCAACAACTTGAGTTTGCTGTTGTGGTTTGACATTTACATCCCATAATGAGATCAACAACTTGTAACCATGTGTGACTATCCATTGTTCTAATATCACCCTGCTCAGTAATCCAGTCTTCTCCACATTACATCTTGTAGGTAGTTCCACTGTCATTTTCCTTCAATATTTTAAGTATTTGTTTTCTCTTCATATTTTTTCCCCCTTTTCCTATTTGTTTTATGTTGTGTCTACCTCTGGTTGCATTTTCTCATCTGTTATCCTGGTTATGCATTCATTCATTTTTCTGCTAATTTTCTTGTTTTCTCTTTGCCTCTTATATTACATTTTCAATCTTTATATTTTGTTTTGCTTCTCATATTTCATAATTCAGAGCCATCTATATTCATATTTCTTAAAATTCAGTAGTCTGTGCCTAATTTGTTTTTCCACTCAATCCCTCACAGCAGGATTTTCCTTCCCCTGTGAGTCATCGCCATGACGACCTTCTGCTCTCCAGGCCTCTGAGTCTCAACTCATTGCCTAAGATTTTTAAACTAGGGCTCTAGGAAGAAGAATATGGCATATGCTCTGTATTCTTATCTGTATTTTATTGCTCTACTAACTTCCTGCCCACCAGTGAAAATAGAGTTGCTGTAGAATTGCTCTTTTTGTTTCATTCTGTGCCAAACTTTTTTCTTGTCTAACATTTCAATACAGTAAAAATAGGTCGGTCTACTACCTACCTTTGCTCTTTACCAGGGCTTTGTAATTTAATGTTTAAGCATTGGCATGCATTTGACTTGTCCTCAAATCTTCACTCTTTCCCTCTGCAAAGTATTCACTCTCCCTTGTGACCAAACAGGCCAGAAATCCGCAGCTTTACTGAGTAAATGCAGAAATTACCAACTACTTTAATAGACAATGTATTAGTACAGTAACACACAAAATAGTTGCACAGAGCCACCATTAGATTTTAATAATTAATGCATGAGTGCCTAGAACAAATGAGCTTTTTGACTTTTTATAGATGAGCTCATAAAAGTGATGGATGTTAATATTAAATAAAGCTTCATGTATCCTTTGTTAGCATCAAGAACGTGAATGTTGTGTGTAGCAGTTAGATGTGAAATCAAACTTCATCTGCTCAATAAAAAAAGTTCAGTTCCAATTTCAAAAGAGCATTATTACTACACCAGCGTGGCATTTTCCACAGCAGTCATTCTATGGGCTCGTGAGTGAGATTGCAAAATTAGAACATCTTTGTGTTTTGGGTCCAATCCAGATAAGACCCTTACAGCCAGCACACAAAGGAGTCTTACATCTCTCAGACTGGGCTAGATTTGAACCCATTGTTCTAACTTATAATTCTCTTTGATTCTGTACTGAAAAACTTGACTGTATTTTGATAGTTGTTGAAGAATATAAAATCCAAAGGCTATTGAAAATGTTTTACCTTTTCAGTTTATGTATTTTTCTCAGGTTTTGTGCTGCTAAAGTAGCTTTATTAGGTTGTATTTTCCAATTAAAGGGATTGACATGATTAAATTTTCCAGCTATCTCTCATCTGAATAGCTGTTTTGATAATTTGCTAATATCAAACCTTTCCTTTTCTTGTCATTATGGTCAGCAATGATGATAGTAAGCACTCTTCATTAAGTCAGTATGATCAAATGTGAAGCATCCTCTACTCTACCCTAACAACATCAAACATCAAATGAGTCCCCCAGTTATATCAGTGTCATCCTTATTCCATATCCAATATCAACCATCCTATATCTTCTATGAGTGAGACTGTCAATTTGTGCCAAATTCGGAACACTGTTATATGGAGACGCTTCTCTTGGAGGAACTGAATTAACTCTACTGAACCTCAGCTCACACTGGATCCTCATATCCACAGGACAGAGATTTTCATTCTTTCAAGTTGAACTGGTCCTGAATCCAGATCCCAGAGATATTAAAGCTGGTTTCCTGTTTTATTTTAATATATGGCGATGGAACATTTACAGATGACAGCACTCTTTGAAGACTAAAGTGGTATTTCAGCAACCAAAGTCAAATAGCTAGTTTATATTTTGCTTGTTTAGAGATGCAATTAATTGTGGATTATACTGTAGAATTCTCTAATGTCACTTTTTAAATACATTTTCCATAATGATCACGAGTGGAAATATTTCTTTATAGCAATATTAGGCAGTTTTGGCATTGAGGATTAAACAGTTATGTTTCAATTCTATATGGTAAATAAAATACTAATCCTCAGAGCCTGTTTAAGATGGTTAAGAGGATGATGCAGTGAAGTACTCAGTAATGCTGGAACAAATGAATATAATACAAAATCAGTTAACTTCAGTATTCTTGGGTAATGGTATCTATCTTTTGCAGGATCTAAGCTGTCTGTTTGAAGTATATCTGGATCCCCTACATAACGAGACTTTCCTAACACAGGATGAGGTATGGTGCCTGCATGTTATCTTATTTTCAGAACTCTTGTAATATAGTTTAAGGCCAATGCTTGTCACATTCACTGTATCTATTTATTATCTGGTTCAATGGTTAGCACTGCTGCCTGACACTGCAGGGACCCAAGTTTGATTCTCAGCTTGGGTCACTGCCTGTGCGGAGTTCGCATGTTTTCCCATGTCTGCGTGGTTTTCCTTCGGGTGCTCTGGTTTCCTCCCACAGTTTGAAAGATGTGCTGGTTAGGTGCATTGCCCCGAACAGGTGCCAGAATGTGGTGACTAAAGGAATTTCACAGTAACTTAATTGAAGTGTTAATGTAAGCCTTACTTGTAACTAATAAATAAACTTTACTTTTAGAAGAATTATACAGACTTGAAACGTTAATTCTATTTTCTCTCTCCACAAATGCTGCAAGACCTACTGAGTTTTTCCAGCATTTTCTGTTTTTGTTTCAATGTTTTCCCTTTATTAATATATGAATGTTTCTCTCTGTGCAGATGCAGTCCCTCTGCTTCAAATCCATTGTCATTGCCCCTCACTTCAAAAAATCAAACATTGACCCCATTTACCTTGCTGACTTACTGCCCCATTTCCAAAATCCCTTTCCTCTCAAATCCTTGATCTTGGGGATTGCCATCCAAATTCATGCCCATCTTTCCTGGAACTCCTGTGGTTCGAATCTATTCAATCTACTTCTGTCATGGTACTAACTCTGATCGAAGTCACGAACGATTATTACAAAAGCAAATTATCCTTCCACGTTCTCCTTGACCTTTCTGCAGCCTTTGACACAGATCATAACACCATCTTCCTCCAACATCTCTTCATTGCAACCACATTAATTTTGATGACACTCACCTAGTTCCATTCCTCTCTGTCTAATTGTATTCGTTGAATCA
This sequence comes from Carcharhinus amblyrhynchos, assembly GCF_965287045.1. Taxonomy (NCBI): domain Eukaryota; kingdom Metazoa; phylum Chordata; class Chondrichthyes; order Carcharhiniformes; family Carcharhinidae; genus Carcharhinus; species Carcharhinus amblyrhynchos. The sequence goes on along the minus strand of NC_137335.1, from coordinate 32,894,858 downwards.
CCTGCAATGCCCCACAGCTACCTCTGTTTCCCCCAGGATTTATCCCAGATCCCTTCCTATCACATGCTGCTATCAGCAACATCAGCTAAAAACACAGCATTTAACACTGTTGTTAAATTATCAAACTGCTGGTCTGACATCCAGTACTGGATGAACAGTCATTTCCTAAAGTTAAACATTGAAAATGCCAAATCTATTGTCTTTGGTCCCTAATACACATTCTGCTCCTATGTTACTGACTCCATTTCTCTCTCTCCGAACCATCTATGACTAAGTCAGAATTATCACAACCATGGTGTCATAATTGAATCCAGATGATGTTCTGACCAAATATTCATGCGATCACTAAGACTGGAATTTCTGATATTCCCATCGCCACTATTTAGCTCAAATGCTGCTGAAACCTCATCCAAACCTTTGTTACCTATAGACTTGACTACTCCAAAGCACTCCAGGCTGGCTACACGCTTTCCACCCTGCATAAACTTGAGGACATCCAAATCTCTGCTTGCACCAACCCCCATTCACCCATCACACCTGTATTCGCTGATCTACCTTGGCTGCTGAAGCAAACATCAATTTTAAGTTTCTCATCCTTGTTTTCAAATACCTCCATGAACTCTCCCTATCTCTCTAATCTCCTTCAGCCCCACAACCTGCTCAAGACATCTGCAATTCTGGCCTCCCTAATATTCCTGACTCTTGCATTGGTGGGCATGCTGTCAACTTCCCTAAGCTCTGGAATTCTCTTCCCTGTGCTCTCTCTACCTATCTAACTCTCTTTCCCCCTTTAAGATGCTCCTTTGTAGCTAGCATTGCTGCCTCCCATTCCCGGTTTGGGTCACTGTGTGGAGTCTGCATGTTCTCCCATGTCTGTGTAGGTTTCCTCCCGGTACTCCGGTTTCCTCCCACAGTCTGAAAGATGTGCTGGTTAGGTGCATTGGCCATGCTAAATTCTCCTTTAGTGTACCCAAACAGGTGCTGGAGTGTGGCGGCTAGGGGATTTTCATAGTATCTTCATTGCCATGTTAATGTAAGCGTACTTGTGACACTAATAAGTAAACTTTAAAAAAAGCTTAAAATTCATTTCTTTGATCATCATATAGAGTTACATGTTGTTTTATAAGGGCAGATGGCTTTGGCCATCTGCCCTTATAAAATCATATATAACTCTATCAAATCTTATGTTATAATGTTCTTCTGAAGCACCTAGGGATGTTTTATTTCCTTAAAGGCGCTATATAATACAAGTAGTTGTTGTTGTAATATAAATTAACCAAGGTCTTGTAAAGAGAACAGCACAGAGCTTATCGACTCAAGTTTTGTTGCTGGCTGTCAGTTGTCACTGTGTGAAGGAGCAGTGGACCTTTGTTCATAGATGTTTGCGTACATGCACAGAATGATGGAGTACATGTTGGAAAGAAACCCAATTGCATCCCATCTCTCAAAATTTAACATGTTCAAAAACTTCATAAAAATGTATTAGAGGAACTCTTGGGATTATTTTAATTGAGTTCACACTAGCTGCAGTTGGAAAACATTGTCCATGAAGCCAAAACAGGACACAGCAGAAGGTAACTTTGCTTGAATATGTTTTGCTCACATTGCATCACATGTATTTTTGTCATTGTAAAGATGAACTCATCAAATATCATCAAATCTTTTGCATCATAACTGGAGTTGAATCCATAGTCAAGTTGAGATAACATCAGTGGTGTGATGTGATATATGAATCAGTTCCATCTATTGGCAGCTTTATTGCTACTTAACCTAGCGGGCAAAGCAAAAAGTATTTTGACCACAGATCAAAAATCTTAAATTATACTATATGCATATCTGATTTCATATCAGTTCCTCTGGTGTCACTGCCAACTCTTGCTACACTACAAATCTGACCTTATGAAAGCATTCACTACCAATGTAGCGTAGGTTGGGAGGTTGACCCAGAACAAGATGGGATGACATAAAAATGCCCTTAAGAGAAAATGAGCCTTCCTGCTACTGAAGCTCAAGCAAGATGCCTGGACCATAATAGTTGAAGAAATTGGCATTGATAGCCTATTTTAAGATAAGCCACTAGACCAACAGAACCAAACCTAAGGTTTCATATTTCTGTAACTCTGTTGAAGTAACTAAATATTCTTGCCCATGAAATATTGATGTAATATCTCAGGTTATCCCTTCAGCTATTTTTTAAACACGCCACTGTGCTGTTATTATATATCCAGTAACAACAATGTTTTTGGTTGCTTTTAGTATAGAAGTCCAGATTTCTCGTGAAAATTTTAATAGAGTTGTGCATAGTGAGGTCCAGCATATCAATCCCATTGTTTGTGTTTGTAGGCTTTAATGTTGGTTGCAAATTTACTTCTAATTTTAATTGTTGTGGGTTGTTGCTGGTGGCTATTAAGCTCACAAGCTAAATTCTGCTGTTGATTTGAAATTGAATTCAAGTCCCATATTTAACCTCAATGAAGCATTCATACATCCTATAGTTGGATTTGTGGTTCCCATGCCCAAGATGCACAGACAGATGATTGAGTTTCTTCTTCAACAGAATGCTAGACTTCTGTTTCCATGTTCTCACAGATGGAGTCATTGTTTGGGAGCCTGCCTGAAATGCTCCAGTTTCAGAAGATGTTTCTGCAGACACTTGATGATGGGATTGCCTTATCACCTGATTTCAGCAAGCTTGAAACTCCATCCCAATTTAAAGTAAGTTAACAATTTATGTATTTATTTATTGGCTAAGATATAGCATCAGATCAAGCCCAAAATCAGGTGCCATGTCTTTTCTTGTCATCTTGGATCTTGAATGTCTCTCTTGTAGGCATCATGAATTGGATTCACTTTGAATTTTAATTGATTTTTGGAGCAAGCAAGAGGTGGATTAAGAGCTGGCCCTGTCCACTCTACACATTGGCTTTGTACTTTAAGAATGGAGTTTTTTTAAAAAAAAATGAACCATTTATTTACAGGATCAGGAAAGTTCAGAAATGGCTGCAATGTAAAGTTGTAACATTGTGGTGGAACTAATGATATTTTCTATTTGACATAGCGCTGCTCATAGAGTTACAACATGAGGGTAATTGATGTACATGTTTAAATGAATTCAGGGCTTATAATCGGGGACATCTTCATTGAATTATGATGTCCAGTCTTCTTGCAACTAAATTATTCATTTTTACTGCAATCTTTATTTCATTGTGCACCAATAGCGATAGAAATTTTGTGCTGAAGTTTTTGTATGAAGTAGCCCCATTACACTCTGATTTGACTGTCTCAAATAGACCACTTTAGTAAAAGAACTTTTCTAGCTTTAGTATTGATGTGGAGTTGTCAGCTTTGGACTGGGGTAGGCACAGTAAGTAGTCTTACAACACCAGGTTAAAGTCCAACAGAGTTATTTAGCAGCACGAGCTTTAGGAGCATTGCCCCTTCATTAGATGAGTCTGAAAATTTGTGCTATTAAATAAACCTGTTGGCCTTTAACCTGGTGCTGTGAGACTATTTAATGTAGCTTTAGTATTGTTCTGGGGGTCTGTGCAGAAACTTGAAGTCATTAATTGGACTGAACCTGCCTTTTTACTGAAATAAGCCTAATCCTTCATTCATGGCAGTCCATTGATAATGTGCTGCTAGCTGAAATAGATATATACACTGAATAGTGCAGTTTCCTGAAACCTGGATTGGCAGTGCTCTCTTGCACGTTCAAGAGAGTTGGATTACTATCATAAAAGAAAGAATGTGCAAGGTTATGGTAATAAGATAATGGAGTGGGACTAGGTGAAATGTTCTTTCAGAGGGTTAGTTCAGACCTGATGGGCTGAATTGTCTCCTTCTACACTGTAAAGATTCTGTGATTCATAGAACGTGAGCATCACTGACATAGCTAGGATATTTCCCTAATGGCCAATGAAAAGGTGATGATGAACCTGCCTTTTTACTGAAATAAGTCTAATCATGCATCCATGTCAGTCCATAGAGAACGTGCTGCCAGCTGAAATAGACATATACATGGAGTAATGCAATTTCCTAAAACCTGGAGTGACAGTGCTCTCATTTGCAATGTACTTCCAATGGCAGAGTGGTGCTACTCCGAGTATCAGAGGAAACTAGATCAGGATATTACAGTTCAATTGTATTGATATGAGTGAGGAAATATATTTTAAATTCATGCATGGGCATTGCAAACAAGGTCAACCTTTGATGCCTATTTCTAATTGCCCCTCAAATTACTTCAAGTCCATGTGTTTTAGCCACACCTTCAGTGCTGTTAGAGAGTGAGGTATGAGTTTTCATCCCATGATAGTAAGGAAACAGCGATATGTTTCCAAGTCAGGATTGTGTATGACTTGGAGGGGAGTTTGCACATCCAGGTCTTACGCACCCGCTACCTTGAGCTTCTGGGTGGTAGAGGTCAATTTGAGATTGATTACTTAAGAAGCCTTCGTAAGTTGCTGCAGTGCATTTTGTAGATGATGCACACTGCAGCCACATTGTGCCACTGATAATGGGTGTGAATGTTTAATTCAAACAAACAGAAATCTGTTCAATCTCTGCCATCTGTAGATGAGATCCAAGATTGCCCTATCATTGAACTACAGTATGCAGATGATGCTTGTGTCTGTGCATGCTTGGAGGCCGGACTGCAAGCCATTGTCAACATTTTCACTGAGGTGTACAGAACATGGGTCTTAAAACAACCTGCCCTTGTCATATAGCACTGTGTCCAGTTAACAGAATCCATGACAAGTTCTTGCACTTTCTGTATCTTAGGACCCACATGTCAACAAGGGTAGATATCAATAATAAGGTTCAACATTACCTTCAGTGTATTAGCGCAGTCTTCACTCACCTGAAAAGACAATGTTTGAAGATCAGCATCTGGCACCCAGCACCAAATTCATGGTCTACTGGGCTATTGTAATACCCACCTTCTTTTATGGCTGAGAGACGTAGGGCCACATCATCCACATGCCTTGTATAACACTCCTGAAACAAGTGCTCTATTCAGAGCTTTGACATGATAAGCGAGGCCCAAGAGGGCAGAAGAAATGCTTCCAGGACACCCTCAAAGCTTCCTTGAAAAAGTGCAACATTCCCACCAACACCTGGGAATCGTTGGCTGAAGACCATCCAAAGTGGAAGAAAAGCATCCGGGAAGGAGCTGAACACTTCGGGTTTCATCACCAAGGGCAAGCTGAAGCCAAGTGCCAACAGTGAAAGGAACACTTGGCAAACTGGGCATCCTGCCCACCCACTCTTCCAACCATCATCTACCCCATCTGTATATTGTTTTTATTTCATAGATTTTGGAGGCATTGGGACCAGTTTTAGGGCAGATGGGACCTGAACAAAGACAAGGTTAATCTTAACAGGACTGGAACTAATGTCCTCATGAGGTGGTTGGGATGGTTGAAAATAAATTGGCAGGGGGTTGGGAAATTCAGAGTGGAGAGAAGAAAGACTTGCAATGGGAAGTGGTGAAGTATTAGCTGATAAGGAGGATATATCAGAAAGTAATATCAAGGTAAATAGAATACTTAGACAGTTTGATAGAATTAGAGTAGACAATAATAAGTCATCAGATAGAGTCAGAGTAAGGAAGAAAGTGAAAAGAGGCCTAAATCAGGGTTGATATGCATTATGTGAATGCACGAGTGTGATTAATAGGTTTGGTGAACTACAGGTACAGGTTGACAAGTGCACTTACGATATTATTACTATGTTTAGCACTGCTGCCTCAGAGTCAGTGATCCGGGTTAGATTCCCAGCTTGGGGTCACCATCTGTGCGGAGTCTCACGTTCTCCCGGTGTCTGTGTGCCTTTCCTCTGGGTGCTCCTGTTTCCTCCCATAGTCCAAAAGACGCGCTGGTTAGTGCATAGGCCATGCTAAATTCTTCCTCAGCATACCTGAATAGGTGCTGGAGTGTGGCGACTAAAGGATTTTCACAGTAACTTCATTGCAGTGTTAATGTAAGTGTACTTGTGACACTAATAAATAAACATTGAGTCAAAAATATTTTCACCAAGTGGGTGATTAGAGTCTGGAATGAACTTCCTGAGAGGTTGGTGGAAGCAGATTTGATTGAGGTACTCAAAAGAGAGTTGGATTGCTATCTGAAAAGAAAGAATGTGCAAGATTACGGTAGTAAGACAGTGGAGTGGGACTAGTTGGAATGTTCTTTGAGGGTTAGTTCAGACTTGATGGGCTGAATTGTCTCCTGCACTGTAAAGATTCTGTGATTCATAAAACGTGAGTGTCACTGGCATAGCTAGGATTTATTGTCCATTTCTAATGATCACTGAGCAGGAGACGATGAACCACTTTCTTAGCTGCAGTCCATCTTGTATTTATACAGCCATAGTGCTGTTTGGAAGGGAGTTCCAAGTTTTTGACCTAGTGGTGACATAGTTCCAAGTCAAAAAAGTGGGTAGATTGGATGGGGATCTTGCAGGTGTTAATGTTTCTATGTGTCTGATATTCATAGCTTTCTAGCTGATGGAGGCTGCAGGCTTAGAAGGTGCTGTCAAAGAAGGCGTGGTGAGCTGTTGCAGTCTATTTTGTAGGTGGTACAGACTTCTGTAACTGTATGCCACTGGTGGAGTTAATGCATATTTAAGTTGATAGATGGGATTGCGATCAGTCAACTGGCTTTCTCCGGAATGCTGTTGTGCTTCTTGGGTGTTGCTGGATTTATCCAGGTAAATGACTGTATTCCATCACACTCTTGACTTGTGTCCTGAAGGTGGTGAACAGGCTTTGCAAAGTCAAGAGGTGAACTAATTGCCAAATAATTCCTAGTCTTCCACTTATGGTGCTGATTTATGGAGTTGTTTTGAATGATAAATTGGAACCTGGATTGAAACTACTCAAACATACATTTTATGCAACACTCAGAAAACAAACTTCTCAGCCCATCAGTGTTTTTATTTCTTCACTTCACAACTAACAGAGCTGCATTCTAAATCAATCTTGGCATCTTACAAGCTTTTCAAACTGTTTATATGTGATGCTTGTGTATAGAATTAGTATAACAGGTACAGTATTAGACCAAAGCTGTGTGTGTTGCGGCTGTGTTCACATAGCATTGCATTTTTTTGTTGTGTCTATTTCAGAAACTCTTGTTTTCCCTGGGTGGATCATTCCTATATTATGCTGACCACTTCAAACTCTATAGTGGCTTTTGTGCGAACCACAGAAAGGCCCAGAAAGTTTTGGAAAGAGGTAAGCTAGCGTAAAGATATTTTAAATCTTAATTAGATATTGAATTATTTTTGTGCATGGCAAGCATGTATTATTTTGCTTATCTTCATTACAGAATTAAAAAATATTCAGTTAATGGTACACAATCTCTGTGCTGCTCTCATTTGGCCAGAAGTAGTAATTGACAGGAATAAAAGTGGAACTGGTTTTTGTCTGGGAGGGAAACTCCAGGGAGTTTGACCCAACAGCAGTGAAGGAACAGTGGTGTAGTTCCAAGTGAAGATGGTGTGCAGCTTGGAGGAGAACTAGTGGTTAATGGTGTTTTCATGCATCTGCTGCCCTTGTCCTTCGAGATGTTGGAGGTCAGGAGTTTAGAAGGTGCTGTTAAAGGAGTTTGCTGAGTTGTGAAGTGGATCTTGGAGATGCTACACAATGTTGCAACTATGTAATGGTTTTGGAGAGAGTCCAACGTTGGATGAGGTGACAATGGGCAGATTGCATTGTCCCAGATGGTATCAAACTACTTGTGTGATATTGAAGCTGTACTCATCCAAGCAATTGGAGAGTATTTGATCACACTCCTGACTTGTACCTTGTAGATTCATAGACCAATTGTGGGGCATCAGAAGTTGACTTACTCGTCACAGAATTCCAAGCTTCTTTGTCTGTTGTAACCATAGCATTTGTATGACTGGTCCAAATCATTTTCTGGTCAATGATAAACCGCAGAATATTAACTTGGGGGGTTGATTCATTGATGATAAAGCCGTTGAATGTCAAGAAGAAATGGTTGGATTCTGTCTTGTTAGAAATGGTTATTGCTTCGAAATAGTGTGGAGTGAATGCTACTTGCCTTTCTTCAGTCCAAGCCTGAATGTGGTCCTGATCTTTCTGCATATTGCAAAGAGTAAAGAACAGTACAGCACAGGAACAGGCCCATCAAGTCTATGCGGACACAGATGCCTCTCCAATCTAATATCTTCTTGCCTCTACGTGATCCCTACCCCTCTACTCCCTGCCTATTCATGTATCTATCCAGATGCCTCTTGAATGTTGTTATAGAATCTGCTTCCACCTCTTCCTCCAACAGCACATTCCAGACATTCACCACCCTGTATGTGAAAATCTTGTCCATTACATTTCTTTTAAACTTTACTTCACACTCATTCTCAACCTATGCTCCTGAGTAATTGTCCCTTTGATCCTGGGAAAAAGACTCTGACTATCCTCTCTAGCCTCTATCAGGTCCCCCATCCTCCGGTGCTCCAATGAAAACAATCCAAATTTGTTCAACCATTCTTCATAGTCCATATCTCCGAACCAGGCAACATCCTGATAAATCTCTTCTGCACCCTTTCCAATGCATTAACATCCTTCTGGCGGTATGGAGACTAGAATTGTACACAGTACTCTAAATACTGCCTAACCAAAGTCAAATACAGCTGCAACATGATTTTCCAATTCCTACACTCAACATCCCAACCGATGAAGGTCAGCATGTCATACGCCTTTTGTCATTTACTATGGACTGCTTTGGTATCTGAGTGGTGCAGAGCGCTGAACACTGCACAATCATAAGTGAACATTCCCACTTTTGACCTTCATGGCCTTATGATGGAAGGAGAGTAATTGATGAAGCAGCTGAAGATGGTGGGGCCTTGAACACTACACTGAGGATTTTCTGCAGTGATGTTCTGGGACTGAGATGATAGACCTCCAACAATCACAACTATGTACCAGGTATGACTCCAACCAGCAGATGTTCATTCCCATTGACTCCAGCTTTGCTAGGGCTCCTTGATGCCACACTCAGATGCCACCTTGATATTGAGGGCAATCACTCTCTCCTCACCTCTGGAGTCCAGCTCCATGTTTGAGCCAAGGCTGTGATGAGATCAAGAGCTGAGTGCCTAAACTGAGAGTGTAAGTGTACAGGTTATTGCTGTGTAAGTGCCCTTTGATAGCACTGTTGACAACCCCTTCCATCTAATCGAGAATAGAATGATGGAGTAGTAATTGACCAGGTTGGATTTGCCTTGCTCTTTGTGTACAGAACAAACCTGGGCAATTTTCCACATTGCTGGGTTGATCCCAGTAGCTGTATGGGAGCCACTTGGCTAGCACAGCACCTCAGGAAGAAGCGTAGATAGATCATCCACTCAACACTTTTGGTGAAGATTGCTGAAAATGCTTCTTCCTTACAATGATGTGCTGGGCTCCATCCATCATTGAGGAGTATTTGTGGAGCTTTCTTTTTCAGTTAGTTGTTTAATTGTCCACCAGCGTTCATGTCTGGATGTGGCAGGATAGCAGAGCTTACGTCAGATCTGCTGGTTGTGGAACCACTTAGCTGTGTCTATTAGTTGCTGCTTCTGCTGCTTGGCATGCAAGTAGTCCTGTGTTGTAGCTTCAGCAGGTTGACATCTCATCCTCAGGTATGCGTGGTGCTGCTCTGAAGTGTCCTCCTGCATTTTCCATTGAACCTGGATTGATTCCCTGGCTGTACAGTAATGGGGGGATAATGCTGGGCCATGAGGTTATAGATTGTGGTTGAGTACAATTCTGCTGCTGAGGATGACCCACAGTACCTTGTCGTTGCCCAGTCTTAAGTTGCTAAATCTATTTTGAGATCAATTGCATTTGGCATGCTGATAGTGCCATGCAACGCAATGGAGGCTATCCTCAATGAGAAGATGAGCCTTCCTCTCCACAATTTCTGTGTGGTGATCACTCCTAACAATACTATCATGGAGAGATGCATCCCTGGCAGGTGCATTAGTAAGGTGAGGTCAAATAGGTTTTTCCGTCTTGTTGGTTCTCTTACCACCTGCCGCAGACCCAGCTATGTTATGCTAGCAGCTATGTCCTTTTGGACTCAGCCAGCTGAGTCAGTAGTGATACTACTGAGCCAAACTTGGTGATGAATGATGAAACTTCCCACCTAGAGTACATTCTGTGCCCTTGCACACCCCCCCACCGCTTCGTGCTTCCTCCTAAATGGTGTTCAACATGGAAGAATGCCAGTTCGTCAGCTGAGAAGGCATGATAGGTGGCACTCAGGTTTCCTTGCCCATGTTTGACCTGATTCCATGAGACATCATAGAATCCAGAGTCAATGTCGAAGACACCATGGACAGCTCTGAGTATGACTATGTCAATTTTGCTTGACTAGTCTGTGGGACAACTCTCCCAATTTTGGCACGTGCCATATTCAACTCTCTGTAAACTTGAGAATATTGAATATTCTGCCTCCCTGTACTTGTTTACACCAAATCTCATCTATCATCATTGAACTCATTGACCTACATTGGCTCACAGTTAATCAAAACCTAGATTTTATAATACTTACCTTTGTTTTCAAATATTCTCCCTGGCCGCAACCTCTCTTTATTTCTGTAATCTTCCTCAAAACCCATAATGCTCTCAAATGTCTGCACTCCTTTAATTCTGGCCTTCTGCACCTTCCAGGGTTTAATTGTTCCACCATTGGTAACCGTTCCTTATCTGCCTAGGTCCAAAGCTCTGAAATTCTCTCCCTGCACCTGTCTACTTCTCTGCGCCTCCTACCCCTCACTCTTTAAACTTACCTCTCTGATCAAGCTTTGGGCCTTCTGTCCTAAGTATTGATTTCTTTGGCTCAGCGTCAGATTTTGCTTGAAATACTCTTGTGAAGATTCTTGGGACTCAACTATTTTGAAGGCACTATGTAAACACATGTAGTTGTAATCACATTTCCGATACTTTGAAACTGTTAAATTTTCACTTGATTGACTCAAATATTAAACTCTCAAAAGCAACAACAGACAACCTAACACACAGGAATCCTGCCATCAAGTAGGTATTAAAACATCTCCAATCAAAAATCACAATTCGGAAACTAACTAATAATTGGCAAGGAGCATTTTGAAAAAACTCTTTTGTAGCTACCTTGTATTTTTAGTAACCAAAGGTAGTATGTGTTTAAAAATGAGGTTTCTTGATGTAAACAAAAGATTTACTATTTGACAATATAGAAGCTTGGGTCTTGCATTTTTTAAACTGTTTCCTCAAATGTGGTTCTTTCAGCATGTTTGAACAATATTACAATGAAGTCTTTTTAATTGCAGCAAAAACTGACAAAGCCTTCAAAGAATTTTTGGATGCCCGGAATCCCACAAAACAGCATTCTTTCACTCTGGAATCCTATCTGATCAAGCCTGTGCAGCGTGTTTTGAAGTATCCATTACTGCTGAAAGAGCTAGTGTCTCTAACTGATCCAGAGAGTGAGGAGCATTATCATCTAACAGGTCAGTACTAAATGTGATGCCAAAGATCAAGACATAATTATCCTCCACAATGTTATCTGGATTCCTTTCACCCAAAAGCAATATTTCCTAGTGGGGGGAGATGAGAGGTGCACAGTAAGCTGACTTGAGGTGTCTGCTGCAAGAATGGTCCCAGCAGTGGGGAGATGCATTGAAGAAATGAAAAAGCGTGGAAATTGCTTCCGAGCCTCATTGTAGGGCAGGAAGATGTGGGCGAAAAACCTTCAGCAGCACCTCTAGCTCTCCACTGTGTTAGATATGCAATTTTTAGTAAATTCGCAGGAGAAGACTCAAGTATTCTTAGAGTTCAGATCCTCAGGAATTCTTAATCAGTGTAATTTACACGAAAACCCTTGATAAGATTATCATTCAGAAATATATGAACCAACATTTACCAGATATCCTTGGTCTCATCACTTTATGGAATTATTTTTACCAACCCTCTATATTTTTTCTCTCCCCTACATTTTTACATGTGGATGGAGCATTTTTTTTAATATTCTCTGCACTTTTATCACCATTTATCTGAAGATAATAATTTTTGCAAGCTTGTGCTTTGCTCACAGCACCAGGTATTTGCCAGCACCCATCTCAAAAGACAGCTCTTCCCATTTTTCTGTAAGGGATTGTTTTGGAAATGGGGATTGGGAGCAAAGAACAAAAGACAAAGAAAATTACAGCACAGGAACAGGCCTTCGGCCTTCCAAGCCTGCACCAACCATGCAGCCCAACTTAACTAAAACACTTCTGGGGACTATATCCCTCTATTCCATCCTATTCATGCACTTGTCAAGACGCCTCTTAAAAGTCATTACCATGTCCACTTCCACTATCTCCCCCGGCAACGAGTTCCAGGCACCCACTATTCTCTGTGTAAAAAAATCTGCCTCGTACATCTCCTTTAAAACTTGCCCCTTAAACCTATGCCCCCTAGTAATTGACTCTTCCACCCCTGGGAAAAAGCTTCTGACTATCCACTGTGTCCATACATCTCATAATTGTGTAGACTTCTATCAGGTCTCTCTTCAACCTCCGTCACTCCAGTAAGAACAAACCAAGTTTCTCCAACCTCTCCTCATAGCTAATGCCCTCCATACCAGGCAACATCCTGGTAAATCTTTTCTGTACCCTCTCTAAAGCCTTCACATCCTTCTGGTAGTGCCGTGACCAGAATTGAACTCTATATTCCAAGTGCGGCCTAACTAAGGTTCTATAAAGCTGCAATACGACTTGCCAATTTTTAAACTCAGTACCCGGCCAATGAAGGCAAGTGTGCCGTATGCCTTCTTGACTACCTTCTCCACCTGCATTGCCACTTTCAGTGACCTGTATACCTGTACACCCAGATCCCTTTGCCTATCAATACTGTTAAGGGCACCTTAACAGTGGAGAGAGAAAGAAGTATTGCAGAAAGTTCGCTAGCAGAAGTTGCCAGGAAGTGACTAAGTGCAGCAATTTTAACCACCTGACAATGTAGCATCCCAACGATGCTTTTTTCACTACAGCCAAGAACAGGCTGCACACCTTGTGGACTACTGGTGAATTTTGTCAACAGAACATTAACATCAAATACTTAACTCTTCAAACACAAATATTTCTACAGCAAAGTCAAAAACTTTATTGAACTTCCAACAAGCTCAAATGTTATGAAAGATCTGACTCTCAGTGATAAATTTTATTAAATATTACATTCCAAATGTTAAGTTTTTGTGGTTTCTCAATTTATTAGAGTGGCCTGGACTTTCCTGGGAGGTTGATGGTGAACAGTGAGCTTTCACCTTCTTTATCAGTCTGAAACTGACTGTAACTTCAGATTATCGGGCATGTGCAGTTTAGAATGGAAATACACTTCACTGTAGATCTCCCTGCCCCCTCCCCCATGTATACACACACACACCTTGCTGTTGAAGCAAGGTGTAATGTTTTATGGTGCTTCTATCAAATGTAACTGGGGTTTTAAAGAGTGATGTGATTAATAAAATCTGCTGAAGAATAGAAAAGTGTTCTATAACCATTGGGTGCCATTAACTGGTAAAATACTAGCCTTTAAAAATTACCTTAATTTTAAATGTTTAAATATTTTAAGCTTTGACTTTCACATCACGTGTATTTTAATCTTTAATTGCTCTTTGCGCTATTTGTTTGGAGAGGAATCTATGAAAATAATGTAATTGGTGATGATGTCACTGCAGCTCCAGGCTGCAAATGCCCAGCACTGCAGTTAGTTACAGTAGCAATGTAGTACCATTGCATCAAAATAGATTTTTGTCTGAGATTACATAATCTCTGCAGATCTGAACATCCTTACTTTGCCACTGACCACAAACTCTGGGCCATTATACTCCCTACTTGCTGGGATGGACGCAGCTCCAACAACATTCAAGAAGCTTGATACCCCTCAGGACAACCACTCCCTCCACCACCGATGCTCAGTGGCAGCAATGTGTACTATCTATATGATGCACTATAACAATTCACGAAAGATCCTTAAAACAGCACTTTCCAAACCCACGACCACTTCTGTCTAGAAGGACAATGGCAGCAGATACATGAGAACACCATCACCTGCAAGTTCCCCTCCAAAAGCCACTCACCATCCTGAATGAGAAATATATTGCCATTCCATCACAGTTGCTGGCTCAAAATCCTGGAATCCCTCTCTATAGCATTGTAGTCAACATTATGGACTGCAGTGATTCAAGAAGGCGGCTCACCACCACCTTCTCAAGGGCATATAGGGATGGGCAATAAATGCTGGCCAGCTAGCGATGCCCATGCCCCATGAATAAATGTTAAAAATTAATCTTTAAAAGAATGACTTACATTTATATAGCACCTTTCACAATCACCAGATCTTCCAAAGTGCTTTACAAACATTGAAGCGCATTTGAAGTTTAGTTACTTTTATAATGAAGGAAACAAGGCAGCCAGTTTGCAATCGGTAAGCTCCCACAAACAACAGTTAACAATGAACAATTAATCTGTTTTTGAGATGTTGGCTGAGGGATAAATATTGGCAAGGATACATTAATCTTCTCTTAGAAATAGTACTGTGATCTTTTATATCTACCCAAGAAGACAGACAGGGCCACAATTTAATGTTTAATTGAAACAGCGACCCCTTCAGCACTCCTTCAGTACTGCACTGGAATGTTGGCCTTCATCGTTATGGTCAGGTCTTGGAGTGGGATTTGAAACCACAACTCTCTAAATTGGAGGTGAGAGTATTTACCAACTGAGCCACATTATAAGTATTAATTTAAGTGATAAATTAAGTGGATTCTTCTCATTCTAATATTATGCAGACCCAGACTGGAGTATGAGAAAGTGCTGTTCATGTATTGGCTTGTGGCTCATTCAAAATGAAACCTTTGTTTAATTTTTTTACTTCACAAAGCGGGGCAGAAGTGAGGGTGATGCAGTGACAGATTGGTCTTCAGTGAATGGGGTAATAGTGAATTAGCAGCCTGTTTTGCATTGCTCCTGATTTTATAGTCCATTTAATGTAATAGAAAAGCATAGAAGGCTTGGTGTAAGCAGGGTTTTTATTTGCTGTATCCTGTTCTATGATTTCTTCAGACAAATTTCACCCTTTCAAACTCTCCTCCTCCTCCTCATAGACCATGATGATGCAGTGTGCATATGTAATTTTCACAATACCTCTTCCACTCCTGCCCACCACTGGAATTTCCCAGGCAGGATGGATCATTTAATGGACGAGCAAAAGGTCTGTTGACATTGGGTGGAATTTTCCTATTCCAGGGTGGGCAGGACTGGGAAATCTCACCCAATGTCATGTGCACAAAACTTCTTGTCTGATCTTTGGAGATGAGCCAGCTTTGCAGAGTTCATGTGTTGAAATTGTTTAAAGTCTGTTTAACCAGCTTCTCATTTACTGCTTATGTAACAAAAAAGCAGCTGAGAGCAGAAGCAAAATATTATCTTTGAGATTCCTATTAGCTGATGTGTGAATGATTTGATCAAAAGTTTGATCAAAAGAATACGATGCAAGGAATGACAGAAGCCATAAGGTGAAGACTGTAAGATATAGGAGCAGAATTAGGCTATTTGGCCCATCCTGCCTGCTCTGCCATTCAGTCATGGCTGATATGTTTCTCAACCCCATTCTCCCACCTTTTGCCCATAACCTTTGATCCCCTTATCATTCAAGAACCTATCTATCTCTGTCTTAAATACACACAATGATCTGACCTCCACAGCCCTCTGTGGCAGTGAATTCTATAGATTAACCATCCTCTGGCTGAAGAAATTCCTCCTCATCATGGTTCTAATGAAGAAGCAAATTTATTTTAAAATATTCATAATCACCACAGATTAGAGCCTGCAAGAATCTTCTTATTGTCTTATAGAATCATAGAAACCCTACATTACAGAAAGAGGCCATTCAGCCCATCGAGTCTGCACGGGCCACAATCCCACCCAAGCCCTACATCCATATCCCTGCATATTTTACCCACTAATCTCTCTAATCTACACATCTCAGGACACTAAGGGGCAATTTTAGCATAGCCAATTAACCTCACCCACACATCTTTGGACTGTGGGAGGAAACCGGAGCACCTAGAGGAAACCACACAGTCACGAGGAGAATGTGCAAACTCCACACAGACAGTGACCCGCGCTGGGAATCGAACCCAGGCCCCTGGAGCTGTGAAGCAGCAGTGCTAACCACTGTGCTACCGCGCCGCCATCATCTTCATCTTGAGATTGTGTGAGGTTCAAAATAAAAGCAGTTTTCACTTTTTCTAAATCTACCTTGTTATTTCACCCATTTTCCATACTGATTTTTGCTTTTGAAAATAAAAGCATAAAGACAGTGTCTAAAAACTGTTTTTTTAAAATGGTAGTAATAGCTGATTTGGAAGGTCCTTAAGTAATTTGCATGAAATAATTCTAGGTAATCTGAACCCATAACACAAAATGGCTCAAATTCAGTATGCAATTGACATCAAAATGAAAAATACTGGAAATGCTGAGCAAGTCAGGCAACATCTGTAGAGAGAGAAACAGACATTTCATCAGAACTGGGAAAAATTGAAGGTTTTGATCAAGGGATGAATGGGGCAAGGGCAAAGGAAGGTCTTGTAGGGTGAACAACAGGAGAGATTGTATAACAGAAGAATTTTATGGGGCCAAATGGAATAGTAATGGGGCAAGAAAATAAATAAATGATGTGATGTGTCTTGAGTTGACGTAATGTTGTCTGAAAGCAAAAATGAGAGAAAAACTGAAAACATGCAAACAAAAGGACAAAAAATAATGTAACAGAGATTATGGTCTGTAATAGTTGAGCTCTGTGTTGAGTGTCAAAGGCCAAACCAAAAGATGAGGTGCTGTTCCTCATTCTTACATTGAACTTCACCAGAACAGGCCAAGGACAGAGATGTCAGCGTGAGAGCAAGATGGCGAATTAAAATGACAGGCTACCAGAAGCTCAAACTCATGCCTGAATGGAAAACCTCCAAAATATGCTCACCTCATCTGTATTGGTCTCACCAATGTAGAAAATACTACATAGTGAACAAAGAACATAGTTGACTTTTGATTAGGTACTTTATAGCCTTCTACTCATGTACCCCATACTCCTTTTAAACTGTTCCTTTTTTTCCTTCTTATTTTTGCTTTTTAAACATGCCTGCTGGAGGCACATCATTTGTTTCTTTTCTTGCCCCATTACCATTCCCTCCCTCCCCTTAACTCTTCTGTCTTATAATTGTTCCTGTCTTCCACCCTATCACTGACCTTCCTTTTGTCCTTGTCCCTGCCACCCCTTGATCAAACCTGTTACAGCTTTAATTTTTCCCAGTTCTGATGAAAGATCATTGACCTGAAACATCAACTGTTTCTCTTTCCATAGATGCTGCCTGATGTATTTCCAGCATTTTATATTTTTGTTTCAGAATTCCAACATTCTGCATATTCTTTTTATTTGACACTAATTTGGCAATCTCACACATAGTGACATAAAGGCTATATAATTTGAGTTATTATTGTCACACGTATTGATACACAGCAAAAAGTATTGTTTCTTGCATGCTGTACAGACAAAGCATACCATTTATGGAGGAGAGGAGAGAGTGCAGAATGTAGTGTTACAATCGTAGCTAGAGAAAGATCAACTTAGTGCGAGGTATGTCCATTCAAAAGTCTGGTGGGAGCAGGGAATTCAGACTTTTGTATCTTTTTCCCGGTGTAAGAAGGTAAGAGAGAGTATGCCTGGCATGTATGGGGTCCTTAATTATGCTGGCTGCTTTTCCAAGACAGCGGGAAGTGCAGACAGAGTTAATGTAGAAAATGTCGCACTGATGCAGTGGGTGATACTTTCCTGAGGCTGAGACTGAGACTGAATAATGTTGTTAGACAGAGAGCACGAGTTTTACTACACACCTGGTGATTGAAATGGGAATATGTACCTTCTTCCAACACTTAGCATCCTTCACTTCAATCTATGCAAGATGCACCAAATTGTCAAACCAGGTAGTCATGTGTAAAAATGTGGTGAAAAGCAGTCAAACTATTTTACTTGCATGTTTTAAAGAAAATAACTGATAATTGCGACTTTTTGATGTATGTATTATTTTGCAATCCCAGAAGCACTAAAGGCAATGGAGAAAGTGGCCAGTCATATCAATGAGATGCAGACGATCTATGAGGATTATGGGACTGTCTTTGATCAGTTGGTTGCAGAACAGCCTGGAAATAAGAAAGAGGTAAATCTCTTTGCATGAACTACCCTTTTTTGCTCCCTCTTTTTGCCTTCTCAGATATGCTTCAAACAGTATTGCTGCCTCACAATAGTAGCCATTCTTTGCAATTAAGCTGAGACTGAGTGTCTGCATGCTATCAAGGCATCACAGCCAAACCTGATTTGGTCCTCCAGAATTTACTACCTAGTTAAGGATTATTGGTTAACAGTCAGGAATGAGAATATTGACTGATTCTTGTTTTCCTTTTCCACCCTCGAAAGCCTATGATCAATTTCTCATGCCTTTATAAAAGGTTGGCTGGGACCAGGAAACTCTGCATGGATTGGACATCAAACTTGGAGTATTCCAGCTCTGAATGGCTTGTTTTAGGAAATGACTTATAAACTGAGCCTTTGGAGAGGCATCTGACTTTTGAATTGATTCTTGGATATTAGTGTTATAATAAATAATTGTTTTCTATCCAACTATTGTCATTAGAAGGGACCTTTTATTTTTAAAGAGTTTAAGATGTTAAACTCAGGCAGCAAGATGACACAGTGGTTAGCACTGCTGCCTCACATCATCAGGGAACCGGCTTCAATTCCGGCCTCGGGTCACTGTCTGTATGGAGTTTGCGCGTTCTCCTCGTGTTTGCGTGGGTTTCCTCTGGGTGCTCTGGTTTCCTCCCGCAGTCCAAAGATGTGTGGGTTAGGTTGATTGGCCATGCTAAATTGTCTCTAGTGTCAGAAGATTGGTGGGGTAAATATGTGGGGTTATGGGGATAGGGCCTGGGTGGGATTGTTGGTGCAGGCTCGATGGGCCGAATGACCTTCTTCTGCACTATAGGGAATCAGTGATTCAACTCAATGATATTGTAGACTGTTGAGTACTTTGTGAATACCCATTGAATTTCAGGGCATAGGAAATGTTCTTGCATTTTGTCTGTGTATTTTGCTCTAGAGAATTTTCAGAAACTACACATTGAAAATGAATGATAGAATTACAAAATTAGCTGTCTTTAACAGTCTAACTATTTGACATATATTCTTCATTTCGTACTTATTTAAGATGATTGATACATTTAAGTACCTTGATTATTTTCTGTTTAGGAAAGAGAGCACGTGAGGAATATAACTACATGTTTCCCTCTTCCTATGGAGAGATGTTAAATATGCTGGGCTGTATTCACTTACTTTTATACATGAAGGCTGGCAGGACAGGCAGATGATCAATAACAACACATATAAGCATATAGATTTATTTTGATGCATGCTGTTTCATCTTTCTTTTATAAAACTTTTTTTTTGCAAATTGAATGCACATTCTATCCTGATCTTTGTTTTTAGAGGTTTTTTAATTATTTGTTATTTAGAAGGATTAGTTTTTGTTATGCAACTTAAATTTCTCAATTAAATTTTAGGTCACAGAGCTTTCAATGGGAGAGCTTTTACTGTACTCTTCAGTTACTTGGTTAAACCCTTTCCCATCTCTAAGTCGAATAAGAAAAGATCCTGAACTCACCGTCTTTGGTAAGTGTTGAATATGGGGAATGATGGAAGGCTGTCTAACTTTACTAGGCTAAGGAGTAAACAACATCTCCGGCTTCTCATATAGTGATGACAGAAACGTGAATTCGCATTCCAACAGGGGACTGAGTCCATGGGAGTCAGTACTTTTCAGCTCTCTGAAATTAAGATTTTGGAGTTGGCAGTGCAGTGCAAGTGAAGATTTCTTCATTATTCCCCACTCCCAGCCCACACCCCGACCTCTCTTGTCCTAAGGTAGTAAAAAATATAAGCTATCAACAGCTGTTTGGCACAAGTTACCCTTCATGTATAATCGTGGACAGAGAATAGTATGAGCTGCTTGACTGTAGAAAGTTGTTGCAGCCAACCCACTCACTCATGTCCTCATCCAACGTGTGCACTTCCAGACTGAATTGCTGTAGAATCATTACAGTGCAAACCTCAATTTATTTGTCACACCTTGGCCTGGAAAGATCTGGTCACTGATAACAGCATCTTACCCCTGACACTGCAGCTCAATCACGGTCACCAAATAAACAAGAAGCTAGGGATGAGACTTCGAATCTTCCTCATTTGGATGCCCGAGCTCCACAATACATTTATCCAAAGAATTGGAAAGCTGCAAGCTGAGGATTTTTTTTTAAATTGTGTGCTGGAGTTTTGTGGGAAAAGAGTCAGAAGAGCACTTTTGCTGCTGTACAGTTTTTTTTAGAAAGTGCATATACGCAAGGTTCTGCACAGGCTATAATTTATTTTATTTTATAGATCCATCTTGAACACTATCTGGGAAATCTTGAGAAAATCTATCCCTCTATTCAAATTGCAGTGTTCAAGATTTTGCTTCTGATATTTTTGTTTGTTTTCTTTAGTAAAGAGAACTGTAACTGCAATCTGTATTTACAACTAATTTCCTGGTTTTTTTGCTTTATCTAACAGAGCAAATAATATTCAGCCTATTTGTAGATAAGCGTCACTTTTCTTCAACTCCCATTAGCCTTTAGTTCATTAAATCAGCCGCTAGAGTTTTGATTGACAAACATATCTTTTTCATTCTCCAGTTTTTAAGCGAGCTGTCATTCTTGTCTATAAGGAAATCTGCAAGTTTAAAAAGAAAACTGTAAGTGACACATTTGCGCTGTCTTCAGTGCACATGCAGCACTACTTTTTTGACTTTGATTGTATATAAAGTGTTTTCTAATTGCTTGAATTTTTGACTTCTCTGACCTATCTTTTCTCTAGGGAACAGTTCCACGCTCCGCCTATATCCATGGTGATATTGAGCAGTTTAAATTCAGATGGCTGATTCCACTGTCAGCTCTTCAGGTCAGGCTGGGAAATGCTGCAGGTAATTCAATTTGAATTTAATGGCTCAAGTTAAATTGCAGCCTTGGATAAATTGCCCTGTAACAGACTAATGAATAAGGTTTAGAGAATGTGGAGTCAGGGGACAAGTAGCAGAACGAATTCCTAGCTGACTTCAAGACAGGAAAGATATTTATTCAGAATGGCAGAAGTTAAGAAGTGGTGTTCCACAGGATCAATGCTGGGACCACTGCTGTTCACAGGTTACATTAATGATTTAGATTTTGGAATTATTAAAAATTCATTTATGTGATGTGGGCATCTCTGGCTAGGCCAGCATTTATTGCCATTCCTCGTTGCCCTTGCTAAGATGGTAATGTGCTGCCTTCTTGAACCACTGCAGTCCATGTGGTGTAGGTACAACCACACATCACATGGTGCTGGGAGGGCATTCCAGGATTTTGACCAAATGATAGTGAAGGAATGGTGATATGTTTCTGTTAGGATGATGAGTGACTTGGAGGGGAATTAAAAACACTATTTCTAAATTTGAAAGTTACACAAAATTAAGGGACAGTGATTATTGAGAAGAACTGCAACAAATTACAGGAGGACATTAATAAACTTTCATAATGGGAAAATTATTAGCATAAATTCAACACCGATACATGAGAGGTATAAAGGTAGGTACATAGAACATTACAGCACAGTACAGGCCCTTCAGCCCTCAATGTTGTGCCGAGCTATGTCCAATCCCAAGATCAAGCTATCCCCTCCCTATAATTCTGGAGTGCTCCATGTGCCTATCCAATAACCGTTTGAAAGTTCCTAAAGTGTCCGACTC
This sequence comes from Carcharhinus amblyrhynchos, assembly GCF_965287045.1. Lineage (NCBI taxonomy): Eukaryota > Metazoa > Chordata > Chondrichthyes > Carcharhiniformes > Carcharhinidae > Carcharhinus > Carcharhinus amblyrhynchos. The sequence goes on along the minus strand of NC_137335.1, from coordinate 32,872,965 downwards.
CACTACCGCCTCGGACATCCCTCCTATATCTCCCACCATGAACCTTATAGCTATGCCCCCTAGTAATAGCTACATCCACCTGAGGAATTAGTCTCTGCATGTCCACTCTATCAATCCCTCTCATCATCTTATAAACCTCTATTAAGTCGCCTCTCATCCTCCTCCTCTCCAAAGAGAAAAGCCCCAGCTCCCTCAACCTTTCCTCATAAGACCTACCCTCCAAACCAGGCAGCATCCTGGTAAATCTCCTCTGCTCTCTCTCCAATGCTTCATATGCTCCTTATAACGAGGTGACCAGAACTGAACACAATATTCCAAATATGGTCTCACCAAGGTCCGGTATAGTTGTAGCATAACCCCACAGCTCTTAAACTCAAATTCCCTGTTAATAAACGCTAACACACTATAAGCCTTCTTCACGGCGCTATCCACTTGAGTGGCAACCTTCAGAGATCTATGGATATGAACACCAAGATCTCTCGCTTAGAACCCTGCTGTTGACCCTGTAATCTGCATTCAAGTTTGACCTACCAGAATGAATCACCTCACACTTATCAGGGTTAAACTCCATCTGCCACTTTTCAGCCCAGCTCTGCACCCTATCAACGTCTCTTTACAGCCTACAAGAGCCCTCCACCTCATGCACTACTCCACCAATCTTGGTGTCATCAGCAAATTTACTAATCCACCCTTCAGTCCCTTCTTCCAAGTCATTGATAAAAATCAGGAAAAGCAGAGCAAGAACAGGGAAATCGCTCCTTTCTTGGGTGAGGTGGAGGAACAAAGGGATCTTGGAATACAAATACATCAGTCACCAAATGATGCTCCACAGCTTAGAATTTTTTTTTATAATGAAGCCATAGATCGGAAATTTTTTTTGTGCTTTGGTTTACAATTCCTGATCCAGAAATTCCTGACTGCAGGAATTGAGATAGCTACTTTGCAATTGTCTTCATTACTTGTTTCTTTCTTGTTCAGGCACAGATACCAACTGCATCTGGGAGTTAATCCATACTAAATCTGAAATAGAAGGGCGGCCTGAAACAATTTTTCAGTTGTGTAGCAGGTAACTTAAACAACACTTTTTTTTTGTTTTCATTCATATTTAAGACCACCTTCCAGAAGGGTTTTACTTTTTTTTCCCTGATTTTGTTTAAATAGCTCATTAACTATTCAGCAAAATAATATCTTCAAGAGTTCCATGAGTCTGTTATCGTCTCTTGTCTTCCTCTTACCCATATTGCCAAATTTGGGACTGAACAATTTACTAATCTGGAGGCATTATGTTACTGTATGTGTACAGAATAGTTAAAATCAGCTGTAAATGCATGTTTTTCAAAATCAAAATGAAACCATTTGTTTTGTTTTATTTCAATTCAATTCAATCAAATCCAATTCAGAGCCTCAACGAGTGAGTCATTCCTGATCCAAGCTGACAAGACAGGGCTCTCACCTCCTGTCTTGGGCTTGATCTACATGATCCTAGCTGATTGGAGTAGGCAGAGCTCCTTCTCCAAGGCTTGATCTCATTTGTATTTTAGCCAAAAGGCCAAGATGCCACTTTTAAAAATTGCTTCAAATGAAGCTAAAATGTAACCTAATGACTTCGACCAAGCACAGCATGTCGATGCTAAACTTGAGTTTAGCCAAAAGCGCAAGACCAAAAACCTTTTTGAGAAGTGAATAATTGATGCAAGTGGTAAATTTTTGCTACAAGTTTACCCAATGCCCTACTTCCTCCCCATGAAAAAATGACAAGAAATGATTTTACTTTCTGTAATTTTAATGGGAATCAATGTAAATTAAACATAAATTAACAGGCAAATAACAAATAACAGTCATACATAAGAACATAAGAAATAGGAGCAGGAGTAGGCCATGTAGCCCTTCGAGCCTGCCCCGCCATTCAATAAGATCATGGCTGATCTGTCGTGGCTCAGTTCCACATTCCCGCCCTCTCCCCATAACGCTTAATCCCCTCGCTTATCAAAAACCCATCAACCCGCGTCTTAAAAATATTTAGTGAGGCAGCCTCCACCACCTCAACGGGCAGAGAATTCCAGAGATTCACCACCCTTTCAGTGAAGAAGTTCTTCCTCAACTCCGTTCTAAACTGCCCCCCCTTTATCTTGAGGCTGTGCCCTCTAGAGCGGGAAGAGTCTCTCCACCTCTATCCTATCCATCCCATTCATCATCTTATACGTCTCAATGAGATCTCCCCTCATTCTTCTAAACTCTAACGAGTACAAGCCTAGTTTATTCAGCCTCTCCTCATAGCTCAACCCCCTCAACTCCGGTATCAGCCTAGTAAACCTCCTCTGCACTCCCTCCAAGGCCAAAATATCCTTGTGTAAGTACGGCGACCAAAACTGCACACAGTACTCCAGCTGCGGCCTCACCAATGCCCTATACAGCTGCAGCAAGACCTCCCTACTTTTATATTCAATCCCCCTCGCTATGAAGGCCAGCAACCCATTCGCCTTCCTGACCACCTGCTGCACCTGCAGGCTGGGTTTTTGCGACTCATGCATAAGGACCCCGAGGTCCCTCTGCACCATCGCCTGCTGCAGTTTTTCGCCCCGTAAGTAATAGTCCTTCCTAACATTATTCCTGCCAAAGTGGACCACCTCGCACTTGCCAACATTAAATTCCATACATTACACATTACAAACCATACATTACACATGGAATAGCAAGTACAACAAAGGCTATCTAATTAGTATTATTAGGCAGATCACCTTGGCTGTTTAATCTCAGTTTCAGCCAAACAATCCTTCCAAGCAGAATTGAAGTCCTTTTTCTTCAAGGATTTAGCAGATTCTCCACAAGAAGCAGCAGCTGTGCTTAATTTCAATCATTTTCTCACCTTTATGTGGTCCATCTCCAACACTTCGCTTACAGTTTTACAGCAAGGAAAGAGACCTTTCAGCCCATCATGACTGCACTGGCCATCAAGACCAGTTCTAATCCCATTTTACTTGGCCCGTAACTTTGTATGCAATGGCATTTCAAGTGCTCACCTAAATAATTAAATGTTGTGAGGTTCGCACCTCGAACTCTCTGTCTGAAAAAGAATGGTACAGATTTCCACCTTCCTCAACTATCTCCTGTTCCTGGGTTAAGCTGTCTACGAACGTCCAGGTAAGCCCACTGACTCTCTCAGCCACCTCAAATGCATCTCCTCACACCCTGCCTCCCTCCTGTGAGGGCCCCATTCCATTCTCCCAGTTTCTCCATTGCATCTGTCAAGATGATGCATCCTTCCACAACAGCATTTCAGATATATCTTCCTTTTTCCTCACCCGTGAACTTTGCACAGTCTGGTTGACAGAGCCCTCAATGTTCTGTCCAATGAAACCAAGCATGCAGAATATCATCTTCACTACTCTGTCCACCTGTGAACCCACTATCGAGGAGCTATGAATCTGTACCCCTAGATCTCTTTGTTCTATAACTCTCCCCAACACTATACCATTAACTGAGTAAGTCCTATTTTGGTTTAGTCTACCAAAATGCATCACTTCGCATTTATCTAAACTAAATTCCATCTGCCATTCGTCAGCCCACTGGCCAATTGACCAAGATTCCGTTGCAATCCGAGATACCTTCTTCACTGTCCACTATACCACCAGTCTTGGTGTCATCTGCAAACTTACTAACCACGTCTACTAAATCCAAACCATTAATATAAATGACAAATAACAGTAGACCCAGCACCAATCCCTGAGGCACACTGCCTCAGTCCTTTTACAACTCGGATGTGATCACAGCTTCAGATGACTTAAAATAAAAGGGGATTTTTCCACTCCCACTCTCAGCGGGTATCTCTGGTAGGCCTGATCAGAAAATATCACAAGATGAAAAAAATCAGATTCACGTCAGCAGGAAAACATCTTCCATTTGGGACTTAAATAGTGGATTATGTTTCCTGAGGTGCAATGTCAGAAACACCAGTTGAATGTATTTAAGTGTCATGAGTACTTACTATAAAGTCTGCTTGCCGATATCAACCCCCACATTGGATCAAGAGGTAATGTCAGTGTCTACTTGGGCTGATATGTTTCAACTGGATCTAGGTGATGTGCAGTTGGCAACCTGCTTCTTAGGCAGTCTCTTGGTATTGAGAATGACTTGCTTTCACACTAAAAATGATTCTCAGGTGCCTGAGGAGTCTAGTGCGTGATCTGTAATCTGTCACAGACGGTACAGGTGGTGCTCTGAGGAGTGAGTGGATGGAGTGTTTGGTTTACCACACTCCTTTTGCTGTCAACATTTGGCTTCAGCTTGCTCTCGGTAATGCAACTCGATGTTTAGCTCCTTCTCAGATACTTTCCCTCCACTTCATGGTGAAGCCAATGCCATGGAGGCGGCATCTTTCCAGAAGGTGTAACCATCATCTTGTTCCTTGAGCTGATCCCACGGTCTCTCTTAAAGTGACGATACCTGAGCTCCCTGGCACTGATAATGTAACAGTTTGTTGCTTTTGGGGTTGCCTATGACTTTCATCCTTAACTTCATTTTAAGGAATGGAGGATGTCTGTGCGTGAGTTATTTATTATCCATTGTATGGGCCTCGGATGTACAAGCACATGAACTTCTACTGTCCTCCTTTCTCCTTCCCACAGACCCCTGTCCTGGGGTTCAGTGCATTGGCAGGACCATGAGCTCATGGGGGTGGCACTGGCCTCTTGCTGTTAATGGCCACGTTTCTTTTCTCTGTTAATGGCTTCTCCTCTCTCGCTGAGAATAGCCCAGTTGCTCCTCACTCAGTCATCTAGATGGTGGTTACTGCATCTGGGTCCTCTTTTCATCTGGCTACCAGCACTTCATTCATAATTTTGAGGTTTGTTTGCCTACCTTTTATCGCAGAGTGCGGTTGGCACTTTAACTCAGTGCCAGCCTTTGCAGACAGCACCACATAAGAGGGGGTCTCATGGGCAAGGATCTATACATCAGAGCAGTGGTTAGGTGGGGATGCTGTGAAAGGGGCTGCAGGGCTAGACCTCCATTGTGAGACGGGAATAATGGCAGAGGTACTACTCATAAACATGACAAGGTGGGGTTTGGGGTGGGGCGTGCAAAGTGTATTCTGCACCACTATGGGACGAATCTTTTACAAAGGGATGTAAGCAAATTGGAGCCAGAATGGTGTGAGAAAGGGCTTCAATTTACATGGCTGACCTTGCAAAAATTCGCCTCCTCCCAATCCAGGTAGGCATGTTGGTCCAGGGTCAGTAGCGCCCAGAATGTTATGAATAGGTAGTCTTCGTAGCATTGTGCATCTCGGTCCTTGAGGATGTCTGGCATTATAGTGGGCTGCAGATAGCACACTCTGTCAGGGAAACTACCTGCAACCTATAGATGGGGAAAAGATAGTGTCAGGGTATTGGAGAGTTCTGGGGAGAGGTGTGCTTTATGTCTAACTGGGCAGAAGGCTACAAGAAGGGGGTGGGTAGAGAAATGAGATCCACACTGGCATATTGTTCTCTCAAGCTCCTCCAGACTGATGGAAGGGATATTTATAGTCACACACACAGGATTTAAGCTGGCCTGGGAGTGAGAGCTCAAGCACCATCATTTTCCAACCAAAGTTCAAATGAGGTGAGGGTCCTGAGGGCCAATTGGAGGACCAGGGTTCTGAATGGAAGGCTGATTGATGGGGCACTCAATTGTATTTTGCCGAATCAAGGAAGGTACACAACCTTTTGAGTGGTAATGCTGCAAATCAGTAGAGTTAAGCACCGAGGCATGTTCAGATGAGATGAATCACCATTCCTGGTACGAATGAAATTCCTTGGGTGGGGTGTTTCACAGTGGCACAGGGGGCATGCCAATGGTTGGCAGCAGGATATTCTATCCTGCCACAGTCAGGCTTCCCATTGTTTGCACCCCATGTCAGGAAACCTGTGGCAGGATTCATCATCGGTGGGACTGGAAGATCCCACTGGTGTGAATGGTTGGAAAATTCCAAATCCTGTATTAACTCCTTGTTTGTAGTGCTGAAATCCCCCAGAGCGATAGAAAAGCGTGAAGTAATTGGACAAGTTGGAACTGCAGCAAAGATTTGAGACTCAGAATACAGTCGTGGGCAGTTGACCAGACAAGAAGCTCCAGCCCCTCATCAAATAATCTCACATCCTCAGTAAAGATTTGCCCAAATGTCTTTTCCAAAGTGTCTAGTTAGCCACTGCTGAAAATGCCAATTTTCACACCCACCAGTACATTTATTGCATAGATGGGGAAAATCCCGCCCTTACTCTTAATACAGTAACTTCATATCCTTTCGTAAGTTTCAATGACAAGTCTCTCTGTGACATCATCATAGGGCAGCTTCAGAAACTTCCTGAACTGTTCATTTAACAGCTCTGGTCTGGTTGCTACATGTTGTTGTCTAGCTGATGCATTAATAACAATTAGCAGTGTTAAGCCGAATTTATTTATATCACAAAATCCACTCAATATCTTCTTCAAGTAATAGGATAAGCAGGAATTTACACTAAGTTCTTCAACTAGTTTTAACAAGATCGAATATCAAGTTGTCCAAAATATTATCTCCATTTAATTTCTCAAAGTTTAATATCTATACATTTAATCCAACCTTATAATTACTTAATCATGAGGTGGTATACTATAAAACATTGGCCATTATGTTGTGGAATACGAAGTGATTATATTTCAGTTGCTGTGGCCACCAGTTTGTTTTTTGATTGCTCCAATGTCGTTAATCCTTCTATTTATTAATAAATGAAAGGCATGAAGAAGTGAAATATTTTATTGCGAATTAGAACCATAGAAAATTACAGCTCAGAATCAGGCCTTTTGGCCCTTCTTGTCTGTGCCGAACCATTTTTTGCCTAGTCCCACTGACCTGCACTTGGACCATATCCCTCTCATCCATGAACCCGTCCAAGTTTTTCTTAAATGTTAAAAGTGACCCCACATTTACCACTTTATCCCGCAGCTCATTCCACACTCCCACCACTCTGTGTATGAAGAATCCCCCCCTAATATTCACTTTAAACTTTTCTCCTTTCACCCTTAACCCATGCCCTCTGGTTTTTTTTCTCCTCTAGCCTCAGTGGAAAAAGCCTGCTTGCATTCACTCTATCTATATCCATCAAAATCTTGTACACCTCGATCAAATCTCCCCTCATTCTTCTACATTCCAGGGAATAAAGTCCTAACCTATTCAATCTCTCTCTGTAACTCACTTCTCAAGTCCCAGCAACATCCTTGTGAACCTTCTCTGCACTCTTTCAATCTTATTTACATCCTTCCTGTAACTAGGTGACCAAAACTGTACACAATACTCTAAATTCGGCCTCACCAGTGCCTTATATAACTTTACCATAACACTCCAACTTTTATACCCGATACTCCGATTTATAAAGGCCAATGTACCAAAAGCACTCTTTACCACCCTATCCACTTGTGATGCCACTTTTAGGGAATTCTGTACCTGTATTTCCAGATCCCTCTGTTCAACTGCATTCTTCAGAGTCGTACCATTTACCCTGTACATTCTACTTTGGTTTGTCCTTCCAAAGTGCATTTCCTCACACTTGTCTGCATTAAATTCCATTTGCCATTTTTCAGCCCATTTTTCTAGTTGGTCCAAATCCCTCTGCAAACTTTCAAAACCTTCCTCACTGTCCACTGCACCTCCAATCTTTGTATCATCAGCAAATTTGCTGATCCAATTTACCACATTATCATCCAGATCATTGAAATAGATTACAAACAACAATGGACTCAACACCGATCCCTGCAGCCCATACTTGTCACAGGCCTCCACTCAGAGAAGCAATCCTCCACAACCACTCTCTAGCTTCTTCCATTGAGCCAGTGTCTGATCCAATTTACTACCTCCCCCACGTACACCTAGCGACTGAACCTTCCTAACTAACCTCCCATAAGGGACCTTATCAATGGCCTTGCTGAAATCCAGGTTGACAACGTCCACCACCTTCCCTTCATCCACTTTCCTGGTAACCTTCCCGAAAAACTCTAATAGATTGGTCAAACATGACCTACCATGCACAAAGCCATGTTCTCTCTCCCTAATAAGTCCCTGTCTATCCAAATATTTGTAGATCCTATCCTTTATCACACCTTCCAATAACTTGCCCACCACCGATATCAAACTTACTGGCCTATAATTTCCCAGATTTCTTTTGGAACCTTTTTTAAACAACGGAACAACATGAGCCACCCTCCAATCATCTGGCACCTCCCCCGTGAATACTGACATTTTAAATATGTCTGCCAGGGCCCCTGCAAGTTCATCAGGTCCCAGGGATTTATCTACTTTTATGCACTTTAAGAATTCCAGCATCTCCCTGTTATATATACACTCATCAAGACATCACTATTTATTTTCCCAAGTTCTCTAACATCCATGCTTTTCTTAACAGTAAATGCTGATGAGAAATATTCATTTAGGATCTCACCCATGTGTGAGAATCTGCTGCGAAAATTAATTGCAGTGTTTTGTCAAGTGACTGTTACACTTCAAAACTATTTCATTGGTTGTAAATTACTTTGAAATATATGATTATGAATTGCAAATATTCCCCCTTTTCTCACTTAATTCTGCACACTTCACTTCCTTGCATATTGCTGAGATTGAGATTAAGAGTCAGGCAATGTGCTAGGTGAAGGATATACAGCTGCACTCTCCGTTAGGGTACTCACACAATTGGCAAGATCTGCTGCATGGATGAAACCATGTGCTTTGGAAAATTCTTCACCAGCGCTGTCACTGCCTTCAGAACCTCCATCTTCAGCCCACTGTCAGAGCTTGGGCCATCAGGCATCTGTAAGGCTGTAGGCTCAGTGAACCACAGGAAAAATCAATGCCTTGGCTGCACCCTTCTCAACCTCCTCAGAATGAGTTTTTTTGCGTATTTGAATGTCAGCACTTAGCATTGTAATGAATCTGTGGATATTTTAATTTGTGTCCAAAATTTTCATCATTAAAGAACATCTTGATTTGATATGGATTCCACTGTATTTAGCTCTCTATACCATGCAGCAGTACCCTGGCCAAAATAAATAAAGTGATCTGCTCACAGATGTAGCCAGTCTTATATTTTACTCAGCCACCAGATGGTGCCTGAGAGTAATCAAGATTAACGAAGTCCTCTAATTTTCCTTCTATCTCTGACATAAAGGCTTTGCTTATACTTGTTGTCTTGATTGCCATTAGGCTTGCAGATGAACCCCACGTACTAACACTTTGATAAAGTATACTACAATAAACCAAAGAGCATTAAACTAGCATCATATATATTTAATAGTTAATGGTAAAAATTTATTTTGAAAGGCACGATTGTCATGTACATAATGTGGCATAAAGTCATTTGCTTTTAATGATATTTTGTATGCATTTGTGCAACAACAATTATTTTATTTCCATTTTCCAGTGATTCGGAAAGTAAAACAAATATCATTAAAGTGATACGTTCAATTCTGAGAGAGAATGTTCGTCGCCATATGACAAAGTCAGAAGGAGCACTTGAAAAACTGAATAAAGAATATCTGATTCCTGTAAGAAACAGGGTACCATCCTCTGCCAAAATTGGTAAGAAAACATACAAAATATTTCCTGCATTAGCAAATCTTGTACTTAGCAAATCTTAGCAAGTCTAGCCAATATTTTGACTGCCATAGAAAATAAAGTTAGAATTAAAAGCTCACTCATGGAATGCATTTTCTTTGATCAATACTTGGGATTAAAATTTCCCTTGTATCTGCTGCACAGAATAATTAATGGTCAGAGGAAGCTTTGTATGTGGTGGGAGAATATCTATGTTTTTGGGCTGTTACATTCATTTAATTTATGTTCTTTAAAACATCTTAATTCCAGATTTTCTTCAGAGAGTCTTCCTGTCCTATTTATTCTATTGAATGTCAATTTATCTCAATGGCAGATCTCTGCTCTTTTCAAACAAGAGATTGAGCATGTAATCTTCCTGGTTTATACTGTTCAATAAAACATGGTATATAACATGAAACACTGGAAGAATCTCACATGAAGGCTAAGATATGTACATAGTCTAAAAAACAAGTCTTGACCTCAACCATACCTGTAGTTTGTATCAAATTATTATTTCTAGTTTTTTTAAAATAGTGACAATAGCTTCATTTGAAATTTTGGTGTGCTCTTTACTTCAGCATCGACTAGAGCTTCAAAGTTGTTCAAGCAGTCTTCATCTTATTGGAGTCAGGACTCTGGGAGACGTAATGCCATTGATTCTGATGAATGTAGCTTGAGCAGTGGGACACAAAGCAGTGGCTGCCATACCTCAGAGAGTGGATTAGAGCCTAGTAGTCTTTCATATCCAAAGCAAGAACACAGTGGTGCAGAGGAGCAACAGGAAGCTGGCGTAAAGGAATCAGACATTTTGAGTGATGATGAAGATTACTGCAAGTCCAAGAAAGAGACTTTGACAGATGAAATTGAAGTACAATTTGAAAAAATGCATATTGAAGTTGATAAAGCTGATGTGGAGGAGACACCAAATAAACAATTGAATACAGAAGAGATGGAACAAATAGATGACCATCCCAGGCTTGTGCGAGGTCACTTCTGTCCAATCAAACGAAAAGCTACCAGTACAAAGAAGAAAAAAGGGAATCTGTTAGCCATGCATGAGCACAACCGATCTCTGGATAGTCAATCTGATGGTCCAAATGTTGACTTGAATTCTGTGTTAGAGAGAGAGTTTAGTGTCCAGAGCCTAACATCTGTAGTTAATGAAGACTGCTTCTACGAAAACATTGAAAGTAATGGGGAGCCTTAGCTTCGAAGTCTCAAATGAGTGCTGCTCCTTGCAAAAGGATCAGGAATTGAAGTTAGCTTATTGTTTGTCTTTATTTTAAGTATCCAAGTTATACTGTTCTGGTCAATTGTTTTTGGTTTCGAAAGTAAAGATCGCAGAAGCTTTATAAAGGAAAGTAATGTTTAGTTTGCCTTACTGCTGTCTGCACTAAGACCACAGTTAGCCTCAAAAATGTAGATTTTTAATACTTGTTTTCGTTAAAGAAAATAATAAGCATATTCATCAATTATTTATTGTCTGTTGAGGACAATAAAATTGTTTAGTTTCTATAATTCACTAGTTTTGTATTGGATTTGCAAATAGGGCAGGTATTGAACACCAAAAAGGTAAGTAATATCTTCAAGAAAGGTTAAATTGCTTATTTTAATAGGCTGTAAATCTTCATTTTATTTATAGATGGAAAATATTGGTTTACATTACAGCACCAAGATAATGATTAGATGGAATTTGTGTCCAGTTTTTAAATTTTAGAATGCTAAGTATGGCACTGTTTTCTTTTCAGTTTGCCAAGGTAAACCTCTGGTGGCCTGACACAAAGAGCTCTAATTATTTAACACTGTCTTCAGCACTACAGGCTTTGGTAGAGGCTGCAGTATTGCACATGCCTCTTAATGCTAACATTTAGATGTCTTTTTTCCTTTGTACATAAATGTTGGAGGTTGTGTATATTGTAATTTTATGAAAACTGCATTGTAATATTGGTTTTAATTGGTTATATTTTGTATTCTGTTGAATGACTACTTGACATCAAATATGTGGAATAAAAATGCACATTGTATTCAAAAAATTCTGTGTTTTCTGTGTATTGATGACCCTAATTGTTACTTCAAAGTCAGTGTATGTTATACAATGTATGACAAGCTGAAGTCCAAAGGAGCCTTTATGAAGACTATAATTTTGGTCAGCTACTGAACTAGGAACTTTTCTAAGCCAATTCCTATCTCAGACTGCAAAGCTCCAATATTCTCTGGAATAGTAGGATACAAGTTTGTCTAGGTTTCTCAAATGCCCTTTATAATTTTGCTTGTGCTAATCTGGGAAATGGACAAATGAAATCAGGTGATTCACTCAGAGGAGAGGTCACATGACACCAGGTTATAGTCCCAACAGGTCTGTTTGAAACCACGAGCTTTCACAGTGCTACTCCTTTATCCAGTGGACCCTTCTGACAAAGGAGCAGTGCTCAAAGCTTTTGATTTCGAATAAATCTGTTGGACTCTAACCTGGTGTTGTGTGACTTCTCATCTTGTCCACTCAGTCCAACACCAGCATCATGTGCCTCAGGGATAGAGGAAGATAAACTCCAAGTTGCTCCTCTGCCCCTTTTTGCTGCAATGGCTAATGAGCATAAGCGGTAGGTGTAAAATTCATTTTTTTTTACATAAAAAATCTAAATGACAACTTGCAACTTGGAAGTCATAAAACATCAAAATTTTGCTTCATAGAGGTATTATGAAACATAAGAGATAGGAGCAGGAGTAGGCCATCTAGCCCCTCAAGCCTGCCCTGCCATTCAATAAGATCATGGCTGATCTGAAGTGGATCAGTTCCACTTTCTCACTTTCTCCCCATAATCCTTAATTCCCTTGTCTGTCAAAAACCTATCTACCCATGACAGCTCAGTGACTATCACTGCTAGCTGTGCAGATACATGGATTTGGGCCAGTGTCTGTAGGAGTCTGCGCATTCTCCCTGTGGTTGCGTGGGTTTCCTCCGGGTGCTCCGGTTTCCTCCCACACCCCAAAGATGTGCTCTTAGGCTGATTGGTGTACCAAATTGACCCTACACTATTCTCCCCTGAATCTGGCTACAATAGGGGTACCATTCGCATACACACAGGGCAAGGAAGGTGTAGGAAAATGCTTTAACATGGCGGCGTGGGCTCATTGGGCCTGTTTCCCATGCTGGGTTGTTCTTTGTTCTTTGATTTAAATATATTCAGCGAGGTAGCCTCCACCACTTTAATAGGCAGAGAATTCCAGAGATTCACTACCCTTTGAGTGAAGCAGTTCCTCCTCGACTCCATTCTAAACTGCCTCCCTGCCTATTTTGAGGCTGTGCCCTCTAGTTCTGCTATCCTCTCTAAGCAGGAAGAATCTCTCGACCTCTACCCTATCTAGCCCCTTCATTATCTTACATGTCTCTATAAGATTCCCCCCTCAGCCTTCTAAACTCTAACGAGTACAAACCTAGTCTATTCAATCTCTTTTAAAACAAAATATGACTGAGCCACGTAGAGATTTTAACACAGATAACCGAAAACTTGGTCAAGAAAGTAGGTTTTAAGAACCATCTTAAAATCTGTTCTGGGACCCTTGTTGTTTGTCATTTTCATAAATGACCTGGATGAGGAAGTGGAGGGATGGGTAAGTAAGTTCGCTGATGACACGAAGGTTGGTCGTGTTGTGGATGGTCTGGAAGGATGGCAAAAGTTGCAGCAGGACATAGATAGGATGCAGGACTGGGCGGAGAAGTGGCAGATGGACTTCAACGCAGATAAATGTGTAGTCGTCCATTCTGGCAGAACCAACGGGATGAACGAGTACACTATCAAGGGCAGAAGTCTGAGTAGTGTTGAAGAGCAGAAGGATCTTGGGGTCCGGGTCCACAGGACTCTTAAATCGGCCTCGCAGGTGGAGGAGGTGGTCAAGAAGGCGTATGGTGTACTGGCCTTCATTAATCGAGGGATTGAGTTTAGGAGTCGGGAGGTAATGCTGCAACTTTATAAGACCCTTGTCAGGCCTCATTTAGAGTATTGTGTGCAGTTCTGGTCGCCTCACTATAGGAAAGATGTAGAAGCTATTGAGAGGGTACAGAGGAGATTTACAAGGATGTTGCCTGGACTGGGAGGCATGCCTTATGAAGTTAGGTTGAGGGAGCTGGGACTCTTTTCCCTGGAGAGACGAAGGTTGAGAGGCGACCTGATAGAAGTTTACAAAATGTTGAGAGGAATAGATAGGGTGGACTCTCAGAGGCTATTTCCCCAGGTTGAAATGGTTGCTACGAGAGGACACAGATTTAAGGTGCGGGGAGGGAGGTTCAGAAGTGATGTTAGGGGTAAGTTTTTCACTCAGAGGGTGGTGAGTGAATGGAATCGGCTGCCGTCAGTGGTGGTGGAGGCGAACTCGCTGGGGTCTTTTAAAAGACTTCTGGATGAGTATATGGGGTTTAATGAGATTGAGGGTTATAGATAGGTCTGTAGGTTGGTAGGTGTTGATGTGATCGGCACAACTCGTGGGCCGAAGGGCCTGTTTGTGCTGTAGTGTTCTATGTTCTATGTTCTATCTTGACGAGAGGCAGAGGTTTTGGGAGGGAATGCTAGAGCTAAAGCTACAGGCAACTGAAGACACAGCCATCATGGATGGAGTGATTAAAATTAGCGTTGTGCGGGAGGCCAGACGTTCACTCAGGGTTATAGGGCTCGAAATTACAGTGTTAATTGAGGGGCTAGGCCTCAGAGTGATTTGAAAATAAGAACCGACATTTGAAATTGGCATTAACTAGGAGCCAGTGTAAGTCAGTGAGCATAAGTATGATTGGTAAAAAGCATTGGGTGCAAGTTGGGGCATTAACAGCAGAGTTTTGAAGTGAATGTAAAAGGCCAGCGAGGAGTATGTTACAATAGTCAGGTCTAGAGGTAACTAGAAGTTTTAGCAGCAGAGGAGAAGAGACAAGTGGTATTATTGAGATGAAAATAGGCAGTTTAATTACTGTCTGGATATCCGGTTCAAAGTTCATCTTGGGGTTGAATATGATAGAAATTGAGAACAGTCTGATTCACAAATTACATCCTGTGTGACTGACAAAGGCAAACTATCCCTTATTATTCACTGTCTGCAGCCTTTGACACAAGTAACTATACAACCCTCTCCAAATTTTTCCATTGTTGTCCATCTGGATCACACTGCACTTTCACGGTTCCATTCTTATCTAATCATAGTGTCACAATCATTGGCTCCTTTTCCATTCCCACACACTTATCGCAACTGTCCCCCAGGGATCAATTTTTGGCTACTTTTTTTTCATTAACCAGTTTCTCTTTATGACATTATCCGAAAACCCGTATGTTGATGACACCCAGCTTTACCTTATTCAGACTCCTCATCTGTCTCTGTCGGGTCCAACTGCTTATCTGATATTAGGTCCTAGATGTCAAGAAATTTCCTCCAATGTTCACTCCAAAAGAGTGAAGCCACTGTCTTCCAACCCTACCAAAACTCAGCTCTCACCACCAATTCCATTTCTCTCCCTGGCAACTAAATTACTTCCTTCAACTTGGATGTCACACGACCATAATTGAATCATTCATTTATTCAACACATTTTTGGTATACTACAGAAGTGTTTTAACAAATAAAGGACCCCTGAAAATTGAACATATTGTTGATTTCTCAGGGTGATGAAGTTGCATGTCAACTGTCCATTATGAAACTATCCAATTTACATTAAAGTAATATAATAATTCCTGAAATAGGCAACTGATGTGCAATACCAGTTTTATGTCTACATGACACTGAAAATCAACATCATTATCTCTGACTTTCCCATTATCAGAATGTGGCCATTGGAAAGCTTTACTTGAGAAGGTGCCGGCAAGCCTTTGCCGGGAGCATGGCAATTTCTGAATGGCTTGAGAACATTTATGAACCAGATGAGTTTTTAATGACATTCTGACAATTTCAAGCTCATTTTACCAGTACCGGCTTGCTGTTTCCAAATTTTTAAAACCTGCCTTGTGGGATATGAAATAATGTTCTAAGCACTATTAATCTACGGCTCGGGACTAAGCCTCAAGGTGACAGGCGTGAGGTATAATTCAGATGTTAGAGGGAGGTTTTTCACACAGAGGGTTGTGGGGGCCTGGAATGCACTGCCAAGTAGGGTGGGGGAAGCAGACATGCTAGGGTTGTTTAAGAGTTACCTAGACAGGCACATACGCAGACTGAAGAAGGGGATACAAATGAATGTTCTAGTTGAGGTTCAAGAGCCTCAGGACGTTCCTGGGAATTAATAGATTCCGATCAGCCATCCAACAAAGTTTAAGGTTCACCTGTCTCTTACATTGGAGTTATTGGGGCTCTTCCATTAATGTCTGTATAGGCTGTTGTATGTTTATTGATGTTTCTTTTTTACATCCACAGACGATTCGGTCTGCCTTGTTGGCTAACAAGGGGCATACACACAGTGGGTCGTGCGAGGGCTGCTCTTGGATGTTGCTTCGAGAGTTGCCTAGTACATCACGTCATTAGTGTACGCTTAAACTGGACCAATTGACGGGCAACATGACAGCTCAGTGACTATCACTGTTTGCTGTGCAGTTACAGGGACCCGGGTCGGATCTCCAGCTTGGGTCAGGGTCAGTGTCTGTGGGCATTTGCACATTCTCCCTGTGCTTGCATGGGTTTTCACCAGGTGCTCTGGTTTCTTTCCACACCCCAAAAACATGCGTTTAGGCTGATTGGTGTTAATAAATTGTCCCTAAATTGGATCTCCCTTAATTTGGTGCACATATAATTCCTTAAATTTGCACCCCGTTATTGTGGAGTCCACTAGATGTAGACAGAAGTCGTAGGAAGAAGAAGGATTGGAATAAGGCACTTACTGAATGTTAAAATGGGCGGCACGGGCTTGTGGGGCTGAAGGGCCTGTTTCCTGTGCTGTTCTTTGACTACTCATCCAGCAACTCCTGAACCCATCATTTCTGCTTCTTTGACTATTTGGTACCATTCTTTTCCAGCCTAGTTATTTCCAGACCTTTTTACTGGTAATATATTTCCAGCTTACATTTTGGGAGATGTAATTTCATAGAATCCCTATAGTACGACAGGCCACCATTCGGCCCATCGAGTCTGCACTGACAACATTCCCACTAGGCCCTATCACTACAAATCCATGTATTTACCCTGCTAATTCCCCTGACACTGAGGGTCAATTTAGCATGGCCAATCCATCTAACCCATGCATCTTTGGGGTGTGGGAGGAAATCAGAGCAAACCCCTGCACATATGGGGAGAAAGTGCAAACTCCACACTGGCCTGAGACTGGAATTGAATCCAAATCCCTGGTGCTTTGAGGCAGCAGTGCCACCATTCTGCTCAGTTGTGTTCGCGTATGTTTGTAAACACTCTAAAGGACTACGTTAAAACTGGAGCAACAAGCAATTCTGCATTTGAAACAGATTTCAATTCTCCTATGGAAATTAAGTGTGTTGGTTCAGTCAATGTTTCCGCTACAGAAACATGACTAGGATTGCACATTTATACTTGTTTAATTGACATAAGAATGTTTTTATTTGTTGCAATTTTTATTTAACTAATTCAATCAATTATCACCTTAAGAGCATTACAGAGATCAGTCATGCCATCTATTCAATGCCATTATGATGCAATCAGTGTGTAAAAGTGAGCTTATGAAATAAGCTGCTGTAATTAAACTTGCTCTCTCCTAGATGTCAGTCTAGGCATGGTAGTCCAACTGATCATAGACAGACCATCTGGAATAACCCAGATTCCTGGAAAGCACTTGAAGGTAAGTGGCCAACCACATTGTGGATGGGATAGGCATAATCACAGATAAATCTCTACAAGAAAACTCCACAGCCTGTGTGGAAGTTATTAACTCCTGACTCAAGTACATACTGTCATGTGATAGCACTCTGGTAACATCTAATAATCTTTCTTGCTGTTGCCCTCTGAATAAATCCCAAACAGTTGTCCCACACTTTGACCAATGTGAACATATGAATTAGGAGCAGGAGTATGCCATTCGTCCCCTCGTTTGCTTTGCTATTTGAAAAGATCATGATTTGATTGTAGCCTCAACTCTACTGTCTACTTCTGCTCCCCCGTAACTTTTGACTCCCTGGTCAAACAAGAATCTATCTAATTCAGCCTTAATAATATTCAATGATCCTGCCTCCACTGCTTTCTGGGGAAGACAATTACACTGACCGTGGAGCCTTGGAGAGAAAAGACTCATCTCTGCGTTAAATGAGAGATGCCTTATTTTTTAAGTGGTGCCCCCTTGTTCCAATTTCTTCCAAAGGGGAACATCCTCTCAGGATCCACCCTGTGAATTGCCCTCAGGATCCTTCCTGCTTCATTAAGGTCGCCTTCATTCTTTAAAACACCAAAGGATAATGGTCCAACATGTCCTCAGAATATAACCCCTCACCCCAGGAATCATTTAAGGGAACCAGCTCTGAAATGCTTCCAATACTATTATATCCTTTCTCAAGTAAGGAGATCAAAATTGTACAAGCACCCTAGAGAAAGTCTCACATATACAAATATAGCAAAACTTCCCTACGTTTATATTCCATTCCCACTATGTTAAAGAACATTCACTTGCCATCCTAATCACTTGCTGTACCTGCATACTAACTTTTTGTGATTTATAAGAACATAAGAAATAGGAGCAGGAGTAGGCC
Organism: Carcharhinus amblyrhynchos; assembly: GCF_965287045.1. NCBI lineage: Eukaryota > Metazoa > Chordata > Chondrichthyes > Carcharhiniformes > Carcharhinidae > Carcharhinus > Carcharhinus amblyrhynchos. The sequence continues at coordinate 32,854,693 of NC_137335.1, read as the reverse complement.
ATCTAGCCCTTCGAGCCTGCCCCGCCATTCAATAAGATCATGGTGATCTGTCGTGGCTCAGTTCCACCTTCCCGCCCTCTCCCCATAACCCTCGATCCCCTTGCCTATTAAAAACCTATCAACCTGCGTCTTAAATATATTTAGCGAGGCAGCCTCCACCACTTCAACGGGCAGAGAATTCCAGAGATTCACCACCCTTTGAATGAAGAAGTTCCTCCTCAACTCTGTTCTAAACCACACCCCCCCCCCCCCTTTATCTTGAGGCTGTGCCCTCTAGTCCTACTGTCCTTTCTGAGCAGGAAGAGCCTCTTCACCTCTATCCTATCCATCCCATTCATCATCTTACATGTCTCAATGAGATCTCCCCTCATTCTTCTAAACTCTAACGAGTACAAGCCTGGTTTATTCAGCCTCTCCTCATAGTTCAACCCCCTCAACTCCGGCATCAGCCTAGTAAACCTCCTCTGCACTCCCTCCAAGGCCAAAATATCCTTGCGTAAGTGTGGCGACCAAAACTGCACACAGTACTCCAGCTGCGGCCTCACCAATGCCCTGTACAGTTGCAGCAAGACCTCCCTACTTTTATATTCAATCCCCTCGCTATGAAGGCCAGCATCTCATTCGCCTTCCTGACCACCTGCTGCACCTGCAGGCTGGGTTTCTGCGACTCATGCACAAGGACCCCGAGGTCCCTCTGCACTGTTGCATGCTGCAGTTTCTCGCCATGTAAGTAATAGTCCTTCCTACCATTATTCCTACCAAAGTGGACAACTTAACACTTGCCAACATTAAATTCCATTTGCCAGTTCCTGGCCCATTCGCTCAGCCTATCTAGATCCTTCTGCAGACTTTCCACACCCTCTGCACAATTTGCCATTCCACCAATCTTGGTGTCATCAGCAAATTTCAACACCATACTCGGTTCCCTCCTCCAGATCATCTATATAAATGGTAAATAGCTGAGGCCCCAGCACTGATCCCTGGGGCACGCCAGTAGTCACCAACCGCCAATCCGAATAGCACCCATTGACCCCCACTCTCTGCCTCCTATTTGACAGCCAATCCCCTATCCACGCTAACACCCTACCCCCAACTCCATGCCCCCTGACCTTCTGTAATAACCTCTTGAGGCACCTTATCAAATGCCTTCTGAAAATCAAGAAACACCACATCCACTGGCTCTCCTCTATCCACCGCCCTAGACACATCCTCATAGAACTCCAATAAATTCGTCAGACACAACTTCACGATTCAAATACCAGTCGACCCAGATCCCTTTGTACGGCAAAGTTTTACAATAGTTCTCCATTTAAATAAACCGCTTTTCTAATCTTCCTGCTAAAGTTGAGTTCACATTTGCGTTCAGGTTTAGTCTTATTCAGTTTTCTAGGTTTACTAATTCTACTGGTTTGGGCCACAGCAGCCATGGGTTTAGTGTCCTCGCCCAAAAGGGGCAGTCAGTGACTGTCTTTAATCAGACAGGGGTGGCCCTGCCCCTATATACATAACGATATCACTGCAAACTGCAGCCACTGGCTTTTCTGGATTTAGTCATTCATTTGTCTACCAAATTATAAATATTACCTGGTGACTACCATTGCCCCTTTCTGTTGTTTGGCCTTCTGATCCACCCACCACTCTTGTGCAGCATGTGGGTTTCAACTACCCTTCTGCATTTTTTAAACTAATTTTGACTGTTATTCCACTATGAACCTTGTAAGAGAGCCCTTGGCTCCCCAGTCAAAGTCCGTAGCGTTCTCTTCCTCTTTTCTATCACGCGTTATCCTGCCTGACTCTGTGGTTAGTTCTAAAATGTGGCACGACTCTTGTTAGCTTTGTGAAGGTACAGTATATACTCAGGGGTAAACTCTCCCTGCGTGACTTCAACCAGGTGCAGGTCTGCCAATACAGCCCATTTGTGCGACTTTGACTGCAGTCATATCGACCAAAAGTCTTGCCTGTGCAGCTTCGACTAAACTGGCCTCATTTAATTGATATGGCCTAGCCTACTTCTTGTGGCTTCAGCCCAATCAATCTGCCTGCATAGTCCTGCCCCCTGCCCTGAGTTTTCCCCACCCCCGGATTCTTTGATACTCAGAGTATTTTCTGACAGGCTTACTGCACTAACTATGGATGGCAGATAAAATATACTCACTCCTTTTGCAGAGCCATTCTGACAATCCGATATGAGTATCTTGTTCGTGACACCAAAATTTCAGAATGTTTGATTATTAGCTAAAGTGTTGGGGGAGGAACAACTCAGAGAAAGGCGTCCGAAGCAGACTCTATCCTACTGGAAAGCTATGAGACATTTATACAGTGAAGATTAAATAGGCACTACAATTTTTAAAATTCAAGCATTGCTTGATTTAGATTTACATTAAACAATCTATAGACACTACAAGATAGGATATCTGTTTCACCAAGAATTATCTGTCTTCCTAACCTCTTGTTTGCTACCAAGCTTGATCTTGCACAACCAGCTTTGTGGCAGTACAGACATCATAGAAATTAGTTGCTAAACCATAAGCAATCTATGTTTTTTTGCCTGATTTTAGAATTTTACTTAAACTTTCTAACAGTTTTACAGATTCCTTAGTCCCTTTTGATGAGACATTTAACCCTTATAAGGATCTCTCAATAAACGATATTCGCTACGTACCATAATAAATTGTTGTAATAAACCATATTCGTTATTTCCCTCTTAAATTCCCTGAATGGAAAATCCCAGCCTATATATTGAACTCTTGGCCGAAGGTAATCTCTCACTATTGTACTAATGTTGGACACAATCTTAGCGGCTCGCCATGCCAATCAATCAGTGTGGCAAACCAGGAAGATAGTATAGGAGGGCAAAAATCCTCTGACCCCTTTTTACCGGCAAGAACAGCTTCACACCCAGAAAGGGCGCAAAGCCTATTAGCATAAAAATGTCTAAATTTAAAAGCACTTACTTGCTTCAGCACAGCTGTTTCCATTCCCTGGATGCTTCTGCCCTCATTGGCATGAGACACACCAGTGACACTGGAAGCCACTGGAGACCAGGCGCCACGGCCATGCCAGAGGGACCAGAGGCCACTGAAGCCCCTGGGTGGTAGGGAGCAGGGTTGGGCAGTGTCAGCCCGGCTGTACACACCTGAACTCTGGCAGTACCCACCTGGCACCATAAGAGCAGGGGGAGCTCTACAAGGGGTATGGTGGTGTAAGGGGAGCGGTCGTGCCGGGGGACGGGTGGGGTGGGGTGTGCAGGGATGGTCAGGGAACTCCTCAGAATGGTCCTGATGCCCTAATGCCAGCAACCCATGTTTTTGTTGGGGGTTGGGTAACAATGCCACTGACGATAGTGGTTTCCAATGGGGGTACCATACGCATACACACGGGTCAAGGTAGGTGTAGGAAAAGGCTTTGTTAAGATGGCGGTGCGGGCTGGTTGGGCCGAAGGGCCTGTTTCCAGTGCTGGGTTGTTCTTTGTTCTTTGGGAGTCCGGTGTCTGTTGGCGGGGGTGGGGGTCTCCCAGTGCACCAGCAAACGGGGCATCCTGCGCAATGGCACCTGAATGCTCTGAAACTGGCTTCCCCAGTGTGTTTAGGTCCCCTACCTGCTGCAAAAAAAGTGCTGGAAGATTGCACTGCTGAGTCCTTCCAAAAGACCAGTGTGTAACACTCCCATTTACACACTGTTATAACACATAGAATTTGTTTGGAAAGATTACACCCATAATCTTTATTTAACAAAGCCACCCCACTACCTTTTCCTAGCTTCCTTTCTTTCCAAATTGTCAAGTACCCTTGAATATTCAGGTCCCAGCAAGGGTCACCTTGCAGCCATGTTCTGTAATGGATATCAAGTCAGCAAGTTGATAGGTTTATTACTATTTAAGTTGACAATTCATCTGTTTGTTAAGAATGATGTGGGCATTCAGATATAAAGTCTTCATTTCTGTCTTTGTATTATTTCTGGAAACTCTGCTATCATGTTATATATTCCTGTCACACTCAGGTTGTCATTACCTGTATTGCTGCCTCTCTCTTTTGCCTTGCCCTTTATCCTTAAATTTACCAAATCTTGTCTCACTTGTTTCCTACCTTCCACTGTTTAGTTTAAAGCTGTCTCTACTGCCCTGGTTATATATCTCACCAGAGCACTGGTCCCAGCACAGTCAGGTGAAAACCATCCCAACAGTAGAGTTCCTACATTCCCTAGTACGAGTGCCAGTATTCATGAACAGAAACCCACTATTGCCACAGCAATTTTTAACTCTGTAATTTTATTTACTTTGTCAATTTGTTCATGGTTCTGATAATCCAGAGATTATTACCCTTGAGGTTCTACTTTTTAATTTAGGCCATAGTTGCTCATACTCCCTATGCAGCTCTTCCTTCCTACTCTTACCTATGTCATTGGCATCCAAGTGGACCGTGACAACTGGATCCTCTCCCTCCCACTGCAAGTTCCTCTCTAGTCCCAAGCAGATGTCCCAAATCCTGGCACCAGACAGGCAATACAGCTAACTGGACTTCCACTCTCGGCTGCATAGAACTGTATCTATCCCCCTAATTACACTATTTCCTACTATCATTACATTTTAATTACTCCACTTTCCTGCATCAATGTCAGTTCGCTTATCCATCCTGCAGCTCCCACTCCCATCCATATAAACTGAAAGAACCTCAAACCTTTTGAACATTGTAAAGATTGAAGCCTTTGACCCATACCTACCTCCCTCACAGTCACATCCTCTTGTTGCTGATCATGAACCAAATCAGAAGACCCTATCCTAAGGGACTGCCTTCAGAAATAATTTTCCATCTCTGATGAATCACAGTGTCAGCAGCTCTGCCTCCAGTTCATTAACGTGGGGCCAAAGCGCTTCAATTTACTAATACTTATTTCAGATGTTTGCATGAATCATGCTAGCACCCAAGAGCTCCCATATACGGCAGCCACAACACATCTCCTGCCCTGCCATCTTTGTTGCATTTTAATTAATTGATTATTTTCTTATTTTAATTTTTAATTAATGCACTTAATCTTGTTTGTGCTTACATCCTTATTATTTCAATAATGTTCCACTTAACATTACCGATTGGATACAGTATTGACATTATCGCCGCACATTTCCATAATAATTTACCACAGAGTTCATCTGAGAGTTTTCCCTCGCTGTTGCCTACCATGACACAAAATCAACATCTTGGAAAGAATTGTTCCAGTCCCTAAAGTGTTTCAGGGACTTCTGTTTCAAATACGTATTACTTTTCACACAGAAAATAGGGAGTCTCAACTGAAGCATCTTACTGGAATGATCAAGCTAATCATAAAGCTGATCTTAAACACATTTTTTAATGAAAGTCAATTTAAAAGCAGTTAATGATGTGGCTTTAGCACCAAACACAGATATCCAGTTCTTGGACTTCTCAACTTACACTTGTCTCATACTCATCAACGTGACTTTTTTTCCCTTTACCCAAAAGTTTCTTTTGTCGTAATTCTTCTCTGAAGTTGTAAGTGAGAAGATTTTGGTTTTCATTGCACAGTTGGCTATATGCATCACAAAGGGCTCTGAAATGTGGTATAGAAAGTTCAGTTGGCCGGAGTGTAGGGTCAACATCAGCAGTACACAGCATTTGTTCTGTTAGTTGTAATCTCTGGGCTTCAGGAAATAAAATCCTAGAAAGGACAAAGACACTTGTATAAAATGCATCTGTTCACAATATACTGCAGTATGTTTTGAATTTTTAGACAACAGAAGCATTAGAAATGATAATTCATGAAATAGCTGTGAATCAGTAACAGGTTGTAACGGCTAGCTGGCTGTTAAGAAGTGGAGTATTGTCATCTAAGTTCATAGTTAGATTGGAAGAATGTTACGCAAGTGTTACGCAATTCAGTCAAGACAAATATGTAATTCTGTTCTTAAAAAAATGCTATATATAAAATGCAATGGAAAAATATTGCAGATGTTTGAAATCTAATAAAAACAGAAAATGCTGGAAACACTGCGGAAAAAGAAAAAGTGTTAACATTTTGATTTGATATGATTTATTATTGTCACGTATTAACATACAGTGAAAAGTATTGTTTCTTGTGCACTATACAGACAAAGCATACTGTTCATAGGGAAGGAAAGGGCAGAGTGCAGAATGCAGTGTTACAGTCATAGCTAGGGTGCAGAGAAAGATCAACTTAATGTAAGGTAAGTCCATTCAAAAACAAGGAAGAAGCTGTTCTTGAGTTGGTTGGTATCCAATCCAAGATGGTGCTGGAACAAGGCAACTTCTTACAAGCTGTGCCCAGCATACCTTCTAATTCTATGTTTTACTCTCATTCCAACTCTTTTAAACTCTCTAACAACGCTTTAATGCAATTTCTTACAGATTTTAAGTCAATAAGTTTTCGTCAAAATTGTAATTGAAATAGAGGCCACAATTCTCCCATTGTGACCTGCTGCAACTTTTCTGGTGGGTCGAGATGGGAGGTGTGCGTTGCCAACCTTGTACTGGGATTTGTGCATGCGCTGGGAACGCATGCACATCTCCCAGAGATGGACACCAGCGGGAAGGCAGGTAAGTCATTTAAATCTTTTTAAAATGTATTTTAAATATGTTTAGCAGGTCATTATTAGGAACTTTCAGGGCCCAGTTGAATCTCCCACCAAGCCAAGAGTTCTTCATTCCGGTGAGTTCAGAGTAGCTTCCCAAGTTCAAGGAACTAGCAGGAGACCCCACTGGAATGAAGGGCCCCCCCCATGGGGGTCAGGTGGTGGTGAGCGTAGTGCCCCCAGGCATGAGCACCTTGGCAGTACCAACCTGTGTGGCCTGTCACTGCTCAAGGGGCAAAGTGCACATGCCCGGGGGTGGCTTGGCACTGCCTACCAGGCATCGTGCAGTGCCAAGGGGCAGATCCTATTGTGGGCAGGACCTAGGAGGTAATCAGTGCAGGTGGTGGGTCCCGCTACCACTCTGCAGACAGTCTGGGCTGGAGGGAGGGCAGCCATTAGGGCAGCCTGGGGGGAGTGGGGGGGAGGTCTGCTGGGACAAGAGGGGTGGGGCTATCGCCACTGCTGGGGGGAGAGGGCTGTGCATCAGGGTGGTGTGGGATGAGACGGGGGTGTCGTGGCTGGCCCGGGAATTGCTGTGGGGGCCTCGAGGGGCAGCACTGTGGTGGTTCCAGGCTGGCCAGCAATCGAGCAGGCCAGCAAACAGGGAGTGTGACCGATTGGGACCACTGTGCATGTGCAGAGTTCCAGAACTGTCAGATTCTGGCGTGAATAGGCCTCACCCTCCCGGGTTTTTAATGATATTCAAGACTGGGACCTCTGCAGTACACAGAGTGCAGACAAGCTGAACTGACAAAACAGCCGGGATTTAGAAAAGTTTTCCCGCCAATTCAGCACTTTTGGGAGAATCGCAGCCAGAGTTGCTGAGCTTTTTTGAGTATCCTTTGACTATATATTTTAAACGAAACCTTGTTAAAAAGACTTCACCAGAACCTGGATGGCTGTGAATTAGGGTCTCATCTTCACCCTTTAGGAACTGTGTTCAAACATTTAGCTTATTACCTGTCTTTCCTGGCTGTTAACTTCCTCCAGAGTATACTTTCAGAGCACACTTAGATATAGTTGTTGGGGCTAAAGCAATCAAGGGACATGGGGGAAGGCAGGATCAGGATATCAAATTTCATGATCAACCATAATCAAAATGACTGGTGGAACAGGTTCAAAGGACCAAACAGCCTACTTATGCTTCTAATTTCTATAATTTATGTTCACTTGAAAGTGCACATTCTTCATTTTTGACCTTGAGAATGAATGAGAACAGTATTCTAACTGTGGGATTCATCACTCCCCAAGTACATTGTTGTTCCCTTAGTGATGTCTGTATCATTCATTCCATACAGATGCTTGATGGACAGATCTTCTTTTCATCTTATTCGTCCATTTTTATTACTTCATGTTCTTATTTTTATTTTTCCACTTCTGAAATCTCACTTTGCAACTTGTCCATCACTCAGTCCAATCTCTTAACGGATGCTCTTAGCACCTTTCTCAGCCTTTGTCATCATCATTTACATTCCTTTTGTCCAATTACACTCCCCCCCAATATTTAAATCTTGTCCTATTTTCTTTGTCTTTAGCTCTGACAAAAGGCCATCCTGACTTGAAATGTTGGTGCTATTCACTCTCCACAGGTGCCATCACACTTGCTGAGTTTTTCCAGTAGTTTCTCTTTTTGTTTCAGATTCCTGCATCCACAGTATTTTTTTTGCCTTTATCACATTAACCCACGCTTGTTCAGCCAAACATGCCACCGCGTACAAATGTTGAAAGAAGGACTCTGGAATATGTTGAGCATAGTAGCATTGAACTAATGACTTAAAGAAGTTGCTCCCAATTGTTTGCAATGTGACAACTTGTCTGTCAAGTTGCATTATGCTTGGAGTCTCAAGGTTTGAATAATGAAGCAGAGCAATGGCAAACAAAAAGGAGGCAAATCCCACACAAATCTTTGGGTGGATGTAGCTGTTGCTAGGGGGCATAACTATAAGGTTCATGGTGGAAGATATAGGAGGGATGTCTGAGGTAGATTTTTTACTCAGAGTGGTTGGGGTGTGGAGTAGACTGCCTGCTGTGATAGTGGAGTCGGACACTTTAGGAACTCTCAAGCGGTTATTGGATAGGCACATGGAGCACACCAGAATTATAGGGAGGGGATAGCTTGATCTTGGAATTGGACATAGCTCGGCACAACACTGAGGGCCAAAGGGCCTGTACTGTGTTGTAACGTTCTATGTTTCTATGTTACTTCAAATGGACTATCTTTTGAGGTATCCTACCTCACTGGTCCAAAGAAATGCAGGACAAGAATTGGCCTATTCAATCACATGAAGACCAATGGCAGAAACTCACAAATCTGAGGTGTTGTCCACGAATCAAGGGACACCTGCCATCAATAATGCAGGAGAAGGAATAATAGTAGGAGGGATCACTATTTAAAGGGCGAAAAGCTGCAGCACGCTATGGTGCAGAGGGACCTGGGGGTCCTTGTGCACGAGTTGCAAAAACCCAGTCTGCAGGTGCAGCAGGTGATCAAGGAGGCGAATGGAATGTTGGCCTTTATAGTGAGGGGGATAGAATATAAAAGTAGGGAGGTCTTGCTGCAACTGTACAGGGTACTGGTGAGGCTGCAGCTGGAGTACTGTGTGCAGTTTTGGTCACTGCACTTGCGCAAGGATATATTGGCCTTGGAGGGAGTGCAGAGGAGGTTCACTAGGCTGATACCAGAGATGAGGGGGTTGGACTATGAAGCGAGACTAAATAGACTGGGTCTGTACTCGTTGGAGTTTAGAAGGATGGGGGGGATCTTATAGAGACGTATAAGATAATGAAAGGGATGGACAGGGTAGAGGTAGAGAGATTCTTCCCGCTTAGAAAGGATAGCAGGACTAGAAGGCACAGCCTCAAGATAAGGGGGGGCAGTTTAGATCAGAGTTGAGGAGGAACTTCTTCACTCAAAGGGTGGTGAACCTCTGGAATTCTCTGCCCATTGAAGTGGTGGCGGCTACCTCGCTAAATATATTTAAGTCATGGGTAGATAGGTTTTTGATAGACAAGGGAATTGAGGGTTATGGGGAGAAAGCAGGAAAGTGGAACTGATCCACTTCAGATCAGCCATGATCTTATTGAATGGCGGGGCAGGCTTGAAGGGCTAGATGGCCTACTCCTGCTCCTGTTTCTTATGTTCTTAATAATAGTTCACAGGTTTGTTATTTGTGTAAAGCCATAACTGCTTCACATCAATACTAAATTGTTAGATCACTAAGGTTATCAGGGTGCTAAAACAAGTCTAAAGCTGCCAAAATAGTTTAAGAGTGCGAGGGGAAGAGAGAATTCAAGTTTTCAATTTAAACAAAATAGCATAAATATAAGTAGTACTCTTTAAGAATCAGTTAGAAGCAGGAGCTAAAAAGATTAGCTATGAGCGGCACAGTAGCTAGCGCTGCTGCTTCACAGCTCCAGGGATCTGGGTTCGATTCCCGGCTTCAGTAACTGTCTTTGTGAAGTTTGCACATTCTCCTCATGTCTGTGCCACCTGTTTCCTCCCACAGTCCAAAGACATGTGGGTTAGGTTGATTGGCCATGCTAAAATTGCCCCTTAGGGTGCTGAAATGCATAGGTTCGAGGGATTAGTGAGTAAATGTGTAGGGATATGAGGGTAGGGCCTGGGTGGGATTCTGGTTGGTGAGACTCGATAGGCCAAATGGCCTCTTTCTGCACTGTAGGGTTTCTATGATTCAAAGATTACTTAAAAGTCAGCTTTTTTCACTTAAAGGTGTTCTTCTTAATGGATCTGATTTTCAGTGAGCTGAAACATATAAAACAGCAAAACTATTCCTAATTCATCAGACAGTATACTCCAGCTTGATGTCAAGGCAAGAAGATGACGAAAATAGAGTGGTGTCTTAAAATGAAGCTAAGCAACAGGACAGGGCACACTGGGTGAGCAGAACAGGTTTCCCTCATTGTACTTTTCTGAGATGTAAATAATTTGATCTAACTTTATTTTGATGACTCTCATTTGCCGCCATTAATCCTCTAAAACCGACAATTTGCCGAATCTGCACATGTGCAATTAAATTCAGAAGTTTCCAGGTCTGCTGCTCAGAATGCAATCATTTAGAATTCATTAAACTCATAAATTGTCCTTTTACGTTCTTATCGGCGGGATTTTCCGCACAACCCAATGTGTGTCGTTGACGTAGTGACAGCCTGCCATTGGCTGGTAGCAGAATCTTCCGGAATCTTCCACCATTGTCAACAATGCTTCTCACTGAATGCACCCGCTACCACCGGAAACCTGCTATGGGTGTGTGCCATCGGCGGGACCAAAAGATCCTGTCAGCACCAATGGCCAGAAAATTCCAGCCTTAGTCCTGCTATTAAAAACTCTTAGAAAAATGTACACTTTTGTTCATTGAGATGTATCTGGATTTTGAAGCTTGTTAGTTGACAATTACTGTTAAACATTCTCGCTGGATCATAAAGTGCAATTTTATATTTGATGAATGTCAAATTCTTCCATTTTGATAAATACTATGTGCTTTTTTAAAGCCGATTTTTCTAAACTTCTACTTTCACTCCACGTATACACAATTATTTGTTTCTCTCTCTATAAAATTTAAATCTTAAAATGGTTTTTACGTCTGAGTGTGAGAGAATATTTCAATGTGATTGCTTATGTGCCCTATTTGACAGCATCACTTGCTGGATGTCGGGTAATCCACTTGACTTGCTGCTGGAGTCAAACTGGCCTTGGTAAAAGGGAAAAGCATGATCTATACGAGTAGCTTTCTTCCTGGCCAGCAGCAAGTGCCATTGCTTCATGCTGACCACAAAATCCAGTTTTACAATTAACTGCAGCATGTGAAAGATTTTTCATTACTTCTTTTGTCTTGGTTAACCAACTCCTCTAAAATATAAGTTGTGTCCAGATAATATAAACTGTGATCAATTTTCTCAAAATTACAAATTTTCATAATTGACAGGGACAGGATAAAACTTACTCAACTCCTTTTCTGCAGTACTTTCTCCTAAAGCTGAAGATACATCTCACCACTTTCTCCACCAGTTTAAAGGGTTGGTTAATCTGTGGTCTCACCAAAGGAGTAAAGTGCACAACTCCTACATCCACCTAGATAACAGAAATTAGATTAAGGTCACATCTAACACAGGAAAAAAACGCATTTGGAATTCAACGTTTTTAAAATTTATTTATTGGAGGGTAAAGTTGATTTGATCTAGCAAACATCGCACAGATGCAACCAGTCTACATAACTGAAAATGACTAAATATGTCCTTAACGTTTTGCCATGCAGCTGATCAAATTAAAAACTCCTTTGTAATGTAAGCAAGAGACTTGTATTCATATAGTGCCTTTGTTTTAATAAAATGCCTCAGGCCCTTCACAGGAACATTGTAAAATAATAATAACAACAAGCCACATGAGGAGATAGAAGGGAAGATGGCAAAGCTCAGTGAGCGAGGTGTGTTTTATGGAATTTTTTGAAAGAGAGGTAGGAAGTGGGAGAGGTAGAAAAAGGAAATTCCAGAAGTTAGGATCTAGGCAGCTGAAAGCACAGCCAAAATGATGGATCAGTTAAAATCAGGGATTCTCATGATGCTAGAACTGGATGAGTGCAGATACATCAGAAGGTTGTGGGATTGGAGGAGATGACAGAAAAAGGGAGGGGTGAGGTCAGTGGATGATTTGTTTGACCAGTGTAGGCCAGCAAGCACAGGAATAATGGATAATTGGAATTTGGTGCAAAGGAGAACGCATGTATTAGAGTTTTGGATGACCTCAAGTTTACAATTGATAGAATGTGAGAGTCCAGCCAAGGGTGCAAGAGAATAGTCTAATCTAGAGTAACAAAGACATGGGTGAGAGTTTCAGCAGCAGATGTGCTCAAGCAGGCAGGCAATCACTAGGTGACGTTACAAAGGTGGAACTAGATCTCAATGACAGCAAAGGTATGAAATCGGAAGTTCTTCTCAGGGTTGCTTGGGATTGCAAAGGCGTTGGCAGTGTGGGCCAAAACAAGTGATTTTGGTGTCTAAATTGGAGGAAATTTCTGATTATTCAGTACTGGTAGACAGCAGTCTAGCAACGTTGTGACAGTTGGGCTCAGAGAGTATTGATAAGGTAGAGCTGCACTTTGTCATTCTGCATGTCAAAATTAGCACTTTCATGATACTGCCAATGTGCAGCATATTGATAACAAGCAGAAGAGGGTCAAGGATAGAACTTTGCGAAAGACTAGTGGTAACATTGCAGGAACAGGAAGAAACATAAGAAACTATAAGTAGAGTAGGCCACTCAGCTCTACGAGCCTGCTCCACCATTCATTTTGATCATGGCTGATCATTGAAATCAATATCCTGATCCCCCTTCCTTCCATATCCCTTGATCCCTTTAGCCTCTGGAGCTATATCTAATTTCTTCTGAAAGCGCAAAATATTTTGGCCTCAACTACTTTCTGTGGTAGTGAATTCCTCACATTCTTCCTCACCTCAGTTCTAAAAGGTTTACCCTGTTATCCTCTAACTATGTACCCTTAGTTCTGGACTCCCCCACTGCTGGGAACATTTTTTCTGAATCTACCTTGTCTAATCCTGCTAGAATTTTATAGGTTTCTATGAGATCTCTTCTTACTCTTCTAAACTCCAGTGAATATAATCCTAATCAATTTAGTCTCTTGTCATATGACAGGTCTGCCACCCCAATCAGCCTGGTAAACTTTCGCTGTACTCTCTCTAAAACAAGGGCATCCTTCCTCAAGTAAGAACACCAAAACTGCACACAATACTCCAGGGATGGCTTCACCAACACCCTATTTAATTGCAGTAAAACATCCCTATGTCTATACTCAAATCCTCCCGCTATGAAGGCCAACATACCAGTTGCCTTCTTTACTGCCTGCTGTAGCTGCGTGTTTACTTTCAGCAACTGATGCATGAAGACACCAAGGTCTCACTGAGTATCCACTTCTCTCAATTAACACCCATTCAAATAATAATGTCTTCCTATTATTGCTACCAAAGTGGATAACCTCACATTTATCCACATTATAATGCGTCTGCCATGCATATGCCCACACACAAAACCTGTCCAAATCATGCTGAAACATCCCTGCAAGCTCCTCACAGTTCACCCTTCCACCCAACTTCGTATCATCTGCAAGTCTGGAGATAATACATTTAGTTCCCTCTTCCAAATCATTAATATATAACGTGATCAGTTGGGGTCCTAGCACAGATCCCTGTGGAAACCCACTAGTTATTGACTGCCGGTCAGAAAAAGGCCCATTTATGCCAACTCTTTGCTTCTTATTTACTAACCAGCTTTCTATCCATTTCAATTTGTTACCTGCAATCCCATGTGCTTTAACTTTACATACTAGTCTGTTATGTGAGGCCTTGTCGAAAGCCTTCTGAAAGTCTAAATAAATGACATCCACTGGTTCTCCTCGGTCAACTCTCCCAATTACATCCTCAAAGAATTCCAATAGATTCAACCAGCATGATTTCCCTTTTGTAAATCCATGCTGACTTTGTCTGACTATATCATAGCATTCCAAATGCTGAATTATAAAATCCTTGATAATAGACTCTAGCAACTTCCCTGTACCGACATTAGGCTCATTGATCTATAATTCTGTTTTCTCTCTCCCTCCCGTTTTGAATGGCGAGCTTACGTTAGCTGCCCTCCAATCTGTAGGAACCAGTCTAGAGTCCAAAGAATTTTGGAAAATAACCACTAATGGACCTACTATTTCCAGGGCCAGTTCCTTAAGTACTGTGGGATGAAGGATATTAGCATTTTACCTCTAATTCCATCAATTTCCCCAAAAACATTTCTCTACTAATGCTGATTTTTTTCAGTTCCTCACTATTGCTGCAATAAGAATGGAATCAGATAAGTGTAGTTACACCCAGTTCAGCAACTATGAAGAAACTTTGGAGGAGGATGGTGCAGTCAGTCATGTCAATGGCTGTAGGCAGGTTGAGAAGAATGAGGAGAGATGGTTTATCTTGGTCACAGTCAATAGAATGTTTGTTCTAACTCTGCCTAGAACTGTTGCAGTGTAGTGGTGGAGTTGAAACCTCATCAGAGGAATTCAAACATGCCGATCTGGGGAGGATGGGCATGGAATTGGAAGAAAACACATTCTAAATTTGTGAAGAGGTTTGGTGATGGGATGGCTGTTTACAAGTGGCATTGATGAGATAGTTGAACACAGCATTTTTGAAGGAGGGAACAACAGTGCTTGAAGAGGGAAAACTTTCAATAATATCAGCGAACATGAGAATCGGGAAGAGACGGTATAAACTATATCAATCATTTGTTGAGGAACTCAATGCATTAGGAGGACTAACTTCCTATCTGCATAGTCTAACAACCCTGTTCAAGTTCAATTGTTTGTAGCCATATGGGTATTCTGGTGTCTTATTACACATTCTAACTCACTAACAGACTCTCTCAATTATGAACACTTATAAGTTTCATTCATTCATTAGGAAAATATTCAATTCTCATCAGTTCTTGAAGAAGTTGCACTCAGAATGTTCACTACACTTCCAAATGCACCCAATTAAAGTTTTAAATCCAGAGGTTTCAAATATAATTACTTCAGTGGGGCTAGAATTTGTACACTTTTATTTCAAATTTTTGTTGATTGAAAAATGTTTTAAATTAATGGATTAAAAAATTGAACTACTCAGTTAAATCAGAGGGAGCGGAAGGGGGATATAGGCAGAAATGTGGGTTGAAGTTACTAGCAATTCAGTCATGATTTATTTAATAGCAGAGCAGACTTGAGGGACTGAATGGCCAACACCTGTTCCTAATTCATATGTCCATAGGATCATAACACCACAGAAGAAGGCCATTCAGACTAAGTCTGTGCCTGTTCTTCTGAAGAATAATCTAGTTAGTCTCAAGCCCCTGTTCTTTCCGCAATTCCTTGCATTGTTCCTCCATAAAACCTTTATCAATTTTCCCCTTGAAAACTACATTATGGGCGGAATTTTCTCAAAATTGCAGTGCTGCAGCAGGCAGGAAACGCTGTGTGAAACTTGCTGGTTTCACAGCTGCCTTTTCTAGCCTGATGAAACAGCAGTCTGTGCAATTTCAAAGTGCTGCCAACGATTATACATATATTATTGTGCTTACCCCAGTCCAATGCTGTTATCTCCACATCATAACGATTATACAGCCAGCTTGGGGATGGGAGGTGGGGAGAGCAAGCCTGAGATTCAGATAAAGGTGCCTCACCTCAAAGTAAAGTTAAAGGTGCCCCTCCCCACCAAACCTCACTACAGACATCAGGACTCCTCCACAAACAACGGCATCCCCAGCCGATGTGGGGACCACCTTCAATCCTTGCCAATGCAACCCACCATGATTCATGGGCTCCCGGGGGGAGGGGGGAGAGCACTCTGGAAGTAATAGCATTAGACCATAAATAATATTGGAATTGGAAGAAAACACATTCTGAATTTGAGAAGAAGTTTGGTGATGGGATGGCTGTTTCATGGTTATCAGGTTCATGACCTTTCATGCCTGAATGTGATTACATTGTAAGTAGTCTCACAACACCAGGTTAAAGTCCAACCAGTTTATTTGATAGCAACCCCACAAGCTTTCGGAAATGCTGTTCCTTCGTCAGGTGTGTAGAAGGTTCTGATCAGAGAAGGGCATATGAAGTCACACACAGTTTACAGAATATTGATTAGAATGCAAGTCTTTACAGCTAACCTGCTATTCAAGTGTTAAAGATGCAGACAATGTGAGTGCATTAGGCGTAGGTTAAAGAGATGTGTATTGTCTCCAGACAGGACAGTAAGTGAGATGTTGCAAGTGCGGGCAAGTCACAGGGTTACAGATAGTGTGACATGAACCCAAGATCCCGCTTCAGGCTGTCCTCATGTGTGCGGAACTTGGCTATCAGTCTCTGCTCAGCGACTCTGCGCTGTCGTGTGTCGTGAAGGCCGCCTTGGAGAACGCTTACCTGAAGATCAGAGGTCATATGCCCGTGACCGCTGAAGTGTTCGCCAACAGGAAGGGAACAGTCTTGCCTGGTGATTGTCAAGCGATGTTCATTCATCCATTGTCGTAGTGTCTACATGGTCTCCCCAGTGTACCATGTTTCGGGACATCCTTTCCTGTAGCGTATTATGTAGAGTTGCAAGAGAATGTGCCGTGTACCTGGTGGATGGTGTTCTCACGTGAGATGATGTCATCCATGTTGATGATCCGGCATGTCTTGCAGAGGTTGCTGTGGCAGGATTGTGTGGTGTTGTGATCACTGTTCTCCCGAATTGTTGGACAACTGGTTGGACTTTAACCTGGTATTGTCAGTCTTCTTACTGTGTTTACCCCAGTCCAATGCCAGCTACTCTACATTGTGATTACATTGCCAATGGAAGTAGGAGTGCAGAAATCTCATACTGAGATCTTGCCGCTGCATGTTGCTTTATGGTCCTCTTGTGAGAGTTAATGGCCACAAATGGATTTGTGCCCATGGTAAACAAGCCCCAAGAACTGCACCCTAAATCTTTTTCAGCACCCGATCAGGCACACATTCCAAATCCTAACCACTAGGTACATAAAGTTATTCCTCATGTTGCCTTGAGTTCAATGCCCTCTCCTATACAAACCTTAGTCACTGGAAACAGGTTTTTTTAATGTACTCTGAATACCTCTGTCAAATTTTCTCTTCCAGTCATGTGTATAATTGTCATCCCCTCATCCTTGGAACCATTCTAGTAAATTTCTTCTGTAGCCTCTCCAAAGCCTACAACTCTTTCCTAAAATGTAATGCCCAGAATTGGACAAAACAGGCCAAGCTGAAGCTAAGTGGCGGTCCAACCTTACCAACAGTGTTGGCATGATTAAAGTAGCTCAAACAAATTGCTCATCTGCACTCATTTCCAGTCTGCATCTATTTCACAAACGTTGTATAGGTAGCAATAGATGAAACTTAACATCCATCTGACTCAGAGATAGGAATAAAGGCAGACAGCATAATAACAAAAAAAAACCACATGGGGAAAAATTTTAAAATAGATCTCTTACATATTTGTCAGATTAGACAAATAATCCCTCACTGCTGCATTAAATGTCCAGACATAGGCAGTATATCAGAATTGAAAAAAATATTCAGCTTATTAACTGAAGAGCTGTAGCTCTGCATGAATTTGTATTTTCAAAAGCAGGCAGTACTGTTGCCAAGGAAAAACTGATGTCACATGAATTGATCTATTCACACTAATTTGTAGATTCTCTTTGTCCTCTAGGTAGCTGGGCTGAGAGTGAGCTTTATCAGTCTGCTATCACTGAATTTAGTTCCCAACCATTCATTGCAGTTCTGGATACAAATTCTATTGGTAAGGGTTTTTTTTTTATTTCTAAAAATGTGATTACTTTTCTTATTTCATTGAAATTTTAAAAGCTGTTTTATAACAAGTATCATTCCCTTAAGCAAAGCTGAGAAAGAGCCTGATTAATACTATTCCATTAACACAGAATTGAACGGGAGATTCCAAACACATAGAAGATAATAATGGCTTCGGGAGGGCTGCAGATTTTTGCACTTTCTTTGTCTTTAGCTGCTTGCCTAGGAGTAATTGCTACAACAGTGCTGCCAAACTGGAAGGTAACTACCTTTGAGAAATCAAATATAATCTCTACAACGGCATACATGCAAGGTCTCTGGATGGAGTGCACTTGGTATAGTACAGGGCTCTTCAGCTGCAGGTTTAACTTGTCCTTCCTAGCACAACCTGCGCACATTCAAGCCTCCCAAATTATGATGGTTCTGTCGTGTCTTATATCAATGCTGGGAATTGGCATTTCCTTGCTTGGTATGGAGTGCATAAGATGTGAAGCAGATCGACTCACAAAACATTGTGCTGCCATCACAGGAGGGGCCTACTTCATTATTGCTGGCCTAATGTGTTTAATTTCAATATCCTGGTTCACAACTGAGCTAGTAAGCCACTACTTCAAACCATCTGTCTCAGAAGATAACAGGTATGAAATAGGAGAAGCAATATATCTTGGATGTATTTCTGCACTGTTCTCATTTATCGCAGGTGCAATTTTCTGCTCATCACGCAAAAGGGAGCCACACAGAGAAAACATTCATCTCAGAAATAGACAGCACAACACTAGACGCCAGTCTTTGGGGCATAAGGCAGACTATTCTCTTCAAGATTATGTGTAAAAACCAATAATACACCAGTAGGTATGCCAAGTGGTGCTGGTATACTGAGCATGCTGCTTGGAAATCTGACAAAAATACTCTTAATTTCAGTTTATTTGCCACCTTAGTTTTTGTCACAGAGAAAATGTGCAGATACTGAGCAATTATTTGGAAGGTCATCTGGGTTTTGTCAACTATTCTAATAAATGTTCAATTGTCTCCAAAAGAAAAACTATTTCACAAAGTTTCAAAAATGGAAGTTGTTGCTTCTCTTCTTGCACCTAGTAGTGCACAAGGCCGACTTTCATCCGATTCTACAGCTAGTTTTCACTGGAACTGGTCACTTGTCTGTTACCAGACTATAACTCGAGGGGTGCCAGTCCACACCAAGCATGACTGACCCGACTTCCGCCTGCCTTTGGCATGTGGATAAGATTTTGCAGCTTGATAGTTAACCCATTGGCCACATTACAAATGCACCTTCCTTGGCCATCAAGTTCTAGGGTGGGACTTGAACCCAGAGTTTCTGGCTCAGTGATAGCGACATTACTCACTGCGCCACAAGACTTCCTTATCAAAAATAGGAGTACTATTTTAAAAGCATTTTTTTCTGATGTTGTAAGCTGATTCATTTTAGACAGTGTCACAAAAGACAAACATTACATAAGCATGTATTTTGTTAGTTGTCGGCTGTATTTGGATCAGTACGGATAACAAAACATTTGTCTCCAATGATAAGTAAAATATCAATTTGTGAAGATGATCAACAAATTAAAACAATGTTACTTAATAAAATGTATTGCAACACTAACTTCATTTTGTTGCAATGAATTCAAAGTCATATACCTACAACTAGAATAAATTACAACACACACAATACTTATTTTTAAATCTTTGTGGATGATCCCTTGCATTGAACTTCGGTTACGCTCTACTACATGTACTATGCACAGTATTGGTTGCCACCTTACAGCAAGGCTCTCAAGGCATTGCTGAAGATCACTAAAGATTTATAAGGATTATCCCACAGCCAGGGGTTATAAGCATCAGAAAAGAACGAGCGAGATTTCTCTCAGCCTCTTCTCTCGCTTGAAAAAACCAGGCTAAGAAGCGATCTAAAAGAGACCTTAAAACAGAGGATTTGAAACGATCGAGAAATGGAGTGTTCAGAGATGATCAAGTTAAGATCTCTAGATACAGAGTTCAGAAAAAACGGAGAATGCGGAAACTCACCAATGCACCAAGTAGCTAAGCCGAACAGCGTGGATGCATTTAAGGAGAAGTTACACAAAGATATGAGAAAGAAGGGAGAGTTATACCAATGGGAGGAAATTTAAGTGCAGCCTGTCACTGGCTTGGACTGGTTGGGATAAATGGTCTGATTGTATGCTGTGCATTCTAAGTAATTTTATGTAAAAATGGCATATATACTAGTAAATCATTTCTCTCATGTGTTTTAAAAGAATTAACAATGTTTATTCTTGTGTCCTATGGTAACTAATAAATAGAACGTTAAATAATTGCAATAGGTCATTTTATTAGAGTAAACTTCCAACCTAACTACAAAACAGAAGGCTTTAATTATATTTTCTCCTAATTAGGTCTCAGAAAACCCACAACAGGGAAAATATCAAGATAAACTTGCATTTTAACACTTCATAATTCTCAGAATACCGACACAGCCAGAGGAAAGATGGAGATGATTACAGCAGGGCTGAAATACTGAAGAAAATTAGTACTGGGGCACAAATTAAACATCACAGCCTGCCCTCCCTGTCAATGCAAATACATTCTGCTCTCACTTTCACTAACAATGCAAACTCCCCATCTACCCACTGTTTATTATTTATTCTCAACACAACTGCCTTTGCTTTTAAGTCCTTGCTTTTAACTACCATGGTTACAGAATTTCTTTATCAGGATCCATATTTTCCCATCAATCTGAAGGGCTTTCATCAATTTGATGTCAGTGTTGCTGCTACCATTTCTGGCACCCAGCTGCAATTTTCCATTCAAGAGCACTTAGGCTCATTTCAGGCTGCAAACATTCATGATGAATTACAGAGAGCTGTATCTGGATAATCTCATTTCAGCGCTCTGCCCTGTTTCCCCACCCACCGTCTGCACCCATCCTCATAGCCCACCTTCTTTTATTTTATTAACAGCTCCAGCCTGACAGAAACTGTATTATCTGCCACAATGTGTTGGCTTACTTAAGAAGTCTCTTTCAAAAAGTGACCCTCTATATGTCATATCCTTCAAACAGAATTTGGTTACCCCTAAGATTTTACACAGCTGGGATGTTATAAAGTAACTTCAGGCAATAATGCAGAACTCAGTCTTTAATTCTGATGTTTTAAAATATTAGTAAACAACATAACTGATTTAAATTGAGCCTTGCTCAGACAAATCAGCTGTTAAAGGATCCTTTACAATCACCAGTTTTTGTTTGTAAACATCTGAGCAATAATGAATAGTCAATTGATTACCAAGCACTCAAAGTTTTGAAATATTTTCATGACTTCAGAAATAAATGTGACATATGAACATACAAAATTATGGTTAGCAAAAGATCAAGAGACCCAGCAAGTTTACACCATACAGTCAAATAGTAAGTAAGCATTGTTAAACCACATCCACCATGACATGCACAACATCAGAGAAGCATAACTTTCCCCGACTGTGATGAAGAATGTTGCATATTTAAATTGCAGAGAATCATTGCGTAATCACAAATTCCTGAAGGCAGCAGAACAAGTTGGTAAGGCAGTTAAATAAGCTTATGGGATATTTGGCTTTATAAGTGGGACAGCTAATACAAGAGCAAAGAAAATATTTTAGAACTTTAAAAATCACTCGTTAGCCAGCACCTGCAGTATTGCATACAATTCTGGGCACCACACTTGAGAAACAATGTCAAGGCCTTGGGGAGAGTGCGGAGGAGGTTGACTGGGATGATGAATTTTAGTATGTGCAGAGAATGGAGAAGCTATGACCTTTCTCCTCAGAGCAGAGAAGGTTAAGACATAAAAGAAGTATTCAAAATTATGGGGGGTTTTGATAGAGGAAGTACATCAGCATCCAGAGTGGTTAGCAAAAGATCAAGAAGAGAAATGAAGAGAGATTATTTTACACAAGTTTATTATGATCCAGAATATATCATCTAAAAGGGTGGCAGAATCCACTTTCAGAACATCTTTGAAAAGGCAATTGGACATGTACTTGAAGAGAACTAGTTAAGAGAAAAAATCTGGGGTGCTGTGAGACTAAATGGACATTTCTTCCACAGAGTTCGTAGAGGCACAATGGGCTGAATGATTCCATGAAATCTGCACCAGAAATTAAGATACCTTAAAAACAAAACAAGGAGTACACTTCTAACAATCTCACATTAGGGACTTCTTATACCCAAGTCAAAATATCTTACCTTAGGTTTTGGAACAAAGGCTCTGCCTGGAATTGTAAAGCAACTCTTTACATTACACAAATATTGAGCCATTATAGACAATCTGCTTCTTTGCCTACTGCCAGTACTTGCTGTGAGACGCTGTAAAAGAAACATATTGTTTTAAAATCTAACATGCATACATATTTAAAGCCTATCACTTTATACAGTTTAGTTATATGAACAGAAAATGAGTTCATGAATAGATAAAATAGTCACTGAATTATGTCCCATAAAGTCACACAAGTGAAATTAAGTTTCACTTTACTAAAACAGATCTCACAGAAGTAATTCCATTCTTTCAAAGAATAAAAACAAATTGTTGAGTGCAAACAGTATGACTGACTATGCAAGTGTAAATTTTAACCTCAAATAGGAAAGCTGGGTCAGATTTTGGGGGTGGGGGTATTGGGAGATGGCAAGTTGCCATCCTCCTGTCAGCACTCACCCCTAAAACAGACCACTGTGCTCTGAAGAAGGGTCATCCAGATTCAGTGTTAGCTGTATTTTCTCTCCACAGATGCTGTCAGATCTGCTGAGATTTTCCAGCATTTTCTGTTTTTATTTCAGATTCCAGCATTTGCAGTAACTTGCTTTTATCATAACTTCAACGTGGCATGCACAGATTAGCAAGGACTTGAATTAAAGGCCACCTGCTTGGGATATCAGCAGTATAACTGAATTGCCTCATCATTGTAAGATTTGAAACAATTTTCCACATTCAGTAATCATGTTTGACTACTAAAAGTTGTGCAAAAACAAAAAATGTTTGAATTCATTGAATTGCTTAAGTTTATATTGTGATGATACTATGCCTTTAAGAAATGTATTGTATCATGTTTCTCGTAAAGGGTATGCTTAAAATTCAGTTGTTTTGCATGGTGCTGGTTTGTCTGTACCAGGCAGCTCACATGCTGAGAATGCAGGCTAATTATTTATTTTAGCTAGGGATGTGTTTGTTTTTAATGAATTAATGCATATTTGTTTATTTTGGTTTTCTCCCTCAGATTTCAGAATAGGATTTTGATTAGGTTGATTGACAGAGGTAGGGTCATGTGGACGGGTGGAGCTAAGCTTGTAGGGAAAACATACAGTTCTCTTTGATTTTAAAACAGTCAGTTTCTGCCTGGTCCTGAAAGAAGCAAGAGGTGTTTTCTGTCTCTCTCTCTCTCCCTCCAGAGGTTTTCAAAAGGATCTAGGATGTTAACAAGTGCAAGCACATACACCTGTCACCTGTGTGCTGCTAACTGATTTTGAAAAGGGGTTTAGGTATATAAGAGGAATATTGCTTGAATTGGAACTAACAGAGATAGGTTGGCAGTTAAGTATTGTACCTTGTCATGTTTAAGTATTTCAATTGATAAAAGTTTAACTATAATGAATGAATTAGCTTAAGTATATTGTTAAATAAAGTGTATTTTGATAAAAGCTTCCTGGTGTGTCAATAGTATCACACCTGGAGTGAAACACCTTATCCTCACACTTGTGCCAAAATAGAAAAACTGCTGGGGTCTAGTTGGACTTCATAACATACTTTGGGGTTCCTGCTCTGGTACCCTAATGATTTACAAAATCTTGAAAGCTGTATTGATAGTAAACTTCTAAAGTTTTTCTTTGATTACATTTTATTTGCTTATGAACTAGTTAACTGGTCTGATATGGTTCACTGCATCTTGACCAGTGCTAACACTGCATTTCAGACTACTACATACTTGTGGTACATGGAAGAATGATAATCATGGGGTGACTTTCCATGCCTGATGCAGATCGTGCCAATCCTGGAAAACAGCATGCAGGCGAAAAAATATATTTTGCGTCCAATGTCAAACAGTTTGCGCTCGTTCCAGTCCTTTTCTAATGGTGCAAACCAGATCTCGCCCAGAAATGGTGTGAGGCTGGTTAGCATATTTAAGATTGCAATTAAATATGCACAGCTCGTTCAAGGCCATTTCCTCCAGCACCCGCGCCCTTCTAACCTTTGGGCGCAGCCAAGAATCATGCGAGGTCACGCCGGAGAGAAGCTAGGAAGTCATTGAAGCCACCGAGTCACACTGGCAATTCCAGGTGGGCATTGCCAGTACGCCAGGAGCAGTGTCAAGGGGGTGGGGCCAATGCAGGGGGCTCTATGTTAGGGGGCCGGTGCAAGGATGGAGCACGAAGGGAGCCATGTCAAGGGTCATGAAGGGGGATCTGTTAGAAGGGTCCCAAAGCCCTAAAGTCAGCAAAGAGGGTGGAAAAACATGCCACTGACGAAGGAGCATTCCTGATGTCCCTGGGGAGGGGGTGGGTGGGGGGAGGGGTCTCCCAGTACACTGTGAAATTAGGGCACCCTTCCAAAATAGCACCAAAGCCCTTTGCAGACAAGCTCACTAGCATTTTAGCCCCACCCCCTAGAACTGGCAGGCAACTCACCACTCTCCTAAAAATTGGCTGAGTGTTCTGAGCATGGGATAATTACTGTCTGGACAGCATCTGACAGACTGGCACAGCTCTAGTTTTCTCGCTGTTATATCACTTTTTTTGGAAAAATTCCACCTAATGTTAATTTATCAACACTATTTCTAGTAGGATCATTTGAATCAGTTTCATTGACAATATATCTGTTAAGTACTGAAAGAGATCAATAATCTACGTGATGAAATTTTTAAACAGTAAGAGAGATTTCATATTAATTGATCACAACTTGAGGATTTTTTAAAAATTCCTGTCTACAAACCTCACTTCCTTTTGTAACTTAACGTCACATTTATCATTAAACTTACCAAAGTAATTACATGTTACAAAATTCTTCATTGTAAATAACTAACATTGTGTGTTACTCAACCAATTAAATCACTCAATGTGTTTAAAACAAATTCCATCTGATATTTTCTCCTTCAACAGAATTTATAAAGATCCAAAGTAAGGTTTTGGATATATTTCTGAATCGAATGATTAAATCTACCCAGTTATTTGCCTTTTGTGACTTCTAATCAAGTTTTTTTTAACTTCAAGGATTCTGCTTTGCTTAAAATCCTGGCTATCACAGAATATTACCCCCAAAAGGAGGCCGTTCTGCCAATCATACCTGTAAAACAGTTATCCACTGAGTGCACTCCCCGCTTTCTTATAGCCCTACTAATTTTTCTCCTTCAAATTTATGTGCATCTTTGAAAGTTGCTATTTTATCTGCTTCCATCATCCTTTCAAGCAGAGCAATAGAATCATAGAATCACAGAATCCCTACAGTGCAAATGGAGGCCATTCGGCCCATCAAGTCTACACTGATTAAAATCCCACCCAGGCTCTAACCTGTAACCCCACATATTTGCCCCACTAATTTCCCTAACACTAAGGGACAATTTTAGCATTGCCAACCTTAAACGCACATCTTTGGAGCATAATGAGGAGCATAACAAATCACTCGGTTAAAAAACAACTTCTATCTACTCTATAAAAATGTTTAATTATTTTGAACATGTCTATTAAATATTCCCATGACCTTCTTACTCTAAAAACAACACTCTCCAGCTTCTCTGGGGAAAATGGCTCGAGCAGCTAAGTGGTCTATTCCTAGTTTTTCCACAACACTAAGTCTGGTATCAGTTCAGCAAATGTTCTCTCCACAGACATAATGCAGATATCACCAGAGTGATGCTTAAAAGTATGAGGACAGGTTGAATAGATTAGGCTTGGATTCCATTGAGTGCAGAAAATTACTAGATTACCAGAATAAGCAGGTCTAATTGAAGTGTTTATTTTAATTGTTTCTCTGCTAATATAACCGGTTGATTTGTTTTTCCTCCTTCACTCTCTTTATTCTGTCTTTATGCTGTCCTTTCTATAAAATTATTTTATTTCTTTATTTGCCCCATCTATTTCTACCCCATATTTCCTGGGGTTTTTATTTTCCCTGCTTACTCACTGCACCCACTTCTGAGTTTAAATATTCTTCACTTTCTTATACATTCATTTTGCCTGCTCATTAGCTCTGCCCTGGTCATATAGTTAGTCTTGTGGAATAGTTCCAATCTTCTCGGGATTAATACCAAAGCTCCACTAAATGGAAACGATCTCTCCCAACGGCTCTTTAGCAAAATGCAAGAGCAGCCTGATATTCGAGTACATAGAGAATCAATTTCAACACTCCCTTCAAGAGCAGGCTGGCAGGTGGAAGGGGCATAAAATCAGGTGGGCATGGTAGGGTCCCTTAAATTAAACATTGAGGGCCTGGCTGTGTATTTATTGGGGGAGAGTCCCTCCAGTTCATGCACCCTAAGCCCAATGGAGCATGCACCAAATGTGATCGTTGCACAGCTTGCTCCCCATCCAACTTCAGCCTTATAGTTTTTGCACTCTACCCCCACTCTGCCTGACTGGCTCTGGTGAAGCCACCCCAATTCATCTCTGAACCCTGGCTCAAGCCTGGTTGGGTCTATCCGTAATGGGCACTGCCCACAGTGGTGCTGCTGGGACTGCAGAGCTGTTGGCCATCTGATTGGTCAGTAGCTCTGGATGGTGGGACATCCTCCCAGTTAGGTAAGGAGCCATGCCATTGTGGACATGACAACCAAGGTAAACATCTTTCCTGCACTGACTCTGCAGAGCCCTGTTAGAGCTGCTGATGCTGTGTATGGATATCCTCACAGTCCTCGGCACCCTCCAGCACAAAAACCCATTCAACTCTTTCATGTCATGAACTAAGATCCTGGTCCTTCAATGATTTAAAATGTACTTAGATTGTGAACCTTTTATACAACGTCTATTGACACGCTTGATAAGGAGGCAAGGAGGCCTAATAAATCTCCATCTGAGGTCTGACAAAGGGTTCAGTCAACTACACACACACCTCTTTAATCCCCGCAAATCCCTCTTGCAGTTAAGGCTTACTTGCCTGTTACCTCTTTACTTGCAGCCTTCACCTGCATGTTAGAACAAAATGAGAAGTCACCAAGGGCATTAATGGTGGCACATGCTCAGCACAGCTTTCTTCAGACATGTAGGGAAGCCTCTAGTTTTCTACTGTTAAGAAGAGTGTAGAGCTTCACTCTCGCAGCCGAAGTGCTTCTTGTCACTCATGTAACAGGTTCAACTCCCCACGAGTACTCACACTGAGGCAACAGCAGCTGGAGCTGTAATGACCTCGTTGATATATTTTCGGAGGTCATAACCTGGTGAACTGCAAGCAATGGCTTGTAAGATGCCCAGACAACACACTCACAATTGATGGCCAGTGCGTAATCATTCATGTGTGGGATTACTGAGTAATCATTATGATGACAATGTGAGAGTACTGAATCTAAATGTGTAAACCGTCAGGCTCTAATGGGGGCCCAAATCCCACATCCTTAAATGCCCTCGACCATTAAAACAATTAGCAGCAAGATGGAATCCAGGAAACATTCAAACAGTACAAGTGAATACATATTTACAAGTGTCCAAACTGTGTATAATGCTTATACACCTGTGTACAGTCAAAATTTCATTTTCTTTCTTTATATTGTATCCAAAGTAAGAGATCCCACAACACCAGGTTAAAGTCCAACAGGTTTATTTGGCAGCATAAGCTTTCAGAACACTGCCCCTTCATCAGGTGAGTTGGAGTTTCCTCCCACAATCCAAAGATGTGCAGATTAGGTGGATTAGCCATGCTAAGTTGCCCTTTAGTGTCCAAAGATGTGCAGGTTATGCGAATTGGCCACGTGAACTGATTCTTGGGTCAGGGGGATTGGCAGGGTAAATACGTGGAGTTATGGGGATGGGGCGGGATTGTTGTTGATGTGGGCTTGATGGGTCAAATGACCACCTTCTGCACTATAGGGATTCTATGATTCTAAGTACTGGAGATATGGTACCCTTGAAGGTGAATAGATCATCAGACCCTGTTGAAGGTTGTCTGGGAGGATGATCTGAGGATAATTTTTCAATCCTCAGGTGAAATCCAAGAAGATTTATATTTAAAAAGGGTGCCAGAAGACCAGGTCAGCCAGTCTGTTGTTGGTGGTGGGCAAATCATTAGAAAAAAACTCTAAGAGTCTGGATAAACAATCACTTAGAAAGGATGTTTTACAATTAAGATATATTTTTGCAAAAGACAAAATTGATCAGGGTATCAGCATGGTTTTGATAGGGGATATGGTCCCTCCCATTTATTATGAGCCTTGTCTTACAGAAAGACAGAAGGATTGAATGGCATCCTGATGACTGCATGGGCAGTTCAGAAATATGCATGCTATGGCTGCTGCCAAGCCCTCCCACTGATTAACCAGCAGGATGTCCTGCAACTGATACAGACTGGGAGCATAATGAGAGTGTGATACATTCAATGCACATGTCCCATTTACTGGGGAGTGCTGCAATTCAAACCTGTCTGACATCCTTGTGCATTTGCACACTTACATTGCCTGATCCTTTATGAGTGTCTATTGCAGTGAATAAACAGTGCCATTTGGCCTGGCAGATTGCAGCAGACCCTTCATCCTCTTCCTGCACTTCTGGGTGTTTCTCATGTGGGCTCCACAGGCACTAATCTCTGTTGTAACCTCCATCCAAACCACTGTGGTCTGACAGGATAATCGCTTGCAGCCATCCCAGGGAAACACTACGTCCCGCCTTTCTTGGATGGCCTAGATGAGAAGTTGCCGAGAGGCTTCACTAAATCGTGGGGCTGCACATTATCTTCTCCGGGATGTCCTGGTTGAGGTAGAGTTTTGAATATCAGCCAGGCTGGATCTCCTGGCTTGCAGTGAATAAATCACTTTAAATATGGTACTTGAACAGACCTTCAATCACAAAGGTAATGGTGGAGATGGTGGCCTCCTGTCCACCCCTATGTCCTGAGATTCACCAAATCCCTCATGGATAAATAGGTATTGAGCTGACCAACGCAAGATCAGCCCCCTCCCACCAGCGCAAATCACTCAGACCTCTGCTCCCACCATCAAACAGACTCCAGGACAAAGACGCTAGCCAATGTCAGGCAGTCTATCCATTATAGAAAATGGATCCATCTGCTCTTCAATATCTGGTACACAATGTTAAATATTTTTCTAACTGGGGTATTATAAATTGGATAGCTGAGTGAACAGGTTATTTACCTTGTCAGACGTAAATCAGAATTTATGTCTGGGGATTGTCAAAATATTACGGGTTTCATAAAGGCCACACAACCATTGTAATACCTGAAGTCCTCCAACAATTCACATACACAGCAAACAAGGCCCAGAGCATTTTAAAATCTTGGTGCTTTGGCTATTTGATGAGCTCCTATAAAAATGCAACATAAAAATTCTTGTAACTTGAAAGTAACTGGACCCCCTTCTGCAGGAGATGAAGTATGTTGAAAATAACATTCTCCTGTGAGAATATCAAATCATTATGTTCAAAATAGACAATAGAGGTAAATGATCAAAATAGTGGCAGCTATTATGTTTTTCCTCCTTCAATAGCACCTTCCAAACCCCCAACCTTTGCCACCAAGAAGGACAAGGACAGCAGATGCATAGGAACACCATTGTCTGCAAGCTACCCTCCAAGCCACACACCATCCTGACTTAGAAATATGTCACTGTCCTTTCACTGTTGCTGGGTCAAAATCTTGGAACTCCCTTCCTAACTTACACAACATGGACTGCAATGGTTCAAGAAGGCAGCTCACCACCACCTTCTCAAGGGCAATTAGGGATGGGCAATTAATGCCGAGACAGTGACGCCCACACTCCTTGAAAGAATTTTAAAAAAATATCAGGAACCAAACACAGAAAAAGTCAGAATTATCAACACTTACCTCTGCAACCTCTTTTTGAAATGTTAGTGTCATCTGCGTTCTCCCAAAGACAAACGGTCCACTGCGATTTGCAATATTCTCCAACCATTTGATAATGAGAGGTGTTGAGACACTAAACGGAAGATTCCCAATGATGTGCACATTTGGTGGGTCTATTCATAACATTTAAAAATCATTACTATATAGTAAGCGTTTCACTAAGTCAGTTTCAAGCACTACGTTTAGAAAAGAATGTCAGTCAGAAATAGAAATCAGCTAAAGTACAGTCCAATAATAAAAATACACATTTATCCTCTTGCCACTGGCAGACATAATAATTTTAACCAATTACTGATAAGACTGATGTAAAACTTCATTTTGTATCTTCCCAGTGGGTAAATAGCTCTTCAAGTAGGTTTATAGATTGGAATCCTCTCCTGTCTAACTACAACATCCCAAAATTATTTCTTAAAATAGAACAGTAGGGCTGTGTCATCATTACTCTCACAATGACAGCTACTGTTGATGGACCCACTGATCTCATCAACAGATTATTAGCTAGTTAGTTAAAGCCTGAAATCCAGCAGCCTCCGGGTAATTAACCAAAATCTTCATCTTAACTAATAGGTGACTAGTGAAGATCTTTTGCTTTCACATCCTGTCGCTGTGAACCTTTTTCCACAAATGTGCTGTGGTACCTAATCAAATACAATTAATTTCACCAAAAGATTTGACCAGTTACTAGGTGACTCAATGAAAAACCTCTTCCTATGAAGATCTCTGGAGTGCTTTTCAATAAGGATAACGCCATGACTGCTTTTCTAGAATGCCTGAGTGTACTTCTTAGAAAGTCAACTGAAAGAAAATAACGTTACTACAAGCTAGATAGCCCTATTTTTCCCAAACAAATATAGCCATGATGTGAGAGGGCGAAGGTGATTGGAACATTAAACCCCCTCAGAAGACCCGAATCTGCATAAACTAAAAATGCACACTTCTTTCAAAACAAACCTAACTAACAAGCTGCTTATTGTTTTTCTTTCAAACAATAACACATTTTAATAATGGAATTCTCCATCTTCTCAGTTTTGACTTATTTTCCCCCAATTTTATAATTGACACCTGGTTCTATTCACCTTTAGATAGTCCAAACAGGATCTGTAACTCATTTAAATAAAGTCAGTCTAAGTGTATTCATATCACTACTATCTTTATCTGTCATGTATATTATTTTTCCATCTAAGATTATTATAATGAACAAAATACTGTCTGGGTCCTTTAAATTTGTCCTATTATTTTGAGTTTACAGTTAACTTCAGAAACCTCTTTGCGCGTGTTAATATTTTGTGTATGTTTTAGTGCACAAAATTATGTGATGTCCTATGGTTATGAATGGTGCTTTTTAACTATTGAATACAGCACA
Organism: Carcharhinus amblyrhynchos; assembly: GCF_965287045.1. Lineage (NCBI taxonomy): Eukaryota > Metazoa > Chordata > Chondrichthyes > Carcharhiniformes > Carcharhinidae > Carcharhinus > Carcharhinus amblyrhynchos. The sequence goes on along the minus strand of NC_137335.1, from coordinate 32,823,316 downwards.
ATTATGAAATAAGAACATAAGAAATCGGAGCGGGAGTAGGCCATCTAGCTCCTTGAGCCTGCCCCGCCATTCAATAAGATCGTGACTGATCTGACAGTGGTTCAGTTCCACTTACCCGCCTGCTCCCCAAACTCTTAATTCCCTTATTAATCAGAAATCTACCTGTGACTTAAACACACTTAACGAGGTAGCCTCCACTGCTTCAATGAGCAGAGAATTCCAAAGATTCACTACCCTCTGGGGGAAGAAGTTCCTCCTCAACTCTGTTCTAAATTGACTCCCCCTTATTTTGAGGCTGTGCCCTCTACTTCTTGTTTCCCTTCTAAGTGGAAACAATCTCTCTGCTTCTACCCTGTCCAGCCCCTTCATTATCTTATATGTCTCTATAAGTTCTCCCCTCAGCCTTCTAAACTCCAACGAGTACAGGCCCAATCTACTCAATCTCACCTCATAAACCCCCCCATCTCCAGAATCAATCTGGTGAACCTTCTCTGTACTCCCTCCAAGGCCAATATATCCTTTCGCAAATAAGGGGACCAAAATTGCACACGGTACTCTAGTTGCGGCCTCACCAGTACCTTTACAATTGCAGCAAGACCTCCTCCCTGCTTTCGTACTCCATCCCCCTCGCGATAAAGGCCAACATTCCATTTGCCTTTTTGATCACCTGCTGCACCTGCAGACTGACTTTTTGCGATTCATGCACAAGGATCCCCCGATCCCTCTGCACAGTAGCATGTTGTAATTTTTCACCATTTAAATAATAGCCCATTTTACTATTATTCCTTCCAAAGTGGATAACGTCACATTTGCCAATGTTATACTCCATCCGCCAGATCCTCACCCACTCACTTAGCTTATCAAATCTCTCTGCAGACTTCCCGCGTCCTCCACGCAATTTGCTTTCCCACTCATCTTTGTGTCATCCGTAAACTTTGTTACCCTACACTTGGTCCCCTCCTCCAGATCTTCTATGTATATGATAAACAGTTAAGGCCCCAGCACCGATTCCTGCAGCACACCGCTAGTCACCAACTGCCAACCGGAAAAGCACCCATTTATTCCAACTCTCTAGTTCTTGTTAGATAGCCAATCCTCAATCCACATTAACACTTTACCCTAGTCCGTGTACCTTAATCTTATGCAGCAACCTTTTGTGAGGCACCTTATCGAACGCCTTCTGGAAATCTAAAAACATCACATCCACCGGTTCCCCTCTGTTAACCGCACTCATTACATCTTCATAAAAATCCAGTAAGTTCGTCAAACACAACTTTCCCCTCTTGAATCCATGCTGCGCCTGCTTGATTGAACCATTCTTTTCCAGGTGTCCTGCTATTTCTTCTTTAATGATGGATTCCAGCATTTTCCCAACCAAGGATGTTAAGCTAACTGGTCTGCAGTACCCACCTTTTGTCTAACTCCTTTTTTAAACAGTGGCGGCACATTAGCTGTTTTCCAATCAGCTGGCACCTCTCCAGGGTCCAGCAAATTTTGATAAATTACAATTAACACATCTGCTTTTACTTCTGCCGTTTCTTTTAGTACCCTGGGATGCATTCCATCCAGGTCCGGGGACTTGTCTATCTTAAGTCCCATTAGCCTACCAAACCTCTTTGATAATAGTAATTGTTTTAAGGTCCTCATCCTCTACAGTCTCACAACCGTCAATTATCGGTAAGCTATTTGTGTCCTCTACCATGAAGACTGACACAAAAAACTTGTTTAAGGCCTCGGCCATTTCCTTGTTTCCCATTATTAAATCCCCCTTCTCGTCTTCTAAGGGTCCAACATTTACTTTAGCCACTCTTTTCTTTTTTATATATCTGTAAAAACTTTTACTATCAGTTTTTATATTTTGTGCTAGTTTAGTTTCATAATCTACCTTTCTTTCTTTATTGCTTTCTTAGTAGTTCTTTGTTGTTTTTTAAAGCTTTCCCAATCTTCTAGTTCCCCACTAGTTTTGGCCACTCTGTACACATTTGTTTTTAATTTGATACTCTCTTTTATTTCCTTAGTTATCCACAGCTGGTTATCCCTTTTCTTAGATTCCTTCTTTTTCATCGGAATTTATTTTTGCTGAGTACTGAGAAAAATCTCCTTAAAAATCCTCCACTGTTCCTCAGCTGTACTACTAACTAGTCTGCGCTCCCAGTCTACATTAGCCAATTACAAAGAACAAAGAACAAAGAACAACCCAGCACGGGAAACAGGCCCTTCGGCCCAACAAGCCCGCGCCGCCGCATCACCCTACACCTATTCTACCCTGCGTATCTACAAATAGAACCCCTGACTTAGCCAGATTCAGGGGAGAATAGTGTCAATTTGGTAAACCCAATCAGCCTAAGAGCACATCTTTGGGGTGTGGGAGGAAACCGGAGCGCCCGGAGGAAACCCACGCAACCACAGGGAGAATGCACAAACTCCCACAGACACAGGCCCAAATCCATGTATCTGCACAGCTAGCAGTGCTAGTCACCGAGCTGTTGCGGCGCCCGTCTACCGGTCCAGGATCAAGCACACACACCGACACGAAGTACTAGGCCACTCCCGGAACCTCCAGGAGCAGCCCACGCACAACCCACCGTGTGCATGCCCCTCGTTTGACAACGAGGTGGACCTCCACCTGCGGAGTGAAAAGACAAAAACGTTAATCACAAGCCTGCCTTTCCGGTGTCTCCCGAGGTTCTAACCCTTATTCAATAACCCCTACCATAACCCTCCATCCTCGTTTCACTCATGTGCCTATCTAACTGAACCTTAAACGAGTCCAACGTTCCCGCCTCCACCACCCCACTCGGTAGCGCGTTCCATACCCCCACAACTCTCTGCATAAAGAACCTTCCTCTCATATCCAAATTATACCTCTCCCCCCTCACCCTTAGATCATGTCCTCTTGTATTTGTAACCAATCTAGGGAGCAGTCTCTCACTATTGACCCTGTCTATTCCCTTCAGTATCTTATATACCTCTATCATGTCACCCCTCAATCTCCGTCTTTCCAAAGAGAACAGTCCCAGTTTCTCCAACCTTTCCTCGTAACCCAACCCCTCCATGCCAGGCAACATCCTGGTAAACCTCCTCTGCACCCTTTCCAGAGCCTCCACGTCCTTCCGGTAGTAAGGTGACCAGAACTGGACCCTCATCCTATCGTACTCCCCTTTGTTCAAGCAGAGGGCACAGGTTTGAACATAAGAAATAGGAGCAAGAGTAGGCCATCTAGCCCCTCGAGCCTGCCCCACCATTCAGTAAGATCATGGCTGATCTGACGTGGATCAGTTCCACTTTCCCGCTTTCTCTCCATAACCCTTAATTCCCTTGCCTACCAAAAACCTATCTACCCGTGTCTTAAATATATTTAGCGAGGTAGCCTCCACGACTTCAACGGGCAGAGAATTCCAGAGATTCACCACCCTTTGAGTGAAGAAGTTCCTCCTCAACTCTGTTCTAAACTGCACCCCCCCTTATCTTGAGGCTGTGCCCTCTAGTCCTGCTGTCCTTTCTGAGCGGGAAGAACCTCTCAACCTCTACGCTATCCATCCCCTTCATCATCTTATAATCTCAATAAGATCCCCCCTCATCCTTCTAAACTCCAACGAGTACAAGCCCAGTCTATTCAGCCTCTCTTCATAGTTCTACCCCCTCAACTCCAGTATCAGCCTAGTGAACCTCCTCTGCACTCCCTCCAAGGCCAAAATATCCTTACGCAAGTGCGGCGACCGAAACTGCACACAGTACTCCAACTGCGGCCTCACCAGTGCCCCGTACAGTTGCAGCAAGACCTCCCTACTTTTATATTCAATCCCCCTTGCTATGAAGGCCAGCATCCCATTTGCCTTCCTGATCACCTGCTGCACCTGTAGGCTGGGTTTTTGCGACTCGTGCACAAGGACCCCCAGGTCCCTCTGCACCGTAGCATGCTGCAGCTTTTTGCCCTTTAAATAGTAGTCCCTCCTACTATTATTCCTGCCAAAGTGGATAACCTCACACTTGCCAACATTGTATTCCATCTGCCAGGTCCTCGCCCACTCACTTCGCCTATCTAGATCCCTCTGCAGACTTTCTACACCCTCCGCACAATTTGCTTTTCCACTTATCTTTGTGTTATCAGCAAATTTCAACACCCTACACTCAGCTCCCTCCTCCAAATCATCTATATAAATGGTAAACAGCTGAGGCCCCAGCACCGATCCCTGGAGCACTCCACTCGTCACCAACTGTCAATCCTAATAGCACCCATTGACAACTACTCTCTGCCTCCTATTGGACAGCCAATCCTCTATCCACGCTAACACCTTACCCCCAACTCCATGCCCCCTAACCTTCTGAAGCAACCTTTTGTGCGGCACCTTATCAAACGCCTTCTGAAAATCGAGAAACACCACATCCACCGGTTCCCCTCCATCCACCACACTAGTCACACCCTCATAGAATTCCAATAAATTCGTCAGACACGACTTCCCCTTAATGAATCCGTGCTGCGTCTGCTCTATCAAACAATTCTTCTCAAGATGCCTCGCTATTTCTTCTTTGATGACGGATTCAAGCATTTTTCCAACTACAGACGTTAAACTAACCGGCCTATAATTCCCTGCCTTTTGCCTGCTACCCTTTTTAAACAGCGGCGTAACATTAGCTGCTTTCCAATCTTCCGGCACTTCCCTGGAATCCAGTGAGGTTTGGAAAATAATCACTAAGGCATCCACTATCACCTCTGCCATTTCCTTCAGAACCCTGGGATGCATTCCACCCGGTCCTGGAGACTTGTCCACCATCAGTCCTGCTAGTCTGTCAAGCACTACCTCTCTAGTGACAGTGATCACATTCAGGCCCTCAACTCCTACCATCCTTCTATCTTTAATACCCGGCAAACTATTCGCGTCCTCCTCCGTGAAGACCGAAACAAAAAACTTACTTAAGGCCTCAGCCATTTCCTCATCCCCCACCACTAAATCCCCCCTCTCATCCTCTAAGGGTCCAACATTCACCCTAGCCAGCCTCCTCCTCTTTATAGATTTATAAAAACTCTTACTATCCTTTTTTACATTTACTGCTAGTTTAGCTTCATAGGCTATCCTTCCTTTATCAACTTCCTCGTCACTCTTTGTTGATATTTAAACCTCTCCCAATCCTCTACTCGCCCACAACTTTTAGCCACTCTAAACGCATCAGCTTTTAATTTAATACTCTCCTTTATTTCCTTCGTTAACCACGGCTGATTATCCCTTCTCCTACGATCCTTCTTTACCATCGGAATAAATTTCTGCCGAGCACCAAGAAAGATCTCCTTAAAGATCCTCCACTGTTCCTCAGCAGTCCTACCGACCAATCTGCGCCCCCAATCTACATTTGCCAATTCCTCTCTCATCCTATTGTACTCCCCTCTGTTCAAACAGAGGACACAGGTCCAGGATCCTACTTTCTCATCCTCCATCTGCATCAAAAACTCAACGATACAATGATCACTCTTCCCAAGAGGATCCCTCACAACAAGGTCCCTAATTCTACCTGCCTCATTACATAACACCAGATCTAAGATAGCTCGCTCCCTCGTCGGCTCCAGCACACACTGTTCAAGGAAACTATCCCAGCAGCATTCCAAGAACTCTTCCTCAACAGGGACCCTACTTTCTCACCCTCCATCTGTATTAGAAATTTAACCATATTGTGATCACTCATTCCAAGAGGATCCCTCACAAGAAGATCTTTAATGTTACCTGCAGTAAATTAAATGCAGTGATCATCAGGTAATATAACGTAAAATGTTGAAACCAAATATATTGCCTGCTTACGCTGGAAGTCCTTTGCATTTTTGACATTATTATAATTGCTGAAAATTTAATAACACATCATCATTAGTAGCCCACCAAAGCCTCATTTTTGTCACTCTACACAACTTGATTTAATATTTTCATTAATTTTCAAAGTTTCCTCAACAACTCAGCTTGGCCACAAGATGGCACTAAATCTCACTTGAATCCACATTGCCACTACTTGCAGTAGACATGGATTTACTAATCTCAGCCTCTCCCCTGTGATGCCAAGCAGAATTTATCTGCTGTAAAACAAGTAATTTCCAAGGAGGACAGAAGAGGACAAGGTAAAATGCTACAAAGTCACTCTTGGGGCATGATCTTACCAGCTGTTCACACCCTGCTGCCACTGCAGCGAAGCCAGAGAATTTGGCGCACAGTCAAATCTCCATTTACTGCAGCAGGATGGGAAAATCCTGCCGGCATGAACAGCTGTAAGATTCCGGCCTCAGTCTAGTGCACTGACAGTTTTAGCTCAATGGTGGCGCTCTCACCTCAGTGTCAGAAGCCTGTCGGTTTAAATCACACTCCGGAGACATGAGCATATAATCCAGGCTGCTACCTTAGTGTGATGCTGGACTGTTTGATGAAATGCTCTCTCAGATACACAGAAAACATCACAGAAAACGATTTAGAAGAGGACTCCCTGAATCCCTGGACAATATTTATCCTTTCACTAACATTAACAATGTTGGGACTTTGAAAATCCACTTGGTGAAATGCCATGTAACAGAACATCAGCAAAACTGAAGACAGTGACAATGTGGATTCCAAATTGTTGTGAAATAGAGATGAGTGAAGAATTGGTACAGACTGAATGGGCCGAATGGTCTCCTTCTGTACTTTAGGGATCCTATGATGTTAAGAACTTTTTTTCTGGCTGCAGCGAAGTAAACAGTGGTGTCCACTCGGGGCCACTTTTAGGACCACTGCACTTTTTGATCTTTTACAACAGTGACACTTCATTGTTTGTTAAGGTTCATCATCATAGATACCATACAGTGCAGAAAGAGGCCATTTGGCCCATTGAGTCTGCATCGACCACAATCCCACCCAGGCCTTATCCCCATATCCCTACATATTTACCCACTCATCCCTCCAACCTACACATCTCAGGACACTAAGGGACAATTTTAGCATGGCCAATTAACCTAACCCACACAGCTTTGGACTTTGTGAAAGATACTACCCAAGTACAAGTTTGTCTTTCTTTCTAGCTATCAGCTACATCAACAGCAGCACTACAGTCTGTCTGGAGCAGTTCACCTGCTCACATCAACTGTAGCTGTGATAGTATGTTTTTGTGACAATAGATTATGATATGGAGATGCCAGAGTTGGACCGGGGTAAACTCAGTAAAAAGTCTCACAACACCAGGTTGAAGTCCAACAGGGTTTATTTGGTAGCAAAGGCACTAGCTTTCGGAGCGCTGCCCCTTCATCAGGTGAGTGGGAGTTCTGTTCACAAATAGGGCATACAAAGACACAAACTCAATTTACAAAGTAATGATTGGAATGCACGTCTTTACAGGTAATCAAGTCTTAAAAGGTACAGACAATGTGAGTGGAGAGAGGGTTAAGCACAAGTTAAAGAGATGCATATTGTCTCCAGCCAGGACGGTTAGTTAGATTTTGCAAGCCCAGTCAAGTTGTGGGGGTTACAGATAGTGTGACACGAACCCAAGATCCTGGTTGAGGCTGTCCTCATGTGTGCGGAAGTTGGCTATCAGTAGATTAACAATAGATTAACTAGAATGATTCTCATTACAGAGAAAACCATAAAGCTCACCTATGCGCAAGAGGCTGCAATTCTGACTTTAACCTTGCACCTCCCATGTAATCACAAAGACTCTGTTTACAAATTATCTTTTTCTACTAAAGCTGATATGATTATTGTAAATGCAAACATTTACACATTCCTTTCTCCTCCATAACAATAAAACTAGTTAAGTAGTGGTGTTTTACTTTAGTTTGGTTGATTACTTGGAAGGCTAAAGGTCAGTGGGACTCAAGATTCCACACTAACTTGGGTAATTTTTAAGTGGTTTCCTTTTGCAACATTTTTCAATTCCAAAAGCTACATACTTCACTTTTTCTTCTGTTGGGTCTGCTATTAGGGCATAAAATGTTAACTTCAGTTTTATAAATCGCGTAACATGTTCTTTTATATGTTATCGTTCTGGTCAAGACAATAGCTATTTTTAATGAGGTCAAACCATGCACTGGCTTAAAGCATTTAAGAAATTGAAAGCATTTCTGTAGCATCTGGCATGCAGCACACTTAATACATGTCAACAGGAGTGATGTATTCTTTGAGAGTTCATTCCCCTTTTATGTTCCAAAACTCCTTGGCAGATGTTGCAGAAACAGTTTTCACTATCATTTTTGTAAATATGTAAACCGTTTTGAATTATGATATGAGTCCTATACTTAAAATAAGGAACACCAAGTCAATGATTGGTCTGTAGAAAAACTGAATAATTCAATAGCTTAGAGCAATTATATAAAGTGGGACCAGCCAGCATTTAGAATTCATAGTTGACTTTCTTATACTTCTATTATGCAATAAAGTTAGAGAACAAATTTTGGGGATTAAAAAAATTCTCCAATTAACTAATGTCTGATAATCCATTATTAAACAAACTTACCGTCTTCCCACTTATTTTGAAATTGCTTTGGAAAAGCCCTTTCCAATTTGTAAGTCAGAATATCTCCATGAACGATGCGCATTTTCCCAGGTGCTGCTTCAGCCAGCAACTATATGGGCACAAAGTTACTATTGTATTATAAAAGTTTTGTCTTTTATCCACATTTTACAATGTAACTGCTTTTACGTGGCCAGCATTATAATTTCAGGATTTATCAATACAAAAAAAATTACCCTGGTAGGGAGAGATGGAAGCAATTCTACTTTGAAAAAGTCCACATAAATACAACATACAGAAGTAAAAGGTGGCAAGGTTTTGTATAAATTTTAGAAGAATGTGGACACTAACATCTTTTGCAGACCCAACATTTACTCCAAGATAGTGATTACTTTCAAATACCACTGTTTGTTTTAGCGACCTGCTCCTCAACCTCAGACAACTTGGATTCTATGTAACTGTATAAACTGAGTCAACATCAGTAAACTATTTGAAACACAAACAAGATGATCTTAAAAAAGTTTAGAATGCATTTGTACTGAGAGTTTTATCCACTACCTATCATATATATTTTTGTAGCAGCTACTTTTGGGTTTGCAAAGTGTGTGTAACATACATACAACACTGCTTCTTTACATTCATTTATTTCATTACCTGTAAACCAGGAATAAATCTGGTATCCTTTTCCACCACAAGTAATTCTGCAATGCCAGCATTGAGAATTGATCGAGTGATGCCACCTGGGCCTGGGCCCACTTCACAGACACAAGAGTTCTTCAAATTCCCAGCCTGCCGCACTATTTTACCTGAAATGAATATTAAAATTACTATTTACAAGATTGGATCATCAAATTAAATCATATGGGTTAACTTAAAAAACAGATAAAAGAATCAGTCACTCGCCTGGGAGTATATTATGGACCTCTGTAGTGTACTCCAATCAGAGGGAGATAGAAGAATAAACATGCCAGTAAATTGTTGAGTAGTGCAGAAATGAAGAGGCATTAGTAACAGACTTCAACAACCCAAATATTGACTGGTATAATACCAGTGTAGATGTAGAGAATGTGGAATTCTTAAAATGAGAATCTTTTCAGCCAATATGCAGTAAGCCCAACATGAGAAGTGGTAGTTCTGAACTTCAGGACTTTATGAAATAAAGCTGGACATTGAGAAGGAATATCAGTGGCGGAACATTTAGGTGATTCTAATTCAGTTAGATTTTGTTTTGTTATGGAAAAGGTTAAAGGTGGAGCAAGAGTAAAAATTGGGGAATGGCAATTTTTTTAAAGAATATATATGTTTCATCTGGCAAATGTGGGACAGAAGCAAACTGTGATTAGAGGAGCAGCAAACAGCAGCAGCGATGAGTTTGAGTCCTACGGAGTGTGGCCCAGGGGAGGAGATATCAGAAAGCATGGCCCAGGTGGGTGGGAGCGAGGAAGGGGAGAGGTGAGTGAGGGACTGGAGAGGGCACGTGATGGAGAGGAGAGGGCGAGCGAGAGAGAATGCGAGAGAGGCGGACAAATAGAGGGAGGTGAAGACAGAAGGAGGGGTGAGAAAGGGAGGTGGGAGCAGGAGAGCGGGGGCGATGGGGGAGCGGGGCAGAGGGGCGAGCGGGGCAACAGGGGGAGCGGGGGAGAGGGGTAGTGAGGGAAAGGGGGACGGGGGAGTGAGGGAAGGGGGGAACGGGGGAGCGAGCAAGAGGAGAGGGGGAGGGTGGACCGGGAGTGGGGTTGGGGTGGGACCGGACACCGGGGTGGCAGGACCAGGAGCGGGGGGACGGGACTGGACCAGTGTGGGGGACCTGGGAACTGGTGACGGGGGAGCTGGGGAGGAACAGCTGGGAGCGGGGCAAGGGGGGGGGGGGGCAGCAGTGGAGGGGGAGTGGAGAGAGGTGGAGGGAGAGTGGGGCAAGACAGACCAGTGAGAGGAGAACGGGAGTGCAGGGGAGAGGAATGTGGGTGACAGGGAGCAGGGGAGGTGGGCTCGGGTGGTGTCAGTGAAGGGCAGGCCGAGGCAGGGACGGGCCTAAGCAGGGTCCGGGCAGGGGTGGGCCCAGGGATAAGGCCGGGATGGGGCCGGTTCGTGTGCCGGACAAGGCATAGGCGAGCCAGGAGAGGGGCTAGCTGGGAAGATTGGGGTGGGGTGGGGGCAGGGCGAGGGAGGGCGGACGGCAGGGTGAGGAAGGGCGGACGGCGGGGCAAGGAAGGCGAGGAAGAGGAGAGTGTGAGTGGGAGGGAGTGCAAGGGTAGACTGAGCCTTAGGAGGAGAAGGTGTGTGATGGGCTGAGAGAGTTTGAGGGAGGAAACAGTGTGAGTGGAAGTCTTTTTAGCTCAATTGGCTGGACAGCTGGTTATGATGCAGAGCAATGCCAACAGCACAGGTTTAATTTTGGTACCGGGTTAGGTTATTCAGAAAAGCTCCACTTTCCCAACCTTGTTCCTGACCTGAGGTGTAGTGATCCTCAGGTTATATCACCAGCAGTCAGCCTATGGTTATCTGGGGCTATTGCGACTTTAACTCAATGGCATTGTTTAGGGAAAAGCAAATTGGAAACAGCTATGTGAAAATAAATCAGTATTCAGAACAATACAAAGCATTCAAGAAATAGAGAGGATTCAGAACAAATATATTTGCATTTAGAAAATGATGTTGATTGCAAATTTCGGCCCATCCATACCCAAGGCAAACAGGGTAAGGAAAGGCAAAAAAAAGAAACTTAAGTGAGATACCAAGAGTTCAACTGACAAAAAGCCTAGAGGAGTATCAAAATTGTAAGGACAAAATTAAAAATAAAACAAGGATCCAAATAGAGGACATAAAGATAAATTGGCAAGTAAAATCAGGAAAAACACAAAGGTGCTTTATAAATACACTGAGAGCAAGAGGACAACCAAGGAAAATTAAGATTAAAAAAGGTAACCTTGTGTTTGGAGACAGAAAATGTAGCAAGGTTTTTAGTGATTCGTTTCTGTGTCTCTTCACCAAAGGAGACAATGTAGACAATGCAGACAATGCACCACGACAGTGAAATATTGCATGAGATAAACAGAGTCACAGAAGAGACTAAGGCATTTAGCATTTTTGAAAATAGATAAATCACCAAGCCCACGTGAAATGTATCTAAGAACATAAGAACATAAGAAATAGGAGCAGGAGTAGGCCATCTAGCCCTTCGAGCCTGCCCCGCCATTCAATAAGATCATGGCTGATCTGTCGTGGCTCAGTTCCACTTTCCCGCCCTCTCCCCATAACCCTTAATCCCCTCTCTTATCAAGAACCCATCAACCCGCTTCTTAAAAATATTTAGCGAGGCAGCCTCCACCACTTCAACGGGCAGAGAATTCCAGAGATTCACCACCCTTTGAGTGAAGAAGTTCCTCCTCAACTCCGTTCTAAACCGCCTCCCCTTTATCTTGAGGCTGTGCCCCCTAGTCCTACTGTCTTTTTTGAGCGGGAAGAGTCTCTCCACCTCTATCCTATCCATCCCATTCATCATCTTATACGTCTCAATGAGATCTCCCCTCATTCTTCTAAACTCTAACGAGTACAAGCCTAGTTTATTCAGCCTCTCCTCATAGCTCAATCCCCTCAACTCCGGTATCAGCCTAGTAAACCTCCTCTGCACTCCCTCCAGGGCCAAAATATCCTTGCGCAGGTGCGGCGCCCAAAACTGCACACAGTACTCCAGCTGCGGCCTCACCAATCTCTGGTAGCATTTGTGGAGAATGAAACACAATTAACATTTCAAGTCCATTGACCCTTCTAAAGATCCCAACCAGTGTCTTATCAGTTTTGAATAGTCCATGTCCAATGCAAGCATGTCATATAACGAACATTCAGTCAATACTTTAGTTGGAGACAAACAAGTTGCTAAGACAGGTGCCGCAAATCATGTGACTTTTGGCATTTGGACTGCAAACAATATCAAATCTCTTGCAAATACTAAATTATATATGGACATAGATGAGGGTACCTCACATCCATTTGTGGAATTCTCAAGTTGTTTAAGGATGGGTCGTCATCTAAAGAATATAGCATTTCCAGACTTCCTGTATCTATGTTTCATATTTGACAAAAGGGAAGATCGAAACTCAGTGGCAACTATCAATATTCCATTATATCACACCTACCTCCCACATCCAATCTAGACTGGTTGGGTCTCAGTGTTAACCTAGTAGTTATGTAATTGAACCCTATTTCAGGAATAACATCCATATTACCTCAGAATCTAGCAGATCCATCAGTTGTCAGTCAGTCTAAGAATTGGACTCTAAAACCAACTACAAATCATCAAGCAGCCAAAGTACTTCACCTGTTCCAGTTTCAAAGTTCACCTGAGAGCCAACTGCCTAGTTATTCAACCACAAGAAACTTCACAACCTGATATGAGCCCTTCAATTTATAAGACACTCACTTCAAATTTAAACAATCAAATCCATTTAAGAAGCCACAGGTCTGCCACTTGAGAGACTGAAGATCATAAATCAGAGGCTAAATTAATTGCAATCTGTAAAGGTGAACTCTATCTGTATCTAATTTTTTAAGTACATGTATGCATGTGTCTGTGTACATTGTGTGTGTCTGTGTACATGCTTGAGATTGGGTGTTTAACATTGCGTTAATTTGATCGATGTAAGAATAAATAACCTTTTCTTTATTTTAAAACTCACAAAAGCTTTCTACTGAATTACTTAATTGGGAAGACAGGATGTGAAGAAAACTTTTGACACCAATGAGCGGTGAGAGTCTGCAATTCACTGCCTGAAAGGGTGGTAGAGACACAGATCCACATAACACTTAAGCAGTATTTAGATGTGCACTTGCAATGCTATGGACCAAGTGAGTGTTTTGGAAAATCAGATTGGAATAGCTGGGTGGTTTGTTTTTGACCAGCACAAACTCGATGGGCTGAAGGATCTTAATCTGTGCTGTAAATCACTCTCTCTCTCTCTATGAATGCACACCTCTTTCCAAACAAAACTTACTAATTATGGATAGTAACAGAGCAAATACTTTCTGTTCATGTCATAAATTCATTGCATAAGTGCAATTTACTATAATGCATTTCAACACAGAAAGTGCTAGTCAACTTATCTTTTAGTAGTTAAAACATATTACAACACAACATCTAACGGAGACATTTAATATTGGTAAATGTTTTTCACACGTACTGCCAAAATTTGCTTTAGTAAATTTCAAACGGGTACTGGCTAAATAATAAGTGGGAAAATTTGATGAGCAAGGGAGAAGGAACAGGGTTTAAACTAGTTTTTAACAGTCCAAATTCAGCTGACAGTTCCATTCAAATAATATAAGAACATAAGAACATAAGAAATAGGAGCAGGAGTAGGCCATCTAGCCCTTCGAGCCTGCCCCGCCATTCAATAAGATCATGGCTGATCTGTCGTGGCTCAGTTCCACTTTCCCGCCCTCTCCCCATAACCCTTAATCCCCTCTCTTATCAAGAACCCATCAACCCGCTTCTTAAAAATATTTAGCGAGGCAGCCTCCACCACTTCAACGGGCAGAGAATTCCAGAGATTCACCACCCTTTGAGTGAAGAAGTTCCTCCTCAACTCCGTTCTAAACCACCCCCCCTTTATCTTGAGGCTGTGCCCCCTAGTCCTACTGTCTTTTTTGAGCGGGAAGAGTCTCTCCACCTCTATCCTATCCATCCCATTCATCATCTTATACGTCTCAATGAGATCTCCCCTCATTCTTCTAAACTCTAACGAGTACAAGCCTAGTTTATTCAGCCTCTCCTCATAGCTCAATCCCCTCAACTCCGGTATCAGCCTAGTAAACCTCCTCTGCACTCCCTCCAGGGCCAAAATATCCTTGCGCAGGTGCGGTGCCCAAAACTGCACACAGTACTCCAGCTGCGGCCTCACCAATGCCCTATACAGCTGCAGCAAGACCTCCCTACTTTTATATTCAATCCCCCTCGCTATGAAGGCCAGCATCCCATTCGCCTTCCTGACCACCTGCTGCACCTGCAAGCTGGGTTTTTGCGACTCATGCACAAGGACCCCGAGGTCCCTCTGCACCGTCGCCTGCTGCAGTTTTTCGCCACGTAAGTAATAGTCCTTCCTACCATTCTTCCTACCAAAGTGGGCCACCTCACACTTGCCAACATTAAATTCCATTTGCCATTTCCTGGCCCATTTGCCCAGCCTATCTAGATCCTTCTGCAGACTCTCCACACCCGGGGGGACCATCTCACCACTGACTAGACTACATGGGTTAATCATGAAAAATACAGGACATAACAACTCATTCGTACTTGTTACTATTGAGAAAGTTTAATGTCTGTGTTCATATGGTAAGTAAATATAAATTTTAGTTGTTAAACCTAAATTGACAATAACCAAAGACTACTGCAATTTGATCTACACATCTCTCCCAGTGGATAGTCATGAGTAGTAAGCCATTGTCTCAAGACAGTGTGAAACACATTATTTTCCACTCTAATCATAGTATAGCACTGTGAGGAAATTCTCTTTCGGGATACAGTTACATTGAAATTTAACATGAAATGTAATGTTAATTACAATGTACGTAAGTGAAAACTTTGTTCTGAACTGTTTCTCAATTCTATTTTTAAAGGTTTATCTATAGCTTTATCATTAATTCAACTAATTATTTGAAGTGCAGGACAGCAGTAGCATATTTATATAACGGAATTATTGATTTGGACATGTCAATTTGGGTGAAACAATAATTACCAGTCATGGACATGAAAAAATAGGAAGATGTACTGATGAGATGTTCATCCCTAAAATTTAAAAGAAGTAAAAGATAACGTCTTCAGTCTGATATTTAAATTTATAGTTACCTGTTAATCTTAAATCCAACAAAAAGTTCTGAGAGAGCTGCTTTTCAGCTCTTAGTTTATATAACTTGATAATTTCTCCAATGGTGGGAAGAGGAGGCAAGCGAGTGAAAACTATTTTTCCTGGTGTTGCCATGGTCAAATTCTTGATACTCCTGGAAGAATATAGTAAGAAGTTACCAAACAATACATTGTTACAGGGAAAGAAAATCTCAAATTCATAATGTCAATTAATTAGGAATTGCATTAGCGCCTGCTTTGCAGTGTTTAGCATTCACTGAGGGCCAGAGGTTACTGGCCTTGGTTTACGAAGCCTGGAAAACTCAAGATCAATTTTACATGGCGTACCGATGTCAAGCTTGGATAACAGTCCAACATATGGATGTAATGGTTATAATTTATAAATATGTCTTTCCACTGGGCTATCCAACATGTTACTCTTCATATTATAGTGCAGTTGCTGTTCCTCATCCTGAGCAGAATGCATTCCACTGGGCATTTTTACCAAGATTTACTTTACAAAGGCTTAAATTAATATAAACTTGTTATTGATTTTGTCTGTTCCACTGTTTCATTTAGATTTGCTGAACATTCACATTTGTTAAAAGCTTCCAGCATCAGAGAAAGTGTTCACTAGATACAGAATATTATTCATTCAAAGCAGATTTAATGACTGTTAACTGTATATTCTATCTACACAAGTGAACTGAACTGTTTGAATCATAACAGAAACATTATTTGGTACAAATTTACAATATCTGGCTTTGCTCTGAGCAACATGTTAGGCTTGCACTGCCCAGAGGTCATCTGTGAGATTTTGTATGACAAGTTGTTAGCAGTATATCCAAATGGCTTAATACCCTCTATCTAGGATCTCTGAGACTTGTGTGAAAATAACTAACAACTGTGTATCTCTTTAACCAACCTGAATGAAGAATCATTATGTCAAATGCCGTGCACCGTCTGAACCAGGAAATGTCAGTTCAAATGCTGAAAATAATGTCAAATCAGACATAGTAAGACAAATAGAGAGTGTGAGAGATGAAAGAGATTTTAAAATACTTCATTAGTTTCAATCTCCAACAATAATTAAATGTTGAAGGATAGTGACTAAACATTGTAGTGGTTCATTTTCAGTGCCAGAGAGGCAGTAATTAAGACTTACTATGCCGTTAAAAGAATACTTAAAACTGGAATGGACAAGCTTAACTTTTTTAGCAAGTGTAGTCCATATGTACGAGGTCAATGCAGCAACTTCACATCTTTGAATATATCTGAATGGGAGCCAGGTGCCGAGATACGGTTTTCAAGCAACTTGTGGAGGAAGTTTGGATTTTGGATTTTCACTTTGAAACATGTTGCTGTCTGATTTGTGCATGAATAATGATAAATGCTGTTGAACGCACCATTACTTTCCCAGCAAAACCCAGCGCACAATACCAGGTTTAAGATTGTGCTGAGGTCAAAAGCTGAGGGGAACATTAGCAGCATGTTCTCTGTGAATCGGTGTCACTTGATTCCTTTTATTGCTGTGCTGATGACTGAGAAGATGCTGATAGGGCATTAATCCAATGGTTAAATTTGACCTTTTTGTGGAACAGGACATACCTGAACAATCTTGCACAGTGTTAGGTAAATTCCAGCATTCCAGCCATTCTGAAATAGCTTGGTTTGAAGTACAGGACTTCAGCACCACAGCCAAGATGCTATCTGTGTCGATAACGCTCCTTCTGTTTGGTGCTTCTTAATGTCACCTGGATTGAATCAAATTTGCTGGGCACTGAATGAAATAATCTACTTGTCACTTCTGGTTCCTTACTGAGTTCTGCCATAGTTGAGAACAGAAATGTTCATTGACCTCAGTCTTCCATTAGTTGCCATACACTTGAGTGGATGTGAAAAGGCTACAAAGATTTTCTCTAATTTGTTGGTTTTGGGACTGTTTTCTACCTAAAGGCTACTGCTTGGTGTTTAGTCCAATATTGTGATTTTGCTAAGCTCACATTTCAGTCTGAGATATGACTTG
This sequence comes from Carcharhinus amblyrhynchos, assembly GCF_965287045.1. Classification (NCBI taxonomy): domain Eukaryota; kingdom Metazoa; phylum Chordata; class Chondrichthyes; order Carcharhiniformes; family Carcharhinidae; genus Carcharhinus; species Carcharhinus amblyrhynchos. Next base: position 32,805,995 of record NC_137335.1, on the reverse strand, counting down.
TACACTTTCCACATTCCAGTTTAAACAAGAATTGTTGATCTGGAGCTGTTGAAGTAGAACCACATTAGCTCTCCTCCAGTCATCTGGCACTTCCCCTGTGGCCAGAGAGGAATTAAAAATTTGTGTCAGAGCCCCTGCAATTTCCTGCCTCACCTCACCTCCCACAGCAGCCTGGGATGCAATTAATCTGGGACTGGGGATTTGCCCAGTTTTAAGTCTGTAAGAGCCTCCAATACCTCCCCATTTCCTATATTAAACCGCGCAAGTTCCTCGCAGTCCCTTTTCTGAATTCTGTACCTACATTCTCATTTTCCAGAGTGAAGGTTGGAGAGAAGTATTCATTTAACACCTAATGTCCTACAGCGGCACACACACATTGTCCCCTTCATCTCTGGTTAAGCTCTTCCTTTTAATGTATTTATAATATCTTAGGATTTTCCTTAATCCAGTTCACAAGTACTTTTTCATACTCCCTTTTGCTCTCCTAATTGTTTTCTTAAATTTGCACTTGCACTTCCTATATTCCTCTAGGGTCGCAGCTGAATTGCTCCCTTAGGGCTAAGCCTTTCTTATCTTCCTTATCCAGTCCTGAATTGCCCTTGACATCCAGTGTTCCCTGAACTTACCTTATATTTCACCCTAAAAAGTACATGTTGAACCTACACTCTCCCCAGCTCCTTTCTGAATGCCCCCCACTGCTCTGTTGTAGCCTTTCCCACAAGGAGCTACTCCCAGTCAACTTTGGCCAGGTGCTGATTTATTTTAAAATCTGCCTTAACACAATTCAAAGCTATGTTTTGCAGGTCATCTTTCTCTTTGTCTATAACAAGCCAAACAGAAATAAAATATTGCCTTAAAAATGGCAAAAGAATGTTTGTGTCATTCTTGCACTAAGTTATTTTGAAGCCCTGAATTCTGTGCAATCTCAAGGAACTATCAATATCCAAAACCTTAAATCCAGACAATATGAAAAAAGTTTGCTATCAGTTGTAGACTGTACTGTAAAATGAGTTTCAGTTGTCTCCATATATTTCCAAATGGTTGTGGACTCACAGCAAAGGCTGGCTAATTTCAAGACAAACTGTCAACACAGTGTTGCATTTACACTACAAGTAATTCCTCTGGAAAGTGACATCAGTTTCACACCAACTTTAAACTTCTGATATAAATACAGAATCAGGAACCAAAGTGGTGTGAATCTCATTTCAAATATCAGTCTCTCACTGCTTGGGTTTCACACTGCATGGAGTGGAGTCACTGGAATATCAAAATTAGAGTTTTAAAATCCATTTTACCTCAAAGTAAATGTTTAGATTGTACGGGTCATTTGCTTCCCTCCATGCTTTCTACGCATATATGTTTGATATTGATGGCTAAGAGTTCCATGCATACATGTATCCAAGCATTAGCATATCACATGTTTAAACAGGATAGTTTATGTTCAGACAAGGGCCATACAACACAAGTGGAGTTCTGCCTCTCTGAAACCCTGACTACAGCCACTAATTTTAAATGTACACATTGCAATGTGAATAATAAGTCACAGAGACCAGAAAAAAACTTGTTTATACTAATGCAGTGCAGATGACCTTTTGAAATTGAGAAGAAACACTGGTAGGATGTCCAGCATTGTTAAAGAGGATGTTTTTTGGCACGTTTTGGGGAATCCCAAAGTTCAATGCCTAGACATAAGAAGTCCCCCAACTGTGGGCCAAAAGAAGTATATACACAAGGTCAATTTGGATAAATGCAGAATTCTCACACATTGTCAGGTTGGAGGAGATTACTGAGATAGAAAGGCTCAAGCCATGAAGGGACTTGGACGTGCTGATGATCATTTTAAAAGGCAATTAAAATGATGTCACTGTCAGTGAGTATCAACAAACATAGGGCGGATGCAGGATATAGGCAGCAGAGCTTTTGCTGAGCTGAAGGTAAGGGAGTGTGGAAGATTGGAGGCCGGCTAAGAAAGCGCAGGAAGGAACAAAGACAAAAAGTAATAAAAGGGTCACATTAGCAGATTGAGTGAGGCAGGGGCCTAAATGGGCAATATTATAGATGTGATCATTGTAGTGCAACAGTTTGGTTCAGAAGCTCAACTCAAAGTTCAGCCTCAGTCTGGTTAAGCCTGAGATAATGGCCAGGGAAAAAGGAATTAAACCATTGGCTAAAAAAGTTAGTGGTGGGGCCAAAAGAAGAATGGCTTCCTAAAGTTTAATTGTTGGAAATTTCAGTTCTCCAATGATGAGGTAAAACTGAATGTAATCAATATAATTATATATGTAATCTAACATTGTATCTTCAGATATTGTCACCGAAAGACAACATGCAGTTGAGAAAGAGTAAAGGAGGAGGGATAGTCCCAAAGCAAATTCTAGAAAAAGTGGCACTAGGATGTTACGCGAGCAATTTACCATCCTGTTCAGCGAATGCAAACTTTTCAAATATGCAGCAATAAAATTACAGTAAAGATCTGAGCATTAAAATCTGTAGACCAACTTCAGGCTTTATTAATAGGGGCATGAGAGTAGAAGAGCAAGGTTAGGTTGAACTTGTATAAGACACTAACTAGTTCAGCCTCAGCTGGACTATTGTGTCTAGACCTCAGTGGCTCATTCTGTAAAAGATGCAAAAACACTGGAGCACAGAAGAAATTTGCAGGGAAAGTTGCAGGGATGAGAAAATTCAGTTGTGAAGATGGATTGGAGGAGTTGGAACTATTTCGCTTGGAGGAGCGGATTGAAATGAAATTTAAAAGAGATATACAAAATCTTGAAGTTTTTTTTAATCGATCGTGGTACATGGGCATCACTGGCAGGCCAGCATTTATAGGTAGATAGGGCAAAAATGTTCTCACTCATCACGAGGACAGCACAGTGGCACAACAGTTAGCACTGCTGCCTCACAGCATCAGAGTTCAATTCTGACCTCGAGTAACTGTCTATGTGGAATTTGCATGTTCTGGCCATGTCTGTGTGGGTTTCCTCTCAATGCTCCTTCCACACTCCAAAATGCTCAATTGCTCCTTAGTGTCAGGGGAATTAGCAGGATAAAGTGTAAGGTACAAGGTAGGATTGTTGTTGGCGCAGGCTCGATGAACCTAATCGCTTCTTTCTACACTGTAGAGATTCTATGAATGAGAAATTTAAATCGGCAAAAGAGCAATAGTGACAAGAGGCTTCTTCATGCAGTAAGTGGTTGGCATCTATTTGTGTGGTGAAGACAGGTTCAATAAAGGTATTCAAAAGTCTGTTATCTGAAAACGATGAACGCGCAGGGTTACTGGGAATAGAACGTCTGATTCAGAAAGCTGCCACAAAGTTGGCCAAATGGCCTCCCCTGTTGTAACATACCAATGACTCTCTTATGGCTCTACATTTTATACTCCTTTTCCTCTGCAACACTCCTTAAGAATTTAGATTTTGGTCATATGTCATAATATCTTGGGCTCTGTGTCAAATATTTTATAACATTTCTTGTGAAACACTTTGGAATATTTTACTATATTGTAGGTGCTATATAAATGTAAGTTGCTGCTTTCATTGATTCTCAGACATTTGAGAAACTGACTCTATCTTTGATCTTCCTTTTGGGGCTGGCACAATAGTTAGCACTGCTGCCTCACAGTACCAGCAGCCTGGATTCAATTCCCTGCTTGGGTCAATGTGGAGTATACACATTCTCCCCGGTGTCCTCCCACAATCCAAACATGTGCGCATCAGATTGATTGGCTATGCTAAACTGCCTCGAAGTGTCAGGGGGTTAGCAGAGTAAATAAATGGGGTTGTAGGGATAGGGCCTGGATAGGGTTGTGATCGGTGCAGAGACTCGATGGACCAAATGGCCTCTCTGCATTGTAAGGAGTCTATAACTAAGGATTCAGTTTCACTAACACCATGGTCCCATGAGCAAAACACCGGAGATCCAATCCTTCACCCTGAGGTTGGCTCCTCATGGAGTTAGCTACGAACTGATATTCCAGATTAGACAGCCCATCCCCGCGGCCAGTTCCAAACTAAAACCCAGCATAAACTTCAGCAAGAACACCGAACAAGCCCACACCACACGCACACACTGGACTGAAAGAAAAAGAACCAAACCGCCATCAGCCACCCAGCCCGGTCCCCGAACCCGCAGCGCCTTACCGACCAACACTGCCGCTCCACCACTGAGTGACAGCACTGCTGACCAATCACAGCGAGGTGACTGACTGGACAAACCAATCACAGCGAGGAGGTGGAGACAAAATAAACCAATCATAGTGAGGAGGCAGAGCCGGACTAAACCAATCACAGCGAGAAGACCTCGCCTGATAAACCAATCACAATGGTCTCTGCCTAATCAGACCAATCACAGCGACCACTCCAAGAGCATGCGCAGGGATCTTGCGGCTGCGCAGTAGGTCAGAGGGTGCTCAGATATGAATTGTGGGAATTGTGCTAATTAATGTTTGTTATTTTGTGCTGACTTACTCGCAGAATATTGCCATTCATATCATCCTACTTCCCTGTTTATGGCCTTTGTTCAACCGTTAATCTGATAGTGAGTGTGAAGATCATGTTGAACCGTGAAGTGTTAATTATGAGTAATGGTGGTTTGTACCCCTAACTGAGAATACTGAGTGAACCAAATAGCATCTATTCCTTTGAAAGGGACAGAGAGAAATGCAGCAGTGTTAGACTTGGACACATAAATTCCATTCCACTGGAAAGGGAGAAGTAAAGAGGGGGAGTTATATCCTGCAGGTAACCCAGAAGATGGTCCAGACTGCTGACTCTGGCCCTGCTCAAAGTCTGTGCAGAAATTGTCGGGGAAATTCAACTTTCAATGGTAATTAGCCCGCACTGGACATCAGATGGTTCTAACTCTCTTACAGAATAGTTTCCATGGAAAAGTTAGAAGAATTAAAACCAGTTTTAACTCCTGGGTATAGTACTGACGCTCTCCCTATCCTGACCCCACTGGATACCCAACTACAACTGAATATCCTACACTTGCCCGAATACCCCTACCCTGTTTAAACCCTATTCCTCCCACTGATGATCCTCCCCACATCCTAACTACTCCCCCACACAGCTACGACTACTCTTGATCGCTGTGACTACCTTCCCAACTCTCGATCTCTTCCTAACCACCCCAATTCTTCCAACTATCCTTCAACCCCACCCTGACGATTCGCCATCTCCCTCCCTGACTACACAGTTGACTACCTCTCACATGTCTGACTATCCTCCCAATTGCCTGTACAACCAGCCACAATAGTATCCCTACAAACTCCCAATGCCTCTGATACTGCCATCCTTCCAAGTACCCTTCAGACTACACCCCAGATCTCCTGCTACCTTTCCGACTGACCAATAGGCCACTGCCAAATGGACACCCTGCCCCTGATTGACCACCTGACCGCCCTCTCCTATTGACCAGCCGACCCTCCCAATCTGTCCTACATCCCCTTACTGACCCCCTTCCCCCACCAGATCCATACCCCTGTGACTGACTACCTGACTCTTTCATCCACTCCTCAATTGACCATCTGAACTGCCCAGCAAGCCACCTTCTTCCCATCATCAAACCACCACCCCCCGACCATCCTACCCACTTACATTATACAGTTATCTTATAAAATGGATCGAACATTTAAACCTGCCTGCCTTACAACAGCTGGTGTAGTAAAAAGGGGACATGGTTCCTTTTGGTTGATTCTCCTATCCAGATTGAAACCTCGGTATCCCACTGCACTGCAGTATTCTGAGGCCTGAATCAGAAGATTGGGTGTGAAATGTGCAGCTTCATTGCAGTGTAAGTAAAAAGGAATAGTGGCAATCTGGCTGTAACTGCCTCTCCCCAGATGTTCTAGCTCAAGCTCATAACCATCTAAGAAGGTATCTGAATAACAAAGAGGAATTGGAAAAAAAATCGTAGCACACCCTCAGGTTAAGAGAAGGTAATATTAAATATTAAAACGCTGGACTGATATTAGGAAGCATTACTATCTGGAAGGATCTACCATGTCAAGTAATGTGGGCAGAAGCCCACAAGCCATTCATAACAGCTTGTAATTGTGAAGTACACTAACCCAGAGAGGCAGTGGTGTAGTGTTAATGGACTTTACGTAATAGCCATCCAGAGACAAGGTGGAATTCAAATTCAATTAATAAATCTAAAATTAACAAAGCTAGGCTCGCTAATAATGACTGACACCATGTCAATTGTTGTAAAAATCCATCTAGTTCAAAAATGCCCATTTGGATAGGAAATTTTCCATTCTTACCTGGACATTTTTGTTTTATTATTGTCACGTTTATTGGGATACAGTGTATTGTTTCTTGTGTGCTATACACACAAAGCATATCATTCATAAAGTACATAAGGGGAAAAGGAAAGGAGAAGGTGCAGAATATTGTGTTACACTCATAGCTAAGGATGGAGAGAAAAATCTACCTAGTAATATAAGGTTTCATTCTAAAATCTTATAGCAGCAGGGATGAAGCTGTTCTTGAGTTGGTTGATACGTGATCTCAGACTTCTGTATCTTCTTCCTGATGGAAAAAGAAGGACGAGAGTATGCCCGTGTGATCCTTGATTATGCTGGCTGCTTTTCCAAGGCAGCAGAAAGTATAGACAGAGTCAGTGGTTGAGAGGCTGGTTTGTGTGATAAGTTGGGCTACGTTCATAACCCTTTGTAGTTTCTTGTGGTGTTGGACAGAACAGGAGCTATACCAAGCTGTCTGATGCTTTCTGTAGTGTTTCTGTAAAAATTGGTAGCAGACATGCCGTACTTCCTTAGCCTTCTGAATTTAGGAGAATTCTGACATTAGAAAATGTTACCTTACAAAATAATGCTATTTAAGATGAAGAATGAGCAATCAGAATATCCATTAGTGTCTATTCTTTCTCTTTTTAAAAAAAATTTTTCTCCATCCGTAGCTATCACCTAAACTATATTTTACTTTTTCGAATCCTTTTAAATGTCGCTTTTTATCACTATCGTCATTCCCTGTATCCGTCAAATGAATTCTATCTTTAGTTCTGTCCTACTCTGTTCACTATCAGCTCTTCTATAATGTCTCTTTTACTAACTACCCTGTTCACTTCCCCATATCTCAATAAGTTTTTTGTGTCTGTCTTCACAGAGGAGGACACAAATAGCTTGCCAAATATTAAAGATAGAAGGATGGTAGGAGATGAGGTCCTTAATGCAATTATTGTCACTAGAGAGGTAGTGCTTGAAGGACTAACGGGACTGAAGGTAGACAAGTCCCCAGGACCGGATGGAATGCATCCCAGGGTTCTGAAAGAAATGGCAGAGGTGATAGCAGATGCCTTAGTAATTATTTATCAAAATTCGCTGGACTCTGGGGAAGTGCTGGAAGATTGGAAAACGGCTAATGTTACACCGCTGTTTAAAAAAGGTACCAGATAAAAGGCAGGGAATTATAGGCCGGTTAGTTTAACGTCTGTAGTTGGAACAATGCTAGAATCCGTCATCAAAGAAGAAATAGCAGGACACATAGAAAAGAACGGTTTGATCAAGCAGACGCAGCACAGATTCGTGAAGGGGAAGTTGTGTTTAACAAATTTATTGGATTTCTATGAGGATGTAACTAGCGTGGTAGACAGAGGGGAACTGGTGGATGTGGTGTTTTTAGATTTCCAAAAGGCGTTTGATAAGGTGCCTCACAAAAGGTTGCTGCAAAAGGTTAGGGTGCACGGATTTGGGGGTAAGTTGTTAGCATGGATAGAGGATTGGCTGTCTAATAGGAAGCAGAGGGTTGGAATCAATGGGTGCTATTCTGGTTGGCAGTTGGTGACTAATGGAGTGCCGCAGGGATCGGTGCTGGGGCCTCAACTGTTTACCATTTACACAGATGATCTGGAGGAGGGGGCTGAGCGTAGGGTAACAAAATTTGCTGATGACATGAAGATGAGTGGAAAAGCAAGTTACATGGAAGGTGCGGAAAGTCTGCAGAGAGATCTGGATAGGCTGAGTGAGTGGGTGAGCACCTGGCAGATGGAGTATAATGTTAGCAAATGTGAGGTTATCCACTTTGGTAGAAATAATAGTAGGAGGGATTATTATTTAAAGGGCGAAAAGCTTCAGCATGCTACGGTGCAGAGGGACCTGGGGGTCCTTGTGCACGAATTGCAAAAACCCAGTCAGCAGGTGCAGCAGGTGATCAAGAAGGCAAATGAAATGTTGGCCTTTATAGCGAGGGGGATAGAATATAAAAGCAAGGAGGTCTTGCTGCAACTGTACAGGGCACTGGTGAGGCCGCAACTGGAGTACTGTGTGCAGTTTTGGTCGCTGCATTTGCAAAAGGAAATATTGGCCTTGGAGGGAGTGCAGAGAAGGTTCACTAGGCTGATACTGGAGATGAGGGGATTAGCCTATGAGGAGAGATTGAATAGACTGGGTCTGTACTCGATGGCGTTTAGAAGGCTGAGAGGGGATCTTATAGAGACATATAAGATAATGAAGGGGCTAGATCGGGTAGAGGTAGAGAGATTCTTCCCACTTAGAAAGGATAGCAGAACTAGAGGGCACAGCCTCAAAATAAGGGGGTATGGGGAGGTGAAGTTTAGATCAGAGTTGAGGAGGAACTTCTTCACTCAAAGGGTGGTGAATCTCTGGAATTCTCTGCCCATTGAAGTGGTGGAGGCTACCTTGCTGAATATATTTAAGTCACGGGTAGGTAGGTTCCTGATAGACAAGGAAATTAAGGGTTATGGGGAGAAAGCAGGAAAGTGGAACTGATCCACTTTAGATCAGCCATAATCTTGTTGAATGGCGGGGTAGGCTCGAAGGGCTAGATAGCCTACTCCTGCTCCTATTTCTTATGTTCTTATGTTCATCTGTACATTGCATACCAGTTCCTTTCCTCTGGTGTTCATTTATTCCACTGAATTATTTCCCTCATCTCTAACTATAGTCTGTTTGTTTAATGGTAGGAGTGGCTTTCCCTTTGAGGCTGTCTGGCATTTAATACTGTTTTCAACCTTCCCATCTTCAAGCATTTGCAACAGGGTGAGCTTTGTGTTCTGAATTACTTCTCCCATTGATTCACTAACTTTGAACATCTAATCCTCGCAGTCAAACTGAAATGCTGTTGGATCACTATCATTGTCGAACAGCCCGAAGTTGACCGGTGCTGTTACCACAAGTTATCCAAAAGGGACAGATGTAAACTTTGCACTCCCACCACCCTTTCTACTTTTTGTAAATCTTCACTGTCTAGATTTTGATTTAAGCTAACAATTTCTACTATATTGAATATCTGCAAATAAATTAAAGCTACTGCAAATCTTAAAACACACAGATCCATCCTGCCTGGGAAGAAAGAGTTAATCCTCTGCTGGTTTCAGAAGGGGCAGCCTACATCTCAAATGATGGTCATTACATCATCACTTTTTCTTGGCAAGCATTCAAAAACTCCAGATTAATTGTCTTCTCAGAATCTAAATCTAAATTTATAATTTTGTTGCCAGTTGTAGGACTTTCACACTTACTGTCATATCCCTCTGGCCTAAACTTTAAAATTTGCATGTTTAATTATTTCTACAATTCTGTTTCCATAAACTGATGCAGACAACAAGTCTTGGAATGATACAGATTTGAATCAACTATTTGTTGAAATAGTTAACTTCCCTTACAATTATTCAGATGTAAAATTGCATCTATTTTGGGATTGATGCAATTAATAAATTTTCTTTTCCAAAATGGCAGAGCTCAAATCACTGTCAAATTCCTATCCTTGAAAATGACCATGGCCACTGATAATTCTCAAGATTAAGGAAATTCAAGAATTTATATTCATTCCCATATCTATTTGATTTTAATTCTGAATAAATCCCACACTGTTAAAAACCTTCTTGTTTTCCAAATTCTCTGATGCCTTACCTTACAAGACCCACATGATGGCAGTGTAAACTATACAGTTACACTGTGTTTTTCATTACCAGCTTCCTTTGTCCTGCTCACCCACTCGCTCTCTCTGTCTGTCTGATTTATAAGTGCTGTTACTACAATCTACTTGCACTTTGCCTGTTTAACTTTTGATTTTTAAAGTTTTCCCCTTCCCGGGAATCACTGCACTGAAGTCCTCAGCCCCTGCTGAGAACAACTCCTCCATAACCCTAACACTTCTTTACTGGGGACTACTCACTGAATTGTCATTTTTAAAATAATTCAAAAATGCCTCACTCCTCCTCCTCCTCCCCCCCTCCCTTTCTAACAGGACCTTCTAATGCCTAGGCTGACCATTGCCCATTCCAATTGGTTCTAACCTCTTAGACTACTGGTGCAAGGCCTTCTTCACTCTACTAAGTGAACAGTATCAGGAGCCTGTCCCTGGTCTTTTGGATTAAGCACATCCAACAATTTTACATCTTATCTTAACGTTATCTCTCAGCTTCACTCACAGAATTTCTGTTATCACCCCCTCCACTTTAACTGCGTTTCGTTAGTCAGTGACACTCCCTTCGTGGCCCCAAATCCTCATTTGGATAAGTCAGTTGATGGATCCGACGACTTAACGTGTTACTCCTCAAACTTGGGTGGTAAAATAAAGATACTCATCCTCAGGAGGCACATCCTACCATCAGACTCTGATGACTATCCATCACTTGTCTCCAAGAAGACTGTAGGTAGGGTATCCAAAGTGACCAGTACTGCCTAAACATCAGACAGTACAAGACTCACAAAACCAGTGTTTCTATTTAAAGACGTGACTTTATGTAACCAGCGGCAACTAGGAGACTATCAAAGGGTGAAGACTGCTGTCAGCTAGACCTTTCCAATGAAAATCTGATGTATACAATTCAAATCAGAGCTTGTTTTTTTATCAATTATTCCTGCCTATCATTAGCATAAAATCAATCATCTTCAATATACCCAATCAACAATAATATCTGTCATAAATCTTAGCCAACTGCACCTTATCCCTTGACATAATGGCATTTTATTAATCTGTAAAATCTGGAAGCGAGCTCCTGTCTTTGCTGGCACCACTTCCTGTATTGCCTAGTAATCTCAGACGTTAGCCCAAAGTTCAAATGAACATTCCCACAAGTTCCACTAACACATGACTCCATGTCTGGGCAATGAGTAAACCCATGTGAAATGTGGTTAAGTGTTCTTTCCTTCCTAAATTTTACTAATAAATCTGGCATATTCCCAAGCTTTAAACATTCTCTTGGAATATGACTTTGCCCTAATGTCTTTTACCATGAAGCTTCACAGCAAACTCGTGTGGACTAAAGTAAACAATATACCTTAAAAATACATTTATATGTTCAAAAGATCAGCATATATGTCTTAAAATCATAATCACTTGTTTAAATCTCTTATTGTGACTTATGGGTATAAACTGCTTTCTTGTTCACTCTTAAGTTTGTTTTAAAATTCATTTAACTTAATGCTGGTAGTTATGTCAGTGACTTAATGTCTGATGGTTTAAAAATCTTACTAACTTATTAGGGTTCTCGCCTTATAGTGGGCTTTCTTAACTATTTAACTTCAAGTTTTTCGATGTCCAGATCACCAATAACCTGTCCTGGTCCTTCCATGTGAACATTATAGCTAGGAAAACCCACCAATGCCTCTGCTTTCTTATGAACTAAGGAATTTTTGCATGTCCACTGCAACACTTCACCAACTTCTACAGATGCACCATGAAAAGAATTCTTTCCAGTTGTATCACAGCTTGGTATGGCTCCTGGTCTGTCCAAGACAGCAAGAAACTATAAAAATATTGTGAATGAAGCCCAATCCATCACTCAAGCCAGCCTCCCATCCATTAACACTGTTGACACATCCCACTGCCTTGGAACAGCAGCCAACGTAATCAAGGACCCCATACTCTCTTCTATTTTCTTTCATGGGGAGAAAGTTAAGTGTCTGAGGACACGTACCAACCGACTCAAGAACAGCTTCTTCCCCGCTGCCATCAAATTTTCGAATGGACCTATGCCACATTAAGTTGATGTTTCTCTGCACCCTAGCTATGACTGTAACACTACATTCTGCACTCTTTCCTTTCCTTCTCCATGTACGGTCTACTTTGTATAGCGCGCAAGAAACAATACTTTTCACTGTATACTAATACATGTGACTATAATAAATAAAGTCAAATCTGTTAACACATGACTCTAGATCCACACCATTGTGTGACTGACTGTTAAATGACCTCTGTAATGATCCTGCATCAATTCAGTTGTATCCATTTGCTATTGAAATGTCAAAAAGGAAATCTGATGGATTACCTGATGTCCACCTAGTCATCAAAAATGACACATACATTTAGGTCTGTCGACTCTGCAAAGGCCCCCTTACTAGCGCCAAACTTGAGAGAGCTGTCAACAGATTACTCAGACTCACAGAATCATACTTGATGGATGATGTCCTAAACACAATCATCCTCATTCCCTGGGTATATTCTGTCTAACAGGTAAGACAGATCAGCAGAGGTGGGAGTGAGTCAGGAGGCAGGGCCCTATGTGTCTTCAACATTGATTCTGGACCCAATAGATGTTGGCATGGAAACCTGCTAATGACCACCACACCCCCTCAGCTGATGAATCAGAGTTATCAATGTTGAATACCACTTGGAATAAGCACTGAGAGCGGCAAGAGCACAAGAGTATATTCTGGGTGGGGTTTTCTATGTCTTCACCAAGGGTGGCTTGGTAGCATCACTATATGCCTGAGCTGGACAAAGCCTAATGGGCATAGCTGCAACACTGGGTCTGTGACAGTTGGTGAATGGAATCAACATGAGGGAAAAACCTACTTCTTTCTCATTAATCTACTTGTTGCAGAAGCATTGTTCCATGACAGTGTTGGTAGGACTGACCACTGCACAGTACTTGTGGAAACAAAGTCCTGGGTCAGATTGAGGATACCTTCTATCCTCTATGTGTAGCACTATCACCGTGCTAAATGGGAGTGATTTCAAACAGATGTAGCAACTCATAACTAAGCATCCATGAAGTGCTGTGGGCCATCAGCAGCAACAGAACTGTATTTGGCCTGGCATCCTCGCCACTCTACTATCAGCATCAAGCTGGAGAATCCTCCCTAGTTTAATGAAGAGTGCAGAAGGGTATGCTGTGAGTAGCACCAGGCATAGGTAAACATTATGTGTCAACCTGGTGAAGCTAAAATGCAGACGACTTGCATGACAGCAGAAGGAGCATGCAATAGACAAAGGTAAGCAACTAACATATGCCAATACTGCGCCTTTAAGAAATGTATTTTTTTTAATCATGTTCTCTACAGTTTGTAAACAAACTTTTTGTTTTTATGGCACTGGTTGCCTGATTAGATGTCCTTTTATTGCTGTCAAAATGGTTTAAATGAGGTTTTGTTTATTCATAAGCTGGGCCTAATAACTTTCTGAGAGTTTACAATCTTTTGAATTGCTGTGGGAAGGATGACAGGTCAGGTGAGACGGTTTTCTTCTCCCAAGAGTTCTTTCACTTTCACTTTTGGTTGGTTAAAAACTGTGTGGAATCCAGACTGACAAGTGTGTTTCTTGCCTCTCTGGCATGAAAATTCACAATCAGCAGCCTTTATGACAACAGTTTAAGGATATAAACTCAGGGTCACATTATTTGCAAACAATCTGCTTCAGAGCACGTGTGGCCAGGAAAGATAGAGTTGGTGGAAAGCGTACAGGTGCTAAAGGTGATGATTTCAGTCCAAATGTTTAACTGGAGAAAATTGAGATGTTTCAAGATTAAATGCCTGACAAGCACCTGAAAGTATTGAAAAAGTGGAAGGATCAAGAAAGGTCAAGAAAGATAGTGGAGAAGTTGCACCCATTGCATATATGCGGATGGTGTCAGCAAGTGTTAGCATGTCAATGAGGGAGAGAGCAGAGGATGGGCTTCAGGAACTCCCAAAGTAACCGCTGCATTGTGAAGAGAAACCTAGAGATGCTCAAACTGCAATCAGATAAGTAACATGCACTCAAACTAGGATAGGGCCATTCCAAATAGGGACTGGGATATATCAGATTTAGTATTATGTGATGAGAATGGCCTAATTAATAACTTTGCTGCAAAGGAACCTTTAGGAAATAGTGACCATAATGTGGTAGAATTTTACATTACATTGAAAGCAATATAATTCATTCTGAAAGTAGGGTCTTGAATCTGAACAAAGAAAACTATAAAGGTATGAAGAGCAAGTTGGCTATAGTGGATTGGGAATGTACACATTAAAAAAATTGATGATGTATAGGTAGTGGCTAGTATTTAGAGGTATCACATGGCGACAACAAATATAATTCCTCTTTGACACAAAATCCCCAGAATAGTAACTCAATCAATGGCTAGCCAAAGAAGTTAAATACTCTGTTAGATAAAAAGAAATGGTTTATAAGGGTACGAAAAATGTGGTAAGCCCAAGGACTGGAAGCAATTTGAATCCAGCAAAAGAGACCAAGAAATGATAAAGAATGGGGAAACAGAATATGAATGCAAATGAGAAAAATAAATGTGGACTGTAAAAGCTTCTTTAGGTATGTGAAAAGAAAGAGATTAGCAAGGACAAATGTGGGTTCATTGCAGATGGAGACAGGAGAATTTATAATAAAAACAGGGAAATGGGCAGAAACTAAACAATTACTTTGTGTCAAGAGCTTCAAGTTTCTCGGTGTCCAGATTACCAACAATCTGTCTAGGTCCCTCCATGCCGATGTTATAGTTAAGAATGCCCACCAATGCCTCTGCTTCCTCAGGAGGCTAAGGAAATTTGGCATGTCCACTGCAACTCTTACCAACTTTTAATAACCATAGAAAAAATTCTTTCTGGTTGGCATGGCTCCTGCTCTGTCCAAGGCTGCAAAAAACTACAAAGGGTCGTGAACGAAGCCCAGTTTAGCATGCAAACCAACCTCTCATCCATTGACATTGTCGACACTTCCAGCTGCTTCGGAAAATCTGCCAGCATAATCAAGGGCCACACACCTGTACATACTCTTTTCCACCTTCTTCTGTCAGGAAAAAGATACAAAAGTCTGTGGACACATACCTACTGACTCAGCTCCTTCCCTGCTGCCATCAGACTTTTGAATGGATTTGCTTTATATTTAGTTGATCTTTCTCTACACCCTATCTATGAGTGTAACACTACATTCTGCACTCTCTCCTTCCCTTCTATATATAAAGCATATATACAGAATGCTTTATCTGTATAGCCTGCAAGAAACAATACTTCTCGCTGTTTACTAATACAAGTGACAATAATAAATCAAAAATCAAATCAAATACAGAAATCTCCCAGAAATACCAGGGAATCAAGGGACTTGTGAAAATGAGACACAACACAGTCCCAAAGTAATTCTGAGACCGTCTATGACTGAAACTTGTGTGAGTTTCTTCAATTGAAAGGTCCAAAATGGTTGATACTCAACAACACAAACTGCAGGTGATACATGGTTATTAAGTAATCTTAAAATATTTTGGATGGTAAATATGTCAAGAGATATGAGTTTACTATGGGCGAGTGACGACAGTGGGGGCAGGTACATAACCTTCCCTAACCAATCTGCATGAAGGAGCGATCTCAAGAGGCCAAATGGTGTTCTCATCACACTCCTCCCTGTGCAAAGATGGTCTATACCTGGTTCTACCTGAAAGAGCTCTCTCCATGGTCAGCTGCCCATTGGGAGCAGGTGTGAGAGTGATATCAATGCACTTGTGAAAGGTGCAATTTCCATTTTGCTTTGAAGATGCCAAACACACACATTTTGTGAGGGCATGGGAAATATCACATTTCAACTTACAGGTGCCTGAGGTTGTGGGAACATGGAGTGCTGTGTATTTTCTAATGTCTGCATTTAGCTCCAGAGCTCTGTATTTCACTACAGTTTAATACATGCGAAGGAACAAATCACCAGCAAGGCAGATGCTAAATAGTGCAGTTTAATTCAGCTATCATAAATCAAGGTATTGTAGAGCAGAACGTAATGTCAGCTGCCAAAAAAGAGTTGTGGCCTGCCAGCCAGC
Source organism: Carcharhinus amblyrhynchos (assembly GCF_965287045.1). NCBI lineage: Eukaryota > Metazoa > Chordata > Chondrichthyes > Carcharhiniformes > Carcharhinidae > Carcharhinus > Carcharhinus amblyrhynchos. The sequence continues at coordinate 32,789,984 of NC_137335.1, read as the reverse complement.
AGATGACAGTAAACCAATTAGTAAAGGGAATGTCTCAGCAACTTATTCTGACTGGAGTCTGTTAGCTAGATTAGCAAGAGCATGTCTGCCACATCATATCCTTGCAATGGCCTCTGCATGTGTCTCTGTGTCATCCTTGTCCTGATCAACACCATCCCCTTCACCATCCTTATCAGCGGAGCCATCTCATCCCTTCATATCTAACTCAGCCAAGTTGTGGAGATGCCGGTGTTGGACTGGAGAAAGCACAGTAAGAAGTCTCGCAACACCAGGTTAAAGTCCAACAGGTTTATTTAGCTTTGGGGGCCTCAAACTCCTTCTTCAGGTGAATGGAATTCTCACCTGAAGAAGGAGCGTGAGGCTCCGAAAGCTATTGCTGCCAAATAAACCTGTTAGACTTTAACCTGGTGTTGTGAGACCTCGTACTGTAACTCAGCCAAGACATGCCTCCTTTTAGTGTGAGATTGTGCAAGATGCAGCAGACGATGATCAGAAGACAGTAAGGAGTATTGAGCCCTCTGAACTTTACCTGAAAGTATATAGTCTGCTCAACTATAGCTCTGAAGGAGGCGAATGTAACATTGTAGCTCTCCTGATGGCACTCACTGTATGGATTGCAAACTAGTGTCATCAAGGAGCCAGCTCCGCAATAGCCAAGCTTCTTCAAAAAATTGTGGCACCTGGGAGCGATTCAAAATGTAGGGGTCGTGTGAGCTCCCAGGAACCATGCACAAACATGCAGGATTTGACTTGTATGATCTCCTATGTGATTGGCCAATGCCAGGGAACTCAGAAGGTCATGTGTGCAGTCAATAGTTCCTTGCATTTGTGGGAAACCAGTGATTAGTGCAAAACCCAATGCTCCGGCATTCTGGATCCAAGTTGAATTTGATAAATTCATGCATGCTCCAGAAGAGGGCATCTGTCACCTCCTAGATGCACTTGTCACTGACTGCAAGATGCCACACAGGCCCCCATTGGAGGCCTGGATGGAGTCACTGGCAAAGAGGTTCAGGGTGGCAGTGACATTGATCATCACTGGCATGGGATTGCCTCCAGGTCCTTGTGGCCACAAAGCAGTATGTAGAAGCAGGTAGATATAAGCAGGCACATTACAGAACATCTTCAGGTGCCTCTGATATTGCCTTTCACTCATTTGTAGATAAGTGCATTGCCTAGGATATGCTTGTGGTTGTGCCAATGGCCTTTGCATTAACCACAGTATCCTGACCTTCTTGCTGTTGAGGCCTTTGCTCTTCCTAGCCCTGGATTAACCTGAGCTTCCTCCTTATTCAGGTGCAAACCCATGGAAAGCCAGGGTTGCCTGTAGCCTGCATCATCTACATCTCAGTGGATCTGTGAACAAGCTGGTGGAATCCATCTAGTAAGTATATTCTTTGTAGATTAGCATCCATCTTTTACATCAGTCCACTCAAGGGCTGACTAGGCTAGCATTCACTGCCCATCCCTAATTCTCATTCTCAAGGCCAGCTGTAATCTGGCTTTCCGCAACCTTGGTGGCACCGTGGCGCAGTGGTTAGCACGACTGCCTTACAGCACTGGGGACCTGGGTTCGGTTCCCGGCTTGGGTCACTGTCTGTGTGGAGTTTTCTCCCCGTATCTGCATGGGTTTCCTCTGGGTGCTCCGGTTTCCTCCCATACTCCAAAGATGTGCAGGTTAGGTGCATTGGCCATGCTAAAGTGACCCCTAGTGTCAGGAAGACTAGCTAGGGTAAATGATGGGGTTATGGGGATAGGGCCTGGGTGGGATTGAGTCGATGCAGACTCGATGGGCCAAATGGCCTCCTTCTGCACTTTAGGGATTCTATGATTCTATGAAATTCCCCCCATGAGACCATCCACTACCTACCCAAGAATCTAGCACTTCCACTCTACCTGATCACCTCCTCTGACCGTAAGTGTGCTCTCTTCCTACCAGTACCCAAACCAAATTCAAGAACTCACAGCCCATGTGATCTAAACATCTCTCTGTGATGTTCAATGCCAGAAAGGCCATCCACTCTCCTATAATGTGACATGCTTATTTTTACCCTTTCCTGGACACTTCTAACATTCCCTGGAGAGTTTGTCTTCCTTCCCAGGCCAGCCCCCCACCTTCCCTCACTGGTCCTCCCTCCCCTATTATTACAAAGGGGAGGGTGATCTCCTCTCAAAGAACTAACAGTTAACCACTCAAAGAGGAGGTGGTAGAGGTGGGTACAATTACAACATTTAAAAGACAATTTAGGATAGGAAAGGTTTAGAGGGATATGGACCAAATGCAGGCAAATGGGACTAGTTCAGTTTAGGAAACCTGATCAGCATGGACAAGTTGGGCGGAAGGGTCTGTTTCTGTGCAGTACATCTCTGTGACTTTATAACCCTTTCCCCAAAAAGCTGTTGAGGTTAATTCAATTGAAAAATTCAAAAATAAAATTGATAGCATTTTGTTGGACAAAGGTGTTAAGGGATATGGGGGCTAAGGTTAAAAAATGTAATTAAGATTTAGGTCAGTCTAATTGATTGTTGGGAAAAGTGCCTGAATGGCCTACTCCTATGTCTATTCCTATGTTTCTGTCAGCCACAGGAATACAAATAGTGGAAAGGTCACTCTAGTTAGCTCTGAGATTTCAGGACGATAGCTGAATCCTAATAAATGTCATCACCACTTCATTTTGACTCTTCAAAAGAAAGTCATCAAAGACTCTGTCTGGCAGAGATTTTGCAGGGCAATATATCCCTTAATACAATGTCAATTTACTTTACTGTCAAACAAAGTCTGCTATTCACCCCTATGGCTTGTTCATGAAAGCTGGAGAAATTGATACAGATAAATATATCACATGTGCTTGCCAAAAGAGAAAATGCATTTGGGGAAATTCCTTCCTTTTCAAAACACAAGCCAAGTGTCACAGAACTATCCAGACAGCTGTTAGTCACGTGTGTTGACACAAAAGGAGTACAGATCACACCGCTGCATGCAGATTTAATGTAAGGTTGTCTGGCAGTGATCTACCTACCATACTTGGCGCTGTTTCACCTTTAGTGTCTTCAGCACACATTAAATTTGGAATGTTTTGCTTCCCCAGAGGTGGGATGGCTGGTGAGGGAGTTGTGAAATGGGCTTCCATGCTAATGGCACTACGCTCATCATCGCCCTGTCCATCCCACCCCTGTGGATAGTTTACCCATGACAGAAAAGGCATCAGATGGCCCACCTGCCCTGAGCCAATTGAGGTTCTTAAGTAACCAATTAATGACCATTTAAGAGTCTCCTTCTACCACCACTATGAGTTTTCCTATTGTGGGTCCATGTCAGGTTTGCAGGCTGCCCAGCAATAGTTGTGAACTGGTGAATGGGCTGGGTCGGGATGCCTCTGGTTGGGCATTCTGTGCCATTCCCCTCCCTCCCACAAAGGTGTGCCCCCTTCCTGCATTCCTCCCCACCCTTGACCTGTCAGTCCCTTCTCCCCCAATCCCCTTGCCATGTTCAAAGGGGTCTGCCAGCCTGGCAGAAGCTGATTAACTGCAACATCTAGGTTGGAATTTTCTCAAAAAATTCTAAACATTGAATGGGCAAGAAAATGGTAGGTTTTGTCACCAATTTTTTCAGTCAGCTAAGTAATGTGAATATCCGGCACTCTGTGCATAACAGGAGCCATCGTGTGACTCTCGCCAACAGTGTACACAGTATACTGGGAGATCTCTTGTTACTACCCCACCACCCCCACAGATATCACACCCCGTCCCCGCTTCGGATTGCCGCACCAGACATTGCCCCTCCCCTCCAATCACCATCTCGGTGATAGCTCCCCCCCCACACGCTCAATTGTCGCTCCTCCCCACCAATCAACACCCCACCCCCCACACTCTGCCGAGTTCCCCCTTCCCTACTCCCTGCCACCCTTCTGGTCAGGCCCCAATCCTTAGGTGCTGCCCCTCTGGCCCCACCCCCATGGCACTGCCAGGGTGCCTATTGGGCAGTGCCAAGGTTTCAGGCTGACAATAACAAGCAGCAACCCCAACTGCTCCATTCAGCTCTCCTCTCCCCAACCTTCTCTTGTAGAATGCCTACTGGGGTTAATCTCATCAATCTCCTTTCCATTCCAGTAACCCCTTTGAGTATTTATCTCATGGACAATCCAAGGTGGATTAACTATCATCACCCCTCCCTGAAGCTTCATCTTGAACTCCTCTCAAAATGTTTGCCTCCCTAGTCAGAATGCATCATGGCAGTCACATAACTATGGCAAGTCAGTTAATCAGGCAGTATTTCCAAAACCTAGACAGTACACCTGGCTGACACCGTGTGTCGGTAGTGGAAGGATTGAATGTTTAAGATGGTGGATGAGTTGCCAGTCAAGTTGGTTACATTGTGCTGGATGTTGCTGAGTTCCTGAGTGTTGTTGCAGCTCAACCCATTCAGGTAGGTATTACAACACACTATTGGCTTGTGCCTTGTAGATGGTGCACTGGCTTTGAGAATTCAGGAGAGTGACTTACCACAGAATATCTAACCTCTAACCTACTGTTGTAGTCACAGCATTTATAGAACTGGTTTGGTTAAATTTCTGGTTAATGGTGCTCCCAAGATGTTGATGATGGCAGATCTAATCCAATTGAATGACAAGTGAAGGTGGTTGAATTTTAAATAAATGGTCAGTGCCTGACACTTCTATGGCATGAATGTTACTCGCCAGCTATCAACCCAAGCCTATCTAGGTCTTGCTGCGTACAGGCATGGACTGCTTCATTATCTGAGAAATCACAAATGAAACAGAACATTGTGCAATCATCAGCAAACACCCCCATTTCTAACCCAATGATGGAGGGAAGGTTATTGATGAAGCAACACTACTGTGAGAAAGTTCTGTACTGATATCCTGGGACTGGGCTGATTAACCTCCAACAAGCACAACCATCTTCCTTTGTGTTAACTATGACGCAAGCTATATATGCTCGTGATACAATAATTTTTAATACAGCCATACACATTAAAATGTATAGATTGATTTGTCAGCTAAATTACAATCTGGTCATTTATTTTATTTATTTTACAAGAGTGGTTCCAGGGACGAGATACTTCGGTCGTGAGGAGAAAATTCAGTCGTGAGGAGAAATTGGAAGGGTTGGGACTGTTCCCTATGGAGAGAAAAGGGCTAATAGGATAATTGATAGAAATGATCAAAGTCATGACGGGACTCGACAGAGTAGATAGGGAGAAACTGTTCATGTTTGTAAAAGGATCGAGAACAAGAAGGCACAGATTTAAAGTCAGTTCCAAAAGAAGCAAATGTGATGGGAGAAAAACTTTTTCACACAACAAGTTGTTTGGGTTTGGAATGTACTGCCTGGAAGCGTGCAGGAGCAAATTCAATATAGGCATTCAAGAGTGTATTAGATAATTATTTAAATAGAAACAATGTGCAGGGATACAGGGAAAAAGGAAGGGCAGTAAGTTATAATGCTCATTTGTAGAGTCAGTGCAGCCATGATGACAGAATGACCTCTTTCTACACCATAACAATTCTGTGATTCTGGTTGATACATCTCAGGCATTTGGAGGCTTGAGTTAATTATGGAGAACCTGAATGGACATAGGTAGACTAGCAAAATGGTTAGACGAGTGATAGATGGTATTTAATACAGAGATTGTGAGGTAATTCATTTTAGCAGAAGGGAAAGGAAGAGACAATACAAAGTTAATGGCATAGTTCTAAAGAATATGTCATATATAAGGATCTGGGGGGTCCAAATGAATTGATCTTTGAAGGTGGCAAGTCATGTTGGAGAGTAGTGAGCAAAATATATGTGATCTAGGGCTTAACAAGAAATATTGTGTATAAAAGGAAGCAAGTTATGATGAACTTTTATAAAGCTTTGGTCAAGCCACAAATAGAATATTGCATCCAATTCTGATCACCCTGCTTTAGGAAGAATGTGAAGGTCTTTGAGCAGATACTGAGGAGATTGGTTTCAGAGTGGCTCTAGGGATGAGAGAATTTAGCTACAAGGCTAGGTTGGTGAAGCTGGGGTTGTTCTACCTGGAGCAAAGGAGATTACGGGTACGTTTGATTGAAGTGTACAAGATTATGACAGGCTTAGATAAAATAGACGAAAAACAACTGCTCCCATCAGCTGATTGAACAAGGGCTTAGAGACACAGATTAATGTTTTGGACAAGTATATAGGGGAGGAGATTCGTGAGAAAGAATTATTTTGCTCAGCAAGTGGTGATGAACTCACTGCCTACAAGAGCAGTGGGAGTGGAAATGATTTGAAAAGGAAATTGGATAGGCAATTGTGGGAAATAAACTCACAGGGTTATGGGGATTGAACAGGGAAATAAGACTGACTAGATTGCCCTACGAATTGCGCAGTTTCCTAGATAGGTCTAATTGCCCTCTTCTATTTCCGTAATAACTCTATGACTTATGTGGAGGACATCCCCTATTATATCATTGCAGTGCTGGGGCAGTACTTGTAGACATAGAGCAGCCGCTATATCTCATGTGTATCAATGACGTCTGGCATTATTGGAATAATATAAAGTCAGGTATGAACTCTAACATCAACAGAATGTTTCTAAATTAAAAACAGTATTAACATTTCAGGAAAAAAGAATAATATCCCATGGCTAATTTATATAATGTAATCAGGCATGAGATATAATTATTGCATGCTCATTTGTATACAGGTGTTTTCATTTTAATAAGCTGAGTAAAAAATATAAAGAAGAACACATGTTATATTTCTAAATAACAATTACATATTGTTAATTTTGTTATCTGATGTTTCAAATTATAGAACTACCGGAGTAAAATGATCAAACTGTTTATGTTACATCCGAATCCCCCCTGCCCCCACCCACCCAATCTCCACCACAATCCCGAAACTCCATCTTGAGCATAATCACAGTGTAAAAGTTGCATCAAGATTAGATATTCTCTTTGTTGTAGTGGAACTGAACACCTTGGGGATCAGCAGATGAGTAACTATTACACATTGAATGAAGAATGCTTGAAAGGTCCTTGGGCCCACAGAAGAACACACCGACATTGGCTCTGTAGAAGATGCAAAGTTAGAGACAATTTAGAACAAGGCATCTTGTACTTGCCAGGCTGTTGGCTATTTTTTATGCTCATACCATTGGAGGTTGGCTGTTGAAACATTGGCACAAAATTGCAAAAAGGAATCAAGTAGATAATGGGATTACAGGTATATAAGTAGATAATTGGATTACAGGTATATAAGTAGATAATTGAACACAGCCGCCATCAGAATGTAGTAATTTGTTTGATACAAAATAGCACCAGTTATCATTTAGGTTTCTGTAGTCATGCAAATGAACATTATTTGTTTTTTTTTAGCTACATTAAACTTGGGAACGTAGTCAGTACTGAATGAAATTCAGTTGCAGTACAGGAAACATGCTGTGAATGAATTGTATGACTGAATGTATCACGTTCTATTTATTTTTCTGACGACTCGTGTTAACACTTCTGATGATACATATCATTGCAGGTGGAGTGTATGGCTGCTAATACTGGGTCATTGTTACCAAAGAGGGAATAAAGCAAAGTATATCATATTACGTAAGCTACTTATTGTATAAGTTGAAATAAACTTAGATTTTTCGCTGTTCAAAACTTTGAAGTAACAATCATTTCTTTTTTTTTGCTATTACATCAAGTGTACAGCAGAAAAAAGAGGCCATTTGGCCCAACTAATGTATGTTAGCATTTATGTCTCACATGAGCTTCCTCCCACCTGACTTTATCCAAAATGATGAGCATATCTTTCTTTTGATTTGATTTGATTTATAATTGTCATGTGTATTACTATACAGTGAAAAGTATTGTCGCTTGAGGGCTGTACAGACAAAGCATTCTGTAATCGAGAAGGAAAAGAGAGGGTGCAGAATTGTGTTTTACAGTCATAGCTAGGGTGTAGAGAAAGATCAACTTAATTCTTTGCATTCAAAAGTCTGATGGCAACAGGGAAGAAGAAGTTCTTGAGTTCTATTCCTTTCTCCCTCACCTCCATGACTCTATGGGGGCAATTCTCCCAAAAGTGCTGAATTGGTGGGAAAACTGTTTTAGTTCACAACTGTTTCTTCAGTGCAGCTTTAGACCTGAATCTCCCCACTCTGTGCACTGCATAGGTCAGAATCATGAACATAATTAAAAACCTGGGGGTGAGGCCCATTCATGCCAAAGGCTGTCAGCTTCAGAACTCGTGCATGCGCAGTGGTCCTGATCTGTTAGTCTCCCCATTCGCTGGTCAGCCCAGGACCATTACAGTGCTGCCCCCCCACCCCCCACGGCCCAATCACAGCCTCCACAACAACCGGGCCAGCCCTGACCCCCGCCATCTCACCCCCCAGGGGGCTCTGACTGCCCTCCTTGCATTCTGGCAGGGTGTCCGACTAGTTCCCCGAATGTGGGGAGCTACTCTAAACCCTGTCGGAATGAAGTACTCGTGGTGGGGTGGGAAATGCTATCAGGCCTGGCAAGTTCCGTGCTGGGCCCAATAACAACATGAAAAATATATTTAAGCTACATTTAAAAAAAGATTCAAATGACTTATCTCTCTTCCTGCCGGTTTCCAATGCAACTGTTCTCCGGCTCTGGGAGAAGCGCATGCATTCCCGGCACATGCGCGAATCCTGCAAAATGGCCGACAAGCAATTCTCCCTACCGGACCTGCCAGAAAAGTTGCGGAACGCAATGGTAGAATCAGGCCCTATGTTCGTATGTAGTTTCCCCTTAAATGCATCTAAGTTCCTCAACCACTCCATGTGGTGGAGTAAAATAGAATACTGTGGATTTTGATGTGAAGATGCTGGCATTGGACTGGGGTGGACACAGTAAAAAGTCTCAACATCAGGTTAAAGTCCAACAGGTTTATTTAGAATCACAAATTTTCGGAGCATTTCTCCTTCATCAAGTGAGTGGGTTTTGGCAATCCGAAGCAAAAACAGAAAATGCTGGCAATACCAAGCAGTCACAAACCACTTTTTCCCTGTTGCCATCTGACTTTTGAATGATCCTATCGCATATTAAGCTAATCTTTCTCTTCACCTTATCAATAACTGCAATACTAAATTCTGCACCCTATTCTTTTCTTCTCCCCTATGTACTCTATGAATGGTATGTTTTGTCTGTATAGTACACAAGAAACAATACTTTTCACTGTATCCCAATACTTGTGACAATAATAACTCAATTCAATTTAATTCAGTCCAGGCAGCATCTGTGGAAAGTGAAACAACATTAAGGTTTCAGGCCAATGACCCTTCATCAGAACCCATGTGGTGACATGTTATATGTTCTTAATCCTTATTTGGGTAAAGGTGTTTCTCCTGAATATTGGAGTTATTAGTCACTTAATCCTTATTTGGGTAAAGGTGTTTCTCCTGAATATTGGAGTTATTAGTCACTATCAAATATTTACAACATTTAGTTTTGAACTTCGCTGAAAGAACACAAGGGGTCTGGGTGGGAAGGTGAATGGCTGAAGAATTCTGGCCTTTGATTATCTTAAAGTCATCTATATGGTCACCCTTCAGCTTTCTCTTTTTTCTAGAAAAAAGAGCTTCAAAGTCTCTTGCTTTGGAGGTTCTTTTAATTCTAGACTTATCCCTGTGAACCCTTTTTACATTTTTTCCAATGTGTCTCTATCCTTTCTATAATGGGACTAAACTTCCAGAGCATTTAGAAATACATAATATAGTCAAACAGAATCAGCATGGCTTCATGAAGTGTAAGTTATGTCTGACAAACTTAGTTGAATTCTTCTTTGAGGTGGTAACGAGCAGGATAGATAAAGGGAATATAAAGTATTATACTTGGATTTCCAAAAAGCATTCCATAAAGTATCACGCAAAAGGCTACTTAATAAGCTAAGAGCCCAATTTTTGGATAGTATATTAGGATGGATAGAGGATTGGCCAGATAATGGAAGACAGAGTGTTGGGATTAGAGGAATATTTTCAGGATGGCAACTTGTAACTAGTGGAATGCCGCAGGTATTGGAGCCATAATTATTTACAATATATATTAATGACTGGGACGAGGGAAAGAAATGCACTATTGCCAAGTTTTGCAGAAGATACAAAAATAGGTGGGAATGTAAGTGGTGAGGATTGGATATAGAGTTTATTGACGGATATAGATCAGTTAAGTGAGTGAGTAAAATCTTGGCAGATGGAACATAATGTGGGAAAATGTGAAGTTATGCACTTTGGTAGGCAGCAGAAAGGAACTGAATATTCTTTAAATGGAGAAAGACTGCAGAAGCTGCAGCACAGAGGGATTTGGGGGCCCTCGTGTATAATTCACAAAAAGCTAGTAAAAAAATTCAGCAGATAATAGGGAAGGCAAATGACAGATTGGCCTTTATTTCAAAGGGAATGGTGTATAAAAATAGGGAAGTCTTGCTAAAATTATACAACGTACTAGTTAGCCCAGACTTGGAATACAATGAACAGTTTTGGTTCTCTTTTCGACTGGCATTGGAGACAGTCCATTGACTGTTCACTAGGTTGATTCTGGGTATGGAGTGATTTTCTCATAAAAAGAGGTTACATAGCTTGGGACTGTACTCATTGGAGTTTAGAAAAATGAAAAGCGACCTTATTGAGACCTATAGGATTCTCAGAGGGCTTGATGGTGAGAGACTGAGAGGTTGGTTTCCCTTGTGGGAGAGTTTAGGACCAGAGGGCATAATCTCAGAGTAAGGTGTGTTCATTTAAGACAGACATGAGGAGAAATTTCTTCTCTCGGAGAATAGTGAATCTGTGGAATTCTTTACTGCTGTGGTTTGCAGAGGCTTGGTTGTTAGGTATGTTGAAGGGTGAGATAGACAGGTTTTTAATCAGTAAGGGAATCAAGTTTTGTGGGGATAAAGCGGGTAAGTGGAGTTGAGGATTATCATATCAAATCTGCCCCATCATTGAATGATGGAGTGGACTTAATGGGCTGAATAGCCTGCTTCTGCTCCAATGTCATATTGTCTTATAGATATCAGCTGGTGCTTGCAATGAGGTTTGGTGCACTTTGATTGCAATCCCTTTATGTGAGTCTATTTCAATCTTTAATAATGAAATGGGCATGTGAGGTCCATGTGAGTTTCTGACAAAGGCAACTGCATACACACCTCTTTAATCCTACACTTAATCTCTCTTGCTGTCAATGGGCTAACTTGCCCATTGCCTCCATACTTGCTGCCATCAGTTACGTATCAGCTCAAAATTACAATGCATGAAGGGTGGCCAGAACGGTTGGACATGCCCACAACAGCATTCTCCAAATATGCAGGGAAGCCTCTACTTTTCTATTGATTAAAGCATGGTGTACTGTTTCACACTTCCAACACTAAAACTGCATCTACAGTGATCCTTTCCTCTCGCGTAACCTATTTAAATCCCCTTGAGCAATCTTTGCATCTGTTCACATCACATGTCAGGGCAACAGCAGCAATGACTTCACAACACCCTGTACATGGATCATTTTCAGAATTCAGAACATGTTGAGCTGCAAGTGATGGATTGCATGCTCATGACTAATGCATTGCTTAAGCATGCACATGTGGGATTATTGAGTATTCAATAAGTTGATAATGTGACGGATGGGACTCCATAGGTGGACATCATCGGACCCTGACGGAGGACGAAATTCCACACTGTTAAATATTCTTGACCATAGAAGAAACTAATAGCAAGATAAAAATCCAGGACAATTCCAAACTGTGCGTATGTTTGCAAGTTCCAAAAATTTATCGAATGGTTGTACACCCATGCCATCTGTGTGCCTTCAAACTTCTTTATCTTTCTTTTCCTATGTGCAGTACCAAATCCACAGTTGAGGTGGTGTCAGCCTTCTGACTGCTATGCCCAGTTGACTGCGATAATTTTGACATATGACTCTGGTGGCTCGAGATCTCCCACCTGATGAAGGAGCAGCCAGTTCCGAAAGCTAGTGGTGTTTGCTACAAATAAACCTGTTGGACTTTAACCTGGTGTTGTGAGACTTCTTATTGTGTTTACACCCCAGTCCAACACTGCCATCTCCACATCATGGCTCGGGGCCTTGACAGCCTTGGCCTGCTAAGGGTGTTTCCTGTTCTGGTGTAGGCGCATCTTCTTCGGCTTCACCTTCTGGAGGGATTGGTGTTACTGGAGAGGGTAGGCTGATCACTGGATCATTTGATCAGAGTAGTAGATCATTGGAGTATGCTGGGATGAATCCCACAAGGTGCTCCTCCATTCCAGTGGGTGCCTCATGGCACCTGCCTAACTGCTGGAAGAAGGTTGAGCAACCATGGCTACAGAGACAGTGCAGATCCAAATGCACTGGATGGACAGCCACTGTGTGTTCTGCTAGACCTGGGTCTCCAAAGTGGCTGCCACCTTTTCCACTGAGGTAGCCAAGTGCACACATGCTGGAGTCAAAACAGCAAACAGATGTCTTTGGATTCCTTCAACTTCCAGTGCAACCAGTACATGGCTACTGGCATCTTCCCCTGACGGTTGTCCGTCCTGCCTGCCCCTGTATCTCTAGCATTTCTCTTAAGGCTGAGTCCAGAGGGTGTCATATGCATGAGTCTGAGCAGTTCTCCAAGTGTCAGGGGTGTAAACTGTCACCTCCTCCACCAAACGTGGACCCATGTCTGTGATGCGCTCACCAGATTGTGACCCCGATTAAGAGAATGTGTACCCCATGATGTGAATGGCTCTGCACTGATAGAGTATGCACATGAATGCTGTGAAGATGAATCATCAGAGGCCTGTGAGACATCCACCTCAGAGGTGGTAGTGGAACTGGTTCGGTGGCTGTTTCCCTTGTTTGGAACTCCCATTTCTTTCTGATAGCTGGAATGGAGAAAAGATTTATTGGATGCCTAAGCAGGCTCCCTTATTAAAGCAATGTCTCACACTGTGGTGCATCTGTCAACTGAAGACTGGAGACATCCTCACTGGCTTCCTTGGAGAATCTTAGCTCACCTTGTGTGCAAACACAGTCTGCTCATTCCCAGCTAGCTCAGTGGCCTCCTCCTAGAAGTTAGTTAGCAGTCTAATATCAAGCATGTTGGTGGTGCTGTTGGCCCATTCAGTCAATTGTGCTCTTCATTGCAGCATGTTACTGCATTGTAGCTCAAACAGTGTACACTTTCTATTTCATTCTGCGTCTAATGGAACTGCAGTCTCTACTTAGCACTGCTTCAGACAGTTTGGCTAAGTAAGACTGAGATCTCACAGGAGTTAGCAAGGGTATATATGTTTCATGTCACATGACTGGTAACAGTGCAGATTAGTTAATACTTTACTCCAATTTTGAGCCCCAAACTCTCTGAAATAGAATCATAGAGGTTTACAGCATGGAAACAGGCCCTTCGGCCCAACTTGCCACCCTTTTTTTGTAAACCCCTAAGCTAATCCCAATTGCCCACATTTGGCCCTTATCTCTTTATACCCATCGTACCCATGTAACTATCTAAATGCTTTTTAAAAGATAAAATTGTACTCACCTCTACTACTACCTCTGGCAGCTTGTTCCAGGCACTCACCACCATCTGTGAGAAAAAATTGCCTCTCTGACATTTTTGTATCTCTCACCATAAACCTCATGCCCTCTGGTTTTAGATTCTCCTACCTTTGGGAAAAGGTATTAACTATCTACCTTGTCTTTGCTTCTCATTATTTTATAGACCTCTATAAGGTCACCCCTCAGCCTCCTATGCTCCAGAGAGAAAAGTCCCAGTCTATTCAGCCTCTCCTTATAACTCAATCCATCAAATTCCGGTAGCATCCTAGTAAATCTTTTCTGCACTCTTTCTAGTTTAACAATATCCTTTCTATAATAGGGTGACCAGAATTGCACAGAGTATTCCAAGTGTGGCCTTACCAATGTCTTGTACAACTTCAATAAGACGTCCCAACTCCGGTATTCAATGTTCTGACCGATGAAACCAAGCATGCCGAATGCCTTCTTCACCACTCTGTCCATCTGTGACTCCACTTTCAAGGAGCTATGAACATGTACCTCTAGATCTCTTTGTTCTGTAACTCTCCCCAGTGCGCTACCATTAACTGAGTAAGTCCTGCCCTGGTTCGATCTACCAAATTGCATTACTTCGCATTTGTCTAAACTCCATCTGCCATTCGTCAGCCCACTGGCCCAATTGATCAAGATTCTGTTGCAATTGGAGATAACTTTCTTCACTGTCCACTAAGCCACCAATCTTGGTGTCATCTGCAAATTTACTAACCATGCTTCCTATATTCTCATCCAAATCATTAATATAAATGACAAATGACAGTGGGCCCAGCACTGATCCTTGAGGCACAAATATCATTTGTTTCTTATAAGGTAAATTATGGATTGTAGTCCAAACCTTTTATAAACATACATTAATGTCTGATGACTCAACCACTATTTAAAGCATTAAATGCCTTACCCAGGATGATGCTCAGCTATGCGTTTGAACTCCTTGTTCCAATTTGGCCTGCCATAGAAAGTCTTCTGTTTCAGTCCAGTGATAACATCTTCATTCTTTTCATAATGCAAGGCAATGTGAGCAGCCTACAGAAAAACAAGTGCCAGTCTATCATCAGAGCAATTGCTAAAGGTCTTTAATGTTGCAAATTGAGTCTCAAACTATTTAACTCTTTCATTGGCAAAAAAACAGCTTAGACAGCACTAAGCAATACAATTTACTGTTATGTAGTACGTAGTGAATTAATATAAACTCAGTTCCATCAGTACTGTTTCTGGGCTGAGAGTGTTGCTAGCAAGGTTTGCATTTGTTGACCACCATAATTGCCCTTGAGAAAGTGTGGTGAGCTGTCTTTTTGAACCATTCAGTCCATATGATGTTGGTGCACCCGTAGTGCTGCAGGAAAGAAAGTTCCATTGTTAATTTTCTTGAGTATTGTTGGAGATGCACTCAACCAGGCAAATGGAGAGCATTCCTTTACATTTTTCACTTATTCCATTGTACATGGTGGATAGGCTTTGGGAAGTCAGAAGATAAGTTACTCGCTGCACCATTTCCAGCCTCTGACCTTGTGTTGTAGCCATAAGCAGGTCTAGTTGAATTTCAGGTTCATGGTAGTCCCCAGGATGGTGGGGGATTTAATGACGGTGATGTTATTGAATGTCAAGGGCAGATAGTTAGATTCTCTCTTGTTGGGGTTGGTCATTGCCTGGCACTTGTGTAGTGTGAATGTTACTTGCTAATTATCAGCCCAATCCTGAAGATTGTCCAGGTCTTGCTGCGTGCTAGTACAGCCCACTTCTGTAGCTGGAAAATCACAGTGAAAATCCCCACTTCTGACTTTATAATTAAGGGAAGATCATTGATGAAGTAGGTGAACTTAGGACACTGGGGCTGAAATAAATGAAACCACAACCATCTTCCTTTGTACTAGATATGAACTCCAATTACTGAATACTTTTCCCCTTGACTTCCATTGACTTCAGTTTTGCCAGGGCTCCTTGATGCCATACCTGCTTAAATATTGCCTTGTTGTAAAGGACAGTCACTCTAACCTCACCTCTGGATTTCAGCTTTTTTATCCATGTTTAAATCATAGCTGCAATGAAGTTTGGCCATGGTTGAACCCAAGCTGAGCATCAGTGAGCAGGTTGTTTCTGTGCAAGTGATGCTTGATGGCTGTCTCACTGACACCGTTCAGTACTTGATTCATGATTGAGAATAGACAGTCAGGGCAGTACTATTATATTGGATTAGTCCCATTTTTTGTGGATATTTGTTATTTTTGTAGCTGGACTGGGACAGCAAGGTGAAGG
This sequence comes from Carcharhinus amblyrhynchos, assembly GCF_965287045.1. Taxonomy (NCBI): domain Eukaryota; kingdom Metazoa; phylum Chordata; class Chondrichthyes; order Carcharhiniformes; family Carcharhinidae; genus Carcharhinus; species Carcharhinus amblyrhynchos. The sequence goes on along the minus strand of NC_137335.1, from coordinate 32,774,169 downwards.
GTACGGCTAGTTCTGGAGCACAAGCCTTCAGTATTTGCTGTATTCAATTCCTTCAGCCATTTCTTGATGTCTCATGGAGTAACTCAAACTGGTTGATAACTGGCATCTGTGAAAGTGAGGCCCTCGGGGGATGTCACAATGGATCGTCCATTCAGCAGTTTCAGCTGAAGAAAGTTATAAATATATTTTGCACTTGACATGCTGAGCTCCACCATCATTATGGATAGGGATGTTTGTGGAGCTTCCTCCTCTGGTTCCATGACTCATGAGGAGTAGATGATTGAGCTTTGCAGCCATTATGATTTGAGATTCCAGTAATGTTGACTTAAGTTGATGAATAGACAATTTTGAGATTCTACTGTTCTGCAGTTTGGAGAAGAAGCTTCCCTGTTTCCATTTCAACTGTGGTCTTTGGTGACTTGGCTTATTTCAACAATCACAGAAAGATAGAGAAATGCCTGAAAGTAGATTTTGCATGGTTGTTGCTGCTGCTGACTTCTTCTTTGGTATCACATATTTTCTGTTATCTCAGCACCGGTTCACACAGACACACACAACTGGGACAGCTTATTAGCTGGCTTTTATCCCAGTCTTTGTATATTCCTGAAAGGCAAGACCCACAAAGTAATATCGACATCACGCACTAAATGGAGGGAATTTTCTTGTCCCACACACCATGAGAATCATGGCAGGCGGCAGCGAACCACACAAACATCCTTGGGCAGGAGTTTCTAGTTTTTGGGCGAGCGTGGCCAGAAAATCCTGCCCTATATCTCTTGATGAGATTTCAGTTATCTCCCATAATGTCCCATTGTCTCCACCAGAAATGGAATTCATTTCTGTATGCTTTAGAAGTACCTTATCAGAAACAGAGTGGGGTTCCATTGTTGCCCAACGTAACACCTTCAAGCAATTACATCCTCAGCCATGTAAAAGTTGTCCATTTAAATAAATAATTCACAAGTTCAGTTTTTCCTGAATGTAATTCAGTGTTTTTTTCTCATTATTATGACACCACACTACTTTGAGAACGTTCCAATGGAGGCAACTAATTCTTCAAATGGAGAGAAAATTGATGGCAGATTCATCTTAATCAGCTTGAATGGGCCAAGGATCAGTTGCATATGCAATAGAAGTCTGGGATAAATTCAGCCATCAGCTTTCTGAGCTGAGGATATAATAAAATTCACAAAGCCAAGCGTAGGGGAATGAGAAAAGTAGATCTTCAAAAGAGGGTGTATCATCCTTTTGAAAATATTGTGGATTAAGGATATTAAACTGGACTGGGTAAGTGATATAGCACCATCTGCAATGTATTAAAAATGGTATGAACATGCAGTTTTAACAGTTCAGACACTGTTAAAAATGCAAATAATCTTCATATGGATTGTGCTTCTGAGATGAAATCTGAAAACAAAAAGCATACCCTAATTTACAAAGTCTGCAAGCCAAACAGCTGTGTACTGTGAAGGATTTTTATCGCTGATTATTTGACTATGTCTGCTGTTGTGCCAGTATATTTGGTTGTTCACTTCCACTGCACACGATTGAGGTGACAATCTCTCTACACACTTGCCAAGTTTCATGTGGATTGACTCCTGTTGAGAGCATAGATGGTTTGCATTTCAACTTGTTGATGAGCGACTTTATCCCATGCCTCTATTGCACCCTGGCTCTCCATTACTGAGCTCTAGAAATGGTTTGGGAGACTTGTCAAACTAAAATTTGATTTTCTATAGTTTCACCTTGGTCTTTTTACTCACATTTGTTACTATGTCTAATTTCAGTAGCTTTTTTGCTGTTGAAGTGTAATTTGCATACAGCATGACATTAGTTTTTGGACTGAACTACTTTCCATGCCTTCAGTTGAATGTTTTCCCATTCAAGGATTGCCATGAATATATGGTACTAGACTTGCTTGATTTCTTGATGAGTCATTTTTACTGCCATCTCAGCCTTTTCATTTGACTGGGTATAGCGTAGAGGTGATGTGTTAAATTTCCCAATCCTTTGTGAATTGTGATTCTTCACTCTTGAACTGAGGGCCATTGTCACTCATCATAATGTCTGGGGTGCTGTACCCATTGAAGGGTGCTTTCAGGCATCTTACTATCTATTTCATCATCATTGAAGACAGTTGGTCTAACTCCCAGTAGTTAGAAAAGTAATCTACCATAACAAGATGATCAATTTCTGTCAAAATGATAAAGTTCACCCCCAGCAATATCTGTGGACTGTCTGGGATCTCATGTGTCGTCAAAGGCAGTCTAGTTTGTTTAGCTTGATACTCATTGTATACAGCACGTTAGCCAATGTAAGCTTTAATTTCATTGCTCATGCTTGGCTAATAGAGCACTTCTCATGCCTTTCTCAGAGTTGATTCAATTCCCTGATGGCTTGCATGGATGGTCTTCAGCATCACTTCATTCATCTCCTTAGGGATGATGACTCTATTTCCTTTGTACAAGATGCCATCTTGGGCTCTTCATTTCAGTATGCCAGGTATGCTGTTGTGACTATGGGTATGTCCATGATACTCTCAGACCATCCTTTTATCAGTACTTCCTATAGTGCTTATTGTTAGGGGACTTCAAAATACGCTGGGATTTAAAACACTAATTAAGATTAATTAGAACAGAGTAGATTAGCTTAAGAAAAGAATCAGAGACTGCCTTATAGATATTTTACAGAGGTACTATCTACATCAAAACACTTATAATCACAGTTAGAGAATTTAAACATGTATTTCTGCAAAGTACGTTATTGAAGAAACATACAGCTTGGCTAATGGTGCAGAGTTCTGAGGCATTATGGGAAAATAGACCGGTAAAGTGAACCACATTCCTTATAACAATACACTTATAGAAGCATAACTCTTATCAGCATGAGTACCAGACAGCTAGTGAATGAGACATTCATTGAACAAAGACATCAGACAGCTAATGAATAGACCAAGTATATACCAGATAGGTGTTTAGGCCAGGTGGCCACGGGAAAGTCAGACAGAAACCGCTAGAACTTGTTGTTCCCATGCTATCAGAGAATAACAATAATTGGCCAAGGATAATGACATTTACTATTGATGACTGACTTGTGTTAAAAAGCAGAAGTTGATCCCTCCATTCTGAGAACTAACACCGAAACATCCGAAGAGGAATACCTCACTCTATAATCTGTAAAAAGTGTGTGTGAAGTGGTATGACCTGCTCTTCAGCAACTTCTTGTGGTTAAATAAGAATAAATCCCTGACACACTCTGTAAAATCAACATGTAAGAATTTATTTATCTAACAGTGAGCAAATTAATTAAACTATTAACAAACTGAATAAATCCTTCTAACTAATTCTTGAATAAAACAAGATTCTAATGGTATGCTGTTCAAATAAATACAATTCCTACTCATTATAACCAGGTTTTGTGTCTTCCAGAATATTCTGGGCCTTCTCTGTTGATTCTTCCGTCTGGAACTGCTCTCTTCTTTGGTACCTTTGCTATCTAGATGTTTTTTTCTCTGAGACATAGATGAAACTATGAGAGCCAGTGATGCTCTGTGTGAGAGAGAGAGAGTTGAGAGCTCAGAGCTATTAGCTCTGTCAGGTAGCAATTGCTCTTTTCTCTTTGTCCCAATGCCCCAGTCTTTTATACCTGTGATCATATGTCAGTATTTCCCAGAGTAGGATTCGTCCTACGTTGTCAAAACCATCAGTTTTAAATTTAGTAGGTTTTTGCTACCTAGATGCCTGACTCAAATTGGCTAAATTCAAAAAATTCAAACCCTGTTTGTTGTCTTGGTAAAACTGCTGCTTGGCCTTTTGATACTAATGTTTCAGTTTGGGCTTTCTATGTACTACATTTTTAAATCTCTAAGCACTGAAAAAGCACCACCTTTTAATGGGACCATGCAATGCTTTGCCCCTAGCATCTTACAATTTTATAATTTTACAATATTACAAACATCAAATTTTAACTTCTTACCTCCTGATCTACAATTACTCTGCCCAACTTTGCAACACTTGTACTAATGATTGGTTCATTTCTGACTGGTATGAGTCAGTGGGCATGTAAAATTACTTTTGAAAATTGTATAATTATACTGCCGATGTGATGTAACTTCAGAGAAGAGTTGGACTGCCCAGTTCTTCTCTCCCAGCATGCATTGGTCAATAAAGAAACTTCCTTTCACCGGGATACTGTGTTGCGAGTCTTTGTATTAGCTAAAGTTAAGCTCAATACGTAGTCTCAGAAAAAATCTCTACACTTGTAGAGTTGTATTTTATTGCGTGATGCTCTTGATTTGAGCAAGGTGCATGCCTGTCAGACTGTGCTGTGTTAGTGACTTAAAGAACATATTAAGCTGTTGCTTTCCATTGAAACTAGAAGATGCTGCATTCTGTTGTAGCATCCTCAATTTTCTTCATAGGAGTGCTGCTCTCGACAACATGTCAGCAATATATGTCTGTTTCCTTTGCACATCCAGATGAAATCTTTGTAAAGGAAGTAAATTTCTTTGCAGTTGCTTTGGAGCAAATAGTAGCGGTTTATTAAAAATTGCTTTGAAGCGGCTTGTTGTCAGACTCCACTGTTACTTTGCCTCTTCTCAGCAGGAACTGATGAAAATGCTCACAGACAAAAACAACAGCCAGACACACTTTCTCTATCTGAACATAGCATCATTCTGTTTGCATTTGTGCCCTGGATGCACGTGTGACTGGTTGTCCTTATGCATTGGAGTTTCTCACCAACTAGTCACACTGACATCACATTGCACGATGACTTCCTCAGTGATAATACTACAGCACTGGCATTGTCATCATTAGTTATTTGATTTCATTGACTGCTGCTTCTTATTCTGTTCCCTACACAACTGCACTTCCTTGGCACTGAACTTGCATAATGGTTCACACTCTGCTGACACGTTTGGCAAAGATATTGCTAAATAGCTCACAAATCCAAAAAATTGTTTCACTGCTTTTAGATCCATTGACTGCTTTATTACTGTTACAGCTGTCATCTTGTCAGGACCCAGGAGATGACCTTTGTCATCAATATGTGACTTTTTTTTCTTAGAACATAGATAGATTGTACAGCTTCAGATTCATTTGGCGAGCTCTCTCCAGTAATCCTATTAATTCTGACCTTGGTCAACTATAGCTTCTTCTATTGTGTCTCCACATCCATAGACAGTGGATCATCTACTATGGCTTCCACTCCAGGAAGATCACTGACTACCTCATGCTGTTTGGAGCGAGGGAAAAGCCAAATGGCATGCAGAATCATCTATGTTTCCTAATCAGCGTCCAGAATGCTGCTTTCATCCAGTTTCACTTGCCAGTAACCTCCTTCACATCCAGGGTAGTGAGTATCTTTGCCTTGGCAAGTTGTGGAAAAATCCTTTCAATGGCTGGTGAGATCTCTTCAGCGTTTTACTTAAATCCTTAGGAATTCAACTTATTCTCAATTACCAAGTTGTTTCATTGCTACCATGCTACTAATCCAGTGTGTTGGAATTGTCACTATTTTGATCACTCTTTTTCGGCCTTTCTATCATGTTCTTTAGATTTGAGGGCAGCTCGTACTCTTCTTGACAAATGCTGAATTGGACTTACACTCTCGTATACTTCTGGGTGATATTCTCCAAATAGAGTTCCAACCCTGTAAACACATCTATGTACTCTAAGATCTGTTCTGCAGCCTCATCAGCTCCACACCAGAAATTGGTGGGATGGGCCACTCTGCATTTACGACTGGTGGCAGAGGGAAGGTTGGTCATCCATGGGAGAGGTGTCGGGATTGTTGAGGATTGGGACTGTCAGAGACCGGGACTGTCGTCGGGGGGGGGGGAGATAATTGGGGGATTAGGGCTGGCTGAGGGGGCTGGGTTGAGAAGATCGGGGCTGCAAGGGGGATTGAGGAGATCGAACTCTTGTGGGATAGGTTGAGGAGATAGGCTGAAGGAGGCAGGCGATTTGGGCTGGTCAGCAGAATTTGGGGGGTCAGGACTGTCTGGGAGGGGAAATCGGGAATGTCGAGACAAGGCTTGGGGCAGTTGAGGCTGGCTGTGGTTGGGGACATTGGGGCTGGCCCTGGGAGGTCCAGAAAGAGTAAAAAGTCTGACAACACCAGGTTTTAGTCCAACCTATTTATTTGATAATATTCTCACTAGCTTTCGAGGGGACAGCCTCTTCGTCAGGTGAAGAGGCTGTCCCCTCGAAAGCTAGTGAGAATATTATCAAATAAATCGGTTGGACTAAAACCTGGTGTTGTCAGACTTTTTACTGTGTTTACGCCAGTCCAACGCCGGCATATCCACATCACGGTCCAGAAAGAGGCCAGCGATCGGGTGGTGGGAGAGTTTGGAAGGCCAGCAAAGTGGGGTTGCAGGGTTAGCCAGCAATTTGGCTGGCCAGTGATTTGGCTGGCAAACAATCTGGAGGCTGACAATGCAGGGCCACTGCACGTGTGCCGATCTTTGCTCTCACAGATCGATGCATGCGCAGTGGCCCACTCAGCGCTATGCTGCCAGCCTTTCAGATTCATTCTGGAAATCACACTAAAAAAAAACTGGCACGTGTTACTTCCGTTTTCACAAAAATTGGGGACTTAGAATTTTTTTGGGAGAATCTGTCCATGCTCTAACTGATGTTTCACAACTTCTGCATTTCTACATATCTATTGCATGCTTTAGTGTCTGTTTCTCATCTTTCTGCAGACATGCCCTCATTGAGGAGTCACTCATGCCTAAGACAAGTCTATTTTTATGCAGGCCCAGTCTATGTTTCCTTTGCCTTTTCTCTCTGTAGCCTGTAACTTCACTTGCAGCCAGTCTGTGTTCTTTTGTCTTTTCTTTTCAGCAGCTTTTTTGCTGATTTGTATTTTTCTTTGTGTCTTTCGGAGCTGTCTTGCTCACAGCCTTTACCTGTTTTCTTTTGTTCTTCTAACCTGTATTCCTGGTTCTCAGTTCTTTTCTGTATTATTCCAGAGTTTGAAAAAATCTTTTTTTCTCTCTTCAATTTTGTACATCATGGGCAAGATTTTCTAGCCCTTCCTGTCAGAGGGATTTTATGGCCCTGCTGATGGTAAGCCTTGTGGTGGAACAGATGAGCCAAGCAAAATGCTATAGAAATTGGCAGGCCTAGAAGATTCCGCCGCAGCCAATTGTAAGCTGCCTGTGCTGGCGGAAAATACACAACATGCTGCAAGAGTGGGTGGGGTGGGGGAGTGATCCCATCCCATATTTCAGTTATAAGGACAGCAATCTTCTTCAATGTATTCAGTGAGGGTTTTTTATTGAACTGATCTTAAAATGCTTCCTCGTGGAATAGTCATGTGAGTATGGAAAGCTAGATGTGACAATCAGCGAGTTACATTTCAAAACTCAACATCCAGCATCTGCAGTGTTTTGCTTTTATTTGAGTCTTGTTGAGAATTTGAAATCAAATGAAACTGAAAGCAGCTTTATATGAATCTTTTGAAGCAAATTCAAAATGATTTGAGTACAAGAGATAGGATTTGCATAATCTGAAGTTTACTGGTGAGGGACTAAGTGCTGACTCAAGTGTCACAAACGCATAACCTGAAACCATAAAGGATGTTATTGAGAAGGGAGATTATTTACCCTGTCAAGTCTGCAATTTTGACAAGTTAAGTCTCTACTGTAAATTACCAAATAGAACTCATAGGCTGGAGTTTATGCTGAGAATGGGATCCCTACGCCTCAGTGTAAATGTCAGGTTAACCTCCATTTAGCTGCATCACCCCTGTTTAGTTTGTTGGGCCAATGACCCTTTAATTGGAACAAGGAGGGATTTCTGTACAACTCCAGGAGAAAATATTGCCTCATAAAGGCCAGCACCACACCAGGATCGGTGGCTACTGCCAGGTTTGCAGAAGGCCTGGGTGGAAGAGAAACCATGGATACCCTGAAGTGCAGGCAAGTTCAAGTTCTTAGTAAAGCCAGATTGGCAGGCCTTGGCTGGGCATATTGTACAGGGCAGGGAAGATGGTGCATGCAAGAAGGCAAAACTGTTTGATGGAGCTGCAATTGGCAATAAGCTGCCTGGAAAGGAGGCACTCTCCCTTTAATTGACCAGAAACCTGCAGGATTAAACAGTCTGGCTACATCTCTCCTGCTGCCTATTTAATCACAGCAGCAGTGGAATGAGGCCCTTAATGTGGACTGCAGCGATTCAAGAAGCTCACCACCACCTTCTCAAGGGCAACTAGAGACGGGCAATAAATGCTGGCCAGTCAGCGACACCCATGTTCCACCAATGAATAAACAAAAAAAGGGTATGAATTGTCCACAAGAGGGCATAATTTGGCTCAGCTGCTGCCTCCCCCACCACCAGTAAAATAGTGGCAGGCTAAGGGTAGGTAGGCCAGCAACACCCTCATTGGCACCTGCTTTATTTTTCAGGTCCACTTGTCAGTTTTCCTGTCAGTGGCCAGTAAAATTAAACATTCTTCTACATTTCTGCAGAAGAAACCTACGCTTCTGTGTTTAAGACTGTAAAAGTTAGGTTGACAGGTTTTCTTGTGTCCAATGCTGAGGGAGGTTTTAGCTTGAAACCTGTGATTGTGTACCACAATGAAAATCCGAGGGCTGGAAAGAGGACGTTAAGGCTTCTCTTCCTGTTATATGGCACTATCATGAGAAAACATGGATAACCAGGAAGATTTTTGTTGACCTCATATTTTGCAAAGCTAAGAACTTTACCTGTAAAGCATTCTAGACAATGCACCGGGTCATCCCATCAACTTGACTGAATTATCTGGTAACATCAGGGTAACACCTCCCAAAGAATACTACAGCCTATGGATCAAGGTGGATCACTACATTCAAGTATCAGCTGATTCATGAAACTTGTGGAGAGGATAAGCCTCTTGTTTGTGAGTTTTGGTGAAATTTCGGCATCATGTATGCCATTAAGTTCATTAATGCATCTTGGGATGAAATCCAACCATCAACATGAAATGCAGCTTATTGCAAGATTTGGCCAGATTGAGAATGTGATTTTCATGGGTTTACTTCATGTGAAAATGCAGCCAATTTAACTGTGATTATTAATCTTTCACGCAAAATGGATTTTGAAGAAATTAATGCAGGTGACATGGAGAAATTGTTGGAATCTCAATGCAAAATTATTAGATGAACATCTGATGAAGTTGGAGAAAATGAAACAAGTTTGGGGGAAGATGATGATGGTGGTAAGACAATGAACAAATTGGAGTAATTTGTGAAATTACAGTGAAGAAATTAAACAAGTTATGCAGTCTATCATTAATAATATGGATCCCATGGTAAATCACAACTCCAGTGTTTGCCTTGTCTTGGATAATTCCATTCTATGTTGCAGAGCAATCTACTGGGAAAGACAGACATTTTCCAAATAGGTTAGGCTGGACTAGTTTCAAGAATAGTCAACCAGGAGTTCCAAGCACATAAGCCTTTGCATCAGCTCTCCCTCTATCAGCTCTACTAGTTATGGCTATCCAGTCAAATAGTAGTGAGTCTTCTATGAATTCATTCAACTAGAAAGATCAACCATCACCTTCAAGCACCATAGCCTGTCTATCAGCTCTCCCTCCATCTGCTCCTGTTGAAAAAAAGAGTCAAATAGCCATGAATCCTCTTTAGTTTCAGTAACTAATCTTCAATCTCCAACATAGTGTACAATGCTACTAAAACATTTCATAACTATTTTTCTATATATTTCTGTGTTTCGATGTAAAATTAATTGCATTAAATACTTACAATAAATTCATAAAGTAGGTCTTAAATCTAAAAACTGCAGGTTAGGACTGTAACAGACTTACTATATGCTTTCTTATGGGAAAGCGATTTAGCATGTTTTCATTTAGCACACCATTTTTCAGGAACACAATGGGAAGGCTAAATGAGGAATAACTATATTCTGATTAGATTGGCATGGAATTTTAGGGTATCTTGATGAGGAGAGGAAGTGTGAGAATTAGTTCATTTTTGAGAGTAGAGTCACCTTAGAGCGCTTCATAATGATGAATAAAAGTTTGTCATGAACACAGCACATATTGAAAGAAACATTAAGGCTAGGATGGAGAACTGAAAGCATATCAAAAAGAGCAAGATTTAGAGAAGATTTTTGAAAGGATGGAGGGAGGTGGAAAGGGGAATATAATTGGACGTTCTGACATCACATATAAAGCTTGAAGAGAAATGATTGAAATTATTTGCATAACAATGGTCAGTTTAATTTTTAGCATAAGCAAACTTTAATTTTTGAAGGAGAACACAAGTAATATTAAGGACAAGAGTGCAGTTCTCACTCACTTGGTATTCATCCCAGCCAGTGAGGAAGATGTGATAGCTCAGAAGATGGCTCTTTCCTTTCTCCATCAATTGTGTTTCCAGAGAATGTAAGACATCAGCAAACCACTCAAAAGAATGAGTGTCCCGGCAGATCCAATAGAAATAAACCTTTATATACAAAAGAAAATGTATTAAAAATTTCACCGTATTCAAGAAACCTATGAAAAGGGAAAGAAATTAAAATGGGAATGGAACGAAACAGTCAGTTAATAATATCACATTTGCTGGCAATTAAAGGAAACCAAAAGGCTCACTGAAATTGTTTGATACATATGAGAAAAAGCTGCCATTCTGACTTTGTCTTTACATTTTGTTATTTTTTTCCTTCTCTCAATCCACCCTGGATGCCATTTCCTAATCAAAAGGTTGAGCAAATGCACCAAATTTCTCTTTACTGAATTATATATCTAATTCATTCCATTCCCCATGGGGTAGCACCCGGTCGAGCAATGCAACATTTTTTACAACTGGTGAAGCTCACTCAAAAACACTCACTGTGTTAGCAAAATGTTCCTCTGGATACAATGCTTATATGGGAATGAACCCATTTATCCAAGTCAGGATAGTGTGTGACTTGGAGGAGAATTGGGAGTGGGGGTATTCCCATGCAACAGCTCCCCTGTCCTTCATGATGATCAAAACTTCAGATTTGGAGGGTGCTGAATTTGAAGATGCATCTTGCTGAATGCATCTTGTAGATAGTACATAGTGTAGCCATGGTGCATGGCTAATGAAGGGGTTTAAGATGCTAATAGAGGTGTAACCCAAATGGGCTACTTTATACTGGATGGTATTAAGATTCTTGAGCATTTTTGGAGCTGTACTTGCCCAGGCAAATGGAGCATATCTGATCACTTATACATTGTGACAAAAAGCTTTTGAGGAGTCTTTAGATGAGTCCCTCACTGCAAAATATTCAACCTTTGACATTCTCTTCTAGTCGAAGAATCGCTGGTCTTTCCTGCTACAGGAGAAGAAACTAGTTACTTGGTGAGTATTTGCTAAGTCATTAAGGTTTATTCTATTCCTAAGGGCCAAAATAATCTAGCAATTGGTGTTAAGGTTAATAAAACATATAAAAGCAAAATATGTAATTGAATAAAATAATTTAAACAGTTAATTAGAACATATTAAGGATGTCAGGAGAGGTGATCTGTCATAGCTGCAGCATGTGGGAGCTCCTGGATGCCAGTTTGATCCAGGGCAAACACATCTGCAGTAAATACAAACAATAAAGAAAAGTACAGCACAGAAACAGGCCTTTCAGTCCTCCAAGCCTGTTTGAAGTTTGAGCAGCTTCAACTCAGAATTTATCAACTGGAGCCTGAACTACAAACACCATGATGCATCAAGGAGGGAGAAAGTTATGTGGATTCTTTGAGTTCACTCATACAAGCTGTGTTCGATCAGGTGACTTCTTGTTTAAATGTCTCATCACGATGACTCTTGTGACATCCTTTGCCTGCTTTCAGGATAAAACAATATTAGATTTTAAATTACTTACCCTTTCCACTTTCATTGTCATTGTTGGTTGATTGCACTTGTACCAAATGGATTTCAATACAGAAGCAAAGGGGGTGACTCCAATCCCTGTAGCAATCAACACACTCACTTTGTAATAGAATACGTCTATACAGGCAGTTCCAAAAGGACCATCAATTGCAACTCTGAAACACAGAAAAATACACACAATGGTTTGATACATAAGTACATAAAGTATCCATTATTTATCATTATTGTAAGTGCCACATTTCAGTTATTTGCAGTTTTCAGTTACTTTTAAGTAACTGAAGTTTAACAGATATATCGTTACATATTCCTAAAAAAATTCAGACTGCGTTATTATATTTATATTAATAGAAGCAGACTTGACCTGAAAAATACGTCAAGGGGGCGGCATGGTAGCGGTTAACACTGCTGCCTCACAGTTCCAGAGACCTGGGTTCGATTCCCAGCTTGGGTCATTGTCTGTGTGGAGTTTGCACGTTCTCCTTGTGTCTGTGTGGGTTTCCTTCGAGTGCTCCGGTTTCCTCCCACAGTCCAAAGATATGCAGGTTAGGTTGATTGGCCATGCTAAAATTGCCCTTAGTGTCCTGAGATGCATAGGTTAGAGGGATTAGTGGGTAAATATGTAGGGATATGGGGCTAGGGCCTGGGTGGGATTGTGGTTGGTGCAGACTCGATGGGCCAAATGGCCTCTTTCTGTACCGTAGGGATTCTATGATTCAGACTTGATATTCCAACATTCTGGGAAGATGGTGGCATTGTCACTGGGCTAGTAATCCAAAGATCTAATGTAATGCTCTTGGGATAGGGGTTCGAGTCTCACCATGGCAGATAGTGAATATAAATTCCATCAATAAAAATCCGGAATTAAAAGTTCAATGATGACCTTGAAATCTTTGTCAATTGGCCTAAAAAGAAATCCCATTTGGTTCACTAATGTCCTTTAGGGAAGGAAAGGAATAAATGATCCATCTTGGCCTCCTGCAGAAGTCCCAGCATCACAAATATCTGTGTTCAATCAATTCAATTCAGGCCATGTAATATCAAGAAAAATGGCTGAAGGCATTGGATACTGCAAAGGCAATGGGCCTTGACAATATTCCAGCATTAGCAGTGAAGACTTGTTCTTCAGCAAACTGTTCCAGTACATCTATAATGTTGGCATCTATCTGGCAATGTGGAAAATTGCCCAGATATGTCCTGTGCCCCAAAAGCAGGACAAATCCAATGCAGTAAGTTACCCTCCCATCAGTCTACATTTGATCATCAATCAAGTGGTAGAAGGGGTCATCAACAGTACTATTCTTTATTTGTTTAACCATAACCTGCTCACAGACACTCAGTTTGGGTTTCGCCAAGGTCATTCAGCTCCTGATCTCATTACAATGTTGATTCAAACATGGACAGAAGAGCTGAATTCCAGAGGTGAGCTGAGATGACTGCCCTTGACATCAATGCAGATATATGATATTAAGGAACCCAGCAAAACTGCAGCCAATGGTAAAGGGAAAAAAACAGCCCACGGATTATAATCAAAACTGACACAAAGGAGAATGATTGTAATGGTTGGATGTCAATTACCTCAGCTCCAGGACATTATTACAGGAGCTCCTCAGAGAGCTGTCCTTGACCCAACCATCTTCAGCTGGTTCATAAATGACCTTCCTTCCATCATATGGTCAGAAGCAAGGACATTCTCTGATGACTGCACAATGTCCACCATTTGCCACATCTCAGATGCTGAAGCAGTCCATGTCCAAATACAGAAAAACCTGAACAATATCCAGGCTTGGATTGACAAGTGACAAATAACATTTGTGCCTCTCGTTTCCTTCTCTGTGAACAGTATGCTTTGTCTGTATAACATGCAACAAACAATACTTTTCACTGTACACTAATACATGTGATAATAATAAATCAAATCAAGTGCCGAGCAATGACCTTCTCCAACAAGAAGAATCTAAACATCACGCCTGGACATTCAGTGACATTGTGATTGCTGAATCCTCCAGTATCAACATCCTAAGGATTACCAATGACTAGAAGGTGAAGTGGACAAGCTATATAAATGCTGTGGCTAAAAGGGTAGATCAGAGACTAGGAATTCTCTGTTGAGTAACAACTCACCTCCTACAGCCTCCAAAGCCTGTCCGCCACCTGCAAGGCACTTGTCAGGACGCTATGAAATATCCTCCACTTGACATGGAGATGCCGGTGTTGGACTGGGGCAGACAAGATGAGAGGTTACACAACACCAGGTTATAGTCCAACAGGTTTATTTGAAATCACAAGCTTTTGGAGTGCTGCTCCTTCATCAGGTTCATCACTTCACCTGTGACCTGTCATCTTGAACACTGAAGATGCTTGACACCATCCAGGACAAAGCAGTCCACTTGCTTGGCACCCCACCCACAAACATTCACTCCCTCCACCACCAATGCCAGTGACAACCATGTGTACAATCTGCAAGGTGCACTACAGGAACTCACCAAGACTCCGATTGTTCAAGACAATAGCAACTTCCAAATCTACAACCTCTACCATCTTGAAGGACAATGACAGCAGACATAAGAATATTATACCACCTCCAAGCCACTCGCCATCCTGTCTTGAAAATATATTGCTATTCCTACACTCTTAAAATCCTGGAACTTCCTCCCGAACACCACTATGGATGTACCTATACCACATGGAAAGCAGCAGTTCAGGAAGGCAATGCATTATCATGTTATCAAGGGCAATTAGGAATAGGCAATGGCTTAGCCAGCAAAGCCCTCACCCATGAATGAATAAAATAAGCATGGAATAATTCTGAATCTCAGTCTTTCCTTCAGCCCAACTATGTCGGAATATTATTCTGCACCTCAAAGTGTTATACAGCAGAAGACATATTTGCAGGGAATAGTGCATTTGTCGGTTTATGCCTTTCTTCCAGGTAGCATTGGCATGGTTCCACCTTTGCTTAAAATTTTATTCTTCATGTTTTAGGTTAGAAAATGAGTGCTCGACAGGCTGGAGGGACTGATTGTGGACAAGTCCCCAGGACCGGATGGAATGCATCCAAGGGTTCTGAAAGAAATGGCGGAGGTGATAGTGGATGCCTTGGTGGTTATTTTCCAAACGTCGCTGGATTCCAGGGAAGTGCTGGAAGATTGGAAAACGGCTAATGTTACGCCGTTGTTTAAGAAGGGTGGCAGGCAAAAGGCGGGGAATTATAGGCCGGTTAGTTTAACGTCTGTTGTAGGAAAAATGTTAGAATCCATGATCAAGGAGAAAATAGCGAGGCATCTTGAGGAGAATTGTTTGGTAGAGCAGACGCAGCACGGTTTCGTTAAGGGGAAGTCGTGTCTGACGAATTTATTGGAGTTCTATGAGGATGTGTCTAGGGCGGTGGATAGAGGAGAGCCAGTGGATGTGGTGTTTCTTGATTTTCAGAAGCGTTTGACAAGGTGCCTCACAAGAGGTTATTACAAAAGGTCAGGGGGCATGGAGTTGGGGGTAGGGTGTTAGCGTGGATAGAGGATTGGCTGTCAAATAGGAGGCAGAGAGTGGGGATCAACGGGTGCTATTCGGATTGGCGGTTGGTGACTTGTGGAGTGCCCCAGGGGTTGGTGCTGGGGCCTCAGCTATTTACCATTTATATAGATGATCTGGAGGAGAGAACCGAGTGTATGGTGTCGAAATTTGCTGATGACACCAAGATTGGTGGAACGGCAAATTGTGCGGAGGGTGTGGAGAGTCTGCAGAAGGATCTAGATAGGCTGGGCGAATGGGCCAGGAACTGGCAAATGGAATTTAATGTTGGCAAGTATGAAATTGTCCACTTTGGTAGGAATAATGGTAGGAAGGACTATTACTTATGTGGCGAAAAACTGCAGCATGCGACGGTGCAGAGGGACCTTGGGGTCCTTGTGCATGAGTCGCAAAAACCCAGCCTGCAGGTGCAGCAGGTGGTCAGGAAGGCAAATGGGATGCTGGCCTTCATAAACATAAGAACATAAGAAATAGGAGCAGGAGTAGGCCATCCAGCCCTTCGAGCCTGCCCCGCCATTCAATAAGATCATGGCTGATCTGTCGCTGCTCAGTTCCACTTTCCCGCCCTCTCCCCATAACCCTTAATCCCCTCTCCCATCAAAAACCCATCAACCCGCGTCTTAAAAATATTTAGCGAGGCAGCCTCCACCACTTCAAGGGGCAGAGAATTCCAGAGATTCACCACCCTTTGAGTGAAGAAGTTCCTCCTCAACTCCTTCATAGCGAGGGGGATTGAATATAAAAGTAGGGAGGTCTTGCTGCAGCTGTATAGGGCACTGGTGAGGCCACAGCTGGAGTACTGTGTGCAGTTTTGGTCGCCGCACTTACGCAAGGATATTTTGGCCTTGGAGGGAGTGCAGAGGAGGTTTACTAGGCTGATACCGGAGTTGAGGGGGTTGAACTATGAGGAGAGGCTGAATAAACTAGGCTTGTACTCGTTAGAGTTTAGAAGAATGAGGGGAGATCTCATTGAGACGTATAAGATGTTGAATGGGATGGATAGGATAGAGGTGGAGAGGCTCTTCCCGCTCAGAAAGGACAGTAGGACTAGAGGGCACAGCCTCAAGATAAAGGGGGGGCGGTTTAGAACGGAGTTGAGGAGGAACTTCTTCACTCAAAGGGTGGTCAATCTCTGGAATTCTCTGCCTGTTGAAATGGTGGAGGCTGCCTCGCTCAATATTTTTAAGACGCGGATTGATAGGTTTTTGATAGGCAAGGGGATTAAGGGTTATGGGGAGAGGGCGGGAATGTGGAACTGAACCATGACAGATCAGCCATGATCTTATTGAATGGCGGGGCAGGCTCGAAGGGCTAGATGGCCTACTCCTGCTCCTATTTCTTATGTTCTTATGTTCTTATGTCAGCAAGCGATTTCTCCATGGAGAATGTCATAGTTCAACCCAAATCTTCATATACATGGCGTCAAGTCGCATGCACTTTTTAGTAAATTTTACCAGATAGCAATTTGGAGGAGGAATTTTCTCTTGTCCAAGGACATTGAGACCAATTTTAATTTCCAAGCGTTGTCACAGCTGAGAGTGGCTAACTCAACACAGTTCAGTATTCAAATCTTCATGAGACTTCATGACAAGCCATGGTGCTACACGCTGCAGCCGGCGAGCTGAAGGTTTATTTAAATGCTTAATTTATCAGGAATCAACAGGCAACATGCATGATATCACTGAGTGGTATAAAAATTTGCTCGGACTGGTCCACAAATTGGAGTATTGGAAACAGAGCTATGCCATCCAATTCATGACATGCCCCTACCTACCCACCCTGCTCTATCCCCGTAACCCCACGCATTTATCATGGCTAATCCACCTAACCTATACATGTTTATAACACTAAGGATCAATTTAGCATGGCCAGTTCACCTAACTTGTACATCTTTGGAATGTGGGCGGAAAACCACACAGACATGGGGAGAAAGTGTTAACTTCACACAGTCATCCAAGGTTGGAATCAAATCTGTGTTCTTGGTGCTGTGTGGCAGCAGTACTAACCACTGTGCCATCATTCTGCCCCAAAGAAACAGCCAAAGTACTTGTACTTCCATTACTTACGATTAATTTAATAAAACTAGCAAGATAGGTATACAGAAATATCAATTAATAAACCTTGGCATCTTCCAAGCTTCCTGAAATCCTCTTAAAGTAGCTCCACAGGCCTCATAAAGAGCATTTGTCCAGTCTCCCAGTGCTCTCACGTGGATACTAAAGTGGTCTTCTTCAGAAGCAGAGGTTAACGTGAATGGATGCCATTCAAAGCGAGATATTGAAGGACAATGCAGGAAGATATACTGACCGGGTTTCATTTTAAAGCCATGCTTTTTCATTTGAAGCTCAAGAACCCTGGAAGGATGTACAATCACCTGCCCATCAAAAAATGAGTAACAGAAATTATGTTTTTGACATGAATAGTCATGGAAGATGTTGTGTATATGTTTTACATTTAAAGCAAAGTCAAAGGTCCATTAACTTTTAGAGATGTTACTGTTGAATCTTGGTTTTGGAAAAATACAACAATAAATGTTCACTTTTCGCATAATTATAAATTTGTAACATACCGACCATTTGACAAATGAATTAGGAGCAGTAGGCCACTCAGTCATTTCAGCCTGCTCCACTGTTCAAAAAAATCATGGCTGATCTGATTTCAACCTCAACTCTGATTTCCGGCCTACCCACCCGATAACCTTGCTAATCAAGAATCTATCCACCTCTATCTTAAAAATATTCAAGGATCTGTTTCCACAACCTTTTGAAGAAGGGTGTTCCAAGGATGTTCCTAAGAATGCCCTGAATGGGTGACTCCTTATTTTTAATCAGTGGCCCCCAATACTAGATTCTCACATAAGAGGAAACAGCTTCTCCACGTTGACCCTTTTGCGATCCCTCAGGATCTTATATGTTTCAATGAAATTACCTCTTACACTTCCAAACGCCAGTAGATACAAACCTAGTTTGTCCTTTCCTCATAAGCCAACTCACCATTTCAGGTATTCTGTTATAATAAGTCTTTAAAATCCAAGCTTAGTGTCAGCTAATCAGTACTTCCTGATTTACTACATAGTGATAGTGACTTCCTTATCATCCATGTTGTCGATAGAAAACTATTTTGTTTATTGTGTTAACTATACTATGGCTGGAACGTTTCGGCCATTTGCACCGCTGGGATCTTCTGGTCCTGGCGACATTACATCCTGTCATGGGTTTCCCGGTGGCGAGGGGTGCATTTAATGGGAAACCCCATTGGTAAGGGTGAGACCAGAAGATTCCACTGCCGACTAATGGTGGGTTGCCACCCTTTGTGGCAGATTGCACAGAAAATCCTGCCCCAAAATTCTGCTCTGTTCATCAGGGTGAAGGGGAAGTCAGTTAACCAAACATGTCACTATCAATGACTTCTTTTGTAAAATTTGGTACAACAGCAGCAAGTTCGTTGATTAGAGAATCCAGAGGTCTCACTCATCAGTGATGGGAATACCTGATATTCTATGTCAGCATTAGTTGCAATGAAGCTTATCACTTGTTAGTCTGGCTGTTGGGCCATGTAAAAAAATGTAGTGGTCTATCATAAAGGAAGAGGAAGGCTAAACGGTCACAACGAGATTAATTCTGAGTAAAAACCAAACGATACTATGTAAACAAGTACTCCAGAAAAATCTGTAATATGTAACAAAGTAATTTTTACCTTTGTAATCACAACTTTTTGTAGAGATCTACAAAACCGAATCAATCTTTCAGAAATGTACAGAATGATAGGGCCCAAAACCCATTTCCAGGTCTGGAAAGGAAAATACATAAGAAATTCTCAAGCAAGCTCGATAAAAAACTCTTTATGATCACTAGAGAGAATTGTCTGGAATTTTACCATTAATCTATATTGGCCCGCCACGGGAATTGGAGCAGGCAAGGGACAAGGGATTGGAAAGTCCGTTGCTCTTGGGTGGGATTTTTGCAGTTTCAGGATGAGCGAGGGTGTAACATTCCACCCTATGTCTCACTTTTGGCTGATTCACTTAGGTCCCTTCCAAGCTATATTAATGTTTGTGATTTTGATGAAATGGAATATAATGAATTATATAGCAGCCACATTGTGCAACTTATAATGTAGGTATTAGACTGGAAGTTGGTGGCTAGTAATGATAATTAAATTTATAGTATGGTGTAACATCACACGATACATTAGCAATCAATTGCTGGAATGTTAGTATAATAATGTCAGACTGATTTCAGTGTCATGCCTGGGATCTCATGAGCATTGTGCCCTATTGTCTATCTTCATTATCAATTTTTCTCTGAAGTATAGAACCAACAGCCACATTCGTATGGTCAAGAATAGTGCAATACCTAGTGAATATCCCATTGCGCTGCTTTCATAGGAATATAGGAATTTCTAGATGTAAAAAGACCACAATCAATCTGGTTAGTCTTCAACCATCTGGTAATCAGATGATAAAATGACTATGAATTTGGTGACTAATTATCGCAATCAACCTCAATCAATTAATCTATATTGGTGAGTAAATGAGACATAAGGCATGGAAAGTCTCAGTGGTGGAGAACTTTGGGAACCATAGGTCCAAAGTCACCTTCATTTACCATGTGATAATCAAATTTCTCATAAACTATTTCCCAACATGTTATCTTCTGAAATAAATTTATTCAGTTTGCATTTCCAAGTGTTAAACTGACTTTGCATCCTTAAAATGATTGTCCCCTGACCCCAGTGGGAATGTTAATGGCCATGATGTGGGTATGCCGGCGTTGGACTGGCGTAAACACAGTAAAAAGTCTGACAACACCAGGTTTTAGTCCAACCGATTTATTTGATAATAGACTCACAAGCTTTTGGGGTTAGTCCCTTCGTCAGGTGAACGGAGAGTTCTGGTCTCAGACAGAGCATATAAAGCACAGACAGTTTAGAAATTACTGATTAGAATGCGAATCCTTACACCTAACCTGCTGTTCAAGACCTGAAGTGGCTGACAATGTGAGTGGAAGGAGCACTGATCACAGGTTAAAGAAATGTGTATTGTCTCCAGACAGTACAGTAAGTGAGGTTTTGCAAACCCAGGCAAGTCACGGGGGTTACAGATAGTGCGACATGAACCCAAGATCCCTGTTGAGACTGTCCTCATGTGTGCGGAACTTGGCTATCAGTCTCTGTTCAGCGACTCTGCGCTGTCGTGTGTCGTGAAGGCCGCCTTGGAGAATGCTTACCCGAAGGTCAGAGGCTGAATGCCCGTGACCACTGAAGTGTTCGCCAACAGGAAGGGAACAGTCTTGTTCGCGGCAAACTACAAAGAACAAAGAACAAAGAACAACACAGCACGGGAAACAGGCCCTTCGGCCCAACAAGCCCGCGCCGCCGTCCCATTGTCTCAGTGACCTATTCATGATTTTAGTCAGCCTTCAGGAGAACAGTGACCACAATACCACACAACCCTGCCACAGCAACCTCTGCAAGACATGCCGGATCATCGACATGGATACCATCATCACACGTGAGAATACCATCCACCAGGTACATGGTAAATACTCTTGCAACTCGGCCAACATTGTCTACCTGATACGTTGCAAGAAAGGATGTCCCGAAGCATAATACATTGGGGAGACCATTCAGACGCTACGACAACGGATGAATGAACATCGCTCGACAATCACCAGGCAAGACTGTTCCCTTCCTGTTGGCGAACACTTCAGTGGTCATGGGCATTCAGCCTCTGACCTTCGGGTAAGCATTCCCCAAGGCGGCCTTCACGACACACGACAGCGCAGAGTCGCTGAACAGAGACTGATAGCCAAGTTCCGCACACATGAGGACGGTCTCAACAGGGATCTTGGGTTCATGTCGCACTATCTGTAACCCCCGTGACTTGCCTGGGTTTGCAAAACCTCACTTACTGTACTGTCTGGAGACAATACACATTTCTTTAACCTGTGATCAGTGCTCCTTCCACTCACATTGTCAGCCACTTCAGGTCTTGAACAGCAGGTTAGGTGTAAGGATTCACATTCTAATCAGTAATCTCTAAACTGTCTGTGCTTTATATGCTCTGTCTGAGGCCAGAACTCTCCATTCACCTGATGAAGGGACTAACCCCGAAAGCTTGTGAGTCTATTATCAAATAAATCGGTTGGACTAAAACCTGGTGTTGTCAGACTTTTTACAATGTTAATGGCAACACTGTCACAAAGATATTGCCAAACAGTTAAAAATAATTTTAAAAGTCCATAGAAACTGTTTGCTACCTGTTGGAATGGAGCTGTACAGTTTTGTGGGCCTCCCAGCTTGCGCGTGGGCCATATATTGAATAGTCTGTGACATTAATTACCAGCACTAAATGGCCATAGTTAAAACATTACATTTTATATCACGACAGGAAAATACTTTTATTAGTTTTGGGAATATGAAAGGAGGTAAATTCATAGAGAAACCTTTTTTTTGCCTACAAATTACTGGATTTTTATGAATTATTGTCATTATAATTGCAGAAATTTGGACAAAAGTGTGATGGAAAGTTGTGACGAGAGGAAGTAAGGCACATGCTAATGATTTTTAAATAATAAGTGACTGTCACTAGTAGTTTCATAATTGTTTAATTATAAACATTATTCAACAACTAGAAAGGAAGCCAGACAAGTAGCAGATAGTTCCAACACATTAAAACTGCTATAAGATTTTAGGGGGGGTAATTTTAACCAAAACAAATGGGCAGATTTACATTGGGAGGAGGTGGGGGGATTAAAGTCTGAAAAAAGGGTTTCTGACCTTAACCCATGTCCAAGCCACCACTTTAGGCTTTAACAGAGCCAATGTGGTGCACAGAAGGACAATCTGCTTCCAAGAGATATGTTGTTACTTTAAATATGGTAATGAAGCTATGGGCCTGATCATCATTCAGCTTTCTGAATTTAATTGTTATTGATTGGGCTCCTCCCCTGCCTGATGGATCAGTTCTCATTCTGGGATCAAAGCCCCTCCACCTGGATTGGCCTCCCTGTCGTCACTTTAAGAGTGCTTGCCTACTTTATTCCCAGCATGGATCCACATGGTCCTAGAGCCTCCCCTGAGTAGCCTTCTTCAGTTCCAAAGAAGAGTCATATTGAACTCGAAACATTAACTCTGTTTCTCTCTCTCCACACATGGTGCCAGACCTGCTGAGTTTTCCAGCATTTTCTTTTTTTTATCCCACTGATTGGATTCCATCCCAAGTGGAAGCCCAACCTGATTTGTAGGCATGGAACCAATTTTAAAACTCCATGACATACAAGGAAAAGCTGACTTCCAGGTTCCCTGCACCTTTCGGACCCACTTGTCCCATGTGATGGATAAAATGGCAACTTCATAATATGTCTTTATTTATATAGGGCAGCACAGTGGTTAGCACTGCTGCCTCACAGCGCCAGGGACCTGGGTTCAATGTCTGTGTGGAATTTGTACATTCTCCCCTTGTCTGCGTGGGTTTCCTCCCACAGTCCAAAGATGTGCGGTTAAGTGGATTGGCCATGCTAAATTGACCCTTAGTGTCAGGGTGAATAGCTAGGGCAAATGTAAGGGGTTATGGGATAAGGCCTAGGTGGGATTGTGGTCGGGGCACACTCGATGGGCAGAATGGCCTCCTTCTGCACTGTGTGATTCTATGATTCTGTATATCATGCAAGCCACAGTGCACAAAGGTTATTTATTTTAAAAATGTGAATTAGTCTGCATACATAACGCATAAAGAAAGTTATCTCAATGAACAAAAAACTGTTTGTTTTCTTTCCAATGTGTTCCAATTATGTCAATTTCTACAATGGTATTACACAAATAACCTTTAAGGTGTTCCAATCTTTTTGTGCTATGTGAGTGAGTTGTGAATGTCTGTTCATGTGGTGCGCACTGGTTTCTTCTCTGGGGAACATTGTTGCATTGGCAAATGTTATTGCTGTGGTAATTGTTGCTGCTGATTTGTTGTATTTGTTGGGAAACAATTGGCCTCAAACTCTAATAATTATTCAATTCGTTGTTCCGCTGACAGAAACCACATACTCCATCAGTTGTCTGCTTTAAAGATGCGGCTTCTCCAATTGCACAGACAGTCTGTGGCTGCAAGAATAGATCTGGACGTTCACTTTTACTTTGTATGATTTGAGTGATTTCAGCACAGGTACAAAGTTATCAATTGGACTGATTTAATTGAGTGTGTTGAGTGTTTGCACTCTGGCCAGCTCTCCAACTTTCAACTCTGGCTTTGATTTGGCAGCTTTATCAAAGTGAAATTTGGCTTTCTGTCATTTCACATTAATCTTGGCACTCACTATGTTACTACTTCTGGTCTCAGTAGCTTTGTCCCAATGTTGAAAGAGTTGTGGATGCATCATGGAATTTTGATACTGGACTGGATTACTTTCCAAACTTTCAGTAGGTGTGCTTCTCCATTCTATTATTGCCCTTTGTTTACATTTGCACTGAATCAAGTCAATTTTTGATAAATCCTTTGAAATTTCAGAGAGCATTTGAGAATCAACCACATTGCTGTGGATCTGGAGTAACATATAGGCCAGACCAGGTAAGCACAGCAGATTTCTTTCCCTAAAGGATATCAGTGACCAGCTAGGTTTTTACAACAATTGAAAATGGTTTCGTAGTCATCATTAGACTTTTGATTCAATATTTTTGATTGAATGGGGCATGGGACATTGGCACCAGTATTGGGGTAGGTGGGACCTGTTCGAGCGGGATGGGGTTGGTCTGAACCGTGCTGGGACCAGAGTGCTGGCGAATCGAGTAAAGAGGACTGTAGACAGGGCTTTAAACTAATTGGGGGGGGGGAGGGTGCGAGGGTAGGTGATGTTACGAGGTCTAAAGTTAAGGAGAGGGTACAGGTAAGGGAAGAGGCCGAGGATGTCCCAATAATAGAGGGAGTAGGGGGCGTGAGTATGGTTGGTGGCGTTACGGCAAATAGGGTCCAGGTGAAGGCTGGGATGAAAGCGCTTTATCTGAATGCACGAAGCATTCGGAATAAAGTGGATGAGCTGGTGGCGCAGATCGACACAAATGGATACGATCTGGTGGCCATTACAGAGACGTGGCTGCAGGGTGGCAGGGACTGGGAGCTGAATGTACAGGGCTATCAAGTGTTTAGGAAGGATAGGCAGGAGGGAAAAGGGGGGGGGCGTAGCTCTGCTGATTAAGGATAGCATCACGGTGGTAGCAAGGGATGATATTGGAGCCAAGGAGCAGAGGGTGGAATCGTTGTGGGTGGAGATTAGGAACAGCAAAGGGAGGAAGACGCTGATGGGTGTCGTCTATAGGCCCCCGAATAATGATCTGGAGGTGGGGCGGGCTGTTAACGCGCAAATAAGTGCGGCGTGCAGGAATGGGACGGCTGTAGTTATGGGGGATTTCAATCTGCATATTGATTGGTTGACCCATGTTGGACGCAGGGGGCTCAAGGAAGAGTTCTTGGAATGCTGCCGGGATAGTTTCCTCGAACAGTGTGTGTTGGAGCCGACGAGGGAGCGAGCTATCTTGGATCTGGTGCTATATAATGAGGCGGGTAGAATTAGGGACCTTGTGGTGAAGGATCCTCTTGGGGAGAGTGATCATTGTACGGTGGAGTTTCTGGTGCAGATGGAGGAGGAGAAAGTGGGTTCCCGGACACGCGTCCTTTGTTTGAATAGAGGGGAGTACGGTAGGATGAGAGAAGAATTGGCGAATGTGGACTGGGGGAGCGCGTTGGAGGGAGGGTCTGTTGAGGAGCAGTGGAGGATCTTTAAGGAGATCTTTCTTGGTGCTCAGCAGAAGTTTATTCCGATGGTCAAAAAGGATAGTAGGAGGAGAGGTAATAAGCCGTGGATAACGAAGGAGGTGAAGGAAAGTGTTAAATTAAAAGCGGAGGAATTTAGAGTAGCTAAGAGTAGTGGGCGAGAAGAGGATTGAGAGAGGTTTAAATGTCAACAAAGATTGACAAAGAAGTTGATAAAGAAGGGTAGGAGAAACTATGAAGCTGGGCTAGCGCTTAATATAAAAAAGGATAGCAAGAGTTTTTATAAATATATAAAAAGGAAGAGGCTGGCTAGGGTGAACGTTGGTCCTTTAGAGGATGAGAAAGGGGACCTAGTGGTAGGGGATGGGGATATGGCTAAGGTATTGAATAACTTTTTTGTTTCTGTCTTCACGGAGGAGGACGTGAATAATTTGCCGGGTGTTAGCGATGGAAAGGTGGTAGGACTGGAGGGTCTTAATGACATTACTGTTACTAGAGAGGCGGTGCTCGACAGACTGGAGGGGCTGATTGTGGACAAGTCCCCAGGACCGGATGGAATGCATCCGAGGGTTCTGAAAGAAATGGCGGAGGTGATAGTGGATGCCTTGGTGGTTATTTTCCAGACGTCGCTGGATTCCGGGGAAGTGCCAGATGATTGGAAAATGGCTAATGTTACGCCGTTGTTTAAGAAGGGTGCCAGGCAAAAGGCGGGGAATTATAGGCCGGTTAGTTTAACGTCTGTGGTCGGTAAAATGTTAGAATCTGTCATTAAGGAGGAAATTGCGAGGCATCTTGAAGGGAATTGCTTGATAGAGCAGACGCAGCACGGTTTCATTAAAGGGAAGTCGTGTCTGACAAATTTACTGGAGTTCTATGAGGATGTGTCTAGGGCGGTGGATAGAGGAGAGCCGGTGGATGTGGTCTTTCTAGATTTTCAGAAGGCGTTTGACAAAGTACCTCACAAGAGGTTATTGCAGAAGGTCGAGGGACATGGAGTTGGGGGTAGGGTGTTAGCGTGGATAGAGGATTGGTTGTCAAATAGGAGGCAGAGAGTGGGGGTCAACGGGTGCTATTCGGATTGGCGGATGGTGACTAGTGGAGTGCCCCAGGGGTCGGTGCTGGGGCCTCAGCTTTTTACCATTTATATAGATGATCTGGAGGAGGGAACCGAATGTAGGGTGTCGAAATTTGCTGATGACACCAAGATTGGGGGAACGGCAAATTGTGTGGAGGGTGTGGAGAGTCTGCAGAAGGATCTAGATAGGCTGGGCGAATGGGCCAGGAAATGGCAAATGGAATTTAATGTTGGCAAGTGTGAGGTGGTCCACTTTGGTAGGAAGAACTATTACTTACGGGGCGAAAAACTGCAGCAGGCGACGTTGCAGAGGGACCTCGGGGTCCTTGTGCATGAGTCGCAAAAACCCAGCTTGCAGGTGCAGCAGGTGGTCAGGAAGGCGAATGGGATGCTGGCCTTCATAGCGAGGAGGATTGAATATAAAAGTAGGGAGGTCTTGCTGCAGCTGTATAGGGCATTGGTGAAGCCGCGGCTGGAGTACTGTGTGCAGTTTTGGGCGCTGCACCTGCGCAAGGATATCTTGGCCTTGGAGGGAGTGCAGAGGAGGTTTACTAGGCTGATACCGGAGTTGAGGGGGTTGAGCTATGAGGAGAGGCTGAATAAACTGGGCTTGTACTCGTTAGAGTTTAGAAGAATGAGGGGAGATCTCATTGAGACGTATAAGATGATGAATGGGATGGATAGGATAGAGGTGGAGAGACTCTTCCCGCTCAAAAAAGACAGTAGGACTAGGGAGCACAGCCTCAAGATAAAAGGGGGGCGGTTTAGAACGGAGTTGAGGAGGAACTTCTTCACTCAAAGGGTGGTGAATCTCTGGAATTCTCTGCCCGTTGAAGTGGTGGAGGCTGCCTCGCCAAATATTTTTAAGACGCGGGTTGATGGGTTTTTGATAAGAGAGGGGATTAAGGGTTATGGGGAGAGGGCGGGAAAGTGGAACTGAGCAGTGACAGATCAGCCATGATCTTATTGAATGGTGGGGCAGGCTCGAAGGGCCAGATGGCCTACTCCTGCTCCTATTTCTTATGTTCTTATGAATTCATATTTCACCATCTGTCAGGGTGTGATTTGAACCAGGATCTCCAGATCTTGCTCTGGATGCCTGGATTACTAGCCCAATGACAATACCACTATACACTGCTTCCTTAAAGTCAAACTTGGCTAGACAATGAAAGATACAAGTCACATCTCAGTACTTGAATCTCTGAACATTGGAATCTTACGTGATTCAAACCTCTGAATCATTACAAATCCAGCTGACAATCTTAATTCTCTTAATGGAACATTGAGATGGATCTCAGCATGCTGCCCTCATTATTACTGGTATGAACTGTGCCTTCATAATTTTACCATTCTTTTTGAGTTGTCTAGTCTACAAACACTCACCAAGTCATGTATGAGTGTGAATAAATATATTAAAGGGTTCAAATGTGCTATATACAATGTTAAATATGTAACCACAGTGTTCTAGGTGTGACGGCACCCTTTACTCTTGCACAGTCCTACTGATTGCCATGTTGCCTTGGAGAAATGGACGTAGGCTGCTCACTACTTCTTTGCCTAAATGACAATGAGAGCATGGTGGCCAGCCTTGTTGTACAGGCACCTTTTGTGTAACCTCCTTCAGGCTGTGGCCTCTATATATCTTCATGGGCATCCTCGACCACTGGCCCACATGCAGTCGATGAGGGCTGGCAGAAAGGCTGGGCTGGTGGAGAAAGATGAGTTTGCTGAGAAGATCTTGGTATCTTCATTCTCCTCAGTGATTTGGACAGCCCTGAGTTGGCCTTCAGGTGAGATTGATGAGGCTGGATGCTGGTACAAGGCCATTCATTCCAGTAGTGCCAACATTGCGACCACCCTGTTAACGATGCACAACTCTAATGCATTGCATGGATGTCAATGTTTATACTCTGAGTTGACTGATCCAAGTAGACTGTTGGAGGCTTCGACCCTTTTCTGGCTGTAGTGCTGCTCCTGCATCTGCTTTGTTGCTGCATGTGTCTCACCATGGGATTGGTCAATCTCTCATGGTCAGAGCTCATGGAGTTGAGTCCCTGGGACAGTGTGGAGCTTATGACAATCATGAGCTTCCATTCACAATCAAAGAGCTCCCACTTCATTAGGGACCTCTGACAGGTGTCCACACATCTGATTATCTAAATACTGTTCCCCAAAAGGTACATCCTCAGGTTCCATGTTCCTGGCCATTGGAGTATCGCAGTGACTTTCCTCCCTCCTCCAGGAGAAACTGTGCACAAATATCCCTAACACCTTCTCCTGCAGTCTGGTGCCCTGACTTTCACCCTCTGCCACTGACTGTACTCATGTGCTACATCATCCAAAGTACTTGGAGATGTGTAGGCTAGTCAGATGTAACCCTGCCTCCTTGGATATCTCTTCCTCCTCTTGGTGCCGAAGGATGATGTGGCGTAGTGTGGTGAGGAAGCAGAACTGGGACCTGTGAAATCACACTCTGATGTACATTACTGCTTAACCATGTGTGTGCTGCTAGATGATGTAACCCTATTTCACTCCTCATGTTAATATCCCATTGTGCTTAGCCAAGTTACAGCATGTCTTCCACTATTATCACCAGCTACCAAGGCGATTTACCATCATTAGCAGAGAGTTGTTCAGACACCCTGGCAAGTTCCATGGCCAACTGTTCCATGGGACGGGTATGTCTCAGGCAGGTTGACCCAGACTCCAGTCTGGGCCATTTCTGTGGTGCTCTTCATCCTTTTTCACTGCAATGGTAACATGATTTTAAGTTATCCTGATATATAGTGCATGAATGGTGTTGCTCTTTACTGCGCTTATGCATCACAGTGCTCATCCATGTGTGTTCTGTGTGCACATACATGAGCTGTGTGCCATATTTCACACCTTAGCTGCAGGCTTCAAATATGGGGAAAAATTGTTCTCCCTCGCCATGCCTGGCGCAAATGGCAGCAAGCTGGGAAAATAGCGTATGAGGCTAAAAGTCCAATTCACGCCCAGCGCCAAATGGTTTGCCATCTTTCCAGCCCCTTTAGATTGGCACAAACCACATTGAGCCCAGAATGTATGTGAAGCTTATTAGCAAGAAATTGGCTGGATTTCAGTATCATTAGGAAGTTTGGCTCCCAAATGCTTCCCACCTCTCTGGTGTGATGTCACACCAGCACCAGTTAGTACAAACCTTTAAAAGTGTGGCTCAGGCATTGTGGTAGCGAAGGAGAGCTAGGAGGTGAATACTGCTGAGCACCAAGCTCCGGAGTGCAGGGGAGGGGGAATCAGCTGCTGCCATGGTGCAAGATGGGGTAGGGGACTTGCATGGGTGCAGGGGATTGGAGTGGCTTGGGCATATCTGGGGATCCATGGGGTGTGAGTCGCTGCTGGTTTGAGGCTTGTGTTAAGCCCATTCTCCATGGCTGCTAAATGATCCCTGAGGGATTACTTATGAAGTCCAGTCCCAATCCACTAATGTTGCACTGGTTACCCTGCCATCTGTCCGCTCACTCTTTATTGCAGACATTCGATCTCAGGCCCCACTAATAGTAACAAGCACCAGGTCTGGCAACTATTACCCCAATTATGGGAGGTCCGCAGGTGTTGACACAGCTCCTCGTGCTGCATGGACTCTGCAGTGTTGCCTACAATGACCATTCATCACTTGGAAGTCAGGAGGATGCATCTCCACCATCTGTCTGAACTGCAAGCCAGACATCCAGGTTTATGCTTCAAAGGTTCTCAATGGGAAGCCACAGATTACTCTACATGAGCACCAGAACCCAAGCCCAGTCTACCACATATTGCCACCAATGGCCTGTGGTCTCAGGGCCCCGTACCTGGGGCGGCTGGCCATCCAGAGAGGCAGCTTCACGTAGCACATCAGCAACCACACAACTGTACTGGGGGTGCAGAATGCATCATGCTGCACCATAAGCTTCATGCCCTTCGAAGCGGTTCATGCCATCAAAAGGGGTCATGAAGATAGCAATCCTTTTTGCATCAGGTGCAAATTGGATTTTTAGCATTTTTCAGTTTGCCATGCTGATCACTGGGTGTGGTGAGGTAAAACCATGCCCCATGGCTCCTTAGAGGTAAAGACAAGAAAGTATAATGGCAATAAGGAAATGATAGAGATGCTTCACAATATATTGTAAGCAGAATTTTATCAAAAGGTTCAGGGTCCCAATAGTATGTCAGCTCGATTTTGCCAGTGGCAGCTCATGAATAAACTGCCACCTGACTCGCTATTCTGTGCAGAATGTCTGTCCAGCCAATCCAGTTGGGGGAGCCCTGCAGCCGCATGAGATAGGCCAAAGAGAAGTTCAAGAAAACTTAAAAATGATTTTGATTCAGGGGATTGTTTGAGTTAATCATTCGGGCTCCAGGCACTGTCTTCCCTGCTCATGGCTTCCCCTTAACTCCAGGACTTCTGCTGGGAGGACACCTCCCTATAAGGGTTTGATTCGCCAATGGCAAAATGCTAACAGTTTGGTAAAATGGCCATTTTGGTAAAATGGACTATTGAATACTTAAATTTGCTTCCCACCTAGTTGTGGCAGGTAGCCTGTCTAAAACTGGTCCAACTTGTGACAAAATTGCCTAAATGCCTATCAGCCCTGTCTCCTTCCCACCTGCCATGAATTGTACTGAACATTGTGCAATCATCATTGTGATGACATCGCAGTTGACTCTGATCCTATCCTCATGCAGAAGATTTCCAGCAGAAGTGATAAACCTTGCTGAGATTTTGTCCCTCCACATTCCTGTAATCCTCGTGTGAAGGGATGTTTCTGAGATTCTAACACCAGTTTTAGTGTCACAATTCTTGCCCTGGCAACAGTTAGCTGACTTAGAACAGGCAATGGATCAAATCTGCAATCACCCTGACTTAGTGTAGCTCAGTAAAACAAGTCTTGGTGGTGAACAGATAATCTGGAGTTTATGAATTCAAGTAGTCATATTGTAAAATTGAATTCAATGATAAAACTTCAATTAAAAATTTTAAATAAAATTCTAAGACTTATGACCAGCAACATGTGATTGTGAAATATTGTGGACTGTTGTAAAAATGTAATTGTTTCACAAATACTGTTCAGGGGAAAGGCAAACTACCAGCTCCACATTCAATCCAAGATCATGCTACATAGTTGATTTTTCATACCCTTTGAAGTGATTTTCTCTTTTATAAAGTTTATTTTTTGAAGTAGGCTTACAATAACACTGCAATGAAGTTACTGTGAAAATCCCCTAGTCACCACACTCAGGTGCTTGTTTGAGTTCACTGAGGGAGAATTTAGCCCAGTCAATAAGACCATAAGACCGAGGAGCAGAATTAGACCACTCAGCCCATCGAGTCTGCTCTGCCATTCAATCATGGATGGTATTTTTCTTATTTCCATTCTCCTGCCTTTTCCCCATAACTCCTGATCCCCTTATTAATCAAGAACTTATCTATCTTTGTCCTAAAGACACTCAATGGCCTGGCCTCCACAATATTCTGTGGCAAAGAGTTTCATCGATTCACTATTCTCTGGCTGAAAAAATTCCTCCTCATCTCTGTCTTAAAGGATCACCCCGTTAGCCTGAGGTTATGCCCTCTGGTTCTAGTTTTTCCTAAAAGTGGAAACATCCTCTCCACATTCACTCTACCCAGGTCTCGCTGTATCCTGTAAGTTTCAATAAGATCCCCCTTCATCCTTCTAAACTCCAACGAGTACAGACTCAATGCACCTAACCAGCATATCTTTTCAACTGTGGGGGGAAACCGGAGCACCTGGAGGAAACCAACGCAGACACAGGGATAATGTGCAGACTCTGCACAGAGAGTGACCTAAGCCAGGAATCGAATCCAGGTTCTTGGCGCTGTGAGGCAGCAGTGCTAGCCATTGTGTCACCATGCTGCTCCTTGATCTTGCAAACTACTCAGATTTATGAGGCAAATAATTTGGCTTTACCAATGTCATAAAAATTGATGGTGTTATTAACCAACAAGTGCTTCATAAAACAGCAATTAATATACATGTAAAGATGTTTGATTTATCTTCTGACTTACTACTGGTTCATTTCCAGCAAATTGTGGTAAAGGGCATTCTGGGATGTCTCCCCATTCTTCATAGTGATCTTTGCAGTATGTAACATTGTGGTCCTGAAGACTCTGAGGTGTCTGACCTCGAACAATGCGCCTGCAAACACAGGATCACTTAATCAACTGCCTACATTTTATGAGTTCAGGAAAGAACAATTACAATATTTAAAAATGCTGTTACTGGTTTTATAATTTTCAGAATAGATCTGTTGCATTATCTCTACCACCGAAAATGGCATTTTTTTAACACAGTTTGTCATTATTGATTTTAATTAAAAATATATTCAGTATCAAATTATTTCAACAGTTTTTCATACATCTTATTTATCAGGTAAAATGTTTGGAAAGACAACACATTGACTACAATCTTGCTAAGATCACCAATATTACAAAAGTGCAATTTCTTGTTCGTTAATGATGGAGTAACCACAAAGATATCCATTGTGATAACTTGTGATAATTTTGCTCTCCCCTCCCTCAAAGGGAAAAAAATGTGAAATTATTCAATTATATTTTCATCATTTATATTAAAACAGAGAACTCCCCCATGAGCAGGATAATGCTATTTTGGAGGGCCCAGTAATTTTAATATCACTTACAATGGAAAACCCTTTATATCAAAATTATTTCCATGTACAGATTTCTTGATTGGGAAAAAAATGGAGTCAGTTCAGCCAAAGTATTGTCAATTAAAAACCAACTGACTTGATTAAAAGAGATCACTCTTGTGCCCTGGCACCTTTTCTGTTCCAAGAGACATTGGTACTGCCTGTTTGAAATTCCAGTAGGTAACCATAAATTCAAAGAAGGCCTACTGTGACTGCCAGACCTTTGCAGTAGCCATCCTCCCTTACTCTCTTCTCATAGCGCTGAACCCAACCTTCCTCAAATCTGCCCACTTTGATAGCATTGTGTGTGTGAGCAATCAACCCATTCCCAGGAAGAGTTGGATATTTCATTTAAAGTATGTTAATGAGGCTGCATGGATGAAGGAGAGGTCATGTCTCACTATCTTGATCAAGGTTTTCGAGGAAGTGACAAAAATGATCAATGAGGATAGGGCAGTGGATGTTGTCTACATGAACTTCAGTAAGGCCTTTGACAAGGTCCCTCATGGCAGTCTGGTGCAGAAGGTGAAGTCACATGGGATCAGAAGTGAGCTGGCAAGATGGATACTGAACTGGCTCGGACATGGGTAGCAATGAAAGGGTGCATTTCTGAATGGAGGGCTGTGACCAGTGACATTCCTCAGGAATCCATGCTGGACCTTTGCTGTTTGTAATATATATAAATGATTTGGAGGAAAATATAACTGGTTTGATTAGTAAGTTTGCGGATGACACAAAGGTTGGTGGAATTGCAGATTGCGATGAGGACCGTCAGGGGATACAGCAGGATATAGATCAGTTCCCAGGGTGGAAGAGTCAATTACTAGGGGGCATAGATTTAAGGTGCGAGGGGCAAGTTTTAAAGGAGATGTACAAGGCAAATTTTTTATACAGAGGGTGGTGGGTGCTTGGAACTTGCTGCCAGGGCATTAGCTCTATTCTCTCAAACAAGCTGTCAGATCTGCTGAGATTTTCCAGCATTTTCCATTTTTGTGTCAGATTCCAGCATCTACCATGTTTTGTCTTCATCTTTGAATTGTGTTTGTAATACAGCCAAACAAGTTGAATTTTGACCTACAATCCTTCCAAAGCATGCCAATGGCAGATGGCATAAGTGGGAGAGATTCCTGGTCAGCTATCAGATGGAGACAATCCTGGAGCCTCTACCATCATTGTCCATAGCTCCAGACTAAAACAGACGTTTGAGAATTGCATGCTGCAATAGGAACTTTGACTCCCTCAGTGAACTGTAACACAACACAACCTTATAATTGAATGGAGGGGATCAAATAGGCCAAGAGGGCTGTTATGAAGATGTGCAGGAATTTGAGGCACGTCATTGACGTGCCATCAACTTTCAACTTCAGGAAGCATAGAGGAGATATGCTCCTGTCCACATCAACAGGGATGAAGTAGGAAGGCTACAGTTGTACAGAACATTGGTTAGACCACATTTGGAGTACTGCGTCCAGTTCTGGTCACCTTACTAACGGAAGGACGTGGAGACCCTGGAGAGAGTGCAGAGGAGGTTTACCAGGATGCTGCCTGGTATGGAAGGACTGGGTTATGAGGAAAGATTGGGTAAATTGGGGCTGTTTTCCTTAGACAGAGATTAAGGGGGGATCTAATAGAGGTGTATAAAATAATGACGGGTATAGATAATGTAAACAGTGGCAGGCTTTTTCCTAGATTGGAGACAAATATCACGAGGGGTCACGGGCTTAAGGTGAGGGGGGAGAGGTATAATTTGGATGCTAGAGGGAGGTTTTTCACACAGAGGGCCGTGGAGGTATGGAATGCACTGGCAAGTAAGGTGGTGGAGGCAGGCACCTTGTTTAAGGTTTACTTAGATAGGCACATGAGCGAAATAGGGATGGAGGGTTATAGGAGACTGTTTTAAATAAGGATCAGAGCCTCGGGACGTTCCTGGAAATCAACTGTTACATGTGTTGATGTTTTTCTCTTTTACTCCGCAGGTGCGTCGGTCCACCTTGTTGTCTAACGAGGGGCATACACACGGTGGGTCGTGTGTGGGCTGCCCTTGAAAGTTCGAGAGTAGCCTAGTACTTCGCGTCGTTTGTGTCTGCTTAAAACTGGACCAGCAGATGGGCACCACAAGAGCTCAGTGACTATCACTGTTTGCTGTGCAGATACATGGATTTGGGCCAGTGTCTGTGGGAGTTTGCGCATTCTCCCTGTGGTTGCGTGGGTTTCCTCTGGGTGCTCCGGTTTCCTCCCACACCCCAAAGATGTGCTCTTAGGCTGATTGGTGTAACAAATTGTCCCTAAATTATTCTCCCCTTAATCTGGTTTCCAGTGGGGGTGCCATAAGCATAGACATGGGTCAAGGGTGGAGGAGGAAAAACACATTGTTAAGATGGCGGCACGGGCTTGTTGGGCCGAAGGGCCTGTTTCCCGTACTGTGTTGTTCTTTGTTCTTTGTTCTTTGGATCAAAAGCTTCAAGTTTTCAGGTGCCCAGATCATCAACAACCTATCCTGGTCACCCCGTGCAGACACTATAGTTAAGAAAGCCCACCAACGCCTATACTTTCTCAGAAGACTAAGGAAATTTGGCATGTCCGCTACAAGTCTCACCAACTTTTACAGATGCACCATAGAAAGCATTCTTTCTGGTTGTATCGTAGCTTGGTATGGCTCCTGCTCTGCCCAAGACCGCAAGAAACTACAAAAAGTTGTGAATGTAGCTCAATCCATCACGCAAACCGGCTTCTCATCTATTGACTCTGTCTACACTTCCCGCTGCCTTGGCCAAGTAGCTAGCATAATTAAGGACCCCACACACACCGGACATTCTCTCTTCCATCGGGAAGAAGATACAAAAGTCTGAGGTCACGTTCTGGTCAATGTTAACCCCCTGGATATTGATAGTGATTGATAAGTATTTTTCATATGTCCAAAATAAGGATTTTGAGTTCAAATTTACAGCATGGATTTTATTGTTAAAGATTAAATCTTTGAAATGAGATTCTGAGCAATATAAATATTCCTTTTGGCAAAGTCATTGGCGATTTGTGTTGCTCGCCTGCCCCACTGTTGGGGAACCTGCCTTTGGGGCATAGCTTTTGATGGGACTGGAAGATACTCTTGGCAGGAAGGGCCAGAAAATTCCACCCAACGGGCAGGATTCTCTGGGCTCATCAGTGGAGGGACCCAATGCAAGTATAAAAGTATAAGAAATAAGAACAGGAGTGGGCCGTTCGACCCATTATGCCTGCTCCACCGTTAAATAAGATCATGGCTGATTGGACATTCCTCACGTTCATTTTCCTGACCTTTCCCTGTAACCCTTGATTCCCTTACTAATCAAAAGGCTGCCCTCACAGCTCTCTGTGGCAAGGATTTCCAAACATAAGAACATAGGAATTAGGAGCAGATGTTGGCAAGTTCAGCCCTTCGAGTCTGCTTCACCATTCAGTCAGAACATGAATGACCTCTCCTAGTCTCAATCCACTTCCCTATCTGTTCCCCATATCCTCCTTTCCCTCTTTTAAAATTAGAAATATGTCTATCTCCCTCTTGAAACCATTTAACGATTCAGACTCCACCGCACTATTGGGCAGTGAGTTCCACAAATCTATCAGCCTCTGCGAGAAGTAGTGCCTCCTCATCTCAGTTTTAAATCTACCGCCTCGTAACCTATACCTGTGACCTCTTGTTCTAGATTGCCCCACAAGAGGAAACATTTACTTTATCAATCCATTATAAAATTTTATAAAGTTCGATCAGATCCCATCTCGTCCTTCTAAACTCCAGCAAATAGAAGCTCAAACCGTTTAATCTCTCCTCATACATCACCCCTTCATCCCCGGAATCAATCTGGTGAACCTCCTCTGAACTGCCTCCAATGCCACCACATCCTTTCACAAATAAGGAGACCAAAACTGGACACAGTACTCCAGATGTGGCCACACCAATACCCTATACAATTGCAACAACAAACTCAAAAGCCTCTGAGAGAAATTCCTCTTCATCTCAGACTTAAATTATTCTGAAACTAAGCTGTCTGGTCCTAGACTGTCCCATGAGGGGAAATATCATCTCAGCATTCACTCTGTCAAACCCCTTAAGAGTCCTATATGTTTCAATGAGATCACCTCTCATTCTTTAAAATCCCAATGAGTAGAGCCACAACCTGTTTAATCGTCCCTCATAAGACAATCCCTCCATACCAGAGATCAAAAATTAAGGTAGGTAGCAAGAATGGAAAATTTAACATCCCAGCCAAAACTCCATTTACTTTCTCACCTGAGAAAGGAGCAGCACTCTGAAAGCTCATGCTACTTTAACCTGGTGTTGTGAGACTTCTTACTGTGCCCATTCACTTTCAGCAGCATGAGGAAAATCCCAGCCATGACACAGAGAAAGGTTTTAGCCATAAACTTTTAATTTGAATTGCTTGGTTGTATAATTAGAATACTTTATGACTATATTATCCGTTTTTAAAAATTTCAGCATACTCACAACTTTCTCATTATTTAGAAATATGTTAATAATACTAATGCCATATGTTTTATCCATTACAGAAGGTGAAAACTCATTGACAGGAACACTTTCATTCGTCATTTCAATATTGCATTATTATACTCTAACAAACAAAAAAATGCTTACCCTGAACCATGAACGATGAGACCAATGAAGAATATGATGAAGAGATGGTGAGTGAACCAAAACACCTCATAAAATGACTTCATAATAGCTTCTGTTGATGAAGTCACCATCAAAACGAAAGCCACAGTAATAACGATGCCAGTCACTCCTGCTGTGCTACTTAATAGCTCTTTCATTGTGTTCTAGAAGCATAGATAACATCACATAAATAAAGACAGAATCACCAGCTATAAATAATTATTTTATCTATTTCAGCATCAAATCATGATGAACACCTCATATGTAAATATGTATTTAAGATCCCATTTTCTGAATGTAACTGTAGAAGTAAGGCATTTTAGGAACATAACTTAACAGTCTATAGATTCACATCATCAGTCTTGTGCTTACTTCAAGCTTAATTCAAAAAAAAACAAGGACCAAATAAGTTATTGCCCTACATCTTAAATTAAACGTTATATTTTATCATTAAGGCTGCTTTAATTATGGAACATGTTAAACTTTGTACCACTTTAATTTCAATTTTGATTAAGCATATCAGTGCAGACTTGATGGTCTCTTCTGCTCTGTAGGGATTCTGTGATTCTATGAAATGCAATTTTCACACAGAAAGTGATTCCCTGTGTCTTTGCCACTTCACAAATAGGATCTTTGCTTCTAGTCGCTCTTTTGATATTGGGGAGAAAATACTGAAAAATTAAGGTAGCTAGCAACTGCTAAAACAATGTACTTTCTAGTGTGCTTTTGTTTTACTTTGCTGAAGCTTAACAACTGATGATTTTCAGACATATTATTGAAATAGTTCAAAAGGCAATCAATATCCTAAACAAAAGAATATAACAACTCTATTCATTAAATCATTATCTTCATTCCTTAATTTGATCAGTGGAGAGTCCAGTTTGTTAAGAAAACCA
Organism: Carcharhinus amblyrhynchos; assembly: GCF_965287045.1. Lineage (NCBI taxonomy): Eukaryota > Metazoa > Chordata > Chondrichthyes > Carcharhiniformes > Carcharhinidae > Carcharhinus > Carcharhinus amblyrhynchos. Next base: position 32,735,712 of record NC_137335.1, on the reverse strand, counting down.
AGCACTAGCAACTCTAAGTAAAACTAATAATACCAAACAGAAAATCATAATATTAATAAGTAAGTTAAAACATTTGAAAAATTAGCTTTAACAATTGTGTGCATTTAAATGTTGCACAGATAGCTTCAATTCTACAATCTGCATCTCATGAATAATACCTAATGCTCGGTAAATTGAAATGAAAGATGTCAGTAACTTTAGTGAGTTTTAAAGTTGCAATGATTTGTAATTTCTCTCCTTTGTCTCAATTGGATTAAAAGACAACATACCGTATTGTATGTTCTGATGGGGTTGAGGTAGCTTTCACTGGTATTCTTCCCAATGCTGGAAAGTCTGATCAGTAAGTCTTTGGCAGCAGGTGAATAACTTGTGTGGTATCGCTCAATATTGAACAAATGTGCAATTACGTGGATCACTACATGTCAACAAACAAATATTTTATTTTCTACATTTGTGTTAGTTTTATTTAATGAAATGAACATTGATAATGACTTGCAAATAGAGAATCTTGGGGGCATGCTGGGACGCAGGAAATCTAGCAAAATGCAGTGGGAAGATGGCAGATAACATGTCTGTCATCTTCCTGCTGTCATGGCATCTGAAGGGGTGTGGGAAGGCTTGCAGATGGGCTGCCTAATTGCCACTTAGTTCATAGAGGTTTACAGCATGGAAACAGGTCCTTCGGCCCAACTTGTCCATGTTGCTCTTTTTTTTAAACCCCCAAAGTAATCCCAAATGCCCGCATTTGGCCCACATCCCTCAATATCCATGTGACTGTCTAAATGCTTTCTAAAAGACAAAATTGTACCTGCCTGTACTACTACTTCTGGCAGCTTGTTCCAGACACTCACCACTCTCTGTGTGAAAAAATTGCCCCTCTGGACACTTTTGTATTTCTCCCCTCTCATCTTAAACCTATGTCCTCTAGTTTTCGTCTTCCCTACCTTTGGGAAAAGATATTGACTATCTAGCTGATCTGTGCCCCTCATTATTTTATAGAACTTTAAAGAATCACCCCTCAGCCTTCGATGCTCCAGAGGAAAAAAGGTAGTTAAGATAAGGTAGTTAAGAAGACATGCCTTCATTGGCCGGGGCATTGAGTATAAAAATTGGCAGGTCAAGCTGCAGCTGTACAGGACCTTAATTAGGCCTCATTTGGAATATTGTGTACAGTTCTGATTGCCACACTACCAGAAGGATGTGGATGCTTTAGAGAGGGTACGGAGAGATGTTGCCTGGTCTGGAGGGCATTAGCTATGAGGAGAGGTTGGATAAACTCGGTTTGTGCTCACTGGAATGACAGACGTTGAGGGGTCCTGATAGAAGTTTACAAGATAGTGAGTGGCATGGACAGAGTGAATAGTAAGATGCTTTTTCCTAGGGTAGAAAAGTCAAGCACCAGGGGACATAGGTTTAAGGTGCGTGGAAAGAAGTTTATAGAGGAGATGTGCGAGGTGGGTTTTTTACACATAGGGTGGTGAATGTCTGGAATGCGCTACCTGGGCAGGTGGTGGGAGCAGGTATAAGAACATAAGAAATAGGAGCAGGAGTAGGCCAGTATAATAGAGGCATTTAAGGGGCATCTAGACAAATACATGAATAGGATGGTAATGGAAGGATACGGACTCCTTAAGTGCAAACGGTTTTAGTTTAGGCAGGCATTATGATTGGTGCAGGCTTGGAGAGCCGAAAGGTTTGTTCCTCTGCTGTACTGTTCTTTGTTCTTTATTCTGCCAATCTTCACAGTCAAAGAACAGTCACTTAAGTGATGTATCAGGTATGTACATAACATAAAACCTTTGCATGAGTCAGCACTTTCAAAAGAGGAGAAAATTGGAGAAAATGTATAAATAAACTGAACCTGCAATATTCCCAAATCTTATCCCACACCCTGTGAAACCCAGCAGCTGAAGAGAAGTGAGAACAAATGGATTCAACAGATGAAATCACTCTCAACACTGCTTATGAGTCAGGTGAAATATTCAGAGATATTCAAAATCATGAGGGGGCTGCAAAGAGTAGATGGGGAGAAACTGTTCCCCCTCATGAAAGAATTGAGAATGAGAAGACAAAGATTTAAAGTAATAGGTAAAAGACGCAAAAGTGACCTGGTTTATTCCTTCTAATTTGTATGTTTGTATGTATGAAAAGCCCTTTCACATAGTTAAGGATTGGAATGCACTACCTGAAAGTATGGTGGAGGCAGGTTCAATTGTAGGATTCAAAAGGGAATTAGTTGTCTAAAAATGAAGAAAGTGCAGGATTACAGGGGGAAGGGGGAGAGTAGCACTGTGAGTTGTTTATTCAAAGAGCCAGTGCAAATGCTGACTGAATGACCTCCTGCACTGTTAACAATTCTGTGATATTGGGAGGTTTGAACACATCGGGTGGGTAACAAAAGACACATTGGAGAGGCTGGTGGGAAATTGGAGACATAAGAGGGGATGAAGATGGAAAGAATGTGTTGGAGACACATTGGGTGGCTGGTGTTATAAGAGGACCAGAGTCACATCAGAAGCAAAGAAGATGTTGGTGTTTTTGTCACAGTGGAGTTAGAGGTTAAGTGCAGGCATGTGTCTGTGGTATTGGGGAGTGGAGGTCCTATCAATTTCTCACAAACTCTGACCATGGAGATATTAATAGATTTGTTTTGATGTGTCTTTGGCCCTTCCAATGTCTCTGATTCCCTGTTGATTTTCCAGCCATGTCAGTGTGTCACCAGCCACCCTCTCAAAGTATCTCTAGTACCCTGATACCTTCAACCATGATCCCCTTGTCCCCCCCACCCTGTGTCAGCAACACCTACTGACCCCTATGATTTGTCTTCCTCCCCTCCATCCCCTCTGAAGTTACTTCAGGTCCCTTGATGCATCTCCAATCCCGCTGAAATGTCTCCAACCTCTCAAAATGTATTTCCAAACCTCAATGTATCTACTGCCCTTTAGTGTGTGTCTGGCTGATCTAAAGTATCTCTGGTTTCTCTGATATCTTTGGCTGTTCTGTTTGATTCAAGGCTCCCAACCAATGTCTCCCTCATTTCCACTTGCCAGCTATGGCCTGGGACCAAAGGCCTTCCCATCCTCTCACTGAAGCTGGAAAACAAAGTCTAAAAGCATAAAGAACATTCTGTTGTTAAGTTTGGCAAGTCCTTCTTATTTCCAGATTTCTTGGTTGCTAATTGCTTTCCTCACTCCTCATTCCATGGCCACTTTCTGTACAGGGCCATTGAATCTGTTTGTAATATATGTAAATGATTTGAAGGAAAATGTAACTGGTTTGATTAGTAAGTTTGCAGATGACACAAAGGTTGGTGGAATTGCAGATAGCGATGAAAACCATCAGAGGATACAGCAGGATTTAAATCGGCTGGAGACTTGGGTGGAGAGATGGCAGATGGAGCTTAGTCCAGACAAATGTGAGGTAATGCATTTTGGAAGGTCTATGGGAAGGTCTATGGACAGATGGGAAACATACAGTAAATGGCAGAACCCTTAAGAGGATTGATAGGCAGAGGGGTCTGTATGGACAGGTACACAGGATATTGAAAGTGGCAATGCAGGTGGAGAAGGTAGTCAAGAAGGCATACTTGCCTTCATCGGTTGGGGCATTGAGTTTAAGAATTGGCAAGTCATATTGCAGCTTTATAAAACCTTAGTTAGGCCACACTTGGAATATAATGTTCAATTCTGGTTACCATACTACCAAAAGGAGGCTTTGGAGAGTGTACATAAAAGATTTACCAGGATGTTACTTGGTATGGAAAGCATTATGAAGAGAGTTTGGAGAAACTTGATTTGTTCTCACTGAAACAGTAGAGGTTGAGGGGCGACCTGATAGAAACCTACAAGATTGTGAGGGGCATGGACAGAGTGGATAGTCAGAAGCTTTTTCGCAGGGTGGAAGAGTCAATTACTCAGGGCACAGGTTTAAGGTGCGAGGGGCAAAGTTTAAAGGAGATGTACAAGGCAAGTTTTTTATATAGAGGGTGGTGGATGCCTTGAACTCGCTGCCGGGGGAGGTAGTAGAAGCAGATACGATAGTTGGTTTTAAGAGATGCCTGGACAAATACGCGAATAGGATGGGAATAGAGAGATATGGTCCCCGGAATGATAGGTGGTTTTAGTTCAGATGGGCAGCATAGTTGATGCAGGCTTGGAGGACTGGAGGGTCTGTTCCTGTGCTGTAATTTTCTTCGTTCTTGTTCTTTGAGTTTGTTATTTCTATAATATATAATTGGCTAGATTGAGAAACATATGGCAGCTATTGCATCAAGAAATAAATAGTTCCCTATTAGAATAATGTGATGTGAAGAGACGAGTTAATGAAAGTATGGAGAAAGATGGAAAGAGATAAATAGATAAATGCAATTAGACAAATCCATGTAGAAGGAAGTTTAAGAAAACAAAGGAATCAATATGGGAAAATCTTTATAATGTATGTTTTAATAATCATTTTTAATAATTACGATTCAAACTTTACACACAACTTAATAATTGGGGAATTTACCAGCAAATGTCTCACCTGTGTGTAGAAGTATCATGTAGGCAACCATCTGATGAAATCTGATGTTTTTATCCAGTTGCCTTCTGATACTGCTTCGGCAACACTGATTAAAAAAATCAACACTTGATAGATTAAATGATTTATTTGGTGGAATATATTCTTACACTTATTACACAAAGGAGAAAGCTAAGTGATTGTCAGTCAGTTTATGGTTGAAGTGAGATCATTAATCAAGTGATGGAAATTCAATCTGTGCTGCTAGACCTGCTGAGTTTTCCGAGCACTTTGTTTTGATTTTACAAATCCATGCTGGCTTTCTCTCATCAGCTTTGAATTTTCAGGGTGTTCATTCATCCTTAGATATAGACTCTAATATTTTCCTGACAACTGATCTATAATCGTCTATAAACCTGTCCATAATTTCCTGGTTTTCCTTTCTCATCTTTACTAAATAGTGATGTGCACAATCTTACAATCTATGGGAATGGTTCCTGAATCAATCTTCTTACCTACCTCTATTTCTGCCTCAGCTCTTCAAAGTCTGCCTGACTGTGTGTAGTACTCCAGGGAAGTACTTTATTGTTTTCTTGTCTAAGTGTCTAGATGTCTATGTTTGACACTTTCTCATGACATCATGATGGCTCTGAGTGAACCCCCTGCCCCGCCAACAACCTTGACTTTCAAGAGATCAGTGCGCACTTTTTAAAACATATCCCAATCTAGAAAAATTAAATCAAATAAAAGATTCTACTTCCAAGGACATGTGAACACAATGAGCCCTGATGCCCAGGGAATCCTGGGGCAGTGCCGGGGCAATGCAAGAGGGAGGTGCCAGGCAGCAGTGATCAGACACTGAATATACCTGTGTGCCTCTGGCGCGCTCTCTTCACCAGGTCCCCAGGTCAAAAACTGTTGCAATTCCTGTTGACATGATGTCACGTTGGCAGGGGGAGGGGGGATACTAACGTGGGAGGATAATAGAGTGGGAAACCCGCTAATGATATTAAAATATATGGCAATGAGGTTCCTGACCTTTCATAGCGTAAAAGCCTTTTGAGGATGCCCATTGGGATTCTCTGCCCTCACCACCATTCTGCCACCAGGTGTAATCTTATCAATGTCCTATAGCTATAGCAAGACTCTCCTAGTTTTATATTCTATTCTTTTTGCAATAAAGGGCAACATTGATTTGCCTCCAGAAGTCATTGCTGTACCGGCATATTGACTTTTTGTGATTTATAAACAAGGTCACCCAGATTCCTCTGAACCACAGTCTCTCTTCACTTAAATAATATTCTGTTTTCTATTCTTTCAGTCAAAGTGAAAATCTGATATTTTCTCACATTATACTCCATCTGCTGATTTTCCCCACTCACTTAACCTTTCTGTATTCCTTTGCACATTCACAACTTGCTTTCTTGCCTGTATTTGTATTATCAGAAAATTTGGCTACAATACAGTTTGTCCCTTCTTCCAGGTCATGAATATAAATTGTAAATAGTTAAGGCTGCAGCATTGATTACTGTGGCACTCCACTAGTTATGGTTTGCTAACATGATAATGGTTCATTTATCCTGAATCTCTGGCCTGTTTACAGCCCCCTGTTGGCTATATTTGAAGGTGGAGTGCTTGTAAATTAAAGAGGATGGGTGGCCTTTCCATTGCCTTCCCGTCCAACCCACCAAGTACATTATTAGTGGGCAGGAAGATTAGGGTGCCAATCCGCCTTTATCCCTATTGAGGCTCTTAGGTGGTCAATTAGCAGCACTATTATAGGTGCAGCTCGGGAAGGTGAAAGCAAAGCAGATAGCTTGGCGGCTTTTAATGTGCAGGCAGGCTCCTGTCCAGCAGTCAGGATGCCTCTTTTGGCAGTCTTCTATAGCATTGAAGGCAACCTGACCTCTAGATCATATTTCTTCAATTATTCTCTCCAGTGTCCTTTCAAACCTGGCGCCTCACCTGCTCCTCCCCTTACTGGGGACTACCTGTGAAGTCCATCCAAAATCCCAGACTGAAGTCCAGCTGATGTCAGTCTTCTTCCTCAGGGACTGCCTGTATTCCCAACAGTGGCCACAGCTCGATCCTAGCACTGCTGGCACTACAGACCAATCAGATTGGCTGGCAGCTGTCTGGGGCTGGAGTTCCACCCCAACTGAGACCTAAGTGACACTGTGAAGCTATTAAGGTTGCTCCTAGAGTAATATCATGCCAGGTTTTTCTTTCCCACCAGTAACTTCTTCATTTTTTCCCTCTTGTATTTCTTATCTCCAATCTAACAGATTCTACATTGTGATTCTCCGAACCAAAATAATTTCTTACTACTGTAGTGATCACATCCTTTATTAACAGACCTACCCCATCTCCTTTTCCCTGCTTCTTGTTCTTCTGACATGTCAAATACTCAGGAATATTCATATCCCAGCAGTATTCATTTCACAATCATGTTTCTGCATAATGGCTGTATCATTCTCGTTTATTTCTATTTGTGCTATCAATTCATTTTTCTTTTTATGAATGCTGAGCCTTTAAGTCTGTCTTTTTATAATTTTTTCTACCCTGTTCTTTTTTGTTGTGCACTCTTATGTTTGTACGCCCTGTCCCCTATTATACACACTGTTTGCCATTGCTGTATTGTCACTGCAATACTGCAATGTCCTTCATCTTCAGTTTTTTAGATCTCCTCTCATGTTAACCCAACCCCTCAAAATTTAGGTTAAAACCCTCTCTACAGCCCTATTTATTCAGTTTATCAATCTGATCCCACTGATCCCAGCACAGTTCACATGAAGGCAGTCCCAATGATACAACTCCCTCTTTCCCCAGTTCTGGTGGCCCATGAATCAAAATCCTTTTGTCCTTCATCAATCTTTGAACCATGCATTCCACTCTCTGATCTTCTTTTCCCAACGCCAATTTGCTTCATGGTAGTAATCCTGACATTATTAACTTTGTGGTTCTGCTCTTTAATTTAGCCCCTCGCTGATCATACTACCTTTGTTGAAACTCTTTGCTGGTCCTGCCTATGTCCCTGGAACCACATGGATTATGAAACATGGATCCTTCCCCTCCCATTCCAATTTCCTCTCCAGATCCAAGGAAATGTCCTTAACTGTGGCATTGGTCTGCAACACAGCCTTTGGCACTACTCTTGCTACAAGGAACAGTATCTATCTATGTAACTATACTACAATTACATACCTATTTATTTCCCCCAATTGAATGGCAACCTGCACCATGGTACTACTTTACCTTGCTCATCCTTCCTGCAGTCCCTGCTCTCGTCTTCACAAGCTTTAAGAACTTTGAATATGTTGGAAAATTGCAAGGGTTAAGGATCCTCCATTGCTACCTTTTGATTCCCCACACCTACCTTACTTGCAGTCACAGTGCCTGGTCCTTGACAATGGACCAAATCTGAAGTGCCTAGGCTAAAAAAATCTGACTGTCTCCTGGAATAAAATGTCCAGATATTTATTTTCTTGATGCTTGAACTCCAGCTCATCAACTCTGAGCCAAAGAGCATGAAGTTGCAGACACATACTGCAGAACACTACTAATTCGCTGGCCATGGAATTGGAGCAGGCGAGGGTCCGACAGCAAGAATCTCCATTCAGCGTGGATGGGAATTTCTGTTCTCGCTCAAGCTAGGCTGTAAAATCACACCCATACTGCGGCTGTAGTTGATGCAGATCACACTGTAGTCCATGCGCTGTAGCTGCAACACCACCTCAAATCACCGTTACATGCTAATTGATGTGAGGATCTGTATACTCTACATACATCTGGTGAATGCTTCCTGTATACATGTTAATGCCCTCATCCGATTGACATCTGGTGCAGTTGGTTCCAAAAATATGTGCTTGTGCTGCAAGTGCCATTTGAAAGCAAAAACAACACTTAGAGCACCAAAAGAAAACATCACTTTGGTGTTGAATTTCATGGCCTATGTCTTTAGTAGGCATTGCAACCAGGAGCAATCAATGTTCTTCTTTAGAGTTTACCAAGCTGGCTGTACTGTTAAGATCTACCTGGTTAAAGCATTTGAAGATTTTGAGGTGATAAATTTCAAGGATTGTGGTCAAGGAATTGTGGTCAACAGTTGCTGTCTACTTATATTGAAGTTGGGGAGGGGGCAATTTTATGGCCCCATCATGCAGGCATATTTGAGGGTGGTGGGAGGAGCACATGTAAAATAGAACAAATGGCTAGTTGATTGCTTTCATGCCCAATCCCAAGCTGTCCCCTATAATACACTGGGAAGGTAAGCCATCGACCAGCCTGCCACCCTGAAGACTATTGAGGTCCTTAATGGGCTAATAAATGATCAGTTAAGAGCCTCTTTCAGTCCCCACCACAATAGTATGGCAGGGGAAGGCAGAACAAAGGAGGACAGCTTGATGCCTTACCCCTTCAGGCATAAAGTTAGGAAGATAGAGGGGTTTTACCTCCTGTGATGGTGCCCTGTGCCCATCGATGTACTGCCTCCTCAAGATTTATATCTTCTTTGTAACTCCCCTCCAGACTCTGTAACCTGACTACTACTCTGCCCAGTGATCCTGATTCCTCCTCAACCAAGAACCCCAGACTTACCTCTAAGTCATGTTGCCATCGATCTTCTCCACGAGACTACACGTAATCCCATCAATAGCCACTACTGAGTTCAGGTGCTCCTGGGGCAACTGTTGGTCAATTGGACTTGCAGGCAGCTCTCAAGTGCAGGACTTCCTCTTCCATAATTATCTCTATATGGTCATCACCAATGTGTTATTACTACGGGGCAGCCATTTTTAATGTTATCTAGCAACCAACTTTTCTACCGAGGGGATAAGTAAAAGGAACAATACGCCACCTGTAAAATTCAGCCCTAGCTTTATCAAAATCTAAGACTGAATAAATTTATGAAAGTTTGAAGCAATCTAATATCATCACTGTCAGCTTAACTTGTTTATTTCTCAAGGCTGAAGGATGTTTATTCAAGCACTGCCCCAGCTATTTGAACATATAAACTAAGAAAATACATCTGAAGGAGTATTGTTGGAAGAGATCTCTTTTAGAAGAAATGTTAAATCAAAACTTTGCTTGTTCAGATACAAGAACACAAAAAAACATAATAAATGGGTACAGAAGGAGATCTTATGGCTCGTTGAGCCTGCTGTCCTCTTCAGTATAATCATTGCTAATTATGGAGTTCAAATCCACTTTTCTGCCTGCTCTCCATACTTCTTGATTCCTTAAGACACCAAACACTTGTCTATCCAGCCTTAACTAAAGTAAACAATGGAGCATCCACAACCCTCTGGGATGGAGAATTGCAAAAGAATTAGATATAAATGATCACTCATCAATAAAAACAGCAGGGCATTCCTGGGCCCCTGGTTAGCATTTATCTCTTAACTAAAGAACATAAAGTAAAGTAAAAGGAAAGTTTATTTATTAGTCACAAGTAGGCTTACATTAACACTGCAATTAAATTACTGTGAAATTTCCCTACAGCATGAAGATAATTTTGACTTTGGGTGAATAATGGCCATGTTTCCCTACACGAAACATTTACACCACTTTCAATGTAATTCAACTGTTTTATAACATAAAATATATTATGTAAATGCAGCAACTTTCTTCTTTTTCTGCCACAATACAAAAATTCTTGCTAACTTATAAATTCCACCTTACACTCTGACTGATTTACTTCAGGGCTTTAACACTTCTCTATTTACTGTAAAACCTAAATCTCAATTTAACATAACATTTTCTGACCTTTCTTTCATGTGGAGTATCATTTATAAATGTACCAAATGATGTAAACATTAAGGTACCTTGGAAGAAATAATACATACACTGCACGATCCTCTCAAAAATGAAATCAGGTTCCGACTCACGGGCAGTAGGATTAGGAGACAGTTTAAGTTGAGACACATCGCAGATGCTCTTGACCAAGCCAGTGCTGACTAATAGGAAAAATCAGACACACGTCTCTAGTTTACAAGAGCAGATTAATGGTGTAAAAATATGTGTAAGTAACAATAATAAAGCACTTACTCCAAGCAGTGCACGAGTATAAATATATGCTTCCTCTTGCTCATATAGGAAGAAAGTATGGCCAAAAAGAAATGTATTGATTCCCAACCACAAAAGCTGTAACGTAAAAAGCTTTTATTTCACAAACTAGACATCAAATCATTTATTGTGGAGTTGCAAATATATAAAATGAAAAAAATACTTCAAAATCCATAATGCATAACATTTCAAATGTTTCAAAAGTGTCAAAGTTAAGAATAAGCTTCAAATTAAACTAAATAAACTGATATAAATTAAAAACTTGTGTGTCTAATATGACATGACATGAGACCTGTAACTTTCAGTTTGCAATAATTTATCTAGATACTTCAACAAATGCAGTTAATTCTTTTTCTTTGTAAACTACAAAAAATATATTTTCCTAAACAGGCTTGTAAAAATAGTTAATTAACATTAAAAGTTGTGCACGATAATCAAAGTTTATTATTTGTAATAGCAGGCTTAGACACTGAAGGACAGAACACTCACTTTGTACTAAGAAAACATTTGACATATGAACAATTGAATTATAAGACTTACTAATATGATGAGCTTGGGAGCATCATTCACAAACCAGTTTGCCATTGAACTGTTACTTTAATCTGTTTTCTGCTCCTTTACAACTGGTGTTCTGTTTTCTACCAGCCGAGTCCTGTCAGTTATTGCTGAGGTGTAGCATTACTGGGAATGTACTCTGGGAATTGTAGTTTAGTCTTTGACTATCTAGTATTCAAAAACTTGTTTAAGCTGTAGTTCTAAAATTTCCAATAATCCCATGAGGTTGACAGTTTAAAAAAGAACATGTCAGGGGACTGGGTCCCACTGAGTTAGTTGGTCTATATTTTTCTCATGAAAGGAAAGAGTCTTCCATAAAATAAGATTGAACAGTCAACATTGTTCCTCTTGGGTGCAGCAAAACTGTTAAATATCATTTTGACAACACATGTGAATGGATGGCATTTGAATACACTGGTATAATTTTTTAAAGAGAGCTGAAGGCTAAATAAGCATTCATGGACAGTCCATTCACAGTAGTCAAGACATGTTGGATAAACTGTGCTACTCTTCTTGAGCTGATATTCTTACCTGAAGTTAGAAGGTTATTGATCTGAGCCCATCAACAACAACAGCTTATGTTTATATTACACCTGCAATTTAATAAAACATTCCAAGATACATTACAGCAGCACTATAAAGCAAAATTTCATATTGCGTCGTATGAGGCTATATTAGACAGCCAGTTTTAGGGCTGGGGAAAATTACAGAGACAGGGAAGAGGTGAGGTCATGGAGACAGTTTGAAAACGAGGATGAGAGTTTGAAAATGGAGGTATTGCTTGACTATGGACCAATGTGGGTCATCTAGCACAGGGGTGATGGGTTTGGTGCAAGTAAAGACATGAGCTGTAGATTTTTGAATGGCCTTCAGGCATGGATTATATTCTAAGCCAGTGCCGTGAAGACCCCCCTTGCAAAATCAGAATCAAAATGATTCAAAATTTGTGCAATTAATTCACGTAATTAAACTAAAACTAACCATATTTTATACTCTGTGGTTGCATCTCCAAGACCCAGTGAATCTGGGGCCTCCCACTCATTTGCAAGCTGGGAAAGAGCCACATGTGAGTGGTTTAGATGTTTTACGTTGGTCAGGCTCATGACCAACGGGAGTTGGAGCTGAAGGCAATGGCCTCATGTACTTGCACAAAGAGTGAAAACTCAAAAAAAGGCACTAAAAACCACGGAGAAGTGAGACAGACAGCGAGAGGTAAAAGAAAAGGACAGGGAGAATTTAAAAATGAAGTTCCCAGTGAGGAAAGAAGACAGAGAATATAGAAGGTCTGCCTCAATTTTTTTTACAGTCTAGAGGTGTAGCATGACATATAAAAGGTTGGGAACCACTGTTCTAGGTTGATACTCCAGTTTAGTACTGGGACAGTGATGCACTTTTGTAAGCTGGTTTGTCAACAAAGTAATCATAACAAAACCTTGTTGCTGCAACATTGTTTGTTAAATACAAGTTAAAATTAAGTCCTTTTGAGTTGTTCAAATGATATAAGTGTGCAGTCCTCTCTAGCAGGCATACAGAGGTCAGTGCAGGGAGAGCAGGAATGGACGGCACGGTTGCAGTGGTTAGCACTGCTGCCTCACAGCAACAAGGACATGGGTTCAATTCCAGCCTTGGGTGACTGTCTGTGTGGAGTTTGCAAGTTCTTCCCGTATCTGTGTGGGTTTCCTCTAGTGCTCTGGTTTCCTCCCACTGTCTAATGGTGTGCAGGTTAGGTTGATTGGTCATGCTAATTAATTGGTCATCTTATTAATTATTCTAAAAAGTTTTAAGAGGAAGGATAGGCTGTCCTTGAATCCTTATTTAGGGCCCTATTTTACTATTTTGATTCTAAGTGCTGGGTGTACTTGGAACTGGGAGTGTTTTAGATTGGACTTTTATACCCGTTCTCAGGCATCCCCATACGCACTCTGCCTGCAAAAATATCAGCGATTCTGAAATGCACTGTAGAAGCCTATGAGCAGGGCTTAATGCAACCAAAACCCTGCAGCTCCAATTGGCACCTCCAAATGCGCATGCACAGAAAAAAAATTGATAGGGTGCTACGCTGTCCTGCCACATCCCTCCTGGGCCCGATAATGCCTTCCCCTAGTCCTACAGACATTATCCCAACTACCTAACATTACTGACCCTCTTATCCCTCCACCCCCTGCCACCCAGACCGATCATGGGCCCCTCCCCCACTTCCCTCCCACCGATCTCAGGCAGAGTGATCCCCCTTTCCCCAGCCCCCTCCACCGATCTCAGGCAGAGGGGCAGTGAAACCCCTTTCCGTGCCATTGATCTCAGGCAGAGTGGCAGTGGACCCTTAAGACCATAAGACTGGAGCAGAATTAGGCCACTCACCCCATCGAGTCTGCTCCGCCATTCAATCATGGCTGATATTTTTCTCATCCCCATTCTCTCGCCTTTTCCCTACAACACCTGATCCCCTTATTAATCAAGAACCTATCTATCTCCATCTTAAAGACACTTAATGACCTGGCCTCCACAGCCTTCTGTAGCAAAGAGTTTCACAGATTCACCACTCTCTGGCTGAAGAAATTTCTCTTCATCTCAGTTTTAAAGGACCATCCCTTTAGCCTGAGGTTGTGCCCTCTGGTTCTAGTTTTTCCTCATGGTAGAAACATCTTCTCCACATCCACTTTATCCAGGCCTCGCAGTATCCTGTAAGTTTTAATAAGATTCCCCCCCCTCATCCTTCTAAACTCCAACAAGTCCAGACCCAGAGTCCTAAATCGTTCCTCATTCGACAAGCTCTTCATTCCAGGGATCATTCTGTGAACCTCCTCTGGACCCTTTCCAATGCCAGCACATCCTTCCTTAGATATGGGGCCCAAAACTGCTCCAATGGGGTTTGACCAGAGACTTATACAACCTTAGAAGTAAATTCCTGCTGTTGTATTCTAGCCCTCTTTACATGAACGCTAACATTGCATTTGCCTTCCTAACTGTCTCCTGAACTTGCACGCTAACCTTAAGAGAATCCTGAACAATGACTCCCAAGTCTCTTTGTGTTTCTGATTTCCTAAGCATTTTCCCATTTAGAAAATAGTCCATGCCTCCATTCCTCCTTCCAAAGTGCATAATGTTACATTTCCACGCCCCTTCCCCTCCAATGATCTCAGGTAGAGTGGCAGCAGACGCTCCCGGCCGCCACCCCCACACCCCCACACACCACGCCCCCCCCCCCCCCACCTCCAACCCCCCGCCACAACCCCCGATCTCAAGCAGAGAGCCATTGGATGCTCAGCACCTACCTCCTCATTAACTGCATCGCCCGAATCGGACTTCTATGGAGCATGTGTGTTTCGCACCGATTCTGGATGGGCGAACACGGTGATAAAGGAGGATGTGCTGGTAAAACTGGGCTTGCAGCCTGTTAGGTCAGTTTGAATGCATGCAAATACATTTAAATGACTGTCACATCTGTTTCAGGGATGGTTACAATCACAACCATTTTTGGGCATTGTAAAGGGGGACTGGCGCGGAGATGGGCGTGGATCGCGAAACTCACCTCAGGCCTGACTTTACCAAGTTTTTGCATCCAAAAACAGGTGTAACGTCATGGTAAAATTGGGCACTTAGTCTTAGGATGTTATCCCATCACCATTGCTTCACAATACCCTATCTCATGATCTCATTGGCCAAAATCCTGCAATAAATATCACCAATAAAAATCCTTTCTATAATAGCTTAATCCAGAAATATTTGCTCTGATAAATAGATAACTTTTCACCCTTGCACTCCCACCTAGTGTCTGAGTTTCAGGTGCCCCAGTGCTCCTAAACAGTTATGTCCAATTACTGCAGCAGGGTTTGTGGAAGGCTGCTAAGCTTTACTTGGGAGACTGCAAATAGTCTCATGAGATGGCAAGCAGCTCTGAGGGTCCTGTTTCAGACTACACTACCTCAGCATGGACAGTAGCAAGACTGACTGAGGGGCAACAGCAAGGACATAGACACAGCAATGGTGGGAGCAGGGATGCTGTCATCCTGAGAGAGAAAGTTTGTGCTCCATGGATCCAGTGACACATGAGGGTGATGCCTCAGAACATCTTGTGAGTATTGGAGGGCAGATTGCTGGATTGTCAAGAGAGCCTGCATGCACCTTTGAACACTGAAATCTACAGCCATGATGACAGCAGAGTGAATTGTATGGCAACAGGCATGGATCTCATGACTTCCACCTGAGTTTCCACTACAACATTGAGATTCTGCTTTCAGTCTGTGCTGCATAGAACCTTAGAATCCCTACGGTGAAATAGGAAGCCATTTGCCCCAAAGTGTCTGTGCTGACTCTCCAGAAGAGCATTTGCCCAGGCCTTCGCCCTGCCATGTCCTTGTAAGCCCACATATTTACCATGGCCAATCCACCAAACATTCACATCTTTGGACTGTGGGAGGAAACCGAAGCACCTGGAGGAAACCCACACAGACATGGGGAGAACGTGCGAACTCCACACAGGCTGGAATTGAACCCCAGGTCCCTGCCACTGTAGGCAACAGTGCTACCCACTGTGCCATAGAAGCTGAGACAGTGTCCATCAGTCACAGCAACATGCTAGTCTGCTGGTGCAATCATAGAGCTAGTCACGATTTCCACACTGGAAAAGGTGGTTCCAAGCCTTGTGGAAAATCCTGTGCCACGTTGGAGCTGGAGTCTTCCATGCTCCTGGACATGACAGTTGGCTGTCTGGTAGGCTTGACAAGCATATCTATGTGTGATCATCTGCATTCTCCTCCTTCATCACATCTTCATACAAAACCTCAGTAGTGAAGTCGTTCGTACCTGGCTCATGAATTGACTATTCTCCCGAACAGGCTGCTCTCCAATGCCCGTGATAAATCACTTACGGATCTTGACTCTATGCAACTGTCTAATATACTAACTGTGACAGTAATTGAACTGGTTGCTGAGTGTTGGATAAAGTGACAGTGCTTCTTCCTCAGCGATCTGTAGCAAACACTTATCATTCCTCATGAGTCTGCCATGATTGGTCAGGAGTGTAGGTCAATGAACTCACACTTCCCCTCTTACATTCCTAACCCTGATCTTTGGCATGAACCCGTCCTAGTGGAGAAAATGGTCAATGCTCATATCTCTTTTCAAATTTTTTTGTAACATCAGTAAACTTACAGAAGTCAAGTTACTGCTTCCCTTTTATCTTAAATCAGTATCATATGCACAAATACCACTCCTGTAACTTCTGACCAACACTCACTCTGTTTACTCTTGAATTGCTGCCCCATTAGCTTAGTTGACTCATTTAAGTTCATCTAATCCTCTCATTAAACTTATTTTCTGAGAAGCTGTAAACTGTGCAGTGCTGCCAATACCGTCTGCTGTTTTTACTGTTATCTACTTTGGCTGTTACTGTTATCTGCTACTATTGCTAAACATAAACATAAAACTACCAGGAAGATCATGCCTGTGCCTCGCAGCAGAGGTGGTTTTGTTCAGTGCAATCTGATATCCAAAAACAGGGCAATATAAATTTTACTCTCCTTATTTAAATTCTTCATTGCTTTGCTCCTTCCTATCTCTATAACTTCCACCAACTTTAAAACTTCCCACACCCCAGAATCCTGTTTTTTTCTTGCACTGTTTTCTTAAGCCTACCTACTTCCCTTTGCTCTGTAATTAGTGACTGTACCTTAAGCCACCCAGGTCCCACCCTCTGAATGGTAACCTAAGGCCACCTCTTCCCTGCTCTTCCTTCCTTCCATTCCTCCATAAAACCCAATTTTTTGACACTGGTCTGTGTCATTGCTTCTTCTTTGGTTTGACATTAAAATTTTTGTTCATGACAGCTCCGTGCAGTTACTGGGATTTTTTAAAGATGGTAACTGAAAACAGTTGTTGTTCTTTTATATATTAGCAATCCAGAGATATACAGGTTAGGTGGATTGGCTATGCTAAAAAATTGCTCCTTAGGTTCGGGTGATAAGCAGGGTATATACTTGGAGTTGCAGTGATAGGGCCTGGGTGGGATTGTTGTTAGTGCCGGCTCAATAGGCCAAATGATCTCTTTACTACTGTGGGAATTCTATAGTTCTGTAGATTATGGAGTTTAAGCAGTTTAACGGTAACATATACCTATTTCAAAATCATGTTTGTATTATGTTTCAAAGATTTGGGATTGTTGCAAGAACCCAATGTAGGAATGAAGGAAAATTTATTGATAGTGCATGGCATTGCAGTTGTGAAATGTACTAGTGCCCTCTCCTGGTATAACATTGTATGGCGATTTCACATTAGTCCATATGGCCACCCTGCTATGCTGGGAATGGTAGAATAAAGTTGTGTTGGTAAACTAGCAACCCACCATCTTCAACCTTCCATGTGGTGAAGATACACCCACTTTCTCCATATATCTTGACTCTCTAAAAGATCAAAAATCCATCTAATCCAACTTTAAAAATATTCAATGATGGAGCATTCACAACTTTTTATGTTAGGTAACAAAGAAGCCATTTCTTCGCTACTAGAAGCACCATCTGAAACATTTGCTGTCCTCATCACTGATTTATAGGGCGGAATTTTCCAGTTCTGTCACCGGCAGTCATCATGGTGGGAGGGACCAGAAAGTGCGAGAATGGCTGAAAGTCAGTTTCCTGTTTGTTTGAAGATGGATTGCAATTTTCCGCTCGTGACTTTCTTGCGGGGTTGGGTTATCTACCGTGTCACGTTAGGAACCACATTTACATGCCTTTGTATCTCATGCCCCCATTCCAAATCAAATGGCTACACTGGCAGCTAATTAGATTGGCATGAACCCAGGCAAGTCATGGGGGTTACAGATAGTGCGACATGAACCCAAGACCCCTGTTGAGACCGTCCTCATGTGTGTGGAACTTGGCTATCAGTCTCTGCTCAGCGACTCTGCGCTGTCGTGTGTCATGAAGGCCGCCTTGGAGAATGCTTACCCGAAGGTCAGAGGCCGAATGCCTGTGACCACTGAAGTGTTCACCAACAGGAAGGGAACAGTCCCCCATGACTTGCCTGGGTTTGCAAAACCTCACTTACTGTACTGTCTGGAGACAATACACATCTCTTTAACCTGTGCTCAGTACTCCTTCCACTCACATTGTTAGCCACTTTAAGATTTGAAGAGCAGGTTAGGTGTAAAGATTCGCATTCTAATCAGTAATCTGTAAACTATCTGTACTGTTATGTGCTCTGTCTGAGGCCAGAACTCTTCATTCACCTGACGAAGAGGGAAATCTCAAAAGCTTGTGAGTTTACCATCAAATAAATCGGTTGGACTTAAACCTGGTGTTGTCAGACTTCTTACTATGTTTAGGATTTATAGCAGCTAGCAGCTTCTGTGATTTTTAAGCTTCTATTTTTAATCCTCTCAGTCCACCTGTCCCCTTCCCTACCATTTGGCCTTTTATGATCACCAAAATAAGACAACATAATGTTGAGAACACCTCTCTCTTATCCACTTCCTTCTGAACAGCGGGCATAACAAATGGACTTCTATTCCATACACAATGTGCAATTTGGGCAGAGAAAGCTGCTGCCCATTAATTAATTGTAAGCCACACCCCATAGTATGGTAAATTGTGCTATTAGTCTAGGTGGGCATGATCGATTTCTAATTTATTATGGGTAGTCCCTATTTCGTGCAAAACCAGGTAAACTAAATCAAATAAACTCAAGGATCCCATAGGCCTCTCGACTAGCTTTCTAAAGTGTCTATTACTTGTGGGATCATCCCACACATTAAAGTTTGTTTCTGATACTTCTTGCTAAGATAAAAAGAACACTTTGATATCTGCCTTGCCCATTTATTCAGGATGGAGAAAATACGCTGTCTATATTTTGAACAGGTTATTTGAAGGTTGCTATTACCCCTCACTGGTTAGTTGGAATGGTTTACTTTTCTTTCTTTATAACCTTAAAATACAAATCAATACTTGGACATGATTGGTCTGCTTAATGGAACACAATACATTCAACTAATACATATAAATTTAAAAGAACTAGAATTACGAAAGCTAATTACAGATCTTCATTCTAAACTTCAAAATTCAAAGATGGTACAGTGTGAAATAAAGTGCCTTTTCAGGGCAGCACAGAGGTTAGCACTGCTGCCTTAAAGTGCCAGGAACCCAGGTTCGCTTCCTGGCTTGGGTCACTGTCTGTACAAAGTTTGCACATTCTCCCCATGTCTGCGTGGGTTTCCTCCAGGTGCTCCAGTTTCCTCCCATAGTCTGAAAGATGTGCTGGTTAGATGCATTTACCCGAACAGGTGCTGGAATGTGGCAACTAGGGGTATTTCACAGTAACTTCATTGCAGTGTTAATGTAAGCCTTGCTTATGACTAATAAATAAACTTTACTTTTACTTTGACTTTTCTTGGACATCATACATTAAATTGCACTAATATAGTGCACATGGTTGAATGTTTTAATACTTGTTTTTCTCAATACAACAGATTTTGAATTTAGATAACAAAACTGATTGTTTTAATTTTGAGGTTAGTAATAATATGTTTTCTCTCCCTTGTAAATTTTGAATATAATGCTAAGATCAAGCCAGGTGATGAGCTTGTGCCCCCAGGACTCAGTATAAAATCATATTGTCGTGACATATGTAGATTGTGTGTAAACTGAAAAGGAATTAATCATTTAACATTGGTTTCTCTACCTTGAGGCTGAGATTGCCTGGGCACTTGGTGCTCCACACAATAATTCCACTGCTATGTGTCAAATATCTAACATTATATTTTCTCCTGTAAGTATGGGAACAAAACTTTTCACCAGCATCATTGTAACTGAAAGATGAAATTTCAACTTTTGCTATGTTATTAATTTTATTCATTGGTTCCTATGTGGATTAAATGTCATTCCAACTTGATTTTCACAGGGTGAGATCTTATTCCTTCACATCTTCTTATTATTCTTGATCACTTTCTTTCTTTTTTCTAGCACTTGAGTGGGATGATCTGTGCAACAAGAAAATGCACTTGTCTTTTTTTTTATTTCAGTTTCCTCTTCACGTAATTTGAGTTAAATTCCATAATCTTTGTAATTTGAATGTGATTTCTGAATAATTAGATTGATGCTCCTTTCTCTCTGACGTATCACCAGCAGATCACCTCATTCAATATCATTCAGAATTGCTTCATGAATACAATATTCTCCAATTCTCCATTTATTTGTATTCATCTTATGGATATTCCTTACCAAGTTTATTTGCTGCTCAGTCCTTAGTTGTTCCCACCCAAATTATTTACTGTTTCACTTTAATTTTGCTCATTTTGGCTGGTAATGATGTGTTTAATTCTATCCTAATTGTTTTGAAATCAGTCTCTCTATGTGTCAGTGCCTTGATCATTTAGTAGTGTTGATTCACTCTGTTGGCCCCATTAACCATTTCATATCATGTTTATTGTCAAGTAGAGTGCATGTCTGAGACCTGGTCCTTGATGTATAATTGCAAGCTCTTCCAAACCCTTGAATGGGTTTATTTTGAATTGGTTTCCTACATATTAGTTACTTCCCACATAACTTATCTGCACACTTATGCAGTATCTCAATATCATGCCAACACCTTCTTGACTCTCAGGTGATCATATCAAAAGATCGTGAAGTCCTTGCTCATCTCTTCCCTTATGGTCCAGATTCCTTGGACGGCGGCCAGAGTATCAAATTTTGTTCTCTTTAAAATAAGATAAGGACACAATTATCACCAAGACAAAGCTACCAACTTACTAGCCTCGCCTATACTTTCTTTTCACTAGACTATACATCAGCGCTAGATTGAAATATTCCGTTGAGTTGAATTGCACCCAATATCCCAAGTGCTTTTGATCTCCGGTCTCTATCTTCTACCCTAAATGATTTAATTCAATCCAATTTGATGCATGCCATTAGCTACCTTCCTATACAAATCACAAGCTCTGGGGAAATTTTGCAGTCCAACAAAATGTCTTTGCAACATCTTTAAACAGAAATCAAACGTTTCTATTTAATTGTTGTACCATTCCTGAACTCTGGGGGTGATATGATATGAAATCTTTGTCTTATCCCTAACATCCAGCAAACTTCCCTTAAACCTCTTCCTGTAAAATGACTCGAACTGAAGAGGCATTCCCCATCTAGGTATTATTTTATTCACCAATATCAAAGCTACAGTTTTGGCTGTGGCATCTTTACACAGGAATGCTTCAACCCATCGAGAAAACTGATCAATAATTACTGAACAATAGGTCTTCCCTTTCGCTCTAAACAATGGTCCTGTAAAATCCATTTGCAAGTATTCCCAGGGTCTTTTGGGTTGCAGCTGATTCCTCATGTTAATCCTGCAGGGACGGTCTGTTTGCACCAGGGCACACTGCAGGCATCTCTACCAGAATTTCGTTACATCTTTTCCCATGCTTTGCCAATGCCAGCATTCTCCTATTAATCTGACCATTGTATCTCTTCCTGTATGAGCTAGTCCTTGGTATACTTATAACAAAGTCTGCTGTACCACTTCTGGGGCTATTATTTTCCCCTCCCATCTCCATGCACCAGCCTGGCCTTTCTGTCCTCTATATTTCTCCAACTTCTGCTTCTCCTCTTCTGGTGCTTGGTCCTGTCCCTGCTTCGCATGAATGTCTGTATTATCACTAACTTGTAATGCTGCTACACCTGCAGTTTGTGTCTATACCCAATCTTGCTCTAATAAATCTTTTTGTGACTTTATCGGCACAGCTGTTTTCTCTTTATACTTGACTTTCAATCTTTTTATGAGCTTGTACTTTTATTATAGCTGCTTCTAAGGGACTGCGAGCTGCTTGGATTAAATCTTTAATCAAATTCTCATGCTGCACGTGTCCCCCGTTATGTTATAAAACCACGCCTACTCCAAGCTGTCATGTAATCATGGACTACTCCAAAAGTATACCTGCTGTCAGAATAGATGTTAACTTGCTTCCCTTTGCTCCATTCTAAGGCTCTAGTTAAAGCTAATAATTCTGCTACTTGTGCTGAATTATTCCCTGGGATTTGTTCTCCTGCAATCACTGTTCCCTCTCATTTACCACACCCATGCAGTGCAGGGTTTACTCTTAACATACTTTCTAGCTCTGTCTACTTACAGTTAATTACCTCTTCTCCTGCAAGCGGTTTTTCTGCTAAACCCCCACATGCCCCCTCAATCACTTATGCAATACATTCATGCTCTGTTCTTTGCACTGTCTGTCCTCCTGCAGGATTTTCCCTAATATCTCTACTGATTTCTACATACCTGTCCCCTGGCAAGAGATTTATTCCCATTTTGAACATTTTCCATCAGAAACTCCTTTTAACCTTCCAGCTTCTAAGTGCTAAATGATTGTGTGAGGATTGTGGATGATTACTTCTCCCATCAGAGTAAGCGGCTCAGAAACACTGACTGCCCATGGGACATATGCTAGTGCTCTCACACATTGATGCATACCTCTTATCTAGTTGGGTGGAGTAGTACTCCACTGGTTTTAACATGTCCCCATGCTGCTGGGTACTACGGTTTCTTGCATTCCATCATTTTCTTGACAGAAAATACGGAATGGCTTGTGAGATCTGATAATCCCAGTGCAGAAACCTTTGTCATAGCTTGCTTTAAATTTGCTCCAATTTAAAGCAAGGGTAATCAAATCCTGCAAGGGTTTTGCAAGTACCACATAATCTCCCACACAATTCCTGCAGTAAATAAAAAGTCCCTTTTATGGTGAGAGGCCTTTGCACCCAAAGCATAATCTTCTTCAGGTGCTCTGGAATTCCTTTTTTACTGAATTCAGTTGCTTCATAACATTTTTGAAACAGTAATCAAACCTTTCCAGATAGTAACTTATTTTGATCACTCATTCTTTAACTTAAGTTGTTAAGGTAGCTGTCTATATAAAGTCTGCATGTTCTCCCCGAGTCTGCTTTGGTTTCCTCCGGGTGCTGCAGTTTCCTCCCACATTCAAAAGACATGCTGGTTAGGTTGCATTGGCTATGCTAAATTCTCCTCAGTGTACCCACAAAGGCACAGAGTGTGGCCTCTTTTAGGTCACTAACAGATGTTGGCCTCATTTAGGTCAAGCCAAATAAACAAAGTCAAGTTAAATCAGGACAAAGTAAAAGGGCAGCTCCCCAAGAGGGAGGACAGCCCGAACAAAATCAAAGTACAAAGGAAACTTGAAACATCAAATTATAATGTGATTATTAAGGTCAATAGTACACCCCAGCCCATGCGGTGCCCAACGGGCACAGAAGGCATCAACTGCACTTGGGGACACCACATGCTCCCTCTTCAGGGACACCTGGCTGCGAACATAGCCACAGTAGAGAGGCAGAGTCAGGATGGACGGCCCCCTCGATTGCCCGCTGCCTGGACCGATGCCAGAATGTGGTGACTAGGGGATTTTCACAGTAACTTCATTGCAGTGTTAATGTAAGCATACTTGTGACAATTATAAACATTAAACTTTAAACTTACACTCTTTGACAATTAACTTACAACTACCTTCAAGCAATTAACATTTGCCAAAGGTGTACATTTGTTTAAAAAATTGTCTATGTCCATTTACAACTAGTAATTAGGATTACTTAATGTATAACATGAGAATAGTTGTCCAATTACAATTTGAGCATGTCCACTTAAGCACATATTGTGTTCTATTTATCTACTAATTATAAGAATAATAAAAATGTTTGACCAGTAATGAATCAACTCATTTACTCATTGTCCCTTGTTTTTAGTGGACGCGTGAGCTGTAGTTATTCAGCTGGATTATTGTGTGCACATGGTGTGAAGAAAGCCTCTCTTATAATTAAGATAAAGCAAAATATTGTAGATGCTGGAATCTGAAACGAAAACAGAAAATACTGATCTCAGCAGGTCTGATCGCATCTGGGGAGAAAGAATAGGGTCAACATTTTGAATCTGGATGCAGACTCATGGGCGGCACGGTAGCACAGTCCCTGGTACTGCTGCCTCGCAGCGCCAGGGACCCGGGTTCAATTCCCAGCTTGGGTCACTGTCTGTGTAGAGTTTGCACATTCTCCCCGTGTCTGCTCGAGTTTTCTCCAGGTGCTCTGGTTTCCTCCCACAGTCCAAAGATGTGCAGGTTAGGTGGATTGGCCATGCTAAATTGATGCTTAGTGTCAGGGGAAATAGCTATAGTAAATGCCTGGGTTACAAGGATAGCACCTGGGTAGGATTGTGGTAGCTGCAGACTCAATGGGCCGAATGGCCTCCTTCTGCACTGCAAGATTCTATGAAAAGTCTGAGGTCACGTACAGCTGACTCAAGAACAGCTTCCTCCCTGCTGCCATCAGACTTTTGCACTAAGTTGATCTTTCTCTACACTTTAGCTATGACTATAACACTACTTTCTGCACTCTGTCCTTCCATTCTCTATGAATAGTATGCCTTGTCTGTAGCGTGTGCAAGAAATAATACTTATCACTGTATATTAATACATGTGATAATAATCAATCAAATTAAACTGAATCCAATGACCGTTCATCAGAGCTATGAGCAAAGAAAATTAGAAAAGATTTATACTATGTTGGGGGGGGGGCGCTGTAATTGGACAATGGACCATCTCTGACACTTTTCTCTTCCTTGACCTCTCTGTCTCCATTTCTGGTGATAAACTGTCCACCAGTAATCATTACAAGCTCACCAACTCCCACAACGATCTTTACTCCAGCTGTTCACACTTCACATCCTGAATGGACGCCATCTGATATTCTCAGTTCCTTCATCTCCGCCGCATCAGTTCTGATGTTGCCACTTTCCAAAATAGCGTTGCTGATATGTCTTCCTTCTTCATCAATCATGGTTTTCCACCCACTGTGGTTGACTGGGCTCTCGACCACATCTGACCCATTCCCCCAGGCCACTGCTCCCAACTCCTCCCAAAACCAGGATAGGGTCCCCCATGTCCTCACTTTTCACTCATCAGCCTCTGCACTCAAATGATCAAGCTCCACCATTTCCAGCAACTCCAGCATGATGCTGCTACTCCTCACTTCCCCATCAGCATTCTGCAGGGACCATTCTCTCCAGGACACCCTGGACCACTGCTCCATCACACCCAACACATCACCCGACACCCCGCCCCACCCACAGCACCTTCCCACACAATCGTAGCAGATGCAACACCTCCCCTTTATTTCCTTCCTGCTCATCATCCCAGATCCCAAATACCTCTTTCAGCTGAAGCAGCACTTCACATGCACCTCCTTCAATCTGGTCTATTGCATTTGCTGCTCCCAATGTAGTCTACTCTACATCGGAGAGACCAAAATAGACTGGGTGACTGCTTTGCTGAACACCTTCAATCCATCTGCAAGCAGGACCCAGATCTTCTTGCCACTTCAGTACAACACCCTGCTCTCCTGTCCACATGTCCATCCTTGGCCTTTTGCAATGTTCCAATGAACCCCAGTGGAAACTGGAGGAACAGCATCTCATCTTCCAATTGGACATGTTACATTTCAGACCATCTCTCCCCCAACTTCACCCATTTGAAATTAGTGGGTATAATATGTAGGGATATGGGGGTAGGGCCTGGGTGGGATTGTGTTCAGTACAGACTCGATGGGCCGAAGGGCCTCTTTCTGCACTGTAGGGTTTCTATGAATTTAATTTATGAATTTCCACTTATTTCATTCTGTTACTCATTTTCATCTTATTCAACTATTTTTATTACACTTCTTTCTCACTTCCATTTTTCCACCTCTCCATTCCCACTCCCCATCTTGCCCAGTCCATTCCCCCCTCCCCTCCCCAGGTCCAGGGCGACTGCCTTAACAATCTGTACCTCTGTCCTGCCATTCACACATTCTGATCACTTGAAGGCATCTTTTCAGCCTTCCTCATGCCCATTTACATTCCCTTTGTCAAATTACAGCACCCCCATAGTAAAAATCTTTTCTATTTTCTTTGCTCTTAGTGCTGACGAAGGGTCATCCAGACTCAAAATGTTGATTCTATTCTCTCCCCACAGAGGCTGTCAGACCTGCTGAGATTTTCCAGCACTTTCTGTTTTTGCTTCATGTGAAAAGCTTTGACAAAACGTCATCTGGACTTGAACTGTCAGCTCCTTTCTCTCCTTACAGAAGCTGCCAGACCTGCTGAGAATTCCCAACAGTTTCTCTTTTTGTTTCAGATTCCAGCATCAACAGTCATTTGCTTTTCTCCAGTGAGTCAACAAGCCTGTGCAGGACCGGCAGTGAGCTAATGAGCCTGCGCAAAGCCGGCAGTGAGCTAATGAGCCTGCGCAAGGCCGGCAGTGAGCTAATGAGCCTACGCAAGGCCGGCAGTGAGTCAGTGAGCCTGCGCAGGACCAACAGTGAGTCAATGACCCTGCGGAGGACTGGCAGTGAGTCAATGACCCTGCGCAGAATTGGCAGTGAATCAGTGCAGGACTGGAAGTGAGGAGTTGTCTACTCCAATTGGATCATTCTTATTTGGGCGGGTGAAAGGAGATTTTGAATTTTGTTCTTCCTCGTGGAAAGGTTTTTGAGTTTGGAATAGTTGAGCGGCTGGCATTTGTCCCGATGAAGGGTGTATCGCGTAATATTCCTATAAAAAATGAAGTGGCACCTAGTGAGTCGATTTTTCAGCTGAAAGGACTGAGCCTGGGAAAGGGCCGGCAGGTCCCCTCAGCCTACGCACTGGATCGGCTTTTATGGTAGCAAGGCGGCCATTCATAAAGATTATTTGAAAGTAAATCAGACGGACGAATGTGCTATTCAGCCTTACAGCACGTTTAGATAAGAGTCTTAAGACGAGTCAATGTGCTCATCTCTAAGCCTCAAAAATTCTAGGGAGAATTAAAGTCCAGGATGGATCATTATTTTGCCAACGTGGAATTGGCTTTTCTCATGAGAATTTAAATTTGGACTTGAAACATTCTTTTTTTTGCCATGAATGCCAGACCTGTTGAATATTTCAAGCACTTTAATTTCAGATTTTTAACATCTTGCAGCATTTTGCTTTTATTTTGGACTTTTTTTTTGCCATTCTCTAACTTGTGAAAATGCATGCAGAATTGTGCTGTTCCTTCCATATATTGACAACAACAGGAAGCCTATGTGACATGTAAACTCACCCCACTTGGAGGGGCTGGCACAGTGATTAGTATTGCTACCTCACAGTGCCAGGGACCTGGATTCAATTCCAGTCTTGGGTGACTGTAGAGTTTGCACGTTCTGTATGGGTTTCCTTCCTCAGTCCAAAGATGTGCAGGTTTGGTAGCCATGCTAAATTGCCCCTTGAAGACCCAAGATGTGTAGGTTAGGTAGATTAGTGAGGTAAATGCATGGGATTACAGGCATATTGGGGGGTGGGCCTGTGTATGATGCTGTGTTGGAGAGTTGGTGCAGACAAGCTGGGCCAAATGGCCTGATTCTGGGCTGTACATTTCACTTATCCTACCCTCAGACTCTGTTTCCTGGGAGAGGGGGGAAGATCAATTTAGGAAAAATAGTTCTGTGTTTTCTTGTTTTTATCTTAGTTCTGTAACCTGTATGTCTTCACCTGCAACCAATTTCTTTAAGTCACACACCTTTTGGTCCTTTTGAATGCCAGTAGTGAGTCTGCATTTACTGCAGGTGCCTGTGATGTTCCAATAAGTTAATTATCTGAAAAGAAGTACCTTCTGCCATCAAACCCATTTCTAAGCTTGTGAAACCTAATGTAATTTCTCTGGTTCTCTTCAACTCAATTAACTCCAAAAATGTATCTTGAGAATGCTGATATGTAATGAAATTCAACAAACACTCATCTGGAACAGTCTACTTGAATGATATCCACCTGCAAACTTAAATAATCACTCCTACCACAGTGGCAACTGTGGCTGCAGCATATGCCATTTATAAAATTCAATATAGGTTCAGCATTTTCATTTGAGATTGTTTTCCTAAAGAACCTTTTATTAATGTTTTGTTTGCGCTTTATTCGCATGCTCCCGATCTATGGACACCTGGTGCGGAGAGGGGTGGGTCAGAATGGTGACCTTCCTGTGAACCTGCTCCTGGGTCTGGCGAACCGTGCCATTTACAGGTCCAGGCAGCAGGTGATTGAGGGGGCCATCCATCCTGACTGTCAGAGGGTCAGTGCTGAGGGAGCGCTGCACTGTCAGACGGTCAGTGCTGAGGGAGCGCCGCACTGTCAGAGGGTCAGTGCTGAGGGAGCGCTGCACTGTCAGAGGGTCAGTGCTGAGGGAGCGCTGCACTGTCAGAGGGTCAGTGCTGAGGGAGCGCCGCATTGTCAGAGGGTCAGTGCTGAGGGAGCGCTGCACTGTCAGAGGGTCAGTGCTGAGGGAGCGCCGCACTGTCAGAGGGTCAGTGCTGAGGGAGCGCCGCATTGTCAGAGGGTCAGTGCTGAGGGAGCGCCGCACTGTCAGAGGGTCAGTGCTGAGGGAGCGCCGCACTGTCAGAGGGTCAGTGCTGAGGGAGCGCCGCACTGTCAGAGGGTCAGTGCTGAGGGAGCGCCGCACTGTCAGAGGGTCAGTGCTGAGGGAGCGCCGCACTGTCAGAGGGTCAGCGCTGAGGGAGCGCCGCACTGTCAGAGGGTCAGTGCTGAGGGAGCGCCGCACTGTCAGAGGGTCAGTGCTGAGGGAGCGCCGCACTGTCAGAGGGTCAGTGCTGAGGGAGCGCCGCACTGTCAGAGGGTCAGTAAGTGGATGGCCCAACTAGACAGGGGGCAAAATTTGACCTTGGGGAAGTAAGCAAGGGCAGCTGACAGAAGTGTCAGTGAGGGATCACTTTGGGACCAGTGACCATAATTCCATTAGTTTTAAGATAGCTATGGCGAAGGATAGATCTGGCCCAAAAGTTAAAATTCTAAATTAGGCAAGGCCAATTTTGATACTATTTGGCAGGAACTTTCAACAGTTAACTGGGGGAGCCTGTGGGAAGGCAAAACGATGTCTGGTAAGTGGGAGGCTTTCTAAGTGTGTTAACCAGGGTTCAGGGTTAGCACATTCCTCTGAGAGTGAAGGGCAAGGCTGGTAAAAGGAGGGAACCCTGGATAACTCGGGATATTGAGGCCCTGGTCAAGAAGAAGGAGGAAGTACATAACATGCATAGGCAGCTGGCATCAAGTGGATCCCTTGAAGAGTATAGAGAGTGCAGGAGTAGAGTTAATAGAGAAATCAGGAGGGCAAAAAGGGGACATGAGGTTGTTTTGGCAGATAAGGCAAAGGAGAATCCAAAGAGTTTCTACAAATACATAAAGGGCAAAAGTGTAACTAATGCATGGTAGGGCCTCTTAAGGATCATTTACGTAATATATAAATGTGTAACAGAGGTGGTGGTGCTGGAAGTCTTAAAGCACATCAAGGTAGATAAATCCCCAGGACTTGAAGTGTAGTGCAGGACATTGTGGGAGGCTAGGGAGGAAGTTGCGGGTCCCCTAGCAGAGATATTTCGGTCATCGATAGTCGTGGGTGAGGTGCCTGAAGATTGGAGGGTGGCAAATGTTGTGCCTTTGTTTAAGAAGGGCTGCAGGAAAATGCCTGGGAACTACAGACCGGTGAGCATAACGTCTTTAGTGGGTATGTTGTTAGAAGGTATTTTGAGAGACAGGGTCTACAGGCATTTAGAGACATAAGGACTGATTAGGGACTGAGTAGGAGGCTTCAGGTTGATCTTTGTGAGTGGAAAATCATCTCTCAAATTTGATTTTTTTTTGAAGGGGTAATCAAGAAGGTAGATGAGGGCAGTGCAGTTGATGTTGTCTATATGGACTTTAGCAAGTCCTTTGACAAAGTACCACATGGTAGATTGTTGCATAACATTAAATGTCACGGGATCTAGGGTGAGATAGCTAAATGGATACAAAATTGGATTGATGACAGAAGCCAGAGAGTGGTTGTGAAGGTTTGTTTTTCAAACTGACAACCTGTGACCAGTGGTGTGCCTCAGGGATCAGTGCTGGGTCCACTGTTATTTGTCATTTATATTAATGATTTGGATGAGAATATAGGAAGCATGGTTAGTAAGTTTTCAGATGACTCAAAGATTGGCATAGGGATAGGGAAGAAGGATATCTCAATTGTAACAGGATCGTGATCAATTTGGCCAGTGGTCTGACGAACAGCAAATGGAGTTTAATTTAGATAAATGTGAGGTGATACATTTTGGTAGATTGAGCCAGGGCAGCGCTTACTCAGTTAATGGTAGGACATTGGGGAGAGTTAAAGAACAGAGATCTTGGGATACAGTTTCCTAGCTCCTTGGAAGTGGAGTTACAGGTGGACCGAATAGTGAAGAAGGCATTCAGCATAGAATCATAGAACCCTACAGTGTAGAAAGAGGCCCTTTGGCCCATCAAGTCTGCACTAAACACAATCCCACCCAAGCCCTACCCCCATATCCCTACATATTTTACTCACTAATCCCTTAAACCTCTAACATTGGTCAGCACATTGAATACAGGAGGTGGGACGCCTTGTTGAAGTTGTACAAGATGTTGGTAAGGCCACACTTGAAATACTGTGTACAGTTCTGGTCACCCTATTATAGAAATGATATTATTAAACCAGAAAGAGGGCAGAAAAGGTTTACTAGAATGCGACTGGGACTTGATGGATTGAGTTATAAGGAGAGGCTGGATAGACTGGGATTTTTTTCCCTGAAGCATAAGAGGCTTCGGGTTGATCTTAGAGGTCTATAAAATAATAAGGGGCAAAGATCAGCTATATCTTTTCTCATAGATAGGAGAGTCTAAAACTAAAGGGCATAGGTTTAAGGTGAGAGTGGAGAGATACAAAGGTATCCAGATGGGCAATTTTTTCACATATGGGGTAATGATGAGTGTCTGGAACAAGCTGCCAGAGGTAGTAGTGGAGGCATTTCAAAATGCTTTTAAAAAGCATTTAACAGTTACATGGGTAAGATGGGTATTGAGGGATATGGGCTAAATGCGGCAATTGGTACTAGCTTAGGGGTTTAAAAAAAAAAGTGGCAGCGTGGACAAGTTGGGCTGAAGGGCCTGTTTCAATGCAGTAAATTCTATGACTATGATGACTCTATGGTTGCTGTGATGCAGCAGATCCAAAGTGCCTTTCTTACAGAACCCCATTTAAAAAAAAATTATATCCTTTGCTACAGTGTAGCTACTATTAGGGAGCTGAAAACTACTCCCACTGGCAATTTCTTTACTTTGCTATTTCTTATCACTGCCTAAGCTAATTCTACATTTTAAACTTCTGAACAAAGATCATTCTCACTGTGGTATTGATCTTATCCTTTATTACCCCATCACGTGTTCTTTTCTTCCTGTTCTTCTGAAATGTCAAATCCAGTTGAATATTCAGGTTCTGGCCTTGGACGCCTTGCAACTATGTTTCTGAAATCATTATCATTATTTCCATTAATTTATCCATCTTGTAACAAGCACTGTCCACTCAGAAAAGAGCCTTTAACTTTGTCTCTATCAATTTTACCTGCCCTGATCTTATTTGTTCCGCCACACTCATGAATGCATGCTCTCCCCTATCACACCCTGGTTATTGCTGTATCTAGCCTGCATGTTTGCCTTATCTTTTTCCTTTAAGTTTCAAAATTACCTTGTGACTCCACCACCCTCCCACCCCAATATGTAATTTAAGGCCTTCTCTACACCCTCATTAAACAATATTGAAGCTCCAATAAAGATCTTTCGAAAACATCACTTATCACATTTTGTCAGTTAGAAAACTTTCCCTTTATCCTTACATCCTGTTTTCTAGCTTTCCACCAAAACTGATCTACCCTTGTGCAGAACCTGATCAAGTGCCTCTTAGAAATTATCCATTCAACAACCAACAGTCCCCTATTTTTCATTTCTGTAACATCAAAATTGTTTCACCTGAATTAGATATAACTTGACCTTCTCAAATCTGGTCAAATGTTTTTAATTAATTCATGGATGTGGCTATTGCTGGCAGGGCAGCATTTATTGCCCATACCTAGTTGCCCTTGGAAGTCAGTTGCAAGTCAATCACATTGCTGTGGCTCTGGAGTCACATGTAGGTCAGACCAGGAAAGGAGGGCAGATTTCCTTCCGTAAAGGACATTAGTGAACATTAATGTGCAGGAAGTGTCAGCTGAAGGAGCTCATGCGCTGGGTTAAGAGTTTTATGGATAATGCATTTCTGGATCTGCCCACCCAGCACCTTAATGATGTGCAAGCAAAGAGGGAATATGGATGACTAGACCATAAGCTATAGGAACAGAATTAGACCTTTTGGCCCATCGAGTCCGTTCTGCCATTCAGTCATGGCTGATAAGTTTCTCAGCTCTATTCTCCCATCTTTTCCTCATAACTTTTGATCCCCTTACCAATCAAGGATCTAGATCTAGTTCTAAGATACACTCAATTGATCTGGCCTCCACAGCCTTCTGTGGCAATTAATTCCATAGATTCACCACCTCCGAGTGAAGAAATTTCTCCTCATCTCAGTTCTAAAGGGCCATCCTTTTACTCTGAGGGTATGCCCTCGGATCTGAGTTTCTCCTATTAATGGAAGCATCTTCTCCATGTCCACTCCATCCAAGCCTTTTCAGTATTCCATAAAGTTTTTTGATGAGATTCCCCTGCATCCTTGTAAGCTCCATTGAGTACAAACCTAGAGTCCTCAAACGATTGTGAATTGACGGGCAATCTCTAACGAGAGAGAATCTGACCCCTCCCCCATGACATTCAATAACATTATCGCAATCCACACCATTAATTTCCTGGGTTTTACCATTGACCAGCAACTTAACTGGACCAGCCTTATAAATACAGCGGTTTAAAAAAAAGTAATTAATCTCATGACTTCCCAAAGCCTATCTATCAAATAAAAACGAGGTACAATTCAGGAGTGATTGATTACTCTCCACTTCCTTAGGTGGGTGCAGCTCTCTCAACACAAAGTTGCACACACCATCTAAGTCAAATCAGATCACTTGATTGGCACCCTATCCACCATCTTAAACAGTCACTGTCTCCACTATTGGTACATAGTGGCAGCTGTATATCCCACTTATACAAGACTCTAAGATTCCTTCACCAGTACCTTCCAAACCTGTGACTCTGCCACCTGTAAGGACAAGGCTAGCAGATGTATGGGAACATCACCACTTGCAAGTTCCCCTCCAAGCTATCCAGAATTGCAACTATATTGCTGTAACTTTACTGTTGCTGGGTCAAAGTCTGGAATACCTTTTTAGCACTGAAGATGTACCCACACTAGATGGACTGCAGTGGTTCAGAAAGTGGCTCATCAGCACCTTAAGGGTTATTAGGGATGAGTTACATATATTGGTCTTGTCAGTGACTCTGACGTTTCATGAAGGAAAATAAATAAATAGAAAATATGTGAATCTAGAAAGGTATATTTCTTTCCTCTGATAAGTTCATGGATGCCACTGAGTGGCTGCAGATCACTCTGGAGGAGGATGAACAGCCTGAAATTGTGGTCCATATTGGTACCAGTTACATAGTTAGAAAGGCTTTGAATCCAGATTTTAGGGAGTTATGAATAAAGTAGCAAGCAAGGCCTTAACAGACAGACTGGAGGGACTGATTGTGGACAAGTCCCCAGGACCGGATGGAATGCATCCAAGGGTTCTGAAAGAAATGGTGGGGGTGATAGTGGATGCCTTGGTGGTTATTTTCCAAACGTCGCTGGATTCCGGGGAAGTGCCAGAAGATTGGAAAACGGCTAATGTTACGCCGTTGTTTAAGAAGGGTGGCAGGCAAAAGGCAGGGAATTATAGGCTGGTTAGTTTAACGTCTGTTGTAGGTAAAATGTTAGAATCCGTCATCAAGGAGGAAATAGCGAGGCATCTTGAGGGGAATTGCTTGACAGAGCAGACGCAGCACGGTTTCGTTAAGGGGAAGTCGTGTCTGACAAATTTATTGGAGTTGTATGAGGATGTGTCTAGGGT
Organism: Carcharhinus amblyrhynchos; assembly: GCF_965287045.1. NCBI lineage: Eukaryota > Metazoa > Chordata > Chondrichthyes > Carcharhiniformes > Carcharhinidae > Carcharhinus > Carcharhinus amblyrhynchos. The sequence continues at coordinate 32,701,687 of NC_137335.1, read as the reverse complement.
GGTGGGTAGAGGAGAGCCGATGGATGTGGTTTTTCTTGATTTTCAGAAGGTGTTTGACAAGGTACCTCACAAGAGGTTATTGCAGAAGGTAAGGGGGCATGGAGTTGGGGGTAGGGTGTTAGCGTGGATAGAGGATTGGCTGTCAAATAGGAGGCAGAGAGTGGGGGTTAATGGGTGCTATTCGGATTGGCGGTTGGTGACTAGTGGAGTGCCCCAGGGGTCGGTGCTGGGGCCTCAGCTATTTACCATTTATATAGATGATCTGGAGGAGGGAACCGAGTGTATGGTGTCGAAATTTGCTGATGACACCAAGATTGGTGGAACGGCAAATTGTGCGGAGGGTGTGGAGAGTCTGCAGAAGGATCTAGATAGGCTGGGCGAATGGGCCAGGAACTGGCAAATGGAATTTAATGTTGGCAAGTGTGAGGCGGTCCACTTTGGTAGGAATAATGGTAGGAAGGACTATTACTTACGTGGTGAAAAACTGCAGCAGGCGATGGTGCAGAGGGACCTCGGGGTCCTTGTGCGTGAGTCGCAAAAACCCAGCCTGCAGGTGCAGCAGGTGGTCAGGAAGGCAAATGGGATGCTGGCCTTCATAGCGAGGGGGATTGAATATAAAAGTAGGGAGGTCTTGCTGCAGCTGTATAGGGCACTGGTGAGGCCGTAACTGGAGTACTGTGTGCAGTTTTGGTCGCCGCACTTACGCAAGGATATTTTGGCCTTGGAGGGAGTGCAGAGGAGGTTTACTAGGCTGATGCCAGAGTTGAGGGGGTTGAACTATGAGGAGAGGCTGAATAAACTAGGCTTGTACTCGTTAGAGTTTAGAAGAATGAGGGGAGATCTCATTGAGACATATAAGATGATGAATGGGATGGATAGGATAGAGGTGGGACACTCTTCCCGCTCAGAAAGGACAGTAGGACTAGGGGGCACAGCCTCAAGATAAAGGGGGGGCGGTTTAGAATGGAGTTGAGGAGGAACTTCTTCACTCAAAGGGTGGTGAATCTCTGGAATTCTCTGCCCGTTGAAGTGGTGGAGGCTGCCTCGCTAAATATTTTTAAGACGCGGGTTGATGGGTTTTTGATAAGCGAGGGGTTAAGGGTTATGGGGAGAGGGCGGGAATGTGGAACTGAGCCACGACAGATCAGCCATGATCTTATTGAATGGCGGGGCAGGCTCGAAGGGCTAGATGGCCTACTCCTGCTCCTATTTCTTATGTTCTTATGTTCTTAACGATAGTAATCTTTGGATTCTTCCTTATGGCATATGCTAGAGAGTAAAGAATTTGGAAAATAGATAGCTGGTGGAATAAGTTTTAAGTTTTTTTAAAGCTTATTAGTGTCACAAGTAGGCTTACTGCAATGACGTTACTGTGAAAATCTCCCAGCCGCCACACATGGTGTCTGAATAGGTGGTCAAGTGGTAGATAAAATCAGGTGGTGCAGGAGGGAGGGCTTGAGATTTAGGCAGAGGGATGTGAATGAAGAGGTAACAAGAAAAGCAAGACATGAACCCAAGATCCCGGTTGAGACTGTCCTTAGGTGTGCAAAACTTGGCTATTAATCCTACTAACTGTACAACTGACAATTCACACTTCTTTAACCTTTGATTATCCCTCTCTCCACGTGCACTGCCAATACTTGTAAAGACTTGATTATCTGAAAAAACTCAACTATTATCTTGCAGTCGTGTTTTTGTCTACATATGCCGTGTTTGTGAAACCTACCTCTCTGAAGAAGGAGCAGTGTTCTGAAAAATTGTGAAAGCTGTTGAACTTTAACCTGATGTTATGAGACTTCTTATTGTGCCCACCCGAGTTCAATACCGGCATCTTCACATCACAGTTTACAATAAGTTTAGAAGTTTGTTGTTTATTTTCAACTGAAGTGGTGTTTGAAGCAATGGTGTTTGAGCCATTACAGTGATTTCTTCTTCACTTAATGATCACAGAATAAAATGAGGGTGGTAATCAGCCAATTTTCATCCATCTAGAGAAATTTTAATACCTTCCCCACTTCATTTTAGCATCTAGTTGTTTCTTGCTTTATTCTACTGGAAATTAATTTGTTCTGTGCTTTCCCCTGGTGTGTAAAAAAAGATTTCCTAATATCAGTTCTAAAATTATTTTTCTTTAAAATTAGTTTCAACATAGAGCCACAGCAGGGAAAAAGGCCTTTCCACCTGCCCATGTCTGCACCAGCCATCAAGTACCTATCCTAATCCCATTTTTGAGCAGTTGGTCTGTAGCCTTGTATGGTAAAGCATTTCAAGTCCTCGTCTAAATGCTTCTTAAATGTTGTGAAGGTTCCTGCCTCAAGCACTCTTTCGGGCAGAGTTCCAGATTCCCTCCACTCTCTGGATGCAAAAGTTTTTCCTCATTTCCTATGAACCTCCTGCCCCTTAACTTAAATCTATGCCCTTGGTTATTGACTCCTCTGTTAAGCTCCTTCCTATCCATCCTATCTAAACCCCTCATAATTTTATGCACCTTAATCAGGTCCCCACTTAGCCTTTTCTGCTCTCAGGAAAACACCCTATCCTATCCAGTCTCTCTTGATAACAGAAATGCTCCAACCCATGCAACAGAACTGCACACTGTACCGGAGCTGTGGTTTAACCAGTGTTTTATGCAGTTCCAATATAACCTCCCTGTTGTTATAATCAATGCCTTGGTTGATAAGTGCAAATATTCCACCTCCCTCCTTAACCACCTTTATCTACCAGTCCTGCTGTCTTCAGAGGTTCCTCCCCCCCTCACCCCACGCAGTTCTATAGCTGTGGTTTCAGTTAAAGTGACATTCTAGAATGAACATTTTCTGTGCCTTCTAACAATCTTGTACATCCCTCTAGTTGGACACTCTTTCCATGCAAAAAAATCTAAGCCTATCCTTTTCTTTCCATAAACTAGACCCCTGATACTGGGGATCACTTTGTGGCTTTCTTTTGTACTGCCTTTCTGGGGAAAGCCTTGTTCATTTTGCTTTTCAAGCTGTTGGAGATGATATTTAGTGTAATTTGACCCAGAGCACTTAGCAATTTCACCATAACCTTTATATTCTATTGATAGACATTTTTAGTGTTGAATCTGTTAAGGTGCTTAAATCTCTCAGTTGCAACAATGCCATCCACGCAGTGTTGCCTATTTTTCTTTCTGTTGTTGAGCACTTTACACTTATTTGCATCAAAATTTATCTGCCATTGTTATACTGGCTAGCATATTTTGTTCAAATTATTGCAATTTCCAAATTGCTAAAGCACTTAACAACCTAGAAAAGTATTTTTTTTATATAAATGTAGTCACTTTTGTAATTTTAAAATGCAACAGACAATTAGTGCAGATTTTTCTCACAAATAGCAATAGAATGCAGATGACATAATCTGTTTTTTAATGTTGGCTGAAGGATAAATACTGGACAGGATACCAGTGGTAACTCCCCTGCTGCTCTTCAAAATAATTCTCAAACAAAAACGCATTGAAGTTGATGGCCTTTGGCTCAAAATCACTAATAGTGAGTTAAATTTGTAATTACTTAGGTGTTTGGAAATCCATACTTGTTTCTAAAAATTAATAGGACTTTTAAGAGCTTGTATCACTTGTATAGGGATCGATTACATTTTTGCATAATAAAGAAATAATGGTCTTTGTGGTTTCAAGACCTTTGACTTGGAAACTGTACGAACAGGAAGGAATCTGAAATACGCAAGCCACATGGCAGGCAGTAAAGAAGGAGAGAGCTGGAGCAGTTGGCAAGTAGTTGAAGACTGCTATTTCACTCTTTGGGTGATTGAATGTGCAGAATTAGCCATTTTGCACAAAGGCAAATGTGGGTCTAGTAGATCCACACTAACAAGGCTGATGGGAGCTGAGATTTGAGAAGGTTCCAGAAAGAAGTGTGCCATATAGGGAAACTACAGGTAGAACCCTGTTTACATGAAAGTTCCTTCCTGCAATGTATGGACCTTGAAGGAAAGGGAAAGAATTCTGCTTAGATTGAAGAACTATGTGGCTGAATCATACCAACTGCCTCCTAACTCCATGAGATAGTCCCTGGTGTATCTGTTTATATATATGCGCCAGTTGTTTGTACCAACTGTGATTTGCCTGTTAATTTATGTTTAATTTAAATTGATTCTTACTCGCGTTAAAATAAAAGTTACAAAAAGTGAAATCTTGTTTGATCATTTCTTAATTTGGGAGTTGTTTGGTAAACTTGATTGCTTTGGTTTGCAGATCTCCTTGGAGATTATAAATCCATAATCTGCGTGTCTAATTTTCCTGCAAATTTGCCTCTCCATATCTTTCCTATTTGTGAGTGGCCTATAGAATACATTCATTAGTGTAATGGCACATCTGTTGTTCCTGAATTTTACTAAAATTGCAGTTGTCCTTGACCCTTCTAGCACACACTCTCCAACACTGCAATATTCATCCTCATCAATATACCCACTCACTGCCATTATACAAAATTGTGAGTTATTAGGTGTTCTGTATTATCTCTCAAAACTTTTGTTCTCTAGATATTTTATTCACATGCAAGATTAATCTAACCATAATTGTATATGTCTTTGGCAAAAAATCCTTTAATTCCACAGCACTTCATCTAATTGGAAATCTAATTCTAAATCAGTAGCAGTTTTAGCAGCAATGACCTGCTCACTGATGCTCCGTTTGGGTCATTCAGCTGCTAACCTTATTACAGACTTGGAAAAAGAACTGAACTCCTGGAGGTTAAATTGACCAGAAGCAAGAGGACTAGCCATGTAAATATTGTAGCTCCAGAAGCAGTTGTGTCTAGGAATCATACAGTGAGTAACTCATCCCCTAACTTATAAAGGCTGAACACTACTAGGCACAAGTCAGGAATGTAGTGGAATACTTTCACTTTCCCTGCACGAGTGCAGCTCCTTCAACCCTTTTGACACCATCCAGGCCAAAGCAACTTGCTTCAGTCACTCCCTTCACCACTGACAAACAGTGGCAGCAATGTATACCATCTGCAAAATGTACTGCAGAATCTCACCAAGAGTCCTGCTATCATCCGCACAAGGTCAGCAGACATGTGGAAACACAACTTGGAAGTTCCCTGAAGTCATTTACCAGCCTGAAATGGAAATAGATCACTGCTTCAAAATCCTGGAATTTCCTCACTAACATTACTGTGGGTGTACTTATATCACTGGGACTGCAGCTGTTCAAGAAGGCAGCTCATTACCACCTTCTTAAGGGTACTTGGGAATGGGCAATATATGTTCCCTTTGCTTGTGATGCCCACGTCCCATAAATGAGTAGAACAAATACAGGGCTGAAGGCACATTAGGAATGGACAAAGTAGGTTTTAATGAGAGGAAAAGCAGAGAACACAGCAAGGAACACTGCTGATTGCATGTTAAACATTCCTGCACATTAATCATGCAAAACTGCAGAAGAACATTTCTGTATACTATAATGATACAAGTGCAATTAATACAAATGTATATTTTTTTCTTTTTAAGGGGAATATTTAAAATTTCAGAGTTATTCTGCTGGCAGCTGAATGTCTGGATAAACATTTAGCTCAAACATGTGAATGCGTTTTAATAAGTCATTTTCAGATTGGAATTTGTTACTTAAATAGAACTAATAGACTTTTGTATAAGAAATTTCTCTAGGATTTCAGATTAAAGTTGATTAACAGGATTATGTGATAAACTGGGTTTGTAGCAGAGAGGAGGTTTTGCAGTTTGAGTTGCAGCTCTAGCTGGGAGTCTTTTCTGATCTGCAAACTGCTGTAAAACTAATTTTCTCTCTGAAAGCTTCAAGGCTGTTAACACAATTTATGGCAAGTGTATCTATTGTTGTTAACTGTATTTAAAGCAACATTTAAGTCTCTAAGAGGAATGTTGCTCATTTGGAACAGTCATAAGTTAGAAAATACAGTTCCTTCCTTTCAATTTTAAATATTGTTCAACTGTTAATAATTACGCTGCTTTATTTATTAGTTATATTTAAACTGTTATTAAATAAAGTTTGTTTTTACTGTAAAAGATCTCTAATTTATCAGTAGAATCATTCCTGGAAGTAAGTATCCTTTTCTCTCACATTTGTGCCAAAATCAAAAAAATTGTTGGGGTCTAGTCTAGTATTCTGATTTAACTTGAGGCTCTGGTCCAGGACCCTAAGAATACCAATAGTGTCTGCAATAGGCTAAAACAGAACAATGGTTACTAACTCCCCACCCCCACCCCTCCTCCCCCCAAGTATGATCTGGAAGGCCAGTGATGTCCTATTGGAATTCAAACTTTAAAGAGTACAGCTTTGCTTCATAGGCTGAGCAGTTGCAGAACTGAATAAGCAAACTATGAAAATACTGATAACAATTGCTAATGAGGAGTTACATAGAGTCAATATATCCGGTATTCATCATCTGAGAGGACCAGGTATTCTGTGGTCTCTCTATGTAAATAATATTTTGTTCTTCAATTCTTCTAACAAAAGTGAATAACCCTACATTTTCCTTATTATACTCCGGCTGTCAAATTTTTGTTCACTCTATTAACCTATCTGTTTTTTTTGAGACTCTATATCCTCTTCCTGACTTGTTTGTTTACCTATTTTTGTATCATCAACAAATTTGGGCTGCAATGCACTCTTCATCCAAGACTGTAAATAGCTGAGGTCTTAACTAACTCCTGTGGCACCGTACTAATTATTTTTTTCCAAGCTGAAAATGATGTGTTTATACCAACCCTCTGGTTTCTGTTGGTTACAGTAAGAAGTCTGACAACACCAGGTTTAAGTCCAACGCCGGCATCTCCACATCATTCTGTTAGTTAGCCAAACCTCTATCCGTGTTAATATATTTCCTCCAACACCATGAACTCTCATTTTGTGTTGAAAACTTTTTTGTGGCACTTTATTGAATGTCTTTTTTAAAATTCAAAGACACTATATCTGCTGGATCCCATTTATCCATCCAGCTCATTACATCCTCAAAGAACTGGAATATGTTTGTCAAACTTGTCATCCCTTTCATAAAACCTGTTGACTATGCTTGATTATATTTATGACTATGTGCTGTATAATCAAGCATAGACTGCAGAGGAGATTAAAAGTTTTCCTCTCCACCATGCTAAGTGGGCACCATAATATTTTCAGCTATTTTGTTTTCCTGAGCAAAATAGTCAAAACACTCAATTTAAGTGCTCCATTGCTCTGCATTTTTGTCAAATGCCTCATTGATGCTGAAAAATCCTACCATTTCTTTCACTTCACAATCATGCTACCTCAGGTTTCTTTAAACACAAGGTACTAATTTGAGCTTCAGCCTGTCTTTTGCTACAGGCAACTCTATAATTTGTCTGCAAAGTACAATTTGCTCATGTCCACAGTAGCCCACTACTTCTCCATAGCATATGTGAAATGTTGTCTTTTTCCAACTTTTCTTCACTAAAACCTCTCCTTTGAGTGGCTCAACAAGCACACTTCCATAATCCTTGTCACCATTTTTAAAAATTTATTTGGAAACATTACACTTAGAAGCACTGGGTTAAAAATGAATAGTGATCTCTTCCATGGCTACTGCTTCTCTCTGTTTCCTGCTCTACATTTTTGACATCCCTTCCGTTTACATACATTACTACATTAAGGTTTCACAATGGAACAAATACAAATCCATATCAGATGGCAGCAGATTGGTCGAAGTCAGGCTTTCAAGCAGTGCTGATGCTTCCTGAGGTCCTCTTTTGAGCTGGTTGGTAAAGGAAAATCCATAAATGGCTCTACCCCTCTGGATCTTGTTTGAATCAAAAGCACATTGGTGACACTTTGACAACTCCCTGTCAGATTCTATGAAGAATTGGTGTGTGGCTGCTGCCATTTACTTGAGGCATGGCATCAGCCATAATCCTATCTAAACTAGTAAAGGTGGGTTCCCTTACACGGGCTGTCTTCCCTTGAAGGTTGAAGCATTTTTATTACTTTTGCCGGTTGGCATCTTCTCTGATGATGGAGGAGAAATGTTCCTGATTGTGAAATCTGAATTTTCTGGGGAATCCTTGCTTAGAATGTCCAACCCCATTGTAAGCCTAGCATTTCTTGGAAGTATCCCTTGGAATACTTTAGAAGTAGGACAGCAAGGATTTGTGCTTATTGTGCAGCAGGCCACTCCATCAGTCTCCTCAGCATGAATTTACATCCCTATCTGCAGTGATAGTCATTGCCCTTACGCTGACCTCCTCCTGGTCTCAATAGTCTGGACTTGATTCTGATGATGTCACGTGTGTCAAAAAAGGACAGTAGGGCTTTATCACTGTTAAGCCCCCTCAACTCTTTTCAGACATTTTCATCCCTCACTGCTTCAGGTGGGTGACTTTTCAGCTGCATTTCCCTGGATTATTTGCAGGAGAGATCTTGGAGGACACCAACTCCAAGGATGCAGAGACCAGGGGCAAAGTCTGATATTGGTTCAGAAAAGCAACCGATGGCAATAGGAGCTTTTCCGCCTTATATTGTGGCACTTAGTCAAAACCATTAGCAGGCACAGGTTCCATGCAGGGCTTCCCACCTCAGGGAGAATAAGATAAAGGCATGCTCCTTCTGGAGGGTGACTTTGATATCTGCAGGATACTTCTGTGAAAGGTGAACTGTGACAAGTTTCTGATGTCACATACTCCCACCTGGCAGGATCCCATTGCAAAGAAAGAAAAGATAATGGTGATTTTCGTAGGCACTGAGAGAGATGTGCTAACCCTGGTTTGTGACTGTCCATGTCATCGTGAAGAAGTTGAAACAACTGTCACTAACTCCTTTATGAAACTAAGCCCTCTGAGATATTGTACCTGGCTCATCCCAAAGTAGGACATAAGGACTCTGCTGCTTTTGCTTCCTTATAGAGGTTACCCTCACTGACTCCTCTTCTACACGTCCTGTTCATGTTGCAGGGTAAGTGGAACTGCAATTACTGCTCTCTTATATAAGGCATATTTTTATTTTCTGCGGTCAACAAAAATGGCTAAGTACCTCCAAAACAATGCTTCCACAACATTTGCACAAGTAAGTCAAATGACTACAGCTACAAATTGTGTCGGCCTTTAAGAACAGAACAGGCTCCATCCTACCTGATAATGCTTGTTGTTTCAAGCGTAAAGGAAGTTACCTGCACATTTGTTGGCCAGTTTTGGTTTCCTGGCATAGCATCAGCCCATTAATGTCAGAATCTTTAACTGCAGAGAGATGTAAAAAGAGACACTGCTCTCTCTCTCAACTCCAAACAACACCTGAAACAGCAAGTAAGCTAGAATTGTCTATGAAAGCCTAGCTGACCCCAATCATGTGACTCTACCTGACAATTATCCCAATCGAGCTTTACCCTGCAATCCCAGGGAAACACTAAAACAACAGAATACTGCATTAATTCAGATTAAAACAAATAGAGGACACTGGTTGAAGACAAAATGGCTTCAATAAAATGCCAGGGACTGCTTGAAACATCCAGCAGAGAAACATGATTAAAATACATTTCTTAATGCACAGTATCGTCACACAAGTGATTTAGCACACCACTAAGTTATAGTCAAAATATATTGCCATCTTTTTAGGCCAACAATGAATAAGCAATAAAAACAGTTACCCCATGCCATTGACATCTGGAGTAAAAACAAAATAATTAGTTTTGTTGTGTGCGGTAGGAAATAATTCATCATAACTGCAGCAGTCTAATAGCCAACACCCCCTTTTTCAAGGATTGTGATTCAAACTTCATTATTGTATTACTCAGCAAACTGAAATTTCATGTTTCTCAACATGGTGAGGTCCTGTTTCATGAAGGTGCAGTTGCAAACTATATGTTATTTATTGAGAGAAGTATAATGCTAATGGAGGGATCCGACTTTTCAGAGAAGTTGGCTGATGGATCATTCCTGGGAGGTAGGGCAGAATATTATAAAACTTTTTTACAATATACTGTATGCATGTGACTTCCAAATGAAAATGAATTATAAGTGACGTGCAAGCATAATTTTCAGCCATTTTCAAATTTTCAGCCATTGCCTGGTACAGTGCAACTCCAATCATTTTATCATTAGTAGTTCATAAATTTGTCTTACAATGTTTGTGATTCACAATGTTTTACAATATGGAATGGGGAACTATTTAATATGCACACCTCATTATCTCAAATATTTATACATGCCTTTTCCAGAATTGGTATTATGTTCCCTATTATTCACATTGCAAGCATCACAATGAAATATATTTCTATTTTGCGATAAATGAATATGAGAAAGCTTAATCCGTTACCTGATGAAAAAGGTTCCGTCTATCATCAGCTGGAAGTGATTTCCTTTAGTTTGTAAAGACTTAACATGTAACTAACAAGGTAAAGGGGAAAAGGTTCAGTGCGGGGAAGTGTTTTACACAGAGGGTGGCGTTGTCCTGGAGTGTACTGCCAAGTGAAGTGGTTGAGGCAGTTACATTAGCGACATTTAAAACTTATGTGGATAGACACACGAACAGATGGGGAATCAGTAATCTACTTCTGTAAGATAGAATTGGGTAAATGACAGGACGGAATGTGTATGGAACAATCAAACTCTGAATTTCTGATGCAAATTTGAGGTTAAATTGACTTTATTGTTGGAACATTGTGGCCATCTTGTGGCTGTAGGATGCATTGAAAAATCTGAAATTAAATTGATTCTGTGTTTATAGCAACACATGAAAATCAGAATATATTGAATTATATTTAAAACATGAGCTGCCGTTTTCCCAAAAGTGCTGAATTGGCGGGAAAACTGTTCTAGATCATGACTGTGTTTTCTCACTCAGCTTCTCACTCGAATTTCCCCACTCTGTGCACTGCAGACCTTACAATCGTGAATATCATTAAAAACCTGGGGGTGGGGCCTAAAAGCCTGAAATCGGCAGGATGAGTGGGAACCCAGACTTGCGCACATAGCTGAGAGATTGCGGAAAAGACCTCCTGGCATCCAGATCATTGTCTCAAACCCCCACACACATTGCTGGCCTCGTCACTGGCCCCCAAAACATCCCCACAGACATCAGTGGCCTCATTTCTAGCCTGTACAACCTCTTCAGACAGACATCACTGGCCCCCACAATCCCTTCACATAGACATTACTGGCCTCATTGCTGTGCCCCACCCTGTTTCCTCCACCCCCCCCCCCCGCCCCCCGGCCACCCCCACACAGACATGACTGCCCGCTCACCTCATGCCCCCATGGACCTGGATAAAGCAAGTTTCTAATCGCTCCATCCCATGAACATGCTATTTTCACTGTTGTTCTGCAGAGAACTAGCTTTGTGCTAACGTTCACAACCCCAGATTGTGATCATTCCCTCTCTTGAATGGGAGCCTTGAATATCGCACACCCCCTGGACACAGCAGCTAATTGATTAGGAGCCCTGAATATTGCACTCCCCTTTCCCCGGACACAGCAGCCTATTGAATGGCAGCCAGTCAGCACCCCAAGGAACGAATGACACTCAACTGAATGCAGCTTTCAAAATCTCATTGTTGCCAATGGGCCCTTGACTGGACATACTCATTGCACCTGCACTCCCCTAGTAAGAACTCTCACAACACCAGGTTAAAGTCCAACAGGTTTATTTGGTAGCACAAGCCACTAGCTTTCAGAGCGCTGGCCCTTCGTCAGGTGAGTGGGAGTTCTGAAGGGGCAGCGCTCCGAAAGCTAGTGGCTTGTGCTACCAAATAACCTGTTGGACTTTAACCTGGTGTTGGGAGACTTCTAACTGTGTTTACCCCAGTCCAATGCCGGCATCTCCATATCATAGCTCCCCTAATAAGCCAGAGCTGTATATAAGCTGCAGGAATGGACACACAGTCAGTCACGCCACAAAAATGGCTGCGCGGAAATCTGCGCCCAAATTTTCAGAGGAGGAGCATCATTATCCCAGATAATGCGTGAAGCACGCACAAGATCATAAGCTCCCCCCCACCCCCCCACCCCCACCACCACAACAGCGGTCCAAGCAGCAGAACTTCAGCAGGCCAATGCATCGCTCAATGACGGACTGGGTGGCTGCAGGAGCCACGTTGTAGGAGGTCTCCACCTTGGTCTTGATACAGGCATCATCAGCCATGACCTCACTGGATAACTCTTGTCACCCAGCAGCTGTCCCGGGTCATTCTAGGCTCCCAGTGATGAGCCTAGAATGACCCGGAGACATAGAAATTGAGGCACCTTCATGTCCACAGGGAATGGGTGGCTGCCCTTCCCCTCAGGTGTCAGGTCTGAGAGTACCTCACAAAATGTGTTGCACCGTGATTTGGACACGGCACATCTCCTCTGAGAGGGCCTTGAAGAAATTGCTTGTAACTCCTTGCCCTTGGCACCCTCCACCTTCTGTGCACCCTCTCACCCACCTTCTGGCCCTCAGCGGTAGCCCCTTGCCCTCCTTCCTGAGGGTTTTGTGGTGGCTGCTCTTGTGGTGGACTCTCCACACCCACCTCCTTCTGACCATCACCTCCTCCTCCTCCAGCCCTGTGCCACCACCATGGCCGGCTCCAGATGGATCAAACCGAGATCCATCTGCACAGTGGGGTTTGGAAAGAGTATAGAATGACTGATTATTCTCATTGGCTGCACAGACTCAGAACCACCCCAATCCCTCACTTGGGCCAGAACCCCCACATGTGGGAGCTGGCAACCCCACACAATAAAAAGTCTGACAACACCAGGTTTTAGTCCAACCTATTTATTTGATAGTATTCTCACTAGCTTCATATCGACACCAACCCCACACAATCCATGGTGCCATGCGTGGCCCAAATTGGGTTGTGTGAGATTCCCATCATGACAAATGCTGGTACAGATTATACAGCTTGGTGCGCAGGTGTGGGCAATGCGCATCCTTGAGTCATTGCTATGTGTGCAACTGCAGCATCTGTTACCCTCTGAGGAGAGGCTGAGGGATTTGGGGTTGTTTTCGCTGGAAAGAAGGCGGCTAAGAGGGGATCTTATTGAAACATATAAGATGATTAGAGGTTTAGATAGGGTGGATAGTAATAGCCTTTTTCCTCTGATGGAGAAATCTAGCACGAGGGGGCATGGCTTTAAATTAAGGGGTGGTAGTTATAGGACGGATGTCAGGGGTAGGTTCTTTACCCAGAGGGTGGTGAGGGATTGGAATGCCCTGCCTGCTGCAGTTGTAAATGCGCCTAGTTTGGGGGCGTTTAAGAGATCCGTGGATAGGTTTATGGACGAAAAGGGATTGGTTTAGGTTAGTGGGTCATTGTTTTGTAACTGGTCGGCGCAACATCGTGGGCCGAAGGGCCTGTTCTGCACTGTAATGTTCTATGTTCTATGTTACAGGCATGTATTGCTGGTCCGTGTCACAGGGCAGGGACAGACTGCAAAGCAGCACCAGATGTGTGCCCAGTGACAGCAGATTCCATGCAGTCCATGTCTGAACCTCTGCACCCCGGCCTGGAGCAGCAGCTGTTTCATCTGGTTAGGCCTCAGTCAGCACATGGTACACTCCTCCTCCATCCGAAACACCAGCACTTAGTCGAGTCCCTGACCACATCCCGCGGCAAGACAATGCCACTGCAAAGTACCATGGAGGGGGAGGGTGAGCAGGAACCCTTGAGGCTGCTTCCCACAGTGCATTATAGCGCTGCCCAAGAGGGAGGTGGGAAGTGGGAGCCCTTGAGACTACTTCCCACAGTGCACCACAGTGCTGCCCAGGAAGTGGGGTGAAGGTAAAACGGGAGCCCTCGAGGCTGCTTCCTACAGTGCATTACAGTGCTGCCAGGAGGGTTGGATGGGGGGGGAAGCGGGAGCCCTCGAGGCTGCCTCTGACAGTGCACTGCCCAGGGTGGGGACTCCCTGATGGAACCTCACCCAGAGAACTGTGAGGAAATAGAAACCCCCCCCCCCCCCACCGAGCCCACCTCTCCACCCCTGATATCACTGGTCCATGGGCCAACACCATGGCAGCAGGAGGAAGGCCATCAGGCATCTCGTGGGCCAGTCTGCAATATCCCCTGCGCTCCGCCAGCAGCACTTACCACCTCACGCCAGTTCGAGGCTGCCATGCTAGGTTGAGACTTTTAAATACCTACTCTGATTCATGCCAAAGTTACATCATACCAAAGAGATGGGAGACACAGACGTGGGCGGAGATTGCTGTGTGGACCTGATAATGGCATGTAAAGTTATGCTACCACCAGTTTTCAGCGGGTTCCCGTGACGCCATTTTTCTCCAACTGGGAGATGCGCACTGACGGGGAACCCGTGAAACGGTCAACACGCACATTTCTTGGCCTGATCTGCCAGAAAAGATGGGAGAATCGCAGTCATGGTCTCTGAAATCATGCTTTGGAATGCCGTTTAAATTAGAAATGTTTATATATCTGCTATTACAAAGGAGAGGCATTTCAGGGTGGGGTTTCAAGCATTCATTTGTCAATATTTCACAGCATAATTTCAAGGTAAGTGTGGCATGAATGGGAATCCTGTGATTTGATGTGCAAAGGAAAGAATGTAAAGATAATGGTAGTGGGAAGGAGGAAATGTGCACAGGACTTTGTTGATAGTGATTAATCCAACATCCCCTCATTTTATCTGTGGCCCTGTAAGTTCCTTATCATTCAGTACCTGTCCAACTAACGTTAAAAGTGATTTATGAAATCAACTTCCAACACCATTTCAAGAACTGCATATCCCAACTCTCTCCTGTAAATTTTCTATCACTGATTTTGAATCTATTGACCTCTAATTATTGACACACTCATAAGAGGGAACTCTTTTTCCTCACCTGCTCTTTCAAAACCTCTCATTGCCTTCAACATATATTAGGTCACCTCTAAATCTTCCCTGTTCCAAGGAAAATAGTCCTAAATGTTCTAATCTATCCTCATATCTGAGGTTTCTCAGATATAACATATGATATCTTGGCAACATCCTGGTAAACCTCCTCTGTAGCCTTTCTAAGGCCTTCACATCTTTCCTAAAAAGTGTTCGGCTCAGAATTACCACCATATTCCAAACTGACCGGTGATTAATAAAACTCTGTTATGATCTTCTTTCTTTTACATTTTATTCCTCTATTTATAAACCCAATTAAGTAACTTTTTTTTAACTACCTTATAAACTTGCACTGTCAACATAAAGTAGTTCAGTATTTTGACTCCAAGATCAGTCTCCACATGTACGCTTGTGAAAATGGTGCCATTTCTAGGTTACTGCCTCTTAATATTAGTCTTTCTTTCCAAATTGCAACACTTCATTTTCTACCTGCCATGTTTCTGCTAACTTCACCATCTATGTCATCTTGAATCCATAAGTATCCTCATCACTATCTACTATCTTATCAGGTTTGCCCCATATTAACTTTATCAATTCCCTTCTCTACCTTCCATCACCTTCCTTGTTATTACTTGAATCTGGCTCCTGACATTTGTCTTAAGTTTTCTTTATCTGTTTAATTTAACCTTTATTTCCTTTGTATTACACACAGGGCACAATATATTTGGAGCTCTGGCTGCAAAACATGGTTCCTGGTGCTGCTAGTGTCAGTGCCATGGAAGCTCTTAGTAAGTGCTGATAGTATGGATTTTCTGTCTGTGGGAAGTTTATTAAATCAGTCAACATTGTCACATGCTGATATTATCTGCAAGGGCATCTCAATGTGAGACTTTTGTTCATGGTGGTGAATATTATTATTTTTTTGAAATGGTGTGAGGAGTCATGTGAAACCATTCATGAGAATAAGTAGTCTGGTCATGGGGTATCAATTAGGCTAAAGGGTATTTATTAAATGAAAGAAAACATGAATACACACAATGGGACTATAATTCTGTAAGACACATTAACACTGGAGTAATGCGCATGTGAAAAGTTTTATCTAGAAATTACCCCTTGTTGCAAACCATATCCCTGATATGTGAACTGAGTAGTACTTCTCTGTTCCCCAAATAACATCCTCCTTAAACAAATCTATCAGTTAAATCCTACTTATCACCCAATGCAAGAGAATGATCCAATCTGGGAAATGTCTTTGCCTGGTTCAGCGAAGATAGATAAACTGCTTTTATGAAGGTTTCTGCATTAACTTAGCTATAAGATTTTAAAAGAGTCTCTGCTGTTAGCTAGCTTGCTGTTAGCTGTTACCCTGATCTTCCTGGGTGATGTTAAACTAGTCTTTGTTTCTGCAGGAGCTGACAGTAATACTCCTGGTTGTCTTTGATTCTGCTCACTGTGTGTTAGGCCATATGTCCCTCCTAATTTCCTGACTCTGAAATTAGCATTCGTATGCCTTCCCTGATCACTCAATCATTTTGGTAAACTGCTTCCTGATGATAGGATCATTTACATCTGATTTTAGTCTAGATGTTTGCTAATCTCATTACTGGATAAGGATGTGTCTCATCAGCCCCACTGAATGTGGGCTGCTGGCAGATTTTCCCTTGTAGTTATGTAGCTCTTTTGCATACTAAACAAGTACACAAACTCAAATTAACTTGGGGACAAATTAAAAGGGGCAGCCCCCCAAAAAGGAGGGGGGGACGGCCCGAACAAAAAACAAAGTCCAAAGGAAATTTAAAACATTAAATCAAAATATGTCTTGTAGTTAGGTAGTTTACAACCTATCATTTCCTTTGTTAATTCTGAGTCTGGTTGTTACCAGGTAAATCCTGACCTGCCATTTTGGATCTCACAAATTTTGTTAATGCTGTCTGTTATTTGCATGAGAGATCCCCACTGTGGCTATTTAAAGACTTCACCATTGAACTTTTGGGTAAAAAATTTACATAAGAACATAAGAAATAGGAGCAGGAGTAGGCCATCTGGCCCTTCGAGCCTGCCCCACCATTCAATAAGATCATGGCTGTTCTGTCGCTGCTCAGTTCCACCTTCCCGCCCTCTCCCCATAACCCTTAATCCCCTCTCTTATCAAAAACCCATCAACCCGCGTCTTAAAAATATTTAGCGAGGCAGCCTCCACCACTTCAACGGGCAGAGAATTCCAGAGATTCACCACCCTTTGAGTGAAGAAGTTCTTCCTCAACTCCGTTCTAAACCACCCCCCTTTATCTTGAAGCTGTGCCCCCTAGTCCTACTGTCCTTTCTGAACGGGAAGAGTCTTTCCACCTCTATCCTATCCATCCCATTCATCATCTTATATGTCTCAATGAGATCTCCCCTCATTCTTCTAAACTCTAACGAGTACAAGCCTAGTTTATTCAGCCTCTCCTCATAGCTCAACCCCCTCAACTCCGGCATCAGCCTAGTAAACCTCCTCTGCACTCCCTCCAAGGCCAAAATATCCTTGCGTAAGTACGGCGCCCAAAACTGCACACAGTACTCCAGCTGCGGCCTCACCAATGCCCTATACAGCCGCAGCAAGACCTCCCTACTGTTTTTAACTTAAATAAAGTGAACGACAATGAAATGAGGATCAAATTAGCTAAAGTGGACTGGGTGGATAGATTAGCAGGAGAGACAGTAAGCAACCATTTAAGGCAGGTATTTAAGAAGGTAATTCATGACTCTCAGCAAAAATACATTCCAGTAAAGAGGAAAGATTCTAAAAGAGAGAGGAACCAACCTTGGCTAACCATGGAAATGAAGGAGAGTGTTAAGTTGAAAGAGAAAGCTTATAAGGAAGCAAAAGTTAATGATAGTCCCAAAGACAAGGATAAATTCAGAATCCAGCAAAGGAGGAATAAACAGATAATAAAGAAAGAGAAAAATAAACTGAGGGCCAACTAATGAGAAATATAAAACTGACAATAAGAGCTTACTTAAATATATATATCTAAAAAAAAGAAAAGAGAGGTCAAAGTAAGCATAGGCCCCTTAGAAAATGGATCTGGGGTGATAGTTATGGGGAACAAGGACATGGCCGAAGAGTTAAACAGATATTTTGCAACTGTCTTCATGTTGGAAGTTATTTCAAACATCCCATTAATACTAGAGAATGCAGGGGGAGAAATTAAGTACCATCGCTAGAGAAGTAGCATTAGACAAACTAAGGGGCCTGAGGGCAGATCAGTCCCCTAACCCTGATGGCTTGCATCCTAGGATCCTAAAAAAAGTCCAGAGATAGTGGGTGCATTGGTTGTAATGTTCCAAAAATCCTTGGATTCTGGAGAAGCACTGGAGGATTGAAAAGCTGCCAATGTGACACCTCTATTCAAAAAGGGAGGGAGGCAAAAAGCAGGTAATGACTAGTCCAATTAGCTTAATATCTATTGTTGGAAAAATGTGGGTGGCATGTTGGCACAGTGGTTAGCACTGCTGCCTTACAGCACTGCCGTCTCACAGGTTCAATTTCTGGCTTGAGTCACTGTGTGTGTGTGGAGTTTGCACGTTCTCCCCGCATCTGCATGGGTTTCCTCTGGGTGCTCCCACAGTCTGAAAGATGTGCTGGTTAGGTGCATTGTGGGGCTGAACTGTAATGAAAGGTTCTTTGAAAAAACCGATAATACAACCGATAAAGGCATAGTCCACAGATTCTCCACCTCTATCCTATCCATCCCATTCATCATCTTATACGTCTCAATGAGATCTCCCCTCATTCTTCTAAACTCCAACGAGTACAAGCCTAGTTTATTCAGCCTCTCCTCATAGCTCAACCCCCTCAACTCCGGTATCAGCCTAGTAAACCTCCTCTGCACTCCCTCCAAGGCCAAAAAGAACGGAGTTGAGGAGGAACTTCTTCACTCAAAGGGTGGTGAATCTCTGGAATTCTCTGCCCGTTGAAGTGGTGGAGGCTGCCTCGCTAAATATTTTTAAGACGCGAGTTGATGGGTTTTTGATAAGAGAGGGGATTAAGGGTTATGGGAGAGGGCGGGAAGGTGGAACTGAGCCACGACAGATCAGCCATGATCTTATTGAATGGCGGGGCAGGCTCGAAGGGCTAGATGGTCTACTCCTGCTCCTATTTCTTATGTTCTTATGTTCTTATTCCAAAAGGCTTCAAAAAAGGGCAGTCTTCTTGGTAGTCTGTGAACCCATGCAACCAGCCGTTGTATGGGACTGCTGCATGCAACACCTTCCGTCCCGGGTCCCAAATGTTAAGGGGGAGGATTTCCATTTGGGCTACTTTCGTATCAGCATACCATTTAATTTATTTCACCAATCACCCTTTGCCAACCTGCCTCTTAAATTTATGTAATTAGCTTCATTTAAATTTAGTACTGTTATTTCAAATTAAGCATGTCACTCTCAAACTTAATGCAACATTCCATAAGATAGCAATCACTTTGCCCAATAGCATCCTTTACTTTGAGATTACTAATTAACCTTTTCTCATTGCACAATACAAGTTTGAAAATAGCTTTAACCCTGTAATCCACAGTGCTTGAGGTAACTCTCAACTGCAGCCCATAAACTTCTCCTTCAGGCTAACTTCGCCAATTTATTTTGTCCAATCAATATGAAGATTGAAATCCCCCATGCTCATTATACTATGTTGTTACAGGCTCTTATTATATCTTAATTAAAACATTGACTATGTAGAGGGGTGGCATGGTGGCACAGTGGTTAGTGGTGCTGTCTCACAGCTTCAGGGACCCGGGTTTGATTGCAACCTTGGGGGACTGTCTGTGTGGGATTTTGCTGGGTACCCTGGTTTCCTTCCCAGTCCAAAAATATGCAGGTTAGGTGGAGTGGCCATTATAAATTGCCCCTTAATTTGAACGTGTGCTCTGTGATGGCCTGGTGTCATGTCTTGGGTATACCCTCTCTAGCGCCCACCATCTGTCACGATAGGCTCTGTCTCTCTGTGATCCTGAATTGGAGTAAATGGGAAACTGAAGTAAAGAAGAATGATGCCAGAAGTCTAAGTCTTTAGACATTTCAAAAAAGCTTGTGAAGTACTCCAAACAATCCTTTCTATCCTATGTTGTTCCTCATCTCCACTCACACCGATTCTACATCCTGATCTTCTGGTCGAAGATTCATTCTCACATCTGTCCTCATGTCATCCTTTAATACCAAGGCCTTCTTTCCAAAACCTTTTCCATTCTGCCCGCCCTTCCTAAATCTGAACCACCCTAGAATATTTAGTTGCAAGCTTCCAGCCTCCACTATAAGACTCAAATAAGGATGAGGATGCCCTTCCACAGGATTCATGTTTTAGTCCCCAGTCTGTCATCAAGGGGCCACCTCCAGCCAGCTGCACCTGCTCCCCTACTCTTCTGGGGAGCTGGAGGTCAACTGGAAAATTTCAGTCAACTTCTGACTGTCAGCCCTCATCATCCTCTAATTAGTTGAGTTGTCTATCGTATAATCTCTACAGTGTAGAAGGAGGCCATCTGGCCTCTCAAGTCTGAACTGACTCTCTGATAGAGCATCTTACCCAGACCTACCCCCATAACCCTCCATATTAACTTGCTAATCCCCCTAACCTATATATTTTGGGACACTAAGGGGCAATTTAGCATAGTCAATCCACCTAACCTGTTCATCTTTGCACTGTAGGAGGAAACTGGAACAATCAGAGCAAACCCACGCAGACACAGGGAGAACATGCAAACTCCACACAGACATTGATCCAAGGCTGGAATTATATCTGGGTCTTGGTGCTGTGAGGCAGCAGTGCCAACTACTTGCAGCTGGGTAGCTCTGCTGCTCAACATTCCACTTTGGAAAAAAGGATTGGTGAGGGCAGGATAGAGCTGGCATACCAGCCAGTGGCACAATACTCTGCTCCTGCTTGCTTCTCTGCCTGCCTCCATCAGGAGTTGAATAATGAGTTGTGAGATAAAAACACATTTATTTTCTTTTGTTCCAATGCTACATACAAATGCTTCATGAATCTAGATAAAGAGTCTTTAATTTAAATCTTTTGCATTATTTCCAACTTACTTTTGATCTTATTCTTAATTCGCAGTGACGTAACTGCTGAGCTCCATAGCTCAGGGGGAACTGCAAAGATGTGCTGGAGAATTCCAACCATGTTATGACAATAGCTATTCAGAAACAGAATAATTAAAACCACTTCTAGCATCCGGGTAATTATACCAACACCCCATAGGGTGCCACCCCTCCCTCCTCCTCCAGGCCAGACTCCTGACTATGCTCCCTCAGGCCTGACTCTTGACTTCCCCCACCCCATGCCCAACTTGATACCCCTCCAGGCCCAGTGCATAACTGCATCCCTCATGGGTCCGACTGACTCTCTGACTGACATGATTTCACCCAAAGTGACCTGACCTCCCCAACCCTACACCACCAACCTGACCACATCGCCCCACCCAAACCCCCTCCCCCACCCCCCTGACTCAACCTTTTCCGACACTACTGCTCTCCCATTACAGGCCCAACTCTTCCCTGACCCTACTCTGCCTCCTCACCTCAAATCTTCCCCCCAACACCCTTCCTTTCCCATCTCCGCTTTGGATAGAGAAACAATGAGGAAGTACTTAATGAATGGTAGAACACTGGGTATCTCAGAGGTATAGAAGGGTATTGGGATAAATATTCACAGATCACTGAAGGTAGCAGAGCATATGAATAAGATAGTTAAGGTGGCATATGGGACACTTGCTTTCATCAGTCATGGTATTGGGTATAAGAGCAAGAACAGAGCATTGGTTCAGCGACAGCTGGAATACTGTGTGCAATTCTGGTCACCTAACTAGACGTTCTCACACAAGGTCCCGTTGCCTGTGTTGGGTGTGTTGGCCTTTTGTATCTCCAAAGTGGAAAGTACATGGGATAAGAGCACAGAGGGTGCTCCAAAGGTCTGAGTTGATGCATGTGTTCTTTGGCCGGATCTGCGGGTAACTGTCTCTAGTGTTTTTCGTTGTTCAGTTGTTGGTACACTTCTTTGCAGTAATCTATCCTGTTCAATATGACAGTGCTCCTCTTCTATCTGCTGGTTTGATGATAATGTTGTGGTTGGTCTTGAGAACACAGATGGCGTTGCGTTGTGCTTGGGCGATGTTCGGGGCTGTCTTGTGAGCGCGGCTGATGAATCTGGCATTGACTCACCTCCTGATGGCTTGGGCATACACGTTGAGTCGAGGGCAGCGGCCTCCCGGAGGAGTCCAATTCAACTCTTCCCTCTTTGGTTGCTGCACCGCGGATCCCTCTGTCGGCTGTTGCAGTTCATTAGCTGTCTCATTGTGTTCGCTGTTGGTCTCCTGGGGTTTGTGGAAGAACTCCAGCAGCCTCATTCACCTGATGAATCCCTCTGTGTCCTCTGCGAGACTGATGGGGTCCATTTTAGTGGTGGGGCAGAAATTGAGCCCTTGGCTGAGAACTTCGATTTCATCTAGTTAAGTGTTTCGTCCGACAAGTTGACAATGGACTTCCCTGCAGTGGTACTGTTTTCTACTCTGGTACCGGGGGAGGCTTGGTTGCTGTTGCTGATGATGCTGAGTTTCTCACGTTCCCTGTTCTTGTTGTGCATGTAGGTGGCGTAGTTCCGTTGAGCAGGTAGGGGGCATCCAATTTCAAGAGTTATCTAGTTCAGCCTCCAATTTTTGAAAGAAACAAAATTTTGTAAAGCAACAGAGAAACAAATAAGCAAAGTTTGAAAAAAAGAGTCTGTCTAATTTTTACTGGATGTGGGATCATGATTTGCAACCTTTCTGCATTGGCTCTATTGGAGATGGGGAGGATGCAAATTTGCTGCTCCCATGTTATTACTATGAATAGGATGTGAATAGCAATGTGCAGAAAGCCAGTGCTCTGTTCCAGTTTTAAGGGAAGCTGCAATGAATTATATTACTAGAATTTAAGGGATCGAAAATGGATGAACACCAAAGCAGAGAGGTGATTGAAGAATAGATGCTACATCCCCACTGTATCATTCTTCAAGGAATGCCAGGAGGAGGAGGCCAGGGAAGCCTCAGAATCTGGATCCAAGGATCTGGCAGGAATGCTAGAAGAAGCCTAATAACCCCACACACGTAGTCAAAGTCAACGAATAATCTTCACGTGGCATTTCCTACCCACCACACCATCAACCTCTAACGCCACAACCAACATCTTCCCTCACAGCAACCTTCCCCTTCCGATTTCCAACATTTAAAAATTGCCATCTACCCAGCTGCAGCATAGGATCATAGAATCCCTACTGTCAGAGGAGGCCATTTGGCCCATCGAGCCTGCACCAACTTCCTGACAGGGCATTTTACCCAGGCCCATCACCCGCCCCATCCCTGTAACCCCATGCATTTACCCGGCTAATGCCTCTAACCTACACATCTTGGCACGCTAAGTGGGCAATCCACCTAACCTACACATCTTTGGACTGTGGGAGGAAACTGGAGCACGCGCTGGGAGAATGTGCGAACTCCACATAGTCATCCAAGGTTGGAATCGAAAGGGGGTCCCTGGTGTTGTGAGGCAGCAGTGCTAACCACTGTGCCACCGTGTGCCCTAAGGGCAGCCCAAGCAAAAAGAGGAAGAGCAATAGCACAGTACTTGATCTGGAGTTTGTAGCCTTTGGCTCAGGTGCCAGGAAGAACTCTTCTGCTCATCCTTAAAATAGTGCTACAGGACTTTTTATGTTCAATTGAGGGGTAAACAATGCCTTATCATCAGCATCTATAAGCAAATGGAGCTAACAAACTAAGTTTCCACTACCCTGCATCACCAACAGCATACAGAGCAGGGGCAGGAATGGTTGCTGCAGGTCCCGGGGTTCAAATGTTTTAGTCGGAGTAGAGAAGGAGGTAGAAGGGGGGGAGGGGTAGCGTTATTGGTCAGGGACTGTATCACAGTGTCAGAGAGGAAGTTTGATGAGGACTTGTCTGTTGAGGTAGTATGGGCGGAGATTAGAAATAGGAGTGGAGAGGTCACCCTGTTGGGAGTCTTTTATAGACCTCCTAAAAGTTCTAGAGAGGTTGAGGAAAGGATTGCGGAGACGATCCTGGTTAGGAGTGAAAGTAATAGGGTAATTGTTATGGGGGATTTTAACTTTACTAATATTGATTGGAATTGTTATAGCTCTAGCTCGTTAGAGGGGTCAGTTTTTGTACAAAGCGTGCAGGAAGGTTTTTTGACTCAGTATGTAGATAGGCCAACTAGAGGTGAGGCTATATTGGATTTGGTGCTGGGAAATGAGCCAGACCAGGTGCTAGACTTGGAAGTTGGTGTGCATTTTGGTGATAGTGACCACAATTCGGTTACATTCACCTTAGTGATGGAAAGGGATAGGCATGAACCTCGGGCCAGTGGTTTTAGCTGGGGGAAGGGTAATTATGAGGTATTAGGAGAGAATTAGGAAGCATAGGTTGGACTAGGAGATTACAGGGACTGGGAACGTCCGAAATGTGGAGTTTTTTCAAGGAGCAGCTACTGCGAGTCCGTGATAGGTATGTCCCTGTCAGGCAAGGAGGAATTGGTAGGGCTAGGGAACCGTGGTGCACCAAAAAAGTTGATTCGTTGGTTAAAAGGAAAAAGGAGGCTTATGTTCGGATGAGACGTGAGGGCTCGGGTAGTGCACTAGAAAACTTTAGATTGGCTAGGAGGGAGTTGAAGAGTGAGCTAAGAAGGGCTAAAAGAGGACATGAGAAGACTTTGGCTGATAGGGTTAAGGAGAATCCTAAGGCGTTCTATAGGTATGTCAAGAACAGAAGATTGGTTAGGGCAAGATTAGGGCCAGTTATAGACAGCAGAGGGAAGTTATGTGTGGAACCGGAGGAGATTGGAGAGGCATTGAACCAATATTTCTCTTCGGTGTTCACGCAGAGGGACATGGATATAGCTGAGGAGGACACTGGGTTGCAGGGGAGTAGAATTGACAGTGTTACAGTTGATAAGGAGGATGTGCTGGATATTCTGGAGGGTCTGAAAATAGATAAGTCCCCTGGTCCGGATGGGATTTACCCCAGGATTCTCTGGGAGGCAAGAGAAGTGATTGCAGAGCCTCTGGCTCTGATCTTCAGGTCGTCGTTGGCCTCTGGTATAGTACTGGAAGATTGGAGGTTAGCGAATGTTGTCCCATTGTTTAAGAAGGGGAACAGAGACTTCCCCGGGAATTATAGACCGGTGAGTCTCACTTCTGTTGTGGGCAAGGTTTTAGAAAAAAATTATTAGGGATAGGATTTATAGTTATTTGGAGAGTAATGAATTGATTGGAGATAGTCAGCATGGTTTTGTGGCGGGTAGGTCGTGCCTTACTAACCTTATTGAGTTTTTTGAGAAAGTGACCAAAGAGGTGGATGGGGGTAAGGCAGTGGACGTGGTGTATATGGATTTTAGTAAGGCGTTTGATAAGGTTCACCATGGTAGGCTTCTGCAGAAAATGCAGATGTATGGGATTGGGGGAGATCTAGGGAATTGGATCAGGAATTGGCTAGCGGATAGGAGACAGAGGGTGGTGGTTGATGGTAAATATTCATCATGGAGTTCGGTTACGAGTGGTGTGCCTCAGGGATCTGTTTTGGGGCCACTGCTGTTTGTAATTTTTATTAATGATCTGGATGAGGGTATAGTTGGGTGGATTAGTAAATTTGCTGATGACACCAAAGTCGGAGGTGTGGTAGATAGTGAGGAAGGGTGTCATAGTTTGCAGGAAGACTTAGACAGGTTGCAGAGCTGGTCCGAGAGGTGGCGGATGGAGTTTAATGCGGAGAAGTGTGAGGTAATTCACTTTGGTAGGAATAACAGATGTGTCGAGTATAGGGCTAATGGGAGGACTTTGAATAGTGTGGATGAGCAGAGGGATCTAGGTGTATGTGTACATAGATCCCTGAAAGTTGGGAGTCAAGTAGATAAGGTTGTTAAGAAGGCATACGGTGTCTTGGCGTTTATTGGTAGGGGGATTGAATTTAGGAGTCGCAGCGTTATGTTGCAACTGTACACAACTCTGGTGCGGCCGCACCTGGAGTACTGTGTGCAGTTCTGGTCCCCACATTACAGGAAGGATGTGGAGGCTTTGGAGAGGGTGCAGAGGAGGTTTACCATGATGTTGCCTGGTATGGAGGGGAGGTCCTATGAGGAGAGGCTGAGGGATTTGGGGTTGTTTTCACTGGAAAGAAGGCGGCTAAGAGGGGATCTTATTGAAACATATAAGATGATTAGAGGTTTAGATAGGGTGGATAGTGATAGCCTTTTTCCTCGGATGGAGAAATCTAGCACGAGGGGGCATGGCTTTAAACTAAGGGGGGGTAGTTATAGGACGGATGTCAGGGGTAGGTTCTTTACCCAGAGGGTGGTGAGGGATTGGAATGCCCTGCCTGCTGCGGTTGTAAATGCGCCTAGTTTGGGGGCGTTTAAGAGATCCGTGGATAGGTTTATGGACGAAAAGGGATTGGTTTAGGTTAGTGGGTCATTGTTTTGAACTGGTCGGCGCAACATCGTGGGCCGAAGGGCCTGTTCTGCGCTGTAATGTTCTATGTTCTATATAGCATATGCATACAGCCAGTTCAGGCCAATTCAATTTCCAGGTATCTCCAAAGATATGCGGGTTAAGTTGATTGGCCATGCTAAATTGCACCTTAATGTCAATGGAATTAGCAGGGTAAATACATGGGGTTACGGGGATAAGGCCTGGGTGACATTGTGGCTGGTGGCTCAGCTTAATGGCCTCCTTCTATAGGAATTCGATGGAGTTACACATAATCTACCTGGAAAGTTCTACAGGTTTTGGCCCCTGATGAATACTTGATATTTTACTTGTTGGAGAATTTGTATAACATATTAAATCTCTCACATCCTGTGCCACAGAATGTAGAACACTAACTATTAAGTCTGTGTTACTCTGCACACTAAAATAGTCTTCATCATGCTGCCATGCAGAAGTATTAGAGCTGTAACTTTTTTCAAATGAGGAAATTAAGAACAGGTTGCTATCCACACATTATATCTTTAGTTAGGAATGTTTGTTATTGTGCAATCCAAGAAGGAGTAAAACTAAAAAGGGGAAGCCATTCCCAATGAATAAGAAAGTATTTAACCTTATTAATTTTTATCAGAAATTGGTTTCTATTTTACCATGATAAAGATTTATAGGTGATTAGTGGCTTTGGGGAAAAAAAGTGTAAAATTTTTTCTAGAATCCTGTTTTCAAAACACCTCTAGGCAAAACTTAAATGTGACATTTGTCACTCGAGGAAGACTTTAAATGCCCAAGAACAGGTGAGTTGGGAGTAGGTGGGTACTTAAAATAAGTTATGCTTTGATTGTTACTGCAAGCCGGCTCCAAATCTCCACTTCCATGTTTAACAGAAATGTTTTGGATGCCTGAGATTAAGCTACTCTCCACAATCAAGACCTTAATTAGTGCAGCCGGCTGTTACTTATTGCAGCAATTAAAGTCCTTATGAGATGTTAATGAGTTTTTTTGCATTGAAATTTATGAACCTTTAAATTTAATATCTCAACAAGAACAGAAGAGATAGGTGCAGCAGTAGACCCACAGCCGGCTGAGCCAGCTGCATCTTTCAATATGATAATGGCTGATCTTGTGCTGCAACTTCACTTTTCTGCCTGCTCCTCATATCTATTGATTGCCCGAGAGACCAGAAATCTGTCTCTCTTTGCCTTAAATATATTCAATGATGGATAATCCACAAACCTCTGGAGTAGAGAATTCCAAAGGTTCACTGTGATAAACCCCACAAAGCCCAAGGGGAATCGCTGATTGATCTCCCCGTGGGGCTTCTTGAGTAGGAGTTCCCCTGATAACAGGCAGTGACCTAGCCACTTGGAACTCATTACCTGAGCCTTTTATAAGGCAGGTCCTGGACTGGGTCTGTTGATTGGTAGTCCAGTAAGAAGTTTCACAACACCAGGTTAAAGTCCAACAGGTTTATTTGTAGCAAACACCACTAGCTTTCGGAGCGCTGCTCCTTGTGTTTGCTACCAAATAAACCTGTTGGACTTTAACTTGGTGTTGTGAGGCTTCTTACTATGCCTACCTCAGTCCAACGCCGGCATCTCCACATCACGATCGGTAGTCCAGACAGGGATGACAGTGGTTTTACTTTGCAATCTATAATAAACTATGTTCTTTTCCAGTCAGGCTTCTTGAGACATTATATTGGCAATAAGGAACAGGAAAAGTTTTCGATAGCCTTGCCTTTCAATGAACCTAGTAAGACAGTGAGGAGGAGATATTGAAAATGCCACAGTTTGGGAAACTGGAAATTTATGATGTGGGTGTGGAGGATTGGTCCCCGTACGCTGAAAGAATGAGATATTTCTTCCTGGCAATCAGGATAGAAGGGGACAACTGGCAAAATGTCACCCCCCTGACCGCTTGTAGGTCTATGACTTTCAGCATCATAAAAAATCTTTTGACAAATTGTTAGGTATGGTTTCCCTAAACCATCTGTTATATTGCAATGCTGCAGGTTTAACACGGCAAATGGATTTCCTGGGGAACCAACCACTGAATTGTTGATGAGACTACAGAAATTGATAGAACACCGTGAATGCAGGTCAGCACTTCTGAAAATGTTAAGGGATCATTTAGTATGTGGAAATAATAATATTGCGACCTAGAAGAACCTATTACTGAACCAACTCTGGACCTCAAAAAAACCATAGAACCTGCCCTTTCTCACAAAAATGCAGAAAAAGGGGCCCAGGAGCTTCAGGGATTCTCAACTGTGTGCGACCCCAGCAAATAACACTCGTATCTCTCGATTGCTACCAAGAAAGGGCGATTGGAATTGGAGGCCATAGGATTCCAGAACTAGATGGAAAGTTTCTCCATAATACAGTGAGAAACAAGTACAGCTGTGCTACACTTGTAGTCATAGAGTTTTCCATGGACAAGGCCACCAAAACAGGCAAAATGCATACCACGCAGGCCAAATGGCAAAGCCATCTCAGGACAGGGCTTTGTCAGTAAACCAGCCCAAGAATGAAGAATAGATGCAGCTGAATTATATTGCTGCACCCAAAGTGACTTCAATCAAGATTAAACTCCAGGTAAGTGGCCGTTTCCTGGGCATGGAGGTAGACACAGGAACCGCTGCATCTATTACTGAGCAAACCTTTAGGCAATTCTGATTGGGTATCTTTTCTTTAAACCTGTGGGACACCAAGGCTAGATTTTCCACATATTCTGGGGAATCCTTGCGCATTATTGGGACCACTATAACCTCAGTTCTGCACAGGCAACAGACAATCCCACTCCTTTTAATCATAGTGCAAGGATCAAGGTCCAGTTTTTCAGAAAGGACAAAATATCCGCCTGAATTGGCAGCAGATCTTTAAAATGGATACTGACAATTTATACAAAGTCATTGGGAAATAGCCCAGAGTGTTCCAAGAAGGTCTTGGGAAGATTAGGTGTGCTAGGGCCATGATCTACATGGACTCAAAGGCCCAACCTAAATATGTCAAGGCACGACTAGTCCCCTATAACCTATGTGCCAATGTAGAGGCTGAATTGAAAAGTCTAGAGGAACCTGGCATTACATGCCCAGTATAGTTTGCTAAATGGGCTGTGCCAGTAATCCCATTTTTAAAACCTGAAAATTCAGTCCATCTCTGTAGAGATTATAAATTGATGGTCAACAGAGCCTACACTTAGACAAATCCCGTATGCCGTGCATACAAGACTTGTATGCCAATCTGGCTGGTGGAATGAGATATTTTCCAAATTAGACATGAGTTCTGCCTACCTCCAACTGGAATTTGAGGTGTCATTCAGGAAGTATGTCACCATAAATATTCACAGAGGACAGAATGAGTATATTTACTTGCCCTTTGGGGTGTCTTTGGCTTGCATCATTTTTCAAAGGATAATGGAGAACATCTATCAATGTGGTGTCCAAAGTGGCAGTCTATCTGGAAGACATTTAAATCTCAGCAGCTACTGCAAAGGAACATTTGGAAGAGGTCTTATGGCTTTTCTCTGATGCTGGCATCGGATTAAAAAGTGAAAAAGAATGTGTGTTCCAGTCAATGGGATGACGCTTCTTAGGTACAGAGTTGACAAGGATGGATGACACCCCATCGGATAGAAGGTGAAGACCATAAAATGTGCTCTGACTCCAAGGACCATAACCGAACTGAAGTTTTTCCTAGGTCTCATAAATTATTATTGAAAATTCATACCAAATTTGGTGGCCCTGCTGGCACCCCTCCATGTACTGTTAAAAAAAATCAGAAATAGTCAAGGCAAATGCCACAAGAGAACGGCTTTGCAAATAACAAACAACAATTGCTGTCAACAAATTTACTAGCAGATTATGAGCTCCTGAAACTACTCATTGTAACCTACAATGCCTCCCCCCAATGGGATAGGAGCGGTATTATCGCATCATTGGGACAATGGGACAGAATATCCAATCGCGTACACATCACAAAACCTGGCAGAGAGGAAAGATGCCCAGATTGAAAAAGAAGATTTGGCTTAGTATATAACAACAGGAATAGCCCCAGCAGAGCTATTGATGGGCCAACAAATTCAGACTAGACTAAACCTGACATTCCCAAATTTGGCCGACAATGTCGAGTTAAAGCAAGAAGCCCAGAAAGGGACCATGATGGTCAAAATCTGTTCAGAGAATTCAAACCGGGAGGTTAAATTTTGGCAATGGCTCTCAGTGGATTCCAGGAGTTATTCTCAAGACAACAGGACTGATGTCTTAAAAGGTAAAAACCAAGGA
This sequence comes from Carcharhinus amblyrhynchos, assembly GCF_965287045.1. Lineage (NCBI taxonomy): Eukaryota > Metazoa > Chordata > Chondrichthyes > Carcharhiniformes > Carcharhinidae > Carcharhinus > Carcharhinus amblyrhynchos. The sequence goes on along the minus strand of NC_137335.1, from coordinate 32,671,133 downwards.
GAAGATCTTAAAAAAGCACGTAGCCATCACAGGGTACCCTCCACAGGGGCAACTATTTCTATCGATGCACCACCATCAGAAAGCTTCTCACTGACCTGTGGATGGGAAATTCCATTCTCTAAAAAAGCCAGTCATCTGGATGATGATGTTTATGGCTCAGACATGGATACAGAGGCAGTGGACACCCAGCCAGAGGTTGCCACCAAGGCTTTTAGCATAAGAGGTGTTCATACAAGAAGTAAAACCAGGAGTAGGCCATCAGGCCCTTCAGGTCTATCCAGGCCATCAGTACAATCATGCCTGATCTATGCAGGTCTCAACTCCTTTATGGTGCCATTTCCCTATTACCCTCTGTTCCTTAATCTATTAAATATCCATTTTCACTTTGAATAATCTAATGATCCAGCATCCACATCCCTTTGGACAGAGAATTCCAGGTGGTACAGTAGTTAGCACTGCTGCCTCACAGCACCAGGGATGCGGGTTTGATTCCTGGCTTGGGTCACTGTCTATGCAGAGTCTATGTGGTCTCCCTGTGTCTGTTTGAGTTTCCTCTGGGTGCTCTGGTTTCATCCCACAGTCCGAAAGATGTGCTGGGTAGGTGCACTGGCCATACTAAATTCTCCTTCAATGTACCTTCTATGTTCTATGTACCCGAAACCAGAGTGTGGCGACTAGGGGATTTTCACAGTAACTTCATTGCAGTGTTAATGTTAACCTACTTGAGACACTAATAAAAATAATAAAACTTCTAATGACCGGCCATTTAGCTTGTAGCTGTGTCCCCTTATTTGAGACTCTCCATTAATGAAAAAGTTTCACTATCTACTATGTCAAGCTCCTTCAGGACCTTAGATGTTTGAATATGGTCACCCCTCACTCTTCTAAACCCCAAGAAACATAGACCCACACATTTTAGTCTCTCTTGATAGAACAGCCCTCACAGCCCAGGAATTAGCCTAGCGAATCTCCTTTGGACTGACTCTGATGTTACTATATCCTTTTTTAGGCAAGGAAATCAAAACTGTATGCAATATTCCAGTTGAGGCCTCACCAACACCCTGTGTAATTGCAACAAAACCTGCCAATTTTAAAACTTCAATCCCTTTGCAATTAAGGCCAAAATGTCGTTTGCCTTCTTAATTACTTGTCAGATCTGCCTACTGGCTTCTTGTGGTTCATGCTGAACGGTAATCCCAGGCAGGGACTAGCATGTGTACATCACAATAATGGTTTTAGTTTGCATTCTGTAATAAATTATGTTCCTTCCCAGTGGGATTTCATGGGTCATTCTGTTCACAATCCAAAGCGAAGAAAGTTCTCCTCAGTCCTAAGTGATTAGCCATGTTATCCTCAAACTGTACCCGTCTTGTTCTAGATTCTCCAGCCAAAGGAAAGAATATTTCGGCATTTACACTATCATAATCATGTATGTTAAAATGAGATTCCTCTCATTCTTCTGAATCCAAGAGAAACTGTGTAAACTGAGAATAGTTTACACAGTTTCTCAGTTTCTTTCCAGAGGACAACCCTCTTATCCATGGAGTATTTGCTATACTACCTCCAATGCAAGTGAAACATTTCTTAAATATAGAGACCAAAACGATACATAGCATTCCATCAGAGTTTTGAATGGACTTACCTCACATTAAGTTGATCTTTCTCTACGCCCTAGCTATGATTGTAACATTACATTCTGCGACAAGTTGAATTCTCTAATTTGTTTGACTCTATACTAATTGGCATGTGGCTTAGTTAACAATTCGGAGATTATGAACTTTGCTCTGAATTTAAATTTTTAAAAATTCATTTTTATGAGATATGGGCAATGATGGCGAGATCCCAACATTTACTACCCATCCCTTGTTGCCCTTAAACAGGTGGTGATGAACTGTGTTCTTGAACCACTGCAGTCCCTGAGGTGTAAGGTGTTGTTAGAGAGGAGCTCCAGGATTTTGGTCTACTGACAGTGAAGAAATAGTGTTGTATTTCCAAGTCAGGATGGGTGAGTGAGTTAGAGGGTAATCTTGAGGTGGTCGTGTTTCCAGGTGTCAGTTGCTTTTGTCCTTCTAGGCAGTGGTTTTGGTTTGGAAGGTGTTACCTACAGAAACTTGGTTAGTTCCTGAAATGCCACTTGCAGATGGTACATACTGCTGCCACTCTTCGTCAGTGGTGGAGGGAGTGAATGTTTGTGGAAAGGGTAGCAATAAATGGGCTATTTTTTCCTGGATGGTAGCAATGTTCTCAAATGTTGTTGGGGCTGTACTCATCCAGGCAAGTGGAGAGTATTCCACTACGCTCCTGACCAGTGTTGTAAATGATAGACAGGTTTTGGAGAGTCCAAAGGTGAGTTCTTTGCCACAGGATCCCTAGCCTTTGACCTGCTCTGATGGCTGCAGTATTCACATGGCTAGTCCAGTTCAATTTCTGGTCAATGGTAACCCTAAGATTTTGATAGTGGTGGATTCAATGATGACAATGTCATTGAATGTCAAGGGAAGATTTCTAGTCTAAATTATAGCTTGAAAAAAACTTATCACCTGCATCAAATTTCTGACTTAGCACTCATTCCTATTGCACTCAGTCTTCATCACCTCACTTCCACTCCAAGTGATTGCAAAACCTATCTCCAGAATGGGGTTTCTGGACTCCCTCAAAACATGGCAGCTAAAAGGAGACAAGAAGAGTCAGATCCAGCAGGTAAGAGCCTTTTCAACACTACTGGCAGACCAGAGATAGAATATTTAGAATGGTGAGTGTACAGCATTTGCTATTCTAAGAATTTGTGTAATGTACTCCTGTGAACTCTTCGACACCTGTTGTCATTCAACACTCAATTGATTATTGATTGGCAGTGGGCAGAGCTTCCATCCATCCTTGGAAGGAAGTCTGGCCTTGGAGGACTATCAACCAATTGAATTGGCTGACAGCTATTCAATCCCTTCAGACACAGCGCTGCAATGGTCAGAAGCAGTACTGTAGTGCTCTGCCTGCAATTAAATCCTGTTCCCAACGTGAGTCCACGGTCCCAGGAGGTTGGGAGGAAGCAATCACAGCGTTGGGCATAGGCTGGGGGAACGAGAGGGCTGGAGGTCCCAGATCCCGGAATGGAGGATGCCCCAACTCTGAAGGGAGCTTTGCCGATCTGTGTCTGCACCCAGTGAGTGAAATATTGCGTGAGTGTGAGCTGAGAGATCAGTGTGAGTGATTGCGTGTCAACCACGTTACCCAGGTGTTAGGTAGGGTTTTTCTATCTAACATTTCCTGGGTAACTATCCATTTAGAAACATTATTTGAATACATTATCATATCATTAATAGGCTCCTAAGCTTGAATCATGCCTCCCGTCAGGAAATACACCCAGCAGAATGGTGTGTACCATGAATAGTCTTCCAAGGTGTGCACCTGCTGAGCAGACTTTTGAGGAATGTTCAAGTGAGTGCAAGGACCGGGTGGTGGGGGACAGAGGTTCATGCTCGGGCACTGCCCTCTGGTACTGCTAAGGCCAAGTAATGCCAGACGACAGTGCCGGTGCATTGTCCAGGGTGTGTGGGTGGGGTTCCAGGATTAACAGCTTTGCTCTCTTTTGGTGGGGCAGACATTAAAAATGGCACTCTGATCCTCAGCTTACAGTTGGTGGTGGGGCAGACAATTCAGAGGCTGCTGGGTTAGCGGTATGTTGTTGGGCCAGTGGTATACTCGTCCTCATCGCAGATAGTGATGAGGACCATCAGAGGATACAGCAGGATATAGATCAGTTGGAGACTTGGGCGGAGAGGTGGCAGATAGAGTTTAATCTGGACAAATGTGAGGTGATGCATTTTGGAAGGTCTAATACAAATAGGAAATATACAGTAATTGGCTGAACCCTTAGGAGTATTATTGATAGGCAAAGGGATCTGGATGTATAGGTCACTGAAATTGGCAATGCAGGTGGAGAACGTAGTCAAGAAGGCTGACGGCATGCTTGCCTTCATCAGCTGGGACACCGAGTTTAAAAATTGGCATGTCATGTTGCAGCTTTATATAACCTTAGGCCGCACTTGGAATATAGTGTTCAACTCTGGTCACCACACTACCAGAAGGATGCGGAGGCTTTGGAGAGGGTACAGAAAAGATTTACCAGGATGTTGCCTGGCATGAAAGATATCAGCTATGAGGAGAGGTTAGAGAAACTTGGTTTGTTTTCACTAGAACGACAGAGGTTGAGGTATGACCTGATAGAAGTCTGCAAGATTATGAGAAGTATGAACAGAGTGGATAGTTAGAAGCTTTTTCCCAGGGTGGAAGAGTCAATTACTAGAGGGCATAGGTTTAAGGTGCAAGGGACAAAGTTTAAAGGAAACGTACGAGGCAGATTTTTTACACAGAGAGTGGTGAGTGCCTGGGACTCATTGCAGTGGGAGATAGTGGAAGTAGATACGATAATGACTTTTAAAGGGCATCTTGACAAATACATGAATAAGATGGGAATAGAGGGATGTGGTACCCTGGAAGGTTAGGGGATTTTATTAAGTAAAACCTCCTCGGTTGGTGCAGACCTGTTCCTACGCTGCAATTTTTGTACATCGTGGGACCTGATCATGGAAGGATTTTTTTGCAAAGTTCTGGACTATACACCAGAGAAAGCCACCATTGTTGTTGATGGCTTCAGTGCCACTTTTCCTACTCACCATCAGTCTTTGCTGATTTCTGGGAAAATCTTGGCAATTGTGTCAAGTAATTTTTTTCTGAGTTGAATTTCCCACTCCACAGACGGTGGGTGGGGAAGCACCAGATTAGCCTGTAGAAGACACAAGCTCTGTGCATCTAAGTCCAGTGGCAAGGGACTGGCGGCATTCCTCAGGCAACTGAGGACTGTCAGAAGATTATTTATCTCTGTGATGGGAGTCCGAGGTCCATTAACCTCACTGCTAAAGGATGGGAGGAAGTCACCAGTACAGTTAGCACCTGCAGTGCTCGGAAGAGGAATGCTACCAGTGCCCTAAAGGATAAATGATTTCACTTATTCTGCCAGAGGAAGTAAACCTGCTCCTCACTCTCATAAGCCCATCAGGCATTCACAGGGTTTCAGTCCACAGCGATCTCAAACATTATCAACACAAGGGACATCAGCACTGATTTTCTGTCATGTACCTAAACATCTCTTACTTCCTACACAAGTCACAGCTTCAGCCTTTATATTGGTCAGCACACATGGAAGGCATGCATGCTCATATTTTGCTATGTTACATCTGGAAAGGATGCTTTCTATTGTACATTAGTAAAAATTGGCAAGAGTCATTGCGGAAATACATAATTTCCTTAGCTTCCTGAGAAAATAGAGGTATCAGTGGGCTTTCTTACCTATTGCATCAGCTTGGAGGGATCAGGACAGATTGTTGGTGATCTGGACACCTAGGAACTTGAAGATCTCAACAATTTCCACTTCATCACCATTGATGTAGACAGGGGCATGTCCTCAACTATGCTTCCTAAAGTTGATGACTATCTCTTTCATTTTATTGACATTGAAGGATAGGTTATTGTTGTTGCACCAGCTCACCAGATTCTCTATCTCTTTCCTATATTCCTGAAGTCGATGACTATATCCTTTGTTTTACTGACATTGAGGGAGAGATTATTGTCATTGCACCATTCCACCAAATTCTCTATTTCTTTCCTGTACTCAGTTTCATCATTGTTTGAGTTCTGATCCACTATGGTGGTGTCATCAGCAAACTTGAAAATGAAGTTGGAGCAGAATTTGGCCATGCAGTACTGTAAGGGGCTGAGGACACAGCCTGAGGGGCACTGGTGTTGGAGATAATCGTAGAAGAGGTGTCGTTGCCTATCCTAACTGATTGCAGTCTGTGGGTTAGGAAGTCTTGGATTCAGTCGCAGAGGGCGGAATCGAGCCCTGGGCCACAAAGCTTGGAGATGGGTTTTATTTGGATAATAATGTTGAAGGCAGACTGCAGTCGTTATATAGGAGTCTGATGTAAGTATCTTTGTTATTCAGGTATTTCAGGGTTGAGTATAGAGTGTCTGCTGTGTACCAGTTGTGGTGATAGGCAAACTGTAGTGGATCCGGGCAATATGCAAGACCAGAGTTAATGTGCGCCATGAATAACTTTTTGTGGCATTTCATAATGATTGACGTTAGAGCCACCGGGTGATCGGCATTAAGGCATGCTGCCTGGCTTTTCTTTGGTGCAAGGAAGGGCGAGTCTTAAAGCGCATAAAATCACACAAGAAGTTGTCAAGTGCACCTCCCTGAGGGAGCAAATTGGAAGCGCCAGCCCTCATGCTCCCTTTTCACAGCAGCTGCCCTGATCCCACCCTCTGCAGCAATGTGCAGCAGTTCACACAGCATGTTTCACACTAGATGGTTATTTATTGTAAGAAGTCTCATAACACCAGGTTAAAGTCCAACAAGTTTATTTGATAGTAAACCCACAAGCTTTCGGGGTTTGCCCCTTCATCAGGTGATACCAAGCGATGAAATGGAATATAGGAAAGAGATAGAGAATCTGGTGAGCTGGTGCAACAACAATAATCTACCCTTCAATGTCAATAAAATGAAAGAGATAGTCATCAACTTTAGGAAGCATAGTTGAGGACATGCCCCTGTCTACATCAACAGGGACGAAATGGAAATGGTCGAGAGCTTCAAGTTTCTACGTGTCCGGATCACCAACAACCTGTCCTGGTCCCCCCATGCCAACGCTATAGTTAGGAGAGCCCGCCAACCCTTCTACTTTCTCAGGAGGCTACAGAAATTTGGCATGTCTACCACAACTCTCACCGACGTTTGCTGATGACACCATCACAGTGGGTTGGATCTCAAACAATGAGAGTACAGGAATGATACCGAGAATCTGGTGAACTGGTCAACAAAACAAAGGAAATTGTCATCGACATCAAGAAGCGTAGTGGAGAACATATCCCTGTTTACATCAATGGGGATGAAGTAGAAATGGTTGAAATCTTCAAGTTTTTAAGAGGTATAATCAACAACAACCTGGCCTGGTCCCTCCATGCTGAAACTATAATTAAGAAAGCCCATCCATGCCTCTGTTTTCTCAGAAGACTGAGGAAATTTGGCATGTCAGCTACGAGTCTTACCAACTTTTATAGATGCACCGTAAAAAGCATTCTTTCTGGTTATATCACAGCTTGATATGTCTCCTGCTCTGCCCAAGACCACAAAAAACTACAAAGGATCATGAACAAAGCTCAGTCCATTACACAAACCAGCCTCCCAATCCATTGACTCTGTCTACATTTCCCGCTGCCTTGGAAAAGCAGCCAGCATAATCAAGGATCCCACACACTCCGGACATACTCACTTCCACCTTCTTCTGTCAGGGAAAAGATACAAAAGCCTGAGGACCCATACAACTGATTCAAGAATAGCTTCTTCCCTGCTGCCATCAGACTTATGAATGGACCTACCGCGCATTAAGTTGATCCTTCTCTACACCCTAACTATGACTGTAATACCACATTCTGCACGCTCTCCTTTATTTTTTCTAAGTATGATATGCTTTGTCTGTATAGAAGCATAGAAGCATAGAAAAATTACAGCACAATACACAGCGCACAATACATGTGATAATGATAAATCAAATCAAATTTACTTTGGTAGGAATAATGGTAGGAAGGACTATTACTTACATGGCAAAAAACTGCAGCATGCGACAGTGCAGAGGGACCTCGGGGTCCTTGTGCATGAGTCGCAAAAACCCAGCCTGCTGGTGCAGCAGGTGGTTAGGAAGGCGAATGGGATGCTGGCCTTCATAGCGAGGGGGATTGAATATAAAAGTAGGGAGGTCTTGCTGCAGCTGTACAGGGCACTGGTGAGGCCGCAGCTGGAGTACTGTGTGCAGTTTTGGTCGCCGCACTTACGCAAGGATATTTTGGCCTTGGAGGTTTACTAGGCTGATACCGGAGTTGAGGGGGTTGAACTATGAGGAGAGGCTGAATAAACTAGGCTTGTACTCGTTAGAGTTTAGAAGAATGAGGGGAGATCTCATTGAGACATATAAGATGATGAATGGGATGGATAGGATAGAGGTGGAGAGGCTCTTCCCTCTCAGAAAGGACAGTAGGACTGGAGGGCACAGCCTCAAGATAAAGGGGGGGTGGTTTAGAACAGAGTTGAGGAGGAACTTCTTCACTCAAAGGGTGGTGAATCTCTGGAATTCTCTGCCCGTTGAAGTGGTGGAGGCTGCCTCGCTAAATATATTTAAGATGCGGGTTGATAGGTTTTTGATAGGCAAGGGGATCAAGGGTTATGGGGAGAGGGCGGGAATGTGGAACTGAGACACGACAGATCAGCCATGATCATACTGAATGGTGGGGCAGGCTCGAAGGGCTAGATGGCCTACTCCTGCTCCTATTTCTTATGTTCTTATGTTCTTAAAGGCCCACCTGCAACAGAGAGCACATTTCAGTGAACACCTCCCTCGGGCCAGTGGTTTTAGCTGGGGGAAGGGTAATTATGAGGCTATTAGGAGAGAATTAGGAAACATAGGTTGGACTAGGAGATTACAGGGATTGGGAACGTCCGAAATGTGGAGTTTTTTCAAGGAGCAGCTACTGCGAGTCTGTGATAGGTATGTCCCTGTCAGGCAAGGTGGAATTGGTAAGGCTAGGGAACCGTGGTGCACTAAAAAAGTTGATTCGTTGGTTAAAAAGAAAAAGGAGGCTTATGTTCGGATGAGACATGAGCACTCGGATAGTGCACTAGAGAGCTTTAGATTGGCTAGGACGGAGTTGAAGAGCGAGCTAAGAAGGGCTAAAAGAGGACATGAGAAGACTTTGGCTGATAGGGTTAAGGAGAATCCTAAGGCGTTCTATAGGTATGTCAAGAACAGAAGGTTGGTTAGGGCAAGGTTAGGGCCAGTTATAGACAGCAGAGGGAAGTTATGTGTGGAACCGGAGGAGATTGGTGAAGCATTGAACCAATATTTCTCTTTGGTGTTCACGCAGGGGGACATGGATATAGCTGAGGAGGACACAGGGTTGCAGGGGAGTAGAATTGACAGTGTTACAGTTGATAAGGAGGATGTGCTGGATATTCTGGAGGGTCTGAAAATAGATAAGTCCCCTGGTCCGGATGGGATTTACCCCAGGATTCTCTGGGAGGCAAGAGAAGTGATTGCAGAGCCTCTGGCTCTGATCTTCAGGTCGTCGTTGGCCTCTGGTATAGTACCAGATGATTGGAGGTTAGCGAATGTTGTCCCATTGTTTAAGAAGGGGAACAGAGACTTCCCCGGGAATTATAGACCGGTGAGTCTCACTTCTGTTGTGGGCAAGGTTTTGGAAAAAATTATTAGGGATAGGATTTATAGTTATTTGGAGAGTAATGAGTTGATTGGAGATAGTCAGCATGGTTTTGTGGCGGGTAGGTCGTGCCTTACTAACCTTATTGAGTTTTTTGAGAAAGTGACCAAAGAGGTGGATGGGGGTAAGGCAGTGGACGTGGTGTATATGGATTTTAGTAAGGCGTTTGATAAGGTTCACCATGGTAGGCTTCTGCACAAAATGCAGATGTATGGGATTGGGGGTGATCTAGGGAACTGGATTAGGAATTGGCTAGCGGATAGGAGACAGAGGGTAGTGGTTGACGGTAAATATTCATCATGGAGTTCGGTTACAAGTGGTGTGCCTCAGGGATCTGTGTTGGGGCCACTGCTGTTTGTAATTTTTATTAATGATCTGGATGAGGGTATAGTTGGGTGGATCAGTAAATTTGCTGATGACACCAAAGTCGGAGGTGTGGTAGATAGTGAGGAAGGGTGTCATAGTTTGCAGGAAGACTTAGACAGGTTGCAGAGCTGGGCCGAGAGGTGGCGGATGGAGTTTAATGCAGAGAAATGTGAGGTAATTCACTTTGGTAGGAATAACAGATGTGTCGAGTATAGGGCTAACGGGAAGACTTTGAATAGTGTGGAGGAGCAGAGGGATCTAGGTGTATGTGTACATAGATCCCTGAAAGTTGGGAATCAAGTAGATAAGGTTGTTAAGAAGGCATACAGTGTCTTGGCGTTTATTGGTAGGGGGATTGAATTTAGGAGTCGTAGCGTTATGTTGCAACTGTACACAACTCTGGTGCGGCCGCACTTGGAGTATTGTGTGCAGTTCTGGTCCCCACATTACAGGAAGGATGTGGAGGCTTTGGAGAGGGTGCAGAGGAGGTTTACCAGGATGTTGCCTGGTATGGAGGGGAGATCCTATGAGGAGAGGCTGAGGGATTTGGGGTTGTTTTCGCTGGAAAGAAGGCGGCTAAGAGGGGATCTTATTGAAACATATAAGATGATTAGAGGTTTAGATAGGGTGGATAGTGATAGCCTTTTTCCTCTGATGGAAAAATCTAGCACGAGGGGGCATGGCTTTAAACTAAGGGGGGGTAGTTATAGGACAGATGTCAGGGGTAGGTTCTTTACCCAGAGGGTGGTGAGGGATTGGAATGCCCTGCCTGCTGCAGTTGTAAATGCGCCTAGTTTGGGGGCGTTTAAGAGGTCTGTGGACAGGTTTATGGACGAAAAGGGATTGGTTTAGGTTAGTGGGTTGTTGTTTTTTTTAAAACTGGTCGGCGCAACATCGTGGGCCGAAGGGCCTGTTCTGCGCTGTAATGTTCTATGTTCTATGTTCTATATAACAGAGATTGAAAAATTGTTCTCTTTAAGGTTGATGTAAGATACCTAAGATGTAATGATCTTTTGCTAAGAGTCTTTCTCACAATCCTTCTACTTCTTCGAGCTATTTCTGCTACTCTTGGTTGTCCTTGTTCAAACTTCTGGTCATGCTGTAGATCGAGGGGAATGGTAACAGTAGCACCCATGACAAAGGCATCGGTCATAGAACTATTTAGATGAGAATCAACATCTCCATCACAAGCAACAGTATTTCCTGTAGACTTTGCAAATTTAATTGAGTACAAGCCTATTGACTCAGCAACCTACTGTAACACGCAATCAGCAAGTAATCTGACAGTTGCTGATCTTTTTAAGTAACACGGGTTTTATGTTAACAGAGGGCATTGAGCTTAACTGCTACAGTCAAAACAGCACTACATGCTGTCTGTTGTCACACTCTACCTGCTCCGCATACCAAAAGAAAAAGTGCTGGAAAATCTCAGCAGGTCTGGCAATATCTGTAAGGAAAGAAAAGAGTTGACGTTTCAAGTCCTGATGACCCTTTGTCAAAGCTATAGGCCATTGAAAGTGGGAGATATTTATACTGCAGAGTGAGGGAATGAAAGATAAGTCATAGCCACAAAAACAAGTGGAAAGGCTGTTAATGGCAGATATATTCTGGAATATTATGTACAATTTTGGTCTCCCAACCAAAGAAGGGATGTACTTACCATAGAGGGAGTGCAGCGGAGGTTCACTAGGCTGATACCAGGGTAGGCAAGACTGTTCTAAGAGAGACTGGGTTGACTGAGCCTGCATTCACTAGAGTTTAGAAAGATGAAAGGAATTCTGATTGAAATGCATAAAATTCTAGCAGGGTTGCACAGACTAGATGCAGGGAGGATGTTTTTCCTGGTTGGAGAATCTTGATGTGGGTATGCCGACGTTGGAATCTTGAACCATAGGGCATCTCAGGATATGGGGGAGACCATTTAGGATTGAGTTGAGGAAAAATTTCTTGACTCAAGGGGTGGTGAACCTGTGGAATTCTCTACTACAGAAGGCTGCTAGAGGCCAAGTCACTGAATGAATTTGATATTCTAGAAAACTCGTCCTTATCTGTGACACACAAGACTCAGTGAGGTATGCTGTTATATGTCCTCTGACCTCTGAACAGGATGGTCCACGGTTTACTCTACCTCACTTTCCTCCTCCTCCTCCTCCTCCTCCTCATTTATGAAATGATGCTCGTCCAATGCTTCCTGCTGTAACCTATATTATGGCCTCATTGATGTGGGTGTGTCTGCTCTTGTGATTGGTGTCAAGGTAGGATATTGTAATGTTCTAACTATGTTAGAGATTGTGGGTTTCAAATAAAAAAAATGGTTTCTATACTTGGATCCAAAATAACAACAGATTTATTGTAGGAATGTTCTCCGTGCAGAATACAAACTGAAAGTAAAACAGCTATCCCTGCAAACACCCTAATGACAACACCATCAAATTATGTGAACAGCTCTTAAAACAACCATGTCACCAGTTAAATAAGTAACATCCCTTCCCCTTTATTTCTGTAGTCATGACAACAAATTATTATATTATACATACGATCAAAAATACTCTAGACAGGATAATGAATCACTAATCATTATACACATCAATAAGAAAGTCAATCGGGGGATGTCTATTCTTTTTTGGTTGTATATAATCTTGAATTATTCTGTGCTTGACTGTAGAAGAATTATTTGGAACTTCAGCAGACTGTTCTTCTCTTCAAATTAATTCTGTATCATTCTCACTCAGTGTAGTCGCAAAGATATAATCATCAGACAACTCAGACTCAACAAATCTTGGGTAGTAGCATTCACAACACTAGGAACAAAAATGTTTAGTACTTCTGGAGATGATTCTGAGAAATCATTTTGAGATGACAACAATTGGCCAGCATGGCATCACCAAATTAGTTCATCTCCTGTTTAAACTGTGCAAGAAATTGGACCTGTTTTTGCTAAAACTGTAGCTGGTACCTACTTATCACATAATTACGGGCAAACACTCGATCTCCTTGTTGAAATGAATGTTGCTTTATCCACACTTCTCATCTAGCAACTTGAGAATGTTGTTAATGCTCTACTATCTCTGAAGTTTCTGGAGTTAATAACAAATCAAATGTAGTTCTCAATTTTCTCTTTAAGAGTAGTAATGCAGGTGAGCTCTGGAGAGTCACATTTGGAATGTCAGAAAACTATTCACATGATGTGATAATGAGCATTGTTCTTCTGAATCTTCTAAAGAATGTTTCAAGGATTATACAAACCTTTAAGTTAATCCATTGGTCACTGGAGGATAAGATGTGGGTTTTATATGTTGAATACCTTTTATTTTGAGATAAATATTTAACATTCTATGACTCTATGATTGTACTTTGAGACAATCCTCAAACTCTTGTGAAGTAAACTGTGAGCCATTACCTCTAACGATCTGTTTTGCCAAATCTTGCAAACATTTTATCAAATATATCAATGGTTTATTCAGTTGTAGTAAATCTCATGATAACAACTTCTGGCTACTTTTAGTGTGCATCAATTATGACTAAGAAAATGTAAACCTCAAATGGATTAGCAATGCCAACATCTAATTGCTGCCAAGGCATTTTAGGGCACTCCCAAAGGTGTAAAGGAGACAATGGTGGTATATTTCTTATTCGTGCACAAGATTGACACTGTCCTACTTATTCTTCAATCAGAGCATTCAGACATGGCCAGCAAAAGTAACTATGGGCTAATTCATTCATCCAGATTATAACAGGATATCCTTCATGTAGCTGTTCAAGAACTCTTCCACAGAGACTAGGAACAATGATCACTCAGATTTACCACGATAAATATGCACCTTCAATGGTCAGCTCAAGCATTCTTGACATATATAATTTCAAATCAGGATGTGATCAATGCATTCCAGCTATTGTTCCTTTCAATACCATATCCATCACCTTGCCCATCATGGGATCATTTCAGGTATGCCTCTGAACTTGAGAAGCTGTCGCAGGCAAATGATCTACTAGCAAAAAATAAAGATTATTAGCAAAACTAATTGGTGGCAATTGCTCAATAGGCAAAGGTAAGTGTGATAATGCATCAGCATTAGCATGGCATTCTGAATGATGTTACTTTATATCATAAGAATGTGCAGGTAACACCAGGGATCATCTTTGCAATTAACTTGCAGTTAATGATAGCATGCCTTTATAAGGCCAAAAAATAGTGGTTAAGGGTTAATAATCAGCCAATATGTGAAATGAAGACCATATAAATAATAATGAAACCATCATATGCCAAAATTATACTCAATGCTTCTTTTTCTAGCTGAGCATAGTTAGATTCAGCACTTGTCAGGGTAAGCAAAGCAAAAGCTATTGACCGTTCTTCTCCCAAATTCATAATATGTGAAACTACTGCCCCTACTCCATAAGGTGAATCGTCGCAAGCAAACAGTAATGGTAACATTGGAATAAAATGAACCAATACTTAATATTTTTGCAAGATATCTTTGACATCCTTTTAAGAGACTTTTGGTCTTTTAAGAGACTTTTGGATAAATACATGGGACTTAGTAAGATAGAGGGTTATAGGTAAACCTAGTAGGTAGGGATATGATTGGCACAACTTGTGGGCTGAAGGGCCTGTTTGTGCTGTAGTTTCTCTATGCTCTATGTTTTATGTTCTATCCTTGTATGCTTTTTCATATACTGTGGTCTAGTCCCATGATTGTTTCACACATAGTAAATTATGCAATGGCTTCAATAATGCAGCTAAGTTAGAAACAAATTTATATTAATAATTTATTAATCTTAGAAAGGACTCAAGTGCATCACATTTGTTGGATGTAGTGTTTCTAAAACAATGTCTACTTTTTTAAGTGCTTTATGTAGACCTTTGCTATTAACAACGTTCACCTGTAAATATACTTGTGAAAGATCAATCTTGCTGAATTTCTTCACACCTGATAGCCCAGCAAACAAATCTTAAATTAAAGAAAGTGGATATTGGACTCATTGTTGCTTTAAAATCACCACAAATACAAACTGAACCATTTGGGTTCATGACAGGTGTGATGGGTGAATCCCAGTCACTCATTGTAACCAGGTAGAACACATCAATTAACAAGTCATACTAATTCTTCTTCAACCTTGGATTAAATTGCACATGGCACCACTCTTGCTGTTTGACTTTTTGCTTGTCTATTCTGCTTTATCATGAGTTTCATTTGAACTCCCTTCCTTGAGCCAAGTATCTCTTTGAATACATTCTTATATTTATCCAGAATGCACTGTAGTTCTGTTTCTGCATTGACTGATCTTTTGATAGCACTCCAGTTAAGCTTTATCTTCACCAGCCATGATCTCCCAAATGGAGCTAGAAAATTGCCACGTTCCACATGGAAAAGCAACTCAACTGTTTGTCCACTCAACTCTATGTTGACCATAATGTAACGTTTTAATGGTATAATCTCACCAATGTATATCCTTAAAATCACAGTGGCTGGTTTTAAAGGATGGTGCTCCAGCTTTTGCTGGTATGTAGTCTCAGAAATTAAAGATATAGCAGCACCAATATCGATCTCCGTCCTAATATGTTTTCCACTTAACTCCTGAATCATCCAGAATTTATGCTGGCTAAGATGTTCAGTTAGAGCTCTTCATCATATTTTTGGACATTCTCTTCTTCACAGTCATAATTCTTTTCTTCCACATTATAAATTCTTTTTGTAAAATGCAACGTGTTCTTTTCCTTGTAAGTATCCAGGTTCTTCTTCTGAATATTCTGCTCAGGAGAAGCTTGTCTAGCCAAACAAACTTGTGCAATTTTGCCACAATTCTTGCATTGATTATCCAATTTGATTTATTATTATTATTATTATTATTATCCTTGCTCCAGCATTCACTTGCTGAGTGAATGATGGAGCATTTTGGCACATCTGTGACATGTTTGTTTGTCTTGACTTCTCATGGGCAATTCCCAATTTGTGGTTCCTCATTCCTGCACCCAAAATGTGAAGCCTCTTCAGCAACTATTTCCATTAACCATGTGATTTCTACTGTTATCTTTAAAGTCAAAGCATGTTCAGTGAGCAATCTTCTTTGGATAGCCTCATTTTGGAAACCACAAACTGGATGATCTTGAGAATCTTTTGATGACTCATCAGATTCACAATGTTGTGCCAGTTTTTTTAAAGATTGTCACAAAATGAGTCTTCCACTTGATTTCTTTAGCGGAACCTGAATTGGTTTATGATGATCAATGGCTTTGGAGAGTAATACCCTTCAAGGATCTTTATCAATACATTATAAGTTTTGGTTACTGGCTTTGCTGGATAAACCAAGTTCTGGAGCAAGTTAAAGGTTTTACTTATTCTACTGAGAAAAACTAGTCTGACCAACTCATTTGCAATGTTATTTGCTAATAAAAATCACTGAAAATGCTCTGCAAAGGAACTCCATGTTTCATTTTCTTTAATTGAAAGACCCAATGGACTTTGATTGACCCACCATTTCTCTTGCAGGCACAAGTGATGCAGGACTGTTCCATATATTTACTTTAGTTCACTGTCTTTCCAGTACTCCTCTTTTTACCCTGGAGACCATTGATTTGATGTGTTTTTGCTTTTTTTAATGGACTCAGCTGTACAGCAAAGCATCCACTTTTCAAATATGAAGGATACTGCCTAAAATCTCACCCTTTTCTGATCAGAAAACCTATTCTTTTAAAACCAGATAGAGAGCTTTTTCCTTTCTTGACCTTCCTTCACTGGCACTTTAACTTTAATTCTGTTGTTGCTTCTCTCCAAACTTCTAATATTTGAAGTGTGAGAACCCACAATAATTTTTTCTACCTTAGGATCTATTCTCAATGTTCTTAATGAAACAAAATTCTGAATCACCGTCAGTTTTTTTTCTGTAATGTGTGAGGAATATATTTATACCATGAATTTGGTGAAGGGAATGTTTTAAACTTCAGCTCCAATTATGCTGCCACTTTGTCTGCTTCAGGCAGCCTACCTACTGAGAATGTAGTTATTGAGGTACTTGTTTTCATCCGAGTTATTGCGGTTTTATTATTTTTTTGTGTTGTTCCCTGGAGTTTCAGAGTAGAGTTAAATTAGGTTGATTGACAAGAGCATGTCAAGTGCTAACAGGAGGATCTAGGTTTACAGAGGTAAAAAGCAGGCAAATTCTTTTGGATTTGCAAGGAGCAGCAGCTCTTCTCTTTGTCAAGATTGAAGTCTGAGACTGGCTAGAAAATAGGTATCTATTCCCGAAGTGTTCTGGAGGTTTGAAGGCTAGCAGCCCACATACCAACATGTAAGCCTGTTGTTTGCTAACTAATTTTGAAGATGAGTTTATGTCATGTGGTATATTGCTTAAATTGGAACTAATGGAGATAAACTAGCAGCTAAGAATTGAATCTTAACATGTTTAAGTAATTCAATTGGTAAAAGTTATGCTAATTCTTTTTGTTATAGTTAACTGTATTGTTAAATAAAGTTTGTTTTAATAAAAGCTTCCTAGTGGGTCAATAGAATGACACCTGGTGTGAAACATCTTACCCTCACACTAATGCCAAAATCAAAAATAATAGGGGTCTAGTCTAACTCCATAATACACATTGGAGTTTCTGGTCTGTTCATAAATATATAACAAATATGATATATAACAAATACCACTTGCTCTGTGGTATCTCTCCCCAAAGAGAAGGACAGCAGTGCTTGCATTGTCTCCTTTTGCTGTGACCCAGGCTGCAGGTCCTGTAGGAGGGATAGAAGAAGATTCTGTTTTGAGCTCACACAACTCAGTAGGGGCACCAGCACAACCAACCCCATAGATGATACCGGGCAATGAGTCATTGGGCAGTTGTCTTCTCCATGACCTTCATTTGAGGATCGAGCTATCAACTGCCACTGTTCTTCTCAGCTTCCAGTGCCATCATCACAAATTGGCTCCCACAATGGCACCAGCATAATATCATGTGGAGATGCCGGCGTTGGACTGGGGTAAGCACAGTAAGAAGTCTCACAACATCAGGTTAAAGTCCAACAAGTTTATTTGGTAGCACAAGCCACAAACTTTTGGAGTGCTGCCCCTTCATCAGGTAAGTGGGAGTTCTGTTCACAAACAGGGCAAATAAAAACACAAACTCAATTTATAAAATAGTGGTTGGAATGCAAGTCTTTACAGGTAATCAAGTCTTAAAGGTACAGACAATATGAGTGGAGAGAGGGTTAAGCACAGGTTAAAGAGATGTATATTGTCTCCAGCCAGGACAGCTAATGAGATTTTGCAAGCCCAGGCAAGTCGTGGGCATTACAGATAGTGTGACATGAACCCAAGATCCCGATTGAGGCCATCCTCATGTGTGTGGAACTTAGCTATCAGCTCATCAGGAACTTGGCCAAGTTCCGCACATATGAAGACGTACAGCTATACACCAATATATTGATGACATTTTCTTCCTTTGGACTCATGGCGAACAATCATTGAAACAACAACATGATGACATCCCATCCCATCATCAGACTCACCATGGACTACTCTCCGGAATCATCCCCCACGGACAAGCCTTTCGTATACACAAGATCTGCTCAGATGAGAAGGATCACAACAGACACTTCCAGATGCTGAAAGAGGCCCTCATAAGAACAGGATATGGCTTGACTCATCGATCCACAGTTCCGACATGCCACAAGGAAAAACCACACTGACCTCCTCAAAAGACAAACACGGGACATGGTGGACAGAGTATCCTTCATCGCCCAGTACTTCCCCGGAGCAGAGAGGCTACAGCATCTTCTCCGGAGCCTTCAGCATGTCATCAATGAAGACGAACATCTCACCAAGGCCATCCCCACACACCCACTTCTTGCCTTCAAACAACTGCACAATCTCAAACAGACCATTGTCCCCAGCAAACTACCCAGCCTTCAGGAGGACAATGATCACTCCGCCTCACAACCCTGCCACAGCAACCTCTGCAAGATGTACTGGATCATCAACACAGATGCCATCATCTCACATGAGAACACCATCCACCAGGTACACGGTACATACTCTTGTGACTCGGCCAATGTTGTCTATCTGATACGCTGCAGGAAAGGATGTCCTGAGGCATGGTGCATTGGGGAGACCATGCAGGCGATACGACAATGAATGAACGAACACCACTCGACAATCACCAGGCAGGAATGTTCCCTTCCAGTTGGGGAAAGCTTCAGCAGTCACGGGCATTCAGCGTTCTCCAAGGCGGCCTTCACGACACGCAACACAGAATCGCTGAGCAGAAACTAATAGCCAAGTTCCACAGACATGAGAATGGCCTCAACCGGGATCTTGGGTTCAGTCACGCTTTCTGTAACCCCTACGACTTGTCTGGTCTTGCAAAATCTCACTAACTGTCCTGGCTGGAGGTAATACACATCTCTTTAACCTGTGCTTAACCCTCTCTTCACTCACATTGTCTGTACCCTTAAGACTTGATTACCTGTAAAGACTTGCATTCCAATCATTAACTTGTAAATTGAGTTTGTATCTGTATGTGACCTGTTTGTGAACACAAGTCCTCACTCATGATGAAGGAGCCTGAGATTCCGAAAGCTAGTGCCAAATAAACCTGTTGGACTTTAACCTGCTGTTGTGAGACTTCTTACATGGAAATATATTGCCATTTCTTCGCAGTCGCTGGATCAAAAGCCTGGAATTTCCTCCCTAATGGCATTGTGGGTCAACCCACAGCACATGGACTACAGTGATTCAAAAAGGCAGCTCACCACCACTTTCTCAAGGGCAGCTAGGGATGGGCAATAAACGCTGGCCAGCCAGCAACACCCATGTCTCCTGAATGAATGAAAAGAAGAATTAAATAAGTCCTCCACGGTGTGCACTGCTCAGGGGGCAATAGAGAGGATTCAGGAGACACAGATAAGTACAACTCGGGGTTGGGAATGGTGGTCCCAGAATCGCCATTTTAGGGAGAGGAATTGGGAGGGGTTGTTACCTTCCCTTCATGTCGGGGCACCCCTTGCTTTAAAGAGATTATGAAGGCTGGTCTCCAGGCAGTGCCTTCCATGTCCTCCTTCCTAGATTCCTGTCCAGATTACAGCTGAGGGAATACCCTTCCTTACTTGGGACAGGCAAGAGGCTGGGAGGGACATAGCACTGCTATTCTCATACTCCACAAGGATGAGGTGCCAGGTGAGCCCGGTGGTTCTCCAAGGTTGGTGACAGGAACAGACAGGATGAAGGCTCAGGATGGGTGCACAAAGTGAAATTTATTGACAAACATCCAAAACAAAATGGTGACCTAGTTACACAAGTGCCAATATTCACTTGTACCCATTAAGTACCTACAGTTTGTTAATATTCCTGACCCTCCCACTACATCTAGGCGTATCCCCAGGATCCACAACTGAGGTTGAGGCAGCCTGCTAACTTCCACGCACTATTCCCTGAGATGGCCTTGGTGGGCGTCCCTTAGGGTGCCAGGACCTTGAGAGTCCAAACCTGCTTTTGGGCAGCACAGATGTTTAACTGCTTCCCTCTTTGGTATCTGGGGCTGGAGGTGCGTTGCTCACAGGGAGGGGGGTGTCAGATCAGCCAAAGCGACCATGCCCATCTGGTCCCTTTGGCTGGAAGGCCCTGGCTGTATTCCTGCCAATCTTCACTTCAGATTACTGGGGGCCCCTATGCTTTTCCAATGCATGGAGTGGCAGCTGGAGTAAGATCCAAAAGCTCCACCGTCCTCTGGTGCTTATTCTCGTGGATGCCCATCAGTGCCTGCACCATGCAGTTGAAGCCCTCCACCATGGTGTGGACATCTCCTACTTTGGAGTGCACGTCCTGCGTGAAGGTCTCCACTGTGGAAGCAAACCTTCAGTATTGGTCTCAGTGCACTATCTCCTTGGATAGAAGGTGATGGGACTCCTCCAATTGGCCTTGCACACCGGGAACGGGTGGTGTCATTCCCTTCCTGATACTCGTGACTTTGCCTTTGCA
Organism: Carcharhinus amblyrhynchos; assembly: GCF_965287045.1. Classification (NCBI taxonomy): domain Eukaryota; kingdom Metazoa; phylum Chordata; class Chondrichthyes; order Carcharhiniformes; family Carcharhinidae; genus Carcharhinus; species Carcharhinus amblyrhynchos. The sequence goes on along the minus strand of NC_137335.1, from coordinate 32,650,463 downwards.
GTTCCAGCAGCTGCAGGATGAGCAGCCCAGGAGCACATCATCGGCAAGGGGCTCAGGAGAGTCCAGGGCTCTAGCACCCTTCCGACTGCCAGTTCCCTGGGATATCCCTACCTCCGCCTGCAGTGGATTTTCAGCTGTGAGGTGCTCCCTAGTGACTGACTCAGAAGCTTGCCTATGAGATAATCCCATTGAGATATGAATATCTGAACTGGTGCAGGTGACAGCTGTGATGCCTTTTCAGTGGTGGGATTGGAGAAGTTCTCCTCTGCCCTGCTAGAGTCCAGTGAGTCCAGGGGTCGTGAGGGTGGTCCTGCAACAGAAGAGATATGGCATCAGTGCATTACAGGGTTTATGGAGGGAACATGGTTACTCACTTGAGACCTGAGGAATGACAGTATATATGTTGAGGATACTCACATTTCTCTGCTGCCCCTATTTCACTAGCAGAATAGGTACATTTTTCCTTCTTTCCTGCCAGCTGGAGGACTTGTTCCTCAAAATGCACGAGGGTTCGGAGCTCAAGCATTACTCCAATTGGCTGCACCTGCTCATGTCTGCTGTGGTTGAGTTTGTCCTGTAATGACACAGATAGGGAGAGTCTAGGTTGACCATTAAAGATGGTGATGAGGTGTGGCAGGTGTGGGGCTTTTTTGGGAGCTGGAGTGTGAGGAGCCTAGCAGCTACTGGGGGAACATGGTGATTGTGGGAGGGTGCCTGGTGTTGGCAGAGGCCAAAGTGACTGAATGAGAGAAAGGGTTGTGAGTGCAAAGGCTTTTTGAGGGTTTCCAGTGGGAGACCGGGGATGGTTTGCTTACCCAGACTGAACGAAGAAGATCATTAATCTTCTTCCGACACTGCTGTCCTGTCTTTTTCTGGAGTACACTTGCGTTGACCAGGGCTGCCACTGAATCCCAGTGATCACTCTGCTGGAAGGCCATTTCTTGGAGCAGGGCTATAGGGTATCCCACCTCTGCGCCACTCCATCCAGCAATCTGGTGAGGGCCCCTTCTGTAAAGTGCGGTGCTAGCTTCTTGGCTGCCGTCCCTACAGTCATCATGGAACAAGTATTGGGGAACACTGGAGAACCGCTTATATGGAGCTCCCAGTGCTTTCAGCAGTTAAGTCGTTATGTGGCGGGCATAAAGGAATACAGCCATGAAATTTGTGAGAATAAAAATTAATACTAATGAGCCAAAAGATTTGGACCAAAAACACAACAGTGCCATTGGCGGGAAATGCTCCGTTTTTAATACCAAAACCAACACTGCCATTTTGTGGTAAGATTTCACCCCATTGTGTTATCATAAAAGAGAAAGCAAGTTGGGTGTATCCTGCAGCAGTGAACGCTAGTTTCAAATCCACATCACACTTTATTTCTCACCATATATTAAATTATTTACACCTTCAAGGCAGCTGATTGAACTGAGGCATCAGTCAATTAGCAAATCAGAAATTTGTATGATTCCAATTTACCATGAAATACTTCGCTTCTTTTTTGCTTCAGATTTTCAGCCTGACATTGACAAATTACTTCTGTGCTGGCTGAGATTGGAAATTAAAAGCATTTAGAGTTGCTCATGCATTTATGCTAATGAGAACCTCTGATATAATTTGCATGCCAAGCAGGACAATCTGAAACCTCATCAGTTTCAAAGCGTTTCTGTTTGATATGCAAATATGTTTCTTAAGAAAAATGCCATATTTGAAACAATGTAGAGTATAGGATTTTTTCGTCAAATGCCATACCATTTGGTATGTTTTTTTTAAAGCCATGTGTTAAGTCAGTTGTTCATGATTTCGAGGCTGAAGCCTCCGTTCATTAGCATCTTAGATGTTTATCAAAGCAATGATCCACTATCTGCCATGCAGCATTACCGTTTAGCTTCATTTTAAATTCACTAGAAAAGAACCCGAGGACAGATGAGTGGAGAGAAGTGTGTCCTGACAGCATGCTCCACAGACATACTCAAATTAATTCAATCCATACAGAAAAGAATTAATCAGTCTAGATGACTACAGACGTGCAGCTAGGACTTTGTTACTGCGTTTCATCTTGATTTAAAGCTGCACATATTGTTTTAACTGCAAATTTACAGTAGAGTGGTCCATCCACTCCAGAATTTACTGATTTGAAAAGGATAAAAGAAAACTCGTCTTTATATCTCATAATTTTAACAGATACTTGAGATGTGATACGATCCAGGATTTAATTTATGTGATGTTCTTAATAATTGAGTAAAAGTATTCTTACTTTAATATTCTCAGTAATACAGGTAATGTTTGAAATAGTAACTTTCTTCACTTAAATCTGCTTAAATTTATAATTAAGGTTAATATTAAGCTTATAGCAAAGTCAAAATATTTCTGAAAAAATTCTAGAAAGAGTAATGTGGTTATAAGGGTATGCAATTGCAAAAGAAAATGGGGCAATTTTTATAACACAGTTGTTTTTAAATTTTGCATTTATTATTTAGGCTTTCGTTCTCGATTTTGCTACCCTTCATAATACTTAAGGTAAAATATGCAATAAGAAACTCAGAGGGAAATCCCTACTTTTTTGACTGAGAGAATGTTTTGTGTTGTGAGGTGGGGAGGGGCAGAGGGTTTATATGGAATTGCATATGGCTTCAGACACTCTGGGTATCTGAACCATGATGTGGAGATCCAGCGTTGGACTGGGATAAGCAGAGTAAGAAGTCTCACTACACCAGGTTAAAGTCCAACAGGTTTATTTGGTAGCACAAGCTACTAGCTTTCGGAGTGCTGCCCCTTCAATCAGGTGAGTGGGATTTCAGTTCACAAAAACAAGGCATATAAAGACACAAACTCAATTTACAAAATAATGGTTGGAATGCAAATCTTTACATCAAGTCTTAAAGGTACAGACAATGCGAGTGGAGAGAAGGTTAAGTGCAGGTTAAAGAGATGTGTATGGTTTTCAGCCAGGACAGTTAGTGAGATTTTGCAAGCCGAGGCAAGTCATTGGGGTTACAGACAGTGTGACATGAATCCAAGATCCCAGTTGAGGCCGTCTGCATGTGTATGGAACTTGGCTATCAGTCTCTGCTCAGCGGCTTTGTATTGTGTGTTGTGAAGGCTGCTTTGGAGAACGCTTACCCGAAGATCAGAGGCCGAATGCCCGTGACCGCTGAAGTGTTCCCTAACAGGAAGAGAACACTCTTGCCTGGTGATTGTCGAGCGGTGTTTGTTCATCCATTGTCGTAGCATCTTCATGGTCTCCCCAGTATACCATGCCTCGGGACGTCCTTTCCTGCAACGTATCAGGTAGACAACATTGGCCGAGTTGCAAGTCTATGTACCATGTACCTGGTGGATGGTGTTCTCACGTGAGATGGTGGCATTTGTGTCGATGATACGGCATGTCTTGTAGAAGTTGCTGTGGTAGGGTTGTGTGGTGTTGTGGCCACTGTTCTCCTGAAGGCTGGGTAATTTGCTGCGAACAATGAACCATGTTGGTATGAACCCTTTGCAGACTTCCCTGTCAACTAAGTGAGCTGCTGCAGGCACCCTAGACACATCAGCTTCCTCTTCCACTTCCTCCTTGTTCTTGGATCCAGAGAAGTCAGCACCTTCCTCCTCTTGCAGCCCTATTCCTCTGCAGTGCCATTGTGCAAGACACGCCAGACCATTGCCATTCTCAACATTCTTGCTGCTGCATAGGGAATTTACACCCTCTCTTCCCCCAGTACAGTTAAAATCTTGTTCAAAGTATCAGTATAATTGTGGGTGATGTTTTGTAGTCTGGTCAATGGTGCTCAATGAATATACCAGTGACAAAGCGTTATTAATACCTAAGCGCACGCTGTTCTTTCATATCAGCAATGTATTTCTCCCCTCCGGAATATCTGTTCACCTGTGAACAAGGCCTTTGCCATCCATGAACTTATTGTGAATGATTGCATCGATATCAAGGTCTAAACAGAAACCTAACTGAGGGAAGGTGACATCTTCACCCTTAATGATGCCTTTCATCTGACTACATCATCTACCAATAGCCCCATCAAGATACTGATATCAAGATGTAAAACCTAATGCAAATCACAGCATTGCCTGGCACCCTAGTCCTCTGGCACTTTCTTCACCTTTGGGCATCTCACTCTGTTTCACTCCTCTTCACCTCTCTTCCAAATGGAATTCTGTACTGCCTTTGTAGATGTGATAAAAAAAAATTATCACCAGGTTTTCTTCATTGCTTTCCTCTCTCAACTTCTCATCTTCAGTGATTTCACCCTCTATGTTGTTATTAGGTTATCGATGTTTTTGAAACAGCCAGACATCTCAAAATCCAGTTGCACCAAGTCTCCACCATTTCTTGGGTTTTCCAGCCAAAACTGCAAGGGCTGAAGTTCTGCCTAACTCTAGAAAAGGAAATGTCATTTGGAGCTGAGAAAGACTCGTTATGGAAAGAGTTACTGTTTCCCTATATCTTTTGGTATGATGAATGAGATGAGGTGACAACAAAGAAGATGCTGTAACCAAGGCCTGCCTGCCGGTGGCAGATGGAGATAAAGATACTTGCACCCCTGGAGATTGGAATTTTAAGCAAATGCCTGGGTTGGATGACTTCCATATAGGTTCCATAGGTGTATTTGATGAGACAGCTTGAGTATCCCTCCATACCATATTATTTTCTCTCACACACCTCCAAAGAAAGATTCATATTTAGATAACAGTTTCCATGACCACTGGATACTCAAAGCATTTCACTGCCAGTGAAAGACTTTTGAAGTGTGGTCACTGTTGTGAAAGCGGAAACACAGCAACCAATTTCTGCACAGCAAACTCCCACAAACAGCAATGTGACAATGACTGGATAATTTTTCTTGAGATGTTGATTAAGTGACAAATATTGGCTCAAACACTGGGAATAGCTCCCTTGTTTTTCTCCAGAATAGGGCAAATCTTTTACATTCACCGGTGACGATAGATACAACCCAATTTTAATATCTCAACCAAAAGGCACTACCTCTATCAGTGTAGCGCTGCGTAAGCATTGGACTGGAGCTCCTGCTGTGATTTTTGTGCTCAACCCTTGGATTCGAGCTTGAATCTTATGATTTAGAGGCAAAAATATTACCAGTTGAGTCACAGTAATAGTAGGAAGGTAGAAATTTTTCTGGCTACATGAGGCAGATGGACACTGGACATGCACCCAGATATCATGGGAATTAAAAACTCTCCCAACTGCAAACTTAAGTGAAATCAGAACTGGATGATACATGTGAGCACAATCTATTATTTCAAGTGTGGATTTTTAAGTTGAGGAAGCAGCAAGCATATAGGATAGAATTTTCAAAAAAATCTAAGTGTGAAAATAGTAGTTGTCTTTTTGGTGGGCTCAGCACTGCAAACCTTCTGCATTCTGTCAATTTTATGCCATTACAAGGGGTGGAGCCTACACAGACCAATAAAGCCAGTTTCAGAGCACTCAATCAGCATTTTGTGGATCGCCCTGATCTGAGACCTCCGACCAACCCCTCTCCTCCCACGATCACCTTCTTCCATTGTGGCATTGTCACCTGTCTAATACTGACACAGGCCACCAGCTTTGGGGCATAAGCCCCCCTGTTCAGAGGCCACTGTCAGAGTGCGTAGTCACACTATCATAGCCCCAACTTCACTTAGGCCCCACCCATTTGGCACTGCCAGGGTGCCAGGTGAGCATTGCCAGGCAGGAGCTGCCCAGTGACACAGCCCAGCCATGCCCCAGCCACCTGGGGATTTCAGTGGCCTCCAATCGCTCAGGCATGGCCATGGCACCTAGTCTCTGGTACTGCAGAGCATAGAATCATAGACATAGTACAGAATAAGAACATAAGAACATAAGAACTAGGAGCAGGAGTAGGCCATCTAGCCCTTCGAGCCTGCCCCGCCATTCAATAAGATCATGGCTGATCTGTTGTGGCTCAGTTCCACTTTCCCGCCCTCTCCCCATAACCCTTAATCCCCTCTCTTATCAAGAACCCATCAACCCGCTTCTTAAAAATATTTAGCGAGGCAGCCTCCACCACTTCAACGGGCAGAGAATTCCAGAGATTCACCACCCTTTGAGTGAAGAAGTTCCTCCTCAACTCCGTTCTAAACCGCCTCCCCTTCATCTTGAGGCTGTGCCCCCTAGTCTACTGTCTTTTTTGAGCGGGAAGAGTCTCTCCACCTCTATCCTATCCATCCCATTCATCATCTTATACGTCTCAATGAGATCTCCCCTCATTCTTCTAAACTCTAACGAGTACAAGCCTAGTTTATTCAGCCTCTCCTCATAGCTCAATCCCCTCAACTCCGGTATCAGCCTAGTAAACCTCCTCTGCACTCCCTCCAGGGCCAAAACTGAGAGAAGTGCTTTATCATATCATGTTGGTTACAGTAGATGATGATCTGCCACTAATATCCTGATGTAATCAGTAGATTTTTGTTTTCAATTATGAGATATGACTACGCCAGTATGTATTGCCCATCCTAATTGCCTTGAGAAGGTGGTGGTGAGCTATCTTCCTGAACCATTGCAGACCCTGCCAACCAATCATAACCCCACTCCTTCCGATCACAGTTGCACAATTCCGCACCCCCCTGCCCCCCTTTCCAGTCACTCTGTTTTCCAAACCAAGACTACATGTAGCCTAATAACTGCTACTTAATCAAGGTAGGATTTTAAAATATACTTAATGGAATTTTTTAATATTGTGCTCCAGATATTTCCTGTTATTTCTAAAGCTCTGGAATTCATGAAGGACTCAGCTTAAAAAGCAAGCTCTAAAATCTGGGAAAGTTTCCTTCCATATTGCTAATTTAAATTCCATTTAAAAAGAATATTATTTGCAAATTATTTTGTTTAATTATTTAAGCCAACTTTCATGAAAAACAGTAAAACTTTAATTACAACTGTAAGAAAATCCATGGACAATCGGAAATGTTTTTTTACTCAGCAGATTTTGAGATCAGCATTTCCCTAAAAATGTATTTTCTTTTAACTTTAATGCATACCCAGTTACTAGATGGTTATATTAAATAGTGTATATGAAATGGGCACTATTTTGCTAAATGAAACAAAAAACATTAAATATGTAGAAAGTCCTTGATTGCAGCAATTTTTCTTCTATTTCCATTAAAAGTAATGATCATGCTGTATCACAGATGACAACGTGACATAGAAAATAGGATGAGTTTGAAATGATCAGATATAATAATGCATTGAAAAGGTTGGAAAATAAAATAAAAATCATAAAACTGTTAATACATAAGTTTTCTTATTCCCAAAAGATGTAGGGCATGAATAATTTCCAGGCATCCTTATCCCAGTGCACTAGAAAAACATCCACATGTCACAGCATTGCAAGATGTTACAATCCTTGCTTTTCATCCCCAATTTAGCTTTGTTAACCCACCCATAATTCCCTCAATATTTCCAGCTGGAATTCTTTCAGGGTGATTCTCCTAAAAAAAATTCTAACTGTCAAATTTATGTAAAAATTGGAGTAAATCCTGCTGGTTTTTTCAGCGGGATTTTCAAAATGAGTCTCCCACACTCTGTGTACTGCAGAGGGCAATAGCATGAATCACGTGAAAAAGTTGGGGATAGGGCCTTTTCCCGCTGAAGAGGCTGAAATCAGCACTCCGAGTGGGCTCCTGCCCACATGCCATTCTCTGGAAAATCACTAAACAAGTCCTCCCAGCATTGAGTTCGCTGGCCTCAATAACCCCATGGATATTGCTGGTCTGATCGATGGCCTCTCACTCCCCCACAGACATTACTGGCCACATAGCTCGCATCTCACTACCCCCATGGTCATTACTGGCTCCTCACCCCTCCTTCCTCTCCACACAAATATCGCTGGCCTCTCAGTGTCCCCATCCCCCACTGACCTGGACATCACTGACCTTCCCACCCCCACTGACCCAGACATCACTGTCTTCCCATCACCCAGTGACCTGGATATTGCTGGCCTCCCCATTCCCCATTGACTTGAACATTACTGGCCTCCCAGCCTCCCCAACTCCAACAAACCTGGATATCGCTGGCCTCCCCATCCCCCACTGACCCAGACATCACTGGTTTCTCAGCCCCCCATCCCCCCTGACCTGGACATCACTGACCTCCCCATCCCCCATGACCTGGATATCGCTGGCCTCCTCATCCCCCACTGACCCGGATATTGCTGGTCTCCCCATCCCCCACTGACCCAGACATCACTGGTTTCTCAGCCCCCCCCCTCCCCCCTGACCTGGACATCACTGACCTCCCCATCCCCTGTGACCTGGATATCGCTGGCCTCCCCATCCCCTACTGACGCAGACATCACTGGTTTCTCAGCCCCCCCATCCCCCATGACCTGGACATCGCTGACCTCCCCATCCCCCACCGACCCGGATATTGCTGGTCTCCCCATCCCCCACTAACCCAGGCATTGCTGGTCTCCTGGCCTCCCCAGCTCCAGTCCCCTTCACACGCAGAGTGTTGTGCTACTGTGCACACCCCCTGCCTGAGAGCATTCCCCCTCGCTGACTGAGAGCATTGCACCCTTTGGCCACAGTACCTTGTTGAGTTCACCCAGTCAGCACCTTTGGAGAGGGCTCACCCTCTATTGAAACCAGGTTGCCTGTACATTATTCACAATTAAATTTAACTAAAGGGCTCATGAGTGGCCCAAACTAACTACACCTGGGTTCCCTTAACAAGCCAGAGCTGTATATAAGCTGCAGTTATGGATACAAAGGTGGTCATGCCTGGAAGATGGCCCTGAAGAAAAATGCTCTAAGGTTTTCTGAGAGTGAGCAGGCCCGCCTACTGGATGCAGTGGATGAGAGACACCAACTGCTGTACCCACTCCATGCTGTCACCTAAGGGGCCATGCAGCAAGCATCTTATGGGAGGCAGTGGCATCTGCAGGACACTGACCCCTCGGTCTGGAGACAATATTGAAGGAAATGAATGACCTTCTTTGGGCAGCAAGGGTGAGTGTGCATCCCATTCTGAAATCTGTACATGTGTTGTGCTTACAATGTCAAACCATCTCCAGACACCTGAAGGGCAGCCACCAACCATCCCCTGCCCCACCCCAGTTCTGCCTCCAGACTCTGTGGTACCCTTCCCAATCAGCACCCCCTTCCTCCCTCCCCATAAGAAGCCATTTGCCTGAAATAACCAACATGAGCTCCCAACCCCGTCATACATTGCACATTAGGTGGAGATGGGCACATGGAAGTCTGCTGGAGGCGAGGATTCAGTTGGCTCCAAGTCAGATGCTGGGTTTTAGAGTTTATCCATCCCGAAGCTGCTGGAGATGCATTAGCAAACTTGGGGAGTTCTGGATAGGCTGTCAATAACCATGCTGTGACTGCAAGGCTGTTTAGAGGAGTCAAACAGTGCTGTTGCAGGAGGTGGTGCTGGCACACAGCATGGTAATCTTGCCAACACTGCTAGAGTGGCATCTGCAGTGGAAAGTCTGGCACAGGGATTTGGTCTCACGGGTAACATGGTGCAGGCCATCCTGGAGACACAGCTGGTCATGGCAGAGACACAATGGGCCACAGTTGAGGTTGTCCCCAGCATCCTGGAGGCACATTGGTCCATGGCCACAGGCGTCCAGGGCATGTTGGAGACACAGCTAGCCACAGCAGGGATTCTGGAGACACAGCAGGTTATGACTGTGGGCCTGGACAACTTAGCCCAATCTCACAGGGCTAATGCTGAGGGGCTCCAGAGCTTGGTATAGTCTTAGAGAGCCTCCAATAGGTCCTCAAATGACCTCCAGGTCTGGTATTGCCTTGACCCCTGCATACTTCTTCTCCTGGCCATTCTTTCGAGATACTGCTCTTCCATCTCATGGGCTTCACCAGCAGCCCCTTGCCCTCCTTCCTGAGGGCCTGCCACTGGCTGCTCCTGGAGTGGCCTCCTCACACCCTTCACCCCCTGAGCCACCTTCTCCTCCTCAGCTCTAGGTTAATAAGACCAAAATCCATTCTGTACGGTGGGCATTAGAGAGAGAGAGAGATTGATAGATACATGTCATTTCTTGCAACTATCCCAGCACCACTGCCCCTCCCAACCCGCTTGCTGCAGCCCCAGTCCCTCAGTAGAACCAGTACTCCCACTTATGGACGTTTGCAACACAACACAATCTGTGATGTCATGTGTCACCTGATTAGGTTGCCTACCATTGGCATCGTAAAACAACAGGTAGGGAGAGCACGAAGGTTGGTGTGTGGGCGTGGCCATTGTGATCCCTTGAGCCATTGCCATGTGTGCAATTATACCATTCCCTTCCAGGCATGTGTTGCAAGTGAGAGACATGAGGCAGGGACAGACTCCTAATTATCACAATATGGCTTCCCATTTACTGCAGTGCATGCATTGAGTGTCTGTGTTAACCAAAGCACCGCAGCTTGGAGCACCAGATGCTTGAGTTGATGAGCCCTTCAGCAGCACATGGTGCACTTCTCTGTGCCCGCCCTCCCTCCCACCCTCTCTAAAACACCAGCACTCAGTCCAGTCCCTCACTACACCCCACAGTCAGACAGCAGCCTGACCAGCACTCAATAAAGGGCCTCACCTCATCCTGCAGAGATTACATGGAGCATCCCTGGGTCTGGGGACAGCACTTCCAGCTCTCTAGGAAATTCCCCTCACCAAGAAGAAATTTTCCAGGCCTTGCCTCCAACCCCAGCTGCACTCAGGGGTGGGGGGTGGTTTGCAGCTCCATCATGTTTACCTCCTTACTCCTGTTCAGTGCTATCATGCCAGGTCCTGACTTTTATAGAACAGTTGTAAACTCCATTAGTCACACCAGAGAGGGGGTAAACGCAAGTGAGGTTGGAGATTCTCGTCACGGACCAGCTAATGACATGCTAAGGTATGTTAACGAATGCAAATCGCCATTACGCTGATTTTCAGCATGGATCTATTGATGTGAAAGAACAGGTTGGGAGATGCATGGAGGCTGCCCAGCACGAATCCCGTGAATTGGCCGCTGCTGATGTCTCCCAGATGGGAGAATCGCCTGTTTTGTATCTGAGGTATTTTAACTGGGATTTTACTGAAACATTTTTGTATGCATGTCAAAGAAAGAACTGTTATGAGCAAAATTCATCCAGCTATACCAGTAATGGTGCTGCTGAGCCACTTTCAATGATGGGCATTCAGCCCCCCAAGCCTGCGCCAATAATGATGCCTGCTTAAACTAAAACTGTATGCACTTATGGAGTCCGTATCCTTCCATTCCCGTCCTATTCATGTATTCATCTAGCTGCCCCTTAAATGTCTCTATCGTACCTGCTCCCACCACCTCCCCAGTGTGTTCCAGACATTCACCACACTCTATGCAAAAAAAAACTTGCCTCGTACATCTCTAAACTTTCCCCACGCACCTTAAACCTATGTCCCCTAGTACTTAACTTTCCTACCCTAGGTAAGAGCATCTAACTATCCATTCTGGCCATGCCACTCATAATCTTATAAACCTCTATCAGGTGACCCTCAACCTCCATTGTTCCAATGAGAACAAACCAAATTTATCCAACCTCTCCTCATAGTTAATATCCTCCAGACCAGGCAACATCTTGGTAAACCTTTTCTGTACCCTCTTCATAGCATCCACATTCTTCTGGTAATGTGGCGACCAGAATTGTACACAATATTCCAAATAATCCTAATTAAGATTCTGTACAACTGCATCATAACCAGCAGTATAGCAAGGTCACTGAGTAAGCGGGGATAACCCACACTGGCATGAGGAGGACTGGACAACTGATGGCAAGGCCGAGGCCATTCCACAGACAGCCAGTGCGTCAGCACAACAGCGAAGTCATTGATTGAGCAAGGGCAACTTGTGTCCCAGGGCTAAGGAGAGCAAAAAAAAAGCCTGCTCTTTCAGAATGAAAGCGAATTATTGCAGATGCTGAATCTGAAACCAAAAGAGAAAATGCTGGAAAATCTCAGCAGGTCTGGCAGCATCTGTAAGGATAGAAAAAGCTGATGTTTCGAGTCCAGATGACCCTTTGTCAAAGCTAAAAGGCATAGAAAGTAGGAGATATTTATACTGCAGGGGGAGGCAGAGAAACCAAGGGAAAAGATTGCTAAAAGCTGTCCTCAGAATAAAGGGCCAAAGCTGTGACAGATGAAGACGTGGTTGGGGGACGGAAGTGAAATAAGAACATAAGAAATAGGAGCAGGAGTAGGCCATCCAGCCCCTCGAGCCTGCCCCGCCATTCAATAAGATCATGGCTGATCTGTCGCTGCTCATTTTCTTCTAAACTCTAACGAGTACAAGCCCAGTTTATTCAGCCTCTCCTCATAGCTCAACCCCCTCAACTCCGGTATCAGCCTAGTAAACCTCCTCTGCACTCCCTCCATTCCCCCAATCTTGGTGTCATCAGCAAATTTCGACACCCTACACTCGGTTCCCTCCTCCAGATCATTTATATAAATGGTAAAAAGCTGAGGCCCCAGCACCGACCCCTGGGGCACTCCACTAGTCACCATCCGCCAATCCGAATAGCACCCGTTGACCCCCACTCTCTGCCTCCTATTTGACAACCAATCCTCTATCCACGCTAACACCCTACCCCCAACTCCATGTCCCTCGACCTTTTGCAATAACCTCTTGTGAGGCACTTTGTCAAACGCCTTCTGAAAATCTAGAAAGACCACATCCACCGGCTCTCCTCTATCCACCGCCCTAGACACATCCTCATAGAACTCCAGTTCTATGAATATAAATGGGACAGAGGTAGAATGCAGAAAAGGGGAAGTGGGGGGAGAAAACATAAGGGAAGGAGATAAAGTAGGGGAAAGAATAGGGGGGGATAAGAAAAATGAAGAAAGACAATAAAGAAATAAGGTAGAGAACAGTAAAAAATTAAATGAAATAGAATGAAAACAAAGGGGGCCAAAGTGGGATACAGCAAACTATCTGAAGTTGTTGAACTGGATATTGAGACTGGAAGGCTGTAAAGTGCCAAGCCAGAAGATGGGATGCTGTTCCTCCTGTTTGCGTTGAGCTTCACTGGAACTTTGCAGCAAGCCAAGGACAGACTTGTGAGCATGGGAGCAGGATTGAGAGTTAAAATGGCAAGTAACTGGAAGGTCAGGGCCCTGATTGCTGAAGGTGCTCAGCAAAACGATCACCCAGTCTACGCTTGGTCTCTCTGACATAGAGGAGACCATACTGGGAACAGCGAATGCAATACACCAAATTGAAAGAGGTGCAAGTGAACCACTGCTTAACCTGGAATGAATGTTTTGGACCTTCGGTGGTAAGCATAGAAGAGGTAAAGGAGCAGTTGTTACACCTTCTGCCATTGCATGGGAAGGTGCCATGAGTGACTGGAGAGGTGTTGGGTATAGTGGAGGAGTGGACTAGGTTATCCCTGAGGGAATGATCTCCATGGAATGCTGACAGAGCTGGTGAAGGGAAGATGTGTTTGGCGGTGGCATCACACTGGAGTTGGTGAAAGTGGCAGAGGATTATGCTTTGCATGCGGAGGTTGGCAAGGTGAAATGTGAGGAAAAAGGAGGACTCTATCCTTGTTCTGGGAGGATGGGGAGGGGCTGAGGGAAATGGTAGATGCACTGCACACTGTTGAGGGCCCTCTCAACAACTGTAAGTGGGAACCCACAGTTGAGGAAAAAGGAGAACATATTAGAAGCATCACTTTGGAAAGTGGCATCATCGGAACAAACGCAATAGAGGCGAAGGAGCTGAGAGAAAGGGATGGAATCCTTACAGGATGTGGGGTGTGAAGAGTGTAGTCCAGATAGCTGTGGGAGTCAATGGGCTTGTAATGGATATTGGTAGATAGTCTACCAATTTAGATCTACCAATCTACCATTTGATCTTGTTCTATCTCTCAACAACTTCTCCTTTAACTCATCCCACTTTCTCCAAATTAAAGAGTAGCGATAGATACCCTCATGGGTCCTAACTATGCTTTTTTTTATGGGATATGTGGAACATTCCTTGTCCACTCCCACAACTCTTTTACCAGTACATTGATTACTATTTTGGAGCTGCTTCATGTTCTCGTCCAGACCTAGAAAAATATATCAACTTTGCTTCCCGTTTCCATCTCTCCATCGCCTTCATCTGGTCCATCTCAGACACTTCCCTTCCTTGACCTTTCTGTCTCCATTTCCAGCAATAAACTATCTACTAATATCCATTACAAGCCCACTGACTCCCACAGCTATCTGGACTACAGCTCATCACACCTCACATACTGTAAAGATTCCATCCCTTCCTCTCAGCTCCTTTGCCTTTGTTGCATTTGTTCCGATGATGTCACTTTCCAAAGTGGTGCTTCTAAAATGTGCTCCTTTTTCCTCAACATGGATTCCCATCTACAGTTGTCAATAGGGCCCTCAACAGCATGCAGTCCATCTCCCGTGCCACGACCTCACCATCTCTCCTCCCTCCCAGAACAAGGATAGAGTCCCCCTTGTTCTCACATTTCACCCCACCAGTCTCCACATGCAAAGCATAATCCTCCACCATTTTCACCAACTCCAGTGTGATGCCACCACCAAACACATCTTCCCTTTACTCCCTCTGTCAGCATTCTGCAGAGACCCTTCCATCTGGGATAACCTAGTCCACTCCTCCACTACGCCAAACACCTCTCCTGTCACTCATGGCACCTTCCCATATAATCGCAAAAGGTGTAACATCTATCCCTTTATCTCTTCTATGCTTACCATTTAATGTCCAAAACATCCACTCCATGTTAAGTAGCATTTCGCTTGCACTTTTTTCAATTTGGTGTATTGCATTCGCTGCTCTCCTTTATATTGGAGAGACCAAGCGTACACTGGGTGATCGCCTTGCTGAGCACCTTCAGTCTGTATGTAATCAGGAGCCTGACTTTCCGGTTGCTTGCCATTTTAACACATGCTCCTGCTCCCATGCCCACATGTTTGTCCTTGGCTTGGTGCAATGTTCCAGTAAGGCTCAACGCAAATTAGAGAAACAGCATCCCATCTTCCAGCTTGGCACTTTACAGTGTTCTGGTCTCAACATTGAGTTCAACAAGTTCAGATGATTTGCTCTACCCCACCACGGCCCCCTTTTGTTTTCATTCTATTGTATTCAATTTTTTACTGTTTTTCTTCCCCCCCCACCGAATCTTTCCCCCTATTTCATTCCCCTTCCCTTACCTTTTCTCCTCCCATTTTCCCTTTTCGACATTCTACCTCTGTTCCATTCCCCCACTCCCCCCTCCTCAACATCTTCATCTGTCGCAGTTGACAGCTTCTGTCGTTTGGCCATTCACACCCTTTATTCACTCTGTGGACAGCCATTAGCAGTTTTTTCCCCTGATTTCAATAGCTATGACACATCTTTCATTCCCTCCCCCTGCAGTATAAATATCTCCCACTTTCTATGTCTTTTAGCTTTGACAAAGGGCCATCTGGACTTGAATCATCAACTCTTTTCTCTCCTTACAGCTGCTGCCAGACCTACTGAGATTTTTCAGAAAATTAATTCATTAAAATAATCAGTCGATAAGAAGCGAGACTATCAATCTGGTGTCAAAAGCACAGAAAATTATAGGCAAGGTATGAAGACAAAGCTAGGCAAAATTTTACATTAGGAAGTTTGAAGTACCTCATCCATCAAGAGTATTGGTGAATTCTCTGATGATTTCAGCTTGCTAATTCCCACAGATATCACATGATCTGAAAAAATTGAACAAGAAGTTCAAGAACAAGATTAGGACTCTGAAATGGGAGTAGAACTGCAAGAAACTGCTCAAATTCATTCTTCGTGCAGCTGAAGGAAGGGAATAAGCCTACCCTGAAGACAATACCTTAGGGCCAAAATCTGTTCCACTGGTTATGATTGAATATTTCATAATAAATAGACCAGAGAACATAGGCAATATGGATAATTTGAGAAAAGGTTTTGTAGTTTGAGGTCGAAAGCCGTTTTGAAGTCTTCATGAGTCCCATTTTCTGGAGGTGAAATGAAACAGCGTGAAAAAAAGAAAAAAATTGGTTGATTTTTTTTTCAGAAATCTCTTAGGGTCCACTGACCCTAGTAAAATGAAACACACATTCATCGACTGGTACTCTAACAGGAGAAATGTTGGAAGAGATCTTGCTGATCGTGAAACTTCGAAAAGTCACATCAAGGATATGTGTGCATACGTTCAATGATGTAAATCATCTGGAAGAATTGATTCTGTATTTGAAAAGGAGTGAACTTACTGGAGGAAAGTGCTGAGATGTGTTGTTGCCACAGTCAGACTGCTATCTTACTTGGGACTTCCTTCAAGAGGACATGTTGAGTCACTGGTGTCAAGTTGAAGAGGTAAATTTTTAGCTTGCCTTGAATATTTCAGTCAATTTGGCAAGTTTCTCAAAGAGCATTTGAAAAGCTATCAATATTGCGGTTCAGAGAAGACCAATGTTTTAACGTACAGAACTTACAATGATATCATCACTATAATGGCAGAATGACTCAGAAACCAATTCACTAATGAAGTTAAAGATGCCAAATACTCTTCCATAATAATTGATTCAACACCATATGTGAGTTATGTGGGCCAATTAACATTACTTTTAAGGTATGTGACCAGCAATGGTGAAGTTATACAGCGATTTTTATGTTTTGTTCAGTTACAATCTCACATCTCTTAGTGCCTGGAGACAACTGTTTTGGAAATTTCAAATTTAGGTTTGGCATCAAAAATTTTTATCGGCAGATCTTCAATAATGTTGCAAATATGTGGGGAAAATATTCCGGTGTACAAACAAGACTGAAAAATGCAAGACTCTGTGGATTATTCATTCTATGTTCCAGTTACTCTTTGAATTTAGTTTGCAATGCAGCAGCTGAATTGTATGAGCCAGCCATACATTTTTTTGACTTTGTATGCCCTTTTTTTTGGTTTTCACACACCAGTGAATTCTGCTGCACTGTTGTTGCAGGTACATGGAAAACATTTTACGGTCAAAAGAACAGGTGGTTAGTTTGTGCAGATGCTATTTTGGTTTTGAAACTGAACTTTGTCGATATAAAGGAATGTTTTTATCAAACATACCCACATTAAATTCAGAGAACCACGTGTCAAAGCTGAAATCCTTAGCAGGAAAATTTGAAAAGTACAACAGTGTAGCTTTTACTGTTTTGTGGAACTGTTTACTCTAAAGAATCAGTGTCATCAGCAAGTTGCTGCAAAATGTTGCTACAACTTCGTTGAAGGCTTCACAATTGTTAGCCTCAGTTAGAAATTTTGGCATGGAAGCTCGAAATGATTATATCTCAGTGGAAGCAGAGACACTAGCATTAACAAAGTATGCAGGTTCCTCTGAGAAGTATACAACATGTAGAAAGTTATTTTTTGATGAAACTAAAGACAATGAAATCACTTTAAAAGAGAAAGAGAAGATCATCATCGAGACTGTCAAAGTTATTTGTGACACAATCAAAGTGCAATTGTAGAGTAGAAGTGAATTTCTGAAGAAAACTGTTGAATTAGTTTGTGCTTTGCGATAGAAGTTTGGATGAGAATGCTAAAAGCTGCTGCAGTAAGAAATTAACTGAATTCTACTGGGAGGACATAGACACAAATATTTTCGAAGATAAAGTGAAACAAATCATTTATTTCACCTATAATGTTGAGTTCTGTGCTTTGAAATAACCAGCTGATTTGTACAGACCTGTATATGATGGTTTGAAGGCAACTTTTCCAAATTCTGAAAATATTTTTAATAATACCTGTCACAAATGCTTCTGGTGAGAATTCTTTCTCAAATTGGAGAAGTACGATGGGTCAGGAACATTTGACAAGTTTAGCATCACTGATGATTAAAAATGTATCCTTACAAGATTTTACCTATGATGATGTTATTGATTCTTTTGTGAAGTAAAAGTGCAGAAGTGGCACAGTGGTTATCATTGCTGTCTCACAGCACAAGGGATTGAAATGGAATTTGTACATTCTCCCTGTGTGTGCATGGGTTTCCTCTGGATGGTTGCTTTTCTCCCACACTCTGAAGATGTGCAGGTTAGGTTGATTGGCCATGATAGATTGCCCATCAGTGTTAGGGGAATAGCAGGCAAATGTGAGGTCATGAGGATAGTGCCTGAATGGGATTGGTATCAGTGCAGGTCAATAGTTCAAATGGCCTCCTTCTGCACTAAGGATTCTATGAAGAAAAAGTATTTAAATGGCCATGAATTGCAAACAACTGATGAAGCAAGAAAATCTTAAAACAGATAGAGGACAGTTCTCAGAGGAAGAGGGTGAGGATGAAACGAGGGAACTTGATGACATCCAAGTTGAAGGCGCCGACCATGATTACACTGATGGCCATGACACCAGGATGCCTTATTATACCATAGTCAGTACTGCCAGTGCATTAGACATGCTTGGAGGTATTCTGGTTTATCCTTTGCTCATGTGGCATGAGCAAGTCCTGTCACGATTGTATTCACATGCAGTCCCTTTACATGATGAACACATGATTCCTCCAGCCCTCCTTCAACATTATCAAGCTCTCCTCAGTGCTACACCCACTACCACAGCTCATAATTAAAACATCAGGTTTCAGGTATGTGAGGTGTGTGTTTGTTTGCAAATGTGGAAGAGTTATTAACAGCAAACAATAAGCAAGTCATTCATGTGTTCCTCTTTACAATTCATGTGGACCATTCTAAAGTAGTGATAGATGCTCCAATGCAGTGTTTCTCTCTTTGCTTACAGCTGCACTGGAGAGAGAAAGCTGCTCTACCACCTCCTTTGGTCTAGATGACCCCAGTGGGCATCCTCTGTGTGTCTGAGGCCAGCCATTTTAGATTAGTCACGTTGAGATGCATGAGAATCTTCAATTGCTGTGGCACACCTCGAGGTCTGTGTCACTGGCGGGTAGAAGGAGGAAATGCTGTCCCCATCAGAAGTGCCCTGAGATACTTTCAGATGAAGAAGCTTATTCTCCGCCACAAGGACTGGCTGATTTTCCCTACCAAGCACTGAGATCCCAAGAGCGGAGACTGTGTCTAAGCTCCTGATTCCCCTGTTGCTGTGGCTCTATGCCCCTCAGCTCAGAATCAGGGTGCTGGTGTTCAGGTTGGAGTGCATCCCAATGATTGCACCTTCAATGCATTCGCTTTGCTCCTCTAGGCCAGTCAGCAGTCTGCACATGGAGGAAGCTGTTCATTCCAAAGAGTTGGTGATCACTGAGCATATAGCCTGGATGGACACATTCACAGTCCAGGCCAGAACACACAGATGTGTTCTGGTGTATCCACCAAATTTCTATAAAACTTCCACTTTACAGATATTCCAGAGTCTCCCCATCCAATTTGGAATCAATCTCTGGATCAGTTCCTCCAACTGTCCAAGTCCTGCTCCACCAAACTGTGCAAATGTGAAATCCTCTCACCAGTGTGTGTATGACCCTTCTTCAATGCACAAGTCCCTACCGAGGTGCCAGTATCGGTGATGGTTCTTGTTGCTGAAAGAGGGCATAATGCAGCATCCTCAACCCAGTGATTGGCCAGTGGTGGGACCTTCTAGTCCCATTGTTGTCAATGGGATTTCCTGTTGAATGATCCCCTCATTGCTGTGAAATCCACTGAGCCGTCAATGGGACCCGAGGATCCAGTCAGCATGAAAGACTGGAAAATTCTCGACATGGTCTATGATCTATGAGACTGGACATTTTGCTCTGAAGCACTTCTTGGGAGGATGAAGGCCTCAAGTCCATCTTTCAGTTTAATTAAGCCCAGTCAATATATTATCAAGTTTTCCGAAGCCAGGCCCAGAAGTTGAAAGGGTGCTAACTTCTAGTGTGGAATCTGCCCATGTTATATAGCATATTATATAGCCCAGAGAATGATCTCATTGTTGGAGTTCTGATAAATCCAGCCTTTAATGTTGTCTAAATACTTCCTTTTGCCTCTTGATTTTCTTGCATTAATCCTTCTGATAGCGATTAGGCATTCAAACCCTTTTTATAGGGATAACATGTCCAAAGGACTCTATTTGTCTTTTTTTGACATTATTTAAGTGATCTCATGTTCTTCTGACCTCACTCTGTTCTTCTGAATTAGTTCTTTTTATCTCCCAGACTATTGTTAGGATCCTTCTTAAGAACCAAATTTTGAAGCTTTTGATTTTCTTCCTCTTTCCCAGATCTTCAAGCTTCGCGTCTATAATATTATTACTGACTAGACAATAATTTTAGTGCACAAATTCTCACTACAAGTTTCAAACAGACATTTCTTAGAACGTGTTTAATTTGTAAAAACACTTTTGGTTTGTTCAGTCCTTTTGCACCTTGTAGCATTGCATTTGACATTGAATGTTATTGTGCTCCCTAGGTAGTTGAATTGGATGACATACTTTACCTTTCTTCCATTTATTGTGATGTTGTAGAGTGGAATGTCCATTTTCTTTGTCATTGCCATACTGTATGTTTAATTGCAGTCGAGTGTAAGCCCATATCTATCAATTTCCTTTACAACAGTATCAGTTATTTTGGCAAGTGTTTGTTTGTTGCTATAAGTAAGGTGTTGTCAGCATAACAGTGTTGATGGCTCTCCTTCCTATCTTCCTACTATTGATCTCTTTAATTCCTCTGATAATGACATCATTATA
Organism: Carcharhinus amblyrhynchos; assembly: GCF_965287045.1. Classification (NCBI taxonomy): domain Eukaryota; kingdom Metazoa; phylum Chordata; class Chondrichthyes; order Carcharhiniformes; family Carcharhinidae; genus Carcharhinus; species Carcharhinus amblyrhynchos. Next base: position 32,629,847 of record NC_137335.1, on the reverse strand, counting down.
TAAAGAAAAAGTTGGGTAGGAGAATGTAGTCTTGCCTAACCCCTCTTTTTTGATTGTGTTGTGATTGGATAACAAACTGGAAGACCAGCGCCCCATCTTCCGAAAAGGCACATTACAGCCTCCTGGACTCACCATTCAGTTCAACAACTTTAGACTGTGAACTTTCCCCTCCTACGTGAACCCCCACCCCCTTTTGCAGTTAGTTATTTTTCAGTTCCGTTGGCCTGCCCCAACATAACCCCACGTCTCCCCCACATGGGCACCTGTTCCTTGTTGTTGTCTTGCTCTTATTTAACACATTCTGCTATCTTTTGCCACTATTAGCACTTTTCACCCCTTGATGGTACCTTTAACACTCCCCTTTGTCTTATATGGATCTCCAGAGCATATAAGTCTGTGTCCTGGGCAGGAAAAGTTTGGACAGGTCAGGGAGGGGGAAACTGGTGGGTTTAAGACTAAAGCAGGTAGGACTGAGGTGGGATTCATTTTTAAGGAGCCACCTTGCAATCAGCAAGGGTCAGCCACTGAAGAGCAAACTTCCATTCCTTCCCAAAGAAGAAACTATGATAAAAAATTGGGCCATCAGCACCTGCCCAGCTGGCCACACCAATGTTTTACAATGTGGGTGGCATTTCATAGGTTAAGTGCTTGATAACAAGTCTAATTGTCCCTTAATTAATGATTTCAGTAGGTAGACTGCCAATTTTCACGTGAGTTGAATGACTCCATTCTGGATAAAAGCTCAGTGAGAAGCTCCTGTTATGAGACAGAAAGTATAAGGGGGTTCTGTTTTTACCTGGGGGACAGTCAGGTGACTGCATATTATAATAGTTGTCCAGCTGTTTCCTGATCTGTTTCAGATGGTCCATCATGGGCTTTAGGAAAATGTTGTCACTGCTGCTGAAGTTAATTTATTGGTCTCAAATAAGGTTCACATTAACACTGCAATGAAGTTACTGTGAAATTCCGTAGGTGCCACACTTTGGTGCCTGTTTGGGTCAATGCATTTAACCAGCATGTTTTTCAGACTGTGGGAGGAAATCAAAGCACCCGGAGGAAACGCACGCAGGCATAGGGCAAACGTGCAAACTCCACACAGACAGTGACCCAAGCTGGGAATCAAATCCTGGTGCTCTGAGGGACCTGGGTTCGATTCCCGGCTCAGGTCACTGTCTGTGTGGAGTTTGCATATTCTCCTCGTGTCACCGTGGGTTTCCCCCAGGTCCTCCGGTTTCCTCCCACAGTCCAAAGATGTGCAGGTTAGATTGATTGGCCATGCTAAAATTGCACCTGAGTATCCTGGGATGTGTGGGTTAGAGGGATTAGTAGGTAAAATATGTAGGGATATGGGGGTAGGGCCTGGGTGGGATTGTGGTTGGTGCAGACTTGATGGGCCGAAGGGCCTGTTTCTGCACTGTAGGGTTCTATGTTCTAATTTAAGGCAGGAAATGCATCAAACGACATAGCCCATGGAGGAGGGAGGAAAGTCAGAATGATTGTCTAGTGAGCAAGGATGTGGGACTCAGAAGCCTCCTTTTCTGCCACTTGGCCCAGACTCCACATTCTCTGACTATATTAATTAGCCTATTATAGGGCACTTGTTGAAAGTCTTTTGAAATTCCTAACCCTCTTCAGATGACGCTGCTACTGGTAGATGCAACTGAAGCCTTTATTGTTCATCCTTTGAAGTGAAGATGATCATATTCAATGTCTGGGGTGTTTGGGAAGGAGGCCATTTTATGTCTCCAATGAAGTGATTCATAAATGTTAGGTTTCTGTGATGTCTCCTGTGGGTGCTGAAGGGCCTTCTATTGATGTAGAACTACAGCACAATACCACTACTAGTAAATTGCAATTTATCGATTCTACATGCAGGTTTAGATACTAGATGGTGCACTACTATCTCAACCTCTATGCTGTGTCTGAACTTTATCAGGCACTATACTGTCCATTCAGATAGCTGATATTATTGAGGTATATTAATTACCCACGGTAGTTCATACATGGCATGCTCTCCAGGCCTGCTCTATCCTCTTATCCTGCTGGACTTTGAGTTATTTGCACATAAATTTCCACACAATATTATGAGAGTTATTCCTTGGTAAGTATTTCACCAGTTTTGATAGGTGTTATCAAGACTCTAAAAATTGCTAATTCGTGTGAACGTATGGGAGAAAAACTCAGTGTAGCAATGCGAACAGCTGAACCATCCACTAACATTTTCTGTTTGCCCACATCTTAGTCATCAAAGTTAATTTATAGAGGGTAATATAATCTTTAAGGTAATCTGTATTTATTGTATTAAAAGCTCATTTTTTGACAAGTATCAAAGAAGATTGGTTACCATGTATTAAATTTTAAGCTGGAGGAAGGGACTCCATCCCAGTTGAGAAGCTCGTCCAGCTTGCCCCACAATGATTTAAAGGGTGTTGGACTTTTAATTGGCTTGAAGCTGACTTCCCCTTGGAAATGGCTGGGAGCACTCTTGCTCCAGCCGTACAACTGGGAGGATGGCCAATGCTGGGACCATAGGCAGTCCTGAAAATGTGCAGCATGGAGTCTGGACTTAAAGGTAAGTCTGAGGTCTTGACAGGGCCAGGCTCATACGCTCCAGCAAGGACAAGGAGGACAAAAGCATTGTAGGAAGGGGTGTCACATATATTGGGATACAGTGAAAAGTATTATTTCTTGAGCACTATACAGACAAAACATACTGCTCAAAGTACATATGGGAGAAGGAAAGGACAGGGTGCAAAAAATAGTTTTACAGTCTTAGCTAGGGACTAGTAGAGAAAGATCAGCTTAATATAAAGTAGGTCCATTCAAAAATCTAATGGCAGCAGGGAAGAAGCTGTTGTTGAGTACCTGAAGAGGAACAGAATGTCCAACCAGAAAGCAAACCCCAGGCCGAGCAATAATGCTAACTATGTTTTAATGGACAGCTTGTGTATTGGTAAAAGCCTCCCTTGCTGCAGGTAAAATCCTAGCAGCAGCAGGAGGAGGTTCTTAAGTAGTCATTAAGTGGCAACATAGGACCTGAATTGGCCCACAGCTGAGAGGGCCGCACATCGCCTTCCTCACCACAGTTAAAATACCCATAAGGGCAGAGGCAATTAAAAAGGTATGCAGACAACCAGTTTTACACCCCTCCTGCCAACCTGTCCTGGAGAAGCATAAAATACCAGCTCATGCCACTATCATACGTAGAAAACAAAAAGAAAATGCAGGCTGGAATTCTCTGGCTGTTCATGTCAGTGGGATTCCCTGGTCCTGCTGCAGTGTGCAGCTGAGCACCAAATGCTCCCTCCTTGCTTGTGATGGTAGCAAGATATGAACAACCAGAGAATTTCAGCCACAATATATTTGTGGTTAATGACCCTTTAAGAATTATTCTGTGGAGGAACAGTCACATGACCTAGGGAATCAGTCAGCGAGCAGGATGGGGAATCACCCAGTAAGCAGGGCTTGCTGTCCCACAGTCATTTCTGGAGCTGATTATTGCCCCAAGGCTGTATGTAGAAAGGGGTTAAATGTGCAGTCAATGCAGTGGCGCTAAACTGGGGAAACAATCAAGGGAAGCATCAAACCTTGCATGCTATAGGTAATTCTTTGCTTAAATTAGTGTTGCACTATTGAGCTAAAGTCAGATGGGGATATATTTTGTGTGAAGAAACCCCAATTGCCCAAGTGAACAAAGGAGGTTTGTTAAACTAGGCCATTTGATTTTATGCACATTTTTGCTCCCATTTGCTTTGAGCTGCAATTTTCTGACCAATTGTCTACCTTGTTTGTAAATACCTTTTTCAATTTTTTCAAATTTGCTTGTACCTTTAAGGCACTATTTCTTAACATGGTTATTTTTCAATCAGTTTTGCCCAAAGACAAGTATTACATAGAATTAAATTGAATATGCATAACAGGAACAGACCATTTGGCCTAAGTGACCTTTGCTAGTGCTTACACTGCTCATTAGCTTTTTTTCCCACTGAGGAATGGGAGTTGTATTTTTTAACAATTTATTACTTGCAGCATTTTCATCTGATCTTTTATTTCCTTTGAAGGCAATAGAGCTCTTTCCACTTTGGAAATCACCAATCCACATTTAGCTTTGGAATAGTTCACATGCATTGTGCTCATCTATCAGTTGGTAATTGTGGTCCAACCTATTCCAATTTATGCACTTGGCACAACTGCCACATGTTGTCTGTTTCGATTCTGATTATGGATTATTTATAATCTGTAAATTTAAAAGTTGGGCAAAGTAATTTATTGTGCACTTTGGATATAATTCAAGACCACAATGTGAAGTTAGATAAGACATGCAGCATAATTGACTTTTATGCCAGTAAAATTACTACCTGCCTATTTATGTTCTGAAAATTATTGCATGTAATTTGTCTTGATTTCAAAATTTTTACCTGTACTGTAAAATAAATACAAGATTGATCTAATAATATAAATTAAAAAATGGTTACTTTAATAACCATATTGATATTGATCTCTTTGATTATTTTACAACAAGGACAATTTCAAAGCTGTCTGATAAAAGACATGTGACATAAAACAAAAAGAGTGCTCATTGTATACAAGTGCAAAATTTAAATCAAAGTGAAATGTAACTGGAAGGCATCATGATCACAAGCCCTTCTGCTTTGTCATGGGGAAAGATCACAGCAATGGAAAAATACTTGCGCTTTCCTTTTATCATGTCAGTTTGTAAGAAGTTTTTATCCTTTCAAACCACTTCTGAAGTTACAAATTGTTAGATATAAAACATATTGGGTGGAAAATTGGAAAAGGGCTCATTTTCAGATGCAAAGATTGTGAGGTGTGATTATCTTGCATCTGGTGTTGAGGAAACATCTTGAGGATTTCAGTGTGTAGCCTAGTGACTGGCTGGACTCTTGCCGAACAAGATACTTGGCCTCAGCTTCAATCATGTACCAGTCACAACTTCCACACAGCCCGTAGCTATAACATGCACATTGCCTAAACACATTGTAGCATGTACTGATGTTCTCCCTCCTCTCTTGGAGAACGAGGTGGTCTATTAGCATAAGAGCAACAAAGAACAAGCTTGCCTATGTCAACTGAGTCCTCTGGAAGAAACAATTAATGAGGCTGTTGCCATAGGATGATAGCATATTCCTGCCTTCTCAAATTCTAACCCCTCTCACCCAGACACTTGATTCCACTCACGACTATAGCAATGGTGTGCAGTCCTGAGTGCATATCCAGAAGGAACTGAATGGACCTGTGTCTCAAAGGCATCCACCATCCTTCCAATGGAGACTTTGATGCACTTGCATATTAGAGGCATGACATCAGCCAGAATATGGATGGACTCCTAATCTGCTGATGGACTCTGACAGGGGAATACAGACAGGATTGTTAGTGTCTAACATTTCTTTGAGGGCCGATTACTGGGGCATGCCATTGGACTCATACTCAAGACCTGTTCTCCAACAGTTCTCCGAGTATCAGAGACCTTGGCGCTTACTACTGTGCGCCTGTGAGGTGCTCACCAGGTAATGATCCCGAGAGTACTCTAGAACTAGGACCTACTGAGGTGTGTGCCTTGGCATAGGTAAATGCAGGAATGTATCTTCCTCAGATACTTCCTCAGGGTCCTCACCTGAAGTGGTGTGGGATCTGGGACTGAAGTGCTGGCTGGTGCTCTGCCTCCACCTTTTCTTGCTGGTGGCTGGAATAGATACTTAGTCATTGGGTCAACAGGCACCTACATTATAGCTCACACAGTCATTGTCAGTTGTACACCAGCTGGAACCTTGCTGGCTTCTTGGGGGACATCGCTCTCACCTTCTGCCTACGAATGGGCATGTCCTCTCCAGTGAGCTCTGCCATCTGCTGTTCTTAGGGTAGACTGCATCTTCTCTCCAGTCTGCAATCTCCCTTTTGTCGTTGGAGATCTTGTCCTGCATGAAGCCAGATGGATTGATCTCCCCAGATGCAGAACTTACTTGTGCAGAATGTTTTATGAGATGGTGATTGTCCATCAATCAGTGCTGATATCTGCAGGTAGTGAATGAGATTCCTAAGGATTGTAATCCTTAGACTGCCTAATGACCTGATGAGAGTGTGAGTTTGGAGTGAGGAGAATGTTAATTTACTCAGTTGGAGTGGGTGGGAACATTCATCCTTTGTTGGCCCTCAGAGCAGTCCTCTTCTGAGGCTCAGATGGGCTGACCTCCCAAATGACCTCCTCCCAGGCTGGCATGGTTGGTGGGCCTCCCACTCCCAACCCAAGGGTAGTGGAGCTCCTGCCTGTCCTGAAATGCCTGGAGGAGTCTGTCCAGCACTTTCTTTGAAGTTGGGGGAAGGGGGCTTGGGTTCCTCTTGGGGCCATTTTTGGTTTTGCCATAATCCCTGGGCTGCAGTTTTGGTTTTGCCGCAACAAGTCCTGGGCTGCAAAGAGTGAATGTTTTTGGTGCTATATAGATATGGTGCCTGGATTTTCAACCAGGTGAGGTAATGACAGGTCAGATAAATCGCTGCCTGCCCCACCACAAGATTCAACAAGCTTCCCACTAAAGCATAATTAATATGCTGGAAGCGGGAATCCACTTCACTACCCAGCATGAATCAAACCATGTTCCTCACCTACCACCAAACTTAGAGTGGCATTTTCTGTTCTAAGACAAAGTGCAGTGGCGGGCAGGTTTCACGATTCATTTCCCACGGGGCTGCATGGTGGGAAATCATGCCCTGAAGTTCATTAATTATGCCTCAGTGAGTACGTCCCTGAATCACAACATGGAACAGGCATTAATTTGTCTGCCCTGCCATTTTCTGATGGGGTCGAAGGTTCAGTTGTCATTTTTTTAATGCCACCTGAACACATACATTATGCCAGCAGTGTGCAGGAAACTTCCTGATTTGACTCCACAAAGGCAAAAAGCTGCTCCCAAGTTACTCCCTTGAGGTTCTCACCTGTGGAGTCTGCCAGCACCAGATGTTCTCTACCTGAAGAACGGCTGTAGGAGGCCATGAGCTTGACCTCGCTGGCCGGGGAGACACTTCCAGGGGAAGTCAGTTTGTCAGGCACCTGAGAAACAGCATCCAGTGCAGGAAGAGGATGAACAATCTCATCTGCCCTGCCGGGGTAAATCAACCTTTAGCTCACTCCAATCTCACTCATAATGGTATCATGCACTCAAAAGATTACACTGCTCAGGGATCTCACAATATGAGTGGGGCAAACATCAATACTGATTGTCTCACGGACACTTTAATATCATCTGCATCTCATCTATCATACTGTACAAACTCCATTCTGAGCCCTTACTGGGGAGGATTCAGCACACACAATTGGCATGCATGTGTCCCCAATTAGTCCTCCATCTCTTCTCATCATATTCCATTCCATTTATCTTCGAGCAGTTCAAGCTCGCCAACAACCAGAGGGTAATAATCCAGAAGATAGGAGACACGGTAGACTTCCAGGAGGATGATGCCACTGAGCTGGCAGGTGAAAACAAAGGTTGCTGCAGTTCAGAAAGCATGATCGGCCTCTCCCAAATTGCCAGTGTGGATGAGACCTCCATGAGTTTGATCAAATCCTGATAATTGTAGTGAACAACACGCAATGTTATAATCTGCCTTCTGTCTCTGAAAAGTCATCAGCAAGCTCAGACAGAGCTCCAGATCAACCACAAACCCCAGCCCCAGACCTAAGGCCACATCAGAGGGAGATGCTGAGGATACATCAGAAGACCTGATACTGCATTCATTTTCATTCTGTACCAGTGCAGGGACACCTGTCCTGATGTGTGATGGATGTAAATTAGACTCAGGGTCACTTTCTGGGAAATACCTTATTGACATGTCTCCATAGCAGTTGGAGGTAGTGATTGCCTGGGTCTCTATCTCTCAGAAGACTGCTGCAGATTATGCACCTCCTGAGTTTAAGCCAGATGATGAGCCTCTGGAAATAACCATGTTAACATGCTGGAAATGCAATGGAAATCAGATTAAAATAAGGTAGGGTTGCAAGAGACAGTCAATGGAGGAAAATGGAGGAGTTTGTCTGTTTTCTGTCTTATGCTGTGGCTCCAACATGCAAGCACCTCGAGGTCTCCATGGGAAGAGTGGCAGTCGCCTTGGAGACCTTGGTCCAGCTGACCCTGCTGGATTTGCACTTGGACCTACACTCCATTACTATAGGCATTGATGGGATCTATCAGCGGCTAGGTGAGAGCAGTCGTGGAACACTTTGACCTCTATAATGATGCACTTTCACAGACTTTATTAGAAACACAGAAGGATTTATTAATATGAAAAATGGCGCAGCTGTACAGCAGCCACACGTCTGCCCTAATCCCTTACATGTCTTCTGCCTAAGAGAAGATCGTGCCCATTTGTGCAATTACACACTGCGGCCCAATTAGCACCCATGCCAGGTGACCCTTATTCTGCTGAGTTTGCCTTAAAGGAACGATCACCACATGCCTCCTCTCTTAGCTGCTTTGTACCATCTTCAATAACTAAGTCAGTCAGTCATAAATTCTAACTAGATATTATATCTATGAGTTTGACAATTATAAATTGAGTCTTTGAGAGGGTTTTTCTGTTTCTTGTAGAGGGACGTAATTCTGGAATCTGAGATGTTTCCACAGGATCGACATTAACAAGAACTGGAATAACGGGTACCTCTCCTGGCACAGGCAGTTCATTACTAACTAATCTCAGACTGATGAATCACCTATTTAAGACAGAGATGAAGAGGAATTTCTTTTCTCACAGAGTGGTGAATCTGTGAAATTCTTTACCGTAGAGAGTTGTAGAAGTTGGGTCATTAAGTATGTTTAAGGCTGAGGTAGATATTTTTAATTGATAGGAGAATCAAGGTTTATGGGGACAAGGCAGGAAAGTAGAGCAGTCCTGGGCAGGTGGGTTGTCAAGCGTTTGGCGGAATCCCAGGAGGGGGAAAATGGTGGGGATTATTGTAGGGGGGTTGTCACTTTGGGGGATGTAGGGGCAGTCCCAGGAGGGGTCGAGGGTGTGGATCCTGTGCATGGATCAGTCGGGCTTTTTAAAATAGTTATGCAGAAGTTAGAAAATGTTTTATTGTAACATTTTCTAAGTGACTATTAATGTAACTCTGGCAGAACCATCTGAAATTAACAATTTAAATAACTTTTTTGAGTAGCTTCTAGCACAGCATGTCTAGGAAATTGGGAAATTTCAAGAGGGATTCCTCTTGGGAAATTAATTCCCAAGAGGGAAATTTCTTGGGAATTGGGAAATTTCAAGAGGGATTCCCCAACGCATCTTTGGGGTAACTTCCAGATCTGATGCTTGGGAGCCTAGAGATTACGACCCAATTAATATTTATATATGAACAATATCCCTTTGCTAGATTGAATTCCTACTAACTCCTGATGACTGGCACATCTTTCAAATATTTATGTACTTTACCTTTTTGTATTTGACAGGTTAGTATTACAACGAAGCCTCTGTGTCTGTGCTGTGTCATTGTGTGGAGTTTGTACGTTCTCCCCATGTCTGCATAGATATCCTCCGGATGCTCCAGTTTCCTCCCACACTCCAAAGATGTGCAGGTTAGTTGGATTGGCCAGCCATGCTAAATTGACCCTTAATGTCCAAGGCTATGTAAATTAGGTGGATTAGCTATGGTAAAATATGCTGTGTTATTGGAATAGGGCAGAAGGGAGAGCCTGGATGGGATACTCCTTTGGAGAGTCAGTGCAGACTTGATGAGCCTAATGGCCTTTTTCCGCACAGTAGTGTATGGTTCTATGCAATAGCAAAAATAAGAATTCACATCAAGCGCTTCCAGCTTTTTTGTTATGCCTTGCAGTTTCCAGAAGATTCCAATAATCACGTTTAGACACAAAGTGCTGGAATTTTCCTAAAATGTATTTCTGAGATCTTGCCATGTGCTACAGACTGATACACTGTTGCTTGGTACAGTTCTTTGATCAGACTGAAATAATATAACAATTTTAATAAGATAAGGTACTCTCATTTTCAACTAAAGCATGTAGCATGGGTTATTCAGAAAATAATTGTTTTGAATTGTTATGAAATTTAAAAACTTTTGCCATAAATTTTGAATTCCTTTGTCAGAGAGCTCCAAGGGGCCAATCATTCATGATGTGCACATAAATGATTCGTTTCGATCTTGTAAATGATGCACCATCAAAATGCATTACTCTTACAAGTACAAATGAACAATCTCGGTGGACAAATTCATTTGAATGCTATGTCTGGATTGAAAAAGAGTAGGAAGGCGCAGGTTTCGCTAAAATGCCTTTTCATATCCCTCATTTGCAGTATTTTGAGATTTTATAGTGCCTCTAGGGGACCTTTGCTGCAGTTTCTCAGGAAATATGCTGTTTCCCGATTAAAAACATCTAGACAGCTGTGACAATTTTTTTAACAGATGCATTAAACAGTGAGCACGCATTTAAAGGTACCTAGCATCCTACTGAATTCCAAATAAAACTATGAAAATTTATATGGTGTAACATTATTGTATATTAAAGACCTAGTTATGTATTTATGCCATGCATGTTATATCACTTATATTCCACAGAATAATTTTACAAGATTTCATACTGCTTATAGATAATTTAAGGGTCAGAAATGAAAGCCTTCTATAACACTGGAACAAAAAACAAAGCTATATTGAGTTTTTCTCACAATTTTATTTAAACCTCCTTAAAATTGGTAATTCAACAACTCTAATCTTTATTGCAGCATAATTCAATAGTACATTGTCTACATGACCATGCAGTGAGGCTTCCCATTAAAAGTAACGGTATCAAATGGGAATCACCAAAACATAAATGTCAGTTGGTAGCACTGCTAAAAAACATTTGAAAGATGACTTGTCACTTGATTACTTGTCACTCTCTTTACAGAATTTGTTTAAATATTTCCATGCCCCAGGCTGTTGCTTGAACTTTAATTTGAGAAAGACAGAGAGAACTTGCATTTATAAAATGCCTTTTATTTCCTTTGGATGTCTCAAAGTGCTTTAAAGCTAATTACTTTTGAAATGTATGCAATAATTACTGATATTAGTATATATGGGGAGCCAAAGTACATAAAGATTTACAGAAATTCACAAATGATAAGTAACCATAAGAAAATGGGAAACAAAACATTTCAGGATTGGAGGTGGAGATGAGAGGGAAACATAGACTGGGATTTTTTTCAGCCCTGCTGCAGGCTGCAGTGGGTCTTTCAAATCACTATTGACTTCAATGGGACTAGCAGATCCCACTAGTAGAAGGGGATGGAAAATCCCACTTATAGTTAGTTATAAGTTGTGAAGATACTTTTAATTTTTCTTGATCCAAATGTTAGAAGTCAAAAAATATGATCAAGGTGGCACTTGGTTCCATCATTACCAATGTTGCGCCTCTGAAATTAGCAGATGTGAACTATTCATTGCCAGAAATAAATAGATGTCTTGAGGTTGAATGCCAATGTGAGCTGTACGCCATGACAAGGGTACATCCCAGTCTGCTCTTGATGATCACCTGAAGCTTTCAGTCATGGTTGAGTTCAACACAGAGCCCTCATCATTTGAACTTGAAAAGACCATTGATTTCTTAACGGAAAACCACTCAGAATTCCAGGCAAATGCATAAGCACAACAAGCCCGATGTACTGCCTCAGCTTCATGACTTCTTCCTTCTCTGTTGGAGGGCGGGATCTATCCTACAGGACATGTGAAGCTAAAATCATCACATTATACAAAATAAAGATGTCCATAATCTCATAATTTGAAATGATGCGAATGTGTCATCAGCATATAGATCTTTAAGTGTGTTGATGCCACGAGTGGACTAAATATTAAAAGCTCCATCCAGGAAAGAGAGAAGTCCCGCATGAGAGGTTAGTTAGGAAGTTTCGGTGACTAGGTATACATGGAGAGGTAGTAAATTGGATTAGACATTGGCTCAGTGGAAGAAGCCAGGGAATGGTAGTGGAGGATTGCTTCTCTGTGTGGAGGCCTGTGACTAATGGTGTGCCACAGGGTTCAATGCTGGGCCCATTGTTGTTTGTCATCTTTTTCAATGATCTGGATGATAATGTGGTAAATTGGATCAGCAAATTTACTGATGATACAAAGATTGGAGGTGTAGTGGACAGTGAGGAAGGTTTTCAAAGCTTGCAGAGGGATTTGGACCAGCTAGAAAAACGGGCTGAAAAATGGCAGATGGAGTTTAATTCAGACAAGTGTGAGGTATTGCACTTTGGAAGGACAAACCAAGGTAGAACATACAAGGTAAATGGTAGGACACTGAAGAGTGCAGTAGAACAAAGGGATCTGGGAATACAGATACATAATTCCCTAAAAGTGGTGTCACAGGTATATAGGGTCATAAAGAGTGCTTTTGGTACATTGGCCTTTGTAAATCAAAGTATTGAGTATAAGAGTTGGAATATTATGGTGAGGTTGTATAAGACATTGGTGAGGCTGAATTTAGAGTATTGTGTGCAGTTTCGGTCACCTAATTACAGGAAGGATATTAATAAGGTTGAAAGGTTGAAAGAGTGTTGAAAGGATGTTGCCGGGACTTGAGAAACTGAGTTACAGAGAAAGGTTGAATAGGTTAGGACTTTATTCCCTGGAGCGTAGAAGAATGAGGGGAGACTTGATAGAAGTGTATAAGATTTTGATGGGTATAGATAAAGTGAATGCAAGCACCTTTTTCCACTGAGGCTAGGAGACAAAAAAAACTAGAGGACATGGGTTAAGGGTGAAGGGGGAAAAGTTTAAAGGGAATATTGGGGGTGGAGGGGGTTCTTCACATAGTGAGTGGTGGGAGTGTGGAATTAGCTGCCAGATGAAGTGGTGAAAGCGGGCTCACTTTTAACATTTAAGAAAAACTTGGACAGGTACACGGATAAGAGGGGTGTGGAGGGATATGGTCCAGGTGCAGGTCAGTGGGTCTAGGCAGAAAAATAGTTAGGCACAGGGCCAAAAGGCCTGTTTCTGTGCTGTAATGTTCTATGGTTCTAAGTAAAAAATGGTTTGCTGGGAGTGGGGAGAGCATTTAAAATGTTTGCAGGCCAAAATGGCATTTGAATGATATCCAAATTCTAAGGGTTGACTTAACAATGACATTCTTGGTGTAAAGAGAGGTGGCTGAAATAATGGTAGAGTAAATTAGCGCCGTCAAGGTGGAAGGGGTACAAACAAAATTCTAAGTGCAACCAGACCAAAGTGTCCACTTGAGTGTCTACCTCTAACCAATGTAAGACAGCCCTAAAGTTGGTAATCCAGTAATGGAAATGTAAATTGGGTAAACCTATTGTCACAAGCCATGCTGATGTTATCTGTGAAGATATCCCAACTTGAAGCAACAGTTTATGGTGGTGTATAGATTTGTTTTTGGAATGGTGTGAGGATTCACATGAAACCCCCAGTGAGAATAATCAGCCCAGTTGCTGTTTAACAATACTAAATGCTATTTATTGAATGAAAGAAAAGACAAATGCACATGAATAGGCCTCTATACTCTAAGATCATTACAATGTTTATAGACAATTACCCCTTGTAATAAGATAGATCTGTGATTCTTGAAATCCTTAAATAAATCTATAAGTCAAATCCAGATTACAGGTACCACAATACTAGGTGGATGATCGAATTTAAAAAAGATCTTTTCCTGGTTCAGCAAATATGTTGAAATTCCCTTTGTAAAGTTTTCTGTACCACCTTAGCTCTAAGACATCTTGGATGTTAAAATGGTCTCCTGGCCATGAGATGTTAAACTGGCCTCTCAGCTCTTACGCCTATGCAGTTGCTGGCAATTATACCTTAGTTCCTCTTTGATATTCCCCTTTGTGTATTTGGCCTGTCTGCATCTCTTGCGTTCTGTGACTCTTGAAATTAGCCTGATCTCTCAGTCATCTAGGTATGCTGTTTCTTGATGATATGGCTATTTACACCTGATTCTGTTTGTGTGCCTGTTAATCTAATTGCTGGTTTTTACCTGTTGCTCAGCAGATCACATCCTAACACTCCGAGTTAAATTCTTCTTCCATCTATATAAAATCTTGGTTAGGCCACATTTGGAGTATTGCAATTCTGGTCACCACACTATCAGAAGAATGTGGAAGCTTTGGAGAGAGTGCAAAGAAGGTTCACCAGGATGTTGCTTGACTTCGAGAGTGTTGACTATGAGGAGAGGTTGAATAAAGTAGGATTGTTTTCGCTGGAAAGATGGAGGCTGAGGGGAGACCTGATAAGATTCTACAAAATTATGAAAGGCATAGACTGGGTAGATAATCAGAAGCTTTTTCCAAGAGTGGAAATGTCAATTACAAGGTGGGGTAGGGTGGGAGGCACAGGTTCAAGATGAGAGGAGGAAAGTTTAAGGGAGATATGCAGGAAACGTTTCTTATGTAGAAAGTAGTGGATGCCTGGATTGCGCTGCCGGAGGAGATGGTTGAAGCAGGCATATTAGCAACATTTAAGAGGAGGCATCTGGATGGATACATGAATAGAGGGAAACTGCCCAGTAAGGCCAGAAGGTTTTTTTAGTTTGGTTAGGGCATCATGATCGGCACAGGTTTGGAGGGACAAAGGGTCTCTTCCTGTGCTGTACTTTGCTCTTTGTTCTGCTGTTACTAGCAGATCCATGACACCATGCATCCCAAAGATTTTGTTCTTTGCGAAATTTATTTGCAAAGGTTTGGGACATTTCTGTTCCAGATTAAATCTGAGATGAGATGATTGAGTGGGAGGATAGGCAAGTGTTTGAAATCCTGTTCTACATGTGCAAGAAGATGAGCAAAGTAACATTTAAAGAGATTATCAAATTTGTCTGTTACATGCACCCCCAGATAGGTAAATTGATTGAAGGAGATTTTAAAAGGTAGTGTAGTGGAAAGTTACGAGTATTCAAAGGAAGAAGTTTGTGTTTTTTTAAATCGAGCTTGTATCCAAAATATGACCAAATTCCTCAAAAATAGGCAAAGCATTAGGCAAAAACATGGCAAGGTCTGTGAAATAAAGGAAAAGAACATCTGTATAAAAGTGAGATCTTCTGTTCAGTGACCCCCCCCCTTCACATTTCTATCATGCGCTGGCTATTGTTAAGTGCAATAGCGAGGGGCTCAATGGCTATAGAAAATAGTTAAGGGGAAAGAGGGTACCTTGAGGTTGTCAAATAGGAGGCAGAGAGTGGGGGTCAACGGGTGCTATTCAGATTGGCGGATGGTGACTAGTGGAGTGCCCCAGGGGTCGGTGCTGGGGCCTCAGCTTTTTACCGTTTATATAGATGATCTGGAGGAGGGAACCGAGTGTAGGGTGTCGAAATTTGCTGATGACACCAAGATTGGGGGAACGGCAAATTGTGCGGAGGGTGTGGAGAGTCTGCAGAAGGATCTAGATAGGCTGGGCGAATGGGCCAGGAAATGGCAAATGGAATTTAATGTTGGTAAGTGTGAGGTGGTCCACTTTGGTAGGAATAATGGTAGGAAGGATTATTACTTACGTGGCGAAAAACTGCAGCAGGCGACGGTGCAGAGGGACCTAGGGGTCCTTGTGCATGAGTCACAAAAACCCAGCTTGCAGGTGCAGCAGGTGGTCAGGAAGGCGAATGGGATGCTGGCCTTCATAGCGAGGGGGATTGAATATAAAAGTAGGGAGGTCTTGCTGCAGCTGTATAGGGCATTGGTGAGGCTGCAGCTGGAGTACTGTGTGCAGTTTTGGGCGCCGCACCTGCGCAAAGATATTTTGGCCTTGGAGGGAGTGCAGAGGAGGTTTACTAGGCTGATACCGGAGTTGAGGGGGTTGAGCTATGAGGAGAGGCTGAATAAACTAGGCTTGTACTCGTTAGAGTTTAGAAGAATGAGGGGAGATCTCATTGAGACATATAAGATGATGAATGGGATGGATAGGATAGAGGTGGAAAGACTCTTCCCGCTCAAAAAAGACAGTAGGACTAGGGGGCACAGCCTCAAGATAAAGGGGGGGCGGTTTAGAACGGAGTTGAGGAGGAACTTCTTCACTCAAAGGGTGGTGAATCTCTGGAGTTCTCTGCCCGTTGAAGTGGCGGAGGCTGCCTCGCTAAATATTTTTAAGACGCGGGTTGATGGGTTTTTGATAAGAGAGGGGATTAAGGGTTATGGGGAGAGAGCGGGAAAGTGGAACTGAGCCACGACAGATCAGCCATGATCTTATTGAATGGCGGGGCAGGCTCGAAGGGCTAGATGGCCTACTCCTGCTCCTATTTCTTATGTTCTTATGTTATGTTGAAGAAGGGAAATATTCAGGATGGGTATTATTTGTTTGGACTGATGACCGTGGGACAGAACACAACAATTTAACCCATTTAAAATTGGTGTCAATTCCAAATTTTTTCCAAAGCATTAAAATGGTAGGTCCACTCAACATAATCAAAGGCCTTCTTGGCATCTAAAGAAATTAACATCTCTGGGAGTTTTATAATTTAGGGGTTGTACATAGCATTAAAGCATTGCTGGATGTTATAAAAAATAGACACTCCTTTTTTTAATCTTAGTCTAGTCGGCAGAAATAATGTAGGGAAAATAGACTCTAAACTCATAGCTAATATTTTAACAATCAGTTAAGATCCACATGAAATTGACCTAAAAGAATTATATGAAAGGGGATCTTTGTTCTTTTTTAAGATGAAATTGAGTCTGTCTTAGGGTTTAAGGGAGACATTATGATTTAAATGATTCATTAAACATATTAAATAGTAAAAGATTCAATTAGTCTGAGATTTTTTAAATAACATTTAATAGGATATTCGTCTGATCCTAGACATCTTCCACATTGCATAGCTGCCTTCGTAATTTCCTCTATAGTGAAAGGTTTCTCCTAAGTTACTCATTGAGTTGGGACCAATAGTGGGGACATTCAAAGACTCAAAAAATTTCTCCAAGGCTGACATATCACTAAGATGTTCAGATTTGTATCAGATACCATTTAAAGAATATTATGCTTTTTTAATCTGCTGAGAATCGACTGATATGCCTGCAGGGGTTTGAATCTGTGTAATTAGATGGGTCGAGGACGACTGACAGAATTAGTGGGCCAACAACTTAGCTTAGCTTAGTTTATTTGTTAGTGTCACACAAGTAGACTGCAATTAAGTTACTATGAACATCCCCTAGTCATCACACTCCAGTGCCTGTTCAGGTACATTGAGGGAGAATTTAGCATGGCCTAACCAGCATGTGTTTCGGACTGTGGGGGGAACTGGAGCATTCAGAAGAAACCCATACAAACATGGGAAGAATGTGCAGACTCCATACAGACAGTGACCCAAGCCGGGAATTGAACCCAGGTCCCTGGCGTTGTGAGGCAGCAGTGCCACTGTACTGTTCACTTGCTTTATCGCTATGTTCATAATGTACATGCCGTGGTTTAAATAGTATCTCCTCAGCTTGATATGTAGGCAAGGTATCAAAGTCAGCATGTAACAGGAGACGTTCCTATACAGCTGGAGATGGATAGTGACATATATGTTGTCCAACTGAATAATACGTTCTGATAGTTCAGATAATTTTTTACTCATCTGTTTTCTTTTATAGGAGACATAGGATATGATATGCCCTCTTAACTAAGTCTTCAAGGATTCCCATAGAACAGAGGTGGAGATATCAGGGATATCATTAATAGCTATAAAAACATCTATCTGGGACAACAGAAAGTTAACAAAGTTATCATCTGAGAGCATACGTGTATTAAATCGCCAAGGGGATGTGATTCAATCCTGCCACTAAGCAGTAAATCCATTATTAGAGGAATGTGGTCAGAACTAATTATAGCATTATATGAACAGGAGTGGACAGCTGGAAGAACTTTATTATCTAATAAAAAATGATGAACAAGGGAGAAGGAGTACTCCCTGCTAGTTTGGTTGAAGAAATACCATGGGTCTGAGACTGTATACTCCTGAAGGAATGATTTAATAACCTCAGAAGACTTCAAAGGCATGCGAGTTTTAGTAGAGGAGCAGTCAAGGGCAGATTCAACCAACAATTAAAGTCACTGTCTAAAATAAGTAAATGTGAACCCATATCTGGCAGAGACAATAAAAATGAGTGAAATAGATTTTCATTGCCTCAATTAGAGATAAATATAAGCAAAAATTAAGGGAATGTTATATGTACTACCTGTTATGATATTTTGGCCATTCAAATCAGACAAAAAGGGCACAATCTTTCTGCCCCGCTGTACTGGCCAAGTAGTACAGCAGAGTGGGACATTTTAATTGGAGGCTAAAAACGAGAGTCACATCTGGCACCGAGCCAGTTGCGATCCTCCCAAGCCATTTTTACTGACGTAATCTGCCTCACTCCTGGGAAGGGCATGAAGCTGATTTAAATATCCATACGATCATTTTAAATGCTATTACTGAGCCCAGAGTTAGCTCTCCAAATTCACTGGTGGAGGTCCTCACTGGAGAGCATCACAGATGGTCCTCACCAACGGGTACTTGACGTGAAGGCCTTGCAGGTGGGACCGGAGGCCATTGAGGACCCCCTGGGTGATCAGGGATGGGGAGGTATTGGCCCTCTGGCAGTGCCAGCTTGGCACTGCCAACCTGGGACCTTGGCAGTGCCAGCCTTGCACTGCCCATTGGGCATCAGGCAGTGTCAAGGGGACAGAACTTGAGTGAGTGGGGTCTCATGGGGGGGCGGAGCCAGAAGGGGAGGGTGGTGGGGGGAAGGTGGTAGGAAGAGAGGGGAGTGTGACGATACTGTGTCTTTAAGAAATGTATTTTAATCACATTTCTGCAGTTTTTTCAAACAGACCCTGGTAGTTTATTTTGGTATCATTTTGTCTGTAAGGGATGCCCTCTAATTGTTTCAAAAGCAACATAATGGACAACATTTGTTTTAACCTGGCCAATACAGTGACCTGGTGTCTTAATGATCCCTTGGGATTGCTGATTGGGACTTGATTTGGGGATGATTGACAGGTCAGGTGATGCATGGATAGTTTTTAACCACAGGTTTCATTTTCATTTTTGTCAGGAGCTATTTGGACTTGAGACAGGACGTATTGTTTCTCATTTCCCTCCCTGATGTTAGAAATCCAGCTAGGTAAGCAGTGTCTCTATCTGTCTCTCATGGTTTGCTGAAATTTCCAGAACTGGGAAGCTTCCGAATGTAATCCAATGTTTCAAAGGACTAATTCACAATAGGTGTTAAAAAGCTGCAAAATCCAGTATCACATGAGCATTCTAGTTTTTTGTGTGCCAAGCTTAGGAAGGGGGGTACGTTTATAAGATGTTGTTTGGCTGGGAACATTATAGTTAGCTGGCTGTTAAGGTTTATACTGTATCATGGTTGTTTCTTGTAAGCAGTAGAAGTTATACTAATTTTTCTTATAATCGTTTAACTGTGTTCTTAAATAAACTTTGTTTGATAAAAAGCTTTCTCATGAATCATACCTGGAGTGAAACATCTTATGCCAACCATGCCAAATTCAAAGTGCAAAACTTATGGTCGAGGCTGCCTTTGTAAAACACCTTGGAGTTTCTAGATTGGATCATAACAGGAGGGAAGTGTGGGGAGCTCTGCATTGGGAATGGGGGCTGGTGGCTTGGCTAGTGATTGGAGGTTGAGGCTGGCAATCAGAAGGTTGGGCATTGGGGGATGGGGGAGAGTGTGATTGGGCGTGCATGGTGACTAGGGTGTGTTCCATGGGGAGGAGGTGGGGGGATGTCTGCGGTGGCAGGAGGTTGACAGATCTCCCATATACTATATGCTTTTACACAGTATGTGGGAGATCAAGGAACATGCCTAGCAGTCTGCAGCTGGCTTCCCCAGCGAGCTTAGGTTCTCCCAAACCCCCCTCCCCCACCAGCATGAAATGCCCAACTCTTCCATTCTTCAAAAAGAGATCGAAGGCAATGTCAAACAGTTAAAGTCCAGTTAGGCTTATATTGGTGGTGGGCAAATTAGTAGAATCAATCCTGAGAGATAGGACTAACTGTCACAAAGAAAGGCATGGACTTGTCAGGAATGGTCAACATGGATTTGTTAAAGGAAGGTCTTGCTTCAGAAACTTGATTGAATTCTTTGAGGAAGTGACAAGAAGGGTTGATGAAGGTAGTGCAGTGGATGTTGTGTACATGGATTTTAGCAAGGTATTTGACAAGGTCCCATGTGGCAGATTGGTCAAAAAAGTAAAAGCCCACAGGACACAGGGTAATGTGGCAAACTGGATCAAAGATTGGCTTAGTAACAGGAAACAAAGGATAATGGTCAAAGGATGCCTTTGTGAACTTGTGTAACAAGTGGTGTTCCATAGGGCTTGGTGTAGGGACCTTTGCTGTTTGTGTTATATATCAATGATTTGGATGTGAATGTGGGGCATGATTGGAAAATTGGCAGATAATATAAAGATTGGCCAAGTAGTGGATGGTGTAGAGGATAGCTATAATCTACAAAACAATACTGATGAATTGGTGGAATGGGTGGTAAAGTGGCAGATGGATTTTAACATAGAGAATTGTGATGTAATGCATTTAGGGAGGTCAAACAGTTATAAGAAACACACGATAAATGGGAATTTACTAAGAGGGATAGATGAAGTGAGAGATCTTGGCTTACAAGTACACAGGTCCCTAAAGGCAGCAACTCAAGTTGAAAAGAAGGCATATGGAATATTCTTCTTCATTGGCAGAGGTGTAGAATATAAAAATACGTATATAATGCTGGAATTGTATAAAACACTAGTGTAGCTATAACTGGTGTGTTATGTGCATTCTGATTACCATATTACGAGAAAGATGAAATTGCTCTGCAGGGAGTACAGAGGAGGTTGACAAGCATGTTGCCAGGGCTAGAAAAGTGTAACTACGAGGAGAGATTGGATGGGTCGGAGTTATTTTCCTTGGAACAAGGAAGGCTGAGGGATGACTTGATAGAGGTGTATAAAATTATGAGAGGAATATAGAGTTGACAGAATAAAACTGAAGTAGGGAAAGAGTTAATGGATTTTGTACCTGGAATATGTCACAAACATAACCCTCATCATGACTGATCTCCTTTAGCTTATACTGCTCCTGGCATTAATATAAGTTATTTGTTCATGTCTTACATGTTTTAACTCTCATTTTTATAAAGACAGACAGATTAATGTGGCTGTTATTTTGTAGACTTTGCAAATCTTATCTATTTGTGTTAGTTGGACATTGTTACACACATGGTAGTTTACGATACCGGTTTTTGACAGATTGCGATACCAACTTTTAACAGGAAGAGTCCTGCTGGGGCAGCCACGATCACACAAGTAACTTCAAAGACAGGGATGCCGGTACTGCTGCAGAAGGGTTTTGAATCGTGACCAGACTGAAGACTGCGTCATGACTGCAGGACTGTGATTCCTGATTAAATCTGGGACTGCATCACAACCAAGGAAGAAATACCTGGAGGTCTGGCAGGAATTGGAACTTTGAATTGTGATTCCTGCTGAGCTCATGATGTATAAATGCCCACTTGTGTTTGTGTTCTATGAGAAGTCTGGTCGTCCCTGCTTCTCCCAAAGCTCTTGAATAAATGCCAGAGTTTTGAAATAAAAACCACTGTATTTTGACTCACTAACAATCTCAGAGGTATTATTTTACCTACAACATTGTTTCCCTTATTGGAGAATTCTAGAACCAGGGAACATAGATTCAAGGTAAATGGCAGTAGGTATAAGGGGACATGAGGAAGAACTTTTTTTTGCAGAGGATGGTGAGTGTCTGGAATTCGCTGTCTGAGTTGGTGGTGGAGGCACTCTTCAAAAAATCTGCACATTAAGTGCTGTAAGATACAGGGCTATGGGTCGGATGCAGGAAGGTGGGATTAGAAAGGGAACCTGGTTGTCCTCAGGCTGGCTTGGACAACTTGGGCCGAGCGTCTCCTTCTGTGCTGTAACTTTTCTGTGGTTCTATGGAGAGTAAGAAAATTTAATATTGGTGTAGAAAATTAGGAAGGGTCAGGATAATATGGATGGGAGAGGGATATTTATTTTAGTAGAAAAGTCAGTGATTAGGGGACATGCAGTGATTGGTAGAAAGATTGAAAGGGAGATGATGAAAGCTTTTATACAACCGGAGGATTGCGGGGTCTGGAACTCACTGCCTGAAAGGGTGGTCGAGACAGAAACCCTCAATTCATTTAAAATTTGTCTGATATTCACTTCAAATGCTGTGTTACCTGCATGGCTACAGACCAATTGCTGGAAAGTGGGATTATACTAGGTAGACATTTCTCTTTTCAGTTGGCACAGACATGATGGGCCAAGTGGCCTCTTTCTGTGTCATAAACATCCTATGATTCTATGACAGCTCACCACCATCTTCTCAAAGGCAATTAGGGAAATGCTGGCAGAGCGAGCAACACCCTCATCCCATGAATGAATGAAAAAGTAACAGCAGTGCACCATGTGGTTCTATCCCATCACTAGTGAGGGAAGATAGTTTGTTTCTCAGTTTGACAAAGCTTAAAACTAAGCACAGAATAACTGGCAAGTGCATTTTCCCAAACTTCTCAATGTGTTATTAATGGGTTCTGTATGACTTGAACAATATATAGGCAATGCATTTGGCCTAAACAGGCTGCATAATACATACTTTAATAATTTAGATGGTGTTGAGACACTACTGTATGTAGAACTTTAATGTGCCCTCAGTCTTAAAATTAAAGGATTTGATCTTTATTTCTCTCCTCTTGTAGAAATGAGTATCCTAACTGATAAGAAAAGGGAAGCCATTGTGACATCAATTACACCTTGTAAATGTTATACCATTTCAAAGGTGGACTTTAATGAAACATTGGAACTATATCCAAAGATGAAGCAGCATTTTGAGAAGGTTTTATTGCAAAAGCAGACGTCACCCCAAAAAACTACATCAGAGGAATCAACATTAACTCAGTGATCTTTTAATTTAATTTTATTTTTCGGTGAGTCAAATTAATCTTTTTTTTTATTTGTTTCTGTTTAATGATGTTGACAGGACAGGAATTGGAAGCTTGCTTTTTGAAGTCCTGAGGCTTGTTTGGGGATAGAGGCTTGCGTTTTTGCTTCTAAATCTACAAACCCAACCTGGGAGAAAATGGCCAGGATAAAGTGGAAGGTTACATTTTTGTTCTTGGGTGGCAGGTTTGCCAGGTGACCCCGTACAGAGTGTGGAAGATGCCATGTGTGAGGTGAGCTGTGCCTACCTCTGCTCCCCTCATTATGTTAAAGCAGAAAAACATAAAACAACCCTCCAGCCTTCATGTCTCACACCTTCTCACCCCCAACATACCTCCCATGCCACATCCATGTCTATCCATGTTGCCCCATGCCCCATCCACCCCTGGCCTCTAATATTCTCCATGACAACTCAAGCCTCAACCACCCACTCCTTAGTCCTTCACAACTTCTATGCCCACCTACCCTGAAGATGCTTTACAACTCCATGCCAACTTAGTGCCAAATCATGTTAAAGCAGTCCGCCCACCCACCACCCTTAGGATCTGTGCTAAGATTAAATGAAATAAAACTCCAAGGGGCGAATGTTCCCGTTCTGCCCACCATGGGAACTGTAGCAGTTTCGGGATGAGTGCAGCTGGAAAATCCTGCCCCAACTGTCTATTGCAGACTTTATTTTTTCTGAAAAACACAGGAGAACCTATAGGTTTGCCATTGACTTTAACCATTGGGACAGTATTTACAGGAGGAGTATTGTGTAATCTTTCAAATGCTACAGTTTTGCTTCTTAACATCCAGCATTCGGCCTTCACGTGTCTTTTTTTAATGACAAATAACATGGCCCCAATTCTCCCAAAGTGGCTGGAAAACAAGAGTGTTTCCCATTGGTGCTGGCAGCATCCATCAGATGTCAGCTAATGAAAGTCCGCTCAAGTGTCAATTCTGAGTTGATGGGCATGTTTCTCAGCAGCGGGAAGCAACATGCCACTAGCCGATGGTGGGATCTTCTGATTAGTGGCATTTCCCATTAAATCCACCTCCCATTGCCAGGAAACCCATGAGGCTGGGCTGTGCCTTTAACAGGAGTGGAAGATCCTGCCAGCAGGAAGGGCTAGAAAATCCTCCAACCCACCCCCCTCCTCCCCCTGCCGGTGTTTGTGTAATCGAAACCTTCCTCTGCCTAATTCAAATATTTCTCATTTCTCTTTCTCTCTGAAATTCAAAGTTTTCTTATTCTTTTTCCCTTTCTCTGGAATTATAATTCAAGTTTTTGCAATTCTGTCTCCAAATCAAGTTGTTTCATTTGTAATTGTGTTGCTGGGCCAATTCTTTCAGACGCTTTGCCTTTTTAAGTCCTTCTTTCAGACTAACCCCTAGATGTTCTGCTTTTAAATAAATCTTTGCTAACTGTCCTCAGTTTAACTTCTTTCTCTAGAACTGTTTGACCTTCAAAAGTAGCCATGTTGACTTTTCATTGAATAGAGCTGAAGTAAGTGTGACATATAATGGTACATCTTTTGGGGAAAAACGAAATATGAGGACCAGGTATTAGATCATACACAATCCCTTTAAGCCAAAAAGGGTTTTTATCAAGAGTTGGAACAAATGAAAATCTTAGCAGACATCCATGCCTTTGAGTAACATCAGAAACCTATAATTCATATCCAAAACTGATACTTAAAACTGAAAGAAAATGGAAGTTTCATATTCTTTAACTAACACAATTGAAATGTCTAATATAAAGCTTATATTCCTCCATCCTCGAAATCACCCAGATGCAATTTCACCAGCAAAGTACACCTCAATGACTCCCTTTTCCTTCAATCTTCTAGACCCCTTTGTTTTGAACAGAAACCAAACTCTTAAGTTTCCTGCTTGGTCATTAACACAGTACAGTTCTCCCTATTTTTTTTCACAGCGGTAGCTTCTTTGATTCAGCGTCTCAGCTACTAGTGTTCTTTTACTGTCAGATAGTGTGAAAGGTGTTAAAACTGCCACTTCACTTCAATAGGTTTCTATTTGAGTTCCTCTCCCATGGCAATTAGTTCATCTGGGCATTTCTCTGAACGAAGTCTTCATCAGGACTTCACCCTTTTCAGAACATTCTTTTTATCTTAAGTTAAAGGGGACATTTTGAAACGTAATCATCTTGTAAAGTTCATGACAATTCCTACCCAAAAACGAAACTATGAAATATCATAGTAACAATATTTTCTGTACTTACTTCAATATCTCCAGCCTGCTTCACTGGTTGACGGGGACAGTGGGCTGGAAATTTAACATGCGAGGCTTTGTGTTGAGCCTGAACCAGTCTCATACCAAAAGTCATCTTCCTGGCTATTTTACCAGGTCAAAGAGGGTGCAAAGCTGACTTAAATGTTAATGTCATCAGTTGAATGATATTACCGTGCTCGGCACAACCAGTTCCGACCTCTCCACTTCTCGCCAATGAGCATCATTCATAGTCCATATCCAAAGGGGAGCAGATGTGATGGCCTCGCCGGCAGGATTGGAGAGTTTTGAAACTCACAGATGGATGGGGAAATGGCCAGGCAGTGCCCATTGGGCATCCTAGCAGTTAGAACATAGAACATAGAACATTACAGCGCGGAACAGGCCCTTCGGCCCACAATGTTGCGCCGACCAGTCTTATTTTTTAAAAAAAAACATTGACCCACTAATCTAAACCAATCCCTTTTCATCCATAAACCTATCCACCAATCTCTTAAACGCCCCCAAACTAGGCGCATTTACAACTGCAGCAGGCAGGGCATTCCAGTCCCTCACCACCCTCTGGGTAAAGAACCTGCCCCTGACATCCGTCCTATAACTACCCCCCCTTAATTTAAAGCCATGCCCCCTCGTGCTAGCTTTCTCCATCCGAGGAAACAGGCTATCACCATCCACCCTATCTAAACCTCTAATCATCTTATATGTTTCTATAAGATCCCCTCTTAGCCGCCTTCTTTCCAGTGAAAAACAACCCCAAATCCCTCAGTCTCTCCTCATAGGACCTCCCCTCCATACCAGGCAACATCCTGGTAAACCTCCTCTGCACCCTCTCCAAAGCCTCCACATCCTTCCTGTAATGTGGGGACCAGAACTGCACACAGTACTCCAAGTGCGGCCGCACCAGAGTTGTGTACAGTTGCAACATGTGTACAGTTCCCAACAGGCACCCTGGCACAGTCCACCAGGCACCATAACAGTGTCGGGACAGTACCAAGGTGCTGGGGCCTGAGTGGGAGGGGAGGCCTGAGTTGAAGTGGGGCTATAGAGGGAAGCTCTTCAGGGGGGCAAAGCAAGAGGGGGAGATCTGTGGGGAGGGGAGGCAAGGTGCAGGGGGAAGTAAGAGGGGAAGCTCTGCAGAGATACGCAAGGTGGATGGTTGACAAAAGTGGGTGATTGGAAATGGGGGGCATGCAGGGTATGACCGGCAACAAGGGGGTGTGCGGAGCAGGGGTGATCAGCAATGAAGGGCCACCATGGACTTTCTGGGCACCTGGCTCATCCAAAGTGGCCATAGCTGTAAGGCATCAACAAGGAGAACTGCATTTAAGTGCTAACAATTGATTCACAGGCAGTCACACCAGGAAGATGGCACCTTGTAAAATACACTCGAGGTTTACCAAGGGAGAGCTGGGCCGTCTGCTGGAAGCCATGGAGGAGAAGAGGGACATATTCTTCCTCCAGATAGGCGATGACCCAATAGTCAGCCAGCAATGAGTTCTGGGATGTGGTGACGGTGGCGGTGAGTGCCTGTGCACTGCATGGAGGACCAGTCACCAGAGCTGGAAGAAAATGAATGAGCTCATTCGGGCAACAGGGGTGAATGTCGATCCTGCCCTGGTATCAGGCCCGTCTGTCATGCCTGGAATGTCCAAGCCAATCCACCCTAACACCCTGGGACCTTCCAGCACCTGACCACCTAGCACCTTCCTCCAACCCCTATCCAGCAAGGCACAGCTCTGTCTGTTCCCATCCAACAGACCTTACCTCCAACACCCCATGTCCTTCCAGCCATTTGGTTTTCAATTCCCCGCCTTCCATCCCCACAGGAAAAGATGACCCATAATCATTGGAAGCAGGAGAAGACTGGAGGCTGCTGCTATCAATTGGTGGCACGGTAGCACAGTGGTTAGCACTGCTGCTTCACAGCTCCAGGGTCCTGGGTTCGATTCCCGGCTCGGATCACTGTCTGTGTGGAGTTTACACATTCTCCTCGTGTCTGTGTGGGTTTCCTCCGGGTACTCTGGTTTCCTCCCACAGTCCAAAGATGTGCGGGTTAAGTTGATTGGCCATGTTAAGAAATTGCCCCTTAGTGTCCAGGGATGCGTAGGTTAGAGGGATTAGTGGGTATAATATGGGGGTAGGGCCTGGGTCGGATTGTGTTTGATGCAGACTCAATGGGCCGAAGGGCCTCTTTCTGCACTGTAGGGTTCTATGATTCTATGTTACTCTCGGGGGATTGCACCAGATGCTGGTGCCACTGACCCTCACTCAGATATGGGCCCAAGTGCCAATATGCAGTCAGAGAACTGGTGGGAATCAGACTTGTATGGCATCAGGGCAACATCACAGCATTGCAAGTCATCATCCTCCTGCCTGAACTAGTAACTCGCTAATACGGTCAATCCAAGCCTATCACCCTGGTTTGATGTCAATAGGACTCATGGTAGGAGGTTGGGGTTGGGGGGGGGGATCGATTGAAGCATGGGCCTCATTGTATTAAGTCTCTAGTTGGTCTGGCGTCTCTGCATTGTGTCATCGGCTATGACCTCAGCAGGTAGCCTTGTCTCTGAGTCAGCCTGGTCATCGAAGAGCTCAGGGATGCTTCCTGGGTGGCGTGCTCAGATCTGCATGATGTCGATTGCAGACTACCTGCATGTTCAGGAGTGTTTATAAAGGGCACTTCTTGATTATATGGGGCCCACAGGATGATGTGCGTGCCATTGATAGGCCCCTGTATATGGGGTATGACAGCAATATTTGCAGCTCAGGCTTCCTGTTGGGCCTGGCCCATGCTGAAGTTGATGTAGTTGATTGCCTGAGCACACAGGGCATCCATCACTTCACAGACGCATTTGTGTATAGAGGACTGTGAGTTGTTGCAGAGGTCTCCGCTGCTGGCTTGGAAGGATCTGGTGGCATAAAGGTTGAAGGCCACTGTGACCTTTACTGCCACAAGGCACTCCAGACCTATAAAGTGCCAGCTCTGCAAGGTTGAGCTGGACCCTGCAACAGCACATGACATCTGGCAGCCCATCAAATGACACATAGTCCGATAGAGGTGGGATCTCCGTCTCTGATGTTCTCTAGCCCTCCCCAACTGGTGATCCTCTGTCCTCCTGCTGCAGACTCTGGCCTGGGTGGGTTTGCAGTGAGCAGACATCTCCCTCCTCCTCCTCAGTTTAATTGCCAGCTCAACTGGCTCAAATGTGAAATACATTATTCCTTTGCAGGAGTGGGAAAGCGGCTGGAGGAGGGAAGGGGAGAGAGAGACGGAAAGGAAGATAGTAAGGTTATCCATCCCAGGTCCCTCATTCCTTCTCAGCAACCTGTGTCCCCATGAGTCTGGACACTGAGAACCCGACTGCATCACTGGTGCCAAGTACCATTATTATGGGCTACCAACAGTTGCCACATCCTTGCCATGGTGGGCACAGAGAGCATACAGGTGGCTGTGTGGGGCTCCCTTTTCAGAACTCCAGAAACATTGACATGGGTGCATCCATCTGTATGTCTGGTTTCCAGGAATGACTTGCAGTTCAGACAGACGGTGGGTGGAAACGTGCCCTCGTGAATAGCACGAGATAGGATCCCATCGAAGGCAGTGCTGCAGAGTCCATGCAGTGTGAGGAGCTATGTTAACACCTACCGAGCCCCCTTGATTGAGTTGTTACTGTCAGTGGGCCTGGGGATGGAATTGCAGCAATAAACCACAGAGTAGTCCTCCTGCAGATAGCAGAATAACCAGGGCAACATCAGTGCAGTTGGGAGCCACCCTTATATGTGATCCCTTGGGAAATGCGTGCAAAACCCAATGCCAGATTTGACCCCAACCAGAGGACCCTTATACTGCATGAGCCCCACCAAACATCTGCACCCATACAAGCCCCCTGTCCCATCCTGCACCATGGCAGCAACTGAGATCCCCATGCACCCCAGAGCTTGGTGCTCAGTGGTACTAACCTCCTCCACTACTGCTGTATCTGAAACTCACTTTTATCGAGCATTAGTGATTCACACAGCGTGACATATGAATCATTAATGTGGTGGGAAGCTTTTGGGAGAGGGGATGATAGTGCGCTGAGTCATAGAATCACAGCTTGCTTGCTAACGCATTAGTTTGTTAATGATATTGAAATCCAGTCAAATTCATGCTAATAAGCTTTGTGCCATTTTTGGCGCAAAGTGGTTCTCGCTATGAAAAAGGGCAGGGAAGATGGCAAACTATTTGGTGCTGTGCCAAACTGATGCTTCTTTGCAACTCATGCTATCTTCCCAGCTTGCCACACTGATTGACAGAGGGGTGGTAAGTTGGCACCCACTACTTTTAACTTCCATTAGAATCACCTCTTTAATGTTTCAAAGTATTATTCAATCTTTATTGGCATACACTACCTACAAAATACTGTAGATCCTGTCTCATCCAAGATGGAACTAATTGCAAGCCAGGAATGGAAAATTTGATCTCCCAGCCAAAGCTCTGTTCACTTTTAGCAGCACCTGAAAATCCCAGCTGTGAACAAGGATGGAAAATTTCACCCCATTTCATTTTCTCTAACAAATTCTTCAAAGTCTGAAATAAAAACAGCAAATGCCCAACAAGCCCAGCAGGTTAGTTAGCAGTTGTGATGAGGAAATAGACCATTTATTAAAACTTGGAAGAGTTAAGAATGTAATAGGATAGGGTTTGAGCAATGGGTGGGTGGGCAAAGGACAAAAGAAAAGTCTGAAATTGAACAAGAGATAGGGGAGATTGAATGACAGGAGAGTTTAAACAGTTCTTATCCTCATCTCACATGTCAATGGCAAAATTATTTGGATGTCTTATTTTACTAAAATGAATGGTTGTTGTTAGGTCTCATTGGATGAAGAGAGGAGATTGGCTATAGATTTATAGAAAATAATTGCCGAGGAGGCGGCCATTCAGCCCATCAGATGTCTGCTGCCTGAAAAAGATTCATTCTCAGCCCTTGGCAATAGCCCCATAGATCATGGTACTCCAATAGATAACCATGTGCTGCATGTTTTAGAATCTTTCTGCCACTAACCTGCCCTCCCCACTTCCCTCCACATTGGTTAAAATATTTTCCTCCTCAACTCCCCTTTAATCCCTCAGCCTATCACTTCTAATCTATGACTGGTGGCTGCACCGCTTTTAGAAATTGTCCCTTCCATTTCCACTTTGTTGAGGCCCCTCATTATTTTATGTACTCCAATTAATTATTTCCTCAGCTTCCTCTATTTCAAAGATAAAAGCCCCAGTTTATCCAATCTTGAAGCTTGGCAGAATTAAAAAAAAGCTGTTAGAAAAAAAAGCAGAAAGATGAAGCTATGGGCTTAGTGAGAAGCTTTGCAGACGAGAGAAAAAAAATGGGGAAAAAATGTATTAGAAAGCATATGTGCCCACGGGTTCTGATGCTGATCAGAAGACTAGATTTTCACTCGGCATCAGAACACAAATAGAAATCACTTACATAATGGAACTTACAATTTTGGATGCCTCATATCTGCTTTCTAGGAAAGGTCAGCGACTTGAAAGCAAAATGCCGTGTTAAAAAAATGCTGCCAGACAGAACAGGTGTGGTGAAAAAAGCAGCCACTTCTGGCTTAATGGAGCATGAACTGATTGTACCAAAAACAAACTGCTTGAACTGCCCTGGAGCTGTCTGTCAGAAAAGCTTTCAGCAGCTAATGGACTATCAGTTCCTTATATATTCCTTGGCTAAATCTCCTCTTTGATTTTCAATTAAAGCAGGCTAAAGAGGTTCAGAGCAGCTTATGAGAGAAGGCAAAGGAACCTCCCTACTGAAACTGACAGCCCCTGTCACTCAAAGCACTTCAAAGAGAGTTGGTAACACCTGGGGCTTTTGAAATCAACCAAGAACAATCTCTACTATAGAATGGAGTGCTGCTTGATTTGGAAGGCTTCCAGGTGTTGAGGGGTTCATATTTTAATGAGACCAAGCCACTTCACAGAGCATAATGAATAATTGAAATTTTTAGCAAAAAGGTTATTTACATCATCATCCTCAGAGTGATTTTCATATTTTCCAAGGAAACAAGAAGTCCAGCCATAAGACTCCCATTTAGGGGGGACAGCCCCTGGTTAAACTCTTTTCCCTGCATGAGTTCCCCTCCCCGCCACACCCCAAACCAGCACTCCTTTGATGGTTCCCACCTCTGGAACCTGCTAGTGGCAGAGGAGCCCATGGGCACAGTTGGAGGCACTAATTATCTCCTTTCCCCCTTTGGAGTGCATAGCGCAGACCAGGACTAACTGGTGCTCATGTGACTTCTGCTTGGGGGGATGAGGGTTGGGAGCATTCCAGAGTCCATGGAACCAGGCTTCCAGACCATTAATTGCATGAAATTTTATTTAAAGCTGTTGTAAATCAGTTTTTTGCCCGCTCCGGAGAAGAACCTAATCTGTCCATGTGTAATGGGCCAAGAGTTCCGCAACAGTTTTGACTCCTGAGAATCCCGATTTGGCCCTCACGTCCCATTCAGTGGGCCATCAGGAATCTTCACTGTGGTTAGTGGCTGGAGAATTGCCCTATAGGTTCTGATGCTGACCAGAAGACTAGTTTTCCACAAAGAATCAGAACACAAACATAATGGAAGCTACAATTTTGGATGCCAGCTCTGATTTAACTCACAGCTTGATGGCAGCTGATCTTTGTTTGCAAACAAGCATAGAAGTTGTTGAGATAAAGCAACTAGTAGTCAGCTAGACCCTAACTATAGTAAAGGGGGTGGCAGATATGAAAAAGGCAGATGCTCCTCAAAGTAGTAAACTATAGGAATAAGTTGGAAAGATATGTTTTCATTGTTGTAAAGCTGGACACTTGAAAGCAGATTTTTGGAAATTGAAACCAAAACCATTGGCAGAAATAGCAGATGTTTCTTCAGGGTATTGCATTAGGGTCTGAAGCTTGTGAGAAACAATACCTTGTTGGGTTTTTTCAGTGGTGTAAATAGGGACTTGAGAGATTATGGAAATTTTATTTTTGAAAGTGAAGTCACTCAAGGACCCCAAACAAACATTACCTAGAGAGGTTTAACTTTTTAGCAAAAGACTTTTCTTCAAAAGATTCACTTAATAAAAATGTATGTTCATTTTATCTATTGCCCATCCCCAAGGGCATTTAAGAGTCAATCGCATTGCTGTGTGTCTGCAGTCACACTTAGGCCAGACCAGGTAATGATGACAGATTTCCTTCCCTAAAGGGCATTAGTGAACCTGATGGAATTTTATGACAATCATTTCATGGTCATCATTAGTAGACTTTTAATTCCAGATTTTTATTAATTTAAATTTCACCGTGTGCCATGGTGGGATTCAAATCCAGATCCCCACGACATTACTCTGGGCCTCTGGAATACTAGTCCAGTGACAATACCACTCCACCACTCTCGTTCCTTAAATATTGGATATTGATGGGAAATGTGTCCATTCTGTAGAGTGAAGTCCATTCTGTAGAGTGAAATTGTGCTTTAAGGGGATTGTTACTGTTGTTGTTGAACCTAAACTGCTGATTAATCAAGAGGATTTTATTTTGGAGAATGATTTTGCAGGAGACCTGTGCAGATCATTTTGGAGGATCAGATTTAGGTGTGAATTATAGTGTAGATGGCAGAAACTTTAGGAACATTAACATATAGAGGGATCCACAGTTCCCAAAAAGTGGCAACACCCGTGGCCAGTGTAATTAAGAAGGCATATGGTGTGCTTGACTTCATCAGCTGGGGCAAGAGTTGGGAAATTATGTCCCAGCTATATAAAACCTTGGTTGGGCTGCATTTGGACTATTGAATGCAATTCTGATTGCCACTCTACCAGAAGGACGTGGAAGCTTTGGACAGAGTACAAAGAATGTTCACCAGGATGTTGCCTGGTCTTGAGGGTGTTGGCTATGAGGAAAGGTTGACTAAACTAGAATTGTTTTCACTGGAAAGATAAAAGCTGAGGGGAGACCTGATAGATGTCTACAAAATTATGAAAGGCATAAACAGGGCATGTAGTCTAAGGCTTTTTTCCCAGGGTGGAACTGTCAGTTACAAAGGGGCACATGTTCAAGGTGTGAAAGAGTAAATTTAAGGGAGATGTGCCAGGGAAGTTGTACATGCAGAGAGTGGTGGGCGCCTGGATTGCGTTGCCAGAGGAGGTGGTGGAAGCAGGCACATTAGCAACGTTTAAGAGGCATCTGGGTGGGTACATGAATAGGGAGGGAAAAGAGGGATATGGCCTGAGTAAGGGCAGAAGGTTTTTTTTATTTTAGTTAGGGCATCATGATGAGCAAGTTCTTGGAGGGCTGTGCTGTACTTTTCTTTGTTCTTCTATGTCCTTTGAGTTGCATTGCTGCACCCAAAGTGGCTCCAATCAAGATTAAACTCTGGGTAAAAGGCCACCCCCTCGACATAGATATAAACTCAGATGCTGCAGTATCTAGCATTTGGGAACAAACCTTAGGTGACTCCGATTGGGCATCTTTAAGCCTGCGGGACACCAGGGCTAGAATGGCTACTTACACTCAGGAGCCTTTACATATTATTTGGGTCCACTGTAGCCCCAGTTACACACTGGCAACGGACGTTCCAACTCCCCTCGATAATGATGCAAAGACCAGGGCCCAGCCTTTTGGGAAGGGATTGGCTACCGAAAATCCGGCTGGATTGGCACAGGTCTTTAAAATGGGTACTGACAATTTAAACAAAGTCATTGGAAAGGATCCTGAAGTGTTCCAAGAAGGGCCCAGGAAGATTAGAGGCACTAGGGCCAAGATCTACATGGACCCAGAGGCTTGACCTAAATACACCAGGGAACAACCAGTCCCCTATGCCATTTGTGCCAAAGTAGAGGCCAAATTGTAATGTCGAGAGGATCTTGGCATTATACGCCCAGCACAGGTTGCCAAATGAGTTGCACCAATAGCCCCGGTTTTTGAACCTAACAATTCAGTCTGTCTCTGTGGGGATTATACATTGACGGTCAACAGAGTTTCCCGCTTAGACAGATAACCTATACCATGCCTAGGAACTTGTATGCGAAGCTGGCTGGTGGGGGTGTCACATATTTTCCAAATTGGATATGTGCAATGCCTATTTCCAATTGGAGTTTGAGGTATTATCCAGGACGTATGTCACCATAAATATCCACAAAGCTTGGTATGAGTATACTCGCTTACCCTTTGGGGTGTCAGTGGCTTGCACCATTTTTCAAAGAGTGAAGGAGAACATCCTTCAAGTGGTGCCCAGAATAGCAGTCTATCTAGAAGACATTTTAATCTCAGCAGCTACTACAAAGGAACATTTGGAGAGTCTGGAGGAGGTCTTCTAGCTTTTGTCTGATGATGGTGTCCAATTAAAAAGGGAAAAATGTGTATTCTAGGTCAACAAAGTATAGAGTTGACAAGGACGGATTACACCCTGTTGAAGAGAAGGATGAAGGCCATAAAAGGGGCTCCAACTCCAAGGGACACCCATTCAAAATGGATCAACATACACCAGATAGCCTCCACAACCTCTTACAAAACTACAGAGAAACTCTATCAATCTTTTAATACCCATGGATATACCCAAAGTTTAGTGACAGACAACAGGACCCTGTTTATGAGCGAGGGGTTTCAGACCTTCATAAGTATTAACTGAGGTGGAAGAGAGAATGTTTGGGATGCGTGGGGTCCTTAATTATGCTGGCTGCTTTGCTGAGGCAGTGGGAAGTATAGACAGTCAATGGATGGGAGATTGGTTTGTGTGATGGATTGGGCTACGTTCACAGCCTTCTGTAGTTCCTTACAGTCTTGGGCCGAGCAGGAGCCATACCAAGCTGTGAGACAACCAGAAAGAATGCTTTCTATGTGCATCTGTAAAAGTTGGTGAGAGTCATAGCTGACATGCCAAATTTCCTTAGTCTTCTGAGAAAGTAGAGGGGTTGGTGAGCTTTCTTAACTATAGTGTCAGCATGGCAGGACCAGCACAGGTTGTTGGTGATCTGGGCACCTAAAAACTTGGAGCTCTCGACACTTCCTACTTCATCCCTGTTGATATAGACAGGGCCATTTATGCTTCCTGAACTCAGTGACAATCTCCTTCATT
Organism: Carcharhinus amblyrhynchos; assembly: GCF_965287045.1. NCBI lineage: Eukaryota > Metazoa > Chordata > Chondrichthyes > Carcharhiniformes > Carcharhinidae > Carcharhinus > Carcharhinus amblyrhynchos. The sequence continues at coordinate 32,594,566 of NC_137335.1, read as the reverse complement.
TTGCTGACATTGAGGAAGAGATTATTGGTGCCGCACCAGTTCATCAGATTCTCTATCTCATTCCTGTACTCTGTCTCATCATTGTTTGAGATCCAGCCCATTACGGTGGTGTCAGCAAACTTGAAAATTGAATTGGTGGGGAATTTGGCCACACAGTCATAGGTGTACAAGGAGTATAGTGGGGGGTTGAGAATATAGCCTTGTGGGGCACCGGTGTTGAGAAGGGTTGTGGAAGAGGTGTTGTTGCCTATCCTTATTGATGGTGGTCTGTGAGTTAGGAAGTTCAGGATCCAGTCGCAGAGGGAGGTGCCGAGGCCCAGGCCATGAAGTTTGGAGATGAGTTTTGTGGCAGTAATGGTGTTGAAGGCTGAGTTGTAGTCAATAAATAGTCTAACATAGGTGTCTGACTCCTATGACATAAAGTTTATTTTATATCTATCTGGAAGGGCTAGTTTGTCTTAAGGAATCTTGAAAAATACTTTGAAGTTGGAGAATAAACAGGGAGATTTCAATTATGCATGTAGGTTCTCCAAATCAAAGAAACTAAAAGAAACTTGAAAATACTGAGATTCCCAGTAAAAAGGACTTCTATCTCCAATCTCCTGTGGATCCCTGAATCAAAGGATTGTTTTGAAGGTAAAAGATGATTGGTTTAAATATCTGGAACACCTCAGAAATTGTCAAAGGGATAAGTTACTGTGTATTACTCCTTTGTAAGATATTTATCTGTGTATTTTTCTCACAGAATCAAGCAGTCAGTTTAGAAGGCAGTTTTGTACCTGCCAGCAGCAAGAGCAAGGAACCTAGAGGCTGAGAATCAGGGGTATTTCTGTCCTGAAGCCACTAGCAGCAATTGTGAGTAGGGCCCATGCTCAGGATGAAAATTCCAAATGATGGGAAATCAAAATCTCAGCTCTGCCTGGTAAAACTTATGGAAGAGATCGGCTGTGCAATCCTCACAGAGGGAGAGAGTTTCAGAAGTCAAAGCGCGAGGCTGGGAAGCTGAGGAAAGTTAGTGAATTCCCAAGTGTTCTGATGCGTTTTGATTTGGACTTGGGAGGATTCAAGGAATTCTCAAGATCCTGTAACGTATAGTGCTGATAGTGTTAATTTGATAGCACTGGCTTTGTTTAATTCTTATACATTAAAAGCCTTTATTTAAAATGTGAAATATTTTGGCATGATTCTTTCAGAAAAGAAGTGGGAATTTGAATATATTTTTAAAAGTTAATGGTCTCCCTTGAGATCATACCACATTCCAATCATGTGAAAAGAACCATGTGGTGATCAATGAAATGTTGCATAAAATTTTGGCTGATCAACCAGTCTGCAAGTTGACAACTGCCTTTGCAGAAAGAGTCATTTCAGATGTTTGGAGGGTATAATCCCTATTGATTTGTCCATGAGCAAAATCCCAAATTGCCTCTGTGCTGCTATAAAAGGTACTATAATTAGTTCCTTTTTTTCTGCACATTTAAATGCTTTACGTGCATTGAGGCAGATTTTCATCAAGTTCTTGAAGAAAATTCAGAGAGCATTGAGACATCATTATAAGGCTATCTGAGACAGAATTTAATTCAGGAGATTTGGTACTTAACTGAAGAGAGGTTCACAGGGAATGGAAAGGCCCTAATAAGCTATTAGTTCATGATTGCAAGTCAGTACTTATCAAACATGGAAATCAAACTGTTAAGGTTCATTCCTCACAAGTAATCAGAATTAATTATAAAATATTTGACACTGAGCAACTGGTAGAAATACATGAGGCAATTTGTACCTCAAATACATAGAACATAGAACATTACAGCATAGTACAGGCCCTTCAGCCCTCAATGTTGTGCCGAGCTATGTCCAATCCCAAGATCAAGCTATCCCCTGCCTATAGAAAATAAATGCTCATGTATTTTGTGATAAAGACCCTGAGGAACAGAATACGATGAATCAGAGATTGGATATTGGTAGCGTGAATGATTATATTACACATGACAGAGGTATTGCACCCAAAAGCCAGAAAAAGTCCAGAGTGCGTACTTGGGTGACATACATTGCAAAGAAGTCTAATAAATGAAGGGATACAATCATCGGGGGATGTGCTGGAAAACTACTTGCAAATTTATCTATTGGTTGAATATTCAGGAAAGAAATAAGGTTCATGGACAGCAGGATGGGATGAAAGAGTGGAGAGGAGAAAAGTGCAGTTCATGTACTGACAGAGGGTTCAGAACTGCAGCCAGCAGGGTGATCTGGTTCTGCCAATGGCAGCCCCCCTGCCATGGTTCCCCGGCAATGGAGGGTGCGAACAATGATAAAAAATGTTGACTGTGGTGGGACCACAAGATCCCGCCATTGACCAATGATGGGCTGTTTTCACCATCACAAAACATGCTACAGTTGTGGGGGAGAGTTTTGCTCTGAGTCTTGCATCAGAAAAGGATCACATTTCCAGATCACATGGAAAGACCCTCCAATAGTTCAAGAGGGTGATCTCACAGTATTATTCCAACAGGTATAACAGTCCAAGTAAAGATTACACGATGAAGTAAAGAGTCTCAAAATAGAGCTAAAAGCAGAAGTCCTCACGATTGTGAAGTTTTGATAGCTGCTAATGAATTTGAAGGTAAATGAGTAAGGGAGAAAGCAAAGAAAGTGAGATAGCTGGAGAGAATTTTGATTTTATTCTGAGGTGCCTGGAAAGGGGCAACCAGCCTTATCACAAAGGTGGATCCGTACAGCAGATGGGGCTTCTATGGTAAAAGCGAGGTTAGTTGCTAGGATTTTGAAGAGCAACTGGATAAGAAACATATTAGACTGGACTGTCCGACAGTTGAAAAAGTAATCTTGGAAATCTTCTTAGCTCTTTGGTCACATATTCTTGGGTGTGTAAGTTAATCGAAAGCCACATTTCTGCCTGGTGATACTTCGCAAAAGAGAAGTGTTTCTTAGCTGCGAAAATAAGCAGTAGCTGGAAAAGGAAAGTCACTGGAAAATATAAACTATACAAATGCATCCATGGCATGCATGATGCTTCCAGGATGTGGTATGTTTCAGTGAGATGCTTTGCTGAAAATAAGTTGCGTTTAATTAAAAGCAAATGCCACAATGTTTCATTGGTATCAAAAAGAACTTTCAAGCATCTTTGTAATGCCTGTTCATAATTTTTTCAGCAAAAACAATGAAATTTGAGAAATGTGTTATTAAAATGTTTAGAGTAGGAAATAATTTGATGCTCCATAAGGACATTGCAGTATCTGAGGTTCTCTTTCTAGGATATTGTAATAACTCCATGGAGGCAAATGTCCCATCACCAAGTTACTTTATTTACACCATACATCTGTACACAGCCAGCTGTTTAGTTGCTCCCTGCTGAATGCAGGCTGGGAGTTTAACATGCCTGTTTTAAATAGGGAGCATGAGACTCCCTGATTTAACCATCAATTAAGACTCATCAGGTATCTCTTTCAACACCAACCAAATAATTAAGACTCATCAGGTAGTTCATACTCTAGCAAGCCAAACTCACTAGCCTGGCTGAAGTCATCACAGATATACAGTGACAGCCACTGGAATAAACAACTTCAAAACCACTTGTGTGCTTCTGATACCTTGGTACTACTAAGTATACAGTGATCACATAGCCCTTCAAAAAATATGATGTAAAGATGCATAGTTGGAATGGACAATCACACAGCAAGCAGCATTTGACATGTTGGAGGTGAAGATAACATCTTCGCCAGTCCATGTGCTATTTCAACCAACATGGAGAGATATGCCACAATAGGTGCATCAGAAAATGTGATTGACCCTATTTTTATAACTCATTGAAGGAAGCAAACAACTATTTGCTTCCACATCATGGCCATTGTCCTACTATGAAAATATCGCAAGTGGTATCCACAGGCAGAGGCTTTTTCTAAGGTCAAACATCAGTTACTGTCATCCATTTTGACCTAAGAAAGAAGTTATTTAAACCTGTGATGCTTCCCTATGTGGGATTCGTGCAGTACTGTCACATCACTGGAAGGATAGGATGCCCTTCCCACTGTCCCACAGGCCCACAGGACCCACTGTCTGTGCCTCCAGGATCCTTTTGGATGCAGAGCAAAGATATTCTCAAACTGAGAAGGTAGGGCCGACAGTCATATTTGGTGTGAAAAAGATCCATCAATAAGTCTGCACTCGACAGTTTTTTAAAGTTACCGACCATAAACCTTTACTGGGTTTTTTCAAAGAAGACAAAGCAATTCCACCCATCAGTTCTACTCAGAACAGCACTGGGCTTTGTTATTGGCGGCTTATAAATATATTCTGGAACACCATCCTGGGACTCCACATTAGCTCCTCCGGATAGCTAAAGTACGGACTTGGACCTCCAGGCTGAAGCAAGAAGGAGGAGGAAGCTGAGGAGGAAGCTGCTTCAGTAACCCTGAGATGCTCCCTTTGAAATAAAACATGTTCTATTCGGTTTACATCTGAGGCTTTCCCAGTGTGAAGCAACTTAAGCCTGTAACTTTACCCTGATCAGAGTTGTAATTCTGAGGTGAAGACTACCTTCTGTAAGATGCAAGAGTGGCCTTTTCCTTTGGTGAACAATAGATGGTGTTGTTGACGAGAAACTGGCTTTTGACTGAATTACTACAGTTACAATCATTTATTAAGTCCATATGAAACTTGAGAAAATCAATACCTTTAGAATATGTTGAAGAACAGAAAAGAGCAATAGCCCAAATTGTCCATCTGGACTTAAGTTGGGAGGATGCAGTAGAAATCCTGACATACATTCATTGAAATTACCAGGAAATTTAAACATCCAATGGGCTGGTTTACAGTGCCTGAGACCCATTATAAATGTGTCAACACTGAGCACAGTGTCAGGAGCCTGAACCAAATATGTGGAACCTACCTGAATACTTACCCAAAAATGTTACATTTAATAAATTAATATTTGCTTCATCTCACAGATTAATCATCATAACTGCACCCTGAGTACCACAACTGAACTGCTTTCCCAATCATTCACCAACTCAACTACCTTCTCTGCTAGGGTTGACCTGACTATATTTTGCATCACCCTCGATCTGACATGACTTTCTCTCGCCGACCACCAAACCCCCTCCCGGATCTGAGCCAACTACACCCTGACCCGATCTAACCCAAAGCTGGAAGCCAGAATCAGATGTCTTGGCTGAAAATGGATAATATCATCAGGTCGGAGAATACTTAGTGGGCAGTGGCAATGCACTCAGCATCACTGCAGACTGGGAGATCCAGACCATTGTCCATAAAACTGCAAAATAGCCCTTCTGCACAGACCTTTTCTAGATCACTGCTGTTATGTTTCTCTCAAACTGTTTTGAAATTCTATGCACTAAGATATTCATGAAGCACAGCAGTATGCAAGCAGCATTCTACTACAGAGACTTTGGAGATTACTGACATTAAACATTCAAGAGCTGCAAAATATTGATATTAAAATGCTGAAGTACTAACCTAAGTCAAATAGAGGTGTGAATTAGCAACTTAGTGGGACGTGCAAGTCACCACACTTCAAACTAAGCAGGTTTTCATCTCATTGACTAAAAAAAAGAACAAAGAACAAAGAAGATTACAACACAAGGACAGGGCCTTCAGCCCGCCAAGCCTGCACTGACCATGCTGCCCAACTTAACTAAAACCCCCTACCCTTCCAGGGCCATATCCCTCTATTCCCATCCTATTCATGTACGTGTCAAAGACGCCCCTTAAAAGTTACTACTATATCCACTTTCATTACCTCCCCTGACAACGAGTTCCAGGCACTCACCACTCTGTAAAAAAATCTGCCTCGTACCTTTAAACCTTACATCTTGCCCCTTAAACCTATGCCCCCTAGTAATTGACTCTTCCACCCTGGGAAAAAGCTTCTGACTATCCACTCTGTCCATGCCTCTCATAATCTTGTAGACTTCTATCAGGTCTCCCCTCAACCTCCGTCGCTCCAGTGAGAACAAACCAAGTTACTCTAAGCTCTCCTCTTAGCTAATGCCCTCCATATCAGGCAACATCCTGATAAATCTTTTCTGTACCCTCTCCAAAGCTTCCACATCCTTCTGGTAATGTTTCAACCAGAATTGAACGCTATATTCCAAATGCGGCCTATCTAAGGTTCTATAAAGCTGCAACATGACTTCCCAATTTTTAAACTCAGTACCCCGGCCGATGAAGGCAAGCATGCCGCATGCCTCCTTGACTATCTTCTCCACCTGTGTTGCCACTTTCAGTGACCTGCGTAACTGTACACCCAGATCTCTTTGCCTATCAATACTCTTAAGGGCTCTGCCATTTACTGTATATTTCCTATCTGTATTAGACCTTCCAAAATGCATTACCTCACATTTGTCCGGATTAAACTCCATCAACCACCTCTCCGCCCAAGTCTCCAGCTGATCTATATCCTGCTGTATCCTCTGATGGTCCTCATCGCTATCCGCAAATCTACCAACCTTTGTGTTGTCCGCAAACTTACTAATCAATCCAGTTATATTTTCCTCCAAATCATTTATATATATTACAAACAGCAAAGATTCCAGCACTGATCCCTGAGAAACACCACTTAGCACAGCCCTCCATTCAGAAACGCACCCTTCCAATGCTATCCTCTGTCTTCTTTGACCAAGCCAGTTTTGTATCCACCTTGCCAGCTCACCTCTATCCCATGCGACTTCACCTTCTGCACCAGTCTGCCATGAGAAACCTTGTCAAAGGCCTTACTGAAGTCCATGAAGAAGACAACATCCATTTCCCTACCCTCGTCAATCATCTTCATCACCTCCTTGTAAAACTCGATTAAGTTCATGAGACACGACCTCCCCTTCACAAAACCATGTTGCTTCTCACTAATACGTCCACTTATTTCCAAGTGGGAATAAACCTTGTCTTGAAGAATCCTTTCCAATAATTTCCCTAATGAAAACTCACTGGCCTGTAATTACCTAGATTATTCTTGCTACCGTTCTTAAACAAAGGAACAACATTGGCTATTCTCCAATCCTGTGGGACCTCACCTGTAGCCAAGATATGGACTGGGGTAAACACAGTAAGGAGTCTCACAACACCAGGTTAAAGTCCAACAGGTTTATTTGGTAGTAAATGCCATTAGCTTTCAGAGCACTGCTCCTTCATCAGATGAGTAGGGAGTTCTGATCACAAACAGGGCATATGAAGGCACACACTCAGTTTACAGAATACTGATTAGAATGTGAGTCTTTACAGCTAATCAAGTCTTAAAGGTGCAGACAATGTGAGTGGAGACAGCATTAAGTATCGGTTAAAGAGATGTGTATTGTCTCCAGACAGGACAGTAAGTGAGATGTTGCAAGCCCAGGCAAGTCATGGGGGGTTACAAACAGTGTGACATGAACCCAAGATCCCGGTTGAGGCTGTCCTCATGTGTGTGGAACTTGGCTATCAGTTTCTGCTCGGCGACTCTGTGCTGTGGTCTATCATGAAGGCTTATGAGACTTCTTACTGTGACTTCCCCCGTAGCCAGTGAGGATACAAAGATTTCTCTCAAGGCCCCAGCAATTTCTTCCCTTGACTCTTCCAGTGAGGGCACCATCACTCTTTGAATGGGTGAGTATCTTGCAGAATGGCTAGAAAAAAATCTAAAAATGTTGTGGTGCTTTCAATGAATGTAATAAGATCATAGGAAGATGTTTTACAGTCACCCTGCTGAGCAGGTCTGAGATTGAGGTAACGTAAAAAAGAATATGTGGCTAGTCCACCACTTCCTCAACACCCCGATCTGTCCTCATAATGCAGTGGATGGTAAGGTGTGTTTAGGCCTATTGAGGCCCTTAACTGGCCAATTGATGGGCAACTAAGGGCCTAATTCCACCTCAGCAACATATTCCAATGGGTGGTGAAAGACAGAAGAAAATTGGCCAGTTGAGTGAAAAGTCAAGGAGTGGGGTTGCTCCTTTGGGAGGTATGCTGTGCATATTGGGGCATTCCCCCAAAGATTATACACTCATTTGGCGCTAGCCTCCAAAACATGACTTATAACTCCTTCTCACTATCCTTACGCTCCACAGGCCATTCCTGTTCAAAAACCCTCACCTTTAAGTCCGATTGCCATAACCTGCTTCTTGGTGCTGTTTGTATTCCCAGCCATGCTCACTACTGAGTATTATCTCTGTGCGATATCTCGGAACTAACTTTCAGATTTATCCACTGACGGCTGGGTGAGCAATATGCACCCTCCCCACCCCACCAGACCCCCCTCCACTCTCCTCCACCAGGTGAAATCCAATGCATAGAATTATTCAACACAAAAAATCAGGCAGCCCATCAGGCCTGGGCCTAGTTCTTCAAACAGCCAGCCAATTAGCTCCACTTTGGGTTCTGGTTTCTCAGCCCTATTACTTTTTACTGAGTAAATATTTATCCAATTCCTGCTTTGGAAATTACTAATGAATCTGCTTCCAACACCTTTTCAGAGAATGGATTCCAGTTCACAGCAACTCACTGATTTTTTTTCTTTGTCTCTCTTCTGGTTCTTTTGCCCACACCTGAAGTTTGTATCACCAAACCTTAGAGTTACTTCATCAAATAATTTAATAAAATTAATGAAACACAATTTGCTTTGAGAAAATCTGTGCAGGCTGTCATTTATTAGTCTCTACTTTTCTAAATGCCAGTTAATTATGTTCTGTATTGTCCTTTCTAAATCTTTCCCTATTGCTGATATTCGGTGGACTGGCTTGTAGTTGCTCATTCCTGCAGTTGCCCAGTCCATATCAAAGGTAGATTGGAAGTTGTGGCCACAGCTTTGTGATTTCCTTACTTCCTTTAGTAACCTAACGTATGTCCCATATGTGTCCCATACAACTGGGTGACTTTTCCACTTTTAGTTGCCAACCGTGTAAGTATCTGGGGTAGAATTTTATCATTTTTGACCAAGTATCAGTTGTCGGGAAAAGCTGTGTGCTGCCCACTGGCTCCACTGTAGGCTTTTCCTATCATGTTTTTGACATTTAGGGTGCGATCTTATGACCTTGTCTTGCCCATTGTTCGATGAGGCAAGGCTATACCATCACGTGAGGAGCAAAAAATCAGAAACACACCCGTTTTTGCACCGGTTCCCGTCAAGCACTTTTTCCAGGCCTGAACAGGATCGCACCCAAATGGGTGAGATATCAATTTGCATACATTTGAATGGATTGTAAAATGATTAGTGAGTTCGGCCTGAAGGAGATGGGCTGGTCAGAGTGGGGCAGGGGGGTAGAAAACATTATGCACTTTCCAACTGTAATTGGGGAAGTGAGACAGGGTTGAGGCCGCTGTGCACTCTGTAATTGGCGATCGGCTACTCAGTACACTTGGGGTGAGGGCGTAGGATAGCCCCTGCCAAAGGCCCCTGACTAGTCATGAAATAGTGGAGCCAGCGGTAGCTGGGGGAAGCAGTGGCTGATAGATCTCCTATGTCTTTATTTATGAACCCAAAGATCCTATAAGCCTTCTTAACAACTATGTCAATTTGCCTGGAAGCTTCAGAGAATTATGCACTTGAACCCAGAGGTCCCTCTGCTCCTGTACTCCGCTCAAAATTGTATCATTGAGCCTGTATTGTCTCCCCATGTTCTTTCGACCTAAGTGCATTACCTCACATTTTGCTGCCTTGAAAGTCATCTACTAGATGTCTGCCCATTTGGCCAACTTGTCAATGACCCCCTGAAGTCGCTTGGCATCATCCTCACAATTCACTATTCTCCCTAGCTTAGCATTATCTGCAAGTTTAGAGATTTTGCCCTCAACACCTATTTCTAAATCATTTGTATAAATCAGAAAAAGCAATGGCTCCACCCTGGTCCTTGTGAAACTTTCAACTTGTCTCCAGTCTGAGAAACGCCCATCTCCACTTACACTCTGTTTCATATCTTTCAGCCAATTTCTAATCCATGCTGCCAAGGACCCTTGAATCCAAACATTTCTAATTTGCTAACCAACCTGCCATGTGGCACTGTATCAAATGCTTTCTAACAGTCCAAACATACAACATCCATGGCATGATCCTTATTCACTGCCTGTGTCCTTCATCAAAGAACACAATTAAATTTGTCAGACACGACCTGACCTTGTTTGCAAAGCCATTTCGACTGTCTGGTATTAATTTATTTTTCTCTAAGGTATCTTATCCCGTATTATAGCCTCCATTAGTTTTCCCACTATTGATGTAAAGCTGACAGGTCTGTAGTTTCCTCGGTTCTCCTCTGCAACTTCCTTAAACAACGGTGACATATCACCCCGCTGCCCCTGCCACCATTCCCAAGTTTTAATTTTTGCCTTATCCAATATACCTGGTTTCTCTTTTGCAACTATATAGGAAATGTCCTCCTCTAGATTCATAATGGCATAGAATCAGCCTGGGGCTCAGCATCTAGCTTACCTCTGGGTGCCAGAGGCCAACTCCATCTTAATATCTGACAGTGGGTGTGATGACTTTGATATACTCACAACAGTGTGTGGATCCCTGACAGCCAAATCACGCAAATCCACTGAGGTGCATATCTCTGCACTGTTGCTATGTTTGGAGGAAGGATGTGATGATGCATGCACTGAGGTTTCTTCTTTCTCCTCAGAGAATAACATTGGGTTGGTGAGTTAGATGGATTGGCCATACTAAATTGCCCCTTAGTATCCCAGGATGTGTAGATTAGGGGGATTAAGTACATGGAGTTACACGGATAGCAGTGAGTAGACCTATGTAAGATGCTCTGTTGGAGATTCAGTGCAGATTCAATGGTGCGATTAGAGAGCGAGAGCTCACCAAAGCACTGTAGCTGTATCTGATAGGGATGCAGGAGAGGCCCCTTCCAAAAGGTAATCTGCCTATTGCCCAGAAAGATTGGTCCAAGTTCAGGAACAATTTGTCTGCCATTTCCACCTAAAGCACCTAGACACAGAAACTGGAACGTATCATTTGTGCTGGTGCTGGTGCTGATGCCTGAGCTGAACACTGGACCGGAATCTCCTAAAGAGGCCAACATCTCATTGAAACACCCTAATCTCCTCAGTCTAATCACAGTTCTGGGTTTGAACAGTGGAACTCGCAGGTTACCAAAGAAGACAGGGAGGAGCTCAGCTGGATAAGAGTTGCACAGCCCTATGTTCAAAAGTCCTGGCAATCACAGAGTGAGATGGCCAGCATCCCCTGAGGATAGACCAGAGCAGCTTGACCATTACTCAGTGCTAACCATCCCATAAGACCCCCAGAATGGACACTTAAAGAGGGCAAAATTCTGATAACAGGCCCTTTGGCCCAACTTGTTGGCATGGACAACTTGGGCCAAAGGGCTTGTTTCCATGCTGTAAACCTCTATAGTTTTGCTAATGCCTGATCCCCTACAGAGAAGATTCAGAACCCTAACGCTGTATAGGCTTTCCTGAAAGACAGACTTGAATCTTTCAAAGCATCTGAGACATTCCACATCCCAAGTTCAGCATCGTAAATTTTTCTTTTCTCTCTCCTTCTTTCGCTGTATGAATGAACAGGAGGCAATGTCGTGACCCTCCCACATTTTGATGTGTGCAAATATATTGACTTATCTCAAGTTTGCTGAGGGGTTATGATTGGAAAATTAGATCATATCAGCCGAAGAGTTGGGAAATTTGCTTCCATTTATAAAAGGGGAAATCAAAAATACTTTTTTGTTTACAGATGGATAGGGAGAGGAGAAATAAGGGCTATTTAACTTTACATCTCTCCTATCGATAATAATGATTTAAAAATAATAGAAACATAGAAATATAGAAAAACTACAGCACAAACAGGCCCTTCAGCTCACAAGTTGCACCGAACATGTACCTACCTACTAGGCTTACCTATAACCCTCTAACTTACTAAGTTCCATGTACTTATCCAGAAGTGTCTTAAAAGACCCTATCGAATCTGCCTCCACCACCACTGCCGGCAGCCGATTCCACACATCACCACCCTCTGAGTGAAAAACTTACCCCTGACATCTCCTCTGTACCTAATCCCCAACACCCTAAACTGTGTCCTCTTGTGGCAACCATTTCAGCCCTGGGAAAAAGCCCCTAAGAATCCACTCGATCAATACCTCTCAACATCTTATACACCTCTATCAGGTCACCCCTCATCCTTTGTCTCTCCAAGGAGAAAAGATCGAGCTCTCTCAACCTATCCTCATAAGGCATGCCACCCAATCCAGGCAACATCTTTGTAAATCTCCTCTTCACCCTTTCAATGGCTTCCACATCTTTTCTGTAATGAGGTGACCAGAACTGAGCACAGCACTCCAAGTGGGGTCTGACTAGGGTCTTATAAAGCTGCAGCACTATCTCCCGACTCAGTTCCTCGATTGACGAAGGCCAACTGAACTCAGTTCCTCGATTGACGAAGGCCAATACACCATATGCCTTCTTAACCACATCCTCTACCTGCAAAGCTGCTTTGAGCGTCCTATGAACCCGGACACCAAGATACTTCTGATCTTCCACACTGCCAAGAGTCTTACCCTTAATATTATATTCCGTCATCCTATTTGACCTGCCAAAATGAATCACCACACACTTACCTGGGTTCAAGTCCAACTGCCACTTCTCCACCCAGTCTTGCATCCTATCTATGTCTCGTTGCAACTTCTGACATCCCTCCACACTATCCATAACACCTCCAACCTTTGTGTCATCAGCAAATTTACCAACCCATCCCTCCACTTCCTCATCCAGGTCATTTATAAAAAATCACAAAGAGCAAGGGTCCCAGAACAGATCCCTGGGGCACTCCACTGGTGACTGACCTCCATGCAGAACATGACCCATCTATAACCACTCTCTGCCTTCTGTGGGCAAGCCAGTTCTGGATCCACAAAGCAATGTCCCCTTGGATCCCATGCCTCCTCACTTTCTCAATAAGCCTTGCATGGGGAACCTTATCAAACGCCTTGCTGAAGTCCATATAAACTACATCTACTGCTCTTCCTTCGTCAGCGTATTTAAACACATTCTCAAAAAATTCAATCAGGCTCGTAAAGTATGTTCTGCCTTTGACCAAGCCGTGCTGACTATTTTTGATCATACTATACCTCTCCAAATGTTCATAAATCCTGTCTCTCAGGATCTTTTCCATCAACTTACCAACCACTGAGGTTAGAGTCACTGGTCTATAATTTCCTGGGCTATCGCTTCTCCCTTTCTTGAATAAAGGAACCATATCCACAATCCTCCAATCCTCTGGAACCTCTCCCGTCCCCATTGAAGATGCAAAGATCATCGCCAGAGGCTCAGCAACCTCTTCCTTCACCTCCTGCAGTAGCCTGGGGTACATTCCATCCGGTTCCAGCCACTTATCTAACTTGATGCTTTTCAAAAGCTCCAACACATCCTCTTTCTTAGTAACTATTTGCTCAAGTTTTTCAGTCCACTACAAGTCTGCACTACAACCACCCAGATCCTTTTCCACTGTGAAGTCTGAAGTAAAGTATTCATTGAGTACCTCTGCTACTTCTACCGGTTCTATACAAACTTTCCCACCGTCACATTTTATAGGTCTTATTCCTTCACGTCTTTACCTCTTGCTCCTCACATACTTGTAGAATGCCTTGGGGTTTTCCTTAATCCTGCTGCCAAGGCCTTCTCATGACCCCTTCTGGCTTTCCTAATTTCCTTCTTTAGGTCCTTCCTACTAGCTGTATACTCTTCTAGATCTCTAACATTACCTAGCTCTCTGAATCTTTTGTCAACTTTTCTTTTCTTCTTGACTAAATTCATTATGGCTTTAATGCACCATGGTTCATTATCTACCATAACTTCCCTGTCCCATTGGAACGTTGCTGTGCAGAACTCCAGACAAATATTCCTTGAAAATTTGTCACCTTTTTTCTGTACATTTCCCTGACAAGACCTCTTTCCAATTTATGCCTCAAATTTCCTGCCCGATAGCCTCATAATTCCCCTCACTCCAGATAAACACTTTCCTGGCTTGTCTGATCCTATCTCTCTCCAAGGCTAATGTAAAGGAGATAGAGTTATGATCACTATCCCCAAAATACTCTCCCACGGAGAGATCTGTACCTGTCCAAGTTTATTTTCCAATACCAAATCAAGTACAGCCTATCCTCTTGTAGGCTTATCTACATACTGTGTCAGGAAACTTTCCTGAACACACCTAACAAACTTCTCCCCATCTAAACCCCTTACCCTGGAGAGATTCTAATCAATATTTGGGAAATTAAAATCTCCCATCATGACAACTCTTATTATTAATACATCTTTCCAGGATCTGTTTCCCTATCTGCTCCTGAACATCTCTGTTACTATTGGGCAGCTGAAAGAAAACACCCAGTAAAGTTAATGACCCCTTCCTGTTCCGAACCTCCACCCACAGAGGCTCTGTAGACAATCCCTCCATGGTATCCACCTTTTCTGCAGCCATGACACTATCTCTGATCAACAGCGCCACTCCCCCACCTCTTTTGCCTCCCTCCCTGTTCCTTCTGAAACATTTGAAACCCGACACTTGAAGTATCCAGTCCTGTCCTTGAGTCATCCAAGTCTCTGTAATGGCCACCACATCACATTTCCAAGTAGTGATCCACACTCTAAGCTCATCCACTTTATTCACCACACTCCTGGCGTTAAAATAGACACATCTCAAACCTTCGATCTGAGCACTCCCCTTCTCCATCACCTGCCTATCCTCCCTCTCACACTGTTGACAAGCTCTCTCTGTTTGTGAGCTAACCTCCTCTCTCCCAGTCACTTCATATTGATTCCCACCCCCCAACCATTCTAGTTTAAACTCTCCCCAGTAGCCTTAGCAAACCTCCCCCCCAGGATATTGGTCCCCCTGGGATTCAAGTGCAACCCGACATTTTTGTACAGGTCACACCTACCCCAAAAGAGGTCCTAATGATCCCGAAACCTGAATCCCTGCCCCCTGCTCCAATCCCTCAGCCACACATTTATCCTCCACCTCATTCCATTCCTGCTCCCACTGTCTCAAGGCACAGGCAGCAATCCCAATTGGAAAATAATAGAGGCCAAAAGTAGAGTATGAGAGAAAGATGGCCAGTGATATAAAAGCATATATTAAGAGTTTCTATAAATATTTAAATAGGAAAAGCGCAACTTAAGCTAGTGTCAGTCCACTAGAGAGCAGGTTTGGAGATTTAGTAATAGAAAACATAGAAATCACGCAAGCATTGAATAGATATTTTGTGTCTGACTTCACTGTAGAAGACTTAGAAAACCTTCCAAAGACACTTGAAAATCAAGGGATGAACAGAAGGGAGGAACTTAAGACAATCACCATGACTAGGGAAAAACTTCTTGGGGAAACTATTAAACCTAAAGGCTGACAAGTCCCCAGGACCAGATGGCCTGGTCTTAAAATAAGTGGCTGCAGCGATATTAAATACATTGGTTATAATATTCCAAAATTTCTTAGATTCTGGGAGAGTCCCAATGGATTGGAAAATAACTAATGTAACTTTTTATTTAGGAAAGGAAGGAGACAGAAAGCAGGAAACTACAGATCAGTTAGTTTAACATCTGTCACAGGCAATTTGCTGGAATCCATTATTAAGGAGGTCATAGCAGCACACTTTGAAAACCATAATTTGATCAGGCCGAATCAGCATGGGTTTGTGACTGGGAAATCATGTTTAACTTCTTTATTATAGTCTTTTAAGGAAGTAATAAGCACTGTGGATAAAGGAGATGTGATAGTCCCATAGAGAAGTTGCAGCAAAGAAGGAGGCCATTCAGCCCATCATGGTCATGACAACTCAAGGACACCCAGGTGCCTGTCGTGAACATGTTGGGCTGCTAGCTATGAGGAGAGAGGAGAGATTGGATAGGAATTCTGGAATTTGCTGCCCGAGTTGGTGGTGGAGGCAGAGACTCTAGATTTACCTGGATCTGGATCTGCAACTGGATCTGCACCTCAAGTGCTGTGATGCAGCCCATCATGTTCTCGACAACCCAAGGACACTCAGGTGCCCTTTCTAATCCCCCTTCCTGCATCTGGCCCATAGCCTTGTAGCTCACGGCACTTGAGGTGCAGATCTAGGTAGTTTTTTGAAAAATCTAGAGTCTCTGCCTCCACCACCAACTCAGGCAGTAAATTCCAGAGTTCCTAGCCAATCTCTCCTCTCTCCTCATAGCTACATATTTCTAGTCCTGGCAACATTCTTGTAAACCTCCTCTGTATTCTTCCCAGAACAATTACATCCTTGCTATACTTGGTTTCAAGTAGGAATTTGATAAGGTGCCACCTCAAAGATTATTATATAAGATAAGATTATATGGTGCATGGGGTAACATATTAGCATGGATAAATGATTGGTTAGCTAACAAGGAACAGAGAGTATGGGTAAATGGATCTTTTTCAAGTAGAGTGGTGCACAGACAGTGTTGGGGTCTCAATTATTTACAATGTATATCAGTGATTTGAATGAAGGGATTGAATGCACCTTAGTTAAATTTGCCAATGACACCAAGATAAGTAGGAACATAAATTGTGAAGAGGAGGTATAGAGTCTACAAAAGGAAAGAGATAGTTAAAGTAGATGGGCAAAAAATTGGCAAATGGAGCACAATATGCAACATATGAATTTGTTCACTATGGCACGAAACACTGAAAAGCAGTAAATAGTTAAATAGAACAAGATTGCAGAATTTGGTGGTACAGATGGATCTTAGTGTCCCAGTACATGAAACACAAAAAGTTAGTACATAGGTACAGAAAGTGATTTGAAAAATAAATGGAACATAGACAATTATTGCAAGGAAATTGAACAAGAAAGTAGGGAAATTTTACTGCATCTGTGCGGGACCTGGGTGAGACCCCATCTGGAATACTGTGTGAAATTTTGGTCTCCTTGTTCGAAAAAAAAATTACTGCAGTTCAGAGAAGGTTGACTTAACTCTGGGTTGAGGGGCTTATCCAATAAAGGTTGAACAGGTCAAGCCTGTAGTTTAAAAGAATGAGAGGTGATCTTATTGAAACATAAGATCCTAAGAGGATTTGGTAGAATGTTTTAACTTGTGGGAAAAACTAGAGCCAGACGACACAGTTTAAAAATCAGAGACTTATCGTTTAAGATGGAGATGAGGATAAATTATTTCCTGTCAAAAGGGGTCTTGAGTAAGCAGGAAACAATGGCTGGGCCATTCCATTTATTCAAAACAAAGTTAGACACAGCTCTGATGGACAAAGAAGTCATGATCTTATTGAATAGCAGAGTTGGCTTGAAGGGCTGAATGGTCTAGCCCGAGTCTAAGTCTTATGTCCAATTTTGCAATGATTGAATCTGCCTCTACCACAGTCTCAGACAGCTCATTTCAGCTCTTAACCATTCTCAATTTTCTCCAAGGAAAACATCTTGGATTTTTCAATCTATCTATCTAACTGCAGTTCTTCATCCCTGGAACTATTCTTGTGAATCTTATGCCTCCCAAGTGTTTTCATAGCTTTTGTATAGTGTGGTACTCAGACTGAAAAC
The DNA here is from genome assembly GCF_965287045.1 of Carcharhinus amblyrhynchos. Taxonomy (NCBI): domain Eukaryota; kingdom Metazoa; phylum Chordata; class Chondrichthyes; order Carcharhiniformes; family Carcharhinidae; genus Carcharhinus; species Carcharhinus amblyrhynchos. Next base: position 32,577,059 of record NC_137335.1, on the reverse strand, counting down.
AATACTTCATTTAAGGCTAAATCAGTGTTTTAGATTGTTTACCTTAACTTCTTTGCATTTGTATTCTATATCCCTAGTTATAAACCCCAGGATCCCAAACATTTTTTTTAAACAGCTCCTTTAACCTGCACAGCCACCTTCAATGATTTGGGTACATATACCCCACATCTCCCTTTAAAACTGTATCCTTTAGTTTCTATTGCCTCTTCCCTTGTCTCCTACCAAACTGAATTGCATTGTAATATGTATTAAATTTCACATGCTACTCCTCTATCCATTCCACTGTTACAATTCTGTTAGGAGCCATTAATGTTTAAACTGGAATGTGAACACAATAATTAGCTGACTGAACTATGCCACAAGAATTCACATAAAGTTCTTGGAGAGATGAAGTCAATATTATCTAGTTTGCATGATCATCTCTGCAGTAGAGACATCCAGTAGCCATACCTTTATGGAACAGCCAAGCAATGCCAAAGAAATCATCAGGTGGTTAATGTTACCAATCTAATGCATTTCCTATTCCTCATACTTACATTTCAAACTAAGGTGTTCAACAGGTACTTATACTTCAATGTCAATAGAGTAACATATGCATCTGTACATTTGGTTAGAGGGCTTTCTTAAGCAAGCAAATGAGCTTGGTGAGGGACCAACCCTCATTTTGAGTCAATTAGATGCTAGTCCACTTGGTCCTCAGATACCTAAATTTCATGGGATCTTTTACAAGATTGCTTATAGGCTGAATTCAAATCCAACTAAGATTTTAGCTATGTGGTTCCCTCTAGCATTCCCCATTTGCACTAAGTGTGAGGTTGTGTATACACAACTTGAGTTCTCCTGTTACAGAAAAACACATTTAAAAGACCAGACTCTTATCGGGCAGAAAACTGAGCATTAGGTTGATATTTTATTGTTAGATATTTCAAAACTTATTTTCCTTTAGGCATTGCCATGAAATGTCAATATCACTGAACATGTGGAATGCATTCCTGTCCATCATGCCTTTCAGATATGTTTCTTTCTGTTTCTATAAGAAAACCATTGCTTCTATTGTAATTCATAGAACTATTTCTAGCTCCACTGCATGTAAACCTCATACTGTGTTCTCTTGAAAAGCAATTGTAACTGCCTCCCTGTTGCAGCTTGTTTTTCTCTCCCATTTCTCAAGGCTTTGTTTTATTGCTACAGATAGATGTTTCTTTCAAAAGAACAATAGGAAATCACAAAACATACATTTATTTCAGGAGTAACAACTCAATGCAAGGTTTTCACAAAAAAAAGGAACACTGCTATATTTTATACATCCTCTTCAACACTGCTATTAGATCTATTCTAAAGGTTGATGTAATGTAGGTAGCAGCATTATTATTATCTAGATGGATTTAGAACACCATAGCGTCAAGAAGGGTTGATCAATGAATGTAGATTGAGCCACTTATAAAGCAACATTCCACCAAGGCAATATACTAGTCAAAAAATTCACAGCCCCATAAAAATCAATCTTTCAAACTAAAACCAAGTAGATAAGGCAGCAAATCAAGAAACAATTTGTTAAAGTGAAACTTGTAATGATTATAGTATAATTCTTAATAATGTATTATCAAACATATATGATAGAAACCTTTTGTGAATTGTGACAATATTGTTTTGCTTTTCTAACATAAAAGGGTATGATAATACTCTATTGAAGGCATATGTTGACATTAGATTCAATTGCAATTCACTGAGTCTTGAACAGATCTACAGCTCCCAAAGCACTTAGTTGGGATTTTCCAGTCCTACTCACCCAGAGACTGGGAATTCCTGCCTAAGGTCAATGGACCTTTCAATGGTCCATCAAATTTCCAGTCTTGCCCATGACAATTCCTGCAGCATGTGGGACCAGAAAATTTACCCCAAGGTAATAGTTTAAAGGCAACATTTCAGTCAAGGTGACTTTTATAACCATCAGCTATCAAAGGTGTCTTTTTTCTCTCTCCTCCCTGGTCAGTGCATGTCACTAACTAAAGTCATTTCTTCACCTCAATAAACTTGGTTCTTTCCTTGTAAAATTTTAAAGACAGGCCTCAGAGGAATAGAACTGCTATGCCTCAGTTCCCCTTTCAGTCACAGTGGCCCATTTTCATTTAACAGGTTTGCCAATGGGAGAGAAAATCTTGCAAGATGGCCAGAACACATTTCACACCAACGTAAACATGTGACACAATTGTTACATCCGGTGTAACTGAATTTGACAGTTAGTATCTGACATCCAATGTGAATAGAACTCCAGTAAAAGCCTGCGCTGTCTACCACCAAGCCGGCAGCAGCAGAAAGACCTCAGATCCTCATCAAATCTGCCAAGTGCTGGAACTTTGGAACTCATGCCTCCAGGTGAGTTCATTCTCTGTGCCTTCCCCTGTGGAAGTCTCACTCCGGAAAGACAGAACATTTCACTATTAATCAACCTCCCTTTGTTGCCTTCTGATTCTGGACTCTAGACCTAAATAAAATCCCATGCTTGTATTTTATCCTGGTCACGCCCTGAACCTTCTTCATTTTTCCTTATCCCCCCTTTATTGTGTGAGTATAAAGCCAGTGGACATTGTGAAACCTTTCTCGCATATGTGTGATAGAAAAGAACCAACCCTTTTAATTTCATCTTACTTGAGTTTGCTGTGCAAGTTATTCACTTTTCCAAATTTAAGTGTTGGGAAGAAGTGTGCCACCACTTATAAAGAGGAAAATCACAAATAAAAAAAAACACCTTTCTGTTTATGGAGAGGTGGAGACTAGGGAAATTAGGGCAGTTTAAATTGATACCCCTCCCCTCCTGTCCATGTCAATAGATTGCATAAAATAATAGATGCTAGAAACTGAGGTAGAAGTTGTCATTTAGCCTCTGGCATCTGCTAGCATTCAAAAACTGAAACTTTGCTTTCAGTTTACGATGTCATCAAAACCTTTCTATTGACATACTTCACTTCCCTCCCTGGTATACATTAATCTGTAAAATTTAGCTTGATAAATCAACCTCTGTCTTAAACTAATGGTGATCTGAGCAGAATGCTCAGAATTCTCTTCAATGAGGCAGACAATAAAACCAGTGAAGTGCTTTCCTGATATCAAGCAGCTCCCGATCAATTCCCAGTCTAGCCGACTAAAATTAAAGGTGTTCCTGTGGGATGCTTCCATGCAATCCTTCACTATAACTGTTTTAATGAGTGGCTGAGAAAAGAAATGGCATATCTCAGTGAGACTATCTTAGCCTTAGCTGTTAAGATCGCAGTTTGATTCCACCTCAAACAAAAAAGATTAAAGACTCCTCTGCCTGCTTGTTCTAAGAGTTGCAATAAGAGTTTGTGTCAGTTTCTAACTGACTTTTAATGGGTTCCTAAACACATAACCTTCATCCTTGCAGCAATAATTGACACTAAGTCCTCAATTGCACTCAAGAGGCTCCAACATTGGCTCTTATAAAAAATGAATATGTGCACGGGTGTACTGTAAGCTTTCTTTTGAGGTTAATGTTGCTGTAGAAGAAAATAATTCTGCTCCTTTATTGTATCTGATGTGAAAAAATATTTTCCTAAGCCCAATATTCTTCACCTCCAGTCCAAAATTGATCTGAAAAATTAAAACTTAAATTAACATTTTCAGAAAATACAAACTTTCTCACGTAGCCTGGAATCATTCTGTATTTTTTAGCTGCAAAAGTCTGTTATATGGTGCTGATATTTTCTCCGCTATGGGTACTGAAATGTCATCCAGGCTGCACGTATACACTTTGGGTTTGAAATCATTGCTCTCCATGTTCCTGCTTACTAAATTAGCTGTCTGAGGAGACTGTAACATTTAAGATATAGTATGTTCCAGTACTTGCTACATTGTTTGAAAATATGGGTGGGACCTTCTGGGAGTGTTTTGTAGGTTCTTAGATCAGCTCAAGGGTCAGTGAACAGTTCTTCTTGACTTGGTCAGTTTTGGGAGAGTCAGGAATCCGGGGAGAATTAATCTCAGTAAGTGAGATTGAAACCCTGTGAGGTACGCCACTGCTTTAGTTGTCCAAGTAGGAATGAATTTTGGAGAGAATTCCAAGGGGAAATCTTCGAAGATGAAGCTGGGAATCCCTAGTGAAAATGTTTCAATGAGATTGTTTGACTTGCTGACTTCCGAGTGGGTCCTTGAGAAATCTGTCTAGATTGTATTTGTCATTTATTCTGTGGCGCACTATGTTTGGCCACAATTCATCTGTTAATTCACATGTACCTCATACTTACCCTGAAGGTTGGAGTATTGATAGTTTTATCTTTCTGAACGTGAATAATCAAATTTGTTTTCGTTTTGTTCAAAACTTGTGTAATCTTCATTCCAAAAGCAGGTGTCTTAAATGACATCCTCTGCCTACTTTAAACAAAACATTATTGGTCCCAAACTGGACATCTCCCATGTCCTGAGGTCTGACCAGCGATCAGGACATCTGTCAGGCACACTTTTATGGTAGGCCAGAAGCACCAGTGCTGGAATGTATGAAACTTAGGAACTCAAGTACATAGTGTAGACAGCTTGTAGCATCTGTCAGCATGTAATGCTGATTTTTCTCTAGTGCCATTTTCAACCTCAATCCTACAGCTAAGGCCTTTTTTAAAACTTCACACAGCTGGGCATGTGCTCAGCAGTGAGAAAGAGTCTTCCACTAATGCTATTAATAAGCATTACTGAAAAGAATATAGTGTGTATTCTGAATCCACATAATAAAATCTGGAAAAAGATAAAATAGCTAGGACAGGATTGGCCAGAAGAAGGGAAATATGATTTGAGCCAAAGAATTTCATCAGGCGAGGAGACAGAAAAACAGAGTGGAGCCAGAGTATTAACCATTCGATTTAATATTGTTAGTAAATCCAACATCATTTGGTCATGAAAAATAAGCATAAAAACATAACAAAAACTAAAAATTAACATTCAATGCAAAATATAAATTTAAAATGTAAGAGTAAAGTTGGAATGTTAAAAACGACAAATATAAAATTGATGTGAAATACCACTTTAACCAAATATACATGTATTGAAAACCAGTTAAACAAAATAGTTAAATATAATTATTTAAATGAAATGTTTGGCAAAAATTGGCAAATTGTCAGGGTCTGACTGAAAAACAATGGGGGCGATCTAATTGCCAAACAAGCGTGAAAATGGGAAGGATTGGCACCCACTTTTTTGGTGAGAGAAAAATTCAAATCTTATGCCACTTCGAAAAAAAAGAGGCAAAGTGTGATTTGTGCCAGTAGAATCATAGAATCCTACAGTGCAGAAGGAGGTCATTCGGCCCATCGGGCCTGCACCAACTACAATCCCACCAAGGCCCTATCCCCATAACGCCATGCATTTACTCTGGCTAGACCCCCTGACACTAAAGAACAATTTTCCATGGCTAATCCACTTAACCTGCACATCTTTGGACCATGGGAGGAAACCAGAGTCCCCGGAGGAAACCCACACAGACACAGAGAGAATGTGCAAACTCCACACAAGACAGTCGTCCAAGCCAAGAATCAAACCCAGGTCCCTGGTGCTGTAAGGCAGCAGTGTTAACCACTATGCTGCCCCATGGTAGGGGAAGTGGATGAAGTCTATTCATGCTAGGAAGCCTGTGTTTATTTTCTATGTGTGTTTCTATGCACATTTCCTTCTTCATAGTGCAGGATCATTGGGGGAAGCCAAGGCACACTCCCATTTTCAACACTAGTTGCCTTATTTTAGTGAGTCTCCAATTCACAAACACAGTGAAAAGCTTTGGGTCATTTAAATAGATTTTCATTGTGTTAATGAATGATTGTGTGAGGTGGGAGGGTAGGGTGCCAGTTGGGTAGAGTGGTAGGTGGCAGGGAAGCAGTGCAGCACCGGGTTGGTGGCAGGAGGATAAGGTGGCATCTTAGTAGGGTCATAGGGGGTTGAGGCCGAGTCAGGTTGGGTAGGGGAGCACTTGAAAGGCCATGGACTGTCAGAGGGTCAAGCGGAGTCAGAGAATCAGAGTGCAACTGGACGGTCAGGAGGTGGATTTGGTAGATGGGGAGGGAAATGATGAGGCATCCGTTATATTGTTACGCAGGGGTATTCCTGTCTAACATTTCCTGGGTAACTATTCAGATAAATGAGTTAGGATCCTCCAAAGTCTCCCATTCTAAATCAGAGTTCAACTATTTCACTGCATTCCAACGTAGGGAATCTTTCCATTGGAAGTTGAAACTTCTTGGGAAATGCATGCGGGGTCTTTATGTTGGAATTCTGAAGGGTCTAGTACTGCATCTTCTGGGTTATATCTGGTGTCAAACCAATCAGAGACCAAAAGATCTGGACCTGAACTTCTTGATATCAGATTTGGGGGACTACCCTAAAGATGCACTGCGGTGTCCCTCTCGGATGGTCTCAGGTAAGGGTTTGCATGGCAATTGTCCAGAAAGGCTAACTTCCCCTGGACAATTGTACTGGGCTGGAAACAATCTGACAAAACAATTTAAATCACTGGATTTGGATTGTTCTATTAGTTTTATACCAATTGTTACTCTGAAAGGATTAGAACAATAAATTATTTCTAACTTTAGTGTAACAATTTTTAACACCCAGACCCAAGCCCCGTACGGGACATTCCTTATACTCCAAACCCGCCATCCCCCAACTAACCAACTGCCAGGGTATTCCCTACTCACCCCACCCCTCAATTCCCCCACACAACCGGATTCCTGACCCCCCAATCCCTCCCCTCCAATCTGCAGGCCTGACTCTTAACTCCCCTCTTTCCTTTGACCCAACCAACGCTCCACTCACACCAGAGCGAACCAGGCATCTCTGGAATAGACATGCCCTCCCTACAATCTCCCTCCTCCCCCCACCCCACCCACTCCACCCCACCCCCTCCACCCCACCCCATCCCCATCTCCGGAGTGGACCTAACTGCTTGCTCCTTTCCACCCTGTTCCCATTGCCATCATTGAAGTGAAACCAAACCACAACTCACGCTCCCCCCCCCACCCTGCAAACACCATCTTCTCCCTGCATCCCCTCATTTAAAATTAGATGGTAATAAAATTGGGTGTAACATATGCGTTTTTAACATTGCTGTCTTATGGAGGGGGGTGGAGGGGAGAGGGAGGCGGAGTTTATTGATCATCAATCCAACATTGCATTTTGATTTCACAAATATCTTCTGGTAACACTGGTCCCTGAATTCACCCAAAATTTATTTTGAATTTACCTGATCTAATGTAACTTAACTCAGCTCCATTTAAACTCCAATTATTCTTGGTATTATCGTATAATGTTATATTCTTGGATATCCTGTAAAATTTTGTTTGTATATTTAATATTGAGGCTAGAGTTCCTGCAGAAATGTTCTGACAACTCTCGGTTTATGACCTATGATGCTCCAGGTGCTTTTGGGCTATAATCTTAGGGTGGAATTTTCCATTCTGGAGACTAAGTTGGTGGTGACTGGGAGGCTCAGCATGATTCCACAAAGATGACGGCAGGGGTGGGGATAAACATTTGCAATCTTCAACTTTTCAGCTCATCAATTATGCATCAGTGAGGAACTTGGTGAATTAGTGGTGCAGTGAGCAGGAAGTCCCCCTCCCGATCATGACTCAAAGCCAGCAAACAGTTCCCTTCTGTCAAACCTCCACCTGTTACCCTGGATCCAACTCCACATGCTTTTCCTGCCCTCAGAGCTGACACCCATTAACATCCCCAGGCCCATCCTGATCCCTCCCCCTCCTGATATTCTAACCACCTACCTTGTCCTCCTCCATGACTCCCCTAATGAGACCTTCAACTATTAGTCTCTCACCCTGTACCTGCATCTCACTCCCCCACTCTGGCTGGGACTGTTCCCTCCTACCATTAACCCTGCACGCTACCACAGCACACACCCCCTCCTTTTCCCAGATACTCTAACTCTCCCTTCTCCAGACATTCTCTTCACTTCCTCCGACATTACTCCATCTCCTCCTTTCCAGGGCATTCTCCCCACCCTTGCCCATAAACTTGCCTTCCCTATTCAACCTACTCTCTTCTCTCCTCCCCCACACTTTCTGCCTTCAACTGCCACCTGCCGCTGCCCCCCTCACCACCACCTCCCCCCCCACCCCCCCACCAGCCCCCAGCCTTGGCACAGTGTTTGTAACAGCTGAATGAATGAATCATAAAATCATAGAATCCCTACAGTGCAGAAGGAGGTCATTCAGCTCATCAAGCCTGCACAGACCACAATCCCACCTAGACCCTATTCCCACAACCCCTCATATTTATCCTGCTAATTCCCTTACATTACTGACAATTTAGCATGGCCAATCAACCTAACCCACACATCTTTGGACTGTGGGAGGAAACCAGAGCACCTGGAGGAAACCCACACAGACACGAGGAGAAAGTGCAAACTGAGCAGCAATGCTAACCACTGTGCCACCAAGCCGCCCACGAAGCTATGTGAGGTCGCCAAGAAGTCATGGAAGAACTGAAACTTTTCCAGGCGCGTGCCACTTATGTACAGCCATAAAACTGAATGTTCTAAACTTGAGCTGGTGGGGAATCTAATTTGCTGGAGAGGGAAGGGGAGTTAACTTCTGGTGAAGTACCTAACCTTGAGTAAATGATCATGTGACAAAGCTGCCTCCGAGGTAAACAATACAAAAAATGGCCAATTGGAGGTTAATTTTAAAGATGATGAGGTGTGGGTCAGGCCTCAAGCAGATCTCCAGTCAGAAAAACACCTTTCCACTGCCACTCTATGTATTCTCTGACCAAGCCAGTTCTGTATCCATCTTCTCAGCTCACCACGGATCTCACGTAACTTCACCTTGTGTATCAGACTGCCACGAGGGACCTTGTCAAAGGCATTTCTACAGTCCATGCAGACAACATCCACTGCTCTACCCTCATCAATCATCTTTGTCACTTCCTCAAAAAACTTAATCAAGTTTATGAGACATGAACTTCCCCGCACAAAGCCTATCGCTAATACGTCCATATTTTTCCAAATGTGACCAGATCCTGTCCCTAAGATACTTCTCCAAAAATTACCCTACTCTGACATAAGGCTCACCAGCCTGTGTTTTCCTGGATTATCCCTGCTGCTCTTCCTAATCAAAGGAACAACATTGGCTAGTCACCAATACTGTCGGACCTGTCCTGTGACTAAAGAGGATACAAAGATTTCGACCAAGGCTGCATCAGTTGCCTCCCTCAGTATTCTGGGATAGATCCAATCAGGTCATGGGGACTTGTCTACCTGAATGCTTTTCACAACTTTTTTTTTATATTGGCGTGCCTTAGAATATCAATATATCCCTCTCTAGACTCACCATCCACCATTCTTTTGTGAATACCAATGCTGTATTTTGGTCATACCAAAATGTGAATGACTCAAAAGGCTATATCAACAGGAAATACCAGGCAGCACATTGTGCTGATCTCGTGAGTGACTGCACCTCTCTCAGACAAATTACAAAGACTGCTGTTCATCACAATATTAAAACACAAGGGTAACGGAGGATTTGCTTGCTCGATGCCTTTGCAAATTCAAATTGGTCTAACCTACCCTTTCCCGTCTCAATTACAGTAGTAATGCCAGAGTACACATTTTCAACAAAATTAATATAACACACAACCCCAACTGTAGACTTTTAGTAATCAATATGTGATCCATACTATCAAACGTTTTAACAGGGTGTGTAAAAACCTTGGCTAATGTTTATTGTTGCCATTTCCTCCCTGGAACTCACTGTAAAAATATTTTTATTGCAACTGGGTGTCCCAATAATAAAGCCGCTTTGCCTGGTTTTTATTGGTTAAAAGATGAACAAATCTTTTCGTCGTTGTTTTCCGACCCTCTGATTTTGATACTAAAAGAGTTGAACAGAATTTCACCGTCAGGAACCATCCGGGCTTTACTCCAAAATGTGAAGAAATTAGACAAGATCGTGGGACTTGTATTGCTTAAATCTAAAAGATTATCTAGTGTCGATATACCGCGACCTGGAGCAGAATTCTTTTTGACTTCAATTGTCTTTTCATTAAGGTCCTGTTGCTTTTTTATTGGAAGTAGAAAGTGTGTAATTCCGAAGCATCTCTCTGGAGCTCCCCCCATGTCTATAAGCAGGAGATATGATCACAGCCACCTTGCTAAGGACCTCCTGTCATTCTTAAATATATTCCTTGTCTGTTTAAGAATAGACTTCTTCCCAGCAAACCTCCTCCTTGCAGCTCATGAGCGATCAGTTAAAACTCTTACTATAAGTATCATTAATATCTTGCTTAATATCCCTGTTAATTTTCTTGCTCTTATTACATCTGGTGATATTTTCAGTAATTTGGTGGATTAAGTACACAATGTGACTTCTACCATCTGTGTCACTTGAGGCCCCAATTAACTGTTCAGTGGAATTTATCAATGTTAACAGACTTGCTATTATTCTGGATCACTGATGAAGATGTCACTTCACCACTATTACTACTAGTTGAACCAATAACTTTGTGACATCTGATTAGATAGTCTTCTCTGATCAGAAATCAGCTCTCATAATTGTTAGAGTCAAAGGGGAGGCTCATATTCTCCCTAAGTTTCATAATTTCATTCAGATCTCGTATCCGAAGTGTGGTTGTTTATTTTTGTTGGAAGTATTTTTGTTAGCCATCACAATAATGTTCTTTCTGTCCATACAGATTTCCTGCGAGGGGTGAAGGGATTGATCTCTATCCATTCAGTGACAATGTGCCTGCTGCTGGCAGTCAGCTCAATGTGACATATCACAGTCCCCACTGTATCCTCCTCCTGCTGCCGCTGCTGCTTTTAAAACGGCGGCATGTTATTCTAAAATTTATTACAGATTTTTTAAAAATGAAATAATGTTTCCCAAAAGAGCCGATCGAATGAAAAACCTCAGGACAGGACGTGCAAGTAAGATGATCAGGAGGAAAGCCGATCCCTGAACAATATTACTGTCTCCATTATCTCGGATGACCCTAGGGGGCATCACTGCGCCTTCCACTGCAGGTGCCTTCATCCACTTACAAACCTTCACTGACAACGTTTAAATGATGAAAATCACTGAGATGTGAATAATTAGCAAAGTCCATAGGTTTGAGCTGCAGAGGATAAAGTTAAAACTCCCAACATTGCTGCATTCCTCACTCTGGCTCAATCTCCCCTGATAACATTGTCCATACATTAGATATATATAAAAAAACTTCCAATGACCCCAATGGGCTCCTGAAAAGGTATTTTTAAATCAGCCTGGGAACTTTGAATAAAAGGTAATTCCGTTGTAATATTAACAAATTTAAGTTTAAAATTGTGAACTGTCCGAATCTCATTCGGTTGGATTCAGTCTAGGCAGACTAACCATGTTTTCTTAAAATAGATCACAAACCCCCACAGTGCAGGGAGAATTAACACCAACCGGATTGATTTAACACAGACCGTCTCACTGACAGGAAATATTACACCCAGGTCACAATCAAAATCAAAATTAAAGTAGAGACGAAGGGCTAAAATCAAAGTGGGTCAATTGTAGTTTGGACCATGGGGAGATAAGATCAGCCGCGAATCACATTATTTATAGCTATTCTCACCATTTGGATTATCACCAACTTTCAGCTGAATTACTGATTGATTTCTGCTGGAAGTTGCTGAGTTAGTTGAAGTGTTTGGTGTTATTCAAAAATGGTGAAAGAGACAACACTTGGACAAGGTCTTTCCTCGCTTTAAGTGTTTTATTCAGAGCACTGGGACTGTCGTTTCCAACTCCCTGATCCGTAGCAGCAGCAGCACAGGGAGAATGAGCATAGACAAAGAAATATTGCAAGCTGCTGAAAGAGAGGAGGGGAGAGAGAAGGGCTCTCAGCAGGAGCCCACCCACACAAGAGCTTCAAGGAGTAATTTTCCAGCAGCAACCTCAATGGAGTAGATTCCGCTGAAACGTTTATTTCACGAAGAAGGTGTTTCCGGGAAGCTGCCACCTGCTGTAGGCAGGGTGAAGATAGTGCCGACAGCAGCCGCTGTTGTATAAGGGAGATGGCCTCTTCACTGTATGTTGAATAAATTGTTTTGTGTGTCCAGGGAGAACCAGCCACGTGACTTTTCCAGAATAATGCTTTCTTGCAGGATTCCACTAACTGCACATATACATTACACTGTGGATGCCACATCTAAATTCAGAGATGTACAACTCCTCAGCACATCAGACAGACTAATGCCCATTATCCAGTGTTAACGTTTAAAGAGAAATGCAAACATCCAATGATGAACCAGCCACATGACTTATCCAGAATAATGCTTTTTTTGCAGGATTCCACTGACTGCAGACATTACACTGTGGATGCCACATCTAAATTCAGAGATGTACAACTTCTCAGCACATTAGATAGGCCAATACCCATTATCCAGTGTTAACGTTTAAAGAGAAATGCAAACATCCAATGATGAACTGGAAGAGATTACTCTGCAAGATTCCACAATAAAACAATTTTACTATTCATGAAGTAAGCAAACACTACTAAATAAATATTGTCTTTGGTGAATTCTTACAGTTTGCATTGAAAATCATAATAAAATGGTAACATTTCTGAAATTGTCGACAGAATCTGCACCCCCCTCCCCTCCAGGAAGTATTTGGAAACTTATCAGGCTCCTGAAGATCTGAAGTCTTGGGATTAAATTAATGTGCCACAGCTCTCAGGAATTCATTTCAATTCTCCTCAGAGTTCTGCTATTCATTAAGATATGAGCTGTCTTGAGGTCCTACCACTACTCTTCAACTATCTCAAGTGGGAGACTCATTAGTTTTAAATCGCGTCACCTTATTCTAGATTCCCCCACAGGGAGAAACAACCTCTCAACATTTACCCTGTCAAGTCCATTCAATAGGATCACTTGTCTCATTCTTCTAAACTCCAGTGAGTATAGTCCCAACCTGCTCAACCTTTCCTCATAAGACAAGTCCCTAATCCCAAAGATCAGCCTACTGAACCTCCTCTGAGCAGTTTCCAATACAAGTTTGTTCGTCCTCAAGTAAGGTGACAAAACATATACACAGTACTCAATGTGGGATTTCACCAACATCCTGTGTAGTTTACAAGACCTCCTTACTTTTATAGTCTGGTCCCCTCACAATAAAGGTCAGCATTCCAGTTTCCTTCCTAATTACTTGTTGTACCAGTATGCTGACATTTTGTGATTCATATACAAGGACATTCGGCTCCCTCTGTAATACAGCATTCTCCATTTAAATAATATTCTGCATTTCTATTTCCCTCCCAAACTGGACAATCTCACATTTTCCCACATTATACTCTATCTGCAAATTTTTTGCTCACTCACCCATCTTATTTACAGTCCTTTGCAGACTCTTTGGCTTGGATTTTTATCCTCAAAGTCCATATTGGGAAAATTCCTGGCTTGACCCACCAACCTTGGGAGAAAGTGCCCTGGGCGGGGAGGTGAAGGGGTGCAGGCGCAGACTGGAGTTGGGTTAACTGACCTGGTAAAGAAGTTTGGTGGCAGCCACACGGGCTGTCGGGTGCTGAAGTGGGCTGTTTAAAAGTTCCATCTCGATGCTGTGGGACTTTCTCCCAGTTAAAACAAAAGCCAGAAGGACTTCTGTCCTTCACATCTCCTCACCCTCCAAATCCTCTCCATGCCCCAGCCATGAAACTTCATGCCACTGGATGGCCCCCTGTAGCGCTTCATACCTCCATACTAAGCTCTGTTTTCCCACCCAGCTTCCCAGTGGCCCCTCCTGATCTTCATGTCAAGTTCTGTCCTTCCAACGCTATGAAACCATGCAGATCGTCGGATGGATAGTGGCTGCTGTTTGGGAGTGTGTGACCTCCAGCAGTAATGGTAACTTCTTGGTCTTTAAACTTCTACAAGGTTTATCTCTTCAAATAGAAACATAGAATCCCGACAGTGCAGAAAGAGGATATTCGGCCCATTGAGCCTGCGCTGACAATAATCCCACCCAGGCTCTATCCCTGCAACCTCACACATTTACTCTGCTAATCCCCCTGACACTATGGGACAATTCAGCATGGCAAATCAACCTAACCTGCATATCTTTTGGAATGGGGAATCATTCTCAGTAGCATTCTGCTTGCACAGGCACAGCTTCACTGCTTTCTACACTCACTGTCCCTCCAGGGTTTCTACCCAAGAGTCTGTATGTCTACCAGCTGTTCTGTCTTGTGTTCAGAGGTTAAACATGACACCAGGGTTGATCAGGCAAGCATACTACACAGGCTTATCATTGAGTAAAACTAATAGCAGGTCACATGTCCCTTTTAATCACTCCATTTTGTCTTGAATTAATGAGGCCATTTAAAATATTACCATCTCATAAATCCTCACACTCATTACAATATGTAAATAATAGCAGTGATACTAGATTTTACAATTGTACTAATTTCACCTGCTACTTCTCTGCTCATTGGCCTCTTATACTTGTTTTCAAATCCCTCCATGGCCAGACTCCTCCCTATCACTGTAACCCTCTCCTGTCCCATATCCCCCTAGATATCTGCACTCCTCTAATTCTGGTGTCTTGAGCATCCTTAATTTTAACCGCTGCTCCATTGGTGAGTGGGCCTTGTTGTTGCCAAGGCCCCAAGCTCTGGAAAACCTTCCCAAACTACTCTGCCTCTCTATCTCACTTTTCGTCTTTAAGACACTCCTTAAAACTACCTTTTTGACCAAGCTTTTGGTCATCTGATTGATTATCTCCTTATGTGTCTTGATCTCATATTCTGTTTTAGAATGCTCCTATAAAATATCTTGAGATCTTTTATTCTATTAAAGCTGCTCTATAAATATAACAAAAGAAATAGGAGCAAGGGTAAACCATTCAGCCCATTGAGCCTGCCCCATCATTCGGTACAACAATGGCTGTTCTTCTGTCTCAACTCCACTCACCCACCCTCTCCTCAAATCCCTTAATTCTCTGAATGACCAGAAATATGTCATAAATGCTCAATAATGGAGCATCCACAACCTTCTGATATAGATAACTCTAAAGATTCATAGCCCCCTGAATGAAGAAGTCTCTCCACACTTCAGCCCTAAATGATTGTTCCTTATCCTGAGACTGTGTATCCATGTTCTACAGTCCCCAGCCAGGGAAAAAACAATCTCTCAGTAT
The DNA here is from genome assembly GCF_965287045.1 of Carcharhinus amblyrhynchos. Lineage (NCBI taxonomy): Eukaryota > Metazoa > Chordata > Chondrichthyes > Carcharhiniformes > Carcharhinidae > Carcharhinus > Carcharhinus amblyrhynchos. Next base: position 32,561,889 of record NC_137335.1, on the reverse strand, counting down.
TGACCCCGGCAAGCCCCTTTAGAAGCTTGTACCTTTCGAAGAGATCCACCTCTCATATTTCAAAACATGCTCCATTAGGACAAAAAATGCCCCTGATTAAGGGTTCAATTTATTCAGCCTCTCTTAACAGACCAACTCTCTTATCATAGCAATCAGTCTTGTGAACATTCGCCGTACTCCAGGTGTGGTCCCTTTGAAGAATCATACAATTATAGCAAGTCTTCCTTGTTCTTGTTTTGAACTAAATGAAGATGCAAAGGTTTATTTTCCTTCAGTTCTGAAGAAGTCATATTCAACTTGAAATGTTAACATCTGTTTCTCTCTCCACAGGTGTTGTCAGACCTGAGTATTTCCAGCACTTGGCTTTTATTTCAGATTTCCAGTATCTGTAATATTTTGCTCCTATCCCTTATCCTTGTACTCCAATCGCCTTGCAATAAAGGCAAATGTGCCATTGATCTTTCGAATTGCTTGCTGTACTTATACCTTACTTGTATGAATAAACCAATGGCTCCCTGAAACATTTAGAAGTTTCAGACCATTTGAAAAAGTATTCTGCTTTTCTGTTCTTACTACCAAAGTGAATAACCTCACACTTGCCTATATTACACTCTATCTGCTACCCTGTTACTCAGTTCATTACTCTGCCTTATTGTGTTCTCCTCAAGCTCAAATTGCTACCCAGCTTTGCACTGTCAGCAAATACTCCTGGATTATTCTACCAAGTAGATTGTAAATAGCAGAAGCCCCAGCACTGATCTCTGCAGTACTCCACCAGTTACAGCAATTGAAAATGCCTGGTTAGCCCTCCTATCTGCTTTCTGTCCAATAATCAATCCAGGCTAATATACTATCCCTAACTCCATGTGTTGCTGCTATCATGATTAAATCACATATATGTTTTGTGGAATACATGGATAGTGAGGAAATGAGGATTACAATAATACTATGTAAGACTGCAGAATGCAGGAGTAGGAGAAAAAGAGAATAGAATGAATTGTGATGCAGTGAGTGGAGGCTAGCGAAGAGCCCTTTTTCAGACACAGGCTAGAATTTTACGAGAACAATTCTAAGTGCCAAGCTGGTGTGAAAATGGGAGAGTTTTAGGTCTGTTTTTGGGCAAATCTAAAATCTTATGCACTTAGAGGAGTAAAAAGAGGGCTAGAATGTTTCTAGCTACTAGATGGAGTGGGCAGGGCTTAACTCACTGGCCAACTCCTGTGTCAGTAGAGGGAAATATTGTACATGTGCAGTTGCAACTAGCAGAGGGTTGACAGGTCTGAGTGAGAGACTTGTCTGAGAGACCTGTCAGGCCTCTGCTGCTGGAGCCAGCATTAACCCAGCCATTGCCCTCCCTTCCCTCCCCCTAGCTAATGTGGGGCCCACAGCCGATCACAAACCCCCCACCACCACATGATTGTCCCCCCCCCAACTGATTGTAATGCAAAGTAGCAGTGGATCCCCACCCCTTCTCCCCTCCTCTACCAATCGCCTGCAGAGTGGCAGCGGGTCCCGTTCCTCCCTTGCCACCGCCCCCCCCCCACCAATCATGATGCAGAGTGGCAGCAGGCCCACTGCCCCCCTACCCAATTGGTCTGTCCAGGCTGTGCCCCTTCAAGCCCTGCCACCTTCAGACACCATCCCCTGGCACTGTCCATGGGACAGTGTCAGGCTGGGTACTGTCCAAGGGGCACGCGCCTTTGTCCTTGACCTCCCTAGAGGAGGCCATCATGACTGGGGACCTGGTGTTTTCCTTGCCGGAGAGAACCTCTCCCATCGAGGCCACAAAGGCAAGTGAACCCGGTTGATTGAACCCCAGGCTCATTAAATCCATGTAAATACCGTTTAAAATAAACATAAATAATTTATGTAGCTTTTCGCTGGAAATGGGCAGGACGCTGAATGCACCAGATATCTGGTGCCAGTAAGATCACAAGAGGTGAGAGATTAGGCATGAACCTGATTTCTCAGCTCTCGCAGGATTTTACCAGCTCCCCTGCCCATTGTGGACAGGACAAGCCAGTAAAATTCATCCCCACAACGTGTTGTTCATGGGGTGAAGGTGTTGATGCCAAGGCCAGAATCTGTTGCTCATCCCTAATTGTCCTTGAAATGAGTGACTTGCTTTGTCTTTTTGGAGAACAAGAAAGAGACAACCACATTGCTATAGATCTGTAATCACATGCATGCCAAACCAGGGAAGGATAGCAGATTTATTTCCCTAAGAGAGAATAGTGAGCCAGATGGGTTTTGACAACAATCAATAATCTTTGTCATGGTCACGATCGCCAAGGCTATCTTGAAATCCCAGATTTTATTAATTGATTTAAATTCCACCAGTTACCATGGTGGGATTTGAACCCACATCTCTAGAGCCTTGGTCTCTGGATGACTAGACCAACGATATTTACACTACGATACCATCTCCCCAAATTGAATTTCTAGGCCCTGTTTTTTTTAAACTTATGTATTTTGACAGAAAGAAGTTATTTGCTTGAGAAATATCAACCCCGATATTCACTTTGGGGCAGATAGTGAGTGTGACTCCGATGTTGTGTGGGAAGTCCAGAAATAATTTCACATCGGTCTGTAACATTTTACCCGACACCTCATTATCAATTAATTTCTTTGTTTGGTATGGAATGTGTGGAAATGGGCATGTTAAGGGCTGAAGGATGTATTCTTCTACCTTTGATAGTTACTCTATGGTTTGGACATGAACGTTATGAGAAGTGATGAGAACACCTTCAAACATCTGCATTAAGTAGTAGGCTTTATTAGATCAGAGACGCAATAAAAAATTCTATTATTGAATCTACAATAAAGGTTCAAAGCAGATTGAAAGAAAGATCGCAAAACCTCCACCAATAGTCTCCCTTGAATTACAATATCCTTTTTGTCTATTCTTCGCCATAAAGATGCAGCAATACAATGACCAAATATGTCCTATGTAAATAGTTAGACAATCAACCCAAAGTTGCTAAATACTTTTAAATGTAGATATCCACCTGATGATGGGTCAGGTTCCCTTAAATATCCTTCAGACAATGCGTCAGGCTCCCTTTAAATATCTGAGCCTGAACACAGAGCAGGTATTCTTCTAATGACGAGTTCTCTCTGCCTTCTATTCTTGTTCCTAATATCGGCTCTCTTTCCATGATTAATTGGTTTGCCTCCTTGTTCTCCACAGTTCTTATTATAATTCCTTGGCTGCAGTAATAAGGTTATCTTAACAGCTCCTTTCACTTCAATTGTTCTGTTGCCAGGTCCTCATTGATAGTCTTAGATCATGATAACCAATGATAGATTGCATTTTGTTTAAAACTTGATTTGAGGTCACAGAATCCTGAGTGTAGAAGGAGGCCATTCTGCCCATTGAGTCTGCAACGACCACAATCCCCCCCCAGGTCCTATTCCCAAAGTCTGTTCACCATCTACAAAGCACAAATCAGGAATGTAATGGAATACTCTCCCTTTGCCAGGATGAGTGCAGCTCCAACAACACTCAAGAAGCTTAACTCCATCCACGAAAAAGCAACTGGTTGATTGACACCACATCCAGAAACATTCACTCCCCTCCACCACTAAGAAAAGTAGTAACAGTGTATACTATCAACAAGATGCACTGCAGGAACTTACCAAGGCTCCTTAGGCACCACCTTCCAAATCTATGACCACTACCATCTAGAAGGACAAGAGCAGCAGATGCATGGGAACACCACCTAATGGATGTTCCTGTCCAATCACCCACCAGCCTGATTTGGAAATCTATCTCCGTTCCTTCACTGTCGCTGGGTCAAAATCCTGGAACCCTAACAGCACTGTGAATGTACCTACACCTCAGAGACAAGAATGCAGCTCACCACCACCTTCTCAATGGCCATTAGAGATGGGCAATAAATGGTGGCCTAGCCAGTAACACCCACATTCAGTTAATGAATAAAAAAATGTAAAAAAGATAGTAAGCATTCCTACAGGTATTTAAAATAGAAAATGGTAAATGGAATAAGTGCTCATCCTCTAGAGAGTGAGAATGGGAATTAATAAGGGAAAGTAAGAAAACGGCATAAATTTAAATTTTTAAGGTGCGTCTCCTAAGTGGGTTATGCGCAAACAGACAAATGCAACTGAGCTGAATACCAAAGCTGGTGCCAATTTTGATGATATTTGCAACAAAGTACTCAACCCCAATGTTTTCCCATTCTGTCTGAGATCAAACAACCTTTCTTAACTGCATTTAATACACTATCTTTTTGAAAGATATGAGGAGAAGGCGAAAGAGGAAGAAGGAATTCTGGTGTATACCCTTGGTATTAAATATTAAATACTTGTATACCTGTAGAATCACTTCCAAATTAACATGTCCTTCATAGAACGTAAACCATCATGTAAATGGAAAGCAGCTTCATATGAACTGTTTCACAAACCGATTTCCATTTGTTTACAAATACCTACACCTTACCCAAATCTCATCCCACAGCTCAAATCAGGTCACTTGTGTAAGGCATACTATAACTTATAAGACATCACTATAACATCACCCCTATAATGTGTAAGATACACTATAACATCTAAGACTCCACTATAAATGTAAGACCCACTATAACATGTAAGACCTCACTATAACATGTCAAACCCCACTACAATGTGTAAGACACACTGTAAAGTCACCACTCTAATGTGCAAGACACACTATAATATATAATACACCATTAAAACTGCTATGCACTACAAAAACATGCAAGACACACCATAACATGCAAGGCACATCATAATGTCACCACTATAACTTATAAGATCCCACTATAATGCACAGGACACACTATAATGTGCAGGACGCACTATTACGCGCAAGACACACTACAATGCGTAGGATAAACTATAATGTGTAGGACACACTATAACATGCAAAACACACTTTAACGGCAAGACACACTATAACACGCAATACACACTATAATGTGCAAGACACACTATAACATGAAAGAAACACTATAACACACAAGACACACTGTAATGTCACCACTATAATGTGCAAGACTCCATTATAACATGCAAGGTTCCACTACAACACGCAAGACACAGTATAACGTACAAGATACGCTATAACTTGTAAGACCCTACTGTAATGTGTAGAACCCCACTATAGCGTGCAAACCCCATTATAATGTGTAAAACCCCACTATAATGTGTAAACCCCAATATAAAATACCAGTATAACATGTAAGATGCCACTATAATGTGTAAGATGCTACTAAAACATGCAAGACATCACTATAATGTGGAGGACACATTATAACGTGCAAGACACATAATATAACATGCAGGACACACTATAATGTGAAGGACACACTATAACGTGGAGAATATCGTGAAGGACACATAACATGGAGAAAATCACTATAACATGGAGGACACATTGTAACATGGAGGAGATCGCTATAACGTGGAGGACACACTCTAACATGAAAGACACACTCTAACATGAAAGACACACTATAATGTGGAGAGCATCACTATAATGTGAAAGACACACTATAACATGGAGGACATCACTATAACGTGAAGGACACACCATAACGTGGAGAAAATCACTATAACATGGAGGACACACTATAACGTGGAGGACACAATATAACATGGAGAACATCACTATAATGTAGAGGACAAACTATAACATGGAGGAGATCGCTATAATGTGGAGGACATCACTAAAACGTGGAGGACACACTACCGTGCAGCACACACTATAAAGTGGAGGACACACTATAACATGGAGGACACACTGTAACATGGACGACACACTATAACGTGCAGGACACACTATAACATGGAAGACATCACTATAACATGCAGGACACACTATAATGTAGAGGACATCACTATAGTGTGGAGGACATCAATATAATGTGGAGGACACACTATAACATGCAGGACATCACTATAACGTGGAGAACACACAATAACATGGAGGACACACTATATTGTGCAGGACACACTATAACGTGGAGGACATCACTATAACGTGCAGGACACACTGTAACATACTGGACACGCTATAACATGCTGGTCACACTATAACGTGCTGGTTACACTATAACATGCTGGACACACTATAATGTGCTGGACACACTATAACATGCAGGACACACTACCATGCAGGTTACACTATAACATGCAGGACATCACTATAACATGCAGGACACACTATAACATGTAGGACACACTATAACATGCAGGACACACTACCATGCAGGACACACTATAACATGCTGGACACATTATAACATGCAGGACACACTACCATGCAGATTACACTATAACATTCAGGACATCACTATAGCATGCAGGACACATTATAACATGCAGGACACACTATAACATGCAGGACACACTATAACATGCAGGACACACTACCATGCAGGACACACTATAACATGCAGGTCACACTATAACATGTAGGACACATTGCCATGCAGGACACACTATAACGTGCAGAACATCACTATAATGTGGAGGACATCGCTATAATGTGCAGGACACACTGTAACATGCATGACATCACTATAATGTGGAGGACACAATGTAACGTGCAGGACACACTGTAATGTGGAGGACACACTGTAATGTGGAGGACACACTGTAATGTGGAGGACACATTATAATGTGAAGGACACACTGTAATGTAAAAAATGCATGTCTGTAATTTTCAAATGAAAAAGTAGATTTGCCAGATGTTTTTGCATGCTTTGAACACCCTCAATAATTGTGTTTCTAGAGGATAAAATTCAAATGAGTTAACTTACCTTTAACTAGGCCTACTACAAATGGCAAAATTCACTAATTCTCATTACTTTGTGAGCTTCCTCTCACCACAATCTTGAAAATCCCCCTAGTGGGGATGAATAATTAAACTCACAGGTCCCATTTGTCCCAAATAGAACGTGTAGCAGTCAGATGAAGAGCTGGAATGAGATTTTCACTTTGTGGTTTGACAAAAAAAAATGTAAAATGGTTTTGAAATTGGGATTTGGCAGCTGTACAGAAATAAAATGCACAGTTATCACTTCAGTTCCATTTAGCAGGCCATACATTCAATGTTTGTCATAAAAATAAACATTCTAGCATTTTACTACAACATTCATGCATTCACGGTTTGAAACAGAACTGAAACAATAACCACATATAATTCTTGACTAGATCAAAGCTTAGGTTTTACCCTTTCATTTCTCCATATGAAGTCGCCAGCTAAAGACTTAAGTTCTCAGTTCTCTGACTCATTGTTAGAACACGTTCTATTTTGGGCACAAACAACCCAAGCTGTCATAGAGATGTCAAGAATGCAGAAGCTTTAAACTGTAGCTGAAGCTTGTGCTTTGGTTGCCTCAGAGCACATTAGATAACATTGCTAGGTGGACAGAATCTTAATTCCAGTCTCTGATAGATTGCTCAATAGTTATGACATTAATATCATAAGGTATTTTACTGTTTCCATATTTTAATGTATCCTTCAAACATTTTTGATTCATGTTGATTTTACCCTTTGGAAAAAAACAACATCCCCGGAATTCAAATTTATCATAGGATCCCTACAGTGCAGAAGGAAGTCTTTCAGCTCACCGAGTCTGCACCGAGCACAGTCACACCCAGACCCGATCGCCATAATCCCACCTATTTACCCTAGCTAATCCCCTCACACTATTTAGCATGGCCAATCAACTTAACCTACACATCTTTGGACTGTGGGAAGAAACTGGAGCACCCGGAGGAAACCCGCACAGACATAGTGAGAATGTACAAACTCCACCCAGACAGTGTGGATTATTTTACTTCAAAGTAAAATAATTAATTTGATGCTTTTTGTTTTACAGATCAATCTATACAAACAATATGATTTTTGGACTTTAATGCAGCATTCACCACACACCCATTTAGTCAATTTTTTGAGCAATTTTTACTAAGTAATGGCAAAATGTACAATTGTCGGAACTATGCTTTTTCTCTGGAGGTCTATATTGATGTATTATTTTTCTATTGCTGAAAGCTAAACAAAATGATGGTACACACTTTGTGCATCTGTAAATGACCAAATGATCCAGATTTTTTCTGGAACAGGATAGCTCATGGCAGGCTTCACTTAAGAGAAACAGAGGATCAATGGAACATTTTGAGATATTAGCTCTATTCTCTCCCCACAGATGCTGTCAGACCTGCTGAGATTTTCCAGCATTTTCTGTTTTTGTTTCAGATTCTAACATCCGTAGTATTTTGCTTTTATCTAATTACTCAACATACTTGAAACACTCAGGTCAGATATCATCTGTGAAGAGGGAAACAGAGTTAATGAGTTGCAGTTGTGAGGGCTTGGAGAGAGTCTGTGAATGTTTAAAAAAGACCTGATTCTGGGATTCTGGGCTTCAGTCCTGGCATTCACTATTTTCATTCATGCAAGATATAGGTGCGGGCTCATGGCCTGCAAGGTCCATAGTCTGATGTCTCAAAATGTTCACTCTATTCTCCCTCCACAGATACTGTCAAACTTGCTGAGATTTTCCAGCATTTTCTGTTTTTGTTTTTATGTTCTGTACTTATCTTAGACTTCTAGCATCTGCAGAATTTTGCTTTCTTTCTTAAACTTTATTTCTTCCAATATCTGATTTAACTTTAATTCACTTTATTGCCTTTTCCATTGATCCTCTGTTTCTCTTAAGTGAAGCCTGCCATGAGCTACCCTGCTCCAGAAAATATCTGGATCATTTGGTCGTTTACAGATGCACAAAGTGTGCATTATCATTTTGTTTAGCTTTTAGCAATAGATAAATAATACAACAATATCTGGAGAAAAATCATAGTTCTGACAATTGTAGATTTTGCCATTACTTAGTAAAAACTGCTCAAAGTGTTCTTCGTATTTAGATCATAGCTTTTTTTCAAAAAATTGACTGAACGGGTGTGCAGTGAATGGTGTATTAAAGTCCAAAAATCATACTTTTTATTTAGATTGGTGGACATTTTGAAAAGTAAGTTCAAATGGTTCTCCCCCATGCTCTCCATGCCAACCTTTGCCCTCTCTACCTATACCCATGGTTATTCCCACCATTCATGTGAACCCCTGCCACTCCAACCAACCTCCATGGCCCCTCATATCTTCCATGACAATCTATGCCCTGCCACCCACAACCCCATAGTCGCTCATATCGTCAGTGCCACTCTAAGCCTCTCCAGCAACCCCCAATGAGGGTTATATTCTCCATGCCAACACATAGCACTTTAGTTCCCATTCACCCAATATACACAGTGCCCAAAACGATTGAACCCTATATTAGTTCATAACTTACTTAAAAAAATCTACAGCCTGAAAAAAGTGCTAAGCAGCCAAAACTTTAAAGTATCAATATCAGAAACTACAAGCACTTTATACTTTTTTATCTTGTATGCATAAACATTGTGAAATTGACAAAGTAAATCCAAGTGGAAGAGCAGTCAATCACATTTCTTTGTCATTTGGGTGCAGTTGTTTAAACTGACTAATAAATGACTGGTCTCTCAGTCAAGAATGCTTAATAAGACTTATAAAGAAAAAAACATAAAACTAGGGCTGTGGACAGGATTTAAAACCAGGGGAGAGGATTTAAGCGAGGAGAGATATAAAAATCCAAATAGAAAAGTCAACCGAACCATGTAGTGATATGGGACAATTAGAGTAGAACCAGAAAGGGCAGAATTTAACATAAATTGTACATCAGTGAATAAGATCATTGAAGGCAATAAAAGTAAACAAAAAGAAGTCCTATATCAGAATGCAGGAATACATTAGATGAACTAGTGACACAAGTAGAGATAAATGGTTAAGGTTTAAATCACTATTACAGAAACATGGCTGCAAGCTGTTCAAGGTTGGGAAATAAATATTCCAAGATAAAAGGTATTTCAGAAAGAAAGGCTAATAGCCAAGTGCTGGAAAGTAAAAAGAGCTTTGTTTTGTCAGTGTGGACTCGATAGGCTGACGGGCCCCTGCAACACTGTATGGCTCTATGATCATACTCTAAGTACATCCAAAGACATATAGGTGAGGTGAATTGGCCATGATAAATGTCCAGAGTTACAAGGATATGGCAGAGGAAGTGGGCTTAGTAAAATGCTATTTTGGAGATTCGGTACAGAGTCGATGGGCTGAGTGGCCTCCTTTTGCTCTATAGAGTTTCTATGCTTCTACACCATAACTCTAAAGACAAAATAGCAACGGAGCGTGGATAACCCTGATAGTAAAAGAACATTAGTGAGAAAGGATCTAGACTCAGAACATCATGAAGTAGAATCAGTTGCGTGGAAATTTTCAGGTGCCAATAGTTGAAGTTTGTTTCACAGGTTAACGCTATTAATGCTTCCAACACTCAAACATTTTTCCATTCACTTCTGTTACAATGCAGATGCTGTCCCCCTTTTGAGAGGTGATGCCAAACTCTCCCAAAGAGGAATACCTCACCTCAGAATCTGTTAAAAGTGTGTAGGAAGGTGAATTGTCCTTCAATAACATTTAGTGGTGTTAACAAACAGAAATACCTGACACTCACTTTAAAATGAACACTTAACAATTTATTTATTTAACTAACAGGGAACTTTAACTAAACAAGAAACATATTGAATAAAATAAGATTCTACTGGAATGCTGTTCAAGTAAGTACAGTATCCATTCATTAACCAAAAAAAGGAATAGTAAAATTTAGTCAATCTCAAAAATATATACAACCAGGTTTTGTGTCTTTTGGAACCTTCTGCAGTTTCTTAGTTGATTTCTCTGTCTGTAAGTTCTTTTTGATTTGGTACCTTTTACTGATTAGATGGTGCGTTCTCTTAAGACATATATAAAGCTGGCAGGATGGAGAGCTGCTCTCTCCCTCTCGAGACTTGAGGGGTGGCAGTTGCTAACTACTGTTTTCCCCCTTTCACTCTCTTTTATACCTGTGATGATCTATCATTTTTCCTACAATAGGATTGGTCTGCTGTTGTCAACATCATCAAATTCAAATCTTATATGTTCTTGGTAGTTGAATGCTTGATTTAAATTGAATGAGCAATATTCAAAAACATTCAAAGGCCTGAAGCTTGTTACCAAGGCAACCTGTTGCCTGGCCTTTGATACAAATGTTATAGCTTGGATTCAGTGTGTATTTTTCATTTTAAAACCTCCAAGCGTGGAAACAAAACGTCAGTTTTTAAAGGGACCATACAATGTTTTCTCCCTCTAGCATTTTTATACTTTTTACATCTTTACAAGTGCAACTTCGCAACACCACTAATATATTTCTGTCCCCTCAACACAGATTGACATCCACCATACTGACCAATACCTAACCACACCTCCTATTCCCCTCCCCACTTAAAATCCCACCTACCTCTCGACTGCATGGAAGTGCCATCAGATTTCTCATGTCCTTAATCAGCCTACATCATTTTGTTGGCATCGGTAGTCCTGGCAGCAAATCAGAATTGTTAACATTTGGCCCAAAGATTAAAATGGTTCAGGCTCCTCACCAACTTCATTGGAAAGCACGCAGCCATTGGAACTAGATACATGAAAAAACTGGTAAGGGACTTGAGATGCTGTCATCTTCAAATCGTAAACCTGAATGCAAAAATACAGGCTAGTCAGCATTCTTGTGAGATGGCAGAAGTATTGGTGTCCAAAAGTGCCCGGTTTTCTACCTCAGTTATCAGAATAGTACGAAGTTATCATGTCTGCTCCCTCTGGTAATACACTCCTCCTGGTCCCAATAACACAGCTGACTTCCCACTAAGAACAAACACCAAATATAGCAGGTTGAGAAAAATATGGGAAGTTATGATTTGCATTAAATATTCAGGGTTGGTGAATATACTGTGTATATCTGAAGAGTTCATTTAAACTGTCTTTAGAGGTGCATGCCACCTTTGCATGAAAAAAGTGTTAAGTACATTTATGTTTGCTCAACAATCACATTGGTGACATTCAAACCTGAATTTAGGAATGCTTGGAACACTAATTTGATAAAATGTTGAAATATTCAGTGGAAGTAGCTTCCATTAGAAAGATAACTGCTGCCATGATGATTCTATTAATCTTTCATATACATTGATAAGGTCAGTGTTCCCAAGGCCACTGCAACTACACTACATCACCCGTGTGAACTGGCTGCTGGAATGCAGCAATTGTCATTTAAACAAGCGTTTCCGTCCTTGGGAAAATCCATTTCTCTTCTGACATTTAGTTGACTGTTTCGCAACGTATGGAACTTTCAGACCATGTTCTCTACATTGTAACAGCGAATTCTCCCATTTTGAGGCTAAGTGCCCACATCGCAGAAACTGGAGTGTTTTCTGTTGGCAGCATCATGAAATGTTCCCACCTGACAGATGCAAGTGAGCTGATTTCCAGTAATCTGCCCGCCAGCTCCGTTATTCAGAGATCAGGGCTCCATTTTTAAACAGAGGCCCGATCTCCACAATCAGAGACAGTCCCCCTCCCCCCAGAAAACTAATGGTGCCTCCCACCCTCCCCCCACCATTGACCAGGGCAGAACCACCAACCCCTCACTGAAGAGGGGTAAACTCTTCCCCACTCAAAAATAACAGATATTCCTCCCTTCCCCCAACACACACTATGCAGGCATGAGGCTGACCTGAGTGCTCCCCCCCCCACAGACTTCAGACCCTCCACTCAGCCCCTCAGACCCTCCACTCAGGTGCCCTACCCAGAGTCACCCCCTCTTACCTCCAGAACCCCCACTCCAGCCCCCTTTCACTTCAGACCCCGTCAGACTCCCACTCAGCCCCCATTTCCCAGGCCCTCCATAGCCCCCTTAGACTACTTCTCAGCCCCCATTTCCCCACAGGTCCTCCATTGCCCTCTCCCTCAGGGCCTGTTCCCCCTCAGACTCCCATTCAGCCCCTATTTCACATGACCCCCTCCCCCATTCAGGCCAGGGACATTTTCAGTGCTCTGGGTGCACCATCCCCGGCGCTGACACCCAGGTCTAGTGTCTGGGCCCCAAGGTGGCTCAAGGAGCTGGGTCAGTGGCAATTTTCCCTCTGTTCCTACCAAGCTGCTGGTAAGAGCCCCTCAAGAATTCTGGGGGTTGGGTGAGCTCGGGCTGGGGGCAAGGTGTTGATCTTGCCACTCTCCACTGGGATGGACATCTCGTGGCTGGACTGCCCCTTCCAACCATGGCAGACCTGAAGATCACCCTTGGCATGGTGATTTCAGGGTGATCAATTTCTGCATTCCTGCCTGCCAGCTGGGAAAATTCTGAAATAGTCTGGTCTTAATACACGAACCCGTAATGTGCTTACCCAATCCCTTCCTTCTTTAAATTGAATTATAGAATGTGGGCATCGCTGCCTGGAATGAACAAAGGCTCAGAGTTTCATCTACGCAAATGAACCAACATCTCAGCAGAAGCGGAGTTGAAGAGGGAACTGGCAGTTAAAATGCAAAGCTGTCTGCAGGTTGTATCTTCAAGGAATGATGCTATGAAGTTTAAAAGCACTGTAGGGGGTGAGGCCAAAGGTGTCTCCCAGGTCCACAGCAGTCACTGGAGGCAGGATGGGATTCTTGAGAGGTTCATCGTTGTGGAGGTTTCATTTGACTGCAAGAGCAAACCTTTTAGACTTTGACTCCTCTAATGTGGAGGAGAGTGGCCCATAGACTGGGATGCAGCCATCAGACCACAAGACATAGGAGCAGAATTAGGCCACTCGGCCCATCGAGACTGCTCCACCATTCAATCTGGCTGAGGTTTTTCTCATCCCCATTTTCCTGCCTTTTCCCCATAACCCTGATCCCCTTATTAATCAAGAAACTATCTATCTCTGTCTTAAAGAAACTCAATGATCTGATCTCCACAGCCTTTTGCGGCAGAATTCCACAGATTCACCACCCTCTGGCTGAAGAAATTCCTTCTCATCTCGGTTTTAAAGGATCATCCCTTTAGCCTCAGGTTGTGCCTTCTGGTTCTATTTTTTCCTACTAGTGGAAACATCCTCTCCATATCCACGCAGCATCCTGTAAGTTTCAATTAGATCCCCCCCCCTCACCCTTCTAAACTCCACTGAATACAGACCCAGAGTCCTCAACCGTTCCTCATATGACAAGCTCTTCATTCCAGGAATCATTCTTGTGAACCTCCTCGGAACCCTTTCCAAGGTCAGCACATCCTTCCTTAGATACGGAGCCCAGAACTGCTCACAATGCTCCAAATGGGGTCTGACCAGAGCCTTATACAGCCTCAGAAGTACATTCCTGCTCTTGTATTCTAGCCCTCTTGACATGAATGCTAATATTGCACTTGCATCCCTGATGACTGACTGAACCTACACGTTAACTTTAAGAGAATCTTGAACAAGGACTCCCAATGTCCCTTTGTGTTTCTGATTTCCTAAGCATCTTCCCAATTTAGAAAATAGGCATTTGATAAGGTGCCGCACAAAAGGTTGCTTCAGAAGATTAGGGGGCATGGAGTTGGGGGTAAGGTGTTAGCGTGGATAGAGGATTGATTGTCTAATAGGACGCAGAGAGTAGGTGTCAATGGGTGCTATTCGGATTGGCGGTTGGTGACTAGTGGAGTGCCCCAGGGATCGGTGCTGGGGCCTCAACTATTTACCATTTATATAGATGATCTGGAGGAGGGGACTGAGTGTAGGGTGTTGAAATTTGCTGATGACACAAAGATAAGTGGAAAAGCAAATTGTGCGGAGGGTGTGGAAAGTCTGCAGAGGGATCTAGATAGGCTAAGCGAGTGGGCGAGGACCTGGCAGATGGAGTACAATGTTAGCAAGTGTGAGGTTATCCACTTTGGCAGGAATAATAATAGGAGGGAATACTATTTAAAGGGCGAAAAGCTGCAGCATGCTACAGTGCAGAGGGACCTGGGGGTCCTTGTGCACGAGTTGCAAAAACCCAGTCTGCAGGTGCAGCAGGTGATCAGGAAGGCAAATGGGATGCTGGCCTTCATAGCGAGGGGGATAGAATATAAAAGTAGGGAGGTCTTGCTGCAACTGTATAGGGTACTGGTGAGGCCGCAGCTGGAGTACTGTGTGCAGTTTTGGTCACCGCACTTGCGCAAGGATATTTTGGCCTTGGAAGGAGTGCAGAGGAGGTTCACTAGGCTGATACCGGAGATGAGGGGGTTGAACTATGAAGAGAGGCTGAATAGACTGGGTTTGTACTCGTTGGAGTTTAGAAGGATGAGGGGGGATCTTATAGAGACGTATAAGATAATGAAAGGGATGGATAGGGTAGAGGTAGAGAGATTCTTCCTGCTCAGAAGGGACAGCAGGATTAGAGGGCACAGCCTCAAGATAAGGGGAGGTGCAGTTTAGAACGGAGTTGAGGAGGAACTTCTTCACTCAAAGGGTGGTGAATTAACTTATTTAAGTCTCCTACGCAGCGCCTTGTCAAAGGCTTTCCGGAAATCTAGATAAATCATGTCTGCTGGTCCTCCTTTATCTAACTTCCTGTTACCTCCTCAAAGAACTCTAACAGATTTTCCAGACATGACCTCCTCTTGACAAAGTTGCACTGACTCAGTCCTACTTTATCATGCACTTCCAAGTACTCTGCAATCTCAACCTTAATAATGGACTCTAAAATCTTGTCAATGAGCGAAGCCAGGCTAACCGGCCTATAATTTCCCGTCTACTGCCTGCCTCTCTTCTTAAACAATGGTGTTACATTAGCTAGTTTCCAATCCTCTGGGACCCTCCCTGCCTCCAGTGATTCCTGAAAAATCAACACCAATGCATTCACAATTTCCTCAGCAATTTCTTTTAGATCCCTGGGGTATAGTCCATCTGGCCTAGGTGATTTATCCACCTTCAGACCGCTCAGTTCCCCAGAACCTTCTCCTTAGTAATGGCCACTACACTCAACTGTGCCCCCTGACTCTCCTGGAGCTCTGGCATCCCACTGATGTCTTCCACCGTGAAGACTGATGCAATGTAACAATTCAGTTCCTCTGTCATTGCTTTGTTTCCTATTATTACTCTTCCAGCCTCATTTTCCAGTGGTCCAATGGCTATTTTTGCCTCTCTCTTTCCTTTTATATATTGAAAAGCACATGGGGGAAGGAGGGCAATTTCATGGTCACTGAAGGCACTGCCTAGCTCAAAGGGTACAACATTAGAGGCTCAGATTCACTGAGATGTCTCAGTACCAATGTCTACAAGAACGATGTCTCCAGGTAATAATGGATCTGTACAATACAGATTTGATGCCAATGGGATGTGACAGACACCCAATGCATGCAGTGTTAAAGGTGACATGGGCACTCAACTTTTCTTTTCCGTGGTTGTTTCAAGGACAATGTGACCTTTTAGTCAATGGCTCATCACTGCATAAGGAGGTCTCAGAGGCCATGTACATAAAAACAAAATATTGTGGATGCTGGAATCTGAAACAAAAACAGAAAATGCTGGAAAATCTCAGCAGGTCTGACAGCATCTGTGGGGAGGAATAAAGCCAATGTTTGGAGTAAAATGCCATGTACAATCTGACTGGTCAACATATTAAATTCACGACAAATCAGGATAGTCAGGCCAAGAGGAACGTTAGCTCCGGGGCCATAGCTGGATTTCCAACATGGATTTCCCCATTTCAAACTTAGGGATGAGTGACCATAATATGAAAGAATTCTTTACCAAAGTGGATAGTGGAGTAGTTGATTCTGAGACCAGGGTCCTAAATATCAGTAAAGGCAACTACGATGGTATGAAGCATAAAGTGGCTATGATGGGTTGGGAAACATTACTGAAAGGAAGGACAGTTGGCAGTCAATGGCAGAGACTAAAGGAATGAACAGGTGAACTCCAAAAGTTGTTCTTATTTGGCACAAGAGCGGAAGGAGAACTGTGGCCAAACCATGGCTTGCAAGGGAAATTCGAGATAGTTTTAGATTCAAAGTAACATACAAACTGGCAAGAAAAAGCAACAGACCTGAGGATTGGGAGCAGTTTAAAGTTCAACAAAGATGGTCCAAGTGATTGATGAAAAAGGGCAAAATAGAATATGAAAGGAAGATAGCGGGAAACATAAAAACTGACTCTAAAAGTTTTGATAGGCGTGTAAAAAAAAATTGACAAAAACGCTTGCAGTGAGAAACAGGAGGACAAAAATATGACCAAGGAACTAAATTCGCACTTTGCTTCAGCCTTCAGAAAGGAAGGCATCAATAATGTAGCAGAAGTACTGAGAAACAGTAGTGAGGTGCTGACGGAAATCAGTATTCATAGAGAAATGGATTTAGGCAAATTAATGGGATTGAAGGCTGATAAATCTCTAGGGCCTGATAATCTTCATTCCAGGTGTGGAGGAACTTCTTCACTCACAGAGTGGTGAATCTGTAGAAGTCACTACTACAGAAAGTAGTTGAGGCCAAAATGCTGTGTGGTTTCAAGAAGAAATTAGCTATAGTTCTTGGGGCTAAGGGGATATGGAGGGAAAGTAGGACTGAATTTACTGATCAGCTGTGATTACAATGAAGGGCTGAATGGCCTACTTCTGTTTCTATTTTCCATTATGTTTCTCTGCAATGAGGCCAAGCCATAAGTATATGAGCACCCTTCTGCATTCACTCAGTGCTTTTCTCCATCTGTCTCTCAATAAGTATCCCTATTCTCTTTTAAGCATTAACACATGGGATGTCATTGCCTCTGTAAATTGTGGTATATGTTCACATATTTGGTGCTGCTGCTATAGTATATGCTGCTTTACTGCTAACACCAGAGCCTTTGCAAGGAGCTGAGCATCATTAGCTCCACTGAAGGGAGGTGACCAAACTCTCACTGCCTCCAAGACCTCCTCCTGTGCAGTGTTCACCTGACTGTGCCACCTGTTTTACCCTCAGAACAAAGCCCATCACTGAGAGTGCTTCTGGAGGCTGTGCTGGATAACAAAGTGATACATTGCCTTGAGGTGCTGTTGGATCCTCTGAGCCTTCCAGTCCAGCAGGAGCCCTGGTCTCTTCCTCATCAGTTGATGTACCTTGATAAGAGACATGAGATTAAATTAAACAGATGCTCCTTGGTCAGGAATTTCCAGTGGTGTTAAAGACTCACACAGAATGCCACTGGAAATGAAGGATGTAACTAGTGCGCGATTTACTCTACGTAGCTTTCATACACCTTCACTGACACCCTCTCCCTCACCGACAGGTTTCCCTGCTGTCACCTATAAACCTTCATGGTCTTCTGCTCCTCCATCTGTGTCACCATGGCAATGAATGGCAGTGTATCTCCGCCCACCCTTGCTGATGCTCCCTGGCATGTTGTGTGTGCTTCTTGTGCAAGCTCAAACCAAATAGTGTTTCCTGTATTATGGTCCATCTGCGTAGGTCACTCTGAGGCACTGTAAATATGTAACAACACAAAGCAGGGGTAACGTGATGGAGTATTCACCCATGACTGACCTTGGGGTTCAGGTGCATGTGAAATGGGCACCTCAATGTGAATGTTGGTGCCTCATGTTGCTCTATGCATGAGCTTATTACCTGGCCTCACATTTCAGGAGTGCCTTTTGATTAATATTGGGCATTCTATATATGACTCTAAATGACAGTCATCTTTCCAGACTACATGCAGGATATGCTGCAGCAACTCACCAAGGCTCCTCCGACAACATGTTCCAAACCTGTGACTTCTACCACCTAGAAGGGCAAAGATGGAAAATGCACAGGAACGCCACCCTAGTGGCACCCACCCCCACCCCACTCCCCTCCTGAGCCCCACACCATCATGATTTGTAACTATGCAACTGACGTTCACTGCATGGGATCAAACTCTTGGACACCTCTTCCCAGCGATTCTATGATGGATAACCACCACCTTCTCAAGGCAATTACAGATGAACAACAACGCTAACCCTGCCAGCAAAGCCCAGATTCCATTAAATAAAGTGAGGCAACAGGTAGTAAAAGAAACTCACATTTGCAAGAGAGTTGGGACTCGAAGACCTCATGCAAACTGGACTTTAAATCTAAACTGTCACTTATGGTCAGCTGTTACAGGTTATGCCTTATATTGTTGCCAAGAGAGAATGTTCGTGGTGAAATGTGACAAAAGAGGAAATAATACTCAATGCAGTAGGTAAGATGTTAAAATATTTAAATGCTGTAATTTGTGACATTTTGATAGTAATATGAAAAGGTAATTACTAAATTAATTCTTACATCGTGTTTTAAGAGATAGATGTTATGAATGCAAATCCTTATTAAACAGTCATGTTTTAATATATTTCCTTTAATTTAAAGTGATGAAAAATATCCTGAATCAGGGGATGGTGAGATCATACTCTGCCCAGAGACAGGCCACTGTTATTTGGTTGTTGTAATAATGTCAGGTGACTCGATATGACAAGTAACAAACTAAAAGATTTATTGACTGAGAAGCACTATGTGCAACTGAAGGTTTAATAGCACAACTATACAGGTCTACTTCTGATAATGCCCTGACTCTGACTGAAGTATTTCAGCACCGGGCATCACTCCCGATTGGCCCAGGTTTGCATGCCCGCGCTAAATTGGCCTGTGACGGATCTCCCATTAAAGGGGCCACGCTACCAGAGCTGTCATAGGGGAAGATGCCCAGGCCAAGATCTATTGAAAATCATATGATAGTTTTCATGCTTTGAGACTAAAGAAGAGCAGCTGGTCTTTCTGAACACCTACACACTCAGGGAGGGAGATAAAAACAGCTGTTGCTGTGAAATGCAGAAATGTTTTGTGTTAGCCAAGGAGCAGGATACTGACAAGAACTAATTTTCTGTTTGAAGAGATGGGACACGGTGGAGGTTTATGGACTTCAGGGTTGCTGGAGTGGGTCTTACTGCTGGAAGTCATAGAACATAGAACATTACAGCGCAGTACAGGCCCTTCGGTCCTCGATGTTGCGCCGACCAGTGGAACCAATCTAATGACCCTCTAACCTAAACTATTCCAATATTATCCATATGTCTATCCACTGACCATTTGAACGCCCTTAAAGTTGGCAAGTCCACAACTGCTGCAGACAGGGCATTCCACGCCCTTACTACCCTCTGAGTAAGGAAACTGGGTGGTTTCCTGTGTTGGCCGGGCGGTTTCCTGTGTTTGTGTGTCTCAAGGAGGGGTAAGAGCTGGGAGCAGCAGCAGCTGCCACTTTGAGCATGGCATAAAAGAAGAGAACGAAGCAACTTGCCAAAGCTCGCCGATTGCACTCTTAAATGCACGAATCCCACCCGGTTAGGACAGTACAGCAGCCAGATTGTCACAAATTTAACGAAAATGGCGAACGACTCTCCTGCTAAAAGTCTAGTGGAGTCCTCTTTGCGGGGCCCAGCGGGCATATTTGAATTAGTTGAAGTGGTCGGAAGCAGCACATAAGGGCAAGTGTATAAGGGTCGCCATGTCAAAAGAGGTCAACTTGCAGCCATTAAAGTTATGGATGTCACAGAGGATGAAGAAGAAGAGATTAAATTGGAGATCAACATGTTGAAAAAATATTCCCATCACCGGAATATAGCAACCTATTATGGTGCTTTTATAAAGAAGAGTCCTCCTGGTCATGATGATCAACTCTGGCTTGTCATGGAGTTTTGTGGTGCAGGATCCATTACAGACTTGGTGAAAAACACAAAAGGAAATTCTTTGAAGAAAGTCAGTTTGGGAATGTTCAGGAGACTGAGTGAAGTGATATTTGGAGGACCCGTCCTGATGAGACAAGAATAAGGGAGCCTGCTGGAATTCCAAGAGAAGTGTGGAATTCTTACAGCCTACATATCTGCTGGGAATGTGACTAAACGCAAAATTTGATCATGAATTATTTCTATGGTGTTAGTTAATAGACAAGTACTTTTTCTGTAGTTGAGTATATTAGTTGTCTATAAAGTAATGGTTAATCTAAGTTAATTTCAGTTTTTTTGTTGCAGTAAAAATTGGAAAACATGAAATTTTTGTAGTGCGATTTTTTGTCAGTAACTGGGAAATTCATATATCTCTTTAAATGTTGCCAATCTCCACAAAAGCATAAAAATTGTGTGCTCCTCACAAGGCAAATTCCAGGTACTGTGTAGCTGTGCACCCATGCTGTTTAGAGGACGTACTGATGATGAACCACATCCTTGAAATGTTATATTCCATGACATGAGTGTGCACTAACAGTGTCCATAGTGGGCTGTTGTAACTGTGTAATTTATAGGCCATTTTAAACAGCAGTTAAGATCGAAGTGGATCACATTTAGGCCAGACTGAGAATGTAACTAGCAGAGTAGACAAGGGAGAACCAGCAGATGTAATGTATATGGACTTTCAGAAGGCTTTTGATCAGCTTCCTATGACAGATTATTTCCCAAATTTAAAGCACAAGGGATAGGGGGTAAAATATTGGCATGGATGGAGAATTGGTTGACAGACAGGAAATGGAGAGCGGCAATAAATGGTTCTACAAAGAACAAAGAACGACACAGCATGGGAAACAGGCCCTTCGGCCCAACAAACCCGCGCCGCCATTCCAACATTGTGAGTCCCCTCTCCACCCATGACCAAGTGGCAGGCAGTGACTAGTGGGGTAGTGCAGCGATCAGTGCTTAGACCTCAGCTGTTCACAATATACGTAAATGACCTGGATGAGGGAACCAAATGTAACATTTCCAAGTTTGCTGATGACACAAAACTGGTCAGAAATGTGAGTTGTGAGGAAGACGCTTGTTTTTTTCTGCATTTGAGCAAACTGCTTACACATCATAGGAGAAATGATTGATTGCCAGTGTGGATTCATGCAGACATACACGATTCCCTGGGGGGGCGGGTGTTGGGAAAGAGAGGGCGGGGGGGGATGTGTTGGGAAAGAGAGACAGTGCCGTGGGCTACTACCTGCACAGCCTACACCATAGGCTTCCTCATTGCTCTCATTACCAAACAATAAGCAGCCCATGGAGATAAATGCTCCAGAGAATTGATGCAGTGTTTTGTAGCACTGCTTCAGGCAGCATTACATGGATAAGTGTTTCCCCCTATGTTTATAAAATGTTTTACAGTTCAATTTATAATGCCTGTGTTTTTCCATGACTCTTTCATCTCCTGGATTAACTTTTTCAATTCCTTCCAGTGCTTTCCATAATCTCCCATTTAGCAACCGAATGTGCCCCTGCTGTTTGTCCTACATTCGTATTTTCTGCTATAGTTTAATTTTATTTCCTTTGATATTCAGGGCTCATTAATTTTGGATGTCCTCCCATTTCCCTTCAAAGAAATATGCTGAGTTTGTACTGTTAAGATTTGGGTCAAGACCAGTAACTTTAAAAAAAAATTGAAATCTAGTTATTTACTTAAAGAATGAAGCCACAAAATTCCACATTTTAAATCAAAAGGTGTTTACCATTCAAGAGTTGAACAAAGCAAACATTAAATACTATTTTACCTGACGCCCTCTGTACTCTAAAATCCAGAATCAACATTAGTCAAACAAGAATTAATAGGTAAATTGCAGTTGACTATAAAATCATAAATTATACTTTAAACGGCAGATACAGCTAGGACTGATCTCATGCATTGGCTTGGAACTCCATTTGACCTGCATGTGGCCAATCTGAGTCACAAAGTTCTATCTTCCTGATCAAGAAATTCAATTCCTCTTCCTCTAGGATATAACTTAAACCTCAGCTGACAGCAGGGCACAGCAAGGCAAGGTCTGCATCAAAAATGCCTCACGTCTGCAGAACGTCCTCAGCTCTGCTCACAATCGCTTAGATGGCAAAGATTCACCAATGTTACCTTCAATAATAGAAACAGTTGTACTAACTATATCTTGGTGTATTCTTGGCTTTTGAACCTAGCCTCTGTTTTCTTCAGCTTACCTGCACTGCACCAGAATCATCATCATCTGCTGAACTCTGATGGTTCTAACACTGTTTATATAGTTACAATCAGAAGCCTTGGTTTCTAATCTCAGTTTCAGTTGTAGTTTCTAGCAGTGGGAGGGTCAACTTCCTTTCTCAGTGTCCCATTTCAAGTCTCAAAAAATATAACTGTTTACCCAGCACGGTACCTGAAATATTTCTTTCCTGAATTCCATCATTGCTCCATTATTACTTTACCCTGGACTCATCTTCTCCAATCTCCTGCTGTTGCACGGGTTCTTTCTTAAATCACTGAAATTAGTTCCTCTTTGAGCATCTTATCTCTGATATTTTCTGGTCTTTTTCTACAGAAAACTGTGGAATTTCTTCAGAACTAAATTATGTAGTGATCAATGTTAACTAGAAGATCTCCTACTATGGCCAGGGCACAGAATGTACTCTGGATGTGGGACTTCAATGCCCATCACAAAGAGTGCTTGGTAGTGCCACCACAGACCCACCGGGGGCATCCTAAAGGACACAGCTCCAGACTGGGTCTGTGACAGGTGGTGAGGGAATGAATAAGAGAGAAAAGCTTGACTTCATTCTCACCAACCAAATGCATGTCAATGACCATCACACAACCCTTATGGAGATGAGTTCCATCTTCACATTGAGGATACATTCCCATCTTGTGAGTGGCTCTGTCATGGTGCTAGATGAGATGCACATCGAACAGCTCTGGCAACTTGAAAATGAGACACTGTGGGCCATCATCAAATGTGCCTAGGAATAAGGGAATAAGGCCTACTTGGAATTGTGGGCAGTGCAGAGTCAATGGTTGGAATGGCCTCCTTCTGCACTCTAGGGATTATATGATTCTATAATCAGCAGCAGCAGAATTATACTCATCAACAATCTGTGACCTTATGGCTCAGCATATCACCCACTCTAGCAATACCACCAATACCACCAAGAGCAGGAATCAACCCTGGTTCAATATAGCCGCAGGAAGGCACACCAGAAGCAGCACTAGGCATACTAAAAATGAGGTGGCAACCTGTGAAGTTACAACACAGGACTCCTTGCATGCCAGACTTATGTAAGTAGCAAGTAATAGATGAAGCTAAATGATCCCACAATGAATGGATCAAATCAAATTATAAATGCGAAGTGATGCATTTTGGTAGGACTAATGTAGGGAGGAGCTATATAATAAATGGCAGAACGATCAAAAGTATAGACGCACAGGGGCACCTGGGTGTGCAAGACCACAGATTCTTGAAGGTGGCAGCACAGGTAGAGAAGGTGGTGAAGAAGGCATATGGCATGCTTGCCTTTCTAGGACAGGGTACAGAGTATAAAAATTGGTGTCTGATGTTACAGCTGTATAGAACATTGGTTAGGCCACATTTGGAGTACTGCGTCCAATTCTGGTCATCGCACTACCAGAAGGATGTGGAGGCTTTGGAGAGAGTGCAGAGAAAGTTTACCAGGATATTGCCTGGTACGATGAGTCTTAGCTATGAGGAGAGATTGGGTAAACTGGGGTTGTTCTCCCTGGAAAGACGGAGAATGAGGGGAGACCTAATAGAGGTGTATAAAATTATGAGAGGTATGGATAGGGTGAACAGTGGGAAGCTTTTTCCCAGGTCGGAGGTGACAAACATGAGGGGTCACAGGTTCAAGGTGAGGGGGGTGAGGTTTAACTCAGATATCAGAGGGACGTATTTTACACAGTGGGTGGTGGGGGGCTGGAATGCAGTGCCAAGCAGGGTGGTGGAGGCAGACACGCTGGGATCGTTTAAGACTTATCTGGATAGCCACATGAGCAGACTGGGAATGGAGGGATACAGAAGAATGGTCTAGTTGGACCAATGAGCGGTGCAGGCTTAGAGGGCCAAAGGGCCAAAGGGCCTGTGCTGTATTGTTCTTTGTTCAAAGATCTGCATTCCTGCCTCGCCCAGAACAGTGTGGACAATTAACAAACTCATTCACGGGAGGGCGCGCCACAAATATCCCCATCCTCAGTGATAGAGGAACCCAGCACATCAGTGCAAAAGATAAGGCTGAAGCACTCACAACAGTCTTCAGCCAGAAGTGCTGAGTTGGTGATCCATCTCAGCTTCCTCCAGATACTAACAGATACTAACAGATACTAGTCTTCAGCCAATCTGACTCACTCCACATGAAATCAAAGAACAGCTGAAGGCAGTATATACTGCAAAATATTCCAGCAATAGTTCTCAGGACTTGTGCTCCAGAACTTGCCACATCTGTAGCCAAACTGTTCCAATAATGCTACAACACTAGCATTACCCTGTGCATAAAGTTGATCCCCACTCTGAGGACTAACATCTAACCACTCAAAGAGAAGTACCTCGCGCTATGATCTGTAAAAGCAAGTGTGAAGTGGTACAATTTGCTCTTCAGCAACTTTTAGTGGTTAATCAAAATAAATCCCTGACACTCTAAAATCAACAAGTATAATTTATTTATCTAACTAACGGTGAACAAGTTATTTAAACTATCAATAAACTGAATAAAACACAATTCTAATGGAATGCTGTTCCAACAAGTACAATACTCATTCATTAACAAAAAAAATAGAATTTTAGTCACTCTTTAAATTACAACCAGGTTTTGTGCCTACTTTAATATTCTGCACCTTCTCTGTTGATTCTTCTTTGGTACCTTTATTATTGTTGCAAAGTTGAGTTTGTAAAGATGTAAAGAATGTAAAGAAAATGTCAGAAGGACAAAACATTGTGATGTCCCTTTAAAAGCTTGTTTCGTTTCAGAGGTTTAAAATGCAAAGTACATCCAAAGTCCCAGAATGAAACATTTGTATCCAAAGCAAGGCAGCAGGGTTGTCTTGGTAATAGGCTTCAGGTATTTGAATGTTAGAATTTTGCCAAATCAACTTAAAGCAAGCACTCAGCTACTAAGAACCTATGAGGTTTGAATTTGATGATGTTGAAAGAATCAGACCAATCCTGTTGTAGAAAAATTGATAGGTCATCACTGGTATAAAAGAGAGTGCAAGAGGAAAATGAGAGTTAGTAACTGCCACCTCTCAACTTGAGAGGGAGAGAGCAACTCTCTGCCAGTTGTATACACTCTTAAGAGAATCTATCATCTAACCAGTGTAAGATACCAACTCAAAAAGAGCTCACAAAGGGAATCCACAGAAGAACTCTAAAAGTTTCCGAAAGCTGCAAAATCTGGTTGTGTTTTTTCAGCGTGACGGAATACTATAGTGTATTTTTGGTTAATGAATGGGTATTATATTTATTTGAACAGCATTCTAATCGAATCTTATTTTGATCAGTATTTTACTTGCAATGGGTGAGCCACCAATCGGACCAGAGAATCCCACCACCGTAAACGACAGGAGAATTCCGGCCTGTACACATTGTATAATCTCCCCCAAAAGTGCAAAAATATATACAGTGTCATGTCAGTACAGGCATGATGACATTACAGGGTTTTAAAAAAGTCATATTGCCCTTTTAAAATAGATCCTGTTGCATTATAAGCCGGCTGCCATGGGGATAACCTAACCTTTGCAACTCAACAGCCTAGCAAGCTTTCTGGAAAGTTCCAAATTGGACTATAATGGGCATGGGCAGGAGGCTTAAAGCCTTTTAAAAGCATCCTCCAACCTGTTTCAAACAGCTCCAAGTTCAAATGTAAGAAACTGGATCCTCTGTTATAACAGCTGTCAGGACCTGACTATATGTTTTGTCTTTACTTCAAAGGAATCCTGCAGTTAATCCAGGTTTGACATCAGCATCTGAATTTACCTAAACTTCAATCCCAGTGGTAAAATCAATCTCCTTCACTGGACTCTCAAATTTGCTTTGGAGAGAGTACAGAAAAGCTTTACCAGGATGTGGGCTGGTATGGAGGGTCTTAGCGATGAGGTGAGATTGTGTAAACTAGGGTTGTTCTCCCTGGAAAGACCGATGTTGAGGGGCGACTTGATAAAAGTTTATAAAATAATGAAGGGCATAGATAGGGTGAATAGTTAGAAGCTTTTTCCCAGGTCGGAAATGACAAACACGAAGGGTCACAGTTCAAGGTAAGGGGGGGAAGGTTCAATACAGATATACAAGGGGATGTATTTTACATATAGGATGGTGGGGGGCTGGAATGCACTACCAAGCAAGGTGGTTGAGACAGACACGTTAGGATCATTTAAGACTTATCTAGATAGCCACATGAACAGACTGGGAATAGAGAGGTACAAACGGATGGTCTAGTTAGAAATATATGATCGGTGCAGTCTTGGAGGGCCAAAGGGCCTGTTCCTGTGCTGTATTTGTTCATTGTTCTTTGTTCTTTGTTCTACATCTGAACTGCTAACTATTCTGCGTTGTTTTAATATTTTCAGAAGTGCACCACTGTCTTTAACTGTGTGTTGTAAGATTTAGGTGGCATTAGGCCTTTCCAAAATGAGATTGGGATTATATAATAGTTCTTGTTTAAATGTATGAAAATTTGCTGTTGGCGATTTTATTGGACCAGCCATAGAAATACTGTATCTCCAAGAGCAGGTCAAAGGCTGGGAATTCTGTGGTGAGTAACATCTCTCCTATCTCCCAAAGTCTGACCATGAGACACAGATCAGGAATGTGATGGAATATCCTGCCCATGCCTGGAGGAGTGCAGTGCCAACAATACACAAAAAACTCAACATAATCCAGGACGAAAAGTCCACTGGATCTGCACCCAATGCGCCGTCATAAATCTTCACTTCCCCATCACTGGCAGCAGCGAGTACCATCAACAAACTTCACTTCAGCAACTCATCAGGGACTCCTTCTAAACCCATGACCCTACCATCTCAGAGAACAAGGGCACCAGGCACATGACCATCACCTGCAAGTTCCCCTCCAAGCCACACAACATCCTGACTTGGAAATATATGCCACCAGGGTAAAATCCTGGAACTTCCTTCCTAACAGCACAGTGGGTGCTCCTAGACCAGATGGACTGCAGCAATTCAAGAAAGCATGCAGCACCACTTTCTCAAGGGCAACTAAAAAATGCTGACCTTACCAAGTAACACTCACGTCCCATGAAATAATAGAAATAAAACACACGCACAAAATGGTATATAACTAACTCATTCTGAATATGCATCATATCAATCAATTTTGACTAAATCAAATGATTAGCATTTAATCTGTGTCCAAAACTTTTCCCACCCTCATCACCTCTCCCCTGGTTCTATAATATATGATGTGGAGATGCCGGCATTGGACTGGGGTAAGCAGCGTAAGAAGTCTCACAACACCAGGTTAAAGTCCAAAAGGTTTATTTGGCAACACTAGCTTTCGGAGTCTCAAACTCTTTCATCAGGTGAGTATGGACTTGTGTTCACAAACGGGGCACAAGACACACAAACTCAATTTACAAGATAATGGTTGGAATGCGAGTCTTTATAGATAACCAAGTCTTAAAGGTACAGACAATGTGAGTGGCAAGAGGGCCAAGCACGGGTTAAAGAGATGTGTATTGTCTCCAGCAAGGACAGTTAGCGAGGTTTTGCAACCCCAGGCAAGTCATGGGAGTTACAGATAGTGTGACATGAACCCGAGATCCCGGTTGAGACCGTCCTTATGTCCGTGGAACTTGGCTATCAGTTTCTGCTCAGCCATTCTGCATTGTTGTGTGTCATGAAGGCTGCCTTGGAGAACGCCTATCTGAAGATCAGAGGCTGAATGCCCATGACTGCTGAAGTGTTCCCTGACTGGAAAGGAACACTCCTGCCTGGAGATTGTTGAGCGGTGTTCATTCATTCATTGTCGTAGGGTCTGCAAGGTCTCCCCAATGTACCAAGCCTCGGGACATCCTTTCCTGCAGCGTATCAGGTAGAGAACGGTGGCTGAGTCGCAAGAGTACGTACCATGTACCCGGTGGATGGTATTCTCATGTGAGATGATGGCAACCATGTCAATGATCCGGCACATCTTGCAGAGGTTGCTGTGGCAGGGTTGTGTGGCGTCATGGTGACTGTTCTCCTGAAGGCTGGGTAGTTTGCTGCAGACAATGGTCTGATTGAGGTTGTGCAGTTGTTTGAAGGCAAGAAGTGGGGGTGTGCAGATGGCCTTGGCAAGATGTTCATCTTCATTGATAACATGTTGAAGATGTCATAGCTTCTCCATTCTGGGGAAGTACTGGAAGACGAAGGGTACTCTATCCGACGTGTCCCGTGTTAGTCTTCTGAGGAGTTTGGTGCAGTTTTTCACTGTGGCATGTCGGAACTGCTGAACGATGAGTCGAGTGCCATATCCTGAGGGCGTCTTTCAGTGTCTGTAGGTATCTGTTGTGATCCTCCTCATCTGGGCAGATCCTGTGTATACGGAGGGCTTGTTCATAGGGGCTGGCTTCTTTAACGTGTTTAGGGTGGAAGCTGGAGAAGTGGAGCATCATGAGGTTATCTGTGGGCTTGCAGCACAGTGAAGTGCTGAGGTGACCGTCCTTGATGGAGATGCATGACATCAACAAGTTCCATCCCACCATCAGACTCACCATGGACTACTCTCTGGAATCGGTTGCATTCTTGGACACACGCATCTCCATCAAGGATGGTGTTGTGAGATTTCTTACTCTATAATCCAGCCAGGTTGTGTGAAATACAATTCATGCTGACACAGTTTTCTGCTTTTAACCATTCTCAATGAGAAATTTAGCAGCTCAGCTGGGAACTGACAAAACTCATCACACATTCTGCTAAGTGTCTGACTGCAATGCAGCCTACTATGGGGATATGTTCTGACAGCCATAAAGCTGTAAGGCAAGCATTCACGTGCCCGACTGCCAGCATCTCTCCCTTTGCAGTAATAATCTGTTGATTTTCTTTTTAAATTTGTTATAGGATGCCTCCTCAC
This sequence comes from Carcharhinus amblyrhynchos, assembly GCF_965287045.1. Taxonomy (NCBI): domain Eukaryota; kingdom Metazoa; phylum Chordata; class Chondrichthyes; order Carcharhiniformes; family Carcharhinidae; genus Carcharhinus; species Carcharhinus amblyrhynchos. Next base: position 32,532,147 of record NC_137335.1, on the reverse strand, counting down.
TTCAGCTGAAAAAATAATTGATGCTGAGGTCTTGTTGGCAACATTAGGATGTGCATGATTAACAGTATAAACAAAGTGTGGCATGGTGAGAGTAAAACATTACAAAACAGGGTGCAAATGGAGCAAACAGATAAAGCAAAGTAAACAGCACCAGAATAAGTGCCAAAAAAAGCAATCATCACTGCAAGCAGATCTGAACGATGATTAGCATAAAACATTAAACATTGTTAAAGATAGAAGAAGCTTGATACCAGTGGGCAGTGAGTTCTACACACCAGCAGCAAAAAAGGTAAAGGTTAATTTAGCATAATTATTATTATAGGCATTGGCAAGAAGGCAATTAAGGCTGGTGCTGGATCTAATTTTGCGATATGAACAGATGAACTATGAGTGAGTTATTAATAAGGTAATTAATTTATTAATCAGGTCCAGATTTCTGAAAGCATTTGGAAATTATTCTTGCAAGGTGAAGTTCACACAAGCTTCCAGGAGAAGGAAGTTTAACTCTTGGTATGAGGGACAAAGGTCCCTGAAGCTGATGGAAAACCGTGCAATTAACCTAAGACAAAATAAATCATAGCCATTAATATGAGATAACGCAAGTCTTTTAAATCATAATTGCTACTTTGCAACTTAAACATTGTCTACCTTTTAAAAGTGGAAATATGCAATGACTCACTGGATGTTCAGGAGGTACAAAATATAATCAATTGCTGAACTAATCTGAAATCAAGGCCTGATCAAAGACAGGAAGCGGGAACCAGGTTTGTTCTTAAGTCAGAGACCTGCCTCTGGTGAGAAACTGATTAAAATCCTGATTTTCAATGTGAGAAAATTGGTTAGAGCCTTTGGAAGCAAGTTAGATCATGTTTGGAGCTCATTTATACTTCTTACAAAAGACACTATTTAGGCTGATTTAGGCCCTGAGGAAATATGTGCATTGTGCCAAAGACATCACACTCATCCAAGGGAAGTGAGAAGACTCAGGTGAGCTAGGTTCAATATCCTCATGTGCCCTAGCAAGGTGAATACTGCCCCCAAACCTCTACACACTGCTAAGGGTATGAACCCTGCAGCACACACAACATCTGAAGAACCTGAAGGTGCAGTGAAATGCGCAGCCAGTGAAAAGCTGAAAGTTCACAGAGAATGGGGCCAGTGAAAAGCTGAGAATTCAGTGAGTTCAGTGAGAATGGAGGAAGCGAGAAGCAGTGAGTTCACCGAGTTCAGGTGGAATGGAGCCAGTGAAAAGCTGTGAGTTCAGTGAGAATGGGGCCAGTGAAAAGCAGTGAGTTCAGTGAGAATTGAGTCAGTGAAAATGGAGAGTTTAGTGAGAATGGAACAGTGAGAAGCAGTGAGTTCAGTGAGAGTATTGATAATTAAATATGTTATATTGTATAACACTGGGGAAGTTGTGGATGCTTCCTGTGGCCTAGAATTCCACATGTGCAGGAAGTGACCAGCTACATAAACTTGAACCCCAGGCTGCAGAACTTGAGCAATTGCTAGATTCACCATTGCTGGAATCACCCTATTGCCTCCACAAGGCTGCGAACTGTGTGGACAGTATTTTTAGGGAGGTGGTCACACTGCAGTTTAACAGAGGGAATGTGTGATCCTCAGTTTAGGAAGATTAGGCCGCTAATGCAGGATCCCCTGAGTCCATCTTGTTCATGATCTGGTTTTCCATTAGGTGATGGCAATAATTCCTTTAGAGGTGGGCAGCCAACGTCTATCTAGTGGCACCACGATGGCTCAGCTGCACAGGAGGTGAGGAGGAAGAGCAGAAGTACTACAGTGAGGGATTCCATAGTTAGGAAAACAGATGGGTGTTTCCGCAGTGGCTGCCAAAATGCCAAAATGGAATGCTATCCATAAACAAAACAGAAAGTGCTAAAAATATGCAGCACATTCTACAGAATCTGTGGAGAAAATACGATTCTTATTTGGAACATTCCGAGTTGGACTGGTTTTTGAGAAAATTTCGAGAGTAGATCTTTGAAAGCGACGAGTTGAAATCCCTTCTGAGGGAGGCAGGATTTATCAAGATATTGTGTTTCATTGTGGCCACTGATGCTTGGCTGGATTTCTGAAAATCCGTGGGATCTGCATTGGAGATATCTACCATTTAGCGTAGAGTCACTACCACTGAGAAAAACGGTGAGGAGAGGCCAGAGAATCTTGCCCAAAATTTTGACTGTGAATTCTGTGACACTTACTGAAAAGCAGAATGTCTTTGTCCGTTGCTGTGTCTTTTCTGGAGAGGGAAAATGTATCCCTGATTGATGTGCAATAATTAAAATGGTTAGGACAATCACATTAGCAGAAAAGTTAAGGCTTGAGTTAAAAACAGAGACTGAAAAAAGCAGACATAGTGGAGGTAATGTTATAACTTTTGGAATTAGAAGAAAATCTCGACACAGGTATAGATAGCACTGTTAGACTTCAGCTGCAGATGAAGTAGCTTGAAGGAGGAAAGTGCAAAAATTTGAACTTGAACTCCAGACAGACCTTAGCATGGGAGGAAAAAGATAAAGACAAGAGGCTTCAAAGAGAGAGAAAAAAATTAGGTAATATAAGCTCATTATAGAAAAACTTAGGTTATAGGTGAAAGAGAGTCCAGTAACTTGGATGATGAGTCGAGGTAAATAATCTTTGCCTATTGCCCTGCTGCTTACATTCACTGAGAATGGAGCTGAGAACTGTTTTATTTCATTTGAAAAGGTGGCAGTACAAAGCTGAAGTAGCCAAGGCCACATGAACTCCCATTTTGCAGAGCTTTGGTCGGGAAAACTATGGATGCAATATTCTAGTCTTTCAGCAGAACTATCCTCATGAGAGAGTTAAAACTGCAGTACCTAATTCCTCTGAGCTTGTGAATGAAACATATCAGTGGAAATTTTAGACTTTAAGGGAAAGATCAAACATTGATAGAATTTGGTTAGAAGGAAGGAATGTTGTGACACCAATGATTTTGGATATTGAATTTTGAACAGAATTTTGAGAATGTGAGGGAGATAATGACAATGCAAAAAATTTGCAACAGAATTCCAATGGCTATCAGGTCACACCATTTAACATAAGGGAAACAGCAGTTCTGGCAAGTGGATATTATATGTTACATAGGCAGTTAGGGGGCAGTCAACCTCCATTTGTAAACCCACTGACAAGCTGGTGGAATAGAAAAACATCTAGTTTTGTGAGGAAGGCAGAAGTTGTAGAAACATAGAAGCAGGAGTAGGCCATTTGGCCTTTCAAGCCTACTCAGCCATTCATTATGATCATGGCTGATCAATTTCAATATCCTGACCCCACATATCCCCCATATCCTTTGATCTCTTTAGCCCTAAGAGCTGTATCTAATTTCTTCTCGAAATCACACAACGTTTTAGCCTCAACTACATCATATGGTAATGATTCCACACATTCGCCACTCTCTGATTGAAGAAATTTCTCATCACCTCAGTCCTAAAACTATGACCCTTAGTTCTGAACTCGCCTGCCATCAGGAACATTCTTTCTGAACCTACCCTGTCGAATCCTGTTCGAATTTTATAACCTTCTCTGAGATCCCCTCTCACTCTTTTAAACTCCAGTGAATATAATCCTAGCCGACTTAGTCTCTCCTCATAAGACAGACCTGTACATCCCAGGAATCAGCCTGTAAACCTTCGCTGTACTCCCTCTAGAGCAAGGATGTCCTTCCTCAGATGAGGACACCTCCTCAGATAGGGACAATGACATCAATGTAAATGATAGTATAAATGATGTAGAGAAATCAGGGCAGCACAATGCCACAGTGGTTGGCACGGCTGCCTCACACTTCCAGGGACCCAGGTTCGATACTGGCCTTGGGTGACTGTGTAGAGTTTGCACATTCTCCCTGTGTCTGCATGGGTTTCCTCCACAGACCAAAGGTGTGCAGGTTGGGTAGACTGGCCATGCTGAATTGCCCCTTAGTGTCCCAAGATGTGTAGGTTAGATGAAGTAGCCACGGTAAATATGTGGGGTTGCAGAGAAAGAGTGGAGCAGAGGGCCTGGGTAGAATACTTTGTAAGAAAGTCGGTGCAGTCTTGACAGGCTGAATGGCCTCTTCTGCACTGCAGGGATATAATGTATGCTTTTTTGCCATAAGACAGGGCATGCTAATAAATTGTTGGAAGTAAATTTTTGGTGGCGAGTTTAGTGGCGAGGAGAGTTAAGGAGTCTTCAGAAAAGGTTATACCAAAAAAAGGTATTAAATCAGTGACACTGGTTTAAATGACAAGAATTTCTACAGAGAAAGCTGCACTAGAAAGTAAAGATTGTGAGAAACCCATTGCCACTAATGTTTTTGGCTTATGTATAGATAGGGATACACAGGATTACAAGGGGTTTATATTTGAAGGGGAAGTCACTCCATTTTTGTCCAAGAAACAGCCAAGAATGATTACTATCCTGAGAGACACTGGTTCAGTTCAGAGTTTATTGTCAGCAAAGGATTCAGATCTTTCTTCAGGGAATTCACTGAAACAAGATGTATTAGTACGGGCTATTGATGGCATGTGTCATTGTCTTTCCCATTGCATAAAGTAAAGATAAATTGTGCTGTGATGAAGGAACCTTGTACAGTTGGAATTGTTCTAAAATTACCAATTATAAATTGAGATTTCAGACTGAGGAATGGTAAAGCAGACAACGTAGTTTATTCACAATCTGGGATAGAATGACACAACTCAGGAATGACTCCTATGTGTAAAAACTTCTCATTAAATCGTGATCCATTTGAGAAACAAACTGACACTAGAAAAGATAATCATGGAATCAGTCTATTAATGGGCAGTACAGAGAGCAAGATTGTCTGCTGAGTTTTCAAATAAACTTTGTCACAGAAAGGACTGATACTTCAGAAGATTAAAGAGTTAAAGCTAAATGTTTAATGACAGTAAACCCTAAATTAAATCTCCCTGTCAGTGCTGAGACAGCACAAGAATTGACCGTGCTTGTCAGATACAAGATACAGCTGAACAAACCCAGGCAAGTGGACTGAATTCAAAAGACCAGATACAGCTCTAAGATGATTGGAATGAAGTAAATTATGTGAATTATGTGGAAGATTCAAAGTTGTAGAAGGAAAATTCAAGGTCCAAAATGATGAGACTGTGGTTATTGCTCAGAATGAATTAAATAAAATTCACTCTGAATGGGATCAGGAGAAACTGAAAGATTACAAATTATTTAAAGATCAGACCAAACAAAAAGTGTCCGAATAATGTTCCTGAAATGACTAAGGAAGATTTTGATCGAAATGAAAAGAGCTGTCAGCAAAAAAAGCAACCATTTAGAACTTGTTATCTCAAAAGACAGCTGGACTAGTGATCCAGAAGTCCAGTGTAAAGCTCTGGTGGCCTGGTTTCAAATCCCACCATGGCAGATGGTGAAATTTGAACTTAATAAATATCCGAATTTAAAAGTCTAACCATGAAACCATTGTCAATTGTCCTAAAAACTCATCTGTTTCAATAATGGCCTTTAAGGAAGGAAATCTGCCATCCTTGCTTGGTCTATGACTCCAACCTACAGCAGCTTGTTCTTCTACATCTTACCCACTGGTTGGTGGTCTACAGGCTTCACCAAGCAATGTAATTGCACCTTTTTTGCTCTTTAACTCAAGCCCTGACCCTTCTGGGACATCCCCTCTGTCCAGCGCTGCAATGTTTTCCTTAATCAATACTGCCACCTCTCCCCCTTCCTTAGCTTTCCTGAACAACTTGCATCCAGAAATATTTAATACCTACACCTGCCTTTCTTTGAGCCAGGTCTCTATTATAACAACAACATGATACTACCATAGATCAACCTGTGCCTGTAACTCACCAATTTCATTTAACACACTCCATGCATTCATCAACATGCACAGTAACCCTGATTTAGGCTTTATTACTTTTTCGCTTACTCCGAACCCACCTATTAACTTATTATTCCTTATTCTAGTGCTCCCTCCCTCTCCCAGTATTCTATGCATCTTGCCATTCCTCTCTGATGTTATCACTTGGTTCCCACACCCTTTGCCAAGTTAGTTTAAACCCTCCCCAACAGCATGAGCAAAACGTCCCACATGGATCTCAAATCTATTTAGATGTAACCCATCCAACCTGTACAGATCCTATCTCCCAAAGCTGGCTCCAATATCTCAAGAATTTAATATCCTGCTTGCTGCACCATTTTTCCAACCATATATTCGCTTGCTTTATCCTCCTATTTCTATATTCACTTGTACCTGGTACTGAAATTATTACCATTGAGGTGCTGCTTGCTAATTTCCTATGCAGCTCCCCAAAATTCTCTCTGAGCCCCTGAAGCACATTTGAGGATGAGGAGACTCAGAAGAGACTGTCATAGTGTTCACCCACACCCTCCACCAGTGCAGGGACAAATACTTCGGTATGCTGTAGTTCAAGGTTAGACCTGGGGTCACTTTCTGGAGAACAGCTCACAGATACATCTCTGCAGCAGTCAGAAGCAGGGCAGCTCAGGTTCCTGCAGCAATAGGGACAGCCCAGTCAGCGACAGGGACAACACAGGTTTGCAGTATTTGGAAGGCTGCTCAGCCCCAGTCAGATGATAACCTCTCGAAGCTGCTGCCAGCTTATTGATGGAGATGCAATGGCAACGAGTGGAACAGAGCTTCGACAGTCGCTTAGCAGAGTACCACACATGATGGAGGAATTCCTTTGCTTTTCCTGCCGTCGTAGCTCTGACATGCGAGTGTCTCAAGGCCACCGTGGCAAGATTGGTAAACACCATGGAGACCTTTGTTCAGCCAGTCGTGCCAGATTGGTTCTCAGCCGTGCTTTCCATGACTACATTTTGACCTCCGTCCAGGTGCTCTATCTTCTGCAGGAGTTATGACAGGGCCCCCTGGCACCCACAGGCAGGATGCGGCCAAAATGAATCTGATTTCAAGAAGAAATTAGACATAGTTCTTGGGGCTAAAGGGATCGGGATATTGAATGTGATGATCAGCCATGATCAGAATGAATGGCAGAGCACTGTTCGGAGTGGCTGAGAGCAAAGGTTACCATGTTGCAAAGAACACTAAATTGATCACTGTTGTTTATCATCCTTCTGTCAGCTTCTTTCATCTCTGAACACTTCATTAAAAATTAAATGCTAGGGGCACATATGGAAGTTCTTTTATTACTGTCATGACAGGAAAAGTTTAAAGTTTATTTATTAGTGTCACAAGTCAGCTTATATTAACACTGCAATGAGTTATTGTGAAAATTGGTTTGAGCTGGTGAAATAAATAAAGGGATCCTCAACAGTGAGGGCAAATTGTCTAGACAAATATCTTTCTGTCATTGGCAGTAAGTGGTTACAAGTTCCACGCTGTATCTTCCATGCATGTGATAGCACAAAAATCTCAGTCTTCCTTCCAGGCCATGTCCCTCAACTTGTGTCAGAGTGACTCAGTTCAAAGTCTGAATCAGGAGATCCCTGATGTTATGGTATTCTCACAAGAGGTTTGTATCTGGAGCCCTCCATTCATCCTGCAGGAGGGGTACCTCTATTCAATGCCATCTTCCTCTGGCTCCATTTCCTCTTTCCGTCTCTAATTTCCCTTGAACTGAGGTCATTTCAGAAGACATTTAAGACTCAACTACATTGCTGTGGATCTGGGCTCACATGTAGTCCAGACAAGGTAATGATGGCAGATTTCCTTCCCTAAGAGAGCCAGATGGGTTTCTCCAACAACCAATGATAGTTACATCATCACTTTTACAGAGAATAATTTTACAAATGTTATTAATTGAACTTAAATTCCAGCTGTCATCGTGGTATTTGAACCCAAGTCTCCTGGGCATGACCCTAGGACTTCGGATTATTAGTCCAGTGATGTTACCACTGCACCAGCATCTCCTCTGAGGCCTGTCAGAGGATTCATGGCTAGGCCTGCATTGATTGCCCATCTCTAATTGCCTTGAGAAGATGGAGGTGAGATGATCCTTGAACCACCGCAGTCCATGTTGATAGTCCCACAGTGCTGTTTCGGATGGTGTTCCAGAATTTTGGCCCAGCAACAGTGAAGGAATGGCAATGTAATTTCAAGTCAGGATGGTGTTTGGTTTGGAGGGGAACTTGCAGGTGATGGTGTTCCCATATGTCTGCTGCCCTTGTCCTAGGTGGTCGAGGTCATGGTCTGATAGGAGGATGGAGGAGATAAACATAGAACGTTACAGCGCAGTACAGGCCCTTCGGCCCTCAATGTTGTGCCAACCTGTGAAACCATCTAAAGCCCATCTAACCTACATTATTCTAATATCATCCATACGCTTATCCAATGACCATTTAAATGCCCTTAATGTTGGCGAGTCCACTACTGTTGCAGGCAGGGCATTCCACAGCCTTATGGGGAGAATGTGCAGATCAGCACAGACAGTCAATCAAGGCCAGAATTGAACCCCATCTCATTGTGAGGCTAACTACTGTACTGCCGTTTTGACCAAGGATCTTCCTACTCAGCCCCAAATCCCACCTCAGTCAATATCAGGGACAGCACCTCCAACAGTGCAGCACCCCCTTAGTACTGTACCAACACTTCAGGCCAGATTTCCAGCTCAGTCCCCAAAACGAGATCAGAAGTCAAGAGGAGATGTGGGTACCGTTACTGAGCCACAACCAACACAATATAAATATCCGAGTCATCAGCAGGAAAGATAATGCAACAAGTAAGACAGAAGGTAAGAAGGTATTTGCCCTGAAAGAAGGTATTTGACTATTTCCCATGCATTACTTTCCCTGCAGGCTCGCCATTCCCCAGGCAAAAGGGTGGATAAATAAATTCCACCCAAACCTATCACAATGATCATCTGTAAATATTACACCTGAGCAGTAAGGTAACTGGCACGCGGATTTTCCCCTTCTCCCTTGAGAGGGGGCAGAGTACATAATCTCTGCAATGTTCTAGAACATAGAACAGTATAGCACAGTACAGGCCCTTTGGCCCTCGATGTTGTGCCGAGCTATGTCCAAACCCAAGATCAAGTTATCCTGCTCCCTATCATTCTGGTGTGCTCCATGTGCCTATCCAATAACGGCTTGAAAGTTCCTAAAGTGTCCGACTCCACTATCACAGCAGGCAGTCCATTCCACACCCCAACCACTCTCTGAGTAAAGAATCTACCTCGGACATCCCTCCTATATCTCCCACTACGAACCTTATAGTTATGCCTCCTAGTAACAGCTACATCCAACTGAGGAAATAGTCTCTGCACGTCCTCTCTGTCTATCCCCCTCATCATCTTATAAACCTCTATTAAGTCGCCTCTCATCTTCTTCTGTTCTAAAGAGAAAAGTCCCGGCTCCCTCAACCTTTCCTCATAAGACCTACCCTCCAAACCAGGCAGCATCCTGGTAAATCTCCTCTGCACTCTCTCCAATGCTTCCACATCCTTCTTATAGTGAGGTGACCAGAACTGCACACAATATTCCAAATGTGGTCTCACCAAGGTCCGGTATAGTTGCAGGATAACCCCAGGGCTCTTAAAGGCAGCCATCAGATTGCAAACATAAATGTAGAAAAATAACTTGCTGTGGTTTGGTTTGTTTTGTATCTTCATGCACACTTTTTGTCCTTTGGGGAATAGTGGAGAAGTTCAAAGATTTACCACGCTGATTATCAACCTCCTGAACTATGTTCACAAAGGTTTCTTCCTTGGCCAGTGGGACCTCACAGAATCAGAATCACAGAATAATACAATGCAGAAGAGGCCATTCGGCCCATCGACTCCGCACCAATGCATGAAAGGCCCTGACCTGCCCACCTAATCCCACATGCCAGCACTTGGCCCATAGCCTTAAGTGCTATGGCATGTCAAGTACTTATTTTTAAAGGATATGAGACACGCCGCCTCCACCACCCTCCCAGGCAGTGCATTCCAGACTGTTACCTCCCTCTGGGTAAAAAAATGTTCCTCAAATCCTCCCTAAATCTCTCCCCCCTCACTTTTAACTTTTGTCCTCTCATACTGACCCTTCAACTAAGGGGAACAGCTGCTCCCTATCCACCCTGTCCATGGCCCTCATAATCTTGAACAACTCAATCAGATCGTTCCTCAGTCTTCTCTGCTCCAGAAAAAACAACCTAAGTCTATCCAACCTCTCTTTATAACTTAAATGTTCCATCCCAGGCAGCGTCCTGGTGAATCTCCTCGGCATCCCCTCCAGTGCGATCACATCCTTCCTATAATATGGCCAAGCAGAACTGTACACAGTACTCCAGCTGTGGCCTCACCAAAGTTCTGTACAACTCCATCACTTGATGGGACATGAGACTTGGACCTGGAACTTCTGACTCAGGGGCAAAAGTTGTACCTACTGAGCCACAAGACTTCCTCTTGTTGTGGTGTCAAACCAGTTGAATATTGAGGCAGTGGAAGTTCTTCCTGGATGAACTTCACTGGTCAGTCTGTTAATGAATTGATGGTTACATGGGGGGAGTTGATGATGCAGAGACCAATTTCCAGCTGGTGGGGCCCTATGCTCACCTTCATTTCTGCACCCCTCTCCCAAAATGTTACACCTCCCCTTCCCACCCACCTCCACATCCGAAAACGCAAAGATGGAAGCCATAGAAGTCCACCTATTAATCACTGCATCTTTGCTTTGCTGAAATCCAAGCTTATCCCTTTTACGAAGCTTTGATTTTAATCATCACAGTACTGACACTCTCCCTTGTCCATGCCCTCAAATGCGGGAGTGCAGAGGAGGTTTACTAGGCTGATACCGGAGTTGAGGGGGTTGAGCTATGAGGAGAGGCTGAATGAACTAGGCTTGTACTCGTTGGAGTTTAGAAGAATGAGGGGAGATCTCATTGAGACGTATAAGATGATGAATGGGATGGATAGGATAGAGGTGGAGAGACTCTTCCCACTCAAAAAAGACAGTAGGACAAGGGGGCACAGCCTCAAGATAAAGGGGGGGCGTTTTAGAACAGAGTTGAGGAGGAACTTCTTCACTCAAAGGGTGGTGAATCTCTGGAATTCTCTGCCTGTTGAAGTGGTGGAGGCTGCCTCGCTAAATATATTTAAGATGCGGGTTGATGGGTTTTTGATAAGAAAGGGGATTAAGGGTTATGGGGAGAGGGCGGGAAAGTGGAACTGAGCCACGACAGATCAGCCATGATCATATTGAATGGCGGGGCAGGCTCGAAGGGCTAGATGGCCTACTCCTGCTCCTATTTCTTATGTTCTTATGTTCTTATGTTCCACTCTCATCTCGCTTGCTTCTGAGGTCCTCTGTCCATTATGAGACCTCAGTTCTGTCCATTGCCTCACATGTGGTTTACCTGCTGCTGGACATGTGTCAGCTGCCTCACCCATCCCTGGTATAAACTGTAGCTGCATCTCCCTCACCTCAGGGCCTATCGCTGCTGCCTGCCTCCCCAGATCCACCTGGTGCTCACCTTAGTCTTCTATGTTTCAGTGTTTTTCCCTCACTTGGTTCTCGCTGCTTTCCCCCACTTGATGCTGTTTCCCCACTGAAGTTGAGAGGAGGAGAGGGGGAGAAATCATGAAGAAGGTCCTGAAAGTGGATCCATTAGGAGGGCCCTAATGCCCTACTGCCAGTGATCTTTGTTGGGGGTAGGTAAACATCCCTTCAATGAGGGGAGGGTAGGGGGAGGGGTTAGGGTTGGGGGGGGTGGGAAGGGAGGTCCTCAATTTCAATTTGTGATCAAGCCGTTCTGTAAAAATAGCGCTGATCAATGTGAAAGCAGGACTCTGGGAGGAAACCAAAGAACCTGGAGGAAACCCACACAGACACGGGAAGAACATGCAAACTCCACACAGTCACCTAAGGCCAGAATTGAATCTGGGTCCCTGGTGTTGTGAGGCGACAATGCCAGAAGCTCTGGGTTCAAGTTCCACTCCAGGACTTAATGGTCAAAGATGGTATGTTCACACAATGTGTCCAAACGGGATAATTATCAACGTGTAATTCTTTCTGATTCACCCATGATCGGTGTAAGAGCAGGAGATTTTTTTCATACGCCAAAACCTGCAGCAGGCAATGCAAAGCATGCAGAATCTTGCCAAATATGACCACGGACCAACACATGAAAGCCATGGTTGCTATCATACCTGAAGAGAGAGAGGGCAAATAGAACAAAGCTCTCTCTCAGAAATATAGTATTCCAGTTGAGAGGACAATGCATACAAACACAGACAGGCACTGAAAAGTATAACAATATCATCTGTAAGTTTAAAGGCTCTAGCTCTGGATCAAACATTAGGGAGATCATCTGTGTATAGTTCCAAAGGAAGTGGGCCAAGGACAGAGCCCTGAGGGATGGCAACAGATAGAAACTGCATGACAGATTTCCTGCTGGAGATATTACAGTATTCAGAAATCTAGATTCTCTTTGATGTTGGAAAAAAATCCTACAGAACAGAGAGGACAAATTGTAAAAATTATAGCAATTTTGCTGAATGTTTTACAGGAACTAATGATACAGAACTACTTGGAAAGAAATTTTGGGATCATGGTAGTGTGAATAGGAAACACACAGAATACATGGCAACGAGTAAATACAAGGAAAATAGATAGTGGCACAGTGGCACAATGGCTAGCACTGCTATCTCACAGTTCCAGGGACCTGGTTTGATTCCAGCCGTGGGTGATTGTCTGTGTGGAGTTTGCACGTTCTCCCTGTCTCTGTGTGGGTTTCCTCTCACAAGCCAAAGATGTGCAGGTTAGGTGGATTTGCCATGGTAAATTGCACCAAGATGAGTAACATTCGGGGGTTTAGCAGGGTAAATGTGTGGGGGTTATAGGGATAGGTGGAATGTGGGCCTGGGAAAGATGCTCTGGTGGAGAATCAGTGTAGACTCAATGGGCTGAATGGCCTTCTTCTGCACTGCAAGGATTCTATGGTTCTGTTCTATGATAGCCCTTAGGAAATGTCTTATCTTTACATATCAATGGTATAAATATTTATTTGATTATATGCCTAAAAGTTATGGGTTCTCTTTGTCCTAGAAAATGCAGCCATAAATCTATGGTGTTGAATAAATAAAATGGGAGCAAGGCTTTTGATCTTTTGTTAAGGGCATCTAAGGTCATTTTCCAATGAATCGCATGATCCATATGTTTAAATATTCAAGTTGACTGCTTGTGGGAACCTGGTGCTGAACAGCTGGAGTCCGCTTCTAACATAAATGAAGAGTAGATATGGCCAGCCTGCAGTGGAAAATTTGATTGGAAGAAAATCCTTGCCACATTTGTTGTTTGTATTGTTCCCCTGGGAAAGGAGAGTTTCTTTTAAATGACTGTTCCTTGTTTTATTGTAGAAAACTGGAGATAGGCAATGATGAACACTTGCCATACTACAGCATTGGAATATTAAGCACACTTTTCAACCATTGTCATGCAGTCAGTGTTTGTTGACATAAATCAATGCAACTGGTGCCCAATCGTTACCCTCCTGCGACATTGGTCCCTGTCCTCGTATCCCTACATAAGATAAGTGTTGTTCTCATGTTATTGTACTCAGTAATAAAATCTGAGATTCCCACCTCTTTGCAAGAGGAGTTCCAGAATACACCAGCTATTTGATGCATAACTACTGGATTTAGAACAGGCAGGAGTAAACAACAGATAAAGGAAGGGGGGAGCTGGGTACCACTAGAAAAGGAGGAATAATTGACAAGAAGAAATGGAAATAGTTAGGTGGCACAGTGGTTAGCATTGCTGCCTCACAACATTGGGGACCTAGCTTCAGTTGAATTTCTGTGTGGCGTTTGCACATTCTCCCCGTGAATGCATGGGTTTCCAGCAGATGCTGTGGTTTCCTCCCATAGTCCAAAGGTGTGCAGGTTTGGTGGATTGGCCATGCTAAATACATGGGGTTATGGGAATAGAGCAGAGGGGAAAGCCTGGGTGGGATGCTCTTTCAGAAAGTTGGTGCAGACTTGATGGGCTGGATGGCCACTTTCTGCACTGTAGGGATCCTAGGGGTTCTATGGAAAGTATGGTTGGTGAGGGAAGGAAGGAAGGAAGGAAGAACATTTAAAGAAATATAAAAGAGAGAAAAAGAAAGAAGTTGGTAAAGAGAATGAGGAAATTAAAGGGAATTGTTGGCAATGAAGGGATAATAAATGGATTACAACTGAGAGAAAAAGGAAATGCAAGCTAATGGAGGAGAGCAGAGTCGACGACATAAAGTGAGTGCAGCAATTTAGGAACAAGAAGTTAGAAGTGTTGTTGAAAAGGATGTGATAACATTAGTTTTGATTGAATGGCAGGGCTAGGATTCCAATATAAACCAGGAAGGGGGTGGGTACAGGGTGCCTTCATGAACTGATGTGGTCGGGGTGGTGGGGGGTAGCATTATACATTGGCTTGAACAGGAGGAGAAGGAGGATAGCCTCTGCTTGGTGGTCATTTCTTTTTGAATCAGATGCTTATAGGTTCAAGACCCATTTTTAGGATGATGATATCTCAGCCCCCACTATTCAGAGAGTTGGCGGGGAACACACCCCTATGGCATCTGACAGGCTCATTGCCATTTCAGGCTCAACTGTGTGTTGACTTCGATGGAACTTCCATCCATCACTCTTGGATGGGGGGGCTTGCCTCAGAGAGAGAGCTGTTGGCCAATCAGATTGGCTGCCAGATCTACAGCCCCTCCATACACAGTGCTGCAGTGTCTGGAAGATGCATAGCATAAAATTCTGGCCTTGAAAATGTAATCTGGTCTGCAACTGGATTGTTTCAATGGGGAAGTGCTCCACTTTTGGAGCACTATTATTTTTTGGATAAGATGTAAACCAATAAAAAGCATCTGGATGGCTACACATTGAATAGTTAGAGCACACAATATTGCCTTTTACTGTAACAATGAACTCTGTGACCAACAGTGAGAATGAATGTCTTGGACTACAAGAAGATATAGACGGGATGGTCAAATGGACAGATGACAGATGGAACTTAACCCTGAGAGATGTGAGGTGTTGCACTTTGGAAGGAATGATTTGACAAGGGAATAGTCAATAAATGGCATTACATTAGGAAGTTTTGTGGAACAAAGGGATCTTGGTGTGATTGTCCATAGATCTCCAAAGGCAAAAGGGCATGTTAGTAGGGTGGTGAGAAAGGCATATGGGACAGTTGCCTTTAGCATTGATTGAATTAGTTGAGAGGGCTGCGAGTAACATATTCTAGTTTGCTGATGATACAAGTTAGGTGATATATTAGTTTGTGGTTACAAAGTGATTGAGTGTGAGTAATTGAATCTTATTACAATTGTGCAGAATATTGTTGAGGCCATGTCTAATGTTTGGCCTCCTTTCCCAAAGAACACCGTTGCCTCAGGCAGATTGCAACAAAGGTACCTGGGATGAGGAGGTTTCCCTACAAGGAGAGACTGAGTAGACTAGGTTTATATTCTCAGGAGTTTAGAAGAATGAAAAGCAATCTCATTAAAACATAAGGAATTCCAAAGATACTTACAGGATCAATGCTGAGAAATTGTTTCTGCTGGCTGGGGAATCTAAAACATGAGGACACAGTCTCAGAATAAGGTGGTCAGCCATTTAGAATAGAAATGAGGAGAAATTTCTTCACTTAAAAGTTTTGAATCTTTGGAATTCCCTACCCTTGTGAATGCTGAGTGGTTAAGAATACGCAAGGCAGGTTTATAGATTTTTGGCTGTGAGACTAAATATATGGAGAGGGCAGGAAGGTAGAGTTAAGGTGGAAGACCAGCCATGATTTTGTTGAATGATGGAACAGGCTCAGATGGTCAACTCCAGTTCCTATTTCTTCTGTCCTTATATCCTAGGTATGGCACTGTTTATATCCACCTTTCAAGGTCGACAATTTATATAAAGTTCATTTTTGTGCTCATTAGCTAATACCTATTTCCATAGTGTTGTCACTTTAGAATCATAGAATAATACAGTGCAGAAGCCCTTCAGCCCATTGGTTCTGTACCCACTTGGCCCATAGCCTTGAATGTCATGATGCCAAGTGCTCACCAAGTACTTTTTAAACCATGTGAGCAATTCGCCTCTACTACCCTCCCAGGTAGCGCATTCCAGACTGTCACCACTCTGTGGGTAAAAAGGATTTTCCTCATAACTCCCTAAACCTTGAACCGATGTCTCCTTGTGACTGACCCTTCAACTAAGAGGAACAGCTGCTCTTCATTCACATTAGCTATGCCACTCAAAGTCTTGTAAACCTCGATCAAGTTACCTCTTAGTTTTCTCTGCTCCAATGAGAACAATTCAAGCCTATCCAAATCTCTTGACAGGCCTCCATCTTCAACACTCCATAACTCTGAGCTTATCCAAATTTTCTCTAGCCATGTCCTCGCTCACAACAGTTCATCCCTCAATGTTATGTTGGCTGACATATTTTGGCTTCAAGTTAAGCAACGCTTTGATTTTAAAATTTTCATCTATGTTTTCACATCCCTCCAAGGCCTTACCCTTCACTATCTTTGTAGCCTCCATCAGCTTGCCAATGCTGTCAAAGGTCTGTGCTCCCCCATCTCTCTACCTTTCTTTCCTCCTTTAAGATGCCCTGAGAAAACCTACTTCCCTGACCACACTTCCATCATAATATCTCCTTATCTGGGTTTGGTGTCCATTGTGAGTTTGAGATGTGATACATGCTGCTGCTCTCTCTGTTTCCCACACTAGGTCTATTACATCATTTCTGGTGCATACTTCAATACAGCAGAGCTCCAGTGAGCCAATAAGAATAAAGACGAATGCATAACCTTTGTTTGATAACACTGCTGTGAAACACATTGACACATTTTACCACTTTAAAGGGAAATGCAAGTTGTTGCAGCTATTATTAGAAGAAGAGCAAAATGCCAACTCAAAATAACAAAATAGAGAAAGAAGGACAGGCAGAATTGCAGAAAGAAAATGGAACACAAGTTCTCTTCTGAACTGGGAGATGGTCACTGGACTAGTAACCGAGAGATTTGGGATAATACTCTGGGGACCCAGTTTCGACTCCCATCATGGCAGATGGTGGAATTAGAATTCAGTAAAAATCTGGAACAAGAATCTAATGATGAAATCATTGTCATAAAAAAAACCCATCTGATTCACTAATGTCCTTTAGGGGAAGGAAATCTACCATTATGTGACTCCAGACTTGATTGACTCTTAACTGTCGTCTGCAATGACAGCTGAAGGGCAATTAGGGATGGGCAACAAATGCTGGCCTTGCCAATAATGCCCACACCCGCATGAAAGAATTTTTAAAAAATAGGGAACTTCGTTCACAGAACCAGCACGAGACGCTTGGTGTTTCTATCCATTAATTTTTTTGGAGAGAAAGTTGTAAGTAGTTTGTACCAAATTTTACTACAAGGAACTTTATCTCACCAAGGACTTTTACTCTGGTACTAAGGAGGAAACTTGCACTCGTGAAAGGGTGGGTCTCGATGGAGTATTTCTGTGAACTAGATTCAGAGGTAATAGAATAACCCTGGACAGGGGTCAAATGTGGGGACATGACAGTTGGCATAACTTTTATATGAACAATGGTTCATTGAAAATCCAAATGTAACCTTTTTTCCATGGTTTAAATAAAGGTCCATTAATTGTAATGTCGATTTTTTTTTTATTCTTTCAAGGGATCTGGGAGCTGTAGGCTACACCCCCATCCCCAATTACCCTTGAAGGTAGTGGTGAGCCACCTTCTTGAACTGCTACAGTTCGTGAGGTGCCCAAAAGGAAGTTGTAGGGTTTGATCCCGTAACAGTGAAGGAATAGCAAGACAGGATGATAGGTGGCTTGGAGGGGTACTTGCAAGAGGTGATGTTTCAGGCAAGGACTCGTGTGTCTACACCACGGGAGTAGTTTTACTTTGCATTCTTAATAAACTATGTTCCTTTCCAGTCAGACCTCCTAAATCACTACCGTTGGAACTGCACTCATCCAGACAGTGAAGAGTATTCCATCACACTCCCAATTATGCCATGTAGATGGTGGGCAGCCTTTGGGAAGTCAGGAGGTGAGTTATTTGCTGGTGAATTCCTGACCTCTGACTTGCTCTTGTAGCCATAGTATTTGTATGACTGATCCAGTTCAGTTTTTGGTCAATGGTCATTGCCAGGATGTTGATAGTGGGGGATGAAACAAAGTGTTCTTGATTGTCAACAGGAGATGGTTAGAATCCCTCTTATTGAGTTAGTCATTGCCTGGCACCTGTATGGTGCAAATGTTACTTACATAAAATGAACCATGATTATTGTTAATGTGAAAAAGCACATTTCACCGGGTCCAGTCTCCTGGAACTCCCTGTACTATTCTGTGTAACTAGAACTTAAGTTACAAAACCCAATAACGTCTATCTTTCACATGTAATGAGCATCACTGACTTGCCAGCTTTTTTGAAGCTGTTGGCCTGGTTGACACTTTTTGTAACTGGTGCTAATCATTAATGTTTGATCACAACCATTTGATTCAGCAGAGAGCAGTTCTGTGGGACCAAAGCCTTTCAGCCTCAGAGGGCCAACTGATCAGTTCTGTGGATCATATTTTAATATTGGGGTGGTGGAGGGGAAGGCAGTGTGGGGCAACAGAGTAAAGATTGGGTCCATAAAATACTATTTTCTTCATGTTACATTTTAAATCTATTTCTATTTCCATCACTTTTCCTTTTTTTAAAATTTTCATTCATTGTTTCGTTCTTTTAAGTTCTTTCCCAATTCCCCTCTCATTGAATATTCTGCATTTTTTGCTCGAATTTTCAGACTAACACATACCCACTGAGCTGCATTCATCCACTAAATCTCCATTCTGATTTCATTTGTATTCAGTTCCATTTCCTCTTGTTTCACTGGGGAATATTCAGAGGGCAACCTGAAAGCCTTGAACATGAAGGAGAATCCCGTGACAAGTGAGGATGAGTGAGTTATCAAGGTCACCCTCCTGACTCAAACACACGATCGGTTTCTGTCTCCTACACAAAATATTCTCTTCATGTCTCATTATTTTTTTGAAACTTTCTGATCTTACCTGCAAAAAAAGCCCACAATCCTTTTGATTTTCCTACAATATTACTTTAAGTTTTCTGATCTGTTTTAATTCAGATAACTGACCCAACCCTGCAAATCCAGAACAGTCAAAAAAGAAGAAACTCACTCTAATGTATTACATTAAATTACATTGATATTACTATACAGCACAAAAAGTAATCATTCAACCTAATTGCTCTGTGTTAATACCTATTCTTGCCTCCTGCCCCTATCACCCAAACCAATTAGAATATCCTTCTATCCCTTTCACCTTCATGTGTTTATCTGTGGTGATGAGTTTCATATTCTAAGCAATCTTAAGTTAAAGATATTGCTCCTGAATCCACTATTTGATTTATGAGTGATTATCCTATATTTAAAATTCCTCATTTTAGTCTTCCTCAAACTGAAAATATCTTCTTTGGCCTACCCTACCAAGCCCTTTCATAATCTTAGCTCACAGTAACAACAATTTACATTTATATAGTGCCTTCAATAGTATGAAATGTCCAAAGGTGCTCCACAGGAGCATCACAATACAAGGCATAATGCCAAGGTGCATATGGAGATATTTGGTCAGGTGACCAAAAGTTTGGACAAAGGTAGGTTTTAAGCAGGGCCTTAAATGGGGAAAGCAAGATAGGGAGAGGTTTAGGGAGAGCATTCCAGAACTTGGGCCAAGGCAGCTGAAGACAAGGCCACCAATGGGAAAACAATTAAGATTGAGATGCACCTGAGGCCTGAATTGGAGGAGTGCAGATATCTTTTGTTTTATTTCTTTTTGTCATATGTATTAGTAGACAGTGAAAAGTATTGTTTCTTGCACACTAATGGAAGAATTACTTTCATATGCTACCTGGGAGGATTATGGGTTGGAGATGACTACAGAGATAGGGAGGAGCAATGCCATGGAGAGATTTGAAACAAGGATTAATATTTTAAAATCAAAACATTGCTTAATCAGTGGGCACATTGTTCTCTGGAGCGGTGTACTGGTGGCTGGTGAGTTTTGAACTTGCAATTTAGTTTTTTTCTTCCCTCTATTGCCGGGTCGCGGGGTTTTTGGTTGTTTTCGCTTTCCGTAGCAGGAGCTGGGCACGGGGGCAGTCGGGAAGGGAGCGGGGGAGTACAAAAAGAAGGCCGCAGTAGACAGCGGGCAACGTCGGGAGCGGGCAGCGGAGTGAGGTGGGTGCAGAGTGAGTGCTGTAAGGGCTTTGGCTCACAGGGCTTAGGCGAGAGCAGGCTTAGGCAAAGTGAGTTACTGGATATTGATAGGCTGGTATATTGGGCAGATATATGGCAAATGGAGTTTAATCCTGATAAATGTGAGGTGATGCATTTTGGCCGGAATAATGTAGGGGGGAGTTATATGGTAAAGGGTAAGCCCATAAAGAGTATAGAAACGCAGCGAGACCTGGGGGCGCAAGTGCACAAGTCTTTGAAAGTGGCAGTACAAGTGGAGAAGGTTGTGAAGAAAGCCTATGGTATGTTAGCCTTTATAGGAAGGGGTATAGAGTATAAGAGCTGGAGTCTAATGTTGCAGTTGTACAGAACGTTGGTTCAGCCGCATTTGGAGTACTGCATCCAGTTCTGGTCGCCTTATTACCAGAAGGACGTGGAGACTCTGGAGAGAGTGCAGAGGAGGTTTACCAGGATGTTGCCTGGTATGAAAGGACTGGGTTATGAGGAAAGATTGAGCAAATTGGGGCTGTTTTCCCTTGAAAGACATCGACTGAGGGGGGATCTAATAGAGGTATATAAGATTATGAAGAGTATAGATAAACAGAGGTAAGCTATTTCCTATGTTAGAGACACACAGTACGAGGGGCCACAGGGTTAGGGTGAGGCGGGAGAGGTATAACACGGATATTAGAGGGAGGTTTTTCACACAGAGGGTAGTGGGGGTATGGAATGCTCTGCCAAGTAAGGTGGTGGAGGCAGGCACGCTGGAGTTGTTTAAGAGTAATTTAGACAGGCACATGAGTGGGTCAGAGATGGGAGGATATAGGAGATTGTTTTAAATAAAGTTCATTAGCATTGGGACGTCCCTGGTAATGTAAAGGATGTGGTATGATACTAATGTTTTTCTCTTTTAATTCACAGGTTTTAAGTCGGTCCGCCTCGTTGTCCAACAAGGGGCGTACACGCGATGGGTCGTACTTGGGCTGCTCTTGAATGTTCGAGAATAGCCTAGTGCTTCATGTTGTTAGTGTGTGCTTAAACTGGACCAGATGCTGGGCAACACGACAGCTCAGTGACTATCACTGTTTGCTGTGCAGACACATGGATTTGGGCCGGTGTCTGTGGGAGTTTGCGCATTCTCCCCGTGCTTGCGTGGGTTTTCTCCGGGTGCTCCGGTTTCCTCCCACACCCCAAAGATGTGCTATTTGGCTGACTGGAGGTAATAAATTGTCCCTAAATTAGTTTCCCTCAATGTGGAATGCCATAAACAATAGATAAGAGTCATGGGTGGAGGGATGGACTGGTAATGTTAAAATGGCGGCGTGGGCTCGTTGGGCCGAAAGGCCTGTTTCCCAGGCTGCTTTTGTTCACATGGATGATAGATGAAGGGGACTTACTGTAAGTTAAAATATAGACAGGAGAGTTTTGGATTATCTGAAGTTTATGGAGGACTGAATAAGGGAGAGAAGAGTGCTGGAAAAGTAAATCCAGAGATAACAAAGGAATAAATGAGGGTTTCAGCACCAGATGTACAGAGACAGGGAATGAAGGTAGGCAATGTTACAGAGATGGAATTAGGTGTTCTTTGTGATGGCACAAATATGAAGTTGGAAACTCATTTAGGCATCAGTTGTGACACCAAGTTTTTTTACAGACTGGCTAAATCTCAGAATGTTGCCGGGGGAGGGATGGAGTTGGTTATATGATGCCAGTTCCACTCTTCTCTGTAGTGTCAAGTTGTACAGAGTTGAGCACACCACCACTATACATGAGACATTCAATGGTCACACTGGAGTGACCACTCCCAAGAAGTCAATGCTCCAGAACCACATTTTCAGCAGACAGATACATGTGTACTAGCTAGGGTTCTGCACCAGCATCTTCAGCAGATATCCCTTAACACCCAGGAATCATTCACTGAGGCCATTCAGTAATCAGAAGAGTTGAGGCACGACAACTCACCTCAGGCAGAATGTGTCATGACGGCTGTGAGGAAACCTTGCACACAAGTGCAGAATTCTGTTGTGCTAGCCACATACCAGCTCCACATTGAAGGAATTAAATCCTTTCTATGTTCCAATATACTTGTCAGGTATGAAGCAGCCTTGTTGGTCACAGTTGTGCAGTCTATCACACATTGCACTGAAGAGAATCCTGCCATGCAAGTGAGGCTAACAGCCTTCTTAACCTGACAGGCAGCGTCTGTTCTGATGGAGTCCAATACATCTACATACAAGCATCTAACATGGCCTGTGTTTTACGCAGCGCGGTCATGAAGATATAAGCAGCTACCCACTGGAATGATCCTGATGCAAAGAAATGCATTGCCACAGTCACATTGATCACTATAGGCGATGAGCGTCCATCTATTCCTTCCCCCTCACCCCATCCTTTAAAAGGGTGCAGAAGTCTGTGGCTACATCCTGTGTGAGTTGCTGCCTTCAGAGATACTGCTGCTAGGATAGGTCTAGGAAGCTAAGGCGATGAGGGCAGCACCTTCTTATATCTCCCGTTGTTCAACCAGCTCCTATGTGTCCTCCAGCTGCCATGTGGGTGAATTGTTCATTACAGTGGCTGCTGCTCCTCCAGTTGCTTCCCCTTTACCTGTGGCTGCTGAGGTGGGTGTCACGGCTGCTTCTCCTCTGCGGTCCACACAACCTCAGAATAGCTGAGACCCATATAGCTCTAGAGCCTCAAATAAACAAGGGGTTAGCAGCTGCATTGAGTTGGCAAATTTCCAGTATTATCAGGAACATTCAGTCTCACTTAGCTAAAAGAAAAGCAAAAGTGGTGGCCGGGATCTGAAGCCAAAATCAAAGTGCTGTAAAAGCTCAGCAGGTTTGACAGAACTGTAGATAGAGAGAAAAATAGAGTTAACCTTTTAAGTCCAATTTGTTTCTGCTTCAGAACTTTTCCAGCACTCTCTGTTCTTGGCTCACTTCAAATACTCCGCGTACGGCCGACCTCAGCCTTGCTGCTTTCCTCCTTCATAGCTCAGAGTCTATCTCAGTTTTTGGTCTTAATGACTTCCTGTTCACATGCTCCCTCCCCAAGGATACCTGGCCACGAATGTAGCCACAGTAGAGGGACAGACAATTGGGTCAGGCGACCCCCTCAGTTGCCAACTGCCCGGACCTGTTTATGGCAAGTTTTGACTGGCCCAGGAACAGATTCACGAGGAGGTCCTCCACCTTCCCCGCTCCCCTTAGCACTGGCTGCCCATACATCAGGAGTGTAGGACTGAAGTGCAAACAAAACATCAACAAAAGGTTTTTAAGGTAACTAAAAAGGGAATGCAGCCTATGACATGAAACGTGGACATGATCCATAGACTCGGCAAGAGTGTAAAAAGGGCAGGTTTCTTGAGAGCCCATCAACCGGTGCAATCTATGGTTGTACCGAACTGCTCCATGCACCACCCATTATCCTAGGTCTCCAAGGTAGTAGGGGAAGATCCCTCCGTAGAGAGACCTCCATTGGAGACCTCCGCTGCTGGACAGCAACAAGAATACTGTGGAGTCCACGTTACTGTTGGTAAAATTCCACTGCCCTGAGAAAATGGTTGTTAATTTAATTGTTAACAGATTCACTTGATTTCCTGCTGTTGCCAACAGACAAAACAATCTCTAGAAAAACACGTTGGGAAACCAGCTCATTGCCTTTATTCACAGCCTTCTCACCATCAAATTCCAGCCCCATTACCTTCACAGGCCTTTGAAAATCACACTGCTATCCATGTGTATTATTGCAAAATTCAGATGCTTAGTGCCTGTATTTTCAGTGAATAAGCTAACATTTTATATGTGCATGCACACAGTTCTATTATGGGCCACACCAGATGCCATTTTGAGTAGGTGCAGGCTTTGGAAGCATTGCAGCCAAAGTATATACAGTAGGAGGATCATGACGTCAGCCAGCCAGTTTATCATGGTGCGTTCATTCTAAGGGTGCCAGATTTAGCCTCAACACTCGAGCTAACAACCTTTCTGAATCTTACGCAGGTGAACATGCATTCAGCAGAAGGAGGATCCCCACCAGGGATTTTTGAAGGAATCACCTACTCTCAGGTCATTTAAACCAACTACTGCTGCTGAGTTGGTGGACATGTCAGAGATTATGCAGTTAAAGTTGGTGAAGGCCACAAGGTAAAGACATTGGTCCTAACTTAAAGGTTCAGCTCAGACCACTTGCTCCAGGTATGGTGCTGTCATTTTATCCCTGTGACAAGAAGCATGACCTGGAGTAAAGATTTCATGGAAAGGAGAAATTATTTGTAGAGGGAGGAGAAGCGGGGAGGGGGCCTCAATGGGCTGAATGGCCTCTTCCTGCACTGTAGCGATTCCATGCAATGCAATATTAGGAGCCCTAATGTCACCACCAGACAGTCAAGGAACAATAGTGCCAACTCCAAGAGTATTAAATAACATCAACCAGAAAGGTGTAGATGCCAGTTGCAAGAATTGTAAAGATCACAGCCCACAGCAATGTTTCAGGAACAGACAAAATGCCTTGGAAGAAAGCCAGTACCTGAGTGTACCATGAAGGCACCCCCTGTACCGGATTCAGGGACATGACAACTGAATCGTAGGGTAACAACGAAAGTTGCCCCAATAATGGTGGAATTACAAGCGAATGACCATCGCTTGAAGATGGAGGTGGACATGGGCGCCACAGTCTCCAGTACTGGAGAACAGACCTATAAGCACCTTCAATCAGGCATCTAACTAATCCAGACTAGCTTCCTAGATGGGGGAACTCTTACAAATAGAAGCCACTATAATGGACCCTGTAACCTATAGGCAGCAATCAGCTCCTCTTCTAATCACTGTTGTAGTGGGCATGGACCAAGCCTTATAGAACATAGAAAACTGCAGCACAAACAGGCCCTTCAGCCCATAAGTTGCACTGATCATATCCCTACCTACTAGGCCTACCTATAACCCTCAATCCTATTAAATATGGGGAGAGATTGACTCCAGCAGGTTCAGCTAAGCTGTTTGGAGAGCTTTAGACTAGCCATGGGACAACTGTATGAAGTTATTAGTAGATATCCTACAGTTTTTCAGAAGGGCCTTGGTAAAATAGAAGGAACCAAGGCCAAAATCTATGTTGACTGCAACACCACACCTAGATAATTCAGAACCAAAGCCAGTCCCTTAATCCATGATGGAGAAGATGGAAACTGACCTAGGGTGCCTTGAAAGGCCTGTGCAATTTGTAGAATGGGCTGCACCCATAGTCCCTGTTCTTTAGCCTGACAAATCGGCTTGTCTTTTCAGGGACTATAAACTGACGGTCAATCAGGTCTCAAAACTCAATAGATGTGTTTTGCCCCGCACCAAATATTGTTAACTAATTCAACAGATGGCAAGGCATTCTCCAAATTGGACATGAGTCACGTCCATCTCTAGCTTTAATTGGACAAGTCCTCCGGGAATTATGTGATAGTTAACACATGTACAGGATTCTACGAGTATATCAATTTGTCTCGTCAGCATGTGCCACCTTCCAAAAAGTTATGGAGAACATCCTTCAAGGGCTACCCAAGGTAACAGTATACCTGGATACCGTTTTTGTCATGGGGACTTCAGAACAAGAACACCTGGCCCACCTAGAATAAGTCTTGCAGGGTGGGGATTCGTTTGAAGAGGGAGAAATGCATTTTCCAGACTGCCTAAGTAACTTATTTAGGTTACTGAGTGGATAGCAAAGGGTTACATCCAGCAAAGAATAAAGTAAAGGCCTTCAAGGAGGCACCAACCCCAAGGATCACCACGGAGTTAAAATCCTTCTTGGGGTTAGTCAATTATTATGGAAATTTATCCTAAATTTGGCTTCCATGCTGGCCCTCTTGCACATTCTTCCAGAAAATACTGCAGATGGTCTTGGGAAGCTCCGTAGGCAAAGGCTTCTTCTAAGGTCAAATGTCAGTTTCTGTCATCCAACTTACTGTCTATTTCAACCCTAAGAAAGAACTTATTTAACTTCCCCAAATGGGATTGGTGCAGTGCTGTCACATTGCTGGAAGGACAGGATGGAGAAGTTCATTGTGTATGCCTCAAGGATCCTTTCAAATGCAGCGTAAAGATATTCTCATATTGAAAAGGCAGGGTTGGTGGCCATGTTTGGTGTAAAGAAGTTCGATCAATACATCTACGGTCGACATTTTTTATAGTTGCCGACCATAAACCCATACTAAACATTTTCACCCCTGCTAGGATACAGTGTTGGGCCTTGTTATTGGCTGTCTACAAATATACTCTGGGAACCAAATAACAAATGCAGTCACACTGGGTCACCTCCCATTGCCCACAAGCCTGGCTCCTGTACCAGCAGTAGAAGAGATTGTGATGACTCTGAACTTTTTGGAGACTACCTGACTGTAAGCTGTGGGAGTGGCCTTTTCCTCTGGTGAACAATGAAGGGTGTTGGTGATGGGAAACTGGTGTTTGGTGAATTACTAAACCTTGCCTTCCCTCTTCCAGAGAGAAGTGGCAAAGTGAGTATGGAGCATAATCAGTGGGATGATGGAGCAAGTCATTGGCTACATCACATCACTTTGCAGCACCACGTGCAAATTCAAAATGTACTGCTACCATAAATGAAAAACGTTCCACTCCTTATTGTCTATATGGTGTATGACTATACTCAGTACATTGTGAAGCCTGGTATTCCGGTAACAGTCATGAGGTCGCTATTCTGCAACAGTGTGTTTTCATATCAAAAACTAATGTGAGAACAACCCTCCCCTTCCCTCAGCATCTTTCAATACAAGTACAGGAGATGCAACACCTGCCCTTTTATCTCCTCTTTTCTCATCATCCAAGGTCTCAAACACTCCTATCAAATGAAGCTGTAATTTGTGTGTTTTTAAAAAATTAGTATTCTGTATTTGCAGCTTTAACTGTGGTCTGCTTTGCATTGAGGTGATCAAATGCAAGTTAAATGATCGCTTTGCAAAACGGGGTCCAGATTCTCTGACCTCGCCTGCAGCTGAGATTCTTCAGTCCCGCTGCAGTGAACAGAGATTTGGCCAAGCACCAAATTATGCATTCTTGCTGGCAGTGATGGTGAGCCATGAAGATACATTGAAAATAGAAGCAGGAATGAGCAATTTGGCTCTTTCAGCCTGCTCCATTCATAATGATCATGGCTGATCACCAAATTCAATGCACTGGATTAAGTTCCATCAGCCATTTATTCTGCTAACCTATAACCTGTTGCAGCAAATGGATATTACCCTATTGTTTGCCACACCTGCATCAGCAAATTTTGAAATTATACTCCGTATTCCAGAAAACATGTTAATTATATAAATATACTTCAAAAGAAAGCAGTGTTCCTGGTACTGGACCTTGGAGAACACCATGGTCTATCATCCTCTAGTCTCACAATTAACTATTTATCGAACTTGTACGTGACTTATCTATTCCTTAATGATCACCTACTGTTACAGTTTTTTTGCTTGCAATCTTTGATTCAGTTTTATGCTAGCTAGAACTCTTTCCATCTCATTAAAGTTAGCCCTCTCGCAATTTAGAAGTTCTACTTAGGATTGTTCCTTCCTTCTCTATCGTTATTTGAAATATTCTGACACAATCCTCATTCTTACTCAAGTGTTCACCCACAGTTGGTTGGTTCAGTCGGCCCAACTAATTCTCCTGCACTAGAGCAATCCTTCCTATCTGGGCTGAAAACATACTGGTCAAGGAAGTTTTCCTAAACATATTTCAGAAATTTCTCCCCTTCCTTACCTTTCTCACCACCATTCTCCCATTATCCCAACCACTATTTGGGTAATGTAAGCCCCCCAGTTTCACCATGCTATAGTTCTCACACATCTCTGTGATTTGACTGGAAATTTTTGGCAATATTTGTCCAGCATCACTTGGAGGCCTTTGGAATATTCCAATTTTGTTTTGATATTTGCTGATAGGGCCTGCTATTTGAGTGAAATGTTAAGTTGAGGACTTATTTACCCTATCAGGTGGATGTAAAAGACTTAAAGGAGAGCAGGGAAGATTTGCTGGAATCCTGGCCAATATTTATCCCTCAATTAACACCTAAATCAAAAGCCATGGGAAAACTCAACAGGTCTGGTAGTATCTGTGGAGAGTGAAACAGTGTTAATGTTTTGAGTCCAATATGACTCTCCTTCAGAATTCAAAAGAGGTGGAAATGTTAATGCCGTTGAAAACATAGATTTGGCTGGTGGAGGAAAAGAGAAGCTCAGAGACAGGTTCGAGAGCAGGGGAGATTAAATGGTAGTGACATATTCGAATAAAAGGCAAAGACAGTGGTAATGATAGTACTAAAGACACATTGTACTGTTCCAAAGTATGTTAATAGCAAAATAAAGGGCAGCATTGTCTGAAAGTAAAAACATAAGAACAAGATACAGACTGGCACATGTGGCGAGGGGAGAGATCAAAATCAAAATGGAGAACAGAGTTCATGGTCTGAAGTCGTTGAACTCAATGTTGAGTCCAGTAGGTTGTAAAGTGACGATTGGAAGACGAGATGCTGTTTCTCCAGTTTGCATTGGGAAATAGGTAAGTCCCCTGGTCCGGATGGGATTTACCCTAGGATTCTCTGGGAGGCAAGAGAGGTGATTACAGAGCCTCTGGCTCTGATCTTCAGGTCGTCGTTGGTCTCTGGTATAGTACCGGAAGATTGGAGGATAGCGAATGTTGTCCCATTGTTTAAGAAGGGGAACAGAGACTTCCCCGGGAATTACAGACCGGTGAGTCTTACTTCTGTTGTGGGCAAGGTTTTAGAAAAAATTATTAGGGATAGGATTTATAGTTATTTGGAGAGTAATGAATTGATTGGAGATAGTCAGCATGGTTTTGTAGCGGGTAGGTCATGCCTTACTAACCTTATTGAGTTTTTTGAGAAAGTGACCAAAGAGGTGGATGGGGGTAAGGCAGTTGACATGGTATATATGGATTTTAGTAAGGCGTTTGATAAGGTTCACCATGGTAGGCTTCTGCAGAAAATGCAGATGTATGGGATTGAGGGTAGTCTAGGAAATTGGATCAGGAATTGGCTAGCAGATAGGAGACAGAGGGTGGTGGTTGATGGTAAATATTCGTCATGGAGTTCGGTTACGAGTGGTGTGCCTCAGGGATCTGTTTTGGGGCCACTGCTGTTTGTAATTTTTATTAATGATCTGGATGAGGGTATAGCTGGGTGGATTAGTAAATTTGCTGATGACACCAAAGTCGGAGGTGTGGTAGATTGTGAGGAAGGGTGTCATAGTTTGCAGGGAGACTTAGACAGGTTGCAGAGCTGGGCCGAGAGGTGGCGGATGGAGTTTAATGCGGAGAAGTGTGAGGTGATTCACTTTGGTAGGAATAACAGATGTGTTGAGTATAGGGCTAACGGGAGGACTTTGAATAGTGTGGATGAACAGAGGGATCTAGGTGTATGTGTACATAGATCCCTGAAAGTTGGGAATCAAGTAGATAAGGTTGTTAAGAAGGCATACGGTGTCTTGGCGTTTATTGGTAGGGGGATTGAATTTAGGAGTCGCAGCGTCATGTTGCAACTGTACACAACTCTGGTGCGGCCGCACTTGGAGTACTGTGTGCAGTTCTGGTCCCCACATTATAGGAAGGATGTGGAGGCTTTGGAGAGGGTGCAGAGGAGGTTTACCAGGATGTTGCCTGGTATGGAGGGGAGGTCCTATGAGGAGAGACTGAGGGATTTGGGGTTGTTTTCGCTAGAAAGAAGGCGGCTAAGAGGGGATCTTATTGAAACATATAAGATGATTAGAGGTTTAGATAGGGTGGATAGTGATAGCCTTTTTCCTCGGATGGAGAAAGCTAGCACGAGGGGGCATGGCTTTAAATTAAGGGGGGGTAGTTATAGGACGGATGTCAGTGGTAGGTTCTTTACCCAGAGGGTGGTGAGGGATTGGAATGCCCTGCCTGCTGCAGTTGTAAATGCGCCTGGTTTGGGGGCGTTTAAGAGATCCGTGGATAGGTTTATGGACGAAAAGGGATTGGTTTAGATTAGTGGGTCATTGTTTTTTTTTAACTGGTCGGCGCAACATTGTGGGCCGAAGGGCCTGTTCTGCGCTGTAATGTTCTATGTTCTATGTTCACTGGAACATTATCATAGAATAGAATACCACCATTGCAGAAGAAGGCCATTCAGTTTATCAAGTCTGCACTGACTCTCCAACAGAGCTTCTCATCCAGGCCCTATCCACACATTTAGCCTGCTAATTCCTCTGAAGTACACATCTTGGGACAGTAAGGGGCAAGTTAGCATGGACAATCAACCTAACCTGCATATCTTTGGACTGTGGGAAGAAACCTGAATACCCGGAGAAAACCGCACTGATGCGGATTCCACACAAATAGTCACCCAAGACTGGAATTATATCCAGGTCCCTGGCAATGTGAGACCATTGGGAAAATATTGAATCTTGCAATGTTAAAAGAGAATGCAGGTCCCATTTGCTCATCAATGATAAAGCAAAACAACATTAAATGGGACAACATTAAAGAAAGACTAATCGTACACTTTTAATCTCCTTATTTAAGGTAAAATATACTTTTATTGGAGGCAGTCCAGGGAACTCACAAGACTGATTCTTGGGATGAAGGATTTGTCTGATGAGAAAACCTTCATCAGGTTGATCCTCAGCCTTTAATAATTGATATATATGATTTGGATGAAGGGACAAAAGGTATGGTTGCTAAGTTTGCTGATGATACAAAGATGGATGGGAAAGCAAGATTTGAAAAATACATTAGGAGGCTTCAAAGGGACTTATATAGGTTAGTTAAATTTGCAAAGATCAGGCAAATAGAATATAATGTGGGAAAGTGAAATTGTCCATTTTGGCAGGAAGAATGAAAAAGAAGCTTATTATCTAAATGGTGAGAGACTCCAGAGCTCTTGTGGTGCTGGGATCTAGTGACCGAGTGAATGAATCTCAAGAGGTTGATGTGCAGTACAGCAAATAATAAGGAAAATTAGAATATTCTTGTTTCTTGGGAGGGGAGGGTTGAATACAAAAGTAAAGAGGTTATGCTTCAGTTGTGCAGGACATTGGTAACACCACATTTGGGATGGGATTTTCTGGCCCTTCTATATTGTGATTTCTGGCACCAAAGGCGAGTCACCAATGGCTGCCAGCAGGATCTTCCGGGCCTGCTGTTGTCTACACCTCTTTGATGATTCACCAGTCCTGCTGTTGGGGATCTCACTTCAGGGAATCACCTTTAGCAGGACTGGAGGATTCCACTGCGGGAGGGGCTGGAAATCTTGACCATGAAGCACTGTGTACACATTATTGGTCTCCTTATGTGAGGCAAGATGCAAATGCATTGGAAACAATTCAGAGAAGGTTTACTTGATTCTTACCAGGAATAGGCAGTTTGTCTTGTGAGGAAAGGCTGGACAGGCTAGATTGTATTGATATGAGTTTAGAAGAATAGGACGCAATTTGATTGAAGTATATTCCTGAGGGGACTTATCAGAGTGGATATTCCTCTTGAGGGAGAATCTGGAACTAGGGGTCACTTTAAAGCAGAGGTAGATAGATTCTTGATAAGTAAGGGAGTGAAAGGTTATCGGGGGGCAAAGCAGGAACATGACACTGGGATGATCAGCCATTTTGAACAGTGGAGCAGGCTCGAAGGGCAGAGTGAACTACACTTGATCCTAATTCATTTGTTCCTTTGCTTGTATACCCATTGGTGTTCAGAAGAGTGAGTGACAATTTTGATAGAATGATAGAATCCTTACAGTACAGGAGGCCATTCAGCCTATCGAATCTGCACTGACAACAATCCACCCAGGCCCTATCACCATAACCCCATGCATTTACCACAGCTAGTCCCTCAGACACTAAGAGTCAATTTAGCAATCCGCCTAACCCACGCATCTTTGGACTGTGGGAGGAATCTGGAGCATCTGGAGGAAACCCATGTAGACAAGGGGAGAACGTACAAACTCCACACAGACAATGACCCAAACCAGGAATCGACCTCAGGTCCCTGGCGCAGTGAGTCAACAATGCTAACCACTGTGCCACTGTGCTGCCAACAAATATGTTTCTTATTGAAACATATCAGATTCTGAGGGAGTTTGATCGGGTAGATGCTAAGAGCATGTTTCCCCTCATGGGGAAACCTAGAACTAAGGGCCACACTGGTTTCAAAATAAGGTGCGTCCCATTTAAAATGGAGAAGAAGAGGAATTACTTCTCTCAGAGAATTGTTAATATTTGAGATTCTCTGTCTGGTGAGCAATAGTGGCAGGGTGATTGAATATACATCACAATCAGGTCAGCTATGTCTTTTTTGAATGATTGAGTAGATTCAAAGTGCCTAAGCCTGCTCTTACTTCACATGTTCTTATGATTGTTTTTGTAATCTATGCACTTGAATTCATTTTCTGTTTTACCACTCTACCAGACTGTAGTGCAGCATTGCTATCATCTTCAGTGTTACAAACTCAACTGTGCACTTACATTATTTATTACTTTTTAATGCTTCCAAAAGCTTTGTCTCCAAGCATACAATGGATGCTAACATTTTAGCTCACTGTGTGAATGCTGCTACTGAAAACATTTTTGTTCAGTTTTGTTTCAAGAAATAGAAGACATTGGTAGCATGACTGAGAGCTGTCTCCGGTGGGATTAGAAATGACGCTGTTATCGCCAAGAAATAATGCTTTTCAGATGCTTTTGAAAAGGTGATAAAACATAAATATTAACAGCAGTTAGTGCTGCCTTAGATTTTATTTTTCAAGTGTAAAACTCATTTTCATTTAAGACACTTGGAATGCAGAGAATTACTGGCACCTTCCAGACTTATACTTGGATTATCAGCTCTGTAACACACAGAGTACAAGACTGAAACATAACTGTCACAGACAGTTTGTGCTATCAGATCTGTCAAATAATGTTCAGTACTGAATATAAGGTTTGGTTGTTTTGATGTTGTAAGCAATTTAATCTTCAATTCTAAGCTGCCAGCTCTTTTGTTAAAGATCTATTCTACTCTAAAGACAGTGGGTTGCCTTAGATTCTTGATATAACAATGTGCAGAGACAGAGTGCCTTGGGAACTTTTACTGTGTTAAACACGATTGGCTGAATTTTAAGGAGGCAGCAGAAGTCCCCAATCAGAATTTCTGAGAGATAGGCAAGACCCAGCATTGCCACTGTTTGCAGTAACTGTTCCTGAGACTACAGCTGCAGGGTATGGGCACTGCAATTACCAGAATCTCTTGAAAACAAGGTTCTGGGGACAGATAGACAGGCCCCAATCATCTTGGTTTGGAGGTGGGGGATGGTGCTGCTGCCCATGAGGGTAAATATTGCCATGGAGGGTCCATTGTGTGTCATGTAGTGTCCCTGAAGGAGGGCCTAACTTTCCAGACCCCCCGGGAGGCTGCCTAGCCTTCTATCCTCCAACACAAACTCAACAATCATTCAAATAAGACTGGTAAGCAATGTTGTGAATCCTCTTATTTGAAGATTACAGTACTATATACAGCTTTCGGGAAGCTATCACTAACACATCTTGCTCAGTCAACTAATACATTCTAATTCATCACACACAACATCAGATCCTATCTGATGATGTATATAGATTATGGACTTTTACTCATAATGACTATCTACAACAGAAGTGACTCTAAATTGGCAACTTAAGTGGCTCCACTGGCCTCCCGGCTGGTTGTCGAACTGTCAACTTTCCAGTCACTGTCTGGTAGTGGGAAGTTATTGGGCACACCCCCAACAATATTTTTCCAGTCTTCCTGCCTTCCAGTGAATTCTCAAAGGGCCCAGAAAATTTCAGCTGCCATGTAAATGCAAATTGTTATTACAAGGAAACATGTTTAATCTATTGTGCTCCCAATCACAGCCCTGCTGCTCTTTGAAATGTGTTCTCAGTACCTCAATAATGCTGGAAGGACATATTTATGGTCCATCCACTGTTTCTCCAAAGACACTGAAAACCAGGCACCCCAGTGCAGGGTTGGAATCATACACAGGTCAGACTAGATGAGAGTGGCAGGGTTCCTGCCTGTAGCCTTGTCAGCGATACAGCTGCGACAAGAAAAAAGATGAAGATTTGTGAAATAAATTACACTTTCATCAACTTTGCTGAGAAATGTGACCATTGAATATTTAATTCCCCCTCCATTGCTTAGTAACTAAGCGGCATGGTGGCACAGTGGTTAGCACTGCTGCCTCACAGTGCCAGGGACCCAGGTTCAATTCCCAGCTTGGATCGCTGTCTGTGCAGAGTCTGCACGTTCTTCCCATTTCTGCG
Organism: Carcharhinus amblyrhynchos; assembly: GCF_965287045.1. NCBI lineage: Eukaryota > Metazoa > Chordata > Chondrichthyes > Carcharhiniformes > Carcharhinidae > Carcharhinus > Carcharhinus amblyrhynchos. The sequence continues at coordinate 32,497,636 of NC_137335.1, read as the reverse complement.
TGGGTTTCCTCTGGGTGCCCTGGTTTCCTCCCACAGTCTGAAAGACGTGCTGGTCAGGTGCATTGACCCAAACAAGTGCTGGAGTGTGGCAACTAGGGAAGTTTCACAATGGCTTCATTGCAGTGTTAATGTAAGCCTCACTTGTGACTAATAAATAAACTTTAACTAAATACCAGGAGTGCAACAGCAGGATATATGTTGCTGATTTATTCACATCATTAACTAATGATTTGAATCTATGCACAGAAATACAGGTAGTGTACACATTGTCCACAGTCACTGACACTGGGAAGTCCCAGAATGGAAATAAAAGTTATGGAACCAATGAGACTGCTGTCTGACACATTTTTCACTCTCATTTGCCCCAAATCACTCTAATTATGGATGGGAAATAAACTGTGCAGTGACTTTAAACGTTTGATCCATCCATTTAAATCACATTACTTTAAGTATCCCCTTTAAAGTCATTTTGTTTTAGCATAATTTATGCTTTAGGGCTTGTTGTTCCATTTTTGGTTTTATCTGTTCTGGACTCTAGCCCTACCCCCGACAAACTGCATTCTCACCTGCTGCCACCATGATCCAATGTTGGAGCTGCCACTGCAATACCCAAAATCCCAGGCTGTGGGGAGAGAGCAAGGACTGAGGTCTGGAAGCAGGAATGGGAGGCTTTCCAGCCACTGATTATTTGGTGAAGTGAGAGTAAGGGCAGAATGGGTGGTGAGGAAGCAGCCCCTAGGTCCATCCATGCTCCCCTGGGTTCAACCAATGGGCTCTGTCCCCACCCCAGCTCAGTCAGTGGGCCCTGTCCCCACCCCGGGCTCAATCAGTGATATAATTGCAATGTTAAACTTGAAAAAAAAATTTTCACCTGCCTGAGACAGCAGATTGTCAAGAAACAGTCCAGGTTCTGGAGAGAGAGAGTAAAGCCAAATAGGAAAGAAAAGACAGAGACAAAGACAGAGTGGGGAAGGAGAGAGAGCGAATGGCAAAGAAGAAAGAGTGAGGCAGTGGAAATGGAGAGATAGTGGGATAGGAGAGAGAGAGAGCGGGAAAGGAGAGAGCAACAGGATCGGAAAGGAGACAGGAAGAGAGGGAAAGGAGAGAGAGCGACAGAGTGGGAAAGGAGAGATCAACGGGGTGGGAAAGGAGAAAGAGAGACACAGAATAGGAAAGAAGAGAGCGAGTGCAAAAGGAGAGAGTGAGTGCAAAAGGTGAGGGAAAGGAGAGAGAGTGACAGAGTTGTCAAAGAAAGAGCAACAGGATGGGAAAGGAGAGAGAGAGTGGGAAAGGAGAGAGTAACAGGGTGGGCAAAAGAGAACAAGTAAGAAGTTGGGTTGTATTTTAGGAATGCTGTGGCGTGAGATACAGAAGCTGTGCTACTCGGGGCTTACTTGGATGATTTAGGGGCATCCATTTTGAATTGATGCAGTATTTCAAGAGTATGCAGTGATTTGGTTTACAAGTTACTCCATCTGGGAATGCACATTGCTGCTTGGTACAGTATTTCTATTTGTACATTGGTTTTCCCACTCAAGAAATATCTGAAACATATTGAAACATACTGTGTACAGTTCTGGTCACCCGATGATAGAAAGGATATTTTTAAACTAAGCAGAATGCAGAAAAGATTTATTAGGATGCTACCAGGGCTTGATGGTTATAAGGAGAGGCTGGATAGACTGGGACTTTTTTCCCTGGAGTGTAGGAGGCTTAGGGGTGATCTTATAGAGGACTACAATTTAATGAAGGGCATAAATAAGATGGACAGTTAACATCTTTTCCCAAAGATAGGGGAGTCTAAAACTAGAGGACATAGGAAAGATACAAAAGGGTCCAGAGGGGCAATTTTTTTTCTCACAGAGGATGGTGAGTGTCTGGAACAAGCTGCCAGAGGCAGTAGTAAAGGCAGGTACAATTTTGTCTTTTAAAAATCATTTAGACGGTTACATGGGTAAGATTTGTATATGGGCTAAATACGGGCCACTGGGACTAGCTTACTGGTAAAAACTGAGTGGCATGGACAAGTTGGGCCGAAGGGCCTGTTTCCATGTTGTAAACCTTTGTACCTCTATGAAGGAACTTAACTCTATTTTTAAAATTGATTCCTATTGGAACTCATGATTCATTTAAAGTCACTTTACTTGAAGTTGTGATTTTCAGGAATGCAACTACAATTTGAAGTGAGGACGTACAGTATCTTATCAAATTCCAAGAATGTATAGATGAGGTATAATCTTAATATTTTAAAAATGACACAGTGAAGTCTGAAAACTTTCTGAACTGGAAAGAAAAGTTTGGAGTTTCTTTCCCTGTGATTGTTGAACAGGGATATTGTGGACTGGAAACCCTCCAGTCCCCTGCAGCATGGGGCTTAGGACACTTTAACCTTCGTACGCCAAATGGGTGGATAATGTGACTTATTGAAGTTCCATGTACCCTTGATAAGATACAAGTGTGATAGGAAATGACTGAAATTATGTGTGAAAGGTAGAGGAAAGGGTGAGTGACCGAGAGGAAGATGCAAACAAATGTGAGAGTGAGAGGAAATCATGGGGCAGGTTTCTGTTGTTACCAGCTGGGTAAAAACTTCGTCTGAGTGGAGTTCGAGAAAAATGTCAATTGATGCTACAGTCAACCAATGAGTTGGAGACAGGGCAGGACTTACACTAGGATTTACACCAGGATTTACACTAGGAGTTAAAGCTGCCAATGTGTCTAGTTACTCAGTAAGAAAAGCAAACAGAGTCTACTTACAAACTAAAGCAAACAACTCATTGTGGAAACTGTAGCAACCTCTCCCGAGAGATGCAGCGTAATTTCTCCAGTAAGTTGTCCTGAGGAGTGTTCAGCTTCATACAAATGATGTGCGTAAAATCAATCTCAGACAAAGTTGTGCACTTTTCTGGTATGATTGGTGGGGGAATTACCCAATCAGCTCCATTATGCCCAGAAATAGTGGTGTCATTGTGCATTGAAGCCTGAGAAGAAGGTCTGCTGGGGAGGATCACAGACCAATGATAGAAATCACCTGAATTTCCTCTCATTAATTTAAATTAATGATAGGTTTTGTGCAAATCCTGCAATCTTCCCTGCATTCCAACCAAGTGATGCTTTTGCCCAACTGATAGGTCAGAGGGTGGGAATTCTATGGTGGGTAGCTCACCTCCCAACTCCCCAAAGTCAGAATGTGGTTGAATGCTCCCCACTTTCTTGGATGAGTGCAACTCCTACAACACTCAAGAAGCTTGATATTATCCAGGACAAAGCAGCCTCCTTGATTGGCATCCCAACCACCACCTTAAACATTCACTTGCTCTACCACCAGTGCACAGTGGCAGCAATGTGCATCATCTACAAAATGCAGTGCAGTAACTTACCTAGACTCCTTCAACCATCTTCCAAACCCACAGCCACTACCACATGGAAGAATAACGGCAGCAATGGCATGGAAGCACCTCTACCTGGCAGTTCTCCTCCAAGCCATACCTTGGAAATATATTGCCATTCCTTCACTGTCGCTGTGACAAAATCCTGGAACTCCCTTCCTAAGAACATGGTGGGTGTACCTACAGACTGCATTGGTTCAAGAAGGTAGTTCGCCATCTCCTTCTCAAGAGCAACTAGGGATGGGCAATAAATGCTAGCCTTGGCAGTGATGTTTTTATCCCATGAATGAATAAAATGAAACGGGAACGAAAAGAGAAAATGCTGGAAAATCTCAGCAGGTCTGGCAACATCTATAAGGAAATAAAAGTGCTGATGTTTTGAATCCAGATGACTCTATGTTAAAATGGAGCTGGATATGGGATTTAAAAAGTGATTGTCTTCTTCTTTCTTTTCCTCTCTCCATCCATATCTCTTTTCTCTATTTTCATCTTTAACTTCTTCAGAGCTAGATTAATCTTAAAGTAGACCAAGTTTTCTCATAGGTGATAATAGTGAAACCATCCAGTAAATATTATAGGCAATTGAAAGGTTTGATTTCAGAGTTAACTTGATCTATATATGGAAAGTGATAAAAGGCAAACATCTTTATGTATATAAGTCTGTATTTTCTCACCAAGTCATTTTGGAATCCAACATATTAATGAGTTCAATAAAGGAATTTTTAAGAAGTCACAAAATAATTTGTTGCTGAGTATATTGTCAGTATACTCCCAGGCAATTTGTGATATCTATTTTCTATGATTTCATAGTAATAGGAACTGAGTCATTTTTCCAATCTAGCTTTGGTCCAGTCATTGATCCTGGGCTCAGGTTTTGTTGTGGTACTTGCTGGATGTGCCATTAGTAGCTATTGCAGTCTCTGCTGATCCACTGTGAAATCGGTAGGGTGTAAAGCCATGACTTCCAGCTCACTACTCCTTCCCAACCTAGATTCCAACCATCCAGCTCATCCTTCCTCCCAGCATTCTTCTATGTGGTCGTCAGTCCCCAGTTCAGCTGACTGTGATGCATATTCAGATCTCTCTCAGGTGGTTTCTTCTGACCAGGCTGGCATATCCCTGCCCAGCATTTTTAATTGTTTATGAACAACACAGAGGGTGGTGGGGCCTGGAATGCACTGCCAAGTGAGGTGGTGAGCAGACACGCTAGTGACATCTAAGACATAATGTGGAGATGCCAGCGGTGGGCTGGGGTGGGCACAGTAAGAAGTCTCAGAACTCCAGGTTAATGTCCAACAGGTTTCACCCATTGGACTTTAACTTAATGTTGTGAAACATTTAAAACTAACACCATTGGAGGTCAACTTTTTTTTTAAAAAAGCTTTACTTTGCAAGTTAATGCTGCAAAAGTTTTTCTACTTTGACTTTCTGAAGCCTGTTCTCTTTCTAGTGACTGATTTCTTGAATCGTCTCTGAAATCAGTGCATGCCCGTGGCTGCTGCGAAAGGATCAAATAGCTGCAACTAAATTGTTCAGACTTGTTTAACAGGAAGCCAGTGTCAATCAAGGCAATAAGCATAGTGCATTGTCAGGTACAATCTTTAGCTGTATGAAGAGGTTTCCACTACACACACATTCCGACTATTTTAAATGTCTTTGAAGTTTCTGCTGTGAAGAGCTGGAACATGATGAATTCCTTCTGGAGAAACCTGAAACCACTTGTAGCAACAAGCATAAATTTGACTATTTTAACTGTTGTGCTCTGCAAGCTTTGTCTAGTTTTAAATGGTTCATACTCAAACAAATGAAAAGAAATGGGATAGTCAGCTGCTGGCATGAATTGGCATTATGGGGTGGATGAAACACTGTCATCATTTTTCAATGCCTGACATTGAAAATTATGAAACAGAATTGGTAGCACCGAAGGCTCTGTCTTTCCTATGATATTGAAGTAAATATTCAATACACAAAGAGTAGACATCAAGAAGAAAAGTAGGCTACCTTTTGGGCTTTGTGAACCATCTTCAGCTAGTCTTATTCAGCTCAGTATTAATTGCAGTACTGTCTTAAAAGTTTATCCCATGTATTGATTATTTGTGTGAAGAAACAGTCTCTGAAATCAGTTAGACTTTGCATTTTATGAGTTTGAATGATATCCTTGCCTCTTCCTCAGCTGCCTTTCTTCAAGGCTAATGACCCCTCCAATTTTTGCACCTTTCATAGAAAGAAAGAGTTGCAATCTGGACTGCTTTTCAAGACCTGAGGACATGGAGTGGGATACCAACAGACAGCCTTCTAACTCAGGTCAGAGTGTTACACAGTGAGTAATGTCTAACAGCATAATCTGCTGTTGTTGGTGCTTTCCTCAAGTCCATCTGCAGGGGCAGATTTTGCATCTACGAGTGTGAATGGGTGGCATGCGTATTGAACATATTATTGTGTATTTTGTCCACTTAGGCTACCATACTCAAAGACCAGCAAACCGAGTCTGTAATGTCCCAACGATGTTAGAGGTTATGGGTTTTAAACAAAAAGAAGATGTAGTTTGCACACATAGATTCAAACAAAGAAAGGCAGGGTTTACTGTAAGAACTTTTGCCTGTGGAGAGTAGAAACTGAAACTAAGCAGCGTGTGCCTTGATCTCTGACTTGGAGGAGTCCATGTGGAGCATTAACAGGATGCTCCGAGTACACAGCCTCCTTTGGTGAGAGAGTGGTGACTCTCACGGGAACAGAATCAGGGATTTCTAGGGATGCAGCACATCGTTACCAGTGTGTGAAATGGATGAGGCACCTAATCTCTCTGCTAGGTGCCTGGCCATCAGTGGTGAGCAAGGATGCTCAAATCAACCTCCTGCTGGTGCGTGAGATTCATGTCACATTTCTGAGTTTCTCTCAGGGCACTCCAGGTGAAGGCAGCAGCTCCTCTGCCCCTTTGCCTGTTCCTTCTGATGAGGCTGTAATGACCATGAGGAGTGAGTGCCCCGCCATGGCACTGGACATTCCCTCCCAGGCAGTGCCTGTACAGGCTCCACTGGCCAGAGAATGTCCACCAAAGTTATTGGGGCCAACAGGATAGCAGGGGGCCGCCTCCAATGCTACTGCCAATGAGGGAGGGACGCCAAGATCCAGCACTCACAAGCGGAAGTCTAAAGCAATGTCACGGGCAATGTAACTTCAGTCAATATGTGTTCTATCTACAAATTGTGTTAACGGGACCACCATAATAGGATTTCATTATGTGTTGTGGCCTGAAGTTGCTGCATGTTTTTCAAATGGGAATGGTTTGTGACAGATGGGAAGGATTGCAAACTTTATTTCACAGGTGGTGACTAGGTCTGACAGGATGGCCTCATCAGGAGCTTTCAGTCCAGGCCTTGTGTGGAGCCATCTTTTCAGAGCAGACCCCAGGAGCCAACTATCTAAATGAGCTGGAGCGAAAAAGATCCTTAGCACCTGGGAATGTCGCAGGATGTATGCATTGTGGCAGCTGCCAGGGTACCTGGAAACCTACATCCATTGGTCGCAAATGATTTGGACGTCCAGGGATAAAAGCAAAACACAGCAGATGCTGAAACCTGAAACAATGATAGAAAATGCTTGAAAACTCAGCAGCTTTGACAGCATGTGTGAGGAGAAAATGATGAAGGGTCATCTAGACTCAAAACATTGGCCCTACTCTTTCCTCACAGATGCTGTCAGACCTGCTGAGATTTCCAGCATTTTCTGTTTTTTGTTGGACATTCAGGGAGCCCTTCCATTGACAAAGGCCCCAGGTCACCCTGGGTGCATTTATGAGAACAATGTTTGTCTCCGTAGATGCAATGGAACTCAGCAGTAGAACCATAGAATCCCTGCAGTGCAGAAGGAGGCTCTTCAGCCCATTGACACTGCACCAACTCTCCAAAAGAACATCTTAGACCATAAGACCATAAGACATAGGAGCAGAATTAGGTCACTCGGCCCATCGAGTCTGCTCCGCCATTCAATCATGGCTGATTTTTTTCTCATCCCCATTCTCCTGCTTTTTCCCCATAACCCCTGATCCCCTTATCAATCAATGACATATCTATCTGTGTCTTAAAGACACTCAATAACCTGGCCTCCACAGCTTCTGCAGCAAAGAGTTCCACAGATTCATCACTCTCTGGCTGAAGAAATTCCTCCTCATTTCTGTCTTAAAGGATCGTCCCTTTAGCCTGAGGTTGTGCCCTCTGGTTCTAGTTTTTCCTACTAGTGGAAACATCCTCTTCACGTCCGCTCTGTCCAGGCCTCACAGTATCCCATAGGTTTCAATAAGATCCCCCGCCATCCTTCTAAACTCCAATGAGTACAGACCCAGAATCCTCAACCGTTCCTCATACAACAAGCTCTTCATTCCGGGGATCAACCTTATGAACCTCCTCTGAACCCTTTCCAAGGCAAGCACATCCTTCTTTAGATATGGGGTCCAAAACTGCTTACAATACACCAAATGGGGGCCTGACCAGCGCCTCAAAAAGTCTCAGAAGTACATCCCAGCTCTTATATTCTAGCCCTCTCGACATGAACATTAACACTGCATTTGCCTTCCTGACTGCTGACTGAACCTGCACAGAAACCTTAAGAGAATCTTCAACAATGACTCCCAAGTCCCTTTGTGTTTCTGATTTCCTAAGCATTTTCCCATTTGGAAAATAGTCTCCATTCCTCCTTCCAAAATGCATAATCTCACACTATTCCACATTGTATTCCATCTGCCACTTCTTTGCCCACTCTTCTAGTCTGTCCAAGTCCTTCTGCAGCCTCCCTGCTTCCTCAATATTACCTGTCCTGCTACATATCTTTGTATCATCTGCAAACTTAGCAACAGTGCCTTCAGCTTCTCCTCCAAATCATTAATGTATATTGTGATTCACCCTTCCTGCCCTATCCCAGTAACTGTGTACATTTACCCTGGCTAACCTCCACACCTTTGGGCACTAAAGGACAGTTTATCATGGTCGATCCATCTAACCTGCACAGCTTCGAATTGTGGGAGGAAACTGGAGCACCCGAAGGAAACCCATGCAGATACAGAGAGAATGTGCAATCTCCACACAGACTGTCACCCAAGGCAAGAATCAAACCCGGATCAGTGACACTCTGAGGCAGCTGTGCTAACCACTGTGTCACCGTGCCCCCCACAGCAAAGCCTTTGGCTCACTCAGCTTGACTGGTCCAGGAACAATGAAATTCATGACCAGTGTGAACGGTGTCAGTGTTGAGAGGGATGCATTTGTGGGCAGCAGACTAGCAAACACACCGTGGATCTCCCACTGACCCTTGGAAACTTCACATTTAGGGCATTGTACCTGAAGAAGATGAAAAGAATTACTACAACTCAGCAAAAACTGTACTAACAACCTAATTCACAGCCAAGAGAAATACAATATAAAAAACAATTTCCTCCAAAACACTAAGCAAGAAGCTTATGAGATAAATGACTACTATTGCACACAAATAAGGCAACTAGTAAGCAAATGAGACTTTAGTGATGTTGAACATCAGTGGGAAATCAAAACACAAATAACCAAAGGTTGTCTGTCTAGTCAACTATGCCACACAGCAATCGATAAAGACCGACAACTGTCAGGGCTGCTGGAGTTAGCAAGTTATTATCGCTTTCCCAGTCCTGAACGACTGAAATTGAGACTGCCAACAGTAATTGCCACATTTCGAATTCAACCCCTGTGAACTCTTATTCGTCGCTCAGGTGCCAGGAACCACCTGTAAAGCAATATTCTCACAAATTGCGACTGGTCTGAATGATATTTTCACCATACCAAACAGACTGTCTGCTGGTAAACAAAATAAAGCCTGTGGAAAACTCAACCAAGCGTTTTGACACTTATCAGCAAAATCAACTACTAAGACCAATTCGACAAGAAGAATGCAATGTACATGTAAAGGGCAAGATCAGGTTACAAGCAGATGATCTTGAATATATTTTTGGGCTCTCTTTCAGTTAAATGTGACAGTCACCAGAGGCTGCTCAGAAGTGAATGCCGTAATAAACATGAGAGCATCTGTCAACATCATGGGGGACACGTTCAAACATACTTCAGGATTGCCCCATTTCCTGCAAACCAGGGAATATGAACATTTTCACTTACAGCAATTGAAAGTTCTCGAGATTTTTGAAACACCAATTCCATTCAAAGCCGTGACAATGAATGAATTCATTGAAAATAGAAGAATTTACCATAGAAACCCTACAGTGCAGAAAGAGGCCATTCGGCTCATCGAGTCTGCACCGACAACGATCCCACCCAGGCCCTATCCCTTTATCCCTACATATTTACTCGCTAATCCCTCTAACCTACACATCCCGGGACACTGAGGGGCAATTTATCTTGGCCAATCAACCTAACCTGCACATCTTTGGACTGTGGGAGGAAACCGGAGCACCCGGAGGAAACCCAAGAGACATGGGGAGAATGTGCAAACTCCACACAGACAGTGACCCGAGCCAGGAATCGAACCCAGGTCCCTGGAGCTGTGAAGCAGCAGTGCTAACCACTGTGCTACTGTGCCACCGCCTCTGTCGTATCCAGAGAATATGACACACTTACAAATTTCCACAACAGCAACAAATCTACACATGATTGCAATCACATGCAGTTTCTACGCAAAACCGGTAACATTCTTAGATTGTATGCTGAGTAATTCTTTGATGTCAGTAAGCTGTAAGTTATTACATACGTACTGTAGTTAGTTAGGCAATAAGGTGCTTCCTGCACACATCAACAGTGGTGTACACTATTTCATGTCAAACCACAGGCAGGGAAGGAACTTTAGCATTTACTTGATCCTGATGTTATTGAGAAAGTGGGAACCTACCCCTTGGGTTACACCCATACAAATTGTCAAGAAACCTAAGCGCAAGAACCATAATAAAATTTATGTTGATATTTGGTCACTAAACAAAGGCATACAAGAAAGATACCATCGATTCTTGACGCCAAGAATCGATGGTATCATCGAGAAAGTGAATGGTGCTAAACACTTTGTGAAACTTGACCTCAGTGTAGGTAAAGTTCAACTTAGCAGACTACCTTTTATAACATCTGCTGCCAACAGTCAATCCTACTAGTCATGAGGAAAAGGTTGCTGATAACACCTTAACTGTGTTAGCCTAAATGCAGTCTCAAAGGCACTAAAATATAGCTGATATCAAAGCAGCAACAAAACAAGGGGAAGTTTTGCAGCTATGTAAGCTGGCTGAGGAATCAGCTAACTGGAAAGACATATCGAGAGAGAACCTACAAACAAAATCACTCACACATTACAATGTCTTCACAATGTTCGAAATGAGCACACTGTTACGATCACATTTGATCTTGTGTTATGCAGCAACTGCATTGTCATTCTGCAATCATTGAGAGAATGCATTATTGATATTGCACCAGGGGATTGCCAAAACCAAACAACTCCTCAGGGAAAAGATATAATCCATGAAATTGACCACATGATAGAGCACAAAGTCAACCAGTGTTTGCCATGTCAAACAGCAAGAACATCAACTCCTGATCAGCTCAAGATGTTTGGACTGTCCTGTAGAGATAATAACCAACACATGTACATGACTGTAGTCAAGAACAGAAGTATCAAATGAAAGTAAATGCAGAGTTAAACATGCTACACCACTAAAACTAGGATCTAGAGTATTTGTGAAATGTTATGGTCATGTTTGGGAGCAGACAACACCCTGTGACATCCAGCCATTAGTTGTAAGTGACGCAAAAAGATCAATGATCACTGTTGAGCATGGTTCATAAAACATAATGCGAAATATATCATTTGGGATGGCACTGTGGTACAATAGTTAACACAGCTGTGTCACAGCACCAGAGACCCAGGTTCAGTTCCACCCTTGTCTGTCTGTCTGTGTAGAGTCTACGTGTTCTCCCCATATCTGAGTGGGTTTCCTCCACGTGCTCCGGTTTCCTCTCACACTCCAAAGATGTGCAGCTTAGGCAGAATGGCCATGCTAAATTGACCCTTAGTGTCCTAAGATGTGTAGGTTAGGGGAATTAATGGGGCAAATGTGTTACAGGAACAGTGCGGGGGTGGAGGGCCTGGTGAAGATGTTGGAGATGTCTGTCGGAAAGTCAGTGCTGACTTGATGGACAGAATGGCTTCCTTCTGCACTGTAGGAATTCTGTGGTTCTTCAAAGCACTGAAAACATTATTTCTAATCATTGAATCTGATTTAAAGACCTCAAAACATGAGTTAAAAGAGACTACACCCGATGTTGGATGATATCCTATTCATGAGAGAAAACATCGACCATTCTTAAATGATTATGTAACAAGATAAATTATTTACAGTTGGTGAACAAACTGTTTATCTCATTGTATATGACTGAGTGAATTGTTATATTGTTACAAAAGTTGAAATATTTAATTGTGTTGCAACTGAAGTTTAATATTCAAGTTATGCTTAAATTTATTATTTATATTTTTGGAAACAAGCCATTAAACATGCAATGCCTCTCATTTACTCAGAAGGGAAAGATGTAATGTATTGAAAATTGAATTGTGCATTTTGTCCATTTAATGTTACACTGCCCTTACAGCTGAGGTATTTAAGGAGAATAAAGGAATTGTTGTTGCAACAGCACATACAGCACTGATTCTGCTGCTGAATTAAGACCTCAATAGAATGTAACTCAAATCTTGCTGAACAAACAGGGCTACATAAGTTTTGTTTAACCTCCTCAGTTGCAGATTTTAACTTTCAGTGGCAGGTTAAAACCTGATGGGACCAGATCAATTTCCCAATTTTCCTTTCTGTCAACTTCTACTTTTACATTGAATCTCTTCAGTTATTGTGGAACAGTAATCAATCTAGAGAATAGAATACTGAATTATATTGCTAAATTAATTATGTGCAAATTTAGATCACTGTCAATTTCACACTTACCCATTTCTACACCATTCATATCATATGCATGAAACCCATTTTCCCTCTAATGTGCAGTACCTTGCACTCATACTTCTGTTAAATGTCTCTTGCTACTACTCTATCCATTTATTCAATTTATCTGGTTTATTTCCCCAATTCAGTTTGTTGGGATCAAAGGGACAGTCAAGTTGGCAGACTGTAATTAGTGGAATATTGCAAGAATCAGTGCTGGACTGCAGCTGTTTACAATCTAAGTTATTGATTGTGGTGATGAGACCAAGGGTCATGTATTCAAGTTTGCTGATGATACAAAGCTAGGGAGGATACTAAGTTGTAAGAAGCACACAAAAAGGCTGAAAAGAGATATAGACAATTTAAGCGAGTGGGCAATAAAGTGACAGATGGAGTAGAAACTGGGAACTGCAAAGTTATTCACTTTGTTTGGAAGAATAGAGAAGTAGAACAATTTTTCTGTGAGGGTCTCCTAATTGTTGAAAAATTTGGCAGTCCCCATACATGAAACATAGAATGTAAGCATGCAAGTATAACAAGCATTTAGAAAAGAGAATTGTTTATTGCAAACAGTACAAGAGTGAAGAAGTCTTGCTACAATTGCACAGGACTCTGGTGAGACCACAACTGGAATCCTGAGGAACTATGTACTTTTTTGGAGGTGGGACAACTCAGGTTCATTCCATAATTTCCTGGAATGAGCAGTTGTGGAGGGTAGGCCGATACTTGCTGGAGTTCAGAAGAATGAGTGGTGATCTCATTGAAACATGTAAAATTTTGAGGTGGCTCGACAGGTTAGATGCTGCAAGGTTGTTTCCTCTGAGTAAGGAATGTAGAACTGGGGGCATTGTCTCAGGATAAGGACCAATCATTTAAGATAGAGATGAGGAGAAATTTCTTAATTGATTTGAATATTTGGATAATTACCCCAGTAGAAAGTGAATACTTAGTTATTTTCTTTATTCAATTCTGAAATATACAGATTTTGGGAATTAATAGAATCAAAGGATATGGGAATCAGGCAGGAAAGTAGAATTGAACTGAAAGATCAGCTATGATGTTATTGAACAAGCTCGAGGGGTTGCATGTCCTCTTCAAGCTCTTATTTTTCATGTTCTTATATTCTTCCTCTCCTAGTTTGGTGTTGTGATCCTAATCATTTTACATTCAAATCCAGTTTGTTGACATAAATTAGAAATAATCGGGACCATAGCAACAATTCCTGCAGTTCTTTTCCCTCACTTCAATATGACACCCGTAACAATACCCATTGCTTCAGCCATCCTGTTCTCATCTTCAGCTTTTATCTTGAAATTTAATTCCATTCAGTTTAATTTTCACCATATTTAGCAATAACATGCACACTGATGCTCAGTTTGGGTTCTACCAGGATCACTCAGCTCCCGACCTCACTACAACCATGAATCAAATATGGACAAAAGAGCTGAACTCAGGAGGTGACGTGAGAGAGACTGTCCTTAAGGAGCCCTAGAAAAACTGGAATTAATTGGAATTGGGGAAGCCTCTTTGGTGGTTATAGTCATACCTGGAACAAAGGAAGATGGTTGCGATTGTTAGAGGTCAAACATCTCAGCTCCAGGAGTTCCTCAGGACAGCATTCTAGGCCTTCTTCAACTTATCAATAACCTCCCTTCCACCATCAGGTTAGAAGTGGGGATGATTGCAGACAACTGCACAACGGACTGACAAGTGGTAAATAACATTTGTGCCATGCATGTATCAGACAATGACAACCTCCAACAAGAGAGGAGCTAACCACCACCCTTTGACATTCAATGGCATTATCATAACTGAATTTTCCACTATCAACATCCTGGGGCCATTGACCAGAAACTTAACTGAACTAGTCATATAAATACTGTGGCTACAAAAGTAGATCAGAGGCTTGGATTCCTGCAGCATGTAATTCACCTCCTGACTCCTCACAAAAGCCTGTCCACAATCTACAAGGTGCAAGTCAGGAGTGTGATGATCCACTTACCTGCAGATCCAACAACACTCAAGAATCTTCACACCATCCAGGACAAAGCAGCCCCCTTGGTCGGCATCCCTTCCACAAACATTCACTCCCTGCACCACTGACACACATTAGCAGCAGTGTGTACCATCTACAAAAAGAAACTCACCAAGGCCCTGAGATAACAACAACCCATGACCGCTAGCATCTAGAAGGAAAAGACAGCAGATGCAACGGAACACCAATACCTGGAAGTTGCCCTTCAAGACAATGAGCATCCTGACTTGGAACTACATCATTGTTGTTTACTGTCGCCGGATCAAAATTCTGGAACTCTGTACCAACAGCACATGGACTGCAACGTTTCCAGAGGCAACTCACCACCACGTTCTCAAGAGCAATTAGGATGGGCAATGAATTATAGCTTAGCCAGCAAAGCCTACATTCTATGGTTTAATTTTTAAATTTACTCCATTTTGAGAAATCCAATCGTATGCAGCTTAGAATAGCACAGAGATGTAACACAATAAAGGAACTGTAAAAGATTAAATTATAATTCTGCACCTCAGAAGGCTGCCAACCTGAACTTTGATTTATGTGGGACAATGATATAATTATTCAGATTTCTGTTCCTAGATTGAGAATTCTCCAGGATGTTTCCAGTTAGTTTGATTGATGGAAAATTGTGCTGACAAAGTTCAGTGTTTAGGAACTATGACGGTTGACGTTTGCAACAGCATCAGGACCTGCTGGCACCAGTACTACTAGTGGCATCTCTGCCAATATTTAAATTGACTTTCACTTGGTGGTAAGGCTATCTACAAATGACATTGCAGAAATAATCCTTTTCTTTAACTCTGTCCATTATATTTGGAAGGTAGGTGGTAGCACATTAACTACTGATAGCAGTGGCATATTTCTTTAATATAAGTGGCAGTTACAATGTCATTGGGTGTTTGTGATGCCTTTAGTCAGCCTGCCAAATGCAGGATAATAGTAGATTATAAATCCTAAATGAGTGGACAAAAAAAGTGGCTTCTATCAATTATTGGTTTCCAGTCAATCTGATTTTGATCAATACAGCAATGTCCATGACATACCAAACTTATTCACCGCCATCCTCTTTTCTGGGATTTTGGTAACAGGTTTTAGTGTTCCATGAAGCCAGTGCCAGATGTATTTATTCATTGTCCATCTGTTTGGAAATTGTCATCATTTAGAGCATCCATCACCAGTCTCCCTCCAATTGGTCTGAGACATACAAACTCTTTATAGATCCACTTATTCAGATTGATGCTGGGTACTTAATCAACCAGCAAGTGTACAGGCCTGGTAAACTCAGTCAGTGTCACCATGTTTTCCAGTTCACCTCACAGACTGTCTCAGCGCTTTTTAATGGACATTTACAGCAAAGAAAGAGGCTATTCAATCCACCTTGTCTTTGTCACCCATCTATCCAGCACTCTCCACTCACCTGATGAAAGAGCAGTGCTCCAAAAGCCCGTGACACCAAATAAACCTGTTGGACTTTAACCTGGTGTTGTGAGACTTCTTACTCTCTCAGTACGTTTATTCTTCCAGTGTTTTGCAGCGCCTCGCCCTTCTTTACTACAACGCCTGCATCATCGGTCTCGTTAGGGTGGCATGATGGCACAGTGGTTAGCACTGCTGCCTCACAAGGCCAGGGACCTAGGTTCAATTCCCCCCTCAGGTGCCAGTCTGTGCGAAGTTTGCATGTTCTCCCTGTGTCTACGTGTGTTTCATTTGGGTGCTGCAGTTTTCTCCCACAGTCCAAAGATGTGCAGGCTAGGTGGACAGGCCATGCTAAATTGCCCCTTAGTGTCAGGGATATTAGCAGGGTAAATGCTTGGGGTTATGGAGATAGGACTGGGTGGGGTTGTTGTCAGTGCAGGTTTGATGGCTTCCTTCTGCATTGCAGAGATTCTATGATTTTCACAAAGTATTCATTAAGAGCCATGTCCACGTCTTCCATCTCTGAACACAGATTTTTTGTTGGTCTCTAACAAGCCCAACTCTTTCTTATCTTCTGACTTTTTTATGTATCCAAGAAACATCTTTGGGTTTACTTGTCAACTATTTTTCATGTCCCCTCTTTGCTTTACTAATTTGCTTTTTTTAATTTCACTCCTACACTTTCTATTCTCCTCCAGACTTTTTGCAATATTTAGCTCTTGTTATTTAATAGGAATTTCATTTTTTGCCTTATACAACCCTGAAGGCAATATTCCATGGATTGGTGGACAAACAGAAATTACTATATTTCGAGATTAATAAGACCTCTTTCTTTTTAAGTTATCCTTCTCCAGTTGACTCCCTGATAGATTTCACTGCCACATATACCATCCTCAGCTGAGGGTGAGAAAAGGGCTCCCTCTCAATATTGCTCTAAATCCAGCCACAAGGCATTATTTATAAACAGCCTGTGTCTGAGGTTCAGTTACTGTAGGATCACCAGGTGGTAGTATTGCTTTTGATGTACGTATAATCTGCAAATTCATTTTCTTTTCTTTGAGGTGCTGTTCCCTTTGGTTTTTATTTTTTAAACCAGATTAGTTTAAAACTGTTACAGAGTTAAATTTGTACAGAACACTGCTTAACCCACACTTGCAATATTATGAAATGTACTGGTCTCTATATTATGAAAGCAATAGAGAAATACTGCTGGGGAAAGTACAAAAAGATACCAGAATTAAGCAGTTCTGCTGACCAGGAAAGAATGAACAGGCAGAGGTTCCATCCTATAGAAAAGAGAAAACACAGTGATGACCAATGAATGTCAATGAGATTCTGAAAGATTTTAATAGGATAGACATAGAAAAGATTGGGGAGTTTTCCCGGGCAAGAGGAAGCAGATTTGCTGAATTCTGCAAGTTAAATCTCCTTGAAGTGAAATCAGGTTGGGATCCTGACATCATCCCACCTTTTTCTGATTTTCCGGACAAGTTTGAAGATAAACTTGGAACCCCCAAGCAGGTATTGAGTAGGTTTTTTTAAGTATCCAGATATCTATTAAGTTTTGTTTTAATCAAGGATTCTATATTTATGAGGCAGTGGACCTATTTCCTGCTGTGAGGGAATTACCAAGCTCATCAAAGTGAGTGCACAGAATACAACTTCATTGAATCAGACAGGCTGGGAAGCCACTGATCAGTGAAACTGAAGAGGTCCAGCCATGACCATTAAAGAGGCTGCTGCTTACATCATTCCTTTTGAGAGAGTCCTTTCAGTGCTTGATAGCTGATTGACAACTCTTTGGAAGACGTGTCAGCTGCCTTGCATGTCACTCACCTTCAGCACGTTTCCTGCTGCCAGCCTTCGCTAGGGTTTGGGAGCCGCTAATGCAGTCACCTTGCACCTCCACTGAGGAACAGGAAGAGCAGCAACACCAACACCAGCAGCAGTTGGAGCAACATCAGCAGCAATTACCAACTGCTTTCTCCTCAGCCACATGCTGTTCCATAGGACAGATGGGATGGGCACTCAGATTCAGCTGAAAGAAGGTGCGGTCCCCAATATAGGCAGAGGAATACCTCTCTGAACCAGTGCTTCAGGAAGCTCAGATTTTCATGACAGGTCAGTGCTGCCATCTGAAGCCTCTTGGAATAAGACCTCCAATCCACGATGCCTATCATTGGAAGGCCATAACCATGTCTCCACCTCTCCCTGTGTTATCTTGTCCTGGGAGGAAAGAATGTAAAGAGTTATGAGTGTTAGTAATGGCTTGTGTAGATATTGGGGAAGGGCACCATTTATAAAGGGTGACTATGGGGTTTGAAAATACAATGAGGGGAGAGTGAACGCTGGCTATTCAGATGGGGTGCCTGGAGAGAGAGGAATGAGTGGAACTGCAAGGTATGCTGGTCTGAGATGTGCTACGCAGAAGAATGTCAGAGTGTGGGTGCTTGGCCCCTGAAGGCATTAATCCTCACACCAGTCATGGTCTCTGCTGTCTTGAATCCTCTTGCTGTACTGTGTCTCCAGGTTGCAGGGAGCGCACATCTGCTGTGAACATCCTCAGCCACTTTAATCCACACTTGCTTGGTTGGAGAAGTTGTCCTCTTCCTTAGAAGACATTACCCCACTACAATCTCTTATATCCCGCAGCAGGACCACCATGTGAGACTGTCAGACTGAGGAATTTTTCTGGTCTTTTCTCCATTCCTGCAGCTGCTGTAGACTCAAATCGACACATCGTTCCACCATTCGAATCCATGCCCAAATTCCTTTGAAAATTCTTCCTTCGACAGAATCAAAGTCTCAACCTGCCTGACTTCCAATTGGTCGGGAAACCCAGAGATAGGATGCTAATACTGTAGCTCAATTAAAGAGCTTCAGCAAAGCCTGCCAAAACTATCCCAAGTTCCTGTATTGTGTGTTGCAGGAACGAAGCTCAGAAAACCTTCTCCTAGTTTTTCCACTTGCAGTGAACCATAATTAGGGGCCATAAATAGAATGTGAAACTCACTACCCCAAGGAATATCTGAGGAGTTTAGCATGAGATGCACAAGGGAAAGCATGACAAACACATGAGAGAAGCAATGATGAATGGCTGAATGAAACTTTGGATACAAATTAGAACACAGGCAACAAGGAACTGGATGAGCTCACGTTTTCAGAGACTGCAAGCTGAAATTTACTGGGGCAGCATTGGAATAGTCAAGGTGAGAAGAAACAGAGGTACAGCTGAGAATTTCTGCAGCTTATGAGGCAGAGAAGAGACAGTGAGGGAACGGATATGGGGTTGCGAATTAATCTCAATCCCACATAACATGGCAAGGCTGTGAACCTACTTCAGCTTCAAAGAATGGCCATGGAATGGGATTTGGTTGTTGACTAGGGAGTTTCTGGTGGAAAGCAAAGACAATGGTTTTCACCTTTCTTAAATTTCTTCTCACCCTGGATGTCGGACACGCTGTGACAAATAAAAGGCAGCAAAGGGTTTGAAAGATGATTGTATCAAGGAGCCGCAGTAGATGAGAAATAGGAGAGGGTCAAGGAGAGCTCATTGGGCTACATAAAAGGTAACAGACCAGGCGCAGGAAGAGAAATTATTGAAACTGAATGAAAAGAAATGTAACTAAATGAAGGCAGTCCCACCCAATGAAGGAGAGTTGTTGAATGACAATGGTGCAGTCAACTGTGTCAAAAATTGCAGACTAGTGAGAAGGATATTGAGGGTAGTTTTCCAAAGTCATTTTGGATGTCATTTCTGACTTTGAAAAGGGCTGATTCAGTGGTGTGGTAAGGATGAAATTCTCATTGCAGAGCTTAGAGTCACAAGAAAAATGGTACAGATTATGGAGGTGACAACATATCTTAAGCACTTCAAAGGAAAGGGATTTTGAAGATGGGATAGTTGTTTTATTGAGACAGTGTTGGTGATGACAGGTTTGAAGGGGAAGGTGGTTAGTGCCCAAGGAGAAGGAAGCTTTAATAATGTCAGTGAATATGTTGAGTAGGAAGGGAAGTTAAGGGAATCTGCAGTTTGTGAAAAGAGGGTCAGTTTCAGATGAGCTCGGGGCGGATGAGCGGAGATTAGAAAGTTTCCTCTGGGTGCTCTGGTTTCCTCCCACAATCCAAAGGTGTGCAGGTTAGGTGGATTGGCCAGGGTTAATTACCCCTTAATGTCCAAAAATGTGTAGGTGGATTAGCCATGAGCAATGCACAAGATTACGGGGATAGGGCAAGAGAGTGGACCTCAATAAAATACTGTTTTGGAGAGTCAGTCCAGACTCGATGGGCCAAATGGCCTCCTTCTACACTGTAGAGATTCTGGGATTCCTGTGTTACCTGTGTTTAGAACAATGGAAGTGCCTAGGTTACTTATGGAAGGGCCAAGGGTCTTGCAGATGGGTAGATGAGTTTACATGGAAGGAAAGAAAAAATGTGAGTTCAGAGGAGAGAGTGAGCGAGTGAAGGTTGTGGTGGAATTTTAAATCACCAGTTGCTCAGTGCAGAAAGAATCCTAGTCAAAAATCAAGGAGGGGTAGAACAAGCTGAGATACTGGAAGAAGAAGAATGGAGGGGGTCAGACTAATGTGTGATTTAGTTATTGGAACCACATCACCACCTTGGGAGACTGGGGTTGCAACTGGTGGAAGTTATAGCCAGGTAGGGTGGTTTCAGTAAGAGAGAACGTTCCATTCTGCCTCAGCCAAGTTTCCATCAAGGCTGTGTTCAGAATTTTCCATGAGTTTTACAAAGCTTCAGCAGCTCACCAGCTCAAAGGAGGCAAGAGCTGAATGGCTGGTGAGTGCTGCCTGAAGCTAACAGCCATTGAGTTCTGCCGAAATTACTGACAGGAAGGCAGAGATTGGGAGGCAGGGCAGAACCACAGAGCATAGGTTTAAACTGGCAAAAAAAAAGCAAAAGTGATATGAGAATATCTTTTTCACACATCAAGTGATTCAGGTCTGGAATACATTCTCTGCGAGAGTGGTTGAGACACAACTGAAGCATTCAAAAGGGAGTTAGATTGTTTCCTAAAAAGGAAGAATCTGCCGGATTACAGGGAGAAGGCAGGCGAATGGCACTAAGAAAATTGCTCATTTGGAAAGCTCGTGCAGACACAATAGGCAAGTGGCTTCCTTCTGCACTTGAATGATTCTGTGATTCCATTCTTTGCACAAAGATTTGAAGCTAGTAGGAGGTTTGCTTCTAGAAGATTTAATCATTGCATACGTTCACTCTTAGGCTGCCCGATGCATTGAGCATTTCCTGGTTTAAAGCCATGAACCTTCTTAGGTAGACTCGTCTCTAGATGTCAGAATCTGAGTCACCTTTGGCTGAGCTTGGATGTGATGTCAGCCTCAAGCGAGTTAGCATCTGATGCATCCTATCGCCCTGACTGAGATGCTGCATACTTATGGCCAGTGATTTCCCATGTGAAGATTCTTTCCTCTGAATTGCGAGGCTGCCTCTCTTTCTGAAATACAACAGGAGCTTCAGTATTTTCAGTATCTGAAAGAAAGACACAGGAGCTAGCTAACGCAAGCAGCTTCAGATGTTATTTTCCAAAGGGCAAAGGTTATGCAGATAGGCTTAACCTCCACCTGTTGTGGCAGCCTAATGTTGTGCATGATCTAGTAACCCACATGGAAGGGAATATGTTTTTGATAGACTTTTGAGGTGTTTTGAGAATGTACAATCATGGTTGAATAGCTCAATGGGTGTGAGAAAATAAAGCATGCAGTAGTGGCAAGTGCACAAAGTATAGAGTGTGTGAGTCTGAGGAGGAGGAGGTAGAATGAAATGTGATTCAGTGACTGTAGGAGAATAAAGGGAAGCAAAAGAGGAGAGTATTGTGAGTATGTGTTGATGTCCTGGCCAGAGGACAGGCAGGAAAAAAACATATAAATCATATAAATCAGCTTGGTTACTTTATAAAATTTAAAAAAAGCATTTCTCAAAATTAGACAATTGCTGATGAAATAGCCCCAATTGATCCTGTAGTGTTGGGATTCTATGATTCTGGAGTTTTCTGGAGGCATTTGAGACAGCTTATATTTCGGTTAAATAGGGGCAAAATACTATAATTGGTTATTTTCCAGAAAGATCATACCTGTCTTGAAACCAGATGGTTCAATTCACCTTTGTAGTGGTTTTAAAGCAACCATAAATCCAGTGTTGTGTGCTGATCAATATCCACTTCCCATAATTCAAGACTTGTTTGTTGGGTTATCAGGTGAGCGGAAATTCAACAAGATTGATCATACACAAGCATATTTACAGATGAATATAGTCACTATATCTCAACCATTGTTTACCATTGTTACTCATAAAGGTCTTTTGCATTATAAAAGATCGTCTTTTGGAATAAAATGCATACCAGCCTTACTTCAAAGATTGATGGATTAGGTTTTAAGTGGTCTCTCTAGTATACAAATATCTGTATAATATCTGTATGATTTTCTAATTACAGGACCAAGTGAACAAGAACACATTAATAATTTAGAAGCAACTTTGAAACATCTTCAAGCATATGCTCTGCATATCAAAAAAAAAGTATGACTTTTTCCAGACATCAGTCCCGTACTTGGGTCACATAATTAAGCTGTTTGAGATGTCCCTCACCCCCCACCAGATAGGCAACATACCAAGTGGAATTTTTCATCCTGCTTACAAACAATTTTATCTATCACATAATTATTGAATTTCCTACAACTATAAATTATGGGTGGGATTTTTGGCTGTGCTCACCCCAAAACTGGAAAATCCCATCCGAGGTCAATGGACCATGCATGGTCCCTTGGCGGGGTGGGGGGGGTGTACTCTCTTCTTTTTCTTCTCCTCCAACCTTGCCCAGTCTCTTTTTTAAGGTGATTTGTCGCCAGCATCCTGCCCAATCTTCCAACAGTGCGTACCCTTATTCTCACAGCTATCAAATACAACATTGTATTTGTTTGATAAGAACCGCTTCTGCATCTTCTTCCACTATTTCAGTTGATCAATTTTCCTAACTGAACTTTAGCAGCGTAATTAAGTACCCCACACACCCTGGACATACTCTCTTCCATCTTCTTTCATTGAGAAGTCATGTACCAACTGACTCAAGAACAGATTCTTCCCTGCTGCCATCAGACTTTTGACTGGACCTACCTCATACTAAGTTGATATTTCTCTACACCCTAGCTATGACTGTAACACTACATTCTGCATTCTCCTTTTCTTCTCTATATATGGTATGCTTTGTCTGTATAGCACGCAAGAAACAATACTTTTCACTGTACGCTAATATATGTGACAATAATAAATCAAGTCAAACCAAAATCAAGGAACAATGCCCTTCCATGAGGAGATCCTCACTAAAATCTGCCACCTGTTGATCCAGAGTTTCAACATTAGTGCCAATGAATTTCTGTAAATCTGGTTCCTTCCGGAATGGACTTGGAGATATTTGCAACATCTTGTAGTTTACCATCTGCTGTTGCATAAGGAAGGCCATTAAGACTTGGAATTCAAAAATAGATTTCATTCAATTTTGCCAAAGACAAGCAGTTGAAAGGAGTTTGTGGATTTACTAGGGTTGCAGGCTTTCTCCTCGGAACAGGGTACCAGTGGCTGAAGGCACATTGCTTTTTGAGTGCTACATGTCAGATTCACTCAATAACTGAAATGGAAGAGATTCCAGTCCCTCAATGTCCAGCTGGTAAGTAAATATAGGAAGCAAATCATATAATGTTGTTAACTGGTACCCTGGCAGCAGTAATGATGCTTTTGTTCTGCAACAGTCCACCAATACTTATATCATTCATGGGATATGGGTACCACTGGTAAGCTAGTATTTATGTCCCATTCCACATTGGCTTTGGAAAGTGAACCACTGACTTCCAAATGATGTAAATATTCCCACAGTGCTATAAGAGAGGGAGATCCAGGATTTTGACCCAGTGACAGTGAAAGAACAGCGATATATTCGCAAGTCAGGATGCTGTGTGACTTGAAGGGTCACTTGAGGACAATGATGATCCCAAGCATCTGTTGCACTTGTTCCTTTAGGCAGTGGAGGTCACAGGTTTTTAAGTTGCTTTCAAAGAAGCCTTGGCAAGTCGCTTCAGTGCATCTTGTAACTGCTGCTGTCACAGTGTGAGAGAGGTGGAGGGAGTGAATGTTCCTTTGGATTAGGTGTGACTCTGACCAATGGAGAGATTTCCCCTGATTCCCAGTGACTGGAATTTTGCTAGGGTTCTTCGATGACATATGCTGCCCAGATGTTGCTTTCACCTCACTTCTGGAAGTTAATTCTATGGCTACGTTTGGACCAAGGTTATAATGAGTCAAGTTGTACTGGCAGAAGCTAAGCTAAGCATTAGTAAGCAGGTTATTGCTGAGGAAGCGCTGCTTGTTAGCACTGTCAATGACATCTCAATCATTTATTAATGATTGAGAGTAAAGTGTTGGGACAATAAGAGCTGAATTGTTTTTTTCCAGTATTTTTGTGGATAAGGCACACTTGAGTAATTTTCCACATTGTTGGGTTAGTGTTTGCATTGTGCTGTACTAGAACAGTTTGAATAGAGGTGTCATTTCAGTACTACAGCAGGAATGTTGTCAGAATCCATAGCCTTTGCATTATCCAATGCCTTCAGCCATTTCTTGATATCACATTCCATGAATTGTATTGGCTGATGACTGACTTCTGTGATGAGGGAATCTCAGAAGGAGGCTAAGATGGATCACCTACTTGGCACTTTTGGCTAAAGGTAGTTGCAAACAGTTCAGCCTTATCTTCTGCACTGATGTGCAGGGCTTCACCATCATTAAGGATGGGTATATTCATGAACCTATTCTTCCCATTATTGTTTAATTGTCTGCTACCATTTATCACTGGATGTAACAGGACTACAGAACTTTCATCTAATCCATCGGATGTGGGCTTGTTATTGTTGTAAAGTGAAAGATTGGGTAAATGTACCCGACTAACCTTGACCAGTCTGCAGTAACTCCTTTTTAACATCAGAACATTACACAGTGAGATAGATGAAGAAGACAAGAGTCAGGTAAACATTGAACATTTTATCAAGGGAAAACAATACTCGATCTCTTCACTTTTCAGAAAACAGTCTTAAATCTGTAAGTAAACAGTCTTAAATCTATTTCTGACACCTGCTTTCAAAGATTTGCTACACTCTACAGTGAATCTTCAGAAGCAGGTGTCAGAAGTAGATCCCTGTCACTGTATTTGTTTAAAAACACTGGTATTACCCATTCAATATGGCTGGGACAGGCTGTTTCTCAGTCTTTGAGTACTGGTTGATGTTTCAGGATCTGGCCTTCCCCTGTCACCTAGGGCTGGTTCTAGTCTTTGGGTCGTCTCAACAGGGTGGTCTTCTGGGTTTAGTCAGTCTGATGATGCTAGCCATATGGTACAAGGAGCTGGTTTGGCTGCCAGTCAAATGTGCTCTCTGGGACACCATTGAAGAAGATGCAAAAAGTAGAGAGAGCTGGGGCTCCAGTTTGCTCCTTCTAACACCCCTTTGCATCCTTTTTGGAGATTCAATGGCCTATGTCCAATACAAACATCAGGTGGGGGTAGGAAGATCAAAAGAGGTCTGTTCTATATTTGGAGGTTGCAGAACAGTCAAGTGCTGTCCTTGTCATGTTATGCTTCTGGCCTCCTACTGAGATAGGTGCCACCAAGTCTGCTTAGCATTTTCTAACAAAGCTGGAGGTTATACATACATACTGCTGCTACCCTCACACCCACATATCACTGTTACATACTGGCAGGGGGTCGATATCAGTGGAACCAGAAGATCCCACTGGCCAGAATGTCCCACCTAATGAATTTGGACAATCACGTGAGGTCATTGAACTTCTTGCGACATTGCATCCAGATTCTCAGGACTTAAGTGTTGGCACTGAGCTCCATGGCAATCTGCTCTCTCTGCCTTTTGCCCTTGGGTGGAATTTGATGTTCCCCACAGAGGCCAGTTTAGAGGCAGGGGGTATTTAATTGGGTAAGAGAATGATGTGTGGGAATGTGCCACCCTCCTGCCTCTGCCTAATTAATTCTGTCTGCCCAGGCACCAACTGAGGTTTTCCGTGGGCATTATGAATTGTCATTTTGAGATGTGAAGGCTAACTTTAAGGAATGAAAGCTAGCTGTAATTAGTGCTCGCCATTCAGAACATTGATCCCCCTCCACCCTCCCCCCCCAACTGATGTGTCCAGCTAATAAGCAATGTGGTTGGTATTGCCTGTACACAGAGATAATTCAATTAAGTAGACAGTGCCAAGCTGCCTGCATTGTCATCAACAAGCAAATCATGATTATGATCCCTGTTTTCCCAGGCTCTCTATTTTAGCTCCGAGGAAGTCATAATCTTTTCAATGGACAGTGTGATGACTGTCAGCCAGAAGACATCATAGCTAGTCGAAACCTGCAAATAGGCTCTGATCCTAACAGTGAGCTGAAAGTGTCATGCTCTGAGGGGACTTGAGAGACAAAGTTACTAAAACAATTACCTCAATTATTCTTAAAATTAGAACCTCACAGTTTTTTTCCGAATATTCATGACAACTTTAGCTTTGAGAATAGCTATTTAATTTTAACAGTATGTTAAAAATCACAAAGCTTTTTACATCATCCTGTTCTGGTTGAGATTTGATTTGAGTTCAAGAATTGTCTGTTACCCTGCCACTATCTGCTCTGTGTGGGTATATGTAAGTAAGTGATGGCCATGTTTAATTACTATCATATTTATCACTTTCATATCGTTATAACTATTCACATTTCTTCATTGATAATGTTATTAAAATGAAGATGTATAAATTGGCTGAACTGTTAAATTTCATGCCACATTTACCCAAAGTACTTTACTATTGTGTATCAAAATGGAAAACATTCACTGATCTCCAACCTTGGAACCACATGGATAATCCAACGCACTCTGGGCCTGCTACTCTCTTCCATTCTACTCAACCTTGAGCTCATCAAAAACTCCACTGCTAGAGTCCTAACTCACATCAATCCCATTCATCTATCAACATTGTTTACACTGATCCACATTGATCCATTAATAATTCAAATTCTAAATTCTCACCTTCACGTTTAAAGCCTTCTATGACTTTTTTAGGGAAAATTAATAGATTTAATAAAAGTTAGAGTAAGAGCACATGCTAGTACAATGCCTATGTTGTCATTGATTTCTCCTGTGTTAATCACAGGAGACTCAGAACAGGTTATGACCAGCTTATTTTTCAAGCATATGCAGGGACAGCACTACTTCAGAGAGATGGAATGACCTCAACGTAGCCCATGAGTTTGGCCTCTTGGAGTATGAGCTCCCTGATTGAGGTAATGATTGCCTGCCCATTCAGAGAGACTTACCTGTATATATATTGAGAAGTTTTAGGGCCGCTGATACTCCAGATTCTGGCTTTGTACCTGAAACATCCTTAGAGGTGGAATTGCATTTGTAAATAAAGAGAATTTGGTGAAGAGACACCCCAAAACCACAACATCCCACCTTAAGTCAGCGACCTTCCGTAGTCTGCCCCTTGTTCTGATTCCCATGGTGGGCGGGATGGTAAAATTTTCCCCATTGTTTCAATTTTGATGTAACATTACATATGGGTTTATCAGAACAAGTGCATCTTGTACTCCTCACTTTTAACCTTGTCCATATTGCAGAGCTTTCTAAGTTATCTTGGTATGCCTACACCCTGCTACCTCCAGCTGTCTGACTCCAAAACTTCGTTATTGCTGAAAGAAATCAGCTTGTACAGTTCTTGCAGTTCAAAATTCTGTGACTTTAAGGTGTTAAACATTATAACAGAGAAAAAGCTGGTTTTCTGTATCAAAGGAACCTATAACCATTTTTCTATTATGCCTATATTAGTTACTAATTCTTAAACCTGACTACACAATCACATTAAAACCTCAATCATTTCATTTTTATTTCAGCACCTCCAACTCTTAAGGTGCAATTTTCTGGCCACGCTCACCCCAAAACTAGAAAATCCCACCCGAGACCAACAGGCCTTTGCATGGTCCCCTTCTCCCCAGATTCCAGTGATGGGCAGGATGGGAAAATTCCCCCCTTATATCCAGTGAACCTTATAAACCCTAAGAATCTGAGGTCAGCAGATCTCTCCAGCTGGGCCTTGATTGTTTATTGTTAGAAGAACAGACATTGGGCAGGATTTTCCATGCAAAGCACACTGCATATTTTCAGCAGTAGAGGTGGCCCGTCATTGGCCAGCGACTGGATCTTCACGTCCCACCATTGCCAAAGGGGTTTACTGTTGAATGTGCCCCTCACCGCCAGGAATCCTGAAGCAGGGGTACGCTGTCAGGAAGATACTGCCGCCATGAACGGTCAGAAAATTCCAGCCATTGAGCCTGGGCAGATTAAATGTAACCTCTGGGAAGATAAGAAAAAACAATCTCTAGCTAGGAGGAGATAACACTGTTTTGGGTAAAAGGTTTAATAATAAACCTGTATGTCGACAAGATTGGAAATGAAAAAATGCCCAGTGTATGTGATTACAGTGTATAATTATAGAGGACATCTGTGTCTTGCCAGAATGTTGTATAGGGTGCTGTGTAGGGAAAAGCACTGTTTCAGGGGTCTCTCTGAGGTAATGCTCTCCCTGCATGCTTGAATCTTGAATAAACAATCTTAACGTTTATGTGAGTTTTCTGCAGTTGGCTTATAGATGTCCATCACAACAACCTCACTGCTCCTCATCTTTGTAACCTTCTTCAGCCATACAACTCACTAATTCCTCCAATTCTGGCCTCCTATGCAACCCTTTCAACTTCCTTCTCTCTATCAATGATGGCAACGCCTTTAGCTATCTAGATTCTAGAATTTGCGCCCTGAACTACTCTGCCTGTCCACCTCAGTCTCCTCCTTTCACATGCTCCTAAAGCCTACTAAACACACACACACACACACACGCACACGCACATGCACACACACACACACTTGATCTTAGCCAAAAGGCCAAGAAACAAAAACCTACTACTATCCAAGTTTTCAGTTCCCTGTCTAAATGTGGTATCAATCGTTACGCTGATAATGCTTCTGTGAGTCTCCTTTGGGCATTTTATTACATTTATAGCATGAATGTAAGTGTTGATGTTGTTACACGGTTAGATTTTCTCGACAGGTTTTGTCCTATCGATTTTCTCTCCTGCTTTCTTAATGATCCTGACTCATGCTGGAGTAAAGTTATACATAGCAAGCAGCTTTCTAATAAGTCATTGAAGCAGCCATTCCACTACAAACCCCAAGGAAGTGTACAGGTCAGCCACTGATGGGAAACATCATATTCTTCATCCTGTACTCAGCCTTTGTCCTTGAAAAAAGATTATGAGATAGTAATCAAAATCCCAACACAGTCTCAGGATGTGCCAATTATTATGGGTGTAAATTTTGATGGAGTGACAACTGTCTGCTCAAAATTACTGACCTGATATCTAGGCAGTCCTACCTTGTCTGACCTTTTGACTCAGGCCGTTGGAGATTCGTGCAATGCAATACCGTGCCATTGAAGGCAGCACAGTCACAGTAGGTGAGTCTTGCCCCCTTTTGTACAATCTGCCATAAATCAGAGGTCCAACCAAGTATCAAGATCTTTGACAAGTCAGGGAGAAGGTAAATAAGGTAAGCAGATACGATTTAGGCTGGTCCGGCCAGGTTAGATTGGACTATAGATGAGTGGGACAGAGCGGAGGTTGATGAATCAGTGGGGCCTGAGGGCAAGGGGGAGAGTTGGAAATCAAGTGTGGAGCAGATTTTCAGCTTGGGCCTGGGATATGGGGGCTGGATCGGGGGTGGAGGAGGGAAGGGAAGTTGTGACATGTGGGGAGTTCCATACAGGATAGAAGGGGTGTAGTCCAAGGGGGGCTGGTAGTGGGGTGGATGGACACCAGTGGAGGGGCTCCACCTCCGAATTTCAATCCTAAATGACTGCCCCCTACCCTGAAGATGTGCTCCCTTTTTCTAGGTTCTCAATGGCTAATACTTCCATAGAGCCAAGGGTACCCACCACCACCCAGGTACCATTATTTTCAGTTGAGTTCTGCCAGATTTCCTGGAATTAAAGTACTGGAAACTGAAAATTTGATACCAATCTCTTCTCACAATATTGGGTGGGCAAGGCACTCAAGCAATGGGTTCATTTTTGTTCAAATTTTGCCATGCGTTTTTTTCCCAGAACCAGCAGACAAAGATTAGTTTGTGTAAATCCTGAAAGGTGATCCTCAGGATGAACTACAGCATCAGCCCAAAGGAAATTGTCTGACTCACCGTAATTTCCTCCTTCAATCAGAATTCTGTCTGGACCAGCCATATCTTTATCCTGAAAGCAAGTGCAAGCTCGGAGGATGAAGAGCTAAGAAAGAACTAGCTCCTTCTCCTATCTTCCAGCAAAATAAAACAATCGCCAACAGGAGGTAAATCAGTGACTCCGGCTGCTGATATTGAGGAATTTGATTGAACTGCGGTGAAGTGACAGTCGACAAGTCATAGTCAACAAGACAGTCAACAAGACAACAAGTTTTGACATCCTATCAGTGTGTGCCCAGGGGATGAGAGGCTGGGGTAATATCAGAAACTGGGAGGCAATGTTGTTTTCTTCCCAATGCTTACACGGTTTATTTTTGTCATCCCAGACACCCAAGGGAAAAGAAGCAACAAACCTAATTTGCTCGATTACTGTTATCTGTCAAATCACCACGTCTGGAGGCTTCAACTGTTTCTGAATGCCTGCTTATTTTTGTCACTATTGCAGAGAGAGCAACATATGACAAAATAATAAAACATTGGCAATGAAAGTGAAAGAAAATATTTTTAAAAAAAGAATCTTCACTTCACAGCATTTGGAACAGAAATGTTAACTAAATCTCAGTCACCTGTTACTGATGTACCCAGCTCATGTGGAACTTATTTTACATTGAGAGATCTTAGCAGAAACATTGTTGACCATTTCACTACATCCAGAATGGTTACTTCACATATAGCAGCGCCTGATGTTCAAACATTATTTCAAAGCTTGATTTAAAGCAAGGATATTGCCTCTTGAAGTCTTCAAAACGTTTATTGTTCTGTGGGTTAATGCACCACGGATTGATTTAACTGCCTTCATTTTTAATATTATCCTTGTTTATTACATTAACAAATCTAATTTGTACTTGTCACCTGCGATATGGGGCGAGCCATTCCCACTGGCGGGATCTTTCCATTCCAGTGACAGTCACCATGGCTTCCCCCCATCACACTCCCCCCCACCGCCCCCGCACCCCCTCCCCCCCACCCCCCCCACCCAACCCCCCCACCCACACCATAGCACCCTGTTGTCACTTAATCTCCAGAAGGGAAAATTCCACCCTCAGTGTGGGCAAATGTTCATAAGTGGAAGATGAAAGACTTTAGAGCTAAGCCCAATCTTGATCCCTTTTGGGCTCACTGTTTCAAACAGAGATACAGTCAGAAGTGGAATTACTAGTGGATGCCAGAATCACCACCCACCCTTCCCTTGAACAGGAAAACGGAGGCCTAGTATCATTAGTGCCAAAGATCAGCTGCTTCAGCACAGAAATGAATTTGGGACTTTCTGTTCTTGGTGCTTTATTACTCCAACGGGCAGTGTCTTCCCTACCTGAAAAGTTTAATACAATTTGCATTCATTTACAATAATTTGCTATCAATTGTGCTCTAAAGCAGTCATTTAGCTATATTTAGAGTCAATTGCATTCAAAAGCAATCATTTAGCATCAATTGCACAGTGGCACATTGGTTAGCACTGCTGCCTCACAGCGCCAAGAACCCAGGTTTGATTCCAGCCTTGAGTGACAGTCTCTGTGGAGTTTGTACATTCCCCCATGTTTGACTGGGTTTCCTCCACAGTCTAAAGGTGAGTAGGTTAGGTGGTAAGTGCACAGGGTTGTGGAGATGGAGCGCAGAGGTGAGCCTGGGTAGGATGCTCTTTTGGAGAGTTGGTGCAGACTCGATGGACTGGATGGCCTTTTACTGTACTGGAGGGATTCTAAAAGCTATCATTTAACATTACAATTACCATAACTGAGATCAATGTCATCAATTGCCCCAAACCACAATGTTCAAATACTTGTGATTAGCAACATCACTTAAGCAAAGATAATCACAGAGTTTATTTTCCATGTTTCTGAATTTGATAGCTTCAAACAAACTGAGTTAATTTTAGAAAAAGCAGTCTCTGTTATGATTAGGTACTTTTATGTTTTGTTTTATAGCCTACAACTTGTGCAGCACAACCCTGCCTGCCCCCATTGTGCCCATCCACCCGCTCCCCAACTGTGCCTACCCATCACTTCGCCACCCACTCCTCCACCCACCCCAGACTGAACTACAGAAGTCCCATTACCATCAATGCTTAAACCCCATCCCAGAGCATGTTTCTCCCCCACTAACACCAAATTTCCCTCTGCCCTTCCCACTACACCCCAACAAATACCCCATCTCAGAGCAATTCACTTCTGCCCCTCTCACCGCACCATTTAACATGCATGGCCAGTGTCCCGAAATGCAGAGGTTAGAGGGATTAGTGGGTAAATATGTCGGGATATGGGGTAGTACCTGGGTGGATTTGTGGTTGGTGCAGACTCGATGCACCAAATGGCCTCTTTCTGTGCTATAAGGTTTCTACGATTTTTCTACGATTACGATTATCTATCCACCCCCTTGGGTTATCTTCCATTAGTACACTGCGAGGAAACCTTTCCTTTGGCATGGTCTTCCACTTGAAGATCACCATTGGGCATAGCTTTGCTCCATCAGCAGCATAAAACATTATGGTGAAACTTGACTTTTCATGAGCTCTAGTCCTGATAGCTAGTGTTTCATCTCCATTGCTCTGTAGTACACTGTTTATTAGAATGTCAAATGTCAGAAACTGTTCATCCATATTAAGGATGTTTGAATGCTAGATGTGCTCTGCTTCACTCCAGTTCACTGATCACCACAACAGGTCCACAGCAGACACCATCTGCACTTAACCCTAGAACACCTACATAACAAGGACACCTATGTCAGACTCCTATTTATTGATTACAGCTCAGCTTTCAACACCATTATTCCAATGAAACTCATCTCCAAACTCAGTGGCCTGGGCCTCGGCTCTTCCCTCTGCGACTGGATCCTGAACTTCTTAACCCACAGACCACAATCAGTGAGGATAGGTAACAACCCCTCCTCCATGATCATCTTCAATGCTGGTACCGCACAAGGCTGTGTTCTCCACCCCCTACTATACTTCTTACACACCCATGACTGTGTGGCCAAATTCCCCTCTAACTCGATTTTCAAGTTTGCTGCTGACACCACTGTAGTGGGTTGGATCTCAAACAATGATGAGGCAGGTTATAGGAATGAGATAGAGAATTTGGTGAACTGGTGCAGCGATAATAATCACTCCCTTAGTACCAACAAACAAAGGAGATTGTCATTGACTTCAGGAAGTACAGTAGAGAACGTACCCCGTCTACATCAATGGGAGCAAAATAGAAATGGTTGAAAGCTTCAGGTTTTTAAGTGTCCAGATCACCAACAATCTGTCCTGGGCCCCCAATGCCAACACTATAGTTAAGAAAACCCACCAACGCCTCTACTTTCTCAGACGACGAAGAAAATTCAGCACGTTAGCTATAACTCTCATCAACTTTTACAGATGCACCATAGAAAGCATTTTTTCTGGGTGTATCACAGCTTGGTATGGCTCCTGCTCTGCCCTAGGCAGCAAGAAACAACAAAAGGTCATGAATGTAGCCCGATCCATCACGCAAACCAGCCTCCCATCCATTGATTCTGTCTTGCCAAATGTCAAAGCAGCCAGCATAATGAAGGTCCCCATGCATATTCTCTCTTCCACTTTCTTCTGTCAGGAAAAAGATACAAAAGTCTGAGGTCAGGTACCAACTGACTCAAGAATAGTGTCTTTACTACTGCAGTCAGACTTCTGAATGGACCTACCTTGCATTAAGTTGATCTTTCTCTACACCCTAGCAATGAGCGTAACACTACATTCTGCACTCCCTCGTTTCCTTCTCTATGAATGGTATGCTTTGTTTGTGCATATATGCAAGAAACAATACTTTTCACTATATGCTAATACATGTGACAATAATAAATCAAATCAATCCTCTTTGTAGCATAAATTGGAAACATTGTGACAGAAGGACTATTACTTACGTGGCGAAAAACTGCAGCAGGCGACGGTGCAGAGGGACCTCGGGGTCCTTGTGCATGAGTCGCAAAAACCCAGCCTGCAGGTGCAGCAGGTGGTCAGGAAGGCGAATGGGATGCTGGCCTTCATAGCGAGGGGGATTGAATATAAAAGTAGGGAGGTCTTGCTGCAGCTGTATAGGGCATTGGTGAGGCCGCAGCTGGAGTACTGTGTGCAGTTTTGGGCGCCGCACCTGCGCAAGGATATTTTGGCCTTGGAGGGAGTGCAGAGGAGGTTTACTAGGCTGATACCGGAGTTGAGGGGGTTGAGCTATGAGGAGAGGCTGAATAAACTAGGCTTGTACTCGTTAGAGTTTAGAAGAATGAGGGGAGATCTCATTGAGACGTATAAGATGATGAATGGGATGGATAGGATAGAGGTGGAAAGACTCTTCCCGCTCAAAAAAGACAGTAGGACTAGGGGGCACAGCCTCAAGATAAAGGGGGGGCGGTTCAGAACGGAGTTGAGGAGGAACTTCTTCACTCAAAGGGTGGTGAATCTCTGGAATTCTCTGCCCGTTGAAGTGGTGGAGGCTGCCTCGCTAAATATTTTTAAGAAGCGGGTTGATGGGTTTTTGATAAGAGAAGGGATTAAGGGTTATGGGGAGAGGGCGGGAAAGTGGAACTGAGCCACGACAGATCAGCCATGATCTTATTGAATGGCGGGGCAGGCTCGAAGGGCCAGATGGCCTACTCCTGCTCCTATTTCTTATGTTCTTATGTTCTTATGTTCTTATTGCCATTACAATTGTAATTCCAAACTCTGAAGCAATTTGTCTGACCTTCAGATGGAGCTGATCTGCATTTAACTCATGACATGCAGCTTGTTGTCTCAACATACACTTTTCCAATTTCTGTTAGGCGTCAATTCATCTGATTTTAGATCCACTATTTGCATTTCTCATATTCTTAGTTATATGAAACACATCCTTCAGCTTGCACCAGTACCAAACATTTTTCTCGCTGACTCCATATTTACAGTGAGCAGCCATGTTTCCACCATTTTCTTCTGCACATTTCATGAGTCCCAGCTTTAATGCTGACTGCAGTGCTTGACCTTTATTCAGGAGAATCACATCCAACATTTGATTCATGAGATTGATTGGCATTGTTCTGATCATCTGAGCTGGTGAGGAATTTTCCGAGTTATTTTATTTCAATTTGGCCCTAGGCTTTGCCTCTTCTCTCGCATTTTCCAAGAGATTACATGACTCTGAGGTTAGGAGAAATAAACACTGACAAGGACACCATGGAGAACCCATTTTTTTTGAATAGTACCTTAGATTAAATGTCTACTGTGTAATACAACATCTCGAACAATGAAGCACTCCCTCAATGCTGCACTGGGATTTGAGCCTGGATTATATGCTCAAGAGTGAATGATGGAGTAGGCAAATAGAAATGCTGTGGATTTTGATGGGATGATCCAGCCATCATCATAAGAGGCAAGTCTTGGGAACCAGGAGATATCTGCTCAGGCAGCACAAACAAGGCCCAAGGCCTCATTTCTGATGAGTCTTCTGTAAGTATATAGGCTGTTTGTGCATTGACTATGCACTCAAACACTGGGCATAATCAATCGTTTAAATTGTTGACACAGAGACAAAGATTAAATGTAGACTGATAGCTGCAAAATTAGAAGATATGAAATAGAATATTATGATGAACGTGGATGAAATGAAGAGGCATCTTGTGCGAATTTTGGGTCTTTGATCTGAGGGAGGCAGAAGAATGTAGATTGAATCCATCTTGGGTTGATTAATAAGGATAGATGATGAATAGAAGACGTTACTAGTGTAGAAAGAGCACAGGGTGCAATTGGATTGCTGAAATCAGGTCAGATGGTAAACCCTCAACTGCAGCACAGCAAGCCACCTAACATAAAAATTATGTGGTTATGGAAAGAAATATTGCACAAGGTTAAAAACATCTTTTCATAACAAAATGAATATTCCAGTGTGTATCACAGGTACCCCTCTGTATAATGTGTATAAACATCTAGAAGAGTTTATATTTTTCTATACAGTGCATGCAGTCCCTATAATATTGCTGATTCTATATAATTTTTTCAGATAACATATACATCAATTTCCTTTATTGAGATTTTGGTTTGTTTTATTATGCCTAAGATTCTTTCCTAATAAAAGCAGTTTGAAACATTTCTGTACATCTGCATAGTTTTTACAATTATTTGCACATTGCAAATGTAGCAATTTGGTCACAGAATGTTAAAAGAATCCCTATAGTGCAGAAGGAGGCCATTCTCCTGCACCAGCAACAGTTCCACACAAGCCCTATTCCTGTAACCGCACATATTTACCCCACTAGGCCCCCAGGCTCTAAGGAGCAATTGAGCATGGCCAATCAACCTGACCCACACAGCTTTGGGGTGTGGGAGGAAACCCATGCAATGATGGGCAGAACGTGCAAATTCCACCCAAGGCCGGAATTGAACCTGGGTCCCTGGCGCTGTGAGGCAGCAGCGCTAACCATTGTGCCACTATGAATAATATTGCAGGTTTTTCCCATTCTAACAGAGAAATCATAATTTTTAAAGATTTTGTTTCCAATTAATGAATATTGTACTGTACTGAACAAACAACTCTGGATGCTTGTGTTTGTCTTCAAATAAGACTGATCTGGCAATAAAATGAATATAGGCCCACCAACATTTTTGAATATTTATTATTAACTGTTCATTCAGTTTATCGATTGTTCAATTATTTTGTGTTTTATTCAACTATAAACCATTCCGTGTTTGAAAGGGCAGATGTGTGACCTATCCTGAACTGGCTGTGCAGTGCTATTCTATTACTGACCAGTAGGAGGTGAGCGAGCGTTGGCTGGAGAAGTTTTAATTGTGTGCCTATTTTGATAAACGAGGGTCAACAAAGATAGCACTGGGGAAAGAAACATTTTTCCATTTCAGCATCAAGCTCTCCTAGATCAGGTGTTGCAAACAATGGGGAAATCTCTTTCTCTAGTCCACCCCAATGATGTACCATTTTCCATTCCCAACCATCTTTGATGTATAACTCAATGTTTCTTTGTGCAATATTAAGACTGGCTTCATGCTATGAACCCAAATTTCAGTGCAGGTAAGAGCCTTACAGCTAGGGGTTTTCTTCCCTTCACCCTGGGCTGGATTGTCAGAGTATTCATCATAATTTGGTTAGCATAATGTACCTTCTCTGGACCAATTATATTGGATGTGCACGAAAACTACCATTATTTATGTAGCAGCTAAAAAAAGCCTAGCACTGTGACTGATCTCAAACCTTTTCCTATGGCTGACTCTCCCCACATTCCCCAAAAACACAAATCAGAGTGAAAATGCATTTCGTACTTAGCTGAATTTATCTACTATTATCAACATAAGGAATTCAATCCACATTGCCTCCTAAACCCACTTGTACTGTTGCCTTCACCTCGTGACTTAGTACCCAAGTCTGCCATGCTTTTGAATGAAATAGTTTTATCTGAATTCTTTGCTTGCTCCTATTCTCTAATTTATAAATTGTGAGTCCCAATTTCTGAATATGTTTTCTAAAATTAATCATGTTTACAATTTTGCAGTGTTCTATTTGCTTCTCTCGGAATCTCCTATTTTCTAATTCAAATAAATCCAAATTCTTACAGTTATTTTTCATACATTTTTATCCATAATCTCCTTTAGAGTAAAACCACTGAATAGTCTAATTGATTTACCAGTTTGAGATCACTCCTAATCTCACTTGCTTTTCTGCTCTGAATTGAGTTGAATGCCAGATTTCTAATATTTACCCACCTTCCACATTTTTATCCAACATGAATTGAGATATTAGTTTCTGTTACTTTGAAATAGTTTCATCCTTTGCATCGATGCATATATGCTCTTCTTACTAATGAAATTTGATTACGTGGAAAACCACTTTTTTTTCTAAATTACTTGGTACAGGATACATCAGAATTAGAGCTACAGATATAAGATGCACAGAACTGCTTCTATAGAGAATTAGCCACCATGTATCCCAGAAGGTGAACCTAGCACATGATGACTTCATCATGAAGAAATGGAAAGGCTTCCTTCGCTGAAATTATTATATTTGGCACTTAGGAGTGCAGTGGACTGATTGATAGGAAGATTGGTATTCTGACTCTTCAAGCACTTTTACTGAAGAAGTCTTCTGGGTTCATTTTATATTGTTAGTGATCCTAACACCAACCTAAAAAGGGTGACAAAGATATGCTTTTAAATTGATTACAAGGAGATTGGCACACTCAGTCCCGCTATACCTAATATGACTTTTTTGAATGTGGTTGGCTCATTACACTGTAGCTCACCCCACAGGAAATTGGCCCCAGGTGTTCTAGGTATTTTTTTTATTATGTTGACAGTGTGAGAGATTCAATGCAATGTCCAGCACTGTACTTGATCTGGAGACAAGATGGAAGGAAAAGGGGTTGGGGTGGAATAAATGTATCAATTTACTAATGTATTCAATAGAATAGGGGGGAAATTGGGTAAAGACAAGATGATGGCGATGCGTGATTAACCCACATGTTCTTAGAAATGCAGGCAGTGCACAAATTTCCACCTGCTGTCATACCCTCTAAATTATTTTTGGTTCTGATTGACCTATTCATTTAAGTATATAGTTTCTTTCAATTGTCCTACACAGTCGTAAGTGCCTGATATCTTAAAGGGAGTTTCTTGTACACAGACTGCAAGGTAAGATTCTGCATGGTCACACGCTCACGCACTGTGGAGGAAACATTGTTGCCTACTAATTTAAATGGCAATGATGTGCAGCCCAGTGTTAAATATGAGACTGCCTGTCTCAGCAGGGAATCCATGTTTGTGCAAGGCTAGCACCAATGTACTACTTCATGTCTGTCTCCCTCTCTAAACAGAAGGCACACTGCGACCACACCAGGCGTTAGAAGCAGTTAAAGAAGAGTTAATGAACAGTAAGAGAAAGGCAAATGATGCAGCAGGGCAGAATATATAATCTGAGGTTCTCCAACGTAGTTCTTGAGGCCTTAGTGCTGCCTTCAGGGGGGAAAGAGCTCCTCGAGACAGACGAGATGAAAGCGCCTGAGGCCTTGGGAATCAATACCAGCGGTATAGCTCCCGAAACTTGGATGCTGCTCTGCAAAATGATTAATGATCTCTGCAACCCTACACTGGATTTTCTTGTTAATTAAAGAGAGCTAACTAAAATACAATGACTCGTCATACACTTTGTTAATATCATTGCTACACTGAGGATTTTTAGTACTATTTGCCTCACAGCCTGGGTTAAAGCAGTTGAAAGGTGACAACTGGTGAGGAATTTTGGGGATTTGGGTCTTTATTGACCAAATGGGCAAAAGATAGACATCATCAAAAATATAGCAAAGTGTGAAAATTGACAGCATGATGTATGGAAGCCACAGGGAGATAAACTGCTCCCCTGAAATAAGACACCCGGGTGTAATGGTGGACAAGGTTTCACTGTTTGACCTTGGAAGCCAAGACCTTGAATGTTTGAATGTGCTTAAACCTTTAAAAACTGTAAAAGAAACAATGGCTGCAATTCTCCTGATTTAGAACTAAGTGCCCACGTCAGTGGGAAACTGGGAATGTTTTTCATTCACATTAGCAGCGTCTGTCAGCTGGGATGCCCCTACATGAAATATGCAAATAAGCTCACCTCAGGGACCCTATGGGCCATCAGTTCACAGACCGGAATGCCCCAGTCTCCACACTTGGAGCCAGGACTTCCTCCTCACAAAAAATGAAATGTGCCACTGACCAACGGAGCAGCACCAATCCCTTACCAAAGAGGGGCAATCTCCCTCCCATTCACAAATAATAAGTAAACCCACCCCCTCCACCCCACAGACCACACAGACGTGAGGGTGACCTGACCCGACTCTCCCCCCTCAGATGTCAGCTCAGGCCCCTATTCCCCTCAGAGCCCCACTCAGGCCCCATTTCCCCCTCATACCCCCGCCATCTGCTCAGCCTTTCCTTCTCCTCAGACCCTTCGCTCTGGCCTTCTTTCCCCTCAGACCCCTGCTCAGGACTCTGTCAGGTTATACACCCTGGCAGTGCCAATGATGCACTGTCCCCTGACATCCATAGGAGAATTACAGCTCAGAAGGAGGTTATTCAGCCCATCTTGTCCATGCCAGCCCAAGGACACTCAGGTGCCCTTTCTAATCCTACCTTCAAATCATTAATAAATAACACAAAGGGTCCCAACACGAGGCCTGTGGAACACCACTTGAAACAACTTTCCATTCACAAGGACATCCTTTGACCATTGCCTTTTGTTTCCTGTTACTAAGCCAACTTTTGATCCAGTTTGCCAAATTACCTTGTGTCTCATGGGCTTTTACTTTTTTGAGCAATCTGCCATATGGGACTTTGTCGAACACCTTGCTAAAATCCACACACACAACATCCACTGTATTATCATCATCAACCCTTCTTGTTACTTCCTTAAATAATTCAATCAAGTTTGAGAGGCAAGGCATTCCTTTAACAAATCCATGCTGACCATCCTGAACAAGTCCATGCTTTCTACATGACAGTTAATCCTATTTCTCTGGACTGATCTTACTAAGTTGCCCGGCACCTATGTAAGACTAACTGACCATTAATTGTTTGGCATTTCCTTGCATCCCTTTTAAACAATGGAACTGTGTTTGTGATTTTCCATTCCTCTGGTACCTCCCCTGTATCTACTGAGTGTTGTAAAATCACCCTCAGAGCATCTGCTGTCTCCTCCCTGACCTCCTTCAGCTGTCTCAGAAACAGTCCCTCTGGCCCTGGTGGCTTATCAACATTCAAGGATTCCAAACCTTTGCATACATCCTCTCTCTTTATGATTATACCATCCAACATCTCACAGCTCTCCTCTGTACCACTAACTCTGCATCATCCACTTCCTTCGTAAACACAGAGACAAAGTATTCATTTAAAACTTTTCCCACAGCCTCTGCACCTACGCACATGTTCCCTTCTCTGATAGGTCCCACTTTTCTTTCACCATTAATATATTGGTAATTAATCTTTCACCATTAATATATTGATAAAATATCTTTGGGTTTTCTTTCACTTTGCTTGTTAATCTTTATTCATGCCCTCTCTTTGTTCTCCTTATTCCCCTTTTTACTTCGACCCTGCCCTTCCTATATTCATCTAAGCTATCTGCAGTTCTTGTTCTTTGTGCCAAAGGGACACATTTTTTCCTGGTTGATCTTATCTATATTCTTCTAGACAACTTGAGGGGTCTAGATTTGGCAGCGTCACTCTTACTTTTGGAAGGGACATGTCTACCTTGTACATTAGGATCTTGCTTTTTAGTGCTTTCCTCTGGATTTCCACTGATTTACCCCCTAGTTGTGCTATCCAGTCCACCTCAGCCAGGTCCCTTCTCATTCCTGCAAAGTTTGCCTTTCCCCAAATCAAAACTTTTATTCCTGCTTTATCTCTGTCTTTTTCCATGGTAATGCTAAATCTAACTGAACTGTGATCACATCCTGGCACTGGTATCTTTGCCAGGCACTTTGGGCCCTGAAGGGGTGCAACGAGATAGGGCTTGTGGCCATTTGCCCCCCTGCCACTCAAGACTGCAGAGAAAGGATCGGTCATAGGTCCGAGGGTTAGGTGGGTTTGGGATGGGGGCAAGGGGTTGACCTCACCACTCTCCCCCGAGATGGGGGTCTTGTGACTGGACTGCCCCTTCAAGCCCTGGCAGGCCTGAAGATCACCTCCAACATGATGATTTCAGGCAGCTCTGTGATCAAGATCTGCATTCTTCCCTGTTAGCTGTGAAAATTCTGAAGTGGCCAGATCACTCCACTGCAGAGTGGAGTGTTGCAATAATATTAAAAGCTGCCAGGAGAATGGAGATGAAAGTGACCAGACCACTTCAAATTGGCCCCATTCACTTGAGCAAAAACACAAAGGGATGCAATAGCCTGGGAGAAGTGAGGAAAATAGGAGGATGTTGAAAAAAAATAACAGGAGAGAAATTTGTAATTACTCTCTGGCCATAGGGGAAGTCACAGTAAAAAGTCTGACAACACCAGGTTTTAGTCCAACCTATTTATTTGATAATATTCTCACTAGCTTTCGAGGGGACAGCCTCTTCGTCATTCACCTGACGAAGAGGCTGTCCCCTCGAAAGCTAGTGAGAATATTATCAAATAAATAGGTTGGACTAAAACCTGGTGTTGTCAGACTTTTTACTGTGTTTACGCCAGTCCAACGCCGGCATACCCACATCATAGGGGAAGTGCCAGAGGATTGGAGGACAGCTGATGTGCTTCCACTTTTCAAGAAAGGCAGGGAAAACCAGGGAATTACAGACCATGAGTCTCACAGTGGTGGTAGGGAAACTGCTGGAGCAAATTCTGAAGGAGAAAATTACTCTCTACATGGAGAGGCAAGATTTGATCAGGTATAGTCAGCGTGGCTTTGTCAGAGAAAGGTAATCTGTAATGAATTTAATTGAACCTTTCAAGGAGGTGACTGGGTATATAGATGAGGGTAGTGTAGTTGATGTTGTTTATATAGATTTCAGCAAAGCCCGCAAGGTCCCACATGAGAGACTGATAAAGAAGATAAAAGCACATGGGATACAGGGTAACTTGGCAAGTAGGATTCAAAATTGGCTTAGTGGTAGGAGACAAAGGGTAGTGGTAGAAGGTTGTTTGTGTGACTGGAGGCTGGTGTCCAGTGGTATACCAAAGGGATTAGTGCTAGGTCTCTTATTGTTTGTGATATGTATAAACAATATAAATGAGAATGTGGGGGAATGATAAGTATGTTTGCAGGTAGTATGAAGATTGGCAGGGTGGTTAAAATTGAGAAAGAAGGCCTTGGGTTGCAAGAAGATATAGGCAGGTTAGTCAGATCAGCAGAGCAGTTGCAGATGGTATTTAATCCTAAAATGTGTGAGGTGATGCAATTTGGAAGGAATAAAAAGACAAGGGAGTACTCAATGAATGGCAGGACAATAGGAAGCTCAGAGGAAGAGAAAATCAAGGGGTGCTTGTCCACAGATCCCTGAAGGGAACAGACAGATTAAGAGGTTAATTATGAAGGCATACAGGACACTTGCCTTTATCAGTCATGGCATAGATTATAAGAGCAGGGAGCTGTACAAACCTTTGGTTAGGTCACAGCTGGAGTACTCTGTGCAATCGTGGTCACCTGACTATAGGAAGAATGTGATTGCACTGGAGAGGTTGCAGGGGAGATTCACCAGGATGTTGCCTGAGATGGAGGATTTGGGCTATGAAGAGAGGCTGGAAAGGTTTGGGTTGTTTTCTTTAAAGCAGAGAAGGCTAAGGGGAGATCTGATTGGGGTTATGAGATTATGAAGGGTGTGACAGAATGGTTAGGAAGCTATTGTTGTCCTTAGTTGAAGGGTCAATAACAAGGGGACATCATTTTAAGGTGAGAAACAGGATTTAGAGGGGAACATACTGCCTGGGAGAGTAGTAGATGCAGGAAACCTCACAACCTTTAAAAAATATGTGGATGAGCACTTGAAGTGTCATAACATTCAAGGCTATCAACCAAATGCTGGAAAGTGGAATTAGTGTAGATTTGGTTTAGTTTGTTGGTGGAGACTCAATGGGACAAAGTGCGTCTTCTACACAGTATGATTCTATGTTTAAGACAGGGAGAAGAAACAAAAAAACATAGTTCCCAGTAAAGGAAAAAGACAGGGACAAGAATCAGGAACCAATAAAGTTAAGAAAAGGAGAAATAGGTTCCAATATTGTATTTGACATGAAAATGGTGATAAGGCTATCATTGTAAACTTCTTAAATGAATGACAATTGTATTAAATGATGGCTTGACATATTTTTAGGGGGTTTTAGACATAAAAGGCTTTTGCGAGGGAAATTCAATTGAAGAAAATAAGAGGAAAGCCTCAAAAATCTTTATAGTATAAGGCATGCTGTGACATGAAAAAAATTGGGAACCACTGTGTAAAGAATGTATTCAGGACAGTTTCTTCTAGAAGTATGTTCTAGTGCCAACCAGGAAGCAGACCACTACAGACTCGGTAATGTGCAATGAGCTGGACTAATTAATAACCTCATTGCAAAGAAATCTCATGCCCCCACCCAACACCCATGCCCCTTATGCCCCCAAGCCAAGATATGGCACTTCTGTGCTCATTTGTCTACTGTACACATATAAAGCAATGAACCCTGTAGTGATGATAGCGTGTGTCAAAAAATGCTTCAAAGAAAACTAATCAATCATTGAGAACTTTCCACTTCTGTAAGGGGAGAAGTTTTAGTAGGTCAGTAAAGATTTTTAAAACATTAGACATTAAGACACCAACAAGACTGCCAGTGTTGAGTTAAATGACTGTAAAACAGAGCTATCAGCTAACAAGAAAGCAATTTACATACATAATTATTGTAAATTTGGTTTAGTTTGTTGGTGGAGACTCAATGGGCCAAAGTGCCTTTTCTACACAGTATGAACTGCAGTAAGAGATTTAGACAAGTAATTATGTCTTAAAAACACATTTTAAAAACACATATGCTGATATTTTGAATGTATTAATATATTTTTAAGAATCATTGTTCACTTTAGCCAAAGGCAGATTGCCACAAAGCATCATGATAAAGGATATTAGGACAAAGCCATATTCTAAAGGAATACTGAAACTATGGAAATATGGCTATTTTTATCAGCAGAGTTTCTAATGGTAAAAACATTCAGAACACTTAATTAAACTTCATGAATAGGGTTTATTCACAGATAAGATAGATGCGTAGCCAGATGTGGAATCATGTGTTAATCTGGTTTGGCAGTGATCTGCAGGGAAATTTATGGGCATGTTCACTTTGAACCTTGTGGC
The DNA here is from genome assembly GCF_965287045.1 of Carcharhinus amblyrhynchos. Classification (NCBI taxonomy): domain Eukaryota; kingdom Metazoa; phylum Chordata; class Chondrichthyes; order Carcharhiniformes; family Carcharhinidae; genus Carcharhinus; species Carcharhinus amblyrhynchos. The sequence goes on along the minus strand of NC_137335.1, from coordinate 32,452,730 downwards.
TCGTATCTGAGGTTACTAGGCAAACACAGGAAGCTGGATTAGCTAAGACCCAAGGAGGATGCGCCCGACTTCTAAGGACTAAAGAAATGCTATTATGCCAGAGGGTAAGATGTAATTGGCTAAAGTATATGAAAGGTATTATTGTTGATTTATGTATATTGAAGATGATTGATATAAAGCTAATGAAAGGCAGGAGTAATTGATAAGAAAATCTATAATTGATCTGTTTTGAATTGTATATATGAGAATTCATTGGCGAGGTCTAGCTGCTCCAACTTGGAATTTACCCTGACCTGTTGATGATTTCTCTTAGTGGCCGCTGGTCAGAATAAAGTTATGTCTTTAAACTGACACATCGGCTTCGTGAGCCTTGTATTGGTGGAAATTTCTGACAGTACCCGGCCACCTCAAAAACCCTAACAACTTCTGTTTAAAAAACTAATTTTTCGTATAGGCCAATAGAAGTAACAATCATCCAGGCATCGTAAAATATCTATAAATAAAATTGCAAGAAATTGAAATCTTTTATCCTGTTTAAATAAACATTGAGCAATTGACAGAAGAAATGAGGGAGCCAGAGCTGTCAATCAACCAATGTGTTTCAGTATTGCAGTGGGCTCTCAGCTAAGAATGCATAATGAGGCTCAACTCAATGAAAATTGCAGATGACTAGAAAATGCTTATCCTCGCAATGGAGCAAGCCAAATAAGCTCATGACCCAAAGCAGCCCACCCCCTTAAAAGGCACCCCTGAAAACCAAAAACCCCAGGAGTGGGATGGGAATCCTGGAATTAGGTCCCGGCCAACATGACAACCCCACCATGGAGTTTCTCTGACCCCATGAAAATCTAACTCTATGTATCTATCTTCACTGTCACACACTTAGAAAAACTCCCAAAAATACATCGAAATCAACAGATGAAAGGGTGTGAGGAATTTAAACCAAAAACCATGAAAAAGGTACAGATACTGAGAATAATACTTGAACTGAGAACTGACCAGTCCTCAAGGTCTGATGGCCTGCTTTTTAGGCTCACAAATGAAGTTGCTGCCAAGATGGTAGATACTTTGGTTATAGTCTTGCAAAATTTCTTAGATTCTTGAAAGATATTAGTGGAGTGGCAAATATAATAAATTTATTGAAAAATAGAGGAAACACAATGCAGGAAACTATGGGCCAGTTAGTCTAACATGTTACAGGGAAATTATCAGAATACATTATTGAGGGGACGTAGAAAACTTTAAGTTTGGTAAATATTTACAATTAGTTTGTAGTTTAATTATGGGCATGAATCAAATAATTGAAGTAGGTCAACCGAATATGATTTTATGCTGAATTCTGGGACACTAGCTCATCACATGACTTGGTCTTTGTCCAGCAGTTTACCACGTTGATCCCTAGGATGGCAAGACTGTCGTATGAGAAGAGGCTAATTTGGTTAGGGTTATATTCACTGCAGTTTAGAAGAGTGAGAAGGGATGTCACAGAAACTTTAAAAATTCTAACAGGGTTAGACAGGGTAGATTCAGAAAGTATGCTCCCAATGGTGGGGGAGTCCAGAACTATGGGTCATAGTTTGAGGATAAGGGATAAACCTTTTAGAATTGAGGTGAGGAGGAACTTTTTCACTCAGAGAGTGGTGAATCTGTGGAATTCACTACCACAGAATGTAACTGAGGCCAAAACGTTGTGTGATTTCAAGAAGAAATTAGATATAGCTCTTGGGGCTAATGGAGTCAAGGGGTATGAGGGAAGGAGGGATCAGGATCTTGAATTTGATAATCAGCCATGATCATAATGAATGGCAGAGTAGGCTCGAAGGGCCAAATGGCTTACCCATGCTTCTAGTTTCTATGTTTCTATCATACTCATACTTGACAAGGGAGAGAAGCCATATGACCCAAGCCAGTGAAGCAAGATGTCAAGGCTGAACAGTTCCAGTCTGAGACCATCAATCTTCCCAGCAATTAAAATTTAGCAATGTTGTTCTCTAAATTCAAAGGCGGAACAAAAGTAGGTGTTAAACCATTCGACCTTGTACATTAACTTGTGGTGTTTAGAAGAAGAATTTGTTACGTTCGTTCACAGCATGTAACCATCTTCGGTTTTGTTAGTTTGGAATTAAGTTTGGCAATCAGCTTCCGTAATTCTGTTGTTCTTTTAACTTCCATTATTAGTTGAATGTCCTGTGTTATATTCAGCACAACATTCACTTTCAGCACGGATTTTATAAAGGCTGTCCCATTTATGTAACTTCGTAATTTTTGTAAAGCTTTTCTGCATTTTTAATTCATTTATACCAAGCACTGACAGATATAACAAAAATATACTATGGTAAAGCAGTTCTCCCAGCAACAATACATTGATAAATGCCTGTTTTAATGACGTTCTACAGGACATACTATGACCTACTAGACATCTGGACCAATGAATCCATGTTCCCCGAAAACACGTGCCATATTATGTCAAATAAAGCAGACATCAAAGCCAGAAAGTAGAAAGTATTGGAACTGAATTTGTAAGGAACCTTAAACACTGATTATGGCTATGCACTTATAGTCTGTATGAACTTTGTAAAAACTTTTACGTACCATCCATTTTTCACTGTATTCTGAAGATATGTAGGTTAGGTGGATTGGCTATGCTAAATTGCCCCTTGGTGTTCAAAGATATGTAGGCTAGGAGGATTAGTAGGGTAAATGCATGGGGTTACAGGAAAAGGGCAGGGGTCTGTACTGGGAAAGATATTCTTTCGGAGAGTTGGTCCAGTCTCGATGGGCCGAATGGCCACCTTCTGCACTGTAGGGACTCTGTAAGGTTCACGTAGTTTTACGGTTATAAGCAATCTTAACATTCTATCCTTTAGTTTAAAAGTAAAGGCCAGAGTTCTCCCAAAAGAATTTAAAAGGAATGTTGAATTTGCGTGAAAACTGAAGTAATTCATGCTGTCTTTTTCAATGAGAATTCAGAGAAGAATCTCCCACATTGCAGAGACCACCATAATGAATATTATTAAAAACTTGGGGGATGGGGCGGCGCTATTCCCATTGGAGAGGCTACAAACAGCATGCTGAGCAGGCCACAGCGCATGCACCAATCTGTCAGTGCTGAGATCGGCACATGCACAGTAGTCCTGCACTGATGGCTTCCCGATTGCTGGCCAACTCGATCACTGGCCAGCCCCACAGCTCCTGATGCACGGTCCGGTCATTGGCTCCCCACCATTCCTGGGCCCAGCCCTGACCTACCTCCTCCCAGCCTACCACAATCTCCAGCCGTGCCCCCCGACGTGCATTCCTGAACCCCCTCAGGTGGCTAACCCTGCCCCCCCAGCTGACCACCCCTCAACCCACCCCCCCCCCGCACCCCCAACCCGCTGGCCTTCCTCCGTCCCATACTGTTCCTGGCTGCAGAGTGGCAGCAGGACTACACCTCCACCAATTGCCCTCATCAGGCCCCACTCCTAGCCCCTCTCCCATATGCCTTGCCCCTTTGGCACTGCCCCATGCCCAACTGGCAGTGCCAAGGTACCCCCTGGGCATTGGCACTTTGCCCCTTGCGCAGCTCCAGAAGCACAGGGTGGCACTGCCAGGGTGCCAATGCCCAGGGGGCACCCTCTGGGGAGGCCTGATTCCCCCCTTCCCCAGGATCGGGCCTCCAGTTCCCCAAAAGTGTAAATCCCACTGGAATGAAACAATAAGGGGTGGGGGGATGGGGGGGTGGCGGGAGCACTAATTGCATTTAAATCAGTTGCAAAGTAATATTGAAATATTAAAAAAGGAGGCTTATGTTCGGATGAGACTTGAGGGCTCAGGTAGTGCACTAGAAAGCTTTAGATTGGCTAGGAGGGAGTTGAAGAGTGAGTTAAGAAGGGCTAAAAGAGGACATGAGAAGACTTTGGCTGATAGGATTAAGGAGAATCCTAAGGCGTTTTACAGGTATGTCAAGAACAGAAGGTTGGTTAGGGCAAGATTAGGGCCAGTTATAGACAGCAGAGGGAAGTTATGTGTGGAACCGGAAGAGATTGGAGAGGCATTGAACCAATATTTCTCTTCGGTGTTCACGCAGGGGGACAAGAATATAGCTGAGGAGGACACTGGGTTGCAGGGGAGTAGAATAGACAGTATTACAGTTGATAAGGAGGATGTGCTGGATATTCTTGAGGGATTGAAGATAGATAAGTCCCCTGGTCTGGATGGGATTTACCCTAGGATTCTCTGGGAGGCAAGAGAAGTGATTGCAGAGCCTCTGGCTCTGATCTTCAGGTCGTCGTTGGCCTCTGGTATAGTACCGGAAGATTGGAGGTTAGCGAATAAGAACAAAGAACAACACAGCACGGGAAACAGGCCCTTCGGCCCAATGAGCCCGCGCCGCCATCCCACTGTCCCAGTGACCTATTCATGATTTTAGTCTAGGCCTAATGTGCGAGGATCAGGGAGGTCCAATTTAGGGACAATTTAGTACCCAATCAATCAGCCTAAAAGCACATCTTTGGGATGTGGGAGGAAACCGGAGCACCCGGAGGAAACCCACGCAACCACGGGGAGAACGTGCAAACTCCCACAGACACAGGCCCAAATCCATGTGTCCGCACAGCAACAGAGATAGTCTCTGAGCTGTCATGTTGCCCTCGAGATGGTCCAGTTTAAGCACACTAACGACATGAAGCAATAGGCAACTCCCGAAGCAACGTCCAAGAGCAGCCCACTACAACCTGCCGCATGCATGCCCCTTGCTGGACTTAAATGCCTGTGGAGACAAAAAAATTCATTATTAAACAGGCAAAGACTGTAATGTAACATCCCTGAGGCAAAAACGTAATCCCAAGCCTACAATGTTTAGTAAGGCCTACTATATCCCCCTATATGTAGCCCGCTCATGTGGCTGTCTAAGTGACTCTTAAACAACCCTAGCGTGCCTGCTTCCACCACCTTACTCGGTAGTGCATTCCACTCCCCCACTACCCTTTGCGTGAAAAACTGCCCTCTAATATTTGTCTTATACCTAGCCCCCCTCACCCTAAGCCCATGACCCCTCGTTCTATCCATTTCTAATAGCGGAAAAAGCTTACCACCATTTACTCTATCTATCCCCTTCATAATCTTATAAACCTCTATTAGATCCCCCCTCAGCCGACGTCTCTCAAGGGAAAACAGCCCAAGTTCGTTCAATCTTTCCTCGTAAGACAGCCCTTCCATACCAGGCAGCATCCTGGTAAATCTCCTCTGCACTCTCTCCTGGATCTCTACATCCTTCCGGTAGTACGGCGACCAGAACTGGACGCAGTACTCCAAGTGAGGCCTAACCAACGTTCTATACAACTGCAACATCAGACTCCTACTCTTATATTCTATACCTCTTCCTATGAAGGCTAACATACCATACGCTTTCCTCATCACATTCTGCACCTGCACCGACACCTTCAGGGACTTGTGCACTTGCACCCCCAGGTCTCTCTGCGTATCTATACTCCGGATAGTTCTACCTTTTATCGTATAACTCCCCTCCACATTATTCCGGCCAAAGTGCATCACCTCGCATTTCTCCGGATTAAATTCCATTTGCCATCTATCTGCCCAATCTACCAGCCTGTCCATGTCCTGTTGCATTGCCAGGCACTGCTCCTCAGTACCCGCCAATCCAACCATCTTAGTGTCATCAGCAAATTTGCTGATCACACCACCTACCCCCTCTTCCAAGTCATTAATATATACCACAAACAGAAGAGGTCCTAGTACCGAGCCCTGCAGCACATCACTGGTGACAGACCTCCAATTGGAAAAGGAGCCTTCCACTACTACTCGCTGTCTCCTCCTCCCAAGCCAGTTCTCCACCCATCTACATACCTGGCCTTGTATCCCATGAGCCTTCACTTTTTCTATCAGCCTACCATGAGGGACCTTGTCAAACGTTGTCCCATTGTTTAAGAAGGGGAACAGAGACTTCCCCGGGAATTATAGACCGGTGAGTCTCACTTCTGCTGTGGGCAAGGTTTTAGAAAAAATGATTAGGGATAGGATTTGTAGTTATTTGGAGAGTAATGAATTGATTGGAGATAGTCAGCATGGTTTTGTAGCGGGTAGGTCGTGCCTTACTAACCTTATTGAGTTTTTTGAAAAAGTGACCAAAGAGGTGGATGGGGGTAAGGCAGTTGACGTGGTATATATGGATTTTAGTAAGGCGTTTGATAAGGTTCACCATGGTAGGCTTCTGCAGAAAATGCAGATGTATGGGATTGAGGGTAATCTAGGAAATTGGATCAGGAATTGGCTAGCAGATAGGAGACAGAGGGTGGCGGTTGATGGTAAATATTCGTCATGGAGTTCGGTTACGAGTGGTGTGCCTCAGGGATCTGTTTTGGGGCCACTGCTGTTTGTAATTTTTATTAATGATCTGGATGAGGGTATAGTTGGGTAGATTAGTAAATTTGCTGATGACACCAAAGTCAGAGGTGTGGTTCATTGTGAGGAAGGGTGTCATAGTTTGCAGGAAGACTTGGACAGGTTGCAGAGCTGGGCCGAGAGGTGGCGGATGGAGTTTAATGTGGAGAAGTGTGAGGTAATTCACTTTGGTAGGAATAACAGATGTGTTGAGTATAGGGCTAACGGGAGGACTTTGAATAGTGTGGATGAACAGAGGGATCTAGGTATATGTGTACATAGATCCCTGAAAGTTGGGTATCAAGTAGATAGGGTTGTTAAGAAGGCATACAGTGTCTTGGCGTTTATTGGTAGGGGGATTGAATTTAGGAGTCGCAGCGTCATGTTGCAACTGTACACAACTCTGGTGCGGCCGCACTTGGAGTACTGTGTGCAGTTCTGGTCCCCACATTATAGGACGGATGTGGAGGCTTTGGAGAGGGTGCAGAGGAGGTTTACCAGGATGTTGCCTGGTATGGAGGGGAGGTCCTATGAGGAGAGACTGAGGGATTTGGGGTTGTTTTCGCTGGAAAGAAGGCGGCTAAGAGGGGATCTTATTGAAACATATAAGATGATTAGAGGTTTAGATAGGGTGGACAGTGATAACATCGTGGGCCGAAGGGCCTGTTCTGCGCTGTAATGTTCTATGTTCTATGAAATTACATCCATGCCTCTCCGCCGATTTCCAGCACGAAGCAGGCTATCATGATGGGAACGTATGCGCGAACCCCGTGCATCGCCTGTCGCAAGATTTTCCTGACCCGGTGCACTACGTTTAAATGAGGAAGTTGGTCCTATAAGAATGGCCATTTTTAGGAACCAGTCAGGGGATACTGGGAGAAGACGTCGGTCAATGACCATCAGCCTTGGGATGCAATCACAGATTGGGCATGCACCCCTTAAGCCAATGAGGAAATAGACTTGCCTCATTTAGGCCAATGCAATAACATCATTGATCATGTTGTGTGCTGTGGTTTGGAAAGAGTTAATAAACAGCAACTTTCACTGATCAAGGGGCAGACCAAGTTTCAAATAAAAATTTGCAGCGCCTGCTGTCTAGAGGGAAGTAGAAGACCAGAGATTGAATGTCAACTGTGCCCAAAGCTTAACTAAGATGCAAGAACTGTGGTGTGCCTGCCTGTAAAGTCACTGCATCCTATTAATTTTAACTTATTAAAGTTTCCTGACTTACTTCACCAAACTGTCTTCTGAGGCATGTATGTTTAAAGTTGCAAATGAACAAAAGTGGAATTTAAGTTCAAATAGGCTATAGCAAGATGCATAGAAAACCATAATGTGATCAGGCACAGTCAACATGTTTTTGTGAAAGGGAAGTCTTGCTTAATTAGAGTTCTTTAACCAACAAAGTGGATAAAGGGAAAGACTGTGACTGTTATGTGCTTGGATTTCCAAAATTTGATGAGTTGCTATATCAAAGGTCACTACAAAAAATAAGAGATCATGGTGCAGAGGTGAATATTAATATGGATGAAGCTTTAACTAGTGGGGTGCTATAGGCTCAGTGCTCAACTAATTATAATTTGAATGAAAGACAACATTTATGGAAGTTAAGTTTGTCAATGACCCCATGATAGGGAGGAAATTAAGTTGTCAAAGGAAGTAAAGACTAGGTAAAAAATTGACAGATATTGTGGGAAAACGTGAATTCATTTTGGTGAATAGAAAAGCTATATACTATTTAAATGGTGAGAGATTGCAAAACTCAGTGATACAGAGTGATCTGGGTGCCCTGGTACATGAATCACAAAAAGTTAATATACAGGTACAGCAAGTGATTAGGAAGGTAAGTGAAATATTGATATTTATTACAAGGAACATGGAATATACAAATAGGGAAGTTTGTTGCAACTCTGTAGGACCTTGGTGAGATTATATCTGGAATATGATATACAGTTTTAGTCTTATTTGAAAAATATATAAGTGCACTAGAATCATTTTAGGAGAAGGTTCACTTGACTTATTGCTAAAATGAACAGTTGTGAAGAAAGTTTGGGGACTATATCCACTGGAATTTCAAATAGAAACTAGAATCATGAGTAGGCCATTCAGCCCTTAGAGCTGCTCTGCCAGAATGGGAATTATTGAAACATATAAGACACTGAGGGGTCTTAATAGGGTGGGTACTGAGAGGATATTTCCTTGTATGGGAGAGACTAAAGGGCACAGTATGAAAATAAGAGGTGCCCCTTTTAAGACAAAGAGGAGGAGAATTGCTTTCTCTAAGAGTTGTTAGTCCTTGGAATTCTGTTACCCAGAAAACTGTGAAGGATAAGTCGTTGAATTTTGTAGCTAGAATCACATTCAGATCAGTCTGAATGTGATGACTTATCATCCCGGTACCTAAGAAAAGTCAAGCAGCATTCCTTAATGGTTTCACGTCTTATTGGCCGGTGGCTCTGACATCCATCATTATGAAGTGCTTCAAAAGGCTAGTCATGGCATGAATCAATTCCAGCCTCCTGGATTACCTGGATTCACTAGTTTGCCTACCACCAAAACAGGATATGGCAGACACCATCTCCCTGGCCCTGAACTCAACCCTGGAACATCTAAATAACAAGGATACCTATGTCAATAATTTAGCATGGCCAGTCTACCTAACTTCCATAGCTTTGGACTGTGGGAGGAAACCAGTGCAGAAACTGGAAAAAAGTCACCCAAGGATGGAATTGAACCTCGATCCCTGGAACTGTGAAGCAATGCTAACCACTGTGCACCTTGCCATCCTATCTGGAAGGAATATACTTGGGAGAGTAGAACAATTACTCATTTTAGCCATGTAGTGTTTAGTTAGGAGAGAGCTGTTGGGTTTTAGCTTATAAATGAAGATTTCCGTTGAGTTTTTGCTTAGGTTCATTGTCAGGGTCATATGATAATGGGGAGGAGCTATGCTTATAGTGAAGAAACAGCTTTCAGTTGTGGCTGGGGTTTGTTTAAAGACAAAGGTTTGCAAGTTGCTCTGAAACTCAAATTTTATAGCAAGTATATTGAAACTTGCTAACTGTATTTCATAGAATCCTTACAGTGCAGAAAGAAGCCATTTTGGCCCATTGAGTCTGCATTGATCACAATCTCTCCAGGCCATATCCACATAACCCCACCTAGTTACCCTGCTAACTCCCAGACACAAAGTAAAGTAAAATTTATTTATTAGTCATGAATAAAGTTTACATTAGCACTGCAATGAAGTTACTGTGAAATCCCTCTAGTCACCGCACTCTAGCACCTGCTCAGTTCAATGCACCTAACCGGCATGTCTTCCAGACTATGGGAGGAAACTGGAACACCCGGAGGAAACCCACGCTGACACGGGAAGAACATGCAAACTCCACATAGACAGTGACATAAGAACATAAGAAATAGGAGCAGGAGTAGGCCATCTAGCCCTTCGAGCCTGCCCCGCCATTCAATAAGATCATGGCTGATCTGTCGTGGCTCAGTTCCACATTCCCGCCCTCTCCCCATAACCCTTAATCCCCTCGCTTATCAAAAACCCATCAACCCGCGTCTTAAATATATTTAGCGAGGTAGCCTCCACCACTTCAACGGGCAGAGAATTCCAGAGATTCACCACCCTTTGAGTGAAGAAGTTCCTCCTCAACTCCGTTCTAAACCGCCCCCCCTTTATCTTGAGGCTGTGCCCCCTAGTCCTACTATCCTTTCTGAGCGGGAAGAGTCTCTCCACCTCTATCCTATCCATCCCATTCATCATCTTATACATCTTAATGAGATCTCCCCTCATTCTTCTAAACTCTAACGAGTACAAGCCTAGTTTATTCAGCCTCTCCTCATAGCTCAACCCCCTCAACCCCGGCATCAGCCTAGTAAACCTCCTCTGCACTCCCTCCAAGGCCAAAATATCCTTGCGTAAGTACGGCGACCAAAACTACACACAGTACTCCAGCTGCAGCCTCACCAATGCCTTATACAGCCGCAGCAAGACCTCCCTACTTTTATATTCAAGCCCCCTCGCTATGAAGGCCAGCATCCCATTCGCCTTCCTGACCACCTGCTGCACCTGCAAGCTGGGTTTTTGCGACTCATGCACAAGGACCCCAAGGTCCCTCTGCACCGTTGCCTGCTGCAGTTTTTCGCCACGTAAGTGATAATCCTTCCTACCATTATTCCTACCAAAGTGGACCACCTCGCACTTGCCAACATTAAATTCCATTTGCCATTTCCTGGCCCATTCGCCCAGCCTATCTAGATCCTTCTGCAGACTCTCCACACCCTCCGCACAATTTGCCTTTCCTCCAATCTTGGTGTCATCAGCAAATTTCGACACCATACACTCGATTCCCTCCTCCAGATCATCTATATAAATGGTAAATAGCTGAGGCCCCAGCACCGACCCCTGAGGCACTCCACTAGTCACCATCCGCCAATCCGAATAGCACCCATTGACCCCCACTCTCTGCCTCCTATTTGACAACCAATCCTCTATCCACGCTAACACCCTACCCCCAACTCCCTGTCCCCTGACCTTCTGCAATAACCTCCTGTGAGGTACCTTGTCAAACACCTTCTGAAAATCCAGAAAGACCACATCCACCGGCTCTCCTCTATCCACCGCCCTAGACACATCCTCATAGAACTCCAGTAAATTTGTCAGACACGACTTCCCTTTAACGAAACCGTGCTGCGTCTGCTCTATCAAGCAATTCCTCTCAAGATGCCAAGCCGGGAATCGAATCTGGGATCCTGGTGCTGTGAAGCAGCAGTGCTAACCACTGTACCACTCTCACTCACGCTCTCAAATTTTATAGCAAGTATATTTATGCTTGCTAACTGTATTTCATTCAATCCCTATCCCCATGTCCCAGGCCCTATCTCCATAATCACCTCTGTTTACCCTGCTAACCCCCTGACACTAAGTTTATTTATTTATTAGTCACAAGTAAGGCTTACATTAAACTGCAGTGAAGTAACTGAAATTCCCCTAGTGGCCACACTCCAGAGCCAGTTCAAGTCAATGCACCTAATTATTATCTCCTCTGATAGTGATGCAAACACCTCACTAGCTCTACCTACTTACTTTGCTTGAATGAACAATACCCCATGGTCTCTGGCCAATTTAATTGTTTAGTTACTTTGTTAAGTCAAAAGAAAAAGGCTCCTACATCTTTCTTATCAAACCTTGGTAATGCTTGAATATATTTAAATACTAGGATTTTGACTAAGAAGGGTTAATAAAATCTTCACTTTCCTCAAGTTTCGCCTTTGCTGCTGTCATTTTAAACTAATAACCTTTTTGCATTTCCACTTTCTGAAGTTCAAATGCTCTCTCCTTCCCTTTCCTCTGCCATTCTCTCTCCACCTTTCCTCTGCTTTTAATTTCAATTCAAGTTGTCTCATTTCCTTTTCTTGTTGCAACTGATGCATTTAATAATAATTAGGTGCATTGACACGAACAGGTGCCAGAGTGTGACGACTTGGTGAATTTCAGAGTTACTTCATTGCTGTGTTAATATAAGCCTCACTTGTGACCAATAAATAAACATACTTACTGTCTGGGGTAGCAGGGTAAATAGATGGGGTTGTGGGGATAAGGCCTGGAGGGATTGTAATCGGTGCAGACTCAATGGACCAAAATGGCTTCTTTCTGTACTGAAAGGATTCTATGAAATACAGTAGCAAAGTGGGTCTCAGGTTTGATTACCGGCTCTGTGTGGAGTTTCTCCCCATGTCTGCATGGGCTTCTTTTGGGATCTCCGGTTTCCTCCCAAAGTCTGAAAGACGCGCTGATTATATGCATTGACCTGAACAGAAGCCACAGTGCGGCAACTAGGGACAATTTAGCAAAGCCAATCAACCTAACTCGTATATGTTTAAAGTGGAATTTAGAATATTGTTTATTTGAAACCAAAACAGTGATAAGTTGGAAATTAATGTTGCTTCCTTTCATATTTTTAACTAGTGTTCAACTGTTAAGCTGTTTCATCTTGCTAAAGTTGTACTTAAACTGTGTTATTAAGTTTTGTTTTGCTATAAAAGATCCCTAATTTTTTTTTACAGAATTACTTGAGTAAAGCTTCCTTTCCTCACATTGTTGCAAAAATAGAAAAAAATGTTGGTCTAGTCTGGCTCCTTAATGTAAGTAGGGATTCTGGACTAGGGCCCTCACAAAACTGGGGCTCATCCAGGATTAAAAAATGTAACTCCTTGTTTATTTTGGGATTATTTAAAGACAGTGGGTGTGAGGAACTAGTGCTTTCTTTCACATTTTGCATTCAGTTATCTTAAATAGGGAGTGCCTTGTGAAAATAGTTCTTTCAGTGGCTAAAAATTTCCTGGGTGTGGAAGAGGTCGCTCAGATTGGTTTACAGAAGGTGCTTAAAACAAAGCTTTTGGATTTGGCGAACGTGCTGAGGTTTGACTTGTCTGAAAGGACCAGATAATTTCAGCGATAGCTCAACGTTTAAAATTGCCAGAGACACAGTCTGAATCATTGGGATTGACTAAAATTCAATTACAAATGGAACAGTTGCAACAAGGAAAGGAAATGAGACAGCTTGAATCGGAATTAGAAGCAGAGGAATGGGGGAGAGAGAATAGTAGAGGAAAGGGAAAGAGCATTTCAACTTCAGATACCGGAAATGTAAAAAGATGATCAATTTAAACTTGAGGACAGTATGAAAGAATTAACCCATTTTAGTCAAAGGCCTAATGTTTAAATGTATTCTAGGTTTAACAAGAAGGATAGAGAAGCCTTTTTCATTTAATTTGGCAAAATAGCTGAACAATTAAAATGGTCACAGACTGTGAGTATTGTTGATTCAATGTAAGTAGGTAGAGCTGTTTGTGTCACTATCAGAGGAGGTAACTAAGGATGATTAGGCAAGAAAAGCGAACTTAAGTGCATATGAACTAGGCTATAGACAGAAATTTAGAAATCTCGAAGAAATCAGATCAGATGTATATAGAATTTTGAAAAAAAAAACAAAGTAACTTTTAATAGGTTGATAAGGGCACTAAAAATAGACCAAACGTATCATGCTCTTAGGGAAATGGTTATTTTGGAAGAATTTTAAAAAATAACATCCTGAAGTGGCATTGTGGCTGGCCCAGCATTCATTCCCCAGGAACTGTGTGGCTTGCTAAACTATTTCAGAGAACAGAGTCAACCACATTTCTGTGGATCAGATCCCACATATAGGCCAAACCAGGTAAGAATAACAGATTTCCTTCCCTAAAATGCATTAACGAACCAGATGTGTTTTTGTGACAATCGATTTATGGACTTTTAATTTAAATTTCACCATCTGCCATGGTAGGATTTGAACCCAGGATCTCAGACCATTACCCAGGATCACTGCATTACCTTTATGCTATCATCTCACCCATCAGCCACCCTTTGGTTTTCCCTGTGACTGCAGCAGAATAATATTGGGCTTTGATTTTCAACATAATAAGAACATCCAAAATCGGCCACTTGGCTTCTCGAGCCTACTCTGCCATTCAATGAGATTGCGACTGATCATATTGTGGCTTAATTCTTCCTGCTTGGCCTGCACAACCCTTTACTACTTGTAGATCAAAAATATATCAAACTCATCTTTGAATGTATTGTGATTTGGCTTCCACTGCTCCTTTTGGAAGAGAAATCCAAAGATTAGCAACTCACTGTCGAAAGATATTTCACTTATTCTCTGTCTTACATAGGAGATCTCCTGATCCTGAAACTGTGTCTGCTGGTTCTAGATTCTCACTAAGAGGAAACATCCTGTCAGCACTTACCCTGATGAACCCTCTCAGAATCTGATTATGTTTCTATAAAATCACCTCATTCTTCTAAACTCCAACAGGTATAGACTCAACCTGGTGAACTGTGGTGATTGCCCCTTGTAAAAGTCAAATGGCCTGTGTAGATGCACAAGGATTACACCCTGTAAAAGGCAAGGATCAAGGCAATAAAGGAGGAGCCTGTCCCACCAGCACAACTGAACTCAAATCATTTTTGGGCATACTAAACTACTATCAACTTTTTTTTAACCAAATGTATCGATAATTTTTGCCCCTTTGCATATTCTGCAAAAGTAACACCATCTTTGGTCTTGAAAGCCTCTCCAAGAGGAAGCTTTCATCAGAGTAACACACTGATTGGCAATGCTAAATTGCCCCTTAGCGTTAGGGAGATTAGCAGCGTAAATATGTGGGGTTAAGGGAATATGGCCTGGGTGGGATTGCTGTCAGTGCAGACTTGATGGGCCAAATGGCCTTCTTCTGCACTATATGGTTCCTTGATTTCTCAAAACTGTTAGTGCATTTCACCCATCTAAAGAACAGATATGCCTCGCCATATGGTGTTGGTGCATTTCTGTCCCATGAGGTAGACAACGTGTCAAGAATCCTCAGAGGCCAAAAAAGGCACCTCTCAAATTGAGTGAGAAGGACTATCAATAGTCTTAGGTGTCAAACAATTCCATCAGTAGAGTCACAGAAGTTTACAGCATGGAAACAGGCCCTTTGGCCCAACATGTCTATGCCGCCTTTTTTTTATTAAAACTCCTAAACTAATCCCAATTGCCCGGATTTGGCTCTATCCCTCTATACCCATAGTACCCATGTAAATATCTAAATGCTTTTTAAAAAATAAAATTGTACGAGGGGCATACACGCGATGGGTCGTACTTGGGCTCCTCTTGAATGTTCGAGAGTAGCCTAGTGCTTCATGTCATTAGTGTGTCCTTAAACTGGACCAGATGCTGGGCAACACGACAGCTCAGTCACCATCACTGTTTGCTGTGCAGACACATGGATTTGGGCCGGTGTCTGTGGGAGTTTGCGCATTCTCCCCATGCTTGCGTGGGTTTTCTCCAGGTGCTCCGGTTTCCTCCCACACCCCAAAGATGTGCTATTAGGCTGATTGAAGGTAATAAATTGTCCCTAAATTAGTTTCCCTCAATGTGGAATGCCATAATCATAGATAAGAGTCATGGGTGGAGGGGGGAACTGATAATGTTAAAATGGCGGCGCGGGCTTGTTGGGCCGAAGGGCCTGTTTCCCGGGCTGTTTTTGTTCTTTGTACCCACCTCTATTATACATCTGGCAGGTTTTTCCAGACACTCACCATTCTCTGTTTGAAAAAATTGTTCCTCTGGACACTTCTAGTTTTAGACACTCCTCCCTTTGGGAAAAGATATTGACTGTCTAACTTGTCTATGCCCCTCATTATTTTGTAGACCTCTATAAGGTCAACCCTCAGCCTCCTACGCTCCCAGTCTATTCAGTATCTTCTTACAACTCAATCTAACAAGTCCCAGTAGCATCCTAGTAGATCTTTTCTGCACTTTTTCTAATTTAATAATATCCT
The DNA here is from genome assembly GCF_965287045.1 of Carcharhinus amblyrhynchos. Taxonomy (NCBI): domain Eukaryota; kingdom Metazoa; phylum Chordata; class Chondrichthyes; order Carcharhiniformes; family Carcharhinidae; genus Carcharhinus; species Carcharhinus amblyrhynchos. The sequence goes on along the minus strand of NC_137335.1, from coordinate 32,436,976 downwards.
TTCTATAACAGGGTGACCAGATTTGCACACAGTTTTCCAAGTGTGGCCTTACCAATGTCTTGTACAACTTCAACAAGACATCCCAACTCCTGTAGTCGCTGTTCTGACCGATGAAACCAAGCATGCCAAATGCCTCCTTCACCACACTGTCCACCTGTGACTCACTTTTAAGGAACTATGAACATGTACCCCTAGTTCTCTTTGTTCTGTAAATTTCCCCAATGCCCTACTATTAACTGAGTAAGTTCTGCCTTGGTTCAATTTACCAAAATGCATCACCTCGCATTTTGTCTAAATTAAACTCCATCTGCCACTCATCAGCCCACTGGCCCAATTGATCAAGATCACGTTGCAATTGGAGATAATTTTCTTCACTGTCCACTATGCCACTTGGTGTCATCTGCAAACTTACTACCCATGTTCCCTATATTCTCATCCAAATCATTAATATAAATGGCAAATAACAGTGGGCCCAGCATTGATCCCTGAGGCACACCACTGGTCACAGACCTTCAATTTGAAAAACAACTCTCTACAACCACCCTCTGGTTTCTTTAGTACTTTTACCATCTTTCTGACTGCAAACCGCTCTTGGGTCTCTTCAGAGAGGACACCGATCGTCTTGACAAGAATTCAATGATAGGCATTCATTCTGTCTGGCTATGAATATACTTTCAAGCACCAACCTGGAACACACAGAAAATATGGATGCTCTTACCTACCTACTCTTGCAAGGAAGTATCTCTAATACCATGAGCAATCCTCATGGCATTAAATATTTAAACACAATTGCCAGTCTCAGCGAAGCAAATCAGGAACTGAATCAATTGAGATCCACTTCTGTCCGAAGTGAGATAAAATACTCAGAATGGGTAAATGAGCCAGTTTCCAAAGAAATTGAACCATTCTTTACCTGCTAGAATGAATTGTCAGGATGGCATATTCTCTGGGAAGCAAGGTAGTCATTCCTGTACCAGGCAGAGTTGCTCCTAACTGATTAAACAGCACTCATCCTGGCATCTCTAGGATGAGGGTGTTTGCCAGGAGATATGTAGTGGTATGGTATCGATGCTGATATCTAGAAGCTAGTCATGCAATGCCAACTGTACCAAAGATTGTCTGCTACTGCCCACTGCACCCTTTGGAATGGCCTGGCCAGCCATGGGTACAAATCCACATCGATTATGGTGGTCCATTCCTGGGCATAATTTTTTTGCATGTGATTGGTGCACGCTCTAAATGGAAGGGCATTTTTGAGATGAAGTCGCCTGCATTGCATGCTACCATCAAAAAATTATGTCAATGCTTTTTAACTCATGGATTATCTGAAATCATGGTATCGGGCAATGGAACTGTATTCACAAGTGTTGCATTTCAAAACTTCACTGCACGTAACAATATTAAACACCTTAGAACTGCACCTTACCACCCAGCATCAAGCAGACTAACCAGGAGAGCCTTACAAATTTTTAACTCTGGCCTAGAGAAAATGTCAGGATGAATCTTGGAGACCAAAATCTCATGATTTCTCCTTAGTTATCATACCATGCCACCTGCCATAATGGGAATTCCACCAGCAGAACTGCTAATGAATCTAAGCCTTGTGTTTCCAAATTTGCCAGGCAAGGTAGAAGCAAGCCACACAGTATGGCACAATCATTCATGGTAAATAAAGCTGTATACACTAGAAACTTTGGTAGTGGATCAAACTGAATCCCTGGAATTATCGTCTTTAAGACCGGACCCCTTCCAGATCAAGTCAACATGGAGGGACAGATTGTTCGTAAACACATGGACTGCTTGAGGAGTAAAGAGACACTCCAGCAGTCAGTGTTGCAATCTAGAAAGGTTTTCAAATCCGTAATCACTGAAGTACCTGTTAGCAAATAATTGATGTCTCTGTGGAAGCAAATAGTGCTGAATTGTGAATTGCCAGAAGAGGGAAGCATCTCTGATTACAGATTTATGCCGCTCTATAAGGAATGAAAAACATCTCAAAAGACTTGCTTTATAATTCGTCTAACTCATGTATATAATGTTTGGTTAATATTTGGGACTGAGTGTATTGAAGTTTGTATTAAAGCTTAAAGGGAGAGGGAATTGGTGATTGTCCCATTAAGGGCAACACAGCAGAGTAAGGATCACATGGCGTATGTGACCAACTGGGGAGTATGAAATCACCCCATGTTGGTAGAAACTCAGAGGCAGAAACATTTTGGGAGTTAGCTACAAGTGGCTTCTGTACAATTCTTGTTAAATTTTTTATGTCCCCTAATGAAGTCTGTGAAAGTGCATCTTTACATGAACCTTCTTTGAACTTGCCATCAAAGCATGTATATCTTTCCTAAATAAGAAGAAGAAAATACTCTCAGTGAGGTCTATCAAATGCCCTGTACAGTTGTAGTAGGTAATCCACACTTTTGTACTCAAATGTCTTTGCAATAAAAGGTCGACACTCCATTTATCTTCCTAATTACTTGCCCTAATGTTTGTGACTCCAGGACCTCTAGATTCCACTGTACTGTTAGAACAGAAAGAATAAATGATCTGGGGATGCTTTAGTGCACAGCTATGTGCAGCATAATGGAAAAATACCATTTATTGCTGATATAAAATCTTGAAGACAAAAGGAAAATCAAACTGAGTTGCCCATGCAGTGGCACAAAGTTACCAGCAGAGCAAAATAAAGTTAAAAGTTTATTCATTAATCACAAGGCTTACATTAACACTGCAATGAAGTTACTGTGAAATTCCCCAAGTCGCCACACTCCGGTGACTGTCTAGGTCAACGTACCTAACCAGCACATCTTTTAGAATGTTGGAGGTAACCGGAGAACCTGGAGGAAACCCACGCAGACACGGGGAGAATGTGCAAACTCCACACTGAAAGTGAACCAAGTAAGGAATTGAACCCAGGTCCCTGGAGCTGTAAAGCAGCAGTGCTACTCACTGTGTTACCGAGTGGCATGGTACCTGATGAGTGGACACTTCAGCTCTGAACTTTCCACCAGCTCAATTAGGGCCTTTGCAAATAACATTTACATTAAGGTGTTTGGATTGTAGGAAATGATCTGGACATTAGATTTCCAAAAGTGGATTGTAAGCAGATCAGGCATTGACAATCCATGATGGTTACACATCCACTCCCTGTTGAGGAAATGGAACCACTTTTAGTTCAGAAAAGGGCTGAAGCAAGATACCAGCAAAGCATTGTGCTTTGTACAAAGCATTGTACAATAGCAAGGCTGCGATTCTTGCAAAACCCTGTGTTCACTCCTTGGCAAGAGAGAATAATATGAATCTCCCCTTCTTCTTTATGTAAACTGTTGCTAATATGCATCAGGGTCGATGGACGCAGATGTATAAAAGTCACAGTCACCTTCATAGCCACTGACAATACAGTTCTTGCTCCACTTTTGAAGTTGGGCTTGTGCTACAGCAGTTGGAAATTTTCACCTCCTTAGTGAAGCACAACTGTCTCAAATGTTGGTCATTGCTAATATTCCCTATACACCCTCTGTAAATCTGGTCTTTTACTGAAAGTCATTCTTCCTCACCTCCTCCCTTCTAGAAACTTGTCCTGCTTAGTCTGTCTTCTGTTCATTCCCTCAGTCATGCTCAATGCCAACAGCAATGTTTACAGTCCATCAGTTCGGACGCCTTGGCATAGAAAATTATTGAAACTTTAAACAACCATAGGAAACATCAAAAATGTACAGCATTACAGCGACAGCCAGAAAAAATAATCAGCAACTAACCTATAACTAGCTGATGATCCCTTCAGATAGCATTGGTACAAATCCTTCATGCTGCTTAACGTTGTGTTCAACAGTGTGAGGTTAAGACTGATATCATAATTTGCCTGCTTTGCACGCTGATTGTTGCCATTGTCTGCCTCTTTTTCTCAGTGTAACCAGCACAATGTCTTGGTACTCTGCCCACTAAATAGCTTCCTTGTCATCAGGAATATTGGGAACTGTAGCAGATGGGACAGCGCAGAGAAGGTGTTAGATGAACAGAGAGCAACTCCCAGGAAGGGGAGAGTGATTAAGTTTAATTCTTAGCACTCTTCAGCCATTCTCTCATAGAAGATAACCTTACCTGATGAAATATGCCAGTACCACAGAGGGGATAATGAGGTCTGGAGCTACTTCATCCTGGATTCTTGCTCCCTCTCTCTAACTCTCTTTCCATCCTTGACCTTTACAAATTTAGTAAAATTCCTGCAGCTCAGAAATCAGGAGCAGTTCGCCAATTAATGTTCACCCAGGATCTTCCCCGCAAAAATATAAACTAGGTTGAGGAAAATGCTGAAATTATAGAATCATAAAATCATGCAGTGCAGAAGAAGCCCTTCAGCCCATTGGGTCTGCACTGACACATGTGAAACATCTGACTTCCTACATAATCCCATTTACCAGCACTTGGCCCATATCTTTGAATGTTATTATGTACCAAGTCCCCATCCAGGTATTTTCTAAAAGATGTGAGACAATCCGTCTCCATCACCTTCCCAGGCTCCGCATTCCAGACTCTGGGCAAAAAAAGTCTTTCCTTACATCGCGCCCCCACCCCACCCACCCCCCACCCCCCCATCCCCCGCTCCCCCTCCCCAACCTCCTTCCCCTCACTTTGAACCTATGTCACCTTGTGATTCAGTAGAGATGTGCGGGGGATCTTTTTTATAGAGGGTGGTGGGGCCTGGAATGCTCTGCTAATTGAGATGGTTGAGGCAGACATGTTAGCGCCATTTAAAACTTATCTGGATAGACACATGAACAGGTGGGGTATAGAGAGATACAGGCAGTCGGTCTGGATAAGACAACATGATCGTTGCAGGCTTGGTGGGTTGAAGGGCCTGTTCCTGTGCTATACTGTTCTCTACTGTGCCTGACCCTTCAGCTAAGGGGATCAGTTGCTCCTTATCCATTCTGTTCCTTCATGATATACACCTCGATCAGGTCATCTCTCAGTCTTCTCTGCTCCAATGAAAACAACCCAAGCTGCTCCAACCATCCCTTGTAATTTAAATGTTCCATCCCAGACAGCATCCTGGTGAATCTCCTCTGTACCACCTCCAGTGCAATCACATCCTTCCTATAATGCGGCGACCAAAACTGCACAAGTACTCCAGCTGTGGCCCTACCCAAGTTCTGTATAACTAGTCCCTGCTTTTGTAATCTATGTCTTGATTGATAAAGGCCCATATCCCTTTTTCACCATCCTACTGACATGCCCTTCCACCTTCAGAGATCTATGGCAAACACACCAGTGTCCCCTTGTTCCACAGAACTTCCTTGTGTCGTGCCATTTATTGAATACTTCCTTGTCAAATTACTCCTTCCAAAATGTATCACCTCACACTTTTAAGAGTTAAATTCCATGCTCCACTTATCTATCCACTTAACTATTCCATCTATATCTTCTTATAGCTCAAGACACTCAGCCTCACTGTTAACCACTGGCCAGGCTTTGTGTCATTCGCAAACCTATTAATTTTACCCCCAACATAGTCATCTATGTTGTTTCTGTAAATGATGAATAATAGGGAACCCAGCCCTGTGGTATGCCACTGGCCCTTTAAAGTTTTTAAGTTTATTTATTAGAGTCACAAGTAGGCTTACATTATCACTACAGTGAAGTCTAGGAATAATGTAGATAGTTTGCTTCAAGTAATATAGGGCAGGCTAAACCGTGCTTTCCTGAAAGCTTCCTCTGAACAGATTTATTTTGTTACAGATTGCCACCAATAGGACATTGGACTCGGATGGACAGGTTTCTGGTCTTCCAGGGAAGCAGTGATATGAGAAATAGACAGGAAAGTGGAATTGAAACCAAAGATCAGTGATGATTCTGTTGAATGGGGGAGCAGGCGGAGGTAGGCATAGAGTCTATTCCTATGTGACATTCTACACACTTACCCTCCATAGTACGAACTCCAGCCACAGATGCCAATTTGATACATTAAGGGGCATTGTAGTGTCAACAAATGGAAACAAGTGAGCCCAATTTCACTCACCCCATCACTGTTCTTCTAACATCAAGGAATGCTATGAGGAATAAGTTAATAAGAAATTTGAGCCTATAATTTCCCTGACCTTTTAAGGCTTTAGCAAAAAAAGGTTAACGATGCAATTTTCCCAAAGTTTCTCAGCATGCAGGATCAGGCAGGAAAGGCGGTGTCAAACTCGCTGGTTTCACAGACGCTTTTCCTCACCTGATGTAACAGCAGTGTGTGAAATTTCAAAGTGTTAGTGAGGATCATCCAGCCAGCTGGACAGGTGGGGCCTAAATACATTGGCAATGCCAGCATTCTGAAATCGGGGTGCCCCAATCTCAAAGTTAAGTTTAGGGATCCTTCCCCAGTGGACATCTGGAACACCATCCCCCAGTAGAGGGACAAGGATAATATCGCCCAACACCCACACGCAAAAAAGGGACCATCCTCAATGGAAGAAGGTTGGCCCCCGCCTTGCATGTGCCAGTGCCCCTTGGCATTACTAGAGACACTGCTGGGCACTGCTAAGTTTCCAGGAGGGCACTGTCCAGACTTGCCCCTCAAACCCAGTGAACCATCAGGTACTTCTACATCCCATATGTGATCATCACGCTGGTTTTTGCTTTTGAAAAGGAGTAGTGATTTGTGCCGTTGTGACACCACGATGCTGGGGTAGGGGAGTTGGGCTGTGGTCGCATGCTATGGCGTCAAGCCTTTTACCATATTTTAACAAAAACAAAGAACAAAGAACAACACAGCACGGGAAACAGGCCCTACGGCCCAACGAGACCGCGCCGCCATTTTAACATTGTGAGTGCCCTCTTCTACCTATGACTTTAGTCTACGCCTATTGGGGAAGATTGAGGGAAGACTAATTTAGGGACAATTTGTTAACACCATTTTAATGTATTAATGTAAAGAAATCAGGTTAACCATCAATGTTACCAGTGGGGGGTGTGGAATATCTCAAACTGAGATCTCACCAGCGCAAAACCCATTTTTGGCCACTTGCGAGATTTAACGGCCATTACAGGGTTTGCAGCCACGGCTGACAGGGCAGCTAGATTGCGGCCCAACTTGTTCACTCACCTATACAACCTGTCAGAAAAATGAGTTTGAGTTGTGTAATTAGTTAGAAATTGAATTCATTAATGCATAGGCCATTTAAAACACCAGGATATTGGGCATACAGAATTCCCCTGACATGATGAGGGGTCATCAAGTTAGCTACTGGTTTGCAATTACTATTCTTTTGCAAAGATGTCAAGTTTAGCTATCAGCAGTTAATTAATGTTTTATTTATCCAGGATGTTGGAAAGAAGATTCTATAGTAATTTGCCTTCCAGGTGGAAAAAGTAGACTCTGAAGTGTAGGGAACATACACGGTAAACCTCGTAACTAACTGATACGTAAGAATGATGTGCGCTAAGAGGAAGGAAGTAAAGGGGAGAAGAGTGAACCGCATTTTGCAGTTTGTCTAACCTCAGAGGAGTAGCAGGCAACTGTTATTTTGCTTCTTAAGGAGACAGATAGTCATTTCGGACCATTAGTCAGTTCAGTAATGCAGCATCCAGACTCATTAATATCTTCCACATCCTCTAACACTGTTAACACTCTGCCCTAATAGCTTTTCCTTTGCTCTGTGTGCTCTTTGTAAGTGATCTGCCAGGGGAGAAGAAGAGGAAAGTTGCAGGGATAAATGTCTGTCAAATTCAAAATTGCGATAGATTAATTCCTCCAAATTTTAATAAATTGAGGAAAGTTGGAAGAGAAAAAGCTATTTTGTAATTTGAGCACAGAGCAGTAACATCATTAATCTATTTATAATTACACAACATTTTTTGTAAAAGCTTAATTTTTGTGAGGTGAAGACATTTTAAAAATTTAAATTTTGCTTATTTTTCTATTTACACTTTTAATCACGGAAAAAATACAGGAGACTGGGTGGGAGTTGGGATTGCGGGATGGGTGGGTGGGGGTTGCATTTGCCAGTGTTGGGGGGGCGGTAAATTATGAGATCGGGACTGCTGGGGAGGGGGAGATGAGGAGGTGTGAGGCTGACCCAGACACATTCGGGGGGCCAGCGATCGGGCCATGGGGTGGTTGTATGGCCAGCGATGGGAGAGTTTGCTGTGCTGGCCACCAACTGGGAGGCTGGCAGTGCAGGGCTACTGCACATGCAGTGATTTCAGTGCTGACAGATCGGTGCTCACTCAGTGCCATGCTGCCAGCCTCTCCAGCAGCAATAGGCTCCACTCCCTGATTTTTAGCATGATTCGCAGTGCACAGAGTGTGGGAGATTCATTTTGAAAGTCCTGCTGAAAAAAGCAGTGAGATTTACTTCAGTTTTTACGTGAATTCGACACTTAGAATTCTTTTGGGAGAATCACCCTCTAACCTCCCAAGATAAAAATCACAGGGATATTAAAAGCAAGTTGTGCCTTTTTCAATTTCTATGAACACTTTTGTTTATTAATCATAAATATCAGAGATGGAGATAAAAGTTTGTTTGAATGATAACAAATCATCCAATAAAATGAGAAAATGTTTAATTAGTTTTCCAGTTAGCTGTGGTAAGGTGAGGTCCTCCTAGTTTTTTTAAAATATGAAACGCTTCATGATTTTGCATGTCATCCTTGTGCACGGGCCATACTAATCTTCTCTGTATCGTTCCAATTTTAGTATATGTGCTGCCAAAGCCGACTTGTTAAGCATGACAGGTGACCAGTGTAGAGCGAATGAAGACTGGATGTCATGTGGTGAAATTTTCAGGCCAAGTCCAGACCGAATTGACCACAACCTTCCCAAATTGTGAGAAATTGGCTCCATTGAAATGTCATTTTAGCACAAATTGCAAATTCCCCCTTAACACTCAAGCTGCTTGTAAAAACTAGCAGGTTTGGTGATCCAAAGTTATTGAAACTATATTTAAAGGGGCAGTGAACTGCAGATAATTGAGTCACAGGTATAAACACAAAGTGTATTGGGGGGAAAAGGCAGTGGTCAAAAAAATAGTCAAGAAGCTGAATTTTCATCACAGGGGCAGAAGAAAGGAGAGAGTTTGTTTTTAAGGTCAGAGACCTATCTCTGCTAGGAAACTGATAGGTGTAGGAGAATGCTTTAAAATGGCGGCGCAGGCTCGTTGGGCTGAAGGGGCTGTTTCCCGTGCCGGGTTGTTCTTTGTTCTTTGATCTTAAAGTTAAGACTCTTATATACGTAAGTCCTTAATTGATATGTTAATGAGTTTCCTGTTTACTTAGCGCCAATGGAAAGTGGCCAGATGAAGTGTAGATTGATTACTGAAGATTGTATGGGAGAGGAAGGAGCTTCTTTCTGAGAGGGTGACAACAGGGGCATTACTCCCTTCAGCAGTATCTCTCTCTTCCTCCTCCCCTCTCAGCTCCCTTTCTCCTGATCCCCCTTGGATGTGTAATCTTCTTCTTTCAGACCCTTGCCATTCTCCAGCTTCACACCTCGCTGGAGAGCTGTGTTATGGAGAGGGCAATGACCTACGCCTTTAGAAGAGGGTATCAGAGGGCACCAGAATCATATCTTCTGAAGCCCAACAGCCTGCACAATGCTTCTCCTAGTGAGCAGGAGGATTTGTCTGTATCACCTCTGGGCCCCTATGCCTTTATCTGGGATCTCTAGATGGGTGAGTAGCTGTGTTTTTTTTTTAATGTTAGGATCCATCTTCAGTGGGCTGGAGTGAATGAGGCAGTGTGGAAAAACTGAGGATGAAGGAGTCACTGACAGCTACCAGGAAAGCAAGCTCATTGCCGGAGGAAGTTCTTGTCATGGCTGCAAACCAGTTGAAAGAGCGAGGGGAGTGAAAGCACCATAAGCAAACTTGTGCAGGGTTGGGCTGGAGAGGATCTTTGTTCAAAGACACTCTGCAAAGTGGACAGACCTGGCAGTGGTAAAGTGGGACCAGCTGGAAGTCAGTCCAGCCTTTGCTACCAACACCACCTCCTCCACTGCAACTGCATCCCACAATGTTTCTCCGACCATTATTTACCTCAGGCTGAGATCCCACAATGTTCCTGGGCCTTGGGTGGGTGTTTTACCAAGAGCTACTATCTCCCCAGTGGCACTGAGCTTCTGGCCAGCAGCAGCTCTTAGCAGGTGGGGCTTCAGCCCCTGGGGTCCAGTGAAGGACCCCTACAGTCTAGTTAAATGCCTGAGTGGCACTGAATTCAGTGGACCTTTTTAAAAAGAGGTGACATTGGGTTCTGCCAGCTCAGCAACCCGAAGGTGAGAACCTCATCGCCTCCATTAAATCCAGGCTAGAGAATACAGGTGAATGCATCTGTTGTGTTTCTAATTTTCCCTTTACCTTCAAACTTCCGTCTTTGACTTCTCCATCTTCACTTCTGAGAATAAATATCCATAAGCCCATTGACTCCCACAGCTACCTCAACTGCATTTCCTCACATCATGCTTCCTGAAAGGACTCTATTCCATTCTCCCAGTTTTCCATCTCCATCGTGATACATATCTTCCCCTCCCCAGCATTCATCATTCTGAAGGAACCATTCCTTCTAGGACACCCCAATCTACTCCTCTAACTTCACCAATATCTTGTTCCCCTTCTGTGCAATCACAAGAGATATAACACTTGCTCTTTTATCTCCTCCCTCCTCATTGTCCAAGGCCCCACAGATGAAACAGTGACTTACTTGTACTTCTTCCAATTTCATCTAATATATTCAGTGCTCACAGTGTTGTCTTCGCTAAATGGGGAGACCAAATGCCAACTGGATGAACACTTTATGGAACTTCTCCGCTCAGTCACAAGAACGAACCTGATCTTTCCATTGCTTGCCTCGTTTTCACCTTGCTCTTACAGTCACTTCTGCTACAATAGTCTAGTGATTCAACACACATTCAAGGAACAGCATATTCCAATTAGGCTCTTTCTTATATCCAGACTCAACATTGAGTTCAACAACTTCAGATCACTGGCTCCGTCCTCCATTTTGATTTGTTTTCTTTTTTTTTGTTTCCGTACAGAGACATTTTATTGTGTCATCACTTGGATTAATACTTTGTTTCTTCACTACAACCATTACCTTTGCTTTTTGTTCCATAACAGCTTCGTTACTTTCCAGGCTTTTCTTTTCCTATCACCTCTTCTGCCCCTTTCAACAGCAGAAAATGTATCACATTTCGACCTCCCTTTAGTTCCAAAGAAGTGTCATTTGATGAGAAATGTTAACTCTGTTTCTCCACAAATGCTGTCAGACCGGCTGAAATTTTCCAGCATTTTCTGTTTTAATTTCAAAAATCCAGCATCTGCGTATTTAAATTATATTTGAGCAGTGGCAAACAATTGTTTTTTGGACTAGAGGAAGGTTTACAGTGGGTTTCCCAAAGATCAGTATCTCAGTAACTCTCTGGCTGGAGACAATACACATCTCTTTAATCTGTGCTTAATGCTCTCTCCACTCACGTTGTCTGTATCTTTAAGACTTGATTACCTGTAAAGATTCGCATTCCAACCATTATTTTGTAAATTGAGTTTGTGTCTTTTATATGCCCTGTTTGTGAACAGAACTCCTCCTCACCTGATGAAGGACCAGCACTCTGAAAGCCTGTGGCTTGTGCTACCAAATAAACCCATTGGACTTTAACCTGGTGTTGTGAAACTTCTTACTGTGCTTATCCCAGTCCAACGCCGGCATCTCCACATCATAGTGTAGGCAAGCACATGGAAGATGAAATTTAATGCAGAGTAGTGTAATGTGGTACTTTTTTTTGTAGGAAGAACAAGGACAGGCAATAAAAAATAAAGAATACAATTCTAAAGGGGATGCAGGAAGTGAGAGACTGGAGGCTATATGTGCACAATCATTGAAACAGACAAGGCAGGTTGAGAAATTGGTTCAAAGTTCATATAGGATCCTAAGTTTTATAAATACAAACATTGAGTATAGAAGTGAGGAAGTTATGAAGACCTTTAGAAAACATTGCTTCAGGCTCATCTGAACTATTTTATTCAATTCTGCAGCTGAGGAAGGACGTGAGGCATTAGGGAGGTGGAAGGGAAGATTTACAAGAATGGTAATATGAATAAAAGACTTGAGTTATAAATCAAGTGGAGAACCTAGTGTTGGTCCCCTTAGAGAAGAGGGGAGATTTGATAAAGGTTTTCAAAATCATGATGCAGCTGGAGAGAGTAAGTAACCAGAAACTGCTCCCCATTGGCAGAAACATTAAGAACAAAAGGACATTAAGGTGAGTGGGGGGAAAAAAGCAACAGTGACATGAAGAAGAACTTTTAACACAGCAAGTGGTTAGGATCTGAAATGCACTGCCTGGAGGTAGGTTAAATTGTGCCTTTCAGAAGGGAGTTCGATAAGCACCTGAATAGAAGAAAGTTTCTGGGCTGAGGAAGGGGCAGGGAAGTGGCACTGCCAGGGTTGATTTTGCAGTGAGCTGACATGGGCAGACAAGCAGAATGTGCTGTAACCATCCCATCATTCTATCATTCTATTTTCTGCATTCAGATCTCTTCTTGTTAACTTTTCCTCTTACTTGTCCTTATGATGCTTTCTCTTCTTACCATGGTTTCTATTATTGCCAGTTTCATTTCATCGTAGGAGGAAGAGAACCAACAGTAACCTCAGCAATGGGCAAGTGAGGAGGGGCAGGTCATTGGAGGATAATGGCCAGCACATAGGATTTACAGATCTAGGGTCACTTTCTTGGATCTACCAAGAGGTTGCATTTCTCCAGAAAGGCTGCCAGAGACCTTTTCAACCTCCACAAGCACGGCCTGTTATCTGCTACATCATGGGGCCATGCTTTGTCAGTCCGCACCAAAGCATTTAACATCATTGACCCTGTCTTCTTCCAGTCTGATAAGTGGAACATCAGCCTCACCTCTCACTGCAGCACACAGAAACCTGAAGGGCTGAATTTCATGTAGCTCAGGGTGGGTAGGAGTCTGATCCAAAAGTCAATAAATCTCTGACTCTCCTCTCCACCTCCTCCCCCACTGCACCACCACCACCACCACCAGCCAGCCTTTGAAAGAAGGTGCATAAATCACGTAGGGTCTAATTACCCGCCATCCAGTGGTGAGCCAGACAGCAGTATGAGGAGATGGTAAGCAGTGCACCCAATTGCCCACAAAAGTCACAGAGGGGGCAGGCTGTGAACTGGAAGAAGATCACAGACACCCATTTCAAGGCATCCTGGCACAGGATAGTGACAGCTCCACAAGAAGACATTGTTTGGGTGCATCAGAACTTTGAGTTGGAGAATTTGTGTTAAGGGTTTGACTCAGGATGTGAAAGGGTTAAAATACTTCATTCGTACATAATACAGCTAAATAAGTCCTTTGAGAAAAGCATCTGCTTTTTAGAAAAACACATTTTGCACCCCAAGAGTTGCTCAGGAGAAAGAATTCTAACAGTAAAGCAGACAATAGTCATATTATTCAAACACATGGATTTTCTTTATATTTCGAGCATATGTAAACAAGTCCATCAATTTTGCATAAACCTCATTGAGTCAAGATCTTAAAGGTATCCTCATAACTGAAACAAGGAAAGTGAAAACTATATTTTATACTTTTGATTATAAGCAAAAAAACTAATTTATTTGTTTGACAATCGTACTCTTATTCTCTAAGTGGATTTCAAGTTTTAATTTACAATAGTTAGATTAATTTATTTTGCATTTACAGTCTAATATTCAAAATATTATTATATTGTCAAAGGTTTAAGATTATTATAAAGTAGCCATTATAAAAAGTTGTAGTCTCAGTCTGCAAACCTCAGACCCTAATTCTCCTGGAATTCTTAATTATAAGATTTTACGTTGAGAGGGGTTGCTCTCAAATAAGAGAGAATTCTGCTATAATGTACCATGTATGCTTTAGTCTGAGATATTTTGGTTTAGTCTAAATTCTCCAGGACGAAAAGATATCTTATTTTATGGCCAGATCAATTGTTAGCATAGCTAATTAGTCTCTCATGATGACTTAAAATAATTCGGTTGACGATTTAAGTAAGCAATAAATTCAATTTAAATAAATTTAACTTGATGAGGGGGTAAAGAACCCCAACATTTGAGTTCCTGTAAACTGTTACATTTCTAAGCAAGCTGTTGGTTAATGTATATAAAAACATAGACACAGTAAGTAGTCTCTCAAAACCAGGTTAAAGTGTTATTTGGTAGTACGGAGCGCTCCAAAATTTCATCCTACAAAATAAACCTGTTGGACTTTAATCTGGTGTTGTGAGACTACTTATGTGCCTATCCCAGTCCAACGCCGGCAACTCCACATTAAAAAATAGAAGCAGGAATAGGCTATTCAGTCCTTCAAGCTTTCCCTGCCATTCATTATGATCATGGCTAATCATCAAATTCAATATCCTGATCCGGCCTAACCTGCACCCCACCACCCACCCCCAAACCCCCCCACCAACCACCCGCACCCCCCCCCACCCATTCCCCCCCAATATCAGTCTTTGCCTGTTTAATAATGAATTTTTTTGTCTCCACAGGCATTTAAGTCCAGCAAGGGGCATGCATGCGGCAGGTTGTAGTGGGCTGCTCTTGGACGTTGCTTCGGGAGTTGCCTATTGCTTCATGTCGTTAGTGTGCTTAAACTGGACCATCTCGAGGGCAACATGACAGCTCAGAGACTATCTCTGTTGCTGTGCAGACACATGGATTTGGGCCTGTGTCTGTGGGAGTTTGCACGTTCTCCCCGTGGTTGCGTGGGTTTCCTCCGGGTGCTCCGGTTTCCTCCCACATCCCCAAAGATGTGCTTTTAGGCTGATTGATTGGGTACTAAATTGTCCCTAAATTGGATCTCCCTGATCCTCGCACATTAGGCGTAGACTAAAATCATGAATAGGACACTGAGACAGTGGGACGGCGGCGCGGGCTCGTTGGGCCGAAGGGCCTGTTTCCCGTGCTGTGTTGTTCTTTGTTCTTTGTTCTCTATCCCTTTAGCCCCAAAAGCTACATATAATTTTTTTCTTGAAATTGCACATTTTGGCCTCAAACTCTCTATTGTAATGAATTCCATACATTCACCACTATCTGGGTGAAGAAATTTCTCCTTGGCTCAGTCCTCAAAGGCTTATCCCTTATCCTCAAACTATGAGCCCTAGTTCTGGACTCCATCAGGAACATTTTTTCTGAATCTATCCAGTCTAATCCTGTTAGAATTTTCCTATGAGATCCCGTCTCATTCTTCTAAACTTCAATAAATATAATCCAAACTAATTTAGTCTCTCCTCATATGACAGACTTATCATCCAAGGGATCAGCCTGGTAAACCTTCACTATCCTCCTTCTATAGCAAGGACTATCCTTCCTCAGATAAGGAGATCAATATTGCACACAATATTCTGGGTGTGGCCTCACCAACACCCTAGACAATTGCAGTAAAACATCCCTATCCCTATACTTAAATTTTCTCGCTGTGATGACCAATGTATTATTTGTTGTCTTTACTGCCTGCTGTACCTGCATGCTTACTTTCAGTGACTGATGTCAAAGGGCCTCTTCTGATCTCAGAATGCCCAGAAACTTTAAAAAGTTAAAGGGGCATGAAATGGAATGGAAAATTGGCGTTTCTAAGCTTCTCACCACATCATAAGAGATCTTTTACCTTCAACCTGATTAAAATACATGTTGGGAGAGACTCACCAGATCAACAAGAAGACTTTTAACTTCAACTGATTGAAAGTGACAAGGTGAAAGAGAGTTCAAAGATTGTCAAAACTCTGAAGAGCAGATTAACTGTGCAATCCCCATTTCAGGGGAGTCCCCAGCCCTCATTTCCCTAAAGGGACTCTCCTTTCCACTCTGATAGGAGCTGCTCTGTACCTCAGAGGCAAGTATAGAGAGTCCATTGTGTTTGCTCCTCACTTTTAAGGACCAGTAGTGGCTTGCACCCACGTGACTTCCACTGGGGCTGGGGTGGGGAGGGGGCAGGGGATGGGCCCCAGGAGGTCACTGCATTTGACTTTAATCTCACTAATGAGATTAAAATCAATGAAAATTAGTTGTGAACAGTTTCTCTTTCTGGGTGAGACCTGATGACACAGACAGGCTGGAAGAACCATGAACATTTTGCTGTCCGGCACAAATCCCGTTTAAGTCTTTCGCTGAATGCCCCGTCCCAGTGGAAACTGCACCCAGTGCTAACAGTGCCAGAGAATCGCTCCCATATGCTTAGTATGGCACAAAAGACCAAAAGGAAAAGGAATTATAACATTGGAAAGAAATATTAAATGCAATTTTATATGAAGAATGACTTAAAGTGGATCTATTGCAATTCAAGAATTATTTGCATAGTTTTCAATTATTCTTATGAAGATGGTACACAATGCAAAATACATCATTCATGCTATTTAAATGGTCAAAAATTAAAAGATCATTGCATCAATTACAAATTCATTACCTTGATGAAAATAACCTTGAGCTTTCCTAGGATTTTTTTCCCCACTGAAACAATAGCATTTCTCCTTTAAGTATATTGCAGCAGACACATCACTATCTGAGTCTACTGGTGAAATGAACCTTTCAGTGTTAATGGCGTGACCTTTGGTTTTCTATTAGGCTTCCACAGTAGAAGTCAAGAACTTTTCAATTTTAATATCTAATTGCTCCAGGCAATCAACAATTTTAATACTCTGCACAAAGTCAATTTTCTATGAAGTTCTATCCTTATTATACAGCATCTTAACTAATATCATTTCATCTGATTGGCTCTGAGTTGGTCTGTAATAGAAAATACACTATGTATCTTTCATACTTTTGAAAGTTGGCATTTCTTAATTACATTCAGTGCATTCAAAAATGAATTCAAACTGTAAAGCAAGCCCAAATAAAATGAAATTTGAAATAAAAACAGAAAATTTTGGAAAAACTCAGCACCTGTGAAGAGAGAAACTATTTCAAATCCATTCTGTCTTTCCTTCAGGAAGAATTGAAATGAAATTTACCTGAACAAGTCCATGTCCAAATGTAGCAAGACCTGAACGATAGCCAGGCTGGAGCTGACAAGTGGTAAGTAATATTCCCACCACATAATTGCCAGCCAATGACCATCACCACCAAAAGAGGATCTACCCATCACCCCTTGACATTCAATGGCAGTGCCATCACTGGATCCCCCACTATCAACATCCTGGGAATTGGCATTGACCAGAAATTGAACTAGACCAGCCATGGAATTACTGTGGCTACCAGAACAGGTCAGAGGCTAGGAATCCTGCAGCGAGAAACTTACTCCTGACTCTCCAAAACCTGATAACTAGCTACAAGTCACCAGTCTGGGGTGTGATGGAATGTTTTCCACTTAACTGGATGAGTGCAATGCCATCAAAACTCAAGAAGCTTGATACCATCAGGGACAAAGCAACCTGCTTTATTTAAATCCCTTCCAAAGCATTCACTCCATCCACCACTGACAAACAGTGGCAGCCGTGTGTACCATCTACAAGACGCATTGCAGGAATTCACCATGGTTTCTTAGGCAGCATTGAATCATAGAATCCTACAGTGCTAAAGGAGGCCATTTGGCTCATCGAGTGTGTACTGACCACAATCCCACTCAGGCCCTAATCTCATAACCCCATGCATTTACCTAGCTAGCCCTCCTGGCACTAAGGGGCAATTTAGCACTGCCAATCCACCTAACCAGCACATCTTTGGAGAATGGGAGGAAACCAGAGCACCCAGAGGAAACCCACGCAGAGAGGGGAAGAACATGGAGACTCCGTACAGACAGCTACAATTTCTGGTGAGGTTTAGAATAGCTCCCCACTTTGGGAGAAGTAGCAAGAGACCCAGCCGGAGTAAAGGGGTGGGCAGCTAGGGCCCCACAGGGGGGGTTGGGTGGCAGGGAGGGGTGCCCCTGGGCATGGGCATCCTGGCAGTGTCAGCCTGTGTGCCCTGGCACTGCCCAAGGGGCAAAATACCCATGCTTAAGGGGCACCTTGACGCTGCCTGCCAGGCATCAAGCAGTGCCAAGGAGGTGGGGCCCAGGGTGCGGCTGGATCCTAGGTGGGGGGTAATTTTGGGGGGGAGGGGGGCAGGGGAGTCATGCTGCCACTCTGACATTTGGATCCAGACCGGGTCCCTGGCACTGTGTGCAGGTAGAGCCAAACTCCTGACACCACAAGCAGCCTGTTGTACAGGAGGGCAGAAGGGAGGCAGGGCAATAGTAATACGGTTCTCTATAGTCAGCGGAACAGATAGGCACTACTGTAGCTGTCAACATGACTCCAGGATGGTATGTTGCTTCCCTGGTGCTAGGGTCGGGATGTCACTGAACGAGGGAGGATGATACCTGTTGGTACCAATGACATAGATAGAAAGAGGGACGAGGTCTTGCATCAAGAATTCAGGGAGTTAGGCAGTAGCCTAAAAAGCAAGACCTCTCAGGTTGTAATCTTGCATTACTCCCACTGCCACAGGCTAGCAAGCACACAAATAGGAGCATAGTACAGATGAACGTGTGGCTTAAGAGTTGATGTAGAAGGGAGGGTTTTAGATTCCTGGATCACTGGAACCATTTGTGGGGAAGATGGAACTTGTACAAGTGGGACAACCTACACCTGAACCAGAACAGGACTAACAACCCTGCAGGACATTTTGCTAGTGTTTATTAGGTGTTTATTATAGAGTCTCAGATAGTCAGAGGGATATTGAGGAGCAAATATGTGCTCAGTTTGTGGAGGTGTGTAAAAACAATAACAAAAGGGTTATTATATTAGGTGATTTCAATTCAAAAAGAAAACGGGGAGGGTACTAGTCTAGCATGTTTCCTCTATGGTAATAAGTAGGAATAACAAGCCCAGGGAATCATGGATGACCAGAAATATTCAGGTTACAAATTGGCTCAGTTGTAGGTGACAGAGGGTGATTACAGAAGGCTAATTTAGTGACTAAAAGCCAGTGTCCGGTGGCATACCACAGGGGTCTGTGTTGGGCCCTTATTATTGTCATTTATATAAATGACACTGATGACTATGTTTGCGGGGGGGGAGGGTGGTAGGATCAGTATGTTTGTGAATGTCACGAAGATTGGACAGGTAGTTAACAGTGAGGCAGAGTGTCTTCAGCTGCAAGAAGATATAGATGGAATGGTCAAATGGGCAGATAAGTGGCAGATGGAATTTAACCCTGAAAAGTGTGAGCCACTTTGGAAGGAATAATTTGACAAGAAATTAGTCAATGAATGGTAAAACACTAGGAAGTTCTATGCAACAAAGGGACATTGGCATGTTTGTCCACAGATCTCTGAAGGCAGAAGGGAATGTTGGTAGGGTGGTGAGAAAGACACTTGTCAATTGAGGCATAGATTACAAAAGCAGAGAAGTCATTTTGGAGATGTATAGAGCTTTGGTGAGGCCACAGCTAGAGTACTGTGTGCAGTTCTGGTCACCACATTACCGGAAGGATGTGATTGCACTGGAGAGGGTGCAGAGGAGATATACCAGGATGCTGCTTGGGATGGAACATTTAAGTTATGAAGAGAGGTTGGATAAGCTTGGGTTGTTTTCACTGGAGTGGAGAAGATTGAGGGGCGACCTGATCGAGGTATACAAGATTATGAGAGACAAGATAGAGTGGATAGGGAGCAGTTGAAGGATCAGTCACAAGGGGACATAAGTTTCAAGGTGAGGAGCAGGAGATTTAGGGGGGTATGTGAGGAAAACCGTTCTTACCTAGAGGATGATAGTGTCTGGAATGCACTGCCTGGGAGGGTGCTGGAGGCGCGTTGCCTCACATCCTTTAAAAAGTACCTGGATGAACAATTGGTGAATCATTACATTCAGGGCTATGGGCCAAGTGCTGGCAGATGGCATTAGGTGGGAGTTCCGGTGTTTTTAATATCGAGTTGGTGTGGACTCGATAGGTCAAAGGGTTTCTTCTGCGCTGTGTGGTGCTATGATTCTATGAATTTGTATTCCCAATGCAATTTTCTCTAATTGAGGAGTCCAGGAACACCAAATACAAACTGAGTGACCATCTTACAAAACAGTAACCTTTTTATTCTCCAGCTTGCTCCAGCTCTGAATTTTCCATCATTGACCTGCTAAGTTGTTCAAGGGAGCTCATATTTTTTATTAGGCACTTTATGGCCTCCTAGGTATACATTAAAGTAATTGCACGATTGTTTTAAGAGCCGGTCACATTTGATGGTGATGTCATTTGGATGTTTCGCAGACTTTAGTTTCAATATCTACTCTCTACAGGCAACAGGATCTACAATAAATCTGTTGTTATTTTAAATCTACTTTAGCAAAGCACATTTTTTTCTTTTTGTCTAAAACCCACAACCCCTAACATAGTTTAGACATTACAGAAAGAAAATTGGCAATGAGTCAGTACTTTGTTTCATTGACAACATCAAGAAAAGATCCTAAGTCAAAAGAAATACTTCAATTAACAGACTCCAGGGTACAAAGGGGAGTACTGGGAAGACAGTAAAACAATATACTGAGCAGTCTCAGGTCATGAGTCGCTGCAAGAGAAAGGCAGGTCAATTAAGTGACATGCGTTCTTTCAATGAAGAAAATAAATCATGGAGTTGCTACACAGAGCGTTTTCAGTATTTTGTACCAGTGAATAAAATTTCAAACTTGTTGCGGTGGCAGCTTTTAAATCTTGTTGCGGTAGCAACTATCTGCTAAAGAGGCTTCACAATTTGGTGCAGGAATGAAGACCCACAAGTTGGGAACTGCCCATAAAAAGTCAAAACAACAAAAGCATGTCACAGATGTGCCAAAATAGGCCATTCAGTGAGTGAATGCTGGAGCAAGGAAAGTAAATGTCAGAATTGTGGCAAAATGAGTCACATTGCAAAAAATTGTTGGGCTAGACCAGCTTCCCATGAGAAGAGTCAGCAAAAAATAGAGGAGTATCCGCTGAGGTGTGTAAGAATAGTAATCAGGCAATTATACTCATGGATTTCAACTTCCCCAACATAAAATGGGATAGTCATAGTCATAGAGTCATAGAGGTTTACAGCATAAAAACAGACCCGTCAGCCCAACTTGTCCATGCCGCCCTTTTTTTTTAACCCCTAAGCTAGTCTCAATTGCTCGTATTTGGCCCACATCCCTCTATATCCATCTTACCTGTGTAACTGCATGAATGTTTTTTAAAAGACAAAATTGTACCCGCCTCTACAATTACCTCCGGCAGCTCGTTCCAGACACTCACCACCCTCTGTGTGAAAATGCTGCCTCTTTGGACAATTTTGTATCTCTCCCCTCTCACCTTAAATCTATGCCCTCTAGTTTTAGACTCCCTTATCTTTAGGGAAAATATTGACAATCTAGTTATTCTATACCCATCATTATTTTATAGACCTTTATAAGATCACCCCTCAGCCTTCTACATTCCAGAGAAAAAAGTCGCAGTCTGTCCAGCCTTTCCTTATAACTCAAACCATCAAGTTCCAGTAGCACCCTAGTAAATATCTTCTGCACACTTTCAAGACTAATAATACCTTTTCTATAATTGGGTGACCAGAACTGTACGCAGCGTTCCGAGTGTGGCCTCACTAATGTCTTGTACAACTTCAACATGTCCCAAATCCTATATTCAAGGTTCTGACCAATGAAATAAGCATGCTGATGCCTTCTTCACCAATCTGTCCACCTATGACTCCACTTCCAAGGAGCTATGAATCTGTACCCCTAGATCTCTTTGCTTTGTAACTCTTCCCACCCCTATCATTAACTGAGTAAGTCCTGCTCTGGTTCAATCTACCAAAATGCATCACCTCACATTTATCTAAATTAAACTCCATCTGTCATTCTTTAGCCCACTGGCCCAATTGGTCAAGATCCCTTTGCAATCCGAGATAATTTTCTTCACTGTGCACTACGTCACCAATCTTGGTGTCATCTACAAACATACTAACCATGCCTCCTATATTCTCATCCAAATCATTAATATAAATGACGGAAACAGTGGACCCAGCACCAATCCCTGAGTCACACTGCTGGTCACAGGTCTCCAGTTTGAAAAACAACCCTCTACAACCATCCTCTGGCTTCAGTCATCAAGCCAATTTTGTAACCATTTAACTACCTCACCCTGGTTCCCGTGAGATTTAACCTGATGCAACAAGCTACCATGTGGTACTTTGTCAAAGGCCTTGCTGAAGTCCATGTAGACAACATCAACTGCACTGTCCTCATCTACCTTCTTAGTTGCTCCTTCAAAAAACTCAATCAAATTTGTGAGATGTGATTTTTCACTCACAAAGCCATGCTGACTGTCCCTAATCAGTCCTTGCATCTCTAAATGCCTGTAGATCCTGTCTCTCAAAATACCTTCCAACAATTTACCCACCACAGATGTGAGGCCCACTGGCCTATAGTTCCCAGGCTTTTCCCTGCACAAAGGCACAACATTTGCCACCCTCCAATCTCCAGGAACCTCACCCGTGACTATCGATGATTCAAATATCTCGGTTAGGGGACCTGCAATTTCCTTCCTAGCCTCCCACAATGCCTGGGATAGACTTCATCAGGTCCCAGGGATTTATCTACCTTGGTGCGCTTTAAGACTTCCAGCACTTCTTTCTCTGCAATATGTACACTACTCAAGGCATCACTATTTCCCCAAGTTCTCCAACATACATGCTTTTCTCAACAGTAAATACTGATGAGAAATATTTATTTAGGATCCCCACATAGATGACCTTGTTGGTCCTTAAGAGGCCCTATTCTCTCTCTTCTTACTCTTTTGCCCTTTATGTATTTGTAGAAACTCTTTGGAATCTCCTTTGCCTTATCTGCCAAAGCAGTCTCATGTCTCCTTTTTGTCCTCCTGATTTCTCTCTTAACTCCAGTCCTATACCCCTTATATTCTTCAAGGGATTCACTTGATCCCAGCTGCCTATGCATGTCATGTACTTCCTCCTTTTTCTTGAGCAGGACCTCAATATCCCGAGTCATTCAGGGCTCCCTACTTCTGCCAGCCTTGCCCTTTCATACCAAGAGGAATGCGCTGATCATGAACTCTGGTTAACATACCTTTGAAAACCTCCCACGTACCAGACATCGCTTTGCCTTCCCACAAACTCCCCCAATTAAGTTTTGAAAATTCCTGTCTGATGCCATCAAAATTGGCCTTGCCTCAATTTAGAATTTTAACTTTTGGGCCAGACCTATCATTCTCCATATCTATCTTAAAACTAATAGAATTATGGCTACTGGTCCCAAAGTGATCCCTCACTAACACTTCTGTCACTTGCCCTTCCTTATTTCCCAAGAGGAGGTCAAGTTTTGCCCCCTCTCAAGTCCGGCCATCCACTTACTGAATGAGAAATTCCTCCTGAATACACTCAACAAATTTCTCTCCATCCAACCCTCTAATACTATGGCTGTCCCAGTCAATGTTGAGAATCCCCTACTAAAATCCTCAATTATTACCACCGTATTTTTCTTGGAGCTATCTGTAATCTCCTTATATATTTGCTCCTCAATTTCCCGCTGACTATTTGGGGGCCTATAGTACAACCCTATCGAAGTGATTTCCCCCTTCTTATTTCTTAAGTCTACCCATAAAGACACAGTGACCGAACATTCGGATATATCTCCTCTCAGTATGGCCGTGATGTTTTCCCTAATCAAAAGTGCAATTCCCCTCCTCTCTTACCTCCTGTTCTATCTTTCTTATAGCATCTGTACTCTGGAACATTGAGCTGTCAGTCCTGTCCCTCCCTTAGCCATGTTTCAGTAATTGCGATAATATCCTAGTCCCAAATAACCATCCATGCCCTGAGTTCATCTGCCTTGCCTGTCAGGGTTCTTGCATTGAAATAAATGCAGTTTAATTTGGACGTCCCTTGCTCTCTGTCTTGCTTTTGCCTGATCTGCCTGGTACTAGGATTACTGACATTGTCTTTACTACTTAATGTGCTCTCTTTAACTTCGGTGCTGTCCTCAACTTTCTCTTCTGTCTCCCTACTGCTTTGGATCCCAACACCCTGCCAAACTAGTTTAAACCCTCTTGAGCAAATTTCCCCATTAGGATGTTAGTCCCCTCCAGTTCAGGTATAATATGTCCCTCTTGAACAGGTCACCCCTTCCCCAGAAAAGCTGCCAATGATCCAAAAATCTAAATCCCTGCCCCCAGTACCAACTCTCAAGCGACGCATTCATCTGCCTAATCTTCCTATTCCTACTCTCACTAGCACGTGGCACCAGTAGAAGCCCAGAAATTACCACCTTTGAGGTCCTGCACTTTAGCCTTCTGCCTAACTCTCTATATTCACACTTCAAGACCTCATCCCTTTTCCCACCTATGTCGTTGATACCAATATGTACAACCTCCTCTGGCTGCTCACTCTCCCCCTTAAGAATGTCCTGCAATTGCTCAGAAATGTCCTTGACCTTGGCACCATGGAGGCAACACACCATCCTGGAGTCTCGATTGCGGCCACAGAGATGCCTGTCTGTGCCTCTAACCAGTGACTCTCCGATTACTACTGCTCGCTTGCTCTTTGCCCGCTCCTGTTCTACAGCAGAACCAGCTGTGGTGCCACAGGCCTGGCTGCTGATAGAGCAAAGGGCTTAGAAGGGACAGATTTCTTGAAATGTTTTCAGGAGAATTTTTTGTATCAATATTTAGAAGGCCCAATAAAGGATGGAGATGTGCTGGATCTGGCTCTGGGGAATGAAGCCAAATAAGTGTTCAATGTGATACTGGGGGAACAGTTAAGCAACAGCAACCACGAAAAGGTATGGTTTAAGTTTTCAATGGATAAGGAGAAAGATAGCCTGCAAAAAATGGCTTTGGATTAGGGAAGGCAGATTTTATTAAAATAAGGCAGGGTCTGGTCAAAATTGACAGGGAACAGATCCTTGCGGGAAAGCCTACATCAGAGCAATGGAAGCAGAATTGTTGACAAATTTGGCAAAAGCGTTCCATAGTAATTAACCATTCCTAGGAAAGACTTCAGTTCTGTCACATTCCTAAGTGCCAGCACTCCGATAATAACTTTCTCCTTGTCTTAGAGGGCAATCCTTTTGCGTTCATTTTGAAGGTGAGGCATGTTGATATCATCAGCTTGAAAGGCACATTTCCCATGTTTCATAAACCTTTTTAGGATCTATTTTAGGTTTGCATCATGCTCTTCAGGAGACACAAGTTGATGAGACACCGAATGGCAATCAGATGTACTGATATAACACCTTGTGAATATTTATTGTAACTAACTTCCTGGAGTCCTCTTCCAGTTGCTGATAAACATGACTCAGATCTAGCAAACACATACAGATGAGTTATCTTCTACCCCCATGTACCATCTCCATGATGGTGCGGCATGCTCTTGAATGTTCTCAAACAGAAACAGAGAATGAATTATTTATCTTCCATATTAGTCTTCGATTCTGTAACAGTTAGTTTAAATATTTTGTGAACTAAAAACAGACCTTCTGGCTATGATAAAAGACTCCTTATTGTTTACTGCTTTCACTCTGTTAACTCTGACCTTGAAGACAAACATAAATTATCTTTTAAGTGTAATTAACTCCAAGTTTGTTTGAGTTACATTTAACGTTGCCTTGTCTAAGTTCCCTGTCCTCTCTAGTAATGAATAGTACATATTAGGAAGCTTACTCATGATGAGAAAAGGACATTAGTTGACATTAGTTAGAATAATTTCACACAGGAGCCAAGATAACATAATATCCACACTCAATGGGAGTGGCCCACACAAAATGTCCAACCAGCAGATTTCCCTACATGGGCTGGTTGTGGGTTTTCGTCCCTTAACAGGCCCTTCAGCCCATCGAGGGCACCCAAGGTAGAACAGTCCCCAGGGTTCCCCTCTCCCCAGGCCCCAGACTACCCTTCTCCTCAACCCCCACAGACACTGCTAATCTGGCCCCGGTCCCAGCTCCAGGACATTATATGGCGGCAGTGAATGAAAGAACAAATAAGGAAAAGCATCTGCCATTCCCAGAAAGCAGGTCTCAACCAGGCAGCTGAACTAGCATCAATGATTTATCACATATCACCCCACGTGAGGTCTTGCTGTGAAACTGAGTGTGAGCAGTTCAATTTGCTGTTATACATGCGGAGTGGCTTTGCAGCCAATAGCCTGGTCAGGCCAAGGGACCAATGAAGAAAAAGCTATGTAAATGGAATAATAAGAGAACTTGATGCCAATGTCAAACTGTGAAAGAGTACCATTGTCAAGAATACCCAATGACAAATTGGCACATTTATAAAGGATCTCTATAGGCTTTGAGAGAATATGGAGTTTTACCACCCTGCCATGGCAGGGCAGTACCGAAAAAGGCAGCGAGCTATTGACTTCAACGGGAGCAGAAAATGTAGCTGGTGGGAGAGGCTGTAAAATTCCATCTAATGAATATGGCAGGGATTGATTTGTCAGAGCTTCGATGAAGCATTGTCGAACACATGAAATCAAAAGATGATTTAACCTTAACCAAGGCAATTCAACTGAGCTGTCAAGCTGAGAGCAGGAAGCAAACTCCATCAGTGATGGGAAAAACCATATCCCAAAAATGACAGACTCAGTGGAATATGGTTAATGGGTGCTATTTGAATTGGCAGTTGGTGACTAGCGGAGTGCCCCAGGGGTCGGTGCTGGGGCCTCAGCTATTTACCATTTATATAGATGATCTGGAGGAGGGAACCGAGTGTAGGGTGTCGAAATTTGCTGATGACACCAAGATTGGTGGAACGGCAAATTGTGCGGAGGGTGTGGAGAGTCTACAGAAGGATCTAGATAGGCTGGGCGAATGGGCCAGGAACTGGCAAATGGAATTTAATGTTGGCAAGTGCGAGGTGGTCCACTTTGGTAGGAATAATGGTAGGAAGGATTATCACTTACGTGGCGAAAAACTGCAGCAGGCGACGGTGCAGAGGGACCTCGGGGTCCTTGTGCATGAGTCGCAAAAACCCAGCCTGCAGGTGCAGCATGTGGTCAGGAAGGCAAATGGGATGCTGGCCTTCATAGCGAGGGGGATTGAATATAAAAGTAGGGAGGTCTTGCTGCGGCTGTATAGGGCATTGGTGAGGCCGCAGCTGGAGTACTGTGTGCAGTTTTGGGCGCCGTACTTACGCAAGGATATATTGGCCTTGGAGGGAGTGCAGAGGAGGTTTACTAGGCTGACACCGGAGTTGAGGGGGTTGAGCTATGAGGAGAGGCTGAATAAACTAGGCTTGTACTCGTTAGAGTTTAGAAGAATGAGGGGAGATCTCATTGAGACGTATAAGATGATGAATGGGATGGATAGGATAGAGGTGGAGAGACTCTTCCCGCTCAGAAAGGACAGTAGGACTAGGGGGCACAGCCTCAAGATAAAGGGGGGGCGGTTTAGAACGGAGTTGAGGAGGAACTTCTTCACTCAAAGGGTGGTGAATCTCTGGAATTCTCTGCCCGTTGAAGTGGTGGAGGCTAACTCGCTAAATATTTTTAAGACGCGGGTTGATGGGTTTTTGATAAGCGAGGGGATTAAGGGTTATGGGGAGAGGGCAGGAATGTGGAACTGAGCCACGACAGATCAGCCATAATCTTATTGAATGGCGGGGCAGGCTCGAAGGGCTAGATGGCCTACTCCTGCTCCTATTTCTTATGTTCTTATGTTCTTAAATGCAAAGTGATGGCTGTAAAAAAGCAGGGGAAAAATGGTGACATAGCGGTTAGCACTGCTCCCTCACAGCGCCAGGGACCTGGGTTCAATTCCAGCCTTGGGTCACTGTCTGTGTGGAGTTTGCACATTCTCCCTGTATCAGCATGGGTTTCTCCGGGTGTTCCAGTTTCTTCCCACAGTACAAAGATGTGCGGGTTATGTGGATTGACCATGCCAAATTGCCCTTTAGTGTCTCTCAAGATGTGTACGTTAGGGGGATCAGCCTTGGTAAATATGGGGGTTTATGGGGATAGGGTTGGGGAAAGGGGTAAGTCAGAGAGTTGGTGCAGACTCATTGGGCCAAATGGCCTCCTTCAGCACCATGGGGCTTCTATCATTTGTGAAGAAGGAAGAGCATCTTTAACCATCCCAGTTAACCGTTATTGGTGATTCCGGAAAAACACAGGTGTGAAAATTGTCCTGCCAAAGAGGCCGATTGCAACTCATGCAGAGAAAAAGGTCACTTTCCAGCTGTGTGTCACAGAAAGAAACTGATATGGAATATGCAAATAGAAGGTGGCAGGCTCCATGAAAGCAGACGCCATCAATTGTATTGAGATGGTTTTCCTTGGAGAAATCCAGGAACAAAGCGGAATTTAATGCAGTGCCAACTCCCTCGTAAAAGGAAAATAAAGCACGCTTTAAGTAGATACAGATGCAGCAGTTTTGGTTCTTTCTGATGTTGAACCATGGTCAGAGTAAAGATTTTTTAGCATACCGCATCATCATGCAAGAATAGATACATTTTTGAACTGCAAAGGAATTAAGGATTATGGTGAGTGGGCAGGTAAGTGGAGCTGAGTCCACAAAAAGATCAGCCATGATCTTATTGAATGGCGGAGCAGGCTCGAGGGGCCAGATGGCCTACTCCTGCTCCTAGTTCTTATGTTCTTGAAAACTACATGGGCCAAGAGGTACAAATCTCAAGGTCCGAGTACAACCCTTCAATATAGAGAAAGAAAAATCATTGGAACCTTATATATGTCATCCTGAATCAGAGTTGTTCACTGTTAAGCAGGAAAGCCTGTACCAACTTGTATCTGGTTTACAGAGCAGAGGAACTAGAAAGGCGAGAAAAGTTCAGAGTGGAATTTCCAGTGTTTCACAGGATGAAGAGAGCTGAAGACAGCAAACCACAACACTCTACACCCTGAAACGAAGCCAAGAGCCGGGGTTTTCTTATCCACGGGGGGCCATCATGGCAGGCGGGAGAATGAATTAAAACACGAGTGTGAAAACCGGTTTTACAGTCACAAAACCAGTTTGCATTAGTGTCAACAAGTCTCCAATGGAAGGGCACTTCTCGCAATGTGGAATATTGGGAACATGTTTAGCATAAATGTTAATATCATGATTACTCATTAAAAGTGATGTTTGCTGGAAAAACCGACCCCCAACTCTCACACGCTGGATGAAAGGGGCACATCAGCGTGAAATCAGGCTGACATCCTTCACAATGGTATATAAGCGACGTGCACTTGGCAACCTGCACTTGGCTGAGGACTTTAAGGTTCGTTCACCTAACTTGCATTGCTCAGCGCTTACAGCACTTTGGGTTCAGCGCACAGTTCACTGCCAACACCACATCGTTTTAACAGGAAAGGTTGTCCCTTTCAGCAGTAAGGTGGGGTGGAATCCCCAGCTGAAGGGCAAGATCCCAACTCAGGAAATGGGTAAGTGGCCAGAGACATGAGAAGGGGCTGCGGAATAAGGCAGGCATTGGGATAGAAGGTGAGGATCACTGACATGACTGGAGTGGTGTAGGGGTGGGACAGCATCTTATGTACTTGAATGGGGAAAGAATCACTAATAGAATGGCATTTGTAACTTGGGGCCATATTGGGAGGCTGGCGTACAGTAGAAATGCTTCACTTTACATTGGTTAATTTGCCATGCCTCTCCTTGTCCCAGTCCAGCAGGGGGAGCGCATAGCAGTCCAGTCTCAGTAATGCCCAGGATGTTGTCTGCAGGACACGGACATCACATCACGCATGTCGGCCCAGGGAGGTGTTGAGAAAACCTATGGGCTGCAGTTGGCGTATTCAGTCCATGGGGAAAAGGTGGTGTGGGGGCATTCAGAGTTCATATTGTGGGAGGTGGGATTGTGTGAGGGTTTCTAACTCACGTTGTGCCAGAGGCCACAAGGTAGGGAGGGACAAAGTTCACCTGGGTCATAGAAACATCTGCAATCTCAATTGAATCAGGGATTAGAATAGAAGGATTAGGAGGTCTTGGAATGAGGGAAATCTTAACATCCTGCTCCACTAGGGCACTGGGAGAGATTTCCACACTCACACAGAGAGCAGCCAAGCTGCACTGAGACCTCAGCACAGTCGTCTTATAATATAACGCGATTGAGCAACAAAATGTAAATGAGGACAAACTCTGCTGGTGAATTCTCCAGGGACCTCATGGACAATTGGTACATTGCATTGCAGGGGGCTGTGTAAAGGGCCAGCCAACAGGTACGAGTATTCTCACCTGAGAAGAGATGCACAGCTGAGACAGAGTATGAACTCCTCATTCACAACACAGGGAACGAGGAAAGGTACTAATGAAGGATACTCCTGCAAAATTAATATCAATAAGTAGCACTAATCGATCACCTCACATTAACCCCTTGGTCACTACCTCAAAATTCCCTAGAGCAA
Source organism: Carcharhinus amblyrhynchos (assembly GCF_965287045.1). Classification (NCBI taxonomy): domain Eukaryota; kingdom Metazoa; phylum Chordata; class Chondrichthyes; order Carcharhiniformes; family Carcharhinidae; genus Carcharhinus; species Carcharhinus amblyrhynchos. The sequence continues at coordinate 32,406,662 of NC_137335.1, read as the reverse complement.
GGAGGAAGACAGGAACTATTGGGCCAATGGACAGGCTTCAGGTGCCGGTTACAATCATTCCACTTGCACGTGAGAAGCCTCAGTGCACGTCTCACACATACCACCCCCTCCACAAATTATCCTTTTGGCCTCACACGCAATCTTTCCAGTTTGCCACGCTAATTGACAGACCCAGCGATCCAGTAAGATCATGCCCCATATCCACAGCCTCACTTCATCCAAATAGATAATGGTATGATGAGGCAGAACAGATATGCACCAGATTCCACATTGAACAGACCAGAAATGCTGCATTCATCGCAAGATCCAGGTGAAAACCAGAATGGTGAACCTGAACAATCGACAAATTCTCCTGCCTAACAAAACTGAAAGGTTAACTGCAAGACTCAAATCCACAATCTCCTCCATAGGAGCTGAGGACCCAGTCAGGTACAGGACTGAAACCATCAGCGGGATTGTCCCTTGCCAGGAAAACAGTGTTAGTGCTGAGGAATTTATATTTATATGGGTAAACATTAGAAATAAGTTTTAGGTCGGTTTAGTTTAATTTTTCTGTGTTTGCATGGAAGCTGTGAATAGTTTTCAAGCTCAGCAAACAATGTTTGTCTATGTGGGGGTTTGATTTCAATATCTAACTAAGAATCCATTGTGTTTTAGGTTAAACATGGGCATGGAAATCTCTTACTGGTTAGCACATCCCATCCTCCTTTGGGCTGATGTATTCGTCCATGTTGAACAATACTTGGAGGAAGCATTGAGGGTGGCAAGGATGCAAAATATACTCTGGGTGGGGGATTTCAATGTCCACCACCAACAGTGGCTGGGCAACAGCACTACTGATCAAGCTGGTCAGGTCTTAAAGGATCTATCTGCTAGACTGGATCTGCAGCAGATGGTGAAGGAACAAACAAAAGGAAATAACATATTTGACTTCAACCTTGCCAATCTGCCGGCTGCAGATGCATCTGTCCGTGACAGTATCGGTAAGAGTGACCACCACACAATCCTTGTGAATCCTTCATATTAAGAATAACCTCCATTGTATTGTGTGGCACTATCACCATGCTAAATGAGACAGACTTCGAACTGATTAGCAACTCAAGACTGGATATCCATGAGATGTTGTGCATCATAAACAGCAGCGGCATTGTGCTCCAGCACAACCTGCAATCTCATGGCCCAGCATACCCCCCACTCAACCATTACCATCAAGCCAGGGGATCAACCCTAGTTCAATGGAGAGTGCAGGAGGGCATCCAGGCATATCTAAAAATGAGGTGTCAACCTGATGAAGCTACCAAATAGGACTACTTGCATGCCAAATGGCGAAAACTGCAAGTGATAAACAGAACTAAGCAATCCCACAACCAACAGATCAGATCTAAGCTCTGCAGTCCTTCCACATCCAGTCGAGAATGGTGATGGACAATTAAACAACTCACTGGAGGAGGAAGCTACACAAATATCCCCATCCTCAACAATGGAGGAGCCCAGCACACTAGTGCAAAAGGTAAGGCTGAAGTATTCGCAGCAACCTGCAGCCAGAAGTGCCAAGTGATCCCCCTCAACCTCCTCCAGGGCTCCCCAGCATCTCAGATGCCAGTCTCCAGCCAATTCAATTCACTCCATGTGATATCAAGAAACAGTTTGAGGCACTGAATACTGCTAAGGCAATGGGCCCTGATAATATTCTGCCAATAGTACTAAAGGTTTGTGCTCCAGAATTTGCCGCTCCCCTACCCAAGCTCTTACAACAACACAGGTATTTACCCAACAATGTGGAAAATTGTCCAGGTATGTCCTGTACACCAAAAGCAGAGTAAGAAGTCTCACAACACCAGGTTAAAGTCCAACAGGTTTATTTGATAGCAAAAGTCACTAGCTTTCGGAGCGCTGCTCCTTCATCAAGTGAGTGGGAGTCGTGTTCACAAACAGGGCATATAAAGACACAAACTCAATTTACAAGATAATAGTTGGAATGCGAGTCTTTACAGGTAATCAAGTCGTAAAAATGCAGACAATGTGAGTGGAGAGAGGGTTAAGCACAGGTTAAAGAGATGTGTATTGTCTCCAGCCAGGACAGTTACTGAGATTTTGCAAGCCCATGCAAGTCGTGGGGGTTACAGATAGTGAGACATGAACCCAAGATCCTAGTTGAGGCCATTCTCATGTATGCAGAACTTGGCTATCAGTTTCTGCTCAGAGATTTTGCGTTGTCGTGTGTTGTGAAAGCCGCCTTGGAGAATGCTTACCTGAAGATCAGAGGCTGAATTCTCTCGTGACTTCTTGACATCTTCTCTGGAGCCTTCAACAGGTCATTGATGAAGATGAACATAGAACATAGAAAAACTACAGCACAAACAGGCCCTTCGGCCCACAAGTTGTGCCGATGATATCCATACCTACTAGGCTTACCTATAACCCTCAATTCTATTCCTCAAGTACTCATCCAGAAGTCTCTTGAAAGACCCAATCGAATTTGTCATCCCCATACCCCCACTTCTTGCCTTCAAACAACCGCACAACCTCACACAGACAATTGTCAGCAGCAAACTACCCAGCCTTCAGGAGAACAGTGACCACGACACCATACAACCCTGCCACAGCAACCTCTGCAAGACATGCCGAATCATCGATACAACAGCCATCGTCTCAGTGAGAACACCATCCATCAGGTACATGGTACTTACTTCTGCAACTCGGCCAACATTGTCTACCTGATACGCTGCAGGAAAGGATGTCCTGAGGAATACTACATTGGGGAGACCATGCAGGCACTACAACAATGGATGAATGAACACTGCTCAACAGTCACCAGGTTCTCTTCCTGTTGGGAAACATTCAGCAGTCATGGGCATTCAGCCTCTGATCTGCTGAAGGGGCAGAACTCTGAAAGCTTGTGGCTTTGTAATAAACCTGGTGTTGTGAGACTTCTTACTGTGCTTACCCTAGTCCGATGCTGGCATCTCCACATCACAAAAACAGGACAAATCCAACCAGGCCAATTACCGCCTAATCAGTCTACTCTTGATCATCAGTAAAGCAATGGAAGGGGTCATCAACAGTGCTATCAAGCAGGAAGATAGATGTGGTTGTGGAGGGATAGTCATCTCAACTCCACGACATATCTGCAGGAATCCCCCAGGTTAGTGTCTTTGCCCAACAATCTTCAGCTGCTCCCTCTATCATAAGGTCAGAAGTAGGGGTTTTCACTGATGATTGCGCAATGTCCAGCAACATTTGCAACTCCTCAGACACTGAAACAGTCCATGTTCAGATACAAGATCTGGACAATATCCAGGCTTGGGCTGTAAAGTGGCAGGTAACATTCACGCCACATAAATGCCAGCCAATGTTCACCACCATTAAGAGACACTCTAACCACCACCCCTAAACATTCAATAGTGTCATCATCATTGAATTCCCCCACTGTCAACATCCTTGGGGTTACCATTGACCAGAAACTCAACTGGACTCATTACATAAACACAGTGGCTACAAGAGCAGCTCAGAAGCTCGGAATACTGAGGCGAGTAACTCACGTCCTGACTCCCCAGAGCCGTATCCACCATCTAACAAGGTACAAGTCAGGAGTGTGATGGAATACTCCCCACCTGCCTGGGTGGGTGTAGCTCCAACAACACTCAAGAAGCTTGACACCATCCAGCACAAAGCAGCCCACTTGATTGGCAAGTCTACAAGTATTCAATCCCTCTACCACTGATGCTCAGTAGCAGCAGTGTGTACTATCTACAAGATGCAAACTCATGACCATTTCCATCTAGGACAAAGCTAGCAAATAAATGGGAACACCACCACCTGTGAGTTTCCATCCAATCCATTCGCCATGCTGACTTGGAAATATATCGCCATTCCTTCGCAATCACTGGGTCAAAATCCTGGAATTCCTTCCCTAACGGCTATGTGGGTCAATCCACAGAACATGGACTACAGCGATTCAAGAAGGCACCTCACCACCACCTACTCAAGGGCAACTATGGATAGGTAATAAATGCTAGCCAGCCAGCGACGTCCATATCCTACAAATGAATAGAAAAAAACATGGGAATCATCAAAGAAAATTTGACATTGTGCTACACACACAGGGCTGCATGGTGGTGCAGTGGTTAGCACTGCTGTCTCACAGCACAAGGGACTGGAATTCGATCTGGCCTTGGGCCACTGTCTGTGTGGAGTTTGCACATTCTCCCCATGTCTGCGTGGGTTTCCTCCAAATTCTCCAATCATATCCAATGTCTGAAAGAACTGGAGGAAATTATAGAGATAGTATTGGAATGTCCAGACCAAACATTTCAGCTGCTGCTAATCGACCAGGAAGTGTTCTGAGTGATAATCATTCTGCAAAGATAGTCTTGAAAGACAAAAATGCAGCTATCCATAATGCAGCAAATAATTACTCCTGTGGAACTTCGCTAAACTGTTCATCGTATCTTTAAAAATCAAATTCTAAAGCAGCTGCTTTATTCAGGTTGAGAATCACTGGTGAAAAGGAGCATTCACGTCAAGTTTCTGGTGTTGCCTAAAATGAAAAAGTACAATCGGGACACTGCCCGTTGTGTGAGACCTCCAAAAAACCGCCAGCATGTTGGATTTGGCAGCAGGAGTGTGAAGGCATGCTACCTTCACTGAATCACTCCTTTCATCTACTTCTTTCTTTGGAAAATATGTTTAATGTAGACAGGTATTCCTTTTTTCTTGGATGTGGTTTCCATGATCAGATATTAAAATTATTTTTTTAATGCAGGTGAGACAATTTTTTTAATCCTATTCTTTGCCCCCAGCCCTTTCTTTGATCTCCCTGCATCCTGTGCCATCAGAGTAGGCTGGCTCACATAAGTGGGAAACACGCTTCTACATTTCTCTCAACCTCCTTCTGAAACAATTTTTGTATTGTGAAATAGAACCCTGGGAGAAACATTCAAATGGAGACCAAATTCCTCTGAATGCACGTTCCCTTATTTATTTTTGGATCGCAACAGTCCCCAATATCTCACTAAAGTTGCCATTTTGTTATATAGTTGAACCTAGTGTCAAGAATGACCTGAAATATTTCTTCTTGAATATGCCCCTGTTAAATTAACTATGCCATCTTCAAATGTCAATTAAACTCTGAGGCCCAGATCTTCACAATGAGGGACAGCCTCTCTCTCACAGTGAAAATGGTGGAAGTTCCCAAGTTCCACCTCTGAACATGGCATTTCCCATCTTTGGGAGGATGGGAATGGAGGTAGTTTGCGTTTCACACGTGTGATTCATGGGGACAGCTGAATCATTTAAATCATTTGAAGTCAGATTTTTGTGTCCCAAGAGTGTAAAACCCAAGTTGCGAAGATTAAACCTGGTGGGAGCAGGTATGAACTTTGTGGATTCATTTGGATACCAAGGATATATGTCTCGGGCCATATCCTTTGGATATAACCCGAGACACCTTTGGAAGAGGTTGGATGCCCAGTTTGTGTAAAAATGCATAAACTCATTGACTGTAAAGCTTATTGGAACTGTCAAGAGCCTATCAAAATCTGTCATCAGAGGCTTAGACATGTAAAGCATTGCCAGAGTCACACACAAACCAAAAGGCAATTTAGCATGGCCAACCCCACTTAAGCTGCACACCTTTGGACTGTGGGAGGAAACCAGAGCACCCAGAGAAAACCCATGCAGACACCGGGAGAATATGCAAACTCCACACAGTCATCCAAGACTGGAATGAACCCAGGTACCTGGTGCTGTAAGGCAGCAGTGATAGCCACTGTGCCTCCCTTCTTGGGGCATTGGAACATAGAAAATAGGAGCAGGAGAAGGCCACTCGGCCCCTTGACCTCAGTTCGCCATTCAACTAAATCATAGGTGATCTACCTCAATGCCATTGTCCCACACTATCCCCGTATCTCTTGATGCCTTTAATATCTAAAAGTAAATCAGTCTCTGTCTTGAACGTACTCAATGACTGAACCTCCACAACAGTCTGATGCAGGGGATTCTAAAAGTTCATCCCCCTCTGAAAGAAGAAATTCCACCTCAGCTCAGTTCTAAGTGGTTGTCCTCTCCTGAGATTGTCTTCTCATTCTAGATTCCCCAGCACAGTCCAACATTATTTTTGCATCTACCCTGTTGAGCTCTGTAAGAATTTTGCATGATTGAATGAGATCATCGTTCTTTCTTCTAAACCCCTTGTACAATATACAAACCCATTCTTCTCAATCGCTCCTTAAAGGACAATCCCTCTATCCTAGGAATCAGTCAGATTAACCATTGTCCACTGCCTCAATTGCAAGAATATCCTTCCTTTGGTAAGGAAACCAAAACTGTACACAATACACTGGCTGCAGTCTCACTAAGACTCAGCACAATTGCTGCAAGACGTCATTACTCCTGCACTCAAATTCTCTTCCAATTAAGGCTAATATACCTGATTGCTAATTTGCTAAATTCTTGCTGTACCAGCACATCAACTTTCAGTGACCTGGGGACAGGGACACTCAGGTCCCATTGAACATCAACACTTCCCAATCTCTCTCCATTTCACAAATACTCTGCATTTCTGTTCTTTTTTTACCAAAGTGGTTAACTTCACATTTTTCCACATTATGTTTTATCTAACATAGGTTCCCTACTGTGCAGAACAAAGAACAAGGAACAACACAGCATGGAAAACAGGCCCTACGGCCCAACAAGCCCGTGCCGCCATTTTAACAATGTGCTTTTCCTCCTCCACCCTTGACCCATGTCTATGCTTATGGTACCCCCATTGGAAACCAGATTAAGGGGAGAATAATTTAGGGACAATTTGTTACACCAATCAGCCTAACCGCACATCTTTGGGGTGTGGGAGGAAACCGGAGCGTCCAGAGGAAACCCACACAACCACAGGGAGAATGCGCAAACTCCCACAGACACTGGCCCAAATCCATGTATCTGCACAGCAAACAGTGGTAGTCACTGAGCTGTCGTGGTGCCCATCTGCTGGTCCAGTTTAAGCATACACAATCAACGCAAAGTACTAGGCTACTCTCGAAACATCTGGCCCATCAAGCCTAACCTGTACATCTTTGGAGGAAACTGGAGCACCCGGAGAAAACCCATGCAGACACAGGGAGAATGTGCAAACTCCACATAGTCACCCAAGACTGGAATTGAACACAGGTACCTGGCGCTGTGAGGCAGCAGTGATAGCCACAATGCCTCCCTTCTTGAGGCATAGGAACATAGAAAATAGGAGCAGAAGGAGGCCACTCGGCCCCTCGACAACACTGCCAACAATCCCACCCAGGCCCTATTCCTACAACCCAATGTATTTCCCCTGTTAATTCCCATGACACTGAGGGGCAATTTCGCTTGGCCAATCCACCTGACCTGCACATCTTTAGACTGTGGGAGGAAACTGGAGCATCTGGAGGAAAACCACATAGACATGGGGAGAATGTGCAAACTCCATACAAACAGTCACCTGAGGCCGGAACTGGACCCGGGTCCCTGGTGCTGTGAGGCAGCAGTGCTAACTGCTGTGCCACTGCCATAGCATGTCCTTGCCCGCTCACTGTGCCTGTCCAAATCCCCATGAAACCTCTTTGCAACCTCCTCACAATACACATTCCCACCCATTTTGAGCAAACTTGGAAATTTTTTGTTGGGATCCCAAATCCAAATCATTGATATAGTTTGTGAATAACTGCCAACCTGAGCATGACCCGTTCAGCCTACCCTTTATTTTCCATCTGTAAACCTATCCTCAATCCATGCCAATATATATTACCCCAATCCCATGTCCTCTTAATTTTGCTTCCTGGCTTCTTGCATGGGATTTTATCAAAATTCTCCTGAAAGCTCAAGTACACCACATCCACTGGTTCTCTCTTGTCTATCCTGCTAGCTACATTCTCTTAAAAACTCTAACAGGTTTGTAAAACATGATTTCCCTTTCCTGAATCCATGTATCCTTTGACCAATCCTCCCATTGTTTTCTGAGAGGGTGATTTTGAGCCCGCACTCTCTGTCTGCTGGAATAGTGGTGAGTGTTCAAAATCCAAAGAGCGCAATTCATGCTGGTGAACTTCTGAGTTCAATCTTCCCGATCTTTCACTGGCGGAATGGTGTGAAATACACTGCAGGAAAGCTCATTTTAATATATTACTGTGTCATTAGCGAGCACCCTCTCCGGATATTCAGCAGGTGCCAGAGTGATATTAGAGTGGCACAATTTACAACAGCTTTATATAGGCATGAACCTGGCACCTTCACCTCCAAGGGGGATGTCAGAGGTGAGCACTCAGGCAGCCAGTATCCTCCATGGTGTGCGCTGCTCGGGGCACCGCAGAGGACTCAGGGACACAGACAGGTTCACCTTGGGGTCGAGAATGGGGGGGTCCCAGAATTGTCATTTCAGGGAAGGGGTCACTTGCAGGCCTTGGCTTCTCTTTATGTTGGGACACCCCTTGCTTTGAAGGGGTTGTGAAGGCTGGTATGCAGGCAGCGCCTCCTGTGCCCTCCTTCCTCAGTTCCTGTCCATATCACAGCTGAGAGATTAGTGCAGAGTGGGTGATTCACGAATGGACTGCGTCTCCCCTCATATGGCCTGAATGGTCTCACACCCTGGGGGGGGGAGGATGACTGCAGTGTGACTGGAACCGCACTTAGGCAACAGTGCGAGGGCAAAGTGAAAAAGTTGCCTGGAAGTCCAAAGGCAATTGTCAGGGATACTTGCACGCAACATTCAATCTCAATGGCTCATGGAAGGCTGCATTCCCAGTATGGCTGCAACATCACCCAAACAGCACCAATGTCCCCCCCCCCCGTGCAAGACGTGATGGTGATCTCTATCATCATGCACCCTTGGCAAGGCCCCCCATCAGGATGCAAACACTAATCACATGCAGCCATTTGACTGCTCACTAATGTGATGCCAGGTTCCTCTGTGGGGATTTGGGGCTGGTGGAATGCGGCTGTGTAGTGCCACCGAGATCCTGATGGGTTCACGTGCTGCATTCTGCTGAAGGAGACCAAAGGGCAGATGTGGCTATAGTGTCAGAGTGGAGGTTGTGAAAGATGGCATTGAGGTACCTACTGAGTTTAAGCGAAAATGCTGGAAAATCTCAGCAGGTCTGGCAGCATCTATAAGAAGAGAAAAGAGCTGATGTTTCGAATCCAGATGATCCTTCTTCAAAGCTGATGAAGCTGTCATTTGGACTCAAAATGTCAGTCTTTTCTCTTCTTACAGATGCTGCCAGATCTGCTGAGGATTTCCAGCATTTTCTCTTTTGGTTTCAGATTCCAGCATCTGCATAATTTGCTTTTACCTATTGAGCTTGCTGCCATTGGGTGGTAGGCCCGGACGAATTGAGGGAGGGGGTCTGGACTGTCTCATGAACCCTCATAACTCACTGTGGTTTTCTTTTCTTTATAGTACATGGTCTGGAGGATCATGGAGCATGTCGAGTTGGCTATCCTACTTATTGGCACAGAGCATCAGCAGAGACACGGTCGTACCAATGCCCTGTGGAGGAGGGAGAGGCTGGGCCTGTTGCTGCCAGCAGCAGTGCCTCCTTATTGCATTGTTGGTGTGGTGGGAACATAGCACTGTCATTCTCACATTCCACAGGGATGGAGGCGCGGGTGAACGCGATGGTTCCTCCAAGCTTGGTGGCATTGACAAACAGGGGTAAGGCGCTGCAGGTGCACAGAGTGAAATTTATTGCCAAACATTCAGAGCAAAATGGTGTCCTACCTACACGAGTCCTACATTCACCCATGCCTACTAATTGCCATTTTTTTTATATTCCTGGCCCTCCTACTACATCTAGGTCTATCCCAAGGATCCACAATTGAGGTTGAGGATGACTTCCATGCCCTTTTATCTGAGATGACTTTGGTGGGTGTCCCCTGGGGTGTCGGGACCTTGAAGGTCCAGGCCTGCTTTTGGACAGCACTAATGTTTGACTGCTGCCCTCCTCAGTGTCTGGAGCTGGAGGACCTGAATAGGGAGGAAGGTGCCAGATGGACAGGAGACGCCCAGTGTCCCCTGGCTGGAGGGTTCCGGGCTGTACTTCTGTCAATTCTCTTCACTTCAGGTTCCCAGGTATCCCTGCGTTCCCCCATGGGATGGAGGGGAAGCTGGAGTGAGATCCAGAAGCTCCATTGTCCTCTGGTGATGACACTCATGCATTTCCACTGGTGCCCGCACTATACAGTTGAAGCCCTACACCATGATGCAGACACCTTTTGCCATGGAGTGTACGGCCTGCACCAAGGTCTCCACTGCGGTCGCCACCCTCAAAGTGTTGGCCTTACTGTAAGGATGGCACTATCTCTTTGTATAGAAGGCGATTGAACTCCTCCAATCGGCCTTGCAGTCTGAGGAGGGCTGCTGTCATCTTTTCCTGATACTCGCGACTCTGCCTTTGCAGCTCCAGCAGCTCAGGGACACATCATCAGCAAGAGGCTCAGCAGTAGCCTCAGCTCTGGCATCCTCCTGAGTAAGAAGTCTCACAACACTCGTGTTGTGAGTGTTCTTCCTGTGTTTGCCCCAGTCCAATGCCAGCATCTCCACATCATGATCCACCCACCGCCCCCCCCGAGTGCCAGTTCGCTGGGACATCTCTGCATCCCTCTGCCTGCTGTGGATCTTCAGCTGTGAGGTACTCACCAATAAGTGATCCAGAAGCCTACCTACTAGGTAATCCCATTGAGGAGTGAATATAACGGGTGTGGGTGACAGCTATGATGCTTTTTCAATGGTAGAGTTGGAGAAGTTCTTCTCTGAGCTGCTGGGGTCTGGTGAGTCCAGGGGATACAAGGATGGTCCAGTCTGTTCTGTTGGCTGGTCAGCAAGAGAAGCGATGTGGTGTCAGTGCACTACAGACTTTATGCAGGGAACATAAGAACATAAGAAATAGGAGCAGGAGTAGGCCATCTAGCCCTTTGAGCCTGCCCCACCATTCAATAAGATCATGGCTGATCTGAAGTGGATCAGTTCCACCTTCTCGCTTTCTCCCCATAACCCTTAATTTCCTTGTCTATCAGAAATCTATCTACCCGTGACTTAAATATACTCAACGAGGCAGCCTCCACCACTTCAACAGGCAGAGAATTCCAGAGATTCACCACCCTTTGAGTGAAGAAGTTCCTCCTCAACTCCGTTCTAAACCGCCCCCCCCCCCTTATTTTGAGGCTGTGCCCCCTAGTTCTGGTTTCCTTTCTAAGCGGAAAGAATCTCTCTACCTCTACCCTATCTAGCCCCTTCATTATCTTGTAAGTGTCTATAAGATCCCCCCTCAGCCTTCTAAACTCCAACAAGTACAGACCCAGTCTATTTAGTCTCTCTTCATAGTCCAACCCCCTCATCTCCGGTATCAGCCTAGTGAACCTTCTCTGTACTCCCTCCAAGGCCAATATATCCTTTCGCAAATAAGGGGACCAAAACTGCACACAGTACTCCAGTTGCGGCCTCACCAGTGCCCTATACAGTTGCAGCAAGACCTCCCTACTTCTATATTCTATCCCCCTCGTGAGTAATGTTGATTACTCACTTGAGGAATGATAGTATGTGTTGAGGATTTTCACATTACTCTGCTGTCCCCCCCCCACTTCATCAACAGTGCAGGGATGGTCTCCCTTCTCCCCAGCCAGCTCAAGCTCCGGCATTACTCCAGCTGGCTGCACCTGCTCAAACTTGTAGTTGCGCTTGTCCTGCAATGATACAGATAGGGGGAGTGTAGGTAGAAGTGTTAAACATTAAAGATGGTGATGAGGTGTGGCAGACGTGAGGCTTGGGTGGGGGCTGGAGTGTGAGGAGCATAGCAGCTATTGGGGGAATATGGTGATTATGGGAGGGAGGAGGGTCCTGGTGCTTGGTGTTGACCAATGCCAAGGTGGCAGAGTGAGAGAAAGGGTTGGGGGTGCAAAGGGTGTCTGAGAGGGTCCAGTGGGAGACTCAGAGTGGTTCACTTACCCTGGCTGAACAAAGATCATTCATTTTCTTCCAACACTGCCACCCATCCTCTTCTGCAATGCAACTGCACTGACCAGGGCTGCCGCTGCATCCCAGGCAGGGGTGGTGACACTGCTGGAAAGCCATCTCCTGGAGCCGGGGGTACAGTGTGTCACACCTCTCTGCTCCACCCCATCAGCATCCTGGTGAGGACCCCATGCCTTCTTATCTGCTATCTCCAGCAGTCATTGCGGAACAAGTGCTGGGGAGCTGTTTATATGGAGTGCTTGCAACAGTTAAGTTGTTGCAGGATGGGTGAATCAGAGGGAACTTGCCACTGGAGCAGCGAGGGCACAAAAATTAATACAAATGAGGCCCAAGTTTCTGTCTGAAAACACACCAGTGCTATCAGCGGAAACCAGTCTGATTTCGCACTGGAACCAATGCTCTGCAATTTTTGTAAGATTTCACCCTGAGTATTTAGTTATCACATCCTTTATAATAGATTCGAGCATCTTCCCTACTATGGATGTCAGGCTGACAGGACTGTAGTTTCCCATTTTCTCTATCCCTCATTTCTTAAGTATTTGCTACCTTCCAATCTGCAGCAACCATTCCAGGATCTTAAGACTTTTGAAAGTCGCTCACCAAAGCCTCCATTGTTGCTACAGCCACGTCTTTCAACACTGTGGGATGTAGATTATCAGGTCCAGGATTCAGCAACTTTCACGCCCATTACCTTCTCCGGTATTACTTTTCTTATAAATACTCTTTCAGTTCCTCAGGCTCACTATTCCCTTGGTTCTCTAATATTTTTGGGATAGTTTCTGAATGTTCCCACATGAAGATACACAAAGGGTGGGATTTTGTGGCCTCATTAACCATGGGCACAAATCCCATCATTGCTGTTAAATCTCACGAGAGACCAAAAATGGGATTCGCACAAGTGAGATTTCAGATCATGATCTTCCCCAATCACAGGGTCAGGTTCATACCCTTCCTGATTTGCATGAATTTGAATCCATTACCATGTACTGGTACTATGGTTAACTTCACATTTTCAGCCTTCATTGAATCTTCCCACCCACCTGTCGCAAATTATTATTGCTTTGTAAAAATGGGAACAAGGAGACACGACCTCCGAGAAGAAGGAAGGAAGTGAGTACCACTGTTTCCACTGAGCTCCATTTTCTCCACTGAGCACCAGGGAGTTTGAGGGAATAAAGCCCACTGGCTAGCTCTGGAGAGATGGGAGGTCGGGGGGAGTGGGACTGTCCAGGAAAGGCTCTGGGGTTGGTGGGGGGGGGGAGGTGGTTTGTGGTTTTGGAGGGGTGAGAAAGAGAGAGACAGAGAGAAGGGCAGCTATTGGAGGCATCAGGCTGCATTTGCAGGGTGGGGTGGGAATTGCAGTTGGTGTGAGTGGTCCTGAAGTCTGTTGTTGAAGAGTTAGGGCTGTGTAATCTGCAGTCTGTGGTATGGGAGTATGGGGCGGGGGCAGCTGGGGGAGCTCATGGGTTGGAGTGTGATGAGAGTCAAGGAGCCGGGCATAAAGGACGGAGTGGATGAGACCCCAAAAGATAAAGTAACATTGTGCCCACCCTGTTCTTAAGCCTACATGACAGCTACTACAGGCTTTAAGTGTTAAGGCACAACAGCAATGAGATCTAGAAATGAAGCAATCTCAATAAAGCTGTCTAATAGCCATGTCTCTCCCTGAAGCAGGAAGTAATTGTCCCTGCTAACATTCCTGAGACTCACACTCCTCAACCTCAGCTGCCCACAGTCTCAAAGTTAAGGAATGGAATGAATTCCTCAGAATTCAGGGTCCAACGCTTGGTTGCACAAGGGGACACAAGGCACAAGGTGAGGGGCAGGAGGTTTAGGGGGATATTTGAGGAAAAATGTTTTTACGCAGAGGGTGGAGACAGTCTGGAATGCACTGTCTGGGAGAGTGGTAGAGGCAAGTTGTCTCACATCCTTTAAAAAGTACCTGGATGAACACTTCGCACATCATAAAAAATAAAAAATAAAAAATAAAACCGTATGCCTTCTTAACAACCTTATCTACTTGATTCCCAACTTTCAGGGATCTATGTACACATACACCTAGATCCCTCTGTTCATCCACACTATTCAAAGTCCTCCCGTTAGCCCTATACTCGACACATCTGTTATTCCTACCAAAGTGAATTACCTCACACTTCTCCGTATTAAACCCCATCCGCCACCTCTCGGCCCAGCTCTGCAACCTATCTAAGTCTCCCTGCAAACTACGACACCCTTCCTCACAATCTACCACACCTCCGACTTTGGTGTCATCAGCAAATTTACTAATCCACCCAGCTATACCCTCATCCAGATCATTAATAAAAATTACAAACAGCAGTGGCCCCAAAACAGATCCCTGAGGCACACCACTCGTTACTGAACTCCATGACGAATATTTACCATCAACCACCACCCTCTGTCTCCTATCTGCTAGCCAATTCCTGATCCAATTTCCTAGACTACCCTCAATCCCATACATCTGCATTTTCTGCAGAAGCCTACCATGGTGAACCTTATCAAACGCCTTACTAAAATCCATATATACCACGTCAACTGCCTTACCCCCATCCACCTCTTTGGTCACTTTCTCAAAAAACTCAATAAGGTTAGTAAGGCACGACCTACCCGCTACATCATTATAGGAAGGATGTGGAGGCTTTGGAGAGGGTGCAGAGGAGGTTTACCAGGATGTTGCCTGGTATGGAGGGGAGGTCCTATGAGGAGAGACTGAGGGATTTGGGGTTGTTTTCGCTAGAAAGAAGGTGGCTAAGAGGGGATCTTATTGAAACATATAAGATGATTAGAGGTTTAGATAGGGTGGATAGTGATAGCCTTTTTCCTCGAATGGAGAAAGCTAGCACGAGGGGGCATGGCTTTAAATTAAGGGGGGGTAGTTATAGGACGGATGTCAGGGGTAGGTTCTTTACCCAGAGGGTGGTGAGGGATTGGAATGCCCTGCCTGCTGCAGTTGTAAATGTGCCTAGTTTGGGGGCATTTAAGAGACCCGTGGATAGGTTTATGGATGAAAAGGGATTGGTTTAGGTTAGAGGGTCATTGTTTTTTAACTGGTCGGCGCAACATCGTGGGCTGAAGGGCCTGTTCTGCGCTGTAATGTTCTATGTTCTATGTTCTATAACATTCATGGCAATGGGCCAAGTGCTGGTAAATGGGGTTAGATGGGATGTCAGGTGTTTCTCATGTGTTGGCGTGGACTCGATGGGCCAAAGGGCCTCTTCTGCACTGTAAGATTCTGATTAGGATCAAGAAGTACTGGGCTCGCTTCTCTGCTCTGACCCCAAAACCTGCCAGTTAGGATCCATTAGCTCCCAGGTGGAAATCAACGTCCAGTTGAGCCTGGCCATTTGGGATGAGTGAACAGATAACCCTCCTGTCAGAACCATCAGTGTTATAGAGAAGGAGGCTAAAGACGAGTCTAAGTAAGCAAGGTCATAGGTCGCAGTTAGTCCTGCTCTGGAGATGGGAAGGCATCTGAATTGTGAGTGAGCAGCCACCTATGGCTAAACTCTGGGACTGGCTGCTTCCAGGTCTAGAAGGCCAGTGGATCTCCCTGTACCCGACAGAACCTAACTTCTACTCAACAAAGTCTTTCCAGGACTGTACGGGTGATTGTGTGATATTTCACAGTCATCTGCTCGCTGGTTACGGAAGCATTTACACCAGGGTGAGAGATACATCCACTGGGGCAGGTAGGAGGCGAGGGCTAAGGGCTTTGGGAACATTTTTAATTTAGCTTATTTTATTAGTGTCACAAGTAGGCTTACATTAACACTACAATGAAGTTACAGTGAAAATCCCCTAGTTGCCACACTCCGAAACCTGTTGGGTACACTGAGGGAGAATTTAGCATGGCCAGTGCACCTAACCAGCACATCTTATGGATTTACAAAGGGGAAATCATGTTTGACAAATCTATTGGAATTTTTTGAAGATCTAACTAATAGAGTTGACCAAGGAGACAAGTGGCTATGATTTATTTAGACTTTCAGAAGGCTTTCGACAAGGTCTCACCTAACGGAGTACTATGTAAAGTTAAAGCCCCCATGGGATTGCAGAAAATGTCTTAGATGGATAGAAAGCTGGTTAGCAGATAGGAAGTAAAGAGTTGACATGAATGGGTTGTTTTCTAATAGGTAGTCAGTGACAAGTAGGTTCCGCAGGAATCTGTGCTAGGACCCCAACTGTTCACATTATATATTAATGATTTAGAAGAGGGAACTGAATGTATTACCTCCAAATTTGCAGATGATAGAAAGTTGGGTGGGAGGGTGAGCTGTGAGGAGGATGCAGAAATGCTTCAATGTGATTTGGATAGGCTGAGTGTGCGGGCATATGCATGGCAGATGCAGTATAGTGTGGATAAATGTGAAGTTATCCACTTTGGTATCAATAATAGGAAGACAAATTATTACTAGAATGGGTGTAAATTGACAGGGGTGGATACTCAATGAGACCTTGGAGTCCTCATGCAGCAATTGCTAAAAGTAAATGCGCAGGTACAGAATGCAGTAAAGAAGGCAAATGGTATGCTGACCTTCATAGCAAGAAGATTTGAGTATTGGGATAAGGATGTGTTGCTGCAATTGTGTAGGGCATTGGTGAGGCCACACCTGGAATATTGCATGCAGTTTTGGTGTCCTTCTCTGAGGAAGGATGCCCTTCCTATAGAGGGCGTATAGCAAAGGTTTACCAGGCTGCTTCCTGGGAAGGCAGGTATGTCATCTGAGTTTAGAAGAGTGAGTACACTGTTTAGAAGAGTGAGAGGAGGTCTCATAGAAACTTATAAAATTCTAACCGGATCAGAGAGGGTAGATTCAGAAAGAATGTTGGGGAGTCCAGAATTAGGGGTCATAGTTTGAAGATAAGGGGCAAACGTTTTAGAATAGGAGTAAAGAGAAATTTCATCACCCAGAGGGTGGTGAATGTGTGGAATTCACTAGCACAGAATGTAGTTGAGGCCAAAACGTTGTCCAATTTCAAGAAGAAATTAGATATAGCTCTTGGGGCTAAAGGGATCAAAGTATATGGGAGGAAGAGGGAATCAGGATGTTGAATTCGATGATCCGGCGTGATCAAAATGAATGGTGGAGCAGGCTCAAAGGGCTGAATGCCTACTCTTGCTTCTACTTTCTATGTTTCTACGTCTTTCAGACTATAAGAGCACCTGGAGGAAACCCACACAGACACGGGGAGAATGTACAGACTCCACACAGACAGTACCAAACATAGTTGACCTGCCAGAGGTGTAGGGAGTAATAAACAGCTCCATATTGCTCTTAATGCCCCATCGCACCAGGGAGCCCCTTCATAAACTGGAAGGGTACCAACACACTCAATTGCCATACAATTAATAAAGAAATTAATCTGATAGACTGAATGGTCTTTCTTGTTCCATGCTTTCCTTTATTATTCTAATCTAACATGGGGTAACCTGTGTAAAGACAATGCAGCATTCACATATATGCCAATGGAGAAACATAGTAAAAGATCTCCACCTACAAACAGGCTTGAGTATATAAAGATGAATAGTTACGCTAAAAGTTCAGTGAGATGCAGACTTCTTTAGAATTTAACCTACATTGGAGAAAAAGATAGACTAAAATCAAGTTTTGTAGCAGTGGTTGCTTTTAAGATGAAATTGATTTTGCCCTGTTCACCTGACTCAGATATGGGAAAATAAAAACATACTTACTTCCAGAGCTACCGTCTATCAGATTAAAAAAGACATAGAACAGAAATAGATCATTCAGTCCATCGCACCCATTTCTTTCTCTGGTGCTGTGTGGTCCAGCCTTTGTTCTGGTATCTACCTGTTTTCTCTGTTCAGCAATGGTCTTTCCCAATCCATTGAAGGATTTTTCCCAAAATAGAAGGGTCAATTACTCAGGGGCACAGGTTTAAAGTGCAAGGGGTAAGGTTTAAACAAGATGTACAAGGCAGGTTTTTTTTTTACACAGAGTAGTGGTTGCCAGGAGAGGTAGTGGAAGTGGATACAGTAGTGACTTTTAAGGGGTGTCATGACAAATACATGAATAGGATGGGAATAAGGGGATATGGTCCCCGGAAGGGCAACGTTTTAGTTCAGGTGGGACAGCATGTTCAATGCAGCTTTCGAAGGGCCTGTTCCTGTGATGTAATTTTCTTTGTTCTTTGAAGAGAATAAAAGTCCAGATTCCTAAATCCTAAACTATGTTCCTCATCTTCCACCTGTACCTGTACATCTCTTATGAACACCAATCCTGTTTCTAATTAGATATTCATTCACCTCTTTCTAAAATTGGTAAATAGATACAACATCAGCTGTATATGTATATTTTACATTGCTATGCACAGCGACATAATGGGTGACACAGTGGCTAAATAGTTAACACTGCTGCCTCATACACCAGGTACCAGGTTGAATTCCTAGCTTGGGTCACTGTCTGTGTGGAGTCTGCACATTCTCCCTTGACAGTGTGGGTTTCCTCCGGGTGCTCTGGTTTCCTCCTGCAGTCGGAAAGGTGTGCTGGTTAGGTGCATTGGCTATGCTAAATTCTTCCTCAGTGTACCCGAACAGGTGCTGGAGTGTGGCGACTAGGGGATTTTCAATAGTAACTTCACTGCAGTGCTGATGTAAGCCGACTTATGATTCTAATAAATAAAACAAATCATTGCAGCACATTTCTACATCACATGACACAGATTCCATAATTTGACCAGAATATAGTAAGGTTTCAGAAAACATTGTGTGTATTGACAAATAACATGTCTGTGTATGAATATAATGCAGTATGAAACCATTTCATCCAGTGGCTAAATCAGCTGCTATCAAGCCTTTCTCCTGCCATTCAAAACGTTGATAGCACAAAGGCTCACTGAGGCTAGTGTGGTATGTACCTTTCTAGGCCACTTGCACTACTTGCATTATCAATGGAGAATTCTACAATCTGAACTACAATAAAACCTGTGACCCAGTAGCTTTTTTCAATTACAGTACCATGACACTCTGCTGCACAAGTCTTGGAAGGGGGTGATCAGTGCTGGAGCATTTTAAAGGGTTACTGTGAGAAAATTTAACTACGGAAGGAAAAAAAATATAATTAAAAGACTTGCAAAATTATCAGCTTGCAAGTCATAATAAGCTTTAAAGAGACATTCCGAAACAAAGCAGCTGTAGTCAGCAATAGGCAGTCGAATCTCCATTATGCCGTTCAGGGTGCAGAGTGTGTGAGCATTGTGATTCACAGGACTCTGATCTGCACTGCCAGAGAGATAAGTGAGTTTTGTTTATGTGCAAACAACAATTAGGTTCTGAAATTCACAAGCTGACAGTTGGTGCTTTCAGGCAGGCGGCCAGACTTCCTGCAGATGGCTGTTTAATCCCTGCAGAGGTGATGCAACCTAAAGGCAGGCACCAAACAGGTGGTAATTGTGACTGACACAATGATGGCATGTACAGCATGTACAGACACAAGAAAACCAACAAGTCCTCTGAAAGGTTTTTCCATGATCCTTTCCATCAAGACTGGAACGAGTTCCTCACTGTTTATATGTACAATAAAAAATTACTTATTCCAATATTTGGTCTCTGATGTTACCTTAAGCAGAATTCCAAATACCCAAACTCTGCTTATGTTGCCAAAGTAGCATGAACTAGCATTGTTCACTTATTTTGGAGAAATATGAATTTTGTTGAAAGAATATTTGTGCATCAAATCATGACAGAGTAGCACAATATTGTTGGATGCTATAATTGTTTTCATGATGAACAAATCTTCTTGGCATTTTGAAATATGAAGTACAAATATTTCTTTCTGGTTTAGTTTTTCAGTACCTGAACAAACACTGCAGCTTGGAATAAGACTTCCAAAGTTTATCTCCAGATCTTTCAAAGCAGAAGTCAGATCAGCAGGTCACTAATGGAGTGAAGTTTTGCTGCGCAATATTACTTTAAGAACATTTATGAAAATGTGATTTGCTATTAATGGGTTAAGTAGCTTATTTAATTAAGGTAAAAATAGCAGACTAAGACACTCCACATGGCCATGGTTGTAACATTCATCTCCAATATTTCGTGGCGCATTGCCAACCCTAGAGCTTTTTAATTATACTTGAACACAGACAGTTTGTGAATTATAAATCTATTTTTGCTTGTGCAACTTAGAATATATAGATTGTCTGTTAATCATTTCTGTAATGAGTTATTTTGATGCACAGAGTTCATTTTCCAAATGTGCTGGCCAATGAACAGCCCTGCTTGCTAGGAGTGTATATCAAGAAACTGGAAATGATCCAATTCAAATTTCCCTCTGTTTAAATTCATAGAATAATAAAGCACGAAGGACATCATTCAGCCCATACCTGTAACAACTCTTTGAAAGTGCTATCCAATTCATCCCCCACCCCTGTCATTTCTTTCCTTTTATTAATTAAATTATTTTTAAGACAAATCTTTTGGCAAAGAAATTGAATCTTTACTTTGTACTTTCTGTGTTAACATGTGCCAAACAGGAACTCATAAATGACTCTCTCTCTCTGTCTCTCTTCATGTAGCAATTTTGTTGTCCAAGGCTTGCTAATCATTGCTCCAGACATCATCCAGATCAATGAACTCTGTTCAATGAATGTTCATTGATTGAAATTAATTCAAATTAACATAATCATTGAATTTTAAGAATGTTGAGCAATTGACATTGATTAGCATTGGGCAGGACTTCCATCCACTGCAGTGGGGAATCACATTGGCCTGAGCTGTCAGTCAGTTTGGTCAACAACCTGGACAAGCACAGCGCTGCAGTGGCCAGAAGTGGTACTGCAGTTTTCTACCTGGGACCATGTCCCAGCACCTTTATAAAGGTAGGTTCCAGAGGCGGGAGTTAGGGGGGGCCCGGGTGGGGTCAGGAGGGGAGTGATCACAGCATCGGGGGTTATGCCAGTGGGGAGGCAGTGCCCCAACTATGAAAGAGCCTTCAGAGTGAGGCACCCTGCCCCTTTCCCACCCAAGATGGGGAATAATGTAAATGTCACATTCCCACCTTAGCTTTCCCACTGGGCAAAAAATTGAGGATGGATGGAATAAGGCCATTAAGTGGCCACTTAAGGGCCTTAATCGGTGAATGGATGGGAGAGGATAAATTCCTGCCCATTGTATCACCAGTCTAGATGGAATTCTTTGAGAGTATTCTTCTCCTGTGTGGCTTTAAAGCTTTTTCTGACATCTTCTATCTCTTCAGGATCTGAATAGAAAGCTCAAGTTTGTATTGACTATCTTTCCAATGATACTAAGATGTTAATTTTCCCCTTATGGTACCCTGGTCTGTCTCAATCCTGTGTGATCTTAGTT
The DNA here is from genome assembly GCF_965287045.1 of Carcharhinus amblyrhynchos. Taxonomy (NCBI): domain Eukaryota; kingdom Metazoa; phylum Chordata; class Chondrichthyes; order Carcharhiniformes; family Carcharhinidae; genus Carcharhinus; species Carcharhinus amblyrhynchos. The sequence continues at coordinate 32,385,330 of NC_137335.1, read as the reverse complement.
GTAGAGTGCTTTCAATGATTGTGTCTTCTCTCTGTTGGCCTCATACAAATACTCTTTTCCTCAGCATCAGTGCTGATAACGCATGTGCTCCGTTCCTTGGTTAAAGTTATGAGCTGTTTTGTTCCTCTGTTGTTCTTCATACTGTTTCACCCTGTTGTGGTCATTCAAGCTGATATTGGGTTTAAGTTTCTGTATGAGAAATTGAAGATCTGTTCTCAATCTTCTTCTCATCAATAACTCACATTTTGATAAACCATCTTGTAGTGCTGAGGTCTGGTAATTCATAGAACATAGAACATTACAGCACAGTACAGGCCCTTCAGCCCTCAACGTTGTGCCGAGCTATGTCCAAACCCAAGGTTAAGCTATCCCACTTCCTATCATTCTGGTAAATTCAGAAGAGTATTGCTGAAAAAATACATTTTGTTGAAGCTTTTTATCTTGCAGTCATCAGGAAAATAGCAAACAAAAAACAGTTTCGGGGAAACAACAACTTTACACTGTATGAGGAGCAGGTGCTGATGATTGGTTGGCAAGTGAGCTCTGACTGGTAGAGGCGCCAAGTATTGTTTGAAACTTAAAGCAGGCAGCTTGTCTCTGATTGCTTAGGGCATTCTCCCGAGGAATGAACCTGTGAATGACTATCACACTACTGGATTGTACCTTGCAGATGGTGGACAAGCTTTGGAGAGTCAGGAGATGAGTTACTCTGTGCACAATTTCCAACCTCTGACCTACTCTTGTAGCCACAGTATTTATATGGCTAGTCCATTTCAGTTTCTAGTCAATGATAACTAAAACTGTAATGAGGTCAGGAGCTAATGGACCAATCACAAGGCATAAGTCAGCAGTCTGATGGAATATTCTCCACTTGTCTAGATGAGTTAAGCCCCAACAACACTCAAAAAGCTTGAATGCTTGAATCCATCCAGGAGAGATCAACCCGTTTGATTGACACCCCACTCCCTTCCTCCATTATTGATAGACAGCGGTAGCAGTGTGTACCATCTACAAGACCAAGGCTCCATCAACAGCATCTTCCAAATCCATACCACCGTACCATCTAGGACAGGGGCAGCAGGTGCAGGGGACACCAGCACCTGTAAATTTCCTTCCAAGTCACACAACATTCTGACTTGGAACTTTATCACCATTAATTCACCATCAGATCACATGGACCAATATTTCTTATCATCTAAGAAAGTAAACTGATCCCTTTACAACAGATGCAAACTATTAAATGTCCTTTCCAAACATCCTTGGAAACTATTACATATTCTGCAGACATTTCCTAGAAATTACAAATTTTCCTCACTGTACTATTTCCATCAAGGGTCATCACAGAGGTGAGAAGAGACACCATCACCCTGAATGCTGAAGACTCAATTACAGCTGGCCTCAGATTCACAGGACACTGGCACCAAAAATGGGAGTTGTACCATTGGGATGGCCTTTGCCTGAACTGTGCTAGGGCAACACTTAGAAGGAACACATGGTGAGGAGATAGCAGGCACCCATCAAACACATTACAAAACAGGGATAATGTCAAAGACATCTTTGGCTGGGTTGGAATTGTCCAGTTTCCTGTGTAAAGGATGTACTTGGGCAATTTTCCACATTTCCTGATGTAAGTCTGTGTAAAATCTGTTCTGGAACAGCTTGGCTAGGGATGTGACTAGCTCTGGAGTATAGGCGTTCAGTACTATTGCTGGAATATTGTCAGGACCTGTAGCCTTTGCAGTGTCCACTGCCTTTTCTTGCTATCACATGGAGTGAATCAAAATGGCTGAATATTGACATCTGTTGATGCTGGTGACCTCAGGTGGAGACTGACATAGTCATCCACTCCGCACTTTTGGCTGAAGATTGTTGTGAATGTTTCAGCCTTACCTTTTGCACGATGTGCTGGGCTCCTCCATCATTGAGGATGGGGGATATTTGTGGAACTCCGTCTCCAGTGAGTTGTTTAATTGTCCACCACCATTCGTGACTGGATGTCGCAGGACTGCAGAGCTTAGATCCGATCCACTGACTGTGGGATTGTTTAGTTCTATTACTTGCTGCTTATGCTGTTTAGCATACTAGTAGTCCTGTTTTGTAGCTTCACCAGGTTGACATCTCATTTTAGGTGTGCCTGGTATTGCCTCTGGCATGCCATCCTTCACTGAATCAGGATTGATCTCCAGGGTTGGTGATAATGATAGAGTGGGGGATGTGCCAGGTAATGAAGTTACAGACTGTGGTTGAAGACAATCCTGCTGCTGCTTTGGGGATCAATGAGGCACTGTGGACCATAAGCTGCTAGATCTGTTTGAAATCTACTCCATTCATCACTGTAGTGTCACACACAATGAAGGGTATCAGTAATGTAAAGACAGGACTTTGTCTCCACAAGGACTGTGCAGTCCAATGTTGTCACAAATAGTTAGATTGGTGAGGATGAGATCAAGTAGCTTTTTTTCCCTGCTAAGTTGCATCACACCTGCTGCAGTTCCTGTCTGCAGTGGTACTACTGAACCTATCTTGACGATATATGAAGACCCCCAGTCAGGCTTCACTCTACATCTTTGCCACCCTTAGTGCTTCCTCCAAGTGGTGTTCAACTTGGAGAAGTACTGATTCATCAGCTGAGGGGGACAGAAGGTGGTAATCAGTAGGAGGTTTCCTTGGCCTTATTTGACCTGGGGCCATTAGACATCATGGGGTCCAGAATCGCTTTTGAGAACTCCCAGGGCAATTCCCTCCCGACTGCATACCACTGTGCTGCCACCTCCATTGGATCTGTCCTGCTGGTGAGACAGAACATACCTCGGAAGGTGATGGTGGTGTCTGGGAAATGAACTGCAAAATATAATTCTGTGAGTATATCTATGTCAGGCCATTGCTTCATGAGTCTGTGGGATAGTTCTCTCAATTTTGGTAAAAGTCCCAGAGGTTAGTGCAGAGGACTTTGCAAGGTCAATAGGGCTGAGTTTCTATTATCTGTGTCCCTATGGTCCTAGGCTGCATAAAGAATCAAGAGGTAGGCTTGATAACTTGAACACTGGGAGCTCTTTATTTAAGATGTGTGTTCATTCACACATTCAGGTCTAAGACTGCCCACAGGGTCCCACACTGGGAGGAGCTAATTGCCCAGGAGTCACCTGACCACATTCTTAAAGGGGAAGTTTGCACTCCGAATCCCAACATACAATATGTACACATATATCACATCCCTTAAATCCAAAACTTCCCCAACTGAGAATATATATACAAGCAAGGAAGAACATATTTACATATAATCACAGAATCCCTACAGTGCAGAAGGAGGCTATTCGGCCCATCAAATCTGCACCAACAACAATCCCACCCAGGCCTTATCATTGTAATCCACATATTTATCTTACTAGCCCTCTAACACTAAGGGGCAATTGAGCATGGCTAATCAACTTATATGACTACTATTTTTACAAAGCATTGCAAACTACCACAGTCCCAATATAAAGTCCCTTCAGACAGTTCACATGAAACAACGGAGTAATTTTACGCAGCAAATTCTAAGTCCATAATTAGTGAGAAAACAGGAGTGTTTTGGATCCATTTTCTTGGCAGTCCAAATCTGGTTTCTAATGCACTTAGTGCATAGAAATGCTGAAAACCGTTTCTCGCCTGTAAGGGGAGGGGGCGGGGCTTAAATCACCAGACAGCCAGCTGATATCAGGAGAGGGCACAAATGCACACAAAGGTGTCTCTGTTCTGAGCAGCAAGGAGACCTGTCATGTAGCTTCTGTTGCCTCATTGACCTAAGCAGGCCTCCCCTCCGCCCCCCCAGCCACTGCGGAGATCTGCATTCTATCGTGAGTTGCTCCACCTGGAAAGATCAACCCCCTGCCTGGAAGTTCAACCCTGCCCAAAAAGACCACTCCCCCACCCCAGCTGGACCAATCCCCTGACCCCATCCCCAATGATCATAACTACAGAGTGGCAGCGAGTCTCCCTCCCTCCCCCCAGCGATCTGAAATGCAGAGTGTGCAACAGTTTCCCCTGACATCACCCCCAATCTGATCCCACCCCCAGTAGGCTCTGCCCCTCAGGCTCCACACCCCTTGGCACTGCACAGTGCCCAGTGGGCAGTGCCAGGGTGCCCTGCAGGCTGTCCCAGGGTGCCCTGCAGGCTGTCCCAGGGTGCCGTGCTGGCACGCCAGGATAACACTGCCCAATAGACACCCATCTTTTGCATTTGACCTCCCGGGAGTGGAGGGGGAGCCAGCTGTGATTCACACCAGAAAGAATCTCTCCCGGCAAGGACACACAGGCAAGTGAGCCCAGACGATTCAGTCCTGGCTCGCTAATGATATTAAAATTTGAATTTAAATTATTTATTCAGTCTTGTGGCTGAAATTTGCATATCCAGTGTGAGTAAAACCATGAGAGGCAAGAAATCAGCGTGAACCTCATTTCTCAGGTCCTTCACGATCTTACCAGCTCATTTCGTCCATCGGCTGGTGGGGTAGGCTGGTAAGATCGGTCTGGCAATTGCGGGGGGTGGGGGGAACTGTTGGTCCTCCATTCAGGAGGGCAAGCCAGTAATTGGGGGAATGGGATGGAAGGGCCTACAGTCTGGGCAGTGGGTTCACAAGGTCAAACAGTCTGGGTGGGTGGGGGGGAGGGGAGGGTGTTTACAATAGGCCATGTTGTTTGGATGGAGGGGTATTGGGGGTGCCTTTATGTGAATGCGAACAACAGAGGCTGAGAGTGGCAGGTCTCTCTTGCTAGAGACCTCCACAATCCGCACTTGTGCCTTCTGCTGCTCTCAGCCTGTGTTTGGGCGATTTAAGTTCCAACCCCTCCCCTACAGGCGAGAAACCATTTTTGAAGTTTTTTTGTCTAAGATAGCAGATTTGAACTTGTCCAGAAAATTGATCAGAAACATGCCCTTCCTGGATTTAGAATTCTTTTGCTAAGATCGCCCCCAACATCTAGTCTTGGGGCTTTCATAATGGCCCCTATCTTCTGAGATCTTTTGTAACTCATCACAATCAATTACAGGACCCAGGTATTCAACTGAGCCCTTGATAACTTAGAACATAGAACATTACAGCGCAGTACAGGCCCTTCGGCCCTCGATGTTGCGCCAACCAGTGGAATCTAATGACCCTCTAACCTAAACTATTCCAATGTTATCCATATGCCTATCCACTGACCATTTGAATGCCCTTAAAGTTGGCGAGTCCACAACTTGAACACCTGGGAGCTCTTTATTTAAGGTGGGCACCTATTCACAGTCAAGACTGCCCAACAGGATCCCACACTGGACGGAGGTAATTGCCCTGTGATCACCTGATCCCCACACTCTTAAAGGTGCAGTCCACACCCCAAACCCCAACATACAATATATGTATGTTATGTACATATCTATCACAGTTACTAGTGCCAAGGTCAATGCTGGGTGGTTCATCCGGTTTCATTATTTTCAGGCTTCGCAGCAGCTTGATACAATGGTGTGGTTTTGCTAGGCCATTTCAAAAGTTTTTAAATAGTCAACCACATTGCTATGTGTAGGCCATAGCAGGTGTTATGACTAGCATCAGGTGGGGTTCTCCAAAAAAATATTTATCCAGGCGAGACCTTGCTTTGTCACAATCTTCAGCTATGTTTCAGCACACTTCTGCTCTTAGTTCTCGTTTTCCCTCTCGGTGGCTTATTGACTCGGTGAGGCATCACCCTCACTCTTTCAAGGTCATTTTGGAAATTATTCTGCTCCAGCTTTAAATTTGTCCAACAGTGGTCAGCAAAATCAATCACCAACTTCTTGGCCAGAGCCTTTGGGTTTGGAGGGATTGCTGTGCTAAAATGCCCTCCAGGACATCACTGCCCTCTGGAGGAGGTTCAACTCCAGTTCTGCTCCATTGTGGCTTTTTGACTGGGGAGGGCATTTTCCTCACTGACTCTAGGGTTATTTTGGAATTCCCTGGATTTGCCTCCAAATTCAGAAAGGTAGGTCTGGGCAGCCAGGCAATCTGCTTACCCAGCAGTGGTACAGACTTCTTTTGATGTAAGTCAGGCCGGGGTCATCCCCTGTCAATGGACTATTCACTTAGGGATCTTTCTGGGATCCCCCTTCTAAAAGTGGAAAAAGGTTTTAGATAGCTAGATCTAGGTTTGAGGCTCCCTTCTTTTAAGATGCTCTGCCTGGGTCTGATTTCCCCATCTCCATTGTGTCTGTATCTTTGTGGACATTCACACACAGACTTTGGGCCGGCTTCAGTTGCTGAGGTACATGGCATTTCAGCTAAAAGGGGTGTCATTCTCACCTCTTCCCTTTTCCGCCCCGAGAAGCCAATGATCGTATGGGTCATTATGGCACTCTCTGGTGTCTTGGGAATTTGCATTCCCTTATCATGTTCCACATTTCCCAAATGGATGTTTGCTTCCTGCCAACAATCATTGTGGCTTCTCAACCTGATGAGACATCTTCCTCACTGTCTGCTTCTTGAGGACTCTCCTCACCCCCATTTAAATCTACTATGGAAGTGTCGGCCAAACAGGACATTGGCTCACTCCAATCCTCCTGCTTAAATTTTACAGACCCCTCCTGGACCTTGTTTGCTATTGCTGTTCTGTTTCTCATCCTTCTAACTTCCAGCAAGTGTAACTCTGCAGCTAGGCAGGGCACCTCTCTCACTGTCCTCTTAGTTGTCTCAGAGTTCACCTGCACCCTATTTATTGCTTGCTGATGGGGTTATCGAGGTGGCCAGTACTGCCTTAACTTTAGACAATACAAGACTCACAAAGCCAATGTTTCAGCTTAAAGATGTAACTTTATTTAGACCAGAGGCCACTAGAAGACCATCAAAAGGGTCAGGACGGCTCTCAAATAGAGCCGCTGGTCCTCGCCAATGAAATCTGATATATGCAAATCAAAACAGTTCAATTATAGTTTCTCTTATCAATTACTCCCATCTTTCATTAATGTTAAATCAATCATCTTTGATATACATAAAACCACAATAATACCTGTCAAATACCTTAGCCAATCACATCTTACCCGTTGGCAGAATGGCATTTTATTAGTCCTTAAAATCCGGAAGCTAACTCCAGTCTTAGGGCTGGCCCCACTTGCTTAGTAACCTCAGGCACTAGCTCAAAGTTCGAATGAACATTCTCATGGATTCTCTTAAAGGTCACTGCCAAACTAGATTAATACATGATTCCACATCTGGGCATGCATCATTCTTGTCGAGACAGTGAATAAACCATATTCATGAAATATGATTAAGTGTCCTGAATGTTGTCTCCATCTGAAACTTCACTGATAAATCTTGCATATTCTCAAGGTTTAAACATTCTCTTGGAATATGACTTTACACTAATGTCTTTTACCACGATGCTTAGCAGGTTGCTCTTGTCTAAATTGAACAATATATCTTAAAAATACATTAATATGTTCAAAAGATCAGCATATATGTTTTAAAATCACTTGCTTAAATCTCTTCCTGCATCTCATATGTTCGTAAACTGTTTTCTTGTTAGCTCATAAGCTTATTTTAAAAGTCATTTAACTAAATGCTGGTAGTTCTGTCAGTGCCTTAATGTCTAATGGTTAAAAAAATTCACTAACCTATTAAGGTTCTCCCACTTATAATGCAAAAAGAATGAACCTACTTGTTCAATTTCCAGGTCACCCATTGCACCCAGCTTCAATTCCACAGATTTTTTTTTGGTTTGATTCGATTTATTATTGTCACATGTATTAGCACACAGTGAAAATATTGTTTCTTTCTCCCTACGATGTGGGGAAAAAAATTTGTAGAAACTTGATGTGTGTGTTGATATACACCATCTTTTTGGAGATCCTCTCCATTTGGAACCGCCAGAAGCATACCATTTATAGAGAAGGAAATGGCAGAGTGCAGAATGTAGTGTTACGGTCACTGCTAGGGTGTAGAGAAAAGTCAACTTAATGCAAGGTAGGTCCACTCAAAAGTCTGATGGCAGCAGGGAAGAAGCTGTTCTTAAGTCAGTTGGTGCCTGACTTCAGACTTTTATATCTTTTTCTTGATGGAAGAAGTTGGAAGAGAGAATGTTCAGGGTGCATGGGCTCCTTCACTATGCTGGCTGCTTTACCAAGGCAGCGGGAAGTGTAGACAGAGTCAATGGATGGGAGGCTGGTTTGCGTGATGGATTGGACTGCATTCATGATCTTTTGTAGCTTCTTGCAGTCTTGGGCAGAGCAGGAGCCATACCAAGCTGTGATACAACCAGAAAGAATGCTTTCTATGGTGCATCTGTAAAAGTTGGTGAGAGTCGTAGCTGACATGCCAAATTTCCTTAGTCTTCTGAGGAAGTAGAGATGTTGACGGGATTTCTTAACTATAGTGTTGGCCTGGGGGTTTAGGACAGGTTATCGGTGATCGGGACACTAAAACCTTGAAGGGCTCGACCCTTTCTACTTTGTCCCTGTTGATGTAGACAGGGGCAAGTTCTCCTCTATGCTTCCTGAAGTTGATAACAATCTCCTTCATTTTGTTGACAAAGATTATTGTCGCCACACCAGTTCACCAGATTCTCTATCTCATTCCTTTTTCTCTGTCTCATTATTGTTTGAGATCTTGTCTAGACTGCTGGCACCTGTACAGATCTGCTCTTGTCCTTTCTAAATCTCAAGACCTGTCCATCAACTCCCACCCTCACTGGTTCTGTTGTCTTCTCTGGGGTCCCTGAACAATCTCCAGATCGCTGCCTTGCAACAGGCTTTGGATGTGTTTTCCCTGCCTTTTTGGTTTCAAGTAGCCCTTGTCTAACCAATCCAACCCATACTGAGGTCTGCTGCCCCGTTAAGACCTCTGAGCTCTGATAAAGGGTCATCCATACTTGAAATGTTGCCTGTATTCCCCATCAACAGATGCTTTCAGACCTGCTGAGATTTTCCAACATTTTCAGTTTTTGTTTCAGATTCCAGCATCTGTAGTATTTTGCTTTTATCTTAAGGCCTCAGGACATTCTGAGTTCCACCTATTCCTACAAATCAGTGCAGAACAGGCCCTTGCCAAGTGCTCATCCAGCAACTTTTTAAAGGATGTGAGGCAACTCACCTCTATCACCCTCCCAAGCAACGCATTCCAGAGCGTCACCGCCCCTGGGTAAAAGGTTTTTTCTCACATCTCCCCTAAACCTCCTGCCCTTCACTTTGAATCTATGCCCCCTCGAGGCTCACCTTCTCATCTGAGCAGATCCTGTGTATATGGAGGGCTTGTTCATAGGAGGTGGCTTCTTTTGTGAAGAACCTCTCTGATGTGGCCAGAGATGTTCTTGCACATCTTATACACAAGGCCAACACACCCGGCCGTCCCATCATAACAGGCGATGGGACCCTGTGCGAGAACCTCTCTGGCTATGTCGAGGGCATCCTGAAACCCATTGTAAAAAGAACCTTCAGCTTTTGTCACAACACTATGGACTTCCTACAGAAACTCAGCACACATGGAGCAGTTGAACCAGGAGCACTCCTCATCACAGTGGATGTCTCGGTACTCTACACCAGCATCTCCCATGATGACAGCATTGCTGTTATTGCCTCAGTACTCAACACCGACAACTGCCAATCTCCAAAGCAATTCTACAACTCATCCGCTTCTTCCTGGACCACAATGTCATCACCTTCAACAACCAGCTCTTCATCCAGTCACATGGAACAACCATGGGAATCAAATTTGCACCTCAATATGCCAACATCTTCATGCACAGATTCGAACAAGATCTCTTTACCACACAGGATCTTCAACCGATGCTATACACTAGATATATCAATAACATTTTCTTCCTTTGGAGTCATGGTGAACAATCACTAAAACAACTATATGATGATATCAACGAGTTCCATCCCACTATCAGACTCATCATGAACTACTCTATGGAATCAATTGCATTCTTAGACACGTGCATCTCCATCAAGGACAGTTACCTCAGCAGTTCACTGTATCACAAGCCCACTGATAACCTCATGATGCTCCATTTCTCCAGCTTCCACCCTAAACATGTTAAAGAAGCCATCCCCTATGGATAAGCCTATGTATCTGCTCAGATGAGAAGGATCTGGTCAGGTGAGAAGGATTGCAACAGACACCTACAGACGCTGAAAGACACCCTCTAAAGAACAGGGTATGACGTTTGACTCATCAATCGACAGTTCCGACGCGCCACAGCGAAAAACTGCACCAACCTCCTCAGAAGACAAACACGGGACACGGCGAGCAGAGCACCCTTCGTCATCCAGTACTTCCCCCGAGCAGAGAAGCTACGACATCTTCTCTAGAGCCTTCAACATAGCATCGATGAAGATGAACATCTCGCCAAGGCCATCCCCACAACTCCATTTCTTGCCTTCAAACAACCACACAATCTCAAATAGACCATTGTCCGCAGCAAACTATTGAACCTTCAGGAAAACAGTGACCACGACTCCACACAACCTGCCACAGCAATCTCTGCAAGGCATGCTGGATCATCGATATAAATGCCATCATCTCACGTGAGAACACCGTCCACCAGGTAAACAGTACATACTCTTGCAACTCCACCAACGTTGTCTACCTGATACGCTGCAGGAAAGGATGTCCTAAGGTTTGATACATTGGGAAGATCATGCAGATGCTACAAAAAAAAAATGAACACAACTTGACAATCACCAGGCAGAAGTGTGCTCTTCCTGTTGGGGAACACTTCATCAGTCACGGGCATTCAGCCTCTGATCTTTGGATAAGTGTTCTCCAAGGCGGCCTTCACAACACACGGCAGAATCGCTGAGCAGAAACTGATAGCCAAGTTTTGCACACATGAGGACGGCCTCAACCGGGATCTTGGGTTCATGTCACACTATCTGTAACCCCCATGACTAGCCCAGGCTTGCAATATCTCACTAACTATCCTGGCTGGAGACAATACACATCTCTAACTCGTGCTTAACCCTCTCTCCACTCACATTGTCTGTACCTTTAAGATTTGATAACCTGTAAAGACGTGCATTCCAACCATTATCTTGTAAATTGAGTTTGTGTCTATATATGCCCTGTTTGTGAACAGAACTCTCACTCATCTGATGAAGGGGCAGTGCTCCAAAAGCTTGTGCTACCAAATAAACCTGTTGGACTTTAACCTGGTGTTGTGAGACTTCTTACTGTGCTTACCCCAGTCAATGCCGGCATCTTCACATCATGGGCCATTGTAGCCAGGGAGCTTGAAATGAGATCTTTGTTTATGACCCTTTGTCTTCCAAAGATGGTAATCAGTCTCAGAATGTATTTTACAAGTACCGTGAATTGCCTGGAAGCAAGGGAAAGGTGTCCCATTGTTCCACAGAGACTGCCTGCAGCCACTCCTGTCGGTGGCTAATGTGCATTCAGTGTCTCATGTCAGACATTTCCATAGACAATTCTAAGTTTTTCTTCTATTGTTGTAACACAGATAAGGTAGCAGATTTCTTTCCCTGAAAGTGTTTAGAGAACTAGATGGGTTTTTGTGACTGTCAACAATAGTTTCATCATCACTATTATGGAGACTAATTTTTAATTCCAGACATATTAATGCAATTTAAATTCCAGCAGCTACCTTGGTGGGATTTGAACAACATCCCAAGGACATTAGGCTGGACCTCTGGATTACTAGCCCAGTGACATTGCCACTGCAATGCCACTTCTCTTGCTCAGATCCAAAGTGTAATAACTTCACATTCACCACATTGAACTGTGACACTTCTATACACTCATTTAATCTATGTCCCTTTGTGATTTAAGTGTCCTATCTACATAACTTATCGTGCCTCCTAACTTAGTGTTGACTACAAAGTTGGATGGACAACTCTATTCCTAGTCATGAATAATGCTCTCCACTTTGGGAATCCAGTCAGACAACAAGAGTTCAAGGATCTTTACCATTTTCAAGGGATATTAATAAACGAGCGGCTCAGGCAAACCAATCAACCATAGCTTGAATGATGAAAGGGTATGCTCCAAGTTGGTCAATAGCTCTTGAGTTTTCCTGAAACAATGCTTGTGCGTTAATGGTCAAAGCCATGGAAGCTTTGTCTGTTTCTGACATTGTTATTCTTGTTGCTAAACTGATTTGGAGGTTTCATTGCAAGAGGATTAAAAGTGCAATAAAAGACCTGTCTGAATGAGATATTTTCCCTGTGTGTAGGTTTTATTGAATGTTCCCGGGTCTTTATATAGTTTATGATATAAGGACATGTCCTCAGTAAATTCCTAAGGTGCATATAGACTGTCCAGATCCTGTGTGATTCTCATACTCCTTTAGAATTATAAAATAGAGATGTATGCTCCCAGGGATACCTACAGCTCCTTTGAGAATAGCAAACAGAGAAAGAGGAACATATTGCAGTTTTAAGAAGCTGTCAGTAAGACCCCAATAAGTTTAATTCATTTCTTGCACAACATAGCACAAAAACAATTGTAAAAAAAGAACATTTTTAATGGCAAGGATGCACCAAGAGGCATCCAAATGAGATTGATTTATATAGGAACACTTGCAGCAAAATATTCAGGTGCCTCAAAAACATGACAGGAATATCCTGTAATTAACATAAAATTCAGAGCTTAGTGCAATGCCTTCTCGAATCAACTTGGATCATGTAGATAAAGCCCAGGATAAGAAGTGCCCGTCTTGTCAGCTTGGATCTGGAATGTCTCACTTGCTGAGATTTTGAATTGGACTTTGATTAGATTGAATTGAATGTAAACAAAAAAAATTTCAGAACTTAAGGTGTCTAGTACACATTTGAAGGGTTTTACTGACACAGATACTTCCAGTTCATGTTATTGTGCAAACTGCCAGTATGTCAAAAATCAAGGAGCAACCATGTCCATTAGGGCCAGGGTGACTGAATAGTGACGCCCATCATTTCAACTTCTAATACAAACACAAAAAGATAAACATTTTAGGATAGCTTAAAAAAAACTCTAAAAAACCAAACTGTACCATTATATGTAGCCATGCATGAACTTCCTACACACATGTACATTGTACAAATACTGGATTTTGACAGCTATAATTTCATAAATACCAGACTTGGAAATAAGATCCAAAGAAGTCATATTGGATTCGAGCATTAACATATTTTCTCTACACAGATGCTGCTGAATTTTTCCAGCATTTTCTGATTTTATTTCAGATCTCTAATATCTGTAGTATTTTGCTTTCATAATATTGGAAGTAAGCTACATTTTACATGTACAATGTGCTTAGCCAAGAATAAAATGATTCTTCCCAAAACTTTGTATCAAGTAATGCACTATATGTCTCCCAGTTTCATCTTTCACGTTGATCATAGCTACCAAATACACCTATTTGGTCAGATGTGGTGTGATCAAAGAGGGTATCATTATGTTCCATTAATTAGTAAGTTTTACTGAGTGGTTGGTGGAACACTTTTTAACAAAACACTGGAACTTGATCACCTGATCAGGCCTACAGATGGTGCTGTTAGTCCAAATGTAAATATGACAACAACTGGATTCACAATAGTGAGATAGTCAGTGAATACAGGAGCCAGGAAGAACTTTTTTTTAAATCAAATGAGTACTTTTTTTTCAGAAGATTAAATAATTTGGATAAGTCTATCTGATGAAATGATCTGTCAGAAGGAATGGGCTTGATTAGCAAATAGTTTTTTTTTTAGCCTAGAAATGATTCACTACATCAGGAATGGAGAAATGCACAAACACTTTCATACTTTGCTATGTCAATGGAAGCATTAATCATTTCAAAATATTTGTTACTATCTTCGTTGGATGAGCAGAAAAGGAAAGCACAGCTCAGGAACAGGCCCTTCAGCCCTCCAAACCTGCGCCGATCACAATGCCTGCCTAAACTAAAACCATATGCACTTACGGGATCCGTATCCTTCCATTCCCATCCTATTCATGTACTCATCTAGATGCTCCTTAACTGCCGCTATCGAATCTACTCCCACCACCTCCCCAGGCAGCAAGTTCCAGACATTCACTGCCCTCTGTGTAAAAAAAAAACTTGCCTCGTACATCTCCTCTAAACCTTTCCCCACGCACCTTAAACCTATGTCCCCTAGTACTTGACTTTCCTACCCTAGGAAAGAGCATCTGACTATCCACTCTGTCCCATACCACTCATAATCTCAGGTCACCCTTCAACCTCCGTCGTTTGAGTGAGAGTAAACCGAGTTTATTCAGCCTCTCCTCATAGCTAATACCTTCCGGATCAGACGACATCCTGGTAAACCTCTTCTGTACCCTTTCCAAAGCATCCACATCCTTCTGGTAGTGTGGCGACCAGAATTGCACACAATGTTCTAAACATGCCCATCTAAAGTTCTGTACAATTGCAGAATGACCTGCCAATTTTTATACTCAGTGCCCAACCGATGAAGGCAATAATGCTGTATGCCTTCTTGACTACCTTATCCACCTGCGCTGCCACTTGTGATCAGTGGGCATGCACGCCCAGATCTCGCTGCCTGTAAATACTCCTAAGGGTTCTACCATTTACTGTCTAATTCCTACATGAATTGGACCTTCCAAAATGCATTACCTCACATTTGTCCAGGTTAAACTCCATCTGCCATTTCTCCACCCAATTCTCCAACCGGTCTACATCTTGCTGTATTCTCTGACAATCCTCTTCACTATCCGCAACTCCACCAATTTCTGTGTCATCTGTGAATTTACTAATCAGACTGGCTATATTTTCCTCCACTCATTTATTTTTACTATGAACAACAAAGATGCCAGAACTGATCCCTGTGGAACACTGCTATTCACAAAAGCACCCTACTGCTACCCTCTGTCTTCTATGGCCAAGCCAGTTCAGTATTCATCTTGCCAGCTCCCCTCTGATCCCGTGTGACTCCACCTTTCATACTAGTCTACCATGAGGTACCTTGCCAAATGCTTTACTGAAGTCCATGTATACAACATCCACTGCCTTTTCCTCCTCTATCATCTTCGTCACTTCCTCGAAAACCTTGATCAAGTTAGTGAAGCACGACCTACCCTTCACAAAACCATGCTGTCTATCACTAGTAAGTCCATGTTTCCAAATGTGAGTAAATCCCTAAGAATCTTTTCCAATAGTTTCTCTACCACTGATGCAAGACTCACCTGCCTATAATTTCCTGATTATCCCTGCTGCCCTTCTTAAATAATGGAACAACATTGCCTATTCCCTGGTCTTTTGGAACTTTACTAGTAGCCAATGAGGACACAAAGATTTCAAGTCCCCAGCAATTTCCTTCCCTACCTCCCTCAGTATTCTGGGGTAGATCCCATTGGGCTCTGGGGACTTATCTATTCTAATGCTTTTTAAGACACCTAACACCTCCTACTTTTTGATATCAAAATGACCCAGAATATCGACACAGCCTACCCTAAGCTCCTCATCCACTAAGTCTTTCTCTTTGGTGAATACTGAGACATAATACTCATTTAGTACCTCGCCCATTTAACATAAGAACTAGGAGTATAGTAGGCTATCTGGCCCCTTGAGCCTGCTCTGCCATTCAATAAGATCATGGCAGATCTTTTAATGGACTCAGCTTCACTTATCCACCCGTTACCATTACCCTTAATGCCTTTAGTCTTCAAAAATTTATCTATCCTTGCCTTAAAAACATTCAATGAGGTAGCCTCAACTGCTTCACTGGATAGGGAGTTCCAAAGATTCACAACCCTTTATGTGAAGAAGTTCCTCCTCAACTCAGTCCTAAATGTGCTTCCCCTTATTTTGAGGCCATGTCCCCTAGTTCTAGTTTTACCTGCCGGTGAAAACAACTGCTTCTATCTTATCTATTCCCTTCATAATCTTATATGTTTCTATAAGATCTCCCCTCATTCTTTTGAATTCCAATGAGTACAGCCCCAGTCCACTCAGTCTCTCCTCATAAGCCAACCCTCTCAACTCCGGAATCAACCTAGTGAATCTCCTCTGCACCCCCTCCAGTGCCAGTGTATCCTTTCTCAAGTAAGGAGACCAAAACTGGGTCATTTTGATATCAAAAAGGAAGAGGTGTTAGGTGTGTTAAAAAGCATTAGAGTAGATAAGTCCCCAGGGCCCGATGGGATCTACCCCAGAATACTGAGGGAGGCAAGGGAGGAAATTGCTGGGTACTTGAAATCTTTGTCCAGGTGTAGCCTCACCAGTATCTTATACAGCTGCAACATAATTTTGCTGTTTTTAAACTCCATCCCTCTAGCAATAAAGGACAAAATTCCATTTGCCGTCTTAATGACCTGCTGCATCTGCAAACCAACTCCTTGTGATTCTTGCACAAGGACACCCAGGTCCCTCTGCACAGCAGCATGCTGCAATTTTTTACCATTTAAATAATAGTCCATTTTGCTGTTATTCCTACCAAAATGGATGACCTCACATTTACCATCATTGTCCTTCATCTGCCAGATCCTCATCCACTCTTAGATTATTTATATCCTTTGCAGACTTTCAGCATCCTCTGCACACTTTGCTCTGCCACTCATCTTAGTGTCATCTGCGGATTTTGACACACACTACACTTGGTCCCCCAATTCCAAATCATCTATGTAAATCGTAAACAATTGTGACCCAACACTGACTCCTGGGGCACACTACCAGTCACTGATCGCCAACCCCAGAAAAACACCCATTTACCTCCACTCTTTGCTTTGTTAGTTAACCAATCCTCTATCCATGCTAATACATTACCCATAACACCATGCACCTTTATCTTTGGTATGGCGCCTTGTCAAATGCCTTCTGGAAATCCAGATACAGCACATCCACAAGTTCCCCATTGTCCACTGCATATGTAATTTTCTCAAAGAATTCCATCAAATTAGTCAAACATGGCCTTCCCTTCATGAACCCATGCTGCATCTTACCAATGGGACAATTTGTATTCAGATGTCTTTCCCTACTCCAGAAGTTAAGCTAACTGGCCTATAGTCACCCGCCTTTTGTCTACCTCCTTTTTTAAACTCCGATTTATGCATAGATTCCCTCCACGATCCTTCCCTGGCTACTCTCTTGCTCTTTACATACGTATAAAATGGTTTAGGATTTTCCTTAATCCTGTTTGCCAAGAACTTTTCATGACCCCTTTTAACCCTTCTAACTCCTTCCTTAAGATCCTTCCTAATTTCTTTATAGTCTTTAAGGGCTTCATCTGTCCTAACCCTTTTAGACCTTATGAATACTTCCTTTATCTTTTTGACAAAGCTCATAATATCCTTCATTGTCCAGGGTCCCGGATGCTTGCCACACTTATCCTTTATCCTCAAGGTACATGCCGGTCCTGAATTCCAATCACCTGACATTTGAAAGAGTCCCACATGTCGGATGTTGATTTACCCTCAAATAGCCTCCCACAATCTAAACTCTCCAGATCCTGCCTAATGTTGTTATAGTTAGTCTTCCCCCAATTTAATACCTTCATCTGAGGACCACCCTTGTCCTTATCCATAAGCGGCCTAAAACTTATGGAATTACGATCAATGTTCCTGAAGCGTTCTCCTACTGAAACTTCAATCACCTGCCTGGGCTTTTCCCCCAGTACCAGGTCTAATATGGCTCCTTTCCAATTTGGGCTATTTACATACTTTCAAGAAACCTTGCTGGACGCTCCTTACAAATTCTGCCCCACCCAAGCCCCTAGAAGTAAGCGAGTCCCAGTCAATATAGGGAAAGTTAAAATCACCCACCACAACAACCTTGTGCTTTTTACATCTTTCCAAAGCCTGTTTGCATATCTGTTTCCTTTATCCCCACTGGCTGTTGGGAGGCCTGTAATAAACCACCAATATTGTGACTGCACCCTTCCTATTCCTGAGCTCCATCCATATTCCCTCACTGCCTGAACCCTCTGAGGTGCCCTCCCTCGGTATAGCTGCGATATTCTCCTTTACAAATAATGCAACTCCCCCCACCCATTTTACATCCCCCTTTATTCTGACTGAAGCATCCAACTCCTGGAATGTTTAGCTGCCAATCCTGTCCCTCTTTTAACGAGCAGACGCAGCACTGTTTCATTAAAGGGAAGTCGTGTCTGACAAATTTACTGGAGTTCTATGAGGATGTGTCTAGGGCGGTGGATAGAGGAGAGCCGGTGGATGTGGTCTTTCTAGATTTTCAGAAGGCGTTTGACAAAGTACCTCACAAGAGATTGCAGAAGGTCGAGGGACATGGAGTTGGGGGTAGGGTGTTAGCGTGGATAGAGGATTGGTTGTCAAATAGGAGGCAGAGAGTGGGGGTCAACGGGTGCTATTCGGATTGGCGGATGGTGACTAGTGGAGTGCCCCAGGGGTCGGTGCTGGGGCCTCAGCTTTTTACCATTTATATAGACGATCTGGAGGAGGGAACCGAGTGTAGGCTGTCGAAATTTGCTGATGACACCAAGATTGGGGGAACGGCAAATTGTGCGGAGGGTGTGGAGAGTCTGCAGAAGGATCTAGATAGGCTGGGCGAATGGGCCAGGAAATGGCAAATGGAATTTAATGTTGGCAAGTGTGAGGTGGTCCACTTTGGTAGGAATAATGGTAGGAAGGACTGATACTTACGGGGCGAAAAACTGCAGCAGGCGACGGTGCAGAGGGACCTCGGGGTCCTTGTGCATGAGTCGCAAAAACCCAACTTGCAGGTGCAGCAGGTGGTCAGGAAGGCGAATGGGATGCTGGCCTTCATAGCGAGGGGGATTGAATATAAAAGTAGGGAAGTCTTGCTGCAGCTGTATAGGGCATTGGTGAGGCCGCAGCTGAAGTACTGTGTGCAGTTTTGGGCGCCGCACCTGCGCAAAGATATTTTGGCCTTGGAGGGAGTGCAGAGGAGGTTTACTAGGCTGATACCGGAGTTGAGGGGGTTGAGCTATGAGGAGAGGTTGAATAAACTGGGCTTGTACTCGTTAGAGTTTAGAAGAATGAGGAGAGATCTCATTGAGATGTATAAGATGATGAATGGGATGGATAGGATAGAGGTGGAGAGACTCTTCCCACCCAAAAAAGACAGTAGGACTAGGGGGCACAGCCTCAAGATAAAAGGGGGGCGGTTTAGAACGGAGTTGAGGAGGAACTTCTTCACTCAAAGGGTGGTGAATCTCTGGAATTCTCTGCCCGTTGAAGTGGTGGAGGCTGCCTCGCTAAATATTTTTAAGACGCGGGTTGATGGGTTTTTGATAAGAGAGGGGATTAAGGGTTATGGGGAGAGGGCGGGAAAGTGGAACTGAGCAGCGACAGATCAGCCATGATCTTATTGAATGGCGGGGCAGGCTCGAAGGGCTGGATGGCCTACTCCTGCTCCTATTTCTTATGTTCTTATGTTCTTATATCTGTAATAGCAACAACATCATTGTATGAAGCACTAATCCAAGCTCTAAGTTGATCTGTCTTATCTGTTATACCCTTCTCATTGAAATAAATGCATTTCAGAATACCAGTTCCGCAGTGTTTAACAATTATTCCCTGCCTGCTCTTTCTCTTAATCTTACTGGCCTTCGTCTGTAGCTCTCCTGCTGACTTATTGCATTGGTTCCCACCCTTCTGCCAAAATAATTTAAACACTTCCAAATGACTCTAGCAAATCTACTGGTGCCCCTCCAGTTTAGATGTAACCCCTGTTGTACAGGTCCTACCTGTCCCTGAAGAGATCCTAATAATCACGATATCTGAACCCCTCCCTCCTTCACCAGCTCTTTAGCCACGTGTTTAGTTGCACTATTTTCCTATTCCTAGCCTCACTGGCATGTGGTACAGGAAGTAATCCTGAAGTGTTCTTTTTTAACTTATTACCTAAGTCCCTGAACTTTCCTTGCAGGGCTTTGTCACTCTTCCTGCTTATGTCGTTACAAGCAATGTGTACCAAAACCTTTGGCTATTCACCCTCACCTTTCAAAACGTCCCATGCCTGTTCAGAGACATTCTTGGCCTGGCACCAGGGAGGCAATATACAATCCTGGAGTCTCTATCCCAGCCACAGAAACACTTGTCTGTGCCCCTGACTATAGAGTCCTCTATAACTATTGCTCTTCTGCACCTTGACCCTCCCTGCTGAAAACAGAGCCTGTTGTGGTGCCACTGCCCTGGCTGCTGCTGTTTTCCCATGATAGGCCATTCCTCCCCAACAGTATCCAAAAAGGTAGACTATTATAACATATATATAATCATACAACATATTCTGAGTGTGTTAAAAAAATTGTCATGTTAATATCATAAAACAGTAATTTACAGCTTCTGTTTTTCCTCGACTTTTTTACATCCTAAACCTTCGGGGTTACAGGATAAGGGGCTGTATCCTCATCTTCTAATGTCACTGTATTCTTTTTTCACCATTGCCAAGGTGATCATTGAGTCAAAATAACCCTCACAAAATGTTGTTGTTGCTGTAATTTTAAAGTCCCTCTTCACATTTAGCAGTAATTGCCTCTGGCAGCTTCTTGTTTTAGAACTCCTTTGATTAATGTGCATATTGCATATATTTATACATATTTTTGCATTTCACAAATTGGCGTGATTATTTACAAATAGAAAGTTGGCTGGCAAACAGGAAACAGAGTTAGGATAAATAGGTTAGTAATTGATAGGCTTGGAGACAAGTGGGAAGTGCTGTGTCCAGGGGCAAATGCTTGACTTCACTTCTCAGTATATGCAGCTGGCTGGCAGTGAGCACAATCTTAAAAAAGTAGGGGGCTTGGCAAACAGCCAGCAAGGCTGTAACAGGCTTCAGGGAGACACAGATACATTGGCAGAATGCACGGGCAGCTGGAATGTGCAACTTAATGCCAATAAATATGAAGTAATAAATTCTGAGAGGGAGAGGGAGTTGAGATATAGATTCAAGGAATGAGAGTGCACACTCATTGGAAAGAGATTGAAGGGCGCAGAGCAGCAGATATCAAAAGGTTCTTAATACATAGGCCACAAAATCTCTTCTGGCAGTGCTTACAGAGGCCTGGTGCCACATTCCAAGGGCCTGCACCACCATCACCACCACCAGCATGTGGCCTGCTCAGTGAAACTTGCCCAAAATGGTGTCCACATGGACATTCCCAGAGTGCACCAGGAGGTGTACTGTCCTGACATCACACAGTCTCATTGGCTGACGCAATGTCAAGATCCTTAATTTGGGCAAAGCTAGTCCTGACAAAGATTTTAGATATCATTCTGCAAATTATAAATGCAGAGGTGCAAGTCTGACCCTGAATTAGCTTATTTTAACGGACCACCCAACAAGCTGCATGTGAGGTCTCTGACTAACATTTGTTGCTATCATCTAGTAAAAGTTCTACAAGGAGGGAGGAGGAGGAAGGCTCCTCGTTGATGGTCCTACCTATTACAAGTTTCCAGGATCAAGTTCTTGTGCATTCAAATGGTGCAGAATTAAGGCTTGCAGCTCAGATTCACCAAGCAAATGATGCTGAAGCTGTGCCACCTCCTCAGACTGAGCTGAAGCTTTCACAGCAGGATGATGAAAGCTCTGCCACTGTCCAGGAAGGTTACTTTCTGCACCTCTGTGTAATCGCAGTCAGAAGCAGGATACATTGGCCTGGAGAATGCAGCCAGCAGGAAAACTAGTAACTGACATCCAAACAATTTACACTGATCTCTCTAAGGAGAATTTCACCTCTGTCTCCACGCAGTAACTGTTTGAGTTCGCTGGGCATCCTGGAATATTGGCATTCATAGCCTGGATGTCAATCTTCTTGAGTGCTGTTGGAGCTGCACACATCAGATTGGATCTTATCTGCTTTTTGTAGAAGTTACTTGTGACAGGATTCCTAACCTTTGACCTGCCCATAGAAACCCTACAATGCAGGAGAGTCCATTCGGCCCATTGAGTCTGCACCAACTCTCTGACAGTGTTCCTTACCCAGGCCCTCTCCCCTGCCCTATCCTCGTAGCCCTACACATTTACCATGGCTATTCCATCCAACTAGCTATCTTGGAACACTAAGGGACAATTCACCTAACTTGCAAATCTTTGAATTGTGGAAGAAAACCAGAGCACCCAGAGGAAACCCAAGCATGTGGTCCTGTGCTTTAGCATGACTATATTTCAGGTATATCTGGTTCTTCTCCTAGCATCCTCATTGAACTAGTGTTGGCCTGTGGCTTGATGGTTGGCTTATGCTGTGTCATGAGGCTACAGATTGCAGTTGAATACAATTCTGCTGCTGATGTTGATTAGCATCTCATGCATGTTCAGTTTTGCACTCCTAGATCTGCTCTGAATTTGTCACATTTAACACCACAAGAGTGCCATAGAACTTGGAGGGAATCCTCAAAGAATCCCGACAATGCAAAGGAGACCATTTGGCCCATCGAGTCTGCACCAACTCTCTGATAGAACGTCACTAAAACAGGAAAAGAGGCGTCAGGAAAACTGATGGGATTAAAGGTTGACAGCTCATTCAGACTCGATTGTTGGTATTATCAGGTTTTTAAAAGAACTGGCTCCAGAAATCATGGATGTACTCGTTATAATCTTCCAAATTCCCTGGATTCTGGAAAGTTCACAGCAGATTGGAAAGCTGCGATTGTATTCGCTATTCAAAAAATGAGGGTGACAGAAAGCAGGAAACTATAGACTTGTTAGCCTCACATCATTGGGAAAATTCTAGAAAATCAGGAATCAGTAGTGATAGATCAGTAGTGATACTGAATATTTAGAACAGACAAGTGTTCTGCAGCCTCAAGCTTGACACCAGGACAGCATATTGTCTCCTTGGTGCAAATGTTATTTAGCAACTACAGGCCACTCTGATGGGGATGATGAAGTACCAGTACTCATGATCCATATCAATGTGAACAACATTGGTAGGAAGAGGGATGGGGTGCTGCAAGAAGATTATAAGGAACTAGGGAAGAAACTAACAGGTAGGACCTCAAAGATGGGAATTTGTGGATTACTCCTGGTGTCACACGTAGTAAGTACAGAAATAGGAGGAGAGTTCAGTTGAATGTGTAGCTGCAAAGGTGATGCAAGTTTTAGAATCCTGGGGCATTGGGACCAGCTCTGGGTAAGATGGGATATGTGAAGCTGGTTGCACCTCAACGGGCCCTGGGCCAACAGAATGACAGAGAAGTCTGCTGGTACTGTTGGTTTCAACTGGAACGGAAGGGGGATGAGAAGCTAAGCACAGATGCAGAAGGGTGGAAGCAAAGTCAGAAATGGATGGCAGAAACTTAGAGAGTATAGAAGAACAAGAATAAAAAGGCAAAAGAACAGTCGACAAAGGAGTTGTTCAATGATTAGCAGCATAAATCTCAACGCAAGGAGACTTTTGAATAAAGTAGATGAGCTGCGGAAACAGATAGACACAAGGAACTATGATAACATAGCTGTCACTAAAACATGGTTTAATGAAGGACAGGACTGGCAGCTCAACATTCCTAGTTATTGGGTTTTCAAATGGAATAGAAAGGAGGATAATAAAGTAATGGGGGGTCAGGGTGGGGGTTGCAATATCGGTTAATGAAACCATCCCAGCTATGAAGAGGGATTAGATGCTAGGAGTATCAAATGAGACAATATGGATTGAACTGAGGATCAAAAAAAAAGGGGAATCACACTGCTGGGAGTATTCTACTAATCCTCAAACAGCCAGAGGAAGATAGAAGAGCAAACATGTAGGCAAATTTGCGCCGAGAAGCGCAAAAACAATAAGGTGGTAACTCATATGGGGTTCAATTACGCTAATGCTAACTTGAATAAAATCAGTGGAAAAGGTTTAGATTCTTCAAGTGCATTCAAGAGAACTTTTTCCTCAGCCAGCAACAGTTCTAGACTTAGTTTTAGTGAATGAAAAGAGTATCATTGCAAAGGCACCCAGTAGTGGTGACTGTAACTCGGTTAGATTTAGCTTCTTTAAAGAATAATTAAAGTTTTAAATGAAGGAAAGGTCAGTTTTACTAAGCTGAGTTGACAACATCAACTGCACTGCCCTCATCTACCTTCTTAGTTACCCCTTCAAAAAATGATTTTCCACTCACAAAGCCATGCTGACTATCCTTAATCAGTCTTCAGTCTCTAAATTCCTGTAGATCCTGTCTCTCAAAATACCTTCCAACAACTTACCCACCACAGATGTGAGGCTCACTGGCCTGTAGCTTCCAGGCTTTTCCCTGCAGCCCTTTTTAAACAAAGGCACAACATTTGCCACCCTCCAGTCTTCAGGCACCTCACCTGTGACTATCGATGATTCAAATACCTCTGCTAGGGGACCCGCAATTTCCTCCCTAGCCTCCCACAATGTCCTGGGATACACTTCATCAGGTCCCAGGGATTTATCTACCTTGACACGCCTTAAGACTTCCAGCACATCCTTCTCTGTAATATGTACACTTCTCAAGACATCACTATTTATTTCCCCAAGTTCCCTAACATTCATGTTTTTCTCACAGTAAATACTGATGAGGAATATTCATTTAGGATCTCAGCCAAATCTTTTGGATCTGAACATAGACGACTTTGTTGATCCTTAAGAGGCCCTACTCTCTCCCTAGTTACACTTTTGTCCTTTATGTATTTGTAGAAGCTCTTTGGATTTTCCTTTGCCTTATCTGCCAAAACAATCTTGTGTCCCCTTTCTGCCCTCCTGATTTCTCTCTTAACTCTACTCATACACCCCCTATCCTCTTCAAGGGATCCACTTGATCCCAGCTGCCTATGCAAGTCATATGCCTCCTCCTTCTTCTTGACCAGGGCCTCAATATCCCATGTCATCCAGGGTTCTCTACTTCTATCAACTTTGCCCTTCACTCTTAGAGGAATGAGGTGGCAAGAAAAGCTTCAAGGACATCCTGTAAAGACTTCCTCAAGGACATTGAAATTGACATTGCAACATGGGAGACCCTTGCTCAGGATTGCTCAGCCCAGATGAGTGCAATTGGCAAAGGAGGATCAGCAAACAAAGAGCAATGGATAGTGTCAGCCTAAAACAAGCGCATGGCATGTAAAATTCATGGGTACAGTTCCCCCAACTACCTGCCCACCTCATTGTCCTCTCCTCACTGCAATAGAGCCTTTTGTGCCAAGATAGGACTCATCAGCCACCTTCCCACCCACACAGCCCAATGCCTGGATGATAAATAAAGATGGTCTTCAATAGTGAAGAACAGACAAAAAGATGACGCTTTAGTTACTGATGCAGTCCGTATCCATAAACATCTGAACGATATGTAAGCTTGGGCTGATAAATGACAAATAACATTCACACTGCACAAGTGCCAGGCAATAATAATTTCCAACAAGAGGGAATCTAACCATCTCCTCTTGACATTACTATCACTGAATTCCCCCACTGTCAACATCATAGGTGCTATCATTGATCAGAAACTGAATTTGACTAGCCATGAAAATACTACAGCTACAAGAACAAGTTAGAGGGTGGAAAATATGCAGCAAGTAACTCACCTCCTCACTCCCAAAGCTTATCCACAAGGCACAAGTCAAGAGTGTAATGGAATATTCTCCACTTGCCTAGATGAGCACAGATGCTACAATATTCAAAAAGCTCAGTACCATTCAGGACAAAGCAGCCCACTTGATTAGCACCACATGCACAAGCTTAAACATTCACTCTCTCAAACACCAATGTGCTGTGGCAGCAGTGTGTACCATCTACAAGATGCAGTGCAGCAACTCACTAAGGCCCCTTCAACAGCACCTTCCAAACCCACATCTTTTACCACCTCAATGGACATGGGCAGCAGATACATTAGAACAACACCAGCTGCAAGTTCCCTCCCAAGAGCCTTACCATCCTGACTTGGAACTATATCACCATTCTCTCATGTCACCAGGGCAAAATACAGGAACTCACTTCCTAACAGCACTGTGGATATACCTATACCAGATAGACTGCAGCGGTTCAAAAAGGAAACTTACCATCATCTTCTCAAGGGCAATTAAGAGGAGGGGCAATAAATGTTGGCCCAGCCAGCGCTGCTCACATCCCAAGAAAAAAATGTTAAAAGTCCAAATACTATTAAATTCTACCAACTTCAGTGGGATTGGAACCTCTGTCCCCAGAGCATTAGCTGGGCCTCTGAATTATTGGGCCACCATCTCTTTTGCCATTACAGTCAACTTCACACACACATGGTCTGATACTCATTTATCTTCCATATTTTTAGTATTGGATTTTCAATTCAGGGTTGAGAACCCAGTTCCTAGTTCAGTTCGGATTCCCAATTCTGCCTCATATTCATATCACTGATACACACAAATTTCAAATATAGATGACCTAATTGCCCCAGAGTGGATTTAGCACCCATATGGTGCTGCTGGAAATAGCCTGGAGACTGATACAGTCACTAAAAGCCGTTTGAAAAAGCATGCAGGAGCCTCGATTGGGCCTGCCACTTGCTCCGGGAATGGCTGCCCAAGAAGACGTACAGAACTCGTTGGAATCACCAGGAATAGGTGGGCACAGGCAGCTCCCAGATTTTCAACTGCCTCGCTGGAGGTCCCCATGGACTCTGTTGTCAAGAAGCGACAGATTGTCTTCAGGGCATATGGACAGAAAATTCACCTCAAGAGACCCAAAGGGCATTTGGTCAAAAAACCAAAGTGAACATAGGCCCTTTAGACAATGAGACTGGGGAAGTAATCATGGGCAACCAAGAAATGGCAGAGGAATAAATCAATCATTTTCACAGTGGAAGTCGGTAATAATATTCTAAAAGTACTAAGTAATCAAGGGGCAAAAGGAGGGAGGAAATAAATACAATAACTATCACCAGAGAAAAAGTACTACGGAAATCAATGGGGCTAAGGGCCAATACGTCTCCTGGACCTGATGAGTTGCATTCCATGTTATTAAAGTAGTTGTTACAGAGGTAGTGGATGCGCCAGTAGTCATCTTCCAAGAGTCTTTAAATTCTGGGAAGTACCAGAAGACTGGAAAACTGCTAATGTAACACCCTTATTCAAAAAGGGAGGGAGACAAAAAACAGATAACGATAGACCCAGTTAACTTAATATCTGTCACTGGGAAAATGTTAGAGTCCATTAGAAAGGATGTAATAGCAGAGCATTTAGAAATGCATAATATATTCAAGCAGAGTACGTTGTCTTCATGAAGGTAGAATCACAGAAACCCTACAGCACAGAAAGAGGCCCATCAAGTCTGCACCGACCACAATCCCACCCAGGCCCTACCCCCATATCCCTACATATTTACCCACTAATCCTTCTAACCTACGCATCTCAGGACACTAAGGGGCAATTTTTAGCATGGTCAATCAACCTAACCCGCACATCTTTGGACTGTGGGAGG
Source organism: Carcharhinus amblyrhynchos (assembly GCF_965287045.1). Lineage (NCBI taxonomy): Eukaryota > Metazoa > Chordata > Chondrichthyes > Carcharhiniformes > Carcharhinidae > Carcharhinus > Carcharhinus amblyrhynchos. The sequence goes on along the minus strand of NC_137335.1, from coordinate 32,358,059 downwards.
AAACCAGAGCACCCAGAGGAAACCCATGCAGACACGAGGAGAATGTGCAAACTCCACACAGACAGTGACCCAAGCCGGGAATCAAACCCAGGTCCCTGGAGCTGTGAAGCAGCAGTGCTAACCATTGTGCTACCATGCTGGTAGCCAGTAGAATTCTATGAGCTGTTAATGAGCAGGATAGATAAACGGGAACTAGTAGATGTGATATACCTGGATTTCCAAAAAGCCTTCAATAAGTTACTACACAAAAGACTACTTAATAAGAGCTCATGTGTGGGGGTAATAATATTAGGATGGATAGAGGATTGGTTAGCTAATAGAGAGTTGGGATAAGCAGGGCATTTTCAGAATGGCAGGCTGTAACTAATGAAATGCCACAGGGGTCATTGCTGGGGCTACAATTATTTACAATATATATGAATGACTTGGACAAGGGTTGGGAATGTACTATTACCAAGTTTGCGGATGGCACAGAAATATGTGGGAAGTCAAATGGTGAGGATGACACAAAGGGTGGGATTTTCCAGCTGTGCTTATCCCAAGGTCAGAAAGTCTGGCACATAGTCAACGAACCATTGCATGGTTCATGTTTCCCCGCCTCCTGACACCTCCTCCCACCCCTGCCCTCCCAGTGTTCTCTAAAATTGTCAGAGCGAGTGTCAGTTGCATTATTGAGATGTGGGGCACTGCTGAGGAGCACAAACAATCATGGTTTGAGAGGGCAGTCTACTAAAGTACCATTCTTCCTGTATCCTGCAGAAGTGCACATAGTAGCTGGGAGATGGCATGGACAGCAGGCTGAATGCCAAAACTGCAGTAACTTATGGCCATGGAGGACTAGGGACTAGGCACTGGACATCATGCAGGTGTCACAACCTCACTCAACTTAAAATGACCTGTTTATTCCTGTTCACTGTTTTGTCCTTTAACCAATCCTCCAACCATGCTAATATAGTCCGCCCCACCCCACGATCTTTTATTGTTGTTCTGCTTTATCTGTCTTGCTATTTACATCTTCAGAAAAGCTTCAGATTTACTAGGCATGATGTCTCGCTCATAAAACCAGGTTGACTCTGCCTAATCGAAGTAAAAGTTTCTAAGTGCCCTTTTACTACTTTCTTAATAATGGATTCCAGCATTTTCCTGACAACTGATGTCAAACGAAATGATCTGTAGTTCTCTGCTTTCTATCTTTCTTGAAAGGAAAAGCTACGTTTGCTAACTTTCAATCCACTGGAATTGATTCCATAATCCAAGGACATTTTGGAAGTTGCACCCACTATCTCTATAGTTGACCTTTTTTTGAAATCTAGTATATAGGTTATCAAGTCCAATTGGCTTTTAGTCTCATTAATTTCTATAGTACTTTTTCTTTACTAATATTAATTAATTTAAGTCTCTCAACAACGCTTGATTTCCTGGTTTGTGGTCACGTTTTTATGTCTTTTACAATGAAGGCAAATACAAAATATTTGTTTAATCTGTCTGCTATTTCCATATCCCCCATCATCATTTTTGTCTCAGTCTCCACTTTTACTGCTCTCCTCCATTTTATACACTTTTATAGCCTGTTTCAATTTGTTAAAATGTCATCCTATTTTGTTTCCCAAAAGTAGCACATGCTGAAATAATTCATGGAGTTTTCCACCAACTCTTTGACAGTATATAACAACCAGGCTTTTTCCCCCTTTTTCCTATCCCTGTATCTGCATCTGAAGTGCTGTAACCTGCAAGGCTACAGACCCCATGCTGGAAAATGGGGTAGGAGCGGCTAGTTTCTTCTCTCTTTTTTGGCTGGGACAGACACAATGGATTGAATGGCCTATTTCTGCACTGTTAACATTCCTATGGTTCAATGGCAAGATGCACGATGAGGGATTACACAGTGAGGCCAACATTGGGGTGGGGGGCGTGGGGCAAAGAATGGGGAATAAAGAACAAAGAACAATACAGCACAAGAAACAGGCCCTTCGGCCCTCCAATTTCCCTCTGATGGAGAAATCTAGCACGAGGGGGCATGGCTTTAAATTAAGGGGTGGTAGTTATAGGACAGATGTCAGGGGTAGGTTCTTTACCCAGAGGGTGGTGAGGGATTGGAATGCCCTGCCTGCTGAAGTTGTAAATGCGCCTAGTTTGGGGGCGTTTAAGAGATCCGTGGATAGGTTTATGGACGAGAAGGGATTGGTTTAGGTTAGTGGGTCATTGTTTTGTAACTGGTCGGCGCAACATCGTGGGCCGAAGGGCCTGTTCTGCGCTGTAATGTTCTATGTTCTATGTTCTAAGCCTGCGCCGCTCATTGGTCCAACTAGACCATTCATTTGTATCCCTCCATTCCCAGTCTGTTCATGTGGCTATCCAGACAATCTTAAAAGATCCCAGCTCGTCCACCTTCACCACCCTGCTTGGCAGTGCATTTCAGGCCCCCAGCACCCTCTGTGTAAAATACGTCCCTCTGATATCTGAGTTAAACCTCGCCCCTCTCACCTTGAACCTGTGACCCCTCAGAATGTAGGGCTCCTTCATGTGACTGGGGTGGTGCAGGGGCAGGGAGTGTCTTATGTACTTGGATGGGGAGAGACTCACTAACAGAATGACATCTGTGACTTGGGGCCAGATTGGGAGGCTGGCGGATGGTAGAAATGCTTCACTTCACATTGATTACCATACCATGACTTTCCTTGTCCCAGTCCCACAGAGGGAGAGCATAGCAGTCCAGAGTCAATAACGCCCAAGATGTTATGTGCAGAACATGGACATCACATCATGTACATTGGTCCAGGGTGCAGGGGGGGTCTTGAGATAATTTATGGGCAACAGTTGGCATGTTCAGTCCGGGGAAGCACCTGCGGCCTATAAATGGGGAAAAGGTAGTCTGGGAGCATTCAGAGGTCTCATTGCAGGAGCTGGGATTGTGTCAGCATTTTTAACTCACACTGTGCCAGAGGCCTCATACGTTTACACTAAACCTTTGGGAGATTTATATCTCCCAAATAACAGTTCCTGCCGAGACATTTAATGACAAACTGTCTAGTTTCTTCATCTAAAGGGGAGAGGGCAGGGTAACTTTGAAACACACCCTCAGCTGGGCAGGATTACAGAAGTGAATATTTGGCTGCAGTAGAATCAAGCCCTTGAACCTACAGTGATCTGTTAGTCGTCATGGTAACAAATTGGACCTTGGGAGCCTGGTGCTGTCTCCTGTCTTTTTCTCATAGATGCTGCAGAGAGAAGACCTTCAGGAAAATGGATGCTGCATTGAGTACTAGCTGCATCATTGCATTCAGACAAGACAGGAGCAAAAGGCAGAAAATTAGAGAGTGAGTCTGGAAGACAGAGGAAATAAAAGATAGAAAATAAGAAAGAGAAGTTGGCAGTGTTTAAGATTATATACTCAAGTGTAGTGAGTAAAGCAAATAAAGCAGATAGAAACATAGCAATACATCAGTTATGACAGAACCATGGCTTAAGAGAAACAGGAATAGCTCAACATTGCTGGTTACAGGATTTCCACACAAGATAGTGAGGGGGATAAAAAGGGAGGGAGGGCAGTTTTGGTTAGCAAAGCAATTACCGCTGTGAGAAGGGATGGTATGTTAGAAGGATCTTTAATTCTGGCTATATGGATTGAGCTTAGGAATGAAAAAAGGGGCAGTCACATTACTGAGAGTGAAATATAGACCCCCAAACAATGAGAGAGATAGAAGAGCAAATATGCAGGCAAATCTCTGAGAAGTACAAAAACCATACGGCAATGGTTGACAAGGATTTTAACTACCTGGGGTAGTTTCATGTGAAAGGAATGGAGGGAACAGAATTCTTAAGGTGTATTCAGGAGAATCTTTTGTGGTCAGTGCACAGCAAGTCCAACAAGAGAGAATGCAGTTCCAAATTTTGTTTTAGGAAATCAAGCTGGGCCACGCAAGGCATATCAATGGGAGAACATGCTTGTGGAATAGTGATCATAATTCAGTTAGTTTCAACATAATTATGGAATAGATAAAACAGGAGTTAAAGTTCTAAACTGGGGCAACACCAATGTTACTCAGCTGAGGAGTGACTGAGCAAAAGTGAACTGGAAACAGCGAGTTGAAGGTAAATCACCGTGAGAGCAGTGGGAGACATTCAAAGGAAAGATTCAAGGGCTGGCCAGCATTTATTGCCCAACATTAGTTGCCCTTGAGAAGTTGGTGATGAGCTGCCTTCTTGTATTGCTGCAGACCACATGCTGTGGGTTGACCCACAATGCCGTTAGGGAGGGAAATCCAGGATTTTGACCCAGTGACTGTGAAGGAACAATGATATATTTCCAAGTCAGGACACTGAGTGGCTTGGAGGGGACCTTGCAGATGGTGATGTTCCCATATATCTGCTGCTCTTGTCCTCCTAGATGGAAGTGGTCATGGGTTCACTGCAGTGCATATTCTAGATGGTACACACTGAGCGTGGTGGTGGAGGGAATGGATGTTTGTAGATGTGGTGCCAATCAAGTGGGCTGCTTTGTCTTGGATGGTGTCAATTTTCTTGAGTATTGTTGGAGCTGCACCCAGGCAAGTGAAGAGTATTCCATCACACTCCTGATTTGTGCCTTGCAGATGGTGGATAGGCTTTGGGAAGTAAGGAAGCAAGTTACTCGCTGCAGTATTGCTAGCCTCTGACCTGCTCTGTTGTAACTGTCCTGAAAGAGCTTGGCTAGGGGAGCAGCAAGTTCTGAAACACAAGTCTTCAGAACTGATAAAGGATCAAATTGAGAGAGGATGGGAAAGACCTATTTACTTTAGCAAAGAGGTTGGTGAATAGGGGTAAGAAAGTGATTGGTCTAAAGAGTAGAGGAGAGGTGAGGAAAATTATTTTCCCCATCCAGAGGGTTATGGGAGTGTTTGGAACTCACTGAAAGGTTAGTAGAGGTAGAAACCCTCAGCTCATTTAAAAGGTGTCTGAATACGTACCTCCAGTGTGATAAACAGCAGGGCTATGGACCAAATGCTGGAAAGAGGGATCAGATCAAGTGGCTCATTTTTCACCTGGTGCAGACATGATGGACTAAATGGCCTCTTTCTGTACCATAACTTTCTGTGATTCTATGAGGCTGTATTGACTTGCTCTAATCATCCTATGCTTTTCCAAGTGCATTGTTGAGAATTCCTTAATAGGAAGTATGGTGACACAGCACCCAGGTTCGATTCCCACCTTGAGTCACCGTCTGTGTGAAGTTTCACCTGACGAAGGGGCAAACCTCGAAAGCTTGAGAGTTTACTATCAAATAAATCAGTTGGACTTAAATCTGGTGTTGTCAGACTTCTTACTGTGTGAAGTTTGAACATTCTCCCCGTGTCTGTGTGGGTTTTCTCTGGGTGTTCCAGTTTCCTCTCAGTCCAAAGATATGCAGGTTAAGTGGATTGGCTAAATTGTCCCTTAGTGTCCAAAGATGTATAGGGTAGGTGGATTAGCCATGGTAAATGCACAGGGCAGAGAGGAGAGCCTGGGTGGGATGCTTTTTCAGAGAGTTGATGCAGACTCAATAAGCCAAATGGCCTCTTTCTGCACTGTAAGGATTCTAACAATAAATCCTCTAATAGATTTGAGCACGTCATTGATGACTCTAGTTGTCTGTTTCGTTGATCTCCCCTTTCCTGAATTCCAGCAATTTGTTTACTAACTTCCAATCTGCTGGGATCATAACAAAATCTAAGGAATTTTGGAAAATCATAGCCAATATCTCTGCAGCTATCTATTTTAAAAAAACTAGGATGTAGGCAATCGTGTCTGAAGAATTTGTTTGATTTAGTCCCTTCAGTTTCTCCAGTACTTTTTCTCTGTTGATATGAATTATCTTAGTTTCCTCACTGTTAACCCTTCAATTACCACCTATTTGTGGCATGTAACTTGTGTCTTCTAACATGAATACGGACACAAAATATTTATTCCATGTTTTATCATTTCCTCATTTTCCATAATAATTTCACCTGTCTCTGCTTCTAAAAGTCCAATGTTTATTTAAGTTATACTTCCTTTTTTATATAGTTATACTTTGGTCGGTTTTCTGCTCTTGGCTAGCTTGCTCTCATAATCAATTTTTTTTCCCTTTTTATCAACTTTTTGGTGGCCCTTCGCTGATTTCTGAAACAATCCCAATCCTCATGCTTACTAACATTAGTTGCAACATTACAAACCTCTTCTTTTAATACAATATTATCCTGAACCTCTTTAGAGAGCCAAAGATGTATCTTTCTCATTGATTTTTGTTTTGTTTTTTTCAATGAAATACATTTCTATTCAATTTTTCCCACTGTTATTTACCACCATACATTTTAGTCTGTTTACCCAATCAACCTTAGCCAGTTCTCCCTTCATACCGATGTAATTGGCTTATTTAAGATTCTTGTTTATGATTACAGTCTGTGATTTTTGAATGCAGTGCAGAATTCAATTGCATTATGATTGCTGTTTCCCAATGGATCTTTTGTTGTGAAATTACCAATCAACCCTGCCTCATTGCACAATACTCGACTATTGGGGTTCCATGACATATTGCTCCAGAAAACGCTCTCAAAAGTATTCTCCAAACTCTTCTTCTGGACCACCTACGCCAATTTGATTGGTTCATTCAACAAGAAGACTAAGCCCCCAAAACTTTTACATTGCCTTTGTTACAAACTCCAGTAATTTCTTGTTTAATGCTCTGTCCAACAGTATAGCTGTTAGGAGGACTATAAACTACTCTCAGCAGTGTTTTCTGATGCTAGCTATTCCTAATTTCAAACTATACTGACACAGTTTCTTGATTTTCTCACATTCTGTCATCCTTTATTACCAAAGCTACCTCTCTTTTGTTTGCATTCTGCCTGTCTTTTCAGAATACTGTGTACCCTGGAATATGTGTTTCCTAACTTTGGTCACTTTGTAACCATGGGGATGATCTTACCCGGATTTGGTAGAGTGTTCATCCTTTTGAGAAAAACGGCTTGTTTCTCTCCAGAGAAACAGCTGGGTTTTCTCTCCAGATCTTTTCTTACAATATTCTGTCACAAAGAAAAGCTGGGTGAGTTTCACTCAGTCGTGCAGGGTGGTGTGGCCTAAACACACAGGCAAAGCCCAGCTGCTTTGAGATTGGGGCACCATGTTTAAAGTGTGTCCCAATCAGAGCATGAATGATCCTTCACTCAGCCCACCATGGATGTCTAGGGGTTGCCCCCACCCTGATCGGAGTCAACACATCTCTCTTCCACACGCCCTCCCTCACTGATCAGAGTCAGCACTTCTATTCCCTCCCTCTCCCAATAGTCAGTGCTAGCACTCCCTGCCCCTCCCCACCCCCTCCCCAGGACAGCAGACCTTTCCCCCCCAACTCCCTTCCACACAGATGATTGCAGGCTTCCAGCTCACACCTAGCTCTCCACTAGCCCGCCCACCATCCCACACCAAATGACCTTGGTCAGAATCCCCAGCTCCCACTTCCACTTCTGGCCGCTACCACCGACACCTCCCACCAGCCCCCCCCCCCATAAGGCCCTCCCACTAGGGTCACCCTATGCATTGCCAGGTTGCCAGTGACAACCTGGCAGTGCCAACCTGTGCCTAGGGGCATTTCCAGGCCACCGCATGGTCTTTTCCCTCTTCACCGGGATTATATTCAGCTTTATACTTCCACGGGGATCCCCATGACAGATTCTGGGTGAACCTGTTGTAAACTGCCCCAACGTGACATCACATCAGCATGGTGTGAATATATAGCAGGGTGCCAACAGCTGATGGGGGGGCGGGGGGAATATTAATTATATTAAAATTTATCATGTCGTCACTAAAGGATGATGAAAAACAGAAGTCACAATCTCGCTTGTGAGATCCACGACTTTTGGGTTTTGCTATATCCTTTAAGGAGATCTTTCTTGGTGCTCAGCAGAAATTTATTCCGATGGTCAAAAAGGACCATAGGAGGAGAGGTAATAAGCCGTGGATAATGAAGGAGGTGAAGGAAAGTGTTAAATCAAAAGCGGAGGCGTTTAGAGTAGCTAAGAGTAGTGGGCGAGAAGAGGATTGGGAGAGGTTTAAATGTCAACAAAGATTGACAAAGAAGTTGATAAAGAAGGGTAGGAGAAACTATGAAGCTGGGCTAGCGCTTAATATAAAAAAGGATAGCAAGAGTTTTTATAAGTATATAAAAAGGAAGAGGCTGGCTAGGGTGAACGTTGGTCCCTTAGAGGATGAGAAGGGGGACTTAGTGGTAGGGGATGGGGAAATGGCTGAGGTCTTGAATAACTTTTTTGTTTCTGTCTTCACGGAGGAGGACGTGAATAATTTGCCAGGTGTTAGCGATGGAAAGGTGGTAGGACTGGAGGGTCTCAATGACATTACTGTTACTAGAGAGGTGGTGCTCGACAGACTGGAGGAGCTGATTGTGGACAAGTCCCCAGGACCGGATGGAATGCATCCGAGGGTTCTGAAAGAAATGGCGGAGGTGATAGTGGATGCCTTGGTGGTTATTTTCCAAACGTCGCTGGATTCCGAGGAAGTGCCGGAAGATTGGAAAACGGCTAATGTTACACCGTTGTTTAAGAAGGGTGCCAGGCAAAAGGCGGGGAATTATAGGCCGGTTAGTTTAACGTCAGTTGTAGGTAAAATGTTAGAATCTGTCATCAAGGAGGAAATAGCGAGGCATCTTGAGAGAAAGTGCTTGATAGAGCAGACGCAGCACGGTTTCGTTAAAGGGAAGTCATGTCTGACAAATTTACTGGAGCTCTATGAGGATGTGTCTAGGGCGGTGGATAGAGGAGAGCTGGTGGATGTGGTCTTTCTGGATTTTCAGAAGGCGTTTGACAAGGTACCTCACAAGAGGTTATTGCAGAAGGTCAGGGGACATGGAGTTGGGGGTAGGGTGTTAGCGTGGATAGAGGATTGGTTGGCAGAGAGTGGGGGCCAATGGGTGCTATTCGGATTGGCGGTTGGTGACTAGTGGAGTGCCCCAGGGGTCGGTGCTGGGGCCTCAGCTATTTACCATTTATATAAATGATCTGGAAGAGGGAACCGAGTGTAGGGTGTCGAAATTTGCTGATGACACCAAGATTGATGGAACGGCAAATTGTGCGGAGGGTGTGGAGAGTCTACAGAAGGATCTAGATAGGCTGGGCGAATGGGCCAGGAACTGGCAAATGGAATTTAATGTTGGCAAGTGCGAGGTGGTCCACGTTGGTAGGAATAATGGTAGGAAGGATTATTACTTAAGTGGCGAAAAACTGCAGCAGGCGACGGTGCAGAGGGATCTCGGGGTCCTTGTGCATGAGTTGCAAAAACCCAGCTTGCAGGTGCAGCAGGTGGTCAGGAAGGCGAATGGGATGCTGGCCTTCATAGCGAGGGGGATTGAATATAAAAGTAGGGAGGTCTTGCTGCGACTGTATAGGGCATTGGTGAGGCTGCAGCTGAAGTACTGTGTGCAGTTTTGGGCGCCATACTTACGCAAGGATATTTTGGCCTTGGAGGGAGTGCAGAGGAGGTTTACTAGGCTGATGCCGGAGTTGACGGGGTTGACCTATGAGGAGAGGCTGAATAAATTAGGCTTGTACTCGTTAGAGTTTAGAAGAATGAGGGGAGATCTCATTGAGACGTATAAGATGATGAATGGGATGGATAGGATAGAGGTGGAGAGACTCTTCCCACTCAGAAAGGATAGTAGGGCTAGGGGGCACAGCCTCAAGATAAAGGGGGGGCGGTTTAGAACGGAGTTGAGGAGGAACTTCTTCACTCAAAGGGTGGTGAATCTTTGGAATTCTCTGCCCGTTGAAGTGGTGGAGGCTACCTCGCTAAATATTTTTAAGACGCGGGTTGATGGGTTTTTGATAAGAGAGGGGATTAAGGGTTATGGGGAGAGGGCGGGAATGTGGAACTGAGCCACGACAGATCAGCCATGATCTTATTGAATGGCGGGGCAGGCTCGAAGGGCTAGATGGCCTACTCCTGCTCCTATTTCTTATGTTCTTATGTTATGTTCTTGTGGAAATCTTCGGGACAGCAAGAATAGGTTCAAGAATGGAGCCTGCCCAATGTCTCTGTAATGGCAATAAAATCTAAGCCATTTATCTCTTTTTGTACCAAGATTTCACCCACCTTATTGCAGATAGTTCAAACTGACTTCAATTTATACTTTTTACTATTACTTCCTGCTTGGACCTTACTCTCTGATGTTTTATTGTCAATAAACTCTCCATCCCTTCCTGTTCCACTAATGCAGTCTTTATCCTCATTGCTATACTTTTCCATTGCCTCAACTTTTATCTTTGAGTTTCTAAATCTCCCTTCACCTGAACCCTTCTTTCCCTCTGTTGGTTTAAAGCCATTTTTCCCTACCCAGAGCTGGTGTACACTTATGTTTGTACATCTTGTCTCTTCCTGTCACTCTCTGTTTACCTTTACCCATATGGCTACCCTGCAGTATTGACTTGTTCTTTCTCTTTAATTTTCAAAATCTCCCTTCAGATGAAACCTCCCATCCCTCAACCCACCACATAATTTAACCCTCTTTACAGCCCCAGTTATATATAAGTAGCCAAGACACTCTCTCTTTCCCAACTACTGGTGTAGGTGCCCCATGAATCGAAACTCATTTCTCTCACACCAATCATTGAGCCACACAATCAGATTTCTGATCTAATTTATCCTAGACCAATTTGCTCCTGCTGAGCTAGTAATCCAGAATCTTTGAGGTTCTGCTTTATAATTTAAGTCGTACATACTTTCTCAATGGAACCTCTTTCTTATTTCTTTATTGTTGGTACCCAAATAAACAACGGCAACCAGATTTTTCCCCTCCCAAAGTCCTTCCTGGCCCTGGGAAGATATGCTTAACCCTGGCAACAGAAAAGCAACACAGCCTTCAAGACCCCTGCTGCAGAGAATATCTATCTTGCTAAAAATACTGTCCCCCATTACAACTACATTCCTTTTAACTCCCCCTCTTGAATGATTCCCTTCAGCATAGTGCCATGGTCAATTTGCTCATCCTCCCTAAAGTCTCTGCTCTCATCCACACAGGCTACAAGAACCTGACACATGTTAGAAAACTGCAAAGGTTAAGGCTCCTATGTTGTTTGGGTCAACATATCTGCCTCATTTGCAGTCACACCCTTCTATCACAGACCAAAGAAGAAGAACCTAGCACTGCTATAGTGCATTAAAAATTGCACTGTGTATTATGTCCACTGAACACAACTATATACACAATTATTGAGAGATCACCAGGAAATTGTCAAAACTAAACAGCATCTCATGGAAAGAACATAAGAACATAAGAACATAAGAAATAGGAGCAGGAGTAGGCCATCCAGCCCTTCGAGCCTGCCCCGCCATTCAATAAGATCATGGCTGATCTGTCGCTGCTCAGTTCCACTTTCCGGCCCTCTTCCCATAACCCTTAATCCCCTCTCCTATCAAAAACCCATCAACCCGCATCTTAAAAATATTTAGCGAGGCAGCCTCCACCACTTCAACGGGCAGAGAATTCCAGAGATTCACCATCCTTTGAGTGAAGAAGTTCCTCCTCAACTCCGTTCTAAACCGCCCCCCTTTTATCTTGAGGCTGTGCTCCCTAGTCCTATTGTCTTTTTTGAGCGGGAAGAGTCTTTCCACCTCTATCCTATCCATCCCACTCCGGTATCAGCCTAGTAAACCTCCTCTGCACTCCTTCCAAGGCCAAAATATCTTTGCGCAGGTGCGGCGCCCAAAAATGCACACAGTACTCCAGTTGCGGCCTCACCAATGCCCTATACAGCTGCAGCAAGACCTCCCTACTTTTATATTCAATCCCCCTCGCTATGAAGGCCAGCATCCCATTCGCCTTCCTGACCACCTGCTGCACCTGCAGGCTGGGTTTTTGCGACTCATGCACAAGGACCCCGAGGTCCCTCTGCACCGAAGGTATGGTTCTCAGAAATAGACCACATGGTCAAGCACAACAATAAATTAGTGTTTGTAATGTCTAACAACCAGAATATCAAAACTTCATGATCTTCTCTCAGGGTGTCTGAACTACCTTTGGGACCACAAATTGAAGTTAATGGACAGGATCTTCTAGCCTTGTTTGCCCCAAAACTGGATAATCCTGCCCAAGTTCAATGGACCTTTGCATGGTCCGTGTTCTGCCTTCCACAATTGCTGTGGTGGGCAAGCAGGATGATAAAATTCGCCCCAATGTTAATTTTGCAGATTTACCCCCGTTGAACAAACAGCTGCTTGCTGCCACTGATGACTATAATAGGTTCCCAGTCATGGAAATAGTTACATTAACTTCGATGAAAGCACTCATCCCAAAGTTTGACCAAACTTTTGCCAAATTTGGAATACCTCAAATGATGAGGCATGAAAATGGATCTTTACTGAACAGCGAGGAGTTCAGTAAATTCACAAAATAGCTGGGTTTCACTTAATTGGAAAATTACAGCCAATTGGCCAAGAGCTAATGGAGATGATTGTTCATACTTTGACAGCAAGTCTTGGAAGCAAGAATTGTATCACTTTCTTCACAATTACAGAGTGACTCTGCACTCGGCCACCTCCAGTTACACCCTCCTTTACACACCTGAGGCACAGACATCTTTCTGAGCTACCATACAAAGCTAGTGGTCAAAGTGTGTGCCAATGCAGTCAAGAACAGAAGGATCAGATGAAAGTAAATGCAGAGCAAAACATGAAAATTAGTGTTATATTGCTAAAGCCAGGACATAAAGAGCTTGAAAAGTGTAATGGTCATGTTGGGGAGCAAACAACCATCCAAGACATCCTGCCATTCATTGTGACCAACACAAAATGATCAATGATCAGTGTTAAGTGCGGTTTGCAAATTATCACAAGAAACACATGACTCTTCAAAGTGCTGAAAACATCATTCATAAGCATCAAATTTGATTCCAACATTGACATCTTAGTTGAAGAGTTAAATGAGACTACACCTGATGTCAGACATTATCCCATTCATGAGAGAAAAAATCTATCATATTTAAATGATTATATTATGAAATGAACCAATTTCAGTTGGTGAACAAATATTTCATCTCATTATCTATGACTGAGTGCACTGCTAAGCTACTATAATAATTTCCATAATATTCCTGATGAAATTATGTTTATTGCTTACACTTTTGAAAACAAACCATTGAAACATGCCAAGCCTCTCATTTAGAAGAAAAGGAGGAACATTGTGTATTGAAAATTATATTGTGTATTTTGCCCATCTAAGGCTATTATATACTCTAGCAGAAGGAGTCTGGAATGGAATATTTTAGCAGCGTGTACAGTTCTGATTCTGAATGTTTATTACTGAATATTATTGTTTCTTCCCAAGAACTTCACAACTGCCTCCTGAAGGTGATGCATAGTGGTATTGTCACTGGGCTAGTAATCCAGACACCCGGGCAAAGTTCTAGTGACTCGAGTTCAAATCCCACCATGGCAGATGGTGAAATTTGAATTTAATAAAAATCTAGAATTTTAAAAGTCTGATATAACAATTGACAATGATTTCATTGTCACTATTTAAAAAAATCAACAGATTCACTAATTTCCTTTAGGGAAAGAAATCTACCATCCTCACCTGGACTGGCCTTTGTGTGACTCCAGGTCCACAGCCATATGGTTGATTCTTAAATGCCTTCTGGAATGGCCTAGTTTGGTTCAAGGGCAATTACAGATAGGCATCAAATGCTGAACCAGCCAGCGATGCCCACATCCTATTGTGATGTTAATGTAACTTTAAGAAGTTTTTTTTTAAAATCATGATCACAGCCTTAGGTGATGTCATTGTTGGGAGGAGAAACAAATTGTGGGCAGGTCAGGTGACGAAAGTTTTTTGGCTTTCAGTTTCATTTTGGCTGCCATGTTAGAAACATAGCTGAAAGTCTCTGTTTTTATTTTGAGAGTTTTACCAGTTAGTTGAGAGCACATCTTGTTTGCCATCTTGTAGTAAAGAATCTGTGTTTTGGGGAGCTGATCTGACTGCAAACTGTTCTGAGCTTAAGATCATTTGAAATCCGCATTCAACCTGGGGAATTGGATTCCAGTATTATGTGAGCTATAGCCTGTGCAGTGATAGATCTGTTTAGAGGGTTTTGCTAATCTGATATTGGTTTTGATCGGAACATCTGATATATATTGGTTAAGGGTTATACATTAGCGTGGTTGTTTTGCTTTTGTTTGTAATTGTTAAAAGTTCTTGCTAACTTTCTTACTATACATGTTAACTATATTCTTAAATAAACTTTGTTTGATAAAAAGCTCCCTAGTAGATCTTTTGAATCACACCTGAAGTGGAACATCTCATGCTTATCCTAGCCAAATTCAACGTAAAAAAAGAGTATGGTTCAGGCAAACTTTATAAAACACTTTGAAGTTTCTGCCTGACCCATAACACTATGAATGAATTTTTTTAAAAGTGTCCAGGGAACTTTCCCCCTCCCTGATGCATCATCTCAATGTGTATGTCAAAGAGCTCTCAACCCATAATCTGACTGTGGCCTACTCATGCCTGGTTACTCACCATATGTCGATGCCAAATCTTCTCACCTCCAGTTTCAGTATCTGAGCTGCTGGCTGCAAACACCATATCAAATAAGAACATAAGAACGTAAGAAATAGGAGCAGGAGTAGGCCATCTAGCCCTTCGAGCCTGCCCCGCCATTCAATAAGATCATGGCTGATCTGTCGTGGCTCAGTTCCACATTCCCGCCCTCTCCCCATAACCCTTAATCCCCTCTCTTATCAAAAATCCATCAACCCGTGTCTTAAAAATATTTAGCGAGGTAGCCTCCACCACTTCAACGGGCAGAGAATTCCAAAGATTCACCACCCTTTGAGTGAAGAAGTTCCTCCTCAACTCCGTTCTAAACCGCCCCCCCTTTATCTTGAGGCTGTGCCCCCTAGTCCTACTGTCCTTTCTGAGCAGGAAGAGTCTCTCCACCTCTATCCTTTCCATCCCATTCATCATCTTATGTGTCTCAATGAGATCTCCCCTCATTCTTCTAAACTCTAACGAGTACAAGCTTAGTTTATTCAGCCTCTCCTCATAGCTCAACCCCCTCAAGTCCGGCATCAGCCAAGTAAACCTCCTCTGCACTCCCTCCAAGGCCAAAATATCCTTGCGTAAGTACGGCGCCCAAAACTGCACACAGTACTCCAGCTGCGGCCTCACCAATGCCCTATATAGCCGCAGCAAGACCTCCCTACTTTTATATTCAATCCCCCTCGCTATGAAGGCCAGCATCCCATTTGCCTTCCTGACCACCTGCTGCACCTGCAAGCTGGGTTTTTGCAACTCATGCACAAGGACCCCGAGGTCCCTCTGCACCATCGCCTGCTGCAGTTTTTCTCCACATAAGTAATAATCCTTCCTACCATTATTCCTACCAAAGTGGACCACCTCGCACTTGCCAACATTAAATTCCATTTGCCAGTTCCTGGCCCATTCGCCCAGCCTATCTAGATCCTTCTGTAGACTCTCCAATTTGCCGTTCCACCAATCTTGGTGTCATCAACAAATTTCGACACCATACACTCGGTTCCCTCCTCCAGATCATCTATATAAATAGTAAATAGCTGAGGCCCCAGCACCGACCCCTGGGGCACTCCACTAGTCACCAACCGCCAATCCGAATAGCACCCATTGACCCCCACTCTCTGCCTCCTATTTGACAACCAGTCCTCTATCCATGCTAACACCCTACCCCCAACTCCATGTCCCCTGACCTTCTGCAATAACCTCTTGAGGTACCTTGTCAAACGCCTTCTGAAAATCAAGAAAGACCACATCCCCGGCTCTCCTCTATCCACCGCCCTAGACACATACTCATAGATCTCCAGTAAATTTGTCAGACACGACTTCCCCTTAACGAAACCGTGCTGCGTCTGCTCTATCAAGCAATTCCCCTCAAGATGCCTCGCTATTTCCTCCTTGATGACAGATTCTAACATTTTACCTACAACAGACGTTAAACTAACTGGCCTATAATTCCCTGCCTTTTGCCTGGCACCTTTCTTAAACAACGACGTAACATTAGCCGTTTTCCAATCTTCCGGCACTTCCCCGGAATCCAGCGATGTCTGGAAAATAACCACCAAGGCATCCACTATCACCTCCGCCATTTCTTTCAGATAGCTTCTTCCTCAGTATTGTGCTGTGGTTCTCTCTATTTCTCCTTAGGTTGCAGCAGTTGGCAAGCAGCAGTCCTTGGGCGTTTAAAAGCAGGACACCAGAAGCTTTGTGTGAGTGAAGTGAGGTGAAGGGTAGTCCGTGGTGTTGCAATCCCCGTATGGAATGAGAACCTGTAAAGGATATTTGAATTTCCATTGACTGGCTGGAAGGATCACATGACAAGATTTAAAGTTTTAAGACTTTTACTATAACAAACTACAGCAATATTGTTTAAATACCAAAATGAGAAAAGAAAATCTGGTTACAGATTCCTTTATTTGAGGAAACCAGCTTAAGTTTAGAGTTAACTTTATCAAATACCATAATAAAAAAAAGAAAATGCTGGAAAAACTCAGCAGATCTGACACCATCTGTGGAGAGAGAAACATGGTTGTTGTGGGTAAGAGAATAAAATGACAAAAGTTGATGTTTTAATATTATTGCATAATCAGGGTTAAGAAAAATGGTTACAGATTTATTATTACAGAAAACCAGCTCCTTCTCGATATACCCTTGTACAGCTCATAAGATCTGTGCAAGCCAACATTCTCAAAAATAACAAGCTTTGAAATCAGTCAGTTAAAAAGTGTTAGAGATAGAATCAGAACGATAAACCAGGCCCTCTAAGTGCCGAGTCTGTAGTACAGATCCAACTCAGCAATCTCCTTTCAGGTGCCTCAATACGCTCTCAGCCATCTCCAGTCTGATTCGCGCTGTGGGCAGGGCTTAGCATTGCCGGAATGATCGGAGCTCCGAATTGCACATGCACAGTTGGAAAAAATTTGATAAAGGGCGCCCTTGTCGGATTACTCCCGAGCTGCAGAAAGTGGAGAAAGCGGCCCGGCAGCGAAAAGCAGGAGCGAGAGCGTATCTCAAGGAGGAGGGAGGTGGGTAAGATATATCTCGGGGGGGGGCGGTGGTGGAGGATGGATCTCTGGTGGGGGGAGTAGGGGGGCCCACTGCCATTCTGCGGGCGATCGGTGTGGGGGGGAGGGGGCAGGGGTGGCAGTTGGTCTGGGTACTGGTGGGGGGAGGATAAGGGACACACGCACACATCACTGCCCCCCTTATCCACCCCCCCACTACCCAGGCCGATCACCATCCCTGCCCTGCCTCCCGCCCACCAATTGCCTGCAGAGCAGCAGCGGACCCCCCCGACCCTCCACCAGAGATCCATCTGACCTGCCTCCTTCCTCCTCCCCCACCAACCAGACAACGATCTGACCCACCTCTACCCCCATCCCCACCACTGTTCTGAGTTAGAGAGCCGTTGGAAACAATAGAGACCCTCTTCAGAGGCTGGAGCACCCGACTCAGACTTTTATTTAGCAGGTCTGTAACGGCACGATCCCGGATCGGTGAACACGGCGGTAAAGGGGGAAATGCTGATAGAGTTGGGTGGGCAGTTCATTCATTCAATTTAAATCCATTCAAATGCATTTAAATCGTCAATTTGGGTGCAAAATGGATCCACGCCATTCGCGGGTCTCGGTAAAGTCGCGAGCTGCTCAGACTCGGGCGCAGGTCACGATAAAGGCCTCACACCCAATTTTACCACGATTTTGCGCCCAAAAATGGGTGCAAATTGTTGGTAAAATCGGGCCCAGAGTGTCAGTATACCAAGATAAGTTAGGAGCCTCTGTGACGTGGGGACAAGGTTAAATGTGAGGAGTACAAGATGCTCCTGTTTGGTAAAATTTTTGTGTATTGTTGGATCAAAATTTAAATAAAGCCTGTGTGCGTGTTGGGCATGATATAAATATGCAGATTTTTTTGTAAACATCAGTCTGCTCCAGAGACCCTTCTCTGAAATAATGTTCTCCCTGCATATGCTTGAAAATAAAGAGACTGTTCTGAGTCACTGAGGTTATTTCAAAGGAAATTAGCGATAACAATCTGGTATAGTTGGCAGATACGTACAACAGACCATTGGGATAGCTCTGCAAAGCAGTGAATATATTTATTTGTCACCCATAGTTAGTGCGGTAAGTCCACCTAGGAACAGTTCAGTCAAGTATCAAAAGTACCAAATTAAACAAATGTTAAATTATAAGGGTAATTTGTTAACAAGAGAAAAAGGGTTATTAAAGAATTCAGACCAGGCCAGGATAGATAGGTGGCACTGTGAGAGGGGGCGGAGCTGTGAAGGCAGGTTACTGTTAACAAGTCAACAATAATTTAAGCTGCGCAGATCAGGCCAGACCTTTCATTACCAGAAAGGTGGAAATGAGTTTGCAAACAGTGATGCAGAGAATGGTTGTGTACAAGTAGGTTGTCAGAGAGTGGTTGCAAACAATAAGTGAGTGCAGAAAATGGTCATGCAGAAGACAAGCATAGGAAACTGATTGATAAAATGAAAAAAAATAGGTTGGCCAAATTATAAATAAAACACAGACTTGTGTCAAACAATTCTCTTTATGTGATAAAGTATTTTGCAATCTCAATCAAAGGCCGTTCAGAGCGGCACACAAGCTGATAAGGAAAAATACAGCTCTTTAGGTGATTATCAGGAAGAAGCTATCCTCAGTTTAACCTCAAGACTAAAATAGAATCCAGCTTTGATTCAACTTGTGAAGTTTTCCTGGATCTCTTTTACTTATTTGATTTATTATTGTCACATGTATTAATATACAGTGAAAAGTATTGTTTCTTGCACACTATAGAAAAACATACTTCAGCAAGGCATTTGACAAGGTCCCCCATGCAAGACGTCTTGAGAAGGTGAGAGGGCATGGGATCCAAGGGGCTTTGGCCTTGTGGATCCAGAACTGGCTTGCCCACAAAAGGCAGAGAGTGGTTGTGGATGGGTCTTTTTCTGCATGGAGGTCAGTCACCAGTGGAGTGCCCCACGGATCTGTTCTAGGACGCTTGCTGTTTGTCATTTTCATAAATGACCTGGATGAGGAAGTGGAGGGATGGGTTGGTAAGTTTACCGACGACTCAAAGGTTGGTGGTGTTGTGGATAGTCTGGAGGGATGTCAGAAGTTGCAGCGAGACATAGATAGGATGCAAGACTGGGCGGAGAAGTGGCAGATGGACTTCAACATGGATAAATGTGTACTGGTCCATTTTGGCAGGTCCAATGGGATGAAGGAGTATAATATCAAGGGTAGGACTCTTAGCAGGGTAGAGGATCAGAAGGACCTCGGGGTCTGGATCCTTAGGACTCTTAAATTGGCCTTGCGGGTGGAGGATGTGGTCAAGAAGGCGTATGGTGTACTAGTCTTCATTAATCGAGGGATTGAGCTTAGGAGTCGGGAGGTAATGCTGCAACTTTATAAGACCCTTGTCAGACCCAACTTGGAGTACTGTGCGCAGTTCTGGTTGTCTCACTACAAGAAGGATGTGGAAGCTATTGAAAGGGTGTAGAGGAGATTTACAAGAATGTTGCCTGGATTGGGTGCATGCCTTTTGAGGATAGGTTGAGGGAGCTAGGTCTTTTCTCCCTGGAGAGACGAAGGATGAGAGGTGACCTGATAGAGATGTATAAGATGTTGAGAGGTAGAGATAGGGTGGATTCTCAGAGGCTATTTCCCAGGGCTGAAATGGCTGCTATGAGAGGACACAGGTTTAAGGTGCTGGAGAGCAGGTACAGAGGAGATGTCAGGGGTAAGGTTTTCACTCAGAGGGTGATGAGTGAGTGGAATCGGCTGCTGTCGGTGGTGGTGGAGGCGAACTCGTTGGGGTCTTTTAAGAGACTTCTGGATGAGTACATGGGATTTAATGGGATTGAGGGTTATAGATAGGCCTGGTAGGTAGGGATATGATCGGCGCAACTTGTGGGCCGAAGGGCCTGTTCGTGCTGTAGTGTTCTATGTTCTGTATGGTTCATAGAAAAGGAAAGGAAAGAATGCAGAATGTAGTGTAACAGTCATAGCTAGGGCATAGAGAAAGATCAACTTAATACGAGGAAGGTCCATTGGGGGGAGAGGTATAATTTGGAAGTGAGAGGAAGGTTCTTTACGCAGAGAGTTGTGGGGGTATGGAACGCGCTACCGAGTAGGGTGGTGGAGGCAGGAACGTTGGACTCGTTTAAGGTTCAGTCAGATAGACACATGAGTGAAACGAGGATGGAGGGTTATGGTAGGGGCTATTAAATAAGGTTAGAACCTCAGGAGACACCGGAAAAGCAGGCTTGTAAGATTAACGTTTTTGTCTTTTTATTCCGCAGGTGGAGGTCCACCTCGTGTCAAACGAGGGGCATGCACACGGTGGGTCGTGCGTGGGCTGCTCTTGGAAGTTCCGGAAGTGGCCTAGTACTTCGTGTCGGTGTGTGTGCTTGATCCTGGACCGGTAGACGGGCGCCGCAACAGCTCGGTGACTAGCACTGCTAGCTGTGCAGATACATGGATTTGGGCCTGTGTCTGTGGGAGTTTGTGCATTCTCCCTGTGGTTGCGTGGGTTTCCTCCGGGCGCTCCGGTTTCCTCCCACACCCCAAAGATGTGCTCTTAGGCTGATTGGTTTACCAAATTGACACTATTCTCCCCTGAATCTGGCTAAGTTAGGGGTTCCATTCGTAGACATGCAGGGTAGCATAGGTGTAGGGTGACACGGCGGCACGGGCTCGTTGGGCCGAAGGGCTTGTTTCCTGTGCTGGGTTGTTCTTTGTTTTTGTTCTTTGTAAAAATCTGATGGCAGCAGGCAAGAAGCTGTTTTTGAGTAGGTTGGTACATGTCCTCAGACTTTTGTATCTTTTTCCTGACGGAAGCAAGTCGAAGAGAGCATGCCCAAGTTGCATGGTTCCTTGATTATGCTGGTTGCTTTTCCAAGGCAGCAGGAAGTCTAGGCAGTGTCAATGGATGGAAGGCTGGTTTGAGTGATGGACTGGGTTTTATTCACACCCCTTTAGTTTCTTACAGTCTTAGACAAAGCAGGAGCCATACCAAGCTACTGGAAAGAATGCTTTCTATGGGGCATCTGTAAAAGTTGGTGAGAGTTGTAGTGGACATACCAAATTTCCTTAGTTTCCTGAGAAAGTAGAGGTGCTGGTGGGCTTTCTTAACTATAGCATCCACGTTGAAGGACCAGGACAGGATATTGGTGATCTGGACACCTAAACACTTGAAGCTCTCGACCATTTCCATTTCATCCTCATTGATTTAGACAGGGGTATGTTCTCCACTATGCTTCCTGAAGTCAATGACTATCTCCTTTGTTTTGTTGATATTGAGAGAAAGATTATTGTCGTTGTAACAGTCCACCAGATTCTCCATTTCTTTCCCGTGCTGTGTCCCATTATTGTTTGGGATCCGACCCACTATGGTGGTGTCATCAGCCAACTTTAAAATCAATTTGGAGGGGTATTTGGCCACACAGTTGAAGGTAAACATCTCAAGCATTCAGTTATATATTTCCCCCTTCCTTTGTACCAATGAATTAAGAACAGTTAACGTTAAATGTATCAAATGAGTTTGGATATGCTCGTAAGAGTTTTATTTATTGTCCTATTTAGTCCCGATGGAGAGAAATTATAGAATTAGTTTGGATAGGAAAGTAAACTTCATTTAATTTGAAGCTGCTGTGAATTTCTGTGTGGAAGAAACTCAAAACATGTTTGAGTTTGAAAGACCAACTTGTTCTCAAAACATAGGGATAAGGACTGCAATTTGGCAGCAGTCCAACTTGAACTTTCCAAAGTATTGGAGTTAAAAAATTGTTGAGATTATCTATACATTTTACACATATCATGATTATTATGAAAAATACAATCTGCACGTAAAAGTATTTCTTTCAAATGTAATTAAATAGCAAATGTTAGGAATTGAAAATGGGCTTAAAGAAGAAAAGGATAAACAAACGAGAATAAATTTAAGAGAAATTGAAGAAAATAATTGAAGAAAATTAAAATTATGCAATTGCATGGTGAGCTAGCCTGTCCCTTTCACTTCTGTCATTTCAGTAGACTTGATATAAAATTTAATTGTGGATTTGTAGGGACTCAATAGTAACAGTTAAATGTGGAAACTTTAAGCATCATCTGAAGAAATTTGGAATAAGTGTGGAATAAGTTCTATTTTGTTGTCACGTCACTTCCGGATAAAGAATAAAACATTTTGCAGCTGGGTAATGAACTTGGGTTAGAATGTGATTTTGAATCAACAAAGAATAGGTGATGCCTATAAAATCAGGCTTTGGAACAAGTTGTTATAATGAAGGAGAATGGAGGATCTTATTTAATTTTAATCAAGTGATTTTGAGTTTGTTGTTCTCTGTCTCTTCAAGAAATAATAGTTGCGAGAGAATTCTGAGAATTAATTGTTTGAAATTTATGAGCTATGAGAATCTGTTGTTTTATGTGGATGATCACAGATTCATGTTACCATTGTTTTGAGCTTATCTTTCTGGGGAATTAGCCTGATCTTGAGTTTTAGTTACAGGCATATTGTAAGTTCAAAAACAGAATGGCAAGAGGTGCTGCCATAATTTATTCTGATTATCGGGTTCAAAGACTTATTCCCGACACTATTGGCACAACGTAAAGGGAAAATTTTGAGATTCAATACTGAGGAAAAAGGTCCACAAGATAGATTGTTAAACAAAAGTGTCCTGGACCATGTTCTTGTTAGATTAAAACAAAAGAAGGATGGTGAGTGTAAGAGGGAGTTTAGATTAATTTGGGATTAAAAGTCTAACAGATCAGGGTAGATTAGATCAGAGTTAGAGTACAGAAAAGTCACAAAGTGCCTGGAATATAGTTTACAAAAGATACTTTTTGCATAAAGGCATATATAACCACCGTTTGAGAATTCAGACATGTATTTTTGAAAACATATTCTGTAATAAATGCATACACCTTGGCTAATGACACACTGCTCTAAGGTATGATGGGAAGTAGTTAAATAAAAAGAACCATATTCCTTGGAACAATGCAGCTACTAAGCCAAGGGAAGAGCAAATCTTATCAATATCTCCAGACAGCCCTAAAGAATAGAATATTCACTAACCAAGGACACACCAGGGCTCCCAGACAGTTCTAATGAATAGGAAACACACTACACCAGATAAGGAGGTCTGGCAAGAGAGTGTCAGATGATGTGAGAAAGACTTTCAAAGTCCACGAACACACATAGTCCCATGCTTCTGAGGGTAAATGTTATTGGCCAAGGTAAGTAATCTATACAAATAATTATTGGCTAACACCCAGCTGGGTGAGCAAGGGATGGGCAAATGGCTTTTGAAAATTGTATAATTGTGATACTGAGAGTGGTGTAATTTCAGAGTGATTTGGAACTGCCCCCAATCTCTCTCCTTCATATGTTGACCAAGTTTGGAAAATAAAGATACAAGTCTAACCAGGATACTTGTCTCCGTGAATCTTTGTGTCAGCTGCGACGTAATTAAGAAGGGAAACCCCTCACATGAAAGCCAGTTTAATAATAGTCTCTGAAAAATTCTCCTACAGTGATGTAATGATGTCCATCTGAGAAAATTTACTCCATCCTTTTGCAAACTAGCAGAGAATTAACTCTTGTTTGTTAATAGCTAAATATGTATTTATATTTTTACAGGAATTGGGAATTACAAAATTTTAAGTTTCTGAATTGTCAGATTTGTTCAGCTGAATTAATCCTTTTTGTTCCATGCTGGGATGTTAATCCCAGAAACAAGTGTTTGTTATGGGAAATCTGGTGTAAACACATTGACCAATGAATATCCTGACTTTTAAAACCCACCAAGCCTGGGCACAAGAAACTGGAACTGATGAATTAATTTGAATTCATATGAGATGGTATTACAAAAAACAAATAGAAAAAAATTGATATCTAAAGAAATTTTACAAAAGCAATAAAAAAAAATACACACAGTTTATGTAGCTTGAATAGTAAAAGAATTACGGGTTATGGTGAGCAGGCAGGTAAGTGGAGCTGAGTCCACAAAAAGATCAGCCATGACCTTGTTGAATGCTGGAGCGGGCTCAAGGGGCCATTTGGCCTACTCCTGCTCTTATGCTCTTTATGTGTCTTTAATGGATAGAAGAACAAAGTTTCTTTTGAAGAAGAGATGAAATAAATAAATAGCTCATAGAAATCTGTCAGCCCAACTATACTATTGCTTGAATGTGAGACAATTCTAAGACATAAAAGGTGCGATGTAATTTAGCAAGTTACTGTTCTAAATAATCTAAAATAAAGAACACAAAACATGTTAATGCCTAGAATCAAATAAGGATTTTGATTTCTAATTTAAAGGAATTATAAGAATACGTTTTTCTATAAAATCTCTCCAGACAATAAAATAAAATATTACAGTAGCTAATGCAAATGTAAAACAGTAAGACAAGCTCGGAAATAAAGTTAGGGAAAAGGGACAAACTGAATTTGATAATCTGGTCATCACCTGGCACGTTGGAACTGTATAGGGGAGAAATGCTAAGATCTGGAGTCAGAGACCACTTAATATCGGCTAAATTATATGAAAAGAGTCTTAGAAAAATCAAGATAATTGAAAAATTAACCTCAACAGAATCTTAAAATGAGCATGAGAGGATTTAAAAAGGATGTTTTTGTTTGAAATAATTTGTAGTTCAAGGGGAATAAGAACACTTGAATTGATCATAAAATGGATTCAGGTCAAGGAGGAATGAAAAAAGATGAGCAAAAGTCTTTCCCACATAATACTACTCATCCGACACTTTGGCTTGAATAATGCTGGAAGGTGTCATTTTCCAGTAGGGCATACCCTTCCAGATAGAATCAGATCAGGGCACACATTTCACTGAGCAAGTGTTCAAGGAAGTATGTAAAAGTTGCATGGATTAAAACAGGAGGTGAGAGATCAGCGGATTATTCGTGACATAGAAGGGGATGCTGAAACAAGCTATGGTACTGGCAAAAGGGGAAAGATCTTGATTAAAATCCCACCTAACAAACTAGAATTCGCACGCCAGTGGATGGGACAGTATGAAGTAATTATGATAAGTGATACATGCACTTGTATGGACATCAAAGGGAAGGGTTACTGGTCACAACAAAAGCGCTTTACTAATTGATCTTGTTTTACGAAATCAATACCGACCGACCAGTGACAAGTAGGAAAGTTATTTGCTTAATTTACAGAATGTCAATGCCATGTTAACCCTTCAGGTCATGATGATCCTGGCAATGGGAGAGGTGAATAGCACCACAACTTTGGAACCACCAAAGGGAGCTCTGGTACATCGCTATCAAGTGGAATGCAACATTGAATGCTAAACGTAACAGTAGGAGAGCAAGTCACTTTAAACAGCAGCCTAGGCCTGCTACAGCTGGGACGCAGAAGCATCAGAGATCTGCCAGACGCAACTGAGTGATGGGGGTTGCATGGGATGATTGGCTCAGTTCTTAAATTTCTGGACTTAAACACCTTCTACTTCAAATACACAAATTGAGAAGCCGAATTAGAATTTGTTTGTAGAAAGGAGAGCTATGTTTATGTAACATGCTTAACAGCACATACTCCAATTACAAACACCCATTGCAAAAATTCTGGGTGGAACATATATAGCCCTAATAATAAACATAGAAACATACTAACTTGGACAAACAAAGATGATAGATGGAAATGGGAACTACACCTGAAGAAAAGGACGTTACACTGCACCACCCATAACAAAACGATCTGGGCAGAGGCAGCCAAGGTCTCATTTTCACCCGTGACCCACTTTGTCCAATCACAAGTCTAGGACCAGAGTATGATCTTGCATTAATCAATGAGAATGAAGTTTTGTATGATAATGTATACTATGAACTGGTACCCATAGGCCTAAAAATTACAGAACTGGCCCTGCCCCAATCGTGTTTGAGCCATACTCAAGCATCGCATCTGGCCTTGGTGCATCAAGCAGTGATTGAAGCAGCCCAGTGTAACAGCCAATATATGTGCCCCCCCCCCCCCCCACCTCCCCCCACCCCAACCCCATCCCTGGAAAAAAAAATGGTCAAAATGCGGCCAGATAAAATGATGCTGCTACAGTCTTCAATAGCAGGACTTCAATAGTTAATTCTATTGATTTAGCAACTGTTGACCAGAAGGTCTGGACTTTAAGCCTGCAGCTTAAAAGGATTCTGGAGAAAGGACAAGGGATTCAGAACACTCAACTAAGTGCAGACCAGACACAGATAATTAAGAGCTGAGCCACTGTACTAGAGAGTCATGCAGGCACCATCAATAAACTGACTGGGATAGGGAAGAATATTTCAGGTGCTGCAAGTAGAAATGATGTCTGCGGCAGATAGGAACAGGCAGGGGAAAATTTGAGGCAACTTAGTAAATTGTGGGTTACAAATGAGCATCCATTTAACCTCACAAGACACACAAACCACATCTTGATCTGATGCCAGCTCAGGGGTTTAACGTGTGTATAGAACTAATGTTGAATGTATTATGGAGAGCAATATGCTAATCGGTATTGTATTTGTAATATCTGTTATACCCATGTCAACACCTGGCAAGGTGTTATATAGAGTAGAGAATACTGGGGTAATTAAAGGAAATTCATAAAATCATAGAATCCTACAGTACAGAAGGCCATTCAGCCCATTGAGCCTGCACCGATGACAATCCCACCCAGGGCCCTATCCCCATAGCCCTATGCATTTACTCTAGCTAGTCCCCCAACACCTAGGGACAAGTTAGCATGGCCAATCCATCTAACCCATACATCTTTGGACTGTGGGAGGAAACCGGAGCACCAGGAGGAAACCCATGCAGGCACGGGGAGAATGTACTGATTCTGCACAGACAGTGACCCAAGCTGGGACTCAAACCTGGGTCCCTGGTGCTGTGAGGCACTGTGCTACAGTGCCGCCACCTTATTATGATGTTACATATCATGATGTCCTATTCTATGCTGTAGAAATAGAGGGAAACATGATCAGAACAGCTTTAGATGGGTGTAGAATAGAAGCCACCTCCAATGTGTGCACATCCAATATACAAAACAGAAGAGACAAGGTTTAATGCTACAGAGGATTGTACATGTGTATGTGGGGAGCCAATACACATTGCATAACTAGGCGAAGGGAGACAATGTATTATCACATGGCAGCAAATCCTTCGAGATGGGAATAGTCAACTACGTCCCATAACTTATCGCATAGTATGGCCGGCATTTTGCCACCCTGCCCGTCATGGGAATCTGAGCAGGTGACAGGCAGACAGTGGGAAGGTCATTGACCTTGGGTGGGATTTTACAGTTTTGGGACAAGTGAGGCGATAAAATCCCACCCAAACACAGAATGCTGGAAAATCTCAACAGGTCTTTTTTCTCTTCTTACAGATGCTGCCAAGACCTGCTGAGATTTTCCAGCATTTTCTCTTTTGGTTTCAGATTCCAGCATCTGCAGTAATTTGTTTTTATTCATAAAATTCCACCCACTGCTTCAACCTGGGCGGCACAGTGGCACAGTAGCTAGCACTGCTGCCTCACAGCGCTTGGGTTTGATTCCCAGCTTAGGTCACTGTCTCTGCAGAATTTGCACATTCTCCCAATGTCTGCATGGGTCACCTCCAGATGCCCCAGTTTCCTCCCACAGTCTGAAAAGACGTGCTGGTAAGGTGCATTGGCCATGCTAAATTCTCCCTCAGTGTACCCGAATAGGCACCCGAATGTGGGACTCGGGTATTTTCACAGTAACTTCATCATAGTGTTAATGTAAGTCTACTTGAGATGAATAAATAAATAAAATATTTAATTAAAAATTTGCTAGCACTGGCATAGGTAGGGAAGGTTGAACAAGTGGAAAAATACAAGAGAGCAACATTTAATCAAGTCACAAAGTATGAAGGACAATTTGACGCAGTACTTGAATCAGTGCTGTTTTGTAATCCCCTATGTGCCAGAACACCTGATAATGATTCAAAACCAGGCTCAAAGAATATATAGAACATACCACACATTTCAACAACATACCCATGCCTTAGTGGATAGTATTGATCAGATCATCCACATGGTAGGGAGATCTGTGGAATTGGGACTTAAACATACAATTACTCCCACGAGTTGGCATTATCTGCCATATCCTGGTCATTATCCAAATGATATTGATTGTATGCCTAACTGGCCTCATTTCCGACATTAGGCACACAAGAAGTGGTGATGGGGAATTAGATTTAGTAATTTGGAGTAATGAGGTAAGGGATCAGTTAATACAGATGTCAAATCACATACCTTTATGAATCCACACTGGATACCTGGCCAGTATCAATAGTGGCAAAGAGAAAAGGAAACAGTCAGCACCTGAGAGTTGGTTACATTCGGCTCGGCCAAATGCCAAAACAAGGGAGTATTGGGAGCGAGGGAATAAAAATGACAAAAGTTGAGGCTTTAATATGATTGTGCAGTCAGGTTTAAGAATTAAAAAATCAACAAGAAGATAATAGAAAAATGGTTACAGACTCCTTTGTTAAAGAAAACCAGCTTCCTCTCTGTTATAAATGCTTTGTACAGCTTGTAAGAACTATATAAGCAGACCTTCTTAGCAATAACAAGTTTTGAAGTCAGACAGCAAAACAATTTTAGAAATAGATGTTAGGCATTCCAAGATAAGTTAGGAGCTCTGCAATAGGTAGAGAGTTAAATGTGATGACCACAAGATGTGCCTGTTTTGGCAAAACCTATAAGTATTGTTAGATCGAAATTTAAACAATGTCTGTGTACACGAGAAGAATGACCTCTCACCTTGTCCACCCCAGTCCAACACTGGCATCTCCACATCACACAAACATCAGAGTCTACTTCAGAGACCTTTCCCTGAAGTAGTGCTCTCCCTGCATATGTTTGAAAATAAAGTGATCATGACCTATTCTGAGTCTCCTGTGGTTAGATTTTAGGAAATCAGCAGTAACAAAGTGAATATTCTTTGAGTCCAATATGACTCTTTTTCAGATGATCTTACCCACTTACAAAGAACAAAGAACAACCCACTTAGAACAAAGAACAAAGAAAATTACAGCACAGGATCAGGCCCTTCAAGCCTGCACCGACTATGCTGCCCATCTTAACTAAAACCCCCTACACTTCCAGGGACCATATCCCTCTATTCCCATCTTATTCATGTACTTGTCAGGACGCCCCTTAAAAGTCACTACCATTTCCACTTACACTACCTCCCCCGGTAACAAGTTCCAATCACCCATCCCTCTAAAAAATCTGCCTCATTTAAAACTTGGCCCTTGCACCTTAAACCTATGCCCCCTAGTAATTAACTCTTCCACCTTTGGATAGTCAGAAGCTTTTTCCCCTCTGTTCATGCCTCTCATAATCTTGTAGACTTCTATCAGGTCTCCCTACAACCTCCATTGCTCCAGTGAGAACAAACCAAGTTTCTCCAACCTCTCCTCATAGCTAATGCCCTCCATACCAGGCAACATCCTGGTAAATCTTTTCTGTACCCTCTCCAAAGCCTCCACATCCTTCTCGTGGTGTGGCAACCAGAATTGAATACCATATTCCAAGTGCGGCCTAACTAACGTTCTATAAAGCAGCAACATGACTTGACAATTTTTAAACTCAATACCCTGGCCAATGAAGGCAAGTGTGCTGTATGCCTTCTTGACTATCTTCTCCACCTGCATTACCACTTTCAGTGACCTGTGTACCTGTACACCGAGATCCCTTTGCCTATCAATACTCCTAAGGGTTCTGCCATTTACTGTATATTTCCTAACTGAGTAAGACTTTCCAAAATGCATTACTTCACATTTGCCCGGATTAAACTCCATTTGCCATCCCTCTGCCCAAGTCTCCAACTGATCTATATCCTGTTGTATCCTCTGATGGTCCTCATCGCTATCCGCAAATCCACTAACCTTTGTGTTGTCCACAAACTTACTAATCAAATCAGTTACGTTTTCCTCTAAATCATTTATATATATTACAAACAGTAAAGGTCCCAGCACTGATCCCTGAGGAACACCACTTGTCACAGCCCCCCCATTCAGAAATGCACCCTTCCACTGCTACCCTCTGTCTTCTTTGACCAAGCCAGTTTTGTATCCACCTTGCCAGCTCACCTCTGATCCCATGCGACTCCACCTTCTGCACCAGTCTGCCATGAGGGACCTTGTCAAAGACCTTACTGAAGTCCATGTAAACAACATCCACTGCCCTACCCTCATCAATCATCTTCTTCACTTCCTCGAAAGACTCGACCAAGTTCGTGAGACACGACCTCCCCTTCACAAAACCATGTTGCCTCTCACTAATACGTCCATTTATTTCCAAGTGGGAATAAATCTTATCTTGAAGAATCCTCTCCCTAACACTGATGTAAGGCTCACCGGCCTGTAATTACCAGAATTATTCTTGCTACTCTTCTTAAACAAAGGAGCAATGTTGGCTATTCTCCAATCCTCTGGGACCTCCCCTGTAGCCAGTGAGGATACGAAGATTTCTCTCAAGGCCCCAGCAATTTCCCTACTTGCTTCTCTCAGTATTCTGGGGTATATCCCATCAGGCCCCGGAGACTTGTTTACCTTGATGTTTCTCAAGAACCCCAATACCTCCTCCTTTTTGATTTCAACACAACTCAAACTATCTACACATCCTTTCCCAGACTCATCATCCACCAAGTCCTTCTCTTTGGTGAATACTGACACAAAGTACTCATTTAATACCTTGTCCATTTCCTCTGGCTCCACACATAGATTCCTTCCCTTGTCCTTGAGTGGGCCAACCCTCTTCCTGGCTACCCTTTTGCTCTTTACATATGTGTAAAAAGCTTTGGGATTTTCCTTAATCCTGCTGGCCAGTGCTTTTTCATGACCCCTTTTAGCTCTTCTTATTCCTTGCTTAAGTTTCTTTCTACTTTCTTTGTATTCCACACTTGCTTGGTGTTCCCAGCCTCCTAGCTTTGACAAATGCTTCCTTTTTCTCTTTGACTAGGCTCACAATATCTCTCGTTATCCAAGGTTCCCAAAACTTGCCAAACTTATCCTTCATCCTTACAGGAATGTGCCAGTCCTGAATCCCTATCAACTTACACTTGAAAGTCTCACAACACTAGGTTAAAGTCCAACAGGTTTATTTGGTAGTAAACACCACTAGCTTTCGGAACACTGTTCCTTCGTCAGATGAGTAGGGAGTTCTGATCCTGTTTGTTGGACTTGAATCTGGTGTTGAGAGATTTCTTACTATATTCTCCGTAACCAGCAGTGCTACTCTCCCACCTCTTTTACATCCCCCTCTATCACGCCTGAAACATTTATATCCTGGAATGTTAAACTGCCAATCCTGAAATTTCCTTAACTAAGTCTCTGTAATAGCAACTCCATCATAGTTTCTAGTACTAATCCAAGCTCTAAGTTCATCTGCCTTACCTGTTACATTTCTCACATTGAAACAAGTGCACTTCAGTCCACCAACCCTCTCTGATTTGCAATCCCACGCTGCCAGCTGTTTCTCTGAGTCTTACTAGCCCTGCTCTCTCATTCCCATTTAACTAATTCACCTTTGCTTTGGGTCCCACCCCCCTGCCAAACTAGTTTAAATCCTCCCGTGTGACAATAGCAAATCTCCCAGCCAGAATATTTGTGCCCCTCCAGTTTAGATGCAACCTGTCTTTCTTGTACAGGTCCCATCTGCCCTGGAATAGACCCCAATGGTCCAGATATCTGAAACCTCCCTCCTACACCAGCTGTTTAGCCACATGTTGAGCTGCACTATCTTCCTATTCCTAGCCTCACTGGCACATGGCACAGGAAGTAAATCCTACGATTACAACCCTAGAAGTCCTGCTTTATAACTTTCTACCTAACTCTCTAAACTGCTGCTGCAGGGCCTTATCACTCTTCCTGCCTATATTGTTAGTACCAATATGTACCACGACCCCTGGCTGTTAACCCTCTCCCTTCAGGAGGCTTTCTGTCCGTTCAGAGATATCCTGGACCCTGGCACCAGGGAGGCAACGTATCATCCTAGAGTCTCTTTCACATCCACAGAAACACCTATCTGTACCTCTAACTATAGAGTCCCCTATAAGTATTGCTCTAATCTTCCTTGTTCCTCCCTGCTTAACAACAGAGCCAGCTGTGTTGCCACTGCTTTGGCTGCTGCTGCTGATATCTCCTGATAGCCCATCTCCCCTGACAGTATCCAAAATGGTATACCTGTTAGAGAGAGGGATGACTACAAGGGATTCCTGCACCGACTGCCTGACCCTTCTGGCGGTCACCCATCTATCTGCCTGCACCTTTGGTGTGACTACATCTCTAAAACTCCTATCTATGACACTTGCCGCCTCCTTCAAGCTCTTAAGTGCATCCAACTGCTGCTCCAACCTATCCATGTATTCTGTAAGTGCAATTGTGTGCACTTAGAACATAGAACGTAGAACAGTACAGCACAAACAGGCCCTTCAGCCCACAAGTTGCGCCAATCACATCTATATCTACCAAGCCATAGAACTATCTGTAACTCCTAATCCCATTAGATCCCTTACACTCATCCAGAAGTCTTTTAAAAGACCCCAGCGAGTTTGCCTCTACCACCACCGACGGCAGCCGATTCCACTCACTCACCACCCTCTGAGTTCTGCAGACGTAGTCGTCCGAGATGCTGGAAGTGTCACGGATCTCCCACATCTCACAAGTGCAACACTTAACCCCACTGACTGTCATTTTGAACGCCAATTAAATTATTTGAAAGAATTTATAGAACTCTTACCTTCACTTTTACTTTCTCACAGTGGCCTTTTTATTGGTTAGAAGTGGGGGGGGGAAGCACCAATGTAGTGTTTTGGGTTTACCACTCCTTGACACCAGGTCTTCTGCTTCCCACTTCTTGGTAAATGTTGCTGGTCCACCTTCTCCCAGAATGCACCAGTGGAGTCCGTCAGCCACCTCTTCCAGATGCTCTAACTCCTGTTTATCACTGGAGGTGATCTTTCACTCCCCACTTCTTGTCTTTTCCCCGGCTGGACCTTTAAATTTTCTTGGTTTACAGCAGCTAGTGACATAAAAATGGGGTGTGACTTACTTACATTCAACTAAGCTGCCCTTAGCTGTAAGCCTCGAGATCTCACTGTGCTGAATAATCTCACTTGGCCTGAGTTGGGAGATAAGGTGAGATAGAAACAATTTCATTTTTAGGTAAGAAACTAGGGGCAGATTGGCAGACTCAGTCACAACTCCACCAGATGTTTAGGTATCAATATGTAAAATTACCTGATTTCCTACCCACAAGTAGCAAGATAGTCCAACCAGCCTATAAAGGGCAAGCCATTTAGAACTGAATGAGGAAGAATTTCTTCACTCAGAGGATGATAAATCTTTAGAATTCTCTACCCCAGAGGGTTGTGGAGGCATTGAGTATGTTGAAGACTGAGTAACAGATTTCTAGATTAAAAAATCAAGGGATATGGGGATAGCGCAGGAAAATGGCATTGAGGTAGGAGATCAGTCATGTTCCAATTGAATGGCAGTGCAGGCTCAATGGGCTGAATGGCCTACTCCTGCTCCTACCTCCTATGTCCCTAATTATCCTTCTATCAATCAACTCCTAATCACCAACAAAGAGTTGAAAGGGCCATCAGTGTTATCAAGTTACATTTGTTCATCATTGCAATCCAATAGGTCCACCAATCCAAACCTCAGAGGTGAGGTGATATCAAGACAGCATTTAACTGAATGCAACATCAAGGAACTTTTGCACAACACAGATCACTGACAATCAAGGGAAAATCTTTCCAAGGACTGTGGTCTTACCTCGTACAAAGGGAGTTGCGTCATTGGAGACTAATCCTTTCAGTCACAGGATATTGTTGCAGAACGTTTTAAATTAATTATCCTAATTACTTTCTTTTAAAGAAATTAATAATCTTGTTACCAGACATTGCCCTTGTTCCAAACATCTTTTTTAGCTTCATCAATGGCCTTCCGTCCTTCATGAGATCAGAAGTGAGGCTGTGCTGATGATTTCACTGTGTTCAGTAATACTTGCACTTTTTTAAATTACGATACAGTCTAAGCTCACATATCGAAAAACCTGATCATTACACAGCTGTGGGCAGTGAATCTGTGGAATTCTTTGCCATGGAGAACTATAGAGGCTGTGTCATTAAGCATGTTCAAGACTGGGATAGACAGATTTTTAATCAGGAAGTGAATCAAGCATTATTGGGATAAGGCAGGAAAGTGGAATTGATATCTTGTCAGGTCAGTCATGATCTCATTGGATGGTGGAGCAGAATCGATGGGCCACATGGCTTTCTTCTGCTTCTAAGTCTTATGGTTTTAGGCTGGTAAGTGACAAGTGCCATTCATGCCACACCAGTGCCAGGCATTAAAAACTTCCAATAAGAGAGAACATTCAAATTCAATGGCATCATCATCACCATTTACACCCAGGAGTCATTATTGACGAGAAACTGAATTGGACACTCACAGGGAGGCTGTGAAATCTATACTGAGCATCCCACCATCTGATTTTTTCTACTACCTACAAGGTAGAAATCGGGAGTGGATGGAATACCCTCCCTTTGTCTGGAAATGACACAGAAATGAAAACCATCCAGAATATAGCTACCCACTTGATTGAACAAAGAACAAAGAACAAAAACAGCCCGGGAAACAGGCCCTTCAGCCCAACAAGCCCACGTCGCCATTCCAACACTACCAGTACCCCCCTCCACCCACGACCTCTATCTATTGTTTTATGGCACAACATTCACATACCAAAGTATCCACCTCAACTACAACTGGTTTTCTGTGATTGAACTCTATCATACCTGAAGGGTGTACATCAAAAACTCATGCAGGCTTCATTTAATCCCAACCTACAATCTCCACCAACCACAGCAACAAGGATAGAAAGTACATGGGAAGACCACTGTCTCCAAGTTCCTCCTCGAATCCCAAACCATTCCGATTTGGACAATGTCCTCTTTTATTCAACATCAATGGATTTTGGAGTTTGCACCTAACAGCATGTTGGATGTTCACCACACATACTGAAGTGGTTAAATTAGTAAACTGACCAGCACCTTCTCAAGGACAATTAGGAATGGCCAATAAATGAGCATCTCCCCAACCACACCCATATCACAAGTGAGGAAAAAAATCTCACATTTCTCACTATATTTGTCAATATCATCCTTGGTATAAACATTACTTTGATAGAGTACACAACCATTGTAGGGCAATCATTTACTACACAGTTAATTCTGCTTGAACACTACAGGTGACAAGATTTATGAGGCATTTTAAATCTATTGTTCTTTAGTCTTTTCTTTGCTTTTGTTCTGCATTCAAGCTTATTAGTACAAGAGCTGTCTGTAACCAGTCCTATAGTTGACTTATTTGACACTTAAGTAAATTAGTAGGTTCTTGCATAATGAAATAAGTAGCTGTTTGTTACTAAGGAATATTTACGTTTTATTTATTGAGTCATAGTAAGCAGAATAGGAAATTGTGAAAACAACTGAGTACCATGTGGTGTCTGTAAATCTTGAGATTGTGAGTGAAATTTGATTTTTATTGTGGAAATCCACATGGAAAAAGATCTAAAGAATATGTAAAAGCTCCTAATAAAAGCTCCATCATCATCACGTGGAGACCCATGGCTGCATTTCGAGGAGAAATTTGGAGAGAATTGCTACAAAGCAGTTCCAAATCCTCTCTGTGTGTTATTGTTAAAAATGTTATGTATGTGTCCTTCCTGTCTATAATTCTAACTTCCTATTGTAATTCTGTCAAATCTTTGCGTCACCTTTTTTATTACAAGTTCTTATGTCTAATTTATGATGGAAGTCACCTATCTACCTATCCAAGAACATGCATTGGAGGCCACACAGCAAAGGCTCACTGGATTGGTTCCTGGGATGAGAAGGTTGTCCTATGATGAAACACCAAGTAAATGGGGCCAAACTCTCTAGAGTTTAGAAGAATGAGAGGTTATATCATTAAAATATACAAGATTCCGAAGGGACTTACCAGGAGAGGCACTAAGAAATTATTTCACCTGGCTAGGGCATCTAGAAAACAAGCACTCGGAACTTGCTAGAGCAGAAATCATTGTCGGATTACCACTCTGCTCAAAAATTCTCCTGACTCAACGTTGCTCCGTATTTCTATGAGAACCTCCCAAGCCCAGCTTTTCCAAAAATGCAAAATGTTATATCCATCAGGGAGTTCTGGCAAAGCACAGCTGATTCAGGTGGAGGAGTTGGGTGGAGGGGTGTTGGAGACAAGACACAGCCCCCTTTTACAGCACTTGTTGCTGAATGGTATGTTTAAAAGTTCAGCTTGAATGTTACTGAGTTGGTGAGTGAGTGATGAGGTGGTTGAGGCAAGTGGAAAGGGTGGTGAAGTGGTTGTACAGTAAACGGCTACTTCAGAAGCACCTGATGCCAATGTAACAATGATGTAATGACACGTGACTAAGTAACAGAGATTTAGAGAGAAGAGAAATCCAACCTCAGAGTTCCTGAGATGTATATCGGGCTGTAAGAAAATAATAAACTAGTCTTGAGCTTACTTAGAGAAAATTAACAAACTGAAGAACCCCATCTAGACCCCGAACACACAATAAAATATCCTGACAACAACAGCGAGTAAAAGACCAGGAAAAGATTACCAACCTGACAATTCTACATATTCTTAAAAGAGGATTAAAGGAGTAATTGAAGATTCACCACAAAAGTTGGAGTGCATCAGATACAAACTGAGACACAAACACAGAGTTTGGACAGCAGTGCCCACAAACCGGAATCATAAGCATTGCCAGGGAAGCAGCAATAAGTCTAGAGTTTGGTACAAGCCTGGATTCTACACAGCCATTCCTGAGTCTTTCCTAGCACTAAAGGCTTGGAACAAGATCAGCACTGGGGCAATGGAGAAAGAGATATTCTAAGTATAGAACTATTTCCGATTTGCAGAAAAAGGAACAAAAGGATCAGGTCAGTACTTTACTCTATGCAGTCAGAGTTATTGCTGGTGACTTAACAGGGACTCAGGGAGTCATGGGACTTCAAGCTGTTATGGTGAACTCCTTCAGGTCTTTGATTCATATTTCAGTGTTTGCAAAAATTTAATTATAGAACAGACAAAATTGAACAAGCAAAAACAAAGACCAGGTGTAAGCATGGATTCATCAATGATCTATACATAGAATCATACAGTGCAGAAGAGACCATTTGGCCCATCAAACCTGTACTGACATGTGAGAAACACCTGACCTTCTACATAATCCCATTTACCAACACTTGGCTCATAGCCTTGAATGTTATGGCATGCCAAGTGCTCATCCAGGTACTTTTTAAAGGATGTGAGGCAACTCACCTCTACCAGCTTCACAAGCATCACATTCCAGACCATCACCGCCCTCTGGGTAAAAAAAGTATTTACCTCACATC
The DNA here is from genome assembly GCF_965287045.1 of Carcharhinus amblyrhynchos. Classification (NCBI taxonomy): domain Eukaryota; kingdom Metazoa; phylum Chordata; class Chondrichthyes; order Carcharhiniformes; family Carcharhinidae; genus Carcharhinus; species Carcharhinus amblyrhynchos. The sequence goes on along the minus strand of NC_137335.1, from coordinate 32,320,561 downwards.
CCCTCTAAACCTTCTGCCTCTCACCTTGTACTTGTGTCCCCTCATGACTGACCTTTCAACTAAGGGGAACAGCCTGCCCATGCCCCTCATAATCTTGAACACCTCAATCAGGTCACCCCTCAGTCTGCTCCAACAAAAACAACCCACGTCTATCCAACCTCTCTTCGTAATTTAAATGTTCCATCCCAGGCAGCATCCTGGTGAATTTTCTCCTGTGCAATCACATCCTTCCGATAATGTGGCGACAAAAACTGCAAACAGTATTCCAGCTGCGCCTCATCAAAGCTCTATATAACTCCAACATGATTTCCCTGCTTTTGTAATCTATGCCTCAATTGATAAAGGCAATGTCTCATATGCCTTTTTCATCATCCTATTAACATGCCCTTCCACTTTCAGAGATCAAACATGCCAAGGTCCCTTTGTTCCACAGAACTTCTGAGCATCCTACCATTCATTAAGTACTTTCTTGTCAAATTACTCCTTACAAAACGTATCACATTTTTCGTGGTTAAATTCCTTCTGCCACTTATCTGCTCATTTGACCATTCCATCTATAACTTCTCGTCACCTAAGACACTCGGCCTCACTGTTAACCACCCGGCCAATCTTTGTGTCATCCACAAATTTACAAATCCTACCCACCACATAGCCAATGTCATCTATATAAATGATGAATAATAGGCAGCCCAACACAGATCCCTGTGGTATGTCATTGAAGACTGACTTCCAGTCACAAAGCAGCCTTCTGTCATCACCCCTCTCTCCTACAACTGAGCCAATTTTGAACCCACTGTATCAAATTACTCTGTATCCCATGTGCCTTCTTTATAAATATCCCACGTGGAACCTTATCTAAAGGCTTTGCTGAAATCCATATAAATTACATCAACTGCACCATCCTCATCTACACACCTAGTCACCTCCTCAAAAAATTCAATTAAATTTGTTACACATGGCCTCCCTCTGACGAAGCCATGCTGACTATTCCTGATCAAGCCTTGCCTCTCCAAGAGAGGATAGATACTCACTTTCAGAAGTTTCTCCGATCATTTCCCTACCACTGGCGTGAGACTCACTGGTCTATAATTCTCTGTTCATTTCTATAACCCTTCTTAAAGAGGGGAACCACAGTCATTTGGCACCTCCCTGTAGCCAGAGAGGAATTAAATGTTTGGGTCAGAGCCTCTCCCTTACCTCCCACAGCAGTCTGGGACACAATTCATCCTGATCTAGTGTTTTTTTCCACTCTTAAGCCTGCTAACATCTCATATACCTTGAGTTTCCCTATGTCCATTTGTTCAAGAACCTTGCAGTCTCTCTCCCTGAATTCCATACCGTCCTCCTCATTCTCTTGGCTGAAGACAGACATGACGGATTTGTTCAACACTCTACCAATGTCCTCTGGTTCCACCCACAGATTACCCCCTTGGTCCCTAATGGGCCTTATTCTTTTCCTGGTTATTCTCTTCTCATTGATATATTTTACGGAATATCTTGGGATTTTCCCTACTTTTACCAACCTGACAGAAAATTGCAACTACAAAATATTGAGGGATGAATTGTGTCATGAAATACAGTTGTTTCTTGAAAAATTATATTTTTAAAAAGCCTTAAGCTGAAATTCAAAATAAAACAGAACCAATTACTTTCCAAAGCGAAGGTGAAAAAAGCAAACAAGATTCTACCAAGGAAGTGTGAAGCTTCTAGAAATCTACAAACATCAAAATCTAATACTAAGGGAGGTGTGAAAAAGGCAAGTGCCTTTGACTAATCCTATTAAAATAATCTGGAACAGGTAGCTGGACAGGATGTACAACCAGCAGACATTCCCCCCCCACCCGCGCCCCCCCCCCACCCCCCACCGTCCCCTCCCCAATGGAGGGACAAAGAACTCTGTCTCCTGTTTGTTTCACTGTCTTAAAACACGTCTGAAGGTTTCTAACATGAAACATCAAAAAATGTGATTACTTGTTCTACACGAATGGCTAGAACAGACATGGTAATCAAATTCCTTTGGAACATACACCAACAGCAGGGCTTTAAGAGCTGGGCTTTATCAAGTCAAAGCGGGCATCAGAGATTTGTGAAAGAAACTTCAGTAAAGATATCTCTCTCCCTCCATCTCCCTGAGAATAAGTACAGCACTAGGTTCAAGAAATCAGTGTACCTAAGACCTACTAACAAACCAAGACCTTGGAAGAATTGCATCATCTTCTACATCTACCAGATCCAAGGATCCAGATAACCTAAATCAGCCACAATATTGAACAATTGAAGCATATCTATGTGTTTGGTGCAAGAGAGTAGATGAGAGACTCTGTGTGTGTGTGTGTGTGTGTGTGTATGTGTGTGGTTGGGGGGGGCGGAGTTAGTAGCTTATAAACGTGCCCTTTGACTCAAACTTTATTTGATTGGCTCCTTATGGTTCACTGCATTGATAGTAAAAAATTCAACTGATTTTCCAAATCCAGGTGTAACTTTTTTTTGTGACCAACCAAGGAGGCTGAATGAAGCATAGTGAGTTCACTCCTCCTCGTCTGGTCATAACAATTGATTAGTGATCACATAGTATACTGAGTTCTAAATGAAGCTGTGTCAAATCTTTTGCAAGTGAAAGAAGATCTAACTCTAATTCAGGCAGTGCAAATCATGGAACAAACCGAGCTCAGAAAGCAAAGTCGTGTTTTTTTGCAGCAAGAGTGAGGTCACTTGGAAACAAATGAATAAGGGCTTTCAATGTGAGAGCATGAGAGGGAAAGTGCACCACAAAGTGCTCATGAAAACAGAGAAAAGTTTGTGAACCACCAACCTGAAATGCTGTCAGCATGGTGAAAAAAGCTGCACAAAACGGGAAGAATACCCAGCAAGGGAAACAGAGTAACATAACTGTTGGAAGTTAGGACATTTCAAAATTGTTTGCTAATCTGAAACACAGATTGCTTCTAAATGGAAAGAAAAGATATTAAGGCCAATTAAGGTCAATATTCAAGCCAAACTTCTATGTTTGTATCAAAGGTTATGGGGAAAAAGCGGGAGTAGGCCATTGAGTTGAATGATCAGCCATGATCTTAATGAATGGCAGAGCAGGCATGAAGGGCCAAATGGCCTCCTCCTGATTCTATCTTCTATGTTTCAAACAACTTACACAAAGTGCAAGAAGCACAGAAAAAGGAAACAACTTTCCTAGGAGATGTGCATGAAACAAAAAATAAACACTGGATCATTAAATGTGGAGTGGATGGACAGCCCACAGAATTTAAAATTAGACACAGGGCCAGGTGTTTCAGTCTTATATGCGAAGTAAAAAGTTAAGCACTGTATATACCAGCCATCCTGCTACAAGGTCCAAGAGGGATAACACAGAAAATCTTAGGTCAATTAAAAATTGAACTGTAAAGATAAAGAACTCTACATAGTGCAGAACTAAGCATAATTACTATTAAGCAGGAAGATGATTATAAATTTGAGGAAGTCTCTGACGATCAGTACAGTGGCACATTCGGGAATGAACTTCCAAGATTATTTACAGAATGCGGAAAACAGGAAACTGATAACTATGTTGCCCTAAAATTCAATTTCACACCAAGGAAGGGTCCTCACCCATTCTTGGAGCAAGTGAGAGGTGATATGGAGCACACACTACAGCAGGACGTTCTCTCTCTAATCATCATACTGACAAAATGATGTCCTGGAGTGATCAGGGTCCCTGACTCAACTAAGTAAAACAGTGGAACTTGAGATACACATGATAGCTTTCATCAGTAGATGAAAGTTTTACTAAAATAACTTTAAGATCCTATTCAGAAAACCAGATGTAAATAGTGGATGTTGGCAACTGCCTCAGGACAAAGAATTCAGACTGCTGACCACTTTTATAACACTATTTGCCATTATTGCTTTAATAAATTACCTTTTGGAATTATGTGTGCTCCAGAGATATTCCAGAGAACAATGTGTCAAAGCCTGGGAGGTCTGGAAAGAGTAATATGCCATATGGATGACAGACTAACAGCAGTTCCATGAAGGGAGCAACATGACTGTAGGGTGAGAGCGGTCCTGAAAGTTCTACAGGATGCAGGTTTGAGATTGAACAACAATATGGTACATCATTTAAGTCTCAGGAATAACGCTGACCCACAGAAAATGAAGGTGATTGGAGTTTCCACATCCCGAGAATAGTATATAGCTACAAAGATTTCTAGGATTACTCAACAATGTAGACAAGCTCCTATTAAATTTGTCAGAGGCTAATGAGCCACTGAGATGGCTATTGAGACAAGGTTAACAGTGATGCTGGAGTGTGAACCAGCAAAATGCTTTTGAGAAGATCAAAAACCTTGTAATTTCTCCTGAAAATTTAGTGGACTATGATCCAGAACTGCTGTCCATAGTAGCATCAGATACATCATCCATATTTCTGGATAGAATATGTCTGGATGCACTTTTATTCAAAGTACAAAGAGATGGTAAATGTGGACCAGTTACTACATCTCAAAGTCATGCACAGACAGAAAAAAGGGACCCTACAGTTGAGAAGGAAACATTGTCTACAACATGGGCATGTGAGAAGTTCTCAGACTGTGTGGTAAGGTTGTGGTTTAAAATTGAAACTGATGTTAAGCCATTAGTCACTTTTCTGGATATAAAGGAGATTGCAAAAATGCCCTCCCCCCATCCCACGAATCCAATGCTTTCAACTGAGATTAATGAGATACGATTCAGTAACTGAGTACAGTCAACCAGATGACAACAGTTGCACTATCAAGAATATTAGTAGAAGAAACCAAAATAGAGAATTTAAATTTCACTGAGGAAGTGGAAACATACACTTCACTCATTAGCAAACATTTACTGGATGGTGTACAAGCAACAGGAGGGAAAACAAGCACAACATTAAGATAACAAATGCGTCCGGATAAAGAAATACTGTCTGAAAGGATGGCTAGATGATAATCTCCATAACCTAGTACTATAGTAGTACTTTAAAAGAGAAAGCATCTCACAATCATTGATGGTCTCCTATTTTTTAATGACAGAATAATAACTCTAAGAACAGTTTGGCTTTTTCTTCAAAGAATTAATCTTCATTTACAGAATAAAAAACGTCAAGCAAGAGACCAGCAATCAGTTAAGTTGCTAGGCATTCATTCTATTGAAGAACTGATTTTGAATTGCCTTACATGTGAAGTGAGCAGCCAAGAGCAAAGAGAACCACTGTCACCTTTTCACTTGTCAATCAAGGTCATGGGAACACCCAGGAATAGATTTCTATGATGTTTAAAAGCAAAATATTTATTGATTGTCATTGATTATTACATGGAGTTCATAGAGGAGGTAGCCTTCTACTCAATGAAGAGAATCTGGGCAATAAATGGCATCCTGGACATTGTACATCAGATGCTAGTCCATAATTTGCTAATAATGTATTCCACAACTTGGTGAAGGAATATGAATTCATTTACTTGATGAGCACACCTCAGTATGCTCAAGTGAATGTAGAAACTGACAGAACTGACTGAACAAAAGACTTGATGAAGAAGAATGAAGATCTGACTAGCTCTTCTTAGTTAGCACAGCTGGCTACAGATGGACCTATCACTTCCTGAAGCAGGCCCAAGGTGACAACAGGGAGAGACCAATGTTAAGATAAACAGGTAAAAGATCCACCTCCAACAATATTCATGTCTCACCAACGGAGGCTCAAGAGGGAATCCCAATTCTGGGAGGCTGCTGGAACAGGGTGGAAGGAGGCATGGGGCAATCACAGGGACAGCTCAGGGGACTTGATTGGCATTGAGGACGGAGCATTTCTCCTTAAAGATCAACTGCAAATGTCTAAAAAGCAGCTAACAAACTCCCAGTGACCTGAGTCACTGACCAGACTGACCCACCTCTGTTGATGCAGGTTCCTACTGAGTTACGGGATGCTGGTGAGGATCAGTGTCACTTGTACCAGAGGAACAGCTTCACAGGGGTCTAGAAGCATAGAATCCTTACAGTGCAGAAGAGGCCATTCGACCCATTGAGTCTGCACCGACAACAATCCCACCTTAGTCTTATGCCTGTAACCCCATATATTTACCCCACTAATCCCTCTAACCTATGCATCCCTGGACACTAAGGGGTAGTTTAACATGGCCAATGAACCTAGCCCGCATATCTTTGGATGTGCTCAGATCAGACTTCTCCAAATAAGTGAGCTGCATGGAGGCCTTGGCGATGGAGTGGAGGGGAATGGGGGTCCCCATGAGCAGGATGACACTAGCATTATTCCATCCTGATAGTGTGAGGGAAGGCCAATCAACTGACATCCTCACAAACAGGAGATGGAGGAGGTAATAAGAACATAAGAACATAAGAACATAAGAAATAGGAGCAGGAGTAGGCCATCTGGCCCTTCGAGCCTGCCCCGCCATTCAATAAGATCATGGCTGATCTGTCGCTGCTCAGTTCCACTTTCCCGCCCTCTCCCCATAACCCTTAATCCCCTCTCTTATCAAAAACCCATCAACCCGCTTCTTAAAAATATTTAGCGAGGCAGCCTCCACCACTTCAACGGGCAGAGAATTCCAGAGACTCACCACCCTTTGAGTGAAGAAGTTCCTCCTCAACTCTGTTCTAAACCGCCCCCCTTTTATCTTGATGCTGTGCCCCCTAGTCCTACTGTCTTTTTTGAGCGGGAAGAGTCTCTCCACCTCTATCCTATCCATCCCATTCATCATCTTATACGTCTCAATGAGATCTCCCCTCATTCTTCTAAACTCTAATGAGTACAAGCCTAGTTTATTCAGCCTCTCCTCATAGCTCAACCCCCTCAACTCCGGTATCAGCCTAGTAAACCTCCTCTGCACTCCCTCCAAGGCCAAAATATCCTTGCGCAGGTGCGGCGCCCAAAACTGCACACAGTACTCCAGCTGCGGCCTCACCAATGCCCTATAATGTTAGTTACACCCAACCTGTGACAAAAGGCTGGTCACTCAGCAACCGAATGAGAGCAGAGAGGCACCAAGAGAGTGCACATGGTGATATTTAATATATTATACATGTGCTCACACACTAACTTAAGTGCTTAGGATATAAAAGTGACTGATATTGCCCATACCCACACTGTGAAACTGTAATTTCTTAACCTTTTTAACTCTGTTGCTATGTCTTAGTGTTTTTGCAGGATCCATCGCTGAGGTGGAGGTGGCCTGCTGTCCACCTGCCCTGAGAAGACCTTGGTGGACATCCTCTGAAGGACTGGGATGTGGAGGGGCCTGGCCTGGTTTCAGGCAGAATGGTTGTGGTACTTCCATCCTCTTCAGTGTGTGTGGGCTGGAGTTGTATCGGTCACAAGGAAAGCAGTCAGATGGGCTGGACATTCCCAGGATGCCCTGGGTGGAAAGCCTCAGGCTAATTACCAGATGATGCCCCTCCCAATGGATACTCGAGGGTTCCTGGGTTCCTCCAGGGGCTTGAGGGGCAGCTGGAGTGAGATCCAGAAACCCCGCTATCCTCTGGCACTCTCAGCCATGGATGCCCACAGCACCATGCAGTTCATGCCCTGCACTGTGGAGTGAATGTCCTGCACCAAGGCCTCCACTGCAGATGCCACCTTTGCAGTGTTGGCCTCAGAGTATTGCTACCATCTACTTGAACAGAAGGCACTGGATTCCTCCAGTTGGCATTGCAATCCAAAGAAAGAAGCTGGCATCCCTTCTTGATGTTCCCAACTTTGCCTTTGGAGCTCCAGCAGTAAAGGAACAACTAAGTCCAGGGGCCCAGCCTCTGATCAGGATTCGGCAGTGTCCTGGCCTCCAGCAATTCTCCAAGTGCTGTATCACTGGGACCTTCCTGCCTCCATCTGTTGTGGATCAGCAGAAGTGAGGAGCTCATCAGTGAGTGACTGACCCAGAAGCCTCTCGATTACTAATGCCCATTGAGTCTGAGCTGGTGGGTGGTGCGAGTGACAGATGTGATGTCTCATCTACGTGAACATCCAAAAACTCCACGTCAGAGTTGCTCTCCTTGATAGTCTCCAGAGCTGTACAGGACAATGGGCTGGGCTGGTCGACGGATTGACCCATAAGGGTAGGGACATGTCACTAGTACATGGCAGAGGCAAAAGATAGGAGAGACATAACTCATGTGAGGCTGACGGGATGTGTTGTGGGTCCTTACCTTTCGTTTTGTGCCCACCTCGCCCCCAGCACAAGAGCAGTCACGTTTCTCTACAACAAGTTCTAGTCTCTCTCCTCAAAGGGAGTGAGGATTTTGAGTTTGGGCATCACTCCACTCTGCAATGCTCACTGTTTCTTATTGAGAGGCAGCTTGTTCTGCAATGAAACAGATGGCAAAGAGTGTAACTTTTACTGGATCAGACGGTACAGATGTCCAGCGTGTGTGGGTATTGAGTGGAAGCTGGGATGTGGTGAGGAGAGGTGCCACAGGGAGGCAAGGAGGTGCGTGGGTGGGAGGGTGAGTGGTGAGGTCCTGTGAGGTGGCAGTGAGTGAGTTTCCAGTATGATGTGTGATGGGTGTGCACGTGTGCAGGTGCTGTGTAATGGAAAGAGTGGCTTAAGCTGCTGCAAAAGGAGGTTGTTCATTTTTTTCATGCACTGGATGCCAGTCTTTGTGCAGGGATCTGGAGCTGACCAGTACTGCCACGTTTCCTATGCTGGGTTGGTGACCTTGCTGTTGGTCTTCCACTCGCTTGAGGATAGAGGAAGCCCCTCCCCTGCTCGACCCCATCCAGCATTCTGATCAGTGCTCTCTCCAAAAACCTTGATGCTGTCTTCCCCTTAGCCATCCTCCTGGCTGGATTGAAATGTGATGGGGGCTGGCAACCCTAGTTTGTTTGGGGGGGTCGAAAGAGGTCACCAGGTGCAATAGTACATCAAGGGACCCTGTGCAATAACGCCCGAGCGCTCTGCGGCCGGCTTCCCTGGCTGACTTGTCAGACTTTTACAACAATTAGAATTTTTTTGAGAAGATTCAGCCTATTATATGATGCCTGTCTGTTTAAGTGAACAAGATTAAGAGTTAATTGTAGGAAAGTTTTCTGCAATGGGAATTTCATTGGCTATGTTTGATTGACAGTTTAGAGAATGTAAGAGGGTCAATTTTTGAGGATTGTTGAATACTGTTTTTTAATTTCATTAGCATTTCAAAGTCTTGTCATAAATGTCATGAGTTCTTTTCCAAGCAGGTATTGGAAGAACGTATCCAAAGTTCAGTAACTGTCAGGACATTAAATCAATCTGAAAATCTAACCAGTGTGCCCTATGTACATCTTTATCTGATTCGTCAAACGTTAGAATGCAGAAGAGGACTTCATCCACTGGAGAAAGAACTCAGATGCACTTGAACATTTACGTAGTGGTGGTTAATTTCGTGGTCTCTTAATTTTAAAGACAGGGCCCAATGATCAATCGTTGCATTGAAAACAAACACTTAAGTACTTCAAAAAACCATTTTAAATTTATCTGTCAAAAGGTTCCCAACTTCAGAATAGGTTCCCTCAGAGCTTACAGCACATCTCCAGAAATAAAAATGCCTGAGAGAGGATTCCCCTTCTCTAATGTGACCACTCACTCTCGGTTCCCATTGTTCTTTCAAATCAGGTGACCCACTTCTGCTGTACTGTCTTCGTGTGATGGGTATCACATAGACAACAATCCCCCCCCCCTTAACTTTCTTATACAATCTTCAAAATCAATTTACTCAACCTATACGCTAAATAAACATTACACACACAAGTTAAACATTTGTAAATGTAAACATTTGTAATTGTTCAATGGAGGGATTTTGAAGCTTGCATTTAACATTATACTTTGAGAAAGCTTCAACTGTGCACAGATCCAAACATAGTCTGATTCATCCATACAAGCTTGTTACTTTCTGAGTTCTGTCCTGGAAAGTGTACTGACTATTGACTACATAATTTATTCTATTGACGGTGTACTCCCCAGTCCTGCATTGATCCTTTTCTCTGTCAAGCACTTTAAAATGGGTATCATCATCACAATACAACACAGATTTACATCTTGACGTTTCTTGCACAATCTCAGTTTGTCACTTGTGGTGGAAATGGTTGTGGTACACTATTTCTGCCACTTAGATCATGTGACCAAGTTTCTTCTTTTCTCAGTGTTTCCATTCTACATGCCTTCCATCAACCATGTTATTATATTGGTTCTTGTGTATTCCTATCAGTGAGACCATTTCAACAATCTTGTTCTGGCATAATCCACGAAATCTTACCAAAATATGGCAGAGTGAAAACTGATTTTCTCTCCTGTTCTTATGACACGCTGCTTAAAAAAAACAAGAGGCCTGTTTCACACCGTCACATTGAGAGGGGAGGATGTGGTGAATCCATCATTCCCTTCTAACAACATTTGGTAACGATCTCTCCTTTCTCATGCTTTGCATGTTTACAGGCAACTGCCATGTTCCTTTCATTGTAGTTGCATCAAAACTCTTCTTCTACATTCAATATTTCTTCCTGTCTTCTTTTATTAGACAATCCTGAGTTGCCAATTTGTTCCAACAGTTGTGTTTTCTCTTCAGGTTTGTCCATTGCTGTCTTTTCCACAGCACCCTCAAGCACCAGATAGATTCTGCCTCTCTGCACAACGCCCATTTCTCCAGCCCCTTTATGCATTCCACATGACTGGTAGTTTGATCCTTCAGTTGGATCTCAAAAGAATTCCCTATGTGGCTCTGGTGAATGATAGCTCTACTCCAATTTCACAGTGACTCTTGCAGCAGATGATATAAGATGTTGCACACGAACACCATGGATCAAATCATTGATGCATTTCACTCTAAAACCAGCAGTTCTGTCACCCATCACAAAACTGATGGCATCCATCACAGGGGATTCCCGTGGTTCTCTCTCGAGTTCCATAATATGACCTCTGTTACTGAGTCCCACTGGTGTTTCTTCTTCAGCAATCCTTTTTACCTTTTACTCACATTTTCATGCCCTAACTCCAGTTCCTACACCACTTGCTGGCGAATGTTATACTATATCTTACTGGCCCCAAGAGATTTCCTACCTACTTCCCTCTTTTTCAGAGTGCTAGTTTTTTTTAAACTTATCTTTGATATAGCTGAGCCACTTCTCATTTAGATTATGGGTGACAAGCCACTTCACTTTTTAAGTTTGCTGTAGTCATAGAGTCGGTAAAAAGTCTGACAACACCAGGTTTTGGTCCAACCTATTTATTTGATAATATACTCACAAGCTTTCGGGGTTAGTCCCTTCGTCACCTGACGAAGGGACTAACCCCGAAAGCTTGTGAGTATATTATCAAATAAATCGGTTGGACTAAAACCTGGTGTTGTCAGACTTTTTACTGTGTTTACGCCAGTCCAACGCCGGCATACCCACATCATGACTGTCATAGAGTCGTACAGTGCTGAGAAGACCCCTCCACCCACTGAGTCTGCATCGACAATAACTACCACTAAAGTCATGCTAATATCATTTTCCAGCACTTGGTCTAGCATCCTTGAATGCTATGATATTTCAAGTATTCATCCAAATATTTTTTAAAGGTTGTAAGGTCTCCAGCCTCAACCACCTTCCCAGGTAGTGCATTCCCGCCATTTGAGTGAAAAGAATTTTTCTCAAATCCCCTCTGAATCGCCTGTCCTTCGCCCTAAAACTATTCCCCCGCCCCTGCCCTTGATTGACCCCTCAACCATGGGGAGCAGCTGCTTCCTATTCACCCTAACCAGACTCCTCGTAATCTTATATACCTCAATCATGTCCCGCCTCAGCCTTCTCTGCTCGAGAGAAAACAATCCAAACCATTCCAGTCTCTCCTTATAGCTCAAATGCTCCATTCCATGTAACATCCTGATAAATCTCCTCTATACCCTCTTCTCGTGCTATTACATCCTTCCTATAGTGAGGTGACCAGAACTGCACACAGTACTACAACTGTGGCATAACCAATGCTTTGTACAACTCCAAACATTATCTCCTTGCTCTTATACTCTATGCCACGACTGATAAGAGCAAATGTCCCATATGCCTTAACTATCCTATTCACCTTCTCTGTCGCCTTCAGGGATCTGAGATAAGTACTCCAAGATCCATCTGTTCCTCTGAGCTTCCTAGTGTCCTGCCGTTCATTAAATACTCTCTTGTCCTGTTACCTTTTCTAAGGTGCATCACTTCGCATTTGTCAGGATTAAATATCATCTGTCACTGCTCTGCCCATCTAACTGACCCATCTATATCTCCCTGTGACCGATACCGTCTTCTTCACTATTAACCGCCCTACCAATCTTGGTGTCATCTACAAACTTGCTCATCATTCCCCCCACACTTTCATCTATATAATTTTTGTATACAATAAACAGTAAAGAGACCCAGCTGTGAACCTTGTGATACACCACTGGACACCGGCCTCCAGAACCCCTATTACTACTCAGTTCCATAATAGAATTGGAACCAGCCCATTGAGCCTGCAACAACAATCCCGTAAGGGCAGTGCCGGATTTAGGCAGAAGCTAAACAAGCTACAGCTTTGGGCCTCTCAATCTGCAGGGGCCTCACAAAATTTCAGAAGGTTTACAATGAAGAGAACATTTAAAAGCAGATACAGAAAAGAAAAAGAAAGCCCCAGCTTGAAGAGCAACTCAAAAAATTACCAAAAGTTGACAGTTACTTCATTCCAGAAGCAGATAAGGATTACAAACCCAAGGTGATCAGCAAAGTCCAAAACAACCACAGCCTACTTACAGAAATAAAAGTGATCCTGATTATTTATTTTGTCAACATTTTGTATATATATTAATGTATCTTAAAATTATTTTAAAAATTACATTTAAGTATTGTTTCCAGGGTATACTATATTATAATCTATGAGAGAGATCAAGCCAGCCAAATGATAAATATGTAATCAGGAAATGCATTCATTTGAACATAATTTGTATTTTTCACTTTAAATACCTTGCTATTAAATAATTAAAAGGCATAATTATGTTTTCAACTTTTTTGTGGCGATCCAAGGCCCTGTTTTGGTACACACCTTTGTGAGGCCTTTTGATGTAACTTTTTAACAAGAGGACTCCAAGCTTTATATAGCTTAGGGCTTCATCAAGTCTAAATCCGGCACTGCATAAAAGAACACAGAACATAGAACCCTACAGTGCAGAAACAGGCCCTTCGGCCCATCGAGTCTGCACAGACCACAATCCCCCCCAGGCCCTATCCCCATATCCCTACACATTTACCTACTAATCCCTCTAACCTACACATCCCAGGACACTAAGGGACAATTTTAGCATGGATCAACCTGACTCGCACATCTTTGGACTGTGGGAGGAAACCGGAGCACCCGGAGGAAACCCACGCAGACGCAAGAAGAATGTGCAAACTCCACACAGACAGTGACCCGAGCCAGGAATCAAACCCAGGTCCCTGGAGCTGTGAAGCAGCAGTGCTAACCACTGCGCTACCATGCCGCCCAAAAAGGCCTTATATATCCCCATAACCGTATGTATTTACCTTGTTAATCCTCATGACACAAAGGGTGGGATTTTACAACCTCGCTCAAGCAAGACCAGAAATTCCCATCTGAGGTCACCAAAGATTTCTGTTAATAGACCCTCACCCGCTCTGATTCCATCGCAGGCGAGGTGGTAAAGTTCCGGCCAAAGGGTCAATTTAGCATTGCCAATCCACCTAACCTGCACATCTTTGGATTGTGGGAGGAAGCCAGAACCCAAAAGAAATCCACACAGACACAGGGAGAATACGCAAACTCCACACAGACAGACAGTGGGGGAGTTGAGAACCAGGGGCTACAGTCTGAGGATTCGGGGTAGGCCATTTAGGACAGGATGAGGAGAAATTTCTTCACCCGAAGGCTAGTGAGCCTGTGGAATTCATTGCCACAGGAAGAAGTTGATGCCAAAACATTGAATATATTCAAGAGACATTTAGATATAGTACTTGGGGCCAATGGGCTGAAAGATTATGGAGAGAAAGCAGGATTAAGCTATTGAGTTTTACGATCGGCCATGATTGTGATGAATGACGGAGCAGGCTCAAAGGGCCAAATGGCTTTCTCCTGCTCCTATCTTCTATGTTTCTATGTCACCCAAGGTCGGAATTGTACTTAGGGCCCTGATGCTGTGAGGCAGCAATGCTAACTACTGTACCACTGTGCTTGGCGTCTAATAAAATAAAAGTAAAATACTGCATTTGCTTTAACCTGAAACAAAATCATGAAATACTGGAAACTCTCAATAGGTCTGACAGGATCTGTGGAGAGAGAGCAGAGGTGCCTCTTCAGAGCTAAGGACAAGGGAAATAGGATGTGATTTATTTGGATCCATCTCACCAAGTTTCTCTGAATTCCATGTGCTTCAACCTTCTCAATCAGGCTCCCATGTCAGACCTTGTCAAAGGCTTTGCTAAAATCCATATTAACTACATCAATTGCACTTCCCTCATCCACACACTTTTCGAAAAAATCCTAACAAACATCTCCTTCTGACAAAGCTAACTTTCCCTAATTAACATCTTTCCAATTGGATATTAATCCTTTCCTTCAGAATTCTCTTCAGTAGTTTCCCTACCACTGATGTGAAATTCACTGGTCTGTAATTTCCTCATTCATCTGTACCGCACTTCTTGAAAAGTAGAACTACATTAGCCATCCTCCAGCCCTCTGGCACTTCCCCTGTAAGAAATCTCACCACACCAAGTTAAAGTCCAACAGGTTTATTTGGTAGCACAAGCCACTAGCTTTCGGAGCGCTGCCCTGTCATTGAATAAATTGGTTGGACTTTAATCTGGTGTTGTGAGACTTCTTACTGACAGAAATCAGTCACTTTCACTGGGGGGACTCTCTTCTCCACAGTTGCTCACATAGCCCCATTCTTTTAATACAGCATCTATTACAAGTCTTTGAGCCTTCATGAAAAACTCAAAACCTTTGAAATTCTTTCAAGCCTTTTGCAAATTCTTCTTTTCATTCAATTTCAGTTTGGTCCATTTAACTTTCCTTTGATTAACAGTGTAATTGTCCTTAGGCTCTGCTGTTGATCTTTTCCTTCACGGTTGAATGTGTCTCAAGTATCCCCTATTGTTCCTAACCACAATGTTAGAACAAAGAACAGTACAGCGCAGGAACAGGCCCTTCGGCCCACCAAGTCTGCGTACACGAAAGAGGAGCTGAAAGCACTTAGCTGCTTTGAAGTTGTCTGTAGCTGTTTGTGGTCATAGCTGCAGGTAACTTCAAAAGGAGTTAGGTGCTTTTCTTTTTTTATTATTCATTCGTGGGACAGGGGGGTCACTGACTGGCCAGCATTTATTGCCCATTTCTAGTCACCCTTGAGAAGGTGGTGATGAGCCGCCTTCTTGAAACGTTGCAATCCAAGTGCTGTGAGTCGATCCACAATACCTTTAGGGAGGGAATTCCACAACTTTGACCAGCAACAATGAAGGAAAAGTGATACATTTCCCAGTCAGATGGTGAGTGGCTTGGAGGGCAACTTGCAGGTGGTGGTGTATCTACTGCCTTTGTCCTTCTAGATGGAAGTAGCTGTGGGTTTGGAAGGTGCTGCCTAAGAATCTTTGGTGAATTGCTGCAGTGCATCTTGGAGATAGTACACACTATTGCTACTGAGCATTGATAGTGGAGGGTGCAGATGTTTGTGGATGTGATGCCAATCAAGTGGGCTGCTTTGTCCTGGATGGTGTCAAGCTTCTTGAGTGTTATTGGAACTGCACCCATCCAAGCAAGTGGGTAGTATTCCATCACACTCTTGTCTTGTGCCTTGTAGATAGTGGATAGACTTTGGGGAGTCAGGAAGTAAGTTACTCGCCACAGTATTCGTAGCCTCTGACCTTCTCCTATAGACACTGTGTTTATGTGGTGAGTCCAGTTGAGTTTCTTGTCAATGGTAACTCCAAAGGATGTTGACAGTGGGGGATTCAGTGATGATACCACCATTGAATGTCAGGTAGTAGAGGTTAGAGTGTGTCTTATTGGTGACAACTTGTCAGTTGTCAGCCCAAGCCTGAATATTGTCAGATCTTGTTGCACTTGAACAATGTCTGCTTCAGTTTCGTGAAAGGTGCTGAACATTGTGCAATCATCGGCGAACATCCCCACTTCTGACCTTCTGATGGAGGGAAGGTCATTGATGAAGCAGCTGAAGATTGTTGGGCCTAGGATATTACTCTGACGGACTCCTGCAGAGATGTCCTGAAACTGAGGTGACTGACCCTTCACAACCACAACCATCTTCCTATGTACCAGGTATGACGCCAACCAGCGGAGAGTTTGCACCCGATACCCATTGATTCCAGTTTTGCTAGGGCTCCTTGATGCCACACTCAGTCAAAAGTGGCCTTGATGTTAAGGGCTATTACCTCACTTCACCTCTGGAATTCAGCTCTGTTGTCCTTGTTTGAACCAAGGCTGTAATGAGGTCAGGAGCTGAATAAACCTGGTGAAACCCAAACTGCGCATCACTGAACAGGTTATTGCTGAGAAGGTGCTGCTTGATTGCATTGTTGATGACCCTTTCCATCACTTTACTGATGATTGAGAGTAGACTAATTGGTTGGTAATTAGCCGGGTTGGATTTGTACTGCTTTTTGTGTACAGAACATATCTGGGCATTTTTCCATATTGCTGGGTAGATGCCAGTATTGTAACTGTACTGGAAGAGCTTAGCTAAGGGAATGGCAATTTCTGGAACACAAGTCTCCAGTACTATCGCCAGAATGTTATCAGGGCCCATTACCTTTGCAGTATTCAGTGCCTCCAACCGTTTCTTGATATCACATGGAGTGGATCGAATTAGCTGGAGACTGGCATCTGAGATGCTGGGGACTTCCAGAGGAGACTGAGAGGAAGCACCCACTTGGCATCTCTGCTCTTTTAGTTCCTCTTTTGTATAAACATTGCAGTTAGGAAAGATGTGAGTGTTGGGGGGTGGGGTGCGGGGGAGGAGTTGAATGGTTCCGTTGTTCTCTTGCTGGAGTTACAGTGAGAACTGGGAAAACACCTGCAACATTTTAGCATGATGGATTGTGCTTATCTGATTATTAACTCATTCTGAGGGATACAATGGTGATAAGAAGAATGACTTCTTCATGTATTCAGTTTTTCAGTGGTAATTTCTGAAATGGTTTACTTTCCTGCTTCATTTATCATCTGTTGAACTCACTATGTAGCTTTTTCTAATGTTGGTGATAGCACAGCAAAGATATATTTTACAAACTCTAAAGGTGGAATCCAAATGAGTACTTCTCTGCCTGGGAATAGCAAGTCCTGTGCTCATTGAACCCCTGTCAGAATCATCACAAAGTCTCTCTGTGCAGTTCTGTTATCTGACATCAGATGTTATAATTTCCTCAACAAAGCAATTTTTAGCAGTTGTTTATGAATAAATTCTACATTAATTTGCAGTAATTCTTTTGCTGACGCCCCCAGTGGGTCAGTGGTTAAATGTGCTGACAGGTCTCTGTTCGTGTATTGCACTCTCATTGAGTATTGACCAATGAGTAACACTAATGGTATCCATGGAGATGTCTACATGCTAGGCTACTTTGCCCTCCTGACCAAGGCAGCAGACACACTAATTTGCCAGCAAGAAAGTGGTGATAAAAAGAACTTGTGAAAGAAAATTGCTCTTTCTGTTTTCTTTTCACAACCATCGGTTATCTTTCTTTGCTTTTTAACTGCAATTCGATTAAATGGAAAGCTATCTTTAGTTCAGTTTAGGTCATATTTTCATTGACATGTCTGTGTTACTCTTAAAGCTGATTTCGCATTCCCTTTCAGGTTACTGCCACTCACAGCCGATATCCGTGCTGTTTGGAAGATGTCACAACAGCTCAGTGGATCCATTTAAATTTTAACTGTAACTGATAAGGCTTTAGCCATGGTCTTGGTCACATGTCAAACGAAGCTAGTGTCATCACTAATTCAACTGCATCAGACAGACATTCATTGAGGGTTGTCTCTTTTCAGTCTGGATGTCTGGATAATTTCCCCAGTGACGGATACATCAGGTGCAGGACAAACTCTCAGTTAAGTCAAATGGGCCTCCATGCTGTTGTGAATATGTTTGTAGTTCAATATAGTTTTTTTGTGGAATGTAAATGCTTAAGAAACACTGCTTAGAAACTGATTATATTCTAAATATTCTAAATGAAACACGTCTCGAAGAGATCAAATTAATCTTATAACTCCCTATTTGGGGAGTAAAACTTTTTCTGTTGACAAATGCATGGAATTTCCAACTGTACTTAAATAGCCACAACAATGAAGTAAGAATTGTTCTGTACTCTGAAATAACTTTCCATTGAGTTGTCAAGAATTCTCTGGTTGTTCTAATGGGGCTAATACCCCACCAATTGGGGAGGTGGGGGGGCGGGCAACTTCGCACACACATTAGCCATGGGCGCATAATCTCAGGAGACTCAGAAACTGAGAATCTCATCAGTGAAGTCTGGGTGGCTTTCAAACAAGGGACCTACGGCTGCCCTTGGGGGAGGAGTTCTGAGTGTGGCTTTGCGGGGAGGGCCCTGACTGTGGACTATTTGAATTTGATCCTGGATTCTGGACTCATGTGAAACAATAATTTAATTCTCTACCCGTCATTTATTATGCAAATGCACAGGGAGTGCATGCCATGCTACATTTTGAGAGTGTGCGAATAAATTAACTCCATCTCGAGTTTGCTGCAGGTTATTATTAGAAATTAGATCACACCAAAACAGTGGTTGCAAAATATGTCACCATTTATAAAGGAGGAAACTAAAATCAAAATCTTTCTTTTTGCAGATAGGGTGGTGAAAGAATTTGGGGCTGTTTACATTAAAATCTCTTCTGCCCATAATATTGTCTATAACTGCACCTCAATGTGTAATGCAGCTGTGTGCATGTCAGAACAGGACATTTGCACCCACTGTAATGCAGATGTGAGATGCAAACGGACAAATTACTATGAAGTGTAATGTCTGTGAAAGAATCGCTGACATAAAGCTGTTATGCTGTTAATATTTGCATTGTGACAGGAGCTGGTGTTGCTTCTTGGCTACAGGTTGTTTTCAGGAGATAATTAAATTCATGAAACACCCCAAGTGAGGCATAACCTCCTCATGCCTCCTGAGGGACCTTGAAGTAACTCAATAACCTCTTATGATGTGTGAACAATTATTTTCATGCAGAGGTGGGTGGACCCTGGAACTTGAACCCTGGACCCTGAGAGTGTAGTGGAGGCAAGTTTGATCGAGGTATTCAAAAGGGCATTGGATTACTATCTTAAAAGAGAGAATGTGCAAGGTTATGGGATAAGGCAGGGGAATGAGATTAAGCGGAATGCTCTTTCAGCGAGTCGGTGCAAATCTGATGGGCCAAATGACATCTTTCCGCACTGTAAAGACTTTATGATCATGCTTTCTGACTTCACAGTCCTCCACCATCAACATTTTACAAAATTATACTTGCTATGGTAGCCATGTTGCCATGGTGCAATAGTTTATTAACCATAACTTCATTTAACACCTCCTCTAGTCTCCGTTGGATCTTTGATAATTCCCTTTGCTGTCAGAATGCCAACTTTCATTAGGTATCAAAAACAATGCAAATGAAGTAAAATAGGATGAATTTGCAGAAAACCCAGTTAATTATCACTTAACAAGCCTTTAACACACACAAACATGTTAACATCAGGCTGCGTTACAGTACAAATCCATGCTGGCTCTTAGCAATCACGCAACTATTCCATTGTGTGAAAGATAAAAATTAACATTTGTGGTGTTGATTTGTTGTTGCCCAGAGATCTGTCCATAACAACCATGAACACTGATATACTTGAGGAAACCCAATTTTACTGCAGAGAGAATGACAGAATGTGATGTGCTGCAGGCTGCATTCAAGCTCTGATATGGTTCTTCCTATAGCTGAGAAGGTCAAAATGGCATAAAACTAGTCTGCAACAGAGCTGCTCAAGTCCCTGAGGAAACGTCAGTGAGATAAACTGCACTTCATACCTGTTTTCCAGAGGAAATGACTTACTCAGTGGAAAGGAGAAACCAAATGGAGAATGCACATAATTTGCACTGTCTGGCAGTCCTCTGAAAATCCATTGCATTAAAGATGGAACCCATGTAGGCATCAGAGGACATCACCATATGAAGTATATTCCAGATTTTACCATTCTCACAGAATGCTGGCTTTAGTATGAATGAGAGCTGTAATATACACAATATGGTCATTTTTTCCTGTAACACTTTATTTTCATGTTAATATTCCTTTACATTATACTTTTATACAGAACAATAAATAATTGGGTATGTAATTGTTAAAAGTAGCCATACTATATTCTTTTATCCGTGGCATATTTGATAAACATGATTATCTTTGGTCTCCACACAATAGCATCACCTTCCCTGAATCAAAACTATTAGGAAACTGTTTTTCAAAGTTAAAATTGATGGTTGTACCTGGAGCATTGTAAAAGATAGTTGATAGGAAGAAACTGGATAGCGCAAATTCAATCTCAGGTATGTTTATTAACTACTGGTTTAAAATAACAGTGATTGTGTTCCTGCCTTGCAGCTCCCCATCATCACCTGCCTGCCTACATACTGCACAGTGCCATCTGGTGCATGCACGAGCTAAAAAGGTGACAGTTTAAACTGGATTAGGATTTGGGAAAATGTTTAAGAGACTGTTTATGAGTGCAAGTGCTTTCCATAGTTATGTATTTAGATTGACTCGTCTCAGTCAACTCAGTAGATAAAAGTGGTACCTGGTGTTATCCTGAACAGGAGAGGTCTATCTTTCATCAGTAATGAAATAATTGATACCATAGCGCCGAGGATTATGACTTCCTTCCGTCTCCCTATGCTAGGAAGAACAAAAATCATCTAGGGCTCCAGCCCCAGTTGCTATTCAATAGTTCTCCCGAAATAGTGGGATGTCAATGGCAAACATACTGAGAGTGACACAGTAGCACAGTAGTTAGCACCGCTGCTTCATAGCCATGATGTGGAGATGCTGGCGTTGGACTTGGGTAAGCACAGTAAGAAGTCTCGAAACACCAGGTTAAAGTCCAACAGGTTTATTTGGCAGTACCAGCTTTCGGAGTCTTGCTCCTTCTTCAGGTGAGTGAGGGGTTGTGTTCACAAACAGGGCATATACAGACACAAACTCAATTTACAAGATAATGATCGGAATGCGAGTCTTTACAGGTAATCAAGTCTGAAAGTTATAGACAATATGAGTGAAAAGAGGGCCAAGCACAAGTTAAAGAGATGTGTATTGCCTCCAGCCAGGTCAGCTAGTGAGATTTTGCAAGCTCAGGCAGGGGTTACAGTTAGTGTGACATATACCCAAGGTCCCAGTTGAGTTATGCCAGGGACCCAGGTTCAGTTCCAGCCTTGGGTGACTGTCTGTGTGGAGTTTGCATGTTCTCCCCGTATGCTCCGGTTTCCTCCCACAGTCCAAAGATGTGCAGTTTAGGTGGAGTGGCCAAGCTAAATTGTTCCTTAATGTCCAAAGATGTATTGATTAAGTGGATTAGCCATGGGAACTGTGCAGGGTTACAGGGATAGGGCAGAAGGGAGGGCCTGGGTGGGATGCTCTTTCAGAGGGCTGGTACAGGCTCAATGGTGTGGGTATGCCGGCGTTGGACTGGCGTAAACACAGTAAAAAGTCTGACAACACCAGGTTTTAGTCCAACCTATTTATTTGATAATATACTCACAAGCTTTCGGGGTTAGCCCCTTCGTCAGGTGAATGGAGAGTTCTGGCCTCAGACAGAGCATATAAAGCATATAAATCTCTAAACTGTCTGTGCTTTATATGCTCTGTCTGAGGCCAGAACTCTCCATTCACCTGACGAAGGGGCTAACCCCGAAAGCTTGTGAGTATGTTATCAAATAAATAGGTTGGACTAAAACCTGGTGTTGTCAGACTTTTTACAGGCTCAATGGGTCAGGTGTCCTCTTTCTGCAGTGTAGGGGATTCCAAGTTTCTATGATTCTGTGAAGTGTTATGCCTCAAATGATAGAATGTATTGCCACCACTCACTTCCTTTCTGTCACTCTTGGTTGAGGTACGGGAAGGCTGCCAACAACCACACAATGAGATCCATTATAAATCAGCACCTTCAGAGGAAAAGAGGGAAAAAGGAAATTACATCACAACTTTCATTGGATTTCCAACATCCACACTCTTCCCCTTTCCATTTTGATATTTTATATTTTTGTTCATTTTAACTTGGGTCACATGTGGCAAGAAGCTAACAATGAAAAGCCAATTGGATTACAATTACAGTACTTCCTGAAAAGTCACATGCTGTTATGCATAACTTAAAGTATAACTGCCATTTCCTTCATTAAAATATGCACACAATTAAAAAACTTAAAAATCTTTAATAAAGCTTATAAAATTTTAAACCAACAAACTTTTAAATATTGATTAACGGCATCTAGCGATACTCCACAGTATGTGATAGTTAATCATTTTTAAAGAAAAAGCCCATCAAAAAGCTTGAGTGTTAGAATAGGATGAGACAGGATTAGGATCATTGGATGAAAAGGATCCAAAGGGCAGAGGGATTAGAAAGGAAAGTGGAATTGAATCATGATTTTATTGAATGGTGGAACAGGTTCGAGGGACCGAATGGCCTACTCCTGTTCCTGATTCATATCTGAATCTGAACTACATAAAAAGGGGAAATCTTCATAAAATTCATGTTGAAATTCAGTCAAAGTCAGCAAAAGGTTTTTTATATATTTTAAATATATTTTATATGTTGTTTCTACTACCTATCATTCAGTGACAGTTTTGTGCAATTTGTTTTAGGAGATCATTATTTTAAAGGCTAGGATAAATGCTCTGTTTTTCACAAGAACTGTTGTGATCTTTATACAAAGATCTTACCTATCCAGGTAGACCACTTCAAATTCACATGGACGATAAATTACTATTCAGACTCTTAGCGTATTATCAATACACTGGAGTCCTCCAACCATCAGAGTCAATTTACAAGACAAATTCATGATATTAAGGGGCTAAGACATTAACTGAGCTTATTAGAACTAATGAAATAGGTAGTGGGTGAAATTTAATGAAGAAGAAATAAATGAAAATCAGAGGCACAGAAGAACTTAGAAATAATTTTTCATCCAGGCATCCAAGGAATTCCCAATATTTTCAATGATAATTATGTCCATTTGGCTTACACACAATTGAAAAGTGGCTATTAAAGCTGTAGTGCTGTATCCTCTGAATGCTCCAATACAAAAAACACTTTTGCTTTTCCATTGTGACAGTGCTGTCTACACCAAAGTTAATGGTGTTATAATTCAGGTCAGAAACTCCAAAGTGTTTCATGAAATCCACCTGGAACATAAGTTTTGCAATTTGAATTTGGCTTGGGTCAGCATGAGATGTTTTACTTCAGCTATGATTCAGTAAGAAGTCTCACAACACCAGATTAAAATCCAAATGGTTTATTTGGAATCACGAGCTTTTGGAGCACTGCTTCATCAGGTGAGTGGAGGTAGGCTCACAAACATGTTATATATAGGCAAAGACATAATTACAGATAGGAATGCGAAGAATGGTTAGAATGTGAGTCTTTAAAGGTATAGTGTGAGTGAAGAGAAGGGTAATCACTGGTTAAAGAGGTGCGAATTCTCTCAAGATTTCTTACTGTGCCCACCCAGTCCAATGCCAACATCTCCACATCATGGGGGTGATTCAAATAACCCACTAGGGAGTTTTTAATCAAAGTTTATTTCAGAATACAGTTAACACATAACAATAACTTTCACCAATTACATACAAAAAAAACCATGATATTGTATAAGTTTTAACAGCCGTATGAAATCTCCCAACCAAACAAACTTGCTTAAAACATACCCTTAGACATAGGTTTAGCACAGAAAATATGAATGCTCATGTAATGCTAGAACTTAGCTCTTTGTTTGGAGAATTGAAAATCTGACTTCCCAACCTGTGACTTCCAGCAGACCTTGAGGTAGAGATAATGTCACTGCTGGTCTCTAACTTTTAGCCAGTGAACCACTGCAAGGGCCAGAATTCTCAACTCCAGGAAGGCATGAAGATCTATTTCCAGCTACTCAGCAGAATCTGTAATGCCAGGGAGAGAGAGAAAAACCTGCCTGCAACTTGAAAACCAGGGCAGCTTCTGATTCTGAACCAAAACTGAAAGTGAATTCTTTGATTTCTCTGTTGAGGAACTGCCTGACTTTGACTTGTCAATCAATCTCCCCCAATCTGTTATTTCCAACAATCTGAACAGGAATAGGCCTTTCAGCCCCTTTGCCTGCTCCACCATTCAATGAGGGCAAAGTTGATCTACATCATCCATTTATCAGTCTTGGTTCCATAATGATTAAGTTTTTAATTTCAGTTTTCAAATGATCTAGCCTAAATAATTTTTAAGGAGGGAGATTTCTGGACTTTCATTACTCTTCCTGTGCATAAGTGCTTTCTGACAAAGCATGATCCTTTGTGCTGAACTCTCATGCCAAAAGAAATGATTTCATTCTATTTACTTTAGCAAATCATTCAGTTACCTTAAACACATTAATTAGTCCACCCTTTAATCATCTGTACCTTAGAGAATACAAGTCAAGTCTTAGTATCCTTGTCTTGTTAATTTAATCCTTTAAGCCCTGTTGTGGACAGGGTAGAGAGAGGCAAACTAACCTCTTTTATTTTCCTCGCCATGTGGCCATAAGAGGTGTTTTAGAAATAAGCTGTGCCGAGTTTCCCCAAACGCTTTATTTGAGAAGTCAATTTTAAAGTGACTCACAGCAAACTCTCTTTTAAGGTTAAAAGAAAAGTATTGTTTATTCATACATTCAAACCCCGAGGGTGGGTGCTGCAACTACAAACATAAATGCACACAAGAAGGAAACAAGAAAGAAGAGTTTTACAACAAAGAATTTAAAACAGAATTCTCAAAGATATGGGTATTAATTCATAAGAATGTGAGAGTCCTGAATGTCAGGGTCCTGTGAGGTTTCCTTCATGTACAAGCTAGGCTTCAAGTGCGTTCATGTAGCTAAAAGCAGGAGTTGCAGAATTCCTTCAAAGTTAGTGACGATTCAGCATGATGAGTTTGGTATACAGGTCTACAGGTGTAGGCTCTGCTCTATAGTTGTTGGCAGGAATCTTCCAGAGAACCAAGCCTTCAAGAAGGTTTAGACTTGAGGCATGCTTTGCTAACAGCCTCTAGTCCAGGTTTGGCGATGGTAGGCTGGATTTTAACATCATATTGCCTTGGGGGTGGAGGAATGTAGCATTAAAAATTACCAAAGGCAAAAGGAGTTTAGGTCATGGGTAAGGCAGTTTCAGATTAGCAATCAGTTTCTATGTATCTGGTCAAAATCCATTCTTCACCTTAGATGATACATGGTGGCTATTAGTGCATCCACAGTATAATTGGGATCTTGAATTTTCTGCATAATAGGGATCCTTATAGGATTTGCTAAATAGCATAGATTATCTGTCTGGAAAGAGGATTTCTAAAGATCTCTAAACAGTCTTGCATCCGGCTACATATGGTCCAAAAACAGCTAAGTAGAGGTGTAACTTAAATTCCATCCCATAGTTGGACCACACTCCAAGTACTGTGAACAATTCTGGTCATCATCCTATAAAACTGATATAGAGACAGTAGAGAAAATGCAAGAAACAATTAGCAGAATGATGCTGGGGGCCAGATTTTCCGACCTTGCCTGCGGTTGGGATTCTCCGATTCTGCTGCTATGAATGGAGATGTGTCTGAATGCCAAATTTTCCATCCTCACTGGCAAGGTGTGAATGGCCAGAGAAATGCAGCCTGGAACTGACAAGAAACATCAATTAAGAAAAATTGAATACGCTGATGTTCATTTCACTCAAAAAGAAAAGGCTGATGGATGAAGCAACAGATTATGAAAGAGTTTGACAGGGTAGACGCAGCAAATGGGAATATATGGGAACACCACTACCTGAAGCTCCCCTCCAAGTCACATGCCATCCTGATGTGGAGCTATAACACCACACTTTCACTGCCACTGGATTAAAATCCTGGAACACCCTCGTAACAGCGCAGTGGGTGCACCTACAGCTCAGAGACATCAGTGCTCCAAGAAGAAGGTTCATAGAATCATAAAATCCCTACAGTACAGAAGGAAGCCATTTGGCCTATCGAGCCTGTACCAATAATTCCATTCATATCCCTGTAACCCCATGTATTTACCGTGCTAATCCCTGTGACACTAAGAGGCAATTCAGTATGGCCAATCAATCTAGCCGCACATCTTTGGACTGTGGGAGTGAACTGCAACACCCAGTTAAACTCATCTCCAAACTCTGTGGCCTGGGCCTCAGCTCCTCCCTCTGTGACTGGATCCTGAACTTCCTAACTGATAGACCACAATCAGTAAGGAAAGGCAGCAACACCTCCTCCACGATCACCCTCAACACCAGTGCCCCACAAGGTTATGTTCTCAGCCCCCTACTATCCTCTTTATACACATATGACTGTGTACCAAATTCTTCTCCAATTCAATTTTCAAGTATGCTGATGACACCACTGTAGTAGGTTGGATCACAAACAATGACGAGACGGAGGACACTAATGAGACAGAGAATCTGGTGAACTTGTGCAGCAACAATAATCTCTCCCTCAATGTCAACGAAATGAAAGAGATTGTCATAAGAGCATAAGAAATAGGAGCAGGAGTAGGCCATCTAGCCCTTCGAGCCTGCCCCGCCATTCAATAAGATCATGGCTGATCTGTCGTGGCTCAGTTCCACATTCCCGCCCTCTCCCCATAACCCTTAATCCCCTCTCTTATCAAAAACCCATCAACCCGCGTCTTAAAAATATTTAGCGAGGTAGCCTCCACCACTTCAACGGGCAGAGAATTCTAGAGATTCACCACCCTTTGAGTGAAGAAGTTCCTCCTCAACTCCGTTCTAAACCGCCCCCCCTTTATCTTGAGGCTGTGCCCTACTATCGTTTCTGAGCGGGAAGAGTCTCTCCACCTCTATCCTATCCATCCCATTCATCATCTTATACGTCTCAATGAGACCTCCCCTCATTCTTCTAAACTCGAACGAGTACAAGCCTAATTTATTCAGCCTCTCCTCATAGCTCAACCCCCTCAACTCCGGCATCAGCCTAGTAAACCTCCTCTGCACTCCCTCCAAGGCCAAAATATCCTTGCGTAAGTACGGCGCCCAAAACTGCACACAGTACTCCAGCTGCGGCCTCACCAATGCCCTATACAGCCACAGCAAGACCTCCCTACTTTTATATTCAATCCCCCTCGCTATGAAGGCCAGCATCCCATTCGCCTTCCTGACCACCTGCTGCACCTGCAGGCTGGGTTTTTGCGACTCATGCACAAGGACCCCGAGGTCCCTCTGCACCGTCGCCTGCTGCAGTTTTTCGCCACGTAAGTAATAATCCTTCTTACCATTATTCCTACTAAAGTGGACCACCTCACACTTGCCAACATTAAATTCCATTTGCCAGTTCCTGGCCCATTCGCCCAGCCTATCTAGATCCTTCTGTAGACTCTCCACACCCTCCGCACAATTTGCCGTTCCACCAATCTTGGTGTCATCAGCAAATTTCGACACGACTTCAGGAAATGTAAAGGAGAACATGCCGCTGATTACATCAATGGGAACAAAGTAGAAAGGGTCGAGAACTTCAAGTTTTTAGGTGTCCAGATCGCCAACAACCTGTTCTGGTCCCCCCATGCTGACACTATAGTTAGGAAAGCCCACCAATGCCTCTACTTTCTCAGAAGACTAAGGAAAGTAGACATTTCAGCTAGACTCTCACCAACTTTTACAGATGCACCATAGAAAGCATTCTTTCTGGTTGTATCACAGCTTGGTATGGCTCCTGCTCTGCCCAAGACTGCAAGAAACTACAAAAGGTCGTGAATGTAGCCCAATCCATCACCCAAGCCAGCCTTCCATCCATTGACTCTGTCTACACTTCCAGCTGCCTCGGCAAACCATAATTAACGATCCTACGCACTCCAAACATTCCTTCTTCCACCTTCCTCTGTCCGGAAAAAGATATAAAGTCTGAGGTCACATGCCAGCCAGCTCAAGAACAGCTTTTTCCCTGCTGCTATCAGACTTTTGAATGGACCTACCTTGCATTAAGCTGATCTTTCTCTACATCATAACAATGACTGTGACACTACATTCTGTACTCTCTTGTTTCCTTCTCTTTAAACGGTATGCTCTGTCATTATAGCAAGCAAAAAAAGCAATATTCTTCATTGGATAATAGCAAATTATTGTGAATGCTGAAATCTGAAACGAAAAGAAAAAATGCTGGAAAATCTCAGCAGGTCTGGCAGCATCCGTAAGGACCTTTGACAAAGCTTTGACAAAGAGTCATCTGGATTTGAAACGTCAGCTCTTTTCTCTTCTTACAGATGCTGCCAGATCTGCTGAGATTTTCAAGCATTTCCTTTCTTGAATACTTTTCATTGTATGCTAATACATATGACAATAATAAATCAAATCACAGATATTGGGAGAATGTGCAAACTCCACACAGACAGTGACTTGAGGCTGAAATTGAACCTGGATTCTGGATGCTATGAGGCAGTGCTAACTATTGTACAACCGTGCCACCCTAAGGGCAACTAGGGACAGGCAAAAGAAGTGTTGACCTAGCCAGCGATGCCCACATGCCGTGAGAGAATAAAAAATGCAGGCTGAATTTTGTGGGGGAGGCAGAAGTCCCACCTCCGAAGCCAAAAACAGGAAGTGATATGACTTTGTCCGGCACGGGACACAAGAAGACATATTGCCAGCAGTAGCCAATTAAGTGGACACCTCCTCGTGCTGCTGTAAGGATGGCAGCCCACTCCCATGAACTGCTGGTCTTGTTGGAAGTCTAGCAAATTAGCAGCCTCAGCAGCACCACTCTTTGCAAAGGCCTTGCTAAAACGGCAGCTGCTCAAAGCAGGTGTCTCAGAAGCCAGGTACCCTGGAAGGAAGGTAAATGGGATTGGGACTGTTGAAGCAAGGCAGCTGAGGTGTGGCAATTGGGTTGGAGCGGGGCCGTAAGGGGCAGGTACTGCCATACTCACAAGGGCAACCATTGCTGTTATGAGGCTCCTCCCTAGAGCCTAGAAAGCCCAGAAAGGAGTGCCCTCACCAGAACCATTTGAGGTTATCCGGTGGTTTCCACTGGTGGCAAAAGGTTCCCTGACATGGCAAAGTACCCATGGAAGGAAAACCTGGTCCTTAATTGACCAGTTAGGTAGGTCAACTGGGCTCCTTGAAAGCAGTTGAACTGTCAACTTTGACACCTTGTGATAGCCAACTAGTCACATCCTGCCAACCTGAAAATGACCATTTTATTCCTACTGCCTGTCTTCTGTCCATTAACCAATTCCCAATCCATGGCAGTATATTACCCTCCAGTTACGTGCTCTAATTTCGTTTACCAACCTCTTGTGTGGGACCTTATCAAAAGCTATCTGAAAATTTAAATCTACCACATCCACCAATTTCCCCTATCTATTCTGTTGGTTACATCCTCAAAACAAAACATGATTTTACCTTCATAAATCTCTGTTGACTCTGCCCAATGCTACCATTATGTTCAAGTGTCCAGTTATCATATCCTTTATAATAGATTCTAGCATTTTCCCTCCTGTTGATGTCAAGCTAACAGGTCTGTGGTGGTTACCTGTTCCCTTCTCTCCCTTATTTTGGAAATGATGGGATTACACTTTCTCTGCAAGAACAATTTCAGAGTTTTAGAAGTTTGAAAGATAACCATCAATGCACCTATTATCTCTGCAGCCACCTCTCTCAACACTCTGGAATTCTCCGAGCTCACCCATGGCTGAGATTCTCCAGGCCCAGTGCAGTAAGTGGAGATTAGCCTGAGTGCCAAATTTCTGTTCTCGCTGGTGGGGCACACCCACCAGAGAAATCTGGTCTGAATCTTTTTCTTTGTAATTGTTTACAGAATTCTAAAATGCTCCCAATTCTCAGGTTTACCATTTTTTATTGGCAATATTATAATATTGCCCCTTCCTTTGATACAAAGCAATCCTTGATGTGTTTCATTAGCCTCAGTTGGTATACTCTCCTTGGTGGGTTTTTGTACATTACTGAAAATAATTTTTGTTGTAAATTATGTATTAGTTTTTTAAATGTTAGCCAAAATCTCTCTCCCACCATACCCTTTATCATAGTTTCCCAATCCATCATAGTCTGCGATCCCATCACACCTCCATAGTTGTTTTTTTTTAATTTCAGATCATTGTCTCTGAATTAACTAAATCACTTCAAACTCAACACAGCATTCTAATATATTATGGTCACCCTTTCCTAAAGGTTCCTTTACAAGATTATTAATCAACAACTGTAGACTCAAGTAGACACCGTTAGAAAAGCAATTGGTTTCCATAGCGCCTTAGGGTGGCAGTGGCCTGGTGGTAGTGTCGGTCAGCAAGAATTATAGAATTTGTCCCATCGAGCCTGCACTGACTCTCCGAAAGAGCATCTTACCCAGATCCACAACCATCCTATATCAGTAACCCCATGCAGTTACTGTGCCTAAACCACCTAACCTGCACATTTTGGACTATGGAAAGAAACTGGAGCACCCGGAAACTGGAAAACCATGCAGACACAGGGAGAATGTGGGGACTCCATACAGATAGTCACCCAAGGCCAAAATTCAATCCAGGCCCCTGGCACATGAGGCAGCAGTATTATGCCACTGTGTCAACCAATAATCCAGAGACGTAGGATAATGGGTCTGGCCTACATGTGACTCCAGATCCCCAGCAATCTAGTTGACTCCAAAATGCCCTCAGGGATCGGCAATAAATGCTGGCCCAGCCAGTGATGCCCACATCCCGTGAATAAATAAAAAATGTCCAGAGGTGCTATGTACATGATGACAATATCTGCCCATAGGGTGGCACCGTGGCACACTGGTTAGCACTACTGCCTCACAGCATCAGCAACCTAGGGTGTGGAGAGTCTGCAGAAGGATCTAGATAGGCTGGGCGAATGGGCCAGGAAATGGCAAATGGAATTTAATGTTGGCAAGTGTGAGGTGGTCCACTTTGGTAGGAATAATGGTAGGAAGGACTATTACTTACGGGGCGAAAAACTGCAGCATGCGACGGTGCAGAGGGACCTCGGGGTCCTTGTGCATGAGTCGCAAAAACCCAGCCTGCAGGTGCAGCAGGTGGTCAGGAAGGCGAATGGGATGCTGGCCTTCGTAGCGAGGGGGATTGAATATAAAAGTAGGGAGGTCTTGCTGCAGCTGTATAGGGCATTGGTGAGGCCGCAGCTGGAGTACTGTGTGCAGTTTTGGTCGCTGTACTTACGCAAGGATATTTTGGCCTTGGAGGGAGTGCAGAGGAGGTTTACTAGGCTGATACAGGAGTTGAGGGGGTTGAGCTATGAGGAGAGGCTGAATAAACTAGGCTTATACTCGTTAGAGTTTAGAAGAATGAGGGGAGATCTCATTGAGACGTATAAGATGATGAATGGGATGGATAGGATAGAGGTGGAGAGACTCTTCCCGCTCAGAAAGGACAGTAGGACTAGGGGGCACAGCCTCAAGATAAAGGGGGGGCGGTTTAGAACGGAGTTGAGGAGGAACTTCTTCACTCAAAGGGTGGTGAATCTCTGAAATTCTCTGCCCGTTGAGGTGGTGGAGGCTGCCTCGCTAAATATTTTTAAGACGCGGGTTGATGGGTTTTTGATAAGAGAGGGGATTAAGGGTTATGGGGAGAGGGCGGGAATGTGGAACTGAGCCACGACAGATCAGCCATGATCTTATTGAATGGCGGGGCAGGCTCGAAGAGTTAGATGGCCTACTCCTGCTCCTATTTCTTATGTTTTTATGTTCTTAATGTTGGCCTTTATCATGAAGGGGATGGAATATAAAAGCAGGGAGGAGGTCTTGCTGCAACTGTACAGGGCACTGGTGAGGCTGTAACTAGAGTACTGTGTGCAGTTTTGGTCCCCCTATTTGCAAAAGGATATATTGGCCTTGGAGGGAGTGCAGAGAAGGTTCACCAGGTTGATACCAGAGATAAGGGGGTTAGCTTATGAGGAGAGATTGAGTAGATTGGGCCTGTACTCATTGGAGTTTAGAAGGCTGAGAGGGGATCTTATAGAGACATATAAGATAATGAAGGGGCTAGATAGGGTAGAGGTAGAGAGATTCTTTCCACTTAGAAAGGAAACCAGAACTAGAGGACACAGCCTCAAAATAAGGGGGAGTCAGTTTAGAATAGAGTTGAGGAGGAACTTCTTCTCTCAGAGGGTAGAGAATCTCTGGAATTCTCTGCCCATTGAAGTGATGGAGGCTGTCTCGTTGAATATGTTTAAGTCACAGGTAGATAGATTTCTGACCAGTAAGGGAATTAAGGGTTATGGGGAGCAGGCGGGTAAGTGGAACTGAGCCACTTTCAGATCAGCCATGATCTTATTGAATGGCGGGGCAGGCTCGAGGGGCTAGATGGTGTACTCCTGCTCCTATTTCTTATGTTTGTATAAAGATATGCAGGTTAGATTGATTGACCATACTTAATTGCCCCTTAATGTCAGGGTAAATACATGGGGTTACAGGGATTGGGCTGGGTGGGATTGTTGTCAGTGCAGGCTCACTAGGCCAAATGGCCTCTTTCTGCACTAAAGGGTTTCTATGATTCATAGCAGTTACTCCTGCCATCCTAAAGAAAATAAAGGAAAAGGTAGCTATTCAACATAATCTGTATGTTCTAACATCATCCCTTGGAAAGTGCACCAACAATAGTCATTATTACGAAGACAGGTAGGGCAGGCAGCAGGCCAGAACTCTGTCCTGTCTCTACTTTTGCTCGTTCTACATCAGCAGAAACCTATGCTTGACTCTGTTCCTTAAACATATATCCACAAAAATTTGATATGAGATGTATGAAGTGCACTCGTGTTTGTTTCAAATGTAAATGATGATGATTAGTGCACTAACTGTTGCTGTCTCTCTTTGTCGCTGAATATTATTGCCTTCCTTTGTGAAGGGAACACATGAAGCCAAGCATTTGCTCACAATCAGTGAATATATTGTAAATATCATGGCATAAATCACAGAACATCGTATATACTGCTTTATAGTCAGTTTGCAGTAATTCAATCTCATCTAGCCTAAGGGTCTGGCATAGAAAGGGTTAACGTGGGGCTGGATGCAGTACCACCCCACACAGTGATGTGAAAGAATACATGGCCAGAGTCTAAAGGACAGCCTTGCACTGGATGGAGATTTGTGTGCAAGCAAGCATGGATCCAACCCCCCGCTTAATCTTATACTGTACATAAGTAAATTGTTACTAGCAGTTAATAACACTTACTGTTAAACTATACAAGACTTAGGACCTCTTTATGAGACTTACCAAATAACACACATCATACAGCATGATGGCAGCAAAGGATGAACTCCAAAATCCTGACACCATAGAAAAGCATTCTGACCTGACAAAAAAACCTGGTGTTGTCAGACTTTTTACTGACAAAAATCACCAGCAGTGAAGGTGCAGGAGATCAGCAGAGAAAAGCTACAAAGAAGGATTAGGGTTAATACAGATTCAGAAGAATGAGCAGGGAACTGCTAAAAAAAAATTAAGCTCTTGGCCAGAAAGAGCTTTAAGATTCTTTTAAGTTAACCACAATCACAATTTCCATTTTAAAACACACTGCGAATAACTTGATTCATGAATTGGTGCCTCACTGCTTTACGTCTGAGCTTTCTCAATTTAAAAATGATATAATGAAGTGAACAGGTTATCAGCAGTTTAAAAAAGACTCAGAAAAAGCTTGGAAACAACAGCTTCATGACCTGAAAATAAATAGAAACTATGAGGAAAACTCAGAAAGGTCAACCCGGGGAGCCAGTCTGTGCTA
Source organism: Carcharhinus amblyrhynchos (assembly GCF_965287045.1). Classification (NCBI taxonomy): domain Eukaryota; kingdom Metazoa; phylum Chordata; class Chondrichthyes; order Carcharhiniformes; family Carcharhinidae; genus Carcharhinus; species Carcharhinus amblyrhynchos. The sequence continues at coordinate 32,286,599 of NC_137335.1, read as the reverse complement.
AAAGTTTTAAAACAAAGAAATCGTGAACACTGAAGGAGCCCATCAAAGCCTGCAATGCAGGAAACTTCATTGAGTGCATACAGCATCTTCATCTTGGATTTCCCAACAGTATTTAAAGCTACATACAGCTTTAATTTTAGATAACCATGAAACACAAATCTAACTTACAAGAACAGTTTGGATTCATGCATAGTATGGTCTGTCTGACTACAGTTTGCCTGATAATTCATATGCACCTCGTACTTACCCTGAATATTAGAATATTAGATTGTGCAAATTGTTTTATCTTTCTGAACTTGTAAAGTTTATTTTTGTTTATTCAAAATCTATGGGATCTTGTAGCTTTATTCAATTAGTAAAAATCCTGTATCTCAAACTTTATCTACTTTAAGCAAAACATTATCAGTCGCAAACTAGATCTCCCCCACATGTCACAGCCTGGTCAAGGATCATAACAATCCCAATCTGCAACAGCAGGTGCCAGTGCTGATCCACCCAACTATGACTGAAGGCAACGAGAAGGAAAAACACTGGATACCTCAAACTTAATGAGATCCATTGAGTCATTGAGAAATGAAATAGATGAAATAGAAATCAAGAACCCAAAACTATAAAAGGAAGTAGATGTTCTCACAAAACAGCATGAAGAGCCTCTGGAATAATTGGCAGAAGTGTTAATACAGAACGTGAGCTTGAAGGATAACATAGAGGAATTATGCTCTGTTCAGGAATGAAACTGATCAGTGTAGAGAACCAACCATCACATATGAAAGTGGAGTCTGATAACGGAAAATGAGAACTGATCAGAACACTGGAATGTCATTCACATAAAGTGAAAGAGGATTTGAAACACCTAAGTGGCAACCTTGTAAAAAACAATTCAACAAAGGTAGGTCTCCAATTAAAACTTGATGAACTTCAGGCATCAGATGTCTCCAGTAAGCATTGTACAGCATCCCTAGAATAGGGGGAAGAGTTGCTGGTCATCAGAATAGTTGCTTGAAAACAGAATTATTGACAAAATTAATGAAATTCTTGAACTTCAATCCAACCTGAACATTAGGAAGGATGAAATGCTCAGTAAAAAAGAGCAAATCCAGATTTTGAAAGCAGATTAATAAATCAATTTATGAATTAAAGAATTCAAGTAGCAGCCAGTGACCATGCGAGAAACATTCCCAAGAGAACTGAAAGTCCAGTTGAAGTTATTAAATTGATGTAGGAGTTCCACAGGTACTCTGAAACAAAGACAACTGAACTTACCAGAATAGTTGTTAAGCAGAACCAAAAAATTTGAGTGTATGCAAAGATCCAGACTAAAAGAATCTCAGAAGGTAAGATTGAAACCCTGTGAAATGGATCATTGTTGAAGACATCCAAGTGGGAGAAACATTTGAAGAGGATTCCAAGACAAGCTTGAAAAACAACCAGAAAGTAAGAGTAATCAAATTGTTGGCTACAGTTGTGAAACAAGTAGGAATAAAGTCTCCATTCTTGAAACATTAACTCCCACATTCATCACAGAGAACCACATGTAGGAAGAGAAACAGAATGAGCACTATAGACAAGCTGTGAGTTCATTCTCCCCATAAGGAACGGAATAAACCAATGACCACCGAAAATATCAGACGGGAAGTTGAAAACAATGAATAAACTGAATAAAATCCCAATAGGGTGCTGTTCAAATATTACAAGACTCCTTCAGGAATAATGAAATAAATCATTACAGAATTCAATCACTTCCAACTAACATGCAAACGAGCATCTTTTGGAAGTATGAACTTTCTCTGGTAATGCTTCTGTCTGGAACACTTTCTGAATTGGTCTCTCTCTCTACTTAGATAGTGATTTTATGACAACTTACATGAAACTGCAAGATTTACATCAGAGCCTCACGTTCCTCCTTCTGACTCAAGAGGTGGCAAGCATACTCTGACATTTACCCCCCTTGTCTGGGTTCATATACCTGGAATTAGCTCACAGTATTCCTGTGATCTTAGTGACTTGAGGCTGTCAACAACCTTCACATTTGAATTCTATTGGTTCTGTACCTCTGTGTGCTAGCTTTAAGATCATAAGCCCAATTCAAAAGCCTGTTTTGGTTAGGCTGGAATGCTGACTGCTAGGCTTTGGTTCAATGTTGCAAGAATTGGCTTCTGCAGTCTGCCCTCTGCAATTTAAAATTCACGCATAAAGACACATGCTTTTTTTAAGAAAGAGACAGTGCTATATGATTTTTTTCTTTTGGTTTTAGCATTTCTTTTCACTATTTACATTTGTCAAACACCACATTTTAACTTTACATGTGCAACTTCACAACACATAGTAAAAGCACACTGATTTATCCTTTGGATTTTCATTCCTTGGATTTATGTGAATATAACATCTCTTAAAAATCTATGAAATTAATACCACTTCACTCCATCTATTTATTTTTGTTGTTATTTATGATTATTTTCTTGCCAAATTTGGTTACTCTTTTCATGTCATGAAACAGGTTCCTGTTTCTCTGTGACTCAGTCCACAAGGACATTCATGATACAGTCACTGATGCATTCCTTTCAAATTTGACACTGAAGACTGGAGTAAATTTTGAATGCTTGACAACTGAATTAATGAAGTATTCATCACTTATATTGGTTAAGTGGCTCATTAGCCGCTTGAGTAATATAAAATGAGAATTATTAAAGTGTATCATATTTAGCCTATTTGTCGCCTTTTCACCAATAAAGTTGTGTTGCACAAAGTTGCCCACTTCTTTACTTCTCTTATGTCTCTTTTTAAAAGACAAAATAAAGGACTCCAGGGCCAGCAGTTCTCCTGAAACCAGTCAGAAAGGAAGCGGGATGGTTAAAAAAGAACAGCCACTGAGTAGCAAGACTGGACATCCTGTCTTTTTTTCTGCTATTTTGTGTATCTCAGGAAAGGATATGGGCTGAAACCAGACCCGTGCCAACTAAGTGCCTCGTTGGGCTCACTGAGGCCAGAGAAAACGTCCTGATTTAAATCACTGAAGTTACTTTAATGGAAACAGCCGGGAATCAGAAGCCCATAATAATCATGCCCAGTGGATAGAGGGGTGAATAGGACAGAGGAGTGGCATCAGACAGGGAACATGTGTGAAAATTTATTTGAACTAGCTAAAGATCTCTATCCATCTGCTCAGAAATTGCAGGAGCTTTTAGATGGATGGTGGACAGGCAAAGGTGAGGTCATTAGCACCTTTAGGGCTGTGAATATAAATCCTGTTGCCTGGGAATAGGTGCACTGAACAAAACTATCATCAACATCACCTGGGAAGCAGGGCACGTGCACCTGAAAATGGGATTTGCTCCATCACAGGTACAAGCCATTGAGGTAACGCAGCACAGTGACAGTACGATCAGCAACAAAGTGTTCCAGTGTCAGGAGTGCACAATCAGAGACACAGAGGAAAAAGGAGAGCCTGTCCAGAGTTCAGGACATACAGAGCAGGTGAAAGTGCTTGGAATGTCCGAAAGACAGTACTGACAGGGACTATGACTCTCCAGGGAGATGGTCATGGATATCTACGCTCTGGTCAATGAGAAGCTTACACCTCAATTCACTCAAAGGCAGGCCCTAACTGTAGCAGACAAGGATATGGGAGAAGACAGGATTAGACTGTTGAGTTGGATAATCAGCCATAATCATAATGAATGGGAGAGCAGGTTCCTCCTACCTTCCATATTTCAATATAACTGTGGCTTTGTATTTCTTTCTCTCTGGCTCATTTCAGGGTTCAGCCATTTATCTATGTGATGTTTTGTAGTCAATTGTACACAACCAGATCATGACGGTCACAGGTCCCCTCTTCACCAAGCTTGGAGACTACATCAGATTGCCCATCAATGGGGCTCTTCAGACTCAGAGAGCATTCAGATTTGCCATGATTACCAGATTCCTACAAGAGCAGGGCATCATTGACTGCACCCATATGATCATCACAGCAGCAAGTGACAGGTCAGTGAAGTTTAACAGCAGGAAGATCTACCACTCCACGAACGGACAGCTGGTTTGTGACTATAACCAAAAGTTCCTGCATGTCAGAGAGCACAGAGAAAGGCCTTTCAGCCCATCTTGTCTGCTATCAAATACCAATCTATTCTAATCCCATTCTCCAGCACTTGTCCATAGCATTGTATGCTATGGCTTTTCAAGTACTCATTTAAATACTTCCTAAAGCATTGGGAGAGTTCCCATTTCTACCATTCTTTCAGACTGTGAGTTCCAGATTCCCTCCACTCTGTGGGTGAAAAGGTTTTTTCTCAAATTTCCTCTGAATCTCCTACCCGAAACTTATGCCGCCTGATTATGGATCCCTCTAATAAAGGGAAAATTTCCCTGCTATCTATTCTATCTATGTCCCTCATAATGTTGTAGTCCTCAATCAGGTCCCCCCCCACCCCATTCAGCCTTCTCTGTTCTAAAGAAAACAACCCTAGCTTATCAAGTCTCTCTTCATAGGTGAAATGTTCCAGCCCAAGCAACACCCTCGTGAATCTCCTCTGCACCCTCTGTAATGCAATCACATCCTGTTTGTACACACTCTTCTGGAAGCTGTCCTGATGTATATATTCTACACCAATCACCCGCTTTCATCTCTTCCATCCCATCCCTGGATGACTTTGAGAGGAAGACGATTACCTTCTGAGATGGTGGCTCCTAAATGTGCACCATGAAAGAGTTATAATCTCAACCACGTGCTGACAAAAAAGCCAATGAACATTGCTTCACAATGCTCAAGATGGGCTTTTGATGCCTGCAGTGCCTCAGTGGCAGCCTGCAATACTCAGCTGCCACAGTTCTCCACATGATTGTGGAAATAGAGCACAGCTTAGGGGAGTGACTAGACACAGAGCGAAAGAAAAGTCTGATGTCCCAGGAGGAAGAAGATGGGCAGATATGTGAGCGGATGTGGCAGCAGAATCAAAAGGGGAGCCTCCTGTTTCATGAAAAGGTCCAGGTGACCATGGAGGTGGCCAAGGCATTACAATGAAATGTCCATGATGTCAGTATAGTACGAGACAATCTAATCCAAGAATTGTTTAGCAGAGGAACTCAGAGATCTGCGGAATTGACCACAAGGCATGTACAAGAAAGATAATTGTGTATCCAGCCTATGTAATCTCTCCATCACTGAGAGATACACTACTCCCTGGAATTTTCATTGTCGCCAGTGAGGAGCTATTGTTACATTTACAAATTGTTAGTACTGCTGTGAATGAATCCCATTGTAATGAACAGTGGATCTATTTACATAGTGAGTTAAACTTAATTGCCCAAATCTTCCAAACTCTGGATTGTCAGAGACCAGGTATACAACTAAAGATGAATGTTGTTTCCCTGTGGAAATCTGACACATGGACCTACATGAGAATTGTTCTGGAAGTTCAAACTTCCCATAGACAATTTCACTGCTCCCCAAGATCCTCTACAAATGTCTCTGTGTTAGAGTCAGAGACTTTGGACAGTTCTGTGATTCTTACTTGGATTGTTATCCAGGAAATATTAAGTGTGTTAGGATCCTGCACCAGAATCTTGAATTATATTAGGTAGTTAGAATCAACCCCAACAGTTTTTCTATTTTGGCATAAATGTGAGGATAAAATGCTTCACTCAAGGAGTAATTCCACTGAAAAATTAAGAATCTTTTATGGTAGAACAAACTTTACTTCATAACAAAGGTTAAGTATAACACTAACAAAACTAAGCAACTTAACTACTAATAGTTGAACAATAGTTAACAAAAGAAAGAAAACAACTTTAATTTGTAACTTATCACTGTTTCAGATCCAAATAAGCAACATTCTATTGCAGACTTAAAATTCCACTTCAAATACAGTTATCAACCACTTGCTATAAGGAGTGTAGACAGTCTTGAAGCTGTCAGAGAGATTTTGAGTTTCAGATCTGCTTGTAGACCTCTCTTTAAACAAACCCTGGCTAGAGCTGAAAGCGTTTTCCTCTATTATATACGAAGCTCCTCCCATTAAACACATAATCACATGGTCCTGTCAATCAAGCTAATCAAAACCTCCAGGGGAAATCTTTGTCTATAAACAAAAATTAATTATCCTGCCCTCCCAGAATCTAAGCTGCATTCCCTCCAAACATACCAACTGCCTGTAGAACAAAGCTGAGTTTTAAAACATTCCCCTTAACCACAATATATATTGACAAAATAAATGGATTTGCACCCAGTTTCTTGCCTCTCCCGATTGTACAGGCACTATTTTGCCAGAAAAATCAGCTTCGTGCCCAAGCTGATTTCTAGATTAATGACATCATTTAAATGTCATTAGTGAGGTCCTCACTGGTGAGAATCATAGCTGATCTCCATTGGCAGAGACTAGGCATGATAGCCTCGTTGGTTAGTGGTCAGGGACTAAGCCGAGCAGTGTCCCTGGGCACCCTGGAACTGTCCACTGGGCAGCCAGGCACTGCCCACGAAGTCCCCTGGCAGTGCCAAGGGGGTGGGGAGATGGCAGGGGGAGGGAGCACCACAGTGGGAGGGGGAGGCAGGGAAGGGAGGAACACAAAAGGGGTGGTGATTGGAAGAATGGAAGTAAATCTTCAAGGGAGCGATGGGGATGGGTTAATGCTGCAAAAGGGGCATTAAGGGACGGAAGGAAACTCTGCAAAAGGGGGTGATCGGGAAGGGAAGAGAACTCTGCAAAGACATCAATCAGAGGGGTAGGTGGGTCCCGATGTCCATGAGAGGGGAGCAGATATGGAGCTGATCCCAATGTCCATAGAGGGGAAGCAGGAGATCACCCAGTACACTGGGAGATTGTGGAACCTACGCAATGGTGCACAAAGAGCTCAGCAGCCGGCTTCAACAGCAAAATTAGGCTCCACTTTCACAACTGACAAAAATTATATCCTGGCTCTTCTTTGAACCATGAACTATAAAATCGCAATTCACAGCTCACCTAGAGAAACCAATGTGATTGTCTCTTGTTTTCTCATTTGTTTAGCACTCAGAATTCTTTTCATAAAATTCCGCCCAAAAATATCAATAGCACATTATCATTACAAGTCTAACACACAGATAATGACACAACTGATCCTCTCCTACTCAGTGCCTCACACCAATCTTGTGACAGCACCCTCTTAACATCCTGGCTACCCCCACCCACCATGCCTCTCAACGCAATCTGATTGCCTCCCTAACCTGACTACCTCTCCTGACTATACTCCCAAGCATCTGACAAACCTGTCAACTCCCCAACCCAACTACACCCTTACCCACAAGCCCTTCAATCTGACCATCATTGCCAATGCACAGAAGATCCAGGTCAATATTTGCATATAACGTGTACAATTGACCATAGTGATACACTGAGTGATCTACCTAAGGCAATGTATTCTGCATATGGAAACTCCTATGTTCTTCTTTGCATCCTCCAGAGAGATAGAGCCAGCCCACATGCTCATATCTCTGGTCTGCAGCTGCAAAGACCACAGTGGTTATCCTCGTCTTGAAGGTTCCATTTAGGGCCTCTCCTGGGACTGCTCTGACTGCAGAGGCAACCAACATCACCAGATGCGCCTATGTCAGAAGGACCAATATGCATCAACATGCAGGTGGACTGGGAAAATCAGGTAGGTAGTGGATCCTAAGAAAAGGAATTTGTGGAATGCCTAAGAGATGGTTTTTATGGAGCAGCTTGTGGCAGAGCCTATTAGGGAACAGGTAATTCTGGATTTCATGATGTGTAATGAGGCAGACTTGATTAGGGAACTTACGGGATTAGTGATCACAATATGATGGAATTTACCTTGCAGTTTGAGAGGGAGAAGCTGGAATCAGATGTAACGGTGTTACAATTAATAAATGTAACTACAAAGACATGAGGGAGGATCTGGCTAGAATTGGTTGGAAAGGAACCCCAGCAGGGAAGACAGTGGAGCAGCAACGGCAGGAGTTTTTGGGGGTTATTTGGGAGGCACAACAGAAATTCATTCCAAGGAGGAGGAAACACGCTAAGGGAAGGATGAGGCATCCATGGCTGACGAAGGAGGTCAACGATATATAAAAGCAAAAGAAAAAGCATACAAAAGTGGCAAAGATTAGTGGGATGCCAGAGGATTGGGAAGGCTTTAAAAGTGAACAGAGAACAACTAAAAAAGCAACAAGGACAGAGAAAATGAAATATGAGTGTAAGCTAGCTAGTAATATAAAAGAATATAGAAAGAATTTTTTCAATATATAAAAGGTAAGAGAAAGGCAAAAATAAACATTGGACGATGGAAAATGAGGCTAGAGAAGTAATAATAAGAAACAAAGCAATGGCAGAGGAACTGAATAGTTACTTTGCATCAGTCTCTAGAGTGGAAGGCACCAGTGGGATGTCAGAATGCCAGGAGTATCAGGAGGCACAGGTGAGTGCCATAGCCATCACTAAGGAGAAGGTTCTGGGGAAACTAAAAGGTCTGAAGGTGGATAAATCACCAGGACTGGACGGACTATACCCCAGAGTTCTAAAAGATACAGCTGAGGAAATTGTGGAGGCATTGGTGGTGATCTTTCAGGAAGCACTGGAGGCAGGGAGGGTCCCAGAGGATTGGAAAGTAGTTAATGTAACACAGTTGTTTAAGAAGGGAGGGAGGCAGCAGACAGGAAATTATAGACCAGTTAGCCCGACTTCGATCATTGGCAAGATTTTAGAGTCCATTATTAAAGATGAAATCGCGGAGTACTTGGAAGTGCATGATAAAGTAGGACTGAATCAGCACGGCTTTATCAAGGGGAGAGCATGTCTGACAAATCTGTTCTTTGAGAAGGTAACAAGGAAGTTAGATAAAGGACAACCAGTGGATGTGATTTATTTAGATTTCCAGAAGGCCTTTGACAAGGTGCTGCATAGGAGACTGTTAAATAAGTTAAGTATCCATGGTGTTAAGGATAAGATCCAGGCATAGACAGAGAATTGGCTGACTGGCAGAAGGCACAGATTAGGGATAAAGGGGCCTTTTTAAGAATGGCAGCCAGTGACTAGTGTTGTGCCTCAGGGGTCAATGCTGATTGACCCCTGAGGCGCATCACTAGTCACTGGCTGCCATTAACCATATGGAAGAAGGAACTGAAGGACCTGTTGCTAAGTTTGTAGATAGTGCAAAGATATGTAGAGGGACAGGTAGTATTGAGGAAGCAGGGAGGATGCAGAAGGATTTGAACAGGTTAGGAGAGTGGGCAAAGAAGTGGCTGATGGAATGCAATGTGGAAAAGTGTGACGTTATGCACTTTGGAAGGAGGAATGAGGGCATAGACTATTTTCTAAATGGGGAAATGTTTAGGAAATCAGAAGCACAAAGGGACTTGGGAGCCCTTGTTCAAGATTCTCTTAAGGTTAACGTGCAGGTTCAGTCAGCAATTAGGAAGGCAAATGCAATGTTAGTAGTCATGGCGAGAGGGCTAGAGTACAAGAGCAGGATACACTTCTGAGGCTGTATAAGGCTCTGGCTAGACCTCATTTGGACTGTGAACAGTTTTGGGCCACATATCTAAGGAAGGATTTGCTAGCCTTGGAAAGAGTCCAGAGGAGGTTCACAAGAATGATCCCTGGAATGAAGAGCTTGTCATATGAGGAACAGTTGAGGACTCTGGGTCTATACTTGTTGGAGTTTAGAAGGATGAGGAGGGAATCTTATTGAAATTTGCAGGATACTGCGAGGCCTGGATAGAGTGGATGTGGAGAGGACATTTTCACTAGTAGGAAAAACTAGAACCAGCGGGCGCAACCTCAGGCCAAAGGAATGACCCTTTAAAACAGAGATGAAAAGGAATTTCTTCAACCAGAGAGTGATAAATCCGTGGAACTCTTTGCTGCAGAAGGCTGTGGAGGCCAGGTCATTGAGCGTCATTAAGACAGAGTTGGACAGGTTCTTGATTAATAAGGGGCTCAGGGGTTATGGGCAAAAGGCAGGAGAACAGTAGGGATGAGGAAAATATAGCCATGATTGAATGGCAGAGCAGAATTGATGGGCTGGCCTAATTCTGCTCCTGTGTCCAATAGTCTTACGGTCTTATGGACCAAGGTGGTAAAGGATAAAGAGGCTGCCACAAGTCTTGTGGAACTGTCATCCTCCTCTCGTACTTCCTCAGCTCTTGGTAGGTGTTTCTTTTGACCAGAGGGAGTGTGGTGTCTCAACCAGAGTCAACACAGGAGTTAGAGATTGACTTGGTTGCTTTTCAGAGTTTTCACTTCAGAGGCTATCCTCTTCATCTTCTTCTGTTCCTTTACAATTCATTCTATTTTGAATTTTTATCTGCATTGCTGACTGTGGTGCCCCGGAAGTATCTTAGCTGGAGAAAGGTGGAGCTGCTATTCTGCAAGCATTGGAGTTCTTCCCCAACACACCAGCTCACTTTGCAGCCTCTTTAATGCTTATTCCAGCCTATCAATCTGTTTTTTCAGTTGCCCACTGCTGCCTCTCCAGGCTGCACAGCAAGGCCTCTTTTACCTAAATCTCATGGCAAAGTCTTTGTGGTTCCTTCTCCAGATTGAAGCATGCCTGTCAGATTGGGTATCTCTCCCCTTAGGGTTCCATTCTCACCACATTCACCTTTGCATTTTAGTTCTTAGGAATGCAACTTTTAAACTATCCAGTTGAAGCTGTTGCTCCCGAGGATTTCCAAAACGGTTCACATCCTTTAAGAACATATCAGATTCAGCATTTAGGGTTGATTTGTTAGGCAGATAATGGAAATTCTTCTTGATCTTGGTATGTTCATTGGGCTTCAGATGCTGCTGTATAGAGTGAAAGAGGAAATGAATATTGATGTTATAGTCTGCACTCTGAACAGCTCCAGCTCTTTTTATTTGGTTATTTGGAGCAACTCCCATCCAAACATCTGTGTGGAGTTTGCACATTCTCCTCACATCTGCGTGGGTGTCCTCCGGGTGCTCTGGTTTCCTCCCACAGTCCAAAGATGTGTGGGTTAGTTTGATTGGCCATGCTAAAAAAATTGTCCCTTAGTGTCCTGAGATGCATAGGTTAGAGGGATTAGTGGGTAAATATGTAGGAATATGGGGGTAGGGTCTGGATGGGATTGTGGTTGGTGCAGACTGAATGGGCCGAATGGCCTCTTTCTGTACTGTACAGGTTTCTATGATTCTATGATTTCTATGATCTCGCAGTTGAGAGGCCAGTTCACAGCTTGAGGGGCCAAGACAACAAACTATACACCGCCATAAACCAACGTTTCAAGTTGGGACACCCTCACAGATAACAACAGCATGATTTGTGACACTACCTTGCTTTTTTTCCTTTCAAACAATGTCCCCTAAGCTTTCCTGATCCTTTGCCGAAATCTCAATTAATTGTTGCAATGTTTGCTACTCACAGTAGAGGGAGCACTGTTCCAGACACGGCTCCAGAATATTCCAAACAGAGCAACTACTTTTATTGTGCAGTTTTTTATCGAAATCTTTATAAAACTTTGATTTCTTAAAATGGTTGCTGCTATTATTCAGTGTCCCTCTGGACACTGCTTTGGCCTTGTGATGTTTTTATCTTCTTGATTATTTTTGAAAGGCTGCAGAACGGATCAATGATTTTCCTTACTGCAGCAGATTTCTGTCGCTCTTTTTCAAATGTATGCAATGTGGATTAAATAACCTCATCGCCAGTTTTCATTGTGTTATTTTAAAAGAAAAGTTGCAGACCACAAAGATATGAAACAGCTTTTATTGGAAAGGTGTTGTTCTTACAGGCCTTTAGATTGACTGTAAGCCAGGCCCAACTGCTGATGATGCCACCAGTACATCATGTGATCAAATTCTTAAAGGGACCTTGTCCCAACGAGAGAAAAACATGACTACACAACACATGGTCTCATCAAAGCCACACACACTTTTGACTTGGAAGGAGGTCACATTCTGATCCTTGCTAAGAACTCCATGTGCACCTGCAAAATATTGAATGCCTCAATTGTAGATGCTGCTCAGATAACAGCTTCTGCAGGGTAATAAACAACGAGTGTTGTCTTGCCAGCAAGGTTCCAATCCCTCAACCTAATAAACATAGAAACCACCATATGTCAAGAAGCCCATATATATACTACAACTTCTGAGGCTCCACAATAAATGTCACTAATCCCCCCACACCAGCTACTGATTTTTTGTTAACAGTAAAGCCCTAAACAGGTTCCGCTGAGTTGCAAAGTTTCCAACATCATGACCATTTTATAACCATGTATACAGTGATCAAAATTATATATTTACACGTAAACTTACAGAGCCATAGAACGATTGGACACATTTGCCACCTGATGCCATTAAAACTTGTGCCTTGGTACAACACCAACCTCAGTAGCTGAGATGAGATAACATATCTAGCGTTGTGCACCATTGCCTGAGAGGACCGTGGTAATCATCCTCTTGTGGTCTGAGTCCTAGAGGACTCTGGCCTCTTGAGGATCTCCTGCACAGATGCAGTTGTGCCCTCTTTGGTCTCCCAGTTGGATAATTTGGGGGTATTGGAATGGAGGAAGAGCAGCAACTCACCCTTGGAGCACATTGAGAATGATGCCCTACAGAGGTCTGTTGGTACTTTTCCTCCCCATCAGTGCCCAATGTTAACTCCCTCACTCTGGAAGGCAAAATGCCACCTGGAATGAGGGTGAGAGGTCTAGTCCCATTCTTGCCTAGCCAAGGGTATATAGATCCCATGGACAGATCAACAGGATTCAGGTCCAAGCACCTATCTGGCAGCCACTGAGTGTTCTGTTGGACCTGGCTCTCCATGGCAATTGCCATTCTCTACATAGAGGAAGCCAAGTTGCTCAGGACTAATGGTTTGGATGGACACCTCCACAGTTTGCTTGAGGTTGCACATAGTCTCTGGTATCTCAAAAGTTCCCTGCCTGTCTCAGCGTCTCCAGCGGGTTTCTCACAGCTGTTCCCAGGATCCTGTTATCAGCAGGGGAGTCAGAGTGGACCTGGTGTCCAGATGTCAGGGGCGTCAGCTGCCACAACTTGTTAGTGATGAGTTCACCAAATTGGAAAATCAAGCCTAATTGCAAACACATTCCACCGAGCCGACCCTCCCTGTGCTGAGGAGGGTGTGGGGGAATCATGTGATGATGCATCCTCTGGGAGATCCATGTCATCATCTTTAGATTCTAGCTCGCTGCAGACTATGTTCGATGCATCTCCTGATCTGAGGACATGTGGTGAAGAACCTTGTAGATTACCTTGTAGATACACACAATCCCTTTATCCTGCATTGTATTAACATGTCTCCTTTATGCCTATTTCTCAACAAAAGGTTGGACATATCCTCACTCTGTTTTATCCTGACAATTTGGCTTGCTCCCCGGTCAAGTCCACTGCCTCCTCCTCTGTAAAGGTCAACTTGCTGATGTTAGGGTCCCCAGAAGCTCTCCCTGATGTTGTGTTCTTTTGTCTACAGGGTAAGAAGGGATTGAGTATTATCTTAGTGGATAGCAAACTCCTTTAAGAACATGTAGGTCTATGACAGCTAATGTCACCTTTCCAGTAAGTGTTCCACACTCGTGCTCTCCTGCAACTGGGAAAACTTTGAAACATGGAATGGCTCCCATGCTTTTGGTCCACATATTCCATCTGATGTTGAGGGACAGAACCCAAACCTCTGCCTGCCTTACATCGCCACTTACACATTTGCATTGCTTGATGCCATTTTGCGGTGTTGCCCTTATGAAGTCCTGGACCCAGTTTTGCTGATGGACCCCACAGCCACAACTCTGTTGCAATCTCTGTCCAGGCCTCTTTGCTCAGGTGGGAGGATCTCCCGCTGCCACTGCTAGAAAACAGGACATCCTGTCATTCCCAAACAGCCTGGGATGCATCACCAAACCATTCATTCTCTGCATTGAGATACGTCTAAATGTAGATGACAGTAGGTGATCAGCATCCACAGGTGAGAATAGGGTAGAAGCAGTTCCAGGGATTGAACCTTTGAGAGGGTGTGGCAACAGTTTCAGTTCAAATTCCTCCTCTCGAACAGGGAAATGATGTTGCGTGTTTGCAGGAAGTGGATGCTTGGCTGGTGCCATTTAAATATGGCGCCCAGATTCTTGATCCCATGAGGTAATGTAGGGTCAGCAACTTCCTGTCTGTCCCACCACATAAATGGCTGAGAACCTTGATTCTGCGTAGCTAATTGACTGATTTGTGGCCAACCACCCTGCCTTCAAGCAGAGGTCCTGCACACTTCCACTCCTATCATCAAAACATTTGTTGCTGCAACTGAATTCTGCCCCGGACTCAGCAAGAAGACATCAGCAAAATAACAGTGATGAAGAAAAATAAAGGAACAAAAGAGTGACAAATTCCCAGAACCAGTTGGTTTTCATTCCAAATTTTTTAAGAAGGTGAGAATGTTGTCGAACATACAATCCCTACAGTGCAGAAGGAGGCCATTCAGCCCTTCGAGTATGCACTGACTACAATCCCACCCAGGCCCTATTCCCATAATCCCACATATTTACCCTGCCAATCCCCTGACACTGTGTGGGTGACAATGTTCTAGATGAATTGGAGTTTGTATAACATGGAACTTGAACAATTAGCGGGGAGGACATGAGGAAAGTATCCATCTTTAAATATGCAGACCCAAGTTAAACATGGTATTCCAGATGTGGTCTCATATTCAAAGACCTGAACACTTATAGCAAGACTTTTTTATTCCAATATCCCAATTCCCTTGCAATAAAGGTCAACATGTCATTTGCTTTCAAAATTGCTGCTAACTTTCTGCGTTCCTTGTATGAGCACACCCAAGTCACTTTGAACAACATTTACAAGTTTCACACCATTAAAACATGTGATGTTTTCCTTTTCTTACTACCCAGGTGAATAACTTGATACTTCACAACATCATATGCCAATTGGATGCCCTTCATTTAACCTGTCTTTATCATTTTGCAGCCCCTCTGTGTCCTCCCCACGGTTTATCTTTTCACCTAACTTTGTGTCATCAGCAAACTTAAGACACTTCACTCTTTGTCTCAAGACCTAAGTCATTTATATGTATTGTAAGTAGTTGAGGACTCAGCACTGACCTTTCTGGCACTCCACTAATCAGAGCCTGCAAACTTGAAAAAGCCTAATTTATAGCCCAATTTATGCTTCCATCCACTCAACAATGCTACATCTACTGGTTTCCCTGTATCTAAACAAACAGTTTTATCATCCAAAAATTTTCAGTGAAGGTATCAGATAGGATTTGCATTTTCCGAAGCATTGCTGACTGACCTTAATTATACTATTGCTGGGATTTTCTGGATCTGCCAGTGATAGGATTTGTGATGGGTGGGGTCAGACACTATGTAGAGAGCTGAAAATTGGTTTCCCAATGGCGTGAAAAGCCCTACCCATCATCACGACTGGATACAGGCAGGTTGTCATTCCTGCCTAAGTGCTGCCCAGAAGTCATTTTGCAAATGAAGGCCGGGATGCAAATAAATGTCCAAACGGAATCTCCACGCACTGTGTTCAATTGACAAGCAGGATTACATACAAGCAAAGAACAGCTCAGGAAGAACAATGTGGGACATATCTGCATGAAAGCCTGGAGTAGCACAGAAGCCAGGAGCAAAGAATTGCAGCTGGGGATTCTCACTTAGTGATGGAGCAGGAACTGCAGTTGGAATCTCTCTCTCGATGGAGCAGGAGCTGCTGGCGGATTCTCTGTCTCAATGTTGGAGCAGGAGCTGAAGGTGGAGTTTCTCTCTCTCTCTTGATGGAGCAGGAGCTGCAGTAGAGCCTCTCTATTTCTCGATAGAGCAGGGGCTATAGATGCAGTGTCTCTTTCAATGTTGGAGAAGGAGCTGCAGGGGGAGTCTCTCTCTCGATGGATCAGGAGCTGCAGGTGGAGTCTCTCTCTTGATGGAGCAGGAGTTGTTGGTGGAGTGTCTCTCTCGATGGAGCAGGAGCTGCAGGTGGAGTCTCTCTCTCGATGGAACAGGAGCTGCAGGTGGAGTCTCTCTCTCGATGGAGCAGGAGCTGCAGGTGGAGTCTCTCTCTCGATGGAGCAGGAGCTGAAAGTGGAGTCTATTGATGTTGGAGCTGTAGATGCAATTGGAGTCTCTCACTCAATGTCACAACAGGAGCTGCAGCTGCAGCCTCTCTCTCTCTCTCTCTCTCTCCCGATGAAGCAAGATCTGCAGGTGGAGTCTCTCTCTCGATGGAGTAGGAGCTGCAGGTGGAGTCTCTCTCTCGATGGAGTAGGAGCTGCAGGTGGAGTCTCTCTCTCGATGGAGCAGGAGCTGCAGGTGGAGTCTCTCTCTCTCGATGGAGCAGGAGCTGCAGGTGGAGTCTCTCTCTCGATGGAACAGGAGCTGCAGGTGGAGTCTCTCTCTCGATGGAGCAGGAGCTGCAGGTGGAGTCTATTGATGTTGGAGCTGTAGATGCAATTGGAGTCTCTCACTCAATGTCACAACAGGAGCTGCAGCTGCAGCCTCTCTCTCTCTCTCTCTCTCTCCCGATGAAGCAAGATCTGCAGGTGGAGTCTCTCTCTCGATGGAGCAGGAGCTGCAGGTGGAGTCTCTCTCTCGATGGAGCAGGAGCTGTAGGTGGAGTCTCTCTCTCGATGGAACAGGAGTTGTAGGTGGAGTCTCTCTCTCGATGGAGCAGGAGTTGTAGGTGGAGTCTCTCTCTCGATGGAGCAGGAGCTGCAGGTGGAGTCTCTCTCTCGATGGAACAGGAGTTGTAGGTGGAGTCTCTCTCTCGATGGAACAGGAGTTGTAGGTGGAGTCTCTCTCTTGATGCAGCAGGAGCTGAAAGTGGAGTCTATTGATGTTGGAGCTGTAGATGCAATTGGAGTCTCTCACTCGATGTCACAACAGGAGCTGCAGCTGCAGCCTCTCTCTCTCTCTCTCTCCTGATGAAGCAAGATCTGCAGGTGGAGTCTCTCTCTCTCTCTTAATGGAACAGCAGCTGAAAGTCAAGTCTATCGATGTTGGAGCAATTGGAGTCTCTCACTCGATGACGCAGCAGGAGCTGCAGGTGGAGTCTCTCTCTCTCCTGATGGAGCAGGAGTTGCAGATGGTGTCGTTCTCTCTTGATGTCAGAATAGATACTCAGAGCTGACTCAATTTTGTTTCAATACTTAACTTAATTATATGCTGAGACCTACATAAATTTCAGCAGCCCCAGCCTATAAAGATCCCCAGTATCATAACGCCAGATCTCAAGCAGTTGCCAGGAGCTTAAGGAGCTGCAGGTGGAGTCCCTCTCTCTCGATGTTGGAGCAGGAGCTGCTGGTGGAGTCTTGCAGTGATGTGGTGCCTTGACCAAATGCAGACTTAAGCAGTAGGACCAACGTTCTCCCAAAAAAATTCTAAGTGCCGAAGTTGCATAAAAACTGCAGGCAATCCTGCTGGCTTTCTAGTGGGATTTCCAGAATGAATCCTAACAAGAATGCTTTCTATGGTGCATCTGTAAAGTTTGGTGAGAGTTGTAGTGGAATGCCAAATGAAATTACTCTTTTGGAGAAGGGTCATTGACCTGAAACATCAACTTTGTTTCTCTCCTCTAATGTTGGCTGACCTGCTGAGTATTTCCTGTATTTTCTGTTTTTATTTAACATTTCAGCTCCTTCTTCCAAATAAAACCTAAGTAATGAAATAGATATGGGCAGATGTAGCCCAACATGAGTCAGTATTTTTAAGAGATAAAGGGATCCATCTGGCAATGCAAAATAAGGGCATGTTTCATAGTATATTTTATTACAGTGCAGGAATTGTTCACTCTCTCCTTCCTATTCTTGGAGAATTTAAGACATTTCAAGGATGTGCCTAAACAGTCAATTACTTTCTTCTTCCAGATCTGTCTTGTGGTCTGGTTGCTGGATATCAGTCAGTTTTTATTCAGCATTTACTCAACCACTGCTTACCAGCTATTTATTTCTGTCCGAAGATTCAGAGGGCATACCATCTAAAATGATGTGACTCAGAGCTGACTCAAATTTGTTTAGGTACTTAACTTAATTATATGCTGAGGCCTACATTAATTTCAGCAGCCCTAGCCTATAAAGATCCCCAGCATCCTAACACCAGATCTCAAGCAGTTGCCATTTTTTATTTAAAAGTCAAATTTTGATTTATTTTTCTGTAAATAAAATTTTAAGCATTTCTGTGTCCATGTGCTTTGGAGATACCCAACTTTCAAAATTGCTGAATTGTTCTGATGGTTCAATATCTGAGCTGATTTATACAAGCCTAAAATTGATGCCTATTTGCGCTTATTTGTCATTGGTGACGGCGTTACAATTGGCCACAACATCTCCACTTAGATAACAGAAAACAAATAACGATTCCTCTCCCTGAACTCTGTCCAACAAACTACTTTTTACCTATCCATGGGAACTGAGCATCATTAACAAGGCCAGCATTTGTTGGCCTATCCTAAATTGGCCTTGAGAAAGTGGTAGTGAGCTGCTTTTTTGAACTGCTGAAGTCATTCTGGTATAGGTACAACCACAATGCTTTAAGTTGGGAGTTCCAAGATTCTGATTCAGCAATAGTGAAAGAACAGCAACATATTTCCAAGTAAGGAATTTGCATGTACTGATGCTCCCAAGCATCTGCTAGCCTTGCTCTTCTAGTTCATGGGTTTGGAAGGTACTGTCAAAGGAGCCTTGGAGAATTGCTACAGTGCATCCTGTGCATTGTACACGCTGTTACCATTGTGCACCAGTGGTTTATGGGGAGCTGATCAAACAGGCTGCTTTGTCCTGGGTATGGTGAACTTCTTGACTGTTGTTGGAGCTTCATTGATCCAAACAAGCAGTAAATAGTCCATCACACCTCTAACTTTTGCCTAGTTGATGGTAAATAAACTTTGAGGAGTAAGGAGGTGAGTTGCTCACTGCAGGATTCCCAGCCTCTAGCCTGCTTTAAAGCTGCTGTTATCCATATAGCTTATCTAGTTAGTTTTCTGTTCAACGATAACCCCCAAGATGTTGATGGTAGGGATTCAGTGATGGTGATGTCATAGATTCTCTCTTTTTGGAGATGGCTATATCCTCGCAGTTGTGTGGCATGAATTTCACATGAAATTTTGTCCAGGTCTTGACGCATAGAGGTCATTCATTGCTTCAATATCTAAGGAATTGTGAATGGTAAGGATCAGTGAACCTCACCACTTCTGATCTAATGATGGAAGGAAGATTGTTGAAGAAGCAGCTGGAGATGGTTGGGCTAAGGACATTATCTGCAGTAATCCCAGCGATGTCACTGGGACTAAGGTGAATGGCCTTTAGCAACAACAACCATTTTCCCTTGTGTTACATATAACCTCAAACAGTGGAGAGTTTCCCCTCCAATTCCTATTGACTTCAATTTTGCTAGGAGTTCTTCATGTCACACTTAATTAAATGCTTCCTGAGTGTCATGAGCAGCCACTGCCACCTCACCTCCCGAATTCAGCTCTTTTGCCTATGATTTGACTAAGACTACAATGAGGTCGAGAGCCACGTGGCCTTGCCGGAACTCAAACCGAATATCATCAGTTAGCATGTTTTTGGTGAGAAAATGTTGCTTCAGAGCACCATTGTCATCTTCGATCACTTTGCTAATAATTGAGAAAGAATAATGGGGCAGTAATTGGCCAGAAGTGGATTTATTCTGCTTTTTGCCAGCATGATGGATCTGGGCAATTTACTACTTTTTTGTGTGTAGATGCCAATGTTCTTGTTTTACTGGAATACCTTGGATTAGAATCATGGCTAGTTCTGGAGTACAAGTCTTCTGCACAACAGGTTGGGTATTGTCAGGGCCCTTAGCCTTCAGCTATTAATTTATATCAAGTGGAGTGGATCTGATTCATTGAACATTGATATGTAATGTTTGGAACCAAAGATGAAGGTTGAGCTGAAGCATCTACTCAGCACTTCTGGCTGAAGATAGTTGCAAATACTACAGCCTTGTCTTTTGCAGTGATGTCCTGGGCTCCTTGCTGGTGATATTTGTGGAATATCTTTCTACATTTGGTTGTTAAATTGTCTGCCACGATATGTGACTGGATGTGGCAGGGTTGCAGCGTTTTGGCTTATCCGTTGATTGTGAGGTGACTTAGCTCTCTATATAATATGCCATTTCTGCTGTTTAGCATGCATGTGATTCTGCGTTGTAGATTCATCAGGTTGGCATTTCATTTATGGTTAGTCCGCTGTTGTTCCTGGCATGCTCTCCTGCACTCTTCATTGAACTCCTGATTTCATTGTAATGGTAGTGTAGAAGATATGCGAGACCCTGCGGTTAATGATTGTGCCTTATGGATGCCGAGTTTTGAGCTGTCAGATCTGTTCTGATTCTTTTATATTTAGCATTGTAGTAGTGCCACACAACATGAGGGGATGCTCAGTATGGGGATTTCACATCCATGAGGATGGTCAGTCCTATCAATACTGTCATGGACAGAAGCAGTTGTAAAAAGTAGATTGATGAGGACATGGTCAAGTAGGTTTTTCCCTCTACTTAATTCTTTCTCCACCTGCTGCAGGCCCAGTTTGGCGGATTAATTCTTATGGTTCAGCCCGTTTAGTCAGTTATGGCAATAGTGAGTCACCCTTGGGCATTGAAGTCCCCAGCCGAGAGTACGTTCTCTGCTCTTGCTACACTGAACGCTGCATCCAGATGTTGTTCAACATGGAGGAGCTGGTGCATCAACTGAAGGAGAGTATTATTCATATTTGACCTTAGTCTATTCGGCTTCTTGGATCCGGAGTTGCTGTTGAGGAGTCCAAGAGACTGTTCCTCCAGATCATATACCATGGGGCAAGATATTCACATGGACAGTGGTGGAACAGCCTAGGACATTAGCTATAAGGTATGATACAGAGAATCCAAACATTTCAGGCGGCTGTTTGACTAGTCTGTGGGACAGCTCTCCCAATTTTGGCATAAATCCCTAGATGCTTGTAAGCAGGACATTGCAGTTATGCCTTTGACATTTCCTGTGCCTTGGTCAATGATAGATGGTCCCGCAGATTTTATTGTTATGCAATTCTCCTGTAGCAGTTTGATACCACTGAGTGACTTGCTGGGCCATTGCAGAGGGAAGTTGAACTAACCACATTATTGGGGCTCTGGAGTTGCATATAGGTCAGATTGGATAAGGAGGCATATTTCCTTCACTGAAGGACATTTGTGAATTTGATGGTTTTTTTCCAACACTTAAGCAGTTTCATGATCAACATTACTGAGACTAGCTTTTTATTTTAGATTTATTAATTAAACCTAATTCCTGAAGCTGCTGCAGTTGAATTTGAATTCATTTTTCTGAAGTATTCGTTCAACCTGCTGGATTATTAGTCCAGTAACATTTCCACTATGCCTTTATCCTTTTTTTAGAAGAGTAAATCTGATATGGGACACATCACCTCCCCATAACTGAATAGAATGCTGCCACTCACTTCTAGGAGTCACTTGGGAACAGTAGCATCTGGGCAAGAAAAAGAAACTTGCATTTATATTTTTCAATATGTCCAAAAGTGCTTCACAGTCAATTCATTACTTTTGAAGCATAATCTTTGTTTTGCTGTGGTCAAATGCAGCAGGGCTTATGAATAGTAGATCAGATAAGTAACTGGTAAACTGTTCCTGATGGCGTTGGCTGAAGAATGAACATTGACCAAGAAATCAGAAGAATTCACAGCTCTTCTTAAAACAATGCCAAAGAGCCTTTTAAATCTATACGAGCAGGGCAACAAGTCCTCAGTTTAATGCTTCATCTGAAAGACAGCCAACATCCTTTCGTACCACACTGACGTGTCAGCCACTGTGATGTGCCAACGTCCTGCTGTAGGCCGTGAATCTACAACCTCTGACACAAAAGCAAGACTGCTGTCAACTAAACCAAGCTCACACTATATTAGTTGGCACTTCAGCAAAGGATGCCAGAGTGTTCAGCATCTTGGAACCTTTTCCCAACAAATAGTTCCAGTTTTTTTTCTTCACAAGCATAGTGTTAAATTTACAACAAGTTACAAAATGTTGAGTTGTTTATAAATATGCATCAAAACACTGCTGCAATTTTAGTTGTCACTCTAGTTAAACTTGGCTCCAGGGCAAAGGAAGTATTTATATGCCCAAAGTGAAAATCTCATTAGTTAAATTTCCCTTGTGGGAGAGACTAGAACTAGAGCACGCAGTTTAAAAATAAGTGGTCTCCCGTTACAAATTTTCTCTCAGAGGGTCGAGCATCTTTGGAACTCTTTTCCCCAGAGGCCAGTCGAAGCAAGGTCAATTAACATTTTTAAAACAGGTAGACAGATTTTTGATTAACAAGACAGTCAAAGGTTATCGGGAATAGGTAAGATGTGGAGTTCAGGATACAATCAGATCTGCCATGATCTTGTTAAATTGTTGATGAGGCACAAGGGGCCAAATGATCACATGTTCACCCACAAAAAGATTACAGGGTTTGGGGGTAAGGGGGTGTCTGAAAAAAATTAGGAGAAAACAAAAGCGCTGGTAATATTACTTGACTTCACCACCAGGGGGACAGGATTGCCTTTTCATCATATTTTAAAGTTTATTTATTAGTGTCACAAGTAGGCTTATATTAACACTGAAAAGAAGCTCCTGTAAAAATCCCCTAGTCAACACATTCTGGCGCCTGTTCAGGTACACTGAGGGAGAATTTAGCATAGCCAATGCATCTAACCAGCACATCTTTCGGATTGTGGGAGGAAACCGGAGCACCCTGGGGAAAATCCACACAGACATGGGGAGAACATGCAGACTCCGCATAGACAGTGACCCAAGCCAGGAATCGAACCCAGGTCTCTGATGCTGTGAGGCAGCAATGCTAACTACTATAATGCATTGTGAGAATTCTTACATCATTGTAACGATTTATTCACAGGATAAAAAGTTGTTCTAATTATGTTTCTATGCTGATTTATTTTTAATATAACCATACACTGAACAGATATTGTTTATAATGACGTTATCCAACTTGGAATGCATTCTAAGATGAAGAAACTTTGAGGACCCTGATCTGGAAATAATATAGTGCCATAAACTGAATTATTTCCCAACATGCAGCACATCATTCAGAAAGGTTGGCAGAAGAATTCGTTCATGTGAATACTACTGAAAAGTTAAGCATGAAAATACAGCATATATAAGAAATTCTTATTTTAGAATCCATAGAATCCCTACAGTGCAGAAGGAGGTCATTCAGCCCATCAAGTCTGCATTGACCACAATCCCACCCGAGCCCTATTCCCGTAACCCCACATATTTACCCTGCTAATCCCCTGACACCAGGGCCAATTTAGCATGACCAATCAACTTAACCCACACATCTTTCGACTGTGGGGGGAAACCAAGCATCTAGAGGAAACCCACGCAGACATGGGGAGAATGTGCAAACTCCACATAGACAGTGACCTGAGGCCAGAATTGAACCCAGGTCCCTGGCGCTGTGAGGAAGTAGTGCTAACCACTATGCCACCGTGCTGCCCATATACAATCATAAATCAAATTTCCACTGGATGACAACAAAGCTGTAAGGAAAATAAGAAGGTGAGTACAGAGGTGTGGATATGAACCAATCATGTGGTCTTCACCTAATTCTCACACACCTCATCTTGAATTGTTGGGTTTAGGCTGGAACAGTCTTTGCTTCATGTTGATACTGACAACAGTCTACATATATGGAGGGTTCTAAAAGAACAAAATAGAATAAAGAGGAATAAAAGGGAAATAATGTGAGCAAATGGAAAGAGACAGGATAAAGTGAAACAGAAAGGAGAGAACAGTGCAAAATAGCAAAGACAAGAATGAGCTTTATTTTCACAGTATGTTCACATTCTTGTGAAATTGGGGAAGACAGAGCTTCATGCATGCATAATTGAATGCCACAAGCACTCTTCACTGCCCTCCCATCATACTGGTATAACTATTAAAAACAAATGTGGAAATACTTTTGCTTTTTTCAATCATTAAAGAATGAATCGTGGTGGAGTTTCAACTTTATGTGATTACCATTTTTAACGCATGCAAATTGCCTTCATACAACAATGAGTGCCCATAATACCAAGGTGATTTCAAAAGAATTGGACTAATTTTTCATATGTGTGAGATGGTGCTCCCTCCAAGAATGATGATATTCCCAAACCATTGCAGTGTGAAAAATACAGCATACAAGCAACATAATGGCACTATTCAAATAAAAGTAATGGCACTATTACAAGATCCAGATCTAATTGTAGGGGTTATAAGTTTAAGAAGTAAATTTCTGTGATGCACAACAATGTGATCATTTGTTCCTGATTTTTTAGGATCCTAGATCAATGGTTAGGATTTCCAGTCACACTGACCCCAAAATCAGAAAATCCTGCCTGAGGTCAACAGAACTTTGCATGGTCCGCCCCCCCATCCACTATAATTCCCCTCGTGGGCAGGATGGGAAAAATCCCCCCCATTGTTTATGAGGCCGAGGTGTATACTTTGGCAGATTGAGCATAGCTTGCCTGTGTAGACAAATAATACAAGTTCCTGATTGCTGGCCCAGGGAAAAATTCCCCAATTACCTTTGATGCTTCACCAGCAGCCTCATTTTTTATGGGAGAGCGGCTGCAGGAATGGTGGCACATGTCCATTAACAGGCAGTTTACCCATACGGGTGAGAATGTGGAGAGATCTTAATGGCAGATCTCATTTAAACAACACAGCCCAGAGTCCAGCCAATACCTGGATTCGCTACCTGGATAGCTGACAGGAGTGAGAATTTGACCTCAGCAGGCTGAAAGTGGGGGAACATGAGAAGATTTTCTGCATGTTAGTGGGAGAAGAGTTTCCAAAGCAATCATAGTCCATGATTAGGAAGGCTGTGAATTCCTTTATAGTTACTGATCAGAGATACTGGGCATTTCTTCATGGTGCAGGATTGAGGGAAATTGCGACTGCATGATTGGCACTGTAGTTTGCACTGCTGCCTCACAGCGCCAGGAACCCGGGTTCAATACTGGCCTCAGGTCACTGTCTGTATGGAGTTTGCACATCCTCCCCATGTCTATTTGTGTTTCTTTCGGGTGCTCTGGTTTCTTCCCACTGTCCAAAGATACGCAGGTTAAGTGGATTGGCCATGCTAAATTAACCCTAGTGTCAGGGGGATTAGCAGGGTAAATATGAGGGGTTACAGGAATAGCGCCTGGGTGGGATTGTGGTCAGTGCAGAACCCATGGGCTGAATGACCTCCTTCTGCACTGAAGGGATTCTATGATTTTATGAAGGCCAAAAAACTTATTTGCAGAATCTCTTGATTGAAAAGAGTTCAAAGACATGGGCAATTTTGAAACTTATCTCAGCACCTCCTGGTCAGTTGGCTCCCCTCACTTTCCCAGGCAGCATTTACATCTTAAGAAGACCTTCAGCTCCTTTTAGCGAGACCCTGGATGCTGTTCATATTAACAGTGGGATCTTGCCTGTTATTTGGCAAAGCATTGGGCGGACTACTCCATTTAATAACATTAATGCAACACTAACAAAGGTTGTCCATTTTTGCAAGATTGTTCACAAAGTTTCTCTCATCTTATCCATGTCTGTTTTTGGTGCTCCAAAAAATGGAAAACAATCTATATGTAGCTGGAGAATTGCACCAAGACATCCTTTGAAGGATCGTATGAGTTATTAGAAGTCAAAACTGTACTCTGGAAGTTGCTTAGATACAATGCTTGAATTTTTGTACATGTCAATTACATTTTGTAAGCCTCCCTTTAATTTCTCTGTAGCTTGGTTAACAATTCTTTAACAATTAACAGTTCTTTAGGAAAAATGTTCTGTCCTTGTATGACAATTTTCTAAAAGTTACAAGTCCTCCAAAATGAAATGTGCCATCTTAGTGGAACTGGCCAAAATCCTGACTAATCCCAACATCTTTTTAAATAATATTGAAGTTGTCACCTATCCATCACCCTTCCAAGAAGGCAAAAGTACTTTTGGAACATCTTATTTATTGAGGCTGTAACATAAGAGGTCTTCAACATCCAAGATGTCAGAGAAAATTAGAGTCTGTTGAAATGTTTAAACTATTTAGCCGAAAAATTGAGTTCCATGGTGTTAACTGGTTTTGGTATATGAGAACTGAGAGAAACTAACAATGATGATGGATCCACTTGCAGCTTGGGCGCAGCCCACCCAGCTTGTCAGAAGATTGGCAAATTCAGGTGCTACTCAGTATCTAACACGAATTTGGGACCTAACCTGCACTATTAAATATTCTTAGCTGAACCTGCATTGAATTGCATGAGGGACCCCCATTTGGTATTATTTAATGGGACCAGTATAGGATTTTCAGCTGAGATGTTTTAATTCTTCTACTGTGGCACAATGACTGAAAGTGCTATGTACTGTATTGCTGGAGGAGTTTTGAAATATTATTAGTGTAATTAGGAAACTTTTCAGGGAATCCAGTGGAGTTTGAAAGTGAGTCTGTGGGAAGCCTACTGTCACTCATGGAGACTACATTTACAGTCAACCTTCAGCTGGAACAGTGTTTTGTGGAAGATTTTGAGGTGCAAGAGCTCTAAGGAAATGTATTGGCCATATCATTTCTAAATCAACGATTATGTTGTTTCTGATCCATTAATCATTTGAGTCCCCAAAAATCAGTAACTATGCTTTCTAAGTGAAAAATATTAGTGTTGGTTGGCATTTAACATTTTATTTCAAACTGTGTGGTATTTTGAATCATTAGTCTTTGGTATAACTACAATTTCATTATGCAACATTTACCAAAATCGTCAGGGGTAATTGGCATGTCAGCAATGACTCTCACCAACTTTTATACATGCACTAGAGAAAGCAGTCTTTCTGGTTGTATCACAGCTTGATATGGTTCTTGCACTGCTCAAGGCTGCAAGAAACTACAAAAGATCATGAATGTAGCCCGATCCATCACATAAGCCAGCCTCCCATCCATTGATTCCGTCTACATTTCCTGCTGCCTCGGCAAAGCAGCCAGCATAATTAAGGACCCCACACACAGTAGACATACTCTCTTCCACCCTCTTCTGTTGGGAAAAAGATACAAAAGTCTGAGGTCACATACCAACTGACTCAAGAACAGCTTCTTCCCTTCTACCATCAGACTTTTGAATGGACCTACCTTGCATTAAGTTGATCTTTCTCTACACCCTGCCAGCTGGAAGAGATTCATTCTCAGCCATTGGCAGTAGTCCCAGACATCATGGTACTTCAATTGGATAACCATGTGCTACACGTTTTAGAAGCTTTCTGCCACTACCCCGTCCTCCCCTTCCACTCTGGTTAAAATATTTTCCCCTTCAACTTCCCTTTAATTCTTCAGCCTATCACTCCTAATCTATGCCTCCTGGTGTCTGCACTGCTTTTAGAAATAGGTCCTTCCATGTCCATTCTGTCAAGGCTCCTCATTATTTTCTGTACTTCAATTAAATTTTTCCTCAACCTCCTTTATCCCAAAGATAAAAGCTCCAGGTTTTCCAATCTTGAAGCTTTGCAGAATTTGAAAAAGAAACTGTAAGAGAAAAAAGCAGTTATATGAAGCTTATAAGTTTAGTGAGATGCTTTGCAGGCGAGAAAGAAAAAGGAAAGGAAAATGGTATTAGAAAGCATCTGCTTTCTAGGAAGGATAAGAGACTTGGGAAAAAAAACTGCTTTTGGCACTTTTCTCAGTCTTTGTCAGCACCATTTACATTAATTTGGTCCAATTGCAGTCCATCACCCTTCCAAGAAGGCAAAAGTACTTTTGGAACACCTTACTTTTTGAAGCTGTAACATAAGAGGTCTTCAACATCCAAGATGTCAGAGAAAATTGGAGTCCGTTGAAATGTTTAAACTATTTAGCCAAAAAATTGAGTTCCATGGTGTTAACTGGTTAACTGGTAGTCCCAAACATCATGGTACTTCTATTGGATAACCATGTGCTACACGTTTTAGAAGCTTTCTATCACTACCCCCTCCTCCCCTTCCACTCTGGTTAACCTTCATAGTATAAATCTTGTCTTTTTTTTTGCTTTCAGCTCTGACGAAGAGTCACCCAGATTCAAAACGTTGGCTCTATTTTCTCTCCACAGATGCTGTCAGGCCTGCTGAGATTTTCCAGCATTTTCTGTTTTTGTTTGTGTGTGGGTCTCATTCAAGCTGGAAAAGGGGATCTCGCCAGTGAAATTAAATTCTCCTGTCAATCAAAGTAGTTATAGGAAGTTTCTGAGCTTCTGGGGATTATGCAAAAAAGTATCATGATCTCCCTAGTAAATTAAGTTCTCCCTGTCAATCAAGGCACTAGCAATACTGGGGCTTCTGAATGTTAACAAGGTACAATCTCCACTGTAGAATGGAGTACTGCTGTGATTTTGAAGGCTTCCAGGTGTTCAGGGGGCATGGATTTCAATGAAACCAGGCCACTTCAAAGGTCTAGACAACACAGAAAATAATAAAGAATTTTAGCAAAAAGGTGCCTGAAATCACCACCCTAGGAATTGTTTCCAGGTTTTCCATAGTGGGATGGGGAGGTCCAGCCATGAGATTTCCATCCTGGGGGCAGAGCCCAAGGTCAACTTCTTCCCTTGAGCCTACCCAACTCTCAGGTCCTGGCAGTGGCAGAGGAACACATGGGCACAGCAGGGGACAATACTTACCCCGCCCCCCCCAACCCCGCCCCCAGAGTCCACGGCACCTGGTCCCCACTTGTCGAGACCAAGAGAGATTGGCACCTGCAAGACTTCCAGCTGGCAGTTGGGGCGCGGGGGTCAACAGACAGGGAGGCCGGAGCTTTTGGCATCAAACCTGGTAATGACATGCAAATCTATTTGAGTCAGTTATGATCAGGTTCTTGCCTGCTCTGGGCGAGAACCTGATTGGCCAGGCACAGTGGGCTGAAGTACTTACAACAGGTCTGATGTCCAACGAAGTCCCACTTTGGTCCTTTCACCTAATTCAATGTCCATCGTGAATCAAAGCTAGGACTAGCAGCCCAGGAAAATTGCTCCTATTGTCCATGGGCCCTTTCTCTACCAGATTGATATGTCATTCTTGTCATCATTGTTTTGATCATTTACATTTCATGACCTGAAAATTGCCTGAGCTCATTGGCTGAATTAATGATCTTATGATGGGTGGGGAAATAAACAGCAACAACACTCTTCATCACCAAGAGTTCGACAAAGGGATTTGCTTAAAGATTGTTCAGGAGCAACATAATTTTGTAGTTCTTCGTTTACTCTGGATCTCCACATACACTTAAGCTTCAATTTCAAGCACTTACAGATTTTCAGCTATGTCAGAGAGAACACCACTGCTCCAAAGGTCTGCATAACACCAATATAAGCTTCATAAGAAATAGGAGCAGGAGTAGGCCATCTAGCCCTTCGAGCCTGCCCCGCCATTCAATAAGATCATGGCTGATCTGTCGTGGCTCAGTTCCACATTCCCGCCCTCTCCCCATAACCCTTAATCCCCTCGCTTATCAAAAACCCATCAACCCGCGTCTTAAAAATATTTAGCAAGGCAGCCTCCACCACTTCAACGGGCAGAGAATTCCAGAGATTCACCACCCTTTGAGTGAAGAAGTTCCTCCTCAACTCCGTTCTAAACCGCCTCCCCTTTATCTTGAGGCTGTGCCCCCTAGTCCTACTATCCTTTCTGAGCGGGAAGAGTCTCTCCACCTCTATCCTATCCATCCCATTCATCATCTTATACGTCTCAATGAGATCTCCCCTCATTCTTCTAAACTCTAATGAGTACAAGCCTAATTTATTCAGCCTCTCCTCATAGCTCAACCCCCTCAACTCCGGTATCAGCCTAGTAAACCTCCTCTGCACTCCCTCCAAGGCCAAAATATCCTTGCGTAAGTACGGAGCCCAAAACTGCACACAGTACTCCAGCTGCAGCCTCACCAATGCCCTATACAGCTGCAGCAAGACCTCCCTACTTTTATATTCAATCCCCCTCGCTATGAAGGCCAGCATCCCATTCGCCTTCCTGACCACCTGCTGCACCTGCAGGCTGGGTTTTTGCGACTCATGCATAAGAACCCCGAGGTCCCTCTGCACCGTCGCCTGCTGCAGTTTTTCGCCCCGTAAGTAATAGTCCTTCCTACCATTATTCCTACCAAAGTGGACCACCTCGCACTTGCCAACGTTAAATTCCATTTGCCAGTTCCTGGCCCATTCGCCCAGCCTATCTAGATCCTTCTGCAGACTCTCCACACCCTCCGCGCAATTTGCCGTTCCACCAATCTTGGTGTCATCAGCAAATTTCAACACCATACACTCGGTTCCCTCCTCCAGATCATCTATATAAATGGTAAATAGCTGAGGCCCCAGCACCAACCCCTGGGGCACTCCACTAGTCACCAACTGCCAATCCGAATAGCACCCATTAACCCCCACTCTCTGCCTCCTATTTGACAACCAATCCTCTATCCACGCTAACACCCTACCCCCAACTCCATGCCCCCTTACCTTCTGCAATAACCTCTTGTGACGTACCTTGTCAAACGCCTTCTGAAAATCAAGAAAGAATATTCAGCTGCCTCCTCAGATGTTTCCAGTTTCTGTCAAGCTCACTGCTTCTTCCTTGAATCTCTTTCTTTAACTGGAGATTTCTTTAACTTTAGCTTTACTTTGGAAGTTCTGTGACCTTTCGCCTGTCCCCCTTGCCATGTCCTGGTCCGTGGGTCACCTTCTCTGTAATGATGCTCCTGCTCAGATCTCTTGACCTGAACTTTCACAATGTTTGATTCCTTTAAGACCACCTCTACTTTGCATATACACCGGACCACTCCCCAGCCCATGAAACGTCAAAAAATGAATGGTGCAGTTCCTGGCCTGAGCATGAGTCAAAGACCTGACAGCGGCTACAGCCTACTTGGGGTTGTATTGACATGGCAGCTGCAAGTTCCTGATGTGGTTCTCAGATAGGGGGACAACTGGGGACAGGACAGGAGTTGGGGTTTTCTGGGGGAGCCGTGGGTATGATTGAGCAAGGATGTTGTCATTGAACTGTGCCACCTCCTCTAACTCAACCTGCAGCCACAAGGCAGGGCAATGATGTGAAGGTCACCATATCCTTAAAGTTAATGCCAGCAGTTCCTACAGGCTTGAACCAAGAACGTAGCCAGAAAGTCATTTGCCATGCTAATGCAGGGGCCCTATATACAAAGGAAAAGGATTTCATTGCCTTCTCTCTATTCAGAGAGCAGCAAGATTTGATTTTGATTTGATTTGATTCATTATTGTCATATATATTAGTATGCAGTGAAAGGTTTTGTTTCTTGCATCCTATACAGACAAAGCATACCATTCATAGAGAAGGAAAGGAGCGAGTGCAGAACATAATGTTACAATCATAGCTAGGGTGTTGAGAAAGATCAACTTAGTCCAAGGAAGGTCCATTCAAAAGTCTGATATCAGCAGGGAAGAAGATGTTCTTGAGTCGGCTGGTACATGATTGCAAGCTTTTGTATCTTTTTCCGAAGGAAGATGATAGAAGAGAGTATGTCCAGGTGTTGCAGAGTTCTTAATTATGTTGGCTGCTTTTTCGAGGCAGTGGGAAGCGTAGACAGAATCGATGGATGAGAGGCCATTTTGCATGATGGACTGGGCATCATTCACAACCCTTTGTAATTCCTTGTGGTCTTGGGCAGAGCAGGAGCCATACCAAGCTGTAATACAACCAGAAGGTTGTATTACAGCTTTCTATGGTGCATCTGTAAAGGTTGGTGAGAATCGTAGCTGACATGCCAAATTTCCTTAGTCTTCTAAGAAAGTAGAGGCATTGGTGGGCTTTCTTAACTATAGTGTTGGCTTGGGGGGACCAGGACAGATTGTTGGTGTTCTGGATATCTAAAAACTTGAAGCTCTCAATCATTTCTACTTTGTCCCCATTGATGTAGACAGGGGCATGCCCTCCACTATGCTTCCTGAAGTCGATGACTCTCTCCTTCATTTTGTTGACATTGAGGGAGAGATTATTGTTGTTACACCAGTTTATCATATTCTTTCTCATTCCTGTATTCTGTCTCATTATTGTTTGAAATCCGACCCATGATGGTGGTGTCATCAGCAAACTTGAAAATCGAATTGGAAGGGATTTTGGCCGTACAATCATAGGTGTACAAGGAGTATACTAGGGAGCTGAGGAAGCAGCCCTCTGTGGCACCGGCGTTGAGAATGATTGTAGAGGAGGTGTTATTGTCTATCCTTACTGATTGCGGTCTGTGGGTTAGGAAGTTCAGGATCCAGAATCACAGAGGGAGGAGCCGAGGCCCAGGCCATAGAGTCTGGAGGTGTGTTTCATCAGAATAATGGTGTTGAAGGCTGAGCTGTAGTTGATAAATAGGAGTCTGACATAGGTCTCTTTGTTATCTAGGTGTTCCAGGGTTGAGTGCAAGGCCAGGGAGATGATGTCTACTGTGAACCTGTTGTGGCAATAGGCAAACTGCAGTGGATCCAAGCAAACCTGGAGGCTGGAATTGATTCATGCCATGACTAACCTTTCAAAGACCAGATCTAGCTTTGCCAAAGCTGTGGGATTTCCAATGGTGCAATGAGCCATCGTCTGCATGCATGTGGCTCTGCAGGCCCCACAACTCAATGCAGAGATGTACTGAAACTGAAAGAGGTGTCGCTCCCTTATACAAGATTGTGTGTGAACATTCATAGAACACCATATCAGTGACTGAGCATTAGTCTGGCAGCAGCAATGATATTTTCATCCTTTGCCAGTCAGCTCCATAGTCAAGCTGTCACGATGGTGAACCACATGCTGACAGCTCGATATCAAGGGAAACATGGCTCATGATCCCCCTTCTCAGTTGAACACGTGAACATAACGTTCATACTGCTGCCAGGTATGTCACAGAGCAGACCACCATCTTTCTGATGCCTAGACCATTTGAGGGGTGCCTTATGATGCTTGCTGAAGACTGTCTCCAAATCCGTGGTGGTCACAACCTGGCACTCATGATCTCTAGCCATCAGATTTCAGCAAGGACCTCAAAGAAATCAAAAGAACAAAAGAACCTTCGAAGAAATGCTCCACCCTGAATCACTATCTCTATGGCAGTGTGACTCACATGGCCTATTCCCAGATAGAAATGTAAATTAGCAACCTTTTAATTCCAAAGTTTTCCTTGATTCTTGGGTGAATCATTTCTATTTCTAATGGAGTTGTATGATCCTTTTTCTCAGAATGTCCAGCTTTAGCTTCTTCATGGATAACAACAAATACCCTGGTTCTACCAAGAGGTCCAGAACCGAGTCATCCATAGTTCAAGCATTTTTCACTGTGAAGTCTGACCTCGCAAGATAAATATAGGTTAGCTTTTAAGTGAACTTAACTCCCTATTTTCTACAGTTAAAATGTTTATTCCTAAAACTCCAAGTTTATTCTAAAACACATGTATAATGAACTAGATGTTCACAACTGCTTTAGCTAACAAGGTATCTCATATGCCTCCTTAACCACTTTTCTAGCTGTCCTGCTGTTTTATTTGTGGTCCTCCATTCCAATGTTTCTATTTCTCTATATTTCTCAACATCCTAACATTTATTACTGTTTCCTTGCCTTTTTTTCTCTTCCTCAGACATTACCTCAGACGTTTGGAGGTTGAATCCCATTTGCCACTTCCTGTCCAACAGACCAGTCCATTAATATATCTCTGCAGTCTGCAGCTTTCTTCCTCACTATCAATTATATTACTATTTTTCATAAGTCTGAAAACAATCCCCTCCAATCAGTCTAAATCATTGATGCATATATGAAAAGCAGGGGACCAAATATGCAGCCATGCCTTCCAGTCACAAAACCATTATCCTTAGCCTCCTGTCACAGAACCAATTTTGGATCCAACTTGCATTTTCCTTTGGATCCCATAGGCTTTTACTTTCCTTATAAGTCCAGTAAGTGTGACCTAATCAAAAACCTTGCTAAAATCTATGTAGACAACCTCAAAGATGATACCTTCATCGACCCTCCTTATTACCTGCTCAAAATAATTTAGCAAGAAGTCTCACAACACCAGATTAAAGTCCAACAGGTGGGACTTTAAACCTGTTGGATTTTAACCTGATGTTATGAGACTTCTTACTGTGCTTATCCCAGTCCAACGCCGGCATCTCCACATCAAAATAATTTCATCAAATTAGTCAGATAACGGGGGCGATTCTCCCAAAAAAAATTCGAAGTGTTGAACTCGCGTAAAAACTGGAGTGAATCCTGCTGTTTTTTTCAGTGGGGGTTTCAAAATGAATCTCCCACACTCTGTGCACTGCAGAGTGCCTCAGCATAAATCATGCTGAAATTCAGTGGATGGGGTCTATTCCCATTGGAAAGGCTGGCGGACTAGTGCTGAGCGGGCCTTTGCACATACGCCAATCTGTCAGCACTAAGATTGGTGCATGCGCAGTGGCCCTGCACTGCTGGCCTCCCTATCACTGGCCAACTCAATCGCTGGCCAGTCCCGCAACCCTGCATCACTGCCCATGCAATCCCTCCCCACAGCCTGATGGCTGGCCCCCTGAACTTGTCCGGGCCAGTCTTGACACCGCCCACCCTGTCAGCCCGCCTTGATGCCCTCCTCCCCCACCAGAGGTCCCGATTTCCCCCCCACCCCGCCACTGTCCACTGGCAGTCTGAACCTCCCCAGCAGACTGACTCCCCCCATGGCCAACCCCGAATGCTGGCCTCTCAGTCTCCCTCTGTCACTCGGCCCAAATACAGAGTGTCAGTGGGAACCCCCAACCTCGCCAATTGCTGCCCAGAGGCCCTGCCTCATCAGGCCTTGCCCCATTAGGCCAAGTTGGCAATGCCCAAGGGCACCCCATCATTTCTGTGTCTGACTCTCGGGGGGGCCTCAATGGGCTTCCCTTCACTCCAAAGAGGTCGGGCCACCAGCTCCCTGCAAGTAGGGAACAATTGTAAACCCTGCTGGAGTGAACCACTACTGGCAGGTGGGGGAAGTGGGGAGACACTAGCTGGCCCACAGATTTCAGTCCTGGGCTCGGTAATAAGATTTAATTTGTATGCAAATTAGACCTTGTATGAATTTTGCAGCTTTGTGCCGATTTCTGGCATGGAGCTGGTGGTACTGGAAATCTGGCTGCTGGAGAATCATGAAGGCAATGAAACCCAGCGGGGAGCCCACAAAACAGCTTCCACTCGAGTCTCCTGGCCTACTGCGCTATTAAAGCTGAGCGGCGGGATGGGAGAATCTCCTCCAACATCTTCCATTCACAAATCCACAGTGTTATTGTTTAATCTACACCTTTCCAATTGACAATTTATACTGACTGTCAGCATTTTTATATTTTGCTTACCACTGGTGATCACTTAACTGACTTGTAATTGCTTGTTCAATCTTTTCCATCCTTTTTAAACTACCGTCTAACAGTTTTCCAGATATCCTGCACAATGCCTGTAGCCAGAAAGTATTTGAAATCGATGGTCATAGCCTCCTGTATTTCTTCCCTTGCTTCTCTTCAGGGATTCATTTCATCTGAGGCTGGAAATTGATCTACTTTCATAGATGCTAAATTCCTTAATATTTCTTCACCTTTAATGTCTATAAGTGTAGATTAGCTGTACACCATGCTAGTCACACACGGACATGGCTCCCCCCTTCTTAGTGGGCCATGCGGTGGCACAGTGGTTAGCACAGCTACCTCATAGCACCAAAGACCTGGGTTCAATTCCAGCCTTGGATGACTGTCTGTGTGGAGTTTGCATGTTCTCCCCAAATCTGCGTGGGTTTCCTTCGGGTGCCCTGGATTCCTCCCACAGTTCAAAGATGTGCAGGTTAGGGGAATTGCTAAATTGCCCCTTAGTGTCCAAATATGTGCAGGATAGGTGGATTGGCTATAGTAACTGAACGGGGTTACAGGGATTGGACAGGAGAGTGGGCCTAGCTGGGGTGATCTTTCAGAGGGTCAGTGCAG
Organism: Carcharhinus amblyrhynchos; assembly: GCF_965287045.1. Classification (NCBI taxonomy): domain Eukaryota; kingdom Metazoa; phylum Chordata; class Chondrichthyes; order Carcharhiniformes; family Carcharhinidae; genus Carcharhinus; species Carcharhinus amblyrhynchos. The sequence goes on along the minus strand of NC_137335.1, from coordinate 32,250,653 downwards.
ACTCAGTGGGCCAATGCACAGTAGGTGTTCTATGCATTCTACGGTATTGAATAAGGAGCTAGTTGGCAGTATATTCAGAACAAGGCTGCAAGTCCAAACGTTGAGACAAGCATGTAGCATGAAGTTTATGTGCTGCCTGCATCACTTTGATCATATGCAGGGTAATCACAATTCATGTGCTTGTCAACATCTAATTATATTTTTATATTTTGTATAGTTTATATTTTTATCTGTATTAAAAATGTGACTCTCTTTCATTTATTTTTGCTACTTACTTCCTGGATGGCTCAGTGGATTAATATGTTATCTGGTGTGGTCCAAATCACGCAAATGTTTCTGAGCAAGCACAATATTGTTCGGTTAGTTTGTGGAAAAAGTCAACACAGTTTTACCTAGTGTTGCAGGAATCACAATTTATAAATGGGCTTTTTAAAGCAAAATGCTAATATTTAGCTCATATGCTTTTAAAGTCATAGCTCTGCGTTCTATAGAGTGACACTCCAGTCAAACATCTCAGCTTGATTGTTATCATTGGAATTCAATCCAATTAAGAAAATTGGCACTGAAAGTGACACAACTTCCATTGAAAACCATGCATCTTTTTCTGCAGTGTTGCAAGGGACATTAGAGTCAGAAGCCAAGGAAAAATATGTGCCATAGTTGGGTGAGATATAGAACTCAATGGCTTTATGATGAAAATACAGCTCATCTGAAAAAAAGATTTGGAGCATTTTAAGAACACTTGGTCAATGTATCTTAGTTATCAAAGACACAAGTATTTCATGATTTGTAAAATCTTTCTGATTTCCTAAATGCATTTCCAATATCTGTAGAAACATCTGTGGTAATTTTCATTCCAAAGTTTACTTCACTGTTCTTACTATATACTCAGTCATTTCTATCCATAATTTTCTGTAACATCAGTGAGAAAAAATAATACCTGTAAGTTTAAAATAGTAACAAATTCATTAAAATAATTGATTTTTACCACAGTTATTTTTAATCTATTTGCTCTTCACACTGAATTATTTATTAAATTTAAATTTTGTCATAAATAATTTGCTTGCAAATCTCAATTTACTTTTATACTTTGTACTAAATTTCTGGGTCCTTTAGAAAACCATTTACAAGCTATGTGTCTGTAACTCAACAGTATAAATCATATTAAATGTGTTTGAGTTTATTGAAATGAAAAAAATCAAAATGCCCATGGTATTTAATAAAGTGCATGAGAGCAACAGTTGACATCCAAGGTGTGTTTTGATCAGGACAGCAGATGAATTTGTATTAATACTTAAACTTATAGTGGGAAGCACACTGAACAAGGATAGTAAAAATCTCAAAGTTTGAAATAAGAGACCATGTGGGGACAAGAGGAAAGTTGACATGAGCAAGGTTCATTTAATGACTGAGAATGAATCAAACTGGTAGAGGAAGCTTGGGTCAGAGGCAAAGAAGTATTCATTGGGGCTTGGATGGAATATGATGTTTAGGGGATTGGTGCTGGTGGGTGGAAAGGGGGATTGCAGTGGTCTGGAACCTGTTGCTGTCACTGTTGGTGTGGCAGCTGAGCCTCAATTTGAGGATCATGTGTACACAGGGTTGTTTCTGGTGTGGATGTTCATGTAACTGAACTGGCTGATTCTCAATCTGTATATATTTAAGCACATGGGACAGGGCATTCCATGAAGTAGTTGGACCTGGAGTGCAGGATTTGCTTCCTTCTCTTCCTTTCTCTGGTGCCACTCTGCCTTACTTTTAACATGTTGCCAGTTAAAGCTTGATGGACAAATTGTTGCCGTTTTGAGTTATTGGTTGAAAAGCTCCTCCCTGTCTTTAATGTCATTGCTGCCACACTTCAACTCTTCAAGCAGAGTAACACAGCATCTTTGAAGCATTTTTGTTGTATATCACTGGAATGTTGGCCATCTGAGGGTTGAGAAAATAGGGTCTGAGGGTAAGTGGAATTTCTGGCCATCTAGATACATTATCTGGCCCTTCAAAGTTAACTTTGCGTAAGTTTTGGCTGAATGCTTGTGGATCTGGCTTCGAGAGGAACACTAGTGTTTATTCAAAAGTCCTCCTATTGAAATTGGAGGATGTGGCTGAGACATTACAGGCGGAATTTCTTCAGCACTATTAAGTGTTGTGGTGCAGTGGTCCCCAGACATAATCTGGTTATGTGATTATGTTATACCACCTTTATGATGAAATATAGGCCTTGCATTAGCACATGGAACTTGTACAATGGTTGTATGATACAGAATGTTAGACTTCCTTCGTGTAGTTTGGGCTTCAAAGTTAGAGGAAAGGCTATATGTACGGCCAAGAATGTTCAGGATGCCTGATGGTGTGTTTACAAAGGTAGAAGGCCATAAAGTGATTGGAATATGCAATAGCTTGTTTGTCAGAGTACAGAGGAGATTTACGCCAGGACTGGAAAATGCAGCAATGAGGAGAGATTGGATAGGCTGAGCTTGTCCTTTTGGGAACAGGGGAGATTTGATTGAGATGTACAAAATTATGAGGGGCCCGGATAGAGTGGAAGGGCCTATTTAATTTAGTAGAGAGGTCAGTCACTAGGAGGCATAGGATTAAAATGATTGGTAGCAATATTGAGAGGAAATGAGGAAAGATTTTTCATCCAAAAGCTGGCTCATTTTTTAGGCTGCCACAGGCACAATGGGCCAAATAGCCACTTTCTGTGCTTAAAACTTTCTTTGATTTTATGAATCTATGAATTCTTTTCTGAGTTTTTTCAATGTCATATTGCATATAAATAATATATAATTGGAGCATCTGTATGAGCTAGCTCTAGGATTTTTTTCTGGATTGAGAACATCTAGAGCTTCCTTGATACTGTGAGTGGGGAGAAGGTGGAAATTAGGAAAAGAAATGCACTATGTAATTATTAATAACAAAACATTACAAGTAAAAATAACTTGCTAGAAAGCTGAAGAGATTTAACACAAAAAAATTGATCAATAGTTTTACATAAATTGCCTTATGTCAAACCAGACCATTCGCAATCTCATTTGACCCCAAACTGAGCTTCTAACTTCATAACCTCTTCAAGAATGCTTATTTCCAATGCTTTAAAATCCACCATCTCAGCCCATCTTTGCTGAAACATTCATCTATGGATTAGTTACCAGTAGGGTTAACTATTCTAATGTTCTCCTGGTCAGTCATCTTCTATCTTTTATAAACTTGAGCTCATCCAAATCTCGGCTGCCTATATCGTACTGTGCACCACATTCTGTGCTCATTGACCCACATTGATTCTTAGGCTGACAATGCCTTGAATTTAAAATTCTCATTCTTGTTTTCAAATCCTCTCTGGCCTAGTCCCTCCCAATATCTGTCACCTTTTAGATCTCTTCAAGATATCTGGGTTCCTCCAATTATGTCCTCTTGTGGATTCACAATTTTCATTGCCCCACGGTTGATAACTATGCTTTTAGCCCTGTAAGGCTCAATTCTCTTGAATTCACTCCCTAGATATCTATGCTTCTTTCTTTTTTCCCAATTAAAACATGCCTCTGACCAAGCATTTGGTCACCTGTCTTAATATCATATTGTATGCTTTGATGTCAAATTTTGACTGATAACGCTCTTGTGAGGCATCTTGGGATGTTTTAATATTCTAAAGGTGCTATAATAAGCACAATTTGCGGTAAGCAACAGTTGCAAGAAATGTTATATAAATTTATGAATGAGATTGACATTTGTTGATTAATGAGAAGTCTGATAAAATCTAGACACCCTGTAAGATACACTGATGTTTCTTTTACACTTCAACTTTTTTGATATTAAAAACGTTTTCACGGAATGGCATGGAGATAGTAGAAATTTGTTGTTGTCCCATACTTCCTTAAGTATATTGTAACAAAAGGAATTTTTAATCAAGCTGTCGGAGTAAACAGCATCTCTTTCAATATCGCTTATCAGAGAGGGGCAGTAGATGTTGCTGGTTACCACTGTAAATAATGCATCATTAAAAATGCGTGCAGCTATAAATTGCATTGAAAAGGTTGTTATAAGAATATATTAATGTTCTTTTTATGGTGTTTAAAAGTTAAATGGTGCTGTCTAAGCAATTCATTTTACTTCCGCGCTGCAGTCAGAAGTACACAACAAACCATAATGTGGTTGTTTGAAGGAATTAGTTTCCTCCCTCTGAAAAATTACTGCCCGCCTTTCTATTCATTTCATTCTTTCTGTTTAAATTCTATGATCTAACTGTGCAACCTGTCAGCTTATTTAAAATATTGTATATGAAACTGTTGTGGGCGTCATCAGTCCACCGATTTGCATTGAAATGTCTTTTCTTTGCCCCTTGCTTCTGTTGATCGAATTTCAGATCAGCCAGGATTTGCAACTAACCTTCCGGCATAACTGAACCCAACTGACGCTGGGAGACATAAAGATCAAAAAGGCTTCTACACCCATTTTATTTCATACAAAATATCGCTGGATCATCATTGCAAACTTCACATTCATTTGCAATGAAGGTTTATTTTGCAAACGTCTGGATTATTTAATTGCAAATTGGGAAAAAGGAGAACAAAAGGGACATATCTTTTACCCAGGGCTGACGTCAGTTTGATTTTACTGACAACTATTGATGCGTGTGAAGCAATTGCAAGCAACTCCCTTTCATTAGGTAAATGAAAAAAACTGGTAGGATCTGAGTGAAAACTTCTGAAACGGGTTTCACTGTTGGCATAAACCAAATGGAAATAAATGCCATACACCATTTTTAGAATAAAAGTAACGAATTTTCAAATTTGTTTTCAATGCAAAAAAAACCTCCAGAGGGAGTGTATAGGAACAGCAAATAGGCACTGAGCAGAGTAGAGAACGCTTCAACCTAGGAATGTTGTTCATTACACTGAAGGAAAGGACACATTAGAGAAAATAGTCCGTGCTATTTTTCCTTGATTTTTCTTAATCCCCATTTTCAGATGTGAGTTGCCACATAAGTCTGGGATAAGTAGTTTTTGGATGAATATTTTTTGCTGGCAGAGTTTTGATTTGGATGCTGGCAGATGTGTATAAGTTAATAGCGTAAGGATCCAGTGATCCTGTGATTATGTCTAACTCTGAGGCTAGAGAGAAATAGATTGAACCCGGGGCAGGGGGAGAGGAAAGAACTGGAGTGGATAATTCTGGCACACGAAATGTAAAAGGAAACAGGTCACACTTGGAATGGGAAATAACGAAATGAATTTATCCTAAATATATTTTGATAACAATATTTTCAACAAGTATTAAACATAGGTATACACCTGTTAGATTTTTAAAATGGTTTATGCAGGAAAACCTATTTTTCTACTAATCATTTAAAAAGGCAATGATAATCATAAACTGGTCTTTTCTAAATTGAAAACCAAGTTTGAACTAATTAGTGATAAGCATTTGTCTGATGTAGGATCAGTTCTATAATATTTAAACCTTCGGGGAAGATACATCCAATGCAGAACAATTACTTTTGCAAATCACAGTAAATAGTGCCAAATAAGGGACGACTCATAAAAATGAACTAAATTTCGTCATTCAGACAATTGATACATACCGTCATAAAATTTTAAAATTAGGAGTTTTAAAAATAATTAGATATATAAACACACCTTGTACAAATTTTAAAATGGATCGTAAGTATTAGAAAGGATATGACAAATTGGAATCCCATTCTTTAAAAGTTGAAAATATTTTTAAAGGCCAATGTGGTTAAATTGTGCAGTCTATGTGTGAGGCTCCAGTCCATGTTTTTGAGCTGATGTGCAGTAATCAGAGGAATGGATAATAGTTGTTGGAGTCCTCATGCCATGCTGGGCCAGAGGCTCAGCTAGACATGTATTTACCCATATCCGGGTTAGAGAGGAAAGGAAAGTTTGATTTTTAAAACAGATCTGGAGAAAGTTTTCTACCTATTTAACAAGACGAAGAATAGAAAATAGATTTTAATATATTATAATAATCACTATGCCACAAAAGAGAGCGTGAGCTTTTTTCCTTTTGCTTTCAAACTGGAGGAGGACGAGTTTTTTTTCCTTTTTAATAATATTTAATGATCGGGTGTAAAAGGAAGAGAAGAAGCAGACGTGTCTGTGTCTCTCCCTGCTCCCCTCCTCGCTGTCTGACTGGTTTTCTGAGAGATGATCATGGCCGCTCAAGTAGCAGCAGCTCCGGCTAGTAGTAATAGCAGCGGCAGCAGCCCCGGCCTCAGCAACCGAGACACTGACAGCATCAACAACGGCAAAGCGGCAGTTCCAGCTCCGGGAGGAGGGCTCAGCGGCAACGCCGGAGATCCCACTGGCGGCGGCAGCAGCTTGAACTTGAACAGCGTTGATCATCTTCACCATCCTCGACACCACCACCATCACCATCATCCCCACCAGCAGCAGCAGCACCACGGCGAGCTCACCATGGCCAACTCCTCTGTCCCCGGCCCGGCGAATAACAACGGCGGTGCTGCTGGAGGCTCGGCCTCGGCCAACCCCAACCCCGAGCCAACGCACAAAGAAGCCGCCTCGGCCTCGCCTTCCACCTCCTCATCTTCAGCGGCCAGCGAGGCGGGGATCATTCCCAACCACAAGCTGAAAGCCGGCGGCTCCGAGCTGCTGCTTCCCCATCACCAAGGAGAAGGAGGCGGCGGGGCAGACACTCAACATGGAGGCGGCAGTAAAGACAACATCTTGTTAACCGCCGACAGCCAGGGCAACAACAACAACAAGGCCGAGGAGCAGCTGCTGAAAATGGGTGACCAGAGATACGAGCACCCGGCAGCTGCGGGATCCAGTAACCAGACGGGCCCGGCGCCCGGCCTCCCCGATTATAATCATTATTACCGGGCGGCGGCAGGAACAGGCCCCGGTCCCGGACCTTACTTCGATCAACATGGCGGACAACAAAGCCCCGGGCTTGGGCTTCACCCTTCCACCAACCTGGAACTGAGCGCCAGCCCGCTGCACAACTCCCACGACGGTTACTCCAACAACTACAACCATTACCCGGGCTACAGGGCGGCCTACAGCAGCCCCGGCTACGGCATGATGAACTCACCCAGGGCTAACAACAACATGGGATCCAGCACGGTCACCAACAGCGGCCACCAACACCACCATCACGGCAAGCAGCAGCCGCCTCTGGCCGGGGCCTTCCAGCGCTACTCCGGCCAGAACCAGCACTCGGGGGCCACGCCAACCCTCAACCAGCTCCTGACCTCCCCCAGCCCCATGAGGGGATACGGCTTTCCGGACTACAGCAACCCGAGCGCTTCGCAAGCTTCGCTCAAAGGAAGCGACATGGGCAGTCATTACGGTGTAGGGAGCAGCCAAGCCTGGGGTGGTGGTGGTGGAGGAGGAGGAGGAGGAGGAGGAGGTGGCGGCGGAACAGTGGCAGGACAAGCCCGCAGCCACCCGGCCATGAGCCCCGGCAGCTCGGCGCAGCCTCTGGGCAGAACACAGGTAAAGCGGCCTGTGTGTGTGTGTGTGTGTCAGTGTCTTTCTCATCCTGCGGTGCGAGCAGAGCTGGTGTTGAGCGATGTGAAGACATTAGAGAGCAAAAAGTGCTGGTCAGGGCCATAGGCCGCGCTACCTTTCCTATCACTTCTTGCTGAAAAGGAGAGTTTTTAGTGACTTTTTTTATTTGGGAGGGAATCTACGGAGAGTTGGTGGTGCTTTTTGCTCCCAACGAAGGGTGTCCGCTAGGCGGGTGTTTTGCACTGAACTGATTGGGTTACTTCTCTCTGAAATAAATCACTTAATTTTTTTATATTCATTTAAACTGCAATCTAGTGTGTTTTTTTGTTGACCCCACCCAGTTCTGTGTTATTTTTGCCCTCCAGGCAGCTCAGGTTGATTTGTGTTTCGTGGTGTGTGAAAAGTGGCAGCTCGGTTCAGTTCACAGTCAGTCTCTCTTCACCTTCTTTTGCAAGGTTTGCAGTTTGAATTGTGGAGGTAAAAGGCCTGGAATCGAGTCTCCAGACAGCTGCCTCCGAGTTGACATCTAATCTGCTATCTGATTGGCTCTCCCACTCACCACTGGGCATTTATCAGTGCTGATGTAAACACAAGTTGCTGAACATCACAATCACATTCACATTTCCTAAGAATCCACTCTATTGACACAGCTCTTGAATCGTTGAAAAATAATCAAAAATCTCTCACCCTCCAACTAACCAATGTATTTATACTACATTAATTGAAAAGTGCACAACTCAAGTTAGGCCTATGCCAGAAAAGATATTTAACACCAAGCTGTTGAAAAAATATTTGTAACGTTCTGTGATAAACAGCTTGCATATTTTTAATAAAGTCAGGCATTAATTTTGAACAGTAGTGATTTTATGAAACAACACTATATTGTTCCATATGTTTTGAAACCTGTTCCTCCTAACCAAGAAATAAGCTTATCAGACTAATTCATAAGTAAACTGTAGCTGTTTAGTGCTTTATTTAAATATTCATAAAATTAAATCCGTAAGATTGATTATCCTAGTTCATTCAAAAAACATAATTATTGTCCAAGCAGTACTACATGCGGAGCAGTTTTCTATTATAAAAGGACAGACATGTTACTGCTTTTGATCTTGCATCAGTTGTGGTAATGTGAAGTATTATTGCTTTAATTTTTGCTCTAAAACTAAATTTCTTCTTTTGAAAAATCACTTCTGTCTGATTTCTTATGGCAAATAATGTGGTACAGCCATACAGATCAGGGAGTGCTAGGTTTAATTCCAGCTCCATTATGTGTTGGTATTTGCAAAAAGAGTTCCACAAATGGTTTCAATCTCTTTGGTGAAAGAGCATGACAGTTGTTGAGCACTTCTTTACCCTGCAGGACAGGATTGTACAAAAGTGTGATGGCTTCCTTACTAATTGATAAACTTCCCAACATACGTGGATTTCAGACACAAGATATGCAGTATTGAATGTCTTTGGAACCATACTCTGCACGAATTGCTCTGTTCAGGAGAAAGGCAGACAACTAAAGAATTCTGCATTGAAGCTGAAATTGGTTCAGCGTAGAAAAGTGTTTTGGGATGTTTCATAGTTCTGTAAGGCAGGTGATCATAGCTAGTAAGAAGCAATTTTTGTGTAAAATGTTTCAGATGCAGTGAATATGGCTATTTGAATATATTTTAAAACCATACAGTTATCAAATTGTATCTGTCTGAAAATTTTACTTGTTAATTTTTAATTATCTTTTAGGATTTCACTAAAGTGTAATGAGAATTGTAACATTTTAGTTATATAGTATCCATTTAAATTACAAAAATGTTGATTTTTGTCCTCCTGAACTATTTGATGAGAACATTTACAGCTATCAAACCCTTGTTTTTTTTGTCCCTGTAACTAATACTGATGTTTGGATAAAGTTAAAGTTTATTTATTAGTCACAAATAACACTTATATTAACAGTGCAATGAAGTTATTGTGATAATTAGTTAATTGGAAAAATCTTAGCATCATCTTGAGCATCTGGGCCAGATGATGATTAAATATGCCTTTTATTCAGTTTGGAAATCATCATCTACAAATTGGGCTTTTTAAAAATAAGGTTGTCTAGGTTTAGCTGAAGGTAGGACCTAAGTTGAGATTCAGAAATATCTGATCAATTGCATGTCATGTAACAAGTTTAGTTTTTTTCAGAGGCTTCTGGTTATAACAACATGTTTCCTGGTTTGCAGGTTCCATTTAAGGCAAAAATAAATTTTCAGCTTCATTATTACAGACCTGGTTGAAATGTGAACATTTTAAAGTATTGGAAGTCATTTTTGTATTTGAGGCATCTGAGTTAATCCTTGTATTCTGTTTTCATTTTAAACTTGAGTTATAATATAGTATTGGTGCAGCTTATTATTTGTTTAAAAGCCTTTAAGTGCAAAGTCACACTGAGTACAAGGGTTGGAAAAGAAATTAGATATAATTGAGTAGAAATTGCAAAAATGTTTCTTTTCTTGGAATATACCTGTTGGATATAATTGACACTCTCTTACTTGAAACAGCTGTGCATTGTGGCCAGTTTGAGCAACGAACCAACATGCTTCAAAGCCGCTATGCGGGTTTCCTCATTCCTCTCTTTCTTTCTCGCACCCCACCTGTGCATAATAAATTTTCAAACGTACAGTTGGAAATTTTAGCTGTTATACTCTACAGCTGGCCACTAGGCGGTGTACGAAAAAGACAAGAACTGACTGACCTTTTTAGGTTGTCCTACTGAGGCTTTGCTTTTTTGTCCCCTTTTCTGTACAACTGATAATGGAAATAGTGAGCATAAACCCCCAGCATGTCTAAATTATGGTCTTGTATGTTAAATTTGTATGTGACTTGTAACCATACAACTACGCATTGACACTGTTCTAGTTTTTAGGGAATTATCAGGCTTTTCCCTATGTTTGCGGTCAAGTCTTGAAGTGTGGTATATTGTAGCCATGAGCCTACAATCATGCCACTGGCCTTGTGCATTAGAATGCCAATAAGTTACCTGGTTGTGCTGCATTTTTAGTGCTTAGCATTGAACTTTTGTACCCACTGCCACCTTCTATGAAATGTGTAATGTGACATGAAAAATGTACAATCTATATTTCCTTAATGCAGACCACTTTACCTATAAAGAGTAGCTGTTTTGCACCATTGTGTACCTTTGCAGTCTCCCACATTGTTTTTGTGAGCTCGAGATGATGCTCATCCTTGGGCTTTGTATTGATGACTAGCTCGCTATCTACATTCTCTCCTCCATGTAGGGTGGCATGGTGACATAGTGGTTAGTACTGCTGCCTCACAACGACAGGGACCTGGGTTTGATTCCCAGCTTGGGTCACTGCCTGTGTGGAGTCTGCACTTTCTTCCCATGTCTGCGTGGGTTTCCTCCCACAGTCCGACAGACATGCTGCTTCGGTGCATTGGCCATGCTAAATTCTTCCTTAATTCACCCAAGCAGATGCCAGCGTGTGGCAACTCGGGGGTTTTCACTGTAACTTAATTGCAGTGTTAACGTAAGCCTACTTGTGACACAAACTTGGTGTCCCTTTATCACAGTCTACCCAAAATTCCTGAAGCTTTTATTCCTACAAACACATTTGGTGCAGAATTGCTGTTTTAGAAAGAATAGCCTTTTTCATTTTTTATCCCTTGGATACAGAGAAGTAGTTGGGCTTCATTGGGTATGTATCACAAGGATAAATGTTGGAATTTATTTTGGAGTAATCTGAAGACATAGCAGAGCAAATTGGGTTTTCCTTCACGGCATTGATGCCCTATCTAAACCCATTCATATAATAGCTGTCATTCAGAGTGAAAGATGAAGTGAATTGTTGTTTGTTTGTAATGAAGTTCGATGCCAGAGTTAATGGGAGTATGCAGTGGGATATTTTCAGTTAAGTTGCTGAGATTGTATTGTGCCAATAGGGAGGGAAGATTTGATAGGTTGGTTTGCTCGTGGGGGTAGTTTGCCTGTTCACTTCTTTTAAATAGTGATGTTAAATAAGACTAAAAACATGTGCACCTATTTTCATTAGAGGGATAAAGGTGAAAAGTAATTTTAGATATAGATCATTATATTGTTCATGCTGTGCTGCTGATACTCCTGTGTGAAAAAAGTGATCCTCTGGAACACTGAAAGAACCACAGTTGTGATGTCCCCTGCGGTTAATTAAACTGTTAATACTCTGCATTCAGACTCATATGAAAAAATTCACTTGAAAGAGTGTGCAAGTTATACAGCCTTTATTGCCTTCAGTGACAAGGGGAAGAAACAAAAAAAATCAGATGTTTTTTAAAAACTGGACCATAAACTGATAAATTATAAAACTGGTTCATTTCACAAAGGAAATTATTGCATCATTGTGCAGTGACAATTGTTAATTTCCATGAAAAATTGAGGAGGTAGTTGATTATGTCGGAAGTTTTCTCGCACGGTGATTTCATTTTTTTACATATTAAATGTTAAACCTAAGTTTATTCAGCACCTACATTTCCACCGTGTTGTGATGTGGCTCTGGCAATTTCAAAAGTCGAACAGTTATGCCAAAAATTTTGATTGTTTCTGCTTTCTGGTACCTAACTTTTCTTAGTCCGTTGAAGGATAACTAATTGAAAGAAAGTATGGCTAAAAATAAGATGTGAAAACAATCAGAGAGAACATATCCCACTTCATGTTATTTGTACGTGATGTAAATTAATTTTGCTGATTGCTGTATTTTCTGCTAATACTTTTTCCTAAAGCCTTTAAAAATGACTGGTTGGGCAGAGCAATGAGGCAGTTGTGGGAGGGCAGAAGTAACTGAGGGGGGGAACAACATTCATTTCTTTGTTTCTCTCTTCCCATCTTCCCTCATTATATGTGTCAGCTATGACCTTATCCTTGGGTTACTTAGAATAATTTGTATGCCTAATCAGGGATTGTCTTGGTTTGTTAAAAAATTGTTGTGATATAATTTATAAATTTATGGGAAAATTTCAGTCAAATGGATGAGAATATTGAATCCATTTTGCTTCTCAGTTTACTGCTTTTTTTTGTTGTTTTTAAAACATGGGCATGCATCATGTGGACTGTTCAATGTGATAATTAACTTCAGATAATTAACATGTTTTCAGGGTGTTGGATTATGATTAATACCCATAGAATAAAACTTTTAATAAGTTCTAGATGAATACTATTGCTGTTGGATAACTTGATGTAATGACCATTTAAAGTGATAATTATACAAATTTTTTTTTGGATTTAAAAAATTATATTAAATGTAGATTTAAAAATTAGGATGCTTCCTATTTTGTTCATGTTTTATCTGACATTTCTGGCACCCTGGCTTTTATGTTTTAAGTTTGACATATTTTATCCCCCTCGCCCCATTCTCCTATTTTCATCTGAAGATACTGATTCTTGAGTTTAAGTTCCATGGGTGTCAACAACCCTCCTGTGTGTTTTTCATATGACTATACCAATAGGTTATTCATTCGCGAAAAGCATCATTTTCACCATATCCTTGTCCGGTGTCCAAATGTGTAAGCTTTTTTTTAGTTGGAGTAAGTGAGTGATGTAGCATCGAATGAGTGTAAGGTTGGGTTGTCACTAAAATTCAGACCATCTGTTCAGCTGCCTCTACTATTGTCCTCCCTTTCTGTAGCCTGCTGGGCAAACTTCCTCTCAAATTATCCCCTATCCTAGCCCCAAACTCTCATCTTTCTGTCTCTCCCCTATAGTGGGCTGGGAGAGAAATCATAGGTCTTGCAGTAAGTGAAAAGTTTGAGTAATTGAAGGCTGGCAGTGACCTATAGGACTGCAGCCGTGTGCAGAGGGAAGATGGGAAGGCCCTTCCGTTGCCTCCGGTCACCTTCTGACCCCTCCTCCCCTAGTTTTATTCCTCCCCCCACCACTATGTTGCTTATCTTAATTTGCCTTTTTTTTTGACCTCACCTCATTAATGTACTCAGCTTTCAGGTTCCATTGGCCTTGCTGTGGTCTTTGCCACCATCACCTCAGCCCTCCACCCTCTGCTCTGAGGCAGTACTTCACACGCTAACAAGGGCAGCACAGTAGTTAGCACTGCTGCTTTACAGCTCCAGGGACCTGTGTTCGATTCCCTGCTTCGGTTACTGTCTGTGTGGAGTTTGCACATTCTCCTTTGTGTCTGCGTGGGCTTTCTCCAGGTGCTCCGGTTTAACATAGAACACTACAGCACAAACAGGCCCTTTAGTCCACAAGTTGCACCGATCATATCCATACCTACCAGGCCACAGAACTATCGAAAACTCTCAATCCCATTAAATCCCATGTAGTCATCCAGAAGTCTCTCAAAAGACACCAGCAAGTTCGCCTCTACCACCACTGACAGCAGCTGATTCCACTCGCTCACCACCCTCTGAGTGAAAAACTGACCCCTGACATCTCCTCTGTACCTACTCCCCAGCACCTTAAACCTGTGTCCTCTTGCAGTGACCATTTCAGCCCTGGGAAATAGCCTCCAAGAATCCACCCTATCTATACCTCTCAACATTTTATAAACCTCCATCAGGTCGTCTCTCAACCTTTGTCTCTCCAGGGAGAAGAGACCAAGCTCCCTCAACCTATCTTCATAAGGCATGCCTCCCAATCCAGGCAACATCCTTGTAAATCTCCTCTGCACCCTCTCAATAGCTTCCACATCCCCCCTGTTGTGAGGCGACCAGAACTGCACACAGTACTCCAAGTGGGGTCTGACAAGAGTCTTATAAAGTTGCAGCATTACCTCCCAACTCCTAAACTCAATCCCTTGATTAATGAAGGCCAGTACACCGTACGGCTTCTTGACCACGTCCTCCACCTGCGAGGCCAATTTAAGAGTCCTATGGACCTGGACTCCAAGGTCCTTCTGCTCCTCAACTCTGCTAAGAGTCCTACCCTTGATTTTGTACTCCTTCATCCCATTGGACCTGCCAAAATGGACCACTACACTTTTACCCACGTTGAAATCTATCTGCCACTTCTCCGCCCAGTCTTGCATCTTATCTATTTCCTGCTGCAACTTCTGACATCCCTCCAGACTATCCACAACACCTCCAACCTTTGTGTCATCAGTAAACTTACTAACCCATCCCTTCACTTCCTTGTCCAGGTAATTTATGAAAATGACAAACAGCAAGGGTCCTAGAACAGATCCCTGGGGCACTCCACTGGTGACCGACCTCCATGCAGAAAAAGACCCATCCACAACCACTCTCTGCCTTCTGCAGGCAAGCCAGTTCTGGATCCACAAGGCCAAAGCCCCTTGGATCCCATGCCCTGTCACCTTCTCAAGAAGTCTTGCATGGGGGACCTTATCAGACGCCTTGCTGAAGTCCATGTAAATCACATCCACCGCTCTTCCTTCATCAATGTGTTCAATCACATTTTCAAAGAACTCAACTAGGCGCATAAGGCATGACCTGCCCTTGACAAAGCCATGCTGACTATTTCTGATCATACTTCTGTTTCCTCCCACAGTCCAAAGATGCGCGGGTTAGGTTGATTGGCCATGCTAAAGTTGCCCCTTAGTGTCCTGGGATGCGTAGGTTAGAGGGATTAGTGGGTAAATATGTAGGGATATGGGGGTAGGGCCTGGGTGGGATGTGGTCAATGCAGACTTGATGGGCTGAATGGCCTCTTTCTGTGCTGTAGGGTTCTATGATTCTTTCTATTTCTAATCTTCTTGCATCCCAGTCTGGACTCGCACTGTTGAGTTGGATATGATGTCCCTTGTGCTTTTGCTGTCACTCTCCTTCAAATCTGCCATTACTTCTCCTCTCCTCAAAACACAATTCTTAACTCGTGTCCTTGGAAACCCCAACCTTCCTTTCTTCTTCAAAAATCTATACACTGCTGTTTCTCCCAAATCAATGCCCGTCATTCTATGCTTGAACTCCCTCCCCTCCAATACGCCGCAATACCAAAACAACCCTCATTAAAGTCACAAATGACGACCTATGTGACTATGACAAAGGTCAAAGATATTTCGTTGTCCTTGTTCTGTCTGCAACCACACCATCTTCCTCCAGACCTTCTCCACTGCCATCCAGCTCGGTAGGTCTGCCCACATCTGGTTCCAATCTTGTATATCTAATCATAGGCAGAGTATCACTAGCAATGGCTGCTCCTATACTCTCACTCTGGTTTTTTTTTTATTCCCACCCTCCCCAAGGACCTATCCTTAGTGCCACCTATTTCTCGTCTACATAATACATGCAGCAACATCATCCAAAAGCGTTAGTTTTCACATGTATGTTTGATGACACGCAACTCTACTTACCAGCACTTTTCTTGGCTTCTCCAGTGCTGTTTATCTAATATCCAGTATTGGATGAGCAGCATGTTCCCTAAATAAATATTGGGAAGAGCAAAGTAATTGTTTTTATTTCCTGCTGTTTTCCATTTCCCTCTCCCAGGCAACCTACTGAGGCTAAACCAGATTTTGCACAACATTGGTATCATACCTGATCTTGAGATTAGTTTTTGATCTCCTCCTCACCATCTTGTAGATTGCCTGTTCTCATCTCTAATATTGCCTGATGTTACCTTTACCTCTGCTTCTCTGCTGAAACTCTCATTCATGCCATTATTGCCTCTCCACGTGACTATTCTCACAAACTTGTGGCTGATCACCCACATTCTACCTTCAGCAAACTTGAGGTCATCCAAAAGTCTGCTGTTTCTGTCCTTGGTTGCACTGACTACTATTTACCTATCACTGCTTTGCTCATTGACCTATTTGGCCCTGTGTAGCAGTCCTTTGATATTAAAATTCTCACCCTTGCTTCTCCCTATTTCTGTAATTTCATCTGGCCAGTAACCATCCTCATCTAATTCTGGCCTCTTGAATGTTCCCGGTTTTAATCACCATTGGCCATCTTGTCTTCAGCTGCCAGGGCAATAACTCTGGAATTTGCTCCATACACTTCTCTGGTTCTCTATTTCCCTTTCTTTCTTTAAACTTACCCCATTGATCTAGCTTTCATCTTCTGTAGTATCTCTTTATGAGGCTAAATGCCACTTTTGTTTTCATAATGTTCTAAAACATCCTGGGACATTTAAGTACATCAAACAGCCTGTATAAGTTATTGTCTCTTTGATGAAATAACCCATTAACTTTGCAAAGTCATGGTCATTTGGGTCAGAAACCAGAGGACGCCCAAGTGTCCATGGAAATGCACTACACCAAGAGTCAATACATTAGGAAGAGGTACACAACTAGACAACAGGAGGGATAAAATATCCCTTGCTCATTTCCTCTCTGCACAAATATGCCTCTTGTTGGATGATCACAGCAATAATTTATTCAGTTTGGAGAAATGTGTAGCCTGGGTCACACTAAGATCAGTGTAGGTAAAATAGAGCAGGTTTTGTGCTTCTTTTGAATGTAACTGCCAATTTTAGGTAAATGTAGAAGCTGTCAAGTTGAGGGAGAAGTGCAGTCATTTAGTTTTATTCACATTTTAAACCAGCAAAGGGACGTTAGGTTTTCAAATTAAAAGAGATTGTAGCTGTAATTATTCTTAACTGTCACTGAATCTTGTTTCACAGTGGTAAGCTGTGGTGCCACTTGCCGAAATAGTGATGTTGTCAGTTTTGATGTATCTGGCTATGACATTTCCAATATAGGCTAAATCTATTGTTAATTAAGTCCTGGTAATTTTCAATACATTGGTGATTCTAACTTGGATCCATTTGTCATAGGTAAATTATAGTACACACAGAACACCAGTAGATATAAAAAATATATACTAGACTGTTTTTCATTGAGTATTACTTCTTCCACGATGAAAAAATCCAGTGTAATTGTTCAGCCTCCATCCATGTATCTAGTTCAGCTGCGGTAGTGGATGCACCAGAAAGATTATTGTATCCCTTGCTGTATAGAGAACATATAATTTTGGAGTAGGGGCAGGCAGCAGGGATTGTGTGAAATCCATCTGAGTTTTGCATTCAAACCAATCACTGTTGGGGAGCTGGATGATCAGCACTTTGGTGCTGCCTACTGAGTCACAGGAATTGAATATTGACTTCATTTTAAACTTGCAAGTGAATTGAAGAGGTGTCATCATGGCACAGAGCTACAGTTTAATAAATAATAACTTTATTAATCATATGTGTTTGTAATGACTAATTCATGAAGATGTTCTGGAGCATTGGCGAAAAAGTAGTGGTCGCAGAATGAAAATGGACAAATGGAGCGGGGAAATTGATAACTCATCACATTAGATTATGATACCATATTTGAATAAGTTTTCCTTTCTCTCGTTATATTTAATATGACAAATGTATTTTTCCAAGTAAAATGTAAATTTGAATTTACTTCCTGGTCCAGGGTTGTGGGATTAGTGTAAAAGTAAAAATTAATGCTTAGTGCTTGACATTTGTATTATGTTCTAATTTGATGCCTAGTTTTCTACTCATTGATAGATTTATAAAATTCACAATGTATAAATTAGGTCCTGAAATTAACTTTGATTCTTTTCTATGAATTTTGATATTACAGATGTGAATTCAAATAGTGCCTTAATTTTGTTAAGGTCTAATTTCAGCACTTTTTGCAAAAGGCAAATCCCAAAGAAAGTGGGCAGCCATTTTAAATTGAAGGCCAATTAAACATTCTCTAAATATAGTTGACTCTTATTTCAGAGCTTAATACAAATTGCTTGATAATTTAGATTTTTGTGCCCGTTCCCATTGCATAATTTGAATTACATGATTCAATTTATTTTGCCTGGTCAGGGCAATGTAGATATGTATATTTGTATCTTTAATGAACATTTACTGTTTCAAAGTCCATAAAGCAAATTTTTAGGAATTATTTCTCATTCTCTCAAATATATTACCTTTTTTTTATGCCACTGTTTCACTTGTGTTTTTGTCACTCACCATCAAACGTCTATAACCTTTGTAGCAGATGATCATGTTCTTATTTAATGAGTTGTTTGGGATGCGGATAGAACAGAGGCCGAAGAAATCTAAGTAATGGCAGTGCTGTATTTTTGGTACTCCTTTGACTTGAATTCTGCATTTTTTTTAAAGGGATTCCACGTAAGTTGGTGTTCAGTTGGGTAACATATTGTAAAATTCAATATACTTTCATTGTTACACACTGAAGATTTGGAAGAGATTGGAGTTAAATGATAGGACTGAGTTTTATGCTCAATCAGAACAGTAATACACAAATATGTACATGATTTGATTGTAAGGAGGACAGACAGGTACTTCGTCAGGATGGTACGTTTCCTCCCTGTAGATGGGTCAAGGGTGTCACTGAGCAGCAGCAGGGCATTCTGAGGGAGGATAGTGATCAGCATGAGGTCATGATCAGTATCAGCACCAATGACATGGGCAGAAAGAGGGACGAGGTTCTGCAGGCAGAGTTTGGAGAGCTAGGAGAGTGTTTAAAAAGTAAGACCTTAAATGTAATAATCTTTGGATCATGCCTTGTGCCACGTGAGAGTGAGTACAGAAATAGGAAGACAGACCGATTTGAATGCATGACTGGAAAAGTGGTGCAGGAGGGAGGCTTTAGATTTCAAAGACATTGGGAGCGCATCTGGGGCAAGGTAGGGCCTATTACAAACTAAATGATTTGCACCTCAGCAAATATCCTTGTCAAGATTTTGCTACTACTGTTTGGAGGGTCTAAGTTAGCTTAGGGGCATGGGAAACTGACAATAGATTCAGGAGTGAGATAGAAAAGTTGGAAATGGAAGGCAGAAAGTTATTAAGCATCTTTGGAAGGCAGAGGAAACAGACTCAAATGGACAATGAGTACATTTTGGTAGTGCTAAATGATAATTCAATGCAAGAGTTCTGTCGGACAGCCTAATTATTGGAAAAGAGCAACAACGAGAATAAAAGTTCTTGATAGGGAAAAATGAATTTTACTAAGTTGGATGTGATTTAGCTGAAGTATTCTGGAAATAGCTACACAAACTGGAAGGTAAATCAGTGGCAGGCATTCAAGAACGAATTAATGAAAGTATGGAGCAAGAAAACAGGTGAGACTAACAAACCTTTGATGTGAATGAACTTCAGGGGAAGGATAGGGAAAAAGGGTTGGCTTAATACTGCAGAAAACCTGGGCGGGTATAAAATGCGTAGGGTTGAAATTCAAAAGGAAATCAGGAAAGCAAAGAATATTGCAGAAAATAGTGGCAAGTAAAATCAAGGAAAATCCAGTTTTTTAAATGATATATGAAGAGCAAGAGGATAACTAAAATGAGAGTAGGAGTGATTAGGGGACCATAAGGGTCACCTGTCTGTGGACGTGGAGGACATTGGAAGGCCTCTTAATGAAAACAGCTGTGTCTGCTTTAAAAAAGAGGGTTGATACTAACATTGCAATCGGGGAGGAGAAATGTGAAAAATTAGATAAAATTATCGCAGAAAATATTGAGTTGAACTTCCTTGAAAGGTGCTAAATCTCCAGGCCTGAATGAAATGTATCTTTAAGAGAAGCCTGGAAAAGTAATAGCTATGGCTGTAACCATCACTTTCCAACCTTCTATGGTGACAAAGTGTGGGGCCAGAAAATTAAAGGACTAATGTTATAAAGGGAGAATGGGACACACTGTCATTACAGGCCAGTCAGCCTAACCTTGGTCCTAGGAAAATTATTGAAAAAAATTCTGTGGGACATGATAAACTTTCACATGCAAACTTTCAATTACAAATACACTGATTAGTCAGACAGCCAAGGGGAATTGCTGTAATTGTGTTTTGAAACTTGCTGTGTGGATTTTATAATGTACTTCGAACATGATTTGATATCCCATCGTATTGCATATTGGAACTGGAGCTACACCAAATTTGGTAACACCTGATTTTTCAGAACTCAGTGTAGCAGTGTGCTTTTTACACTAGAAGTGTAATATGGATTCTGGATTATGTACTTCAAGAATTTGTTAGGTGTGATGTTTGCTGTATGATTTATTCTACACGAATATGCTTGCATTCTAAAATTAAAGAAAAACAAACTTTTGCAGACTACATCTGGGTCAAATTGTAAAATCTACTTTTGGCGTGGTTGGAATAAAACTGGTGCTATTCAGCTTTCTGGAAGACAGAATAACTAAGAACTATTTAAACGCTACATGTGTGGATTTGGTTGCAGTGTATACAGAATTAGATAGCATATTAATGAATCTAATAGTGTGAGGCCACTGGTGAATGATGCCCTGATATTTTTCAGCAATATAAACCTTCTAAAGTGACACTATTATCTGCAGGAGTTTACTATCTTGTTAAAATCATGCAATCTTTGTAGAAGCATAAACATGAGATAATCGTCTAAGAACTGTGATTTTAAATTTTAAATCACCATTATCGTTAATATTTGAAACAATTGTAGTTTTCATTGTAATGACAGTCTTGTTATGAGGTGGAAATTTTATTTCTGAAATGGCAAAATATAACCAAAAGTAAAAATGTATAAATTGTCTGAAAATGCTTTTTAGTGACAGCATGTAACATGAATTATGTTAACAAAAGTGAATTTGGATGGATATTTGTGTTAAATGAACATAGGCTGAAAATTACTTTCTACCAGTAGTCACATCTCCAGATGTTTCACTTGAATTAAATAATTATTGTGTTTTTGCTAACGTGTCGACTCTGTATCTCTAATCAAGGAATTTTTGTCAAATGGCTTCTGGAACTTGTTGTCCTTGAACTTTTATTTCCAACATTTTAATGAAATGG
Organism: Carcharhinus amblyrhynchos; assembly: GCF_965287045.1. NCBI lineage: Eukaryota > Metazoa > Chordata > Chondrichthyes > Carcharhiniformes > Carcharhinidae > Carcharhinus > Carcharhinus amblyrhynchos. The sequence continues at coordinate 32,229,452 of NC_137335.1, read as the reverse complement.
TGCACGATGGAAAAAACTAATTATCAACAGTTGTACTATATTATAACTGTCACCAATCTGTTTATGTGAATTAAAAAAGAAAAAGCACGGTTAAGTTCCAGGTGAAATCTGGTTTGTGAAAGTATCACAGAATGAATCACATGGTCAGCTGTGTTTTTTTTGCTGCCAGAAGCTATCTATTGCTATTCAACAATCTCTTTTATTGGGCACTAATCCAAGATGTTTAAGACCACCCCTTATGTGGGCTGTTCCAAATTTAACCTCTTTGACTAAAGTGCCATGACCTTCACATATGTAGATTAGCCATGTGCTCTTTGAATTGAAACTTGCCTCAGGAAGAAAAGGCTTTTTACTTGTGAGAATTGACAGGCATTCATCTCTGACCTGGGGAGAAAGTGAGGAAAAGGAGATTAGGACTGACTGGAAAATATGGAAATGGAATTGAGTGAGCAAAGATTCAGTGCCACTGCTTTTATATTAACCCTCATTGTTCCACAGTTTAATCGAGGAAATACATTTTTTATTGTGGTTTTATGTACATCTGGAGGAGATGAATGTGGGCTGGGTGGGTGGATTAAGGATTTTTGTTGCACTGTTGTTTTTTTCATAAAAGCATCAAATTTCAACCACCCTCTGAAAGCATTAACATCTTCCCAGCACGGTTCCATGAACTCTGTCTGGTAACCTGCTCCAGTACTCACCATTGTGCTTTAATTAGCCTAGTTAATCTATTAACCCCTAGGTAGGGGCACCACAATTTCTTCCTTTTGTTAATATTAGGTGAGTTGTTCAAAGTCCAGCGCGTACTACTAAGCAAAGTACTTATTTAAATTGAGGAATCTAATGAGTGAGGAAATTTTAAGGGTTGACTTTTTTCTAAAATTTGGTTTAGTTTTGCATTTGGCAGTAGCTAAATTTAACATTAATTTGTAGTTTCTCTCAGTCAGTGGTAACATAAAACAAATAAAATATTTTACATTCACATTTAAAAGAAAAAGAAGACTGTGTTGGGAATTGGGTCATTAACAGACAGGATAATGCCACAGGTAATAATAGAAAGATAGCAGAAATATTAAATTCTGCTTTGATATTTATCAGGGAGATAGAACAAGTAGCCATGATATTGAACGATGAGATGAGTTATGAGATAAATACTTCACAATTTAAAAAAAGGATATATTTAATAAGCAAAACAGAGTCAGATAATAAATACCTTGGTCTGAATGGATTATATCCACATATTTTAGAAGTAACTAGGCAGGAGGTGCCAGAGGCATTACTGCACGCAATTTGTTCAGGAAAAGGTGTAATGTAATTCCTGTATTTAAGGAGACGGAACATATCTAGTGAATTGCAAACCACTCAGCTTAACGTCTGTGGTCGGAAAACTAATGGAATTCTTACTAAAGGAGAGAATAGAACATCTAGAGAGAGAAATAGCCTAGATTTCAAAACAGAAAAAATCTTTCTTCAATTTTTATTGATTTTTTTTGAAGAGATAATAAAATTGATAAATCAGTACATATAATTATCTGGATTTTCAGGAGGCCTTTGATAGTAGACTAATGAATAGAGTTAGGGGCAAGCAGCAGAATAGATTGTTAGCTGGCTTCAAGACAGAAAAGGCTAGTTATTAAGAGAGAAAAATTGAGAAGTGGTATACCATGAGGATCAGTGCTAAGACACCTGTTGTTCACAATTTACATGAATAATTTGGTCTTTGGAATCAAAAATTTTTAAATTTTATGGATGATGTCAATTTTTTTTAGAGGGGAACTGCAACAAATTGCAGGCAAGTAATAAATTTGCAGAACGGTCAAATAATTGACAAATGAAATTAAACACATTTGGGTAGGAAGTATAGGGAGAGTATTTATTTGGAAGGTGCAAGTCTGGGCAGAGTAGAGGAACAAAAGAATTTCTACACAAATGTATCAATCATAAGTATTGTGCCACAGTTTAGTCAGTACATTAAAACACAAATAAAACACTCAGCTTTGTTTTACAGAGATAGAATTGAAAACTGCAGAAGTTATGCTAAACCTGTACTGAACTTTGTTCAGATCACTTTTGCATGCTGTTTTGGTTGCCATATGAAAATGATATAGAGACACTAGAAAGTGTGCAGAGAAGATTTACAAGGATGATATCAGAAAAGCATGGATATATGTATTAGGAAATGATTGACAGACTGGATCTCTTCTCCTACAAAAAGGCTAAGAAGTTATCTTTAAAATTATGAAAGATTTTGATCAGAATCGATACTGAGGGAATGCTCCCTCTTGTGGGGAAAGGGCCGAACTAGAGATCATCAATATGAGATTGCTACCTTGAAATCCAGTAGGAAATTTGGAAGAAACCATATCACCCAAAGAGTGGTGGGAATGTGGAATTCACTATCACTGGGAATGGTTGAAGTGAATAGTATAGATGTACTTCAAGGGAAACGGGACTAGCATATGAAGAAGTTGGATAGAATAGAATATTAAAGCAGAGAGGTCTTGCTGCAACTGTACAAGGCACTGGTGAGGCTGCAACTGGAGTACTGTGTGAAGTTTTTGTCCCTTTACTGGTGTAAGGATATATTCGCCTTGGAGGGAGTACAGAGAAGATTCACCAGGCTGATACTGGAGATGAGGGGGTTAGCTTATGAGGAGAGATTGAATAGACTGGGCCTGTACTCATTGGAGTTTAGAAGGCTGAGGGGGGATCTTCTAGAGACTTACAAGATAAGGAAGGGGCTAGATAGGGTAGAGGTAGAGAGATTCTTTCCACTTAGAAAGGAAACCAGAACTAGAGGGCACAGCCTCAAAATAAGAGGGGGACAGTTTAGAACAGAGCTGAGGAGGAACTTCTCCCAGAGGGTGGTGAATCTCTGAAATTCTCTGCCCATTGAAGGCTACCTCGTTGAATGTGTTTAAGTCACGGGTAGATGGATTTCTGATAGATAAGGGAATTAAGGGTAATGGGGAGCAGGCGGGGGAAAGTGGAACTGATCCACTTCAGATCAGCCATGATCTTATTAAATGGCGGGGCAGGCTTGAAGGGCTAGATGGCCTACTCCTGCTCCTATTTCTTATGACAGTTATATTCGTAGATTTAGATGAGAATAGACGGGAGGCGGCTGAAGTGGGACAAATGTTGGTGTAAACTGTTTTTGCTGAATAGGTGTTTTGATGTTGCATATCATATACATCTTTGCACAGACAATGAACTAAACGTGGGACATTCTGATCAGTTGGTTTATTGTGAAGCAAGGGGGGGTGGCGGTGGTGAGGGATGAAAGTTGTCTAGAGAACCTCTCAGTTGAACAGTGAAAATTCACTGGATATATTAAAGTTGTCATTGCAAGCTGTGCTCTTGGACAGTGGGGACAGATGTCTTGATATCCCCTTTTCATATCTCCTTTTCATTATTCGGCAATGCTTCTATAAATTTATTAAATGGTTTATCAAGGTTCTCTATTTTTGATTCATGTCTGTATCTTTTTTGACTGTAATTTTGAAGTTGTGCAACCCTGAATCCTGAAATCTGAAGTGCAATTTTAGTGGCCTTATTGTCTTCAAAATATGCTATTTCACTCATGGGACAGTTGTTTTGGAAGGGCATCATGAATTTCAAAAATGCTTCTTAAAATTGCTGCTATTGTTTTCATAAAATTAACACTTGGTCATTAGTTTTCCCTGTGGTTAAATGTCCCAAACACACTGGTCGAGACTAAAAGCGTCCCAAGTTCAATCTCGTGTCTGTTGTGAAACTGAAGTGATAATGCTGTAATAGATAAAGGCACAATACTTGTGGATGCTGAATCTGAAACAAAACAGAAAATGCTGGGAGGTGTCAGCAGGTCAGTCAGCATCTGTGGAGAGAGAATAGAGCCAATGTTTCAAGTCAAATCCTGACTGGAAACTCCTCTCCACAGATGCTGTCAGACTTGTGTTGTTTTTTTTTTGTGTGGTCATAGAAACCCTACAGTACAGAAGGAGGCCATTTGGCTCATCGAGTCTTCACCGACAGTAATCCCACCCCAGTCCCTATCTCCAAAACCCCACATGTTTACCCCGCTAATCCCTCTAACCGACATATACCGTGATGCTGTAATAGACTTTGATGTGGAGGGAAATCAGCTTGATTCTTGCTCTTAGTTCCTACAATTTTTGCTGCTGGAATGTATGGTTGTGTGGACATCAGTGAGAATAGGATTAGGCTTAGCTGTAGTATCCACTTACTAAGTAATTAGCCAATAGGCTTGTGCCCGCTGGGCAAGATGCCAGAATGTACCAGAACAAGAGTGAGAGAAAAAGCGAGTATTATGTTAGTCTTACAATAAGAGCATTGGTGGAATGATTCCTAATGGCTATCTGGATCATGAGGAACTGAGCAACACAGTGGTAAGGTCCCTGCTTCAGTCCCTAGTTTGTATTGAACCACCTGATCTTTGCTGGGTTAGCCGTAGACCAAAAAAAACACTTGCTGCTTTCAGAAGAAAGAGAAAAAGTGGATGACCAAACTCCAAATTTTAGAATTACTTAATTGTTGACTGAAAACTTTTAAAACTTGAGATTTTGCATGCTATTGATTCATATAGTCAGCAGCCTCATTTAACATTTAATTGTACACTTGGGTCACTCATTAAAAATAGACCAGTCTGTGCTGCAGGCAAGCATAATACTAGATGCACTGACTACCAGTTGCTTTCAGAAAATGTTTGACCCAATAACTGCACATTTAAGCATTTGTTTCTCTGCTGCCTGAAGAAAACTCTCCCATGGCGCCAAACATACAGATTTCCCTATTCATGAATTTTGTGGTAATTGAGGGATATCAGTTGTGAAGGAAAGAATACTTTGACTTGGAGAAGGAACTATTTGGTCTACTGCCTCTTTGGTGGGACTGTCCAGTTAGTTCCATGCCCCCTTTTCTATAAAGTCATGTAGGTTTTTTCTCTTCAAGAATTGATGAAAATTTTGAAAATTAATGGTGAATCTGTTTTCACGATTTTTCAGGCAGTGCATTCCAGATAACAGCAACTTCATGTATTAAAAAAAATCTCGTTGCCTCTTTTGTCAATCACCTTAAATTTATATCCCCTATTTACTGACGTTCATCGTTGGAAATAATTTCTCTGATTTACCTATCAAAGCTCTTCATGATTTTGAATACCTCCAGCAATTTTCCATTTAACTTTCTTTGAAAGATGGAGTTCTTTCAGTTTCTTCATATAAAGTTCTGCATTCCTGGAACCATTCTTGAATATTCGTGATCTGCACTCTTTCTAATTCAAATATCACTAGCAAACAATGAAAAAATGAATTCACAAAAATGGTTGAACTAATGCATCCTATGGCATGCTATTGAACAAACTTCAGCCTGTAAATTATGTAATCTTAAATCAAGTCAAACTTGTAGGTGTCAGTGAGAAATAAGGGGAAATAAAATAAGATAGGGTTCTGTTTCAAATCATTAGTCAATGATCCTTAGCATAAACTGCATGTGGCAGTGGTTCCCAAACTTTTGGTTGTGACCCCAATTTGGGGTGTGGGGGTGGGGGGGCATTTCACAGAAACACCAAAAGGGTCTCAAGTTCTGGAGATTACTGCTTTTTGCCTGCAGTGAAATGAAGAAAAATACTATAACGAGTGTTACGGGTAGGAGGGGGATTTAATTTAATCAGACCTGATTTCTCCCCTCGCCACCCGTCGGCCAACATGTTTTTGATTTCCCTTTTTATATTTTTCACAATCCTTCAGTTTTGGAGTGATACAATCCTCTGTTAATAATCCCGTAACAAACTCGAAAGTGTAAAATCAGAGGGTTAGTTTATTTTGCATACGTTGTGGGATCCAAGGATTAGCTTTTTTTATACATTCACTTGGAAGAGAGTTTGCAATTCCATCCCTTTTTGCACTCATACAACATGAGGGATAAGGGAAGAAAGGGGTACAGAGTAAACACTGCAGACAAAATCAGAATGATTGTTTCATGTTGGTCAAGCATCAAAAGTCCAACAGTGTATTCCTTCAGAGAGATTAGCAGGCTGAGGCTGATGCAGGGTAATCCACCTTTCTAGTAGTGCTTATTTCCACGATAGGAGAAGCACATAGAAATGAACTGGTCTTGTAGTAGGAACTGGTACAGAAGTTCAGACATTCCAGTAGAAACAGTGTAGATGAGACAGGCAATTTAAACTTATATCAGCTATGATTGAATGGCAGAGTAGACTTGATGGGCCAGGTGGCCTAATTCTGCTCCCATGTGTTATGATCTTATGGTCTAAACTTAGACAGAGCTCTGGTTCGGCTGCTGTTTTGTTGATGGAAGATGGCAGACTGTCTCCTTTAGCTTTACAAGGCAGTGTTACAGGTTCTAGCAGCTGGGAGGGTGGTGTGGGGGTCGGGGTCGTATCCCATAACTTCCACAACTTCCCCCTCCTCTGACAAAGGATCATTCAAACTCAAAATGTTGGCTCTATTCTTTCTCCACAGATGCTGTCAGACTTGCTGAAAATTTTCAGCATTTTCTGTTTGTGATATATGTATATATTTTTTCTTGTCTTCTTGGCACAACACATGTAAATGTGTTGCCATTCATGCAGGAGCCATTCAATTTGTTATGGACCGTTCAAGAATTTAGAGAGTGTGTGCTTTGGAAAAAAAAGATAAATCCCTGAAGTTGGATGTGACAGGCACACTACTTTGCTCCGAAGTGGTTAAAATCTTTTCTGCATGCCGTCCAACGCCTTGACACTGCTTCTAAATCCTGCTCCTCAGAATTGAACACGAGTTTACATTGAACCAGTATGTTTTTTTATTTAAGGGAGGTGGTAGCATAGTGGACTTGTCACTGGACTAGTAAACAGGAGATCCAGGATAATGCTCTGGGGACCCAGGTTCAAAACCCACCTCAGCAAATAGTGAAATTTGAATTCAGTTAAGAAAAGCTATGTTTAACAGTCTGCTGATGACCATTGTCATAAAGATCCATCTGATTCATGAATGTCTTTTAGGGAAGGAAATCTGCCGTACTTACCTGGTCTGGCCACCGTGTGACTCCAGGTTCACAGCAAAGTGGTTGACTCTTAAATGTCCTAACTTCAAGGGCAGTTAAAGATGGGTAATAAATGTCAGTGACACCCAGGAATGAATAAAAGAATATATAGCTTTAGCAGAACTTCTTTGCTTTTGTATTTTATTGATCTGTTAAAGCCAATAACCCAGGTGCTTTTTAAACAGCCTTCTCAACTTCTGCTCCCACATTCAAAGTTTTGTGTACATGTGCCTCCAGGGTACTAGTTCATACTGCCTCTTTGTTCTTTCTTCCAAAATGTCACTTCCCTCCATTTGATTTCACTTCCTATGTGTCTATCTTTGCTTACATTAACTGTTGCTATCCTCATTTGCTTTTCATGTCATCATCTAGCTTTGAAATTGTGTGCTATTATGCTATTTTCCATTACAGCTATCCAATGGCCATTCAAAACAAAACTACCAGTAGGAGCAATTTGCACTGTGGGCCCAAGACCACTAGAAAATATGTTAATATTAGTAGGACTTTAGATGCCAATAGACTGAAGAATTAGTTTGTTATCCTGGGCTGGATTTAAATCTGGATCCTAGGGATAAAAGGGAAATGTGCTAACCCACAGCATTTCTTTATGTGCAGCTGCACTTCATTGAGAATGAAGGATAATGGTTGATGTGAACAAGATTATTACAGGTTTAAGCTGTTCCCATTTGCTGATAGTACAAGGATTAAGGAATGCCGATGTAAGATTTTGGGGAAAACATGCCCGGGGGTGGTGGGGGGTGGGGGGGGGGGGCGCGGTCAGTGGGTGGTGTGAGGAAGAACTTTTTTACACCATGCATGGTAATGCCTTGGAAGCAGCTGCTGATGAAGATGGTAGAAGTAAAGACGATCAGCGATTTCAAAAAGAAATTGGATGGACACTTGGGTCAAGTAGCAGAATGAGACTGATTAGATTGCTCTCAGAGAGCTGGCATAGACTCGATGGGCAGAATGATCATCACCTATGCCTTTGAGTTTTTGTTGCAAAGTGCACTGCGCACACATTTTAAATTTCTCATTGGTTCCAGCTGTTAATGTTATCGCATGTGCCATTAACCCTCTGGTATTTTCCCAAGTGACCGGTTTTTCTGAACTTAGCTAAAGCATATCAGGTTATTTGCTTGTCCTCAGTCCATTGTCTTTGATGCCTTATACAAATTTCATTCCTTGACTAGTGATTCCATCCCTTTCTTTGGCAACTCTGAGGCTGACCTTGCAACCTTGGTGTCAGGTTTGTTCTTGAGCTACTGACTACATATTTGCATCACTGCTAAGACTGACCTATCACCTCAATAACATCACCTGACTGTCCCTTTTTCCACTTACCTGATGCTGAAACCCTCTGAAATGATTCATTTCAGGGGGTTGTTACCTCCAGACATTCCTGGTCGTCCTCCCAAATTCTACCCACTGTAAACTTAAGGTTATCCAAAGCTCTGCTGCTTTTTTGTCCATTCTTACAGCAAGTCCTGTTCATCTATCAGCCCCCTGCTCTGATCTATGTTAGCTCCTGATTACTATAAGAAGTCTGATAACACCAGGTTTAAGTCCAACCGATTTATTTGATAGTAAACTCACAAGCTTTCGAGGTTCAACTCTTCGTCAGGTGAATGGAGAGTTCTGGCCTCAGACAGAGCATATAAAGCACAGATAGTTTACAGATTACTGATTAGAATGCAAATCTTTACACCTAACCTGCTATTCAAGTCTCAAAGTGGCCGACAATGTGAGTGGAAGGAGCACTGATCACAGATTAAAGAGATGTGTATTGTCTCCAGACAGTACAGTAAGTGAGGTTTTGCGAACCCAGGCAAGTCACGGGGGTTACAGATAGTGCGACACGAACCCAAGATCCCTGTTGAGACCGTCCCCGTGTGCGGAACTTGGCTACCGGTCTCTGATCAGCGACTCTGCGCTGTCGTATGTCGTGAAGGCCGCCTTGGAGAATGCTTACCCGAAGGTCAGAGGCTGAATGTCCGTGACCACAGAAGTGTTCGCCAACAGGAAGGGAACAGTCTTGCCTGGTGATTGTCGAGCGATGTTCATTCACTTACTGTACTGTCTGGAGACAATACACATCTCTTTAATCTGTGATCAGTGCGCCTTCCACTCACATTGTCGGCCACTTTGAGACTTGAATAGCAGGTTAGGTGTAAAGATTCGCATTCTAATCAGTAATCTGTAAACTGTCTGTGCTTTATATGCTCTGTCTGAGGCCAGAACTCTCCATTCACCTGACAAAGAGTTTAACCTCAAAAGCTTGTGAGTTTACTATCAAATAAATCAGTTGGACTTAAACCTGGTGTTCTCAGACGTCTTACAGTGTTTACCCCAGTCCAACACTGGCATCTCCACATCGAGCTCCTGATTAAGCAATGTCTCAGCTTTAAATTCTCCTGATCCCTGTTTCACATTCCTTTGTGACCTTGTCCCCTCTCTTTCTCTATCATCCCCAGCCCTACTACTTTCTCAGAGACCTGAAAGGCTGTGCCTTTAAACTGTGACCCTACACCGACACACACACCCCCACACCGACACACACACCCCCACACCGACACACACACCCCCACACCGACACACACACCCCCACACCGACACACACACCCCCACACCGACACACACACCCCCACACCGACACACACACCCCCACACCGACACACACACCCCCACACCGACACACACACCCCCACACCGACACACACACCCCCACACCGACACACACACCCCCACACCGACACACACACCCCCACACCGACACACACACCCCCACACCGACACACACACCCCCACACCGACACACACACCCCCACACCGACACACACACCCCCACACCGACACACACACCCCCACACCGACACACACACCCCCACACCGACACACACACCCCCACACCGACACACACACCCCCACACCGACACACACACCCCCACACCGACACACACACCCACCTACCTCTTCACTGTCCTGCTTTAAGACATTCCTTTAAACTAATCTCTTTGATCAAATTTATGGACATCAGACCTGTTATCTCCTCGTGATTTGGTAAACTTTTCTTTGCCAAGCTTGTATTTTATTACATTAAAGAAATTATATAAAAACAAGTTATTGTTCGGCATTTATTCAAGCCAATAATGTCAGCTTTACGCAGACTATTTCCCTGTATGACCCCAGTTTAACATTTTGAAAATCAATGTGATCCCAAACCCCAACAAAAGTACAAAGCAATAAAACATTCAGTGTAATATATATTTATTAACATAGAACAACATATAACGGGAATTCAACGAACCCACCGGCCATGGGAACTGGCGTGGGCAAGGGACGGACAATGGAAAGGTTCTTAGACCTCAGGTGGGATTTTTTTGGTTTTAATTTATTATTGTCACGTACTAGTATACAGTGAAAAATATTGTTTCTTGCATGCTATACAAACAAAACGTACCATTCATAGAGTAGGAAAAGAGAGAGTGCGGAATGTACAATCATAGCTAGGGTGTAGGGAAAGATCAACTTAGTGTGAGGTAGGTCCATTCAAAAGTCTGATAGCAGAAGGGAAGAAGCTGTTCTTGAGTTTGTTGGTATGTGACCTCATGCTTTTGTGTCTTTTTCCCAATGGAAGAAGGTGGAAGACAGTATGTTTGGAATGCATAGGGTCCTTAATTGTGTTGGTTGTTTTTTCCGAGGCAGCGGGAAATGTAGACAGAGTCAATGGATGGGGTGCTGGTTTGCGTGATGGATTGTGCTACATTCATGACCTTTTGTAGTTTCTTGCAGTCCTGAGCAGAGCAGCACCATATCAAGCTGTGATACGACCAGAAAGAATGCTTTCTATGGTGCATCTGAAAAGTTGGTGAGAGTTGTAGTCAACGTGCCAAATCTCCTTAGTCTTCTGAGAAAGTAGAGGCATTGGTGGGCTTTCTTTACTAGTGTTGGCACAGGGGGGGTGTGGCAGGGGCAGGACAGGTTGTTGGTGATCTGAACACCTAAGCTGTCAACCATTTCTACTTCATCCCCATTGATGTAGACAGGGGCATGCTTCCTGACATTGATGACAACCTGATGACCGGTCTCGCGTTGAACAAGGTTGTAAAATCCTGCCCATGATGTCTGATGTGCTTTGAAAGTACATAGTAAAAACATTTTTATGTATTTGCCATTACTTTTTCTGGGCTGCTCCAGCTCGCAAGCCTTGGTCAAGTGATAGCATAAGCGCAGGCTGAATGTCATGAGATGGCTGATTTTGGAGTCATTCTGTAGCACTATGAAGGGGTTAGGCCAGGCAGGTTACGACTCAGTTGTGGTGGCTTCGCTGTCAAGTTCATGGTTGGGGCCAGGCTTCACGACTCTGAAGTGACTATGGGCAGGAGCCAATTGGCCAAAGAGAGAGAGAGAGAGTAAGGAGTTGGGTCTTGGTGCTTGTGCAGGCCATAGTCTCTGAGGGCTGAGGGCCTTGCATCTATGCTGTTCAGTCACTTTTTGAAACTAAGTACTATGTCTTGGATTCATCTTTTTATCTTTTTGAAAAGATAGTCTCACTTTGAATTTTTGCACAGTCCATGACACATCGAACACCTGCATGAATGGCAACACATTTACTCGAGAAGGCAATTTCCTTCATTTTACTGCAGATGTAACAAGGTTGAAAACTGTAATTTGCAGAAATTTCTCGTGACTCTATTCTGTTTCTGTGACCCCTCCCCCGACTTGGGGGTCATGACCCATAGTTTGCAAACTGCTGCCACTTGCAGTTTGTAGCAGGGATCGCTGACTATTGATTTGAAACAGGGTCTTGTCTGAATACTTTTCCCTTATTTCTCGCTCCCACAAATTTGACCTGATTTAAGATTACATAACTGGCAGATTGAAGTTTGTTTGGTAACACACCACATGATGCATTACTTCATGAAAAACATTGGGTGCTTTTTTTATGAATGTATTTTTGTATTGTATTGTTGTTGTGATACTTAATTTTTTTCTGCGCCCTTTTATAATTTATGAGAACGGTTCCAGGGATGCAGAACTTCAGTACGTTGAAAGATTGGAGAAGTTGGAACTCCTTGGAGAAGAGCTGATTTTAAAAGTATCCAAAATCATGATACAGAGTAGATAGGGAAATACTGTTCCTTTGGTGGAAAGACAAGGAATCATTGGGCACAAATTTAAGGCAATTAGCAAAAAAAAAGACACGAGGAAAATGTTTCACGTTGTGAATGGTTAATACCTAGAATGCACTGCCAGTGTGATAAGAGCAGGTTCAATCGAGGCATTCAAAACAAAATTGGAATTTTAACTGAAATAGAAGAGAACGTGCAGGGAGGAGGTGGGGGGGGCGTGGCACAAGGTGAATTATTCCTTTGGAGAGCCATCACAAGCTCTCCGAATGGCCTCCATGATAAATTTTGTGAATGTGATTTAATGTAATAATTTTTCAAGAAACAGTTTGTCGTGTATAAATATAAAGATTGATGATTCAATTTTTGAACAGCAACCATCCAGGTCAACCTAGACTGTTCTTATGGAAATACATTAATTACGTCAATATTTATATATAAACATAAATTTGCATAATTATAATGTAAATAGATTGAAAAAGACACTTGCATTTTTATGTGCCTTTCATGACCATCAGATGTCTCCAATAAAAGTGTAGCCACTACAGAATTGGAAACATACCAGCAAATTTGTGAACAAGCCCCATTAATTACAGCGGTAATGATCAGATAATCTGGCATAGTAATATTGATCGAAGGATAAATATTGGCTAGGGATAACTTCCCAGTTTGTAATACTGTCATAAGATCTTTTATGTCCAGCCAAGAGAGCAGATAGGGCCTTAGTTTTTAATGTCTCATCTGGAAATAACACTTCCAACTGTCCAGCTGTCCTGAGTACTGCGCTGGAATGACAGCCTCGATTGTTGTGCTCAAATTCTGCAATGGTAGTTGAAAAGACGATCTTTTGACTCAGACAAGAATGCTACCGCCTGCACCAAAGCTGAAACTTATTGGCATTATCCTGGCGCTAATGAGCAGCATGCTCTGACTTGTGTGCAACTTCATTAAGGCCGTTAGAAATTTTTTTTGCATATCAGATGCAATTTTGGTAAATTTCATAGCTTTTCTCTTTTTTTAAAAAAACAGTTTTCAGTCCAAACACCAATTATTTTGACGGTTTTGTTTTGAAGGAAGTGAATAATGATAATTCTTAATTTCAAATGACAATTGGCTGGTGTAGTGGAATTTCAGTAAGAAGTCTCCCAACACGAGGCAACTGCAAACGCTGCATCCTGGAAACCACCTCTCTCACACTCCTCAACCACCTCATAACACCAGCTTTACAGCAAATGCTGCATTCTGGAAACCACTTTAACCTAGTGTGGTGAGATTTCTTACTGTGCTTACTCCAGTCCAATGCCAGCATATTTACGTAGTGGAATTTCACATAGGCTGTGATGTATGCCATATTTTGTTAAAGAGCCTTGTATATTAGAGAACTATATCTATATATTTTTCAAAGAATATTTCTTTTTTTTTGCAAAAATGGTTTTGACTTCTTGATTGAAACAATACTCAGTTGTTATAAACTGTTCCCCATCTCTACTATCCATTTCTGTTCCTATTGGATGTGATATTATGGAGTTTGGTATCTAAGTTGAGCAAAAATTTGTATCTGTATGGGTAGAACTGCAAAATAAGAAAGAGGAGATCAGTTTAATAGGATTGCTCGATAGGCCCCCAAATATTCAGCGGGAAATTGAGCAAATATGTAAGGAGATTGCAGATAGCTCCAAGAAAAATAGGGTCGTAATAGTAGGGGACTTTAATTTTTCCAACATTGACTGGGAAAGCCATAGCATTGGAGGTTTGGATGGAGAGAAATATGTTGAGTGTATTCGGGAGGAATTTCTCATTCAGAATGTGGCTGGCCCAACTAGAGGGGGCAAAATTTGACTTCCTCTTGGGAAATAAGGAAGGGCAGCTGACAGAAGTATTAGTGAGTGATCATGCAGAGGGTGGTGAGTGTCCATAACGAGTTGCCAGAGGTAGTAGTAGAGGTGGGTACAATTTTATCTTTTTAAAAAGCATCTAGATAGTTACATGGGTAAGGTGGATAAAGGGTGATATGAGCCAAATGTGGGCAATTGGGAATAGCTTAGTGGTTAAAAACTGGGCAGCGTGGATAAATTGGACTGAAGGGCCTGTTACTATGCTGTAAATCTCTAATACTGAATTTCACCCAAGTGTATTTTTTTTGAATTTTATGCCACATTTTTACTTATTTTGAGTTGTGTGTCCTTGTTTTCCCATCCTTTCTCTCACTGTCCACGTCAAACAGATCCATTCAGAAATTGTACATGTGGATATGATGTGAAACTCCCTGCCATTTGCTCCAACAGTTTTCCCACTTTTCCCACTAGTTCACGTGAAATCCTGCTGAACTGAGAAATGGAGTTACCCCACATTTTCCATCTCTGATCAGTGAGATTGTAATGGTGCATCAGACAGACCTCTGCCCACAGAGAAATGGAATGAGATTGTCAACTGATTTCATTGAGTAGGTGGCAGAAAAGGGAGAGATGTTAATTAGCTGAGTTTGATTGGAATCCGTTATCTGTATCCTATATATGAAAGATGACGTACACACACTCAATCCATTTCAGGTGTGGTCTTTGCTGGTGGCTGAAGAGGACTTATTGAGAAGCAGGTTCTGCTACATGAGTCTACATGGTGGCATTGTGGGTTGTTTTTGGCATTGTTGTCTGTTGCCAAGCTGCTGTAAGACAATTGTCATGCCAACCCACAGGATTTTTCAGCATTCTTCTCAGTCATCAGTATTTCCCAGATGCAATAATCAGTCTTTAGGGACTTCAAGTAACGCTTATAAGCATCCTTGGAAGTGGCATTTTGGGCACCAACTGGTTGTCTGGCTGCAGCTGCTTCACCATACAGAGAGCACATGGGGGGGTGGGGGTGTGGGGGGGGGGCGGCTAGGGTGTGATTGTCTTTTATCTTGCGGTGCCTGAGCCAACAAAGCTGCTTCTGTTTGAGTGCTAACAAACTTGAGAGCTCTGCCTTTGAGAGGCCTGTTGTACTTGTGATTTTGTGCTGCCAGAATATACCTGTAATGTGCCACAGTCAGTCAAGATTGAAATTATTGAGCTTCTTTTCTTGATAGCTGTTAAGTCATCTGTGTTTCACAGCCATATAGTAAGGAGCTTGGAACACAAGCCTTACAGACCATCAGCTTAGCCCTTAGGATCAGTTTGATCTCTGTGTTTCTTGAGTTGGCTAAAGGTGGTAGATGCTTTCCCTGTGTATGTGTCATTTTTTCCATCAAGGGGCAGATTGATGTGTCACAGTGGCCTCGAGTAGTAGAATTTTTAAACCACTTCCACTGAGGTGTGATCAGGGGCAGAGATGCAATACCTTGTCCGAATACCACAGTTTTCTTGATGCTTGTTGTCAGGGAGAGCAGCAGTCCATGAATCTGTGTGGCTGAGTTTTTGTGTGGGCAATTAACACAGCATCTTCAGTATAGGTCTGTCTTTTTTTAGATTTTTTTTTTAGTTGAAATGCTGTTACAGCATTCTTCTCTTTCTTTTAATCTTTTTTTTTAATCTTGTACTTTGCCTAAGCATTGTAGGGTCTTCATTTGACTACTCCACTCCTAATTGGAAGAGCAATTTTCTCCCAACCAATTTTTCTGACAGGTGAAAGACAGGTGAATGCAATAAGTTATTTGTTTATGTATAAATATTATCACTTGTACTGTCCCTTCATGTTAGGCTGCCCCACTTGCCCTGCACCTCACCACGTTATATTTCTTCAGCAGGGAGCACTCATGTTCCAAACTGTTTGACCTAAAATTTTAGGTCAGTTTGTGCCCAGAATTGTATTGTTTTGCAGTGGGATAATTGTGAGGCAATCAGCGCTCACTAATGAGTAATTCACGCAACAACTTCCAGCATCTGCATATGCACAGCTAAATGCAGTAATCAGGATGTTGTGGTCTGAGTTTCCCTGCTCCTGCACAAGCTTTGCTACACTGGTACCACATGAAGAGAACTAAAGTGTAATTGTGATACTTCTCCACTAGTTTCCTAGCTTATGTGGCAATTATACAGCTCCAGGAGAAGTGCCAGGAACAGAACATGAATCTCTACACCATTGCTGAAACCCTGTTGCATTTCACGTTGGTGGGATTTTGCAGTTCTGCCAGTGGTGCATCCTCCAACATTGGTTTCCTGGCAGTGAGTGGTGTGTGTTCAGTGGGAAACCCTGCTGACAGTGGCGAGACTATAAGATCCCTGTTGCCAGCAAATGCTGTACTGCCTTCCACTGCTGCAAAACACGCTGTGCAGAGGGAGAAAAATCCTACCCCATGATTATTGACCTAACCAAAGCCTTTGGTACAATCAACCTTGAAGACCTTTGGAAGATAATAGAGAAATCTGGTTCCCCTAAAAAATTTATCACAATGATTTGGCTGTTTCACAACTTGGGCATGTGCTTAATGATGGTGAGTCTTCTGACCTCTTCTCAGTCATTATGGAGTTAAACAGGGCTGTTGCTAGTGCCAACCCTCTTCATCTTTTTCTCTGCCTTGCTCTCTGATGCCCTCCATAATGATGATCCTGGCTTTAAAATTAGATATCATGAGGATGAGAAACTGCTGAATCTGAGACAACTCCAGGCAAAGACCAAGGTCTCCAGTGACACTTGCGATGTCCTGTTTGCTTATGACTGTGCACTAGCTGCTCATTTAGAGCTTGATATACAATGTAGCAATGCATGCGATAACTTCGGCCTCAAGATCAGCATGAAGAAAATTGAAATAAGCCTGCTCTGGGAAAGCCCAATCTTGGGCCCAAGGTTTAAGTCCATGATCAGAATGGATCAGCACTGGATGAGCTCACTTATCTCAGCAGCAGCACATATGACGTGACACATGCAGAAATATCCAAAGCAAGTGTAGCCTATAGCAGAAATTCAAACATCAGTCTGAGGATGAAGAGTAGGCCTGCCTCTGAAACTGAAAGTTTATACAGAAATAGTTTCTTCAATAATAGTTTCTACTTTATGCATCCATGACTTGGACTGTGCCACACAAGCTATCTTTGAAAGCTTTTGAAGATCAGATAGGACAAAATGCCAGATAGTGAGTGAGGTGACCATCTGAACTTGGCACGCTAAGGATCCGCATCCTATTGAGGCGCACTCACCTGAGTTGGGTGGCACAGTTGGGTGGCAATGCTGCCTCACAGTTCCAGGGATCTGGGTTCCATTCTGGCCTTGGGTGACTGTCTGTGTGGAATTGCTCATTCCCCCGTGTTTGCCTGGATTTTCTCCAGTTTTCTCCCTCAATCCAAAGATATATGCAGGTTAGATAGATGAGCCATGGTAAATTGCCCCTTAGTGTCCAAAGATGTGGAGGTTGGGTGGATTAGCCATGGTAAATGTGGGGTTGCAAGGATTGAGGGGGGCGGGCCTGGATGGGATGCATTTTCCAAGAGTTGGTGCAGACCTGATAGGCCAAATGATCTCCTACTACACTGTGTCCTGTGTAGCCAACATGCCTGACAGTTGCTTGCCAAAGAAAATCTGTATGGAGTTCTTGAATCTGGAGTGCACTGTCATGGCAGTCAAAGGGAGTCCTCCAAGAACATCCCTTTAGGAGTTTTGATATTGACTCTGAGTCCTGGGAGAAGCTCACCCTGAATCACTGCACCTGGCGCAACCAAGTAAAAAATAGTCCAATTATCCTGGGTGATAACAAAGTCAATATCAAAACTCTGAAGTGAAGTCTTCTCTAGTAACAGTAATGTCATTAAGACCCTCCAGTCCTACCACCTTTCCATCGCTAACACCTGGCAAATTATTCACGTCCTCCTCCGTGAAAACAGAAACAAAAAAGTTATTCAATACCTTAGCCATATCCTCATCCCCTACCACTAGGTCCCCTTTCTCATCCTCTAAAGGACCAACATTCACCCTAGCCAGCCTCTTCCTTTTTATATATTTATAAAAACTCTTGCTATCCTTTTTTATATTAAGCGCTAGCCCAGCTTCATAGTTTCTCCTACCCTTCTTTATCAACTTCTTTGTCAATCTTTGTTGACATTTAAACCTCTCCCAATCCTCATCTCGCCCACTACTCTTAGCTACTCTAAATTCCTCCGCTTTTAATTTAACACTTTCCTTCACCTCCTTCGTTATCCACGGCTTATTACCTCGCTTCCTACTATCCTTTTTGACCATCGGAATAAATTTCCGCTGAGCACCAAGAAAGATCTCCTTAAAGATCCTCCACTGCTCCTCAGCAGACCCTCCCTCCAACGCGCTCCCCCAGTCCACATTTGCCAATTCTTCTCTCATCCTACCGTACTCCCCTCTATTCAAACAGAGGACGCGTGTCCGGGAACCCACTTTCTCCTCCTCCATCTGCACCAGAAACTCCACCATACAATGATCACTCTCCCCAAGAGGATCCTTCACCACAAGGTCCCTAATTCTACCCGCCTCATTACATAGCACCAGATCCAAGATGGCTCGCTCCCTCGTCGGCTCCAACACACACTGTTCGAGGAAACTATCCCGGCAGCATTCCAAGAACTCTTCCTCGAGCCCCCCGCGTGAGCTGGTGGCGCAGATCGACACAAATGGATACGATCTGGTGGCCATTACAGAGACGTGGCTGCAGGGTGACAGGGACTGGGAGCTGAATGTACAGGGCTATCAGGTGTTTAGGAAGGATAGGCAGGAGGGAAAAGGGGGGGGCGTAGCTCTGCTGATTAAGGATAGCATCACGGTGGTAGCAAGGGATGATATTGGAGCCAAGGAGCAGAGGGTGGAATCGTTGTGGGTGGAGATTAGGAACAGCAAAGGGAGGAAGACGCTGGTGGGTGTCGTCTATAGGCCCCCGAATAATGATCTGGAGGTGGGACGGGCTGTTAACGCGCAAATAAGTGCGGTGTGCAGGAATGGGACGGCCGTAGTTATGGGGGATTTCAATCTGCATATTGATTGGTCGACCCTGCAGAAGGATCTAGATAGGCTGGGCGAATGGGCCAGGAAATGGCAAATGGAATTTAATGTTGGCAAGTGTGAGGTGGTCCACTTTGGTAGGAAGGACTATTACTTACGGGGCGAAAAACTGCAGCAGGCGACGGTGCAGAGGGACCTCGGGGTCCTTGTGCATGAGTCACAAAAACCCAGCTTGCAGGTGCAGCAGGTGGTCAGGAAGGCGAATGGGATGCTGGCCTTCATAGCGAGGGGGATTGAATATAAAAGTAGGGAGGTCTTGCTGCAGCTGTATAGGGCATTGGTGAGGCCGCAGCTGGAGTACTGTGTGCAGTTTTGGGCACTGCACCTGCGCAAAGATATTTTGGCCTTGGAGGGAGTGCAGAGGAGGTTTACTAGGCTGATACCGGAGTTGAGGGGGTTGAGCTATGAGGAGAGGCTGAATAAACTAGGCTTGTACTCGTTAGAGTTTAGAAGAATGAGGGGAGATCTCATTGAGACGTATAAGATGATGAATGGGATGGATAGGATAGAGGTGGAGAGACTCTTCCCGCTCAAAAAAGACAGTAGGACTAGGGGGCACAGCCTCAAGATAAAAGGGGGGCGGTTTAGAACGGAGTTGAGGAGGAACTTCTTCACTCAAAGGGTGGTGAATCTCTGGAATTCTCTGCCCGTTGAAGTGGTGGAGGCTGCCTCGCTAAATATTTTTAAGATGCGGGTTGATGGGTTTTTGATGAGAGAGGGGATTAAGGGTCATGGGGAGAGGGCAGGAAAGTGGAACTGAGCAGCGACAGATCAGCCATGATCTTATTGAATGGTGGGGCAGGCTCGAAGGGCTAGATGGCCTACTCCTGCTCCTATTTCTTATGTTCTTATGAATGTTCTTGGAGCACTTTCATTGACTGCCATGATAATCTTCCAAACACATGTTAGAGGCAGCGAGAAATGCAAGGAGAGGACATCCTGAGTCAGCAATTCATTCAAGTCTCTGAGATCCTGCCCTATTTGTAGTAGAACCTTCAAGATACAGATGGGCCTTGGCAATCACTCATAAATCATCTGGAAATCTACTAAATACACTAGGTGATGAACATGACTTTTTTTTTTCCTTCTTGGGAACAAGAGACTTGCTAAAAAGAACAGAAGAAGTTGTGGCTGTTCATTCAGGTGCATGTAAATTTTAACAGCTTGATAAGTCTTAATCCTAGATGTTTGATAGTAATTGTTACTTTTGCATGTCTGCACCTTTCAGATTTTAATTGTTGGAGGTTGTGGAATTGTGTTGTTCTTTCCGTTACTTGCCTCTTAATCCCATTTTACCCCCTCATTTTGCTTTCTATACATGCTTTTAAAACAAGTTAATATTGCTAACTTTTATTTCCTGCTTTAGACTCTGCATTTCTCAGTAAGAATTTGTTTTCACAGGTTCTGGAAGCATCGTTCAGGCTGCCTTGCTGAAATTGCCCTCTAATCACCATAAATTGCCATACAAAAGCCCATTTTAACATTTTTGGCAGCTGCATGCAGAAAGAATGACATTTGTTTACTATGACAAAATCCAGTCTGATTGAAAACTGAAAAGCATCTTCAAATTTTGTTGTGCCTGGGGGGTGCTGTCGTTAAGGGGTCTAACAGTGTTTTCAAATTAGGTGTTTTTGACTCATGGTACAAATCATAGGATACAGACAGTGGAATGGAGTTTCACAGAAGAGTCATTGTCATTACGTTACTATGTAAAGTTCTTAAATGCATAACTTTAGATTGAAAGAGGTTGGAAAACTTTGTAATTGGTTGTTAAAATGAGAGCAAACTGCTGACTTGGGGGGCTGTGAAATTACCCATTCCTGCCGGTGTGCATAAAGAAGTGAAGCCAAAATCAAGAATAAAACCTTCATCTTCATTTACATGAGTTGTACAAAATATTCCCTGTCTTCTAAGATCCTGTGAACAAGAATATTATTAGTATTGGTGAATGATTGTACTACAGAGCAATTTGATATTTGAGATAATGTTGGAAACACTCATTTTACCATAGAAGCAAAATACACCTTTTGCATTGTGTTTAATTGGCCTCTTTTTAGAACTCTGGTGTTATGTAATTGGGTGCACAGGAAAGTTTGGTGTAAATTGATGTGAGCAAAGTTGGCATTTAAATTCCCAGTTAATTGCGACAAGAAATTCTGCCCCATTACTAGAAAGTGTTCTTAAATTGGGGAGGAGTTTGTAGAGATTACACAAGCGAGTGGTAGCAACAGATTGGTAATTTCCAAATCATGTTCCTGTATCTGTCAGAATATAGACCACTAAGCAGGTCAGATAGCCCTAGTTTGTATTTTTGTATGTAAATGTGTTTTCTATTAAGCAGTGGAGGTGCAATGAAAATCAGTAGCATCGATTTGAAGTGCCATTCTGTCTAACAGGACAGTCTAATCTTTCAGATTAAAGGGAAGTTCAAGATTGAAGTAATATGTGAATGTTTAAAAAGCAATGTTGCTTTGCTGTGAAGAGTTGAGTGAATGGAAAGATGGTCTGTATTGTAGAAAGTATAAAATTAAGAATTACTGGGCTATTAAGCATATTTGGTTTTGCTTTATCAATAACTTGGCCATTTATTTGTAGACTTTATCAAAA
This sequence comes from Carcharhinus amblyrhynchos, assembly GCF_965287045.1. Classification (NCBI taxonomy): domain Eukaryota; kingdom Metazoa; phylum Chordata; class Chondrichthyes; order Carcharhiniformes; family Carcharhinidae; genus Carcharhinus; species Carcharhinus amblyrhynchos. The sequence goes on along the minus strand of NC_137335.1, from coordinate 32,207,736 downwards.
TGAGACTGTTTTTCAAAGAATGTTTGTAGCAGACAATTTTAGTTAAAAAAAATTGTTGTTTACTTTTGGACATTTGTTGAAAATGAAAGTTTGAGCATAAAGCGTTCCCTTAGTTTCAGAGATGCAAAGTACAATACAGTGCCGTAGGTGCTTCTAAGTTGTTCCTTAAAATGCTAATAATATTGTGCATTATTCTGATCCAGTTCATTGGTTGCTTGCACATCTCAAGTTTTAAAGTTATAGTGTCCAGGATAAGAAACCAACCATAAGCTTTATTTTCTGTAATTTGCTTGTTTCCTGATTCTCAGTAGGAAAAATGGCTGGCTTTGAAGATGAATTTTACCAGGTGTCTCCTGTATTGGGTAAAGGATTAGTTTTGTGTACCTGTAATTAGTGACTTTATTCTGGCTGTTCTGTGATCGTGGAGAGATTTTTTTGCAAAGGAAAGTAAACATTTGTTCTTGGTCTAGTAGAAAAGGTACCTTCTCAAATGGAACAACATTTCCTTGTGATTTTACTTGACTTCAATAACAAGTCTGGTGACAGTGCATTTATCCCTTATTGAAAACTGAACTTCCTTCCCCCCCTAGGGGTGCGGTTCCATGGTTGTCGGTAGCCTGGCTCCTCAACCACATGGACTTAACCACATATAAATGGCCACGTGCAAGTTGGTCATTCATGGTTGTGTCTTATGGACACATCACAGTGGCTAATGTTCTGCTTATTCAGACATGAGTCTTGTGATTGGGAGTGGGGAAATCATGAATTTTTATTCCTACCTTTTCCAAAGCGCAATGTTGCAGAAGCTCTGAAAGGTATCTCAGCTGAACACAGACTTGGATCAGGTCTGAGTTGGATTGAATTTTTATAGTGGAGTTGTTGAATCATTTGTATGTGCTGTGGCTAAATTTGAAATCTGGTGCAAAATATTTATCAGGAGGCCACTGAAAACCCAACCCCATTGTTTGTCCTTGTCTGATGCTGGTCTGGATGACCTCAGAATAGGAACAGATGGAATTGCATTTTTATGTACACTATGTGCCAATTTAAAAGTAAAGGCAAAGTATTTTGGGGTCTGTGACTTGGGAGTGTGTGTATAATGGCTGTACTGTGTAAAATTCATTTGAATATTTCTGCCAATTAATATAATCTTTTTGAGGTTCATTTTGAAAGGAATGATATTTTATTTTAAGGATAATATATTTTTTTCTAAAAGTGGTTTGATCTTGTAGCGTTTACAGCACTCCTGTAAAAGAATCCTGTCATAGTTGATAATGCAGTAATTGTTTTGCAGTATCTCTCCATCAGTACCAGGTGATTTTCTGTTAAATAGATCATGTTAGGCTAACCCCATGGGACTATCTGTCAATTTCATCAGCTAGGCCTAGCTCAGACAACATATAGTAGTCACTTGAGATACTGTTAAAACTTTTTATCTTAGGATTATTGATCATTGATTCTTAAGTTTAATTAACAGTCAAGTTTACATGATTGGAACAGATCTGGATGATACAAATTTGTTATAGGAATATAAGAGAAGGCTACTTAGCTTGTTGAGCCTATTCTGCCAAGATCATGACTTGTAAGTGAAAGCGCAAAGTAATAATAAATGTTTTACATGGCAAATACAGAGCTATGGTTTAAGACTGAAATTTTAGTTTACGTTGGTTGAAGCAGTTTACACAGGTAATGTTTGTGCGAAGTGAACAAACAGCTTTAGCACATTTATATTGCATTTAACAAATAAATTCTTCAGAACCACTCCATGTTGCATAGTTAGTCATTAAAATGACTTATTATTAGGATTTCAGAAAACCTGTTTAAAGTGGCCAACATTACTTATGTAAAGTAGTGCAAAATCATGAATGTCTATTTTCAAACATCATTGCCATTAGACTCCTTTAGGATGACTTAAGGACTCAAAATGCTCATTATGGTGTTTTCTAAGAGGAGGGAAGAGTTCTCTGAGGGGCAGAGAAACTGATGTATGTTTGGATTCACATAGCAAGGCTAAAATGCTTAACTAGGACACTCTCTCACACTGTTTATCCTAAGGATGTGAAGGCTGACAAAAGATCAGTAGAAGTATTGGGTGGGGTGAAAATTGATAGATCAGGATATACTGCACAGGCTGGTTGTTCTTTTTATAGAGTGGATACGTTGCCTGCTTTAGTACAAGAGTGTGTGCATGTTTGTGGATGGGATGGAATGGGTATGTGGGTGGGGTGTGGGGGTGGGGGGAGGGCAGTATGAGTGTGTCATAGAGGTTTATAGCATGGAAACATGCCCTTTGGCCCAGATTGTCCATGCTGCTCTTTTTTTTAAAACTAATGAGCTAGTACCAATTGCCCATGTTTGGCCTATATCCCTCTGTACCCATCTTATTCATGTAAGTATCTAAATGCGTTTTAAAAGACAAAATTGTACCCGCGTCTACTATTACCTCTGGCAACTCTGTGAAAAGAATTGCCCCACTGGACCCTTTTGTATCTCTCCCCTCTCACCTTAAACCTATGCCCTCTAGTTTTAGACTCCCCTACATTTGGGAAAATATGTTGGCTATCCAGCTGATCTATGCCCTCACTATTTTATTGACCTCTATAAGATCACCACTAAGCCTGCTACACTCCAAGAAAAAAGTCCAAATCTATCCAGCCTTTCCTCATAACTCAAAACATCAAGTCCCAGTAGTATCCTCGTGAATCATTTCTGCACTCGTTCTAGTTTAATATCCCTTCTATAGAATTGTATACAGTATTCCAGTATGACCATACCAATGTCTTGTACAATTTCAGTGAGGCATCCTAACTCCTGTATTTGATGTTCTGACCAATGAAACCAAGCATGCTGAATGCCTTCTTCACCACTCTGTCCACCTGTGATTGAATGCCTTCATCACCACCCTGTCCATCTGTGACTCCACTTTCGAGGAACTACGAACTTGTACCTCTAGATCTCTTTGTTCTATAACTCTCCCCATTACAATCCCCTACCATTAACCCAGTAAGTCCTGCCCTGGTTCAATTGATCCAGATCCTGTTGTAATCTTAGATAACCTTCTTCACCATCCACTATGTCACCAGTCTTGGTGTCATCTACAAACTCACTAATCATGCCTCCTATATTCTCATCCAAATCATTAGTGTAAATGACAAATATCAGTGGACCCAGTGCTGGTCCCTGAAGCACAGGCCTGTAGTTTGAAAAACAACCCTCTGCAGTCAGCTTCTATCTTCTGTTGTCAAACCAATTTTGTGTCCAATTTGGTACGTTGCTGTGGATCCTGTGAGATTTAACCTTGTACAAGAACCATGGAGTAACTTGCCAAAGGGTAGACAATGTTGACTGCACTGCCTTTATCTATCTACCTTGGTTACTCCTTCAAAAAGCTCAATCAAATTCATGAGATGATTTTCCACTCACAAAGCCATGCTGTTTGTCCTTAATCAGTCCTTGCCTCTCTAAATGCTTTTAGATCCTGTCTGTCCGAAAACCTTCTAAGAACTCCCCCAATACAGACATTAGGCTCACTGGCCTGCCGTTACCAGGCTTTCCCCTGCAGCCCTTCTTAAACAAAGGGGCAACATTTGCCACCCACGATTCTTCAGGGACCTCACTTGTGGCTTCCAATGATTTAAGTATCTCTGCTAGGGGACCTGTAATTTCCTCCCTCGCCTCCCACAATATCCTGGGATGCACTTCATCAGCCTTGAGGATTTATGTACCTTGATGTGCCTTAAGGCTGCCTCTTTTTCTGTAATATGTACACTCCTCAAGACATCACAGTTTATTTCCCCAAGTTCCCTAACATTCATGCCTTTCTCACCAGTAAATAATGAGAAATATTCATTTAGGATCTCACCCATCTCTTGTGGATCCGCACGTAGAAGACCTTGTTGATCCTTAAGAGGCCCTACTCTCCCCCTAGTTACTCTTTTGCTCTTTATATATTTGTAGAAGCTCTTTGGATTCTCCTTTGCCTTGTTGTTGTTCATCCATCGTCATCGATGAGGACTTCAACACCATTAATCATTTTTGAGGCTGGTTGCTGTGTGTGCGAAGATGACTGATCAGGCCAATTCGGGCAAGGAATGCCCTGGCACTTATTGGACAGACTTGTGTAGACACTGTATTTGTTGTGCTGATGGCTCTGGACTTGCGCAGCTCGCGCTTGAGTTGTATTTCAGCAATACACCTTTCTTCGTAAGCTTGACAGCCTTTGTGGATGAGGCAGCGCCTTTTCCAGGTGGTCGTGTTAATGTCAAGTGACTTAGGGGAGGCCTTGAGTGCGTCTTTGAAACGCTTCTTCTGCCCTCTATGCGAGCGTCTTCCAGCAGAGAGCTCCCCAAAAAGGAGCTGCTTGGGTATGCACTCGTCTGACATACGGATGACATGACCTACCCATCGGGTCTGCGCTCTCATCAGCAGTGCGTGGACTGATGGTAGACTTGCTCTGGAGAGAACCTCTGTGTCTGGTACTTTGACTTGCCATCGGATGTGTAATATTCTGCGAAGACAAGTCATGTAGAAATGATCTGTCTTGCATGCCTTTGATACACAGTCCACGTTTCACAGGCATACAGGAGCGTAGTGAGTACCGTGGCACTGCAGACCTTCAGTTTTGTTGCTGAGCTGATTTCTCGACATTCCCATACACTGGTGCGCAGTTTACCGAAAGCAGAACTTGCCTCTGTTATTCTGCAGTTAACTTCTGTATCAATAGTCATTGCTTGGGAGAGGGTGCTCTCAAGATGAGTGAACTGGTCCACTGCCTGTAGTTTCTGCCGTTTGGTTGTGATTATGGGTTCTGTGTACTGTGCATGACTACGGTCCTTTTAATGTTGATGGTGAGTCCAAAGTTGTCACAAGCCATGGAAAATTTGTCCACACTGACTTGCATTTCTGGCTCTGAGCCAGCATACAGGGCGCAGTCATCGGCAAAGAGGAAATCTCTCAGAACATAGAACATAGAAAATACAGCGCAGAACAGGCCCTTCGGCCCATGATGTTGCGCCGACCAGTTAAAAAACAATGACCCTCTAACCTAAACCAATCCCTTTTCATCCATAAACCTATCCACGGATCTCTTAAACACCCCCAAACTAGGCGCATTTACAACTGCAGCAGGCAGGGCATTCCAATCCCTCACCACCCTCTGGGTAAAGAACTTACCCCTGACGTCCGTCCTATAACTAGCCCCCCTTAATTTAAAGCCATGCCCCCTCGTGCTAGCTTTCTCCATCCGAGGAAAAAGGCTATCACTGTCCACCCTATCTAAACCTCTAATCATCTTGTATGTTTCAATAAGATCCCCTCTTAGCCGCCTTCTTTCTAGCGAAAACAACCCCAAATCCCTCAGTCTCTCCTCATAGGACCTCCCCTCCATACCAGGCAACATCCTGGTAAACCTCCTCTGCACCCTCTCCAAAGCCTCCACATCCTTCCTATAATGTGGGGACCAGAACTGCACACAATACTCCAAGTGCGGCCGCACCAGAGTTGTGTACAGTTGCAACATGACGCTGCGACTCCTAAATTCAATCCCCCTACCAATAAACGCCAAGACACCGTATGCCTTCTTAACAACCTTATCTACTTGATTCCCTACTTTCAGGGATCTATGCACACACACACCTAGATCCATCTGTTTATCCACACTATTCAGAGTCCTCCCGTTAGCCCTATACTCGACACATCTGTTATTCCTACCAAAGTGAATTACCTCACACTTCTCCGCATTAAACTCCATCCGCCACCTCTCGGCCCAGCTCTGCAACCTGTCTAAGTCACCCTGCAAACTACGACACCCTTCCTCACAATCTACCACACCTCCGACTTTGGTGTCATCAGCAAATTTACTAATCCACCCAACTATACCCTCATCCAGATCATTAATAACATCATTAGAACAGTCTCCTTCACTTTGGTAATAGCTTGAAGTCAAAGAAGAACAAAGAACAACCCAGCACGGGAAACAGGCCCTTCGGCCCAGCGAGCCCACGCTGCCGCATCATCCTACACCTATTCTACCCTGCGTGTCTACGAATGGAACCCCTAACTTAGCCAGATTCAGGGGAGAATAGTGTCAATTTGGTAAACCAATCAGCCTAAGAGCACATCTTTGGGGTGTGGGAGGAAACCGGAGCGCCCGGAGGAAACCCACGCAACCACAGGGAGAATGCGCAAACTCCCACAGACATAGGCCCAAATCCATGTATCTGCACAGCTAGCAGTGCTAGTCACCGAGCTGTTGCGGCGCCCGTCTACCGGTCCAGGATCAAGCACACACACCGACACGAAGTACTAGGCCACTCCCGGAACCTCCAAGAGCAGCCCACGCACGACCCACCGTGTGCATGCCCCTCGTTTGACAACAAGGTGGACCTCCACCTGCGGAATAAAAAGACAAAAACGTTAACATACAAGTCTGCATTTCCGGTGTCTCCCGAGGCTCTGACCCTATTTAATACCCCCAACTATAACCCTCCATCCTCATTTCGCTCATGTGTCTATCTAAGTGAACCTTAAACGAGTCCAACGTTCCTGCCTCCACCACCCTACTTGGTAGCGCTTTCCATACCCCCACGACCCTCTGCGTGAAGAACCTTCCTCTCACATCCAGATTATACCTCTCCCCCCCTCACCCTTAGATCATGACCTCTCGTAATTGTACCCAGTCTGGGGAGCAGTCTCTCAGTATTGACTCTATCTATTCCCTTCAGTATCTTATATACCTCTATCATGTCTCCCCTCAATCTCCGTCTTTCCAAGGAAAAAAGTCCCAGTTTCTCCAACCTTTCCCCATAACTCAGTCCTTCCATGCAAGGCAACATCCTGGTAAACCTCCTCTGCACCCTCTCCAGAGTCTCCACGTCCTTCCGGTAGTAAGATGACCGGAACTGGACACAGTACTCCAAATGCGGTCTAACCAACGTTCTGTACAACCTGAGTCTCCTCAGGCTGAAGAGCCTCCCATCCACTCTGTACTTGAGGCTGATTCCAGCAACACTGTCCTGGAAGGCATCATTCAGCATGGCAGTAAACATCATGCTGAACAGTGTGGGTGCAAGCATATAGCCCTGTTTGACGCCATTGGTGACTGGGAATGCCTCAGAGGATTCTCTGCCATCCAGTACTCTAGTCATCGTGCTATCATGGAACTGGCATACCATCTGTATGAGTTTGGGGGTTGCGGGGGGTGGGGGGGTGGGGGCAGCTGAACTTTGACGTGATCCTCCACAGGCCTTGTCGGCTTAGTGTTGAAGGCTTTCGCGAGGTCAACAAAGGTTGCGTAGAGCTTGCGATTCTGCTCCTGACACTTCTGAGGGCGCGCAGCAAAAATCATGTTAATAGTCCTACGACCTTTGCGGAAGCCACACTGTGACTCTGGAGGCACACATTCCCCCTCTGCACACACTGCCACAGCAGTGCTCCAGATGAGTGACCAGATGGTTTAGCAGGACTCTTGTGAGGGTTTTTCCTGTGATGGAGAGCAGCGCGATTCCTCAGTGGTTGTCACATATTTGCCGATTGCCCTTCCTCTTGTAGAGGTGTACAATGGAAGCATCTTTAAGTTCCTGAGGAATGGATCCTTGCTTCCAAAGGGACTGGAACAACTTGGTGAGCTTCTCTAAGTACAGGACCAGCAGCTTTATAGATCTCTGCGGGTATGGCATCTGCCCCTGGGGCTTTGCCACTGGATAGCTGGCTGACAGCTTTCGTGACTTTGGCTACTACTGGCGGGCCATTCATGGCACTGTTGATATCAACCTGGGGAATCCTGTCTATTGCCTCATCATTAATAGATGACGATCAGTTGAGGACGGCTTCAAAGTGTTCAAGAGTGCGGGGGAATGTGTTCGGCAGTGTGTGCAGAGGGGGAATGTGTGCAGCAGTGTGTGCACGTGAGAGTGTTGGTTGCAGTGCGTTTATGCGTGCGGATGTGTGTTTGTTGCAGTGTGCGCGTTTGTGTATGAGCGTGTTGGTTGCAGTGTGTGCACACTCAGGGCAGCATGTTGGTTATAGTGTTTGCACCTGCAGGGAATTGTGTTGGTTGCAGTGCGTTTGTGCGAGGGGGGGGGGGGGAGTGTGTTCATGTTGATGTCAACGTGTGGTCGTGTACTGACTCTTAGCATATGGACTTGAAACCATAACGTTCTTTCTCTCTTTGATGCTACCAGACCCTCCGAGTTTGTCTAACATTTTCTGTTTTTATTTCAAATTTCCAGCATCCGTAGTGTTTTGTTTTTGTTCCTCCAACTAAATATGGAAAAGACAAAGCCATTTTCTTAGGTGCCAGCTACAAACTATATACCCTGATAGTTGTTTCAATCCTTCTACCTAGCAACTAGCTAATTCGGAACCAGATCATTTGCAGTTTGTGTCATATTTGACACAGAGATCAGCTTCCACCATACTCCATAGAGTGTCTTTCACCTCTAAGTCAGACTTCGATCCTGTTGAAGCTCATCTTCTGCCAAAACCTTCTTCCATGTCTTTGTTGCTTTTAGATAGACCTTTCTTGACACACACAGTTGGCTAGGACATCATCTCTCTCTCTCTCTTGTGTAAATTTGTGCTCATCTAAAACTTTATTTTGATTCGTGTCTCATATATCCATCACACCTGTGCTCGCTGATCATTGGCTCCTGGCCTTGACAGGGCCTGGCCTGCCTCTATCACTATAAGCTGCTCTATCCCTACAATCCTTGGAGAGATTTACTCTCCTACTACGGTATGCGTGACTTTATTCACTACACTACAGGTGCCTGTACTTTAAGTTGCCTTGGCCCTGGAATTCTCACCCTAACCTTTTGAATTCACTTTCTTCTAAGGTGCTCCTGAAAGTTTATTTATTGATCAGGCTTATCATTACCTATCCTGATAGCTCCTTCTGTGTTTTAGTTTTATTTTAATGAACGTACCTGTGGAGTGCCTTAGGCCGTGTTGCTGCTTTAAGAGTGCTTTAGAATGTAAGTTCTTCATTCTCATAGTCTTTTCTTGTCATGCCTATTCTCTTTTGTAGAAATTTACAGCAGAGAAGGAGATCAATTGATCCATCATGCCTGTTATGGCTTCTTTAAATTGCAGTAATTCTTGATCCCTGATCCCAGCCTTTTATCTGTAACCTGTAAATTCCTCATCCTTAAGTGCTTGGCCAATTATTTTTCTGAAATTATTTGAAATCACCTTCTTTAACCTTTTCAAGTAGAGCATTCTAGACCTTGATAACTCTTGATTGGCAAAAAACTTTCTCTTCTTTCTAGATTTTTTTCCCACTGATTTTGAATCTAAGACCTTGAGTTATTGAACCACTTCCCAGAGTGATTTTTTTTTTTCCGTCCTGTTTACTCTATGTAAAACTTATTTGTGTGCACGCTCTTACCCTTTGATTGGCTGCATGTGCACTGATTGGACGTAAAAATGCTGGGCTAAATATAATTCAAAGGATGAGCAGCACTGGATTTAGCCTGAGTGAGAAGCAAATTGGATTGATAGAATTAGAGTTTGTATAGCTAAAGGCAAATTTATTCAAGTTTATTTGAGAGCCTCACTAGTAGGGTTGATAACAGTGAACCAATAGATGCAACATACTTAGATTTCCAAAAGGCACTCCATAAATTACTAATGGTAAGATAAGAAATCATGAATTTGGGGGCAATATATTTGCAAGGATAGAGGATTGGTTAGCAGACAGGAAGCAAAGAGTATGGGGATAAATGGGGCATTTTCAACTTGACAAGTTGAGTACCACAAGGAACAGTACTGAGACTGTACCTATATATGTTATATGTAATGACTTAAACCAAGAGGCTGAGAATAATGTATCCAGCTTTGCTGGTGATATAAAGCTAGGTGAGAATGCAAGCTGTGAGGAGGACACAAAGGGGCTGAAAAGAGATAAGATAAAGATTGAATGAGCAACAAGGTATCAAATGGAGTATAATATGGAGAACTATGAGGTTATTTACTTTGGTATTAGGGACAGGAAAACAGAATATTTTATAAAAGACAAGAAATTTGTGAACACTGATATTCAGAGGAACTTGGGTATATGTGTTCAAAGAACACAAAATGGTAATATGCAAGTAAAGTGAGCAATTGTCATGTTGGCCTTCATTGCATGCAGATTAGGGTACAAGAATAAGGAAGCTTTACTACAATTGTACAAAGTTTTGGTGAGACTGGAGTACTGTGTGCAATTTTGGTCTCCATATTTAAAGTATATATTTGCTTGAAGGTTGTACAAAGAAGGTTCACTAGATTGGGAGGTGATGAAAGTTTGTCTTAACTGCGTCTATATTTTGTAGAAGAATGAGAGGTGATCTTGTTGAAACACAAGATCCTGAAGGGGCTTGATAGGTGGACACTGAGATTGTTGTCCCTGGCTAGGAAATCTAAAACATGGGGGCACAATTTCAGGATAAGGAACTGATCATTTCGGACTGATGTGAGGAGAAATTTATTCAATCAAATAATGTTTGGAATTTTCCAGTCCAGAGGGTTGTGGATGTTCTATCAGTGAATAAATTTGAAAAGAAATAAATTAAAAAATACTATCAGAGAAGCAAGGATCTGAGCCACAGATCAGTTGTGATCATACTGATTGGTGGAGCGGGCTCAACAGGCTATGTGCTGCTCCTATTATGTGAAACTGGTTGTTTGCAGGAGCTGTGAGGGTAAGTTTTGTTCACATTAAGATGCAAGAAATTTTGGCTTGTCCAAGATACAATGTTGGAGAAGCAGTCCAATAATATAGCAGTTGTTTGGAGTCACTGGAGATGACAGATACAATTGCGTGCCATTGGAAACCCTAAGCATGTTTATAAATTATACTACCCAGAGATGACAATTGGTTGTTGCCAAAAATGACAGATGCAACACAAATGCAGTTAGTGGCACTTTGGCATCCGAGTTACCCAACAGAAATGTTCAAGGATGCTTTTAAGTGCACAGAAAAGTTATTGGGTCCGAAATTTTCAATCGAATATGGAAGGTCTGATTTCTGGCAGATTTTTATTATTAAAACTCCTACACTATGTAGTGTCATTGTCACTTAAATTGATTGGCCTGCTCTATTCCTCCAGGAATTCATTAAACTGCATTTGTGAATGTAATTGTTTTCACTTAATACTCACCTAATTGGTTGAACACAATTCAACAATTACCATTTCTTGAATAGCAGTGATATCTGTGTTGTCTGTGTGTACTATGACAAGTTAGCGAACTATCCAGAAGGAAATACAAACCTCAAGGCTAACCTTTCACAGTGATTTTTTTAAAAGGGAAAACATATTCTATTCTTGCCATGTCGAATCCGGATATTAAAAAATGAGATTCTTTGATTATTCTTCCACAAGTTAAATAATAGAACAAACATGTATTTGATGTCTCAAAGTGCTTTCATGCTAGTGAAGTACTTTGGATGCTTCATCAATATTGGGGGAAATTGGTAGCCAGTTTACACACGATGGTGTTATTCCTTGCAATTTAAAAGTTTAATGGATAATTTGATGTTTTCAAGATATTAAGGGGAACAAGTGTAGTTTTGGAGAAAATATTTCTGCTGGTTGGGAGTCTTAGATTAAGGAGCATAGTCTAAAAATTTAGAACCAAATCATTCAGGAGTGAAATTAGGAAACACCTAAGTTTAGAAAACACCTTCATAACTAGTGATTGATGTTGGATTGTTAGCATCCATGTAGAAACTGATAACTTTTAAAAAGACATTGATGTTCCAGTGACTGAAAGGATCACACAAGGTTTCAAATTTGAAGACTTTAACAAGCTAAAAGCAACATTGACTAAACACTGTTTTAGTAGGCAACTTATGATTAACCTACAGAAAAGTTTCTCTATTTAACTTTTGAAACAACCGAAAATCCCCCTCCGCAGTTATGTTTTCTCTGATCCTGAAGTGGATGTTTGATTTTTCAGGTATTAATCCAAAGTTACTTTCCGCTCCCAATGCTTTGCTTCTGTTTTCCTTTCCAACAGGTTAACTGCTAATCCCCAAACTTATTTTCACATTGACGGTTACCCTCAAAATCCCTCCATCTAGTCAAAGCTATAAGCATTCTTCCAGCTTCATTTAAATTCTGACAAACTTGGTTTCTTCAATCTGAGCACAAATTCCTGCCTACATTCTGAGTGGTGAACAATAAAGATTTGCTATCTTCACCTCTGCTTCCTTTCTCAGATTCTTGCAGACTGACCTGACAGGGTTACTTTTAAGAAAAATCCTGTAACTCGATCCTACATTGACTTAATATGGATCCTTCCACACTCAAAGCTCATCTCCATGGCAGCGTGAATCACATGGGCCTTGTATCCAGGTAGATATGCTGATTAGATATCCTTGAGACCCCCAACTCGATTCAATCTGGAAATTAAATAGACAGTTTAAAGTATAATTACTTACAGAGCCTGACATTCTTAACATCTCCCTGGAACTTGGAGATTAGGTCTATCCACAGTGGAACACCTACCCTAGCCATTGTTTACATGCGTGAATACTTTTCGGCTTCTTCCCACCCAGGCATCCGCCTCCCCACACACACCGCTTCTCCCCCCCTTAACCTTTAACAACCAAACTACCCAAGCTGTTTGTTGGGCAGATAATATGATCTCCTTCACTGCTCTCTTATATTCTTAAGTTAGAGAGATTCTCAAAACATTTGTGTTTGTAACAATATCAATAGTTAATTTCAGATTTGAAAATGATTTTTATTAACCAAAGGTATTAAGGGATATGGAGTAAAGGCAGGTATTAAGTTGCACCTTAGCCATGGTATCGCTAGAATGTTGGAACAAGCTCACTGTTTCTATATCAAAACCCTGGAACTCCTTTTCTAAGAGCACTATGGGTGTACCTGGATCAAATGGAGTGCAGCGGTTCAAGAAGATAGTTCATATCACTTCTTTAAGGGCATTTAAGGGTGGGCAACAAATGCAGGTCTAGTCAGTGATGCCCACAACCTGCAAAAGAATATAAAACATGCATGAAGCCAGTTTCTGTAGGTTTGCTAATGGCACCCAGTTGCATAGGAGTGAGTCCAGAGCAATTGTAATATCTGATTGCTTCTTGAACATCAAGTTACCAGATCTGGTCGCTGGAAAATTGAATTTCTGAATTATATTGCATTTGTAAGCTGCAAATATAATGCCCTGGAGTGTTTATTATATTAAAGTTTAGAATCTTTCACTTGTTGCTACACAAACAACTTTTGTGACAAAGGAAAACTGTAGGAGAAATCAAGAGAAAATGCTGGAACTATGCAGACTGTCAAAATCTGAGAGCTAACAACAGTTAACGGGGGAAATTGTAAACTCCAAAACAAATGTATTTTAATAGAGTGCTGGATGAGCAGAAATGCCTGCCAGTTTAATACTGGGAAGAATGAAGCCATTGATTTTTGATCCCCGATCCAAACTCCGTTTTCTAGATACCAATTGCATTTCCCTCTCTGGTAGCAGTCTGAGATTGAGCCAGTCAGTTTGCAATCTTTGACCCTAAGCTGAGTTTCCAACCTCACTACCAAGACTACCTATTTCCACCTCTGTAAATTCATCCCTCAGCTCATTTGCTGCTAAAACCCCGATATGCATTGTTACTTTTTGACTTAACTGTTACAATGCACTCCAGTCTTGGCCTCCCACATGCTACTTGCTATAAACTTGATAACCAAAACTCTGCCCAGGTCTTAAACTTGGACCAAGTTTTGTTCCCCTATCATCCCTGTGCTTATAGACCTGCATGGGCTTCTGGTCAAGCAATATCCGATCTTAAAAATTCTCAGCTTTGTTTTCAAATTCCTCCATGGTGCGCCTCCTTATCTCTATAGCTCCTCCAGTCACATAATCCTCCTTGATTTCTTTACTCATCTAATTCTGGCCATTTGAGCATCTCCTGTTTTAATTACTCCACACCATTGGTGCCCAGACCTTCAGTTGCCTAGATCCCAAGCTCTGGCAACCCTTCCTTACATCTCGCTACCTTTCTACTTTGCTTTCCTTGGGGCGGCACGATGGCATAGTGGTTCACACACTGCCTCACAGCACCTGGGCCTGTGAGGTTCAATTCCAGTCTTGGTCACTGTGTGAAGTTTGCACGTTCTCCCTTCTTCTGCGTGGGTTTTCTCCGGGAGCTCAGGTTTCCTTCCACAGTCCAAAGCTGTGTGGGTTAAGTTGATTGGCCATGGTAAATTGCCCAGGGGGATGAGTAGGGTAAATACATGGGGTTACAGGGAAAGGGTTGAAGTGGGATTGTGGTTGGCGTAGACTGGATGGGCCAAAAAGCCTCCTTTTGCACTATGGGTATTCTGTAATTCTAAAACCTACCAACTTGCCTAACAAAAGCTCAGTAACTTTTGGTCATCCAACCTAATATCTCCTAATATGATTGAGTGTCATTCTTGGTTTTATAATGTTTGTGAAATGCTTTGGCACATTCTATTTAAAGACTATACAAGTTGTTCTTGTTAAGTAGCAGGTTAAAAAAACAAGCATTTCGAGACAGGAACTCAACTCGCCTCAAACCTGCCCACTTCCTGCTTTAATGGTGGGATGAGATTGGACAGGCAGCCTGTTCATAGAAGGTACTTCTGTCATTTGTGTATTATTTTACTGAGTCTCAGTGTCTTCATTTAGTAAGGATTGCATTTTTAATCACAGTTGGCTGGGTTTCTCTTGACTCTAAACCTAGGAAGTGATGGGAGGAGACAACTGCTCCTGCTCGTTAACTGAAATAGTTCTTTCGCATCACAGAAATTTTCCAATTCCAAAGAAGGCTATTCATCATGTCTGCACAGCTCACTGACCGAACAATTCACTTAGTGCCATTTTTCTGCCTTCTCCCCATAACTGTCCACGTTCTTCTTTAGAATGCTTTAGTTGAATCTGCCTCCACCACTCTCAGGCAGTGCATTCTGGACCATAACCACCTGCATGAAAAAGCTTTCACTCATGTCACTTCTGCTTTTTTTATACCAATTAATTTAAATCTATGCCTGCTCATTCTTGACCCTCATGAGTGAAAACAGTTTCTCCCTATCTATTTTATGCAGATACCTCATGATTTTGTAAACTCCTATCAAATCCCCTCTCAGCTTTTTTCTCCAAGGAAAACACTTCTAACTTCTCCAATCTATGAAACTGCAAAGAAATTTCTCAGTTTCTTTGCTCCTTCCATACCAGTGGTTCTGACGTATCTTCCCTTTTCTTCAACTGAGGGTACCTGCCACCATCACCCACAAGATAGTTGATGAGGCCTGAGACCATTTCATTTCCAGCACTTGTTTTCTGGCCCCTTTCACTCTCTCCTCCAAACCTGATCAGGTTTTCCAGTACTTTGCCTTTCACTTCACCAGCTTTCACATTGAGCACTTTTCAGCCACCTGGGAGTATGATGCCACGTATAAGTGCTTTTTCTTCAGCTTATTTGTTATTCTAAAATAATCACTTCTTTAGCGACACCCTGGTGCACTCATCAGCCATCCCTTCTCATTGCTTGGCACCTTTTGATGCAAATGCAGGCGATGCAATACCTGTCCCTTTTACCTCCTCCCTTCTAACTGACCAGACTGAGTGAAACTTGCAATAGTTTCAATTTGGGGTGGCATAATGTTAGCACTGCTGCTTCACAGTGCCTGGGATACGAGTTCGATTCCCAGCTTGGGTGACTGTATGGAGTTTGCATGTTCTCTCCGTGTCTGCATGGATTTCCTCCAGATGCTTCAGTTTCCTCCCACAGTCCGAAAGACATGCTGGTTAGGTGTATTGGCCGTGATAAATACTCCGTCAGTGTACCCGAACAGACACTAGAGTGTGGGGACAAGGCAATTTTCACAGAAATTTCATTGCAGTGTTAATGTAAGCCTACTTATGTCAAGTTTAAGTTTATTTATTAGTATCACAATTTACTGTAATATATTCATTGCTCACAATGTAGTCTCCTCTGCATTGAAGAGTCTCAAAGCAGGTGGGATGACTGCCTTGTTGACTATCTCCCTCAGTTCAATCTGCAGAGCTTCCAGTTGCTTGTCATTTTAATTTTTTCTGCAAAGTCATCAGTCTGAAAAGTTAACTATCTCTCGCTCCATAGATGCTGCTAGACTCATTGAGGACTTTCATTTTCAGTTCTTAAAATAATTCAAATCTGAGCACCGTTTTCACTTTAACATCACTGCCCTAATACTTTTCCCATGAAGCCTAATCTAATTTCAAGGAACAGCAACTCCTATTTTAATTAGCTTCTTTTATAATCTTCTCAACTGTGGGTTCAACAATTTTAGATTATAGCCTCTACCCCCAACTGTGTTGCTGATAATGCCACTTTACCCGTTAATACCCCCTCTTGACCCTTCTTTATTTTCTTGCCCCATGATCATCTGCTTTTTGCCCTGTGCCATTATCCAGTTTATTGTTTAATATCTCATGCTTCCCAGTTCATCATGGGCTCCCCACTCCGTACACCCCATCCTATTCGCTTTCTCTCTCCACAGATAGATGCTACCTGACCTGTAGAGTATTTCTAGCATTTTCTATTTTTATTCCAGGGAGAAACAGGAATAGAATAATAGTTTCGTAATTTTTTTATTCAAGATAACCTGATTTTACCCCTCTTCTGCTCCCCCTTCCAAAATAATGAAATTTACTTTAAAGGTTTCAAGTGTCCTTAATTTATTTTGGTAAATATAGCATGGTAAGTATATTTTCAAATGTTCGAACATTTTAGGTAAGTTGTTCTACTATGTTACAACAAAGATGTTTATTCCTGTTATTTACAGTCCCCAGATTGAGCTTGCACGTTCAATTACCTTCAGAAAATGGGTTGAATCCAGCCTGAACTGAAGTTAAATCAAAGTCTCTTCTGTGTGTTGAATATAAAAATCTGAAATAGAGAATTATGAAAATAACATAAAGATGATGTGGACTTGGGCTATTCCACCTAACGATCTTTAAATTGACAGTTTTGGTCAACAACAACTCACACTGAAATAATGACCCACAGTAGTTTATGCAGGATTATGTGGAAGGTACAGCAGAGAAACAGTATGGAGTCCTCTACAGCCTGAGAAATGTTGGGGTGGAGTAAAGGGAACGTTACTGCACATTTGGCTGTTCCAGTGATTGGATCCTCATTGTCTGAAAAAATGGTCATGAGATTTGGAGTTTAGATTTATATACATCACTTACCATGCCATTGAGTATGTTCTTAGTTTTGATATTACGCACTTTGAGTTAATTGTACATGAGAGCAAATGGTTGTTATATGAATGTTCAGAACTGAACAGAAGAATTACTGTCTATTCTGTTCTCAATTTTCTTGGAATTCCATTTTTAAAATGAAAAGACTTCTTTAAAAAAACTAATCCTTGTGCTTTAGACATTGCTAATGATGGAATGGCAAAAAACGTCCAGGCCAGCATGGTATTTATCTTGAAGCAGAACTTGGCAGTGATGATGTGTTCATGTACCTACTGCCTATGTTCCAATTTGGTGGAAATCATAGAGTGGAATTGTAGAATCCTAGTACGTATACAGTATAGAAGGAGGCCATTTTGCACCAACAACAGTCCCATCCAGGCCCTATCCCAGTAACCCCCATGTATTTACCCTACTAATCCCCCGACACTTCCCCCTAACACTTCCCTCTGATACAAAGTGGCAATTGTGCATAGCCAGTCAACCTAACCTGCACACCTTTGGATTGTGGGACAAAACTGCAGGAAACCCAGGCAGACACAGAATATGCAAAATCCACATAGGGACCCAAGGCCGGAATTGAACCCGGATCACTGAGCAGCAGTACTAGCCTCTGTGCCACCGTGCCGTGCAGTTATGTGTTTAAGTGCTGCGGTGCACCCTGTAGAAAATATACATACAAATGCTGATGGTAGAGGGTGGATGTTCAGACGAATGGTTGGGGTGCCAGTCAAATTGATTGCCTTGTTCTTTTGAGCTTCTTTAGCTGCACCCTTCCTAGCAAGTGAAGATTATTATAATCATATTTTTAATTTGTGCTTTGTATGTGTGGTGAAAAGGCCTTGGAGCCATTTCTTGTAATGTGTACTCAGCCTTTGGCCTGATATAGTAACCGTGAAATTTGTGTGGCCATTTATGTGGTGGTTAGGTTCTTTCATGGTAGAGATTGTTAATGGCCAGAGCATTTGTGGATAGATGTTAGTTGGTACTTATCAGCCTAAGTCTGAATGTTGTCTGGGGCTTGCATTGAGTAATTATGGGCTGTTTCATTGTGAGAGGTAATGTTGTCTAACCATTAGTAGATAGTCCCATTTTATGGAGAGAAGTTTATTGATGAAGCAGTTGAAGATAGTTGGACTTGGGATGTAGCCCCAAGGAGCTCTTGTGCCTTTGCTAGGATGATTCTAGCGACTGGAGAATTTCTTCCAGATTTTCGCTTGCAATCAATTGTGTCGCATTCAGGATGAAGGCTGCCTTGATGTATAGGACCTCATTTCACCTTTCAAAATTCAGCCCTTTTGTCCATCCTGTAGGAAGACTACAAATGAGGTCTGGATCTGTGTGATTCTGACAGAAACAAAACTGAACATCGATGAACATATTATTGAGGAAGTGCACAAGAAGGCTACATGATCAGTTAATCTATTAAGAACAACCAAAATTTTGAGAACTCACACCAGACAAAAAAAAATAGCAAGGGAATCTGTTATTTGCAGTTATTCATTGGGATTAGGTATTCATTCTG
Organism: Carcharhinus amblyrhynchos; assembly: GCF_965287045.1. Lineage (NCBI taxonomy): Eukaryota > Metazoa > Chordata > Chondrichthyes > Carcharhiniformes > Carcharhinidae > Carcharhinus > Carcharhinus amblyrhynchos. The sequence goes on along the minus strand of NC_137335.1, from coordinate 32,189,006 downwards.
ATGGAAAGCCAAGATTTTGAAGTTCCTTTAGAGGTGCCTTGATGCAGAAATTTGGGGCGAATTTTAAGGCCGTGCTCACCCCGAGGCCAGTGGACCTTTCCGTTGTCCGTCCCTCGCCTGCTCTGATTCCTGTGGCAGGTGGAATGGGAAAATTCATCCCTAGGTGTCTGAAAATTTTCAATTTTTGATCACTAGCATCTTAAGAACATAAGAACATAAGAACATAAGAAATAGGAGCAGGAGTAGGCGATCTAGCCCTTCGAGCCTGCCCCGCCATTCAACAAGATCATGGCTGATCTGTCGCTGCTCAGTTCCACTTTCCCGCCCTCTCCCCATAACCCTTAATCCCCTCTCTTATCAAAAACCCATCAACCCGCGTCTTAAAAATATTTAGCGAGGCAGCCTCCACCACTTCAACGGGCAGAGAATTCCAGAGATTCACCACCCTTTGAGTGAAGAAGTTCCTCCTCAACTCCGTTCTAAACCGTCCCCCTTTTATCTTGAGGCTATGCCCCCTAGTCCTACTGTCTTTTTTGAGCGGGAAGAGTCTCTCCACCTCTATCCTATCCATCCCATTCATCATCTTATACGTCTCAATGAGATCTCCCCTCATTCTTCTAAACTCTAACGAGTACAAGCCCAGTTTATTCAGCCTCTCCTCATAGCTCAACCCCCTCAACTCCGGTATCAGCCTAGTAAACCTCCTCTGCACTCCCTCCGAGGCCAAAATATCTTTGCGCAGGTGCGGCGCCCAAAACTGCACACAGTACTCCAGCTGCGGCCTCACCAATGCCCTATACAGCTGCAGCAAGACCTCCCTACTTTTATATTCAATCTTCATTGAACAGTAAAAATGAAGGAAGCTTTGCAAATGAATCTAACACCTGTCTTTTTGTATTATCAACGAAACTGCCCTATTTCAACCAGACTAAGTTTTCAGCTAGCGTGGAGCCAGAAGGCCTCCTCTGGCAATCTTGCAGATGAATGTATCTTGTGTATTGAAGGTGATACAAGATTATTATCTATTAGGGCAAATTTGGTTATGACCAATGGGAAAGGTGACAAACTGTTTTGTTTAACTTTTGCTGCTGTTTATGAAATGAATGTATAGTGAAATACGTTCTGGGCAAATATGGGACGCAACATCTAAAGAGTATTGAGAGTGTGTTCTATTTTATATTTTGAAATGGGATAACTATTAATTACTGTAAATTTTAAGATGGCTTAATATTTATAAGTTAACGATTCTTCTTAATGCAGGGCAATCCAATCGAACAGATGGGTATGAAGAGAACCCAGCTATACGGGATGAACAACAATCCTTATTCACAGCAGCAGCATCAACAACAGAGTGGACCTTACCCTGGGCAACCATATGGACCTCCCACACCACAGCGTTATCCAATGACCATGCAGAGTAGAAATCAAAGTAGCATGGGAGGAATGCAATACCCACAGCAACAGGTAAACATGTGTTAAGAAAAGTTGAAACTAGTTCAGATCCCTGCAGTTCCTGCATAACTCTTTTGGGAAACTTAGAATTAATTTTCCTATTGAACAGGCTAATTAGTCATGGAAGTGGAAAATGTTTCTTGGTTTTGGCATTTGTAGATTCTCTAAAGTAGCTTGTGAGATTGAAGTATGCTGTATTCTGCAGAGAATAACTAATATACAATGATAATCTGATCAAGAGATACAGTTGGCTTAAGTGTCATATGAAGCTCGTATAGTTTATAATACTCATTTAATATTGCAGTGAAAAACTGTTACTGTGAAACTATTCCCATGTATCCATCACTTATAAATCAGCTATACAGAGTTTATAATGAGCGAGGAGGCAGAATGCATTTTTTCTCTTTTGAAAGATATCAACCAATATGGATTGTATGTATCTAAATCAGAAAAGACTCTTAAGTGCAAACAATGAAGGGGCACAGAAATGAAGCTTGTTTTTGAGTAATATTCGTGCAAAAGGATGAATATATTGCAACAAAACTACTCAATTTCTTGTGCATTAAATTGCCCTTATGATCAGAAAATATTTCCATTTACATAGAATTGTAGAATAGAAATCATAGAAACCCTGCAGTGCAGAAGGAGACCATTTGGCTCATTAAGTCTACACTGATAACAATCCCACCCAGGCCCTATTCCTGCTTAGTTACCCTGCTAATCTCTCTAACCTATCACATCCCAGGACACTGAGTTAATTTAGCATGTTCAATTACCCTAAGCTGCACATCTTTGGAGTGTGGGAGGAAACCGGAGCACCCAGAGGAAACCAATGCAAACTCCACACAGAGTGACCCAAGCCAGGAATTGAACCTGTGTCCATGGAGCTGTGACGCAGCAGTGCTAACCACTGTGCCACCATGCAGCTCATCATAATAGTTTTAATTGAAGGATAAAATATCTGAAGAATCTTCATTAGGTTATGAAGGTAGGGATGAATTATTTGATAGCGCATCTAGCTTCATAAGTGATCTAACTGAACTTGAATCTAAAATTATGAATACCTCAAGTGGATAAGGGCTGGGAAGGTCTTAACCTTGCTGAAGTTAGGTGCTGTCTTGTACCTTGTGTACTTCATGTGTGAACTCGGAGTGAATGCTGCCAGGCAACCTGACTTTGGGGTTACTTATCACAGCTGAACTTGAGCACTTTCAACAGGTAATGTTCAAAATCTGGAAACTTTTTAAAAACAGCTTGTGTAATTTTTACCTAAGAACAATAATGATATTTTCTACAGTTAGTTCCTGTGATTCAAATCACTGAATTTTATTTGATTCCCCCTGGCAAGTAAGCCTCAGCTACATATTGATTTTACTAATGTGACCATTACAGAGACAGGATACTGAGCAGTTGGTAGTTATTAAGATTGCAGGGCATTCTAACACATTGCCAGAATTTATAATTTTAAATGTTTTTATATCATATCTTCCAATCTCAACTTTTGCATTTCTGTTCCATATCAAGTCGTCATAAAGGTGATCAAAATTTTTTGTGTCCTGGTTATGTTTCAAACTTTGAATGTGAATCTTGAACTGATTCAGTTGTACGTTATTTGTATCTTCAATACAGTAACTTTCCATTCCATTATTGAAAAATTGAAGCAGTTTGACTTTATGGTTTCCATCAATAATCCTAATTTGAGGAAAATAAACTTTTTAATTAGTAATAGAATCATGTCTATTATGTGGGTGTGAATGGATCACAAACTGTAGTCCATGTTATTGGCGGCTCTAATGATAAATGAATGAAGCTAGCAATATCCATGTTACCACATCTCAACTAAAGGAGATTGGAGACTGATTTTCTTCAAAGTTCCAAGTAGTGGTTATTTTAGGAAGTATTTTGCATAATGTATATTTTCCTGTTTCTAATTTCCCCTGATTTAACATTGCTCCAGTCTCCTTGTTTAAATGTGGTGATGTTTATTCTAGTATAATACATTTTCTAGTGTGTCACTGCATTTGAGAAATTGTTAATTGGTGCAAGATTTTTTGTTCTGGTGTCAAATTTTGTGAAACATTAATACTATGCATATGGAGTGTTTAGGAATACAAGATCCAAACACCTTGTTAATGCTAATTGTTTTGGCTAATTCTGTCACTTGTTGCTGTTAATTTATTTACTTATCTAATCTAACTTGAGATATTGTTGAGAAAAATCTGGGTTAGTAGTGATTGTTTGGTTCCTTTGCACATTTAGATTTGAAAACAAACTTCAAATTCTTAAATTTGACAGTCCAGTGTGGCAGAAAAAAGAACCTTCCAAGGCTAAACATAATAATTGATTCCAGCTTGCCAGTTTTGATGTACTTAGTAAAATATAAGAATTGCCGTCTATTAAAATATGACGGTGCTGTCGTGTGTCACGCTTCCTGTTGTCTCTCAAGTTCCATATATTTGCCGTGTTCTGGAATTGGCTGCTTTCAGAAAATTTCACAAATTATGAGGATCAATGATTTCACTTAATAGCATAAATATTATTTTAAAAAGTGACACGTTTAACTTGTGAACGTGAACAGTAGGAATAAAAGCAAAAATGTATTTTTAAAAAACTTTATTGACTATAACTAATGTGTATTGTGGATGGTGTCTTTATAATTCTCTCTAGGTTAAGGTTATATAATACGTTTGCATACGTATATTTGAGCTCTAACTGACTTTTTATCAGTGTGAATTATAGTAACTGTTTTGAATTACATCAATTGAAATGTCATGTTCTCACCAGTGTTTGTTGGTGAATTAAGAATAGTTAGCAAACAACATAATGGAGAGAAAATTCACTTGTTAGCTGAAGTGTTGCATGTTAATTGTTTATCAATCGTCTTTAATTGTTTGCAGATTGTGGTTATTATTTGGGGTTTCACTTGAGGATTTACAAAGAGAATCTTACTGAAACTGTTTTGTGATTGGGTTAGGTGGTGTCTGCTTGTAATATTTTACTCTAAATAAATGCTAGACGATAAATATTGGCTCCAGTTGTATCCTTCGTAGCTGGTTTTCTAAGCATGGTAGTAGAGAATGGTTGCTTAAAATTAAAAGTTTAAAAAAATCGCAGAAAGATGACTATAATCTTGGACGCATTGTAAACATTGACAGAAAATGAGTGTAAATTATGGAGTGTGGTAAGCCTTCAATGTTCTTAGAGTCTGGACTAAATAATTAGTGGAAGAATGAAGTGGATATGTGGAAATGGGTTACATAAGAACATAAGAAATAGGAGCAAGAGTAGGCCATCTAGCCCTTCGAGCCTGCCCCGCCATTCAATAAGATCACGGCTGATCTGAAGTGGATCAGTTCCGCTTTCCCACTTTCTCCCCATAACCCTTAATTCCCTTGTCTGTCAAAAACCTATCTACCCGTGACTTAAATATATTTAGCGAGGTAGCCTCCACCACTTCAACGGGCAGAGAATGCCAGAGATTCACCAACCTTTGAGTGAAGAAGTTCCCCCTCAACTCTGCTCTAAACTGTCCCCCCCTTGAGGCTGTGCCCTCTAGTCCTGCTGTCCTTTCTTAGCAGGAAGAATCTCTCTACCTCTACCCTATCCATCCCCTTCGTTATCTTATACGTCTCTATAAGATCCCCCCTCATCCTTCTAAACTCCAACGAGTACAGACCCAGTCTATTTAATCTCTCTTCATAGTCCAACCCCCTCATCTCCGGTATCAGCCTAGTGAACCTCTGCACTCCCTCCAAGGCCAAAATATCCTTGCGCAAGTGCGGCAACCAAAACTGCACACAGTGCTCCAGCTGTGGCCTCACCAGTGCCCTGTACAGTTGCAGCAAGACCTCCCTGCTTTTATATTCTATCCCCCTCGCTATAAAGGCCAGCATCCCATTCGCCTTCCTGACCACCTGCTGCACCTGCAGGCTGGGTTTTTGCGACTCATGCACAAGGACTCCCAGGTCCCTCTGCACCGTAGCATGCTGCAGCTTTTTGCCATGTAAGTAGTAGTCCTTCCTACCATTATTCCTACCAAAGTGGATAACCTCACACTTGCCAACATTGTATTCCATCTGCCAGGTCCTCGCTCACTCGCTCAGCCTATCTAGATCCCTCTGCAGACTTTCCACACCCTCCGCACAATTTGCCGTTCCACCAGTCTTTGTGTCATCAGCAAATTTCGACACCTTACACTCGGTTCCCTCCTCCAGATCATCTATATAAATGGTAAATAGCTGAGGCCCCAGCACCGATCCCTGGGGCACTCCACTAGTCACCAACCGCCAATCTAAATAGCACCCATTGACGCCCACTCTCTGCCTCCTATTTGACAGCCAATCCCCTATCCATGCTAACACCCTACCCTCAACTCCATGCCCCCTAACCTTCTGTAACCAGCTCTTGTGCAGCACCTTATCAAACGCCTTCTGAAAATTGAGAAACACCACATCCACCGGTTCCCCTCTATCCACCGCCCTAGACACATCCTCATAGAATTCCAATAAGTTTGTCAGACACGACTTTCCCTTAACGAAACCGTGCTGCGTCTGCTCTATCAAACAATTCTTCTCAAGATGCCTCGCTATTTTCTCCTTGATTACGGATTCGAGCATTTTTCCTACAATAGACGTTAAACTAACCGGCCTATAATTCCCTGCCTTTTGCCTGCTACCCTTTTTAAACAGCGGCGTAACATTAGCCGTTTTCCAATCTTCCGGCACTTCTCCGGAATCCAGCGAGGTTTGGAAAATAATCATCAAGGCATCCACTATCACCTCCGCCATTTCCTTCAGAACCCTCGGATGCATTCCATCCGGTCCTGGGGACTTGTCCACCATCAGTCCCTCTAGTCTGTCGAGCACTGCCTCTCTAGTAACAATGATCTCATTCAGGCCCTCCACTCCTACCATCTTTCCATCGTTAACACCCGGCAAACTATTCACGTCCTCCTCCTCCGTGAAGACCGAAGCAAAAAAGTTATTCAAGGCCTCAGCCATTTCCTCATCCCCCACCACTAAATCCCTCCTCCCATCCTCTACGGGTCCAACATTCACCCTAGCCAGCCTTCTCCTTTTCATATATTTATAAAAACTCTTACTATCCTTTTTTATATTTAGCGCTAGCCCAGCTTCATAGTTTATCCCTCCTTTCTTTATCAACTTCTTTGTCATTCTTTGTTGATATTTAAACCTCTCCCAATCCTCTTCTCGCCCACTACTCTCAGCCACTTCTAAACGCATCAGCTTTTAATTTAATACTCTCCTTTACCTCCTTTGTTATCCACGACTGATTATCTCTCCTCCTACGATCCTTTTTAACCATTGGAATAAATTTCTGCTGAGCACCAAGAAAAATCTCCTTAAAGATCCTCCACTGCTCCTCAGCAGACCTACCTTCAATCTGCTCCCCCAATCAACATTCGCCAATTCCTCTCTCATCTTATTGTACTCCCCTTTGTCCAAACAAAGGACACAGGTCCGGGATCCCACTTTCTTCTCCTCCATCTGCATCAGAACCTCCACCATACAATGATCACTCTTCCCAAGAGGATCCTTCACCACAACGGCCCTAATTCTGCCTGCCTCATTACATAACACCAGATCTAAGATAGCTCTCTCTCTCATCGGCTCCAACACACACTGTTCAAGGAAACTATCCCAGCAGCATTCCAAGAATTCTTCCTCAAGCCCACCGTGTCCAACGTGGGTCAACCAATCAATATGTAGATTGAAATCCCCCATAATTATCTCCGTTCCATTCCTGCACGCTGCATTTATTTGCGCGTTTATAGCCCGCCCCACCTCCAGGTCATTATTTGGGGGCCTATAGACGACACCCACCAGCGTCTTCCTCCCCTTGCTGTTCCTAATCTCCACCCACAACGATTCCACATTCTGCTCTTTGGCGCCTATATCTTCCCTTACTACTACCCTGATACTATCCTTACTCAGCAGAGCTACGCCGCCGCCCCCCCGTCTATCCTTCCTAAACACTTGATACTCCTGGACATTCAGCTCCCAGTCCCTGCCACCTTGCAACCACGTCTCTGTAATGGCCGCCAGATCATATCCATTTGTGCTGATCTGCACCACCAGCTCATTCACTTTGCACGAAGCATTTGGAACATTCAGATAAAGTGTCTTCATCAAGAGGTTCAGTTGCAGGATATAGTTATTACGAGAGAGGAAGTGCTAGGGCTTTTAGGTAGCGTAAGGACGGATAAAGCTCCGGGGCCTGATGGTATTTATCCCAGGCTGCTTAGGGAGGCGAAAGATGAAATTGCTGGGCCTCTGGCGCACATCTTTGTCTCTTCTTTGGACACAGGTGAGGTCCCAGAAGACTGGAGGGTAGCAAATGTGGTCCCGTTGTTCAAAAAAGGTAGTAGGGATAACCCTGGGAATTATAGGCCGGTGAGTTTGACGTCGGTGGTAGGGAAGTTAATGGAAAAAATACTTAGGGGTAGGATGTATGAGCATTTGGAGCGTTGCGATCTGATTAGGGATACGCAACATGGCTTTGTTAGAGGGAGGTCTTGCCTTACGAATCTGGTGGAATTCTTTGAGGAGGTGACAAAAACGGTTGACGATGGGAGAGCCGTTGATGTCATCTACATGGATTTCAGTAAGGCGTTTGACAAAGTCCCTCACGGTAGGCTGGTAGAAAAGGTTAAGGCGCATGGGATACGAGGCCAGGTAGTTAGGTGGATTGAGAACTGGTTGGGAAATAGGAGACAGAGGGTAGTTGTGGAGGGTACCTTGTCGGGCTGGAGGCCAGTGACCAGTGGTGTGCCGCAGGGCTCGGTACTGGGACCTCTCCTCTTTGTAGTCTACATAAATGACTTAGAAGAGGGAGTAGGTGGTGTGATCAGCAAGTTTGCTGATGACACCAAGATGGCAGGGTTGGCGGGTACAGAACTGGATTGTCAGGTGATACAACAGGATATAGATAGGTTGGTGCAGTGGGCAGATAGGTGGCAGATGGCATTTAATCCTGACAAATGCGAGGTGATGCATTTTGGAAGGAATAATGCAGAGAGGAGTTATGTGATAAAAGGTAGGCCGATTAGGAGTATAGACGTACAGAGAGACCTGGGAGTGCAGGTCCACAAATCCATGAAGGTTGTGTCACAAGTGGAGAACGTTGTTAGGAAGGCTTATGGGATGTTAGCCTTTATAGGAAGGGGCTTAGAGTATAAAAGCTGCCGTCTAATGCTTCAGTTATACAGAACGTTGGTTAGACCGCATTTGGAGTACTGCGTCCAGTTCTGGTCACCTTATTACCGGAAGGACGTGGAGTCTCTGGAAAGGGTGCAGAGGAGGTTTACCAGGATGTTGCCTGGCATGGGGGGACTGGGTTACGAGGAGAGACTGAAGAGACTGGGGCTATTCTCCTTGGAAAGAAGGAGATTGAGAGGGGACATGATAGAGGTATATAAGATACTGAAGGGAATAGATAGAGTTAATAGTGAGAGACTGCTCCCTAGACTGGGTACGAACACAAGAGGTCATCAATTAAGGGTGAGGGGGGGGAGGTATAATTTGGAGGTAAGAGGAAGGTTCTTTACACAGAGAGTTGTGGGGGTCTGGAATGCGCTACCGAGTAGGGTGGTGGAGGCAGGCACGTTGGACTCGTTTAAGATGCAGTTAGATAGGCATATGAGTGAAACGGGAATGGAGGGATATGGTAGGGGCTATTAAATAGGGTAAACCTCGGGAGACACCGGAAGGGCAGGCTGTATAACTAATATGTTTTGTCTTTATTCCACAGGTGGAGGTCCACCTCGTGTCAAGCGAGGGGCATGCACATGGCGGGTTGTGCGTGGGCTGCTCTTGGAAGTCCAGGAGTGGCCTAGTACTTCATGTCGGTGTGTGTGCTTGATCCTGGACCGATAGACGGGCTCCACAACAGCTCAGTGACTAGCACTGCTAGCTGTGCAGATACATGGATTTGGGCCTGTGTCTGTGGGAGTTTGCGCATTCTCCCTGTGGTTGCGTGGGTTTCCTCCGGGCGCTCCGGTTTCCTCCCACACCCCAAAGATGTGCTCTTAGGCTAATTGGTTTCCACCAAATTGACACTATTTCTTCCCTGAATCTGACTGAGTAGGGTCCCATTCGTAGACATGCAGGGTAGAATAGGTGTAGGGCGATGCGGCGGCGCGGGCTCGTTGGGCCGAAGGGCCTGTTTCCCGTGCTGGGTTGTTCTTTGTTCTTTGTTCTTTGTATCCCAGCCTTCACCTGGACCCTATTTGAACGAACGCTACCAACCTTACTCCTGCCCCCTACTCCCTTTATTATTGGGACATCCTTGGCCTCTTCCCGTACCTGTACCCTCTCCTTTACTTTAGACCCTGTAATTTCACCTATCCTCGCAACCCCCCGCCCCCATTAGTTTAAAGCCCTGTCTACAGTCCTATTTACACGATTCACCAGGACTCCGGTCCCAGTATGGTTCAGACCAATACCGTCCCACCTACCCCAATACTGGTGCCAATGCCCCATAAATTCAAACCCATTCCTCCCACACCAATCCCTGAGCCACCCATTCACCTCTTTAATCCTATCTACCCTACGCCCACCTGCACGCGGTTCAGGCAATAATCCAGAGTTAAGCACCTTGTCGGTTCTGCTTTTTAATCCCATTCCCAGCTTTTCATACTCCCTCTCCAGATCCTCAGTTCGCATTTTGCCTGTGTCGTTGGCACCCACATGCACCACAACGACCGGATTCTCACCCTCCCACTCCAGGTTCCTCTGCAGCCCAGATGCGACATCCTGGACCCGAGCACCAGGCAGACAACACACCCTTCTGTGCACTTTGTCATTGTGACAAAGGACAGTGTCAATACCCTTAACCACACAATCCCCAATTACCACTACGTTCCTTTTCACCTTCTCTTTGTCAATGCATCTTTGTCAATGTCTGCATCACTGTACCGTGTGCAGCTTGCTCACCTACCTCACAGCCCTCGTTCTTGTCCACACTGGAAGCAAGAACCTCAAACCTGTTATGCAGATTGAGAGGCTGAGGCATTCGCTCCCCACCCTCCTCCCTCCGCTCCCCACCCTCCTTAGTTTTTTTTTGGTAAAGCATCCAGGAATGTTTGGATTTGGATAATGGACAAGTTTTATTGTTGTGGTTTAGGATCTTTTTGTATGCTTTAATTGGAATATCTTAATTAACCGATGAAATAAAACTCAACACCACTTAAAATTCAAAAGAACATAAGAAATTCAAGGAAATGGTGATTACTGTATAGCCATTTGAGCCTACTCTGTCATTCTGTACAATCACAGCTGCTTTTGCCTCCCCTCTCTCACTTGCTCACAAATCTGAGAGATCAGATATCTACATTCAATGATGGAACATTCTTAATCCACTGGTAGAGAATTCCAAAGATTCACTACTTTCTGCATGAAGAGATTTAAGGACAGCTCACTAGTTAGCTCTGCAGTCTCCCAGTGCCAGGGACCTAGGTTCCATTCTGGCCTTGAGTGTCAATGTGAGTTTGCATGTTCACTCTGTGTCTGCGTGGGTTTCCTCTGGGTGGTCGGGTTTCCTCCCGCAGTCCCAAGATATCCAAGTTAGTGGGATTAGTGGGGTAAATGCATGGTGTTAAGGAAATAAGGTGGGGGTGGGCCTGGGTAAGATGCTCTGTCAGAGAGTTTGTGTAGACTTGATGGGCCGTATGTCTTCCTTCTGCCCTGTAGGGGTTCTGTGATTTCTCAATCTCAGCCCTAAGCAGGCTACCCCTTCTCTTGGTCTTCATATTCTAGATTCCTTACCCAGGGAAAATAACAGCTCTGTCACTGCCCTGTCAGAGTATGGTACACTATCTTTTTCGTCCCATTGGAAAGTTCATGGCAGACACTGATGGCTACCGTGAAGAAAACTGATCAAAAAAATAAGATTCCTCCGCTCAGCAGCCCCCTCTTGTTCCTGACCCTTAGAGTGAGCCAGCCCAGGGGGGTTGGATGTCTCTTGCACCCCATTATCAATGGCACCCTCCCTCTCCCTGATGAGCCTCAGTGTCTGAAGCTCAGAGGCCAGCTCATCTACTTTGAGCTGGAGCTCCTCCAGCAACCAGCACTTACTGCAGACATGGTCACTGGGAAGGACCCTGGGGTCCACCAGCTCCCACATCATACAGAAACAGCACGTTACATGCCCCTCCATTATTCCCTTTAGTACTACTGAACACAGTTAACAAGTCAAACTTACCTGGCCCTTTTGTCTCAAGCCCTTTGATCCTAAGCCCTTACAGCTCACTCATCTTCCCTCTCACTCCGCTGCCCGCTGTTTACAGCAGGTCTCCTTTTAAACCTAGCGCGGTTTTAAAAAAAACCTTACCCGCAAATCCCCGCGACCCACTTCCTTTGTAGTTTTAAAGCAGTAAATGCTAAAAAGCCCGCGAAAATGATTTTAAAAGGTAATCGCTTACCTTACTCAGTGCTCCTTCACTCCACCCGCTCCAGTGAACAGACTTTGCAGACTTTCATGCATTCCCTGGCAAGATCAGGGAACACAGTAAAAAGTCTGACAACACCAGGTTTTAGTCCAACCGATTTATTTGATAATACTCACAAGCTTTCGAGGGGACTGCCTCTTCGTCAGGTGAATGGAGAGTTCTGGCCTCAGACAGAGCGTATAAAGCACAGACGGTTTACAGATTACTGATTAAAATGCGAATCTTTACACCTAACCTGCTGTTCAAGACCTGAAGTGGCTGACAATGTGAGTGGAAGGAGCACTGATCACAGGTTACAGAGATGTGTATTGTCTCCAGGCAGCACAGTAAGTGAGGTTTTGCAAACCCAGGCAAGTCACGGGGGTTACAGATAGTGCGACATGAACCCAAGATCCCTGTTGAGACCGTCCTCATGTGTGCAGAACTTGGCTATCAGTCTCTGTTCAGCGACTCTGTGCTGTCGTGTGTCGTGAAGGCTGCCTTGGAGAATGCTTACCGGAAGGTCAGAGGCTGAATGCCCGTGACCACTGAAGTGTTCGCCAACAGGAAGGGAACAGTCTTGCCTGGTGATTGTCGAGCGATGTTCATTCATCCGTTGTCGTAGCGTCTGCATGGTCTCCCCAATGTACCATGCTTCGGGACATCCTTTCTTGCAACGTATCAGGTAGACAATTCAGGTCTTGAACAGCAGGTTAGGTGTAAGGATTCGCATTTTAATCAGTAATCTCTAAACTGTCTGTGCTTTATATGCTCTGTCTGAGGCCAGAACTCTCCATTCACCTGACGAAGAGACAGTCCCCTCGAAAGCTTGTGAGTATTATCAAATAAATCGGTTGGACGAAAATCTGGTGTTGTCAGACTTTTTACTGTGTTTACGCCAGTCCAACGCCGGCATTCCCACATCAAGATCGGGGAATGCATGAATCCTAGTGACCAGCTTAGGTGACTTGGTTAAAAATGTAAGAACTAGGACAAGAGTAGGTCATCTGGCCCCTCAGGCTTGCTCACCATTCAGTAAGATCATGTTGATCTTTTTGTGGACTCAGCTCCTTATCACCTGCTCACCATAATCCTTAATTCCTTTACTGTTCAAAAATCTATTTATCTTTACCTCGTTGAATGTACCTCGTTGAAAGGCAGCCTCAACTGCTTCACTGGGCAGGGAATTCCACAGATTCACTATCCTTTGGGTGAAGAAGTTCCTTTTCAACTCAATCCTAAATCTGCTCCCCCTTATTTTGAGACCATGCCCCCCAGTTCGAGTTTCACCTACTAATGGAAACAACCTTCCTGCTTCCATCTTATCTATTCTATTATATGCTTCTGTAAGATCCCCGCTCACTCTTAATTCCAAGAGTATACTCACAGCAATTTACTCAGTCAATCCTCGTAATCCTCTCAAATCCAGAATCAACCTAGTGAATCTCCTCCAGTGCCAGCATATCTTTTCTCAAATAAGAAGACCAATACTGTCCACAATAATCCAGGTGTGACCATACCAGCATCTTGTATAACTGCAACATAACCTCCCGGCTTTTAAATGCCATCCCTCTAGCAATAAAGAACAAAATTCCATTTGCCGCCTTAATTACCTGCTGCACCTGCACACCAACTTTTTGTGATTCATGCACAAGGACACCCAGGTCCCTCTGCATAGCAGCGTGCTGCAATTGTTTACAATTTAAATTATCGTCCATTTTGCTGTTGTTCTTACCAAAATGGATGACCTCACATTTACCAACATTGTATTCTATCTGCCAGACTCTTGCCCATTCACTTCAACTATCTATATCGCTTTGCAGACTTTGTGTCCTTTGTACACTTTGTCCTGCTGCTCATCTTAGATGTGGTGTTTTTAGATTTCCAGAAGGCATGTGATAAGGTGCCTCACAAAAGGTTGCTACATAAGATTAAGGTACACGGTGTTGGGGGTAAACTGTTAGCATGGATTGAGGATTGGATATCTAACAGAAAGCAGAGAGTTGGAATAAATGGGTGCTTTTCCGGTTGGCAGTTGGTGACTAGCGGTGTGCCGCAGGGATCGGTGCTGGGGCCTCAACTGTTTACCACATACATAGACGATCTAGAGGAGGAGACTGAGTGTAGGGTAACAAAGTTTGCGGATGACACAAAGATGAGTGGGAAAGCAAATTGCATGGAGGACGTGGAAAATCTGCAGAGATTTGGATAGACTAAGTGAGTGGGCAAGAATCTGGCAGATGGAGTATAACGTTGGCAAGTGTGAGGTTATCCACTTTGGAAGGAATACTAGTAAAATAGACTGTTATTTAAATAGTGAAAAATTATAACATGCTATTGTGCAGAGGGACCTGGGAGCCTTTGTGCATGAATCACAAAAACTCAGTTTGCAGGTGCAGCAGGTGATCAAGGAGGCAAATGGAATATTGGCCTTTATCGTGAGAAGGATGGAGTATAAAAGCAGGGAGGTCTTGCTGCAATTGTACAAGGTAGTGCTGAGGCCGCACCTAGAGTACTGTGTGCAATTTTGGTCCCCTTATTTGCAAAAGGAAATATTAGCTTTGAGAAGTGCAGAGAAGGTTCACCAGGTTCATTCTGGAGTCGAGGGGGTTAGCTTATGAGGAGAGAATGAGTAGACTGGGCCTGTACTCGTTGGAGTTTAGAAGGCTGAGGGGAGATCTTATAGAGACATATAAGATAATGAAGGGGCTAGACAGGGTAGAAGCAGAGAGATTATTTCCACTTAGAATGGAAACAAGAACTAGAGGGCACAGCCTCAAAATGAAGGGGAGTCAATTTAGAAAACAGAACATAGAAAAACTACAGCACAAACAGGCCCTTTGGCCCACAAGTTGCGCCGATCGTATCCCTACCTACCAGGCTTACCTATAACTCTCAATCCTATTAAGTTCCATGTACTCATCCAGAAGTCTCTTAAAGATCTCTTAAAGAATTTGCCTCCACCACCACTGAAGGCAGCCGATTCCATTCACCCACTACCCTCTGAGTGAAAAACTTACCCTGACATCTCCTCTGTATCTACCCCCCAGCACCTTAAACCTGTGTCCTTTTGTAGCAACCATTTCAGCCTTGGGAAAAAGCCTCTAGGAATCCAACTGATTTATACCTCTCAACATCTTATACACCTCTATCAGGTTATCTCTCATCCTTCTTCGTCTCTCCAAGGAGAAAAGACCGAGCTCCCTCAGCCTATCCTCATAAGGCATGCCACCCAATCCAGGCAACATCCTTGTAAATCTCCTCTGCACCCTTTCAATAGCTTCCACGTCTCTCCTGTAATGAGGTGACCAGAACTGAGCACTCCAAGTGGGGTCTGACGAAGGTCTTATAAAGCTGCAGCATTATCTCCCGATTCCTAAACTCAATCCCTCGATTGATGAAGGCCAGTACACCATACACCACCTTAACCACATCCTCTACCTGCGAGGCCAATTTAAGAGTCCTATGGACCTGGACCCCAGAAGTTAAGCTAACCTTTTGTCTACCCTTTTTTAAGAGTGGCATCATGTTTTACTGTTTTCTGATCTGCCGGAACTGCCCCAGGATCCAGTGATTTTTGGTAAATTACAACGGTAACCATTTCTAGGTCTTCACTTGCCATAGCTGACGCAAAATACCTGTTCAATGCCTCAGCCATTTTCTCATTTTCCTTTATTAAATCCCCCTCCTCATCCTCTAAAGGACCAATGTTTACCTTAGCCACTCTTTTTCGTTCTTTATATTTGTAAAAATTTTTGCTATCTGTTCTTATATTCTGAGCTAGTTTACTCTCAATCTATCTTACATTTCTTCATAGCTTTTTTTTGTGGCTTTCTGTTAAACTTCAAAGATTTGCCAATCCTGTAGTTTTCCACTAACCTTTGCCACTTTATATGCATTTTCTTTCAACTTGATACTCTCCTTTATTTCCTTAGATATCCATGGCCGATTTATCCTTTTTTTTTACAGTCCTTCCTTATCACTGGTATATACTTTTGCTGAACATTCTGGAAAATCGCTTTGAAAGTCCTCCACTGTTGCTCAATTGTCCCACTATAAAGTTTTTGCTCCCAGTTTATCTTAGCCAACTTCTCCCTCAGCCCATTGTAGTCTCCTTTGTTTAAGCACAGGACACTGGTATTGCTTTTTACCTTTTCACGCTCCATCTGTATTTCATATTCAACCATACTATGATCACTCTTTCCGAGAGGATCCCTGACTGTGAGATCATTAATTATTCATGCCTCATTACACAGGACCAGATCTAGGATAGCTTGCTCCCTTGTAGGTTCCATTACATATTGTTCAAGGAAATTATCATGGATACATTCCATGAACTCAAGGTTACCTTGGCTGACCAAGTTTGACCAATCAACATGTAGATTAAAATCCCCCATGATAATTGTCGTATCATTCTTACATGCATCACTTATTTCTTTGATTATTGTTCACCCCACTGTGAAATTATTTGGCGGCCTATAGACTACGCCTGTCGGTGACTTTTTTCGTTACTATTTCTAATTTCCATCCAAATGGATTCAACTTTTATCTCCATAGAACCTATATCATTTCTCACTAATATCAGAGTTACACCACCTCTTTTACCTTCCTGTCCTTTCTTCTGAATAATCTGATACCCCTGGATATTTAACTCCCAGTCGTGACCACCCTACAGCCATGTCGCTGCAGTGGCCACTAAATCGTACTCAGTTTACAATGATTTGTGCCAGCAACTTATTTATTGTTTCGAAAGCTATGAGCATTTAGGTAGTGTGTCCTTATGCTAGTTTTATA
Organism: Carcharhinus amblyrhynchos; assembly: GCF_965287045.1. Taxonomy (NCBI): domain Eukaryota; kingdom Metazoa; phylum Chordata; class Chondrichthyes; order Carcharhiniformes; family Carcharhinidae; genus Carcharhinus; species Carcharhinus amblyrhynchos. Next base: position 32,172,313 of record NC_137335.1, on the reverse strand, counting down.
CCTTTTTGAATCCTAACATCTCCAGAATTTTCCTTTTAACTTTTTTCATAATTTTTCATGTAGTTGAAACCACCTCTCCACATGCTAATCTGCTGTTTTGCTTCCCATAACCATTATACTTCCTGTAGTTTTACCCTGTGAAAAGTTAAAAGGATTGGTAGGAGGGGACAGGATGTTTTACTGGGAAGGTGGAGCAAGTTATCCACACCTGTAAACAGTGCCAAGAGTGAGTGTCTGTCCTGAAGGTGGATAGACTCTTAGTCTTCAAGTTTCTCAGATGTTAGAAATGTTAGATTTTATAAATGTTATACTTGTCGACTTAATTCCAAGGTAGAATAGATTTGGGAATTGAGGCTTACTAATCAGCATTTCTACCTGGATGCCAGGTCCATGTGACTCGTATTGCCATGGAGAAGGACTTTGATTGGGGAAGAGTCCATAGCAAGCCATTATAGGATTGGGTTATAAGCTTTGATAAAAAATATTCCTGAACAGCACAGACTGAGTCAGTCTGATAAGAAATTGGAGGAGGAGAGAGGAAACAATTCTGTTATTCACCACACAAAATGCACACACCTTATCTCTGATTGAAGAGGAAAAGGTTGTGAGGGGTTAAACAAAGTTAAGATTTGCCTAGCTTTGACTAAAGGCAGGGATCTCCAGGGCAATCCATACTGCAAAGGTCAGCTCATGGATTATAAGTTATCCAGCTGGAAGAAGAAAAAGGAACTATTCACTTAAGGGACAGAGTAAAATATGATTGTGGAAGGAGTTTTTCAATCATTTCAAGTGTTAATGGTGGATATTTTCTGTAGTTTAGATTATAAGTTACTTCTTCTAGTATTTAGTCAATGTTGTTTTTCATTTGTGGGTTGCAGTAGAAGTCACAGAATTTGAAATATTGCTGCAAAGAGATGATTGTAACAAGACTTTGATAGATTTCAGAAATCAGAAGATTACTCGTTGGAGGAATATATCCGGAACTTTAACAGACTATATACTAGATTGAGGAAACTTGATTTTAGAGATTCTTGATTCAGTGCTAGCATTAAATTTCTGGATTATGCTAAGGTGTCGCAAAGAACAGGCTCCTGGTTCTAACTGATGATTCTCAGAGAAAAACTCCGTGTTGGATCAGATGTTTGCTGCCTTGAAAATAACTTGGGGAAATGTTCATTTCCTGCAACCTTGGTAGAACAAATGGAACATACTGTGATGACCCAAAGACCCGAGGACTCAATGACTTCCAGATTTTGAGATGGTCTGAGCATGGGCACAGGTGTCAATATTATGGAAGGGTAACAAATAGATGGAGGACAAGAGCACCTTCAGCAGAAGACAGAATTGGGGTAGTGATAATATGTGACTGAAGTCCAAGAATGTCCAAGAAACAATTGATAGATGCTTAAGATGTGACTCAGAGTGTCATGTGGGAGATGAGACCTCAGTGACATACTGCAGAGAATTCTGAGGTGGAAGATGATGATGAAACCAAATGTAATATACTAATCACGAGGAGTTTTGGACCCAAGTTAAATGTGTCTGTTATGGACTCAAACTAGGTAGTGCTTGTTCTTCTAAAATTTGTTTAGATTCACCTGGTAGGGAGGATTGATGCAAGGTTAAGGAGTATGTAAGTTGATTTACGCTTGGTGTTGATGACACTTTACTAAACTGCAAGGTATTGCGGTATTAATAATGAAAAAGTTGCAGCTGAAACTTCACTTGGAGCATGATAAATGTTGGATAATAGCATTAGGTGATAAAGATGAGAAAGTTAAATGGACAATTTGTTCAGTCTACCTATCAAAATAAACCTGATTTAAAATATGCAGGTGTTGTCAATATGAAATATAGAAAGCTAATAGAAGAGAATAGTGAGAATTGTGGGATCTGGAAAAAGAATCAGAGGATACTGCCACTTCCTAATGTTAGTCTTCCATCGGCATGCACTTTTAGTGAAATAGTTGCATAGATCTAAAAGTATGGAGCAAAGACAAATATTTCCATTTGGCATTTGCAGACTTGGCAACTAAGGTTAGTCTTCCTAGAATAATATTTAAAGTCAGAAGGGTGGTAATAGATAAAATCATGGAGAAATGGATAAGTACTGAACTTGGGAAAGCAGCAGTTTCTGACTGATAATGGAGGGAAATGTGCCAATGAATCATTTTGAGGCATGTGTGAAACATGAACATTGTGTTTACAAATCACACAGTTGAAAGTCGTTTATGCAGTGCACTCTGAAAGGAATCATCTGATCATCGATGAAATGCTGCATAATATCATAACTGATCAACTAGACTGCAAGTTTATATCTGCCCTGGCATGGTTGATTCATGCAAACAATTCACTTCAGATAATTGAAGGGTACAGGCCCTATCAATTAGTTTGTGGATGAAAACCCAAATCCCAACTGTGCTGTGCGATTAATCCTCCTGCTTCTAGAAGGTACTTCAATTTGTTCAATTTTTTTCTGCACATTTGAATGTTTTTCATATAGGGAGATGGGCTTTCATCAAGGCTGAGATTGTGGAGAGAATTTGGAGAATTCTGAGACATTATATAACATCATCCCAGACAAAATTTAATTGAAGAGATTGTTGGTTTATTATAAAAGGGAAGATAATGGCAATCAAACTGTTCATTCCTCATGATTTGTTGGAATTAAATACAAAATCTTGGTTCTGAGCAACTGAGAATTAAATGAGGACCTCGAATGTTCATGCATTTTGTGATGAAGTTCCTGAGGGACAGAATACACTAGTTTGAGGCTTGGAGAGTGGTAATGTAAGTGATCATGAAGCATGTGACAGTGCTCCCTTTTCCTTAGGCCAGCTGTCCAGAGTGCGTAGTGGGTGACATGTATTCCAGTGGCATCTAATGAATGATGGCAATTGTGAGGCATGCAGAAAATCCTACTGTGAAGTCTAAATATTGGTTGAATATTCAGAAATTGCCCAGTAGCATAATGGGGAAGGGCAGGTATGGGGGAATGGGGGGATGGTTCGTCAGAAAACTATCACATTCTGTGAAAAAGCCTCCAATAGTGAGAGAGGGAAGTCTGAGTAATTGCTCCAACTGGCATAAAAGTGCAAGTACAAGTACAGGCAGTAGCTTGAATAGATTAAAAAAAAATGAAGGCTGCAGAACAGGTCTTGGAACAGAACTAAAAGCAGATGTCCTCATGACTGTGAAGTTTTGAAAGCTGCAATAAACTTGAGGGCAATCTAATGGAAGGCAAAACAAAAAATTGAGATAGTTGGAGAGATTTTGGAGGAATTATTCTGAGGTCCAGATAAGGGGCAACTAGCCTTGTCACATGGATGGATTTGTGCTGCAAAAGTCCTTGCAGATGGAACTTAAGGCTAAAATGAGGCTAGTTGCAAGGGGTTTTGAAGAGCAACCGTATGATAAAGATGTTGGAGTGGTTCCTCTCACAACTGGAAAAGTAATCTTGAATATCATTTTAGCTCATTTTTCCATGTATTCATGGGAATGTGAATGGGTCGACGTTAAAGCTGCATTTTGCAGCGATATTTTTCAAGCAGAAGTATTTCTTAAAAATGCCCAAAGAGGTAACAGACAGAAGAGAAACTATGGAAAAAAAAAGTCTCTGGCTTGAATTAAACTTTTTGGTGAGATCTGGCTGGCAGAAAACAGACTGTGTTCAACAGAATTGTTTTTATGGTTATTGTAAGAAAAATATTCAGACATTTTTGTGATGCATGTTGCTATTTCATAAGGGGTAATGCTGTGAAATTTGAGCTGCTTTGAGATTAGGGTAGAATTTAAGATTGAGATTCAGGCTTCATGGCTTTTGACTATACTGATTTAAGAGTATGCAGAGTAGATCTAGACTAACTTTAAATCAGCAATCCTATTTAGAGCATTACAGCCTTCCTGGTTCATCACATTAGCTCATCACAGAAAGATGATGAGGTGATTCTCCCAGCAGTGCAGCGAGCCGGGAGACTCAAGTGGAGGCGGTGTAGTGGGCTTCCCGCTGGGCAGCATGGCCTCCACGAGTCTCCAGATGCTGAATTTCCAATGCCATCAGCTCCACGCCCAAAATCGACATGGAGCTGTATAATTTATATAAATTAGAATTTGCATTTAACTAGTGGGCTCAGGACTGAAGTCTCCGGGCCTGCTAGAATCACCCCCCCCATTCAGCGAGGTTTACAGTGGCTCCCCACTTGAAAGGAGCTGGCGGTCTGACCCCGCTGGAGTGAGAGGCCTCCAGAAGGTGAGGAGTGGGGGGGGGGGGTGTCCCTTGGACATTGCCAGCTTGGCACTGCTAGCCTGGCCCTTGGCACTGTCCCAGAGGGGACCTGAAGTGCCAAGGGGCAGGGCCAGGTGGGGCAAGGCCCAAAGGGGGCGAGGCCTTGTGTGGTGGGAGATCAGTGGGGGAGGTCCTGCTGTCACTCTGCACTCGGGCTTGGTGACAGGGGGGAGGCCAGTGATTTGGTTGGCCATCGGAGAAGGGGCGGAGTCAGGGCCGACCTGGACATTTGGGGGACGAGTGATTGAACCATGGGGGGGATTGGAGGGTCAGCAATGCTGCAGGTTGCAGGAAGGCCAGCAGTGCAGGGCCACTGCACTGATATCGGCATGTGCACAGTGGCCTGCTCAGCGCTATGCTGCTGACCTTTGCAGCAGGAATGGACCCCACACACAATTTTTTCTTATGAATCTTGCTAGTCCACTCTGCACAGCAGTGTGTGGGAGATTCATTTTGAAACTCCCGCACAGAAAAAGGGATTTATCCCAGTTTTACACAAACTCAACATGTAGAATTATTTTTGAGAGAATCCCACCTGATAATCTAAAGAAGTGACAGAAGTTGGGTGGTACAGTGGTTTGCACTGCTGTCTGACAGTGCCAGGGTCTGGGTTTGATTTCTGTCTTGGGTCACACCCTGTGTGAAGTTGGCACATTCTCCCCGTGCCTGTGGGTTTCCTCCAGGTAGCCTGGTTTCCTCCTTCGGTCCAAAGATGTACGAGTTGATTGGCCATGCTAAATTGACCTTTAGTCCCTAGACGTGTAGATTAAAGGATTAGTGGGGTTTTGGGGATAGGGCCTGGGGTGGGATTGTTGTCAGTGCAGACTTGATGGGCCGAATGGCTGCTTTCTGCACTGTAGGGTTTCTATGATATGATATCTATGAACAAATATGAAGCCTAATTAGTCAGCTGACTGATTGTGAACTCAGGCTAGACTTGTGCTGGAATTGTGATGAAACTCCCTAACATTAAGAATGTTTTAAGAGCAGATAATCTGTTAAAATGAATATATGTGGGGAATTACCCACTTAAGTTCCCATCTTTGGATGACCCACAGAACATGAAACTTGTCATTTTTAACAATGCTTGTCATGCTAATCTTCCTGATATTGTCCAGCCTATTCTCATTCTTCTGTGTGTTCCACATAGTCTTTAATCTGCCTTTTTAAGAATCACACCTTGTAACTATTCTCTAAATATAGGAAAATTCATTTTATGTGAAATTCTGGTTGTGAAGGGAGTTCAGATAACCTTTTATTTTCAAGGAAGATGTGCAGAGCTTGAAATTTCCTGGCAATGACGTGACTGTGCTTCACTTTGACTGAAAATCTGTAATGAGGGCCATGATTGAGCTCCTGAATCAGCAGTGTCATTCTGAAGTCAGGATATTGGTTTTCTGTGCTTGAGTGTCAACCACTGTTTCAATCCTACTCTGAGGATGCAGATTCAAGACCTGAGCTAGGCTGCTGATTTTCTATCGATGGAGGGAGAAAATACTCCAGTGTGCCACCAGAGTGGATCAATTTGTACTGGTTAAGATATTGATGATCTGTTTAATTTTTGTGCCAAATAGTAATCATAAATTGACAGCTGATGTGACTTTTTGGCTTTCTGCAATGTCTTGTGTTTTGTTTTTTTTAATCTGCCACATGTTTAGTGATTTGTAGCTCATTAACAGATGTGAATTTATTAAAATAATTACGCCACAGTCACTGATTCAGTCATTTTTTTGCACTAACAGTATTAAGCATACTGGCAGCTGACAGTTGTACTGTTAGTTGTTGGCACAAGAATAGAGATGAACCTGAATTAATTAAGCTATCTTACAAACAATCATGCATGAATGTAAATGTATGCTTACAATGTGTAAGAGCTTTGGAGTGTCGTGAAGACTTGTATGATTTCAGAGTACATATATTTTGCTCTTCCTTTTAGCTTTTCTCCCCACCCTCCCACCACTACCTACACCCACATCCATATTTTTAAAGTATTCCCTAATAACAGAGGCAGATAACTGCTCCAAAGCTTTAGTTTACTGTGTGGAAATGCCCATGGAGATCATGGGCTTTAATTGTTTTCATTATTTTTCTCCTATTGTAAAGGTGCTGATTCTTGCTGTAGTGCCATCCCATACATGCTAGTGTTACCTCATCCAAACATTTGCAATTTTCACCTGTTGAGCAATTAATGCTGACAGGTCAATTTAATCTTGGAGATCGTAAAAGACCAGGTCACACCCTATTCCTATCTGTTAGCCACACTCTGTTTTCCACCAGCAGCTTATGGATAATGATCGGGAACAGGACCAGACATTGTCTAGTTGGGCTTGCAACGTCAATATTCTCCAATCCTGGTATTGGAATGAGCAATGGGGCCTGGGACTACCCATGTCTGTATGATTTAATACTGACACTGGGTAATGCTTTTATGTGAAGATAATTTGGAGTGATTTGTAGATCACAGGCTTAACTTTTCGTTGCAACGTTGGCAGATTTTAACATTAGAATGTTCTCATTGATGTTGGACATTTGTGGGTTTCTATTAATGCTAAGACTGCTGCCCACTGTTTTCCCCCTCCACCCCCTCTCCCCTACTAAAATCTCCACAATGGCTAGTAGTGTCAGGGTCAGCTTAAAGACTAATAATCAGGGAATATGTCTCCAACCCAATGTACAATTGGAAAATAACAGTATAAAAGGTGAAGAAGGCAAGGAAATCTTGCATTGTGCACTACATAACTTTCTTGATCAATATATTTCCAGCCCATGAAGTAGGACGCAGTGCTGATGATTATTTTGTGGAATGAACTGGGAAAGTGGGGGGGAGCATTTGAGAAATTGTGACCACAATATCATTATGTTTCGAGTATTTATGGAAAATGGCAAAGAAAAATCAAATATAAAAATACACATTGAAGAGAGCTAATTTCACTGAGTTGAAAAGGTCCAGGTGAATTGTAACTAAAGGTTGGACATCTAAAGCATAAGTAAACTTGAAGGCTTTAAAAGAGGAAATAGTTTAAACACAGGTGCAACAAATTTTCATGGAGGGGAAAAAAAGGGCATCAATAGCTAGAGCTCCTTGTATAACTAAATATGGATTCAAATAAAATGGAAAAAGATAGCTCAATTATAAATGTTGGAGTCATAATTTAGTAGAGAATTAAGTTGAATACATAAATACAAGGGAGAAATGAAAACAGAAATTAGGAAGTGGGATGTTTTATAAATATCATGAAGTTCAACATGATATTCACAGAATTACAGAGGAAAAAGCACAAACGCCTATGAAGTTTTTAGATTTAAGTAAATTTGTCCTCTACTGGATGAAATAGAGATCGTCCTGTTTACAGTGAGAATCTGAACAATAGATCAACGGGAGAGGTTCAAAAAGTATTTATAATGTGATAGCTATGAACATACAAATATGTAACTTAAAGCAGGAGTAAGCTATTTGCTCCTCGAGCCTGCTCTGCCATTTAATAAGATACTGGCTGGTCTGATTGTGACCATTTAGCTAACCCCAAACCCTTTAATTCCTTGTCAGTAAAGAATCTATTCAACGCAGCCTTAAAAATGTCTTATGTTCTCTGGGAGGCCTGAAAAATATTTCTTGCCTCTATCTTAAATGGGAGACCTCCTAATTTTTAAACTGTGTCCCTACTTCTAGTCTCACCCACGAAGCAAAACATACTATCAGCATTCAGCCTGTCAAGTATCCCTAGGATTTTATATGTTTCAATAAGATCACCCCTCCCTCTTCCAAACTGCTATGGATATAGGCCACTCCTGGAGTATTGTGTGGAATTTTACTATCCTTAGCTGAGGTTCTTCATCTGAGGTTCTTGCTATAAAGGGAATGTAGTGAAGGTTTACCAGTCTGATCCCTGGAATGGCAGGACTGCCATATAAGGAGAGATTAAGCCAATTGGGATTATATTCACTGGAGTTTGGAAGAGTAATTTGGGGAATTCATAGAAAATTAGAAAATTTTAACAGAATTAGACAGGGTAGATTCAGAAAGAATGTTCTTGTTCGGGGGTGGGGGGGGGGAGGTGATGGTGGTCCAGAACCAAGGGTCATAGTTTGAGGATACTGGATAAACCATTTAGGAGTGAGGTTATGTGAAATGTCTTCATCCGGTGTTGAGTCTTGGAATTCACTACCACAGAAAGTAGATGAGACCAAAATATTGTGTGATTTCAAGAAGGAATTAGTCAGAGCTCTTGCCGATTAAAGGGATTAAGGAATATTGGGAGAACATAAGAAATAGGAGCAGGAGTAGGCCATCCAGCTGTTCGAGCCTGCCCCGCCATTCAACAAGATCATGGCTGATCTGTCGCTGCTCAGTTCCACTTTCTCCCCATAACCCTTAATCCCCTCTCTTATCAAAAACCCATCAACCCGCGTCTTAAAAATATTTAGCGAGGCAGCCTCCACCACTTCAACGGGCAGAGAATTCCAGAGATTCACCACCCTTTGAGTGAAGAAGTTCCTTCTCAACTCCGTTCTAAACCGCCCCCCTTTTATCTTGAGGCTGTGCCCCCTAGTCCTACTGTCTTTTTTGAGCGGGAAGAGTCTCTCCACCTCTATCCTATCCATCCCATTCATCATCTTATACGTCTCAATGAGATCTCCCCTCATTCTTCTAAACTCTAACGAGTACAAGCCCAGTTTATTCAGCCTCTCCTCATAGCTCAACCCCCTCAACTCCAGTATCAGCCTAGTAACCCTCCTCTGCACTCCCTCCAAGGCCAAAATATCTTTGCGCAGGTGCGGTGCCCAAAACTGCACACAGTACTCCAGCTGCGGCCTCACCAATGCCCTATACAGCTGCAGTAAGACCTCCCTACTTTTATATTCAATCCCCCTCGCTATGAAGGCCAGCATCCCTTTCACCTTCCTGACCACCTGCTGCACCTGCAAGCTGGGTTTTTGCGACTCATGCACAAGGACCCCGAGGTCCCTCTGCACCGTCGCCTGCTGCAGTTTTTCGCCCCGTAAGTAATAGTCCTTCCTACCATTCTTCCTACCAAAGTGGACCACCTCACACTTGCCAACATTAAATTCCATTTGCCATTTCCTGGCCCATTTGCCCAGCCTATCTAGATCCTTCTGCAGACTCTCCACACCCTCCGCACAATTTGCCGTTCCCCCTATTGCTATCCTTTTTTATATTAAGCGCTAGCCCAGCTTCATAGTTTCTCCTACCCTTCTTTATCAACTTCTTTGTCAATCTTTGTTGACATTTAAACCTCTCCCAATCCTCATCTCGCCCACTACTCTTAGCTACTCTAAATTCCTCCGCTTTTAATTTAACACTTTCCTTCACCTCCTTCGTTATCCACGGCTTATTACCTCTCTTCCTACTATCCTTTTTGACCATCGGAATAAATTTCCGCTGAGCACCAAGAAAGATCTCCTTAAAGATCCTCCACTGCTCCTCAGCAGACCCTCCCTCCAACGCGCTCCCCCAGTCCACATTCGCCAATTCTTCTCTCATCCTACCGTACTCCCCCCATTCAAACAGAGGACGCGTGTCCGGGAACCCACTTTCTCCTCCTCCATCTGCACCAGAAACTCCACCATACAATGATCACTCTCCCCAAGAGGATCCTTCACCACAAGGTCCCTAATTCTACCTGCCTCATTACATAACACCAGATCCAAGATAGCTCGCTCCCTTGTCGGCTCCAACACACACTGTTCAAGGAAACTATCCCGGCAGCATTCCAAGAACTCTTCCTCGAGCCCCCCGTGTCCAACATGGGTCGACCAATCAATATGCAGATTGAAATCCCCCATAACTACGGCCGTCCCATTCCTGCACGCCGCACTTATTTGCGCGTTAACAGCCCGCCCCACCTCCAGATCATTATTCGGGGGCCTATAGACGACACCCACCAGCGTCTTCCTCCCTTTGCTGTTCCTAATCTCCACCCACAACGATTCCACCCTCTGCTCCTTGGCTCCAATATCATCCCTTGCTACCACCGTGATGCTATCCTTAATCAGCAGAGCTACGCCCCCCTCTTTTCCCTCCTGCCTATCCTTCCTAAACACTTGATACCCCTGTACATTCAGCTCCCAGTCCCTGTCGCCCTGCAGCCACGTCTCTGTAATGGCCACCAGATCGTATCCATTTGTGTCAATCTGCGCCACCAGCTCATCCACTTTATTCCGAATGCTTCGTGCATTCAGATAAAGCGCTTTCATCCCAGCCTTCACCTGGACCCTATTTGCCGTAACGCCACCAACCATACTCACGCCCCCTACTACCCCTATGATTGGGACATCCTCGGCCTCTTCCCTTACCTGTACCCTCCCCTTAACTTTAGACCACGTAACATCACCTACCCTCGCACGCACGCACCCCCCCCCCCCCCCCAATCCCAGGACTCAGTTGAGTGAACTTTCTCGGCAATGTTTCCACTGCCGTTACATCCTCCCTTAAATAAGGAGGCCATACAACCGTCTTTTCTATTACTTTTCTATTCTATTTACTTTTCTATTCTATTCCCCTTGCAATAAATGACTACAGAACTGGTTTATGCTCCTAAAGGACAAAATTTTTTGTGCAGAGTATTATGGACAACAAAAACTTCAAGATATAATACAAAATTAAATGAAAAAGCATACAAAAATGCAAAAACATCACAGATCCTGCCTACTGGGAGAACTATAAAGAGCAACAAAGGGGACAAAACAGATAACAGGATCTACAAAATGGAATATGAACGAAAGCTTGTAAGAGAAAATGAATGTGGTCAGGAGCAAAATGTGGGGCCTCTTGAAAGGTGGTAAATGAAAAAGAGGAATATGAACATATTGAATAATTACTTTGCATCAGTATTTACTGTAAAAAAAAAAGGAATATCATGCCAGACGTTGCAGAGAAGCTAATATTGAATCGGGGAAAGCACTGAGCAAAACTAATATAAATAAAATGACCAGTGAAGAAAATAATAGCACTAAAGAATAACAAATTCCCCAGGCCCAGATGGTTTGCATCCGGGGTTCAAAGAAAGTAGGTGAGAACATTGCAGATGCCCGATTATAATCTTCCAAATGTCAGCAACTGAGTCTGTAATGAAACATTAAATGATTGAACGTTTTCAGCTGATTTAGAAGAAGCATCATGGGTTTGTAGATCATGTCTGATGAAACCAGTTGAATTGTTTGCAGAGGTGACTAAGTTTTGGACCAGGAAATGTCTTATGAATGTTATTGTATGGATTGCTAAAATGAGTTTGCTAAAATGCTTCATTTGACACTGCTCGTTGATTTGAGGGAAAATTATTGATCTAATTTGAACTGGTTGAGTGACAGGAGATAGAATAGGAATAATTACCATGGCAGCATGTGACTAGTAGTGCACCACAATGGTAGGGCCCTCAAATGTTTACCTTATTTATTAATGACTTAGATGGAATAGAAGGCACATATCCAGGTTTGCTGATGACACTGGTGGCACTCTAAGCAGTGTAGATAGAAGCATAAAATTGAAGAGATATCCATGAATTAAATGGATAAAACTGTGACCAATGGGCTTGGCAAGTGTGAAGTCATCCTCTTTGTAACATAAAAAAGGATGGGCCAGAGTACTTGCTAAATGATTAAAAAACTAGAAACAGTCAAGGCCTAAAGACATTGATAGAAGCAAATTACTGAGGATGCTGGAATTTGAAACCAAAAGAGAAAACGTTGGAAAATCTCAGCTGGTCTGGCAGCATCTACAAGGAAAGAAAAGAGCTGACGTTTTGCATCCAGATAACTCTGTCAAAGCTAAAGGGCATAGAAGGTGGGAGGGTGGAAGAATGAAAGATGAGTTATTGCCACAAAAATGAGGGGAAAGGCTGCTAATGGCATTCCATAGGGAGAGTATAAAGTGTGAATGGCCAAGTGGCAGAGAAGCTGAAATCAGAGGGTAAGGTGTGACAGATGAAGATGTGGGGAGTAGGGTGGAGAAGATGGTTGACTGAGAGGTAATATTGAGAAAGGGGGAAAGGGGAGAGGGAAAGAAAGACGAGAAAAAACTAAAAGGTAGACAACAGTTAAAAATGAAATGAAAACAAAGGGGATAGAGTGGGGTAGAGCAAATCATCTGAAGTTGTTGAAGAGACCGGAAAGCTATAATGTGCCTAGCCAGAAGATGAGATGCTGTTCCTCCGTTTGTTTTGAGCTTCACTGGAACTTTGCAGCATGCCAAAGACAGATATGAGCATTGGAGCAGGATCGTGTGTTAAAATGGCAAGCAATGAAGCCTTCCATTGTTTGCTGGAGCAGACGAGTGCAGGAGCAGAGAGACAGATAAGAAATTACCTGTTTAAAAACCTGTTTAAATAAGTTTAAAGCACTTTTGTAGTAAGAACTTACCTTGTAGAACTGTTTAAATCATTTAAAAGCATTTTTGCGGGCTTTTTGTATTTACCGCTTTAAGAATTCTAAGGGAGTGGATAGCAGGGAGTTGTGGGGGAGCAGGCTTTAAAACAGCGCCAGGCTTAAAAGGAGGCCTGGTGTGGGCAGCGGAGTGAGTGGGAAGCAGAGTGAGCTATTGGGGCTTAGGATCAAAAGGGCTTGGCAGAAAAAGGGCCAGGTAAGTTCGTATGGAAATTTTCAATATTACTACAGTGAATAATGGAGGGGCATGTGATGTGTTGTTTCTGTATGATGTGGGAACTGGTGGACCCCAGGGTCATTCCCAGTGACCATGTCTGCAGTAAGTGCAGGTTGCTGGAGGAGCTCCAGCTCAAGGTAGATGAGCTGGCCTCTGAGCTACAGACACTGAGGCTCATCGGGGGAGAGAGGGTGCCATTGTCAATGGGGTGCAAGTGACATCCACTCCCCCTAGACTGGCTAACTCTAACGGTCAGGAACAAGAGGGGGCTGCTGAGTGGAGGAAGGGGGGTGGGGAGCGGAGGAAGGGGGGTGGGGAGCTGATGCCTCAGCCTCTCAATCTGCATAACAGGTTTGAGGTTCTTGCTTCCAGTCTGGACGAGAACGAGGGAGGTGAGGTTGGTGAGCAAACTGCACACAGTCCAGTGATGCAGCAGGACATAGGCAAAGAGAAGGTGAAAAGGAACGTAGTAGTAATTGGGGATAGTGGGGTTAAAGGTATTGACACTGTCCTTTGTCACAACGTCAAAGTGCACAGAAGGGTGTGTTGTCTGCCTGGTGCTCAGGTCCGGGATGTCGCATCTGGGCTGCAGAGGAACCTGGAGTGGGAGGGTGAGAATCCGGTCGTTGTGGTACATGTGGGTGCCAACGACGTAGGCAAAATGCGAACTGAGGATCTGGGGAGGGAGTATGAAAAGCTGGGAATGGAATTAAAAAGTGGAACCGACAAGGTGGTTATCTCTGGACTACTGCCTGAACCGAGTGCAGACAGGCGTAAGGTTGATAAGATTATGGAAGTGAATGGGTGGCTCAGGGATTGGTGTGGGAGGAATGGGTTTGAATTTATGGGGCATTGGCATCAGTATTGGGGTAGGTGGGACCTGTTTGGGCGGGATGGGGTTGGTCTGAACCGTGCTGGGACCAGAGTCCTCACGAATCATGTAAATAGGACTGTAGACAGGGCTTTAAACTAATTGGTGGGGGGGAGGGTGCAAGGGTAGGTGACATTACGGGGTCTAAAGTTAAGGAGATGGTACAGGTAAGGGAAGAGGCCGAGGATGTCCCAATAATAAAGGGAGTAGGGGGCGTGAGTATGGTTGGTGCCGTTCTGGCAAATAGGGTCCAGGTGAAGGCTGGGATGAAGGCACTTTATCTGAATGCACGAAGCATTCGGAATAAAGTGGATGAGTTGGTGGCGCAGATCAGCACAAATAGATATGATCTGGTGGCCATTACAGAGACGTGGCTGCAAGGTGACAGGGACTGGGAGCTGAATGTCCAGGGGTATCAAGTGTTTAGGAAGGATAGGTGAGAGGAAAAAGGGTGGGGGGGGCGTAGCTCTGCTGATTAAGGATAGCATCAGGGTGGTAGCAAGGGATGATATAGGAACCAAAGAGCAGAAAGTGGAATCGTTGTGGGTGGACATTAGGAACAGCAAAGGGAGGAAGACACTGGTGGGTGTCGTCTATGGGCCCCCAAATAATGATCTGGAGGTGGGGTGGGCTGTTAACGCGCAAATAAGTGCAGCGTGCAGAAATGGAATGGCTGTAATTATGGGAGATTTCAATCTACATATTGATTGGTTGACCCATGTTGGACGCGGTGGGCTCGAGGAGGAGTTCTTGGAATGCTGCCGGGATAGTTTCCTTGAACAGTGTGTGTTGGAGCCGACGAGGGAGCGAGCTATCTTGGATCTGGTGTTATGTAATGAGGCGGGTAGAATCAGGGACCTTGCGGTGAAGGATCCTCTTGGGGAGAGTGATCATTGTATGGTGGAGTTTCTGGTGCAGATGGAGGAGGAGAAAGTGGGTTCCCGGACACGCGTCCTTTGTTTGAATAGAGGGGAGTACGGTAGGATGAGAGAAGAATTGGCGAATGTTGACTGGGGGAGCGCGCGTTGGAAAGTAGGTCTGCTGAGGAGCAGTGGAGGATCTTTAAGGAGATCTTTCTTGGTGCTCAGCAGAAATTTATTCCGATGGTTAAAAAGGACTGTAGGAGGAGAGGTAATAAGCCGTGGGTAACAAAGGAGGTGAAGGAAAGTGTTAAATTAAAAGCGGAGGCGTTTAGAGTAGCTAAGAATAGTGGGCGAGAAGAGGATTGGGAGAGGTTTAAATGCCAACAAAGATTGACAAAGAAGTTGATAAAGAAGGGTAGGAGAAACTATGAAGCTGGGCTAGCGCTTAATATAAAAAAGGATAGCAAGAGTTTTTATATAAAAAAGGATAGCAAGAGTTTTTATATAAAAAGGAAGAGGCTGGCTAGGGTGAACGTTGGACCCTTAGAGGATGAGAGGGGGGACTTAGTGGTAGGGGATGGGGAAATGGCTGAGGTCTTGAATAACTTTTTTGTTTCGGTCTTCACAGAGGAAGACGTGAATAATTTGCTGGGTGTTAGCGATGGAAAGGTGGTAGGACTGGAGGGTCTCAATGACATTATTGTTACTAGAGAGGCGGTGTTCGACAGACTGGAGGGACTGATTGTGGACAAGTCCCCAGCACCGGATGGAATGCATCCAAGGGTTCTGAAAGAAATGGCGGAGGTGATAGTGGATGCCTTGGTGGTTATTTTCCAAACGTTGCTGGATTCCGGGGAAGTGCCGGAAGATTGGAAAGCAGCTAATGTTACGCCGTTGTTTAAGAAGGGTGCCAGGCAAAAGGCAGGGAATTATAGGCCGGTTAGTTTAACGTCTGTTGTAGGTAAAATGTTAGAATCCGTCATCAAGGAGGGAATCTGGCTAAGTTAGGGGTTCCATTTGTAGACACGCAGGGTAGAATAGGTGCAGGGTGATGCGGTGGCGCGGGCTCGTTGGGCCGAAGGGCCTGTTTCCCGTGCTGGGTTGTTCTTTGTTCTTTGTTAAATAGCGAGGCATCTTGAGGGGAATTGCTTGATAGAGCAGACGCAGCACGGGTTCGTTAAGGGGAAGTCGTGTCTGACAAATTTATTGGAGTTCTATGAGGATGTGTCTAGGGCGGTGGATAGAGGAGAGCCAGTGGATGTGGTCTGTCTTGATTTTCAGAAGGCATTTGACAAGGTACCTCACAAGAGGTTATTGCAGAAGGTAAGGGGGCATGGAGTTGGGGGTAGGGTGTTAGCGTGGATAGAGGATTGGTTGTCAAATAGGAGGCAGAGAGTGGGGGTTAATGGGTGCTATTCGGATTGGCGGTTGGTGACTAGTGGAGTGCCGCAGGGGTCGGTGCTGGGGCCTCAGCTATTTACCATTTATATAGATGATCTGGAGGAGGGAACCGAGTGTAGGGTGTCGAAATTTGCTGATGACACCAAGATTGGTGGAACAGCAAATTGTGTGGAGGGTGTGGAGAGTCTGCAGAAGGATCTAGATAGGCTGGGCGAATGGGCCAGGAACTGGCAAATGGAATTTAATGTTGGCAAGTGTGAGGTGGTCCACTTTGGTAGGAATAATGGTAGGAAGGACTATTACTTACATGGCGAAAAACTGTAGCAGGTGACAGTGCAGAGGGACCTCGGGGTCCTTGTGCATGAGTCGCCAAAACCCAGCCAGCAGGTGGTCAGGAAGGCGAATGGGATGCTGGCCTTCATAGCGAGGGGGATTGAATATAAAAGTAGGGAGGTCTTGCTGCGGCTGTGTAGGGTCTTGGTGAGGCCGCAGCTGGAGTACTGTGTGTAGTTTTGGTCGCCGTACTTACGCAAGGATATTTTGGCCTTGGAGGGAGTGCAGAGGAGGTTTACTAGGCTGATGCTGGAGTTGAGGGGGTTGAGCTATGAGGAGAGGCTGAATAAACTGGGCTTGTACTCGTTAGAGTTTAGAAGAATGAGGGGAGATCTCATTGAGACATATAAGATGATGAATGGGATGGATAGGATAGAGGTGGAGAGACTCTTCCCGCTCAGAAAGGGCAGTAGGACTAGGGGGCACAGCCTCAAGATAAAGGGGGGGCGGTTTAGAACGGAGTTGAGGAGGAACTTCTTCACTCAAAGGGTGGTGAATCTCTGGAATTCTCTGCCCGTTGAAGTGGTGGAGGCTGCCTCGCTAAATATTTTTAAGACGCGGGTTGATGGATTTTTGATAAGAGAGGGGATTAAGGGTTATGGGGAGAGGGCGGGAATGTGGAACTGAGCCACGACAGATCTGCCATGATCTTATTGAATGGCAGGGCAGGCTCGAAGGGCTAGATGGCCTACTCCTGCTCCTATTTCTTATGTTCTTATGTCGAGGTCCTGATTGCACACAGACTGAAGGTACTCAGTAAAGCGATCATCCAGTCTATGTTTGGCCTCTCCGCTTATAGAGGAGACAACATTGGGAGCAGCAAATACAATACACCAAATTGACAGAGGTGCAAGTGAAATGCTGCTTAACCTGGAATGACTGTTTTGGATCTTGATTAATAATCATGGAAGAGGTAAAGGAGCAGGTTTTACACCTTCCGCGATTGCATGGAAATGTGCCATGGGTGATGGGAGAGGTGTTGGGTATAGTCGAGAGGGGACTAGGTTACCCAGGAGGGAACAGTCACTGCGGAACGCTGACAGAGGGAGTGAAGAGAAGATGTATTTGGTGGTGGCATCACGTTGGCGGAAATGGAGGAGGATTATTGCTTTGCATGCGGAGGCTGGTGGGGTGAAATGTGAAAACAAGGGGGACTCTATCCTGTCGACAACTGTAAGTGGAAAACCATAGTTGAGGAAGAAGGAGCATATAATAGAAGCACCACTTTGGAAAGTGGCATCATCAGAACAAATGCGATGGAGGCGAAGGAACTGAGAAAAAGGGATAAGAGTCTTTACAGGACGTAGGTGCAAAGAGCTGTAGGTCAGATAGCTGTCCAGATAGAAGTCAGTGGGCTTCTAATGGATATTCGTAAATAGTCTATTGCCTGAAATGGAGGCAGGTCAAGGAAGAGAAGGGAAATGTCTGAGATGGACCAGGTGAAGGTGATGGAGGGCTGGAACCTGGAAGTCAAGTTTTTGATGAATTTTTCCAGTTCGAGACGGGAGCATGAAGTGGCAACAAAATAACCGTCGATGTATTGGTAAAGGAGTTGTGGAAGGGGATCCGGGTAGGCTCGGAGCAAGGAATGTTCCACATACCCCCATAAAAAGACAAATTTGGCTAGGACCCATGCAGGTATCCATTGCTATACCTTTGATTTGAAGAAAGTAGGGTGAGCTAAAGGAGAAGTTGTTGAGAGAGGGAATGAGTTCAGACACCCAGGTATCCATTTACATAGACTCTTAAAATGTCACAAATACATACAGAAAATAATCAAAAATGCTACTGGAATGTTGGAATGCAGAGTTTTGAATATGCCTGAGGGTGTTAAAATTGAGGCAGTTTTGGACTTGGCAAGAGATAGGGCACAGTTTGCAGAGATTTGGGTAATTCCATTTTTAATGGAGGTCTGTCTACGGAGTCTCTGTGGGTGGAGGTTAGGAACAGGAAGGAGTCAATAACTTTACTGGGTGTTTCCTATAGGCCGTCCAATAGTAACAGCGATGTTCAGGAACAGATTGGGAAGCAGATCCTGGAAAGGTGTAACAATAAAGGGTTGTCGTGATGGGAGATTTTAATTCCCCAAACATCGATTGGAATCTCCATAGGGTAAGAGGTTTAGATGGGGAGGAGTTTGTTAGGTGTGTTCAGGAGGGTTTCTTGGCACAGTATGTGGAAACGCCTACAAGAGGAGAAGCTGTACTTGATTTGGTATTGGGAAATGAACCTGGTCAGGTGTCAGATCTCTGTGGGAGAACATTTTGGAGACAGTGATCATAAGTCTATCTCCTTTGCAATAGCATTGGAGAGAGATAGGATCAGACAAGTTAGAAAAGTGTTTAATTGGAGTAAGGGGAATTGTGAGGCTATCGGGCAGGAAATTGGAGGCTTAAATTGGAAAGAGGTTTTCTCAGGGAAATGTACAGAAGAAATGTGGCAAATTTTCAGGGAATATTTGTCTGGAGTTCTGCATAGCAATGTTCCAGTGAGATAGGGAAGTTATGGTAGGTTACAGGATCTGTGGTGTACAAAGGCTGTAATAAATCTAGACAAGAAGAAAAGAAAAGCTTACAAAAGGTTCAGAGACCTCGGTAATGTTAGAGACCTAGAAGAGTATATGGCTAATAGAAAGGATCTTAAGGAAATTAGGAAAGCCAGAAGGAGTCATGAGAAGACCTTGGCAAGCAAGATTAAGGAAAACCCCAAGGCATTCTACAAGTATGTGAAGAGCAAGAGGATAAGACATGAAAGAATAGGACCTATCAAGAGTGACGGTGGGAAAGTTTGTATGGAACCGGAAGAAGTAGCAGGTACATAAGAACATAAGAAATAGGAGCAGAAGTAGGCCATCTAGCCCTTCGAGCCTGCCCCGCCATTCAATAAGATCATGGCTGATCTGTCGCTGCTCAGTTCCACTTTCCCGCCCTCTCCCCATAACCCTTAATCCCCTCTCTTATCAAAAACCCATCAACCCGCGTCTTAAAAATATTTAGCGAGGTAGCCTCCACCACTTCAACGGGCAGAGAATTCCAGAGATTCACCACCCTTTGAGTGAAGAAGTTCCTCCTCAACTCCGTTCTAAACCGCCCCCCCTTTTATCTTGAGGCTGTGCCCCCTAGTCCTACTGTCTTTTTTGAGCGGGAAGAGTCTCTCCACCTCTATCCTATCCATCCCATTCATCATCTTATACGTCTCAATGAGATCTCCCCTCATTCTTCTAAACTCTAACGAGTACAAGCCCAGTTTATTCAGCCTCTCCTCATAGCTCAACCCCCTCAACTCCGGTATCAGCCTAGTAAACCTCCTCTGCACTCCCTCCAAGGCCAAAATATCTTTGCGCAGGTGCGGCGCGGCGCCCAAAACTGCACACAGTACTCCAGCTGCGGCCTCACCAATGCCCTATACAGCTGCAGCAAGACCTCCCTACTTTTATATTCAATCCCCCTCGCTATGAAGGCCAGCATCCCATTTGCCTTCATGACCACCTGCTGCACCTGCAAGCTGGGTTTTTGCGACTCATGCACAAGGACCCCGAGGTCCCTCTGCACCGTCGCCTGCTGCAGTTTTTCGCCCCGTAAGTAATAGTCCTTCCTACCATTCTTCCTACCAAAGTGGACCACCTCACACTTGCCAACATTAAATTCCATTTGCCATTTCCTGGCCCATTTGCCCAGCCTATCTAGATCCTTCTGTAGACTCTCCACACCCTCCGCACAATTTGCCGTTCCCCCAATCTTGGTGTCATCAGCAAATTTCGACACCCTACACTCGGTTCCCTCCTCCAGATCATCTATATAAATGGTAAAAAGCTGAGGCCCCAGCACCGACCCCTGGGGCACTCCACTAGTCACCATCCGCCAATCCGAATAGCACCCGTTGACCCCCACTCTCTGCCTCCTATTTGACAACCAATCCTCTATCCACGCTAACACCCTACCCCCAACTGCATGTCCCTCGACCTTCTGCAATAACCTCTTGTGAGGTACTTTGTCAAACGCCTTCTGAAAATCTAGAAAGACCACATCCACCGGCTCTCCTCTATCCACCGCCCTAGACACATCCTCATAGAACTCCAGTAAATTTGTCAGACACGACTTCCCTTTAACGAAACCGTGCTGCGTCTGCTCTATCAAGCAATTCCCTTCAAGATGCCTCGCAATTTCCTCCTTAATGACAGATTCTAACATTTTACCTACCACAGACGTTAAACTAACCGGCCTATAATTCCCCGCCTTTTGCCTGGCACCCTTCTTAAACAACGGCGTAACATTAGCCGTTTTCCAATCATCCGGCACTTCCCCGGAATCCAGCGACGTCTGGAAAATAACCACCAAGGCATCCACTATCACCTCCGCCATTTCTTTCAGAACCCTCGGATGCATTCCATCCGGTCCTGGGGACTTGTCCACAATCAGCCCCTCCAGTCTGTCGAGCACCGCCTCTCTAGTAACAGTAATGTCATTAAGTGCATCCAGTCCTACCACCTTTCCATCACTAACACCCGGCAAATTATTCACGTCCTCCTCCGTGAAGACAGAAACAAAAAAGTTATTCAATACCTTAGCCATATCCCCATCCCCTACCACTAGGTCCCCTTTCTCATCCTCTAAAGGACCAACATTCACCCTAGCCAGCCTCTTCCTTTTTATATATTTATAAAAACTCTTGCTATCCTTTTTTATATTAAGCGCTAGCCCAGCTTCATAGTTTCTTCTACCCTTCTTTATCAACTTCTTTGTCAATCTTTGTTGACATTTAAACCTCTCCCAATCCTCTTCTCGCCCACTACTCTTACTTAATGAATACTTAATGAATACTTTACTACAGTATTCATAGAACATAGAACATTACAGCAAGTACAGGCCCTTCGGCCCTTAATGTTGTACCGAGCTATGTCCAATCCCTAGATCAAGCTATCCCCTGTCTATAATTCTGGAGTGCTCCATGTACCAATCCAATAACCACTTGAAAGTTCCTAAAGTGTTCGACTCCACTATCACAGCAGGTAGTCTATTCCACACCCCAACCACTCTGAGTGAAGAATCCACCTTGGACATCCCTCCTATATTTCCCACCATGAACTTTATAGTTATGCCCCCAGTAACAGCTACATCCACCCGAGGAAATGGTCTCTGCACGTCCACTCTATCAATCCCTCAGATCATCTTATAAACCTCTATTAAGTTGCCTCTCATCCTCCTCTGCTCCAGCTCCCTCAACCTTTCCTCATAAGACCTACCCTCCAAACCAGGCAGCATCCTGGTAAATCTCCTCTGCACTCTCTCCAATGCTTCCACATCCTTCTTATAGTGAGGTGACCAGAACTGAACACAGTATTCCAAATGCGGTCTCACCAACATCCAGTACAGTTGCAGCATAACCTGACGGCTCTTAAACTCAAACCCCCTGTTAATAAACACTACCACACTTTAAGCCTTCTTTACGGCTCTATCCACTTGAGTGGCAACCTTCAGAGATCTGTGGATATGAACCCCAAGATCTCTCTGTTCCTCCACATTCCTTAGAATCCTGCCGTTGAATCAGCATTCAAGTTTGTCCTACCAAAATGAATCACCTCACACTTATCAAGGTTAAACTCCATCTGCCACTTTTTGGCCCAACTCTGCATCCTATCAATGTCTCGAATGTCTCACTATGGAAAAGGATCTTGGTGGTTATAGTGCAGACTTGCAGTGGACTGAAAAACTTGAGCATGTAGATATTAAGGAAGAGGATGTGTTGGAGCTTTTGAAAAGCATCAAGTTAGATAAGTCGCCGGGACCGAATGAGATGTACCCCAGGCTACTGTGGGAGGCAAGGGAGGAGATTGCTGAGCCTCTGGCGATGGTCTTTGCATCTTCAGTGGAGATGGGAGAAGTTTTGGAGGATTGGGGATGTTGTTGCTTTATTCAAGAAAGGGAATAGAGATAGCACTGGAAATTATAGATACAATCATAGGACACTACAATGCAGAAAGAGGCCCAAACACAATCTCACCCAGGCCCTACCCCTATATCCCTACATATTTTACCAGCTAATCCCTCTAACTTGTGCATCTCAGGACACTAAGGGGCAATTTTAGCATGGCCAATCAACCTAACCCTCACATCTTTGGACTTTGGGAGGAAACTGGAGCAGCCGGAGGAAACCCATGCAAACACGAGGAGAATGTGCAAACTCCACACACAGTGACCCAAGTGGGAATTGAACCCAGGACCCTGGAGTTGTGAAGCCGCAGTGCTAACTGTGTTATCGTGAGGACCATTGAGTCTAATCTCAGTGGTTGGTAAGTTGATGGAGAAGATCCTGGGGGACAGGATTTATGAACATTTGGAGGGGTATAATATGATTAAGAATTGTCAGCATGGTTTTGTCAAAGGCAGATCATGCCTTACGAGCCTGAATGAATTTTTTGAAGATGTGACTAAACACATTGATGAAGGAAGAGCAGTAGATGTAGTATATATGGACTTCAGCAAGGCATTTGATAAAGTGCCCCATGCAAGGCTTATTGAGAAAGTGAGGGGGCATGGGATCCAAGAGGACAGCTTTGTGGATTTAGAACTGGCTTGCCCACAGTAGACAAAGAGTGGTTATAGATGGGTCATACTCTGCATGGAGGTCGGTCACTAGTGGAGTGCCCCAGGGATCTGTTCTGGGACTCTTAATCTTTGTAATTTTTATAAATGACCTGGATGAGGCAGTGGAGGGATGGGTTGGTAAATTTGCTGATGACACAAAGGTTGGAGGTATTGTGGATAGTGTGGAGGGATGTCAGAAGTTGCAGCAAGATAGGATGCAAGACTGGGCGGAGAAGTGGCAGATGAAGTTTAAGCCAGATAAGTGTGAAGTGGTTCATTTTGGCAGGTCAAACAGGATGCCAGAATATAATATTAATGGTAGGACTCTTGGCAGTGTGCAAGATCAGAAGGATCTTGGGGTCTGAGTCCATAGGACGCTCAAAGCAGCTGCACAGGTTGAAGCTGTAGTTAAGAAGGCATAAGGTGTACTGGCCTTCATCAATTGAGGAATTGAGTTTAGGAGTCGAGTGATAATGTTGCAGTTATATAGGACCCTGGTCAGACCCCACTTGGAGTGTTGCGCTCAGTTCTGGTCGCCTCATTACAGGAAGGATGTGGAAGCCGTAGAAAGGGTGCAGAGGAGGTTTACAAAGATGTTGCCTGGATTGGGGAGCATGCCTTATGAGGATAGGTTGAGGGAGCTTGGCCTTTTCTCCTTGGAGAGACAAAGGATGAGGGGTGACCTGATAGAGGTGTATAAGATGTTGAGAGATATTGATGGAGTGGATAGTCAGAGGCTTTTTCCCAAGGCTGAAATGATTGCCACAAGAGGACACAGGTTTAAGGTGCTGGGGAGTAGGTACAGAGGAGATGCCAGGGGTAAGTTTTTCACTCAGAGAATGGTGGATGCGTGGAATGGGCTGCTGGCAACGGTTGTGGAGGCGGGTTCGATAGGGTCTTTTAAGAAACTTGTAGATAAGTACGTGGAACTTAGTAAGATAAAGGGTTATAGGTAAGCCTAATAATCTCTAATGTAGGGACATGTTCGGCACAACTTTGTGGGCTGAAGGGCCTGTATTGTGCTGTAATTTTTCTATGCTTCTATGACTGAAGATGGGAAATTTACCAGAAGAACATTGGAGTAGTCAAATCTAGAGGAACTAAAAATAGGGATGAGCAGATCAGCACAAGGATATTTTGGCCTTGGAGAGAGTGCAGAGGAGGTTCACTAGGCTGATACCGGAGTTGAGGGGGTTGAACTATGAAGAGAGGCTTCATAAGAGAGGCTGAATATACTGGGCTTGTGCTCGTTGGAGTCTAGAAGGCTGAGGGGGGATCTTATTGAGATGTATAAGATAATGAAGGGGATGGGTAGGGTAGAGGTGGAGAGGTTCTTCCTGCTCAAAGGACAGCAGGACTAGAGGGCACAGCCTCAAGATAAGGGGGGGGGGGGGGGGGGCGCCAGTTTAGAACGGAGTTGAGGAGGAACTTCTTCACTCAGAGGGTGGTGAATCTCGAATTCTCTGCCCGTTGAAGTGGTGGAGGCTACCTTGCTAAATATATTTAAGTCATGGGTAGATAGGTTTTTGGTAGGCATGGGGATAAAGGGTTATGGGGAGAATGCGGGAAAGTGGAACTGAGCCACTTCAGATCAGCCATGATCCTATTGAATGGCGGGGCAGGCTCGAGGGGCTAGATGGTTTACTCCTGCTCCTATTTCTTATGTTCTTATGAGACAGATTGATGTTTTTGCTGGAGAGGACATGGAGTTGGAATCTCAGCTTGGATTAGATAAGACAGCGAGATTGCAAAGTTACGTTCAGCCTAATATAATGTTCAGGGAGCGAGGTGAACGATACTTTGGTCTTGCTGTTTAATTTATGGATTTACAGTTTAACAAATTTTTGGAGGAAATGTACAACTTTTTCGGAAAATACGAAAATAAAATGATCAAGAAAACATTTTAAAACTGATCTGGCGCAATTTTTGATATTTGTAAACAGTTTGAAATGAAAATGATTTGAATAAAGTATTTTATTGTGATCTCAGTGACAGTTAGCTTAAATGAGTTGAATGTTTTTATGTTGTTGAACTGCATGAGTAGAACTGCTGAATATTAATAAAATGCATTAAATGGAAATTCTTTGCCAAAAGAATACATTTCTAAAGTGATAATTGTGATGTATGTTTCTTATTCAGTGTTCTAAGTATATTAACAGTTTACCACCATATTGTGACATTCTATTCTGTACTTTTTATTGTTAAAAAGTTTCCTCATTTAGGAAAGGCTGCCATCTGGTGACAATTTGATATGTGGCAGATTGTGAAGGTGATGCCCTTCCCGTCCATACTGCTGCACATCTCAGTGGTTGGTTTGGGTTTTGGATCATTGACAAATGACCTGCCTGGTCATATTAGCGAGTTCAGATTTACTGATTGTACTGATAAGTTTTTATAATCCTTTTTACAATGCAATATTGAACTCTGAAGTATGTTGCAGATGTTGTAGCACCATTAGCTGTCCCATGTGGATCTAAAGTAATCTCAGCGTCTGCGTGGAGAATCATTTCATACTTGAGCAGCCTTTTCTCAGTTTATAGGGCAGTTTACTATTCCACTATTGTTTGTTCTTTGTGGCACTGTTGTAATCTTGAATATAAAATACTAACCCTACATCCCAAAGAGGATTGTTTAATTTGATCAATTCTTGAGTGCTTTCATTACTCCTGGTGTTTGGAACACCGGTTTGCTTTGGCAGCAGTACAGACTGAATGTTAGGCAACAGCTCACTTTGAGCAATGGTATCACTTGTTGAGATCCTTGTCATTGCTGATGACCAGCTCCAGGTGACTGGGGATAATGTGTTGTCATCAATTCCAGCCTACTTGCGGATTTCAGTAGCTGAATACAGTAGCCAGATGTCTGCAACACATGCACAGCACCGTTCCCATTTGCACAAAGCTGCGAACATGGACAGGGAACTGCACTGCTGTTCGGAATGGGTTTAATTTGGCCTGTATTTTTAAATGTTAGTTCATTGCTCAAATAAACCCCAATGTTGGAGCTGTTGCATTTATTTTAAATATTTCTTGTGCTAAAGTTGCACAAGACTAGCCTTGAATATATTTAAGTATCTTTCAGATTCATTGAAGCATTAGTGGACAAGTAAGTTTGCTGGATTTTTAAGTAAGAATAGCAATTTTTGGAGAACAGCCTGGAATATCTCTGATATTTCACTTGAGATAAGTGGCACAGATCTCTCAAGTAACGAGTGTTACTAGTGAGTAGCTGAGATGTATGGTACTGGACTAAGGGCAGAACCAAATCCCTGGCCTTTCAAGTAGGACCTTTATTAATACCCCATTTGACGTTTGCTCTACTTGGATGTTGTGTTTGCCTGATATTATTTTCTATGTATTCACCTGCAAAATTAATGGACTTGGACATGCTTGGCTTAAAGAAAAAACCAGCACAGATTTGTAAAAGGCAAATCATATTTGATTAACTTGATTTGAGTGTTTTGAGGTGGGTGAAAGCACTGCAGTTGATGTGTGTGTGTGGAGCTGTCCAAAAATAAGCTGCCTGTTCCTGCATGATGGTGTTGTGTGTTACGTTGCTGGCATATAACAATTGTTGAAGTTACCTGCTGGCTGGTTAAAGTGATTAACAAAGTATGTGTGAGTTAATTTGAAATGATTTTATTTTTTCTTCCTGCTGCTTTGTTTCCAGGCCACCTTCAAATATATTGTATGCCATTCACTCATTAAAACTGGGGATTTCTCCATGCTTTTTCCAGCCACTTCCTAGGTATGTGTCAAAAATGGCTAGACCTAATGTCAATTCCCAATGATGCTAACTGCCAGAAATTTGTTTATGTCACTTAGTGTGCTGGGATGCATCTCAAGTGGTCCTGGTGAATTGTCAACTTTTGAGCACAACCCGCCTAACTAATCCCTCTTTCTTTTTAATAATCAGTGTCTCAACTAACTTCTCTTTCATCTGGCTTGTGCAACATCTTCTTCCTTGGAAGGACACATGCAAAGTATTTGTTTTATACCTTTGCCATGCCCTTATCCTCCATGTGTAAATCCCCTTTTAAGGTCTCTAATCGACCTTGCTCTTCTTTCTCTTTGCCAACCTTTTACTATCTCAATGCTGTAATGACACCAGGACGGGTTTTATGCCAATGACACTGCAATCCACAATCTCCTTGACTGGAAGCAAGTGACCTTCATTGACTAACAAAATCACCCATGTACCTGGCAAAAGTCCAACGCCGGCATCTCTACATCCTGGCAAATGACAACAGTGTGCCATCAACTGAAGGCTGAGATCCAACATTGCATTTGTAACATGAAAAGTAACTGGTAGGTGAGGAAAACACATGACATTCAGGCCTGTTTCGACTAGCATGAGAGGTGAAATTTTCAGGCTACCAAGATGTTCTACAAATACTGCTTGACTGGGCAAACCCTCTTCGCTCATAGAGCAGGTCTCGTCTTCTCAAGGAAGATGATACCATTAGTCAGCGTGGAAGGAGCACCTCGAACTGCTTCTCAACCAGGAGTCTACTCTATTGAAGAAGACCATCCGAGTTGTTCAGTAGTGTCCTGTGGAGGATTTCCTGTGCAGTCCCCCACCTATCAAAGCAAGCTATTCAACAAATGAAAACAAGTAAAGCTTGCAAGGCAGCATGGTTGCAGAGGGAAGCCAACTCAAGGCTGCAAATTCCACTCTCCTGCGCAACAACAGGCCTCCACTGCAGAAGAGCTTGTGAATTCAGAGATGGCCTCCTCTGTCATCTGAAGACTTACTAAGCCTGACCAGATGACATCCTCAATTTTGAGGGACTATCAATGGTAATGGTGACTAATTCTATGCCTGTAGAATAGCTTTGGGCATTCCATTTTATGCTAGTGTTCCCTCTCTTATTTTCTTATGCTCTCTCTTTGCTTTTCTTATTTGTTTTTTCACTTCCCCTTTTGAACCTTCTGTATTCGCCATGGTTCTCAGTTGTCTTGTCCGTCTGACAGCTGTCATATTCACCCTTTTTCCTGCTTCATTCACTCTCTCTTTCAAAAATGGACAGGCTAGGTGGATTGACCATGCTAAGTTGTCGTTTAATGTCTGGAAATGTGTGGGTTAGGGAGATTGACAGGTAAACATGCCGCAGGGCTCAGTACTGGGACCTCTTCTCTTTGTAGTGTATATAAATGATTTGGAAGGGGGAGTCGGTGGTGTGATCAGCAAATTTGCTGATGACACCAAGATGGCTGGATTGGCGGGCAGTGAGGAGCAGTGTCTGGCAATACAGCAGGATATTGATAGGCTGGTTGATTGGGCAGTTACATGGCAAATGGAGTTTTATTTTCCAGACGTCGCTGGATTCCGGGGAAGTGCCGGAAGATTGGAAAGCGGCTAATGTTACACCGTTGTTTAAGAAGGGTGCCAGGCAAAAGGCAGGGAGTTATAGGCCGGTTAGTTTAACGTCTGTTGTAGGTAAAATGTTAGAATCCATCATCAAGGAGGAAATAGCGAGGCATCTTGAGAGGAATTGCTTGATAGAGTAGACGCAGCACGGTTTCGTTAAAGGGAAGTCGTGTCTGACAAATTTACTGGAGCTCTATGAGGATGTGTCTAGGGCGGTGCATAGAGGAGAGCTGGTGGATGTGGTCTTTCTGGATTTTCAGAAGGTGTTTGACAAGGTACCTCACAGGAGGTTATTGCAGAAGGTCAGGGGACAGGGAGTTGGGGGTAGGGTGTTAGCGTGGATAGATGATTGGTTGTCAAATAGGAGGCAGAGAGTGGGGGTCAATGGGTGCTATTCGGATTGGCGGATGGTGACTAGTGGAGTGCCGCAGGGGTCGGTGCTGGGGCCTCAGCTATTTACCATTTATATAGATGATCTGGAGGAGGGAACCGAGTGCAGGGTGTCGAAATTTGCTGATGACACCAAGATTGGAGGAAAGGCAAATTGTGCGGAGGGTGTGGAGAGTCTACAGAAGGATCTAGATAGGCTGGGCGAATGGGCCAGGAAATGGCAAATGGAATTTAATGTTGGCAAGTGCGAGGTGGTCCACTTTGGTAGGAATAATGGTAGGAAGGATTATCATTTACGTGGTGAAAAACTGCAGCAGGCGACGGTGCAGAGGGACCTTGGGGTCCTTCTGCATAAGTCGCAAAAACCCAGCTTGCAGGTGCAGCAGGTGATCAGGAAGGCGAATGGGACGCTGGCCTTCATAGCGAGGGGGATTGAATATAAAAGTAGGGAGGTCTTGCTGCGGCTGTATAGGGCATTGGTGAGGCTGCAGCTGGAGTACTGTGTGCAGTTTTGGGCGTCGTACTTACGCAAGGATATTTTGGCCTTGGAGGGAGTGCAGAGGAGGTTTACTAGGCTGATACCGGAGTTGAGGGGGTTGAGCTATGAGGAGAGGCTGAATAAACTAGGCTTGTACTCGTTAGAGTTTAGAAGAATGAGGGGAGATCTCATTGAGACGTATAAGATGATGAATGGGATGGATAGGATAGAGGTGGAGAGACTCTTCCCACTCAGAAAGGATAATAGGACGAGGGGGCACAGCCTCAAAATAAAGGGGGGGCGGTTTAGAACGGAGTTGAGGAGGAACTTCTTCATTCAAAGGGTGGTGAATCTCTGGAATTCTCTGCCCGTTGAAGTGGTGGAGGCTACCTCGCTAAATATTTTTAAGAAGCGGGCTGATGGATTTTTGATAAGAGAGGGGATTAAGGGTTATGGGGAGAGGGCGGGAATGTGGAACTGAGCAGCGACAGATCAGCCATGATCTTATTGAATGGCGGGGCAGGCTCGAAGGGCTAGATGGCCTACTCCTGCTCCTATTTCTTATGTTCTTAATCCAGATAAATGTGAGGTGATGCATTTTGGCCGGAATAATGTAGGGGGGAGTTATATGATAAAGGGTAAGCCCATAAGGAGTATAGAATCGCAGCGAGACCTGGGGGTGCAAGTGCACAAGTCTTTGAAGGTGGCAGTGCAAGTGGAGAGTGTGGTGAAGAAAGCCTATGGTATGTTAGCCTTTATAGGAAGGGGTATAAAATATAAGAGCTGGAGTCTAATGTTGCAGTTGTACAGAACGTTGGTTAGGCCGCACTTAGAGTACTGCGTCCAGTTCTGGTCGCCTTACTACCGGAAGGACGTGGAGACTGTGGAGAGAGTGCAGAGGAGGTTTACCAGGATGTTGCCTGGTATGGAAGGACTGGGTTATGAGGAAAGATTGAAGAAATTGGGGCTGTTTTCCCTTGAAAGACGCTGACTGAGGGGGGCTCTAATAGAGGTATATGAGATTATGAAGGGTATAGATAGGAAATAGCTTGCCTCTGTTTACTCTATGATAGAGACACATAGGACAAGGGGCCATGGGCTTAAGGTGAGGGGGGAGAGGTACAACACAGATATTAGAGGGAGGTTTTTCACACAGAGGGTAGTGGGGGTATGGAATGCTCTGCCAAGTAAGGTGGTGGAGGCAAACACGCTCGTGTCATTTAAGAGTAACTTAGACAGGCACATGAGTGGGTTGGAGATGGGTGGATATAGGAGATTGTTTTAAATAAGGGTCATTAGCATTGGGGCGTCCCTGGTAAGGTAAATGGATATGGTACAATAATAATGTTTTTTTTTCCTTTTCATTCACAGGTTTTAAGTCGGTCCGCCTTGTGCCCAATGAGGGGCATACACGCGATGGGTCGTACTTGGGCTGCTCTTGGTTGTTCGAGATTGGCCTAGTGCTTCATGTCGTTGGTGTGTGCCTAAACTGGACCAGATACTGGGCAAGACGACAGCTCAGTGACTATCGCTGATTGCTGTGCAGACACATGGATTTGGGCCGGTGTCTGTGGGAGTTTGCGCATTCTCCCCGTGCTTGCGTGGGTTTTCTCCAGGTGCTCCGGTTTCCTCCCACACCGCAAAGATGTGCTGTTAGGGTGATTGGCAGTAATAAATTGTCCCTAAATCAGTTTTCCTCAATCTGGATGGCCATAAAACGTTAGATAAGGGTCGTGGGTGGAGAGGGGGACTGGTGATGTTGAGATGGCGGTGCGGGCTCGTTGGGCCAAAGGACCTGTTTCCCGGGCTGTTTTTGTTCTTTGTCCTTAAACATAGGGTTACAGATATAGGACCTGGGTAAGATGCTGCGTTGGAAAGTCAGTGCAGACTTAATGGACTGAAGGGATTCTATGATCTTTTTAGTTATCTTGGGAGTTTTGGACTTGTCTGTCCAACTTTCCCCTAACTCTGAGACAGCTTACAACTGAAGCTTATCAGTTTTATTTATTGAACACCATACATTTATGTGCATACACTCCAAACTACCTTTGTTAGCTTCACATTGCTTCCATGTGACAGTTTTATTTCTGATCAGCTCTTTATTCTAATACTGTTTGTCTTTTCCAATCCTATTTGTACCTTTTTTTTTCCTCCTATCTGTTTCCCCTCTTTCACCAATTAGCACCAAGCCTGTAAAATAATACTAGTTAACCTTCCATGTGAGGGCATCTTTGTTTGATTTTTTCATACCATTAACTAATCCACACCAAATCTGAATTAGATGTGGCAAGGATGTTGGTTGATTAAGTCTTGGATTTTCGTTTTTTTTTCTCCGAGCAGCTGTTTACACTCATCCGTGCAGTTCATTACTGTGGCAATCTTAGACGGTTAGATTCGTTTCCCAACATGATGCCTTGTCTCTGCTTTAAATTTGAGCATTGTATTCTCATTTCAACAACAAGTGCAACAGCAACTTGCATATAAATGCAGTTTGTATTTACATAGTGTCCTTAACTATAGTAAAATCTCCTAAAATGCTTCACAGGAGCATTATCAAAGGAGATTTAACACTGAATCTTACAAGGAGAAATTAGGGCAGATGACTGCAAGCTTGGCCAAAGAGGTGGGATTTAAGCAACGTCCCAAAGGGAGGCTGAGGTTTAGGGAGGGAATTCCAGAACTTGAGGCTGAGGTATGGCTGGTAGTGATGCAGCACTGTCAGAGGTGCGATTGTTTTTGATGAGATATTAAGTCAAAGTCCATCTGTTCCCCTCAAGTGGGCAGATCCGTTGGCACTATTTTGAAGACAAGCCGAAGCGTAGTAGGCTTAAATTGGCTGCCATTCGTATGTTACAAAGGTGACTATATTTAAGTAGCATTTTGTTAACTGTCAAGTGCTTTGAGATGTTCTAATGCTGCCAAAGATACTATATAAATGCAAGTGCTTTCTTTGAGATTGAAAATGAGCTGTTTGTACTGCACTTTTAATAAGTTCTACATCTTTCCCAGTGATAATAACTGATGGTTTTCACATACCTGTTGGAACTTGAATGCTTCTGCTGCAGTTTGGCTTGAAGTCACAGGTGGAACTTCTATGAACAAGTTCTAGCTGATAATGTTTGATTGATATGCAGGGAGGTAGGGGAATACAGTCTGCTATCCCCTTCCTTGCACCTGGTCTTCTGGTCTAACACACTGGTGTTTGGTGCAGTCAGAAATCCCATTTGTCTAATGTAGATGATTTATGATTTAAGATTCAATTTCTGTTATCTAAGTTAAAAATTATTGCAACCTTCTAATATTCTCTAAATGAGTTTTTCCGCAGAATAAACTGGTGTGCTTGTATGTTGATGATCTGAAATGTGTGTTGCTAATTTAAAAACTAGCTCTTATGGAAGTCGTATATATAGATAACTGTTGGTGCTACTGTGCAGACGTGAGAGGGCTGCTGAAATTCAGAGTAAGCATGTTTAGGTTGTACCATATTTTTCTCTACGAAAATGTAATACTGTTTAAAAAAAATTATGTTGAAATCAGTGTTGCTAACTGCTGTAACATGTTGGTGGAATTGGTATACTGTAATGGTGGGGATGGGGAGTGTGCTGAGACACAGATTCGGGTCCTCCATGTGCTTGCAATTTCTGCTGCTAAATGGAATGTAATCTTCCTTTGTTCTTGAGAACTGGAGAAATGTGGAGATCTCATATTATTATGTCTTTTTGTGAATTGAATTACTTGTACAAGAATACTGCCACCAATAGGAGAATCTTGCATGAACTGTTGATGGAATACCAATGTAAATTTCAGTAGGTACCCTATACCCATATGGGTACCGTATATCCATAGGGTAGGTGATCCATATTATTACATTTACCCAAAATTTAAGTTTGCTGCATGTGCTGTTTTGGCTAATTTTTGTGAGGTGCACCACAGCTGCCCGCAGCATTCAATTCTCCCTCAATGTCAATGTAAATTTGCTACTTTATAAACTAGTAAGCCTGTTGGATTTTCTTGGTGAAGTTGCCACTTGAGGGCAGTTTTGTTCTGTATCTCCTCTTACATTCAGTGCTGGATTGTGTATGCTGAAATTAATGTCATGTTTGATCCTATAAATGCCAAAGAATTTACCTTTTCACCCAATTATTTTTGGTTGGATTCAAACCCAGGCTCTAGAGAAAAAGAGAAAATATCTCAAAGCATTTTACAGACTGTGAACTTTTTTTATAGAGACTAATGTTTGTTTGAATGTATGAAACACAGCAGCCACTTTGCACACACCATTCCACACACTGTAATAAGGTAACTATTTGATGATTTTGGTAATGTTGGTTAAGGAATAAATATTATCCATGCTCTTTGACTAGTGCTGCTGGTTTTTTGCATGTGCACCTGAAAGGCAACAGTGCAATCCCTACAATGCAGAAGGAAGCCATTCAGCCAATTAAGTCTCCACCAACTATAATCCCACCAAGGCCCTATTCCCATAACCCCACATATTTACCCTGCTAATTTATCTGTTATTAGGGCCAATTTAGCATGACCAATCAACCTAACCCCACAATCTCTAGACTGTGGGAGGAAACTGGACCACCTGGAGGAAACACACGCAGACACAGGGAGAATGTGCAAACTCCACCCAGACAGTGAACCAAGGCTGAATCAATCCCTTGTGCTGTGAGGCAACAGTGCTAACCACTAAGGTTAAGGCCTTGGTTTATCGAATCATCTGAAATTTGGCATCTCCTCTTGTGCAGCACACCAGTCAAGTGTGTTTTTTGGTTTGATTTATTATTGTCAAATGTATTAGTATATAGTCATAGGTATTGTTTCTTGTGTGCTACACAGACAAAGCATGCCATTCATACAGAAGGAAAGGAAAAAGTGCAGAAGTAGTTTTACAGTCATAGTTAGGACATAGAGAAAGATCAACTTAATGTAAGGTAGGTCCATTCAAAAGTTTGGCAGCCAGAAAGAAGCTGTTCTGAAGTTGATTGGTACGTGTCCTCAAACTTTTGTATCTTTTTCCCAACAGAAGAAAGTGGGAGAGAGAACGTTCTGGGTGGGTGGGGTCGTTGATTTTGCTGGCTGCTTTTCTGGAGCAGTAGATAGATGAGAGGCAGGTTTGTGTGATGTACTGGGCTTCATTCACAACCCTTTGTAGTTTCTTGTAGTCTTGGACAGAGCAGGAGCCATACAAGCTGTGGTACAACCAAGAAAGAATGCTTTCTATGGTGTCTCTGTAAAAGTTGGTGAGAGTCATTGTGGACGTGCCAAATTTCCTTAGGCTCCTTAGAACGTTGAGGCATTGTTGGGCTTTCTTGGGTTTTCTAAACTATAGCATCAGTGTGGAGGGACCAGCACAGGTTGGTGAACTGGGCACCTAGAAGCTGGAAGCTAATGACACAGGCTTGACCTTTTCCACTTCGGCCCCATTGATGTAGACAGGGGCATGTCCTCCACTATGCTTCCTGAAAT
This sequence comes from Carcharhinus amblyrhynchos, assembly GCF_965287045.1. Taxonomy (NCBI): domain Eukaryota; kingdom Metazoa; phylum Chordata; class Chondrichthyes; order Carcharhiniformes; family Carcharhinidae; genus Carcharhinus; species Carcharhinus amblyrhynchos. Next base: position 32,137,646 of record NC_137335.1, on the reverse strand, counting down.
CGGTGACAATCTCCTTCGTATTACTGACGTTGAGGGAGAGATTATTTGTCATTGTACCAGTTCACCAGATTCTCTGTCTCTTTCCTGTATGCTGTCTCATCATTGTTTGAGATCCAACCCACTATGGTGGTGTCATCAGACACTTGAAAATCGATTTGGAGGGAAATTTGGCCCCACAGTCATTGTTGTATAAGGGGTATAGTAGGGAGCTGAGGACACAGCCTTGTGGGGCACTGGTGTTAAGGATGATCGTGGAGGTGGTGTTGTTCCCTATCCTTAGTGATTGTGGTTTGTGAATTATGGAGTCTAGGAATCAATCACAGAGGGAGAAGCCAAGCCCCAGGCCATAGAGTTTGGAGATGAGTTTTGTAGGAATAATGGTGTTGAAAGCTGAGCTGTAATCAATAAATAGGAATCTGACATAAGTGTCTTGGTTATCCAGGTATTCCAGGGTTGTGTGTATGTCAGCCTGATGTGCTTAAGTTTCTGAAGTGAGACTTGAAAATTAACTTTCTGACGTGGAAGTGAAAGCACTACCCAGGGTGATCAACTCTTATGAAATAAAATAAGAGACATTTCAGTTGCAAAGGGTTGTTGGTGACCAATTGAGTGGAGGCGGAAGTTACTGCTGAGTGTTAAGGGTGGACAGGGAAGGGAGGGGGTGGCTCTCGTGGCCATAACAAGAAGGGAAGTGGGGATAGTTTGAAGCAACGAAAACATAGTAATTTTGTGAATTTGCAACACTATCATCTTTCTTCCACCCAGCTCACTCTAATCACTGAAATGAGACTGTGAGGATCAGCTTCCAACAGCTGTCTTAAAAATATGGAAGAAAAGGCATCCCTTAAGGGGACACAGTCAAAATAAGGGGCAGTCCCTTAAAATATAAGACAGTTGGCCACCTGCATACATCCAGAGTCAAACCTGCACCTTAAAAATACAGAATTTAATGTATTGCATTACCATTCTTCCCATAATGATTTTGATGCTTGAAGTGATCTTTTCAGATTTCTCCATTTACTGTCATACTCAATCCATTAATCAATGTTTTCTTCCTTTCATGGGATGTGGACGTCACTGGTAGGGCCAGCATTGGTTGCTCACCCTAATTATGCTTGAGAAGTTGGTGGTGAGATTCCTCTTGAAGTGCTGCAGTCCAGTTGGTGCAGGTACATCCAGAGTGCTTATAGGAAAAGAATATGGCAGAAGAATAACATTTTGATATTATTAAAAATTATTTGACGGGCATTCAGTCAAGTCTCCTCATAGAGACAGAGGTTTACAGCATGGAAATAGGCCCTTCGGTCCAACTTGTCCATGTTGCCTATTTTTTTAAAACCCCTAAACTAATCCCAATTGCCCGCATTTGGCCCATATCCCTCTATACCCTTCGTATCCATGTAACTATCTAAATGCTTTTTAAAAGATAAATTTGTAGCCGTCTCTACTACTACATCTGGCAGCTTGTTCCAGACACTCAGCACCCTCTGTATAAAGAAATTGTCTTTGTGAGGAGACTCGAGTGAATGCCCGTCAAATGATTTTTAATAAGTTGAAATGTTATATTGTATTCATTTAGATACCTTACCCTGGATCCTGTGAAATTTAACTTTACGCAAGAACCTAGCATGCGGTACCTTGTCAAAAACCTTGCTAAAGTCCGTGTAGACAACATCATCTGCACTGCTCTCATCTACCTTCTTGGTTACTCCTTCAAAAAACTCATTTAAATTTGTGAGACATGATTTTCCACTCACAAAGCCATGCTGACTGTCCCTTATCAGTCTTTGCATCTCTAAGTGCCTGTAGATCCTGTCTCTCAAAATACCTTCCAACAATTTACCCACCACAGATGTGAGGCTAACTGGCCTGTAGTTCCCAGGCTTTTCCCTGCAGCCCTCTTTAAATAAAGGCACAACATTTGTCACTCTCCAATCTCAGGCACCTCATCCGTGATTATTAATGATTCAAATATCTCGGCTAGGGGACCTCCTCAGCTCCCACAATATCCTGGGATATACCTCATCAGGCCCTGTGGATTTACCTACTTTGATGCACTTTAAAACTTCAGCACCTCATGCTGTAATGTGTACACTCCTCAAGACATCAATATTTAATTCTCCAAGTTCCCTTTTCTCAACAGTTAATACTGATGAGAAATGTTCATTTAGGATCTTACCCAAGTCTTGCACATAGATTACCTTGTTGATCCTTAAGCGATTCTACTCTCTCCCTTGTTACTCTTTTGCCCTTTATGTATTTGTAGAAGCTTTTTGGATTCTCCTTTGCCTTATCTGCCAAAACAATTTTGTGTCCCTTTTTGCCCTCCTGATTCCTCTCTTAACTCTACTCTTACACCCCATATACTCTTCAAGGGATTTACTTGATCCCAGCTGCCTATGCACATCATGTGCCTCCTTCTTCTTGACCAGGGCCTCAATATCCCAAGTCATCCAGGGTTTCTGACTTCTGCCAGCCTTGCCCTTCACTCTAAGAGGAATGTGTTTAACCTGAACCCTGGTAACACTTTTGAAAGCATGCCACTTAACAGACACCTCTTTTCCTTCCCACAGATTCCCCCAGTTAACTTTTGAAAGTTCCTGCCTGATACCATCAAGATTGACCTTGCCCCAGTTTAGAATATTAACTTTTGGGCCAGACCTATCATTCTCCATAGCTATCTTAAAACTAATAGAATTATGGTCACTGGTCCCAAAATGAGCCCTCACTAATACTCCTGTCACCTGCTCTTCCTTATTTCCCAAGAGAAGGTCAACTTTTGTCCCCTGTCTAGTCGGGCCATCCACATACTGAATGAGAAATTCCTCCTGAATACACTCAACAAATTTCTCTCCATCCAACCCTCTAATGCTATAGCTGTCCTAGTCAATGTTGGGAAAATTAAAGTCTCTGACAATTACCACCCTATTTTCTTGGAGCTATTTAATCTCCTTACATATTTGCTCCTCAATTTCCTGCTGACTATTTGGGGGCCTATAGTACGACGCTATCAAAGTAGTTTCCCCCTTCTTATTTCTCAGTTTTACCCATGTAAACTCAGTGGCTGAATCCTTGGATATATCCCCCCTCTGTATGGCTGTGATGCTTTCCCTAATCAAAAGTGCAACTCCCCCTCCCCTCTTGCCTCCTGTTCTATCTTTCCTATAGCATCTGTACTCTGGAACATTGAGCTGCCAGTCCTGTCCCTCCCTTAGCCATGTTTCAGTAATTGCTGTAATATCCCAGTCCCACGTAACCATCAATGCCCTGAGTTCATCTGCCTTGCCTGTCAGGCCTCTTGCATTGAAATAAATGCAGTTTAATCTGGACTTCCCTTGCTCTCTGTCTTGCTTCTGTCTGGTACTAGGATTACTGACACTATCTTTACTAATTAATGTGCTCTCTTTAACTTCCGTGCTGTCCTCAAACTTCTCTTCTGATCTTGTGTGTAGAATATAGTAAAAGTAATTCTGTCATGTTCCCGCTTGTTGGCAACACTTAATAATCATAGAATTGTACAGCACAGAAGGAGATCATTTGGTCCATCATAACTTGTGGTGGCTTTCTGAAAGAGTTATTCAATTAATTTCGTTCTGACTCTTTTCCCAAAGTCATGCAAGTTTCCCTTTTGGAAATTTATGTTGAATCTATTTCAACCCCACTGTCAGACAATTCACATGTAAACAGATTTTCTGTATCTTCCCCTGGCTCATTGCCTTTCTTGAGAATATTAGAACAGAATAACAGTTGCAATAAAAGGAATCCCAGAAATCTTCTGCTGGCATGTAAATAGTAAGTGGGCAGTAATAATTAGGATAGGTCTTAAGAGGATCAAGAGGGTGATATTAGGAATAACATGGTGTCACAGTGGTTAGCACTGCTGCCTCACAGCTCCAGGGGCCTGAGTTTGACTTCAGCCTTGGGTGACTGCGTGTGGAGTTTGCACATCTGCGTGGGTTTCCTCCAGGTGCTCTGGTGTCCTTGTACAGCCCGTCCAAAATATGTAGGTTTAGTAGATTGGCTATGGTAAAATTGCCTCTTAGTGTCCTGAGATGTATAGGCTAGGGGAATTAGTGGGGCACATGTGGGGTTATAGGGATAGGATGGGGGTGGGTGAGCAAATTTAAGATGTTCTGACGGTGCAGATTCAGTGGGCTGAAGAGGCTTCTTCTGTACTAAAGAGATTCTATGATTCAGTGTGCTTAGAGGCAGAGCACAAGTCTAGAATACTTAATGAGTACTTTGTGCTGGTATTCACTAAGGAGGAAGATGCTGAGAGAACATCAGTAGGAATGGACATGGTGGTAATGGATAGCATGAAAATAGACAAGATACATGGGCTGTGCTCAAATGCCACCTGCCTGAGTGTCTTGCATCCCTGATTGTGAAAAGAAGTTGGAGTGGAGATGGTGGAAGACGTAGCGTAATTTTCCAATTTTCCTTCAATCTTAGAATATTGGAGAATGACAAACATGACACCCTTAATCGAGAAAGGGTGTAAGGACATTCTTGGCAACCAGAGGCTGATCAATTTAACATCAATGGTGGTTAATGTTTTAGAGACAATGATCAAGGAAAAATATCAATGGAAACTTGGAAGGGTTTGCATTAGTTAAGGAGAGCCCTGGTAGATTTATAAATGGCAGATCATGATTGACTAATTTAATTGAATCTTTTTGATGAAGTAACAGGGAGGGTTGGTGAAGGGAATGTTGTGGAAGTTGTCGACTGGATTTTAAAAAAGAATTAACATACCCCCATGAGCCTCAATATGGCTCGAAGGGGGTCAGTTAGCTTAAAGGCTTAAGGACAGAAACCAGCAAGTCATAGTAAATAGATGCTTGTCAGATCTGAGGGTGATTAGACACCGTTGCTTTCCAAGGTTCAGTGTGACGACCATTGCTTCAGTATATATAAATGACTTTGATATTGGAACACAGAATAACATTTCAAAATTTGCTAGCTGCACCAACTTGAAGGCGTGGCAAACAGTGAGGATGATAAAATTGAATGCAATAGATCATAGGCTCATAGAATAGGCAGATAAGCAACAGATGTGAATTTAATGCAGAACAGATTGGCCAGATGACATAAGAATGGGATTTCCTTCTTGAATGAACCTGATAAGTTTTTATGACAGTCCAGCAGTTCTGTGGTCACCATTACTGACACTAACTTTTTTAGATGTTTTTATCAACGAAATTCAAATTCTCCTGCTGCTGTAAACTTTGAATGGGTGTCTTCAAGTATTAGTCCAGACTTCCAGATTGCTAGTCTAATGATGTAATCACTATACTATCTGCATTACAAATTGTATTCTAGCTTATCAACTGGGTGTTTGCAGCAGTTGATAGTTTGCCATGATATGGACTTAGTGATGTAACTGTGATACAGAATACCTTCTTTTTCCCAGTTTTTTGAATTTTGGGAGGCCTAGATGATAGAATCATCAAATCCTACAGTGCAGAAGGGGGCCTTTTGGTACTTGAGGCTGCACTGACCACAATCCCACCCAGGCCTTATCCCCATTTACCCAGGCTAGTCCCCCTGACATGAAGGCGCAATTTAGCATGGTCAATCAACCTAACCTGCACATCTTTGGACTGTGGGAGGAAACCGGAGCACCAGAGGAAACCCACACAGACATGGGGAAGATGTGCAAACTTTACGTAGTCAGTGACCCAAGCCAGAATCGAGCCTAGTCCCTGATGCTGTGAGGCAGCAGTGCTAATCACTGTACCGCCCAATCTTCATGAAGATATCTTCATTTTAGACACAGTTTTTACTCCTTCAGACCTCCTCCTTCAAACACTAGACTGTCAGTTCTGTGAATTGAGATAGAACTTGGGTTCATCTCATGCTTTCCATGTCATTACAATTACCCAACTTGCTTCGTAGCCAATGGCTATTTAGGATTGGAGACCGTGGCATAGTGTTATTTTCACTGGTCTTTGAATCCAGAGACCCAGGGTAATTCTCTGGGGACCCCAGTTCGAATCTCACCATGGCAGATTGTGAAATTTCAATTGTTAAAAATCAAGGATTAAAATTCTGATTACTATGAACCCATTGTTGTTTAAAAAAAACTTTGGAGCAGCACAGTGGTTAGCACTGCTGCCTCACAGCGCCAGGGACCTGGATTTGATTCCCAGCTTGCACCGGAGTCTGGAGGTTCTCCCCATGCCTGTGTGGGTTTCTTCCAGGTGCTCTGGTTTTCTCCCACAGTCCAAATATGTGTGGGTTATGTGGATTGGCTAGGTTAAATTGCCTCTTAATGTCAGGGGGACTAGCTAGGGTTATGTGAATAGGGCCTGGGTGGGATTGTGGTCGATCCAGGCTCAATGCATTGAATGGCCTCTTTCTGCACTGTAGGGATTCTATGAATTGCCCTTGGCATATAGTCATTGTTATGTGGGAAAACATGGCAACCAATTTGAAAATAAGTAACAATGGTTAATATATTCTTGCCTTTGCGATAACTCTACATTTTACATGATTGAAAACTCGTTCTTTTTTCCACAAACTAAATTTGGCAGGTTGTGGGAGCATGAAACAGCATCATATTGCTAGTTGGTACAAAGCCCAAAGCCCTTTACTGTTGGGCTGTTTTATTTTTCCTAGCTTAAACATGTCTTCTATCAGAACAAAGTATTTAGAAAAAAGCTTTTGTTATAGACATAGGTTGGTGTAGACATTGAACTCTGTAATCAATTCAGCCACTGTATACTGAGATGCATAATACTGCACATAGGTTGTTGACTGGGGTCAGCATTGGCAAGGAATTGCTTGAAAATATGCTTGACTGGGCTTTTTAGGAAACATAAAAAAGGAAACTTGTACTTCTTATGTTCAATGACAACACCATCTTAGCTTGTCAAATGGATGTCTTACTTTCAGCAGTTAGTAGTTTGTAATAATGTGCACTTAGTGGTGTAAATGCAAGATAAAATGCTTTTTGTTGGATTCTGAGAGAGCTAGATACTTTTATTTTCAAACATGTTTTTGCTCCTACGTGCCTCCTTTTATCTTAACAACCATATAGATGGATAATAGGGCTGGCAAAACAAATATATCTATTAGCGCATATGGGGCTGATGCACATATTTAAATTTGCATTGAGTATAGAATGATAATGTGCCTATACCTGGATAAAAATTGAAATCCCTTCATAGCTGTGTTAGCATCAACATCTGTGAAGGGCCTGCCAAAGATTCTGTCTTGCTAATCAGATATTTCTGAATGCACATCTGCTGAGAAGTTGAAGGCATCAGATGGTCTGCTATTTGTTGCTGCCTTAATTTTGTCTGGTACTGAATTCCACTTTATTTGAGGGTTCCAAGAACATCAAACATACCTTCTTCCAGATAAGATTCACTAAGCTCTGAGGCCCATAATAGGTAACTTGGCTTCCATATTGTGGAACGAAGCAGAGATCAGGCTTTTTTTTAGATCTTCTATTGTATAATGAGAGAGAGTTAATTAGTATTTCTGGTGAGATCTCACCAAGGCTGTATATACCTGCTGCTAGACATCTTTATTCCTGTACTCCAATCCCCTCACGATGAAGGCCAACATACCACTTGCCTTTCTAATTGCTTGCTACAACTGCGTGCTAGCTTTTAGTGACTCATGAACAAGAACAAGAACACCTAGGTCTCTTTGGATGCTTGCACTTCCCAACCTCTCACCACTTAAATACTCTGCCGCTCTATTTTTCCTACCAGTGAAAGACTTCACATTTGCTTGCATTATTATTCTATCTGCCCATTCATGCAACTTGTCCAAGTCCTTGCATCCTCCTCACAACTTGTGTTTCTGCCCAATTTTTTGCAACCAGCAAATTTGGAAATATTACAATTTGTCCCCACATCCAAACTATACCTATAGATTGTAAACAGAAGTGGACCTAGCATAGATCCTCTGGTATCTCACCAGTCACAATCTACCATCTTGAGAATGATCTGTTTATTTCTACTCTTTGCTTTCTGTCAAATACCGATTTCTACTAATGTTTTCCCAATCCCAAGTGCTTTAATTTTATTTACTAATCTCCTGTTGTGAGATCTTATCAGAAGCCTTTTAAAAATCCCAATACACCAAATTCAGGTTTCTCCTTTATCTATACCATGATTTGATTTGATTTACTATTATCACATATTTGTATACAGTTCTTGTGCACTATACAAAGCATACCATACACAGAAGGAAAGGAGAGAGTGCAGAATGTAGTGTTACAGCTATAGCTAGGGTGTAGAGAAAGATCAAGTTAGTGTGAGGTAGATCCATTCAAAAGTCTGATGGCAGCTTGAGTCTTGTTCGAGTCAGTTGGTAGATGTCCAAAGATACTTTTATATTTTTTTCCTGATGGAAGAGAGAATGTCTTGGGTGCGTGGGGTCCTTAATTATGCTGGCTGCTTTTCCAAGGCAATGGGAAGTGTAGACCATGTCAATGGGTGAGAGACTGGTTTGAGTAATGGACTGGGTTTCTTGTGGTCTTGAACAGAGCATGTGCCATACCAAGCTGTGATACAACTGGAAAAAATGCTTTCTATGGTGCATCTGTAAAAGCTGGAGAGAGTTGTAGTGAATATGCCAAATTTCCTTAGTCGCTGAGAAAGTAGAGGCATTTGGTGGGCTTTCTTAACTGTAGCATTCTCAAAAAATTCCATCAAGTTATCAAATATAATTTCTCTTTCACAAATCCATGGTGACTCTGCCCAATGTTACTGTTCTTTTTTAAATTGTAGTTATCACATCCTTTATAATATGTTCTAATGTTTCCCCTATGACTGATGTCAGACTATCAGGTCTGTAGTTCTCCATTCCTCCCTTCTGAAATAGTGGGATACATTTGCTGCTTTCCAGTCTGCAGGATTCATCAGCTGAGAGGAGGCATTGGTGATTTTCAGCAGGAAATTCCCTTGTCATGTTTAACCTGATGCCATAAGACTATGTGGGGTCCAGAGTCAATGTTGCGAACTCCCAGAGCAGCTCCCTTCTTACTCTATACCACTGCATTGCTGCCTCTGGGTGGCGTCTGGGACATTGTCTGTAATGTATGATTTCACAAGTATGACTATGCCAGTCTGTTGCTTGACTAGGTCATCTGTGAGACACCATCCCACCTTTTGCCACAAAACCCCAGATGTTAATAAGGAGGACTTTGCAGGGTTAACAGGGCTGAGTTTTCTATTGTTGTTTCGGTGCCTGTGTCAATGGTGGATGATTCATCAGGTTTCATTCCTGCTTGTAAATTTTGCTATGGATTTGATACAACTGAATGGAGCTTGCTATGGCATTTAAGAGTTGACCACATTTTGAGGGTCTGGAGTCACATTTGGTCCAGACCAGGTAAGGACAGTAGATTTCCTTTCCTAAGGGACATTAGTGAACTAGATGGGTTTTAATGACAGTTGACAATAGTTCCATGATCACTTGCCGAGACTAGTTTTTAATTCCATACTTATGAATTGAAGTTAAATTCTACCAGCTTCCGTTGTGAGGAAGCTGGACACGTGTTCCTAGTGTGTTAATCTGGGTCTCTGGATTATTAATTCAGTTGCAATACCATCATGTTACCATTTCCTCTTGAATGAGGAACGAAAAACTATTAAATCTTTTTTTAAAAGACTGGAAAAACTAATGGAACTAAAAACCAACAAATCCTTTGGACCTTATAACTTACCTCAAGAGTTGGCTGCAGAGATGGCGGGTGCATTGTTTTTGATTTTTTAAAATTCTGTAGATTCTAAAATGATCCCGGGGAATTAGATACTAGTAAATGCAACATTGCTATTCAAGAAAGGAGGGGGAGTGAAAACAGAAATTTTGTATTTAATCTGACTTCAGCATTGGGAAAATACTGGAATCCATTAGTGAGGAGGTGTTAACAATGCTCTTAAAAATCACGACTTGATTAAGTAGAATCAGCATGACTTTATGAAAAGAAAATCATATTTGACAAATTTATTAGTGTTTTTCACTATGTAACTGTCAAGGTGAATACAGTGGATGTAATGTAGTTGGATGGCCCTTTGAGGCACCACATAAAAGGATCCTACTCATTATATTGGGTTGGAGATAATATATGGATATGGGATTGGTTAAAGGACAGAAAATAGAGTAGGGATAAATGGAGCATTTTCAAGTTGACACTAACTAGTAGCTGTAAGGATCATTGCTGGGGGTCTGTACTTACAATCTTAATGGCATAGATGAAATGGCCAAGAATAACACATGGATAGTAATCTGTGTGATGGACTCAAAAGCTGCAAAATGATTTAGGCATTGCCTAAATGATTGTGCAATAAGCTAGCAGATGGAGTATAATGTAGGAAAATGCGAGATTATTCAATTTGGTAGAAAGATTGGAAAATCAGAATTTTTTTAAATGGTGAGAAACTTGTAAATGTTCAGAAAAACTTGGATGTCCTCACAGAAGAAATGCAGGAGCACAAATATGGATGTCGGTACAGCAGGCAATTGGCAAGGCAAATAACAATGCCCTTTCTTGCCAAAAGGGTGGGGATACAAAAGAAAGGAAGTGCCAGAGATGATGTGGGAATGACTGCCCTTGACAAAACAGCATTTGGCTGAGAATGTCATCAAGCATCCCCAGCAAAACTGGAGTCAACGGGAATTGTGGGGTAACCTCTCCGCTGGTTGGAGTTAGACCTGGTACAAAGGAAGATGGTTGGAATTCAATCACAGCGTGAGTTCGTCAGGGTAGTGTCCTAAGACCAATTATCTTCAGCTGTTTCATCAATGACCTTTCTTCTATCATAAGATCGGAAGTGAGGATGTTCGCTGATGACTGCACAATGTTCAGTACTATTTGTGGCTTCTCCGATGCTGAAGCAGTCCATGTCCAAATGCAACAAGACCTGGACAATATCTGAGCTTGAGCTGACAACTTGCAAGAAACATTCACACCACATAAGTACTAGGTAATGACCATCTCCAGCAAGAGAGGACCATCGCCCCATGGCATTCGGTGGCATTACCATTGCTGAATCCCCGCATCAAAATCCTGGGGGGAGCAGTTGGAGAGGGTTGCTATTAAACAGAAACTGAACTAGTATAGCCATATTAATTCTATGGCTACGAGAGCAGGTCAAACACTAGGAATCATGTCTACAAAGCACAAGTCAGGATTGCAAAGGAATTATCTCCACTTGCCTGGATGTATGGAGTTCAAACAGTGCTCAAGAAGCTCGAAACCATCCAGGGCAAAGCAGCCTGCTTGATTGCTACATTCACTCTCTGTAGCTCCAATGAACAGTGGCAGCATGATGCTCTGCAGGAGTACACCAAGGTTCCTTAGGCAGCAACATCCAAATCCATGATTGATTTGGAAGCAGCAGATATAGGGAACACACCACCTGGAGTCACCATCCTGACTTGGAAATATCTCGCTGTCCCTTCACTGTCACTAGATCAAAATCCTGGAATCCCTTCCCTAACAGCACTGTGGGTGGTAGTGACCACAATTCGGTTACGTTCACCTTAGTGATGGAAAGGGATAGGCATGAACCTCGGGTCAGTAGTTTTAGCTGGGGGAAGGGTAATTATGAGACTATTAGGAGAGAATTAGGAAGCATAGGTTGGACTAGGAGATTACAGGGACTGGGAACGTCTGAAATGTGGAGTTTTTTCAAGGAGCAGCTACTGCGAGTCCGTGATAGGTATGTCCCTGTCAGGCAAGGAGGATTTGGTAGGGCTAGGGAACCGTGGTGCACTAAAAAAGTTGATTTGTTGGTTAGGAAGAAGAAGGAGGCTTATGTTCGGATGAGGCTTGAGGGCTCAGGTAGTGCATTAGAAAGCTTTAGATTGGCTAGGAGGGAGTTGAAGAGTGAGTTAAGAAGGGCTAAAAGAGGACATGAGAAGACTTTGGCTGATAGGATTAAGGAGAATCCTAAGGCGTTCTATAGGTATGTCAAGAGCAGAAGGTTGGTTAGGGCAAGATTAGGGCCAGTTACAGACAGTAGAGGGAAGTTGTGTGTGGAACCGGAAGAGATTGGAGAGGCATTGAACCAATATTTCTCTTCGGTGTTCACGCAGGGGGACATGAATATAGCTGAGGAGGACACTGGGTTGCAGGGGTGTAAAATAGACAGTATTGCAGTTGATAAGGGGGATGTGCTGGATATTCTAGAGGGTTTGAAAATAGATAAGTCCCCTGGTCTGGATGGGATTTACCCTAGGATTCTCTGGGAGGCAAGAGAGGTGATTGCAGAGCCTCTGGCTCTGATCTTCAGGTCGTCGTTGGTCTCTGGTATAGTACCGGAAGATTGGAGGACAGCGAATGTTGTCCCATTGTTTAAGAAGGGGAACAGAGACTTCCCCGGGAATTATAGACCGGTGAGTCTTACTTCTGTTGTGGGCAAGGTTTTAGAAAAAATTATTAGGGATAGGATTTATAGTTATTTGGAGAGTAATGAATTGATTGGAGATAGTCAGCATGGTTTTGTAGCGGGTAGGTCGTGCCTTACTAACCTTATTGAGTTTTTTGAGAAAGTGACCAAAGAGGTGGATGGGGGTAAGGCAGTTGACGTGGTATATATGGATTTTAGTAAGGCGTTTGATAAGGTTCACCATGGTAGGCTTCTGCAGAAAATGCAGATGTATGGGATTGAGGGTAGTCTAGGAAATTGGATCAGGAATTGGTTAGCAGATAGGAGACAGAGGGTGGTGGTTGATGGTAAATATTCGTCATGGAGTTCGGTTACAAGTGGTGTGCCTCAGGGATCTGTTTTGGGGCCACTGCTGTTTGTAATTTTTATTAATGATCTGGATGAGGGTATAGTTGGGTGGATTAGTAAATTTGCTGATGACACCAAAGTCGGAGGTGTGGTAGATTGTGAGGAAGGGTGTCACAGTTTGCAGGGAGACTTAGACAGGTTGCAGAGCTGGGCCGATAGGTGGCGGATGGAGTTTAATGCGGAGAAGTGTGAGGTAATTCACTTTGGTAGGAATAACAGATGTGTTGAGTATAGGGCTAATGGGAGGACTTTGAATAGTGTGGATGAACAGAGGGATCTAGGTGTATGTGTACATAGATCCCTGAAAGTTGGGAATCAAGTAGATAAGGTTGTTAAGAAGGCATACGGTGTCTTGGCGTTTATTGGTAGGGGGATTGAATTTAGGAGTCGCAGCGTCATGTTGCAACTGTGCACAACTCTGGTGCGGCCGCACTTGGAGTACTGTGTGCAGTTCTGGTCCCCACATTACAGGAAGGATATGGAGGCTTTGGAGAGGGTGCAGAGGAGGTTTACCAGGATGTTGCCTGGTATGGAGGGGAGGTCCTATGAGGAGAGACTGAGGGATTTGGGGTTGTTTTCGCTAGAAAGAAGGCGGCTAAGAGGGGATCTTATTGAAACATATAAGATGATTAGAGGTTTAGATAGGGTGGATAGTGATAGCCTTTTTCCTCGGATGGAGAAAGCTAGCACGAGGGGGCATGGCTTTAAATTAAGGGGGGGTAGTTATAGGACGGATGTCAGGGGTAGGTTCTTTACCCAGAGGGTGGTGAGGGATTGGAATGCCCTGCCTGCTGCAGTTGTAAATGCGCCTAGTTTGGGGGCGTTTAAGAGATCTGTGGATAGGTTTATGGACGAAAAGGGATTGGTTTAGATTAGTGGGTCATTGTTTTTTAACTGGTCGGCGCAACATTGTGGGCCGAAGGGCCTGTTCTGCGCTGTAATGTTCTATGTTCTATGGGTATACCTATACCTTGACTGCAGCAGTTCAAAGAGTCAGCTCACCACCACCTTTTTAAGAGCAATTAGGGCTGGACAATAACTGCTGGTCTGGCCAGTGACGCTCACGTCCCATAAATAAAAAAAATGCTGTTTTACAATTGTACAATTTGATGTAACCACACCTTGAATACAGTGAACAGCTTTAGCTTCCTTATTTAAGGGAAAATGTATTTACTCTTGAGGCAGTGCAGTTAAAGTTCATTTGGTTGATTCCTGGGATGAGAAAGTCAGCCTGTGATGAGAGATTGAATAGAATGGCCCCAACTCTAGGGGATGCAAGAGATTGGGCCTCGTGATTGGGGACTCTACAGTTAAGGGGACGGATAGGAGAGTTGGTAGTAAGGGTACGGACTCAGGGCTGGTGTGTTGCCTACCAGGGGCTGGGGTCCGGGATGTGTCAGAGAGGATATTCAAGACTCTTAGGGGAGAGGGTGATCAACCCCAAGTTATAATTCGTGTGGGGACGCATGACATAGGGAGGCTAAGGGAAGGGGATATTAAGCAGAGTTTCATGGAGTTGGGATGGAAACTAATGGCCAAGTCAAACAGAGTGGTTATCTCTGGACTCTTGCCTGTGCCACGGGATAGTTTAGAGAGGAATAGGGAGAGGGAAAGTTTGAACTTGTGGCTGAGGGGATGGTGCAGGAGGGAGGGGTTTAATTACTTGAGCAATTGGGGCTCATTCTGGGGAAGGTGGGATCTCTATAAGAGTGATGGTATATATCTGAACCAGAGGGGAACAAATATCCTGGGGGGTAAATTTGTGAAGGCTATGCGGAGTGGTTTAAACTGATTCAGAGGGGGGGTGGGATCCTGGGTAGAGGGGGTGAAAGTGAGGGGGGCATAGAAGGGGACGGCATTGCACGGCATTGTGGGGGTGGGGCGGAGCGAGGTTTGAAATGTATATACTTTAACGCGAGGAGTATTCGCAATAAAGTGGATGAACTTGCAGCGTGGACCAGTACCTGGGACTTTGATGTTGTGGCCATTTCAGAGACGTGGATAGAGCAGGGTCAGGAATGGATGTTGCAGGTGCCGGGGTACAAGTGCTTTAGTCGGAGTAGAGAAGGAGGTAGAAGGGGGGGTGGAGTAGCATTATTGGTCAAGGACTATATCACAGTCTCAGAGAGGAAGTTTAATGAGGACTTGTCTGTTGAGGTAGTATGGGCAGAAATTAGAAATAGGAGAGGAGAGGTCACCCTGTTGGGAGTCTTTTATAGACCTCCAAAAAGTTCTAGAGAGGTTGAGGAAAGGATTGCAGAGACGATCCTGGTTAGGAGTGAAAGTAATAGGGTAATTGTTATGGGGGACTTTAACTTTACTAACATTGATTGGAATTGCTATAGCTCTAGCGCGTTAGAGGGGTCAGTTTTTGTTCAAAGTGTGCAGGAAGGTTTTTTGACTCAATATGTAGATAGGCCAACTAGAGGTGAGGCTATATTGGACTTGGTGCTGGGAAATGAGCCAGACCAGGTGCTAGACTTGGAAGTTGGTGTGCTTTTTGGTGATAGTGACCACAATTCGGTTACGTTCACCTTAGTGATGGAAAGGGATAGGCATGAACCTCGGGTCAGTAGTTTTAGCTGGGGGAAGGGTAATTATGAGGCCATTAGGAGAGAATTAGGAAGCATTGGTTGGACTAGGAGATTACAGGGACTAGGAACGTCTGAAATGTGGAGTTTTTTCAAGGAGCAGCTACTGCGGGTCTGTGATAGGTATGTCCCTGTCAGGCAAGGAGGAATTGGTAGGGCTAGGGAACCGTGGTGCACAAAAAAAGTTGATTTGTTGGTTAGGAAGAAGAAGGAGGCTTATGTTCGGATGAGGCTTGAGGGCTCGGGTAGTGCAGTAGAAAGCTTTAGATTGGCTAGGAGGGAGTTGAAGAGGGAGTTAAGAAGGGCTAGAAGAGGGCATGAGATGACTTTGGCTGATAGGATTAAGGAGAATCCTAAGGCGTTCTATAGGTATGTCAAGAACAGAAGGTTGGTTAGGGCAAGATTAGGGCCAGTTACAGACAGTAGGGGGAAGTTGTGTGTGGAACCGGAAGAGATTGGAGAGGCATTGAACCATTATTTCTCTTCGGTGTTCACGCAGGACGATATGAATGTAGCTGAGGAGGTCACTGGGATGAAGGGGTGTAAAATAGAAAGTATTGCAGTTGATACAGAGGATGTGTTGGATATTCTAGATGGGTTGAAAATAGATAAGTCCCCTGGTCCTGACGGGATTTACCCTAGGATTCTATGGGAGGCAAGAGAGGTGATTGCAGAGCCACTGGCTTTGATCTTCAGGTCGTCGTTGGTCTCTGGTATAGTACCGGAAGATTGGAGGACAGCGAATGTTGTCCCATTGTATAAGAAGGGGAACAGAGACTTCCCTGGGAATTATAGACCAGTGAGTCTTACTTCTGTAGTGGGCAAGGTTTTAGAAAGAATTATTAGGGATAGGATTTATAGTTATTTGGAGAGTAATGAATTGATTAGAGATAGTCAGCATGGTTTTGTAGCGGGAAGGTCGTGCCTTACTAACCTTATTGAGTTCTTTGAGAAGGTGACCAAAGAGGTGGATAGGGGTAAGGCAGTAGACGTGGTATATATGGATTTTAGTAAGGCGTTTGATAAGGTTCACCATGGTATGCTTCTGCAGAAAATGCAGATGTATGGGATTGGTGGTAATTTAGGTACTTGGATCAGGAATTGGTTAGCAGATAGGAGACAGAGGGTGGTGGTTGATGGTAATTATTCATCATGGAGTTCGGTTACGAGTGGTGTGCCTCAGGGATCTGTTTTGGGGCCACTGCTGTTTGTAATTTTATTAATGATCTGGATGAGGGTATAGTTGGGTGGATTAGTAAGTTTGCTGATGACACCAAAGTCGGAGGTGTGGTAGATTGTGAGGAAGGGTGTCGAAGTTTGCAGGGTGACTTGGACAGGTTGCAGAGCTGGGCCGCGAGGTGGCGGATGGAGTTTAATGCGGAGAAGTGTGAGGTAATCCATTTCGGTAGGAATAACAGATGTGTTGAGTATAGGGCTAACGGGAGGACTTTGAATAGAGTGGAGGAGCAGAGGGATCTAGGTGTATGTGTACATAGATCCCTGAAAGTTGGGAATCAAGTAGATAAGGTTGTTAAGAAGGCGTACGGTGTCTTGGCGTTTATTGGTAGGGGGATTGAATTTAGGAGTCGCAGCGTCATGTTGCAACTATACACAACTCTGGTGCGGCCGCACTTGGAGTACTGTGTGCAGTTCTGGTCCCCACATTACAGGAAGGATGTGGAGGCTTTGGAGAGGGTGCAGAGGAGGTTTACCAGGATGTTGCCTGGTATGGAGGGGAGGTCCTATGAGGAGAGACTGAGGGATTTGGGGTTGTTTTCACTGGAAAGAAGGCGGCTAAGAGGGGATCTTATAGAAACATATAAGATGATTAGAGGTTTAGATAGGGTGGATGGTGATAGCCTGTTTCCTCGGATGGAGAAAGCTAGCACGAGGGGGCATGGCTTTAAATTAAGGGGGGGTAGTTATAGGACGGATGTCAGGGGCAGGTTCTTTACCCAGAGGGTGGTGAGGGACTGGAATGCCCTGCCTGCTGCAGTTGTAAATGCGCCTAGTTTGGGGGTGTTTAAGAGATTGGTGGATAGGTTTATGGACGAAAAGGGATTGGCTTAGATTAGTGGGTCAATGTTTTTTTTTTAAAAATAAGACTGGTCGGCGCAACATTGTGGGCCGAAGGGCCTGTTCCGCGCTGTAATGTTCTATGTTCTATGTTCTATGTTCTATGTAACTCTGACATTGAAACATGCAAAGTTCTGAAAGGGCGTGTCAGAATTGATATGAGGTTATTTCTAGGGCTGGAAAGTCTAGAACCAGGGAAAGTAATTGTCCGAATAAAGGGTCAAAGTGTAGAGGAGTTTCTTTACGCAAAGGATTGTGAATATTTAGAATTCTCTATCCAGAGGGTTGCGAATGCACATCATTAAATTTTACTCTGGGCAAATGGGCAGTATTGGGATTAGTTGCGAAAATGGAGCTGAGGTCAAATAACAGCCATGACATTATTGAATAGCCGAGTAGTTATAAGGGACAATATGGCTTATTGTTGTTCCTATTCCTTACGTTAAGTAACTGTACTATTGGTCAACAACTAGGTCAGGTTTGGATCATCCATAACAATCAAAATGTAAATGGCCCTGAAGGGCATTAAAAGGCATTCTGAGCAATAGTTTGAGTCTGTTGACATGGATTTGGCTGTACTCTATCAATTCCCCCCAGCAAACTATGGAGGATGGCTAGCCCATGCCCAATTGCATGTCCCTGTTAACATTCTTTTCGTTGAAGGCTGTTCCCAAACAACACCTGGGACTCCTGAGCTGAATCTGGAACCCTCCACAGACAGTATGCACTCCACCTACAGAGCAGACTGCTGGATAGATTCAATTGTTTGAAGATGGCCAGTGATTTGCTGAATTATTAAAAGCCACGATCTGACTTTTAAAAAGTCTCACAACATCAGTATCTTTGCATCATGATGCAATTTGTAACAGGGAGATGAAGACCCTAACAAGCCTTGACTGAAAGGCCCAATTCGCTATGAGCGATTTAAGAATAGTCCTCAGCAATGGATGGAAACAGATTTGGTTTTGCTAATGGTGCACTTTAAAAAGAATTCCAAGTGCGCAAAGGTGCTTTATGTAAGATTGGCCATAACACAACTGATATCTTCATCTAAGAGTCATGCCTGTTCAACCAGATTTTCTAAAATCAGTTGTTACTTTGATTGAAGATCAAATGGAGGCTGCTGCTCTACATTAGGAAGTAGCTATGTCCAACCATCAATAACAAGATGGCATCTTTGATGTATTGTTTTGCAACTGGCTGCAAGAACAGCTCTCTCAATTCCCTTTTTAAAGGAGATAGCTAGCGCAGTAATAATCTGAAGGGAAGTCACTAGGACACTCTGCGCTATGATATGACTGATTTATGAGAAACTGGATTCATTGCAAATGCTTGCTATTTATTTAGGCAACTGCATAGTCCAGCTCAGTCATATCTTTTTTGTTGTTGTGGTAATGGCTTAGTCAGTGGACATCAAGCCCTAGAACATCATTCTTTTATGCAACATTCACATGATCTTCCCATAGATCAAGAACTGCCTCAGACACAGATCAGTGATTGACCCAATTTTTAGTTCATGTTGCACAGGGAATGCTTGTAGGAAGCCTCTATTTGGGGTAGTATGAGTCTTGTAAACAATTAGAAGATTCATTTCCTAGCTACAACTCTGATATCATGGAAGCATTATCATAGCAGCTCCATTAGCCAAATACCACCATCAAGTGTCATGCAGAGAATTCACCTCTGCCAAAAGGGAAAGGTTCCTACTCCATGCATTGTGTTCCCTAGAAAGATGGGGAACAGAGAGTGGGCTTCAGCATTTTTCTGAGACCATTGAGCCTAAACTGACTTCTAAAACATCAGAAACTAAAAATCATTATTGTTGCTGATTATTCAGGCATTATGCCTTAAGTATTGATTAGCTGCAGAAATTTGAAAGATGCAGACTTGCATGTCACCATGTGGGACAATCGCAAATGTTTTGACAAAATACTGCCTTGAGTTAAAATATATATTGGGATGCATGTTAACCACATTTAAGGGTTGGCTCATCAGAGCCCAATGCCTGCGATCTGTCTGAACATAAGAACATAAATAGGAGCAGGAATAGGCCATCTAGCCCTTCAAGCCTGCCCTGCCATTCAATAAGATCATGGCTGATCTGAAGTGGATCTGTTCCACTTTCCCGCTTTCTCCCCATAACCCTTAATTCCCTTGTCTGTCAAAAACCTATCTACCCGTAGATAGAGGTAGCCTCCACCACTTCAACGGGCAGAGAATTCCAGAGATTCACCATCCTTTGAGTGAAGAAGTTCCTCCTCAACTCCGTTCTAAACCCCTCCCCCACCCATCTTGAGGATGTGCCCTCTACTGCTGTCCTTTCTAAGCGGGAAGAATCTCTCTACCTCTGCCCTATCCATCCCTTTCATTATCTTGTATGTCTCTATAAGATCCCCCCTCATCCTTCTAAACTCCAACGAGTACAGACCCAGTCTATTTAGTCTCTCTTCATAGTCCAACCCCCTCATCTCCGGTATCAGCCTAGTGAACCTCCTCTGCACTCCCTCCAAGGCCAAGATATCCTTGCGCAAGTGCGGCGACCAAAACTGCACACAGTACTCCAGCTGCGGCCTCACCAGTACCCTGTACAGTTGCAGCAAGACCTCCCTGCTTTTATATTCTATCCCCCTCGCTATAAAGGCCAGCGTCCCATTTGCCTTCTTGATCACTTTCACTTGTTATTTGTTGCAGTTGGTGTAACGTAACATCTGTCATAAAGTGAAATTTCAGCAGCCACTATAGATCTGTTAACTCCACATGGTCAAAACTATTTTCTTGCATGAACACCTTCACTTCTTTCAAACAGATTGATTCCGGGGGTATCAGATTTGTAAACCAAGCATAAACCTGGTCTTCAATTCTGCTGGTGGAAAAGGGATTGTGATATCGAAGCAATAAATGCTGCTATTCATGTTGAGTCCTGAGATATTTATGACTGAAGGGCTTTACAAGAAATCACACTTTAACGATGGAGATACAGCTACGGTTTAGGTTTTTAGAAGTAGGAGATGTGTGTAATAGACATTGAAGAGTATGTGGTTTAAGGTTAAAGTTTGGTGTTGGCAGAAAATTGCCAAATAGGCCAAATGATTTATTTTGTGTTGCATATTCTATGTAATTCTGAATGGAGTATTGGAACAGACAAGGCTTGTCCATACTCCAAGTTTTTGTGGATAGCAGAGTAAGTTGAGAAGGTTATTTTAAAAATGAATGTTAATGGGATCTTTGTATTTATAAACAGACTTAGAATATAAAAGCAAGAATGTTGAGTTGAATCTTTATAACCTTGAGGGCAGCACGGTGGTACAGTGGCTAGCACTGCTGCCTCATAGCACAAGGGACGCAGGTTCAATCCTGGCTTCAGGTGGTTGTCTGTGTGGAATTTGCACATTCTCCCTGTGTCTGCGTGGGTTTCCTCAGGGTGCTCTGGTTTTCTCCCATAGTCTGAAATATGTGCTGGTTTGGTGTATTGGCCGTGCTAAACTCTCCCTCATTGTCCCCAAACAGGCGCGCCGTGTGGCAACTGGAGGAGTTTCACAGTAACTTCATTGCAGTGTTTCCAATTGACCATGCACAATTGCCCCCTTAGTGTAAAGGGGTTAGCAGGGTAAATACATGGGCTTAAAGAAATGGAACCTGGATAGGATTGTTATAAGTGCAGGGTCAATGGACGAAATGGCCTCTTTCTGCACTGTAGGTATTCTGTGAAAACACTAGTTTTGTAACCTGTTCCCAATTTTGGGGACCAGGCTTTAGGATGGTGTCATGGGTTGGAAAAGTTGCAGTGAAGATTTGCTAGAATGGCACCAGGGCTGTGGAGAATTACGAAAAGCTGTTTCTAAGTTGAGCTAGTGCAGACATGACAGGCCAAATGGCCTCCTTGGGTGCTGTAAATTTTCTGTGTTTTTTTTGAAAGCTGACAATATTTAATGTTAATATGCTTTAAAATTGAATCATTTGTATGAGCTCTATTAGAAAACCAGTCACTGTCACTTTCATTTTTGTTGGTGCTGGGGAACATAAGGAAATTCTTGCTTTCATATGCTTGTACTAGTAGTAAATGAGCATAGAGCATTGCTTTGGTTAGTTAATTTATGCCAGTAAATCCTGACAATTTTGGCACATTATTCTAAGGATTGATTACATCTTCGGAAATATCAGAATGGGATTTATTGAATGCCTTTGTATGTAATTTTAAAATATACTTTTTGAAAATTAATGTATGGTCCTTCTTCATTGTGTTATGCCAAAAGGTGCTATGAGTTTCCAATCTTGGCTGTGTTGGTCGGGCATATCTGTTGGAAGTTAGCCAGCAGAGAAATGTAGAAAGAAAAGCAAACGTATTCCTCATGAAGAAATCATGGAACGTAGCCAGAATATTAAATGCATTCATAATTGTATTTAATCATAGAAAACAACTTGCATTTATGCCCTTCTATAATTTAATTCAATACTGACTACAGAGTGAAACTTTCTTTGCCTATTTAGATGAGGATGGGCAGAGAAAATCATTACTAATAGGCTGTAGAAACACAAACAGAAACTGAGGTTGCCACCTCTAAAATGGAAAAGATTAAAAAAGGAACTTGAAGCAGAAGTAAGTCTTAGGCAAATGTTTTGAACATATGTTCTTTCTCATTTAAAATATCTACAGCAATAAACCATCTGGATGCCACATTCTAAGATTTTTGATCATTTTATTTCACTGAGAAAATGTGAAGAAAAGTTGAATCTAAATTTTGAATTTCTAAAGCCAAGCATTTGGAGAAGAATTCCATTTTTAAAAGTTTTGAACCAAGTGTATTCACAAGTTTTAAAAAAGAAGCATGGTCGGGAAGATGAATAAAATGCTAATGAGCTAGGCAAGTTTCAGTATTAAGCCTGCCCTAACTGGGAAATAGGTGCAGTGGTAGAATTACAATATTGGAGACCCTGACAGTATTATAAAAGACAATTAGCAAGCAGATGCAGAGGCAGGTGGAGTACTGGTAATTGAATGTAAGGCAATGTCTCTGACTTCCCTCATAGAGCCCTTAAGTTGCCTTGATAACTGGGTCAGCACAATACCAGAGCAGGCACCATAGTCTTCCCAGGCATGGCAAATTGTGGAATCATAGAATCCCTACAGTACAGAAAGAGGCCATTTGGCCCATCGAGTCTGCACCACAAACCAACCCAGGCCCTGTACTTGTAACCCCACATATCTGCCTTGCTAATCTCCCTTACATTAAGGGCCGATTTAGCATGGCCAATCAACCTAACCCACACATCTTCGGACTGTGGGAAGAAACCGGAGCACCGAAGGAAACCCATGCAGACACGGGGAGAATGTGCAGAATCCACACAGTTACCTGAGGCCAGAATCATACCTGAGCCCCTGGTGCTGTGAGACAGCAGTGCTAACCACTGTGCCACTGTGAATGTAGCAACTTAGTGAGGATTGCCATTTAAGACAGATAAGGAGGAATTCCATGTCTGAGGGAAGTGAATCTGGAATTCTTTAGTGCAGAGGGCCATAGAGGCTGAGTCATTAAGAATGTTTAAGGTTGAGATAGATATTTTTAATCCATAAGGAAATTAAGGGTTGTGTGGATAAGGGGATAAGGTGAGAAAGTGAAGTTGAGGGTTATCACATCAGTTCAGTCGTAATTTCATTGAATTGATGGTCGAATGGCCTACTTCTACAGCTATGCCTTATTGTCTAATGGTACAATGCAACAAACATTTTGCAAAGGTAAAATTACATAAGGGTACATAAAATTAAGGGGAATAATGCAACATGGAAAGAGAAATGATTGGAGGTTCAAAACAAAGATGCGGGTAAAAACATCTTTTTGGATGAAGAGATGTAACTAGTATTCCACAGATTTTATATTGAGACCACTCGCAGTATGTACGGGCGCATGAGAGAAAGTGACATTTATTCATATAAATTGAAGGAGTGGGATAGCAAATTGACAGGATTGCAGGAACATATAGATGAGGCAAGCTGTAGTTGTGTACATGTAAAATGTAAGTAAATGTATTTGAAAATAATGATGCAGAAGAAAATGCACATTAAATGGCATAGAGGAATAGAAGGTTCTTTGTGACCAGATAAATGGGTCACTTAAGGTGGAAATGCAAAAAGACAGTAATGTAAAAAGCAAGTGGAATCATTGGTTTTATGTCGAGAGGCATGAAGTACAAAAGCAGGCAGCTAATGTTCAAATTGTAAACACATAAGTTCATAGTTGGTATATTGTGTTCTGTTTTGGGCTCTGAAAGGAGGGTTATAAAATAAATGGAAAGGTTGAAATGTAAATTTTTGATATAAGCAATTGAGGCTTTTTTACTCCCCACAGTATGGACTAAGGTTGAGAGATAAATTTACAGGTTATCCAAATTTATAAAGAATTATAATGGAATAAGCAGTGATGCTGGTTTAAATTACTTGTTAAGCTGGTAATGAATACAGATTTAAGATCACAAAAATAATTAATGTTGAGGATATAGAAGTATTCTTTATAGACAAAGCTGGTTAGAATGCAAAATATCTGCTGCAAGTTGTTGTTAGCAGCAGGAGTAGGCCAATCAACCTGTTCATCTAATCTGTCATTCAATTACTATAGATTTGGGGTGGAATAAAGGGCCTTGCAGGTAAATGTGGCTCATATGATGCATTAAGCCAAGTAGTGGATTTACTTTGCCATGTTAGTTTGATGCCTTTCTCACGTGTTTGTCCATGGCCTGTTACAAGCTCCAGTGGAGCCCAATGCAGGCTGGAGGAGGAGCAGTATTTCATCTCCCAGCTCTTCAGATTCAACATTGAGTTCAGCAACTTCAGATTTCGACCTTTCTCCTCCATCTTAAACCACCCCCCTTTTTTTTAAATATGTCATGAATGTATTGCCTCAATGCAAAACCCTTCTCGCACCAGGCCATCTGTTGTTTGTTCTTAAAGTTCCTATTTGTTGCAGTTTCTACAATTCTAACACATTTTCTCCATCTCTTCATTTCTGATGAAGAGTCTGTTAGCTGTGTTTCTCTCTTAATCAATGCTGGCAGACTTGGCTGAGTTTTTCCAGTATCCTCTTTTCTTGTAGTGGATTTACTTGGTCACTAGGCAATCCAAGGTTAGAATCTAATTAGAAAAACTTGAATAGAAACAATTAATTTAGGTTTCAAATTAGCTTCCTGTTCCTTCATAGATCAGCTAGAACGACGTACATTGAGTTGAATTCTAGTAGTGTGGCTGAGTGGTCTAAGGTGCTGGATTAAGGCATCAGTCTCTCCTGAGGCGTGGATTCGAAGCCCAGCACTGCCAAATATGGATTGCGGGCAGCACAGTGGCTAGCACTGCTGCCTCACAGTGCAAGGAATCCGGGTTCAATTCCAGCTTGCACATTCTGCCTGTGTCAGTGTGGGTTTCCTCCAAGTGCTCCAGTTTCTTCCTACAGTCCAAAGATGTGTAGGTTAGTTGGATTGGCCATGCTAAATTGCCAAAATTTGTAGGTTAGGTGGATTAGCCTTGGTAAATGCACAGGCTACAGAGATAGGGTGGGGAGGAGTCGGTGAGCCAGCCTGGGTAAGATGCTGTTTGGAGAGTCAGTGCAGAATCAATGAACTAAATGGTGTCACTTTTAGTTCTATAGAATCTGCAGGGACTGTATTGTAAATATATGCCTGCAGACAATTATTACATAGGAATTCACTACAATTAATCTTCCTTCCAAGCAGAAGTTTAGCGAAGCAGAAACATTCTTCAAAAGAGAATTTAACCATCCTCTTTCCACAAGAACAGAAAACATTCAATTAAGTTTTAAAATTTATTTGCTCATGTCACAAGTAGGTTTACATTGACACTGCAATGAAGTTACAATGAAATCTCCTAGTTGCCACATTCTGGCACCTGTCCGGGTACACTGATGGAGTATTTAGCGTGGCCAGTGCACCTAACCAGCACGTCTTTTGGACTGTGGGAGGAGACCAGAGACCCAGAAGCAATCCAGAGACACTGGGAGAACATGCAGACTCCATACAGACAGTGACCCAAGCCAGGAATTGAACCTGGATCCCTGGTGGTGTGAGGCAGCAATGCTGACCACTGTGCCACCATACTACCCATTAACCCTGTCTTAATTTGGTAGATTATTTTAGGGTGCAACCTTGATAGCCGTTGACTTGGTTATGAATCAAAATTCTCTTTCTAATTGCTGATCATTCATGTGTGTTCCATAAATATATTTTAATGTTACAGAAATTAGTCATTTTTTATAATGAAATGACTAGTGGGTAATTAATAAGCTTTTAATTATATACACAATGTGTTTGTTTCTAGACTTGCAGGTCAGTTTTCAACAATATGTTGCCAATTAAGAAATTGTGAACAGTTGAATTGAATGAAAATAATTGGCCAGTTAATTAAACTTCCTGTAGATGTTCAGTTCCATAAGATTTCTTCTCTTGGGCGTTTGTCAGACTTAGTGCAGGAACACTCTTTGTCTTATGTTGATGTAACTTTGAAGAGGAAAGTGATTGCTGATGGACGCAACCAGTGCCTATGTGAATAGATGCTAATTTCTCCATCAGTCAGAGCACATTGAGGCTAAAAGTTTTGTTCTGTGGATGGGTTGAACTTAAGTTGGTATTTTCTTGATAGTCAATCTGAAAATTCCTGCAACAATTGATTTTTTTTTCCTGTAATATTTAAGTGGTTGGTGCACTTCAAATAATTCTGTGATTGAACTGTGTGCCCTGTTAAATCACCTTGCAAAAAAAAATGAATATAGGAATTAGAGCTAGAGAGTAAGTGGTAAACTAAAATGAATGGAGGATTTAAAAATCCTCAGCAATGATATGTGAAATGGCATTTTGAAAGGATGACTTCCATTCCAGGCACTTCATAAAGAATCATGATAATTTATGTCAGTATTTTGTTTATCGGCAGACTTAGAGTTACACAACAGAGGTTTACAACGTGGAAACAGGCTCTTTGGCCCAACTTGTCCATTCCGCCCAGTTTTTACCATTAATCTAGTCCCATTTGCCCACATTTGGCCCATATCAGTCTTTGCCAGTCTTACTCATGTAACTGTTTAAATGCTTTTTAAAAGACAGAATTGTACCTGCCTCTACTGCTATCTCTGGCAACTCATTCCAGACACGTCACCCTTTGTAGAAAAAATCACCCCTCTGGATCCTTTTGTATCTCTTCTCTCTCCTCCTCCTCCCCCCCGCCCCCCCCATCACCTTAAACCTATGCCCTCTAATTTTAGATGCCCCAAGTTGGGAAAAGGTGTTGACTTCTACCTTATCTCTGTCCCTCATTATTTTATGGACCTCTATAAGATCACTCCTAAGTCTCCTACACTCCAGGAAAAAAATGTCCCAGTCTAACTAGTCTCTCCATTATAACTCAAACCATCAAGTCCCGGTAATATCCTATTCTGACCAATGAAACCAAGCATGCCGAATGCCGCCTTGACCATCCTATGCCCTTGTGACTCCACTTTCAAGGAGCTATGAACGTGTACCCCTAGATCACTTGTCCTATAACTCTCCCCAACACCCTACCATTAACTGAATAAGTTCTGCCCAAAATGCATCACCTCATATTGATGTAAATTAAACTTGCATCTCATTCATTAGTCCACTGGCCCAACTGCTCCAGATCCCATTGTAATCCTAGGTAACCTTCTTCATTGTCTACTATGCCACCAATCTGCATACCTACTAACCATGCC
The DNA here is from genome assembly GCF_965287045.1 of Carcharhinus amblyrhynchos. Taxonomy (NCBI): domain Eukaryota; kingdom Metazoa; phylum Chordata; class Chondrichthyes; order Carcharhiniformes; family Carcharhinidae; genus Carcharhinus; species Carcharhinus amblyrhynchos. The sequence continues at coordinate 32,110,493 of NC_137335.1, read as the reverse complement.
TTCTATATTCTCATCCAAATCATTAATATAAATGACAAATAGCAGTGGACCCAGCACCGATCCCTGAGGCACATTGCTGGTCACAGGCTTCTAGTTTGAAAAACAACCCTGTACAACTACCCAGTCTTCTGTCATCAAGCCAATTTTGTATCCAGTTGACTACCTCACCCTGCATCCCATGAGATTTAACCTTAACCACGCAGTACCTTGTCAAATGCCTTGCTAAAGTCCACGTAGACGATGTTGACTGTGCTGCCCCCATCTACCTTCTTACCCTTCAAAAAACTCAATCAAATTTGTGAGACATGGCTTTCCACTCACAAAGCCATGCTGACTCTCCCTAATCAGTCCTTGCGTCTGTAAATGCCTGTAGATACGTCTCTCAGAATATCTTCTAACAACTTGCCCATGGGGCGGCATGGTGGCACAGTGGTTATCACTGCTGCGTCATAGCACCAGGGACTGAGGTTCAATTCCTGACTTGGGTTGCTATGTGGCATCTGCACATTTGCCCTGTGTCTGCATGGGTTTCTGCCAGTGCTGCAGTTTCCTCCCACAGTCTGAAAAATGTGCTGGTTAAGTGCATTGGCTATGCTAAATTTTCCCTCAGTGCACCCGAAACAGGTGCTGGAGTATGATGACTAGGGGATTTTCACAGTAACATTATTGCATTGTTAATGTAAGCCTACTTTTGACATAAATAAATAAAACTTCAAAACTTTAAACTACAGACTTCAGGCTTACTGGCTTGGAGTTCCCAGGCTTGTCCCTGCAGTCCTCCTTAAACAAAGAAGCAAACATTTGCCACCCTCCAATCTTCAGGCACCCCACTTGCGGCTGTCGATGATTCAAATATCTCTGCTAGGGGACCCGCAATTTCCTACCTAGCCTCCCACAATGTCCTGGGATACATTTCGTCGGGTCCCCGGGCTTTATCCACCTTGATGCTCTCTAAGACTTCTAGCACGTCCTCCTCCTCCTCTGTAATGTGTACATTCCTCAAGGCATCACCATTTATTTCCCCAAGTTCCCTGACATCCAAGTCTTTCTCAACAGTAAATACTGATGAGAAATATTCATTCAGGATCTCACCCATCTCTTGTGGATCCATATATAGATGATCTTGTTGATCCTTAAGAGGCCCTACTCTCTGCCTAGTTATTCTTTTGTCCTTTATGAATTTGTAGAAGCTCTTTAGACTCTCCTTTGCCCGTATCTGCCGAAGCAACCTTGTGTCCCCTTTTTGCCCTCATGATTTCTCTCTTAACTCTACTCTGACACCTTCTATACTCTTCAAGAGATCCACTTGATCCCAGCTACCTATGCCTGTCATATGCCTCCTTTTGTATGGCTAGGGCCTTAATATCCTGAGTCATCCAGGGTTCTCTACTTCTACCACCCTTGCCCTTCACTCTAAAAGGAATATGCTTATCCCGAACCCTGGTTAACACACCCTTTGAAAGCCTCCCACTTACCAGATGTCCCATTGCCTGCCAACAGACTCTCCCAATCAACTTTTGAAAGTTCCTGTCTAATACCATCAAAATCGATCTTGCCCCAATTTAGAATTTTAACTTTTGGACCAGAACTATCAATCTTCATAGTTATCTTAAAACTAATGGAATTACAATCACTGGTTCCAAAGGGATCCCTCACTAACACTTCTGTCGCCTGCTCTTCCTTATTTTTGTTAAGTTTTGCCCCGTCTCTCACTGGGCCATCCAGATATTGAATGAGAAATTCCTCGTCAATACACTCAACAAATTTCTCTCCATCCAAGCCTCTAATGCTATGGCTGTCCCACTCAATGCTGGGAAAATTAAAGTCCCCTTTCCTTGCTCTCTGCCCTGCTGTTGCCCAGTAAGTAGTCTCAACACCAGGTAAAAGCCCAACAGGTTTAAACCTGTTGGACTCTAACCTGGTGTTGTGAGACTACTTACTGTGCTTACCCCAATCCAAGGCCGGCATCTCCACGTCACTGCTGTTGCCTGACCTGTCTAATACTCGGATTACTGACAATGCCCTTACTATTTTACATGCTGTCTTTAACTCCTGTGCTGTCCTTAACCTTCCCTTCTGTCTCCCTACTGCTTTGGTCCCATCCCACTGCCAAACTAGTTTAAACATTCTCAGGTGGCTCTTGTTTGGGTTTCCACTACAAACTCTTGTTCCCAGGCTACTTATTTTGTCCGCTCCTGGCAGCAGCAGTCTTGAGGCTGAACCAGAATATTTGCAACTTGTATATTCTGTTTTCTTCCAAGGTGAAGTCTTCCAATGACATATCTGTGTCATCCTTATGACTGCCTCTTTCCAGTTCTGTAAAATCACCCAACTCCTCAGCTTGTTCTGCTACTGAAATGCTCATCTGTGCCTTTGTTACCTCTAGACTTCATTACTCTAACATATTGTTGGCTGGCATCCCACATTCTACCCCTAGTAACTTGAGATCATTCTTACTCAACACAACCTCTCCTGATGTGACAATTCTGCTATCCCAGGAATCAGTCTGATGAACCTTCGCTGCACTTCCTTGATAGCAAGCATCTCCTTTCTTGGATAAGGAGACCAAAATGGCACACAACACACTCTTTGTGGTCCCACCAAGGCCTTGTATGGGTGCAGTAAGACATCCCTGCTCCTGTACTCAAATCCTCTTGCAGTGAAGGCCAGCATACTAGTTGCTGCCTTAACTGCTTGCTCTATCTGCATTTTCAGTGATTGGTCTACAAGGACACTCAGGTCCCTTTGTACATCAACATTTCCCAATCTATCACCATTTAAAAAATACTCTGCCATTCTGTTTTCCCTATTATATGCAAAGTTATTCAATTCAAATGAGTAAAGTTGGCAGATTTCTTCTCCTGAAGGATATTCGAGAACCAGATAGGTTTATGTGACAGTCAGTGACAGTTTCATGATCACCTGTGACTAGCTTTTAATTCCAGATTTTATTTATTTAAATTCTACATACTCTGATGGTGGGATTTGACTCCGCATTCCCAGAGTATTAACCCGGGCCTCTAGATTATTGATCCAGTGATATTACAATAATGCCACCATGTCCTCTTAAGTATACTCAAGGCAGATTTTTGGATACTAAGGGAATTAAGGAATATCGGGAAAGAAACATATTAAAAAAACGCAGGAATAAGTCATTCGGCCCTTTGAGCCTAGTCTAGAAATCTGCTTCGCAGTCACAATCTATTTTGTTCTTAAATAAATTCAGTGACTTGACCTCCAGAGCCTTCTATGGTGGAGCATTCCACAGGTTTGCCACCCTGAGTGAAGAAGTTTCTCCTTATCTCGGTGCAAACTGGCCTCCCCATATCCTGAGACTGTGATGCCTTGTTCCAGAACCTCCACCCCCAAGCCCTGCGTTGTGGCTGTCCACCCCTGTCAGAACCGGGTAATATCCTTTAGGGGAAGAAATCTGCCAACTTTACCCAGTCTTGCCTACATGTGACTCCGGACTCAGTGTGATTGGGTTTTAAGTACTCTCTGAAGTGGCCTAGCAAGACACCTACTACAAAGGTAGTTAGGGATGGGGCAACTAATGCTGTCCTTGCCAATGGCACCCACATCCAAGGAAGAAATTTTTAGAAGAAGCAACAGGTTATCCACAACTCCCTTGGTAGAGAATTCCAAAGATTCACAATCTATTGAATGACATATTTCCACCTATCTCAGTCTTAAATACAGATTCTCTACCCTAAGTCTGTGATCTGTGTCCTAGATTCCTCAGCCAGGGAAAACAATTTTTCAGTATCTACAATGCCTAGCTTTTAAGAATTTTTAAATATTTTATTGAGATCAGTTCTCATTATTTTTAACTCCAGGGAATATAAGACTAATCTACTTGACCTGTCCTCATAGGAACCAGCCAAGTGAATTTTCATTGCATTCCCTCTGGAGCAATTCCTTAGGTGAGGAAACCAAAACTGAATACAGTACTCCAAAGTGTGGTCTCATCAAGACTCTTTTAATTTTAAGACTCCTTTACTGTTATACTGCAATCCCTTTGTAACAAGAGCTAACATGGCCATTTGCCTTTCTGATGTCTTGCTGTACCTGTGTGTTAACTTTGAGATTCATTTCCCAGCCATTCATCAATCAGAAAATGTTCTGCTCTTGCTTTTCCTACCAAAGTGCACAACTTCAAACTTTGCCACAAATTATTCCATCTGTCATGTTCTTGCCCATTAACCTAACCTGACTATATCCTCTTTGCATCCTCACAACTGCTTACTTCCCCACTAAATTTATATAGAACATAGAACATTACAGCGCAGAACAGGCCCTTCGGCCCACGATGTTGCACCGACCAGTTAAAAAACAATGACCCTCTAACTGTATTCAAGGTGTGGTTACATCAAATTGTACAATTGTAAAACAGCATTTTTTTTTATTTATGGGACGTGAGCATCACTGGCCAGACCAGCAGTTATTGTCCAGCCCTAATTGCTCTTAAAAAGGTGGTGGTGAGCTGACTCTTTGAACTGCTGCAGTCAAGGTATAGGTATACCCATAGAACATAGAACATTACAGCGCAGAACAGGCCCTTCGGCCCACGATGTGCGCCGACCAGTTAAAAAAACAATGACCCACTAATCTAAATCAATCCCTTTTCGTCCATAAACCTATCCACGGATCTCTTAAACGCCCCCAAACTAGGCGCATTTACAACTGCAGCAGGCAGGGCGTTCCAATCCCTCACCACCCTCTGGGTAAAGAACCTACCCCTGACGCCCGTCCTATAACTACCCTCCCTTAATTTAAAGCCATGCCCCCTCGTGCTAGCTTTCTCCATCCGAGGAAAAAGGCTATCACTATCCACCCTATCTAAACCTCTAATCATCTTATATGTTTCAATAAGATCCCCTCTTAGCCGCCTTCTTTCTAGCGAAAACAACCCCAAATCCCTCAGTCTCTCCTCATAGGACCTCCCCTCCATACCAGGCAACATCCTGGTAAACCTCCTGTGCACCCTCTCCAAAGCCTCCACATCCTTCCTATAATGTGGGGACCAGAACTGCACACAATACTCCAAGTGTGGCCGCACCAGAGTTGTGTACAGTTGCAACATGACGCTGCGACTCCTAAATTCAATCCCCCTACCAATAAACGCCAAGACACCGTATGCCTTCTTAACAACCTTATCTACGGTCATATAAATGTATGGTCAATATATATGGTCAATAAATGTAACACAATGTCTCCTCATCTAAGTTATTAACATTGTAAATAGTTGAAATTCAAGTACCTATCCCTGCTAATTACAGCTGCTAACCAGGAAATGTGTGTTTATTCCTACTCTATTTTCTGTCCTTTATCAATTCTTATGCCTTATGTTTCTCAAACCCTACCTCTTTGAACAAGCTGGTAGTCATTTGCCTTAATATCACCATATGCCTTGATGTTAAATTTTATTTGGAATGCTCCCATGAAGTGTCTTGAATGTTTTATGTTAAAAGTGCTATGTAAATATTTTTGTGTTGTTGGAACTTGGTGTGATCAATTTGCATCCTAGACATAGTGGTAGTGGTGAGTTCCCCAAATATGGTACTCCGTTTTCTGTGGTTCAAGATGGGATATCTGAAGTATTGTTTAGAATATATATAAAGATGTTGGTTCCAAATTGTTTATCATTGCATACTTGAGGATTCTGTTGTACGCCAACTTTAGCTGAAACATAGTTCTTTGGTATTACACTATCTGTCTGTCTTCAGTAACTGCAGAATTCTAACTTATGTAATCTTATGCTATTTTGCATGGTTGCACAGTTCTTTGTGATTTGAAACTCCTGGATGTGCAACTGGAAGGCTTACTCTAGTTCAGAGATGAGATCCAGAACCAACTTGGAAGGTAAAGTTAAGACTAAATGTAAACACAGTTGAAGCAGAGTGGTGGGATACTCCAGCCAGTAGTAGTAATCTATCATTTGGATCTTTGGAAAGGGATTATGCCATATTTAGGCATTTTGCCAACGCCCTTCATGATGATTCATTATTAAGCAGTTGATGGCAAGGAAACCTGGCATGCAGCATTGAACTTGGAATGTCTAGAACATCAAGGTGACTGGCAGATTGCACGTTATTTAGTAACTTCTTACCGCTCACGGAAGTCAGCTATACAACTGACAGGAAGCTTGAAGTTTGGGACAATAGTTCCAGGAAGTTAGCTGGAGGTCAGCTATGAAAATCTATATTCGTATGCACAGGGCTGAATATGTCCCATAATTTTCCATTTGCTTGGAAACATCACCACAAAAGTTGGCAGGTTGTGATTCCTGTCTATCACAATGCACTCAAATTTCGCCTCACTGATTACCTTGATATTTTACTGTGTCCTTATAAGATGCAGAGCATATTTGAGTGACCTGATCAATATGTGCTTTCTGATGGAGAAACCTGAATGTGACTGTGTGAAACAGTCCTATGCCTAAGTTTTCTCCCACTCCAGATCCTCTCAGAATTGAACAGACAAGAAGCCTCTTCAGAAAGATATCAGTGAAAGGGCATTCAAATTTTATCACAAAAAAATAAAGTAAGTGAAAATTAGGAGATAAATGACCAAGGTTGAATCTGAGGTCACATGATACAAAGAAACTTTGGAGGATAGCACTAATCACAATGCAGAATCAAGAGGATAACATTCAGAAATGTAATAGATTATCTGCTAGATTTTCAAGATGAAAATGATGATTGATAAGTCCTGGGCATTTGGAAAATGTTCCATGACTACATACGCCGCATGCTCTGGTGCATGTAATAGCACCACCTTGTTATTTTGCAGACTTTAGGCAGGTGCATTGCTCACTGTGGTGAATTGGTGTCTGGAAGTTGCTGGAACTGTAAAGATGATCAAGACTGTAAAAGAGATACTCAATGGTGCAAAATCATTTTTAAGCATTGAGAAAGATTTCTTTTTGTTAAGACTGAGAAAATGGGGAGAAATAAATTTTACTAATCAAAGAATCCTCACTGTAGAGGAGGCCGTTCGGCCCATTGGGCCTGCACCGACAACAATCCTACCCAGACCTTATCCCGTAACCCCACGTATTCACCCGCTAATCCCCTGACACTAAGGAGCAGTTTAGCATGGCCAATCCATCTAACTCGCGTATCTTTGGACTGTGGAAGGAAACTGGAGTACCTCAAGGAAACCTACACAGACAATGGGAGAATGCGCAGACTCCAAGACAGTCACCTGAGGCTGGAGCTGAACCTGGATCCCTGATGCTGTGAGGCAACAGTGCTAACTACTGAGCCACTGTGCAGCCCCACTTTCCACCTGGCTCAGTATTGTCATAGGTTTATAATGAGTGAAGTTTGAATGGAAGTAATAGTAAGTTAATGGAATATATAAACAGTTTTGCTATCGGGTGACTTTAAGGAGCTATATGCCAGTGTTCTTGTATCACTGCCCTAAAGACCAAGGCAGTGTTCATCGTACAATGAAACCACAGAAAGATAATTGAAGTGATATAAATGCTGAAAACATAGAAATGGTGGATCAGTTTATGTTTGTGGGAAGCTGTATAAGAGAATCATAGAATTCCTACAATGCAGAAGGGGGCCATTCAGCCCATCAAGTTTGCACCGACCACAATCCCATCCAGGCCCTATTCCCGTAACCCCACATATTTACCTTGCTATTCTCCCTGACTCTAAGAGGAAATTTAATATGGCCAATCAACCAAACTCGCACATCTTTGGACATGGGAGGAAACCAGAGCACCTGGAGGAAACCCACGTGGGCAAGGGGACGATGTGCAAACTCCACCCTGCGAATCAAGCTGAGAATCGAATCCGGTTGCCTGGTGCTGTGAGGCAGCAGCGCTAGCCTCTATGCCACCGTGCTGCCCCAAAGGGAGCATATGGAAGAAACTCACTAAGACACTAGGAGAATGTGCAAACTCCATACAATCATCCAAGGCTGGAATTGAACTCAGGTTCCTGGTGCTGTGAGGTAGCAGTGTTGAAATTAGAACACAAACTATTCTTGATTTGAAAATTGGACACTACTGTGTGAAAAGCTTAAAGTACAGTACTAAGGAAACATTTGAAGGTGCTATCTTTCGAATGAGACATTTGAGTGAATGTAAAAGATCCCATGGCATAAATTTGATGAACGTCAGAGAAATTATCCCCTGGTGTTTTGGCCAAATTTTTTCCTTAATCACCATCACAAAAGCAGATTGTCTGGTCATTATCACTGTTTGTGGGAATTTGCTGAGTGCAAATTAGCTATTGTGGTTCCTGCATTACAACAGTAACCTCACTTTAAAATGTACTTCATAAAGCACTTTTAGACATCTAGAAATTGTGAAAAGCGCTATATAAATGCAAGCTTCTTTCTTTCAAATAAAATCCTAAACAGTGGGAAGCCAATTAGAATAGTTTATCTTTGAAGAGTTTTCAATTTCAATGATAATGGAAGGGTGGTGGGGAAATGAGAAAAATAAGCCCATGCATGAACCATGACTAATTAGACACTGAGGGACAATTTGACATGGCTAGTCCATGTAACCTGCACGTCTTTGGAGTGTGGGAGGAAACTGGAACATCTGGAGGAAGCCCATGCAGACATAGGGAGAATGTGCAAACTCCACACAATTACCCAAGGCCAAAATCAGACCCGGATCTCTCTCATGTGAGGCAGGAGGGCTAACCACTGTGCTACCGCACTGACTTAATTACTGCAGAAGCAAATAGTCAACCTGAGTTTGACATTTCGTGAAGTAGGGTGTGTCTCAGGCCAACAATGGCCAAAACAATGCAGCTAGTTGATTGCAGCTGACAAGTGTCCAAAAAAATTCCCAATCAGAAAGACCCATGAGCTGTTTTTATGTAAAATCCTAGATCACACCCCACTCCCTGCTAGACTTGCAGAGGACTGGCCATTATATTTAGCAAGCATGTATGTCTGTATATCACTTTGAAGGTAATGGAGGAAAAGTATGCATAATGATGTGGCCACTGTAATGTGCTGCAGTGACATAATGAATAAGTCACATTTTTAACCAACTGCCCAAAAAGCCAAATTTTGTTTCAATGTGTCAAGAATTCTTAAAAGAAGAACTTCTCAAAACATTAGCAAGCATGGGTATTTTAGAAATACAGTGTTTTATCCCACTAAGGTCAAAATTGCGTCGCTTGGTCTGCTGTTTTACAAACACTATTTTTAAATACTTCAGAAAACTACTTGACCAAACTACTAGATATTGATTCATTTTCTTTTAATTCATCGGATGCAGGCAATGCTGGCAAAGTCATCATTTATAGCTTGTGATTCAGGGGGCTGGGTGTGGAGGGGAGAGGGGGGAAGTCTTGTAGGTGCTGGTGTTCCCATGTGCCTGCTGCCCTTGTCTTTCTAGGCAGTGGAGGTTGTGGCTTTTTGCTGTGCTTTTGAAGGAGCTTGATGATTTATTACACTGTGTATAGTGTGTAATATACAATGTGCAGGTGGTGGGGGGAGTGAATGTTTAAGGTGGTGAATAGTGCGCCTGTCAAAGGTACTGCTTTACCCTGGATGACATCTGAGCTGCATGGAGCTTCGCTCAAATAGGCAGGTGGAGAATTCCTCACTTCTTTGTAAGTAGCAGGAAGGCTTTGGTCATCAGATGAGTCACTCGCTGCAGAATGCCTAGCCTCAGACGTGCTTTGATTGTCACAATAGTTATGTGGTTGGTCCAGTTAAATTTCTGGTCATTGCCCTCTCCAGATATTAATGGTGGGTGATTTCAGTGATGGTATTGCCATTGAAAGTCGAGGGAAGGCAGTTTGATTCTCGTTTGTTAGTTGCCAAATGTCTTTGATTCTTTTTGGCTTCAGTTGAGCTCCTTGATGTCAAGGGCAATCATTTTCAGTTCACTGCTGGACTGCATCTCTTTATCCATATTTGAATCAAGACTGTAATGTGGTCTACAGCTGAATGGCCCATACAGCACCCAAACTCAACACACATTGAGCTGGTTATTGTTGAATAAGTGCTACTTCATAGCACTGTTGATGACAACTTCAGTCCTTTTGCCAATGATTGCTTGATTGACAATCAGCTAATTAATTGGCCAAGTTAGATTTGTGTAAAAAAAAATTTAAAATAGTTTTTAAGGTTACTTCAAAATATATTCTTTGATATTTTTAGAAGTGGTAACTAGTACAGTTTGATATTGCTGAAAATGGGTTTATCACAAAAAGTGAGCAATTTAATCAATGTTTCTTCTACTGACTGTGAGTACCCTAATTTTAAATTACTGAGAATTTTATAATCACTATACACATTCATTTTCTAGTTATATTGATATGCAGTAATCAGTTTTTTCAAAAAATTGAATTCTTTTAAGTGGGCCTTTTACCGTCCTGGCACCAAAACAGTTGCTTAATTTTTACAATGAGCACAGTAGCAAAAGCTTGCACTGGGGATTAATTCAACCTGGGAAATGGTTAATATTGTGGATAGTTCCTTAAATGAGCACTTCTTAAAAAATATAGCACAAAAGGTTGCAGCAACTACTGACAGCAATTTTGTGCTAACTGTGCTGAAGACAAAAAGCAAAGTCAAGTACCTTTTAAGAAGGTCTTGTCTCCCTGAGATATGCAGTGTTTCAAATATTGGCAGCAAAGCCAATTGGTTAGTAACAGCAGGTTGCATGATATGATTTAGCTCCCAAGAGAGGAAAGGATAGAATTTCCACTCTTAACAGATTGGAGCTCTTAACAAATTGGAGCTCTTTATAGTGTTTAACCATACTGTAAGAAAAATTGGCAGAAGTTGTCCATGCTGTATGTGTTTGATTTGTTGTGACATAAATTTTGTAAACCTCAACTGTTTAATGACTTGTGATGAACAGAGCTGGAACAAGCTTACTTTGTTAAGTTGAATATAGCTGTTCGTGAGCTTTATTCCATAGCACACACCTTCGTCGTGTTGTTTGAGTGAAAAGATGATTTAAAAACTTGAGGTTTCTGTCATCTAGGAATCTGTATGGTTCTGTGTGACGTTAGCAATTTTGATGCCAATGTTCTCACTTTGTATACAAAGAATAAAGAAAATTACGGCACAGGAAAAGGCTTTTTGGCCGTCCAAGCCTGCATCAACCATGCTGCCCGACTTAACTAAAACCCCCTCCCCTTCCGGGCACCATATCCCTTTATTCCCATCTTATTCATGTACTTGTCAAGGCGCCCCTTAAAAGTCACTACCATACCTGCTTCCACTACCTCCCCCAGCAATGAGTTCCACTACTCTCTGTGTAAAAAATCTGCCTCGTACATCGCCTTTAAACCTTGCCCCTCACATCTTAAATCTATGCCCCCCTAGTAATTGACTCTTCCACCCTGGGAAAAAGCTTCTGACTATCCACTCTGTCCATGCCTCTCACAATCTTGTAGTCTTTTATCAGGTCTCTCCTCAACCTCCGTTGCTCAAGTGAGAACAAATGAAGTTTTTCCAACCTCTCCTCATAGCTAATGCATAATGCATAGCTAATCCATACCAGGCAACATCCTGGTAAATATTTTCTGTACCCTTTCCAAAGCCTCCATATCCTTCTCGTTGTGTGGCGACCAGAATTGAACACTTTATTCCAAATGCGGCCTAACTAAGGTTCTATAAAGCTGCAACATGACTTGCCAATTTTTAAACTCAATGCCCTGGCCAATGAACCATGTCGTATGCCTTCTTGACTACCTTTTCCATCTGCATTGCCACTTTCAGTGACCTGTGTACCTGTACACCCAGATCTCTTTGCCTATCAATACTCTTAAGGGTTCTGCCATTTACTGTATATTTCCTATCTGTGTTAGATCTTCCAAAATGCATTACCTCACATTTGTCCAGATTAAACTCCAACTGCCATCTGTCCGCCCAAGTCTACAACTGATTTATATCCTGCTGTATCCTCTGATGATCCTCATCACTATCCGCAAATCTACCAACTTTTGTGTCGTCCGCAAGCTTACTAATCAATCCAGTTGCATTTTCCTCCAAATCATATTGCAACAGCAAAGGTCCCAGCACTGGTCCCTAAGGAATGCCACTTGTCACAGCTCTCCATTCATGAGAAATAGGATAGGAACAATCAGTAACTAACAATCAATAACTAAAATGTTGAGGATGTCCCAATAATGAAGGGAGTAGGGGGCATGAGAAAGGTTGGTAGTGTTCCTTCAAATAGGGTCCAGATGAAGGCTGGGATAAAGACACTTTACCTGAATGCACGAAGCATTCGGAACAAAGTGAATGAGCTGGTGGCGCAGATCAGCACAAATGGATATGATCTGGTGGCTGTTACGGAAACGTGGTTGCAGGGTGACGGGGACTGGGAGCTGAATGTCCAGGGGTATCAAGTGTTTAGGAAGGACAGAAGGGAGGAAAAAGGGGGAGGGGTAGCTCTGCTGATTAAGGATAATATCAGGGCGGTAGTAAGGGAAGATATAGGCTCCAAAGAGCAGAATGTGGAATCGTTGTGGGTGGAGATAAGGAACAGCAAGGGGAGGAAGACACTGGTGGGTGTGGTCTATAGGCCCCCAAATAATAATTTGGAGGTGAGGCGGGCTATAAACAAGCAAATAAATGATGCGTGCAGGAATGGAACGGCGACAACTATGGGGGATTTCAACCTACATATTGATTGGTTGACCCATGTTGGACGAGGTGGGCTTGAGGAAGAGTTCTTGGAATGCTGCCGGGATAGTTTCCTTGAACAGTGTGTGACAGAACTGACGAGGGAGCGAGCTATCTTAGATCTGGTGTTATGTAACGAGGCGGGTAGAATTAGGGATCTTGTTGTGAGGGATCCTCTTGGGACGAGCGATCATTGTATGGTTGAGTTTTTGATGCAGATGGAGGATGAGAAAGTAGGCTCCCGGACCTGTGTCCTCTGTTTGAACAGAGGGAAGTACGATAATATGAGAGAGGAATTGCAAATGTAGATTGGGGATGCAGATTGGTCGGTAGGACTGCTGAGGAACAGTGGAGGATCTCTAAGGTGATCTTTTTTGGTGCTCAGCAGAAATATATTCCAATGGTAAAGAAGGAACGTAGGAGAAGGGATAATCAGCCATGGTTATTGAGGGGAAATAAAGGAGAGTATTAAATTAAAAGCTGATGCGTTTAGAGTGGCTAAAAGTAGTGGGCGAGTAGAAGATTGGGAGAGGTTTAAAAATCAACAAAGAATGACTAAAAAGTTGATAAAGGAAGGATAGACTATGAAGCTAAACTAGCACTAAATATAAAAAAGGACAGTAAGAATTTTTACAAATATATAAAGAGGAGGAGGTTGGCTATAGTGAATGTTGGATCCTTAGAGGATGAGAGGGGGGATTTAGTGGTGGGAGATGAGGAAATGGCGGAGGCCTTAAATAAGTTTTTTGCCTCGGTCTTCATGGAGGAGGACGTGAATAGTTTGCCAGATATTAAAGATAGAAGGATGGTAGGAGTTGAGGGCCTGAATGCGATTACTGTCACTAGAGAGGTAGTGCTTGATCGATTAGCGGGGCTGATGGTGGACAAGTCCCCAGGACCAGATGGAATGCATCCCAGGGTTCTGAAGGAAATGGCAGAGGTGATAGTAGATGCCTTAGTGATTATTTACCAAACTTCGCTGGATTCTGAGGAAGTGCCGGAAGATTGGAAAATGGCTAATGTTACGCCGCTGTTTAAAAAACGTAGCAGGCAAAAGGCAGGGAATTATAGGCCGGTTAGTTTAACGTCTTGTTGGAAAAATGCTGGAATCCGTCATCAAAGAAGAAATAGCGAGGCACCTAGAGAAGAATTGTTTGATAGAACAGACGCAGCATGGATTCGTGAAGGGGAAGTTGTGTTTGACAAATTTATTGGATTTCTATGAGGATGTGACTAGTGTGGTAGACAGAGGGGAACCGGTGGATGTGGTGTTTCTGAATTTTCAGAAGGCGTTTGATAAGGTGCTGCACAAAAGGTTGCTTCAGAAGGTTAGGGGGCATGGAGTTGGGGGTAAGGTGTTAGCGTGTATAGAGGATTGGTTGTCTAATAGGAGGCAGAGAGTTGGTATCAATGGGTGCTATTCTGATTGGCGGTTGGTGACTAGTGGAGTGCTGCAGGGATCGGTGCTGGGGCCTCAGCTATTTACCATTTATATAGATGATCTGGAGGAGGGAGCTGAGTGTAGGGTGTCGAAATTTGCTGATGACACAAAGATGAGTGGAGAAGCAAATTGTGCAGAGGGTGTGGAAAGTCTGCAGACGGATCTAGATAGGCTGGGCGAGGACCTGGCAGATGGAGTATAATGTTAGCAAGTGTGAGGTTATCCACTTTGGCAGGAATAATAGTTGGAGGGATTACTATTTAAAGGGCAAAAAGCTGCAGCATGCTACGGTGCAGAGGGACCTGGGGGTCCTTGTGCATGAGTTGCAAAAACCCAGTCTGCAGGTGCAGCAGGTGATCAAGAAGGCGAATGGAATGTTGGCCTTTATAGCGAGGGGGATAGAATATAAAAGCAGGGAGGTCTCGCTGCGACTGTACAGGGCACTGGTGAGGCCGCAGCTGGAGTACTGTGTGCAGTTTTGGTCGCTGCACTTGCGCAAGGATATCTTGGCCTTGGAGGGAGTGCAGAGGAGGTTCACTAGGCTGATACCGGAGATGAGGGTTTTGGACTATGAAGAGAGACTAAATAGACTGGGTCTGTACTCGTTGGAGTTTAGAAGGATGAGGGGGGATCTTATCGAGACGTATAAGATAATGAAGGGGATGGATAGGGTAGAGGTAGGGAGATTCTCCCCGCTGAGAAAGGACAGTAGGACTAGAGGGCACAGCCCCAAGATAAGGGAGGGGCAGTTTAGAACGGAGTTGAGGAGGAATTTCTTCACTCAAAGGGTGGTGAATCTGGAATTCTCTGCTTGTTGATGTGGTGGAGGCTACCTCGCTAAATATATTTAAGTCACGGGTAGATAGGTTTTTGGTAGGCAAGGGAATTAAGGGTTATGGGGAGAAAGCGGGAAAGTGGAACTGAGCCACTTCAGATCAGCCATGATCTTATTGAATGGTGGGGCAGGCTAGATGGCCTACTCCTGCTCCTTCTTATGTTCTCATGTTCTAACCTGTGAAAATTGAAGTATGTTGAATATACTCTATTCATCTGATTCATTTCTATTAAGGTGTTTGGTGAGTATCACAAATGAAGGGAATAATTGTCATTGGCTGAGTGACGGAATTCTATTTATCTCTTAAGGCCCAAATTATTTTTGCCTTTCTTTGGGGAATGCGTCTAATTACCTCATGCTTCGAATTACCTCATTTTGAAATGCTGAGCTTCATGTAATTGATTTTAAAGTGGAATGATAAAGCTGCGTAAATCATAACTTTCTGTGCAAGTGTTGCCCTGATTACAATTCTTAATTTAATGCAGATGCGGTTTAAAGAATTGTCCAATTGAGATCGAAAGGAATTGTGCAAATCATAGATTAGAAACATAGAATCCCAACAGTGCAGAAGGAGGCCATTTAGCCCATCGAGCCTGCACCAACATAATTCCACCCTGGCCTATCCCCCCAACTCCACTAGTCCCCCTGACAGTAAGGGACAATTTAGCATGGCCGATCTACCTAACTTGCACATCTTTGGACTGTGTGAGAGGAAACTGAAGCACCCGAAGGAAACCCACAGAAAGGGAGAACGTGTAAACTCCACACACAATGACCCAAGACCAGAATTGAACTCAGGACCCTGGTGCCGTGAGGCAGCAGTGCTTGGCACTGTGCTGCCCCAAAACAGTGGCACCCAAACCCTGAGATTAGGAGTCTCATGCTCTACTGAGTGAGATAGCTGGGCATGATGCAGTGCCCTTGATACTGGGGCCTCCAGCTTCCTTTGCGTTGTGATCATCAGTTTAAGTGAAAGGGGAAAAAACAATCCCTTAAAACAAGAGCAACTTTTATTTTCAGTTCCAGAAAATTGTGGCAATATAGCCTTTATTTGATATAGGAAATGTAGACTTTAGTTAGCTACTGCACCTCTTGTTCTTATTGTGCTTGTCGATTTGCATTGATTGAAACTTGTGAAGAGCAACCACTTGGGCCAGAGTCTTTCAATGTGTACCAAAATAAAATGTGAATGGAGATCAGCCAGATGTATTTCATCATCCATCAAGAGTTCATGGGGAAGGAGGGAATTAGTGTATTCAAGCACGAAAGTCTACAGTTGCTATGCATGATGGCGATTACGTTGCAATTGGCAAATCTTTCTATCACTGATGGACAGACGATATCTTGGAGCTGAGCTCATTTGAAATGGTGCCAAGAACGCTATGCTACAGCTTTGGGATGAACTTGTGAAATTGAAATGAAATCACTGAAGCATAGTATACACAAAATGAACAACTTTGCCTCTTTTTGCATTTCCTTTTACTGCCTCGTGACAGGGGACATAATGAAAAGGAAAAGAAAGACTTGTATTTATATAGTACTTTTCATAATGACTGAATGTCTCAGGGTTCTATAGATACTTTTTTGCAGTGTGGTCACTTGGAACTAATTTGCATACAGCAACCTTGCACACAAAACAGTATGACCACAAAAACAGGAGATAAATATTGGCCAGGACACCAGGGATAATTCCCCTTCTAACTTGCTTGTTCTTCTCTAAAACAATGCCATGGAATTTTTTGCATCCACCATGCAATCAGATGGGGTCGCCCCTCTCAGTGCAGTGCTCCTCAGTACCAGGGTGACTGATGGTCATGTGGTTTTTAGAATTGGCCCATAATTTGACATTTTTATCTCATGTCCCGTTAGTTGGTTTTCTATATGGAGCAGCAGCTGGGAGACTGGTTGGATGTCTCCTACTATTATTGCCTTTTATCTTTGGTTTTTGTGCATGTGCTCTGTGCGCTATGCTTTTGCTCATACGCTGCAGTCGTAGTCAGCCCATACAGCCATGGTTCTCGAGGTCTTGAACAAGTGCTCTGAAAGAAAGGTAAAAAAGGAAAAGTTGCTAAAGCTTGCAGGGTTCGACATAGGAGAGTGGCGGGAAGAACACTGGAAAAGACGAGAAGGGGTGTCCAGTAGTCACACCTCTGGGAGGGTGGGTTTCTGAGTCTTGGGTGAAATCTGGCAAGCTCTGGGAGGGGTGGTGGAGAAGAAAGAGGCTGAGAGTGCGTGATATGAAGGGGCTGGGGAAAGGTGGTGAGTTAGAGAATGGATCATTGAGCAAATTGACATAAATATGAAGATGCAAATTAGGATCAGGAGTAGGCAAGCTCTGCTGTTCAGTAAAATCATGGCTGATCTGATTGTAACCTGAGCTACCTAATTCCCCTACCTCTATTAACCTTTCACCCCCTTGCTTATCAAGAATCTAGCTCTGCCTTAAAAATATTCAAAGAATTGCTTCCAGTGCCTTTTGAGGAAGAGAGTTCCAAAAAAACACAATCCCTTAAGAGAAAAATATTCTTCTCATCGCTGTCTGAACTGAGTGATATCTTGGCTGTAATTCTCCGGTCGTTCACGTCCTGCCGCTGCTGTAAACGAGGATGCAGAATTTGATGCTCAGCCAAATCTCTGATCACTACAGTGGGAAGTCTCACAACACCAGGTTAAAGTCCAACCAGTTTATTTGATAGTAATCCCACAAGCTTTCGGAAATGATGTTCCTTCATCAGGTGTGTGGAAGGTTGGACTTTAACCTGGTGTTGTGAGACTTCTTATTGTGTTTATCCCAGTCTGACGCCGGCATCGCCACATCACTGCAGTGGGATCAGATGAATCTGCTGGCATGTGAATGGCCAAAATATTCCAGCCATTATTTTTAAACTGTAACACCACCACCACCACCACCACCGCCCCCCCCCCCCCCCCTCTCTCTCTCTCTCTCTCTCTCTCTCTCTCTCTCTCTCTCTCTCTCTCTCTCCAGCCCAGTTCTAGATTCTCCCACATGAGGAAACATCCTCTCCACATTCATCCTGTCAAGGCTCAAAGGTTTCAATCAAGTCATCTCCCACTTTTCTAAACACTAATTGATACAAACCTAACCTCTCCGCCCTTTGCTCAGAAGATAATCCTCTTGCTCCTGGCATTAGTATACTGTTTTGGATACTGTTGGGGGAGATGGGCTATCAGGGGATAACAGCAGCAGCAGCCAAAGCAGTGGCAACACAGCTGGCTCTGTTGTTAAGCAGGGAAGGACAAAGAGGACTAGAGCAATAGTTATAGGGGACTCTATAGCTAGAGGTGCAGATAGGCACTTCTGTGAATTTGAAAGAGACTCCACGATGGTATTCGCCTCCCTGGTGCTAGGGTCCAAGATGTCTCTGAACATTCAAAAAGCATTCTGAAGGGAGAGGGTGAACAACCAGAGGTGTGATACATATTGGTACTAATGACATAGGAAAAATGATGATGTCCTGCAGCAGCAGTTTAGGGAGTTAGGTAGAAAGTTAAAAAGCAGGACCTCTAAGGTTGTAATTTCAGGATTACTCCCTGTGCCACGTGCCAGTGAGGCTAAGAATCGGAAGATAGTGCAGCTCGACACATGGCTAAGCAGCTGGTGTAGGAGGGAGGTTTCAGATATTTGGACCATTGGGGTCTCTTCCAGGGCAGATGGGAGTGTACAAGAAGGATGGCTTGCAGTCCGTATCCCTCTGTTCCCTGCCTATTCATGTATCCCTCATGATGCCTGTTCAGCAAGGCGATGCCTTAAGGAGATCTGCTTAAGTAACGAGATCAATACTGTACACACTACTCCAGATCTGGTCTCACCAGTGTCCTGAAGTATAACCTACTTGCTGCTTCCTGCCAAAGTGGGCAATTTAAGTGACACTGGCAAGGCACTTGGGTGCAGTTTTTATTGGTTACTTGTCTGTGATCAAACTCTGTATACTGTCTGCTCACAGGCTTGTACAAAGGTGTTTGATAAGGTCCCCCATGCAAGACTTCTTGAGAAGGTGAGAGGGCATGGGATCCAAGGGGCTTTGGCCTTGTGGATCCAAAACTGGCTTGCCTGCAGAGTGGTGATGGATGGGTCTTTTTCTGCATGGAGTTCGGTCACCAGTGGAGTGCCTCAGGGATCTGTTCTAGGACCTTTGCTGTTTGTCATTTTCATAAATGACCTGGATGAGGAAGTGGAGGGATGGGTTAGTAAGTTCGCCGACGACACGAAGGTTGGTGGTGTTGTGGATAGTCTGGAGGGATGTCAGAAGTTGCAGCGTGACATGGATAGGATGCAAGACTGGGCGGAGAAGTGACAGATGGACTTATACGCGGATAAAAGTGTAGTGGTCCATTTTGGCAGGTACAATGGGATGAAGGAGTACAAAATCAAGGGTAGGACTCTTAACAGAGTTGAGGAGCAGAAGGACCTTGGGGTCCGGGTCCTTAGGACTGCTAAATTGGCCTCGCAGGTGGAGGATGTGGTCAAGAAGGCATATGGTGTGCTAGCCTTCATTAATCAAGGGATTGAGTTTAGGAGTTGGGAGGTAATGCTGCAGCTTTATAAGACCCTTGTCAGACCTCGCTTGGAGTACTGTGCGCAGTTCTGGTCGCCTCACTACAGGAAGGATGTGGAAGCTATTGAGAGGGTGCAGAGATGATTTACAAGGATGTTGCCTGGATTGGGAGGCATGCCTTATGAAGATAGGTTGAGGGAGCTTGGTCTCTTCTCCCTGGAGAGATGAAGGTTGAGACCTGTTAGAGGTATATAAAATGTTGAGAGGTATAGATAGGGTAGATTCTCAGAGGCTATTTCCCAGGGCTGAAATGGCCGCTATGAGAGGACACAGGTTTAAGGTGCTAGGGAGCAGGTACAGAGGAGATGTCAGGGGTCAGCTTTTCACTCAGAGGGTGGTGAGTGAGTGGAATCGGCTGTCGTTGATGGTGGTAGAGGCAAACTCGCTGGGGTCTTTTGAGAGACTTCTGAATGAGTACATGGGATTTAATGGGATTGAGAGTTTTCGATAGTTTTATGGCCTGGTAGGTATGGATATGATCGGTGCAACTTGTGGGCCGAAGGGCCTGTTTGTGCTGTAGTGTTCTGTGTTCTCCCCCTTATTGGCTAAAATGTAAATGTTTTTCAGGAATGCTTGTGAATTCTTTAAACATTCTAATGAGCTCTTAAATTTTGACAAAAAATTAAACGTTTTGGAGGTTCCATAGAAAGTATACTTCTTTCTGGTGGAAGACTTGTGTTATAGTGTTGTAACTTACCTTTGCCTTTTTTGCCACAATTTTTAAAATCATACCTTCCATGCTTTTTAATCGTAGGCTTGCGTATTTTAATAAGTAGCGAGGTTAATCCTGACTTGAAGTGCTAAGTACTTGGGTTAATAATAGAGTCTTGCTGCAAGTCGTTTACCTGTTAACATTTACTGTTGTGTTTTTGGTATCAGGAATGTGTTTCCAGACTACTTATTGATGACATTCTGGAAAGCTGCCTGGACACTTAACTTGCAAAGAGAAATAAAAATTTTTATTGTGCCTGAGTTAAGACTAGCTCTTGAACATTTGTGAAGCTATTCACATACTGCAGAAGTATCAGCATTGTACCAATGACCCTCATTAAGTTATTTATTAGTGTCACAAGTAGGCTTACATTAACGTTGCAATGAAGTTACTGTGAAAATCTGCTAGTTGCCACACTCCAGCACCTGTCAAGTACATCAGGCAGAATTTAACATGGCTAGTGCACCTAACCAGCATGTCTTTCGGACTGTGGAAGGAAACCAGAGCACCTGGAGGAAACCCACGCAGACACAGGAAGTGCATGCAACCTCCACACAGACAGTTACCCAAACCGAGAATTGAATCCAGGTCCCTGGCGCTTTGAGGCAGCAATGCTAACCACTGTGCCGTTGTGCTGCCCGTTGATATGTATTTAGTTGACCTCTATATTTTGTAATTGTATTCAACAGTTAATTGTTAATTCAACACTAAGTACAAACTTCAGCGCTTTGCAAGAAAGAAAGAATAGATGGCTGAAAATGTGGGTTATTGAAATTTGATTGTGAATGATTTCCAAAACAATTTTCCAATACAGGCTGGAAAGAATATTCAGTTTTTTTCGATGCTGCTTATTACTCATGCTAGTAACATATAGTATATAAACCATAGCTGCAACAAAACACCTTTAAAATAATTTAACTTATCCTGAAGTTTCAAGTGCCTGATGAATATATTCTAGGCTATCATTATGGTAAGAAGGTTAAAAATTGCGAAGCAGACTGGAAAATAAATTTTGAAACAACATGTTCTTTTGACTCTGAACCAGAGTTAAGTGAATAAAATCAATAAAACCTTGATGCTTAAAAAATGAGAATGCCTTATCTTGTTGGTGAATGCATCTTTAGAAAAGATTGACTTGAACTGAAACTTGAAGCTTGAAATAAATGTTTGAATAAGATTGGAATTTATTTGGAATTATTGATATGTTGCCATGCCAAGATGACTCAGTATCCTAAAATTGTGAAACCAAAATAAAGTGTTTGAAAATGCCACAAGTTTGACAGCATCTATGGAGAGAGAAACAAGAATTAATGTTCTGATGCGACTCGCACAAGTCCACACAAGTGTTTAGCATTGTAGCTGGGATGTTGTCAGAGCCCATGTACTTTGTTGTATCCAATACCTTCAGTTGTCACCATGGGGAGTAAATCGATTTGTCAAAGACTAGAATCTGTGATGACGGGTCTTCAAGGAGGCTGAGGCAGATCATCCACTCAGAGAATATGGGTGTTCACTTCCATGCAAACACTAATGGATGGATTTGTTGACAAGTTAATTAAGCACGCTTTGTAGGACCGTAATGGCAGAAATCATTACTGCTTCCAGTTTAGTCCCAGAACAAAGGATGTACTGTTGGGTATATTTTATGAATGATGTTCAGGAAGACGGATGGAAGATGTGAGAGAAAGATCTTACAATAATGTGCACAAGCATTTAGCAAAAAGTCTCACAACAACTTGCATTTTATATAGTGTCTTCACCAAAATTAAACAAGCCAGTATGTTTCACAGGAATGTTTTCAGACGAAATTTAACATAAGAGCATTTAAATGGATCATTAGAACAATTGATCAAAAGGTTGGTCAAAGAAGCAGATTTAAAAGCACATTGTAAAGGAGAGCAGTAAAGAAGATAGAGGAGAGGTTTCTAAAGCTTAAGAACTTTCAGTTTAAGACATGGTTGTTAATGTTGAGATGATTAAAATCAGTGATGCACAAAAGGCATTAGAGGAGCATAGAGACCTCTCAAAGAAATTATAAAGATAAAGACAGGCAAAACCAGGCAGGAATCTGGAAACGAGCATGAGAATTTTAAAATTTATTCATTGCTGCACAGGGAGTCAGTTTAGGTCATAGAAGTCTCACAACACAGGTTAAAGTCCAACAGGTTTATTTGGTAGCAGGAGCTTTACCCCTTCATCAGGTGAGTGAAGAATTCAGTTCACAAACAAGGCAGATAGACACAAACTCAATTACAAGATAATGGTTGGAATGTGAATCTTAACAGGTAATCAAGTCTTTACAGGTGCAGACAGTGTGAGTGGAGAGAGGATTAAGCACAGGTTAAAGGCGTGTGAATTATCTCCAGCCAGGATAGTTAGATTTTGCAAACCCAGGCAAGCTGTGGAGATTACAGATAGTGTGACATGAACCCAGGAGCCTGGTTGAGCCCGTCCTTGTGTGTGGAACTTGGCTATCAGTTACTGCTCAGTGATTCTGTGCTATTGTGTGTCATGAAGGCCGCCTTGAAGAACGCTTACCTGAAGATCAGAGACTGAATGCCCTTGACTGCTGAAGTGTCCCTGGATAGGAAAGGAACACTCCTGCCTGGTGATTGTTGAGCGGTATACATTCATTTGTGGTCGTAGTGTCTGCTACGCCAATGTACCATGTCTTGGGACATCCTTTCCTGCAGCGTATCAGGTAGACAATGTTGACCGAGTCGCAAGAGTATGCACCATGTATCTGGTGGATGGGGTTCTCACGTGAAATGATGGCGTCCGTGTCAATGATCCAGCACATTTTGCAGAGGTTGCTGTGCAGGGCTGTGTGGTGTCGTGGTCACTGTCCTCCCAAAGGCTGGGTAGTTTGCTGTGGACAATGGTCTGTTTGAGGTTGCGCAGTTGTTTGAAGGCAAGTAGTGAAGGTGTGGAGATGGCCATGGCGAGATGGTCGTCTTCATCGGTTGAAGGTCCTGTGTGGTGAAGATGTCTTGTTCAAACCCGTGCATAAAAATGTTGGCATATTGAGGTGTGAATTTGGTCTCCATGGCTGATTCATGTGTCTTGATGAAGAACTGGTTGTTGAAAGTGGAGACAAGGATGAAGTGAAATGAGTTGTAGAATTGCATCTGGAGATTGGCAGTTGTCAGCATTGAGTACAGAGGCAGTTGCAGCAATGCCGTTGTTGTGGGAGATGCTGGTGTAGAGTGCTGAGACGTCCATTGTGATGAGTGTTCCTGGTGCAGCTGTTCCACAGATGCTGAATTTCTGTTAGAAGTCCATAGTGTCGCGACAGAAGCTGGGGGGTTCTTTGTGAGTTACTCTTGTGACTCAACCAACATTGTCTACCTGATACGCTGCAGGAAAGGATGTCTACCTGATACGCTGCAGATAGTGTTGAAAAAAGTGGCTGTAGAGATAGTGGATGCATTGATGATGATCATTCAAAACTGTAGAGATTCTGGAATGGTTCCTGTAGATTGGAAGGTAGGAGATTTAATCCTACTATTTAAGAAAGGAGGAAGAGAGGAAACGGGGAACTGCAGTCTTGTCAGCCTGATATCAGTAATAGGGAAAATGCTAGAATTTATTAAAGGTAAAGATCCCATATCACAGATGACCATAGACTGTTCTCCCCTTTTGAGGGGGAGAGCGGCGTGATGGTGATTTAGCCTGAGGATCGTCACATTTCAGACATGGGACAAGGTTGAGAAGTTGAGCCTTCGTGAATAACCTCAACCCACACTGTTGGCATCACTCTGCATTACTAACCAGCTGTCCAGCAAAATAGATGAGGGGGACACCAGTGGATGTGGTGTATTTGGATTTTCAGAAGACTTTCCAGAAAGGTCCCACAAGTGATTAGTAAAAAAAAATTAGAGCACATAAGGTCAGAGATAATATGCTAGCATGGATTGAAACTTGGACAGAAAACGGAATAGGAATTAATAGGTCATTCTAAGGTTGGTGTAAAGTGCTTAGTGAGGTAGAGCAAGGATCAGTGCTTGGAGCTCAGTTTTTCATGATCTAATTGAATGATTGGATGTGTAGCAAATGTTATATTTCTAAGTTTGCTGATGACGCAAAACTAAATGGGAATGTCAGTAGTGAGGAGGATGCAGAGAGGCTTTTATAGGGTGTACACAGCACAAGTAAGTGGGCAAGAATGTAACAGACGGAATATAATGTGAAAAACTGTTTGGTTACCCACTTTGGTAGGAGGAATAGAGATGCAGATTTTTACATCTCCGTGTGATATTGAGAAGTGCAATATTGTGAAGTGTTCACGTCCAAAGGTTCTTTGTAGGTGCAACAAGCAATGAGGAGGCCAAATGGTATGTTGGCCTTGAGTACAGCAGTAAAGGTGTTTTGCTGCACTTGTATAAAGCCCTGGTAAGACCTATCTGGATTATTCCATACAGCTTTAGTCTCCTTTCCTAAAAAAGAATATATATGCCATAGATAAAATGTAATGAAGATTCACCAAACTAATTCCTAGGATGATGAGACTGTCCTACGAGAGAGGTTGAGGAATTTGGACCCATAGACTCTTCAGTTTATAAGAATGAGAAGTAATCTAATTGAAACAAACAGCATTCAATTCTTAAAGAGCTAAACAAGGTAAATGCGGAAAGGATGTTCCACTGTTCTACGGGGAGTCTAAAACCAGGGGGGAGACTCTCAGAATAAGGGGTAGACTTTTAATTCATGCATGGAACATGGGCATTGCTGGCTAGCCAGCATAATTAAGGACCCCACTCACCCCAGACATTCTCTCTTCCATCTTCTGTCGGGAGAAAGGTACAAAGGTCTGAGGTCATGTACCAACTTACTCACAAACAGCTTCTTCCCTGCTGCCATCACACTTTTGAATGGACCTACCTTGCATTAAGTTGATCTTTCTCTATGCCCTAGCTATGACTTTAACAGTATGTTCTGCACTCTCTCTTTTCCTTCCCTATGAGTGGAATGTTTTGTCTGTACAGCGTGCAAGAAACAGTGCTTTTAATTGTATGCTAATACTTGAGATAATAAATCAAATCAAATTAGCCTTTATTGCCTGCCCCTAGTTGCCCAAGAGCAGTTGAAAGTCAACCATGTTGCTGTGGCTCTGATGTCACATGTAGGCAAGACCAGGTAAGGATAGCAGAGTTTCTTCATTAAAGAACATTAGTGAACCAGATTCATAGTCATCGATGGATTCTTAATTCCAGCTTTTTTTAACTGAATTCAAATTCTACTATCTGCTGTATTGGAATTTGAACCTTGGTACCCAGTGGTAAAGGAGTTGGAATCCTTGAAAGTTGAAAAGTCACCAAGGCCAGATGGAATGTTCCTTAGGATACTGAACAAGGTCAGGGAAGAAATAGCGGATTCCCTGAGAGTTATTTTCCAATCTTCAATAATCAAAGGCGAGGTGCTAGAGGAATGCAAATATGGTCTCATTGTTTAAAAAGGGTATGAAGGAAATGCCAAACAATTATAGGCCAGTTGGTTTTACTACCGTGGTGGGTAAATTGTTAGAATCAATCCTGAGAGATTGGATATACTGCCACTTAGAAAGACATGGATTGGTCAGGACTGAGCTTATTTAGGACTGAGATGAGTTGGAATTTGTTCACTCAGAGAGGGTTGTAAATATTTAGAATTCTCTACTGCAGAGGGGCATGGAGGTTCAGTCATTCAGCACGTTCAAGATAAAGATTGATAGATTTCTAAATAGTTCAGACATCAAGGGATATGGGATAGTGCAGAAAAAAAGGTAATTGGTGCAGAAGAATTGAATGGCCTACTCCTACCTCTATTTCCTGCTTTTCTAAGTCAGATGCAGTAGAGGGAGCAGTGATGTGACCTCATGTATTTTTTCATGATGACATTGAGGGGACAGCACGTGTGTGAGAAATAAATCTTTGGGAACACCAGAGCTTATGGTGTGTGAATGAGAGAGATACCAATGCTCGTGATTTTCTGCACCAACTGGATAGATAGGAATGGAACCAGGCAAGGGCATCTCCATCTAGCTAAAAGAGAGAGGCCTACCATAGAATCGTGGAATCGTTAGATTCCAGAAGGAGACCCTTTGGCCCCATCAAGCCTGCATTGACAATGATCCCACTCAGCTCCTATCCCTGAAACCTCACGTTACCCCGCGTATTTACTCTGCTTATCCCCCTGACACTAAGGGGCAATTTAGCATGGCCAGTTTACCTAACCTGAACATCTTTGGACTGTGGGAGGAAACGGGAGCGCTCGAAGAAAACCCATGCAGACACTGTGCAAACTCCACATAGTCACCTGAGGACAGAATTGAATCTGGATCCCTGGTTCAGTGAGGCAGCAATGTTAACCACTGTGCCATCCCAACGATGTGGGGATGCCGATGTTGGATTGGGGTAAACACAGTAAGAAGCCTCTCAACACCAGGTTAAAGTCCAACCAATTTATTTGATAGTAAACCCACAAGCTTTTGGGGTTCGCCCCTTCGTCAGGTGAGTGGAGAGTTCTGGTCTCAAACAGAGCATATAAAAGGCAAACAGAGTTTATAGAATACTGATCAGAATGCGAGTCTTTACAGCTTTTATAATCTACATCTTTAAGACTTGAATAGCAGGTTAGCTGTAAAGACTTGCATTCTAATCGGTATGCTGTAAACTCTGTGCCTTTTATATGCTCTGTTTGTGACCAGAATTCTCCACTCACCTGACGAAGGGCCAAACCCTGAAAGCTAGTGGGTTTACTATCAAATAAACTGGTTGAACTTTAACTTGGTGTTGTGAGACTTCTTACTGTGTCCATCCCAATGAATCAGGATTCACCCACAAAAGCAATCCATAATGTAGCACCGAGCAAGGACTGTAAAATGTTAAAAGTAAACCTGATCTGTGGAATATGAGAATCTTGATTTTGACAAATGTGAAGTATGTATAATAAAGCTGTGTAATTAACTGTACCTCGGCACATTATAGTTTCTTGAATACTTAGTTGTCTGTCCTGAGAACTAATCACTAATTTTTGAGTCTTGGAACTGACTGTTGCCAGGTGGTTTTAACTAAAGTGGGCATGGGGAATCAAAGCTGAACTCTGGATCCTGTCCTCAGCCAAAAGGGATGCATTCACTCCAAGCATGGGATGCCTGATACCAATTAGAAACGGGAACTGTGGCATATTAATCTCATCACTGTTGACCAATTACCTTACCATCACCCTGGCTGCGAACTGATCGACATGGATTAAACCTGAGACCTTCTTTGACTGTATGACAGCTGCTCATGAGATAAACTTATGGGGCTATCTGTTTTTTAAAAGGAAAAATTGAGGGATTGTGCCGTTGCACATCTGCATCTTTGCTAGTTAATATATTCGGTACTTGGCTGCAAATAGCAATTGGGATTACAGGAGAATCATATCACGCCTCCAAGCATGCTAATATGTGGTAAATTGCAGAATATACCTTTCAGAAATGGTTTAAAATTAGTGGATGAATCTGATGAAACTTGATCCAGTTAATTATTATCCAATTTATATTGACTAAAGACACTTGACTTGTTGGAAATTGGCTGTTTCTTTGTACTGTAACAAATCGCCTGGTCTTGTAATCTTTTGAGAATTAAGTTTGGGGATCAAAATACTAATTTACCATAACTTATCGATTTATTATGAGAATTAAGATTGTCAGCAGGTATGTCCATAAGTGCTTTGCTAACTCAGTGCATGGGATAGATTGTCCCTTCTTTAGGCTTTTTGGAAATCTAGTTGCAAAGAAAAGCTATATCTCACTGTTAAGAATTAGTGAATGTAAACTAATTTATTTCTGCTCAAGCTAGTTTTGATAGTTCCTAATCATATGTTATACAGAGAGGTGACAAACGGCTGTATTCATAGGATACTGTACAGATCTGCTATATAGTGCTGTAATTGAGGTTTCATGCAGTTGGTATCTACCTGAATAATGATACCACAGTAAGACAGAGTAATGACCACTTTTCCTTTTGTATTCTTTCATCATCTTTTTGCCTGACAGTCAGGAAATGTGGAAAATGGCAGAAAGTCTCACTTGACTAAGTACACTAAATCCTCCTAGAAGATGAAATGAATAGTTCATCTTGCTGGATGGGGAAAGGTATTGATATTGTTATGGTGGCTGTAGCACCACCATACTTTTGGGTTAGATGTCACAATTAGCTTGGTCTTTTTTTTTTACCCCACTCCTCTCTTCCATTAGCATGTCTGTATACTGGTAAGTTTACTGTGAGGGGACTTGATTATAAAAGTAGGGAGGTTATGCTTCAGTTGTACGGAGCATTGGTGAGACCACATCTGGAGTACTATGTACGTTATTGGTCTCATTCATCAAAGAAAGATGTCACTGTGTTAAAAGCGTTCAAAGAAGGTATACTAGACTAATCTCAGGAATGGGCAGGTTGTTTTATGAGGAAAGGTTGGGCAGATTAGGCAAGTATCTGCTGGAGTTTAGAAGAGCAAGAGAAGACTTGACTGAAAACTTTAAGATCCTGAGGAGTCTTGACAGGGTGAATGTGGAGAGAATGTTTAATCTTGTGTATTGTATTTAAAAAATGGGGTTGCTCATTTACACAGTAAAAAGTCTGACAACACCAGGTTTTAGTCCAACCTATTTAGGTTGGACTAAAACCTGGTGTTGTCAGACTTTTTACTGTGTTTACGCCAGTCCAACGCCGGCATACCCACATCGTTGCTCATTTAAGACACAGGTCAGGAGACATTTGTCCTCTTGAGAGTTGTGAGTCTTTGGAACTCTCTTCCTCAAAAGATGGTAGAAGAGTCTTTGAATATTTTTAAGGCAGAGCGAGATTGGTTCTTGATCAACAAAGTTGGGGTGCTGTTGCGTGAAAGATTGTTGTGATATGCAGGAATGTGGAGTTGAGGTTACAATCAGATCAGGCAGGATCTTACTGAATGACTGAATAGGCTTAAGGAGTGGTCTACACCCACTCCTAATTCATATCTTCATATGTAAGAAAAATATGGAACTAAAGCCTAAGCTACTGATACTGATCATAAATTGTAATAAATTGCTACCAATGTAATTAAGCCTTGAATTCAAAGTTTTGCTGCCGTTATTGTGGTTTGTTTTTTGAATAAACAATTAAATTTAAGTGCCAACTATTTGTTAGTTTGTATATCTGTTTACATTTAATCACAGTGAAAACATAAACAGAGTATAACTGTGATTTCTAAATATGCAAATTGATAAGTACCAAAGAGGCGACTTGTACCAGGAATGTAAGAGAAAATGCTGATTGATATGAGCAACTCTATACATGAGAATCAATGCCTTAACTTAAAGGGGATGACATTCTGTTAAGGAATATAAATTATTAAATGGAAAACACTCTTTTTGATTTATTATTGCCATGTGTATTAGCATACAGTGAAAAGTATTGTTTCTTGCCTGCGATACAGGACAAAGCATGCCATACGTAGAGAAGGAAAGGAGAGGGTGCAGAATGTGGTGTTACAACTATCTCAGATGAAGCCTGTAATACTGTCTAATTCGAAAAATTTTAAAGTTGTTAAATGCTGTGAAGATGTTCAGTGGTAGACACTGCTATAATTCTGTCTCTAGTCTTGTAAAGTACACTGTAAATTAGCCTTTCAACAATGAACGAAAATTCATTGGAGAAAAATGATTTATTGGTGAAATTTTGAGTTGTATTGCATCCAGTTTCTAAGGGCGGTTTTGTGTTTTCAGAAGTCCAACTGGATTTTTGAAGTACTTTATCTCCAAACTGCCAATATTTTAACCTTTTAGACTACTGGCCAGTCCAGCTAAAGGACTATCCTTCAGGCTCAGGTGCATTTTAAGTTTTCAGCTTGCATTTGAAGCTGAACTAAGCAGATATCGCTGTAATAAAACACGCAAGTGACGGATGTAGCATTACTGTTATGATACTGGGCTTGAGCTAAAAATATATTTTTAAGTTTACATGAACATTTGTTCTTACTACTTCAGTCTCCCCTATCCCAGTCTATGCCATTTTAATATCCCAGTGGAGAGTTCATACCACAATTTGCTGGAAAAATAATTAGAATATGTCGCAGCAAGCATAGCAGAGGATTGGAAGTAGTACAGTCAATGTCTAGTATAAATCCAAGTTAGTGTGCTCAACACGGAATGGTTATTTAACAGGGGTATGTTTAAAAGCAATTACTTCGATCTGATAAAGTGTTACAATATGTACAAAGAATTGGTTATGTTTGAGTATAAATAAGGACTCATTTGTATCGGGTTGTCTGTGGAACTGTGTGAGATTGCAGGTCATAAGAACGTAAGAATTAGGAGCAGGAATATGCAATTTAGCCCTTGGGCCTGCACTGCCATTTAGTACCATCAAGGCTGAACTAATTTTGGCCTCAACTCCACTTATCGTGCCCATTCACCATAGCCTGTCAAACCTTAATTAAAAATCTGCCCATCTCTTCCTTAAATTTACTCAATGACCCAGCATCCACCACACTCTGGGGTGGTTAATTCCACAGATTCACAATCCTTTGAGATAAGTAATTTCTCCTTGTCTCTGTTTTAAAACTGCCATCCCTTATCCTAAAACTATGACCTCTTGTTTTAGATTGTCCTACCAGATAAACTTGTTGGATGTTTGTGAATAGAACTCCCACTCACCTAATGAAGGAACAGTGCTCCAAAAGCTAGTTCTTGTGCTACCAAATAAACTTGTTGGACTTTAACCTGATGTTGTGAGACTTCTTACTGTGTTTATCCCAGTCCAACGCCAGCATCTCCACATCATGGTTACAAGAGGAGACATCTTCTCCATATCTGCTTTGTTATCGTGTACACCTTAGTTGGATCTCCTCTCATTCTTCTAAACTCCAGGAAGTATAGGCCTAAACTGCCTAATCTCTCTTTGTAAGACAAACCCCTCATCTCTGGAATTATCTGGTGAATCTATGTTATTATCACTTGCAATCCATGCTTGGGTCACAAGCTCAAATAAGTATTAATACAAAAGTATCAGTCTAGGGAAAATCAGAATACCCCTGACTGTCAGAGCATATCTTATTATTTAATTGAAGGTTAGGATTTCAGTGAAGTTCCTAGAACACCTTGGTGCCCTCAGACAACTGAGCCCTCTATTATTCTATAATGCTTAATGTGGCTGTAGCATTACGCCTGTAAACTCTACTCAACGTCGATTTTAATGGGCACAGAACTTTGATAATTGGCTGTTTAACTTTATTGCTAAGGGTCCCTATGGGGCAGCATTTATGCCTAAGAAAATTCTGGTGTAGTGCGTATAATAGCATAATTGACATTGGAAGATGGCCCTGATTTTGTTGTAGTAAATGATAATTAAATTGTGGGGATTTGTTCTCATTACCCCTCTAAAACTGACAGCAACTTCTGAGGTTTGCATAGATACAATTAAATGTGGAAACCCAGAAGTTGCTGTCAGAGATTTGACACTTCCCTACAGGGTTCAGTGTTGTGATACTTCATTTGCATTAAAGTAGAAATCACTGAACTGATGAAAACTTTTCTTTTTTATGCTATTAGCCACATTGTTTAAAAAAAACCCTTGAAATCCTCACAACTTGTTGAATGAGATGTGAGTGCATTTTTAAGTTCATAACTGCTGCTGAAAATATTCTGTCTGGTACTGGAAAATTAATTTTACATTTGCAGAATTTCAAATTTCTCATGAATTTTGCATTTTTTTAAATGGTTAATTTCAGCTTCTATTTTAATCCCATGTGTGAATCCCAGTTTTTTTTGCCATGCGTTAAATTTAAAATGAAAAATAAATGCATTTGTTCTTCTTAGTTTGTTGTGTGTGAGACTACTTTAAATATGATTGGTTGCTTATCTTTTTTGATATTTATCTTACCTTGGCTTGGTTTCAAATTCAAATGGGGAAAATGTAAATCCATGCCACAGAAATTGCTAGTTCGTTGTTGGCAACTTTCTTCAAGGTCATCAGTGGTGAACACCATCGCTTTGTCACTGTGAAATGCAGGTCATTGCCTGGAATTCCGACACTATAAATGGTGTACACCATAGATGAAATGTTACCACACATAAGGTTTAAGCAAATTCAAGCTGACTATTTTAATTTTATTTATTGCTACCCTTTAACCTTTCAAATTTAAAATAATTTACTTGTTTCTTAAGTCTCCCTGCCCTCTAACCATTTTGGAGGTTGAACAAGCTTTTTTTTAAATGAAAAACAGCAATTTCATTTCAAAGAAGCTGAACATGTTGTTTTCCTGATAATTGGATAGCAAGGAATGTAAAATTTGTTATTGTATCCAGATCATCTGCTGATGTACAAAAACAACAAAGCAGAAATAGTGGACTCTGCCAAATAATTGCAGGGATTTGTCAGCCAACTAATCTTGATTTTTGGATTCCTAGCAAAACATATTTAACCAAAGTGTCAAGTTGTTCTGCAAATACTAGAAATTTATCAACGCTTTTCACATTAAGACAAATTCCATGCTGTAGGAGAAACTAGGAGTCCTGAACAGTTTCATGCTTGTCAAAAAGATTTTTACTGGCTTCATTCAGTTCATCCTGTTGAGAGGAAATGTACTGCCTTATTCCTGCCAGACATAGATATTGAAGTGTAGCTTGGAATGATTCTTTCCTCCATTATAGTGTAGTCCAGAAACCAGCATTTTTCTGATTTTATAATATAGAAAAATATCTGATTGAGAAGATCGTTAGGATGTTGTAAGCTTGTAGATTCTGTGTTTTTTGACAAAGATTAAATAAATGCTGGTGAGGTTAATGACAAATGTGGCTTTATGTTCACATAAATATTTGAAATCTGATAAAAATCACTAGAATATAAAGTTATACTTAAAGGGAGTTAAATCTTTGAAAATAGTGCAATTGCCTATATGAAGTTTATAGTAAAGCATATGCAAGCTTTACACTAGGTACTTGCATTGAACTATCTCATGGAAATCTCTCTTCCTTCAGATGCCCCCTCAATATAGTCAACAGGGTATGAGCGGATACTGTCAACAGGGCCAGCAACCTTACTACAATCAACAGCAGCAACAACAGCAGCCTTCATACGTGCAACAGACACAACAGAGATATCAACCCCAACAGGTAAGCATATCTATTCATTAGACTGGGGTCCCACAGATTTCCTGTGAATTGCAGACACATGAAGTAAAAAAACAAATTATTTACTTTGCATTGAGGACTGCCAATATTGATACTTAGACTAAATTTTAGGCCATTTTGACCAATGTGAAATAGTGCTTAAATGTTTATGGAAAAGTATCCTATCATTCATCATTTTTTTATTCATGTTTCTACTTTTGAAATCTTTTAGAGCAGTTACTTCCTCTGAATCCCAGTTATCTGTAATATTCTGATGGGTGATGATTGCTCTGGTCAGTGCATTCAGTGAGATCTTCAAATACATTGAACCACACCAATCACTTACAATCATAAAATCCCTACAGTACAGAAGGTAGCCATTCAGCCCATTGAGTCTGCACCAACCACAATCCCACCCAGGCCCTAACCCATAACTTTACATATTTACCCTGCTAATCCCCTGATACTAAGGGTAATTTATCATGGCCAATCAACCTCACCCCCAGATCTTTGGACTCTGGGAGGAAACCAGAACACCTGGAGGAAACCTATGCAGACACTGGGAGAATGTGCACAGACAGTGACCCAAGGCCAGAATTGAACTTAGCCACTGTGCTGCCCCTTGGGCAACTCTCCTTCTGATTTTGTTTGAGTCCTAATTATTTACTAGGATAAAAACGTGGCAATCGACGTTTTAATTTTGGGATTAAACAATTGCAGCTGAAATAGCTACTTTTGAGGTTTAGCCTTCATCAGGCTTAATGAGACTCAAGACTTCTGAAAAGCTAAGTGTTAAAGTTGTAAAAATGTAAAGTGTTTTTATCGTTAACCATTTGTGATAAGTTGTGGGTTATTTTGCCTTTGAGGGAAAATGAAAGATTTTAGCTTTTGATGTGTTTAAAGCTGTTTAGAAAATGTATTTCACAAAATCCTAATTTAAGATTAACCATTGTTGCAAATGTTTCTATTTTGTATTTGTGACATTCTGATTACCATAACACAATATGTAGACTCTTATATTAGAAACACCTCCATGATGAGTGAAGTGAAGCCTTTATCCATTTATAGAAAAGACTTATACTGATCCCAATTGGTCGTAACCAAACCTGTAAGTCCCAAGAGTTAAAATCAAACGGTAGATTTTCATCAGGAAATGCTAATGACAGCTGCGCTCATTAGGCTGTATTGAACTGCTGTATGAGAGTAATTGGAGATTATGCATGATACGTTTTACCTGTCCATAAGAAGAAAAGTGATTAGCATTCCTTGAAAAGGGTCACCCCTTGATTTAAATGCCATTTACCGTGCTTGCATTTGTTAATTCTTCTCATATTACAGGAGATAATTAGAGGCAACAATGTAGAACCACTGGACATGGTGCAGAAAGGTGATACCAGAATGGAGGTGTTATAATGATCAGGAAAGATTGAACAGGTTGGGGTCTTTTGTCAGGAAAAGGGAAGGCTATGAGGGGTGACCTGAGGCCTTCAAAATTATGGAAGGCTTTGATAACATAGATGTAAGGGAAAGTGTGTTCATTTGTGGGGATGACTAAAACTAGAAGCTATAAATATAAGTTCCAATAAATCCAATAGGAAATCCAACAGAAACTTCTTTATACAAAGGGTGGTAAGAATGTGGAAATTGCTAGCAGAGATGGTTGGAGCAAATATAATGCATGTAAGGGGAAGCTAGATTATATGATTGGGATAGATGAAGAATAGTGGGAAGAGTGCTATAGAACATAAATACTAGTACGGACCACTTGAGTCAAGTGGTCAATTTTTGTGCTCTGCATTCCATGTCCAACGACCTATCTGTCTCTGTCTTAAATATGCTCAATGACCTGGCTTCCACAGCCTTCTGCGGCATTGAATTCCATAGATGCACCACTCTCTGGCTGAAGAAATTTTGTCTCATGTCAGTTCTGAGGCTGTGCCCTCAGATTCCAGTTTCTGCTACTAATGGAAACATATCCCCACACCCACTTTTTGGCCTTCCAGTATTCTGTAAGTTTCAATGCGATTCCCCCCCCTCATCCTTCTAAGCTCCAAGTACAGACCCAGAGTTCTCAAATGCTGCTCATAGTTAAGATTTTCATTCATGGGACCATCCTCATGAACCTCCTCTGGGCTGCCTTCAAGGCCAGCACATCCTTTCTTCGATATGGCACCCAAAGTTGCTGGCAATGTTCCAAATGTGGTATGACCAGAGCCTTATAAAACTCAGCAATACATCCCTGCTTTTGTGTTTTAATCTGTTGAAATGAATGCTAACATTAAATCTAGGATGGGACAAGCAGAAACTCTGACCACAGTCTTTCACTGTTAGATATGAGAGTGGTGTCAGGAGTCTGAAGGATTGCAAATTTTGCATCCCTGTTTCAATGAAGGAGAGGGGGATAAATCTTGAACAGTCAAAAATCAGAGGTAGGAAAACTGCTAGGTCAAAATTAATTTTCAGTTGTAGAAATGAAGCTTAATAAGGGACACAGTAAGAAATCTCTCAACACCAGGTTAAAGTCCAACAGGTTTATTTGGAATCACGAGCTTTGGGAGTGCTGCTCCTTCACAAGGTGAGTGGACTTCTCACTGTGCCCATCCCAGCCCAACATTGGCATCTCCATCCCATGTCTAATAAGAACATAAGAACATAAGAAATAGGAGCAGGAGTAGGCCATCTAGCCCTTCGAGCCTGCCCCGCCATTCAGTAAGATCATGGCTGATCTGTTGTGGCTCAGTTCCACTTTCCCGCCCTCTCCCCATAACCCTTAATCCCCTCTCTTATCAAGAACCCATCAACCCGCTTCTTAAAAATATTTAGCGAGGCAGCCTCCACCACTTCAACGGGCAGAGAATTCCAGAGATTCACCACCCTTTGAGTGAAGAAGTTCCTCCTCAACTCCGTTCTAAACCGCCTCCCCTTTATCTTGAGGCTGTGCCCCCTAGTCCTACTGTCTTTTTTGAGCGGGAAGAGTCTCTCCACCTCTATCCTATCCATCCCATTCATCATCTTATACGTCTCAATGAGATCTCCCCTCATTCTTCTAAACTCTAACGAGTACAAGCCTAGTTTATTCAGCCTCTCCTCATAGCTCAATCCCCTCAACTCCGGTATCAGCGTATGATGTGGGTATGCCAGCGTTGGACTGGCGTAAACACAGTAAAAAGTCTGACAACACCAGGTTTTAGTCCAACCGATTTATTTGATAATAGGCTCACAAGCTTTCGGGTTAGTCCCTTCGTCAGGTGAATGGAGAGTTCTGGCCTCAGACAGAGCATATAAAGCACAGACAGTTTAGAGATTACTGATTAGAGTGCAAATCCTTACACCTAACCTGCTGTTCAAGACCTGAAGTGGCTGACAATGTGAGTGGAAGGAGCACTGATCACAGGCTACAGAGATGTGTATTGTCTCCAGACAGTACAGTAAGTGAGGTTTTGCAAACCCAGGCAAGTCACGGGGGTTACAGATAGTGCGACGTGAACCCAAGATCCCTGTTGAGACCGTCCTCATGTGTGCGGAACTTGGCTATCAGTCTCTGCTCGGCGACTCTGCACTGTCGTGTGTCGTGAAGGCCGCCTTGGAGAATGTTTACCCGAAGGTCAGAGGCTGAATGCCCGTGATCACTGAAGTGTTCGCCAACAGGAAGGGAACAGTCTTGCCTGGTGATTGTCGAGCGATGTTCATTCATCCGTTGTCGTAGCGTCTGCACGGTCTCCCCAATGTACCATGCTTCGGGACATCCTTTCTTGCAACGTATCAGGTAGACAATGTTGGCCGAGTTGCAAGAGTACTTACCATGTACCTGGTGGATGGTATACTCACATGTGATGATGGTATCCATGTCGATGATCCAGCATGTCTTGCAGAGGTTGCTGTGGCAGGGTTGTGTGGTATTGTGGTCACTGTTCTCCTGAAGGCTGGGTAGTTTGCTGCGAACAGTGGTCTGTTTGAGGTTTTGTGGTTGTCTGAAGGCAAGAAGTGGGGGTGTGGGGATAGCCCTGGCGAGATGTTCGTCTTCATCAATGATATGTTGAAGACTCCGGAGAAGATGTGGTAGCTTCTCCGCTCCGGGGAAGTACTGGACGACGAAGGGTACTCTGTCCACTGTGTCCCGTGTTTGCCTTCTGAGGAGATCGGTGCGGTTTTTCGCTGTGGCGCGTCGGAACTGTCGATCTATGAGTCGAGCACCATATCCTGTTCTTATGAGGGCATCTTTCAGGGTCTGGAGGTGTCTGTCACGATCCTCCTCCTCTGAGCAAATCCTGTGTATACGGAGGGCTTGTCCATAGGGAATGGCTTCTTTAACATGTTTAGGGTGGAAACTGGAGAAGTGGAGCATTGTGAGATTGTCTGTGGGCTTGCGGTACAGTGAGGTGCTGAGGTGACCGTCCTTAATGGAGATGCGTGTGTCCAAGAATGCAACTGATTCTGGGGAATAGTCCATGGTGAGTCTGATGGTGGGGTGGAATTTGTTGATATCATCATATAGTTGTTTCAGTGATTGTTCACCATGAGGCCAAAGGAAGAAAATGTCATCGATGTATCTAGTGTATAGCATTGGTTGAAGATTCTGTGCAGTGAAGAAATCTTGTTCGAACCTGTGCACGAAGGTCGGTGGTGTTGTGGATGGTCTGGAAGGATGGCAAAAGTTGCAGCAGGACATAAATAGGATGCAGGACTGGGCGGCGAAGTGGCAGATGGACTTCAACGCGGATAAATGCGTAGTCGTCCATTTTGGCAGAACCAACGGGATGAACGAGTACACTATCAAGGGCAGGCGTCTTAGTAGCGTTGAAGAGCAGAAGGATCTTGGGGTCTGGGTCCACAGGACTCTTAAATCGGCCTCGCAGGTGGAAGAGGTGGTCAAGAAGGCGTATGGTGTACTGGCCTTCATTAATCGAGGGATTGAGTTTAGGAGTCGGGAGGTAATGCTGCAACTTTATAAGACCCTTGTCAGGCCTCATTTGGAGTACTGTGCGCAGTTCTGGTCGCCTCACTATAGGAAAGACGTAGAAGCTATTGAAAGGGTACAGAGGAGATTTACAAGGATGTTGCCTGGACTGGGAGGCATGCCTTATGAAGTTAGGTTGAGGGAGCTGGGTCTCTTTTCCCTGGAGAGACGAAGGTTGAGAGGCGACCTGATAGAGGTTTATAAAATGTTGAGAGGAATGGATAGGGTGGATTCTCAGAGGCTATTTCCCCGGGTTGAAATGGTCGCTACGAGAGGACACAGATTTAAGGTGCGGGGAGGAAAGTACAGAAGTGATGTTAGGGGTAAGTTTTTCACTCAGAGGGTGGTGAGTGAGTGGAATCGGCTGCCATCAGTGGTGGTGGAGGCGAACTCGCTGAGGTCTTTTAAAAGACTTCTGGATGAGTATATGGGGTTTTATGGGATTGGGGGTTATAGATAGGTGTTGATGTGATCGGTGCAACTCGTGGGCCGAAGGGCCTGTTTGTGCTGTAGTGTTCTATGTTCTATGAAGATGTTGGCATATTGAGGTGCAAATTTGGTCCCCATGGCTGTTCCATGTGTCTGGATGAAAAACTGGTTGTTGAAGGTGAAGACATTGTGGTCTAGGATAAAGCGGATGAGTTGTAAAATTGCATCTGGAAACTGGCAGTTGTCAGCATTGAGTATTGAGGCAGTCGCAGCAATGCCATCGTTGTGGGGGATGTTGGTGTAGAGCGCCGAGACATCCATTGTGACGAGGAGTGTCCCTGGTTCAACTGCTCCATGTGTGCTGAGTTTCAGTAGGAAGTCCGTAGTGTCGCGACAAAAGCTGGGGGTTCTTTGTACAATGGGTTTCAGGATGCCCTCGACGTAGCCGGAGAGGTTCTCACACAGAGTCCCATTGCCCGATACGATGGGATGGCCAGGTGTCTTTGCCTTGTGTATCTTTGGGAGGCAGTAGAGATCTCCAATGCGGGGAGTACGTGGAATGAGAGCATGGAGGGTGCTCTGAAGGTCCGGATCAAAGGTCTTGATCAGATTGTTGAGTTGACGAGTGTGTTCTTTGATTGGATCTGTGGGTAACTGTCTGTAGTGTTCCTCATTGTTTAGTTGTCGGTACACTTCTTTACAGTAATCCGTTCTGTTCAGTATGACGATGGCCCCTCCTTTGTCTGCTGGTTTGATGACAATGTTGCGGTTTGTCTTGAGAGCGTGGATGGCGTTGTGTTGTGCTTGGGTGATGTTCGGGGCTGTCTTGTGAGTGCGGTTGATGAATCTGGTGTTAACGCACCTCCTGATGGTTTGGGCATCCAAGTCCAGTCGAGGGCAGCGGCCTTCCGGAGGAGTCCAATTGGATTCCTTCCTCTTAGGTTGTTGCACTGCGGATCTCTCTGTCGGTTGTTCTGGTTCGTTGGCTGTCTCATTGTGTTCGCTGTAGGCCTCTTGGGGTTTGTGGAAAAACTCCCGCAGCCCCATTCGCCTGATGAATTCCTCTGTGTCTGCTGCAAGACTGATGGGATCCATTTTGGTGTTGGGGCAGAAATTGAGCCGTTGGCTGAGAACTTCGATTTCATCTGGTTGAAGTGTGTAGTCCGACAAGTTGACAATAGACCTCCCTGCGGTAGTGCTGTTTTCTACTGTGGTGCCGGGGGAGGCTTGGTTGTTGCTGGCGGCGATGCCGAGTTTTTCAAGTTTCCTGTTCTTGGTGTGCATGTAGGTGGTGTAGTTTCTTTGTCTCATCTGCTTGGCAGAGTTGGCAAACACTTCAGTGGTCATGGGCGTTCAGCCTCTGACCTTCGGGTAAGCATTCTCCAAGGCGGCCTTCATGACACACGACAGTGCAGAGTCGCTGAACAGAGACTGATAGCCAAGTTCTGCACACATGAGGACGGTCTCAACAGGGATCTTGG
Organism: Carcharhinus amblyrhynchos; assembly: GCF_965287045.1. Lineage (NCBI taxonomy): Eukaryota > Metazoa > Chordata > Chondrichthyes > Carcharhiniformes > Carcharhinidae > Carcharhinus > Carcharhinus amblyrhynchos. The sequence continues at coordinate 32,070,320 of NC_137335.1, read as the reverse complement.
GTTCATGTCGCACTATCTGTAACCCCCGTGACTTGCCTGGGTTTGCAAAACCTCACTCACTGTACTGTCTGGAGACAATACACATCTCTGTAACCTGTGGTCAGTGCTCCTTCCACTCACATTGTCAGCCACTTCAGGTCTTGAACAGCAGGTTAGGTGTAAGGATTTGCACTCTAATCAGTAATCTCTAAACTGTCTGTGCTTTATATGCTCTGTCTGAGGCCAGAACTCTCCATTCACCTGACGAAGGGACTAACCCGAAAGCTTGTGAGCCTATTATCAAATAAATCGGTTGGACTAAAACCTGGTGTTGTCAGACTTTTTACTGTAATAAGAGGTAGCCAGCACTGATTAGTTAAAAGCAAATCATGACTGACTAATCTGAGTTATTTGATGAAGTAACAGAGATTGATGAAGGGAATGCATTGATATGGACTTTGAAAAGTTATTTTCTAACAGTACCATGTAACAGATGAATTCAGAAAATAGAATTGCATCATGTTAAAGGGATGGTGATAGATTGGGTATTTATTTATTATGCCCCAATCAAGTGAACTCTGCAGATGTTAACACAGCTCCTCACATTGCATGGACTCTGCAGCAATGGGAACCCATCTCATGGTAGTAATGAAGTTGCTTCTCCACTGTATGTCTGAACTGCAAGCTATTCCTAGAGGCCAGTGCACCAGACGTGTAGGTGGGTACACCCATGCTGATGCTTCAATCGTTCCCACCCTTATCTATCCATGCCTGCCATGGTGAGGATATGGCAATGGTCAGCAGCCCACTGAGGTGGCGCATAGCACCGGGGATGGTGTTGGGTTGCAGGAGAGTCCTGGGATGGATAACTCTTTTCACTATATCTCTCTCTGTCACTCTTGTTGTGAATAGTTGGGATCTCCTGTGTAGAAAGTCCTCGCATGGGCTCCAGCACGCCATCCTCCCTCAGTGTGCTCATTGGCTCCTGGGTCACTCCATGGGATGGCGAAACAGCTGGATTAAGCTCCAGAGACCTTGGTGTCATTTGACTCTGCCAATCCTGGAGGTCCAACACCATGGTGTGTGAGCCTGCAGTGATGGTACTCTTAGTCTGGACCAAACTCTGGATCCCCTCAGGGAGGGAGAACGGGTGGCCCAGAATGCATGATTGGCAGGTCTATTCTGTCATTACCTACAAGTTAAGACTAGGATATTTCTGTCCAACATGTTAATTATTAAGGTAAATGAATCAGAACTGTGAGAAATCTCCAACTCTAATTGTAGAATCCATACAATGCAAAAGGTAGCCATTTGGCCCGTCGGATCCCTATTGCTGTAGCCCTGTGCGTTTTCCATGGCTAATCCTCCTAATCTATATATCTTTGAACAGTAGTGGCAATTTAGCATGGTCAATCCACCTAACTTGGACTGTGGGAGGAAACCGGAGCACCCGGAGGAAACCCACGCAGACACAGAGAACACGCAAACTTTTGAATGTCAGTGTTTTTAATTGATGGAATTATGGCATATGGAGAAGTTTGTGACATTGATCATTTGAAAAGGGAAGCATTTGTATAGAACCTTTTGTAACCTCGAGACCTGTCAAAATACTTTTGCAACCTTGAAATACTTTTGAATTATAGTCTCTGTTGTAATGCAGGAAAAGTGACAGCCAGTTTACACACATCAGGTTTCCACATGTGTGGGGAAGTATTTCAGTAAGGCTTTTGACAAGGTCCTGCATGAGAGACTAGTTAAGAAGGTAAGAATCCATGACATCCAAGGCAATTTGGCTTGGTGGCAGGAGGCAGAAAGTGAGGGTCAAAGGTTGTTTTTTTGACTGGAAGCCTGTGTCCAGTGGTGTACCTCAAGGATGAGTGCTGGGTTCCTATCTGTTAGTAGTGTATGTTAATGATTTAGATGTGGAAATAGGAGATATGATCAGTAAGTTTGCAAATGACCTCAAAATTGGTGATGTGGCAAATAGCAAGGAGGAAAGCCTTAGATTACAGGACGATATAGATGCACTGGTCAGACGGGCAGTACAGTGACAAATGGAATTTAACCCTGAAAAGTGTGCAGTGATGCATTTTGGGAGGACTAACAAGGCATGGGAATACACAATATGCTAGGAAGTACAGAGAACCAGAGGGACTTTGGATGCAAGTGCATAGATCCCTGAAGGCAGCAGGACAGTAGATAAGGAGGTTAAAAGGCCTTATGGGATACTTGCCTTTATTAGCTGAGGCATAGAATATAAAAGCAGGGCAATTATGATGGAACTGTGTAAAACAAGCATGAGGCCACAGTTAGAGTAGTGTGCAGTTCTGGTTTCCACATTATAGGAAAGATGTGACTGCACAAAAGGATGCAGAGGAGCTTAACCAACTATAAAGATATATATGTAAAGAAAGGGGTTTTTTTTCCCCTTCGGGCAGAAGAGGCTGATGGGGGCATGATTGGGCAGCACAGTGGTTAGGACTGCTGCCTCTCAGCGTCAGGGACCCAGGTTTGATGCCCGGCTTGGGTCACTGTCTGTGTGGAATTTGCACATTCTCTCTATGTTTCCGTGGGTTCCCTCTAGGTGCTCCAGTTTCCTCCCACAGTCCAAAGAGGGGCAGGTTAGGTGGATTGGCCAAGCTAAATTGACCCTAGTTTTGGGGGGAATAGCGGGATAAATATGTGGGGTCAGGGGCTAGATAGGGTGGTGTCGGTGCAGCCTTAATGAGCTGAATGGCTTCTATACTGTAGAGATTCAATAATTCTATGATCAAGGTGTAGCAACTTATGAGGGTCATATATAGGGTATGGAGGAAGGAACTTTTCCCTTTAATAAAGGGGCCAATACTTGGGGCATAGATTTAAGGTAAGAAACAGTAGATTGAGAGGGGTCTTTCACACACGAATCTGGAACTCATTGCCTGAAGAGGTGGTAGAGGCAGGAACCCTCAACATTTAAAAAGCAAAAAAGCGAAATCTATCAAGTGAATTGATTTCAGAGAAAGACATGGTAGCCTACTGGTTTTGTTACTGAACTAGTAATTCAGAAGCCCAGTGATCCAGAGATGCAAGTTCAAAACCCACCTTGGCAGCTGGGGAATTTAAATTCGGTTCATTAAATAAATCTTGAATAAAAACTTAGTTTCAGTCATGGTGAAACCACTTGTTGAAAAACCCATCTGGCTCATTGATCTCCTCTAGGGAAGGAAATCTGCCCTCATCTGATTTGGCCTTTGCTGTGGGTTGGAAATCACACAATGTGGTTTAAATGAGCAAGCTAGTTAATTGTACTCAATGGCCAAGACAGCATATAATAAGCATCAAATGGACTGCGGAGTTTCAAAGAAGTGGCTCACCACATCTCCTCAAAGGCATTTGGAGATGGTCAATAAATGCAAATTTTGCCAGTGATGGCCATGAATGAATTAAAAAGAGAATGGCACGCATGACTGCACATGCAGGATAGGTTGAACCATGGCTGCTCTCAAGTAGAGTGTGGAGAATATAGATCGCCAGTAGCAAGGGCATGCTGTTGAGGGAAGTGCAGGCATCCAGCAGGAAAGGGAGTTATCTTGGAGTCGAGCTTGAAGGAGGTGATACTCACCCAATGGGATATACAGACGGAGGCTCAGCTTCTTTGATCCATCAGGAGTGCAATGTGAAGGCTGAAGTTATTGTGACTGTAAAAATATCACTGTCCTCAATTTCTTTGCCTCTGACTACTTCTATGCTTTGTGGTGGCTGCTTGCAGTCGGTGCACATAAATGTCCAAGACAGGCGAAGACATGTACGTAAGCTTACCCTGTCATGACAGTACTCATAACGAACAAGCATTGGAATTCATCCCCTGGATGTCTTTCCAGGGATGCAGACGACAATGATTGAACACACTTGGTAATCCACATACTCCTGACCAACCAGAAGCATTCATCAAGCAGGAGGGATTTAATTCCATCAGAATGCTGTTGGTGTGCGTCCACAAAAAAGATTTATGCAGATCCAGACTAGATACCATATGAGTTGTCATAATCCATTCACACTGCCTGTTTCAACATCCAAAACACCTTCAGACCTGCAACTTTAAAGGATGGCTGCTAGACAATAAAAGACACATCTGAGGAAACCCCTCAATGAGCACCAGGAACTGTACAGCTTAAGCCATATGATAACCAAATATAGCATCAAGCAAACCATTGGCAGATTGAAGTTATGTTCGAGTTGCCTGTACAGATCTTGGAGTTGTTTTTTCAATAATTACCAGTGAAGCTCTTGTGGATAATCGTGGTCTGCTGTGAACTTCATGGCACATCAGCAAGAATTAGAGGTGCAGAATGCTCAGCATTTCTCATCTAATGAGAATTCTGCTGGTGCAGAGGAAGATACAAAATGCAAAACCAACTAATCTTATTGCAGCTTGAGATGCCGAAGATGTCCTATAGCTCAGAGGTCAAAGCTTCTGTTAGACACAATGTTACAATGACAACACACCCGTCTCTCAACATAGGCAGTTCTTAGCATCTAATTGGTTCAGCAATTGTTATGGTTGATTCATCTTCCTACACTCCAGCACTGAAGAAATAAGCAAAAACTAGGTGCTTATCATTCAGCAATGGCCCACGGGTGTGAATTTTATCATCCTGTTAGGGACCATTAGCATTCAAAGAGAAATGAAAAGATCCAGCAATCAACCAACAGCACTAAGCCACAAGATTCCATGGTTTTAACGAAAAACAAGCTTTATTCTATATAAGAATTAAACAAAGCAAACAATATTAACTTAACACAGTTTCTAATTACTACTTTTACTTCTCCTGGGAGTTCCTTTTATATAGTACAACTACCTAAGAAGATTAATAGCGTCTTCAAAGACCAATCCATGGAGTATGCAGGGCCCTACAAAATTCACTTCCTTCTCCTCCATGTTCTAGCTATTCTTCAAGGTAATACTTTATGGGGATCCTTCCGTTAACTTCTTGTAAGTGACCCTCAGCGCTGTGGGTGCTTCAGCCCCTTGTTCAGGTTGTTGACAGATTCCCAACTACCTTCTCATCGCTTTCTGTCAGAAGGCTCTCTGAGGACTGCTGTAGTTTATTCTTCTAGCTACAAACTAGTCAAAATCTTCCAGCTGCTTTTTTCTTCAAAAAGTCCAGACTGAACCTGAATACTACCTGCATTTCATTAGGTGAAGAATAAAGTTAGTATTTTCTCTGCTTAAACTGCATGTTAAACTGACTAGCAATCATTTTCCCGTTGGTGTTCTCAATCTAATGAAATGTAGTCTTGCCAAAACAAAGCTACAATTGTCTGATTACTGAGAAAATATGTAAAGATGACTTAAACAAAAGAACTTTCTATCCCCACAGCCCATGTCTGTGATGGCGTTCTTCGCTTTAGGATGTTCTCAAATAGATACGTAAACTAATCGTTTTACCTTTCAACCAACTGTTCAGTTACTGCCTTTTGGGTAAGATCTTTAGCCTAGACCCCATTTGCTTAATTAGATGGATGAAAAAAAACCATGGTAGTAGTTAAAAATTATTCCTGGCATCTTGGCCAATGTTAATCTCTCAATCAACATCACAACTGATTTTCTGGTCATTGTTGCATTGTGCATAGAAAACTCCCACAAAAAAATAAATTGGCTGCTGTGTTTCCTACATTACAATCGTGACTACACTGAGAATTGGGAGATGAATGAGGTTGTATCAGATTGAGGGTTATGGTGGATAGAGGATGGTAGAGGTGAAAATGAGAGGGTTTTATTTAAATGAAACAACAGGTGTTGATGAAAGTGATGTGAGGAGAACTAAGGATGGAATATAATTTGATCAAAGTGTCCGGGCACTGCAGGATGTAGGACTGGCTTTTCCTGATCTGATCTGGTCATTGGAGTATTTGTGTCATTGGATCCGTTGCCTTATGGCAACGGTCCTGTTTGCTCACTCCTGTGTCACTTCAAACCACACCGTTTCGGTGGCAGCAGGTTTCTTTTTCTCATTGTTGAGAAACAGATCCTCCTTCTGGCCATATTAGTGTTCTCCTCCTAATCAACTACCTTCCAAGTTTCAAAATTACTACTGTTTTGTCCATGACCGTGAGCCAGTTATTAAACAGGTCAAGTGAAATCAAGTCATGCAGGTCCACATTGCAACTGCTTACATGTAATAGAGATGTGAAACCTGGAAGGAAACAAAATGGTCACTGGCATCCTTGTTCAAATCTGATATTTTTAACCATTCCATAATGTTTCCAATCCCTTTCAAAGTTTGTAATCATATTTTGGATTGATGCATGTTAGAACTTATTGATTTTATAAATAATGACTTCTGTAGGTCTGGTCAAAATATGCACTCCAGCAGCCAAGATTTTGAAGACTTTATTCCTTGCAAGTTTGACAATCCTACTGCTGTGATGTGTGTGGGAGTCTATTTTTTTTAAAGCTGTATTTTGCGGTTTTAGAAGAGGTTAATTAAAACAATTTAACAACTGATGCGAGATGTTGTTCTCATATGAAATTCAATCACTTCAGAAATTCAATTTACCTCGTCAAAGTTGGAGCAAGAACATGGATGAGGCCAATTAGAGCGCATTATTATTATCTTGTATTGGTTATTAGCCAAATAAATTATAGTACTCGGCTGCAGTTAATGGAAATGGAAACTCTGGGAGACAGAATGATAGGAAATGTAAGATAACGGCTTTGGCTAGTAAAGGACATATGAGGCAGAAAGCAGTTTCTCTAACTATGTAAAGCATTTAGAAAATCTGTTAATTATTGTGAAAGGCTCATGACTTGCAAAATGCCACAAAGAATAGCAACATGAAATTTCCATCATTATGGAGAATAAGTACAGATATAGTGAGCTCCATATTCTCTCATGTTGTCTTGGGAATTCTATGATGATGCATTTTGCACCACTAACATCACAATGTCCCCCTCAATCTTTCGTCAATTTAGTTTCATTGGTAGTAGTTGTCTAGTGTGTGACAAGAGGCTACTTCTGCTCCTAACTATATGTTCCTATTTATTACTGTTTTGTCATCTTGCATTGAGAACTTCTTTTATTGAAGATTTTTTATTGCAGATTCGTAGTACACCTCTGTCCAGTCCACCAGTGTGACCTTGAACTTCTGGCTGCCTGCCATTTTTAATTTGCTGCTCCACTCGCGTGCTGACCTCTACCTCCTACACTGTTCATTCTTTGATGCAAGCTGCAGCAGCATTTCATCTTTCCAGGATGCATTTCCAGCCTTTTGATTCAATGTTGAGTTTGACAGTTTCAGAAAATAACTACTGTTTCCATTTCTCTGGACAGTAGTCTTTGGTTTAATTTGATTTATTGTTGTCACGTGTATTGGGCTATAGTGAAAAGTATTGTTTCTTGCATGCTATACAGACGAAACATACCATTTATAGAGTACAAAGGGGAGAAGGAAAGGAGAGGGTGCAGGATATAGTAAGAGAATTAAAAAGAGCATTATTAAAGAAAAAAGCGTTGGAGTTCAGTTTTCAGAACATCGAACGAGAGTAAAAGATAAAATTAGAAGCTATGCTGGGGTCACCTCGCAAGAAGTTGCCTCACTCTGGTGCCATCTCAAAGTCATTGATTCTGCAGTTCTGATTTATAGGTATTTTTTCTTTCTTTTCTACCTCCTTGCCGTATTGTTTGGCTTGTAATATTGCCCTTTTTGTGGTTCAATTTCCTTGGATTGATTGGTAGGTGGCATGGTGTCAGACTGGTTAGCGCTGCTGCCTCACAGTGCCAGGGACCCAAATTCGATTCTCGGCTTGGGTCACTGTCTGTGTGGAGTTTGCACATTCTCTCTGTGAATGTGTGGGTTTCCTCCGGGTGCTCTGGTTTCCTCTTACAGTCCAAAAATATGCAGTTTAGGTGGATTGGCCATGTTAAATTGCCCCTTAGTGTCAGGGAGACTAGCTAGAGTAAATCCATGGAGTTATGGGGATAGAGCTTGGGTGGGATTATGGTCGGTACGGACTTGATGGGCATAATGGCCTCTTCTGCGCTGTAGGATTCTATGAATGGTAAAGCAGGTTTAGAAGTCTGAATAACCTACTTCTGTTCCTAATATATGTTCCTGTATGTTACCATTTTGTCATCTTACAAGAGAAGACTGCCTCTATTGGAAATATGGATGAAACAGCAATGAACATTAACATGCCAGCAAACAAAACCATTAGCAAGATTGCTGGAAAAATCATGATTATAATAACAGCTGGCCACAGGAAAACATAGTTCACACAGTATGGAAGATTGCACGTGATGTTGGTGAGAAAAACTGGATGGTTGAAGACTTTGTAAGAAATGGAACAAAAATATGGGATTTGACACCAGGATGATGAGACAAAAGTTTGTTTATCTGGATCATGTTCACATCCCGCCTTGTCAATTATGTGTGAGATGAGATTGACTAATGCCAACATGGTAGTTATTCCCAGCAGTCTTATGAGTGTTGTTCAGCCCTTGAGAGATTTACTTACACGTGCACCCGAAGACAGTTTGGAAGATAGGCGTCACTGGCTGGCCAGCATTTCTTGCCCATTCCTCGTTGGCCTTGAGAGCAGTTGAGAGTCAACGACATTGTTGTGGCTCTGAGTCCCATGTAGGCCAGACCAGGTAAGGACAGCAGATTTCCTTCCCTAAAGAACATTGGTCAACCAGCTGCATTTTTCCAACAATTTTTCATGGTCATCAGTAGATTCTTAATTCCAGATAAGTTTCATTGAATTTAAATTCCACCATCTGCATGGATGTTTCACATCATTAAATCTGGAAGCAATTCAAAGTTATTCTGCATGTTCAATGATAAATCTGAACCTATGACCCACTTAAAATATTGAAAGAATTTGCAGCATTTCCCCTGACATTTTATAATTTTGAATTTTCTAAAATGCTGTAAATTGTTTAGCTCTTCAGAGCTCTAATCTCTTATTTCTGTATAATTCAAATAAATATTCTAGCCTTTCCAGGCCTAGAAAAACTCCAGCGAAATGTGTAATATAGTGTGAATTACTGTATAAAACAAGTGAAGGAGGCATTCAGAATGCATATTTCCGTCATCCTGTGTGATCTCAATGTTATTGCAATTATGTTGCTTTTTAAACAAAAAAATTCTTTAAAAGTTACAAAGTCAATGCTCAGAGTGGACCAGGCAAACCCAACCCATCTCCTTGCTTGTTCCAAAAACCAAATTCAAATTAAATCCAATTAATGGCCCATCCCACAACAGAGAAAATCAAGGTCTTTACTAACAAGACAAAGTATTGCACCTCATCTTGAGCTTGGTCTGATGCTTGATCTTAGCCAAAAGTCTGATGAAGCTCTTCTTGTTGCCTTTCCCTGCATGGTTGATGCTCTGTACTACAAAGCTGAAAAAAATAAATCTTTTTATTAAGAGTTTCCATCTCTCTGAGGATGCTTCAGGCCAATCCACATCCAACAACCTGCTGTGAAAAGTATGCTCATATTTTGACAGCTATGACAATCCACAACAGTCTGAATAATCAATTACATTCTAAATAAAACAATGCACAAGATACTTTTTTAAGAAATTGCCCAATGTTTTGGGGATAGTGATCATAACTCTATCTCCTTTACGCTAGCATTGGAGAGAGATAGGATCAGGCAAGCTAAGAAAGTGTTTATCTGGAGTAAGGTGAAATGTGAAGCCATTGGGCAAGAAATTAGAGGCGTAAATTGGAAGGAGGTTTTCTCGGGGAAATGTACCAAAGTAAGGTGGCAGATTTTCAAGGAATGTTTGTCTGGAGCTCTGCACGATAATGTTCCAGTAAGATAGGAAAGTTTTGATAGCTTACAGGAACCATGGTGCACGAAAGTTGTAATGAATCTAATCAAAAAGAAAAGAAAAGCGTACGAAAGGTTCAGGGAACTAGGTAATGTTAGGGATCTAGATGAGTATACGGCTTGTAGGAAGGAACTTAAGGAGGAAATTAGGAGAGCCAGAAGGGGTCATGAGAAGGCCTTGGCAGGTAAGATTTAGGAAAACCCTAAGGCATTCTACAAATATGTGAACAGTAAAAGGATGAGATGTGAAGGAATAGGACCTATAAAATGTGACGATAGGAAAATTTGTACAGAATAGCTGAGGTGTTCAATGAATACTTTACTTTGGTATTCACATTGGAAAAAGATCTTGGTTGTACTGCAGGCTTGCGGTGGACTGAAAAGCTTCAGTATGTGGACATTAAGAAAGAGGATGTATTGGAGCTTTTGAATAGCATCAAGATAGATAAGTCACCAGGACCAGATGAGATGTACCCCAGGTTACTGTGGGAGGCAAGGGAAGATATTGCAGCGCTTCTGGCGATGATCTTTGCATCATCAGTGGAGACGGGAGAGGTTCCAGAGGATTGGAGGATTGAGGATGTGATTCCTCTGTTCAAGAAAGGGAATGGAGAGAGCCCAGGAAATTATCGACCAGTGGGTCTAACCTCAGTGGTTGGTAAGTTGATGGAAAAGGTCCTGAGAGACAGGATTTATGAACATTTAGAGAAGTATAGTATGATTAAAAGTAGTCATCACGGCTTTGTCAAAGGTAGATTGTGCCTTACGAGTCTGGTTGAGTTTTTTGAAAATGTGACTAAACACACTGACGAAGGAAGAGCGGTGGATGTGGTTTATATGGACTTCAGCAAGGCGTTCGATAAGGTGCCCCATGCAAGACTTATTGAGAAAGTGAGGGGGCGTGGGATCCAAGGGGACGTTGCTTTGTGAATCCAGAACTGGCTTGTCCACAGAAGGCAGAATACACTGCTAAGAATCTTACCCTTGATATTATCCTCCTTCATCCCATTGGACCTGCAAAAAAAGGACCACTACACATTTATCCGGGTTGAAGTCCACCTGCCACTTCTCCGCCCAGTCTTGCATCCTATCTATGACACGCTGCAACTTCTGACATCCCTCCAAACTATCCACAACACCACCAACCTTCGTGTTGTCAGCAAACTTACCAACCCATCCCTCCACACAAAGGAGTCTCAAATCGGCTTCGCAGGTAGAGGATGTGGTTAAGAAGGCGTATGGTGTACTAGCCTTCATCAGTCGAGGAATTGAATTTAGGAGTCGGGAGATAGTGCTGCAGCTTTATAAGACCCTGGTCAGGCCCCACTTGGAGTACTGTGCTCAGTTCTGGTCACCTCATCACAGGGAAGATGTGGAAGCCATTGAAAGGCTGCAGAGGAGATTTACAAGGATGTTGCCTGGATTGGGTGGCATGCCTTATGAGGATAGGTTGAGAGAGCTCGGTCTTTTCTCCTTGGAGAGACAAAGGCTGGTAGGGGACTTGATAGAGGTGTATAAGATGTTGAGAGGTATTGATCGGGTGGATTCTCGGAGGCTTTTTCCCAGGGCTGAAATGGTTGCCACAAGAGGACGCAGGTTTAAGGTGCTGGGAAGTAGGTACAGAGGAGATGTCGGGTAAGTTTTTCACTCAGAGGGTAGTGGGTGAGTGGAATCGGCTGCCATTGGTGGTGGTGGAGGCAAATTCAATAGAGTCTTTTAAGAGTCTTCTGGATGAGCACATGGGACTTAATAGGATTGAGGGTTATAGGTAAGCCTAGTAGGTATGGATATGATCGGCGCAACTTGTGGGCCGAAGGGCCTGTTTGTGCTGTAGTTTTTCTATGATTCTAGTTATCAAGCCTTTAAAAAGTTCCTAGGTCTGGGTCTGCATTTTCACCAAAAATTCATCAGTCCTTCCTTGGGTTATTCCTTTAGTTTGTTGAAATCCATCCATTAGTTTTTGAGAGAGATTCTTGATAGACAAACAGACTAAGCGGGGTGAAAACATTGCTTCCGGTAACTCAGTGGTGGAGGACAGAATGTATTTTGGTCTTGATGATTGAAGCTGCATGCTGTGAGCAAATGAGCTTCAGTTTTGTTTGCATTGCATAATTCTTGCCTTATGTTCCATCTTCCTGACCTCTCCACAACCTCACCTTTGCCCTCGTCCTTGTTTCTCCTTGTGGCCCTCACCTATCCCCCCCTAGGCTCTCTCAAAGCATAATTGATTTCACACCCTCCCTGGTTATTCTTCTCCCTGTCTCTCTCTCTCTTCTCTGTCTCCCAGTTTCATCTTTACACACACAGGGTGGAATTTTACATGCATGTCTGCCCAAGGTTCGCACAAGCCTGCGCAAGGCCAATGGAGAATGCTGTTCCACGTTCCTTGCCTGCCCCCGGAATCAGGGCAGGCATGCCAATAATATTCCATTGTGTTCTGTTTCTCTGTCCTTGAACCCACTTGTGTTTCCCCTAATACGGCCCAGCTGTTAACTCAGCATTGACCACATTCCCTCATGGGATCTTTTGGATTTGTTTTGTTCTTTGCGCCTGAGCATTCAGGGAGCTAACTAATTTTAGGTGCTTTCTTATTTTAGAAAAAAAATTGCCAGGAAAAACATAAAAATTGGCTGTTTGTTTCACTACCTCAATAATAATGAACAAGTTATGAAGGGCTAATGACAAATGGAACAAAGAAAACAGAATGCTGGAAAAAATTCGGCAGGTCTGGCAACATCCATAGGAAGAGAAAACAGAGACAATGTTTTGAGTCTGTTTGACTCTCCAGAATTAAAGAGAGGGGAAATGTTAAATATTTAGGGGGGGCAAAGTAGAAAGGGTCAAAAGCTTCAAGTTTTTAGGTGTCCAGACATGCTGACAGTATCGTCAAGAAAGCCTACCAATGCTCTACTTTCTCAGAAGACTAAGGAAATTTGGCATGTCAGCTATGACTCTCACCAACTTTTACAGACGCACGATAGAAAGCATTCTATCACAGCCTGGTATGGGTCCTGCTCTGCCCAAGGCCGCAAGGAACTACAAAAGATTGTGACTGTAGCCCAAACCATCATGAAAACCAGCCTCCCATCCATTGACTGTGTCTACATTTCCCACTGTCTTGGCAAGCAGCCAGTATAATTAAGGACCCCACGCACCACGGACATTCTCTCTTTCATCGGGAAAAAGATACAAAAGTCTGAGGTTGCGTACCAACCAACTCAAGACAGCTTCTTCCCTGCTACTGTCAGACTTTTTAATGGACTTACCTTGCATTAAGTTGATCTTTCTCTACACCCTAGCTATGACTGTAAAACTGCATTCTGCACTCTCTCGTTTCCTTCTCCATGAATGGCATGCTTTCTGTACAACATACAAGAAACAATACTTTTCACTGTATATTAATACATGTGACAATAAATCAAATCAAATATTATGCTGTAGCTGGGAGAGATTGCAATAAAAATGTATCAAGCTTAAGACGAGACAGATGGCTGTGTGGATGGAGGTGTGTGATGTGAGCCGGGGATGGCGAGTTCGCATCGTATCAAAAAAAATTATGGTATATTAAAATAAAAGGATTAAGTTGGAGGAGAAAGGTCACAGTCTAAAGTTGTTGAACTCAATGTGGAATCCTGAAGGCTGTAACGTGCCTAATTGGTCTTCCAGTTTGTGTTGGGCTTCATTGGAGCACTGAGCAGGCCATGGACAGGCATAGGCATGCGAGCAAGATGCTGAGTTAAAATGGAAAGCAACAGGAAGGTTGGAATTATGCTTATAGACTGAGTGAAAGTGTTCCGCAAAGCAATCACCCAGTCTGCATTTTAAATGGATAGTTTTTATGTTTGTTTAAACATTTTAATAAGTTGTAGACCAAAATTGATTATTCACGTTGTGTCAAAAATGCCTCTTCCTTGCACCACCAAAAGTACGTGGAAAATCTTCCATGGAAGATAATCAAGCAGTTTTACAAACGGTACTGCAAATGAGTAGAATTATCTAAGATGTCTAGAAAAGTGAGTGTATATTTTGAATCGTGAAATAGGAAAGCTTTCAGTAGCACATGTCCATAGTATGTAAAGAAAGGGCGGCAGGGTAGCACAGTGGTTAGCACTGCTGCCTCAAACCCAGGGACCTGGGTTTGATTCCCAGCTTGGGGTCACTGTCTGTGTGGAGTTTGCACATTCTCCTCATGTCTGTGTGGGTTTCCTCCGGGTGCTCCGGTTTCCTCCTGCAGTCCAGAGATGTGCAGGTTAGGTTGATTGGCCATGCTAAAAATTGCCTTTAGTGTCCTGAGATGCATAGGTTAGAAAGATTAGTGGGTAAATATGTAGGGATATGGGGGTAGGGCCCTGGTGGGATCGTGGTCAGTGCACACTTGATAGGCCGAATGGCCTCTTTCTGTGCTTTAGAGTTTCTGTGATTCTATGAACTTCTGCACGTTCATTTAAAAAAAAGCAAAATTTTAGAGGCCAAATCACTGAATGTATAGAAGAAAGACAGAAGTTTTTATTTAAGATTTCAATGGCATCAAGAGACATGGGGAGAAAGTGGGAATATGACATTAAGGTAGAAGATTAGCCATGATCATATTGAATGGCGGAATGACCTATTTCAGCTCCTAGTATCTATGCTTCTATGAGTCATTTACTGCTACTGTTATTTGTGATTATTGTTTGAGAAGTTCAGCTATGATCTAGATTGGATTATTGATGGGATCTTGCTGGAATAAAATTGCTAACAGAGTCCGTTATAAAGACTGTAACAAGAAAGCATTTACTATAATCAAGCAGAGTCAGCGTGGCTTCATGAAGGGGAAATCATGCCTGGCAAATTTATTAGAATTCTTGATGAGCGTGATAGATAAAAGGGAACCAGTAGATATAGTATATTTGGATTTCCAAAAAGTTTTGGGTGTTGCACAAAAGGCTACTTATTAAGTTAACTAATAGAAGATAGAGTCCTTGTGAGGGATCCTCTTGGGACGAGTGATCATAGTATGGTTGAATTTCTGATGCAGATGGAGGATGAGAAAGTAGAGTCCCGAACCTGTCTCCTCTGTTTGAACAGAGGGGAGTACGATAGGATGAGAGCGGAATTGGCGAATGTAGATTGGGGGCACAGATTGGTTGGTAGGACGGCAGAGGAACAGTGGAGGATTTTTAAGGAGATCTTTTTCGGTACTCAGCAGAAATATATTCCGATGGTAAAGAAGGACTGTAGGAGAAGGGATAACCAGCTGTGGTTATCGAAGGAAATAAAGGAAAGTATTAAATTAAAAGCTGATGCGTTCAGAGCAGCTAAAAATAGTGGGCGGTTAGAAGATTGGGAAAGATTTAAAAAAACAACTAGAATGACCAAGAAGGTGATGAAGAAAGGAAAGATAGAGTATGAAGCTAAACTAGCTCTAAATATAAAAAATGACAGTAAAAGTTTTTACAAATATATAAAGAGGAGGAGACGGGCTAGAGTGAATGTGGGACCCTTGGAGGACGAGAGGGGGGAATTTAGCGGTGGGCGATGAGGAAATGGCTGAGGCTTTAAATAAGTTTTTTTGTGTCAGTCTTCAAGGAGGAGGACACAAATAGTTTGCCGGATATTAAAGAACATAAGAAATAGGAGCAGGAGTAGGCCATCTAGCCCTTCGAGCCTGCCCCGCCATTCAATAAGATCATGGCTGATCTGTCGTGGCTCAGCTCCACCTTCCCGCCCTCTCCCCATAACCCTTAATCCCCTCTCTTATCAAAAACCCATCAACCCGCGTCTTAAAAATATTTAGCGAGGCAGCCTCCACCACTTCAACGAGCAGAGAATTCCAGAGATTCACCACCCTTTGAGTGAAGAAGTTCCTCCTCAACTCCGTTCTAAACCCCCCCCCCCCCTTCATCTTGAGGCTATCTTAAAGATAGAAGGATGGTAGGAGATGAGGTCCTTGATGCGATTACTGTCACTAGAGAGGTAGTGCTTGATTCTATTAGTTAACTTAATGGGACTGAAGATAGACAAGTCCCTGGGACTGGATGGAATCCCAGGGTTCTGAAAGAAATGGCAGAGGTGATAGTGGATGCCTTGGTAATTATCAAAATTCGCTGGACTCCGGGGAAGTGCCGGAAGATTGGAAAATGGCTAATGTTATGCCGCTGTTTAAAAAAGGTAGCAGACAAAAGGCAGGGAATTATAGACCGGTTAGTTTAACGTCTGTAGTTGGAAAAATGCTAGAATCTGTCATCAAAGAAGAAATAGCGAGGCACCTAGAAAAGAATGGTTTGATCGAGCAGACGCAGCATGGATTCGTTAAGGGGAAGTCATGTTTAACAAATTTATTGGATTTCTATGAGGATGTGACTAGTGCGGTAGACAGAGGGGAACTGGTGGATGCTTTTAGATTTCCAAAAGGCGTTTGATAAGGTGCCTCACAAAAGGTTGCTGCAAAAGGTTAGGGTGCACGGAGCTGGGGGTAAGGTGAGAGCATGGATAGAGGATTGGTTGTCTAATAGGAAGCAGAGTGTTGAAACCAATGGGTGCTATTCTGGTTGGCAGTTGGTGACTAGTGGAGTGCCGCAGGGATTGGTGCTGGAGCCTCAACTGTTTACCATTTACACAGACGATCTGGAGGAGGGGGCTGAATGTAGGGTAACGAAATTTGCTGATGACGCGAAGATGAGTGGAAAAGCAAATTACGTGGAGGGAGTGGAAAGTCAGCAGAGAGATCTGGATAGGCTAAGTGAGTGGGTGAGGACCTGTCAGATGGAGTATGATGTCGGCAAATGTGAGGTTATCCACTTTTGTAGAAATAATAGTAGGAGGGATTATTATTTAAAGGGCGAAAAGCTGCAGCATGCTACAGTGCAGAGGGACCTGGGGGTCTGCACCTTCGTGCAGATTCGTGCACCTGCAAGAATCGCAAAAACCCAGTCTGCAGGTGCAGCAGGTGATCAAGAAGGCGAAAGGAATGTTGGCCTTTATAGCGAGGGGGATAGAATATAAAAGTAGGGAGGTTTTGCTGCAACTGTACAGGGGGCCGCAGCTGGAGAACTGTGTGCAGTTTTGGTCGCCGCACTTGCGGAAGGATATATTGGCCGTGGAGGGAGTGCAGAAAAGGTTCACTAGGCTGATACTGGAGATGAGGGGGCTAGCCTATGAAGAGAGATTGAATAGACTGGGTCTGTACTCGTTGGAGTTTGGAAGGCTGAGGGGGGATCTTATAGAGACATATAAGATAATGAAGGGGCTAGATAGGGTAGAGGTGGAGAGATTCTTCCCGCTTAGAAAGGATAACAGGACTAGAGGGCACAGCCTCAAAATAAGGGTGGGGGGGGGTGCAATTTAGATCGGAGTTGAGGAGGAACTTCTTCACTCAAAGGGTGGTGAATCTCTGGAATTCTCTGCCCGTTGAAATGGTGGAGGCTACCTCACTGAATATATTTAAGTCACGGGCAGATAGGTTTCTGATAGACAAGGGAATTAAGGGTTATGGGGAGAAAGCGGGAAAGTGGAACTGATCCACTTCAGTTCAGCCATGATCTTATTGAATGGCGGGGCAGGCTCGAAGGGCTAGATGGCCTACTCCTGTTCCTATTTCTTATGTTCTTATGTAAAGTTGGCATAAGAGGGGAATTTTAAGGATGGCAACCTGTAACTAGTGGAGTGCCACAGGGGTCAGTGCTGGGGCCACAATTATTTACAATATATATTAATGACCTGGACGAGGGAAGTGAATGTACTATTGCCAAGTTTGTGGATGAAATATAAAAATTGGTGGAAAGGCAAGTGGTGAGGATGGTGCAAATAGCACAGAGGGATATGGACAAGTTATGTGAGTGGGCAATGACTAGGCAGATGGAATATAATGTAGGGAAATGTGAACAATAAAGGAGCTGAATATTATTTAAATGGAGAAAGACTGCAGAAAGTGGTAACACAGAGGATTTGGGGGTCCTTGAGCATAAATGACAAAAGGGTAGCATGCAAGTTCAGCAGGTAATAGAGAATGCAAATGGAATGTTGGCCTTTATTTTGAATGGAATGGAGTATAAAAATGGGAAAGTCTTGCTAAAACTATACAAGGCACCAGTTAGACCATATCTAAACTACTGTGAAGAGTTTTTGTCTCCTTGCCTAAGGAAAGATATTCTGTGATTGGAGTCAGTCCAGAGACGGTTGACTAGGTTGATCCCAGGTATAGAGGGTTTTTCTTCTGAGGAGAGGTTAAGGTTCACCCTGCACTCATTGGGGTTTAGATGAATGAGAGGCAACCTTTGTATGGATACATACAGAATTCTCAGGGGCTTGACAGGGTATATGTGAGAGGTTCTTTCCCCTTGTGTGAGAGTCTAGGACCAGAGGGTATAATCTGAATAAACCCATTTAAGACAGAGATGAGGAGGAATTCCTTCTCTCGGAGAGTATTGAATCTGTGGAATTCTTCACCGCAGAAGGCTGCGGAGGCTGGGTCATTGAGTACGTTCAAGTCTGAGATGGGCCAAATTTTGATGAGTAAGGGAATAAAGTGTTAAGGGATGCGGCGGTAAAGTGGAGCTGAGGGTAATAATAGATTAGTCATGATCTCATTGAATCTCAGAGAAGGCTTGATGGGCTGAATGGCTTATTTCTGCTCCTATGCCTTATAGGATCTGAAATTGCTATTAATTGTTTCATTATTGATTGCTTTTTTGTATGCTGTAACCTAACATTATATTTGTTCTCCCAAAATCATTTCAAGTTTTTTGAGTGTGTTAATCAGAGCTGATCTAACATTTTGGTGAACATTTTTCACAATGGTGGGAAATGAGCTCTTTTATATTTCCAATCTGGTGACCCTACTGAATAACTGAGGTCAGGGGTTGAATGAGTCAACAATAATGGTAGTTTTAATGTCTAATTATTTCAATGTTTCAGAGAAGATCTAAAATATACATCTTTTTCCGTTAATATATGTCTGGCAGACTTAAGAGATCAAAAGAATTAATACACTTTAAAGTTTGAACAGTAGCCTAGGTTGTATGTTTACTGCCCAAAGTAGTGGTTGGAATTGCAATAACTTGAATGCTAACTTGCAACATCATATCTATCTGATAGCCTTAAAAACTAGAAACATTAACCTTGTCTAAGGGAAACAATTTTCCAGTGTTTTCACATAATTGAAGCCTCGTACCTGGTACCATTCTAGCAAAATGCTTCTGCACTCTCTGCAAAGTCTCAACATCCTTCCCAAAGAGAAAGAGTCATCGAGACTCAACATTGGCTTTATTCTCGCCACACAGATGCTGTCAGACCTGCTGAGATTTTCTGTTTCTTTCATATTCCAGCGAGTGCGGTAATTTGTTGTTATCCTTAAAATGCCATGCCCAGAACAGGACTAGTTCAGCTGAGGCCTAACCAGAATTTTATAAAGATTTAGTGTAACTTTCTTACTTTTGGACTTTATGCTTTTGTTAATAAAATACTTTGATGCAGTATTGTTCAATTTTCTTGGCTTGCCCTGTAGTTTACTATAAAACAGCTTGTATTTACATTGTGTCTTTAACATAATAAAACATCCTGAAGTACCTCAAAGGAGCATTGTGAAGTAAAATTTGACACAGAACTACATTATGTGATGCTAGGGGAGAACCAAAAGCTGAATTGAAAATGTATGTTTTAAAGAGTGCAATAAAGGTGAAAAATGAGATAGAGTGATTTAATGAAGAATTCCAGAGTTATAAAATTGAGATGTTGATTGACATTGGCCTGTGGACAATTAACAAGCATAGAGGTGATAATTGAACAGGATTTGACGCATGTTAGAACACAGGCTAGAGCGTTTTGGATGACTTCAAGTTAATGGAGGTTAGAATTTTGGAGAAGCGGGGGGTGGTGGGTATGGATGAGTGCCATGGATAGTCAGGTCTAGAGTTAACAAAGACATGAATGAGGGCTTCAGCAGCAGTTGAGCTGAGCTGGTGTGGAGTTGGGCAATTTTACCAAGGTAAAAATAGACATTCTTAGTGATGGTGTGAAGTGGTCAGCTGTCCATCTTGGGGTCAAGCTTGCTGTTCGAGCTCCAGCCCTCTGTCAAGGAGAGAGATGGAGTCAGTAGCTAAGGAACAATTTTCTAGTGGAGACTGAAGACAATGTTGGGGAAATTTCTGCTCATCCAGTAATGGGCGTCGGATATGAGTCTGGTAACTTAGCCACGGTGAAGGAGTTGAGAGGTGTGATGAAGTAGAGTTTGACATTGTACATGTGTAAATTAATGTTGTGCTTTCTGATAATGTTGAGGGGCAGTATGTGAATGAGAAATAGAAGAGGATCAAGGATAGATTCTCGAGGGATTAGCAGTGTGGGAGCAAGAAGAGAGAATAGAACCAGGCAAGTGCAGCCCCAGCTGATGACTGTGGAAGAACATTCCACAGGATATGTTCAACTATATCAAAAGCTGCAGACAGGTTGAGGAGTAACAAGGAAGGTTATTTCACCTTCTTCATGGTCATATTGAATACCATTTGTGACTAATATGTGTTTGGATTTCTTTACGACCAAATGTAATAACAGCTTTTTGAACTGATCAGAATTTGAGAACAGTAGCTAGAATGTGCAAAATATGGAATTACCACCTGCTTTCATGTGCAGATATGATTGTTTTAATTGCCTGTGCCTTGGACCAGTTCAGCCAGAGCTCTTATTAAAACAGTAAATGCTGCAAAATTTCAGTAAAACGGACACAGGAAACCAGAGTTAACCTAGCCAATAATCTTGCATCAGGAGTTAATGCAAATGTTTTTGGCTTTTTTGTGTCTGAGTAATAGTGGCTCAAAAGGTTGCTCCATAGTTAAATAAATGAACACCATCTGCAGGATTTTACAGCCTCACTCGTCCTGAAACTGTAAAGTCCCATTCGAGGTCAACTGATCTACTCATGCCTCGCCCCTTGTTGGCTCTGATTCCTGTGGCAGGTGGGCAGGCTGTAAAATTCCGGCCCATGACTGTATCTGACATTGAGGATTTTCTTAGTGAACTGAATATTTTGCTTTTAGTGTCTCTTAAATTGTTTAACCTGTAGACTGTTTAATCAAACTCCACAATCAGTGGATTTATCATGTACTGATGGTATTCCCCAATGTGGGATGTCTGATTTGCTGTATGTGATCCTTATTAGAATGGTTAGAGTACAGAGGAAGCCATTTGGTCTGTTGAATCCATGTCAGCTTTCTGGAAGAATAATTCATTTTGTTCTGTTTCCCTGTTCTTTCCATGTAGGCGTGCAATTTTCTTCTCTTCCATTCCCTGTTGAAATGCAAGACCGAATCTGCCTCCACCACACCTTCAGTCAATGTACCCCCGAATCCTAACAAGTTTTCCTTTTGTCATTGTTGGTTCTTTTTACCAGGTAAATCGGGTAGAGTAATTGTAGATTGGGAGGTAGGAAGTTAGAATTTATTGTTTGTAAAATTGTAAAATGCTGGGGGGGTGGGGGGGAACGTTGCATGATCCTTTTAAAAGGTGGTGCTTTTTTCTGTGCTTGGAGATTTAATATAGAGAACCCAAACTGAAATATTTGTATCAAAAGGCCAAGCAGTAGTTTTACCAAAACAAAAAGCTTTTGAATTTTTTGAATTTAGCCAGAAAATTTGAACCAGGCATTTAGATACCAAAAACATTTTAAATTTAAATCTGATGGTTTTGACAACCTAGAACCGATCATATTGTGGGAAATATTGATATGTCATCATGGGTATAAAAGAAGGGGGCAGTGGAACGAAGGAAAGAGCAATTGCCATCTGCCAGAGTTAACAGCTCTCAACTTGAGAGAGAGAGAATCACTAACTTTCCTAGCTTTATCTATGTCTTAGAGAAAACACTGTCTAGACAGCAAAGGCATCAAAGAAGAAAGAAATTCTAGATCGAAGAATAAACATATAAAGCCCAGAATACTGCGGAAAACACAAAAGCTGGTTGTAATTTAAAGAGTGACTAAATTCTATTTTTGTTAATAAGTAGGAATTGATTTATTTGAACAGCGTACAATTAGAATCTTATTTTGTTTGGGAATAGCTAATAGCTAGAAAGGATTTATTTGGTTTGTTAATTTGCTTACTGTTAGATAAATTGTTACATGTTAGAGTGAGTGTCAGGGAGTAATTTTTATTTAACCACTGGGAGTTGCTGAAGAGCAGGTCACACCTCTTCAAGCACACTTTTTACAGATTATAAGGTGAGGTACTCCTCTTTGAGTGTTGGTGTTAGTTCTCAGAGGCGGGGAATCAACATCCGCTTTATAATGATGATACATGATGTTAAATCGGTGTCTTCTGAAGTAGGGGCCATGCAATGCTTCACTCCCCAGCATTTTACAATTTTACAAATACCAAATTCTAGCTTCCTCCCTCTCAATCTACAATTACTGTACCTAATTTACCCAGTAAAAAGAACCATCACTGAAAAAAGAAAAACTTGTTAGGATTTGGGTTACACTGACTGAGGGTGTGGTGGAGGCAGATTCAGTTTTGGGTTTCAACAGGGAATGGAAGAGAAGAAAATTGCATGCCTACATGGAAAGAACAGAGAAGTAGCACAAAATGAATTAAATCTTCTACTTACTTTGATTGGACCCCTCATGATCTTGAACTCTGCTGTTAAATCTTCTCTTTTCTAAAAAGATATTTCTTTATGATGTAGAATGATGAGATAACAGCAGGAAGGGGATGGTAGTGGCTAAGGGAAAGAATCTTTTTAATAAACAAAATGCACTTTATAATAGACAATAAGATTGACACTAAACTTACTTTGCAGAAAACTTTGCTTAAAACTTCAAAAGAACGGTTGTAAAACATTGCTTGTTGTAATGGTGAATGGTAGTAGTTTGAACCACGCCTGCAATAATCACTGTACTGAGATTGATCAGATGGGAACATTAGTAGTCTTTTTCCTACTGGAGGTCACATTTTTGATGAAATGTTGATGTTACTGTCACTAATGCTGCAACTTTTTCATAACAGTGAGAATTGCATTGCTTTTATTTTTGTTCATAAAATTAGTCAATCAGCAAATGCATTAGAACAAAGAACAAAATTACAATACAGGAATAAGCCCTTCGGCCCTCCAAGCCTGCACCGACCATGCTGCCCATCTGAGCTAAAACCCCCTATCCTTCCGGGAACCATATTCCTCTATTCTCATCCTATTCATGTGTTTGTCAAGATTTTAGCCCAATTTTAAGTGTGGTTATGATGACCTTAAACCAAATTGTCATAAGTACTTCCATCTGGTACACAAAATTGTGGTAATTGAGAATGATGTAGTCTGCTCGATTCTGCTTAGTGTGGTTGAGTCTGAATATGTTCAACTCCAATAATTCGAATGCATCCCTTTTGTGAGGATCTTCTCTTAAATGACTTCCCTGTGTCTTAAAGATTCCTCGTCCCTGGTGGTGCCACTTTTATGACATCCCACGCTCTTGGAGCCTTACTTTGCACATCTTGAATCCCATAACTGCTCCTTGTCTAATATGTACAGTTTTTGAGCTATGAGATCTCTCAAGCCTAGATAATTCAAACAAATGTCACACAAATAGGATTTGTTGTTGGAAACCATATCATACAGTTATGAAAGTCATATCATCGAAATTTAGCAAACATTGTAAAGAATTATGAAAGAAAACTGATTCCTACAAAAGCTAGATCAATGTTAGTATGTACTGTCGACTAAAGAACACCCTAATAGGATTTAAAAGCTTGACTTTTTAATAGGTTTAATTTGTAGAATGAGCACTCCAGTATCTCTCAGTGCCTTCCCCTGATTTGGCAGCTGGCTACTAATGCTATAAATTGATTTTTTTTGCCTTTGTTAAATCTTGCTGCATTCGTATTTGTAAATTCCCATTGATTTTAAATATCACTTCCATGAATGGGGCTTAGCGAAATGAACTGAACTACAGCTGGCAGGCTTTGGTTGCATGATATTTTAAAATTTGTTTTATTGCCTTATTTTAGTCAGCAGTAGCAATCAAAATATGAGAAAAATGGAGAAATAACATGAACTACAGAATGAAGAGCACACTAAATAGCTCCCTTTTTACTGAATTACCTGGGCTAATTTAATTATACAGTGCCATCTACAATTAATGCTAAAACGGAAAATTCACTTGTGGCCGCTTCTTACATAAATAGGCTATTAATAACCACCACAACCTGACTGCTGTGGCTTAAGCAGGCAAACCGAGGCATGAAACCATAGGGTGCAGAGCGAACACCTGGATATCCAAGACCAGGAATTTAAACAAACTAAATCTACCGCTGCAAAGTTTAAATCCACTGCTGGCATGAACCTAGACATATTCCTCTTTCCATTGGTAAGAACGTGGGAATAGTTTAGTGCAGAAATGTATAGTGATCTCTCTCAGCCATTCTAGTTGCAGAGTTTAAGCATGAAGAGTTGCACAATAACAGCTTTTTAAAAATGTATTTGTTTGCAGAGGGGGGCATTGCTGGATAGGCTTGCATTTGTTACCCATTGCTAATTGCTTTGAGAAAGTGGTGGTGAGTTTTCCTCCTGAACTCTGCAATTCATGTAGTGTAGGTACACCCACAGTGCTGTTAGGGAGGGAGCTCCAGAACTTTGAGTCGCTGCAGCACATCTTGCAGGTGCAGCCACTCTGTCACTGGTGGAGGGAATTAATGTTTAAGGTGGTGGACAGGCTGCCAATCAAGCGGGCTGTTTTGTCCAGGAAGGTGTCAAGCTTCTTGAGTGTTGTTGGAGCTGCATTCATGCAGGCAAATGGAGAGCATTTCATCAGACTCCTGAATTGTGTCTTGTAAATGGTTGATGAGCTGTGGGGAGTCGGGTGGTGAATTACTTACAGCAGAAATACCAGCCTCTGACCTTCTCTTGTAATCATGTTTATATGGCCAATCCTGTTCAGTTTCTGGTTAGTGCTAACCCCTCAGGATTTTGACTGTGGGATTTAGTGAAAACACTGCGCATATAAGGTGCTTAAGAGACACTGTTACCTGACTCTGGCCCTGGAGATACTGCTCTTAATATTTCTTCCTTTGTTTTGGGCAGCCATTTTTGTCTACTTATCCCTCTGTGAAATGCCTTGGGATTTTAAAAAAATTAAAGTGATATATCAATGTAAATAGTAATTTTTTTTATTTTGCCAGTTTGACACATTAAAGATTTAATTTCTGTAATATATTGAGCATGTTTATAAAAATAAATCTGAAGTGTCAAGTCTTTATACTATCACCCATAAGTGACCAGGTTTATTGACCCTAATCTCTGATTATCATTGAACCAATTGACACTAAAGTAAACAAAATCCACCTTGCTGGCATTTGGTTTTCCAGCTCCAGTTTGCAGCCAAGCAGGTGTTAGCAAGTAGAAGTGGCATTAGGACTTGTGATCCAAATCAAAACATGTATACCCTGCTGTACCAACTGGCAGTTATGAAATGTTGCATGTGCAACCTGTGTGTAGTGGTTCATGACTGCATATTGCTTTTGTTGGCACATTTATATGAACTAAATCAGTCAAGCTGCATAGTCATAGAAAAAAAGAGTCCGTAAAAGTATCATCCTTAGCTCAATCTTAGCATGCTCCTCCTGCGTCAGAATGTCACAAATTCAAGCTCTACTCGAGAATTTGAGCACATAATCTATATGGACACTTCACTTCATACTAAAGATTAATTGAATTGTTGAAGATGTTATTTTTTGGATGGCATGTTAAACTAAGATCCTACTGTCTGTTGAGTCAAACTTTTAAAAATAAATGCATTATACTTCTTAATGTGTTCTAGTCTTGAGTAGAGTTTATCTGTTAGTCAACCAGTGAAGCCAATAACTGCTTATTTATCTCATTCTGATCTTGAATCAGAATGCAGGGGTCAGGCCCAAACTCTGACATTTCAAAGCAGTTCAATACAGCACTAAGCGAATACTGTATTATTTCAGATTCTGCTTCTTGATGAGATGTTGAAAACCTAACTATATAGTGTAATTCAAACACACCAGCCAGAATTTTCCAGCTGTTCACACTGGTAGGATCTTCTGGTCTCGTTGATAGCACACCCCCACCACCAATTCAATGGGAAATCCCTGTTGACAATGGCAGGACCAGAAAATCCTGCTGCCAGCCAGTGGCAAGCCACCTCTGCTGCTGCAAGACATGCAACAGGGTGCCCGAAAAGTCCCACCTGATCTATGGCACTCTTTGAAGAAAGGAAGCTGATTTGTTCTGGCCAATGTTTATCCTTCACTAAGAACAAGTTAACTGGCCATTTAGCTTGTTGCTGTTTTGTGAGACATTACTTTGCGTAGATTGACTTTAACATTCACCTGAAAAAAACTAACCACTTCTAAGTAATGCAGTAGCTTTAAAATGTTTTGATTTGTACAATATAAATATAGATTAATTTGTGTCCGTGCATTTATGTGCTTGTGTAGAATTGTGTATCAACTTTAAAGATAAACTGTGCTAACCTGATTGCTTGGTGATATTAATGCTCGCAAATTGAGCAGATCCCTTTGTTTCTGTGTTTGGCAGAGGTAAAATATCTTGATCAGATTGGTAAATGGAGTGTTGTAAATAACCTTGGGTGGCTTGAAGCCTGGGAGAGGAAATTGAACAGTGTTTCTGTTGCAGACAGCTATTCAGTTTGGAAGTTGTGGTATTGAACCGGATTGGGCTCAGCTGTGATGTCTTCCCATCATCAAATTGTTTCCTGACATTCATTCACCTCTTCACACATGATGATAGGCACTTAAGTAAGATGAAAAATATCTGCTGCCACCTGTAAGACACCACCTTACAGTGGAGAGAGGGGAGAATATAAGAACAATGAATGGAATTTGTACTAAGAAAGAGGAAGAAAATTGTCAAAATATTTGAAGATGAGAGAACATTGAACATAGAAAAGTACAGCAGAGTACAGGCCCATCAGCCCTCGATGTTGTGCGAGCTTTGTCCAAACGCAAGATCAAGCTATTCCACTCCCTATCATTCTGGTGTGTTCTATTTGCCTATGCAATAACCACTCGAAAGTTTCTAAATTGTCCGACTCCACTATCACAGCAGGCAGTCCATTCCACATCCCAACCACTTTTTGAGTAAAGAACCTATTTCGGACATCCCTCCTTATCTCCCACCATGAACCTTGAGAGTGGATATGTGGCAAAGGACATCTGTCTTTACATAGTAATGTGTTTGAGACCGCTGAAAAATCAGATGCCCTTGAGTAGATTTGCCCTTTGGACCAAGGGTAGTTGGTGCTTAAATTATGCTTTCTATGCATAGTGACTAAAAGGGTGGTATATATATCTGTTGCTTATCCTCTACAGGATAGAACTAGCGCGTTTTTAATTACCATTAAAAATGATCAAATTCTATCATAGATAAAGAAATTCAATAACTATTGAAAAGTTCCAGTCTCCAATTTCTGAGACACATCTAACATCTTCCAAGACAGAGGATGGAATTCTGCCATTTTAATGCCATTAAAAAATGGGTGCCCAATTTTAAAACAATGAAATGGAAACCGTGGTCCCGCATCCTGCCCCCATTCCCCATTTTTTTTTGCAAAAATATACTTTGAGTAAAACATCTGAATGAACATTACAAACATTTCAAAATGACCATCACACAGTGCAGTAATGTTCAGGTTCTCTCCATACATAATGTTAGAACATAGAACATTACAGCGCAGAACAGGCCCTTCGGCCCACGATGTTGCGCCGACCAGTTAAAAAAACAATGACCCACTAACCTAAACCAATCCCTTTTCGTCCATAAACCTATCCACGGATCTCTTAAACGCCCCCCAACTAGGCGCATTTACAACTGCAGCAGGCAGGGCATTCCAATCCCTCACCACCCTCTGGGTAAAGAACCTACCCCTGACATCCGTCCTATAACTACCCCCCCCCCTTAATTTAAAGCCATGCCCCCTTGTGCTAGCTTTCTCCATCCGAGGAAAAAGGCTATCACTATCCACCCTATCTAAACCTCTAATCATCTTATATGTTTCAATAAGATCCCCTCTTAGCCGCCTTCTTTCTAGCGAAAACAACCCCAAATCCCTCAGTCTCTCCTCATAGGACCTCCCCTCCTTACCAGGCAACATCCTGGTAAACCTCCTGTGCACCCTCTCCAAAGCCACCACATCCATCCTATAATGTGGGGACCAGAACTGCACACAATACTCCAAGTGCGGCCGCACCTGAGTTGTGTACAGTTGCAACATGACGCTGCGACTCCTAAATTCAATCCCCCTACCAATAAACGCCAAGACACCGTATGCCTTCTTAACAACCTTATCTACTTGATTCCCAACTTTCAGGGATCTATGTACGCATACACCTAGATCCCTCTGTTCATCCACACTATTCAAAGTCCTCCCGTTAGCCCTATACTCGACACATCTGTTATTCCTACCAAAATGAATTACCTCACACTTCTCCGCATTAAACTCCATCCGCCACCTCTCGGCCCAGCTCTGCAACCTGTCTAAGTCTCCCTGCAAACTATGACACCCTTCCTCACAATCTACCACACCTCCGACTTTGGTGTCATCAGCAAATTTACTAATCCATCCAACTATACCCTCATCCAGATCATTAATAAAAATTACAAACAGCAGTGGCCCCAAAACAGATCCCTGAGGCACACCACTTGTAACCGAACTCCATGACGAATATTTACCATCAACCACCACCCTCTGTCTCCTATCTGCTAGCCAATTCCTGATCCAATTTCCTAGACTACCCTCAATCCCATACGTCTGCATTTTCTGCAGAAGCCTACCATGGTGAACCTTATCAAACGCCTTACTAAAATCCGTATATACCACGTCAACTGCCTTACCCCCATCCACCTCTTTGGTCACTTTCTCAAAAAACTCAATAAGGTTAGTAAGGCACGACCTACCCGCTACAAAACCATGCTGACTATCTCCAATCAATTCATTACTCTCCAAATAACTATAAATCCTATCCCTAATAATTTTTTCTAAAACCTTGCCCACAACAGAAGTAAGACTCACCGGTCTATAATTCCCGGGGAAGTCTCTGTTCCCCTTCTTATACAATGGGACAACATTCGCTATCCTCCAATCTTCCGGTACTATACCAGAGACCAACGACGACCTGAAGATCAGAACCAGAGGCTCTGCAATCACCTCTCTTGCCTCCCAGAGAATCCTAGGGTAAATCCCATCCGGACCAGGAGACTTATCTATTTTCAAACCCTCAAGAATATCCAGCACATCCCCCTTATCAACTACAATACTGTCTATTTTACACCCCTGCAACCCAGTGTCCTCCTCAGCTATATTCATGTCCCCCTGCGTGAACACCGAAGAGAAATATTGGTTCAATGCCTCTCCAATCTCTTCCGGTTCCACACACAACTTCCCTCTACTGTCTGTAACTGGCCCTAATCTTGCCCTAACCAACCTTCTGTTCTTGACATACCTATAGAACGCCTTAGGATTCTCCTAAGATGTTGAACTCTGAGATGCTTCAATACAGTCAAAGAAATATTACAGACATTTCAAAATGGCTATTCCAAATTGAGAAAAGGTATTTAAGTTTTCCAGATAGGTGAAGTTGCACTATGAGGCACTTCAATTCAATTGTGACTGATATGGTATTCACTGTATGCATTCAGTGAGTTATACTGCCAGAGGGGATACTATACAGTGACCTTTCCCTATTGTGCCTTTGCGACGACTGCCCCAAGTGTTATTGTATCCCTCAGAACGTAGTCCTGGGTTTTGGAATTGTCAATCTGCAACACTCGGATGAGGACAAGTCTGCGCTGGGATACCAACAAGTTTCAGACAGATCAAAATGTGTCTTTCGCTGAATTGCTGATCAGCCAGCAACAGCTGACATTTGTCTTGGAGTGCGTACCTGGGAACAACCTGTAGAGCACAGAGTCCTGCGTCATGCAGCTGCTCGAGTTGAACCTCAACAAAACCAACTCAGCTCTCCAGATCATCTTTGCAAAGGTGCATTCCGCAAGGAGATGGGCAATGGTCTCTTCCCCACCACAGCCAGCTCAAGGGCAACATGTGAATGGGGATGAGACTGTGGGCATGTAGGAAGGGTTCTGACAGGGAGGACATTTCTCACTAGCAATCAAGCCAGGTCTTGGTGCGTGTTTGAATATTCTGGTAGTAGAGCCTTGAATGCTGCATATATGCTGATTATCATTAGATGTGGTGGCCCAGATTTTGCAGGCAGTTTTTTTATTCATTCGTGGAACTTTGGCATCGCTGGCATTTATTGCCCAATCCTAGTTGCCTGAGGGCATGTAGGCCAGACCAGGTAAGGCCTGCGGATTTTTTCCCCTAAAGACCGTTAGTTGAACCAGATGGCTTTTTCAGACAATCGACAATGGATTCATGGTCATCGGTAGATTCTTAATTCTAGGTGTACTTTATTGAACTCATATTCCAGTAGCTACCTTGTCGGGTTTTGACCCAGGACCCCTGAACATTTGCTGAGTCTCTGGATTAGTAGTCTAGCAATAATGCCACTAGGTCATTGCCTCCCGCAGTCTGGGTGACACTCTACCTAACTTGTTTGTTGCAGTAAGAATTTCAACTTCTGGCTGCAGAATGCCAGAATGATGTGAGGAACAGCCACGATCACCTAGCTAGAGTGCACTTCTTGGTCTTTTGGCTAAGTCAAGCATCAGTTCAAGCCCAAGATCAGGTGCAATGCACTGAAATCTTTTCAGCTTGGACCTTGTTTGTTCCTCTTATGGGCACCATGAATGGATTCAATTTGAATTTGATTTTTTGAGAAAGCAAGGAGATAGGTTCAGGTCTGCCCAGTCTAGTGCACACATTAGCTTTGTAACTTTAAGAATGGAGGGAAAAATTTTAAAAAAAGGAGCTAAGCTTTGCATAGAAATGCATTCTGCATTCTAAAGGAAGCCATGTCCCTGACAATGTCATCAGCTGAAGATATGCTCATTGAGGTCAGCCTTCGATTGAAAGACATAAGCATTTTATAATGATTTATAAATACTTTCATAAACTTTTAAAGACACTTAAACTTTTTTAAAACTTCTGGAAACTTAAAAACACGACAAATTTTGACCACCTGACAACTTCCCACAGGAAAACATGTTGGACAAACTACCTTGGTTTTCAATAAGAGCTCAAGTCTGAAGTAGGCCTTAAAACTTGAAAAACTTTAAGTGATCAAAAAAAAAGCAAGAATTTGAAATTCTTAAAGTTATCAAGGAAAAGAGCAGATGGTGTTTCCATAAAATAAATTGAGTTCACATCTCAATAAGTAGCACTCAAATCATGACCAGTATTTAATGTTATAACCAGTGTGATTGAATAGGTGTAACAATCAACTTGATTTCAATACCTGTTGTTTTGAACCAACATTTACTTACTTCCACACCCACTTTCTACATGACATTTCATCAAAGCTTTATTCATTTAATAATGCATCCTTTAATTGACTGTGAATATATTGCCATAAGCCACAATCTACACTCAGTCTTCAAAGAGCTAGGCACCGGTTTTTAATTAACATTATATAGATTGCATTTTCTTGCTTTGCTGAGAATGAAATTGACGTGCTCCAATCAGGTAAAGTAATAGGAAAGTTTATTTATTAGTCACAAGTAAGGCTTACATTACCATTGCAATAAAGTTACTGACAAAATTTAAAGTAGCTGACGATCTTCCGTTGTGTTATAACAAGACGGTAAAAAAAACACCTGCTTTGTTACAATATCCTTTATTAAGCCCACAGTAAACGACCATCCCCCTCCACTAATGCCTTGCATTGTAAGGGGAGGGGGAGAGACACAGGAGTTATTAAGTGTCAGTTTTTTTCATCCCCCTTCGTTATGATAGTGACCTTCAGGCACAAATGACCAGGCAATCTTTTGATCTTTTGAGGAAATGTTTGTGATGGCTTATTGAGAATTATATTTCTAACTTAATGTGTGTGCTTTATTTGAGATTGTTATTTTTATTCACTAGACTGTAGTCAGTCGAAATAGTTCAAAATAATTCTATTAACATAAATTTTAATGGTGCAGTAGTTTGAAAAGTAGCAAGTTGTATTAAAAATAGCTGAAATTGACATTGTTCAGTAGTAACTACCTCAAATGCCTTGCAACAAGACTATGCTGCCAAAATAAATTGCCAGTTGTTTGAATTTCTATATACTGATCTTTATCTGGAGTCTGGATTGAGGGAGTGGGGGAAACAGAGATTTTGCCACTGTAAGTGATGTTGGTGCATAAGATTGAGAGGTATGAATAAGGTGAATACGAAGCAGCTGTTCCCATGGTTGAGGGGTCATTCACAAGGGAGCATAGTTTTAGGGTGAAGGGCAGGAGATTCAAAGGGGATTTAAGAAAAAACATTTCACTCAGAAGGTGGAATGCACTGTCGAAGAAAGTTGTGGAGGTGGAAATTTTACAACCTTAAAGTATTTGAATAGGCACTTGAAATATAACATTCAAGAATATGTGACAAGTGCTGGAAAATGGGATTAGTGCACCTTTAATGTAAGTTGTTATCTATGCAGATTTGATGGACCGAAGGACCTTTTCTGCGTTGTACAACTCTGACAATTCTCGGCACTTAACATGTGAAGTAGTCTTGCCCTCCCTACGCACTGGGAATGTGATTTGAAAGTTAGTTATTTTGAAGTACTCTTTCTCTAACTAATCTCATGTGATTCCTATATTTGAAAAGAAAAGTGGAACAAACTTGGGGAACAATAGGCAAGTTATCCTTATGCTGGTGGTATGAAAGCCCATGCAATCTTTCAGAAACTGAAAATATAACAGCATAGATTTCAAGGTGCTTTTGCAAGAACCTTACTGAATTTTTTTGAAAAAGAACATAGAAAGTATATACAGGTAATATGTTAAATGTAATATGTTTGGGGTGAGATTTTGCTGGAAATTGGCAAAGGCTGACAGTGGGCTGGAAAAGCAGCATTGAAACGACAGACTATAATGGTGGCTTTCTCTGCCATATGGTGCAGAACTTGAGAAACAAAAAACAAGGGGAAAATCACATGATGTATTGCTGGCAGGTGGCCTCTGATTTGCCTGCCCTGCCAGCAACGTAATAATTTCAGGATCAGGACACCATTTTTAAAGGCCACCCCAGTGCAAAGGAGTTTGCCATAGAAACTCACTTGCATCTGTATCCTCTGGCACTGCCCCGGCACTGTCTGAACAGTGCGCAAGCATGACGCTGTCCACTTGAGCGGTGCACTCGTCTGAAGTCTGCTTGCTAAGTGCATGCCTTGGGAGACCAGTTCTCATAGTTCCTCCATTCTTAAAGTTGCAAAGCCAATATGTGGAGTGGACCTGACGGAACTGTATCCGTCTCCTTGGTTGCTCCAAAAGAAAATTCAATTTGAATCCAATTCATGGTCCCCACAAGAGGGACAAACAAGATCCAAACTGACAGGATAAGACTGATGCTTGACATAACCATTCTGCTGTCACGCCAGTGTGGGTGGATTTTCTGATGGGGTATGTTTCTGGTGTAGGGCCTGATAGTGAAATGTTAATGAATGCAAATGATCCCGATGCTGAACATGTTTGGCTGCTCTTGCAATATTTTTCACTCCTGTTGGCAATGTGATCAGAAATGGAAAATCCTGGCCTTGAGTTTTTGAGAAGGCCTTCACAAAGTTTCTGCTTACAAACTTGAGGCTCAGGTTAGGATGCATGAAGTCAGGAGGCTACAGCAGAACAGATACCAAGCTAACTACGAAACAGATGCTAAAGTTGGCAAAAGCTGCTAAGACCACATTTGTTCACCCTTAGTTTAAAATTTGAAATTGCAAATCAGAAGTACTTTATTAAAATTTGCAGTTAGCACCAAATTTGGTGGGTTTCTAGTTACTACTGAGAAAAATATACATGACAGCATTAATCCAGCCCTCACTGGAATAAGGTCTGGTGTTGGAGGATTGGAGAACTGTTACTGCTTCACCTCATCTAAAAAGGGAGCAAAGGATAAACCGAATAATTAAGGACAATCAGTCTAACCTCAGTAGTGGGCAAATTATTGAAATCAATTCTGTAAGAAAGAATAAACTGTCACTGAGAAAGGCAAGAATTAATCAAAGCTAGTCAGCTTAGAGTGGGCATACACAGGGTTTTTATAAGTTGGCAGGCAGTGAATAGTGGAGTGCTGGAAGATCAGTGCTGGGCCTCAGCTATTTACAATCTATATCAATGACTTAGATGAAGAGTGACGCATCCAAGTTTGCTGATGATAAGCTAGGTGGAAAGATATGCTAGGTGGAAAAGTAAGCTGTGGCAAGGACATGCACTGAGAGGCTACAAAGTGATATAGTCAAATTAAGTGAGTGATGGCAGATAAAGTACAATGTAGGGAAGTGTGAAATTATTCACTTTGGTCATCAAAACAGAAGAGCAGACTATTTTTTAAATGATGTGAAACTTCTAAGTGTTGATGCCTGAAGACTCTTGGCTGTGCTTAATGAATGCAGTAAGCTGGCATGCAGGTTCTGCAAGCAATTGGGAAGGTAAATGGCATGTTGGCCTTTAAATAAAGGCTGCAATTGTATAGGGCTTTTTGTGGGAACACATCTGGAATACTGGACAGAATTCTCCCAAAAAAATTGTAAATGTTGAATTCACAGGAAAACTGGAGTAATTCACACTGTTTCTTTCAGTGGGAGTTCACACTAGAATCTCCGACACTCTGTGCAATGCAGAGGCCACCAGCGTGAATATCATTAGATTTCAGGGGGCAGGGTTTCAATCCCAGGCCCGCTAATTACATTTAAATTACATTTAAATAATTTACCTGTCTTCCCACTGGTTTTCAGCACAAATTTGACAGCACTGAAAATCTGGTGCTGGGAGATGCGCTTGCGGCAGGACTGCATGCACGAATCCCACGCATGCCCAGCCGCGAGACTCTCCCACCCTGCTGTGCTAGAAAATAAGTCCAGCAGGATGAAAGAATCATGCCTACTATGTGCAGTTTTGATTTTCGCATTTAAGAAAGGATATACTTGTATTGAAGGTGGTACAGTGAATGTTCACAAAATTAATCCATGGGATGGGGGGTTTGTTCTATGATACGAGGCTAAATAAATTGCACTTGTATCAGCTGAAGAGTAATGAGAGGTGATTTTTATTGAAACGTTCAAAATTCTGAAGGGGCTTGATAGGATAGATGTTGAGAGATTGTTTCTGCTGGTTGGGGCATCTAAAATATGGGGACACAGTCTCAGGATAAGGGGCCGATCATTTAGCACTGAAATGACTTCACTCAAAGGCTTGTGAACCTTTGGAATTCTTTACTACAGAGGGTTGTGGATACTCTATCACTGAAAACATTTAAGACTGAGATGGACAGTTTTTTTTGTCTCAGGTAATTAAGGGATAAGGGGACTGGGTGGGAGAATGAAATTGAAACTTATGATGAGTCAGGATCACATTGAATAGAGGAGGGTAGGGATGTTCTTGATATTGTTAAGGTTCAGGTCAGGATCTTTAATGTGTTTTATGGAACCTGCCTGGATCATAAGTTTTGCACCTTGAATTTGGCTAGGATAAGCATGATGTGTTTCACTTTGGGTATGATCCAAATGACCCAGTAAATAGCTTTTTCCAAGCAAAGTTTATTTAAGAATATAGTTCACATGTATGGAAAGAAAATTAGCAATAACTTTTATCAATTACAACAAAAACAAAATAACCATGATGATATATAACCCTTAACAAGTATATCTAAGATGTCCCAATCAAACAAAAACTTCCTTTAGAGAATCCTTCCACAGGTTTAACACAACAAAGACTAATGCTCACATGATACTGAAGCGGAGTCCTTTGGTTGAAGAATTGAAAACCCTGACTTCTCAGCTTACGACTTCTAGCAGTCTTATGGATACACTCAGAACAGCTTCTCAGAACACCAGGGAGAGACTCTTGGTCAAGCCACCAACAGCAGATTTGCTACTCCAGGAAGGTTTTCAGCTTGGGGATTTTCACAGAAACTTCATTGCAGTGTGAATGTAAGCCTACTTAGAACATAGAACATAGAACATTACAGCGCAGAACAGGCCCTTCGGCCCACGATGTTGCGCCGACCAGTTACAAAAACAATGACCCACTAGCCTATACCAATCCCTTTTCGTCCATAAACCTATCCAGAGATCTCTTAAACGCCCCCAAACTAGACGCATCTACAACTGCAGCAGGCAGGGCATTCCAATCCCTCACCACCCGCTGGGTAAAGAACCTACCCCTGACATCCGTCCTGTAGCTACCCCCCCTTAATTTAAAGTCATGCCCCCTCGTGCTAGCTTTCTCCATCCGAGGAAAAAGGCTATCACTATCCACCCTATCTAAACCTCTAATCATCTTATATGTTTCAATAAGATCCCCTCTTAGCCGCCTTCTTCCCAACGAAAACAACCCTAGATCCCTCAGTCTCTCCTCATAGGACCTCCCCACCATACCAGGCAACATCCTAGTAAACCTCCTCTGCACCCTCTCCAACGCCTCCACATCCTTCTTGTAATGCGGGGACCAGAACTGCACACAGTACTCCAAGTGCGGCCACACTAGAGTAGTGTACAGTTGCAACATTACACTGCGACTCCTAAATTCAATCCCCCTACCAATAAACGCCAAGACACCGTACGCCTTCTTGACAACCTTATCTACTTGATTCCCAACTTTCAGGGATCTATGTACACACACACCTAGATCCCTCTGTTCATCCACACTATTCAAAGTCCTCCCGTTAGCCCTATACTCGACACATCTGTTGCTCCTACCAAAGTGAATTACCTCACACTTCTCCGCATTAAATTCCATCCGCCACCTCTCGGCCCAGCTCTGCAACCTATCTAAGTCTCCCTGCAGACTATGACTATGACACCCTTCCTCACAATCTACTTGTGACTAATAAATAAATTTTCCTTTACTTTAACCAGCAGTATTTCCCAAAACCAGGGAGAGAGGGAGAGGTACTTCTTTCCAGTTTGATGTCCCTTCTAAAACTAAAACCTGCAGTTCAGAACTGAAAATGAAAGAGTTCCGTCACCTGACTAGCAACTATTCTTCCTCCTAACAATGCAGGGTCATAAAACTGGTTCCCAAAGTAAAAATTAAAAAAAAATTTAAGCCACTTAAGGAACAATAAAAGGGCTCTCAGTAACCAACCCAGCTACAATGACATTAGCTAAGGTACAGCAAACATGATTTTTAGAAAAACTCATAAAGATACGCTAACATCACAATATGTAGGCAGAGTATAATGTAGAGAAATATGAAATTGTCCATTTTGGCAGGAAAAATAAAAAAATGCATTCACTAAATAATGAGAGATTATAGCACTCTGAGGTGCAGAGGGATATGGGTGTCCTAGTACATGAATCGCAATGCAGGTTTAGCAGATAATTAGGAGAGCTAATAAGCTGTTATCATTTATTGAGAGGGTAATTGAATACAAAAATAGGGAGGTTATATTTCAGTTGTTACAGGGCACCACTGAGACCACATCTGGAGTATTGGTTTCATTATTTAGGGAAGGATGTAAATACGTAGGAAGCAATTCAGAGAAGATTTACTAGACCGCTAATATCTGGAATTGGCAGGTTGTCTTATGAGGAAAGGTTGGACAAGCGAGGCTTGTATCTGCTGGAGTTTATCAGAGTCATGGATTACTTAACTGGAACATAAAAGATCTTGACGGGTCTTAATAGTGTAGATGTGGAGAGGATGTTTCCTCTGAGAGAATCTAGAACTAGAGGTCATTGTCTAAAAATAACAGGTCACCCATTGAAAACATAGATGCGGCAAAAAATTTTCTGAGGTTCATGAGTCTTTGGAATTCTCTTCCTCAAAAGGTGATGGAAACAATTGGTGGAATTTTCCAGTTGCACTCGTCCCAAAACCAGAAAATCTCGCCTGAGGTCAACAGACCTTTCCATGGTCCGCCCCTCACCCACTTCAATTCCCATTGCAGGCGCAACAGGAACATTCACCCCAGAGTCTTTGAACATTCTTAAAGCAGAGTTGGATTGATTCTAGGTCAACATTAAGTTATCGGCGGTAGGCAAGATACAGATCTGAAGTTACTATCAGATCAGTCATAACCTTAATTAAATGGCAGGCAGATTTGAGGGGCCATATGTACTATTCCTGCTCCTTGTGTGTATGTTCATCTTCTTTAGTTGTATCTTTTTTGAATGTGTGTTGTAGGACTGACTTGTGCAGGGTTGACTTGTGTGGGACTTTTAGATTTTTGCGGTGAGTGTGTGAATAAGTAATCCTCCTTATTTAAATCCATTAAAGTCTGCTGCTGTTTCTTTAAAATTGACACACGCTAAGGTGGGTTTAGGAATATTCCTCTAACTTCCAAAACAATGACAAATATTGTGGATAGCAAGGGAAGGGAATTGCGGATTTAAGTTTATTTGTCCTCTCCTATCCATGACACTGAGCAATCTGAACTGTGGGGGGTTTACTATTAGTGGACAATCCTCCTCCTGGCCCACGCAAAATTCAAAGGAAAACTTACCATGGCCTCTCCAGGTCAGTTGATTTCACTTCTCTTGCTGCTACTGGGCAGAAGAACACCTAGTTCTCACCTTACATATGAACATAAAAAATTGCATCATGACACTGATGTCATTAATTGACTGTAACCTTCAGATGTGAAATAGTTTTCCAGCAGCTTTTAGCGATAGCCTTGCCCAAGGCCTGAATTGCTGCAATAAGTAACAGTCCCAAGTTTGCTGGGAAAGTATGATAAGTTAAATGCGCACACTGGTGTTTGTATGCTTTTTGTTAAATAATTTGCGTCTGGTGGCAAGACAGTGATGCGCAGTGAGTTGTGAATTGCCACAAATTACTGAATGGTTTGACCCTTAGCCTCATGAAGATGGGCGCTCGGCATCAGTCTCCACAAGTTTCACAATATTGTTGCACTTGCACTTTTCAGGTAAAATTAAATTTGGCACAGAAATTTGGGACTGGTATTTAATGATGCTAGGAGTTTTTTAAGGATGAGATTTATATTCCTGTTGGACTTTGGTGACACAGAAAAGGATGAGGTAAAACTCTAGAGTCTTATTCTTGCAGGTAATGAATGAATTATTCCTAGAGGTTTATTAAGTTTAAGTGAGTGTGTTGCTGGCTTGGCCGTAGTTGTGCTTAGGCTACCTCTAATTGCCCTTGAGAAGATGGTGGTGAACCGCCACCTTAAACTGCTCATGAGGTGTAGGTACATCCACAGTGTTGTTAGAAGGGGAGTTCCACGGTTTTGATCCAGTGACAAGTGAAGGAATAGTGATATGGTTCCAAATCAGGTTGGTGTGTGGCCTAGAGGCAAACCTGCATGTGGTGAGGTTCTGTAATTTATCCGCAGCCTTTTCTTTTGAGGTGGCAGAGATTGCAGGTTCTGGTAGGTACTTTGGAAGAAACTTTGGTGAGATGGCGCGTGAGCTGCCAGTGTGCTGCCAAGAGTGCCAGTCCAAATGGGCTGTTTTGTCCTGGATGGTGTTGAGCTTCTTGAATGTTGTTGGAACTGCACTCACCCAGGAAAGTGAAAAGTATTCCACCACATTCCTGATTATATGATCCTTTGTAGACAGGCTTTGGCGAGTCAGTAGGTGAGTTTCTTGCAACGGGATACCAGCTCTTATAGCCACAGCATTTATATGACTAGTCCAGTTCTGTTTCTGGTCAATGTAACCCTCAGATGTTAGAGGGGGATTCGGTGATGGCAACACCATTCAATGTCAAGGGGAGATGATTGGAACTCTCTTGGAGATGGTTATTGCTTGGCATTGTATGACATCAATGTTACTTGCCAATTATCAGGACAAGCCTGAATGCTGTGAACTTCTTGCTGCATATGTACATGGACTGCTCTTCCTCTTTGATTTCTCTCTATGGATCTATCTATCATCTCTGTTGTTCCTATTTTTTGGTTTACATAGAAATCCTACGTTGCAGAAGAAAGCCATTCTGCCCATTGAGTCTGCACTGGCAACAATCCCATCCCAGGCCCTATCCCCACAACCCCACACATTTGCCCTGCTAATCCCTCTAATCTGCACATCCCAGGACACTTTGGGCATTTTAGCATGGCCCACCAACCTAACCCACACACCTTTGGAGTATGGGAGGAAAACTGGAGCACCCAAAGGGAACCCATGCAGATACAGGGAGAATGTGCAAACTCCACACAGACAGTGACCCAAGTCAAGAATCAAGCCCTGGTCCCTGTGGGGTAGCAATGCTGACCACCATTGCCACCCCAAGAAGACTGAAAAGAGACTGTTGTTGTTATTGTTCTTTGCCAAGGGCACAGATGCTCATTGACCACCCTAGAAAATCCAGCAATCAGCAATGTAAAAGTTGTTTGAGTTAAAGGGGAACAACAGAAAACTCAAATTTTAGGGCACCCGCTCCAGCAACATCAGGCCCATTACGAAAATCGGGAAGTAATACATTAGTGTTTGAATGGAGAGCTAAATCTGAGTGTGCTGAAACAAAGTTTGTCAAGAACAACAGAAGTTGACATGAATGAACAAATTAGAACATAAGCTTAATTGCGTCCTTTCAAGACTTGAAGATTCAGTGATATTTGTACAATTTTTAAGCATCTTAAATGCTTTTAGAGTTGTACTTTTGAGGATCATTTTTTGAGGACACATAAAGATCATTCAGGGAGTGTAACTAGGAAAAGATTTTGAGAGATAGTTACATTGCTATTCTATTGCATTTTTTAAATACTACTACTTTGCCTTGATAGAGAAAAAGCAAATAGAATGCAAAGTCAGTACTTGTTTGTTTTCTTTGCCTATTGTGAGGCTGTCTAACTTTGTGTCCCAGTGTAATGGGGTGGGACATTTCAAAGGAAACCTCAGACATTTGTTGGTTTTAAACATCATGGCTAATCCCTTACAACCTGCCAGGCTACGCAGTGGGAGGTTATTGTGCTGAGGAAACAGTGTCTAGCAGCGGAAGATAATCACTTGTCTGCTTTTGTGACCCTATAGTTGAACTATTTCCCTCTGCTGGTTACCTCATTACATTGCTGACCTTTTACTCTGATGGCTTCTTATGACTCATGGTCATAGGTAGACAGAACCTTTTTAAAAATGGGTTTTGTTTACACAGGATATATCTCAGGAAGGCTATGGAACTCGCACTGTGCCGCCATTGACACCTAGCAAGCCCAACCATGAAGATTTGAACTTGTTACAGCAGGAGAGACCATCAAGTTTGCCTGTAAGTGACTTATGATGCTGCTTGTAACCTGTAACACAACTGAAGTTCACTGTTTACAGCTGCTATTAAAAACTTGGTATTCTGTTAGATCATAAGAGTCCCAGAGCACAGAAGACAGCCATTTCGCTCATTGTACCTGTGCCAGCTATGTTAAAGAACTATCCAATTAGTCCCACTCCCCTACTTTTTCTTCATAGCCCTGCGACTTTTCTCTCCAAGTATTGTTATCTAGCTCCCTTGAAAGTTACTATTGAATCAACTTCCTCCATGCCTTCAGGCAGTGCACTTTGGATCATTACAGCTTGCTGAATAAAAAAAAAGTTCTCATCTGTTGTCTGATGCCTTTTGCCTGCATGGGCAGCACAGTGGATAGCACTGCTGCCTCACAGCACCAGAGACCTAGGTTCAATTCCAGTTTGGGCCACTGTTTGAGGGTCTGTACGTTCTCCCTGTGTCTGCATGAGTTTCCTCTGGGTGTTCCTGTTTCCTCCTACAGTCCAAAAAACGTGCTGGTTAGGTGCATTGGCCATGCTAAATTCTCCCTCAAAGTACTTGAACAGGTGCTAGAGGAAACTAGGGGATTTTCATGGTAACTTCATTGTTAATGTAAGCTTGCTTGTAATACTAATAAACTTAAACTTAAATCTGTGTCTTCTCTTTACCAACTCTTGTGCCACTAAAAAGACCTTGGACAAAGACCCTTATAATTCTGAACGTTGCAATCAAATCTCCCCTTAATCTTCACTGCTCTGAGGTGAACAGTGTATTTTTTTATTCATTCTTGTGAGGGTTATTGCCCATCTCCGATTGCCTTTGAGAAGGTGGCAGTGAGCTGTATTCTCAAAACACTTCGGTCCTTGTGATGTGTTCATTAAAAAGAATGTTCCAGAATGCTGACCCGGTGACAGGGAAGGAAGAATAGTATACTTCCAAAACAGAATAGTGTGTGATTTGGATAGGACCTTGTACGTGTTTCCATGTGTCCGTTGCACTTACCTTTTTGGATGACAGAGGGTGTGATTTCGAAATGTGGTATCGATGAAGATCTGCTTAGTTGCTGCCATGGATTGTGTAGATGATACTCACTTTTGATACTGTGGCTGTTATTGAAGGGAGCAGATGTTGTTGGAGCTGCACTGTTCTAGGCATGTGGGGAATATTCATCATGTGCTTGACTTGGATGTTGTAGATGGTAGACAGGCTTTCGGGTGTGGATAATTTGCTGCAGGATTCTCTGCCTGTAATTTAATCTTATAGCCACATTATTTATGTGGCTGGTCCAGTTAAGTTTCTGGTCAGTGGTGAATCGCAGCACTGTTTATGTTTAGAGTTTCAACAACGGTGATGCCATTTATTCATGAGAATGTCATATTTTATTGGAGATGGCCATTGCTGACCGTCTGGCACAAATGTTACTTATTATTTATCAGCCCAAGCCTGAATGTTTTCCAGGTCATATTGCTTGCAGACATGGACTGTTTGAGTACCTAAGGAGTTACGAATGGAGCTGAACATTATGCAATCATCAGCGAACATCCCACTTCTGACCTTTTGTTGGAGGAAAGATCATTGATGAAGCAGCTGAAGATGGTTGGGCCTAGGACTCTGCCCTGAGGAATTCCTGCAGTGATCCCCTGGGACTGAGATGACTGACCCCCAAACCCACAATCATCTTCCTTTGTGCTAGGTATGACACCAACCAATAGAGGGTTTACTCTCTGGTCCCTTGTAACCTCAGTTTTGCATGGGCTCCTTCATGCCATACTCAGTCAAATGCTACTTTGAAATCCAGGATAGTCACCTTTGGAATTTAGTTCTTCCACGGGAAGCAAGGCTGTAATAAGGTCTGATGCCAGAACCCAATTCAGCAACAGGTTTGGCTTGTCAAAATTGCCAACCTTCATTCTCCTTATTATCAGGAGTAGTGTAGAATTATAGAAACTCTACAGTGCAGAAAGAGGCCATTTGGCCCATCAAGTCTGCACCGACCACAATCCCACCCAGGCCTGACCCCCGTATCCACTCACTAATCTCT
Organism: Carcharhinus amblyrhynchos; assembly: GCF_965287045.1. NCBI lineage: Eukaryota > Metazoa > Chordata > Chondrichthyes > Carcharhiniformes > Carcharhinidae > Carcharhinus > Carcharhinus amblyrhynchos. Next base: position 32,027,216 of record NC_137335.1, on the reverse strand, counting down.
CTAACCTACGTATCTCAGGACACTAAGGGGCAATTTTAGCATGGCCAATCAACCTAACCCGCACATCTTTGGACTGTGGGAGGAAATCGGAGCACCCGGAGAAAACCCATACAGACACAAGGAGAATGTGCAAACTCCCATAGACAGTGACCCAAGCCAGGAATCGAACCCGGGTCACTGGAGCTGTGAAACAGCAGTGCTAACCACTGTGTTACCGTGCCAAGTAGACTGATGTTGCAGTAATCGGCCTGATTTGATTTGTTTGGTCTCTTTTGGACAGGACCTATGTGGGCAAGTTTCCACAATATTCACTTAGGTGCCAGTGTTGTAACTGCATCAGAACAGTTTGGCTAGGGATGTGACTAGTTCTAGCATGCATGTCTTCTGCACCACTACTGGGATGGTGTCTGGGCCTATAACCTTTGCTGTATCCAGTACTTCAGACGTTTCTTGATGTCACATGGAATGAATCAAGTCATTTGAAGACTTCCAGGTGGAGACTGAGTTGGATTACCCACTTGGTTCTTCTGGTTGAAGTTGGTTCCAGACATTAATATTTTGTTGAATGTGCTGGGCTCTACCATTAAGGTTGCTCATTAAGATTTGTGATGCCAAAGGGACAAGCTGTTATAAACCATGACATGCTATTTCACCTGTTTTAGAGCAATGGAATCAGAGGGCATGACCTGCACTTGGAGTGGGTAAATTCAAAATTAATGTCTAGAAACAGCATTTCAGTGAGTGTGTGTCACGGCTAGAGTACAGGTACGTTAGGGGGATGGTAGAAGCAGATTGTATTGATTGATGCAGAAAATATAATTTTGGGATACATTGTACGTCATCATGTATTAAGTGTCGCATGCTTGGAAGAAACAGATAACTTTGGTCCTGTGGTTCCCAAAGCACGCCATCACTGGAACTTTCCTCATGGATATTTGTGGAGGCCAAGAATATTGGATCCCACCCCCGCTTCCCACCCAGACACTTCTCACTCCTACAATTGCGCGCAAGCAAAAACTTACAGATCCAGTTTAGGACTAGAATTTTGGATGACAAGGGTGTTATATCCCCTAAGTTGAGATCAACAAACAGGCATCATCAATATAAAAACAGTTATAATATATGTAACACAATAACAAATGTCAAACAAAGGAAGGATGAACAGTTTTACACAACAAAATAATTATTACTAGGTTCCCATCAAATTGCATAGTTTATTGACATACCAAGAACACAAACTTTCAGAAATATGCACAAGTTAAAGCTATTTAAGAGAGCGTAATAGTAAGTGAGGAAATTTGGCAAGTAACTTATGTGGATTTGTTTCATGGATACCCATGGTGGTAATACTGATCTGGCTTCTTAATGTCTAAATCTGGAGGAGGGAACCGAGTGCAGGGTGTCGAAATTTGCTGATGACACCAAGATTGGGGGAACGGCAAATTGTGCGGAGGGTGTGGAGAGTCTGCAGAAGGATCTAGATAGGCTGGGCGAATGGGCCAGGAAATGGCAAATGGAATTTAATGTTGGCAAGTGTGAGGTGGTCCACTTTGGTAGGAAGAATGGTAGGAAGGACTATTACTTACGTGGCGAAAAACTGCAGCAGGCGACGGTGCAGAGGGACCTCGGGGTCCTTGTGCATGAGTCGCAAAAACCCAGCTTGCAGGTGCAGCAGGTGGTCAGGAAGGCGAATGGGATGCTGGCCTTCATAGCGAGGGGGATTGAATATAAAAGTAGGGAGGTCTTGCTGCAGCTGTATAGGGCATTGGTGAGGCCGCAGCTGGAGTACTGTGTGCAGTTTTGGGCGCCGCACCTGCGCAAGGATATTTTGGCCCTGGAGGGAGTGCAGAGGAGGTTTACTAGGCTGATACCGGAGTTGAGGGGATTGAGCTATGAGGAGAGGCTGAATAAACTAGGCTTGTACTCGTTAGAGTTTAGAAGAATGAGGGGAGATCTCATTGAGACGTATAAGATGATGAATGGGATGGATAGGATAGAGGTGGAGAGACTTTTCCCGCTCAAAAAAGACAGTAGGACTAGGGGGCACAGCCTCAAGATAAAGGGGAGGCGGTTTAGAACGGAGTTGAGGAGGAACTTCTTCACTCAAAGGGTGGTGAATCTCTGGAATTCTCTGCCCGTTGAAGTGGTGGAGGCTGCCTCGCTAAATATTTTTAAGAAGCGGGTTGATGGGTTTTTGATAAGAGAAGGGATTGAGGGTTATGGGGAGAGGGCGGGAAAGTGGAACTGAGCCACGACAGATCAGCCATGATCTTATTGAATGGCGGGGCAGGCTCGAAGGGCTAGATGGCCTACTCCTGCTCCTATTTCTTATGTTCTTATGTTCTTATGTTCTTAAATGTAGAGATGCTGGCGTTGGACTAGGGTAAACACAGTAAGAAGTCTCACAACTTACTTTAACCTGGTGTTGTGAGACTTCTTACTGTTCTTAATGTCGATCAGAGACAGGCACCAACATTTGAGTTGATTCTTCTCCCCTCCAAATTGGCTGTAGGCCCCCTGCTGCACCTGTTTTCCCCCCCTTTCATTGCTTCATTTTCAGGGAGTCCCCAGCCTTAAGTTTCTGGGTGAACATTTCTCTGGAGTTTCATTCTCTATTCTCCAGATCCCTGCCCACAGTCAGAGCTGCTTAAGTAAATGATAATAAGTTTACTAAGCAGAATATCTTCTTATTCCTGCTACCCTTTGTGTTTACCGTTCAAACTATTTTAACTATTTCTAAAGAAGTTTGTGTGCGTTGATTTAATGCTGATGTTTTGTTGTTGAGCTGTGGATCAGTATTGTGATGTGGAATACCAGATACCTGGCTTTTTACATTCTCTCTCCTCACTGCTCAAGGCCCCAAACACGCCTTCCCGGTGAAGCAGCAATTTGCACGTACTTCTTTCAATTCAGTATACAGTATTTACTGTTCACACAGATTCTAGATGCGAAATATGGTATCCCAATACATGGCAGAGGTGGATGGAGGAGATTAGGTGCTCATCTCTGGAGAGCTATCTAAATCTGTTAAACTAACTTATTCAAAAAGTGAAATTCTTTTAATTAAAGACATATATTCAAATATAGTTGAAATTGAATTTGAATGTTAAAATCTGACACTGCAATGTTTAAAGTGTTACGGGATTCAGTTGAAACAATTATTGCAGAGACAACAACCCTCCCTAGTTTATCACAAGAGACGTGAATTCTCCCTGTGGCATGGCCTGCTTCCCCGCCCCCTCCCCCCACCAACAGGTGGACCACAACCATCCCGATGTACAGCCTCAATCGCTGGCTTCCTCCCTCTGTCCACAAGCCCGAGTGCAGAGTGGCAGCAGGACCTCCCACCCCAACTGATCTCCCTTCAGAGGCCCAGTGCCCTCCTGTGGCCCCCACTCCTTGGTACTGCTCAATGCCTGCTGGGCAGTGCTAAGGTGCCCCCAGGTATTGCCAGTTTGCCTCAGTGTCAGGGGCCAGACTGACGCTGCCAAGCTAGCAATGCCCAGGGGACAGCCTCCTTACTCCTGACCTCCTGGGAGATCTGCATGACCCCCTTCACTCCAGTGGGGTTGGGCTGCTAGCGGGAAGCTGTTGTAAAGCCCGCTGCGGAGCTGGGGAGGGAGGAAGAGGCTGGTGGGCCTGTAGACTTTAGTCCGGGGTCCACTAATAATATGCTAATATCATTGCATAATTTATACAGCTCCGAGTCAGTTTCTAGTGTGGAGCTGACGATGCCCGAAATCTGACGGCCGGAGACATGCAGAAGTCATGGTGCCAGTGGGAAGCCCGCTTCATGGTCTCTGTTGAGTCTCCCGGCTGGGAGAATTGTTTTGAAGAAGGAGTTAGATATAGCTCTTGGGGTGAAGGGGATCAAAGGATTTGGGGGAAAGGCAGGATGAGGCTACTACGCTGGATGATCAGCCATGATCACACTGAATGGTGAAGCAGGCTCAAAGTGATAAACGGTCTACCCCTTCTGTTTTCCCAAGTTTCTATACCAATTGGTTTAGGCACAGATGCTATTTACTTATGCAGTAGGAAAACACGAACGCTCATCATTGCTGCCCTTAAAACTGAAGAAGGAGATTTGAAATTTCAGCAGCTGATGTTAGAAAGAAGTCCCCTTGCTGTGATTCCCCTTCACTCAGCTGAGGTCCTTATTTGGCTTATTTAACAAATTCCTGCAAGTCCCCTTCTTCCCTAACACTAAACCTTTATGGTCTACTCATTTACTACTACAGTCCTTCCCTCTATATTTGATTCTATCCACCTTCTCGGACTTAAAAAAAAATCTAGGGGTAGTCTGTAAAGATCCAATAACTCCAAATAGCTGTCGGATAAAACAGTGTCATTTCTACATTAGCCCAGGCAGCCCCTGGTCTTTTACCTCTGTTGTAGATCTGAGTAATGCTCAGGTTGGAGAAGACACACATCAGACAATCCATACATATTTTTCGTGATCACAAAATAAATCAGGATATATGAGGTTTTTTATTTTTTATACAATGCATTGTGATGATCTGGAATACACTGATTCGGCTATAGATTTAAAGGATTTGGAAACATACTTGAAGAAGAAAATATTTGCGGGGCTATGGAGGAAAAGCTAATTGGATAGTATTCACTGACATGGCGGGCCGTACATAATATATATATATATATTATATATATGTGTGTGTATATAGAGGATTTATAACAATCTGGTTCAAGATTGTGATGGTAAGAAAGAAATGGTACAAGTTTTCTCTTAATGCTGTTTAAACAGGAGATATTATTTTCATTAACGCATCACTTAAAACCCTAATTCATGACATTAACCCCTCAAAGCTTATATTTTCAAGCTATCTCCTAGTCAGTCATATTTCCAAAACCCTATATAAACTTCAAGTCATGTAAAGTCTGCAACCCACATCCTTTCTTTCCCCTCCATGACCATCATCTCCAAGCTCCTGTGCCGCAAGGAATTTAAATGTTTGGCTTAATTTTTAAACTCCTGCAAGCCCCCTTCACTTCCCTAATACCAAACTTCTTTGCTGCCCTGTTGAGGCCCTCATTTACCATTGCCGTCCTTGCTTCCATTCAGTTCTCTCCCCCCTCTCTGATTTTAAAAAGAACTTATTGAAACATTTCCTTCTGATTAGAATTCCCAACATATTATTTTAAAACTTGATCCCTTGCTTAGCATCTATTTACTATTTTGCATTCTTCATATGCAGCTATCATATTTACTCAAATTTGGAGGTCATAGTAGTTACTTCACTTGAGATAAATATCTCAATGTATTCATTATTAATTTGGGACATGGTAAGGTTTCATTCTATAAGGAGGCAGCTATTTCAGCCAGCAGTGACTGTGGTTGGAGAATAGATCCTTCCTAAATAGGTGTGTGGATAACAGGTGGGATTTTCTTTTAAGAAGTTTAGTTGCATAACTGCTTTAGCTACTGTAGCATATTTTTGTAAAGAACTCTGACAGTGGGCGATTAAATAAGCCACTTATGAGGTTTATAAACCCAACTGTCAACTTAAATTTGTTTATATTTAGGGGGAAAATACAATTCATGCTTTTATATCGGATCTTAAGTTTTAAGAGCTTGTTTTTTGATCTATGTGATGATAGGTTAACATGCCTGTTTTGTGTAACCCAAACAATTTTCTTGCATAACAGCTAACGAACTGCAGGCTTAGACATTACAGACATATAATACGGAGCTCTCAATGTGCACAAAAGACCTTTCATGTTACAGGTGACTTCTAGTGTGGGAGATGTTTTTTATCGGGGGAATTCCTTATAGGAAAGAGCAAGGTTTTAACTTGGACTCGTAATTCACCCTTTTAAAAAAAAAAGGCAAAAACAATAATGAACAAGTATTCCTGAGACTGAAATATTTGAATAATATCTCGCCCCTGGTTTCTGGTGAGATAATGGTTTTTATAGTTGATACACATTCAGTTTGATGAGGCATGTTTTAGTGGTTTAAAAGCCAGGTTTCAATGTGCTTTGTTTTTGTTATGACACAAACTGAAAGCATAATTTTGCTTCATACTGTTACGTGTACATGATGTCATCTATATGATGCCGCCTAAACTGTGAACAGAAATTTCTTTAAGGAATTTAAATTTTGCATTGTGACTTGGTTGGGTTCATGACTCTGGCAGGCGAAGAAAAACTCAACCAAGATTTATCTATTAACTCTGATAGGAAGTGGGGCTGGTTGAGAAATGGACTCCTACTTGTTAAGTACAGTAATTTGCATTGCCTTGCTATTTAGATGTACACAGGTAAAATATAAAAGGCTTGCTCAGTTGGTTAAAGAAACCAGGATTTGAAGGCGGAGGGAGAGAATTGCAGGCGGTGGTGTGGTGTGAAAATGATGGCAGCATCTTAGCTATCCTCGAAAGGGGGCAGATCAAGGCACGTGACATTGCCTTCTGTAAGCAACAACTGCAACCTTTATTCTCTTGCTACCTTTCCACCTGGTGTGCCCTGAAGGCTATTCTGTCCAATTCCTCCCTGTTCAACTCTCCCTTTTCAGTGCTCTCTAGTCCAGTAAGGGCGGTACAGTGGTTAGTACTGTTGCTTCACCGCTCCAGAGATGGGGTGCTGCGTAGGATACTGTGCCAGAATCGGTACAGTATCAGTGGGCCAAATGGCCTCTTCGGCACTGTAGGGATTCAATGTTTCTATTCTGTGATACTGACCTTCTGCATTGCTCCAATGGATTTGCTCTCACTGCCGCTCTTTGCATCATCTTCTAGACTATCCATTCACAAGTCCTGACTTTCCAAGAGCTTATTGTGGATGACAGCATCAAGATGCAGCTTGGCAGGAAGCTGGCTGAGTCATAATGACCATTTCCCTCGAAGTGAAGCCTTCTTGCCTGACCTTGCTTTCCATTATTTGCCTGCCAGCCTGTTGCGGTGATAATATGGCTCTTAATCACAAAATCGTAATTTTGGTCTGCCCCCGTATTCTTATGGTACTTTCCCCTCCTTTGGCACTTTTGCCTGTGACAGTTTCTCCTTTGAGCACCATGGAATCTTTATAGTGCAGAATGAGGCCATTTGGCCCATCAAGTTTTCACCGATTTACATTGTTGCAGACTCAATGTAACTGATGTAAATCGATGCAGACATACATTGGTTACATCAATGCTGTATCTTGCCTTGTTCCATCTCATTTAAAATCCTTGACGTCTACTGCCCACCAAACTAACACAAAATATGTGACCACGTGTAGGTTTGATGGGTTAGCCATGGTAAATGTGTGGTGTTACAAGAATAGGGTGGGGGAGAGGGCCTGGGTAAGACACTCTGTCGGAGAGTTGGCGCAGACTTGATATGAATGGCCTCTTCTGCACTGTGGGAATTCTACGATTCCATGATTTTCTCACCAAAGTCCCTTGACTGCTTTCCCCCCTTAGTCTCTCTATCAGGTGACTTCTCATCATTGGTGATTGAAACCTCCTAGCTCTGATGCCCCCCTTCTATCCGTCCTTACCCACTTTTGCCTTCCCTTTCAAAACCTTTGTTCCTTCCATGCCTATTCCTGGAAAACATTCTGTCACAAGTCACTTGCAACTGTACTTTCAAAGTCCCAACTGTGGCTAGCCTTTGGTTCTTTGTTCACCACAACATTAATGAAGCTACAAATCTTTCAAGTACATGCTCACCTTCAACTTTGATGCCATAGTTCCCAATAAAGCCATTACACCATCACTATGACCATTCCCCCAATACAGCCTTCATCTCAATTTGCTTAAGCCCAAAGAATGCAGATTTGATTGGATTTGGCAGTCAACCAGTTAGCCATTCACCACCAAATTTAGGTGATCCATGTAAAGTATCATTGCATCCTACTCTCATTTGTCAAAACAGCTTACTATTCCAGGATTATTCTGGAATGCAAAGATAACTCTAGCTGCCTTCTCTCTACTGCAACCATCTTAAACTCCTCTGCCCTGCCTCCTCCATCCTCGCTTCCAACAACAAATGCAAGGAACTTGCGAACTTTTTTGCCACTTTGAGCCATCCAACCAGCTGCCTCTGCTACATCCCACACTTCCACTAACCCCCACCCTCCCCCCACCCACCCTAGTCCTGAACTTGTATCACCTAGTTTCTCTCCCATTGAAGAATTCTGCTGCAGACACCATGGCATTGGCTTTCAGTCTTGAGTGTATTAACAGCAAGTCTTTATTAACAACTCAGAACTCAGTTATGAAAAATGTAAAAACAACAGCATTGTTGTGGTGTGTGATTTTAACTCCCCCTGTATTAATTGGGACTCCCTTAATAACAGGGACTTGGTTGGGGGGAATTTGTTAGATGCGTCCAGGAGGCTTTCTTGAAGCAATTAGTAAATAAGCCAAGGCAAAATACTGTGGATGCTAGAATCTGAAACAAAAGCAGAAAATGCTGAAAAATCTCAGTAGGTCTGACAGCATTTATGGAGAGAGAGTGGAGCCAACATTTCGATTTAGGATGACCCTTGAGATGTGAGGCAACTGTGCTAACCCTGGAGTGAAGAGGCACGCGGAGTTGGTGTCGCTCCTGAGCATAACCTAAAGGAGTTTTTAAGATGATCCGGTTTTTCATAGAATCCCTGCAGTGCTAAAGGAGGCCATATGGGCCATCAAACCTGCACCGACCATAATTCCACTCAGGCCCTATCTCTGTAACTGCACTTATTTACTCTGCAAATCACCCTGACATCTACTAAGGGACAATTTGTCATGGTCAGTCAACCGAACCTGCATGTCTTTGGACTGTGAGAGGAAACCGGAGGAAACGTACGCAGACATGGGGAGACGTGCAGCCTCCACATGGACATACACCCGAGGCCGGAATTGAACCTGGGTCCCTGATGCTGGTCCTGTGAAAAGTTTTGGGAACTGTCACCAGAACTTGGAGCCAGTCTCTTGGTTGTTGACATCACCAGTCCATTCCAGGAGATTAAGCTCACTTCAGGATTTGCAACATAACAGAATGTAGCCTTGATTTTGGATGGAACTTTGACTAGCAGTTTACTGAGGTGCGCTTGTCTTGCAGTTGCAGCATTTTAGCTGGATGTGCAGGACACTGATTTTCACTGTGAAGGTGTTTCACATCATGGGATCCACGACAAAGTGGCAAATTGAATTGAAAATTGGCTCAGTGGTGGGAAGCAAAGGGAATTATGGTCAATCAGTATTTTTTCTTACTGAAAATCTTTTTTCCAATGGGGTTCTGCAGGATGAAGTGCTGGATCCCTTGCTGTTTATGGTATCTATCTTGGGTGTAGATGTATGGAGCTTGATTAGGAAGCTTACAAATGGCATGAAAATTGGCCATGTGGCTGATAATGATGAAGAAAGCTGTGGACTGCAGGAAGATATCAACAGACTGTGAGGTTGGTAAGAGTTCAGTATGGAGATCTGTGAGCTAATGTATTTGTGAAGGGCAAAAAAAGGCAAGGGAATACTCAATAATTGATAGGATATTAAGAAATGTAGAAGAATGAAGAGACTTTCGAGTTCATGTCCAGTGATCTCTGAAAATAGCAGGACAAGTGGTTAAGGAAGACATAAGAGATACTTTCCTTTATTGATTGAGGACTAGAAATATGGGCTGTGAGGTTATACTAGAACTGTAAAAAAAAACTCTTGTCAAACTGCAACTAGACCAATGAGCACAATTCAGCTCACACTATGGGAAAGACATGATTGCATCTTGGTGGTCAGAGAAGATTTATGAGCAATGTATCAGGACTGGCAAGCTTAAGAGGAAATATTGTATTAGCTGGAAGTGTATTCTTTGAAACATACTAGGCTGAGGATATATTTAGTTGATGTGTATGTAATCATGAGGGCCTATATGAGGTCACTGAATGGCCTCCTTCTATGCTTGAACGTCAATGCCAGCTTGTCAATGCCTTTAATTATACACTCTGTCATCCTCTTTCACAAGCACCCCCTCCAACATGCATTCCTGCACTCTCAGGCACACATGCTCCCTCTCTGTCTCTCACCCTGGACTCCTTCCTCCTCACTCAGACCCAACACCATATGTCCCTCTACTTGCTCCTTCCCGGTATGGGTTGTCCTCCTTTTTGTTCTTTCCACTTGAGCCCTCCTGCTCACTCCCTTCACCCGCTATGCCCCATGCAAATTTAGTGGACAATAAAAAAAACACAATAAAAAAAACTCCATTCCAGACAATGTTGTGATAATTTTTTTGCTTACAGCTGCCACCAATGACATTTTATTAAAGCCAGTTAACTGACTTGATTTTGGATATTAAGTTTGCAACTTTAACACCATTCCAGTCTTTCTAATTCTTCAGAAGACTTGAGAGGAGGAAGCTGAGTGAAAAATGTGATGAGGTTGAATTGTGACATGGCAGTTCACATGAGTAGGTGGTGCATCGTCTGCAGCATACTGGGAGATCAACTGGATATAGAATGAGAAATTAGTTCCTCCATTACTAAAAAGAAATGATCAGGTGGCAAACATGTAAAAACTATAGCTAGTTCGTTCCCAGGTCTTGTTTACTGATCTTGCCTATTCACAACTTTGTTTAACGTGTGGCCCTTGTAGCACCATCATTATCTATATGATACAGACAGGTTGGTAGTCAGATTTGCTAAAACAAATGATCAAGATCACCTTGTTGCTGCAGCCCTGTTGAGAGAGACAGTCTCCCTAGCCTGTTTTGTTGCTGCTGATGAGGAGCTTTTGGGCTGCATTTTGCCTGGCACCTCTTCTTGACCTGGTTGCCATAGGTGACTCTGCTAGGAACAAGAAACTCCTGAGGTCATTGCACAAGCTATTCCACTTCAGTATGGTGAAGTCCAAGCCTCTTATCTTAAGATTTCTTTGAAACTCTTCAAGTGTAGTTAACACATTTTGACTTTAGATCTTAAAAAAAACAAATTTTGCAACATTAATATTTTATGAAAAGCTAGTCCATTTATTTAAATCTGTGCATCAACTGTTATGAAAAAGCTACTGACAATAATTACATTAAACATACATGAAAATATAATGGAAAATAGAATCAGGAGTAAGCCAAGTGGCCCTTTTTAGGGGTGTTGCTCAAAGGAGCAGTGCTCCAAAAGCTTGTGATTCCAAATAAACATGTTGGACTTTAACCTGGTGTTGTGAGACTTCTTACTGTGCCCACCCAAGTCCAACGCCAGCGTCTCCACATTATTCTTGAAATCACAGTGTTTTGGCCTCAACTACTTTGTGGTGGTGAATTCCACAGATTCGCCATTCTCTGGGTGAAGAAACTTCTTCTTGCCTCAGTCCTAAAAAGTTTCTCCGTTATCCTTAAACTATGACCCCCTAGCTTTAGACACCCCTACCATCAGGAACATTCTTTCTGAATATACCCTGTTTAATCCTGTTAGAATTTTATAGGTTTCTATGGAATTCCCTCTCATTCTTCTAAACTCCAATGTATACAATTCTAACCAGCACAGTGGTTTACACTGCAGCCTGTCAGCACCAGGGACCCAGATTCAATTCCGACCTTGGGTGACTGTGTGTGTGAAGTTTGCACCTTCTCCCTGTGTCTGTGTGGGTTTCCTCCGGGTGCTCCAGTTTCCTCCCACGCTCCAAAAATGAACGGGTTAGGTGGATTGGTCAGTATCGGGGATTAGGAGGGCAAATAGATGGGGTTACAGGGATAGGGCCTGGGTGGGATTGTTGCCAGTGCAGATGAGCCAAATGGCCTCCTCCTGCATGATAGGGTTTCTATTCTACTCTGTGACTTAGTCTCTCCTCATATGATAGTCCTGCCATCCTAGGAATCAGCTTGATAAACCTTCGCTGCACTCCCGATGTTTAAAAAAAAACTTCCTCAGATAAGGACACCAAAACTGCACACAATACTTAAGGTGTGCTCTCATCAACACCGTATACAGTTCTTGCTATGGTGGCCAACATACCATTTGCCTTCTTTACTGCCTGCTTACTTTCAGTGACTGGTGCATGAAGACACCAGGGTCTCACTGAGTATCCACCTCTCTCACTTTGTACCCATTAAAATAATAATCTGCCATCTTATTATTGCTACCAAAGTGGATGACCTCACATTTATCCATATAATACTGCATTTGCCATGCATATACTCACTCACTCAGCCTGTCTAAATCATGCACAATAACCTCTGCATCCTCTTCACAGCTCACCCTCCCACCCAACTTTGTATCATCTGTAAATTTGGAGATAATACACTTAGTTCCCTCTTCCAAATCATTAATATAAAATGTGAACAGTTGGGATCCTAGCACAGATCCTGCGGTACCCCACTAGTCACTGACTGCCAATCACGAAAAGATCAATTTGTTCCAACTCTTTGCTTGCCGTGTGCTAACCAGCTTTCTGTCCATTTCAAAATACTACCCTCAATTTCATGCGCGAGTAATCTGCTACGTGAGGCCTTGTCAAAAGACTTCTGAAAGTCTAAATAAACCACATTCACCACTTCCTGGCCAACTCTGCATCCTCAAAGAATTCCATAGATGACCTGTCAGGCAAGAGTTCCCTTTCATAAATCCATCTTAATTTTGCCTGATTATACCACTGCTTTCCAAATGCTGAGCTATGAAATCCTCAATGGACTGTAGCGGCTTCCCTACTACTAATGTTAGGCCAGATGATATATAATTTTTCATTTTCTCTCTGCCTCCTTTTTTTTGAATAGCAGGCTTATATTAGCTACCTCCAATCTGTAGGAATCATTCTACAATCCAAAGAAATTAAAAATCTACTGAATCCCAGAAAGCCATACTCCTGTAGGGCATGCCTTTGCCCCACTGTTGGCATGAATGCATTCCGTCTATCTCCTAAGTTCTAGAATTGTCTCCTTTAACTTTCTCATTAAAACTTATCCATTTGACCAAGCTCCTGATTACCCATCTAAGTTTTTTGACTCAAGATCAACTTTTGTCCAGATTATACTTCTGCTAATGACATGATAAAATTCAAGTTGTTGTTTTCTTGTTTCCTGGTGATTGTGTGAAAATGTTGTTTTTAACCTGTAACCACTGATTACCTTCAGTCATGCCTACTTAACTGATACTGCAGTTATACTTCATTCATAATTGCTAATGGGAGATTAAGTGCATGTTTGAGCACCAATTTCTGATTTTTGATGCCAGAATATCTGCAACCTAAACAAAGGCTGGGGTGTAGAAAAGCAAGTCATGGTGGTGCTGATCATTTGGATTGTTCCTTTTTTAACGGTGATAAAACTTGCTGTAAAAATGCAACTGTTTTGGCAATGACAGTCTTCCTGCCTGCCTCCCTCCCCTGAGACGCTGCTTACAGTGCACCACCTAGTGGATCTGTTGGCAACTACTTATGTGGAGATACTGATATTGGACTTAGATAAACAGTCTCACGACACCAGGTTAAAGTCCAACAGGTTTATTTGGTAGCATAAGCCATTAGCTTTCAGAGCATTGAAACGGTTGAAAAATACTGTCAACTATGATTGGCAGAATCAAATTACATAAATTGATGAGTTCCTGGTCATCTGGTCAAGAGTTAGGCAAGAATCCAAGGTTTTACATGATTGTAAGTAACGCATTTGCTAAGATAACAGAATCATGGAATCATAGAGCCCTACAGTGCAGAAAGAGGCCCTTTGGCCCATCGAGTCTGCACCGAACACAATCCCACCCAGGCCCCACCCCCACTTCGGACATTTTAAAAGTTCAACCATACAGTCCAGAATGAGCATTTTCCTTTTGTGTGCTAAAGCAGATCATAGAATCCCTACAGTGCAGAAGAAGGCCATTCGGCCCATCGAGTCTGCACTAGCCACGATCCAACCCAGGCCCTATTCCTGTAATCCCACATATTTGCCCTGCTAATCCCCCTGACGTTAGGATCAATTTAGCATGGCCAATCAACCTAAGCTGCACATCTTTGGACTGTGGGAGGAAACCAGAACACCTAGAGGAGACCCATACAGACACAGGGAGAATGTGCAAACTCCATACCAGCGGTGACCTGAGACTTGAATTGAACCCGGGTCTCTGATACTGTGGGGAAGCAGTGCTAACCACTGTGTCACCTTGCCCCTTGTAATGTTCTCATTGTTTTTTCACACAGAAGCCGATTGAAGTCTGGAATGAAATTCCTGCAAGGGTGACAGAGGCAAGTTTGATTGAGGTTATCAAAGGGGAATTGGATTATCATCTAAAAAGAAATAATGTGCAAGGTTACGAGGTTAATGAAGAGAGAGGGATTCAGTAGAATGCTCTTTCAGAGAACCAGTGCAGATCAATGGGCCAAATGGCCTCCCTCCGCACTGTAAAGATTCTGTATGCGATTTATTTCTGTAGAAAATACCACTGATTTGAGAGGCTTCATGTGGTTTCTGCTGAATGTTTGCAATGGGCAGCAGTTTTGTTATTCTTCTCTGTCTGGTACGACTTTTCTGTGTAGACTAGCAAAATAGTCTATCCTGAATTTACCTCATCCAGTTTGCTTTTGCCCACTATTTCTGAAGGAAAGGATCATGTGTCTACCTTCTGACTGCTCTAATATTTTCAGAAAATCTCATTGGGTGACATGGTCCAGGTGGCTATTGAAAACCTGAAATTACAAAGCCCCTGCCTTTGTAGTTGGGCAACCTGTTAGAGTTACCATGATAGGGTGGAGAATAGCCTCCACAAGCAGAAGAATTGGTATTTAGCACCTGAATGCTGTTGTACAAAGACCTTGAGGGGATTGTGTTTTCTCAGCCTGAACCACTAACGTGAGACAACTGATTACTGGCGTGGGGGGAACTGCCTAGTAACTGATTGAAACTTTATTCTTGGGATATGTTTGCAGACCAAAAAAGATTTTAGTTTTATTTTACCAATGCTGAAATTGTGAGCGCTTAGAAATGGGGTTGGAGGGAGGAGGCTATGTATGGAGGAACAAGGAAGGGCTAAAGGGGTTGTTGGACATTCTCAGCTAGTATTTGAAGATATGCTGATAAGCTAATATCTTTCCTGCAGTTCCAGCATGCTCTGTGTGAGACCAGGTGCTTTGGCGATGATGTAGCAACAAATCCTGCCTTCAATTCCAACGGGCTCAGCTAATTTAATTAATTAAGCCTCTCTCAGTCTCAATTATTTGTATTGGTTTCGAGGTTCTCTGTCTCCCACCAAAACGTACAACTTGTGATTTTTTTTGCAGTGAAATTAAGTTTCTTCTTGGCCTTCCAAATATTTTGGTTCCTGACATTCTTTCATCTTCATAAGATGGTGGACCCGCAGCAAATCAAGTCAGTTAGGGACGGAGTAGCTTCATATAGTACACTGCTGTGTCTCATGGTTTGGTGTATGTGAATTGTTTTATCAGATGTCATGGTACATTGTCATTTTCAGTGTTGACACCTTTATCCACTGATGTAACTTCTGTAACACCGATTGATATGGTGGCTCATGCTTGCCCACAGGTGTTGATGCTGTTTTCCTCTGTCATCAGCTAGTGTCTCCTAGATGCGAAAATTGATGTGTAGGGCCTTCATGTCACGCTTGCAAGAGGAGTTTTGGGCGTTCATCTGGTACTGACCACCTTGTCTTTCAGAAAATCCTTAAGTACGTGGCCATCTTCCATTTTGCACAT
The DNA here is from genome assembly GCF_965287045.1 of Carcharhinus amblyrhynchos. Lineage (NCBI taxonomy): Eukaryota > Metazoa > Chordata > Chondrichthyes > Carcharhiniformes > Carcharhinidae > Carcharhinus > Carcharhinus amblyrhynchos. The sequence goes on along the minus strand of NC_137335.1, from coordinate 32,011,603 downwards.
GTACCCAAGCCACTGAAGTCACCTCTGCTTAATGAGTGCCAACATATTGGGGATCTGCCACATTTATGATTTTGTTCTTCATGAGATGTTCAAAACTTGTTGCCAACAGCAATGGTGAAAATTGTTGAGCTTTTTTTCTTGATAACAGACCTTACAGCTTACATATTTTACAGCCATATGAAGAAACACTGAACAAAGGCCTCATAAACCAGCATCTTGGTCTTGACAGTCAGCACAATATTATTCCATACATGTTTTGTAAGTTGGCCCTAGGTAGCAGCTGCTTTCACTTTGAGCATATCAGGCCCTGCACAGATTTTCTATCACTATCGATCTGGGGTAGCAGAAAGTTTGCTAACTGTGATCAAAGGCATATGTGTTAACTTATGCCATAACCACTGTTTTCTTCTCATAAGTTACAGGCATAGGAGGCATGGGTTTATGTGGATAGATTACAAAGATTTGGTTTGTATTCCCTCGAGTTTAGTAGCTTGAGGGGCTCAGTAGGGTAGATGCACTCATGCAGGCAAGCGGAGAATATTCCACTGGTGCCTACAGCCCAAGGTTTTCTGCTCCTAGCGTACTGTACGATGGCCAGTAGAGCCCAGGACTGTGGCCTTTCCCCATATTTTGTTCTGATCTAAGCGAGAGATGTCAGTGCTGGAGAATAACATATTCGTCAGTCTCACCTGCAAGATGGGCAAAGCACTTTGAGGTCAAGAGTGACACCTTTGCAATTACAACACAGTACACTGCCAGTGCAAGCTTGGACAGCACCTTAAGACTGCTACTGTGTCATTTCTATTTTCCACACTAGCATATTTATGTTTGTTACTAACTTTCCTCCTGTGTACAATGTTCTTTGGCCAGCTTTGCTGAACTTTGGCATTTGGACAAATCTGCTGGAATATTTACTTCTGCGTGCTTATTGACTGCCCGAAAGGGCACTGGATTTTGATAGGATTCTAAATCCTATGTCCAGCAGTTTTCTATGTTCTATGTTTTCTATGTTTAAATCCTTATATGGGATAATACAGTTGAAGAAATCCTATTTTTTTTTCTAATCACAGCATTCTCTTAGAAACACAGTTGAATAAATGGTTACATCACAAAGGAAGTCATCCAATCCATTGAGTCAGCACTGGTCCTCACCCACTCTCAGCTAGTTCCACTCCTTTGCCCTTTCCCCATAACTCTGCAATTTCTCTCTCTTCAGGTGCTTATCAAATTCCCTTTTGAGGGCCATGATTGAACCTGCCTCCACCACAGTGTCAGGCAGTGTATTCCAGATTGTAATCGCTCGCTGTGTAAAAATGTTTTTCCTCATGTCATCTCCAATTCTTCTGGCAGATTACCTTAAATCAGTATCCTGTGACTCTCAATAGAAACAGTTTCTCTCTGTCTATTCTGTCTAAACCCCACACGATTTTGAACAATTATGTTAAATCTGCCCTGAATCTTCCCTCAATCTTCCCTTTTCTGAGGACAATAACCCCAAGCGTCTCCAATCTATCTATGTAACTGAAGCCCCTCATCCCTGGAATCATTCTCATTTTTTTCTTGAACCCTTGGAAACCTTCGCATTCTTCCTAAAGTGTGAATCCTAGATTTGGATGCAATACTACAGTTGAGGCTGAACCAGTGTTTTTCTTTACAGATGTCTCTATAAAGCCTCAGGATTCAGTATGTCTTTTTCAACATTTTCTTAACCTACTCCACCATAATCAATGATTTGTGCACACTTACAGGTCTTTCTGTTTCTGTGCACCTTTGGAATTGTACCCTTTATTTTATGTTGCTTTTTCTTGTTGTTTTCTAGAACTGGGGGAGAGAGAAAATGCGTAACTACAGACTTATTAGCCTGACATCATTGGTAGATAAAATAGAAAAATCTATTATAAAGGATATGATAAGAAAAAATAATATGGGCAGATTTAATGTGGATTTATGAAAGGGAAATCATGTTTGACAAACCTGTTGGAGATTTTTGAGAATGTTACTCGCAGAATAGATTAGGACGAACTAATGGATGTGGTATTTTTGGATTTTCAGAAGGCTTTCACTAAGGTCCCGCGTAGAAGGTTAGTAAACAAAATTAGAGTGCATGGGATAGGATTGAAAATTGGTTAATGGACATAAAACAGAGTAAGAATACACAGACCATTCTCAGGTTGGCTGGCTGTGACTTGTGGGCTATCTGCAAGGATCAGCATTTTGGCCCTAGCTGTTCACAATCTATAACACAGATTTGGATGTGGACACTAAAAGTAATATTTCAAGATTTGCAAATGACAAGAAACTAGGTGGGAATGTGAGATGTGAGAATGACTTCAAGGTGATTTAGATAGGCAAGGGTGGGCAAGAACATGGCAGATTGAATATAATGTGAATAAGTACGAGCTATCCACTTTGGCAAGAATAATGGAGATGCAGGGTGTTTTGTAAATGATGAGAGATTGGGAAGTGTAGGATGTCCAAAGGGACCTTGGTGGCCTGCTTCATAAGTCACTGAAAGCTAACATGTAGGTGTAGCAGGCTGTTGGGAATAACGTTAGTGAATCACGTATGAACTAATTCTAAATTCAAGTAACATATTTTGGGCACAGCGTCGACAAGGATGGACTACACCTTGTCAAGGAGAAGGTGAAGGCTATAAAGGGGGCTCCAACTCCAACGAACACACTGGAGTTGAAGTCTTTCCAAGTCTTGTAAACTACTACAGGAAATTTGTGCCGAACTTTGCGACCCTGCTGACATACCTCCATGTCCTGCATAAAAAAAATCAGAAATGTCTGTGCCAAATGCCACAGGAGAAAGCCTTTACAAGTGCCTAACAGCAATTGCTGTCGTGGGTGGCATGGTGGCACAGTGGTTGGCACTGCCACCTCAAAGCACCAGGGGCCCGATTTGATCCCCAAATTGGGTTACTGCCTGTGCAGGGAGAACTGTGCACCTTCTCCCTGTGTCTGCATGGGTTTCCTCCAGGTACTAAATTCACTCTGTGTACCTATTCCGGTGCTGGAATGTGGTGACTAGGGGATTTTCACAGTAACTTCATTATAGTGTTAATGTACATCTATTTGTGACACTAGTAAATAAACTTTGAACAAACATATTGGCCCATTGCAATCCACTGAGATGACTCATTGTTACCTGCAATGGGATTGGAGCAGTATTTGTCACGTCGTTGGGATGATGGGACAGAACATCCAATCGCATATGCTTCAAGAATTCTGGTGGATGCAGAAAGAGACATCTCCAAATTGAGAGAGAACATTTAGCCATGGTATTCACGGTGAAAATATTCTACCAATTCCTCTCTGGTTGGCATTTCACCATCGTGACAGATCACAAACCTCTGTTGGGCTTCTTCGCAGAAAGCAAGGTGATTCCTCCCATAGCGTCAGCTCAGATCCAATGTTGGACACTTCAGTTAGGCACCCATGAATACACCATAAAATGTCATCGAAGAGTCAGATCACCAACGCCAATATCTTGAGCTGCCTACCAATATCCACCAACCTACTCTGCCCTCAGAAGGTGGATGAAGTCATCATGACATTGAACTTCATGGACACTCTGCCAGAATGCCCCAAGCAAATTCAGGCTTGGACCCAAAAGGCAACCTTGGCAAAGCTACATTATTATCATCCTAAGTGGTGAGCCACAAGAGCGTGCTACAGAAGATCTGAAACCTTGTACTTCTGATATCCAGTGTCGAGCGTTGAGGATGGTATCATCTTGTTGGGAGCCTGGGAACTTCTCCCACAGTGACTAATGCTCCACAAATTGCATAATGGCCACCCAGTGATTTCTAAAATGAAAATGCTTGCAAAAAGCTACATCTGGAGACCTGGATTGACAAGAACGTTGAAAACCTGATCAAATGGTGCAAAACCTGTCAGAAAAACCACTTGGCCCCATCAGCAGCCTCGTTGCACCCTTGAGAATGGCCAGTGAGACCCTGGGTGTGAGCAGACTTTGCAAGGCTATTAATAGGCTCTATATTCTTAATCCTGATTGATGTCCACTGAAAATGGATTGACGTGCATCGGATGGAAAAACGGGACCAATCTTTCCACGCATGCGATACCTGAGATCCTCATAATGGATAAAGGGACCTCATTTACCAGCGAGGAATTTCAAACCTTAAGAATACAAAGAGATTGATGCATATCCACATGGCACCTTAGCTCCCATCTTCAAATGGCCTGGCTGAGTAAGCAGCCCAGGTATTTGATTTGATTTTATGATTGTCACATGTATACAGTAAAAAGTATTTTCTTGCACGCTATACAGACAAAGCATAATGTTCATAGAGACGGAAAGGAGAGGGTGCAGAACATAGTGTTACAGTCATAGCTAGAGTGTAGAGAAAGATCAACCGGTTGGTACTTGTCCTCAGATTTTTGTATCTTTTTCCTGATGGAAGAAGGTGGAAAAGAGTATGTCCAGGGTGTGTGGGGATCCTTGATTTTGCTGGCTGCTTTTCCAAGGCAGCGGGAAGTGTAGACAGAGTCAATGGTTGGGAGACTGGTTTGTGTGATAGACGGGGTTTCATTAACGACCCTTTGTAGTTTTTTGTGGCCTTGGACGGAGCAGGAGCCATACCAAGATGGAGGAGGTATTCAAAAACAACATGAGAAAATAAACGGCAGGCTCTTTGGAAATGAAGCTGGCACGTTTCCTTTTCAGTTACAGGACAACACCGCACATGATGATGGCACAGCTATCGATGGACCGATGCCTTCGGACCAGGCTTAGGCTTACTTTCTCGAACCTGGAGGGGCAAAATTGAAGAGAAACACGTCACCCAAAAAAGGGGCCATGATGGACATAAGCCTGGCAGCACCTTCAAACCGGGAAACACAGTGCCATGTGCGAAACTTCGGAGACTGCTCCCCATGGATCCCAGGAGTTGGCCTCTCAAAAAACGGGACCAGTGTCTTGCATGGTAAAGACTGGGGAGAAGACTTCAGAAAGAAGTCAATCACTTCCGCTGTCAGGAACCCTCCACAGGGGCAACTGCTGCACTGGACATGCCACCATTGGCACCTGTACACAACCTGCAAACAGGAAATCCCATCCATAGGAAACCCAAGAGAGGTCTACAAGGACTTGGCCTCAGAATTGGAGACGGAGGCAGTGGAATCGCAGGCAGAGATCGCTATTGAGGATGAGCAGTTTGATGTTCCACAAGAAATAGGTATTCACCCATTTGGTACATGTTCCCTGACCAGATCATGCAAATGACAAATGGAGCCATGAGCCAAACGTCGAAAACAGATCCATTGCCATATCAACGAGGGGTAATCCTCAAACTCTGAGAGGGAGAGGTGTGATAAGCTTCATGAGTTCATGGGGAATCTCTCATTGATCTTCTTGTGGGGCTTGTTGAATATGAGTTCCCTTGGTAATGGGTAAGGGCCTGTCCTGCTAGAACTTATCACCCTTTTATAAGGCACCAGGAAGGATTTGCAGAAACTGTTGTCCTGGTTGAGACTTGTGTGTCCTGAACAGCAAAACCCTGGATGGTGAAAGGTGGCAGATGACTTGAAAAGGACTCCATTTTCATTGGAAGGAAAGTTGTTTGCTGCAGTTTTAAGGAAGGTGTATTTGCTGTTGACATTGTAATTATATCAATTTGTTATTTTAATAATTTATCATTGTGAAATTATTATGTAATTGGATGAATTGTTTAAATAAAACAAAAGTTGGGACTTGTGTACATCCACCATGGAGTAGCAGCTTTATTTGAAGTTTCACAATGAATACCAGTCCTTTCCAGTCAGGCTTTCTGAGTTGATATACTCATGGAAACCAAGTAATATTATAGCACTGCAATTGTTACCCTGGCTGAGCTCGACTAATTCAGTCATCTGCTGAAATAATTTATTTGCTCAGCCCTTGCCTTTTCACCAAGAGAAACCTTAACAAACGACAGGGAGCAAGTAAGGCTATTCAGACACATTCTATACACTGGGTGGGGTTGGGGGGGTGGCGGCGGTCTGGCTAGCAGCCCTTGTATTCAGTAAAGCTATTGAATGGCAGGCACGAGCTTGTTGAATGAGTTCCTTTGGTAACAGGTAAGGACCTGTATTGCCCCATGATCCCAGGATCGTGGGGCAATGCAGCTCGTAGGTAAGTAATGTTATTGGGGGTGGAGGGGGTGTTGATTTCACACTGTGTAGCTAGAGGAAGGGGAGTCAGTAGCAAGCGTAGGGTGGTGGCTCTTTCTGATGTCAAGTTGCTTGAGGCAACAAGCTGGCAGCACAGTTTTACCAGTTGTGCTCGACACATGACAACAGGCCTGCCTGTGGCTGGCCTAATGTCAGCCATGGCATGATGAGGCCCCTAGTGGTCATTACTTGACCTCTAAAGGACGTCAATTGGTAGAGGGGTGGAATGGTTGACCATGGGTCTTCCTGCCAAGAACTGAATTCTGGTGGAGACGTAGAGGTGGTGGAATTCCTGGCTATCACTATCCCCTCCAAGTAAATGCCCTTCACATCTTCAAGCAGAACATGAGCAAAAGCACAAGATTCCGAGTTGTGTATGTTTGTGAAATATGTTTATGCCTTGAAATTTTCTTCAAATTGATGAATTGCTGTGACTTATTATGTAGACAAAATCCAGCAACTATTCTGACTCACGAGCAATAATTAAATTAATCACCAAATGATCAGTTTTCTGATGAGGGATGAATATAGGCTAGATCTGGGAGAACCTTGTTCTGTAAATAATACCATGGAGGCTTTGACCACTTGAGCTACCAGCAGAGACGATCAGGATCTTTGTTTACTCTTTATCCTAAGTGAGAGCATTTTGACAATGCGACTTCCAGTCATTACAGGACTGCAGTGTTAGCCTAGATTATGATATCTTAAATATCCTGCTATATGACTTGAATCCACATTCTGCAATGAGGATGTTACCAACTTAATGAGCTGATATGTAACTTAACTAATTTTTAAAATCAATAAATTCCTTTTTAAGTGATAAACTCCTTCTCCGCTGTCAATAGTTTCTAAGCTTCTAACTTTTCATTCAAGTGATTGGCGACTGACTACCAACTGCTGATCACTTCTGTGATTGAATAAAATATTTCATTTGTTCTCTTGCACTCTTTCCACCCTACCCCCTGAATTTTCTGTCCTCTGCCTCTTCTCCCATCCCCCCAACCACAAACCTCCCAATCTCTTCAATGCATTGATTTTGCTGAGGCCAGGCACTCAGCTTAGCTGGATCAGCAAACTTCAGAACAGATTGAGGAGTGAGCCTGAATCCTTCTGATCAGTATCACTCAAATGACGTGCAACTTTTTTTACCAACTGATCCATTGAGTCAGCTAGCCAATTCTGCTATTAGTTTTGGCTTGAAAGTATAAATTGTACATGATTATAGGAGTCTGTAACTTTTCCATACAGTTTATTAGGCAAGTGCGCCACCTAGAGTGACATAAAACAATATCAATTACAAGGTCTCAAGTTTGTGGAATGGCCAAAATAAAAGCAGCAAATGCTGGAAATGGTTAGCAGGTCTGGCAGCATCTGTGGAGAGAAAAACAGTTAACGTTTCACATCGCTGTCTTTCCATCAGACCTGGAAAAGTTTAAAGATGTAGCTGTTTTTAAGCAAGTACAGAGATTGGGAAAAGAGGGTAGGGTGGGGTGCGGCCAATGAAAAAGAACAGGAGCAAAAGTTTGAGATAGAGTGGAACCCAGGCAAGATTAAATGACAAACAGGCTGATGCAAGGCAAATGGACAGTTTAAGAAACAAAAGATGAATCTAGGGTAGGTGTAAATGGGAATGCAGAATCATCAACAATAGCTGCCATCCAAAAACAAAAAAATATAAGGACAAAGGTCATGATCTGAACTTGTTGTGTCCGGATTACTGTAAAGTGCCATAACGAAAGGTGAGATGTTGTTTATTCACCTCACACTGTTCCACTGAAGCTATTATAAGACCGAGAGGTCAGAAAGAGGGAACAGTGGTGAATTTAAAATGGCAGGCAACCAGAAGCTCCGTGTCACTTTTGTGGACTGAATAAAGACAAGGGTATCACCATATCTGCATTTAGTCTTCCCAAAATAGCAGAAGCCACATTGTGAGCAGGGAATGCAGCATACTAAGGTGAAAGAAGTGCGAGTAAGTGGCTATTCCACTGAAAATAAGTATTTTGGGCCCAAGGATGTGAGGAGGACGAGGAGAGAAAAGGACAGATGGTGCATCTCCTGTGCTTGCATGGGAAGGAACGAGGGTTGATTGATGAGTCAACCACAGTGTTGTAAGAGACAATTCCCTTTGGCATACTGAAAGGCCAAGGGGTAGGTATAATGTGTTGGGTGGTAGGATCGTGCTGGAGGTGACAAATGAGTGGAGGCTAATCCTTTGAGTGTTGGGGTGAACAAGTTGAGTTCTAATGCGATTCAAGGAGGGGGGAGAAGGAGTGAGAACAGAAGTGCGGGGAATGTAGCAAATATGGTTGCAGGCTTTGTCCAGTAAAATGAGGAGTCTCACTGTGAGAAGAAACGAAGACCTACCTGAAGTCCTGATAAATAGCTGGCATCATTAGAACAGATACAATTGAGACAGAGAAACTAGAAAAATAGAGTAGATTCCTTACAGGAAGCTGGATGGGAGGAAATGAAATTCAGGTTATTGTAATGTCATTGGGCTCATAGTGGATGTTAGCTGATAGCTGATCCCCAGAAAGAGGCAGTAAGTTAAAGAAAGAAAGAGTCAGAAGAGGGCATGTGAAGGCAAGGTTGGAGATTGTTAATTTGCAAAGTTGATTAAATTTTACAGTTTGTGGAGAGAGCATGGTAGGTAAGGTCTTCAGGAAGAAATGTTGTTTGTAAATAGGTTTCACTCTAATCATTAAAGGAAGAGTGCTGTTTACTTTAGATTACATGCTGCAAATCACCTGCTCATACATCAGCACCAACATAGCTGTCAATGTATTGGAAAAGGTGAGGGAGAGGACTTGGTTAAGAATGGAACGAAGAATGTTTCCCAAAAGTAGGCAGGGATGGCTAGGATTATACAGATTTCCATTGCAATACCTTTTATTTGCTGGAGGTGGGTGGAGTTTAAAGTGTTAGGTTCTTCTATGTGAGCACAAGTGTAGCTGGACAGAGGAGGGTGGTAGCGTATAGGGACTGCTTATGCCTCTGTTCAACAATTCAGATCAGAAATTATGCAGTTTTTAAACTTTTGGACAGTAGCTGTCATTGGTGATTCTGCTTTACCCATTTACACTTTAATTGGACCCGTCTTTGTTTCTTTACATGTCCCATTACCATCTCCTTTTGTCTTGTGCCATCATCTTTGTCATTTCATCTTTTCTTCCTGCCACTTAATCACAGACCATTCCTTTTGTTCTTCCCCTCTCTTCTTGTTTCTGTACTTCATTTAAATATGTTACATCTTTAACTTTTTCCAGTTCTGATGAAAAATCATTGACCTGAAATGTTAACTGTTTTTCTCTCCACAGATGCTGCCAGACCTGCTGAGCATTTCGAGCATTTTCTGTTTTTATTTCAGATTTCCAGCATCCACAGTATTTTGCTTTTATATTGCGGAATGAACGCTTACTTGGACTGCTAGCACATATGGAATCGAATGCCACAAATCGACATGTTCAGAAGTTGGGGGACAGTCAGCAATTTGCCTGTTCTGGACTCAAATTCAGCTGAAGGCAGGTTTTAATGACTAGATTGGCACCTTCTGTAGTTTGTACTTAGCCAAGAATTTAAGGTTATGGCTATTTTTAATACAATAATGATTAAAATAGCACACTCTGATGAAATTGATAAGAACCAAGTTTTTATGTGGAGTGATGTTGTTCAGTTATTTTACGTAAAATATACCCTATTCCTTCATTAAAAGTTTTTTTTGCGTTCCCAAGATTACTAAAGAATTGACTGTTGGCTGCTATGACTGCAGTTATGTGGGTCCCAAAACTAATACTTGCTGGTATTAGTAAGTCTGTCTAAGTTAGAATTTAAGATTGGAAGATATAAATTCACATGAATAATTCTTTCTGGTTATAATAGTTATCTAAAGAAAGCACTTGAACAGGGCAGATATGGTAATAATGAAGAACACTTAGATGCTTTTTATTCAAATTAGCAAAGAATAGTTTCTGAAACCTCCTGCATTAAAAGTCAGTGAATGATTACAAGTTTTTCCTTCCTTGGATTGTGACTAAAGGTTTAATATGTAGTTGAAGCTTTACTTTCCTGGGTAGAAAATTGTGCTGTGCTGTAATGTATGTGTTTTTAAAATACGCTGCCTTTTTATTTTTCCATTAAGTTAGAACATAGAACAGTACAGTACAGTACAGGCCCTTCGGCCCTCAATGTTTTGCCGAGCTATGTCCAAATGTCTGAACCCAAGATCAAGCTATCCCACTCCCTATCATTCTGGTGTGCTCCATGTGCCTGTCCAATAACCACTTGAAAGTTCCTAAAGTGTCCGACTCAACTATCACAGCAGGCAGTGTATTCCACACCCCAACCACTCTGAGTAAAAAATTTACCTCGGACATCCCTCCTATATCTCCCACCATGAGCCTTATTGAAGTTATTGTAGCATTGAGTAGAAAATTATCCACAAATTTGGCAAATATATTTTTCATACTGTATAAATCCAATTTTAGCTTCAAATTGTTATACATGTTTTGGTGGGTAGCATTAAATAATAGATTTGACTTCAATCGAAAATTGCTTTGCCTTGTCTAATGTAACCTACATTAATGCACATTTCTTTCTATAAATCGTTTCAGGGAGTCCTTAGTTTAAGAAAATAAAACTGGAAATTCCAGTCTAATAATATTGCCCCAGTATCCATTTTTGACGTGAGTGCTTTCTTCTCTACAGTCTTTGCATTGTGGTCGCAGTATAAATGTTAAATGCCTGTAACAAAAAATGAGAAGAAAAGTTTAACTACTCTGCAGTATGTTGCTATTATACATCTAGTCAGAGTATAAACCTGACTGAACTTTTTGCTGCAATAATAGTGTCAGCATGGAGGGACCAGGATAGGATATTGGTGATTTGGACACCTAAAAACCTAAAGCTTTTGAGCATTTCTACTTCATCCCCATTGATGTAGACAGGGGCATGTCCTCCACTACGCTTCCTGAAGCTAATGACTCTTTGTTTTGTTGACAATGAGGGAGCTATTAAATATAAAAAATGATAGTAAAAGTTTTTACAAATATATAAAGAAGAGGAGGCTGGCTAGAGTGAATGTTGGACACTTGGAGGACGAGAGGGGGGATTTAGCGGTGGGTAACAAGGAAATGGCTGAGGCTTTAAATAAGTTTTTTGTGTCAGCCTTCACAGAGAAGGACACAAATAGCTTGCTGAATATTAAAGATAGAAGCATGGTAGGAGATGAGGTCCTTAATGCAATTACTGTCACTAGTGAAGGTAGACAAGTCCCCAGTACTGGATGGAATGCATCCCAGGGTTTTGAAAGAAATGGCAGAGGTGATAGCGGATGCCTTAGTAATTATTTATCAAAATTCGCTGGACTCTGGGGAAGTGCCGGAAGATTGGAAAATGGCTAATGTTATGCCGCTGTTTATAAAAGGTAGCAGACAAAAGGCAGGGAATTATAGGCCGGTTAGCTTAACGTCCATAGTTGGAAAAATGCTAGAATCCATCATCAAAGAAGAAATAGCAAGACACCTAGAAAAGAATGGTTTGATCAAGCAGACGCAGCATGGATTCGTTAAGGGGAAGTCGTGTTTAACGAATTTATTGGATTTCTGTGAGGATGTGACTAGTGCGGTAGACAGAGGGGAACCAGTGGATGTGGTGTTTTTAGACTTCCAGAAGACGTTTGATAAGGTGCCTCACAAAAGGTTGCTGCAGAAGGTTAGGGTGCATGGAGTTGGGGGTAAGGTGTTAGCGTGGATTGAGGATTGGTTGTCTAACAGGAAGCAGAGAGTTGGAATCAATGGGTGCTATTCTGGTTGGCAGTTGGTGACTAGTGGAGTGCCGCAGGGATCGGTGCTGGAGCCTCAACTGTTTACCACTTGCATAGACGATCTGGAGGAGGGGGCTGATTGTAGGGTAACAAAATTTGCTGGTGACACGAAGATGAGTAGAAAAGCAAATTGCGTGGAAGGTGCAGAAAGTCAGCAGAGAGATCTGGATAGGCTGAGTGAGTGGGCGAGGACCTGGCAGATGGAGTATAACATTAGCAAATGTGAGGTTATCCACTTCTGTAGAAATAATAGTAGGAGGGATTACTATTTAAAGGGCGAAAAGCTGCAGCATGCTACGGTGCAGAGGGACCTGGGGGTCCTTGTGCACGAATCGCAAAAACCCAGTCTGCAGGTGCAGCAGGTGATCAAGAAGGCGAATGGAATGTTGGCCTTTATAGCGAGGGGGATAGAATATAAAAGCAGGGAGGTCTTGTTGCAACTGTACAGGGCACTGGTGAGGCCGCAACTAGAGTACTATGTGCAGTTTTGGTCACCGCATTTGCAAAAGGATATATTGGCCTTGGAGGGAGCACAGAGAAGGTTCACCAGGCTGATACCAGAGATGAGGCGGTTAGCCTATGAAGAGAGATTGACTGGGTCTGTACTCGTTGGAGTTTAGAAGGATCTGGGGGGATCTTATAGAGACATATAAGATAATGAAGGGGCTAGATAGGGTAGAGGTAGAGAGATTCTTCCCGCTTAGAAAGGATAGCAGAACTAGAGGGCACAGCCTCAAAATAAGGGGGTGTGGGGGGATGCAGTTTAGATCAGAGTTGAGGAGGAACTTCTTCACTCAAAGGGTGGTGAGTCTCTGGAATTCTCTGCCTTTTGAAATGGTGGAGGCTACCTCGCTGAATATATTTAAGTCACGGGTAGATAGGTTTTTGATAGACAAGGGAATTAAGGGTTATGGGGAGAAAGCGGGAAAGTGGAACTGATCCACTTCAGTTCAGCCATGACCTTGTTGAACGGCGGCTAGGCAAGAAGGGCTAGATGGCTTACTCCTGCTCCTATTTCTTATGTTCTTATTAGTGTTGTCATACCAGTTCACTTTCCTTTACTCCATCTCATCATTGTTTGAAATTCGACCCACTTTGGTGATGTCGTCAGCAAACTTGAAAATTAAGTTGGAAGGGAATTTGGCCACACAGGGGTGTAAAAGGAGTATAGTTAGGGGCCAAGGACATAGCCTTGTGGGGCACTGGTATTGAGGATGATCATGGAGGAGATGTTGTTGCCTATCCTCACTGTTCGCAGTCTGTGGGCTAGGAAGCTCACAATCCAGTTGCAGAGGGAGGAGCCAAGCTCCAGGCCACAGAGTTTGGAAATGAGTTTTGTAGGAATAATGGTGTTGAAAGTTGAGCTGTATTCGATAAGTAGAGGTCCGACATAGGTGTCTTTGTTCCAAGGTTGAGTGCAGGGCCAAGGAGATGGCGTCTGCTGTGAACCTGTTGCAGCGATAGGCAAACTGTAGTGGATCCGTGCAGGCTGGGAGGCTGGATTTGATTCATGCCATGACTAACATTTTGAAGCACTCCATAATGATGGATATCAGAGCCACCAGACAATAGTAATTAAGGCACGCTGCCTGTCTTTGGTACCAGGATGATAGTCATCATCTTGAAGTAGACCTGAGTGCTTTTCCGGTACCCCCTCCGGGTAGGTCACTTTCTGTAGGTTGACCTTCGAGAGGGCTGCTCTGACGTCTGCAAAGGTGACCTCAGATACAGGTTTGTCCGAGGCTTCTGTGGTAGAAGTCATACTGTTGCTCAAACAGGCATGGAATGCATTGAGCTCATCAGGGAGAGACATGCATTGGTGCCGGTGATTTTACATACATTCAACTTGGTGTGCCATAGTCAGCGGGGGTCCGACTACAGACGGAAGTCAGGATGGAAATGTAGAATTATATTTAAAATGATTAAAACGGGGTAGTGGTTTTTACATTGGCTGCTCTCAACAGTGTATGATAATACAGTATGAACCAAGACTAGTTTAACTGAACAATTAATATATTAACATTTGCAAAGATTAGAATGGGAACTATGTATCCACCATTCAATTAGACATTGTGTTTGTGACTGCAAAATGATGTACCTAGATGAAAAGTATCTTTATTATAGATTTGATAGCAGAAGCTTTCATAAAAGCCAAAGGATAGATTATTGGTTTTAAATAAAACCTAAACTTGTAATGGGGGGTTGGGGTTGTGTGCCATTGCAAGTGCTAATAGTGGACTTATACCAGAACACCAGAAGCCTCGTAGCAGTTTGTAAGCTACATAATATTCGGCTATCATATCGTGACACTACTATTTCTAGGCAGAATGGAGATGATTGGGTCAATCAGGCCTAAAGCCTGCGATTGGAATTAATTTTATATAACTATTATTGACAGGAGGAGGGTTAATTTAAACAGTTCTGATTTCTCCTGTCATCAATTGTCCATAAGCTAATAGGTTTTTGATTTTACATAGAAAGTAGGAGCAGGAGTAGATCCTTTGGCCCTTCAAGCCTGTTCTGCCATTCATCGTCATCATGGCTGATTCTCCAACTCAGTAATTTGTTCCTGCTTTTCCACCCTATGTCTTTGATCCCTTTAATGCCAAGAGCTATATCTAACTCCTTGAAGCGGAGGTGCCAGCATTGGACTGGTGTGGGCATAGTAAGAAAGCTCACAACACCGGGTTAAAGTCCAACAGGTTTATTTGGAATCATGAGTTCTCAAGCATTGTTCCTCAGGTCTTGATGAAGGAGCAGTGCTTCGAAAACTTGTGATTCCAAATAAACCTATTGGACTTGAACCCGGTGTGGTGAGACTTCTTACTAATTCCTTGAAAACACGCAATGTTTTCGCTTCACCTATTTTCTGTTGTAGTGAATTCAACAGGCTCACCACTCTCTGGATGTAGAACCTTCTTCTCATCTCACTCCTAAATGATTTACCCTATATCCTTAGACAATGGTTCTGGACTCCCTGCCAATAGCCTTCCTGCATTTACCCTGTCTAGTCCTGTTAAAATTTTATAGGTTTCTGTATGATCCCTCTCATTCTTCTGAACTCTAGCAAATATAACCCTAACTGACTCATCTCTCCTCATATGTCAGTCCCACTATCTCAGGAATCAGTTTGAGAAACCTTCACTGCACTCCCTCCATAGCAAGAACATCCTTCCTCAGATAAGGAAACCCAAACTGCACAAAATATTCCAAGTGTGATCTCACCAAGACCCTGTATAACAATGGCAAGACATCCTTGGTCATGCACTCGAATCTCCTCAGTGTGAAAATCAACATACCATTTGACTTCTTTGCCATCTACTACACCTGCATACCCACTCTCAGGAACTTGTGTACAAGGACACCCAGGTTTTGTTACACATTCCTCTCTCTCAATTTATAGTCATTCAGATAATTTGCTTTCTTGTTTTCACTGCAAGTAAATAACCTCCCATTTATCCACATCATAGTGCATCTGTAACGCATATGCCACTCAGCTTGTCCAAATCACACTGAAGCATCTCTGCATCCTCCTTACAGCTCAGCTTCCTATCCAATTGTGTCATCTGCAAATTTGGAGATATTACATTCAGTTCACTCATCATCTAAATCATTAATATGTATTGTGAATAGTGGCGGTCCTAGCACTGATCCTTGTGGTGCCTCACTAGTCATTTCCTGTCGGCCAATCCGTTTTCTATCCATTTCAATATACTATCCCTGTCACATGTACTTTAATTTTACATGCTCATCTCTTATTTGGGCCTTTGTCGAATGCCATCTGAAACATTTCATAGAACACTACAGCACAAACAGGCCCTTCGGCCCACGAGTTGCACCGAACACATCAACACCTACCAATCTATAGACCTATCTATAACCCCCAATCCCATTAAACCCCATATAATCATCCAGAAGTCTTTTAAAAGACCCCAGCGAGTTCGCCTCCACCACCACTGACGGCAGCCGATTCCATTCACTCACCACCCTCTGAGTGAAAAACTTACCCCTAACATCACTTCTGTACTTTCCTCCCCGCACCTTAAATCTGTGTCCTCTCATAGCGACCATTTCAACCCAGGGAAATAGCCTCTGAGAATCCACCCTATCTATTCCTCTCAACATTTTATAAACTTCTATCAGGTAAAAAAGTCCAAACAAACCACATCCACTGGCTCTCCCTCGTCAATTCTACTAGTTACACCCTCAAAAGATTCCAGTAGATTTTAATTTGTTCCCCTTAAATAAGCTGTGGTGTATTCCTCAACCCCTCAGTTTTGATGTGATCCAGTTTTTAGTAATACCCTCGTAGCAAACTCTAGGTAGAATGAACTCAAAGATGCAGTTGCAACTTTGCCTCTTTGCGCTCATACAGTAAAAGACGCATAGAGAAAAGAAAAACTTGCAATGCAAAGACTACAGATCAAATAATTATCCTTTCACACGACTCAAGCGTCCAGCATTAAAGTCCAATGAAGTATCCATTCAAAGGTTTGCAGTTTGAAAACTAATGCTGTATAATTCAGTTTTCCAGTAGAGTTGACTTCATACAAGCAGATAAACATGCAGAGATGAATCAGTATTGCCTGCTATGGTTTAGCGTTCCATTAGAAACAATATAAATGGGGTCAGGTATTCAGCCTGGGCAGAACCTCTTTTCTGGGCTGCTGCTTGTAAATGTTAAAATGACAGACTGAGTTTTTAGAGCATTATGGCAATATAACTGGAACCTCTAGTTCATGTCACATGACTCCCATTTCTACACTTTGTCTTTGACAAAGGTTATGTATCCCTTTGTCTGGGCCCCTGAGATTGTTAAATGTTTCAACCATTAAGACTTGAAAGGAAGATCATTAGGTCCTTTGTCCTAGCAGACAGATCAGCTCCAGTTGGCCCGTGCTGGTTTATGATGACCTTTGTAAATTTACCTTTGAATTTTTCTCTGCAATCCAAAAGAACTGTTAGTGAGATTTTGTGAAGATATCCAACATGATATCTTAGTCCTCTGGCACTACACTCCATACCACAGTTTTTCTGGAGAAATTATTTATATTGTGTAATTATCCTCCAATCACTGCATTTTGCTGAGCTATCGCTCTGCTTTTATCAAGACAAATTATTGTAGGTTCAGTCATTAGATCTGTTTGCTGTAGTTTGTAGAGACCCTTCAAACAGACTCTGTAGATGATTTGCTGTAGTGTACTGATTAAATATATTGTTTGCTGTAAATCCAACCCCATGCCTACTTATTGGCTGACAGTGTGTTCCTTGGCTCTCAGTGTGTTCATTGGCTGACATAGTGAGATGTCAATTGATAATCTGTACCATTAGCAGAGAAAGCAATTAAGGCATGATTATGTCTACTTCATATTGCTTAATTGTGTATGCTAGGTTCTGGTTGAAGGGCTGTTGAAGGTGAGGGCTATTGTTCATAGTTCAGATACCAATTGGGATTAGATTATAATGTGTGGCAGGAATTTAAGAAAGTAAATTTTTTTGTACGTCGATTGTAAGTAACCACTTTGAATACTTGAGGTTTTTAGTTAAGCTAAATGCAAAGAAGAATAATTTGTTTTGAACAACAATGAATAAAAACAATAAAACTGTCTTCCAATTCTTGCTTTAAAATTTTAAGACTCTAAAGAATTATAATAATTTATTTGGCTACCTGATATTCCATCCAGCTTCTATAGAAGGAGACTTGGGACTGTCACAGTATGCAGCTCATAGTTTAGAAACTATTTTCATAATATTCTTCAATCATTACTTACTCCAAGTATTCACAAAGGAACGTGCCTTCACCAAACAGAAAATTTAGGCAATAATAATGATTTTAGCTTGATTGAGATGAAAGTTTAAGATGAACCAAATGGGCTTACAAATGAATTGATATGCAGGGGTAATTATATTTATCCTAGAATGCTAATGGAGATTAATAGGGACTTATACCACCTAACAGTGAAGTGTTGTATTAGCGTATTGGTTATTATTATGGTACGCTATATGTTGAATTGCATAATTATAATTTGAATACATGCTCATACCTGTATATGTAATCACAGGAAGTGATGTAATATCATGTGTTCTAGTCAGTTGCATGGGGATGGGAAGGGCTGGATGTCTCTTTCAGAGAGTGGGTGCAGATTTGATGGGCAGGATGGCTTTTTCCTGCACTATAGGGACTCTATGGTTGTATGGTGGCAGTGGTGGTGAATCAACAGCATCGACGAGAAACTGAAATTGATAGTTGGAATCAGAAGCCATGCCAGAGCTTTGTGACTAGACCACACTCTCTCACTGGGAGAGTAAAGTATGAGCAGACCCGATGGGTCCAATGGCCTACTACTTCTCCTACGTCTTATATGGATTGATTTGAGTGCACTCAGCTTTTGGCCAAACGAGCAGAGCAAAATTAGCAGCAGTCTTGGCCAGCGAGAACACTGAAACATTGAGTTTGGACATGGATCTTTTCCCATTGTTACCATACTTGCACAACATTAGCTGATCCATTGCCAGAGTGCTTCCATCTGCAAGCTTGTAGCCCTGCTGCAGTAGCATGGCTCAGCATAATACCAGAGCAGCTCCATGACCAACGTAGTTAGCTACAACTCAGATACTGAAGCTTGGCCCTTAGGCAGAAAACTAATAAAAGGCCAAAATCATGGCAGTCAGATTCCCCAAGATGAACTGAAAAGTGCCTGATGCCCCAAGCGAGTTCAAATTATTTGAGCAGAAATTGAATTATGGTTCCTAAGGCCACAAGTTATCGGTGCAGAAAAAGAAGCCATAAAAATCAGAATCACAGTTGGAAATGATGGGCAAAAGGATATCCAGGCAAAGAGTAGGACCCATTCAGGACCACAGTGGTAATTTATGTTTGAAGCTGGAGGACACAGGTAAGGTTCTAAATGAATACTTTGTATAGGCGCTCAGTAGGGAAAGGGACGATATGGGTATAGAAATCAGGGAGAAAGACTGTGAAACAATTAAATAAGTTAACATAGAGAGGAGGTTCTGAGTGGTCTGGCAGGTTTAAAAGTAGGTAAGCCTGCAGGGCCAGATTAAATGTATCCCAGGCTGCTTGGTAAGGCATGGGAGGAAATAGCAGTCAATTCCTCTCTAGCCACAGGAGAGATGCCAGAGGACTGGACGACAGCCAATGACAGTCATTACTCAAGAAGGGAGGAAGGGATAAACCAGGGAACTACAGGCTAGTCAGTTTAACCTCATTGGTGGGAAAACTATTGGGAGCAATTCTAAGAAACAAAATTAAACTGCATTTGAGAGACAGCGATTAAACAGCATGGTTGTGTCTGACCAGCTAGAATGAATTTTTTGAAGAGGTGACCAGGTGTGTAGATGAGGCCAACGCATTTGATGTAGTCTGCTTGGACTTTAGCCAGGCTTTTGATAAGGTCCTGCATGGGGGACTGATAGCAAAGGTAGCAGCCCATGGGACCCAAGGAAATTTAGCAAATTGAATCCAGAATTGTCTGAGTGGCAGGAAGCAGAGGATGATGGGCAAGTGATGTTTTTCGTACTGAAAACCGGTGGGGTCCTGCAGGGGATTAGTGATGAAGGCTTTTTTTTGTTTGTTTCTGGTTTATATAAATAATTTAAACTTAAATGTAGGAGGGTTGATCAGTACGTTTGTGAATGATAAAATTGGTATAGTAGTAAATAGCAAGGAGGAAAGCCTTAGATTACAGGGGGACATAGACTGGCTGATCAGATGGGCTGATCAGTTAAATGAAATTAATTCCAGACAAGTGTGAGGTGATGCATTTGGGCAGGATAAACAAGACAATAAGATACATCATGAATGGCAGAATCCTGGGAAGCACTGAGGATCAGAGGGATCTTGGTGTGCATGTACATTGTCCCTTAAGGCAGCAGGACAGTAGATAAAGTGCTTAAGAATGCATATGATATACTTGCCTTTATTGGCTTCAACGTCGAGTTTGAGAGCAGGGAGATTATGCTAGAACTATATAAAATGTTGGTTAAGCCACAGCTAGAGTACAGTGTGCAGCTCTGGAATCCACATTGTAGGAGGGATGTGATACTATTGGAAAGGGTGCAGAGGAGACTTACCAGGATATTGCCTGTGCTGGAGAGCTTTAGTTATGAAGAGAGATTGAATAGACTGATGTTGTTTTCCTTGGAGCAGAGGAGACTGAGGGAGTGATATGATTGACATGTATACAGTTATGGGGGACGTAGAGTAGACAGGAATAAACGTTTCCCCTTGGTGGAGGGATCAATGACCAGTGGGCATAGATTTAAGGTAAGGGACAGGAGGTTGCTCGGGATGTGAGGAAGCATTTTCATCCAGAGGGCAGAGGTAGTCTGGGATTCACTGTCTGAAAGGGCGGTGGAGACAGAGAACCTTATAACATTTAAGGAGCATTGAGATGTGCACTTACTATGCCAAGGCATTCAAAGCTGTAGACCAAGTGCTGGAAAATGGGATTGGAATAATTGGGTGGTTTGTCTTTGGTGCAGACTTGATGGACCGAAGGGTCTTTTACTGGACTGTAGACTCTGTGAAGATAATAAGTACCTCTGGTTTCTCAAAATCTGATGTGGAGGTGCTTGCGTTGGACTGGGGTAAACACAGTAAGAAGTCTCACAACACCAAGTTAAAGTCCAACAGGTTTATTTGTAGCAAACGCCACTAGCTTTTGGAACTGACTGTTACTTCATCAGATGGGTGAGAGTTCTGATTACAAACAGGGCATATAAATTTACATGAATAATGATTGGAATGTGAGTATTTACAGCTAATCATTATTCACGTAAATTGAGTTTGTGTCTTTATATGCCCTGTTTGTGATCAGAACTCCCACCCATCTGAAGAAGGAACAGCCAGTTCCAAAAGCTAGTGGCATTTGCTACAAATAAACCTGTTGGACTTTAACCTGGTATTGTGAGACTTCTTACTTGTCAAAATCTGACCAGAAGGCCCCTGTAAAGTTGAAGTCAATATTAGAAGACCAATTGAAAGAGGAAGTAAATTTTAGAGTGCACCATTTGGAGCTCAAGTGATACAGCAGGAAACGAACAGGTACATAGATGATTTTGTCAGCAGACATAGAAAGCAAAGTAATGTGATTTCAAGAATGTGGAGCTGTCAAGATGCATGATGGAGTTTGTTGTCATCCCCACTCCAATAGAAGCATTCTAGAAAGATCTACTCAAGTTACCGAAGTAACATGGCTGTTACGTGATGGATGCAGATATGAGTCCATTCCAGGAAGAAGACAATGTTTGCAAGCTTTAGGGTCTGGAATGACTGCTAGTGCGATATCCAGGACACACTGCAAAACAACATGTACAGGAACTGCAGACTCTCCTACCTGTTTGACCATCCTATTTTTTATCCTTCCAAATATTACCAAAAGGTTGGTTATCTGACCTAATATTTCCTTATGAGGTTCATGTTTTTGTTTTATGATGCTCCTATGAAGCGCCCTAAGATTACTTATGCTATATAAATATGTTGTTGTTACCTTCTTCTTTGGCTTGGTGTCAATTTTTTCTCGTCTTGCACTCATGTGAAACGCCTTGGGATATTTACTCTATTAAAGGCAATAAAGGAATGCAAGTTGTTTTGAGACTCCAAGTAGATATTGCAGACAGATCACAGCAGAGATCAGTATGCATACCCTATAGAAATCTAAAAATCTTCAGGTTGATTTTATTAATTATCTCTTAAATCTTTAAACTTTCATGTGCCCATTGTGTTCTCCTCCCCACCTCCCCTCCCCTCCCCTCTCCCCTCCCCTCCCCCCTCCCCTCCCCTCCCCCCTCCCCTCCCCTCCCCTGTCCCCTCCCCTCCCCTGTCCCCTCCCCTCCCCTCCCCTCCGCACCCCCTCTCCCCTGCCCTAATTTTCTTTGCTTCTCATTCTTGATTCTGGCTGAGGTACTTATCTTGAGCAAGTAGTAATTAACTGTTAATTGTCTTTCAAGATGTTTAGCAAGCTTATGCAGTTGCGTTCAACCTGCTCGAGGGCAGTTATTAATCGACAATAAATGCTGACTTTGCCAGCAATGCCCATATCCCATAAATGAACAATAAAAAAGAAAGTTTTATAATTAATTTGATGTTTGTAATAGCATGGCCCCTCTAAGGGGTGAGTATTCATAGGTCACAGGACTTTCATGGGGCCTATCAGGATGAAGCATGTGAACCAGAAGTGTTAGGTGCTGGTCTTGGTAGGACAGGGCCATTAGTGTGAGGCCAGGGGTCGATGGAACTAGATCTTTACCTGTATTGAGCTTGTTTATATATAGCATTCTCTTCTCTTTCAATAAATCTATGTTGTGATTCAAGGCTTCCTTGTGATACCTCACGTTACAACAGTGTCCTTGAAAGTAATCTTAGGAAAGGAATGTTTGTTTTTAGATACCATCTTAGTTACTTAAATCAATTGTAATTTTTGCCTCAAGTTGGACAGGTGGTAGAATATTGTTCCCTATCGACAATCAACCATCTTAATAGTAAGAAACCCAATTTTAAAAGTTCAATCAAAAAGCAGCAACTTAAAACCCACATTACTATAACTCAAGTGCCAATAATAATCAGGGATGAGAGATTTCAGCGATTTGACAAATTTCTGGCCTTGGCATCTCGGAAGTCTGCCATTTTAAAATTTATTCTGACCATGGAGGCTTGCGCAAAATATGGGACTTTAAAAAAAGTCACAAATCTGTTGTCAGTCATAGAAGTGGGAACTGACTGAAGAATTGGTATTGGAGAAGCAGTGAGCATGGAGGAAACAGTGATAGGAGGTTGAACATTTATTCTGGGTGGTCCCACTGCTACCATGTATCACTAAATTATTGTATCACTAAATTACTTTTCAACCAATACTGGATGACGAGGCAAAATAAGAGAATTAGAAAAAGAATAGAGGGTTTCGTGAAACCCGGAAAACCTCTGCCAGTAAGAGGCCAGTAGCCAGTCTTGGGGGGCCATCAGTCAGGCTTGTGTTACCTCAGACTTGTCTGCCATCCACATCTGTACTTCAAGCTGCTCCTGGGTCCATGCTTTTGAAGCTGTTCCTATGTCATGTGTAAGTAGATTCTAGAAATATTCAAAATAAAAATAGAAATTGATTCATGGCATTCTTCAGACTTGGTGATGTCAGGCTTTTGTTCCAGTCGAGGAGGCTAGGCTGGGTTGAGCTGTCATCAACTGTAAGCACCTGTTGGTCGTTCTTCGCGCCATCTATCTATCAGCTGACTCCTTGGACTCTCACTTAATGTTATTGAAACTGGCCATTTTTACATCATGGTATCCTCAGCAGCATCACTGGAAGTCTTCAGGAGAGAAGCTCTGATGCTTTTTTTCAAAATCATTAAGACTCTGTGCATTAGCCAAATGGTGAATTAAAGAGCATCAGGCAAACTATCCCTGAGTTCAGCCGCATTGCCTCATGTTCATGTGGCTTTTGAAAGCTATCCCCAAGAGGTTTGAATCTTGTGCTAACTTAGCAAGAATGATGGTTACGCATGTCTTCCAACTACTCTTGAGTCCACCTATCACTGTACTCCTTTCATGCCTTTTGTTCATACATAATCCATATTCACAATCCTGTGATTTCTTCACTTATTATTAAGGGTCCGTCTCCCTCCCCCCTCCCCCCTCACCTCCTTCCCTCCCTCTCAGTTTAAACATCAGGGCATTGGGGTGAGATGGGGAATGTGGTCAGTAAAGATCACACCCAGGGAAAGAGCAGCTGCGTGTAAGAGCACATCCTGCAGGACAGTGGTGATCCTGATAGGTCAATATTGGCTGTGTCCCTTGCAAACTTGTAAATGGGCCAAAGACTGCCCTTTTTAGACCTGAAAATTGCTTGGTGTACCTCAAGTTACCTTGGAAGGGGAAGGTATCTGAAAATGTTGAACAACAGATTAAGCAAGATGTTTCACATTTCCACTGCTATGTAGTGGCTACACATTTGGTGTTTTTCACTAACTGGATGTTACCATTGGTCAAAAAAGATTGACTACCGGACAATTGAGCAACACTATTTATGGATTTTGGTACCAGTGTGATTCCAAGTGCAGAGACAATATGTCCTATTGACTGGCTGAGTGTTCCTTTGGTTGTGTATGATTTTACTCAACCAGCCCATATTTGTAAAACCCAGAACATAATGTTAGATGTGGTTCTACAATTGGGCAGCACGTGATGAACTAACAGCTGCACTAACAAAAAATTACCTGGGATCCTGGAAAACCTGTTGCTTTCTCCATGGCAATGCCTTGGCCAGTCAGAATCGACTTGCCAACCAGTTAGCACCCTTTTCTCCTGTAATATAAATCATTGTTATTTTATGAAATTTAGTATTCTTGCATTTGTCTTGATGAATGCAAGATAAAAAACTTTGGCAACACAGCCAGCTCAGGTAGTTTTTGGATTTAGAGTCCAATTATATTCAGCTTACTTTTACGATTCCACCAATTTGAAGTGGCTGAGAAGTATTTGCATATCACCACAGGTCATAGAAAGTGCTGTAATTTTCTCGCCCTTGCACTGCAGTGACTTTGGGCGCTTTGCACATAATACTTTGTCAAAAATAATATCAAACCATTTTGTCTTTGGCAAAATTGCTCCTATCCCTGAATATTGAAAATAAGACAGACGCATTTATGGATTTCTATGCACTCTTTTACTGACACTTGGAAACAGCAACAAAATAGGTCATTTGATTATCAATAACTTTTTTTTACAAAATCTTGTTATAGAGTCATAGAGGTTCACAGCATGGACTCAGGCCCTTTGGCCCTATACACCAGGAAAAAAGTCCCAGTGTATCCAGCCTCTCCTTATAACTCAAGCCGTCAAGTCCCAGTAGCGTTCTAGTAAACCTCTTCTGCACTCTTTTTCTAATTTAATAATATCCTTTCTATAAAAAGATGACCAGAACTGTTATAGTACTGCAAGTGTGGTCTTAACAATATCTTGTATAACTTCAACAAGACGTCCCAACTCCTGTAATCAATGTTCTGACCAATGAAACCAAGCATGCTGAATGCCTTCTTCACCATACTGTCCACCTGTGATTCCACTTTCAAGGAGCCATGAGCCTATACCCCTAGATCTCTTTGTTCTGTAACTCTCCCCAACGCCTCACCATTAACTGAGTAAGTCTTGCCCTGGTTCAGTCCACCAAAATGCATCACCTCACATTTGTCTAAATTAAACTCCATCTGCCATTCCTCAGCCCACTGGCACAATTGATCAAGGTCCTGTTGCAATCCGAGGTAACCTTCACTCTCCATTATGCCACCAATCTTGGTGTCGTCTGCAAACTTACTAACCATGCCTCCTATATTCTCATCCAAGTCATTAATATAAATGACAATAACTGGACCCAGCACCGACCCCTGAGGCATACCACTGGACACAGGTCTCCATTTTGAAAAACAACCCTCGTCAACCGTCCTCTGTCTTTTGTCATCAAGCCAATTTTGTATCCATTTAGATACCTCATCCTGGATCCCATGATATTTAACCTTATGCAACAACCTACCATGCGGTACCTTGTCAGAGGCCTTGCTAAAGTCCATGTAGACAACATCAACTGCACTGACCTCATCTACCTTCTTGGTAACCCCTTCAAAAAACTCGATCAAATTTGTGAGACATGATTTTCCACTCACAAAGCCTTGCTGACTGTCCCTTGCATCTCTAAATGCCAGCAGATCCTGTCTCTCAAAATACCTTCCAACAACTTACCCAACAGATGTGAGGCTCACTTGCCAGGGTTTTCCCTGCCGCCCTTTTTAAACAAAGGCACAACATTTGCCACCTTCCACTGTGGTGGCACGCTATCACAGTGGTTAGCACTGCTGCTTCACAGCTCCAGGGTCCTGGATTCGATTCCTGTCTCGGGTCACTGTCTGTGTGGAGTTTGCACATTCTCCTCATGTCTGCGTAGGTTTCCTCTGGGTACTCTGGTTTCCTCCCACAGTCCAAAGATGTGCGGGTTAGGATGATTGGCCATGCTAAGAAATTGCCCCTTAGTGCCTAGGGATGCATAGGTTAGAGGGATTAGTGGGTATAATATGTAGGGATATGGGTGGGATTGTGTTCAGTGCAGACTTGATGGGCTGAAGGGCCTCTTTCTGCACTGTAGGGTACTATGAACAATTTCAGGCACCTCAGCTTTGACTATCAGTGATTCAAATATCTCTTCCAGGGGGCCAGCAATTTCCCGCCCCAGCCTCCCACGATATCTTGGGATACACTTCATTATTGTTAATTGATACTTTCTCAAGCACAAAGTTAATTTTAAAAAATTTGCTTAATTGGTGAAAGTTGGGAGCTGCATGAGTCCTTAATGTACCTCATATTCTAGGCTCCAATAGTGCCAAAATTTCCAGGGTTTTCTTTCCTTTTGGTTAATTTAACAAATCTCTTGGGGTATGCTTGGGATGTGTGCAATGCTCGATTTTACTGGCTTCCTCTTGTGGCCTCGTGACAGAGGTCACGGAACTGGTAAAGGACAAACCTAGCGCAATGCTCTGGAGTTTCAGGTTCGAATCCCACCACAGTAGATGTGCCAGATATGTAGGGCAGGAAAAACAAATATTCAGTTGGTAAATAAATGTTGCCGATTTCCAATCAGGACTCTTGCATCAAGGATTACCATGTCCTCTCTGAGAAGACAGGCAAGCAATTGTGAGCATTCCTGTGGCCTCTTCCAGTGCTGCTGTAACCCAAAGTGAGACTGTTTTTAAAGTGAGACTATTCATTAGTCACAAGTAAGGCTTACATTAATACTGCAATGAAGTTACTGTGAAATTCCCCTAGTCTTCACAGTCTGGCACCTATTCGGGTCAATGCACCTAATCAGCACGTCTTTCAGATTGTGGGAGGGAACTGGAGCCCCGAGGAAACCCAGGCAGACACAGGGAGAACAAACAAACTCGGCATAGAGAGTGACCCCAGAGGGAAAGACCTGGGTGGGATGCTCTTTTGGTGCAGACTCAATCAGCTGGATGGCTTCTTTCTGCACTGTAGGGATTCAATGACTTGACCATGAAGACATTTGACATGAATGTAACTGATACAGTAACAGCAAGCTGCTGGCATCCATTGAGTTGTATATCTCAGCATGAGTTGGTGCCTACAGAGAAGATGGGGATCTCAAAGTTATTTTAAAAATAATTTGCTGACACACCCCCCCCTCCCCCTCCTGGAAGAATGAAGGTAATTGTATGTTTTAATTAAAATCAATACATGCAAATACAATTCTTAAAACCCCAGATGTCCTTTTTGATATGATGATAAGCAGGTAAGCAAGTAGATCAATATTTGTGACAATTTTAACAGAAAAATTGGGAAGATGATGGCTTTAGACACAAGCTGAAAAGGACAAGATTTCTATAAAATATTAATGATAGTCTTCCAAGCCATTTTTGTACATGACAGATTGTTCAAAATAACCTGACAATGTCATGGGCAGTAAATATTAGATAGCAGTGTTCTGAGTTGTTTGTTTTCTAGATGAATGAATTTATTTTGAGTTGACTTTTTTGAATTTAATCTACATGGATACAACCAAGGTAATAGTAGCAACGCCATGACTGAATAAAGTTGTAGTCTGATTTTTGTGGAGAGCTATATTCTGAATAGGACTTTGATTTCGTCAAGTTAAACTTTGGTGTTATAAGTGGATTATAGAACAGTAGAAAGATAGGAGAGAGTCATCCCACCCTGTGAATAAATCCCATTCTTTCTTGTGCAAAGTTCTAGCAAAAGTACTTGTGGAGAACATGATTAACAGCCTCAACCCTTTGCTATTCTTTTGTTGTATTTTTATATGCAGAGTAGTTCACATTAAAAATTGGTTTGTTCACTTCCACCATAGTGCTAGCTTTCACTGATGTAAAGTCTGGTAAAATAATATTTAGGTTTTGTTTGAGCCCAAAATAAAAATAAATTGTTACCCTAATTGTTAACCAAAATTCTTACTTTCTCCCCCTTCTTACTTGAAGTACATAGTTCCAAGATACCACTTGCTCTTTGACATTTATAATGAAGTAGTGTGTAATGAAGTTTTGTTTAGGAGCATGTGTCAGCAACAAATGCAGACTGGCTATTTGAACATTGGTGCATCACAACTGAGCTGAAATTACATTCAGACTCTCTAATAGAAGCCATTTAAGAGTAGATAAAACTATAGCCGTTTACTGCACTAGCTGAAGGAGGCCACTTGCCCCATTATGCCTACTCTGATTCTTGGCTAGGGTTATCCAGAAGTGAGGAACCTCAACTGATTTTACCTTTTCCTCCTGTGCCTTCGTAATCCAGTGGTACTTGAAGTTGTTTGTCATACCTTTATCATTATATCTGATTGAGAGCAGCTAATAGAGTATGGGCATCAAGCCTCTGACTTTTTCAGTCTCTGATATCTTACTAGGGTTTGCAAAACCTCACTTACTGTACTGTCTGGAGACAATACACATCTCTTTAAACTGTGATCAATGCTCCTTCCACTCACATTATCAGCCACTTCAGGTCTTGAACAGCAGGTTAGGTGTAAGGATTCGCATTCTAATCAGTAATCTCTAAACTGTCTGTGCTTTATATGCTCTGTCTGAGGCCAGAACTCTCCATTCACCTGACGAAGGGGCTAACCCCGAAAGCTTGTGAGTATATTATCAAATAAATAGGTTGGACTAAAACCTGGTGTTGTCAGACTTTTTACTGATCTTATTAGATACCAGCCAATGTCAGACAGCTCTGACATAGCACTAATTAAAACAACCCTGTTAACTAAAGTAATCTTTGCTCTGGATTTTAGCTCATTATCTTAAATTCCTCAATTGTATTATACTTTTCTAGCATAGACTGGCTGTTTTATATTGATCAGTGGCAAAACTTTCCACATGCTGTTGTAATGAAATAACATTCTTTGTTCAGTGGATCTGCTTGACTGTTTGGATTATGTGTATCTCATAAGTGGCTACTTGCACAGTGTTACATTTATTGAGAACAGCAGTACACCTGGATTAAATTTACCAATTTACAGTGTGTTTCTGAATTTAAAAGTAAGGTTATTAGGCAAATTCACAACTTGGCACACAGCATTTTTCTCTCTTGCATGGATTAAATGTTCAAAAATGTTCACTAATGTGCAACATCATCTGTTGTAGTAGCCAAGCCCTTGAGATCAAGTTAGACATCGACTCAGTACTTACAGAATCATCTCAACTGAAAACCATTCAAAAAAGCTGAGTGATTAATTTCTTATTAATGATGGTGGTTTGGCCTGTTGTTTAATACATTAAATACTAAAATTAATAGGGCAGTAGTTACCAGTGAATTATAAAATAAATCAAGCCATCATAATCTTAAGCTCAATGAATGATCAAGTGGTTTATGAATTTCAGCATGACTCCCTGATGGTTCAGTAGATTTACCCAGTTAATACCCAAGCCATATGTACAGACTGATCCCAAGTTCCATCCCTAGTTTCAACCATAGTAGCAGTGTGGTTCTAAATCAGCCCACCTGCCCTTGGGTTAATTCATTCATTGGTGTCATCATCTTCCCAGAAAGTTGACTGCCATGAATCTCTACTTCTGTCCATCCCTGTGCTGCCTTTAAACATTCTACTTCAGTCAACAGCATCTGGTCCAACCATTTCCCCTCTCCTTTCCTTGTGTCTTCCACAAATCTTTCCCTCCAGTAACTGTCTGTGTCCTCTGTCTGCTTGCTGCTCTAATAATGTGACCTAAGTGAATCATAGAACCCTACAGTGCAGAAAGAGGCCCTTTGGCCCATTGAGTCTGCATCCCACCCAGGCCCTACCCCGATATCCCCACATGTTATACCCACTAATCCCTCGAACCTACGCATCCCCGGATACGAAGGGGCAATTTCTTAGCATGGCCAATCAACCTAACCCACACATCTTTGGACTGTGGGAGGAAACCTGAGTACCCAGAGGAAACCCACACAGACGCAAGGAGAATGTGCAAACTCCACACAGACAGTGACCTGAGCCGGGAATCGAACCCAGGACCCTGGAGCTGTGAAGTATCAGTGCTAACCACTGTGCTACCTTGCCACCCTCTTGCAGGTGCTGCATTTTTCTCTCTTTAAGGTTTTGCCCTAATTTCCAGTTTTCTCCAGCCATTTCTACCACTTGCTCATTTGTGTTCTGTTTGTGTAAGCTATGTGGAACATCCTCCTATATGGCCACATTTTAAATGCTTGCAGCTTATCAGTAGTGTGTATCTCTAGTCTTTTGTCTGTTGTCCATGTCTCTGACACATACAACATAGATGACAAAACGTAGCGCTTCAACATTCTTTTCCTGAGATTTAGGTTCAGTTTTCTTTATATTAGCATGTCCTCCTTTCTAAAAAAAACTGGTATTTGTCATCACAGTTCTCCTTCAGATCTCACAATCACATCGCCCACCATCCACATAGGTTATGTGAACTTTTTCACTTGTTCCAGAAATTGTTCATTTACTTTAGTTTTCACTCATTGGGTTAAGTCTCTGCTTATCACCATTACCTGGTTGTCTTTGCATTCATTCTTGATCCATGTTCTTCACTCCTACCTTTCGCTTGATCTACAATTTCCCGTAGTGCCTCCTCTGACTCAGCAATCAATGTGGCGTCAGCCTAGTATCTGATGTTGTTGGCATTTTTTCCACCTCCCACCCCCACCTCTCCGCAGTTGGTTGATTCTAGTATAGATTCTGAATTATCCCTTTATCATTTCTGTCAGAATGTTTGTACAAACAAGAAACTATTATTTTCTGATTGTAGACTCTATCAAATGTTTTCTCGCAGTATACAAATCATACACAGGCATCTGTCCATAGTAAGAGTGACCACCGCACAGTCCTTGTGGAGACAAAGTCTTGCCTTTTCATTGGATATCATCTATCTGTGCTCCTATAAACTGGTTATTTCTTTCCAAAATGATTATTGAAATGATTTTCATCATGTGATCCATGAGACTTATTTTGCTGTACTCTGAGCACTCGAGTGCTTTTGGTTTCTTTGGGAGGTTAATGAACACTGAACTAATAACGTCCTCATGAGCAAATCCTGTTCTGTAAATTTTGTTGCGTGAGTCTGTCACTATCCCAATGTTAACATCACTAAAGATTTTCAGGCATTCAGTTGTACTGCTACTTTAATTACCTGTGGTCTTTTTGGTGCAAATCAAGTTCTGTTTTTATTTGCATTTGGCTTGCTTTTTCAAAGAGAATTTCTTCTTCCTTTAGTCACTTTTTGTAGTTATTCTTTTCCTATCTTTGACCACAATTCGGTTACGTTCACCTTAGTGATGGAAAGGGATAGGCATGAACCTCGGGTCAGTAGTTTTAGCTGGGGGAAGGGTAATTATGAGGCCATTAGGAGAGAATTAGGAAGCATTGGTTGGACTAGGAGATTACAGGGACTAGGAACGTCTGAAATGTGGAGTTTTTTCAAGGAGCAGCTACTGCGGGTCTGTGATAGGTATGTCCCTGTCAGGCAAGGAGGAATTGGTAGGGCTAGGGAACCGTGGTGCACAAAAAAAGTTGATTTGTTGGTTAGGAAGAAGAAGGAGGCTTATGTTCGGATGAGGCTTGAGGGCTCGGGTAGTGCAGTAGAAAGCTTTAGATTGGCTAGGAGGGAGTTGAAGAGGGAGTTAAGAAGGGCTAGAAGAGGGCATGAGATGACTTTGGCTGATAGGATTAAGGAGAATCCTAAGGCGTTCTATAGGTATGTCAAGAACAGAAGGTTGGTTAGGGCAAGATTAGGGCCAGTTACAGACAGTAGGGGGAAGTTGTGTGTGGAACCGGGAGAGATTGGAGAGGCATTGAACCATTATTTCTCTTCGGTGTTCACGCAGGACGATATGAATGTAGCTGAGGAGGTCACTGGGGTGAAGGGGTGTAAAATAGAAAGTATTGCAGTTGATACAGAGGATGTGTTGGATATTCTAGAAGGGTTGAAAATAGATAAGTCCCCTGGTCCAGACGGGATTTACCCTAGGATTCTATGGGAGGCAAGAGAGGTGATTGCAGAGCCACTGGCTCTGATCTTCAGGTCGTCGTTGGTCTCTGGTATAGTACCGGAAGATTGGAGGACAGCGAATGTTGTCCCATTGTTTAAGAAGGGGAACAGAGACTTCCCTGGGAATTATAGACCAGTGAGTCTTACTTCTGTAGTGGGCAAGGTTTTAGAAAGAATTATTAGGGATAGGATTTATAGTTATTTGGAGAGTAATGAATTGATTAGAGATAGTCAGCATGGTTTTGTAGCGGGAAGGTCGTGCCTTACTAACTTTATTGAGTTCTTTGAGAAGGTGACCAAAGAGGTGGATAGGGGTAGGGCAGTAGACGTGGTATATATGGATTTTAGTAAGGCGTTTGATAAGGTTCACCATGGTATGCTTCTGCAGAAAATGCAGATGTATGGGATTGGTGGTAATTTAGGTACTTGGATCAGGAATTGGTTAGCAGATAGGAGACAGAGGGTGGTGGTTGATGGTAATTATTCATCATGGAGTTCGGTTACGAGTGGTGTGCCTCAGGGATCTGTTTTGGGGCCACTGCTGTTTGTAATCTTTATTAATGATCTGGATGAGGGTATAGTTGGGTGGATTAGTAAGTTTGCTGATGACACCAAAGTCGGAGGTGTGGTAGATTGTGAGGAAGGGTGTCGAAGTTTGCAGGGTGACTTGGACAGGTTGCAGAGCTGGGCCGCGAGGTGGCGGATGGAGTTTAATGCGGAGAAGTGTGAGGTAATCCATTTCGGTAGGAATAACAGATGTGTTGAGTATAGGGCTAACGGGAGGACTTTGAATAGAGTGGAGGAGCAGAGGGATCTAGGTGTATGTGTACGTAGATCCCTGAAAGTTGGGAATCAAGTAGATAAGGTTGTTAAGAAGGCGTACGGTGTCTTGGCGTTTATTGGTAGGGGGATTGAATTTAGGAGTCACAGCGTCATGTTGCAACTGTACACAACTCTGGTGCGGCCGCACTTGGAGTACTGTGTGCAGTTCTGGTCCCCACATTACAGGAAGGATGTGGAGGCTTTGGAGAGGGTGCAGAGGAGGTTTACCAGGATGTTGCCTGGTATGCAGGGGAGGTCCTATGAGGAGAGACTGAGGGATTTGGGGTTGTTTTCACTGGAAAGAAGGCGGCTAAGAGGGGATCTTACAGAAACATATAAGATGATTAGAGGTTTAGATAGGGTGGATGGTGATAGCCTGTTTCCTCGGATGGAGAAATCTAGCACGAGGGGGCATGGCTTTAAATTAAGGGGGGGTAGTTATAGGACGGATGTCAGGGGCAGGTTCTTTACCCAGAGGGTGGTGAGGGACTGGAATGCCCTGCCAGCTGCAGTTGTAAATGCGCCTAGTTTGGGGGCGTTTAAGAGATTGGTGGATAGGTTTATGGACGAAAAGGGATTGGTTTAGATTAGTGGGTCAATGTTTTTTTTTAAAAATAAGACTGGTCGGCGCAACATTGTGGGCCGAAGGGCCTGTTCCGCGCTGTAATGTTCTATGTTCTATGTTGTGTTTTAATTTTCTCATGCAAGATATCATGTGCCATTTCTCCAGTTCTTCCATTTTCTTGCAGTGGTTTTCTTACCACTTTGCCTTGATCTCTATATGCTTTTCTTATCTGCTTTTCTATTTTGTCATTATTGATCTTATTGTGTTTCCTGTTTTCCAACATGTCTAGTATTTCATCAGTCACATTCTAGATATTTCTTCCCCTCTTTCTTGTGGACTGCCTCAATTACCATGTGTTTCATGCTCTCTTTTAACCTTTCCCAATGTCTTCCTGTCACTTCCAACTCACTGAAGAGAGACGATGGCCTAGTGGTATTATACTAGACTATTAATCCAGAAACTCAGCTAATGTTCTGGAGACCAGGGTTCAAATCCCACCACAGCAGATGGTGGAATTTGAATTCAATAAAAAATATCACGAATTGGTAATCTACTGATGACCATGGAAATGATTATCAGAAAAACCCTTCTTATTCACTAATGTGCTTTAGGGAAGGAAATCTGATGTCCTTGCCTGGTCTGGCTAAAAATGACTCTTTGACTTTGATCTTCATGTCGTCATTGGCTTCAGGTACAGTGCCGGAAGACTGGAGGATAGCAAATGTTGTCCCCTTGTTCAAGAAGGGGAGTAGAGACCATCCTGGGAATTACAGACCAGTGAGCCTTACTTCTGTTGTGGGCAAAGTTTTGGAAAGAATTATAAGGGATAGGATTTATAATCATCTAGAGGGAAATAAATTGATTAGGGATAGTCAACACGGTTTTGTGAAGGGTAGGTCGTGCCTCACAAACCTTATCGAGTTTTTTGAAAAGGTGACCAAAGAGGTGGATAAGGGTAAGGCAGTTGACGTGGTGTACGTGGATTTTAGCAAAGCGTTTGATAAGGTTTCCCGTGGTAGACTATTGCAGAAAATGCAGATGCATGGGATTGAGGGTGATTTAGCAGTTTGGATCAGGAATTGGCTAGCTGATAGAAGACAGAGGGTGGTGGCTGGTGGGAAATATTCAACCTGGAGTTCAGTTACAAGTGGCGTACCTCAAGGATCTGTTTTGCGGCCACTGCTGTTTGTCATTTTTATAATTGACCTAGATGAGGGTGTAGAAGGATGGATTAGTAAATTTGCTGACGACACCAAAGTCGGAGGAGTTGTAGACAGTGAGGATGGATGTTACAGTTTGCAGAGGAACATAGATAAGCTGCAGAGCTGGGCCGAGAGGTGGCAGATGGAGTTCAATACGGAAAAGTGTGAGGTGATTCACTTTGGTAAGAGTAACAGCAGTACAGAATATAGGGCTAATAGAAGGACTCTTAGTAGTGTTGATGAGCAGAGAGATCTCGGGGTACATGTGCATAGCTCCCTGAAAGTTGGCACCCAGGTTGGTAAGGTTGTTAAGAAGTCGTACGGTGGGTTAGCTTTTGTTGGTAGAGGGATTGAATTTCGGAGCCGTGAGGTCATGTTACAACTGTACAAAACTCGTGCGGCCGCACTTGGAGTACTGTGTACAGTTCTGGTCGCCGCATTATAAGAAAGATGTGGAGGCATTGGAAAGGGTGCAGAGGAGGTTTACCAGGATTTGCCTGGTATGGTGGGAAGGTCTTATGAGGAAAGGCTGAGGGACTTGAGGTTATTTTCATTGGAGAGAAGAAGGTTACGAGGTGACCTGATTGAGGCATACAAGATGATCAAAGGATTGGATAGGGTGGTCAGTGAGAGCCTTTTACCTTGGATCGTGATGGCTAACACAAGGGGACACAGCTTTAAATTAAGGGGTGGTAATTATAGGACGGATGTCAGAGGTAGGTTCTTTACTCAGAGGGCAGTAAGGTCATGGAATGCCCTGCCTGCAGTAGTTGTGGACTCACCAACTTTAAAGGCATTCAAATGGTCAGTGGATAGGCATATGGATAACATTGGAATAGTTTAGGTTAGAGGGTCATTAGATTGGTTCCACAGGACGGTGCAACATCGAGGGCTGAAGGGCCTGTACTGCGCTGTAATGTTCTATGTAGAACTACAGCAGTGTGGTTGACTCTCAACTGCCCTCTGAAATGACTGCTAGACTGAGTCTGCAGCAGGTGGTGAGGGAACATACAAAAAAAAACCTATTTGACCTCATCCTTACCAAACTGCCAGCTGCAGATGCATCTGTCCACGGTAAGGGTGACCACCGCACAGTCCTGGTGGAGACAAAGTCCTGCCTTTACATTGTGAAGAGCCTCATCACATTGTGTGACAGCATTACTGTGTTAAATGGGACAAACTTCTAACAGATCTGGTAATTCAAGACTGGGCATCAGTGGTCCGTGGGGCATCAAAAGCAGGGAACTGCATTTCAGCACAATCTGCAACCTCAAAGCCTGCCATTTCACCCATTCAACTATTACCATCAAGCCAGGAGGTCAACCCTGGTTCAGTGGAGCGTACAGGAGGGCGTACCAGGAGCAACATCAGGCATACTTAAAAAGGTGTCAACCTGGTGAAGCTGTCAAACAGGACTACTTGCATGATAAACAGGAAGGATACACAGAGCTAAGCAATCCCACAATCAACTGATCAGATCCAAGATCTGCAGTCCTGCCACATCCAGCCATGAATTGTGATAGGCAATAACTCACTGGAGAGGATGTGCCACAAACATCCGCGTCTTTAGTGATGGAGGACCCAGTACATCAATGCAAAAGATAAGCCTGAAGCATTCATAAAAATCTTCAGCCAGAAGTGCCGAGTCCATGATCCATCTCCATTTCCTCCAGTGATCCCTAACATCACAGATGCCAGTCTCCAGCCAAGTTGATTCACTCCACATGATATCAAGAAACAGCTAAAGGCACTGGATACTGCAAAGGCAACATACCCTGACAAGAATCTGGCAATAGTACTGAAGACTCATTTTTCTGCATTTATACAGCACCTTTTAACAAAAAAAAATCCCAAGGCATTTCACAGGAGCGTTATCAAACAAATGTCACTGAGCCACAGGAGGAGATATTAGGTCAAATAATAAAGCTTGGACAAGGAGCTAGGTTTTAGGAGTGAATTTAAGGAGGGTAGAAGAGCAGAGAGGTTTGGCCAAGGAATGCTAGAGCTTAAGGCGCAAAGGCATAGCCAGCAACAGTGCAGCTATTAAAATCAATAATGCACAAAAATCCAGAGTTAAATAAGTACAGCAGTCGCAAAGGGCTGGAGAACACTACAGAGATCAGGAGGGGGTAGATCATGAAGAGTTAATAGCAAAAATAAAGAAAGTAGTAAAGCTGTCCTACTGGTAGTGGCAGCAAGGAAATTAACTTTTCTCCATTGTTAAAACTTTCAATTCAAATTTGCATTGCGTTTTAATGGGTTAAGCTAATACAGATTGATAAATGTTTGGTAATGTCTTTCTGTGCCCACTCCTTCACAAATGACGATGCGGTTTCTAAGATGCACATTATACTGTGGGTAATGGACTCTCTGCTGCGGCTGCTGCCAACATTTATTCCTCAACTAACACTGTTAAAGTAGATCATCTGTTCATTATCTCATTGCTGATTACTATACTGCGTGCTACATTTCCCTACATTACAACAGTGACTGCAAAGTCCTTTCTTGGTTGTAAAGCACTTTAAAGGATGCTGAGGCCATAATAAATGCTAGATATGAGAACATAGAACCCAGGAACCCTACAATGCAGAAGGAGGCCATTTGGCCCAAAGAGTCTGCACCGTCAACACCTTCCTCTCCCCAAGCCCTATCCCCACAACCCCACACATTTACCCTACTAATCCCTCTAACCTACATATCCCAGGACATTATGGGCAATTTAGCTTGGCCAGTCCACTTAGCATGCACATCTTTGAGCTGTGGGAGGAAACCGGTGGAAACCCACGCAGACACAGGGACAATGTGCAAATTCCACACAGTGACCCAAGCTGGGAATTGAACCTGGATCTCTGGAGCTGTGAAGCAGCAGTGCTAACCACTGTGCTGCCCAAATTTGTATATATAAGTTCTTTTCATTTGTTATGTTTAAAATTCAAGACATTGCTATCACTAATGACGTTGGGTTCCAGGAGAACCCTGCAGAAGCTTAATTCTTTCTTTTAGGCAGAGAAAAAAAACAATATTTTCCTCTCTTGTCAATCAGCATGCTTATTCTAAGTTTTAAATGGAGTCGGTTAGCTTAGTTGTTCGTGATACAGAGCAATGCCAACAACATAGGTTCAGTCCCTGTACCAGCTGAGGTTATTCATGAAGACCCGCCTTCTCAGCCTTGCCCCTTGCCTGAGGTGTAGTGATCCTCAGATTAACTCACCACCAAGCAGCTCTTCCAGTCAAAGGGAGTTTGATTTTAGTTTGTTTTTTAATAAAGCAAAGCAACTGACTTCAGTGTGTTTGACTCCTGATCAGAACAAAGATTATTTTCCATTTCACCCTTTTTTATTTGTTGGGTAGAGCTCCGCAACTGGCAAGCACCCTCAGGTACCATGAACAAATTGCCATTGAGGAGGTGTGAACATTGGTGACTCTGTCCCAGATTCATTAATATGGTGGCTTCATAGCAAGCTTGACCTGTCATCATCCTTGACCCATCCAGTTGCAGCCCAGAAAAAAGTGATCAAGACCAGGCAGAATGCTAACCATTTTCCCCTCCCGCCGCTTCCCTCATACCCTACGCTCACTCCCGCCAGCCCATTATTATCCAGAACAGAGTCCTATTTTGATGAACAAACTCAGTGCAGAATGGACCTTCCTGATCTGTGTAATCCAGCTGTTAAACTTGCAGAGACAACATTCTCTCGACCACTTCAGTTAGCAGTTCTACACAATGTTACAAAATAGTAGGCACTTAAGTATATAATGTTTGCATTTTAGTAGCTCAGGATCTGCTCTGATGCCTCTGGCTACTAAGGTGCTGCAAATATTTATCTCTAGTATATGCTGATGGTGAGAGTAAGTATTAAATACCTAATGAAAATAATGTTTTCTCATATTCTGGTATACAGTATTTAACTGGTAATTTAAATTCCGTCCTTTCACAAAAATGCAATTGCTGCAGTTGATAATGTGCAATACTGAAGTGTTCACCACCTTCCAATCCAATAGTTATAGCTATTAATACAGTATCATATATTTATCAAACGTCCCCTTGGTATGTTCAAGTGGAAAGAAAAGAATGCAGAATAGCTTCAAATTGGATTATATTAATTTTGTTTGTTTCCCCTGGAACTGGTTCCTGTTGCATCAGTATATAGACTACTTAGTTTTCTGAGCAAAATTCTTGTAATTGAAAAGGACGGTTATTTGTATTGCAGTGAATGAAGTGAAGTCAACAAAAATGATTCAGTGGGTTAGTGTGAATTTGATCACGTCCTGAGGAGATTAGGAGGGAAGGAATATGGAGATTTGTACTGTGATTTCTTAATAGGTGTCACTCAACTATTAACAAAGTGGCCTATCTTCAGTAAGTGATTTCCTTCTTAAGACTTTGAGACTACAACGGCAAGGACTGAAAAGCTGTCAATTTACATAATAAGAGTGCATAAGTGTTGGGAAAATGCAGAGAAGTTTGGTATATATGCTCTGTTATTCCGTCAGCAGTTTACATCCCACCCCACACAGACATGAGAACCACGCTGGAATAAATATACACCATGGCAAAGCCTTGAGACAAAACATCCGGAGGCCTTGTTCGCCATGGCCAGGGACTTCAATCAGGCCAAGGTCAAGAGCGTTCTACCAAGATACCACCAATACATCTCCTGTTCCATCAGAGTCTCAAACATCAAACGTTTGGGTGGTGAATCTCTGGAATTCTCTCCCCGTTGAAGTGTTGGAGGCTACCTCGCTAAATATATTTAAATCATGGGTAGATAGGTTTTTCACAGACAAGGGAATTAAGGGTTATGGGGAGAGAGCGGGAAAGTGGAACTGATCCACTTCAGATCAGCCATGATCTTATTGAATGGTGGGGCAGGCTCGAAGGGCTAGATGGCCTACTCCTGCTCCTATTTCTTATGTTCTTATTATCTGAGACCATTGTTACACAAATTTCAAAAATGCCTCCTGCTCTATCACCCGTCCAAACTTTGGTAAATCAAACCACAAGGTTGCACTCCTGCTCCTGGCTTACAAGCAAAAACTGAAATGGGAGAATCAGTCAAAGAAAGTTGCACATAGTTGGTCTGAGGAATCTCATGATCTCCTACGGAACTGCTTAGAGTCGGTAGACTGGTCAGTGTTTAAAAATTCTGCGACCAGTCTGAATGAGTATGACGATAGTGACTGACTTCATTAGTAAGTGTGGAGAAGACTGTGTGCCAAAGAACCAAATCTGTGTGTTTCCCAACCGGAAACCATGGACGAACAGGGATATCCACTGCATGCTGGAGTCTAATTCTGACGCATTCAGGTCAAAAGACCCTGACCTATACAAGAAAGCTAGGTATAGTCTGCAGAGATCCATCAAAGATGCCAAAAGACAGTATCGGACCAAGCTAGATTCCCAGGCTAGCCACACGGACTCCTGTCGACTAAGGCAAGGTCTGCAAAACATAACGGGCTACAAAATGAAGGCAGGTAAAATTGCCGGCTCCCTGATGAACTCAATGCATTCTATGCCTGTTTTGAGCAAGAGGTCAGTGAGATCAGGCTCTCCGTCCCAGAAACCTTGGTAGAGCCTGTATCCGAAGTCACCATTGCTGATGTCAGAGCAATCTTCTCAAAAGTCAACCCCTAGAAAGCAACTGGCCTAGATGGAGTACACAGACAAGCACTCAGGCCCTGTGTGAACCAGCTGGTGGGAGTATTTGCAGACATCTTCAACCACTCTTTACACCAATCTGAGGTCCCTACCTGCTTCAACAAAATGACCATCATCCTGGTACCAAAAAAAAGCCAGGCAAATGCCTTAATAACGATCATCTGACATCCATCATTATGAAGCGCTTCCTGGATCCACTACAGTTCGCCTATCGTCGCAACAGGTCCACAGCAGACATCATCTTTTTGGCCCTACACTCGAACCTGGAACACCTAGATAACAAAGACACCTATGTCAGACTCCAATCCATTAGATTACAGCTCAGCCTTTAAAATCATTATTCCTACGAGACTCACCTCCAAACTTCGTGGCCTGATGCGCAGCTCCTCCCTCTGCAACTGGATCCTAGACTTCCTAACCCACAGACCGCAGTCGTTAAGAATAGACAACAACATCACCTCCACGATTATGCTCAACGCTGGTGCTCTGCAGGGCTGTGTCCTCAGCCCCTGACGATACTCTTTATATATCTCTGACTGTATGGACAAATTTCTCTCCAATTCGATTTTCAAGTTTACTAATGACATTGCCGTTGTGGGTCAGACCTCAACAATGATGAGACATAATGCAGGAAAGGGATAGAGAATCTGGTGAGCTGGTGCAACGACAGTAATCTTTTCTTCAATGTCAACAAAACTAAGGAGATTGTCAACGGCTTCAGGAAGCATAGTGAATGGCATGACCCTGCCTACGTCAATGGGGACGAAGTAAAAATAATTGATAGCTCCAAGTTTCTAGGTGTCCAGATGACCAACAACCTGTCCTGATCCTTCCATGTGGACACTATAGTTAAGAAAGCCCACCAACGCCTCAACTTTCTCAGGAAACTAAGGAAATTTGGCACGTCAGCGACAACTCTCACCAGTTTCTACAGATGCACCTTAGAAAGCAATCCTTCCGGTTGATATGGCTCCTGTTCTGTCCAAAAGTGCAAGAAACTGCAAAGGATCATGAATGTAGCCCAATCCATCACTCAAACCAGCCTCCCATCCATTGACTCTGTCTACGCTTCCGCTGCCTCGGCAAAGCAGCTATCATAATTAAGAACCCCACGCACGCTGGATGTACTTTCTTCCATCAGGAAAATGATGCAAAAGTCTGAGGACATGTACTAACCGACTCAAAAAAAGCTTCTTCCCTGCTGCCGTCAGACTTTTGAATGGACCTACCTTGCACTAAATTGATCTTTTTCTACACCCTAGCTATGACTAACACTACATTCTGCACTCTCCTTTCCTTCTCTATGTACAGTATGCCTTGTCTGCATAGCACGCAAGAAACAATGCTTTTCATTGTACACTAATACATGTGGACAATAGTAAATCAAGTCTTTATAAATTTACTTTTGGCCAGCAACTATTGCCCCCAAAACTTTTAAACAGTTTTAAGATTAAAAATGTTGTTAGCTAAGTGAAATTAATTCCTGTAATGTGCAGTTGCTTATTTTGTTGGTACCTCTTCTGTTCCTTATTTCTGATCTCCATGCTCCCCTTCTGTCATTGTAAACCCTGATGAGCAGAAGGCCAGCACTAAAGCTTTGCCTACTGTGGTGGGGCATTGAACTGGGATTCCCCATCTGTCAGTCCTGTGCATTTTATAAAGACTGCAACAGCTGGCCATGCTTTCTACTAATCCATTCATAACACTTGAGCTTTGAAAATATGTGTTGTTTTTCATTTGCTCTGTAGAAGTTTGAAGAAAATACATATTGGTTCTACCAGTGGTAAAAGATGTTTTGTGAAAACCCAAATAATGTTTTGTTTGTCTTTGAAAAACAGTATTCAGAACGTTTGCAATTCAGTCTAGTTGCATTACAGCTCTTTCTGTTTCAATCTATCCCACTAGCAATCACATGGGACTGCAGAATATAGAAGAGAGCTGACAAGCCTGATGTAAGCAAATCTACCACAGGCTGACATTCCAGTCAAAGTGGAAGAGCTCAAAGGGGGAACTAATGCAATATTTCTAATAAAATTGTATCAGAATAGATTATGTTAATACTGTGTCACTTTCAGCTGCCTTTCACATTTTGTTTTGAAATTATCCACAGCAAAGTACAGTGTCCAAAGGAGTGCAAGGCACGATTTCTGCATAGTCAAGTCAAGCTTGCTCATTTACTTCTGGCTGTAATAATCAGTGTGGTTGTTACTGTTGGTGTTTGCTGCTGACACGTATTAATGCAAGACATCAATTTAAACCATGCCTGTTTCAGTGTTTATGTCAATACTTTTCCTGCACTCTTTGAGGAAATTTTAAGAAAAGTTGTCTTTGTGTTATCCAGCTCTATTGAATTAGAAGTCAGTGGGATGGGGGTCTGCTTGGAGTGCAATTGGCAGAATTCACTGGACACTTTTTTCACAAACTACTTTAGCATAGGTATAACATCTCTGATGAATCAGTGCAACTTTGCAGTATTATCGATCACAATAAATTAGTGACTGGAATGGAGCATTCTCCAGCATCTCAAGGAGTGGGCTCAACAGGAAAAGAGACATTCTTTAAATAACTAGAAAGAGTGCAGAAAAGTTTTACTAGGATACTACTGGGACTTGATGATTGAGTTATAAGGAGAGGCTGAAGAGATTGGGACTTTTTTTTCCCCCAGAGTGTAGGAGGCTGAGGAGTGACCTTATAGAGGTCTATAAAATAATGAGGGGCATAGACAAGGTAGATAATCAATATCTTTTCCCAAAGGTAGGGGAGTCTAAAACTAGAGGGCATAGGTTTAAAGTGAGAGGGGAGAGATACAAAAGTGTCCAGAGGAGCAATTTTTTCATACAGAGGATGATGAGTGTCTGGAACAGAGGTAGTAGTAGAGACGGGTACAATTTTATCTTTTAAAAAGCACATGGGTATGATCAGTATAGAGAGATATGGACCAAATGCGCGCAATTGGGATTAGCTTAACGGTTTTAAAAAAAATTAAGGACGACATGAACAAATTGGGCCGAAGGGCCTGTTTCCATCCTGTAAACCTCTATGACTAACTGATCTAATGCTCTTGGTTTTATTCATTAATTGGCTTCAATTGATAGCGTAGATTTGCCCTTGAAGGTTTGTGATGAGCAATTAATTGAACCGCACAGATATATCCTGATGGACACACACAGGACTGAATTTATACTAATTGAAATTCAGTTTAACATAATTGCAACAGGAAAAACACAACAGGGCTTAAACTGATAGCTGGATGCTGCAGATATAGGTGGCATGGATTAACATTGGGTTCATGTGATTATAGGCCCAAGAACCTGAGATTCCGAGCACAATGTGATAAACACCCCTGAATGAGTCAGCAGATGTACTGACTTGTGGCAGGTTTATTGTTGGAGACTGCTTTTGGTATTAAAAACAGAAAATGCTGGAAAGGCTCAACAGATCTGACAGTATCTGTGGAGAGAAAGAGAGTTAATGTTGTGAGTCCATTTAACTCACAACAGAAGGGCAGAAATGTGATAGATTATGTTATAGATATTATAGGATGGATTATGTTATGAAGGGTTATAATAAACATTCATTTGAATATATATACTGATGCCTTTAGTGGATAGGAGCGTGTGTGAGTGACATCATTAGTAGCATGGTCTTTCGCAGTTTAGTCCTATCACGAGGGAACTATGTAACTAGCTGACCCCAATTCTGAGTCTATGCTGTACTGTATTCTGATATTTTTATAAGTAATTATCAATGAATATTACAGTGTGCTCATCTACCTTTTGTGACCAAGTTACTATATCTTTTTAGTGATCAGGAAAAAAATGGCAAAATTAAAGGAAAATAAAAAATTTGAGGTTCAGAAGGCTTCTGCACCATAATTGTGTTCAGGACTTTATGAATTTGTGGAAGAGAACAGGGAATGTGAAAAAGTTAGAACACTTTTTCTT
Organism: Carcharhinus amblyrhynchos; assembly: GCF_965287045.1. Classification (NCBI taxonomy): domain Eukaryota; kingdom Metazoa; phylum Chordata; class Chondrichthyes; order Carcharhiniformes; family Carcharhinidae; genus Carcharhinus; species Carcharhinus amblyrhynchos. Next base: position 31,967,365 of record NC_137335.1, on the reverse strand, counting down.
GACAAATGGAATTGCAAATGAGGCTAAAAAGCAATCAATTCTCCAGAAATGTCAACAGTGTTGGTGCCACTGTATCTGCTATTTCACAAAGTAGCTCAATGGAATGGGGGGCCAGCTCAAAAAAAGCTTTCAAGGATGTGAAAGCATTGCAACCATCAGCTAATCTGCTGGTTCACTTTGATCAGGACAGAGAATTCATTGTGTCATGTGATGCCTCGCCCTTCGGTGTTGGGGCAGTACTCTCTCATCTGATGGAGGATAGGTCAGAAAAACCCATTAGTTTTGCATCATGCACGCTGACAGCAGCTGAGAAGCAATATTCCCAGCTAGACGAGGAAGGTGTAGTCATCGTCTTCATTGTGAAATGGTTTCATCAATACCTTTATTGTCACCCATTCACTATATGTACAGACCACAAACCACTGATGAGGCTTTTTAGTGAAGCCAGGAGCATTTCTCCCATGGCTTCAGTGAGAATACAGTATTGGGCTCTCATATTGTTGGCCTACCAGTGTAACATTGTAGGCAGGGAAGGATAATGCAAATGCAAACAGGTTGAGTCGTTTTCCTTTACCAGACACGCCCATCATCTAATACTAGGGGCATGCACTCAAGATAAGGGGGAAAGTTCAAAGAAATGAGAGGGGTTTTACACAGAGTGACAGATGTCTGGAACGAACTGCCAGGGGTGGCAATGGAGGCAAATATGATAGGGGCATTTCAGGGGCTTTTAGACAAACACGTGAATATGCAAAGAGCAGAGGGATATGCACCAGGGGCAGGCAGAAGAGATTAATTTAATTGGGTGAAATGTTTTGCACACCATTGTGGACCAAAGGGCCTCTTTCTCTGCTGTACTGTCCTGTGTTGAAAGACGTTAGTTCTGCCACAGGCAGCTTTCTTGCTTGAGACTTACACGCTCTCCAGTGAATGCTAAAAGGATTAAGCAGTGGATGGATTAGGAATTAGTTCTAGGGGATGATGAATTGAGACCGTATGTAGAGCGGAAGGATGAGTTGAATGTGAGGATGTTTGTATCCTTGGGGTCTCAAGTGCACATCTCATCCCTGGTCATTCACAGTTTTTGGATGAAGTTCATGAGACACAACTGGGTACCCCCAAATGAAAAGTTTAGCTAGGACCTGGAGAATAAGGTGAAACCTTGTCCTGTGTGTCAGGTCAACCAGAAGGTGGTGTCACCAGCACCACTACATCCTTGAGAGTGGTCCACATTTTATGTAGACTTGGTAGGGCTCTTCATGGGTGATGGGTTTCTCATCATTGTAAATGTGCATTCTAAGTGGTTGGAAGTATACAGCATAAGCAACATCACAGCTTCCATTAAACTAAGAGAAGTTATGCCAGGTTTTTGCAATTCATGGTTCACTGGATTGTTTCTGATAGTGATACAACATTTGCAAGTGGTTTGATCCAAGAGTTTATGTAGAGAAATGGAATATGTCATGTGCATACTGTGCCTGTTTATCTAACTTCAAATGATTTAGCAGGGCAGGCTATCAGACACTGAAAAAAGGATTGAGGAGAATGGCAGTGATACTTTGGGAATCAAGCTCTGTTGGTTCTCTTGTGCCAGTATTGCATGATGCCACAAACGACAACAGGCTCCTTACCAGCTGAATTATTGATGAGGAGGAAACTGTGGTCTCATCTGGCTCTGCTACATCCAGATGTCAAAACAAGAATGGGAAGGAGAAGGGGAGGAGGAGAAGGAAAAAGCAGAAGGAGAGACATGACTACCATGCTACGATGAGACATGTCAACTTGAATGATTGAATCTATGTTAGGAATTTTGGCAGGAACCAACAATGTCTGCCTGGAGTTTTTCTTAACCAAGTGATCTGCTATCTTTGGCAGTGAAATTGATCACTAGATGTCGATCACATTCGTCTACAGCACGACTTGGAGACAGATAACATGATAGAAGGAAGTGCTGTTGTGGACATTCAACAGGAAATGGCTCATATTGTACAAGCATTTCCAGTGGTCTCTACTCCAGGAGAGACGCTCTTCCTATTTTCTCTGAGCTATCCTCAAGAAAAACATTTTTGGGGCGATTTTCAGCCTCATGGGCCGTCAGTGAAAACAGCAACACAGGCAGAAAATTCAGAGAGAATCAGGAAATGCGAATTTCCATGGTTTACTGTGCATGTGTGGATGTCAAAAATCTAAGTTCCACCATGATAACGCTAACATAACGGCAGTGTCAGTAATCCTAGTACCAGACAGATCAAGCAAAAGCACAACAGAGAGCAAGGGAAGTCCAGATTAAACAGCTTTTATTTCAATGCAAGAGGCCTGATAGGCAAGGCAGATGAACTTGGCACAGATGGGTATGTGAGACTAAGATATTATAGCAATTATTGAAACATGGCTAAGGGAGGGACAGGACCGGCAGCTCAACATTCCAAGGTGCAGATGCTATAGAAAAGATAGAACAGGAGAAGAGGAGAAATTGCACTTTTGATTAGGGAAAACATCACAGCAATACTGAGGGACGATATACCCAAGAGTTTGGCCACTGAGTCTATATAAGAACATAAGAAATAGGAGCAGGAGTAGGCCATCCAGCCCTTCGAGCCTGCCCCGCCATTCAATAAGATCATGGCTGATCTGTCGTGGCTCAGTTCCACATTCCCGCCCTCTCCCCATAACCCTTAATCCCCTCTCTTATCAAAAACCCATCAAAAACGCGTCTTAAAAATATTTAGCGAGGTAGCCTCCACCACTTCAACGGCAGAGAATTCCAGAGATTCACCACCCTTTGAGTGAAGAAGTTCCTCCTCAACTCTGTTCTAAACCGCTCCCCCTTTATCTTGAGGCTGTGCCCCCTAGTCCTACTATCCTTTCTGAGCGGGAAGAGTCTCTCCACCTCTATCCTATCCATCCCATTCATCATCTTATACGTCTCAATGAGATCTCCCCTCATTCTTCTAAACTCTAACGAGTACAAGCATAGTTTATTCAGCCTCTCCTCGTAGCTCAACCCCCTCAACTCCAGCGTCAGCCTATTAAACCTCCTCTGCACTCCCCCCAAGGCCAAACCTTGCGTATGGATAGAACTGAGAAATAAGAAGGGGGAAATCACGTTAATAGGGTTGTACTATAGGTCCCCAAATAATCAGCAGGAAATTGAGGAGCAAGTATGTAAGGAGGTTATAGATAGCTCCAAGAAAAAAGGTGGTAATAGTAGGGGATTTTAACTTTCCCAATATTGACTGGTTTTGCCATAGTATTAGAGGGTTGGATGGAGAAAAATTTGATGAGTGTATTCAGAAGGAATTTCTCATTCAGTATGTGGATGGCCTGACTAGAGAGGAGGTAAAACTTGACCTGCTTGGGAAATAAGGAAGGGCAGGTGACAGAAATGTTAGTGAGGGATTACTTTTGGGACTAGTGACCATAATTCCATTAGTTTTAAGTTGGCTATGAAGAATGATAGGTCTGGCCCAAAAGTTAAAATTCTAAATTGGGGCAAAGCCAATTTTGATATCAGCCAGGAACTTTAAGTAGTTAATTGGGGGAATCTGTGGGAAGGCAGAGGTAATTGGGAGGCTTTCAAAAGTGTGTTGACCAGGGTTCAGGGTAAGCATATTCCTCTTAGAGTAAAAGGCAAGGTTGGTAGAAGTAGGGAACCCTGAATGACTTGGGATATTGAGGCCTTGGTCAAAAAGAAGAAAGAGGCACGTAACATGCATAGGCAGCTGGGTTCAAGTGAATCCCTTGAAGAGTATAGAGGCTGTAGAAGTAGAGTTAAGGGAAATCAGGAGGGCAAAAAGGGCACACAAGATTGTTTTGGCAGAGAAGGCAAAAGAGCATCCAAAGAGCTTCTACAAATACATAAAGGCCAAAAGTGTAACTAGGGAGAGAATACGATCTCTTACGGCTCAACAAGGTCATCTATGTGCAGATTGCATGACAAAAAGCTGCAGCATGCTATGGTGCAGAGGGAACTGGGGGTCCTTGTGCATGAGTCCCAAAAATCCAGCCTGCAGGTGCAGCAGGTGGTCAGGAAGGGAATGGGATGCTGGCCTTCATAGCGAGGGGGATTGAATATAAAAGTAGGGAAGTCTTGCTGCAACTGTACAGGGCACTGGTGAGACCGCAGCTGGAGTACTGTGTGCAGTTTTGGTCGCCGCACTTGCACAAGGATATTTTGGCCTTGCAGGGAGTGCAAAGGAGGTTCATTAGGCTGATCCCAGAGTTGAGGGGGTTGAGCTATGAGGAGAGGCTGAATAAACTAGGCTTGTACTCGTTAGAGTTTAGAAGGATGAGGGGAGATCTCATTGAGACGTACAAGATGATGAATGGGATGGATAGGGTAGAGGTGGAGAGGTTCTTCCCGCTCAGAAAGGACAGCAGGACTAGAGGGCACAGCCTCAAGATAAGGGGTGGGCAGTTTAGAATGGAGTTGAGGAGGAACTTCTTCACTCAAAGGGTGGTGAATCTCTGGAATTCTCTGCCCGTTGAAGTGGTGGAGGCTGCCTCGCTAAATATATTTAAGACGCGGGTAGATAGGTTTTTGGTAGGCAAGGGGATTAAGGGTTATGGGGAGAAGGCGGGAAAGTGGAACTGAGCCACTTCAGATCAGCCATGATCTTATTGAATGGCAGGGCAGGCTCGAAGGGCCAGATGGCCTACTCCTGCTTCTATTTCTTATGTTCTTATGTTCTTATCCACAAGCGTGGGTGAGATCCTAAATGAATATTTCTCATCAGCATTCACTGTTGAGAAAAGCATGGATGTTAGGGAACTTGGGGAAATAAATAGTGATAACTTGAGGAGTGTACATATAATAGAGAAGGATATGCTGGAAGTCTTAAAGTGTGTCAATGTAGATAAATCCCAGAGCCTGATGAAGTGTATCCCAGGACATTGTGGGAAGCTAGAAAAGAAATTGTGGGTCCCTTAGCAGAGATATTTAAACCATCGATAGCCATAGATAAGGTATTTGAAAATTGGAGGGTGGCAAATGTTGAGTCTTTGTTTAAGAAGAGCTGCAGGGAAAAGCCTGGGAACTACAGGCCAGTGAGCCTCACATTTGTAGTAGGTAAGTTGTTGGAAGGTATTTTGAAGGACAGGATTGACAGGCATTTAGAGAAGCAAAGACTGATTAGGGATAGTCAGCATGGCGTTGTGAGTGGAAAATCATGTCTCACGAACTTGAATTGAGTTTTTTTGAAGGGGTAACCAAAAAGGCAGATCAGCGCAGTACAATTGATGTTGTCTACATGGACTTTAGCAAGGCTTTTGACAAGGCACTGCATGGTAGGTTGTTGCACAAGGTTAAATCCCACGGGATCCAGAGTGAGGTAGCTAAATGGATACAAAATTGGCTTGATGACAGAGACAGAGGGTGGTTGTAGAGGGTTGTTTTTCAACCTGGAGACCTGTGACCAGTGGTGTGCCTCAGGGATCGGTGCTGAGTCTACTGTTATTTGTCATTTATATTAATGATTTGGATGAGAATATAGGAGGCGTGGTTATAAGTTTGCAGGTGACACCAAGGTTGGTGACATAGTGGACAGTGAAGAAGGTTACCTCAGTATGCAACGGGATTTTGATCAATTGGGCCAGTGGACTAATGAATGGCAGATGGAGTCTAATTTGGATAAATGCGAGGTGATGCATTTTGGTAGATTGAATCAGGGCAGACTTACTCAGTTAATGGTAGGGTGCTGGGGAGAGTTACAGAATAAAAAGATCTAGGGGTTCGTAGCTCCTTGAAAGTGGAATCACGGGTGTACAGAGTGGTGAAGAATGTTTGGTTTCATTGGTCAGAATGTTGAATACAGGAGTTGGGACGTCTTGTTGAAGTTGTACAAGACATTGGTAAAGCCACACTTGGAGTACTGTGTATAATTCTGGTCACCCTATTATAGAAAGGATATTATTAAACGAGAAAGAGTGCAGATGAGATTTATTAAGATACTAGGCCTTGATGGTTTGAGTTATAAGGAGAGCCTGGATAGACTGGGACCTTTTTCTCTGGAGTGTAGAAAGCTGAGGGTTGATCTTATAGCGAGCTATAACATAATGAGGAGCAAGGTCAGCTAGATAGTCAATATCTTTTCCCAAAGGTAGGGGAGTCTAAAGCTACAGGGCATAGGTTTAAGGTGAGAGGGGAAAGATACAAAAGGGTCCAGAGGGTCAGTTATTTCACCCAGGAGGTAGAGTGTTTGGAACAGTGGTTAGCACTGCTGCCTTGCAGCGCCAGGGACTTGGGTTCAATTCCAGCTTTGGGTGAATGTCTGTCGTTTACATGTTCTCCTTGTGTCTGTGTGGCTTTCCTCCAAGTGCTTTGGTTCCCTCCCACAGTCCAAAGATGTGCAGGTTAGGTAGATTAAACGTGGTAAAATGCCCCTTTGTATGGGGGGATATGGGACTATGGGGATAGGGCCTGGGTGTAGGCTCATTGGGTTGAATGGCCTCATTTCTGGACTGTAGGGGTTCTATGATTCAATGACTGTAGTTATGGCCATCTATTTTTGCATTATAGGTAATGCCACTATCAATTCCTATTCTAGAAAATACGTATAATGACTGGCTTTCAGTGCTGTCTTCTGAGCACGTTGATGGTAGCTTTGTCTAAAGAAGACCACTTCAGAAATTGGCTTTTAGCAAACAGAATAATTTAAATGGCACTGGTGCCAGAGCAGTTCTCATAGGTGTAAAGGAAATAACGCAATGCCAGTGCAAAGAAGACACAGGATGGATGCCTAAAACCTCAGAAAAAGGAGTAGTTTAAGAACAATTCTAATAGAGGGGGGAGAGAAAGAGTTAGAGAAACAGAGGTGTTTATGGATTCAGTTCCAGAGCATGAAGCCTAAATGCTTGATGTTTAAATGGAGCAAATTCGGCCCATAAGAACAGAAGAAATAGGAGCAGGAGTAGGCCATCTAGCCCTTCGAGCCTGCCCCACCATTCAATAAGATCATGGCTGATCTGTCGTGGCTCAGTTCCACATTCCCGCCCTCTCCCCATAACCCTTAATCCCCTCTCTTATCAAAAACCCATCAACCCGCGTCTTAAAAATATTTAGCGAGGCAGCCTCCGCCACCTCAACGGGCAGAGAATTCCAGAGATTCACCACCCTTTGAGTGAAGAAGTTCCTGCTCAACTCCGTTCTAAACCGCCCCCCCCTTTATCTTGAGGCTGTGCCCCCTAGTCCTACTGTCCTTTCTGAGCGGGAAGAGTCTCTCCACCTCTATCCTATCCATCCCATTCTTCATCTTATACGTCTCAATGAGATCTCCCCTCATTCTTCTAAACTCTAACGAGTACAAGCCTAGTTTATTCAGCCTCTCCTCATAGCTCAACCCCCTCAACTCCGGCATCAGCCTAGTAAACCTCCTCTGCCCTCCCTCCAAGGCCAAAATATCCTTGCGTAAGTACGGTGACCAAAACTGCACACAGTACTCCAGCTGCGGCCTCACCAATGCCCTATACAGCCGCAGCAAGACCTCCCTACTTTTATATTCAATCCCCCTCGCTATGAAGGCCAGCATCCCATTAGTCTTCCTGACCACCTGCAGGCTGGGTTTTTGTGACTCATGCACAAGGACCCTGAGGTCCCTCTGCACCGTCGCCTGCTGCAGTTTTTCGCCACGTAAGTAATAGTCCTTCCTACCATTATTCCTTCCAAAGTGGACCACCTCGCACTTGCCAAATTAAATTCCATTTGCCATTTCCTGGCCCATTCGTCCAGCCTATCTAGATCCTTCTGCAGACTCTCCACACCCTCCACGCAATTTGCCGTTCCACCAATCTTGGTGTCATCAGCAAATTTTGACACCATACACTCGGTTCCCTCCTCCAGATCATCTATATAAATGGTAAATAGCTGAGGCCCCAGCACCGACCCCTGGGGCACTCCACTAGTCACCAACCGCCAATCCGAATAGCACCCATTAACCCCCACTCTCTGCCTCCTATTTGACAACCAATCCTCTATCCACGCTAACACCCTACCCCCAACTCCATGCCCCCTTACCTTCTGCAATAACCTCTTGTGAGGTACCTTGTCAAACGCCTTCTGAAAATCCAGAAAGACCACATCCACCGGCTCTCCTCTATCCACCGCCCTAGACACATCCTCATAGAACTCCAATAAATTTGTCAGACACGACTTCCCCTTAACGAAACCGTGCTGCGTCTGCTCTATCAAGCAATTCCCCTCAAGATGCCTCGCTATTTCCTCCTTCATGACGGATTCTAACATTTTACCTACAACAGACGTTAAACTAACCGGCCTATAATTCCCTGCCTTTTGCCTGGCACCCTTCTTAAACAACGGCGTAACATTAGCCGTTTTCCAATCTTCCGGCACTTCCCCGGAATCCAGCGACGTTTGGAAAATAACCACCAAGGCATCCACTGTCACCTCCGCCATTTCTTTCAGAACCCTCAGATGCATTCCATCCGGTCCTGGGGACTTGTCCACAATCAGTCCCTCCAGTCTGTCGAGCACCGCCTCTCTAGTAACAATAATGTCATTGAGACCCTCCAGTCCTACCACCTTTCCATCGCTACCACCCGGCAAATTACTCACGTCTTCCTCTGTGAAGACCGAAACAAAAAAGTTATTCAAGACCTCAGCCATTTCCCCATCCCCTACCACTAAGTCCCCCCTCTCATCCTCTAAGGGTCCAACGTTCACCCTAGCCAGCCTCTTCCTTTTTATATATTTATAAAAACTCTTGCTATCCTTTTTTATATTAAGCGCTAGCCCAGCTTCATAGTTTCTCCTACCCTTTATCAACTTTCTTGTCAATCTTTGTTGACATTTAAACCTCTCCCAATCCTCTTCTCGCCCACTACTCTTAGCTACTCTAAACGCCTCTGCTTTTAATTTATCACTTCCCTTCACCTCCTTCGTTATCCATGGCTTATTACCTCTCCTCCTACGGTCCTTTTTAACCATCGGAATAAATTTCTGCTGAGCACCAAGAAAGATCTCCTTAAAGATCCTCCACTGCTCCTCAGCAGACCTACCTTCCAACGCGGTACCCCAGTCAACATTCGCCAATTCTTCTCTCATCCTACCGTACTCCCCTCTGTTCAAACAAAGGACGCGTGTCCGGGAACCCACTTTCTCCTCCTCCATCTGCACCAGAAACTCCACCATACAATGATCACTTTCCCCAAGAGGATCCTTCACCACAAGGTCCCTAATTCTACCCGCCTCATTACATAACACGAGATCCAAGATAACTCGCTCCCTCGTCGGCTCCAACACACACTGTTCAAGGAAACTATCCCGGCAGCATTCCAAGAACTCCTCCTCGAGCCCACCGCGTCCAACATGGGTCGACCAATCAATATGTAGATTGAAATCCCCCATAATTGCGGCCGTTCCGTTCCTGCACGCCGCACTTATTTGCACGTTAACAGCCCGCCCCACCTCCAGATCATTTATTTGGGGGCCTATAGACGACACCCACCAGCGTCTTCCTCCCTTTGCTGTTCCTAATCTCCACCCACAACGATTCCACTTTCTGCTCTTTGGTTCCTATATCATCCCTTGCTACCACCCTGATGCTATCTTTAATCATCAGAGCTACGCCCACCCCCCTTTTTCCTCCCGCCTATCCTTCCTAAACACTTGATACCCCTCCAATAGGTGATGGAGAGTTAGAGCTGGGTGTCATCTATATACGAGAATATGATTTTACCGAGGGGAGTGTATAGAGGAGAGTGCCATGAACAAATCTTCCAGAACTTCTCAGTAAACTATCATGAGGTGGGAAGAGCAGACATTTGTGGAGATACAGTAGTTAACAATGGGACTAGAGTTTGAGAAATGAGAGAGAATGCATCTGAGATGTTTCAGCAATTATTTTCTTAAGCAGTGTGTTATCTTGTGTTATGGATTTATAAAATGTTAACTCGAAACAAAATTTAAAGAACCCTATAGGTTGGGGTTATTGTCTTGAAAATTGACGTCATTTGTGTAACTTTGCAAGAAGATAAACAGGGACATTCTTTGATTATCATTCTCTATTCATTTTGTTTATTTACGATAGTGATAAATGACTAGTTGATTCCTCAAGCTGACTTGCATTTACTTGTATTTCAGCAGTAGTGTGTTGGAAGAAGAGATTAACTTTCTGACACTGTGATTGGTTGGAGATTTTCAGGAGCTGGCACTTTGGCTGGCTCAATTTGATATCTGTGTAAGTTAGTTTGTTTATATCTGCAGTAATCATTGACTGCTCCCTCACCCATTTCACTTAAAACACACTCATCAACTGACAAATCCACTTCTATTCAATTTAGTTTTCTTACTTTTTAAAAAAAAGAACTTGTGAACTAATGCAAAAAAATTAATGCATTAACCAAAAACCAAAACCAAGTTGTTTAATATAATAAATGCTACCTGTATTTTCAAGAAAGAGGGTGTAGGATTCTTCGAATGAGCTGGTAAAGACACATTGGGCTGAATGGCCTCTTGCTGACTGTACAATTCTATGATTCTAAATCTATGTATCCTTTATCTCTATGGCAATACTTCTGTAGTCCATGTACACAGTGCACTTTTGAGCAAAGGTTTAATGGTCCTAATCTTCACCTCTGCATATCATAGCTCATTAAACTATTACAATAAATGATGACCACATTATTACTGATTAACCTAGTATTTTACCTAGTCAGTTTGTTGTGTGACACCTTGAGTGACATGATCTACAAAAATGGTGCAAGTGAATCCAGAATCACATTTTATGTCAATCTTTTAAAATATTTATGTCATCGATAAACTGTTCTTACAAAAGAACAAAGAGAACAAAGAACGGTACAGCACAGGAACAGGCCCTTTGGCCCTCCAAGCCTGCACCGCTCATGCGTCCAACTAGACCGTTCGTTTGTATCTCTCTATTCCCAGTCAGTTCATGTGGCTACCCAGATAAGTCTTAAATGATCCCAGCATGTCCGCTTCAACCACCTTGCTTGGCAGCACATTCCAGGTCCCCACCACCCTCTGTGTAAAATATGTCCTTCTGACATCTGTGTTGAACCTTGCCCCCTTAACCTTGAACTTGTGACCCCTTATGTTCATCACCTCCGACCTGGGAAAAAGCTTCCCACTGTTCGCCCTATCTATGCTCTTCACAATTTTATACTCCTCTATTAGGTCGCCCCTCATCCTCCGTCTTTCCAGGGAGAACAACCCCAGTTTACCCAATCTCTTCTCATAGCTAAGACCCTCCATACCAGGCAACATCCTGGTAAACCTTTTCTGTACTCTCTCCAAAGCCTTCACGTCTTTCTGGTAGTGTGGCGACCAGAACTGAACGCAGTTTTCCAAATGTGGCCGAACCAATGTTCTATATAGCTGCACCAACATATGCTGACTTCTATACTCTATGCCCTGTCCAATAAAGGCAAGCATGCCATATGCCTTCTTCACCAGCCTCTCCACCTGTGCTGCCACCTTTAGGGGTCTGTGGACTTGCACACCCAGGTCCCTCTGTGCGTCTATACTCCTGATGGTTCTGCCATTTATTCTATAGTCCCTCCCTATATTAGATCTACCAAAATGCATCACTTCGCATTTATCTGGATTAAATTCCACCTGCCCAATTTTCCAGCCTATCTATATCCTGTTATATTCTTTCACAATGTTCATCACTATCCGCAAGTCCATCAATCTTTGTGTTGTCTGCAAACTTACTGATCACACCAGCTACATCTTCTTCCAAATCATTTATATGTATCACAAACAGCAGAGGTCCCAGTACAGAACCCTGCGGAGCACCATTAGTCACAGACCTCCAACCAGAAAAAGACCCTCCACTGCTACTCTGTCTTCTGTGGCCAAGCCAGTTCTCCACCCATCTAGCTAGCTCATCTTTTATCCCGTGAGATTTAACCTTTTGCACCAGCCTTCCATGAGGGACCTTGTCAGACGCTTTACTAAAATCCATATAGATGACATCCACAGCCCTTCCCTCGTCAATCGTTTTTATCACCTCAAAAAACTCAACCAAATTTGTGAGGCATGACCTCCCTCATAGAAAACCATGCTGTCTATCGCTAATGAGATTATTCCGTTCTAAATGCACATATAATCCTATCTCTAAGAATCTTCTCCAACAATTTCCCTACCACGGACATCAAGCTCACCGGCCTATAATTACCCGGGTTATCTTTGCTACCCTCCTTAAATAACAGGACCACATTTGCTATCCTCCAATCCTCAGGGACCTCACCTGTGTCCAGTGAAGAGACAAAGATTTCTGTTAGAGGCCCAGCAATTTCATCCCTTGTCTCCCTGAGCAGTCTAGGACAGATGCCTCAGGCCCGTGAGATTTGTCTGTCTTAATGTTTCCTAAAAGACCCAACACTTCCTCCCTTGTAATTGAAATTTTTTTCTAACGGGTCAACACATCTCATTGATCTACCAGTCAACATGTCCCTCTCCTCTGTGAATACTGATGCAGAGTGTTCATTTAGGATTTCACCTACTTCCTTGGGTTCTAAACATAATTCCCCTCCTTTGTCCCTGAGAGGTCCGATCCTTTCCCTGACAACCCTGTTGTTCCTAACGTATGTATAAAATGCCCTAGGATTCTCCTTAATCCTGTCTGCCAAGGACATTTTGTTACCCCTTTTTGCCCTTCTAATTTCCTGCTTGAGCTCTTTTCTACTTTCCCTGTATTCCTCCAGTGCTCCATCTATTTTTAGCTACCTGGACCTTTTGCCTCTTTTTGATTAGATCCATGATTTCCTTGGTTATCCAGGGCTCTCGAATCTTGCCTTTCCTTTCCTTCCTTCTTATAGGCACATGCCTGTCCTGCAGCCCTGTGAACTGCTCCTTAAAAGACTCCCACGTGCCAGGTGTGGATTTACCCTCAAACAGCCCCTCCCAATCAAAAGCCACCAAGTCGTGCCAAATACGGCTGTAGTTAGCCTTCCCCCAATTCAGCACCTTACCCATAGGACAACACTCATCTTTTTCCATTACTATCCTAAAGTTTACAGAATTGTGGTCATTATTTGCCACATGTTCGTCTACTGAAACTTTGACAACCTGACTGGGCTTATTTCCCAGTACTAGGTCCAGTATAGCCCCCTCTCTAGTTGGATTATCCACATATTGTTCCAAAGAACCCTCCTGTACGCATTTTATAAATTCCTCCCCATCCAGGCCCCCAGCCCTAAGCGATTTCCAGCCTACACAAGGGAAATTAAAGTCTCCCACTACAACTACCCTATTTTTTTGCACCTATCCAGAATCTCCTTACATATCCATTCCTCAACTTCCTGTGGGCTAATGGGGGGCCTGTAGTATACCCCCAGCATAGTGACTGCGCCCTTCCTGTTTCTGAGCTCCACCCCAGTTACTTATTACACGACCCTTCTAAATTATCCACCCTTTGTACCGCTGTAATATGCTCCCTAGCCAGTATTACTACTCCCCCACCTCTTCTAGCCCCTTCTCTGTCGCGCCTAAAACACTTATACCCCGGAATATTCAGTCCTGACCTTCTTTTAACCAAGTCTCTATCACTGCAACCACATCCAAGTTCCGCACAAGCATTAAGGCCCTAAGCTCGTCTGTCTTGCCTGTTACGCTCCTTGCATTGAAGCAGATGCACTCCAGACCGCCAGGCCCACTGAGGTCATCCTCTCCCAGAATGCTCTTCCTCTTAGATAGCCTTGTCCTGGCTCCAAGCCCGTCCCCAGCCTCTATGCTTATTGACCTATTGTTTTGATCCCCAACCCCCTGCCACGTTAGTTTAAACCCACCCGAACCACACTAGCAAAACTCCCAGCCAGGATGTTCATGCCCTTCCAGTTAAGGTGTAACTCGTCCTTCTTGTACAGGTGCCACCCTCTCTTGAAGTCTTCCCAGTGATCCATGAATTTGAAACCCTCCCTCCTGCACCAGTCCTTTAGCCATGTGTCCAGTTGTACAATCTCCCTGTTCCTAGCCTCACTAGCACTTGACACTGGGAATAGTCCAGAGATTGCTATCCTAGAGGCCCTGCTTTTTAGCCTACTACCCAACTCCTTGAATTCTCTCGCAGGAACTCCCTGCTCTTTCTGCCTATGTCATTTGCACCAATGTGGACAATGACGTCTGTCTGGTTATCTGCCCCTTTAGTATGCTTCCTACCCGCTCAGAGACATCCAGGACCCCAGCACCAGGGAGGCAGACTACCATCCTAGAGTCTTGTTCGCGCCCACAGAACCACCTCTCTGTGCCTCTAACTATTGGTCTCCTAAACCCCCTCTTTCCCTTCCGAGCCACGGAGCCTGACTCCATGTCAGCAACCTGGTCACCTTGGCTTGCCCTGGAAGGTCATCCTCTCCCACAGTATCCAAAACGGTATACTTATTTTGGAGGGGGACACAGGGGATCCCTTCACTGACTGCTGTCTCCCTTCCCCAGTCTTGTCTGTCACCCAGTCCTTACTGTTAAGGGGAGCATACTCTCTGGTATGTGACCTTTACCCTTCCTAATTGAGACCCACATGTCTTCCTCCCGTGGCCTTGATGTGAGTACCTGCCTGTAACTTCTTTCTGTTAATTCCTCATTCTAAGTTACCTCACTGAGCTGGGGTAGATCTTTTAAAACTGGACTTTAAGCCCCTCAATCAGGGAGGAGAAAACAGCTTGTTTTCTCACTCCCAGTTGATATCCAGCAGCCTGTGAAAGCGTGCACTGAAAACTGGCTTAGGTTTAGCAGTCATATTGACTGATACTCATTATAATCTGAATGATAACCACTTGGGTAGGTTATTGGTTTGCCAGCATGGCCACTTCTTGCTGTTTCTGTAATGATGATGCTTTTTACAGGATGAGGGTTTTAGCCCCATACCAAATAACCTTTTCCAACTAGGCTTGGGATTGGTTTTGGCATTCTGGAGTGGTATATTAACATTTTCAAAGCCTTATTCTTTGGCATCAAGACCAGTACTGGCATCACGGACTCCTCCAAAACATCACAGAAGCATGGCAAGGATGCAGCCTTGCTGTACACTCTCCCCATTCCATTTCCTCTTAGTTATTGATTTCATCATTGGAAGGTGATGATGGATGCAGACTTTGGCATCCTATGGTAACACCACTGTTTGATGGACCTGGATTTTGCAGACAATGTTTGTTTTGCTGCCCAAAGAGTTGTGTGCCCACCCAAGACACGAGCATCAGTCTTGAGAATAGCGGTGCCAAGGTTGGTCTACCCATCAGCTGCAAGTCAGTGAATGGTAACAAGGCCCTCCCATCATGAGGCAACAGAACATTGAGGATGTTGACCACTACCCCTACCTAGGGAGCAACATTTCCAGAGAGGGTGATTGATGTCCACACAATATTTGCCAAAGCAGCATCAATCTTTCAGTAGCTCAATATGATCTGGGCATCCAATATCATCAAGACTGCCATTAAGCTGTGACTCTAGTACCAACTGAAATTTATGCCAGTGAGACATGGAAGAGAACAACAAAGGTGTCGTGCAAGCTGGATGACTTTCACCAGCATTGCCTAAGGTCCACGAGATACATACGATCCCAAGTATCACATGGAACATCGGCATCACCAACAAAGAAATGCTACAGACTACTGGTCAGAAGTAACTGTGGGACATGGTGATGAAGAGATGGTGAAGGCCGGCAGGACAAGTATTTTGTCTTCGAGAGTGGATGTTGAATGGACACAACCAGATGGAAAAATAAGATGAGGCCAACCAAAGAGCTGATGAAGGACATTTAAGGAGGAAATACAAGAGAAAGGCACCATCTGAGCTGAAGCAAAAATAAATTGTAATGGGTCAGTGGAGTCTTTCTGCCCATTGTCTCACATGGGACCTGAGGAACTAAAATTATGTAAGTCTAAAGTTATTGGAGGATGCAGAATTGAGCTGCAATGCCCTGTAGATGCTGATAACCCAAAATAAAAACAAAACACTAGAAGATCTCAGTAGGTCTGACAGCATCTGTAGACAGAGAATATTCGCAACATTTCGAGTCTGGATGATCCTGCCATTTTGAGTCCAATATGACTCTTGTTTGATGAGCAAATATTATCTTGACAAGCAGCCTGTGCTTTCAATAAAGGAGGGAGAGAATTAGCAAGAAGGTATTGGAAAAAAAAATTGAAATGAGGAATTGACCTTTTCATTTGGTTTTCAAATAGGACAATTTAAAAAAAATGCAAAAACAGATTTGTATCTTATGTTACTGAAAGGAAAATGCCTTTCCTCTGAATATTTGTTCGTAACTGCCTCAAACGAAAGCTTCATGCTCCCTGAAGGCAGAGTTCCCAAACCGGTTGGGTCTGAATTGTATTCTGCACTGTAATATTAGGTTTCATGCCACCAAAGGCTCTGTAGCTTGAACTCCTTTAATATGATGTTAATGATGCTCGAATCTAGTTGGGACAGATGAGAAGTGACATGTGCCTTTGTGCAGGATGAACGATGTGAAATCAAATTCACCTTGAGTTGTTCTTCCCCTTCTCCCTGCTATTTTCTTTGAAAAGGCTGTGCAAGCTGAAAGGGTTGAACTTCTGGCTGTTGGTGGAGAGTGCATATCGTGCACTTCAGACAGACTCAAACCAGCCTCTATCGAAATTACAGGGGCATCTTCAGCTCCTAGCCTGTTTGAAACAAGGAAAGCAAATCCAAAGATTGCTGCTGGTACATTGACACTGTGGTTATCTGTGCTGTTTTCAAGTAAGGGGTTCCAGAGGGGTGTAACAAATATCACTACATGCTAGTGCATGATATAATTTCTTTTGTGCAATTTAATAATTACAGAAAAAAGAGACATGTCGAAGCTTTTCATCTTTCATTCTTCAGGACATTTTAAGAAATGACAATCTAAGCTGTATGAGTGGAGAATTGGTTGGCCGGTAAACTCTAATTTGTAAAAGTATCACCATGTTGAACGCATCAGATGACAGTGACTGATATAATTGCGAAGCGTTGTTTGAAATTTAAATCAGGAAACTTGGCCCTAATTGATCAAGGCATTGTCTTGGGGAATGAATCAGTGCATGGTTGTCACTTATTTTGTTCAGCTAAAACAGGTGCAATGTGTATTTTTTTTTCTGTTCCAGCACAATTGAAGATAGAGTGTTGTCTGTCTGCAGTTGATGTAGCGGAAACTCTGGCCACAATTACTGTGGGTAGGATAGTGAGAGACTTGCTGAGATGGGTGGAAAGTGGGGGTTAAGGCTTCTTTGTGAGAACAACTTGAGAATTAGAAGCAAAATTAGCCCATTTCCTCACTGGACCTGGTCTATCATTCAATAAGACCAGCCCTGATCTTCAGAGCTCAATTCTTCTTTCCTGCCCAATGCTCCCTTGATTCCCCTTCAATCTACACATTCATCTATCTTTGCCTTGAATATGCTCACTGACTGAGCATCCACAGCCCACTGGGGTGGTGAATTCCAAAGATCAACAATCCTTTGAGTGAAGAAATTCCTTCTGTTTTCATTCTTTAGTAACCAACTTCTTGTCCTGAGATTATGCCTGTTGGACTCTCCAACTAAGGAAACAACCTCTCAGTATCCATCCAGTTAAGTTGCCACAGAATCTTGTGTTTCAATTAAGTTATTTTTCGTTCTTCTAAATTCCAAAGATTATAGGTCCCTTCCACTCAACCCCTAATCATGGAACAAATCTCTCAGCCTGGAAATTAATCTAATAAAGCTTCACTGCACTGTCTCCAAAGCAAGTATATCCTCCTCTAGATTAGGAAACAAAACTATGCACTGTATTCCAGGCATGGTATTTCCTGACTCACAAGAAAACATTAGAAATAGATTAAAAACGTATTTCCCAGACATTGACAAGCGCAGGATTTGGCTCTGAGCCAGTTTGGAACCACCATTCCTCCCTCCTCCATACCTGTCGCTCAGTTGGATGTTGTGAATCAGGTGTGAGTGACATCATTATCTAATCTGCCTTTTTCATGCAGATGGTCCGTTCACCTGCTCAAAGGAGCAGGTTAATATTGGAATACAGTGGGATGGGGGAGAAATTACAACCCTCAATTGATTTTTGGAACTTTGTAGCACTCCAGTTCGCTATTTCCATTCTTTAATTGCTCACTGTTGTACTTTCCTTCCTGCTCCAAAAGGATATTTGCCATGGATGCCTTTTGAACCAATCATATCAGGGGAAAAATCATGTGGAATTCATTTCACTTTTTCGTCTTTGGGGAAGTCACATTGCCGTTCTCATTAATAACATTAGTTTCAAAGTGCCTGAAATTGAAGATTTCTTACTGCCCTGAGGCCAGCAGGTCTCCCACCCCTCCCTGGCTCTGTCCCCCTAGGATCCCTCTTGGGAATCTGGAGACAATCATTTTCTCAATCAGGGAACTCATATTCCGAGGCTAACCTCATGGACCTTAATGGGGTCATTAAAATTTAGAATTAGAAATTCTGAATTATCCTGTAAGTAAAAGCAGTGTGCAGAAATTTTCGAACAATTATATGAGAAACCTCAGTAGACAAAGTTTGCTAGAAATCCTGGATTTGGTTTCCTCGGATAATGCTAAATTAGTTGATCTGAACTTGGACAGCCTTTTGAGGAGACAGTTGATTCCAGAATTTCTGAGTTAAGGACATAACAGTTAACTCTCCTTATTGAAAACTATCCTGCAACCCTGGCACATGTGTAGATGACACGTGAGTTATGAGCCTCAGCCTGGCTATAATGCCTTCAAGGTTATATGGTCTGTCAACACTCCATATCCAGGCACACAAAAAGAGAATGGCCATTTAGATGAGGTACCATGAAGCAAACTGGTATTTGTAAAACTGGAGCTTGAAGAAATTACCTAAAATAAATTTATTACTCATTAATAAACTTATTAGTCATTTCATTTATGTTCCAGCTGATGTATAAGGATTGAAAATATTTCTGGCCCACAAATGCCTTTCCTGGGCAAACATGCCTTATGAAGGAATTTTCAATGTCGGCCTCATTAAAGGAAAGTAGAATGTATAGAATGAAGATTTTAACTAAAGATCAGCATTTGGTGACCTGAGAAGCATCAGATGATGTGACTTTCTTACAATTAACATGTGATATAAATTAAATTTAACTTTTATATCATAAGCAAATTTATGATATAAAAAGGGAACCAGCTTTTATTTATATTTTTAAAAACATTCAGAAGAAGCATCCTTTAAATAGATTTTTTAAAAATGCTTTTGATACTTGAGTGTATTGTTTTGATATTTGGTTATTTCAGTGATACCTTTTGAATCAATTTTTAGAAATGTATTGGTTTTGTTATCTTGGGCATTAGATGAAGTAGTTTGGATTCTGTTTTAAATCCAGTTTATTGAGCTGTGCTCAAATCAGGAAGTACTGCATTTGTGCTCTCCACAATTTATGTTTTATATAGGCTAACCAAGACCTTTCTCTTGTTCTGATGATGTCCCACACTATTGACTTTTCACAGGTCCCAGCAGATATGATTATTAATTATAAATACTAGTTGATAAATAGAGCCTAGTCTCTGAAGGAGGAACCAGCTTGTATTGCTTTTTGAGACTATTTTACATAATTACAGTCATCAATCATAAACAGAATGGAAGCTATGTAAATAGGATTTCGTTTTAAAGTATTAATTTTATTTAAGGTCTTTAACAATCAGCTGTCTAAATTTACTAATAGCTAAGGTCTAAAGGGAAAGAAATAAAATTGTCAGGGTTGTGTCATACATTGGCATAATTTAAAGATTCAAAAACAATAACAATTTGTAAAATAAAGCTGAAGAATGAGATATATTCAGGATGATCAAAAGCTTGGTCAAAAAGAAGGAACTTAAAGAAGATGGAGAAAGGAGGGGGGCGGGATGGAAATTACAGAACCTGAGGCCTAGTTATCTGAAAACACAATTACCAATGGTCAAGTAAATGGAAGAAGGGGGCACAAGGCAGAGGTGAAAGAATGAAAAGTTTGGAATGGATGTTATAAGACTGTGGAATGTTACAGAGATAGGCAATGCATGCTTACAAAGAGATTTAAATAGATAAATAATTTAAAATTGAAGGATTATGGAACTAGGAGCCAATGTAGGTCAATGCCGTACAGGAATGTTGAGTGAATGGGCCTAGGACACAGCAGAAGAGTTTTGGATGAATTGTAGTTTACAGTAAAATATTGTGGATGGAAGGCTGGATGGGGAATACTGGAATTCTGAAAGTGACGACAGCATGAATGAGAGTTTCAGGAGTAGATGACCTGCAGCAAGCTCGATCTTAGTGATAGAAATAGCTGGTCTTATGATATAAAAGATATGGGGTTGGAAGTTCAACTTGGATGCCAAGATTGTAAACCATTTGATTCAGAATGAGACTGTAGTAGAGAAGGGGATGGAACCAGTGGAAAGAATACAAAGTTTGTAGCAGATATTGAAGATTATGGCTTTGGATCTTGTTGAATTGGAAGAAACTGGATTCATCCAAGACAAGCAATTGGTTTAACAATGTAATTGATGGGGGACAAAGACACAGTAAAATGGGGCTGTTTGTCATCAATGTAATGTGAAACTGA
Organism: Carcharhinus amblyrhynchos; assembly: GCF_965287045.1. Taxonomy (NCBI): domain Eukaryota; kingdom Metazoa; phylum Chordata; class Chondrichthyes; order Carcharhiniformes; family Carcharhinidae; genus Carcharhinus; species Carcharhinus amblyrhynchos. The sequence continues at coordinate 31,946,823 of NC_137335.1, read as the reverse complement.
CTCTTCTTCCAATGATAGCACTAAGGTGAGGCATGTCACTGAAAATGAGGTGTGGGCCATGGGGAGTCTCCAAAGTATCTGTTTGAAAGTGGGTAGAAGCCATCGCTGGCTATAGTAAGTAAGTAAGAGTAGAAGTTAGGGTGGTACGGTGGCACTGCGCTTAGCACTGCTGCCTCACAGCACCAGGGACCCGGGTTCAATTAAGCCTCGGGTGACTGTCTTGTGTGGAGTTTGCACATTCTCCTGTGTGTGCATGGATTTCCCCCGGGTGCTCCGGTTTCCTTCCACAGTCCAAAGGTATGCAGATTAGGTTAATCAGCTGTGCTAAATTGACCGTAGCCACGGGGGATTAGCAGGGTAAATTATGAGAATAGGGCTCGACTGGGATTGTGGTCAGTGCAGACTTGGTGGGCCGAATGGCCGCCTCCTGCACTGTAGGGATTCTGTGATTCTAGAACAAAGTGGAAAAAAATCCCACTGCACTGGCAGCACGGAATTGGAGGTAGATGGTGTGATCGACCATGCCATGGACTACAGAGTTTGAGGTGCAAATTTGTATCATGGTCACCATTACAACGTATGTCATTTGTGACTTTGATTAGGGTCATTTCAGTGAAGTGTTGGGAGTGAAAACCTGATTGGAAATTAGATTTAAATGTGAAGTTCAAAAAACAAATGGGCACTGATTTGTAAGGAGACTTTGGAGATGATTCAGTAACATTGGAGTTAACTTAACAGCATTCCACAGAAGTTATGACAAGGCACAGTTGTATTATTTTGCTGTGAATTATCTATAAATAATGATTTTAAAAATGTTTAAACTTTTATTTAAAAGAATTCTCAGCATTTACTTTGTATGTATATTTTTTAAATTCATGCATTTGGTAAATGAAAAATTACAATGCTCCATTAGACTTAAAAAAAATTAGACATTAAAAAATTAGTTGGTGTTCAACTTCTCGCAAAGAGAAACCACATGGATCAAAATATATTTGATGCTATGAATTGGTAGATATCTTGATCCACCCTCTGTAGTTTGTGTATTGCCAACAAAATTAAAGGAAGTGCCTGTTCAAATTCGACAGAAGTTCCATTGTTGCATTAGTGAAATTAGTACTGTTGACAGGCTGCTTCTGTAGTCAAGGTGAAACATCTCTCTGGCATCTTTTGTTTCCAGTAACTTTCAGAGTGTTCCTTTGAATTTTACTTAATTTCCAAGTATAGGTATTCTCAAGTTAATTTTCAAAGTTTTACTAATGTAAAAGTGATGTAAAATGAGTTTATTCAATTTATGCCAGAGCTCAAGTTTGCACATGTTTAAACAAACACCTCCGGTGTGTACTGTCGTATTCTTATGATATATTTCTGTTGGTGATATTGTTGGGTGTTTTTCAGAGTTTTTTTGCAGTAATTGTTCACGTTTTAGAGAGGAATATACATAGCAACACATTAAAAATAGAGATTTATTTTGAACACATTAGAAGTGACAGCTTTGTTTAGTTCTGCTGCAATGGAGCCTCCTTGTGAAAAGCCCTTTTCTCCTTTTTATCTTTTTTACTATTTTCTTACAGTCTAGTTCTCCTTCCCTCCAAGTCTGTGTCAGTTCAGAGTTAATCATTTCTTTGGAATGATGTTAGGCGCCTTTGGTAAAGGGGAAGCCTGAAAAATAAACTTAAGAATGAAAGCAACTTCAATTAATCGAGTACTTTATTGTGTAGGTTTTATTAGAGAAAGGAAATTGAACATTTAAATTGATCAGGAGTGAACTGGTGAAAGAGAAACTGAGCAAAGCTGGAGGACATAAGGAGGAGAAAGTCAATTGAGAATTCCAAGCATGAGATGTTTAAAGGTCTTGTGAGGGAAAAGTGCCCGGCACTATTTTCAAGCCTAGTACTAGCTGTAATAAATAAACCATTATTGCAAGCCTGATTTTAAAAAGTAGGCTCAATAGAAGTAAAAATTGGGAAAAGGCAATTATTGTCCCCAACATAACTTTCTCCTCTTTTGTTTCTAGATGGTATTTTGATGATTTTTGCTACAGCTCTTCCCTCCCACGCACATAACACTGACACGCACACACAAATTTTCCCAGCCTGAATTGAAAATCTGCCTTGTTTCCTCAGAAACCACAGCTGCTGCTGGTGGAAAACACGTCAGACTGGCCTTCTAACATGCACAGATGTGCCTTTGTAAATCCAGGAAAATGCGGAGATGAATTGCGCGCTGAGGGCAAATATCCTCCCTCGGAGGGAAAAGCCTATGCTAATGTGTTTCTTTTTTTAAAAAGACTTGTTTTCCTAAACTCAGCACATATTGTATTAAAGGTTTTAGCATAGGAACAATGATGAAACCATGGCTGTTCTCTCTGGTTATTTTTGTTTTTAACTACAAACCTTGGTAATATTTATCAGCTTCCCAGCCATTGTTTCTTTGAATATCCTTTATAATACAATTTTGGGATCTTCTCCCACACACCCCCCCCCCCCCAACCTTTGCACAAGCTAAAAGCATTCTGCTCGCTTTTCGTATCTACTCCAATCATGAGTTCCTAGTTCTCTCCTTGTTATGCCCTCCCCCTTTGACATTTTGCAGCCTGCAGATTTATTGGTATCCACTGATGTACTGTACTTTGAATAATGTCCCATTTAATTTACTTTTAGGAGAGGAGTGTTGTTTATCATGCCATCTCCTGCCAGATCTTCACCCTCTTATTTTTCTTTTCCAAGCCAGATGAGTTGCAGCTCTTTCTGTGTAATTAAAATGAGTGCATGAAGGTAGTTGAGAAGAAAGGGGAAAAAAAACCACATATAAAGCGAAGGTTGAAGCTCTGCTGAACCAGACAAAAACAGGACTGGTTGTGCAAGCACGGAGGAGGGGTGCCAGTGCTGTGATTGGCCCAGCTCTGGGCTCAGAGCAGCTGTGGGAGCAGAGCAGTAGATGGCAGTTACTGCTAAAGCACTCTAATTCCATTTGTTTAATAGATGCTAGTCAGAGCCAAATGCATGTTCATCAGCCATGACTGGCGGGAAAACTGAGTCAGGGCATTTTTTTCAAAAAGGGGAGGAGGCAAAGCCAGGCTGAGCTTGTGGGCACTTTCATCTTAAAAGGATATTGTTGACCTTGAAGGCGCTATGGTTCCTTTTGTTCCTACAAACAGGCACTATTTGAAAACATGCAACAAGGTATCCTGTTTAACCCAATGTAGACCGTATTCATCCTGAAATATATTGTACTTTATATAGTAATGTGAAAGATAGTAAATTATATAAATGGATGGCAGATTTTTTGAGGAAGTTCAACAAGGTATGTAGAAACAATTGTGATGGGAGTTATGTGGGCAATTATGTTGAATTGTCACTAGACAATTTAAGTTTATTTATTAGTATCACGAGTAGGCTTACAACACTGCGATGAAGTTACTGTGAAAATTCCCTAGTCACCACACTCTGGCACCTGTTCGAGTACATTGAGGGAGAATTAAGCATGAGCAATGCACCTAACTAGCATGTCATTTGGACTGTGGAAGAAAACCAGAGCACCCGGAGGAAACCAATACAGACACGGGGAGAACGCGCAGACTCCACACACAACCCTCAAACCAGGAATCGAACCTGGGTCTCTGACGCTGTGAGGCAACAGTGCTAACCACTGTGCGACCATCCCACCATGTTATAAATTAACATCTGAATCTTCCAGCAAATGTTCATTTTGTTGTAATGCAATGATGCATGATATGTTTGAAGGCTACCTTTGGACACATTTTGATCTAAAACTCCTGTACATCTGCACAGATTATAAAATAGTTACAGTACTGAAGGGTGCCATTTGGCCCATTGCTCCCTCACCAGCTCTCTGCAAAAGCACTTGCCTCACCCCACACACTGCCTTAGTAGTCCTGTACATGTTTTCTCTTCAAATAATTGTCCAACCGCCTTTTGAAAGCCTCATTTGAATCTGCCTCCGCAACATTCTCGACCAATGTATTCCACATCATAAAGCACTTGCTGCGTAAAAGACTTTTTCCTCCTGTCGCCATTGTTTCTTTTGCTAATCACCTTAAATCAATATCCTTTGGTTCTTGATCCTTCCACCAATGGGAGCACTTTCTCCTTATCTGCTCTGTCCAGACACGTCTCTATTAAATCTTCTCTTTTTCAGGAAACAACCCAAGTTTCTCCAACCAGTCGACAATACTGAAACCCCTCATTCCTGGATCCATTTTCACCAACCTTTACTGCACTCTTTCTCATGCTTTCCAAAGGTTGGAGCCCAGAACTGGATGGAATACTCCAGTGAGGTCAAACCAGTATTTTATGCAAGTTTTAATATATCTTTGTTGTTGTACCCTTTGATCCTATTGATCCCAGGATGTCATATACTTCATTAACCACTGTCTCAGCTCTGTTACTTCATCATAATATTCAAGCAGTTTAGTGAAACAGTATTTTCACTTAATGAATCTTTTTTGGCTTTACTTAATTTATCCATGCCAATTAAATAAGCAAAGATCCAGAGAGGCTCTTGTCCACTTCTACCCTCATAGTACACCAGAAGGAAGGAAGGATATACTTTCTGTAGAGGGAGTAAAACAAGTGTTTATCAGACTAATCCCTGGAATAGTGAGCTTTTCCTTTTGAGGAGAAATTGAGTAGACTATATAGCCTGTATTTGTTAGAGTTTATAAGAATGAAAGATGATCTCGTCGAAACATACAAAATTCTTGCAACCACATCAACAGCTTATGTGGGTGCAGTATGTTTTCACAATTGTAAATCATGGAATCTGTTTATAATGACTTGTGTCGATAAAATGCCTTTTGTGTCCCAAGCTTACTGTAAATGCCAGTTTAAGGTCTCTTCAAAGTTGTTTCAAAATATTGCATTAATACCAATGTAAAAGTTAGTATACAGCATTGCACCAAAGGATATGAGCAGCATGATGCTATACAACAAAGTTGCTTGAGAGACAGGGTGAGATTTTAAGTCGCTCAAAAACCAATTCACTTACTTTGGCTTTGAGTTAAAATTGGGTGCTTTGAATTTGAATGTTTACTCATTTATTTTGTCTCGATGGAGGAACTGCAGAACTTTGCTGGGGGGGTTTGGAGATGGAGGAACACTATTTCAAAAGACAAAAGCATGATAACAACAGTCTTGATCTACAGATGTCGTGTGTTGGTCCTTCCCCCCCACCCACCTGTTGATCATGTCACCGTGTCTTGGAGGAGGGATATGAAACTTATTGCAGGAGGTGTTTGTAATACTTACTGCCATTGTGCATGCAGTTTCATTGTGTATAGATTTAGTATATTTTAAAGTGTACTTTCCTACTTTTTATTGGATCTTGCATGTTAAGATTTTGGCATCATGTTTCAGCCACTTGAGGTCCTCAGTGAGCTATTCAAGTGGTGTTCCCTCTAATGATAGAAGATATCAAAGCATTCCCTGAACATTGAAATTGTTCATTTTTTAAAAGTGGAAAATCTGTTCCATATGTAACTAAGGAGCCCTTGGAGAAGTTGCCAAAAACTCATATCAATAGTTTATAATTTTGATTGTTTCATTTTGATTATTGAAGCGGCGTTAAAATTTGAACATTTAACACAAGTAAATTTGAACTTTTAACACAAGTAGACCTGTCACCTTTTTCCTTTCAAGAATATAAAGCTCACGGCTCTATTATTTTAGGTTTGCAACATTTCTTGAGCTAATGCAAGCAGTAATAGCATAGGTTGCAGCAGCGCTGGTTCATTAAAGCTCTAAAAAGCTATTTGAAATACGGACTCAATCACAAAATTGAATTTGAATTCGTAACCTTGGATATATCTTGTTCTCTCAGGATTTTCCACAATTTGAGTTCTAGATTTCAGCCATGTTGCTATGAGATGTAAATGAAGAACAAGTACTTCCGTAAAGGTATAGAAAGGAAATAGAGAATTAGTTGCAGAGGCACTGTTTGTGTATTGTACCTCAAAAGTATCGGCTGTAAAAAAGCAATGTCAGAGGTCTAGTTTCTAACTTCCACTGACCTTGTAAGGAACATGGGAAGTTAAAGCATAAAATATAGAAAAAAGGTGAGAACAATAGGGGCAGAGGGACCTACACTAAATATGTACTTCAAATAAATATTGGTTAGCACCTTTCTCTCCCCCTCCCTCTCATCAGTGTTCGGTATTGAGACATGCAAGATGTGTAGTTATTCTGCTAGACTTCAGTTAATATGAAGATTCTAATGCAAATAGTTTTCATTGAGGTTGAAGTATTGTTTCTAACAAAGCAAAACGATGTAAGCTGACTTGATTTCCCTGATAATTTAGTTAGTGAAAGCATCAAGTAACTGAACATATTGACTGGAAAGGTTCCAGAGTCAGTTTTCAATCTATCTTTTGGGAGCAGACTTCATTTTGAACAATGGTAGGTATAACATAGTTGCTGAGTAAATTGCTGGGTAGTGAAGGTAAGTTGTTCCTAATAGTTGTCCACTAATTTGAGGGCAGCACAGTGATGCAGTGGTTAGCACTGCTGCCTCACAGCGCCAGGGACCTGGGTTCAATTCTGACCTCAGATGACTGTGTTGAGTTGGCACATTCTCCCTATGTCTGCGTGGGTTTCCTCTGGGTGTTCTGGTTTCCTCCCTAAGTCCAAAGATGTTCTGGTCAGGTTGATTGGCCATGCTAAATTGCCCCTTAGATTGAGGGGAATTACACTGGGTTACAGGGATAGAGCCTGGGTGGGATTGTTGTCGGTGCAGGCTTGGTGGGCTGAATAGTCTCCTTCTGCGTTTGTCGGGATTCTATGATCTACATGATTGAGCCTCATTTGTGATGCTACTGCTTTTGAGCAGATGGTCAATGTTGCAGTCGCTCATACAACGACCATTTAAGTAGGGATCAAGAGAATGGGTGGTACCTTTGAAACTAGGCTCAGGAAATGAGCAGTGGCATTACAAAATAGGAGAAAAAAAATTGGTGGGAAAAGGGAAAACTGTTTAGGTGTTCAGTTAAAGTCCAATACTTAAAAGTGGAGTGTAGAACTGTGCTTCCAGGCATATATTATCAAATAGTCAGAACCTCAGGTGTATTTTACAAAGTTTAATGCCACAGTAGTTTCTGGCAGGAGAAATATGCCTAGGAGCTATTTTAGTACCAAAATGTTCCCCCTCATTAGAGAAAAATAATGTAAACATTTCCTTTTGCTCAGCAGGTTCTATAGTCTTTAAGCAGGTATTTTCTGTGTCTGTGCCCCGATTGCCGTGAATTTTATGATACTTTGGTAGTATTAGTTTCTGTTGGAATGTTGCTGACGCTTCACTGTGTACATAAGAGACACCTCAGTGTTTTTATTATGTAAGTCATTATAATATATTTCATTGATATGGGGCAACACAGTGGTTAGCACTGCTGCCTCACAGCACCAGGGACCCGGGTTCGATGCCTGGCTCGGGTCACTGTCTGGAGTTTGCAAATTCTTCCTGTGTCTGTGTAGGTTTCCTTTGGGTGCTCTCGTTTTCTCCTGCAGTACAAAGATGTGTGGATTGGCCACACTAGTGTCAGGGGACTAGCCTAGGGTAGATGCATGGGGTTGCAAGATTAGGGCCTGGGTGGGATTGTGGTCGGTGCAGGTTTGATGGGCCAAATGACGTCCTTCTGCACTGTAGGATTGTATGATCCCCATGAAAAGGAGAAGGCTGCTCTATTCCTTGTGTACCAAAAACTGATGGCAAAAGGAAAATCAATTTCAGCTCTTTTTGTAACTCTTTCTTTTATAAGTGGATAAATTTTCTTGTCTTAATTGTAGGCAGGGCCAGATACATTGAGCTGAAATGCGATTGGCTACATATTTCAAATCATTTTATCATGAAAACACAGTCATCAAAATGGAATAAAGCTCAGGTGGGCTCTAAAGTCATGGCTCATAGTTTTACTGGCCCTGAAGTGGTGGCCTTGGAGGGAGGAGGGAGTCTGGAAAATAGGGGGAGCTGTACTGGGATAGCACCTTGATGCAGTTCCATCGCCAATTTGGCTGATTAAGAAGACCCTAGCGAGGTCAACTTTGTGCACTTGCATTTGCCACTGACAGAGCCGTCCGAAACCACCAGTTCAATAAGTCTTCCTGTTACAAACTCTGCTCAGTGGAAACAGACTTCCTGCTGCAGCCATGTGCTCGTGGAGACCGCCTTTCTACTGCAGACCCCGCTCAATCGAGACAGCTTTCCTGCTGTAGTCACTCACTGAATACAGACAGTCTTCTTGCTATGGATCCTGCTCGATGGAAACAGTCCTCCTGCAGCAGACCCCCTCAATGCAGACAGTCTTCTTGCTACGGATCCTGCTCAATGCAGATAGTCTTCCTCCTGCAGACCTCGCTTAATCGAGACAGCCTTCCTGTTGCAGCCAGTTGCTCAAAGAAGACAGTCTTCCTGCTGCAGACCACACTCGATGCAGACAGTCTTCCTACTGCAGACGCCCCTCAATGCAGACTGTTGTCTTGCTACAGATCCTGCTCAATGTGGACTGTCTTCCTGCTGCAGACCCTGCTCAGTAGAGACAGTCTTCCTGCTGCAGACCCTGCTCAGTAGAGACAGTCTTCCTGCTGCAGACCCTGCTCAGTAGAGACAGTCTTCCTGCTGCAGACCCTGCTCAGTAGAGACAGTCTTCCTGCTGCAGACCCTGCTCAGTAGAGACAGTCTTCCTGCTGCAGACCCTGCTCAGTAGAGACAGTCTTCCTGCTGCAGACCCTGCTCAGTAGAGACAGTCTTCCTGCTGCAGACCCTGCTCAGTAGAGACAGTCTTCCTGCTGCAGACCCTGCTCAGTAGAGACAGTCTTCCTGCTGCAGACTGTAGGGGTCATAGAATCCAGAGGCGTCTTATCCCAGTGACAAGGCCAAGGGCAGGGATGACCACATCTGTGACCCAAATAATTCCTCCAGAAGGAGCTCTCCTCTGTGCTGAGGGGTCTGTCGGCTTCAGCCCTCAATTTTTTTTAATGTTAATTCATGTCCCCACTGGCATCTGCACCACAGTTTCCAAGCTGTCTCAGCAGTGTCCATCTATCGCCTTGGGGTTCCAAGGTTTCAAAATACCAGCCTCCTGATTAGGCTCACGCATGGGAGCCTGGCATTCATCCTGAGTAGGACAGTGAGCAGAGGCAGGCTACAGGAAAATTGTGCCACTGGTTGGGACCCCCATTTGGTCCTGATGTCCAAGACTCAAAGCCATGGTAAGATCCAGCCCATGTTGTTCTTCAAATATGTTCAAACATATTACTCCTTGGGGAAGTTTTAAAATATTAGTTTTGTACTTGTATGATTAAGGACAGCATCAAGGTGGTAGCAAGGGATGATATCGGAGCCAAAGAGCAGAAAGTGGAATCGTTGTGGGTGGAGATTAGGAACAGCAAAGGGAGGAAGACGCTGGTGGGTGTCGTCTATAGGCCCCCGAATAATGATCTGGAGGTGGGGCGGGCTGTTAACGCGCAAATAAGTGCGGCGTGCAGGAATGGGACGGCAGTAGTTATGGGGGATTTCAATCTGCATATTGATTGGTCGACCCATGTTGGACGAGGTGGGCTCGAGGAGGAGTTCTTGGAATGCTGCCGGGATAGTTTCCTGGAACAGTGTGTGTTGGAGCCGACGAGGGAGCGAGCTATCTTGGATCTGGTGCTATGTAATGAGGCGGGTAGAATTAGGGACCTTGAGGTGAAGGATCCTCTTGGAGAGAGTGATCATTGTATGGTGGAGTTTCTGTTGCAGATGGAGGAGGAGAAAGTGGGTTCCCGGACACGCGTCCTTTGTTTGAATAGAGGGGAGTATGGTAGGATGAGAGAAGAATTGGCGAATGTGGACTGGGGGAGCGCGTTGGAAGGTAGGTCTGCTGAGGAGCAGTGGAGGATCTTTAAGGAGATCTTTCTTGGTGCTCAGCAGAAATTTATTCCGATGGTTAAAAAGGACAGTAGGAAGAGAGGTAATAAGCCGTGGATAACGAAGGAGGTGAAGGAAAGTGTTAAATTAAAAGCGGAGGAATTTAGAGTAGCTAAGAGCAGTGGGCGAGAAGAGGATTGGGAGAGGTTTAAATGTCAACAAAGATTGACAAAAAAGTTGATAAAGGAGGGTAGAAGAAGCTATGAAGCTGGGCTAGCGCTTAATATAAAAAAGGATAGCAAGAGTTTTTATAAATATATAAAAAGGAAGAGGCTGGCTAGGGTGAACGTTGGTCCCTTAGAGGATGAGAAAGGGGACCTAGTGGTAGGGGATGGGGATATGGCTAAGGTCTTGAATAACTTTTTTGTTTCTGTCTTCACGGAGGAGGACGTGAATAATTTGCCGGGTGTTAGCGATGGAAAGGTGGTAGGACTGGAGGGTCTTAATGACATTACTGTTACTAGAGAGGTGGTGCGCAACAGACTGGAGGGGCTGATTGTGGACAAGTCCCCAGGACCGGATGGAATGCATCCGAGGGTTCTGAAAGAAATGGCGGAGGTGATAGTGGATGCCTTGGTGGTTATTTTCCAGACGTCGCTGGATTCCGGGGAAGTGCCGGAGGATTGGAAAACGGCTAATGTTACGCCGTTGTTTAAGAAGGGTGCCAGGCAAAAGGCGGGGAATTACAGGCCGGTTAGTTTAACGTCTGTGGTAGGTAAAATGTTAGAATCCGTCATTAAGGAGGAAATTGCGAGGCATCTTGAAGGGAATTGCTTGATAGGGCAGACGCAACACGGTTTCATTAAAGGGAAGTCGTGTCTGACAAATTTACTGGAGTTCTATGAGGATGTGTCTAGGGCGGTGGATAGAGGAGAGCCGGTGGATGTGGTCTTTCTGGATTTTCAGAAGGCGTTTGATAAGGTACCTCACAAGAGGTTACTGCAGAAGGTCAGAGGACATGGAGTTGGGGGTAGGGTGTTAGCGTGGATAGAGGATTGGTTGTCAAATAGGAGGCAGAGAGTGGGGGTCAATGGGTGCTATTCAGATTGGCGGTTGGTGACTAGTGGGGTGCCCCAGGGGTCGGTGCTGGGGCCTCAGCTATTTACCATTTATATAGATGATCTGGAGGAGGGAACCGAGTGTAGGGTGTCGAAATTTGCTGATGACACCAAGATTGGGGGAAAGGCAAATTGTGCGGAGGGTGTGGAGAGTCTGCAGAAGGATCTAGATAGGCTGGGCGAATGGGCCAGGAAATGGCAAATGGAATTTAATGTTGGCAAGTGTGAGGTGGTCCACTTTGGTAGGAAGAATGGTAGGAAGGACTATTACTTACGTGGCGAAAAACTGCAGCAGGCGACGGTGCAGAGGGACCTCGGGGTCCTTGTGCATGAGTCGCAAAAACCCAGCCTGCAGGTGCAGCAGGTGGTCAGGAAGGCGAATGGGATGCTGGCCTTCATAGCGAGGGGGATTGAATATAAAAGTAGGGAGGTCTTGCTGCAGCTGTATAGGGCACTGGTGAGGCCGCAGCTGGAGTACTGTGTGCAGTTTTGGGCGCCGCACCTGCGCAAGGATATTTTGGCCTTGGAGGGAGTGCAGAGGAGGTTTACTAGGCTGATACCGGAGTTGAGGGGGTTGAGCTATGAGGAGAGGCTGAATAAACTAGGCTTGTACTCGTTAGAGTTTAGAAGAATGAGGGGAGATCTCATTGAGACGTATAAGATGATGAATGGGATGGATAGGATAGAGGTGGAAAGACTCTTCCCGCTCAAAAAAGACAGTAGGACTAGGGGGCACAGCCTCAAGATAAAGGGGGGGCGGTTCAGAACGGAGTTGAGGAGGAACTTCTTCACTCAAAGGGTGGTGAATCTCTGGAATTCTCTGCCCGTTGAAGTGGTGGAGGCTGCCTCGCTAAATATTTTTAAGAAGCGGGTTGATGGGTTTTTGATAAGAGAGGGGATTAAGGGTTATGGGGAGAGGGCGGGAAAGTGGAACTGAGCCACGACAGATCAGCCATGATCTTATTGAATGGCGGGGCAGGCTCGAAGGGCCAGATGGCCTACTCCTGCTCCTATTTCTTATGTTCTTATGTTCTTATGATCCATGATATTGGACATTAGGACTAATAAACACTGCAGTGGTGTCAGTTGGATGCTGTGCCATGCCATGTCTCTTGCAGAGGTTCTTCTGTATTTTCTGAAAGTCCAGGTTACTTCTCCAAGCAGAAAATATCCTAAATTTCAAATGAGCTGAATTGTGAATCCTTTAGTTTGTACTTGTCTTTTAGGTTTGTAAATCTGACCAGGGACTGTCAGTATGAAAGAGTACAGGAATTACATGAAATATAGAACACAGACAGTCCCCCACAAATGGAAACATCTCTGTATGTACGCCCCCAACAAACTCCTGAATACCTACATTTAAGACATCTTCAAATTTTCCCTTTTCTAGAGAAAAGAACCCAATTTATTCAATCTTTCCAAATTGGTATAAACATATAGTTCTAGATTCAATGCTGTAAATCTTTTTATCTTAATCTTAATATCTTCTATATCCTTTTATGATTTTTTTAATTAATTCATGGGATATAGGCATTGCTGGCTGGCCAGCATTTATTGCCCATCCGTAATTGCCTGAGGGCAGCTGAGAGTCAACCACATTGCTGTGGCTCTGTTGTCACATGTAGGCCAGTCAAGGTAAGAACGGCGCATTTCCCTGCCTAAAGGACATTAGTGAAGCAGATATGTTTTTACGACAATTGACAATGGTTTCATAGTCATCAAAAGATTCTTGATTCCAGATATTTTTGTTGAATTCAAATTCCACCATCTGCTGCTGCAGGGTTTGAACCCGGGTCCCCAGAACATTAGCTGAGCTAATATGGAGAATAGAACTGTGTATACTAATTTAAATATGTTCAAATCAAGAATCCACACAAATTTAACATGACTTCTCTGCTTTTTATTTCTGTCTCCTTAGAAATGAACACTAGTGCTTTGTTTGCTTTTTCTATGGCTTTTTAATCTGCAATGCTACTTTGAATGATTTCTGTATTTGAACCCCCAAATTCTGTTTACCTCTTAATTACTCGAGATTATTTGGCCTCCTCATTCCATGTTAGAAAATGCACCACCTTATACTTATTAGAGTCATAGAGGTTTACAGCATGGAAACAGGCCCTTCGGCCCAACTTATTCACGCCGCCCTTTTTTTTAAACTCCTAAGCTAATCCCAATTGCCTGCATTTGGCCCGTATCCCTCTATATCCATCTTACCCGTGTAACTGTCTAAACACTTTAAAAGACAAAATTGTACCTGACTCTACTAATTTCTCTGGGAGTTTGTTCCAGGCTGTCATCACCTTCTGTGTGAAAAAATTGCCCCTCTGGACATTTCTGAATCTCTCCCCTCTCACCTCAAACCTATGCCCTCTAGTTTTAGACTCCCCTACCTTTGGAAAAAGATATTGATCTAGCTGGTCTGTGCCCCTTATTATTTTATACACCTCTAAAATCACCCCTCAACCTTCTGTGCTCCAGAGGAAAAAGTCCCAGTCTATCTAGCCTCTCCTCATAACTCAATCCATCAAGTCCCGGTAGCATCTTAGTAAATCTTTTCCTCACTCTTTCTAGTTCAGTAATATCCTTTCTATAATAAGATGACCAGAACTGTACATAGTATTCCAAGTGCAGCCTTACCAGTGTCTTGTACAACTTCAACAAGACGTCCCAACTCCTGTATTCAATGTCCTGACCGATGAAACCAAGCATGCTGAATGCCTTTTTCACCACTCTGTCCACCTGTGACTCCATTTTTAAGGAACTATGAACACGTACCCCTAGATCTCTTTGTCCTACCATTAACTCCGTAAGTCCTGTCCTGGTTCAGTCTACCAAAATGCATCACCTCGCATTTATCTAAATTAAACTCCATCTGCCATTCATCAGCCCACTGGCCCAATTGATCACAATCCCATTGTAATTGGACGTAACTTTCTTCACTGTCCACTGTGCCATCAATCTTGGTGTCATCTGCATATCTATTAATCATGCCTCCTATATTCTCATCCAAATCATTAATATAAATGACAAATAATATATTCATGAAATTCACATTCCAAAAGTTTATTTATTTCTTGTAGTTTGTTAGAGCCATACCCATCAATTTGATGTCATCTGCAAATTTTGAAATTATGCTTTTAGTTCCCGAGTCAGTTCTGAGTATGAAAATGATGCACAATAGTATTTCAAGCGCCATTTCCCACCTTTTGCCAGTTGGAATAACTACCCCCAATCCCTATTCTGTCCCTGTTTTGTAGCCAGCTTTCTTAACCTGACCACCTAACTCAGGTACCCAACTATGAAAAGTAATCACCTGAGTTATGAATAGTATTTCAAATATAATGTTGTAGATTCAAGTTTCAACACTCTAGTAAGACCAAAGAGAGTGTTGTTTGTGAAAAGTCCTGCCCTCAGGTTGAGAAATTAAATAGGGTCTGGCCTGTTCCAGTGGTTGAACGAACATAACCATCCCATTGAAGAAGAATAGGGAGTGCTTTGGCAAACACTCTCAACTAGCATGACCAAAATGCAGACCAATTTCATCATCCATCATATGATATAAATAGTTATAGTTGTAACTTTTTACCTGAGAATTTTATTGCTAAAAGTTTCAAACTAAAATGGTACAGTTGAGTGTCAGCGAAACTTCAATTAATTTTGTGAGATATTTTTCCTGCATGTATTTGTCTCCAGTTGTGCTATGTTGTAATGGAATCTTTCACGAAAATATTGCAATTCACCTCCTTTTGTAGGTACCAGAGCCTAGGAATAGTGGAGTTATCCTTGTAGAAAAAATGTAACCAATTCCCAATAAGGTGTAAATTGCTCTTTTAACAGTCTTGTCCTTGAGCTGCACTAGTTCTTGTGCATGAGAGGAACAGCTCAGTTTTGTCATGAACAGAATATAATGAATGAACATTTGAGGGGAGAAAAGACTGGCTGGGTTAGGTTTAGTGCTGCTGCTTACAAAGTTTTTCGTTTTGGCATTTGAAGATGCGTGTTTTCAAGTTGAATGTGATAGATTGGAAAATGCTGCTTTCTGTCAATGCATATAATTTCTGAATAGCTATTGAAAGTAGTAGATCAGTATTGGCAAATTAATTTCCATAATCTTCCATACTGTGTTAGGAGCAGAGCTGGAAGCAATGCAGAAGTAGACGGGCAAAAATTTCCATATTGTGGTACGGTGCTCTGATGCAACAGTCAATTCCATATCACATGTGCTTTGTTCTTTCCTGGTTTAAGTTAAATAGACAACCTCATGTGAGGACCAATAACTGACTTCATTTGTTGGGTCTGATGCAAATTAATAGCAGTTCATTAATTTGCCCAAAAAAGCTTGCACTTTAATTGGTCCATAGTGACTTTTTGTGGTTCAGGTCAAAACACCCAGTGTTACTCATGACCTATGGGTAGAATTTTCCCCAAAATATTCCAAGTGTCATAACAGAATCACAGAATACAACAGTGCAGAAGAGGCCCTCCATCGAATCTGCACCGAAGCAGAAATGCCCTGACCTAATCCCACTTGCCAGCATTTGGCCGATAGCCTTGAATGTTATGGCGTGCCAACTACTCATCCAGGTACTTTTTAAAGAATGTGAGGCATCCCACCTCCACCACCCTCCCAGGCAGTGCATTACAGACCGTCACCATCCTCTGGATTAAAAAATTATTCCTCAAATCTCCCCTAAACTTCCCACCCCTCACTTTTAACTTGTGTCCCCTCATAACTGACCCTTCAACTAAAGGGAACAGCTGCTCCCTATCCATGCCCTACATAATCTTGAACACCTCAATCAGGTCGCCCTGAGTCTTCTCTGCTCGGAAGCAACTCAAGCCTATCCAACCTCTCTTCATAACTTAAATGTTTCATCACAGGCAGCATTCTGGTAAATCTCTCTGCACCCCTCCAGTGTGTGCATGTCCTTCCAATAATGTAGTGACCAGAACTGCACACAGTACTCCAGCTGTGGTCTCACCAAAGTTCTATACAACTCCGTCATGACCTCTTTGCTTTTGTAATCTATAACCCAATTGATAAAGGCATATGCCTTTTTCACCATTCTATTAACCTGCCTTTCTGCCTTCAGAGATCTATGGAAAAACATGCCAAGGTACCTTTGTTCTTCAGAATTTCCCAGTTCAGACCTTTCATATTTGACAAGGAGGTCAACATACCCCTTCAAAGTGCATCACCTCGCACCTTTTCAGAGTTAAATTCGCTATCACGAATATGGTTGCCCACTTTCACTACACTTGTCCTTCTTCATTTCCCAAAACTAAATCCAGAATTGCATCTCCTCTCATTGAGCTTGTTTCGTATTGTTTAAAAAAATCCTGGATATAGTATATGAAGTTTTCAGTCTCAATGCCCCTTATATTGTTTGAAACCCAGTTGATATTGAGGTAGTTAAAGCCTCCTACTTCTATTGTCCCCTTATTCCCACAAGCAGAAATTTGTCTACATATTTGTTGTTCTATCCCAATCTCACTAATTGGGGTCTATAGTGATAGTGTGACTGCCCTTTTATTCCTAATCTCAACTCATAAAGCCTCATTTGTTAACCTGTTTAATATATCATCCCTTCTCAAAATTGTAATTGATTCTTTAACCAATAATGCTAACTCCTGCTTTTTTCTCACCCAGTCTAACCTGCTTGAAAACTATATCCAAGGATGCTGAGCTGCCAATTTTGCACCTCCTTTGGCCAGATCTCCATCATAGCAACAACATTGTGCTGTCATCTGTCTATCTGTGCCCTTAGTTAGTCTGTCTTGTTTGTAATACTCCTTGCCTTGAAGTATAATGGCTCAACCCCATCAATTTCCTCTGCTGGATATGTTTTAACCCCTGTTTAAAATACAGGGAACAAAGAAAATTACAGCACAGGTACAGGCCCTTCAGCCCTCCAAGCCTGCACCAACCATGCTGCCTAACTGAATTAAAACCCCTGACCCTCCAGGGGGACCATATCAATCTATTCTCATCCTGTTCATGTATTTGCCTCTTAAAACTCACTATCGTATCTGCTTCCACATCTCCCTTGGCAGCGAGTTCCAGGCACCCACCACCCTCTGTGTAAAAAAAAACTTGCCTCATACATCTCCTTTAAACCTTGCCCCTCGCACCTTAAACCTATGCTCCCTAGTAATTGACTCTACCACCCTTGGAAAAAGCTTCTTACTATCAACTCTGTCCATGCCTCTCATAATCTTGTAGACTTCTATCAGGTCGCCCCTCAACCTTTGTCGTTCCAGTGAGAACAAACCAAGTTTCTCCAACTTTTCCTCATAGCTAATGCCCTCCATACCAAGCAACATCCTGGTAAATCTTTTCTGTACCCTCTCCAAGTATGAACTAACTAAGGTTCTATAAAGTTGCTTCTATAAACACCATCTGCCATCTTCCCGCCCAAGCCTCCAACCTACCAATATCCTGCTGTATCCTCCGATGATCCTCATCGCTATCCGCAAATCCATCAATCTTTGTGTCATCCACAAACTTACTAATCAAACCAGTTACATTTTCCTTCAAATCATTTATACGTGTATATAAAATGTGTATATATATATATATATATATATGTTATGAAGAGCAAAGATCCCAGCACTGATCCCTGAGGAACACTACTTGTCACAGCCCTCCATTTAAAAACACACCCTTCCACTGCTACCCTTTGCCTTCTATGACCAAGCCAGTTTTGTGTCCATCTTGCCAGCTAACCTCTGATCCCATGCGACCTCACCTTCTGTACCAGCCTGCCATGAGGGATCTTATGCAAGGCTTTACTGAAGTCCATGTAGCCAACATCCACTGCCCTACCCTCCTCAATCATCTTAGTCACTTCCTCGAAAAACTCGATCAAGTTAGTGAGCCGTGACCGCCCCTTCACAAAACCATGTTGTTCTCACTAATACATCCGCTTATTTCCAAGTGGAAGTAAATCCTCTCTCAAAGAATCCTCTCCAGTAATTTCCCTACCACTGCCTTAAGGCTCACCAGCTTGTAATTACCTGGATTATTCTTGCTACTCTTCTTAAACAAAGGAACAACATTGGCTATTCTCCAATGCTCGGGGACCTCCCCTGTAATACTTCTACACCTGAACTTTCCACACACCTGACGAAGGAACACCATTTCCGAAAGCTTATGGGATTACTACCAAACTGGTTGGACTTAAACCTGGTGTTGTCAGACTGTGACCTCCCCTGTAGCCAGTGAGGATGCAAAGATTTCTCTCAAGGCCCCAACAATTTCTTCCCTTACCTCTCTCAGTATTTTGGAGTATATCCTATCAGGCTCTGGGGACTTGTCTACTCGTCTTAATGTTTCTCAAGAACCCCAATACTACCTCCTTTTTGATTTCAACATGACTCAAACTATCGATGCAGCCTTCCTCAGATTCATCATCCATCAAGTCCTTCTTTCTAGTGAATACTAACACAAAGTACTCATTTAATACCTCACCCATTTCCTCTAGCTCCATGCATAATTCCCTCGCCTGTCCTTGAGTGGGCCAACCCTTTCCCTGACTCTTGTCCTTTATATATGTATAAAATGCCTTGCTATTTTCCTTAATCCTGCTGGCCACTGATTTTTCGTGACCACTTTTAGCCCGCCTTATTGCTTAAGTTTCTTTCTACTTGTATTCCACGTTTGCTTCATGTTCCCAGCCTCCTAGCCTTGACAAATGCTTCCTTTTTCTCTTTGACCAGGCTCATAATATCTCTCATTCTCCAAGGTTCCCAAAACTTGCCAAACTTATCCTTCATCCTTACAGGAATGTGCTGGTCCTATCAATTTCCACTCGAAAGCCTCCCTCATACCAGATGTTGATTTGCCCTCGAATATCTTCCCCCAATCTACATTCTTTAGTTCCTGCCTAATATTGTTGTAATTAACCTTGCCCCAGTTTAACTTGAGGGCTACACTTTTCTTTATCCATCAATACTTAAAGCTTACTGAATTGTGGAACCTGCCCCCGAACTGCTCCCCTACTGAAACGTCAATGACCTGACCGGGCTTCCCATTACCAGGTCCAGTATGGCCCCTTTCCTAGTTGGACTACTACATATTGTTTCAAGAAGCCCTCCTGGATGCTCCTTACAAACTTTGTCCCATCAACGCCCCTAGCACCAAGTGAGTCCCAGTCAATATAGGGGAAATTAAAATCTCCCACCACACAAGGTGGCATGGTAGCACAGTGGTTAGCACTGCTGCTTCACAGCTCCAGGGTCCTGGGTTCGATTCCTGGCTTGGGTCACTGCCTGTGTGGAGTTTGCACATTCTCCTCATGTCTGTGTGGGTTTCCTCCGGGTACTCCAGTTTCCCCCCACAGTCCAAAGATGTGCGGGTTAGGTTGATTGGCCATGCTAAGAAATTGCCCCGTAGTATCCAGGGATGCATAGGTTAGAGGGATTAGTGGGTATAATATGTAGGGATATGGGGGTAAGGCCTGGGTGGGATTGTGTTCGGTGCAGACTCGATGGGCCGAAGGGCCTCTTTCTGCACTGTTGGGTTCTATGATTCTATAACAACAACCTGTTACTTTTACACCTTGCCAAAATCTGCCTACATATCTGTTCCTCTATCTCCCTCTGCCTGTTGGGCGGCCTATAGTAAACCCCCAACATTGTGACTACACCCTTCCTGTTCCTGAGCTCTACCCATATGGCTGCGCTGTATGAAGTGTCCTCGCACAGTACAGCTGTGATATTTTCCTTAACCAGTTGTGCAACTCCCTCACCCTTTTTACATCCCCCTCTATCCCACCTGAAACATCTGTATCCTGGAATGTTAAATTGCCAATCCTGTCTTCCCTTAACCAAGTCTCTGTAATAGCAACAACATCATAGTTCCAAGTACTAATCCAAGCCCTAAGTCCATCTGCCTTTCTTTTTTGTCTTTGAGTTGCTGACTTCATCACCAACTAATTTTCCACTTCCGGTTTCCTGATCTGAATCTGATCCAGCTAAGTCTACCATTTGATTCCCATCCCCCTGCCATGCTAGTTTAAAACTCTCCCAGCAGAACCAGCAAAAGCCCCTGCTAGGATATTGGGCCCAGTTCTGCCTAGGTGTAACCTGTCCTGCATGTACAGGTCCCATCTTCCCCAGAACTGGTCCCACTGCCTCAAAATCTAAACCCTTTCCTGGTAAACCAGTTCTCCAGCCACACATTCACCTGGAATCGGCTGCCTTCAGTGATGGTGGCGGTGAACTCATTGGGGTCTTTTAAGAGACTTCTGGATGAGTACATGGGATTTAATGGGATTGAGGGTTATAGATAGGCCTGGTAGGTAGGGATATGATCAGCGCAACTTGTGGGCTGAAGGGCCTGTGTGTGCTGTAGTGTTCTATGTTCTATCTATCTTGTTATTTCGGTTCTCGATAGTGCATGGCATTGGGAATAATCCTGAGACTATTGCATTTGAGGTCCTGTATTATAATTTATTTCCTAACATTCTATATTCAGATTTCAGAACCTCATCCCTTTGTTTACCCATGTCATTGATACCTGTGTATACCACGCCCACTGATCATTCATCCGCCCTCTCCAGAGTGTCCTGCAGCTGCTCAGTGACATCCCTGACCCTGGCACCAGGGAGGCAGCATACCATCCTGCGTTCAGGTCTGCAGCTACAAAGGCATGTCTGTACTCCTTATTATGAATCCCTTATTACTATAGCCCTCTTTTCCTCCCCTCCTGTGCAGCAGAGCCACCCGTGGTGCCATGAACTTGGCTGTTGCTGCTTTCCCCTGAGAGCCCATCTCCCCCAACAGAGCGGTATATCTGTTTCAAAGCGGGATGACCACAAGGGACTTCAAAATTTCCTCCCTGAGTCTTTCACTTTGTCTGATGGTCACCCATTCCCTTTATGTCTGCGTAGTTGTCACCTGCGGTGTGACCAACTCACAATGTGCGATCCACGATGTTCTCAGCATTGCAGGTGTTCCACAGTGAAATGTGCTTAGTAGCAGCTACAGGTGGACACACTTCCTGCATATGTGGTCATCAAGGATACTGGAAACATCCCTTATTTCCCATGTGGTGCATGAGGAGCACACCTCTGGTCTGAGATCTGCTCATGATGTGGGTATGCCGGCGTTGGACTGGCGTAAACACAGTGAAAAGTCTGACAACACTAGGTTTTAGTCCAACCTATTTATTTGATAATATACTCACAAGCTTTCGGGGTTAGCCCCTTCTCCATTCACCTGACGAAGGGGCTAACCCCGAAAGCTTGTGAGTATATTATCAAATAAATAGGTTGGACTAAAACCTGGTGTTGTCAGACTTTTCACTGAGATCTGCTGCCATGATTTCTCTCTAGAGTAAGGTAGTTACTCCCTTTCAGAGAATTTATTTGTTAGGGACCTTCCTTTGTTTCAAACACTTGTATCATAATCAAAAGTCCCTACCTCTATTTAAACTAACATATTATACTTTAAAAACCAAATCAATTGGTTGTTTCCATTGGGACCCTGTCACTTTCTTAACTGTAACTTCAGCTCTGTAAGCCACTGTTAGTGGCCCAGATGGTCCCTGCTGCAAGGCACTCACCTTTCTGAGGATAGATGGAAAAAGACAGGAGCACCTTGCTCCCTCCTCACCAAATTCCTTCAGTCACCAACTCCAACTTAAGCACTCTATTGCAACCCAAAGTAGTACTCCAGTGCATGCTGGTTTTGATTTGTTCAAGCACATTAAAGTAACTTGATCAGTTTTCTATTCCAGGATTACTATATACAACTCATATGTACTTAGATCCTGAATAAGAGCCTCGTAGCCTCAAGGAGTCAATCTGGAACTATATACCAAGGAAGTTAATGATGGCAGTAAATTGAAATCAAAGCATCCAGCCCTTTTGAAAGACTTGCATTTATACCTTTCCTAAAACCCTTTACAACAATGAAGTATATTAGAAGTTTAGTCACTGCTTTGATGCAGTTTGCAAAAATTAAGAATCCATCTATTGAAGTGCAATATTCAATTTGTAATATTCAATTTGTAATATTCAATTTGTAATATTCAATTTGTAATATTCAATTTGTATCTGAAAACAAATTTACTGGGACTATTGATTTCAATTTGACATCATTATAAATGCTTGAATTGCCAGTAGCCAAGAGGCAGACTCTAGCTTAAGAGTATATTAGCACTTCCTGGACATCTGTAGCCAAAATGTGATCATGGATAGCCTATCTTGGTGTAAGCATGCATGTGGTGACAGGTGGAGGGTTTATGTGTGGGCTGGAGGGAAAGGGTGGGAAACAAAACATTTGTTTTGATTATAATGCTACGTTTATAAAAATGAACAGTATTGTGAAGCCTTATAGTAGCATTTTCTTCTGCCACCGCTGGACAATCAGGGAATTGCAATACAGATCTTCCAGCTTTGTTTTCCAGTTCATTTCTTCATTCTGCATATTCAGAGGGATCAACAACATTTTAGTAGCGTTGTCAAGGTTGACATTTGATAGATGCACATAATTTTCAAAGTGCTGATGCTATGTCTTTCTCTGAAATCTTTCTGAATTATGATTTTTTTTCTTCCAAACCACAAGTGGGCATTTCTTGTTGAATTAATATGGCATTTTTGAACTTTGAAGACCCTACAAAATGCAAGGCTGTTTTATTTCTACTTAAAAGATCAATAAGACAGACATGGTTTCAAATTACATTAACAAAATCACATGGTTTTGGCTAAATAATGTGCTTGAGACGAAATAGAACACAGAAGTTGATTTCAATTATTCCAGAGAATAAAGCTAATACATTTTGAGCTGTTGGTGGAGGGCTGCTATTTTCTGTCTCTCCCTCCTTCCCCCATGTGAACAGACTATTACTTTGTGTCAGCAGTTTGTGTGCTACATAGTTAATGAAGGCAGCCGTTCAGCTCCTTACGTTAGCAGAATTTCGATGACGAGATTTTCCTTGGAAGCACAATATTAACCTGGAGTCTTTTGGCTGGAATGAAGTATCTTTGCCTCTCATTCCCTCAGAAAGAGAAAATAGGTTTTACTCCCTTTTTCCTTTAAAAATAAAATGCATGTAATTCTTTTAAAATCTGGGAGTAAACCTGTTAACTAGGGTGCAAGTATCTTACTCCAAATTACGGACAAGAGCATGGTTTGTATGATCTGACACAGGTTTTATTCTGCAAGAAGGTTTGTGATTAGTGCAGCTTTTGCCCAATTATGCTGTGATTATTCTATCGCACTGTAATTGACTGGGGAGATATGCTAATGCATGTCATTTGGGATGATAAAGGATGAGTGGAGGATGCAATGCATTATTTAGCTGGCTGTGTGATAGATGAGCGATGCTCCGAGTGCTTTAATTGCTGAGAAGAGGTTAAGCTGAGGGAAGGGATGAATTGGAAATGAGCTTTTTTTTTAATAGAACTGCAGAAAACAAAACTTTGATCAATCTGCATGCAATTGGAAATAATCACTAAAAACAATGGTTAATCCTGTGTTAAACACTATTCTGCTACCTGGATGCTGGACAGTTGAACTCAGTAAATTGGGAACCAAATTTAATCAACTTCCTTTCAAAGCAGTGTTACAAAAGCTTTTGGGGGAGAGAGAAGTGCAGCACCAGCAAATACCATCCACATCTATTGTAAAGTGGCATTATATCATAATAGTTGAAACTAGAACTCATGACAGAGGCTTTACGTCTTCGAGCTATATTTTAAATAATTGCTGTTAATTGTCCTAACTGAAAAGCCATCTCCACAAAACAAAGTAGCAACTGTGGACCCATACTCACTATTTAGTATACATGTGCTTTATTCATTTTTGTAAATGCAGTGATTTTTCTGTTACGCTGACACATAAATATTAGTACTTGTAAGGGAGTTTGCTTATATCTGTTGATTTGAATTTGATTATTATCACGTGTTAGTATACAGTGAAAAGTATTGTTTCTTGCGTGCTATACAGACAAAGCATCCTGTTCATATAGAGGAAAGGAGAGGGTGCAGAATGTAGTGTCACAGTCATAGCTAGAGGGTAGAGAATTAAGGCATTGTTATAAATTTTATAAGAGTTTTAAAAACATAGAAAGAGAGTAAAAGATAGACTTAGACATATGCTGGGCAGAGCTCACAAGAACTCGCCACACTCCAGCACCATCTTGAATTACACATGCAATTGACATTCATGTATATCATGTAATTGCTTGATAGAAAAGACATAATATAATGGCTGTAAGTAAAAAAAAATGCTATTTTTATTGTTGTGTTTGTTGTATTGGTGCCTGTGCCTGGTTGGCTCTTTATTTTGTAGTACTTTCAAGGTTTTGCTTCAGATGCTAGGATTTCATAATACCGTTGGACAGAAATTGCATCACTATGTCACATCTTCACCCCCCCCCCCAAGAAAAAAACTCAAACATCAAACTAATCAAATTGTGTAACTTTGAGGAGATCTTAAGCACTATTGGCAGGTACTTGGGAGAAATTGCCTATTTCTAGGATGCTACATGAGTTAAACATGGTATGAGGAGGCTGAAAGACAAGAGATCTTGCAATTGATTTGAAGAGGAAAATCACTTTTCTATGAGTGAAATAGCTTTTGAAAAGCTTGATTGTTTGGTCATGTTAACTTGGCTCAGTGACAGAACTTTTCTCTCTCAGGCGGAGGATGCGACACTCCACAGAGTTGAGCACATAACTAGGTCTGTGAAATATTGAGGGAATGCAATGCTGTCAGCAATGCCATCTTTAGGGTGATATGTTAGTTGCACTTCAGGCTGCTTAATAGATGCCATGGCATTATTCAAACAAGAAACTTCCTGGTATCCTGATTAATACACATCCCTGAACAAAAATCATTGGATTATCTGGCAATGTATCTTGCTGTGCACAAATTGGCTGCCTCATATTCCTATATCACAATAGTGATTATACTTCCAAGTACTTCATTGACTATTAAGCACATTGGGACATCTTCAGATCATCAAAAAGTTTGAACTCAGCCGTACCTTTGCTTGTTTCTGCCAATTTGTGAAAGTTTAAAGTTTATTTATTAGTGTCACAAGTAGGCTTGTATTAACACTGCAATGAGGTTACTGTGAAAATGGGTACACTGAGGGAGAATTTTACATGGCCAGTGCACCTAATCAGCACGTCCTTCGGACTGTGGGAGGAAACCAGAGGACCTGGAGGAAACCCACCCAGACACAGGGAGAATGTGCAAACTCTGCACAGACAGTGATCCAAACCAGGAACAGAACCCGGTTCCTGGCGCTGTGAGGCAGCAGTGCTAAACACTATGTCATCATGCTGTCCTAAGGTTGACTTCGCACTTTTTCCAGGATGGTTTTCAATTTTTTAAATTAATTTTTAAAATTTTCAATCATTCACACATTGCTTATTTTCCAATTCCTAGTTATGTTTGTTTATGGGGCAATCAAATGTCTTTTACGAATATAGTATTGTTTCTGGAGAAAGTGACCTATCTATGGGCTCAAAGCATTTCTAGTTATTCAGAATATTCAGCAATGAATATTGTTTCCTCGAAAATCCCCAGAAGATGCCAAAAATAGGCTGTCACTGCTTTCAGCCACGCTGGTCTGAAAGAATGGAAGTTCAATCTCAAAGTTGAGTGTTAAAGTTGAGTAAGGGAAATTATGAAGGCTTGAGGAACAAGTTGGCTGAGGTGGATTGGGAAAACACATTAAAAGCTGTGCAGAGGCCATGGATAGTCTTCAAAAAACTAGTGTGCAACACCTCTACATTTTTTTCAAGGTGCAAAACCCCCAAAAAAAGCTAGTCAACCGTGGCTGACAAAGATTAAAAGAAAAGGCTCGTGAAATTGCCAGAAATGGTAAACCTGAGGATTGGGAGATTTTTGAGAATACAGCATAGGAAGGCCAAGAAACTGTATAGGGAGAAGTGAAAATGAATGCAATCTAGCAAAAAGTACAAAAATGGACTGTAAAAGCAAAAAGCTGATTTTCCACTGCTTATTCTTCATGGGGTGCAATGGGAGGAAACTTTGCTTTAGGATATATCCCCTTCCCACTAACAGCTCCTGCCTCCTACACAGAGAATAGACCTAATGCTCCAACATATTCTTCGAGCATCACTTTCAAATCCTGCCCATTTGTCATACCCTTGCAGTCTGTATATAGTATTCTTTTTGTGTTATTCAACTCAGCCCCACTCTGATGAGTTCTCAGATTCAGCAATTTGATAAAGGACCACTCCAACTCCATCTGAACGAAATTCCCACTGACACCAAATACCTGACTTCAGCACTTATTTAAGGAAACATTAGGTTTCCTGATCTCCCTGCTCCATACTCTGTCTGGACTGCTGGGTCTTCTGGCATTGTAAAAAGTCTGACAACACCAGGTTTTAGTCCAACCTATTTATTTGATAATATACTCGCAAGCTTTCGGGTTAGCCCCTTCGTCAGGTGGCATTGCCCACAGATGAAAACATAAAATATAGCATGGCATCCATCTAGAAATGACTTGTTTTTCTGTCTCCTGCAGTCAGCAGAGAATTTATCTAGATTCAGCACCTCAGCAATTCAGCTGCATTTTTGAAGGCATAGTCAGCTCTACACTTCCATGCCATCAGACTGACTGTCAAAGTTGCATCGTAGATAAAGCAGAATTGCCCCAATTTAGTGGTGGAAGATTGAAAGCATCATTTTGAGACTATCATATGCTTCATATTCTTGCCGCTCATTTTGTTCCCCTCACTGTTAACTTGCTCAGGCTGAACCAAGTTATGCAAAATTTTAGCATTCTGCTCAACCCAAAGGCCATCTCCTCCACAACCTCACCACCTTTACTTTGTCACCTCTTGATTTATGTAATCCAATTGTCTTTATTATTGCGTCAAACACTACATAATCTCCAACTTGTCCAAAGCTCATCTTGGCCCACGTTAAATCTTTGACCCTGTTCTATACTTGTTGGCACTCTGTTACTTAAATATCCAGAACTTTAGATCCCTCTACAGGGTTGCCTCGTGCAAACTGTGCGATGTCCCATTTACCTTTGTTCTGTGATTTACCTTGTACACTTCAAGCACTACCTTAAAAGAATCATCAAGAAAAAAAAATTTGATCAGGCTTTCAATCACTCTGTCTTGACTTAATGTCCATTACCCTAACATTTTTAAGTATCTTAGGAATTTTTGTAAAGGTAAAAGCCACTAATACAAAATTGCTCTCAGTCCAGCAAATGGTGTCTCCCCTCCATCATATTGGTAGCAGAGCTTCTAACTATCATTTTTCACTTTTCTAGAATCCTCCCTTTAAGTTTTTCACCTGTTAGTAATCTTTCTTCTTCCAATTTCTGCTTGGTTTCTCCCCATCTCATGTAGCATCTTGGGATGTCTTGCCATTATCAAGTTGGTATTCCGGGTCATGATGAAATTGTGATGGCATTAATCAAAATTTTAAAAATTCTTTGGAAACAAGAATTGCACCAAGGAACACCCCTTTCAAAATGGAAACGGGAACAAAGTGAAATTAGAGTAATATAGCCACTTGTCACTAGTTGTTTTTTTGTATTGACAAATGAAAAGGAATAATGTTAGTGAACACTTTAACATGTATGAACTAATTCTAAATTCCTTAAGGAAATTGTCAGTCATGAAGAGAAGGGACATGCAGGGGATATGGTATATTCTGATTCTCAAAAGGAATTTCGTAAATTACCAGAAAATATGCAAACAAAGCTTCATGCTACTAAGGGTGAAGAAATATGGATAGAAGGATAACTGAAGCATACAAAGCAGCAAATAGTGAGTAAACAAATGTTTCAAACATCAGCAATATACATCGAGTGTGTGTAACTTAAGGAACTATGTTAAGATTTTTCTTGATCTTGCATATAAATGATTCACATTTGAACTTAGAGAGAATATAAACTTTGATATGAAATTAAAGGGAATAATGGACTGTGGAAGACTTCAAGAAGACAGACAGATATGTAACATGCAGGTCAGTGTGATGTTGTATATTCTAGGGAAAATTTGAACGGATAAATTCTTAAATAAATGAGTTTAGAGATCAAGGGGTACAGATCAATAGATAAAGTAGGATATTTATCAATAGATAAAGTAGGATATAAAGTAGGATATAAGTAGGATAAAGTTCGAGTTTCACCTGCCAGTGGAAACAACTACCCTGCTTCTAACTTATCTATTCCCTTCATAATCTTCTATGTTTCTATAAGATCTTCCCTCATTCTTCTGAATTCCAATGAGTATAGCCCCAGTCTACTCAGTCTCTCCTCATAAGTCAACTCTCTCAACTCCGGAATCACCCTAGTGAAGCTCCTCTGCACCCTCTCTAGTGCTACTATACCTTTTCTCAAAGGAGACCAAAACTGTACACAGTACTCCAAGTGTAGTCTCACCAACACCTTATACAGCTGCAACATAACTGCATGTTTTTAAACTCCATCCCTCTAGCAATGAAGGACAAAATTCCATTTGCTTTCATAATTACCTGCTGCACCAATGACCTTCCATTTACCAACATTGTACTCAAACTGTCAGACTCTCGCCCACTCATTTAAACTATCTATATCCCTTTGCAGACTTTCAGCATCCACTTTGCTGTGCCACTCAGTACCATCTGCGAATTTTAACACATTACACTTGGTCCCCAATTCCAAATCATCGATGTAAATTGTAAACAATTGCTGTCCCAACATTGATGCCCGAGGCACACCACTAGTCACTGATCGCCAACCAGAAAAACACCCATTTACCCCCACTGTTTGCTTTCTGTTAGTTAACCAATCCTCTATCCATGCCAATACATTACCTGTAACACCTTGAGAGAACCAACAAGAGGGAGAAACATATTTGACCTTCAAACTCACCAACTGATCTGCCATAGATGCATCTGTCCATGACAGTATCAGTAGGAGTGACAAATGCAGAGTCCTTTTGGAGACAAAGTTCCGTCTTCACATTGAGGATAGCCTCCATTGTGTCATGTGGCACCATGCTAAAAGAGATAGACTTTGAACAGATTAAAGCAAGACAGGGCATCTACAAGGTGCTGTGGGCCGCCAGCAACACCAGAGTTATAGTCAACCACAATCTACAACCTCATGGTCTGGCATGCCCCTACTCTACTATCACACATGAAATCCTGTGGCAACTAACTCACCTCCTGACTCCCCAAATCCTGTCCACCATCTACAATGCACAAATTAGAATCTGATAGGATATTTTCCACTTGCAATAACATCAGGTTCTTTGATATCATCGCAACAAAGGAACCTGCTTCATTCGCATCCCGTCCAGATGCATTTGATGAATAGCATTACAAAAATATGACTGCAAGATGACAAAGACTGGGACCTGAATATTCATGAGTACATGATATTTAGGAAGGTGAAGAAGCAAGGAAAAAGTGGAGCCTTAATTCTGTTAATTAAGGAACTTAGTTCAGCAGATCAAGATGTAAAATCAGTTTGGATAAAAATGAGAAATAATAATGATAGAAAGTTCCTTGGGAAGTGGTTTATAGACTGCCACAACAGTAACTGTGCTGTAGGGTCCAGAAGAAATAATGGGAGCTTGTGAGAAGGGCATAGCAATACACATGGGTGATTGCAATCTACATGTTGATTGGACTAAGCAGATTGGCAAAGACAGTCTGGATGAAGAGTTCCTGTAGCGTTTTCAGGACAGTTTCTTGGAGCAGCACATTCTAGAGCCAACCAGAGGTCAGACTATGCTAGATTCAGTAATATGCAATGTGATGTCGAAAAAGAGATAATCAGCCATGGATATCCAAGGAAATAAAGGAGAGTATCAAATTGAAAGAAAATGCATACAAAGTGGCAAAGATTAGTGAGAAACTAGAGGATTGGGAAATCTTTATGGGTGAGCAGAAAGCACGAATAAAGCTATAAAGAGAAGATGGATTATGAGAATAAATTAACTCAATATAAAAATAGATAGCAAAAGTTTCTACAAATATATAAAATCAAAAAGAGTGGCTAAAGTAAAAGTGGGCCCTTTAGAGGATGAGAAGTAGGATGTAATAACTGGAAGTAAGGAAATGCTCGAGGCATTGAACAGGTATTTTGTGTCAGTCTTCATAGTGGAAGACACAAATAACATGCCAAAAATTGATGACAGGAAGGCTATGGCAGATGAGGACCTAGAAACTATCATTATCATGAAAGAGGTACTGTTGGGCAAGCTAATGGGGCTAAAGGTAGACAAGTTTCCTGGTCCTGATGGAATGCACCCTAGGGCACTAAAAGAGATGGTGGGGGAAATAGCAAATGTACCAGTGATGATTTATCAAAATTCTGGGGTGGTTCTGGCAGATTGGAAAATTGCAAACGTGATGCCACGGTTTAAAAAAGGAGGTAGACAAAGGCAGGTAACTATAGGCTGGTTAGCTTAACTTCTATGGAAGGGAAAATGAAGAAATAGCAAGTCAGCTGGATAGAAATTGTTCCATTGGGAATACACAATGTGGGTTCATGAAGGGAAAGTCATGTTTGACTAATTTGGTGGAATTCTTGAGAACATTACATGCACGGTGGACAATGGGGAACCTGTGGATATAGTGTACCTGGATTTCCAGAAGGCATTTGACAAGGTGCCGCTCCAAAGGCTGCTGCATAAGATAAAGGTGCACAGTGTTGTGGATAATGTATTAGCATGGATTGACGATTGGATAACTAACAGAAAGCAAAGAGTGGGGGTAAATGGTGTTTTTCTGGTTGGCAATCAGTGACTAATGTTGTGCCTCGGATCAGGGTTGGGACCGCAACTGTTTACAATTTATATAGATGATTTGGAGTTGGGGAACCAAGTGTAGTGTGTCAAAATTTGCAGGTGACACTAACATGAGTGGCAGAGCAAAATGTGCAGCAGACAATGAAAGTCTGCAAAGGGATATAGATAGTCTATGAGTAGGCAAGGTCTGGCAGATGGAGTACAATGTTGGTAAATGTGGGATCATCCATTTTGGTAGGAATAACAGCAAAATGCACTATTATTTACATGGTAAAAAATTGCAGCATGTGTTGTGCAAAAGGACCTGGGTGTCCTTGTGCATGAATCACAAAAAGTTGGTTTGCAGTTTCAGCAGGTAATTAAGAAGGCAAATTGAATTTTGTCCATCATTGCTAGCGGGATTGAATTTAAAAACAGTGAGGTTATGTTGCAGCTGTATAAGATGCTGGTGAGGCCAAACCTGGACTACTGTGTACAGTTTTGGTCTCCTTACTTGAGAAGGGATATGCTGGCACTGGAGAGGGTGCAGAGGAGATACACTAGGTTGATTCCGAAGTTGAGAGGGTTGGCTTATGAGGCGAGACTGAGAAGACTGTGACTATACTCGTTGGAATTCAAAAGAATGAGAGGAAATCTAATAGAAACATAGAAGATTATGAAGGGAATAGATAAGGTAGAAGCAGGGAGAATGTTTCTACTGGCAGATGAAACTGGAACTAGGGGGCATGACCTCAAAATTAGGGGGAGCAGATTTAGGACCAAGTTGAGGAGGAACTTCGTCACACAAAGGGTTGTGAATTCCCTGCCTAGTGAAACAGCTGAGGCTACCTCATTGAGTGTTTTTAAGGCAAGGATAAATACATTTTTGAACAGTAAAGGAATTAAGGGTTATGGTGTGTGGGTGGGTAAGTGGAGCTGAGTCCACAAAAAAATCAGCCATGATCTTATCGAGCCTGCTGGAGGAGCCAGATGGCCTATTCCTGCTCCCAGTTCTTATGTTCTTGTTATGTTCTCAAAATTCAAAGTGCCCTTTTGTAACAGTGATCTTAGTTTAATTGACGTTTGAAAGAAATATTCACTGAAATAAAAGATGCATTAGTTTTAATTTTCCAAACTTCCTTAGATTCTGGAAATGTTGAATCAGGTTGAAAATAGTGAATATGAATCTTTAATCTACAAAGAAGGGAAACAGAAAACTGGAGGCTACAATCCAGTTAGCTTAACATCTGTGCTGAGTACAATGATGGAAGCCATTATTAAGGGCATTATTAGGGGCAATTATCAGCACAATCAACATGGTTTTGTGAAAAGAAAATCATGTTTGGAGTTGTTTGAGTAACAAATGGCTGAAGGGGAACCTGTGGATGTGCTCTTCTTAGATTTCCAGAAGGCATTTGACAGAGTGCCACTTCACAGGTTACAAATCAAGATAAGAGCTCATGGTATGAGAGTAATATATTGGCATGGATAGAGGATTACTTAACTAAAAGAAAACAGTGTAGGCATAAATGGGTCACTTTCAGATTGGCAAGATGTGAGACATCAGCATTTCTTTCTAAATCTCCTATTTTTGATTTATACCAATGTCTTGAATGAAGAGACTAAATGTATGATTGCTATATTTGCTGTGGACACATAAGTCGGAAAGTAAGTTGTGAAGAAGATATATTTCAGCAAAGATAAGTGCGCAAAAAAAAGCAGATTCTGTATAATATGGGAAAATGTGAACTTGCCTACTTTGGCAGGAAGAATAGAAAAGCAGCATCTTTAAACAGAGAAATTTCAGAACTCTGGTACTCTAGATCTAGGTGTCCTGGTACATGAATCACAAGAAATTAGTATGCAAGTACAGCCAGTGATTAGGAAGGCAAATTAAATGTTGTTTATTGCAAGGAGTGGGGAACATAAGAGTTGGGATTTTTTTTTAAAGGAAACAATGTATGTTGAAAGTAAAGATTTTCATTCCCTTTCATCCTTCTCCATGCAATACCTGTTGTATCGAAATGTAAAAGAATTGTTACCTTGTGATTTGGGGCTGGATTTTACTGCCTCGCTTGTCCTGAAACCATAAAATCCCGCCAGAGGTCAACGTGCTTTTCCATTGTCTGCTCCTCTGATTTCGTGGCGGGCAAGGTGGTAAAATTCCAGCCTTGGTTTCTGTTTTGTATACATTTAACTTACCACTTAATGTCCCATTTCAGTCGTTTGCAAATGCTAATTGGTTAATTGTTTATCTAAATTAAACCATATAGCATCTTATTATTCACTACCACTAGCTGAAAGAGGCTAGCCAATTAAATTGTTGTCCTTAATCATGTAAACCTATTTTAAGGAGACATTAGGGCGCATGACTAAAAGTTTGATAAAGAAGGTAACATATTCAGGAATGGATACTGCTAGATAGATGCTGGTGTAGCAATTGAAGTCGGGGATACTTCAAAGGCCAGTCTTAGAGGGCTGTAGGGCTGGAGGGGATTATGGAGATGGGGAGTTGCCAAGGCATGGAAGAATTTGAAAATTTTAAAAATCAAGGCATTGTTTGCCCAAAAGTTGTTATAATTGCTGATGAGTGAATAGATTTGGTGCAAGTTAGGACATTGGCAGCAGAATGTCCAACCAGGAGTGTTAGAATAGTAATGTCTGAAGATAAACAAAGGCATGGATGAGGATTCAGCAGCAGAAGACTGAGGAGACAGATTTTATTACGAGATGGAAATAGGTGCCAGAAGTCATAGTAACAACATGGATATGTGGTTGAAAGCACAACTCAGGACGGAATATAGCAGATTGAAGACTGTTTTTATTTCAGCTTCAGAGTTATTGAAGAGAGACATGGTATGAGCAACTAGAAACAGAGCTTGTGACAAAGACCAAAAACTTCTGTCTTCCCAATACTTGAAGGAAATTTCTGCTCAAACAGTACTGGAAATTGGATGAGTTTGATGATCTAAAGAGTTTGGAAGGACTGAGAGAGGTAGTGAGGTAAAGCTGGACATCAAGGGTGTACACACAGAATCTGCTCTGTTTTTGGATGACATCGCAAAGAGATAACACAATGAAAAATAGAAGGGGATCCAAGGAACAAAAGAGGATAGTTCTCCTAAGTTGATATTGTCAACACTGCGTACTCAGAAGTTAGTACTCAAATGTATTGCTAATCCAGATGTGTGAACCTTGTCTGTTCTCTGAAAGCAGTAATGAAAGTATTGCCTGACAATACCTGGGTCAAATTACAATTGTGGTTATGTTGCTGAAAATCATGACTTTAAGAGAAACTCTAAGTGAATCATAGGTTCCATAGGAATCAATGTTAAAGTCAGTGTTAAGTTCCTTCAGACATTTGTCATCTGGAAAAAACAATATGCAAGTTGAAATACTGTACATATATCTGCAGCACTGTGCAGTCCTACTCAAAGTAACTTTCAAAATGTACATCACTAAATATATAAAAACAATATTACACAATGTAAAATATTTAAAATATGCCTCCATCTAATGGCATAAGTTGATCAGTGCAGGTAGCTGCTGAAATCCTGACCCTGTGCTGACCAATTTCTGCTGCTAGATGGAGCTCAACATCTCAGTGTGAGTTCAGCAGTGGAGTCACAAGCCAAGCAAGAACAGACAATCGGGACTTAGATAAGAACAGAGGCCAAGAGATGGGACCAGGGAGCAACATCAGGAGGCAAGGACGGCCCGGAGGAAAGGCTGTATGGAGGCCAGCCAGGGAACGTTGCCAGAAGGCAAGGCCAGCAGTGGGAGGAAGAGGGGGCAGACTGGGAGCGCTGTGACAAAGGTCATGTGAGCAGGCAGGCAACAGAAGAGGAAGTCTGTGACAAATGGTGATTAAGTGAAATTGGCAATGTTAAATCAATTACTGACACTACTTTAGTAACCTCGTTGGAATGAAGCAGGTTTACGTTAGTCGACATTAAGCAAGAACTTACTGAATGCAAAGCAGAGACTTGTTGCTCCACAACAGGCATGGTCAGGTTCAACATTCCAGACTGTTGGATGTGTCTTTTCTAAAATCTGGTCCACCTCACTTGTGTTGCAGATAAACACTGCTATAAAGTTACTGTTACCTCCACACTAGGGATAAATACCCGTAAAGTTTTGAGTTAAGAATATTTAGACAGCATGGCTGTACAGGTGCAACGTAGATAACTATCTTT
This sequence comes from Carcharhinus amblyrhynchos, assembly GCF_965287045.1. Taxonomy (NCBI): domain Eukaryota; kingdom Metazoa; phylum Chordata; class Chondrichthyes; order Carcharhiniformes; family Carcharhinidae; genus Carcharhinus; species Carcharhinus amblyrhynchos. The sequence continues at coordinate 31,911,921 of NC_137335.1, read as the reverse complement.
TAGGTAACTATCTTTTAGGTAAGTCTCAGACCTTTGAGACTTCTTCATTTACTTTTGTGCACAGTCGTCAAAACTGGGCTGCTAACTATTGAGCTCCAGTGAAGCATCTTGGAACATTTGGTTAATATTTCCGATGTATCATAGATACTCTACAGTGCGGAAAGAGGCCATTTGGCCCATGGAGTCTGCACCAACCACAGTCACACCCAGGCTCTACCCCATATCCCTATAAATTTACCTGCTAATCCCTCTAACTACACACCTCAGGACGCCAAGGGGCAATTTTAAGAACATAAGAAATAGGAGCAGGAGTAGGCCATCTAGCCCTTCGAGCCTGCCCCGCCATTCAATAAGATCATGGCTGATCTGTCGTGGCTCAGTTCCACTTTCCCGCCCTCTCCCCATAACCCTTAATCCCCTCGCTTATCAAAAACCCATCAACCCGCGTCTTAAAAATACTTAGTGAGGCAGCCTCCACCACTTCAACGGGCAGAGAATTCCAGAGATTCACCACCCTTTGAGTGAAGAAGTTCCTCCTCAACTCCGTTCTAAACTGCCCCCCCCCCCTTTATCTTGAGGCTGTGCCCCCTAGTCCTACTGTCCGTTCTGAGCGGGAAGAGTCTCTCCACCTCTATCCTATCCATCCCATTCATCATCTTATATGTCTCAATGAGATCTCCCCTCGTTCTTCTAAACTCTAATGAGTACAAGCCTAGTTTATTCAGCCTCTCCTCATAGCTCAACCCCCCTCAACTCTGGCATCAGCCTAGTAAACCTCCTCTGCACTCCCTCCAAGGCCAAAATATCCTTGCGTAAGTGCGGCGACCAAAACTGCACACAGTACTCCAGCTGCGGCCTCACCAGTGCCCTATACAGCCGCAGCAAGACCTCCCTACTTTTATATTCAATCCCCCTTGCTATGAAGGCCAGCATCCCATTAGCCTTCCTGACCACCTGCTGCACCTGCAGGCTGGGTTTTTGCGACTCATGCACAAGGACCCCGAGGTCCCTCTGCACCGTCGCCTGCTGCAGTTTTTCACCACGTAAGTAATAGTCCTTCCTACCATTATTCCAACCAAAGTGGACCACCTCACACTTGCCAACGTTAAATTCCATTTGCCAGTTCCTGGCCCATTCGCCCAGCCTATCTAGATCCTTCTGCAGACTCTCCACACCCTCCGCGCAATTTGCCGTTCCACCAATCTTGGTGTCATCAGCAAATTTTGACACCATACACTCGGTTCCCTCCTCCAGATCATCTATATAAATGGTAAATAGCTGAGGCCCCAGCACCGACCCCTGGGGTACTCCACTACTCACCAACCGCCAATCCGAATAGCATCCATTAACCCCCACTCTCTGCCTCCTATTTGACAACCAATCCTCTATCCACGCTAACACCCTACCCCCAACTCCATGCCCCCTTACCTTCTGCAATAACCTCTTGTGAGGTACCTTGTCAAACGCCTTCTGAAAATCAAGAAAGGCCACATCCACCGGCTCTCCTCTATCCACCGCCCTAGACACATCCTCATAGAACTCCAATAAATTTGTCAGACACGACTTCCCCTTAACGAAACCGTGCTGCGTCTGCTCTATCAAGCAATTCCCCTCAAGATGCCTCGCTATTTCCTCCTTGATGACGGATTCTAACATTTTACCTACAACAGACGTTAAACTAACCGGCCTATAATTCCCTAGCATGGCCAGTCAACCTAACCTGCACATCTTCGGACTGTGGGAGGAAAACAGAGCACCCAGAGGAAACCCACACGTACACAGGGTGAATGTGCAAACTCCATACAGACAGTGACCCAAGCCAGGAATCAAACCCAGGACCCTGGAACTGTGAAGTCGCAGTGCTAACCACTGTGCTACTATGCCGCCTGTGCATGGGATCTCTCACCTAGAATCTTTCAACGTTCAAGTATAACATTGGAGGATTACAGGATTCTTTATTAATGTTGCAATCTAGTAGATAAAAGGCAAGCAACATGTGTTATAAGGTTGTTTGCCCTGGAGACTTATGTGATTGAACATAAATCTTTACGGTGCAGAAAGGAGGTCAGTTGGCCCATCAGGTCTGCACTGCCTCTGTCAGAGAGCATTCTACCTGGTCCTGCTTCCCTGTCCCATTCCTGTAACATTGCACATTCTTTATGACAGCAATCCAATTCCCTTTTGAATATTTCAATTGAATCTGTTTCCATCATCCTCTCAGGAAGTTCTTTCCAGATTCCAAGCACCCTCTGGGTGAAAAGATTTTTCCTCATCTCACTTTTATTTTGAATTTGTTTATCTCTAAGATCTAATGATAATCAGATGCTGTCTTGATAACTTCCCTCAGACTCTCAGTATACATAGTCTGCTATCATTTGATCTTTACATCATAATGTGGGTGGTATTGTTCTCTTGTCTCACATTAGCCTTCAGCTATGTCGAGCACCCTTTTATGACTGACCTTTCTCTCTCTGTCTTCCCACCACCCCACCCCCAGCCAACATATTTGCAATACAATCTTTCTTTACACGCTCTCCCTCTCTCTTCCCAAGTCTCAGGCTTTGTAAATTTGGACAATCTGGAGACTTGATTATTCTTTCAGATACCATTCTTGTCACATTTGGCCTGCATTCTAGAGTCTTAAAAGTGGCTGCAGAGATAGTAGGGCATTGGTTGTAATCTTCCAAAATTCCTTAGATTTGGAAGGGTCCCAGTGGATTGGAAAATAGCTAATAGAACAATATAGTATAGGAACGGCCTTTGGTCCATGATGTTGTGCCAAACATGACACCAAATTAAACTAATCCCTTCTGCCTGCCCTTGGTCCATATCCCTCTTTCCCTTGCATAGTCATGTGCTTATCTGAAAGCCCCTTAAATACCCCTATCATATCTGCCTCCACCACCATCCCTTGCAGCACGTTTCAGACACCCACCACTAAAAAAAACCTGCCCCTCACATCATCTTTCAACTTTTTCCTTCTTACTTTAAGTGCAAGCCCCTTTAGTATTTGACATTTCAATTCTGGAAAAGAGATTCTGACTGTCAACCCTATCTATGCCTCTTGTAATTTTATAGACTTCTTTCAGGTCTCCCCTCAGCTTCCACCTCTCCAGAGAAAACAATCTTAGTTTGTTCAGCCTCTCCTTATATTCCACCTTTGTTCAAGAAAGGAAGGAGATGGATGGAAAGCAGGAAACTACAGGGCAGTTAGCCTAATATCTGTCATAGGGAAATGACTAAAATCCATTATCAAAGAGATTACAGAAGGATATTTCGCAAATTATAATTTGATCAGGCAGAGTCAACGTGGGTATGTGAAAGGGAAATCATGTTCAACTATTTTCTTGGAGTTCCTTGAGCAAATAACAAGCAAGCTGGATAATGGGGAACCTCAAAAAATGGTTAGCTGACAGGAAGCAGAAAGTAGGGATAAATGGGTGTTTTTCAGGTTGGCAAGCTAGTGGAGTGCCACAAGGATCTATGCTGGGACCTGAACTATTTACAACCTCTACCAATGACTGGGAAGAGGGAGCCGAATGTATGGTAGCTAAATTTGTTGATAACGTCAAGGTAGGTCGGAAGGTAAGTTGTCAAGAATAGGTAAAGAGACTACAAAAAGATATAGATATTTAAATGAGTGGCAAAATATTGGCAGTTAATGTGGAAAAATGTGAACTTATGTACTTTGGCAGGAAGAATAGAAAATGGAATGTTAACGGAGAGAGATTGCAGAGCTCAGTTGTAAAAAGATTCTGGGTGTCCTGGGACATGTGTTACAACGTAACCAATGATAACATGCCCTAAGGGTCAGCCGGCCCAATAGACAATGAAACTAATAGCAAAGTGGTGTGGTAGTCAACTGAGTAGAAAGCAGATGGGGTTCTAGGGAGCATTTGTGACTCAAGGTGTGGCCCAAGAGGTGGTGTGATGAAGTTTCTTTATTAAACCTTTACTTTGATCTACTTTGTGAAGTTAGTTCTTTTATTGCTTGCTACTGGAGTATCCTTGCTGCTAGATGAACAACAAAAATCATAAAAAGTTAGTATACAGATACAACAAGCGATTAGGAAGAAAATGGAATGTTGGTGTTTATTCCAATGGAAATGGAATACACAAGTAAGGAAGTTTCACTGCAGTTCTAAAGGGCTTTTGTGAGGCCCCATCTGGATTACTGTATGCATTTTTGGTCTCCTTAGATGTAAAAATATAATTGCATTAGAAGCAGTTCAGAGTAAGATCTCTTTCCTGGGATGAGGAGGTTATATTTGCATGTCCTGAATACTCATTGAAACTTTTTGGAATTATGTCCTAGCTTCATGATTAAGTCAGCAACGCACAAGTATCTTGTGACACCCAGTTCCTGTTTATTTTAAGATGGTGTGCAACGGCTGGCTTTGCAGTTGTGACTGAGCTCAACAGTTTTCCTTGTTGAACTCTGGCACAAGGGAGGGGAACAGCAGCTCATATGTAGGCTCGGGATCAGCAAGGATGAGCCAGCGATGGTGGGATTTGGGGCATCGAGGAGTTGAGGAATCCAAGAGAGGAGAAGAGGCTGAGGTCAGTGGCAAGGAGGCATGAAATGGGCAAGAGCCTGAGGTTGTGGGTGCTGTGGGAATGCAGGCAAGCTAAGAAAGTGAGGGGCTAAAATTGGGTGTCAGTATTGTCAACATGTGGGTCCATCTCAAAAATGCATACAGTACTCCAGATATGACCTTCCTAAGGCCCTGTACAACCGAAGCAAAACTTCCCTACTTTTATATTTCACATTGGCTGATAGGGTCCTTGCAGGGCTTTCAGTTCACCTAAAACATTTCTATTATCCCTGCTGAGAATGTTCTTGGAAAGAAGTTTTATAGCACCAGGTTAAAGTCCAATAAGTTTATTTGATAGTGTGCGGAACTTGGCTATCACATGAGGACAGTCTCAACCGGGATCTTGGGTTCATGTCACACTATCTGTAACCCCTATGACTTGCCTGAACTTGTAACATCTCATTTACTGTCCTGTCTGGAGACAATACACATCTCTTTATGCTTAATGCTATCTCCACTCACATTGTCTGTGCCTTTAAGACTCGCATTCTAATCAGTATTCTGTAAACTGTGTGTGCCTTTATATGTCCTGATCAGAATTTTCCAGTCACCTGACAAAGGAACAGCGTTCCAAAAGCTTGTGGGTTTACTATCAAATAAACTTGTTGGACTTTAATCTGGTGTTGTGAGACTTCTTACTGTGTTTACCCCAGTCCAGCACCGGCATCTCCACATTGAGAATGACCTCGAACAGTGCCTTTAACAATGTCTAAAAGGGAGGGCCAGCTGACCTGCAAGTTTAACCATGTCCCACAGACGGATGAGTACAACATATGTCCATTAAAGAGAAGGCAAAAACACAATTCCATTTCTTCCACAATTAAAAAAAGTGTCCCAAACTCCCTTGTAACCATCAATGTGTGCCAACCATGAGGCATTTAGTTCTCTGGCTCAGCTAGTCTCAACAAATAATGATGATGCACACATGAATAAATTTAAACCAATGTAAAGTGAAATATTTACGAGCAAAATTCAAATTTGAAAAACGCACTTGCTTTCCTTTGTGCTCTCACTATGCCATTTGTTAATGGCAATGGGATTGACAGAAAAGTTGTAGCAGTGATGAAGAACCTCCCTGCTTATCCAGGAGGCTCGCTTACAGTCCACCTATATTTGCTGTATTGTCAACTGATGGCACTGAAAAGCTTCCCCCATTGTGAGATCGCCACTGGCACTTTAAATCTTAATTGGACTCAGATTGGAGCTAGCAAAGAGCAAAAATAATGCCTGGTTCCTCTTCTGCTGTTGGAATGGCACACTATGGTTAAAGTTCCACTCCATGACTTGCTGACTCTGGCTAGGGTGCTACTACTGAGGCTTGTAGTTTGGTTATAACTATGACTGTACAGCATTTGATTTTCTGCTCCAGTCTTTTGTGTTTCTCCGTCTTTCTTCATCCCATCATTAGTGACCATGCTTGACATTCTAGAGTTCTCTCCCAAGCCGTTCTGCATCTTCATGTCTCCTTCTTTATTACTGAGGGTGTGGAGAGTCTGCAGAAGGATCTAGATAGGCTGGGCGAATGGGCCAGGAAATGGCAAATGGAATTTAATGTTGGCGAGTGTGAGGTGGTCCACTTTGGTAGGAATAATGGTAGGAAGGACTATTACTTACGGGGCGAAAAACTGCAGCAGGCGACGGTGCAGAGGGACCTCGGGGTCCTTGTGCATGAGTCGCAAAAACCCAGCCTGCAGGTGCAGCAGGTGGTCAGGAAGGCTAATGGGATGCTGGCCTTCATAGCGAGGGGGATTGAATATAAAAGTAGGGAGGTCTTGCTGCAGCTGTATAGGGCATTGGTGAGGCCGCAGCTGGAGTACTGTGTGCAGCTTTGGTCGCCGTACTTACGCAAGGATATTTTGGCCTTGGAGGGAGGGCAGAGGAGGTTTACTAGGCTGATGCCGGAGTTGAGGGGGTTGAGCTATGAGGAGAGGCTGAATAAACTAGGCTTGTACTCGTTAGAGTTTAGAAGAATGAGGGGAGATCTCATTGAGACGTATAAGATGATGAATGGATTGGATAGGATAGAGGTGGAGAGGCTCTTCCCGCTCAGAAAGGACAGTAGGACTGGGGGCACAGCCTCAAGATAAAGGGGGGGGGGGGGGGGAGCAGTTTAGAACGGAGTTGAGGAGGAACTTCTTCGCTCAAAGGGTGGTGAATCTCTGGAATTCTCTGCCCGTTGAGGTGGTGGAGGCTGCCTCGCTAAATATTTTTAAGACGCGGGTTGATGGGTTTTTGATAAGCGAGGGGTTTAAGGGTTATGGGGAGAGGGCGGGAATGTGGAACTGAGACACGACAGATCAGCCATGATCTTATTGAATGGCGGGGCAGGCTCAAAGGGCTGGATGGCCTACTCCTGCTCCTATTTTTTATGTTCTTATGTTACCTCCCCTCAAATTCATCTTTCTGACCAAACTTATTGTCATCCCTCCTAATCTTTGCTTTAGATTAATGCTTATTTTCTGTACATCATTGTGAAGCACCTTAGCTTGCTTTTCTATGTTAAAGGCACAATGGGTGGGATTTTCCGGTCGCGCTAGCTTCGAAACTGGAAAACTCTGCCTGAGGTCAATGGACATTTTGATGGTCCGCCCATTGCCTGCTCTGATTCCCATGGCGGGCAGGATAGTAAGATTCACCCCTATAAGTGGAAGTAGCGTTGGCCATGACAGCAGTGAACTTGTGGTTGTAGCATAGTTTTGAATGTAACTTCTTGGACATTGCTGGTCTGATTGGGACTTTTTCCAGTATCACAGGTTGGTGTATACAGATCAGTAATGACAAACATGAATATATATTCCAATCATACTTAGTCAGACATCAAATGGCAGATTTATCTTGGCATCTTCCAGTGGTCATGATTTGTATTTTGTACTTTTGGGTAATGGCTGCTGGAGGAAAGGCCCATCCCTTCTAAAGGGAATTCTTGGTATCTTATCTAATGGATTGATGCTGTCAGAGCGAATCCTTCCAGTAAATGGAGCATGATTTTGACTGTAAATATTCTATGGAAGTTAATTAACATTACAGAGGAACTCGTACTAAATTATATAAGGAACCTTTCTTTAAACACTGAAAATCGTAGCATTACAGAAACCAGATACGACATAGAAATGCATGTGTTTTTTTAAACTCCCATATGACTAAGCATTAAGCAAGTTCTACAAACCCAATTTGTAGTAATTGCTTGAAATTAGCAAATAGTTTTGCAGGATACTTGTGCTATGAACACTGCAGAAGGTTTTCAGTCATTGAGTGTTCAGTTAAAAATTGACATATAATGTGAAATGACTGTAAAATGCAATATAAATGTTCTGTGCTTCATTCAACAGAACTCCAGCTAACAGGGAAGGAATATCATTGTTACTTGTTTGATGTATATTTGAATAACTTTGCAATAGTTTTGAAAAAGCCATTTATTTATGTATTGGATAGATACCATCCTGGGTGCTGTTATTTATCAGTGGGTTAAAATAAACCACTTTGGCTCGGCAGCACTCAGATAAAAGAAACCCATCTGTTGGCTCCAAACAGCTTTAACTGTAATTCTGCTGCCACAGTGGACTTTTGATCAGACACAGAATTGAGATGGTGTTCCCATGGTTAGCTAAACCTGTGAGAAATGAACCAGAGAAAACAACCCCGAGTGCTAATAATGAGAACTGACAAGCCGATCCTTCTGTGTTTATTTATGACCTTAAGCTTTTGTCAGCTCTTGTGAGAATATTTTGTCTAAACATAATATAATTGTGCTTTGACATTGTGCAGAGAATCCTGCTAAACCCTGAGGCCAACAATTGGCACTGTTTCAACACAACCATTTTTAACAATTTTCATATTTAATTTTCTTTGATAATACAGTAGTTGTACCTTAAGTGTCCCAAATGATCAGTTCAGTTTGGTCGTAATGTTTGTATAATACAGGTAGAGAACGATTTTCTCTGCCATATTTCCTTGTCATTGAATGTAAGTTTACAACTTCAAACCAATCCTCTCTTCTAAATTCATGAACCTGAGGGCATTCTGATTTGCAGAGCGGCTGCTGTTCCATGATCGTTAAGCTGATTGTTTGGAACCAACAGAACAAACACACTTATTTTCACCCAGAGTACTTCAATACAAACGTGAATTAGGAGTAGGCCACTTGGCCCCTCAAACCTGGTCCACCGTTCAATAGAGCATGGCTGATCTGATTGTAACCTTAACTCCAGATTTCAGCCTACCCTCAATAGCCATTCATCCTTGCTGATCAAGAATTTAAATGCCTGAAAAATACTCAGATTCTGCTTCCACCACCTTTTGAGGAAGAGACTTTCAAAGAGAAAAAACTTCTCATCTCTGGCTTTAGTGAGTGACCCCTTATTTTTAAAACAGTGACCCCCTGCCCCTAATTCTAGATTCTCCCACAAGAGGAAACATCCTCTCCACATCTGCCTTGGCAAGACCCCTCAGGATTTTATGTTTTAGTCAAGTCATCTCTTGCTGTTTTAAATTCCCGCAGATAAAAGCCTGATGATTTAACATAGAACATTACAGTGCAGTACAGGCCCTTCAACCCTCGATGTTGCGCCGTCCCGTGAAACAAATCTAAAGCCCATCTAACCTACACTATTCCAATACCATCCATATGCTTATCCAGTGACTCTTTAAAAGCCCTTAATGTTGACGAGCCCACTACTATTGCAGGAAGGGCATTCCACGCCCTTACTACTCTGAGTAAAGAACCTACCTCTGACATCTGTCCTATATCTATCACCCCTCAATTTAAAGCTATGTCCCCTCGTACTAGCCACCACCATCCGAGGAAAAAGGTTCACACTGTCCACCCTACCTAATCCTCTGATCATCTTGTATGCCTCTATTAAGTCACCTGTTAACCTTCTCTCGAACAAAAACAGCTTCAAGTCACTCAGCCTTTCCTCATAAAACCACCCACCATACCAGGCAACATCCTGGTAAATCTCTTCTGCACCCTTTCCAATGCTCCCACATCCTTCCTATAATGTGGCAACGAGAACTGTACGCAATTCTCCAAGTGCGGCTGCAGCAGAGTTTTATACAGCTGCAACATAACATCATGGCTCTGAAACTCAATCCCTCTACCAATAAAAGCTAACACACTGTACACCTTCTTAACTAGGTGCCAACTTTCAGGAATCTATGCACATGGACACTGAGCTCTCTCTGCTCATCTACACGACCAAGTATCTTACCATTAGCCCAGTACTCTGTATTCCTGTTACTCCTTCCAAAGTGAATCACCTCACACTTTTCCACATTAAACTCCATTTGCTACCTCTCAGTTCAGCTCTGCAGCTTATCTATGTCCCTCTGTAACCTGCAACATCCTTCCACACTGTCCACAACTCCACCAACTTCAGTGTCATTCGCAAATTTACTAACTTATCCTTCTATGACCTTATCCAGGTCATTTATAAAAATGACAAACAGCCCCAAAATAGATCCTTGCGGTACGCCACTAGTAACTGACTTCAGGATGAACATTTCCCATTAACCACCACCCCCTGTCTTCTTTTAGCTAACCAATTTCTGATCCAAACCGTTAAATCACCCTCAATCCCATGCCTCCGTATTTTCTGCATCAGCCTACCGTAGGGAACCTCATCAAATGCTTTACTGAAATCCATATGCACCATATCAACTGCTTTACCCTCATCCACCTCTTTGGTCACCTTCTCAAAGTACTCAATAAGGTTTGTGAGGCACAACCTACCCTTCACAAAACCGTATTGACTATCCCTAATCAAATTGTTCATTTCTAGATGATTATAAATCCTATCTCTTATAATTCTTTCCAAAACTTTGCCCACAACAGAAGTGAGGTTCACTGGTCTGTAATTACCAGAGTTGTCTCCACTCCCCTTCTTGAACAAGGGGACAACATTTGCTACCTCCAGTCTTCTGGCCCTACTCCTGTAAACAATGGTGACATAAAGATCAAAGCCAAAGGTTCCGCAATCTCCTCCCTACCTTCCCAGAGAATCCTAGGATAAATCCCATCCGGTCCAGGGTATTTATCTATTTTCATACTTCCCAGAATTGCTAACACCTTCTTCTTATGAACCTCAATCCCGTCTAGTTTAATAGCCTGTACCTCAGTATTCTCTTCGACGACGTTGTCTTTTTCCTGTGTGAATGCTGACGAAAAATATTCATTTAGCGCCTTACCTATCTCTTCGGTCTCCACACAGAACTTCTCGTTACTGTCCTTGACTGGCCCTAAGCTTATCCTTGTCATTCTTTTATTCTTGACATAGCTATAGAAAGCTTTAGGGATTTCCTTGATCCTACCTACCAAAGACTTCTCATGTCCCTCCTGGTTCTTCTTTGCTCTTTCTTTAGGCCCTTCCTGATTAACTTGTAACTCTCAAGCGTCCTAACTGAGCCTTCACGCCTCATCTTTACATAGGCCTCCTCCTTCCTCTTCACAAGCGATTCAACTTCTTCAAAGATCTGTTCAATCTTTCCTCATAAGTCAACCCTCCCATTCCAGGTATTAGCCTAGTAATTTTTCTCTGAACCGCTTCCAATGCATTTGCAGCCTTCCTTAAATAAGGTGACTTTTACTGCACACAGTCCTCCTTAACGGAAGCACAACCTCTCTATGTTTGTATTCATTCTCCTCACAATTAGCAATTACATTCTGTTAGTTTTCCTAGCAACTACCTGGTGGACCTCCATACAAACCTTTTACAATTCATGCATTAGGACATCCAGATTCCTCTGCATCTCAGAGCTCTGCATTCTCTCACCTTAAGAGACAATATGCACCCTTTCTATTCTTCCTGCTAAAATGGACAAGTTTGCATTCACCAATAAGAATTTTCAGATGTGGAGATTGTAGCTATCAGTTTGCCACAGGAAAATATGTTGAAGACAAATTGCAGACAGTGTTGCCAGAGATCACAGGTCGTCTACTTCAGGGATCCTCAACCTTCTTGCTTCTGAAGTCCCTTCTCAAGTTACATATAGGTTCTCAATTGCTTCCAGCATGTTTCTACACCACTTCACGAAACATCATACTAGACCTAATAAAATTAAAATTACTTTAGTGTCAATTTAATTTCAAAATAACGAATATAATTTCAAGCCCATTTTCAGTGTGTTATTTCTAATCCTATTTACTAACAGTCAAAGCAGAAGTGTCCTTTGCGGCCCTTGAATATGTCATGGCTGTACTACTTTTCCTCTCACCTGACATAACAACCAGCAGAGAGAAAAGGAAGGAGGTGCACAGCAGGATGGTCCCTGTCATGGCTTGGCTTCAGCCACACATTGTAAATAGAAGCCCAGGCAAATGCAGCACTACTGTTGTGAAAGAGGTGGCAATCTGAAGCCTTTGCAAAAGACATGGAATGAAGATGGTGATGACGACTCCACTCCTGCTGTGGGCTCCTTGATACCTCAGACCCTTCAGAGGTGAAGATCTCTAATGGAGAACCCTGAGTCTATCTGTTTGTCGATCAGGGAGTGGAATTTGCGGGGGGGGGGGGAGAGGAAATACATCCTGAAAAAATGTATTGACCAATTGTTTTGGTTAAGGTCTTCTGATTTCCTACTATATTTGAATAATCAATTGCGAGAGTACTGCTGAGTGGCAATATTGAAGAAGTACGTTTATATTCCTATTTGTTTTATCAAGTAAGAATGAAAACTTGGGCAGTTTAAGGATCTTTCCTTTTTACTTTTTTTAGGCATCAATCTTTTTTTTCATATTTCTTTTATGTTGTTTGGTGTATGTTAAAATGATTGAACCTTTTCAAGCCATCTTGTAACTGGCCCCAGGCTCACAGATGAGGCAGCCTGCAATGATTTAGTGGATAAAAGTGCTGCCCATTATGCAGCCTTGCTGGGTCATCTACCTTTTATACTGGTCTGCACAGTTGGCTGACCTGAGCTGTGGCAGTAGTAGGAATGTTGCAGTTAGTCTTGAGTCTCTTTGGGTGTGATAGCTCTCATGATCAAATAGTGTCAGCAAATAATGCAATTATAAATTTAAAAATAAAATTCTGAGAGTATTTGTAATGGTAGACCACATCTGCCCACATGTTTCATCTTCTACTGAAGAAACTGCTTTGAAAATGTGAACATGCTCAATCTCTGAACCTCTAGTTCATGCCAACACTTTCAGAATATCTAGGGAAGCAGAATTGAAAAGAAAAGTCACAGTTATAATCAAAGAACCCCTACAGTGCAAAAGGAAGCCATTTGGCCCATTGAGCCTGCACTAACAACAATCCCACCCAGGCCCTATCCCCATAACCCTACATATTACCGTGCTAATCACCCTAACGTTAAGGGGCAATTTAGCATGGCCAGTCCACCTAACCTGCATATCTTTGGGCCGTAAGAGGAAACCGGAGCACCCAGAGGAAACCTGTGCCAACATGGGGAGAATGTGCAAACTCCAAACAATGACAGCCACCCAAGGCTGGAATTGAATCTGGGTCCTTGGCACTATGAGGCTGCAGTGCTAACCACTGTGAACCATGCTACCCACTCGTCCTTATATGAGACCCTGAATTTCCTATAAAATAGTGCCAAAATAATGGCTTCATGTTAAATTCTGATGCAAAACATTTAGAAAATTATGTTCTATGTGATTTGTGCCCATTTTAGTGCTATACTGAAATTTCATAAGCACCTGAAAAGTCGGAGCAAGGATAAATCATTTGCCCTTGGAATTTATTCTGCCATTCAACAAGATCACGGCTGAATAATTGCCTCAACTCCACCTTTTCATGTTATCCCCACATCTTAATTCCTTTTATACCCAAAAATCTATGGGTCTCTAGCAACAATATACTCAAAAACTAAGCAGTCACATCTCTTGGAGTAGGCCAGTGGGCCATATCTGGCCCGCAGTGGGCCACATCCGGATCGGAGTTTGGAGACCGCTGGAGTGGACAATTCAAAAGATTCTCAACCTTTTAAGAAATTCCTCATGATTACTGTTCATAAATGGCCCTTATTCTAAGTTTGGGACCCTATTTTGCATGTTCCCCAGTCAGAAGAAAGATTTTCTCCCCATCTACCCTGCCAAACCCCTCAAGTTTTTTTAATCTTTCACAAGATTACCTTTCATTCTACTTAACTCCAGGGAATATGGGTTTAATCGACTCCTATCTTTGCTCCAAGAACAATCCTCCCATTCCAGGAACCTCACCTGGAATATTCCACACAGTTTTGGTTGCCTTAAAAAGGATATAGTAACCTCGGAGGCAGTCCAAAAAAGATTCACCAGACTAATTCCTGAGATGAGATGGCATGGTGATGGGGCGGCACGGTGGCACAGTGGTTAGCGCTGCTGCTTCACAGCTCCAGGAATCTGGGTTCATTCCCGGCTTGGGTCACTGTCAGTGTGTCAGCACGTTCTCCTGTCATCTGCATGGGTTTTCTCCGGGTGCTCTGGTTTCCTCGCACAGTTCAAAGATGTGCAGGTTAGGTTGATTGGCCAATCGCCCGTTAGTGTCCCAGGATGCGTAGGTTAGAGGGATTAGCGGGGTAGACATATGGGGGTAGGGCTTGGGTGGGATTGTTGTCGGTGCAGACTCAATGGGCCAATTGGCCCTTTTCTGTGAAACCCATAGGGTTTCTATGACTCTATGAGGAATTGTCTGACCAAGAGACACTAAATAGTCTTGGCCCTTGGAGTTTAGAAGAATGAGGGTGATCTTATTCAAATATATAAGACCTTGAGGGGGCTTGACAAGGTGAGATGTCTTCACTAGTGGGAGAGTCTCGAACAAGGGGACTCAGCTTCAAGATAAAGGGCCGATCATTTAAAACTGAGGTGCATAGCAATTACTTGTAGATGGCTATGAATCTCTGGAATTATTTGTCCTGAAGGGTAGTGGAGCCCAGGTCAATAGAAGTATTTAAAGCGGAGTGGATAAATATTTGATAGATCACAATATCCTCATGACAACTTGCTCTTTTAGAATCATCAGCAAATTTGGAAATACTCTATCCCATGTGACTTGGATTTTGTGACTGGGGGGGGGCAGGGGGGCAGGCGGGGGGCTGCAGTTTAGAACGGAGTTGAGGAGGAACTTCTTCACTCAAAGGGTGGTGAATCTCTGGAATTCTCTGCCCGTTGAAGTGGTGGAGGCTACCTCGCTAAATATATTTAAGACGCAGGTAGATAGGTTTTTAGTAGGCAAGGGGATTAAGGGTTATGGGGAGAAGGAGGGAAAGTGGAGCTGAGCCACTTCAGATCAGCCATGATCTTATTGAATGGTGGGGTGGGCTGGATGGCCTACTCCTGCTCCTATTTCTTATGTTCTTATGTTCAAGTCTATACTATCCCTTGCACTTTGTAGATGTTTTCAATTTAACATTATCATTGACCTCCTGTGTTAACCATGGATTTTGTCTCTTTGTCATGGAAACCTTCCTTTTGATTTTGCTAAATTCCAGCTGAGCATTTTGGACTAGCTGTTTGAATATCTGCCACTGCTCATCTACTTGTTTACCCAGTTCACCTTAGACAACTCCTCCCTCGTACTATTATAATTGCCCTTATTTAAGTTGAAGACACTGGTTATGGATGTATGGCATTCACCCTCAAACTGTAATGGTAATTCTATCATACTGTGGTCATTACCCCCAAGAGAATCCTTAACCACAAAATCCCTTATTAATCCTTCTTCATTACACAAAATTAGGCCTGTTCCTGGGCTGTTTGATACCAATTGATTCCAAGGATGATACCAATTGACTTAAACAGATCATATGCTAGAAGAATGGGCAAATAAATGGAATGCAAAGAAATCTGAGGGGATACATTTTGACAGAATAAAAAGGGAGACGCAATATGGGTTTAATGGTGCAATTCCAGTGACACTCCACTAATTACAGCTTGCCAAATTGGAAAAAGACCCATTTATCCATTAAGGGTCCTGTGTTATTATCACTACACCACTTCCTCCCTAGACTTCATGGGCTTCCATAACACAGTGCAACATTAACAATGCATCTGAATGCTCTTTTAAAATAAATTCTTAGCCATGAAGTAGTGTTTCTACAGAACTAATTGTTTTTGTTTGCCTTTTGTTTACATAATAAAATTAGCTCTGTTAATATGGGTTACCTCCAGATTATCTGGGCCAGTTTTAGCTCCAGTAAGCCACATGACCATTGGTTCATGTCATGAAGTTTTACTTACTAAATGGTCCAAACTGGTCAACTGAACTGATCTGTATTCATTAAGTTATTTCAGACATGCTGTAGTTCTTATTATGGTGCCTTATCCTTGAATATCCAAAGCAATAAATTAAAGTAAAAACAGTGTTCCACTGAGTTGGCTTATTGCGCAGACCTTGTACAAACAGCCTTGTCATGAACATTACCAACTTATTAAATGTTACGTATTAAATTTTTTAACTTTTCCTCAGGCCTCCAAGGTTAGAGCATGAAATACGCCTACGATACCTGTTAGCAAGATTGATAAGGGTGTGTGTGAATATTGCTATTCACTAACTATTTACTGCCTGTATGAAGTTATGAGCAAAGCTAATCAAGTGTTGAGATACGCTTCAAGGACATTTGACTGGCAGCAAGTCAAAAGTGAACCATTTCATAAGACAGCATGCCAATGAGTCGTGCCACACATACCTGGAAGTGATTTCTAACCTGGTGAAACTACAATGAAACACCGTATGAATACTAAACATTGAATATTAAACAAGCTGCAGACAGAAAAACAAAAGCAAAATACTGAAAAAGCTGGAAATCTTTAATGAAAGTAAATATTGCTGGAAAGACTCAGCAGGTCAGACACCATTAGCGGAGCGAGAAACACGGTTATTGTTCAAGGTTGATTACAATTTGCCTGAATAATACCCATCCCAAAGTTTGAAAATGAACTTTTGAGCATCTCCCTCCCTTCAGCCCTAGTATTGACAGCCATTCTCTCAGCCACCTAGGCACAATCTTTGCGATTCGCTACCTTCCTCAGTATCATCATTGAAACCCACCTAATTAAACACTCAGCTACCGCCTCTTAATACGTCACTGTCTAATTAGCTGGTTATTCCTGATTACACCTCTGTGAAACATCTTGAAAAGTTCTTCCACTTGATAGAAATGCAAGTTGTTCGTTATTCTGTGCTTTCTGAGACTAACTGCAGTTATTAAATGTTCTTGGCAGTGGTGATGGTGTCCCCATGTGTCTGTTACCCTTGCCTTCTAGGTAGTAGAGGTCATGGGTTTGGAAGGTGTCATTGATGGAACATTTGTGAATCATGTACAATAATGCACATGGCATTGGTGTGGGGAGAATGGTTGCATCAGTTGGTGCGTGGGGTGCCCGGTCAGTCAGCCTGTCTTGTCCAGGATAATGTTGAACTTCTTGAGTATTGTTGAAACCTCACTCATCCAAGCAAGTGTATTTCATCACACTCCTGACTTGTTCCTTGTAAGTGGTGCACAGGCTTTGGGGAAACAGGAGATGAGTTACTTGCTTCAGAATGAGGAACTCCTGCAGTGATATCCTACAACACTCTGGTTTCAATTCCTGGCTTGGGTCACTGTCTGTGTGGAGTTTGCACATTCTCCTCATGTCTGCGTGGGTTTCCTCCAGGTGCTCCAGTTTCCTCCCACAGTCCAAAGTTAGAACACAGAAAAACTACAGCACAAACAGGGCCTTTGGCCCACAAGTTGCGCCAAACATGTCCCTACCTACTAGGCTTACCTATAACCCTCTATCTTACTAAGTCCCATGTACTTATCCAAAAGTCTTTTAAAAGACCCTATCGAATCTGCCTCCACCACCACTGCCGGCAGCCGATGTGTGGGTTAGGTTGATTGGTCATGCTTAAATTGCCCTTATTGTCCTGAGACATGAAGGTTAGAGGGATTAGTGGATAAAATATGTAGGGATATGGGGGTAGGGCCTGGGTGGGATTGTGGTTGGTGCAGACTCGATGGGCCGAATGGCCTCCTTCTGTACTGTAGGGTTTCTATGATTTCTAACACCAGGTTAAAGTCCAACAGGTTTATTTGGCAGCACTAGCTTTCGGACCCTCAAGAGCCTTCATCAGGTGAGTATGGACTTGTGTTCACAAACAGGGTATATAAAGAGACAAACTCAATTTACAAGATAATGGTTGGAATGCTAGTCTTTACAAGTAATCAAGTCTTAAAGGTACAGACAGTGTAGTGGAGAGAGGGCCAAGCACAGGTTAAAGAGATGTGTATTGTCTCCAGCTAGGACAGTTAGTGAGATTTTGCAAGCCCAGGCAAGTCATGGGGGTTACAGATAGTGTGACATGAACGCAAGAAGGCAGCCTTCACGGCACACAACAATGCAGAATCGCTGAGCAGAAACTGATAGCCAAGTTCTGCACACATGAGAACAGCCTCAACTGGGATCATGGGTCCATGTCTCACTATGTGTAACCCCCATGACTTGCCTGGGCTTGCAAAATCTCACTAACTGTCCTGGCTGGAGACAGTACACATTTCTTTAACTCATGCTTGGCCCTCTCTCCACTCACATTGTCTGTACTTTTAAGACTTGATTACCTGTAAAGATTTGCATTCCAACCATTATCTTGTAAATTGAGTTTGTGTCTTTATATGTCCTGTGAACACAATATATGTATATGTTTGTGAACACAAGTCCTCACTCACCTGATGAAGGCACTTGAGGCTCCAAAAGCTACTGCTGCCAAATGAACCTGTTGGACTTTAACATGGTGTTGTGAGATTTCTTACTGTGTTTACTCCAGTCCAATGCTGGCATCTTCACATTGTGATGTCCTACAACAGAGATGATTGGCTTCCAAGAATCACAGCCATCTTCCTTTGTGCTTAGTTTTTCTCCAGTCAAGGCTGTACAGAAACAGCATAGCTAGATGCGTAGCTAGTTCTGCAGCACAAGTCTTCAGCACTGCTGCTGGAATGTTGTCAGGACCCATAGCCTTTGCTGTATTCAATACCTTCAGCTATACCTTGAAAACATATGAATTGAATTGTTTTGGCTGAAAGCTGGCATCTGATAAGATGGGACCTCTGGCTGAAGGTGCTTGTGAATGTTTCAGCCTTCAACTTGAATGACCACCACCATCCACAATTGGTAAGATTGCAGAGCTTTGATCTAATCTGTTGGCAGTGAATTGCTTTGCTCTGTCTTATTGCATGTTTTGCATGCATCTGTTGTTTTGAAATTTCAGATTGGTAGCTCGATTTTAGGTATGCCTGGTGCTGCTCTTGATGTGCACACTTATCACAATGTTGATCCCCTGGCTTGAAAGTAATGGTGGAATGAGGGATCTGTCAGACCATGAGATGACAGCTTGTAGTTGAATAACATTCTGCAGTTACTGATGCCTCACAGTGCCTCATGGAGCTCATGGATCTGTTTGGAGTTCATTTATCATGGTGATAGTGCCATGCAAGTCAGTGGATGATATTCTTAGTGCAAAGAAGGAACTGTATGGTCATTCCTCTCAACAGTGTCACAGACAGATGCATGAGTTGTGCAATACAGTAACGCTGTGTCCAAATAGACGAGGAAAATCTTAAGTCGGAGAGAAAAATCAGAAGAGTGAGATCGGGGAAGTAAGAAGTGCTCTAGTCGAATTTTTGAAATGGTTGATGCGTTGTTTTAATTTTCCAAAATGCCCTAGATTCTGAAAGGTTCAATTAGATTGGAAGATAGCAAATGTATCTCCATTATTCAAAAAGGAAGAAGACAGAAAGCAGTAAACTATAGACTAGTTAGCCTAACATCTGTGACAGGAAAAATGTTAAAAGACATTATTAAAGATGTCATGGAAGAGCACTTAAAAAAAATTCAAGGAAATCAGGCAAAGTAACCATGGTTTTGTTAATGGGAAATCATGTTTAACCAATTTACTGGCATTCTTTGAGGGGTTAGCGCTGCTGCCTCACAGTGCCAGGGACCAATTTCCAGCTTAGGTGACTGTGTGTGTAGAATCTGCATGTTCTCCCTGTGTCTGCATGGTTTTGCTCCGGGTGCACCGGTATCCTCCCACAGTGCAAAAGATGTGCTGGTTAGATGCATTGGCCATGCTAAGTTGTCCCTTTGTGTACACAAACAGGCACTGGAGTGAGGTGACTAGAGGATTTTCACAGTAACTTCTTGACACTAATAAATAAATTTTAAACTTTCGTCCTACAAGGCATTGGTGAGACCACACCTAGAGTACTGTGTACAGTATTGGTCTCCGTAATTAAGGAAAGATGCAAGTGTTTGGAAGCAATTCACAAAAGGCCTAAAAAAAAATAACTGGAATGGACAGGTGTCTTATGAGGAAATGTCGCACAGGCTAGCCTTGCGTCTACTGGAGTTTAGAAGATTAAGATGCACCAATTTAATTGAAATGTATAAAATCCTGAGAGGTCTCGACAAGGTGGATGTGGAAAGATATTTTCTCTTGTGGGTGAATCTAGTGCTAGGCATCACTGTTTAAAAATATGGAGGCACTCGTTTGAGAGGTGAGGATAATTATTCTGTGCGAAGCCGGCACGGTAGTTGGCCCTGTTGTCTCTCAGCACCTGGGATCTGGGTTCGATTCCTGGCTTGGGTCACTGTCTGTGTGGAGTTTGCATGTTCTCCCTGTGTCTGTGTGGGTTTCCTCTGGGTGTTCCAGTTTTCTCCCCTGGTCCAAAGATATGCTCGTGGTGCAGGGGTAACATATTGGCACAGTGGATTGGCCATGCTAAATTGCCCCTTAGCGTCCCTGGATGCATAGGTTAGAGGGATTAACGGGATAAATATGTGGGATTTGGAGGATAGGGCCTGTGTGGGATTGTTGCTGGTGCGGACTCGATGGGCCGAATGGTCTCTTTCTGGACTGTAGGGATTCGATAATTCTATGAGGGTAGTGAGTCTTTAGAACTCCCTTCTTCAAAAGATCGTGGAAGCAGAGTCTTTGAATATTTTTAAGGCAGAACGAGATGGATTATTTATAGGAAGTGGGTGAAATGCTATTGGGGTGGGTGAGAATGTGGACTTGAGGTTATAATGTGATCAACTATGATTTTATTGAATGGCAGAGCAGGCCTGAAGATTGAGTAGCCTATTTCTGCTCCTAATTTTTACCTTCATATCTAATTTCCTCCCATTAGTGGCAACATTTTAATTATTTAATTGATGGTGAAACACTTTGCCATATCCTGTATCAAGAAAGATGTAATATATAAATATATATTTATGGAAGTTTGTTTTTTCTTACCCTTACCCGACTTATTCTGATTCATTGTTTTGGTGAGAACATTCCAGAAACACTCTTAAAATATTTCCTCATAACTTTTTCATTTGGAGAAGTCCTTTCCTAACAATCTTAGTCTTGAAGTTTAATGTCTAGTAATGCTTGTGTACGTCTATAGTGAAATATTGGAGCAGCTCTGTGTACGCCAGAAATGCGAAAGGTCAAGCTTTGGAGTTCCTTTGTCAACAGGGACATGATATATTAGTACACAAATTGGAAACACTTTTTTGAAAATGACCTTCAGGACTGGAATAATTATGAGAAACACACATCTTCACTGAAAAAGATGACACAGTATATTGACCTTGTCCATCCATTTCCTAAAATAACATTGATGTTCCATATTTTAATCTTTCTGATTTCCTCGACTAAATGTCAGAACATAAGTAGATTGTTATTAGATCGTTTGCTGCTACTTTTCCAGATGCAAACAGCAGATTATCACCTTAGTAGAGATTGAATGTATGCTTGAACGTATACATTGTTTAAGACTATAGATATTTTTAACACTGTAATGCATACTCTTCCTTCAGGAGTACAGATCTGTATGACGAGCTAACGTTTTGTAATTTGAGTTGTACTGACATGGTTCCTTAGCAACCAGCAATCAGACTTTTGGCAGTCTCAGTGAAGGGAGTATTGCATTGGTTGTTTACATATAGATAAGATTAAACTGAGAATCACTTCCTATAAACAGCTGACATGTGATGCTATGGGGCTTTCTAACTAGGTGTTCAATACAGGAAATGTGCTTATGGTCCACCTCTTTAAATGAACAGAGCAGGGGCTTGCTTTTAAAAGCTTTATAAAGACTGAGAAATTGTCAAATCTGCTAGAGACTGTTAACATGGAGCCTTTTTATCTGGTTTTGTATTATTTGATAACTATGGTGTTACCTATGGAGTGATAACTTGAAGAGAAGAGTTGAATGGATGTGTTACTTGTTCTCTTTTAGTACATTAATAGCTGGATAGAGGGTTATTCATGTCCACTTATATAGCAAACCTTAGGTTGCCAAGTCAACTATGTTGAGATACAAAGCGAACAACCACGTTTTAAAAAATCAGATAGTAGTTCTATTACTTGTCTCATAATCCAGAGGTCTGCTCCTCACACAGCTGGGGAATTTACATTCAATTAGTTCAGTCTGTAGTAAAAAGATGGCATCCATTATATTGACCGTTAATCTGCCAGATTCCAGTAAATAACTTGGGTGGTACAATGACACTGCGGTTACACTGCTGCCTCTCAGAACCAGGCACCCAGGTTCAATTCCCGGCTTGGGTGACTGTTGCAATCTTTCTTGCCTGTCCCTAGTTTATTAAAACTATTGTGGTACACTTCTAAAGATTTTTTATCCTTATCCAGATACTTAGTCCTTCCCACGAGTTCAAAGCAAGACTCATTTGCTATCTTTAGTTAATCTGATATTTAAAAGATTTATATTGATTTAATATCTCCAAACTCTGGCTTCAGATAAATCAGTTGTTTATTCATCTCTTTCAGAGTTTATCTGTGCCCAGTAGTTACTTTTTGTTATTACAATGATTCTGATTTACTGCGTGGCCCTCTGTGACATCTAAATCCCAGAATTTTTTCCCCTGTCTTTTGAACATGTCTTTTTGCTTGATCTTTTTACTAAACCCTGGAAATAATTCAGCAGCTTCAGAAACACTCATCTGGGAAATGCTGCAGAGTCTAACTTTGGTAATTTGCAGAGCCCAGATGTGAGTGTACTCAGTTTCTTTGATCTGCTCTGTGTTACCTAACAATCTCATACAGGAAATATGTATGTTTATGGGCAAAACTCAGCAGAGTGCAGAAATGTTGGTTTCTATTTAATTTTAAGCTACAGTCAGGATAGTTTTAATCATTGTGCTGACCAACAAACCAAAAGAACCAAATTTAAAAGAGGACCCCAACAAAAAAGGACGATATTTCACATTTCTAATTTTTCCTTTAACACTGATCGTCATTGGACATAAGCTCTCAATGAACCTGAGTTCCATGATCATAATCTTCACCAAACTGGTGCATTCTGCAGAACCTTCTCAGCTCTGCTGACAGCATTCGATGGCATAGATCACCAAAAATACCTTTATCCGAATCCTCAGTAACACCCCTGTGCACTGTATGACTGGCCCTAGTCAACCAGTTCGTTTAGAATAACTGAAGCAGTGACAGTAACCTTATTTTTCCTTATCTCCACTCCCAGATTCAGCCTTCGTGTCCACCTTTTTTCAGCTTCCTCTACTTCCTCTAGCAGCCGCCTTTGCTTCAGCTGAGGTCATATGGGCTTGTTCTACATCCCACAGTCCAGATCGCATGATCACCCAATACCCCAAACAGTACCACCTTGCAATAAAATTTGCTGCTCGGCAGGTGTTCTTGAGCCCAGGACAGTGACCAGTACAGGTGCTAATGTTGTTGCCACCTCTGACCAACCTCCAGCTGCCTGCCCTGTTATCTTCAGCTGACTGGCTTAAGCTCATTGTATCACACTGTCAACTGCAGAATCGAAACGCTGACCCTCCATGCAAAGTTCACTGTCATTTGTGATTATGATATCTGCCTGATCAAAATAAAAGCTGCTTCATATCCTTTTTGATTTGGAGAGCACTACAGAATAAGCAATTGTTTGAAGACAGCAAGAAGAATAAATATTGATTATGGACTATTCTTTTTCTTTCCTTGATATAAGTTGTGAATGTTCAAACATTATAATGCGGAAGAAAATTCCTAAACAGTATTTATATTATAATTTTGCAGAATAGTAGACCATTTGAAATTTCTACTGTTCGAAGTATTTTTCTAAAAAAACAACTAGCAAACCAAGCAAAAAGGTACAATAAATAATGAATGCAGTTGTTTTATTCCCCTACCATTTGGCATAAAATCTTTGACATTATTAGATGATTTCATAGAAGGATCAGTTAGAAATTTATGATAAAACCCACAAAGCAGTACAGTGATAAACTTAATAGGAACAGGAGTAGGCCAATTACCTCCTTGACATTGTTCTGTCAATCAATTAGATTGTAGTTGATCTGTATCTTAATTCTATTTACCATTCCGTGACTAATGTCTATCAACCTTAGTTTTTAAATTTTCAATTGGCTTAAATTAACCTCAACAGCCTTTGGAGAGAGAATTCCAGATTTTCATTATCTTTTTGAAGAATTGCTTTTTCACATCAACTCTGAACAGTTCAGTGCTGATTTTCTTTGAGTTTCCTCATCAGGAAAAGTAGTTTCTATCTGCTCTTTCAAATCTTTTTAATCATCACCAACACCTCAATTACATCACAACTTAATCTTCTATACTCAAGCCTAGCTGATAATTTAACCCTTTCAACCCAGGTACTATTCTGGTGAATCTGCACTGCAGCTGCTCTCGGGCCAATATATGCCTCCAACTAACACAGCGCCCAGTATTGAATGAGGCACAAACTAAATGACAGGATTTAACCTGAGGCCTATGTAATTGTAGCATACCTTCCTGCCCTTTGTATTCCAGACACCATTGAGATGAAAGTCAACAATCCATTTGCCTTTTTAAAATTTTTTGTACCTGTCCATAGTTTATTTTGATTTCTGTATTTAAACTTCTAAATATTTTAGTTTTTCCGATTTACATGCCATTTAAAAAATACTCTGATCGATCTTTGATAGATGACCACATACTTGTCCACATTAAACTTCATCAGCCAGAACCTTTGCCCACTTGATATGTCGCTATATCCCTTTGGAACTTTCTGCACTCTTTCACACTAATTACTGTTTTACATAACTTAATATCATCAACAAGTTAAGAAAAAAAAGGTTCTATTTCTTTGAGTCATTTCTAAATATTGTGAAAAGTTGAGGCCCCATTATAGATTGGGGGGAGGGGGAACACACACAATACTGGGTTACCTTCCTCCTGACTATTTCTCAGCCCATGTAAATAGTTCCCTCCAATTCCAAGCACACTCATTTATATAATCAATTGTTGCATGAAAACAATTGATGTCTATTGTAAATGAATAGACACATTATTGTCTCCCACTTTGGTTAGCTCATCATAAAATTCTAAAAAAATTGTTTGAGCCCATTTACCTTTAACAAAGTTAATTCGACCACTCTTATTAGTTTATACTTGTTCTAGTGCTGAGTCCCTCTACACTGAGTTACGGATTTTAACTTCAGAACAGCAAACGGTAGACTGGTTTCCAATTTACTTCTATCTTCAATTAATTTTCTAATCCAAGACTTTGCAGTTCTCATATTTTCTTGTATTCACAATTGCTGTAGGCAAATACAGTTGACAATCTGTGCACCAAGATCCTAACAACAGTGGATGAAATCAGTGGTCGGTTTTTTACATATGTTGGTGGAAGGAGGAATGTTGGTTGGAACACCATTACGCTCCCGACTGTCTTTTGAACAGTGCCATACAATCTGTTACATCCACCTGAGAGGGCATGCATTCCCAATTGTTCTTGGCCTCTGGAAAAGAAAATGTGATATGGTGGCACATAAAAACACAGAAACTAGAAGCAAGAGTAGGCCATTTGGCCCTTCAAGCCTGCTTCACCATTTTGATTATGGCTTATCATTAAATTCAATATCCTGATTCCACCCCCCTCACCAAATCCCATGATCCCCAAGAGCTATATCTAATTTCTTCTTGAAATTGAATAACATTTTGGCCTTAACTACATTCTGTAGTAATCAATTCCATAGATTCACCACCTTGTAAGTGAAGAAATTTGTCCTCACCTTTTTTCTAAAAGGTTCACCCCTTGTCCTCAAACTAGAACCTCCTAGTTCTGGACTCCCTCTCTATTGACAACGTTCTTTCTGAATCTACCCTGTCTAACCCTGTTAGAATTTTCTATGTTAAATTTCTATGTGATCCCCTCTCACTCTTCTAAACTCCAGTGAATGTAATCCTAACCGATTTCTCTCTCCTCATATGACGGACCTGCCATTCCCAGAAATCAGCCTGGTAAACCTTTTGCTGTAGTCCCTCTTCAGCAAGGACATTCTTCCTCAGATAAGGACACCAAAACTGCTCACGATACTCCAGGCCTCACCAACCTATACAATTGCAACAAAACATCCCTTCCTTATACTCAAATCCCCTCGCTATGAAGGCCAACATACCATTTGCTGCCTTTACTGTTTGCTGTTCCTAGACGCGTACTTTTCAGATGCCCACAGACTCAGCCTGTCCAAATCACACTGAAGCATCTCTGCATGAACCAGTGACTCCCCTGTTGTGTTGCTCATAGTGAGTTGCAGGATATAGTGTTAAATATATATATATATAAAAAAGGAAAAGCAGGAAGTGTAAATTTAGTATCTACAGTAACAGAAAAAAACAGAATTCATAAACAGACTTAGGAT
This sequence comes from Carcharhinus amblyrhynchos, assembly GCF_965287045.1. NCBI lineage: Eukaryota > Metazoa > Chordata > Chondrichthyes > Carcharhiniformes > Carcharhinidae > Carcharhinus > Carcharhinus amblyrhynchos. Next base: position 31,885,677 of record NC_137335.1, on the reverse strand, counting down.
TGGGAGAAGAGTATTATGCTCAATGGAAATGAAGTGCTTGTTTTTGGATTAGCTGAAATTAAGTGAGTTACAAAAACATAATGGGAGGAATTTTTCCCGTCCTGCCCTGCCGTGGGAATCATAGATGATAGAGGGCAGACCATAAAAAGGTCTGTTGACCTCGGGCAGGATTTTCTGGTTTTGGGGTAAATGTAGCTGGAAAATCCTGCCTAATATTTTGTGCTGCAAGTACACTTAAAGTGTGATGCACATTGAGTAATGTATTTACATCTATAAATGATATTTTCTTCACTGGCATATAAAAAAAAATTGCTTTTTATTTCCAAAGATTTTCCAAGTATTTTACAATGAATAGGTTACTCCTGAAGTGCAGTCACTGTTAAGTAGGCAAACGCAGCAACTTATCTGTATTCCACAAGCAAATGAACAATCAGTGAATGACCTGCTAATCTATTCTTGGCAAGTTGGTTGAAGGCAGATAAAGAATAAACACCTTGTTATTTTTCAAATAGTACCAAGTGATCTTTTACATCCACCTGAACAGATCAAAAGGGAGCATTTCCAAGAATATAGCACTGCTCAGTATAACATTGAAATGTTATCCCAGATGTTATAATTGGGTCCTTGAGTGGTGCTTGAACCCCCAATACTGTGAATCAGGAGTAGGTGCCAGTAACTGAACCAAGTAACACTTAATAATCAATAACTTCTTGGTGCTAGATGTTTGCAGGAGCAGCTTTTGTGAGCCTGGGTTTCTTGTATAATAACTGTTTGGTTCTCAAAAGGTTGGATTTCCTCTGCAAGTTTCTATATCTTACCAATGTTAAATCTTAACAGTAATTTAGTAGGTTTGCCAACAATTACAAAACTCAATTTAGCATTAATTCAGTAATCAATCAGAATAAGTGCAACTAAAGCCTGGCTTTACACAGATAAGGTCTGCAGCTCCAGAAGAAACTGGCAACAGATAGACTTGGTTCAGTGTGCAGTTTGCTAATTAAAGACAGTACACTGGGGTATTCTACACAATGTGAATGGGGATGTGGTTGCTAAGCTTCAGTTTGAAACTTGGGCTGAAACTCTGTTTAAACATGCTGTTTGGAGTCAGTAGTATTTTGGAAAAAATTGTGATGCTCAGACAGAATCATTTCACTTCAAAGAAATACTATGCTTTGAAACCACAAGTGGCCTATGGATTTTTATTGGCAGAAACCTACCCAGATCTATGAGTATGAAAAACATTCCAGAGAAATGGAAACAAACTCCTGGAGCTGGGCAGTACTAATAATAGATTCTTGGTTACTAAAAATATAAACTGTAGAAACTTGTGAATCATGCAAATCATCTTTTTAAACAAGTGACAGAGGTCAGTGGTCACAGAGAATAAGTTAAAGCTTTCTGTAGTTGTTGAAATCTGACTCTGCTAATTTAGTTTGATGTAGCAAAGTTCATAGTGGAGAATGGTGAGGAAGAGGTCAAGTGCAAGACTTGTCAGTATGAGTTACGTCAGACTTTTGAGGAAATCACTGAAAGATATAAACTATGACCTGAAACTCCTTGCAGCTATTAGTAAAATGATCGCTACTGAAATAACTTGATCGATGGATTTTTCACAAGCTGCACTCAGCAGTAACATTGCTGTGCTATAAATAGAACCTGTTCCATCTCCAGAATTGAATGCTTGTTACAGGGTCATATGTAGTATGCAGGATAAAGATCTTGATCTGCTAGTACTTGGCTTTCTTGGCCAGTGTAATGAAGATGCAAGGAATGAACGTGAAGCCTGACTGTTAATATTTATAGCTCATATGAGTTATCTGATACAATAAAAGGCTGAGAGCTGAAATACACAGAAATTCCCACACTCCCACTTTTTCAAAAATAAGTGGAAAACTTAACATAACCAAAAATGAAAATTGTGAACATGAGTTGCATTTGTTCTGCAAATGAGGCCTTTTGCAACTCCTGTGAGCTGTTGAGTTTTTCCTTTTCACTAACATCTAATAATTGCATTCCAGTACAGATGAGACTCTTGTGTCACATTTCTTTGAATACCAATGTTAATACCCTCCACAGATCAAACCTTGGATTCATTAATTATTTTGTGAATAATTTCATAAGAATTAGATGAATTAAATGATTATGGAATGAAATGAGATTCCACAATTAGTATTCATTTACCCTACTGAAGATACTCTACTCGACATGTATGGGGTGTGGACCTAAACAGTCTAAATAGAGTTTCAAATCAGTCCAGCAATTTAAAAAGCTAACAGTGATAATGGTTTGTCTTTGTCTTGACCTTACTATCATTGTGTTTGAGCTGTAAAATCACAGATATAATAATATGTGGCAAAATGTTTTAATCATCACTTTCATTGTAAAACTGTAAATAAACATCTCAGTGCTTCAGGGCAACGCGGTAGCAGTGTTTTGTACTGCTGCCTTACAACGCCAGGGACCTGGGTTCAGTTCCCTGCTTCGGACACTGTCTATACGGAGAGTGCACGTTCTCCCCGTGTCTGCGAGGATTTTCTCCGCATGCCCTGGTTTCCTCCCACAGTCTGAAAGGCGTGCTGGTTAGGTGCATTGACCATGTTAAATTCTCCCGCAGTATAACTGAACACCCGGAGTGTAGCAGCTAGGGGATTTTCACAGTAACTTCATTGCAGTGTTAATGCAAGAGTATTTGTGACAATAAATAAACAATGGAAATTAAACTCAAAAAATTATTTTTTGTGAAGAATCTGGCTCTTTACTGTCATCATGTAAAAAGTCTCAATTGTAGTGGGATCTTCACTGAACATGCAATTTCTCATCAGTTGTTGGGTAATTGAAGTTCTTGCTTCATATAATGAGATAAATTGGCACCTAACTATGACTTTTATCTTTTTGGCTAGGATTTATCTGGATCCATTGATGATTTGCCAACGGGGACAGAAGGTACACTAAGTTCTGGAGTTAGTGCTTCAGGATCCTCAAGTGGTCAAGGAGAACAGAGTAATCCTGCACAATCTCCCTTCTCCCCTCATGCTTCCCCCCACCTCAGTGGAATCCGGGGTCCTTCCCCGTCCCCAGTTGGTTCTCCTGTTGGAAGCAACCAGTCCAGGTCTGGACCCCTCTCCCCAGCAGGTGTACCAGGTAATTGTATATTTTCCTTTTGGGTAAATGTTCTATGATGTTAGAATCTTGATGCACAGAAACAGGCCATTTGGCCCATCAAGCTTGTGTATTGTTTCTCTTCACATGATCCATCTACCTAATCTAACCTCACTCCTGCTTGCATTTGATATTTCTCTTTTTCATGCAGCTACCTTTTTCAAAAAAAAAGTTTGAACTGTTTTTCAGCAAGTTTCTTCCAAAACAAAATTACACAATTTTGCCATGTTCTACAAAAAAAAATGTATTTTTAAACTTCTTACCTTTTTATGAATATCTTAATTTTGTGCCACCTTTTTACCAGTTTACCAATCAGGGAAATGTTCTATCACTACTAACTTTACCATAATCTTTTATAATCTTACGGACGCGCGACTCACGGATTTTCACAGTAACTCCATTTTGTAAACCTACTTGTGACACTAATAAATAAACTTTAAAATAGACCTTTCCTTAGCTTTTTCAGCTGTATTGAAAAAACTTTGATTTCCTTTCTCATCCCTTGTCTACCTTTTGCTTTCAAAGGAATATGCCTAATTTGGATCTATTATTATTATCATCATCATCATCATCATCATCATCCTTGTGTCTCTGTTCTGAATGTCTTCCATTGATCTGTGACTGTTTGTCCAGCATTTGTCTGGCCCTACTTACTTGTACTATGTTGCTTCTTAAAATCACTGCAATTAGCTTTTCTATACTTAAGCGTTTTGTTTTGATATTTTCTGCTCTCTTTCTATAATTACTAGACTGAATTATTTTATGGCTACTATTAGTTAAGTGAACACATTCCAATAGCCTTAACCTCATTCTAAAGAACAAAGAAAATTACAGCACAGGAACTTTGGCCTTCGGCCCTCCAAGCCTGCACCAGTCATGTTGCTCTCCATTCCTACCCTATTCATGTATTTGTCAAGACATCCCTTAAAAGTCACTACCATATCTGCTTCCACTACTTCCCCAGCAGCAAGCTTCAGGCATCCAGCATCCTCCGTAAACAAAAAACTCGCTTCGTGCATCTCCTTTAAATCTTGCATCTTAAACCTATGCCCCCTAGTAATTGACTCTTCCACCCTGGGAAAAAGCTTTTGACTATCCACTCTGTCCAGGCCCCTCATAATCTTGTAGACTTCTATCAGGTCACCTCTCAACCTTCGTTGCTCCAATGAGAACGAACCAAGTTTTTCCAATCTCTCCTCATAGCTAATGCCCTCCATACCAGGCAACATCCTGGTAAATCTTTTTTGTACCCTCTCCAAAGCCTCCACATCCTTCTGGTACTGTGGCAACCAGAATTGAACACAATATTCCAAGTGCGGCCTAACTAAAGTTCTGTTGAGCTGCAACATGACTTGCCAATTTTTAAACTCAGTGCCCCAGCTGACGAAGGCAAGCATGCCATATGCCTTCTTGACTACCCTCTCCACCTTTGTTGCCACTTTCAGTGACCTGTGCACCCAGATCCCTTTGCCTATCAATACTCTTAAAGGTTCTGCCATTCACTGTATATTTCCTATCTGTATTAGACCTTTCAAAATGGATTACCTCATGTTTGTCCAGATTAATCGTGCTCAGTTCTGGTTGCCTCATTGCAGGAAGGATGTGGAAGCCATTGAAAGGGTGCAGAGGAGATTTACAAGGGTGTTGCCTGGATTGGGTGGCATGCCTTATGAGGATAGGTTGAGAGAGCTCGGTCTTTTCTCCTTAGAGAGACAAAGGTTGAGGGGTAACCTGATAGAGATGTATAAGATGTTGAGAGGTATTGATCGAGTGGATTCTCAGAGGCTTTTTCCCAGGGCTGAAATGGCTGCCACAAGAGGCTACAGGTTTAGGGTGCTGGGGAGTAGGTACAGAGGAGAAGTCGGGGTTAAGTTTTTCACTGAGGGTGGTGGGTGCATGGAGTCAGATGCTGGCAATGGTGGTGGAGGCGGATTCGATAGAGTCTTTTAAGAGACTTTTGGATGAGTACATGGGACTTAGAGGGTTATAGGTAAGCCTGGTAGGTAGGGATATGTTCGGCACCACTTGTGGGCCGAAGGGCCTGTTTGTGCTGTAGTTTTTCTATGTTCTAAACTCCATTTGCCATCTCTCCACCCTAGTCTCCAACCAAACTATATCCTGCTGTATCCTCTGACTGAGCTCATCACTACCGGCAAATCCACCAACTTTCCGAGGGCCAGGTTCAACACTACTTCATTCCCATCATCTTCTTCCTCCTCCTCCTTCAAAGGTCACTCAGAATTGAGGATGACTTGCTTTCACTCTGGTTCAAAGCATTCTGAGATGGCTGATAAGTCCAATCTGCAGACTCTTGCATGTGAAGGACAGATGGTGCTTGAAGCATTGGGTAGATGAGTTATTTGGAGGTTTGTGCACTGCCTCCAACATCTCAACTTCACCTCAGTATGATCCTGATGAAGTCAGTCACAATGCAGGATCTCCCGTGAGTCAATGGGCATGTTTGATCTTTTCAGGTATATTTTGAGGCCACCCATAAAGCATTTCTGCTGTCCCCCAGGGAATTCCCTGCCACAACTGGAGTGGCACAACGGCACAGTGGTTAGCACTGCTGCCTCACAGCGCCAGGGACCCATGTCCAATTCCAACCTCTGTGTGGAGTTTGCACATTCTCCCCTTGGCTGTGTGGGTTTCCTCTCACAGTCTAAAGATGTGCGAGCTTAGGTTGATTGGCCATGCTAAATTGACCCTAATGTCAGGGAATTAGCAGGATAAATATGAGGGGTGGTGGGATTGTGGTCAGTGCAGATTCTATGAGCCGAATGGCCTCCTTCTGCACTGTAGGAATTCTATGATTCTGTGAACTGAATAGAACATAAAGGGAGTTCGATCATAAACAATGCCAGTAACAATCTGGCGACATTATTCCCATGACCTGCTGAGCAGCTTCTGGGAAACCAAAGTCTTCCAGGGGGAGTGTGGTCGCAAAGCTGAAACTTAAAAGAATTGACAGAAGGGCACCATCTTGGTGTCAAGATTCCGTGCACTTTGCAAAGTATTTTCCCAATACGTTCTACCACCTTCAGATATCTATGCACATGAATTCCTAAGTCCCTTGTCCATTTGCACGCTTTAGAATAATGCTGTTATGTCTGTGTAACCTTTTCTTATCCCTCTGTCAAAATGCATCACCACACGCCTCTCTATTAAATTCCATCTGCCACTTGCCTGCTCATTTTGTTAGCATATTATCTGTTGCAATCAATTTGTTGCTATTTGTTTCACCTTCAAGTTTGGCATCATTGGCTGACTTTGATGTTATACTCTGTCTTTCAATATCCTTGTCATTTATAAATATGTTATAAAAGCAGTGATCCATGCAGTGATTCTTGGAGAACACCACTGTCTACCATCCAACTGCAGCAGGCAACGGTGCAGAGGGACCTCGGGGTCCTTGTGCATGAGTCGCAAAAACCCAGCCAGCAGGTGGTCAGGAAGGCTAATGGGATGCTGGCCTTCATAGCGAGGGGGATTGAATATAAAAGTAGGGAGGTCTTACTGCGACTGTACAAGGCACTGGTGAGGCTGCAGCTGGTCCTATTTCTTATGTTCTTATGTTCTCCAGTCTGAATAATGACCATTTACTATGATTTGCCATTTTTTGTCCTTAAGACCCCACTCAACTCCTAAAAACTTGAAAGACACTCAGAAACTGACCTTCAAACTTTAAAAGATTCATCTTTTAGAAATTGGTTTCCAAAGGACTGAGATATTAAAATAGTAAAAAAAATTGAAAATACCGAATAGACACAGTAGAAACTGCCGTCAAGTGAATTATCAACAATAGTGAAAAGTGCCACTTCTCTTTGTTTAATCAAGTTTGCATCTTCATGGGGCAGGAAGTCCTCATAAAAAGACTTGATATTTATAGGTTTAAAAGTCTGTGTTTTTAGTTATTTGTTCATGGAATGTGTGCATGTGGCTGGCAAGGGCAGCATTTGTTGAAAGAGTGGTGATGAGATGCCTTCTTGACCGACTGCAATTTAATTAGTATGGATTCACTCAAAAGGGAGTTACTACTGATTTATTTAATTTATTGTTGTCACATGTATTAGTATACAGTGAAAAGTATTGTTTCTTGCGTGCTATATAGACAAAGCATACTGTTTATAGAGAAGGAAACGAGAGTGCAGGATCTAGTGTTACTGTCATAGTTAGGGTGTAGAGAAAGATCAACTTAGCGCAGGGTAAGTCCATTCGAAAGTCTGATGACAGCAGGGAAAAGCTGTTCTTGAGTCGTTTGGTATGAGTCCACAGACTTTTTCCTAAAGGATGAAAGTGGAAGAGAGTATATCCGGAGGGGGGGGCTTCCTTAATTATGCGGGCTGTTTTTTCCGAGGCAGCGGGAAGTGTAGACAGAGCCAGTTGATGGGAGGCTGATTTGCGTGATGGTCTCGGCTTCGTTCATGACCTTTTGTAGTTTCTTGCTGTCCTGAGCAGAGCAGGACCATTCCAGGCTGTGATACAACCAGAAAGAATGCTTTGTATGGCGCATCTGTAAAAATTGATGAGAATTGCAGCTAACATTTCAAATTTCCTTAGTCTCCTAGGAAAGTAAAGGTGTTGGTGGGCTTTATTAACTATAGTGTCAGCATGAGGTTGGGAGGGGGGGGAACCCCAGGACCAGTTGATAGTGATCTGGACACCAAAAAATTTGAATCCTGGAACTCCCTTTGAGTTACAAAGGGAGTTCCAGGATTTTGATCATGTGACAGTAAAGGAATGGCAAGTCAGGGTGGTGTGTGGCTTGAAGAGGAGATTATAGGTAGTCTAATTTGTCTTCTGCCCTTGTCCTTCCACATGGTGGAAATGGCACAGGTTTGGAAGATGCTATGAAGGAGTAGCTCTCTGAGTTGCTATAGTGTATGATGCGGTTGGTACGCATTGCTGCACTCTGTGAGGAGTAGAGGGAATGAATAGTTAAAATGGTGGATAGGGTGCAAATTATGGATGGTGCCCAGCTTCTTGAGTTTTGTTGGAGCTGCATTCATCCAGGCAAGTGGGGAATATTCCATCACACTTCTGACTTGTGCCTTGTAGATGATGGACAGGCTTTGAGGAGGTAGTAGTTGGTTACTCCTCACAGAATTCTCAGCCTCTGACCCACTTTTGTAGCCGCAGTATTTATTTTTCTGATCAGTAGTGATTTCCAGGATCTTGATGGTGGGGAATTCAGCGCTGATAATGCTGTTGAATGTTCCTGGGATGAAGGATTGATGGATGAGGAGAGATTAAACGGTTTGGGCTTGAATTCACAGGAGTTTAGAAAGATGAGAGGAGATCTGATCGACAAATATAAAATGTTGAAAGGGATTGATAAAGTAAATGTTGACTAAGTGTTTCCCCTTTTGGGACAATCTAAAACAAGATGTCACAGCTGTAGGTTTAGAGGCAATAGATTTAAAACAAGATGAGGAGTACTACTTCTCCCAGAGGGTGGAGAATTTGTGCAACTCGCTGCCCTGTAGCATGGTTGAGTCTAAATTGTTGAATGGTTTCAAGAGGGAAGTAGACATACTTGTAATATTTCAAAAGAAGGATATGGGGAACAGGTGGGGAGGTGGATTTGAGACCATAAAAACATAAGAACATAAGAAATAGGAGCAGGGGTAGGCCATCTAGCCCTTTGAGCCTGCCCCGCCATTCAGTAAGATCATGGCTGATCTAAAGTCGATCAGTTCCACTTTTCCGCTCTCTCCCCATAACCCTTAATTCCCTTGTCTGTCAAAAACCTATCTACCCGTGACCTAAATATATTTAGCGAGGTAGCCGCCACCACTTCAACGGGCAGAGAATTCCAGAGATGTTGAGAGGTATAGATAGGGTGGATTCTCGGAGGCTAATTCCCAGGGCTGAAATGGCCGCTATGAGAGGACACAGGTTTAAGGTGCTGGGGAGTAGGTACAGAGGAGATGTCAGGGGTAAGTTTTTCACTCAGAGGGTGGCGAGTGAGTGGAATTGGCTGCCGTCAGTGGTAATGGAGGCGAACTCGTTGGGGTCTTTTAAGAGATTCCTGGATGAGTACCTAGGATTGAGGGTTATAGATACGTCTGGTCGGTAAGGATATGATCGATGCAACTTGTGGGCCGAAGGGCCTGTTTGCGCTTTAGTGTTCTACGTTCGCAAGGATGTTGCCGGGACTTGAGAAGCTGAGTTACAGAGAAAGGTTGACTAGGTTAGAACTTTATTCCCTGGAGCATAGAAGAATGAAGGGAGATTTGATAGAGGTGTATAAGATTTTGATGGGTACAGATAGAGTGAATGCAAGCAGCCTTTTTCCCCTGAGGCTAGGGGAGAAAAAAACTAGAAGACGTGGGTTAAGGGTAAAGGGGGAAATGTTTAAAGGGAATATTGGAGTTGGGGGGGAGGTGTTCTTCACACAGAGTGGTGGGTGTATGGAATGAACTGCCAGATGAAGTGGTGAAAACGGGCTCACATTTAACATTTAAGAAAAACTTGGACAGGTACAAGGATGAGAGGGGTATGGAGGGATATGGTCCAGGTGCCGGTCAGTGGGACTAGGGACAGCCAAGAAGGGTCAAAAGACCTGTTTTTGTGCTACATTTTTCTTTGCTTCTAAGTGTGTCCAGTTGCCGCTCCTCACAGACCACATTGTTTGGTTGGAGCAGCAAATGGATACGTTGCAGAGCATACCAGGGACAGAGAATGTGATAGACACGAGTTACAGGGAGGTTGTCACACCACAGGTTCAGTCAAATAGATGGATGATGGCAGGAGTGGCAAGCAGATATTGCAGGAGTCTCCTGTGGCTATTCTCCTTTCAAACAAGTATACCGTTTTGGATACTGTTACGGGGGATTCTGTCAGGGGAAGATACCAGCAGCAGCCAGGCCTGTGACACCACACCTGGTTCTGCTGTGGAGCAGGGGTGGGCAAAGAGCAAGCAAGCATCACTAATAGGGGACTCACTAGTTGGAGGCATAGGACAGGTGTTTCTGTGGCTGCAATCGAGACTCCAGGATGGTGTGTTACCTCCCTGGTGCCAGGGTCAAGGAAGTCTCTGAGCAGTTGCAGGACATTCTTAAGGGAGAGGGTGACCAGCCAGAAGTCGTTACTAGAAACACAGAAAAACTACAGCACAATACAGGCCCTTCGGCCCACAAAGTTGTGCCGAACGTGTCCCTACCTTAGAGATTACTAGGCTTACCTATAACCCCTCTATCTTACTAAGTTCCATGTATTTATCTAAAAGTCTCTTAAAAGACCCTATCAAGTCCGCCTGCACCACCACTGCAGGCAGCCCATTCCACGCACCCACCACTCTAAGTGAAAAACTTACCCCGATGTCTCTTCTGTACCTAATCCCCAGTACCTTACATCTGTGTCCTCTTGTGGCAGCCATTTCAGCCCTCGGAAAAAGCCTCTGACTATCCACTCAATCAATACCTCTCAACATCTTATACACCTCTATCAGGTCACCCCTCATCCTTCGTCTCTCCAAGAAGAAAAGGCCGAGCTCCCTCAGCCTATCCTCGTAGGGCACGCTTCCCAATCCAGGCAACATCCTTGTAAATTTCCTCTGCACCGTTTTTATGGCTTCAACATCCTTCCTGTAATGAGGCATCCAGAACTGAGCACAGAACTCCAAGTGGGGTCTGACCAGGGTCCTATATAGCTGCAACATTATCTCTTGACTCCTAAACTCAATTCATAAGAACATAAGAACATAACATAAGAAGTAGGAGCAGGAGTCGGCCATCTAGCCCTTTGAGCCCGCCCCGCCATTCAATAAGATCATGGCTGATCTGAAGTGGATCAGCTCCACTTTCCCGCTTTCTCCCCATATCCCTCAATTCCCTTGTCTATCAAAAACCTATCTACCCGTGACTTAAATATATTTAGCGAGGTAGCCTCCGCCACATCAACGGGCAGAGAATTCCAGAGATTCACCACCCTTTGAGTGAAGAACTTCCTCCTCAACTCCACTGGGGGTCCATTGCACCCACCCCCCCCCTTATCTTGAGGCTGTGCCCTCTAGTCCTGCTGTCCTTTCTGAGCGGGAAGAATCTCCCGACCTCTACCCTATCCATTTGATTGGAGATTGGAGAAGTATTGAACCAATATTTCTCTTCGGTGTTCACGCAGGGGGACATGAATATAGCTGAGGAGGACATTGGGTCGCAGGGGTGTAAAATAGAAAGTATTACGGTTGATAAAGAGGATGTGCTGGAAATTCTTGAGGGGCTGAAAATAGATAAGTCCCCTGGTCCGGATGGGATCTACCCTAGGATTCTCTGGGAGGCTAGAGAGGTGATTGCAGAGCCTCTGGCTCAGATCTTCAGGTCGTCATTGGTCTCTGGTGTAGTCCCGGAGGATTGGAGGATAGCGAATGTTGTCCCATTGTTTAAGAAGGGGAACAGAGACTTTGCCGGGAATTATAGACCGGTGAGTCTTACTTCTGTTGTGGGCAAGGTTTTAGAAAAAATTATTAGGGATAGGATTTATAGTTATTTGGAGTGTAATGAATTGATTAGAAATAGTCAGCATGGTTTTGTAGCAGGTAGGTCGTGCCTTACTAACCTTATTGAGTTTTTTGAGAAGGTGACCAAAGAGGTGGATGGGGGTAAGGCAGTTGACGTGGTATACATGGATTTTAGTAAGGCGTTCGATAAGGTTCACCATGGTAGGCTTCTGCAGAAAATGCAGATGTATGGGATTGTGGGTAATCTAGGAAGTTGGATCAGGAATTGGCTATCAGATAGGAGACAGAGGGTGGTGGTGGATGGTAAATATTCATCATGGAGTGCAGTTACGAGTGGTGTGCCTCAGGGATCTGTTTTGGGGCCACTGTTGTTTGTAATTTTTATTAATGATCTGGATGAGGGTATAGTTGGGTGGATTAGTAAATTTGCTGATGACACCAAAGTTGGAGGTGTGGTAGATTGTGAGGAAGGGTGTCATAGTCTGCAGGGAGACTTAGATAGGTTGCAGAGCTGGGCCGAGAGGTGGCGGATGGAATTTAATGCGGAGAAGTGTGAGGTAATTCACTTTGGTAGGAGCAACAGATGTGTCGAGTATAGGGCTAACGGGAGGACTTTGAATAGTGTGGATGAACAGAGGGATCTAGGTGTGTGTGTACATAGATCCCTGAAAGTTGGGAATCAAGTAGATAAGGTTGTCAAGAAGGCGTACGGTGTCTTGGCGTTTATTGGTAGGGGGATTGAATTTAGGAGTCGCAGTGTAATGTTGCAACTGTACACTACTCTAGTGCGGCCGCACTTGGAGTACTGTGTGCAGTTCTGGTCCCCGCATTACAAGAAGGATGTGGAGGCGTTGGAGAGGGTGCAGAGGAGGTTTACTAGGATGTTGCCTGGTATGGTGGGGAGGTCCTATGAGGAGAGACTGAGGGATCTAGGGTTGTTTTCGTTGGGAAGAAGGCGGCTAAGAGGGGATCTTATTGAAACATATAAGATGATTAGGGGTTTAGATAGGGTGGATAGTGATAGCCTTTTTCCTCGGATGGAGAAAGCTAGCACGAGGGGGCATGACTTTAAATTAAGGGGGGGTAGCTACAGGACGGATGTCAGGGGTAGGTTCTTTACCCAGCGGGTGGTGAGGGATTGGAATGCCCTGCCTGCTGCAGTTGTAGATGCGTCTAGTTTGGGGGCGTTTAAGAGATCTCTGGATAGGTTTATGGACGAAAAGGGATTGGTATAGGCTAGTGGGTCATTGTTTTTGTAACTGGTCGGCGCAACATCGTGGGCCGAAGGGCCTGTTCTGCGCTGTAATGTTCTATGTTCTATGTTCTATGTTCTATTCCCTTCGTTATCTTATAGGTCTCGATAAGATCCCCCCCGCATCCTTCTAAACTCCAACGAGTACAGACCCAGTCTATTCAGTCTCTCTTCATAGTCCAACCCCCTCATCTCCGGTACCAGCCTGGCGAACCTCCTCTGCACCCCCTCCAAGGCCAATATATCCTTGCGCAAGTGCGGCGACCAAAACTGCACACTGTACTCCAGCTGCAGCCTCACCAGTGCCCTGTACAGTCGCAGTAAGACCTCCCTGCTTTTATATTCAATCCCCCTCGCTATAAAGGCCAGCATCCCATTCTCCTCCTTGATCACCTGCTGCACCTGCAGACTGGGTTTTTGCAACTCATGCACAAGGACCCCCAGGTCCCTCTGCACCGTAGCATGCTGCAGCTTTTCGCCCTTTAAATAGTAATCTCTCCTACTATTATTCCTGCCAAAGTGGATAACCTCACACTTGCTAACACTTCCTCGATTGATGAAGGCCAGTACACCATACGCCTTCTTAACCACACCTTCAATCTGCATAGCTGCTTTGAGCATCCTATGAACTCGGATCCCAAGATCCTTCTGATCTTCCACACTGCCAAGAATCCTACCATTAATGTTATATTCTGCCATCTTATTTGACCTGCCAAAATGAACCGCTTCACACTTATCTGGGTTGAACTCCATCTGCCACTTCTCCGCCCAGTCTTGCATCCTATCTTGCTGCAACTTCTGACATCTCTCCACACTATCCACAACACCTCCAACCTTTGTGTCATCTGCAAACTTACCAACCCATCCCTCCACTTCCTCATCCAGGTCATTTATAAAAATCACAAAGAGCAAGGGTCCCAGAACAGATCCCTGGGACACTCCACTGGCGACTGACCTCCATGCAGAATATGACCTATCTATAACCACGCTTTGCTTTCTGTGGGCAAGCCAGTTCTGGATCCACAAAGCAATGTCCCCTTGGATCCCATGCCTCCTCACTTTCTCAATAAGCCTTACATGGGGCACCTTATCAAATGCCTTGCTGAAGTCTATGTATACTCCATTTACTGCTCTTCCTTCATCAATGTGTTTAGTCACATCTTTAAAACATTCAGTCAGGTTCATAAGATATGAACTGCTTTTGAACCAACGACATAGGTAGAAAAAGGGATGAGTCTTGAAGTGTGAATATAGAGAGTTAGGCAGAAGGCTAAAGTGCAGGACCTCAAAGTTAGTAATTTCTGGGCAACTACTGGTACCATGTAGGCAGATGAATGCATGGCTTGAGAGTTGGTGCAGTGGGCTGGGATTTAGATTTTTGGCTCATCGGGATCTCTTCTGGGGAAGGGCTGCCCTGTTCAAGAGGGACGGGTTACACCTGAACTGGAGGGGGACTAATATCCTGGGTGGGGAGATTTGTTAGAGCCACTTGGGAAAGTTTACACTAGTTTGGCAGGGAGGTGGGACCCAAAGCAGTAGGGAGACAGAAAAGAAAGTTGAGGACAGCACAGAAGTTAAAGAGAGCACATTAAATAATAAAGGCAGTGTCAATAATCCTAGTACCAGGCAAAAGCAAGACAGAGAGCAAGGGACGTCCAGATTAAACTGCATTTATTTCAATACAAGAACCCTGACAGGCAAGGCATATTAACTCAGGGCATGGATGGGTTCATGGGATTGGGATATTATAGCAATTACTGAAACATAGCTAAGTGAGGGACAGGACTGGCAGCTCAGTGTTCCAGGGTACAGATGCTATAGGAAAGATAGAACAGATGTAAGAAAGGAGGAGGAGTTGCACTTTTGATTGAGGAAAACATCAGAGCAGTACTGAGAGAGGATATATCTGAGGGTTCACCCATTGAATCTATATGGGTTGAACTGAGAAATAAGAAGGGGGCAATCACTTTGATAGGGTTGTACTATAGGCCCCCAAATAGTCAGTGGGCAATTGAAGAGCTCATATCTAAGGAGAATGCAGATAGCTCCAAGAAAAATAGGGTGGTGATAGTCAGATTTTAACTTTCCAGCATTGACTGGGACTGCCATAGTATTACAGGGTTGGATGGAGAGAAATTTGAGTGTATTCAGAAGGAATTTCTCATTCAGTATGTGGATGGCCCGACTAGAGAGGGGGCAAAACTTGACCTTCTCTTAGGAAATAAGGAAGGGCAGGTGACAGAAGTGTTAGTGAGGGATCACTTTGGGACCAGTGACCATAATTCCATTAGTTTTAAGGTAGCTATGGAAAATGATAGTCTGGTCCAAAAGGTAAAATTCGAAATTGGGGCAAGGCCAATTTTGATGGTATCAGGCAGAAACTTTCAACAGTTAATTAGGGAGCCTGTGGAAAGGCAAGGGGATGTCTAGTAAGTGGGAGGCTTTCATAAGTATGTTAACCAAGGTTCAGGGTAAGCACATTCCTCTTAGAGTGAAGGGCAAGATTGGTAGAAGTAGGGAACCCTGGATGACTCAACATATTGAGGCACATAACATGCATAGGCAACTGGGATTAAATGGATCCCTTGAAGAATATAGAGGGTGTAGGAATAAAGTTAAAAGAGTAATCAGGAGGACAAAAAAGGGACACAAGATTGTTTTGGCAGATAAGGCAAAGGAGAATCCAAAGAGCTTCTACGAATACATAAAGAGCAAAAGAGTGACAAGGGAGAGAGTAAGGCCTTTTAAAGCTCAACAAGGTCATCTAAGTGCAGATCCACAAGAGATAAGTGAGATTCTAAATAAATATTTCTCATCAGCATTCACTGATGGCAAGAAGAGCCAAAAGGCCTGTTTCATGCTGTAATGTTCTATGGTTCTATATTAAGTTGATCTTTATCTATACCCTAGATATGACTGTACCACTACATTCTGCACACTCTCCTTTCTTTCTCCCCTATGTACCTATGCACGGTATTATTTGGGGAAATAAATACTGATGTCTTGAGTGTATATTTAACACAGGAGATGCTGGAAGTCTTAAAGCGCATCAAGGTCAATATATCCCCGGGACCTGATGAAGTGTATCCCAGGACATTGTGGGAGGCTGGGGAGGAAATTGCAGGTCCCCTAGCAGAGATATTTGAATCACCGATAGTCACAGGTGAAGTGCCTGAAGATTGGAGGGTGGCAAATGTTGCCCCTTTGTTTAAGAAAGACTGCGCGGAAACTACAGGCCAATGAACCGCACATTCTGTAGTGGTAAGTTGTTGGAAGGTAATTTGAGAGACAGGATCTGCAGGCATTTGGAGATGCAAATACTAATTACGGACAGTCAGAATGGCTTTGTGAGTGGAAAATCATGTCTAGCAAATTTGATTGAGTTTTTGAAGGGATGATCGAGAAGATAGGTAAGGGCAGTGCAGTCGATGTTGTGTACATAGACTTTGGCAAGGCCTTTGATAAGGTGGCACATGATAGATTGTTGCATAAGGTTAAATCTCACGGGATCCAAGGTGAGGTAGCCAAATGAATACAAAATTGGCTTGATGACAGAAGATAGAGGGTAATTGTGAAGGGTTGTTTTTCAAACTGGAGACCTGTGACCAGTGGTGTGCCTCAGGAATCGGTGCTGGGTCCACTGTTATTTGTAATTTATGTAATGATTTGGATGAGAATTCAGGAGATACGGTTAGTAAGTTTGTGGATGACACCAAGGTTAGTAGCATAGTGGACAGTGAAGAAGGTTATCCCAGATTGCAGTGGGATCTTGATCAATTGGTCCAGTGGGCTGACGAATGGCAGATGAAGTTTAATTTAGATAAATGCGAGGTGGTGCATTTTGGTTGATCGAACCAGGGCACGACTTACTCAGTTAATGGTAGAGCGTTTGGGAGAGTTTCAGAACAAAGAGATCTAGGGGGTACAGGCTCATTGCTCCTTGAAAATGGAGTCACAGATGAACAGAGTGGTGAAGAAGGCATTCGGCTTGATTGGTTTCATTAGTCAGAGCATTGAATACAGGAGCTGGGATGTCTTGTTGAAGTTTTACAAGACATTGGTAAGGCCACACTTGGAATACTGTATACAGCTCTGGTCACCCTATTATAGAAAGGATATTATTAGACTAGAAAGAGTGCAGAAAAGATTTACTAGGATGCTACTGAGACTTAATGGCTTCAGTTATAAGGAGAGGCTGGATAGACTGGGACTTTTTTCTCTGGAGCGTAGGATGCTTAGCAATGACCTTATAGAGATCTATAAAATAATAAGGGGCATAGATCAGCTAGATAGTCAATACTTTTCCCAAAGGTAGGGGAGTCTAAAACTAGAGGGCATAGGTTTAAGGTGAGAGGGGTGAGATTTTTTTCACACAAAGGGTGGTGAGTGTCTAGAACAAGCTGCCAGAGGTAGTAGTAGAGGCAGGTACGATCTTGTCTTTTAAAAAGCATTTAAACAGTTACATAAGTAAGATGGGTATATGGGCCAAACGTGGGCATAGGGACTAGCTTAGGGGTTAAAAAAGGGATGGCATGGACAAGTTGGGCCAAAGGACCTGTCAAAATACAATAAAACATTTGCCTGTCCTTTCCATTGCAAAGTTTTTTTAAAAGTTTATTTATTAATCACAAGTAGGCTTGCATTCACACTGCAATTAAGTTACTGTGAAACAAGTACTGATGGACATGTGTATTTCTACCACTTCCTGTTTCTATTTTTGGTAACGTTACAATCAAATTCCAGTTTTTTCTGTGAGGTAGTTGTTATTTAAGAAAACATTCACTCTCTTTAAACAAATAAACTTAGATGCATGTTATTTGGTGCTAACAATGTAATATTTCCATGGTTGAGAATGAAATATGCTTAAATACCCTTAAACCAATAGAATGCAGAGACTGAATTATTTGGAAATTGGTCTAGCCATTGCAGTTCTGAAATTTTTGACTTCCTTTATCTCGTGACGATATTTATATGGAGGCTGTATTTGGGTCCTTTGCCTGCAGACATTCATCTTTACTGAAATCGAACACTTAGACCAGTGTTTAACTATTCTACCACTTTATTTCCACACCACGAGGCATTTAAACAGTATAAAATGTCTTAAAGTGCAAATGGTGGATTAAGCTGGATTTGTAGCACCTATTTTTTGGGTGTTAAGAGTGCTCTTAAAGAATTCCAAAATGACATCAGTGGTGTGCACGCACACACACATTCTCTTCTGGTTCAAGTCAAACTGGATGACACGTGCAGAAAAGCATTGACTAAAAGTATACAGAATAGGCAAAGCATGAAGTCAGTTAGTCTGCAAAGCAGATTTGATGCCAGATCTCTTCTAGAGCTTAGTGCTTCACCTAATGCCTTGTCTTAATCCCACGTGACTGAACACATATTCAGCAGCAAGAAGACTGTCCTTCTCTACCTTCTTCCTGCTTCCTTACCCCTTCCATCTGCCCTGGACATTCAGAGAACTGTTCTACTTAACTGCCAGCGAGGAGCAGTAATTGAGCTGTCAGCCTGACTGAAACTGCTACCTACTTCGGTCACACGTCTGACCTCAGGGCAGGGTGAGGACTGCATTTGCAGTCATGATTTGACCATATCAGTTTTTATGCGCTGGCTCTTTCTATGCTGATGTTGGGCAGCACTTGACAGTGTTTAGCATTGCTGCCTCAAAGCCAAGGGACCTAGGTTCGATTCAGTCATGGGTGACTGTCTGTCTGTGTGGATTTTGAATGTTCTGCCCATGTCTTCATGGGTTTCTGCTGGGTGTTCTGGTTTCTACTCACAGTCCAAAGATATATATGTTAGATGGATTGGCCATGATAAATGTGTGGAGATACAGGAATAGGACGGGAAGGATCAGCCTGGATAAAGATGTCGTTCTGGAGTGTCAAGACAGGCTGAATTGCCTCCTTCTGCACTGTATGGACTCTGTGATGCTGAAGTCCCTTCCTTGTGTGGTCTCTGCGCATTGTCTAACCCTAACTCTAATTTCTAAGACTGCATCTACATTTGGGAGCAATTAGCTTGTGCAAAAGCCTTTGAGAGAGGACAAACTCCATCAGTACCTGTCACACCACTTCCTTTAGTAACTTCAGAGAACTCTAGAAAGAACCAAACGTTTGTACAATTGATACAGCAGCCAGAAAACAATCATCAGCTAAACTGTAATTAGTTGATCCCTTTAAATTGCATTGGTGGATGGAGGGGCTAAGGAAAAGGGAAAGAGGCAGAGAAGGACAGTTCTTCCAGTTATTGAATATATATTCAGTCATTTGTGATTAGCAACATCTTACGGGTCTGTTGCCCACAGCTGTCCACTGACATGGCAGAAGCATAAGTTTCCACTGCAGCATCTAGGCATTGGGTGACTTCAAGTTGTGCTGCAATGAAAACTGAGCCTTCTGATTCTGCATCATGGTCTACAAATGTGCAAGTTCGTCACTACTTCCATGCTGAAAGTGCACTAAACATTTCATACTCATCAGCTCCCTTCAGTAGACCATCCCATTGGCGTGTTCACCTGAATTTGCAGCAGAACTTGTATGTGACCTCAACCTGAAGCAAGCTGGCATCGTACTACCCTTGAAATTGAAGCTGCATTCATTGATCTTGATCCCTTGTGTGAGGTTGTGGCAGTGCATCAACATCATCTGAGCCTGACTCATGGCATTGACTGCTACAGTTTATCTGCTCTCACTGTCTTCTCAACACTTCTTAAGGTCCTTCTGGCTAATTTCCCTCCTCCTTTGTATCTCCACCACCAAGGCCTCCAGTGCACATCAAGATCCTTGTTTCATTGTTCAGTCTTTTTCCAAGTAAGAGTGATTTGTACTGCAACATTGAAAATAACAACTTATGTTTCTTAATAGTGTTCTTAATATAATAAAGTATTCCATAGCATTCCACAGGGCATTGAAAAGCAAAATATATCACTGTGCCATAAGGCAGTGGCGTAGTGGTATTATGATGACTAGTAACCCAGAGACCCAGGGTAATGCTCTGGGGGCCGGATTCGAAACCCATCACAGCCGATGGTGGAATTTGAATTCAATAAAAAAAAGTCTAATGATGACTATGAAACCATGTCACTAATCTCCTTTAGGAAAGTAAATCTGCCATTGTTACCTGCCTACATGTAACTCCAGAGCCACAAAAATGCGGTTGACGCTTAAATGCCCTTTGAAATGCCGAGCAAGTCACTCCGTTCTATCAAACTATTAAAATATCAATCATAAAGAATGAAACTAGATGGATGACACAATATTGACTAAGGCAATGGAAACAACAACGGCAAACTCAGCCCTGTCGACAATGCAAAGTCCTTCTTACTAATATCTGAGGGGTTGTGCAAAAATTGGGAGAGTTGTCTCATACACTAACCAAGCAACAGCCTGACATAATCATACTCAGAATCAGATGTGTTCTGTCCCACCGGCAGAACAGTCCCAGCAGAGGTGGCAGCACAGTGGTATATTGTCAGAGGGAGTCTTCAAAGTTGACTTAGACCCCATGAAATCTCATAACATTGGATCAAATATAGGTAAGGAAACCCTTGATTGTCACATACCACCCCTCCCTCGGCTGATCAATCATTGCTCTCTATATGGAATACCACTTGGAGGATGGATTGAAGGTCACAAGGGTGCAGAACATACTATAGGTGGGAGATGTTAGTGCCCATCACCAAGAGTGGCTCGGTCATACCACTACTGATCAAGCCCACTGAATCCTAAAGGTCATAATTCTGGACTGGCACTGTGGCAGGTGGTGAGAGAACCAATAAGGGGGAAAAATATGCTTGACCTCATCTTTAACAACCTGCCTGTCACAGATGCATCTGTCCACAACAGTATCAGTAGGGGATTGAATTTTTTGAGGAAGTAACCAGGTGTGTTGATGAGGGCGGTGCAGTTGATGTCATATATATGGATTTCAGCAAAGCCTTTGACAAGATCCCACGTGGGAGATTTATAAAGAAGGCAAATGCATGTGGGATACGGGATAATTTAATAAAGAGCATTCAAAACTGATTCAATTGTAGGAGAGACAGAGTGATGGCAGAAAGCTGCTTTAGTGACTGGAAACCAATATCCAATGACATACCACAGGGATCTGTGCAGTGTCCCCCATTATTCACCATTTATATAAATGACATAGGTGTCTATGTGGGGGGCAGAATTGGTAAGTTTTCAGATGACACAAAGGTGGGTGAGGTTAACAGTGAGACTGAGTGAGTGGCACTGCAAGAAAATATAGATGGGATGACCAAATGGGCAGATAAGTAGCAGACAGAATTTAACTCTGAAAAATGTGAGGTGATACAATTCAGTTATCCTCTTCCCATTGATATACTTATAGAATATCATGGGATTTCCCCCACTTTCTCATATCTGCTCTTTCCTTTACTAATTGCTTTCTCAAGCTCCTCCCTTCACAAATGCTTCCTCTGATTTGCCCTTCTTGTACTTGCTAAGAGCCTTTCTTTTCCTTCTCATCGTATCCTGAATATCTCTGATCATCCGTGGTTCTCTGGTCTTGTTATTCCTTCCCATCACCATCTAGGCCTCCTCCAGAGTCCCTAATATCACATGTCAGTCTTCTGCCAATTTGATTTACTCCATATGTTATCAAGAAATGGCTGAAGGCACTGGATACTACAAAGGCCGGCAGTTGTACTGAAAATATTTCTCTAGAACTTGCCAAGCGCCTTAGCTAAGCTGGTCCAGAACAGCTACAATATTAGCATCTACCCAGCAATGTGAAAAACTGCCCAGGTATGACCTGTGCACAAAAAGCAGGACAAATCTGACCCAGCCAATTATGACCCCTTCAATTTACACTTGATCATCTGTAAATTGATGGAAAGGGTCATCAGCAATGTTATCAAGCAGCACTTGCTTAGCAATAACCAGCTTATTGATGCTCATTTTGGGTTCCACCAGGGTCACTCAGTTGCTGACTTCATTACAGCCTTAAGTCAAACATGGACAAAAGAACTGAACTCCAGAGGTGAAGTGAGAATGATTGCCTGTGACATCAAGGCAACATTTGACCAAATATGGCTTCATGGAGCCATCGAAAAACTTGAGTCACTGGGAATGGGGGAATATCTGCTGAAGGAAGATAGTTGTGGTTGTTGAAGGTCAAGCATCTCAGTTTCATAACATCATTGCTCCGCAAGGTATTGTCCTTCAGCTGCTTCATTGATGACTTTCTTCAATTGTAAAGTCAGAAGGAGGAATGTTTGCTGATGATTGTAAAATGTTCAGAATCATTCTGCACTCCTCAGATACTGAAGCAGTCCTTGTCCAAATGCAGCAAGATCTGATAATATCCAGGTTTGGTCTAATGTGTGGCAAATAACATTCGCTCTGCGCAAGCACCAGGCAATGACTACTATAACCAGAGAGATCAAACCATTGACCCTTGACATTCAATGGCATTACCTTTGCTGAATTTTCCACTTTCAACATGCAGGGGGTTACCGTTGACCAGAAACTGAATTGGACTAGCCATGTAAATATTGTGGCTATGGGAGCAGTCAAAAGCTAGGAATCCTGCAGTGATTAGCTCACCTGATTCCCAAAGCCTGTCCATCATGCACAAGGCACAAGTTTACACTATGATGGAATACTCTCTACTTGCCTGGAAGAGTGTAGTTCCAACAACACTAAAGAAGCTTGATGCAATTCAAGACAAAGCAGTCTGCTTGATTGGTATTTCACTACCACTGATGCACAGTACCATCAACAAGATGCACTATAGAAACTTACCAAGGCTCTTTAGACATCACATTTCAGACCACAACTGCTACCACCTCAAAGGACAAGGGCAGCAGACTATCTGGGAGTTCTCCACAAAGCTACTTATCATCCCAACTTGGGAATATATCGCCATTCTTTCACTGTCGCTCCATAACAGCGCTGTGGGTGTACCTATGCAACATTGTCTGCAACATTTTCAAGAAGGCTGTTTACCATCATCTTTGAGGACAGTTAGAGATGGGAACTTCTCCACATCCTGTAAATGCATTAATAAAAGCAAACATTAAGACAGATGACCTAAAGTTTGGTCTAAGTGGTAAATTTGAAAAAAATGACTCAGGGGAAAGAGAACCCAAGACAATTAGGGAGGAAATTTTATATCTTATGGCCATTGCTGCTGAATATTGGGTCAGAACTTATGGTAGTCAGTTCCATATTACTACCATTCCTTCAGTAAAGATTCTTCTGAGTTCCCTTTTGGATTTCTTGGTTACTATCTTATATTGATGGCCTCTAGTTTTGGCCCTCCCTTGCAAGTGGAAATGTTCTCTGTGTGTCTCCTCTATCAAAATCTTTCAGAATTTTAAAGACCCCTTTTAAGTCATCCTTCAGCCTTCTCTTTTTTCAGGTTGAAAGAGACCCAGCCTGTTCATTCTAACCTGATAGGCACATTCCTGCATTTCTGCATTCATCTTTGTAATTAATTTCCACTGTTTCCAATGTCTCCATATCTGTTTCTTAATATAGGGACTATAATTGTTCACAGTGCGCCAGGTGTGTTTGATACGAGTTTAGCGTAACTTATTTATTTTTCAATTCTATCCCTCTAGTAATAAATCTGAGTGTTTTGTTTGTTTTATTATGGTTTTGTTAACTTGTGCCACTACTATAGTCATTTGTATATTTGTACTTCCACATCCCCTTTCTCCTCCATCCCATTTAGACTCTTTCTAAGTAACGTGCAACTTATTTTTCTTGCCAAAATGTCTCGCATTTACCTGTGTTGAAATTTGTTTGCCAATTATATATGTACATTCTACAAAGTTGTTAAAATCTTGTTATTTGTTATATTCCCCTCAGTATTGACTACTCCCTCCCAAATTTGGTGTCACTTGAAAATTTAGAAATTGTGACTCCAAAGTCATACTCTTCCCTGCTGTCCGTGTCCTTAGTATATGTGCCTCTTTCTTTACTTCCATTTTATTTTTCCAGAAGCCTTTATTCATTCAGGGTGACTCAGTACTGGGTTTTTGACCTGCAGTGAAAGATGATGTGAATTATTTTTAACAACACAAAGTTGCAAGTAAATGGTACTTTCCAAGAAAAGTTCATACCGTAATCTGTGTTACTCCAGAAAAGGAGTTTTCTGCCACAGAAATCAAAAAATAGACTGCAGTTTACTTCATAATGAAGTGGATGTTTTTTGCTTCCTAGAAAATTCTAATCAGTAAATTATAGATTTTCTTTTATCTTTTATTCTGCAGCCAATAAATTAGAATATTGTTGCATTTATCTGTACCTTCTTCTCAATGCAGGCACTCAGATGCCAGCTCAACCTCCCAACAGCCAATCAGATGCCAGCTCTCATCCCGTCATGAGTCAGTCACCTATGTCACAGGATCGAGGTTGGTTGTTTTAATGTGATTTCTGTTTTTTAATGGCAGCAGTTCCTGTTGAATCAGTTGAATAAATTTAGACAGCATTAATTTGAAGTATCTAACTGATAACCAGTCAGGCAGTGCATGTAAAAAAAAAGCAAACTTTTTTTTTCATGAAGAAAATATATCTTGGACAAAGCTTAACACCAAGTTAGCAGCTACATGTTTTGTGGAGCACATACGTTTTACAAATTAGTACTTTGGCAACTGACAATTTTTTTTTGGAGTGACAACAGATTTTATGTAGTTTTAAAATAAATTGGTTGATTAACCTTGTAGCTTGCATCTTGGTGGACCATAAGTATGAGATAATGAAATAAAACAAAATTAAGAGTTGGTCAACATCTTTTGAACAGCAACAGCTACAATGCCTTAAAGTAATTAATTTTGTGACTTGATAACATGTGATTACAAATGTTCTTTATCTTGCCAAAATGAAAGTACTTGCTTTCCAAGTCCTTAATCTTAAATGGCACAATCTTCGAATAAAACTGTTTTTTTTCTGTATGTTTGTGAAGCTGAGTATAATAGAATGAGAAAATTTCTCAGTCATCTCTCCAGGGATGGTGTTTTTTGATAATCTGAAAGGTTTGCATGTTTGGTACCTTTTTTTTGAATTTTTTTGAAAAGGTAACAATTTAATTACCTTTTTTATGTTCTGGTATCATTGTAGGCCATAGAAATATAAATCTCACCAACTTTATCAAAATCAATATATATCCATGTATAGAATCTGAAGAACAAAGGAAAATATTGGGCCCATTGCATCCATGCCTGCTCTTTGAAAAAGAAACTTGTTGGGTGGAATTTTCCATCCTTCGTGCTGGTTTAGCATCAAATTCTCCGTTCTCGCACGCAGTGGCAATGGGACGTGAAAGGCTGGAAAACTCCAGCTAATTAGGCATGCTCCTACAGCCCTGCAATCTTTTTCCCCTTCCAAGTATTTATCCTTTTTTTTGTAAGTTTCTATTGAATCTACTTCCACCACCATGAATTGTAACTCTAGTTCCTCCTTCAGTTCTGGTTTCTGCTTGATGAGCTGTACATATGTTTGAAGGAAAGTTTAATATCCAAACTGTTCATCAGAAATGAGTAGACTTTAAATTTCTTCAAGCATATTCTTTTCTGCCACCCACCCAAACTACTGTAGATGTATTTAATGTTATTCAAACCTGATGTATTAAATGTTAATTTTATGTGCATTTACTTTAAAATATAAATTATTTTGCCACTTTAGGGATGCAACAAATGCTAGTGTCACTTGCTCACGCTTGTAAATGTAGGCGTTCAGATAAACAAGATCACCTTGATGATTGCCCCAAAATTTTACTTCTGATTAGATTATGTCCATGTTTAGAAAGTGTTGTACAAAATATGCAAGAACTATGATCAGTGGGGTTTTACTGAATTTTTTAAGTCATTTTGGATGAATAAGAACTGTTTAGTTCACAAAAATTTTAATGTTCTTTGCCACATCTTCAGCACAGGGAAGTAATCGCTTGAGAACTATAAGATCTTTCAAAGCAGCTACAAAAATGTTGAAAACCCACATCAGATAATCCCAAAGCAAATAATCCACTCCTCAACAGACTCTGAACTAATGTCCCTGTGAGGCAGTTTGCTCATGCTTTTGGAATGGATGTAAACAAATTTTACGGGTAGTGGGCAGTATTTGAAAGAAGAATAAGGTACACAAATGTTTAAGAGAGGTTCTTAGCACTCGAGTAATAAATAGTCAGGTATTAGATGGGGATTAGAATAAGAGAAAATAAGAAGGTCTAAATTAGATTTATAGTGCATGTGTGTAAATGCACAAAGCATGACAAATAAAGTTTGTGAGCTGCTGGTACACTAGCCACAAGGGGATATGATTTTATGGTGATAACAGAGCCCCGGCTTAAACAAAGGCAGGGCTCAATATTCCTGTATGCAATATTCCTAGATACAAGGTATTCAGACAAAATGAGGAATGAAAGAAAGGAGGAGGGGTGACAATATTGATCGAGGAAAATAATATATGCTGAAGAGAAAGAATGCCCTGGAGGGGTCAGTGGCAGAATCTATTTGGTTACAGTTAAGCAATAACAGAGTTGTCATTAAAGTATTTGATGTATTTTGTAGACCAACATCCAATAGAAAAGTGATAGAGGAGCTAATTTATAGGAAAATTAGAGAGCGGTGTATGAACTACAGAGTAGTGATAACAGGGAACTTTAATTGTTACAACATAGACTATGATAGTAATAGGGTAAAAAAGGACTAATAGTGAGGGGGAAGAGTGTTTGAAGTGTAGTCAGGGTACTGTTTTTTATTAGCATATTTCTGGACCAACGAAGAAGGAGGCAATGCTGGATCTCATTCTGGAGAATGAACTGCATCAAGTGGAGAAGGTATCACTGGGGAAAATTAGGGCAGAGCAATCATAGGGGTTGAATTAGCTATGGAAAAGGACCAAGTGTAAGGGTAAATCCACCAACTACAGGACAGTCAGTTTAATCTTGATGGTGGGAAAGCTTTAAGAAATGACAATCTGAAAATAAAACAACAATAACTAGGACATATGTGGATTAATTAAGGAAAGCCAACACCGATTCATTCAAGGCAAATCATGTTTAACTAACTTGGTTGAGTTTTTTTGAGTAAATAACAGAGGGTTAATGAGGGCAGTGCAATTGATATATACATGCACTTCCAAAGGTTATTTGTAAAAGTGCTACACAATACATAAAATTGAAAGCCATGAAATAAAAGTGGAAGCATAAATGCAAAACTGGGTAAGTGACAGGAAACAGAGAGTAGTGGTAAATGGTTATTTTTCAAATGGATACGATCACAGAATCCCTACCGTGCAGAAGAAGGCCATTCGGCCCATTGTGTCTGCACTGATAACAATCCCACCCAGGCCTTATACCCATACACATATTTACCTCATAACCCCTCTAACCTGTGATCCCAGGACAGTAATTTAGCATGGCCAGTCAGCCTAACCCCACACACCTTTGATCTGTGGGAGGAAACCAGAGCACTTGGAGGAAACCCTTGCAGACGCAGGGAGAATGTGCAAACTCCACGCAATGACCCAAGCTGGAATCAAACCCAGGTCACTGGAGCTGTGAAGCAGCAGTGCTAACCACTACGCCTCCGGAGCCACCCAATGTTAATGGTAGTATGATGATGCGGGTCCCAGGCTTTGCAGGTAAAAGGCATAGAACACAAAGATCAGGAAGTTATGATGAACCTTTGTAATGCCTTAAATGACACTTTGTGTACAATTGTAGGCACTGTACTTTCGGAAGGATGTGAAAACCTTAGAAAGGATACAGAAGAGATTTATTTGTATGCCTCAGGGTTGAGGGACTTCACTTATAGGATAGATTGGAGAAGCTGATGTTGCTCTTTAGGGCAGAGAAGATGGAAAGGAGGTTCGATAGATTGGTTCAAAATCATGATGGAAGTAGACATTGTGGGCGGCATTCTACTGTACCACGCGCCACGGAAATTGTAGCGGGCAGGACACAGGCCATGCAAAGCTGGAATTTTCTGACCTTGGAGCGAACGCGGTCGGAATATCCCACACAGTAGATGGAAATAATTTCCATTTGTGGAAGAATCAAGAACCAAAAGACACAGATGTAAGGAGATTGGCAGAAGAATCAGTGACGACATAGTGAAAAACATGTTTTAAACAATCAGACGTTATGATGCCCTGCCCCAAAGGGTGTGTTGAAAGCAGATACAATCAACTCTTTCAAAAGGAAATTTGATAAGTACAAATTTACTTTGGGGTGGGATGGCACGGTAGCACAGTGGTTAGCACTGCTGCTTCACAGCTCCTGGGTTCGATTCCCAGCTCGGGTCACTGTCTGTGTGGAGTTTGCACATTCTCCTCGTGCCTGCGTGGGTTTCCTCCGGGTACTCCGTTTTCCCCCCACAGTCCAAAGATGTGCAGGTTAGGTTGATTGGCCATGCCAAGAAATTGCCCCTTAGTGTCTAGGGACGTCTGGGTTAGAGGGATTATTGGGTATAATATGTAGGAATATGGGGGTAGGTCCTGGGTGGGATTGTGTTCGGTGCAGACTCAATGGGCCGAAGGGCCTCTTTCTGCACTGTAAGATTCTATGATAAGTACGTGAAGGGAAAAAAGGTCGAGAGGCGATGGTACAGTGGTTTTTTTTTACTGGATTATTAATCCAGGGCAAACATTTTAAGAAACTTGGGGGGGCCGAATGGCCCCTTTCTGAATTGTAGGGATTCTATGGAAAATTCTAGAATTAAAAATCTAATGATGACCATGAAATCATTGTCAATTGTTATTAAAAACTCATCTGGTTTACTATTGCCCTTTAGAGAAGGAAATCTACAATCTTTACCTGGCCTACATGTGATTCCAGATCCAATATGATCTTCAGCTTTCTTTATACACTATCTTGGATGTTTCTGCAAAGCAGGGATTTGTGTAAAGTGGAGCTAAGCCTAGGATCTCCACATCTCATCACTGGGGAAAGACCTCACTAATAAAGTAATCATCACAGATAAGAATTTGTTAGGCCAGATTTATCCTTTGGATGATACACTGCTGTCAAGTAGTTACGTAAACTGGTACAGTGATTGAAATTGACATTTATGATATTGATATTAAAATCAATCCACCTTGGCTCTGGTCAATTTCAATGAATTGTCATTTTTTTCCTGGTGTAGTAAAGATGGTCTTTGATATTGCTTCACAATCTCAGGCTGCTTCTCTGTCAAAATGCAACTAGCCGAATGCAGGATTAGCTCTTGATTTACTGTTTTGACAGTTGTAGATTGACTTGTTATTTCAATTGTTGGCAGCGATTCCTTGGGGACCTATCCACAGGCATCAGTAAATGTTCTCATCTTCATTGGGAAGTTTTGGCTGTAGCAATACTAGTTTCAATATGGCCACAAAAACTAAGTAAATGATTTGGAAATACACATGTCAGTGTTCTGCATATCAATGAGCCTCTCGCTCACCTCAGCACCTAAATGTTATTTCGTCATGAATTATAGTACATTAACTTTATTAATCACTAACTTTCAACTTAGTTTTACCCGTCTGCTGTCTTTGCTGCCTGTGCATTTTAAACCAGACCTGGGCCCATCACTTCTAATTTCCTTTTTCCTCTTTTCTCTTTACCCTTTCCTCAATCATGGCTCTAGAGTACCTTAGGGTACTCTAGCTTTAGAAATCCCAATTTATCAATATTCACCGCGTTTTCCATTATACCTTGATTTCAGGTTTGACTGCTTTGAAGTAGTCCTACAGCTTCCGTCCGTGCCTCTTGGCATCCTCCAAAAGATTCATTGAGGCAAATGCCACATGTCTTCCAATTAGCAACAACCCCAACTGTTCCATCCCATTCTCTCATCATGCCATGGCCTTCTGTATCCCACTCTTTAATCTTAGCTCTTAACAAAGAGCAAAGAAAATACAGCGTAGGAATAGGCCTTCGGCCCTCTAAGCCTGCACCAACTTTTTGCCTGACTGAGCAAAAATCCCCTAAAAGAACAAAGAAAATTACAGCACAGACCTTGTGGAATCTGTCAGTAAATCAGCTAATTCCACATCTCCCTGCAGGATGTATGTTCACACAAAGTTCTTGACATCCATGAGCTTACTCTGGGCAATCACGTTATTATGTTGACAGATTCATGCTTGCAAGTTAATGGCAGCATTGGCCTTAAACTATACCTTGTACTGTTTGCTGCACTCAAACCGTTGTGGTAGTGGTATAGCCCTTTTCTCTAACCTTGGCCTATCTCCCTGCTCCTCAGGCAACTTCTCCATTGAGCATCTCACCTTGTTCCAGTCTTTACACCTTCTGTTTAGAATCCTTGTTCTGTGTTGCACACCCAAATATCACTCCACGTTTCCAAACTCAAGCGAATACAGGCCATCTCAACCCAATCTCCGTGTGCAACAGACCTGCCACAGGAATCTGTCTTGTAAATCTTCACTACTTTCCCACTAGGGCAAGTATATCCTTTCTTAAGTAAGGAGACCAGAATTGCACACAGTACTCCAGGCATAATCTCACCAAAGCCTTGCAGTAAAATACCATTGCTCCAGTACTCAAATCCTCTTGCAATAAAAGCCAACATATCATTTGTCTTCCCAGCTGTTACTGAACTTGTATGCTTGCTTACAGTGACTATGCACAAGGACACCCAGATCCTTTCATAAATCAGCATTCTCCAATCTATCATCAGTTAAGTAATACTCTGCCATTCTGTTATTGCTACCAAAGTGGATAACTTCGCATTCATCCACATTATACTGCATCTGTCCTGGCACGGTGCACAGTGGTTACTACTGCTGCCTCATGGTGCCAGGACCCAGATTCGATTCCCAGCTTGGGTCATTCTCTGTGTGGAGTTTACACATTCTCCCCGTGTCTAGGCAGTGCTAGACAGACTAGAGGGACCGACTGTGGACAAGTCCCCAGGACCGGATGGAATGCATCCAAGGGTTCTGAAAGAAATGGCGGAGGTGATAGTGGATGCCTTGATGATTATTTTCTAAACCTCGCTGGATTCCGGGAAAGTGCCGGAAGATTGGAAAACGGCTAATGTTACACCGTTGTTTAAAAAGGGTAGCGGGCAAAAGGCAGGGAATTATAGGCCAGTTAGTTTAACGTCTGTTGTAGGTAAAATGCTTGAATCCGTAATCAAGGAGAAAATAGCGAGGCATCTTGAGGAGAATTGTTTGATAGAGCAAACGCAGCTCAGTTTTGTTAAGGGGAAGTCGTGTCTGACGAATTTATTGGAATTCTATGAGGATGTGTCTAGTGCAGTGGATAGAGGAGAACCGGTGGATGTGGTGTTTCTTGATTTTCAGAAGGCGTTTGATAAGGTGCCACACAAGAGGTTGTTACAGAAGGTTAGGGGGCATGGAGTTGGGGGTAGGGTGTTAGCGTGGATAGGGGATTGGCTGTCAAATAGGAGGCAGAGAGTGGGTGTCAATGGGTGCTATTTGGATTGGCGGTTGGTGACTAGTGGAGTGCCCCAGGGATCGGTGCTGGGGCCTCAGCTTTTTACCATTTATATAGATGATCTGGAGGAGGGAACCGAGTGTAGGGTGTCGAAATTTGCTGATGACACAAAGATTGGTGGAACGGCAAATTGTGCGGAGGGTGTGGAAAGTCTGCAGAGGGATCTAGATAGGCTGGGCGAATGGGCCAGGAACTGGCAAATGGAATTTAATGTTGGCAAGTGTGAAGTTGTCCACTTTGGTAGGAATAATGGTAGGAAGGATTATTACTTACATGACGAAAAACTGCAGCAGGCGACGGTGCAGAGGGACCTCGGGGTCCTTGTGCATGAGTCGCAAAAACCCAGCCTGCAGGTGGTCAGGAAGGCAAATGGGATGCTGGCCTTCATAGCGAGGGGGATTGACTATAAAAGTAGGGAGGCCTTGCTGCAACTGTACAGGGCACTGGTGAGGCCGCAGCTGGAGTACTGTGTGCAGTTTTGGTCGCCGCACTTACGCAAGGATATTTTGGCCTTGGAGGGAGTGCAGAGGAGGTTCACTAGGCTGATACCGGAGTTGAGGGGGTTGAGCTATGAGGAGAGGCTGAATAAACTAGGCTTGTACTCGTTAGAGTTCAGAAGGATGAGGGGAGATCTCATTGAGACGTACAAGATGATGAATGGGATGGATAGGATAAAGGTGGAGAGGCTCTTCCCGCTCAGAAAGGACAGTAGGACTAGAGGGCACAGCCTCAAGATAAGGGGTGGGCAGTTTAGAACAGAGTTGAGGAGGAACTTCTCCACTCAAAGAGTAGTGAATCTCCGGAATTCTCTGCCCGTTGAAGTGGTGGAGGCTGCCTTGCTAGATATATTCAAGACGCGGGTAGATAGGTTTTTGATAGGCAAGGGGATTAAGGGTTATGGGGAGAAGGCGGGAAAGTGGAACTGAGCCACTTCAGATCAGCCATGATCTTATTGAATGGCGGGGCAGGCTCGAAGGGCTAGATGGCCTACTCCTGCTCCTATTTCTTATGTTCTTATGTCTGCGTGGGTTTCCTCTGGGTGCTCCGGTTTCCTCCCACATTCCAAAGATGTGCAGGTTAGGTGGATTGGCCATGCTAAATTGACCCTGAGTGTCAGGGGACTAGCTAGGGTAGGGGTTATGAGAGTAGGGCCTGGATGGGATTATAGTCAATGCCGACTCAGTGGGTGGAATAGCCTCCTTCTGAACTGTAGGATTATTCAATTCTATTTGCCCACTCACTTAACTGGTCTAAAACATGTTGAAGCTTCTTGATAGTCTCTTCACCACTCACATTCCCACATAGTTTCATGTCATCATCAAACTCAGAAATATTACATTTGATTGCCTGATCCAAATCATTGATGTATCTTGTGAATAGCTAGGGACCAAACACTGATCCCTACTGTATCCCACTAGTCACTGCCTGCAACTCTGAAAAAGAACCATTTATTCCTGCTGTTTCCTGTCTGCTGAGCAATTCTTAATCCATGCCAGTATCTTATCCTCAACCACATGTGTTTCAATTTCATACACTAATCTCTTGTGGAATTTTATTAAACGCTCTCTGAAAATCTAAATACACCACATCCACATATTTACACTTATCTATTCTGCTAGTTATGTTCCCAAAAATCTCTAATAGGTTTGTCAAACGTGATTTCCTTTTCATAAAGCCATGCTAACATTATCTAATTTTCTAAGTGTCCTGTTATCATATCCTTTATAGTAGATTCCAGTATTTTCCCTCCTGCTGATATTAGGCTAAATAGTCTGTAATTTCCTTCTTCCTTTTTTAAACAGTGGGGTTATATTTTCTACCTTCCAATCTGCTGGGACTGTTTCAGAATCTACAGAATTTAGGGAGGTGGCAACCAACATATCAACTATTTCAATGGCCATCTCCTTTAGTCCCCTGGAATTTAGATGATCAGGCCCTGGGGACTTGTAGCATTCAGTCCCATGAATTTCTCCAGCACTGTTTTTTGCTAATACCAATTTACTTCAGTTCCTCCGTCTCACTATACCCTTGGCTCTGTTGTACTTCTGGGAAACTCTTTGCATCATCCATGAAGCCAAAATTAAAGTAGTTGTTTAATTAATCTGCCATTTCCTTATTCTCCATTATTAATTCTCCTGTATTGGAGTGTAAGTGACCTACATTTGTCTTCACTAATCTTTTTACAGAATCTAGGGAATTTTGAAAGATTGCAACCAATGTACCCACTACTTCTGTAGCCATTTTTTTTAAGATCCTCTGATAGAGGCCATCAGGTCCAGTGAATTTATTAGTTTTTAGTCCCATTAGTTTTCCTAGTATTTTTCCTCTAATGATTGCAATTGTTTTAAGTTTGTCCTTTTTGTTCCCTGATTTTCTACTATTATTGGAATGCTTTTAGTGACTTTACCCATGATAATAGATACAAAGTATTTGTTCCAAAAGATGTACCAATTCCTCCTTTCCTGTTACTAATTCCCCAGTCAGTGTTCTCTGGAAGTTTACTTTAGAAAATGGAGACTTTGACCAAATACTGAACAATTCAAAGGCCAGGGAAAAACTTAATGTCCAGTTCTGTGAGATCACTCAACCGTGATACAATGCCAAAATACCCTTGGTATCACTCTTGACCGTACATTGATCCACTTCCAGAACATCAGGGCCAAGGTTAAAACTAGAATGAATCACGTGTGGAAACTGATAAGTACCACAGTGGCAGCAGAGTGCTGTTGTTCAACCTGGCTCAGAAGCTGCCACACAAATGAGGTTGATGTGTAGTAGATGGATATTTTCTGAGACATTGAGACCATGTTACTTTTAAGCGGGAATCTGACTTAGAGGCATTCAGTTATAATCTTGTACCATTGGCTCCTCAGCCAAGCACATAGACCAAATGTTCCTATGCTACTAAACATTGAATCTTCTGATGTCTGCAAGGTAAGCATAACTCTCAAACAACGCAGAAATGCTGACAGCTAATGAACAACTCCCATTGATATAGGACCTCAAGAAACACCATTCATCTACCTACAATCCTTTAGTCCCATTAGAACACATGCCACATCCTGAGCACTGACGTTAGCCATTTGATGGCTTATCTCTTCCTTGACTGCAATCACAACCTAAATCTGGGAACTGACCCAAGTGGCAAAGTTCCAGTATTTAACCCACAGAAAATCTGGACAAACCTAAAACAGTTGAGGATACTTAAAGGAAGATGTGGCTGCTTGCTCACAAGGAGCAGCTGAAATTTTGACAATGACCTTCAGTCAGACCATTGTCCACATACTGAACTTCTGCTTGAGAGATCCATTCTTGGTGCATCACATTCACACTTGATCAACTGAAGCCTTGACCTCCAAGTCTCAGACTATAACTATTTCTCTAGCTACACAAATAATACGAATTCCTCATTCTCATCCTCTCTTTACTGTCTGCCAATGTTTACTTTAGCTGCTCTCTTTTTATATGCTTTACCATCTGTTTTCATATTTCCAGATAATTTACACTTTTATTCTATTTTCCCTCTTGTTTTGATCCCTGTAAAAACTTGATAAAATATATTTCCAAGCGACTTTTAGAAATAAACAGAAGGCCAAGATTTCACATTTTACGACTTTTACTGCAGCAAACCAACTGAAATCAACAGAAATCAACCACCACTAATAAACACTTAATCCATCAAACTAAAGAAAAGGTACTTTCACATTAACTAACTAAGGCAATGGAAATGCGTCTTGCATCTCGTTTCACTGTATACTGCACTTTGAGTGTATTATATTGCATTATAAGAATGAGTCCCAAGTTATTGACAGCTTTCTAACAGGCTCACTTCTCTCTGCTTTACGAGGTTGCAACTTTGTGCCTTTTGAGAGTTGGTCCACTTAGCCTGAATCTCCCAAATCTGACTTGTGTCACAAGGTCCATCCTGGTGATTTCTTGTTTTTTTTGAATCTCCAGAAGTCCTAATTATTTTGTTCACTTCTTCAATCAATAAAAAAACAGATTCTTACCAATATCCTGCTTTCACACAGCAGTATCTGTTTTGTCTCTCTCAGCCTGTGTCCCTATATCGTGTCAAGATGTGAAAACTGTCACTGATTTTCACTAGGTTTTGCTTTAGGCTTGATTTTCTTTCGTATGACAAACTGATCACATGGGTCTGCCTCCAGGCATAGGTTTAGCATGGCCACCATTCTCCCAATCCAGAAAATTCTGTTCCCGTATAAGTAAAGGAAATGTGTTAAAACAACCCTATTGTAAAGTCTGGTATTCACAACATTTTCTTATTCATCCTTTGTTGGCTTCTGTTTTCCCAGACTTATGACCTATCGCTATCTTTTGCAACATTGCTATTTTTTTCAATTTGATAGCACTCTTAACTTGCTTAGTCAACCACAATGGTGCATAATTTTCACAGAGTCTCAATGAAATATATCTTTGTTCAAAATGATAGAATTTTAAAAAGTTTACAGGATGTGGGCATTGCTGGCTAGTTATAGTAATTGCCCAGTCCTAATTGCCCTTGAGAAGGTGATGGTGAGCTGCTTGCTTGAATGCTATAGTCCATGTGGTGTAAGTGCACCCACAGCGCTTTTAGGCAGGTGTTACAAAGCAGAGGTTGATTCCCCCTTTGAGAACTAACACTGAAACACCCAAAGAGGAGTACCTTGCCTTATATCTGTAAAAAGTGTGCGTGAAATGGTGTGTTCTGCACTTCAGCAACTTCTAGTGGTTAAATACAAAATAAATACCTGACACACACTCTAAAATCAACATGTAACAATTTATTTAACTAACAATGAAAAAATTAACTATTAACAAACCAAACAAATTCCTTCTATTTCCAAATAAAACAAGATTCTGATGATATGCTTCAAATAAATACAATTTCCACTCATTAACAAAAATGGAATTTAGTCAGTCTTTAAATTACAACCAGGTTTTGTATCTTCTGGAATATCCTGAGCCTTCTCTGTTGATTCTTTTTTCTTTGATACCTTTGCTATCTCAATGGGGCTTTCTCTAAGATATAGATGAAGCTATGAGAGAAAGCACTAGAGCTGTTATCTCTGACAGTTGGCAATTGCTCTACCTCTCTATCCCATCTTGAGATACCAAGGGGCAATTTAGCATTGCCAATCCACCTCATTTGCACACTTTTGAACTGAGAGAGGAAACCGGAGCACCCAAAGGAAACCCACACAGACAAGGGGAGAATGTGCAAACTCCACAGACAGTCACCCAAGGCCAGAATTGATAGCTACAACTGGGCCGGTCTGGATCTTGCCAGCCTCCATTAAAATTGCGGGTAGGTTGTGATCATGTGAGAGGGCAACTGGATAAGAACATAAGAACATAAGAAATAGGAGCAGGAGTAGGCCATCTAGCCCTTCGAGCCTGCCCCGCCATTCAATAAGATCATGGCTGATCTGTCGCTGCTCAGTTCCACTTTCCCGCCCTCTCCCCATAACCCTTAATCCCCTCTCCTATCAAAAACCCATCAACCCGCGTCTTAAAAATATTTAGCGAGGCAGCATCCACCACTTCAACGGGCAGAGAATTCCAGAGATTCACCACCCTTTGAGTGAAGAAGTTCCTCCTCAACTCCGTTCTAAACCGCCCCCCTTTTATCTTGAGGCTGTGCCCCCTAGTCCCTAGTTGGATTCAACTCGAAGATCATGAGCCTACAAACACAGCAATGGGGAAGGTTGAAATTCTGCCTGTGGCGTAATATTAACCTCAGTATTTTGACATTAGTTGGCCTTGGTACAACTCTGCTGCTTAACTTTTAGATTTGCCTTAAAGCAGGATTATATCTATAGTCTTCAGAATTATGCCAAGAAATGACTTGGAGGTATTGGTGTGGACGTTTGCAAAACTAAGGCAACATCAGACAACCAACCTCCAGATTACTTACCTCCTTAATGAAAATAACAAGCCTGTTCTGCCTTTCTTCCATATTAATAATTATTTATGGGAGGACAATGAGTGGAAATCATTCAAGGTCAGCAAATTTGTTTATTTCTGTATTGCATCTAGCTAACCTGTGAATAGAAAAAAAGTATGCAACTTGCATCTTTAGATGTGTAAAATGGTTACTATGTAAAATATGTACATCTCATTGCAAGAATTATGATGATTTGTTTGTTAGTGCTCATGTTTGATATTAAATAGCTGTAAATCTTCACTGTCCTATCTGATTTGGGGGACAAATTCTCTATAACTATTATTCATTGTCCCCCAGTTGAATGATAGTTTTCCAATTGAAAGCTTTATTTATGAGGCAGCTTCGGTGAACAATATCAATGTTTACTTTGTCATGTTGAGTGATGAACGCTCTTCTCCCACAACTTGCAGGTTCCTGATTGCCTGTTGAGCTACAGATGCATTTCATCTCTTTTTGAAAGTTTTTTTATGTGTAAATACAGTTTGGTTATGATAACGTTGCATGATACAGCACTTCAATCCAAGATATCTGAAATTTAAACTAATAAGCATTCTCCATGACCTTTGTACAGATGAATTGTTAAAGGGATTACAATAAAGTGGAAGTTTTATAAATATTTGCAGGTGGCATTAAAGTGACTCAGAACATATGATGTTAGCACAGAAACACTAAAGGCATCCTTAACTCTGTTGACTTTCTACATCAGTTTCTTTAGGAACTAAGCAGTACTCAGAGCTCAAAAACTTAAACTTCTCAACTGTATATTCATAACACATTCTTCGTTGAACACCTAAATCCTCATAGCCAGTTCCTTGAGTTACACCTCAAACACAATCAATCACTGTGTACCCAAGTCGCTGAAAGCCAGTTTTTCAGTGTAAACTTTAGGTGAGCATAATGGCGATGCAAGTTACCCATAAATCTCATTAAATAGACTAGTTTTCAGTATTACTTGATTGGCTTTAGCACTGTGACTCAATCCAACTTCGCTGCTTTGGTAGTTTGGTTAATTGATAGAAAGAAGGAATAGCAAGAGTTCCATTCTGTGGAACTTGGCTATGGCAATTCTTGGTGCTTTAATTTTCAGAGGGTCGAATATCCTC
The DNA here is from genome assembly GCF_965287045.1 of Carcharhinus amblyrhynchos. Classification (NCBI taxonomy): domain Eukaryota; kingdom Metazoa; phylum Chordata; class Chondrichthyes; order Carcharhiniformes; family Carcharhinidae; genus Carcharhinus; species Carcharhinus amblyrhynchos. The sequence continues at coordinate 31,847,317 of NC_137335.1, read as the reverse complement.
AGATATCATTAAGTTTCAAGCTTTGTCTGTAATTTGCTCTTATAATTAGTTTTCTCTCTTCCTTTCTCTATATGTCTCTGTTTCTCTGACTCTTTCTCTCTCTCTCATTCTCTTTCCTTCTGTAGGTTTTATGCCAGGTATGCAAAGAAACACACAAATATCTCAGTACGGATCTCAGCAAACCGGTCCTCCTATTTCTCCACATCCATCACCTGTAGGACAGATGCATTCTGGCATGGGTCTTTATCAGCAGAGCAACTCCGGCAGCACTTATGGTCCCCAAAGTGGGCAGTATGGACCACAAGGTAAGAAAAGAAAAACTAATTTAAAATAGTCAAAGTCAGTGGAGACTGATATAAAATGTATAGCTATAAATAATAACAAAGGGGGTCTTTAAGTAACTCATCAGCTATACAGAGGTCCATTGGAAAGCATTTTAAGACAAATGATGGAATCTATATGCTCATAAAAAAACAGCAGTATATCAAAAAGCAGCTTCATCTATCTACTTTTACCTTGGGCAGTCCTCAAAGATATTTCATGCTGATAGATAAATGATAAAAATAGCTGGGTTTCCCATTTTAGTGACTGGTCTTTGTTAGCACAGCATGGGATTTAAAATTCACTTGCACTTTATTTTTTATGTATTAAACATAATGCTGCTATCTATGATATCAAACATGGAAAATCATTGACTGCTATTTAAGGAATGCAAGTGAACAAGAACTATTTTACAGATTAACAGTTTGGTACCATATTTTTAAAAAAATTTAAAAACCCAAATTTTTTAAAAACTCAGCATTAAGTCTAGAAATGCTTGAGTACTGTCCAATGTTTTTGCACGTATTATAAAATCTATTGAAAACTATTATCTCACATCCAGGGGCTGATTTCAGGCGTCTATCATTACGTGATGACATACCTGTGGACACAAATAGAACTGACTATAAACACTGGCAACTAGTTCATTGTCACTGAGCTTCTAGAATTTGGATTAGAAAACCAATATAGAAGTAGCTTAATCTATCAGTGCATTGTACCAGATTATCAGGCTCTGATTTTTTTTTTACACTTGTCTTAATCCTGGCATCTCATCACCTGGTACGTCCTCAAAGTATAATTATCATTACAAATCAGAAGAACTGAAGGTAGGGAACGTAGAGGGATAGTCAGGCCAGATTTCTTTTGAGTACCTTCAGGTCGTAGGCTACAGAGCAGCATTTATTCAGGTATAAGAGATTGTTGATTGCTTACCTTCAGCTAATGAATAATAAGTTCCAGAAAGAAGGTTGTTATTGGTCTGAAAGGCACAATCAGAAAGTCTGGTGAAAGCTGATCCATTAGTAACTTTCAAAAGGATGTATATTTGAAGAAAAAAATGTTGCAGGGTTATTGGAAACAGAGCAGTGGGGCGAATTAAATAGTTCTTTCAAAGAGCTGGCACAGATACCTGTGGGACACATGGCCTCATCTATGTTGTATGAATCTGTGAAGAGTAGTTGCAGACATGCCAAGTGAGAAAACCAGTGAAAGGTGGTGAAAATTGACCCACAATTGCACAAAAGGGGACGACGCCAACCAAGTTGAATGTAGCCCAGAGCATATATAGTTGCACTGAAAGTGCAATGGCATACAGGCTTCTAATAATAAATTTACAAAACATTTGTATAGCAAAATTGAAGGGATTTATCCATATTATGGATAATTATTATGGAAAGATTATGAAGATGTATTAATTTGGATTTGAATTAATTGTTTATATATATTTGTGATAGTAATAGAAAGACACTGTTTCCATCCCTGCCAGCTCCTACCTGAAGCTGTTGTAGTTCTGGGTAATATAACTTTGCTGTGCATTGTGAAAGCGAATCTCTGATATAAAACAACAAGAATTTCTGTCCACCAGCCTCAGAACAGTTTCACTCCAAAGTCAGTTATAACATCATCAAGTAAAAGTTGAGTGGAGAATAATGCAGATTCTGATTCACAAAAAGTCAGACTGACATCGACTTCAAGATAATAAATGGGTGAAGCAGATAATTGATGTGTGGATTTGGTGAGGGGAAAAGGTGTAAATCCAACTTTATTTTTATTTTGTATCTAAGAATGAACTCTTGATAGTATATGAAGCCAAGAAGTAGTTTTTTTCAACATTAAGGATTCTTTGCAGTGAAGTGGTTTGGATTTGTGGCATAAAATTAAGTTAATTCAATGTTGGTTTCTGATCTGTTCTTGAATTTAAAAAATGTTCAGATACATTACAGTCTCCAGATAACACACTGTGAGTTGAGGGAGGTCCTGTTCTTAGCAACTCAAATTGTATGGACCGAGTTCAAAAAAGAGCCTGAATTGTAATTTTCTTCAGTGTATCAACAAACTATTGGCGAGTTCTGTAGTGTTTTAATGTCATAATCAATTTGGCAGGAATATTGTGTTTTAATCGTAGGAGATATCTTACCTTTCCACCATAAGGCTAAAAGCACCTCAGTTATTAAATAAAGCTTGTCTTTCTCCTCAATTTTTATTTGCTAAACTGAAAAACCCTTTGAGTGTTGATTGTACATGAAGAAAGAAAGAATGAGAATGCTTTGGTGTTTTTTTTGTGTTTGGAATTCTGTTTTTAAGAAAGCCATAGGAGTTACCATTACACATCATGAACACAAAATCACTTGGAGGTGGGGGAAAGCTTCATTCTGATTTGGTGATGGATGGCAAGAGGGCAACAGATCTTTTCTTAGCCATCATTTAGCTTTCAGCTGTGATTCTTTTAGTACTACCTCATAGGACCTCTCCCAAAGGTTACCCTTTCAATGTTTGTTTTTTTTCTCCCACTATGCCTTGTTCTACGGCCTTGGGTACAAAATCCTGTATAGTTCAGTAATGCATGCTAATACATTCAGCATATGCTATTTCAGCAAACCTCATGCTACATCCTTGTAGAACAGCATTGTATTTTGACTAAAGGAGCCGGTTATTTGTTGCCATCCTTCCTGACATCCACTGCAGGGGCAGAATTTGCCAAAGACAAAATAGCTTTCTTCTCACAGCTTTCAACTGCCATACTTCCTTTCTCTCAACTTTGAATATATTATAGATGTAGAAATTAGAAGCACAAGTGGGACATTTGGCCCTTCAAGCCTGCTTTGCCATTCATTTTGATCATGGCTGATCATTAAATTCAGTGTCCTGATCCCACCTTCTCCTCATATTCCTTGATCCCTTTAACCACAAGAGCTATTATGTAATTTCTTCTTAAAACCAAACAACATCTTGGCCTCAGCTACATTCTGTGGTAGTAAATTCCACACATTCAGCACCCTGTAGGTGAAGAAATGTCTCCTCACCTCGCTTCTAAGAGGTTTACCTTATCGTCAAACTATGACCCCTACTTCTGGACTCTCCCACCATTGAAAACATTCTTTCTGAATCCATCCAGCCTCATCCTATTAGAATTTTATAAGTTTCTATGAGATCCACTCTCACTCTTCTAAACTCCAGTGAATGTAATCCTACTTGACTTAATCTCTCCTCATATGACCGATCTGCCATCCCAGGAATCAGCTGTATGCCTTCTATAGCCAGGACATCCTTCCTCAGATTAGGACACCAAAACTGCACACAATACTCCAGGTGTGGCCTCACCTCAATGCCCTATATAATTGCAGCAAAACATCCCTATCCCTAAATTCAAATCCTCTTGCTATGAAGGCCAACATACCATTTGCCGCCTTTATTGCCTGCTGTTCCTGCATGCTTACTTCCAGCAACTGATGCACGAGGACACTAAGGTTTCACTGCATATCCACCTCGCTCAATTTACACCCATTCAAGTAATAATCTGTCTTCCTATTATTGCTACCAAAGTGGATAACCTCACATTTATCCACATTATACTACATCTGCCATGCATATGCCCAACACTTAGCATTTCCAAATCACACTGAAGCACTCTGCATCCTCCTCACAGCTCACCCCCCACACCCAGTTTGTATCATCTGCAAATTTGGAGATGATGCATTCAGTTCTTCTTCCAGATTATTAATATATAATGTGAACAGTTGGGGTCTGAGCACAGATCCATGTGGAACCCCACTAGTCACTGCTGCCAATCAGAAAAAGACCATTTATGCCAACTCTTTGCTTCCTATCTGTTAACCAGCTTTTGATCTATCTCAAGACAATACCTGCAGTCCCATGGGCTTTAACTTTACATATTGGTCTGTTATGTGAGACCTTGTTGAAAGCCTTCTGAAAGTCTAAATAAACCACATCCACTGGTTCTCCTCAGTCAATGTACTAGTTACATCCTCAAAGAAGTCCAGTAGATTTGTCAAGCACAATTTGTAAGTCTATACTGACTTTGATTATACCACTGCCTTCCAAATGCCGAGTTACGAAATCCTTGATAATGAACTCCAGCAACTTTCCCAGTATCGATGTTAGGCTCACTAGTCTATAATTATTTGTTTTCTCTCTCCCTCCCTTTTTGTATAGCAGGCTTACATTAGATACGCTTCAATCTGTAGGAATCTGTCCAGAGTCCAAAGAATTTTGGAAAATAACCACCAATAGTTCTACTATTTCCAGGGCCACTTCCTTAAGTACTCTGAGATGAAGATCTTAAGGAGCTAGAGATTTATCCACCTTCAATCCCATCAATTCCCCCAAAACCATTTCTCTACTAATGCTGATTTCCTTCAGCTCCTCACCAAAACTTATTTCTCTCAGAACTAGACAGAATTTCTCAGAAAATATTTAAACAATGATGAACTTAGACATCTGAACCATTATGTCTCTGACTTGAGTGCACATCATTATGTAAGTAAATCTGTACATTTGTAAGAAGATGATTTCTAAAATAGCACTTCTTCCAATGCCGTCGAATCCCGACAGTACAGAAGTAGGTCATTCAACCTATTGAATCTGCACCAACTCTCCAAAAGAGCATACCACCCAGGCATTCCCCTCTGCTCTATCCTCATAACCCTGCACATTTACCTTAGCTAATCCACCTAACCAACAGATTTTTGGGCTGTGGGAGGAAACCCATGGAGATACAGGGCGACAGTGCAAATTCCATAAAGTCGTCTAAGGCTGGAGTTGAACCTGGGTCCCTGGCACTGTGAGGCAGCAGTGCTAACCATTGTGTCAAGTGCACCCTTCTTGCTCTTCTTACTACACGGATGCCATTTCTATTAACCACTCACCACAGTCATCCTTCAAAACAAAGTGGTAGTAATAAAAGAGACATGTTATTCCATTGCAATAATTTTTGTCCTTTTTGCTCCCTATATCTCCTTAAATTTTCCCAGTCTTTCCTTTGCAGTTCCATACAGGCTGACAACTCTTTGGTTCCTCATCCAACTGGCAAATATCAGCAGGCTACTGTAGAAGGTATTCCCACAAAAATGTTATCCATATGCACACAACTTTGATTAGGAGCCAGTGGATAGTAAATGAATAGAAATCCTGGCTTTTTTATTCTCCTTCGTACCTCAGGGGATCAGAACAGCCATGTAGGTTCAGACCATGGATTTGAATGTGGAACCAGCTTTGTAAGATTCAGTTGTGCACTGGCGTTGGTTTTCCAAATTAATTATTAAGCTAATTCAGATAAATATCTAATATGGAAACTCTTGAAGACAAACACAATTAACATGTGTTTAAATAATCTTCGAATTGGTGTAAATGTGGCAACTGATGAAGTTGATGAAGTAAAATGTAATTTGGAGGGTAGTGTTGAAAAGCTCTTATGTGTATTGTACAAAGTTTTTTAGTACCTGGAGAAACTGGTAGCCTTGCTGAGGTGGGTCATATTTGTAAAATATTGGCTGGAATTTTCTGGCTATTCATCCCTTGTCGCTACTAGAAGCGAGGGTGGAGAATTTCTGTTCACTGCAATGGGACTAGAGAATCCCGATGGCGTGAATGGCCAAAACATTCCGGCTATTATTGCACAATATATTTACAATATAATGATATCAAGATTGAGTTACGTGGAGAGACAAGAAGTTGGAACTCTGCTTAAAGCAAACAAGGTTGATAGGAGATTTGATAGAGTTGGTCAAACTTTAAGGGTTTTGGAATAGGGAGAAGCTATGTTCTCTGACAAGCAGGTCAGTAACCAGAGGACACAAGTTAAAGATAATTTATAAGAGAACCTCAGGGAAGATAAGGAAACTTCTCATGCGACAACTTTTCGTGATCATGAACGCAATACCTGAAAAGGTAGTGGAGTTAAATTGAATAGTGCTTTGAAAAGGCAATCAAGTAAATACTTGAAAAGAAAGATTTCTAAGGCAAACAGCTGGAAATGAGGTGATTTGAACAGCTGTTTTAAAGATTCAATATCAGCACAATAGGCCAAATCCAACCTTCTGCTGGATGATTTTATGATTATGATGGGTCTCCGTATTTCCAATACCAGAAATATTGAACCAGAAAAATTGAAGCAGGGATGCCGCGGCATTAAGTTTCCACAAAGATTTCCTTTGCTGTTAGGAGGTCAACAGGAAAATAAATATATTTCTTTGTAGGTATCAAAGTATATGACCCAGTAAAGAAGGAAATACATTCATTTAATACCAAAGATTTGTCAATTAGGTATCCACTTTGATTCAGAGGTAGCACTCTTGCCTCTGAGTCAGAAGGTTGTGCGTTCAAATCCCACTCCAGGGACTTGAGTACAAAATCTTGGCTGGCGCTATGATATTACTTAGGGAGCGCTGCATTGTTAGATGTGCCATCTATCATATGCAGCATTAAACCAAGACCCTATCTCAGAGGGATGTAAAAGATCCCATGGCACTCTTTGAAGAAGAGCTGGAGCATCCTCCTGGTCCCTTGGTTAATATTTATCTCCCAACGAACATCACCAAAACACATCATCTGGTTATTTATCTCATTGCTGTTTGTGACATCTTGCTGTGCACAAATTAACTGCTGTTTTTCCCAACATCACAATAGCGATAGAATTTCAAAAATACTCCATTGACTTATGTTCTGAGTTTGTAAATGGCATTATCTAAATCATTCTTTCTTCAAACTTTGACGTGCATTTTTTCTGTATTGCCAAGACAGACAGACGGATTGATTTGATTACAACTTGAAGTCATTTCCCTGAGAGGAAATAGATCTCAGCTTAGGAAGTCCTATTACTTACACCCTATCAGTAGTTCTGAGGCCTGAAATTCCATATTAACCCTAAAGACCATGTAATGAGGCCTGCTTAGAATTCCATTAAGTATGTATGGTCTGCTACTATCTCCAACCTGTATCATTCTCACTTAATTTAAATTATTGTCTGTGGAATGCCTTATCATGGCATGACAAGGCAGAAGAGCCAAAGTTGATGTCCTATATTTTTTCAACCTACCGAACAACACCATAGTGTTCAGCGGTGATTTCTGTTTGTTGATTTCTGGCATGTGAATTTGTCTCTCCCATTTCCTGTGCTGCTTCATTTGTGCCTGATGTGACCTCCAGCGCACCTTTTGCTTATGTTATTCTGAGAAAAACCTTCCCCTTACGGACATAATGAAATTTCCTCCTAAGAAATGTGGGTTTCAATGTCCCACTCCATCCCCGTCCCCTTTATCCAAGGGAGCAGCACAAATAATGCAGGAAATCCAGGGGAGAAGTATGGCAGAGACAAATGGAGAGGGGTTGGAGGAGGATAGTCAAAACACAGAGTCAAGTGCAAAATAGAAAAGTAAAAACTGAGTACAGAATTTCCAACTCTTGACCTGCCGCCACCTCTTACCCATGTGAATCTGGCAAGAGAAGAGTGGGAGAAAATTATTAGTGATTTGCCAACTGAGTTGTGAAGAAGACAATGCCATGGCCCTTGTGTTTACTGTGGATTCTCCTGGAGCAGGTTGTGCCATGACAGTTAAAAGAAATGGCAGCACTCTTGGAGCTGAAGGAAAAGACCGGGGCACTGTCGGTCTCGAAGTAGTAAAGATCGTCGACGGAAACGTTGGAGGTAAGAATCTGAAGGAGAAAAGCAGAAAAAAGGGGAGTTGAACAATTGTTAAAATGCAGAACAAAGAAAGGGAAGATGGACAATAGCTGACCAGAGAAAACAAATTACATTTGGGGCAGAACTAATTGGAATGTTATAATTATGAAGCCAATATATTATTTTGCTATTACTAGATTATCCCAACACATTGTTTGCCTTTATGAATTAGAGTTTCTAGTCCGTGACTTGGTTTCAGATTGCTCAAGAAAACTGTCAAAGAACCAAGTTTTCAGAAATATTAATCCTGGTTCTTTTAAGATTATGAAATAAACGTTATGGCATTTGAGAGACAGCAAAACAAACATTGAAACTTAGCCAAAAATATTTGGCATAAATGACTGGTGGTATATTGTCTACTGCTCCGAACTCAAAGGTACTAAATTCAGATTATTTGATTATGCTTTTTTCACTCCAAATTTGAATTTTGTTATGATGAATTCAAATTATTAGGTAATTCAGTTTTTAAGTGCAAAAAATAATTGATAAATATTAGGAGTAGATTATAGCTAGTGAGCAAATCCGGGTTCTAAATTAAAGTTAAAGTTTATTTATTAGTCACAAGTAAGGCTTACATTAACACTGCAATGAAGCTATTGTGAAATTCCCCTAGTCATCACACTCCTGTCCCTAACCAACGTGTCTTTCAGACTGTGGGAGGAAACTGGAGCACACCCCACGCAGACACAGGGAGAATTTACAAACTCCACACAGTCAGTGACCCAAGCTGGGAATCGAACCTGGGTCCCTGGCGCAGTGAGGCAGCAATGCTAACCATTGTCCACTGTGCCGCCCACAGTTACAGATGCAGGTTCTCTGTATTTCTAAGAGTTGGGAAAGAATTTCATATTATAAATTCTATTGCTTGCAGCTGCTTATAATTGGCAGGCGGGGTACTGAGCTGTGCTAGTATCTATCCTTTGTCTCATGTTTGTTTCTAGTCACATTGAGTGTATGTAAATGGCTGTGGATTGACTGCCCAAACTCAGTTTACACAAGTCACATGAACAACTGGGAGTATGCACAATGCAGACTTGATGGGCTGAATGACCTCCTTCTGCACTGTAGGATTCTATGATTATAACTGAGCGTAGTTTTATACAAAAGCAGAAAATGCTGGAAAATCTCAGCAGGCCTGACAGCATCTGTGGAGAGAGAATAGAGTCAACATTCAAGTATAGATGACCCTTCATCAGAGCTAAAGGCAAAAAAAATCAGCAGAGATTTATACTACGAGGGTGGGGCTACAATTGGACAAAGGGAATGTAAAGAGGATTAAAGATGGCTGAGAAAGGTGCTGAAAGTTTCCATTAAGTGATCAGAATATGTGAATGGCAGAATCGTGCAAGCGATAGGAAGGTCTGGGTCCTGCTTGCGGGCGGACTGAGTAAAACGGTCACCCTGTCTGTGTTTGGTCTCTGCGACGTAGAGTGGACCGCATTAGGAGCAGTGAATGCAATGGACCAGATTGAAGGAGGTGCATGTGAAGCGCTGCTTCACTTGCAAGGGGTGTTTAGGATCTTGGACAGGAAGGAGGTAAAAGGGCAGGTGTTGCACCTTCTACAGTTGCATGGGAAGGCACTATGGGCAGAAGATGAGGTGTCAGATGTGATGGAGGAGTGGACCAGGGTGACCCAGAGAGAATGGTCCCTGTGGAATGCTGACAGAGTGTGACAGAAAGATGTATTGAGTGGTGGCATCATGCTGGAGTTGGTGGAAATGGCGGAGGATGATCCTTTGAATTCAGAGACTGGTGGGATGAAAAGTGAGGACAAGGGGGACCCTATCCTCGTTCTGGGAGGGAGGGGAGGGGGTAAGAGCAGTGGCCCGGGGGATCGGTCGGACACGGATGAGAGCCCGGTGAGTGGAAAACTACAATTGAGAAAGAAAGAAGGCATATCGGCAGTGCCATTTTGCAAAGAGGCTGCACCTTCCCATGCAATCGTAGAAGATGCAACAGCTGTTCCTTTACTTCCTCCCTGCTTACCATCCTAGGTCCTAAACACCCTTTTCAGGTGAAGCAGCGCTTCACATGCACCTCCTTCAATCTGGTCTATTGCATTCACTGCTCCCAATGCAGTCTACTAATGCAGACTGGGTGACCGCTTTGCTGAAAACCTTCAGTCTGTCCACTAGTAGGACCCAGACCTTTCTGTCACTTGCCACTTCAACACACCACCCTGCCCTCTTGTCCACATGTCCGTCTTTGGCCTTTTGCAATGTTCTAGTGAACCCCAACGGAAACTGGAGCAACAGCACCTCATCTTTCGATTGGACACTTTACAGCTTTCTGGACTAAACGTTGAGCTCAAAAACTTAAGAGCATGAATTCTCCTCTCCACCTCCACCCCATTTCCATTTATTTTATTTCATTTTGTTTCTTCTTTTTATCTCTTATCATCATTTTTTCTCACTTCTGTTTTTCCACTACTTCATTAAGCTCTCCTCCTTGACCCCCTGCCTCCCCCTTTGTTTCAGGGCAACTGCCATAATCCTCAGGCAGTTCTAAACCATCTGTAGCTCTGTTCTGTCATTCACACATTCTGATCACTCAATGGACACATTTAGTACCATTCTCAGCCTTAGCTATATCCCTTTTATCCAATTATAGCCCTGCCCCACCCTCAGCATAAATCTCTGCTAATTTTTTTTGCTCGTAGCTCTGACAGTCATTTAGATTCAAAATGTTGGTTCTATTCTCTCTCCACAGATGCTGTCAGACCTGCTGAGATTTTCCAGCATTTTCCTTTTTTGTTTCAGATTTCAGTATCTGCAATATTTTGCTTTTATCAAAGCCTGGTTTTGGCTTGAAGATCTACAATTGTAAGCTGTTTCTTAGTATTTACTGCTTACGTGGGTTTTGAGGTTTGGCCACAATTCCCATTCGGAGTCAGGGCTTAAATTTGGATTACCCAAGGGGGATGAGAACATCGGCAGAACTTGATTCCATCCAGGTTCCACTGTTTTGACTTCTACTCAGGGAAGAAGACAGACAGGCAAATCTTCCAACTGGTTGGCACAGTAGTTGACACTGCTCCCTCACAGCGCCAGGTATCCAAGTTCAATTCCAGTCTTGGGTGATTATTGGAGTTTGCATGTACTCCTCGTGTCTGTGTGTGCTTCCTCCAGGTGCTCCGGTTTCCTCCCACAGTCTAATGATGTGCAGGTTGGGTGGATTGGCCATGTTAAATTGCCCCACAGTGTCCTAAGATGTGTAGGTTAGATGGATTAGCCGTGAGGAATGTATGGGGTTATAGGGATAGAGGGTGAGAGCGGACCCTTAATTTCCCCAGAAATCCTTACAAATTTAGGGTCTTGCATTATATATTCTATCAGGTAGAGCAGTGCCAGTTACACCACTGAATAATCTGAGCATTTTATGTTTAGGTGTGTGCCCTTACTTTCCAATATCTAATTATACAATAGGGTAACTCATGGACATAACTGTATCCCCTTGTGATCGGGACCAGATGTCCACCTCTTTGACTTATCTGTCCGGTTGTTTTGAAGACAAGCTGAGAAAGTACTTGATGAGGCATGGTCTGGTAATAAACAAGTTGCTTTATTTCACAACAAGTGACAATAGCAAAACAATCATAGTACAATATTTTCAAGTCCATCAATGCAATTTGTCTTTGAGTAATAGAACAAAATATGCTCTGATGTCTTACATCTTGCTTGTGTTAAAATAATTTATTAATTATATTTTTTCACTCTCATTCTAATCCTAGAACAGACATGTCCTGGCAGATTTGTTTTAAAAAGCTCAGCTCAGCTGACTGCTAATGCCCCTATCATTTTTTTAAGATTTGCCTTTATTTACTTTCTCAAGATGACAGCTTATGTTGTATGACCTCTGCCAATCACTTGGGACCAGGTTTGTTCCAGTGCAATAAGTTTTAGCTGTTTATTGATTGTGGAAAGAGGTAAACAAATTATTTAATGTTTGGGAAGCAATATTTACTACTAACTCATATAATTTCAACCACCAATGCCTTGTTACAACCCCCTGTAGTGACTGATAACTTTAAATGTGACCTGAATTCTCAGTGACCAACCACACAACAAGATTTTAAGTTTATAGACTTTTTCTGTAACAAACTAAAAGCAACATTGGCAGTCCGTAGTCACTCCCAGCTTCCACTGGGTCCTGCGACCATCAGTGATACCCTTCCTCAGTCTTCTGACAATTCTTGATCCGACTTTCAGCAGTAAAACTTGTTGTGTATTTGAAGAAAGACAATCAGGAACACGCAATAAAGGAATGCAATTTTGTTGTGTGTTCTCTCTCCTACCTGTTGTTGCTCTGTTTCCTGCTCTATATCATGTTGCATCATTTCCTTGCGTAAGTTACTAAAACAAAGCTCAATGGTGATCCAAAGGAGATAAATATATAACATTTCCTCCCTCATTCATTTGAACACCCCCAAAACTAGTTCAATATGAACAATAGTCAGTAGGTCAGTCAATTCTATAAATAGGCAATCTGGACATCAAAATGGTTGACGACAAACCCCTGGCATTTTTATCTTCGCACTGATGGGAACCTCTGGCATTTTCATCGTCTCACTAATGTCGGCATAGTTGGTTTAACCCGCATTGACATGGGAACTGGAGGTTTTCTCTGCGCCTCAACAGAGGGTGGGGTGTTGATTTCTTCTGCAGTGTTTGGTGGTGCAGAGTTTGCAGAAGAGTCCTAACTTCATAAAGCTGGACAGACTCCAGTTTTAGCAGAATTGTTTTTCCAGCCAGCTTCTGGTCTGCACATCGCCTTCAAATAATGTCATTTGATGTCTGGACTGTGTAAGAGATTGTCCAGTTGTGGAAGGTTTGTGGCAGGAACACATTTCTCCCCTGAAGAATAGTTCCAAGCCAAGACTCATTGACGCTGGTCTTTTGCCTCACTTTCATGACACTCCATTTGTGTTTGTAGTTGTAGTCACATAATCTCCTTGGTTTTTGGAGTTTTTGCACGATTGAATGCAGAACACAGCTGTCTTTCCATCATGATTATTGCAGGAGAGGTCTTGGTCATGGCATTGGAGGTGTGCCAATAGAATGGTAAGAATTTGTTGAGGCACAATGGCACCGTGGTTAGCGCTGCTGCCTCACAGCACCAGGGACCTGGGTTCAATTCCAGCCTCAGGTTACAGCCTATGTGGAGTTTGCATTTTCTCCCGTACCTGTGTGGATTTCCTCCGGGCGCCCCGGCTTCCTCCCACACTCCAAAGATGCGCCAATTAGTTTGATTGGCCGTAGAAAATAGCCTTTTAGTTCAGAGATACTAACAGGTTAGATATGTGGGGTTTCAGGGGTAGAGTCTGGGTAGAATTGTTGTCGGTGCAGACTCAATGGTCTAAATGGCCTCCTTCTGCACTATAGAGATTCTGTGATTCATTGGATAAGTGAATCTTATTCTTTGATTGTTTTCAAAGCATGGTCCGTGATTTGGACAAAGTATTCTGCTAACCCACTAGCGGAGAGTAAAATGGCACGGATTTAACGTGTTAAATGCAGTTTTCTTGTACCAAGTTCTCAAATTCCTGCAAAATAAATTGAGGTCAATTGTTACTCACCAACTGTTTTGGGAATTCAGTGACTAACCACTTCCCCCAGACGAGTTAGATGTCATCACAGTGACTGCTGGTCATTTGATGTGATCATCAACAGTTAATAAAAACGTGTTCTTTGAAAGGTCTGCAAAATCCATATGCACACATTGCCAAACTTCTTCAGGCCGCTCCATGGATTAAGGGTTACAGGTTTCTTACCTTTGCACAGGAAGAACATGTTCTGGTTTTTTCTTCAATCTCAGCATCAAGTCCAGGCCACTGGAAATAACTTATTGCTATTTCCTTCATGCATACAACTCCACAGTGTCCTTCATGCATCACCTGTTTCCTCAATGGTGATGAAATAATTACTCTGAGGCCCCATAGAAGACATCCTGACTGAACTGACACTCTTGAGAGCACAGGGTCATTCAGAGTGTGTTTTTTCACTTGCAATGAAATGATTGGTGTGTTATCTACTTGGTTAAAGTAGAAAAGATTCCCCTTCAAGCAGTCTGAAGAACTGACAGATAATGGTAGTCTTGAAAGTCCGTCTGCATTGCAACGTAAGCTAGACTTGGGATATTTAATGGTGTAAATGTGCGCAAACAGGAACAATGCCCATCTTTGCATTGTACTTACAGCGAGTGACAGAATTCCCGTTTGTGGTTCATAAATGGTACTGAATGGATGATGGTGTGTCAGCAATATAAATGCCCTTCCATACAGGAACTGATGGACTTTCTAGACACTGAAGATGATCCCAAAAATTCCCTGTTCAATCTGGGCATAGTGGCTCCCAGTTTTACTTAAGGTTCAAGAAGCAAAAGCAATAGGTCATTCTTCACCCAGTGGCATGATGGCAAGACCATCACCCATACACCATAAGGCCATGCATCAAGTGCTAACTGTAAGGGTAAAATAGGATCAAAATGCTTGAGAGCTTCGGAATTAAGGAATAATGCTTTGGCCTGCACGAAGGCATTTGTCTGACAACTTTCACATCTTGTTCTGACACAAGAGGTTATGCGACAGTTTCAGAATTGTTGCCAAGTTTGGGACAAATCTTCTATAATAATTCAGCAGTTTGAGAACAGGAAGGAATGTAATTTGCTTACATTCTGGAGGTGCAGGTGCCATGGACGTCACAGAGAGGATGCAGTTATCAGCACACAAGATACCAAAGACACAGAGAGAGCAGCTTTTATGGTCAGATTTCAAGAGCAAGAGAGGAAGTTAAAAGTAGGACTTTGAAGATAGCAACTGCTGAATTACTCCAGTGCCGTGGTAAGAGTAGAAATAGAAAGCTTGTGAAGATCAATGTGTGCCTTGAGGCATGATGCAAGGGGGAGGGCTTCAGATTTTTGGAGCAGTAGGGTCAGTTCAGGGGCAAGAGAATTAGCTCAAAAGCGATGGGTTGCACCTTAGCAAATCAGTGTCCTCACGCGGAGGTGCACTAATGTTGTTGGGACAACTTAAACTAAATTGGCAGGGAAAAGCGCATCAGTGTATAGAAGCAGAAAAGAGGAATAAGGTTCATAAAGTGTTCAATACTACTAGAGAATCAAGTAGTACAACATTAGATAGGAACAGACTAAGAAGGATTTTAAGGAATACAAAGATAGGTTTAGAAGCATGTATGTGAAAACACAAAGTATGGTGAGTAAGTTGTGAGCTACAAGTGCAAATAGCCATGTGGAAGTATATTATTGTGGCAATAGCAGAAGGTAAAATGCAAGCAAAGACAGACAGGAACAACTGGTGAACTTTAAGAAAGGAGAATTTTCTGTATAGGCTAGGTACATTTGAACTACAAGGGAGGGTAGAGGAACCAAAGCCAGGACTCCTTAGATGTCAAGGGAGATGGGAAATATGCTGAAACAAAACAAAAAGGATATATGATGCATGTTGGCTGAATTCTTCAAGCAAGAGCCAAGCAAAATACAGTAAATTGACAGAGGGTGTGAAAAAAATAAGACTAGCAGAGAGAGAATATGAAAATAAAATGGCAGTTCACATAAAACAGAACTCAAAAATCTCTTACCAGCATACAAATAGTAAGTGGGTAATTAGCCTATTAGAGACAAAGAGAGAGATATGTTTAGAAGGACCAGGCATGGCTAGAATACTTAATGTATACTTCGTACTTGTGTTTATTAAGGAAGAGGATACTGATAAATTATCAGTATAGTGGAGATGTTAGATGTGATAGATGAAGTGAAGATCAATAAGCAGAATGTAATGGAAAGACTGGCTTTGCTTAGAGTGGATGAGTAGATAGGTCACCTGGTCTGGATGGCTTGCAGCCCAGATTTGAGTGAAGAGAGTGGAAGCACTTTCAATAATCATCCCAACTTTCCTAGATATGGAGGGGGAGGTGGAATCTGAGGATTGAAGAGTGGCAACTGGTGTAAGAATATTCCTGGTCAGTGCAGGCTGCTCAGCTTAACATCACAATAATTAATAATAGGCACTGGATAAGATTTGAGTTAATTAAGGAGGGACAGCACAGGCTTGTAAAAAGCAGATTGTGTTCAACAAATCTAATTGAACTTCTTGGCAACCTAACAGAGAATGTTGATGAAAAGAATGCATGGGCATTCCCATAGATTCTTAGCAGGAAGCTATTTTGCCCATTTAGTCCATCTTGGTTCTCTTCACAGAAAATCAGTTTTATTCACCTGTCCCATCCCTGTTGTCTACATGAATTTTTAAAAACTACTAGGCAAAGTGCCAAATAAAAGGCTGATGGACAGAATTCAGGCTCATGGAATGGGAGCACCAATGTCAGCTTATGGACAGGAAACAGTGGGTCATGGTAAAGGGTTCATTTTCAGACTGGAGTGCAGTATAAACTGGCATTCCACTTGGACCATTTTTGAAATAAATATAAATCACTTGGATATTGGAATACAGAGTAAAATTTCAAAATTTGCTGCTGATGGCAGACTGGATGATACCAATTGACTTCAATAGCATAATTAGGATGTAGCAGAATGGATAGACATAGAAACATAGGAGCAGGAGGAGGTCATTTGGCCCTTCAAACCTGCCCTGCCATTCATTAAGATAACGGCTGATCATCCAACTCAGTAGCCTAATCCTGCTTTTGTCCATAACCTCTGATTCCACTCACCCCAAGAACTATATACAGCCACTCCTTGAATACATTCAATGTTTTGGCGCCAATTACTTCCTGTCATAATGGATTCCACAGGCTCACCATTCTTTGGGTGAAGAAATGTCTCCTCACCTCTGTCCTAAATGGTCTACGCTATATCCTTGGACTATGACCCCCAGTTCTGGACTCCCCCACCATTTGGACTATCCTCCCTGCATCTCCCCTGTCTAGTCCTGTTGGAATTTTATAAGTCTCTATGAGATCCCCCCTCATTCACCTGAGCACCAACAAAAACAATCCTAACCTATTCAATCTACCTTCATTCATTAGTCCTGTCATCCCCAGAATCAGCCTAGTAAATCTTCGCTGCACTCCCTTGAGAACAAGACCATCCTGCCTCAAAAATGGAGATCAAAACTGCACATTATACTCCTGGTGTGGCCTCACCAAGGCCCTGTACAATTGCAACAACACATCTCTGCTCCTGTACTCGAAACATCTTGCAATGAAGGCCAACATACTATTTGCCTTCTTTACCACCTGCTGCACCTGCATGCTTACCTTCAATGACTGATGCACAAGGGCACTAGGTCCCACTAACACTCCCCTATCCTAATTTACAGCCATTCAGGTAGTAATCTGCCTTCTTGTTTTTGCTTCCAAAGTGAATAACCTCACATTTATCCAAATTATACTGCATCTGCCATTGATTTGCCAGCTCACCCAACCTGTCCTGATCGTGCTGAAGGACCTCAGCATCATTGTCACAGTTCACCCTTCCAACCAACTTGGGGTATCATCTGCAAACTTTGAGATATTACAATTTGTTCCCTCATCCAAATCATTAATGCATATTGTGAATGGCTGAGGTCCCAGCACCGATCCCTGTGGCACCCCACTAGTTACTGCCTACCAATTTGAAAAGGACCAATTAATTCCGACCCTGTTTTCTCTCTGCTAACCGGTTTTCTATCCATCTCAATACACTTCCCCCGTCCCATACACTTTAATCTTACATAATAATCTCTTACATGGGACTTTGTCAACTGCTATCTTAACATCCAAATATACTACATTGACTGGCATCTTCCTTGTCAACTCTACTAGTTCTTCAAAGAATTTCAACAGATTTGTCAAGCATGATTTCCCCTTCATTAAGCCATGCTGATGCTGTCTGACCTTGCCACTGCTTTCTAAATGCTCTGCTATAAAGCCCTTGATAATGGATTTGAGAATTTTCCCCACTACCAACGTTAGGCTTACTGGTCTATGATTCCCTGTTTTTTTTTCTTGATCTCCCTTTTTGAATGTTGGAGTGACACTAGCTATCCTCCAATCTGCACGGACTCTTCCAGAGTCTATAGAATCCTGTAAGATGGCCACCAATGCATCCACTATTTCTTGAGCCACTTCCTTAAGTACTTTGGGATGTAGATTATCAGGCCCTGGGGTTTTATCCGCCTTCAATCCCATCAATTTTCCCAGCACTATCCTCTACTAATATTGATTTCCCTCAGTTCTTCCCCCTCATTAAATCTTACATTCTCCAACATTTCTGGTATTTGATTTGTGCCTACTTTCGCAAAGATAAGACCAAAGTATATTGTTCAGCCATTTCTTTGTCCCCTGTTAAATATTCCCCTGTTTATGTCTGTAAGGAACCTACATTTGTCTTTACCAACTTTTCTCTTCACGATCTGCACAAAGTGGCACATGGAATTTAATGCAGAGAAGTGTGACATTATACATTTTGATTTGATTTATTATTATCACATGTATTAATACACAGTGAAAAGTATTGTTTCCTGCATGCTATACAGCCAAAGCATACCAAAAGTAAAGAAGGAAAAGAGTTCAAAACTGCATTTTGGCAGAAGAGATAGGGAAAGGCAATATGGATTCTATGGACCAGATTCTCAAGCCAAGCCGAGGTTATAAACGGAGGCAGACAGAGCCCGTAAGTGCCAGTACTGACAAGTATGCCAGTTTCCTAATCCCATTTCTGGCATGACCATTTTGGTCAAGGCAGGTTTGCACCAGCAAGGCTTTTTGCAATTACACTCAGTGAGACCTTTGTTAAGGGTTGGTAATGGAGGCCAACTGGGATTTTTCAGTCAACCTCCAGTTTCCTGACATTAAAGGTGACAGCTCAACAGCAGGTACACATGGGCAGGTTGGGATGCCAGCACTCCAGTCAGATCTAGAGACCCTGCACACGGACACCATCAATGTGTGCTGCCCTGTAAGATGATTCCCTCTGCCAGCGAGTGGTGGTCTGTTTTTGCGTTTGAACAATAGTTGCTTCATGTTGAAGTGTTCTCTCGGTTATTTTCCGTTCATTGCAGCTTGCTGCTACTATGAATCAGGAAGGCCTTTGATAGGACCACCTGCTCCAAGAGGGAAACTGCTTCTGTGCAAATTAAGGGATTGTCCCTGTCAAAATTGGTTCTGCGCCCCCACCAAAAAAGCCCAGAGATGCGTTTGAAACCAGAGTGAAAAATTAGCCCAATGGCATGGCTCTAAAGAGTGCGCAGGGTTTGGGGTTGGGGAGGGGGCATGCGGATATTTGAAGGGGAAGGCTACGTTGAAAGAGTAATTGAAGCTGGCTTGCTCTG
Source organism: Carcharhinus amblyrhynchos (assembly GCF_965287045.1). Taxonomy (NCBI): domain Eukaryota; kingdom Metazoa; phylum Chordata; class Chondrichthyes; order Carcharhiniformes; family Carcharhinidae; genus Carcharhinus; species Carcharhinus amblyrhynchos. The sequence goes on along the minus strand of NC_137335.1, from coordinate 31,828,009 downwards.
TTTGAATCAAAGGAGATTGAGGGGAGATCTGAAAGAGATGTACAATGTTACTACTCATTTAGATAAGATAGGCAAAGAAAACTATTCCCATTAGCTGATGATATAATGACTAAGGGTTTTTGGCATGAAATATGGGGGGATGTGAGGGGGAATCTTTTAGCACAGTAAGTGATAACCTGAAAACTCGCTATCTATGGGATGATAGATGATAAGTGGTTTCAAAAGTTAACTGAATGGGCAATTGAAGGAAGTAAACTTACAGGGCTACTCGGATAGAAGGGAGAAATTAAGAAATAAGAACATAAGAACATAAGAAATAGGAGCAGGAGTAGGCCATCTGGCCCTTCGAGCCTGCCCCGCCATTCAATAAGATCATGGCTGATCTGTCGTGGCTCAGTTCCACTTTCCCGCCCTCTCCCCATAACCCTTAATCCCCTCTCTTATCAAAAACCCATCAACCCGCTTCTTAAAAATATTTAGCGAGGCAGCCTCCACCACTTCAACGGGCAGAGAATTCCAGAGATTCACCACCCTTTGAGTGAAGAAGTTCCTCCTCAACTCCGTTCTAAACCGCCCCCCCTTTATCTTGAGGCTGTGCCCCCTAGTCCTACTGTCTTTTTTGAGCGGGAAGAGTCTCTCCACCTCTATCCTATCCATCCCATTCATCATCTTATACGTCTCAATGAGATCTCCCCTCATTCTTCTAAACTCTAACGAGTACAAGCCTAGTTTATTCAGCCTCTCCTCATAGCTCAACCCCCTCAACACCGGTATCAGCCTAGTAAACCTCCTCTGCACTCCCTCCAAGGCCAAAATATCCTTGCGCAGGTGCGGCGCCCAAAACTGCACACAGTACTCCAGCTGTGGCCTCACCAATGCCCTATACAGCTGCAGCAAGACCTCCCTACTTTTATATTCAATCCCCCTCGCTATGAAGGCCAGCATCCCATTCGCCTTCCTGACCACCTGCTGCACCTGCAGGCTGGGTTTTTGCGATTCATGCACAAGGACCCCGAGGTCCCTCTGCACCGTCGCCTGCTGCAGTTTTTCGCCACGTAAGTAATAGTCCTTCCTACCATTCTTCCTACCAAAGTGGACCACCTCACACTTGCCAACATTAAATTCCATTTGCCATTTCCTGGCCCATTCGCCCAGCCTATCTAGATCCTTCTGCAGACTCTCCACACCCTCCGCACAATTTGCCTTTCCCCCAATCTTGGTGTCATCAGCAAATTTCGACACCCTACACTCGGTTCCCTCCTCCAGATCATCTATATAAATGGTAAATAGCTGAGGCCCCAGCACCGACCCCTGGGTTAATTAAATTGACTAGATTGTTCTACAGGTGGGCCATACGACTTGCTGTTCCATTATGACTCAATTACATATTCTATTCTATCTTGCAATAGATTAAAGCAACTGTAAGTGGCAATGATCGCATCAGTGCATTTTAGGAAATGGTCTGAGTCCGTCAATTTGCATGTTGATAAAGTTTGTTTCACTGTGCCGTTGGTCTTTAGTAGCTCTGGTAGTTGCCACTGAGATAAATCATTTGTATCTAGCAGATCAAACTAAAATAGTGTCAATATAAAAGCAACTTCATAGATAGAGAAGGGAGGGGTTGTTTGTCAATCTGGAGTCTAAGCTTGGTTTGAATTTGAGTCCTAGAGGGTGGTATATTCAGTCAGTGAGTCACTCTGTGCCTGGATCAGTTATTTTTCAAACTAACTTGTGTACTAAAAGTTGATTACATGCTTCAAAGATCTTAATGATATTTATCTTGATTAATCAGCAGCAGACTCTCTTAAATATGGCACAACGTAAATTTTGTCTTTTTAAAAATAATCCAAAGTCCTTATTCATGTGATTTTACAGCTTTCATCCCTGTATTTTTACATATTACTCAGTAGTCCTGTTTATGAAGAACAACAGAAGAGTGAACCTCCCCTTTAATTCCTGATAGTCTTCAAAGCTGAAGACTTTGTGAGAAGCTCTTTACTATAGAAGCTTTTATAAATGCATTCCGAGGAAATTGAATGTTCTGTGTGTCAAGTTGACCTGTGCTAGTCAAGCATCTGTTCAATTGATTTAGTTTAACCACTTAACCATCTGTTACTCATCATGTTTTATGCCAACAAATTCTGAACCAATTATAACAATGGTCTAGATTGTCGCTGAGTTAGGATGACTTGGGATCCCTTTAAAAATAGCAGGCGGGTGCCGCTTTCAGGATTGTCGACCACATTGCCAAGGTTTCCAATTTCCAGGTGTGCCTTTTAAGGTGTGGTCTGATTCAGGTCATAAATCCAAACCCTACACTCCTGAGCTGATTGGCTGCATTACAGTGACAGGCATATCCTAGTCCTCCATAATTATCACGGAGTCAGGCCAATTTTTCAAAGAGTTGTAGCCACGTTGTGTATTATTGGCTGAAAACCCAGAGACCCATTAGAGTACTAAAATACTTGAGCCCCAGGGAAAGCATTGGTTCATTGACAGCTCTGATCTGTGCTGTCAATTTCACAAAGTTTATTTACACAATATTGAGGTGTTAAGTTCTTTCAGTTTCTGCTATTGATACTTTAACAGATCTGGATGATTGACTCACTTATTAGCCTCTTGGAAAAATGTTTTTTGGTTGAGAAAGTAGAACATTATCAATTAATAACTTCGTAAAACGGTTTTTTGCACATCCTACAGTCATCACAGGGGTAGGTTCTTTACCCAGAGGGTGGTGAGGGATTGGAATGCCCTGCCTGCTGCAGTTGTAAATGCGCCTAGTTTGGGGGCGTTTAAGAGATCCGTGGATAGGTTTATGGATGGAAAGGGATTGGTTTAGGTTAGAGGGTCATTGCTTTTTAACTGGTCGGCGCAACATCGTGGGCCGAAGGGCCTGTTCTGCGCTGTAATGTTCTATGTTCCATGTTCTATACAATGTACAGTGGGCGAATGGGCCTTGGTTCTGCCATAGCTTAACATGAGGGCGTGAGGAGATGTAGAGGCTGTGTTAAGGGAATATCTAGTAATGGGAGGACATGAGTGGTGTGTGAGAGCATGCTTTGGCATGAGGGGCCATAGAGTAGTTGGGTGACATACGTAACATAAGAAATAGGATCAGGTGTAGGCCATTCAGGTGTTTGACCCACTGTGCCATTCAGTAAGGTCACAGCTGACTTTCTACATCCTTACCATTTTCCTGCACTATCCCTATACCCCTTGATGTTTTTAATATGTAGAAATCTGTTAATCTCTTTATTGAATATGCCTTAGCCTCCACAGACTCTGGGGCAGAGAATTCATAAAATTCAACCCCCTTTGAGTGAAAACAATTATCCTGATCATGGTTCTAAGTGGCCTGTCTCTTGATCTGAGTTTGAGCCCCTCATTCTAGACCCCCAGCCAGGGAAAACATCCTGCCGTTTAAGATTTTGTATCTTTGAATGAGGTAATCTCTCATTTTTCTTAGTTCCAGAGAATAAAGACCAGTCTATTTAATTTTACCTCAGAAGGCATATGGTGTACTGGCCTTCATTAATCGAGGGATTGAGTTTAGGAGTCGGGAGGTAATGCTGCAACTTTATAAGACCCTTGTCAGGCCTCACTTGGAGTACTGTGCGCAGTTCTGGTCGCCTCACTATAGGAAGGACGTAGAAGCTATTGAAAGGGTACAGGGGAGATTTACAAGGACGTTGCCTGGATTGGGAGGCATGCCTTATGAAGATAGGTTGAGGGAGCTGGGACTCTTCTCCCTGGAGAGATGAAGGTTGAGAGGCGACCTGATAGAGGTTTATAAAATGTTGAGAGGAATAGATAGGGTGGATTCTCAGAGGCTATTTCCCCGGGTTGAAATGGTCGCTACGAGAGGACACAGATTTAAGGTGCGGGGAGGCAAGTACAGAAGTGATGTTAGGGATAAGTTTTTCACTCAGAGGGTGGTGAGTGAATGGAATCGGCTGCCGTCAGTGGTGGTGGAGGCGAACTCGCTGGGGTCTTTTAAAAGACTTCTGGATGAGTATATGGGATTTAATGGGATTGGGGGTTATAGATAGGTCTATGGATTGGTAGGTGTTGATGTGATCGGCGCAACTCGTGGGCCGAAGGGCCTGTTTGTGCTGTAGTGTTCTATGTTCTATGATAACCTCTCCATTCTATGCATTAATTTAGTTTGTCACATTCTCTCTATGGGACGTATATTTTTCCTTTAGTAAAGAGACCAAAATTGCACAAAATACTCCTGATGTGGTCTCATTAAGGGACTATATTGCAGTAAGACATCTTTACGCTTACACTCAAATCCTTTTGTAATAAAGGCTAACATTACCATCTGCCTATAGATGCCTTAATTGCTTGCAATACCTGCATGTTAGCTTTCAATGGCTCATGAAAAATGGCACCCAAGTCCCTCTGAAGTTCAGCATTTCCCGGTCACTTTATTTTTGTCTTTCTTACCAAAGTGGATAACCTCACATTTCTCCACATTGTATTCTACCTGCCAACTCATTTAGCCTTTCTAAATCCCTTTGAAATATTTTTGCATTATCCTTACAACTCACACTTCCACCTATTTTTATGTCATCTGCGCACTTAGAAATATTATATTTGTAATGCCCTAATTATGTTAGGGGTTGCAGGTTTCAGTAGAAAAAGATGTGGTTTGCACATGTGGATTCAAGGTAACAACCACAGATTTATCGATGCGTTGTTTTCTGCACCATGCAATACAAAACTGAAAGTAAAGCAGCACTACACAATACAAAACTGAAAGTAAAGCAACTTACTAATGACGTCATCACTAAATTATCAGATCAGCTCTTAAAGCAACCTGCAATCCTTTTAAATATATAACATTCCCCCCCCCCAAACACTTATTTCTGTGGTCATGATAACAAATTGGTTAGCATGGCCTCACCAAACTAGTTAATCTTAAATTGTGTAAGAAATTGGACCTGTTTTAGCTAAAACTATGGCTGGTACCCATTTCTCGCTCATGGTATAGTAACACAATGACACTCAGTATCCTTGTTGAAATGAGTGTTGTTTTGCCCCCATTTCTCATCTAGCACTTTGAGATTGTTATTGATGCTCTGCCATCTTTGAAGTTTCTGGAAGCAAAAAATCAAATGTAATTCTTAACTTTCTCTTTAAATGTGGTAATGCAGGTAAACTTTGGGTAGTTGCATGTGTAGTGCTTTTGTAAGATGTCAAAAAGCTTATCAACACAATGTGAAGCTTTAAAGAATGTTTCAAGGATCTTTCAGCTAATCCCTTAGTTGTTGGATGCTGAATACCATTTACTTTGACATAGTCGTCAAACTCCTTTGAAGTAAACTGTGATTGATTATCACTAACAATCTGTTCCGGTTCATCAAATTTTGCAAAACTTCTGTCAAACTTTTCAGTGGTTTAGTCATTTGTAATAGATCTCATGATAACATCCGACCGCTTTAACACTGCATCAATTAAGAACAGGTAACCTCCAAATGGACCAGCAAAACCCATATGCAATCATTGTCATGGAATTTTAGGTCACTCCCATGGGTATAAAGGAGTTATATGAAGCATTTCTTATTCATGCACAGGAATGGCACTGTCCCAACTTTTCTTCAATCCAGACCTGGCCACTAAAAATAATGCTAATTACTTAATCTGTTTAAAGTTTATTATTAGTATCACAAGGCTTACATTAACACTGTAATGAAGTTACTGTGAAAACCCCCCTAGTCGCCACACTCCGATGCCTGTTAGGGAAAACTGAGGGAGAATTTAGCATAGCCAATGCACTTAACCAGCACATCTTTCAGACTATGGGATCAAATCAGAGCACCTGGAAGAAACCCGTGCAGACATGGGGAGAACATGCAAAGTCAGCACAGACAATGGAACCAATGGGTGCTATTTTGGAATCAATGCGTGCTGTTCTGGTTGGCAGTTGGTGACTAGTGGAGTGCCGCAGGGATCGGTGCTGGGGCCACAACTGTTTACCATTTACATAGACGATCTGGAGGAGGGGGCTGAGTGTAGGGTAACAAAATTTGCTGATGACATGACATGAGTGGAAAAGCAAGTTGCGTGGAAGGCGCGGAAAGTCTGCAGAGAGATCTGGATAGGTGAGTGAGTGGGCGAGGACCTGGCAATTGGAGTATAATGTTAGCAAATGTGAGGCTATCCACTTTGGTAGAAATAATAGTAGGAGGGATTATTATTTAAAGGGCAAAAAGCTGTAGCATGCTATGGTGCAGAGGGACCTTGGGGTCCTTGTGCACGAATCGCAAAAACCCAGTCTGCAGGTATAGCAGGTGATCAAGAAGGCGAATGGAATGTTGGCCTTCATAGCGAGGGGGATAGAATATAAAAGCAGGGAGGTCTTGCTGCAACTGTACAGGGCACTGGTGAGGCCACAACTGGAGTACCGTGTGCAGTTTTGGTCACCGCATTTGCGGAAGGATATATTGGCCTTGGAGGGAGTGCAGAGAAGGTTCACTAGGCTGATACCGGAGATGAGGGGGCTAGCCTATGAGAAGAGATTGAATAGACTGGGTCTGTGCTCGTTGGAGTTTAGAAGGCTGAGGGGGGATCTTATAGAGACATATAAGATAATGAAGGGACTAGATAGGGTAGAGGTAGAGAGATTCTTCCTGCTTAGAAAGGATAGCAGAACTAGAGGGCACAGCCTCAAAATAAGGAGGGGGCAGTATAGATTGGAGTTGAGGAGGAACTTCTTCACTCAAAGGGTGGTGAGTCTCTGGAATTCTCTGCCCATTGAAGTGGTGGAGGCTACCTCTAAATATATTTAAGTCACGGGTAGATAGGTTTCTGATAGACAAGGGAATTAAGGGTTATGGGGAGAAAGCGGGAAAGTGGAACTGATCCACTTCAGATCAGCCATGATCTTGTTGAATGGCGGGGCAGTCTCAAAAGACCTAGGTGGCCTACTTCCTGCTCCTATTTCTTATGTTCTTACAATGACCCAAGCCCAGAATTGAACCCTCTGGCATTGTGATGCACCAGTGTTAAATACTGTGCCACCCCTTTAGACTGTACCATGATGTCCTTTATGTAGATGCTCAAGAATGAGGAGGAATGAACTCTCGGATTCCCCACAATAACCACCCACCTTGCACAATCAACTCGAGCTTTCCTGGTGCAAATGGTTTCAAATCAGGATATGGACATTGAGTTCCTGCTATCGTTCCTTTCAATATCAAACCCATTACCTTCCTCATCATGGGATAATTTCTGATATGTCTCTGAACTTGAGAAGTTGTCACAGGCAAATGAACTACTGGTGAAAAATATAGAATATTAGCAAAACTAGTTGCAACAGTTAAGCATGATAATGCATCAGCTTTAGCATGACACTCTGACTAACGATACTTTATAAAGCCTAAGTATGTAGATCGGATCAATGACCATCTTTGTAATCAACTCTCAGCTAATGACAGTACACCTTCATACTGCCCAAAAATTGCAGCTAAGAGTTGATGATCAGTCAATAATGTGAAACGAAGATCATATAAATAATGATGAAACCTTCATACGCCAGAAGTTATACTCAATGCTTGTTTTCCTAAATAAGCATAGAACTGGAAAATTACCATGGACTACATGGAGAGGTTGACCATGATGTTACCTTTTAACAGCACCTCTTCCATATACGTCCTTAACATCAGCTTGTCGTAAAGGAAGTTGCTTCAGCTTTTGCTGCTATGTAGTCTCAGGAATTAAAGGTACAGCAGCACCAGAATCAACATCCATCCTAATAGGTTGGCCACTTAATTTTGGAATTACCCAGAATCTATGTGATTCACCCTGTATGGATAAGATATTCGATTGGAGCTCTTCATCATGTTTCTGCACATTATTTTCTTCACGGTCATAATTCTTTTCTTCCTTGTGAATTATTTTTGTAAAATGCCTTTGTTCTTTTACCTGTAGGTACCTACATTATCCTTCTGAATATTCTTCTCAGGGAAGCTGGTCTAGCCCAACAAGCTTTTGCACTTTAGCCCATTTTGCCATAATTCTTACGTTGGCTATCCTTTCTCCAGCATTGACTAGCTGAATGACCCATTTTGGTTCATCTGTGACATGCTTGTTGCTGTCTTGACTTCTTATGGGCAGTTTCCAACTTGGGGAACTTCATATCTGCAGCAAGTTGTGAAGCCAACTCCATTGATACTGCAATTTCTGCTGCTGTCTTTGAAATCAAAGCGTGTTTAGTAAGCAATATTCTTTGAATAGCCTCATTTTGGTGACCTCAAACTAGATGAACTCAAAGGGAATCTTCTAGCGACTCGCCAAACTCAGTGTTCTTCCAGAGTTTTTTAAGGTTGATATGAATTGAGCAATGTTTTCACCTTCCACTTGATTCCTTCAGTGGAAACTGAACTGTTCTGCCATGGTCAATGACTGTGGGGAATAATGCTCTTCAAGGATCTTTGTCAAGTCATCCTAAGTTTTGGTTCCTGGCGTTGCTGGATAAGCCAAGCTCTGGAGAAAATTGAAGGCTTTACATCTTACTGTACTGAGAAAAACATGTATGAGCAACTCATTTTCAATATTATTCACTTGTACAAAGTATTGAAACTGCTTTGCATTGGAACCCCATGATTCATTTTCTTTATTGAAAGAGCCCATGGATCTTAATTTTCTCTTGCAAGCACTGGCGACTCAAGACTGCTCAGTGTATGTTTTTTTAATGTCTTCCCATTACTTCCCTTTTCATCCTGGAGACCGTTGACTTGCTGTATATTTTTTTTCCAAATGACTTCAACTGTACAGCAAAGCATCCACCCTTTACAAATATGCCAGATACTTCCCGCAATCTCTTGCTTCTCTGATTGGAAAAATCTCCTCCCTTAAAACCACACAGAGAGCTTTTATCTGACTTGACTTACTGGCATAATGTTAGAATTTGAATTATGAGAACCAACAATTTTTTCTACCTTAGTATCTTTTCTCAGTATTCTCCATGAAACAAAATCCCACTCCACCGGTTTTCTTTGTAATGTTGTAACTATGTTAGGGGTTGTGGGTTTTAACAGAAAAAAAAAGACGTGGTTTGAAGAGCTGTCCTCTGCACTGCAGAATACAAAACTGGAAGTAAAATAGCAGCCTGCAATACCCGAATGACATCACTAATTAATGTGATCATCTCTTAAAGCAGCCCTTTTAAATATATGTCAACATAGATTGTGAATAATTGGGCCGAAGCACTAGTCACAGCCTGCCAACCTGAAAATAATCCATTTACTCCTACTGTTTTCAACCCGCTAACCAGTTCTCAGTTCAAACTGGTACATTCTCCCCAATCCTTTGTACTCTTATTTTGTTAATCTTTCATGTGGGACTGTATGAAAAACTACCATTATTTTCCAAGTGTCCTGCTATCAGACACTTTATTATAGATCTTGCATTTTACCTACTACTGAAGTCAGGCTAACGGGTTTTCGTTCTTTTTCTCTCTCTTTCCTTGTTAAGTAATGGGGTTACATTTGTCACCTTCCAATTCACAGGAACCATATCCAGACTCTATAGAAATTTGAAAGATGACCATCAGTACAACCATAATCTCTGCAGCCCCCTCTTACAACACTTTGGGATGTAGATTGTCAAGTCAAAGAGAATTTCTACTTTAAGCCCCATTAACTTATCTAGTACTTTTTAAACCAATTTTAATATCTTGCAGTTCCTCATTTACACTAATCCCTCGATTCTCCTTCATTTCTGAGAGATTTCTAGTATTTTGCTCCATGAAAACAAACACAAAGTAATTGTTTATTTTTTCTGCTATTTCCTTACTCCCCCTTATAAATTATCCTAACTCTGTTTGTAATGGACCCATTTGTTGGCATGAAGGGTCATAAGGGTTGTTTTGGGAATGTATCTTGGCATGGAGACATGAGGGGTCATGGGGAAGTGGCATGGATTGACTGCGGGATTGTATGATGAGAGAGCTGGAGACTAGTCTTTTTATTGTAACTGGAACAAAGTCCCACAGCACCAAGGGGAGGCCTTAAAACAGCCCCTTTTTCCCAGGTTGGCTAGCCCGAGCCAATATCATTGGCCCCTGCCCCACTCCCCCCCCACTTCCCGCTCCCCTCCCCTCCCCTGTCTTCCCGCTCCCCTCCCCACCCCCTCTTCCCGCTCCCCTCCCCTCCCCCCTCTTCCCACTCCCCTCCCCTCCCCCCTCTTCCCACTCCCCTCCCCCCTCTTCCCACTCCCCTCCCCTCTCCCCTCTTCCCGCTCCCCTCCTGAAGCACAATGAAAGTCCCGTCCTTGTGGACACTTTCTCCCAAGGTAGGCACAGTGAACTTACCTTGGGAGACTCACCTCGAGAATGAAAATCCAGCCCAAAGTGCAAACACAATTGGGTGCCTGCAATTTCTAGTTTTGACAGTATCCTTACCATAATGTAAACAAATGTAAACTATTTCCACTTTTACTGGTATGTGACTGCCTACAACAATCATAGATGTTCCAACAGTTTGTGTCTTGAATCAAACTATTATTATCAAATTTAAGCCCTTGCTGAGAAAAATTTCAAAAAACGTGCACTTTCCATTATGTAACCTGTCCTCACCACCTGAGTTTTGATGCTAGATAATGCATCAATTGAAAACTACAATCAAAGTCCGCAATCACAAATTAATTTGATGTATAAGGAATAAATAAGGAAATTAAAAGAATCATATTTCTCTTCTTTCCCAAAAGCCATGACTTACATTGAGCTATCATTCCATGAATGTCCATAACTTCACTGCAGGACTTGAGTGTATGATCTAGGCTGATAATTCAGTGCAATACTGTGAACATGTTACAACTGTCAGAGCCACATCTTTTGAATGAAGTTTTCAACTGAGGTTCCATCTACCTGTTAAATTGGGCGTAAAAGGTTGCTTTTGTTTAGCAACTACTGCACATTACCCTGCCATTTCCTTCTGAACAATGCCAACTTTGCTCATTCAGTTGCTGTATGGGATTTGGCTTCAGTATTTGCCAAAGGAAGTGACTACACTTGAAAAGTCATCAGTTGGTTGTGAAGTGCTTTAGTACATCACAAAATATTAAAAGATATTATTAAAGCAAGTTATTTTCTTCTCTGATTTGATTTGATTTGATTTATCATTGTCACATATATTAGTACAGAGTGAAAACTATTGTTTCTTGCATGCTATACAGACAAAGCATACCATTCATAGAGAAGGAAAGATGAGAGTGCAGAATGTTGTGTTACAGTCATAGTAGGGGTGTAGAGAAAGATCAATTTAGTGTGAGGTGGGTGCACTCAAAAGTCTGATGGTAGCAGGAAAGAAGTTGGTTGGTACGTGACCTCACACTTTGTATCTTTTTCCTGATGGAAGAAGGTGGAGGGGAGTATGTCCAGGGTGCGTGGGGTCCTTAATTATGCTGGCTGCTTTTCCGAGGCTGTGGAAGTATAGACCTAGTCAATGGATGGGAGGCTGGTTTGCATGATTGATTGGGCTACATTCAAGACTTTTTGTAGTTTCTTGTGGTCTTGGGCAGAGCAGGAACCATACTAAGCTGTGATACAACTAGAAAGAATGCTTTCTATGGTGCATCTGTAAAAAGTGTGAAAGTCGTAGCCGGCATGCCAAATTTCCTTAATGTTCTGAAGAAGTAGAAGTGCTAGTGGGCTTTCTTAACTATAGTGTCGGCATGGTGGGGACCAGAACAGATTGTTGATGATCTGGACACCTAAAAATATGAAGCTGTCCAGCATTTCTACTTTGTTTCCATTGACGGAGAGAGGGGTATGTTCTCCACTGCACTTCCTTAAGTCAATGACACTCCTTCATTATGTTGACATTGAAGGCGAGATTATTATCGTCACACCAGTTCAGCAGATTCACTAACTCATTCCTGTACTTTGCTTTCAAACAGGGATTCTCCATATGTGAGCCTGGTTTAAATGATGTGGTTGAGGGAATGTTAGGTATCATACGAAGATCAATTTTATATTTAAATAAAAGTTAATGGATTACAATTGGTGGAGGAACTCTTGCTGATTAGTCCATTGCATTTTGAAAATTTTTGAATAGGTTAGGTTCCTGTTGACTCTAGGGCCATGCCAGAATATTAAGGATATGTATATCCACATCATGCACTACATATGTCCACAAAGGTATGTAGTGATTGTATCCCAATTATTTTCCTTGTTTTCCTCTCTTCTTGGTGACGATGCTGATTCATGCTGTCATACATTTCTACAACTGCCAGCAAATCTCCAGTATTTCTGTCTTGTGAGCACCTGAATATTGAGTGTCAACAGTGTTACCCAGGGAGAACATCACAGCCAAGGCAAATCCTTCCTTCACCAATGTCTACTTTCCTGTGCTTTCCAGCGGGGATCACTGAATAGCAATCAAGACTTGGAGCCCTGGCTGAATCTTTTTTCCTGCTGAGGACAAATCTTGTTTTCCAACTCTTGTCCCAGCTGAGGTCATGTAGCCAACATAGATCAGAGAATCAAAAAGGGTGTCTTCTGGTATGTATAGCTTAGCACTACACTGGCAGTGCCTTTATTTATTAAGCCATCAGGGCATCACATTTTTACTGCTGCAACCAAAATGCTATTGAAGTCTTAAAATGGCACTTCTAATGTAAAGTAAATAAATCCACTACTAAAATGTTGCCACTTAAAAAAAAGCCTTTTCTGCTTTGTTTAAGCTGCCATTACTGGATTTGAATATAACTTGTCAAAATATTTGATTTTGTTGGGTATAACCTGTAAAGATTTGTGGAATAATATCATAATTCCATGAACTTAGTTTAGAATGTTAAAACACTGCACAATTAAAAAAGGCATGCAGTGGGAAAATTATCAGCGAGAGCGATTCCATAGTTATTAATTGTATGAAACATCTAGGAATTTAACATAACTCTGGCTATGAAATAGCCATGAAATATTTTCCATTTTAATCTTTGAGGTAATTCAGCCATTTGAAGCTTGCTGTAATCTGGCATACATCCATTTTTATTGTAATAGGGAAGCTACAGTCTAAACAGTGTTGTTATGGTGTTATAAATAACATCAACTTTTCTTCAATGCATGTGTGCACACAAAAGCCATTACCTGAGTAAACTGGAGGTTTATTTACAATGCGATTATTGAAGGTTTAAAAGACTTGGAGATTATGTCCCATCAGTTGTAGTAATTAAGTAACCTTGACGTTTTTGCAGATATATTGTTGTACATTTCAGAGGGCATCCTACAGTTGTTTTGGTAGTAAGCGTATCAGTTCACAGTCTGTAGAAAATCGAGAATGGAATGGCCCGTGAAGGGAAGCTGCAATGTATGATAATGAGCTGCTTTAAAGCTGAGTGCAGTCTCGTGGGAAACCCAAATTATCTTCAGCACTTAAATTAGTAATCCTGTTTTTTTAACCCATTAAAGTTATGGAAACATCAGGACTATATTCTTCTGTCATTCATGCCTTGTCGCCACTGCCACTGAGAATGAAGAATTTGGTGTTCAGGTGAATCTCCGTTTGTTGCAGCAGGACCGGAAAATGCCAGCCCCATATGAAATTACAATTGTTTTCCAATTTGATATGAACTGTCATAGAATCCCTACAGTGTAGAAGGAAGCCATTCAGCCCATCGAGTCTGCACCGACAACAATCCCACCCATGTCCTATCCACGTAACCCCACATATTTACCCCACTAATCCTTCTAACCCACGCATCCTGGGACTCTAAAGGGCAATTTAGCATGGCCAGTTCATCTAACTCGCATATCTTTGGGTTGTGGGAGAAAACTGGAACACCTGGAGGAAACCCACGCAGACACAGGCAGAATGTGAAAACTCCGCACAGAAAGTGACTCAAACCAGGAATTGTACCTGGTCCCTGGAGCTGTGAGGCAGCAGTGCTAACCACTGTGTCACTGGACCACATCGTTCCTGTGAAAGTCTTATCAAATGTTGAGCCACTCTTCCCAGCCTCTTCCATAAATTTCCATAGCCTGAGAATCTGAGAACCAGCAGCAGATAAAACGACCTGAGCAGCCCTAGCCCAATTAAACACTCTGGGCAAGATTTTCCGGCTGTGCTCATCCCAAGTCCGGAAAATCGCACCTGAGGTCAGTGGACCTTTGCATGGACCCGCTACGATTCCTGTGGCATGCAGGACAGGAAAATTCTGCACTCTATTTGCTACATGTAGCCCAAGCCCTATCCATACTCTGGATGCTCAGCCTAAGCCTCCTATTTGTACAAAAACATTGGCTTTGTTTTGCTACCCAAATGTGCATACAGTATAAGCTTCTGCTTTTGTGTACGAAAACTTTATGTGATCACAGAATCATAGAAAACTTGCAGCACAGACAGCCATTTGGCCCTTGATGCCTGTATTAGCTCTTAGTGAGGTTCTTAGTCCCATATTGTCACCTTTTAGCCATATCCTGAGCTATCTGTCCAACTACTTTTAAATTTATTTATGGAATCAGCTTCTGCCTCCTTTTAAATCAGAGCATTCCAGATCCCAACAACTCTGAATGATTGCTATTGATTTTGGCTATTGACCCATGCACCAGATGGGAATAGATTTCTTTATTCAATCAATTAAAACTTAACGTCACCTTAAAAATCTCTATTAAGTCACGTTTTAACCTTTTCTGTTCCGAGTAGAATGAACTTCACCGATCAACCTGAGGGAGAAGAAGTAATGTTCTTATAAGTTATTTCTTTGTTAGACATTTATATACATAGTGCAGTGCTCATTTCCTACTTTTCAATGGAAACCATTTCACTGAAGGTATCGGAGAGGTGCTCTCTTATCTTGACAGTATGTTGGGGGAGATTTCCTAAAATACTGCATAGGCAATTATTGATAAGAGGATTGACAAAACTTGCAAAGTTTCGTGACTATTCAAACTCTGGCTCAAGATCTTGCATGAGATTCTATTTACATGCATATTATAGCCTACACAATTTTATAGTGAAAGATTTAAGAGAAAGAAGCACTTAATGGAAATGGTTCTGCGGTACAACTGCAGTAATAACATACACCTGAAGTATTTGTCAGGGTGCATTTAATATTTATTTATTGATAGTAGAGATAAATTCAGTAGCGTGTTAATGTCTAAAACAGGTAACGTTTTTACACACATTCACCGGAATTGGGGTTGTTAAGTAATCTTGGCTTACACTAAATTGTCCAAGCAGTATAAACCACAGTCACTTACAGGGGAGAAACTTGTTTGTGTAATGTCACAAATTTAAGTTAATTCTTCAGGGGCAGGTCAGCCCCAAGGCCAGAGGCAGAGATACCCATCGAGTTTCTTCCCCCATTGTGTCTGACCAGGGATTGCTGAAAAATGTTATGAATGAAACCTGCATATCAGTGTCCCATCATTATTCATCCATTATAAGTCATGTGTAAACATTTTTGCAAAATGGTGCAAGTTTATGTCTCTTGATGATACACACAGAGTTTGACATTAGTTTAATGCATTAATTTGTACTAGCAAGAAAGAATTTTGGTTTTCATCTCGACATTAATTTTGGCAATTCTGGTTCAGATGCAATCCAAAAATCAAAATTCATCATATCCTTGGGTATTTTTAAGACAATGTGCATTATACTGTGGAACGTTTTAACCTGTTGTTAGAGGAACAGCTGCCACATTCAAAAGGAAATGAATTACATAAATAGCTGCTGGAATAGGCAATTTGTGTTTTCAAAGTCGCTCCGCTCTTCAACAAGATTATGGCTGATCTTCTGTCTCAACTCCCCCTTCTGCACTATTTCCCATATCCCTTAATGACCTTTGTACCTAAAAAATGATTAACCTTTATCTTGAATAAACTCAACAACTAAGCATCCTCAGGTTTTGGGGATCAAAAATTCCAAAGATTCACAACCTTTTGAGTAATGAAATTTTTCTTCATGTCAGCCTCAAATGGCTTATCTCTTAATCTGAGATTGTGACCATATACTCTAGATTCCCCAGCTAGGGAAACTAGATTTCATTTTAGGTATTTGATTAAGTATGCAAATTATCTGATTAAATGATGAGATTTTCATAAGCCTGTTGACAGTGAAGTTGTTGCAGATTTTGTGGTAAGTACTCGGTTTCCGCCAATAGAAAGAAGCTCTCAATGTAGCATGGAAGTAGATCTTGCCTTTGTGACTGAAAATTAGTTGCAAAGCATTTAGTTCATTTCGGAGATTTAACAAGTTTATCAAATTTTCAACACTTGAGGAATCTTATACTTTTGGAATTTCTTCCCAGAAATGTATTCCTAAATACTTCCCTTAAAGAAAATTAACAGAAGTAGTAATTTGAAATTATTAATTAAGCAGTTAAGTATCTACAGTTTTAAAGCTGTGATCTTTCAAGTATTGCCTCCAGATTTAAAGTCTTCATGGTGCTTCGAAGTCTCAGTTGTCCAACACTTTAATAGTTGTCACTTCAGTTCATGGTAATATAAAAAAATGTAAGAGTCACAACTAATTTAAATGAAGAATAATTATGACATCAAAGTTTTCAAGCATACAGACACTTCATAACAAGCTGACATGAGAACAACTTGTTTCAATTTTTTTTTGTTGTTTTAGGTAATTATCCCAGACCGCCAAATTATGGTGCCGCACCGAACACCAACTACAGTGGTCCAGGTCCAGGCATGAGTAACAGCATGAGTATGAATGTGAGCAACCAGATGCATGGTCAGGGTCCAGCCCAGCCTTGCAGTAACATGACAGTGGGGAGGATGCCATCATCAGGGATGTCGAATTGGCCGTACTCTGGCAACATGGGTAACATGACCCCAAACTCTCCAAACATGTCACAGCAGGTTGGCGCAGGGATGGGTCCACCTATGGCAACCGTAAATCGCAAGGCACAGGAGGCTGCTGCTGCAGTGATGCAGGCTGCAGCGAACTCTGCTCAAAACAGGTATGCAAACACTACTAGAACCAGAATCTGTACACTGTTTACATAACTGTTCTAATAAAGATGGTGTTAATGAAAACAGTATTGTCAGGCTTCCAGATAAATTCTATATAAGAACACCAATCCTTATATGTACGGTTGATTTTATTTAGACAATATATTTGGTAGTACATTGAAAAACTAGTTGTAGTTTTAAAAGAATGATAATTTACATCTGCTTCATTAGGCATAAAATTTGACTAAATATTGTGGAATTTGGGAAAAAAGTTCAATTTAATGGCTCTATAATATATATATGATTTAAGTTGGTTTAATCATTCAGGTATTTCAAAATTTAGCTTCAAACAGAAGGCTGAGGAGTTTTGTCTCATTGAAGTCCATTATTTGCACAATGTTTCTCCGTTTTTATTGGCTTCCAACTAGAACTCTGCAGTGTACTTGGAAGGAAAAACAGACCTAGCCTGCCGCGCATTCAAGTTACTCTCACCCTCAGAAGCAAAATTGATATTTTAGAGACTTGATTTCACAGCTTTGGATAGGAAAAGGGAGACTGAAAATATAAAACCAAAGTAATGATTTACCTTGTTCTGCTTGTGCCTTGATCTCCTGTGACAGGTTGACATTTGAAAGAAAGTTGCAAGGAACTTTGCAAGGGCAGCTAATTTGCCCTCCAATGAATTTGTCTCAACAACATCAAGGTTGTTTAAAAATTTATTTTTTGACTAAGTCACACTGTGCTGTGCCAATCCATTCAAATAGTCAAGCATGTAGTTTAAATTTCAGACTGGATGTTTTCTGAACCAAAAGATGGAAAGTTGTAGGTCACTCCCATCCTTATGTTGCTCTTTATAAAAAAAAACACACCAGTCTCTACTTTTAGTAATCCTTGGCATTATGAAAATCCTCATATGTTGAACTGCTATTTCTATTTGCTTTGTAAATATTATACATGAAGATTTGTGCATCTTAAAAATATATCCATTCTGGTGGCAAACGATGGCAGCATTATCTAAGCATTTCCCATGATTTACTGTTGACCAGTAATGTTTCCTGCTTAGAAATTGTTTCTGTACCAGACTCTTGGATAAGCACACACTTGCACACATTCTGGCAGAACTGAAAGCAACCGTAGGACTTGCAGCTCAGGATTTCTGATTAGAAGCAATCTAGTAATCACAAAACCCCATGAAATGTTTATTTTTTCCAAAAGTTTTGCTTCACTTACATCTCTACCTTTATGCAAGGAAACAACTAAGTAATTATGAAAGATTTAACACTCTCCTGTTATATCCAAAATGTTTCCTTTCTTAACTTTCTCTCTTAACTTTTTTCCCATGTTGCAAAGGGTCACCACAATCCTGGTTCATCGTCTTCAGATCAACCATTTTTTTTACATTTAGCAAGTGGTTTATGGCCAAATGCCCTTCCTGCTACGAACCCCCCCCTCCCAAAGATCTAGGCTGGGGACAGGCTCTGGTAAACTTTGATTTGCCTGTACCAGGGGCTGGAGTAAGACTTGAACTTGGGACCTAATGGCTCAGGTTTTAAAGTTTATTCATTAGTGTCACAGGTGTTATATTATGTTGTATCACATTAGCAATGCAGTGAAGTTAATGTGAAAATCCACTAGTCGGCACACTACTGCGCCTGTATTCTGAGAGAGAAATTAGCGTGGCCAATGCATCTAACTGGCACGTCTTTCAGGCTGTGGGAGGAAACTGTTGCACCTGGAGGAAACCCGCACAGAGAATGTGCAGACTCCACACAGTGACCCATGCCAGGAATCGAACCTGGATGCCTCGTGCTGAGAGACAACGATGTGAACCACTGTAGCATCATGCCACCCCCCAGAGACACAAGAGCCACCCACTGAGCCACTCCAGCTCCCATATTTAAAATATTTCCAATCTTCTGGATTTCTAAGCTATTGTTTTTGGTTTTTACTGAGGTAAATACCAAACTTGGGCTGATTTGTGAACAAATTCTATTCTGAAGATTTCAGCATATATTTAGTTACAAGAAATAGTTTCATATCAGATAGCTGACTGCAGCTATCTAAATCATTAGTTTTCCATCCTGCTGCTCGATGAACATTGGGTGGATGGGAGGCAAAATTGGGCTGCAAACTTCAAATTGTTCTCCATGCAGAAACAGACAAGGAATGCAATTTAAGCAGGTTGTGGTGACCCTGTGTTCCATTTAGATTGGAAGGTATGACACCAAATAACTTCTAAGACTCTTAGAAATCAAGTTTAAATAGCAACTCTTGAGTTAGTAGAATGCTGACAAACCCTACCCTACCACAAAACCAATCCCCAGCACATAACTCTATTGAAGGTATATATCTCAGATACAAATTGTGGCAAATTTTACTGCAGTCTCATTGTGCTGTAAGTAAAATGCATTATAATGGATGCTGGTAAACTTAGTACTCTTTTAGTTTAACATTTTTAATATTACTTCATCCCCTTTTCATCAGCTTTTTACTTCTACATTATACTTTGTTGAATGGTGTCAGACTCTAGCCTTGCACATTCTCCCTGCTAACACAAGAATCGTGCTTCTAAGGGCAGGAAACAGAACTGTTCTTCCCTTTTCCAAATAGTGCATCATGTCACAATCAGGTAGCCACAAAAAATTGATCTTCTGAGTATAGCTACTTAACGGCTAAAATATAACTGGTAACAATTTCAGTAGGTGTCTAAATAATTGTTTTATCTATTTTTCACCAAGTAGTTCAGTTATAGTAAAGAGGAGAAAGTGGAGGAAAAACACTTCTCTGAAACATGATTTTTTTGGGGTTGGTCATTATTCAGTAGCAGAAGATTAAAATAATTTTCTCTGGCAATATGGAAACATAATTACTAAAGTGGCTTCATGTGCACAGTTTTTGCTTGAAACAGCCCTTCAATATGGTTCCAATTCTGTTGGAAGCTGTTGCTTTACACTGAATCATTCCAAAGCGTTTTTTTTTGCAGTTACATTGAACAATTATGTTTTCCATGTGAGAAATAATATGTAACTATTAGTGTAACATTTTGCTCCCACAGTTACACAATTTGATTATTAGCAACATTGGTTGAATGTTTGGTTAAGTGGAGTATATAGCAATATAAGTAATGTACGTTTACTGAACATGGTGCAATGTAACAGTCACTAAGCATTGTTTGAATTGTCCAAAATGTGTTTTTTAAAGATGTTTGCTAGTTAGCAGCCAATATTTTTAAAAATGGATTTTAAATAATTAACGGTGCAATCTGGGAGCTAAGCAAGTAAATCAAGCACATAGAAGTTTAAGGTCTCATTTGGGGCTCCATTATGGCCAGTTTAGATGTGGTGATTCATTGCTACCTTTTTGTTGTCTCCTAATAGACAGTTTTAGAGTGTGTCTGACTTATAGTTCCCTTTCAGCTGTGTGAGCTATGTAGGTTAGTGGCTCAGCTGGCATAGCTAGGGATGAAAATATATTAAATTAATAAACATTTATGTAGATCAGAAACAATCCTCATGTCATATCACTGTTTTATGGGCATTGTTCCACATATCACTATGTTTTATGTTCTATGTAAAACTTCTAAGAGTTTTACTTTTGCCGTAACTTAATCCCCTTTAAATCTCATTATTATATTTTCTTTGAAAAGTTTTACAAATTTATTTGACATTAAATGTATTGAATTCTCTTGTGTTAACTATTTCAGATTTTAATAAGATATTTATTGATGTCTGTAAACATACAATTAGCACTTTTGTGAAAGCACAAGTACCGGAGCATTCGATCAGCAAATGAAAATTAATCAAAAATCTAAAACTGTGCAGTGAGGTGATTAAAATTAAGATAAACTATTTGATTGAAATAGTTATGAAGTTGCAGCGCACCTCAGAAATGTTAAATATTTTATGTGCGCTGTTTCATTTGAATATTAGATTTAATTGAATTGCTGTTTAAGTGGATTGCTAGAAATTGTACATGACTGCGAGTCTTGTCATCTTCTAGGAAAAGCCCTGGATTATTGCAGTGTAATGAGATGAGCAGCTTAAAAGATTTTGTGGTTTTGTGTGGTGGTTACTTGCAAGAAACTGTTTATTTAATATTGTTCATAAGTGGCATCTAGCTAAATTGTAAACCCATTCATGTATGTGTTTTGGGATTTGATTTTTGAGTCATGTTCTAAATGTTTTTGTTGATCTATTTTAAAGTTTGAGTATTGGATTCTTTTGGATGAGGTAGATGTAAAATACATTATTTATATTGTTACATATTCTTAATTAATGAAAGATCACAAATTTCAATTCAGAAGCTTTTGTCAAAAAATTAAGGATATTTAAATTAGCAGCTTAGTATCATATAGCTGAGATAAGTAGCATCCATCCATCCATCCTGAGAACTCAAACCCATTCCCAAAGTACAACGAGTTGCACATTATTCTATGTACTATATTATTCTGGCAGGCATATGAAATGTGCAGTGTTGCAGGGTATTAGCTTATTTACTTTGAGTTTGTGGATAGTGGGAAGGATGAATCTCAGTTGTTGTGTATGTAAATGTATGCTTTCTCCTGTACAAAAGTGGTGTCTGTTCTGGACCCTAACAGTTCTCATGTATCTTATTCAGATTTCCATTCTTCATGAATGGAGTCCAACCAGGAAATGTCATCAGGAGGGAAGGGAAAGCGGTAACAGATGACTGAACTTCAGCAAATCCTAAACTGCCCTTTCCGAATAGAGTAGAAATCAGTTTTGGGTCAACCCAGCTGATTGTCATTTGCATTATCCCAGTGCATTTCAATCAACAAGAAGAATAAATGGAGTTGGTATCTTTGTGGCCTGGATAGCTTAGCAGCAGCACATTGTGCTTTAAAAGTTAAGGCGTAAGTCACTTCATTAAAGGAGAATCTTGCATTGCTGTGATTGCACCAGTAATCTGGTTGAATATGGTGTGTAACACGTCTATTCTGTATCAAATTGGAATTGGAAAATTAATGTCCCGTATTTTAAATGGGATAAATCATGGTTTATATAAAGCCAAACTGGAACATACCTTGGATTGCAGCAGCATGCATTCATAAAACTTTCTGTGGTCAGGTTTCCATTGAATCACCTGTACTGAACTGAAACTGCTTGGGAACAAATTACATTTTGAAAACATTAATAGATTAAACATTAATAACATAGATGAAGCCACGAAAGCATGTAACTCATGA
Organism: Carcharhinus amblyrhynchos; assembly: GCF_965287045.1. NCBI lineage: Eukaryota > Metazoa > Chordata > Chondrichthyes > Carcharhiniformes > Carcharhinidae > Carcharhinus > Carcharhinus amblyrhynchos. Next base: position 31,805,888 of record NC_137335.1, on the reverse strand, counting down.
CGTCATACAGCCAGAATGTCCCTGGGAATCTGGGTCAATGCGAGGTTATCTGCCTACAACAAGAAAATTAGGTGTAATATTGCAGTAGACCTCCATGCCACACGCTCCTCGATATTTAGCGACAGCTGCAGCTACATATCTTGAAATTTGATAAAAAGAAGATTGGGCTCTGCAGTGAATCCATCCACAGTTGGGGTAGTCTCTCAGCACTCAATCCCAGTTGAATGGTCAACCAGACAAAGTACTGGAGAATTGATGCTATCTTTGAAACTGAACCCCAGCAACTGTTTGCGTCTTCAGAGAAGAAGAATTGGGCTGCGAGTGATGGGTAACCATGTGTGAAGAAAGAATTTGTTTTAAGAGATAAAAACAAACTTGGAATCTCATCTATTTCCATGGTTAATTTGGTAATGGTTTGAAATGTTCAAGAATCCAATACTTTAACCTTGAAATGCTACTCATTTTAAAAACAACACAGATTAATGTATCAGTTAAAAGAGGGCAAAACTGAAAAACCATATTGTTTTAACAGGTGAAGTTTTCAGATTTCAGTTTAATTCTTGAAATAGATGGGTGTTATTGGTTGTTTCATGAATTTTAATTAAAAACAGAACTGACACAGAATAAAAACAAAGGAGCTATTTTTTTCCTGATTTAGGCCACCGTATATTAGGTCGCCTGGTTTTCCCAGTCAGACTGGGCCTGGTGGACGTCCTGTGTTTCCACCACAGCATCCCAACTATGGCAACACTCAGGCTCCCATGATGTACCAGCCTGACCAATACGGGTAGGTAGCTGTTGTGTGATTGAATCTGTTATGGGACATGGCGTTTCCTGGCAGGGTTTGTAACCTGACTGCAAAAAAAGGATTGCTGTTTTGTGGGGTTTTTTTTCTTGGTTCTGTTATGCTTTGTTTTGTACTAACCAGAGCTATGAAAGAATGAAAAAACTCTGCATGCGTCACACCTGCATGGCTTCTGGCATGGCTGTTCCGCTTCCTGTCTAATGGGGAAGTTGTAAACTGCAGTGCAGAGCTATTACATTATTAAAATCTAGGAACTTTACTGCTTGCAAAATTGAAAGACCATCTCACAAAATAGTTACTTCAAGGTTCTATTTATAAGCCTGAACATCCGAAAACTGTAGAAAATTAAATCTGACACAAACAGGTCCAACCTTCTCATTCCTTTAGGCACTGGATTGAACAGGGAGTTAACTGAACATCTGTAGGTACGATGTGTTGAAGAAATGTCCAGCTCATTTGCATGGCAATAACTGTAAAAGACGCACTTAAAGAAGGAGGGGTCTGTTGGGGGAACATTTTTGTTTGTTTTCCCCTGTTCAGGTCTCATGGATGCATCACTTTACCCCTCTGTCAGAGCAAAGACAGGATGCTTCCTAGTTTCAATCAGTATCACTCTGCTGACTGCAGAATAGTGTAGGTGTGTCCTAGACTTTTTATCTCCACTGTAGATGGGATCTGGCGTCTCTTCAGCACTTCTCCAGGATCAGTCACTAAATAAAAACCTAGCACCATCTTTAAATTCAAACATATGATTAATATGTTTTATTTTTGTTTCATTGAAGAATGTTTTTGTTTAAAGCAGTAAGTGCTGATGAAGTAATTGAGGAAACTATTTGGAAATAGCTCCTCAATCCTTCAGTCTGAGAGCTAAACCTGCAGTGTTGGATTTAACTCAGGGTGTCTTAAGTAATTGTGCCATTAAGTATAAAATGGCTGCTTTTTTGTGGTGGACTCCCTACCAACTTTAGTTGGAGCATGGGGAATATGGTGACCTGTACAATTCAGTCTTTTGTTCTTTGACATCGCCTTTTCTTTGTGGGAATGTATTTGCTTTGAACCCTTGAATTCTTCCCACTGCGGTGTCATTGATTTATATTCAAGTAACTGTTCCCTGTCGACTTTTGCCAAATCACCTTTCAACTTAGCAAAAACTTTCACAAATTTGGCCCACCTTTATCTTTTCCATAACTACTCTAAATCTATCTGAATTATTATCATTACCATTAAAATGCTGTCCCATTGTTAACTCTTCACCTGTCCAGCTTCATTTGCTAAAATTAGAACTGCCCAAATGATTAAATGCAAATTGGGTAGCCACTTTGTGGGACATCTTTGTTCAGCCTGTTCATAAGTGTAATCCTATGTTTCTGATTGCCAGTCATTTTAATTCTCCATCTTGCTGTTACATTAGCCTGAGTCCTAGTAAAACTCAACGCAAGTTCAAAGAATAGCACCTCATGTTTTGATACAGCCTTCCAGACTCAACATTGAATTCAACAATTTTTGACTCTAATCTATGCCCTTCATTTTATTTCCTATTCTTTACAGTTTTTGGTTTAAACTTGCTGTTCTCTTGCCTTTAGCCTTCTGATAAAAGCTGTTTATCATCCTGCTATTCATACCACCTCTAGATACATATTTTGTTTCTTTATTTTTCACAGCCAACCTTTTTAACATTTAATGATCAATGTTATTATTTATTAAATGGCTTAAAGAACGACAGGAATGGCAATTCACTGTTCCTGGTTACAGAGTTGTCTGATGGAATAGATAGGGAGATCATAAAGGACAGCGGGGTGGGAGAGGGGATGGAGGTCACACTCTTTGTTAAAACAATAATTACAGCTGTGGGGAAGAATAATATTATAGAAGGAGCATCCAATGAGTGCATTTGAATTAACCAAAGGAACAATCAGGCCGCTGGGTTAATACTATAGACTCCCAATCAGATGAAGATTAAAAAAAACAAGTATGTAAGCATATTGCTAAAAAGAGCAGAAACAATAGGACAAGAATAATAGGCATTTTAACTACTGTAAAATTAAACTGTGATAAATTCAGTGCAATATACATATAGGGCACAGGGTTCTTAAATTATTCAGGAGAAATTTTGCAGTTAGTATATACACAGCAACAGAAGGGACAGACAGTACAAAAGCAAAACAATATGGATGCCAGAAATCTGAAATAAAAACAAAAAATGCTTAAGCTACTCAGCAGAACAGGAAGCATCTGCAGAGAAGCAAACATAGTTTAAGTTTCAGGTCAATGACTTAATCATTAGGATTAGTAAAATTAGAAATTAATACATTTTAAGTAACTGAAGGCGGCCTGGGTTAGAAGGTCCAATACGGTGGACAGCAGAGATTAAATGAGGGACTTTGTCAAAAGCCTTACTGAAATCCATACAGACGACATCAACGGCTCGTCCTTCGCCGACCGTTTTTGTCATCTCCTCAAAAAATTCTACCAGATTTGTAAGGCAAGACTTCCCCTTTACAAAGCCATGCTGCATATCCTTAATCAGATCACAACGCTCTAAGTGCTCATACATCCTATTCCTAAGAATCCTCTCCATCAACTTGCCTACCATTGACGTCAAACTCACAGGCCTATAGTTATCCTACCCTTTTTAAACAACGGTACCACGTTCGCTATCCTCCAGTCCTCTGGGACCTCACCTGTGTCCAAAGAAGAGACAAAGATTTGCGTCAGAGGCCCAGCAATTTCATCTCTTGCCACCCTAAGCAGCCTGGGATAAATGCCATCGGGCCCCGGAGATTTATCAGTTTTAATGCTACCTAAAAGCCCTAACACTTCTTCCCTCGTAATGGATAGTTCCTTCAATTGGTCTAAAGCTCCCTCGAAGACTGTACCAGACATCAAGCCCCTCTCCTTCGTGAATACCGACGCAAAGTATTCATTCAGGATGTCCCCCATTCCCTCGGACTCTAAGCACAATTCCCCTCCTCTGTCCCTGAGGGGACAGAGTAAATGCTAGAAATCTGAAATAGGAACAGAAATTGCTGAAAATAATGTCATAATAATACCTGGAAAAGAATGATGGGTTAATATTCAGGATGAACCTGTCAGCAGACCAAGCTCCAACTGCAACTTTCCATTTCTGAATGCTGATTAATCTGCCTATTTCTATAGTTTGTTATTTGTAATAAATCCTATTTGAGATCCATGTTTTGAATCATAAAGACCTACATCAAAGCTGTATTCCGTTAAAAGAAAATACAATTGCCACTGATTAGTTACTTAAGTATCCACAGGGCACGTGGAGAAGTAGTTATGTCAAATCAGTTTGAACTTAGGGGTTGGATCCAGTTTTTTCCTAAGTTACTAGTCATTCAAACCACTACTAATTAAACTGTGAAAAGTAAAATAATAGGGCATAAATAAAAATAGTGGAGGGCAAGCCGAGGACTTTATTATGCATCAGTCATGACGCAGTGGTAGCGCTCTCATCAGAAGTCAGAAGTTTTGAGTTCAAGTCTTAAACCAGAAATCTGGACACAGGATTCCAGCTGACCATCCAGTTCTCTACTGAAGCAGTGCTACACTGTTCAAGCCTTTTGGATAAGATGTTAAATTGAGACCCTATCTATTCCCAGACATATATAAAAAAAAATTCCTACAGCGTTATTTTGAAGAAGGATAGAGAAGTTCTTCCTGTGTGCCTGGGCAATATATTCCCCCAGCTAATGCCTTTTCTGCTCATTATCACGTTATCCTGTGTGCAAACTTGCTGTACGTAAATTGGCTTCCAATCAACAATACCTACACTGTACCTTGTTGGCTGTAAATCATTTTGGAGTGCCCTGAGATTGCGAAGAGTGCTATTAAATGTAAACCTTTATTATTATTCAGGAAGTAAACAACCACTTAGAACTGACTACTGTATTGACTGGTGGAGACAAGAGCCATGACATTATTTGAGAAACATTTAGCTATTATGATGTGAGGGTTGTAGGTTTGGTCTGAGTAGTTGAACTCATTTGCAAACACTAGTCTTTCTCATCACTGTCTAAAGGAACAAGGGATAGTAGAAATAAAAACAGAACATTTTGGGGGTAGGATCTGGCTTTTATTTCAGATTTCCAGCATCCATAGTATTTTAGAATGCTGAAGACTGGAGAAGACCACTTATTAACCAGACTTAAAGTTCACAAAATATGATTCTACATTATAGATCATATATTTCTTTTGCATGAAAAACATATCTAGCTTCATAGAAAGAAACGTAGAAACCCTACAGTGCAGAAAGAGGCCATTTGGCCCATCGTGTTTGCACCGACCACAATCTCACCCAGGCCCTATCCCCATATCCCGACATTTTTACCCGCTAATCCTCCTAACCTACACGTCTCAGGACACTAAGGAGCAATTTTCTTTAGCATGGCCAATCAACCTAACCTGCACACCTTTGGACTGTGGGAGGAAACCGGAGCGTCTGGAGGAAACCCACGCAGACACGAGGAGAATGTGCAAACTCCACACAGACAGTGACCCAAGCCAAGAATCGAATCCAGGTCCCTGGAGCTGTGAAGCAGCAGTGCTAACCACTGTGCTACCGTGCTGCCCGAGCCAGAGCCTGACTCTGGCAAAGGGTCATCAAGACTCGAAATGTTGCCTCTATTTTCTCCCACAAATGCTGTCAGACTTGCTGAGATTTTCCAGCATTTTCTGTTTTTGTTCCTCTTAAACTTGCTGCACTCTCAGCTCCATGGAAGTGTGATCTAAACGTTCATCAAACTGCGAATTAACTAAATCTGAACTGTTTACTTTTCCTTTTCCGCGCTTGAATCCATGCTTTTGCTCACAATTTATAATTTTGCCAAACTGTTTATTAAGATGAATCTTGGAAAACTTTCTTCCCCCCTCCCTCCCCCCTCCATCTCATTATTTTTGTTACTGAATCTCTCAGCTCTGAATGCTAACGTTTAATTTCAGTTCAGTTGCCCTTCTCAGTAGTTACTCCTGTCAGAACTAATGTTCCCTTTAAAATTTAGTTAAACAGCCACACAATGCTTTATTTGTCACAAATCAAGACCTACACCCCCTCAGGGGGATCAGCAGGGACAATGGCATTCACCCTATAACAGTGACCAGAATTTGGGCTGAACCATGTCACGTAGAAGTTCTCCCTATTAACCACTATGATCCAACTTTCTGGCTAAATATCCTATACTTTTGAACTTGAATCTTTTGTATGGTACTGAAAGATTGTTGCTTCATACTTAAATAACATTTGAAGGGCTAACAACTCAAATGTGAAGATCTCTTATTCATATTAAGGAGAGCAGATGTCAAGTGTACATTGCACAGTCTACAATTGAATGATGTAACAAAAAATGAGGGCAGTTCCTGTTAGCACATGTACAACCTTGAACTGCAGCAATTTAATAACCTTTCTTCTTGTAACATCAAGTTTTATCACCTGAGTTCCAATCTTCTATTATTGTTGCTATCTATTCTTTGTACTGATGTATTCTCTCTATTGCCAATTGGAGGTTGGAGATTATTACTTTATGAAACAATGCATTTTGAATGAGACTTAGATGATGTTGAAGGTGCTACACTATTTCCCAGAGATGTAACCGTTTTTCATATAGTCTATTAATTTTCAGAGAAATAACACCTGTGTAGATTCATCTGCTTAGGTCTGTAGCTCTGTTACAGAGAAATGCACTCCAACATTTGTTCTAAACAAAATGTTCCCACAGTTTTATTTTGTTACAGTGACTGATTCTTGTTAAACTGAGTTTTGCAGTAAGAGAAAGGGGATTCTGCAACTACAGTTGTTGTCATCAACTGAGCTGTGATGCATTGTTTTCTCTTTAGTGAAGTTGAAGTATCTAATCCATATCTGAGTGCTACAGCTGGGCAGTTATTTCTGGGATTTATTCTAAACGAATAAATCACCAAAAGTTTGACATGACAATAAGTTAATTAATATAATCTTGACCCAAGATTTTTTAGTGTCTTGGAACTAACCACCAACTGATATGTTCCTTTTTTTCTGATTTTAGCATATTAAGAAAGGATATGAAAATTGATTCCTGTGATAAAATCGCAGTTAGTTTAGCAATAGTGTTAGGATTCATTTTACTGCTTTGGTGAATGAGTTTCCTCCAGCTAATTCAGCCATAGAGAAAAGTAGAAAGCAAATACCCTCTCCCCGACTAATGGAACATCCTAAATTAAACTCCATCTGCCATTTGTCAGCCTACTTGCAGCTGAAGGAATTACAAAATTTGTTACAGAATTGATAGTTATGCTTTCTGTGGTGGATGGTGGAGCTCTAACTGTTTTAATACAGGAGATGGTGTGGTGTCTTCCACAAGTGTTCTGATGCATGATCTTTTAAGTGGTAATATTCATTGATACTCTCTCCATAGTCTATTGTTTATTACACAGGATCTCTCAGAATGGTTGTGAAGTTCTTCTGCAATATGTTTATGTTAATATCTCAATAATTCATTAGTTTCATTAAAATGCTTAAAGAATGTTTGTTTCACAATTCTGAAATCCCCAAAAAATTGGGAGGCAAGTGGGGCGATGGGATTGCAATAAGTAAAGGAAATACTGTTCAGATTGCATTCACCAAGTTATTGTCTTTATGTGTTGTAAAAATTATAATTATATACTTTGCATTACTGCTTCCATTCTGATTATACTTTGTTCCAATATAAATGTAGTTTTAGACCACTAAAATAGCTGAGGGTTTCATGTTTGGAGCATGTTTGATAAATTCCATAGTCCATATTTAACTCCAGGGAATTAGAGTCCAGCTTCACCCTTTTATCACCCAATGTGAGCACCACCAAATGAAACCCTAATTGATTCTTCCTCTCCTAACTCATGAATATGGATGCCAATTTCCGAACTTCTCTTCTGGCTCAGCTCAGATGAGCCAGTGTGGCTTAAATGAGAATCATACATGGAATTTTCTTGCTGTGTAAGTCTCAAGAGAAATTGACTGGGCCATTGAACAAGCAACAACATTCTTACAATTGGCATTCATTGCAATTATTTTTTATTTCTGTCTACTTCTGTAAAAGCTGTGTAAAAGCTATTTAACTGAATAATATAATTAGAGGTAGTGTACAATAAGCTTCCTGAAATTCCATACTGAATAAAGCTGTAAACATTTAATTATAAAAATTTGCTCTGACTATGCAGGGATAGTAAAAATTCTCACAACACCAGGTTAAAGTCCAACAGAATTATTTGGTAGCACAAGCCACCTGTTGGAATAAACAGATTCTGTAACAAATAAACCTGTTGGACTTTAACCTGGTGTTGTGAGACTTCTTATTGTGCTTACCCCAGTCCAATCCCGGCATCTCTACGTCATATGCAGGGATAGGAATTAAGTACTGAGATTTCAAAACCTGTTTTTACACAGGTGATTTATGAAAACAAGTCATGACTTGGAATAATTTTCTTACTCTTCTCCCTCCCCACCCCCGTCATCTTTTTTGTTCAATAGTTTCCCGAGGCTGCAAATTCCAAAAATATAAACTGATAAAGTGCTCTTGGAGCAAAGAACTTTTCAGAAACAGGAAACAAGTCAATACTGTCTTTGGGCCACATTTCCGCAGTAGGGATGACTCTGGGCCATTTAAAAATGGTAGATGAGACCTAATTCCAGGATTCCAAGAACCAGCAATTTTTGCCAGCATAGATGGCAAGCCTACAGCCTATACACTCCCAACCTGACCAGCTCCATTACCAGGATAGGTAATTCCTAGGTTCCCACAATTGTTTTGGATTCAGCCAGCTTTTCCATGATCCTTAGTGGAGTCATGAACCATAGTCTGGATTCAAGAAACTTTTGAAAAATAAGTTCAGAAGGTTATGCCAATGCCCTACAACCACTCCACAAGGCCTCTCGTACCCCTCATTTCAACTTAATTCCAACTCATTCCCTCAGCCATTTCCCATGGCCGCTCCCTCCAGGCTAACTAACTCAATGGTCCCTCAATGGCCCTTTCATGCCCAGAATCATAACCAATGCGCCATATAGTAACAATGGGAAGCGTGGAACTGCTGAAAAGGAACACCCGTCCAAATGTGGCTTTTCCTACAATCCTATTAAAGTATCAATCAGACAGACCAATTAACAATCAATAGCAAATGCTTCGTGCACTTCACACCTTTAATCATAGAATCCGTGTGCAGAAAGAGACCATTTGGCCCATTAAGCCTGCCCTCAGGCCACAACCCCACATATTTACCCTGATAATCCCCCTGACACTAAGGGGCAGTTGAGCATGCCCAATTCACCTAACCCGCACATCTTTGGGCTGCGGGAGGAAACCGGAGGAAACACACGCAGACACACCAAGAATGTACTAACTCAACACAGTCATCCAAGGCCAAAATTGAACCCAGATCCCTGGCACTGTGAGGTAGCAGTGCTAACCACTGACACCATGCCACCCTTAATGTCCAAATAAACATTGAGATATTGGCTATAAAAGGTCATAGAACAACCTGTTGTAACCACTTAAATATGTCAATCAAGCAAAGTCAGCAAATCACTTCACTTGTCAAAACGGAATCCCTCCTGAGCTTGTCCTTATATTGACCTGGGCTGTCAGCAAAACAGGAATAATAAATCTGGGACCATCTGGTATATCACCTGTCTTGGGGGGTATGAGTTGGCCAGGTTGGCCTATGAGAGGACATGAGACTGAGTATGGGCTAAAGTGCCAAACTGCTATATTGTAACTGGGACATAATCATCAAGAGCTGAGGCATGTTTTCTAATCAGGCTGCCTTGGCACTCATCCACTGTCTGGCAGCTTATGATCTGCTTCCTGGGTCAATGAGCCAAACTATTCTTCACAAAGCAAAAATCACACAATTGGCTACCCTTCAAATTAAAATAGGTCAGGAAATTCCCCATCTTGAGGTATCAGCTGATGTACTTTATGTCACATTATCTGACATCAGCAGTAGGAGTTAATGAGAAAAATTCTACTAAATGATGTTTTATATTTTATCCTTTAAGGGCAGTTTTCTGTAGTTGTTTTGAAGTTGACTAAGGATCATTGATTGCGTGCAGGGGGTGAAAGTGCTGTATTAAAGCAGCCTAGTTGTGTACCTTGGCTAGAGAGTACAAAGTTTGTACTTGCACTTTCTCAGAAACCTTGGTAATGGGGAAGTAATGAAGGGCTGAAAGTTGCTGGAAGCTTTAGATTAAATGCATAAAATGTCAAAACAAATAAGCTATCTACCAACAGCGTTTAATAATTGCATCTATCTAGGTCTTTGCTGAATGTGTTTCATGAGTTACATCTGGAAATTTTTCATAGCACTTTGAGCTTATTCTGAACAAAAATGATCTTTAAGTCCATTCCAATTAAATTTGAGACATGTTATTACTGCATTGTCATCGTTCACCATCTGAATTGATTTATGACACAAAATTATCATTTGTGCTGATTACCTGTATATTTGTCTTTGATACTAGCAATAACCTTAATAAATTTAGAACTGTACTTAATACTCCTAATTTCTTAAGTGGTTTTTTTCTGGACAAACTTTGTTATCTCTTGAAATGGACTTTCTGAGAACCATGTGCCACACTTGTCCCTCTGAAGAGTATAACATGTGTTAGTGGCACAATATTGATTTGTTGGATTTTGCCCACCCTAGTCACAGTACCAAAACATTTCATTCATTAATGATATCCTATGACTGCAACGAAGGTAACTGTTTCCTTCTCGCCCTTCTTGACTTGTCTGCAACTCCTAACACAGTTGACCACACTATACCTTTTGGTGCCTCTCTGCTATCGTCTAGCTCTGTGGAAGTGCACTCATCTGGTTCTATTGTCATCTATCTAGTAATAGCCAGAGAATCACCTCCTCTTCCACAACCCCAATGCCCATCCCTCACCCAGCCACCCACTGTTGCCTCTGCAGTCGCCGAAGAATCTATCCTTGGCCCTGTTAAACTCCTGTTGGTGAAGAATAAAACCAGAGCCGATCTTTATGCAGTTTAGATTTATTCAGAGTGAAACGTGTATACCTCCCAACTAACACCCATCCCAGTCTCAGGATGTATCTCTTTATATAGTCCAAAGATGTGTAGCTTAGGTAAATTAGCCATGGTAAAATGCATGGAGTTATGAGGATCCCATCCCAAATTCAGTATGTATCACTTTATATAGTCCAAAGATGTGAAGATTAAGTAGATTAGCCATGGTAAGTGCATGGGGTTATGAGGATAGGGCTGGGATGAGATGCTCTTTCAGAGAGTTGCTACATATTTGATGGGCCGAATGACCTCATTCTGCACTGTAGGGATTCTGTAGTTCTGTAGGTGTTCAAGTAACAGCCCAATTAATTCCCTCTATCTGCATATAATTAACCACAATTGATGTACAATTAACAAGCCCCCTCCTTTTTCATCTACCTTGACAACATCATCGATGAAAACAGTGTCAGATTCCACCTGAACTGATGGCACCCAACTCTACCTTTCTCCACCCCCTCACCATAAAGTCTCAGATTACTTGTCCAATATCCAGTACTAGATGAACAGAAATTTCCTTCACCAAAATATTGGAAAGAATGAAGCTATTATCTTCAGTGCCCACCACAAACTCTGTTCCCTAGCCACCAACTCCACCCTGTATGAAATTGGGCTTTTGAATAAACAGGCATTTTCTGCACAGTATAGAATCTTTATAGGATTTGCTAAGCAGTATCGATTCTCTCTCTGGAAAGAGGATTTATAAATACTTTGACCTCTAAACAGTCTTAGTTAAGTTTGCCATGTCTTGAACTGGTAGGGTGATGTTCTATGCACATATTTATAAAGGATCTGGATACGATGATCCTCAGCATGGTTTAAACTAAAAAGCTGACCTCGATCAGGTTGGTGGTAACACTCGCTGACAGTTTGAGTACACATTCTGTATGCATTGATGAGAAGGATTTGGTTTGATGATTTATACTGTGTAATGTACCAGATCCCAGAAAAAGAGTAGATGAACAGGTGCTCAGGCACAGGTGGTGCTGAGGCGGTAGTGCTCAACAGCAGCCGCCGTCTTCAAATGGATGAGGAGGAGGATGAAGATTGGAGGAGGTGTTCCCTAACACTGCGACTGGAGAGCAGAATGTTACCACAAGCTACTGGAAATAACTCTGTACCAACCACTGGGATCAGTAAACCACTCTCAATTGTCTTGGGTCATATACTTTTTCTATTTAATCAGTTAATACATCACATCTCAACTGTTCCTTCTTGGTAAACTACCTTAATAATTACTTCCAAATAATCAGCTGCCTACCTTAGGAATCTGTGGGCCCAAATCACGGAAATGTCAACTGTCTGAAGCACAATCAGACAATATGCAACTCTGGTTTTTCATATAGTCCCAGGAAATCTGACCCAAGATCCAGATCACCAAGACGTTTTACCTTCATGATACTCTCTATTCCTGCCTCAACTCATCTGTGCCTTTATTAACTCTTGATTTGACTGCTCCAATGTAATCCAGGCTGGCCTCCTACCTTCAATCCATCATAAAGTTAAGGTCATCTAAAACTCACTCACTCATTATTCCTGTGCTTGCAGATCTATCTACATTGGCTTTTGGTTAAACGATGTATTTTTTTTTAAATCTCAATATCGTTTTCCAATGTTTTCATATCCTCAGTCTGTAATTCTTTCCAGCCACAATGCTCTGAGATATCTGAGCTCCTGTAGTTCTGGCCTCTTCAGCATCCTCAATTCAAATGCTCCACTATCAGCTGGCGAAGTCCAATGGTCTGGAATTTCTGGGCGGCATAGTAGTTCGATTCCCGACTTGGGTCATTGTCTGCGTGGAGTTTGCATGTTCTCCCTGTGTTTGCATGGGTTTCCTCCGGGTGCTCCAGTTTCCTCCCACAGTCCAAAGATGCACGGGTTAGGTTAATTGGCCATGTTAAAATTGCCCCTTAATGTCAGGGGGAGTAGCTAAGGTAAATGCAAAGAGTTAGGGGATAGAGCCTGGGTGGGATTGCGCAGATTCAATGGGCCAAATGGCCTCCTTCTGCATTGTAAGATTCTATGATTCCTCTGTAAAACCTCTCTGCCTCTCTCGGTCCGAAACTCTACCACCTCGCCAGACACTGAACCAAAGTGGGCGAAGGTCTGGTAACAGAAGTCTCCGTTACCTAGGACAGGAATTTCAGGTCTCTTTAACTCCTTAAAGAGCCTTGAAGCGTGGGATTATGGAATGGGATCCTCATAACCCCATGCATTTTACCATGGCTAATTTATCTATGAAGATGAGGTGTTTTCTCAGGCAGAGGGGCTGGGTTAAGGATCCTGGTCAGAGAGCTTGGGCAGATTTCCCTGTCCTACGTGTTTGTGGGTGCCAGAGATGCATCTGAAGTGGCCCATGTACCTACTTGCCCTGTGTAAGCAAAATGCCCTGTTACTGAGCCTGCGAATGCTGCTACTGAAGTGTGTAATCCTGACAGAACCAGTGGAATTTAGGATCTTTGTGTTTTGGAACCTTATAACAACTAAGCTGTACTCCAAGTTACCTCAGTAATGGGATCTGGAGCAGTTTTCTTAAATATTTGTGGATAGTAAACTTGGATGAAAACATTTTGAGTAGGAATTATATTTATTTCTTGCAGATAAATTATTTTCCAGGGTAATCTTTGCATTGATGTATTGATGAACAGTAACTTAATCAGAAAATGCTGGAAATACTCAAAGTAACTTAATGCAAGGCTGAATAGGGTCTCACTAAAATGAAAGTATTTGCTTCAGTAACTAAATATTTGGGAAATAGTTTTTCAATTGTCATATTTCTAACTGAAAGCCATTAAACTTTACAGTTTCATTACTAATTTATAATCTGAATTGGTCTAGACGTTCTCAACATTTTCTGCCCTATGTCTTCATAATGTGGAAATATTCCATTAAGAGTTATAAACCATAATTTGCAATTTCAGAGGTTCAATACTTAATTTGATATGTATTAAAAAATTGCAGGTAATTCATTCTGTAGAAATAATAACATCTGCATTTATGCACACACAAAAATAGTTTATAAGTCTACTTTTTCTCTAGATTGTGCTTGGTCCGTCCTTTAAACCTATAACTGGAAAAGATTAGCTCATTGGTATGTATTTGACACTGAAACGAAGTGATGTTTGTGGGTTGGGTATATGGAAGTGATACAGAACACATAATGAGCAGAATCTTCTGCTCTAGCTGGTGACGAGCTTGCAGGCAGGAAGGGCATTTAAATAGACAGGATGTTGGCATACCTAAACCTGTCCGCCTTTCTGCCTCTGCCAGCTTTGATTATGAGCAGGTGACCTCACCACTATTTGATTAGAATGTGATTCATTGGTTCTTCCCAAAAAAGAGTCAGCTCAGTTCTCTTGCCAGTCCCCAGCCCCCAAGCCAGACCCCTGACATCACAACAAGATTCTGCCCAAAGTGTTTCTGTTTGGTAGATTTGTTGCTGCGAATTCTTGACTTTGGAGTTGAACTTATTTAGCCGACATCTCTCTATCAGATTCTTCCAATTCTGTACAAGATTATTTATTAAAAGCAGGCGAGAACATGAATTGATTAGGCACATTATTTTAGTGTTTGTATTACAGATATTTTTTGAGCTTTGACTGGCATTAGCTAGCAACAACTTCCATGGCAACATTTCAGGCCTTGGCTGATGTGTCACCATGGCAATTGCGATAATCAATCAGAAAATATGCTGACGAGCTAGAAAGACAGGTAGATTGCACATAATAGGATCTGAATGGTTCATCTGAATATTTCCTTTGGAATTGCTGCAAAAACATTGAAACGATCGATTGGTGCAACCATTCCCACTGTTGTCATGCCTGCAGCGCAGCAGAGATAACGTCTGTCATGCATGCCTGTTATCAGCATTGCCCCCGAGGGCCAATTTTCTAGCCAAAAGAAAACAGGAGCCTTGCACTTGTGTGATCCAGGTCTTTGAGCTTGACACATACACTCTGTAGAAACTGTACAGAGACACTGCGTTTTGACCAGTTGTTGGTCCTTCCAAATAACATGTAGCTTTTAGAGCAAATTGGTTTTTGTTCCAAATATACTGCAATTTTAATTCCATTTAGCCTTAGAGATAGGATCTGTGTCCTGCTTTCCTCTGAACACTCATTTCTCAATTAGAAGAGCTACTGAATCTAAACCTTAAGGTAATTTCTTGTTAATGAATTATTAACTGCCGATCCAGAACGTTGCTGCAGACAGTGGGATCTTGACTATCAAAGACATTCCGCATCAGAGGTCGGTATATTTTTGGGTCTAATGAGCTATAATTGAGTTTAATATTAAAGGCACAGAACTGAATCATTTCCAGTTTGTCTGTGGAAAGTGTGGTCACTGTCTTTGATCTAAAAACAAGAAGAAAAGTAAATTAGGGGAGTATTACTCACAGTCCCCATTTGAACATCATTTCACCGAGATCAATTATTCTACAAGAGGTTAAAACAAAACTATGGGGGTTACAAGATAGAATTTTGGGTTAGCGAGCTCTGAGGCAACAGTGACTGCTGTGAATCTTGAATTGAGTACTGAAGCCCCTTTAAATCTTCACATTTGTTCCATTTGGGATGCAGCCTAACAGAAATATCTATGAGGCCTGCTTCTTGCTCCAAAAGAACCTGTGAAAGGGTAGTTTTATTTGTAAAACCTTGCAGTTTAAACAGTTATCACCATGCTCAATTCTCTCTCTTCCCCCCCGCCCCCGCCACCCCGGCAACAACTTTCAAGCTTCAGAATTGGGTCACAGTGGGAAAAGATTTGGGCATTACCACTGAATCCTGTAGTGCAGGAAAAGGCCATTTAGCCCTTCAAGTCTGCACCGACTTTCTGGAAGAACATCCCTCCCTAGCCCTATCCCCCATAACCCTGCACATTTAACATGGCTAATCCAACCAACCTACACATTTTTGGACACTAAGGAGTAATTTAACATGGCCAATCCATCTAACCTGCACATCTTTTGACTGTGGGATAAACGTAGAGCACCTGGAGGAAACCCATTCAGACACGAGGAGAACATACAAATTCCACACAGTCACCCAAGGCCAGAATCAACCCGGGTCCCTGGCACTGTGAGTCAGAAGTGCTAACTACTGTGCCATAGTTTTGCCAATTGTGTTAAAAGCTGAAATTTTTAGACCCTGCCTGCTTTCAGAGCCCTTATTTCTTAGGGCAGCCTCAAATAGCAAGTACATTATGCGTGGCTTCACTAAAGTCGTATGGTAACATATATATTCAGAGTCCTCGTTGCTTTGTTGCTATATCTCATCTCTTTCTCCTTACAAATGAAAACTTGACTTTCAGTTTCTAATTTTGGTTTGCCAAGGCAAAACATGAGAAGCTCATACTTCCTCAGAAATTCTTATCAGAAGTTCGTATGTTAGAAACTCAAAATTATTTGTGATTTTGCAGCATCGGAGCCTAGTTAATTCCTCCCTAATGGTACCAATTGTAAACCAGGAGTGGACTTTCCTTTGGGCTTGAGGAAACCCGACTCTCACACCTAACTCATGTGATTTGCCCAGGGTAGCTATGTTTTCACATAGGGGACAGGTTTGTGGTGTATTTTGTGAACTGTGATGGAGTTCACGAGCGGTGTAGGCACAAAAGCGGATCATTTGAAAGGCCTGCCACTGTTCTCCAGCACAGCTGCCCATCTCCCAATATCATTTAACGGCTTCTTGAACCTCACCTCTCACCGTACCCATGCCTTCGAAGGTGGCATTTGCAACCCTTCCATATCCCCTCAGGTTACCAAACCCACCCCATGTTCCCTCAGCTCACCCATGTCACTCCTATGCCCCCTCATCCCAAATTCATCCACCACATGCACCTCAGGTCATCGATGCCATCTTTATGAGTGCCATGTATCTTCCACAGCTACGTACCCAGTACGAACCACGTACAGTCCTCAGAATCCATGCAATGACGATGGAAATTATTTTTAAAAGCATTCAAATAAATCAAATCTCTAATAATTTAAGATGAACCCATCAGCACTAATACTGAAAAGCAAATAAATCTACTCCAGTGCAAAAAAAGTAATCCTTTAAGGTTCAAACAAAAAATGAAACCACGTCAAAGGCATACTTTATTATTACAAACTCTTAAAAGTTTCAATTGTTCTTGGATCAATAGACCACCTACTGAGCTGAAGCCATTAGCAGCTTTTGAAACCCAGTCAAGCTGTCATAACAAAAGATTTCAGCTATATTGCCTGAACCTGATAGAACAGTTGGTGTACCACTTTCAAAGCAGAGTACTTGTCAATCAGTGAACGGGAGAAAGAGCTGAGATTTTTACAACTTTAAAAATAAGTTATAGCTGTCAGTAAATCTAAATCATAGCACAAAACATAATAGCAGAGCTGACAGAACAGTTTTTAATGCATTATGACACTTGTGACAATTGGAAAAGTTAAATAATGAATGACAACAATTACACAATGCTGGTTAATGTTGGGGTCAACTCACCTTTTCAGGACAGTTTGCTATAATGAGTCATTGCATTGAAAATACACTTCATTTGCTGTATAACATCTATTCGTGACATTTGAAGCTGCCAAAACATATTTCACTTACCTTTCAGAATATTCTGATTTCTGAGCAGTAATCTCAAACTTTGATGGGGTACATATTTTCTAGACATCCAAAACCGACATCAGTGCTGAAAATAATGTATGGGAGGAAATACAACTTTCCTCAGGGAGCACTAACTCAAAAGAGGCACATGTTCATTTTTCATCCTAGGCCTTCTTAACCCCCCCCCCGCAACATGTCCAGCCTATTTCTCATACTTCTGCTCTCACCCCATTGTATTTCTTCCTAAGCAACAATAGGGGACCCTCTGTCCTCATCTTCCACCCCTCCAGCCTCCAGAATCAACTAATCATCCTCTGCCATTTCTGCCAATTTCAACTTGATACCAATACCAAATACATCTTCCCTTTCATCCCATTTCTCCCCTTCAGCATTCCAAAGGAAGACTGGCGCAGCAGTTTGATCCACTCCTCAGTTACCCCCAACCCTATTTCTTCATACAAAAGGATGGGAAATGCAGTAATTGTCCTTTTGCCTTCTCTCCCTTATATCCAATACCACAAACATTCCATCTAGGTGAAACGCTTATTTATGTGTACTTCTTTCAATTTAGTACACTGTATTTGCTGCTCACAAGAGATAAAACACAGATTGGATGACCACTTTGTGGAACATCTCCATTTATTATGTGAGCATAACCCCAAGTTTTCAGTCACTTGTTATTTTAATTCTAGTGTCCATTATCAAGGATTTCATAGCACAGCATTTAGAAAGCAGTGGTATAATCAGACATAGTCAGCATGGATCTACAAAGGGGAAATCATGCTTGAAGAATCTATTGGAATTTTTTAAGGATGTAACTAGTAGAGTTGACCAGGGAGAACCCGTGGATGTGGTCTATTTAGACTTTCAGAAGGCTTTCAACAAGGACTCACACAGCAGACTACTATGTAAAGTTAAAATGTGGAATTGCGGATAGGTCTTAGGATGGATAGAAAACTGGTTAGCAAACAGGAAGCAAAGAGTTGGCATAAATGCATTTTTTTTTCAGTTGGCGGACAGCAACGAGCAGGGTCCTGCAGGGATCTGTGCAAGGACACCAGCTGTTCACATTACATATTAATGATTTGGAAGAGGGAACTAAATGTACTATCTCCAGATTTGCAGACTTGGGTGGAAGGGGAGCTGTAAGGAGGACGCAGAGATGCTTCAGTGTGATTTGGACTGGCTGAGTGTGTGGGCATAGGCATGGCTGATGCAGTATAATGTGAATAAATGTGAGGTTATCCACAGTAATAGGAAGGCAGGTTATTATTTGAATTAATGTAAATTGAGAGTGGTGGATAGTTGGTGAGACCTTGCTGTCCTCGTGCATCAGTCACTGAAAGTAAACACAGGTACAGCAGACAGTAAAGAAGGCAAATGTTATGTTGGCCTTCATAACAAGAGGATTTGAGGAATAGGGATATTTTACTGCAATTGTATAGGGCTTTTGTGAGGCCACACCTTTAGTTTTTGTGTAGTTTTGGTGTCCTTATCTGAGGAAGGATGTCTTTGGTATAGAGGGAGTACAGCGAAGGTTTACCAGGCTGATTCCTGTCATGTGAGGAGAGACTAAGTTGTTTAGGATTATATTCATTGGAATTTAGAAGAGTGAGAGGGGATCTCATAGAAACTTTTAACATTCTAGCAGGATTTTGGAGGGTGGATTCAGAAAGAATGTTCCCAATGGTGGGGGAGTCCAGAAGATCATGGGGTCATAGTTTGAGGATAACGACTAAACTTTTTAGAACTGAATTGAGGAGAAATTTCTTCACCCAGAGAGTGGTGAATCTGAGGAATTCACAACGACAGAAAGTAGTTGAGGCCAAAATGTGTGGTTTCAAGAAGGAATTAGATATAGTTCTTGGGGTTAAAGGGATCAAGGGATATGGGGGGGAAAGGCAGGATCAGAATATCGAATCTGATGATCAGCCACAATCAAAATGCGTGGCGGAGCAGGCTTGAAGAGCTGAATGGCCTACTCCTGCTTCTACTTTCTATGTTTCTAAGTATTCTCTCTCCACAGATGCTGCCAGACCTGCTGAGATTTTCCAGCATTTTATGTCTTTGTTTCAAATTCCAGCATCTATGGTATTCTGCTTTTATTATAACCACTGACAGACAGCATTGTGCTCCATTCTTCTAATGCTGTTATCTTAATTCAGTTTCTCTTCCTGATTTCGTTCCAACTCCTTTTAATTCTGATTATTAAACTTGAAGTGATTTCTTGGCATCCCATTAGATATTGCAATAGTCACATTTTAAATGTCAACATTCCTTTGCTGCACATGTAGGTCCTGTTCGAGGTTCTTGAGGAATTCTACTTACAATTGTTATTGTACATTTTACAGCCACAAAATAAACTAAAGATGGCGAAAGACAAGTGTTCTTTGGAAGCTGTGATCCATTTGGGTCACTGAATGAGTAGACCTGTGACATTTGGATTATGAGTGTTTTACGTATGTCGCAGAATACTTTGCATGGGTGGTCATGTAAATACCATACCTAGGGACGTAATTAGATGTTGGTTCTTAAATAATCAAAAAGATATAGTTTACAGTGGCTCTGATCATTCTGTTGAGTAAATATGTCTGAAAACAGCTACTAGAATTATGAGTGATGTGTAGCAGACTTAACGGCAATCAGTTTATTTGAACTAATGCTGTCCCAGTGATGTGCTTGCTGTTGCTTAACACTTGACTTTTTTTCTTTCTTTCTCTTTCTCCTTGTGCTTCTTTGATGTTCCACACTGTTGCTTTTTTAAAAATCCAGCACCCATCTCCAGTCTTGGAGTCCTCCCTATATAAACTGATCACAGAGCATGCTCTTGCTGTCAAGTATCCACCTGTGTCACTTGTTTTTCATTCTCTGTAAATCTGTGTCATGTTTAGATAAACAACTGTGTGCACTGTCTCTTTTTAGGCAAACTGGATTCACTGGAATGAACCAAAGTGGCATGCTGGGCTCTAGCTCTCCCTACAGCCAGTCTGTGAATAACAGCTCTGTAATGATGAACCCTCAGACTTCTTACAATGTGGCATCCAGCATAGTGAACAGCTCCTCAGGTAATGTACATTTGAAGTGGGTAGAATTATGTTTTTGAAAAGCACAAGAGTGTTCTTTCCAAAAAAAGAGACACTTCATTTTACTGAAGTATAATAAAATAAATGTTTGACGATCTTTCTGTATTCTGACAATTAATTGGTGCTTTTAGTGAGCAAATAAGTTCCTTTAGAAAGTTACAGGAATAGGCACAAAGACTCCTCTGGTTAGCAAATTTGCTAATTTATATATGCAAACTTATTTTTAGTGACTCAACAATTTGAGAAATTGCCTCCTTTTACAGCAGATTTTAACCCCTTTCATTTCTCTATGAAAGGAATTAATTATTTGCTTGGAGTGTAGTTCATGGATGTTTCCGTCTGGCACCTGTTCCAAGAGCCAGTTTTCACAGATGAGTCAGGAGATAAATGTTGACATGCTATTTTACGCCAGCTATGCCCAGAGCTCTCGTTACCTGATGTTCACATACATCAATGGTGCTCACTGGACCATGATCAGGAGCCCAAAGCCTGATCAACACTTTTTCTCCCTGTTTTTACCCAGGGCCATTTAATGCTGTCTGCCAGTGGAGATTGAATCTGGCACCTTACCAGACTGAATGATTCTGTTTAACCAGTTGAGCAAGAATTGGATCTATTTAATTCATTACTTTACACTCTATCAGTTATCTTCCCTAGCGTTTTTAAAAGACACTATACTGGATATCTCAAGAATACCAGCTTCCATTAATTTGCTCAAATGAGCCAGAAAAGAAAAAAAGGTTATCTTTCACATCGTCAGAGTACAGCTCAGTACAACCAATGAATTTACTTTTGGAGTGTACTCATTATTCTAATGTAGGAAACACAACAGCCAATTTGTGTGCAGCAAGTTCCCATAAACAACAGTGTAATTATTACTTTTTTTAATTATGTTGAATGAAAAGTAAATATTGGCCAGGACACCCGTGGTGGCCTCTATCTTAATGCTGAGAGCATTATTGGTAATACTGATGAGTTAAGCGCATAAATTGACATGTGAAATTGTGATATTATTGCCATCACAGAAACATAGTTTAGGGAGGGGCAGTACTGGCAACTCAACATTCTGGGGTATAAGATCTTCAGGTGCGACAGGGAGGCGGTGTCACACTATTAATTAAGGAGTCTGTTACTGCAGTGAGGAGGGACAATATCTTGGAAGAGTCACCAAATGAGGCTGTGAATAGAGTTTAGGAATAGCAAGGGAGCAGTCACATTGTTGGGAATATACTATAGGCCCACAAACAGTTAGCAGGCAGTAAACAATTCATCAAAGTTTGTGAAAAGAACAACAACTGAGTAATTATCTTAACGTAGAACATAGAACAGTACAGCACAGTACAGGCCCTTCAGCCCTCTATGTTGTGCCGAGCTATGCCTGAACCCAAGATCAAGCTATCCCACTCCCTATCATTCTGTGTGCTCCATGTGCCTATCCAATAACCGCTTGAAAGTTCCTAAAGTGTCCAACTCCACTATCCACACCCCAACCACTCTGAATAAAGAATCTACCTCAGGCATCCCTCCTATATCTCCTACCATGAACCTTATAGTTATGCCCCCTAGCAACAGCTACATCCACCTGAGGAAATAGTCTCTGAACGTCCAGTCTATCTATCCCCCTCATCATCTTATAAAATTCTATTAAGTTGCCTCTCATCATCCTCCGCTCTAAAGAGAAAAGACCCAGCTCCCGCAACCTTTCCTGATAAGATCTATCCTCCAAACCAGGCAGCATTTTGGTAAATCTCCTCTGCACTCTCTCCAATGCTTCCACGTCCTTCTTATAGCGAGGTGACCAGAACGGCACACAGTGTTCAAATATGGTCTCACCAAGGTCCTGTATAGTTGCAGCATAACCCCACAGCTCTTAAACTCAAACCCCCTGTTGATAAACGCTAACACACTATAAGCCGCCTTCATGGCTCTATCCACTTGAGTGGAGAACCCCAAGATCTCTCTGTTCCTCCACATTCCTCAGAATCCTGCCATTGACTCTAATCCACATTCAAGTTTGTCCTACCAAAATGAATCACCTCGCACTTGTCAGCGTTAAACTCCATCTGCCACTTTTTGGCCCAGCTCTGCATCCTATCAATGTCTCTTTACAGCCTACAAGAGCCCTCCACCTCATCCACTACTCCACCAATCTTGGTGTCATCAGCAAATTTACTAATCCACCCTTCAGCCCCCTCTTCCAAGTCATTGATAAAAATCACAAATAGCAGAGGACCCAGCACTGATCCCTGTGGTACACCGCAGGCAACTGGCCTCCAGTCTGAAAATTTTCCCTCCACTACGACCCTCTGTAGAGATTACTGATTAAAATGCGAATCCTTACACCTAACCTGCTGTTCAAGACCTGAAGTGGCTGACACTTCAAGTCTTGAACAACAGGTTAGGTGTAAGGATTCGCATTTTAATCAGTAATCTCTAAACTGTCTGTGCTTTATGTGCTCTGTCTGAGGCCAGAACTCTCCATTCACCTGACGAAGAGGCAGTCCCCTCGAAAGCTTGTGAGTATTATCAAATAAATCGGTTGGACTAAAACCTGGTGTTGTCAGACTTTTTACTGTGTTTACGCCAGTCCAACGCCGGCATTCCCACATCATGACTTCTGTGAGATAGCCAGTTACTTACTCAATCGGCCAAATTTCCTTCTATCCCACACCTCCTTACTTTCTTCATGAGCCTACCATGCGGAACCTTATCAAACACCTTACTAAAATCCATGTATACGACATCAAGAGTTGTCACACACAGTTGTCATGATGGGATATTTTAATGTTCTAAATATCATAAGAACATAAGAAATAGGAGCAGGAGTAGGCCAACTAGCCCTTCGAGCCTGCCCCGCCATTCAATAAGATCATGGCTGATCTGTCGTGGCTCAGTTCCAAATTCCCGCCCTCTCCCCATAACCCTTAATCCCCTCTCTTATCAAAAACCCATCAACCCGCGTCTTAAAAATATTTAGCGAGGTAGCCTCCACCACTTCAACGGGCAGAGAATTCCGGAGATTCACCACCCTTTGAGTGAAGAAGTTCCTCCTCAACTCCGTTCTAAACCGCCCCCCCTTTATCTTGAGGCTGTGCCCCCTAGTCCTACTGTCCTTTCTGAGCGGGAAGAGTCTCTCCACCTCTATCCTATCCATCCCATTCATCATCTTATACGTCTCAATGAGATCTCCCCTCATTCTTCTAAACTCTAACGAGTACAAGCCTAATTTATTCAGCCTCTCCTCATAGCTCAACCCCCTCAACTCCGGCATCAGCCTAGTAAACCTCCTCTGCACTCCCTCCAAGGCCAAAATATCCTTGCGTAAGTACGGTGCCCAAAACTGCACACAGTACTCCAGCTGCGGCCTCACCAGTGCCCTATACAGCCACAGCAAGACCTCCCTACTTTTATATTCAATCCCCCTCGCGATGAAGGCCAGCATCCCATTCGCCTTCCTGACCACCTGCTGCACCGATTGGAATATCGATTGGAATATTCCTAGGGTAAGGGGTTTGGATGGGGAGAAGTTTGTTAGGTGTGTACAGGAAGGTTTCCTGACACAGTATGTGATGAGCCTACAAGAGGAGAGGCTGTACTCAATCTGGTATTGGCTGATGAACCTGGGCAAGTGTCAGATCTCTCGGTGGGAGAGCATTTTGGGGATAGTGATCATAACTCTATCTCCTTTACGCTAGCATTGGAGAGGGATAGGACCAGGCAAGCTAGGAAAGTGTTTATCTGGAGTAAGGGGAGATATGAAGCCATCAGGCAGGAAATTAGAGATGTAAATTGGAAGGAGGTTTTCTCAGAGAAATGTACTGAAGTAAGGTGGCAGATTTTCAAGGAATGTTTGTCTGGAGCGCTGCATGACAACGTTCCGATGAGACAGGGCGGTTATGGTAGGTTACAGGAACTGTGGTAGACGAAAGTTGTAATGAATCTAGTCAAAAAGAAAAAAGCGTACAAAAGGTTCGGGGAGCTAGGTAATGTTAGGGATCTAGAGGAGTATACGGCTTGTAGGAAGGAACTTACAGAGGAAATTAGGAGAGCCACACGGGGTCATGAGAAGGCCTTGGCAGGTAAGATTAAGGAAAACCCTAAGGTGTTCTACAAATATGTGAAGAGTAAAAGGATGAGATGCGAAGGAATAGGACCTATAAAATGTGACGGTGGGAAAGTTTGTATAGAGCCAGTAGAAATAGCAGAGGTGCTGAATGAATACTTTACTTCGGTATTCACAGTGGAAAAAGATCTTGGTGATTGTAGTGCAGGCTTGCGGTGGCTTGAAAAGCTTGAGTGTGTGGACATTAAGAAAGAGGATGTGTTGGAGTTTTTGAATAGCATCAAGATAGATAAGTTGCCGGGAACGGATGGGATGTACCCCAGTTACTGTGGGAGGCGAGGGAAGAGATTGCAGAGCCTCTGGCAATGACCTTTGCATCATTGATGGAGACGGGAGAGGTTCCGGAGGATTGAAGGATAGCGGATGTGGTTCCTATATTCAAGAAAGGGAATACAGATGGCTCAGGAAATTATCGACCAGTGAGTCTAACCTCAGTGGTTGGTAAGTTGATGGAAAAGATTCTGAGAGACAGGATTTATGAACATTTAGAGAAGTATAGTATGATCAAAAGTAGTCAGCACGTCTTTGTTAAAGACAGATCGTGTCTTACGAGCCTGGTTGAGTTTCTTGAAAATGTGACTAAACACATTGACGAAGGAAGAGCGATAGATGTGGTTTATATGGACCTCAGCAAGGCGTTCGTTAAGGTCCCCCATGCAAGGCTTTTTGATAAAGTGAGGGGGCATGGGATCCAAGGGGACGTTGCTTTGTGGATCCAGAACTGGCTTGTCTGCAGAAGGCAGAGAGTGGTTATAGATGGGTCTTTTTCTGCATGGAGGTCGGTCACCAGTGGAATGCCTCAGGGATTTGTTCTGGGACCCTTGCTGTTTGTGATTTTTATAAGTGGCCTGGACGAGGAAGTGGAGGGATGGGTTGGTAAGTTTGCTGATGACACGAAGGTCGGAGGTGTTGTGGATAGTTTAGAGGGATGTCAGAAGTTGCAGCATGACATAGATAGGATGCAAGACTGGGCGGAGAACTGGCAGATGGACTTCAGCCCAGATAAATGTGTTGTGGTACATTTTGCCAGGTCAAATGGGATGAAGGAATATAATATTAAGGGTAAGACACTTAGCGGTGTGGAAGATCAGAAGAATCTTGGGGTCCAGATTCATAGGACTCTCAAACTGACTTCGCAGGTAGAGGATGTGGTTAAGAAGGCGTATGGTGTACTAGCCTTCATCAATCGAGGAATTGAGTTTAGGAGTCAGAAGATAATGCTGCAACTGTATAAGACCCTGGTCAGACCCCACTTGGAGTACTGTGCTCATTTCTGGTCGCCTCATTACAGGAAGGATGTGGAAGCCATTCAAAGGGTGCAGAGGAGATTTACAAGGATATTACCTGGATTGGGTGGCATGCCTTATGAGGATAGGTTGAGAGAGTTCGATCTTTTCTCCTTAGACAAAGGATGAGAGGGGACCTGATAGAGGTGTATAAGATGATGAGAGGTATTGATCAGGTGGACTCTCAGGCTTTTCCCCAGGGCTGAAATGGCTGCCACAAGAGGACGCAGGTTTAAGGGCTGGGGAGTAGGTACAGAGGAGATGTCAGGAAAGTTTTTCACTCAGAGGGTGGTGGGTGAGTGGAACCGTCAGGGGTGGTGGAGGCAAAATCGTGAGGGTCTTTTAAGAGACTTCTGGATAAGTACATGGGCCTTAATAGGATTGAGGGTTATAGGTAAGCCTAGTAGGTAGAGAAAAGATCGGCGCAACTTATGGGCCTGTTTGTGCTGTAGTTTTTCTATAACTCTATGATCAACTGCTCTACCTTCGTCTACACACTTAGTTACCCCCTCAAAGAATTCTATAAAGCTGCAATATGACTTGCCAATTTTTATACTCAGTACCCCAGCCAATGAAGGCAAGCATGCTGTATGCCTTCTTGACTACCTTCTCCACCTGCATTGCCACTTTCAATGACCTGTGTACCTGTACACCCAGATCCCTTTGTCTATCAATACTCCTAAGGGTTCTGTCGTTTACTGTATATTTCCTATCTGTATTAGACCTTCCAGAATGCATTACCTCACATTTGTCTGGATTAAACTCCATCTGTCATCTTTCCGCCCAAGTTTCCAACTGATCTACAGCCTGCTGTATCCTCATCGCTATCCGCAAATCCATGAACCTCTGTGTCGTCCGCAAATTTACTAATCAATCCAGTTACATTTTCCTCCAAATCATTTATATATATATATATATTACAAAGGTCCCAGGACTGATAATATGACAAAAATTGATGACAAGAAGGCTATGGCAGGTGAGAACCTAGAAACTATCATTATCGTTAAAGAGGTTGTGTTGGACAAGCTAATGGGCTAAAGGTAGACAAGTCTCCTGGCCTTGACGAAATGCATCCCAGGGTACTAAAAGAGATGATGGGGGAAATAGCAAGTGCACTAGTGGTAATTTACCAAAATTCGTAGGACTCTGAGATGGTTCCCACAGATTGGAAAACAGCAAACAGGAGCCCACTGTCTAAAAAAGGAGGTAGACAAAAGGTGGGTAACTATAGGCTGGTTAGCTTAACTTTAATGGGGAAAATGCTTGAATCTATCATCAAAGAAAAAATAGTGAGACATTGGGATATCAGTTGTCCCATTGGGAAGATGGAACTTGGGTTCATGAAGGGCAGGTCATGTTTGACTAATTTGGTGGAATTCTTTGAGAACATTACATGCATGGTGGACAATGGGGAACCTGTGGATGGATTTCCAGAAGGCATTTGACAAGGTGTCATACCAAACGTTGTTGCATAAGGTAAAGATTCATGGAGAGAGGATTGGTTAACTAACAGAAAGCAAACAGTGGAGGTAAATGGGTGTTTTTCTGGTTGGCGATCAGTAATTAGTGGTGTGCCTCAGGGAACAGTGTTGGGACTGCAGTTGTTTACAATTTATGTAGGTGGTTTGGAGTTCGGGACCAAGTGTAGTGTGTCAAAATTCATAGATGACACTAAGATGAGTGGCAGAGCAAAGTGCAAAGGATGCTGAAAGTCTGCAAAAGGATATAGATAGTCAAAGTGAGTGGGCAAGGGTCTGGCAGTTGGAGAACAATGTTGGTAAATGTGAGGTCATCCATTTTGGTAGGAATAATAGCAAAATGGATTGTTATTTAAATGGTTTAAAAAAATTGCAGCATGCTGCTGTGCAGAGGTCCTTGTGCATGAATCACAAAGTTGGTTTGCAGTGCAGTGGCTAATTAAGAAGGCAAATGGAATTTTGTCCTTCATTGCTAGAGAGATGGAGTTTAAAACAGGGAGGTTATGTTGCAGCCTCATATGGTGCTGATGAGGCCACATTTGAAATACTGTATACAGTTTTGGTCTCCTTACTTGAGAAAGAATAACTGGCACTGGAGGGAGAACAGAGGAGATTCATTAGGTTGATTCCAGAGTTGAGAGGGTGGGTTTATGAGGAAAGACTGAGTAGACTGGGACTATACTCACTGGAATTCAGAATAATGAGGGGAGATCTTACAGAAACACATAAAATTATGAAGGGAATAGATAAGATAGAAGCAGGAAAGTTATTTCCACTGGCAGGTGAAACTAGAACTAGGAGGCATGGCCTCAAAATAAAGGGGAGCAGGTTTAGGACTGAGTTGAGGAGGAGCTTTTCACCCAAAAGGTTGCAATCTGTGGAATTCACTGCCCAGTGAAGCAGTTGAGGCTACCTCATTGAATGTTTTTAAGGCAAGAATAGATAAATTTTTGAACAGTAAAGGAATTAAAGAGTTATAGTGAGTGGGCAAGTAAGTGGAGCTGAATCCATGAAAAGGTCAGCCATGATCTTATTGAATGGCAGAGCAAGCTTAAAAGACTACGGTAGTAATCCAGAGATCATAACCCTTGAGAACCTGTTCTTTAATTTAGCTCCTAGTTCTTATGTCTTTCATAAATGGCCAAACGGCTTCCTGTCATTGACTGGATAGATATCAGTGAGCAACTGATAGATAATTAGAATGACACTCAGAGAATGGAGGTAAGAGCTACTTTGAATAACTCACGCCATTTTCATCTTATCATCTCACTGAGGACTCCAGATGGCACATTTCTGAAATGCCATCTTGATCATCTCAATGTGTGTGCTAGCATCTCGGGGACAAGGCTGTAATAACCAGCATGCAAGTATGGCAGTGAAAGCTGTGGGGCTCAACACTTCCCATAGGTTTCTAATTTGGAACTTCACTTGCTGGACCTTTTAGTCATTCTTGTCTTTGATGTTAAATGTAACATTAACAATGCAAATAGATACATGTGCTTATGGTAGAGTTGCAATTACAGAGACATGGTATGCGTTCTGCATGGCTGCAGAAAGGGAACTGAATGTCAGAGTATTCGTTATTTAGGAAGAACAGACACAATGGGAAAAGGAGGTGGGGTACCGTTGTTAGTAAAGAAGGAAATCAATGCAATAGTGAGGTAGGGTATTGGCTCAGAAAATCATAATATGGAATCTGTATGCTGTATGGGTGAACTTAATAAAACCAAGTGGCAGAAAACATGAGGATTGTCTATAGGCCCTCAAACAGTAGTGGAGATGTAAGGGAAGGTATTATACAAGAAATCAGAAACACATACAATAGGATACAACTATAATCACAAGTAACTTCAATTTACATGTAGATTATTAGATAAGCAAGCGAGCACTGGAATAGTGAAGGAGGTGTTCCCGCGTGATGGTTTTTTAGACCAATATATTGAGGAACTGGCAGGAGAACAGGCTACTCTCGACAGGGTACTACACAATGAGAAAGGATTAATTAACAATCTTCCCCTTGAGTAAGACTAATCATAATATGATAGAATTCTTCATTAAGATGGAGAGTGAAGTAGTTGAACCCAAAGCTAAGGTCCTGAACTAAATAAAGGGTACTATGTGACGCGAATTGGCAAAGAAAGATTGGGGTTGACAGTGGATAAGCAACGGTTCATATTTAAAGAACGTGTCAATGAATTATAACAATTATTCATTCCTATCTGCCACAAAAAAAAGAGGAAAGATGGCTCAACTGACTCTCAAAAGAAATTAGGGATAATATTAAATCAAAGTCATATAAAATTGCCAGAAAAAGCAGAAAGGCTGAGGATTAGGAGTATTGTGGATTCAGCAAAAGAAGACAAAAAAATGATCAAGAGGGAGTAATAGGGTATGAGAGTAAAGTTTCAGCAAAGATAGAAACTAACTGTAAAAGCTTCTATAAATATGTGAAGAGAAGAAGATTAAAGACAAATGCAGTTCCTTTATAGTCAGAAGCTGGGAAATTATAATGAGGAACAAAAAAATGCAGAAAAAGTGAACACGTTCTATGGTTCAGTCTTCTCAAAAGAGGGCACAAATAACCTCGCAGAAATGTTAGGGCGCCAAGGAGTTGTTTAAAGGGCAGAATTGAAGGAAATCAGTATAAGTAAGAAAATGGTGCTGAGGAAATCAATGGGGCTAAAGGAAGTGGCCTGGAAATATTGAATGCATTGGAGGTCATCAGCCAAACTTCCATGGACTTCTACAGATTGGAGGGTGGCAATGTACCTCACTATTTAAAAAGGGAAGGAGAGAAAAAAGGGAGGATTGCAGACCAGTTAGTCTGTCATCAGTAGTCAGGAGATGCTAGAGTTTATTATGAAAAAGAGATAACAGAACACTTAAAAAGCATTAACGGGATTGGACAAAACCGGCATGAGTTTGTGAAGGCAAATCATGCTTTGAAAATCTACTGGAGCCATGGAATTATAAACATTCACAGCATGGAAATAGGCCCTTCGGTCCAACTTGTCCATGCCAACCTTTTTTTTAAAGCTTGTCCCAATTGCCCACATTTGGCCCATGTCCCTCTATACCCAACTCACCCATGTAATTTTCTAAACACTTTTTAAAAGACAAAATTGTAACCACCTCTACTACTATCTCTGGCAGCCTGTTCCAGAGACTCACCACCCTGTGTGAAAAAATTGCCTCTCTGGATCCTTTTGTATCTCTTCCCTCTCACCTTAAACCTATGTCCTCTAAATTTCGACTCCCATACCTTTGGGAAAAGATATTGACTATCAAGCTGATCTATGCCCCTCGTTATTTTATAGACCTCTTTAAGATTACCCTTCAGCCTTTTACGCTCCAGAGAAAAAAGTCCCAGTCTATCCAGCCTGTCCTTAGAACGCAAATTATCTAGTCCTGGTAGCATCCTAGTAAATTTTTTCTGCACTCTTTCTAGTTTAATAATATCCTTTCTATAATAGGGTGACCAGATCTGTACACAGTATCCCAAGTGTGGATTTATCAATGTCTTGTACAGTTTCAACAAACATCCCAACTCCTGTATTCAGTGTTCTGACTAGTGAAAACAAGCACGCTGAATGCCTTCTTCACCACTCTGTCCATCTGTGACTCTACTTTCAAGGAGCTATGAACCTGTACCCCTAGATCTCTTTGTTCTACAACTGTCCCCAATTAATTCAGTAAGTCCTGCCCTGGTTCAATCTACCAAAATGCCATCAATCTTGATATCATTTGCAAACTTAGTAACCATGCCTCCTATATTCTCATCCAAATCATTAATATAAATGACAAATAACAGTGAACTCAGCATTGATCCCTGAGGCACACCAGTGGTCACAGGTCTCCAGTTTGAAAAACAACCTTCTACAACCACCCTCTGTCTTCTGTCATCAAGGCAATTTTGTATCCATTTAGCTACCTCACCCTGGATCCTGTGAGATTTAACCTTATACAACAACCCACCACGTGGTACCTTGTCAAAGGCCTTGCTAAAGTCCATGTAGACAACATCAACTGCACTGCCCTGCCTTTTTGGTTACCTCTTCAAAAAATTCATTCAAATTTGTGAGACATGATTTTCCACCCACAAAACCATGCTGGTTGTCCCGAATCAGTCCTTGCGTCTCTAAATTCCTATAGATCCTGTCTCTCAAAATACCTTCCAACAACTTTCCCACCACAGATGTGAGGCTCACCTGCCTGTAGTTCCCAGGCTTTTCCTTGCAGCATTTTTTAAACAAAGGCGCGATATTTGCCATCTTCCAATCTTCAGGCACCTCACCTGTGACTAATGATTCAAATATCTCCTCTAGGGGACCTGCAATTTCCTCCCTAGCCTCCTGTGATGTCCTGAGATACAATTCATCAGGTCCCAGGGATTTATCTACCTTGATGCGCTTTAAGACTTGCAACACCACTACCTCTGTAATATGTACACTGCTATTTATTTCCCCAAGTTCCCTAACACACATGTTTTTCTCACCAGTAAATACTGATGAGTATTCTTTTAAGATCTCACCCATCTCTTGTGAATTTGCATGTAGATGCCATTGTTGATCCTTAAGAGGCCCTGCTCTCTCCCTAGTTACTCTTTTGGCCTTTATGTATTTATAGAAGCTCTTTGGATTCTCCTTTGCTTTATCTGCCAAAACAATCTCATGTCATTTTTTTGCCCTCCTGATTTTGCTCTCTCAACTCTACTCCTACACCCGCTATACTCTTCAAGGGATTCACTTAATCCCAACTGCCTATGCATGTCATGTGCCTCCTCCTCCTCCTTGAGCAGGGCCTAAATAGCCTGAGTCATCCAGGGTTCCCTACTTCTACTGGCCTTGCCCTTCACTCTAAGAGGAATGTGCTTATCCTGAACCCTGGTTAACACACTTATGAAAGTGTGCCACTTACCAGAATTCCCTTTGCCTTCTCACAGACTCTCCCAATTAACTTTTGAAAGTTCCTGCTTGACACCATCAAAAGTGACCTTGCTCCAATTTAGAATTTTAGCTTTTGGGCCAGACCTAGCATTCTCCATAGCTATCTTAAAACTGTGGTCACATTTTTGTGGTCAAGAATTATGGTCACTAGTCCTATAGTGATCCATCACTAACACTTCTGTCACCTGCCTTTCCTTATTTCCCAAGGGAAGACTCCACTTTCCAGGAGCTATGAAGCTGTATCCCTAGATCTCTTTGTTCTATAGCTCTTTTGACAATGTAACTAATAGAGTAGACAAGGGAGAATCAGTGGATTGGTGTATTTGAACTTCCAGAAGGCTTTGATTAGATTCCTCAAGAGGTTAGTGGGCAAAATTAAAGCATGTGGGATGCAGGGCAATGTATTGACATGAATAGAGAATTGGTTGACCAGCAGGAAACAGAGTGGGAATAAATGGAACTTTTTCTGAGTGGCAGGCATAATTAGTGGGTTACCACTGGGATCAGTGTTTGGATCTCAGCTGTTCATGATATATATAAATTACCTGGATGAAGGAACCAAATGTAACATTTCCGAGTTTGCTAATGACAAGCAATTGGGTGGAATTGAAAGTTTTAAAGAGGATCAAAGAGACTTCAAGGTGATTTAGACAAGTTGACTGAGTGGCAAATACATGGCAAATGCAGTACAATCTGACTCAATGTGAAGTTCAACTTAGGTGTGAAAAACAAAAAGTATTATTTAAATGTTGATATATTGAAGTTGGATGGAATGTCCATGTACGCCAGTCAATGAAAATGGAGTTGCAGGTGCAGTATGCAACTAGGATGGCAAACGGTATGTCGGTCTTCATCACAGGAGCATTTGAGCTCAGAAGTAGGGATGTCTTACTGCAGTTATACCAGACCTTGGTGCGACCACACCCAGAATATTGTGTGCAGTTTTAGTCTCCCTCCGTAAGAAAGCCATAGAGGGAGTGCAGTGGAGGTTCTCTAAGCTGAAACCAGGTTGGTGGAACTGTCCTATGAGAGATTAGTTCAGTAGGCCTGTATTCAGCAGAGTTTAGAAGGATGAAAGAAGATCTGTTTGGAATGTATAAGACTCCATAACAACGCTGGAAAGACTAGATGCAGGGAGGATGTTTTCCCTGGTTAGGGAATCTAGAACCAAAGGACACAGTCTCAGGATATGGAGTAGACCATTTAGGAATGAGATCAGGAAATTTTTCTTCATGTAAAGGGTAATGAACGTATGGAATTCTGTAGCACAAAAGGCTGTGGAGGCTGTCACTGAATGTGTTCAAGAAAGATGCATCATAGGGTATGGGGAAAAAGTGAGAATATGGCATAGATAGAGGATCAGCCATGATCATATGAACATAAGAACATAAGAACATAAGAAATAGGAGCAGGAGTAGGCCATCTGGCCCTTCGAGCCTGCCCCGCCATTCAATAAGATCATGGCTGATCTGTCGTGGCTCAGTTCCACTTTCCCGCCCTCTCCCCATAACCCTTAATCCCCTCTCTTATCAAAAACCCATCAACCCGCTTCTTAAAAATATTTAGCGAGGCAGCCTCCACCACTTCAACGGGCAGAGAATTCCAGAGATTCACCACCCTTTGAGTGAAGAAGTTCCTCCTCAACTCCGTTCTGAACCGCCCCCCCTTTATCTTGAGGCTGTGCCCCCTAGTCCTACTGTCTTTTTTGAGCGGGAAGAGTCTTTCCACCTCTATCCTATCCATCCCATTCATCATCTTATACGTCTCAATGAGATCTCCCCTCATTCTTCTAAACTCTAACGAGTACAAGCCTAGTTTATTCAGCCTCTCCTCATAGCTCAACCCCCTCAACTCCGGTATCAGCCTAGTAAACCTCCTCTGCACTCCCTCCAAGGCCAAAATATCCTTGCGCAGGTGCGGCGCCCAAAACTGCACACAGTACTCCAGCTGCGGCCTCACCAATGCCCTATACAGCTGCAGCAAGACCTCCCTACTTTTATATTCAATCCCCCTCGCTATGAATGGTGGAGCAGGCTAGAAAGGCTGAATAGCCTACTCTCTTTCTTAGTTTCTTTGTTTCGTTTCAGAGGGAAGGCAAAATGATGAATATATCCAGGGCTCAAGGTTGCATATGTCAGGGGCCTAATGCAGTAGAGCAGGTAAAGGAGGGAGAGGTGTCACCAAATGTTGCTCCAGCAGCAGGCACTGCTGGGGGACATGACCAAGGGGAGGCAGAGCATGAAGAGGAAGCTGAGGAGGAGAGATCTAAACAACAGAGGCAACTCGCAAGTTTATCGCCAAATTGTGTCCTACTACAAATGCGTGTTGGGCACCAATTTGCTTTTTCCAATATCTAGTACATTACACGTGCCACATTCTTTGGCAAGATCTGATGCTCTGGGGCTAGAAGCTTTCACCTGCTGGTGGCTTTGAAGGTCTTTCCAGGAATTAACGAGGGACCTGTGCATTATCATCTCAATCTGCAGTACGTTGATGCATTAAGAAGGTCGCCAATGCCCTTTACAAGGCCCATCAATATGTCAGGTTTGCTCCAGCCAAGGATAGCGAGGCTACAACATTCACAGGTGTAGCCAAAGTCAGGATGCAATAGACTGCACTGATGGGGCTGTATGAGCTCCAATGTTCGTTAACAGCAAGGGCTACCGTTTCATCCACATACAACTTGTGGGTGATCATCAGAAGCACATACTGCACGTGTGTACACATTACCCTGGGAGTTGCCATGATTCCTACATCCTGAGTCACTCCCTGGTGCCTGAGATTTTTGAGGGGCCAATTTGTCCGCAGGGAGGCTGCCTGGGGATACATGCCTGACTCGCGCAGAAGATGCTGCGCCTAGAGGGAGGTCAAGATGCCTCATCCCCATTTTGTCTACATCCTGAACCCACCAACCTGTGTGACCATGGAGTGCGGAGCCAAGTGCAAATCCTTACTGGCTGGTGACTTTGATGCATCATCCTCATGACAAGGAGAGGTACAATGCTGCTTGCAGCTCCACACGCTCTCTTTCAAGCAGACCGTAGGATTTCTGATAATGTGCTTCAGATGCTTAGGTCACTCAGGTGGCTCACTGCAACATTCCTGCATGATCATCGTGTGTTGCGCTCTTCAAGTTTGGCTATGGAAGAGGTGAACTTCTGCCACAGGATGAACTGGAGGAGGATGAAAGCTTATCAGAAGGTAAAAATCCGGAGACCCAGGAAGGTCAGGGAGCTGCTGAGGGTCAGTCTGAATGCGATGATGCCAGGAAGGAAGACATGGGAGATGTATCTGTGATAATTTGATTACTGACAGCTTGCAAGAAGGGTAAAGTTAAGTGTGGTTATATGGCCACATTTCTCCAAGCTCTCAAAACCATTCTCTGGTATCTGAGGAGATATCCAACCACCCGCAGTGAGAACAAGTCCAGCATCCACACTTGTGTTTGTTCTGGGCTCATGAATCACCAGGCCATGATCTCAGCTTTGGTCTGCGATGCCGCAAGAATGTGCTCACTCTGTGAACTGAGAGTCTACTAAGGAAAACCAACGTTTTGAAAGAAGACTTGATGCTTTCACCACCATCTAATGATGCAAACACTGCTGTAACTGAGATGAGGATCTACCTACAGATCACCTCCAAAAATGCGTGTATGTGTTCAGGCAGTAAATATCAGAATATCAATGTTGCCCTCATCCCATGATGTTTGTTGAGGGAGAATTTATAAACAGTTTATATTGATACACATTTCTAATAAAGAACTAAACACATCTCCATGACAACACACAAGGGTACAGAGACATGCCTGACTCGCGCAGAAGATGCTGCACCTAGAGGGAGGTCAAGATGCCTCATCCCCATTTTGCCTACATCCTGCACCCACCAACCTGTGTGACCATGGAGTGCGGAGCCAAGTGCAAATCCTTAAAGACCTGCTGGACCAAGGCCTTTCATGGTGATTGCTAGCCTTCCCTTGATGACGTTGAGGCGCTTGTATGTTAGGGTCATGACATCAGACAGATGCAGGTGGACTCCACCATCATTTGCTCCAGTCTGCTGAGTGACTGCCAAATCTCTGCCTGATGTAACATTGCTTGTTTCTTATACAATTGGCAGCTGCTTCCCAGAAGGTCATCATCTGACTGGAACTGCACGGGCGCCTGGTCTCCAGTTGCCCTCCGTGCGCTGCAGGCCTGGGGTGTCCCTGCCTCTGACTGCTGCAGGAATGTGGCTGTGAGGCATTCTCCAGAAAGTGACTCTGAGTCTAGTCTAGAATTACATACCACTGTGAATTGTGTCTTTGTACTGGTGGAGGGCCTCGATCTGCTGGTGTCTATAGGGTTTTAGTATAGGAGCATAAGCTCGATAAGACTACATGTCAGTCATTGTGTTTGACAGGATTTGATAAAGTAATAGAACTGTGATCCGCCCTAGATTGTCAGAAGAAGCCAATCTCCCTTACCCACTGGAGCAGTCCCTGTCCTCCCCAGAAAGATAAGCCTTGGCCTCCTCAAATTCCATGACAACCCTCCTCCACTCTTTTTTTTCTCTCTCTGTCTCCCCCTCACTCACCCCCTGTCCCACAACATCTGGGCTTGCTTACATTTGTTGTGTGCCAACTTGGCCTGTATGAAGACCAAAGAAAGGCATATGGTCAGAGGGAACGGAGTAGAGATTGGCTGAGACACGTGTCCTATGTGTGGTGAGTCATCTCCAGAAGAGCCAGAGAATGGAGTGTGAGCAACAAGATAGATGGGATGTTGGTGATGTGAATGTCTCCATGGTAGAATGATTGTCGATATGTGTTGCCTACTAATGGATGTGTGAGATCTGTGAAAAGAGTTTGAGTACATGATGTCATGCTGGGAGTTTGATACTGAAGGGAGTTGAGAGATGACTTTCTCTGGCAGAGTAGGTGAGATTATTCGTTCTCTTCCTGAAATTACTGGTGCTTCAGGCTCAGTTTCCAGCCACGTTGGCCCCCTGGGTGATGACCTCCCAGGCTGGAGAGGTGAAGTTTCTGTGTTTCCTCAGTCTTTCCCTTGGGTATATGACATACCTGTGTACCCAGATTCCTCAGATCAAGGCCTCAAGGGTCTGGTATGGTACAACCAGAGGCTGCTAGCCTTTTCCATGTACCTTGCAGACATGTTTGATGATCTCCTGAGGACAGGTGGGCTGGAAAGAGTGAGATACGTGTTGGGCTTGCATTTGAATATGGCAGTGGGATCCTTGAATCCACCAGCTGTTGGTAAGAAGATGAATCAACCCTTGATTTGCCAGATGATTCGACCCAATACTGAGCTTCCAAGTGCTGAATCAGGTGCAAGTTCCTGCCATGCTGACCAGTGGGAAGGGTGTCAACAGAACCATCCACTATCACACTTTGTCACAAAAATGGATAATTCTGCCCTCTGCTTCTGTTGCCATCATTCTACACCACACTCCAGCTGTCTAGCCAACTGGATGACTCACACCCTGTGGATTTTGATCAGATTTATTCATTCCTTCATCTAGTCATGTTAAATTAAAGTGTGAAATGTAGGCCAGACTCCTTTGTGTTTATAAATTCTAATTGAATCCCCTAGATACCGCATAGGCCGGCACAGTTTTTAGCACTGCTGACTCACAGCGCCAGAGACCCGAATTCCATTCCCAGCTTGGATCACTGTCTGTGTGGAGTCTGCACATTCCCTCCATGTCCATGTGGGTTTCCTCCAGATGCTCCAGTTCTGTCCCACAGTCTGAAAGACGTGCTGATTAGATGTATTGGACATGCTAAATTCTTCCTCAGTGCATCCAAACAGGAACTGAAGTGTGGCAACTAGGGGATCTTCACAGTAACTTCATTGTGTTGTTAATGTGAGCCTACTTGTGACTAATAAATAAACTTAAATTAAGGTCATCTCAAAAACATCAGAAACAGAAAATTCTGGAAAAACTCAATAGGTCTGGCAGCATCTGTGAAGAGAGAAAATCAAACTAAATTTTTTGTTTGTCTGACTTTCCTTCAGACCAAAAATACAGGAATGTTTAATGTTTTTCTTTGTCACAAAGTTAACTTTTTAAAAGATTGTCACAATCTTACGAAGAGGTTTTTCAGTGTTTTACAGTTGTGTGTTTTTGGTAAACTTGAATGTCTCATTTGTAGTATTAGTGAAGAAGGTTTGGGGGAAATGCATTGCTTTAAATGTGTCTCTTGTGAATTATCAGTGGATGTTGCTGCATCAGATTATCATGCTCAGCAACTATTTTCAGTTTGACCAGAGTGTGAGGCGAGCAAATGGCCACGCAGTCTGTGAGGGGAGAAGGAAGCACATTGGGATGACTACATACTAAAATTACCACTCACTGTTATCAGAGAGGAAATGCTGTGTAGCAGGTTGCTGCAGCACTTGTTGGTGGTTCCGTTAAGCCTAAGTGAAAACACCCTAACAAGCACAGAGTTTGACAATGATTTGTAGGCTCTGTGAAAGCTTGGTTTAAATAGCAAATTGTTCATATCTGACAGGGTCTAAGAAGTTTAGTATGTTGTTTGGGGATGTAATGAGCTGAAGTTTTGCTGAGTTGGGATGACTTGGGAACCCTTTAAAAATGATGGGCAGGTCCCTGCCTCCTTCCCTAGGGTCCCCAGTTATCATGGGGTTTACTGGGGGGGTGGCGGGGGGGGGGGGTCATTCCTTGGCATGACGGGCC
Organism: Carcharhinus amblyrhynchos; assembly: GCF_965287045.1. Classification (NCBI taxonomy): domain Eukaryota; kingdom Metazoa; phylum Chordata; class Chondrichthyes; order Carcharhiniformes; family Carcharhinidae; genus Carcharhinus; species Carcharhinus amblyrhynchos. The sequence goes on along the minus strand of NC_137335.1, from coordinate 31,766,828 downwards.
AGAGATTGTGGATAGGAAACATGAGGTGACATGGAGAGTGGGCTGGGGATGCTTTTCTGTTTTTATTACAACTGGGACAAAGTCTCACAGTGCTGAGGTGGGCCTTTTAAACAGTCTGCCTCCACTCCCGGATCCTCTGACATTTTTCCCAAGTCGTAGCTTGACAGCAGATTGCACCTGCTGCCCTCAAAATGAAAATCCTAAAATTGCAAGTACTTTCTCCCAAGGTGGGCAGGCTGAACTGGGAATTTTCTTGATTCCTGCTATCCACCTCGAGGATGAAAATCCAGCTAGATGGTTATGGGTTTTGATTCTTTTAGAAATATTCTTAACATTGAATCTGTGCAGGATGCTTCTTACAGCAACTTTCTTACAAGATTCAAGTTACAGGATTTATCTAGGGTTTCTTTAAGTACCTTTTTTGTCTGTGTTTGCAGGTTTTTGACAGTTGTAAAGTTTTGTGTTTTGCCAGTTTAAAGCCTGTCAGATGATTAAGGGATGTGGAGATGCCAGCGTTGGACTGGGGTAAACACAGTAAGAAGTCACCAGGTTTATTTGGTAGCACAAGCCACTAGCTTTCGGAGCACTGCCCCTCCAGCAGTTGAGTGGGCAGGGCAGAAAAAGACACAAACTCAATTTACAAAATAATCATTGGAATGCGAGTCTTTACAGTTAACTTTCCTGACTGGAGACAATACACATCTCTTTAACATGTGCTTAACCCTCTCTCTGTTCACATTGTCTGTACCGTTAAGACTTGATTACCTGTAAAGACTCGCATTCCAACCATTATTTTGTAAATTGAGTTTGTGTCTTCATATGCCCTGTTTGTGAACAGAACCCTCAGTCACCTGATGAAGGGGCAGTGCTCCGAAAGTTAGTGGTTTGTGTTACCAAGTAAACTTATTGGACTTTAACCTGGTGTTGGAAGATAAAGCTGCTGAAATGTGAAAAGGAGAAATACCTTAAGCAAAAACATATGTGTAGTAACATCTATAAATTGTTTACTTTTTTTGAAAGAATGCATTGATTTAAATAATCTATTGCAGCTGTTCCTCACTTAAAGTTGTCGTTGAGTTCCTGAAAGTTGCAAGTTTGAGTGAATTTCCTATTATACCAATGACTGGAGGAAATTTTTATCAGAAAAGATAATTGGAACATTTTCCTGTAAATTGAAATACATAAATTTCGATTCATGAATTCCTATATTCGTAAGTGAAATAAATTTTAAAATAAAGTTCTTCTAAAAACATGAAATATGCAAACTTTCTACTTAGCAGCTGCAAACCACCTCACCTGCTAGTTGACCCTCTACTTGCCATGTCTTTTGCTCGCTGCTTCCTTCGCTGTTGCTATGAGCGAGTGTTTGAGAGGTGGATGACAAGAGGGAGGAAGGGAGCGAAAGGAACTGTGAATGGAAGGGAGAGGGTTGAAATGGGAAGCAGGTGGGTTCAGGAGGAAAAGAATGCATGAGAGGATCGGGGAGGATAGTGGCGCGCAGGAGGGTCGAGGAGGGAAGTGGGAGGAGCGGTGAAGGGGAGGACTAAGGAGGGTAGTGGCAAGCAAGAGAGTTGGGAAGGAAAGGGTGATTGTGAAGATTGGGAGGGAAGCGGGGGTCGGAAGGGAAGCAGTGAGTGGGAGAGAAGACAGTAGAGAAGCAACGCTCAGGAGGGTCAGATTAAGTGGGACGGAAAGGGTGGGTGGGTGGGATGGTCAGGAGGGAAGCAGCAGTGTCAGGCCAGGGTTGGGAGGCAAGCAGCTTCCCAGGGAGGGAAGTGGGAGGACGACTAGGAAGGAAGCAGCAAATGGGAGAGTCAGCAAAGGAAGCAGTGAGCAGGGAAGGAACAGCAATGGGAAAGTCCAGAAAGGAGTGGAGCATCATGGAGGCAAGCAGGAAGGTTGCGAGGGGAAGCAGGGAGCTTGAAAGTGTCAAAGTGCAAGAGAAAGCCAGTGAACAGGAGAGAGCACTCTGACAGTCCATAAGAAAGCTAATCAGGACAACACCTTGGTTGAGTATGAAGTTCTGGAATTTGGTTGCCCTTGACCCTAAAAGTATGATTTGGAACTTCAGTATTCACTTCTTCTCTTGGAATTAAGTCTATCTCGTTCACTCTGTAGCAGAGACACAATCAGATTCAACTAAGTCTTCCAAAGCAGTACTCACAACACTGGGACTAAAGAAGTTGATACTTCTGGAGAAGATTGTGAGAAATGATTTTGAGATGACATGGCGTTGCCAAATTTGTTCACCATTTGGATTGAATTGTTATTTTTAAAACTATGGCTGTACCCATTTCTGATTTGTGGCATAATTATGTGCTAATACTCAATGTCCTTCTTGAAATGAGTATTGTTTTGCCCTTGCATCTTGTCTAGCTGCTTGAGATTTTTTGAGAACATAGTTCTCAACTTTAAGAGTCATCATGCAGGTGAACTTGGGGTAATCACACAAGTAATGTTTTTATAAGATGCCAAAGAGCTATTCATACAACATGATAACAAATGTTGCTATCTTGAAGCTTTTAAAGAATGTTTAAAGGATTGTACATACATTTCAGCTAATCCATTGGTTGACATATAAAATGTGGATTCTAAATGCTGAAAACCATCTAACCTGAGATAATCCTCAAACTCCTGCGAAGTAAACTGTGAACTATCATAATTAACAATCTGTTCCGGTTTACCAAATCTTGCAAAATTTCGTCAAGTTTGTCAATGATTTGTTCAGTTTTAGTAGATCTCATAATTTCTGGCCACTTTAAGAACATGTAACCCTCAAACGAACCTCAAAGTCCACATGCAATCATTGCCATGACATTTTAGGCCAACCTGAAGGGTATAAAGAAGACAACAGAGATGTATTTCTTATTCGTGCACAGGATTGACACTGTCCCATTTTTTTCTTCAATCTGCGCATCCAGACCCGGCCAGCAAAATTAATTACTTGCTAATTCCTTCATCCAGACTATACTAAGATGCCCTTCAAGTGATTGTTCATGAACTCTTGCACACAGACTCGGAGGACTGATCAATTGGATTCCCCACAATAGAAACCCACCTTTGACCACACCAACTTGAGCTTTCAGGATGTGAACTATGCACTCCAGCTATCGTTCTGTTCAATACCATATCCATCACCTTCCCCATCATGGGAACATTACAAGTATATCACTGAACTTGAGAAGCTGACACACGCAAAGGATCTATTTGCAAAAAATAAAGAAGATTAGCAAAACTAATTGGTCTCTGTTCAATAGGTAAAGGTAAGTATGACAGTGCATCAGCATTTGCATGGCATTCTGATTGATGTGCTTTATATCGTAAGAATATGCATATAAGATCAGTGGCTATATTTGCAATTAGCTAGCAGCTAACAGAAAGCTAGCCTTTCAGCAGCCCAAAAATAGTAGTTAAGGTTTGATGATGGGTCAATGTAAAATGACGACCTTATAAATAATGCTGGAACTATTGTATGCCAGATATTACACTCAATGCTTCTTTTTCTAGCTGTGCATAGTTAGATCCAGCACCAGTCAAGAGGATGTGAAGCAAAAGGTATTGATCATTCTTCTCCCAAACAGATGAAACTATTGCCCCACTTCATAAGGTGAATCAGTGCAAGCAAGCAGTAATGATATCTTTATATTAAAATAAACCAACACTTAAAACTTCTGAAAAGCACCATTGATATACTTCTATACTTTCTCACATTCTGTTGTCCAGTCCCATGCCAATTTCACACATAGCTACATTGTTAAAGCCATTTCATAATTTACTAAGTTAGGAACAAATTTGTTATAGTCATGTACTAGACCTTTATAGGACCTCAGTTGTATGACATTCTTCAGACGGGATGCTTCCAAACTTTTTAGGTGCTTTATGGTAGGCTTTTACTATCAGTAATGACTCAAAACTGGACTGGTATCTGGAAAATGTAACACTTTTCTTGATACAGAGACCATGTGCTTGAAGAAGTTCCAATGTTCCTTCTAAATATTCAAATGCTATTGTTCACTATGCCCTGTAATTAGAATATCGTCAAGGTAATATTGTACATCAGAGAGACCACTTGAAACCTGATCTATCGATCTTTGGATAGGACTGGTGCAGATGTTATTCCAAAAGGCAATCAGTGGAAAAGATCTTTGAGTAATGATGATAAATGGTTGAGATTCAGCAGCTTTATTCATATGAAAATATACTTGTGAAATATTCATTTTGCTGAATTCCTGCCCAAATGATAACCCTGCAAACAAATCTTCAATTCATGGAAGTGGATAATGATCAGTAAACAACATAGATTCATGGTTGTATTAAATCACTAGAAATAAAAACTGAACCATCCGGTTTCATAATCGGTACCAGTCATACATTGTAACTGGCTCTAACACACCAGTATTAACAAGTCGCACTAATTCTTCTTTGCCCTTGGAATGAATTTCACTTGAACTCTCCTCATTGAGCCAGCTGTCTCTTCCAATATACTCTTATATTTATCCAGAGTGCTGTAGGGCTGTTTTGGCATCAGTCAATCTGTTGACAGCATTTGAGTTAAGCTTTATCTTCTTCAAACATAATTTCCCAGCTCTATCTGGGAGATAATCACAGACTACATAGACAGACAATTCAACTGTTTGTTCACTCAACTTTACATTGGCTGTGATGTAACCTTTTAATAGCACAATTGGGGTGGCACAGTGGCACAATAGTTAGCACTGCTGCCTCACAACATCAGGGATCCAGGTTTGATTCCTGGCTTGGGTCGCTTTTTGTGTGGAGTTTTGTTCTCCCTATGTCTGTGTGGGATTCCTCCTAGTGCTCTGGTTTCCTTCCACAGTCCAAAGATGTGGAGGTTAGGTGAATGGGCCATGCTCAATTCTCCCTCAGTATACCCAAATAGGCGTCAGTGTATGGCAACTAGGGGATTTTCACAGCAACTTCAGTGCAGTGTGAATGTAAGCCTACTTGTGACTAATAAATAAACTTTTTCTTCTGTGTATATCCTTAACCATATCAGCTCGTTTTAAAGGAAGACGTTTCAGCTTTTGTTGGTATGTAATCTCATACAATCATAGAATCCTACAGTGCAGAAGGAAGCTATTCAGCCCATCGAGTCTCCACCGACCACAATTCCACCCAGGTCCTATCCCCATAACTCCATGCTTTTGCCCTAGTTAGCTCCCATGACGCTAAGGGGTAATTTAGCACAGCCAATCCACCTACTAGCGCAACTTTGGACTGTGGGAGGAAACCAGAATACCTGAAGGAAACCCACGCAGACATGGGGAGAATGTCTGTGTAGAGTTTGCACAAGACCCAAGATGGGAATCGAACCCAGTTCCCTGATGCTGTGAGGTGATGAAGATACAACAGCTTCAGTATCAACCTCCATCCTAATAGGTTGTCCACTTAACTTTGGAATCACGCAGAATCTATGTGATTCACCCTGTATGTATAAGACATTCAGTTGGAACTCTTCATCATGTTTTGGATATTCTCCTCTTCATTGTTGTAATCCTGTTCTTCCATGTTGTTCATTCTTTTTGTAGAATGCAATTTGTTCTTCTAGAAGGTATGTAAATTATTCTTCTGAATATTCTTCAGGAAAAGCCCAACAAGCTATTGCAATATGACCCATTTTGCCACAATTCTTGCAGAAACTATTCTTGCTCCAGCATTCACTCAATGAATAGCCTATTTTGGTACATCTCTGATATGCTTGTTGCCGTTTTGACTTCTTATGGGCAGTTGAAAGCTTGTAGAGCTTAATTCCTGCACCAAATTGTGAAACCTGTAGCAGCCAATTCTATCAATGTTGTGATTTCTACTTCTGTCTTCAAAGTTAAAGCATAGTCCTTAAGCAATCTTCTTTGAGTAGCATCTTTTTGGAGCCCACAAGCTAAACAATCTCAAAGAGCATCTTATAATAAATAACTCACCAAAGTCACAGTGTTGTGCCAGCATTTTTAAGGTTACCTCAAACTACACATTGCTTTTGTCTTCTACGTGATGCTTCCAATGGTTTTAGAGAATAATGCTCTTCACGGATTTTTGTCAAGTCATTGTAAGTTTTGGTTCCTGGCTTTGCTGGACTACCCAAGTACTGGAGCAAATTGGAAGTTTTAGCTCCTATTGTACAAGCAACTCATAAATGCAATTGTATTTGCTTGGCAAATAAGTACCACTTAGCATAAGAATTCCATGATTCAGTTTCTTCATTGAAAAGGCCCCTGGAACCTAATTGATGTGCCATTTCTCTTGCAGACACTACTGACTTGAGACTGTTCTGTATTGTTTTTTACTGTCTCCCTTGTACATTCTTTTATACCCTGGAGACCATTGACTTTATGTTTTTTTTCAAATGACTCCAGCCATACAGTAAAGCATCTCTTTTTTAATATACCAGATACTGTCTGGAATTTCAGCTTTTGCTGATCAGAAAAAGTCCTCTTTTAAAACCACACAGAGAGCATCCTACTTACTTGGTCTCCCTGCACTGTCACTTCAATCTTTAATCGTGTTTTGTTTTATCCAGCCTCTAAATATTCAGAGCAAGAGGACCCACAATGTTTTTGCTTCTACTTAGGATTGTTTCTCAATGAAACAAAATCCTAACTCATGTCAATTTTCTTTTCGTGTTGTCCTAACTCTGAGGCGTTGTGGGTTCTAAACAAAAAGCAAAGATGTGGTTTGCGCACATAGATTCAAACTAACAACAGATTTATTCTAGAGCTTTTGCTTGCACAGAGTACAAACTAAAACAGTACAGGAACAATCTAATGATAGTACCATTAAGATTAACTAGCCCTTAAAGTAGTCATGCAACTATTTAAATATACAACATGCATATTAGCCCCATTCTATCCTTGACACTGAAACAGAAGGATGCTGAAAGAGACAATTTAACGTGGGGACTTAGTACATCAACTTTCTTTGTGATTTGAGTAATACGTCTGGGAAATCCAAAATACGGGTTTTAATAGCTATCATAATGTATGGAAAACTGGCTTTCTTTGAAAATTCTAAGATCTCATTGTTACAAAGTTTAGGGATGTTGTACCTTGTTTGATCACTGTCATTTCATTAAAAGCTTGGAAAAAGCCTACACCTGGCCCAACTGCTACTGTAGTATTCCCAGTTCCTTTTGTTATGGAGAAACTCTGAAACAAATAAGAAGTTAGTAATGCACTGATCAAGATTCATCTGTATTTCATGCAAATCATTTATCTGCAGAATGGTACATAACTCTCTGCAGTAACCTGTTTATTGATGTTCTGCTTCTTAAATGCCCTCAGTGTCCAAAGATCACAAATGGATTGATCTTCCATGTACAAAGGCAAATTTAAATTTTATCATATTCAATTGAAAAAGGGATAACACTTTATTGTATTTTGTCTCCTCCCCCACCTGCTGCCAAATCAAGATTCCATCTGTCAATCTGCCTTTACACATTCCCTACCAGTCAGAAAGAATGGATACGCTCCATGATAATCCTCAATAGCGGGTTCCTCACAAGGCTGTGTCCTCAGCCCCTTATTATACCCCTTATACACCTATGACTGTGTGGTCAAATTCCCCTCCAACTCGATTTTCAAGTTTGCTGATGACACCAGTGTAGTGGGTCAGATCTCAAACAATGATGAGACAGAGTACAGGAAAAAGAGTATGTGGTGAAATGGTGCAACAACAATAACCTCTTCCTTAATGTTAGTAAAATGAAGGAGATAGTCATCGACTTAAGAAAACGTATGGAGGACATGCTCCTGTTACCTCAATGGGGATGAAGTAGAAATGGTCAAGAGCTTCAAGTTTCTACATGCCCACATCTCCCAACAACCTGTCCTGGTAGCTCCAAGCTGACGCTATAGTTAAGAAAGTCCACCAATACTTCTGTTTTCTCAGGAAGTTAAGAAAACTTAATGTGTCCGCTACAATTCTCACCAACTTTTACAGATACACCATAGAAAGCATCCTTTCTGATTGTATCACAACTTGGTGTGGCATCTGCCCTGTCCAAAACTGCAAGAAACTACAAAGGATCGTGAATGAAGCCCAGTCCATCACACAAACCAGCACCCCGTCTGTTCTGTCTACACTTGCTGCTGCGTCGGAAAAGCAGCCAGCATAATCAAGGACACCACACACCCTGGGCATACTCTCTTCCACTAGGAAAAAGATACAAAAGTCGGAGGACGTGTACCAACTGACTAGAGAACAGCTTCTTCCCTGCTGCCATCAGAGTTTGAAACAGACCTACCTTATATTAAGTTGTTCTTTCTCTACATCCCAGATATGACTGTAACACTTGCTTTGTTTGCAGTAGCATGCAAGAAACAATACTTTTCACTGTATACTAATACATGTAACAATAATAAATCAAATCAAAAAAAGCTTGCACAGGTTTGATGAACTTCGCCATGTTTACTGTCAATGTTATATATTTGGTAGGAAAAACATGGAGAGACAATTGAAAGTAAAGGATACAACTCTGAAGGGGGCACAGAAGCAAAGGGGTCTGAGTGTCCATATGCATAAGTCATTGAAGATGGTGGGACATATTGAGAGAGTGGTTAATAAAGCATACAGTATCCTAGGCTTTATTAATAGGAGCAAAAGAGCAAAGAGGTTGTGCTGAACTTGGTTGAGATGCGAGTTCGGCCTCGGTTGCAGTTTTGTATCCAGTTCAGGATGCCGTACTTATGGAAAATATAATGGCATTGGAGAGATCACTAAAACAGTTCATGAGAATGTTCTAAGAATAAAGAGCTTCAGTTATGAAGATAAATTGGAGAAGTTAGAACTATTTTCCTTCAAGAAGAGGCTGACATGAGATTTATAGAGGTATTCAAAATCACAAGGAGCCTGGACAGAGTAGATAGAGAGAAACTGTTCCCAACTGTGAAAGGATCGAGAATGAGAAGGTACAGATTTAAAGTTATTGGCAAAGGATGTCAAAGCCACATGAGGGAAAACTTTTTCACACAGCAAATGTTTCAGGCCTGGAATGCAATGACTGAGAGTGTGATGGAGGCAGATTTAATCAAGGCATTCGAAAGAGAATTAGATTGTTATCTGAAAAAGAAGAATGTGCAAATTTACAGGGAGAAGGCATGGAATGACACTCAGTGAATTGCTCATTCAGAGAGATGTTGCAAACACAATGGGCCAAATGGCATCCTTCTGTGCTGTAACAATCCTGTGATTGATTAGTGGAGAAGTGAGGATTTTAGCTTTCAACGGCATCATCACCCATCCTGACTCTCCCACTATAAGAAACAGTGCAACTCTTAGTTCTGCTGATCATGCATCCAAGCAATCTATCAGCTGATTAAATTTACCCAACTAAAAGGGGCAAGATCTGAGCAATCATCAGTTCTGGCTGTTGAACCTACGACCTTCCAGTAAAAAGTCTGACTCAGCTAATTTTCAGGCTGAACAACACAGTTTAGATTCAGGTTTGTGAAAACTGGATGTGTAATCCTCTCACTGATTTGTTTTCGTACTCTTTCTTACTTTAATGAACCTGAGGTTAACCTATGCTGCCCGGAAGGATTTTTGAACTATAGAGTTTCCTCTTACAGGTAGCATGTCATGCTGTCAGGACTACTTACATTTTTGCACACAAGGCTCTGTGGTTTTTCTGTAAGAGAACAAAATTTATACTTACAAAACAGATGCATGCATCCTTCAAAGGAATATATATAACCAGTCACAGACATTTACCAAAATAACTTTTAATTCAAACCATACTTTGTACCAGTTCAATCAGGGTTTATTTTTGTACAGTAATTTTCAATTTGCATAACTGTTTAAAGGGAGGGGAAGGGGACAGTGAAAGCAGAGCTTTACAAGTCTCAGCAGATTCTCCAGAAAAAGGTGTTTGTTAGTAATAAATTAATCTCTGCTATAATGACTCAGTTTTGTGTAGGATGGTGTTCATAAATATGATTTTGAATTGGAAAGGTATAAATTGTGCAGTAAATTTTAATAGAATTTGTTTTGTGTTACAGAAATACGTACATGTATATATCACACATCTAATCTGGTTATTCAAAATACAAAATATTTCTTAACACACGTATTGAACTTTTCATACAGTTTTTTATTCCAGCATTTTTTTCTGGAGGCATGGGCTTTTCTAGAGGCAAATCCACAGCCCACCTTGACTACCTGGCCATCCTTTATGTTTGTGCAGTGTCTTTGATTTTGTTTCTTGATGAGTAATATCAGGTGATTGTTGGTTAAGTTCAGCTGTGGACTCTGAAACTGTTCTCTGCCAGTGGCCCATGTGTGCACATTTGAGCTTGTCAGAGTTGAATGGAGTCAGAGGTGGTGGCTGCAGCTAAGAATGGTGTCACCTGCAAGGCACCAAAGTACTCAGAAGAAACTGCCCAAGAAATAGAGGAGGAATCAGAAGCAAAGCTACTCTACCTATATGTTCAGATGCTGAGCCAGATTCACCCTTCAATCAGGACTTTGTCCAAGTCTTTGTGTGTCATGAATGCCTTCACTGTCAACATTTTTAAGCACATCACCTCCAAAGCTTTGCGCCTCATTCACTGCAACAAATGCCATACCATCTCAGCCTGGGGAATCCAGAACACCATTCTCCTTATGCTGCTGCTAGAACTGACCAAACATGCCGTCACTAAGGCATGAAAGTGGTCACCAAATAAATCAGCTATGCTTAGGTCAGCCATACTAACAATAAAAACAAACCAACAGGATTTATCAGATATCTATGGGCAGGATCCTTGGCTGATTTATTTTTCACTCCATAGTAAAGAGGCAACTCTTTCTTACTTTAGTTAACCATAACTTTGCCAGAGGTTAGATCAAAATTCTGATTGCCCGGATTATGTAGCTTGCAGTTACACCAGATGATGCTTATCCACTGGACCATAAGGTGATCAGTTTCTGTTTTGTTTATGTGCATATTATTATGTACCACCTGAATTAGCCATAAATCAGGCTAGACTTAGTCCCAAGTCAGGTTTTTAAAAAAAAGAAAGTTGTTGGCCAAGTTGGCTTCCCCACAAAGTGAAAGTAAATTAAATGCTAATAAAGTAAAGATACTAAATTAGAGGGAATAGGTTTAAGTACCTTCAGCATAAAATTGGAATATTGCTGTGAATGGAATGTTATACATATCTTCAAATTAGATGTTGGGTGGTATCTGTACTGTTCTAATTATGGGCCAATTCTTGTTGAGACCAGATTGAATTTGCCAACAAATTATCTTGCCTGTGGCAATCTTAAATCAGGAATTACAATGATCAGTAATGTTACTGATTGATAACAGATCTGCTAATTGGGCAATTATACATTTCAGCCATATGCTTTAATGGAAAAGTTAATGAAGTATTAACTATTTGAACATTAAGAGTTAAACATCTACAATAGCCCTGATTTCAAAAAATGTTTGAAAAAGGCTTATTATATGTTGTAATCTGCAGTTTATGCTTGTATGTCTATAAGATTTCAGTTTGCTAGCACTTAATCCATATATTCTAATTGCTGCTGTTTTATCTTCATCGTAATTTTCAAAATACTGGGCTCTTCCAGCAAAGTGGCACAGTTCTCAGAAGTATTACTCCTTTTTGGGGTAAGGTACGAATTCAGAGTAAGCTCTGAAAAGAGTCATGCGGACTCAAACTTTAACTCTCTCACTTCACAAATGCTGTCAGAGCAGCTGAGTCATTCCAGGTTTTTCTATTTTTCTTTCGAATTTCCAGCACCCACTGTATTTTGCTTTTTATTTTAGTGGTGCAATTCTAATTAAAAACAAAACATTTTTTGTGAGGATTTCAACTCAGCGTAAATTGATTGGTAAAACCCTAGTTTAAGTTTTGCAGCAGGTTTTTCAGGATTCCACTGTATAAATTCAATGTAATTTGTTTGATTCCCTGGATTAAATCTCAGAGGTATCAGACATGTTTCTTAAATGCAGCTGTGGAAACTGCTTCATCTAGCTTGATGTGCTTTCATTAGATGACGAACAAACACAGCATTCTGTCAAAATCTGAAAAGAAAAATAAATAAAGCTAATGCAAAATCCATTCACAGATTAGCCACTACAAAATGATTACACTGTGCACCTGTGTAAGAACATGTTTTACAAAATGATTAATTTTAATTACATCAGCCAGAGAGCAAGGCTCTGGTGAATAAGCTGGCAAGATCTGTGGCATCAGTTTGCCAAGACTGCAAATATCTCTAGAGGTCCAGGGTCCAGTCTGCCAAAACCACACTGACATTTACCTGTGTTCTCTGCAGTTGCATTTTGGGTTTATATGAGTTTTGAATTGTTGTAAAATATTTTGTGTACTACTATTTGATGGCAGTGCCTTAACTGAAATTTTAAGCTTGACTTGATCGAAGTCGCTTAAAAGTGCGCACACATTTTCCAAATCACAGCTGAATATTTGTGATGTAGAAGCCAATATTATTAATATATAACTGTATAATGTTTCAACACTTCATTCATCTCCTAACATTCAGGAGTCCTTCTTGTCAACACACACAGTCCCAGTCAGCGAGGGAATTATTGCTGACAAAACTCTGTTTGCAGTTGTGTGTATGTGTTTTAGAAATATACAAAATATGCTATCCAAGCTAAAAGGCCTCTTCACTGCCATCCACACTGATTCATAGTGCCACCTCTAGACAAACTTGTGCATAGTCATCTTCCTTTAAATTTTTTTTTATTTTTAACAATCAAGATTATTCTGCCCAGTAACAAAATGGCATTTGAAATCTTCAGTTAAACCCAGTCTGTTGAAATCACTACCATCTTGACCACCTGAATGTAACTGGTGGACTGCTTCAGTGATGACATTAAGCATTCTTGAGACAACTTTCTAACTTTATTTGAAATCCTGAATTCTTCCACGCAACTTCTTGTCGTTAATCCAAGACGGTAGCTTGAATTGGCCTAGGAAGTCAACTGCTACAGATGATGCCAGTTATTCACTGACAAACTAGTACAGTGGCAATGAATCTAGACAACATATTACTTCCACTCAAGTAATACCTGAAAAGCTGGTGAAAACTAATTCCGTAAATAATTTTAAAGGGAGTTAGACAGGTTCTTGAGGATGTGGAGCTTATATATGTATAAGCAAAATAAGACAGTATTGTAAACTAAGCATGACTGCTGTTTCAAACAACCAGGCCTAGAAATTTTAGAAATCAAATTGAATGCACGAGTATAGTGGGAATTGGTTGATAACCATGTCTATATATGCCAGACTGGATCTTCTGTTTTGGACACAACACTTTTTAAATACTGATAGTTCCGCTCTGCTGTTAGTGCACCATGACCCAGCAACTTTCATACTTCAATACAGTCCTCCTAAATTACTAGATCAGGATCATATTTGGAATTAAAACATTTGCTCACTGAACACTATGTGACTATCAGTTTTGGTTTACTTAATCCATATTACACCCAGGTGATAGTTGAACTTTAGAAAAAGGTTTATTGCTCAGGTCCAACTGGAGTGATGTCATCAGTATGATCATTCATGTCGGTTGTACCTCAACAGATGATGACCATTCTTAGTTATAGGACCATTTTAATTTTTGAATATTTTAAAAATTAATATAGGACTTTTCAAGCTCAATTTTATAAGTACATTTGATTTTTTTTAAATTGTGAAGGGAAACAACAGCCTGAATTTCCACCAAGTTGGGATGACTATGGAACCCTTTTAAAATGGCCCCTGGATCCAAATTCCAGGATTCCTGATTCTAATCATAGAACATAGAACACTACAGCACAAACAGGCCCTTTGGCCCACGAGTTGCGCCGATCACATTAACACCTACCAATTCATAGACCTATCTATAATCCCCAATCCCACTAAATCCCATATACTCATCCAGAAGTCTTTTAAAAGACCCCAGCGAGTTCGCCTCCACCACCACTGACGGCAGCCGATTCCATTCACTCACCACCCTCTGAGTGAAAAACTTACCCCTAACATCACTTCTGTACTTGCCTCCCCACACCTTAAATCTGTGTCCTCTCGTAGCGACCATTTCAACCCAGGGAAATAGCCTCTGAGAATCCACCCTATCTATTCCTCTCAACATTTTATAAACTTCTATCTGGTCGCCTCTCAACCTTCGTCTCTCCAGGGAGAAGAGTCCCAGCTCCCTCAACCTAACTTCATAAGGCCTATAAGGCCTAACTTCATAATCCTAGAGTGTGTTAGATTTTCCGGAGTGCCTTTCAACGGCACAAGCTGGTTTAGGTAAAAATCCCACCTCCTGTACTCCCAACCTAGCTGGCTCCATTGCGGAGATAGGAATGCCAAGCCCTCCACAGTTTTCACGGAGTCAGGCTACCTTTTCAATGTGTCATGGTTCACTGCACCTCAGAGGCCTTTACATTATCAATAAAATTATCACTTAAATGGTTGTCTGGGCTCTCATCCAAGCCATGTTATGTATTCTTGGCTGAAAAATTAACATCTATGAGAGTATTAAAAAATACCTGAGCCCCACGGAAAACATTGCTTGATTGATAACTTTGGGTCTATGATCTCTGCTGTCAATTTCACAATGTTTATTTACAGAATGCCTGCAGTTTGCTGTTGATACTTTCAGGGGTCTGAATGATTGAAATTTCAATCAGGCTGTAGTGAAAAGAGTGGAAAGTAATGAATGAATTACTTTTTTTAACACATTTTGGAAGCAACAATTATGTATTTTTGTCTGTTAGTTTTCAGTATTAAACTTGAATGAGATTTGCATATACATTTTAGGATTAATTTTAGTTCTGCAAATTGTTTATGTATGTAGCTTCAATGGGTCTTGGAGCAGACTTGATGACACAAGGCGATTCCAAACTGCAAGTACCTCAGAAATTAGACATCAAAGAAGAAGGGCTGCCTCCAACTGAGACCAAGTCTAAGGTATTTCTCCAGTATGGATGGTGTTGGTTTGGCTGAACAAGTCTGCTCTCTTATATCATTTGATTTTCAGCCTCTGTTTCTACCTTCTGCATGTCATTTCCCTTTAAGCGTCCTATCCCTCCATTCCAAATGGATCTGAAATTTATTGGTTCTAAAGGCACTTAAAACGGTGGCAAATTTGGCTTTAAGGTGTTAGAGAGATGCTTGCCTAGTTTTATAAACTGCAGCCGTTTTCTCTGCCTCTTTGTCATGGCTTCCTTGCTGCGGCAGCAAAGGCTCTTGGTATTTTGCTTTTTTGGCTTTTTTGTAAAACTGGGTAAATGACTTCCTTCACGGGGAAAACTCATGTGCTAAGCATCTCATTTAAGCTTAAAATTAAGCATGGTGGCTCCAGCAATTTTCCAAATTTATACCAATTATAAATGTTATGTGACTGTTTATACCTGTAAGTTAAAGTTGATTTAACATTTTTTCTTCTTTTGAATGAACCTTGCCCTGCCCTTCTTGTATTTTTGTCCCGCTACCACAGGATAGCTACAGCTTTCAGAGTATTTCTCAGCCCCCTACCTCAGGCAACCTTCCAATCCTTTCCCCCATGTCCCCAAGCTCTACTAGCATCTCCTCATTGCATGGAGATGAAAGTGATAGCATTAGCAGCCCAGGCTGGCCAAAGACTCCATCAAGTCCTGTAAGTGGTGCTGTTTTATTAACCTGTATGTTTTGTAATGTTTGTGTGCTATATTGAAAATCATTTAAAGCAAAAGAAAATGTGTTTGAAATCCCGTTGTAATCTGCTAAATATGGTAACAGCTGATTAGTGATTGACTTTCGTAATGGTGCTGCATATCGTTCCTTCCCCGGAGAAAATGGCAGTCAGTCATAATATTAACCATGGACCACAATATATCTAGAGATTTACCCAAGGTGCACAGACTGGAGGCTCTTTGACTACATGTAAATACATAAATGTTCAACCATTCCACATTTTCTTTTGAAAAATTTAAAACTCATTGCATCATTTGTTTAGTATAATTATTTCTAGAAATAATAAATAAATAAAAATGGCTATTTTCTTCTATATTATCACCATGTCTTCTTCCTGTTGTGCCATTCAGATAGAAGCAGAAAATGCTGGAAAATCTCAGCAGGTCAGACAGTTGCCAATATCTTACCGCCTTGTCCACCTCGGAATCAAGGCAGACGAGGCTAGCAGAATGCAATTCTCCATTGGTCTCGGACGAGATTTTACGAGCCTCACCTGGGTGAGGCTCGTAAAATCCCGGCCAGTGTCTGTGGAGAGAAAGTAGAACTAAAGTTTCGAGGCTGAATGATCCTTTATCAGAATTCTGATGACAAACACTGAATGCAGTACTCCAGCTGGGGTCTAAGCTGAGGCCTATACAGATTTAATGTAACACCTACCCCTTTTGTATTCCAACCTGCTTGAGATTTTCCAATTATTTTTATACTCACTCACTAGTTTTTACTGATTTCTGTACTTGGATCTCTAAATCCCTCTGCGCATCACTGATCCTAGCTTCTCTCAATTTAGAAAATACTTTGATCTATCTACAGACCAAGGCAGATGATGTCACACTTCCCCCACAATGCACTCCATTTACCACTATTTTGTCCTCTCACTTGATCTATCAATATTTCAGTGTAACATTCTGCTCCAGTCTGCACTATTTACTGTGATATTTTGTCAGCAAACTAATACACAGCTCAATCTTCCTTTATCAAATTTGCTTACAGTAAAAGGTTGAGAGCCTGTGTTCCCTTCAACATGCCACCAATTATGAACAGCATGGTGGCACAGTGGTTAGCACTGCTGCCTCTCAGCGCCAGGGACCCGGGTTCAATACCAACATCAAGTGACCGTGTGGAGTTTGCATGTTCTGTGGGTTTCTTCCCACAGTGCGAAAGACATGCATTGGCTATACTAAAATGGCCCTTAGTGTCAAGGGTGATTAGCAGGTCAAATGGGGCCTAGGTGGGGTTGTTGTCAGTGCAGACCCAATGGGCCAAATGGCCTCCTCCTGCGCTGCAGGGATTCTATGATATCCTGCCAATTTGAACACATATCTATTACCTCTACCCCTCCTACCTCCTAACAAATTTTCCATCAAAACCAGCAGATTGTGTCCACATCCATTCTTGTTAAGTGTCTTTTGTGAAACCCTGTTGATTCCTTCTGGACATCTGTATATTAATCAATTTTGGAGTTGCAGTGGCTAATTGAGTAAAAATACTTCTTAATTTAACACTGCCCCGTACAGAACAGTGATGATTTTAATTTCCCAGTCAGCCCTGTGATAGCTGACCTTAGCCTCATGGCTACATTTTGGACACCACAATTAAATGTAGCCTCTTAAACTAGAGGAAGAGAAAAGCAGCCAGGTTTCTGCTGCACAGGGATTAACAATGCCCAGTGGATAGTGCACATGTTTACGCATTGGAAATAATTTGAGTTAGTCTCAGCTACAGACCTTTCCACGCTAACATACCCTGCTAATCCTTACCACTTAGCCTCACTTGAACTGAACTGAGTTTCTGTAGAAGTTGGTGCCTTCTGGAGAAGAGGGGATTCAACTTCGTTCAGGACTAAATTTCACAGTCCTACATTAGGAAATTTTGAAGCGTATAAATAATATTCAGGACGAACTGAGACAGCCCTTTGTTTTGGAAAAAAGCCTATATGCCATTAAGGGAAAGAGTTTTTATGGAGATATATATATGTATATATATAAATGTTTGTGTTGAACTTTTGGTTTTTAAAATAGCTGTATATTGTTCTATGTTCAGTGATGGATATCATCATAATATTACATAATAAGCTTCATAACTCCAATTTGTTTTTAAAGATGCTTTTAATGGTAGCTCTCTGTGAAATAAAAAATGTTCAACAGTTAAAACACATTGAAGAATATTTTTAGCCTACATCTTAGATTAATCTCTTCAGCTAAAACTACCATAAAGCATAGAATATGTAGGGATTTACTTTCTGTCCTTTTAACTGGATCTGATGGGTCTAATATTCTGTTGCAATTTATATGAAAGCATCAATTTCAATTTCACTTCTTGTTTGTCACTAATATTTTGAGTCAAAGTGAGATGGCAGAGGTGAAATTGGTCTTCAACGGTTGCACAAAATGGCGATAGTGAATTGGCAGTCCTTCTTGCACCACCCAGTGTTCTTTTCCATTGACATTACTTTCACCCCTCTGCTGCTACTCTGAAGAGTAATTTTATCCCCCTAGCATGTTTAATAAGCAAAGTCTACTACCTCATCACAACAAAGCAAAGATGCTGCGGTAGCTATAGTAATTTTCAGTCAAAAATGAAATTGTAACTTAGGTTAATCATGTGTATCCTACAGCATAGTTCATCACTACTTATTCAATTTTACCTATATTCAAGTATTTAATTGTTAGATGATTACTTTTTTAATTCCTGATCAAGCCTATAAAGATATATTTTAGAAGTTATCAGCCTAGATCTAGTTTTATGTGGAGGGAAAATTCAAGCTGTGCCAAACCAAAGAAGCGCATTATTTCCATGTTGTTCATTCACAACTGACTTACATAACACAAATATCCAGTGATTAATAAGTTTTGTCGATCATAGCTGATGTATTCAAGTAATAGACCTCTGAATAAAGAGTCTCAGTTTGAAAAAACTGAAGTACAAAATGTTTATGTTTCCATTGAATTTAGAATGGTGAAGTAATCCATATCCAAATCATAAGTTTGTTGCTCATATGACTGGGTGGCCACAGCACATGGCTGACCCAAAAAAATTGCATTTGCTTTAATTGAGCCAACAGATCGGAACTTCAGCACAGTGAAAAGAAAGTACAATTTTAATAATTTTAGTAGCATTTTCTGTTATGATACCGAATCAGTTTGGAAATGGATATGACCTAGACTGAGACAGTTAAATTTGTCACTGCTTTTGATAATAACAGTTTATTATTAGATGGTGAACAGTTAATGACAGATAAGTATTTAAGATTTTTGTTGGCCTTGCACCTGAATTACTGAGCTAAAGTTCTGATTGTTACACTAATGAAGTGAGAGATCTTTGAGAATTAGACTGGAAGCACAATAATGGATGTTTATTTATCTAATTAATGCCAGAACTAGCCTTCATTCCTTACTGTTTGTTATTTCAGGAAGTTAGACCACTTTTTGTAATTAGAAAAATGGCTCTTTGTATTTCTTCCTTGATTGTGCCTGCTCATTGCAGAAATCAAACTCTTCCACAACTGGTGAGAAGATAACCAAGCTGTATGAGCTAGGGAGTGAACAGGAGCGCAAGATATGGATAGATCGTTACCTGTCCTTCATGGAAGAAAGAGGAACACCAGTGATCACTTTACCTGCTGTGGGCAAGAAGCCATTGGACCTTTACCGACTTTACACTTGTGTTAAGGAAATTGGTGGCTTGGCACAGGTAGGCAGAGAGCAACACAGTTTTGGTGGTTCACAATTATTTGTTGGTTAGGTTTTGACTGACATTTAAACTTTTGTGTCACGAAAGATGCTTTTTTTGCAAATTGATGCAAGCTGAACATGTGCATAAATGGCTGTCCATTAATCTTAACCCTAATAATTAACAATGTAACATTCAAAATGTTTCAAAGAATGTTGCTGCAATATAGGAAAGGGGCAAGGA
This sequence comes from Carcharhinus amblyrhynchos, assembly GCF_965287045.1. Lineage (NCBI taxonomy): Eukaryota > Metazoa > Chordata > Chondrichthyes > Carcharhiniformes > Carcharhinidae > Carcharhinus > Carcharhinus amblyrhynchos. The sequence goes on along the minus strand of NC_137335.1, from coordinate 31,747,230 downwards.
ATAAATTCTACATCAAAGGTTTGTTTTCCTGACTACTTGACCACTGCATTAGTATCTATATATGCAGGTAGATTTCACAGCATTCCAGTAATCTCACTATATAACTGTATGAAATGCTGATAATGCCACAGCTAGAATACTGTGTGCAATTCTGGTCACCACGTTATGGGAAGGACGTGATTACTTTGGAGAGAGTGCAAAGGAATTATACCAGGATGCTGCCTGGGTTGGAGGGTCTGAGCTATGAAGAAAGATTAGATTGGCTGGGGCTGTTTGCCTTGGACCAGCGAAGGTTGGGAGAGTACCTGATACAGGTATAAAATAATGAAGGGTGTAGATAAGGTGGATAGGAAGGCACTTTTTCCACTTGATTTGAGAAACTTCTTTTACCCAGTAGGTGGTGGGAGTCTGAATCAAAAACTCTCATAAAATGTAAGACGTATTTAGATATTCTCTTGCACTGCAATAACATCCAGGGCTATGGCCAAGCACTGGAAAATGGGATCAGTGTAGTCAGATCATTGTTGATTGGCATAGACACAATGGGTCGAATGGCCTCCTTTTGTGCTGTAAAACATCAATGAATATATGAAATTAAAAAGGTATTCTGCAAATTATAGTTATGATATTTTTGTTGTGCATCTGTGCTAACTAATAAATGACCAATTATTGTTACGTGTTTTGTAAAATGTGTCCTTTGCTGCTTTCCATTAGATACCTCATTATATTGAATTCCCTGGAGCTTGGCGATTATTATGTGTATATTAATTTGTGCATTGGTGTGTTGTTGAACCTCACTACAGCAATGTCTTGGGAGTTGTGGCATGAAATTTCTGCTAAGGTCACAACTGGTAAAATGCACACAGAATGAGTTGGACACGGAACAGTTTTGCCTAGGTGAACTTATGCTGAAGCTTCTGCACAAACTCCTCAGCGTAAGCCCGTGTGTAAAATTCCCCCTGCACAAACGGGAAGCATAATTAAACATACAAAATCATGATGGATACCCGATTGGGGGGGGGGTCTCAGTGTTGCTGGTGGTGGGGTCAGGGGAATTGTGGAGTGATCACATAGAAACCAACAACCCATCAGAGTGAAGCCAAAAATTATGAGGTAATGCACTTAAAAATTGAGTATTGGGCCTGCAACAGAACAGAACACACTATGTGGTTTTATTTGTCCACTGGCACAGGTCTTTCATGTACCTAGGGCAGATCAGTTTACACGAATTGAAAACATTTTAAATAAATTGTAGTGACAGGATTAAGAGATCTCGGTCATTCTTCAGCTGACAGCTGCTGAATTAATGTGACTACTGGTGCCTGGACCCCTACATTGTGGGCACAGAGTTACTCCCCAAATAATTTGCATTTGACTGAAACTCAGAATTTCAACTGTAGGATGTGGCTAATTTTGTGAAAAATAGTTGATTACTTCAGTCATCTGGATTTTTTGATCTAGTGTGGACATTCGTGCATACCCCCAATTGGTTCCAAGGACAAATCATTACACTTAAAACTCCATGACCTTCAGTGCCATTCCGTTTGAATCTGGGCAGAACTATAGCAGAGACACAAAGCCACAATATCTTTTTTAATGAAATTCCTAAAGACCTCCAGGGTATGCTTATTAAAAATGTAATGAGGAATAAATAATAAAAAGATAAAACTGGAAAGGAACGCCCCTCCTTCCATAAGCTTTGAAGGCCAGATTTTTGAGCATCTAAACTTATTAAAGAAAAAATAAAGTCAGTTGCCTGTTTCTTTCTATCCCTTCACCCAAAAAATAGGGACCATCTTGCTTACAGCATGCCAACTAGTTAGTCTGATTAAATAAGACTACTAATCTAGGTGAGTCAAAGCTTTAGGCAACTGGAGTTTCCAATTCTCCATGTTGTGACTCTTGAGCTTTATATTCTTCTACAATTTCTGTTCCCCACTTCCCCTCGACCCTAGCACAATCCAATTCCTAAAGTTCTACTTTGAAAATGCACTGGACTCTCAGAAGTGTTTGGAAATATTCAATCAGATTCTCATTGATTTTAATATCTTTTTCTAGGTTAACAAAAACAAAAAATGGCGTGAGCTGGCAACAGCCCTGAGCGTAGGTACATCAAGCAGTGCAGCCAGCTCACTAAAGAAGCAGTACATTCAGTACCTGTTTGCCTTTGAATGTAAGATTGAGCGTGGAGAGGAGCCCCCTCCTGAGATGTTCAGTTCTGCTGAATCCAAAAAACAGCCCAAGATACAGCCGCCTTCTCCAGGTGAGTACTAGCTAGCACTGGGGTTCTGATAAAGTTCTTGTGTTTTCACTGTTAGCTTAAATACAATTTCTTGTAAACTACAGAGAGAAAACATTTGCACTGATGGCTTTTTGTAGCTCCTGCTTCCTTGTTTATTGCCACTTGCACTTATATAGCCCAATACAGTGGCTCAGTGTGGTTAGCACTGCTACTTAACAGCCCCAGGGACCCAGGCTTGATTTCAGCCTTGAGTAACTATCTGTGTGAAGTTTACTTGTTCACATGTCTGCATGGGTTTTCTCCCACAGTCCAAAGTTGTGCAGATTAGGTTGAGTGGTGATGCTAAATTGCCCTTTAGTGTCCCAACATATATAGGTTAGGGGGTTAGTGGGGTAAATAATTGGGATCATTGGGTGAGCCTGGCAAGAGTTGGTGCAGATTTGATGGGCTGAATGGCTTCCTCCTGTACTGTTGGGACTCTATTCTCTTCTAAGATGCTTCATGAGTATTATAAAGTATTATGAACAACATAAGCAGATGTTCAAAGACTTAGTCTAAGAGGTAGATTTTAAGGGCAATATTAAAGTAGGAAAGAGAGGAGTTTAGGGTGTTTATTCCATAGATTAAGGCTTAGACTGCTGAAGTCAATGTCACCAATGACGTAGCGACTAAAATTGGAGATGCACAGAAGGCAAGAATTAAAGGATCACAGATAAAGGTTCATAGGGCTGGAGGAAACTACAGAGGTATGAAAGGGCAAAGCCATGAAGGGATTTGAAAAGAAGGATGAGAATTTAAAATGAAGCTTTGCTTAAAGGGAGCCAATGTGGTCAGTGTAGAGTACAACACGATGAATAAGGACATGGGCAGCAGAGTTTTGGATGAGTTTAGGTAGATTGTGAGATACCAGCCACGTGCATTGGAAAAGTCAAGTCTGGAGGCAATAGAGACATGGATGAGAGTTTAGTTGTAAATGAGCTGAGGCAAGGGTGAAGTTGGGTGATATTGCAGAAGTGGAACTAGGGGTTGGGGATGATGCAGAGATATGTAATGAAAAGCTCTTCTCAGGATCAAATATGATAACAAGGTTAGTAACAATTAGGATTCAGCATGAGACGATTGCCAAGAATAGGGGTGAAATAAGTGGTATGGGAAGGGTGTTTGTAGTAGGATCCAAAGACAATGATTTTTGAGTTTAACTACTTATTTGGCAGAAGTTTCTACTTGTCTAGTACTGGACAAACAGTTTGGACAGGAAGGAGTTCAGGGAAGTGATAGTGATGTAGAGGTGTGTGCTGTCAGCATGCATGTGAAAACCAATGCTGTTTTCAGATAATATTGCCAAGGAGCAGCAGGGAGATGAGTTGTGGGCCATCAGAGGTTGTGGTGCTCAAAAAGGAAGAAAAGCCATTGCAGATGATTCTCTCTATATTCGGATAGAAAAGAATGAAATCAGATGAGCGCCGTTCTGGCACAACTGGCAGGCAGCAGAGAAGCGGTGAAGGAAGATTGTGTGGTCCATCATGTCAAAGAATGTAGGCAGATCAAGAAGAACAACAAGGGATAGGTTTACAGTTGCAAAGGATGTCATTTTTGTGATTTTCGTAACTGTTTCATTACTGTGGCAGGATGGAAAACCAAACAGAGGGGTTCAGACATGCAGTCCTAAGAATAAAGGACATAGATTTGGGAGGCAACAGTATGTTTAAGGACCTGTAGAGGGAAGAGAGGTTAGAAAAGCAGTAGTGTGCTTTACTAACATGTCCCTCTAGCACGAGGGGACATGGCTTTAAATTAAGGGGGGGTAGTTATAGGACGGATGTCAGGGGCAGGTTCTTTACCCAGAGGGTGGTGAGGGACTGGAATGCCCTGCCTGCTGCAGTTGTAAATGCGCCTAGTTTGGGGGCATTTAAGAGATTGGTGGATAGGTTTATGGACGAAAAGGGATTGGTTTAGATTAGTGGGTCAATGTTTTTTTTTTAAAAATAAGACTGGTCGGCGCAACATTGTGGGCCGAAGGGCCTGTTCCGCGCTGTAATGTTCTATGTTCTATGTTCTATGTTCTATGTCTTGCTGCAGCTGTATAGGGCATTGGTGAGGCCGCAGCTGGAGTACTGTGTGCAGTTTTGGGCGCCGTACTTATGCAAGGATATTTTGGCCTTGGAGGGAGTGCAGAGGAGGTTTACTAGGCTGATGCCAGAGTTGAGGGGGTTGAGCTATGAGGAGAGGCTGAATAAACTAGGCTTGTACTTGTTAGAGTTTAGAAGAATGAGGGGAGATCTCATTGAGACGTATAAGATGATGAATGGGATGGATAGGATAGAGGTGGAGAGACTCTTCCCGCTCAGAAAGGATAGTAGGACTAGGGGGCACAGCCTCAAGATAAAGGGGGGGGTGGTTTAGAACGGAGTTGAGGAGGAACTTCTTCACTCAAAGGGTGGTGAATCTCTGGAATTCTCTGCCCGTTGAAGTGGTGGAGGCTACCTCGCTAAATATTTTTAAGACGCGGGTTGATGGGTTTTTGATAAGAGAGGGGATTAAGGGTTATGGGGAGAGGGCGGGAATGTGGAACTGAGCCACGACAGATCAGCCATGATCTTATTAAATGGCGGGGCAGGCTCGAAGGGCTAGATGGCCTACTTCTGCTCCTATTGCTTATGTTCTTATGTTCTTACAATGAAATGTTTATAAAGTATATTCCTTTTTAGGGCTCATATCATTCCAGAAGTTAAATTAATTATATTTGAACAAAGATTGAGGATGTCACTGTGTATATACATGTTGCCATCCTCTGTGGTAACAGTGTTTAGAGTCTGTGAAGAATGCTAGTCTGTGCTCTACAAATATACACAATTGGAAGCAGGTTAATATGTTGTGAGTTGCAGGTGCAGTAGTAGTAGGCTGGGTTATTTTGGCTCCGTGGAAGGGTTTCCTGCTATGGGGACAAGGGAGAATGATAAATGTATACTTTGTTTCCTTGTTAACAAAACAACACTGACACCTGCTGCATCTGGCCATGCTTCAAAACACACGTGGAATTCATATTCAATGAGGTGATTGTAACAGAACGAATAGCTGATGTTTTCATGCATTTCATAGTGGCTCCTCATTTGAAACAAGCCCATTTTCTCACAGAAAATAGGTCACAAGTTCTTCTTTCTCTTTGAACCTCTTTGGAGCATCTTTTCCCTATACACCTTAACTGATGGTGTAAAATAAGCTGCATGTAAACATTGCATTGGATAAACAACAGTAGTGGATGTGATTTCTCTGTCAATGTACGTTTTAACCTATTCACATTGTTCCAATACCTGTGCAGTTTATTTATCTGACTTTGCACCCAAACTCTCTAGCCATAATCATGCTCTCATTTACAACATACTAAGAAAGAGCAGATTGAATGACAGTCACCCAAGATAGCTGCTGTGCATCTCATTGCAGCTGTTTACAGATCAACATTGATAGCTGTCAGTAGTAAGTTTCTCTTTCAACCAAGAGTCATGCAGGTTACATATTGCTAAGGTTTCACAGTTTAAAAATTATTGGCGCAATTTGCATCTGCTACCATATCAACAGCACTTGGCAAAACTCCATAGTTAAATGTATTATGATTTTTTTTTATTGCTACTTTTTAGGATGAAATGGAGTGTGGGTGCATTAAACATTTGGATTTCTGACACAGAGTATTAGTGTGGTCTACTGCTAATTGTTTTGATTCCTTTAAACTATCAGAAACTTGTAATTAAAAACAGACCTGAGTTGTTCTATGCCTAGATTAACTAATATTACAAAACTAGTAAGAAGTCTCACAACGCCAGGTTAAAGTCCAACAGATTTATTTGGTATCACGAGCTTTCGAAGCGCTGCTCCTTCATCAGGTGAGTGGAGAGGTGGGTTCACAAACACGGCATATATAGACAGAGACTCAATTGCATGATAATGGTTGGAATGCAAGTCTTTACAGGTAATCAAATCTTTACAGTTACAGACAATACGAGTGGAGAGAGGGACAATCACAGGTTGTGATTATTCCCTCTTTCCACTTGCATTGCCGGTATCTGTAAAGACTTGATTATCTGTAAAGATTCTCATTCCAACCATTGTCACTCAATTGAGTCTCTGTCTATATATACTGTGTTTGTGCACCTACGTCTCCACTCACCTGCTGAAAGAATAGCGCTCCAAAAGTTTGTGATACCAAATAAACCTGTTGGACTTTAACCTGGCGGTGTGAGACTTCTTACTGTGTCCACCTCAGTCCAATGCTGGCATCTCTACATCATTATAAAACTACTGATTGGCTCTCAGACTTTCTACAATCAGGATTTGTACAGTGGCTTTGTGTCATAGAGCCAGTAGTCTGTGATAGTATTGTTACCCTAGTTTCCTCATTTCTTTACATCAGTTTTGTTCCTCTTCTCCCCTTCTGAAAAGATGGGCCCAGAAAATCAGGCACAAAATAGTACCATATTTTTCAGCTGTAAACAGCTAACTAAGCATTGGTAATATCCTAACTTTAAGCCCTGTGGGTTTTAAACAAAGAAAAAGTTTTGTTTGCACACTTAGATTCAAAGTACCATGCAACAAGTTTTATTGAAAGAACTCTGCAGAGTCTAAACTGAAAGCAAAACAGCAGCCTGCAACACCCAATTACATAACCATCAAATCATGTGATCAGCTCTTAAAGCAACCTGCAACCCTTTTAAATGTATAACAGCTTCCAATAAGGCAGGTCAAATGTACAGCACCCACCATATCAGATAATAGGAGTGCACATTCACAGCATTTAAAAATAACAACATTTCAAATTTGGGATTTTGTGTATATTGCAGGACTCATTTTCAATTTTTAGTCACCCCAGCACTCATCATGTTAAATTCACTCAGCACAACAGCGCTGATAGTTATATTCCCCCATACTTAGTTCAGTGTTTAGCTTGCCCCCTGGCTACCCCCTACATCCCAATTATCCATGCTACAGTCCTTGACCTGCACCTCAACGTACATTTTGAAGCCAGACGAGACCCAACAATTTTTTCTGTTCTGGCATAATTGTGAGAATAAGATGCTTCACTCCATAAGTAATTCCACTGACAAATTAGGGATCTTTTAAGAGATCCGTGGATAGGTTTATGGATGGAAAGGGACTGGTTTAGGTTAGAGGGTCATTGCTTTTTAATTGGTCGGAGCAACATCGTGGGCCAAAGGGCCTGTTCTGCGCTGTAATGTTCTAAATAAACTTTATTTAATAACACTTCAGCTATAACTCTAAGGAATGAAGCAGTTTAACTGTTAACAGTTGAACAATATTTAAAAATGAAAGAAAATATCTCTTAATTTCTAACTTAGCACTGTTGCAGAACAAAATGAGCAACGTTCCTCTTACAGACTCAAAGGTCACTTTAAATGCAATTAGGAACCATAAAGCTACTTGCTATAGTATGTGTAGACAGTCTTGAAACTTTCAGAGAGATTTTGCAGAGAGAAAGTAGTTTGTAGAAAATCTCTACCTTTAAATAAATCCCATCAGAACTGAAAAACTGTTTCCCTGCTACAGACCTAGCACCTCCCAATAACCACATCATCTCATGACCCTGCATTCCTAAACCCACCTTCCATTCCTTTAATCAGAGTCCTAGGGAAAACCTCCATCCGTAAACAAAAATCCATTAGCACCATCCTAAGTAAATTCTGCATGACTAAAATGCGTAATTATCATACTTTCCCAGCATCTGAGCTAAATGTTTTCCAGACACCAACTGCCTGCAGAAAAAAACTGAATCTTTAAACATTTCCCTTAAACAATACATATAGCAATAACACACTATCATCATCCCCATCGCATCTCTACCCCAGCCATGCTGGCCTGAGGCCCAATGGCTCACCCTTTCTCACTTAATTGTTGACTGCTGCAACACTACCTTATCTTCCATTATGATTCACCAGCAGCTGTGCTCATCAGCTCTGTCAAGATTGGACATGAGGTCTCATACGCAGGTTGATGGGTTTTTGATGAGAGAGGGGATTAAGGGTTATGGGGAGAGGGCGGGAATGTGGAACTGAGCCATGACAGATCAGCCATGATCTTATTGAATGGCAGGGCAGGCTCGAAGGGCTAGATGGCCTACTCCTGCTCCTATTTCTTATGTTCTTATGTTATGTTCTTATAAGTAATTTGAACTCAGAAATTGGAAGAACCATGTCAAAATTTGCAGACAGTGCCAAATACTGAGAAAGACGGATGCAATCCAAGAAAACATTAATAAGCTTGTAGGTGGGCAAGCAAATGACAAATCGATTTCAATATAGATAAATAAGGTGGAGTATTTTCAAAAGTGGAATAAGGGACAACCTACTGGAAAATAAGAGTCAAAATGAGATAGAAGCATAAAAAGATCTAGGAGTTCAAATAGGCAAATCACTAAAAGTAACAGTTTAGCAATGTTACTAAAAAATACAAATAAAGCATTGGGATTCGTTTCTAGAGGAATAAGCAGAGAAGTTATGTTAAACATGCATTATGCCTTAATTATACAAAACTTAAAATACCATGTCCATGTGCAGGATTTTGGTGGGGTTATATTGGGTCTCCAGCCCCACAGTGATTTTCCGTGAATTGGTCAGTTAGAAGTCAGAAGGTATGCTTGCCAGCCAGTTCGGAGCTGGAGCCTGTCATCTCAGGTGAGAGAAAGAGATCCTCTCCATCTTGGATTTAAAAAATCATGATAGTGTCAGGCTACAATTGTTGAGGGAAAGTTCCTTCACAGAGAGGCTGTGGATGTGATCAGGCAGGTGGAGAAGGCCTCAAAGCCTACTTAGAGTGCTGGTTCCCTGGTCTGTCGCAACGAGGCCATCTGCAAGCAAGTGACACATTCCACACATTGCAGAAGGCTCAAAAATTCCAATTTGTTTCTGACAATTGGCCTTAACTGACCATTAACTCGTCGCTTCCACCTAAGATTCTGCCTCTGGAAACTGGGCCAATTGGGCAGGGTAGCAAACTGGCATATCTGTCAGTGGTGTGAATTTAAGTGCCCACCAACCTACATTCACAAGGATGACACCAAAATTGACACAAAGTAACTATCAGGAAAAACAGGCCAACTAGAGCTAAAAAAGACTGAGGCGAGTCCTATTACAAGTCTACTAAGTTCAAACATGATCTCTTATTTCAAGCAATAGTCACTTCAGCCACTCGTAAGTCAGAAGAATAGCAGGTAGAAGGCCATTTGATAGAGCAGGAGGAACAGGCAGGTATTGAAGAAATCCTGAGCTGCTCAGAATCAGTTTTCAGTGCTCAAAGTTTGAGGGTGACACCACCTCAAAGGAAGTCCCCCCACATGCGCGCGCGTGCGCGCATACACACACACACTCCATGATATTGTGGAGCAACTGATTATAAGGGATTTGATAGCTGGGGAGTGGACAGGAGTTTCTGCAACTGTTGACGAGTCTCACATGGTGCATTCCCTCCCCTATGACAAGGTAGAGAACATCACTGAGAGGTGGTAGAGCATTTTGCATTGTAAGAAACATCGTGAGGTTGTGGTGCATGGAATCAATGACATTGTTAGGAAACTAGTTCAAATTCTGCAGTCAGAATTTCAGGAGCTAACAAGAAAGTTAAAAGAGCAGACCTTCAAGGTAGTAAAAGCCCTGCTTTACTCCCAATACCACACGATAGGAGGTTCACTGTTAGGTTAATGTTAGGCTGGAGAAATAGCAGAGGAGAGAGTGAGAAACAAGGCTGGAACCAATGTACTCAGGGAGTTTAACTAACACTACATTTGACAAGGATAATTTGGACATGAGAAGGCCTTGGTGGGTAAAATTAAGGAGAATCCCAAGGCATTCTACAAATATGTGAAGAGTAAAAGGATGAGAAAAGAAGGGGTAGGACCTATAAAAGGTGAAGGGAGAAAAGTCTGTGTCGAGCCGGAAGAAATGGCAGAGGTGCTTAATGAGTACTTTGCCTCGGTATTCACGGTGGAAAGTGATCTGGGAGGTTGTACTACAGGTTTGCAGCAGACTGAAAAGATTGTGTATGTGGATATTAAGAAAGAGGATGTGTTGGAACTTTTAAATTCTATCAAGATAGATAAGTCATCGGGACCAGAAGGGATGTACCCCAGGTTACTGTGGGAGGTGAGGGAAGTTATTGCAGAGCCCCTGGCGATGAGCTTTGCATCGTCAATGGAGACAGGAGAGGTTCTGGAGGATTGGAGGATTGCGGATGTGGTTCCTATTTTCAAGAAAGGGAACAGGGTTAGCCCAGGAAATTACCGACCGTGAGTCTGACCTCAGTGGTTGGTAAGTTGATGGAGAGGATTCTGAGGGACAAGATTTATGAGCATTTAGAGAAGTTTAGAATGATCAGGAATAGTCAGCATGGTTTTGTCAAGGGCAGGTCGTGCCTTACGAGCCTAGTTGAGTTCTTTGAAAATGTGAATGAACACATTGATGAAGGAAGAGCGGTGGATGTGGTTTACATGGACTTCAGCAAGGCGTTTGATAAGGTCCCCCATGCAAGACTTCTTGAGAAGGTGACAGGGCATGGGATCCAAGGGGCTTTGGCCTTGTGGATCCAGAACTGGCTTGCCTGCAGAAGGCAGAGAGTGGTTGTGGATGGGTCTTTTTCTGCATGGAGGTCGGTCACCAGTGGAGTGCCCCAGGGATCTGTTCTATGACCCTTGCTGTTTGTCATTTTCATAAATGACCTGAAGGAGGAAGTGGAGGGATGAGTTAGTAAGTTCGCCGATGATACGAAGGTTGGTGGTGTTGTGGATAGTCTGGAGGGATGTCAGAAGTTGCAGCATGACTAGAATGCAAGACTGGGCGGAGAAGTGGCAGATGGACTTAAACGCGGATAAATGCCATTTTGGCAGGACCAACGGGATGCAGGAGTACCATATCAAGGGTAGGAGTCTTAGCTGGGTTGAAGAGCAGAAGGATCTTGGGGTCCGGGTCCGTAGGACTCTTAAATCGGCCTCGCAGGTGGAGGATGTGGTCAAGAAGGCGTGTGGTGTACTGGCCTTCACTAATCGAGGGATTGAGTTTAGGAGTCGGGAGGTGATGCTGCAACTTTATAAGACCCTTGTCAGACCCCACTTAGAGTACTGTGAGCAGTTCTGGTCGCCTCACTACAGGAAGGATGTGGAAGCTATTGAAAGGGTGCAGAGGAGATTTACAAGGATGTTGCCTGGATTGGGAGGCATGCCTTATGAAGATAGGTTGAGGGAGCTAGGTCTCTTCTCCCTGGAGAGACGAAGGTTGAGAGGTGACCTGATAGAAGTTTATAAAATGTTGAGAGGAATAGTTAGGGTGGATTCTCGGAGGCTATTTCCCAGGGCTGAAATGGTTGCTACGAGAGGACACAGGTTTAAGGTGCTGGGAAGCAAGTATAGAGGAGATGTTAGGGGTAAGTTTTTCACTCAGGGTGGTGAGTGAGTGGAATTGGCTGCCATCGGTGGTGGTAGAGGCGAACTCACTGGGGTCTTTTAAAAGACTTCTGGATGGGTATATGGGATCTAATGGCATTGGGAGTTACAGATAGTTCTATGGCTTGGTAGGTATAGATGTGGTCGGCACAACTTGTGGGCTGAAGGGCCTGTTTGTACTGCAGCATTCTATGTTCTATGATAAAAGTCCAGGATGAAACATCAAAGTGAAGAAACAAGGTAGAGAGAGATCTGGGAGAAACAACCATCAGAATAAAGAGTTGTTCAGAAATTGAAGGAAACACAGTGAGACGGATGTGCAAGTCAAGGAAATTACTCAGCAATTGTGGAATCACATCTAACATTGGACATTCTATTACAAGTCTTGCAAGCTTGGGCGGGTTGTGTGCAGTCAGTACCCTGCCTATTGCAAACAGTCAGTAAAATTATTATTGCAGATTGATGTGCTTGAGGCTGGACACCATCTAATTTGGATGAAGTTTTGGGCTGCCGTTTTTAAAAGGTACCCAATCTCAAAGTTAAGCTGAAGGTTGGTCACATGCTGTCGCGCCTTCCCCCCGACCCTGTCACGGACTTTGCAATGCCAGCCACTCCCCACCCCCCCATGCACATACACCCTGAATCTTTGACCCCAGAGGAGCAACCCACTCCCCCAGCACACACCATGCAAGCATGAGGGTGACAACCCTCTTCCCCCCACCCCCAAATCCCTCCTTGCTAGTATCAGGCCCCCCACATTGCCCAACCCCAAGCAAGTGATATTCCACTATGGGAAAGCCTAAGACTCCGCATCCTTTAGGCACTCCCTTCAGATCCCATCCCTTTCCAATCCCACCCTGGCAGTGCCAAGAGCAGTATCAGGGCACTCATCCAGTGGCTATCATGTACTTTCCCAAAGGTTTCTGCATCATGATCAGGAGTGGTAATACTGTTGATTTTTCCCTGCCTTAACTGAATTCTTGACATCAATTGTAGAGTTTCTGTTGCTGCCTGACAGCATGAATTGTAACAGAATATGTCTTTCTTCGCCAGCAAGTTTCTCAAACGCTTCACTGACAGATGATGTAATTGAAATGTCATGTATTGAGATGGGAAATTTCCCAAAGCAAGATAAATGAGATGGGATGGGTTTTGAATATAAACAGATATTACCGCCAAATGACCTCTGATCAGTGTAGATTAGCGACGAGCCCCATGACTTTTTTTTTATTCATTAGTGGGACATGGACGTCACTGGCTGGCCAGCATTTATTTTCCGTCCCTAGTTGCCCTTGAGAAGGTGGTGGTGAACTGCTGCCTTGAATCACTGCAGTCCATGTTCTGTGGGTTGACCCACAATGCAGTTAGGAAGGGAATTCCAAAATTTTGACCCAGCGACTGTGAAGGAATGGCAACATATTTCCAAGTCAGCATGGTGAGTGGCTTGGAGGGGAACTTGCAGGTGGTGGTGTTCCCATTTATCTGCTGCCCTTGTCCTTTTTAGATGGAAGCAGTTGTGGGTTTGGAAGGTGCTGTCTAAGAATCTTTGGTGAATTGCTGCAGTGCATCTTGTAGATAGTGCACATTGCTGCTACTGAGCGTCTGTAGTGGAGGGATTGAATGTTAGTAATCGTAGTGCCAATCAAGCTGGCTACTTTGTCCTGGATTTGACTTCTGAAATTTAGACAGAGTTTGTACTGAGTAAGTTATGATAGCTGGCTATATGGTCTGAAGTATGTGAGCATACCTAACCTCCACTGGTTTATTTAAGTGAATACATTGTCACTTCTGGGAAAAGGTTTATGCTATTGTATATTTATTCTTCTAGTTTTTGCTACAGTGTGGAATGAATGGTATAGTTATTACTCAAGAGAAAAAGACAAAAATAGCAAAATTCAAAATGTTTTAACACATTTAATTAGGTGATTGCTTCATTTATGTGGTTTGGTGACTAATATTCAGTTCAAAATCTAATGTTTTTTTTTCCAGCAAAACATGTCAACATCACAAAATTGAATTGGAGAAAACCAATTTTAGTATGAAGAGATGTTAAATTAAAATTTTCCTAAATTTGCCTGTTTTCTGCGTTTCTTTTCTCCCTTCCTCAAACCAAATAAGTCATGAAATTGTCACCTAATTGCAGCATTTCTCTTGCAGTAGGTTAATAAATGTGTGCTCTAAAAGGGAGTTGATCCTTATGTTACTATTCTGTCTGTGTATTCCCTGAGAGTATTTTCTCTCTGACATTGGTTTGCTGCAGAGATCAGTTGTCTTCATGTCACCATGTTCAGAGTGTGGAGAATAGTTTCTTAACGACTGACATTTACTGATTGAATAGGAGGCAACACAGTCGAAACTAGACATGTCAGTTCTTTCCTGCCACTCGGTGAAAATTTCTCCCTCTTTGTGAAGTTCTAGAAAGCAGCATCTAAACGCTGAAGCTTTTTGCAACTTCACAGCTCAATTTTAAAATTGTTGCATGGTTGTAGGGCAGGTGTTCAGCCAGAAATCTCCTAGCAGGGCTTGATCATTTGTTTGGCAGTGTTAGATGTGGAATGCAGCATTTCATTATGTAGTGTACTGGTTTTATATTGTGAACATTTCAATACTAAGCATCAGAATAATTTAACAAAGATTAAAATATATTGCTTCATAGCAGTAAATCCCCATTCGAATCAATTAATAAGCTCACAAGCATTATGAAGAATAGAACTAACTCCTCTTATTTTATAGCCGGTTCAGGTTCCTTGCAAGGACCACAGACACCACAATCTACCAGCAGTTCAGTGACAGAAGGCGGAGACTTGAAGCCACCAACACCTGTATCAACACCACACGGACAAATGACACCTATTCAGGGTAACAGGTACGGAGAAAGCAAAACATTAAAACTATTTTGTTGATATTCCCTAATGGAGAATTGATTATGTTTGCTACGGTAGAAAAGATGGAACCATTATCTAAACTTTAGGCTGATCGTTAGAGATGTACAGACAAATCAACTCATCAATTAGAACTGCTAATGCCATTACAGTATTTTTTTTTATTTGTTCATGGAATGTGATTATCACCAGCAACACCGCCCTTGAGGCGGCAGTCAGCTGTCTACTTTAACCACTGCAGTCATTGTGGTGTAGGTACATACACTGTGCTTTTAGGGAGGGTGTTTCAGGATTTTAATGCAGTGACAGTGAAGGAATAGCGATATAGTTCCAAGTTAAGATGATGTGCAAGTTGGAGGAGAAATTGTATGTTGTGGTGTTCCCTTGTGCCTGCTATCGAAGGAGCCTTAGTGAGCTGCTACATTTCGGTGATACACACTGCAGTCATTGCGCCAGTGCAGGTGTTAGGAAACTAGGACTGGTCCAATTAAGTTTCTGATCAGTGGTAACACTCAAGATGACAATGATAATCCCATTGGAAGTTAAAAGAAAATGGTTAGATTCTCTTTTATTGGAGATGGTAATTGCCTGTCCCTTGAGTGGCACGGAATATTACTAGCTCAAGCTTGAATGTTGCCTTGGTCTTGCTGCATATGGGCACAGATTGTTTCATTATCTGAATAGTTGCAAAAGTAACTATGCAGTTAACAGTGGATATTCCCATTTATGATCTTCTGATGGAGGAAATAACATTGATGAAGTTGATGAAGGTAGTTGAGCCTAGAACACTGCCATGAGAAAGTCCTGTAGCAACATTTTGCAACTGAGCTGATTGACCTCCAACAAGCACAACCATTTTCCTTTGTACTGGGTATGATTGCAACCAGTGTAGAGTTTTCCTCCCGATTTCCATTGACTTCCGTTTTACTCAGATTTCTTGATATCATACTTTGTTAAAGGCTGCCTTGATGTCAAGAGCAGTCACTTTCACATCACCTCTGGAATCCAGACCTTTTAACCAACTTTGAGATCTGGAACCAGATGGTCATGGCCAAACCCAAACTGAGCATGGTGAGCTGTGCAGGGGTGTGGAGGGTTTCTATTTATTTAAATCAGAGATTGGGCAATGCTGGTTTTCTTAGGCCCTTCCCCTCCAGCCGACTGTCTCGCCTCCTCTTTAAAAGTGCTGATCAATGTGGTAAGAAAAGCCATCCGTGTAGCCTATGAAATTCACACTAGTTTTCTTGCCTGAACCAACATTTTGTGCATTTTTGGGAAGATACTGACCACACATTCTAATTGGGATTTCAATGACACCCTATTATAGAAAGGATATTATTAAACTAGAAAGGGTGCAGAAAAGATTTACTAGGATGATACCGGAACTTGATGGTTTGAGTTATAGAAGAGGTTGGATAGACTGGGACTTTTTTCTGTGGAGCGTAGGAGGCTGAAGGGTGATCTTTGTAGAAGTCTCTAAAAGAATGAGGGGCTTAGATCAACAGAGTAGTCAATATTTTTTCCCATAAACTAGAGGGCATAGGTTTAAGGTGAGAGGGGAGAGATACAAAAGGGTCCAGAGGGCAGTTATTTCGCACCCAGGATGGTGAGTGTCTGGAAAAGCTACCAGAGATGGGTACAGTTTTGTATTTTAAAAAGCGTTTAGACAGTTACATGGATAAGATAGGTATAGAAGGATATGGGCCAAACACGGACAACTGGGACTAGCATGGAAACAGGCCCTTCGGCCCAACTTGTCCATGCCGTCCCTTTTTTTAAACCCCTAAGCTAATCCCAATTGCCCGCATTTGGCCCATATCCTTCTATACCCATCGTACCCATGTAACTATCTAAATGCTTTTTAAAAGGTAAACTTGTACCCGCCTCTGCTACTACCTCTGGCAGCTTGTTCCAAACACTCACCACCCTATATGAGAAAAAATTGCCCCTCTGGACACTTTTGTATCTCTCCCCTCTCACCTTAAACCTATGCTCTCTAGTTCTAGACTCCCCACCTTTGGGAAAAGATATTGACTATCTAACTGATCCGCGCCCATCGTTATTTTATACACCTCTATAAGATCACCCCTCAGCCTCCTAGCTCCAGAGGAAAAAAATCTCAATCTATCCAGCCTCTCCTTATAATTCAATCATCAAGTCCCGGTGCATCCTAGTAAATCTTTTCTGCACTCTTTCTAGTTTAATAATATCCTTTCTATAATAGGGTGACCAGTATTGCACACAGTATTCCAAATGTGGCCTTACCAATATCTTGTACAACTTCAACAAGACGTTCCAAGTTCTGTATTCAATGTTCAGACCGATGAAAGTATGCTCAGTGCCTTCTTCACCACTCTGTCCACTTGTGACTCCACTTTCAAGGAGTATGAACATGTATCCCTAGATTTCTTTGTTCTGTAATTCTCCCCAAAGCCCTACCATTAACTGAGTAAGTCCTGTCCTGGTTCAGTCTATCAAAATGCATCACCTCGCATTTGTCTAAATTAAACTCAATCTGCCATTCGTCAGCCCACTGGCCCAATTGATCAAGATCCCGTTGCAATTGGAGATAACTTTCTTCACTGTTCACTATGCCACAATGTTAGTGTCATCTGCAAACTTACTAACCATGCCTCCTATATTCTCATCCAAATCATTAATATAAATGACAGACAACAATGGACCCAGCACTGATCCCTGAGGCACACCGCTGATTACAGGCATCCAGTTTGAAAAACATCTCTCTGCAACCACCCTCTGGCTTCTGTCAAGAACAGGTTAAAGTCCATGAAATTTATTTGGTAGCAAACGCCACTAGCTTTCAGAGCGCTACTCCTTCGGCAGGTGAGTGGGGAGTTTTGATCACAAACAGGGCGTATAAAGGCGCATGCTTCGTTTACAGAATACGGCCTCTTGGGTTTATGTCACACTATTTGTAACCCCCCATGACTTGTCTGGGCTTGCAACATCTCACCTACTGTCCTGTCTGGAGGCAATACACATCTCTTTAACCTATGCTTAATGCTATCTCCACTCACATTGTCTGCACCTTTAAGACTTGATTAGCTGTAAAGATTCGCATTCTAATCAGTATTCTATAAACTGAGTGTCTGCCTTTATATGCCTGTTTGTGATCAGAATTCCCCATTCACTTGACGAAGGAGCAGCGCTCCGAAAGCTAGTGGCGTTTGCTACCAAATAAACCTGTTGGACTTTAACCTGGTGTTGTGAGACTTCTTACTGTGTTTACCCCAGTCCAACGCTGGCATCTCCACATTCTGTCAAGAAGCCAATTTTGTATCCATTTAGATACCTTTCCTTGGATCCCATGAGATTTAACTTTATGCAACAACCTACCATGCGGTACTTTGTCAAAGGCCTTGCTAAAGTCTCTGTAGACAACATCAACTGCACTACCCTCATCTACCATCTTGGTTATCCCTTCAAAAAACTCAATCAAATTTGTGAGACATGATATTCCACTCACAAAGCCACGCTGACTATCCCTAATCAGTACTTGCATCTCTAAATGCCTATAGATCCTGTCTGTCAAAATCCCTTCCAACAATTTACCCACCACAGATGTGAGGCTCACTGGCTTGTAGTTCCCAGGCTTTTCCCTGCAGCCCTTTTTACACAAAGTCACAACATTTGCCAATCTCCAATCTTCACGCACCTCACCCATGACTATCGATGATTCAAATATCTCTGCTAGGGGACCCGCAATTTCCTCCCTAGCCTCCCACAGTGTCCTGGGATACACCTCATCAGGTCCTGGGGATTTATCTACCTTGATGCGCTTTTAGACTTCCAGCACCTCCTTCTCTGTAATATGTACACTCCTCAAGACATTACTATTTATTTCCCCAAGTTCCCTAACATCCATGCTTTCTCAACAATGAATACTGATGAGAAATATTCATCTAGGATCTCACCCATCTCTTGTGGATCCGTACATAGATGATCTTGTTGATCCTTAAGAGGCCCTACTCTCTCTTTTGTTACTCTTTTGCCTTTTTTGTATTTGTAGAAGCTCTTTGGATTCTTCTTTGTCTTGTCTGCCAAAACAATCTCATGTCGCCTTTTTGCCCTCCTGATTTCTCTCTGAACTCTACTCCTACACCCCCTGTACTCTTCAAGGGATTCACTTGATCCCAGCTGCCTATGCATGTCATGTGCCTTTTTCTTCTTCTTGACCAGGGCCTCAATATCCCAAATCATCCAGGGTCCCCTACTTCTGCCAGCCTTGCCCTTCACTCTAAAAGGAATGTGTTTACCCTGAACCCTGGTTAACACACATTTAAAAGTGTGCCACTTACCAGAAGTCTCTTTGCCTTTCCACAGACTCCCCCAATTAAGTTTTGAAATTTCCTGCCTGATACCATCAAAATTGGCCTTGCCCCAATTTAGAATTTTAACTTTTGGACCTGACTATCATTCTCCATAGCTATCTTAAAACCTACAGAATTATGGTCACTGGTCCCAAAGTAATCCCTCACTAACACTTCTGTCACCTGCCCTTCCTTATTTCCCAAGAGGAGGTCAAGTTTTGCCACCTCTCTAGTTGGGCCATCTGCATACTGAATGAGAAATTCCTCCTGAGTGCACTCAACAAATTTCTTTCCATCCAGCCCTCTGACTGGGACAACCATGGTATTAAAGAATCATAGAACCCTACAGGGCAGAAAGAGGCCCTTCGACCCATCGAGTCTGCACCGACCACAATCCCACCCAGGCCCTACCCCCATATCCCTACATACTTTACCTGCTAATCCCTCTAACCTAAACATCTCAGGACACTAAGGAGCAATTTTAGCATGGCCTAGTTCACACATCTTCGGACTGTGGGAAGAAATCGGAGCACGCAGAGGAAACCCACGCAGACACAAGGAGAATTTGCAAACTCCGCACAGACAGTGACCCAAGCCAGGAATCGAACCCAGGTCCCTGGAGCTGTCAGTCAATGTTGAAAAAGTTAAAATCTCCGACTATTACCACCCTATTTTTCTTGGAGCTGTCTGTAATTTCCTTACATATTTGTTCCTCAATTTCCCACCGACTATTTGGGGGCCTATAATACAACCCTATCAAAGTGACTGCCCCCTTCTTATTTCTCAATTCCAGACATATAGACTCAGGGCCGAACCCTTGGATATATCCCCTTTCAGTACGGCCATGATACTTTCCCTAATCAAAAGTGCAACTCCCTCTCCTCTCTTACCTTCTGTTCTATCTTTCCTATAGCATCTGCACCCTGGAACATTGAGCTGCCAGTCCTGTCCCTTCCTAAGTTTTGTTTCAGTAAGTATGAAACAAATACAATACAATCAAATTAAACAGTGCTGTCCTGCTGCCTTATTTAAAAAACATTTTCTACCCTAAAATGTTGATGAGCTGTGCCCCAGCATGTTATGCCCAATCAACATCTATAGGTAACTTCCTTTTAAAGCTTGACCATCATGATTTGTGACGTTTGTCATCCCTCAGTATTAACTGGAGCAGTACTGTTGGACTTTAATTGTTTGTGTGTGTGGCCCCTATATTGGTGGGGTAACTGGATCTCTTTTATAAATACAAGTCAAATGATCTCTCAGCAAGCAGGTTGTCTCTGTCTAATTGGTAAGCTGTGTCACAACATTTTTTTTCAGTTTCTTGGGGCATTAATCACTGACTCCAACAAACTTAGGGTGTCATTAGGCAGAATGTCAGACAGGCCAATTCCAGCTGTTATTTACCACACATGCAAAGATCTACTAGACCACTAGCTAATATCCAGTACGTTACAAGTTATTCTCACTGTATTATCTTTTATGACTGCTGATCGTGTCCAGTCAATCAACTTCAGTTGAAAAGATTGAATAGTCTTGGGACTTTGAACCTTTCCACAGTTTCAATCAAAACTACAGAGTAATTGCCCAACACAATACATAATTCCATCAGAATTAATATGAGTTCTATATTTTTTTCCATATCAATGTCCCTATTTTCTGCACATTAGTTCCACTTGGTGTTTTGACTGAGTACCCAAATGCAGGCTGTAAAACTGGCCTAATGGAACGAAGCTCATTTGAGTTTCAAGTTCCATGTGGGTCTCACTTGGGAGCACCCTTAAGAAAACAGGAATGCAACTGGTTGAAGTAGTAAACTGGTTTGTGATTGACCATAAGAATATAGAAAAGGACAAAAAGAGTAGGCCATTCAGCTCCTCAAATCTGTCCTACCATTCCATTCAATCATGGCAGTGGTGTAGTCGCTGAACTAGTAATCCAGAGACCCTGGGTAATGCTCTGGGAACCTGTGTTCAAAACCCACCTTGGCAGATGGTGAAACTTGAATTCAATAAAAATCTGGAATTAAGAGACTAATGTCCATTGTTGATAGTCGTAAAAAGCTCATCTGGTTCATGAATGCCCTTTGAGAAAGGAAATCTTCCATCCTTAACTGGCCTGGTCTACCGGTGACTCCATATCCATAGCAATGTGAATGACTTTTGACTTCCCTCTGAAATGGCTAGCAAGTCACTCAGTTCAGGGCAGTTTGGGATTGGCAATAAATGTTGGCCCAGCCGGTGATACCCACATTCCCTGAACAAATAATCTTAATTCCATGTATTTGCCTTGGTTCCATAACTCTTAATCTATCTCAGTTTTGAAGTTCTCAAGGCTTTCTGGCGACGAGAGTTACAGATTTCTGTTATTTTTTGTGCAACAAAGTGCCTCTTACAATCTCACCATGAAGGAAATGGTTTCTAACTATCTACTCTTCTCAATTCCTGTAATTGTCTTAAACACTTCATGTAGATCATCCCTTAAGAGAATACCACTCTGAATCCTGTAACCTGCTCTTATAATTAACCTCAGTATCATTCTGATGAATCTGTGGTGCACCCATCCAAATGGAACGTAACATTCCTGAGGTGTGCTGCCCGAGCTGAGCACAGTATTCTGAAGGGTGGAATGAGGGAGGTGGGGGGGAGCTTTATAAGTGATTTGAAATGTTGGAAATAAAAAACAGTATTTTAATTGAATTTGATTGTCTGAAATTATTGAGCTGTATCAGTTTACAGTTATCAGCTTCTCTATTTTTAACCGGAACAGGAATAATGCAATCAGTGTGCAGGATCCTTTCTCGGATGTTAGCGACCCAGCTTTCCAGAAATGGGGTTCTATGACGCCAAATACACCATACCAACCGAGCATGAATATGCCTGAAATGATGAGCCGAATGTCATATGAACCTAATAAGGATCCCTTTGGTGGTATGAGAAAAGGTAGCTAATATTTATTTTTAAAAAACCTTTTCCAGCTTGCCCTTGACCTTGAGCACTTTCATAAATACAGCCATTGCTCTGTATACTGCACTTCAAAAAATAATTGCAATATATATCAACACTCTCCTGGTAATGCATCAGGGATTGAATGAATAAGACCCTCCACAGTTCTTGCACATTCTCCCCGTGTGTGTGTGAGTTTCCTCCGGGTGCTCTGGTTTCCTCGCACAGTCCAAAGATGTGTGGGTTAGGTTGATTGGCCATGATAATTTGCCCCTTAGTGTCAGGGAGACTTGCAGGGTAAATATGCTGGGTTACACAGGGCCTGGGTGGGACTGTTGTCAATGCAGATTCTATGGTTCTAAATCAATATAATGAAACAAGCAAGATTAGTTGATATTTGTTCCTGTGATAGTTGGTGTATCCTATACAACTTAAAATCAAAAACCACAAAGGAACTAATTTAAGCTGCTGTAGTAATCAACATAATCATGACTTAAATCGGTAACAGTTCTGCCTTTTCTGAAACTGTTCTATGTATCGGATATCCATTTATTTTACATGGAGGCAAATTAGCAGAAATTGTTTATAGTCAATTTCACATGATTAGGAATTCGAAATTAGTATTTCTGCCATAATGATCTGTTTTTAAACTAACTTTACCTATTTCACCATAGTGCCTGGAAGTAATGACCCTTTTATGCCTCCTGGAGTAATGCCGAACAGTGGGATCCAAGATCTGTACAACCGTACTCCATCGGGAGGGATGACTAACTTGAATATGAATCAGCGGCAGCAGTATGCTTATGGATCTGGCTATGAAAGAAGGTAAATCCCAATGAGGAATTTTTTCATCAAAATAGTAGTGAATTTTTCAAATTTGATAAAGTGAGGTATGCCAAAGCTCAGAATGAAATTCATGTAAGCAAAGGAATTCTATTTTTTTAATTCATTCTCTCAATCTGCATATCATTGATAAGACCAACATTTGTTGCTTTCCCAAGTCGATATGAGAACTTGGTGGTGAGCTTTCATCTTGAACCGCTGCAGCCTGCATGGTGAAGGTGCTCCCACAATGCTGCTATTTAGGAATTTCCAGGATTTGGACCTAAAAACTATGAAACAACAGCAAATATATGTTCAATTCAGGATGGTGTGTGTGCACAGAGCTTGGGGGGGGGGGGGGTGACAATGTTCACCCATGCATCTATTGCGTTTGAGTGGTGTTGTCAAAGAACCCTTGATGAGTTGTAGGTAATGCACATTCCACTCACAGGAACCAGTGATGGCTAATTGATGAAGCAGACTACTTCATCTTCAATAGTGAAGAGTTGCTTGAGTGTTATTTTAGCTACTTACCTTCAGGCAAGTGGAAAATAATCCATCACACTCCTCATATGCCTTGTAGATCATGGAGAGAGTATTCTAAGTCAGGAGGTGAGCTGCAAAATACCTAGCCTCGCACATGTTTTAATAGACAAGCAGTTTTTGTGACTGCCTAGTTCAGCTTCTGGTCTGTAATGACCTCAGGATATTGCTGATGAAGGTTCACTGATGCTAATGCAATTGAATGTCATCAAAGGTGTTTGTAAATGGTCACTGCCCAACACTTGTGTGGTTTTATTACTGGACACTTGGCACTTATCAGCTTAAGCCTGTATGTTGTCCAGTTCTCGATGCATGAGAAGATTTTATCTGAGGCATACAAATCAGTAAACAGGATCGCTACAGCGCAGAAAAAGACCATTTGATCCAGCATGTCTGCACTGACCCTCCAATTGTGATTCTTGGCTTAGTGCCATTCCCCTACCTTTTCTCCATATTCCTGCATGTTGTTTCTATTCAAATAATCATTTAATGCCTTCTTAAAAGCCTTGATTGAACCTGCTCCAGAACACTTCCAGGTAGCATATTCTAGATTTGAACCACTTGTGTAAAAAAAAAGTTATTTTTCACATTGCATTTGTTTCTTTTGCAAATCACTAAGTCTTATGCCCTATTATTCTTGATCCTTTTATGTGCGGGAACAGTTTCTCCCCATCTACCCTGCCCAGCCTCCTCATGATTTTGAATATTTCTATCATATCTCCTCTTGGCCACCTTCTTTCCAAAGAGAACAGTTCCAACCTCACCAATCTATCTTCATTACTGAAGATTCTCATTCTTGGGACCATTCTTGTAAACCTTTCCTACACCATCTCCAACGCGTTCACATCCTTCCTATACTGTGGCGCCCAGAATGGAGACAGCACTCCAGCTGAGGTCTAACTCGTGTCTTATGTAATTTCAGCATTACCTGTGAACTTTCCCTTCCATCTTGACTCCCTTCTGTTATTCAATTTCCTTGATTTGTCCCAACACAACCCCACCCTTCCTCTATATGGCCACTGTTGTTGTTCAGTTTTGCTCCTATTGAGTTCTCCTATTAACACATTTTGCTACCTTACCTCTGCCACTATTAACACTCCTCAGTCCCTAATGGCACCATTAGCTGCCCTTTTGCCTCATGTCAATCTCTCCTTAGCTCTGACCTACCCCGACTTTCCATTCTGCCCCATCCCCTCTCCAATATAGCATTTCCATTCTTGTTTAGTTCTGTAGAAAGGTCATATGGGCCAGAATTTTACTGTCCCGCCACCAAGGGAATTGGAGCAGGTGAGAAGTCTGTGATCTTGAACAGGGTTTTATGATTTTGAGACAAGCAAGGCCATAAAATCCCACTCATAGACTTAAAACATTTCTTTGTTTCTCTCTCCATGGATGCTGACAAGCATACTTGTTTATCCAGCATTTTCTGTTTTTATTTCAGCATAACCTACTCGCTCTTGCACCCTAAGTCCCAATTGATAATGCCCTGAATAATATATGCTTTATTAACTGCTCTTTCCTGTTGTCCTGCCACATTCAATGAACTATGCATATATACATCCAGGTCCCTCTGCTGCGGCATCACCTCAAGAGTTTTATCCCTTGTTTTAAATTGTCTCTCCATGTTCTTCCTACCAAAATGAATCACCTCACATTTCTCTACATTGACCTTTATCTGCTGCCTATCTACCAACTCCATGAACTTATCTGTGTCCTTTTGAAGTTCTACACTGCCCTCTTCACAGATTACAATACTTCCAAGTTCTGTATGATTCACAAACTTTGAAATTGTCCTCTGCACACCAAGATCCAGAATTCTAGATTATTAATATATATATGTCAGGGAAAGCAAGGAGCCTAATACCCACCTCTGAGGAACAGCACTACAAATGTTCCTCAAGCCCAAAATATACTCATTGACTGTTACTGTTTGCTCCCTATTATTCAGCCAATTTTCAGCCAATCTATATTGCTGCTGTCCCTTTTGTCCCTTATGCACTGTAACTATTCTCACCAGTCTGTTGTGTGACACTTGATCAAAGAATAGAAATGCCTTTTGAAAGTCCATGTGCACCACATCAACAGCATTACCCTCATCAACCTTTTCTGATACCCCCTCAAAATACTAGTTTAACAGACCCTTTTCTAATCTTATGAGGAGGCCTTGGTCATTGATGAAACCATTGAATGTAGTTAAACCTAAGAAACTGTCCTGAGAAATTTCTTTAGAGGTGCTTTAGGTCTGAAATGATTAGTTTTCAGCAATATAACCGGCTTCATTTATGTCAGGTCTGACCCGAACCACTAGATCCCAATGACCAGTTTGTATTACCCCTCAGTTATTGTCAAGACAGTTAGTTGTCACCTCATTTCTGCAATTTAGTCCTTCTGTTTGATCAAGGCTGTGATTAAGTCAGGAGCAAGTGGTTCTAACAGAACCCAAACATAACATCAGTAAGCAGGATATTGGGAGCATGTGCCTCTGATGACAAACATTGTTGGCATCTTCCATCACTTAATTAATGATGGGGAATAATTCAATATGGCAGTAATTGGCTGGTTGAATTTGTCCTGCTGTTTGCGAATAAGCCAATTTTTCCATTGTCGTGTAACTGTAATGAAGCAGTTTGGTAAAGATTCCAGCAATGTTTCCAAGTACAGATCTTCAGCAATATAAATACAATATTTTCAAAGCCAATACTTAAGCTGTGTCATGCACTTACTTGTTTCTTGAAGCCATGTGGCATCAATCAAATTGGCTGAAGAATGGCTTCCATGATGGCACAGGCCACAGGAGAAAGAAGAGAAGGATCATCAGTTCTGGCAGAAGATGGTTGCAAACTCCTTTATGCTCGTGTTGAGCTCTACCATGGTTGAAAATGGGAGGGGGCTGTGGAGCTGTCTGTTGTTTAATTCACAACAGGTTTTACCTGATGACAGAGGGCTCACTTGACATTGTGTGTAGCATGCTGCTTTTGCTATTTAGCATGCACGATGCTATAGCATAGGCAGCTATGTGGTGATTTAAACCCAGTCTCAAGAACACCATTAAAGCTAACTTTATCCATTTAATGTTGCAGGACTTTGTGACGTGTGTAAAAATTTCAATTTGTGTTGAATTGTAGGTTATTCTTTTCATGTGGACCCTCGTGCAGTGGATAGATTGGAATGCACAAGTAAATTTAATATAGCTGATGGAGAAATAACTTTAAATTCCATTGAAGTGGGCAGGGGGACACAGTAGCACTGCTGCTTCGCAGCGCCAGGGACCCAGGCTCAATTCCTGGCTTGGGTCACTGTCTGTGTGGAGTTTGCATGTTCTCCCCGTGTCTGCATGGGATTCCTCCAAGTGCCCCAGTTTCCTCCCACATTCTGAGAGATGTGCTGGTTAGGTGCATTGACCAAAACAAATGCCGGGCAGTGGCAACCAGGGGAATTTCACAGTAACTTTATTGCAGTGTTAATGTAAGCCTTACTTTTAACTAATAAATAAAGAATTTGAATTTGTGTGCCAGACTAAAAGAATATATGCTAATCCCTTCTACAGTTAATTGTCTCGGATAGTGTGTCTGTTTATCAGTAATAGTGACTGATTTTACCTCATTTGATGATTAAATAATATATGTTTAAATGTTTTGGTGTTTGCTTGGTTCCAGTGCCTATGTGGTCAGTATCATGACCACTGAGTTTGGTGTTCATTTTAGTTTTTGTTGGTTATTTATTTAATTTGTTATTTTGTGCTCTATTCATCTGTGTTACTGCAAAAGTCGTTCCTCCTTAATTTCAGTTTTCTCCTTAATAGCATTGCCCCAAAATATTCAATGCTGTCATTTTGCAGAAAAGGTACTGCTGTCATGGACCTTTGTCCATGGTATTGCTTTGAACATGGTAATTGCTGTAATACATTAATTAGTATATGTTCCAAGAAATAAAAAGCTAATGAGATCTGTCATTTCATCACAGTGATGCAGGAACGTCTGGGGATCCAAAAATATCAGACTCAAGGATGTTCCACGCTGCCCACCAGCGTCCCACTCCCAAACCTCACTATGCATTTTGCTTCCAAACCTAGATTAAATTTTCTTTCTTTCTTTCTTTCACAAATCAGACTGTCACTCCCACATCCAGACCTGCTACCTCCTGCATCCCAAAATTTAATCCACAATCTAACATTGTTTTAAATTTCAGTAGTGACTTCTGCCCAAGCCTATTTCTCCCCATATTTGATTAGTTCCTCAGTAGGTCTTGAACAATACTATGTGAGATCTGCAAGTATTTCTGCATTTGTCACCATGAAGGAGAACATGCCTCTGTCTACATCAACGGGGATGAAGTAGAAAGGGTCGAGAGCTTCAAGTTTTTACGTGTCCAAATCACCAACAACCTGTCCTGGTCCTCCCATGCCGACACTATAGTTAAGAAAGCCCACCAACACCTCTACTTTCTCAGACGACTCAGAAGAAATTTGGCATATCAGCTACGACCCTCACCAACGTTTACAGATGCACCATAGAAAGTATTTTTTCTGGTTGTATCACAGCTTGGTAAGGCTCCTGCTCTGCCCAGGATCACAGAGAACTACAAAAGGTCGTGAATGTAGCCCAATCCATCACGCAAACCAGCCTTCCATCCATTGACTCTGTCTACATTTCCCGCTGCCTTGGCAAAGTAGCCAGCATAATTAAGGACCCCACGCACTGCAGACATTCTCTCTTCCGCCGCCTCCCGTCAGGAAAAGGATACAGAAGTCTGAAGTCACGTACCAACCGACTCGAGAACAACTTCACCCTACTGCTGTCAGACTTTTGAATGGACTTTCAAATGTACTTTCACTACACCCTAACTATGACTCTAACACTACATTCTGCACTCTATTGTTTCCTTCTCTATGAACAGTATGTCTTGTTTGTATAGAGTACAAGAAACAATACTTTTCACTGTATGTTAATCAATGTGACAATAAAAAAAACAAATGAAATCAAATGAAGGGTAGTGACTTAAAGAAATTAATAAGAATTGAGAAGAAAGGAAATGATGAGAAATGTGCAGGGCTGCTTTGAAGGGGTGTTTGCCTGTTAAAGGGACTGTATAAATGCAAGCTAATGCCGTTGAGAAAATACTAAAGTTTACAGAGTAACAAAAACAGTCAGACTATGAGAAAAAGTATGCAAGAACCTTACAGATAGAGGAAGTTCAAGAATTGAAGGCTGAAAGTTGAACAGGCTCAGCTTGTAAGAAGATTCTATCTGATGGAAGTGTGTTGGTTGAATGCTGGGAGTAGTGTCACAAAAACAATTAGGATTATATTCATTAAAATTGAATTTGTTCTGTAACTTATTACTTCTCACTTAGACTAGTAACAGAGAATATCCGACGGAACACCCTGTAACTTTAGGTAGTCAAGAAGGCATACGGCATGCTTGCCTTCAGCCAGGGCATTGAGTTTAAAAATTGGCAAGTCATGTTGCAGCTTCATAGAACCTTAGACCATACTTGGAATATAGTGTTTAATGCTGGTAGCCACACTGCCAGAAGGATATGGAGGCTTTGGAGAGGGTACAGAAAAGGTTTATCAGGATGTT
Organism: Carcharhinus amblyrhynchos; assembly: GCF_965287045.1. Classification (NCBI taxonomy): domain Eukaryota; kingdom Metazoa; phylum Chordata; class Chondrichthyes; order Carcharhiniformes; family Carcharhinidae; genus Carcharhinus; species Carcharhinus amblyrhynchos. Next base: position 31,718,450 of record NC_137335.1, on the reverse strand, counting down.
GCCTGATATGGAGGGCATTAGCCACGAGGAGATATTGGAGAAATTTGGTTTGTTCTCACTGAAGTGACGGAGGTTGAGGGGAGACCTGATAGAAGTCTACAAGATTATGAGAGGCATGGACAGTGTGGATAGTCAGAAGCTTTTTCCCCAGGGTGGGAGAGTCAATTACTAGGGGCATAGGTTTATGGTGCGAGGGGCAAAGTTTAAAGGATCTGTACAAGGCAGATTTTTTACACAGAGTAACTCATTGCCAGAGGAGGTAGTGGAAGCAGATATGGTAGTGACTTTTAAGGGGCGTCTTGACAAGTACATGAATAGGATGGGAAAAGAGGGATATGGTCCCCGGAAGGGTAGGGGGTTTTAGTTAAGTCGGACAGCATGGTCAGTGCAGGCTTGGAGAGCCAAAGGGCGTGTTCCTGAGCTGTAATTTTCTTTGTTCTTTGAAACAATAGAAACAAATTCTGTTTTTTTTTCTTCTAGGCCTGAACATGGGATGGGCCCTGAAGGCAGTATGGGGCCTCCAGGAGGTCAGTCTAATATGATGCCATCAAACAGTGACCCAAGCATGTACTCACCAAACCGCTATCCTGCACAACAAAGGTAAATTATAACAAGTATGGTTTTTTGGTATTAATTCAATTGATTATTGGTTTTTTGAAGTGTAAATTTTTGCCCAGCGTTCTCTCCCCTGACTTAGTAGGTAGACAAATCAACTGATCCACCTCACATCTAACTCTAAAGTGCCTTGTTGTAGTATTGGAAACAAATCACAGTCTATCTTCTCGGTGTTGTTGAGTATTTTTCAAAACTGCCTTTAATTTCCAGTCCCACCACCCCCCAGAGAAAGGAGACATTTTCATTCTGCTTGGAACACATTATGGACCAGCACAATTGCTAGAGAGACTGCTTGACTCTTCCATTCTGAGGATTTTAAATCTGAAATTGCACTAAACACCATTTTCACCCAGACTAAATGTTTTAATTTGGTAACAATGTGTTGAAACTCTTGGCTCCTTTTTAACTGCAGTCATCTACTCTTGGTAATTTCCCAATGCAAGTAAATGTGTTGGAGGATTTGCAGGATAAATAAGTGGAATTACAGAGATATAGCCTGGATGGGATTGTTGTCTGCGCAGGCTTGATGGGCCAAATGGCTTCCTTCTGCACTGTGATTCTATGCTAAAACAGTTGGTGTTAATTAAAGAACAAAGAACAACCCAGCACGGGAAACAGGCCCTTCAGCCCAATGAGCCCGCGCCGCCGCATCCTCCTACACCTACCCTGCCCTGCGTGTCTGCGAGTGGAACCCCTAACTTAGCCAGATTCAGGGGAGAATAGTGTAGGGTCAATTTGGTATACCAATCAGCCTAAGAGCACATCTTTGGGGCGTGGGAGGAAACCGGAGCGCCTGGAGGAAACCCACGCATCCACAGGGAGAATGCGCAAACTCCCACAGACACAGGCCCAAATCCATGTATCTGCACAGCTAGCAGTGCAGATACATGTCTACCTAAGTAAACCTTAAACAAGTCCAACGTTCCTGCCTCCACCACCCTACTTGGTAGCGCGTTCCATACCCCCACGACCCTCTGCGTGAAGAACCTTCCTCTCACATCCAAATTATACTTCTCCCCCCTCACCCTTAGATCATGACCTCTCGTAATTGTACCCAGTCTAGGGAGCAGCCTCTCACTATTGACTCTGTCTATTCCCTTCAGTATCTTATATACCTCTATCATGTCTCCCCTCAATCTCCGTCTTTCCAAGGAAAAAAGTCCCAGTTTCTCCAACCTTTCCCCATAACTCAGTCCTTCCATGCAAGGCAACATCCTGGTAAACCTCCTCTGCATCCTCTCCAGAGTTTCCATGTCCTTCCAGTAGTAAGGTGACCAGAACTGGACACAGTACTCCAAATGCGGTCTAACCAACGTTCTGTACAACTGAAGCATTAGACGGCAGCTCCTATACTCTATACCCCTTCCTATAAAGGCTAGCATTCCATAAGCTTTCCTCTCAACCTTCTCCACTTGTGTCGCAACCTTCATAGACTTGTGAACCTGCACTCCCAGGTCCCTCTGTATTTCTATACTCCTAATCGGTCTACCTTTTATCACGTAGCTCCTCTCTGCATTATTCCTTCCAAAATGCATCACCTCGCATTTGTCAGGATTAAATTCCATCTGCCACCTATCTGCCCAATGTACCAACCTATCTATATCCTGCTGTATCACCTGACATTCCACCTCAGTATCCGCCAACCCTGCCATCTTGGTGTCATCCGCAAACTTGCTGATCACACCACATACGCTCTCTTCCAAGTCGTTTATGTATACTACAAAGAGGAGAGGTCCCAGTACTGAGCCCTGTGGCACACCACTGGTCACTGGCCTCCAGCCCGAAAAGGTCCCCTCAACAACTACCCTCTGTCTCCTATTGCCCAGCCAGTTCTCAATCCACCTAGCTACCTGTCCTTGTATCCCATGCGCCTTAACCTTTTCTACCAGCCTACCATGAGGGACTTTGTCAAACGCCTTACTGAAATCCATATAGATGACATCAACGGCTCGCCCATCGTCAACCGTTTTTGTCACCTCCTCAAAGAATTCCACCAGATTGGTAAGGCAAGACCTCCCTCTAACAAAGCCATGTTGCGTATCCCTAATCAGATCGCAATGCTCCAAATGCTCATACATCCTACCCCTAAGTATTTTTTCCATTAATTTCCCTACCACCGATGTCAAATTCACCGGTCTATAATTTCCAGGGTTATCCCTACTACCTTTTTTAAACAGTGGTACCACATTTGCTACCCTCCAGTCTTCTGGGACCTCACCTGTGTCCAAAGAAGAGACAAAGATTTGCGCCAGAGGCCCAGCAAGTTCATCTTTCACCTCCCTAAGCAGCCTGGGATAAATACCATCAGGCCCCGGAGCTTTATCCGTCCTTACGCTACCTAAAAGCCCTAGCACTTCCTCCCTCATAATAGATATTTCCTGCCACTGATCCACAGCTCCCTCCAAGACACTGCACGACACCGAACCCTCTCCTTCGTGAATACCGACGCAAAGTATTCATTCAGGATCTCCCCCATTCCCTCCGACTCAATACATAATTGGAGGTATTTATGCTGCATTAACAGTTAATATTAAGTTGCTTGACTGCTGATATGAATTATCTTTATCAAAATACTTATCTGGTAACCTTTTGGTGAGTATGAATAGCGTTTTTAATTTGCTCTGAATTTTACTAAGCAAAAATGGCAGCAATTATATTGGAATTTCCATGTTTGCCTTCATTGAGCTAGACCTAACACTTTAACTGTAATTAGGGATAGCAAACTTTTGGATAAAATTATGGATGACAATTTTTGGTTTGCAATCAAATTTACCTTGTCAACTAGGAACAGCACCTTTTACATCTTGTGAAGATACATAATTATGTAAAACATTTATTTTATAGGCATGATCCTTATGGGCAACAATACCCAGGGCAAGGTCCTGCTTCAGGACAGGCAGCATATGGAGGCCATCAGACTGGAATGTATCCACAGCAGCAGGTGAAGTTGTCACAATTGTACAATACAAAAACAAAACCATGAAGCTCATCATTAAAATAAACTAAATGATTGTGAACCATTATTACATTCCCTTATTTAGTATCTTACAGCTGTTGTGTTTTAAATAATATCAAATAGCATAATATTTCCATGTTGTGAAAGCTGTTCACAAAAACACATTCTCCTATATAAATTGACCTTAAAATTTGAATGATCTTTTACAGAGTTATTATAGAGTAATTATGGCACAGAGGATATCAATTCGGTCAGCCATGTCCTTGCTGGCTTTTGGTGGAGCAATCCAGTCAAGGCCATTCCCCCATCTGTCTCCATAGCCCTGCAAGTTTATTTTCCTCAAGTACTAATCCAATTTCATTTGAAATCATTGATCATGTCCATTAACCCCATCTTTGGAGGTGATGAGTTGTAGGTCATTGCCACTCACTTCATAAAAAAGATCTTCCTCTCATCTCCCCAGTACCTCTTGCTCCAAACCTTAGATCTTTGTTACCTATTCCTTGCACTATTACCTAATTATAGAATTGTAACAGTACAGACGGAGGCCATTTGGCTTGTCATATCTATACTGTCTCACAGTGAGAGCTAATCCACCAATCGCACTTCCCTGCCTTTTCCCATGGCCTTGCAAATTGTTTCTCTTAAGATAATTATCCAATTTCCTTTTGAAAGTCACAATTAATTATCCCTTCACCACACTCTGAGTATACGTTCCAGATCGTAACCATGCAATGTCTAAAAGGTTATTCCTCATGTTAGCTCGAGTTTATTCCTGTTTGGAGCAAGGGTGGTAAGGGAACTGAGGCCATGTTATGGCTTATGAGGGCAATTAGAGATAGTGTTAGGTTCAAAGAAGAAGTATACAGATTGGCAAGAAAAAGCAATAGACCTGAGGATTGGGAGCAGTTTAAAATTCATCAAAAGGGGAACCAAGAGATTGATTAAGAAAGGGGAAATTGAGTACGAAAATAAAATAGCAAGGAACATAAAAACTGACTGTAAAGGTTTTATATGTATGTAAAGAGAAAAATATTGACAAAAACCAATGTAGGTCCCTTACAGTCGGAAACGGGAGAAATCATAATGGATAACAAAGAAATGGTGGGGGAACTAAATTCTTACTTTGCTTCTGTCATCAAAGGAAAAACATGACTAATGTACCAGAGGTTCCAAGATAAACAAGTTTTAATGAGGAGCTGAAAGAAATCAGTATTAGTAGAGAAATGATTTTGGAGAAATTGATGGGATTGAAGGTGGATAAAATTCCAGGGTCTGACAATCTTCAACCTAGAGTACTTAAGGAAGTGACCCTGGAAATAGTAGATCTATTGATGGTGTCATTTTCCAAAATGTTTGGATTGTGAATGGTTCTAATGGTAGCTAATGTCAGCTACTATTCAAAAAGGGAGGTAGAGAGAAAACAGAGAACTGTAGACCGGTGAGGCTAAGTTGCTCAAGTCTATTATCAAGGATTTCATGGCGCAGCATTTGGAAAGTAGTAGTGTAATGAAAGTGAGCATGGATTTACAAAAGGGAAATCATGCTTGACAAATCTATTGGAATTCTTTCAGGATGTAACTAGCAGAGTTGACCAAGGAGAACTGGTGGATGTGGTATATTTAGACTTTCAAAAGGCTTTTGACAGGGTCTCGCATTGCAGGCTACTATACTTTAACTTTGCATATGGGATTACAGGTAGGGTCTTGAGATGGATAGAAAGCTGGTTAGCAGACAGGAAGCAGAGTTAACATAAATGGTTCTTTTTCTGATCAGCAGGCAGTGACTAGTGGGTACCACCAGTGAGTACCACACGTACCACTAGTGAGTACCAACTGTTCACGTTATATATAAATGATTTGGAAGAGGGAACTAAATGTATTATCTTCAAATTTGCAGTTGATACAAAGTTGGGTGGGAGGGTGAGCTGTGAGTAGGATGCAGAGATGCTTCAGCATGATTTGGATAGGCTGAGAGTGTGGGCACCTGCATGGCAGATGCAGTATAATGTGGATAAATTGGTAGCAACAATAGGAAGTCAAATTATTATTTGAATGGGTGTAAATTGAGAGAGGTGGACATAGAGACCGTGGTGTCTCTATACATCAGTCGCTGAAAGTAAGCATGCAAGTACAGCAGACAGTAAAGAAAGCAAATGGTATGTTGGCCTTCATAGCAAAAAGATTTGAGTATATGAATAAGGATGTTTTCCTGTTATTGTATACCTGGAGTATTATGTTTAGCTTTGGCCTCCTTTTCTGAAGAAGGATGTTCTTGCTATAGAAGGAGCACAGCAAAGGTTTACCAGGCTGATTCATGGGATGGCAGGTCTGTCATATGAGGAGAGACTAGGTTGGTTAGGATTGCATTTTTTGGAGTTTGGAAGACTGAGGGGATCTCATAGAAACTTATAAAATTCTGACAGAGTGGGGATTCAGAAGGAATGCCCCTGATGGTGGGGAATCCAGAATATGGACCATGATGTCCACTCGGGACCTGCTATGGAAACAATTGAATCCAGAAGAAAGCATATTTTCCTCGAGTTGGACAGTTCTTTATTAGAAATTACCACATGCTCTGCAATGTCACTCTCGGGGCAAGTCCCCAAAACTTGCATCATCAGGATAACGTAGCAAAGATTAAACCTAACCTGAAACTAGTAAATCTTTCTATCCTTATCATTTTTCCATTCATTTGCAAGGATGTGAGATTTTGAATCAAAAATCCTCCCTCCAAACTTTCATCCCTTTCTCATTTGATTGTTAACTTAGATAATGGGGGAATGGGACTGATTAGATTGCTTTACCATGAGGCAGTATGGATCTGATGGGCCAAATGGCCACCTCCTGTGCTGTAATGATTCTCTGACAGGCATTTAATAGTTGCAAGGTTTCTCTTTGGTGTACAATGCACTTACCCAGTTTGGCAGCAATGGGTGAAAAATCTGTTGAAGAAAATATAGAAAGAATAAGATATTTATGTGTTGAAGGTGAGGCAAATTTAATTTGATGAGTTTTTGAACCCTGACATATCTTCCTGCTTGTTTTAAATAGTGAATTGCCAACTGGCTAATTTTCTTTGAGCTACAGGGTTCTCATTTCTATGATTCCTAATTAAATACTGTTTTACTAAATGTGCATCTTGGTCAGAATTTAGATTTTATGTCTAGTCAACAGTAGATTGTACCTATAAATCAATGTTCCTTCAATGAGTGGAATGATAGTCCTATGTTTGCCAGTAGCCAATATTTGTCTTACTTTTGTTTTAACATGCAGAATTATAAACGACCCATGGATGGTATGTATGGTCCCCCACCAAAGCGCCATGAGAGTGATGTGTACAACATGCAATATGGCAACCAACAGCAGGAAATGTACAACCAATATGGAAATACTTATTCTGGGCCAGACAGGAGACCAATGCAAAACCAGTATCCATTGACATACAATAGAGACCGGCTGCAGGGCCCAGGTCCAATGCAACAACATGGAATACCACCACAAATGATGGGAGGACCAATGCAAGTATCCTCTACTGAAGGGCCACAGCAGGCCATGTGGCAATCACGGAATGATATGCCCTACTCATACCCAAATAGACAAGGCCCCGGAGCACCTCCGCAGGCAACACCATATGCAGGGATGAATCGCACTGATGAAATGATATTACCTGACCAGAGAATGAATCATGAAAGTCAATGGCCTTCTCATGTTAACCAGCGTCAGCCTTCATACATGTCTTCAGCTTCCATGGCTCCTATCACCCGACCTTCTCAGCCCTCCTATCAGACTACTCCTTCAATGCCAAACCACATTTCCAGGGCTCCTAGTCCAGCTCCCTTTCAGCGGTCTCTAGAAAACCGAATGTCACCCAACAAGTCCCCTTACCTGTCATCCATGAAGATGCAGAAAGTTGGCCCTCCAGTTCCAGCCTCTCAGGTGGCTGTTCCACAACAACAGCCACCACCAGTTAGGCGAGAAATTACATTCCCTCCCGGTTCAGTGGAAGCATCACAACCAGTCTTAAAACCAAGACGAAAACTTACCTCAAAAGACACTGGTAAGTAAACTGAAAAAGCTTGTACATTTGAATTAAGTTTGACTTCAGTACATAATTTGTCGGTACTAGTATATTACCAGTACTTTTCATTGGCTGAATGTTAAAATATACTAGATGTTCAAATGGTGGATTGAAATAATTCACAAGTGATATAACATGAAGCAGTTTGTTTTAAGCAGAACATGCAAGGAATGTTTTGTTGTTAAATCCTAAAAGTTAGAAAATTTATTGTTTATGCAAGGGATCGATTTCCATGTGTAGTGAAATTTCTGCTTAACATATGGAGCATAGGCCATTGGCTCTTCAAGCCTGCTCTACCGTTCAATAAGATCATGGCTGTTCTGGCTGTGGTCTCAATTCCACACTTCTGTCTGCTTCTTAACCCTTGACCATCTTTTCTTTCAAAAACTGTCTAATTCTGCCTCGAATAAATTCAATGATCCAGCTTCCATTGCTGTCTGGGGAAGAGAATTCCACAGACTGATGACCCTTTGAGGGAGAAAATTTTTCCTCATCTTAGTCTTAAAAGGAAGACCCCTTAATCTTAAACTGTGTCCCCTAGTTCTAGTCTTCCCCCAAAAAGGAAACATCCTCCTCAATTCACCCTAACAAGCCCCCTCAGGACCTTATATGTTTCAATAAAATCATCTCCCATTCTTCTAAATGCCAATGATTTATAGCTTGACCTTTCTTTATCAAATAAGCCTTTCATTCCAGGAATGTACCGAGTGATCTTTCTCTGTAATGTCTCAAGTGCAATTATATCTTTTATTCAAATAGAGGGACCAGAACTGTACACGGTATTCCAATGTGGTCTCACCAATGTGCTGTATAACTGCAGTAAAACTTCCCTAATTCTATATTTTACTAGCCTTGCAATAAACAACAACTTTCAATTTGCCTTCCTGATCACTTGCTATACTTGCATGCTAACATTTTATGATTCATGTGCGAGAACACCCAGATTCCTTTGTACCACTAAGTTTTGCAATCTCTATCCATTTAAATAGTGTACTATTTTTTGAATTTGTTCTGCCAAGGTGAACAAGTTTATATTTTTCCACATTATACTCCATATGCCAAATTTTCACCTACTCATTTAACCTGTCTAAAACCCTTTGCAGACTTTCTACATCCTCTTGACTTACTTTCCAATCTATCTTGGTGTCATTGGCAAAGGTCCCTTTGGCAGAAGGAATTGGAGAAACATTTCACTATGTTATTTAAATGGAGAGAGATTGCACAACCGAGTGGTACAAAGGAATCTGGGTGTCCTGGTACATGAATCATAAAATTGATGTAAATAGTAAATAATTGAGGGCCCCAGCGCTGATCCTTGTTGCACTCCATGAATTATAGCTTGCCCAGCTGAAAAAAGACTCATTTACCATACTCTCTGCTATCTGTTAGTCAATCAGTTCTTTATCCATGTTAATATGTTATCTCCTACACCATGTTGTAAGGTTCAATGTGGCAAGTACACTAAGTCTGCAGGTCATCCTTTATCCAGCTTGTTTATAACTTCTTAAAAAAACTTTAATAAATAAGTTAAATACAATTTCCCTTTCCAAAAACCTATGTTGATTCTGCCTGATTAAATTATAATTTTCAAAGTATCTTGTGATGACCTCCTTAATGGATTCTAGCCATTTCCTTGTGACAGATGTTAGACTAACTGACCCGTAGTTTCCTGTTTCTGTCTCCTTTTTAAAATAAATTTATTACATTAGTCAGTTTTCAATCCACTCAAATCCTTCCAGAATCTAAGAAATCTGCAACCACTTCTTTTAAGAACCAGGATAGGACTTATTCAGTTAATGGTAGGGCGTTGGGGAGAGTTATAGAACAAAGAGATCTAGGGGTACAGGTTCATATATCCTTGAAAGTGGAGTCACAGGTGGACAGAATGGTGAAGAAGGCATTTGGCATGCTTGGTCTCATCAGTCAGAACATTGAATACAGCAGTTGGAATGTCTTGGTGAAGTTGTACAGGACATTGGTAAGGCCACACTTGGAATACTGTGTGCAATACTGGTCACCCTAAAATACAAAGGATATTATTAAACTAGAAAGAGTGCAGAAAAGATTTGCAAGGATGCTACTAGGACTTTGATGGCTGGATAGATTGGGATTTTTTTCCCTGGAGCATAAGAGGCTTTGGGGTGATTTTATGGATGTCCATAAAATAATGAGGAACATAGATAGCTAGATAGTCAACATATTTTCCAAAGATAGGGGAATCTAAATCTAAAGCGCATATGTTTAAGGTGAGAGAAGGGAGATACAAAAGTGTCCAGAGGGGCAATTCTTTCACACAGAGGGTGGTGAGTGTCTGGAACAAGCTGGCAGAGGTAGTAGTAGAGGTAGGTACGATTTTGTCTTTTTAGAAGCATTTCGACAGTTACATGGGCATAGGGGTATATGGGCCAAATACAGGCAATTGGGACTAGCTTCATGGTTTAAAGAAAGGGAGGAATGGACAAGTTGGGCTGAAAGACCTATTTCCATGCTTCTATGACTCAAGAATGTAGACCATCTGATCCTGGGGACTTCTCTAATAATTTTCCCAGCACCTTTTCCTGGTGATTGTTTTAGGTTCCTCCTTCCCTTTTATTTTCAAGTGTCTTTGGAACATTTTCTAAGTCTTTTATTGGGAAGACAAAGTAGCTGTTCCGTGCCTCTTCCATTTTTGCTTGTTTTCCATTATCAATTCCTCAGACACTCCCTCCAAAGACCAACAGTAGCTTTAGTTGTTCCTTTCTTATTTTAATACTTATAGAAAGTTTAATACAATCTGCTTTTATATCACTGGCCATCTTTCTCTCACACTGTTCTTCCTCCTCATTTATTTGGTCATTCTTTGCTAATTGAAGTCTGACCAACCGTCTGATCAACCCTTAATTTGCAGATTTTGTGCAGTGTTCTTTCAAATTGATACCATCCTTAACTTATTTTTTCAGCTGCAGAAAACGCATCCTTCTCAAAAAGCCTTTCTTTCTTATTGGTATAAATGTTTGGGAGTAGTTAAATACTTTCTTAACCTCAAATGAAATTGTCCCAACTCATAATACTTGTGAAGTCAAACATTTCAGAAAGATTCCCCAGAACTCAATTATTTTTAAAAATGTGGTCAAAATGTCAGGTAGTGCTACGGTGAAGGGATAACTTCAGTTAACTCACTGATCTGTTCACATACATTAACAAAAAGTGCTGGAAATAGTCGGCAGGTCAGGCAGCATCTGTGGAGAGAGAAACAGAGTTAACATTTCATGTCGAATGTGATTTCTTCAGAACTTTCACATCCTGACTTTTCACGAACTGTAATTTTGACTGCTAACATAATTTTATGTAGAATCATAAAAACCCTACAGTGCAGAAGGAGGCCACTTGGTCCATCGAGTCTGCTCCAACAACAATCCCACCCAGGCCCTGTTCTAGCTTAGTTACCCTGCTAATCCCTCTCACCTATCACACCCTGGGATACTATGAGTTAATTTAACAATATCCAATCAATCTAACCTGCACATCTTCGGACTGTGGGAGGAAACCGGAGCACCCGGAGGAAACCCACACAAACACAAGGACAGCGTGCAAACTCCATGCAGACGTTGACCCAAGTCCGCAATCGAACCCGGGTTCCTGGAGCTGTGAGACAGCAATGCTAACCACTGTGCCACCGTGCCGCCCAGTATATGTAAATATACTTGTTTTGAAATGTGTATTTTCAGAAGTCGTAGGGATATGTTATTTGAAACAATTTAAATGCATCATTCCACCCTTTGGTCCTTCCGTTCTTTTCACCCAAGCAGCTAAGGCTTTCAAATAACTACTTAATGCCTTACACCATCTATGTTAGCTTTCTCTGGCACTAGAAGGGCACTTTTGTATTTAATCTTATGTATCATGAGAGAACGTCTTTCAAGTACCACTCGCCTCTACCTATATTCATTTGTGTAAAGAGGTTCAAAAAGACCTTGTTGTTTAAGAAACTGCATTTGGAGTGACCCCGAAAATGTGGGTTTGCTGCAGTCACCAGTTTAATATTGTCGACAGAACCATCCTCTCGCATGTCAACATTGTAGTCTTAGTTTGATTTGGATGGTATCGCTCTCACCTCTCCAAGTCACCAGGGCTTGACATCCTATGCACAGGATTCAGCACATAAGACATTCCATTGGTTTTCTTTGATAAAGATATTAAACAGAGGCCACATTTGTCTTTGCTAATGATAAAAGTTTTAAGACACTAATCAAGAAGAATAGCAGATTTCCTGGCATCCTGGCCAGTGATTCTTCTTTAATCAGTGGCACTCAAAGAGAAATGGCGATGTATTTTATCTGTTTGTGGATTATTTCTGCAAAAGCTACTGCCACGCTTGTCTACATAACCAAAGTCATCATATTTGAAAATAATTAATTGTATGTGAAGTGATGTCTGGTATTGAGACATGAAGATACTGTATAAATTCACGTCTCTCAATATCAAAGTCCTGATGCTGAAGTTCAGGAGTCAATGCAATAAATATATGAGACAGAAATTCTCAAGGGCATTTAAACAAGAGCACTTGCCTCTATAGCAGATTGATTTCTCTGGACATCATAAGATAAAAATTGCAAATGTGAAGAGAGGAAAGAAGATGCAGTGAGAGGCAGAGAGGTAAATATACCTGTGCCACTTCTGGTTCATGTGACTGGCGCAGTTTTTTGTTTTTAGCCTTGTCACAAGACAACCTCAGATATATAATTTAGCATCTAGGATTTAGTGCTCTGACATGAAGTGGCATCAGAAGGAGCTTGCAAGTATTTAATGTTTGGGAAAAACTATGGAATGGAATCCCGGTTAATAACAGTTCATAATTTAGATGTGACTGTAAGATTTTTTTGTCAGAATTAACTCTCCCTATATATTTTTATACAAATGTATTTACTACCTCGATACTGCACACACTTGTCAATTTTTTTATTATAAATTTGTGTCAAAATTTATTGTATTGGCACTTTCACTTCTTGCGTCTGAAAGTTGTATGTTCAAGTCCCACTCACGAGACATGAATGCATAACCCTGTTTGATACTCCAATTCAATACTGAAAGAATGCTGTACTGTCAGAGGTGCAGTCTTTTGGATCAAATATTTAAATTGGGGCCTGTCAGCAACTATAAAAGATTAAATGTGCTATTTGAAGAAGGGAAGGAGAGTTCTCCAACATCAAACATCACTGAAACAGATAGTCTGCTCATGTATCTCATTGTTATATTGTAAATCCACCCTCCAAGCAATGTAGATGAAGCAATGTTGCTACTAATAGAAGGATGTAATTACATCATGACACGTTTATATGAATGATGCTATTACAAATGTGGATATAGGAATTTATATGGTAATGCATGGCTTTAAAATGGGGACTGAATTACATTACTGTGCAAGAATTTATCACCTTCACAAATTGAGTGTTAATGCTGCATATCTTTTGATATTCGTACTAAGTGCTTATAATCTTGCACATTGCTTCTTCAGCCTTTTACACACATTACCACAAGTTCTGCAAGGTTTAGCTTGTTGAGTCTTCACTAAAAACAAGTTACAGCTGCTTTGTGAAATTTTGCATAGTAACTTATTTCATGCCTGATGAAATCTGGCACTCGAGTTTTCAAGGTCATATTATGCATAAAGCTGTATGGAGAATAAAGAATGTGCTCAAGGCAGCACAGATCTGTATTTTGTGTCTTTTCACACCTGACCCACTCTTGTAAGAATTCAGAAGCATCAGTACACATACAATGCTGTATTGTAGAAGCTTTGGATGAGGACTTGCTAACTTGTACCAAGCATCCCCTCCTTTTGGGGGAAAAAAGTACATATTTAAGTGGGCACCATTGTTCCTGTTACCCATGAGAACAAATAGGAGCATTCCACACAGTAGTAGATTTTTGATTTCAGTAACTATTTGGGGGACCATTAGCTAATTTAAATGGATAGAAAATGAAGTAATCTATTATAAGTGTGCAATGTTCCATATTGATCTTCCTTTCTGCAATCTACCTATAAGATTAAATAAGATAAACAGCACAGAAACAGGAGTTTTAACCCAAACAGTCCATGCTTTATGCGCCACTCAAGCAAGCCTCTTTCCAGCTTTTCTTATCTAAATCTATTCAGATAATGCTCAGTGTCTGGTAGAGGAGGTGGAATTTGTCTCATTGCATCTTCTACCATAGCAGAGACAATATCGCCCTTCCTTGCTGAACCACTACCATATTAATGCCTACCCTCCTGTCAGTTCATTTCTGACAACCAGTATTTTGTGCATGATTGTTTATGGTGAATTTCAGGCTTGTTTATACATGTACGTTAATGTCCATTGTTTGCTTCTTCCTCTATACATCATATAATTACTAGAAGGATATATAATGCTTTGAATATAGCTAATTCTTTATAAAAAAAAGTGTGTGAAAACTCTTAAACCAGGCCTTTTTAACTAGTCAGTACTGTTCTCTATTCTCTTAGTAATTCTCATGGAACTCTTCAATTTACAAGTCTGTTAAAATAATGGTATTTATAGAAGTGTGTTAGGTGTCGCTTTCTCTCTCCTATCTGTAAAATATAGTTGAGGAATTTGCAGTAATATCCCTTGCTTGTCCTGTACTTTTTACATTAAACACATCTTCAACTTCATTCGAATGCATGATACCACTTTATCATCTACACCTATGTTTTGCATATTTTGTCGGACATGGATCCCAATTAGAGGCTAATTCATGACTTCTCTTCAACTGCAAGAGCTGGAGAGTAGCATCACTAAATCTCATATCTCTTTGATGCTGCTTTTGCTTTTTTTTAAAGAGCAATTTGCTTTTGTCTTAGATGACCAGAATGTTTTTTTTAAATAACTCATCATCATGAAGATGCAACTTGATATCCTTTATTACATAAGATACTATATCCCAACTCAAAAACTCTTATATTTTTAAAAAATCAGAATGGAAAAGGTAACAGTTAGTTACCTTTGTGTAGAATAACTTTGAATACCATTGCCCAAACAAATCTGAACAATAAGGGTCTCGATGTTCCTTATATTAACTGATACTGCTGTTAACGGCATACATAACTATTTAATTAATAGGTTCAGAAGGATGTAGATCTGAATGTTAAATAGCCATGGATTAACTAAACTTGCTTAGACAAACTTTATGTATCTTTTTGTAAATAACAGTGTGTTTATACACAAAACATGCATCTTCATCAGGCCTAACCAAATTTGGATAGGCCTAAAGACCAAATTTTCACAGCCTGTTTCGGCGATAATCTGATTCCCTGCAACCCTGTCTAAATTGCTCAGCCCAATAGCTTAATTACATGCCTAATCTAAGCAAAAGCACTTCTAATCGGGCAATAGTTTCACCTACATTCCCACCCTATTTATTCTTGGCCTTTTGGCTAAGATCAAGTGTAGTATTGACATGCTGTACTTGGTTGAAGATATTAGGCTACATTTTAGCTTCATTTGAAGCAATTTTTAAAAGTGGCATCTCGGCTTTTTGGCTAAGATGCAAAGGAGATCAAGCCTTGGAGGAGGAGCAATGCCTACTCCAATCAACTTGGATCAGGAATGTCTCTCAACTTGTTGAGACTCTGAATTGGACTTGATTTGATTGAATTGGATTTTTAAAAAATTAATTTGTACAGCTGGCTCTGACAACACTTGCCATTCGAGGCAATGCTGTAAATTAGTAGCTTCAGTATCAAAAAACTTTCATTTTGTACCTTTGTTTCTGGGTCAGCTGATAAATAAATACCTGTCATTGCCAACCCTGAGATTAGATGTTACTATCAGCGGGCAGGCATCTGAGCTTGATGACGCACACCAGCAATGTGATAGCTGATTGACACAATCCTTTCCTGGGAACAAAAGTAGACCATTCAACCCATTGAATCTGTTCTGCCATTCAGTGTGATTATGAGTGATCTGTGTCCTGACTCTATTGACTCAGCTACCTATCCTATAATACCCCTTACAAACAAAAATCTATCCGTCTCAGATTTAAAATTATTAATTGAGCAAGCACCTACTGCTATTTGTGGCAGAGTTCCATATTTCTATCACTCTTGGTGGAGTAGACTATTCAGCCCCTCAAGCCTAGTCTGCCTTCAGTGAGATTATGTTTCTGCAGGTGTTTCCAGCCAGTTTGCCATCAAGAGGGAGCATTGCTTTCTGACCACTGCAGTGACTTTGGCTGCCCATAATGACCATGTGCATATTCCTCAGCCACAAACAGATGCAAAGTTATTAGTCATAACTTAAAGTTTGCACGTGCTTATTTTTAAAAAACAAAACAAAGAACAAAGAAAAATACAGCACAAGAATTGGCCCCTTCGGCCCTCCAAGTGTGTGCCAATCATGATGCTCTAACTAAACTAAAAAATATCCTTCTGCCTTTACTCAATCCGTATCCCTCTATTTCTTCCCTATTCATGTACCCATCCAGATGTCTTTTCCATCTATAGTGATATTTGTTCCACAATTTAATGAAGTGTTTATCACTTCCCATATTTAGGACAATATTGCAGAACTGCTGCTGACATAATTCTGAAATCTGAAAGTGCCACAGAGCTGCTACAATTTGAATAGACCCTCATACTGTTGCGAAAGCTCAAAGCACCAAAAGCCCCAGTGTTCCTGTGTTAAGAAAATACAGTATCGTTTGTGGCCCATTTAAAGAAACTTGTAACTTTTAGCCTAACCAACAGGGGATTCCAACATTTGTAAGGATTGATAAGTTCTAGTGATTGTAAATTCAGTGACCTATCTGACGTGTGTCCTTTTATTTTAAAAGATATCCTTAGAATTATAGAATGATACAGTTCAGAAGGAGGTAATTTAACTCACAGCTTTTTGAAAATACCGTCTGCAATTTGATCCACTCCCTTGCTCTTTCCCCAAAACATTACAAATCTTCCCTTTTCAAATACTTATTTAATTCCTCTTTGAAAGTTACAACTCAATCTTCTTTCACCAGATCAAAATAACTTCTTTAAAAAAAGTTTCTTAATGTCACCTCTTGTTCCTTGGCCTTAAATCTGTGCCCTCTGATTGCAAATGTTTCGTCACTGGCAACATAACCCTTTATGATTTTGTGTCTAGCCTCTAATCGTCCTGGCATTGTGCAGAACAACTCCAGTTTCTCTCTTTTTTCCGCGTAATCTCTGGTACCATTTGAATTAATTTTCTATACTCTCTTTAAGATATTGACATCCTTCCTGAAGTATGGTGCCAAGAAATGGACATAGTACTCCACCTGAGGTCTAACCAATGTTTTATAAAGATTTAACTTAATTTTCTTGCCTTTGTACTATATTCCTCTATTTAGCTTATATCCATGTATTTATATATGCCTTTTTAACAAGTAAAGTTGAAGCTCATGGAATTGAAGGCAAATAGTGGACCTGGTTAGGATGTTATCTGTGCATTAAACTGTAGATTCAGGATAATGGGCAGATACTCCGATTGAGAGGAAATCGTTTGTGGTATGCCATGGAGATCAGTGTTGGGGCCTCAACTTTTCAATGTATTCATTCTTGACTTCGACAGTGGGATAGAAAGCCACTTAGCATATTTGCTAATGACAGAAAACATAGGTGGGACTGTGAACAGTGTAAAATTACAAAGAGACATTGATAGATTAAGTGGATAGACAAAATTGTGGCAAATGGATTTCAAAGTGAGGTCATCCGCATTGAACCCTAAAAGCATGGAACAGGATACTTTTTGAATGGTGAATGGTGGGTGGGACAGTAACATGGTGGTATTGTTGGAGACTCAGCTTTGAATCCCACCATGACAGATAGTGAAATTTGAATTCAGTAACAATCTGGAATTAAAAGTCTCCTGATGACCATGAAACCATTGTTGCTTGTTGTAAAAACCCATCTGGTTCACGAATGTCCTTTTGGGATGGAACTCCATCCTTATTTGGTCTGCCTGATATGTGACTCCAGACCTACAACAATGTGATTGACTTTTAATATGCCCTCTGAAATAGCCAAGCAGGCTACTCAAAGGCAATCTGAGATGAGCATCAACTACTGGCCTAGGCAGTGCCACCCACCTCCTATAAATGAATTAAAAAAAAAGTGGAGGTCCAAAATTATTTGCGGGTTCAAGTACATTGAATCCTTACAGTGCAGAAGGAATCCAATCGGTCTGTTGAGCCTGCACCGACAACAATCCCACCCAGGACCTATCCCCGTAACCCCACATATTTACCCTGCTGATCCCCCTGACACTAAGGGGCAATTCAGCATGGCCAATCCACCTAACCTATACATCTTTAGATTGTTTTCTGCACCCATTCACGATATTTTAACAATCAAAAGGGTTAAGAGGATTCTGACCTTTATATTTAGAGGACTAGAATACAAGGAGTATAGCCAAGTTTCAGTTATATAAAACTCTAGTTAGACCACGCATAGAATTCTACAAATTAAGGAGGATATATTGACCTTAGCAGAGACTTAACGTAGAAATAACCAATCTCTAAATGTTAAACTACAAGGAAAGATTAACCGATTAGAATTGTATTCCATTGAATTCAAAAGGTTAAGTTGTAATTCGATCAGTTTTCAAGATATTAAGGCGAACATGTTAGAGACTGCGACTGGGGTCATAGTCTAAACATTTGAGCCAGCCCTTACAGGATGAAGTCAGGAAACACTTCTTCATGCAAAGGATAGTAGAACTTTGAAACTCTCCAATCAGTGATAGATCAATTATTAAATTTAAAATTGAAATTGATAGATTTTTGATAACCAAAAGTATTAAGGGATCGGGGGCAAAAAATGGAGTTATATCCCAGATCAGCCATGAATTCTTTGAATGTTAGAACCCGTTGAGGGGCTAAATGGCCTATTGCTACTTTGTTACTAACGGCCTTCTGAATTTGTCCTGTTATCTTCAAAGACTGATGTATGTACAGCCACAGGTGTCTCTATTCCTGCTCGCCCTTGATAATTGCACCATTTAATTTATTTTGCCTCTTCACGTTCTTCAAAATTAGTCACTTCTCAGTCTTCCACTTTAAATTTCATCTGCTGTGTGTTTGCCCATTTCATCAATCTATCTGTCTCCTGAAATCTGTTAATATCCTCTTCAATGTTTACTACATTTCCAAATTCCACTGCATGTGCGATCTTTGAAAGTCTGTGCTGAAAGTGCAAATCCAGTTACTAATATATCTTCAGTACTTAATGGATTTAAGCAATTCTTGTTAAACATGTTTCTAGTTCCCTGATATTGATGTGTCAGCTTTTCCATTTTTTAAAATACAGGTATACCAACAATTAATGATTTGATTCATTTGAGAAATTTCAAGTATGGCCTTATTAATGAATAATTGTTGATCTGTTATTAACCGTTTTTCAGGAGCCCCAGAGGCATGGAGAGTTATGATGTCTCTCAAATCTGGTTTGTTGGCTGAAAGCACTTGGGCTCTGGACACTATCAACATTTTACTTTATGATGACAGCACTGTAGCCACATTCAATCTCTCTCAAGTAAGTGATTTTCCCCCTAATAAAGATGTTCTATTATATAATTTTAAGATCCTGTGATCTGAGACTGTCTGTTTCAGTTCAAGTCTGATGTTTAGTATTACAGACTTTAGCATTACTTTCCCCTCCAATTACATCTTCAGATAAACTTTCATGTTCTACGCTTCGTCTGCAACTATTATAATTTGCAAGCCCTGTCCTGCTGAAGGAATCTGAGAAATCAAACAAGCTAGTTGGGTTTTGCAGTGATGATTATTGCACGATTTGCATTTTTAAAATTATTTTGCAGAATGTGGCATCACTGGCTAGGCCTGCATTTGTTGTCCATCCCTAAGTGCCCTTGAGGAAGTAGTAGTGAGCTACTTTCTTGAACCGCTGCACTCTAAGTCGTGTAGGTACATCCACAGTGTAGGTGGTGTTAAGAAGGGAGTCAAATGGGAGTATTCTTCCATCTCCTGTTGAGAAGCTGTGATCAAACTAGTTGAGGAACAAGAGGACAACACAGCAATAAATGTGAAACGTTGTACAGCTGTGGGATTGAAGTCGTAATGGTAGTGCTTAAGGCTACATCAATTTCTTAATTATTGAGAAGGTTTGGAATACTTGAATTATTTACTTTAGGGGCAACATGGTAACACAATGGTTAGCACTGCTGCTTCACAGCTCCAGGGACCTAGGTTGAATTCCAGGCTTGGGTCACTGTCTATGTGTTCTCGTGTCTGCGTGGGTTTTCTCCGAGTGCTCCAGCTTCCTCCCACGGTGCAAAGATGTGTGGGTTGGGTTGATTGGTCATGTTAAATTTGCCCCTTAGTGTCCTGCGATGCGTAGGTTAGAGGGATTAGTGTGTAACTATGTAGGGATATGGGGATAGGGCCTGGCGGGGATTGTAGTCGGTGCAGACTCAATGGGCCAACTGGCCTCTTTCTGCACTGTAGAGTTTCTGTGATTTCTCTGATTCTATGACGTAAGAATGCACAGCTCATTAATGCTCTTTCAGACTGAATGAGCTGAATGGTCTCTTTATGCATTGCAAAAATTCTGTGATAGTGCTATTAAAAAGGGGACATGGCTTGTCTTACCCCGAGTCTCCAACACTACAAAAAGGGACTGGAAAAGCCAGGATTGAAAGTCCCAGTCAGAAATATAGAGGCTTGGTGGACAAAAATGTGAGGCGTGGGGTGGCAATGGTCTAGTGGTATTATTGCTAGACTATTAATCCAGAAACTCAGCCAATGTTTTGAGGACTGGGGTTCGAATCCCACCACAGCAGATGGTGGAATTTGAATTCAATGAAAAAAATCATTACTGATGAGCATGAAACCATTGTAGATTGTCGAAAAAACCCATCTGATTCACTGATGTCCTTTAGGGGAGGAAGTCTGCTGTTCTTAACCTGGTCTGGCCTACGTGTAATTCCAGAGCCACAGCAATGTGGTTGACTCTCAACTGCTCTCTGAAATGTCCCAGAATGCCATTCACTTCAAAGGCAACTAGGGATGGATATTAAATGCTGGCCAGCAGTAACGCCCATGAATGAATATAAAAAAAGGAAGATTGAGGCCAGAATAATTATCAGAAAAGGCTTAACCAGCTGTAGTTCATTTCTCTAAGAATGTGTCATTGAAAGACTTCAGTATTCCCCTTTATGTTGCCTGCTAATCTTCTGGTTATTTGAGAATTACAGTGGGCTGTTTCTGTAAAGTTTTACAGCAACAGGCTGAATTTTTATTTTCTAATATATCTGAATGCCCAGTTAATCATTTCATTAATCGCTTAAGTTATTATAATTAAATTATTGGATTACAAACCCATTGTATTACTACTTAAAATATTATTTAAAATCTATTTCTTCACTCATGTCATCTCCATACATCCTGGTCTGGTTTGCTCCTAGAGTCAGCAATGTCCATGAGGAAAATACCCTTTCAGTTGTGCTTTAAACTGAACAAATTCTGGCTGGTACATAAACATAATACAGCAGAGATAAAAGAAAAACTGCACACCTTGGTAATTGGAAAGTGTTCTTCTAACAAACCTGATGCAAAATGACAGCCTGTCTTTTTCTTTATTAGATGTTTTGTGACATGGTTTGCATTTCTGGTATTTTATGTTTCTGTTGCAATTTAATAGGACATCAACTATTTCGCTAAATGGAGATAGTTATTTCTAGATATTATGTATCCATATATATTTAAATAGAAGTGCAGACAGTCATTGGTGGGTTCAACTTCTGAGCTAATCTGTAGGGGTTAATGAAGTAGATTTGCATTAACAGCTTGTAAATATCTTAATGATTGGAATATATACAATAGCAAGAAACATGATAATGACTCTTTGCTAAAAACATTCTTCTTGCATACTTTCTGCTGTGGGTAGTGGCTGGTACTGATGCATTAGCCAATTTTGTGGATTATTCCTAAAGTGGTTTTTCTCATGATTATTAACAAGCCCTTCAAACCTTTTCTTCCAAGTTTACTTCAAGATAATTGTACAAAAAGTATACAATGTATTCTTGACCTGACATTCCACATGGTGTGGCCTCACCAACATTTTATGTAGGTCCAGCTTGACCTTTCTGCATCTCGTATTCTATGCCTTGGCTAATAAATGCAAGTATGCATCTTGGAAGAAATAATGTAGGGGGGAGTTGCACGATAAATGGTAGGCCTATTAAGAGTAAAGAAACGCAGAGGGACCTGGGAGTGCAAGTACACAAGTCCTTGAAGGTGGCAGTACAGGTGGAGAAGATGGCGAAGAAGGCCTATGGTATGCTTGCCTTTATAGGGAGGCATATAGAGTATAAAAGCTGGTGTCTAATGTTGCAGTTGTATCGAACGTTGGTTCGCCCACATTTGGAGTACTGCGTCCAGTTCTTGTCGCCTTGCTACCAGAAGGACGTGGAGACCCTGGAGAGAGTGCAGAGGAGGTTTACCAGGATGCTGCCTGGTATGGAAGGACTGAGCTATGAGGAGAGATTGGGCAAATTGGGGCTGTTCCCCTTAGAAAGGCGGAGAATGAGCGGAGATCTAATAGAGGTGTGTAAGATTATGAAGGGTATAGATAGAGTGAACAGAGGTAAGCTTTTTCCTAGGTTGGGTACAAAAATTACAAGGGGCCACGGGCTTAGGGCGAGGTATAATTCGGATGTTAGAGGGAGATTTTTCACACAGAGGGTGGTGGGGGCCTGGAATGCACTGCCAAGTAGGGTGGTGGAGGCAGGCACGCTAGAGTTGTTTAAGGCTTACTTAGACAGGCACATGAGCAGACTAGAGATGGAGGGATATAGGAGACTGACCTAAATAAAGATCAAGAGCATTGGGACGTCCCTGGGAATCAGTTGATTCCTACGGATCTTCCAACATATTGTATGGCTTACTTGACTTACTTTTGAGCTTCTGGGGATTCTGTAAATGTGTCAAAATTTTGCATGTTTATTGATGTCTTTTCTTTTACTTCACAGGTGGTTCGGTCCGCCTTGTTGTCCAACAAGGGGCATACACGCGGTGGGTCGTGCGAGGGCTGCTCTTGGATGTTGCTTCGAGAGTTGCCTAGTGCTTCACGTCGTTAGTGTACGCTTAGACTGGACCATCTGACAGGCAACACGACAGCTCAGTGACTATCACTGTTTGCTGTGCAGATACATAGATTTGGGCTGGTGTCTGCGGGAGTTTGCACATTCTCCCCGTGATTGCGTGGGTTTTCTCCGGGTGCTCTGGTTTCCTCCCACACCCCAAAAACGTGCTCTTAGGCTGATTGGTGTAACAAATTATCCCTAAATTAGTCTTCCCTCAATCTTCCCCAATAGGCGTAGACAAAGGTCATAGGTAGAGGAGGGCACTCATAATGTTAAAATGGCGGCGCGGGCTCATTGGGCTGAAGGGCCTGTTTCCCGTGCTGTGTTGTTCTTTATTCCTTCTGCTTACACCCCAGCTATGACACTATCACATTCTGCACTCCTTTTTTCTTTCTCTATGCCTTGTCTGTATTACGTGCAAGAAACAATACTTTTCACTGTATACTAATACATTGACAATAATAAATCAAATCAAAATCTTTATCACCTTATCTATCTGCCCTACCACCTTCAGTGATCTGGGGTTATGCACTCTCGACCCCTGCTGATTTTCAGTACTTTCCAGGGTCCTAGCATTCATACTGTAATCCTTTTTGTCTTGTTAGCTTTTGCGAAATGCTTTTAGTTCAACTATGAAAGGCTAGTAATTTTATTTCAAATTGATGTTTTTTTAAAGGTTCCATATGCTGCCAACACAAATTTGTTATAATGAGCATTCTTCTAAGTCAACTTTTGAATTAATTCTGATGTAGTAATTTTCAAAATTCTGTGTATGGCAAACCCCTTTAAATGTTGATGTTGTAGTTCCATTCCTGAAACATGAAACTTCAATTGAAACAACTTTAAACAAACCATATTATCCATTACAACTGATCCAAAGGCTGCAGTTAGGTTCTGTAAGACCTTTCTCATCAGAGAAAAAAAAATTTTGTCCAGTGCGTGCAGGAGGGTTTCCTGATGCAGTATGTAGATAGGCCAACAAGAGGTGAGTTTGATACTGAGTAATGAACCAGGCCAGGTGTTAGATTTGGAGGTAGGTGAACACTTTGATGATAGTGACCACAGTTCAGTTACATTTACATTAGCAATGGAAAGGGAAAGGTATATACCGCAGGGCAAGAGCTATAGCTGGGGGAAACGAAATTATGATGCGATTAGGCAAGATTTAGGATGCATAGGATATGGAAGGAAACTGCAGGGGATGGACACAATTGAAATGTGGAGCTTGTTCAAGGAACAGCTACTGCGTGTCCTTGATAAGTATGTACCTGTCAGGCAGGGAGGAAGTGGTCGAGCGAGGGAACCGTGGTTTACTAAAGAAGTTGAATCGCTTGTGAACAGGGAGAAGGAGACTTATGTAAAGATGAGATGTGAAGGCTCAGTTAGGGCGCTTGAGAGTTACAAGTTAGCCAGGAAGGACCTAAAGAGAGAGCCAGGAGGGGACATGAGAAGTCTTTGGCAGGTAGGATCAAGGAAAACCTTAAAGCTTTCTATACACATGGCAGGAATAAAAGAATGACTAGGGTAAGATTAGGCCCAGTCAAGGACAGTAGTGGGAAGTTGTGTGTGGAAGCCGAAGAGATAGGAGAAGCACTAAATGAATATTTTTTGTCAGTATTCACACAGGAAATTAAATTGAGGGGTGATGGATATAGGACAGCTGTCAGAGGTAGGTTCTTTACTCAGAGAGTACTAAGAGCATGGAACAGTATCCACTACTGTTGCCCTGCCTGCAATAGTAGTGGATTCGCCAACATTAAGGGCATTTAAATGATCATTGGATAAACATATGGATGATATTGGAATAGTGTAGCTTAGATGGGCTTTAGATTGGTTTCACAGGTCGGCTCAACATTGAGGGCCGAAGGGCCTGTACTGCACTGTAATGTTCAATGTACTATGTTCTTAATACCTTATACTTTGTAAGTTGAAATGCTGCGCATCCCTAAATTCCTGTACTGGTAGATGAAGTAACTATTAAAATAAATCTTAAAAATATGCTAACTTACTCAACTTACTGTGACAATGTCCCACTCACTAGCTTTCGGGTTGGTCCCTTCGTCAGGTGAATGGAGCGTTCTGGCCTCAGACAGAGCATATAAAGCAGACAGTTTACAGATTACTGATTAGAATGCGAATCTTTACACCTAACCCATTGCACATTGCACATATCTTTACACATTGGTTAGGTGTAAAGATTTGCATTCTAATCAGTAATCTGCAAACCGTCTGTGCTTTATATGCTCTGTCTGAGGCCAGAACTCTCCATTCACCTGACGAAGGGACTAATGCGAAAGCTTGTGAGTTTACTATCAAATAAATCGGTTGGACTTAAACCTGGTGTTGTCAGACTTTTTACTGTGTTTACCCCAGTCCAGCGCCGGCATACCCACATAATGTCCCACTCCCCAATTCTTTACCACAGTCTGTTTCACTCTTCGATCCTCCTGCTCACTCATTCCCTCTCTATCACACTTGTGCCTACTCTCTTGCTCTCACCCGCACTCTTTCCCCTTGTCTGCTGCCTTCCCCTTGCCCACTTCCTCCCCCTCGCTCACTCCCTCCTCTCGAATCATCGCTGTAAGTGAGGTCTCAGGAGAGGAGTTGTGAGTGGGAAGATCAAAGAATGAAGCAATGAGCAGGAAGATTGCGAGTGGGTGGATCTTGCAGGAAATCTGCATGCTGAAGCTCAGAGTGGGAAGTGGCAAGCGAAACAAGTGGTTGCGGAAGAGGGTCAACAAGTGACAGAGAATCAATGAATGGGAGAGGCCCCTGCTAAATGCCAGTAGGGCCATGCAATGCTATATCAGCTCCAGCTCAAAGCACTGCAAAGGCAGAAATCCTGACAACAAGTGTACGTACTGACCCATTATACCCATGATGCTGACACTGAATGAAGCGATTTTGTTTTCAATCCTGAAAGACTGTGTCAGCTACCCAAAAATCTGCATAGTTGTTTTTATTACTATAAATGAAGCAAGAAAATAACATGCAACTAAAGTTAAAATATATAGACAGATAGAAAACTATGTATAGAATGATCCAAACACTGTACAGACTATACCTGGCCCAGTATATAAAGGTAACATAGAAATCTAATGATTTCATGAACACCCTCGAATCTCAATGTTGATCACATTAACTTATTTGAAAGTCTATATTTTAAAATAAATTGTTGTTGATAAGTAAACTAAGTAACTGAAGAGAATGTGCTTGAAACTCTGAAATGAAGTCCTTTTATTTCTGTTCTTCTTACAGCTGTCTGGTTTTCTGGAGCTCTTGGTAGAATATTTCAGAAGATGTTTAATAGAAATATTTGGAATTTTAAAAGAATATGAGGTTGGAGATCCAGGCCAGAAGGCTCTCCTTGATCCAGGTACATTTAAGAAAGATGATGTTAACCATACTGAGGATGATATTAGAAAGGAGGAGACTGAAGATGAACTTGATGACAATGATGACAGCGATGATGAGGATGATGACATTGACCAAGAGGAAGGTGACCAGTCGGAAAGTGAAGACAGCCGAATTAACTTAGCAGCAAATGATTTACAAGTTGGTGATGAAAAGCCAAAACAAGCCAGTAAATTTGACAGGTTGCCATTGAAGATTGTGAAGAAAAAAGATCTTTTTGTGGTTGATCGTACAAGTAAACTTGGTCGAGTTCAGGAATTCGACAGTGGATTGCTACATTGGAAAATTGGCGGAGGTGACACAACAGAGCACATTCAAACCCATTTTGAGAGCAAAATGGAAACGCTATCACGCAAGAGGATGATGGGGTGTTTAAGTGGTTCAAGTAAAGAGAAAAAAACAAAAGAACACGAGAGCATTGAGAGCATCAATACAGAAGAGCAACTGGAAAAGAGTATCACGGCAACGATAGACGATGTATTGTCAGCTCGGCCAGGAGCCCTACCAGAAGACCACTCCAATGGTTCGGTTTCTGAGACAGACAGCAGTAAGTTTCTATTTGGCATCCACCAAGCAAAAGCACACAAAAATATAAAATTATTGGAGGATGAGCCTTGCAGCCGTGATGAGACTCCATTGTGCACAATCTCTGACTGGCGGGACTCTTTGGCAAAGCGTTGTATTTGTGTGTCAAATATAGTTCGTAGTTTGTCTTTTGTGCCTGGGAATGATGCTGAAATGTCAAAGCACTCGGGCCTAATACTTATTTTGGGGAAGCTGATTTTGCTTCATCATGAGCATCCAGAAAGAAAACGAACACCACGAACTTATGAGAAAGAGGAAGAAGAGGACGAAGGGGTAGCCTGTAACAAAGATGAATGGTGGTGGGATTGCCTTGAGGTTTTACGGGAGAACACCTTAGTTACATTAGCCAACATTTCTGGGCAGCTGGACCTGTCTGTATACCCAGAAAGCATTTGTTTGCCAATTTTGGATGGCTTGCTACACTGGATGGTATGCCCTTCAGCAGAAGCCCAGGATCCTTTCCCAACAGTGGGACTGAATTCAGTCCTGTCACCACAGAGACTTGTGTTGGAGACCTTATGTAAACTGAGCATTCAGGACAATAATGTGGATCTCATACTGGCAACTCCCCCTTTCAGCCGTCAGGAGAAACTATATGCCACTTTGGTTAGGTACGTGGGAGACCGGAGAATTTCAGTCTGCCGAGAAATGTCTGTTGCCCTGTTGTCAAACTTTGCCCAAGGGGACACGTTAGTGGCTAGAGCTATTGCTGTGCAAAAAGGAAGCATCAGCAACTTGATCGGCTTCCTAGAGGACGGCCTCACTGTGGCCCAACTTCAGCACAGTCAGCCTAATTTGATGCACATGCAGCCTCCGCCCATTGAGCCAACCAGTGTGCACATGATGTGTCGGGCAGCCAAGGCTTTGCTTGCAATGGCTAGAATAGAAGAGAACCGTTCAGAATTTGTTTTATATGAGGGTCGCTTGCTAGATATTTCTATATCATCTATTCTGAACTCTATGGTTGCATCCATCATTTGTGATACACTGTTCATGATTGGTCAGTTATGACAGAAGTGGGAAGCCAAGCATGTGTGAGTGGAGACAAAGGAGTTGCATTTGATTGGCTGTTTCTGTTATTTATCCAACAACAAAAATAATCTTTGCTCCTCTGCCCCATTTACTAAAGAAATTGGGCTTTAAAAAGTAGTCAATTTGGTCAAATATAAGATGGAAATAAATATTTGCTGTCTATGTGTAAGTACTTTTTAAAACATTTTTTTAACCAAAGTTGCTGTCTAGTACAGTTGGGGTTATCTTTATCCCTAGATTCCCTTTGGATGTTTCTTTCATGTTTGTATGATATTTTTGGAAGTGAAAAAAGGCGAATTTTGAAATGTGGCAAACATTGTACAATTAAATATTCTTTACCACTTAAAAAAAGAAAAAGAAAAAAAAAGCACCAGAATAATTTCAAAGTACATACACACCTCAGAAAGCGCTGTGCAATAGAACTTAGTGATCTAGGTATAGGGGATCAAAAACAGGTGTGCATAGTCCAAATACAGAAGAAATTAAAATGCATTAGTCTAGCAGCAAATAAACAGTTGATTTGGGATGTGGGGTTGGAGAGAAAGCGATAATAAACACACATTGCTTCCTCACATTACTGTCATATTCATACCTTCCTTGACCTTCCACAATATGACAGTCCTCAGCCATCTCTTAGTTCACTCAGTTCATCTTTTGATATTTTTTCCTACAGCAAAAGAGCTGTAATGTATATAGAAGTTGTACATTGCACACACCCTCAAACTATTTCTGTTGTGTTTGTTTTTTTTAGAATGAGGTTTACAATTTTTCTTTCTCCATGATGTGGTAAGGTTTAAAGAAAGTGGTAGATTTTAATTTTTTTATTATATATTTTGGCCATATCTCCAATGAGGGTGATGTACAAGTTTCTGTATGTATAAAGTCGTGCTCTATTTCAAGGAGAGCAGCTGATCACATTTTGCTTCATAATCAAGATGTGGAAAAGGTTAAGTACAGGTAATAATCAGAAATTTAAAAAAATGAAGAAACACAATTTCAGAAATTTTTCAGTGCAAATCAGCATATTTGTATTTCAGATAATGTAGTTAAAAACTTGATGTAAATTCTTCCTTTTCCTCTGGCTTAATGAATATCATTTATTCAGTATAAAATCTTTATACTATATGTTCCACATGTTAAGAATAAATGTACATTAAATCTTAAGTGCTGTGATGATTGTTCTTCAATATCTTTTTAAATGATGCAAGTGCTTTGAAAGATTCCATCAGCACTGCCTGGAATTGAATCTTACAGTGGAAAAATGTAACCATATCGCGAGAAAGATTAGTCACCAAGGCCAGAAACTTATTTTCTGTTAATGCTGTAACTCCCTACAGACCTTGAT
Organism: Carcharhinus amblyrhynchos; assembly: GCF_965287045.1. NCBI lineage: Eukaryota > Metazoa > Chordata > Chondrichthyes > Carcharhiniformes > Carcharhinidae > Carcharhinus > Carcharhinus amblyrhynchos. The sequence goes on along the minus strand of NC_137335.1, from coordinate 31,689,325 downwards.
GCATCACAGCTCCCAGAAAAAGGATATGCTTACTTTAAAATACAGATGTCATGGATGATGTGCAAGGAAATACATAGCAAAACATTAGACCTCATCATCTGACCACATGTTGTCTGAACTGTGGTGCAGCCTGTCTTTCAACTGTTTGTTTTTATTTTACTTATGTACAGTTTTGAATTATTTATCAAAGGTTTTAGTTTTCAGTGACTTGCATCAAGTTTTACATTCAGAGATGTCTCATCTTTTCGCTGTGTGTGAATGCATATGTCACAGTTTGTACATATGACAAAATAACATATTGATCTTTTGTTTGGAAGAGGGTTCACTAACAACTAGGGATTGTCAGGATTCATTTGTACTTGCCAAGCTTGGCCATAATCAAATCTTAATGAGCTGAACTTTGTTTTGCATTAAATAAGATTCCTTTATGTAAATTAATAGCTTGAACATTCTTTTTAACGGGCAACCAGAATTCCGTATTTTTCCCAGTTCCCCCATTAAGAACAGTTATCAAAACCAATGATATCCCCACAAAGTTGTTTGTTATGGTGAGGAAGGAGGCCATTTGGCCCACAATGGGGAAAGGGGGTATGACTCGCATATGAGCTATGATCGAATGGCGAAGCAAAGACAATGGGCCGAATGGCCTAAGTTTGCTCCTATATCTTATGAACTTATATCTGCACTGGCACTCCAAATGAGCAAGCTGTCGAGTGCCATTCCCCTGCCTTCTCCCTGCAACCATGTACGTTCTTTTCAGATCACAGTCTAATTTCCTTTTGAATGCTTCATTTGAAACTGCTTCCAACATACACTGATACAGTGCATTCCAGATCTGAACCACTCCATTGACCCCTGAGAAACTCCACTATAAGCGTTCTCCAGCACAAAAAACATCCATTAATCACTATTTTTTCGTGTCATTCCACCAATTCTGTATCCATGTGGCATTTGTTCCTTTTATTCCATGAGCTATAACTTTGCTCAAAAGTCTGTTGGTAACACTCTATTGAATGTCTCTTGAAAATTCATGTACACCACATCAATGGCATCACCCTCATCAATCCTCTCTGTTACCTCTTCAAATAATTCCAGCAAGTTAGTTAAACATTATGGCCAGAAATTTACTGCCCTGCCCGCCATGGGAATCTGAATAGGTAAGGGGCTCACCACAGAAAGGTCTATTGATCTCAGGCGAGATTTTACAGTTTCCCGTCCAATGTTCCCTTAAGAAATCTATGCTGGCTTCCCTCAACTAACATCTTGACTGTGTTCTTGGCAGTCTATTAATTGAAAATTGAAGGATGAGGAGGAGCTTTAAAACTGCAGTATTTTTGCAAAGATAAACCACAAACAAATGAAAGCTTTCAAAAGCTCTCAAGAACCACTTGATCATAAGTGACCAAAGTAGCACTGCCCATTAAACACTCAAAAAGAACACAAACCAGAAATGGTGCTCAAGCATTTCTATTTTATTAATCTGAAATCTGTTTTGGTTCTCTCATGTGCTTGGATGAAGCAGGGAGAGTTTGAAGGATCAGATAACAAGCCACATGTATCATTGAAATACTACTGACATATTTATGCAGTGGTTTTGTTGATCATTATTTGTACTGTGCTGAAGACCTCTAGTGGCAGTTCAAATATAGTCCAAAAGCCTCTTCAAGGAACTGAGTAAATGGCATTCCAATGGTACACATTAGAGGGCTGATTTGTTTGGCTAAGTCCCATGCTGCACTGGATTAGGAAAGTGTTATTTTTAACAATATTCACACTTAATATTGCCTTTTAATATCAACATTTCATACTGTCTTTTTTAATGTATAAATGCAGGACTGATGTAACATTTTATCAGTACAGAGCAGGATACAAATCCTGCTTGATCTGGTTCAGATTAGAGCCTGTAAATAAAAGTACTTTTGTAGCACAAAAGATGCATCTTAAAATTGTTTTATATTGAATTCTCAACATCCTCTCAAAATTACTGCCCCACCGTTTCTTTCTTCATGCTGGAGTGCTGTTCACTAATCAAGCAGCTCTCCAATATCTTCCAGTCTTCATATGTGACTCTAGTCTGGGTGATGTCTTTCATCTGACATTTGGAATACTGTGTGCAGTTCTGGTCACCCTGTTATAGAAAGGATATTATTAAGCTTGAAAGAGTGCAGAAAAGATTTATTAGGATGCTACCGGGACTTGACTGGGACTTTTTTTCTCTAGAGCGTAGGAGGCTGAGGGGGTGATCTTATAGAGGTCTGTAAAATAATGAGGGACACAGATCAGCTAGAATGTCAATATGCTTTCCCAAAGGTAGGGGAGTCTAAAACTAGAGGGCATAGATTTGTGAGAGTGGAGAGATACAAAAGTGTCCAGAGGGGCAATTTCTTCACATAGAGGGTGGTGAGTGTCTGGAACAAGTTGCCAGAGATAGTAGTAGAGGTGGGTACAATTTTGTCTTTTAAAAAGCATTTAGATAGTTAAATGGGGAAGATGTGTATAGAGGGATATGGGCCAAATGCAGGCAATTGCAATTGGCTTAGGGGGCAAGTTGGGCCAAAGGGCCTGTTTCCATGCTATAAACCTCTGACTCTATGATCTGTGCTGAGCCAAGTTTCATGGAAGAGAACACGATTCCACCATCCACTCCACTCCCCCCCCACTGTTGCTTGCTGAGGTATGACTGGAGATGGGGCCAGCTGCTGCAAGGGAGAGGTTGAATAGAGACTAAAGGGAAGGAAATTGGGGTAGTGTGATAAGAGATGAGAGAACATTGAGCCAGTAGAGTGGAATTTGTGATTAGTCAAGAGTTTTGGATCGAGAGGGGATTGGGATTTGGGTTAATAGGAAGCATGGTGATTGGAATTTGGAGAGGAAGAGTTGGAATATTTCGATTCAAGGTTGAAGGGTCAGAAGTCTGAGATTCTGGGGGAATTCAAGTGATTGTTTAAACTTCAGGATTTGGGTTTGGGGAATGTTTGAGAGGTTTTGAAGTAGTGGACAGAAATTGAGTTGTAATAATGGTCAGGATTTAATGGGTGTCAGGATATTGGCTTCTTGGGACTTTCAGGCAATTGGGATTTGTGAGGCTGTATCAGATTGTTCCAAGTCCTTCTCCAAGACCCCATATAGTTTGTTGTCAAAACCCAAGCTTCAATCAACACCGTGGAAAACAAATAAGAAATGGGGTACAAGATGGAGACTGTCCAGGTGCCAGAGATATTATTGAATATTATTTTTTAAGTAATACATTAATCATGTTTTGCAAAGCATTGCACTCAATCCTTCTAAAGGTTTGGGAGATAGGTTTTTCAAAAGTTAATGGAGCAAACATAGAACATTACAGCGCAGAACAGGCCCTTCGGCCCACGATGTTGCGCCGACCAGTTTTTTTTTAAAAAAAACACTGACCCACTAATCTAAACCAATCCCTTTTCGTCCATAAACCTATCCACAGATCTCTTAAACGCCCCCAAACTAGGCGCATTTACAACCACAGCAGGCAGGGCATTCCAATCCCTCACCACCCTCTGGGTAAAGAACCTACCCCTGACATCCGTCCTATAACTACCCCCCCTTAATTTAAAGCCATGACCCCTCATGCTAGCTTTCTCCATCCGAGGAAAAAGGCTATCACTATCCACCCTATCTAAACCTCTAATCATATGTATTATCTTATATATATCAGATTTGGTTTAATTCTGCACAGCCTGCTTAAAATGTTATTTAAACCTTGGTTCTGAGTTGTGTCTTGTTAGGTCCAGATATAAATTCTACACTCCTAAGCCCTTTTATGTTTGAATTGGAAGAGTAGGAAGAGGAAAGGGGCTAAAGGGACTGAGGGATATAGGGGAAGGGAGAATCAGGATATTGAATTCAATGATCAGCCATGATCAAAATCAATGGTGAAGCAGGCTTGAAGGGCTGAATAGCCTATTCCTTTTTGTTTCTACGTTAATTGGAGAATTTGTAAAATAAGACTATCTAGAATAGGCTGAGCTAATTGGGCCCAATAAATCCACTCTCAAACAGAATCCAGAGATTTTGAAGCAAGGAACTCAACAAATTCACAGTGCAAGAGTTATACTTCAGCTGTGAAAAAAAATACTGACTTATCAGTGATTTTGTCACAGCTATATAATTTATGCTTTATGATTAAGGTCTAACAAAAGAGACTAGCTGGCAGATGAGAATAGAGAGACTGTCTTGGTGGTTGGGACTTTAAATCTTGGAGAGACAAATGCTCAAATCCATTCTTTTTATTATTACAATATACTAATCATGATCATCAGCCTAAATCCTTAATGAAGTCATTTTGGCTCAGAGAAACCAATGCTACCAATTTACTTGAGAGAAAACAATTATTGCTACTATCAGCATTTGCATTAGAAAATAAAATGTAGCTTTTCTAAAAGCAAAATATATGGATGGGATTTTCATTTTCATTGTGTGCTTACCCCAAGACCAGAAAATCCCACCCAAAGTCAACAAATGTTTGCGTGGTCCTGTTCCACCTGCTACGATTCACATGGTGGGCAGGACAGGAAAATTCCACCCTGTAACTCTGACAATATACTTCACAGTAGGTTGTGTAGCTCTCCCTCTTAAACTGTTCAGTTTGCAACCAAAAATACATTTAGCATCAATTGGATAAATCACCAATACATTCACAAGAATTAAGTATTTCTTTGTGGGAATGAAAAAAAACTTACGTGTTTTGGTTTGTCAGCAATGGGTAGCGAAATGATTTCAAAAAACAATAAAGCAACCAATGGTAAGTAGAATGATAAATTCACAGGGAAGTTATTAAAGCTGAATTTTCTGAAATGCACTGTTGTTTATAAAGCGGCAATCAATATTTCCTATCCTCCAGTCTTCTGGTATGACATGTTTTTCTAACAAATTATTAAAATGTGTAGCAATTCCACTGCTATCCCTTCCCTAGATTACTTTAAAATATATGGCTACAACCCAACCCAATTATGGGCAGGATTTTCTGACCCTGCTCATCCAAAAGCAGAAAATCCCATCTAAGGTCAACGGACCTTTGTGTGGCTTCCCCCCCACCCCACTATGATTCCTGTGGCGGGTGGGACAGGAAGTTTCCCCCCAGGAGTTTTATCTTTATTGAATTTGATTAATCGATTCAATATGTTGCCTTTTATTATTTTAAATATACTTATTGTATCACTCAATGTCATATCTACCTGTTCCGCCCTCAATTACCGAACGTCACTAATACTTGTAATTTGATCTCGTCCAATTCCCATCACTGCCATTCCTCTTTTATTGAGGTACCTGCAAAATACTTTACTTTTTTTTGATAATAAAATTTCATAGTTTATCTTTGCCTTCCTAATTTTTTTACTTCATTCCTAATCTCTTAATGTTATCTCATCCTGCTCTCCTGTGGTTTGTAGACTTACTGTGTGCAAATTGGCTGCCACTTTTCTTTGTTACAACAATGTTTACACTTTGCAAATAATTTGGCTGTACAATGTGTTAGGATATCCTGGGGTTCTGAAAGGTGCAATGTGAATTCTCCCAGCTCTCTGTCACACTTTTAAGATGATAATCAATAACAATAACAATTTGAATGGGATCTATAGCAAAATGTCCCAAGGCACTTCATGGGAGTGTACTCAGTCAAAAAGGCCTGTATTTTTGAGAGTACTGAAGGCAGATTTGAAGATGAGAGGAGGGAGCAGAAAATCCTGTAAGGATGGCTACACAATGTGGTCCCCACTCTGCCTGAATTTCCCAGCGTGGGCTGTCACTGAAATTGGCAACCCAATGGATACAGGTGGATCAAGAATCAAAATTAAACACTTTTTCTTCTGAGTGATGCAAGTTTGCCAGCATTTCACAGATTCGTCACAGTCTCAGGAACCGGCAATGCTTAGGATGTGGCCCCTCAACTGAAGATTAGAGAGCCATCAGAGGCTACTGCAAAACTGGTGTCAGCAAGATGTAAGGCTGAAAATGATGGAATGAAGATTGAATACATTCATGTTGAGTGACTCCCCTCCATATTGAAGACCCTCCCAGTTTTGGGCCTTGTTTTTTTTGTTCCCTCTGGACCCTCCATTTTGAGGCATCTTCTTGGGCCTCTCACTCCTAGTAACACTCTCCATTGGGGTTTCCACCAGCCCTGCTATCAGATATTCCTATTGATCTTTGTGGTTCTATGTGCCAAACCCTCTCCCCCAGTCCCTAATTGGGCAGCAAACATGGAGATGGCCTGTTAATTAGCTCTGGGCTGCAAAATTGCTCAGGCTGACTGCTGACCTGGGCTTGTTTGGACTAGGAAATAGTCCCGATTCCCCTACATTTTATGAATTAGAACATATATAACATAGAACATTACAGCGCAGAACAGGCCCTTCGGCCCACGATGTTGCGCCGACCAATTAAAAAGCAATGACCCTCTAACCTAAACCAATCCCTTTCCATCCATAAACCTATATAAACCTATCCAAGGATCTCTTAAACACCCTCAAACTAGGCACATTTACAACTGCAGCAGGCAGGGCATTCCAATCCCTCATATCAATCATAGAATCCAATCAATCATAGAAAGATTCAAACCAATCAGACTGGTGACCAAATGTCAAGTAGATTTTTAGCTGAGTTTTAGTGAAGGAGGGAGAGTGGGCAAAATAAAGAAACTTGGGAAGTGCTTCTGGAGATTGAGGCCAAGACAGATGAAGGTCACATTTCCAATAAGGAGGTGAAGGAAATTGGAGATGTGCAAGAGGGCAGAGTTGGAGGAGTGCAGAGTCATTTTAGGATTTTGGAGCTATAGGTATCTGTGAATATAAAAAGGTTCAAGGCCATAGGTGGATTTGAACACAAAATATGGAGATATTTAATAGAAGTTATAGAACCAATGAGGTCAGTGGGCAAGTATTGACATGTGAATGTGACTTCGTGCAAATTAGTATGCAGACAACAGAGTTTCCATGAGTTTCAAATTATGTACAAGTTTACCAACAGGTGATGTAAGTAATGTTAAATGCAGCAGTTGAAGATGCAAAGTAAACTTGTGCTCTGAACAAATAGAGCAGATTATTTAAATGGTTCTGCATGATAAAAGAATTGAAACAAGTGGATATGTGATTTTTTTCACCATTAAGACTGATTTAATTGAGTATTAGGGTTTAGAAAACAAGGAATGAAAGTGTTTACATTAATCTCTTTGACACCTCCAAAATATTCAGCAAATTGGGCCTGGAGATAATTGAGCAAACTTATTAAAAGGAATTCAGTAACAGAAATGTTCAAAGAATTACCCAAGTAATTCAAGAAATCTGCAAATACAAATTAATAGGTTGTGATCAACCTCAAAAAAATTTATTTCATTATTCATTTTCAACACACATACTGTTGCATTTCGTGGACAAAGCATTTCATTATTCATGAATTGCTCAAGGGTATGCAATGCCTACAGGTTCAGCCAACTCACACTTGCAGTACCTGTGCATATGTCCCCCTTGGCATTTGAGACCTCATTCTGCTGAGCCACTCTATGTATTTGTATAGCTGCAAAAACAATTCTAGTTCAATGTTGAGGTAACAATCCATTCAGCATCTTCAGTTGATGAGGTATGAATGCTTGGGATGACACACTGAGTGGATCATGGAATTATAAATTCTACAGCACGGAGACAGGCCCTTCGGTCCAAAATGGTCCATGCTGACTAAAAAGCTCATCTAAGCTAACCCCATTTGCCTGCATTTGGCCCATATCCCTCTAAACCTTTCCTATCCATGTATCTGTCCAAATGCCTTTTACAGTAAGAAGTCCAACAGGTTTATTTGGTAGCAAACAAACCTGTTAGACTTTAACCTGGTGTTGTAAGACTTCTTACTGTGTTTATCCCAGTCCAATGCCGGCATCTCCGTATCACAAATGCCTTTTAAACGATGTTAATGTCCCTGCCTCAATCATTTCTTCTGGCAGCTCATTCCACGTATGTACCACCCTCTGCGTAAAAAAAAAATTGCTCCTCAGGTTCCCATTAATTCTTTCTGCTCTTAGCTTAAACCTTTAGTTCTCGATTCCCCAATCCTGGAAAAAAGACTGAGTGCATTCACACTATCTGTGCCTCTCATGATCTTATACACTGCTAGTAGATCACCCCTCGGTCTCTTATGCTCCAAAGAAAAAGGTCCTAGCCCTTTCTGGGAAAGTGGAGTTGAGGATTATCATATCAAATCAGTCATGTTCGCATTGAATAGCAGAGCAGACCTGATAGGCTGAATGGCCTACTTCTGCTCATATGTCTTATGATCTTATGTTGGTCTCAATATTCTCAAAACAATCCTTTTGGCTTCCTGTTAGTGAATATCTACCATGTTTCTTTGGTGGCTCCCTAAGCAGATGGAATGGTATTTTGCTGTTGGGTAGGCCAGGACAAGGGATGCTGCTTGATGGCTCTACTGCCCTAAGCGGTACCTGCCACTACAGTGAGCCACAAAGACTGCATCTAAAGAACCATTTACATTTTCCACATGCCTAATCTTTATTGTGTGGAACTTTTCTCCTAGGCTAATCTACATACAAAATAATCCCTTTTTCCAAAGGTCAGAAGACTCCTACAGAGTTTCAAATCTTGAGGGGCAACCAGTCTCACTGGTGCATCCATAAAGTTGAGTTTTAAGGCGAATACATTACTAGAGGTGGTTACTGTGCAGCTTTATGGGTGTGCAAGCAGAGAGAGAATGAGTGATAGTCAGACAGTCAAACAGGATAAGAATGGTAGTGCAGGAATTTCCATTTCTAATTCACCCTCTAACCAGTATTCAAATACTGGTAAAAATGATGGTTTCTCTGGGGAATATAGCCTGAGCTAAATCTGTGGCACCACGGGTGGCTCATTTGTAGAAAGGGATATGAGGGGAGGGGAGCTGTCAGGACGAAGTTTGGGAAAGTAAGAGCAGTTGGAGACTCTGTAGTTAATGATACAGACAGGCATTGCCGTAGCTAGGATGTGTTCCCTCCCCAGTGCCAGTGTCAAGAATATCACTGAGCAGCTGCAAAGCACTCTGAGGGGGGCAGTCGGACAGCTAGAGATTTTGGCCCTATTCTCAATACCAAGAGCATTGGTAGAAAGAGGAATGAAGTCCTACAGGCAGCAAGTGGGACTTCAAAGTTAGTAATCACTGGATTACCCTCAACACCACCCAGGAGCGATTATAGAAATAGAAGCAGAGAGCGGATCAGTCAGTGTGTGTATATCAAGAGATGATGCAGGACGGAGTGCTTTTAATTCCTGAGACATTGGAGGAGGTGAGACCTATATAAACTAGGCAAATTACACCTTGACAGAACTGGGGCCAGGTGATTTGCAAGTGCTGTTGGGGAGGGTTTAAATAATGTGGCAGTGGAATGGGAACCAGGATGTAGCATTAGAAAGGAAATGCTCAAAGGGTTTGGGAGAAACAGATCTCGCTAGAGCAAGAAATAATAAGGTATGAAATAGGTGGGTCAGAATAATTAGGAATACAATAAAATCAAAATTAGGTTCATTATGTATGTCAGTATGTCAAAGCATGGTAAATAAGGTTAATAAGATACAAGCATAGATAGGCACGTGGAATAGGACGCTGTGATGATAATAGAGGCCTGGCTGGAAAAGGCAGGACTGTTTGCTCAATATTTCCGTATGTGTCTATTTAGGAAAGGAGGAGAGTTGGCAGTATTGATTGAAGAAAATGTTACAATCCAGAAGAGATGATGATGTCCCGGAGGAATCGGAACACAATTTATTTAGTGAGGAGTTAAAAAATAGTAGAAGTGCCGTTATGCAACTGTTAGTATTCTGTAGGCATCAACTAGTGGGAAAGAGATAAAGGAGCATTACAGAAAGGTGCAAAAAACATAAGAGTTGTGATAATGGGAGGCCTTAATTATCCTAATATAGGCTGAGACTATAATAGTGTAAAGAGCAGAACTGATGAAGAATTTCTGAGCCCTGTTTTAGAAACCTTTTTTGAGCAGAATGTTTGTGGACCAGTGAAGAAGGTGACATTGCTTGATCTGGTTTTGGGGGGAGGGGTATGATATGTCAAATGGACCAAGTGTCAGTACAGAAATACGTAGGGAACAGTCATCATGGTGTGGTAAGAGTTTGGTTATTTATGGAGAAGGACGAGGAACAATCTGGAATAAAAGTGCTTAAGTGGAGGAATCCCAATTTCAGTGGGATAAGAACAGATTTGTCCAAGTAACTTGAAAGCAGCAAAGATTAGCAGGCTAAACCCATAACTAAATGTAAGATGGGTCAAGTACAAGTACAGAAGTACAGTTGAGGTACATTCACATGGTGGGAGTGGGGTGGGGTGGGCAACCACAGCCAGAGCTCTCTAGATGAGCAAAGAGGTAGAGAGAGGAAGCATAAAAATGTGCATTTGACAAATGTTAGTAGTTTAGTTTTAGTAGTGTCGCAAGTAGACTTACATTAATTCTGCTATGAAAATCCCTTAGTTACCACACTCCAGTGCCTGTTGGGTACACTGAGGGAGAATTTAGCATGGCCAATACGCCTAACCAACACATTTTTCAGACTGTCGGAGGAAACTTGAGCACCCGTTCGAAACCCACTCAGGCACAGGGAGAACGTGTAGACTCCACACAGACAGTGACTTAAGCTGGGAATCAAACCTGAGTCTGTGGCGCTGTGAGGCAGCGGTGCTAACCACTGTGCCAGCACATCGTTCTATGAGAAATGAGTAAAGTGAGGACCAATCTAAACATAAATTCAGAGGGCAAGTGAAGAATAAAGTAACAGAGGGGAAAAAAAGCATAAGGAGAGACTGACAGCTAACATAAAAGAGAATCCTGAAGTCTCATGTGGCATATAAGTAACAGGGGGGTGGGGCCAACTGGGAAGCAAAAAGAGAATGTTTGCAGGGAGACAGAAGACATAGCTGAGGTAATAAATGGGTATTTTGCATCTATTCTTCCCAAGGCAGAAGAAGTGTATGACGTACTGGATTGACTAAATGTTGATTTTTGAAAGATCATAGAATAGAACCTTACAGGGCAGAAAGAGGCCCTTTGACCCATCGTGTCTTCACCGAACACAATCCCACCCAGGCCCTATCCCCATATCCCTACATATTATACCCATTAATCCCTGTAACCTCTGCTACTCTGGACACTAAGGGGCAATTTCTCAGCACAGCCAATCAACCTAACCCGCACATCTTTGATCTGTGGGAAGAAACCGGAGTACCCGGAGGAAACCTACGTAGACACGTGGAGAACGTGCAAACTCCACACAGACGGTGATCCGAGCCGGGAATCGAACCCAGGACCTGTGAAGCAGCGATGCTAACCACTGTGCTACCATGCCACCGAAAGGTTTTAGGAAAGCTGGCAGTATTTAAAGTTGAGAGGTCACCAGGACTAGATGGGATACATTTGAGAATATTGAGGAAAGTAAGAGTTCTGGTGAAATTCTGGAGGCACTGTCCATAATCTTCATTCCTCCTAAGATATGGAATTGATGCAGAGGACTGGAGAATGGCCAATGTTTGCACCTTTGTTCTAAAATGGTTTAAGGGTAAATCGAGCAACCACAGGCCACTCAGTTTAGCTTTGTTGGTCAGAAAACTTTTCAAAACAATAATCTGAGACAACAGTCACTTGGACAAATGTGGATTAATTTAGGAAAGCTAACATGGATTTGCTAAAAGCAAATCACTTTAACTTGATTGCATTTTGATGAGGGTAATGTGGTTGTGTTTTGGTGCAGATGGATTTCAAAAATGAGTTTAAGTGTTACATAACTGGTTTGCCAGCAAAACTGAAATCCATGGACAAAAGGGACAGCATGAAGACAATGCTAAGGGAAAACAGAGACATGCCTATTTTATTGCAACTACATTGTGATAAGCTTTAATTACTGTTAAACTACTTCTCTGACACTGACAATTAACAAGTGTGTCATCTTAATTTGTCAGAGTATGTTGGAGATTTTTTTTAAGAAAACATTAATGGCTTATTATTTCTTTATCTCCATTGTCCTGTTCCTCTCTTTATTTTGCTTTATGTACCAAATTTGACATTGAATTCAACTTACCTCCTTACCATCTCCTTCCTCACCATTCCAGGGGCCCCAAACAATCCTTTTCAGTTAAGCAGTGTTTCACTTGCACTTCCTTGGTTTATTGTATTAATTGCTCACAATGCCATCTCCTCTAAACGCAGACTGGATGACCACTTTGTGGAACACCTTTGCTCAGTCTGCAAACATAACCCCAACCTTCCTGTTGTTTGTCATTTTAACTCAGTATCTTCTCACGCCCACATGTTTGTCCTTGGCTTGCTGCAATGTTCCAGTGAAACCCAATACAAACTGGAGGAGTGATATCCCATCTTCCAATTAGCCATGGTACAGCCCTCAAGCCTATTTCAACAACTCTTTTTGTATCATGTTCACCTTCATTGCTCCCCATTTCCTTCTTGGTATTTGGCAAGGTGTTTATCAAAGCTCACTTCTGCAATACACGTTTCCTTTCTCTGACACCCTATGGGAGTGCCATGTGTATACACTCAACCTCTCGCTCCAGTAGCACTGTCTCACCCTCTCTCAAAGCTACCCTTGCCCTAGTTCCATTTTATCCTTCATCTCATCTGACACCTTAACAAGAAGCATTATCTCTTCCTTTCAGGCATTGGGGAATGTCAGTTCCAACAACCTCCTGATGCCAATGCCCATCCTGGACCCTCCATGCCTATGAGCCTCCCTTCTTTCTCCACTGTGTACAGTAAAGTGCCATTGTGCTCTATCCAGATGTCCTCATGGATAGTCCCTATACTCTCCACTTCAATGACCCTCAGTCCGACCCAGTCGTCAGTGATTATGAGGAGCCCTAACTTCATTCCCTGGGCTTTCCCTGGAGTCCCTTTGCAGTCGTCATTGAACTAGACTTTGGTCAACTGTTGCATCTGGCAGCCAGATAACTCGGGGTGTTTCTTACCTGTAAATAGGTTCCATCTGTTCATCACTAATCCAAGATAGAACTTATCCACTGCATATCTGCTCTGGGCTTTCCCTTAGCTGTTCTATCATTCCCTGTCCATATGCACTACATGAAGTTCCGGTTCTGTTGTCGATCATCATCCTCTAATTTTTCCCTGATAATTTGATTGACTGTCTTGGCATGTCTTCTAACACAGCTACCACGTGGCTGCTGGCTGTGTTCCCAGTCAGTTCCCCTTCAGCATCTTGCTGATTGTCCTTACTGATAGAACTTAGTGTCTGTTTAACCTGTTGTGTTAGAATCCTAGGTTTATTGTCCAGGTCGGCTAAATCAAGGGCGTTGATGTTTACTACCCTGCCCCGTATGCTGTGACCATGTCATTGACTAACTCCCTCCTGGATCTTTCGTCCATTCCTACTTTCCATCCTAACAGTCTGCAAGCTAAGTGGAGATATAATCTCTTAAACTGGGGAGAGTACCACTCTGGCAGTTGGGTCCCAGTTATATCCACCACCACAGGTACCAATTTGTGGTAGATGTTGTCATACGGGGCTTCTCTGTGTGTTTTAATATCAATCCATTCTGTGGTCCAGGCTTCAGGACAAATCGAGTGGGATGAGTCTGGGGTTGGCTTCGGCCCCTTTCTTATTTCATACAATGCAAAGTTCCCCTCTGAGTGTCCCCGAGCTCCAATCCTTTCTCTAGGCTGTTGGCCAGACATCCAATTTCAGGGCACCCATTGTTTGAAAATCCCCACCAATCCCCTGCTATGGTGACACTCAGATAACATTCAGTCGAACTGCCGTTTGTTTTTTGTATATCAGCCGCTGGTTGTTACACCCAAACATTATACTCTTATTGGGGTGCACCCATAATACACCCTCCTCACCTTCCTCCATGTCAGGTGGGGCAAACCATACGTAACCTGGATACCACAAGTTCACCTTGCTTGGAGTGTCCTGTGTGCTTATCCCAATGATGAGTCCGATGAGGTAGATTGTAAGTAGCACTTCTGTCGTCGTCCGTCACTGTCCTGAGGAGATCAATGTAATTTCTGCTGTTATCACATTTAATATTTGATATATATACATATATTTAAAGTTTTTTATATATGTGTATATATATTTATATATATACACATATATATGTATGTATGTACGTGTATATTGTGTATATATATATTTATATATATATACATATATTTTCAATACTCCAATACTTGGAGTACTGTGTGCAGTTCTGGTCCCCACATTGTAGGAAGGATGTGGAGGCTTTGGAGAGGGTGCAGAGGAGGTTTACCAGGATGTTGCCTGGTATGGAGGGGAGGTCCTATGAGGAGAGACTGAGGGATTTGGGGTTGTTTTCATTGGAGAGAAGGCGGCTGGGAGGGGATCTTATTGAGACATGTAAGATGATTAGGGGTTTGGATGGGGTGGACGGTGATAGCCTTTTTCCTCGGATGGAGAAAGCTAGCATGGGGGGGGCATGGCTTTGAATTGGGGGGGGGGGGAGGTGGTTGTAGGACGGATGTCGGGGGTGGGTTCTTTACCCAGAGGGTGGTGAGGGATTGGGATGCCCTGCCTGCTGCAGTTGTAAATGCGCCTAGTTTGGGGGCGTTCAAGAGATCCGTGGATAGGTTTATGGATGGAAAGGGATTGGTTTAGGTTAGAGGGTCATTGTTTTTCAACTGGTCGGCGCAACATCGTGGGCCGAAGGGTCTGTTCTGCACTGTAATGTTCTATGTTCTATAAGTGTCCATGCCCACCCTTTTTTTGAACGCTTATTTGAGGGTGGTAAGGTCAGGAGGACTTGGGTATCTCAAGTGTCGCTTGCATGTTGTAATTTTTTATTGTAATTGTGAGGCATTACGGAGCAATTTTTTTGTTCAGATCGATAAGTAAACGAGTCGTGGAGTTGTCAGAAAGAGCTTATTTAACTGGCCAGCAAAATCAAGGCAGCGGGTTTTAGTCTAGCAGCAGTCAGCATTAGCTATAAAGATTCGAACAGCACTGGAGTCTGTCTGTAATGATAAGTGTGTTGGAGTTTGAAAGCGGGCTGCATGTAAAATTTAGTACAAGTGCCTCTAAGAGTTAAAAATGTCCCTTTAACATGAAGGGTAAAGAGATGGCCCTTCCATCATTAGAACACTGGAAAGAAAATTCTCAGTGTCACTTGGAACGCAGAGAAGCTGCATATTGTACCAGGTTTTTGCATGGTAAGAGTTTTGTTTATTTCATTTCCTGTTGAGAATGTAGTTCAATCGCCTTGCAGATTTTAAAATTTAGCACAGCTGACTCAAAGATTTTATAATGTAGCACAGCTGCCTCAAAAATGTGTATAATTGGCTTAATGCTGTCTTAACTAAAGAAAAATGGTGAAAGAGCTGGCTTTGGATTATATAAGTAACCTGGTTCATCGTACTAGCAGTATACAACTGTGTGTAGGAGGGTGCTTCCATCAGAGATTCTTGTACTTGCATTGGCCTGTACTGTAGGCTAAATTTCATAATTTGGGGCACCTTAGATTCCTTCATTCAGCATTGCTGTTAACCAGTTGCCCAACAGAGACTCATGTTCTGAATCATTTGTCTCGTGGGGCTCCATCATTATCCCCTCACCTGGTTTCCATACCCGCGTCTGTTTGTTGGATTGCACTGTGGGATTTGCATTTGAATCAGAGTTCAGGGGTCCTTCATCCTCATTTCCCAGTCAGATTAATCTATGTGTCTGGTCTCTTACCCAGGAAGGGAATGCAGCATCGGGTGTACCCATCAAAATAACCCTGTGTCGTTTAGTCAGAGCCTCACTGTTGGGTCTGGTGCTGTTAAGGTTTATATGCGAGGGCCGGTATCTGGCGAGCTGCACCAGTCCTCTAGGGTGCGCAAGTCTCCTGTTATGTCTGGGTCGATCAGTACCCCTAGGGACATTTCAGGTGTGACGAGGCTCTGGGCTGTAGTGTAGTAGGGGTAAGGGTCTGGTCTGAACCTGAAACTGGATGAGAAGGTGTCTGAGGAAATATATTTCCTGGGTGAGGCCATTCCGGTCATCTAGTATCATCCTTCCCTATCTCTAATGTGAGATGGTGGGAGAGATTATTCTGAGTCCCATGAGCTTTGAGTTGATTGACGTGGAACCAACCAGTTTTCCTGTTGGTAATTAGGACTTCATACACCGAGGGGCTTATTTCGGTGTGAGGACCTGCATATCTCAGGGACAAGAAAGAACTGGGGTTGTAGAGGGAGATCATTACCTGCTGGCCAATCGTATATTTTACCAGGTGTACCCGTTATCGAAATATACCTTGCTCTGTTTCTTTTTAACTCCTAACCTGTCAGCCGTGACTAACTGGGCTACTTTAATGCTTTTGGTTTTCGGTTATCTGCTGGATGGCTTTCTCTTGGGTGAGCTGTGAAAGCAGGTTCAGTTATGTCAAACCCCAATAAATATTCAGCTCCCTTCATAGGTCGGCCAGTCATTAATTTGTGGGGGGTGAATCCAGTAGAACTGGAAACTGTGTTACGTACCAGCATGAGGGCAAAGGGAAGTACTGTATCCCATGTTGTGTTGTTTTGCTGCACTGACTTTCGAATGATCTCTTTGAGCTCTCGGTTCATGCGCTCTACAATTCCACTGGATTGTGGATGGTAGGCGATAGGGAATTTCTGCTTGATGCCGAACACAGCCATAACGTTCTGCATCACCCTCCCGGTGAAATGTGTCCTTGGTCGGACTCTATGCTGCGGGGAAGACTCCATTGTGTAAATACCTATTGGGCTAATATCTTCGCGGTGGCCTTAGCCGTGTTGGATCTAGTGGGGAATCCCTCGACCCATCTGGTGAAAGTGTCTATTATTACCAGGACATATTTAAATCCATTCCTACATGGCAGTATTGGGCCGATATAATCAATTTGGAGATTTGTCCAGGAGCCTTCTCCTGGGTGGTACGGTGGTACAGTGGTTAGCACTGCTGCTTCACAGCTCCAGGGTCCTGTGTTCGATTCCCAGCTCAGGTCACTGTCTGTGTGGAGTTTGCACATTCTCCTCGTGTCTGCGTGGGTTTCCTCCGGGTACTCCAGTTTCCTCCCACAGTCCAAAGATGTGCGGGTTAGGTTGATTGGCCATGCTAAGAAATTGCCCCTTAGTATCCAGGGATGCGTAGGTTAGAGGGATTAGTGGGTATAATATGTAGGGATATGGGGTTAGGGCCTGGGTGGGATTGTGTTCGGTGCAGACTCGATGGGCCGAAGGGCCTCTTTCTGCACTGTAGGGTTCTATGACTCTATGATTCATGAATGTGTCTTAGCTCTGCTTTTCTGGCATATCTATCGGAGTTGTTCTGGGCACAAATTAAACAATTGTCTATATAATGGGCAACATCATCGTGCAGTTCGGGCCACCAACATAATTCTTTTAATCACTCGATTGTTGTCTCTATGCCCTGATGACCATGTCCATCATGGTACTGGTAGATGAGCTGATTTCTGTTCTGGGTAGGGATTACATGTGTGTCTGTCTTTAATATCAAACCATCCTGAATCTGTATTTGGTCCTTCCATTTCTCATATGGGGCTGGGTAAACTCATAAAATTTGTTTTAGGGAACTGTCAGTGCGCTGTGCCTGGACCAGGTCGGCTACATTAGTTTGGCAAATGGTCACAGCGTTTATTCGCTCTCCCACAGGTGGCTGCCAAAACTGTCCCATACGAGCACTGGCTTTGGCTTGTGTACCAGCCTCACAGTTACCAGGTGGGGAGGTCCTATGGTCAATTCTAACCTTAATAATCCCATACATGTGCCCCTCAGTTTCCTGCAGAACATATTTTAATAAGGGGGCTGACAGTAGGGGCTTTCTGTCCGCAGATATGAAGCCTCTGGCTTCCCATAACGGTAGGAATTCTGTCAGGCTGTTGCACACGTACATACTCATCCAGAAGACTCTTAGGGTCTTTTAAGAGACTTCTGGATGAGTACATGGGATTTAATAGGATTGAGGGTTATAGGTAGGCCTAGTTGGTAGCCATATGATCAGTGCAACTTGTGGGCCGAAGGGCCTGTTTGTGCTGTAGTTTTTCTATGTTCTATGCTATCGGAGTGTATGTTGCCAGGGATTGGAAATAAATCTGGGTGACTCACTATGTAAGCGACTTCTGCTAGTTCGGCAGCTTGAGCACTGGGTAGTTTGAGGGTGAGTTCTATTAGTGGCTGTCCCTGTTGATTTTCCATATAAATGCCACATCCTGTAATTCTGGTCCCATTATGGTGAATGAACCGTCTACATAAATTCTCATGGCTGAGTCTGTCTGTTGGGCAGCTGTCTGTTCGTTTCTTCTGTTGTTTCAGGACAAATGGACCTGTGGGGTGCTTTGTGGCTATAACCTGACACTCATGCAGATCTCCCCCATAATTTAAATGATCTGCCAGGAATGTGGGCACCTTGGTTCATTTTACAGTGATGACCCTACCCTGCAGTAGTAGTGTCCAATGGGCAGCGCGGACCTGACTTACTGAGCTGTCTTTAAGGCAGCCATCCAGCAGAAGCTGGGTTGGAGTGTGTTCAGTGAGGACGGTTATTGGGTTCAGTTCAGTGATATCGGTGAAATGCTGCACGGCCCAAAATATCGTGAGCAGGTGTCGTTCACACCCAGAGAAACCTTGTTCGACTGGGTCTAATACTCGTGAGACATAGGCTACTGGGACTGGGCTACCATGTCTTTCTTTTAGTAACACTGCTGGAAGTGTGTGATCGGTGGCTGCAACTTCTAAGGTGTATGGTAGATCTGGGTCAGGGATGAGTAAGACTGGCGCTGTGGCGAGGGCGAGCTTTAAATCGGTTACTGCAGCTGGGTGCTGCACAGTCCACTTCCAGGTTGTGTTTTTCTTTAGCAATTTGGAAAGTGGGGCTGCCTTGGTGGGGAATCTGGTTCCAACAGTCTCCTACTAGACCTAGGAAAGATCGGAGGGTGCACTCATCCTGGGGCAGTGGGAGGTGCACTATGGAATCTATCCTTTTCTGTTCGATCTCCCTTGTCCCATGGGTAATCACTGTATCTAGGTATATGACCTTGGGTTGCAGAACTTGGGTCTTTTTGGGGTTGACTTTGCAGCCTAATGAGTGGAGCAGCTCGAGTAATTTATCCAGCAATGTTATATGCTCCTCTTTGGTGTTAGTCTGTAACAATAAATCATATCCATATTGGACCAAGCACTCGGGTCGGGAAACCTTTTCTAGTCTGGTAGCTAGTCGCCTGTGAAAGATGGATGGGGAATTATGGAAACCCTGTGGTAAGCAAGTTCAAGTGTACTGCTGTCCTTGGAAGGTAAAGGCAAACTTGTATTGACAAGACCAATTTAAAGGGATGGACCAGAAGCTAATATCGAGTACCATGAAAAACTTTGCCCGGGTTCCCTGTCCCAATCCCATACATCTGCAGAAAATGCAGATGTATGGGATTGAGGGTAGTCTAGGAAATTGGATCAGGAATTGGCTAGCAGATAGGAGACAGAGGGTGGTGGTTGATGGTAAATATTCGTCATGGAGTTCGGTTACGAGTGGTGTGCCTCAGGGATCTGTTTTGGGGCCACTGCTGTTTGTAATTTTTATTAATGATCTGGATGAGGGTATAGTTGGGTGGATTAGTAAATTTGCTGATGACACCAAAGTCGGAGGTGTGGTAGATTGTGAGGAAGGGTGTCGTAGTTTGCAGGGTGACTTAGAAAGGTTGCAGAGCTGGGCCGCGAGGTGGCGGATGGAGTTTAATGTGGAGAAGTGTGAGGTAATTTATTTCGGTAGGAATAACAGATGTGTTGAGTATAGGGCTAACGGGAGGACTTTGAATAGTGTGGAGGAGCAGAGGGATCTAGGTGTATGTGTACATAGATCCCTGAAAGTTGGGAATCAAGTAGATAAGGTTGTTAAGAAGGCATACGTGTCTTGGCGTTTATTGGTAGGGGGATTGAATTTAGGAGTCGCAGCGTCATGATGCAACTGTACACAACTCTGGTGCGGCCGCACTTGGAGTATTGTGTGCAGTTCTGGTCCCCACATTACAGGAAGGATGTAGAGGCTTTGGAGAGGGTGCAGAGGAGGTTTACCAGGATGTTGCCTGGTATGGAGGGGAGATCCTATGAGGAGAGACTGAGAGATTTGGGGTTGTTTTCGCTGGAAAGAAGGCGGCTAAGAGGGGACCTTATTGAAACATATAAGATGATTAGAGGTTTAGACAGGGTGGATAGTGATAGCCTTTTTCCTAGGATGGAGAAAGCTAGCACGAGGGGGCACGGCTTTAAATTAAGGGGGGGTAGTTATAGGACTGATGTCAGGGGTAGGTTCTTTACCCAGAGGGTGGTGAGGGACTGGAATGCCCTGCCAGCTGCAGTTGTAAATGCGCCTAGTTTGGGGGCGTTTAAGAGATCTGTGGATAGGTTTATGGACGAAATGGGATTGGTTTAGATTAGTGGGTTAGTGTTGTTTTTTTTTTAAAAGCTGGTCGGCGCAACATCGTGGGCCGAAGGGCCTGTTCTGCGCTGTAATGTTCTATGTTCTATGTTCTATGTTCATCATGGTGATGGGACTTGTGGCTACTGTGGGGGGCTGTGAGTGAGTTAACCTTATTTAATTCCCAGTAGTCAGCCATTAACCTCTATGACACACCTACCTTCTTCACAGGCCATATCACCGCATTATTTGTAGATGCGACTTGTCTCAACACCCCCTGCTGTAATAGGCTATCAATTACTTTGGTCACCTCCCCCTCTGCCTGTCTGGGGAAACGCATTGTCTCTGTGGATCCAGATCCGGCCCTTCAATTAACACCCCCCCCCCCCACCCCCCCGGGTATCCGGCCACAATCATGTTTATGCTGCACAAGCACCCCATTGTTTCTTTGAAGCACCTCCCTGATAGCTGGATCACTGCTAATCATTCAGGGACTGGAGCTCCCTGAACTTCCTGTTCCCAGACTCGAGCTAAGTATCGGAGAACCCACGCTTCATTGTGTGAGGTCTCTGCGGGGTCAAAATTAGCACGGGCTTTCTTGCCTTCCTCTGTGATGTGCAAGACTAATGTCCCAGCCCATTTGGATGAATCAGCCTGATTTAATCTAGCCCGATCTAATTCCCCATATATTCTCATGAAGTGGATCCAACCACAAGTGGCAAAGGCAGTCGGAAGTTCCCCTTTCCTCTGTCTACATTTGTTTAACCCATCAACAGGATCCCCTTTATTCAATCCTACCACGGTCAATATCACTTCCTTAATTTCATTCAGGATTCCTTCCCTGACATTTTGAGTGGCTGGCAGGGCAGATCGTACAGACAGTCTGATAGCACATGACTATCAGCTTCACCTCTTCCCTTCCATCTCGTCCACGCTTTATCTTCTGCTGCCTAACATCCTCAAAGAAACTGTGTGGATCAGCCGATGGCTCAAAGATGGCCAATTGTGCCACTGTAAACAGGGTTGTGTATGTAACAGCTGGGCCCCGAGACTCTCCTACCCGACGTTCAGTCGTCACTGGGTGCATCGGTACTGGAGGTGAATCTGGGGGCGCAGTGAGTATGATTTCCCCAGGAAAAGATAATGGTGGAACCCAATCCTCGGTTTGTGTAATGTAAAGTCTAGCATTTTCCTTTAACTCTCCCCAATCCACATTTTCTATCTCTTCTTCCACTACTGCCCCGAAGGTACACATAAATCTATTTTGAACCGATAATAGGGATTCCGGCTGTGAAATTTCTCACTGGCATTTAGAGCGGTCAGTGGTTGCCTGTCTCTGTCCTTTACTGGTTTGATGTAACACTTTTATTGCTGCCTGCAGATCAGTGCACTTGGCTTCCAATCGTGCTACTGCCTGCTTGGGTTCATCTTTCGCCAAGACAGCTCGCTGGGCGTCTTGGTGGGCTCTCTCGTACTGGGTTTGAAAATTACCCAGATGTAATAAGTTTGCCTGGCTGGTTCTCCTTAATTCATCTACCTCTCTGTCTTTTTCGGCTCTTATCTCTCCTATCCTCTCCTGCTGCTGTTACCTTTGTTTCTTAATCTCCTCCTCCTTTTCCTCCTGTGCCCACTTTGATTTCTCCAGTTCCTTATGCACTGTGTTTAATTCCTTTTCTGTTCCTAGCAGCTGTCCTGCTCACAATGGCAATTTCTTCCTCACTTTTGTCTGCCCATTTTCCCTGAACTTTCCTCAGATCATCCCAACATTTCTGCCCTAGGGATCCCAGTCCCATCTCAGTATTGGCACAAGATTCTGCCCATAGGGGCCACCCTTCCTTCTTAATAAATTCCTTGATTTTTATTTCCCATATGGGACACTTCTCTGTCTCTGTGCTGTTTCCTGTCATTCCTCGTACAATGTGGATTCCAGAACTGTACACAATACTCTAGCTGTGGTCTAACCAATATTTTATATAGTTCCAACATAACCTCCTTGCTCTTAAACTCTATGCCTCAGGTAATAAAGATAAGTGTGCCATATGCCTTTTTAATGAATTTTTCTACCTGTTCTGCTACCTTAAGAGACCAGAGTACATGTACACCAATGTCCCTTTGATCCTTGGTGCTTCCCCATGTCCTACCATTCATGATGTATTCCTTTACTTGTGCTGGCCAAGTGCATCACCTCACACTTATTAAGATTGAACTCCATTTGCCACTGATTTGTCCAGCTGACCAGCCCATCTATATACTCCTGTAATCTAAGGCTATTCCCTCACTTTTTACAACCCCACCAATTTTCATATCATCCACAAACTTACTGATTCACCCTCTCAAATTCAGGTCTGAATTATTTATATCAACCAAAAGCAGCAAGGGCCCGACATTGTTCCTTGGGAGCACAGCAGAGAGGCAGCGATTGGTGAGAGGAGAGCTTGAGGGTAAGCTACAGTGATTTTTTTTAACTAACTTCTTTAGTTTTTAACTTTAAACCGGAAACCGGGAGAAGTCACAGGGAGGCCTGAGTACATAGAACATAGAACATAGAACACTACAGCACAAACAGGCCCTTCGGCCCACAAGTTGCGCCGATCACATCACCTACCAACCTACAGACCTATCTATAACCCTCAATCTCATTAAACCCCATATACTCATCCAGAAGTCTTTTAAAAGACCCCAGCGAGTTCGCCTCCACCACCACTGACGGCAGCCGATTCCATTCACTCACCACCCTCTGAGTGAAAAACTTACCCCTAACATCACTTCTGAACCTCCCTCCCCGCACCTTAAATCTGTGTCCTCTCGTAGCGACCATTTCAACCCGGGGAAATAGCCTCTGAGAGTCCACCCTATCCATTCCTCTCAACATTTTGTAAACTTCTATCAGGTCGCCTCTCAACCTTCGTCTCTCCAGGGAAAAGAGTCCCAGCTCCCTCAACCTAACTTCATAAGGCATGCCTCCCAGTCCAGGCAACATCCTTGTAAATCTCCTCTGCACCCTTTCAATAGCTTCTACATCTTTCCTATAGTGAGGCGACCAGAACTGCGCACAATACTCCAAATGAGGCCTGACAAGGGTCTTATAAAGTTCCAGCATTACCTCCCGACTCCTAAACTCAATCCCTCGATTAATGAAGGCCAGTACACCATACGCCTTCTTGACCACCTCCTCCACCTGCGAGGCCGATTTAAGAGTCCTGTGGACCCGGACCCCAAGATCCTTCTGCTCCTCAACACTACTCAGACTTCTGCCCTTGATAGTGTACTCGTTCATCCCGTTGGTTCTGCCAAAATGGACGACTACACATTTATCCGCGTTGAAGTCCATCTGCCACTTCTCCGCCCAGTCCTGCATCCTATCTATGTCCTGCTGCAACTTTTGCCATCCTTCCAGGTCATCCACAACACCACCGACCTTCGTGTCATCAGCGAACTTACTTACCCATCCCTCCACTTCCTCATCCAGGTCATTTATGAAAATGACAAACAACAAGGGTCCCAGAACAGATCCTTGAGGCACTCCGCTGGTGACTGACCTCCATTCAGAAAAAGCCCCATCCACAACCACTCTCTGCCTTCTGCAGGCAAGCCAGTTCTGGATCCACAAGGCCAAAGGCCCTTGGATCCCATGCCCTCTCACCTTCTCAAGAAGTCTTGCATGGGGGACCTTATCAAACGCCTTGCTGAAGTCCATGTACACTACGTCCACGGCACTTCCTTCGTCAATGTGTTCAGTCACATTATCGAAGAACTCAACTAGGCTTGTAAGGCACGACCTGCCCTTGACAAATCCATGCTGACTATTCCTGATCATGTCAAACCTCTCCAAATGTTCGTAAATCTTGTCCCTCAGAAGCCTCTCCATCAGCTTACCAACCACTGAGGTCAGACTCACCGGTCGGTAATTTCCCGGGCTATCTCTGTTCCCTTTCTTGAAAATAGGAACTACATCCGCAATCCTCCAATCCTCTGGAACCTCTCCCGTCTCCATTGACGACGCAAAGATCATCGCCAGGGGCTCTGCAATCTCTTCCCTCGCCTCCCACAGTATCCTGGGGTACATCCCATCTGGTCCCGGCGACTTATCTACCTTGATAGAATTCAAAAGTTCCAACACATCGTCCTCCTTAATATTCACATACTCAATCCTTTCCATCTGCTGCAAATCCATAACAAAATCTCCCAGATCGGCTTCCACCGTGAATACTGAGGCAAAGTACTCGTTAAGCACCTCCGCCATTTCTTCTGGTTCCACACAAACCTTTCCCCCCTCACCTTTTATAGGTCCTATCCCTTCTCTTCTTATCCTTTTACCTTTCACATATTTATAGAAGGCCTTGGGATTCTCCTTAATCTTACCCGCCAAGGTCTTCTCATGACCCCTTCTGGCTCTCCTAATTTCCCTTTTAAGTTCCCTCCTACAGTCCTTATACTCCTCAAGATCTTTAACATCTCCTAATTCCCTGAACCTCTTGTACACCTTCCTTTTCTTCCTGACTAGGTTCAACACATCCTTTGTGCACCACGGTTCCCTCGACCCACCAAAACCCCCTCGTCGACCCACCAAAACCCCCGTAGTTTTTTTCTCTCTTCTCCCCCCCATAAATTGGAATGGTGAGAAATCCCGATACTCTGCACGTACAGAGTATCCCCCCCCCCTCCTCTAACCTGAAAAAAAAGAGACATAGACTTGGAGTGAGAGCAGATAAGTTTATTTTGTTTCTTGGTAAGGAATGTAAAAGGGATGGCAGTGCAGGCAGTGCGATGTTCCTCCTGTGGGATGTTTGAGGTGAGGGACACTGGTAGTGTCCCAGCTGATTACACCTGCAGGAAGTGCATCCATTTCCAGCTCCTTGAGGACCGTGTTAGGGACCTGGAGCTGGAACTGGAGGAACTAAGAATCATTTGGGAAGCAGAGGCAGCTACTGATAAAAGTTACAGGGAGATAGTTACTCCTAAAAGTGATACGTGGGTGACTGCTAGAAGGGGTAAGAAGCAGTCAGAGCAGCAATCCCCTGAGGCTGTTCCTCTCCAAAATAAGTACTCTATTCTGGATGTTGTTGGGGATGAAGACTCAACCGGGGTAAGCCATGGAGTACAGGTCTTGGGAATAGAGCCTGTCCCTGATGCTCAGGTGGGAAGGGGGAAGAAAAGAACAGGATTATTGATTGGGGATTCCATAGTTAAGGGGACAGATAGGAGGGTTTGTGGGAAAGAGAGAGACTCGTGGTTGGTATGTTGCCTCCCAGGTGCCAGGGTCTGTGATATCTCTGATTGAGTGTTCGAGATCCTTAAGGGGGAGGGGAACCAGCCCCAAGTTATGGTTCATGTAGGCACCCATGTCATAGGTAGGAAAAGGGACAGGGATATAAAACAAATTCAGGGAGTTAGGGTGGAAGCTTAGGGCTAAAATAAACAGAGTGGTTATCTCTGGTTTGTTACCTGTGCCATGGGATAGCATGGAGAAGAATAGAGAGAGAAAACATTTGAACTCGTGGCTAAAGGGATGGTGCAGGAGGGAAGGGTTCAGATACTTGGACAATTGGGGCTCATTCTGGGGTAGGTGGGACCTCTACAAAAGGGATGGTCTGCACCTGAACCAGAGGGGAACTAATATCTTGGGGGGAAAATTTGCCAATGCTATTTGGAGGGGGGGTGGGAGGTGGTGGTGTTTAAACTGATTCACGGGGGGGTTGGAAACCTGAATTGTAGCTCCAATGTACAGGAGGCTGAGAATAGGGAGGTCATGGATAAGGTTTCTGGGTCACAGCAGTGTATTGGCAGGCAGGAGGGTGGTTTGAAGTGAGTATACTTTAATGCTAGGAGAATACGCAATAAGGTGGATGAACTTGCAGCCTGGATTGGTGCCTGGGACTTCGATGTTGTGGCCATTTCAGAGACATGGATAGAGCAGGGACAGGAATGGTTGTTGCAGGTTCCGGGGTTCAGATGTTTCAGTCAGAGCAGAGAAGGTGGTAGAAGAGGGGGAGGTGTGGCATTGTTAGTCAAGGACAGTATTACAGTGGCAGAAAGGACGTTTGATGTGGACCTGTCTATTGAGGTAGTATGTGCTGAGATTAGAAACAGGAAAGGAGAGGTCACCCTGCTGGGAGTTTTTTATAGGCTTCCAAAAAGTTCCAGAGATATAGAGGAAAGGATTGCAAAGATGATCCTGGTTAGGAGTGAAAGTAACAGGGTAGTTGTTATGGGGGACTTTAACTTTACAAATATTGATTGGAAAAGCTATAGTTCAAGCATGTTAGAGGGGTCAGTTTTTGTCCAATGTGTGGAGGAAGGTTTCCTGACACAGTATGTAGATAGGCCAACAAGAGGTGAGGCTACATTGGATTTGGTACTGGATAATGAACCAGACCAGGTGTTAGACTTGGAGGTAGGTGAGCACTTTGGTGATAGTGACCACAATTCGGTTACGTTTACCTTAGTGATGGAGAGGGATAGGTATATACTGAAGGGCAGAAGTTATAGCTGGGGGAAAGGTAATTATGAGGCTATTAGGCAAGATTTAGGATACATTGGTTGGAGTAGGAAACTGCAGGGGCTGGGAACAACTGAAATGTGGAGCTTGTTCAAGGAGCAGCTACTGAGAGTCCTTGATAAGTATGTACCTGTCAGGCAGGGAGGAAGTGGTCGAGCGAGGGAACCATGGTGTACTAAGGAAGTTGGATTTCTGGTGAAGAGGAAGAAGGAGGCTTATGTAAAGATGAGACATGAAGGCTCAGTTAGGGCACTGGAGAGTTACAAATTAGCCAGGAAGGAGCTAAAGAGAGAGTTAAGAAGAGGACATGAGAAGACTTTGGCGGATAAGATCAAGGAGAGCCCTAAAGCTTTCTACAGGTATGTCAAGAATAAAAGATTGGTTAGGACAAGATTAGGGCCTGTCAGAGACAGTAGTGGGAAGTTGCACATGGAGCCTGAAGAGATAGCACTAAATGAATATTTTTCGTCAGTATTCATGCAGGAAAAAGTCAGTGTAGTCGAGGAGAATACGGCGATACCAGGTAGTAGACTGGACGGGATTGAGGTACAGAAGGAGGAGGTGTTAACAATTCTTGAGAGTATGAAAATAGATAAGTCCCCTGGGCCGGATGGGATTTACCCTAGGATTCTCTGGGAGGCTAGGGAGGAGATTGCAGAGCCTTTGGCTTTGATCTTCATGTCGTCATTGGCTACAGGTACAGTGCCGGAAGACTGGAGGATAGCAAATGTTGTCCCCTTGTTCAAGAAGGGGAGTAGAGACCATCCTGGGAATTATAGACCAGTGAGCCTTACTCCTGTTGTGGGCAAAGTTTTGGAAAGAATTATAAGGGATAGGATTTATAATCATCTAGAGAGAAATAAATTGATTAGGGATAGTCAGCACGGTTTTGTGAAGGGTAGGTCATACCTCACAAACCTTATCGGGTTTTTTGAAAAGGTGACCAAAGAGGTGGATAAGGGTAAGGCAGTTGACGTGGTGTATATGGATTTTAGCAAAGCGTTTGATAAGGTTCCCCATGGTAGGCTATTGCAGAAAATGCAGATGCATGGGATTGAGGGTGATTTAGCAGTTTGGATCAGGAATTGGCTAGCTGATAGAAGACAGAGGGTGGTGGTTGATGGGAAATATTCAACCTGGAGTGCAGTTACTA
Organism: Carcharhinus amblyrhynchos; assembly: GCF_965287045.1. Taxonomy (NCBI): domain Eukaryota; kingdom Metazoa; phylum Chordata; class Chondrichthyes; order Carcharhiniformes; family Carcharhinidae; genus Carcharhinus; species Carcharhinus amblyrhynchos. The sequence goes on along the minus strand of NC_137335.1, from coordinate 31,661,247 downwards.
GTGGTGTGCCTCAGGGATCTGTTTTGGGGCCACTGCTGTTTGTCATTTTTATAAATGACCTAGATGAGGGTATAGAAGGATGGATTAGTAAATTTGCTGACAACACCAAAGTCGGAGGAGTTGTAGACAGTGAAGATGGATGTTACAGTTTGCAGAGGAACATAGATAAGCTGCAGAGCTGGGCTGAGAGGTGGCAAATGGAGTTTAATGCAGAAAAGTGTGAGGTGATTCACTTGGTAAGAGTAACAGGAGTACAGAATATAGGGCTAATGGAAGGACTCTTAGTAGTGTCGACGAGCAGAGAGATCTCAGTGTACATGTGCATAGCTCCCTGAAAGTTGGCACCCAGGTTGATAAGGTTGTTAAGAAGGCGTACGGTGTGTTAGCTTTTATTGGTAAAGGGATTGAATTTCGGAGCCGTGAGGTCATGTTGCAACTGTACAAACCTCTGGTGCGGCCGCACTTGGAGTATTGCGTACAGTTCTGGTCGCCGCATTATAAGGAGGATGTGGAGGCATTGGAAAGGGTGCAGAGGAGGTTTACCAGGACGTTGCCTGGTATGGTGGGAAGGTCTTATGAGGAAAGGCTGAGGGACTTGAGGTTATTTTCATTAGAGAGAAGAAGGTTAAGAGGTGACCTAATTGAGGCATTCAAGATGATCAGAGGATTGGATAGGGTGGACAGTGAGAGCCTTTTTCCTCGGATGGTGATGGCTAACACGAGGGGACATAGCTTTAAATTGAGGGGTGGTAATTATAGGACGGATGTCAGAGGTAGGTTCTTTACTCAGAGGGTAGTAATGCCCTGCCTGCAACAGTTGTGGACTTGCCAACTTTAAGGGCGTTCAAATGGTCAGTGGATAGGCATATGGATAACATTGGAATAGTTTAGGTTAGAGGGTCATTAGATTGGTTCCACTGGTCGGCGCAACATTGAGGGCTGAAGGGCCTGTACTGCGCTGTAATGGTCTATGTTCTATTGATACCTGCGGGATCCCATTAAACACAGACTTCCAATCAGAAAAATACCATCACCCTTTACTTTCTGCCACTCAGCCAATTCTGGATCCAATTTACCAAATTTCCTTGGATCCCATGGGCTCTTACCTTCACTCTCAGTCTCCCATGCAGGACCTTATCAAAAGCCTGGCTGAAGTCGGAACACACTACTTCAAATCATTGCCCTCATCTACACACCTGGTCATCTTTTCAAAAAATTACATCAAGTTAGTCAGACATGACGTTATAAGCATGCTGACTGTTCTTGGTTAATCCCTGCCTTTTCAAATGCAGATTAATTCTGTTTCTCAGAATTGCTTCCAATAATTACCCCACCTCACTGAGGTTAGACTGCATTTCCCTGGTTTATTATGTCTTGAAAAATATTCTTACAAAATGTTCACCCCTGAAGACTCCCTTCTTGGACAGACTGTCAAGGTAATCCCCCCTTATCGATGTTTAACCATAAATATCCAATAATATGACCCAAGGCAAAACAGCTTTAATAAATGTATACCACATGACAAACTCACCCACACTCTGCTGTGGGAATTGAAGAAACTTTAGAACAAGACACAGGTGGCACGGTGGTTAGCACTGCTGCCTCATAGCTCCAGGGACCCGGGTTTGATTCCTGGCTTGGGTCGCTGTCTGTGTGGAGTTTGCATGTTCTCCCCATGTCTGCATGGGTTTCCTCTGGGTGCTCTGGTTTCCTCCCACAGTCCAAAGATGTACAGGTTAGCTGGACTGGCCATCTAAATTGCCCCTTAATGACAGGGGGACTAGCTAGGGTAAATGCATGGGGTTATGAGGATAGGGCTGGATGGGATTGTGACCAGAGCAGACTGGGTGGGCTGAGTGGCCTCCTTCTGCACTGTAGGATTCTATGATTAATCTAAGACTGCTTTTTGCAGCCCAAGACTTTTCTGGCTTGACTGGGTATGATTCAAACTTCACCTTCAGCCAGGCCAGAGGTGTTTCCGGGAGTTCTTCCCCACACAGCCAATAACAAGTCAAATCCACATCTTTTCTTACGTGTCCTTTCTCATCTTTCCTCTTAGATTCTATTGTTCTCAGCATTGGGTTTAATTTAGCTTTTCCAAAATATATAGATCTTTCACGCGTTTCCTATTGCCCCCATTCTTCATAGAATTAGAAGCCCTACGGCCCAAAAGGAGGCCATTCAGCCTATTGAGTCACTGACAACAATCCCAATCAGGCCCTATCCCCATAACGCCAGGGATTCACCCTCCTAATCTGCCTGACACTCAGGGGCAATTTAGCATGGCCAATTCACCTAACCTCACATCTTTGGACTGTGGAAGGAAACCAGAGCACCTGAAGGAAATCCATGCAGACATGGGGAGAATGTGCAAACTCCACACAGACATTTATCTAAAGTTGGAATTGAACCTGGGACCCTGGCACTGTGACGCAGCAGTGCTAACCACTTACCACCGTGCTACCATTTTTGGGACCAAACAGCACGTAAATACTTTTGTTTACTTATGTAACTTTTGAAAGCTGTAAAAGCCTTTTACTCCTCTTTGAAATTTGACAGTTGAATAAGACCCCATCTAGCTCCTAATGCAAATTTCTGAACTTATTTACAGTGGCACAGCAGTCAGCACTACTGCCTCACAACTCCAAGGACCTGGGTTTGATTCCGGCCATGGGTGACTGTCTGTGTGGAGTCTGCACGTTCTTCCTGTGTCTGCGTAGGTTTCCTCCGACACGCCAAAGATGTGCAAGTTAGGTGGATTGGCCATGCTAAATTACCCCTTAGTGTCCAGCAATGTGTAGGTTAGGTGGGTTTGCCATGGTAAATGTGTGGAGTTGCAGGGATAGTTTAAGAGAGAGGGGCTATAAGGTACCCTGTCAGAGAGTTGGTGCAGACTTAATGGGCCAAATGGCCTCTTCAGAATTGTAGGGATTCTATGATTCTGTAGGGATTTTATGATACTTATCAAACCACTTCAGCACCTTCACTGCTTTCATCCCACAACTCTGCCAGACAAATGGTCTCCATTAAACTTTCCTAGTTTAATTAAATCTTTTACAAATGCATACTGACACATAGCCTTCTTTACAGAATAACACACTATTCCCCAACAATGTTTTAAAAACTAATACCTATTCACACACTAGTGAATCTGTGCTGCATAGGGTTGCCAACTGAGATTAAACGTATTCCTGAATGTTTCATCTGAAAGCCCAGCCTTAATTGAATGACACATCCATCCTTCTCATCACCTTCCTACAACAACGGGAAAGTAAAGACACTCATTAGACTGTAAGAAATAGGAACAGGAATAGGCCATTTGGCCCCTTGAACCAGCTCTGCTACTCAATAGGATCATGGCTGATCTGACATTCCTCAGGCCCATTTTCCCCCCCTTTCCTCGTAATCCTTGACTCTCTTACTGATCAAAAATTGCAGCCTTAAATATACACATGTTTACACCCATAGCTCTCTGTGGCAAGGAGTTCCAAAGACACTCAATCTCTGAGAGAAGAAATTCCTCCTGATCTCAGTCTTAAATTGGTGCCCCTTTATTCTGAGACTATGTCCTCTGGTCCTAGACTCTCCCAAGAGGGAAACCAGCCTCTCAGCATTTACCCTGTCAAGCATTTACCCTCAGAACCTGCCCCAAATGAATGAAGATTGACTGTCGGCCAAACAATCTATTTTTCCATTTTCATTATCTTTGCCTGGTAAAGGGAAATTTTCAAAGAAAATAACAAAACAAATTGAATTTGCTTCTGATTTTTCTCCAGAGTGGCACTCAGCAGTGCAGAGATTTCTCCTCAATCTCTGGAGACCTCCAGACAATCCTGGAAAGGATTGGCAGCTGCAGGTTCGCCTTTCTTTTTATACACTTTCTGTAATGGAGTGACGAAAGCTCAGATTCATTTTAAACCTTTACCCATAAAGGGTAGGAGGAGTTAAGAGAGGTTTAAATGTGCAAAAGTGGGAAACTCAATCCTAACCCATTGCAAATGCGCTGAGTTCTGAATTAACACAGTGGGTTTGTGGCCAGCTGAGTAACCTGCTCTGGAGGGGCAGTTCAATAATTATAATAATTAAATGAGACTTTGTGCTTCAGATTGTGAGAGCTATTTTGGAACCAGATTAATGGCTGTGGGTTGGGTTTCCATGGCTGCGCACCCAGCAGCTTAAAGGATAGAAGTGTTGACAGATTCAGCAGAGAAATGTTTTGCAAGCACAATTTTCTTCCTTTCACACCACGAATCCTGCTATTTCTCAGACACTTCACAATCAGTCAGATCCCTGCATCCACAGTTCTTTGTGGGATCTCTCACACCCATTGAGCTTTCAAAAGGAACAAAGATGTGTCAATCATGATGCCTGCCTAAACTAAAACTGCATGCATTTACTGAGTCTGTATCCTTCCATTCCCATGCTATTCATGTATTTGTCTAGATGCCCTTTAAATGCCATTATCGTACCTGCTCCCACCACCACCCCGGGCAGTGCGTTCCAGACATGCACCAGCCTCTGTGTAAAAAAACTTGCCTTGCGCGTCTCCTCTAAACTTTTCCCCATGCACCTTAAACCTATGTCCCCTTGTACTTGACTTTTCTACCCTAGGAAAGAGCATCTGACTATCCACTCTGTCCATGTCACTCATAACCCTGTAGACCTCTATCAGGTTTCCCCGCAACCTCTGTCGTTTGAATCAGAACAAACTGAGTTTATCCAACCTCTCCTCATAGCTAATACTCTACAGACCAAGCAAATCCTGGCAAACCTCTTCTGTCTCCTCTCCAAAGCCTCCACATCCTTCTGGTAGTGTGGCACCAGAATTGTGCACAGTATTCTAAATGAGACCTAACTAAGGTTCTGTACATGATCTGCCAATTTTTATATTCAATGCCCAACCAATGAAGGCAAGTATGCCGTATACTTTCTTGACTATTCACTACTTACCTCCTTTCCTTCCCTTCAGCCTCTCCACTACACCCAAGCCTTCCTTCCATTGATTGTTGATCTTCCCAATTACTAGCGATCACCCCACCAGCCACTCCATAAATATTAGAACCTCTGTCTCGACCAAAATTTTAATTAAACTGTATGTAAAGGTATACACCCCCACTCCAATCTTATTTCCAAGATTATTTCTTTATGTTTTCATATATGGAACTGAAATTTTTCTTTATTGTCAATTCTTGGTAACCTATTTATAGAGGAATTGCTGCACTATTGGAGGTGCTGTCTTTTGGGTGAGTGTTAAACTCAAAGTCCACCTGTTATCTCGGTGTAGTAAAGTCAAAAACAACTCATTGTGGCTTCAGCAATGAAAAGGTTATTATTAATATACCTACAAAAAAGGATCTGATGGAAATAATATATATCTGCTCTCTTCTCCTTCCTGGCTCCATCTGAGGTTTCTCCCCACTCCAGGACATCCATGCTCCTGATTGCTTGGCTTCCCTAGCAGCCTTTCCATTTGATCCAACTGTGATTATACTTCAGAAGTACTTCCCTGGCTGCAAAGCATCTTATAATCATGAAAAGGCACAAGACATCTCCTCAAAACCTAGCCGCACTCCTCTGTCCTTGCAAATTACCAGCCCAGCTCCAACTTCCTTCTGAAGGAGAGTCACACTGAACTCACAGTATTAACTTTGTTCCTTTCTCCACAGATGCTGCCAGACCTGCTGAGTTTTTCCAACATTTTCTGTTTATATTTCAGATTTCCAGTTTGTGCATAAGGAGCTAAGTTATAATGATGTCACATGGAGGAGAGATGATTGAGTCTAAGAGAGAAGAAATATAGTTCTGTGTTGACGTTCTGTAATCATCTCTAATCATTATCTTAATAAAAGTACTTTCCAGGAATCTGGAAGGAATTCTGTGCAATTTCACATTACCTTTCCCCCAATTTCTTTCTAAGTCAATCTTTCTTAGCTCTATTTCTTTTTCAATTCTGGCTTCTTGTATTTGATTACAAACAGAATCAGTCTTTTTCTTCCTTGAGCTCCAGGTGCCGAGACAATTCTTCAAGGATCCTATCTCCCTTAATTCCTGATCTCACATTAATCCCCTTGTGCTCTGCTACATTCTGTGAATCATCTTTTCTCAACTGTTTCAAGTCTCAGAGAATTAAATCATCTGTCAGCAAAGGTTCCAGCCTCAAATGTGCCCATGTGGATTTCCCCATAATATGCATCAAAAGCAAACATGAAATGCCGGAAAATGTCATTTTATAGTCTCCAGATTCTATCCCTGACTCAAGCCCCTAGTGTCCATGGGGAAATCATAAGTCAAAATAATTATATTTACTGAATAACCTTCGAATGAGGAGATTATCAAAACAATTCCACTTTTTGTAGATTTCACTTCAACACAAATCAATGCAAATTTCACATGAATTAAGATAACGCAAATTAAAAACATAAGTTTCTTTCAAATATTCAATATAAAAAGGATAAACACAGGCACAAGCATTTGGATGTATTCCTGTACAAATATGGCACTACATAGCCATACAGTTTCACAATATACCATCCTTTTCCCTTGTGGGGTAAGTCAGGAGTTCCATACAACAACAGTTTTCACCATTGAATTTCATGGGTATAATTATCGTCAGCAGAACACAGTTCTATGAACCCTCTCTTCCTTAGATCATGGCAGTCCTGATGGTGGAGCTTTCCAGAATTCCTTTTTGATGGTTCATGGCTTGGCCACTTCAGGAGAATAACCGATCTGTTTAGCATCCCTGAGATAAACAGCTTTCCGAGTTTTAGACCTTTTAAGTCAGCTGACAGTACCTCCAAGAGATTCTCCCCCTCCCCCATCCCTTACCATCTTGAATTAGGACAAATAAATATGCAAAGAGAGAAAAGAAAGAAAGGAACTAAAATGTTTACTATTGGTGAAATAACATACCTTGATGCCCCCGAAACATTAAATAGATTGCCACCCAGTTGCCCCAAAAGAGCCAGTTGGGAGAACTGCTAATTTCTTGATGAGTGAAATAAAGAACAAAAAAAAAGAAAATTATAGCACAGGAACAGGCCCTTCGGCCCTCCAAGCCTGCACCGACAATGCTGCCTGACTTAACTAAAACCCCCTACCCTTCCAGGGACCATATCCCTCCATTCCCATCCTATTTATGTATTTTTCCAGAAGCCCCTTAAAACTCACTATTGTATCTGTTTCCACTATGTCTCCCGGCAGCGAGTTCTAGGCACCCACCACACTCTGGGTTAAAAACCTGCCTCGTACATCTCCTCTAAACTTATGCCCTCTAGTAATTGACTCTTTCACCCTGGGAAAAAGCTTCTGACTATCCACTCTGTCCATGCCCCCTCACAATCTTGTAGACGTCTATCAGGTTGCCCCTCAATCTCCATCATTGCAGTGAGAACAAACCAAGGCTTTCCAACCTCTCCTCATAGTTAATGCCCTTCATACCAGGCAACATCCTGGTAAATCTTTTCTGTATCTCTTCAAAGCCTCCACATCTTTCTGGTAGTGTGGCAACCAGAATTGAACACTAATTCCAAGTGCGGCCTAACTAAAGTTCTATACAGCTGCAACATGACTTGCCAATTTTTAAACTCAAAGCCCCGGCTGATGAAGGCAACCATGCAGTATGCCTTCTCCACCTGCATTGCTACTTTCAGTAACCTGTATACCCAGATTCCTCTGCCTATCAATACTCTTAAGGATTCTGCCATTTACTATATATTTCCTATCTGTATTAGACTTTCCAAAATGCACTAGCTCACATTTGTCTGGCTTAAACACCATCTGCCATCTCTCTGCCCAAGCCTCCAACTGATTTATATCCTCTGAAGGTTCTCGTCGCTATCTGCAAATCCACCAACCTTTGTGTCATCTGCAAATTTACTAATCAAACCAGTTACATTTTCCTCCAAATCTTCCATTTTCCTCCAAATGTATACATATTACAAACAGCAAAGGTCCCAGCACTGATCCCTGAGGAACATCACTTGTCACAGGCCTCCATTCAGAAATGCACTCTTCCACTTCTACCCTCTGTCTTCTTTCACTGAGCCAGTTCTGTATCCGCTTTCCCCAGCTCACCTCAGATCACATGTGACTTCATCTTCTGCACCAGGTGAAAGGTTGCCAAATAGAATAAAATTTGTGAATTGCTCCCTGAATGTAAATTTTATATTTCAAGTCTTATGTACAACATAATCTTACTCAGCAAGGTATAGAAGTTATTGCGGGGGACCTCGAGCCAAGCAATACTTGCCAATGAGCCAAATACATAGCAAAGGCTATCATATCTGCCGTCCAGCTTAAAATTATATTGTTCGAAGAAACACCAAAAATGTGGGTCTCACAATTCAGGGACATTAAATGGTTGCAAATTTGAGAAGCAAGTCATTTTTCATTAAGAAGAAAGCATAACAAAGTGTCCAGTGGTGGTATAGATGGAATAGGTGAGAATGGAGGAAATATATAAAATGTCTGATTTGCAAATAATGAACAAAATGCAAGTAATGCAGAGAATTTGGCAGATGGCAGTCAAAAGTTAGCAAAATTATCATTCCCATATAAGTCCTGAAAACATTCCAGCCCTTTCCTTTGTCATAGAATCACAGAATACTACTGTGCTGAAGAGGCCTTTCAGTCCATCAAGTCCGCACCAACGCATGAAATGCCCTGACTTAATCCCTCTTGCCAGTACTTGGCCTTGAATGTTATGGCATGCCAAATATTCATCCAGGTACTTTTTAAAGGATATGAGGCATCCCATCGCCACCATCCTCCCAGGCAGTGCATTCCGGACCATCACCACCCTCTGAGTAAAAAGGTTTCCCCAAACCTCCCACCTCTTACTTTTAACTTGTGTCCCCTCATGACTGACTCTTCAACTAAGAAGCTCCCTATCCACCCTGTCCTGTCCCTCATAATTTTGAACATCTCAATCAAGTCATCCCTCAGTCTTCTTTGCTCCAATGAAAACAAACCAAGCCTATCCAACCTCTCTTCGTGATGTAAATGTACTATCCCAGGCAATATCCTGGTATATCTCCTCTGCATTCCCCCCAGTGCATTCACATCCTTCCTATAATGTGGTGACCACATCTGCACAAAGTACTCCAGCTGTGGCCTCACCAAAGTTCCATACAACTCCACCATGACCTCTCTGCTTTTGTAATCAATACCCCGATTGATAAAGGTGAGTGTGCCGTATGCCTTTCTCACCACCGTATTAATCTGCCTTTCTGCCTTCAGAGACCTATGGACAAACACACCAAGGTCACTTTGTTCTTCAGAATTTCCCAGTGTCAGACTTTTCATAGCATATTTCCTTGTCAAATTACTCCTTCCAAAGTGCATCACCTCACACTTTTCAGCGTTACTTTCTATCTGCCACTTATCCGTCCATTTGACCCCTTATCCGTCCATTTGACCATCATGTTCATATCTTCCTGTAACCCAAGACACTCAACCTCATTGTTAACCCCCCGGCCAATCTTTGTATCATTGGTAAACTTATTGATCCTACATCCCACATAATCATCTATGTCGTTTATGTAAATGACAAACAATAGGGGGCCCAGAATGGATCCCTGTTGTATGCCATTGGTCACTGGCCTCCAGTCACTAAAGCAGCCATCTGTCACCACTCTCTGTCTCCCACCGCTAAGCCAATTATGAATCCACCTGTCAGACCAACCTGCAGCCTTCTTAATATGTTTCCCATGTGGGACTTTGTCAAAGCCTTTGCTGAGCTCCATGTGAACTATCCTCATCCACACACTTCATTACATGCTCAAAAAACTCAATCAAGTTTGTAGGCATGCCCTCTCATTGATAAAACCATGCTGACTATCACTGATCAAACTTTGTCTCTCCAAATGGGGATAGATTCCCTCCTTCAGAATCTTCTCCAGTAATTTCCCAACTATGCGAGACTCACTGGTTCCCTGGCTTGTCTGGCTTGAACTACACTGGTTCTGTAGTTCCCTGGCTTGTCTCTATAACCTTTCTTAAATAGGGTGTCAAATCTCTGTGTCCCTATTCTTCTAATAGAGAGTAAATTGAATCAAGCAAAGGTTGGGGAAGTAAATGGTTACCAGAAATTAGCTTTCAATTTAAAATGGAATCAAAACTGACACCAAATTTAAAGAGTTGAAAGTCCAATGGGATTAGAACTACAACAGGAGGAGGTCACTGGGAGAGAGGCAGAAGCCAGGACAGAGAGAGGCAACAAATGTGCTGTTGGTTAACACCAGAAGACATATGGTGCATGAAAACAAAGGGTCATCTGGACTCGAAAGGTCAGCTCTTTTCTCTCCTTACAGATGCTGCCAGATCTGCTGAGATTTTCCAGCATTTTCTCTTTTGGTTTCAGATTCCAGCATCCGCAGTAATTTTACTTTTATCCAGAGATTCACCACGATCTTGCCTGAGATTTTGAACTTTAAGGAGAGACTAGACAGGCTTGGATTTTTTTTCTTTACAGCACAGAAGGCTGAGGGGGGGACATGATTGAGGTGTATAAAATTTAGAAGGGGCATGAACAGGGTGAGTAGGGAGCAACTGTTCACTTTGGTTGAGGGGTCAATCACAAGGGGGTGTAGGTTTAGGGTAAGGGGCAGGAAATTCAGAGGGGATTTGAGTAAAACCTTTTACTCAGAGGGAGTTGGGAATCTGGAATGCACTGCTTGGGATAGTGGTGGAGGCTGGAAACTTTACAACCTTTAAAAAAAATTTGACTTGTAATATAACATGCAAGGATCTGGGACAAGTGCAGGAAAATGGGATAAGCATGCCTTTAGTAGTGTCTGCAGAGAAAGCCTGGTTCGGGAAATGGTCACCATAGGTGGCAGGATCCAAGTCATGGCTGAGTATAGTGGGCCATTGCTGAGTATAATGAGCCTTGGTCGAATAATAGCAGGTCATGGTTGCAGACTTTGAGAATCACAGTGGGCACTTACTTCAGGAATCAAGAGCTTCACATTGCAAACCACTTGGCCAGAATCCCTTCCAGTTTCATTATACCTTGTCCTTTTTCATAATTATTCTAAATCTCCGGATATTGTGATCGCTGTTGCCAAATAATCCTCTATTTAAACATAATCCATTTGCCTTTACTGTTTCTACAAGGTAATAAATATTAATAAATTAGCCCTGCTGTTGTCTTCGCAAGGTAGAATATTATTAGCCTTGTTTGGTAATTGACAAATATCTCATTCACATTCTATTGGAACATTTCAGATCTTGAATAAGGAGAAATAAGATGGAGACAAAGTCAACAAACAGTTTTCTGCAGTCGGCTTCTGCAAAGGTAAGCAGAGTTTTAAAAGAGCAAGTTGTGAAGGTTTTCTATCAAGACTTAGTTCAGAAATATTAGAATAACAGAATTAACCAGTTCAAATTCTTTAGCTTGCATCATTACTGATGTATTATGTATGTAGTTAGACATATGTCTCTTTAAGAGAAAGGGGTAGGTGACCTGGGGCACTCCCTGGGCCGAGCTTGCTGGGCGTTCTTGTACTGACTGTGCTGCTGACAAGACATTAAATGAACCCATCCTGTTCGTTTTACACCCAAATACATTGTGGTTAGTTTATAGTCCATAACTAGACCTCAAAAATAATGAAAGGATTAGTTGTTTTGTTTGAGTTAAGTGAGACTGATCATAATTGCCTTTTTGTAGGTGAACTTCACATTAATTAAAGCAGCTCATCAGTTCCTTTTGGGTCACATCGCACCAAGTATTTGCTCAATGTTCCTTCTGAAAGCTTGAAGGAGCATTTATGCAAAAATGTATAGAATTATCAATATATTGAAGGAGGAAGTGTTGAGTATCCTAAATTGCATTAAGGCAGACAGGTCCTGAGGCTGGATAAGAGCTATCCCAGGTTACTGCAGGGGGCAAGGGAAAAGCAGCTGGGGCCTTAACAGATATTTTCACATCCTCTTTGGCCACAGGTGATGTTCCAGAGTCTGGCGAATAGCCAATGTTGTTCCCCAGTTTAAGAAATGATGTGGAGATGCCAGCATTGGACTGGAAATGAAGAAATGAAGCAGGGATAATCCAGGAAATTATAAGCCAGTGAGCCTGACATCAGTGGTGGGGAAATTTTTGGAGAAGATACTGAGGAACAGGATATATGCATATATATCCTGTGTATCCTCTGTCAATCCTAGCACTATCAGCAACTCCACCAATCTTTATGTCATCTGCAAACAAAAGACCAGCCACGTTTTCCTCCAGATCACTTACATATATACTACAAACAACAGAGGTCCCAGCACTTTGACAAGGCCTTTGACAAGGTACTGCATGTAGGTTGTTGCATTAAGTTAAATCTCACAGGATCCAGAGTGAGGTATCTAAATGGATACAAAATTGGTTTCTTAACAGAAGCCTGAGAGTGGTTGTAGAGAGTTGTTTTTCAAACTGGAGGTCTGTGACCAGTGGTGTGCCTCAGAGATCAGTGCTAGGCCCACTGTTATTTGTCATTTATACTAATGATCTGGATGAGAATATAGGAGGCATGGCTAGTTAAGTTTGCAGATGACACCAAGATTGGTGGCACGGTGGACAGTGAGGAAGGTTATCTCCAATTGCAGCGGGATCTTGATCAATTGGGCCAGTGGGCTGACGAATGGTAGATGGAGTTCATTTCGGAGAAATGCGAGGTAATGCATTTTGGTAGATTGAACCAGGGCAGGACTTACTCGGTTAATGTTAGGGCACTGGGGAACATAAGAACATAAGAAATAGGAGCAGGAGAGTTACAGAACAAAGAGATCTAGGGGTACATGTTCATAGCTCCTTGAAAGTGGAGTCACAGTTAGACAGAGTGGTGAAGAAGACATGCTTGGCTTCATCAGTCAGAACATTGAATACAGGGGTTGGGATGTCTTGTTGAAGTTGTACAAGACATTGGTAAGGCTACACTTGGAAGACTGTGTGCAATTCTGGTCATCCTATTATAGAAAGGATATTACTAAACTAGAAAGAGCGCAGAAAAGACTTACTAGGATGCTACCGGGACTTGTTGGATTGAGTTATAAGGAGAGGCTGAATAGACTGGGATTTTTTTCTCTGGAACATAGGAGGCTGAGGGGTGACCTTATAGAGGTCTATAAAATAATGAGGGGCATAGACAAGGTAGATAGTCAATATCTTTTCCCAAAGGTAGGGGAGTCTAAAACTAGAGGACATAGGTTTAAGGTGAGAGGGGAGAGATACAAAAGTGTCCAGAGGGGCAATTTTTTCACGCAGGGTGGTGAGTGTCTGGAACAAGCTGTCAGAGGTAATAGTAGAGACGAGTACAATTTTAAGCATTAAGATAGTTACGATGGGTATAGAGGGATATGGGCAAAATGTGGGCAATTGGGATTAGCTTAGGGGTTTTTAAAAAAAAAATAAGGGCAGCACGGACAAGTTGGGCCAAAGGGCCTGTTTCCATGCTGTAAACCTCTATGACTCTATGACACTGATCCCTGCAGAACACTACTAGCTACAGATCTCCACTCTGAAAAATACCCTTTCACCGCTATTCTGTATTCTATAACCAAACCAGTTCTGTATCCATCTAGCCAGCCATCCTGAATCCCATGTGATTTTAGTTTTTGTACCCGTCTGCCATGTGGGACCTTGTCAAATGCCTCCCTAAAGTCCATATAAACTACATCCATAGCCCTTCCTTCATCAATTATCTTTGTTATCTCTTCAAAAAATTCAATTAAATTGATGACCCATGTCCATCCCTGAACAAAACCATTCTATCTGTCACTAACTAGTCCATTTTCTTCCATATATGTGGAAATGTGGAGTTGCTGATGGTACTGAGGATTGTCAGAGAATACAACAGGACATAGACTGGAGATTTGGACACAGAAATTGCAGATGAAGTTTAATCCAGACAAATGGGAGGTAATGTATTTTAGTGGATTAAATTTAGATGTGAATTATACTGTAAATGGCAGAACCCTTGGGAACATTAACATACAGAGGGACCTGGGTGTGCAGGTCCACGGTTTCCTAAACGTGGAACACAGGTGGCCAAGGTGATTAAAAAGGCATATGGCATGCTTGCCTTCATTAGATGGGGCATTCAGTATACGATTGGGAAATCAAATTACAGCTATTTAAAACCTCGGTTAGACCGCATTTGGAGTACTGTTTGCAATTCTGTTCATCACACTGCTAGAAGGATGTGGAAGCTTTGGAGAGAGTGCAAAAAAAGTTCACCGGGATGTTGCCTCGTCTTGACGGTGTTGACTGTGAGGAAAAATTGAATAAACTAGGATTGTTTTCACTGGAAAGGAGGCTGAGGGGAGACCTGACAACAGCATACAGAGTGCTTCCAGTTAGCAGCCTACACTAGGAGTCCCAGAGGAACTGACATTTTTGGTTAAGTAGAAAAGCAAGCGGCTCCCTGATTGGCCCATCAATGTGGCCCTTAATCAAGGAATTCATATTCTAATAGGCCCACCTCAATTGCCTGATTAAAGTCATTACAAACATCCATGCCAGATCACAAGGATTTACTAATATTATATCCATGGATTACCATGTATAGGGCTGTAAGTGAAAATTTCTATAAAAATTAGATGTTCAGGTTTCTTATGGGTACAACTGACATCACTGACCCACCAAGAGTGTTTATGGCAGGCATGATTTTGTAATGCCTACCAATCTAAAAATAGCTATAATGGATCATGGACCAGGGCTATGGAATGTATCAGTTAATGTTTTATTCAAGTCAGGTATACTTTTCAATATAAAATGAAGAATTTTAAAGACCACTCTCAACTATTCTTTCCTTTTCATTTCTAAGCAGATACTGTTCCATTGGTGCAGATCAATTTGTCACCAATTCAATTTCAGTAGTAGGATTTGGGTTCATATGCAAGATGTCAGATTCTTAAATAACCAAGTTCTATCATCTTGTTATCTCCAGCACTTAACTAAGTTGTAACTCAGTACAGAAATTCTGCCCATCTGATCTATATCTGTTGTTTATGAAAGAGCGAATGAGGTCATAAGCCTTTGAGGCTGTGCTTCACAGCAGCACAAAGACCCTGGCAGCATCCAATCCTGTTCTACTTATCTTTTGGTCTCTCTCTCTCACAAGGCAATGGGTTCCTGCTTGTAATTGCTTTATTGAGTCTTGAAACACAGCTCAGAAAATGGACCATGATTAGGTAGACTGGCCATGCTAAAATTGCCCTGTGGTGTTCCAAAATGTGTCAGTTAGGGAGATTAGTCTAGATAAGGCCTAGGTAAGATGCTCTGCCAAACAGTTACAGCCTCAATGGGTCAAATGGCCGCCTTCTGCACTGTAGGAATTTTAATGATTCTTTATACCTGGTGGCAATGCCTCAGCTACCAAACTGCAGTCTCTCTGAGGCCAACCCCATTACCATGGCACTGTGGAAGATCCTGGGTTCTAATGTCAGCCATCTTGAAACCCCAACCTGTGCTTCTGCTCCTTCCTGGCCAATGTCCATAAGCTAGAGCAGCAATGGTGAAGTAATGTACTGGGTGAGGAAAGAAAATAATAACACTTTCACAAAGTGTATTAAAAAGACAGATTTTCAGGCTTATTTGATGCACATTATATGTTGATACTCGATATTTAATTACATGGTTTATTATTTTTGTTTTTGTTGATGCCTATGTTCCTGTTAAACTCGCTTATGTTAGAATATAGTTTGGGAAGCACTTATCTAATCACTTGAGAAATGATAGTAAGCACATAAATAAATGGGAATAAGGAAATAGTTTAGAAAGAATAGTTATGAAGTAATGATTTGAAGTTTGGGCGATGAAAGGTCTGCATAGAGAGGTTGGTGATGTTCTCATTGGAGAAGAGAAGGTTGAGAAATGTGATGAAGATATTCAAAATTGTGAAGGATCAGGACAGAATAGTGTGAGAAAAACTGTTCCCATTGCTGGCAGGATTGAGAACCAGAGAGATCAAATTTAAAGCAAAGAAAACAATGACAACATGAAGAAAAACATTTTCATGCAGCAAGTGGTTAGGATCAGGAATGCAATGACTGAGAGAGTGACAGGGTCAATTGAAGCATCCAAATTGGATCAGTATCCGAAAAGGCAACATGTGTACGGCTCCAGGGGTAAAAAACGGAAATGACACAATGTGAAGTGTTCCTTCAGAGGGCCAGCACAGATATAATGGGTCAAATGGCTACCTTCTGTGCTGTCATCATTCTGAGTCAATGATTTGATGAATTGCGGTTAGCTATGAGCTTTAGTCAATAACAAAGGTAAGAACACTGATTTCTAATAGCCCAGCAGCACCACCAACAGGTGACTAATGTTACTGTGTTCATTTATGATGTGTACCTCATTCTATTCAAACATATTTATACATTTTTTACATGAATGTAGCTATGTAGGTTTTGTCCTTTCTTTCTGATTTGCCCAGGTTCATCACATGGTTTGTTTGGTGGATACAGTGACCAGATTGGATAATAAATAAGCATAAAGGCCAAAACAGGTCACAGTCAACTTCACCTTGAGTTTGTACAGTCAGTCAAGAAACATATAAGAAAGAGGTAAGTACTGCAGGATAGTTCAACTTTGAGCCCTGTATATGTCCCCCAATCTGAACTCCTGACCCCCACTGGCTACTGCCTGTCCTCCTTGATATCCACTTGTTCTGGGAATCAAGCAGGTGAGTGCAAGGACTGGCTGGACTGCTCCGTGGAGAGCTGGAATGGACTTAATGGGCCAAATGGTTTCACTCTATGATATAAGTGACTTTACAACTCTATGGATCTCCTCAGCCAAACACTCTTACTACCAGCTCCAGCATGATCTTCTTACTATCCTACAGGAAAGCATTAGTAGTTACTGTGTTTTCTTATTCCATTGCTTTGAATTAGAATTCTGCGGTGCACATTATCAGTCAGACAATGCCAATCAGGAATCCACTTCCCTCTTCATCAGAACAGAGAGCTCTGGGTTAAAGATGGTGATAGATAGATTAGATTAGGTTTATATCAGCATACGTGTGGGTCACGTCAGAGGGAGGAAACATTTAGTAAAATCTCTTCAGTTATTGTAATATTTCTCACCTGTCGCATATGCTACAAGTCAGAAGAAAAACGGAAGAATTAACTAAAAGTTAGCTGTAAAAAGGATATAAGCAATAATTATGCAGCCTACTTCCTGATGTGTACGAATGATTGTAAATTACTAACATGGAGCAATATTTAAATTTCACTTTACAATCTATTCAATTAACTGTGTATTAGTTTCAGTTAAAAAATCTGATCTCACTGTACCGTGCAATCTTGTACTGTACAATATATTCACTTCACCATGTTACTTGAAATTTGTAAAGAACCTTTTATTAATGTCAGTGCACAGAAAAAGATGTGTGTGTTTGTGTCTGTGTGTGGGGAGCTGTATGATGTATCCATTTAGTTCAGATTTTAATTGATTTTGTGTAATAAAGCTATCTGTATGCAGGCTTTGAATTACAGTCCTTCACAATAAGCTTACTGTCCCAATGATGGATGGAAATCTGCTACCATGCCCTGTTCCTTTATTGCTGAGGTGGAAGCATAGTCCCCCTGATGCAGTCAGCTAGAAGAGTTTGCCCATTTGATTAATAAAACAGTCCTTCTGAGTTGTCAATGGTTACACTCAATTCAGGCCCAGTGGTCTTGAATATGCAGATAGAATTGATTACATTTATTTGGCCAGTTGTCAGTTGCTGCAAACTCAGACGTAAACATAATTTATGTGAGATGCTGTAGGAACCATATCTAATGCAGCACATCGAGATATTTCTGAGGTTGAAATTGAAACTGAATTAGCAAGGCAATGCTGAAGGAGTAAATTTTCATTTATCACTTAAATATAAATGAACAACAATTTTTATCTGCAGTTTCAATGCTTGATGAGTAATTGCGAGTGTTACCTAAAATGTCATCATTCTGCACACATCAGGTCATTCTTGCATGTTAAGTGAAACTGTTTTAGCACCTAAAATATTTAATAATGACTTTGTTCATTTTTCTTTGTTAAAGTATAATATGTTTTTCATCAATCATTCTGATAGGGGCACAGTGCAGGTAAGTGGGCTCCTGAGAGACACTGAGAGTGATCATCTGCACAGTGTTATTGTAATTCCAAGCCTTACTGTAGGGAAAAGATAGCAATAGAACATCTGAGAGCTCTGCTTAGAAATAGTATCTCCACATCATAGAAATAGTTACTCCCACTTCAGTTGATAACACGTTGACTACTTGCCAATGGCAGTCCTTTTAATGGAAGCACTGAGAGTTTTCTTGGAGTAATGTGGACATCAATAAAAAGGAGCTATTACAAGCTGTATTCTAGTACAACATGTTGGAGTGCTGAAATGCAACTTTTTAAAGCCAAACAAACATAAGTTTGTGCCTGCAATTTCCCACATGGCGGATTAGTGGTCTCAGGCATCCTGTTGTAAGGATGTGCTGGCTAGGGGCCTGATGGTGTCTGACTGGGAGGGAGGGAGAGACACACTGAATCATTCTCATGTACCCCCTGAGGATAGTGGAAACAAAATAATGGAAATGCTTAGTTGATCCATCAGTCAACATTTCAAGACTTATGTTTCTTCTCCAGGACATTTTCATTTTCATATTTTAATATTTTGCTTTTTATTTTTACTGACTCGCCTAGCTGCTTTTTTTGCCATGATGACAAGAGCAAGTCAAAAGCTAGGAATTCTGTGAATGTGATGGATTCCTAGGAATGTAATGGAACACTTGCTAGGATAGGTGCAGCAACAACAACATGCAAATAGTTCAACGCTGCTTGGCACCCAATCCTCTGCCTTAACCATTCACTCCCTTCACTACTGACACACAGCAGGGCGGCATCAGTGTGTACCATCTGCAAAATGCACTGCAGCAATGTGCCAAGGTTCCTTCAAAAGCACCTTCCAAATCTGTGACCTCTACCACCTAAAAGGACAAGTGCAATAGATGCATGGGGAACAACCATCTGCAAGCTCCCCTGCAAGTCACACACCAACCTGACTTGGAAACATATTACCTTCCTTAACTGTCACTGGGCCAAAATCCCTTCCTCAGTAACACTAAAGATGTACTTATATGAGGTTGACTACAGCCATTCAAAAAGGCTTCTCACCAGCATCTTCTCAAGAACAATTAAGGATGGACAATAAATGCTGGCCTAGATAATAATGTTCCGTTTCCACGAATGAATAAAAACCAAACTGAGACCATGAAAGAGGAGCAGCTGCAACAATCTCATTATTGCCAGTACAGCAATTGCCCCAATAATTCTCCTATTCTTGCACGTAATGCTTAAAACCTAATTTGCAGGTATTGGTTCCCCAGTTCATCATATTGTCGGTGGATATTGTTTTGCCCAGATTCACTGTTTAAAATCAATGAGAAGGGAATCGGGAGATTCACTGCTTAAAATCAGCTAGGGTTCAGGCGATTCACTGTTTAAAATAAATGGGGAGGAAGTTGGGCAATTCATTGTTTAAAATCAGTGAGGAGTCGGGAGATTCACTGTTTAAAAATCAGTGAGGAGAGCGTCAGAAGATTCACTGTTTAAAACCTGTGGGGAGAGTGACAGTTTAAAATATGCGTGGAGGGAGCCAGGAGATTCATTGTTTAAAATCAGCGACGGTTTGGGAGGCTCACTGTTTAAAATCAGCGAAAGGGTGTCTGGTGAGTCACTGTTTAAAATCAGCACAGAGTCAGCAGATTCATTGTTTAAAATCAGTGAGGGGTCGAGAGATTCACAATTTAAAATCAGCAAGGAAGGAGTCAGGAGATTCACTGATTAAAATCAGTTATGCAGCCATAGGGAGATTCACCATTTAAAATCAGTGAGGAATATGAATTTCACTGTTTAAAATCAGTAAGGGGGACGTTGGGAGATTCGCTGTTTAAAATCTGTCTGGTGGTTCACTGCTTAAAATCAGTGAGGAGGGTGTCTGGTGATCTACTGTTTAAAATCAGTTGGGTGATTCATTGTTTAAAATCAGCAAGGAGTCAGGAGATTCACTGTTTAAAAATCAACGAGGAGTCGGGAAGATTCATTGTTTAAAATCATTGAGGAGTTGGGAGATTCAATGTTTAAAATTAGCGAGGAATCAAGAGATTCACTGTTTAAAATCAACAAGAGGGTGGCTGGTGATTAAGAGCATAAAAACTAGGAGCAGGAGTAGGCCATCTGGCCCCTCGAGCCTGCTCCGCCATTCAATAAGATCATGGCTGATCTTTTTGGGAATTCAGCTCCACTTACCCACCCGCTCATCATATCCCTTAATTCCTTTACTGTTTAAAAATGTATCTCTCCTTTCCTTAAAAACATTCAATGAGGTAGCCTCAACTGCTTCACTGAGCTGGGAATTCCACAGATTCACAGCCCTTTGTGTGAAGAAGTTCCTCCTCAACTCAGTCCTAAATCTGCTCCCCCTAATTTTGAGGTCATGCCCCCTAGTTCTAATTTCATCTGCCAGTAGAAACAATCTCCCTGCTTCTATCTTATCTATTCCCTTCATAATCTTCTATGTTTCTATTAGGTTTCTCCTCATTCTTCTGAATTCTAATGAGTATAGTCGCAGTCTACTCAGTCTCGCCTCATAAGCCAACCCTCTCAATTCCAGAATCAACCTAGTGAATCTCCTCTGCACCCTCTCCAGTGCCAGTATATCCTTTCTCAAGTAAGGAGACCAAAACTGTACACAGTACTCCAGATGTGGACTCACCAGCACCTTATACAGCTGCAACATAATCTCGCTGTTTTTAAACTCCATCCCTGTAGCAATGAAGGACAAAATTCCATTTGTTGCCATTTGCCGCCTTGCACCTGCAAACCAACTCCTTGAGATTTCTGCACAAGGACACCCAGGTCCCTCTGCACAGCAGCATGCTCCATTTAAACAATAGTCCATTTTGCTGTTGTTCCTACCAAAATGAATGACGTCACATTTACCATCATTGTATTCCATCTGCCAGGCCCTCACCCACTCACTTAGGTTATCTATATCCCTTTGCAGACTGTACAGAGGCGCACCACAAGTCACTGATCACCAACAGAAAAACACCCAATTACCCCCACTCTTTGCTTTCTGTTAGTTAACCAATCCTCTATCCATGCTAATACATTAAATGTAACACCATGCATCTTTATCTTATGTAGCAGTCTTTGGTGCAGCATCTTGTCAAATGCCTTCTGGCAAGCCAGATACACCATATCCACAAATTCCCCATTGTCCACTGCACGTGCACATGATTCACTGTTTCAACTCAGTGAGGAGGAAGTTGGGAGATTCAGTGTTTAAAATCAGTGAGGAAGGCATAGGAAGATTCACTGTTTAATCTCAGCCAGGAGTTGCGAGATTCACTATTTAAAATCAGCGAGGAATTGGGAGATTCACTGTTTAAAATCAGCGAGGAGCCAGGAGATTCACTGTTTAAAATCAGCGAGGAGCCAGGAGATTCACTGTTTAAAATCAGCGAGGAGCCAGGAGATTCACTGTTTAAAATCAGCGAGGAGCCAGGAGATTCACTGTTTAAAATCAGCGAGGAGCCAGGAGATTCACTGTTTAAAATCAGCGAGGAGTCAGGAGATCCACTGTTTAAAATCAGCGAGAGGGTAGTTGGTGATTAAGAACATAAGAACTAGAAGCCGGAGTAGGCCATCAGAGAGGTGTTGAGAGATTCACTGTTTAAAATCAGTGAGGAGTCAGGAGATTCACTGTTTAAAATCAGTGCAAAGTCGCGAGATTGGCTGTTTAAAATCAGTGAGAAGGGTCTCTGGTGATCCACTGTTTAAAATCAGTGAGGAGTTGGGGGATTCACTGTTTAAAATCAGTGAGAGTTCAAGAGATTCACTGTTTAAAATCAGTGACGAGTCAGGTGTTTCAGTGTATAAAATCAGCGATGAGTTAGAGGATTCACTGTTTAAAATCAGCAAAGTGGGAGTTGGGATGTTCATGGTTTAAAATCCACGAGGAGTTGAGAGATTCACTGTTTAAAATCAGCGAGAAGTCAGAAGATTCACTGTTTAAAATCAACAAGGAGGGAGATTTACTGTTTAAAATCTGGAAGGAGTCAGGAGACTCACTGTTTAAAATCAGTGAGAAGTCCAGAGATTAACTGTTTAAAATCAGCGAGGAGGATGTCGGGGGATTCACTGTTTAAAATTGGGGGAAGTTAAGAGATTCACTGTTTAAAATCAGTGATGAGTCATGAGATTCACTGTTTAAAATCAGTGAGAAGACCAGAGATTAACTGTTTAAAATCAGCGAGGAGGATGTCGGGGACTCGCTGTTTAAAATCAGTGACAAGTCAAGAGATTCACTCTTTAAAACCAGTGAGGCAGGCTTCGGGAGATTTGCTGTTTAAAATCAGTGAGAAGACGGGACATTCACTATTTAAAATCAATGAGGAGTAGGAGATTCACTGTTTAAAATCACTGAGAAGTCGGGAGATTCATTCTTTAAAATCAGCATGGCCTTGGGAGAATGACTGTTTAAAATCAGCAAGGAGAGAGTTAGGAGAATCACTGTTTAAAATCAATGAGCAGTTGGGAGATTCACTGTTTAAAATCAGCGAGGAGGACATCGGAAGATTTACTTTTTACAATCAGTGGGGGCGGTGTCTCCTGATTCACTGTTTAAAATCAGTGAGGAGGGTGTCTGGTTATACACTTTTTAAAATCAGTTGGAATCGGGAGATGCACTACTTTAAAATCAGCAAAGAGTCGGGAGATTCACTGTTTAAAATCAGTGCAGGAGAATTGCAAGATTGACTGTTTAAAATCAGCGAGGCATTGGGAGATTCACTGATTAAAATCAGCAAAGAGTCAGGAGATTCACTGTTTAAAGTCAGTGAGGACTCTGGAGATTCACTGTTTAAAATCAGCAAGGACTCAGGAATTCACTGTTTAAAATCAGCAAGGGATTGGGAGATTCACTGTTTAAAACCAGCGAGGAGGAAGGAAATTCACTGTTGAAAATCAGTGAGGGGGGAGTCGGAAGATTCACTGTTGAAAATCAGTGAGAACTCAGGAGATTCACTGTTTAAAATCTGTGTGGGAGAATTGCAAGATTGACTGCTTAAATTCAGTGAGGGGTTGGGAGATTCACTGTTTGAAGTCAGAGAGGACTTGGGGGATTCACTGTTTAAAATCTGTGCAGGGAAATCGTGAGATTGACTGCTTAAAATCAGAAAGGGGTCGGGAGATTCATTGTTTAAAATCAGTGAACAATCGGGAGATTGACCATTTACAATCAGTGAGGAGACAGGAGATTCACTGTTTAAAATCAGCAAGGATTCGGGAGATTCACTGTTTAAAACTAGCGAGAAGTCAGGAGATTCAGTGTTTAAAATCAGCGAGGAGGGCGTCTGGTGATACACTGTTTAAAATCAGTTGGAGTCAGGAGATTCACTATTTAAAATCAGTGAGAAATCAGGAGATTCGCTGCTTAAAATCAGTGAGGAGTCAGGAAACTCACTATTTAAAATCAGCGAGGAGGGTGTCAGGTGATTCACTGTTCAAAATCACTGAGTAGGGAGGCGGGAGATTCACTGTTTAGAATCAGTGATGAGTTGTAAGATTCACTATTTAAAATCAATGAGAAGTCAGGAAATTCATTATTTAAAATCAACGAGGAGGGTATCAGGTGATTCACTGTTCAAAATGAGTGAGGAGGGAGTTGAGAGATTTACTGTTTAAAATCAGCAAGGAGTCAGGAGATTGACTGTTGAAAATCATTGAGGGGGAGTTGGAAGAGTCACTGTTTAAAATCAGCGAGGACTCAGGAATTCACTGTTTAAAATCTGTGCGGGAGAATTGTGAGATTGACTGTTTAAAATCAGCAAGGGATTGGGAGATTCACTGTTTAAAATCAGCGAAGAGTCAGGAGATTCGCTGTTTAAAATCAGCGAGGACTCAGGAGATTCACTGTTTAAAATCTGTGTGGGAGAATTGCAAGATAGACTGTTTAAAATCAGCAGGGAGTTGGGGGATTCACTGTTTAAAATCAGCTGGGAGGGAGTTGGGAGATTCATTGTTTAAAATCAGCGAGGAGTTGGAGGGATCTCAAATGGGGAGTTAGGAGAGCAAAGAGGGGACATGAGATGGCTTTGGCAGGTAGGGTTAAGGAGAATCCAAAGGCATTTTACTCCTATCTTAAGAACAAAAGGGTGGCTAGGGGTAAAATCGGTCCTCTCAGGGACAAACGTGGGGAATTGTGCTTAGAGGCAGAGGGAATGGGGGAGATCCTAAATGAATACTTTGCGTCGGTATTCACGAAGGAGAGGGGCTTGATGCCTAGTACAGTCATTGAGGGAGCGGTAGACCGATTGAAAGATCTATTGATTACAAGGGAAGAAGTGTTAGGGCTCTTAGAGGGCATTAAAACCGATAAATCTCCAGGGCCTGCTGCATTTATCCTAGGCTGCTTAGCGAGGCGAGGGATGAGATTGCTGGGCCTCTGACACAAACCTTTGTCTCTTCTTTGGACACAGGTGAGGTCCCAGAGGACTGGAGGATAGCGAACGTGGTACCGTTGTTTAAAAAGGGTAGGAGGGATAGCCCGGGTAACTATAGGCCGGTGAGCTTAACGTCAGTGGTAGGTAAGTTGATGGAGAGGATTCTTAGGGATAGGATGTATGCGCACTTAGAGCGTTGCGATCTGATCAATGATACGCAGCATGGCTTTGTAAAGGGGAAGTCTTGCCTTACGAATCTGTTAGAATTCTTTGAGGAGGTGACAAAAACAGTTAACGGAGGACGAGCCGTTGATGTCGTCTATATGGATTTCAGTAAGGCGTTTGACAAAGTCCCCCATGGTAGGTTGGTACAGAAGATTAAAGCTCATGGGATATGTGGTCAGGTATCTAGATGGGTAGAGAATTGGCTTGCAAAGAGGAGTCAGAGAGTAGTAGTGGAGGGGTCCTTTTCTAGCTGGAGGTCTGTCACTAGTGGTGTGCCGCAGGGCTCAGTACTGGGACCTCTTCTCTTTGTAGTGTAAATAAATGATTTGGAAGAGGGAGTAGGTGGTGTGATCAGCAAATTTGCTGATGACACCAAGATGGCTGGATTGGCGGGCAGTGAGGAGCAGTGTCTGGCAATACAGCGGGATATTGATACGCTGGTTGATTGGGCAGATACATGGCAAATGGAGTTTAATCCGGATAAATGTGAGGTGATGCATTTTGGCCGGAATAATGTAGGGGGAAGTTATATGATGAAGGGTAAGCCCGTAAGGAGTATAGAGTCGCAGCAAGACCTTGGGGTTCAAGTGCACAAGTCTTTGAAGGTGGCAGTGCAAGTGGAGAGTGTGGTGAAGAAAGCCTATGGTATGTTAGCCTTTATAGGAAGGGGTATAGAATATAAGAGCTGGAGTCTAATGTTGCAGTTGTACAGAATGTTGGTTCAGCCGCATTTGGAGTACTGCATACAGTTCTGGTCACCTTACTACCAGAAGGACGTGGAGACTCTGGAGAGAGTGCAGAGGAGGTTTACCAGGATGTTGCCTGGTATGGAAGGACTGGGATATGAGGAAAGATTGAAGAAATTGGGGCTCTTTTCCCTTGAAAGATGCCGACTGAGGGGGGATCTAATAGAGGTATATAAGATTATGAAGGGTATAGACAGAGTAAACAGAGGTAAGCTATTTCCTATAATAGAGACATGTAGGACAAGGGGCCATGGACTTAAGGTGAGGGGGGAGCGGTACAACACAGATATTAGAGGGAGGTTTTTCACACAGAGGGTAGTGGGGGTATGGAATGCTCTGCCAAGTAAGGTGGTACATAGAACATAGAACATAGAACATAGAACATTACAGCGCAGAACAGGCCCTTCGGCCCACGATGTTGCGCCGACCAGTTACAAAAACAATGACCCACTAGCCTATACCAATCCCTTTTCGTCCATAAACCTATCCAGAGATCTCTTAAACGCCCCCAAACTAGACGCATTTACAACTGCAGCAGGCAGGGCATTCCAATCCCTCACCACCCGCTGGGTAAAGAACCTACCCCTGACATCCGTCCTGTAGCTACCCCCCCTTAATTTAAAGCCATGCCCCCTCGTGCTAGCTTTCTCCATCCGAGGAAAAAGGCTATCACTATCCACCCTATCTAAACCTCTAATCATCTTATATGTTTCAATAAGATCCCCTCTTAGCCGCCTTCTTTCCAACGAAAACAACCCTAGATCCCTCAGTCTCTCCTCATAGGACCTCCCCACCATACCAGGCAACATCCTAGTAAACCTCCTCTGCACCCTCTCCAACGCCTCCACATCCTTCTTGTAATGCGGGGACCAGAACTGCACACAGTACTCCAAGTGCGGCCGCACTAGAGTAGTGTACAGTTGCAACATTACACTGCGACTCCTAAATTCAATCCCCCTACCAATAAACGCCAAGACACCGTACGCCTTCTTGACAACCTTATCTACTTGATTCCCAACTTTCAGGGATCTATGTACACACACACCTAGATCCCTCTGTTCATCCACACTATTCAAAGTCCTCCCGTTAGCCCTATACTCGACACATCTGTTGCTCCTACCAAAGTGAATTACCTCACACTTCTCCGCATTAAATTCCATCCGCCACCTCTCGGCCCAGCTCTGCAACCTATCTAAGTCTCCCTGCAGACTATGACACCCTTCCTCACAATCTACCACACCTCCAACTTTGGTGTCATCAGCAAACACGCTAGAGTCCTTTAAGAGTAATTTAGACAGGCACATGACTGAGTTGGAGATGGGTGGATATAGGAGAACCTTTTAAATAAGGGTCATTAGCATTGGGGCGTCCCTGGTAATGTAAATGGGTATAGTATGATAATAATGTTTTTTTCTCTTTCATTCACAGGTTTGAAGTCGGTCCACCTCGTGTCCAACGAGGGGCATACAGACGATGGGTCGTACTGGGGCTGCTCTTGGTTGTTCGAGATTGGCCTAGTACTTCATGTCGTTAGTGTGTGCCTAAACTGGACAAGATACTGGGCAAGACGACAGCTCAGTGACTATCGCTGATTGCTGTGCAGACACACGGATTTGGGCCGGTGTCTGTGGGAGTTTGCGCATTCTCCACGTGCTTGCGTGGGTTTTCTCCGGGTGCTCCGGTTTCCTCCCACACCGCAAAGATGTGCTATTAGGCTGATTGGCAGGAATAAATTGTCCCTAAATCAGTTTCCCTCAATCAGTTTCCCTCAATCTGGATGGCCATAAAACATTAGACAGGGGTCGTGGGTAGAGAAGTGGACTGGTGGTGTTGAGATGGTGGCGCGGGCTCGTTGGGCCCAAGGGCCTGTTTCCCGGGCTGATTTTGTTCTTCTTCTTTGATTCACTGTTTAAAATCAGTGGGGAGGGATTTGCGAGATTGACTGTTGAAATCAGTGAGGAGTTGGAAGATTGACTATTTAAAATCAATTGTTCTTGAAGTTGCCACTCCTCTTCCTGATTTAAGCATGGGATCCCACCTCGAAAGACTTTACTGAAGTCAAATCCTTAGTTCATTCATTCACTGTTTAAAATCAGTGAGGAGTCAGGTGATTCAGTGTTTAAAATCAGCAGGAGTCGGGGGATTCACTATTTAAAATCACTTAGGAGTCGAGAGATTGGTTAAAATCTGCGAGAAGTTGGGAGATTCACTGTTTAAAATCAGTGAAGAGTTGGGAGATTCATCAACAAAGACTAGTGGTGACAATCACACAGCGCAGAAAAGGCCCATCGTGTCTGCACCCACAATAGCTATCACTAAAAGCACACTAATCCCATTTTCCTGCACTTATCCCATATCTTTGAATCGAGTGGCATGGTGGCACGCTGGTTGGCACTGTTGCCTCACAGCACCACGGATCCAGGTTCAATTCCCGGCTTGAGTCCATTGAGTAGTGCCAACCTGGCAGTACCTACCTGGCACCCTGGCAGTGCCTATTCGGGCACCATATATATTCCAGGTGTCATGTAGCCCAAGTGGATTAATCTCTGCAAGGGCATGGGTGCTGTAGACTCAATGAGCTAAATGGCCTCTTCTGCACTGTATAATTCTGATTTCAGTAAAGATATAATTGAATTAGGAGGAAACTTCCATTGATTTTCTTCTTTAAAAATTCTCATTACGGGTATTTTGTTAAAGTTAAAAATCTTTAAGTGTAAACATAAAGCAAATAATATGATACAAATATACATATAGAAGTGTAAATATACAATGTAACTGTTAATTTGATGGCTTGCCATATTCTTCCTGGATTAGAGCAATCTTTTCTGGCCACTGGATGTCACTTTACAAAGAATGCATCTGTTTGTTCATTGCAGGATACTCCATAGTGCTACTCCAATGTGCTACTACGATGTACTATCACAATGCTAAGTGTTAAAGAACATCAAAACATCGGATTCACTGCCTTATCACAAACATAACTTGATAATGTTGTTCTAACGCAACAACAATTTATGTAAAAGGGAATATATAAAGACAAAAAATCATTCATAGGAGTGTAATCAGAGAAAAACTGAAATTATCAGCTCCAGGTTTTATTAATTGAGTTTGGGTGCAGTGGGGTTGGGGGGAGGCTGTTGCTGGATGTAGACCCAGAATCCCCACAAATATTAGCCTGGACCTCTGGATTATTAGTCCAGTGACAACCATTATATTACCATTTCCCCAGAGTTTTCACCTGCAACATTCTGTCTGGGAGTCCAATCCGTACATTAGTCATTCTGAGGAACAGAATAGAGCAGGTGTAGAATATTTAGGTCCTCAAGCCTGCTGCGCCATCCATTTAGATCATGACTGATCTTCTATCACAATGCCATTTTCTTGCACTCCATGATTTCATTACTATCCAGAAATCTATCAATATCTACCTTGAGCATACTTAATGACGGAGTCTCCCGTGCCCTCTTAAGTAGAAAAACACAAGATTTACCACCCTTTGGGTGAAAAAAATTCCTCAACTCACACCTAAATGATCTGCCCCTTATTCTGAGACCGTGTCACTGTGTTGTAGAGCATCATCCCCACTCCATTGCCAGGGCAAACATTCTTCCTGGATCAACTTTGTCAAACCCCATACGAATTTTATAAACTTTATAGAATGCAGGCCTCACACAGGCCAAGCTCTCTTCAGAGGACAATCCCACCATCCAAGGAATCAGTCTGGTTGCACTCCCTCTATGGTAAGTATATCCTTTGTTAGAATCATAGTGTCCCTACAGTGCAGAAGGAGACCATTCAACCCTTTGAGTCTACACTGGCCATAATCCCACCCAGGCCCTATCCCCATAACTCCTCACATATACCCTGCTAATCCCCTGACACAAGGGTCAATTTAGCAAGGCCAATCAACCTAACCCGCACATTTTTGGACTGTGGGAGGAAGCCCATGCAGACACAGGTATAACATGCAAACTCTACACAGACACTGGCTCCAGGCTGGAATTGAACTCGGGTCTCAGGCGCTATGAGGTAGCAGTGCTAACCACTGTACAAGAGACAAAAAGTACATGCAATATTCCAGTATACTCTCACCAAGGCTCAATGCTAGTTTTATGGTCCCATCATTGAGATGAGCTCAACGTACCATTTGCATTTGCCTTTTCAGTTGTTTGCTGCACCTTGCAGGCAAGCTTTTAGTGACTCATTAATAAAGACACCCAGGTCCCTTTGGACATCAACACTTTCCAACCTCTCGGCATTTTCTTACCAAAGTGGATAACTCCATATTTTTTCACATTATATTCAATCTGCCATGTTTTTGCCTGTACAAATCCCCTTGAAACCTCTTTACATCATCTTCGCAACTCACATTCCTGCATAGTTTCATATCATTGGCAAACTTATAAATATTACATTTGCTCCTTACATCTAAATAATTGATATAGATTGTGAATAACTGAGGACCAAGCACCGATCTTTCAGTACTCTGGTAGTCATAGCCTACCAACGTTGGAATGACCCATTCATTCCTACTCTGCTTTCTGCCCATTAACAAACAGTCTAAATTTTTTTGTATCAGTTGGAACTTGTGTCTCATGCTACATTCATAACTTAGTTTGAAGTAATTTTATGAATGTTCCATCTTTGTATCATTAACATATTTATACAAAATCACCTCTCAAACAATTCTTTCAAGGCTAAAACTGAATTATTTATAGATGAACATATCAAAAAATAGTGGAAGGAATTCAAAGAGGCATGTAATACAGCATAATACCAATACCTGTAGAGTTGAAGTTGCAGCTATAAGGAAATATTGGGTAGGCTGAGGTGAATGACCTGATTGAAGAATATAAAACTGAGGTGCCTGGAAAGACCTGTTTCCTTTAATGGAGAGATTAATTGCCAGTGGGCAGAAATTTAAGATGATTGATAGTGGGATTAGAGGGAATATTAGGAAAAACCACTGTATAGTGGATGTCTGGAATTCACTGTCTAGAATAGTGGTTGAGACAGAAATCCTCAACTCATTTAAAAGTTACTTGTATCTGCACCCGAAGTGATGCAAATTGAAAGGCTATGGACCAGGTGATGGAAAGTAAGATTAGGATGGGTGGCTAGTTTTTAAAGCTAGCAGACATGTTGGGCTGAAAGACCTCTTTCTGTGCTGTAACTTTCATATGCTTCTATGGATTTACAGAAAATTGATAATCCAGCAGCTTAGGAGGGATCTAGAAAATAATATAGGAACTCAGAGAAAATATTAAGACTTCATGAGGTCATCTACTTCAGAGCTAAATGTCTAAGATCACAATTATAAGGAATAATTGGAGCCTGAGGTTTAAGAACATTAACCAAAAGCGAACTATTCCATCCCTTCTTTGCCAGTCAGTTGACTGCATCATCTGGAGCTTTAGAGCATCCTCTGTGCTCCCATCTCACGTACTCCCCGCGTTGGAGATCTCTACTGCCTCCTGAAGATACACAAGGCCAACACACCCGGCCGTCCCATTGTATGGAGCAATGGCACCCTGTTTGAGAATCTCTTCGGCTACGTCAAGGGCATTCTGAAATCCCATCATACAAGGAACTCTCAGTCACGACAGTATGGACTTCTTACAGAAACTCAGCACCCATGGAGCAGTTGAACTAGGAATGTCACAATGGATGTCTCAGCACTGCACACCAGCATCCCTGCAACTGCCTCAGTACTCAACGCTGCAACTGCCAATCTCCAGATGCAATTCTACAATTCATCCCCTTCATCTTGGATAACGTCTTCACCTTCAACAATCAGTTCTTCATCCAGACACGTGGAAGAGCCATGGGGACCAAATTTGCACCTCAACATGCCAACATCTTCATGCACAGGTTCGAACAAGACCTCTTCAATGTACAAGAAGGATCTTCAACCGATGCTATATGCTAGCTACATCGATGTAATTTTCTTCTTATGGATTCACGGCAAACAATCACTGAAACAACGACATGATGACATCAACATCCCACCATCAGACTCACAATGGACTACTCTCCAGAATCGCTTGCATTCTTGGGCACATACATCTCCATCAAGGATGGTCCACTTCAGCACTTCACTGTACTGCAAGCCCACAGATAACCTTACAATTCTCCATTTCTCCAGCTTCCACCCTATGGACAAGCCCTGCTCAGATGAGGAGTGCAACAGACCTACAGATGCTGAAAGACACCCTCTTAGAACATAGAACATAGAACATAGAACATTACAGCGCGGAACAGGCCCTTCGGCCCACAATGTTGCGCCGACCAGTCTTATTTTTAAAAAAAAACATTGACCCACTAATCTAAACCAATCCCTTTTCGTCCATAAACCTATCCACCAATCTCTTAAACGCCCCCAAACTAGGCGCATTTACAACTGCAGCAGGCAGGGCATTCCAGTCCCTCACCACCCTCTGGGTAAAGAACCTGCCCCTGACATCCGTCCTATAACTACCCCCCCTTAATTTAAAGCCATGCCCCCTCGTGCTAGCTTTCTCCATCCGAGGAAACAGGCTATCACCATCCACCCTATCTAAACCTCTAATCATCTTATATGTTTCTATAAGATCCCCTCTTAGCCGCCTTCTTTCCAGTGAAAACAACCCCAAATCCCTCAGTCTCTCCTCATAGGACCTCCCCTGCATACCAGGCAACATCCTGGTAAACCTCCTCTGCACCCTCTCCAAAGCCTCCACATCCTTCCTGTAATGTGGGGACCAGAACTGCACACAGTACTCCAAGTGCGGCCGCACCAGAGTTGTGTACAGTTGCAACATGACGCTGCGACTCCTAAATTCAATCCCCCTACCAATAAACGCCAAGACACCGTACGCCTTCTTAACAACCTTATCTACTTGATTCCCAACTTTCAGGGATCTATGTACACATACACCTAGATCCCTCTGCTCCTCCACTCTATTCAAAGTCCTCCCGTTAGCCCTATACTCAACACATCTGTTATTCCTACCGAAATGGATTACCTCACACTTCTCCGCATTAAACTCCATCCGCCACCTCGCGGCCCAGCTCTGCAACCTGTCCAAGTCACCCTGCAAACTTCGACACCCTTCCTCACAATCTACCACACCTCCGACTTTGGTGTCATCAGCAAACTTACTAATCCACCCAACTATACCCTCATCCAGATCATTAATAAAGATTACAAACAGCAGTGGCCCCAAAACAGATCCCTGAGGCACACCACTCGTAACTGAACTCCATGATGAATAATTACCATCAACCACCACCCTCTGTCTCCTATCTGCTAACCAATTCCTGATCCAAGTACCTAAATTACCACCAATCCCATACATCTGCATTTTCTGCAGAAGCATACCATGGTGAACCTTATCAAACGCCTTACTAAAATCCATATATACCACGTCTACTGCCTTACCCCTATCCACCTCTTTGGTCACCTTCTCAAAGAACTCAATAAGGTTAGTAAGGCACGACCTTCCCGCTACAAAACCATGCTGACTATCTCTAATCAATTCATTACTCTCCAAATAACTATAAATCCTATCCCTAATAATTCTTTCTAAAACCTTGCCCACTACAGAAGTAAGACTCACTGGTCTATAATTCCCAGGGAA
Organism: Carcharhinus amblyrhynchos; assembly: GCF_965287045.1. Classification (NCBI taxonomy): domain Eukaryota; kingdom Metazoa; phylum Chordata; class Chondrichthyes; order Carcharhiniformes; family Carcharhinidae; genus Carcharhinus; species Carcharhinus amblyrhynchos. The sequence goes on along the minus strand of NC_137335.1, from coordinate 31,628,180 downwards.
GTCTCTGTTCCCCTTCTTATACAATGGGACAACATTCGCTGTCCTCCAATCTTCCGGTACTATACCAGAGACCAACGACAACCTGAAGATCAGAGCCAGTGGCTCTGCAATAACCTCTCTTGCCTCCCATAGAATCCTAGGGTAAATCCCGTCTGGACCAGGGGACTTATCTATTTTCAACCCTTCTAGAATATCCAACACATCCTCTGTATCAACTGCAATACTTTCTATTTTACATCCCTTCACCCCAGTGACCTCCTCAGCTACATTCATATCGTCCTGCGTGAACACTGAAGAGAAATAATGGTTCAATGCCTCTCCAGGGTAAGAGCAGGGTATGGCGTTTGACTCATCAATCGACAGTTCCCACGTACCATTGCGAAAAACCACAACGACCTCCTCAGAACACAAACACAGGATATGCAGACTGGGCATCCTTCATCGCCCAGTACTTCCCCAGAGCGAAGAAGCTATGGTATCTTTGGAGCCTTCAACATGTCATCGATGAAGACAAACATCTCGCCAAGGCTATCCCCAGACCCCCACTACTTGCCTTCAAACAACTGCACAACCTCAAACAGACCATTGTTCACAGCAGATACCCAGCCTCCAGGAGAACTGTGACCACGACACCACACAACTCTGCCATAGCAATCTCTGCAAGACGTGCCGGATCATCGCCACAGGTGCCATTATTTCACGTGAGAACACCATCCACCAGGTACATGGTAAATACACTTGCTGATGTTGTCTACCTGATACATGGCAGGAAAAGATGTCTTAAGAGCTACAACAACAGATGAATGGACACCACTTGACAATCACCAAGCAGGAGTATTCCCTTCCTGTCGGGGAATACTTCAGCCTCTGATCTTCGGTAAGCGTTCTCCAAGGCAGCCTTCAAGACACATGACAACTCAGAATCGCTGAGCAGAAACTGACAGCCAAGTTCCACACACATCAGGATGACCTCAACTGGGATCTTGGGCTCATGTCACACTACCTGTAACCCCCACGACCTGCCTGGGCTTGCAAAATCTTACCAACTGTCGTGGCTGGAGTCAATTCACACTTCTTTAACCTGTGCTTAACCTCTCTCCACTCGCATTGTCTGCACCTGTGAAAACTTAATTACCTGTTAAAACTCACATTCCAATCATTGTCTCGTGATTGAGTGTGTCTATATATGTTCTGTTTGTAAACCCAACTCTCCATTCACCTGATGAAGGGGCAGTGCTCCGAAAGCTTGTGCTACCAAATTAAACCTGTTGGGCTTTAACCTGATTTTGTGAGACTTCTTACTGTGAGACTTCTTACTGTGAGACTTCTTTCTTACTGTGAGACTTCTTGCTGTGTCAGTTGACTCAAGATTGTTGTAATGTTGTTTCGTGTCTTGCTAAGAGGTCTAGGGGCTTGTGTGGTTAAAAATAATTCATTTATTGTTAGCGCGCAACAGTACACATATCTCTAAGGTATGGCCCTCTCTAGGTGCTATTCTCCTTGCTGTGCCAAACACCCTTGTATTAGACCTTCCTCCAATCTTCATTCAGATGATCTGGAAGCTTTGCGACTCTTCCAGATCTTGTTCTCTTCCCAATCATTTGGAGGAGTGTCAGTCTCAGTTACATTGGACTGTCTTTGTTTGGAGTTGAAATTGTTGTATGAGGTATTGCAACTCATAGAAGTTTACAGCATGGAAACAGGCCCTTCGACCCAACTTGATCATGCCATTCATTTTTATCTAAAACCCCTAAGCTAATCCTAATTGCCTGCATTTGGCCCATATCTCTTTATATCCATCGTATCCATGTAACTATCTAAATGCTTTTTAAAAGACAAAATTGTACCTGCCTCTACTATTACTTCTGGCAGTTTGTTCCAGACACTCATCACCCTCTGTGAGAAAGAATTGCCCCTCTGGACACTTGGATCTCTCTGCTCACCCTATACCGACGCCCTCTAGTTTTAGACTCCCCTACCTTTGGGAAAAGATATTGACTATCTACCTTGTCCACGCCCCTCATTATTTTATAGACCTCTATATCATCACCCATCAGCCTCCTATGCTCCAGGGAAAAAAAGTCCCAGTCTATTCAGCCTCTTCTTGTAACTCAATCCATCAAGTCCCAGTAGCATCCTAGTAAATCTCTTCTGCACTCTTTCTAGTTTAATAACATCCTTTCTATAATAGGTGACCAGAATTGCACACAGTATTCCAATTGTGGCCTTACCAACGTCTTGTACATCAACAAGACATCCCAACTCCTGTATTCAATGCTCTGAACAGTGAAACCGTGCATGCCGAATACCTTCTTCACCACTCTGTCCATCTGTGACTCCACTTTCAAGGAGCTATGAACCTGTACCCCTAGATCTTTGTTCTGTAAGTCTCCCCAACACCCTGTCATTAACTGATTTGAACCAGGGCAGGATTTATTTACCAAAATGCATCACCTCGAATTTGTCTAAATTAAATTCCATCTGCCATTTGTCACTCCACTGGCCCAAATGATCAAGCTCCCGCTGCAATTGGAGATAACTTTCTTCACTGTTCACTATGCCACCAATCTTGATGTCATCTGCAAACTTACTAATCATGCCTCCTACATCTTCATTCAAATCATAAATGACAAATAACAGTGGGCCCAGCACTGATCCTTGAGGCACATTGCTGGGCACAGGCCTCCAGTTTGAAAAACAACTCTCTACAACCACTCTCTGGCTTCTATTAAGAAGCCAATTTTGTATCCATTTAGATACCTCACCCTGGATCCCGTGAGATTTAACTTTATGCAACAACCTACCATGTGGTACCTTGTCAAAGGCCTTGCTAAAGTCCATGTAGGCATCATCAACTGTACTGCCTTCATCTACCTTCTTGGTTACCCCTTTAAAAAACTCATTTGTGAGGCATGATTTTCTACTCACAAAGCTATGTTGACTGTCCCTAATCAGTCCTTGTGTCGCTAAATACCTGTAGATCCTGTCTCTCAAAATACCTTCCAACAATTTACCCACCACAGATGTGAGGCTCACTGGCCTGTAGTTCCCAGGCTTTTCCTGCAGCTCTTTTTAAACAAAGGCATATTTGCCACACTCCAATCTTCAGGTACCTCACCCGTGACTATAGATTCAAACATCTCAGCTAGGGGACATGCAGTTTCCTCCCTAGCCTTCCACAATGTCCTGGGATACACTTCATCAGGTTCTAGGGATTTATCTACCTTGACATGCCTTAAGACTTCCAGCAGCTCCTTCTCTGTAATATGTACACTTCTCAAGACATCACTATTTATTTCCCCAAGTTCCCTAACATCCATGCTTTTCTCACAGTAAATACTGATGAGAAATATTCATTTAGGATCTCAGCCAACTCTTGTGGATCCACACATAGATGACCTGTTGATCCTTAAGAGGCCCTACCTACTTTCTCCCTTGTTATTCTTTTGGCCTTTATGTACTTGTAGAAGCTCTTTCAATTAGTCTTTGCCTTATCTGCCAAAACAATCTCGTGTTCCCTTTTTGCCCTCCTGATTTCTCTCTTCACTCTACTCCTGCACTCCCTATATTCTTCAAGGTATTCACTTGATCCCAGCTGCCTATGCATGTCATGTGTCTCTTTCTCCTTGACCAGTGTTCCTTACTTTGGCCAGCCTTGCCCTTCACTAACAGGACTGTGTTTAACTGAACCCTGGTTAACACTTTTGAAAGCATGCCACTTACCAGACGTCTCTTTGCCTTCCCACAGATTCCCCCAGTTAACCTTTGAAAGTACTTGTCTGATACCATTAAAATTGGTCTTGCCACAATTTAGTATTTTAACTTTTGGGCCAGACCTATCATTCTCCATAGCTATTCTTGGTTCACTTGTTCTGCTCTTTGGTGTTGATTTTCTCTTTATCTGTCACTGCCACATGACACCCCCATGACCCCTGCATCACCATCCCTTCCCACCTAATGAAACCCACACTCCTCCAGCCCTGCACTTCTCCCCCAGCCGCACACTTCTCCCCAACCTCCTCATGACCTCTGCCCCGCAGCATTAACCAACCCGTCTCAAGCACTATACCCCTCCACATGACTCGCCCATTCCTGCACCACCACTGCAGCCCACTATACCCCCCCCAGCAGAAGCCCTGCTCTCGCAACACACCTCCTACACCTCACGCACTTTACCACCCTGCACAACTCCTGCACCACACAACTATACCTCCCATTGCCACCGGTAATCCCCACACCACACTCCCACCCAACTACTATAGCCACCACCCCCTGCTCCCACTGTAATTCCCACCCACTATACCTCCCAACCCCCCATCTGCTACCCTACCACCCAGGCTACCCACTCACTACAGTGCTCCAACTATTCCCCCCATACCCCCTCCCACTAAACCCTCCACAACTCCTATACTCCCCACCCACTAGTCCCCTCCGTACCCTGCCAACTTCTACCCCCAACCCATCATTCCTGCTCGTTACACCCCATCCCCTACTTCTCCCACCCACAACTCCTAACTACTGCAACTACTTCCCACCCAACACACCCCCATCCACTACTCTGCTACAGACATTCCCACATGACCCCTCCCTGCAGCAATGCCCTGCCTGTGCCATATCCCCCTCCCCAGCTCCCCTGCTGTCCCAGCCCTGCCCATCACTGCCCTCCACCTCCCAGTCACCACTACCACCCCAATGCCAGCCCACCGTCCCTCCCCTCTAAGCCTGCCCTCGATCCCTCCATCTGCCACACCCCCCTACACATGTCCCCTCCCCATTGGATTAATAGCATTTACAAAAAATTTAGGAGACTCTACATAGAAACAGAACACATTTCATAAATATATGCTATTGTTATAAATAAATGCAAGATAAATATTGTAACATGCTTTGGAATAGAATACCTCAGCTACGTTTACCACCTTTGTGGAGTTCCTTCAGAAATGACTCTGGTTTAAAATAAGCAGATTAACATTTTCCCAAAACATGTTCTTTAATCAATTATTGAAACAGATAATCTATAATAAATGCAATATCCAATTTTAATACTCAAGTATATTAGGTAGCTTTGAGGATCAAAGCTGTATAGCATCAAACAAAAACAACCTAACATGATTCATGGATAATTCCAGTGGTAAAGCAACTTCATGCTGTAATATCCAGGGATGAGAGTGGTCAAAGACTCAGGACTTTCAAAAAGCCAATATGTTTTAAATCAATACAATAATATTCCATAATGTATAAAAGGTGTATTTATTTCTGTTCAGCGAACAGTGGTTTTACACGTACATGTTTTAAATCAGTATTATACTACTTTGATTTGAAAAGGTTTTCCCAACTGAGCTGCTCAGTGGTCTGTGATGTGTCCATATTCTTTGGAATTTCAGGAAATAGCGATTGCATTTTTTCTCTCAATTCTCTCAGCTGCAAACAAAAAGGAAAGAAAAATATTCAAAATGAAATTTACAGTAACACAATTCTTAAATACAGTTGCATACAAATGTCACTTTTGTCTGCTTAACTAAATTATTTTGCAGTCAGGGTCTATGAAAATAGGAATGGAGAAGAAATCTTCATTTGATGACAATTTGTGGCAAAATCAGATACAAAATAAACCTCTTATTTGCTGCAAATATAAACTGCAATGCGGGTGCAACATCTTGCAACAGTCGGGAAACGAGAGTCTCGCTGGCAAGATTATGTTCCCTGATTTTCCCCTCATTAGAGATATAATGAGGCTCCCACAGATCATTTAAAGGGATTTTAATAAATTCGATAATTAATAGGCCACCTGCCACATGATCTCCCCTCACGGAACATGCAAATGACAATGCTTTCAGAAGAACGGGACTCAAGTTGAGGAAATCCTGCTGGGGGCACCAACGTAAATATAGCCCCTTGGCTGGTGGAAGAAGGACATGCCCAGGCAGTGCCCTGGCATAAGTTGGTGGTGGGGGATGTAGGGGTGGGGGAGTGTTGACTTGTCAGTGAAGTGGGTGGGGGGGAATTATCTGAGTGAGAATGCCTGCGATACTGCCATAGTGATGGAGGGAAAGAGAGCCCCCAATATTTGGGAATGGGCTGGAGGAAAGGACGCTCTCAAATACCTTAGCGGAGGAGGAGGGAGGTCCTCTGTACCTACAGTTAGGGGGAGGGGATGGGAAAGAGTTTACCTTCAGTGTTGATTGAGGAGCCCTTTCGAGATGGCACCCCAATCCCTGTGGAACCAGCCTTGCGTGCTCTATCAGGCCTACCCTGCCAGACTGATGGTGTAAACCACACCCCCAGATTTTTTTTGTCAAATTGGCTTGAACATCTGGTTTGAAAATATGGCTGTACATCTGGAGAATGTTAGGACCAGCTAAGAAACTCCAAAGTATATTATGAAGTTAGACTAGAACCCAACTATTTTTGATATTGGCAGCAATGTGAGCATAAGGATTTCACTTCAGGTGCGATTCTACTGAGCCACTAGGAAGCCTCATTTAACAACACAGTTTAACTACAACAACAAGACTTAGCTAACTTTTACCAATGGAAATATTTAAACACAACAAGATAGAATTCTTAGCTGCTAGCTTATCTCTATTAGCTCCAATTTAAGCAATATTCCTCAGATGTAAACTGCTCTTCAAAATCAGTTAGCAAACATGCTGGTATGCAGGCGCGCATCCTCAAACGACCAAAACATCCCTGGAGAAAGATAACTATTTTCTAGCAGGTCACAAGCTGCTTTCTACAGAGTGAGCGAGCCAGAGAATAATGCTTCTGCACTTCCTGCCCTTTTGTAAGCCTACCTCTTCCCATTGACAAGTGAGTTGTGCTAATCAACTTAATTAAACCTTACCCTGAAACCCCAGAGGACAACTCAAAACAAAAACAGAACTGCATTAACTCAGACTCAAACAAACACTCCAGTAACAAGAGTTATTCTTTTGCATTCTTGGTAGTTTATGTCTTCTGTGTGGGGCAGATAAAGCTGCACCGTTTGAAGAGTTCAATCTTAATATCTTGCTCACAAGAAACATGATACAAATACATTTTTTAAAGGCACAGTACTGTCACAAAAGATGCACACCGGTTTTCAGTCAGAGTCTGAGGCACTGACGAATTATGGGAACATTGATCAAAGTTTTAAAAAACGAATTTTCATTCCTTTGAAATTAAATGATGAGACTTCAATTCCTGCAGTCACACAGACTTTAAAAAGGCATTCAAAAAATTGTCTGATTCAATTCAACATCAATATAACTAAGCACTGTGATCCACCATCACTGTTTTGCAATCTGAAATTAATTAAATGGAACAGAGTCAGATCTCTCAGTTGAGGAAGCTGGCAACTTCATCAGCAAGGGCTGCTAGATGTGATTGATGATATTTTAATACAAATACAAGGTAACCTGTTTCACTATTTAGTGGCACATATCACAGCCCTTTACATTTATCTTATGCATTTTGCTAAAATTCAACAGTGAAGAGCATTATAGTTAAGCCTGGTCCTATTGCAATTCTTATGTGACATCCTGAAATATGCCCTTTCCAAACAAAGTCACTTGAGTAGCACTGAGATGCAAGTAATTCTGGTGGAGCTTTTATTCTTTTTCTTACCCCAAAGATCATGAGGTTACTGGTAGTGGTCCATCTGAAATAAGTTAAATCATCTTAAGAACTCTAGTAACTTGAGCCCAGAAAAAAAGGTCATTGAATATATTGTTAAAAGAAGGATTTTTTTAATGTAAACAAATAATGAGGTTTAACAAAATAGTAAACAACAGAAATCAGGAGCATTAGGGAACAGATCTGGACTTGCAGAACTTTCTTGTAGACTGAAACCCCAATTAAAGCCCACACATGCTTAGAAGAGAGAAAGGCTTATAAGAACACTCAGTAACATAAACACTTAACTTAGATAGGTTGCAGAGCTGGGCCGAGAGGTGGCGGATGGAATTTAATGCGGAGAAGTGTGAGGTAATTCACTTTGGTAGGAGCAACAGATGTGTCGAGTATAGGGCTAACGGGAGGACTTTGAATAGTGTGGATGAACAGAGGGATCTAGGTGTGTGTGTACATAGATCCCTGAAAGTTGGGAATCAAGTAGATAAGGTTGTCAAGAAGGCGTACGGTGTCTTGGCGTTTATTGGTAGGGGGATTGAATTTAGGAGTCGCAGTGTAATGTTGCAACTGTACACTACTCTGGTGCGGCCGCACTTGGAGTACTGTGTGCAGTTCTGGTCCCCGCATTACAAGAAGGATGTGGAGGCGTTGGAGAGGGTGCAGAGGAGGTTTACTAGGATGTTGCCTGGTATGGTGGGGAGGTCCTATGAGGAGAGACTGAGGGATCTAGGGTTGTTTTCGTTGGAAAGAAGGCGGCTAAGAGGGGATCTTATTGAAACATATAAGATGATTAGAGGTTTAGATAGGGTGGATAGTGATAGCCTTTTTCCTCGGATGGAGAAAGCTAGCACGAGGGGGCATGGCTTTAAATTAAGGGGGGGTAGCTACAGGACGGATTGCAGGGGTAGGTTCTTTACCCAGCGGGTGGTGAGGGATTGGAATGCCCTGCCTGCTGCAGTTGTAAATGCGTCTAGTTTGGGGGCGTTTAAGAGATCTCTGGATAGGTTTATGGACGAAAAGGGATTGGTATAGGCTAGTGGGTCATTGTTTTTGTAACTGGTCGGCGCAACATCGTGGGCCGAAGGGCCTGTTCTGCGCTGTAATGTTCTATGTTCTATGTTACAGCCTGGTACTTTGCAGAAACCTTACCGAGTCCTACATAGGTGGGAGAGCAGCAAGCACCTATCCCCAAGGAGACTGACATCCTTGGAATGGAATAGACGGCTTTCCTTTATTGAAAACATTCCCAACTCAATAAACATTTTAGAATTGCTTTGTTCAAACAGAGTCACATAGTTCAGTATGAAAAAGAGTGTTTCTTGTAATAAAGAGTGTTTACATAATGTCATTTAATTTTTTAAAAAACTGAATACATCCAGAGTATTACTTATACAATAGTATTCCAGAACAACATTTAAAAAAAAAATTAAAATAAGCTCCAACAGTTGTTCAGAACACAGATGATCAGTATTGGATCACAGGAACATAGAACATAGAACATTACAGCGCAGAACAGGCCCTTCGGCCCACGATGTTGCGCCGACCAGTTACAAAACAATGACCCACAAACCTAAACCAATCCCTTTTCGTCCATAAACCTATCCACGGATCTCTTAAACGCCCCCAAACTAGGCGCATTTACAACTGCAGCAGGCAGGGCATTCCAATCCCTCACCACCCTCTGGGTAAAGAACCTACCCCTGACATCCGTCCTATAACTACCGCCCCTTAATTTAAAGCCATGCCCCCTCGTGCTAGATTTCTCCATCAGAGGAAAAAGGCTATCACACTATCCACCCTATCTAAACCTCTAATCATCTTATATGTTTCAATAAGATCCCCTCTTAGCCGCCTTCTTTCTAGCGAAAACAACCCCAAATCCCTCAGCCTCTCCTCATAGGACCTCCCCTCCATACCAGGCAACATCCTGGTAAACCTCCTCTGCACCCTCTCCAAAGCCTCCACATCCTTCCTGTAATGTGGGGACCAGAACTGCACACAGTACTCCAAGTGCGGCCGCACCAGAGTTGTGTACAGTTGCAACATAACGCTGCGACTCCTAAATTCAATCCCCCTACCAATAAACGCCAAGACACCGTATGCCTTCTTAACAACCTTATCTACTTGATTCCCAACTTTCAGGGATCTATGTACACATACACCTAGATCCCTCTGCTCATCCACACTATTCAAAGTCCTCCCGTTAGCCCTATACTCGACACATCTGTTATTCCTACCAAAGTGAATTACCTCACACTTCTCCGCATTAAACTCCATCCGCCACCTCTCGGCCCAGCTCTGCAACCTGTCTAAGTCTTCCTGCAAACTATGACACCCTTCCTCACTATCTACCACACCTCCGACTTTGGTGTCATCAGCAAATTTACTAATCCACCCAACTATACCCTCATCCAGATCATTAATAAAAATTACAAACAGCAGTGGCCCCAAAACAGATCCCTGAGGCACACCACTCGTAACCGAACTCCATGATGAATATTTACCATCAACCACCACCCTCTGTCTCCTATCCGCTAGCCAATTCCTGATCCAATTCCCTAGATCACCCCCAATCCCATACATCTGCATTTTCTGCAGAAGCCTACCATGGTGAACCTTATCAAACGCCTTACTAAAATCCATATACACCACGTCCACTGCCTTACCCCCATCCACCAGAACTGGAACAGGTGTAGAACATTCAGCCTTTTTAGCCTGTTCTGCCATGCAATAAGATCATGATGGGTCTATGACCTAACTCCATGTACCTACTTTTGCCTCACATCTCTTAATGCCTAACATAAATCTACAATTCGGGTTTAAAAATATCACTGATCTCACATGAATTACGGCTTGTGGAAGAGTATTCCAAATTTCTACCACACCCTTTGTGTGCAGAAATGTTTCCTAATTTCATCCCTAATCCTGGACTCCCCAAGCAGTAGATTTTCTATTTAGTCCATCAGTTCCTCTTAATATCTTGATAATTTTGATTAAATGACCTAGCAGCCTAATAAACCTCAGGGAATACAACCTGTCTTTATGAAATCTCTCCTAATAATTTAACCCTTGGGGTCCAAATAGTTTTCAAAAAAATATATGCTGCAATCCCTGTTTTAAGGCCAATATATTGTTCCATAGGTGTGGTACCTAGACAACAGAAATCCAGGTGTGGGCTGAACAGGACTGTGTATAGGTGAAGAATGACCTCTAGCTTCTCGTATTCTAGTCTTTTGGATATAAAGGCCAGCATTTCATTCACTCATTTGATTATTTTCTATTCCAGTTAGTAACATTGAGGCTCCAAGGTTTCACTGTTTTAAACTTATAATTTAGAAAGCATCCTCTTCAGATACAAAACAGATAACCTCACGCTTGTCTCCAGTTAAATTAATTCACCAATTTTGTCTATTCACTTAAAATTCAAAACCTTTGCAATTTTATGTTTCCCCTGCACAGGCTACAAAGCTGCCTAGTTCAGTCATCAGCAGATTTCACGTCATGGCTCTCCATCATCTAAGTTCTTAATAAATAGTTGAAATAGCACCACAGACTTTTGAAAGCCACCATTCATCATATTCAATAAATTAGAACATCAGTCCCCAAAAGAGGTGGCATGATGGCACAGTGGTTAGCACTGCTGCCTTACAGCACCAGGGACACAGCTTCGATTCTGGCCACGGTCACTGTCACTGTGGAGTTTGCACGTTCTTCCCGTGTCTGCAAGGGTTTCCTCCAGGTGCCCCGGTTTCCTCCCACATTCCAAAGATGTGTCGGTTAGGTTGACTTGTCATTGACATTGTAATGCTAAAGTTGACCCTAGTGCCAGAGGCATTATGGTCAGTACAGACTAAGAGTTGAATGACCTCCTTCTGTACTGTAGGGATTCTTCTGCTGTTCTGCCAATTTTTTATCCAGGTCAATAATTAACCTTCAATTTTAGCTAAAAGTCCCTTATATTTATCAAATGCTTTCTGGAAGTCCATATAGATAACATAAATATGCATTTCTTTGTTCACTTCTTTAATCATTTCTTTAATAACAAAAAGAACAATGATCAGATATGATTATCCCTTTACGAGTACATGCTGGCTCTCTCTCTGATCAATAAAAACTCATCCTATCCTTAAATATGATCTCTGTTTCCTGACAATAGATGTTAGCCTAATCAGTCTATAATTCCCTGTTTTCCCCCTATCAACAGTCTTAAATGATGAATGGCTTTCTGATTCCACCATTATCGAAGCTGTACTACTGATGTGTATGTTGAGCAGCTGAATCCAATTGCAGATTTCCTCCCCAAACCCCATATGGAGAGCAAATCCATCATATAGGTGTGTAATATTTTGTCAAAGGCCTTCTCCTGGTCCAGGCCAATGAGGCAGGCATCCACACCCCTTACCCACAATAGACAACCATAATCTTGAGTAACACAAGGCTATCTTCCTGATGGGTACAAAGCATATCTGGTCACCAACTCTGAGCAGGCCTCACCAGATTGGCGATGACTTTGGACAAAATTTTATAGTCTAAATTCAACAGTGAAATGGTTCACCAATATCTAATTTCTTCCTTTCCCCCTTCCACCTGTAGATGAAGCTATTGATGCTTCATGGATTCCAACAGTCTCCCAGTTACTAGCATATTCTCCTAAAATTCCAGCAGGTTGGGGCTGATCCAGTCCCTCAGAGCTGAATACAACTCAGCTGGTAAGCTATCGCTTCTTGGAGTTTTATTCTTGAGGATCTTGGGGGCTTTAGTCAACTCACCCAGAGTTAGTGATTTGCCTGATAAAGAAAGGAAGGATAAACTATGAAGCTGGGCTAGCGCTAAATATAAAAAAGGATAGTAAGAGTTTTTATAAATATATAAAAAGGAGGCTGGCTAGGGTGAATGTTGGACCCTTAGAGGATGGGAGGGGGGGATTTAGTGGTGGGGGATGAGGAAACGGCTGAGGCCTTGAATAACTTTTTTGCTTCGGTCTTCACGGAGGAGGACGCAAATAGTTTGCCAGGTATTAACGATGGAAAGATGGTAGGAGTGGAGGGCCTGAATGAGATCATTGTTACTAGAGAGGCAGTGTTCGACAGACGAGAGGGACTGATGGTGGACAAGTCCCCAGGACCGGATGGAATGCATCCGAGGGTTCTGAAAGAAATGGCGGAGGTGATAGTGGATGCCTTGGTGATTATTTTCCAAACCTCGCTGGATTCCGGGGAAGTGCCGGAAGATTGGAAAACGGCTAATGTTACGCCGCTGTTTAAAAAGGGTAGCAGGCAAAAGGCAGGGAATTATAGGCCGGTTAGTTTAACGTCTGTTGTAGGAAAAATGCTTGAATCCGTAATTAAAGGAGAAAATAGCGAGGCATCTTGAGAAGAATTGTTTGATAGAGCAGACGCAGCACGGTTTCGTTAAGGGGAAGTCGTGTCTGACGAATTTATTAGAATTCTATGAGGATATGTCTTGTGCGGTGGATAGAGGGGAACCGGTGGATGTGGTGTTTCTCCATTTTCAGAAGGAGTTTGATAAGGTGCTGCACAACAGGTTGTCACAGAAGGTCAGGAGGCATGGAGTTGGGGGTAGGGTGTTAGCATGGATAGGGGATTGGCTGTCAAATAGGAGGCAGAGAGTGGGCGTCAATGGGTGCTATTCGGATTGGCGGTTGATGACTAGTGGAGTGCCCCAGGGATCGGTGCTGGGGCCTCAGCTATTTACCATTTATATAGATGATCTGGAGGAGGGAACTGAGTGTAAGGTGTCGAAATTTGCTGATGACACAAAGATTGGTGGAACGGCAAATTGTGCAGAGGGTGTGGGAAGTCTGCAGAGGGATCTAGATAGGCTGAGCAAGTGGGCGAGGACCCGGCAGACGGAATACAATGTTGGCAAGTGTGAGGTTATCCACTTTGGTAGGAAGAATGGTAGGAAGGACTACTACTTACATGGCGAAAAGCTGCAGCATGCTACGGTGCAGAGGGACCTGGGGGTCCTTGTGCATGAGTCACAAAAACCCAGCCTGCAGGTGGTCAGGAAGGCAAATGGGATGCTGGCCTTCATAGCGAGGGGGATTGAATATAAAAGTAGGGAGGTCTTGCTGCAACTGTACAGGGCTGGAGTACTGTGTGCAGTTTTGGTCGCTGCACTTGCGCAAGGATATTTTGGCCTTGGAGGGAGAGCAGAGGAGGTTCACTAGGCTGATACCGGAATTGAGGGGGTTGAGCTATGAGGAGAGGCTGAATAAACTGGGCTTGTACTCGTTAGAGTTTAGAAGGATGAGGGGAGTCTCATTGAGACATACAAGATGATGAAAGGGATGGATAGGGTGGAGGTGGAGGGGATCTTCCCGCTCAGAAAGGACAGCAGGACTAGAGGGCACAGCCTCAAGATAAGGGGGGTGGGGGGTGAAGTTTAGAACGGAGTTGAGGAGGAACTTCTTCACTCAAAAGGGTGGTGAATCTCTGGAATTCTCTGCCCATTGAAGTGGTTGAGGCTTCCTCGCTAAATATACTTAAGACGCAGGTAGATAGATTTTTGGTAGGCAAGGGGATTAAGGGTTATGGGGAGAAGGCGGGAAAGTGGAACTGAGCCACTTCAGATCAGCCATGATCTTATTGAATGGCAGGGCAGGCTCGAAGGGCTAGATGGCCTACTCCTGCTCCTATTTCTTTTGTTCTTATGTCCTAGGCTCTCCAGCTCACTGTCCTCAGACTCTTGAGATAGAGGACAGGAAGGAATGGGAGGCTGTGCCGTGACCATCATGTCATAACAGTCCAGTGTAAAAGGATTTGTTTGTGATTTTTATAAATGACCTGGATGAGGAAGTGGAGGGATAGGTTGGTAAGTTTGCCGATGACACGAAGGTCAGGGGTGTTGTGGATAGTTTGGAGGGATGCCAGAAGTTGCAGCGTGACATAGACAGGGTGCAAGACTGGGCAGAGAAGTGGCAGATGGACTTCAACCTGGGTAAATGTGTAGTGATACATTTTGGCAGGTCAAATAGGATGAAGGAATATAATATTAAGGGTAAGACTCTTAGCAGTGTGGAAGATCAGAAGGCTCTTGCAGTCCGGGTTCATAGGACTCTCAAATCGGCTTCTCAGGTAATGGATGCGGTTAAGAAGGTGTATAGTGTACTGGCCTTCATCAATTGAGGAATTGAGTTTAGGAGTTGGGAAATAATGCTGCAGCTTTATAGGACCCTGGTCAGACCCCACTTGGAGTATTGTGCTCAGTTCTGGTCGCCTCATTACAGGAAGGATGTGGAAGCCATTGAAAGTGTGCAGAGGAGATTTACAAGGATGTTACCTGGATTGGGTGGCGTGCCTTATGAGGATAGGTTGAGAGGGCTTGATCTTTTCTCCTTAGAGAGACGAAGAATGAGAGGGGACCTGATAGAGGTGTATAAGATGATGAGGGGTATTGATCAGGTGGACTCTTAGAGGCTTTTCCCCAGGGCTGAAATGGCTGCCACAAGAGGACACAGGTTTAAGGTGCCGGAGAGTAGGTACAGAGGAGATGTCAGGGGTAAGTTTTTCACTGAGGGTGGTGGGTGA
Organism: Carcharhinus amblyrhynchos; assembly: GCF_965287045.1. Lineage (NCBI taxonomy): Eukaryota > Metazoa > Chordata > Chondrichthyes > Carcharhiniformes > Carcharhinidae > Carcharhinus > Carcharhinus amblyrhynchos. Next base: position 31,613,016 of record NC_137335.1, on the reverse strand, counting down.
GTGGAATCGGCTGCTGTCGGTGGTGGTGGAGGCAAATTCGTTAGGGTCTTTCAAGAGACTTCTGGATGAGTACATGGGATTTAATAGGATTGAGGGTTATAGGTAAGCCTAGTAGATAGAGATAAGATTGGTGCAACTTGTGGGCCGAAGGGCCTGTTTGTGCTGTAGTTTTTCTATGATTCGCTCAGCCTCAAAGTGTCAGACTGCAATGACTTTACTAAGCCATCTTCTCCTTTCAGGCTGCTATTTACCTTTTGGAAGAAGAAATGCGAGCATGTCACATTCTGCTCCACAGAGCGGACTCTGGACTGTTTTGGAAACCTCCATGGTGAAGAATGAGATCTGCTGGCCCTTCATCTCCTGCAAATTTTGCATGTGCTTCTGGAGTTGGAACTTTTTTCCCATCTCTCTTGCTTTCTGAGCGCTTGAGAATGAAAAACCTCTTGATGTTCTTTTTGGTTGCCTCCTGCCAGTGTGGTAGGTACTCAGAAGGTTTCACAATTCTCCAACCTTTGTAAATAATCCCTTTAGAGTACCTCAATATCCTTACACACTTCCCTGCCAAACCTCTAGCCCTCCTGTCGGTGGCAGTTAGCCAGTAGGAAGCAGTGGTCAGAGAAGAACACCAGCTTGAAGTCAGTGCATCTTATCGTGAATGCTGAGGACACAAAAAGGAAGTCTATCTTGGAGCAGGAAAACTTGTCTACTCCTGACAAGGTATATCCACGCTGTGCTCCATCGGCAGGTTTGAAGATGTCATGCAGCTTGATATCTTTTACTGTTTATATCAGGAGTCTGGATGAAGTGTTCAGTCTGCTGCAGGAGTGTCCAGCTGCATCCTGATGCAGTTGCTAGCAGCAGTGGTAGCTTTATTAATTAACCGAATGGAGCATGCTTGTAAGTAAGTCTGCAATGAGGATGTGTCCGCCCACCATTTCCTTAACGGAAGTGGTGAAGTTGCACTCATGGGATGACTCTGGTTCCTCCTGCCTGTGTATTCTAACTTGATTGATGGCCTCTGTGGTCACCAATGTAACCATTGCCTGTAAGAACAGAGATGTGATATTGGACACTCCTTTGATTTATTGTCACATGTATTAACATACTGAAAAGTATTGTTTCTTGCGTGCTATACAGACAAAACATACCGCTCATAAAGAAGGAAATGCACTGCTGCTCTCAATTTCCCAGAGCTGGGGTATGCTGGCCTTCTCACTTTGGGGTTGGAATTGGGGTGTGCTGTTCACCTCTGTTTCCAATGCTCTGGAAAGGTGATGACGTTTGGCTGAATGCAATCTCCCTTTTCCTGTGTTTCCACTTTGTCCCCCTTTGTTCCATTCTGATGGCTGGAGGTTGGCATGTGTCCTTGGCATTGGTCAGGCTGACCATTCTGTCTGCTTGGCTATCCTTGGCTTTCGCCAGCTGTGTGTAAATAAGGCCATGTTTGGTGCAGGTCTTGTAGAGATGGCCTGCTGCATCACATAGTTTACAGCACGTCTGCATGCAGTCCTTCAGTCTTGACTGAGCACTACTATCGTGCCAATGGGGAGTATATATTTTAAACATCATTGAACTTCCACAATAATGAGCGGCCTGTTTGCTTCAATGCACAGTACAGTCCAGATTACTGCGTGGCTGTGCTCCTGTGCATTTTAGAGCAAATATTGACCTTTTCCCACTGAAACAATAGAAACCCCACAATACAGCTCATCGAGTCTGCACCGACCCCCAAACCATACGTATTTTACCCACTAATCCTCTCTAACCTATGCATCAATTTAGCATGGCCAATCAACCTAACCCGCACATCTTTGGACTGTGGGAAGAAACCGGAACACCCGGAGGAAACCCACGCAGACACGAGGAGAATGTGCAAGCTCCACACAGACAGTGACTCAAGCCGGGAATCGAACCCAGGTCCTTGTAGCTGTGAAGCAGCAGTGCTAACCACTGTGCTACTGTGCTGGTTTCAATTTCCTTTCACTCATGAATTAGCTGAACGGAAACGACACAGTAGGGCCAGTAAGACTCAGAGAAACAGCAGGCAAGGTAGGATTGCAAATCAGAGAGGGTTTGGTGGACTTAAGTGCATTTGTTTCAATGCGAGAAGTGTAACAGGTAAGGCAGATGAACTTAGAGCTTGGATTACTACTAGAAACTATGCTGTAGTTGCCATTATAGAGACTTGGTTAAGGGAAGGACAGGATTGGCAGCTTAACATTCCAGAAAATAGATGCTTCAAGCATGATAGAGGGGGATGTAAAAAGTATGGGGGAGTTGCACTACTTGTTAAGGAGAATATCATGACTGTACTCTGGGAGGACACCTCGGAGGACTCATACAGCGAAGCAATATGGGGAGAGCTCAGGAATAGGAAAGGTGTAGTCACAATGTTGGGGGTTTACTATAGGCTACCCAACTGCCAGCAGGAGATTGAGGAACAGATAGGTAGGCAGATTTTGGCAAAGTGCAAAAGTAACAGGGTTGTTGTGGTGAGAGATTTTAATTTCCCCTATATTGACTGGGACTTACTTAATGCTAGGGGAGTGGATGGGGCAGAGTTTGTAAGGAGCATCCAGGAGGACTTCCTGAAACAGCTTGTAGATAGTCCAACTAGGGAAGGAGCCATTCTGGACCTGGTATTGGGGAATGAGCCCACCAGGTTGTTAGTGTTTCAGTAAGGGAACAGTTCAGGAACAGTGACCACAGTTCAGTAAGCTTTAAGGTACTAATGGATAAAGATAAGTGTAGTCCTCAAGTTACGGTGCTAAACTGGGGGAAGGCTAATTACAACAACGTTAGGCAGGAACTGAATAATGTAGATTGGGGTCAGATTTTTGAGGGCAAATCAACATCTGGCATAAGAACATAAGAACATAAGAACATAAGAAATAGGAGCAGGAGTAGGCCATCTGGCCCTTCGAGCCTGCCCCGCCATTCAATAAGATCATGGCTGATCTGTCGTGGCTCAGTTCCACTTTCCCGCCCTCTCCCCATAACCCTTAATCCCCTCTCTTATCAAAAACCCATCAACCCGCTTCTTAAAAATATTTAGCGAGGCAGCCTCCACCACTTCAACGGGCAGAGAATTCCAGAGATTCACCACCCTTTGAGTGAAGAAGTTCCTCCTCAACTCCGTTCTGAACCGCCCCCCCTTTATCTTGAGGCTGTGCCCCCTAGTCCTACTGTCTTTTTTGAGCGGGAAGAGTCTTTCCACCTCTATCCTATCCATCCCATTCATCATCTTATACGTCTCAATGAGATCTCCCCTCATTCTTCTAAACTCTAACGAGTACAAGCCTAGTTTATTCAGCCTCTCCTCATAGCTCAACCCCCTCAACTCCGGTATCAGCCTAGTAAACCTCCTCTGCACTCCCTCCAAGGCCAAAATATCCTTGCGCAGGTGCGGCGCCCAAAACTGCACACAGTACTCCAGCTGCGGCCTCACCAATGCCCTATACAGCTGCAGCAAGACCTCCCTACTTTTATATTCAATCCCCCTCGCTATGAAGGCCAGCATCCCATTCGCCTTCCTGACCACCTGCTGCACCTGCAGGCTGGGTTTTTGCGACTCATGCACAAGGACCCCGAGGTCCCTCTGCACCGTCGCCTGCTGCAGTTTTTCGCCACGTAAGTAATAGTCCTTCCTACCATTCTTCCTACCAAAGTGGACCACCTCACACTTGCCAACATTAAATTCCATTTGCCATTTCCTGGCCCATTCGCCCAGCCTATCTAGATCCTTCTGCAGACTCTCCACACCCTCCACACAATTTGCCTTTCCCCCAATCTTGGTGTCATCAGCAAATTTCGACACCCTACACTCGGTTCCCTCCTCCAGATCATCTATATAAATGGTAAATAGCTGAGGCCCCAGCACCGACCCCTGGGGCACCCCACTAGTCACCAACCGCCAATCCGAATAGCACCCATTGACCCCCACTCTCTGCCTCCTATTTGACAACCAATCCTCTATCCACGCTAACACCCTACCCCCAACTCCATGTCCTCTGACCTTCTGCAGTAACCTCTTGTGAGGTACCTTATCAAACGCCTTCTGAAAATCCAGAAAGACCACATCCACCGGCTCTCCTCTATCCACCGCCCTAGACACATCCTCATAGAACTCCAGTAAATTTGTCAGACACGACTTCCCTTTAATGAAACCGTGTTGCGTCTGCCCTATCAAGCAATTCCCTTCAAGATGCCTCGCAATTTCCTCCTTAATGACGGATTCTAACATTTTACCTACCACAGACGTTAAACTAACCGGCCTGTAATTCCCCGCCTTTTGCCTGGCACCCTTCTTAAACAACGGCGTAACATTAGCCGTTTTCCAATCCTCCGGCACTTCCCCGGAATCCAGCGACGTCTGGAAAATAACCACCAAGGCATCCACTATCACCTCCGCCATTTCTTTCAGAACCCTCGGATGCATTCCATCCGGTCCTGGGGACTTGTCCACAATCAGCCCCTCCAGTCTGTCGCGCACCACCTCTCTAGTAACAGTAATGTCATTAAGACCCTCCAGTCCTACCACCTTTCCATCGCTAACACCCGGCAAATTATTCACGTCCTCCTCCGTGAAGACAGAAACAAAAAAGTTATTCAAGACCTTAGCCATATCCCCATCCCCTACCACTAGGTCCCCTTTCTCATCCGCTAAGGGACCAACGTTCACCCTAGCCAGCCTCTTCCTTTTTATATATTTATAAAAACTCTTGCTATCCTTTTTTATATTAAGCGCTAGCCCAGCTTCATAGCTTCTTCTACCCTCCTTTATCAACTTTTTTGTCAATCTTTGTTGACATTTAAACCTTTCCCAATCCTCTTCTCGCCCACTGCTCTTAGCTACTCTAAATTCCTCCGCTTTTAATTTAACACTTTCCTTCACCTCCTTCGTTATCCACGGCTTATTACCTCTCTTCCTACTGTCCTTTTTAACCATCGGAATAAATTTCTGCTGAGCACCAAGAAAGATCTCCTTAAAGATCCTCCACTGCTCCTCAGCAGACCTACCTTCCAACGCGCTCCCCCAGTCCACATTCGCCAATTCTTCTCTCATCCTACCATACTCCCCTCTATTCAAACAAAGGACACGTGTCCGGGAACCCACTTTCTCCTCCTCCATCTGCAACAGAAACTCCACCATACAATGATCACTCTCTCCAAGAGGATCCTTCACCTCAAGGTCCCTAATTCTACCCGCCTCATTACATAGCACCAGATCCAAGATAGCTCGCTCCCTCGTCGGCTCCAACACACACTGTTCCAGGAAACTATCCCGGCAGCATTCCAAGAACTCCTCCTCGAGCCCACCTCGTCCAACATGGGTCGACCAATCAATATGCAGATTGAAATCCCCCATAACTACTGCCGTCCCATTCCTGCACGCCGCACTTATTTGCGCGTTGACAGCCCGCCCCACCTCCAGATCATTATTCGGGGGCCTATAGACGACACCCACCAGCGTCTTCCTCCCTTTGCTGTTCCTAATCTCCACCCACAACGATTCCACTTTCTGCTCTTTGGCTCCGATATCATCCCTTGCTACCACCTTGATGCTGTCCTTAATCAGCAGAGCTACGCCACCCCCTCTTTCCTCCTGCCTATCCTTCCTAAACACTTGATAGCCCTGTACATTCATCTCCCAGTCCCTGTCACCTTGCAGCCACGTCTCTGTAATGGCCACCAGATCGTATCCATTTGTGTCGATCTGCGCCACCAGCTCATCCACTTTATTCCGAATGCTTCGTGCATTCAGATAAAGCGCTTTCATCCCAGCCTTCTTCTGGACCCTATTTGCCGTAACGCCACCACTTGGGACATCCTCAGCCTCTTCCCTTACCTGTACCCTATCCTTAACTGTAGACCTCCTAACATCACCTACCCTCGCACCCTCCCCCCCCCTAATTAGTTTAAAGCCCTGTCTACAGTCCTCTTTACTCGATTCGCCAGCACTCTGGTCCCAGCACGATTCAGACCAACCCCATCCCGCCCGAACAAGTCCCACCTACCCCAATACTGGTGCCAATGCCCCATAAATTCGATCCCATTCCTCCCACACCAATCTCTGAGCCACCCATTCACTTCCTTTATCCTGTCAACCCTACGCCCGTCTGCACTCGGTTCAGGCAGTAGCCCAGAGAAGACCACCTTGTCGGTTCTACTTTTTAATTCCATTCCCAGCTTCTCATACTCCCTCCCCAGATCCTCAGTCCGCACTTTGCCTATGTCGCTGGCACCCACATGTACCACCACAACCGGGTTCTCACCCTCCCACTCCAGATTCCTCTGCAGCCCAGCTGCGACATCCTGTACCCGAGCACCAGGCAGACAACACACCCTTCTGTGCACTTTGTCATTGTGACAAAGGACAGTGTCAATACCCTTCACCCCACTATCTCCAATCACTACTACGTTCCTTTTCCCCTTCTCTTTGCCTATGTCCTGCTGCATCACTGTACCGTGTGCAGTTTGCTCACCAACCTCACCTGCCTCGTCCTCTTCCAGACTGGAAGCAAGAACCTCAAACCTGTTATGCAGATTAAGAGGCTGAGGCCTCCGCTCCTCACCCCCCTTCCTCCTCCCAGCAGCCCCCTTTTGTTCCTGACCCTTAGATTTAGCCAGTCTAGGGGGGGTGGATGTCACTTGCACCCCACTGACAATGACACCCTCTCTCCCCCTGATGAGCCTCAGTGTCTGTAGCTCAGAGGCCAGCTCATCCACCTTGAGCTGGAGCTCCTCCAGCAACCTGCACTTACTGCAGACATGGCCACTGGGAAGGACCCTGGGGTCCACCAGTTCCCACATCATACAGGAACCGCACATCACATGCCCCTCCATTATTCAATATAGTTTGTTGTGGGAAAAAAAATTTTTTCCTTGTTTTTTGCTGTAGTAGTTTTGAAAAAAAAATTTTTTTTTTTTCCTTGTTCTTTCCACCTGGCCTTTTTACCTTCAAGCCCTTTTTGATATTAAGCCCTAATAGCTCACTCTGCTTCCCTCTCACTCCGCTGCCCGCTATCTACACCAGGCCTCCTTTTAAACTTGGCGCTGATTTAAAGCTGATGGGCCACAACTGCCTGATAATCACTCCCTCACAATTCTTAAAGCAGTAAATACAATAAGTAAATGCTTTAAACAGTTCTACAAAGAACAAAGTGCTTTAAACTTATTTTAAACTGGTTTTTAACAGGTAAAGTCTTAGCTTTCTCTCTGATGCTCCTTCCTCGTCTGCTCCAGCATGTGGGAGGATTGAGTGTAAGTTGATAGGGATTCAGGACCGGCACATTCCTGTAAGGATGAAGGATAAGTTTGGCAAGTTTTGGGAACCTTGGATAACAAGAGATATTGTGAGCCTAGTCAAAGAGAAAAAGGAAGCATTTGTCAAAGCTAGGAGGCTGGAAACACACAAAGCAAGTGTGGAATACAAGTGTAGAAAGAAATTTAAGCAAGGAGTAAGAAGAGCTAAAAGGGGTCATGAAAAAGCATTGGCCAGCAGGATTAAGGAAAGTCCCAAGGCTTCTTACACATATGTAAAGAACAAGAGGGTAGCCAGTGAGAGGGTTGGCCCACTCAAGGACAAGGGAGGGAATCTATGCTTGGAGCCAGAGGAAATGGGCGAAGTATTAAATGAGTACTTTGCGTCAGTATTCACCAAAGAGAAGGATTTTGTGGATGATGAGTCTGGGAAAGGATGTGTAGATAGTTTGAGTCATGTTGAGATGGGGTTCCTGAGAAACATCAAGGTAGACAAGTCTCCAGGGCCTGATGGGATATACTCCAGAATACTGAGAAAAGCAAGAAAGGAAATTGCTGGGGTCTTGAGAGAAATCCTTGTATCCTCACTGGCTACAGGGGAGGTCCCAAAGGATTGGAGAATAGCCAATGTTCTTCCTTTGTTTAAGAAGGGTGGCAAGAATAATCCAGGTAATTACAAGCTGGTGAGCCTTACATCAGTGGTAGGGAAATTATTGGAGAGGATTCTTCAAGACAGCGTTTATTCCCATTTGGAAATAAGTGAATGTATTAGTGAGAGGCAGAAGGGGAGATTGTGTCTCACGAACTTGATCGAGTTTTTTGAGAAAGTGACGAAGATGATTGATGAGGGTAGGGCAGTGGATGTTGTCTACATGGACTTCAGTAAGGCCTTTGACAAGGTCCCTCATGGCAGACTGGTACAGAAGTTGAAGTCTCACTTGATCAGAGGTGAACTGGTAAGGTGGATACAAAACTGGCTCAGTCAAAGAAGACAGAGGGTAGTAGGGTAGCAGTGGAAGGGTGCATTTCTGAATGGAGGGCTGTGACAAGTGGTGTTTGTCAGGGATCAAAGAACAAGAACAAAGAACAACACAGCACGGGAAACAGGCCCTTCAGCCCAACGAGCCTGCACCACCATTTTAACATTATGCTTATGGCATTCCACATTGAGGGAAGACTAATTTAGGGACAATTTGTTATGTCAATCAGCCCAACAGCACATCTTTGGGGTGTGGGAGGAAACCGGAGCACCCGGAGAAAACCCACGCAAGCACAAGGAGAATGCGCAAACTCCTGCAGACACTGGCCCAAATCCATGTATCTGCACAGCAAACAGTGATAGTCACTGAGCTGTCGTGTTGCCCAGCATCTGGTCCAGTTTAAGCGTACACTAATGACATGAAGTACTAGGCTACTCTCGAAACATCCAAGAGCAGCCCTCGTACGACCCATCCCGTGTATGCCCCTTGTTGGACAAAGTGCTGGGACCTTTGCTGTTTGAAATATATGTAAACGATTTGAAGGCAAATGTAACTGGATTGAGGCATAGCCTCAAGGTAAGGGGGGGCAGTTTAGAACGGAGTTGAGGAGGAACTTTTTCACTCAAAGGGTGGTGAATCTCTGGAATTCTTTGCCCGTTGAAGTGGTGGAGGCTACCTCGCTAAATATATTTAAGACACGGGTAGACAGGTTTTTGACAGACAAGGTAATTAAGGGTTATGAGGAGAAAGCGGGAAAGTGGAACTGAGCCACTTCAGATCAGCCGTGATCTTATTGAATGGCGGGGCAGGCTCGAAGGGCAAGATGGCCTACTTCTGCTCCTATTTCTTATGTTCTTATGATTAGTAAGTTTGTGGACAATACAAAGGTTGGTGGATTTGTGGATAGCGATGAGGACCATCAGAGAATACAGCAGAATATAGATCAATTGGAGACTTGGGCAGATGGAGTTTAATCTGGACAAATGTGAGGTAATGCATTTTGGAAAGTCTAATGCAGATAGGAAATATACAGTAAATGGCAGAACCCTTAGGAGTATTGATAGGCAAAGGGATCTGAGTGTACAGGTACACAGGTTACTGAAAGTGACAATGCAGGTGGAGAAGGTAGTCAAGAAGGTATACGGCATGCTTGCCTTCATTGACTGGGGCACTGAGTTTAAAAATTGGCAAGTCAGGTTGATTCTTTATAGAACCTTAGTTAGGTTGCACTTGGAATTAGTGTTCAATTCTGACTGCCACACTACCAGAAGGATGTGGAGGCTTTGAAGAGGGTACAGAAAAGATTTACCAGGATATTGCCTGGTATGGAGGGCATTAGTTATGAGGAGATATTGGAGAAACTTGGTTTGTTTTCACTGGAGCGACAGAGGTTGAGGGGAGACCTAATACAAGTCTACAAGATTATGACAGGCATGGACAGAGTGGATAGTCAGAAGTTTTTTCCCAGGGTGGAAGAGTCAATTACTAACAGGCACAAGTTTAAGGTGCAAGGGGCAAATTTTAAAAGAGATGTACGAGGCAGATCTTTTCACACAGAGAGTAGTGGGTGCCTGGAACTCATTGCCAGGGGAGGTAGTGGAAGTGGATATGGTAGTGACTTTTAAGGGGCGTCTTGACAAGTACATGAATGAGATGTGAATAGCGTAGGGAGTTTTAGTTAAGACGGGCAGCATGGTCAGTGCAGGCTTGGAGGGTTAAAGGGCCTCTTCCTGTGCTGTAATTTTCTTTGTTCATCCCATTCTTCCAATCCCCCATACCTGTCCAATTCCTGTTCCTCCCTCATATATGCCATAACAGTAATTTCTCCCTCCCCTTCTGAAATAGTGACTTGTGCTCTGGTGTATTTTGGCGAAGGCTGCAGTACTTTTTCCAAAGCCCCTCCATCCTTTGATGAATGAGACTGCAGAGACTATTAGTAGATTTGTTGGTTATGCTAGTCCTCATCAATTTTCCAAAGCACTACTGTTGTTGCTTGTACAGCTTTTTTTAAAATTTGAGATTGGGGTATCAAGGAGAACAATAGCATCCCCAACACCATGACAGCAAAGATTAATTAACTTAATCTCAAACTAGGGTCTTCCTATTTTGTACTGCTCATTTACTTAATGAGCCATCTGGCAGAACTGACACCAATGTGCAATGGGAATATTAGAAATATTAAAATAACTTAAACGATTCACAAGTAGGAGTGAGTTTTAGCAGTCAACTTCTTCAACAATGTAATTTTTTTTTGAGAGATCATGAGTGTGCTTTATTGTTCTAAGATCCAAATCTTCCCTTTCCCTTCCCCTCATCATGAAATGCATAGCAACAGAAAATCTCCTTAATTTAAACTATGAGATACTTTAATTCCATTTACAACAGAAAATAAATTTCACTGTATATACAGGATGAGTTCACAGGAGAACAGAAACCTGGTGGGGGGGGAAGGGGTAATGAAGAGACCAGGAATAAAGCTGCTAATAAGACCAACAGGATAGATCTTTCATCGGATTTAAAAATTCCATTGAGATCAATTAAACTCAGAAGGCTGCAATAAGCAGAATTATTCATTAATGCATTGCATGACAAGTAAGAATCTTAGGCTTGTAGTCTTTTTGCTATAAATCAAAAGGTTGATCTTGGATGAAGAAGGTCCTTTGGTAATTTTACAAAATAAGTGACCGATCGGAGGAAATATCTTTATAGCTAACAAAAACCTTTGCAATTTTTAACACCTCTATTAAATCTCTTCACCTCCTCAGTCCCAGCAATATTTCAAGTCTCTTCTCATAACTGCAGTTTCATATTCTGCCCTCACTCCAGTGATTCAAAATACATTTTGACTTTAATGCCCTTTGTATATTTATGTTCCAAGTAATTTAAACTACTGCTCTTAATTTGATTCCTTTCCATCAATCTTACCTCAACATCTCAATAAGATACTTTCTGTTCAAATTCAAAAGTTTGTCCAGTCTTCATGCGAGACTGACCTGTGCAGATTGAGTCTAATGATGTCATTGTGACCAGTTTGCAATACGAATCTGAGGCTTGAGCAAATGTGAGATTAAGTACAGTGGTGAATTCTCGGTTGGCTAGATTTGCCAGGAATTAGAAGTGGACCGGAACTTATCCAGCGAGGAGTTTCAAAATCTAACTTTAGGTTTCTTGGCAGGTCATGTGGACGAACAACCTTTCTCTTCTGTCTCAAGGGGGCCTTGGACATCTATTGCCCTACCCATTTTTGCTAATCATCTTCACAATGCTCCCACCTCAACTTACTGCCGGGGCGCATTCCTATGATTCTCCCGCGACACTTTACTACCAAATTCCTGCTCCCATTGCCAACCGAGTAGCTGATCTGGGTGGAATTCTGGAAAAATTTTTGGAAATTATCAGCGTGTCTTCCCACTTCCTTCAAGCCCTTCTATTTTTAACCACAACAAAAGAATCTGAAGAGAGGAAGTCAATTAGCCTCAGTGATTAAGTAAAAATTTATGGTGAAAAATCATGAAGGGACTTGTGTATAATGTAAATTTTCACCTTGGTTGATTCAACTAATTAAAAGAAATAAGGTACTTACACTGTGAACTCCTAAAGCCTTCCAGATTGTAAGGCTAAGTAAACCAACTCCACACCAGGCGTAGAGAGAACCCCAGCCTAGGGCCCTCAGCGCTAGTGATGCCCCACTTTCAGGAACAGTAATGGTTGCAGTCATTCCCTAGAAAAGAAGGGAAGAAGATAAAAGTAAAAACTTACAATTATATAGTGCTCTTTACAAACTCAGGGCCTCCCAAAGCTCCTTACTGACATTTAAGTACATGTAGTCACTGTTCCAAAGGAAGAATTGTAACCCACACCTGGTAGCAGCCAGGATATTTTCACACTGCAGTAATACAATATCACTAACTGCTTCATGGCTGAAACCACCTTTATTGGTGGCTAACCTTAAATCTGGCGGATGACATCTGAGGAACCCCATCAATAAACACCAAGCACGCCACAACACCAAACAGTATCCCAAGTGAAAAACAACAACCTGAATATGCTGCCTTTAATATATAAAAATGCCCGCACTGCCTAAAAATGTGGAGGAGGCAAATTTAATCAGAGCTTTCAAAGGGTATCAGATAATTATCTGAATAGAAAAGAATTTACAGGGCTTTTTTAAAATAACAAATTAATTTATGCGTTTTCAAAGAGAGATAAGGAACTGCACAATACAGTGATGCAGCTCCCCCCAGTAAACAAGCGACCAAACAGAAACGGTGCAAGACAGAAAAATAGCATTTTAAACTGACAGTTGACAGTAATTAACCCTTTAAAGTGATTTTTTTACTCCATTCTTAAGTTATAAAGCCAATGTTTGGAATGGGCTGGGCAAAGCCAAATTCATTCCTTGCTTGCTCAAAAAACCAAATACAAATTGAATCCAGTTCATGGTCCCCACAAGGGAGACGGACAAGATCCAAGCTGATAACCCATTTTTGCAACCCATTTTTGGCATGTTCCAACGTCAAAATAAAGAAAATACATTAAGTCTTTGAATTAGGGTGAAGGAGTGGTCAGCTTGGGATCATTAAGTTAATAGAATCCACCAGCAAGCTATTAATGAAGTGAATATAATGATATTTGCTTTCATCTTAGTGAGACTGGCCAGTTCTGATTGGATTGCAAATATGGCCACCAAAGGACCAGGTTGTAAGTCAAAGTCTAGAACTTTGGGGAGAGTGTCAAAGGAGGATGACCAAAAACCAGCCAGTTTTGAACATGACCAGAACATGTGGGTATGTTCTGCAGGAGCAAGTGAACACCTGTCACATTTGTTGCTTGTGTTGAAAAAAAATTGCTAATTCTGGCCTTAGTGAAGTGAATTCTGTGCAAAACTTCAAATTGAATTAAACTTAATCAAGCACAAGAGGATATGGATTTGATCCCAAAGACGAGGTTCTTCTATACAATCCCCCCTCCAGTCATCCACAAAAATCAAGCCCGAGTTATTTCCCAGTCATTTCTTATCTTGGATCGGAGAGGGTCCCGATTGCATGAGATTGTACAATCTTGAAATAAAACCTTGGCAAGTCAAGAAGGCTGAAGGAATATTGGCCTTTATATCTAGAGGACTGGAGAATAAGAACATAAAAGCTATTCTGCAGCTTTACAAAACCCTCGTTAGATCCCACTTGGAGTATAATGAGCAGATCTGGGCACCACAGCTTAGGAAGAATTGGAAGGAGTACAATGTAGGTCTACAGGTGTTTGAGATAGTGATGGGGAGACACTTTAGTGATAGCGATCACAACATGGTACAACTTAAGCTTGTTATGGACAAAGGAATGGACGAGCTGCAAAAAAAGTAGTTTTGGACTGGGAGAGAGCGGATTTTAGGAAAATAAGGCAGGATCTGGCCAAGGTAGACTGGCATTCCATCACCAAATTCCTGCTCCCATTGTCAACCAAGTAGCAGATCTGGGTGGAATCCTGGGAAAATTTTTGGAAATTATCAGCGTGTCCTCCCGCTTCCTTCAAGCCCTTCTATTTTTAACCACAACAAAAGACTACTAATGAGAAAATCTATAGAAGAACAGTAGGGGGCATTCCAAAAGGAAACAGGAGGGTGTAAGCCCAGCATGTTCCCTCTAGGGTGACAGGTAGGAATAACAAAATCCAGACAAACATGGATGACCAGATACGTTCAGGAAACAATGAGGAGGAAAGGAGAGGCTTTTAAAAAGTACAAGGGAAACAAATCAGTGGAGGCATTAGTGAGGTATAGAAAGTGTAAGGTGGAGCTTAAGAAAACAATTAGCAATGCAAAGAGAAAAAGTATGGCAAATCCAAAGATATCCTATAAATATATCAATGGTAAGAGGATAACCAGCTAAAGAGCAGGGCCCATTTGGGACCAAGGGGACAACCTGTGGGTGGAGCCAGAGAACATTGGCAGAACATTGAATGATTACTTCATATCCGTCTTCACCCAAGAAAATGAGGACAATGGTATGGAATTCAGGCACAGAGACTGTGAGGTTCTTGAGCAAATTAACGTAGGGAAGGGCAAGGTATTGGAGGTGTTGGCAGTCTTAAAAGTGGATAAATCTCCAGGTCCAAATGTGCTCTACGCTGCTGTGGGAGGCAAGGGAGGAAATTGCAGGGGTTCTGACCCAAATTTTCAATTTCTCTCTAGCCATAGGGGACGTGTCAGACGACTGGAGAATAGCTAATGTGGTTCCGCTATTTAAGAAAAGTTGTAAAGCTGAACCAGGGAACTATAGACCAGTGAGTCTAACGTCAGTAGTAAAAAAAACTGTTACAGAAATTTTTGAAGGAAAGCATCTATCCCCACTTGGAGAGGCAAAGCTTGATCAGGGATAGTTAGCATGGCTTCGTCAGAGGGAGATCATGCCTAACAAATTTGATTGAATTTTTTTGAGGAGGTGACCAGGTGTGTAGACGAGGATAGTGCAGTCAATGTAGTTTACCTGGATTTCAGCAAAGCTTTTGACAAGGTCCTACATGGAAGACTTGTAAAGAATGTAAATTCACATGGGATACAGGTAATTTGTTAAAATGGATTCATAATTGGTTTAGTTATAGGAGACAAAGGATGATAATAGAAGGCTGCTTTAATGACTGGAAGTGTTCAGTGGCATACCACAGGGATCTGTGCTGGGCTCCCTATTATTTGTCAGCTTAGTCCATCTACAACAAAGTAAACTTAAGGCATCTTTTTGAAAATTAAAACACAAACAAGATAAATGTTGAATTTCCACAAGTATAATAACATGGGTCTCGAAAATTCTATTTGTGCAGAAAAATAGAAACTATGAAACTTAAATTGTCCATCTCCCATCTTATTAATTTAATTTTATTTCATTTTGGGTGTGAAGTTGCACAGAGTTAGAATGTTATGGTTTAATGATCAGCAGGTAGTAACTGAAGGATCAAGTCACTTGATTCAAATGCTATGTCTTCTTGCCATGAATTGTAGGAGTGTAGGCATACCTAAAACTTATTGACCAATTAACGAAAAAGAAATATACAAAAATTGATTGAGCTTAGCTTAGTGAAATCAACATCCTAAAATTCATTAAATCAGGAACATGAGTCATAATATCAGCCCAGCATATTTGGTTTGTTTTGTCAGTTACTGATCCTGCAGCAACTATATGCTACCATCTGTAAAACCTAACTTGTTGACTACATTAGCTTACCTTACCTTATTAAACCATCCAGGATTTTTCTTTTTTGCCATCGCAAGAGTTGTGCCAAAACCTGCTAGCATTCCAGCTGTAGCTACAGAACCAAGGAACAGACCACCTACCAAAATACCATAAAATATTTAAGATAATTTTCCCATGCTGTGCATTTTGGAGAATAGATAGATAGAAATTAGAAAGGATGATTTTGAGTGTCTG
Source organism: Carcharhinus amblyrhynchos (assembly GCF_965287045.1). Taxonomy (NCBI): domain Eukaryota; kingdom Metazoa; phylum Chordata; class Chondrichthyes; order Carcharhiniformes; family Carcharhinidae; genus Carcharhinus; species Carcharhinus amblyrhynchos. The sequence goes on along the minus strand of NC_137335.1, from coordinate 31,597,355 downwards.
AACTGTACAGCCCACAAGGGTTGCAATGAAATGAATTCTGAATACTGTGATACTGGTACTCTGTATGCTAAATTTCACAGAAACTTTTAAACTATTCAGTGCATTATAAATGACTCAAGCTGATAAATGCACTACCTGAATGCTACTAAAGCTAGTGAGGCAAGGAAAGTACGAAGTTAAATTGGGGCAGCAATGGAAACATTACAATTAGATTGAAAAAAAAATACAAAGGAGGGGTAAAAATCACAAGTTACGTAAAGCTATGGTTTAAAAAAAGCCTAGAGTACTGTGAACATTTCTTGGCACCATACATTAGAAAGAATATCAGCGTTGGTACATTCAACAGGCCAATGTGACACTCTAGTGGGTGAATTAAATCGATAGAAATTGTTTCTCCACCTCAGTATCTTCAAATCGATGTTTTCCATTTGTGTGTGCAAGTTTGCTTCTCATTTTCAGTCTACACTGCTAGCTAGCAAATAGAGAGCTAAATGTGCACGTCTCTCCCCATCAGTACATTACCTCCCTATCAACTGTGCTTATTCAGGCTGACACAAGAAAACTGGGTCTTTCACTGTTCCATGCAAAGCTTCACAGAAACTTGGGAGGGGGTTTGCCCCAGACATGATCCAACTCTTATGGCATAGTAAAATGAGCTCAATAGGCTGTCTCTGTCTGTGAGAGGGGTCTATTATATCCCACTGGTCAGCCACCACCCACCTGAAAACAGACAGCCCCAGACTAAGGTGCTGTTCTGCTAAGGTCCATCTGTTTCAATAAGTTCTTGGAGTTTAAAGTCACTGCTCAACAATTGTACAGATTTCATCATACCAGGCAAACAAATTAAAAGAAAGATGATGCCAAATCTTTGACCGACAAGCTGGAACTTCAGGTCAACGTACGTGGGATTGACAGAGGACATGAAGCTGGTCGATAAAATGTGCAAAGCAGCTATGATTAACATGGAACTTCAAAGACTTGACATTAACATAGCATCCTTCAAGACAGCAGGTTCACAGAGCAGATTGCAAAGAAAAACATTACATTTTAGCCCAGTTAACTTTGTGCATCTTTTCTCCATTATAGAGGCAAAAGACCAGTTCTAGGAGGGATTTCAATGCAAGGGTGAGCATTGCCTCATATATCATGACCTAGGGAAGATAAGAGGACACAGACCAACTTGAATTCTGTGGAACAATCATCTTCTTTCAGAATACACCATACCATTAGGTGTCCTGGAGACATTCACGATCAGGGCATTAGCACCAGGTGGAGCTGATCATTACCAGATGTAACTCTCTGATCAACATTCTCAACACACAGTTACCACAGTGCAGACTGTGATACAGATCATTCCTTGGAATAAACCAAGGTTAGGATGCCTTGAAAGTTCTTCATTCAAAACAGAACTCATATCATATCAACATCTGCCATTTTGCATACCTAGATAAAAATCAACAGTTCCTCAACACAATTGAACAGGCACTTCCCAGCATAGTGTCGTCTGTATTCTATCTACAATACTGCACTCTCAATACAGGGGAAGAAAGATCAGAAAACTATTGATTGGTTTAGGATTATCACTGTGATGGAACCAGTCATTCAAGCCAAGTGGTCCATTCACATTAATTACAAATGAGATCCAAGAAGACTCATTGCATCAATCGACATGCAAAATAAAGTTCAACAGACAGCTAGGCAGTGTGACAATGACTAAAACTTTGCCAGAAAATCCAGATGTCCTTTTATACAGACAATGTTAGGGTCATGACAGGAGGGGATCAAAAAGACAACAAGTCTAAGAAAACTGGTCCATTGAAAAGAAAGGCAAGGGAACTCACTACCAACTGCAACAAACAGTTACAGACGGGTGGAACACTATCTTATACTGCACTCGAGCAAGAACACCTACCCCGAACAAGCTCTAGACATTATAGAACAGCTGCCTGTCATGGCTGAATAGTGAAATCACAGAACTTAGCAAAACAACTGATATTTGTCATAGGGAAAGCCCAGGTGCTGATGATATCTTGGCTGATCTCATCGAGCCCAAAAAAAAGCGCTCAACAAAAAGTATTTGCATGAACTTCTCTGGCTCTGCTGGAGAAAGGAATCAGGACACAAGGATATAGAGTCATGGAGGTTTACAGCATGGAACTAGGCCCTTCAGCCCAACTTGTCCATGCCGTCCTTTTTTTTTGAAACCCCTAAACTAATCCCAATTGCCCGCATTTGGCCCATTTCCCTCCATACCCATCATACCCATGTAACTATCTAAATGCTTTTTAAAAGATAAAACTGTACCCGTCTCTACTACTAACTCTGGCAGCTTGTTCCAGACACCCACCACCTTCTGTGTGAAAAAATTACCCCTCTGGACACTTTTGTATCTCTCCTGTCTCACCTTAAACCTATGCCCTCCAGTTTTAGATTCCCCCTACCTTTGGGAAAAGATAGAAGATAGAACACTACAGCACAAACAGGCCCTTCGGCCCACAAGTTGCGCCGATCATATCCATACCTACCAGGCCTATCTATAACTCTCAATCCCATTAAATCCCATGTACTCATCCAGAAGTCTCTTAAAAGACCCCAGTGAGTTCGCCTCTACCACCACTGACAGCTGCCGATTCCACTCACTCATGTTGACTATCTACCTTTTCTATGTCCCTCATTATTTTATAGACCTCTATAAGGTTACCCCTCAGCCTCCTGTGCTCCAGAAAAAAATGTCCCAGTCTATTCAGCCTCTCCTTATAACTCAATCCATCAAGTCCCAGTAGCATTTACATGCTTGATGAAAGATTGTGACAAGAACAAGGGAAACCACAGTGACAAAACAAATATAGATATACCTCCCTGCTGAACAGCCTGCAAAAGTCATTACCTGTGTCTCTCCAGTCAGACTACAGATCATGGCTGATTGCACCCAACATCAGCATACACTCATTTCTAAGCCAATGACATCTATGCTGTATCGACCATGATCATCAAATAAATGACAGCCTATACTAAAAGAGTTTCTGCAGTCACTAGATCACTGGGGTCCATGCTTCCATTACAAGGACAACTGCATGTAAAGTATGAAAGTCAGGGACATTGACAGTGAGAACTGGGAAATATATGTTGACTGCTGTAATCTATGGAGGTTGCCCTTTGGAAGGGCGTTGCAAGCAGAAACAGAAAGCTGAGAAGAGATCACAGAGAAAACACAGAGGCCAGCAAATCATGAACCTTTTCAGTCATTGTCTTCCTTGCAGCACGTGTGACAGAGACTGCCATGTCAGACTGAAAATCCTGAACCATACTATATGATGCTTAACAGAGTTAACAACTCTGTGCAAACCATTGACTTAAAAGATAGAAGGCCGCCATCCCATTTTAATAACCATATAGCATGCAGAACTAGAGTGGTTATCTCGAAAGCGGTACAATAACAGTTTTTGCTTTTTCCAGCGTTCCAGTGTCCACTCTTGCCTCTCTCTTACTTTTTATATATCTAAAAAACACTTTTACAATCTTCTTTTATATTACTGGCTAGCTTACCCTCGTATTTTATTTTCTCCCCCTTTTTTTTAGTTGTCCTCTGTTGGTTTTTAAAGGTTTCCCAATTCCCTGGCTTCCCATTGTTGTTCACCACATTGTCTGATTTTTTTGCTGTCCCTGACTTCTTGTCAGCCATGGTTGCCTTGTCCTCCCCTTAGTATGCTTCTTCTTCCTAGGATGAAATTCTGCTGTGCCTCCTGAATTGCTCCTAGAAACTCCTGCTTTTGCTGCTCCGCTGTCTTTCCTTTTAGGATCCTCTTCCAATCAACTCTGGCCAGCTCCTCCTTCATGCCTCTGTAGTTATCTTTACTCATGATGTGGAGATGCTGGCGTTGGATTGGGGCAAGCACAGTAAGAAGTCGCCGGCATCTCCACTTCATGGCTCCCATCGACAACTTTAACCTGGTTTTGAGAGACTTCTTACTGTTGTTTTTAGTCAATAGTTTTTACTGCTATATCTAATCCAGCTTCTCCCTTACAAACTGAAGGGTGAATTCTATCACATTATACTCACTGCCTCCTTAGGAAGCTTCAGGTGAAGGAACCCTTATTAAGTCTGCCTCATTAAACAAATCCAGAACTGCTGTTCCCTAGTGGGCTTTACCACAAGCTGCTCCAAAAAGTCATCACATACATTCTATGAATTCCTTTTCTTCGGGTTCACTACCCGATTTTCCCAGTCCACTTGCATATTGAAGTCCCCCACGATCACTGCAACATTGCCTTTCTTACATGTTTTTTCTATCTCCTGGTATATTTTTGCCCCACATCCTGATTGCTGCTTAGAAGCCTGTATCAGGGTCATTTTACTGTCACAGTTTCTCAACTCCATCCACACAGAATCCACATCTTCTGACCGTATATCGATTTAATTTAATTCCTTACTAACAAAGCAATCTGTCTTTTCGATAGGATGTGTATCCTTGGATATTTAGCTCTCAATCCTGATTCCTTTGTAGCCATGTCTCTGTGCTGCCCACAAAGTCTCCTATAGGCATTGAAATAGTAAAAAGGGTGGTAAAGGAGGTTAATTAGTGACCAAAGGGGATTTATGCATGGAAACAGATGACATATCTGAAGTATTAAATGATTACAGTGCACCTGTCTTTACCAAGAAGCTGCTGCACAGGTCATGGTGAAAGAAAAGATAGCTCAGACATCTGAAGGTTTTACAATTGATAAGGAGAAACTATTGGACGAGCTGTCTATAATAAAAGTTGAAAAGACACCAGGGCCAGGTGAGATGCATCAAAGGATACTAAGAAATGAAGAGTGAAAATTGCAGATGCACTGGCCATAATTTTCCAGTTTTCCTTAGATTCAAGGCTGGTGCCAGAGGAACAAGGAATTATAAAAAATTACACCCATTTTTGGAAATGGATTCAAAGATAAACACAGCAGTTGATGGTGGGGAAGCTTCGCGAACAATAATTCAGGGTAAAATTAAGAGTCAATTCGCAAATGTGGGTTAATTAAGAAAAACCAGCACAGATTTGCTGAGGATAAACAGTGCTCAAATAACTTGCTGGAGTATTTTGTGATGAGGTAATATAGAGAATTGAAAGGGCAATTGTGCTGATATGGACTTCCAGAAGGTATATGATATAGTGTGGCACAACAAACTTGAGAGCAAAGCCCTTAAGAAACAAAAAGGACAAGTAGCAACATGCACATAAAAATGGCTTAGTGACCAGAAACACCAAGTCGCAATTAAGGGATGTTTTTCCAGAATTGAGGAAGATGGAGTTCCTCAAGGGTCACTGATACCTTTCCAGAGGTGTGCTAATAACTTTGAGCTTGGTATGCAGGGCATACTTTCAAAATTTTCAGGTGATGCAAAATTTGGAAGCATTGTGAACTGTGAAGAGGATAATGTAGAACTTCAAAAAGTACATAGACAAGTTGGTGGAATGGTTGGACAAGCAACAGATGAAATTTAATGAAGAGAAAAGTGTGAAGCAATTCATTTTGGTAGAAAGGAAAAGGAGGGGCAATAGTAAACAAAAAATACAATTCTGAAGCAGGTGCAGGACCAAATAGATGTGGTGTATATGTGTATAAATCACTGAAGATGGCAGGACAGGTTAATGACACAGTTCTTAAAGCATAATGTATCCTAGACTTTATTAGGAGCATAGAGTGCAAAAGCAAAGAAGTGATGTTAAAAGTTGCAAATGCTGGTGTGACATCAAATGGAGTATTCTGTCCAGTTCTAGACTTGAAGCATTTGAAAGTATGCATAAAAGATTTGTAAGAATGGTCCTAGGGATGAGGAACTTCAGTTAAGTACATAAGAACTAGGAGCAGAAATAAGCCATCTGGCTCCTCGAGCCTGTTCTGCCATTCAATAAGACCATGGCTGATCTTTTTGTGGACTCAGTTCCCACTCACCATAACCCTTAATTCCTCTACTGTTCAAAAATTTATCTATCCTTGCTGTAAAAACATTCAATGAGGTAGCCCTCAACTGCTTCACTGGCCAGGGAACTCCACAGATTCACAACCCTTTGAGTGAATAAGTTCGTCCCCAACTCAGTCCTAAATCTGCTTCCCCTTATTTTGAGGTTATGCCCCCTAATTCTAATTTCACCCGCCAGTGGAAATAACTACCCTGCTTCTATCTTATCTATTCCCTTCATAATCTTATATGGTTCTATGAGATCTCCCCTCATTCTCCTGAATTCCAAAGCGTTTTATAACCAATAGTCTACTCAGTCTCTCCTCATAAGCCAATGCTCTCAACTCCGGAATCAACCTAGTGAATCTCCTCTGCACCCCCTCCAGTGCCAATATATTCTTTCTCAAGTAAGGAATCAAAACTGTACACAGTACTCCAGGTGTGGCCTCACCAGCACCTTATACAGCTGCAACATAATCTCGCTGTTTTTAAACTCCATCCCTCTAGCAATGAAGGACAAAATTCTATTTGCTTTCTTAATTACCTGCTGCACCTGCAAGCCAACTTCTTCAGATTTCTGCACAAGGACACCCAGGTCCCTCTGCAAAGCAGCATGCTGCAATTTTTTACTATTTAAATAATAGTCCATTTTGCTGTTATTCCTACCAAAATGGATTACCTCACATTTACTAACATTGTACCCCATCTGCCAGACCCTTGTCCACTCACTTAGACTATCTATATCCCTTTGCAGACTTTCAGCGTCCTCCGCACACTTTGCTCTTCCACAAATTTTAGTGTCATCTGCAAATTTGGACACACTACACTTGGTCCCCAACTCCAAATCATCTATGTAAATCATAAACAATTGCGGTCCCAACACTGATCCCTGAGACACACTACGAGTCACTGATCACCAACCAGGAAAACACCCATTTACCCCCACTCTTTGCTTTCTGTTAACCAATCCTCTATCCATGCTAATATACTGTCCTTAACACTATGCACCTTTATCTTATGTAGCAGTCTTTGGTGCGGCACCTTGTAAATGCCTTCTGGAAATCCAAATACACCACCTCCACAAGTTCCCCACTGTCCACTGCACATGTAATGTTCTCAAAGAATTCCACCAAATTAGTCAAACATGACTTTCTCTTCATGAACCCAAGCTGTGTCTTACCAATGGGACAATTTATATCCAGATGTCTCGCTATTTCTTCCTTGATGATGGGGAAAATGCTTGAATCTACTACAGAAATTAAGCTAACTGGCCTATGGTTACTCGCCTTTTGTCTGCCTACTTTTTCAAACAGTCGTGTCACATTTGCAGTTTTCCAATCTGTGGGAACCACCCCAGAGTCCAGCGAATTTTGGTAAATTACCACTAGTGCATTTGCTATTTCTCCCGCCATCTCTTTTAGTACCCTGGGATGCATTCCATCAGGACCAGACTTGTCTATCTATAGCCCCATTAACTTGCCCAACACTACCTCTTTCATGATAGTGATAGTTTCTAGGTTTTCACCTGCCATAGCCATCCTGTTATCAATTTTTGGCATGTTATTTGTGGCTTCCACTGTGAAGAACAACACAAAATACCTGGACCTCGGGGTCCTTGTGCATGAGTCGCAAAAAACCCAGCTTGCAGGTGCAGCAGGTGGTCAGGAAGACAAATGGGATGCTGGCCTTCATCGCGAGGGGGATTGAATATAAAAGTAGGGAGGTCTTGCTGTGGCTGTGTAGGGCATTGGTGAGGCCGCAGCTGGAGTACTGTGTGCAGTTTTGGGCGCTGTACTTACGCAAGGATATTTTAGCCTTGGAGGGAGTGCAGAGGAGGTTTACTAGGCTGATGCCGGAGTTAAGGGGGTTGAGCTATGAGGAGAGGCTGAATAGATTAGGCTTGTACTCGTCAGAGTTTAGAAGAATGAGGGGAGATCTCATTGAGACGTATAAGATGATGAATGGGATGGATAGGATAGAGGTGGAGAGACTCTTCCCACTCAGAAAGGATAGTAGGACTAGGGGGCATAGCCTCAAGATAAAGGAGGGGCGGTTTAGAACAGAGTTGAGGAGGAACTTCTTCACTCAAAGGGTGGTGAATCTCTGGAATTCTCTGCCCGTTGAAGTGGTGGAGGCTGCCTCGCTAAATATTTTTGAGACGCGGGTTGATGGGTTTTTGATGAGAGAGGGGATTAAGGGTTATGGGGAGAGGGCAGGAATATGGAACTGAACCACGACAGATCAGCCATGATCTTATTGAATGGCGGGGCAGGCTCGAAGGGCTAGTTGGCCTACTCCTGCTCCTATTTCTTATGTTCTTATGTTCTTATGTTCAATGTCTTAGCCATTTCCAGTTATTACATCCCCCTTCTCATCCTCGAAAGGACCAATGTTTAGTTTTGCAACTCTTTTTCATTTTATATAGATAGTTTTAAGTAGATAGGCTGAGAAGTTGGGCCTGTCTTCTTTGTACAGATGATTGGGAGAAAATTTGATAGCAATATTTAAATTCATGGAGGTCTGGACAGAGTAGATGAGGAAAATTTTCTCAATCAATAACAAGGCAGTACAGTTTAAGATGATTGCCAAAAGAAACAACGGAGATGGGTAGAAAAACTTATCACACAGCAAATGTTCAGGAAATGGAATGCACTGCCCAGAAGTGCGGTGGAAGCAGGTTTAATTAAGGCCTGCAAGAGGGAATTGGATTATTAGCTGAAGAGGACAGGGGAGTGGTACTAATTAAAATGCTGCTTCAGGGAGGCAGCACACACAATGGGCTGAATGGCCTCTTCTGTGCTGTAACAGTTCTATGATTAAGAGTCTAACAGCTAGCATGTCAGAGGAGAAAACATCTGAACAATTCATTTGTACCCTAATCACACATAATTAATTCACCCACACTGACTGGAAAGACACCAGCAAACATACAACTAGTTGGTCAATTTTGTGTGTGGCTAATAATTTTAAATGTCACCATTAGCCAGTGAGAATGTCAGCACAAAGCAGAAGCGGAATGACAAGGTAAAGCATAACTGTACTTTGACACATGCAAGAAAACCATGATTTGAAGTTGTGATTGGTTTTGCACCAAATGGCCAAATCATGACCAGAAACTCACATCATCTCTATCAGGTTCAAAGCAGATCATGTGGTGGTTCAGTACCAACAATTATCTGCTGGATCACAACAGTAAGTAGAACACAAGACTCTTGATAGTGAGCAGATCAGGACATTGAGAACAATGTGACCTATGAGGTATATTTCATTTTCCAATGAATGGCTGATGATCTGCATCTGGCTCATCGTGGTCATCACATGCAAGCAAATATCTAATTCATAGATCTGTCATTAGCAACTGTCATCTCAGAGCATTTTTATACTTGGAGAAAGCAGACACTTTGGACTTTAGGAAGTCACTGGATATACATATACTTGTTGTTTCAGATAGTTTACTGCCTCAGAAACATGCAGAGATGACATTCACCATTCTCTGATGAAGGGTCATACCGACTCAAAATGTGGCTCTATTCTCTCTCCATAGATACTATCAGACCTGCTGAGATTTTTCAGTATTGTCTTTCTGTGATATCACGTTATATGCAAAAGCATGTGCTTTATTACAATGCTTCAGAATGCTACCTCATGCTTTCATTTTTGTAACCTTACCCACAGGCTTGATTGACAGTATAGCAAGCAGTCAGACAGGCCCAATTCAATCGAAACAATGGAACACAACAATCAAGCCAGGATAGAATGAAAGGTAAATAGCTAGTAACAGGACTACCTGTGCAATGGCAAGGTGTATTTAAAATTGGGAGCGGAATCACAAGCAGGGCCTAATAGATAAAATTGTGAGGAGACCGAGGAAAGAATATTACAAAATTGGAAGTGAGAGCCCTAGTTCCACTATCCCCATCTTCCAACCTAAAGACAACTCTTGGCTATAACGACATAGGAGGGAGATCAAGGAATTAAGGAAGTCTCGATAGACTGGAAGTCTCAATAGACTGGAGGGACTGGTTGTGGACAAGTCCCCAGGACCGGATGGAATGCATCCAAGGATTCTGAAAGAAATGGCGGAGGTGATAGTGGATGCCTTGGTGAATATTTTCCAAATGTCGCTGGATTCCGGGGAAGTGCCAGAAGATTGGAAAACGGCTAATGTTACGTCGTTGTTTAAGAAGGGTGGCAAGCAAAAGGCGGGGAATTATAGGCCGGTTAGTTTAACGTCTGTTGTAGGAAAAATGTTAGAATCCGTGATCAAGGAGAAAATAGCGAGGCATCTTGAGGAGAATTGTTTGGTAGGGCAGACGCAGCACAGTTTCGTTAAGGGCAAGTCATGTCTGACGAATTTATTGGAGTTCTATGAGGATGTGTCTAGGGCGGTGGATAGAGGAGAGCCGGTGGACGTGGTGTTTCTTGATTTTCAGAAGGCGTTTGACAAGGTGCCGCACAAGAGGTTATTACAGAAGGTCAGGGGGCATGGAGTTGGGGGTAGGGTGTTAGCGTGGATAGAGGATTGGCTGTCAAATAGGAGGCAGAGAGTGGGCGTCAATGGGTGCTATTCGGATTGGCGGTTGGTGACTAGTGGAGTGCCCCAGGAGTCGGTGCTGGGGCCTCAGCTATTTACCATTTATATAGATGATCTGGAGGAGGGAACCAAGCGTATGGTGTCGAAATTTGCTGATGACACCAAGATTGGTGGAACAGCAAATTGTGCGCAGGGTGTGGAGAGTCTGCAGAAGGATCTAGATAGGCTGGGCGAATGGGCCAGGAACTGGCAAATGGAATTTAATGTTGGCAAATGTGAAGTTGTCCACTTTGGTAGGAAGAATGGTAGGAAGGACTATTACTTATGTGGTGAAAAACTGCAGCATGCGACGGTGCAGAGGGCCCTCGGGGTCCTTGTGCATGAGTCGCAAAAACCCAGCCTGCAGGTGCAGCAGGTGGTCAGGAAGGCAAATGGGATGCTGGCCTTCATAGCGAGGGGGATTGAATATAAAAGTAGGGAGGTCTTGCTGCAGCTGTATAGGGCATTGGTGAGGCTGCAGCTGGAGTACTGTGTGCAGTTTTGGTCGTCGCACTTACGCAAGGATATTTTGGCCTTGGAGGGAGTGCAGAGGAGGTTTACTAGGCTGATTCCGGAGTTGAGGGGGTTGAACTATGAGGAGAGGCTGAATAAACTAGGCTTGTACTCGTTAGAGTTTAGAAGAATGAGGGGAGATCTCATTGAGACATACAAGATGTTGAATGGGATGGATAGGATAGAGGTAGAGAGGCTCTTCCTGCTCAGAAAGGACAGTAGGACTAGAGGGCACAGCCTCAAGATAAAGGGGGGGGGGGCGGTTTAGAACAGAGTTGAGGAGGAACTTCTTCACTCAAAGGGTGGTGAATCTCTGGAATTCTCTGCCTGTTGAAGTGGTGGAGGCTGCCTCGCTCAATATTTTTAAGACGCGGGTTGATAGGTTTTTGATAGGCAAGGGGATTAAGAGTTACGGGGAGAGGGCGGGAACGTGGAATTGAGCCACGACAGATCAGCCATGATCTTATTGAATGGCGGGGCAGGCTCGAGGGGCTAGATGGCCTACTCCTGCTCCTATTTCTTATGTTCTTATGTTCTAATTAAATATATTTGTGCTTAGTTATTTTCAGTTCATAACACACTGAATCACAGAAGGTTTACAGCACAGAAAGAGGCCATTTGGCCCATCATGTCTGCAGTGGCCAAAAAGTGAACCACCAGTTTAATTCCACTTTCCACCATTTGGTCTGTAGCCATGCAAGTTGCTGGACAGCTTCTAAATAAACTAAGGGTTTCTGCACCTAACTATCCTTTCAGACAGTGAATTCCAGACCCCAGCAACTCCCTGGGTGAAATAAATATTTCCCCATTGCTCCTCTAATCTTTCTAATAAAAAGTCGAAATATGTCCTCCTACTCACTGACCTCTTTGCTGAAGTAAATAAGTATTTTCCATCCACTCTACTCAGACCTTTCACAATTTTGAACAACATCTCAATTGGTCCTCTCAGCATCAACTGTTCCAAGGAGAGCAACCTAGATGATGCCATTCATGGCAAAATCCTCAAAAATCCCCTCTGTACTCTCTCCAATGTAATATCCTTTCTGTAATGAGGTAACCAGAACTGCAGACAGTCCTCAAGCGGTGGCCGAACCAATAAATGTGAAAACGCTCAACATTTATAATAGAGACAACCTCCGAAAAGGGAAATTTAGTATTCTACAAATACTTAAATATAGTGAAAAAATACATTTACCTTTAATCAGTTGTACTTTAGTTTCTGCAGCGGACCCCAGTGTCTCGCTGTTGGCCTGTAGAACCGGATCTCTCCCAACACAATCACATTTGATCTCTCCCTGTATGACCGTACTTTTATCAGACGCCATCTCTAAAAATACTCAATTTGACCAAAACCAAAATAACTATTTGCCCATTCACTTCAATATGCAAATCTCGAATGCAATCTGATAGCTCCGAGTACGCATTTTTGACGGCTTGATAACAAAACGACTCCTGTTCCTCGCAGTATTTATTATTGCGGCAGTTCTCACTTTATATTTCTATCACTTGGGTGGATGAACAAAAACGCACTACAGTTAACCTCTAATCAGTAATAACCGGGCACCGAGGGGAGCTGCCATAAGGACTGATGTTAAAGAGCCGCTAAAACCAGATCACACGACATGCATCATGGGAATAGTAGTTTTCTCACTTCCTTTCTGGCCAATAACCTCTCTTCTATGGACTACAAATCCCAGAATGCCACAGAGTGGTGTGCTGTGGAAAGGTGACCGGTCTGCTGTGTTATGCCGGATCTCTGGTTCTGGAGTTTGAAAATCAGGTGGCGGGGCAGTGGAGGCCACTTCCTTTCCTCTTTTTAATATCCACTGTTTCCTTCGAGCAGGTTTCCGTCTTGTACACGCTCCCTATTGGTCAGCCTGCAGGCAGCCGTGAGCTTCCGTTGAAGAGGCTAGGCTCATTTTTTTTGTTGTTTGTGTCATTTTTAAACAGAAAACACTACGCGGGGCTGGATCGCTTTAGTGAAAACAGGGGATTGTTTACAGTGGGTGTCCGCGTCCAGGAGGCAGCAACGATCCAGCCTCTCCGCACCCCCTCCTCCCCCTCACCCCCCCCCCCCCCCACCCCCATATCGAGGAGCCATTTTTCGTGCTGAAAACCCGCTTCCGAAATGCGGTGGGGCTATCTGGAAACAAACCCGGCTTGAGGGTTGTCTGTTTTCCTTCTGAAACCAGCTAACATCTTTACTGCAACCACATTAAGTTTGAAGGCGTGCGGAGAGAACGCCCATGGGTGAACAAAACCGAAAAGCGATTCAGCAGCAGCAGCAGCAGCAGTCGGCGTACACATGGACACCCAATTGTAAAACGGCTGTTTTAAGACAACCCTGTTACATATAGAAAAATCGAGGAAAGTGGTTCAGTCCCCGGAGAGCTCCTGTTTGTCAGATTTTTTAAAATTATATTCGAAAAAGAAGGCTCTAGAATGAACCGGAATATGTCGACTATTAAATCACCATATTGGTAAAATAGTCAAACGATTTCATGTGGGAGTTTTAAAAATATTTTGCTACAGAACGTTTATGAAAAAAATCAGATTTAAAGCAGGACTCGCATCAGATATTGACAGAAAATTCAACTCTGTTCATCTGTCGTTTGGACATCAGGGAAAAAAGGTTGTTTTATTTGTCTTAATCATTTGGCGTCAAAATGTAATTTGGAAGAAACAGCAAAAGGTGGGACCCAAGGAAAATGAATGCAAACCTATAATTGTGCTGGATGTTAACATGCGAGTCGACACAGACAGCGAGGGAATCTGTACATATCCAGAGTTGGGATACTATCGCGTTCCAGAGATCCGCTCATTTTAAATAATTGTCTTTTTTTCGGGACCTGGGGATAACAATCCACGCATTGATGCCGCCCCCAATGAAACAGTGCGAATACAGTCAGATTACCACGCAGAGCTCATCTCCCATGGAGTCTCCCAAAAAGAAGAAAATTCCGCGGAAGAAATGGGAAGTTTTCCCGGGAAGAAATAAATTTCACTGCGATGGCAGGATCATGATGGCCAGGCAAACTGGAGTCTTCTATCTGACACTTGTCTTAATTGTGGTCACCAGTGGACTTTTTTTTGCATTCGAGTGAGTAATATTAATTCATAACAAGTTCACTTGTTTTCTTATTGTTTTTAAAATGCTTGAACTCTTTCCGAGATGTGGAATAATCGTAAATATGTCTGTTCGTTTACCTTAGAGTATGCTTCAATCTAATACAATACCACGCAAGCAGGTTGTTTAGTATTTTTGAGTACTGCAGTTGCACGTTGCATTCTGTAGGGTGTCGAAAGTATAAATTGTCTTCTAGCCTGATATATACATGAATAAAGTATTTTTTAAGTTTTTCCATTTACTTTATGATGAAGTTGAAAAAGTGCATGTTATCTTGGAGTAGAAAATTCCATAATTGTGTATAAAAGCAATGGTAACATTAGTGTTGTTGGCCGTTATTTATGTGCAACTAGTATTGATATTTCAGACGAGGGAACAGAAATAAGGTTAAATTCCAGGATCCAAAATTAAGTGTCCCAATTGTGCTGTTCTGCCATTAGCTTAGAGCAAACCAAATGTAGCTGACTGGTTCGTGATTGAAATGCATTGAGTTGTGTAAAATTGCTCTATTTGCACAGTATTTGCGAATTAAGATGGCCATAGAATGTTATGTATGTTCATCCCCATCTAAGTACTGTTTCAATAATGTGATCAGTAAACCTCCCTTGTTTCGTAATTTAACTATTACTGTTGTGGTGTCTCATCCCCTCAGGCTTTAGTTATTGCTGGAAATTTTAAAAATGCCAAAAGCTGAAATGCTTTCATTTTTTCCTTTTTTCTCTCTTAATCCATTCTTACATTCTCTTTATTTATCTCGGTACCTGATTTGACATTTAATTCCTTCATTCTAGTTACAATTCTTTCTCAGTTGTTGCATTATTCATTTCACAACCTGATTGGTCAAGGTGATACTCTTCCTTGCTTTATTCACTCAGATTTGGATGTCTGGGTTTCATTTGGCTACATGGAAACAGGTCCTTTGGCCCAACTTATCCATGCTGTCTTTTTTTAAAAAAACCCCTAAGCTAATCCCAATTGCCCGCATTTGGCCCATATTCCTCTAGACCTATCGTACCCATGTAACTATCTAAATGCTTTTTAAAAGACAAGATTGTACCTGCCTCTACTATTACCTTTGGCAGCTTGTTCCAGACACTCACCACCCTCTGTGTGGAAAAAGTTGCCCCTCTGGACACTTTTACATCTCTCCCTTCTCACCTTAAAACTATGCCCTCTAGTTTTAGACTTCCCTGTCTTTGGGAAACGATAATGACTATCTATCTGAACTATGCCCCTCGTTATTTTATAGACCTCTATAAGGTCATCTCTCAGCCTCCTACGCTCCAGAGAAAAAAAGTCCCAGTCTATCCAACCTCTCTTTATAACTCATTCCATCAGGTCCTGGTAGCATTCGAGTAAATCTTTACTGCACTCTTTCTAGTTTAATAATATCTTTTCTATAATAGGGTGACCAGAATTGCACACAATATTCTAAGTGTGGCCTTACCAATGTCTACAACTTCAACAAGACATTCCAACTCCTTTCAGCAGTGTGCCACGCAAAAAGCATTAAACATGTTGTTGGAATTAGGGAATGTCAGAATCAATTGCACCTTTAACTCCTTCACTCAAGTTCTGAAATGACTTGAAGTGATACTCTTATTGGTGATGGTGGTTATATTTTATTCAGTATAAGTAGGACAGGCCGCATGATGTATGAGCATTTTTATCAATACATAACAGCCCAGAGTAGAAGCATGATCTCCACATGACTACTACCAGTGGCTGTGCCTCAGGAATCATTGTGTTTGTCTGTAATCATAATACCCCTATTTCTTGAATGCTTTGAGCATTCTTGCTACATAGCAAAGCCTATGGTGACTGATTTAACCTAATCGTTACATTACTATGGTTGGAGCTGCAAGAGATGTTAAGTACCCATTGCCTGTTCAAACAGTGTTTCATGATTCTTGTTTTTGTCTATTTAGATCCTTATCATCACGTGACATTTCAAGGCTAGAACCTGGCGGAAGCATAGAAAACATGGTGGCCTTGACACTCTGAAGCCTTGTTTAGGATTCAAGGCACTAATGTTTTCCCTGCCTCTGTATGACCCTTGCGATTCAACTAAAGTGTTGATCTTTCAGTTCTCACGCAGAGCAACCAGTCTGTTTTTGTGCTCTGCTTGAATTTCATCTGATGTTTACCTTTTTACAGGTTGATTCCTTTTGAACATTTGAGGTGAATAAAACACTTGGTTAATGAAGGACTGCACTGCAACATCCCATCATGTCAACTTTCAATCACTTCTAACCAGAATATAGTCAAAATGTAGTTCGGTATATAAGCATGATATTGCAAATGGTGAAAATTCTAATTTAAAATCATCCAGTCATGGAATTTAAGTTAACACTCCTTAATTATCCAAAAAAATCCATATAGAGATTTCCTGATGTGCAGGGGAAATGCAGCTAAGAGCAGATGACATTTGATACATGAATTCTGTGACTAGCTGATTTTAGATTAAGTTAACACTCCTTGATTATCAAGAAAATTCATATAGGGATTTCCTAATGTGCAATGGGAAGTCCAACCAAGAGCAGATATAGATATAGAATCCCTACAGTGCGGAAGGAGGCCACTCGGCCCAATGAGTCTGCACCGACACAATCCCACCCAAGCCCTATCCCTGTAACCCCACATATTTAACTCGGTAATCCCTCTAACCTATGCATCCCGGGACACTAAAGGGCAATTTAGCATGGCCAAACAATCTAAACTGCACATTTTTGAACTATGGGAGGAAACCCACGCAGATATGTGGAGAAAGTCAGACTCAGCACAGACAGTGACCAAGCTGGGAATTGAACTTGGGTCTCTAGTGAGTGCTAACCACTGTGCCACCAAGTTGCCCATTATACACTGCTGCAGAAAAAGTGGCCCATTAGAAACTGTCCCTTGTTTTCCTTAGTGCCACAAAAATATGTATCAGTCCTCCTATTTAAATTCAAAAACAGAAAATGCTGTAAAACCTGAGCAGGATCTGGCAGTATCTGTGGAGAGCGAATAGAGTCAACATTTCCAGTGCAATATTTTGCTTTTATCCCGTATTTAAATTGTTGGGAGTCTGGGGTTAAAGTGAAATTTCAAAGATGGTGCCATCCATGCAATAATTGGCACTTTGCCTTACCAACCATAATTTTTGATAATGGTGGTGTAGAGGGCAACCAAGGATGGCAGGGTGTTTCATGAAATAAACTAACTCCTCTAATATTCCCCCTTCCCTCACACTTTCAAATTAAATCTTCCCCATTAATGAAAACAGCATCTTCAACTAAAAATATCTTGACCCTTAATCAAAGGCAAACCTAACCCCACCATAAAGCAATGCTTATTTTTGCTCCCATAAATACCCAGTGATACAAAATTCAAAATAGTTCTCATGGACAAAGAACAAAGAAGGTTACAGCACAGGAACAGGGTCTACGGCCCTCCAAGCCTGCACCGACCACGCTGCCCGACTTAACTAAAACCCATTACGCTTCTGTGGACCATATCTCTCTATTCCCATTTCATTCATGTACTTATCAAGATGCCCTTTAAAAGTCACTACCATATCCACTTCCACTACCTCCCCGGCAACAAGTTCCAGGCACCCACCACTCTGTAAAAAATCTGCCTTGTATATCGTTTTTAAAACTTGCCCCTCGCACCTTAAACCTATGCCCCCTAGTAACTGACTCTTCCACGCTGGGAAAAAGCTTCTGACTATCCATTCTGTCCATGCCCCTCATAATCTTGTAGACTTCTATCAGGTCTCCCCTCAACCTCCACTCCAGTGAGAACAAACCAAGTTTCTCCAACCTCTCCTCATAGCTAATGCCTGCTATACCAGGCAATGTCTGGTAATTCTGTACCCTCTCCAAAGTCTTCACATTCTTCTGGTAGTATCGCGACCAGAATTGAACGTTATATTCCGAGTGCGGCCTAACTAAGGTTCTATAAAGCTGCAATGTGACTTGCCAATTTTTAAACTCAATACCCCAGCCGATGAAGGCAAGCATGCCGTATGCCTTCTTGACTACCTTCTCCACCTGCATTGCCATTTTCAGTAACCTGTGTATCTGTACACCCTGATCCCTTTGCCTATCAATACTCTTAAGGGTTCTGTCATTTACTGTATATTTCCTACCTGTACTAAGTGTTCCAAAATGCATAACCTCACATTTGTCCGGATTAAACTCCATCTGCCATCTCTCTGCCCAAGTCTCCAAATGATCTGTATCCCCTGATGGTCCTCATCGCTATCCGCAAGTCCACCAACCTTTGTGTCATCCGCAAACTTACTAATCAATCTAGCTACATTTTCCTCCAAATCATTTATATATGTTAAAAACAGCACTGATCCCTGAGGAACACCACTTGTCATAGCCCTCCATTCAGAAACGCACCCTTTCACTGACACCCTCTGTCTTCTTTGACCGAGCCAGTTTTGTATCCACCTTGCCAGTTCACCTCTATCCCATGCGACTCTGCCATCTGCACCAGTCTGCCGTGAGGGACCTTGTCAAAGGCCTTACAGAAGTCCATGTAGACAACATCGACTGCTCTACCCTTATCAATCATCTTTTTCCTCGAAAAACTCAATCAATTTCGTGAGACACACCGTCTCCTTCATAAAACCACGTTGCCTCTCACTAAGATGTCCGCTTATTTCCAAGTGGGAATAAATCCTGTCCTGGATAATCCTCTCCATTAATTTCCCTACCACCGGCTCACCGGCCTGTAATTACCAGGATTATTCTTGCTACCCTCCTTAAACAAAGTAACAACATTGGCTATTCTCCAATCCTCTGGGACCTCCCCTGTAGCCAGTGAGGATACAAAGAATTCTCTCAGGGCCCCAGCAATTTCCTGTCTTGCCTCTCTCAGTATTCTGGGGTATACCCCATCAGGCTCTGGAGACTTGTTTACCTTGATATTTCTCAAGAACACCAATACTTCCTCCTTTTTGACCTCAACATGACTCAAACTATCTACACATCGTTTCCCAGACTCATCATCGACCAAGTCCTTTGGTGAATACTAACGCAAAGTACTCATTTAATACGTTGCCCATTTCCTCTGGCTCCAAGCATAAATTCCCTCCTTTCTCCTTGAGTGGGCCAACCCTCTTCCTGGCTACCCTCTTGCTCTTTATGTATGTGTAAAAAGCCTTGGGATTTTCCTTAATCCTGCTGGCCAATGCTTTTTCATGACCCCTTTTAGCTCTTCTTACTCCTTGCTTAAGTTTCTTTCTACTTTCCTTGAATTCCACACTTGCTTTGTGCACTCCCAGCCTCCTAGGTTTGACAAATGCTTCCTTTTTCTCTTTGACTAGGCTCACAATATCTCTCATTATCCAAGGTTCCCCAAACTTGCCATAATTATCCTTCATCCTTGCAGGAATGAAGATTTAAGAAAGTGCTGGAGATCCAGATTTGGATGCCAATCTGCTTGTTCATCTCTATTTTGAGGATTATTGAAAGGCAATGAAAAAGAGAATAAGAAATAAAATGCTGTATTTTTTTAAAGTCGTCTTTCTCCACAGGTTTAACACTAATACCTGGTAGTAGTTGTATCCAAGCAACTTCTGCGCAGCTCTCCCAGTGTTGCTAATGCCATAACTTATTGAACTTAATATACCCTCAAGTTTAGACATACTTTGATTTTTGTAAATGCAGAGACAAACTTGCTTTGTTATCATGCAAGGTGCTTTGGTTAAAATGACTCTTAATTGACAAAGGTAGTGAACAAAACTGATTTAAGCTTAGGGGGCCCATTTCCACCATAGCTTAAGCAGCCGGCTCCCATATGCACCCAATGTGCATAACACAACTGAATGAGGCCACAATGTTTATCAGTTGATCAAATGTACAATGTGTCATGCATAAGACAGAATTCTTAGTTTAAATTTTAAACAAAATGTTAATACAACCAACATGGTAGAGAAAAGAACAAATTATTGAAGCCTTGCAAGTAAGATGCTAGAAGTGACTGAAAACCACAGTAACAAAGTCGCAACATTGGGAATTCAATGTTACCAAGGCAAACACAAGACTTTGGCAAAACTAAAGAGGACAAGCTAAAGTCCCATGGCTTGTGGGCATGGAAGAATGGCTCAGCACCCACAACTTGAACAACAATTTCTGGAATATATTCACCAATAGTGATCAAATGGAGGTGTGGTCAGCACTGTAAGGATTTGTCTGAAAACCATTTTTATCCTGAAAGGCTTTGGCCCCCAGACCATCTTTAAAGCATCTCTAAAATGGTTTGATCTCTTTGTGTAAAGACATATGTGATGCATTTCAATCTCAGAACATATCTGATCAAATCAACCATTGTGAGTACCAAATCATAAGGCTGAGAAAACAACATTAACAATGTAGTCAGACATCCCAAGCATTTGACATTTTGTTTAGTCAAACCATGGCTACCAAAGGAGAAAATTTGCCTTAATATTGACTAACAACAAAAAGAATAATTTCACTGTGATACTCTGGGCAAATGAAGATGATACAAGGATGCTACCATATAATATCTTGAAGCATAACAGACAGGAACAGGAGAATGTGGGTTGGGAGTGGCAATCCACATCTGGCATGTGGGAAGCTTCTAAACACCAGTTGTCTGAAGTGCAGGACAGGCAAATCCCTGCAAAACCTGAAGGATAGAAATGGCAGGATTCGGGAAGCATGGATGACGAAGGAAATTTTAAGCTTAGGAAAAAGGAAGCATATGATAGGTCTAGACATCTAAAAACTGACAAAGCCCTGGAGGAATATAGTGAAAGTAGGAAGGAACTTAAATGTGGAATTAGGAGGGGCCATGAAATGTCTTTAGCGAATTAGGTCAAGGAGAATCCCAAGCTTTTTATGCATATATTAGAAGCATGTGAAAGAGTAGACCCATTCAAAGTTGATGAAGGAAAGTTATGTATGGAGCCACAGGAAGTGGATGTGATCCTTAGTTAATACTTTGTATCGGTGTTCACCAAGGAGACGTTGAGGTCAGGGTTAGGTATGTGAACACTCTAGAGAGGAGGAAGTGTTGAGTATCCTAAATTGCATAAAGGTAGACAAGTCCCCAGGGCCAGATGAGATTTATCCCACGTTATTTTGGGAGGCAAGGGAAGAAATAGCTAGGACCTTAACGAATATCTTCACATTCTCTTTGACCACAGGTGACGTTCCAGAGGACTGGAGAATAGCCAATGTTGTTCTCTTCTTTAACAAAGAGAGCAGAGATAATCCAAGAAATCATAGGCCAGTAAGTCTGACATCAGAGATGGCAAAACTTTGAGAACATACTGAGGGACAGGATATATGCACATTTGGAAGAAAATGGACAAGTTGGTGACTGGCAGCATAGCTTTGTGTGGGGAAGGTCATGTCTCACCAACTTAAGTTTTTTGAAGAGGTGACAAAGATAATTGATGAAGGAAGAGCTGGGGATGTAGTTTATATGGACTTTAGGAAGGCATTTGACAAGGTCCCACTTGCAGACTGGTACAAAAACTAAAATCACATGGGATTCCGGGCAGCCTTGCCAAATGGTTACAGAATTGCTTGGTTATAGAAGACAGAGTAGCAGTGGAAGGGTGTTTTTCAGAAGAGAGATCTGTAGGTAGCGGTGTTCCACAGGGATCAGTGCTGGGACTGTTGTTTGTAGTATATATAAATGATCTGGAGGAAAATGTAGGGAGTTTGATGACACGAAGATTGGTAGAGTTGCTGATAGTGCCGGGGATTGTCAGGATACAACAGGATATAGATAGATTGGAGACTTGGGCACAGAAATGGCAGATGGAGTTTAATCTGGACAAATGCAAGATGATGCATTTTAGAGGACCAAATTTAGGAGTGAATTATACATTATTGTTATTATGGTTCATTATGCTAGCATAAATGATGCGATCTTGTTAATTATGGATGCCAGCAATTGCTGCTGCTGCTTCTCAGATTTGAAAATTTGCATAGACCATTCTGCAAAACTGTTAGACAACAAGTGGTGTGGCACTCTTTTGATGTGCTTAATTGCCATTGAAAACCACAAATATTTGAAACTCCATGCCTGTAAAAGCAGCACCGTTATCTAAAACCAGGACTTTGGGTACTCCATGAATGCAAAAACATTGACTCAATTTTTCAACCATTGTGTAAAGAGGTAAATGGAATTCATTTGCTATGCATCCATCCATTTTGAGTGCGCATCCACCAATAAAAGGAATATTGAGCACATGAAGTGGCCTACAAAGTCGATGTGTGCTCCCAGCCAAGGCCAGTCAGACCATTCCCGTGGGTGGAGAGGGATAACAGTTGATAAGTTCCATTGTTCTTGATGTTGGTCACAGTATTTGTTTGTGTCCATTATATTGGTGTTGATGCTGGACCACCATACGTTGTTTCTCACCAAAGTTTTCATTTTTGATGTGCTCTGGTTGGCGCTATGCAATTCTTCTGATAATAATCATCTTCCAGGATTGGGAACGACTATTGGTCAACTAAGCTGTGAAGATGGATTATACCATCATCACAGCTTGTTTGTCTTTTCTTCCCTCTGAAGCATGACAATTGAAATCCCCAGTTAATTTGCTTGATTTTTGACAGTATGGGGTTCTTTGCATTCAGTTCTGATGTGTTTTGCTGGTTAAGCAGCATTTTTCCAAGAAATTCAAAGTCATTACAATTTCTGCTGGTACTGATGGGGGTGTTGAACTTGCGGGCAGTGGGAAACAGCTTAAAGTGTAGGCGTTAGCTATCTGGGTCCCAGGATGATGTTCCAAGATGTACTCAAATGCTAAGAGCATTAATGCCCAGTGATGTAACCAAGCAGAAGCAATGGGAGCGATTGCCTTATCTTCCTTACACAATGCTGATAAAGGATTATGATCCTTCGCTGTCATGAAATGACTTCTATATACACATTGAATTATTTTTAATACTGAACAAGGCAGTTCTTTTTTGAACTGGGAATACCCCATTCTCTGCCTTGGAGAGGGTGCTTGATACATAAGCGGTTGGCCTCTTTGTTCCATCATTCAATCTATAGAAGTACAGCTCCAATTCCACAAGGAGATATGTTGCAAGCATGGACAGGTTCTTTCTTTGGGTCAAAATTGAACAATAGAGTAGCGGGCAGAAGTTGTTACTTCACCTGATTGAAGGCTTTATCTTGAGGCACCCTTCAAAACCACTTTGCTTATCTGACTGAAGAAACACCCAATGGTAATAACAAGGTGGCCATATTCAGGGTGAATCTTAATACGAACATAAGAATTAGGAGCAGGAGTAGGCCATCAAGCCCTTTGAGCCTGCTCCACCATTCAATAAGATCATGGCTGATCTGAAGTGGATCAGTTCCACTTTCCCGTTTCTCCCTATAACCCTTAATCCCCTTGCCTACCAAAAACCTATCTACCCATGTCTTAAATATATTTAGCGAGGTAGCCTCCACCACTTCAACGGGCAGAGAATTCCAGAGATTCACCACCCTTTGATTGAAGAAGTTCCTCCTCAACTCCGTTCTAAACTGCCCCCCCTTATCTTGAGGCTGTGCCCTCTAGTCCTGCTGTCCTTTCTGAGCAGGAAGAATCTCTCTACCTCTACCCTATCCATCCCTTTCATCATCTTATATGTCTCTATAAGATCCCCCCTCATCCTTCTAAACAACGAGTATAAGCCCAGTCTAATTAGCATCTCTTCATAGTTCAACCCCCTCAACTCCAGTATCAGCCTAGTGAACGTCCTCTGCACTCCCTCCAAGGCCAAAATATCCTTGCGCAAGTGCGGCGACCAAAACTGCACACAGCACTCCAGCTGCGGCCTCACCAGTGCCCTGTACAGTTGCAGCAAGACCTCCCTGCTTTTATATTCAATCCCCCTCGCTATGAAGGCCAGCATCCCATTTGCCTTCCTGATCATCTGCTGCATCTGCAGGCTGGGTTTTTGCGACTCATGCACAAGGACCCCCAGGTCCCTCTGCACTGTAGCATGCTGCAGCTTTTCGCCGTGCAAGTAGTAGTCCTTCCTACCATTATTCCTGCCAAAGTGGATAACCTCACACTTGCTAACATTGTTAGAATCTTCAGAATAGATCACTATATCCAAGGGATTTAGCTCTGTAGTATTTTTGGAGACAGGTGGCTTCCCTTATGGCCTTTACATTTTCTTCCAAAGGGTGCAATCCTTTCCTATCTACTTTGTAACCCAAATAGGTCACTTTCCTGGCTTGAAACATACACTTCTCTCAAGTGCATTCTCCTCCAAGTTGGCGAAGTGCTCCTCCCCTGTGGGAACAGTAATTAGTGCATCATCTAAATTGCAACTCTAGGTGACCCCAGTAATAAATGTTCCATTGTGCGCTGGAAAATTGTGCCACCAAACAATACTCCAAATGGTAAATGGGTTTATTGTCATTTTTAACAACGGGAACAAGAGATGCGGTCCACTTAGCGAACGGCAGTGGTCTTGTGATGCCCAAGTCTTCAAGGCATTTAAGTCCAGCTTCCGCTTTGTCCAACATGGAATAAGGGACTCGCCTTGCCCTGTGTTATCTTGGTATGGCTCCAGGCTCCATGCATATCCTAGCTTGGAGCCTCTTTACCTTTCTTAGTTCTTGGAAAACCTTGCAATATTTCCAAATGACTTCATATAGGTCCCCTCACCCAGCCTGAATATTTCTACCCTGTTTAATTTAATATGTTAGAACCAGTCATACCCATTGAACTTGGTCCTTGTCGCAATATGACAATAAGCCTGGAGCTGAGCTGACTTCTGCCCGTAAGCTACTAAGTCATCATGGTCCCTTTGATTTTAAGCGCCTCTCCCATACAAATGGTCAGCCTGTCTGACGTGTTCTCCAGGCTCAGCAGTTGAACTCATCCTTCCTCATATGCATCAAATGTTCATGCTCACCAATAGATGCCGTGATGGTATTTTTTCTGCAGCATACTGAAATTTTAATCTGAATGGAAAGGAGTTCATCCCTTGTCCTTTGCAAATTGAGTACCAATTTTTTTCTCCTCGTCGCCAACGTAGTAACAAAAACTTTGGGTTCGTCCATGAATGACTGTTTAAACAACTATTTATTTACAAATGGAAAATTACTTGCATATAACAATGTACAAGACACAGCAACAGCAAAACACAATTCCTGCAATCTGCCTGTGCAGCCATGACTGCAGGTTTAAAGCTCGTGCTCTGCTTTGAATTGTGCACACTCCCATTTTATTGGGCGGGGAATCATGTAGCCTCCTGCGATTTACCAAAACCTTGGATGAGAAAGTCACATGGTCTCAAACATGTGGCAGTCATGTAGTCATTTTCCACAAGGCATAGCAAGTTGGAATATCATAGTATCATGCCCAGCCACTCCAGAAATATTTTCCAAGAAAATGCGCAATAGATCATACATACCCTCTGTGCCAATGGAACAGAATCGGAAAGTGTAGTTCGGCTGTTTCTGGAAGCTATTGTCGTTAAGTTGTATTTAATTTGTCGATTGCACAAAACTAAAAAAGAGGAAATAACATACATTTGCATAATAAATTTGATTGTATGAATTGTATTTTCATGTAATGAAAAGTTGTCAAAGTCCCAGAGAACCATGGGCTGCTCTCCCACTTTTTTTGAGAGAGTGAGTACGAGCTGACGGGTGGTGATTTAACCTAAGGGTTACCAGACCTCAGGCAAGGAGCAAGGTTGAGAAGGCTAATTTCGTGAATAACCTCAGCCGATACAGCACTGTTGGCATCGCTCTGCATTACGTACTAGTCGTCTAGTTAACTGAGCTAACCTATAATTATTTCAATAGACAAGTATTGAAAATTATTATCCATTTATGATTTTGATAAGAACATGCGACTTAGGATCAGGCGTAATCCATTTGGCTCCTTGAGCCTGTACTGCCGTTCAATTAGATCATGGCTGATCTCACTGTGGCCTCAGTTCCATGTTCCGTTGAACCCCCTAAATACTGGTTCACTTGTCACTCAAGGATCTAACTGAGTCTTAAAAAATGTTCAACGGCCCTACCTTCACTACTCTCTGGGGCACAGAGTTCCACAATTCAACTCTCAAAAATTTCTTTTCAGCTCCATCTTAAAATTGCGACTCCGTTTTTTGGAACTGTGCCCCTAGTTCTAGTTTCTTCCACAATGGGAAACATTCTCTCAGTGTCAAAACCCTCAAAATCTTATTTCAGTAAGATTGTCGCTCATTTTTTTCTAAACTCTTTCACTCAAAGTAATGTTAGCAACTCAGAAACTTTAGTACATTAATGGCAATGCCTCCACCCCCTCTCCCTGTAGGTTTTAGCTTCCCCCTTACTGTCCATCAATCTTCAGTTGACCTACTTCAACCTAGAACCAGGCATACGGTCTGAGGATAGAAGGTAGATCATTTAGGACTGAGATAAGGAGACATTTCTTCACCCAAAGAGTGTTGAGCCTGTGGAATTAATTACCACAGGAAGTAGTAGATACCAAAACATTGAATGTATTCAAGAGGCGGCCAGATATACACTTGGAGTGAACGGAATCAAAGATATGAGGAGAAAGCAGGATTAGGTTATTGAGTTGGACAATCAACCATGATTGTGATGAATGGCAGAGCAGCTCGAAAGTCTGAATGGCCTCCTCCTGCTGCTATCTTCTATGTTTCAAATTCCAAATTTTGGTTAGGTCAGTCGAGGATTATAACATACCAGCATGTTGACAAATTTAGCCACTACCCTTTTCTCCCTGCCTTGGCCAAGACCATAAGGGAAACTGCAGTACTCAATAGCATGGTAAAAGAATCCAGAGTGCCCGTATTGAAATGTATCAAATTCATACCTTGTTGATCAAAAACGTTGTGATACTTGAAAACATATTTAAAGCAATATTGACAAAATAGAAAGCACATTCGTCAGGGATCTAGCTTAAACCAAAACATAGTCACACAGTGAAATTACATTAGCTGTTAAGCAACTAATGTTAGAGTATGACAAAATCACAGATGTGTTATAACATAGGAGGTAGCCATTTGGCCCACTGTCTGTGCCTGCTCTATGAACAATTTACCTATTGCCTTTCCCATGCCTTCCCATCATAATCCTCTGCATTCGTCTTTTCCATATTCTAATCCAATTCTTTCTCGAATGTCTGCATTGAACCACCTTCTACCTGATAGTATATCAAGCACTGCATCCTGAATCTGAACTGCACACTACATGAAAAAGTTTCTACTTGCATTTCCATTGCTTCTTTTTATTTTAACTTACTTTAAATCGATGCCCCCTCATTCTAAGTACTAACTGACATCTGCAAAGCCTAGGTTTAGAACTCAGCTGCTGCTTTTTTTAAGATGTGGTGATGCCAGCGTTGGACTGGGGTAAGCACAGTAAGAAGCTTCACAACACCAGGTTAAAGTCCAACAGGTTTATTTGGCAGCACAAGCTTTTGGAGCACCGTCCCTTCAACATCAGATAGCCAGCAGATTATCAGTATCATTACTGGAGGGCAGCATTAAGATAGCCAAGATGATACATTAATTTCAATAGGTGGGAGATAATAGTGAGTACGTCCTGAAAAGCACACCTGCGGGTGGGACTCAGCACCACAGGATACATTCACGAAACTGACCTGTGACGTACAAAAATTAAACAAGTTACTAACATCCTCTCTACTTTTGCACTTTTAAGATAGATTATTACACTAGACACATACAAAATGTTTGATGTCCTATATGTTCTTTTAAGTTGGGAGACATCTATAACTACCAGTAAGGTTATTGTAAAGAAAATACTTAGGTTTAAATAACACAATAGGATACCCACTGCAATTTTCCAAATCCAATATGCATTTACCAAAAAACTTATGTAGAAATTATGATTTGAATTATATAGGGTAACAAATGATGGATTTTTTGTAGCCAGTTAAGAACATCTTTTATGGACATGTTAGGTATGATATTGCATAATCTCTAGAGATTTTGCATTCTGATGGATTTTTAAAAAAACTTATTTCTGAGGCATAAATGAAAATTGTCACTTGTTTTCATTCTTTTCAGCAGTCATAAACTTATTTTTGAGGGAAATGGTTAGGAAGTTTAGTCTTGAGATTTTTACATTTAAACAGACTTGGCAACGTTCAGAAATAAAAACTAGTTCTTGCTACATTTAATATTCAAAGCTACAAATAGTTTTCATTGTAAGTGGCATTGCAGCACACATCCTCTTTATTTTCATTATGTACTGCAGCAGCAGCATCATCCAGAGGATGTTGTCTTCTGAATCATCCACTATATTTATGAGACAACACTTCTTAAAGCCATTGTGGGTCAGGGAAAGATTCATAGCAATTCAGATTTCTTTGTTCCATTTGGGAGTAAGTAAAAGTCTAGTTTCTTCTGATTGCCCTGATACTGCAAACACATATGCTCTAAAGTAAAGCCACTTGTTCCATTTTTGGCATTTTCTATTTAAGTGGTCCATTGCAGCTGGCAACCTGCCTGTCATGCCCCCAGAAATAATGACCAGATCTGTGCGATTATTATCTTGAATATTATTAATGCATGATATTTGGTGACATCTGCAACCATCAAGGACTAGCAGATGATATTTCCATGTAGGACCTTCACACCACATGTTTCATAGCCAATTCTTGGTCAAAACTTAAGCCATCCAACATTTTTCATGTTCACAAACAATGACATCTTGTAGCTGTATGATATTCTTTGGCGTTCTTTTATAGAACAAAGACATAATACTATCAAATTCTTGTGATCTGGCATGGATATTCAAACAAAGACGCTGCGACAATGGATTAATGAACACCACTCGACAATCACCAGGCAAGACTGTTCCCTTCCCGTTGGTGAACACTTCAGCGGTCAAGGGCATTCGGCCTCTGATCTTCGAGTAAACATTCTCCAAGGCGGCCTTCACGACATATGACAGTGCAGAGTCGCTGAATAGAAACTGATAGCCAAGTTCCGCACACATGAGGACGGCCTCAACCGGGATTTTGGGTTCGTGTCATGCTATCTGTAACCCCCATGACTTGCCTGAGCTTGCAACATCTCATTTACTGTTCTGTCTGGAGACAATACACATCTCTTTAACCTATGCTTAATGCCATCTCCACTCACATTGTCTGCACCTTTAAGACTTGATTAGGTGTAAAGACTCGCATTCTAATCAGTATTCTGTAAACTGTGCATTCCTTTATATGCCCTGTTTGTGATCAAAACTCCCCACTCACCTGACGAAGGAGCAGCACTCCGAAAGCTAATGGCGTTTACTACCAAATAAACCTGTTGGACTTTAATCTGGTGTTGTGAGTCTTCTTACTGTGTCCAAACAAAGGCCAGAGAACAAAGAAAAGTATAGCACAGGAACAGGCCCTTCAGTCCTTCAAGCTTTCTGCCCATACTCAGTACTTATCCTTTGTTACAATGCAGAAGTGATTCCCCTTTGAGACGTAATGCCGAATCCCCCAAAGAGGAATACCTTGCTTCGTAATCTGCTAAAAGTGTGTGGGAAGGTGAACTGTCCTTCAGTAATGTTTAGTCATAAGCGTCAGATATTTCTGTTAGTTAATGTTAAGATGAACAATCGATTAGTTTATTTAGCTAACAGGGAACCTTAACTAAACAAGTAACATACCGAATAAAATAAGATTCTGATGGAATGCTGTTCACATAACTACAATGCCCATTCATTAACAAAAGAAAAAAAAGAATTTAGTCACTCTCAAAAAAAATGTGCAACCAAGTGTTGTGTCTTTTAGAAGCTTCTGGAGTTTCTCTGTTGATAAGTCCTTTTCGATTTGTTGTGTTTCGCTGGTTAGATGGCGCGTTCTGTTGAGAGATATATAAAGCTGTCAGGGTGGAGAGCTGTTCTCTCCCTTTCGAGACTTGAGAGGAGGCAGTTGATAACTCCTGTTTTTTCCCTCTTGCACACTTCTGTTTTTTTCAAATTTGTCAAATTCAAATCTTATAGGTTCTTGGTAGCTGAGTGACTGCTTTAAATTGGGCAAAAGTCAAACATTCAAATTCCTGAAGCCTGTTGCCAAGGCAATCCTGTTGCCTGGCCTTTGATACAAATGTTGCAGCTTGGATTCATTATGCACTTTGCATTTTAAAGCCTCAAGTATTGAAACAAAACACCAGCTTTTAAAGGGACCTCAAAATGTTTTTTTCCCCCTCGAGCATTTTTATACTCTTTACATCTTTATAAACTCACCTTTGCAACACCTTCCTCCTTAAGAGAAAAATGAACCATCATCATGAAAAGATGGCTTTTTTTTTACATTTGCGATAAAAGCATCTGTGATAATATTTTCACAACCTGCGACATGTACTACGTGTAAATTAAATGCTTGTAACATGAGACTCCAATGAAATAATCTGGTATTTTTGTCCTTAAATCTTCCCCCAAGTGTCAAAGAATTATGATTGGTAAACGCAATCATCTCTGTTACATTGTTTGTAATGTAAATATTAACATGTTGTAAGGCCATTATTAAACTCAATAAGTCCTTTTCAATTGTGAAATATTTGGTGGATATTGAGTTTTTTTGAAAAATAACCGATTGGCTTTTCAATTCCATAATCATCCTCCTGTAACAAAACAGCTCCAACCCCGCAACGTTTGCATTGATGGCAACTTTGAAGAGTTTCAGGAAATCCGGCAGGGCCAAAACGAGTGCGGTGGTTAACACTGCTTTGAAATTCTCAAATGCCTCCTGGCATTGTTCTGTCCACTGAAATTTTGTGTTTTTTTTTTACCAAATCCATTAAGAGTGTCACTACGCTACTGAAGTTTGATACAAACTTTCTGTAAAATCCACTCAGTGCCAAAAGTCGTAGCACTTCCTTCTTCGACGATGGTCTTGGAATTCCTCTATAGCATTTATCTTCGTGTTTCTCAGTGTCATTCTTCTGTATCCGATGTTGTGTCTGAGAATGTCACTTTCGCCTTTGCAAATTCTATCTTTGCCAAATTTATGACCAACCTTGTCTTCCATAGTCTCTCAATGAGTTTTGCCAAATGCTCCGTGTGATCTTTCCACGAGTGACTAAAGATCACTACATCATCTATGTTGGCAGCCCAATTAGTCAGTCCTGCATCAACTCTGTTCATAAGCCTTTGAAAAGTGGCTGGTGCATTTTTCATCCCAAAGGGCATTACTTTAAATTGATATAGCCCATTTGGCGTTACAAAAATAGAGATTTCTTTTGCTCTCTCCGCCAAAGGTTCTTGCCAGTAACTGCAAAGTAAGTCCAACTTTATTATGGAAGTGGCTTGTCCTACTTTTTCCACACAATCCTCCAACCTTGGAATTGAGTACGAACCAGATTTAATCATTGTGTTGACCTTTTGATAATCTACCCAGAATTGTTGACTACCATCAGGTTTGGAAACCAACATGATCGGCGCACTCCACTTGCTTTGACTCAGCTCTATGATGCTGTCTTGTAGCATTGTTTCCACTTCTTTCTGAACCTGCACTGCTTTGAGAGGATTAAGCTAATAGGGGTATTGTTTTATCGGAACAGCATTCCCTATGTCAACCTTGTGTACAATGGCATTAATCCTCTCCACTCTATTTCTGCATAGGTCATCGAGCACTGTAACAAGTCCTTCAATTCAGTGCTCTGATCTTGGGACAAATAGTTCATTACCCTATTCCAGTTTTTAAGGACTTCATTATTTAATTTATTTTTAGGTACATCAAAATCCACAGCATCGGGATTGGATTCCTCACTGAGTGGCAGTAACTAATGCTTGATTCTCCAATTCCTTTTCCCTGCCGTAGTACTGCTTCAGCATGACATACCCTAACTTTTTCCAAAATGGCATCTTTACCAGATGATTTACCTGACTTAACTTCTCAATCTGATAGAGACCATTAAACCTCGCTTCGAAGGGATCTATCACTGGTAATAGCACTAATACTTTACCCCGCAAGAAAATGTGTGAAGTTTAGATTTCTTATCTGCTTCTTGTTTCATTAGGTGCTATGCCATCTTCAGATGTTTACCTAATTCACCTACTCTGTTTAATTTTTCTCCCACCTCAGGTACATTATCCAGCTGTGACATCTCTGACTTTGGACCTACCAACTTTTCCTTAATTAATTTTAAAGGACCTCTTACTTCTTGTCTGAATATCAACTAAAATGGAGTAAACTGAGTCAATTCATTTGGAGCATCTACAAAACTACAAATTATACAAATGGGATACCTTTATCCCAATCAGGTGGGAATCTCGGCAAAAAGCCCTCAACAAGATCTTTAGGGTCTGATACCACCTTTCCAGTGCTCCCTGGGATTCAGGATGGTATACACTTGAGATAAAGTGTCTGATGCCTAAACTATCCATGAGCTCCTTAAAAAATTTGGCAGTAAAATTGGACCTGTGGTCTGGTGAATCTCCCTGGGTAATCCCATGATGGGTAAAGAAAGCAAGCAACTCCTCTACAATCCTTTTTGCCTGATATTCCAAATAAAAAAAAAAATTGCCTCTGGAAGCCTGGTAGATACATTGATTGTAGTTAGCAAATACTGGTTCCCACTTTGGTTTTAGCGAGGGGACCTATACAATCTATTATAACCCATATAAAAGATTCTTCAAATATGGGAATTGGTATCCAAGGTGTTGGTTTTATCATTGCCTGTGGCTTTCCTACCATCTAACACGTATGACAGGTACAGCAAAATTCCACACCTCTGTGTAATCCAGGCCAATAAAAATACTTCTGTTTTTTAGCCTGGGTCTTCCTCGCTCCTAGATGACCTTTTGCAAGTAACTTGTGTGCTACCCATAATACTTCCTATCTGTATTCTACCGGCAACACAATCTGGCGAACTTCCACCCATTCCTCATTGCATTAGGTCTGCCAAGGTCTCTATTTCCGCCTTAAAATTTTATCCTTAAGGTTCTGGAATACAATCTGATTTGTTTTCTGTGTTGGCTTTATGATATAAATCTTTTATTGTCTCATCTTTCTGTTGTAACTCCATTAATCTTTCAGAACTAAACACTTCTGCCTGATCCTCTACCCACATAGCTTTGTTCTTTACCATATCATCAAACAGTGTGTCAATTAACTGACTCAACTCCTTCATCTTTGTCTTTTGTTTTCCCTCCAGTTTTAACTTACAGTTGTGGGATCTTGTCATCACACAGTCCTGAAAAATTCAAGGGTATGTTTCCTTTAACTTCTCAGTTCCCTGGTTTTCTTTTGGCTTTTCTACTACAAAGGCCATCACTCCCACCTGTGCTCCAGCTATATCATTTCCAAGAATAAAATGTATTCCTGGATTAGCCAGGTTTTCCATCACTCCCACTATCACTTGCCCAAATTGGACTGGACTTTATAGCTTTAGCTTACACAGGGGAACACTACTCTTTCCTCTACTTATTCCACAGATTGCCATTTCTCAGGCAATATTTCAGAAGGAATGCAGATGTTCTTATTTCTTGCTATTGGAGTCAGACTATCTCCGTATCTCTCAATATTTTAACTACTTTACCTACTACCTCTGTTCTACCTGAGTAAACACAGGTGAAGTCTTTGAAAAGATTGGGCACTAGCTTATGATCCAGCCTGTGCCTCGGCTGTGCACTGTCCTTCAGGTCCTTACTTCTTTCGGGATTTCTTTTGCTGCTTTAACTAATCCCACTGGTTGAACCTCTTTTACAACATCCTTTTTCCCAATGTCTTTTTTAAGCCATCAACACTGTGCCTTTATGTGTCCCATCTTACTATAGTGAAAACACCTGAGGTCTTTCACCTCTCTTCCACCCTCTTGGGTGGCTTTTTCTCACGTGTGATAAACTATTCCCAGTGTGATCTACTTTTTGTTTTTCATTGGAGGATCTCCCACTTCCCCAGTCTCTATCCTTCATGGAATGAAACTGCTGTTGGAAGCCAAATTTTAATTTATGAGCTAATGTGTATTCATGAGCTCTTCTCACTGTCTTAACTTTCTGTTCCTCAACATGAGTTCTTCTGGAAGTGAGTTTTTAAACTTCTCCAGCAGAATAATATCTCCAAGGGCCTCGTATGTCTTTTCTATCTTTAATGCTCTCACCCATCCATCAAAGTTGTTCTGCTTGATTCTTTCAAACTCCATATATATCTGACCTGATTCCTTCCTTGTATTTCTGAACGATTGTCTATATTGTTCTGATACTAATTTGTAAGCACTCAAAACGGCCTTCTTTATTTCTTCATACTTTCCTGACACCACCTCTGACAACGCTGCAGCCACCTCAGTATCTCTGCCTACCAACTTGGTCTGAATTAACATTACCCACATCTCCTCTGGCCAATTCACCAGTGTAGCTAGTTTCTCAGAGATGGAAAAAGACTTCTGTGTCCTTTTCATCAAATTTTGGTCATGTTTGGACATATTTGTATATATCCTTATCAGGTTGTTGGCTGCAATGAGTTTGCATCTCATCACTTCCATCTTGTCAATTGAAATCTTTTTGCTTCAAGTTCCAACTTCCTCTTTTCCAACTCGAACAATCTTTCCCTTTCTCTTTCTTACTTTCTAACTCTAATTGTCTCAGCTGCAATTTAATTTTTTCTAATTCCACTGCACTTGACTGATTCTCTGCTACGACCAAATGCTTGGCTAACTCGGTTACAATTTCAGCTTTCCTATTATCCCTGGTTAAACTCAATTTTAGCCTTTTTACTAATTCTACAAATGTCATTTTTTCTGTTTCTCTAAAGTTTCTTGGCAAATTTGGGAAGCATCTTTCAAGAGTAGCCTAGTGCTTCACGCTTAGTGTACTCTTAAACTGGACCAGCTGATGGGCAACATGACAGCTCAGTGACTGTCACTGTTTGCTGCGCAGATACATGGATCTGTGGGAGTTTGCGCATTCTTCCCATGCTTGCTTGGGTTTTCTCCGGGTGCTCAGGTTTCCTCCCACACCCCAAAGATGTGCTCTTAGGCTGTTTGGTGTAACCAATTGTCCCTAAATTAGTCTCCCCTCAATCTGGTTTCCAATGTAGAGTGCCATAAGCATAGACAAGAGTCATGGGTGGAGGAGGGAACTCACAATGTTAAAATGGCAGTGCGGGCTCGTTGGGCCGAAGGGCCTGTTTCCCGTGCTGTGTTCTTTGTTCTTTGTTTGTTGACCCGCAGAACCTATTTAGCAAGGTTAACAGCCATTTCCTCACTTTAGGTTTACTTAAAGATTTAGAACTGTTAAAATGCGAAGGTTGACCCTTTATTGAGAAGTAACACTGAATCCCCCAAAGGGGAATACCTCGCCTTGTAATCTGTTAAAATCTATTCTTCATTAACGTTTGGTGTTTAACTAACAAATACCTGACACTCACTTTAAAATGAACATTTAACAGTTTATTTATTTAACTAACAGGGAACTTTGACTAAAAAGGTAACATACTGAATAAAGTAAGATTCTAATGGAATGCTGTTCAAATAAATACAATATCCATTCATGAACAAACAAAACAATAGAATTCTGCCACAAAAATACAACCAAGTTTTGTGGCTTTCGGAAATTTTTGGAGTTCTTCTATAAAAACAAAAGCAAATTACTGTGGATGCTGCAATCTGAAACCAAAAGAGAAATTGCTGGAAAATCTCAGTAGGTCTGCTAACATCTGTAAGGAGAGAAAAGAGCTGACATTTCGAGTCTACTTGTTACTTTGACAAAGAGTCATCTGAACTCGAAACATCAGCTCTTTTCTCTTTACAGATGTTGCCAGACCTGCGCAGATTTTCCAGCATTTTCCCTTTTGGTTTTGGAATTCCTTTGTTGATTCCTCTATCTGTAAGTTCTTTCTGATTTGGTACCTTTCGCTAGTTAGCTGGTGCACTCTCTGAAGATATATCTGAAGCTAGCAGAGTTGAAAGCTGCTCTCTCTCTCTCTTGAGGCTTGAGAGGTGGCAGACCTTTCATTGCTCTCCTCTTTTTCTCTCTTGTACTCTCTTTATACCTGTGATGACTTATCAATTTTCCAACAATTAGCTTGGTCTGATGTTGTCAACACCATCAAATTCAAATGTTATAGGTTCCTGGTAGCTGAATTCCTGCTTTAAATTGATGTAAAAAAAACAGTCTGTCTTGTCAAGACATTGCTCGAGTTTTTGATACAAATGTTTCAGCTTGGACTCTTATTTCATTTTATACCTCCAAGCACTGAAACAAAACACAAGCTTTTAAAGGGACATCACAATTTTTTTCCTTTTTTTTCCTCTAGCTTTTTTACATCTTTACCAATATCAAATTCTATCTTCTCAAACTCAACTTCACAACATTAATAAAACCCAAATCATGAAATGACAGAGGAAGCATATTCAATTAAATAATGCATTGCTGTTATCCACAACACGGGACATGGGGGTAGGGCCTGGGTGGGATTGTGGTTGATGCAGACTCGATGGGCCAAATGGTGTCTTTCTGCACTGTAGGGTTTCTATGATTCTGTGAACACTCTCCAGCTCTTCTGGCTTAAAAAAAAGCAGGATAACCTAGAGAGACTTCTTATCTGCCATAATGAAGAACTGCTCCACAGGTAGCTCTTCCCTCTCATAAATTTTTCTGAATCTGAAGCCCATTAGCATACTCTGGACGCAGTTTTTTTTCAATACTTCAACAGAAGTGGTTACAAAATGGTTTAAAAAGAAAATTGATATTTGGTTTCATTTACGGTCCAAAGTTCTAACTTATTTATAGTTTCTTGCATCACAGCCACACAAAGAGCAATGTGATAATGATGTGCTGGTTTGTTTTAGTGATGTCATTTGAGAGGTAAATATTGGTCAGGCCACAGGGATAAACTCCTATACATTTCTTCACCTGAGTGAGCAGATGGATGGTTGAATGTCTCATCCAAAAGTGACATCTCCCTTTGTGCTGCATCAGTGTATGTCAGTCTGGGTTATGTGCTCAAGTGCCAGGCATGAGCCTTAAATCTAAAATCTTTTAACCAACCTTGCTTTATGGCACTACTGGTGTGAAATCTCAATAACAACTTGAAAATAACAATGCTTTGTTGCTTTCTTAACAATAAGCCTGTTCTATCTTCATATGATACTACAAAGCCAAAAATGTGTGAAGACATTTTGTACATGAAAGAGGTCATAAGATCGGCTTCTTGAGCTGCCTCAGTTTACAGCATAGAAACAGGCTCTTCGGCCTAACTTGTGTACACTACCCAGTTTTTACCACTAAGCTAGTCCCAATTGCCAGCATTTGGCCCATATCCCTCTATACCCATCTTACCCATGTAACTGTCTAAATGCTTCTTAAAAGACAAAATTGTGCCTGCCTGTACTGCTGCCTCTGGCAGCTAGTTCCAGACACTCGCCACCCTCTGAGTGAAAAATGCTTTTGTAATTGTCCCCTCTCATCTTAAATTGCACTAATCAAATATCTGTTTAACTCAGCCATCTATCTCCACTGTTTTCTGGTGAACAGAATTCCAAAATCAAGCAACCTTCCATGAGAAAAATATTCCTTCTCATCTCTGTCTTTTTATACATATATAAAGAGCAAGAGGGTAGCCAGGGGAGGGAATCTATGCATGGAGTCAGAGGAAATGGGCAAGGTATTAAATGAGTACTTTGTGTCAGTATTCACCAAAGAGTGATGATGAGTCTGCAGAAGGGTGTGTAGATAGTTTGACTCATGTTGAGATCAAAAAGGAGAAGGTTTTGGGGTTCTTGACAAACATTAAGGTAGACAATTCCCCAGGACCTGATGGGATATACCCCAGAATAGTGAGAGAGGCAAAAGAGGAAATTGCTGGGGCCTTGGGAGAAATCTTTGTGTCCTCACTGGCTACAGGGGAGGATTGGCGAATAGCTAATGTTGTCCCTTTGTTTAAGAAGGGTAGCAAGGATAATCCAGGTAATTATAGGCTGGTGAGCCTTACATCAGTAGTACGGAAATTAGTGGAGATGATTCTTCGAGACAGGATTTGTTCTGACTTGGAAATAAGTGGACGTATTAGCGAGAGGCAACATGGTTTTGTGAAGGGAAGGTTGTGTCTCATTAACTTGATCGGGTTTTTCAAGAAAGTAAAGAAGATGATTGATATGGGTAGGGCAGTGGATGTTGTCTACATGGACTTCAGTAAGGCCTTTGACAAGGTCCTTCATGGCAGACTGGTGCAGAAGGTGAAGTCGCATGGGGTTAGAGGTGAGCTGGCAAGGTGGACACAGAATTGGCTCAGTCATAGAGGATAGTGGGTAACAACGGAAGGGTGCGTTTCTGAATGGAGGGCTGTGACAAGTGGCGTTCCTCAGAGATCAGTGTTGAACCTTTGCTGTTTGTAATATATATAAATGATTTGGAGGAAAATTGGTTTGATTAGTAAGTTTGCAGATAACACAAAGATTGGTGGATTTGCGGATAGCGATGAGGCCCATCAGAGGATACAGCAGGATATGGATTGGTTGGAAACTTGGGCGGAGAGATGGCAGATGGAGTTTAATCCGGACAAATGTGAGGTAATGCATTTTGGAAGGCCTAATAAAGATAGGAGATATACAATAAATGGCGGAACCCTTAAGAGGCAGAGGGATGTGAAAGTGGCAATGTAGGTGAAGAAGATAGTCAAGAAGGCATACAACATGCTTGCCTTCATCAGCCAGGGCATTGAGTTTAAAAATCGGCAAGTCATGTTGCAGCTTTATAGAATCTTAGTGAGGTCGCACTTGAAATGTAGGGTTCAATTCTTGTTGCCAAACTACCAGAAGGATGTGGAGACTTTGGAGGGGGTACAGAAAAGATTTACCAGGAGGTTGCTGGTATGGAGAGCATTAGCTATGAGGAGAGGTTGGAGAAACTTGGTTTTTCTCACTGGAATGACAAAGGTTGAGGACCGACCTGATAGAAGTCTACAAGATTATGAGGGGCATTGACAGAGTAAATAGTCAGAAGCTTTTTCCCAGGCTGGAAGAATGAATTACTAGGGGGGATAAATTTAAGGTGTGAGGGGCAAGGTTTAAAGGAGATGTACGAGGCAGATTTTTTACACGGAGGGTGGTAGATGCCTGCCAGGGGAGATATTGAAGCAGATACGATAGTGACTTTTAAGGGGCATCTTGACAAATACATGACTAGGATGGGAATAGAGGGATATGGTCCCCGGAAGGGTAGGTTAAGCCGGGCAGCATGGTTGGTGTAGGCTTGGAGGGCTGAAAGGCCTGTTCCTGTGCTGTAATTTTCTTTGTCCTTTGTTCTGTCTTATATGAGAGAGCTCTTATTTTTAAATTGTGCCTCTAATTCTAGATTCTTCCACAAGGGGGAATATCTTCCCGGTAGCTATCCTGTCAAGGCCCCTCAGAATTTTCTGTGGTAAATGAGATAATCTCTCATTCTTCCAGTCTCTGGCGAGTACAGGCCTAAGCTGCTTAATCTTTCCCCAGGCATCAGCCAAGTCAATGTTTTCTGAACTTGGAAAACATTGTTCCAATTCAGTTATATCCTTCCTGAAGTAAGAAGACCCAAACTGTATACAATACTATATATGTGGTCTCATTTAAGGCCCAGTACAGCTGTAGCATCACTTACTTACTTTCATACACCATTCTCCTTGCAATAAAAACCAAAATTCCATTTGCTTTCCTAATTACTTCCTCTGTCTGCAGATGAACGTTTTGTGATTCATGTACCAGAGTACCCAAAACCCAGTCTTTCTACAGTTTCTCTCCATTTAAATAATATCCTGTGGTTCTGTTGCTCACCAAAGTGGACAACCACACATTTTCCCACAGTATATTTGATCTATCAAATATTCGCTCGTTCGCTTAACCTGTCTGTGTTCCTTTTCAGAATCCTTATGTCTTCACAACTTGCTCTCCTACCTATCTTTGTACCATCAGCAAATTTACTTACAGTATTCCATTTCCTCTCTCATTCCCTTTTTCAAGTCCTTAAGATAGGTTGTAAATAGTTGAGGCTCCAGGACTGATCCCTGTGGCACTCCTTGTTAGTTTGCTAACTCCAAAATGATCTATTTATTTTGACTCTTGCTTTCATGTTACCGAACCAGTTCTCTAGCCATCCTAATATGTTATCCCAACACATGAGCACTTGTGTAGAGTGCCTTTTGGAAATCCAAACACGCTACATTACTGGCTCTCCATTATCCTAACTTGCTTGTTACTTCTTCAACGAACTCTAATAAATTAGTCAAACAATTTCCTTTTTGTAAAACCATGACTCTGCTTTATTGTATTATCCTGCTGTTAGGCAAGATACTTCCTTGTTTCCAATTATCAATTTCCCAGTCTTACCCTTCAACTACCAATGTTCACTTGAGCTATTCTCCTTTTTAAGCAGTTTAAAAAATATTTCCAGCTAGCCTTTTTTCAATCTCTAATTTCTCATTTTAGTCATTCTTTGCTGATTTCCACAATTTGTCCAAACCTAATTCATCCTGTCTCATTACACAATATCTGTTCTAAAATGTCCTGTTCCTCGTTAATTCAAAACATATTGCCCTAAGAAATTGTTCTGCAATCACACTATTAACTTATCTGCCAGGCTACCTTTCCCAATTTCATTCATCCAATCTATATGAGCATTAAAATTGCTTACTATAATTGCAGTACCTTTCTTACAATGCTCCTCTCCCCCATTTTTGCTTAATTTAAAAAGTACAAACTAATTTTATTTCCTTTATGAAACTTGCCCTGGAAAATTCTGCCTTGACTATGTTTTAAATTTATATAATGAAAACTTTGTATTAGTATGTCTTTTTTTTCATGATCTGATTCAACATCACGTGATCAGTTAGGACCTATGGACTGTGGGTAACTTGGTTAACATGAATCAATTAAGATAGATGATAGAAAATGGATGGGCTCTATTGCAGTGTTCCTTAGCTGTCCTGATAGTATCTAGTCATGGGCAAAGTTTAAAGCAACATAGGCAAATTAAGGAGCAAACTGTTTGAAGTGAGACTAGGTTATATGGTGATGCATCAGGAAGGGCATTTTGAAGTGTGGTAAATTGATATGTTTATACCTACTAGAAAATAGGCTGATAACCCAAGAGCACAGGTTATAAATAATTGGCAAAGAACTAGAGAGTAAATTATATGTTTTTCTCATGCAATGTTTTTTCAAAGTCTGAATAAAAAGGAAGCATATTCCATGGAAACTTTCTAAAGGCTATTGGACATGTATTTTAAGAAGATTAATTCATAGAATTATACGTGGGAATAAATTTCGTAGCTATTTCAAAGAGTTGGCACTGGCACAAAGGACCAAATGCTCTTCTCCTATGCTGTGAGATCCTTCATTTTATCTTTAGCATGCATTATTTTTAATATTACTGGTCAGTATTCTATGGTATTATACATGGGAATCAAGACCAACTATAATATAAAGATGGACAATAAGATTTGCTATAAATGTTTCAATGAGAGTTAGAGAGCATTGGTTCTATAGAAAATGCATTTGGAGAATTGGTCATGAAAAGTAGTGAATAAATTAAACAGGTATTTTTCATCTGTCTTCATTATAGGTGTCTCCCTTCCTTCCCTATGTGTTGTACGCTTTAGTGCACAAAAAACAATTCTTTTCACTGTATACGAACACATGTGACAAATCAAATCAAAAACCTGAAACCAAGGACATGGGCATACCCTCACTTCATCATTGCCAACCTGGATCTCATGCAGGAGGCCACAGGAGACAGGAAAGAGGTCCCTTTCCTGGGTGGCGGCAGCATGCGCTCCTCTCCAACCCCCTTGAGTTGGTGCATCTTGGTTGGTTGGTTGCCTCCTGGTTGGTTGTCCTGCTTGTCAGATAGCATTGATTATATTGCCTCCATGGGAGTCCCATAGTGGAATCAGTAGCCATCTCTTCAAGGATTTTCCCTTGTCACCTAAGATCGACCCATGCACTTTGGGGGCTGGAGAGAAAATTTGAGATAGCATGAAGTAACAGAGGATGATGGAGCCATGGCAGCTGTCAGGAAAGCATGTGCATACATGTTGGGAGCTCTTGTTGCAGAACAGTTGGATATTAAAGGAGTGGAATCCCTTCTGTTGATGGGTCTCACGGATAGTCATGTCATTTGATAGCTGCATGATCGAATTGATGAAGCCCTGCATCTGGGGGAATGACACAAAATCAAGTGCCCTCTGCATTGAGAAATCATCTTTGTAATTAAAGAAATGTGCTGTCCAGCTCTGGAGGAAGAAAGGGCATCAGTAACCAGGGAAATGCAGTGGTATGCAGCTGATTTTTAATGCCACTATGGTTCATGATCTCTGGGAGAGTCCAAAAGTGAAGAAGTTGAGACCAAAGTGACTTTGGCCATTAGCAGGTCACAACACCCAGTGTGAGGTGGGAGGTCATTGGTGATGAGATCACACATGTCTGCAACCATCTGCCTGGAGAATTACAGTCTGCTGTGATGTGGCTTTTGATCATCTTCAAGTAATTCTTGTCTTTCGCTGTTGAATGTTTGGCCACCATTTTCTTCCTCTTTCCATGCCCTCCTGATGCACAAGGTTCTGCCCTTCCTGTGAAGGGTTTTGCTTCTCATTATGATGGGATGATTTTACTATTGTGTCCCCATTGCCAGCTGGAGTCTTCCTTTTGGACAGATGGCCATCCAGTTGGAAGAATTCCCTCTGCTCTTGTGTCTCTGCAATACCAGAGAACCTCAAAGTCCAAGCATTATGCTCACTCTTCCTGCCACCTGTGCAATGCCAGAGGTATCTTGATAAATGTCCAGTTTCCCATTGCTTCACTGAGCTGCTAATGAAACTTGGCCCTAGCCTGCTATGGCTGGCTATCTACTGTACACTCACCTGCCTTCAGCTGGTCAGTTTCTTAAGGCATCAGTACTCTGTCCAGCACTTAAAAATCAGAACCACATAAGCTTTTAAGCTATCTAAATGTGAATTGGAGAAAGAGGAGGCTTTCTGTTCCAGCACTCACCTCAGCCTTGGAGATTATTGCCAGCTCCAGGACTTTCAAATGTTGCCTATGAAACATTTTATACAGATACTTCAACCAGTTTGTTATTTGAAAACATGTTTACTCGGGTGCTCTTGCTTTAATTCAAAGACTGACTCAAACTTACATAAGGACATAAGAACATAATAGGAGCAGGAGT
Organism: Carcharhinus amblyrhynchos; assembly: GCF_965287045.1. Classification (NCBI taxonomy): domain Eukaryota; kingdom Metazoa; phylum Chordata; class Chondrichthyes; order Carcharhiniformes; family Carcharhinidae; genus Carcharhinus; species Carcharhinus amblyrhynchos. The sequence goes on along the minus strand of NC_137335.1, from coordinate 31,554,095 downwards.
AGGCCATCTAGCCCTTCGAGCCTGCCCCGCCATTCAACAAGATCATGGCTGACCTGAAGTGGATCGGTTCCACTTTTCCGCTTTCTCCCCATAACCCTTAATTCCCTTGTCTATCAGAAATCTATCTACCCGTGACTTAAATATATTCAGTGAGGTAGCCTCCACCACTTCAACAGGCAGAGAATTCCAGAGACTCACCACCCTTTGAGTGAAGAAGTTCCTCCTCAACTCTGATCTAAACCCCCCCCGCCCCTTATTTTGAGGCAGTGCCCTCTAGTTCTGCTATCCTTTCTAAGCGGGAAGATTCTCTCTACCTCTACCCTATCTAGCCCATTCATTATCTTGTAAGTCTCTAAAAGATTCCCCCCTCAGCCTTCTAAACTCTAATGACTACAGACCCTGTCTATTCAATCTCTCTTCATAGGCTAACCCCCTCATCTCCGGTATCAGCCTGGTGAACCTTCTCTGTACTCCCTCCAAGGCCAATATATCCTTTCGCAAATGCGGTGACTGAAGCTGCACACACTAGTCCAGTTGCGGCCTCACCAGTGCCCTGTACAGTTGCAGCGAGAGCCCTGTATAGTTAGTTTTATTAAAACTCTTGCAAGTTAAGAAACAACTGTTTCTTAACTTGCAAATGGTAAATTAAGTTAACTTTTTTCCAACTAGGCTGACTGCCTGTAAAACACATGTACTACCCACTCTGGTGAATTTGATCAGGCTGTTGGATTCATTCAGTGAACTTGTGTCGATGGATGAACTCTGTCTTCTTGTATGAAGGTAGATCTCACTTGTCCTCTTTTGTCGTCATGGGTTGCAGGTCGCAGTTGGGGGTCATCCCCAGATGTCCGTTTTTAGCCATCTCCCTGAGCCCTTCTGGAATGTTCTTTGGCTTTCAGCCAGTGGTGTCGCAGGGTGGTGGTACCCAATGAGGTTAGGCCAAGTCATCCAAAATGTTCGCTTCTTAGGTGTCCTGGGTTCCAGAGAGTCTGGCTGAAACTGGGGAATGCATAAACATGATCTCTTTTTCTATTGTTCAGGCTCTTGATGGGTTTCAAGTCATGACAACTTTCCTATTGTTAAGGTCTGCCGCCTCAGTTCAATATGCGAGACAGGTCTAGGTTGGACCCTGATGGCTTTTGACTTGTGGTAACCTTGTCTGCATTCGATCAGGCCTTGCTTGGAGAAGCTGTTTAGCAGTGTTTAATTTCAGGTGTCCAGTTTTACATTGGGCTTAGTTTCTTAGGTCATTGGTCATTTGGCCACACAGAGCCCCAACCCTACTTTTGTTCTTGTCCTCTAGAGGCCCTGAAAATTCAGTTCCATGCTTAATTTACCCTTGCCACCTTAAAAGTTTACCCGCACGTCTTTCAACTTTAGAATTGTACCCTGTATTGTCTCTCCTCGTTCTTCCTACTGTAACACTTCACCCTTGCTACATTAAATTTTATCTGCCACATTATTTGACTATAACTAGCCTATGTCCTCTTGAAGTCCATCATTATTGTCTAAGTTAAAGGCAAAAAACTGCTGATGATGGAACCTGAAATAAAAACTGAAAACATGGAGAAACTCAGCAGGTCTGACAGCATTTGTGGAGAGAATAGAGCCAACATTTTGCATCTGGTTGCCCCTTTGTCAGAGCAAAGAAACTAAGACAAGATTTATACGAGAAGGGTGGGGGCTATAATAGGACAAAAGAAATATAAGTGGTGATGACGAAAGTGCTAAAAGCGTCCATTAAGTGATTGGAATGTGTGAATGGCAGAACAGAAGTACAGGTTTTTAAGGGACTATGTGAGTAATGTGGCAGTTGCCCTGAAGGGAGCAAGATTTGAGAAGTGGAAAAATAGAAATAAGAATGAAAAGTGATAAAAATGGGTGAATGAGATGAAAAGAAGAAAGGTGGAGGAGAGAGTTAATGCTCTCAAGTTGTTGAACTCAATGATCAGTATGGAAGGCTGTAAAGTGCCTAATCAGAAGATGAGGTGCTGTTCCTTCAGATTACTTTGGGGTTCACTAGAACATTGCAAAAGGCCAAGGATGGACTTGTGGACGGGAGAGCAGACTGGTTTGTTGATGTGGCAAGCGCAGGAAGGTCCTGCTTGCAGATGGAACTAGGGTGTTCTGCAAAGCAGTCATCCAGTCAGTGTTTGGTCTGTCCAATGTGGACTGCATTGGGAGCAGCAAATGCAATAGACCAGATTGAAGAAGGTGTACGTGAAGTACTGCTTCACCTGAAAAAAATGTTTGGGTCCTGGGATGTTGAGCAGGAAGGAGGTAAAGAGGCAGTTGTTGCACCTTCTACGATTGCATAGGAAGGTGCCATGGGCAAGGGGTGAGGTGTTGGGTGTGATGGTAGATTGGACCAGGGTGTCCCAGAGAGAATGGACCCTGTGGAATGCAGACGAGGAGCTGAGGGAAAGATGTGTTGAGTAATTGCATCATACTGGAGTTAGCCAAAATGGCAAAGGATGATCCTTTAAATGCAGAGACTGGTTAGGTGAAAAGTGAGGACAAAGGAAGACCTATCCTGGTTCTGAGAGGGAGGGCGGGGCCAATGCAGTGGCCCAGGGAATGGATCACATACGGGTTGAGACCCTGTCAACCACAGTGGATGGAAAAACATGATTGAGGAAGAAGGAAGACATATTGGCAGCGCCATTTTGGAAAATGGCATCATCAAAACAGATGTGAAGGAACTGAAAGAATGGGATGGGGTCCTTAGAGGATGTGGTATGTGAACAGCTGTAGTCAAGGTAGGTGTGGGAATTGGTGGGCTTGTAATGGTTACTAGTATCCAGTTTATCACCGGAAGTGGAAACAGAGATGTCAAAGAAGGAAGGAGAAGTGGCCGAGATGAACCATGTGGAGAGATAGAAATTGGAAGCGAAATTGATAAATTTTTCTAGATGAGAGCATGAAGTGGCACCGATATAGTTATTAGTGTTCCGATGAAAAGAGTTATGGGAGGGAGTCAGAGTGGGAATGCTCTATCATATGACTTTTCTCCTAACAAGGCTAAGAGCGATATTCCCTCTTCAGCCTCATAAAACCACTGCTTCTAGCAGAGCTGTGAGAGATGCCTTCTCTCTCACTACCTGTCTCCAACTGCTATATTAAGTCAAAAACACAATCATAAAAGCCTCCCTAACCTAAAGGCTGGTTATACTTCTGCAAAACCAAGCTTGCTTTTCACACCATAACCCTCTCTAAGCACAACAGAAGTACGGTTTTATCTGAAACTAAAAGTCCCCCAGATGCAAACACCTTCATCAAGCATAGGTCTAAGGGTTTATCCTCCCTTATACAGAAATGCTAAACTAAACCCGGTTTAAACTATACCTTATTTCTAATATTTAACAAAACAATTATAAATCCCTTAAAACTACCCTGTTTTCTTGACATGTGATACTCAAACACTCAATACCATCCAGGACAAAGTAGCCTATTTGATTGGCACTCCATCATTGGTGCACAGTAGCTATAGTATGTACCATCTAGAACAAAAACAGAAAGTGCTGGAAAATCTCAGCAGATCTGATTGCATTTGTGGAAAGAGAACAGAGCTAAAGTTTTGTCAGAGCAACAGCAACTTGTATTGATATAGTATTTCTATCACATTAATAAACCCCAAGTCATTTCACAGGAGAATTATAAAGGAAAGTATGATAGTGCAAGGTTTGAGGATTATTTTCCAATTTTCACTATATACAGGCAAGGTACCAGAGGATTAGAGTCGGTGAGTATTTACAAATAATGCGAGGGATAGGTCAGAAAAGGCTAATCAGTATGACTTTGGTGGTAGGCAAATTATTGGAATGAATTCTGAAACAGGATAAACTAAAATTTAGAAAGGCATTAATTCATTGGGGACAGTCAGCATAGTTTTGTTAGGTGAAGATTGTTTCTTATTAACTTAGCAATTTTTTTAAGGAAGCAACAGAGAATTGATGAGGGTAATACATTAGATGTTTTTTAGATGGGTGTCAATAAGGCATTTGACAAGCTCCAACATGGCAGACTGGTCAGAAAGGTGAGATCCTATGGGATACAGCAGAAGATGATGAGTTGGCACCAAAATTGGCTCAGCAACAGGAAACAAAGGGTAATGGACAATTTTGCAAATGAGAAAAGGTTTCCTATGGTGCTCCATAGGAATCGGTGTTGGGGCCCTTGCTGTGTGTTGTGTATATTAATGATGTGGGTATAAATATGGGAGGCGTGATCAGGAACTTTGCAGATGTCACAAAAGTAAGTAGTGTTGTTGACAGTGAAGATGCTAGATGTTGTCTCTAGAGTTATATCAATTTTGGTTGAGCAGGCAAAAAAAGTGGCAAATAGACTTCAGTCTGGAAAAGTGAGTGGATGCATTTGGAGAGGGCAAACAAAGCAAGAGATATTAAGTACAAAAGTAGGGATGTATTGCTGGGATTATATAAAATGCTGGTGGGGCCACAGCTAGATTTTTGGTCATGAAACTATTGTCGATTGTCATAATAAACCTATGTAGTTCACAAATGTCTTTTAAGAATAGAAACCTGGTCCTTACCTGGTCAGGCCTCCAGACCCACAGAAATGTGATTGACTCTTAAATGCCTTCTCAAATGGTTTAGCAAGCCGATCAACCAAGCTATTTAACTGCTACATTTGACCGCTTGACATTGATCTGGGCACCAGATGTGGCAATGGCAAACCCAACCTTTTCAACCCTGCATTTTTACTAACATCTGGGGGCTTGGGCTTGTATCTGTTTCACAGACTAGTCAAGCAACAGCCTGACGTAGTTGTACTCATGGAATCATACTTGACTGATGCTTTTACGTTAGGTCACATGGGATTCAGAATTGGCTCAATGGTAGGAAGCAGAAGATGATGGTTGAAGGTTCTTTCTCTGACTGGAGGCTTGTGATTAGCTGTGTGCCTCAAATCTTGGTGTTGGGCCCTTGTTATTCATTATTTATATAAATGATTTGGATGTGAATGTACAAGGTATAGTTAATAAGTTTGTAGATGATACTAAATTAGGAGGTATCGTTGATGGAGAAGGTTATCAAAAATTACATGGGATCTTGATTAGTTAGGGAAGTCCGCCGAGGGTTGGCAAATTGATTTCAATACAGGTAAGTGTGAAGTGTTGCATTTTGGAAAGTCATGCCAGGGTATGATTCATGTGGTGAATGATAGGGCCCTAGGGAATATTGAGGAACAGAAGGGCCTAGGAGTACAAGTTTGTTGAAAGTGATGTCACAGAGTGGTGAAGAAGGCATTTGGCATACTGGCCTGAATCAGTCATAGCATGGAGTATAGGAATTGGGACATAAAATTAGTTAACAAGTCATTGGTCAGACCGCACTTGGAGTATTGTGTACAGTTTTGGTCATCCTATTATAGGAAAGGCATTGATAAACTGGAAAGAGTGCAGAGAAGATTTACGAGGATGTTGCTGGGACTCGTGTGCCTGAGTTAAAAAGAGCAGTTGGCCAGGCTAGGGCTTTATTCCTTGGACCATAGGAGAATGAGGGGTGACCTTATTGAGGTGTATAAAATAAATAGGATGAATGCACATAATCTTTTCCCAGGGTACAAAAGAACATAGAAAATTACAGCAGAGGAACAGGCCCTTTGGCCCTCCAAGCCAGCACCGACCATGCTGCTCAACTTAACTAAAACCCCCGTACCCTTCCAGGACCATATCCCTCCATTCCCATCCTATTCATGTATTTGTCAAGACACCCCTTAAAGGTCACCAATGGTATCTGCTTCCACTACCTCCCCCAGCAGCGAGTTCCAGGCACCCACCACCTTCTGCGTAAAAAAAAAATTAACATGCCTCATACATCTCCTTTAAACCTTGCTCCTGGCATCTTAAACCTATGCCCCCTAGTAATTGACCCTTTTACCCTGAACAAAGAACAACACAGCACAGGAAACAGGCCCTTCGGCCCAACAAGCCCACGCCGCCATTTTAACATTGTGAGTGCCCTCTTCTACCTACGACCTTTGTCTGCGCCTATTGGACTCCACAATAAAGGAACCATAACCAGACTGAGGGACGACTAATTTAGGGACAATTTGTTAACACCAATCAGCCTAAGAGCACGTTTTTGGGGTGTGGGAGGAAACTGGAGCACCCAGAGAAAACGCATGCAAGCACGGGGAGAATGTGCAAACTCCCAAGACACTGGCCCAAATCTATGTATCTGCACAGCAAACAGTGATAGTCACTGAACTGTCATGTTGCCCGTCAGCTGGCCCAGTTTAAGCATACACTAATGACGTGAAGCACGAAGCAACTCTCGAAGCAACATCCAAAAGCAGCCCTCACACGACCCACTGCGCGTATGCCCCTTGTTGGACAACAAGGCAGACCGAATCACCTGTGGATTTAAAAAAAAGACATCAATCAACGTCCACAACTTATACAGACATTCACGGAATCCCCAGAAGCTTAGACGTAAGACAAGTGAGCCATAAAATATGTTGGACAGTCCATAGGAATCAGTTGATTCCCAGGAACGTCCTAAGGCTATTGATCCTTCTTTTGTGTCCCTTCATCTCTAGTCTGCTCACATGCCTATCTAAGTAAGCCTTGAACAACTCTAGCATGCCTGCCTCCACCACCCTACTTGGCAGTGCATTCCAGGCCCCCACAACCCTCTGTGTGAAAAACCTCCCTCTAACATCCGAATTATACCTCGCCCCTCTCACCCTAAGCCCATAGCCCCTCGTAATTTTTGTATCCAATCTAGGAAAAAGCTTACCACTGTTCACTCTATCTATACCCTTCATAATCTTACACACCTCTATTAGATCTCCCCTCATTCTCTGTCTTTCTAAGGAGTACAGCCCCAAATTGCCCAATCTCTCCTCATAGCTCAGTCCTCCCATACCAGACAGCATCCTGGTAAACCACCTCTGCACTCTCTCCAGGGTCTCCACGTCCTTCCAGTAGTAAGGTGACCAGAACTGGACGTAGTACTCTAAATGCGGTCTAACCGTGGGAAAAAGCTTCTGACTCTCCACTTTGTCATACCCCTCATAATCTTGTAGACTTCTATCAGGTTGCCTCTCAACCTCTGTTGTTTCAGCGAGAGCAGACCAAGTTTCTACAATCTCTCCTTGTGGCTAATGCCCTCCGTACCAGGCAATATCCTGGTAAATCCTTTTTGTACTGTCTCCAAAGCCTCCATATTCTTGTAGTGTGGCAATCAGAATTGAACACTATATTCCAAGTGCGGCCTAAGTAAGGTTCTATAAAGCTCCAACATGACATGCCAATTTTTAAACTCAGTGCCCCGGCTAATGAAGGCAAGCATGCCGTATGCCTTCTTGACTACCTTCTCCACCTGAATTGCTACTTTCAGTGACCTGTGTAGCTATACACCCAGATCCCTCTGCCTATCAATACCCTTGTTGTCGGTAAATAATACCTCTGAGACTAGTTGTGAGTCAAAGTACAACAGGTTTATTACAAAAGCTTTTGGGAGAAGCCGGGTTCCTAAAGTAGTTCACCAGACTTCTCCCCGAACACAAGTAAGAGTAGATTTTTATACATCTTGGTTCCCACCCCTAGTCACGTCCGCAGTTCTCCAAGATGCCTGTCATGGTTCGCCATCCATCATGTGATTATTGCTGCCTCAGCGGTTTCATCCATTGCGTATTCCGTTGTAGTTGTAGCTGTCCCAAGGCTGTGAATGTCTCCGTTCTGTTCCTTTAGTGTGATTAGCCATTATCACATCCCAACACCTACGGTTTGTTTAGCCAGCATACAATGTTACAAGCTCGCACAAACAAGTTAACTAGCCTACGAGGTTCTGGGGTGCAGAAACAAGTCTTGCAATGCTTTGCACAAATCTTTAAGTATTACAAAGTTCATTCCCCCCTTTTGGTCAGGGCCGTACCAAAGCACGACCCCATGACCAATTTAGAACCAAATGTTACCAGCATATGAGCCCAGCTCCTTTGTCAGGAGGTCTACCCCCCCGCCTGTACACTTGTGCCCGGTATAATCCAGGCTGTTACTGTATTACAACATATGGTCAATATTGGTGTCAGGGCGGCACGGTCGCACAGTGGTTAGCATTGCTGCTTCACAGCTCCAGGGTCCTGGGTTCGATTCCCGGCTCGGGTCACTGTCTGTGTGGAGTTTGCACATTCTCCTCGTGTCTGCGTGGGTTTCCTCTGGGTACTCTGGTTTCCTCCCACAGTCCAAAGATGTGTGGGTTAGGTTGATTGGCCATGCTAAGAAATTGCCCTTTAGTGTCCAGGGATGCGTAGATTAGAGGGATTAGTGGGTATAATATGTAGGGATATGGGGGTAGGGCCTGGGTGGGATTGTGTTTGGTGCAGACTCAATGGGCTGAAGGGCCTCTTTCTGCACTGTAGGGTTCTATGATCTATTGTCATACAAACACAGCAAACGATAACAATTACAATTAATACAATCAATCCATGCATCAGGTATGAATCCCACAACCAGAACTATTGCCCCAGCCAACTCGGAGGGTTATAATTTTGAAATTGGTTCCTCTCATCCTATATTATTTTCACTACGTGTTTAATATGATGTGCCAAGCGAGTTATATTCTCCGGAACATCTGGAATATATGTACAGCATTCGGAGCCAACTATAGCAATGTCCCTCCTTGGGAGGCTAGCAATAATCGAGTGGCAATCAGTTCTGTAACGCAACAGTCCGAATAACTACGACCTCTGCTGATACCTCGGTGTTCACCTCCTTGAACCCATCTCTAGTCTCATTTGCGACTCTCTCTTAAGGTTGCGGCCATGCGTATAAGTTCTTGTGCTGTCCTTGCCGTCCCATATGGTGGGTAGGCTATCATGAAGAACTGTGTTGTCTCACTGTGCTGGCCCTGAGCACGTGTATCTCACGGTGGTCCCATAAGTCAGTGTAATGGTGAAAAAAGGGCACCACATATGTTAAATAACATGACCCTGCCCAATCCCCTGGAAGCCACAGGTAGGCATTGCTTCCATAGACAAAATAGGTACCGTTATGTGCAGTCATACTGCTCACATAAGCACTTACTCAAATTTGATTGTAATGCATACAAGAGAGACATATACACGAAGGTGTTTCTGGAGGACAGGTGCAATGACCGCTTGGGTCAGCAAAGTCTCTTGCTGAGGTACTCATCCTCCTGAATCCTCCGCATTTGCTAGGCACCGACATCTCTCTCTCTCTCACTCTCTCTCTCTCTCTCTCTCTCTCTCTCTCTCTCTCTCTCTCTCTCTCTCTCTCTCTCTTCCCCCCCCCCCCCCCCCCCACCCTAGGTTACATTGCATGGAAGTTCCCACTCACCTCGCCCCTCCAACAGGGTTGGCAACAGGTACAGTTAAGGGATCCTGAGCAACGGTCCCTATGGGTTACCTCCCAGGGGCCTATCTTATGTGTCGGATGGTTACAATAGACAGAGTTATCGTGACAGGGATGTTTGTGATGCTCTATCCCCAAGTCTACACAATTCCATCTATACTTTCCCTCCGTGGCTGACAGGGTAAGGGGCATGAGAAGTAGCAAGAGAATCATTCTATCACTTAACTATAACCTGCATGACCATCATACAATGGACCAAAGACTGTACTGTCCACGCGCAACTTCTTGCGAACTCATTCAGCTTGTTGGGGGTCAGCCGTCTCATGTATCTGTGAATTGAGCACATTGTTTTGCTTAAATAGGCATAGGTCTTCTGCCCGTTAATTCCTTTTACATAGATCATTTTATTCGATATGGATAAGGGTAGGTCTGTGGTAGATATGGAGGCTCCCGTGTCCACCAGCATTTCACATTGTCGGCCCCCTACTACTGCAGACATGTAGATTCTACCCTCCTCCTTGCCCAAACTTGCGGGGGCTGCCCCTTGTCAGTTTGCCCCTTCCGTGATGGCAGGGGAAGCCTGACTGGGTCGTCCGTGCTTGCTCCAACAGCCTCTGTGTGGCCCTCTTTATTGCAAAATTGGTAGGTGGGGGCCTTCCTTCTACCTCCCTTCGGAGCCCTTCAGTCTCTAGCAAAGTGGTCTGGCTTTCCACAATTATGGTTCTTTACCCAGAGGGTGGTGAGGGATTGGAATGCCCTGCCTGCTGCGGTTGTAAATGCGCCTAGTTTGGGGGCGTTTAAGAGATCCGTGGATAGGTTTATGGACGAAAAGGGATTGGTTTAGGTTAGTGGGTCATTGTTTTTTAACTGGTCGGCGCAACATCGTGGGCCGAAGGGCCTGTTCTGCGCTGTAATGTTCTATGTTCTATGGCATGTATTCTTTGGTTTAGTTCCTCCACTGTTTGCACTAAATTTTCCTGTTTTATTCATGGATATGATTTCTCATCTGGTCCGTCTTTAATTCCAGATGCTCATTCTACTAATTCGTCATAATCCCGGGGACTAATAACTCCCATTTTAAGGATTTTTTTTGTGAGCTAATGACAGCTCGTCTTTAAATACTTGTAAAAAGGCTCTATCTGTTCAGGCAGTTTCGGGCATTCCCGAACATTCTTGGTATACTTTGAAGAGTCACTCCCCGAATTCAGAGGCTCCTTCACCCCATTATTGTTTAGTATTGGTAATTCTGGACAGTTGGTTGGTGCGTTGCCCAAGGCTTGTTGGACTTCTGCCTTAAACCGATTAAATGGTTCAATCATTGCATTGAGCTTAACGTTTAACTCTATGGTGAAGTCTCCCATGGGTGCCATGGATTGTACGGCCGGCCCATTGGAGGCAAGGATCCCTAGCCGGAATCCTCCACAATTTGGCTTCCCTCTTCTAGTTCTCTATTGTGTGCTTCCAACATTTTGATTTTTGCTTTGTCATCAGCCAATTTCATACTCGAGACTGAGAACTGTTCAGTTAATCCGGCCAATTGGTGAACTAAGAGAACTCCAATTTTCTGTCCTTTTTTCCTTTTCCAGCCATTTCTGTTGTTGGTCTAGCGGATGGGATGGATCTCACCTCCCTTTTCTCCATTTAATGAATTTGTCCCTGTCAGTCACATACATTGTTTATCAGGGATCCCGGGGGTCCCCACTGTCCTTGTGATCCTGCCATAATACAGGTAAGTTTATACTCACCACCTGGACTCTTCTATTCTCCCTTCTCACTCGGTCGCTCTTATAAGAATCCGGTGATATCTGTCAGGGGTGATCAGATCCCTCCGTACCACTGCTTATACACTTGAAGCCGGCTTTTTCTTCTACTCTGGCGATCACTCAGACAGCCTCTTTCTCGTTCACATCTGAACATCACACCCCAGGCATCTCTTTCTCCAGTCTCCACACTCACTTCAAAATCCTGATCTTCGCATGGGGGGCAATCCCTCTTAACAACCAGTCTAAGGTTGGGTGTTAGATGCCTCCTTGTCTCTGTGTTCAGTTTAGATGTCTTTCGCTCACACATTCTCTCATCACAGGTGATCACCTACTGTAGTTTGACCCACCCTTTTAAGGTTCGGTGATCTATTCCTGAGCTCCGGTCGTGGCCATTCAATCAGACCCGTAAACAGATCCTGGGTTTCGGCACCAATTTGTTGTTGGTAAATGATGCCTCTGAGACTAGCATGAGTCAAAACACAGCAGGTTTATTACAAAAGCTTTTGGGAGAAGCCCAGTTCCTAAAGCGGTTCACCAAACTGCTCCCTGAACACAAGTAAGAGTAGATTTTTATACATTCCGGTTCCCATCCCTAGTCACGTCCGCAGTTCTCTAGGATGTCTGTCATGGTTCACCATCCATCATGTGGTTATTGCTGCCACAGCGGTTTCGTCTTTTGCATAGTCCATTGTAATTGTAACTGTCCAAAGGCCGCCACTGTCTCTGTTCTTTCCCCTAGTGTGATTAGCCATTAACGCATCTCGACGCCTATGGTTTGTTTAGCCAACATAGAAGGTTACAAGCTCGCACAAACAAGTTAGCTGGCATACAACGCTCCAGGGTGCAAAAACAAGCCTTGCAATGCTTTGCACAAATCTTTAAGTGTTACAAAGTTCATTAACCTGTTCCCTTCTTCCTTCTTAAGGGTTGTGCCATTTACTGTATATTTCCTATCTTTATTAGACCTTCCAAAATGCATTACCTCACATTTGTCTGCCATTAGGGATCTTGCCAAAAGCCTTATTGAAGTTCACATAAGCAATGTCCACTCCCTGTCCTCATCAATCATCTTCGTCACTTTCACAAAAAACTTGATCAAGTTAGTGAGACACCACCTCCCCTTTGAAAAACCATGTTGCCTCTCGCTAGTACACCCATTTATTTCCAAGTGGCCCTGAATCCTGTCTCAAAGAATCCTCTCCAATAATTTCCCTACCACTCACCAGCGAAGTAAGGCTCACCGGCCTGTAATTACCTGGATTATTCTTGCTACCCTTCTTAAACAAAGGAACAACATTGGCTATTCTCCAATCCTGTGGGACCTCCCTTGTAATGATGTGGAGATGCTGGCGTTGGACTGGGGTAAACACAGTAAGAAGTCTCACAACACCAGGTTAAAGTCCAACAAGTTTATTTGGTAGTAAACCCACAAGCTTTCGGAACACTGTTCTTTTGTCAGGTGAGTGGAGAGTTCTGTTCACAAACAGGGCATGTAAAGGCACACACACAGTTTACGGAATACTGATTAGAATACGAGTCTTTACAGCTAATCTGCTATTCAAGTCTTAAAGGTGCAGACAATGTGAGTGGAGATAGCGTTAAGCATAGGTTAAAGACATGTGTATTGTCTCCAGACTGGACAGTAAGTGAGATGTTGCAAGTCAGGCAGCTTACAGATAGTGTGACATGAACCCAAGATCCCGGTTGAGGCCATCCTCATTTGTGCGGAACTTGGCTTTCAGTCTCGACAATACACATCTCTTTAACCTACCTCCACTCACGTTGTTTGCACCTTTAAGACTTGAATAGCAGATTAGCTTAAAGACTCGCATTCTAATTAGTGGAAGGGGTCGTCAGTGGTGTTTATCAAGCAGCACTTACTCAGCAATAATCTACTCACAGCAGCTCAGTTTGGATTCCATCAGGATCAACCAGCTCCTGACCTCATTACAGCCCTGATTCAAACATGGACAAAAGAGCTGAATCCAGAGAAGAGGTGAGACTACTCCCCTTGATACCAAGATAGCATTTGACCAAGAGTGGCATCAAGGAGCCCTAGCAAAACAGGAATCAATTGGAATGAAACCCTGTGCTGGTTGGAGTCATACCTGGCACAAAGGAAGATGATTGTGGTGGTTGAGGTCAGTCAGGATAGTGTCCTTGACCCAACTTTCTCCAGTTGCATCATCAATTACCTTACTTCCATCATAAGATCAAAAGTGTTCACCGATTGCACAATGTTCACATTCGTAATTCTTCAGATGCTGAAGCAGTCTGTCTCCAAATTCAGCAAGAATTGGACAATATCCAGGCTTGAGCTGACGAATAGCAAGTACATTTGTGTCACACAATGACCAAGTAGAGAAGATCTAACCATTGCCCCTTGATGTTCAGTGGCATTACCACTGAATACCCTATTATCAGTATCCTGGGAGTTATCATTGACCAGTAACTGTACTAGACTAGCCATATAAATACTGCAGCTACCAAAGCAGGTCAAAAGGCTAGAAATACTGGGGTGAGTAACTCATCTCCTGACTCTCCAAAGCTTGTCCACCATTGCAAGGCACAATTTGGAGTGTAGTGGAATACTTGCCGCTTGCCTGGATAAATGCAGCTCCAACAACACTCAATAAGCTCAATACCAACCAGGTCAAAGCCTGCTTGATTGCTACCCCTTGCCTAAACGTTTAATCCGTCCACCATTGATGAACAGTGGCAGCCATATGTATCATTTACAAAATGCACTGCAGGAACTCACCAAGCTTCCTTAGACAATACTTCTAAACCTATGACCATTACCATCTGGAAGGACAAGAGCAGTGGAACTGCTACTTGGAGGTTCCCTTCCAAGTTACGCACCATCTGTTCCTTTACTGTCACTGGGTCAAAATCCTAGGATTCCCTCCCCAATAGCTCTGCTGGTGTACTTACACTTCTGGGAATGCAGCATTCAAGAAGGCAGCTCACCACCACCTTCTGAAGACAGCTAAGAGTGGGTAATGAGTATTAGCAGAGCCAGTGATGCTCACATCCTGTAAGTTAATTTAAAGAAAATACACGAAGGTCATAAGTGCCCTGGACAGAGTGCAGAGGAATTTACAGGAATGTTGCCAGGTTTTGAAAATTACAGCTATGCGTAAAGGTGGGATAGGCTACATTTGTTTTCCTTAGAACAGAGGAAGCTGAGGGGTGACTTAATTGAGTTGTACAAAATTGAGGGGCCTAGATAAGGTAGATGGAAAAGACTTGTTTCCCTGAGCTGGTGAGTTAATTGCCGGGGCCATAAATTTTAAGGCGATTGGTAAAAAATTAGAGGGGGGCATGAGGAAAATTTGTTCACCCAGAGGGTGATGGGCATCTGAAATTCACTGCAAGAATTTGTGATTGAAGTTCAAATGCTCGTTTAAAAGATACCTGCATTTGCATCTGAAGTGCTATAACCTGCATTGCAATGAAGCAAGTGCTGGAAAGGGGAATAAAATTAATGGTAGTTTATTTTGTTTCCTTTTTTTGGCCAGTGCGATATGAAGGTCTGAATAGCCTCTTTTTGAACTGTAACTTTTGTGTGGTTCTAACTAGTGAGTCAGATAGAAAATATTAGGTCAGGTAACCAAAAGCTCAGTCAAAGAGGCAGGTTTTAAGGAACATCATAAAGGAGAAATGTGAGGTAGAGAATTGTAAGGAGAGTTTTCCCGACCTGTCATTTTTAACAGCTAATCATTTTTGTTTTTGTCTGGGACGTAAACTGAAATAACATGGAATTGTGAGTACTTTTGCATATATACTTTACAATACTGTGGATGGGAAAATTAGTCTTCCATCACTGGACTTTGATTACAGGGTAACAAGTTATGAACGATTACTGGTTTAGGAAGACCTATCAACCATACACTAATGTGGTTGATTGTTCCTTTTTATAGGTCAAAACTAACCCTCAGATACGTACAGTTAATATACAATTAACCTCAAAAGTGGCTGATCAAGCCAAACGGTTAGAATCATAGATTCCTACACTGCAGAAAGAGACCATTCGGCCCATCGAGTCTGCATCAACCACAATTCCACCCAGGCCTTATCCCCATAACCCCGTGCATTTACCCTAGCCAGAACCCTCCAACACTAAGTAGCAATTTAGCATAGCTATTCCACCTAACCCACACATCTTCGGTCTGTGGGAAGAAACTGGAGCACCTGGAGGAAACCCACGCAGATATGGGGAAAATGTGCAAACTCCACACAGACCATGACCCAAACGTGGGACCCTGACGCTGAGTAGGCGGTGCTAACTACTGTGTTACCTTAAAGATATTAGTAAACCAGGTGGGTTTTCTGACAATTGATAATGGTTTCATGGTCATCAGTAGATTCTTAGTTCCAGATTTTTTTCTTGAATTCAAATTCTACTATCTGCCTTGGCAGGATTCAAACCTGGATCTCCAGAAAATTAATTGCGTGTCTGGATTTATAGTCAGCAAAAATACCACTAGGCCATCACCACCTGTATATAAAACATATAATGAACCAGATGTGTTTTTAATCACAATTCACAAAGATTTCATGTTTACCATTACCGAGAGTAGCTTTCAATTCAGATTTATTAGCAATTCAAATTGCTCCAGCTGCCGTGTTGGATTTGTACTCCTGTTCCCAGAGCATGAGCTCAGCTCTCTGGATTTCCAGTCCAGTGACACTACCACTACCCCACTGTCTCCCTGTTATGTGAAGTTGTTACACAGAATAAGATGAATAAAACTGGACAACCCACTTGACATTCAATTAGAGTATGATCAAGGTGCAATAGCACTGTCAAATCTGTCAAGTCAACTACACGAACATTTGGAAACTTGTGTTATTCTTTCCCAGTATGGGTACAAGATTATGCTTGATAATTTTATTCTGTTAAGGGGAACATAATTCCAAGAAATATCTGTACAAAATATTTATCAGTCAGTTGCCATTAAACTGGAAATTTAGGTCCTACTTTTGTTAAAATTATTTAACTTTAAGCAAGATGAATTTCATGCAGGAGCAGAGTAAATTGCAGGAAGGAGAACTTCCAGTCTCATTAGTTTTTTTTAATCCAGTTAAGAAATTCCGTAAAAGTGTTTTCCCAATATTGTTCACGGGATATCCGACTTGATGTTTTTACAAGCTCTGCAGTTTATCAAAGACCTGCTGATATCTGCGGTTTCCCAAACATCCAGTATGTTGGGCAGGAAATGTGCACATTTTCAGCCAGAAGTGTAGTTCTCTGCAGCTCTACCCCTCCAGCCTCTGTCAAAATGGATAAGGTAGAGGCAGTAATGGGATGGCAGGTGCATACATTGGGAATCTTTTCAGTACAGAATAATATCTTAAAAGTTTTTGACACCTTAATGTTTCACTCAGTAACTAGCAGAAACACCCCATGCTTATCTGAATGAGTATTAGACGTGCTCTCCCATACAGTCGTAGAGTTTTACAGCATGGAAACAGGCCGTTCAGACCAACTTGCCCATGCCGCCCTTATGTTATTTTTTAAAACCCCTAAGCTAATCCCAATTGCCCACATTTGGCCCATATCCCTCTGTACCTATCGTATCCATGTAACTATCTACATGCTTTTTAAAAGATAAAATTGTACCCACCTCTACTAGTACCTCTGGCAGCTTGTTCCAGATACTCATCGCCCTCTGTGTGAAAAAATTGCCCCTCTGGACACTTCTGTATCTCCCCCCTTAAACCTATGCCCTCTAGTTTTAGACTCCCCTATCTTTGGGAAAAGATATTGACTATCTACCTTGTCTATGCCCCTCATTATTTTATAGACCTTTACGCTGCAGAAAAAAAAGTCCCAGTCTATTCAGCCTCTCCTTACAACTCAATCCACCAAGTCCCGGTAGCATCCTAGTAAATCTTTTCTGCGCTCTTTCTAGTTTAATAATATCCTTTCTATAATAGGGTGACCAGAATTGCACAAGTTTGGCCTTACCAATGTCTTCTACAACTTCAACAAGACATCCCAACTCCTGTATTCAGTGTTCTGACCGATGAAACCAAGCATGCCGAATACCTTCTTCACCGCTCTGTCTACCTGTGACTCCACTTTCAAGAAGCTATGAACATGTACCCCAGATCTCTCTGTTCTGTAACTCTCCTCAATGCCCTGGTTCAATCTACCAACATGCAGTAAGTCCTGTCCTGGTTCAGTCTACCAAAATGCATCACCTCGCATTTCTCTAAATTAAACTCCATCTGCCATTCGACAACCCATTGCCCAATTGATCAAGATCCCACTGCAATTGGAGATGACCTTCCTCACTATCCAACATGCCACCAATCTTAGTGCCAACTGCAAACTTACTAACCATGCCCCCTATATTCTCATCCAACTCATTAATATAAATGACAAATAATAGTGGACCCAGCACTGATCTCTGAGGCACAGGCCTCCAGTTTGAAAAACAACTCTCTACACCCACTCTCTGGCTTCTATCAAGAAGACAATTTTGTATCCATTTAGATACCTCACGCTGGATCCCGTGAGATTTAACTTGATTCAACAACTGACCATGCGGTACCTTGTCAAAGTCCATGTAGACAACATCAGCTGCACTGCCCTCATCTACCTTCTTGGTTACCCCTTCAAAAAACGAAATCAAATTTGTGAGACATGATTTTCCACTCACAAAGCGATGCTGACTGTCCCTAATCAGTCCTTGCATCTCTAAATGCCTGTCTCTCAAACTGAAAGAGTATTGAAAGAGTTTGGGCCATTGTAACTACCATCTCTGTAGAAGGCCTAATCTCTCCTCCCAAAACCATGATCTTGCCCACCTTTTCTTACTTACTGAGGACTGCTGCAGTGTGAACAGAGATTTAACCTACAATGATGGCTCACCAATGGTCATGTGCAGGAAAGTAGCTGAGTAGAAATGGGACTTGAGCTCCACTGTTGGAGCTGTCACAAACTTCAATATCCAGGCATGAAAGCTATAACCTGCAACCTCAGTGTGCCTAATTTTTAGCTGAAATTCTTTGACCCTTCAATATGAACCAGGATGAGATAAAACAGGTTTTGACAAGTCAGTTAAAAAATTATTCTTGGATATTTCTCTCTGAAATCATCAGTAGTGTAAAATATGTTATGAGATAATTTAGTGTATTTTTTATGTACTAAATATTGCTTATAGTCTTGATTTTTGCAATAGGTGGAAGCTAGCTGAGCTGTTCAGAGCACTCTTGATTGTTTTGCTTCACATTTATTGATTGTGTACAATCAACTAATTATTTTAATACATTTTAATGGTTAACATCCTCTAAGCCATAACATCTTAATTTCTTGTGAATATTGTTGTATTTAGTAATGCCAACACTGTAGGCTGCATTTATCACTTTCTTTAGCATTCTGCATTAGTTTAGACTGACTCAGTGCAGAATACCAGGTCTGTTGATGTCAATGTTGGGCAGTGGTTAGGGATATGGGCTGTTCTGTTCAGAGCAGGACAAATGAGGGGAGATTTCTCAGGAGCATTTAAAATCATTGAAGGGTTCAGATAGAGTAAAAGAATCTGTTTCCAGTAATTGAAGGATCATACTAGAGGACACACATGTAAAGAACAATAGAACCAGAGATGACATAAGGAAAATTTTGTTATGCATTGCACGAATAGCATTGGGAATTTACTGCCTCATGTGAAAGTGGATACAGATTCAACATTGATAAATACTTGAAATAATTGCAGGGATATGGGGAAAGAGTGGGAAGGGGTGGGGGAAAGAGACATAAATAATTAGATTGCTTTTTGAAAGATATGGTGCTGTCTGTGTGTCAAGTGACCTGTGTAGTGTAGTTCTCTAATTCTGGGCTAGCCAGCGGTGCCCACATCCTGCAAAAAGGAAAAAAAGAGCAAAACTGTATTTTACAAGCATTGTAAAAACAAGCATTGGCTTGTATCCGAATCACCAACATAAAAGCAAAATACTGCAGATGCTGGAATCTGAAACAAAAACAGAAAATGCTGGAAAATCTCAGCATGTCTAACAGCATCTGTGGAGAGAGAATAGAGCCAGTGTTTTGAGTCTGGATGACCATTCATCAGAGCTGATGAAGTGCTCTGACAAAAGGTCATCCAGACTTGAAGCACTAGCTCTATTCTCTCTCCACAGATGCTGTTAAACCTGCTGAGATTTTCCAACATTTTCTGTTTTTATATCTGAATCACCATTGAATTGCCACTCTATTCCTAATTATTCTTTTCACAGTGCCTAAGCTCCACATTACTGGCCCAGGTTTCTGAACCAAGCCTCTTCGGAAAAATGGAGCATACCTATTCTGGGAGTCCTCCTTGGTTGGGTAGGATTGTCAGGGGAAGTCAAGCTCCACACACCTTCTCTAGTTGCTTATTTTGCTTCATTCACTAACATAATGAAAAGCCTTTGGACATTTAAATAGTGATTGAGTCTGTATGAGATAAGTGGGGAGGGTAGTAAGGTGCCAGCTGGGTAGGGTAGTGAGGTTGGTCGGGGAACATAACATAAGAAATAGGAGCAGGGGTAGGCCATCTAGCCCCTCGAGCCTGCCCCGCCATTCAATAAGATCGTGGCTGATCTGTGGTGACTCAGTTCCACATTCCCGCCCTCTCCCCATAACCCTTAATCCCCTTGCCTATCAAAAACCTATCAACCCGCATCTTAAAAATATTGAGCAAGGCAGCCTCCACCACTTCAACAGGCAGAGAATTCCAGAGATTCACCACCCTTTGAGTGAAGAAGTTCCTCCTCAACTCCGTTCTAAACCGCCGCCACCGCCCCCCCTTGAGGCTGTGCCCTCTAGTCCTAAGTCAAAGGTTGGAGGATTTTTTGCGGGGGTGGGGGTGTGAGGGGCAATAGGATCGTGGGGAGTTGAACGGTCAGGTGGGAGGGGAAAGGGTGAAGTGTGAGGTCAGTGGAAAGTTGGGATCAGTTGTGTAAATACCCAGGAGTTAAATGTTGATTTTTTTTTCCCTACTTAGCATTTCCAGGGTAACTATCCAGATAAGTGAGTAGGAACCCTCCAGAGTCTCTGACACTTAACTCAGAGTTTGTCACTTTTTCAGAGGGCTACAAATGCAGGGGAATTGCCAATTGCAAGTTGAAAATTCCTGGAAAATTTTTGAAGTCCTCATGTTGGGACTTAGGGATTCCCCCATTGCATCTTCTGGGGTATGACCATCCTGAGACTGGAAGATTTGGATCACTGTTGTCTATTTACTCAGCAAACAGCAAAGCAAATGAACTTCATTCAGTTGTCTATTTTTAAAAGTGTCAGTTGCAGTCAGAACTTATGACCAAAACTGCAGAATCCTCTGACTTAAAAAATACAGGGTGAATGTTTCAGCAAACTGCAATGTGTGGAGAAGTGTTACATATTACATGTTGATTATTTCTCCAGAACTCAACTAAAACACACCTCTGTTTTGACTTAGAATCCCTAGAGTGCAGAAAGAGGCCATTCGGCCCATTGAGTCTGCACCAACCACAGTCCTACCCGGGCCCCACCATGCATCCCACCATATTTACGCACTAATCCTTCTAACCTATGCATCTCAGGACACTGAGGGAAATTTTAGCATAGCCAATCAACCTAACCCGCACTTCTTTGGACTGTGGGAGGAAACCGGAACACCCAGAGGAAACCTACGCAGACATGAATAGAATGTGCAAACTCCACACAGACAGTGACCCAAGCCGGGAAACGAACCCAGGTCCCTGGAGCTGTGAAGCAGCAGTGCTAACCATGTGCTATCATACCACCCGTGTTTTAAGTTGCCCTTTTTAAGTTGCTCCATTTCAGTGTCACACTGTTTGTGTTTGTGTTTTGCATTGTGCTGTGCCAGGCCTAATATAGGTCACATGACCTAATCTCCATTTTGAAACCACCTGTCTTCCTTGCCAATCTTCTCATTCATTGCCTTTCCAACTTGCAGTTTAGTTCCACAACCTCGCAACTCATGCAACACTGAACCTCCTCTGCCATAGTGACTTTTCTCTGTGCTTTTGGACACCTGTCCTAAGATCATTTTGTGGCTTTGTATCAAATTCCAATGAAGCACTTTGAGGGCATTTTGCCACATTGTAGGTCCTACATAAATACAAGTAATGCTGGAAAATCTTAGCAGGCCCAACAGGATCTGTGGAGAGAGGGTAGAGCTGACGTTTTGAGTCTGAATGACCCTTTGTCAGCAACTCATGCTAGTGGTCTGAAACTGCTCTTCCTGCACCACTATGCTTATTTCCTGAGCCCTTGCTTATAGTGTGGTTTCAAAATAGGGAAACAGTGAGCTGGAGGATTGGCCAGGTGGAGGGTCAGGGAGCAGGCTGTGTAGCAACTGGGAGGTTTGATGAATGTGGATGGTAGCAACTGTGGAAATGATGAGTGGAAGGTAATTGAAGGATTTTTCTTTTACATTTTTAAATTTATTTTAAAAGTTATTTGTTATAAATGTGGAATTTCATTGATGTAAAGTATTTCAGTCCTGCAGAATTAAATCTAAGCTTTTACATTTATTGTAATGGAAAATCTGATTTGCTTAGTGTTGTTTCGTATTTCCATTCTGGTTGGGATTAGTGGTGTTATTGTATGCAGCCAAACATCCTTCACTTTGCAATACAATAGCTATCCACTCCTGATCAAGCCCACCTGCCTCATCTCACTATGGCTTTTAATCTATTGTTTCCATTTCAATGGGCTTTTCTCAAAACGCCATTGTCTTTTATTGGAAAATTATCCACATTTTTTGTTATTTCTAACATAATATTTATTCTTGCCTGCCTTGGCATTTGAAAGCTAAGTTGTATTTAATGTTATTTAATTATTGTCTGTAGAACCATGATACGTGCGCAGACATTTGCATGGTTAAGCTAAGAATAAGGCTCATGCTTACTCACTCCTCCGCTTGTTCCCCCTCTCAATGCCCACTGCAGCTTCACCCTTTCTGTGATAATATGGGACAAAATCAAAAAATACTGGAAAAGCTCAGCAGGTCTGACAGCATCTGTGGAGAGAGAAAATAGATAATATAGAGTTTAGCTTTTACTTGTGAACCTTATCATGGAATCCTGGAATCCCTACAGTGCAGATGCAGGCCATTCGGCCTATCAGATTTGTCCCATCCCACCAATAGAGCATCTCATGCATACCTTCCCTGTAACCCCTTGCCATTACCTTACTAATTCCCCTAACCTACTCATCCTGGGACACAAAGGGCAATTTAGCATAGCCAATCAACCTAATCTGCACATTTTAGACAGTGGGATGAATCCAGAACATCCAGAGGAAACCCACGCAGACTCAGGTAGAACGTGCAAACATCACACAGTCACCCAAGACTGGAATTGAACCTGGGTCCCTGGCGCTGTGAGGCAGCAGTGCTAACCACTGTGCCACCGCGTTGCCCAAACCATATATTTCCGTGGAAAGCTATACCGCACAATTGCAAAGCCTGCACTGATATCACTGCAACATGATGTTTCAATGAGAATGGTCAGGATTTTGAAGTCAGCAGTGTGGTGGCTGAGCTCACCGCTAACATGAAAAAAAATCTCCCCGTTAGTTTACTGCAATCCTAGTATTGAGAAATGTAGCTGCCTTAAGGGACAATATGCTCTTGACGGGTTGCACAGGGGCACCAAAACTTGGATTAGTGTGGATGAAAACTGCGTGCAGTTGTGGGTACGACTTCCAATCACTGCATTACGAAGAAAATGGCTGTAGCAGAAAAAAATACGTTAGAAAATTATATTTTTAGCAGATAATTCTAGAAAATTAAAAATGTCAATATTTTTGGGCCTCATTATTTGTGAATAAGGAAGGTTTAGAAATAATAGATGTAAAATTTTAATGTCTAATTAATTAATTTGGAATTAGGCCAAATTCACATTGAGTCCAGACTTACTTTTGGAATGTACTGAATCCTAAGGAGTCATGTTGGGTTGCCCACTCCAAAATTTGGATTAGAGGGCTGTGGAGGTTGCTGAGCCCCAGAAAATAGTGGTGGTGAACGCTGATCTAGCCCTATATTTATATTTTCCTTACTATCCTTTGATGAAACCATATAGATTTATGGTCTAGCCTGTCAGATAAAATTATAACATTATGTAAACTAACAATTGGAAACTTTCCATTTGCAAGGCTAGCTCTGGACCAAGCTTGCACAGTGGAGGTGGGAGAGGAGGTGGGGAATACATTTACATTTCTTTCTGATTGGAGGCCAATGAGGAAATTTTAGGAAAATGACTTTTAGCACAGCAATAAACTGGATTCCAAAACAATTGCTGAGCAAAATAAAACAAAGTCATAGCATTGATTGATAAGTTATTAATTAATTGATATGTACAAATTTGTGTGTTGTGTGACCTGCTCACTCCCACCCTGAGGGTGCTCACTCAGTCACTCTCACCCACTGTGAGTTAGATGTGTTGGGGTGGAATGGTAAAAGTGAAACCTGAGACTAAGAATAAGGCTCATGCTTACTCACTCCTCCGCTTGTTCCCCCTGTCAATGCCCACTGCAGCTTCACCCTCTCTGGGCCTGCCTCAGGCCTCCCAAAGCCTGGCCCACAGACCCAAACACTTCTCTGGAGTAAATTGAAGTAGAAATTGCCTGAGTTCTGGCCCCACCAGTTCAAACCATCTCCTCCTCCACTCTGCTACAGTTGCTCCCTATTCTATCCATCTATCACTCTGGGATCCCCATGCAGAGACCAAGAATTCAAACTTACCTGCCCACAGACTGCATGTTGTTGTCCAGTCATAGAGTTGTTTATATAATTAACAAATAATAGGGGACCTCGCACAGATCCCTGTAATACTCCACTGGACACAGGCTTCCAGTCACTAAAGCAGCCTTCTGTCATCACCCTCTATTTCCTATATCTGAGCCAATTTTGAATCAATTTTATCAAATTACTCTGTACCCCATGTGTATTTGCCTTCTTTATAAGTCTCCCATGTGGGACCTTGTCAGAAGCTTTGCTGAAATCCATGTAAACTACATCAACTGCATTACCCTTGTCTACACACCTGGTCACCTCCTCAAAAAATTCAAATTTGTTAGGCATGACCTTCCTCTGATGAAGCCATGCTGACTATCCCTGATCAAGCTTTTGCCTCTTCAAGTTGAGATAGATGCACTCCTTCAAAATTTTCTCCCAGTAGTTTCCATACCACGATGTAGATTTGTCTGTAGTTTATCTGCTTTCCTCTCTGAAGTAGCGCTCTAGACATCCTGCCTGCCCAGACAAATGTTAATATCAGCTTGTTTACCGTAATAAAAAATAATTTCTGTAGAAAGATTGGGAAACATTGAAAAAGAAACAGGAATCTGGGTCAAATGTTCATTTTTCTAGATTGAATTCTACCAGTTAAGGAAAGAGGCAACTTATCCTAGCGCTGTAAGTTCATTTTAATTTCAGTGACCAGATTTATAAAGCTTGAAGAACTGCAACTGCAAGTGTTACGTTCAAACCCCATGGCAAAAACTAGCAATAGACAACAACAAATTGGAAAGCTTCTTGGGGTACATTTTTACTGATATTCAATTTATAACAAGAGAATGAGCCAAAGGTGCTGAGAATATTCATTATGTCATCAATCAGGGCAATAGGGTTAGTAATGTATTATAGCAGATCAGGAAAAGGACACCTGGTCCTCCACACCAACTTGGTGGGATACCCTTTTGCAGTATTGATGACTATAAAGCTGTAGGCAGGGTTTCTGTCACCAGGGCACAAAGGAGTGGAGACCTTTGTCTGGATAGAGTTATTGTGCCTACTTGTGGTAGGGTAGGTAGAGCAAAGGTGAATCCATGAAATAAATTTTGAACCAAACACAATTTTACCCAAAATTGTAAATAAATAATCCCACTCCACCTGCTCAAAAGCCTTCTCTGCATCCACTGAGACAACAATTTCAGGGTTGGGCAAGGCAGTTAGGGAAAGTATAATGTCAAGAAAATAATGTACAGTTAAGAATAATTGAGAATAA
Organism: Carcharhinus amblyrhynchos; assembly: GCF_965287045.1. NCBI lineage: Eukaryota > Metazoa > Chordata > Chondrichthyes > Carcharhiniformes > Carcharhinidae > Carcharhinus > Carcharhinus amblyrhynchos. Next base: position 31,528,985 of record NC_137335.1, on the reverse strand, counting down.
TAAAGCTAGATTTAACATCAGATATACCAAGAAGACCAGACTCCAAACGGCACTCCGATATCTTGGTTAACAGCCTGTCAGCATTTGACAGTGAGACAGGCCAACGAGAGCCACATTCTTCTTTGAGTAAAGTGAGATGGAATCTTGAGTGAGTGTTTGGGACAGAGAACTTTGGAACAATGAGTCATTAAACATATTGAGTAATACAGGAGCAAAATGATTAGAGTGGAATGGAAAAGCCAAGGGCCTGAGGCCTTGCCAATTTACATTGACTTCACACAGTTTGTTATCTCATCCAAACTCAAACCATTACCCAACTCTCTACTCAAATCTGTATCTACTGATGGGATGTCCAAATCATTAAGTTTTTCCTCACATTCCCTTTAAACCTCCTGCCCCTCACCATGAACCTATGTGCCCTCTTGACTGACCCTTAAACTAAGGAGAACAGCTGCTGCTTATCCATTCTGTCCACACTCTTCAATCTTGTGCACCTCAATCACCCTTCTGTCTTCTCTGCTCTAATGAAAACACTCAAACTATCCAATCCCTCTTCATAACTTTAATGTTCTATCCCAGGTTTTGTAATCTGTGCCCTGATTGATAAAGACAAGTGTCCCATTTGCCTTTTTTGCCACCCTATTAATATGCCCTTCAGCCTTCAGAGATCTATGGACAAAGAAGCCAAGGTCCCTTTGTAACACAGAACTCCCTAGTGTCATGCTGTTCATTAAATACTTCATTAAAGTATATCATCACACACTTTTCAGGGTTAAGTTCTGCCATTTATCTGCCCATTTGACCATTTTGTCTGTATCATCTTGTAACCCGAGACACGCAATCTCACTGTTAACCTCCAGCTAATGTTTGTGTCGTCTTCAAACTTACTATTCCCCCCGTACATTGTCATCTATGTTGTTTATATAAATGATGAATAATGGGTGACCCAGCACACATCCCTGTGGTATTCTACTGGACACTGCCTTCCAGTCACTAAAGCAGCCTTCTGTCATCACCCTCTGTCTCCTACAACTGAGCTAATTTCGAAACAACTTTATCAAATTACCCTGTATCCCATGTGCATTTGCCTTCTTTATAAATCTCCCATGTGGGGCCTTGTCAAGAGGCTTTGCTGAAATCCATATGAAACTACATCAACTGCACTTGCATTCAATCAGATTTGTTAGGCAAGACCTCCCTCTGATAAACATATGGAGATGCTGATGTTGGACTGGGGTAAACACAGTAAGAAGCCTCACAATACCAGGTTAAATACTTTGTTAAAGTATATCATCACACACTTTTCAGGGTTAAGTTCTGCCACTTATCTGCCCATTCGACCATTTTGTCTATATCATCTTGTAAACCTAGACACTCAGTTCCACTCATCTGGCGAAGGAGCAGCGTGTTCCGAAAGCTTGTGGCATTTACTATCAAGTAAACCTGTTGGACATTAACCTGGTGTTGTGAGACTTCTTGTTCGCTCTGATAAAGCCATGGTGCCTATCCTTGATCAAGCCTTGCCTCTCCAAATGGAGATAGGTGTTATCCTTCAGAATTTTCTCCAATAGTTAGCCCTACCACTGACGTTCCCTGGTTTATCTCTACAACCTTTCTTACATAGCAGAACCACATTAGCAATCCTCTAGTTATCTGGCACAACTCCTGTGGCGGTGAGGAATTAAAAACTTCGTTCAGAGTCCCTGCAACCTTCTCCCTTGCCTCCCACAACAGATTAGGTCACAATTCATCTGGATCTGAAGACTTGTCCACTTTTAAGCCTGCCAATACCTCCAAGCCTTAACAAATGCAAATTACTGCAGATGCTGGAATCTGAAACCGAAAGAGTAAATGCTGGAAAATCTCAGCCAGTCTGACAGCATCTGTAAAGAGTGAAAAGAGCTGACGCTTCAAACCCAAACGACCCTTTGTCAAAGGGTCGTCTGTACTCAAAACGTCAGCTGTTTTTTTCTCTTTACAGATGCTACCAGACCTGCTGAGATTTACCTCTAATACCTTGTCCTTTCCTATGTTAATTTGTTCAAAAACCTTGCAGTCTCTCTGTCCCTGAATTCCATTGCTGTTCCCATTCTACTTTAGCCAGATTCTGCCTTATTTTACTAAACTCCTCTCTTCCTCCAATCTAGAACTTTTATTTGCAATTTTTCTATTTCTTTATCCATAACAATTTTAAATCGTACCTTGTTGTGATCACAGGCTGGGGTCTCCCTGCATTGACTGCTGATAGGTTCACTTGTGAGAATATTAGCAGCCAAATGACTGGAGAGTGAGAGGCTTGCATCTTTTTCCAAAATTTTGTATATGAAAATCCCAGGGTTATGGGCTGTGCTCCTAGCAGGTGTGCTCAGTGATTAGTTGTTATGGAATTTTGTAAAATCCAATTTTGTAAAGTACAAAACAAAAATGATTTTATACTGCAGGATTCAAACTGGGAGTGAAAAAGACCATGAAATAGAGCAACTGACAGACATTCTGGTTTTCCTCCAACAGAGAAAATGGTAGGGAAATGGAAGAAACAAGGGGAAGAACTAATGAAAAGAGCAAGAATACTTGATACTACATTGTTTTTATTCTGTAATGGTAAATGTAAACATTGAATATGCACTGAAATATTTTTCCTAAGTAATTCATTTTCTGTCTTATGGTCCATTTAAATATGGTATACAACTTCTATTGGTTCCTTCTTAATCCTAATATCCTATACACACAAAAGACTAATAAATTTATAAAGAGAAATCAAGATTTCTCTTTGTAAAACCATGTTGACTTTGTTAATCATACAATGATTTTCTAAGTGTGTCAAGATTTCCTTATTAATAGGTTCGAGCCTTTACCTGGTGACTGATGTCAAACGTTGGCTCATGGCTTCCTGTTTTGTTTCTCCCTCCTTTCTGAATGGTGATGTTTGCTAACTTCCAATCTTCTGGGACCATTATGGAATCCAAAGAATTTTGGAAAACACAAGTGCATTCACTATCTCTGCAGCAATCTATTTTAAAATTTTAGAATGTTAACCATTAAGTTCTGCGGATTTGTTATATTTTAGCCCCTTAAGCTTTCCTAATACTTTCCCTTTGCTGATATTAATATACTTTCCTCGCTGTGTAGTTGCCCTCTATCACTGGTATGTAAATTGTCTTCTGTGAAGTCAGGTACAAAATATTTCTTCAATGACTCTGTTCTTCAAGTTAAAGTTTATTTATTTATTTATCACAAGTAAAGTTTACATTAACACTGCAGTGAAGTTACTGTGAAATTCCCCTAGTTGCCACGCTCTGGCGCCTGTTCGGGTTGATGCACCTAACCAGCACGTCTTTCAGACAGGGAGGAAACCGGAGTACCCAGAGGAAACCCACGCAGACATGGAGAGAATGTGCAAACTCCACACAGACAGTGACCCAAGCTGGGAATGGAATCTGAGTCCCTGGTGCTGTGAGGCAGCGGTGCTAACCACTATGCCACCATGCCGCCCCCATTCTCTTTCCTATTCTCTCTGACATTTTTCTCTTTTTCTGCCTTAAAACTGATGAAAGATAATCAATTTGAAATCTTAGCTTTTTTACTTCACTGATGCTGCCTGACCTGCTGAGTGTCTCCAGCATTTTCTGTTTTTTTTTAAATTTTCATAGTTGTTAGGCTAGAAATAAAAAATTATCCGCAAAGATGAACACATTTCCCTTCAGCTCAATTTTCTGTTCAGAACAGAACAGGAGTCAGCTCTTCAGCTCCATCTGCTATTTCTGCCATTCAGTTAGATTGTGGCTGATTTATTTTGCAATTCCATCTACTCGCTTTAGATTTTTTCCCAGACAGTAGTTCCAGAACTACCAACTCATTTTTGAAATTTTCAATTGACCTGTGCTCTTTAACTCCCTCAATTGACCTAAATTCCAATTTTTTGAGAGAATGCAAACATAGCCTGTGAAACGTGTTCTCTTAATCACAGTATTATTCTGGTGAATCTGCATTGAATCCCTATCAAGGCCATTATAACTTTCCTGATGCGTAGTGCCCATTACTGAACACAGCATTTTCAATGTTGTCCAACAAGAGCTTGATATAAACGGAATATAACTTTAAAGTTAAAGTTTATTTATTCGTCACAAGTAGGCGTACGTTCACATAGTAATGAAGCAACTGTGAAAATCCCCTAGTTGCCACACTCTGGCGTCTGTTCGGGACTTACATCCCTTTCCATTCCAGCTCTCTTGTGATAAAGACACAATATTTTTGTGCCTTTTTAATATTTTTTGTACTTGTCCACTAGTTTTGTTTACTGATTTCTACACTTAAATCCCTAGATCTCTGCCCTTCCCATTTCTAACTTTTCTTCATTTAGAAAATACTTGAATAAAAGCAAATATTACAGATACTAAAAATCTGAAATAGAAACAGAAACTGCTGGAATAACTTAGCAGGTCTGGCAGCATCAATGAAGAAAGAAACAGTTGAACATTTTGAGTCCATATGGGCTTGAAATGTTAACTGTTTTTCTCTTCATAGATGCTGCCAGACCTGAGATTTTCCAGCATTTTTAAATTTTACTTTACTTGACCTTTTTTTTTCTTGAATTCGAAGTGGCTAACCTCACACAGCCATAGATTGAACTTCATCTCAGAATCATAGAAAGACACAGAACAGAAGATATCATTGCACCACCCATGCACCAGTGCTGTGAATGAGCTATCCAATTAGCCCCATTCTCTTGCCCTTTCCTCATTATGTGCTGATCTCTTTGCCTTTCCCCTCCCCTGCACCCACCCCACCCCAAGTATTTATGCAGTGCTCTTGTGAAAGTTATTATTGAATCTCTTCCACTACCACTTCAGGCTGTGTATCATAAGTCACTATGTAAACAAATCTCCACATTTTGCCGCTGGTCCTTTTGTCAATTGCATTGCATTTTTAACATTTGATATTGATCCTTTTGCTAATGGAAGCAGTTTCTCCTTATTTACTATAGAGTAAATAGAACAGAACCCTTCATGGTTTTGAACATCTCTATTAAGTCTTCCTTTAACCTTCTTTAAGAATAACTCTAGCTTCTTCAATTCCTCCGCATAACTGAAGACCAGCATTTCTGATATCATTTGAGGAAATCTGCTCTGCATCATTCTACAGCTTTGACATTTTTCCTAAAATGTGGTTTGTGGCAAAAACTTCCAGATGTTGAACATGCCACAAGATCGCTAATGAGGTTACAGTTCCTAATTATTCATCTGTTATTTCAGAGTTTGCTTCGTTGATCTCTGTAGTAATTCAGCCACACGCCAGTTTCCTGTCACAACACCCTTTATCGTTCACCAAAGGAAAAGGCCACTCTGGTGGCTTATAGTCAGGTAGTCATTCAGCTTGGGGCCTACATCTCTGGCCCACGTAAAGTTACAGGATTAAGTAGAAAAAAAAGATTAAATCTTACAGATTTAAGCAGGCTGTTCACTTAGTAAGGCAGCTGAAACACCATGAAACAAAGAACAAAAGAACAAAGAACAAAAATCAGCCTGGGAAACAGGCCCTTGGGCCCAACGAGCCCACGCTGCCATCTCAACACCACCTCTCTACCCATGACCCCTATCTAATGTTTTATGACCATCCAGATTGAGGGAAAACTGATTTAGGGACAATTTATTCCTGCCAATCAGCCTAACAGCACATCTTTGGGGTGTGGGAGGAAACCGGAGCACCCGGAGAAAACCCACGCAAGCACGTGGAGAATGCGCAAACTCCCACAGACACCGGCCCAAATCCATGTGTCTGCACAGCAATCAGCGATAGTCACTGAGCTGTCATCTTGCCCAGCATCTTGTCCAGTTTAAGCACACACTAACGACATGAAGCACTAGGCCAATCTCGAACAACCAAGAGCAGCCCCAGTACGACCCATCGCGTGTATGCCCCTCGTTGGGCACGAGGTGGACCGACTTGAAACCTGTGAATGAAAAGAGAAAAACATTATTATCATACTATACCCATTTACATTTCTAGGGACACCCGAATGCTAATGACCCTTATTTAAAGGTTCTCCTATATCCACCCATCTCCAACTCAGTCATGTGCCTGTCTAAGTTACTCTTAAAGGACTCTAGCGTGTTTGCCTCCACCACCTTACTTGGCAGAGCATTCCATACCCCCACTACCCTCTGTGTGAAAAACCTCCCTCTAATATCTGTGTTGTACTGCTCCCCCCTCACCTTAAGTCCATGGCCCCTTGTCCTACGTGACTCTATTATAGGAAATAGCTTACCTCTGTTTACTCTATCTATACCCTTCATAATCTTATATACCTCTATTAGATCCCCCCTCAGTCGGCATCTTTCAAGGGAAAAGAGCCCCAATCTTTTCAATCTTTCCTCATACCCCAGTCTTTCCATACCAGGCAACATCCTGGTAAACCTCCTCTGCACTCTCTCCAGAGTCTCCACGTCCTTCTGGTAGTAAGGTGACCAGAACTGTACGCAGTACTCCAACAGGATGGATCTATTAATGATTCCCTGTGCCCCCGGTCATCATAACACTCTTTGGCTATTTTCTTATGCGTTATTGCATGAACTTTTCTTCATCCACTGTCTTCAGAGACATTGCTGAATCTAATTTCTGCTGCAATTTTGACAACATTTTCTGGTAAAATCTGCAGTGAGATTTCTGGGATATCTTTGGTACACACTTATATTGCCCATTCAGTAAATTTGACTCTACTACTAGAAGTGTGCAGCTGTTTCACATCTCTTTTAAACTTTGCTTCTGAATAATTTCAGGACTAAATCCTGTTGCTCTTAATAAATGTTTCCTGTTCTTTCATAACTGATGCCATATTATTTTTTCTAATTCATTCTGTGACTTTGACATAGTATCATTTTGCACTTGGGGCACCTGTGCTTTTTCATTTGATTCCATTTTCACTAGAATAATTGCCTTGACCTTTAAGAAGATTTTAAGTATTTATCAACATATAATCAGGGCACCACAGGGCAATAGTTAATCCTGCTGCCTCACAACACCAGGGATCCGAGTTCAATTCCAGCCTTAGTGACTGTCTGTGGGGAGTTTGCATGTTCTCCCTGTGTCTGCATGGGCTTTCTCCAGGTGCACCACTTTCCTCCCACAATCCAAAGATGTGTAAATTAGGTGGATTAGCAGTGTTAAATGCAGGATGGGGGCGTGAGGCTGGGTAAGATGCTTTATTGGAGAATCGGTGCAGACTCGATGGGCCAAATGACTGCTTTCTGCGTTGAAGACTTTCTTTGGATTTTGTGGTTCTATGAATTGTGTGTAAATTTTAACAAGTAAAATTTAGAATGACAAACACTGACCAAAAATTACCTGAATGTCATAAGACATTAATGTGCAATATATTACATTGTGTGAATTGTCAGACCATGTGGTTAATGGAGCATTTTGCTTCACTTATCTATTTGCAGAACTGTGGTTTGCCCCTGAGAGAGAGAGAGAGAGAGAGTGTGTGTGTGTGTGTCAGTCATTTAGGCTAAATCCACATAAATTAATAGTGTTGTTTTGATAAAAGGTCTTTGACCTTTTATCAAAATGTTAAATTTTTGATGTATTGTTTTGTATCTACAAGGTTTAAATATGATATTGCAGGTTAATTCACCAGCAAATTAACAGTCAGTTGGAATTTGAATCTAGCTGTAAAACGAGTTAAATAACCAGATGGATTTTTTGTAAGTAATTTAAACTGTAAAAGACCCTTCTGGCCCCTGGTCTGATTACTTTTCAATACTGCTGTTTTGCAAAATATGTTCCTGGGCATTGTCTGTGAAAAACATTTTGGATTGAATAATGTATGATTACATAGAATACACTACAAGATTGCTTTGACCACCTCATGTGCCAACAAAGTCTTCATTTTTATCAAAATAAAAAGAGAAAATGCTGGGAATGCTCAGCAGGCCTGGCAGCATTTGTGGAGAGACAGAATTTGCATTTGATCTGAGGTCATTAACTTGAAACGCTGGGCTGGATTTTCAATTGTTGGCGGGGTCAGGAACTGAAGCGAGCAATGTTTAGAAATTGTATTCTCAGATGGCAGCTCTGGATCCAAATGCCTCCAGGATGCGTTCCAATTTACAAGGAGAGGAGAAATGGGGAACCTGCCTCAAATGAATGACTCATTATATTCTTTGAGGAGTTCCCAAAGAATGAGAATGCAATTACAAATGTGTATTTGGCAAACATAAACAGTCTGGTGTATTTTAGTATACAGTGGTTAAGTTCAAAGTGGGTAGGGAGTAAGGTTTTTTTTCCCCCTATATGCTGAGAAAGGCATTGAGACTGTCCTTAAGGTGTTGTCCTTAAAGTGATTGCTCCTTTAAGGACAACACACCAGAAAAGGGTCACCTGACTTGAACTAATTGGGACTGAGTGAATAATCACCCCAGGAGGTGGAGTTTATTTTAGGCATAAGACAGCCTGAAGACATGCAGGGAGTGGGGCAGCCATGCAGGGTTCGGCTGCCTGTTTTTTCTACTGTCATTCTGGTGGCAGCACATCATGGAGATATGAGCACTATTAATTGGACATTTCAAAATAGTTGGGCCATGACGCAGGTTTGGGACTTGGAAATTATCTGGGCACTGGGTTCCTTAACTGACTTTGAAAATCTGGCCTGTTAACTCTGTTTCGGTTTCCACAGATGTTGCTAGACCTGGTCAACATTTCTAGTATTTTCCCCTTTTATTTCAGCCTTCCAGACCAGCAGTATTCTATACATTAGTACCACATTTTTTGATCTTGTCCACACTTTCTTTTCCTCAAACTGTTTTTGGTGTGCTCAAAGCTCCTTGCTTATTGCTCCCCGTGCAAACGATTTTATTATGAGAATGTAAAATACTACCCTTCATTGGTCACCTGTGTGGGATGTACATCATTGTTCTTAAGCATTTGATCTGTAATCAACTTGCAACAAGCTATCCGTAAGAAAAAGGCTGTCACATGATTCTTGTCAATCGATTTTTTTTCACTTATTGCTTCACTTAGTGATTTATTACTATGTACTATTTCCAAAGACTCCAGTAGTTTGAAGAATGATTCTGCTTTGAACAGTTTCCAAAGGCTTCAGTAAAGATTAACGCGCTGTGAGATTATCCTTTCTGCAGGATGATTCTACCTTGAGGCTTTTAGGAAAGATCTCATGGAAATCTGACTCTTTAAAATATGAAAAAGACTTTTTTTGAGAGAAAACAAAATCTATAAAGTGCTCTGAAATTATGAAACTGCATAAACATTTATAGAAACTTTAGGTTTTATTTTTGTAAAGAAAATGGATAGTTCTTTTAATCGGCATTCAGTTCATCTAAGCTTGAACACCACAGTGTTTGTTTTGGATGTTTTCTTAGCGATATTGTGCTCCAGGTGAATAATGATGACCAGGTGAATAAGGTTATTGCAGAGAAGCCTATGCACAAGTATGTACTTGTCTGTTTTATAAAATGTGATGAGCATAAAGTCTTTTCAGTTGTACCCTGTTTTCTTGGAAAGATTGTCAAGCAAACATAATCACTTTGAAATTCGTAGGCTCCTATTTAGGCAGAAACCACCATTTTGCTCACAGGAAGATCCAAAAGAACAATAAGATGAATGATAAATAATTTTTGGTGAGAAAGAAATTTTCAACAGGACGAAAGGAAACTCAATGCACGTCCTCAAATAGTATCACATAATATTCACAACAGAAAAAAAATTCACCCAACAGGTCTGTCTGTTTATTTTTGCTTCACACAAAACTCCTCCCGCCATATGATACAATGTCTTTTGTTTGCTGAGGACTCTACAATCTTGCCATCAAACCCTATCGTATAGCTGTTCCAGTTCTGTCTAGCTTACCTGATATCAAGCAAATTAGCTAAAACTTGCTCCAATTTTAAGTGTGCGTAACAAAATAGGTCTTATCGCTTATCAGAATCTCAGCATTCCATTTCTATTTTTATTTATTTATTAGACACAAGCAGGCTTACATTAACACTGCAACAAAGTTACTGTGAAAATCACCTTGTTGCCACACTCTGGTGCCTAATCGGATACACCGAGGGAGAATTTAGCATAGCCGGTGTACCTAACTAGTACATTTTTGTACTGTGGGAGGAAACTGGAACAGCTGGAGGAAACCCATGCAGACATGGGGAGAACCTGAAGACTACACACAGACAGTGGCCCAAGCTGGGAATTGAACCTGCATCTCTGGTTGTGTGAGACAGCAGTGCTAGCCGCTGTGCCACTCATCACAATTTCATGAGCTGTTTGTGTAGATTAAGCCCAACCCATTATTTATTTCTCACCAGTTACTTTTTCACTGTGAGAGTCCACCACCTACAGCTGTTCCCAAGCCTCAATCAATTCTGCAACAATCAGTTATCAGGAACTATGGAAAGACACACTGGAAACACACACCCTGCAGTGGAGTATCCCCCTCTCTGCTGAGTCCACTATAATGTGACAGATGATGAACTTCGTAGCGGAGTATGTGTCTGTCACTGTATGATTTGATACTGAATTTTTGAACTTGTGTCCTGGCCAGCCTCCGACCTTGCACCCTTGATAAATTTGCACTTATTCAAAACTCTGTTTCTGTATACTAATTTGCACTAAGTTTCAGTGACTTATTACGCTTGTGTTTGTTGACTGAGGGCAATTGTCACACCCTATCACTATCCTTACTAAAATCAGCAGAGACTATTTCACCGTTTTAACCAGCTGAGCCACTGGGGGAGTCTTGTAGACAAATCTTTAATTATTGTTAGAGTGTAAATTCTTTTATTTTCTTCCCACTAGTGATGGTCCCTTTTGCTAGATGCCACCTGCAGCTGAATGAATTGCATGTTCTGTTTGAGACTTTCTCTTAAAACTCTTATGGAAAGAAGAGCGAGAAAAAAGACTATTGGCTTCGTGGCTTCTCACATATAACCTTGTGTCCCTATTATTAGTAACACTAGTGGAGACAAAATGAAGGAGATATAGAGCCATAGAATCCCTACAGTGCAGAAGGAGGCCATGCGGCCCATCAAGTCTGCACTGGCAACAGACCGACTCACACCCTATCCCCATTACCTCATATTTTTATCCTGCTAATCCCCCACGCTAAATGCCAATTTATCATAGCAAATCCACCTAACCTGCACATCTTTAGACTGTGGGAGGTAACTGGAGCACTCGGAGGAAACCCATGCAGATACTGGGAGAATATGCAAACTCCACACAGACAGATACCCAGGCTGGAATTGAACCCAGGGCCCTAGCACCATGAGGCAGCAGTGCTAACCACTGTGCCACTGTGCTGCCCAAAGTAAGTTCTGATGTCATTTTAGGAATAACTGATAAATTCCTCTCCGGGCTCCATGAGACCATGAGATTTGTGGTATAATGTTGTAATTTTTCACTGGTGAAAAGACAAATTGATAAAAGTTAAAACGTTTTTTTAAAATACGCGTAAGGAGTCCTGGGGTTTGTAAATATGTCACAAAAGCAGTGAAGTTATATTAAACCTTTATAAATAAATGGTTATGGCTCATCTGGAGCATCAGGCCCAATTTGCATCACAGTATGAATGTAAAGGGCAAAAGATATACCAGAATGATATCAAGGGTGAAGGGTTTAGTTGTGTGGGAGGACTGGAGAGGTTGGGATTGCTGTCCTCAGAGCAGTAAAGGGTTTTCAATAGAGTAAATAGGGAGGAGGCAAGAGGGTTGGTGCTTACCAATTCAAGTTAATTTAACGAAAGAACCAGAGAGGGGATGAGAATTTTCTTGATGAATTGTATTGATCAGGAATGGGTAGCTTGCAAGAGTGGTGGGAGCAGAATCAATAATAACATTCAAATGGACATTGAATCTGCAGCTGAAAAATAAAAAAATGTTGAGTATTGACAAAGCAAAACAAATTGGGACTATGCGACAACTATTTTCAAAGAGCTAGCACAGGAACAATCGACTATATGGCCTCATCCTGTGCATTATGATTTTATGATGAGAATGATCAAACTGTATCTTCCATCACACCAACTTTCCTGTAGCTCCAATGTTCATAAAAATGCCTTAATTGTACACAGATTTAGAATATGTGTTTTATAAATTGTAGCCAAGCTTCATGTAAAGTTCATGAATTTTGAACAGTTGAGTTAAAATAAATATGTATATAAAATGAAAGCAAAATATTGTGGATGCTGGAAATCTGAAATAAAAATAATGTACTGGGAAAACTCTGCAGACCCAGCAGCATCTGTGGAGAGGGAAACCGAGTTAATGATTTGAGTCTTATTGGAACTGAAGAGAGGTAGCAATGTGATGTGTTTTATGCTATTGGAAAGGCAGCGGGAAATGCATCAGAGAGGACAAAAAGGAAGGTCCGGAATAGATTATATAGAGTTGGAGAGAATAAATGATAAAGGTGTCATGGAACAAGTGGTATTGGTCGTAGCCAAGAAACAACACATTGCTAAGTGTTAATGACAGAATGAAGCAAAAACATGAAAACAAGGTACAAAATGGCAGTTAGCCAAAAAAACAAAATCAGACTATGAACTTTCTTCCTTTTTGAACTTGATGTTGAGTCCCAAAGGCTGTCAAATACCTAATTGAAAAATGAGGTGCTGTTCCTCACACTTGAATTGAGCTTCATTGCAATATTGTAGCAGAGGGCAGAAACATGAATATCAGAGCATAGTGGCGAATTGAAACAGCAGGCAACCAGAATGTCAGGGCATGCTTTTGCAGACTTAGTGGAGTTCCACAGAACAGTCCAAGTCTCTGAAACCGCATTATGAGCAGCAATATTAAATGTTAAGGATGTGAATTGACTCATATTTTAGCCTAAGCTTCTCAGTCAGTGTATAAAGATCTTTGCCCATTTTTCACAGCATCTAATTACAGAGATCCAAGCAAGTGTTTGTAGTTCTGTTGGTAGGTGTAAGTAAAAGTAAATTGGCATTGGCATTGTCATCTGGTTACATTTTAGTAACTCAACAAGTTCAGATCAGATTGAAGATGATTGGGTAATTCTCCCATTTTGGAGATTGAACTGACTGGAATCATTCATAATTTGTAGGTAACTAATCTACTGAAAGAATCACTTTTTTTTATTGGAGACTGATATAGTTGCTGTTTGCAATCTTTCTGAATTTTTTTTAAATAGCCTCTATGGCATGCTTGCTGTCCTTTGCTATCTAAATATGTTTTGTTTGCTAAGCAAATACATTTTGTTTGCTTTGTTTGATGAGGAAATAAACTGAGTGTGTACCTTAGTGCTGACACAGGTATCACTAGGCTCTGATGTTCACATTTTTTTGGAACTTCACTAGTTTAGTGTATTTCCCATTTTCCTTCTATGTAAAATATGCATCAAGGATTTTTGGGCACCTTACTTTGTGAAAACAATAGGGCCGAATTTTAATTCTATTGTCACAATCCTTCTGAGCAAAATTGAAGGCTGGCCATGGTGAGATCTTTGAGACTTGCGAGGAAAAGGCTAATTGACAATCATTTAGTTAAGAACTTGCGTGAGACACCGATTTTCATTCTCTGGGACGGCTTTAATCCAGCCAAAGCAGTCTCTGTGCTGGCTTTGAAGGATTCTGTGAAATGTTGTGGCAGCTTTAACTCTGTTCAAAGTAAGCACGAGTCCATAAACGATCTCCATAATTTCACAATCTCACTCAGACTGCTGCTTACTACTTCAGTAAGTGAAAAATTGACTCTAGTACAGTGGCTTTTTAGGTTGCACTTGAAAGGAATTATTAGAACACAGGAAAGGCATCTTGAATTTTGTGTGGTTATCTACCCTGTGAGTGTATGACGGGTGACTAAAACTTAGCAGAAAAGAGTTGTTCCTAAGATTGAACATACACTTCACCATAAAAGAATTTTGAAGCTGAGAGCTCTTCCGAAATGTGCATTTCATTTTCCCTGAATGTTAACACAAAGTCAAATGCAGTGATAGTTAAAATGATAAGGTGTATCCTGTCACAAGATTTTCCAATATTTCTGTTACCTAAACATTTGTTGCTTCAGTCACTAAAGAGTTTGGTTGTTTATTAAAAGCATTGACTTAACTCTCCATTCCATTATTTACCCCCAATACAAATCGTCTGTTGTGACCTTCATAAAAGGAAACAGGATGTAAATTCAAATCTAAGTTATTGTATTTGTCAATGCAGCTGGTCTAACAATACTTTTTTTGAAAAACAAAGAATTCAAAGATCAATGCGTTTTTTTTTAGTTTTGGATCATTAGTTAGATCAGTGATTCTGAAAACCAATATCCACAGATCCCTGGAGGTTCAAAGAGACTTTTCAAGGAGTCAGTTAAATAATGTGATTGGTGTCCACTGCTGAGATAACATAGGTTGGGCTTGTGTTTTTGGCCATTATTTTGATTTTTCTATTTCCACTTGATCAACCAAGCTTAGGACTTGGTGTGCTCACACAGCAAAATACTGGTAAGTGAACATATGGGGTCAAGATGGTAGTCGAAATGTTGCTGCGTTTGCAGGCTTATAAACTGTCCAAGAATCCCGAGAGAGGATATGCCAGGAGATACCAGAATGGACTTGTAGAACTCAGGATAGTGGATAATATGGAGGAGTTATCACATTAGTCTCATCTCAAGTTTGGAGTGACCATCAAGCTGGGCTTTGTGTACTAATTGAGGCAACTGGATCCAAACCAAAGTTCCAGTTAATGGTGGTGCCCAATGTCAGAAATGCTGCAAATCTACAAGCAATATCCCAGTATAGACAGATTGGTAAACGGCTGTGATGTTGGTATTATAGAATTCCCACAGTGCAGAAGGAGACTATGCGGCCCATTTGGCCTGCACCAACAACAATCCCACCCAGGCTCTATACCAGTAACCCCACGTATTTACTCTGCTACCCTCTGATTAAGGGGCAATTTAACATTGCCAATCCACCTAACCTACACATTTTTGGAATGTTAGAGGAAACCCATGCAGATATGGGGAGAAAGTGCAAACTCCATACACACAGCCACCTAAAGCTGGAATTGAACCCAGGTACCTACTATTGTGAGATAGTAGTGCTAACCACTGTGCCACTATGCCACCCTTTGTGATCACTTGGAGAGTTAGTGTTGCTATTGCAAAAGCACTTCTACATACATGCATGATGCAGTCTGGAGCTATGGAGTGTTATGCTAGGTTAAGGTTCCAACTTTCTTTCCATCAAATGGTTCACCAAAAAATCTTTCCCGTTCTTGCTACCTGTCATCGCTGTGTGTTGGAACCACTTGCAGATTGTTAATTAATCTGTTTGGCCATGTTATAAACGCACATTCCTTGAACACCACAAGAAGAGGGAGAAAAGGTCTTGAAACATTCAGCAACTGTGCAGTACAATGAGTAGGTGGGTAGTGGAGGGTTACATCTGAACTAGTATCAGCATTCCCATTTGGAGTCAATAGGTGGGATTTTACTGCCTTGCTCTGGTGAGACCAGAAATTCCCGCCCGAGGTCAATAGAGATTTCCGTTGTTGGACACTCGCCCCTGCCAATTCTGTGGCACATGATGTGATAGAATTCCAGCCACTGAGTCTAATCCTACACAAGAAACATCAGGAAGATGCTGGGTGGTAAAGTATGCAATAGGAATGTTGCTGAACATGCAACATGTTTGATATGGTAAATTTATGGTTTCCTTTCAGTCAAAGAGAAGTTAAAGGTTTCCATATCACCAATCACATTGAGTTGTTCATTCCAAAACACTAACCGAATAAAATTTCATGTCTCATTAGAAGGTTATTGATGAACTTGACCTTCACAAAGATTAAATAGTTGTTTTCAGAGGGATGGGGCGGTGTTGAAGAGCCTGGTGTGGTGTGAAATTACAAGTCATTTGACAAGGGATCATTTTATCAAAAAGTTTGAGAACTGCTTCTGCATTGTTGATATACAAACTTAAGATTCAGACAGGCTAGGAATTTGAAATTTTGCCATTATATTCATGTTAACGTTTTCTTAAGTCTAAACCTAAAGAATAGAAACTAAGAAATTCTGTTGAATGAAATTAATAAACACAATATAGTTTTGAAGTACATCGTGTCTGCTGATTGAGTGGAGCAGCAACTTCTAATCTCATTCAGCACACGCATTGTAAAAGAATGTTTACAGCATAGAAGGAGGCCAATTGATCCATCGAGGCTGTGCCAGTTCTCTGAAAGAACAATTCAGCTGGTCTCATTCCCTTGATTTTTTTTTCCATAATCTTGCATTTTTTTTCTCTTCAGATAATTATCCAAGTCATTTTTGAAAGCCGTGACTGAATCTGCTTCCACTGTGCTCTCGGGCAGTACACTCCAGATCCTGCCCACCCACTGCATAAAAAGGTTTTTCCTGTGTTGCATTTTCTTCTTTTGCCAATCACCTTAAATCGGTGTCCTCTGCTTCTTGACCCTTCCACCACCTAGACCCCTCATGATTTTGAACACCTCTTATCAAACCTCCTCATAGCATTCTATTCTATTAGCCTGACAATCCCCAATCTATTCATGTAACTGAAGTCCCTCATCCTTGAAACAATTCCTGTAAATTTTGCCTGCATCCTTTTGTCTCAGCCTTGCTTCCTGGTGACAACAAAAACAGCTTGTATTTGTAAAGCAGCTTTAACATCATAAAACCTCCCAATGTGCTTCAAAAGGGCATTTTAAACAAGATTTGACATGGAGCTATATGAGATATGATGACAGAGGTTAGCTTTTAATGGGTTTTCTAAAGGAGAAGTGTAAGAGAGGCAGAGAGGTTTAGGAAAAGTATTCCATAGTTTAGGGCCTTGACTGTTAAAGGCATGATACAGTGGATGAACAACTAAAATCAGGGATGTTCAACAAGTCAGAATTGGAGCAGTTCAAATATCTCAGTCTCTGAGAGATTGCAGAGAAAGGGAGGGGTTGAGACCATGGAGTAATTTGAAAACCAGAATGAGAATCCTAAGAATGAGGTGTTCCAAGAGCCAGAGTAGGTCATTGGGCACTGATGCAGGGTGCAAGCTGGAACATGGGCAGCAGAATTTTAGATGATCAAGTTTATAGAGGTAGAATGTGGGGAGGCTGCCTAGGAAAGTGATCAAATAGTTAAATCCGTACAATACATTTTGGACAACAAGACATTTAATGGAGGATTATCAAGACCATTTAATAAGCAATGCAAGTTATACATAACAATGGAAGATAGTAGAAATCCTACAGTTTAAATGCTTCTTGTTTTCCCCTGACTCTAGTGACGACAGATGGTCCAAGACTTCTGTTTTTCTTTGTGTGTTGTTTTTAAATCTGTGCAACAGATCTCTACAGTTGAGTTACTTTTATCTTCTGCTGCCCGAGGTCTTGCTGTGTTCTTGTGTTGCAGTTTTGCTTTGTTCTTATTCTTCCATTTGTCGGTGGTCACAGACCCATGAACAGAATTTCCTTAACAGTCATATAACTCATTGTTAATTTTTTCCTTTGTAGCCATTTGCCAAACTTAATAATCTTGCATTCATTTAGTTATTCCTCCAAAGTCTGTTGATCTGTCTATTTCAAAGTATATCCTCTAATCGCAACTGGTAACATAGCTTGGACGCCGGTCCTAACATAGAGTAGGAACAAATGGGTCATCCTTGTGTTGGCAGGGGTGACTGTGGGGTACTGCATAGGTCAGTACTTGGGGACACCAGAATATATATTAATGATTTGCATGTGGGGACCAAGTGTAAAATTTCTCTTTGTCGGTGACAAAAAGCTAGGCTTTGGTAGAATTTGCAGACTTAGTGAGTGGGCTAGGACATGGCAAATGGAATATAATGTAGAAAAATATGAGGTTGTCCAGTTTTGCAGGAGGAATATGAAGTAGATTATAACTCTTGTCTCCAAATACACAGTACCTAAATCAGGAGCACCCATTCAATAATCCCCCTCACCTGAGTTCAAAGTAGCCATTTCACGCAAACACTTATTTTGGGTCTGAGAAAATGAACCACATCACTCCCAAGGAAAGTGACAATTCAGAGAAATACTTTCCCCTAGAGAACCTGTTGAATAATTTGCTGGCCAAGTTATAACTCCCTGGGTATTATAGGGGACTGGGGGTGGGGATGAGGGTTGTTTTGTTCTCTTCAAAAATTATATCTTCCCACTTTAACAAAATACAAGAGTGGTGGGTTTTTATACAGGCAACAAGAGATGTTATATTTTGTCAACTTATTTACAAGTTTATTACAAAACTAATACTTTAAATTTGATGAGCATATTACAACATTAATGACTATGAAGGATAAAAAGCATTATCTTAATTCTAATATGGAGTACAATAAAACTTTAAAAATACTATGTCCCAGCTAATATCAGTTTAAGAATACCCATCAGTATTCAAAGTAATATTTGACTTAAATCCTTCAGTGAATGATTTGTTGGGGCAGTTGGATAGAAAAGCTGTCTGCTTTATGATAACCAACTCCTTGACAGCCAGAGAAATATTAATGAGATGCTCCCAGTACCCTTCTACAATATTCCTGATTTTCTGAAAGGAACCTGGAAAAGTTCTGCCTTTCTAAAGCAGATGACATAATTCTTTAGCAGTAATGGGTGGTCCCTCTTTGATTAACATCTTCTCTTAGATGATTTAATTGTTAAACTAATTTTATTATCCACGCTGTGAGCCTATACATGGTCATCATGTTCTTAAATATATCTTGATATATTTCCTTTTTACCTACAATTGTTTCTATTTTATAGAAGTGAAAATTATTTTAAGCTTTTAATAGAGGAATAGATTTTTTAAAATCTTATTTTTGTAATTTACTGTGGTAAGATCTAAGAACTCTGAATAGATAAGGAGACAAATACCATCATAAAAGCTTTTAAAGTTCCTTTGAAAATTATTCTAGATCTTTTTCTTAGCTTTCCTTGGTGTGAAGAGAACTTGAAAGGCTCTTGTGTTACTTTATGCATGGTGCAGATGTTGTCTGTTGAAACCAAAGCTGTTAGCTAGAGCTGCCCATGTTTATACTTTAATACTTTCTGGGTAAAATTGGCTATACAGTGTCCATTTGCTCAATTCTGAAGCATAATAACCCAAATAAATACAAATTCTACCTAATTATTTACATACTCATTTCACAAACTAAATGTATTTCTTGAATGATGATAGATTAGAAGGTGCAGATGTACAAACCGACCTAGACGTCTTCGTCAATAAGTCATTAAAGGCTAACTTGCAGGTGCAGAAGGCAATTAAAAAGGTTAATGGGATGTCAGCCTTTTATTACAGGAGGTTTTGAGGAAAGAGTATCAAAATCTTCTTGAATTGTATATAACCTTGGTTAGACTGCACGTGGAGTACTGTGTGCAGCTTTGGTCACCTCAACTTGGAAAGTTTATTATTGCCATAGAGGGAGTGCAACAAAGGTTCATCAAACTTATTCCTGGGCTGATGGGGCTGTCCTATGAAGAGAGATTGTGGAAACTGGCTGGGCCTGCATTCTCTGGAGTTTTGAAGCGTGAAAAGTGGTCTCATGGAAGCCTGACGCAGTAATCGCAGTTAAGATGTTTGCCTTAGTTTGGGAATCTACGACCAGGAAACACAATTTCAAGATAAGGGGAAAGCCATTTAAGATTGAGATTAGATTTTATTTACTCAGATGGCTGTGAATCTTTGGAATTCTCCATGCTAGAGGGTGGTGGAGGTTCATTGATTATGTTTAAAGAAGAGATTGGCACTTAGAAATTTGACAATGACATAATGGGATAGGAGGATAGTGTTTGGGGGGGTGGGTGGCGAAGGCATTGAAATAGATGATCAACATGATCATACTGAATGGCGGAGTAGGTTCCAACATTCTACTTTTGCAATTCATATGATCAATTCACGTCACAGCGTGATTTTGATTTGACTGAAGTCACACAGACCATATGACCTAAGCATATATTTGGAATTAATTCTATCTACAAGGAGCTGGAACGAAATACATAAAAAGGAATTCATAATGGAAAATAAAAAAAGTACAAAAATGCACTTGGATGAGAGAGTTGTCCTTTGCTGAGCGGCAAAGTAAATTAGGTTTATGTTTTTTGGAACTTAGAAGAATGAGATGTGAGTTTAATAAAACATCCAAGGATATGAAGGGACTTGACAGATTAGATTTTGAGATGTTGTTTCAAGAATCTAGAACAAGGGGGAAAGTATTCAGGATCAGGGCTGATTATTTAGGACTGAGATGAGGAGAAACTTCTTCACTCAAAAGGTTGTGGGGAACCTTTAGAATTCTCTACATCAAAGTTACGAATGCATGATCATTGAATAGATTTAAGGCTAACTTTGGTAGATTTTTGGTGTCTCAGACAATCAAGCTAAGACGAGTGAATGAGAAAGTGGAGTTGAGGCTCAAGATCAGCTATGATCATGTTGAATATTGGATGTACATGTCCACCAATCACTGAAAGTGGCAACACAGGTAGCTAAGGTAGTCAGAAAGGAAAGCGGCATGCTTGCCTTCATTGGTCGGGGCATTGAGTATAAAAATTGGCGGGTTGTGCTGCAGCTATACATAACCTTAGTTTGGCCTCATTTAGAATTTTATGTACTATTCTGGTCACCACACTACTAGAAGGATGTGGATGCTTTGGAGAGGGTACAAAAGAGGTTTCTTAGGATGATGCTTGATCTGGAGGGTATTAGTTATGAGGAGAGGTTGGATAAACTCAGTTTGTTCTCACTGGGACAACGGAGGATGAAGGATGATCTGATAGGGGTCTACAAAATTATGAGTAGCATGGACAGAGTGGATCGTCAGATGCTCTTTCCAAGGGTAAAAAAGTCAAGTACTAGGGGACATAGATTTAAGGTGCATGGGGAAAAGTTTAGAGGAGATGTGCGAGGCAAGATTTTTTACACAGAGGGTGGTGAATGCCTGGAATGCGCTGCCTGGGGAGGTGGTAGAAGCAGGTATGATAGACACATACATGAATAGGATGGGAATGGAAGGATACAGACTTCGTAAGAGCATACAGCTTTAATTAAGGCAGGCATCGTGATCAGTGCAGGCTTGGTGGCTTAAGGGCCCGTTCCTATGCTGTACTTTTCTTTGTTCTTTGAATGGTAGAGTAGGCATAGTGGGCCATATGGTCATAGTCAGGGGTAATATAATAGCATGGATTGAAAATTGTTAACAGACAAGAAGCTAAGAATGGCATATATGTCAATATAAATCGTAAATTGCTGAGCTACCTCCATCCTTGCGTCAGTCCACTGGTCACGGCCTGTCAACCTAAAAATACCCATTTCTCCACCCTTTGCTCCCTGTCCATGTTGATTTGTTCTAATCGTACTCTGCTTTTCTGAGTGCATTGTTAAGATTTCCTTAATGATAGATTCCAGTATTTTCCTACTGAATGATGTCAGGTTAACTGTAAATTCCTTGTTTCTCTCAATCTCCCTCCTTTTGTGAAAAGAGATGTTACATTTGTCAACTTCCAATTTAATGGGACCGTTTTGGAATCTAAGGAATTTTAGAAAATGATAGCAAATGTGTTCTTGTCAGTGTCTGCAAGGCAAACCAAGGCTGGACACAAAAGGACTCGATACCACCTAAAATAAAATACATGACATTACAATGGGGGATTCAGAGGACAGTCCTCTGATGAAATGAAACACTGTCTGATGAAGTGACGAGCTCAGTCTTGAGGATAGTATCATCCTCTGGGACTGCCATGTAGTTGTCCTTTGCCCAGGGCAATGTCTGATACTTATGGAATGACACCATGGCCATCCTGGGATTTCAAAAACGATAATGCGAGTCAGAAGCTACATATGGTGACCTGGTCTTGATGCAGACTTTACTGACTTGGCCAGACAGTGCGAGTTGTACCAGGAAAAATTAAACCCCCCCGCCAGCCTCCCTACATGCATGGGAGCGGCCTGGCAAGCCTTGGGTGCGAATGCATGTGGACTTTGCTGGGCCTTTTATGGATTCCCCACTGCATGGGGACAAACAACAAGGACAGATTGAAATGGAGAACTCTGTGTTATTAAGCAATTGTCTCTTTTGAAGAGAATAGAATCAGGTCCTGACAGGACAAAGCCAGTATCTTGCCCACCCTCCAATACTAACCTCATAGGTAATATTTTCAATCAAATTTGCAAATCAAGAATTGGCTTAACATTATAGAAACATAGAAAATGGGTGCAGGAGTAGGCCATTCAGCCTTTCGACCTGCACCACCATTCAATATGATCATGGTTGATCATGCACTTTACTATCTTTCTCTCCATACCCCTTGATCCTTTTAGCCACAAGGCCACATCCAGCTCCCTCTTGAGCATATCGAACAAAAAGGCCCCAACAACTTGTGGCAGAGAATTCCGCAGATTCATAACTCTCTGCGTGAAGAAGTTCTTCCTCATCTCAGTCCTGAATGGCTTACTCCTTATTCTTAGACTGTGACCCCTAATTCTGCACTTCCCCAGCATTTTTCCTGCATCTCGCCTGTCCAGTCCCATCAGGATTTTATGTTTCTATGAGATCCCCTCTCATTCCTTTAAATTCCAGCGAGTACAAGCCCAGTCAATCCAGTCTCTCTTCATGCGTCAATTCTGCCATTCCAAGAATCAGTCTGGTGAACTTTTGCTGGACTCCCTCAGTAGCGAGAATGTCCTTCCTCTGAGTAGGAGACCAAAACTGCGCACATTACTCAAGGTGTGGCTTCACCAAGGCCCTGTATAACTGCAGCAAGATATACTTACTCCTGTATTCAAATCCTCTTGCAATGAAGGCCAGCATGCCATTAGGTTTCCTCACCGCCTGCAGTACCTGCATGCCAACCTTCAGCAACTTTCTATCATGACATCCACGGTGCATTTCCCTTTTTCTTAAACTGCCACCATTCAGATAATAATCTTCCTTACTGTTTTTACCACCAAAGTGGATAACCTTATGTTTATCCACATTATATTGTACTTGCCCACTCAGCCAGCCTGTCCAAGTTACCCTGCAGCCTCTTAGCATCTTCCTCACAGCACACATTGCCACCCAGCTCAGTGTCATCTGCAAATTTGGAGATATTGCATTCAATATCTTTGACCAAATCATTTAATGTATATTGTGAATATCTGGGGTCCCAGCACTGAACCTTGCAGTGCCCCTCTAGTCACTGCCTGCCACTCCGAAAAGAATCCTTTTATTCCCACTCTCTGCTTTCTTCTGCCAACCAGTTCTCTATCCACATAAATGCATTAACCTGAATACCATGAGCTTTAATTTTGCTCATTAATCTCCTGTGTGGGACCTTGTCACAAACCTTTTTGAAATTCCAGATACACAACGTCCACAGGTTTGTCCTTGTCCATTCTACTGGTCACATCCTCAAAAGATTCCGGAAGATTTGTCAAGCATGATTTCCCTTTAGTGAATCCATGCCGACTTGGAATTGATCCTATCACCACTTTCCAAATGCTCAGTTATTATGTCTTTAATAATTGACTCCAGCATTTCCCCACCACTGAAACCAGGCTAACTGGTCTATAATTAATCACATATGAGATGGCACTAATCTAAACATTGAACCATTGGCCTCCTTTCTGAACACTCATCTGTTGAAGGGATGGGAGAATTTGTCAGTATATCAGGATTCATGATACATAGGACTGAAAATAAAAATACCTAGCATTTCTTCCACACACTGCAGATTTTCTCCGCTTCAAATTTGTAACCAGTTCCCTTTTGAAAGGTAGATTGAACTTGATCCCACCATTCTTTAAGTTGTTTCTTTGGCTGAGGAAGGAGGTTTCAATAAAGCAGTGTCCCTCTGTGGTCAACAAGGGAAACATTGCGCTTTTTGAAAAACATTAATTATTTATGCTGAGATATGGAGGACAAAATTTGTTTTCAGGTGAAGCAAAACTGGGAAATGTACTAAACATTGGGGAGGATAATAGATTGCAGAATGATTTGGTCTGGTAAAAGTGCAGACATGGCAGATGAACTTAAATGCAGAAAAGTGTGAAGTGATCTATTTTGGAAGGAAGCAAAAAGCAATTCGATATAAATGAAATAGTGCAATTTTAGGGCAGCGCGGTGACACGGTGGTTAGTATTGCTGCCTCACAGCGCCAGGGACTTGGTTTGATTATAGCCTTGGGTTACTGTCTGTGTGGTGTTTGAACCTTCACTCTGTGTCTGCGTGGGTTTCCTCCAGGTTCTCTGGTTTCCATCCACAGTCCAAAGATGTGCTGGTTAGGTGGATTGGTCATACAAAATTGCTCCTTAGTATCCCATGATATATAGGTTACGGAATTAATGGGATGAATATGTGAGGTTATGGGGATAGCGCCTGAGTAAGATACTGTTGGACAGTCAATAAGCTGAATGGCCGACTTCTGCACTGTAAGAATTCTATTCCATGAATTTTATTGGGGTTGTAGGAATATAGTGATTCGAGGTGTATATAAACAAGCTTTTGAAGGTGCATGAACAGTGGGAAAGGCTAGCTTAAAATTAAGCTCCAGGAATTCATAAATAGAGGAACTGTGTACAAAACAATGTACTAAATGAGTAGGCCTTAGCTGGAATATTGGGTCCAATACTGGACGCCGTACGTTAGGATGGATATCAAGGCCTCTTAACCTTTCTGCTACAAGGACAACCACAGCAATTTCTGCAGTTTCTCCACCCAACTGAAATCCCTGACACCATTCTGGTTTATGCACTTTCTCAAATGTCTTTGACATCCTTGCTAAAGTGCTTTGCCCAGAATATACCACATTTGCACCAATTGGGATCTAAAAGATATTTTATAAGGCTTTGTTGTTTTTCTACTCTTTGTCTGTATTTGTAAAACCAAGGATATCATTATGCTTTTTATCAGTATCATCTACTTGTCCTACAATTTTCAGAGATTTGTATACTTAATTCCTCAGTTTCTTTGTTAACGTACACCCTCTAAAATTGTATCATTTTGTTTATATTGCTTCTCTGCATTCTTTCTACCTAAATGAGTCCTTCATACTTATCTGCGTTAAATTTCATCTGCCCATTTCACTAGTGTATGCCACTTGAAATATGCCACAGTTCTCCTTGGTATTTACTACACTTCTGAGTTTAGTGTCATTTGCAAACTCAAATTATATACAGAAATCTAGGTTGTTAATTTCTGTCAGAGCAGTGGTCCTAACACATCTGTGGGTGAGGAGAAGGTGGTGGGGTCATCACTGTATACTTTCCAGTAGTTTGAAGAACAAAATTTTACCACGATCCTTCAGCAAATTTCCTTTCCCTGCAGTTACTGCCCTTTAATCCTTTGAGTGCAGTATTCATCAGGAGCTTCCTTTTTTGTTTTTCATTTCAGTCTTTCTATCGTTAATTATCGAGGGAACTCTTGTTTTGATGCCCCTCCCTTCCCTATTTTGTCTATTCTGTCCCTAAGCTAGTCTCTTTTTGAAACTCTTTTTATTTACTGTATTACCGGTCAATCTTTGATTCCAATCCACCTAAACCCTGATCCCTTTGCAATTTCCCAAATTAAATCTTCTTTAGATGGGTATTTTTCCATTTGTTCTTTTTTACAATTGCAGATTATTTTACTTCATATTTGTTGCCTCATGTGTGGGGCATAAACCCAGATGGCCTAAACTGCATTTGAACAGGCCATGAAGGCACTTTCAGATATTTTGAGTAAGGGATGTTGTTCAGAAAAGGTTTTACATTGAATACCTGGAAGTTTGCAACATAAACCTGAATTTAAACAATTAGTTTGGAACTTTGATTTGTCAACCTATCTGAAACAGCTGAAAATTCAGTAGAGTAATTACTTCCTGGCGCAAAATTGACAATTCTTTTTCATATCCCAGTACAAAATGATTTTCAATACATTGAAAATAATTTCCAATGATTGCTAACATCATTGGAAAAGGATGAGTTAGCCTCTTGTGAAATTGTTGTGTGCTTTATTGCTTTGGACTTTGGTAGTAGATTTCTGTGCAATTTGTCTCGAAATAGCTAACAGTGGTGTTAATGTCTTGGACCAGAACCCCAAGATGTAGTACAAAGTCAGACTAGACCTCAACAATTTTTCTATTTTGGCATAAATATTAGGAAAAAATACTTCCTTCCAGGAATGATTCTACTGACAAAGTAGAGATACTTTATAGTAAAACTATATTTAATAGCCTTGTTTAAATATAACGTTAAGCAACCTATTAACAATTGTACAATATTTAAAAATGAAAATGAAAAACTTTAATTTCTAACTTATTGCTGTTTCAGCCCAAAGAGCAACATTTCTCTGATGGATTTAAATGCCACTTACATGACATATAATTGCTATATAGACAGTCTTCAAGCTTGCAGGAAGAAAGGGAGTCCAAACACCTGCGAAATCCTTCTAGCTTCAACTGCAAACTGCACTGCCTTCTGCAAAAGTTTTTTTTCTTGCTACAAATAAGCCACAGCATCACATAACCTTGTTGGTTACTCTAGTCGGAAATCCGAGCAGAACATGACCACTTGCAAGGTTGTAAAGAGTAATTACCCTGCTGTCCTAGAATCTGAGCTGTATTCTGGCCAGACATGCCTACTACCTATACTGTAAAGCTGAATTTTTAAACATTCCTGTTAAATACAAATCCATCAGTACATTGAAAATCATTTTCAATGATTGCTGGCATCATTGGAAAAGAATGAGTTAACCTCTTGTGAAATTGTTGTATGCTTTACCGCTTTGGACTTTGGTAGTTGATTTCTGTGCAATTTGACTCAAAATAGCTAACTGTAGTATTAATGTCGTGGACCAGAACCCCAAGATATATTATGCACCACCATCATCATGGTAGTCATAGAATCATAGAGCAATACAGCAAGAAAATAGGCTCTTCGGCCCAAATGGTCCATCATGCCCTCCCAGCTAGTCCCAACTGCCTGCATTTGGCCCATTTCCCTCGAATCCTTTCCCATCCATGTACTAATCCAAATGCTTTTTAAATTTTATTATTGAACCTGCCTCATGCACTTTCTCTGCCAGCTTATTCTATATATGCATCATCCTCTGCAGGTCCCTTTTTAAATCTTTCCCCTCTCACCTTAAATGTATGCCCTCTAGTTTTCAATTCCTCTACCCTGGGAAAACAACGATGTGTTCATCCTATCTATGTCCCTCATGATTTTATACATCTGAATAAAGTCACCCCTCATTCTCCCAAGTTCCAAGGAATAAAGCCGTAACCTGGCCAACCTTTCCCTATGACTCAAGTCCACTAGCCCTGGCAACATCGTTGTAAATCTTCTTTGCACTCTTTCCAGTTTATCAATGTCTTTCCTATAACAGAGTGACCAAAACTGTAAACAATACAGTGCAGCCTCTCCAACAACTGCAACATAATGCCCCAATACCTATACTCAGTGACCCAACTGCTGAAGACCGGTGTGCTAAATGCCTCTTGACCGCCCTAACTGTGATGCTATTTTCAGTGAACTATGTACTTGTACACCTAAGTTCCTCTGTTCCTCAACATTCTCCAGGGCACTACCATTCACTGTACAAATCGTACCCTGGTTTGACTTTCCAAAATGCAACATCTCACACTTACCGGTATTGAAATCCATTTACCAATCTTCAGCCTACTTCCTTAACTGATCAAGATCCCCAGTAATTGTTGATAACCTTCTCCATAAATGATGATGCCAAATTTAGTATCATCTGCAAACTTACTAACCATGCCTTGTACATTCACATCTGGAGCCAACACTAACCCTGAGGCACATCACTAAACACAGGCCTCTAGTCCAAGAAATAGCCTTTGACCATCCCCTCATGCTTTCTCCCATTGAGCCAATTTTGAATCCGCTTTTCTAGGTTTCCCTGGATCCCATGCGACCTAAAATTCTGGACTAGCCTGTCAAAGACCTTGCTAAAGTCTAAATGAACAACATCTACTCTCATCCATCCTCTTGGCTACTGCTTCAAAAAACTCTAAAATATTTGTCAGACATGACTTCTCACTCGCAAAGCTGTATTGGTCATCCCTAATCAGACAGTGATAATCCAAATCCTGTCCCTCAGAAGCCATTCCAGTAACTTACCCACCACCAATGTCAGGCTCACCGGCTTGTAATTCACTGGCTTGTCTTTGCTACCATTTTTAAATAATAAAACAACATTATCCACCCTGCAGTCTTCTGGAACTTCGCCAGTGGAAAGAGATGAAGCAAATATCTCTGCCAGGGCCACTGCAACTTCTTCCCTAGCCTGCCAAGAGATTCAAGGATGCACTTGATCAGGCCCAGAGGATTTATCCACCTTAATGCGCTTTAAGACTGCAGATAATTCCTCCCTAATAATCTGCATGTGGCCCAAGACATCATCACTTGTTTCCCTTATTTCTTTAGCACTCATGATGTTTTCTGCAGTAAACACTGAGGAGAAATATTCATTAAAAATGTCACCCATTTCCTGTGGCTCCACACACAGATGGCCATGCTGATCTTTAAGAGGACCTATTCTTTCTCTAGCAATCTTTTTACTCTTAATATAGTTAATTTTGGGATTTTCTTTAACCTTACCTGACAAATCCATCTCATACCCTCTTTTTGCCCTCTTGATTTTCCTCTTAAGTGTACTCTTACACTTTTTACAGTCCTTGAGGGATTCACTTGTCCCCGATTGCCTAAACCAATATATGCTTCGTTCTTTTTACTGACCAGACCCTGAATGTCCCTCATCAACCAGGAATCCCTAAACTTGCCAGCCTTTCCCTTCATCCTAACAGGAATATATTGCCCCTGGACTCTTAATATCATATTTTTAAAAGCCTCCCATTTACCAGTCACTCCTTTCCCTTCAAACACTCACCCAATTGACCTCACCCAATAGACCCTGCCTAATGCCCTCAAAATTGGCCCTGCTCCAGTTCAGAATCCTACCCTGTGGATCCATCCTAACTTTTTCCATAACTATTTTAAAACTAATATTTTAAAACTATTGAAAGGGTGCAGAGGAGATTTACAAGGATGTTGCCTGGATTGGGAGGCATGCCTTATGAAGATAGGTTGAGGGAGCTGGGACTCTTATCCATGGAGAGACGAAGGTTGAGAGGTGACCTGATAGAGGTTTATAAGATGTTGAGAGGAATAGATAGGGTGGATTCTCAGAGGCTATTTCCCCGGGCTGAAATGGTTGCTACGAGAGGACACAGATTTAAGGTGCAGGGAAGCAAGTACAGAGGAGATGTTAGGGGTAAGTTTTTCACTCAGAGGGTCGTAAGTGAATGGAATCGGCTGCCCTCGATGGTGGTGGAGGCGAACTCGCTGGGGTCTTTTAAAAGACTTCTGGATGAGTATATGGGATCTAATGGGATTGGGGGTTATAGATAGGTCCAGTGTTGCATGCTTCTGAGTAGGGCCCCTCTCTGTATTGATTCAGGAAACTTTCTTGGACACATCTAACAAATTCTACCCCATTCAGGCTCTTTGCACTGTGGGTGGCCCAATCAATACTGAATAAATTAAAATCTCCCTAATACTAATACTACCCTGTAATTCTTGCAACTATCTGCAATCTCTCTACACATCTGCTCCTCTAGTTCTCCCTGGCTATTTGAGGGGGGGAGGGGTGTCATCCAAAATACAGGGTACATCAGAGTGACCATCCCTTTCTTATTTCTAAAGTTCTATCCACATGCCTAATTTGATGAACCCCCAAGAATATCGTCTCTAAGGACTGGAGGGGATTCTGAGGGACAGAATCTACCAACATTTGGATTTTCACGGTCTGATTAGGGATGGCCTCCTTTATCAAAATGGCAACTTCCCCTTCTTGCATACCTGTACCTGTGTCATGTATGTGGCATCTGTATCCTGGAACATTGAGCTACCAGTTCATCCCTTCTCCCCTGTTTCTGTTATGGCGATAATATCACAGTCCCCACAGCCAATCCACGATCTGAGCTCATCCACCTTACCTGTTAAACCTTGTGTATTAAAATAAATGCAGTTTTAAACAGAAGTCTTTTTTTTCCTTTTATTATGCCCCAGGCTATCCTGACTATAAACTTGCTCTTGTTGGCTACTCTTATCTTTCTCTGACTTCTCGTTGGCCCCTCTCTTGCTCAGAGTCCCACCCCCTGCCAAACTAGTTTAAACCCTCCAGGTAGCACTAGCAAATCTCCCCGCAAGGATATTGGACCCCCTCCAGTTCAAGTGCAACACGTCCCTCTTGCACAGATTACCTCTACCCGGAAGAGGTCCCAATAATCCAAGAACCTAAATCCCTGCCTCCTTACACCAGCTCCTCAGCCACCTATTCATCTGGCCTACCTTTCTATTTCTGCCCTCATTGGTATGTGGCACTGGGAGCAATCAGAGATCACTACCCTTGAGGTCCTGCTTTTCAACTTCTAAACTAACTCCCTATACTCATTTCTCAGGACCTCATCCCTTTTTCTACCCATGTTGTTTGTACCAATGTGAACAATGACTTCAGACTGTTCACCCTCCCTCTTCAGAATGTTCTGTATCTGCTCAGGGGCCTCTCTGACCCCGGCACCCCGGAGTCACGCAGCACAAAAACAGAATATTTTTGAAAGGCTGGTCAGCAGTTGTTGCCGTTTTAAAAATATTTTCTTAGTTACTTTGTGCATTTTCAATGTTGTTCAATGACAAGTAATAATTTAATTCTGGTGAGATTCAGATGTTAGAAACCATCTAAGCCAAATTTAAGGGATTGATGAGCTTTCAGAAAATGAACTGCATTTTCACTGATTTGAAAGTGAAAGAGTAGGAATTGTTTGTTTTCGGTGCTATCTTTTGGTAGGAATTAGAATTTCTGTCACAATGTTTAGCTCTTTACTGGTTAATTCTGACAAAACCAATTACTACAGAAACTTTTATTATAGGAATTTTGATCATTGCCCCAAAAATGTACACTGTTTTGTGTGCCCGATTAGAAACCAGTTTTAATTGTTTTATTTATGTTTTAACAGCTGTCCATTCCTAGCAGTAACCATCACACCTGTGATACCAGCGATAGCAGGAATTTTGTTCTTTTTTGTGATGGGGACGTTGCTCCGTACCAGCTTCAGTGATCCAGGAGTTCTACCTCGTGCTACGCAAGATGAAGCAGCAGACCTGGAAAGACAGATAGGTAACAGTGAAGGCTAGTCTCTCTCCACCTTTGCTATTCTCACTTTCTTTAATGAAGTTCAATTTCAAAACTTGAGCATTTTGTTAGGATTACAGGGTTGTGGAAAACTGGTAGCTCCTTAATACCCAGCATATCACAGCATTAGTGTTCTTAGCTCCATGTTTAAACGTCATTGAAGTGCAATTCAAAATTGTTATTCTATACTGTTGGATATGTGTGAGTGAACGGAGAAAAATATTTTGTAAGTATCCTCCCACACAAACAGCTGGTAATATATTCCACCCCCACTAAAGTGAAAGATTAATTTAAAACTTGGGCTGCATTATGTCTGCAGCAGTAAAACCTTATGAGTTAAGCAATATATTTAAGGGATGTTGAGCAGCTGACATTGTCATTTATCAGTAATTTACATTAAAAATGTACTGGTGATTACCAAAACTATATTATTCTGTGACGGTCATATTTCTACCACAAAATTGCATACAAAACACCTTTCAATGGAAATGGGTTTTTTTTTGTAATCTTTCAGATGTCGTATTCTGAGTATGAATTTTTTAAACATCACTGAAATCAAAACTTATATTCTGTGCATTTACAATCATTCAGGGTGGCACATATGTTTGCACTGCTGCCTCACAAGCCAGGGACCTGAGCTCAATTGCAGCCTTGGATGACTATGTGGAGTTTGCACGTTTCTGTGTATCTGCATGGATTTGCTCCGGGTGCTCCAGTTCCCTCCCACAGTCCAAAAGTGTGCAGGTTAGGTGGATTTTCCATGCTAAATTGCCCCTTACTGTCCCAAGATGTGTACCGTGAAAAGTCTCTCAGCACCAGTTTAATGGGGCGGCACAGTGGCAAAGTAGTTAGCGCTGCTCCCCCACAGCACCAGGGACCCAGGTTCAATTCCCGGCTTGGGTCGCTGTCTGTGAGAAGTTTGTATGTTCCCCCTGTGCCTGCATGGGTTTCCTTTCGTTGCTCTGGCTTCCTCCCACACTCCAAAGACATGCAGGTTCGGTTGGTTGGCAACAACGCTAAATTATCCCTTAGTGTCAGGAGGTTAGTAGGGTTAATACTTAGGGGCTGGATGGAATTGTGGTCAGTGCAGACTCAATGGGCCAAATGGCCTCCTCCTGCACTGCAGGGATTCTATGATTCAAAGGCTTATTTGGAATCATGAGCTTTGGGAGCGCTGCTCTTTCCTCAGATGAGCAACACACTTGAGGAAGAAGCAACGCTCCACCTGAGGAAGGAACAACACTCCAAAAGCTCTCCAAATAAACCTTTTGAACTTTAATCTGGTGTTGTGAGACTTCTCACTGTGTCCAGCCCAGTTCAACGCCAGCATCTCCACACCAAGATGTGTAGGTTAAGAGGATTAGCGGGATAAATAAGTGGGGTTATGGGAATAAGGCCTGGGTAAAATGCTCTGTCAGAGAGTTGGGGCAGTCTTAATGGGCTGAATGGCCTCTTTCTGCATGCTGTAGAAATTCTGTGATTCGCAAGTGCTAATGCATATTGGCATATGCAGTTAGTGAATTTTCTCGTTGAATCCTCACAGTGCAGAAGGAGGCCATTTGGCCATCAAGCCTGCACCAACGACAATCTCTCTCTCACACACACACACACACACACACACACACACACACACACACCCCTCCGCCCCGGACACTAAGGGGCAATTTGGCATGGTCAACCAACCTAACCCCCACATATCTTTTTAAGGAAGCAGATGCTACATGGTGGCACCCTAGCTTCATGAATTTGAACCTGTTAAATTAGAGTGTATGCCTGTTTTGTATGCTTAATGGGCAGTTCCATTAACTTGGGATGCTGTTTTGAATGAAAAGTCATCTAGTTGGCTGATTATTTGACTATAACAGAGAAAACTGTTTGAATTGACTGCCCTTGTGAATTCATCACCTAAATCCAAAGTAGTTGTATACAGCAGAGAAGGATTATAAGCAGAGCTAGATTTCTTCAACTTCTGGGGAAAACCTCAGATTTATGGCCCTTTCCAAACTGATAGAAGTCAAGGAGAGAACCCGCCCTCTTAAATGTCATGAAACCTTCTGCTTGCACTTTGTCAGTGGTCACTAGACAGCAACCAGGCTAAGACATGGGGGGTACAGGAGTGATCATGTAAATGTTTTGCTGAAGGGGAATAAAGCATTATCACTTAAAACCCTACATTTTTTATTTTACAGGCACAAATTACAATCTTCACAAAACGATGTGTGTAAGTGCCTGTAGTGGATCTGTTCAAAAGTCAGCAATCTTGTCAGGGCATTGATGTAACTCAATATATAGCCATAGGAGTAAGACAAGTGCTTCTGTCATGGGATTTGTTCTTAACCATGCTATTGCAGACCGTTAATGTAGTAAAACTTTTCAGTGTTTCACTTGAATGTTAGCAAGCGCAATTTGGTACTGTGCCATATGAGCCAATATAGAAAAATTACGGCGCAGAAAGTGGCCATTCAGCTCATTGTGTCTGCACCGGCTGATAAAGAGAAAAAGAAACTAGTTGCTTGTTTTCGCACTGACAAAAGGTCACCCAGACTTGAAATGTTAGTTCCACAGATGCTGTCAGACCTGCTCAGATTTTCCAGCATTTTCATGTTTTTGCTCATTTAATCCCACTTTCCATTACCTTTTTTAAAGTTTATTTATTAGTGTCATAAGTAGGCTTACACTAGCACCTCTGGATTACAACCTGAACCGCATGCAGATGGGCGTAGGGTAGATAGGATTAAAGAGATGAATGGGTGGCTCAGGGATTGGTGTGGGAGGAATGGTTTTGAATTTATGGGGCATTGACACCAGTATTGGGGCAGGTGGGACCTGTTCAGGCGGGATGGTGTTGGTCTGAACCATGCTGGGACCAGAGTCCTGGCAACTCGTATAAATAGGACTGTGGATAGGGCTTTAAACTAATTGGGGGGGGGGAGGGTGCGAGAGTAGGAGAAATTACAGGGTCTAAAGTAAAGGAGAGGGTACAGGTACGGGAAGAGGCCAAGGATGTCCCAATGATAAAGGGAGTAGGGGGCAGGAGTAAGGTTGGCAGCATTCCTTCAAATAGGGTCCAGGTGAAGGCTGGGATGAAGACACTTTATCTGAATGCGCGAAGCATTCGGAACAAAGTGTATGAGCTGGTGGCGCAGATCAGCACAAATGGATATGATCTGGTGGCCATTACGGAAACGTGGTTGCAAGGTGACAGGGACTGGAAGCTGAATGTACAGGGGTATCAAGTGTTTAGGAAGGATAGACAGGAGGAAAAAGGGGGGGGTAGCTGTGCTGATTAGGGATAGTATCAGGGTGGTAGTAAGGGAAGATATAGGCGCCAAAGAGCAGAACGTGGAATCATTGTGGGTGGAGATTAGGAACAGCAAAGGGAGGAAGATGCTGGTGGGTGTCGTCTATAGGCCCCCAAATAATGACCTGGAGGTGGGGCGGGCTATAAATGCTGCGTGCAGGAATGGAACGGTGATAATTATGGGGGATTTCAATCTACATATTGATTGGTCGACCCATGTTGGACGTGGTGGGCTTGAGGAAGAGTTCTTGGAATGCTGCCGGGATAGTTTCCTTGAACAGTGTGTGTTGGAGCTGACGAGGGAGCGAGCTATCTTAGATCTGGTGTTGTGTAATGAGGCAGGTAGAATTAGGGACCTTGTTGTGAAGGATCCTCTTGGGAAGAGTGATCATTGTATGGTGGAGTTTCTGATGCAGATGGAGGAAGAGAAAGTAGGATCCCAGACCTGTGTCCTTTGTTTGAACTGAGGGGAGTACGATAGGATGAGAGAGGAATTGGCGAATGTAGGTTGGGGGCGCAGATTGGGAGGTAGGTCTGCTGAGGAACAGTGGAGGGTCTTTAAGGAGATCTTTCTTGGTGCTCAGCAGAAATTTATTCCGATGGTTAAGAACATAAGAAATAGGAGCAGAGTAGGCCATCCAGCCCTTCGAGCCTGCCCCGCCATTCAGTAAGATCATGGCTGATCTGTCATGTCTCAGTTCCACATTCCCGCCCTCTCCCCATAACCCTTAATCCCCTCGCTTATCAAAAACCCATCAACCCGCGTCTTAAAAATATTTAGCGAGGCAGCCTCCACCACCTCAATGGGCAGAGAATTCCAGAGATTCACCACCCTTTGAGTGAAGAAGTTCCTCCTCAACTCCGTTCTAAACCGCCCCCCCCTTTATCTTGAGGCTGTGCCCCCTAGTCCTACTGTCCTTTCTGAGCGGGGAGAGCCACTCCACCTCTGTCCTATCCATCCCATTCATCATCTTATACGTCTCAATGAGATCTCCCCTCATTCTTCTAAACTCTAATGGGTACAAGCCTAGTTTATTCAGCCTCTCCTCATAGCTCAACCCCCTCAACTCCGGTATCAGCCTAGTAAACCTCCTCTGCACTCCCTCCAAGGCCAAAATATCCTTGCGTAAGTACGGCGACCAAAACTGCACACAGTACTTCAGCTGCGGCCTCACCAATGCCCTATACAGCTATAAAGAAGGATCGTAGGAGAAGAGATAATCAGCCGTGGATAACGAACGAGATAAAGGAGAGTATTAAATTGAAAGCTGATGCGTTCAGAGTGGCTAAGAGTAGTGGGCGAGAAGAGGATTGGGAGAGGTTTAAATATCAACAAAGAATGACGAAGAAGTTGATAAAGAAAGGAAGGATAGAATATGAATCTAGGCTAGCGCTAAATATAAAAAAGGATAGTAAGAGTTTTTATAAATATATAAAAAGGAGGAGGCTGGCTAGGGTGAATGTTGGACCCTTAGAGGATGAGAGGGGGGATTTAGTGGTGGGGGATGAGGAGATGGCTGAGGCCTTGAATAACTTTTTTGCTTCGGTCTTCATGGAGGAGGACGCGAATAGTTTGCCGGGTGTTAACGATAGAAAGATGGTAGGAGTGGAGGGCCTGAATGAGATCATTGTTACTAGAGAGGCAGTGCTTGACAGACTAGAGGGACTGATGGTGGACAAGTCCCCAGGACCAGATGGAATGCATCCAAGGGTTCTGAAGGAAATGGCAGAGGTGATAGTGGACGCCTTGGTGATTATTTTCCAAACCTCGCTGGATTCTGGGGAAGTGCCGGAAGATTGGAAAACGGCTAATGTTACGCCGCTGTTTAAAAAGGGTAGCAGGCAAAAGGCAGGGAATTATAGGCCGGTTAGTTTAACGTCTGTTGTAGGAAAAATGCTTGAATCTGTAATCAAAGAGAAAATAGCGAGGCATCTTGAGAAGAATTGTTTGATAGAGCAGACGCAGCACGGATTCGTTAAGGGGAAGTCGTGTCTGACGAATTTATTGGAATTCTATGAGGATGTGTCTTGTGCGGTGGATAGAGGGGAACTGGTGGATGTGGTGTTTCTTGATTTTCAGAAGGCGTTTGATAAGGTGCCGCACAAAAGGTTGTTACAGAAGGTTAGTGGGCGTGGAGTTGTGGGTAAGGTGTTAGCGTGGATAGGGGATTGGCTGTCAAATAGGAGGCAGAGAGTGGGTGTCAATGGGTGCTATTCGGATTGGCGGTTGATGACTAGTGGAGTGCCCCAGGGATCGGTGCTGGGGCCTCAGCTGTTTACCATTTATATAGATGATCTGGAGGAGGGAGCCGAGTGTAAGGTGTCGAAATTTGCCGATGACACAAAGATAAGCGGAACAGCAAATTGTGCGGAGGGTGTGAAAAGTCTGCAGAGGGATCTGGATAGGCTGAGTGAGTGGGCGAGGACCTGACAAATGGAATACAATGTTGGCAAGTGTGAGGTTATCTACTTTGGCAGGAATAATAGTAGGAAGGACTACTACTTACAGGGCGAAAGGCTGCAGCATGCTGCGATGCAGAGGGACCTCGGGGTCCTTGTGCATGAGTTGCAAAAACCCAGCCTACAGGTGCAGCAGGTGGTCAGGAAGGCAAATGGGATGCTGGCCTTCATAGCGAGGGGGATTGAATATAAAAGTAGGGAGGTCTTCCTGCAACTGTACAGGGCACTGGTGAGGCCGCAGCTGGAGTACTGTGTGCAGTTTTGGTTGCCGCACTTGCGCAAGGATATTTTGGCCTTGGAGGGAGTGCAGAGGAGGTTCACTAGGCTGATACCGGAGTTGAGGGGGTTGAGCTATGAGGAGAGGCTGAATAGACTGGGCCTGTACTCGTTAGAGTTCAGAAGGATGAGGGGGGATCTCATTGAGACATATAAGATGATGAAAGGGATGGATAGGGTAGAGGTGGAGAGGTTCTTCCCGCTCAGAAAGGACAGTAGGACTAGCGGGCACAGCCTCAAGATAGGGAGGGGGGTGGGGGGGGGGGGGGCGCAGTTTAGAACAGAGTTGAGGAGGAACTTCTTCACTCAAAGGGTGGTGAATCTCTGGAATTCTCTGCCCGTTGAAGTGGTGAAGGCTACCTCGCTAAATATATTTAAGACGCGGGTAGATAGGTTTTTGGTAGGCAAGGGGATTAAGGGTTATGGGGAGAAAGTGGGAAAGTGGAACTGAGCCACTTCAGATCAGCCATGATCTTATTGAATGGCGGGGCAGGCTCGAAGGGCTAGATGGCCTACTCCTGCTCCTATTTCTTATGTTCTTATGTTTAAGTTATTGTGAAAATCCTCTAATTGCCACATTCCGCAGCCTGTTTGGGTACACTGAGGGAGAATTTAGCATGGCCAATGCACGTAACTAGCCCATCTTTCGGACTATGGGAGGAAACTGGAGCACCCGGAGGAAATCATCTGTAACCTTGCAGGTTGCAGCACTTCAGATGCAGAACTAAGTACCTTTTTAAAAAATATGGACAGACAATCAAAATCTTTTGGATATGCTTAATTTTATGGAGAGTACAAGGTGGGAGGCTGGCCAGGAAGGTAAGTGAATAATTGTCTTTAGAGGTAACAAAAGTATGGATGACAGTTTTAGTCATGGAAAAACTGAGGCATGATTGTGGAGGTGGGTGTTGTTATGAAGGTAGAAGTAAGCAGTCTTTATGATGGAGAGGAAATGGGCTCAGCAGGATAACAAAGTTTTGAAGAGTCTGTTTCAAGGATGCGGTCAACAGAGAATGAATTATGGCAGGCCTGAAGACAATGATTGGAATTCTCCGACCTTGCTCACAACTGGGACTCTCTGGCCTCTCTGCAGTGAACGGAGTTTTGTCTGAGTGCCAAATTTCCTGTTTTCGCTGGTAGCAGGCCCAATTGTGCCAGACTGGAGAACTCCAGCTTATGTCTCTTGTGACCCAGTATTTATTCAGAGGAAATTCGGTTCACTCTGTACTAGATATTGGAAGAATCATAGAAACCCTACAGTGCAGAAAGAGACCATTTGGCCTATCAAGTCTGCACCGACCACAATCCCACCCAGGCCCTACCCCCTTATCCCTACATATTCACCGTCCAATCCCTCTAACCTACGCCTCTCAGGATACTAAGGGGCAATTTTAGCGTAGCCAGTCAACCTAATGCACACATCTTTGGACTGTGGGAGGAAACTGGAGCACCTGGAGGAAACCCACGCAGACAAGAGGAGACAGTGCAAACTCCACACAGACAGTAACCCAAGCTG
This sequence comes from Carcharhinus amblyrhynchos, assembly GCF_965287045.1. NCBI lineage: Eukaryota > Metazoa > Chordata > Chondrichthyes > Carcharhiniformes > Carcharhinidae > Carcharhinus > Carcharhinus amblyrhynchos. Next base: position 31,490,277 of record NC_137335.1, on the reverse strand, counting down.
GGAATCGAACCCAGGTCCCTGGAGCTGTGAAGCAGCAGTGCTAACCACTGAGCTATCGTGCCGTCCAAATTGAGCAAGCACCATTGCAAATCTCAAGAAGTGGAGGGGTCCCCAGAGAATTACCTCGAGTTTTTGGATTACCAGTCCAGCAACAATACCACTAATACTTCCCCAATACAGATCTTACAGCATTGTTAGCTGATGGTTGGTTTCAGCACTTAAAAGCCTCTCTTGTAGTATAATTGCATATTCCCCCTGTGTATGGCGCCAGCATCTAAATTTTAATTATAATTCTGCAGGAACCAGCAAAAAGCAACAGGGTGAAAATGGCACCTGTGGCCTTTTCTGCCATTGGGAACGGTGTACCGTGATTAAAATCCTGCCCCAAGATAGGGAAGTGTCTGCTTCAACCTCGGACAGGTATCAGCAACAGAGATGGAGTTGTGGATAGGAAGTGGAGTTTCTTTTGGTGTGGGTCACAATTGAACATACCGTTCCTTTTTCTTCTCAGCTGCTTTTTTTTTGATGCTCCCAGAATCTCCACTGACCCCCTAATTTTTGTCCCTTCTGATTACTTCACAAATGCATCTCAACATCTGCACCTCATTAGTATCCAGTCGTCAATGCTCTCAGCTTGATGTTGCCCATTGTTTGGAATATATGAGGTTGGCTTGTCTTGTGGATACTTTTCCATCACATTATGCTCCACTGCACTTCTCCCAGTGACTGTATCCAGAGCTAATCCATTCCATTCCTTAATATCCATTTCCTTGCCTCCATTTTCTGCCACCACTAACCTTGAAATTTGCCCTTGAAACTATTGACTGTCTCTAAGTTTCACCCACAATCTTTACATCTTCACTTTGATCCTCTTCCCTAGATTCAAACTGACAGTCCATAATTTGGGTGTTTGATCTGGTGACCTTGTATGCCTGTCTTTTCTCCAGTTCTCGAAATACTTAGTCATATCCTCATCATCTTCACTACCGAGCACAGCATCATCTGCAAGCATCAGTGACCAGAGCACTTCCTACCTCAGTTACTCAGTTGGAATATCCGTGACAAACAGGAAGAGAAAATGGCTCTGGTGATCCTTGGTGCAATCCAACTTCCGCTTCAAAAGTTTCCACTCTTCCCCCACGTTGTTTCTTTCTCTTGTCTGGTACTTCCTTGTACGTGTAATTGTTGTGCACAATTCTTGGGGACTTCACAAATTCAAGCACATCTCCAGATTTCTTCTCTAAGCATTAGCTTTGGGATCAAGTCATTTCTGTATTTTGGAATTTCTTGGATCATAGGATGAAATTGAAATAATATAGGTATAAATATTTACCTAAAACATAACAGTAATAAATCATAAAACAGTAATAAAATAGTTTTACTTGTCTAAATGCCAAATATCATATCTTCCACGTTTCCATTCCCAAAGTACTGTGGCTTGGGTCTGGTCAAATATTTCTAGAGAACTGGTGTTTCAAAAAACAGGCTTTCAGATCGGAGAAGTTAAAATTTATTTTGTTTGAGGAAATTTTTACATCTCGTACTGGATGTCGTACAAGATGCAAAGTATGGATCGAGATGGCAGCTGAAGTGTCATCAGCATGCCTGTGGAAATTGACATTTTTTGGATAATGTTGCCACAAGGCAATAGGTAAATGAGAAAAGGGCGGAGGAACCATAAATAGACACTTGGAGACATCAGAAGTAGCAATGAAGGAGCAGAAAAGCATGGTACATTGGGGAGACCATGCAGACGCTACGACAACGGATGAATGAACATTGCTCGACGATCACCAGGCAACACTGTTCCCTTCCTGTTGGCGAACACTTCAGTGGTCATGGGCATTCAGCCTCTGACCTTTGGGTAAGCATTCACCAAGGTGGCCTTCACGACTCACGACACACGATAGTGCAGAGTCGCTGAGCAGAGACTGATAGCCAAGTTCCGCACACATGAGGACGGTCTCAACAGGGATCTTAGGTTCATGTCACACTATCTGTAACCCCCGTGACTTGCCTGGGTTTACAAAACCTCACTTACTGTACTGTCTGGAGACAATATAATGTTGGCAAGTGCGGGGTGGTACACTTTGGTAGGAATAATGGTAGGAAGGATTATTACTTACGTGGAGAAAAACTGCAGCAGGCGACGGTGCAGAGGGACCTTGGGGTCCTTGTGCATGAGTCGCAAAAACCCAGCTTGCAGGTGCAGCAGGTGGTCAGGAAGGCGAATGGGATGCTGGCCTTCATAGCGAGGGGGATTGAATATAAAAGTAGGGAGGTCTTGCTGCGGCTATATAGGGCATTGGTGAGGCCGCAGCTGGAGTACTGTGTGCAGTTTTGGTTGCCGTACTTACGCAAGGATATTTTGGCCTTGGAGGGAGTGCAGAGGAGGTTTACTAGGCTGATGCCGGAGTTGAGGGGGTTGAGCTATGAGGAGAGGCTGAATAAACTAGGCTTGTACTCGTTAGAGTTTAGAAGAATGAGGGGAGATCTCATTGAGACGTATAAGATGATGAATGGGATGGATAGGATAGAGGTGGAGAGACTCTTCCCGCTCAGAAAGGACAGTAGGACTAGGGGGCACAGCCTCAAGATAAAGGGGGAGTGGTTTAGAACGGAGTTGAGGAGGAACTTCTTCACTCAAAGGGTGGTGAATCTCTGGAATTCTCTGTCCGTTGAAGTGGTGGAGGCTACCTCGCTAAATATTTTTAAGAAGCGGGTTGATGGTTTTTTGATAAGAGAGGGGATTAAGGGTTATGGGGAGAGGGCGGGAATGTGGAACTGAGCCATGACAGATCAGCCATGATCTTATTGAATGGCGGGGCAGGCTCGAAGGGCCAGATGGCCTACTCCTGCTCCTATTTCTTATGTTCTTATGTTCAATACACATTTCTTTAACCTGTGATCAGTGCTCCTTCCACTCACATTGTCGGCCACTTTAGGACTTAAACAACAGGTTAGGTGTAAAGATTCGCATTCTAATCAGTAATCTGTAAACTATCTGTGCTTTATATGCTCTGTCTGAGGCCAGAACTCTCCATTCACCTGACGAAGAGGGTTACCTCGAAAGCTAGTGAATTTACTATCAAATAAATCGTTTGGACTTAAACCTGGTGTTGTCAGACTTTTTACTGCAGAAAAAGAAGCCAGTGCAGATGATTCTCAGTCAATGATCGGTTATGACCTGGAATGCATTGCCTGAAAGAGTGGAAGGTCAATTAAGTAATAAAAAGGAATTGGATTTTTATTTCAAAAGAAAAAATTCACTTGGTTATAGGGAAAGCAAGGATGTGGGATTAATTGGATAGTTCTTTCAGAGTTGACAGACCACACAACCTCCTTCTGTGAAGCATGTGATTGTTTTCAATCTCCTTTTCCACCTGCTATTACTTCACTGAAGGTCTGTTCCTTGATCTTTGCCAGTTATTTTCTCGGTGTAATAACATGGCTGATCTAGTGAGACCTTCCATTGGTTTATTTTCACTTCTTGTGCAAAGTATCAAGACTTTACTCAGAAAGTGATGAGAATGAGAAACTCACTATCACATAGAGTGAATAGCATCGATGCATTTAAGAAGAGCTGAGATACGCACATGAGGTAAAAGGAATGGAAGGATATATTGCCCGTGTGACATGAAGCATGGTAGGATGAAACTCATGTGGAGCATAAATACAACTTTGTGATGTTGAGTTAAACACTTGTTTCTGTGTTACAAAATTCTGTCAATTGACAGACTGTATGGAATTTCTTGTGAAAATATTTGACTTAGTCTTACAACTGTCAGCTTATAGAACCACTGGACTTTTATTGAGATAAAGGCAATTTATTTGTTCAGGTCAAACCCCTTTCTACTTGTATCCTCAACGCTATGCACGACCCCACTGGCAGCACAACTCCAATCACAACTGATTACGTGGCACTGCAGTGAAGCCCTGCATATCTCCCATCCACCTATCATTCATCCCTTTGAATCAGATTGTGTGGTTGCACTTTAATCATGTCTGGCAGTGGCACTAAAGATGGGCTCAATGCTGTAGTCAGAGGGACCACCTCCATGTGAGAAAACAGGAGCAAATGTTTGTAGCTCCTCCTGCAGAGCCAGGTACAGTGTATGGATAAGCAACGTCATGAGATCTGAGTACAATGGCACTGCTGCACTTGTAAAGGCTGAGCTCATTCTGGTATTTTTCATAATGTATTTCTTAAATCTGTAGTAGAAGGCCTTTCTATCTATCTTGCTTAACTTCTTCAGCAACTGAATCTTTGAGACTCTCCTCACCCAGTACTGAGTACACCAAATACTTCTGCAATCTTTTTTTTCAACCCTCCCAACCCCGCCCCCTGCTGCCACCTTAGTGCCTTTATGGGTCACCAGTAATCCACAGATCACTGGTTGGGAACCACCGTCCTATATTATTTGAATTAGAGCTAGAGGTTAGTCTGGAGTCTTGACCAGCAGTGCTCCCTTTGACAATATCACAAAAATGAAATAATTGTACATTCATGCCTTCTGGTACTTCTGCAGATTGACTCCATGTTTATATTTGGGAAAAACAAGTGACCTTTTTTAAAATGTAGTTAATTGGTTATGAAATGCTTTCAGACACTCTATTGGCATAATAAAGTATTTCAGAAATGTATAACTTATTTTGCTAAAAAGTATATAGTAAAATAGTCCATTGTTTAATTTGCAGTCATAATGTGTTTTTTTTCAATACCTGGAGGAGGTAATAGAAAAGAAACTGCAATTTCTTATATCTCCTCCAGGTTGGGAGAATGTTTGGCTTAGGGATTGCACTCTTATTCTGATATTAGAAGATGTGGGTTCAAACTTTATTTTTTGTTCCAGATTTAGATGTCTTCCCTCAATTTTTGCTGATGTTGGCATTAACTTGGCTGCGCAAAGTCTACAACTCCGCAGTCATTGCCACAATGTTAAAATGACCAGCCTCATATTCTTCTTGTTGGTCCATTTGTTAAAATATATCACTTCAGATTGATTAGGTGTCCATAGTGATACTTGCCCAACATGTCAAATTCTCTCTGCTGGCTGAGAGTGTAAGATTATTCCATGATTGAAAACTGAGAATGCAAAGGAACAAATATTTTATCAATTATTGTATCCATTAGCTGACTCCAGCTATGTCAATTCATGAAGTAATCTCATTAATACCTATTTGAAATTTCTAATAGAGTTTCACTGTTCTGTTGCAGTGTGATTCTGATGTCTAACTCTTGAAACTGCAGCTGTATCAACAGTGTAGCATTGGATATTTTAACAATTTGGCACTACATTGTAGCAGAAAATGAAATACATATTTTGCAGCTTAAAAATACTTGAAATATATACCTCCTTGATCATGAATTAAATGAAAATTAATTAATGATTTTGGTTCATCAACCACGTTGACAGGAATGTAGTTTCTTCAGGAGGATGTGACCATTATTTCACAGAAAATCTAGCAATGCAACTTATAGATTTAACATGAAAAATACTGCAGGCAATTTGGTAAATTTGTAATCAGGTTTAGCATCTGGATAGACTGGAGACCTAGGTCCATGCATGGTTAGTAAGCTTTTGCTGTTGGCTTGCTGACATTAGGCCAAGCTGAAGGAAGGTCTATAATTGAAGATAAAATTTGTCACCAGAAGTATATAGTTTAATTAATAACAGCATTGATTTATTAAAGGTAAGTTGTGTTTGACCAATTTAATTTTTTTTAAAGAATTGGACTGATACTGGGAATGTGGTTTCATAGTAGTTGTTCTGTAAGTTTCTCACAAGTGTTGCTCTTTAGCCTATGAGGAAATGTAGCAGTGTGGATCTGAAGTTGAACAAGAAACAAATTAGACTAAGGTGTGTTCTCCGGCCTGGAGGCAAGATGGATGTAATGTACCACAGAAGTCAATGTTAAGTTCACTTTTTTCCTCACTATATATAAATGGTTGAACTTTTCATGGGATACACAGTTTTCTGAATTTTCTGATGACACAAAAGTAGAAATTGGTAAACAAGAAGGCAGACTATGCAATATTGGAGGAAGATGTAGAGAAGTTGGATAGAAAGACAGTGAGAAATGCAATTTCATATAGATAATTGATAGTACTTATAAATGTGCCTGGGACAGACAATTTCCGATTAGTTCTTTTATGTTTGCGGGACGGTTAATAAAACTGCCTCAGATGTATTTCCTATCTGATCATTAATGTCAAAGAAGTGAACCTTTCATCCATTACACTGGACTGGATTCAAACTTAATTCCCAGAAGTGATCTTACAATGGCTAACCAATTGTTCCACCAAGCTTAACAAGATTAAAGATTTGTTTCATAAATAGTCAAAACCACTATTTCTAGGATTCCCTCTGGCTACCCCATGGTTTTCCACTAATGTGGTCTATCTGAGGATAGCTCCAAACATCATGGGTTATGTTTCCAGTTATTTCAATAAGTCACAAGGAGATTACAAAATAATGTTTTATTATTTCTCAATATATGGTTTATCTGAAATGAACATGAGGACCAAGCCATATAAACTTTAAAAAGAATACACCATCTTAAGAAAAATAACTTTTAATTTTAAAAAATAAATGTCCTTTGCACTTGTTCTTTATTTCAATGTAAGGTACAAATGGCAAATTTAGAGACAGATTCTAAATATTTCAGTATATATTCCATTTCCAGATTCTATTTCAGTATATATTCCAGGATATTTCCTGTGTTGTAATTTTCTTCTTTTAGGGGTTTTTAGTTGTTGGGCAGCATGGTCGGTGCAGGCTTGGAGGACCGAAAGGCCTGTTCCTGTGCTGTAATTTTCTTTGTTCTTTATTATTTCCTCTGATATGTTTGACAAGGCTGTCAGTTTAGTAGGACAGAGTTGCTGAGTAGAGACTGATAGCCAAGTTCCGCACACATGAGGACAGCCTCAACCAAGATCTTGAGTTCATGTCACACTATTTGTAACCCCCATGACTTGCCTGGGCTTGCAACATCTCCCTTACTGTCCTGTTTGAAGACAATACACATCTGTTTAACCTATGCTTAATGCTATCTCCACTCACATTGTCTGCACCTTTAAGACTTGATTGCTGTAAAGTCCTGCATTCTATTCAGTGTTCTGCAAACTGAGTGTGTGCCTTTGCATGCCCTATCTGTGATCAGAACTCCCCACTCACCGGACGAAGGGGCAGAGCCCCAAAAGCTAGTGGCGTTTGTTACCAAATAAACCTGTTGGACTTTAACCTGGTATTGTGAGACTTCTTGTTGTGTTTATCCCAGTCCAACACCGGTATCTCCACATCATGACAGCTCATTCCATATACACACCACCACCTCTGTGAAAAAGTTGCTACTCGGGTCCCTTTTAAACTTCCCCTGTCATTTTAAACCTATGCCTTGTAATTTTGGACTCCTGTACCCTGGGGAAAAGACCTGGTCTATTCACCTTATCTATGCCCCTCATGATTTTATAAACCTCTATAAAGTCACCCCTCATCCTCCTGCACTCTAGGGAACAAATCCCAGATTCTCCTTATAATTCAATCCTTCCAGTTCAGGTAACACCCTTGTAAATCTTTTTTACACTCTTTTTAGTTTAATAACATCCTTCCTATAGCAGAGCGACCAGAATTGTACACAGTGCTCCAAATGTGGCTGGACCAATGTCTTGTATAGTTGCAACATAATGTCCCAACTCCTGTACTTAATGCTGTGACTTATGAAGGCAAGTATGCCAAATATCGTCTTCACTATCCTATCTATCTGTGATGTCACTTTCAAGAAACTATGTATCTTCACCCCTTGGTTTTTCTAATGACACTCTCAGAGCCCTAACACTAACTGTGTAAATTCTTTAAAGTGTGGGTGGCATGGTGGCACAGTGGTTACCACTGCTGCTTCACTTCTCCAGGGTCCTGGGTTCGATTCGTGGCTCAGGTCACTGTCTGTGTGGAGTTTGCACATTCTCCTCGTATCTGCGTGGGTTTCCTCCGGGTACTCCGGTTTCCTCCCACAGTCCAAAGATGTGCAGGTTAGGTTGATTAACCATGCTAAGAAATTGCCCCTTAGTATCCAGGAATGTGTAGGTTAGAGGGATTAGTGGTCCTTATATGGGGGTAGGGTTTGAAAGTTTATTTATTAGTGTCACATGTAGGCTTACACTAACATTGCAATGAAATTACTCTGAAAATCCCCTAGTCGCCACACTCTGGCATGTGAGGGACAATTTAGTATGGCCAATGCCCCTAATGCACGTAGAAATCATAGGAACCCTACAATACAGAAAAAAGCCATTTGGCCAATTGAGTCTGCACCAACCACAATCCCACCCAGGCCCTACCCCCATATCCGTACATATTTTACCCACTAATCCTCTAACCTATGCATCTACGGTCACTATCACCAAAGTGTTCACCTACCTCCTGGTTCATCTGGCCTGGTTCATTACCCAGTACAAATCCAATGTGGCCTCGCCTCTTGTTGGCCTATCTACATACTGTGTCAGGAAACCCTCTTGCACACAGTTGACAAAAACTGACTCATCTAAAGTACTCAAACTATAGGGTTTCCAGTCAATATTTGTAAAGTTAAAGTCCCCCATAACGACTACCCTGTTACTTCCGCTCCTATCCAGAATCATCTCTGCAATCCTTTCCTCTACATCTCTGGAACTTTTCAGAGGCCTATAGAAAACTCCCAACAGGGTGACCTCCCCGTTCCTGTTTCAAACCTCAGCCCATACTACTTCAGTACACAAGTCCTCATCAAACGTTCTTTCTGCCACCGTAATACTGTCCTTGACTAACAATGCCACACCGCCCCCTCTTTTATCACCTTCCCTGATCTTACCGAAACATCTAAACCCCAGAACCTGCACAACAATTCCTGTCCTTGCTCTATCCATGTCTCCAAAATGGCCACAGCATCGTAGTCCCAGGTTCCAACCCATGCTGCAAATTCATCCAACTTATTCTGGATGCTCTTGGCGTTGAAGTAGACACACTTCAAACCACCTTCCTGCTTGCCAGTACACTCCTGCGACCTTGAAACCTTATTCATGACCTCACTACTCTCAAACCCCTGTACACTGGAGCTACAATTCAGGTTTCCATCCCCCTGCTGAATTAGTTTAAACCCTTCCGAAGTGCATTAGCAAATTTTCCCTCTGGGATATTGGAACCCTTCTGGTTCAGGTGTAGACCATCCTGTTTATAGAGGTCTGACCTACCCCAGAATGAGCCCCAATTATCCAGGTATCTTTTTTACACATATATAATGAGCAAGTGGGCAGTTGGATAAGCAAAAGGTGTCGCTTCATGTGCGAATCAAACATTTGGTTGAATTTCAGTCCATTTTATAGAAAAATGAAGGCAACAAAGTAGCCATACACTTAACCCAAGAATGCTCAGTAATCCAAGATCCTGCTGTTCAGCATTAAGTTATGAGTATACTTCTTTCAATACTGATGTATTGAAGCACTCAAATTTAATGTGGAGCAGTAGTTTACCTGCCTGTTTATAACCTGCCTGACTTTCATTCCATTGAAAATACAGAAAAAAATAAAATTGATCGATAGTGATCTTTGCCTTTCGAATTAGAATTATATAATTTCCAGACTATATTTTCAAATTTGACACTCCATTTTTTTTTAAAGTAAGTACAATTAGATTTTATTTATTTAGTAAGGAAATGCTACGTTTTTACACTTGGACAGATACTATGCATGAGAGTGTATTACCATGCATTCAGCCTCTTGATTTTCATCTGGTTCTGATTAATTTGTTTTTTGAGCTGTGTCTAAGATTGACCACATCTGTTGCAAATGCCTCCAGACTGTTGCATTTCAGTTCACTTTTTTTTTTGACTGACATCTTTTCTTCAGTATTAATTACTGTTTGAATTATCAGAATGTTAAATCTAACCATGGTGGCATTCTCTTGTTAGCCAGTATGGTACATTAATGGTCCAGATTTTTCAATCCAAAGTGAAAGAACAGTGCCCTGTAATAATTCAGCCAAATACCAGTTTCTTATCACCAATACCCTTTCTTTTGCACCAAAGGAAAGGGCTGCCCTTATAGCTTACAGGCAGGTACCTGTCACTTCGGGACCTACAACTCCGGTCTGCATAAATTAACAGATCTAAAAAACTTCGCTGACAGCTTCCCATTGGGCAAGCCTCCACTCACTCAATAAGGTAGTTCGTACTCCACAAAGCCAAGAGGAGATCTATTGATGATCCCCAATGGTCTTTGTGGCCATCGTCACATCCCTCCCGATGAGAGGAATTTTCCAGGGTGTCTTTCTTGGGCAGGGGGAGGGTGCGGGGGTCTTGTACTCAGCCGAACCAATGCAGAGACCATGAAATACAGCATGTAGTTAAAGAGCGAAAAGAAGTTTATTGCGAATGCATTCATCAGAAGATAGTCTGCAAGTACCAGCTCCCTTTCTGATATAACAGTACAAATGTGCTTTTTGTCCAGATTGGGTTCTGCCATCAGTTTCTTTTGGATTGTTAAGTCATTTATGCCACATCCCAATCTGTCCTGTAACATTTCAAACTCATAATATTAAGGCTAATTTCCGCAACCTAGCCAAGAACTTGGTGACAAATTCCCTGGGAGTTCTCCCAGCTGTGTTGAAGCAATATCTCTGGAGAATTGCAGAGGGCTTGGAGTTGAAGTGTTTTTTTTAACCATGTCTGCTAGCTCATTAAAAGTTTTTGCACTGGGGGCATCCAGATAAGTCGGGCATCTTATCACCCTGAAAATCAGGGCTCTATCTGCTGTTAATAATATCACTTGTTGTTTTCTATCTCCTTCAATCTTGTTAGCATGGAAGTAGCACATGCGCTCAGTGTATTGGGCCCAGTCTTCCCCACTGGTGTCATAGGCGTCAAGAAGAGGCATAATGGCTTTTTCTTGATGTTCAGCGGATGGCTGGAGGGAGAAATGGAAGAAAAAGTATTTTCTTCTGGTCACCAACGTTCAGTATTCCATCACCAATTTCCTGTCACCAACACCGTTTACTGTGCACCAAACGAAAGGGACCTGAAGCTTGCAGTGAGGTAGGCTTCACCTTAGGACCTACAACTCTAAACCGGGTAACATAACAGGCCTTAAAAACCCCCACTGACTGATTTGCATTGGGTGAGCCTCCGCTCCCTCGTTGCCTTCATAGCCATCATAGCACACTCACTGTTTACTGTGCTGAAAGCTGAATACGGATTTTATAGGGATTTTGAGCAACAAACATCAGGTACAAAAACAGAAAATGCACGGAACACTCAGCATCTGTGAAGTGAAAAACTGAGCTAGTTTTCAAGTCATGAAAAACCTATGCCATTATGATCTGAGTTTTTTTTGGCTCGGACTAATAAATTTGACTAATTTTGTCAAGATGTGGAAAGTACACTGACAGATAATCATTACTTCACCACACATGGGGAGTGTGCAGGGCTGATTTATGATACTTCTAATTTAGAGCATTTGAGTGACTTGGAACTATGCTGTGAAATTGACATCTGTTTCCTGCACAATTGATTTGAATTTTGTATATAAGAGGGAGATTTTTCTGGATTTGTGCCTTGTCCTTTGAGAAAAGTACAGGCCAGGAAAACATAGCTGGGGAACACTTACTTGAGGTTATTGTTGCAATGGTACAGAATACGCATGACATTCTTGGAAGAATTTTACGTCAGTGTTAAGGTATGTGCGTATGTTGTGAGCTTTTTATAAGATTAGGTGGAAGGAACACCAGCAGGTGGCACTGCTAGGATTTGTACGAAAACCATAAACTGATATGTATAAGAATTGAAGCATTTGTTGCGCTTAAAAAGTTGTGTTTCCTTCTGAATTTAATCCTGAACCACACCAAATTCCAAACTTTGTGGTGGCAATCCAGTTGAAACTATTCTAATCCTTGTTCATTGCGGCAATGTAATGATTCTCCATAAACAAAGACAGAAACATGTCAGGCTTCAATGGTCGGTAAAAGAAAACTATAGCAGCCCAATGGATATTTCATAGGCTCCATTTTTTTATCTTGATATGGCAGCAGTGATATAAATGATGTAAGTTCCATAAATCACAAATTTATGCAAAATATAATTTGTATTCAAACAGTAGTTAAAAAAAATTCTTTTTTCCAATTGTTTGACGAGTGATGGTCAATACAACAAAAATTTGGTCCATTACTAATCATTGGAATAAAATTGGATTGCATCTTACTTTAAATTATCAAAGTTTTTTTAATGGTTGTATTCCCCTGCCTGGAACCAGCTCTGTGGGCTCTGTAACTATTTAAAAAGATATTTTGTTGCTGATCCCTCATTTTCTTGAGGATGTGATGGTGAGCTCCCTTTTTGAACTGCAGACCATGAAGTGTAGGTGCAGTGATAGTGCTTTTAAAGATGGAATTCCAGATTTTTGACCCAGTGACAATGAGGGAAGGGAGATGCACTTCAAAGTCAAGGCAATGTTTGGCTTGGAAGTTAACTTGTATGTAGTGATATTCCCATACGTCTGCTGCCCTTGTTCTTCTAGGTGGTAGAAGTCAGGGGTTTGGAAAGTTCTGTCAAAGGAAGCTTGGTGAATTGCTGTGTGCATCTTGTAGATCACAAATACTGCTGTCCCTATGTGCTGGTGGTGAAGGGAGTGAATGTTCAAAGTGCTGAATGGGATGTCAGTCAAGTGGACTGCTTTGTTCTGGATAGTGTTGTACTTTTTCAGCGTTATAGGAACAGTACTCATAGAGTCACAGAAGTTTACAGCATGGAAACAGGCCCTTCTGCCCAGCTTGTCCATGCTGCCCCTTTTTTGTAAGCCCTAAACTAGTCCCAATTACCCGCGTTTGGTTCATATTCCTGTGTACCCTTTGTACCCATGTAACGTCTAAATGCTTTTTAAAAGACAAAATTGTACCCGCCTCTACTACTACATCTCTCAGCTTGTTCCAGACACTCACCACCTTCTTTGAAAAAATTGCCCCTCCGGACACTCTTGTATCTCTCCCCTCCGACCTTCAACCTGTGCTCTCTAGTTTTAGGCTTTGGGAAAAGATATTGACTATCTAACTGATCTATGATCCTAATTATTTTATAGACCTCTATAACATCACCCCTAAGCCTCCTACGTTCGACAGAAAAAAGTCCCAGTCTATTCCAGCCTCTCCTTATAACTCAATCCATCAAATCCCAGTGGCATCCTAGTAAATCTTTTCTGCAGCCTTTCTGGTTCAATAATACCCTTTTCTATAACAGGGTGACTAGAACTGTACACAGTGGCCTTATACAACTTCAACAAGATGTCCCAACTCCTGCATTCAATGTTCTGACCAATGAAACCAAGCATGCTGAATGCTGCCTTCCCCATTCTGTCCACCTGTGACTCCACTTTCAAGGAGCTATGAACCTGTACCTCTCGATCTCTTTGTTCTATAACTCTGCAGTGCCCTACCATTAACCGAGTAAGTCTTGCCTTGGTTCAATCGATCAAAATGTATCACCTTGCATTTATCTAAATTAAACTCCATCTGCCATTCGTCAGCCCACTGGCCCAATTGATCAAGATCCCATTGCAATCCTAGAGAGCTTCCTTCACTGTCCCCTATGTCACCCATCTTGATGTCATCTGCAAACTTACTAACCATGTCTACTGAATTCTCATCCAAATCATTCATATAAATAACAAATAACAATGAACCCAGCACAATCCCTGAGGCACACCACTGGTTACAGGCCTCCAGTTTGAAAAACAACTCTCTACAACCATCTGTCTTCAAGCCAATTTTGTATCCATTTGGTTACCTCACTCTGGATCCCATGAGATTTAATCTTATGCAACAACCTACTTTGATGTGGATATGCCGGCGTTGGACTGGGGTAAACACAGTAAAAAGTCTGACAACACCAGGTTTAAGTCCAACTGATTTATTTGATAGTAAACTCACTAGCTTTCGAGGTTTCCCTCTTCTTCAGGTGAGTGGAGAGTTCTGGCCTCAGACAGAGCATATAAAGCACAGACAGTTTACAGATTACTGATTAGAATGCGAATCTTTACACCTAACCTGCTGTTCAAGTCCTAAAGTGGCCGACAATGTGAGTGGAAGGAGCACTGATCACAGGGTAAAGAGATGTGTATTGTCTCCAGACAGTACAGTAAGTGAGGTTTTGCAAACCCAGGCAAGTCACGGGGGTTACAGGTAGTGCGACATGAACCCAAGATCCCTGTTGAGACCGTCCTCATGTGTGCGGAACTTGGCTATCAGTCTCTGTTCAGCGACCCTGCGCTGTCGTGTGTCGTGAAGGCCACCTTGGAGAATGCTTACCTGAAGGTCAGAGGCTGAATGCCCATGACTACTGAAGTGTTCGCCAACAGGAAGGGAACAGTCTTGCCTGGTGATTGTCGAGCGATGTTCATTCAACCTACTTTGCCAAAGGTCTTGTTAAAGTCCATGTAGATAACATTGACTGTTGTGCCCTCATCTACCTTCTTGGTTACCCCTTAAAAAAATTGAATCAAATTTGAGACACGATTTTTCGCTCACAAAGTCATGCTGACTGTCCCTAATCAGTCCTTGCATCTCTAAATGCCTGTAGATCCTGTCTCTCAAAATACCTTCTAACAACTTACCCACTACAGATGTGAGGCTCAGTAGCCTGCAGTTTCCAGGCTTTTTCCTGCAACCCTTCTTAAAGTGAGGCACAACACTTGCCACTCTCCAATCTTCAGGCACCTCACCTGTGACTAATGATGATTCAAATATCTCTGCTAGGGGACTTGCAATTTCCTCCCTACCCTAGTGTATGTATCCCAGTATCCTGAGATACACTTCAGGTCCCAGGGATTTATCAACCTAAAACTCTAAGACTTCCAGTCATCCGAGAAAATAGAGAGTATTTCATTTGACTTGAGTCTTGTAGTTAGTTGTCAGAATTTGGGGAGATGAGAGGGGATAGGAGTTACTTGCTATAAAATTTCCAACCTCTGACCTGCTCTTGTAGTCCTTGTATCTATATGGCTAGTCAGTGGTAATACGAGGATGTTGATGGTGGAGGATTCAACCATGGTAATGCCATTGAATATGTTGGAGATAATCATTGCCTGACACTTCTGTGGTGAGAATGCTGCTTACTATTTATCACCCAAGCCTGAATTTTATCCAAGTCTTGCTGCATATGGGTATGGATTTTTTCAATATCTGAGGAGTTGTGACTGGCAGTGCAATCACTGGCTGAAATCTTCTATCCTTGTTTGTGTCTGGGATATCTGGTGCTGGTGAAAGCAAATGAGGTTTTAGATGGAACATTATATTTTCCGTTCTTGCTTGCAACTGGTTCTGTCATGAGACTCGACAATCCTGCCCAGGATTGTTTGAAAATCCCATCGAGGCACTTGTTGCTGATCTGCCAGAACAGCGACCCCAACTCTAATCTTACTCTTACACTCGTGCTGCCCAGCATGCTGGTTGGGTCTGAATTATTGAATGTGTTCTTTATCTAACTTCCCCCTTTCCAGTACTGATCCTATGGATTCTGCCAGTAACCCAGTTAACACTGTACGTCTCTGTCTCCATAGAACCATAGAAAATTTACAGCTCAGAAACAGGCCTTTTGGCCCTTCTTGTCTGTGCCAAACCATTTTTTGCCTAGTTCCACTGACCTGCACTTGGACCATATCCCTCCACACCCCTC
Source organism: Carcharhinus amblyrhynchos (assembly GCF_965287045.1). Lineage (NCBI taxonomy): Eukaryota > Metazoa > Chordata > Chondrichthyes > Carcharhiniformes > Carcharhinidae > Carcharhinus > Carcharhinus amblyrhynchos. Next base: position 31,474,584 of record NC_137335.1, on the reverse strand, counting down.
TCATCCATGTACCTGTCCAAGTTTTTCTTAAATGTTAAAAGTGACCCCGCATTTACCACTTTATCCGGCAGCTCATTCCACACTCCCACCACTCTCTGCATGAAGAAGCCCCCCACTAACATTCCCTTTAAACTTTTCTCCTTTCACCCTTAACCCATGCCCTCTGGTTTTTTTCTCCCCTAGCCTCAGCGGAAAAAGCCTGCTTGCATTCACTCTATCTATACCCATCAAAATCTTATACACCTCTATCAAATCCCCCCTCATTCTTCCACGTCCCAGGGAATAAAGTCCTAACCTAGTCAATCTCTCTCTGTAACTCAGCTTCTCAAGTCCCGGCAACATCCTCATTAACCTTCTCTGCACTTTTTCAACCTTATTTACATCCTTCTTGTAACTAGGTGACCAAAACTGTACACAATTCTCTAAATTCGGCCTCACCAATGCCTTATATAACCTTACCATAACACTCCAACTTTTATACTCAATACTCCAATTTATAAAGGCCAAGCTCTGATTTATAAAGGCCAAAATATCTCCTTCCAAAATATCTATTCTCTTGTGAACAAAACCCTTGCAATCCATAAGTTTATTATGGATAATTGCATCAACATTATGACCTTAATGGAAATCTGATTGAAAGATGATCTGATCTTGCCCTAAACTTAAGCCTCCCTGCCTGACTATATCTTTCACTACTTATTTTGCTCAAACTGCCTTCTATGGCTTTTATAACTGAATTCACTTTGATCAGTCCCTTTACTCCACTGGCACTTTTTCCTTCCTTGAACAGCGCCTTGTTTCACCTCCAATTTGCTTTTTAAATCCTGGCCGTTTACACCAACCCAATACATACTTTTCTCAATGAGCCATCTTCGCTGTTTTTCAGCCTTTGCACTCAAGTGGCTTCCCACCCAAGGTGATTTCAATCTCCACCTCAAACCATCATGCTTTCTGTGTTCAGTGCATTCCTAGTATTCCTAAGTGTTTTCCTTCATGGAAACTCCCCAACCTATATTCATGACCACCATCTCTATCTTATTATCTCATGGCCTTGCTACCCCATATCTTTAGTTCCTGGACAAAATTGTCCCTCAATTCACTCAGAATTGCACTCTCAAAATCTCAATTGTCTATCCTTCAGCTCTCTGTTCAACAGCTACTGATCTGTTCAACCACACCTTCACTGTCACTTCAATGCTCTAATCTCATTTGAACCATCCCTTTTTCTCACGCTGGCCATTTTCCTTGGTTTGGCCCTCATCTATTCTGTTATGTCCAGGTATGGCAGACAACTGGGTTACCCTTTCACTGTCAGATCTGGCTGAACCGTTTTGATCAGGTGTTGCTCTCATACTTCAAAATCTGTTCCCTGTTCCACAAATTACCTGAGACACAAAGGTTATTGTGGCTGTTTTTCTCTACTGAAAACTGCCTTCATAAGCCCTCCTTCCCTGTCTCTTCTATCCTCACCTCCAACAACAAATGCAAGGAAATCATGGATTAAACTCTTAAGAGTGTGTTTGTGAGTGGAGCGATTAGAGGGTGAAGTTATATGCAGAGCATTCAAAGAAAGGAAGGTTATGAGCTGAGTAGTCAGACAGGATGACTTTACAATGCATAGATGATAGGCTTGTTATATTTGAATCTGTAGCTGCATGTAAGAATTTCCTTTTGTATCTGAATGAGCTCCATCCTGCACTCAAATTCACCTTTGAAATGGAGCAGTCAAAGGAGTTTGCTTGCCTCAACGTTCGTTGAGAAATCTGCTCATGAGTTCTCTTCTGTTGACCGCAAGCCTACCTTCACAGACCAATATGCGTATTTGGATTCCCAGTTTCACACACCACAACATTAGTCTTATTCAAAATTTTGGAAATAGAACCCAAACATTTGCTCTCTGCACAACCATGATGCTGGAATAAAGCAGTCAGCATTCTCTTCTGATTCAGTATAAATTTTTGTTCCCTTTACTATTGGTTTTCTTGCAAACTATTTTGATGACTGCATGGTGAAAAGTTTTGACAGCATGTCTTTTTTTAGCAATTGTCAAATTCTGCTCCAAACAACTAGATAATATTCTGTTTGGTGCGCTGCTACTTGTTTTAAAGCCTGAATTTTTTTGAATAAGACTCTAATTGAAAGGGAAAATTAAACTTCAGGTTTCCAAGGAAATGGAAAATAACACTAGGTAAAAGATCATACAGTGCTGCAGGGCAGACAGGCTGAAGAAAGTGAAGGCCAGTCCTGGGAGCTGACAATAGGCAAATACAGGATTGCTACAGCTGTTTCTGTTACTTAAATGAATTGACTGACCAGACTTGACTTTACAATGCACAGCTTTGCCGCAAGTTCAGATAAAGATAATACTGGTGGATCCATGTCATCAATATTGTGAGCAGAACTAAGGGGGTTCCAGAGAAGTGCACCATTTTGCTGAGTACTTTTGCTCAGCTTTTTGTGGTGAGTGGATTTGTCTCTCAGGGTCAGTTGAGAAAAGATCATTTGAAGGCTGTGATAGAGGAAGTGGGATCAGTGTAAAGTCAAGAGCTGGAAGACAGAGATACTTGAAGAATTGACTCACCACTTGAAAAGAAAAAGTGATATAGAACATAGAACATTACAGCGCAGAACAGGCCCTTCGGCCCACGATGTTGCGCCGACCAGTTACAAAAACAATGACCCACTAGCCTATACCAATCCCTTTTCGTCCATAAACCTATCCAGAGATCTCTTAAACGCCCCCAAACTAGACGCATTTACAACTGCAGCAGGCAGGGCATTCCAATCCCTCACCACCCGCTGGGTAAAGAACCTACCCCTGACATCCGTCCTGTAGCTACCCCCCCTTAATTTAAAGCCATGCCCCCTCGTGCTAGCTTTCTCCATCCGAGGAAAAAGGCTATCACTATCCACCCTATCTAAACCTCTAATCATCTTATATGTTTCAATAAGATCCCCTCTTAGCCGCCTTCTTTCCAACGAAAACAACCCTAAATCCCTCAGTCTCTCCTCATAGGACCTCCCCACCATACCAGGCAACATCCTAGTAAACCTCCTCTGCACCCTCTCCAACGCCTCCACATCCTTCTTGTAATGCGGGGACCAGAACTGCACACAGTACTCCAAGTGCGGCCGCACTAGAGTAGTGTACAGTTGCAACATTACACTGCGACTCCTAAATTCAATCCCCCTACCAATAAACGCCAAGACACCGTACGCCTTCTTGACAACCTTATCTACTTGATTCCCAACTTTCAGGGATCTATGTACACACACACCTAGATCCCTCTGTTCATCCACACTATTCAAAGTCCTCCCGTTAGCCCTATACTCGACACATCTGTTGCTCCTACCAAAGTGAATTACCTCACACTTCTCCGCATTAAATTCCATCCGCCACCTCTCGGCCCAGCTCTGCAACCTATCTAAGTCTCCCTGCAGACTATGACACCCTTCCTCACAATCTACCACACCTCCAACTTTGGTGTCATCAGCAAATTTACTAATCCACCCAACTATACCCTCATCCAGATCATTAATAAAAATTACAAACAACAGTGGCCCCAAAACAGATCCCTGAGGCACACCACTCGTAACTGCACTCCATGATGAATATTTACCATCCACCACCACCCTCTGTCTCCTATCCGATAGCCAATTCCTGATCCAACTTCCTAGATTACCCACAATCCCATACATCTGCATTTTCTGCAGAAGCCTACCATGGTGAACCTTATCGAACGCCTTACTAAAATCCATGTATACCACGTCAACTGCCTTACCCCCATCCACCTCTTTGGTCACCTTCTCAAAAAACTCAATAAGGTTAGTAAGGCACGACCTACCCGCTACAAAACCATGCTGACTATTTCTAATCAATTCATTACACTCCAAATAACTATAAATCCTATCCCTAATAATTTTTTCTTAAACCTTGCCCACAACAGAAGTAAGACTCACCGGTCTATAATTCCCGGCAAAGTCTCTGTTCCCCTTCTTAAACAATGGGACAACATTCGCTATCCTCCAATCCTCCGGGACTACACCAGAGACCAATGACGACCTGAAGATCTGAGCCAGAGGCTCTGCAATCACCTCTCTAGCCTCCCAGAGAATCCTAGGGTAGATCCCATCCGGACCAGGGGACTTATCTATTTTCAGCCCCTCAAGAATTTCCAGCACATCCTCTTTATCAACCGTAATACTGTCTATTTTACACCCCTGCAACCCAATGTCCTCCTCAGCTATATTCATGTCCCCTTGCGTGAACACCGAAGAGAAATATTGGTTCAATACTTCTCCAATCTCCTCCGGTTCCACACACAACTTCCCCCTGCTGTCTGTAACTGGCCCTAATCTTGGCCTGACCAACCTTCTGTTCTTGACATACCTATAGAACGCCTTAGGATTCTCCTTAATCCTATCAGCCAAAGTCTTCTCATGTCCTCTTTTAGCCCTTCTCAACTCACTCTTCAACTCCCTCCTAGCCAATCTAAAGCTTTCTAGTGCACTATCTGAGCCCTCCAATCTCATCCGAACATAAGCCTCCTTTTTCTTTTTAACCATCGACTCAACTCTTTTAGTGCACCACGGTTCCCTAGATCTACCAAATCCACCATGCCTGACAGGGACATACCTATCAAGGACTCGCAGTAGTTGCTCCTTGAAAAAACTCCACATTTCAGACGTTCCCAGTCCCTGTAATCCCCTACTCCAATCCATGCTTCCTAATTCACTCCTGATAGCCTCATAATCGCCCTTACCCCAGCTAAAATTGCTGACCCGAGGTTCATGCCTATCTCTTCCCATCACTAAGGTGAACGTAACCGAATTATGGTCACTATCACCAAAATGCACACCAACTTCCAAGTCTAGCACCTGGTCTGGCTCATTTCCCAGCACCAAATCCAATATAGCCTCACCTCTAGTTGGCCTGTCTACATACTGAGACAAAAAACCTTCCTGCACGCTTTGTACAAACACTGACCCCTCTAGCGAGCTAGAACTATAGCAACTCCAATCAATATTCGTAAAGTTAAAGTCCCCCATAACAATTACCCTATTACTTTCACTCCTAACCAGGATTGTCTCCGCAATCCTTTCCTCAACCTCTCTAGAACTTTTAGGAGGTCTATAAAAGACTCCCAACAGGGTGACCTCTCCTCTCCTATTTCTAATCTCCGCCCATACTACCTCAACTGACAAGTCCTCATCAAACTTTCTCTCCGACACTGTGATACAGTCCTTGACTAGCAATGCTACCCCACCCCCCCTTCTACCTTCTTCTCTACTCCGACTAAAGCATTTGTACCCCGGAACCTGCAACATCCATTCCTGACCCTGCTCTATCCATGTCTCAGAAATGGCCACAACATCAAAGTCCCAGGTACTGATCCACGCTGCAAGTTCATCCACTTTATTGCGAATACTCCTCGCATTAAAGTACACGCATTTCAAACCCTGCTCCGCCCCACCCCCACTATGCCGTGCCTTGCATTCCCCAACTATGCCCCCCTCACTTTCACCCCCTTTCCTCACTATCCCTCCCCCCCTCCGAATCAGTTTAAACCTTCCTGCATCGCTTTTGCAAATTTACCCCCCAGGATATTGATTCCCCTCAGGTTCAGGTGTAGACCATCCCTCTTATAGAGGTCCCACCTTCCCCAGAATGAGCCCCAATTGCTCAAGTACCTGAACCCCTCCCTCCTGCACCATCCCCTCAGCCACGAGTTCAAACTTTCCCTCTCCCTATTCCTCTCTAAACTATCCCGTGGCACAGGCAAGAGTCCAGATATAACTACTCTTTCTGACTTCGCCTTTAGTTTCCACCCCAACTCCATAAATCTTTGCTTAATATCCCCTTCCCTTAATCTCCCTATGTCATGTGTCCCCACATGAACTATAACTTGGGGTTGATCTCCCTCTCCCCTAAGAGTCCTGAATACTCTGTCCGATACATCCTGGACCCCAGCCCCTGGTAGGCAACACACCAGCCCAGAGTCCCTACCCTTACCTCCAACTCTCCTATCCGTCCCCATAACTGTGGAGTCCCCAATCACGAGGCCCAATCTCTTACCCCTAACCACCTGAGGCTTGCCAATAGGCTCACCCCCAGAGACCTGCTCCCTTTGGCTATCCCCAGTTGATTTCTCCTCAACTGTAGCCTCCAGGACCGAGAACCTATTTTGGAGGGGAACAGCCCCAGGGTATTGTCCCCCCAACTGCTTTTTGCCCCTCTTCCTGGCAGTGACCCAAGACTTATTCCTAGGAGTGACTATCTCCTTATAACTCCTTTCTATGTCTGCCTCCACTTCCCGAATTATACGGAGCTCCTCTAATTCCCCTTCCAGCTCCTTTACACGCTCCTCCAGAAACTGCAATCTAACACACTTCCCACAAGTAAAATCACCTGAAACACTGTGGGAGTCCCTCACTACATACATCCCACAGGAGATGCAGCTTACAGCCTGAACTGCCATCCCTGAATCAATTACCAGCAGAAAAGTAAAAATATAAAACAAAACTTCCCTCACACTTATAATTTAGGTTAGAGGAGGTGGAAGGGTGGGATTCTCTACCAGTGTAGAGAATCGGGAATCCTCTCTGCACTAATTTATAGTGTTAGGGGCACGAGAGAAAAAAAAAACTACAACTACCGGTAAGCGTCCTAGTGACGACTTCCGGTTTCTAACTAATTTAAACAAAAACCGCCGAAACTCGCGACTTAGCACTAAAAATAAAAAGTTAAACGGAATAAACAGAAAAATATACCTTATTTTTGCCTCCTCGCACGCCCAAAAATCGCTGCCTCTCGACTCTGCTCCACAGGAACAATGAGGCCGAGACACGGAGGTAGGTGCTTTGTTATGCTTTGTAGGTAGGTAGGTGCTTTGTAGGTGCTATGCTAGTGTTCAAGTAGAACTATGATGTGGAGATGCCGGCATTGGACTGGGGCACAAGTAGAACTAGCCAGACTTCAGTTAGAAGAAAATGAAACCTGAATGAGAGAGAGAAATTAAAAGGCTCAAATATGAAAGAGAAAAAGGTTGAGAAAGAAAGAGAAGTTATAATTGGAAAGAGAAAAAGAGCAAAGTATGTGAACATGCATTGGAGGTGAATGGTGAGAATAGAGCAAACTTCTCAGTTCGGATTTGGCAAAAATATCCACTTGGCACCAATATCTACTGAGGAAGGACTAGAAATGTTCTTGTCTTTTCCACATTGTATTCCATCTGCCACTTCTTTGCACACCCTCCTAACCTGTCCAAGTCCTTCTGCAGCCCCCCCCCGCTTCCTCAGTACTATCTGTCCCTCTACATATCTTTGTATCATCTGCAAACTTAGCAGAAGTGCCTTTAGTTCCTTCCTCTAAGTTATTAATGTTCATTGTGAAAAGTTGTGGTCCCAGCACTGACCCCTGAGGCACACCATTAGTCACCAGCTCTCATATGCAGCACCTTGTCAAAGACCTTCTGGACATTTAAATAAATCATTTCCACTGGTTCCCCTTTATCTAATTTCATTGTTACCTCCTCAAAGAACTCTAACAGATTCGCCAGACATGACCTCCCCTTGACAAAGCCGTGCTGACTCAGTCCTACTTTATCATGCACTTCCAAGTACTCTGTGATCTCATCTTTAATAATGGACTCTAAAATCTTGCCAATGACTGAAGTCAGGCTAACTGGCCTATAATTTCCTGTCTGCTGCCTCCCTCCCTGAAACAGCAGTGTTACATTAGCTACTTTCCAGTCCTCTGGTACCCTCCCTGCCTCCCGTGATTGCTGAAAAATCACCACTGATGCTTCCACAATTTCCTCAGCCATCTCTTTTAGAACCCTGGGTGTAGTCCATCTGGTCCAGGTGATTTATCCACCTTCAGACCTTTCATTGTCCCCAGAACCTTCTCCTTTGTGATGGCCACTACACTCACCTGTGCCCCCTGTCTCTCCTGGAGCGTTGGCATCCCACTGGTATCTTCCACAGTGAAGAACTATTCAGTTCCTCCGCCATTGTTTTGTTTCCTATCATTACTACATCAGTGTCCTACTGGTATACAGAGTTATTTTGAGGGATCATGTCAAGCATTTTAGAGTTCTGTTTGACAGGTTGGCCAAAGCTAACCTATTTTGTTTAACAGAACGTCATGGTGAGTATAAGAATAATATGATATAATGTGCTAATGTGTTTAGAGGAAAACTGAGAAAGGAAACAAGACGGGCAAAGACAATGCATAAAAATAGATTCCAGGTAACATAAAGGGGAATCCAAATATCTTTAGTAAATACAAGCAGTAAAAATGGCAGATGAAAGGTGGTGAGGGCGGTTTAGGAACCAAAATGGAAGTTTGCTTCTGGAGTCAGAAGTACTAAAGGAGTACTTTACACCCATATTCACAAGCAGATGCAATCAATGTAGCAGTGGAACAGGAAGTAGTGGAGACATTGGATAGGATACAAATAGATAGAGGTATTTAGTAAGCTAGCAGTATTCAAAAGCAGAAAGATCACCTGGACTGGAAGAGATGTATCTGGAGTTGCTGAGAGAATAGATTTAAGTGACTTTAAGGTTGCATATGCCAGCTCAAAGAAAGGGGCAGCTGCTTGATGCCTGTGGACGAGTGAATTTTAATTAATCTGGGATTAATTAAATTATTCAGGGCAGCATGGTAGCACAGTGGTTAGCACCGCTGCTTCACAGCTCCAGGGACCTGGTTCGATTCCTGGCTTGGGTCACTGTCTGTGTGGAGTTTGCACATTCTCCACGTCTCTGTGTGGGTTTCTTCCGGGTGCTCTGGTTTCCTCCCACAGTCCAAAGATGTACAGGTTAGGTTGATTGGCCATGCTAAAATTGGCACTTAGTGTCCTGAGGTGCGTACGTTAGTGAGATTAGTGGGTAAATATGTAGGGATATGAGGGTAGGGCCTGGGTGGGGTTGTGGTCAGTGCAGACTCGATAGGCCAAATGGCCTCTTTCTGTACTGTAGGGTTTCTGTGATTCTATGGGACAAAATTACTTGGGAAAATGTGGACTAACACACAAAATAGTTGGCACAGATTTGTTAAAGTATTTCTCATCTGATAAAATTGATGGAATTCTTTGTTTAAAAGAAGGTTGAAGAAAATCGTTTGGTTTGATAAAGCACCACATAATAAACTTGAAACCCACGAGATTAAAGGGAAATGGAAATGTGCAGGTAAATTTTCAGAGTAGTTGTGAATAGTTGTATTTTTTCACCAAAGGGAGGTATATTGTTATCCCTTAGGGCAGCCTCAAAATCAGGACTGTTCTGACAGGTATAAAAGCCTTGGATGCGGATATCCTGGATATGATTTTATTTATTAGTGTCACATGTATTGGGACACAATGTAAAGTATTGTTTTTTGTGCTACACAGCCAAAACTTACTGTTCATAGAGTACATTGGTGAGGGGGGAAGGGAAGGGTAAGGTGCAGGTTATAGTGTCCCAGTTACAAGTAGGATGAATAGAAATATCAGCTTATATATGATATGACCATTCAAAAGTCTGATGATAGGGAAAAATTTCAAAGTTTGCAGATGAACATGTAGTAAACAATGAAGGAGATGGTAGCAGACTTCAGGAGAACAAAGCAGACCAGTCAGATCTTCTCATAGAAATCATAGAAACCCTACAGTGTAGAAAGAGGCCATTTGGTCCATCGAGTTTACACCTACCGCAATCCCACCCAGGACCCACCTGTCCTGACATATTTCCCCGGTGGTCCCTCTAACCTACACATCTCAGGACACTAAGGGGCAATTTTTAGCATGGCCAATCAACCTAACCCGCACATCTTTGGATTGTGGGAGGAAACCGGAGTACCCAGAGGAAACCCACGTAGATATGAGGAGAATGTGCAAACTCCACACAGACAAGCTGGGAATCGAACCCGGGTCCCTGGAGCTGTGAAGCAGCAGTGCTAACCACTGTGCTACTGTGCCGCCCTTGAATTCTACTTGAGTTTGTTTCTGAAAGGAAGGTTGAATCCATTGTCTGCGATCTTCACGACTTTTATGGCAAGGAGGCAGGCTCCTAAATCTACCCCAGCTGGCATGGTGGTCAGACCATGTGCTATTGACATGCAAGAAGTTTGCATTGCTGTGGCAACATACACTTTGCATACATGTTATATACAGGAGCTATGGATTGTAATGCCAGAAACTCTAATTCATTCACATTATATGGCTGATTGGGAATCTCTTCGGCACTTGACACCTGTCACTGGAATTTATTGGAAGGATTTACAAGTTGATAGTCAACCTGCATGGCAGCGTTATGAACGCACCTTATTGGTCATTAGGTTCTGGAGTAGGACTCGAACCTGGAGCTTCTGGGTGGCACAGTAGCACAGTGATTAGCACTGCTGCCTCACAGCGCCAAGGATCTGCGTTCAATTCCTGGCTTGGATTACTGTTTGTATGGAGTTTGTTCATTCTCACCATGTCCGTATGGGTTTCCTCCGGATTCTCCGGTTTCCTCCTACAGTCCAAAGATGTGCGGGTTAGGTGGATTGGCTATGCTAAATTGCCCCTTATTATGAGGGGAGCAAGCTAGGATAAATGCATGAGGTCATGAGGATAGGGCCTGGGTGGGATTGTGGTCAGTACAGACTCGATGGGCCAAATGACTCTGTAGGATTCTGTGATTCTGACTCAGGCAGGGAAAGAACCCACTGCATTCAATTGCACCTGGCATTTCGTCAGTAAGGAGGTCTTGTTGCAGAGAAGTGTGAAGTATTACATTTTGTAAGGAAGAACAAATAAACAATACATGCATGTTTAGAAATATACCTTTTAAAGGACTTTCTGGAACAGAGAGAGCTTAGCAGTGCACGTATGCAGGTATTTAAAGATGCTGGACAAGATGACAACGTTGTTAAAAAGGCAAATGGAATCCCTGGATTTATAAAGATTAAGTTTTCTGAGATCACTTACTTAGACATTTCATAGGTCAAGGTCAAGTGTTACTATCAACCATTCACGGTGGCTGTCAACACAGTGAAACAGATGTATGGACCAATCAGTTAGCTACTTCACTAGGAAGTTTAATGCACATCAGAGAGAGTGCTTTGACAATTGAGAAAGAGACTTTCCTTATTTTTTTTGGCTGTTCAATAGTTTGAAATATATGTAATCCACAATTCAGAGCTATTAATCTATAGAGACTGCAACCCACCTGTGTTCCTAGAAAGGTTCGGAACGAAGATGCACAGAGTGTTTTATTGGAATTAATGTGACATCCTGTTTACACTAAAAAATTGGTTTTATTCATACCACATGCACAACACTTATATCCTGTCCAAAATTTCAAGAGAAGGAAAACTGAATTATGATAATTTTATGATGTTTAAATCCTGGTAATTCTGATTAACACATTTGTTTGGATTTGTTAGTAGTTAAGCTTTCATGATTTTGTAAAGGAGATGTGTCTAATTGTGGAAAATGACAAAAACACATGCAATAAGCTTTCTTTTAAAATGTATATATGACAATAAGAACTTGCTGCAATGGTGAAGCAGTTGTAAAAATAAATTTATAAGACAAAAGTTTTCTTTATCCCAAAGGAGGTAAATGTGTTGCAATCTATGGCTTATTAGCCAGTCGGGTGTATGTCCGAACTGTTGTCTTGAGTAGATGAGGTGTTGGATTTTCTGTTGGGTATACCCATCCTGATTTCAAAGCTTGTATCTTTTTGAGCACGTGTAGTTGATTTTGTAACCATGCCTTCTGTCTCCACTGGCAGTTATCTAATTTGGACTCTTCACCATTGCTCTGACTGACCTTTGCTTCACTGCTAATGTGCCAACACTTTTGAATTCCCATTTGCGTCAGCTGCTAATTTACTGTCTCTTTGCCCTTTAATTTCCTTTTCATCTCTGATTTTTATGCAGCCCTATTCTCCCTTGTATTATCAAATTGATGTCTGCCATATGCTGCTTTTTGTACATCATCCTAGTCTCTAACTTTCATAATCCAGTACGTTCTGGCTTTTGTTGTCTTTCGTTTCTTCCCTTTAAATGTCATCCATTTTTACATTTCTCTCTTACATTTCTACCTGCCAGTCTTTTACTCTAAATGACCTGGGCAATATGTCTTCTTAACTCTCTGAAATTGACTCTGATCCAGTTAAGTGTTCATCCCCCCCGTGACATTTTCCACTTGACACACCTAATTCCCCAGAATTATATCCAGAAATGCCCCTTTCATCTTTGGATAGGAAACAGGTTAAACAAGGAAATTCTTCTGAATGTACTTCAATAATTTCTTTTTCCTGCCCTTGGGCAGCATGGTGGCACAGTGGTTAGCACAGGGACCCAGGTTCAATTCCCAGCTTGCATCACTGTCTGTGGAGGCTGCACGTTCTCCCTGTGATTATGTGAGTCTCCTCCAGGTGCTCCAGTTTCCTCCAACAGTCCAAAAGATATGCATGTTAGGTACATTGGCAATACGAAATTCTCCCTCAGTGTACCTGAACAGGCATCGAAATGTGGCAACTCAGGGATTTTCACAGTAACTTCATTGCATTGTTAATATGAATATGATGCTAATCAACATTTCTAAACCTCTCCCTGGGCTCTGTACCAATGAAGGAGAGTTTTCATAGAATTCTGAAATTTCAGTATGGAAGGAAATCCCTCCTGAAGAAAGGAGGGAGATAGAAAGCAGAAAACTTTAAACCAGATAGCCTAACATCTGTAATTTGGAAAATGCTGGAATTCGTCATTAAGGAATGAGTAGCAGGGCAATCAGAAAATCATAATACAGTTAAACAGAGTCAACGTGGCTTCATGAAAAGAAAATAGTGTTTGTCGAGTTATGTGGCTCTACCACTGTGCTAAAATGGATAGACTTCAAACAGATTAAGCAGCTCAAGACTGGGAACCCATGAGGTGCTGTGGGCCATTAGCTGCAGAATTGTACTTAACCACAATTTGTAACCTCATGATCTGGCATATCCACCCTCTATCAATACCACCAAGATAGATGATCAACCCTAGCTCAATGAGGAAGCAGGAGAGAGAATGCCAGACAACACCAGGCATACCTAAAAATGAGATGTCAGTCTAATGACGATACAACACAGGACTACTTGCATGTCAAACAGCATAAGCAATAAGTAATAGACAAAGCTAAGCAATTCCACAACAGTTGGATCAGATTAAAAGTCTGCAGCCCTGCCACATCCACCCTTTGATGGTGATGGACAATTAAAGCACTCAAAGGGGAGGCACTTACATTGCAAAGGCAAGGAACCCTGACAAAATTCCAGCAATTGTACTGAAAACTTGTGCTCCAGAACTTGATACACCCTTAGCCAAACTGTCCCAATGCATCTATAATTCTGGTATCTACGTACCAATGTGGAGAATTGCCTAGTTATGTCCTATACATAACAAATCAAACCTGGCCAATTACCACTCCATCACTCTACTCTCATCAGTAAAGTGTGGGAAGATGCTATGAGGCAGCACTTATCAGCAACAAGTGCTCACAGACACTCAGTTTTATTAGGGTCACTCAGCTTCTGACCGCATCCACAGCCTTCAAAATGGGACAGAAGAACTGCAAGGGTCAAATGAAAGTGACTGCTCTTGATGTCAACGCAGCATTGACTTGGTATTTAATCAAAGAGTCAGTGGAAATCCTTGGGAGGATGGGGGGACGGAGGGGTGAAGGTGGGAAGAGAGAGAGAGAGAGAGAGAGACCTTCCATTAGGTGGAGTCATACCTTGCACCAAAAAAGATGGCTATGATTGATGGAGGTCAGTCATCTCTGCTGCAAGACATCACTGTGGATATTCTTCAAGGGAGTGCCCTAAGCTTCTTCATCTTCATCAATGACCTTCCTTGCATCATAAAGTCAGAAGTGGGCATATTCATTGATGACTGCACAATGTTCAGCACCATTCATGACTTTTCAGATACTAAAGCAGTCCACGTCAAGTGCAGCAAGACCTGGACAGTATTCAGGCTTAGGCTGACAAGTGGCAAGTCACATTTGCTCCACACAAGTGCCAGGCACTGACCATCTCCAACAAAAGAGAATCTAACCATTGGCTTTTGATATTCAGTGGCATTACCATTGCAGAATCCCCCACTGTCAACATCCTGGGTGTTGTCATTGACCAGAAACTGAACTAGACTAGCCATATAAATGCTATGGCTATAAGACCAGATCAAAGGCTAGTAATCCCACAGCAAGTAACTCACCACCTGTGTATCAAAAACTGCCCACCATCTACAAGGCACAAAACGGGAGTGTGATGAAATACTGTCCACTTGTAGGTCCAAAATCATCCAAGAAGATCAACACTATAAAGGACAAAGTAGCCCTCCAGATTGCTACCCCTTCCACAAACGTTCAATCTGTCCATCACTGATGGGTAGTGGCAGCCATGTATACCGTCTACAAAATGCACTGCAGAAACTCACCAAGTTTCCTTTAAGAGCACCTTCCAAACCTATGACTACTACCATCTAGGAGGACAAGGGCAGCAGATACCTGGAGCTCCAACTTACCGCCCTTAAAAATACAACGCCATCCCTTTACTGTCACTGGATCAAATTCCTGGAAATCCTTCCCTATAAGTGGGTGTACCTATACCTCGGACTGCAGCAGTTCAAGAAGGCAGCTCATCACCTTCTCAAGGGCAACTATAGATGGACTATGAATTTTAGCTTTGCCAGCAACACCCACATCCCATAAAATGATGCTTTTAAAAAAGGGTCCCTTCAACAAATATGATCTTAACATGGTAGAATTTCCTGTTCAGTTTGAGGGTGAGAATCCTGGGTCTGAAACTAATATGTTACAAAGATATGAAAGGTAGTATTTGAAGAAAGCAATGGGAGTTCTTGCTTGCTGGAGAGTCAACATGAGTCTTACATCGTCACTTTGAAGGAAAGGCTAGCATTTTAAGTGCCAGTCAGGTACTTGACTGAGGTGGGCATTCCCTGGGATAAAGGTCAACATAGACAGAAGTCCCACCTGCCGCAAACTGTCAGCCAATCAGAGACACAACATTTGAAACTCAACCCAGACGTAGTGTAAGCACCAGACACAACCTACCATCTCCTGAGATGGACCATCAGCAATATTTGCACGGACAGTGGATTAGCTAAATAATGGAAAACGGAATAGAAATCAATGGGTCATTTTCAGGTTAACAAGCTATAACTAGTGAGGTACCACAAGGATCAATGCTGGGGCCTCAACAATTTATGATCTATATTTATGATTTGGATAAATGACGAATGCATTGTAATGGAATTTGCTGGTACACAAATATGTGGTAAAGTAAGTTGCAAGGAAGACACAATAAATCTACAAGGGGTTATAGGTAGGTTAAGTTAGTGTGCAAAAATTTGTCAGATGGAATATCATGTGGGGAAATGTGAGATTCATTTTGTTAGGAAGGAGAAAAGATCAAAATATTATTTAAATACAGATACTACAGAATGCTGCAGGTAGAAAGGATCTAGATGTCAAAACCTAGCATAGTAATGAGGAAGACAAATGGAATTTTGGCCTTTATTTCAAGGGGGATGCAGTACAGAGAATTTGTGAGGCCACTGGAGTTCTGCATACAGCTTGGATCTCCTTAACTAAGAAAAGATGTACTTGCATTGGACACAGGAAAGATTGAGCAGGTTCGGCCTCATGAGTTTACCAGAATGAGAAGTGACCTTGATGAAATATATAAGATTCTCTGGGGGTTAACAGGGTAGGTGCTAAGAGGCTATTTCCCCTAATAAAGGAGATTAGAACCTGGGACAAAGTTTCAGAATGATGTATCTCTTAGTTAAGATGGAACAGAAGAAGAATTTCTTCTCTGAAAGGGTCTGAATCTTTGGAATTCTTTACCTCAGAGAACAGTGAAGACTGTCTCATTGAATATGTTCAAGGTTGAGGTGAATAAGTTTTTGAACGATAAGGGAGTCGAGGGTATAGGAAACGGGCAGGAAACTGGGTTGAAGGCCAAGATCCTATCAGTGATGGCAGAGCAGAAAAGTCATTTGGCCTTATTTCTCATCTTTCATTGTTCCTATAATTGAAGGTTGCTGAGTCATTTTACTTGAGACAGCCAAAATTACAGTAAATTGTTGGTGGATAAAACATTTTGCTTAAAGAGCTCATTTCTCAATTTAGTTTAGATTTAAAAGCTCAGGATCCCTTTTGTCTGTGTAAATAGAGTGATTTCTCTTGTAAGTTTTACAAGACATCATCAATAGTTGTTTGCCTTTATGTTTGAAGAAGGAATATCATTCTATATTTTAAAATAAATTAAACACACACCAAGTGGGTTCAATAAAATAATTCCATAATTCTATACGTTTTTAAAATTGGGTTTCTTTTTCTTTTTTAGATATCGCTAATGGTTCAGGTTCAGGAGGTGGTTATCGACCCCCCCCCAGAACAAAAGAAGTGATAATTAATGGGCAGACGGTCAAGTTAAAGTATTGCTTTACCTGTAAAATCTTCCGGCCACCACGTGCCTCTCACTGTAGCCTTTGTGATAACTGTGTAGGTAAGTGATTAAAAATTGTATCATGGCAAGAGAAAAATAAATACTAATACGTTGGGCTTTAGAAAATGTTGTCATTAAAAGAAAAATGCCGCTTTTGCAGATTTTTTTGAATTTGATTAATTGTACAGTTACAAAATAATCATCAAATATTCACATTTTTAAACAAGTTGGATTGATTAAAACCACAATAACCCATTGTTCCTTCCTAGTCTGTATACAGGCTTGAATTATTTCACACTTCATGCACTAATTCCAAGTAGAGGAAGTACAGTAGTGTGTATTTTGCAGCCCGTAGTGAAACTTTACAAAAATACTTCAATCTAGTTTCCCCAAGATATATTTCATAACTAGTCACCTTGATGATCTGTTATGCATCGTGTGAGAGTCTATGTGTTTGGTAATTTTCAATATTAGATTATCTGATACAATAATACACAGCATGGTGGCATAGTGGTTAGCAGTGCTGCCTCACAGCACCAGGGATCCGGGTTTAATTCTGGCCTCTTTGTGGAGTTTGCATGTTCTCCTTGTGTCTGCATGGGTTTCCTCCAGGTGCTTTGCTTTCCCCCCACACTCCAAACGTGTGCAGATTAAATTGATTGGACATGCTAAATTGCTGCTTAGTGTCAGAAGGGTTAGCAGAGTTAAGTATGTGGAGTTATGGGAACAGGGCCTGGGTGGGATTGTTGTTGGTGCAAGCTTGATGGGTCAAATGGCCTCCTTCGAGACTGTCAGGATTCTATGATTCTATTCAGTGAATTATTGGCATTTTAAAATGACTGAAACACAGGCAATTCATCCATTAACGTTGGGCTAATGGATTTGAGATTTTGAATACGTAACTTTTTAAATTCATGTTCTGTTTTTATCCAAGTGAAGAAGATAATAAATATTGAGCCTTTTATGACATTCTTTTTCAAACTGAGAAAGTGACTTTTTTTAGAAACAAAACCTTTAAAGAAAAGATTTACTAGGATGCTACTAGGACTTAATGGTTTGAGTTATAAGGAGAGGCTGGATAGACTGGGACATTTTCCCCTGGTGCGTAGGAGGCTTAGGGATGATGTTATCGAGATTTATAAAATAATGAGGGGCATAGATCAGCTAGATAATCAACATCTTTTCCCAAAGATAAGGGAATCTAAAACTAGAGGGCATAGGTTTAGGGTGAGGTGGGGGAGAGATACAAAAGAGCCCAGAGGGGAAATTTTTTTCATATAGAGGGTGCTGAGTGTCTGGAATGAGCTGCCAGAGGCAGTAGTAGAGATGACAATGACTAGAGCAATTGTTCGTCCATCAACGTTGCAGAAATCATCTGATTTGTGAGTTTTAAAGCCTGGTATTGTGTGACTATTAAGGATGCTAAATTAGCCATATCTGACAAGATTCTTTTTCTGGATTGAAAATATGTGCCTTTTGTTTTAAAGTAGCAGACTAATAATGTCATAGATTGTGGAGAATACTTTATTGTTAGAAAGTAGCTTATTAAATAGAGATTAATTAGGATTGTGGTAGTCCTGTATTCTTCAAGAGATTGTGGATTTTCCAGGAAGAAATTGCTGGTTAGGAGTCTGTAGCAGGTACTCTGGACTTCTTTCTCAGGCAGAGCATAACAAGTGCTTTCACAAGAAGTTTAACCTCTATCAACGAGGTATGTGTTAACTAAATATAGAGAATGCATCTAGGCAGTATTTTGAGCAAGGCTTCGCTTGTGTTTTGAAGCTAGTTAGGAGTGCAATGGCAAATGTGATGCTTCAAATAAGTCATTATCATAAGAACATAAGAAATAGGAGCAGGAGTAGGCCATCTAGCCCTTCGAGCCTGCCCCGCCATTCAATAAGATCATGGCTGATCTGTCGTGGCTCAGTTCCACATTCCCGCCCTCTCCCCATAACCCTTAATTCCCTCTCTTATCAAAAACCCATCAACCCGCGTCTTAAAAATATTTAGCGAGGTAGCCTCCACCACTTCAACGGGCAGAGAATTCCAGAGATTCACCACCCTTTGAGTGAAGAAGTTCCTCCTCAACTCCGTTCTAAACCGCCCCCCCTTTATCTTGAGGCTATGCCCCCTAGTCCTACTATCCTTTCTGAGCGGGAAGAGTCTCTCCACCTCTATCCTATCCATCCCATTCATCATCTTATACGTCTCAATGAGATCTCCCCTCATTCTTCTAAACTCTAACGAGTACAAGCCTAGTTTATTCAGTGTCTCCTCATAGCTCAACCCCCTCAACTCCGGCATCAGCCTAGTAAACCTCCTCTGCACTCCCTCCAAGGCCAAAATATCCTTGCGTAAGTACAGCGCCCAAAACTGCACACAGTACTCCAGCTGCGGCCTCACCAATGCCCTATACAGCCGCAGCAAGACCTCCCTACTTTTATATTCAATCCCCCTCGCTATGAAGGCCAGCATCCCATTCTCCTTCCTGACCACCTGCTGCACCTGCAAGCTGGGTTTTTGCGATTCATGCACAAGGACCCTGAGGTCCCTCTGCACCGTCACCTGCTGCAGTTTTTCTCCACGTAAGTAATAATCCTTCCTACCATTATTCCTACCAAAGTGTACCACCTCGCACTTGCCAACATTAAATTCCATTTGCCAGTTCCTGGCCCATTCGCCCAGCCTATCTAGATCCTTCTGTAGACTCTCCATACCCTCCGCACAATTTGCCGTACCACCAATCTTGGTGTCATCAGCAAATTTCGACACCCTACACTCGGTTCCTTCCTCCAGATCATCTATATAAATGGTAATTAGCTGAGGCCCCAGCACTGACCCCTGGGGCACTCCACTAGTCACCATCCGCCAATCCGAATAGCACCCATTGACCCCCACTCTCTGCCTCCTATTTGACAACCAATCCTCTATCCACACTAACACCCTACCCCCAACTCCATGTCCCCTGACCTTCTGCAATAACCTCTTGTGAGGTACCTTGTCAAACGCCTTCTGAAAATCAAGAAAGACCACATCCACTGGCTCTCCTCTATCCACCGCCCTAGACACATCCTCATAGAACTCCAGTAAATTTGTCAGACACGACTTCCCTTTAACGAAACCGTGCTGCGTCTGCTCTATCAAGCAATTTCTCTCAAGATGCCTCGCTATTTCCTCCTTGATGACGGATTCTAACATTTTACCTACAACAGACGTTAAACTAACCGGCCTATAATTCCCCGCCTTTTGCCTGGCACCCTTCTTAAACAACGGTGTAACATTAGCCGCTTTCCAATCTTCCGGCACTTCCCCGGAATCCAGCGACGTCTGGAAAATAACCACCGAGGCATCCACTATCACCTCCGCCATTTCTTTCAGAACCCTCAGATGCATTCCATCCGGTCCTGGGGACTTATCCACAATCAGCCCCTCCAGTCTGTCGAGCACCGCCTCTCTAGTAACAGTAATGTCATCGAGACCCTCCAGTCCTACCACCTTTCCATCTCTAACACCCGGTAAATTATTCACGTCCTCCTCCATGAAGACAGAAACAAAAAAGTTGTTCAGGACCTCAGCCATATCCCCATCCCCTACCACTAAGTCCCCCTTCTCATCCTCTAAGGGACCAACGTTCACCCTAGCCAGCCTCTTCATTTTTATGTATTTATAAAACCTCTTGCTATTTTTTTTATATTAATCGCTAGCCCAGCTTCATAGTTTCTCCTACCCTTCTTTATCAACTTCTTTGTCAATCTTTGTTGACATTTAAACCTCTCCCAATCCTCTTCTCGCCCACTACTCTTAGCTACTCTAAACGCCTCCGCTTTTAATTTAACACTTTCCTTCACCTCCTTCGTTATCCACGGCTTATTACCTCTCCTCCTACTGTCCTTTTTGACCATTGGAATAAATTTCTGCTGAGCACCAAGAAAGATCTCCTTAAAGATCCTCCACTGGTCCTCAGCAGACCTACCTTCCAACGCGCTCCCCCGGTCCACATTCGCCAATTCTTCTCTCATCCTACCGTACTCCCCTCTGTTCAAACAAAGTGACTGTTGCACTATTGATTGGAATCATAACTGCCCCTTTTATTGAATACTTTACTTACGGGCATTGTTCTTGCAAATAAATAATGCTGTTTATTGTAAAAATGATGTCCCAGTATTATTGAGTGTTTGTTTTATTTTAAAATGCTATTGTGTTGTGGTTAACGTGTTGCAGCCATACTTCCCGTGTAAATTTTTTGCACATCCAAAGTTCAGTTCTCTGATGTCTTGGGTGTCTTTCCTAGCAAAATTATTTTGGAAGTGCTCCCATTGAAATCTGAAGCTGCTGCAAAATGCATATTTGCAATTCATGTAACAATGCACAAATTGGCCGATTGAATATGATGTATCCCCACATTTTAGACACTCTTGCAGGTCCTGTCAGACCCCTTGTTGCAGACACCATGCTAAAGAGTCTCTGCTGTTCCAAGCTGGTGACATGATCCCATGGTTTTAAACCTGTTCGTCTAATACAACTCGCATGCCTACCCCATATATGTTTTCTTTTGCCAAAAATAGTGAATGCTTACACAGGAAATAAATATTTTTACCAATGAGACACGTGTGCTAGAAATATATATTGCCACCAAAAAATCCAAAAAAAAGGAGGAAGAACATTTATTGCAGATGTCACTAGATTAGAATATGTTACTTGTCTGACATTTTTTCAAAGCAGTAATAATCGAGTAACTGCAGTTCTCAGCAGTATGTGTTCTTTAATTAAACCAAAAAAAAGTTTTCTCCATTCTCCTTTGACCATGTAGCAGTTCAGTGAAAAGGTACTGATAGAAACTTGTTTGTTAATTTATATCCAGCTTCTATTTACACAGTTGCCAATCAAAAATAGATGGTCAGAAATCAGGAGCTTAAGCTACAAGAACATTTCTGACAGCAATTGCCCTCACCTACCTTTTTGGGACACAGCCAAGCCCCCTCTAAAGTGACAGTTGCAAAGAGATATAAACATTTTTTGATGATATACAGTTATCAATGTATCTGTTTCTGCCACTTGTTAAGCAACCTGCATAGTTAGAGATGACTCATCAACCTCTGTAATGGCATCAGCTTTTTATAGCCCATCCTATTTGCCTTTGAGATAGTAGTGGTGAAACATTTTCTTGAATCTCTGTAGTCCATGTGTTGTAGAACCACCAACAGTGCTTTTAGCAAAGGAGTCCCAGGATTTTGACCCAGTGACGGTGTAGGTACAGCAACACTGTTCCTAGTCAGAGTTCTGTGTGCTTGTAAGTGAACTTGAAGGTGTTTCCATGCATCTGCTGCCTTTGTCCTTCAAGGCAGTGGCAATCATGGGTTTAGAAAGTGCTATTGAGAGGGTCACGTGGTGTGAACCAGGAATGGCTGTATTTCTTTGAGCTCTGGCACTACTCATCTTTTAATCCTTTCTTTTATCCTGATGCACAGCCCATAAGTACGTAATCCTGGAGTGAAAACTCCGTTATGGCCCTGGAAGATTTATGGTTAAGTTTTGAGACAAAACGCTGAGTAAAGCCATGAAAATCCTCAATGGAAAGAAGCAACAGAGGGCAGGTGGTGTGGAGCTGAGCCCTCAATATGGCGATTTGGTCAGTGAACAGACTCCCAACCCACTGACGTTGAAAGCGTTGTAGATGATGACTGCAATTTTAAGATTAAAATAGATGACGAACTTGGCTTTTTGGCACAGAATTTCTGTGCTCATACTGCTGAACTACAGAGTACCAATAAGAAGCTTGATGAAGCAGAATACCGTATCTTGTTTCTGAGACCTGAGCCCCCCAGCTGATAATCATGCGTTCTCTACACCTTCAGTTGCAGATGTTTCAGTTAGGTTGGAAATTGACTGAAAGCTACCTGAATGCAATTTGCTTGCTTTATCCTCCTACCTTGAGGGCAACACTTGATGGATCCTAAAGGCTGTCCATAATCCTACAAAGGCTTTGGCCTGTTTCAACTCCATGATGGCAATAATTTGGAGTCATAACCTGCAATTTATCCCTAATCCTGGATTTTAACCCTTTTTGTTAAACCCCTTCTTTTGATTTTGCTATGTCATTTATCATGTTGACAGGAGTGATCTATGACCGCAGACATATTTTATCTGGTATCCTTTGAAAACCAGAGACATCCATTTTTTTTATAATGGAATGTATCTCTCCATGTATTTCTTTAATCACTCCAAGCTTAAGACACAGATTTGATCCTACTATTTCCTCATGCCAGAAGTGAAAGTTGGCATGGGGTAACTAGCTGCATTTCCTCTAGTTCTGTGTCAAAATTGAATCCTGTCCTTTAAAGAGCTTGAGACTGTTGGGGAGCACATTAGGTACGTTGTATGGCACTTGGGCTGTGTGATATTTGTCCATCATTTCTTCTTCTTATCCTTGCATTTTGGTGGAATTTACTGTAAGATTATTTGCCCTTGTCATGGCTAATATAAGTATGGCAATTGCATGGAAGTGGGTGGGTGGTGTCGTGCCTTGCCATGTGTTTTTAACTCTTGCACAACAGACAAAGAACTGCAGGCCAACTTCTTATTGATAGAATAACATTTATTCATTTACACAATTAATATTAGTTATAGTAGCTATTTTTACAGGACAATCAGAAGTTTCAAACTTACTGCTGGATTTGACTTAATTTTGAGTGGCTGACAAGTACCCAAGCAGATATTGGCATCTGTTGGTCTCTGCAGTCACCTCGCTATGGTCTGATCTTTGGTCTGGTCTGATCCTCTTCTTCTAAGTCAGGTCTCCTCCTTCTCATCTGGATGGTCCAGGTTTGCCCTTCATGGATGTTGGCCTCGAGAGTCACTACTTCCGGTGGTTTGTTGCGCAGTACCTTTATCCTTGGATTATTTTGCATCCTTTGGGGCTCGCGATCATTACCAATCAATCGATCAAGACTCGATCACCCTGATCGATGGAGTCCAACCGGGTGCTGCCACACTGGTTTCAGGGTGTGTATCAAACAGCCATGTAGGTTGCATACCTCCCTCCCAAATAAGAGATTAAGCTGCCACTTTTTTACCAAAGGATGTTTGACCAGAGAGTATCTGTTGTCTTCGGGATGGCCTATTTTCTGTGTATTCCCAATGTCTAAGGCTGCAGCCCACTTGTCTCAGTCATATATTCATTTAGGGCTGCAGCCTGTTCGTCTCAGTCCTAATACACACTTGGCCATCCCATCCCATCATGTATTGCAATCGCCATCTTTGATGGCCCGTTTGGCCACTGTGGTTTAATGTAAATGTTTTTGGCAATGTCCATTGAGTCCTCTCAGCTGGTGAGGAAGACCCTCTTAGAAGCATTAGTGTTGCATAGTTTCTTTTTCTGTACTTTTTGTTATGTTGGGGTCAAAGAATTACTGATGGACTCCTGTAAAGATACAGACAGAGCGCATATCCTGTGCTCGGTGGTGTCTCCAGAATAGCTGGGGATGGGAAAAATGTGCTTTGGTGCGTGCCTGTGCATGGTGCAAGAATCTTTAGCTGACCAGCCTTTTCTGTATCTGTGTCAATATCTTGTATTCTCCTTGGCTGACTCTTCAGGGGAAGGCATGCACCATTATTCCATGTGCTCATGGTTTTATGTTGTTATCCTGTTTTTCCCCAACCTCTAAAACATCCTTTCATGATTTGTATCTTTGGAGGTGTTGTTTACAATAAATGATCCGTACCAGCTGCATTGGTGCTTTTTTTTCTGTGTGTATTTGTGGAAAAATGGTTATGCTGGACTGTATCAATCCTTGAAGGTACGTTGCCTTGTTGTAAAAATGGGGGAAAATCCTCAATAAAAATGTATCAAAATAAAATGCTGTTGAAGGAGCCTTAATGAATTGCTGCAATGCAACTGGTCAATGGTACATACTGCTGCCACTGTGCATAGGTGGTGGAGGCTATGTCAATCTAATGGACTGTTTGGTCCTCGGTGTGTCAAACTTCCTTGAGAGTTGTTGGTGCTGCACTCGTACGTGCAAGTGGAGAATGTTCCATTAGATTCCTGACTTGTGCCATGTAGATGGCAGACAGTCTTTGAGGAGTCAGGAGGTGAATTAATCATCACAGAATTTCTAACTCTGACCTGTTCTTGTAACCACAATAGTTATATGGCCACATTCAGTTTCGGGTTAGTGGCAACCCCAGATGTTGTTAGTGGGGAATTCAGCGATGATAATGCCATTTAATGGCAAGGGAAGATGTATAGATTTTCTCTCGTTGAAGATGATCATTGCCTGGCAGTTGCATGTTGCTAATGTTATTTACAAATTATCAGCTCAAGACTGATTATTATCTAGGTCTCTGCATATGGACATGGACTGCTTCACTATCTGAGGAGTCACAAATCATGCTGAACATTGTGCAACAATGAACACCTCCCTTCTGACCTTAAGGTCATTGACAGTGGAGATATTTGTAGAGTCCTCTTCCTCCAGTTAATCACAAGCCAAATGATCAGTGTTGAGGATTCCCAGGTCAACTCTGTCCTGACTGTATACTACTGTGCTACCACCTTTGGTGACTCTGCCCTGCTGGTGAGGCCGGACATACTCAACAATGGTGATAATGGCACCTGGGGCATTGCCTATAAAATACGATTCTGTCAGTATGTCAGGCTGTTGCTTGATCAGCCTGTGGGACAGTTCTCCCAATTTTGGTACAAGCCCCCAGAATATTAAAAAGGAAAACTTTGCAGGTTCGACAGAGCAAGGTTTGATATCATTTCCAGTGTCTAGGTTGATGCCAGCTACTCTACCTGGTTTCTTTTAGACTTTGTAGCAGTTTGATACCACTGAGTGACTTGTTGGGCAATTTCAGAGGGCACTTAAGAATCAACCACATTGTGGATCTAGAGTCACATGTAGGCCAGGCCAGGTAACGAGATCGTTTTTTATGATGGTCAACAATGGTTTCATCGTCATCAATACTGAGAATAGCTTTTAATTTGTTATGATGTGGAGGTTGACCCCCTTTTGAGAAGTAATGCCAAATCCCCCAGAGAGGAATATTTCGCTTTGTAATCTAAGTGTGCGAGAAGGTGTGAACTGTTTTTCAGTAACATTTAACAAACAGAAATATCTGACACTCACTTTAAAATGAACACAACAATTTATTTATTTAACTAACAGGGAACTGTAACTAAACAAGTAACATACTGAATAAAGTAAGATTCTAATGGAATGCTGTTCAAATAAATACAATATCCAATTAATTTAACTAAAAATAACTAAACATGATATAACAATATAACTAAAAAATATAATAATAGAATTCAGTCACTCTCAAAAATATAACCAGGTTTGTGGCTTTCAGAATCTTTTGGAGTTCTTCTGTTGATTCCTCTGTCTATAAATTCTTTCTGATTTTGTACCTTTTGCTAATTCTTAAGAGATATCTGAAGCTGGCAGAGTTGAGAGCTGCTGTCTCCCTCTTGAAGCTTGAGAAGTGGCAGTTCTTCTGTTACTCTCCTGTTTATCCCCCCTGCACTCCTTTATACCTGTGATGACCTATCTATTTTCCTACAATAGGATTGGTCTGATGTAGTCAATACCATCAAATTCAAATTTTATAGGTTCCTTGTAGCTGAATTCCTGCTTTAAATTGATTGGGCTAACAAAAAACAGGTTGTCTTGTCAAGATTACTGCTTGACTTTTTGATACAAATATTTCAGCTTGGACTCTATGTACTTTTTTGCATTTTAAACCTCCAAGCACTGAAACAAAACATCAGCTTTTGAAGGGACACCACAATGTTTTCTCTCTTCTAGCATTTTTATAATTTTTTACAACTTTACTGGCATCAAATTCAACGGTGCAAATTCCAGATTTATTAATTGAATGTTGTAGTGGGATTTGAGTCCATGTCCCCAGAATATTAGCCTGGATCTCTGGATTATTAGTCCAGTTACAATACAATACAGTTACAATTACCAATACACACTGCCACTATTGACATCGATCCTTGCACATTGAAGAAGGCAATTCTCTGGAGGAAACACGTTGAACTCGTTACAGTACATAACAATCTGTAGACATCCACAGAGACCCAATCTCTGTCCGACTGAACTAAAACCCCCTACCCTTCCGGGGACCATATCCCCCTATTCCCATGCTATTCATGCATTTGTCTAGATGCCTCTTAAAAGTCATTATCACACCTGCTTCCACTACCTCCCCCCCTTTCTTTTAAATATTGCGAGTCCCTTTTTTTCCCCTTCTTGTCATACTTTCCAAATAGTCTACTGCCCTTTTGCCAGTTCTTGGTAAACCTTGTTCTGAATATTTTGTAACTTACAAAATTTCAGTCTAAATTTTAGTAATTATGATTCCTATACATTATAGTTTCACAATGCCTATTAGATTGTCTGATTAAAAATTCAGTAAGTGCTCTATCACTAATTGACATGATCATTCCTTCTGTCTATTATTTTGTCAGGACAATCTGGTTTGCTAACAATTCTGAAACCCTTAAAAATCCATTGATATTGTTTTCCTTTTTTGAAAATTGAAATGAGATTAGACTTGATAAAATTAATTTGCACTAAGCTGGAGGCTTGAATAAATGTACATTAAATTAACAGATCAATAATCCGTTTTTTCTCCAGTTTGCTACTTTTCTTTTCCCTCCATCTCAGAAATCAAGGGACCTGGGTGCATATGCATAGATCTTTGAATATGGCACCACATGGTGAGGGAGTGGTTAGCAAAGCACATGGGAACTTGGGTATCATGAATTGACTACAAAAGAAGTGAAATTATACTGAAATTATACTTTGTAAAACTCTGGTTAGTTTACAACTAAAGAATTACATCCAGTTCTGGTCACCACACTTTTAGGAAGAATGTGAAAGGAGATTTATCAGAAAGGTTCCAGGAATGGAAGATTTTAACTACAAGTTTGGATTGGAGAAACTGGTTGTTGTCCTTAGAGCAAAGCGTACAAGGTTATGACCGGTTTGGCTAATGGGAACAGTTTTGCTTTGTCCACCTTACCCAATGATACAAGTAGTAGGAGACACAGGTTTGGGCAAAAGATTTCGGGGGAATGTGACCACTGGAATGTGATGTTAACATGGCAGGTGTAATGAACTGAAATCATTGGCTGTGAAGGTGATGAAAATAGAGATGATCGATGATTTGAAAAGGAAGTTGGGTAGGCACTGTAGGGCTTTAGGGATAGACCTGGGAAATGGGACCGACTGGTATATTGTATGGAGGGTGCGTAGATTTGAAAGGCCAAATGATTACTTCCTGTGCTATAACTAACTAGATGGGTGAAATATTCCATTCCTGCTACTGGCACTAAATTTGACATGATTGGAAAAAGTCAGCTAAGTTGGATCAATATGTTAAACAATCCCATCATAGGGAGGATGATAAAAAGAAGCAGGTATATTTGGTTTAAGCACAGTGGAGGACGAAAGAGATTGTGACAGTGAGGCAGATGGAGACCTGGTTCACTAATTGAATGTCCTACTATCTGGTGAGCTAACGCCAGAACAGTTAGATACCATATTTTTGTGCTTAAAGGCAAGACAACAAGAAGACCTAGTGAGGTTACTTACAAAATTTAGAGGGACCTGTAGGGATAAACCTAGATCTACAACTTCAGCCGTACCTGTTGTGAATATAGGGAAATATTTTCCTATCAAACAATATCCTTGTTGCGCAAGGTGAGAGAAACAAATTCAGTATATATTAAAAAAATCACCTAACTAAACCTAGAGTTGCAGAGGTATACAGCATGGAAACATGCCCTTTGTCCCACCTTGTCCATGCTGCCCAAGTTTTAGCAATAAGCTAGTCCCAGTTGCCCGCATTTGGTCCATATCCTTCCATACCCATCTTACCCATGTAACTAAATGCTTTTTAAAAGACAAAATTATACCCACCTCTACTACTGCCTCTGGCAGCTCGTTCCAGACACTCAGCATCGTCTATATGAAAAAATTTCCCCTCTGGACTCTTTTGTATCTTCTTTCCCCAACCCCCTCTTCACCTTAAACCTATGCCCTCTAGTTTTAGATTCCCTTATCTTTGGGAAAAGATGTTGATTATCTAGCTGATCTATGCCCCTCATTATTTTATAAATCTCGATAACATCATCCCTAAGCCTCCTACGCACCAGGGGAAATTGTCCCAGTCTATCCAGCCTCTCCTTTTAACTCAAACCATTAAGTCCTAGTAGCATCCTAGTAAATCTTTTCTGCACTCTTTTTGGTTAATAATATCCTTTCTATAATAGGGTGACCAGAACTGTACACAATATTCCAAGTGTGGCCTTACCAATGTATTATACAACTTCAACAAGATGTCCCAACTGCTGTATTCAATGTTCTGACCAGTGAAACCAGGCATGCCGAATGCCTTCATCACCCTGTACACTTGTGACTCCACTTTCAAGGAGCTGTGAACCTGTACTCCTAGATCTTTTTGATCTATATCTCTTCCCAATGCCCTACCATTAACTGAATAAGCCCTGCCCCGATTTGATCTACCAAAATGCATCACCTTGCATTTATCTAAAGTAAACTCCCATCTGCCATTCATCGGTTCATTGGCCCAATTATCAAGATCCCATTGCAATCCTAGATAACTTTCTTCACTGTCCACCATGTCACCAATCCTGATATCATTGGCAAACTTACTAACCATACCTCCTAAATTCTCAATCCAATTATTAATATAAATGACAAATAACTGTGGATTCAGCACCAATCCCTGAGGCACACTGCTGGTTACAGGTCTCCAGTTTGAAAAACAACCCTCTACGACCACCCACTGTCTTCAAGCCAATTTTTATTCATTTGGCTACCTCACTCTGAAGCTCATGAGATTTAACCTTATATGGTACCTTATCAAAGGCCTTGCTAAAGCCCGTGTCGAAAACGCCGACTGCGCTGCCCTCACCTACCTTCTTGGTTACCCCCTCAAAAGCTCAATCAAATCTGTGAGACATGATTTTCTAGTCACAAAACCATGCTGACTGTCTCTAATCAGTCCTTGTCTCTCTAAATGCTGATAGACCCTGTCTCTCAGAATACCTTCTAAAAACTTAGCCACTACAGATGTGAGGCTCACTGGTCTGTAGTTGCCAACCTTTTCCCTGCAGCCCTCCTTAAACAAAGGTACAACATTTGCCAGTCTCCAATCTTCAGGCACCTCACCTGTGGCTGTCGATGATTTAAATATCTCTGGTAGGGGACCCACAATTTCCTTTCTAGCCTCCCACAATGTCCTGGGATACATTACATCAGGTACTGGGGATTTGTTTACTTTGATGCACTTTAAGACTTCCAGCATCACCTCCTCTGTAGTATGTACACTCCTCAAGACGTCACCATTTTGCCAAGTTCCCTAACATCCGTGCCTTTCTCTACAGTAAATACAGATGAGAATTATTCATTTAGGATTTTACCCATCTCTTATTGATCTGCAGTTAGATGACCTTGTTGATCCTTAAGAGGCCCTACTTTCTCCCTAGTTACTCTTTTGCCCTTTATGTATTTGTAGAAGCTCTTTAGATTCTCCTTTGCCTTATCTGCCAAAGCAATCTCATGTCCCCTTTTTACCCTCCTGATTTCTCTCTCAACCCTACTCTGACAATCTCCAGACTAATTGAAGGATCCACTTGATCCCAGTTGCCAATGCATGTCATATGCCTCCTTCTTCTTTTTGACTAGGGCTTTAATATTCCAAGACAACCAAAGTTCTACTCCTATCAGCTTTGCCCTTCATTCTAAAAGGAGAACCCTGGTTAACACATTTTTGAAAGCCTCTCACTTACCAGATGCCCCTTTACCTGCCGACAGACTCCCCCAATCAACTTTTGAAAGTTCCTATCTGATACCATCAAAATTGGCCTTGCCCCAATTTAGAACTTTAACTTTTGGGGCAGACCTGTCATTCTCCATAGCTATCTTAAAACTAATGGAATTATGGTCACTAGCAAGTGGAACACGAGACTGCGCAGGCGCCTGACGTCAGCCAGTCGCGCGTGGAAGTTTTGAAAAGCAGGCCGCTCTATCAGCGGGCAGCAGAGTGAGAGGGAGCAGAGTGGGACGGCTTTAGCATGAACAGGCAGAGGCGAGGGTAGGTTCTGGTAAGTTTTTGATTCTTCAGAGTGGAAAGAATACCAGGCAGGATGTTGGAATGCTCCTCTTGCAGGATGTGGAAAGCCAGGAAGACCTCCAGTGTCCCTGACAACAACACCTGCAGGAGGTGCATCCAGCTGCAGCTCCTAACAAACCACGTTAGAGAACTGGAGCAGGAGCTGGATGACCTCCGGATCATTCAGGAGAAAGAGAAGTTTATAGATAGTAGCTTCAGGGAGATAGTTACGCCAAAGGCACAGAGCACAGGTAATTGGGTTACCGTCAGGCGAGGGAAGGGGAAAGGGCAGGCCATTCACCACCACAATAGGTATACTGCTTTGGATACTATTGTGGAGGATGCCTTACCTGGGACAAGCTGAGGCAGCTGGATCTCTGGCACTGAGTCTGGTTCTGCAGCACAGAAGGGAGAGGGGAAGAAGAGGAGAGCAGTAGTGATGGGGGACTCCATAGTCAGAGGTAAAGACAGGAGGTTCTATGGTCGTGACAGAGACGCTCGGATGGTTTGTTGCCTCCTGGGTGCCAGGGTCAGGGATGTCTCTGATCGCATGCACAGCATTCTGAAGTAGGAGGGTGATCAGCCAGATGTCATGGTACACATCGATACCAATGACGTAGGAAGGAAGAGTGTGGAGGTATAGAGAGCTTGGTAGGGAGTTAAAAAGCAGAGCCCCGAAGTTAGTAATCTCAGGATTGCTACCAATGCCACGTGCCTGTGTGGGTAAGAGTAGAATGCTCAGGCAGATGAACATGTGGCTGAGGAACTGGTTTAGGGGGCAGGGTTTCAGATTTCTAGATCATTGGGACCTCTTCAGGAGCAGGTGGGACCTGTACAAGAGAGATGGGTTACACCTGTACTACAAGAGGACCAATATACTTGCAGGGAGGTTTGCTAGTGTTGTTGGGAAGGGTTTAAAAGATTTGCAGGGGTGGTGGAGGTGAGAACCGGAGTGCCAGAGTAGATAGTGGAGTGGAGGTGAAAACGAATGATAGTTCATGCAAAATCACAAATAGAAAGGTTATGTGTGGTGGTAATAATCTTCTGTGGTGTGTCTATTTCAATGCCAAGAGTATTGTGGGGAAGGCAGATGAGTTGAGGGTGTGGATTAATGAAACTTGGCTACAGGAGGGGCAGGACTAGCAGCTCAATGTTCCAGGTTCCAGTGTTTCAAAGAGCAGAGAATTACCTGCAATGGCTTCTTTTCAGCTCTCCAAATGGTAACTTTGGAGACCTCCAACGATCTATCTTGAGCTCCTTTCTACATTTCATCTGCATGCTGCTCCTCAGTGCCATCATCTTAACATATTGGTTCTACATGTACACTGACAAAACCTAATCCCACCTCACCAACACCTCTCTTGACCTGTCTGCTGTCTCTGATGTCTCACACTGTAACATCTAGAACATCAACTAAATATTGGGAAGACTGAAACCACAGTCCTTGGTCCTCACCAGAAATTCCCTTTCTGAGCCACTGATACCATCCCTCTCCCTGGCAACTGGCTGAGGCTCAACCAGATCACTCTCAATCTTGATGTAAATTTGACCCCAAAATGAGGTTCTGAGGACATACCTACTCTACCAGCAGAGATATTTGAATCATCAACAGTCACAGACAAGGTGCCTGAAGATCGGAGGTGGCAAATGTCGTGCCTTTGTTTAAGAAGGGCTAAAGGGAAAAGCTTGGGAACTGCAAGCCGATGAGCTTAATGTCTGCAGTGGATAAGTTGTTGGAAGGTATTCTAAAAGACAAGATCTACGGGCATTTAGACAGACGACGATTGATTAGGGACAGACAACATGGCTTTGTGAGTGGAAAATTACGTCTCACAAATTTTTTTGAAGGAGTAACCACAAAGATAAATGAGGCAGTACAGTTGATGTTATTTACATGGACTTTAGCAAGGCCTTTGTCAAGGTACTGCATGGTAGGTTGTTGCATAAGGTTAAATCTCATGGGATCCAGGGTGAGGTAGCAAATTGGATACAAAATTAGCTTGATAACAGAAGGCAGAGGTGGTTGTAGATGGTTATTTTCAAACTGGAGGCCTATGAGTAGTGGTGTGCCTCAGGAATTAGTGCTGGGTCCACTGTTATTTGTCATTTATATTAATGCTCTGGACAAGAACTTTAGAGGCATGGTTGGTAAGTTTGCAGATGACACCAAGTTTGGTGGTATAATGGACAGTGAAGAAGATTATCGAGGGTTGCAACGGAATCTTGATCAATTAGGCCAGTGGGCTGACGAATGGTAGATGGAGTTTAATTTAGATAAATGCGATGTGATGCATTTTGGTAGATCAAACCAGGGCAGGGCTTATTCAGTTAATGGTAGGGCGCTGGGGAGAGTTATAGAACAAAGAAATCTAGGGGTACAGATTCATAGCTCCTTAAAGTGGAGTCACAGGTGAAGAGGTGGTAAAGAAGACATTTGGCATGCTTGGTTTGATTGGTCAAAACGTTGAATACAGGAGTTGGGACATCTTATTGACGTTGTGTATTATATTGGTAAAGCCACACTTGGAATACTGTATCCAGTGCTAGTCATCCGATTATAGAGAGGATATTATTAAACTAGAAAGAGTGTAGAAAAGATTTACTAGGATATTACTGGGACTTAATGGTTTGAGTTATAAGGAGAGGCTGGATAGACTGGGACATTTTCCCTTGGAACATAGGAAACTTCAGGGTGATCTTTTCGAGGTCTATAAAATAATGAAGGGCATAGATAAGAGATAGTCAACATCTTTTCCCAAAGGTAAGGGAGTCTAAAACTGGAGGGTGTAGGTTTAAGGTGAGAGAGGAGAGATACAAATGGGTCCAGAGAAGCATTTCTTTCACACAGAGGGTGGTGGGTACAATTTTGTATTTTAAAAAACATTTAGATAGTTACATGGCCATAGAGGGCTTTGGGCCAAACGCAGGCAATCAGGATTAACTTAATGCTTGAAAACTGGACGGCATAGACAAGTTGGGCCAAAGAGCTTGTTTCGTGGGGGCCTGGTATTGCTAGTCAGGGAAAATGTTGCAGCAGTGTTCAGGCAGGATAGATTAGAGGGCTTGTCTACTGAAGCCATACGGGTGGAGCTGAGAAACAGGAAAGCTATGTCCATATTAATGGGGTTGTATCATAGACCACCCAATAGTCAGCGGGAATTGGAGGAACAAATCTGCAGACAGATAGCAGCCAACTGCCGGAACAAAGTATAGTTTGCGATAGTAGGGGATTTTAATTTTAACTCCCATACTGTTAAAGATCTAGACAGGGTGGAGTTTGTAAAATGTATTCAGGAAAATTTTCTAAATCAATATATAGAGGTACCAACTAGAGAGGATGCAAAATTAGACCCCCTACTGGGAAATGAGTTAGGGCAAGTGATGGAAGTGTGTGTAGGGGAACACTTTGGTTCCATGATCAAAATGCCATTAGTTTCAATTGATCATGGATAAAGATAAGTCTGGTCCTCGGGTTGAGGTTTTGAACCGGAAGAAAGCCAAATTTGAAGAAATGAGAAACAATCTAAAAAGTGTGGATTGAAACAGGCTGTCTCTGGCAAGAATGTGATTGGTAAGTGGGAGGCCTTCAAAGGAGAAATTTTGAGAGTGCAGAGTTTGTATATTCCTGTCAGGATTAAAGGCAAAGTGAATAAGAATAAGGAATCTTGGTTCTCGAGGGATATTGCACATCTGATAAAGAAGAAGAGAGAGACGTATGACATGTATAGGCAACAGGGAACAAATAAGATGCTTGAGGAGTATAAAAAGTGCAAGAAACTACTTAAGAAGGAAATCAGGAGGGCTAAAAGAAGACATGAGGTTGCTTTGGCAGTCAAGGTGAAGGATAATCCTAAGAGCTTCTCCAGATATATTAAGAGCAAAATGATAGTAAGGGATAAAATGGGTCCTCTTGAAGATCAGAGTGGTTGGCTTTGTATGGAACCAAAAGAAATGGGGGGGGGGATATTAAATGGGTTTTTTGCATCTGTATTTACTAAGGAAACTGGCATGAAGCCTACAGAAATAAGGCAAACAAGCAGGAAGGTCATGGAAATTGTACAGATTAAATGGGGGGAGGTGCTTGCTGTGTTGAGGCAAATCAGAGTAGATAAATCCCTAGGACCGGACAGGGTATTCCCTTGGACCTTGAAGGAGACTAGTGTTGAAATTGCAGGGGCTCTGCAGATATATTTAAAATGTCGGTATCCACTGGTGAGGTGCCGGATGATTGGAGGATAGTTCATGTTGTTGCGTTGTTTAAAAAAGGCTTAAAAAGTAATCTGGGAATTATAGGCCTTTAAGCTTGACGTCAGCAGTAGGTATATTATTGGAAGGAGTACTAAGAGAAAGGATCTACAAATACTTGGATAGACAGGGACTTATTAGAGAGAGTCAACATGGCTTTGTGCGTGGTAGGTCATATTTAACCAATCTATTAGAGTTTTTCAAGGAGGTTACCAGGAAACTGGATGAACGGAAGGCAGTGGATGTTGTCTACATGGACTTCAGTAAGGCCTTTGACAAGGTCCCACATGGGAGACTCGTTAGGAAGGTTCAGTCGCTAGGTATACATGGAGAAGTAGTAAATTGGATTAGACATTGGCTCAGTGGAAGAAGCCAGTGAGTGGTAATGGAGGATTGCTTCCCCGAGTGTAGGCCTGTGACTAGTGGTGTGCCACAGGGATCAGTGCTGGGTCCGTTGTTGTTTATCATCCAGATCATTGATATAGATGACAATGTGGTAAATTGGATCAGCAAATTTGCTGATGATACAAAGATTGGAGGTGTAGTGGACAGTGAGGAAGGTTTTCAAAGCTTGCAGAGGGATTTGGACCAGCTAGAAAAATGGGCTGAAAAATGGCAGATGGAGTTTAATGCAGACAAGTGCACTTCAGAAGGACAAACCAAAGTAGAACATACATGGTAAATGGTAGGACACTGAAGAGTGTAGTAGAACAGAGGGATCTGGGAATACAGATACATAATTCCCTAAAAGTGGCGTCACCGGTAGATAGGGTCGTAAAGAGTGCTTTTGGAACATTGGCCTTTATAAATCAAAGTATTGAGTAGAAGAGTTGGAATTTTATGGTGAGGCCGAATTTAGAGTATTGTGTGCAGTTTTGGTTACCCAATTACAGGAAGGATATAAATAAGGTTGAAAGAGTACAGAGAAGGTTTACAAGGATGTTGCTGGGACTTGAGAAACTGAGTTACAGAGAAAGGTTGAAGAGGTTAGGACTTTATTCCCTTAAGCGTAGAAGAATGAGAGGAGATTCGATAGAGGTGTTAAAAATTATGATGGGTATAGATAGAGTGAATGCAAGCAGGCTTTTTCCACTGAGGTTAGGGGAGAAAAAAAGTAGAAGACATGGGTTAAGGGTGAAGGGGGAAAAGTTTAAAGGGAATATTAGGGGTGGAGGGGGTTCTTCACACAGAGAGTGGCAGGAGTGTGGAATGGGCTGCCAGATGAAGTGGTAAATGTGGGCCCACTTTTAACATTTAAGAAAAACTTGGACAGGTACATAGATGAAAGGGGTGTGAAGGGATATGGTCCAGGTGCAGGTCAGTGGGACTGGGCAGAAAAATGATTCAGCACAGCCAAGAAGGGCCAGAAGGCCTGGTTCTGTGCTGTAGTGTTTTACGATCTTAAAGTGATCCCTCACTAACACTTCTGTCACTTGCCTGTCCTTATTTTCCAAGACAAGGTCAAGTTTTGCTCTCTCTTAGTCAGGCCATCCGCACACTAAATGAAGAATTCCCCTGAATACATGCATCAAATTGCTCGTACTCATTCAAGCTGCTAATGCTATAGCTGTCCCAATCAATGTTAAGTCCCCTATTGTTACCACTCTATTTTTCTTGCAGCTATCTGTAATCTTCTTACATATTTCCTTCTCACTTTTCCCACTGACTATTTGGGGGCCTGTAGTACAATCCTATCAGTGTGATCTCTCCCTTCTTATTTTTCAGTTCTACCCATGTAGACTCATGGGCAAACCCTCAGATATATCTCCCCTCAGTACTGCCATAATTTTCTCCCTCATCAAAAATGCAACTCCCCTTCCTCTCTCATCTCCTGTTCTATCTCTCTGATAACGTCTGTACCCTGGAACATTGAACTATTGGTCCTGCCCCTCTCTTAGCAATGTTTCAGTAATAGCTATAGTATCCCAGTCCCATATACCTAGCCATGCCCTGAGTTCATCAGCCTTGCCCGTCAGGCCTCTTGCATTAAAATAACTGCAGCTTAATCTAGACTTTCCTTACTCTCTGTCTTGCTTTCTCAGACCATCTGTCAGGTCATATTTTGTAGACTCTCCCTGTGTTTTATTTCTCTTAGCCCTACTGGACCAATTCACTGAGATTTCCACAGTCTCTGTACTATGGCCCTCTTTGATATTTGACTTTGGTTTCTCCGCCTTTCACTTTTCCCCTTACTGCCTTTTATTTCTGCCCCCATTTTACTTCCCTCTGTCAAAGTATTTGGAGTTCTCCAGTAGTGTTAATGCCCAAACCTGATGGATCAACTAGATTCTGCATATGTTATTGGAAAGGTTGATGCAGTTATGAAAATTCCATCCAGTCTCTCATTTGGAAGATTGTCTTAACTAGTATTGTATTGAGTTGCCAGTGCCATATTTCTTGCTAAGATTTATTGAAAGGATACTGGCAAGGACCTTTAACGTGACGAATTAAGGAGATAATGGATTTTATCATGCCTAATGGGTGGTACCAGTGCAAAATGATGCGATTCGGGCTAAAAAACGTACTCCAAGCACTTTCTAAGGACTAACGAATCAGTGTTTGTAATTGTATAAAAACAAAATACTGCGGATGCTGAAATTTGGGACAAAAACAGAAAATGCTGGAAAATCTCAGCAGGTCTGACAGCATCAGTGGAGAGAGAATAGAGCCAATGTTTCGAGTCTTATTGTATGGGTCATCCAGACTTGAAGCTTTGGCTCTATTCTCTCTCCGCAAACTTGTCAGATCAGCTGAGATTTTCCAGTGTTTTCTGTTTTTATTTGTTATTGTATAGTTTACTTGGATGTTATATTGATTTACAGCAACACATTAGATCACATAAATCTATTGGAAACCCTACTTTAATAATTATAGTTGGTGAATCTAGTAATAAACCTTGCCTTACGTGAGTTCATAAACGTTGAAGTAACTTATCTTGGGCATATTATAAAGCAGGGCAAGTATTGACAAGAACAGCAAAAAGGCTTTGTTGGAACTCCCTGTCCTTAAAACTAAATGGGAAATCATGAGACTTTAAGGAAGTGCAGCTTCTGTCCTAAGTTTATGCTAAATTTCAGCACTATAGCTGTTTCACTAATGGATTTATTGAGAAGAAAGCAAAGATGATATATTCAAGAGGCTGCTAGATGCTTTTGAGAAGCTGAAGGAAATGCTAACTAATAAACCAGTGTTAGCTGCCCCTAATTTCTCTTCAAGGTGGTATTCAATACTCGTGACCTGGGGATAGCTGCAGCCTTACTGCAAAAAGATGAATTAGGCTTATGGAAGCCAACAGGATACTTTTCAAAAAAGTTAATAGGTATCAAAAAAGATACGGCACGGTCAAAAAGAAAACTCTGCGATTGCCACTGGTTCCGAAACATTTTGAAGATGTATTCATCACGTCAGTGAGGAGACGCTAGACTATAATCCCTTGGCCTTTGTGGAAACGTTTGAGGTTCAGAATAGTGGACTGTGTTGCCTGCCGCACAATCTGTTTTAACCCTTATACAGTGGGCAAATAACTACGAGTAGACGTCTTGTTAGTACAACCAATATTTATTTAAACCCACACAATCGATAATCACCCACCCTACCAACAATAAGTTATCTTACAGAAAATACTAGAATTCAAGTCCAGTACAAGACCTTGACTTAACTTTGCATGATTGGCAAGTACCCAAGTAGATATTGACCTTTATCTGTGCACTGGTCTTGGTAGTTGTCTGTGTGGTCTGGTCTGGCATTCTGGCTCTGGTCTTCCTTCCTTGTCGGGTGTGGTGGTTCTCCTCTTGCTGGCAATGTTCACCATTGTTGAAGCTCATTCGTGGGGTCAGAGAGAGAGAGAGAGAGAGATTCCTGGTTGTACAGTCCCTTTATACCCTGTTTAGTTTCACACCCCTTTTTGGCCATTGCCAATCAATTGATCAGGACTTGATTCCCCCGATCGATAAGAGTCCAGTCAGGTGCTACCACACCGATCTCTGGGTGTGTCCCCAACGGCCATGTCTGTAGGTGCTGGAGGCACGTACGTCACATACCTCCCCCCTAAATAAGGGGTCATGGTGCACTTATGTCTGGTACACAACCCAGTGTGACCAGAAAGTCCCATTCATCCTGGAGATGACCCACATCCTGTTTATTCACTCGTCAGGGTTTCAGCCTGTTTGTCTCTGTCTTTAAACAGCAGCCTGTCAGTTTAGTTTCTTGCCCAATTGTCCCAGAGTGCTTTACAAAACACCATTTTAGATGGCCCGTTTGGTTACAACTGTGTCAATGGAGCTTGTTGGTACAGCCCTATAACTAAAAGATTGTTCATGTTAGTGAAAGGATAATATAATTGCTAATGCATTGTCAAGAATATAGTTTTTGTAGAATAATCTTGAAATCAGGAAAATCAGAGAAAACTGTACAGATTCTGTATGAGGAGTGAAAAGCTGCATGGGTGCATGTTTGAATTGTGTTTTATATGTAATTGTATATCTCATTTCCTGTACAATTCATAATAAAATGAATTTGGGGATGACATTTCATTTCTTAAGGATAGGGCATGTTGCATAAACTATGGGTGGCATTATCTGGTCCCCCATTGACTGCACCCCACCCAGCCAGGAAACCCACAGGGGAGTGCGCCATCTGTGGGACCGAGGATCCTGCTGGCGTGAACAGCCAGAAAGTTCTGGCCCATATCTGCAATATGACTCAGGTCTTCATCAATGGAGGCAAATTTCCTCCAGCTGAGAGTTTGATGATGTTTCTTTTCCTTCTCTAGGATTTTTTTTCCCTCCTTGAACTTGCACACATGTTTCCAACATGAACGTTTTCACACTGTTTCTAACCCCATGCTAATATTCAGACAACTTAATTTCAAATCCTTTTGTGTTTTCTTAGTTGCTTGCTCAAATTGGTTCAACTCCCTTGATTATCTTGTGCATTGATAAACAAGTGGAAGAAAAAAATGCTGTGTCCATTCACTTCCACACATCTCCTCCATCTTCATTGCCATCCAAGTGATTTCAATTATATATAATCTCTTGGTGTCATATGGTCACGCAAGCCATCTGTGTCTCTATGATAAGAAAACTGAGTAATAGGGAAGTGACAATATGGGTATAATGGGACATTATACATGTGACTTAATAGGATTGTACATGGGACTCAACAGGATTGAGGGTTACAGGTAAGCCTCGTAGGTAGAGATAAGATCGGCACAACTTGTGGGCCGAAGGGCCTGTTTGTGCTGTAGAGGTGGAGAGTGAGCTGTGAGGAGGATGCAGAAATGCTTCGGTGTGATTTGGGCAGGCTGTGTGTGTGGTCAAGCTATGACCTCTAGTTCTGGACTCCCCCACCATTGGGAACATTCTTTCTGAATCTACCCTATGCAACCTTGTTGGAGTTTTGTAAGTTTCTATGAGATCCCCTCTCAATCTTCTAAATTCCAGGGAATGTAATCCTAACCGACTTAGTCTCTCCTCATATGACAGACCTGCCATCCCAGGAATCACCTTGGTAAACCTTTGCTGTACTCCCTCTATAGCAAGGACAGCCTTCATGACACCAAAAATGTACACCACACTCCAGGTGTGGTCGCCAACATCCTATTCAGCAAAACACCCCTATTCCTATACTCAAAGCCCCTCGCTGTGAAGGCCAACATATTATTTGCCTTCTTTAGTGCCTGCTGTATCTGTGCACTTACTTTCAGTGACTGATGCAAGGTCTCATTGAGTATCCACCTCCCTCAATTTACACCCATTCAAGTAATATGATATCTTCCTGTTACTTCTACCAAAGTGGATAACTCACATTTATCCACGTTATACTGCATCAGTCATGCAGATGCCCCCACACACAGCCTGCCCAAATCACACTGAAGCATTTCTGCATCCTCCTCACAGCTCACTCTCCCACCTAACTTTGTATCATCTGCAAATTTGGAGATAATACATTCAGTTCCCTCTTCCAGATCATTAATATACAATGTGAACAGTTGGGGCCTTAACACAGATCCTTGCAGAACCCCACTAGTCACTGACTGCCAGTCAGAAAAAGGCCATTTATGCTAACTCTTTGCTTCCTATCTGCTAACCAGCTTTTGTTCTATATCAAGACATTACTTGCAATCTATGCGCTTTAACTTTACATCGTAATTTGTAATGTGAGGCCTTTGTCAAAAGCCTCCTGAAAATCTAAATAAACCACATCCAATGGTTGTCCTCGGTCATCTCTACTAGTTATATCCTCAAACGATTCCAATAAATATGTCAAGCATGATTTCTCTTTTGTAAATCCCTGCTGTCTTTGATTATACCACTGCCTTCCAAATGCCGAGTCATGAAATCCTTGATCATAGACTCTGGCAATTTTCCCAGTATGGATGTTAGGCTCACTGGTCTATAGTTTCCTGTTTTCTCTTTACTTCCCTTTTTGTATAGCGGACTTAAATTAGCTACCCTCCAATCTGTAGGAATCAGTCCAGAGTCCAAAGAATTTTGGAAAGTACCATCAATGGATCTACTAGTTCCAGGGCCAGTTCCTTAAGTATTCTGGGATGAAGATCATCAGGAGCTAGAGATTTATCCACCTTCAATCTCATCAATTCCCCCAAAACCATTTCTTTACTAGTGCTGATTTCCTTCAACTCCTCATGAAAACATGTTTATCCCTGCACTTCTGGTACATTACTCATGTCTTACTTTGTAAAGACTGAAGTAAAGTACAAATTTAAGTTAGCCATTTCTTTATTCCCCATTTGTGAATTCTCTTGTTTCTCCTGTAAGGGGCCAACATTTGTTTTTGTCAATCTTCTTCTCTTTACATATCTACAGAAGCTTTTATGGTCAGTTTTTATGTTCCCTGCTAGCTTATTTTCATGCTCCATTTTTCCCTTCTTAATCAAACCCTTGTTCCACCTTAGCTGAATTTTAAATTGCTCCCAATCCTCAGGCCTATTGCTTTTTCTTGCCAATTTGTATGTTTCTTCCTTGAATCTGATACTATCTCTAATTTCCCTTGTAAGCCATGGTTTGTCCACAATTCCCTTACCACCCTTGCGCCAAACAGGAATAAACAACTTCTCGAGTTCACCGTTCATTTTTTAAATGCCTCCCATTGCCTGTCCACTGTCTTTCTTTTCAGTTAGGTTTCCTAGTCAGTCATGGCCAATTCATGCCTCATACCATCATATTACCTTTATTGAGATTCAGGACGCTGGTCTCAGAATCAACTACATCATTATCCACCTTGACAAAGAATTATGGTCACTTGTCCCCAGGGTTCTCTCGCAACTAGATTGCCAACTAATCGTTTCTAATTGCGCAATGCCCAGACCAAGACAGCCTGTACCCTTGTCGGTTCCTCAGCGTATTGCTCCAGAAAACCATCCTGTATGAACTCCAGAAATTCTTCCTCTATTGTTCTCTGACTAATTTGGCCATATGCAGATTAAAGTTGCCCATAATTACAGCTATTCTTTTAACAACTGCATCTCTGATTTTCTCTGACACCTCTGATACCCCTACCCTTCACCTTGAACCTATGTCCCCTCATGATTGACCCTTCAACTAAGGGGAACAGCTGCTCCTTATCCACTCTGTCTGTGTCTCTCATAATCTTGTGTATCCTGATATGGTCACCCCTTAGTCTTTTCTGCTCCCATGAAAGCCTTTAGTTTTATTCTGATATTCTGGGCTCCCCCATCATTGGGGATATTTGTGGAGATTTTTAATTGTCCACCATTATCCCTGATTGGATGTGAAAGGATTGCACAGCTTTGGTCTGATCTGTTGATTGTGGAATTGCTTAGCTCTGTCTGTTATTTGCTGCTTATGCTGTCTGGCATGCAAGTAAACCTGTGTTGTGACTTCATCAGATTGACATCTCATTTTTAATATGCCAGGTG
The DNA here is from genome assembly GCF_965287045.1 of Carcharhinus amblyrhynchos. NCBI lineage: Eukaryota > Metazoa > Chordata > Chondrichthyes > Carcharhiniformes > Carcharhinidae > Carcharhinus > Carcharhinus amblyrhynchos. The sequence continues at coordinate 31,431,800 of NC_137335.1, read as the reverse complement.
TTGCTCTTGGCATGCACTCCTGCACTCTTCATTGAACCAGGGTTGATCCCCTGTCTTGGTGGTAATGGTAGAGTGGGGGATATGCCGAGGTTACAAATTATGATTGAGTATAATTCTTTTGCTGCTGATGATGAACCACAGTGCCTCATGGATGCCCAGGTTTGAATTGCTAGATTGGTTTGAAATCTATACTATTTAACATGTTGTTAATGCAGCAGCACCACAGGGAGGATATCATTAATGTAAAGACAGGTCTTTGTCTCCGTAAAGACAGGTCTTTGTCTCCGTAAAGACAGGTCTTTGTCTCCGTAAAGACAGGTCTTTGTCTCCGTAAAGACTTGCAGTAGTCACTCACACTGATACTGGACAGATGTTTCCATAAAGGCAGCTTAGTGAGGGTGAGGTCAAGTATGTTTTTCTCCTTTTGTTGGTTTCTGACCACCTATCACAGACCTAGTTTAATAGCTTTATTCTTTAGAACCCTGCCAGCTCAGTCTGTGATACTACCAAGCCGCCTTGATGAAGGACATTGAAGTCTCCCACCTAGTGTACATTCCACATCTTTGCCACCCTCAGTGCTTTTGCCAAGTAGTGTTCAACATGGAATACTGATTTATCCACTGATGGGGACAATACGTGGTAATCAGCAGATACGAAAACAAAGTAGCAGGTATATTAAATAATAATTTTTGATTTGGTATTTACCTGGGAGATAGATCAAGTATACAAGACATCGGAAGATTAGATTAAAAATTATATAACGACATTTCAAATAGAGTAGAAACATTGAATAAATTAATAAATCTCAAAACAGATAAACCACCTGGTTTGAATGGATTGAACTTATGTATCCTGAGGCAGTCTAGAGAACGGGGTAACTAAGGTATTGTACAGATATTTAATAGAAGTGTGGTAAATAGCTAACATCATGCCTACATCTCTTAAGGGAGAAAAAGCGTGTCACAGACCAGTCAGCTTAGCATCAATAGAAAGAAAAATAATGGAATCCCTACTAAAAGGCATAGGAAAACACTCAGAAAATATAATGGTGAATTTTGTTAACATGGATTTCAAAAGGAAATATCTTGTTTGACCAACCTCATTGAAGTTTTTGCAAGATAAGAGTACCAACAAGGGTATGTAATATAGATAAGACACCTAGATTCTAAAATTCCTTTTAAAAAAACCCCACATAATAGACCATTGAATATGGTCAGAGTGTGTGGAGCAAATGGACACAGTAGAATAGGTAACTGGCTGCCTTTCCTTTCACTCAGTACCCTTGTTGGTACTCTTATCTTGCAAAAACTTCAATGAGGTTGGTCAAACAAGATATTTCCTTTTGAAATCCATGTTAACAATTCACCATTATATTTTCTGAATGTTTTCCTATGCCTTTCAGAGAATGGTATAAAGATAGCAGTTGGTAGCATTGAGAATGGTGTACTAGAAGGAACAGTGCTGGCATCCATATTCGCAATTTATCTTAAAGATTTGGATTTAGGAATCAAAAACACAGTTTAATTTTGTAGACAGCACAAAATTGGGTTGGACAGTCAATACTGTGGAAACTGAGGGATTTTCACAGAAACTTCATTGCAGTGTTAATGTAAGTCTACCGTTCGGTCCATCGAGTCTCCACCAAACAGAATCCTTCGCAGGCCCTGTTCCCGTAAACCCGCATATTTACCCTGCTAATCCCTCTGACACTAATGTCAATTTAGTGTGGCCAATCAACCTAACCTGCATATCTTTGGACTGTGGGAGAAAACTGAAGACTGGAGCACCCGGAGGAAACCCACATAGACATGACTCAAGGCCAGAATTGAACCCGGATCCCTGGCACTGAGAGGCAGCAGTGCTAACCGCTGTGCCACTCAAATTCAAAGCCATTACATTTATTTTCTTTCATTGCTTCATATTCATGATGCCAGACACCAAGCATTCACCACCTGGGCAAGGTGTTCCCATTCCTTCTTCAGGATTGTTTGAACAGAGGGGAGTACGATAGGATGAGAGAGGAATTGGCGAATGTAGATTGGGGGCGTAGATTGGTTGGTAGGACGACTGAGGAACAGTGGAGGATCTTTAAGGAGATCTTTTTCGGTGCTCAGCAGAAATATATCCCAATGGTAAAGAAGGAATGTAGGAGATGGGATAATCAGCCATGGTTATCGAAGGAAATAAAGGAGAGTATTAAATTAAAAGCTGATGCGATTAGAGTGGCTAAAAGTAGTGGGCGAGTAGAAGATTGGGAGAGGTTTAAAAATCAACAAAGAATGACTAAGAAGTTGATAAGGAAAGGAAGGATAGACTATGAAGCTAAACTAGCACTAAATATAAAAAAGAACAGTAAGAGTTTTTACAAATATATGAAGAGGAGGAGGCTAGCTAGAGTGAATGTTGGACCCTTAGAGGATGAGAGGGGGGATTTAGTGGTGGGAGATGAGGAAATGGCTGAGGCCTTAAATAAGTTTTTTCCTTGGTCTTCACGGAGGAGGACGTGAATAGTTTGCCGGATATTAAAGATAGAAGGATGGTAGGAGTTGAGTGCCTGAATGCGATTACTGTCACCTGAGTGTTAGTGCTTGATCGACTAGCGGGACTGATGGTGGACAAGTCCCCAGGACCGGATGGAATGCATCCCAGGGTTCTGAGGGAAATGGCAGAGGTGATAGTGGATGCCTTAGTGATTATTTACCAAACTTCACTGGATTCTGGGGAACTGCCAGAAGATTGGAAAACGGCTAATGTTACACCGCTGTTTAAAAAAGGTAGCAGGCAAAAGGCAGGGAATTATGGGCCGGTTAGTTTAACGTCTGTTGTTGGAAAAATGCTTGAATCTGTCATCAAAGAAGAAATAGCGAGGCACCTAGAAAAGAATGGTTTGATAGAGCAGACGCAGCACGGATTCGTTAAGGGGAAGTCGTGTTTGACGAATTTATTGGATTTCTGTGAGGATGTGACTAGTGCGGTAGACAGAGGGGAACTGGTGGATGTGGTGTTTCTCGATTTTCAAAAGGCGTTTGATAAGGTGGTGATCCACAAAGATGAGTGGAAAAGCAAATTGTGCGAAGGGTGTGGAAAGTCTGCAGAGGGATCTGGATAGGCTGAGCGAGTGGGCGAGGACCTGGCAGGTGAAGTACAATGTTAGCAAGTGTGAGGTTATCCACCTTGGCAGAAATAATAGTAGGAGGGATTACTATTTAAAGGGCGAAAAGCTGCAGCATGCTACGGTGCAGAGGGACCTGGGGGTCCTTGTGCATGAGTCGCAAAAACCCAGTCTGCAGGTGCAGCAGGTGATCAAGAAGGCAAATGAGATGCTGGCCTTTATAGTGAGGGGGATAGAATATAAAAGCAGGGAGGTCTTGCTGCAACTGTACAGGGCACTGGTGAGGCCGCAGCTGGAGTACAGTGTGCGGTTTTGGTCGCCGCACTTGCGCAAGGATATTTTGGCCTTGGAGGGAGTGCAGAGGAGGTTCTCTAGGCTGATACCAGAGATGAGGGGGTTAGACTATGAAGAGAGACTAAATAGACTGGGTCTGTACTCGTTGGAGTTTAGAAGGATGAGGGGGGATCTTATAGAGATGTATAAGATAATGAGAGGGATGGCTAGGGTAGAGGTAGAGAGATTCTTCCTGCTCAGGACAGCAGGACTAGAGGGCACAGCCTCAAGATAAGGGTGGGGGGCAGTTTAGAACGGAGTTGAGGAGGAACTTCTTCACTCAAAGGGTGGTGAATCACTAAATATATTTAAGACACGGGTAGATAGGTTTTCGACAGACAAGGGAATTAAGGGTTATGGGGAGAAAGCGAGAAAGTGGAACTGTCCCACTTCAGATCAGCCATGATTTTATTGAATGGCAGGGCAGGCTCGAAGGGCTAGATGGCCTACTCCTGCTCCTATTTCTTATGTTTGGATGTTTCTTGACAATAAGCCACCTAGGAAAATACTGCCACCTCCTTGGGTCATCTCTGTGACCAGGCTACCTTTCCTGCTGCAACATTTCTCTGATGCTTCCAAATGACTTTCCATCAACTGTGAGTACAGGTGTGCAACCTCCCTTTAACAGGCAGCAAATCTTTAAGAGGGGCTAGCGGCCTGGAGCATGATTGTCCATTAACCCTGCTGTATGCAGTAGCCTCAGGCAGCATGGAGAGTGATGGAACAGCATCAAAGTTGCTTGGCCCAAAACGGCAATCAGTCTAATAAAGTGGGTAGAGGAAAGTTGCATTCTGTCCACCTTGATTTCAGAGGTCTCAGACAGGTTATGATTCATGATCCCTAGGCAAAACAAAATTCTAGTCTCTAGATCGCTTTTCATTAGAACAAAAAAGAATAAGAGATATTGGCATAACTGTAAGGTTCATGGTGGGAGATATAGGAGGGATGTCCGATGTAGATTCTTCACACAGAGAGTGGTTGGGATGTGGAATAGACTGCCTGCTGTGATAGTGGCGTCGGACACTTTAGGAACTTTCAAGCGGTCATTGGATAGGCACATGGAGCACTCCAGAATTATAGGGAGGGGTAGCTTGATCTTGGGATTGGACATAGCTCAGCACAACATTGAGGGCCGAAGGGCCTGTACTGTGCTGTAATGTTCTATATTTCTATGTTTGAGATCTGAGAGAGAAAATATGAGCTTTTTTAATGAGATAAATAGCGAAATACTTAATACTGCTGAGTGAGTTTATGGACATGTGTTTTAAGGTCATCACTAAAAGAACAAAGAGAGAGGTTAGAATTTGTTTTATCCAGTTTGGTTTTGTAATCCAAGTAGATCCATAATAGCTTTTTAAAGGGAAGTGAATAAATATTTGAAAAACGAAGTAATGGGTATGACGAGAAGACTGGTTGATATTACAATCTCAGCTGATGTTATTCTTGGGCATTCAGGTCCCAGAAAGGAACCGCAGCTTGTTGCTCAGTAGATTGTGACTTTTATTTTTGGTTTAGAGATGTAGGTAACAGAGTCACCTACATTCTGGTTTCTTATGTCACGGAACTCTGATTACTTTTAACAAAATAAAATGTTTATTAAACAAGAAAAGATTAACTATAATACACCTTCGCCCTACCATACATTTTCTGGTATGTACAGATTTATAAGGGTTATACAAGTTATAAAATATCTTAAATTCTAATGTACACACACAGTCCATATAAACCAGTAAGTGAAATGTGATCAGACACAACATGCTCTGAAACCAAGTAATAGATGCCACCCAGAACAACTTCAGAGGATTTTGTATCAAATGCTGTTCACCCAGGTACGTGTCATATTGGAGCCACCTGGTATCACTAGAACTCTTGTTTCCAAAGTGTTTCCAAACTCCACTCTCAAAGAGCACTCTTTGAAATCTTCTCCCAAACAAGACTTTCTCTTAGTTGCCTTTACCAAGGATCCACATTCAGGGTTTCAGCCTCTCCTTTCAGAATTCCTCTGCCTTGGAATGCCACAAACATTCAGGCTTCCATGCAATCTTTCAGGTATGTAGTCATGCGAAATGAACACCACTGCTTCCCTGGCGGTATTAAGGTGTTACCAACCTTCAGGTTCCTTCAGATATCTGGTTTCATGTTAGTTGATTAACCGGGTGTGCATCTATCTTTAACTTGGAACCTGTCTGTGCTCCTGACTTACTGAATAGAACCCTTTTCCAGATTTCTGTTTCTTTTGTTTTAATTTCTTAGAAAACTCTCTCCTTGATTTCTGGTGTTCTTTAGCTTCTGGGACTTGTTTTTGCATCCCTGTATTGTCCTACTTGCACTGGCAGCTTCTGATAACAGCATCTTACCTGTTGGGGTTATCTGTTCCAATGGTGGGTCTTGGTTGTTAATTTTTCTTACCTCTATAATTGTTTTCACAACGTAAACTCTTAATTGTGATGCAGGCACCTTTGTTCAGCGTGATGCTAACTAAAAATTAACCTTTCCTTAGCGTTCAAATACAGAATCACAAATTAAGCTTAAACTGATACCTTATTTCTAGTACTTACAATACAATTATAAATTGTTTAAACCATTATTTCCTAATGATATGAATAAATTAGTAGGTACGATAGGTTGAATAATCCCATTCCATGCTACACAATGCTATGATTTCCACTTATAGACAGTGATTTCCAAACGACCCAATTTCACTCCTATCAGATGACACATCACGGGGCATCCGCCTGATCTCCCTTACCTTAAGCTATGATGGGCTCTCACAAGAACTAGGAGTAGGTTATTTGGCCCTTCGAGCCTCCTCCGCTATTCAATAAGATCATGGCTGATCTTTTCGTGGACTCAGCTCCACTCACCTGCCCACTCACCATAACACTTAATTCAAAAATGTATCTATCCTTGCCTTAAAAACATTCAATGAAGTAGCCTCAGCTGCTTCACTGGGCAGGGAATTCCACAGATTCACAACCCTTTGATTGAAAAGTTGCTCCTCAACTCAGTCCTAAGTCTGCACCCCCTTATTTTGAGACTGACCCCTAATTCTAGTTTCATCCGCCAATTAAAACAACTCCTCTGCTTCTATCTTATCTAATCCCTTCATAATTTTATACATTTCTATAAGATCACCCCTCATTCTTCTAAATTTCAATGAGTATAGTCCCAGTCTATTCAGTCTGTTCTCATAAGCCAATGTTCTGAACTCTGGAATCAATTTTGTGAATCTCCTCTGCACTCCCTCCAGTGCCAGTACATCCTTTCTCAAGTAAGGAGATCAAAACTGTACACAGTACTCCAGGTGTGGCCTCACCAGCACCTTATGCAGCTGTAGCATAACCTCCCTGTCTTTGAACTCCATCCCTCTAGCAATAAAAGGCTAAGTTCCATTTGCCTTCTTAATTACCTGCTGCACCTTCAAACCAACTTTTTGCAATTCATGCACAAGAACACCCAGTTCCTCTGCACAGCAGCATGCTGCAATTTTTTACCCTTTAAATAATAGTCCACTTTGTTGTTTTTTCTGCCAAAATGGATGACCTCACATTTACCAACATTATACTCCATCTGCCAGACCCTTGCCCACTCACTTAAACCATCTCTATCTTCTGCACACTTTGCTATCTTAGTGCTATCTACGAACTTTGCCACACTGCACTAGGGCCCCAACTCACTGATCTCTGAGGCACACCACTAATCACTGATCACCAACCAGAAAAACATCCATTTACCCCACTCTTTGTTTTCTGTTAGTTAACCAATCCTCTAGCCATGCTAATACATTACCTGTAATGCCATGTACCTTTATCTTATGCAACAGCTTTTTGTGCAGCACCTTGTTGAATGCCTTCCAGAAATCCAGATACACCACATCCTCCAACTCCCCATTGTCCACTGCATTCGTAATGTCCTCCGAAGAATTCCAGTAAATTAGTTAATCATGACTTGCCTTTCATGAACCTATGCTGCATCTGCTTAATGGGACAATTTCTATCCTGTTGTCTCGCAATTTCTTCCTTGATGATGGATTCAAGCATTTTTCCCATTACAGAAGTTAAGCTAACCAACCTATTGTTATTCGCCTTTTGTCTACTTCCTTTTTTAAACAGTAGCGTCACGTTTGCTGTTTTCCAATCTGCCGGAACTGCCCCCGAGTCCAGCGAATTTTGGTAAATTACCACAAACACGTTTGCTGTTTCCCCAGCCAACTCTTTTAATACCCTGGGCTATATTCCATTAGGGCTAGGAGACCTGTTTATCTTTATCCCCTTAGCTTGCCCAACACCACCTTTTTGGTGATAAAGATCGTTTCTAGGTCCTCACCTGCCATAGCTTTCTATTTTTTGCATGTTATTTGCGTCTTCCGCTGTGAAGGCCGACAAAGACTTGTTCAATGCCTTGGCCATTAAAGAATCAATGTTTACCATAGCCACCTTTCTTCGTTCTATATATTTATAGAAACTTTTGCTATCTGTTTTTATATTCTGAGCCAGTTTTCTCTCATAATCTATCTTACTTTCTTTTATAGCTTTTCTCGTGGCTTTCTATTGACCTTCAAATATTTCCCAATCTTCTAATTTCCTACTGGCCACTTTGTATGCGGTTTCTTTCAGCTTGATACCCTCTTTTATTTCCTTAGATATCCATGGCTGATTATCCTTTTTCCAACAGTCCTTCCTTAGGTATACACGTTCGCTGAGCACTGTGAAAGATGGCTTTAAAAGTCCTCCAGTGTTCCTCAATTGTCTCAGCGTCTTTTGTCTTTTCTCATTCCATTGACACAATGATCAATATAGAAAATCAAGCTGAAGATTTTAATCCACTGCTGCCTTCAAGATAATCAAAATCTGATCTGCTGCATCTTGCTTTACCTGACACTTCTTCAACATGTATCGCATCTCCTCCAATCTTTTTCCATTTTTGTCCTGCTCACAAGTATTGTTCGTCATCGAATTTCTAATCTTTCTGACTCTTGGTTGTTTAAACTTTTATTCCCACTTAAATCCAAAACAGCTACTTGACTTTTTTATTCATGCTCATTTTAACTCCCTTCAGTCACCTAACTTTAATATTGTGCTCAAAAAGCTCTGTCCCTCACTTCACCAACAACTGATGTCTATCACTTTCCTAACTTTGATAACTCGCAATACGTTAAAACTCTGGAACTTATAACGCAAAAACAATTTATCAGTGTCATCCACAAACTATGAGTGTCAACTATGACTTGGAGATACCATGATTGCCTCTGATTCAGATCATTGTGGGTTCAAGTTCCACTTTAAAGACTTTAGAATATAATTTTGGCTAACATCTGAAAGAACTGTTGGTTTTGACATTCCTTTTGGCAACACACAGCTCTACCACAGGACGACCTCTCAACTCTTCCATTGCTGCTAAATTATCAGATTACTTATCTGACGTCAATTGTGGATTAATGGAAATGTCCTCCAGCTAAACATTAGGGAGGCTGAAGTCATTGTTTTTGGCCCCCACTCCAAATGTTCTTCCTCAGCTTTAATCTTGAGACTAATCCAGATTGTTTGCAACCTGTGTGCCATATTTGACCTTCTGGTGGGTTTCCAACCACCCATCGCATCACTAAGACTGCCTATTTCTACTTCTGTAGCATCACCCAACTTTGTTGCTATCTCAGCTCGTTTGGTGCTAAAGCCCTTAATCATATTTTTGCTATTTCTAGGCTTGAGTATTCCAATGCACTTCTGGCTGTGTCCTCTCCTTCCGCCTCCCCCCACTTCTCCCGCCCCCCCACCTGCTCCCATCTCCCGCCTCCCCCTCTTCCGCATTCCCCCCCGCCGCCTCCTTCGCTCCCCTCTGCTGCCTCCTTCGTCCCCACCTTTCCTGCCTTCTACTTGTACACATCAGTTCATCCAAATTCTATCATGCATAAAGTGTTTCCTCCCAAAATTAGGAACAGACATGCAGTGTTTTTTGTTAGAGTAGTAACCTTATCCACTGTGTGTTGAACACACCCTTGATCGGAAAGCAAGGACTATCATACCTAGGAATGAGTATGTTTTTAATTATTCAAGAGAATATCCAAGTAGTTAAGGTTGACAACACAGTAGTTCTGCTCCATTGTCTCATATATTTTAATTTTACCATTACATTCCTTTTTAGTGAGGTTGACAAGAGTATTTTAACCTTATCTAGTCATTTTATAATCTTAAATTTTGAGTTTTAGTTATTTTTATGAGAAAATGCTATTCTTATTGCACACTTATTAAGTATCTATTGAGTTCATTTGCAGATTTGTTTTCTTCCAAATTCCTTTTATGTGGTGTGCTAAATTGAGAATGATGATGATATTGATGGATCAACCAAAATAATCCTGTTTGTTTCCTTTGCTAGAAAAGGGTATAAAATAGGATGCAATTTAATTGAATGGTAAACAGTCAAGTGATCCAAAATATGTCTCATATTGATAGATTTAAGTTGATTAAAACTGTCCCAGGTTAAAAATGGAAAATAGGCAAATTTGTTTCTAAATAAAAAACAGATTTTGTGAAAGGATGGTTTGTAACCTGATCCTATAATTTTTTTTCCTCCTTCAGAACGATTTGATCACCACTGTCCCTGGGTAGGCAACTGCGTGGGAAAAAGGAACTACAGATTTTTTTACATGTTTATTTTGTCACTGTCTTTTCTGACAGTCTTCATCTTCGCTTTCGTCATCACACATGTCATTCTCCGTAAGTACTGTTTTAGGTTAGAATGTTTGCTGCAACAATTTAGTGTGCTCGTATCTCCTGGTATTCTAAAATGAAATCAATTTACACAATCTTATGATTCAGTGAAAATCATCTTGGTTTAGACTGTAGTTGGGATCAGTTCAGGTTGATTTAAACCCATATACCTGGAATAGTCTAATTTACAGGTCATAAGATCAGTACTATAAATATAAATAAAAACGTATTCACTACATCATTAGTTTATAGATCCTACTGAAACAGCAGTTTGTTTTGAAATATATTCAAACAAAATGAATGTCATATTTTTACCTAAAAGACTTAATAGATTAATATTTAATGATGAAAAAGTAGAAATTAACATGAATGCGAGAGAGCTTAATGTTTGTTTGCATTTGATAAAGTTATGCCATCCCTTTCACTGTATCACAGGATCTTTGAACTTAACTTTATTGTAATTGAGTGACTGCATATTTTAAGAATTTTGTATTAAATATTTCTGCTCTTCAGTTAAAAGAGCATCTCATATTTCAAAGAATGCTGTTTTAATCCTCAAACACCCATCCTGTGGCCTCTTGAGCAATACAGGCAAATTGATGATACAGCACATGCACTGTGGGAACACGATTGTGATAGTCAAAATTCAATTCACAAAAGCACTGGCCACAAACAGAGGAGACAATTATTCACTGATATGTTCTAAATTTGAACTGACTTCTGGAAATTAAATTTTAATTCTTGCCCAAACAGAATTTTAAACAGACTAGGATCTGGAATGCACTGCCTGAGAGTGTGCTGGAGACAGGTTCAATCAAGGCATTCAAGAGAGAGTAATATGAAAAAGAAGAATGTGGAGGGCTACAGGCAGAAGGCAGGGGAAGTGGTACTGGGTAAATTGCTCCTATGGAGAGCTGACATGGACACAATGGGCTGTATGGCCTCCTATGCTGTAATAATTCTGTGGTAATCTCCTTTAAATGCAATATTACTGACTTTCTTGATTTGTAATGGGTCCTACTTGGCAACAAAGGAATGAGATCTGTTCAGATACCTGAAAACTTTTATAGCAAGCTATTAATTTTCCTCTAAAATAACCCAAAGCATTCTTAGCCTTACTGGTGAATGTAATAAAACAGTTTAAAATAAATGTTAGTTGGTTAACTTACTCCTGCACTTATCTGGATAAGAACTTCACTGCCAGTTTTATCTCCATGTTGACATTCATACCTATTGTTTTCATTGCATAGAGGTCATTGATATTACTATTCGTAAACATACCAGAATTTTTTAGTTGAAACTTGCACACTTAGCATGAAAGTTCTGGAACTTGAATCTGGCAAAAGTGGCAAAGAGGGCTGAGAAGTACACTAAATCAGGGGTGACCCCCAGGCCCCGACATCTGGGTCAAACAAATCAGTCCATTTCTTGTATTTCATACTTGTTGCGTTGTCATGTTCAGGAATGGGGATTGTTCTTAATGCCTCATTGGTGGATAAATCCTACATTATAAAACCAAGGTTGCTTTATTCTAGAGACTTGATTATACCCAGATTAATGGGAACATTGATTTAAACAATGTTCCTATGACAACAAATGATAGAACATCTTTGCAGTAAGTTGCAGCACTAAGTTGCGATTGTCTGAATAGACATATGGGATAGAACAAAATTTACTGTAATGTTCATGCTTTGATAAGATAATTATACATTGGTTGCCTTGAACTGAAATGAAGTGAGCTTTGATTTTGTTTTAATCTAACATGTATGTTTTTATGTAGGATCTCAGAAGACTGGATTTCTAAATGCACTAAAGGACAGCCCTGCAAGATATCCTTTTTCAGAGTGTGTGGTTGTCATGTCTAGTGCCAAGTGCATTTCTGCAGTAAGATAGTGTCCAAAATACATTTTTTATTATTCACTGAATGTTTTCAATTCTGAAGATATTAAACTAATGTTCAGTAAGAACCTAACATATGTCACACTAAAATTAGGTTTTTATTTAGGGATAATATTGCATTTTGTCCATGTTGAATGGACTACCTCATGTTTGCAATCCTGTTTAATAAGCAACTATTGTAACTAATCTTGCTGGAGTGAGTCACCTTGCAACATATAGTGTTAGTTACATTTTTTCCTTCAGCTTAAAATATTTTTGTGGCGTAATTGGCTGGAAGTGTAGGCTGATAATGGCATAGTACAGTGGTTCTTAACCGTGAAGATCCCCAAGCGTTCCATGAAAAAACATTCAAAATAATTCAAAATTCATATAATTAAACTAAAACTAAACATCGTCTTCAGCTCCAAGACCCGATGAATCTTGGGCCTCTTGCTCATGCACCAGCTGGAAAAGAGCCACACATGCTTGGTTTAGATATTTTTTGTTGGTCAGCCTCTTGCACGTGACCAGTGTGACTTGGAGTTGAAGACTAAGGTCCCATGTGCCTGCAGAAAAAGCGAAGACTCAAAAAGGCCACAAAAACCCTGAAGGAAGTGAGACAGACAGGGAAAGGCTAAAAAGACAACAGGTTAGAAGACAGGAAGAAGTTAAAAACAAAGTTCCCAGTGAGGGAGGAAGACAGAGAAAATAGGAGGTATACCTCAATTTTTTAATTTAGTTTAGAGGTGTACCATGACACATGTGAGGTCATTCACTGTGGAAGCAAAATCAAGAAGGCAGGTTACTATCTGAGTGGCTGAAAATTGGGAGAAGGGAGAGTGCACCGGGACCCTGTACACCATCGCAGAAGGTAAGCATGCAGGTGCAGCAGGCAGTAAAGAACATGTGGTATGTTGTCCTTCATTACAAGAGGTTTTGAGTATAGGAGCAGGGATGTGTTGCTGTAATTATACAGGGCCTTGGTGAGGCCACACCTAAAATGTTGTGTGCAGTTTTGGTCTCCTTTTCTGAGGAGGGATGTTCTTGCTCTCGAAGGAATGCAGCGAAGGTTACCAGGCTGATTCCAAGGATGGTGGGATTGTTGTATGAGGAGAGATTGACTAGGTTAGGAATGTTTTTGCTGGAGTTCAGACAAATGGCAGGGGAATCTCATAGAGTCTTACAAAATTCTCACAGGACTAGACAGGATAGATGCAGGGAGGATGTTCCCAATCATGGGGAAGTCCAGAATCAAGGGTCACAATCTGAGCATTCAGGATAGACCATTTAAGACAGAGGTGAGGAGACATTTTTTTCACCCGTCGAATGGCGAGCCTGTGGAATTCATTACTACAGGAAGTAGTTGATACCAAAACATTGCATGTATTCAAGAGGCAAATAGATATAGCACTTGGGGCAAATGGGATAAAAGTTTATAGAGAGAAAGCAGAATTAGGCTAATGAGTTGGACGTTCAGCCATGATCGTGGTGAATGGCAGAGCAGGCTCGAAGGGCCAAATGGCTGCTTCTGCTCCTATCTTCTATGTTTCTATATAAAAGGTTGGGAAGCATTTGCATAGGGAGACAACAGGAGATCTGAGACCTTCATTAACAATGAGACATGAGGGTTGAGAAATGACAGTGAAGGAAGGGTGATTTAGATTCAACTTAGATACAGAAAGAGAATAAAGATTGGATTAAGAAAGAGAAAGACACAAAGGAAATATAAGAAAAAATTAAAATTTGAATTTTTAAAAAATCTTCAAGATTTCATAGATGCAGGAAAGAGATGAAACAGTGTAAATTAGATGTACTCAGTCAGAAAATTAACATGCAAGATAAAACAAGCAATTAGGAGGCAAATGGCACGTTGGATTTTATTGCAAGGAGACGAGAGTGCAAGAAGGAGAAAATCTTGGTACAACTGTATGGGGCTTTGGTGAGATCTGGATCACTGAGAGCAGTACTTGCCTTGGAGGTGGTACAGCTGAGATTCTCTCGATTGGCTCTGGGGATGAGAACATTATGCTCTGTTGAGAGGCTGAGTAAATTTCTTAAGGGTTTTTAATCTTTGGAATTCTGTACTGCAGAGAGCAATGAAAGCTGGATCATTGATTGTGTATTTAAGGCTGAATTAGACAGAATTTTGATTTACAAGGGATCGAGGGTAATAGCAGATGAGCAGCAAAAAGGAATTGAGGTCACAATCAGATTAGTCATGATACTGAATGAGGGAGTAGGTTCAAGGAGCCAAATGGTCTACTCCTATTCATATTTTATGTTCTTAAATTTGGCCTAAAATCCTGGGAATTTATGGAAAAGAAATGAACTTATTGAAACATATAAGATTCTGAAGATGCTTGACAGGATATTCAGTGAGAGGTTGTTTCCACCAGCTGAAGAACCTAGAACATGTATTCACAGGCTCAGTATAATGGGTCAGTCATTCAGGACTGAGATAAAGAGCAGTTTCTTCATTCAGGATTGTAAGTGATTGGATTTCTTTAACCTGGTATTGTGGGACTTCTTACTGGATTTCTCTAACTCAGGGGTGTGGGTACTTCACCACTGAATATGTTGAAGGCTGATATCTGAGTTTTGCTTTTTGTTTAATTTCTCAAGGAATCAAGAAATGACAACTTGACTGGAGTTGGGACAGAAGGTCAACAATGATTATATGGAGTGACTATAGTCTAGAACAAAGAAAATTACAGCAGAGGAACAGGCCCTTGGCCCTCCAGGCCTGCACTAACTATGCTGCCCGACTAAACTAAAACCCACTACCCTTCTAGGGACCATATCCCTCTACTCCCATCCCATTCATGCATTTGTCCAGACGCTGCTTAAAACTCACTATCATATCTGCTTCCACTACCTTACCCAGCAGCGAGTTCCAGGCACCCACCACCCTCTGTATAAAAAATTTGCCTCGTACATTTCCTTTAAGCTTTGCCCTTTGCACCTTAAACCTATGCCCCCAAGTAATTGACACTTCCACCCTGGGAAAAAGCTTCTGACTAAGCACTCTGTCCATGCCCCTCATAATGTTGTAGACTTCTAACAGGCTGCCCCTGAACCTCTCTTGTTCCAGTGAGAACAAACCAAGTTTCTCCAATCTCTCATAGCTAATGCCCCCCATACCAGGCAACATACTGGTAAATCTTTTCTGTCCCCTCTCCAGAGCCTCCACATCTTTCTGGTAGTGTGACAACCAGAATTGAACACTATATTCCATATGCGGCCTAACTAAAGTGCTATGAAGTTGCAACAAGACTTGCCAATTTTTAAACTCAATGCCCCGGCCGATGAAGGCAAGTATGCCTTGTTGACTACCTTCTCCACCTGCATTTGTAGGAGGTGTAGGAAAAATACATTGTTAAGATGGTGGCGTGGGCTCGTTGGGCCAAAGGGCCTGTTTCCCATGCCGTGTTGTTCTTTGTTCATTGCCACTTTCAGTGACCTGTATACATGTACATCCAGATCCCTCTGCCTATCAATACCCTTAAGGGTTCTGCCATTTACTGTATATTTCCTATCTGTATTAGACCTTCCAAAATGCATTGCCTCACATCTGTCCGGATTAAACTCCATCTGCCATCTCTCTGCCCAAGTCTCCACATGATCTGTATCCTGCTGTATCTTCTGATGGTCCTCATTGCTATCCGCAAATCCATCAACCTTTGTGTCGTCCGCAAACTTAATAATCAAACCAGTTACGTTTTCCTCCCAATTATTTATATTTATATTACAAACAGCAAAGGTCCCAGCACTGATCCTGAGGAATGCCACTTGTCGCAACCCTCCATTCAGAAATGCACCCTTTCATTGCTACCCTCTGTCTTCTATGACCGAGCCAGTTTTGTATCCACCTTGCCAGCTCACTTCTGATCTCATGTGACTTCGCCTTCTACACCAGTCTGCCATGAGGGACCTTGTTAAAGGCCTTACTAAAGTCCATGTAGACAACATCCACTGCCCTACCCTCATCAATCATCTTCATCACTTCCTCAAAAAAACTTGATCAAGTTAGTGAGACATGACTTCCCCTTCACAAAATCATGTTGTCTTTCGCTAATACGTCCACTTATTTCCAACTGGGAATAAATCCTGTCTCGAAGAATCCTCTCCAATAATTTCCCTACCACTGATGTAAGGCTGATCAGCCTGTAGTTGCCTGGATTATCCTTGCTACCCTTAAACAAAGAAACAACATTGGCTATTCTCCAATCCTCTGGGACCTCCCCTGCAAAAAGTCTGACAACACCAGGTTTAAATTGTTTGGACTTAAACCAGGTGTTGTCAGACTTTTTACTGTGTTTACCCCAGTCCAACGCCGGCATATCCACATCATGACCTCCACTGTAGCCAGCAAGGATACAAGGATTTCTGTCAAGGCCCCAGCAATTTCCTCCTTTGCCTCCCTCATTATTTTGATGTATATTCCATCAGACCCTGGGGACTTGTCTACCCTAATGTTTTCAAGAACCCCAAAACCACCTCCTTTTTGAACTCAATATGATTCAAATTATCTACAATCTTTCCCAGATTCATCAGCCACCAAGCCCTTCTCTTTGGTGAATACTGATTCAAAGTACTAATTTAATACTTCACCCATTTCTTCTGGCTCCATGCATAGATTCCCTTCCCTGTCCTTGAGTGGGCCAAGCCTCTCCCTGGCTAACCTCTTGTTCTTTATATATATATATATATATATATATATAAAAAGCCTTGGGGTTTTCCTTAATCCTGCTGGCCAAAGATTTTTTGTAACTCCTTTTAGCTCTCCTTACTCCTTGCTTATGTTTCTTTCTACACTCCTTGTTTTTCATACTTGCTTCGTGTGTTTCCAGCCTCCTCGGCTTGGGTCTACTCCTGTTCCCATTTCCATGATCTTAAGTTATTCCCTTTCTGGCCCAGTGATGTTGATTGATCTTGCATTAACAATTATCTTGACGTTGAAAGGTTACTTGCACCCTTAATTACCTTAACTTCCAAATATTAGCGATTCAGTGAGTTTAATGGACAATTAATGTACAAATCCAGCAAGTTCTTAAAAAAAAACATTGAATTTTTGGGAGCGATTTTGTTTCTATGTATGTTGACCATGTTCTGGAGATTTCTAATTCGTGACAGGTCTCTTGATCCCATGAACTTGCTGGCCGATTTGCATATTAATAATGGCATATGTTGTTAGCACACCATTATTTTTTCAGCAAAATTCAGCCCTTTGTGATGAATCAAACAATGAAAATACAACCCAGTTCTTTTCCCATTTAATGTAAGTCTAGTCAGAAGCAACATAGGATCTTTAGATAAATGTTAATAAAAATCCTGCTGTGTAATTGTCTAAGATAACTATTTTAGGAAAGAATTAAATGAAAAATGGCAGGTGACATTGTGCTGCATTCTTGGAAATGTACTTTTTAAAACAAAATTAGTACTCCTTCAAACAAAATTCCCACAATAATAGATATTAAAGTTTAAACCAGTGATGGATTAATCCTTAGGCTTTTACAACAATAGCCCTCTAATGGTAATGAATAATGGGTGCAATGGTCTGTGAAGCATTACAGTCAAAAATGTATTCAACCAGAAACAACACAACTGAGCTCTGATGAAAATTAAAGGCATGCTGCTTAGTGTCATTTTGAAGGTTTCTCCGTTTATGACAATGATTCTTTCTTAAGATTCTTAAGTTGATTTTTTAAAAATCTGATATTTCACCGATTGCAATACCTAAGTGTTGATTGCTGTCAAAGGAGAAACGGTTAGAAGTAGCAAAAGTTGCTTCTCATTCTGTTTCAATACCACCATGTGGATGTTTTTGACAGTGCAATATGAGCATGCATCCTTTATTTCTAGCCTAATCCAGCGGTGTTTTTCCAGTTCACATACCACATACCAGACTTAACTTTCAGAAATGGTAGTATGTCTCCAGATGCTTGTTTAAAGAAAGCAAAGAAAATTCTAATATTACAGGATGACTTGTAGGCACAATGCATTGGTGTGCTAAAACTAACTCTTTTAGTTTTCTATAATAGCTCTCTGATTTCAGCCAGAACAATATGGTTTGGATCAATCAATAAGTTAATTAAGCCAGGCATCTATTAATGTATTCCTGAAATTTATAAGTGTTATTGGAAGAGACTTTGCAGCAAGTTGTCTGCACATTCACCTGGTCAAAAATGATACAGATTTTTTAAATTGTAGTGAGTTATGTACAAGATTGCAATATTTTTGGGAAATTTTTACTTTAGATATGTCTTAAATGGTATGTTTGCACAAAAAACACTTTGGAAAAAAGTCACTGAAATTCCAATTTAATTTGAAGTAAAAATATGTAAATTGGCCATAAAATGTGTTTTTAGTGACTGTGCGATATGAATTATGTTGACAGGAGTGAGTTTAGGTGGATACTTATATTAAATGAACAGACACCAAAAACTGTTCTACCAGTAGTCACTTATCCAGATTAAATTAATCATTTGGATTAAGCCAATTACTATATTTTTGTTCACATCTATCTTGCATTTTTGATCAAAGAATTATTGTCAGATAGCTTCCAGAAAATGTTGCCCTTGTCATTGAATTATTTACTGAAATGATGCACAATGAAAAAGTGAATTATCAACAATTGCATTTATAACTCTCACCAAATTGTCCAGGTGAATTATAAAGGAGAAAGTACAGTTAAGTGAAACCTTGGCTGGATTTGACACTTTTCAGCGAGGCGAGAGAGGTGGAATGGAAAATAAGTGGTCCATATGCTCCCATCACTACCACCACCTCATCTCCAATTACTGCCTCATATGGAATCAAGTATACGATTTGATTTATTTTTCACATGTATTAGTATACAAAGAAAAGTATTGTTTCTGGCACACTATACAGACAAAGCAGACCATACGTAGGGAAAGAAAGGAGAGAGTGCAGAATGTAGTGTTACAGTCATAGCCACGGTGCAAGGTCGATCCATTCAAAATTCTGATGGCAGAAGGGAAGAAGTTTTTTAGTTGGTTAGTATGTGATCGCAGACTTTTGTGTCTTTTTCCTGATGGAGGAAGGTGGAAGAGAGTATACCCAAGGTGCATAGGGTCCTAGATTATGCTGACTGCATTTCTGAGGCAGTGGGAAGTATTTCTGTGTCAATGGATCTAATGCTAGTTTGAGTGATGAACTGGGCTTCATTCACGACCCTTTGTAGTTTAAAGTTTTTTTTAAGTTTATTCATCACAAGGCTTACATTAACACTGCAATGAAGTTACTGTGAAATTCCCCTGGTCACCACAGTCCAGCACCTATTTGGGTCAATACACCTAACCAGCACATCTTTCAGAACCTGGGAGGAAACCGGAGCACCCAGAGGAAACCCAAGCGGACACGGGGAGAACGTGCAAAGTCAACACAGACAATGACCCAAGCTGGGAATTGAACCCGGGTTCCTGGTGCTGTGAAGCAGGAGTGCTAACTACAGTGCTGCTGTGCAGTCCTGGTCTTGGACAAAGCAGGAGCCATACCAAGTTGTGATACAACCAGAAAGGCTGCTTTCTATGTTGCATCTGTAGAAGTTGGTGAGAGTTGTAGCAGACATGTCAAATTTCCTTAATCTCCCGAGAAAGTAGAAGCATTGCTTGGCTTTCTTAACTATAGCATCGGCATGGAAGGACCAGGACAGGTTGTTGATGATCTGGACACCTATAAACTAGAAGCTCTCGACCATTTCTAGTTTATCCCCATTGATGTAAACA
Source organism: Carcharhinus amblyrhynchos (assembly GCF_965287045.1). Classification (NCBI taxonomy): domain Eukaryota; kingdom Metazoa; phylum Chordata; class Chondrichthyes; order Carcharhiniformes; family Carcharhinidae; genus Carcharhinus; species Carcharhinus amblyrhynchos. The sequence goes on along the minus strand of NC_137335.1, from coordinate 31,412,022 downwards.
TGGGCATGCCCTCCACCTTGCTTCCTGAAGTCAATGACTATCCCCTTCGTTTTGTTGACAGAGGGTGAGCTTATCGTTGGCGCACCTGTTCACCAGATTCTCTATCTGTTTCCTGTACTGTGTCTCGTCAGTGTTTGTGATCTGACCCACAATGGTGGTGTTGTCAGCAAACTTGAAAATCGAGTTGGAGGGGAATTTGACCATACAGTCATAAGGATATAGTAAGGGGCTGAATAAGACAGCCTTGCAGAGCACCAGTGGTGAGGATGATCGTGGAGGCAGTGGTGTTACCTATCCTTACTGTCAATGGTCTGTTGGTTAGGAAATCTAAGATCCAATTGCAGAGGGAGTATCCGAGCCCCAGGCCACGAAGTTTGGAGATGAGCCTTGTAGGAATAATGATGTTGAAGGCTGGGCTGTGGTCTATGAATAGGAGTCAGACGTAGGTGTCTTCATTATCTAGATGCCCAGGGTTGAGTGTAGGACCAGGGAGATGGCATCTGCTGTGGACCTGTTGCGGCAATGGGCGAACTATACTGGATTTGGGCAGTTTGGTAGGCAGGAATTGATTTGTGCCATGCTAATCTTCCAAAGCTCTTTGTAATGATGGATGTCAGAGCCACTGGACGATAATCATTCAGGCACACTGCCTGGTGTTTCTTTGGTACCAGGTTGATGGTCATCGTCTTGATAGGGACCTCAAATTGGTGTAAGGAGAGGATGAAGGTGTCTGCAAATGCCCCCACAAGGTGGTCCACGCAGGACCTGAGTGCTTGTCCAGTTACCCCATCTGGGCCAGTTGCTTTCCGTGGATTGACTTTTGAGAAGGCTGCTGTAATGATGGAAATGGTGACCTCAATAACAGGTTCATCTGGTATAGGGGGGGCAAGCTCTCACTGACCTGTTGCTCAAAATGGGCATAGAATGTGTTGAGCTCATCGAGGAGGGATGCATTAGTGCTGACAATTTTACCTGCCTTCTTCTTGTAGCCTGTTTTGTCTTGCAGACGTTGCCATAGTCAGTGAGAGTCTCTGGGTAGCCTGGGATTCTAGCGTGGTCCAGTACTGTCTTTCGGCATCTTTGATGGATCTCTATAGGTCATATCTGGCTTTCTTGTTAGGGTCACCTGACTTCAACGCCTCAGATCCGGACTTCAGCAGGCAATGGATATCCCTGTTCATCTATGGTTTTTGCTTGGGAAACACATAAATTTGCTTCTTTAGCACATAATCTTCTACATCCTAATGAAGTCAGTTACTGTAGTCTCGTTCAGGCTGGTCACAGAATTTTTAAATATTGAGCAGTTTAAACAGTCCTGTCGGAGATCGTCTGATTCCTCAGACTAACACTGCATGAATTTCTTTGACAGATTCACCCGTTACAGTTTTTGCTTGTAAGCTGGTAGGAGGAGCACAGCGTTGTGGTCTGATTTACCAAAGTGTGGGCGGGCGATAGAGTGGTAGACATTTTTGATATTTGTGTAGCAGTGGTCTAGGATGTTTGGGCCTCTGATGGAAGGAGATGTGTTGGTGGTATCTTGGTAGAACACTCTTTAGCTTGGTCTGATTGAAGTCCACAGCCACGATGAACAAGGCCTTGGGATGTTTTGTCTCAAGGCTATTTGAGGCGGTATATATTTAGTCCAGCACAATCTTCATGCCTCTTTGGAAAGTGAGCCTGGCTTTAAATTTGTCTACCTTGTTTTCCAGAGATTGGACATTTGCTAGGAGTAAGGTAGAGAGGGGGGTTCCTTGGGACTGCGTTGTTTCACTCACCTGCAGGCCTGCACATTTTCCACACTCCCTGGAGTGTCTGCTTCTTTTCAGGCGTGGAAGTAGTTTGCGGTATTAAGGATTAATTGGTGTATCCAATGAGGTTCACTCTGCTTGGTGTATGGATGGAGGATTTGCTGCCTTGCTTGCAGTTCCTGCGTTGGTAGATGGGTCTGCACAGTTGGGCGTTCCGGGTCGCTGTTGGGCTGCGGTTTGGCTTCGGAGATTGCAGAATGTCCAGACCACACTCCTGTGAAGATGGGTCAAGGGCCGGTAAGTCGATGACATCTCTGGGATCAAAGTTGTGGATGTGCTGATGGTTGGGTCCACATGCTGGGGTCCTCGGGGTCACTACTGGGTTGGGCCTTCCTTCAGAGGTCAGGGGATTTGTAAACCTGCAAGTAAACTTAAAAGAGAGAATTAAAATGATTTTTAGGCAGTGGGAGTTGATTTTTCAGAGTCTAGGTCGAATGGAGAAGGGGAATGGGGGGAATGCTTGGGGCCTGCAGCTCTGAGTCAGAGGGATTGGTGGCTGGTGGGATGAAGGCTCCGGCTGCAGACTTGCTGGTTTGGCCATTGGGTTCAGTGGGAGCTGGGGAGAAGAAGACTCCAGCTCCAGGAATGCAGTTCTGGCCAGCAGAGACTGGTTTTCTGGTCACTAGGAGCTAGCATAGGAACATCCCCAGCCCTGGGACTGCAATGCCAGCTGCAGGTCCCACGTGGTCAGTAGGTCCAGGTCGTGTGTCTCCAGGGTCCTAAGGATCACCAAAACTGCAAGAGATTGTATTAAAGCATTTTGTTAGTGAGTTTAAAAGAGATAAAGTTTTTGAAGCATAGATCAAGTGTAAAGGATAAAATTAAAAGGTATGCTGGGCACAGCTTGCAAAAGTCACCACATTCCAGCACCATCTTGGTATTATTATGATGGCCAATTAGTCAGCTGTAATGTGACCAATTAGAGGTGGCCAAATTGGAGTTTAGGGTGGGATGTCATGCAGCAGAGGAGTCATGCTGCAAACAGGAATAAGGTAATGTCTTGAAATTTAAAGGCTCTCTGCTCTCTTAATCTGCTTTACTTTTTATAAGGTTCAAAAAAGTCAAAATATGAGCTCAAAAATAACTGCCATAAAACACTCCCAAACCCTTTTCCAGTGCCTGAAAAATACAGTAGGCAATGAAACATTTCACAATTGTTTTTTCAAGAAGCTCAATAGTTTGTTAATTATAGTCATTTGGTAGTATAGAACTTTGAGTAATGCTGAAAAAGTTCAATTTGGTGAAGTTTCTCATCTTCCGGTTATCAAGACAGTTACAAGAAAACCAATATCGGGGAAATAACTTTTAAGTATGCGAGAGGAAAGTGCTGATGAGAATGCAGTGTTCACCACTAACAGGATGCTACCATCAAACCAAAAAGATTTCTGCCTATCACACAAATAAGTGATGTAACAGATGAATTTCAATGCTAATATGTTGCTATGTCGGCCATATGTCCCAAAGACTGGCAGATCGTATCAAACAACGTGTCACCTCTGCTGTTTGCAACAGTCAAGGTAAAAGATCACACCAAATCAGTTTGTGTTCACAGAACTCAAAACATTGTTCAACATTAGATGTGATTCTGTAATTGGATAAGAAAGAACAAGAACAAAGAAAGTTACAGCACAGGAACAGGCCCTTTGGCACTCCAAGCCTGCACTTACCGTGCTACCTGACTTGACTGTGCTAAATTGACACTAGTGTCAAGAGGATTAGCAGTGTAAATGTGTGGGTTATGGGATTAGGGCCTTGGTGGGATTGTGGTTGGTGCAGACTCGATGGGCCAAATGGCCTCCTTCTGCACTGTAAGGATTCTGTGATTCTATGAAGGTTGGAAATAAGTGACGTATTAGTGAGAGCAACATGCTTTTGTGAAGGGGAGCTCATGACTCACTAACTTGATTGAGTTTTTCAAGGAAGTGACAAAGATGATTGATGAGGGTAGGGCAGTGGATGTTGTCTACTTGGACTTTGGTAAGGCCTTTGAGAAAGTCCCTCATGGCAGACTGGTGCAGAAGGTGAAGTTGCATAGGATCAGAGGTGAGCTGGCAAGGTGGATACAAAACTGGCTCAGTCAAAGAAGACAGAGAGTAGCAGTGGAAGGGTGCATTTCTGAATGTAGGGTTGTGACAAGTGGCGTTCTTCAGGGATCAGTGCTGGGACCTTTGCTGTTTGTAATATATATAAATGATTTGGAGGAAAATTATTTGATTAGTAAGTTTGCAGGTGATACAAAGGTTGGTGGATTTGCGGATAGCGATGAGGACTACTAGTGGATACAGTAGGATATAGATCGGTTGGAGACTTGGGTGGAGAGATGTCAGATGGCGCTTAATCCAGATGTATGTGAGGTAATGCATTTTGGAAAGTGTAATACAGATAGGAAATATACAGTAAATGGCAGAACCCTTAAGAGTGTTGATAGGCAGAGGGATCTAGGTGTAGAGGTGCAGACATCACAAAGTGGCAACGCAGGTGGAGAAGGTAGCCAAGAAGGCATACTGCATGCTTGCCTTCATCAGCCGGGGCATTGAGTTTAAAAAATTGGCAAGTCATGTTGCAGCTTTATAGAACCGTGGTTAGGCTGCACTTGGAATATTGTGTTCAATTCTGGTCGCCACACTACCAGAAGGATCTGGAGGCTTTGGAGAGGGTGCAGAAAAGATTTACCAGGATGTTACCTGGTATGGAGGGCATTAACTTTGAGGAGAGATTGGAGAAACTTGGTTTGTTCTCACTGGAACGATGGAGGTTGAGGGATGACCTGATATAAGTCTACAAGATTGAGAGGCATGGACAGAGTAGATAGAAGCTTTTTTCCAGGATGGAAGAGTCAATTATTAGGGGGCGACACAGGTTTAAGGTGCAAGGGGCAAAGTTTAAAGTAGATGTATGAGGCAGATTTTTTACACAGAGGTGGTGGGTGCCTGGAACTCATTACCGGAGGTGGTAGTGGAAGTGGATACGATAGTGAGTTTTAAGGGGCATCTGGACAAATGCATGAAAAGGATGGGAATAGACGGAAGGGTAGGTGGTTTTAGTTAAGTCAGGCAGCATGATTGGTGCAGGCTTGGAGGGCTGAAGGGCCTGGTCCTGTGCTGTAATTTTCTTTGTTCTTTGTTATTACTGCTGGCTTCATAGTTTGCCCTCATGTCCCTAATGCAAAACCTTAAATCCCCAGTCCTTCTACCATCAGTTTAAGCTAACAGTCTTTGTTATCTACCTTATCTAAATCTATCATAATCTTGCATACCTCTTAAATCTCTGCTCAATTTCCTTTGTTCCTTAGAAAACAACCCCAGTTTCTCCAACCTAATCTAATGGCTAAAATCCCTCATCCTGGAAACCATTCTGTAAATCACCTCTGACCCTTACAAGGACCACACATCTTTGCTGTCAAGTATGGTGACCTGGATGCAGTACTCTAGTTGTGACCTAACCAGAGCTGTATCAATTTTCATGATGTCCCTGCTTTTTCTACTCAATACTTCTAATTATGAATCCCAAGATCCCACTTGCTTTGCTAACTACTCTGTGAAAATGCTTTGACACCTTCAAAGATCCATGCACATGAACTCCCAAGTCTCTCTGTCCCTGTACGCTCATTTGAACTGTGCCAATTACTCTATTGCCTCTTCCTATTGCTTTTCCCTATTGCTTCTGTCAAATTGCAGTACCTCACACTTCTCTGTCAAATTCCATCTGCCACTTAGGCCATTTTGCTGGCCTGAATCCTGTTGTAGTTGGTATCATCCTCATTATTAAGAATGGAATCATTGGCTAGTTTTGAGATTTTACTCTGCGTTCTAGTGTCCAAGTCATTGATAGATATCAAAAGAATAGTGGTGCTATTGAAACTGACCCTTGGAAAACACCACAGTCTCCATTTAATTAGTAATAGATTGTAAGGTTATGGGAAGAAGGCAGGAAAATGAGGATGAGGAGCGTGCCAGCCATGATTGAATGACAGAGCAGACTTAATGGGCCGAATGGCTTAATTCTGCTCCTATAACTTATGAATTTATCCTCCAGTCTGAAAACATAAGAACTAGGAGCAGGAGTAGGCCATCCAGCCCTTCGAGCCTGCCCCGCCATTCAATAAGCTCATGGCTGATCTGACGTGTTTCAGTTCCACATTCCCGCCCTCTCCCCATAACCCTTAATCCCCTCGCTTATCAAAAACCCTTCAGCCCGCGTCTTAAAAATACTTAGCGAGGCAGCCTCCACCACCTCAACGGGCAGAGAATTCCAGAGATTCACCACCCTTTGAGTGAAGAAGTTCCTCCTCAACTCCGTTCTAAACCACCCCCCCTTTATCTTGAGGCTGTGCCCCCTAGTCCTACTGTCCTTTCTGAGCGGGAAGAGCCTCTCCACCTCTATCCTATCCATCCCATTCATCATCTTATACGTCTCAATGAGATCTCCCCTCATTCTTCTAAACTCTAATGAGTACAAGCCTAGTTTATTCAGCCTCTCCTCATAGTTCAACCCCCTCAACTCCGGTATCAGCCTAGTAAACCTCCTCTGCACTCCCTCCAAGGCCAAAATATCCTTGCGTAAGTACGGCAACCAAAACTGCACACAGTACTCCAGCTGCGGCCTCACCAATGCCCTATACAGCTGCAGCAAGACCTCCCTACTTCTATATTCAATCCCCCTCACTATGAAGGCCAGCATCCCATTCGCCTTCCTGACCACCTGCTGCACCTGCAGGCTGGGTTTTTGCGACTCATGCACAAGGACCCCGAGGTCCCTCTGCACCGTTGCCTGCTGCAGTTTTTCGCCACGTAAGTAATAGTCCTTCCTACCATTATTCCTACCAAAGTGGACCACCTCGCACTTGCCAACATTAAATTCCATTTGCCATTTCCTGGCCCATTTGCCCAGCCTATCTAGATCCTTCTGCAGACTCTCCACACCCTCCGTGCAATTTGCCTACCATTAAATATAGCTTGCTATTTTCCATTTTTAAGGCAATTGTTTATTCGGGTTGACATTGACCCTCCCATTACATGAACTTTAATTTTATGAACCAGCCTTTTATGACTCAGTTCCTTGTTCTGGTTGCCTTCTCAATACTTGCAAGCTAATCTTTTGTATGCTTTATTTTTCCGCAAGTCTCTGTCAGCGTCATTGTATGTTCTTCCACCAGTTTCAACTCAGGCAGTAGACTCCAAGCTTGTTTTATTTGTATTTGCTTCAGGACTGCTTTGCCAATTTCTCAATCAACCTTACTCACATCACGTCTGTCCCCTGTCACCCCAAATTCAGTGACTTACATTGACTCCTGGTTAAGTAATGCTTTGATTTTTAAATTCTCATTCTGTTTTCAGAACCCTTCATGGGCTTACCTTGCCTTATCTCTGTAATCTCCAGCTCTGAGAGACATCTGCATTTCTCCAATTCTGGCCATTTAAACATCCTCATTGACAACCATGCCTTCATCTGCCAAAATCCTTAAGTTCTGAAATTTTCTCCCTGTCTCCACCTCTTTAGTTGCCTTTCTTTTTTACACACCTTTAAAACCTAACTCTTTCACCAGTCTGTCCTAATATCATCTTAAGTAGCTCAGTATCAAATTTTGTTAACTTTCCTGTGGAGTACCTTGGGATGTTTTACTATGTTAAAGGCACAATATAAATACAAATTGTTGCAATACTTTTCACATACACCAGGATGAATTCCAGAATGTACCCTTTATGGTTTTCTTTCTCAGTTGTATTTCATTGTCTCTCCTTGACTCAGTTATTACTGTGCTGGAGGCGGTTGTTTGTTTCTTCTCTGTGTGGTCAATTCTTGGCCTGTCAGGATTTCATACATATCTGATCAGCTCAAATCAGACCACAAATGAAGATGTAAGTATTTTGGATCATACAAGAAGCATCCTTCATAAAATGAAGAATGAATAATAAAATGGATTATTATGGATAAATAGAATGATTAACTGGCATTGATAATAAAAGGGTATAATCTAATAATGATATTGCTGTTCAAAAGTCAGAGTGCAGCCAAAACCTAATGAAATATTCTGAAATGAACAACCTTGATAAAAGATGAAGCCTACTGTCTTGCACAGATCTGGACAAATCCAGTTTTTACATTTGCTTTTAGAAAAAGGGAATAGCACAAGGTATAAAAGTAGAAAATGCTAGAAAAACTCAGCAGGTCTGGCTGCATCTGTGGGAAACACGGTACGAAGTCTCACAACACCAGGTTACAGTCCAACAGGTTTATTTGGTAGCAAAAGCCACAAGCTTTCAGAGCGCTGCCCCTTCATCAGGTAAGTGGGAGTTCTATGTACAAACAGGGCATATAAAGACACAAACTCCATTTACCACCCAGCCTTCAGGACTTCTTCCTGTATTTATCCCAATCCAACGCCGACATCTCCACATCATGCATCTGTGGGAGCCATGATGTGGAGATGCCAGCGTTGGACTGGGGTAAACACAGTAAGAAGTCTCACAACACCAGGTTAAAGTCCAACAGGTTTATTCGGTGGCAAAGGCCACTAACTTTCGAAGCGCTGCCCCTTCATCAGGTGAGTGGGATTTCAGTTCATAAACAGGGCATATAAAGACACATTCAGTTTACAAAATAATGGTTGGATTGCGAGTCTTTACAGGTAATCAAGTCTTAAAGGTACAGACAATGTGAGTGGAGAGAGGATTAAGCACAGGTTAAAGAGATGTGCATTGTCTCCAGATAGCACAGGTAGTGAGATTTTGCAAGACCAGGCAAGTTGTGGGGGTTACAGATAGTGTGACATGAACCCAAGATCCCGGTTGAGGCCGTCCTCGTGTGCAGAACTTGGCTCGGGACATCCTTTCCTACAGCGTATCAGGTAGACAACATTGGCCAAGTTGCAAGTATATGTACCGTGTACCTGGTAGATGGTTTTCTCATGTGAGGTGACAGCATCTGTGTCGATGATTCGGCATGTCTTGCAGAAGTTGCTGTGACGGGGTTGTGTGGTGTGGTGGTCACTGTTCTCCTAAAGGCTGGGTAGTTTGCTGTGGACAATGGTCTCTTTGAGGTTGTGTGGTTGTTTGAAGGCAAGAAGTGGGGGTGTGGGGGTGGCCTTGGCAAGATATTCGTCTTCATCAATGACATGTTGAAGGCTCCGGAGAATATGTCACACCTTCTCTGCTCCGGGGAAGCACTGGATGACGAAGGGTACTCTGTCCACCATGTCCCGTGTTTGTCTTCTGAGGAGGTCGGTGCGGTTTTTCGCTGTTGTGCGTCGGAATTGTCGATCGTTGAGTCAAGCACTATATCCTGTTCTTATGAGGGCATCTTTCAGCGTCTGGAGGTGTCTGTTGCGATCCCCCTCATCTGAGCAGATCCTGTGTATACAGAGGGCTTGTCCATAAGAGATGGCTTCTTTAACATGTTTAGGGTGGAAGCTGGAAAAGTGGAGCATCGTGCGGTTATCTGTGAGCTTGCAGTACAGTGAAGTGCTGAGGTGACCGTCCTTGATGTAGATGCGTGTGTCCAAGAATGCAACCGATTCCGGAGAGTAGTCCATGGTGAGTCTGACGGTGGGATGGAACTTGTTGATGTCATCATATAGTTGTTTCAGTGATTGTTCACCATGAATCCAGAGGAAGAAAATGTCATCGATGCATCAATGTGGTGCATCAGTTGAAGGTCCTGTGCGTTGAAGAGGTCTTGTTCAAGCCTTTGCATGAAGATGTTGGCATATTAAGGTGCGAATTTGGTTCCCATGGCTGTTCCGTGTGTCTGGATGAAGAACTGGTTGTTGAAAGTGAAGACATTGTGGTCCAGGGTGAAGCGGATGAGTTGTAAAATGTCATCTGGAGATTGGCAGTTGTTGGTGTTGAGTACTGAAGCAGTTGCAGCAATGTCATCGTTGTGGGGAATTCTGGTGTAGACATCCATTGTGATGAGGAGTAATCCAAGGCGGCCTTCGCGACACAGGACAACGCAGAGTCACTGAGCAGAGACTGATAGCCAAGTTCCGCACACGTGAGGATGGCCTCAATCGGGATCTTGGGTTCATGTCACACTATCTGTAACCCCTACAACTTGGCTGGGCTTGCAAAATCTCACTAACTGACCTGGCTGGAGACAATACACATCTCTTTAACCTGTGTTTAACCCTCTCTCCACTCACATTGTCTGTACCTTTAAGACTTGATTACCTGTAAAGATTCGCATTCTAACCATTATTTTCAAAATTGAGTTTGTGTCTTTATATTCCCTGTTTGTGAACTGAAATTCCACTCACCTGATGAAGGAGCAGGACTTCGAAAGTTAGTGGCTTTTGCTACCAAATAAACCTGTTGGACTTTAACCTGGTGTTGTGAGACTTCTTACCGTGGATCTGTGGGGAACAGAATTAACATTTCGAGATTGGGTAACCTTCAGAGTGTAACCACATGGTGCTGTCCTCTAACCAAAGGAAGGTAGGTTATGGAAGGGGATATAAATAAGTGCAAAAGTATTGGTCGAGTGTAAAGTTCTATTTGGCAATGTGAATATATGCTTATGTATCTATATAAGATTTGATAGAGGACAGAAAATTTGTTTAATACACTCTCACTACTAATTAATAATACAAGGTGTTAGGCAAATTAAAACTAATAGGACAAGGTATCAGTTAAAATCGTAAATGTAGATATTAGTTTTTCAGAAGTAATAAGGGTTGTCGCACATGGCTTAAAATTTATCTTTTTAGATTAGTAGTTGTTGATTCTGCACGTATTTGCTCTAATTGTTACTGTTACAATTTTATGGATTATGTCAAAGTGCTAATATTAATGCTGTATTCTGGCTGATTCGTCTGAGTGAACGATAAGACATTGTCCCAGCTGGTTTAACTTTGAATATGGCAGACTAATTTTATAGTAGACAGCAATAGCTGTAATTTATTGATTAATTTATAATGTTTCATGTTTTCTTAAATATAGAAACTGCAGGGTACAACAATTAAAATTGGTTGAGTATTTAAGTAATTTAATCAAATGTGTGGAAGTCATGTGTTTTGTTTATATGAACTATAGTTATGGTTAATTTTAATTTTGTTCTTGCAGATTAAAGGATCGTGGTCAAACAAAAGAAGCAAAGACAATTACAATCCATATAGTTATGGGAATATCTTCACAAATTGTTGCGCAGCTCTATGTGGGCCATTGCCACCAAGGTGGGAAATAATTGTCATGGGCAATTAGTCACTGTTCAGGGATTTCCTTCCACTATTTATTTTCCCTTTCACACAAAAAGGAACAAAATTGGGTTCATTCAAAGAATGTCTATTTTTAAAAGTCAGTGAATTAATTCAAAAACTGCAATGATATTTTTCATGATGTGCACATGTTGAATCAGTTATTACTAACTATTTACTTAGACTAGTTAGTTTTTACAACTATATATCAGCTTTTTAAAGGAAATCAGTAATGCACTGCAGTTCTAGATTTCTGGGCTACTTTTTTATCTGGACTTGGGAAATCCTGATTTATGCATTTTCGAGGATTGCAATATGCACACCTGATTCATGCGTGACTTTACAAGGGAATTTTGTCTTTTCACACATGGATTGGGTTCACAATTTGCAGCAATGATAGAATGCCTGCAAGTGTGGGTGCGGAAGTGCGCCGTTAGAAGACCTGCATCAGTTTTCCAACACAACAGCCCGACTCCAAACATGATTTAGATCTCACCTGTTAATGCTTAGCTGCCCCACCACCCATAAAATCTGATTTGATTTGACTTAATTTATTATTGTCACATGTATTAGTATACAGTGAAAAGTATTGTTTCTTGCATGCTATGCAGATAAAGCATTTCGTTTATAGAGCAGGAAAAGAGAGAGTGCAGAATGTAGTGTTACAATCATAGCCAGACGTGTAGAGAAAGATCAATCTAATGCAAGGTAGGGCCATTCAAAAGTCTGATGCCAGCACGGACAAAGCTGTTCTTGAGTTAGTTGGCGGGTGTCCTCAGACTTTTGTTTCTTTTTCCCAACGGAAGAAGGTGGAAAAGAGTATGTCCGGGGTGCACAGGGTTCCTAATTATTTTGGCTGCTTTTCTGAGACAGCAGGTAGTGTAGACAGTGTCAGTGGGTGGAAGGCTGGTTTGAGTGATGGACTGGGCTTCATTCACGACCATTTGTAGAATCTTGCGGCCTTGGACAGAGCAGGAGCCATACCAAGTTGTGATACAACCAGAAAGAATGCTTTCTAGTTGGTGGGAGTCGTAGAGGACATGCCAAATTTCCTAAATCTTCTGAGAAAGTAAAATCGTTGGTGGGCATTCTTAACTATAGCATCCACATGGAGGGACCAGGATAGGTTGTTGTGATCTGAACATTTAAAAACTTTAAGCTCTCGCCTATTTCTACTTCATCCCTATTGATGTAGACGGGCATGTTCTTCACTATGCTTTCTGAACCCGATGACAATCTCCTTTGTTTTGTTGACATTGAAGGAGAGATTATTGTCACTGCACCAGTTCACCAGATTCTCTATATATCTCTGTCTCATCATCGTGTGAGATCCAACCCACTACGGTGGTGTAATCAACAAACTTGAAAGTCAAGTTGGAGGAGAATTTAGCCACACAGTCAGTGTTGTATAAGGAATTTAGTAAGGGGCTGAGGACTCAGCTGTGTGGGGCACCGGTGTTGAGGGTGATCATGGGCACAGTAAGAAGTCTCACAACACCAGTTTAAAGTCCAAAAGGTTTATTTATTATCATGAGCTTTTGGAGCACTGCTCCTTCATCAGGTGAATCATCTGATAAAAGAGCATCATTCCGAAAGCTCGTGATATCAAATAAACCTGTTGGATTTTAAACTCGTGTTGTGAGACTTCTTACTGTGCCCACCTCAGTCCAATGCTGGCATCTCCACAATGAGAATGATTGTGGAGGAGGTGTTGTTGCCTATCCTTACTGATTATGGTCTGTGGGTTAGGAAATTCAGGATCCAGTTGCAGAGGAAGGAGCTGATCCCCAGGCCATGGAGTTTGGAAATGAGTTTCATAGGAATAATGGTGCTGAAGGCTGAGCTGTAGTTGATAAATTGGAGTATGACGTAGATGTCAGTACCATACAACCTCATTTTCCATGTGCCCCCACTGTGCCCATCCTGCCCCTGCTCCTTTAATATACATTATGACACTTCATTGAAAAGGTAATGTAATGTGGTGAACAATTAGATGATGCTGGTCAACATCAGGGTCAACTTACCTTTGCAGGACAGTATCATACAATAGAACACATGTACATTATAATACAGCACCTAATACTGAGATTTAAAGGTGTCAAAACATTTAATTGAGCTACAATTATCTTTAAGTATGTCCCCAATTCCTGAGCAGGCTTTTCGCATTCTTCACAAAAAAACTTAGTATGCTTTTAATGGGGTCCTAAAAACCGGTACTGGGAAATCTGAATTTCTTCTCCTATTTAAAATTGGGAACCTGACCCCAATGGGAGTGAGTTAGCATTTTGCACACTAGACATTCCCAACTCATGAAAAAGTCAGAGAAAAATCCAATTAGAGGTATAGATAGGGTGGTCCGTGATAGCCTTTTTCCTCGGATGGAGAAAGCTAGCACGAGGGGACATAGCTTTAAATTAAGGGGTGGTAATTATAGGACGGATGTCAGAGGTATGTTCTTTACCCAGAGGGTGGTGGGGGAATGGAATGCCCTGCCTGCTGCAGTTGTAGATGCGTCTAGTTTGGGGGCGTTTAAGAGGTCCGTGGATAGGTTTATGGATGGAAAGGGATTGGTTTAGGTTAGAGGGTCATTGCTTTTCTCTTAATTGGTCGGCGCAACATCGTGGGCCGAAGGGCCTGTTCTGCGCTGTAATGTCCTATGTTCTATGTTCTAAAAATGTCACGGGGTCAGGGATGTAGGGGAAATGTATATTTGCTCCAAAAGTAAAAGTGCCGTGCAATAAAATGCATCTGACATTCAAATGAAAATTTGGCCCAATCTGTCTACTTTCATACATGAATCTCTCCGTGTTGTCCTGGTCAGTGTAGGTTATAAGACTCTAAAGTAGGAGGTGCAAGAAAGAGAATCTCAGGAATGCTTGATTTTCCTACCAATCCAAATGGGGAATCGCCTGCCATTTATCTGATACTCAATCACCATTCATGGAAGCATAGCTAATGTTAGGATCTCTAATCTGGAAAATTACAAATGTGAATCAATTCAATGCCTCTATTCAATGACACTAATGAAGTGCTGTTAATTTTAAAGATTTTTCTTTTTTTAAAAAAAGAACAAACCATTCTTAAGAAGTATTAGATTTAGTAAATTTGGCTCTTATGTTAACTTTTGTAGGTCATATATTTAAATAAGTGTGGTTATACTATCGGCTTTTTTTAATAGTTTCTTGGTCTGTTCACATTAGTCAACTAAACAAATAGAGATTAGATTAAATTCCACCAGGTTTACTTGCACTTCCAGGTCATACGCTGATCATGGCATGAAAATTAAATGATTATTTTTGAAAAAGATGGACTGGAGGAAACAAACAGAAGTTATATTAAACTATAGTTCTTTGATCTGTTCAAATGTTGCAAAAGCTGGTGATGTTACTGTTCTTAGCCTATAACATAACCATGAAAAGGTCTTGTTATTCTTCGTCCAAGTAGACTTTTGTTGTCAATTATTAACCACACTTTTACTTTTCTTTTTACAAGCTTAATTGACCGAAGAGGAGTGATCCAGTCAGATACGCCACAGTCAGTTGCAGCACCAAATGGGATCACTACGTATGGGGCCACACAATCTCAGAGCAACATGGTAGGATCCACACCATAGTGTTGCTCACTGCGATCCTGTCATTGTTTATTTACATCACCTTTTTTCCATTTGTTTCAGTAGTACATTTCATCTATCCCTGAAAAAACTAGGCTAGTAAGAACAGCTGTCCCAAGCTACTGCGATTTGAGAGGTGCCCTGAACACATGAACAACCTTATTGCTTCAGAGAAATGTGTCATATGCAGTTTAACGAAAGAATACTGAAGAATGGAGAATGTGAATGTCATGGAGCCTCTAGTCCTTCTGTTTAAGAGAATAAAGAAATGCAACTAAACCCCAACTGGTGCAGCCAAGTAGTAAACCATTTCCAACATTCATGTTTAGTACAGTTTGAGGTTAGTTTTCAGCTTTATTGAAACTATTTTATATATTTAGAAAGAAGAATGCTTGCATCTGTGGCGAAATATAACCTGTGGTAGAGAGAAAAATATGAAATGCTATTTGTATCTTTTTCACAAGTAGCGGAACTGCATTACAGATGGATTCATAGGTTGATTTTGAGGCCACTTTAGCACCTAGGTAAATGCTTTTTAGTAGTCCAAACTCAATTATTTGAATCTCCACAAGCAGAGTCTTAATTTTGACTTGCACAGAAGTTTCAACACAGAACAGACCATTCAGCCTTACTGGCTTGTACCAGTGATTAAGTACTAATGCAGTTCCTCCCATCATAATTCATCAAACTCTCTGTGCAAATATCTTTCTATTCCTTTTGTCTGCATGTACTCATACAGCTTCTTTTTGCAGGCACCTGTGCTGTTCACCTCAACCACTCCCAAGGAGTAGTAAATTCCATATTGTAACGACTTTTGGGGAAAGAAGTTTTTTCGTGGATTACCTCATGGATTTATCAGTGATTATGTTAAATGTTTAGTCCTTTGTTTTGAACATTCCCATTAATAGAAAAATGTCCTTTTTATTTGTAACCAACAAAACCCATCACAATTTTAAAGACCCCTATTAGGTCATCCCTTAGGCTTCTTTTCTCTTGAGCAAAGAGCATGAACCTATTCAGGCTTTCCTGATTGCTTTCATCTCTCAGTTCTGGTAACAACTTTGTAGAATTTCTTGGTATCTGCTTCAGTGCCTCTACATTGTTTTGGTAATATGGCAACCAGAACTACACAAAGTATTTTAATGCGGTGTATCTAAAGTTCGATAAAAGTTTAACACAATTGCTGTTCAATTTTATTCTTCCTAAATTAACCCCTGTGCTTTATTAGCATTCTCATGATTTTGTTAACTTGTGTTGCTGCTTTTAATAATTTGCGAATGTGTACTGCTAGATTCTTTCACTCCTCTATCGACCTTACTTAAATTATTATTTTACAAGGAGCATATCACCTCTTTATTCCTCCTACCAAAATTACCACCTCACTTTTTTTTACATTAACTTGCCATTTATTGCCAATCTACAAGTTTATTAATGTTGTTTTGTATTTTGTTGCAGTTTTCCACTGTATTACTGATGCTCCAATTTGGTGCCATCTGTAAATTTTCAGTGTATTCCTGCCTTCAAACCAATTGGCTAAGTGAAGAACAGTAATTACCCTAGCAAAAATTCCTTCTGCCAGTGTGCTTAACTACCTTTAACCACTACTCTGTTTTTGTTCTTTAGCTTGCTATTCATCCTGCTACCTGTCTCGTGACTCTATGTGCTCTGACCTTAATTATTAGTTTATAATGCAGTATCTCATCAAAGGCCTTTTGGAAATCCAACTATAGTCCATTACCCTTGTATATTGCCTTTGTTACTTCTTCAAATAAATCTGTAAGATTAGTCAGTAAGCATCTTCCCTTTTGATGTTCATGTTGACTATTTACCTCAGCCACTCCAGATATTTTTCTATTATTATCATCATAGAAAAGTTCAACACAGATGATGATCGTTTGGCCCATCATGCCTGTGTTGGCTCTTTGAAATAATGCAATTATTTCCTATCCATCCTGTTCTTTCCTCATGGGCCTGAAAATATTTCTGTTTCAAGTACTTATCCATTTCCCTGTTGGTTGTCATTGAATTTGCTTCCATCACCTTTTAAGATGGACTGTAACAACTCACTGCATAAATTGTGTTTTCCTCATCTCTAGTTCTTTTGCCATCTTTGTCTCATCTACTCTTTAAAAACTCTTCATGTTGGCAGTAGCGTAGTGGTATTGTCACTGGACTAGTAATCCATAGTTGTAGTAATGCTGTGGGCATCAGTGTATCAATCCCACCATGGCTTATGTTTGAATTCAATAAAAATCTGGAATTAAAAGTCTGATGACAACAACAAAACCACTGCAATCTGCCACCTTTACCTGGCCTGGTCTATACGTGACTCCAGACCCACAGCAATGTGGTTGACTCTTTGTTGCCCTCTAAAATTCAGTTCAAGGACAATGAGGGATGGGCAACAAATGCTGACACTTGCCAGGACACCGACATCCCATGAAAGAATAAATAAAGAAAAATTAAATCCCCCTAACTTACTCTGTTCTAAAGAAGAATGACCCCAACGTTTCTAGTCACCCCATGTACTTCTTCATACATTCTTCCTAAAGTACAAAGCCCAAAATAGGACAGTGGCCTAGCCATTGATTTATAAAGGTTTACCACAACTTCTTTCCTTTTGTATTCTATGCTTCTACTTATAAATTGTACTGTATGATTTTTCAGCTGCCTGATTAACTTGCCTTTCTACCTTCAAGGCTTTACTTACATGTATCCCCTGGACTTTCTGCAATTAAATCATTTAACATATATTGCCTTTGAGTTTAACTTTGCGTAAAATGTCATTATCTTTCTTTGTCTTCCCTATGAACAACATTAAACTATAAGTTTATAATTCCCTGGACATATTCTGCCTCCCTTTTAAATAATATCTGACATTCAGTCCTCCAGCATTATACTTTTTTCTAAGGAATTGTTATAAATACAGTAGGTGGGATTTTCTGCACCCTCTGTGGTGTGTTTCATGGCAGTGGAGGCAGCCTGCCAATGGCCTTGTGAGTCTGCTGCTGTCAATGGGGTTTCTTGTTCTATGCAACCCTCCCGCCGACAGGACTGGAAAATTCTGGCCAACACATAATATATAACAATTCTCTTCCCTAGCTTCTTTCAGTGACAGTGGATATAATCCATCCTAGGTTTTTAGCCACTCTAAGTTTAAATTGCTTATAAATTATCTCCCAGTCTTTTAAATTTAAAATACCTGTTTCAATCTGTTCCTTGCCCTAGGTCTCCCTGGTAAATAACTGAGGGAAAATAATTATTCAGTATTTATGCTATTTCAATGTCATCATCTGAGAGTTTATTTGTATTACTTAGTGGCCCAGTCTCTATCGTGATTTTGTTTGGTGATTTTTTTAAAAAAATATTCCATGATAGTTAAATTTTATAGCTCTTCGTTTGTTTTCCTACTGTTTTTTGGATTTTAATAACCTCGTCATGTTTCTTTTTGCCATCCTTTTTGTTATTGTCTATGTGCTTAGTGTGTGTGTTTTTTTAGTTTTAATTTTGTCCTTATCTCTCTTTATCCATGTTTTTCATTATTGAATAGCTTGTTCTTGATTTTCAGCCTGAACACTCTTGATCAGCTTTTTAAATTATTTCCAGTCTATTTCTTTGGTCTTCGTTGTACATAAGTCTTTTATAGTGATTATTTTAAACATTATTATGTTGTGATCATTTTGTATAGATGTTCCTCTACATTTACTTTGCTTTGTTCTATTGCTGTTCCATTATTAGATCCAGCAGTTACCATTAGAATCACCATTAGGTGATTTTCCCCTATTAGGCTGATCAATTCTTCCTTATTTTTATCTCTGTTCCTATGGATCTTTCTATCTCAATGTTAATTGTGAACCTTTTTTCTACTGCCAATTAGTACATCTATCCAACTCTCCCACCACTATCCTTTCTAAATCTGTTATTCCCTGTAACATCTAATTTATTCTTCAGGGTGTGGGGATCTAGGCCAGCTTTTATTGCCCATCTGGAATTGCTCTTGAGGAGGTAATAGTGAGCTGCCTTCTTGAAGTGCTGATGTCTGTGTGGTGTAGGTACATCCATTGTGCTATTGAGAAATGAGTTTCAGGATTCTCACCCAGTGACAGTGAAGGAATGGCAATATGGTTCCCATTCAGGATGGTGTATGGCTTGGAGGAGTACCTGCAGGTGGTGTTCCCAGTCTCAGTCCTAGGACTGCCAGTCCTATTCTTTATCGAGCCATGTTTCAGTTATCCCTACTATATCTGGCTCCTCATTCTATGCCTGTTATTGCCCCATTTTGTTTTGGATGCTGTGCACATTGTTACCATTGTTGGTAATTTATTTTGTTTATATTAAGCATACTACCCACTTATATTTATGTTCTATAATGGTAAGTGTTCCTTGCCATTTACATTACCTTTATTTTCCATTTTGGTCTGATCTTTACTCTCATTGCTTATTTTATCTTCAGCTTATGTTACTGCCACCAGAAATTTCTGCCCTTAGTTTAAAATTCTATCCATGATTCTATTTTTCCTTTCCATTATAACAGCTGAGAAATTCTAATTATAACATCTCGCGTTGGGTAATGCCTTTCACTCTATAGCAGTGGTGGACAGGTGGTAAACCTGGATCCAAATGGTGTCCAATCTCTTGTGTTAGAATTCAGAAGTTTTTAGTACAATCATTTTAAAAGGTTGATATTACATTTCATTTTTATTTGCACGTTCAACTTATTTAACAGAACGACCATAACCTGTAGGAAGCCTCATTAATTGTTTTTTAAATTGTAACATTGGATTGTTAGAAGTCTTTGTTGACACACATCACAGTAACTAAAAGGTTGCAGATTTCCAATCTACTTTCTTACTATGTGTGCCAAATTAGAATATATTTTTCATCCCAACCTTATACTTCAGGGAATAAAACAGTCTTTTCAAGTTGGTTACAAACCTTTTATTCAAATTGAGGTTGAGCATGATGTCCTTTTTTTGCTATGCATGAACAGATCTTTCACATTTGTATCAATAGAATTAGATTGGTTTGCTAATTTTCTGCTAGCGATCATGTTTAGGTTAGCTGTCTTTTATTTCAATTGATACTGTAACTCTTGCAATGTTCTATCCAAAGCTGTTGCTGAACAATATAAATAACAATATACTATGTTATAGGCAATGTTCACTTAAAAAAGGCTAAATCCCATTAAATGTTGAAGCAGCTAGAAACATTTCAGGAATGTTAAAGGTTTTTTCCAGGGAAAAGAGACCTAGCTCCCTCAACTATCCTCATAAGGCATGCCACCCAGGCAACATCCTTGTAAATCTCCTCTGCGCCCTCTCAATAGCTTCCATATCCTTCTTGTAGTGAGGCAACCAGAACTGTGCACAGTACTCCAAGTGGAGTCTGCCAAGGGTCTTATAAAGCTGCAGCATTATCTCCCGACTCCTAAACTCAATCCCTCGATTAATGAAGACTAGTAACCATACGCCTTCTTGACCACATCCTCCACCTGTGAGGCCGATTTGAGTCCTATGGACCCAGACCCCAAGGTCCTTCTGATCTTCTACACTGCTAAGAGTCGTACCCTTGATATTATCCTCCTTCATCCCATTGGACCTGCCAAAATGGACCACTACACATTTATCCGTGTTGAAGTCCATCTGCCACTTCTCCACCAAGTCTTGCATCCTATCTATGTCTCGCTGCAACTTCTGACATCCCTCCAGATTATCCACAACACCACCAACCTTCGTGTCATCAGCAAACTTACCGATCCATCCCTCCACTTCCTCATCCAGGTCATTTATGAAAATGACAAACAGCAAGGGTCCCAGAACAGATCCCTGGGGCACTCCAGTGGTGACCGACTTCCATGCAGAAAAAGACCCATCCACAGCCACTCTCTGCCTTCTGCAGGCAAGCCAGTTCTGGATCCACAAAGCAACAGCCCCTTGGATCCCATGCCCTCTCATGGAGTAATTTAGTTAATATGAATAAACATATATCTTTTGATTTTGTTTTAAAGGCTCAGCTAGAAATTTGAATATACCAAAAATAATGAAGTTAATAGTACAGTATAATTCTGGCAAGTAAGAAAGATAATCTTGCATTTATATAATACCCATTATGACCTTATGATGTCTCGAAGTGCTGTACAGTCAATGAAATATTTTGAGATAACATCAATATTGTAATGTAGGAAAATGAGCAGTAAATTTGCACGCAACCAGGTCCCGCAAACAGCAATATGACAGTTACCAGATAACCTGCTTTGGTGGTGTTGGTTGCAATGCTTTGCACAACATTTGGTTGGTTGAGCTTTAAAAAAAATGATAATTTGTGTTTTGCTGGGCATTTATGTGAATTTTAAAAGTAATTTTGCCATATAATTTTCTCAAGTTTTGATCATTTAATTTAGAAACTATTATGAGATACTCTGTTAATATTTTAACACTTCGGTTTCAGCCAGCTAAATTTATTCTTCCTGAGGCCTGATTCACTTATACTATAAATCAACTTTCCACAGGTGTTCTCCCAACCACCTACAGTCATTCGACGTGGGATTGGTGGAAACACTTAAGTAGCTGTCAGTACCTATTTTCCAGGGTTTCCACCAAAGTTGGAGAAAAAAGTTTGGAGAAACCTCATGGAAATTCACCCAAATAAATGAAAAAAAAGTCGTGCACTTCTTTGATGTGCAAGTTTGATCTCATTGTATCAAGCTTCTATGTAAAAAGCACAACGTTAAAAGTATTTATTTCATAAGTATGCAATTTGGAACCTGTATATCTATTTGTACAGGCATGTTTGCCATTTGGTAGATGTTTGATACTTATTTTACTGCAATACCTGCTTGAATTGCTTGAAAATTGAATACCAACTTTCCTATTAATGCTCTGATTCAGTACAACAAATAGAAAGCATCAATGGAGTTAAATTGAGATGTATACAATCATACAACACTATTTACAATATATTTACAACCATTTACAAACTAAATCAATGACTTGGATGAAGGAACAAATGTATGGTAGCTAAATTTGCCAACAATACCGAGAAAGGCGGGAAACTAAGTTGTTAAGAGGAGGTAAAGAGTCTGCAGAAGGATATAGATGGATTCTGCAAGTGGGCAAAGAAATTGTATAATTTGGAAAAATATGAACTTGTCCACTTTGGCAGGAAGAATGGAAAAGCAATATTCTACTTAAATAGAGATTGCAGAACTTAGTTCAGAGGAATCTGGGTGTACTGGTATATAAAACACAAAAATATGCAGGTAAAACAAGTGATTAGGAAGGCAAATGGAATCTTGGTGATTATTGCAAGGGAAATCAAGATCAAAAGTAGAACTTTGGTGAGACCACATCTGGAGCATTGTGGAGTTTAAGTTTTGTTATTTGAAAAAGGATATAATTTCATTATAAGCAGTTCAGAAAAAGTTCGCGTGAGAGTATGTTTCCTCTCCTCCATGAGGGAGACTAAAATTAGAGGACAGAGTTTAAGAACGTTAAGATGGAAATGACGGCTGTTAGTGTGTGGAATTCTCTTCCCCAGAAAGCAGTTGTAGCTGGTTCATTAAATTTATTCCAAGCCAAGTCCAAGTTAGATAGATTTTTGATGGACAAGGATTATGGCAAGCAGACAGGAAGGTGAAGTTGAGAACACAATCAAATCAACCATGATTTTATTGAATGGCCTATGTTTCTGCTTCTAAGTCCTTGTTCCTAATACCTAACATCTGTGTATTTTCAGTTTTTGCTTGATGCATACTGTTTGTTATCACTTAGCCCTTTTTTGAAAGATGAGGAATCTTCCAATGTGACCAATGCAAGCTGTTATTTAGAAACAAAGTCAATGCTACAACCCATCTTTTCGATCTTTTGTATTCAAATTGAATTGGCTTTATATGAGAAAAATGTACGCTACTTCTCATCAGTCGGCAGCGCATTTGATGTTACTGAATCTGTTCCCAGTTTCTTCAAATACCTGAGCACTGTCATTTAATACTAATAACAATGCAAATCTCATTATTCCGTCCCTCTCTAGATCATTGGATGTATAGGGGAGGGGTTACAGGAGTGAAAAAAATGAAGTGTGTATCGAGAAGTTCCTACAGCTCTTCCCCAACAGCAAAAGGAAGATTTTTTTGTTTTGTAACACCTCCTAAAGAGTGCAACTAATTAATATCTTGCCCTGTGCACCAGCTTCCAAGAACTGCTCAATATTATATTGACAGGCATGAGTTGTCTCTTTTAATGGTACCATGAGATTAATCTTTGCTAAAGTATCTTATGATTGCTTGAGGAAATGGACTTTTAGCCAATCAAAACAGATAAGTGGCCTTGATTTCAGAAATAGAAAGTAGGTCAGGATAACAAAAATAAGTTGTGAACAATTAAATATAATATGTAGCAAGTTGAAAATTAAAGTTACAGTTCAGCAAATTAAGCATATGAATCATCTTTAACTGGTTATTTTGTTTGTTTTTAAGTGTTTGGTACTGTTGCAGCAAGAAGACTTTATCATTATTGCTGTTATGTAAAGTCAATCTTTAACCTTAATGAAATGCTTTTATATTAAAACAAATTGGCTGGCTCGGGGAGTTCAGAATTTCGGGAGATACCAACACTCAGGGCTAAAGTTGTATATTTTTAGATGAGGGCTATTATTTACACATAGGGAGGTTGCTTGAGCTTGGAGTATGCATCAATACTTGAATTATATTTGGAACTTTCACATTCCAGTTTCAAAGACCCCAGATTGTTTTCTTACACAGATGAAACAATTATAGGGAGATGAAGAATTGTTATTTTACAGATCACTTTCTTCTGTAGTTTCAGTGTCTGGTCTTTGTTATCTAAATCTGTTTAGAGTGCCCTCATTGTTTGTACTCCAATGTTGTAATAGATTTGCATATTTTTATAATGTTGGCAAATAAATATTTGGAAATAGTTACCAATTTAAAAAATGTTATGGGCAGGCCATCTAAAGAAAACCTACATTGATTGAAAACACTAGGAGTCATTCTATCCATTCTGATGTTTTTAATTAGGGAATATTTGATTTAATATTGCATCGATAATATATAATTTAGTTTAATAAATATAAATTGAATCCATGTCATTTTTCAGAACTGGTGAACCATTTCTAACCATTTCTTGCCATTTCTAATCAGGGAAAAACTGATATCCTACCACCATAATTGGAAAGAGACATAACCATGAAACAAAGTAATAGTGATCCCACTCTGCAGCCAAAATCTTCAATGTACAGCAATATAACAGCACAGGAGAAGGCTATTAAGTCCATACCAGCTCTGTACGGCAATCCAATCAGTTCTATTCCCTTACTTTCTTCCTGTAGCCCTCAATTTTATTTTGTTCAGTGTCCATCCAATTTCCTTACGAAATTTCCATCATCTCCACCTCCACTATCGTTATTTTGCTTCGCTAACTACTCTGAGTGTCTCCTACCACCTTCAAACAGCTATACACTTGAGGCCCCTATGTGCTTTTGCAACTGATTGTTATCGTCCTTGCTGTTTGCCACACCTGATACGATGAAAAGTGCTTTTAAATTGCTACTCTTTCAGTATTTTCTGTCCATCAACAATCTGATTTCATCACTCATGTCCTTGTTTAATTCCTGCTATTATTTGTTTTATTGAGCTGTAGGTCACTTTTCATGTAAAAATGCATTTAATTTTTTTTAGCTATCTGTAATGTTTCTGCATCAATTGAAAATCTAGCAAAATTATCTCAAATTTAGTTTGAGAATATTTTATCAGAATTCCCAACTATTTTGTGGTTCCAATTGTTTCTTCAATTCCACAATGTACTACTTAATGTGAGCAGTTTACAAAAAGCATCTTGTAGGTGTATCAATATCTGCAATAAATTAAACATCTTGAGTCTGGATAGACATTTTGTCTACAGAACCTTATTCCCTTAAGTCATGTTTTTGTCATACTTCTGTGTTAACCTTTTTCTGCTGATAAATTGTCCATATTTATAACGCAAAATACCCATGTAAGTTTGTCACACCATAATAACAGCCCTCACCATTGGTGAAGATGTAGTGCCTCAATTTTGTGTCCCCTGGCTCATCAACTTATAATGAGATGCTGGCGTTGGACTGGGGTAAACACAGTAAGAAGTCTCACAACACCAGGTTAAAGTCCAACAGGTTTAATTGTAGCAAACTTCACATTTGCTACAAATAAATCTGTTGGACTTTAACCTGGTATTGTGAGTCATCAACTTACAGGTAGAGGAATTCCCAATGGTCCTATCAGATTTACATCTCTGCTTCCCAGATGTCTGAAAATGTTGATATTTAGCTATAAGTAGCAGCAAGTCAAAATATTGTGTATGTATGGCTAAATGGAAACTAATTATTCTCCCCATCTTCTAACTCCACTTCACCCATTGACTAAATTTGGCCTTGACTCTCCCAGTTGGAGAACTTTTCATTGAAGGATGCAAGATTTTGAAGGAGCCTGGCAGAATAGAGACTGAGAGTTTGTTTTCCCCTGACTGGCGTATGGGGAATGCAGGGGAATAGTCTCAGGAGAAGGGCCTGAGGTGAGGAGAAAATTCTTCATTCAAAGGCTTCTGAATTTTTGAAATTCTCTACTCTAAAGAATTTTGGATGCTTCACCACCTGAGATTTGTTCTTGGAACCAATGGATGTGGGCAGCATGTGAGAAAGTGGAACTGAGGTAGAAGCCATGAACTGTGATGGTATTGAATGGCAGTGCGGGCTCAAGGGGCCATTTGGTTTTTTCCTGCTCTCCTGTTTGAGTGTTCTAAGTACAAGGCCATGGCAGCATATTAATAAACTAAATTGAAGAGGAGGAAAATACAAGTTGGTCCTTCTAGCATACCTCAGTCCATGATGGCTGAACATCATGATTAAACTTAGAAATTAGGAACACGAGTAGGCCATTCAACCCTTTGAGCATGCTCTGATAATCGATATAATCATGGCTTATCCTCTTATCTCAATGCCATATCCCCACTTTCCCCCTATACCTCTTGGAACCATTAAAATCTAAAATAAATCTGGACACATTCAGTGATTTGGCCTCCTGTGGTCGAGGATTCTACAGCTTCAGTATACTCTGACTGCACCCTCTGATTCTAGATTCTCCAAACTGGGAAAACATCCTCTGTGCACCTAGTCTGTCTAGCCCTATTGCATGTTTCAATCAGATCTCTTATCCGTCCAAACTATCGTGAATACAAGCCCAGACGAATCAATCTGTCCTCAGGATGGTCCTGCCAATCCCAGCATCAGCCAAATGAGCCTCCGCTGCACTGTCTCTATGGCAAGTATATCCTTTCTTAGGTACAGAGGATAAAATTGCATGCAATATTCTGGGTGTGGTCTCACCAAGACCCTGTATAACTGCAACCAAAAGAGAAAATGCTGGAAAATCTCAGCAGACCTGCATAACTGCAGTAAGACATCCCTACTCCTGTACACAAATCCTCTTGCAATGAAGGCCAATAGACCATTTGCCTTCCTAATTGCTTGCTGCATCTGCATCCCTACTTCCATTGACTGGTGTACAAGGGCACCCTGTTTTCTTTGTCCACACTTCCCAATATATCATTTAAATAATACTCTTCCTTTCTGTTTTTCAAATTGAAGTGTAGCCAGATTGTACTGCATCTGTCATGTGTTTGCCACTCACTCAACTTGTTTTAATCACCTTGAAGTCTCTTTGTCCTCAAACTCTCAAATCTGCCCAGTTTTGTGTCATCAGCAAACTTGGAAATGTTACATTTGGTTCCCTCATTCAGGTCATTTACATAAATTGTGAACAAACATTCATTCCTGCACTATTCAACTACTCACTGCCTGCCATTTAGAAAATGACCCATTTATTCCCACTCTGTTTTTTGTTGTCAACCAATTATAGAATCAAAGAATCCTACGGTGCAGAATGAGGCCATTCAGCCCATCAGGTCTGCACCAACCACAATCCCACCCAGGCCCTATTCCCATATCTCTAACATATTTACTCATTAATCCCTGTAACCTATGCATCCTGGGATACTAAGGGGCAATTTAGAATGGCCAATCAATCTAGCCCACACATCTTTGGTCTGTGGGAGGAAACCGGAGCACCCACAGACACAAGGAGAATGTAGAATGTGCAAACTCCACACAGACAGGAGCCGGGATTCAAACCCAGGTCCCTAAAGCTGTGAAACAGCAGTGATAACCACTGTGCTACTATGCCACCAATGCCAGTTGATCAATGCCAATACATTACCCCCATCCTATATGCTTTAATTTTGTTCTTCAACTTCTTATGAGGGACCTTATCAAAAGCCTTCTGAAAGTCCAAATAAACCACATCCACTGGTTCTCCCTTATCTATTCTACTAGTTGCATCCACAATAACTCCAGTAGATTTGTTGAGCATGATTTTTCTTTCATAAACCCATGCTGGCTTTGTCCAATTCCATTAATCCTTTCCAAATGTTCTGTTATTACATCATAGACTCTCGCATCTTCCCTAGTATTGATGTCAGACTAACTAGTCTGTAACTCTTCCTTTTTAAATAGTGGGGTTAAATAATTTTCTTCACGCATCCCCAGCCCCATCGACACCCTTCTTGCAGCCATGTAACCTGGGAGAGGCAAAAAAGCAATGAAACACTCAACCAATTAGGGAAAAATACACATGTAATTTCACTCTGATCAAAACCAGCCTAAATCACATTAGGTGTGAGGTGAGGATAACTTGTCCTTGACATCGGACCAGCATTTGAGTTTGGCGTCAATTAGCACCAGCAAAAGTGAAGTTAATGAGAATTGAGGAGAAAGCTCAGGACACCTCTGCAGGAGTTTCTGAGGATAATGTCTATGCTGAACCATTTACTGCTGCTTCTTCAATTATCTTTCCACCATTACAAGGTTAGAAGTGAAATGTTCATTGATTTGAATGCAGTGTTCAGCATCATTTATGACTCCTCAGGTATTGAGGCAGTCATTCATATACAGCTCGACTTGGACAACACTCAAACTTGGGTTGATAAGTGGCAAGTAACATTTGTGCAACAGAGCAGTCAGGCAATGACCAACCCAACAAAAGAAAATCTTTCTGTCCTTGGCATTCAATGTCATTACCGTCATTGATTTCCTCCCTCCCCTGCCCCACCTCTACCAACATCAACATCCTAGATGTTACCATTGACCAGAAATTGAACTGGACTAGCCACATAAATACTGTGGCTGCAAATGCAGTGATGATGTGATGTAATAGAAATGCAGCCCAGAGGCTAGGGATTTTGTGGTAAGTAATTCACCTGACTCACCATGTCCCGCCCATCTACAAGGCACAAGTCAGGAGTGTGATGAAATACCTTCCACTTGTCTGGATGAATGTGATTCCAACAATACTCACCAAACTTAGCACAATTCAGGATAAAGCAGCCTGCTTGATGAGCACCCCATCCCCCGCTTTAAATATTTGCTCTCTCCAGAACAGTGGCAGCAGTGAGTGCCATCTACAAGATGCACTACTGCAATTTAGGCTCTTTTGATAGCAATTTCCAAACCTAGGACCTGAACATCCAGTAAGTCAAGGATAACCAGTACATGGGAACACCAGCAACTAGAAGTGCCCCTCCAGACTACATGCCACTCAGGCTTGGAACTATATCGCCATTCCATCACTGTCACTAGGTCAAATCCTGGAACTCACTGAGCACTTACAGCAAGTGGACTGCAGTGGTTCAAGAAAGTGGCTCAGTACAACCTCCTCAGGACAATAAGGATGCACAACAAATGCTGGCCTTGAAAGCAATGCTAACATCCCATGAAAGAGAAAAACATTGTTATCTATAAAGTGGATTAGCTATAATGCTTCTCTGTCCCAATCAAGAACTGGTTCCTCTTGTAGGCATGCAGCATCAATATCTTCCACACCAGCTGCCTATGTATTTCAGAGGCTCACTAGTCTCTGGGAAGAGAAAAGCTAGCCAACATCCAGTCTGTGGTTACTCTTATACAATTTAAGGTTGTGTCCTCTATTCGTCACAATCTCTTAAACTAGAATAATCTATCAACAGCAATGTTCAAACCCTTGTTCTAAAATAAGTTGGACCAAGGTTCTTGAGCCAATCTGATTACCTGAGATTTTTAATCAAAAAGTCCTCATCCATGATTTTAGATTCTGGACTTGACTACCCCAATGTTGTCCTAGACAGCCCCTCATATTGTAACCTCCACAAGTTTAACGACTCCAAAATTCTGCACTCCCTGTCCTTTCACCAATCCCGTGATGTGGATTGGTTTCCAATCAAGAAATGCCTTGATTTTAAACTTCTCATTTGTTTTTGAATTCCTCTATTGTTGAAATCGCAACTTGCAAGTTTGACCTTAACACAAACACACATTGATACAAGATACTTAACTGACAGTTTGTCTTTATTTATTTGCTAGCAAGGGGAGGAGTCTTGACACAATGGGCCAGGGACACCATTCCACCGGACAAAGAAAATCATCCTGGTTTATACAATTCTGCAGCTCACAGTCAGTTGGACACAATTCAATCAAAAGTGTTATAAATGACATACTTTACATATCCAATAGAAAAAATACTGAACCACCCTGATCTATGAGATCATAAAGTAGAAAGAAACTTAAGCAAGGAGTAAGAAGGGCTAAAAGGGGTCATGAAAAAGCATTGGCCAGCAGGATTAAGGAAAATCCCAAGGCTCTTTATACGTATATAAAGAGTAAGAGGATAGCCAGGGAGAGGGTTGGCCCACTCAAGGACAAGGGAGGGAATCTATGCTTGGAGCCAGAGGAAATGGGCGAGGTATTAAGTGAGTATTTTGCATCAGTATTCACCAAAGAAAAGGACTTGGTGGATGATGAGTCTGGGAAAGGATGTGTAGATAGTTTGAGTTGTGTTGAGATCAAAAAGGAGGTGGTATTGGAGTTCTTGAGAAACATCAAGGTAGACAAATCCCTAGGGCCTGATGGGATATACCCCAGAATACTGAGGGACGCAAGGGAGGAAATTGCTGGGACCTTGAGAGAAATCTTTGTATCCTCACTGGCTACAGGGAAGGGCCCAGAGGATTGGAGAATAGCCAATATTGCTCCTTTGTTTAAGAAGGGTAGCAAGAATAATCCAGGTAATTACAGGCCGGTGAGCCTTATATCAGTGGTAGGGAAATTATTGGAGAGGATTCTTTGAGACAGGATTTATTCCCACTTGGAAATAAGCAGACGTATTAGTGAGAGGCAACATGGTTTTGTGAAGGGGAGGTCGTGTCTCACGAACTTGATTGAGTTTTTCGAGGAAGTGACGAAGATGATTGATGAGGATAGGGCAGTGGATGTTGTTTACATGGACTTCAGTTAAGGCCTTTGACAAGGTCCCTCATGGCAGACTGGTGCATAAGGTAAAGTCACATGGGATAGAAGTGAGCTGGCAAGGTGGATACAAAACTGGCTTGGTCAAAGAAGACAGAGGGGTAACAGTGGAAGAGTGCATTTCTGAATGGAGGGCTGTGACAAGTGGTGTTCCTCAGGAATCAGTGCTGGGACCTTTGCTGTTTAATGTATATAAATGATCTGGAGGAAAATGTAACTGGTTTGATTAGTAGGTTTGTAGATGACATAAAGGTTGGTGGTCTTGCGGATAGCAATGAGGACCATCAGAGTATACAGCAGGATATAGATCAATTGGAAACTTGGGCGAAGAGATGGCAGACAGAGTTTAATCTGAACAAATGTGAGGTAATGCATTTTGGAAGGTGTAATGCAGATAGGAAATATGCAATAAATGGCAGAACCCTTAACAGTATTGATAGGCAAAGGGAACAGGGTGTATAGGTACACAGGTTACAAAGTGGCAATGCAGGTGGAGAAGGTAGTCAAGAACGCATACAGCATGCTTGCCTTCATCGGCTGGGGCATTGAGTTTAAAAATTGGCAAGTCATGTTGCAGCTTTATAGAACCTTAGTTAGGCTGCACTTGGAATATAGTGTTCAAATCTGGTCACCACATTATAGGAAGGATGTGGAGGGTTTGGAGAGGGTAGAGAAGATTTACCAGGATGTTGCCTGGTATGGAGGGTATTAGCTATAAAGAGAAGAGGTTGGAGAAACTTGGTTTATTCTCACTGGAATGACAGAGGTTAAGGAGCGACGTGATAGAAGTCTACAAGATAATGAGAGGCATGGACAAAGTGGATAGTCAGAAGCTTTTTCCCAGGGTGGAAGAGTCAGTTACTAGGGGGCATAGATTTAAGGTGTGAGGAGCAAGGTTTAAAGGAGATGTACAGGGCAGATTTTTTAGACAGAGAGTAGTGGCTGCCCAGAACTCGTTGCCAGGGGAGGTAGTGGAAGCGGATACAGTAGTGACTTATAAGGGGCATCTTAACAAATACATGAATAAGATGGGAATAAAGGTATATGGTCCCCATCGGGTAGGGGGTTTTAGTTGGGCAGCATGGTCAATGCAGGCTTGGAGGGCCGAAGGGCCTGTTCCTGTGCTGTAATTTTCTTCGTTCTTTGTACCTTATGGGATACGCTAATATATCATCGCTAGTCTCTTAGTCAGACATTGTGTCTCTATTTTGATAGCAGCCTCACAAAGCATCTTCATTAAAACAGTCTCACATGGGCATCCTTTAATTAATAAAGGGGGCCTACAAAAGCCATTAATATTTTATGGCCTTGTCAGTGAAGTTAACTGAATCTCTAAGGAATGTAGTCAACTCAACTTGCCTTCAGGATATTCCCCGATCATAGCCCTGATAAGTTTGTTTATTGCCAACATAATGAAACACTTGTATATATTGCTTATCAATTCAATTACTGAGCTTTTTATCACTACCTACAATTTCAAGGGGTGTCATTATGTTACCATTAATGCTTGTCAGTTCCCACTATGTCCCCTACCATAACTCTTTCGTTAGCTCAGACATTAATGGCTTTCTGACTCTGTTTTGATTAGAAACTGTGAAGGCAGCCTCATTAAACTCATTTTTGTATCAGTTGTTCCTGATAAGGTGTCTGGTAAGGCAATTACGTCTCCTTTATGGCCTTGTGATCCCAACAGTTGGGTGCTTCAGAAGGAATGTATCTAACATATGTTTAGTATCAAAGGGCACTCTGTAACTGTGCGTCAAAATTTCTTTAATTAACTTTTAAAAATGTCTCGAAGATATATTTATATGTATGGACTAAATAAAGGCATTACACATACCTTTAAAACTACAAAGTATTTAAAACACCTGATTACAATTACTTACAAGCTTGCTCCCCATTGATAAAGTGAATTCTACATTTAAGTTGATTAAACAAAAACCCTAGCAGAATCTGGCAATTCTTATAGTAGCCCTTTTCTGCACTATGTTCTTGCTTCTTTATCTCGCTGATCTCCTCAAATCCCACAATCCTCCAAAATATTTGCGCTCATCTAATTCTGACCTCTTGATTATCCCCAATTTTTTTGCTCCACCATTGGTGGTATTGACTTCCGCTGCCCATACCCTAGGTCCTGGAATACTCTCCCATAATCCCTTCCATTTCTCTGATAAAAGTAAAATATTGTAGATGTTGGAAATAAAAACAGAAACTGTTGAATATACTCAGCAGCTTTTGCAGCAACTGTGGAAAGACGGAAACAAGTTATTGTTTTGCGCCGATAGAATGGTTCTGTAAAAGAGTCAGATGGACTTGAAACATGTCTCCCAAGATGATCTGCCAAGCTTTCCCACTTTCCCTGAACAACAAAATTGAGGGCACTTGAGGCTTCACCCACCCTATGAAAAATTGAAGACAGGTCGGGGCAGGTGGAAGGAAGGAGAGAGAATGACACAAGGAATTTTACAATTGCTCCCCCAGCCCCAACTATACTGTCCTGCAAACCTGCAGAGAAATCTGTATAATTCTGCTTCTGGTGCCAGACTTTGTTTTTTAATGCTCCTGTGAATTTATTCAAGAAGCAGCTGGGGCAAATGGGATCAAAGGTTATAGAACATAGAACATTACAGCGCAGAACAGGACCTTTGGCCCACGATGTTGCGTCGACCAGTTAAAAAAACAATGACCCTCTAACCTAAACCGATCCCTTTTTATCCATAAACCTATCCACGGATCTCTTAAACGCCCCCAAACTAGGCGCATTTACAACTGCAGCAGGCAGGGCATTCCAATCCCTCACCACCCTCTGGGTAAAGAACCTACCCCTGACATCCGTCCTATAACTACCCCCCCTTAATTTAAAGCCATGCCCCCTCGTGCTAGCTTTCTCCATCCGAGGAAAAAGGCTATCACTATCCACCCTATCTAAACCTCTTATCATCTTATATGTTTCAATAAGATCCCCTCTTAGCCGCCTTCTTTCTAGCGAAGACAACCCCAAATCCCTCAATCTCTCCTCATAGGACCTCCCCTCCATACCAGGCAACATCCTGGTAAACCTCCTGTGCACCCTCTCCAAAGCCTCCACATCCTTCCTATAATGTGGGGACCAGAACTGCACACAATACTCCAAGTGCGGCCGCACCAGAGTTGTGTACAGTTGCAACATGACGCTGCGACTCCTAAATTCAATCCCCCTACCAATAAACGCCAAGACACCGTATGCCTTCTTAACAACCTTATCTACTTGATTCCCAACTTTCAGGGATCTATGTACACATACACCTAGATCCCTCTGTTCATCCACACTATTCAGAGTCCTCCCATTAGCCCTATACTCGACACATCTGTTATTCCTACCAAAGTGAATTACCTCACACTTCTCCGCATTAAACTCCATCCGCCACCTCTCGGCCCAGCTCTGCAACCTATCTAAGTCACCTTGCAAACTACGACACCCTTCCTCACAATCTACCACACCTCCGACTTTGGTGTCATCAGCAAATTTACTAATCCACCCAACTATACCCTCATCCAGATCATTAATAAAAATTACAAACAGCAGTGGCCCCAAAACAGATCCCTGAGGCACACCACTCGTAACTGAACTCCATGACGAATATTTACCATCAACCACCACCCTCTGTCTCCTATCTGCTAGCCAATTCCTGATCCAATTTCCTAGATTACCCTCAATCCCATACATCTGCATTTTCTGCAGAAGCCTACCATGGTGAACCTTATCAAACGCCTTACTAAAATCCATATATACCACGTCAACTGCCTTGCCCCCATCCACCTCTTTGGTCACTTTCTCAAAAAACTCAATAAGGTTAGTAAGGCACGACCTACCTGCTACAAAACCATGCTGACTGTCTCCAATCAATTCATTACTCTCCAAATAACTATAAATCCTATCCCTAATAATTTTTTCTAAAACCTTGCCCACAACAGAAGTAAGACTCACCGGTCTATAATTCCCGGGGAAGTCTCTGTTCCCCTTCTTAAACAATGGGACAACATTCACTATCCTCCAATCTTCCGGTACTATACCTGAGACCAACGACGACCTGAAGATCAGAGCCAGAGGCTCTGCAATCGCCTCTCTTGCCTCCCAGAGAATCCTAGGGTAGATCCCGTCCGGCCCAGGGGACTTATCTATTTTCAAACCCTCAAGAATATCCAGCACATCCCCCTTACCAACTGCAATACTGTCTAGTTTACACCCCTGCAACCCAGTGTTCTCCTCAGCTACATTCATGTCCCCCTGCGTGAACACCGAAGAGAAATATTGGTTCAATGCCTCTCCAATCTCTTCCGGTTCCACACACAACTTCCCTCTGCTGTCTGTAACTGGCCCTAATCTTGCCCTAACCAACCTTTTGTTCTTAACATACCTATAGAACGCCTTAGGATTCTCCTTAATCCTATCAGCCAAAGTCTTATCATGTCCTCTTTTAGCCCTTCTTAATTCACTCTTCAACTCCCTCCTAGCCAATCTAAAGCTTTCTAGTGCACTACCTGAGCCCTCAAGTCTCATCCGGACATAAGCCTCCTTTTTCTTTTTAACCAACGAATCAACTTTTTTAGTACACCACGGTTCCCTAGCTCTACCAATTCCTCCTTGCCTGACAGGGACATACCTATCAAGGACTTGCAATAGCTGCTCCTTGAAAAAACTCCACATTTCGGACGTTCCCAGTCCCTGCAGTCTCCGAGTCCAACCTATGCTTCCTAATTCTCTCCTAATAGCCTCATAATTACCCTTCCCCCAGCTAAAACTACTGACCCGAGGTTCATGCCTATCCCTTTCCATCACTAAGGTGAACGTAACCGAATTGTGGTCACTATCACCAAAATGCACACCAACTTCCAAGTCTAGCACCTGGTCTGGCTCATTTCCCAGCACCAAATCCAATATAGCCTCACCTCTAGTTGGCCTATCAACATACTGAGTCAAAAAACCTTCCTGCACACTTTGTACAAAAACTGCCCCCTCTAACGAGCTAGAGCTATAGCAATTCCAATCAATATTAGTAAAGTTAAAGTCCCCCATAACAATTACCCTATTACTTTCACTCCTAACCAGGATCATCTCTGCAATCCTTTCCTCAACCTCTCTAGAACTTTTAGGAGGTCTATAAAAGACTCCCAACAGGGTGACCTCTCCTCTCCTATTTCTAATCTCCGCCCATACTACCTCAACAGACAAGTCCTCATCAAACTTCCTCTCTGACACTGTGATACAGTCCTTGACTAATAATGCTACCCCTCCCCCCCCACCTCCTTCTCTACTCCGACTAAAGCATTTGAACCCCGGGACCTGCAACAACCATTCCTGACCCTGCTCTATCCACGTCTCTGAAATGGCCACAACATCAAAGTCCCAGGTACTGATCCACGCTGCAAGTTCATCTACTTTATTGCGAATACTCCTCGCATTAAAGTATACACATTTCAAACCCTGCTCCGCCCCACCCCCGCGATGCCGTGCATTGCAGTCCCCATCTATGCCCCCCTCACTTTCACCCCCTCTACTCAGGATCCCACCCCCCCTCCGAATCAGTTTAAACCTCCCTGCATAGCCTTTGCAAATTTACCCTCCAGGATATTGGTTCCCCTCCTATTCAGCTGCAGCCCATCACTCTTATAGAGGTCCCACCTTCCCCAGAATGAGCCCCAATTGCTTAAGTACCTGAACCCCTCCCTCCTGCACCATCCCCTCAGCCACGAGTTCAAACTTTCCCTCTCCCTATTCCTCTCTAAACTATCCTGTGGCGCAGGCAAGAGTCCGGAGATAACCACTGTCTCTGACTTGGCCTTTAGTTTCCACCCCAATTCCATAAATCTCTGCTTAATATCCCCTTCCCTTAACCTCCCTAAGGGAAGGGGATATTAAGCAGAGATTTATGGAATTGGGGAATTATGGAAGATCTATGGAATTATAGAGAGAAAGCATTGAGTTGGATGATCAGCCATGATATTAATGAATGGCGGAGCAGGCTTGAAGGGCCAATTGGCTGCCTGCTCCTACCTTCTATGTGAAGCGCCTTTGAATGTTTTAATACATTAAAGGTGCTATACAATGCAAGTTTGTTGTTGCTGATAAGCCATTGCTGTTGATCTCCTCTGGACCTTTTCCAAAGCAATTTACTACCTACCGTGTGAGGGAACCAAACTGGACACATTGCTGTGGATGCATTCTGACCAGAAAATCTGTAAAGTGGCAAAATTGTCTCCTTTGATTTATTCTGAATGGTTTTATTAATACATCTCAATACCTTGCTACCTTTAGCTATAGTTTTCTGCATTGGTCATGAATCTTAAATGCCCAGTAACACCTAGTCTTTTTCACTTTCAGCCTCATTCAGTATTGTTCCCCGGATAGATACATTAATAGGAGAAATGTGGAGGACTATGGTTAGAAGGTGGGGGAGAGGCATTAGATACATTGCTCCAATGGAGAGCTGACATGATGGGTTAAGTAGCCTATTCTGTGCTGTAATGATTCTGTGATGTGTGTATTTTGTGTTGACACTATAAATGTGCACTGATCTCAGTTCTGTTATTCATTTCGTGGCTCAACTCCCGAGCACGTTCAAATTTTTTTGTATTTGATTGTGTTCCTGTAATATCTTAAACTTCATACAAATTTTGTTATCATCTGCAAACTTATTTACTATACATCCAACACCACTGTCAAGTCATTGGTAAAACTATAAGGAATAGCAGGCCTAGGACTGATCCGAGGGACATTATTGGTAATGTCTCCAGGTAGAAGCATTAACTAGAATCACCTCTACTTATCTTGCTCCTTGCAGTCGGAACTCGAATCCAAAAAGAAAAGTTGTGATAAAGCTAATTGATAAAATCTCCAGTTTTCTTACCTTACAAGAATGCACTATCAGATGAAATTTTTAGATGGTATATGGAACATAGTTACAATATTGTCACTCACAGGGTGGTGGGAATCTGGATTGCACTACCTGGGAAACCTTACAGCCTTTAAAAAGTATTTGGATGAGCCATTGAGATATAACATTCAAGGACAAGTACAGGAAAGTGGGATCAGTGTGACTTTAGTGGGCGATATTGTTGGCGCAGGCTCAATTGGCTGAAGTGCCTTTTCTGCATTATATGATTCTCTCAAATCAGAAGGTGGCTGCTAGATGAAAAGGATTATCTGCTTTTCACCTCGCTCATAACCCCTCTCACATTCCATGACCACTATGCATACAATGAGAACCATACTTCCTTTGAGAAATTTATGGAGCAGATGCTAGGGGGCGGCACGGTAGCACAGTGATTAACATTGCTACTTCACAGCTCCAGGGACCTGAGTCCAATTCCTGGCTTGGGTCACTGTGTGGAGTTTGCACGTTCTCCTCGTGTCTGCGTGGATTTTCTCCGGGTGCTCCAGTTTCCTCCCACAGTCCAAAGATGTGCGGGTTAGGTTGATTAGCCATGCTAAAATTGCCCCTTAGTATCCTGAGATGCATAGGTTAGACAGATTAGTGGGTACATATGTAGGGATGTGGGGGTAGGGCCTAGGTTGGGATTGTGGTCGGTGCAGATGCGATGGGCCAAATGGCCTCCTTCTGCACTGTAGGGATTCTATGATTCTATATTTGGGTTGCTGAAGTACATTTTTTTCTTGCTTGACCACACAGAAGGTTCCTTCCAATGTTCCCTGGAGCAGCTGCCCAGATCCAGGATAGTCTGTTGGAACCTCCACAATCTGACCATCATAAGACTCCAACCTGTACCAGCAAACACCTCAAACGGAGGAAGGAAGGAGTCAGCTGGCATAGCCACACTCTGGCTGGGCTGTCCATGAATGTCATTCGACCAGTGTCCCTGCGAACACAATTCCAAATCCCCATTGCACAATAATCACACGCCTTACCATCCAACTGTTATGGACCATCATAGCATTCTCATAGCTACAATGCTAAAATAAAAACCACCACAAAACAGAAACTCCAAACCAACTTTGTCTAATAAAACAACCAATATTTCATACATAAGAAAATCAACTTATGTAGTGTTCTTTCTTGCCCTGGTGCGTCTATGCAGAGCTACATCAATGGCTCTAGCATAGTTAGTGGAAAGCTTCTAATTTCAGTGTAAATACTGTAAATACCATTCCAGAATCTTTTGGACCTTGGTTTTGGATTACAACAACTTAGTTTGGGTAGCAGGAGTTTAGGTTGGTCCACTGATGGACAACAATATGAGTGAGGTGAAAAGCAGATAATTCTTTTCACCCAGAGCAATAGCAGTGTGGCAGTGGTGAGAGCACAAATATTGATATGTTGAGAGGGGACGACAGATTGGTGCTCCACGGAGATACTGTCACTCACTTCAAGCAATAATTTGATCTTTGATTTGATTTATTATTGTCACGTGTACTAGTATACAGTGAAAATTATTGTTTTTTGAGTGCTATACAGACAAAGCATACCATACATAGAGAAGGAAAGGACTGCAGAATGTAGTGTTACAGTCATAGCTAGGGTGTAGAGTAAGATCAATTTAAGATGAGATAGGTCCATTCAAAAGTCTGATGTCATCAGGGAAGAATGCCTCAGCATCCACCTATTCTGTTGTAATGCAGGTTGCTTGCCACTGAGACTCTGAAAGACTGGGTGGCAGTAGCCTGAACAACAAACTGAGATTGTATGTCCTTGGTCTCAGTTTTCACTGCACCATTCAGATGTTGAATTATTGCTGCTTGTGCTGCAATGAAAATGGGGACATCAGCTAATGTCAGGTCTGCAAATTTTCTCGTGGAGTTGTCCACACTTTCACACTGGAAAGAGTGAACTCCGAGATCTGCATAAGATGCTGTGCCAATTTAGAGCCTGAATCCTCCTTGCTCTTTGACAGCAGACCTGACAATGCACCAAGCATTTCACCTCCTGCTTATTAACATTTTTCTGCATACAACCCTATCAAAGTCCTCATCCATGTTCTCAGCAGATGAACATGTCTGCAACCTTTGGGGAATTGGCACCTGCAAAACCCTGCCCTGGTTATAAGCCACTCATGCCTGATGGCATTAGGTACAAGATCAAGTTATGTACCAGAATTTTACCACCTTGCCTGCCTGAGGCCAACGGAGAAAGCCATTCCGCAAGACCCCTGGGGCGGGCGTGCTAGTAAAATTCCAGTAATGGTGTTTATTCATTATTAATGTCTTGCTTCTCTTGACTTTTGCTCTTTTTATGTGCTTGACTAAGTCATAGTTATTGGTTACCTGAAAGAAAAGAAGGCACAAGGATTGGGGAGTATAGGGAGTAAAGTAAGAAGTGGATGTTTGTACCATCTAATTTACATATCAGATATTGTGGGATGCGAAAAGGTAATGAAGTAGGAACACATCTTTTGTGTTCTCGATCCTTCTAATAGTCACAACTTCAGCGATGTCCCCTCTAATTACAGCAACATTTTCCTCCATTGGTGTAATAATCTGCACTTATGCCTTTTTCCTGTTTGTTAACTGCTTCTGCTGCTAGACATATGAGACCCTCAAATGGAGGAGTGTCCATCACTGTGTTGCAATGTGTTTCAATTGTTGACAAATTGTTTGCAAACGGAGATATGGTGCAAGGCTGGCAGCAATGCTAAGTACAAGCATGAAGTGAAGCTACAACTGTGGGATCAGTGGTGCTGGATGGAGACTGTTGGTAGATGAGTAAAGAGGGAGTAGTGAATTCAGTAGTGTGAGAGGCTATTGCTTCAATTGTAAGGACCACTGTTGTGAGGTCATTAAATCTTTTGTAGCACTGCCTCTTTATCCTCAAGTTGATACTATTCTAAAATAAAAGCAAAATACTGCAGATGCTGGAATCTGAAACAAAAACAGAAAATGCTGGAAAGTCTCAGCAAGTCTGACAGCATCTGCGGAGAGAGAGCCAACGTTTTGAGTCTGGGTGACATCTGGACTCAGCGTCTGTGGGGAGGGAATAGAACCAATGTTATCAGATCTGCTGAGATTTTCCAGCATTTTCTGACACTATTCTATTTGGCCTCCATGTCTTTCTACTTATTTCATTTTAAATTCTTCTCTGGAGGGCCACCCACTCCCATCCTCCCATGGATGCAAGACATCTCTGCTCCTGTACAAGGCCCTCAATCAGAAGATTTGTGATCCTGCCGTATGCCATGTTGTAACTTTTCACTTCCTGTGCTCCTCTACAACAGCCTCCAATACCCATTGCAGTCAGAAAGCTTCTTCCCTTTTTGAGGGCAGGCTAGCTTTAAGTAGTGCAAGTTAGTTTTAAATAATGCTATCTTTACATAAATTTGAGCTCCTTGCCAAGTATATAGTCACTCAGCAAAAGATTCAGTGCTGTGTTGTCATTTAAATTGTCAGGCAGCACCAAGTTTGCATACTGCCTGTAATGGAGCAGTTGTAGGTTAATCCCACATCACAACCTCTGTTTTCAAGGTTTGCATTTTTAGCCAAACATATTTATGAAATATGCATTCCACATTCTTACTGAACCAATATTATGTTTTACTACCTCAGTGTAGGTACTCCCATTGTATTTTTAACATATTGGTCGAACGGAATAGCGTTTGTGTCTACCTTATCTCAATTATTTTTCTATGACACAGGAATGTGGGAACGGGGTAAACCATTCAGTCCATTGAGCTTGCTCCTGATCATATACTTCAATGCCTTTTTCTCAGATTATCCCCATGTCCCTTTATGTCATTAATGCTTAGAAAATCTGTCAATCTCTACTTTAGATGTACCCAGTGACTGAGCTTCCATAGCCCTCTGGGTAAAAAAGTTTCTCCTCATTTCAGTCCTAAGTGGCTTCCCCCTTATTTTGAAATTGTATCCCAAGGTTCCAGACTCCACATTTTATCTGCATCTACCCTCTCTATCCCTTTAAGTATTTTGTAGATTTCAACGAGTTTGACATTAGATAGTTAAAATATTCCTGTAAGTTTCAAATTGAGAATTTTTTATTGCGAGTTTCAACTGTCTTTTATAATAATTCACTCCTATAAAAATACAATTCATAATTGATAATACCATTTATTTTTTCAAGTAACTTAATTAGAAGTCAAAAAATCAACAAGTGAACGCTCTAGCTTATCCCAATAACATATATTTTTATTTTAATATTAATTTTAAAAAGCTGTTTCTTAAATGCACCTGCTTTCCTTACGCTACCTGCAATCTATTGTTACTGTGTTGTCTGATAATGCAAAGCTGTTAAGTATGGGGTGGAATTATTCTTTGTAAAGAATTTTATCAGAACACTACTGGAAAGATGTTTAAAATGCACTTCAGACATTTAGAAATAGAATATGGAATCTCAAAGCAGAGGAAAAAAGTTTATTTCTCGTTCTCTACTGAATTCGCAGTCTTGATTGTATTACTGTGGGAGCTGCCAAGTAGAAGACAAAGATTTCCTCCAAGCGATGTTAAGAAAATGTTCTAATTAGTGTTTACACGTGTCAAATGGAGTCCAGTTTAATGCAGCATTATTGGGCATCTGAGAGCATGCAGCTTGCCTTTGGCACAGGTGTGACATGGGAATATAGGAACAGAAATCAGCCATTTAACCTCTTGAGTAGTTTTGCTATGCAGTCAGATCACAGCTGATCAGTACCTCAGTTCAAATTTGTTCCAAATTCCTTGATATTTAACTAAATGTAACAAATTTGGTCTTCAAAATTTCAATTTAATTCCCAACCTTTATACTTGTTTGGGAATGAAGATGGCTTTTTGATTTCACTCCTGTATGGCCTACCTCTAACTTTAGGGTTATTATTAAGTGATTATGTGACTATGTGAGGCATAGTGATTAGCACTGCTGCCTCACAATGCAAGGCCTTGGGTTACTCTTTGGAGTGTACACATTCTCCCCATATTTGTATGGGTTTTGTCTGTGTGCTCCAGTTTCCTCCCACAGTCCAAAGGTGTGCTGGTTAGATGGATTGCCATGGTAAGTTAATCATTAGTGTCCCAAAATATGTAGGTTTGATGGATTAGCCATAGTAAATGTGTGGGATTATGGGGATAGGGCAGGTAGAGGCCCTGTGTAGGATACTCTATCAGCAAGTCGGTGCAGACTCCATGTGCTGAATGGCTCCCTTCTGCACTGTAGAGATTCTATGATTCTATTCCCTCATGTTCTGTATTTCCCTACTCTAGTAAGTAGCTCTGTACATCCATTCTTGTTGATGTCTACCATCATTTTGAAGGTCTCAATTACATTATCCCTCAAGCTTCTAGGTGGCTTCAAGCCAAGTTTATGCTACCTACCTTCATAATTTAACCTTAAAAGCCATGATATAATAGTCATAGATTCATTTATGGCACAAAAGGAGACAGTTCAGTTCCTTGAGTCCATGCCAGACTGATGCATCTGCACTGGATCTTAGCAGAGGTTCGTGCCCAAAATTGAATGCACTAGCCGGAATTTACCAGCATGCCTGCCCTGGAATAGGAGCGGGTGCAGGTCGCAGAATGGAATTCTCCGTTGGCATGGCAGGATTTTATGAGCCTCGCCTGAGCGAGGTCATAAAATACTGGCCACTATCTCAGATGGGGTCTGATAATCCAGCAAGTTTTACCACTTTGAATATATGATGACTGAAATTATTTTGCTACTGCACATCACCTAGTCTTTAACTGTTAAGAAAAAATTAATTTGTCTGTCTCAGTTCCAAAGTGATGACTTCACACTTCCCAACATTAAATTTTGTCATAATTTACCCCCTGTCTATGTGCCTTTGTAACTTCCTCTTCCAGGCACACAGTTTACTGTGCTTCTTAATCTTGTGTGATATGAATGTTTAGATATGTGGCCCTATTCCTTTATCTAAACCATACATGTATGGTCAAAAGCTCAGACACACAAATCACAAAGTGTCCCCTTTATCCCTACTTGAGTGATTACTGACCTATAACATAAAATAACCTCCAATTCTGTGCATTCTCATTGTTGCTAATCTCTCACGTCCCTGAACTTTATCAAATGTATTCTTGAATTCCGAATCGATATAAGAACATAAGAACTAGGAGCAGGAGTAGGCCATCTGGCCCCTCGAGCCTACTCCGTCATTCAATAAGGTCATGGCTGATCTTTTTGTGGACTTAGCTCCACTTACCCACCCACTCACCATAACCCTCAATTCCTTTACTGTTGAAAAATTTATCTATCCTTGCCTTAAAAACATTCAATGAGGTAGCCTCAACTGCTTCACTGGGCAAAGAATTCCACAGATTCGCAACCCTTTGTGTAAAGAAGTTCCTCCCCAACTCAGTTCTAAACCTGCTTCCCCTCATTTTGAGGCTATGCCCCCTAGTTCTAGTTTCACCCGCCAGTGGAAACAACTTCCCTGCTTCTACCTTATCTATTCCCTTCATAATATTATGTTTCTATAAGATCTCTCCTCATTCTTCTGAATTCCAATGAGTCTAGCCCCAGTGTACCCAGTGTCTCTCCTTATAAGCCAACCCTCTCAACTCCAGCATCAACTGAGTGAATTTCCTCTGCACCCTCTCCAGTGCCAGTATATCCTTTCTCAAATAAGGAGACCAAAACTGTACAAAGTACTCCAGGTGTGGCCTCACCAGCACCTTGTATAGCTGCAACATAATTTTGCTGTTTTTAAACTCCATCCCTCTAGCAATAAAGGACAAAATTCCATTTGGCTTCTTAATTACTTGCTGCATTTGTAAACCAGTTCCCTGAGATTCCTGCACAAGGACACCTAGGTCCCTCTGCACAGCAGCATGCTGCAATTTTTTACCATTTAAATAATAGTCCATTTTGTCATTATTCCTACCAAAATGGATGACCTCACATTTACTAACATTGTACTCCAACTGCCAGACCCTCACCGACTCACTTCGATTATCTATATCCCTTTGCAGACTTCCAGCGTCCTCTGTGCACTTTGTTTTTTCACCCATCTTAGTGTCATTTGTGAATTTTGACACACTACACTTGGTTCCCCAACTCCAAATCATCTATGTAAATCGTAAACAATTGCAGTCCCAACACTGATCCCTGAGGCACACTACTAGTCACTGATCGCCAACCAGAAAAACGCCGATTTACCCCCATTCTTTGCTTTCTGTTAGTTAACCAATCCTCTATCCATGCTAATACATTACCCGTAACACTGTATATCTTTATCTTATGTAGCAGTCTTTGATGCGGCACCTTGTCAAATGCCTTCTGGAAATCCAAATACATCACATCCGCTGGCTCCCCATTGTCCACTGCGCATGTAATGTTCTCAAATAATTCCCCCAAATTAGTCAAACATGACCTGCCCTTCATGAACCCATGCTGCATCTTACCAATGGGACAATTTATATCCAGGTATCTCGCTATTTATTCCTTGATGATAGATTCAAGCATTTTCCCTACTCCAGAAGTTAAGCTAACCGGCCTATAGTTACCTGCCTTTTGTCTACCTCCTCTTGTAAACAATGGCATCACATTTGCTGTTTTCCAATCTATGGGAACCACCCCAGCAGATTGGGAAACAGATATCCATCCATAGAGATTTTCTATCAAGCACACTAGTGGCCTCGAGCAATTCTACTAGATCAGTCAGGCATGACCTATCTATCACAATTCCATGCTGATTCTCTCCAACAATTACAATTGTCCAAGTGCTCAGCATCCTGTCCTGGATTTAATGTTCCAGACAGATGGATGTGAGGGCATCCAGGAATATTTGGATAACCTGGAACTAAATACATCATGCCTAAATTTGTCTTTTTAACCCAGTTTTCCAGACCAATTGACT
This sequence comes from Carcharhinus amblyrhynchos, assembly GCF_965287045.1. Classification (NCBI taxonomy): domain Eukaryota; kingdom Metazoa; phylum Chordata; class Chondrichthyes; order Carcharhiniformes; family Carcharhinidae; genus Carcharhinus; species Carcharhinus amblyrhynchos. Next base: position 31,367,237 of record NC_137335.1, on the reverse strand, counting down.
TCAGGGGTGTGATGACAATTCTCATGAGTTGATTTTGACTCCAGTATTAAAGTGAAATTTGATGCAAGTTGGGAGCAGAACATCAGGAAAAAAAACAAATTGAAGTGCACATGCTGAAAGTCTTTGCCTCATTTTCTGGGGACTTTAAGGGCCTGCAAGGGAACTCTACTGAGGGGTGAAAAGAGCTGTCAGTTAAACAAAGAGGTTGTCCCTGGGGTCAGCAGCAGAAGCATGATGCTACACTTTTGGTTTCAGTGTTGAAAATGATTTAGTAACCTTAGACACTTCATTGCAGTGTCAATGTAAGCTTACTTGTTACAGTAATAAATAAACTTAAAGCTGAATCCAGCACTTCATACTTCACAACAACTTGCCTTGGAAATATACCCATTCCCCTCTGCCTGTATCCTTGCTTGCATCCCTAAATGTCCACCCACCTCACTCATCCTTGTGTAGTACTGCTTCTATCCCACAGTGTTACATTCAACAAATGCGCTCCATCCATCCATTAACACAGGCCATGATTTGCCCTCCTTCATAAAGAGAGTACAAAACACGAGGGAGAGCTGGAGAACCAGAGTTGGCCCTCCTGCCATTTCACAACGGACAACTACAGAGGAGGTGGCACTGGACATCAGAGTTTAAATATGATTGGCAATTGCAGATAAGAACCTCCCAGTTATTTGGTAACAAAATTAAATATCTGACGGCTACATGGCTGTTTTGTTGACATGACGCCAGCAAGGAGTGAAACATGATCATGTTCCAGTCAAAGCATTCTTACTGTTCTAATTAATTTCTTTAATCTTTCACAAGGTTCTCAAGTGACCCATAGGAGGACAATAATAATTTGACAAAGGAGACTCTCACTCTGAGGATGCACCGTCACAGGATTTATACAAGCCATGCACCAACTCAGATACTCACATTTTGGTGTGGTTGTGAAAGAATGTATTTGGGTTTTCACCTGGTGGCTCTCACATCTTAAGCAAGCAAGAACAGATGGTGGAATCAGGGAGAGCACAAAAATATCCTGCTTCTGTTCAGCTGGATGTAGATGCTGAACCAGAGGGCTTTATGTAAAGGGAATACTTCTTGCAGCAGAATGGCAGGGGTTCCAAGCGCACAATCCATGCTTGGAGAGTTTGGCATGATGTTGTGGGCTATTGTGATGATGTTTCTATACATGGAAAGAGTTACCTCTAACATGGAGCATCAAACATGGCAATCAAACAAGTGCATGCAGACCTTTACCAATAGCTTGCATGCTGTAAGTACCTCCTTAAGTAGGATTCATGTATCCCCATTGATTTGCAGCAAAGTTCTTCAGCTCATTTCTGCTAGGGAAGTGGGCTATTGAGGAGTGATGGTGAAAGAAGATATGAAAATGAAGTCTCAGTTCAAAATGCTTTCACTTCTCACTCCTTGGACAACCCCACACATTCACATGTATGCCTGACCGATAAGGCAGTAGATTTATTTTCCTAAAGCAAATTAGTGGACCAGGTCTTTACAACAATTGATGATAGTTGTTATGGTCACCTGACTAACTTTTAAATGGCCAGCACAGTGGTTAGCTCTGCTGCTTCACAGGTCCTGGGACCTGGCTTGGAAATTCACTGTTACCAGTAGTTTGCTTATTCTTCCCATGTCTGCTTGGGTTTCCTCCAGTTTCCCCCCACAGTCCAAAGATGTGTGGGTTAGTTGCATTGGCTATGCTAAATTGTCCCTTAGTGTCCCAGGTTGTGTAGGTTAAAGGGTAAATACACGGGATTACAGGGCTAGGGCCTGGGTGGGATTGTTGTTGGTGCAGACTCAATGAGCCGAATGGCCTCCTGCACTGTAGCGATTCGATGATTTCCAGATTTATTAACTGAAATTAATTTCTATCAGCTGCTATGATAGGATTTGACACATTTCCCTAGAGTATTCACCTGGGTCTGGACTTTTAGTCCGATGATGTTACCACCATGCCACCATCTGCCCCACAATATTGGATAGTTATTTTTCTGTTATGTTTTTGAACCACTGAATTATTATTAATTTGCACCACTTTCCCATGTTGCCCATTTTAATTGCAGCCTGACAAGTAGTCTTTTTATTTCTAATGAATGGTAAATTAAGAATTGTTGCCAAGCATCTAGGGATATGTTGCTTGTTTGAAGGGTTGTTTTATGTTGGAGAAAGTGGTGGTGAGAATGTGGCTTTTGTGTGTTGCTGTCAGATGAGTAGGAACTAAATGAACCTTTTTATTAGTGTCACAAGTAGGTTTATATTACCACTGCAATGAAGTTACTGTGAAAATCCCCTAGTCGCTACAGCTATTTACCATTTATATAGATGATCTAGAGGAGGGAACCGAGTGCAGGGTGTCGAAATTTGCTGATGACACCAAGATTGGGGGAAAGGCAAATTGTGCGGAGGGTGTGGAGAGTCTGCAGAAGGATCTAGATAGGCTGGGCGAATGGGCCAGGAAATGGCAAATGGAATTTAATGTTGGCAAGTGTGAGGTGGTCCACTTTGGTAGGAAGACTATTACTTACGTGGCGAAAAACTGCAGCAGGCGACGGTGCAGAGGGACCTCGGGGTCCTTGTGCATGAGTCGCAAAAACCCAGCTTGCAGGTGCAGCAGGTGGTCAGGAAGGCGAATGGCCTTCATAGTGAGGGGGATTGAATATAAAAGTAGGGAGGTCTTGCTGCAGCTGTATAGGGCATTGGTGAGGCCGCAGCTGGAGTACTGTGTGCAGTTTTGGGCGCCGCACCTGCGCAAGGATATTTTGGCCCTGGAGGGAGTGCAGAGGAGGTTTACTAGGCTGATACCGGAGTTGAGGGGATTGAGCTATGAGGAGAGGCTGAATAAACTAGGCTTGTACTCGTTAGAGTTTAGAAGAATGAGGGGAGATCTCATTGAGACGTATAAGATGATGAATGGGATGGATAGGATAGAGGTGGAGAGACTCTTCCCGCTCAAAAAAGACAGTAGGACTAGGGGGCACAGCCTCAAGATAAAGGGGAGGCGGTTTAGAACGGAGTTGAGGAGGAACTTCTTCACTCAAAGGGTGGTGAATCTCTGGAATTCTCTGCCCGTTGAAGTGGTGGAGGCTGCCTCGCTAAATATTTTTAAGAAGCGGGTTGATGGGTTCTTGATAAGAGAGGGGATTAAGGGTTATGGGGAGAGGGCGGGAAAGTGGAACTGAGCCACGACAGATCAGCCATGATCTTATTGAATGGCGGGGCAGGCTCGAAGGGCTAGATGGCCTACTCCTGCTCCTATTTCTTATGTTCTTGTGTTCTTATGCTACGCTCCGACACCTGTTCGGATACGTTGAGGGAAAATTTAGTATGGTCAATGCACCTAACCAGCATGTCTTTCAGACTGTGGGAGGAAACCCACATAGACACAGACAGAATGTGCAGACTTCGCACAGACAGTGAACCAAGCTGAGAAGCAAACCTGGGTCCCTGGCCTATGAGGCAGCAGTGATAACCACTGTGACACCCCTTACAATACTTTACAATAATGAGCGCTTCCCAAGCAGCAGTGCATACAACTGCTGGTTTCCTGGCCATATTGCATCCCACCTTTCTCTCCTCAGAATCATCTGAAGAAGCTCTGAGCTCTGTGCCTTGTTCTTCTTGCAAGCCCACATCTCATTTCTGTCCAATACACAGCAACCAGCTACTCCCCACATCTGTTCCGGTTCCTGGAATGCAAGTTCGGTACGATAATGGCCTGTTCAATGATGAATTTGATTGCCCCGTGGCTTTCAGTGTGTCGGTCATGGGTCTCGTTGTTTGGGTTCCTTGAGTGTCATCAGTCATGTTTTAAGTGGACTATCTGTTATCTCCAGCGGGCAGTCAGTAAGCTTACCTTGAGGTGCAAAGAGATTATGGATGGTGATCTACCACAAGCATGTTGGCAGCTGATCTTGCAGACTCCTGCTTCTGAACATCTTTTTGTGTCGGGATAGTTTTGAAAGTGCCAAAATCTTCAGAATGATTATGATGTGTTGGCCCTGCACAACATTGCACAGCAGCAAGATTTGTACTTGCCGCAGGATAGAACAGAGAGCTTCACTGGATGATTCTGAAGGGGTGGCTGAATATGAAATGGTTAAAGCTTCATCAGTGGCACACATTTCTGCCTGGGATGCCCTCATTATTGTGAGATTCATTTAGATTCCACCAGTTCACCCATCTGACAGTCATATGTAAAAGACCCCCTCTGTGCCCCACCTAAAACAAGACAGTCCTATAAACAATCAAGCAGCCCTTTCACGGCCCTCCTTTGCCTGGCATCAGTTCTTTTCTTGCCGTTCACCAGCTACAGATTGATGGACTGGAAGCCCTTGGTGATTGATAAATACTCTTCAGTGATCTTGAGTGCTAAAACTGGCATATCCAGCATTCAGTGATGTCCTGCGCCTGTTGAAAACCAGTCAGTGCCACATCCAAAAGCCCAATAGCCCTGACTGGTATCATTGGTAGCAAAGTTGCCAGAATTGCCTACCCTGGAAAATAAACCATCATTCCTCTCTCTCATGCATTTGTAGGCATAATATCCTGCAAATTGAAATCCTGCAAATGTCCTTGGCAGAGGTGTGGAAGGATCCAGAGGCAAAGAAATTGAGAATGGTGGCTTTGATGGCAACTGGTGATGCATGACCACCCAGTTCAGTTGGTAGCAGCCTGTATACAGTAGATGTCTCCCACTACCTGACAATAGAACCTCCTGTTCCAACTACTTTGCAACATGTCAAGGGAGCTTATCTTTTGCCTGTACGTCCTGTGTTGCAGTTATGGCCTCCTGCAAACTGCTTCTCTTTCTCATCCTCTCTCTGTGGCACCACAAATCTGTGAAGAACAGCCTGTTGCCGTTCGCCAACTTGGTCCTTATCTGGGCACCAAAATAAAACAGAAGTAGCATCCATGTTGATCTGATAGATAAGAGTTCAAAAGTGGAGATCAGATGTACAAACCTTGTCATTGCAACGTCTTAGCATAAATATTGTGAACAAAGTCTTCTACACAAGAAAGTGGCTATGAGGTTTCGATGCTTACCTGCAAATTTCCCTGTGACATCTCAAGCCTCTGTATTTTCACCTTGCTTTCACTGTCAAATTCTGAAGGCTCTGGAAATCTGTGGACACACAAGTTGAATTGCAAATGTCTTGTTAATATTACTTTAATTGGGCAATAAAATATTAAAATGAACAGCCCATCTTTTCAAGGGGGCTGCTTGCATGCAGTCTAAAATGCTGCAATTAAATGTGTAAGTTAATGGATTTGAACTGGCTTCCTAAACATCTGACAATAGAACATAGAACATTACAGCGCAGAACAGGCCCTTCGGCCCACGATGTTGCGCCGACCAGTTACAAAAACAATGACCCACTAGCCTATACCAATCCCTTTTCGTCCATAAACCTATCCAGAGATCTCTTAAACGCCCCCAAACTAGACGCATTTACAATTGCAGCAGGCAGGGCATTCCAATCCCTCACCACCCGCTGGGTAAAGAACCTACCCCTGACATCCGTCCTGTAGCTACCCCCCCTTAATTTAAAGCCATGCCCCCTCGTGCTAGCTTTCTCCATCCGAGGAAAAAGGCTATCACTATCCACCCTATCTAAACCTCTAATCATCTTATATGTTTCAATAAGATCCCCTCTTAGCCGCCTTCTTTCCAACGAAAACAACCCTAAATCCCTCAGTCTCTCCTCATAGGACCTCCCCACCATACCAGGCAACATCCTAGTAAACCTCCTCTGCACCCTCTCCAACGCCTCCACATCCTTCTTGTAATGCGGGGACCAGAACTGCACACAGTACTCCAAGTGCGGCCGCACTAGAGTAGTGTACAGTTGCAACATGACGCTGCGACTCCTAAATTCAATCCCCCTACCAATAAACGCCAAGACACCGTACGCCTTCTTAACAACCTTATCTACTTGATTCCCAACTTTCAGGGATCTATGTACACATACACCTAGGTCCCTCTGTTCATCCACACTATTCAAAGTCCTCCCGTTAGCCCTATACTCAACACATCTGTTGCTCCTACCAAAGTGAATTACCTCACACTTCTCCGCATTAAATTCCATCCGCCACCTCTCGGCCCAGCTCTGCAACCTATCTAAGTCTCCCTGCAGACTATGACACCCTTCCTCACAATCTACCACACCTCCGACTTTGGTGTCATCAGCAAATTTACTAATCCACCCAACTATACCCTCATCCAGATCATTAATAAAAATTACAAACAACAGTGGCCCCAAAACAGATCCCTGAGGCACACCACTCGTAACTGAACTCCATGATGAATATTTACCATCAACCACCACCCTCTGTCTCCTATCTGATAGCCAATTCCTGATCCAACTTCCTAGATTACCCCCAATCCCATACATCTGCATTTTCTGCAGAAGCCTACCATGGTGAACCTTATCAAATGCCTTACTAAAATCCATATATACCACGTCAACTGCCTTGCCCCCATCCACCTCTTTGGTCACCTTCTCAAAAACAATTTCCTCAGTTTAACCCTCCTCCACCACCACTCAAACTCATTCATTCCAGGGCAAGTTAAAATTCTACTCTCTAACTCTGATAATGTCTCCCCGGTGCTTGTTTTTTTTAACTCAAGAACTTTTGGAACTGTAACTAATGTGTTTACTTTCTTTATCTATTTCTGTTGATAGTCCAGGGCTGGAGTGATTAGATTTTGTAAATTTAGTTAAGTCCCATTAATTTTGCCCATACTCTTTTACTTCACTTATATCCCTTTGTTAATTTTTTTTCACCACTATAATGGATTTCTGTTTTCTATGGAATTTGTAAAAGCCATTGATTTTAATATGATATTGTCTCTTAAGCCATGGTGCTAAATTACACAAATGGAACATTTTGCCTTTTAGGTGTGTAAACTGGTTTTATATCATTTGTACCAAATACTTCGTTGACTTCATGGAATTTAGTCATGGGTTTAACTATTGCCAACTCAGCTCAATTAGAGTCATAAAAACGTAGATAATAGAAGCCGAAGTAGACCATTTGGCCTTTCTAGCCTGTCTCACCATTAATTATGGTCATAGGTGATCATCCAACTAACCTGTCACCACCCCCACACTACCACACCACCTCTTCCCCCCGCCCCCCCCCCAGCAACACTGTACCCTTTGACCCCTTTAGGCTCAAGAGTTATATCTAACTCCTTCTTGAAAACATTGTATGTTTTGGCCTCAACTGCTTTCTGTAGTAGTGAATTCCACAGACTCTCCACTCTCTTGTGAAGAAACATCTTAGTCCCAAATGGATCCTTAGACTGTGACCCCAGGTTCTAGAGTCCCCTGGATATATCCAAATAATGCTGAAGCTCACCTTCCCACCCAGCTTTGTGTCATATACAAATTTGGAGATATTACCTTTCGTTCCCTCATCCAAGTCATTAATAATTGGGGTCCTAGCACTGATCACTTGTCACTGCCTACCCCGTGAAAAAAAACCTGTTTATTCCTACTCTTTGTTTCCTGCCTGTCAGTTAGTTTTTGATTCTTTGAAATACACTACCCCCAATCCTATGTGCTTTAATTTTACACACTGATCTCATAGAAACCCTACAGTGCAGAAAGAGGCCATCTGGCCCATCGAGCCTGCACCAACCACAATCCCACCCAGGCCCTACCCCCATATCCCTACATATTTACCCACTAATCCCTCTAATCTACGCATCAAGACTTTAAGTCTTTAGCATGGCCAATCAACCTAACCCACACATCTTTGGACTGGGGAGGAAACCCACGCAGACACGAGGAGACCTTCTAAAAGTCCAAATAAACCACATCCATTGGTTCCCCCTCATCAACTCTACAAGTTACATCCTCAAAGAATTCCAGTAGATTTATCAAACATGAACTTATTAAAATCTGTGCTAACTCTGCCTGATGCTGCCACTGTTTCCGAGTGCTCTACTGTTAAATCTTTTATAGTGGACTCTAAAATTTTCCTCACTAACATCACCAGGCTGACACGTCTACATTTCCCTATTTTGTCTCTACACCCCTTTTTAAGTAGTGGGGTTACATTAGCTACCCTCCAATCTGTGGAGCTGTTCCAGAGTCCATAGAATCTTAGCACAGATTTACAAAAGAGAAATCATGCTCGACAAATCTACTGGAATTCTTTGAGGATGTAACTGGTAGAGTTGATGAGGGGGAGTCTGTGGATCTGGTTTGTTTGGACTTTCAGAAGGCCTTTCAAAAAGGTCTCGCATAAGACATCAGCATGTAAAATAAAGCACGTGGGATTGGGGGTAGTGTATTTCAAAGAATCGAAAACTGATTGGCAGGCAGGAAACAAATAGGAATAAACATGTCTTTTTTCAAGTGGTAGGCAGTGACAAGTGATCAGTGCTAGGACTCCAACTATTCACAATATGAATGATTTGGATGAGGGAACTAAATATAATAGCTCCAAATTTGCATATGACACTATTCCCGGGCCCACTTTCTGAAGTACTCTGGGATGTAGATTATCAGGCCGTTGGAATTTATCGACCTTCAATCCCATCAGTTTCTTCAATACCATTTCCCTACTAATACTGATTCCTTCATATACATGGATAAAAAATTTGAGGACATAAATGAAACTTAATGATGTCATTAGTTAATTTTTGACCTCTTCAAAATTTGCCTTAAATTTAAAACCAATGTTTGTACTTACTTTCTCTAAATCAAACCAAATGTTACATTCAATCATATTTATGTTCTTAATTGCAATTTTGCAATAGATAAAAAGCCAGCTGATTAATACTACCACAAAAATGTTCACATCCACATCGATTGTTTAATAATTGTTGGTTTAAGCTTGTAAAGCCCTAGTCACTGTAGAAACCAATTCAACATGCTTTATTTGTATAAAAATCCAAACAAAAGTTGAATTGAAGTGTTTTTAAGTTTCTGCCTTTTCAATGATACGCATTTTTCTTTCTGGGTTGATTAACAAATGAAATTTTCTAATCTCATTTTTGTTATTTAATGAGTTTCACTTTCAATTTTGCTGTTTTTTAAACAGACAATTTCCTGCAATTGAACTATTTTCATTGATTTTTATTTCAAGGTTGACAGTTAACAACTTGAATAACAATTATGGATAAAATGTATTTATAGTGTTTTAAACTATATACATAACGGTTAGTGCTATGTATAAAGTAACAGATAACTGTTATAGTACCATGATTTTTTCCTTTTTCACACAGAAAACACTGTATTAGATGTGCATTTGATTTAAGATTTCATTTTGATCAAATAGAACAATTTATTATCATTGTTTGATGAAATTGAAAAAAACGCTGAGATTCAATGTTTGTTGCATTTGTCATAAACATCTTGAATTTCCCTGACAGTTCTGACAATTTTTTTGTTGTAAATTTAGTATAAACTATATTCAAATAACACAATTTTACTGGATTTTTTTACGGAGGGAAATTGAGCAATACCTGTAGAAATTCTATCTCATAAATCTTTAGGCTACACCACGTTTGGTAGGTACAATCCTCTCTGTTTCTCAGAATATAGTACTTGAAGATATTTTAACATTCTCCTGTCGTGATTGTTAGTAAAACTGCTTAGTCATTTCAGATCCTCCGTTTTGCCTCCTTTAAGGGAAAGCAGGAGTTGTTTAAATCACCTTACAATCCAACTTGACTTCCTAGACATGTGTTCTAGTGAAAAGTACAGCTGTGAACACCAGGGCAGTCAAGGCAGTCAGTAGGAATGATGATTCAGTAACTTAATAAAGATAGATAAGCATTATTGGGAGAAACATGGAATCAGGAGAAAAGGTTGTTTTGTCCATGGGCACTGCATCCTGAGGCAATATGTAACTTAAATGTCTTTCGTTTGTCAGCATTTAACTTCTAAGAGGAATCTATACCTGCTTCCATTCATTTCCAAGATGTGTTTTATTACAAGATTTGAAAAAAGTTCATATCAAACTAATTGCTTGTAATCTTCAAATATCTAAATATTACAAGCACCTGACAGTACATGCCAAATGTAGATTGTTGGTGATATCCAGTATTATCGGTGTCATATTTTGTAATAATTTAAATCTTGTTGAAACAACCATACTTTGAAGTGGTAAACAATTGTAGTTTTACCTGTCCTTATTTTTAAAATATAATTATGTGGAGACTTACAGCATAAAGAAGGCTATTTGGTTCATCATTTCTGTGCTGGCTGTTTGAAAGAGCAATTATATTCAGTCCCACATCCCCACTTTTTGTCTTAAAGTTCCACATCCTCAAATGCCTGTCCACTTGTTTTGAATCTGATCTCAGGTTATTGACCACTTGCCAAGCACATTATTTGTCTCTATCTAAACCTCTCATCATCTTGAAAAATTCCATTAGGCCATCTCCTAATCTTCTCTGTGCCAAAGAGAACAAACGAAGAATTCCAACCTCTCCTCATAACTGAAATATCTCATCTCTGGTAAAAGTCTCCTAAGCCTCCTCTGTACCTTTTACATCTTGCCTGAAGTTTGGTGCCTAAAATTATCCTCCAGTTGAGGCTGAACCAATTCTAGCACCATCTCTGTGCTTTTATATTCTATCTTTCTATTTATAAGTACAAATAACTCAGATTATTTTTAACCACCTTATCGGTCTCTCCTGTCTTTAAGAATTTGTGTATATGGACACCAAAGTTTCTCTGTTCATCTATACTTATACACTGTCTTTCCACATCAGTCTTTCCAAAATGCTCCATTTCATTCTTCGTCATATTAAACTCAATCTGCCATATTTCAACCCACTTCACTATCTTGTCAATATCCTCATTACTATGTCCTGCTTTGCCAAGTTTTGTAAAACCTACCTATATCAGGCAACATAAAATGTTATTTTGTAAGCAAAATTAGTAATATGCATTTTTATGCCCAATTTTATTTCAAACTATCACTTCATCTTCTGTATCAAACTATCACTTCATCTCTGTATCAAAATATGATTTATCAAGTTCTTCACAGAATCGTTACAGTATAAAAGGAGTCAGTTGACCTGTTGGGTCTGTGTCGGCTCCTCATAGGAGCAATTTATCTAGTGGCACTCCCTTTTGCCTTCTGCCTGTAGGCTTCCTCATTCTTCCTTTCAAATATAACTAACCAAATCCCTGCCGAATGCCCCGATTGAACTGCCTCTATCACACAGTAAAGCTATAATTTTATGTTTAGAGGATCAATTGGGAGTGATGAGTCTGAAAGATGCCAGAAAACCAAAGGGTAGATTTTAGAATATTGACTTTGTTGAGCTTATTCAATATTTATACCTGAGTCATACAGACTAGGAAGGTTGCAAATTCAATTCCAAATAAGTTCTGTTGCTGATCTTAGCAAAGATAGAGATCTGAGTACTAAGATTGGATTCACCAGTGTTATCTAGAATGGAAGGATAGCCTACCAGTTACAGTTACATAACCAGCTAACACTCACTTTTGAGGCTCACATTTTAACAGTGGTTATTGAAGTAGGCATCAGAGGGCAGCTGTCGCATATAAAACTGCTCCAAGAAGGAGCGAACATATTTAAGAGTAGAAAATTGGCAAAAGAGGGTAAATAGGATATTTTTAAGAAACATTAAGGAGTGTAGCCACACCATCTATCTATTTAGTTGTTGTTTATGTGCCTGCAGACAGCAGTGTAGTGCCATTGAGAACATTCTAAAGTTAAGAATAATGACGGCAAATATTATGATACTTATACAGTTTTTGCTTAACAAGTTGTAACTTTTTGCATGAAAATTGCATGTATTTTCTAGCAATAAATCTGCATGTTTGTTGAATTAAATATTGTTATGTTTTATTTGCATAGCTTGTTTACATCTTTTTAACAGCAGTTTTATTACTCACAAAGATATACGTAAATTCATTATTTTGGTTCAAAGCAACAGAACAAGATGCGACCCAGTTCAGACTGAAGAATACTATATAGTGGAAACCCCTATGGTATCAGGAACGCTGCTTTGCTTGATCTATATTAATGACCTAAAACTTGGGTTTGTAGGACACAATTTCAAAATTTCCAGTTGACACAAAAATTGGAAGTATTTTGACAAGTAAGGACAATAGTCATCCACTTCGTGAGGACTTAGACAGGCTGGTACGATGGGCAGACAGGTAGCCAATGAAATTTAATACAGAAATATAACATACAAGCATGCAAACATGCACATTAGGAGCAGGAGTAAGTCATTCAGCCCCTTGAGTTTGCTCTGCAATGTGATAAAATCATGGATGAATATTTGTGACTTATTTCCTGTCTTCCCCGAGACCCTTTGTCTTCCTTGCCAATGATCAGTCAAGAATCTGTCAATAACCCTGCTTTCTTTCCACTGCTGTTTGGGGAAGAGAATTCCTCAGGTTAATGACCCTCTGAGAAAAAATCTCATCTTTCTCTTAAATAGGACATCTTTCTCTTAAATATTTTTAAAGGTGTATCCCCATGCTCCAGTCTCTCACAAGAAGAACATCTTCTCAGTATCCACCCTGTCAATTCCCCATAGGATCTTATATATTTTAATAAGATCATCTCACTCTCTCTTAACTTCAATGGATGCAGGCCCAACCTTCCCTTATCAGATAACCCCAAAATCCCAGAAATTATTAGAGTGAACCTTCTCAGAACTACTTCTAATTGTGAAGTGACCCATTAAAGGCAATATACAACAGAATACAATTCTGAGGAGGATGCAGGAGCAGAGGTCCTGTGGGGATATTTGTGCAGAAATCATAAGAGGTGGAAGAACAGGTTGAGAAAGTGGTTAACAAGGCATATGGCAGTGCTTTCCAAAACTTTTCCTATTTTAAAGTCCCAAGACTTGACTTGACCCCAGAATAAAAATTTTGGGGGTCAGAAACTGTTAGGGTGGAATGGGAGTGGATGAGGTTAGCCTTCAGCTGCTGTATGAGGTGGGACTTAGGTTGAACGTGGCGGAAGTGTTCAAATTGCTTGACCTTTTCTTACAAAAATCTACCTTTTGTAGCCTCTTGTGCAGCAGAAATCAGGCCTCAAAGACCTGCCTGTTAGGCCATGCCCACAATTCAAAAAAAGCAGCTTCAAAGGGGTTTCTGAGGTTTTAAGGGGCTGCCCTTCTTGCTTTGTCCTTCAGTTTGTTTAATTTAGTTTTAATTGTTTTGCCAAAAGAATAGCATACAGAATTCAGACTTTCTAAATAGAGGCATGGAAAAAAAAATGTAAAGAAGTTATGGTGAACCTTTATAAAGCCCTGATCTAGCCTCAACTACAGTATTGTGTCCAATTCTGGGCAACGCACTTTAGGAAAGATGTGACAAATACTGAAGAGAATACAGAAAAGATTTACAAGAATGGTTTCAAGAATAAGGAATTTCAGTGCATAGCTAGATTGGTGGAGCTAGGACAGTTCTTAGCAAAGAGAAGGTTGAGAGAAGATTTGAAAGATTTCGTAAGTGGGTTGAGAGAGGGAGAAACTGATCCCATTGCTGGAAGGGTTGAGAACACTGATTTAAAATGATAAGCAAAAGAATATGAAGCAATATAAGAAAAATCATTTTTATATAATAATGATTAAGATCTGAAATGCACTGTCTGAGAACACAGAGACAGATTCAGTTCTGAGTTTCAAAGGGAATTTTTAAATTATCTAAAGATAAAAGATTTGCAGACCACTGGGGAAAGGTGCGGAATGAGATTAGCTGAGATGCTGTTGCAGAGAGATGTATGGATAATGATTCTATAATTTTTATTTAATGAGGCTTTGTGTCATAAAGTTATTACAGGCAGAAAGTAACTTTTCAACTCAGTACATCAGTGCTGTTTCCCTAAAGAGCAATCTGGTCTGTCCCATTCCCCCATTCTATGCCTGTATCCCTGCAAGTTTATTTCTCGAGTACCTGTCCAATTTCCTTTTGGAACCTCTCTTCCGTCACTCATATAGGCACTGAGTTTCCAGGTCTTTACCACTCACCAGAAAAATTCTTCCACATACTCCCACTGCTTGCCAAAATCTTCAATATGTGTCCCTTAGTCCTTGTACTATCAGCTAATGGAAACAGTCTATCTTATCTAAACCTGCCGTAATCTTCTACACCTCTGGCAAAACATCTTTGATGTGGAGATGCTGGCATTGGGCTGGGGTAAACACAGTAAGAAGTCTCACAACACCAGGTTAAAGTCCAACAGGTTTATTTGGTAGCAAACACCCCATCATCAGGTGAGTGGGGAGTTCTGATCACAAACAGAGCATATAAAGACACACTCAAATTACAGAATACTGATTAGAATGCGAGTCTTTACAGCTAAGCATGTCTAAAAGGTGCAGACAGTGTGAGTGGAGATAGCATTAAGCATTGTTGAAGAGATGTCTTTATCTTCAGACAGGACAGTAAGTGAGATTTTGCAAGCCCAGGCAAGTCATGGGAGTTACAGTGTGACATGAACCCAAGATCCTGGTTGAGGCCATCCTCATATGTATGGAACTTAGCTATCAACCTCTACTCAGTGACTTTGCACTGTTGTGTGTTGTGAAGGCTGCCTTGGAGAACTCTTCTCAGAAGATCAGAGGCTGAATGCCCATGTCAGCTGAAGTGTTCGCCAACAGGAAGAGAACAGTCTTGCCTGGTGATTGTTGGGTGGTGTTCATTCATCTGTTATCATAGCATCTGCATGGTCTCCCAATGTACCATGCCTCGGGACATCCTTTCCTGCAGCATATCAAGTAGACAATGTTGGCCAAGTTGCAAGAGGTACCTGGTGGATGGTGTTCTCATGAGATGATGGCATCCGTGTCAATGATCCAGCATGTCTTGCAGAGGTTGCTATGGCAGGGTTGTGTGGTGTCGTGGTCACTGTTCTCCTGAAGGCTGGGTAGTTTGCTGAAGACAATGGTCTCTTTGAGGTTGTGCAGTTGTTTGAAGGTGAGAAGTGGGGGTATGGGGATGGCCTTGGCGATATGTTCGTCTTCATCAATGACATGTTGAAGACTCCGGAGAAGATTTCGTAGCTTCTCAGCTCCAGAGAAGCACTGGACGACAAAGGGTGCTCTGTCCACCGTGTCCCATGTTTGTCTTCTGAGGAGGTCGGTGTGGTTTTTCGCTGTTGCGCATCGGAACTGTCAATCGATGAGTCAAGCGCCATATTCTGCTGTTATGAGGGCATCTTTCAGCTTCTGGAGGTGCCTGTTGTGATCCTCCTCATCTGTGCAGATCCTGTGTATGTGGAGAGCTTGTCCGTAGGGGATGGCTTCTTTAATGTTTTTAGGGTGGAAGCTGGAGAAGTGGAGCATTGTGAGGTTATCCGTAAGTTTGCGGTAGTGAAGTGCTGAGGTGACCGTCCTTGATGGAGATGCGTGTGTCCAAGAATGCAACCGATTCCGGAGAGTAGTCCATGGTGATTCTGATGGTGGGATGGAACTTGTTGATGTCATCATATAGTTGTTTCAGTGATTGTTCACCATGAGTTCAAAGGAAGAAAATGTCATCAATGTATCTGGTGTATAGCATCGGTTGAAGATCCTGTGCAGTGAAGAAGTCTTGTTTGAGCCTGTGCGTGAAGATGTTGGCATATTGAGATGCGAATTTGGTTCCCATGGCTATTCCGTGTGTCTAGATGAAGAACTGGTTGTTGAAGGTGAAGACACTGTGGTCCAGGATGAAGTGGATGAGTTGTAAAATTGCATCTGGAAACTGGCGGTTGTCGGCATTGAGTACTGAGGCAATTGCAGCAATGCCATCGTCATGGGGGATGCTGGTGTAGAGTGCCGAGACATCCATTGTGACAAGGAGTGCTCCTGGTTCAACTGCTCCATGTGTGCTGAGTTTCTGTAGGAAGTCCGTAGTATCGCGACAAAAGCTGGGGGTTCGTTGTACAATGGGTTTCAGGATATCCTCTATGTAGCTGGGGAAGTTCTCACACAGGTTCCCATTGCCCGATACGATACAATATAGTATATGCATCCACACAGTATATTTGCACTGATAGACTGACTATAGCCACAGCTGATATAAATTCATCATAGAACATAGAACATTACAGCGCAGAACAGGCCCTTCGGCCCACAATGTTGCGCCGACCAATTAAAAAGCAATGACCCTCTAACCTAAACCAATCCCTTTCCATCCGTAAACCTATCCACGGATCTCTTAAACCCCCCCAAACTAGGCGCATTTACAACTGCAGCAGGCAGGGCATTCCAATACCTCACCACCCTCTGGGTAAAGAACCTACCTCTGACATCCGTCCTATAACTACCACCCCTTAATTTAAAGCTATGCCCCCTCGTGCTAGCTTTCTCCATCCGAGGAAAAAGGCTATCACTGTCCACCCTATCTAAACCTCTAATCATCTTATATGTTTCAATAAGGTCCCCTCTTAGCCGCCTTCTTTCTAACGAAAACAACCTCAAATCCCTCAGTCTCTCCTCATAGGACCTCCCCTCCATACCAGGCAACATCCTGGTAAACCTCCTCTGCACCCTCTCCAATGCCTCCACATCCTTCCTATAATGTGGGGACCAGAACTGCACACAATACTCCAAGTGCGGCCGCACCAGAGTTTTGTACAGTTGCAACATGACGCTGCGACTCCTAAATTCAGTCCCCCTACCAATAAACGCCAAGACACCGTATGCCTTCCTAACAACCTTATCTACTTGATTCCCAACTTTCAGGGATCTATGTACACGTACACCTAGATCCCTCTGTTCATCAACACTATTCAGAGTCCTACTTTCAGATTAAGCCTCGAGAATGTAGAGGTCTTTGGCACCCCTTTACCAGATGTACCTGGTGTATTGGGGTCCATGCAGATCATCCTCAACAGCTGCTTTTACATCCTTTGCCATCAACATTTCCTGTTAAAGTTAGGCCAGTCATTGATTATGGGGTAATTTGCACTGACATATTTTTGAGGCATGATTCTACATGCAAATCACAAAGCTTTGCCTTTCATAAAACTGAACTGCTATAGATCCCATCTTTTGCAGTGCCTTTAATGGAGATTTATTTCTCTTCTAATAACACTGCCACCTCCAATGGTTGATGCATTTAACAGTTAACAAAAGTAACAGTACTAGCCATAATGCCACCTCCTCACTCGCAACCATACTAATTTTGTGTGGTGACTTGGATGTCTGACCATTCAAATGTTGCAAAAGCACATTGACAGATTGAGTGGGGAAAATTATGGCAGTTGAAATTCATTGCGGAAATGTGGGAAGTGATCCATTTTGGAACTAAGGAACATAAATCAAAGAATCTTCTAAATGATGAGTTGCTGAGAACTGAGTAGAGCAATTTACAAGCCCAGCACTAAAAGCTGGTGGAAAGGTGCAAAAAAAACAGGCTTATGGAATGTTAACTTTAAACTTGAGAAGACTGAAATACAGTGGGTTGAAGCTATATCACAGCTCTTGAAAGCTTGTATTATTAAATTTTGAAACACAGTCCAAAATGACTTTTGACTTGTGCTGTTTCCAACTATTATTTTAACCATCTTGTGCCCTGTCCCCATCAATCCTTCTGTCCTACAATTCATCTTTCTTTTCTTCACTCCCTCTCTCTTCATCTCCTGCCACTCTTTCTCACATTGCCCTCTGTCTTCCATAGTTTTCCAGTTGTTCCATATTGTTTCTTCTGTTTTCTCACAGGCCCTTTCATATTCCCATGTTTGCCTCTTAGTGCCTCACACTTCTGCTGTTTTCTCAGTCTATATGTAGATTTCTTCTCACTTGTTTCCTGTCTTAGTTCCCATTCTTGCTTCTGTCTTGCCCTCATATTCTCAGTTTAACTCCGTCATTCTCATGCACACATTCTTCACCTCTTTAGTTTCCACTCATTTCCTGCATTTCTGCCTTTCTCTCCCTATGAACCCCTATAACTTTCAACCATTCTCGTCCTTTTATTCTTCTGTTTCTCATTATTCAAAACTGCAGTAAATTTGGATAATTCTGTTACACTGTTGAACTTTTTATTAACAGAACACACTTTTTCCTCAGAACATATCCCAGAAGCTTAACTATAAAAGATGAAGTTTGCCTGGGATTTTTTTATTTTGGAGGCGGTAACAAATACTTTTTATTCATTATGCTTTGGTACTTTTTAACTTGCTTTTACCAAGGTTTGAAAGATATTGGGCGAGACTGGAAATTCCTGCCGAGGTTAACAGACGTTTCCACTGTCCGCCCCTCGGTTGCTTCGAATTCATGGTGGCAGTAGAATTCCGGCGATTCTGTTTCTACAACTACTGTGCCTCATAATAACCAACGTCAGCTTGATCATATCCAAATGGAAACTGGGTCAATTGAAATATTCAAGACTGACGTTGATCGATTTTTATCACTTAAGGGGACTAAACGCTATAGAGCCAGGGTGGATAAATGGAGTTGAGATGCAGATGAACCATGATCTAATTGCAAGATGAAACAAACTGACTGAATGGGCTACTATTGTTCCTACTTTCAGATTAAGCCTCGAGAATGTAGAGGTCTTTGGCACCCCTTTACCAGATGTGCCTGGTGTATTGGGGTCCATGCAGATCATCCTCAACAGCTGCTTTTACATCCTTTGCCATCAACATTTCCTGTTAAAGTTAGGCCAGTCATTGATTATGGGGTAATTTGCACTGACATATTTTTGAGGCATGATTCTACATGCAAATCACAAAGCTTTGCCTTTCATAAAACTGAACTGCTATAGATCCCATCTTTTGCAGTGCCTTTAATGGAGATTTATTTCTCTTCTAATAACACTACCACCTCCAATGGTTGATGCATTTAACAGTTAACAAAAGTAACAGTACTAGCCATAATGCCACCTCCTCACTCGCAACCATACTAATTTTGTGTGGTGACTTGGATGTCTGACCATTCAAATGTTGCAAAAGCACATTGACAGATTGAGTGGGGAAAATTATGGCAGTTGAAATTCATTGCGGAAATGTGGGAAGTGATCCATTTTGGAACTAAGGAACATAAATCAAAGAATCTTCTAAATGATGAGTTGCTGAGAACTGAGCAGAGCAATTTACAAGCCCAGCACTAAAAGCTGGTGGAAAGGTGCAAAAAAAACAGGCTTATGGAATGTTAACTTTAAACTTGAGAAGACTGAAATACAGTGGGCTGAAGCTATATCACAGCTCTTGAAAGCTCTGGTTAGATTTTTCTGTTGTATTCTGTTCAATTTTGGGCACTGCATCTCAGAAAGATATAGTTTGGAGGGATTACAATGCAGGTTCACCAGAATGATATTGAAGCTCAACGGTTAAATTATGAGGACAGTTTGCATCAACCAGGGTTGCAGTCTCCTAAATTTAGAATATTAAGAAAACATCTAATTGAGATATTCATGGTGTTTATGGATTTAGGGTGGCACAGTGGTTAGCACTGCTACCTCACAGCACTAGGGACTCAGGTGCAAATCCGAACTTGGGTCACTGTCTGTGTGGAGTTTGCACGTTCTCCCTGTGTCTGCATGGATTTCCTCCAGCTGTTCTGGTTTGCTCCCACAGTCCAAAGGTGTGCACGTTAGATGGATTGGACATGCTAAATTGCCCTTTTGTGTCCAAAAATGTGTAGGTTAGGTGGATTAGCCATGGAAAATGTGCAAGTTATGGGGTCAGAACAAGGGGAAGAGCCTGACTGGGATGCTGTTTCGGAGAATCTGTGCAGACTCGATGGGCCAGATGGCCTCTTTCTGTCCTGTAGGGATTCTATGGGATAGTTCAGGGTTGATCTCAGGAAACATTTCACAACTCTCTCCTCCAAAACAGTTTACTTATACATCAATGGAAAATTTTGAAACTGAGATTGAAAGGTTTGTCAGGCAAGGCATTAAGGAACCAAGGTGGGTAAATAGTGTTAAGATACAGATGTAATTTATTTGTGGAAACAGACTCAAAGGCTGAGTGGCCTACTCCTGTTCCCATGTTAGTGTCCATGGGGCTTGGACACCAAAGTTGTGGGAAACCTGCTCTGTGCTCCGGTGGTGAATTTCAGATTTCTCTTTGCTCAACTGAACTACGACTTCTTTGGGAAGTTAGTGAAAGTAATTCTGACAAATTTATGAGAGGTTAATGAAGCTTCAAAATAGGCTCCTCTTTAGAGGCAGGAAAATTTTCTTTCATAGTATTAAACAGCTTGGGAGACTTTGAAAATAATATTTCAGCTACTACTTCTGTGCTCAGTTCTGTTCAGTGCCCAGCATTAATTCATTGATGCCATCTCTGAACTGATCACAGGCAAGAATTTTATCCACTATTTAATGGAAAACTGAAATTATGGCAATCATTTTCTGAGAGGTGAAGTTGGAGAGCTGGTAAAGTAGCAAAACAAAGCATCAGGTGCAGCAATCAACATCTCCATGCCACATTGTTGGCAGTGAGAAAAGTTAGTGGGTCTGCAGTCGAATTACAGAATTGTTACGGCGTAGTAGGAGCCATTTGGCTCATTGGCTCTCCATGACCAATATGACTTAGTACCATTCACCTGCCTTTTCCCTGTAATCCTGCACATTTTTATTTCTATTTAAATTATCATCTAATGCCCTCTTGAATGTATTGATTGAACTTGATGTCTTGAGCCTGCCTCCAATATACTTCCAGCCAGTGCATTCCAAACCAAGACCATCTACTGTGTGATAAAGATTTTTCTCAGTTCACATTTGTTTCTTTTGCAAATCAGTTCAAATCTGTGCCCTCTCAATTTTCAATCCTTTTATGAGTGGAAACAATTTTTCCCTATCAGCTCCCTTGTGATTCAGAACATTTCTATCAAATCTCCTCTTAGTCACCTTCTCTCTGAAGAGAACAATCCCAAGCTCTCAAATCTATCCTCATAACTGAAGTTTCTCACCCTGGCATCATTCTTGAAAACGTCTTCTGCACTTTCTCCAATGTCTTCACATCCTTCCTATAGTATGGCACCCAGAACTGTACACAATATTCCAGCTGAAGTCTGACTAGTGCTTTGTATTAGTTCAGCATTACCTCCTTACTTGTATATTACATGTCCTATTAATAAATCCCAGAATACTGTATGCTTTATTAACTGTTCTCTCCACCTGTCCTGCCACCTCAATAATTTATGCACATACACACCCAGGTCCCACTGCTCTTGCATCCTTTAAGAATATTATCCCTTATTTCATATTGTCTCTCCATGGTCTTCCTACCAAAATGTATTACTTCACACTTCTAAACATTGAACTTTATTACCCACTCCACTAACCAAATGGGGGTCCTGAGCCCCCACTTTCTGAGGGCCAGACTGTAGGGGAGTTATTTTTCTACAGGCAGTCTGTTAATTTGTCCCTCTGCACTTGCTGCCCAATTAGGGAGAGCAGATGAGCTCCTGATGCTGCTGGTCCAACCAGAGGACCAACAGCACTAGAGGCTCAGCAGCCCCACAGAAGAGCTCTGGGCACTGCTGAGGCAGGTCAGCAATTGCAAACCTACCTCAAAGCAGAGACTCCCACGAAGACCAGAGGAACCAAGCAGGCAGGTCCCTCAGATCAAAGGGTAAACTCCTCAAGTAGAAATGTTTTAAGACGGAACATTTCCACAGATGATTCACTTTGTGTATTCCGGAGAGAGACAAACAGCCGTAGACTTTCAAGGATACATACATTTCAAATTGGAAAATGAAATACTCAAAAGTCAGTTATCCGCTTGGAAAGTATCTTTAACTTAATGTCACCATCGACGTGTGCTTATTTTGATAAAGATTTCAGGGCACAAGATTGCACTACAGGAGCCAAGATCATTGAACTGCAGCATTAAGTTGCCTTTCTTTGGTGGGGAACCTTCCCCCCACCAAATTCTCCTTTACGCAGCATTGTTCATTATATAAACCCAATTATAAATCCATCTAGCCTGAGAGAATGATCATTCTTTATCAATCAGAACTAGGCTTCAGTCTGCCAGATAGGCAACACTTACAGAATCATACAGCGCAGAAGAAGCCTTTTGGCACATTGAGTTCGCACTGACACATCAGGAACATCTGAACTCCCATCTAACCCCATCTACCAGCACTAGATCCTTAGCCCTGAATGTTACGATGTGCCAAGTCCTCATCCAGATCATTTTTAAAAGATGTGAGGCACCTCCACATCTCCCAGGCAGTACATTCTAGACCGTCATCACCCTCTGGGTAAAAAAGCTTTTCCCCACATTCACCCCTAAACCTCCTGCCCCTCACCTTGAATAGCTGCTCCTTATTTACTCTGTCCATGTCTCTCATAATCTTGTATACCTCGAACAAGTCACCCCCTCGGTCTTCTCTGCTCCCACAAGAACAAGTACCAAATAAACCTGTTGGACTTTAACCTGGTGTTGTGAGACTTCTTACCCAAGCCTATCCAATCTCTCTTAATGACTTAAATGTTCCATCCCAGGCAGCATCCTGGTAAATCTCCTCTGCACCCCATCCAGTGCAATCACGTCCTTCCGATAATGTGGTAACCAGAAATGCACATGGTACTCTAGGTGTGGCCTCACCAAAGTTCTATACAAGTCCAACATGAGTTTGCTGCTTTTGTAATCTATGCCTTGATTGATGATAAAAACGAGTGTCCCATATGCCTTTTTCACCACCCTACCAACATGCCCTTCCGCTTTTGGAGATCTATGGACAAACACTCCAAGGTCCCTTTGTTCCACAGCACTTCCTACTGTCCTACCATTCATTGAATACTTTCCTGTCAAATTACTCCTCCCAGAGTGTATCAGCTCTCACTTATCGCTTCTGATGGAGGTACATAAATGCATCACTTCTGATGGCAATGGGGTCTTAACCTGTCAGAAGGGCAGCACATTTAGGACAAATGGTAGCGTAGTGGTGATGTCACTGGACATACAAAGGCCCAGACTAATATTCTTGAGGCACAGATTCAAATTCCACAGTGACAGCTGGTGGAATTTAAATTCAATGAAAAAAATCCAGAATTGAAATATGATTGGTTTGTTTCCAGTTAGATCCAAAAAAAATCAAGAGAACTCCTTTAAATATTTTCTTGTTTCATGTACTCCCAGATTCCTGATGAGAACTGGATTCAGCGCCTGTTTTGCTGTGCCCTCCTAACAAATCATAGCAGATATCATGTCTGCATGATAAGGATCCCAATTTAAATAATGTTGCTAGCTAATACAATTGGGTACCTGCATCATCTTGTGTTCTGGTGGCAGTATATGATGGACCATTTTAACTCATGGAAGTCTATTTGTACCTGTTGGAATAGATCAAAGTTAAATTTTACATGACTGATCTGACTTTAGTACAGTCCATATCCCAGAAAATGTTGATTGGATATGGCCTGTATTTTTAAATATAGAGGTTAAACAGTGATCAAAGAATGGGGAATACCATGCTTAAAACAGGTGACCACACATTCTGTAATCCAGGCATTTGCTGGTTGTCCAATTTGTATGTTTATCAAAAATAGTCGTTTAAGTGACCTGCAATATTATCACATTAAACATCCAGAGAGTCAAGTTATTCCTGATAATGAGTTTGATGCAAAAAGCTAGTTTACATACAAAATAGGGTTTAGATATTGGATTTCAATATCTCCACCAGTGCTTTATTTGCATGTTGATAGATCCAATTGATAAAGTCATGTCACATTAAAACATTAAATTGGTATCATTGACTGTTAAGGCATAAAGTAAATAGGCATAATAACTATTATTGTGGTTTTTCTATATTATATCTATATTCGTGAAAATAATCCATGTCTACAAAGCATCGCGGTTCTTGTTCCACAGCACATCCTCATGTTTGAGTGCAACATATTGGATTAATTGCTTTCAGATTTTAAAACAAAGGGAAATGGTTGTTTAAAAAAAAGTCCAAGGTTGTGCATGTTTACCCAATTTTGCAATGTAATTGTGCTTCATATGTATTCAGCATAATTACTAATTTTCTCCCCATTCTTTTCCTCCATCCTTTTCTCACAATGTCTCTATTATACATCTTCCATATTTCTGATGCTCCGTACGTCTGTTCTCCATTTATGCTGCAGTGTGATCAGGACCAATGCATTCAGAGCACTAAATTCGTTTTGCAGGCTGCAGCCACGCCGCTGTTACAGAGTGAGTCCAGTCCAACCAATGAAGAGCCCCATCTCCCTGGGAAAATGACAATTTCCTCTCCATGTGCCACGTTGACACTTGGACAGCCAACACCTCCACCATCTACAGCAAACCTTGCAACAGAAACCATATTAACAGATACAATGCCACTAAAGGAAGCATGTGAAGGTCACCACTTTCTTACGCCAGAAGAGGCCCCGTCACCTCCAGGAATGCTCACCCCAGGTACCCCTCTCAACCACAGTCATACGATGCATGTCCTGAATGCAGTCACCCAGGATTCAATGCACGAGGACTCGGTTCGTGGCCTTGTCAAACTCAGTTCAGTTTGACATCTTGTGCCAATTTTAATATTTCCCAGTTCCAGATGTTTGGTGGAAATATCAAGAATCGTATCAGGAAATGCCACTATAATCCCATCACAAATTGACATGAAATCACTGATGATCACTTCTATCCTGTAATGGAAAATATGTGCCATAATGTGAAGAAGAAAAGACCCATGCTCACAAGTTATTCAGACTAAGGAGCAACACTTCACTGATGTTTGCTTTTATCTGTGGAGCCATGGGAAAAGACTTTCAACTGCACTCAGATATTGTACAACAGTGTAATTTCTATTGTGCTATATTGTGAAAATGTGGGACACAGTGGAGATTGGTAGGAAAACTCATGACCTATCAGGCTGTTGAATTAAAAATTGAGAAGACTGAATGAATTGTTAAACACAGCATGAAAAACCTTTATCATCTAAACATGAGTGTCTCAACTCTTGACTAGGTGGTTTGGAGTGAGTAATTGCAAGGTGTTGCTGAAGCCTGTTTGAACTGTAATCTAGGATACTGTGCCATATTGTAAACAAGTGTTACAGATCAGTGTAAAAATAATGAATACATTGGAGATTTTTGTTTTCCAATGAATATATATAAGGGCAAAAGAAATGCAAAGAACTGAACAAATGCAATCTATTAGCCTTCATTGTATTAGTTTTATTTTTTTGGTTGGTAGGACCTAGAATATTGAGGGCCGCTATTGTCTCACAGCATATCATTTATCTCTTTGTGAAGTGTTTGAGAAGGAGATGTTTGTGCCATGTCACCATTTAAATCTGGTGATATTTATTTCCTGTGGACATTAATAAATTGATTTCACCTTTTATTCTTTAAATCCTTGGTACTTGTGTATAATGGAATTATTAGGCTCATCCAAAATGCAAACTGCAATTCAGTTTTGTTAAGCAAAATCTTGCACTACATTCATTTTTTTGTTCATCTCAATCTTTACTTGTTAAACTCAATCATACAGTACAGAAGAGTGTTATTCGGCCCATTGTGATTGTGTTGACTCTTTGAAAAAGCTATCAAATTATTCCCACTTCCCTGCTCTTTGCCCATAGCCTGCAAATTATGTTTCAAATATTTTTAATATTTATAATCTTGAGATTTACCATTAAATCTGCTTTGATCACCATTTCAGGCAGTGCACTCCAGATCATTACTCACTCTGGAAATTCTCAACTTTCCTGCTGATTCTTTTATGTATAGTCTTAAACCTGTGATCTCTGGTTACCAGTCCTCTTGCCAGTGTAAACTTATTTACTCAATCAAATCTATTCATAATTCTGAACTCCTATTAAATCTCCCCTTTATCTTTGCTGTAAGGAGAAAACCCTCCACCCTCAACCTTCCACTTAAGTCTCTGAAGCTTTCTACCATTCCAATAAATCTACTCTGCACCCTCCAAGGCGTTGAAATCCTTCCTGAAGTGTGATTCCCAGAAGAGGGAATCTCAAGTAGATGTTTCCTCCAACTAATTCACTCACCATCTGTCAGAGGCAAAGTCTGACAGATACATCACTCAGGACTTGGTCAGCTTAGACAGTAGCGGAGCTGTCAAGCTACTGTCGATGCTGAGTAATCATCAGAGTATATTCTGCACCCAGAATATACCCTGGCTCCAGCTAAACCATAACCAGTTTTTATAAAGGCTACTTATTATTCCCCTGCTCCTATACTCTGTGCCTGTGTTTATAACGCCTAACACAAGGGAATGATAGAATAATAGTTATGTTATTGGATTAGTTTTCCATAAGAACGATCCAGAGACATGAATTCTCACTATTTCACTGGGGAATATAAAATGAGCTAGTTGAATAAATCTATTATTAATACATCAGTATTAGTGCCAAAATAACAAATAGATTGTCAGCCTAACATGATTCGATAAATAAATACAATGAGTACAAAACGAAGTGGCTGAGAAATCCAATCAGTTGAATCAAATCACAACCAAGTACAATAAGAACAAAATACTTCTAAGATACTTGGCATCAACCTAAGCACTGGGTTTTGATCAGATAAAAGTACACGTGTCTCATGGACTAGTCAAGCAACTAACTAACATAGTTATACTCACCCTAGATCCAATGTCTCAGATTCCTTTGCCATCATAGCAGCAGGACAGAATGACGAGAGATGGAACCCAGTGGTATGAGATCAGGAGCAATCCTGGAAGTCTTCAACGTGACTCTGGGCCCCCTAAAATCTTAAGGCATCAAATCAAGTACAGACAGGGAATCTCCTGCTGTCTACCATCAAGCCCAGTTAATAACTCAGTACTCCTTAACATTGAACAAGTATTGGTGAAATAAGGGTGCAGAATATACTCTGATGATTACTCAGCATCGACAGTAGCTTGACAGCTCCGCTACTGTCTGAGCTGACCAAGTCCTGAGTGATGTATCTGCCAGACTTTGCCTCTGACAGATGGTGAGTGAATTAGCTGGAGGAAACATCTACTTGACCTCATCCTCACCAATCTACCTATCACAAATTCACCTCTCCGTGACTATATTGCTAGGAGTAGCCACTGTACAGTCCTTGTGAAGGTTATGATGGAGCTGTATAAAACACTCGTTAGGCCACAGCAAGAGTACTGCATACAATTCTCATCACCACACTATAGGAAGAATGTGATCGCGCTAGAAAGGGTGTGAGGGGACTCACCAAGATGTTGCCTGGACTGAAGCGTTTCAGTTATGAAGAAAGACAGGTTCAGACGAGAATCAGAACAGATCTTGCACCTCAAAACTGGGCATAAGCTCATAAGAACTAGGAGCAGGAGTGGGCCATCTGGCCATGATTCAATAAAATCATGGCTGATCTTTTTGTGGACTCAGCTCCACTTATCTGTCTGCTCATCATAGCCCTTAATTCCTTTACTGTTCAAAAATGTATCTATCCTTGCCTTAAAAACATTCAATGAGGTAGCCTCAACTGCTTCACTGGGCTGAGAAATCCACAGATTCACAACTCTTTATGTGAAGATGTTCCTCCTCAACTCAGTCCTAAATCTGCTCCCCCTTATTTTGAGGCTATGCCCCCTAGTTCTAGTTTCACCCGCCAGTGGAAACAATTTCCCTGCTTCTATCTTATCATTAAGCTACAGCTGGCGTACTGTGTGCAGTTCTGGTCACTACATTATAGGAAGGATGTGATTGCACCGGAGAGGGTGCAGAGGAATTTCACCAGGATGTTGCCTGGACTGAAGCGTTTCAGCTAGGAGAGGCTGGTTAGGCTGGGGTTGTTTTCCTTGGAATAGAGAGGACTGAGATGGGACCTGATTGATATGTACAAAATTATTAGGGTAGATAGGAAGAAACTTTTCCCCTAGTAGAGGGGTCTAAAACCAAGGGTCATAGATTTACAGTAAAAGAGAAGAGATTTAGAGCAGATTTGAAGAATATCTTTTTCACCCAGAGGGTGGTGGGAAGCTAGAACTCACAATCTGAAAGGATTGGAGAAGCAGAAACCCTCAAAACATTTAAAAAGGATTTAGAGGAACATTGAAATATCATAACATACAAAGCTATGAAGATGGGATTAGGATGGGTGCTTGATGGCTGGCATAAATATGATGGGCTGAAGGACCTGGTTCTGTACTGTAAAACTCTATGACTATGAACATTGCCCTTATTGTCGCCAATACTTGTTCAATGTTGAGGAGTACTGAGTTATTAACTGGGCTTGATGGTAGACAGCAGGAGATTCCCTTGTCTATACTTGATTTGATGCCTTAACATTTAGGGGACCCAGAGTCACGTTGAAAACTTCCAGGATTGCTGCTGATCTCATACCACTGGGCTTCCACCTCATCAAGTGGCAGACAAATCCAAATTGGCTCCTTACCAACCCCTCAACAAAATGAGGGACAGTGCTACAAATGAGCTCATAGTCAACAGTAATCTAATCACTGAGGCACAGTTTGAATTCTGGAGCTCTTTTTCAAGCTTTCCTTTTAGTTCTATTGGGATACGCAAAATCTTCATGAAATTCAACGCAGGACTACATGCTAAACTGAATGGGGAGCAAGCAATTCACCATCCACCACCACTCCTCCATCTGGCTGAACTGGTTCTCTCACTCAACAATTTCTCCTTTAACTCTTCTCACTTCAGCTAAACAAAAGATGTGGTTATGGGCACCCACATGATTCCCAGTTATGCTTGTATCTTTATGGGTTATGTGGAGCATGCCCTGTTCTAGTCCTTCTCCAAACCCCTCTAGAACAAGGGGGCATGGCCTCAAAATAAGGGGAAGCAGATTTAGGACTGAATTAAGGAAGAATTTCCTCACACAAAGGGTTGTGAATCTGTGGAATTCTCTGCCCAGTGAAGCAGTTGAGGATACCTCACTGAATGTTTTTAAGGCAAGGATAGATAAATTTTTGAATAATAAAGAAATTAAGGGTTATGATGAACAAGCGGCTAAGTGGAGCTGAGTCCACGAAACGATTAGCCATGGTCTTATTGAATGGCAGAGCAGGCTCGAGGGTCAGATGGCCTATTCCTACTCCTAATGCTTACGTTCTTATGTTCTCTCTCAACTCCTTTATCGGTACTTTGACAACTGTTTCGGTACAACTTCAAGCTCTCATCTGGATCTAGAAAAATGTATCAATTTTGCTTCCAATTTCCACCCCTCAGTCACCTTCACGTGGTCCAGCTCTGACACTTCTCTTCCTTTCTTTGACCTGTCTGTCTATTTCTGGTGATAAACTGTCCACCAGTAATCAGTACAAGCTCAGCGACTCCCACAACTACCTTGACTACAGCTCTTCACATCTCACATCCTGTAAGGACTCCATCCCTTTCTCTCAGTTCCTTCACCTCCACCGCACCAGCTCTGATGATTCCTCTTTCTAAAATGGCGCTGCCGATATTTCTTTCTTCTTCCTCAGTCATGGTTTGCCTCCCACTGTGGTTGACAGGGCTCTCAACCACATCCAACCCATTCCCTGTGCCACTGTTCTTACCCTCTCCCCTCCCTCCCAGAGGGTCACAGGTGTCCTCCTTGTCCTCACTTTTCATCCCACCAGTCTTCACATTCAAAAGATCATCCTCCACCATTTCCACCCAGCACCTCGCCCTCTGTCCATGGCACCTTCCCATGCAATCATAGAAGGTTCAACATCTATCCTTTTACCTTCTCCCTGTTCACCATCCCAGGTCCTAAACACCCCTTTCAGGTGAAGTATTGCTTCACATGCACCCCCTTCAATCTGGTCTATCGTATTCGCTGCTCTCAACATAGTCCACTCTACATTGGGGAGACCGAATGCAGACTGAGTGACCACTTTGCTTAACATCTTTGGTCTGTTCGCAAGCAGGACCCAGACCTTCCTGTCGCTTGCCACTTCAGTGCACCACGCTGCTCTCCTTTCCACATGTCTGTCCTTGGCCTTTTGCAATGTTCCAATGAAGCCCACCGCAAACTGGAGGAACAGTACCTTATCTTCCGATTAGGCACTTTACAGCCTTCCGGATTGAAAATCGGGTTCACCAACTTCAGAGCATGAACTCTCCCTTCCACCATCACCCCATTTCCATTTATTATGTTTTGTTTCATCTCATTCATCCAGTTATCATCCTTGTTTCTCACTTCTATTTTTTCACCTCTCCATTCCAGATCTTCTCCTTGCTCTCCCACCACCACCACCACACCCCCCCCCCACCTCCCTTAAACCTGTTGGATTTTAACCTGGTGTTATGAAACTTCTTACTGAACCCACCCCAATCCAATGCCGGCATCTCCACATTGTAAAAACAATCAAGGGGGCATGCTTTGTGGCTGTCAAGAGGTCAGGATCTCGACAAGCCAGCAAAACCCGGCTGCACTGAGATTGGGGCACCATCAAGGCACCATCTTTAAAGGGTGCCATGTTCAGAACATGAATAAAACTCTCCCCTCACCGACCCCTCATAGGGATATGGGGGTAGGGCCTGGGTGGGATTTTGGTCAGTGCAGATGGGCCAAATGGCCTTGTTCTGTACTATAGGGTTTCTATCATGAAAAGTGCCGGATCAAAAATCATCTCCAGCACTTTCTGTTTTTGCACTCAATCTTCCTTTCTTCTGATATGATGATACTTTTCAAAGGGGGTGTACTACCTTCAACCCTCAATGTCACCTGATTCACCTCATTGTTTACTGAGATAAGAAAAGGCACTTCACAACTGCACAACCCCAGGATGGCAAAACCATCTGTGACATAGAATATACAGTCAAATTTTTCCCTTTGTGTCTTCCTTTGATTTGGATCATTCCTAGC
Source organism: Carcharhinus amblyrhynchos (assembly GCF_965287045.1). NCBI lineage: Eukaryota > Metazoa > Chordata > Chondrichthyes > Carcharhiniformes > Carcharhinidae > Carcharhinus > Carcharhinus amblyrhynchos. The sequence continues at coordinate 31,336,509 of NC_137335.1, read as the reverse complement.
TGTCAAATCCCAAATTCTCTTGTATGCTCTTAGCATGATGTTGCTCAGTTTCAGAGCATCTTTCCTTCATTAACCTTTTTCTCCAAATTTTTAGGGAAGATTTGCTTTAAGTGGAATAATGTTACTTTGTGCTTCAACTTTAGATTTATGCTTTTGCGTGTGAATCTGAAGGCCATGTGAATTTCTTTTCTCTGGGAACTGTCATATCCATGGATCATCCAGCTTAATCCCACTGTCCAGCCTAATCCCATTGACCGGCCTAATCCCACTGACTAGCCAAATCCCACTTTCCGACGTTTGGTCCATAAACCCTGCAGGTTATGGTGCTGGAGGTACATATCCAGATAGGAGCCAAGGGTTTCTGCCAGTACTACCCTTTCAGTGAGTTCCCACAACTCTCTGGATGATTTTCTTTCTCCCATCTCCCCTCTAATCTTTGAAGTAAATAGGCCCTTGCCATCCACTCTATCCAGGCCCCTCACAATTTTGTACATCTCAATCTCCCTCAGCTGCCTCAGTTCCTTAGAGAACAACACCATCTTATCCAACCTTTGTCATAGCCGTAATTTTCCGGACCTGGCAATGGTTCAGCAGGGTGCCCTGCTCCAACAGGTGTGGTTGCAGTGGGTCCTTACAGGGACTTGCCCAACTCCCTTGATAAGTGTGCATTGGGCAGATGCCTGCACCTTTCATGAGACCTCAGGGCATTGGAGGGTTCTCAAAGCTATGGTCACTCAATCAGGTTGAGTGAACAGAGGTAGTGAAGGGTCTTGTCCATTCTGGGAGATAGTAATTGGTTGGGCCTCAGTGAAAGGGTGCTCCAGGAATTGATGGGAAATGGGTCAGGGCATGGAGACAACTCCTCAAGGTTCACTCTTTATCTTTCTTCCCATGCAGTGAGTAGAGAAAGAGGGAGAGGGGGCCGGTAGAACTGACTGTTATCCTTCTTGCAATGAAAGAAGATTGATGATAATTGCAGTGATATATGGCTGTCCAATGTGTGGTGTCACCAGGGGCTGTGAGCTGTATTCTCCAGTTTCTTAACAGAGCTTCCCTCAACCATGATGACCACAGGAAGTCAACCTGGAAGTCACATGGCAGACTAATGGAAATGACTAAAGGAATCAATGCAATGAGGATCAGCTGTGGAACTTTGCTGGATGATATAAGCAGAAGTGAATCCTGCAAAAGGGCTGAAGCCAATTTAGGGAATGTGAGAATGGTGGGTTGGAGAATGAGGAATTTGTTGTGTGCATAACACTTTTGTTGCTGACCTCAGAAAGTACAAAATTGCTGATGTGGATTGAACTTTAGCCTCTCTGGTAATCTGAACTTTTCATTTGAATTTTGACTTTGCCTCTGCTTTGCTTTACTGAAAGACTGTCGCTGTTAGATACTGTGTTGAGTTTTCCCTGCGAAGTGGATTAATCCTCCAGGTTGTATATATAATACATGGGGATGGATTGTATGTAAAGTTAGGCTCAAAAGAGCTAGGTTCATTTCCTTTTTTTTTGCTTTGCTGAGTATCTGAGGAACTTTAAATAAACATTCATTTTTATTTTGTATTTGGGCAACTGTGTAAGTGTTGAACAAAGCAAACTCCACCCCACCTATCACAATCTCCAGCCCCTTGGGACATCACAAGAGACAGGAACAGAACCCTGAGGAGGAAGGTCTCAGAGGTACCTTCTTCTGTAGACAGTGCCTGACCTTCCTCTAGTTGGATGAGAACTAGGATCAGACGAGACTCCATGAGTATAGGAACATGACTCGTCATCCAAGAGTTGGCACCACATGGACTTGGAGGGCATCCACTGCCTGTGGCCTCGAAGGTCACAGCCACCCTCAATCTTTAAGCAAGTGACTGGTTTCAGAGCTCCACTGTTGACCTTTGTGGCATCTCACAGGCATCTGCACATAAGGCATCAGAGACATTGCAGATGCATCCTTGCTAGGGCACACAATTTCATTAATCTCAACCTGACCAGGCTAGCCAGGATGCATAAGCCAAGGAATTTGCCCACATAGCTGGCTTCCCACAAATACCTGTAAACCATTGACTGCACTTACGTGGCTCTCTGATTGCCCTGGCATCACGGAATCCTCTTTATCAAAATGTAGGGGCTTCCACTCCCTTAACATTCAGATCATCTGCAAACACACTCAGTGCATCCTCTGGGTATGTGCTCAGTTCCTGGGGTGCATACACAACAGCTTTATCCTTGGCTGAACACACGTGACCCCTGTGCAATCTTTCAACACACAACAGAGAGCCTATTATAAGATTTACCTAAGTTGGCTATTAACTTGGATGATGTTCAAATTATAGGGACCACAGAAGAGGCACACCCAACCAATCTAGAAGAAGATTTAAAAAGCTTCCAGAAAACTGAAGGAAGATCAAAGAGCGAGAAATGCATCTTTAAAGCAAATCGGGTGACTTACTTGGAGCTTAGAGTACATGCACAAGGGTCGCATCTGATGGAAGATAAGTTAGGAGCTGTTAATTTCCTGTTATTACATCTTTTATAATAGGCTCTAACATTTTCCCTACTACTGATACCAGGTTAACTGGTCAGTACAAAGAACAAAGAAAATTACAGAACAGGAACAACCCCTTCGGCCCTCCAAGCCTGCACTGACTGTGCTGCCTGACTTAACTAAAATTCCTTATCTTCTCCCGCCCTTCATTTTAAATAGCGGAGTTACGTTTGCCACCCTCAAATTTAATAGGTTTTTTGGTATCTAAGTGCCTGATTCAATTTGATTGGCTAAATTCAAAAACCTGTTTACTTGGTTAAAAACTGCTGCTTGGCCTTTTGATACTAATGTTTCCATTTGGGTTCTCTATGTAAGGACCAATACCTGACTGCTATTTGGAGTCTCATTCACTTGTGCAATTTTTCAATGCACGACGGAGAGCGTATTACAAAATTTACCTAAGTGGCTGTTTAATTAGATGATGTGCTAATCACGAGACCCACAGCAGAGGAACACTAAGCTAACCTCGAGATTTTAAAAAGATTCCAGAAAGCTGGAGTAAGATTAAAGAGAGAGAAATGCTCCTTTAAAGCAAACAAGGTGACTTATTTTGGGGTTTACAAAGAACAAAGAACAACCCAGCACGGGAAACAGGCCCTTCGGCCCAACGAGCCCGCGCCGCCGCATAGGGTTGCATCCAATAGAAGGAAAGTTAGGGCCATTAAAGAAGAACCAGCCGCAAAGAATGTGTCAGAGTTACAGGACGAGATTTTCCAATTGCGCTCGTCCCAAAACCTGAAAATCCCACCCAAGGTCAACCAATCTTTGCATGGCCTTTCCCCCTGCCTGCTACGATTCCCATGATAGACAAGACAGGAAAATTCTCCATAAAATCTTTTCTTGGAATAGCAGTCATTCTGGAAGTTTTATTCTCAACTTGTCTGCAATGTTGGCATCTCTACATGCATTATTTAAATAACATCAGAGATGGTGCTGGAAACACAGCAAAATAAAACCTTCAGACAAGCAGTCATCCTGTCTTTTAGTGTCTTTTGACCCTTCAAACATTCTCAATTGTGATGCATCTCCTGGTAGAATTTAAAGCTGTTTTGTCACATATAATGAAAGATGGGCTAGAGAGACCTTATAAACGCTTCAAAGACCCTAACTGCTGCAGAAAAGTCATTCTCACAGATCAAGCAGGCGAGATTGGCCATCAGTTTTGGGATAAAGAAATTCCACCAATATATTTGCAGACAACATTTCACCATAATTACTGATCATCAATCCCTGCTAGGCTTATTTAGAGAATGTAAATCCATTCCTCTAATGGTGTGTGCAAGGATATAGCATTGGGCTTTATTGTTGGCTACTTATGAACATACTTTCCAACAGAGTGGGGACACATATATCAGATGCAGATACCTGAGTCTTCCCCCACCACTGGAAAGTACGTCGCCCCCACCAGTACCTCAAGAAATTATGCTTGCCTTGAATTTCCTTGACACATTATCCATGTCATTGCAACAGATCTGGCAACTGGACTCAGAAGGATCCAATATTGGCCAGAGTTAAGCATATAGTCCTTCATGGCTGGCATTACGATAGAATGTCTGAACAACCTTTTCAAACAAGGAAGGATGAATTGAGCTGCGAAGGTGTCATCCTACTACGAAGAGGGAGGGTAGTTGTCCTCACACCTGGCAGTAAGTTATTATTGGATTTTTCTCCTGTTTCTTGCTACCCTCTCTCCCTCAAGACTGTTCTAAACTCATCTGAATTACAGGATCCCCCTTTTGTTCCCTCAAACCTATTCTTACTAAACTCCTAACACTCCCAACTTCCTATACTGGTCCCCAAGTTAATTGATATTGTTAACGGTCACCGTTCCACCTCCCACCCCCCCCCCCCGCCCCCCCCGCCCGCCCCTCCCTCACCCTCTATAACCATCAAAAGCTCTCTCCTCAAAAAAAAACTTTGACTTCTCCCCCAATTCCTATGAACTCCATATCCCTTTCTCCCCCAAGTGCTTGAAATTGTTTCCATCATAAATTATTCCAGATGCTGGAATTATGAAATAAATCAGTAAACGTAGGAAACTAAACAATTAAAGGATGTCATCACTCTGATACCTCCTCTAGACAGATCTTGTGTTTCTTTAATTATCCCTTTATCATTCCCTTTGGCCCTGCATCACCACCACTTTTGTCATGTAATTTTTCCTATGTACATCCTATCTCAGAGCTTTCTTTTTGTTATTTTTCCAACCTCTCCCCTTTCTCTTCCTTGAAACCTATTGAATTCCTAATTTTCCCATTTCTGATTAAAGTTCATGAAGTTGAAAGATTCTGTTTCTCTCTCCACTGACGATGCCTAACCTGCTGATTACCCTCTTGGAGGTTCCGGGAGTGGCCTAGTACTTCGTGTCGGTGTGTGTGCTTGATCCTGGACCGGTAGACGGGCACCGCAACAGCTCGGTGACTAGCACTGCTAGCTGTGCAGATACATGGATTTGGGCCTGTGTCTGTGGGAGTTTGTGCATTCTCCCTGTGGATGCGTGGGTTTCCTCCGGGCGCTCCGGTTTCCTCCCACACCCCAAAGATGTGCTCTTAGGCTGATTGGTTTTACCAAATTGACACTATTCTCCCCTGAATCTGGCTAAGTTAGGGGTTCTATTTGTAGACACGCAGGGTAGAATGGGTGTAGGGTGATGCGGCGGCGCGGGCTTGTTGGGCCGAAGGGCCTGTTTCCCGTGCTGGGTTGTTCTTTGTTCTTTGTTGTTCTTTGATTATTTCCATCCTCCCAAAGCATGCCCATCTATCCTGGAAACCTTCGTGTGAATCACTTCAGTCAGTTTTCTGCCACAGTACAGAAGCAGCTCCTAACAATGTAACAGCTGAAATCTTGTGTGACTGGGACCATGATAAACTATCTCTTCTCGTCCTCCTAGACTTGATCTTTGATCTTTGCCTGGAACCTTCCTGTTTTTCAATCATGTTCTGCTCTCCAGCACCATTATCTGAAAACACAGCATTTATGTACATGTTTGTTGCCGACACCTAGCTCTAACTTGTCCTTCCACTGTTTGATATCCTTCCTGACTGAAGAGAAATTTCTGCCAAGTAATTATTGGGTCAACTGAAGCCATTATCTTCAGTCCCTGTTCCATCCCTTTCCCTACCATTTGAGACTGAGCCAGATTATTCTCAACCTTAGGATCTTACTTCGTACTGGTGACCATATAATCATGCCCTACCCTCCACTGACTCAAGTGGAGTTCCAAGGTGGCTTACTTCCCACCTCTGTAACAACACAAAGCAGCCTTTATAAGCTCGCTCCCCTGTTGCTGAAATTCTTCCCCATCCCTTTATTAAATTTTATCTGCAGAATATTTTCTGTTTTTAATTCATTGCTGTTAATACCTCCCAAATCCATGCTCATCTGTCCTGGAGTTCTGTGTATGAATTCCTCCAATTAGGTTCCTGCCTTGACCACAGCACTAAACCAGCATTTCTCAAATCACAAATGACACTCTTTTAGGCTGGAATGTTGGGAAACTCTTCCCCCCTCACACTTTTCTACATCTGCAGCCTTTGATACAGTTGCCTAAACTTGACTATTAAAAAAACTCTGCTGGCTGGTCTCCCATGTTCCACCTGGCATAAACTAAAACTCATCCAAAATTCTGCAGCCTTTACCTAACCCACAGCAAGTCCTGTTCACTTTACCCTTTGCTCAATGACTCCCAGTCCAGAATGCCAGCTTTAAATTCCTTGTCCCTGTTGATAAATTCCTCCATGGTTTTGCTTTTCCTGTCTCTGTAATCTCCTCCAGACCTACGACCCTCGAAGGTTCCTGTCCTCCTTCATCCTGGTCTTTTTCAAATCTCCTATTTTAATCATTCTACCATTGTAGGGTCACGTATCCTAAGTTACAGTTTTGTGGCTATTCACAGCATTCACCTTGCTGAAATAGCCATTCATCATAGCTGAACTTGAACCGTACATACAGGGTATCATGCTTATGCTCAAACCAAAAGAGAAAGTGCTGGAAAATCTCAGCAGGTCTCGCAGCATCTGCAAGGAGAGAAAAGAGTTGACGTTTCAAGTCCAGATGACCCTTTGTCAAAGCTAAATGGCGTAGGAAGTGGAAGATATTTATACTGTAGGGTGAGGGAATGAAAGATGAGTCATCGCCACAAAAACAAAGGGAAAGGCTAGGAGGTGCTAATGGCAGTCCATAGAGAAGGTGTGAATGGTCAAACGGCAGAGAAGCTGAAACCAGAGGGTAAGCTGGGATAGATCAGGATGTGGGCTGAGGGGGGAGATGGGTAGGAGAGAGGTAAAATCGAGAAAAGGGGGAAAGGGAAAGCAAAGGGGGAGAAAAGAAAAGGGGGATAAAATAGGGGGAAAGAGTGAGGTGGAAAAGAAAAATAAAGACAATAAATAAAAGGTAGAGAACAGTTGAAAGTTAAATAAAATTAAAACAAAAGAGTCTAGATGGAAGATGAGATATTTTTCTTCCAGTTAAAAGCCACACTCGGTGCCATGCGCTGCCATATGAAGATACTCGACATCTCTCTCCAGGAACTCAGCTTTACTCTCTCTCAAAGCTATCCTTGTTCCCAGTTTCATTTCATCCTTCGTATCATTCAATGCCTTAACAAGAAACCTTTCCTGTTTCTTGCAGATGTTAAGGAACACAAGCTTCAACAGCTCATCAACACCACTGCCCATCTTAGGCCCTCCATCAGTCCCAATCCCTCGAACCCAATCTCTTCTAGCCCCTGCCCTTGCCGTGTCTTCACCATACTCTATCATCTTCCCCTCTTTCAGGCTGAGCGTGCTGTTCTCAGCAAAGGACTCAGCTCTGTAACCTTGCGTCCCCACCTCAACGAATTCTGGGCTCGACATGACGTTGAATTCTTCTTTTGTCGCCTTTGTCTCCGTGCCCACTTCTTTGGGCAAGACTTTTCCTCAGATCCTTTCATGTACCTCCAGTTGGACACCCCCGCTGATACAATTACCTGCCCTCGATCTCTTCATTGAGAACTATTGATGGGATATTAACCGTCTTAATTTTTCTGCCTCCTTCACTCATTCTAACCTCTCTTCTTCTGAACTTACTGCCCTTCACTCCCTCGGATGCAACCCCGACTTTATCATCAAAACTGCCAACAAACGGGGTGCCATTGTCATCTGGCGTATTCACCTCTACCTCGCAGAGGCTGAGCCAACTCTCAGATATTTCCTCCTACCTCCCGCTGGATCACGACAACACCACTGAATATCAATCTTCAACACCGTCACCAACCTCATTTCCTCCGGATATCTTCCCCCCCCAACAACTTCCAACCTCAGTCTCCCAACCCAGAATGCCTGCTTCTACCTATTTCCCAAAATCCACAGAAAGGACTGTTCTGGTAGACCCATTGTGCCAGCATGTTCCTGCCCCACTGAACTTATTTCTACTCATCCTGATTCCATCCTCACTCCTTTGCTCCATTCCATATGGTCCATTTCATATCGCCTTTCAGTCTCAATATCAAATTCAACAACTTCAGATGATTATCTCTACCCCAACTCAACCCCTTTGTTTTCATTTTATTTAATTTTTAACTGTTCTCTACCTTTTATTTCCTTATTTTTCTTTTCTATTATTTATTTGACTCGTGCAAAGGGAGAGTTCTTGGAGTGTGTTCAAGATAATTTTCTGCTGCAGTATGTTTCCTGTCCAATAGGAGGGCTATCATTGTAGCACCTGTTTCTGGGGAACAAGTTGACCCAAGTGAACCAAATAACAGTGGGAGAGCATTTAGGAAACAGTGACCATTGTATTATAAAGTTTAAGTTACCATGGAAAAGGTCAAGGGACAAACCAGAGCAGAGGTCATTAGTTGAGGGAAAGCTGACTTTGATAGGATGAGGATGCATCTGAGTCGAGAGAGTTAGAATCAAATGTTGGCAAAGGTGAGGGCTGAACAATGGGCCACTTTTAAAGAAAAAGAATTGCAGGCAATGTCAAGTTAAATTCCCTTGGAGGACAAATAAATAGAGCACCCTGGATCATGAGAGAAATAGAGGTGAAGATGAAAAGGAACAAGAGTGCATTCAATAGATGTCAGGGCAGAAATACAGTGCAGAATCAGGCTGAATAGAGAAGGACCTCACCATCGATATTCCACTATAGCTGCTGTTGCTTGAGAGCTCAGACATTTCAACATTGACATTCTGCCTTAAAGCAGTGAGTACAGGAAGACCAGCTCAAGGAACATGGTAATGATTACCCCTTCTGCTGAAGATTGTCACCTCCATGGGGTTGGCCTCACCATTAAAAATGAACACCTCAGGTCCAACCCTGACTCCTGATCCTTGTCCCAATTGCAAATTGTCATCTTCCTCCTGGAGTGTAGGGACTATGGGCACCTGCGGCATTTCCTTATCAGAGAGGGTGTGCACTGCCCATTAGTTAGAGATGTGTGTGCAGTGCTCTAGAAGCCATGTGAAGATAATGGATTTCTACATCATCACGTACCATAGGTGAGAGCACTGCCCATTAGGGACATGTCTCTTCTGACCACTGCTAAGATTATCCCTCCACTCCCCTCCCTTCCCCCCTCCCTCCCACTCTTCCCCCCTCCCCTCCCACTCTTTCCCCCCTCCCTCCCACTCTTTCCCCCCTCCCTCCCACTCTTTCCCCCCTCCCTCCCACTCTTTCCCCCTTCCCTCCCTCCCATTCCCCCCTTCCCCTCTTTCCCTCCCTCCCAATCCCCCTCCCTTCCCCTCTTTCCCCCCTCCCTTCCCCTCTTTCCCCCCTCCCTTCCCCTCTTTCTCCCCCACCCTTCCCCCTTCCCCCCTCTCCCCCTTCCCCCTTCCCCCCTTCCTTCCCCCTTCCCCCCTCCCTTCCCCCTTCCCCCCTTCCTTCCCCCTTCCCCCCTCCCTTCCCCCCTTTCCCCCCCTCCCTTCCCCCTTTCCCCCCCTCCCTTCCCCCTTTCCCCCCCTTCCCCCTTCCCCCCTCCCTTCCCCCTTTTCCTCCCCCTCCCTTCCCCCTTTTCCTCCCCCTCCCTTCCCCCTTTCCCCCCTCCCTTCCCCCTTTTCCTCCCCCTCCCTTCCCCCTTTCCTCCCCCTCCCTTCCCCCCTCCCTTCCCCCCTCCCTTCCCCCCTCCCTTCCCCCTTTTCCCCCGCTCCCTTCCCCCTTCCCCCCTTCCCCCTTTCCCCCCTCCCTTCCCCTTTTCCTCCCCCTCCCTTCCCCCTTTTCCCCCGCTCCCCTTCCCCCCTTCTTCCTCCTTTTCCCCCGCTCCCTTCCCCCCTTCCCCCCTTCCCCCTTTCCCCCCTTCCCCCTTCCCCCTTTCCCCCCTCCCCTTCCCCCTTTCCCCCTTCCCCCTTCCCCCTTCCCCCTTCCCCTTCCCCCCTTCCCCCTTTCCCCCCTTCCCCCTTCCCCCTTCCCCCCTTCCCCCTTTCCCCCTTTCCCCCCTTCCCCCTTTCCCCCCTTCCCCCTTTCCCCCCTCCCTTCCCCTTTTCCTCCCCCTCCCTTCCCCCTTTCCCCCCTTCCCCCTTTCCCCCCCTTCCCCCTTTCCCCCCTCCCTTCCCCTTTTCCTCCCCCTCCCTTCCCCCTTTCCCCCCCTTCCCCCTTTCCCCCCTTCCCCCTTTCCCCCCTCCCTTCCCCTTTTCCTCCCCCTCCCTTCCCCCTTTCCCCCCTTCCCCCTTTCCCCCCCTTCCCCCTTTCCCCCCTTCCCCCCTCCCCCCTCCCTTCCCCCTTTTCCTCCCCCTCCCTTCCCCCTTTTCCTCCCCCTCCCTTCCCCCTTTTCCTCCCCTCCCTTCCCCCTTTTCTTCCCCCTCCTTCCCCCTTTTCCTCCCCCTCCCTTCCCCCTTTTCCTCCCCTCCCTTCCCCTTTTCCTCCCCCTCCCTTCCCCCTTTTCCTCCCCCTCCTACCCCCTTTTCATAGAACATTACAGCGCAGAACAGGCCCTTCGGCCCACGATGTTGCGCCGACCAGTTAAAAAAAAAACAATGACCCACTAATCTAAACCAATCCCTTTTCATCCATAAACCTATCCACGGATCTCTTAAACGCCCCCAAACTAGGCGCATTTACAACTGCAGCAGGCAGGGCATTCCAATCCCTCACCACCCTCTGGGTAAAGAACCTACCCCTGACATCCGTCCTATAACTACCCCCCCTTAATTTAAAGCCATGCCCCCTCGTGCTAGCTTTCTCCATCCGAGGAAAAAGGCTATCACTATCCACCCTATCTATACCTCTAATCATCTTATATGTTTCAATAAGATCCCCTCTTAGCCGCCTTCTTTCTAGCAAAAACAACCCCAAATCCCTCAGTCTCTCCTCATAGGACCTCCCCTCCATACCAGGCAACATCCTGGTAAACCTCCTCTGCACCATCTCCAAAGCCTCCACATCCTTCCTATAATGTGGGGACCAGAACTGCACACAATACTCCAAGTGCGGCCGCACCAGAGTTGTGTACAGTTGCAACATGACGCTGCGACTCCTAAATTCAATCCCCCTACCAATAAACGCCAAGACACCGTATGCCTTCTTAACAACCTTATCTACTTGATTCCCAACTTTCAGGGATCTATGTACACGTACACCAAGATCCCTCTGTTCATCCACACTATTCAAAGTCCTCCCGTTAGCCCTATACTCAACACATCTGTTATTCCTACCAAAGTGAATCACCTCACACTTCTCCGCATTAAACTCCATCCGCCACCTCTCGGCCCAGCTCTGCAACCTGTAAGTCTCCCTGCAAACTACGACACCCTTCCTCACAATCTACCACACCTCCGACTTTGGTGTCATCAGCAAATTTACTAATCCACCCAACTATACCCTCATCCAGATCATTAATAAAAATTACAAACAGCAGTGGCCCCAAAGCAGATCCCTGAGGCACACCACTCGTAACCGAACTCCATGATGAATATTTACCATCAACCACCACCCTCTGTCTCCTATCTGCTAGCCAATTCCTGATCCAATTTCCTAGACTACCCTCAATCCCATACATCTGCATTTTCTGCAGAAGCCTACCATGGTGAACCTTATCAAACGCCTTACTAAAATCCATATATACCACGTCAACTGCCTTACCCCCATCCACCTCTTTGGTCACTTTCTCAAAAAACTCAATAAGGTTAGTAAGGCACGACCTACCTGCTACAAAACCATGCTGACTATCTCCAATCAATTCATTACTCTCCAAATAACTATAAATCCTATCCCTAATAATTTTTTCTAAAACCTTGCCCACACAGACGTAAAATATATATAAGAT